>NC_059336.1:28179165-32979165 GCF_018350155.1 Leopardus geoffroyi
CCCCTGAATACCCTGGGGTGCTAACAATGGCTCTCTCTCTGGGTCATGGGTCATTTTTAATTTTTCCTTTTCGCCGGTCTGGACTGTCTAATTTTGCTAAAATAAACAGACATGGCTTTTGTAATAAGGGGGAAAGACGCCATTTTAATTAAAAAGTAATAACAATGTGGCCTGTGATCCCGTGGGCTGTTTGGGCCGTGCTCCCTCGGCTCCCACTGAGCCTGGCTCTTCTGGGCTGCGCCTGCCTCCCACTCGGCCTCCGCTGTGTCGCCAAGGGAGTGACTGGGGTCCCGGCCTTGCCCTGTGAGTGAGGTTCTCCCCAGGGGGTGTGTTGGGAGACAGGGGCCGGACAACGAAGAATGAGCCCCTTCGCGGAAAACTTAGAAGTCCAGTGAGGGTCTGAGGCCCTTGCAAACGCCGAACTCAAGCGTGGGGACATAGTTCCTGGAAATGTCAACCACTTAGCTCTGTGGCCGGGGCTGTTGATAGATATGTTGCCCCAAACTAATATGGTATTATCACAGCACAGTTCCACCCTCGGCTACCAAGAGTCACCAGGACCACATCTGGTTTGAATCTCTTCTCGTTACAACCTAAAAAAAAAAAAAAAAAAAAAATTGAAGCTGAAATCTCAGCCACTACTTTGACGCACTCTGTATCTCATCCTCCTTTCTTCCTCTCCCTTTTTGGGTCCTCCTCTCTGGCTTTTGTTTCTCTCCCACTCCAGAAACTTCGAACCAGGTGTAGAAACTGCCCAACCGATTTTACAGATGGGGGACACTGAGGCCCAGGGAGAGGCAGTGACCCTACCGCAGACCTTCCTACTGACCTGCTGAGTAGCCTGTGGCAAGCCGCTTGAGTCCCCCAATTTCCTTATCTACAAGGCAGGATGGTGCTGGCACATCCCCTGTCCCCCCCCCTCCACCCCTGCACAAGTCACCTGTGAGGGGAGCAGACAGGATTGCAGGCAGGAAGGGCCTACTGATCAGCAAGGCGATTGTCACTGTCACTCCAGGGCTTCTAGTGAATCCTTGGCAGAATTTGCTCTCTCGAGAACTCCCTTCCCCCGATTTCTTTTTTTTTTTTTTTCAACGTTTATTTATTTTTGGGACAGAGAGAGACAGAGCATGAACGGGGGAGGGGCAGAGAGAGAGGGAGACACAGAATCGGAAACAGGCTCCAGGCTCTGAGCCATCAGCCCAGAGCCTGACGCGGGGCTCGAACTCACGGACCGCGAGATCGTGACCTGGCTGAAGTCGGACGCTTAACCGACTGCGCCACCCAGGCGCCCCTCCCTTCCCCCGATTTCTAATCGTAGCATCGTGGACCATTTATCTGGGGGGAAGGACAGGAAAGACAGTAACAATAATATCTTCCAACACAGTAGGTGCTACGTTCAGTGCTTCACACATGCGGCATCAGAGAAGAGCCACGTTCTGCAATCAAGCTGACCTCAGGCAAGCACCTCGCTGTCTTAGCCTCAGTTTCCACGTGCGAAAGGTGGGGGGTGATTGATAATAGCGCCTACCTAACAGCTCCTTGCGAGAAGAAAGGAGCGTGCGTGTATACGGGGTTAGAATTTATCCTGGTCAGCAGGTGCACACCAACGAGGCAGTGTTTGCTTCCTCTAACTGATCTCTCTGCCTGCCTGGATGTTTGACAGCATCCTTTCTCTACATCTTCTTCCCCAACTTCTCCCTCCTTCCCCTGACCTTCTTTCCCAGGCAGAAGGGACTTCACTCGCAACTTACCTCGGTTTTTTTTTTTTTGCCTCGTGTGGTTTATTATATACAGTCAAGGTCCATCTTCCCGCCCACCAGGCCAGGCTCTTTATGTACCGACGAAACGCTAGGAATTGAGAAAATTTGTTTCTCTCTAAATTACATGGGCTTTCAAGATTATTTCCTTGGAGGGCCTCAGAATTCTTGAGAGTCCAAGGCTAAACGTGGACTTTTTCCCCTGGAGCTTTAGCTGTACCAATCCTGATACCCTGGAAGGCAAGTGGATGCCTCTGGCTGCCCCGGGGGAAAAGCTCTGGCGTAAGGAAAGGGAAAAGAGACAAGCACGTTGAAATATTTCAAAATTTTCATCCTCGTTACACTTCTCTAAAGCATTTTCTAACTGCGGGGCACTAAAGGAGGGCTCAATTCTTTTAGCTATTATCTTATTATGGCTATTTTCACTTATCCCCCACAATTACAAGTGTTATACTTGTTTTTTTTTTTTTTTTAATTTTTTTTTCAACGTTTATTTATTTTTGGGACAGAGAGAGACAGAGCATGAACGGGGGAGGGGCAGAGAGAGAGGGAGATACAGAATCGGAAACAGGCTCCAGGCTCTGAGCCATCAGCCCAGAGCCCGACGCGGGGCTCGAACTCACGGACCGCGAGATCGTGACCTGGCTGAAGTCGGACGCTTAACCGACTGCGCCACCCAGGCGCCCCTTCTTGTTTTTTTTTTAATAAGCCATCTGATTCAAGTATAACTTATACACAGTATAACTCATGCACAAAGGGAACACACCATGTAATTGTTACCCCCCACGCCCAGCTTTTCCCCACTCTCTGCTCCAAAGACCAATCTACATCATGACTTCTAACACCATGGATTAGTTTTGCCCGGTTTTGCATCTGATGCACATAGAATCATGCCGTGTGTATCTGTTGTGCCCAATTTCTTACATGTGCCCAAAACTATGACAGTGAGACCATCCATCTGGTTGCACCAAGTAGATCGAAACTCATTTACTTTTATTGTTTAGTTTTCTATTATGTACCAATTCTGCTGGCAATGGACATTTGATGCAGTTCCCAGTTTGGGGTCGTTACAGATAATAATTCTATGAACACTTTGTACATATTTTCTGGTGCTCACATGGGCTAATTTCTTTGGGGAATAAAACTAGGAGTGGAGGGGCGCCTGGGTGGCGCAGTCAGTTAAGCGTCCGACTTCAGCCAGGTCACGATCTCGCGGTCCGTGAGTTCGAGCCCCGCGTCAGGCTCTGGGCTGATGGCTCAGAGCCTGGAGCCTGTTTCCGATTCTGTGTCTCCCTCTCTCTCTGCCCCTCCCCCAGTCATGCTCTGTCTCTCTCTGTCCCAAAAATAAATAAACGTTGAAAAAAAAAAAAACAAAAAAAACAAAAAAACTAGGAGTGGAATCGCTGGCCATAGGGTTTGGGTATTCTAGATACTATCCATTTTCCAAAGTGGCTGTACCATTGTAAGCCAAGATGTATCAAAGTTTCTTCCACATCCTTGTCTACAGTTGGTAGTACCAGACTTTTTCCTTTTCTTTTTTCTTCTTTTAAGTTTATTTATTTATTTGGAGAGAGAGCGAGAGCACAAGCGGATGAGGGGCAGAGAGAAGGAGAGACAGACTCCCAAGCAGGCTCCGCGCCATCAACGTAGAGCCAGACGTGGGGCTCGAACTCCAAACTGAGATCATGACCTGAGCTGAGACAAGAGTCAGATGCTTAACTGACTGTGCCCCCCAGGCACCCCCCAGGTTTTTTACTTTTTAACCATATTCCAGTGAATGTTCAGAGCTGTCTCACTGAGGCCGATATTTTCATTTCCCTGATAACCAGTGAGGGGGAGCACCTTTTCATGCGCTTTATTGATCATTTGGATATTCTCTTTTGTGTAACGCTTGTCTGTGTGTGTTGTATTTTTTCTTTTTCAATTTTTTTAACATTTATTTATTATTGAAAGACAGAGAGAGTCAGAGTGTGAGCAGGGGAGGGGCAGAGGGAGAGGGAGCACAGAATCCAAAGCTGGCTCCAGGCTCTGAGCTGTCAGCACAGAGGCCGATGCGGGGCTCGAACTCACAGACTGTGAGATCGTGACCCGAGCCGAAGTTGGATGCTTAACTGACTAAGCCACCCAGGTGCCCCTACGTGTTGTCCTTTTTCAAACTGGTTTGTCTATTTCTTCATGAATGGGGGTACTCTTTGTATGCCCCGGTTCACAAGTCTTTTGTTGGTTGTTCATATAGCAAATAGCTTCTCTTGCTCTGTGGCGTACCTTTTTGCCTTCTTTGTAGTTTCTTTGGATGGAAAGACGCTCCTAATTTTATTTTTTTACTTTTATTTTTTTAATATTAAATATAATTTATCATCAAATTGGTTTCCATACAACACCCAGTGCTCATCCCAACAGGTGTCCTCCTCAATGCCCATCACCCACCTTCCCCTCTCCCCCACCCCCCCCCATCAACCCTCAGTTTGTTTCTCAGTATTTCAGAGTCTCTTATGGTTTGCCTCCCTCCCTCTCTGTAACTTTTTTTTTTTCCCCTTCCCCTCCCCCATGGTCTTCTATTAAGTTTCTCAGGATCCACATATGAGCAATAGCCCTGCTAGGAATTTACCCAAGGGATACAGGAGTGCTGATGCATAGGGGCACTTGTACCCCAATGTTTATAGCAGCACTTTCAACAATAGCCAAGTTATGGAAAGAGCCTAAGTGTCCATCAACTGACGAATGGATAAAGAAGATGTGGTTTATATATACAATGGAATACTACTTGGCAATGAGAAAGAATGAAATCCGGCCATTTGCAGCAACGTGGATGGAACTGGAGGGTATTATGCTAAGTGAAGTTAGTCAGACAGAGAAAGAGAGACATTCCTAATCTTAATAAGGTCCAAGTTATCACTATTTTTCTTTACGGTCAGCATTTTTCCGAAGTGTTTGAGGAAACTTAGCTTAAGTCAAGGTTATGAGGATATTCACCTATTGTTTTACTCATCCTTTTAATTTTCTCCTTTAATTTCACAAACCACTTGGAACTCTTTTTTGTATGGTGTGAAGGAAAGAATCAAGATTTCATTTTTGCCCCAGCACGATATTCAGTTGACGTACCACCATTTATTGAAAAGTTTATCCTTTCCTCGCTGAATTACCCTGTCAATTTTGTCCCAAATCAGTGTCACATACGTGTGGATCTATTTCTAGCCTCTCCACTCATTCTATTTGTCTCTTTCTACCAAGACGACATTGTTTTAATTACTGGCTTCATAATACATTTACATGTAATACATCCTAATTCTTGCTAGAGGTAATTTTCCTAACTTTCTTCTTCAAGACTTTCTTGGGTACTCTTGGCTGTTTGGATTTTCATGTAAATTTTAGTATCAGCTGGACATTCCTTTCTCCCCTCCAAAAAAAAAAAAAAAAAAGAGAGAGAGAGAAAAGAAAGATGTCTTGGAATTTTGATCGAGATTGCATTGAATTTGTAGATCAGGTCATGGAGAACTGACATCATTGCAATACTGAACACACATGAACATGGATTGTACCCATTTTAGGGATGAGAAAATTGAATTTCAGTTTAGTAATGGCCCCAGGCATTTCTGAAACAAAGATGGTCACAAGCATCTGAGGGGACACACCATCAGGAATAACTCTTCGGGGGTCACTAGAAGGACTGAAAACTTGGCCAGAGTAATCCTTGCACTCAGTCGGTTTGGGAAGAGAAACAGTGTTGGCCAGAAAAAGGAACACTGAGGAGAGAGGGAGATGTACTTACCAGGTCCCTGTCCCCCCACAGAGCAGGAGGGTCTTCGGCTCATCACCTGCCCTCGTTGAGCCTCAGTCTCCTACCTTTGTGGAGCTAATGAACCTAGTCTAACCTTACAGTGTCGGCTTGCAGTTCAAGCGAGATCATGGGGGTGTTCATTCATTCATCCATTCATGCAACAAGTGGGTGTTTTGGATTCCAACTGCATGCTAGGAAGTGCCGGGTGAATTACACAAAGCATCTGCTCACCTAGAGAGGGAAGAGACGGGATAATGAGGTGATGAAAAAATAATCACAGTGATAATCAAGGAGTATAATTGCCTTGTGACGGGTGGGGTAGCTTCTTTAGAAAAAGATTTGAGAATGCTTTGTAAAATAAAAGGGCTGCACACCCTTGAGAATCATCCTTACTCTACTTTTCTCCCTGTTTTTTTCTTTTCTAATAAGAAAAGGTCAATATAAGACAAACTATAGTTAATTTATAGCCCCAACCCACTAAGCTTAGTAAAAAAAAAAATTAAAATAATAACAGTTAATGTTTAATGGGCTTACCCTGTGTCTGGCACTGTTCTAAAATTAAAAAAAAATTTTTTTAAGTTTATTTATTTACTTTGAGAGAGACAGAGACAGCACGGGCAGGGGAGAGGCAGAGAGAGAGGGAGAGAGAATCCCAAGCAGGCTCTGTACTGCCAGCCCAGAGCCAGACACGGGGCTCGAACTCACGATACAGTGAGATCATGACCTGAGCCGAAACCAAGAGTTGGACACTCAACCGACTAAGCCACCCAAGTGCCCCTAGAATTTTTTTATTAAGAGATCATTCACATTAGAAGATATTCACATAATTCACATAAAATTCACCCTTTTTAATGTACAGTTCAGGGGTTTGGGCAACTACTGAGAGACACCGATTCTGGAACATCTTTATCACCCTAAGGAAAACCCTTCACCAAGAGTGAACCCTCGTGTAAGCTGTGGCCTTCAGGTGATATTGTTGTGTCATGTAGGCATACATCCCACCCTGGTGTGGGGTACGATAGTGGAGCAGGCTGTGTTTATATGGGGGCCTGGGGTATACGGGAAATCTCTGTAACCTTCTGCTTTGAACCTAAAAATGCTCTAAAAAATAAAGTCTATTTTATTACCATACCCGTTAGCAGTCATGACCTATTGCCCCTCTTCCCAGCCTCTGGAAACGACTGATCTACTTTCTGTTTCTAAGGAGTTGACTACTCTGTACATTTCATATAAATAGAATACAAATATATGACCTTTTCACTCTGGCTGTTTCAAGCAACATAATATTTTCAAGGTTCCTCCGTGTGATCTAACGCATTAGTACTTCATTCTTTTTTTTTTTTTTTTAACTTTTCAACATTTTTATTCATATTTGAGAGACACAGCAAAAGCAGAGGAAGGGCAGAGAGAGAGAGGGAGACCCAGGATCGGAAGCAGGCTCCAGGCGCCGAGCTGTCAGCACAGAGCCTGACGTGGGGCTCGAACCCACAAACCGTGAGATCATGACCTGAGCCGAAGTTGGATGCTTAACTGACAGAGCCACCCAGGCAACCCTATAGTTCATTCATTTTTGGTGGCTGAATAGCATTCTCTCGTATGGGTATAACACATTTTGTTTATCCATTTATCAGTAGATATTTGGGTTGGTTCCACTTCGGGGTTGTTATGAATAATACCGTTATGAATAATACTGTATATTCATATACAAGTTGTAGTGTGAATATGTCTTCAGTTCCTTTGAGTAAATACCTAGGATTGAAATTCATGGATTATATGGTATCTCTACATTTAACTTTCTGGAGAATTGCCAAATCATTCTTTAGAGGGGCGACATCCTTTTACATTTCTACCAGCACTGTATGAGAGTTTCAATTTCTCCACATTCTTCTCAACAATTGTTATTGTCCGCTTTTTTGTTTGACCCATCCTAGTGGGTGTGAGGTGCTCTCTCATTACGGTTTTGATTTGCACTGCCCTAATGACTAATGGATGTTGAGCATCTTTTCATGTGCTTATTGGCCATTTGTATATGTTCTGTGGAAAAATGTCTATGCCAAGTCTTTTGCCCACTTTTTTTAAGTTTATTTATTTATTTTGAGAGAGAGAGACAGAGAGAGAGAGAGAGAGAGAGAGAGAATGAACAGGGGAGGGGCGGGGGGGGGGGGAACAGAGGATCCAAAGCAGGCCCTATACTGACAGTGGAGAGCCCAATGTGGGGCTCAAACTCATGAACTGTGAGATCATGAGTTGAGTCAAAGTTGGATGCTTAACTGGCTGAGCCATCCAGGCACCCTGTCCTTTGCCCATTTTTAAATGGAGATGTTTGAGTTTGTTTGTTTGTTTTTATTGTTGGGTTGTAAAACTCCCGTATAGGTTCTGGATACTATAACCATATCAGATAAATGGTTTGTGAATATTGCCTCCCATTTTTGTGAGTGGTCTTTTCACTCTCTTGGTAGTGTTCTTTGAATTACAGAATTTTTTTGGTTTGGCTGCTTGTGCTTTTGGTGTCACATCTAAGAAATCAACTTACTCCTAAATATTTTTCTAAGACCTTTATAAGTGCTGGCTCTTCGAGTTAAGCCTTTGATTGGTTTTTAGTTAATTTCTGTATATGGATCAAGATAGTGACCCATCTTGGTTCTACGTGGATGCTCCCTTCCACGTGGATATCCTCTTGTCTGGGTACCATTCGTTGAAAAAAACTATTTTTTCCCCTGTTGAATTATCTTGGCATCTTTGTCAAAAATCAATTGCCCATAAATATATGAATTTATTTCTGGATTCTCAATTCTCCTGCAGTGATCTATGTGCCTATCTTCATACCAGTACCACGCAGATTTTATTGCTGTAGCATTGTAATACATTTTGAAACAGGGAAGCGTGGACCCTCCAATATCGTCCTTCTTTTCAAGATTATTTTCACTATGCTGGGTCCCTTGCATTTCCGTATCATTTCAGGATCAGCTTATCAATATCTTCAAAATCAACAGCTAAGGGGTGCCTGGATGGCTCAGTTGGTTAAGCCTCTGACTTCGGCTCAGGTCATGATCTCGTGGTTTATGGGTTTATGGGTTCGAGCCCCACCTCGGGCTCTGTGCTGATAGCTCAGAGCCTGGAGCCTGCTTTGGATTCTGTGTCTCCCTCTCTTTCTTCCCCTCCCCCCTCACACTCTGTCTCTTCTTCAAAAATAAATAAACATCAAAAAAAATCAACAGCTAAGATTTTGATAAGGATTGCAATCAATCTGTAGATCAATTGGGGGAGTAGTGACAATATTATATTTTCTAATATATGAACATAGGTTGTCTTTCCATTTATTTCAATCTTTAATTTCTTTCAGGGATGTCTTTCATCTTCAGCATGCAAGTATTTCTTTTTAAAAATTTTTTTTTAACATTTACTTATTTTTTAGAGATAGAGCATGAGCAGGGGAGGGGCAAAGAGAGAGGCAGACACAGAATCCGAAGCAGGATCCAGGCTCCAAGGCATCAGCACAGAGCCTGATGCGGGGCTCAAACTCACGAACCACAAGAGCATGACCTGAGCTGAAGTCAGACACTTAACCGACTGAGCCACCCAGGTGCCCCTAAATGTGCAAGTATTTCTTAAAACACAGTTTTGCTAGCAACAAAATACCTCAAGTTGTATCTTCTCTTTCAGTTTTTTTAAATGGATTTCTTTCTGAATAAGGAGATATGATTTAAAAAAATGTTTTTAATGTTTATTTATTTTTGAGAGAGAGAGAGCTCATGCACTTGAGCACACATGCAGGGGAGGGGCAGAGAGAGAGAGGGAGACACAGAATCCAAAATGGCTCCAGGCTCTGAGCTGTCAGCACAGAGCCCGGTGGGGGGGGGGGGGGGGGCTTGAACTCACTAGTTATGAGATCATGATCTGAGCTGAAGTCATACGCTTAACGGACTGAGCCACCCAGGCGCCCCTCTTCT
Organism: Leopardus geoffroyi; assembly: GCF_018350155.1. NCBI lineage: Eukaryota > Metazoa > Chordata > Mammalia > Carnivora > Felidae > Leopardus > Leopardus geoffroyi. Next base: position 28,188,651 of record NC_059336.1, read on the forward strand.
CTTTCAATTTTTAAGGATAGTTTTGCTGGATGTCGAATGCTTGATTGACAGTCTTTTTCTTTTAGTGTTTTCAATATCTTGTCTCACTGCCTTCTGACCTCAGTGGTTCCTAAGGAGAAATCAGCTGTGAGCTTGTTGAGTATCCCTTGTACCTGAAGAGTACACTGAAGAGAATCACTTCTCTCTAGCTGTTTTCAAGATTCCTGCTTTGTCTTTGACATTCAGCAGTCTGATGATGATGTGTCTAGGTGTGGATCTCTGAGTTGATCCTACTCAGACAGTTCCCACTGATTGTTTTTCTCCTGTGTAGGGACCATGGTTCCTTATTTTGTTATGCCCAGAATTCGTGATCCCCAAAGACCACCAGGGAGCCGAGTCCGATGCAAAAGCAAAGAGCCTTTATTCGAGCTAGCTCGAGCTCAATCCCCTACCTGCACCGACGCAGCGGTGAGATACGGGAGAGAGTGAGTTTCAAAAGCACAAAGGTTTTATTGGGGTCTAGGGGCAGTTGGTGAGGTAATGGCTGTGGCCTCAGCCGATTGGCTGGGGAAGGGTCGTGGCCTCAGCCGATTGGCTGGGGATGGGTCAGAGTCCTGTTATGCAGGCAGGTCACCGGGCGTGTTTTGATCGGGAAGTTTGAATGGGTGAGCGGGAGGTTACTCAAGGGGTGGAGGCGTGGTCTGAGGTTTCTGCGATTTTCCCGGAAAAGGGGTCATGTCGGGGACATAGTCACTCAAGGTGGAGGACACAGAACAAGATGGAGTCTGCCGGCTTAGGTCCGCCCTTTCAATTTCTTTTCACGTCTCATAATTTTTTGGTGAAAAATGGGACACTTTCCGTACTATCACGTGGTGACTCTGCAAGTCAGTTTCTCTCTATCCCCACAGATTATCGTTGTGACTATTTGTTGCTACTATTTGTTTTAGTGACTTTTCTGAATTAATTCTCTGAAGTCTGTATTCTTTTGCAGGCGGGACTGAAATAAATCTCTGTTCAGTTACCTTAGTGGTCATCAAATGGTTAGGCAGAGATTTCCTTAAGTGCCTGGAATGGGTAAGTCTCCCAGTCTTTGTTAGGGGCAGTCTGTGCTTGTGGGGGCATGCTCCTAGCCCTCCGGCCAAGCCCTGAATAACTCTGCCTTGGCCTTCACTTCCTGCTTGTGCAGGGCCTGGAGGGTAGTCAGAGGTGAGAGTTTAGGACCTTCCCAGATATTGCCATGCATCTGCACAGCCCTGGATGCACGCATCGTACACATACACACGGCCTTCCAGATTCCCAGGAATATGTCAGATTTTCACAGCCCTCTGTGGACAGTCCATTCTCCAGTTTGTCCTTTTGGTTAGCCCACTGAAGCCTATTGTTTTCTGCCAAATGTTATTTACCACCTCAGGCTGCCCCAAGGTTAAACAATTGCCTCTGAATGGTTTTGACAAATGGCCCCAGGGGAAAAACTTTTTGCACTGGGTGAGCTCCTGGTCAGGTCAAATAAAGATAGCCTTGCAAGTGAGGTATTCCAGGGAACCACCCGACAGGCCAAATAATGACAGTTCTCTGGGAATGAGATTTTGAAGGAGCTACAACCCTATTCGTCACCTCTGGTGGCAAATCCAGGCTGCTGGATTCTAAGTCTGCCATGGAGTTGGTGAGGGGCTGGGGGGTGGGAAGGGGATAACTCAAGTTAAAATGCCACAAAGGTCACTATTCTGAACAAGGTTAAGCCCTGTTCCTTAAATAAATGCTCCCTCAATTGATGCAAGCTTTTGATTAATTCCAAGAATTCTGAAAACATTGATTCTGACCATTTTTGCCCATTTTGTCATTGCTTTTCTAGAAGAAAGAATTTTCCGGGCGCCTGAGTGGCTCAGTTGGTTAAGCATCCAACTTCAGCTCGGGTCATGACCTCACGGTTCATGGGTTCGAGCCCCACATTGGGCTTTCTGCTGACAGCTCAGAGCCTGGAACCCGCTTCCAGTTCTGGGTCTCCCTCTCTCTCTGCCCCTCCCCAGCTCACACTCTGTCTCTCTCCATCCCTTAAAAATAAATAAGCATTAACAAAAAAAAATTTTTTTTAATGAAAACATTTTTTCAAAAGAAAAGAATTTTCAGAAGTCTGACACTACAATTTTTACTTTTCTAAACCTTTTGCAGATATCACCTAATATATTTTTGGCCACAACTACAAGGCAGGTATTGTTACTATCATTACTATTATCTGACAGATGAGGAATCTGAGGCGCAGAGGGGTGACGTGACTTGCTCAAGGTCACAGAGCCAAAAAACTGGAGAAGCCAGGATTCGTACTTAGAGATGAACTCCAGGGCTGGCATGCCCTCTAGGCTCTTTGGTCTCCCCAGGCTTGAAAAAGGAGCACTGGAATCAGAGAGTCTGAATCCAAGTCCCAGCTTTGCTGTTATCCCATTGTGTGACCCTGGGTGCACCAATGCCTTGCCCTCTGCCTCAGTTTCCCCATATATAAAATTGAGCAGTTGGCTGTTATCTCCTATTCCTACTCAAGATGTTGAATTTGTTCAGAACCTGGAGTGCCCACCAGACACTCCCCCATGAAGTTATGACCCTTGGATGGGGGCCAGGTCTGGGCACACCCCCCCCCCTCCCGCTATAGAGACTGTTCCTTGCACCAGAGCTCATCCTTGGTGGGTCAGCTATCACACACAGTTCTGGCCCAGCCCAGTTGCCCAGAGGCTTTAGGTGACTCCAGAGTAGGCTTTGTCTGCTGGGGCTGTCACTGATGATAGGACCCCTTATCAGCTGTATTGTGGAGCTAGGTCACTAATTCTCCTTCTGGCTCCTAGTCTGAGCCTCCCAAGGCCAAGGAGGGCCAGGCTTGGAAGGGGTGGCCCTTGCCTCACCCCACTATTCCCCTTCTTCTCCTCCCACCTCAACCACCATCCCCACCAAAGCCTGCAGGAACCAGACTCTGAGTTTCAGGCCACAGGATAAAGAGCTTTTTTTTAAAAAGATTTTTTTTTTTTTTGTCCAAGTCTTTTCCTAATATTTGGTTTCAGGTGACCCTTCTGACCTCAACTCTCAATTCTCCCTTCCCTTCCAAGACTCTGGACACACACATGTTAGGCACACCCCTACCTCAGGGCCTTTGCACCCGCTGTTCCACCTGTCTGGGACTTCCACCTGGCTCTCTCCCTCACCTCCTTCAGGTCTTGGCTCAAATGGCCCTTGTCAGTGAGACCTTCCATGTCCTCCCTAGGTAAAATATGCCTGCCTCACTCCTACAACCCCTTTCTCCTCCTCATTTCACTTGTTTCCTTAGGACAGACAATTTTGTTACATAAGCCAATAAATTGCTTTCTTTGCCCAAACCGGTTTGAGTTGGGTTTTCCTTCCTTTGCATACCAAGCATCCTAAGCATTGCATCCCCTAGGGAGACTTAAAGGCAAAACCCTCTGAAGCCAGGGGCCCCTCCCTTAGCTCCCCCAAAGGACTTAACACAGAGCTGGGTGCATGGGAGGCCCTGACCCAAAGAAGGACAACCTGCCTTGAACTGCAGTGCCGCAGGGATTCTCCAAGATGACGGCTGTGTGCAAGACGACAGCTAGGCCGTGGGCAAAGGGAAAATATTGATTCAGATGAGCTGGCCTGGGCCTCATCCTTCCCATTCTCGCCAACCTGGGTTTGACCCAGCAATTGGGAAACATCTTTTTTTCTTTTTCTTTTTTTTTTCCCCTTTGTTCAAGTCCGGCCAGGGCCGGCCCTTTCTACCAGGCTTGTGAGCAAGGTTGAAACCATGGTGGTTCTGGACAGGCTGAGGTTTGCATGCTGGAGGCTGGCCTTCAGCCCTGCCGCGTCCCTGGCAGTCAGTCTCCCCGACTGCCATACCCGCGACACCTGCTCACCAGGCCACTCACCACAGAGTTGTTCTGGCCTGGCCGGCTGGGCAGCCACGGAGCGCCCCACAGAGCAGAGGGACCAGGAGACGGCATTCAGAAGTCGGCTGACCCAACCCACCTGGGGAGATGGGCTGATGAGGCCAGAGAGGGAAGGAGACCTGCCTAAGGTCACACAGGCATTCGACAGAATCACTGGGCTTGTGAAACCAGACCGACCTGGGTCTTAACCCAGTTTAGGCTCCCTGGGCAAGCGCCACCACCTTTGTGAGCCTTGGTCTCTCATCGGAGGTTATAATGGTCTCTCCCTCTCCTGTATCGAGTTGTGGGGCAGATGATAGGAAGAGACACACAACATGGGGCCTGGTCCACACCGGGTGGGGGGCCCTCATCTACACACTTGACACCACCAGCTTGTGTCGTCTTCGCAACAACCCTGGGAGGCCAGACAGTTAGTGACCCCATTTTACAGATGAGGACACTGATCCCAGGAGAGTTGAGAAGCCCTGGACTTGCCAGGATGAGAATCTGGGCTTGGAATCTCTGGGCCAACATGGGCCGTAGAGAAAAGAACACCCTTCCGCTGTCTGATTCTGGCCCTGTTCATTGTCTTTGAGCTATTCTGTACCTCTTTGGTAAGTAACTGATAAGTATGCAAACTCCATCTTTTAGAATTCCCCCCCACCCCCCCACCCCCGCTTTTGTGGAGAAACTAGCTTTGTCTCCGTTTTTTCCAGATGAATTTGTGCTTTTTTCACTTTTTCTTCGAACCGGTCATAACATCTGTCTGATTCCCCATTTAACAAGGCAAATACAATCTTTAACACGTGTTCGCGTCTAGATTTGTAAGAGAATCATGATTTTACCTTTTTGTATGAGAATCATGATTTTGCCTTGCTCTGAAAAATGACCCTTTAACAGGGTCGTAGAAATCGATGCCAGATCCTTCTGGCAGTGGTCCTGTAACTCAGCCTCCCCATCGCCCCTTGCTTACCTCCAGTGCTCAGGACTCAGCAATTCTATGTGTATTTTCTAGATGGTCCTCATACGGGATGCCACGTATCACCGTTCAGTTTACACATGAGGAAACGAGGGTTTAGAGGCTGAGCAACTTAGCCCAGGTGACACAGCTAAAGCCAGCACTCTCTTCCTCTGAAGCTGTGCGTGGATGTGTGTGTCCTGCCTCCTTGACTAGGTTGTGAATCTGGCTGTAGGTGGCGTCCAAAGAATGCATTTGGAAATGGCCTAGTGGGGGAGGGGTGTCCAGGTGGTGCTGTGGTTAACGAGCAGGTTCCAGAGGCCCTGGTAGGTTGCTCAACCTCAACGGAGTGAAGCTACATTGTTAACAGTTGGTGGTGTCTTTGACCCCTCCAAATCCTGAAGAATGATCCAGGCCTATGGAGTGACCCGCCCATTTCCACCCCTTCTCATATCTCCCCACCGAGAAACGTGCCCAAAGTCAAACCACTTGTAAGTGATAGAAAGGCCTTGAACTTCAGAAGGCTGACGTTGCAATGCTGCAGTCTTCAACACCTGGACATACACCCAAGTTTGTGCTTCTCAGCCGTGTGACCCTGGGCCACATTTAACCCCTGTGAGCTCCTCAACCTCTCACGAAGTTGTTCAGAAAATGGAACCCTGAGGGGCGCCTGGGTGGCGCAGTCGGTTAAGCGTCCGACTTCAGCCAGGTCACGATCTCGCAGTCCGTGAGTTCGAGCCCCGCGTCGGGCTCTGGGCTGATGGCTCGGAGCCTGGAGCCTGTTTCCGATTCTGTGTCTCCCTCTCTCTCTGCCCCTCCCCCGTTCATGCTCTGTCTCTCTCTGTCCCAAAAATAAATAAACGTTGAAAAAAAAAAAATTAGAAAATGGAACCCTGAGAACGTAAGCCCAGTGCCAGACACATGGTAAATCCTCCGTAAATAGAAGCTGCTTTCCAAGGCCCCATTAGCTCAAATAAGGAGCCACTGCTTGGGAGCCCCTTCCATGTGCCAAGCGCTGTGGGAGGCACTTAAGCGACATCATCTCCAGGAATCTTCTTGACAACCCTGCCGGACACACCATTATAATCCTTATTTAACAATTTGATAAGTCACCTGCCCCAAGTTGCACAGAGACTAAGCGCTGGATGGAGACGTAAACCCAGGTTGCCTGCCTCCAAGCCCTAGACGCTTTTCCACTCTAGGCATGTGTTCGTTTTTGAAATGTTTATTCGTTTTTGTAGAGAGCGCGCGATGCGCGACTGAGTCCAAGCATGGGAGAGGCAGGGAGAGAGAGGGGGAGACCCCGAATCCAAAGCAGGCTCCAGGCTCTGAGCTGTCAGCACGGGGCCTGATGCGCGGCTCGAACTCACGAACCATGTGATCATGACCTGAGCTGAAGTCAGATGCTTAACTGACTGAGCCACCCAGGCACCCCTTGTTCATTCATTCAATAATTCAACAAGTATTTATCGGGAACCTACAATATATACCAGGCACTGTTGTAGTAGCTAGAGGGGCAGCAATGAACCGAACAGACACAACCCCAGTGCTCACGAAGCTGATGTCCTAGTTAGGGGAGCAACAGGCAAAACGTTTGGCTTTTCAAGGTGAGGCTGGTCACCCATGCCACCTGCCAGGCCAGGTGGGGCAAGTGTCTGATGCAATTTTGGGGCCAGGGCTAGACTTGGCTGAGGTGGGGGGCAGGGGAAAGGATCAGGACTAAGTCATTGAAAAGATGGGTATATGAAGATGTCTGCTGAGGGAAGCGGAGGATTCTGGAAGGAGAATGGTCTCAGAAGGGGTAGAGCAGACCCTCTGGGACCACTGGGACTGGAGTTTCCTGAGGACTGTCTCCCCTTGGGGTCAACAACACACAGAGTTACAAGCAGGTATTTCCATGAGTGATGATTCTGACTGCACTGAGGACACAGCCTGCTGTGGGGTCCCCAGTCTAGGGCTTCCCCGAACCTTCCAGTACAGGACAAGGGAGATCTGCACCTCACCCTGCACGGCTGCCCTGGGTGGGCACTTGGGTGGGCCCGGGCGCCCTCTTGTGGCTTCTCCTGTCTCTGCAGGGACCCCTTGCGTCCCTGCGTTTGGAGGGGCTTCCCATGCTTAGACCATTTCTCTGTCCCCAGCTTATACCTTTTTCCCTATTCCCAGCCTTACCAGCCTCCAGCCAAACTCTGAAAAACTCAGTCACGGCTCTCTCACCTTTTCCTGCATAGATATCAGAACCTAGAGTTTGGGTGCCTGCAAGCTCCTTCGATCCTATCCTGGGACACAGCCACGTGGTGATGTATAGACATACCATCTGGTTCAAATCCTGACCGCATCACTTAGGAGCAGTTGTACAACCTGTGTGTGCCATAGCTTTCTCACTTTAAAAATGAGATTAATGGGGCGCCTGGGTGGCTCAGTCAGTTGGGCGTCCGACTTTGGCTCAGGGCATGATCTCGCGGTTCGTGAGTTCGAGCCCCGCATCGAGTTCTGCGCTGACAGCTTGGACCCTGGAGCCTGCTTCGGATTCGTGTCTCCCTCTCCCTCTGCCCCTTCCCCGCTCATGCTCTGTCTCTCAAAAATGAATAAACGTTAAAAATTTTTTTTAAATGAGATTAAATAAGACAATACTGGACAATTTGTCTGTTAAAGCCTCACTCCTGTCCCCATCCTGCCTGCCATTTTTCAGAATGACTTGCCAGCAGGATTCTGGGTCAGATTCAGCCAACGGGAGGCAGCAGAAGCACCTTTTTGCTTCTCCAGTAGCAGCGGATTCAGTTTCAGTTCAGTTTTGCAGCCACCTTTGCAGATTTTTCTCTGAATACTGCCTCAGGACAAGAGGCAGCTGTGATCATTGCTGGTGCTCTCCTGCACTTCCTGCAACTTCCAGACTCTCTGAAAGCTGGAGGCAACTTTCCCTAATCTTTATATTCCAACCCATCCAGCGGGTTCCAATACTGAATATTATTAATCTGGGAGGGCTTCTGGGAGGAGGTGAGGGTGTTGGAATGATGCTAGGCCACAAAAGCAGGCTTCCAGTGTTGAATAATTCCACCTCAGTGCCCATTTGGGCCCTGCCCTTCAGCTCACCTCTTCACAGTTTCCAGGGAGACAGTTTCCAGGGAGCTTGGAATCCTCATATTGATGTCACTTGGTAACCAGGAGCTGGTGGCTGCAGCCACCTCTCACGTTCTTTCCATCATCCTGGGCCCTCATCTCTGGCATGGGCTCTGCACGGCCCAGGTAGCGGGGGCCCAGCTGGGGAAGCACCTTCTCCCTGCTTCCCTTCTCAGCCAATCACAGGCCTCACAGGGACCACCGAGACTCTTGTTGATGGCGGTAAGTCCACAGAAAGTGCCAGATGGACCAGGGGCGGGGCACCCTCAACCTCCAGACCCAGAGGATCCTCCCGTTTGTTCTCATCCATGGAGTACCCTGGGGTTCAGCGTGGATGGAACATAGTCCTGGCCCGAAGGGCTCCCAGCCTAGTGCAAGAGAGAGAGCGTACCTCATTGTTGCAACACGCAGATATTAGCATCTGTTACATGCTGCCGGCCGGGCCGCAGGCTAGCAAAGGTGTGGCTCATCCTTGCGTGGGGAGGATAGCAGATGCCGTGGTATCCAACTCACTCCTTAGCAGTCACCTCTAAGCACCAAAGGCTACTTCCTCTAAACTCTGCAGTTCTCTACCTGAAGGCTTTTCATGCCCCCAGAAGCAGCCCTCAACCGCAGGGAGTGAGTGAAAAAAAATCAACCTAATTCTCTCACCCTCCGTTGGGACAAGTCTAGGATGTGTGTCTCCCAGAGAGGCTGGACGGGACGGAGCTCAGGTGCCCAGAGATAAAGGGCTCCAACACCTAACACCTCCTGGCCACTTCCCAGCCTCTTATCCCCACCCTTTCGCTGCTATTTCCTGGAAGCAGCTCCCAAATAAGCCATTCAAATCCCTGTCTCAGGTTGGCTTCTGAGGGAACCCAGACTGGCACAGGGAGGATGATTTATTACAGGGAAACAAAGTTCTGCGAAACTCGCGTTATACCTAATCGTATGCAAAGCAGTGGCTGACCCAAGGGATGGGTAGGGGAGCTGTCTGCCCGGGTACAAGCAATGAGGGGGGCTGTTGTCTGTAAAAAAGTTAAAAGCAGTAATTTAGCTGACCAAAGGCCCGTCTGCCTTTTATTATCACTATACCGGCCATTATAATAAGCTTCAATGATAAAATTCTCCTTCCCCATGAGACTGATGGCTCTTGCTGTCCCATGTCCCCTCCTTGGCACCCCACTGATGCCAACTGCACTGAGGACAGAGAAACTGATTGTGGGCAGAGGAGATGGGGGAAGGCCTCATGCAGGAGGCAGCATCGATGCCCTAAGCACACAGCACTACCTGCATTTCACACCTCCACGCTTTGCATATGCCATTCCCTTTTACTGGGACGCCTTTTGTGCCTCAGTTCTCTCCCAATCGTCCTTTATGATGCAGTGTAGTTGGGTATCTCCTCCTCCAAGAAGCCCTCCCTGATCCCCAGCCTGAATTAGATTGCCTCCTCTGGGCTTGCACAGACCTCCAAGTGCCCCTATGTCATGGCAGTCTTCACACTGGGTTACCTTTGTGAGTTTTTTGGTTTTTTTTTTTTTTTTTTTTTTTTAATCACCAGACCGTGGGCTCCAAAGTGTGAGGAACTACAGCCTGTTCGTCTGGGGCCTGGCTCACAGTTGACACTTAGGAATGGGTCTGCCCCTGGGGCACCTCTGTGCAGTCCGCGGTCTGCATCCCCATCCATGGCAACACAGCCTATGGAGGTTTAGTGAACGAATGAATGGGTGCATGGGTGGAATTTTCAATAACCGGGGAAGACATTTATTTTTTTTTTATTTAAAAAAAAATTTTTTTTTTAACATTTATTTATTTTTGAGACAGAGAGAGACACAGCATGAACGGGGGAGGGGCAGAGAGAGAGGGAGACACAGAATCGGAGGCAGGCTCCAGGCTCTGAGCCATCAGCCTGGAGCCCGACGCGGGGCTCGAACTCACGGACCGCAAGATCGTGACCTGAGCTGAAGTCGGATGCTTAACCGACTGAGCCACCCAGGCATCCCCTGGGGAAGACATTTAAAGCAGAAGAGACAGAGCAAGTAAAAGCAGGGAGACTTGAAAAGTGCCGAGCTTCTCAGTGGAAGGGGTAAATGGTCTTAGGCCGCAGGCAGCATAGCTCAGGAGTCCACCAGCTTTAGCATCACCCACGGTGCGGTCAACATACCTGCAATCTACCTCAGACACTTGGCTGGAATCTCTGCCGATGGGGTTCGAGAATCTGGGTGTCCCAGAGAAATCCTGGGAACAAAAAAATGTGGAGTGGCATGGGGCCAGCTAACAAAGTGAGGGGTGAACTGCAAAAAGGTGAGACCGGCCCCATTAAGTTGAGCCCACAACCAATAATTCATTCACGTAGCATTCATTCATCCATTCATTCATTAAATTAGTGTGTATTGAGCCAGGAAGGCACTCAGATATACCTGTGCACAAGACAGATATGATCTCTGCTCCCTTTTCATGGTCTAGTGGGAAGAGAGTCATGAAATTAACAAGCAAGCAAATAAATACCTGATATAAGGTCAGGTTATGATTAATGCTTTGAAGGAAAGAAAGCAGGGTAAGGAAGGGATTAAAGAATAGAAGACATGGGGTGCCTGGGTGGTTCAGTCTGTGAAGTGTCTGACTCTAGATTTTGGCTCAGGTCATGATCTCATGGTTCGTGGGATTGAGCCCTGCGTGGGGCTCGGCACGGACAATGCGCAGCCTGCTTGGGGTTCTCTGTCTCCCTCTCTCTCTGCCCCTCCCTCACTCGCATGCACACGTGCACCCTCCTGCTGTCTCTCTCAAAATAAACAAAGGTAAAAAAAAAAAAAATAGAAGAGGTTATCTTGGATGTAGCGTCAGGGAAGCCAGGGAAGTGAGAGAAAGAGTCATTTAAAATGAAGGAGCAAACCACGCAGATGTTTGAGGAAAGAACATTCCGGGCAGAGAGAGCAGCACATGCAAAGACCTGGAGAACAGAACGTGTGGGAGAGGAAACCTGGTTAGGTAGCTACTGCAGTAGTCCAAGTATGGGATGCTAGAAGATCAGATCAGGGTGGAGACCGTGGAGGCGGTAGGAAGTGGTCAGATTCAGAATACATTTTGAGGGTAAAGTTGACTAGCTTTGCTTTTGAATCAGATGTGGGTGTGAGAGGATGGAAGTCAATGTTATTGCAGCCAAGAGTGCAGGGGATGAGAAGAGAGTTGGAGGGGATGATGTCAGAGAGAGGTAAGGGGTGTGTGTGTGTGGGGGGGGGGGCGCAGACCATATGCAGGTTTCCAGAGACCATAAGGAGGACATGACTCTCCCTGAGTGTGTTAGGAGCCCTGGGAGAGGTTTAAGCAGAGGAGGAATGTGACTTGGCGTGTGTCCTAACAGAATCTCCAGTTGCAGAGTGTAGAACAGACTTTGGGAGACAAGAGATGAACTCGGGCAGTTCAGAGGTTGGTGCAGACATCCAAGTCAGAGGTGATGGTGGCTTGCTATAGGGTGCTGACTGGAATGGGAAAACTGAATTTACTTGAGCAAAAACAGTAAGCGGATTTCGAGAATCTTGTTGAAGAAATAGCAGGTGGCAAAAATCATAGAGGCGCAACTGCATCTTCTTGGAGGAAGCGACTTCAATTCTCTGGGCTGGTTTTGTCATCTGCAAAACGGGGACAATAATGGAACACACCTCGCAGAGTTGTCGATAGGGTGATGTAGAGGTTTGGGCACAGGATCCAGCACACCATAAACATTTAATAAACTTTATCCTGGGAGCCAGACTGCTGGGTTCCGGTACCATCTCTGCCCCTCATTGTCTGGCTGAGGCATCTCAGGTCAAAATCACCCTTCTGTAAAACGGGGCTACCGTTAACGCTAACTGTATAGGGTTGGGTCGTGACGCTTAAATTAATGAATACACGTAAGGCATTTAGAATAATGGGGCACGTAGCAAGCATTGCATAAGTGCCAACTATTATTATTAATATATTATAGTCATATTTCATAAACTCTTCCTCCACCAGCACATGCCCACCCTATTCTGAGGATGGGAAGTCTGTGGCTCAGAACAAGGTAGCCTCGGGGCGCCTGGGTGGCGCAGTCGGTTAAGCGTCCGACTTCAGCCAGGTCACGATCTCGCGGTCCGTGAGTTCGAGCCCCGCGTCGGGCTCTGGGCTGATGGCTCAGAGCCTGGAGCCTGTTTCCGATTCTGTGTCTCCCTCTCTCTCTGCCCCTCCCCCGTTCATGCTCTGTCTCTCTCTGTCCCAAAAATAAAAAAATAAAAAAACGTTGAAAAAAAAAAAAAAAAAAAAAAAAAAAAAGAACAAGGTAGCCTCTCCTCGAGGACCTAACCTAGGATCCTGCGTGTGTGGCGATCTCTCCAACTCCCTGGAAAAAGGAGATTCCTGTTTTAAAGGACCCCGCCCCGCCCCGCCCCGCCCCGCCCCGCCCCGCCTGCGAGCTGCGTGGCGGAACGTTTAAGCGCTGCGCTCGGGTTTCCAGTCGGCGCGCTGGCGCAACGGGTCAGGCGCTTGGAGTTACTTCCGGCGGCCGTGTTCGGCCCTCGGGCGTCTCCATTTTGGCCGCAGGTGGGGCTAGGCCTGGGCGGGCGGAGCAGTGGAGCCGAGCCCTCCGCGCTCTCAGGGCCGAGTCGGCTCACGGCACTCCCTCCCTTCCTTCCTCCCTCCGCCTGCAGAAGCCGGGGGAGCGCATGGCGGGCTTGGAGGTACTGTTCGCGTCGGCGGCGCCGGCCATCACTTGCGCGCAGGACGCCATCGTCTGTTTCCTGCACTGGGAGGTGGTGACGCACGGCTACTACGGCTTGGGAGTCGGCGACCAGGTACTCCAGAGAGGCAGCCCGGGGTCAGGGTGGTGGTGGTATGGTGGTGGATCCAAGGTCCGGAGTTCTGGTCCAGAGCGCCTGGCCCTCCCCCCGCCGGAGTCCGGGCCTTGGGGCTCCTGGAACCTTCGGTATAGACAGCGGGTCGAGGAGCTCCTCTGCTATCCCAGCCCAGCGCCCCTCAACACAGCTGGGACAACATGATTTTGGAACCCAAGGACCAGAAGCTCGCTTCAGCATAGCCTGGCAGTCTCCCAGGCCAGGATCGTGTGGACCTGACGCCGAGACAGGGGCGTAGCTCCCCTGAGCACTCCTCACCTGCCTGAACTCCGCCAAGCTCCTTCCCGCATAGCGGCGGGGGTGGGGGGGGGGTGCTGTTCCCAATATTGCACTCGAACCTCCACCAGATATCTGAGTCCGAACACGTTTATGGGGGCCCAGAGAACATACACACCCTTATCGTTTTACTGAAGGGTCCCGTGCTGTCTGCTCACCGCTGTCATCCCCAGCTCAGGTTCTGGGAAACAGCCCCCCCACACAGGTACACACCTGCACCCTGCATGTGAGGGCCAGGTAAGGTTACCTCCTCAACAGCTGCCCTACAGGGTCAGCCCCTCCTGCTCGCAGGTCCTCTGACTGCCTCTCCGAGCTGGGGGCCTTGCCCTCACACCCAAAGAGCCCCGGGATTGCTGGGCCCAAGCTCCTGCATAATTCTTTGCTGGAGCCTTTGTTCATCTTCTCTGCCCCTGCTTTGTGGCTTTCACCCTCCACATCAGCTTCCTGGTGAGAACTGGGCTTGGCCCCCTTCCTGCCCCTTCAGTTCTCTTCTACTTCGGCAGAGAAAATATCCTCCCAGCCTCACTCCCCACATACACGTAGGATTCCAAGCCTGCCCCTTCCTGTCACCGTTCTTCTCACCCTCGGAACCTGCATCAGCTCTGGGGAGCGGGACACCTCACCCCTTGCATCTCTTATGGTGAGGTTTTTAACCTTCTTCTCATTTTTCACTGCTTCAGTTCTCAAACGCCCTAATCCTGAGTGTCTCAGGTATACACTTAGCATCTCGGGTTTTCCTGTCCTGACACAGAGCTTCAGGGATCCCTCCTTAAATGCAGTTTGCACATCCTGAGCACCGAGAGGCAGGCACTCCCTTCCACTCCCTGCTGCCCCATTCTACCGTCCTGAGCAGTGAGCCAGACCGCTGCCCCATCTCACACTTCACACCCACCACCGGGAGTCAGATTAGAAGTACAAGAACTGTCATGGATGTCTGGCTTTTCTTATCCTCCTAGACTTCAAGTATCCCACGGGGACCCCAGATACACACTTAGCAGCTCCATCCCTACCCCCTTCCAGGCTCACACATACTTCGTCCCTCATGTGGCATCTAGGACAGGAGATACGGCTGGAAAAGAAGGGGCAGCCTCACACACACACACACACACACACACACACACACACACTTGGAAGCAGAAACCATGTTTTCCTCCCAGATAGCTCAGTTCTGGGCCTTTCGGTCCATCTTGTACTTCACTTCCCTTGCCTTTCAGCATTCAGGCCTTGGGACCGGGTAGAGATGGCTCCCCGAAGTGTCAGTCTCCCCCCTTCTGGTGCATAGCGGCCCCAAGAGAAGCTGTTGCCTCACTTGCCTCACGTCACCTTTCTGATCTTGAATGGCTCTTCCACTTGCCCAGTCATGTCACCTCAGCGTGGCCTGGGAAGTCCAGGCAGCTGCTGTACAGGATGGTGCCGAATGCAGTGGGATTGGAGAGCGGAGGGGGAGGAACACTTATTTGGTCTGGTCCTGTCCTTGGGGCTCCTCTGTGGGCCTTCTGTTTCCCTGACCCCTTGCCCTGTCCTTCAGCTCTAACAGGTCTGCCCTGCTCTCTGCCCCTCCTCATGGACCTCACCTGGTTTACTTCCAGCTAGCTACTTCTGGTCTGACAGTCAGAATCTGTCCCCCCAGAACAGGAACTTGTTACAGAGGGCCTGTGCGACTCCCTTCTCCCCATTTCACAGGGCCGTATCAACACAGCAGATCTGCTCCCAGCATCGTCCCTTCACACACCCGCCCACAGCTCTGAGTTGCTTTGACAGCTTAGGGACATCAGTTCCTATAGGTCATTGCCTCCTTCAGCATCCTCCCCTTGCCGAATTTTCAGGTGAAGTGTGCAGAAAGAATGTGATCTCATTCTAATACTGGTTTAAAGAACAGAAAAGGTCCTTCACTGATTCCTAAAGGTCCATCTAATTCCACTGTGTTCATGGTGCCACGTGTTGAGTTCATACAGGCCAGAAAAAGCTGCCAGCCCCAGATATCTTATGGAAGGCCAGGGAGGGTGGGGATGAAGGTTTGAAAGGCACTGCCCACTGTCCATGTGTCCCCCACCCCAGTGCTAAGTCCTGCGTGCCCTCTGGGGATGGGTGTTTGTATTGCACACTGCTGTGTCTGCTTCTGTGCCCTTTGTCACAAGTGCTGCTAAAGCTTCACTTCCCCTTCTCTAACTGCTGCTTGAGTCAGCGTCCCCTGGAGCAGAAGGCCTGTAGAGAGGCATCTTTCCTATCAGTTTATTTAAAAGAGGGTTTAACTGTCTGCCTTGAGACCAGCAGACTCAGCTGAGACCAACAGTGTTTGCCATGCCTGGAGGATGTTCATGTTGCCTCTCCAGCCACCTCCTGCTCCCCACCCTTCTAAGGGTGATAAGAGAGAGGAAGGTCCTGGAAGTATGTGCCTGATCGTTTAGCATATTGACAGTTAAATACAAAGTTGTCTGCTTTTCTCTTTGGTTTTATCTCTTCTTCAGGGAAATTGCACATGTAAAACTTGGTTAGAGGAGCAGTGAGGCCATTGGCTTCAATAAAAATTGACTGCTTGAATTTGGAGCACTTCCTCAAAGTGAGTGCCGCTCCTCCTAAGAGCTTTACAGAGGTGTCAGGTGGGTCAGGTAGCAAGGGGTTAGAGATGGCCATAGGTAGAAGTCAGAGAATCTTGTTTCCTGTTGGAGGAATCTAAAGATTTTGACCATAGAGAGAAAATGCCCAAGATGATGTTTGTGTTTCTTTGGGTGGATTTTAGCCCAGAGACCCTGGGATGAACTCATGGTCACTGAAGAATGCTTAGGATTCTGCCTAAGTGGACAACTATCTTTACTTTCTAGGGGCCAGTCTGATGGACCTGGCTGGGAAAAATCTCCAGCCATAGACCAAGCAACCAGGAGCACTGAAGCCCAAACCCAGCTGTGCACCTGACTTACTGTGACCTTGGGCCCTTCCCAGCCCCTCTCAGCCCTTAAATTTTTCACCTGAGGGTGTTAAACTGTATAACCATATACTTTGGCTACTTTCCAGCTGCAGCTTTCTGGGGGGCCCGATACTGATGTCAGTGCCTAGAAGACAGTTGAATGCCATGTTTGGCCTGATTATCACCAGGGCCAGTCCCTCTTGGTCCCACCTGTTTTTCCCATTATCAGGGCAGCCCTTGGGCTGGTACCATCAGTTCCCTGGCAGTGAGAGACATAGGAGAGTGAGCCTAATGAATTATCTATACTCCGAGGAAGAATTCTGGTGGGTTAAACGCCGTATGTGGTGGATATAAACATAAATTCAGAGGCCTCTGACAGAACAAAAACGAGGCATGTTGTCAAATTCTTGGCTTCCAAAGTAAACCTTAAATCCACAGCACTAAACCTATTAACAGGAAATCTACCCGGTTGGATGTGGGGGATTGTTTCTCTTCATCACTTAGTGGACTGTTTTGATTCGTTTCACTTGCGGTTTTTGTCACTCTCGTTTCTTTGCTTCAGGCCTGTGAGTTTCCTTGTCATCCAGCCAGCTTTTAAACCATGCTAGTTGCAACATCTTAAATTGTATTGGGGACCACTTCCCCCTTTGGATTCCTGAGCACTAAGGGTGACCAAAGAGGAGAGGCCCACAATTCTCTGCCTTTGACCTCCCATTGTCCTTGGTGTGTATAAGGGCTGCGGTGCCCATTTTTGTGTTTTGCTGTTGTTTTTCATCTTTGGTCCAGCTTCTCCCAACGTACTCTCCTGAGTACAGAGCTTCCCAGTCAGTCCACTTGCTTGTGTTTAGCCACATAAATAGGTATCCATGAAAAAAGTATATAGAGTGTTTTTGTGTGTTTTAAAAATTTTTTACATGAGTGATACCTAGCTGTAAATCACATTTTTTTCTTAATTTTTAAGAAAAGTTTAAGTTGTATTTTTGACTAATATCTGTATGATGCTACAATTTGATCTAGTTTGTTTTTTGTAACTCCTATATAGTATTCCACTGTGAGCATATCTTTTCATTTCACCTCCACTTTGGTGCTCATGACAAGGTTGTGACGAAGATCCCTTGTCATGACCCCTGTGCTTTTGTGCACAGGGTTTCTTCCAGGAAGAGAGGTTTGGGGTCATAGGGTGTCAGCTTACCTAATCGCACCACATACTGCCAGATTGCTTTCCAGAGGGGTTGTAGGAATGTAAAGGGCCACCAGCGGTGTCTGAAGGTTCACATTCTCCCCACACCCACGTGAACACCCGGCCAAAAAAAAAAAAAAGAAAAAAAGAAAAAGAAAAATGGATAATACCCGTCTGATGGTTGTAACCTGGAATCTCATTATTTCCACCTGTCCTTCTCTGGATGCTAGTCCAGTTTTTAACAGTCCTTTATGTACTGTTATCTGCCGTTATCTTTTGCTTGTTCATATCTTTGGCCAAGTTTTCAAGTGGGTTCCTAATTTTTATTGTTCATTTTCCAGGCATTCCCTTAACGTGCTAGTTACTAATCCTTTTTCATTTGTAGCCATGGCAGAGTGGCTGCCTGTTAGTGTTGCAGTGTCTGTTGTTGAGCAGAAGCTTTAAATTTGGAACAGTCTCAAAGACAGTACTTTTTCTCATTTATGGATCTCAAGAAATCTTTCCCCACCTGTAAATCACTCTATTACTGTAGAAATAGTTTAGGGGTGCCTGAGTGGCTCAGTTTGGTTAAGTGTCTGACTTTTGATTTTGGCTCAGGTCCTGATTTCACGGTTTCTGAGATCGAGCCCCGGGTCGGGCTCTGCACTGACAGTATGGAGCCTGCTTGGGATTCTCTCTCTCTCAGCCCCTTCCCGCTGCTCGCCATGTGCATATATATATGAGTGAGCACTCTCTTCCTCTCGAAATAAACATTTAAGGAAAAAGAAAGCTTGGGGACACCTGGGTGGTTCAGTAGGTTAGGCATCCAACTCTTGATTTCAGCTCAGGTCATGATCTCACAACTCATGAGTTCGAGCCCCATGTTGGGCTCTGTGCTGACAGTGCGGGGCCTGCTTAGGGTTCTCTGTCTCCCTCTCTCTGTCTGCCCCTCCCCTGCTTGTGCTGTCTTTGTCTCAAAAATAAGTAAACTTAAAAAAAAAGAAAAACTTATCTTTAAAAAAATAGTGTAGAAACTGCTTCTCAAACTTGAATGTGTAAAAGGAAAGTCCTAGAGTTATTTAAAAAGAAAAAGAAGACATCACAACTCACAGTGATGCATTTTTACACACACCAGCTTGGCAAAAATTTTTAAATTGGGCAGTGACGGGGTTGCTGACCACGTGGAATACAAGAACTCCTATGTTGTTGGTGGAAGTGTAAAATCAGTACCTCTTTATGTCATGAATTAGAAGTTCTTTCCTCGTACACACTCTGTGGAAGTTCACTACGTGCGTGCTAGGACGTGTGTACACAGATGTTCACAGCAGCCTCATTTATAACAGCCAGCCTGTACACAGTCCAAATATGCATCCCCACCGAATGCGTACCTTGTGGCGTGTTCA
This sequence comes from Leopardus geoffroyi, assembly GCF_018350155.1. NCBI lineage: Eukaryota > Metazoa > Chordata > Mammalia > Carnivora > Felidae > Leopardus > Leopardus geoffroyi. The sequence goes on from NC_059336.1 coordinate 28,207,200, forward strand.
CGCAGCGCCACACTGTATGTAGCTGTGAACTTCACGGCAGCAGGGTGCTGTATAATGGATCGTATGTGGTTAAACACTCTGAAACAGATGAACCTCAGCAGTATCAAACGACCACCACAGTAGCCTGGACGAGAGTGCACTAGAATCTTTATTTTTAGGTAACGTTTTGGTGCTCCTGTTACAGATGGTCCAGGTTCTGAGCTTTGAAAACTGCTGCCTTAGAATTTCATAGTATCCCTTCAGGAGATTGGCCCGATTCTTGGGGAGGGAGGTGGAGAGGACATTATTAGTAAACCCGAGGCGACGGATTCTGGACAGGTTCCAGTACTGTGTCACAAAGGCAGGCAGCTACAGGGCAGAAAGCACTAGAGCAGGAGCCCAGAGATAGATCCCAGACCTCTGACTTGGGCCTTTTGTTTCTGTTGACCTCCATGTCCTTAACCTGTGAAATGAGGGAGTGGGATTAGATTATCTGTGAAGTCCTTCCTCCTCTGTGCTCTGAGGTCGTCATCTCCTCTCAACCCTGGTGTCTTCTCAGCCGGGTCCCAATGATAAGAAATCAGAACTGCTCCCAGCCGAATGGAACAGCAATAAAGACCTGTATGTCCTCCGGTATGAGTCGAAGGATGGGTCCAGAAAGCTCCTTGTGAAGGCCGTCACCGTGGAGAACAGCGTGATCATCAATGTGCTGGTGAGTCTCGGGGACATGTTGGTATCTGCTGGTGGGAGCACACGTTGTGATCACCTTTGTGTAGCTCATTTAACAGTACAGATCAAAGGCCTTAAATGTTTGTGAGGCCTTTATCCAAGGGATCCTACTTTTGGAACTGAGGCAAGAATCCTCAATATAAAAAAGCTTTCTGTTCAAAGATACTCACCTTCCGGTTTTATCAAGGGAGGGACTTTTCCATCACTGGGGAATGATTATGTAAATTAGGATAAATCCTTTCACTGACAACAGAGGAGGAAAAATGCTTATTGTAGGCCCAGAGGACTACTTTTCTTTGGTTAAGCCTAGCTCTCTGCTATCCTGGAGCCCTTACGTTTCTTATTTCCAGGAATGGAAAAAACTTCCCCTCCACTGTGGGCCACCTCACCTGCACCCTCCTCTCTGCCTTTAGCCCCTGCTAACTCCCTCCCGTTTTTCACTTCCTCAAAAAGTGCAGTCCTGACTACCTACTCTCACCTGCCAGAAAAATCTAAATTATGCCTCTCTACTTCATCATTTTATTTCCTTGCCTGGTACCTACCACAGTTTGTAATTAGGTATTTAGTGTTTGTATTCTGCCACTGGACTGTGCACCACAGGGGCAGTGAACTCTTGTTAAGTTTGTCCTGGTTGTCTCTGCGTGCTCATAGAAAAGTACCATGCAGTCTACATACATTCCCATGTAAAGATATACTTTGTTTTAACTACGAGGTAGTCTCTAATAACCATAATGTATTTATCCCTTTCTGTTTTGATGAACATTTAGATCTTGTATCAGACAGAGTTCTTAGTAAAAAAATAACAAAATTGCCTTAGGTTAGTTTAAACAGATTGGGTTTATTAAAAGAGGTGGAATAGTTCACTGAATGAATTATTGGAAAGGCTAGAGAAACAGGTTCAAGGCTGGGCTTTCAAGACAGTCCTTCAAAACCAGGCTGTAGAAACCACTGCTGCTGCTGCCGCCCCAGGCATTAGGTGCCGGCTGATGCTACAGGCCCTCGGCACCTTCTCGTGAGCCACTGGTGTGTCTGCGCCTCCCCTCTTTAGCAAGATGTCTGCCCCTGGCTTTTCCGTGTTGCTGCCTCCAAGTCAGAGACGTGCATCCATTTGGCACCTCAATTACATGCCTGTGCCCAAGCTACAAAAGAGCCTGGGAAGTAGGTTTATTGGGCTCTGCCTAGAAAGGCAATATTCCTAAATCAGAGAAGCCCCCTCTGCATTGGAAGTATTTCGCGTATTACAGACATTCCTGGTATGTTTCTTTGCTCATGTATATTTCCTTAAACTGAGTATTTAATTGTTGTTCTCCACCCACCCACCCACTCACCCATTAGCCCAGAAATCTCCCCAGTCTTTCGTTTTCTGTTTTCATTTTTCTAGGAATGTGGCTCACAGCAGGTATCAGATTTGACACTGAACTTGGATGATTATGTCGATTCAGAACACCTGGGTGACTTCCACAGGTACTTCTAAGTGATGGCTTTTCCCTGGGAAAAAGACGAGAGAAACAATGGAATAGGGCAGAGAAGTCGAGAGAGTCAAGAAAGGTTAATAGAATGGTCTTTGTCTCTTGGGCACAGTCACTTCTCAGTTCTCTTTTCTGTTTTTAATTTATTTTAAGAGAAGATTCACATGGGAAGTGCCACGTGAAGTAAAGTGATGTAATCAAGCGTCCACAAGTGCTATAGTGGCCACAGGGGAGCGGTGGGGTCAGTCAGAAGAGGCTCCTGGAGAAAAGGTGTACCTAATTGGATCTCCGCTTCCAACTTTGTTTTCTTTTGAATGGACTTTATTTTTTAGCACAGTTTTAGGCTCACAGTGAACGAGTGCAAAGAGTTGCCATGAACACCTCCCCCTCCAACCACCCCCACACGGCCTCCTTCACCGTCAGCATCCTGCACCAGAGTGCTCCATTTGTTATAGTGGAAGAACCTCCATCGATACACATCCTCACCCGGACTCCCTAGTTGACCTGCAGGTTCACTACGGGGAATGTCGGAGTATGTTTGCTTCTCTAAGAAACTGCCGTGCTGTCTTCCATGGTGGCAGTACCGTTTTGTATTCCCACCAGCAACGTATGAGAATCCCTGTTGCTCCACAGCCTTGTAAGCGTTTGGTGGTGTCGGTTTTGCAGATTTGGCCATTCTGATAAGTGTACGGTGGTATCTTGTTGTAATTTACAGTTCCCAAGTGACACGTGATGCCGAGCATCTTTCCATATGCTTTCTTGCCATCTGCACATCTTCTTTGGTGAGGTGTTCATTTGGGTCTTTGGCCCATTTTTTCATTGGTCTGTTCTCTTACTGTTGAGTTGTAAGAGTGCTTTGTATATTTGGGGTACAGTCTTTTATCATATGTGAGCTTTGCAAATATCTTCTCCCGGTCTGGCTCATTTTCTCATCCTCCTAACGTTTTATTTTGAAATTTGCTACCCCACAGAAAGGATGGTTTGTAAAAATATTACAGTGAACGCTCGCATACCTGTCATCTCTGTTGACCAGTTTTTAACGTGTCGCCACATTTGCTTAGTTTTTCTGTGTGCCGTTCTGTCCTTGAACCACCTGAGAATTATTTCCACACTTTGTGAACCTTCACCCCTAAGCTCAAGCAGTATCTCCGTATTCATCAAGGGCACCTCCTATATAACCTTAACACAGTTATCACGCTCAGGAAATGAAACGTAGATAATATGACTGTCCTTTAATGCACAGTCTGTTGATATTTCTCCGGTCATCCTGGCGGTATCCTTTTTAACTAGTCTTTTGGCTCTTTGGGGTTTTTTTCTTACCCAACCAAACATCACATATTGCATTTATTTTCCTGGCTCTTTAATTACTTTTAATCCAGAACAGTTTCCTAGATGTTTATTTTCCATGGTTTTGGTATTTTTGAAGACTTGAGGTCAGTTGTTGTGTAGGAGGTTCAGATTGTTTCCTCGTGATCAGGTTTATTAGGTTATTTCCTCCTCATTTGATTCCGGTTGAACATTTTTGACAAGAGCACCGCATAGGTGAGGCTGTGCTCTCAGGGTGTTTGCATCAGGCATAGACGTCTGTCTTGTTGACTTGGTTCATTTTGATGACTTGGTTAGGACAGCGTCTGCCAGCTCTTTCTATAGTGAAGGCATCTGTTTTCCTTTGTGTTTCATAAGCAATCTGCAGGATTATGCTAGCAGACCATACTGTCCTGCCTTCTAACGGTCTTTTACCCGGTAATTTTGGCATCTGTGGATGATTCTCGCCTGAGTCAGTTACTACAGTGATGTTTGGAAGGCAGTAATTTTCTACTCTAATCATTCTAACTACATTTATCAGCATTTTTTATAAAAAAGAGTTTTCTATTCTCCCTGTCCCCTTTATTTTTATTTCTTTTAAATACCAGTGTAGACAATGGATTCTTTTTTATTCTAAGTTATGGTCCATTTCTATCATTCTTTGGATGCTTCAGTTGTTCCAGAGTTGACCAGTGGGAACCCTTTCAAGCTGCCTCTTTGTCCTTTTGACATGTCCCCATCATTCTTAGAGCGTTTCACACTTTCTGGCACAATAAAGTATTCCCGCCTTCCCTTGTAATTTCCTTGCCCCTGCCTTGTAATCAGCCGGTTTTCTAGGGAGCCATGATTTCTGTTAGTGGGGAATCATATTTAACAACCAAAATCTGGGCCCTGAATGTGCTCATTAATACAAGGATACTATTGCTTCCAGGCCCTGTAGATGAATAGAGCTTGAAAGCTTTTTCCTTAAAGTCTTTTCTTAAATTTTAAACTGATGCTTTCATTTTTAATCTAACACCAAGGGATTCTTAACTCTCTATTCCGTATTTGTATCTCCTTCTGTGGCGTGGACCCTGATTTCCAACAGCATCAGCATATTTACTCATTTGTTTGATCCTGAAGTACACACATAGTTTCTGAACTGCGACGTCAGTGCCAACGAAGAACAAATCAACCAAGTGAAGTTCCAAGTATAATTTCTTTCCAATTCTTTTGTCCTTCAACTGTGTCCCACTGAGGATGTTATAGTCAGAGTATTATGTTCAAAATGTACTTAGATTAATGCTGCTTTCTCCATAAGTGTAATGACATTGTCTGTTACATAGGCCCAATTATTTCCACTTTATTCCATTTTAGGGACTTTGTTGCCATCCTCATCAGCCTCCTTGGTTAGAGGAAGCCCGGCATCACCGTAAATTCACAGTCACCAGAACTGCCTAGAAACCCTGTTGTGTTTTTTTTTAGTGTTTATTTATTTTTGAGACACACACACACACACACACACACACACACACACACACTGACCAGGGGAGGGGCAGAGAGACAGAGGGAGACACAGAATCAGAAGCAGGCTCCAGGCCCTGAGCTGTCAGCACAGAGCCCAACACGAGCTGTCATGAACTGTGAGATCATGACCTGAGCCGAAGTCGGACGCTTAACCAAGCCACCCAGGCATTCCTGTGTTGTATTTTATTATATCTAACCCCCTCCACTCCTCTCAGACTTCCACATCACCTGCCTCCATCATTGTCTCTGCCCCCTTCCATGTGGCCTTTACGTGAGGAGATGCCTACTTCTGTTCCTGCTTACCACCTTTCAGTTGATTTCCCACCCAGTAGTCGGACCAGCCTTTTAAAACAGATAATAAGATTATGGCTAAAACACTTGCTTGAAATCCTTCAGTGGTACCATTTCACTCATGTTAGGATGGCTACTGTCAAAAAAAAAAACAAAAACAACAGAACACAAGTGTTGGCCAGGATGTGGAGCAATTGGAATGCTTGTGCACCATTGGTGGAAACATAAAATGGTGCAGCCACTATGGAAAACACTATTGTGGTTCCTCACAAAATAAAGTTACCATCGGGTCCAGCAATTCTTCTGGGTATAACCAGTAACATTGAAGGCAGGGTCCAGAATAGATATTTGCACACACATGTTCATAGAAGCATTTATCGTACCAGCAGAAGTTGGAAGCCATGTAGGTATCCGTGAATACCTAGAACAGATGCATGGATAAATAAAATGTAGTGTATACATACAATGTGGTCGGTGACTACATTTGTTCAGCTTTAAGAAGGAAGGAGAAGCTGGACACATGTTGCAACGTGGAATAACCTCGAGGGCCTTATGCTGAGCAAAATAAGCCACCCACAAGCAGACAGACACTTAGTATGATTCCGCTTAGATGAGGTGCCTATAGTAGTCAAATTCATAGAGACAGAAAGTCAAATCGTGGCTGCCAGGGGCTGGGAACGTGGAGAATGGGGAGTTACTGTTTAATGGGGACAGAGTTTCAGTTTTGCAAGATTTCTGAAGACGGACAGTGGAGGCGATTGCACAATAACGTGAATACACCACTGAACTGTATGCTTAAAGATGGTTACGAGGGTAAATTTTGTATGTATTTTCTCGCAGTTAAAAATTCTTGTTAATCTGAAAGATACCTGAAACCCTTCAGCGAATGTCGGTTGCTCTTAGAATAAAGAACGAACTCCTTGAGGAGGCCTAAAGCGTAACCCCGTCCTGGACCACTTCGCCCCTAGTTCCTGTGTCTCAGCCTCCATGCCCTGCTTCCTCTCCCTTCTGCAGAGCTCTTCCCTGTGCCTAGAATACTCTCCCCAGCTCCCCATGCAGCCAACTCCTGTTCTCCCTTCAGTTCCCGTTGAAGAGTTCTTCAGAGAAGCCTGTCCTGCCCCCCACCACGTTTGAGCTTTCGAAACACCCTTTTCAGCATTTACTAAGTGGGTGTTCTATGATCAGGGTCGCTCTCCCCCGCCGGCTGTGATCCCCTTGAGGGCAGGGCCCGGGTCTGTTTCGCGTATAGTGGACTGTGGCATGGAAGAGAGAGGCGAGGCCAGCCCAGAGCTGCTGTTGTGGGCGCTGCCCGCTCCGTGACCCCCACGCCCCTAACGTGGGTAAGGGAAGGACTGGGAGTCTTCCTCTTGATTCTTCAATCTGGAATTCTATCGTAGGAGAAGGTGGAAGAACCCAGGTACCGTATGAGGCTGCGCATGCTCATTGCAGCTTTTACCCTGAGCGGTGCTGAGAGAAAAAGTGACCGTGTCTCCATTTCTTTTTTGTGAATACGTTTTTGTTGTTGGGGCTTTGTGTTGGGGGAGTATTTTGTTTTTTGTTTACTGTGAAATGAGGGACCAACAGTACTACCTCACGGCATTGTGAGAACAAAACAAGATGTCGGCACAGAGTGTTAGGTGCTGGGTGCAGCAGCTCTTAGACATGCAAAGGGGAAAAATCTGATCACTGGGAATCATCTCCATGGAAACTGAGGCTCTGTGAGCTGGCGTGTGGATCTGCCTCTTAATCATAAGGCTCTCTCCCTCTCTGCTCTGTCTTATTGCCGGCGACACTGAAGTGCCTGCTTCTAGTCACCTTCCCCCACCAGGCCCTCCTCTTTCGGTCTTCATGACATGTCTTGTCCACTCTGGGTGGGGACTTGTGCCCCTTGGTGAGCGATCTCTGATTTGCTAAGGGGTCCGAACTTGTTCCTTACTGCCAAGCCTCTTCTCTTTCCACTCCTTCAGGATGACAGGCCACAGGCTGTCTTTTGCTGCTACCAAAATGGCAGTGCTACTAAGGCTTAGAAATTGTGCAGAACTTCTTCAGTACTTGGCAGTTTTTAAATCAGACCTGAGCTCTACAGGTAAACACACACCCTCCAGAGGGAGATCGTAGGCCTTCCGGCCGGCCGTATCACGCACAACCTCATCTGATTGAAAGGAAAGGGGACTTAGATTTATCCCTTCCACCCAGCTTGCTCAGGGAAGCAGCAAGGTCCCCATAATTCTAGGTTTTGAGCAAAACCCTGATCTTTATAGGGATGTAGAGACCACAGGCCCACAGATCTCCCAAGGCCTTGTAGGTGTTAAGACTTGTGAGCCACGGAACTCTTCTTCAAGCACAGTGTTCTTTAGGATTGACATATTAAACTAGTTAAAGTAAAATTACTCCGATGGAAAGGGTAGGGGCAGGAAATGAAGATCCCTGGGTCCCATCCACTTGGCTTTCTCTCTTGCTCTCCTTGGGCCCCCTTCTGTGCGAGAGAAAACTCGAAATTGCTGGTCTAGTTTAATATTCTCTGTTCTTCTTATGGTTATAAATATTAATTAAACCTTTTATTTTGAGATAATTATAGTCTTGTTGTAAGAAATAATACGTTTTTTCATATCCTTTATACGTTTTACCTCAGTGATAACATTGTATAAAACCTTACTGGATACTACAGCCAGGATGTTGACATTGATATAATGATACAAAGCCTTTCTATCACCGTAATGATCCCTTTTGATGCCCTTATGTGGCCACCCCACTCCCTCCCCATCCCTAACTCCCTGGCAACCGCCATTTATTCTCCGTTTCTAAAATTTTCTCATTTTCAAAAATGTCCTATACATGGAATCATACAGTATGTAAGCTTATGGGATTGGCTGTTCTCAGCGTAGTGCTCTTGTCATCCCTCTGAATTGTTGCATGCATTGATAGCGTGTTCCTGTGTAAAGCTGAGTGGCACTTCACCGCATGGGCGTGCAACAGTTTGTGTAACTATTCACTCCTTGAAGGATATCTCATTGTTTCCATTGTTGCACTATTACAAATGAAGGTACTAAGGATGTTCCCGTGCAGGCTTCTGTGTGGACGTGATTCTCCCTTCTCTGTGATAAATGCTCAAGAGCACGATAGTAGTTGCATGTTTAGTTTTTTAAGAAACTGCCGAATGATTTTCTACGGTATCTGTACCATTTTATGTGTCCACTGCCGGTGTGTGAGTAATATGGTTTCTCTGCACCTTCACCAGCATCTGGTGTGGTCACTCTTTCATTTTAGTTATTCTGACACGTAGTGATATCTCATCGTGGTTTTACTTTATATTTCCCTAATGGTTAACAATGAGCATCTTTCCGTGTGTATCTGCCATCTGTGTGTCTTCTTTGGCAAAATGTCTGTTCGTGTCTTTTGCCCATTTTGTTTGGATTGGTTGGGTGGGGTTTTTTTGTTTTGGTTTTTTTAACTGTTGCTCATTTGAGAGTTTTTGTATTTTTTAGATGCAAGTCCTTTCCGAGATGGTAGCTTATAAATGTTTTCTACCAGCCTGTAGTTTGTTTCTTCATTCTTTTAACAGGGCCTTTCACAAAGCGGACCTTTTTAATTTTGATAATATTTATTTTATCAATTTTATGGGTCGTGTTTTTGGTGTCGAGAACACTTTGCAAACTACCTCTAGCTCCCCAAGATATTCTATGGTTTTTTTTTTTAATGATTTTATAACAACATCTTTGATTTGTTTTTTTAATTTTTTTTTCATGTTTTATTTATTTATTTTTTTTGAGAGACAGAGGGAGGCAGATCGTGAGTCAGGGAGAAGCAGAGAGAGAGAGGGAGACGCAGAATCCGAAGCAGGCTCCAGGCTCCGAGCTGTCAGCACAGAGCCCGACGCAGGGCTCAAACTCACGGACCGTGAGATCATGACCTGAGCCGAAGTCGGACGCTCAACCGACTGAGCCACCCAGGCATCCCTCCTATGTTTTTTTCTAAACATTTTATAGTTTCATGTTTTAGAATTAAGTCTGCGGTCGGTTTTAAGTTAATTTTTGTATAAGGTATGAAGTTCAGACAGGGGCTCATTTTCTTGCCTGTGGATGTCCAGTTACTCCAGCACCATTTGTTCTTCCTTCACTGGATTTGCTTTTACAGCTTTTTCGAGAAGCGATTGTCTCTGTTTATGTGGGTCTATTTTGGGGTTTTCTATTTTTTCCCATTGATCTTTGTGTGTGTCCCTCTGCCAGTATCAAACAGTTTGGATTAATGTAGCTACATAGTAGACCTTAACATTGAGTAGAACTGATTTCTCTCACCGACTTTTTCTTGTCAAGACAGTCTTAGCTATTCTGGGGTCTGTGCCTTTCTGTACAGACTTTAGAATAAGCTTGTTTATGTCTATAGAAACCTTGCTGGGATTTGGATAGGGGTGGCATTAAACCTATAATGAGGAAAATCGACATTTTTACCATGAACATGGTGTATCTCCATTATTTAGGTCCTACTTGATTTCTTTCATCATCATTTTGTAATTTTCAGCAGATAGATCTTATTAAACATGCTTTTGCTATTTCTTCTCTGCAGGAGAGGAGTGATTGTAAATGATGTTCTGCTCTTAGTTTGATTTTCAAATATTTATTATTGGTGTATAGAAATGCAGTTTATTTTTGTAGATCATTTATATGCAGTCACCTTGGTGAACTCAGTGTTCTTGGAGTTTTTTTTGAGGATTTCTTGGTAACGTCAAGATAGACTATCATGTCATGTGCAAATAGGGGCAGTTTTATTCTTTGCTTTATTCTGTGCTTTTTCTTTCCTTTTTCTTATTTATTTATTGCCTTGTTGCAATATGTTATTTAAGAGTGGTGAGAGAGAACATCCTTGCCATATTCCCAGTCTCGGAGGCAAAGTGTTCAGTCTTTCATTATTATTATTATTATTTTTAATTCTACCTTTATTTACTAGATCTGTAATAAATACTTCTGAAAACTCATGTAGTTAATGTATATAAAGGACTTAGAACAGTACCTACCACATAGTAAATGATCGGTAAATATTAGTTGTTACATCATTATTACTCCACTCATATGACCAGCCTTCTTCCAAAACTCAGTATTTAAGGTCCAGAGAACATACTGCCTAGGGATATATACCTATAGGTGTATATCCATATAGGAATGGAATCCATATCTGCCTATTCAGTGGCTTCCCAGTAAAAAAGAAACTTAATTTGTAAGACTTTTTTTTTTTTTTTTTTTTTTTTTTACCTCTATTCCCATTCCAGTAAGCCAAAAGGGGATAGAAAGCCATAGTGTAGCTTTTCTTCCCTCCTTCCCTAAGTCTCTCCCTCCCACTTAGCTTCAGAAATACCCTCCAATCAACTCAAGTCTAGTATGTTGTTAACTGTAGGTTTTCGTAGGTATTTAAAAAAAATTTTTTTTAATGTTTATTTATTTTTGAGAGAGAGAGAGCGTGAGCAGGGAAGATGCAGAGAGAGAGACAAAATGTGAGGGTGGGGGGGCAGAGAGAGAGAGGGAGACACAGAAACCAATGCAGGCTTCCTGCTCTGAGCTGTCAGCACAGTGCCCAGCGTGGGGCTTGAACTCACGAACCATGACATCAAGACCTGAGCCAAAGTCGGATGCTTAACCGACTGAGCCACCCAGGCGCCCCGTAGGTATTTTTTATGAAGCTCAAGAGGTTCCTCTCTTTTCCTAGTTTGTTGAAAGTTTTTCTCATGAGTGGATTTACATGTTGGATTTTGTCCAATGCATTTTCTGCTTCAATTGATAGGATCGTGCGATTTGTCTTAGCTTACTGATATGGTAGGGATTCGTGAATACTGAACCATCCTTGCATACCAACAGTAAATCCTTGGCATATGATTCTTTTTATATATTTTTAATTCAACTTGTTAGTGTTTTCTTGAGCATTTGTGCATCCCAGTTCATGGGAAATACAGGTCTGTAGTTTCTGTTTTTTGTACTCTCTTTGGTTTTGACATGAGGCAATACTGGCCTCATAAAATGAGTTGGGAAATATTTCTTCATCTTATGTTTTCTGGAAATAACTGTAAATTGGTGTTAATTCTTCTTTAAACGTTTGGTGGCGTTCTCCACTGAAATCATCTGGGTCTGGAGATTTGTTTTGGGTGCTTAAGTATGAATTTTGTTACTAGAATAGAACTATTTAGATTATCTATTTTATTTTGGCGGAGTGGTTAGATGGTGGTTTTTGAAGACTTGGTCTGCTCTGAGTTGTTGAAGTAAGTTGTTTTTAGTTCTCTTATGATCCTTTCAGTGGCAACAGATGTGTTTTAATAGCCCATGTCGCTCTCGATATTGGTGATTTGTGTCTTCTCTCTTTTTGTGTTTGCCAATTTTGCTAGAAGTTTGTCAATTTTATTCATTCTTTGGATGAACTAGTTTTTTTTATTGATTTTTCTCTATCATTTTCCTGTTTTCTCTTTCATTGATTTTTATTCTTTATTATTTCCTTACTTCGGCTTGCTTCAGGCTTAATTTGCCCTTTTTCTGTGTTCTTGAGGTCAGAATTCTGATTATCAATTTCTTTCCTCTTTTCCAGTGTTAAGTTTTTAGTGCTAAGAAGTTTTTTTTTTTTTTAATTTTTTGTTAATGTTTATTTACTTTTTGAGAGAGAGACACACACACACACACACACACACACACACACACAGAGCGTGAGCAGGGGAGGGGCAGAGAGAGAGGGAGACACAGAATCTGAAGCAGGCTCCAGGCTCCAAGCTGGGGCTCAAATTCACAAACCGCAAACTCGTGACCTGAGCTCAAGTTGGATGCTTAACTGACTGAGCCACCCAGGCGCCCCCCTTTTTTTTTTAAGTTTATTTTTTTATTTTGAGAGAGAGCAAGAACACACGTGAGCAGAAGAGGGTCAGAGAGAGGGGGGAAGAGAAAATCCCTAGCAGCCTCTACGCTGTCAGTGTGGAGCCCAACATGAGGGGCTCGATCTCACGAACCCTGAGTTCATGACCAGAGCAAAATCAAGAGTAGGACACTTAACCAACTGAGCCACCCAACTGCCCCTAATAGGTTGTATTTTTATTTTTATTAAGTGCTTTATATTTTTTTTTCATGTCTTCCTCTTTGATCTGTGGATTATCTAGAATCATATTGCTTAATTTCCATGTATTACAGGTTTCTTTCCGTTTTGATGTTTAGTGTGAATCTGTATGGTCAGAGAACATACTCTTTATGCCTTTAGTTTTTTAAAGTTTATAAGATTTTTTTTTTTGATCCAGGATATGGCTCATTTTAAAACATCAAATTTTTAGAAACTCTGGAGCACTGCCCACTCGTCACTACCTCTGTCTGCCTCAGCACCTCAGCTACAACTTACAATTCTTGTCTATCACAGGCAGAGAAAAGAGACCCAGAGCAGTCTTCCAAGAACCCCTGAGTTAATGACAGGACTGGACCTTGAGCCCTCAGAGCCCTCCCTACCTAGACCAGGAGCCTGGTTCATACTCCCCGAGGAGGCTTGGTCGTCCGTGACCCTTCCCATGACACATGATGAACACACAATGAGGCTGAGGGTGGGGTTGGGCAGGTAAAGAGGAGTAGCCAGTCCAGGCCCTGCGCCCTTACACCCTCACCTTTCTAATGGGGTGGTAAACGAGGAGGGGCAACTCAGATGCCTGAGAAGCTTAGGCCGAAACCTCGGAAACAACACCGGGCTGTTGCCCCCCTCACACAGGTCCGCCGGGCGGCCCATTCCCACCCTTATAAACAGCCCAAGCGCAAAGCTAAGAGCCGTCGGGGCCGCCATTGCCGCCGTCGCCGCTGCCAGAATAGTGTGTGTGGGGTTGCCGGCCAGGTGCAAGCAGCTGATAGCTCGTCTCCTTCCTGCAGGACCTACAAGAACAGCGAGGAACTTCGGTCTCGCATCGTGTCTGGGATCATCACACCTATCCATGAGCACTGGGACAAGGCTAGTGTGAGCAGTCCCCACCGGGAGTTTCCCCCTGCCACTGCCAGAGAGGTGGACCCCCTTCGGATTCACCCACAGCACCCACACACGAGCCGGCAGCCTCCCTGGTAAGTACAGAGCCCCCATCGGGCAGCCCATGCTTCTGCAGGGCTTTGGCCATTAACCCTCCTGCCACCTGAATCCCTCTCTGACCTCCATGCATCTTCAACAAATTGTCAGAGTCTTGGCAGATGGAGAAAGAAAGTGGAGACGTCAATGGAGCGGTGACTTCTTGTACTGCTCCTAGTCACCCTAACTCCTCAGGTTCTCCAGGCTGCAGTGACCTGGGCCAGGTGTTTCAGGGAATGTAGGGATGCAGAAGTACTTGCCCAGAGGGGATGTAAGCCCAGTGTCTTGCTTGTTTCATTTCATCCATTGTAGTTGCCTAAACCTCTTTGACAACTTCAGAAGTTTTCCAAAATGGCATGGGGTATGAGCATGTCATATCCAAGATCTTAGCAGGTTAGGGTGGCAGCATTTAGGACAGGAGACTTGTTGGGCACCTGGGTGACTCGGTTAAGTGTCCAACTTCAGCTCAGGTCATGATCTCGCGGTTCATGGGTTTGGGCCCCTTGTCAGGCTCTGTGCTGACAGCTCGAAGCCTGGAGCCTGCTTTGGATTCTGTGTCTCCCTCTCTCTCTGCCCCTCCCCTGCTCACAGTCTGCCTCAAGATACCTCTCTCTCTCTCTCTCTCTCAAAAAAAAAAAAAAAAAAAAAAAGACAGGAGACTTGTGCTCTGAGGTAGGAGACAGGAACCAGGGGGAGACCTTAGTCTCTGGCTGAGACAGCACTTGCCAATTTAGGCTCCACAGTGTGGTAGTAATGGGGGGTTGGGGAGTTCACTGTGGAGCCAATAGTAAGCACTCAGTAAGTGTTAACTGCCATTGATATTTTATCCTATTTTGCAGTTCTGTGTCTTTCATTAATTAAAAAATGGGAAAGTGAATCGTTAGGATAAGTAATAATTGGTACATCCCTTAGGCACTCTTCAGAAATCCTGGGGAAGGGTGAATAATAAAAAGTAGTTGAAGGGTTTGGCAGCTTGTCTGATCTAACCTCCTTATTTTATAGATAGGAACAGAGATAAGATGGCCTGCCTAAGGTCACCAGCCACTAATAAAGAGGCAGGGCCAGGACTACGGCTCAGATATCATCCCAGTGCAGTGCTCTGTCTGTGATGCTCCCAGAAAACAGTGACAAGATTTCAGAACAAGCCCTGGACAACAATCAAGGGCAGAGAGGGCAGGAATTTTTACAACTTAAGTAGGTAGTAATTCTCAGGTCTCTCAGACTCACTGCCCATTTCAAACAAATATTCTGTGAAATCTCCTTTACTTCTCTTGAACTGAAATTCATAGGTAAAAATGGCGCCTGGGCAGCTCAGTCGGTTAAGCATCTGACTCTTACTCTCGGCTCAGGTCGTGATCTCACGGTTTGTGGGTTTGAGCTCCATGTTGAGCTCTGCCCTGACATCGTGGAGCCTGCTTGGGATTCTGTTTCTCCTCTCTGCCACTCCCCTGCTCGCTCGCTCTCTCCCTCTCTCTCAAAGTAAATAAACTTTAAAAAAAAAAAAAAAAAAAAAAGATTCTTGGGGCACGTGGTTAAGCATCCGACTCTTGCTTTCAGTTCAGGTCATGATCTCTTAGTTCGTGAGTTCAAGCCCTGCATTGGGCTCTGTGCTGACAGTGCAGAGCCTACTTGGGGTTCTCTCTCCCTCTCTGCCCCTTCCCTGCTCATGAGTGCACGCCCTCTCTCTCTCCCTCTCTCTCTCTCTCTCTCTTTCAAAAGTAAATAAACTTAAAAAAAAAGATTCTAAAATAAAAAAATTCATAGCTAATCTAACTGAATGCATACTTCAAAAGGAATCAGTATAAAGTTCTAACTGTAATATAAATGAGAAGCAAAAAGAAAGTAATTAATAATAAGGTAATGTATATTTGATCATGTAGATGCCTGAACACCATTACAGTGGAAAATGTAGTCAGACATTTGCACTTGTGTGTGGAGTTATCTTGAATTTGACAGTAACAGAAGCTGACATATACAGATGCATTGTAGCAAAACTCAGACTGTATTGCTGTATTGCTATTACAGACTATTGCTGTTACATGATTTTTCTGAAATGCTGCACAGCTCTTAGGAGAATGGCAAACAGAATAGTAGATGGACAGTGTCTCCTATATAAAATGGTCTCAGACTCCGGTGATTTGTAACAAGACTTTCAAAAGTTGTGTGGGATGCAGGTGATTCTTACAATGTAGAATTCGTTATGTAGAATGCGCAGTCTGCCTTAAGTACCATAAGGCCCCTCCAACCACTACAGCAAACAGAAATTCTCCCAAGGCTTCTGCAACAGCACCTGGAGGCTCCCCCACCCTAACTGGGAGTCAGACCTCGAATTTATAATTGTGAAGATAAAATTTCCTAGCCTTGGAAGAACCGAAGGAATCCAAAATCACCATGTTGCAACTTCTCCTGAAATAATGTACGTAGGCCCAAATGGTCAATGTTTGCTAAAACCCTCAGTAAAAGGTTGATAGGGAACTTTACAATGAATAGATCAGGCTGGGGGCACCTGAGCCCGTAGATGAGTCTTAGCACTAAAAGTGGGATAGCCAGACATGAAGTGTCTTCTAATATGATGCAGTAGTAAGTGCATCGCAGCCTGTACCCGGATCTAACTCCCAGTTTAATTGAAGCCTGTTGGATAGAAGAACAAGTTAAACAGGCCAGACACATGAGGATACGTGTGTTGCAGCCCAAACTGGAACATGAAAATTTTTTACAAGATAAAAAATTGTCAAATAAATGAATAGCATGGAAAAGGGAGAGTGAGGCTGTTACTAAAAGAGTTATATCAACTAAATACAGTGTTGGACCTTGTTTGGATCTTGATTCAGACAAACTAATTCTGTGAGGCCCTGATACCAAAACCAAAGACCACAAGAAAACTACAAACCAGTATCCCTTTTGAATATAGATTTTAAAATCCTCCACAAAATACTAGCAAAACAAATCTAGCAACATAAAAAAGGAGGATTATATACCGTGACCAAATGAAATTTATCCCAGAAATGGTTGGTTTAACATATGAAAATAAGTTTGTGTAATATACCATATTAATAGAACAAAGGCTAAAAACCACACGTTCATCTCAATAGACAGAAAAAAGCATTTGACAAAATCCAACACCCTTTCTTGATAAAAGCATTGAGCAGTTGAAGGAGTTTCTTAACTCAATAAATGGCATCTGCAAAAAGCCCACGGCTAACATATTACTTAATGGAGAAAGATTGTATGCTTTCCCCCTAAGATTAGGAACAAGACAAGAATGTCTACTCTTGTTACTTTTATACCCTTGTTACTTTTATATAACATCATATTTGAGATTCTAGCCAGGACAGTCACTCAATAAAAAGAAAAAGTATCTAGATTAGAAAGGAAGAGGTGAAGCAAACTTTGTTTGCCAATGATATGAGATCTCATATATAGAAAATTCTAAGGAATTGTCTAAAAAAACTTTTTTGAGAGAGAGAAAGTGTGTACAAGTGAGTGGGGGAGGGGCAGAGGGGGAGAGAGAATCCTAAGCAGTCTCCATGCCTAGCACAGAGCTTGCTCTCAGGACTGTGAGATCGTGACCTGAGCTGAAATCAAGAGTTGGATGCTTAACCGACTGAGCCACCCAGGCACCCCTAAAAACACTTTTTTTTTCAACGTTTTTTAATTTATTTTTGGGACAGAGAGAGACAGAGCATGAACGGGGGAGGGGCAGAGAGAGAGGGAGACACAGAATTGGAAACAGGCTCCAGGCTCTGAGCCATCGGCCCAGAGCCTGACGCGGGGTTCGAACTCACGGACCGCGAGATCGTGACCTGGCTGAAGTCGGACGCTTAACCGACTGCGCCACCCAGGCGCCCCAAAACACTTTTAAAATAAGCAAGTTCAGCAGTGTGACAGGATACACAGTCAAAAAACAAAATCAGTTGTATTTCTGTATATTAGCAATGAACAATCTGAAAATTAAGGAAATCCCATTTATAATAGCCCCCAAAAGAAAAAATACTTAATAAATTTAACGGGGCGCTTGGATGGCTCCATCAGTTAAGCGTCCAACTTTGGCTCAGGTCATGATCTCATGGTCTGTGGGTTGGAGCCCCGCGTTGGGCTCTGTGCTGACAGCTCAGAGCCTGGAGCCTGCTTCAGATTCTGTGTCTCCCTCTCTCTCTGCTCCTCCCCTGCTCGTGCTCTGTCTCTCTCTGTCTCAAAAACAAATAAATGAATGAATGAATGAATGAATGAATGAATGAATGAACAAATAAATAAAATAAGATAAAATATAAAATAAAATAAAAAATAAAATTAGCTGCCAAGTGCTTTCCCCCTTAGAAACAAGACAAAGAGACCCTGTCTCACCACTCTTACTCAGCATAGTACTGAAAGTTTTGCCACCACATTAAGAATTAAAAGGATGCAGATAAGACAGGAAGAAATAAAACAGTTTATATTTGCAGGTGACATAATAGTCTACATGGAAAAATCGTACAGAATCTACCTAATCATAATCATAATGATAGTGTTCAGCAAGGATACCAGCTCAGGGCTCAGAATGAATGTGTGCTGGTAATTCTAATTGGATCACAGATTTAAATGTGAAGCTTAATACTACAACACTTTTAGAAGAACTCACAGGAGAAAATCTTTAGGATCTGGGGCTTGTTGATGAGTTCTTAGGGCACTAAAAGCATAGTCTGTAACAGAAAAAAATTGACAAATTGGACTTCATTAACATTAAAAACTTTTGCTCTGGGAAAGACCCTGTTAAGAGAATGAGAACGTAAACTACAGGCTGGGGGAAAATGTTTGCAAACCACACATGTGACAGAGCAGTCCTATCTCTAAGGATCCAGAACACTCAAGACTCGACAGAGTAAAAAACCATCCAATTAGAAAATGGGACGAGGATATGAAAACATACCACACTGAGAAGGATAAACAGATAGATGGCAGATAGCACATGAAGAGGTGTTCGCCATCATTAGCCATTAGGGAAATGCAAATTAAACAACATGATCCTTCACACCTAGAATAGCTAAAATTAGAAATAGCAGTGATACCAAATGCTGGAGAGGGTGCAGAGAAACTGAATCTCTTCTGCATTGCTGGTGGGAATGTAAAATGGTACGGCCACTCGAGAACATTGTTTGGCCGTTTCTTTAAGAACTAAACAAACACTAGTAAGATCTAGGAATTGCATTCCTGGGTGTTTATCTTAGAGGACCGAAAATTATGCCCACGCAAAAGCCTGTACGCAGATGTTCATAGCAGCTTTGTTTGTAATAGCCAAAAACAGAAACAGCCCAAACGTCCCTCAGTTGGTGAGTGGTTAAGCACCCTGTGGCACTGCTCGTGGAATACTATCTGCAATATAAAGGAGCGAACTGTTGATGCACATAATATTTAGGGTGGAGCTCAGGGTCATTGTGCTGGGTGGAAAAAAAAATTCCAAAAGGTCACACACTGTATGATTTCATTTATAGAACATTTTCGAAACGATAGTATTCTAGACATTCTAAACAGATTAGTGGTTGCCAGAGATTAGGAATGGGGGCTGAGGCAGGCTGTTGGGTATGATTAGAAAGGCAGGGGAGGTAGCATGAGGGAGCTTTGTGGTGGTATAACTTGGAGAAAACTGGGTGAAGGTACCCAGGATTCCTCCGCACTATTTTTCCAACTTCCTGTGACTCTTTAATTATTTAAAGATAAAAAATATTTAAAAATTTACAGCGTGCCTAGGTGGCTCAGTCAGTTAAGCACCTGATTTTGGCTCAGGTCATGATTTCATGGTTCATGGGTTCAAGCCCTGCGTCGGACTCTGTGCTGACAGCTCAGAGCCTAGAGCTTGCTCCAGATTCTGTGTCTCCCTCTCTCTGCCCCTCCCCTGCTCATGCTCTGTCTCAAATAAATAAATGTTTAAAAAAATGTTTTTAATTAAGAAGTATTTAAAACTTTAGATGCTGAGGGGCCACTTAGGTTCTTAAATCCCGGTATTTCTTGAGCTCACTAGGTGGGGAGCTCTAGATCTAGCCCCAGGTGCTTCATGAAGACCAGTGATGCCATCTGTGCCTGCTGTCATCACAGGGAGGGACAGGGTGCTAGGGAGCACATAGGTAGAGGAGCCGGAACCACTCTTGGTGTTCAGGGAAGGCTTCCCCTAAGGCAGGTTCCTAAAGAATGAGGAGGGTAGGAAGGTGTTCCAGCAAGAAGGCTTGTCCTGTGCAGAGCCCTGGAAGGATCGGAAGTGATTAGAGACAGGTGCGATGGGGGTGGAGGTGACAGGGCAGAAGGCTGACCCTCATTGTTCCTGCATACCACTCTTAGCGCCTGCCACTGGGTTCCCTCTTTTCCACCCTTCCCCCCCCCCCCCCCCCCCCCATATCAAGGAGAGAGTATTAAATGGCAGGCAGGAGCAGAGGCCTTGGAGGTGGGTCTAACTCTGCTTCTGCTTTCCCCACTACACCCTTCGGTTTCAGTGCATGTAATCAGTTTGTACCAATTCAGTGTAGTCAGCGCACCCTGAGTATGGAGGAAAACCCATTCCCTTTCCCTCCCTCCATTAGGTCTTTCTCAAGCAAACCTGTCTCCCAGGACTAGCACACTGAACTGGATGAGATGGTTGGAGAGGAGGTGGAGTGTTTAGGGAGGCTTTTTGCCGGTCACGCACCCCCCTCTACCCCCGATCCTCACCAGCCCCCTTCCTCTATCAGCACAGATGTCTGTAATGACACCGATTCCTTCGTTGAGCCCCCATTGAGCCCCTGTCGACTCCAGGTTGCCGGGCAACCAGCACTCACACTTTCACCTTTTTGTTTTTCCCTCAGATGCTGGATTTGGGGGTGGGGCCTTAGGGCAGGAAGGCCTGAAAGAGCCCCGGAGCCTCCCATCTGGCTGCTGCGGGGTGTTAATTAGCCCATCAGTGAACAGCGCGGCTCCTGCTCTGAGCAGGAAATGGCAGCCTCTGCCCCCTTCCCACAGGACACAGTCCTGTGTCTCACTGCTTGCCTTCCACACCCCCATCTAAGTCTGTCCCATCCCTGGAAACTTCTAGGCCAAACCAAAATAGGGTGTCTGTCCTAGCGTGGAAGGAGATTTGAGTGTGTGGGGACGTGTAGCTAGCGCTTGTCAAAGGATGCTGAGTCTGCCAGTTTGGTGCTGGCTGCTTCTAGGCCAGGGATGTACGTGGCAGGGACATTCCCTTGTGATGGAGACTCAATAGCAGAAAGTAGGTCTGTCCTACTCCTGACATCTCTAGGGAAGAGTTACTGAAAACAGCCCATCTGTAAGGGAAGGGTTTTGTGTGTGTGTGTGTGTGTGTGTGTGTGTGTGTGTGTGTGTGTGTTTATCTAAGCCTAACTTTTGTTGTTGTTGTCTTACAATTCTAACCCATTTCCCTTTGCCCCATCTGTCCTCAGTCAGACCGTATGCCCCAAATCCTACTCGCTGTTTTGAAAAACCAGTTTTCCCTATGCTTATCTGGCTTCACTAAAAATAAATCCTCAGATCTAAAGCTCTTGTCTTCCAAAATTCATTTTCAGTCCCAGTCTGTGTCTTTGCATATTTTTAATGTTTCTGATATTTTGTGTCGTGCATTTCCTTTTTAAAGTTTCATAATCTGTTTACTAAAGTGCCAAACATCTCTTTTTTAGTATCTGATATTATATTTTGCAGATATGCTGTAGTCTTGCCTAACCTCCATGGAGTATTTTAAGCATGTTCAGTTTTTCATCTTAAATAGTAAAGTTCTGTGCATCTGCATAGAGTTTTTTCCTTTTACTTCGTTGAGTTATATTTTCCATGCTGGCAGAGCTCAACATTTTTTAGTCTCAGAAACCCTCTTGAACTCTGAATTATTGAGAAAGAATTATTAAATTCTGAATTATTAAAGAGTTCTTATTTATCAATCAATATTTACCATATTAGAAATTAAAACTGAAATTTTACAAATACATATTTATTCATTCACTTAAAAAATAACAGTGGACACCTAGGTGGCTCAGTCAGTTAAGCATCCAACTTCGACTTGGGTCATGATCTCGTGGGTTCGAGCCCCACGTCGGGCTCTGTGCTGACTGACATCTCAGAGCCTGGAGCCTGCTTTGGATTCTGTCTCTCTCTCTCTCTCTCTTAAATATAAAAAAATTAAAAGTTTTTAAAAAACAATAATAAACCCATTATATATTAACACAAATAACACATTTTTACAAAAATACTATTTTCCCCCAAACACAGAAATTGCATGAGAAGAATGATTTGTTTCACTTTGCTGCAGACCTATTTATCGTTAGGTATGGAAGATAACTAGGTTCTCACTTCTGCTTCTGCATTTAGTCTGCAGGCAGTAATGTTTTTGTTGAGCCTTACCCTAATAGTTATAAGAAAAGAGAAGACTGGCTTAATAATGTTTTCAAATAATTGTGGATATTCTTATTTGCATTACACCAAAACTTGACAAGTGATAGTTTCTTGAAGGGTTAATTGTAGTGTGGAATCTGAATACCTAACAGCGAAGGTACGTTCTTGTACATTATTACGTTAAAATCCACTGGTCTGTCATGTCCTTTGGGTGGATCTTTTACCCATGTATGATATTGGAAGATCATGTATCGATCATTTGGAAAATATTGGTTCACTGAGTTAATGCAGATCTGCTAAATGCTGACTCATTATCCAGTATCAAAAAAGTCACATTCATCAATATTACTATTCTCATCACCATCAGGACTAGGAAGCCATCAAGCTACTGATGAATACAAATTTTCAAATCGTTAATTTTCACCCAAAAGCTTCAATTTTATCATTGGCAACAGTGTCAGTTGTTTGTCTTGTAGTAACAGGCCCACATTGTTTTGAGAAAATGTCTACTAGGTAGCCCAAGTCTGAATAATCATGGTTTGTCTGTCAGTCATTCTTTCAAGTTAAAATGGTTTTCCATGAAAAAATGGCTAGTTGAGCTAGCAACTTAACTGTGAAAGTATTGGTAAGTGCCATTGTACTTCTTTATGCAGAAGTGCTCTATGCCTGTTTTCCCATTTCATCACAGAGAATACCAAGAAGAGGTATATTCAAAGATGGGAATTTTAGAACACTGGGTAATTTTTTACTGCTTCATCAAGGACATTCTAAAGTGACACGAGAGTTATGCAGCAGGTGACTGGTGAGGGAGGGTACACCCGACTGCTAGTTTAGTGTCCCTGCTTTGATTCATACTAAGGAATCAGTGATTTCTCTCACCGCTGCTTTTGTACCGTCAGTGCAAATGTCAACATGGTGAAGAAAGCAAATAGCTTCTAAGATGAAATAGCTTTGATCTCATGGACCCCCTGAAATGAAAGAGTTTCAGGGACCCCTAGAGTTCTGTGGAGAACATTTTGAATCCTTTCTTTTTCTTTTTTTAAAATGTTTACAAGCCCTTTTAGATATTCCCTTTTGTTGAAGAGTCTTTCAGATCTCTTACCCATTTTTATATTCGGTTGTCTTACCTTTTTATGATTTGTAGGCATTGTTTGTGTATTCTGGATTTAAGTCCTTGGTCAGATACATGTATTGCAAATATTTTCCCTCTGTGGTTTGTCTTTGCACTCTATCAGCGGTGTTTTTTAAATTAAAGTATTCTTAATTTTTATGTAATCTAGCTTATCAATGCTGTCCCTTTATGTTTGATGTTCTTTTTGATGTTTGAGAAATCTTTGCCCTACCCCACAGTCGTGGAAGATTTCTCATATATTTTTTCTAGGAGCTCTGTTGTTTTACCTTTTATATTTAGATCTATAACCCATTTGAAATTAATTTTATGCGTGGTACAAGATAGATTGATGTCTTACTATATTGAATCCAGTTGGTACAGCACCATATTCCAAAAAGATTTATCCTCTACCTATGTCACCTTAATAATTAAATTTTCAATTTTTATTAGTCATGAAACTATTTCCTTTTTTTTTTTTTTTTTAGTGTACATATTTAGTTTGAGAGAGAGCAGAAGCAGGAGAGGGGCAGAGAAAGAGGGAGAGAGAATCCCCATGCAGGGCTCAAACTCACCAACTATGAGATCATGACCTGAGCTGAAATCAAGAGTCAGATGCTTAATCGACTGAGCCACCCAGGCAGCGCCCGTTATTCCGTATTCTTAAAATTTGCCCTCATTGTCTTTCTTCTTAGAGGCAAATGATCTTGATCTCTTTGGTTTTTCTCATGTATGGCAAAGCTAGTTCAATAATAATTATTCAGTCACTGCTTGTTGAGTGCCAATTATTGTAAGTCACAAGCTAGGCATTTCATCCATATGCGCGTATTTTATTCTCTCAACCCCATGAGATGGGCAAGGGCTCTCCTCATTTTACAAGTAAGGAAACTGAGGTTCATGTATAAGTAATTTGATCACAACCAGTAAAAAGCAGTTGTGATATAATAATAGAATATTGGCTACCACTTCTTGAACTTTTTATTATGTACCAGGTGTTACACTCTTGTAAACATCCTCGTGTGATACCTACAACAACCTCGAGAAATACTGTTGTCGTACTTTACAGGAGAGAAAGCTAAGGTGTAGGGATTTCATGACCTACCCCAAGTCACACAGCCATTAGATGGTGAAGCCAGAATTTGAACGTGGGTCTAACTCTAAAGCCTTTGCTTTTGCCTTCTTACAATTTCTCGTTCCCAAGTAAGTCTGTTTAAGTGTTGCTTATGTGTCAAGCACTGTACTGGGCACTAGGAATACATGATGGGGTGTGGACCCAGCCTTGAAGGAGTTCGCAGTTGATCCCCCACTGATTGCCCTGTTCATTCCAGATCATAAGTCCTTTAAAAACAATGACAACTATTTTCTGAGGTCTGCTAAAGCACAGAGAAGGGTGATTATTCTGAATAATATTCTGAAGGATTGAGTGGCACAAGATAGAAGGAAAGGCTTCACAGAGATAATGCCTGATGAGCTAAATTCTTTAGGACTAATAAAAATTCTGTGAGATTGAAAGTAATTGGCATGTATGGCTGAGGGGACAGTGGGTTTAAATGAGGCTCTGAAATCATCTCATGCGTGTGTATGTTGGGTCAAGGGAGAGAGTGAGGGCATTATATTTGTACTGGCATGTGAAAGGAGAGTAGGTGAATGTGAGGACCACATCACAAGGGGCCCCATGTGCTAAGGAGCTAGATTTGATCCTGGGTAATGGGAACCATCAAAACATTTGGGACAGAAAGCAGTCTGGTTGGGACCCCATGAACCACTGACTTTTTTCTGTGGAGGAATCCCGGTTAGGTTCTGACAACTAATGTGGTTAATATTTAGCAAGTCTTTACTGTGTGCCAAGCAGTTACATTAAGTGTAAAATATAATCTCTTAATCCTAACGAAAATGAGATAGATGCTTCTATTCCCATTTTATAGAAAAGAAAACTGATGCACAGAGAGGTTAATTAACTTAGCCAAACCAACATAGCTCATAAACATTGGAGCAAGATTCAGCCCTTAGTATTTCCTTCTTTTTTTTTTTTTTTTAATGTTTTTTAATGTTTATTCGTTATTGAGAGATAGAGACTGAGCATGAGCAGGGGAGGGGCAGAGAGAGGGGGAGACACAGAATCCGAAGCAGGCCGAGCCGTCAGCACAGAGCCCGACGCGGGGTTCAAACTCACAGACCATGAGATCATGAGCCGAGCCGAAGTTGGATGCCCGACTGACTGAGCCACCCAGGCGCCCCTAGTATTGCCTCCTTGTAACACATGTATCAGCAGTCGTTTCAAAAGAAATGATCGTTTTGGATTGTTCCGAGAATAAAGAGAAAGTGGTATGGTTGGAACTCAGTAAACTTGGGGGTGGAGAATAGAGAGATCGGTGATGACACTGGGGGTGAGCAAAGGCCAGGGCATGCGGAGTCTTGGGGGCAAGATCAAAAGCAGTAGGGATCCCTGGGAGGGACTTCATACTGTTTATGGTTTATTTTTGAATCACTCTGGCTCCTTTGTGGAGAATGGAGTATAAAGGTCCAAGAGCAGAAACAGGAAGGTGGCGCCAGGCGCTGACCCGGGCACCCAGGGAACAAACAACGGTGGTGGGGGGGTGAATGGTGGCAGAGACGAGGCAGATGATCTGGGGTATGTTTGGAAGTATACCTGATAGGACTTGCTGATGGGTTGGTTTAATGAAGGAGAGACAGATCCAGGATGATGCAACGCTTTTGTGTTTCTTAGCCTAAGTCATCCCTAACTTGGGGCTACCATAGCTAACACCTCAGTGAACATACTTTGAAACTTAGAGCACATCTCTGAATGTTTCCTTAGCATCTGTCGCTGGAAGTAGAACCAAACAATTGTATTCGTTGGCATTCCCACCGTGTTTTGATGCTGTTTCCCTATCCTTGCCATGTTGCTGGAGTTGGTCTCCTTTTTCTTTTAAATTGTTTAGAAAAGCATCACCCCCGTAACATTTGTGAGCTAACTGAACCCAAAATTAGTTCCTTGTTTTTGTAGGACTTGAGCTCCCCATTCCTCATTGGCTGTTGGCTGAGGGCCTCTCAGCTCCTTAAGATTCCCTACGTCTCTTCTCACACGGCCCCCTCCGTCTTCAAAGCCAGCGATAGTATGTCAAGTCCTTCGCATGTTTTGACTCTCCCCTTCCACCTTCTCTTCTGCTGCCAGCTAGAGAAAGTTTTCTGCTTTTTAGGGCCCATGTAAGTAGATTAGCCCATTCATATAATCTCCCCTTTTTGAAGTCAACTGTGCAGTATTACCTAAAACAATCGCAGGAGTGATTTGTCATCACATCACAGGTTCTGGGGAGTAGACAGTGTGGAATATTGAGAGGGGGCCATTTCTAGAAATGTTACCTACCATAGTCTACCGTCTGGCCTCCCAAATGCAAAATACATTTCCCCTCCCCTCCCCATCACCTTCGGGGTAACGTGTACCCATTACTACATCAGCTGAGTGTAAAATCTTACCTGAATTTCATCAGCTTGCAGAACTCCAATCTCACCTTCTGAATCCTCCAAGTCAGGTGCAGTTGAGGCTTCTGAGCACAACTCCTGTCTGTTGATCAGAGAAGCAGGTTGTCCCCATCATACAGTGGTAGGACAAGCAGAGGATAACATTTTCCGATTTCTTTCTTTTTTTTAAGTTTATTATTTTTTGAGAGAGCGCATGCAGGAGTGGGGGAGGGGCAGAGAGAGAGAGAAAGAGAGAATCCCAAGCAGGCTCCGCGCTGTTAGTGAACTGTGAGCTCATGACCTGAATGGAAATCAAGAGTAGAATGCTTAACCAAGTGAGCCCCCGGGCGCCCCCCCAGTTAACTGATTTCTGACAGAAAAAAAACATGTGCACAAAAGTCACCAATTACACCATCATTTATAGTTACACCTACCAGAAGCAATACCAATACATACAGTAGAAGGTCAAGTAAATTTTAAAAATTTGCTTCACTTGAGTGATTACTTGGTCATTAAAAATGTCAATAGCAAAGACAGACAACTTGGGAAATACAGGACATAAGTGGAGGAAAACAGTGGGATCTAAATTGATAGCATTGTAATTTTATAAAAGCATGCTTATGAAAATAGACAAGAAAAGAATAGCAAAAAGAATCATGTTAGATTATGGTGACATCTTTCTTACGATTTTTAAATTTATGCATATCTGTTTCTTTTTTTCTTCTAAAAATATTTGTTTTCCTAGCCCAAATGCGATACTTCCCACCCACCCTCCATTCCCAGTTCACCTTTGAACTCACAGGGTATCCTCAGCAGGGGGAAAAGAGAAGGTTCAGGGCTCTGCTTGCTCAGAGCACTGTAACTGCTGCCATACGTGTATATGCACACACACTCTTGTCTACTGTCCTCAGCATCTCCACGTTCCCAGTCCTAAATTTCTACGCTTAGCAGAACAGAGTAAATAATCCTAGGCTACCAGAATTTCCCAGCGGAACTTGTACCCTGGCAGTCTTAGTCATTGGTGTTCTCCAGACTAGCAGAGTCCAGTCACGTTTCACTCAGCTTGTGAAATATACCGAATCTCAAGTCCCACTCGTGATCTTCTGGATTAAAACCTGCCCTTTTCTTGCACTGCTGGTGGGAATGCAAGCTGGTGCAGCCACTCCAGAAAACAGTGTGGAGGTTCCTCAAAAAATTAAAAGTAGAACTGCTCTACGACCCAGTAATAGCACTACTAGGAATTCATCCAAAAGGTACAGGAGTGCTGATTCATAGGGGCACATGTACCCCAGTGTTTATTGCAGCACTTTCAACAATAGCCAAATTTTGGAAAGAGCCTAAATGCCCACCCACTGATGAATGATAAAGATGTGTTTATATATACAATGGAATACTACTTGACAATGAGAAAGAATGAAATCTTGCCATTTGCAACAACGTGGATGGAACTGGAGAGTATTATGCTGAGTGAAATAAGTCAGAGAAAGACAGATATCATATGTTTTCACTCATATGTGGAATTTGAGAAAGTTAACAGAAGATCATGGGGGAAGGGAAAGGAAAAGAATAGTTTCAAACAGAGATGGAGGCAAACCATAAGATGCTCTTAAATACAGAGAACAAACTGAGGGTTGATGGGGGGGCACGAGAGAGGGGAAAATGGGTGATGGGCATTGAGGAGGGCACTTGCTGGGATGAACATTGGGTGTTGTATGTCAGTGAGAATCACGGGAATCTACTCCCGAAACCAAGAGTATACTGTATATGCTGTATGTTAGCTAACTTGACAATAAAGTATATTTAAAAAAAAGAAAAGAAAAGAAAAGAAACCTGCCCTTAGCCAGATCCCCCACTGATGCATCTGCACATCACAGTTTGAGTAGAACTGGGTGGTCCAAACAATGCTTGGCAGCACATACGTGGTACAGCACTGGACAGCACTGCAAAGGCTTTGAAAACAACTGACATTGAAACCAGAACTTGGATCCTGAAGCCAGCTATGTTGATTGCCTGCTAAAACAGAAATATCAGGATTCTTCAGAGCCTCCAGGATACAATTCTAAATTACTGGGCATACAAAGAACCAAGAAAACTTCAACTCACACAACTCACAAAAAGGTAACAGGTGCCAGCACCGAGATGACACAGATGTTGGGATTATCTTGACAAAGACAGAAAGCAGCTATTATAAAAATGCTGCAAGAAGTGAGGGCAGACTGTCTTGAACTGAACAGAGCAGCAGGTCTCAGCAAAGAAATAGCAGGTACGAAGAAGAACCAAATGGAAATTTTAGAATTGAAAAGTAAAATAATCAAAACAAGCTCACTGGATGAAGGCATATCAGAATGGAAATAACAGAAGAAAGAGTAAACTTGAAGACCAAGCAATAGAAATTATCTTGTCTGAACACAGATTGAAAAATAAAGTTTCAGGGATTTGTGGGACAATTATAAAAGGTCTAACATAGGGGCAATCAGAGTCTTAGGAGAAAGAAGACAGTACAGAAAAATTATTCGAAGAAAATAAGGCTGAAAACTCCCCAGATTTGGCAAAAGACATTTTGGGCAAAAAACCCACAAATTCAAAAAGCTCAGCAAACCCTAAATGGATAAACCCAAGAAAGTCCATGTGCAAACTTATAATCAAACTGCCAAGAACTAAAAATGAAGAAAAAAAAAATCATGAAAGCAGCTAGGGAAAAACAATGACTTGCCTATAGAAGAATAAGAACGTGAACAATTGTGGATTTCTCATTAGAAATCATGGAGACCAGGAAGAGGTGGACAGATGTTCTCAAAGTATGGAGAAAAAAGAATTGTCAACCCAGAATTCTGTATCCAGCAAATATTTCACTTTATTTCTGAAGGATATTAAGAGTTCTTAGTGAAAGGAAACTAAGAATTCATAGTCAACAGCTTTTCTCAAAAGGAATTGCTAAAGGAAGTTCTTCAGACCGAAGGGAAATGATACCAGATGGAAACTTGGAACATCAGGAATGAAGGAAGAGCAATAGAAATGGTAAATGTCTAGGTAAATAGAACTGTTCTCTTGAATTCTCTAAAATGTGTTTTACAGTTGAAAGCAAAAATTACACATTTCACTTTATGTCAGTATAATAGGGAGCAACTGTAACATAGAGGAGAATGAATGGACCTGTATATGCCTTCTATGGTCTCTGCCTTCTACTTGAAATGGTAAAATACTGTTTCAAAGTAGACTGAAGAGGTTCAGTCTGTATATTTGATCCCTCAAGCAACCACTTGGAAAAAACTCTTAAGAAGAGATCGAGTAAAAAATACTAAAATTGAATAAAAAGAAAGGAAACAGAGGAATGAAAAACAGAGGGAACATTTGGAAAATGAATAATAAATGGTAGTAGCTATAAATCTAAACCTATCACATAAAATCACATTAAATGTAAATGGTCTCAACACATCAATTTGAGCATGGATGGGTTTTGATGTTGGGCAGACCCAGGATGAATACTGTATTGGCCACTTACTACCTATGTGGCTTTGTTTAAGAAACCTTGCTTCTGAGCCTGTTTCCTCACCTGTAAAATAAGAATAAAAATCATATGTACTCAGAGGGCTGCTGCAAAGGTGAAATATGATAATGTATATAAGGCGCTCAGTGCATTCAGCTGTTAAAAAAGGAGAGACACATATTTGCTCTCTATGCATAGTATTTTTGGAAGGACATACAAGAAGCTGGTATCTTAGTTGTCTGTAGGAAGACCTGGTAGGCTGGGGAACTAGGGTGAAAGGGAGAATTTTTGCTTTTGTGGGCCCACAGTCTTTTATGTACAATTCTGGTATCAAAGGAGCTCTGAGGGGCACCTGGGTGGCTCAGTCCGTTGAGCGTCCAGCTCTTGATTTCGGCTCAGATCATGATCCCAGGGATCGAGTGGGATTGAGTCCCGTGTTGGACTCTGTGCTGAGCATGGACCTTGAGATATATTCTCTCTCTCTCTGTCTCTCTCTGTCTCTCTCTCTCTCTCTCTCTCTCTCTCTCTCTCTCTGTCTCTCTCTCTCTCCCTCCCTCCCTCTCTCCTCTCTCTCCCTCTCTCTCCGTCCTTCCCTCCCTCCCTTCCCCTCCCTCCCCCTCCCTCCCTCTCCCTCCCTCTCCCTTCCTCTCCCCCTTCTTCTCCCCCTTCCTCTCCCTTCCTCTCCCCCCGCTCCCCCTTCCTCTCCCATAAGATTGGTGCCAAACCCTGTCCTGAAGTGGCATGAAGCTCCTCATACATTCATTTATCCCACTTACATATGAATAGGCATTCGTTTTGCAGAAACATTAGGGTATTTGTTACAGCCCGGGTGCTGCTTGGGAGTGTTACACAATGTAAGTTAGGTACACCCATCTGACCTTTCTAAATCTGAAGAATTCTGAGTTCCAGGACACATCTAGCCTAAGATGATGGACCTGTGGGTCTTTTATCAGTCTTTTGAAACGGGTAGATGCATTACCTGTTGAGGAGATTACATTTTCAAAATTAGTTTTTTTAAAACTAAATTAGTACAGGGCAGGCTCTTGGTAAATAGCGGCGGTGGCTGTTACCCACTTCTTCCAGGCCTTGCCTGGCAGCATGTCTGTCTGTGCCCGCTGCGGCTGTGTCATCGTCAACAGCAGGCCCTGTGAGTGTTACTTCTTAGATTCCAGTCTTCTTAAAAGACTGAGGTGCAGAGGTTTGTGACAGACCCCTGCCAACCACCTAGATCATCCTCCACCCAGAGCACAGGGCCCGTCTTCTGCTCTCCAGTCCCGAGGCCTTTCCACATCGCCAGACCGTGTAGCTGTTAGAGTGGTGTCAGCGGGATTTGTGTGCCCAAGAGAGGAGTGGGTGTCGTTTTTATCCAAGAGGAGAGGGAAGCACAGAAGGAGGAAATCGTGTGTGTTCGGGATCACCTTCAAATCCTTTCGGGGGGCCCTGTTGGAGCCGGGATCATATGGTCATGTGGGCCCAGGCAGGCACTTTGGCCTACAGCGTTAGTGTATAACACTCTACTTCAGCTGATTATCAGTTGAAGGAGGGGCTTGATTTCAGAGACCTTATACAAAAATCAGCTTTATTTTAATCCCTGTAGCCTCATTCAACATATTCTGGACTGAGACTTTTTTTTTTTTTTTTTTTTTTTTTTTTTGAGACATTCCCCTCAAAAGAACGGTCAAGAAGAAATTACAGCCAGGGGGACTTGCTGGACTGAGACTAAATTTTTTTTTTTTTTTTTTTTTTTTAATGTTTAAGAGAGAGAAAGAGTGCAAGCAGAGGAGGGGCAGAGAAAGGGGGAGAGAACATCTTAAGCAGGCTCCACGCCTAGCATGGAGCCCAACATACGGCTTGATCCCACAACCCTGGGATCATGACCTCAGCTGAAATCAAGAGTCAGTCACTTAACCAACTGAGCCACCCAGGGGACCCAGGACTGAGACTATTTTAAAATGGGTTCTGAGCATGTGCATAATAAATTCGCAGAAGTGTGCGTGCAGGTGTTGCAGCGAGATTGTGGTAAGTGTTGAGTCAAGGGATAGGCTGTGACAATTTCAAGTACACAAATGGTTGCCACGGGCCTGGCAGCTGCCTTTTCCAGTTTCTCTTCTCTGTTCCTTCTCCCTGCCCTGTCCCGTGCTCTGTGGCCCAGGAGAGAAAAGGTGAAAAGGCTATGTGTTTCAGGAGCTATAAGGTGCTGTTCTCCTAGGCATTTTTATGGCCATTAGAAGCCCCTTCTGTTTGCTGACCTATAGTGGACCATTTCATGGAGATACACTCGGTGCTCTTCAGCATCCCTGTCCATCCACAGTGTGGCATGATGTTAACAGAGGCCACCAGCAAATTTGAACTAGGACTTGGGAACAGTCATCTACATCAGGAAAAATTCCTTCCCTTGGAAACCTAGCCACATCCACCTAAAACACAGTATCCTTTCCAGCATAATAGGTAGAACTGACTGAAGAAGCATCTCCTTTTGGATTTTTTCCCAGTTCTTTAATTAATGGCTTCTTACCTGTAAGTGTATATTAGCTGCTATTTACAAGGCTCTCCTGAGGTCTGGCAGGAACCCCCACCCCCTCCAGAACTGCAAGGTTTGTATTGCTTGCCAGGTCTCCAAGCAGGTTCCAAAGCACACTTTTGCAAATTTTAAGTATTTTTTGTTTTGTAGGAAAAAACCAGAAAAGCATAAAGAAAATCATCCCAGGAGTAACTGTCACTCTGTGCTCCTTTCAATTTTTATTTATACATACACGCCCCTGCACACATTTTTCACAGTTGATTCCCTGGGCTATTCCTAGGCTATCTCTTCCCCCCCCCTCCCCCCCCCACAGTTAGCACTAGAGCATAAGCATTTTTTCACATCATTTTATTTATTTTATTTTATTTTATTTTTAAACGTTTGTTTATTTTTGAGGGAGAGAGAGCAGAGAGAGGGGGGGACAGAGGATCCAAAGCAGGCTCTGCGCTGACAGCTGCAAGCCTGATGAGGGGCTCAAACCCATAAACCGTGAGATATGACCTGAGCTGAAGTCAGACACTTAACCGACTGAGCCACCCAAGGCTCCCCTTTCCATATCATTTTGAAACCTCTGAGAACATTGTCTCCACAATTGCATTTAGGGATCCACCATAAAGTGCCTAACTGGTCCCTACTTAGGCCAATTCCAGTTCCCTTGATTAAAGTCTTTATGGTGATATTTTAATTTGAATTATGTATTGTTTAAGATAAATGCCTAGATAAGGAACTATTGGACCAAAGAGTATAAAGATATGTTAAGACTTTTCTTGAAAGACACAGGTGGTTTGTATATATTAGACAGTACAGAATTGCTTTCCAGAAAGGATGCTCTCATTTATGCTCCTAGCTCATGCATTCCCAGTGAGAACAAAAGTGGATTCTTGGTGTAGAGGTGAAAAAAATCTTACAGGTTACAGTGGTTTGTGGCCCTCCAGTGGGCAGCGCATAAACAGATACACGGTGTCTGTGGGATCGAAATGTCGTGGAGAGGCCATACTGTTCTGGCTGTGTGTAGACACCCATCTTATTCCATCCCCGGAAGCTTTTAAGTCTTAGTCTTGGAGTTTGGGTTTTGTTTTTAGGATATTTTCTAATCTGAAAGTTCTTGGTTCGTGATACAAAGTTTAGAAACTTGAGAAAAGTGTAAATAAAATAAAATTTATCTTGAGGTTACTAACCACTGTCAGTACGTTTATTTTCTACAGTATTGAGGTCTTCTTGTTTTTAGCTTTGTGTTCAACTCTTTTCAATATTGCCCTTGTAATATATTAGTCTGTGCCAAAGACCACTTTGAAATATCCCTCGTGTTATGGTCTCGTGCAGGGATTTCCCCTGTCCTCCATACCTGGGAGTGCATTTGTGACCCCACGGGCATTGGGTTCAAGCCCTCGGGAGCCCAGGTACCTGGCTGCTATGGGACTTGTGGTAATTGTCCCTTGTTTGTTTCAGGTGTGATCCCCTGGGCCCGTTTGCTGTCGGGGGAGAGGATCTGGACCCCTTTGGGTGAGTCCTGCCAGGGAGGGGGCAGCAACACAACTTACTCTTGTGACTTTTCAGCCTCAGCTCACCTTCTAATCTTAGAGCTTTTCGTCAGCCTTGTTTTGGGGTGAAGGAGGCTGCTGGGGCTGAGCGGCTGAGAAGTCACCGCCGCTGTTTCACTCTGCCGTGCCTGCAGCAGTGAGGGAGAGCTCTGCTGGCGGGGTGGGGGAGGCGCCGAGCAAGCCAGCAGACAACTCCCCTGTCATTAGCTGACCCCGCTGGCCCTGGCGGAGGACAGCAGCCTTCCTTGGATGGAAGGGTTTCTCAGGTGCAGGCTGAGGAGCACGTGGTGGGCGACAGACTGAAGGGCAGTTCAGGGCTCCTCAGCAGTCACCTCACTTGCTCAGGGGAGTCTCTGATCCCCAGTAGACTGTGTGTGTGGTTTCTGTCGTGCACCCAACAAAGTCACTACAGCCTAGCCAGGCCCTGTCTTCTCTGAGTGCTTCCGGGTAGATTTCAACCTGTGCTGCAAAGCGACCCCAACATGAACACCTCATTTTTAGACAGTGGGAAATCGCATGAGCCTGCAGTTAAGCTTGCACAGTGGCCGCAAAGTTTGGGGAACATCAGCTCACACATCCTGCTTTGAGCACAGGAGGTCAGGTGCATGGAACTCCATGAGGGACAGATGCTGTCAGGAGCCAGATTTGGGCAGTCCACATGCAGTCCTAGATCACCCTGAGGCGCTCTCAGGAAACTGCAAGAAAGCCATCATCCGGAATTGTCCCAATGCCATTACTAGTCCTTAGACCTAAAATAGTGCCCTCCAGAACCTTATGATGGTTCTCCGTTGACCTTGGCAAGTCCTGGCACCTGTTCTTGATCAAGTTGTCCCCCTTGGATGTAGAACATGGCAGGGATCTCAGTTTTGTGGGTTCGGGCAGCCTGGAAAGCTGAAAGGGCAGGCCGTACATGCCGGGAAAGGTGTGCTCTTGGGGTTCCTGTTCTTGCCCACTTCCTGCTGACTCTCAGGCAGCCGTCCATCAGTGTCTGCTTGAGCTCTCCAGAGTACATATCCCAGGCATTTTTAGTCCACTCACCTCCTTCGCCTCTCCTCCAGCAGCTCCTTGCCCCACCTGCTTACCCACCTTTTCTTCTTGCCTCAGGTGTCGGAGAGGTGGCATGATCGTGGATCCCCTGAGATCTGGCTTCCCGAGAGCACTCATTGACCCATCCTCGGGCCTCCCAAACCGTCTTCCTCCAGGCGCTGTGCCCCCAGGAGCACGCTTTGACCCCTTTGGACCCATTGGGACCAGCCCGTCTGGGTAGGTACTCACTCAGGCCCGCTGAGAAATAGGGCCTGATGGCAGCTCAGCTCAGCTCAGCGTTGCAGGAGCAAGCAGTCTGACTCTAGGTGCGGAGTCACCACTGGCTCCATCATCCCCCACTGCCGAGGGAGTGGAGCCTCCTCCGGGCCCCATGCTTGATGCCTCCCCAGAGCTCCCCAGCCCTCGGTGCCTCCCTTCCTCCAGCCCCCTCAGGGAGCACTCAGAGGAGGAGCTGAAGTTTTAAGTCCGTGTCAGGATGCTGGATTCTAATAGCAACACTTAGGGGTACATATTACTGTCCATATTGCATAGATGCAGAAATCAAGACCCTGGAAGATGAATTAACTTACCCAGGGTGGGAGAGTCAGGATCATGGCTGTAGAGCGTGTGCGTTTCAACCCCACAGAGCACCACGTCGTTCTGGAGGGCAGGCTCCCTCTGCTGAGGCCCCATCTGCCTGTGCGCCCCTGGCCTCGCCATCACTCCCAACTCACCAGCTCCTCTTTCCATTCCAGACCTAACCCAGACCATCTCCCCCCGCCGGGCTACGATGATATGTACCTGTGAAGGCCTCAAGAATGTAACATCCCAGCCTTCCCTCCACTCTCCTGGAGCTGCTGCCGCTGGCCCCGTCAGCAGCCGTGTTCTTGCGGTCTGGGGGCGAGGGACTCTGCCCATGTGTTTGCAGGCTGGCTGGGATTGCCTCCCCACCCCCTGTCAGAGCCAAGGCACCTGCTGCAGCTCTCCACCCGGCTGCGTATAGGTCCCAAAGAGCAGTCTATGTGTCTCTCTCACCACCAGCTCCCGCACACTTCTCAAGGGACACTCCGGCAACATATACCCTCGGCCCGATGCAGTCGCAGCTGCAGCGCTATAAGAACAGAACGCATTTTGGATGTTATTATAAGAACCAAATGTCAATACAAAAATCATGTTGCCAGGCTCCCACTCTTCTTTTCTGCGCAGCTCCTTCCATTTCTGAGACTTTAGAGTTGAAATCTTTCTGGGGCCAAATGACTCTTTTCCTACCCAGGGCCTGTTCTTGCTTCTCAGACACCTTCTCTTCATAAATTGCTTTTGCAGTGTGGCTACACAGACAAAAATGAGAGACTAGAAAGCCCCATAGGCCACAAGGAAGACTTTCACAGGGGCAGGCACATTGCAGAGAGACTGCATCATGCGGAGAAGAGCAGAATCCTCCAGTTCTGCGTGCCCGCACAGACCTGAAGGCTGATCTCATTTTTGCCACTAACTTACCGAGTTGACCCTAAGCAGGGCTCTCCCTTCCCAGGGCTTTCCTGCTGCCCTGGGAGGTGCCCTTCCTACTCTACAACATTCTGATGCCTGCCTCTGTGTGTGGCCACCTCTCAGAACTGGGCAAAGGAAAAGAATGAATTTTTGACGCTTTGTGTGGTGCTTACCTACAGGGTAACTCCGTGCCCCTTGGGGCCCACACAAGAAAAGCACAGGAGCACGGGCTCCATGAGTGTGGTATTGAACCCCCGTGGGAGCAGGGAGCCCAGCCTCTGGAAGCCAGTGGCTGGGGTGGATGGAGGAGCTAGTGAAGCAGGAAACAAGCCAGGAGGGCCTTTCACCCCCAGGGAGCCTCAGCCTCCAGAAGCCTGTGTCCTCTGTCCAGGCCCACCTGACCTCTGGTGTTCTCCGGATTCTTTTCAGCCCGAGGCCTGACAGACACAGTCAGTGATGAGCCCCCCCTGTGCTGGAGTGGAGAGAGCACCATAGAGCACCAGGCCCAGAGGCAAGAGATCAAGGCACTAGGCACTTTCCCTCCACAGCTAGCATTGCATCCATGGATGGGCCTTTCTGCTTCTCAGATCCTTGGGTTCTTTCTCCTAAATGAGGACACATTATTTATCTGTGGGCACAGGGTAGGCTACCAGAGCCTTCCTGAGGTGTCTGCTAATATGCTGTAGCCTGGAACTGCCTGAGAGGGGGTTAAGGGTACCCTCAGCTGGGGCTTGGGTGGGGAGGCCAGCATGAGCAGGCGCCCTGGCCATTTCTGGGAGACCCCATCTCAAGCACTGATTTAGTGAAGACCACCTTGAAGCCTTTAGCCTTCTTCCTTAAGGGCCTACAAATGGGTGGAGTGTTTTTGTTTTCGAATTGGGTCATGCTGGCTACGGAAAGGACTTGGGGCGGTTTGGTCACATAAGCATCCTTCATTATAAAAGGAAGCATTAAAGGAACATCACACTAGAAACCATCAGACGAGCAGGGAAGCAGATCACTTTTAGATCTGTGATTTAAGGAAAAGAGGATTCAAACAATAAATTTGGCACTTGGTTTTTCTAGTAGCACAGGTTGAAAGGATAGTCCTATACATAATTGTTTTCTGAAAACAGAAACTTCAGTGATTCTCATCTGCAGAATCAGTCATTTTTTGCGTGGGTCTCCTTGTATCAAGGACACTGAGGAACATCGTGTCTTAGTTCTGTGGGGGGAAGTGAATGGGGCCTTCAGGAACTTCCACGTCACGCTGTCAGTGTTTGTTGTAGTCTAGGCCACTTCCTCCTTCCAGCCAGGAGTAATCACCAGGCCGAGCGGGAACGGTTCCAGGGTATGCCTTGTGGAAAGGTGGGATCCTTAACAATAAATATCAGCACTTAATAACCTGTTCCTTTTTTTTAAATTAAAAAAAAAAACAGCTTTATTGAGATATACCCACATGTACCCATGAATTTTACCTTTTTCTTTTTTTTAATCTTTATTTTTGAGAGAGAGAGAGAGAGCATGAGCAGGGGAGGGGCAGGGAGAGAGGGAGACACAGAATCCGAAGCGGGCTCCAGGCTCTGAGCTGTCAGTACAGAAACGTGGGGCTCGAACCCACGAACCGTGAGATCATGACCTGAGCCGAAGTCGGCTGCTTAACCGACGGAGCCACCCGGGCGCCCCACAGTTTACCTTTTAAAAGTGTGCAATTCAGTGGTTTTTACTATATTCACAGTGTTGTGCATCCATCACCACATCTAACTCCTGAACATTTTCGCCACCTCAAAAAAAAAAAAAAAAAGGAACCCTGTACCTATTAACAGTCCCTCCCATTGCCCCGCTCCTGGCCTCAGGCAACCACTAGTCTGTTTTCTCTCTAAAGATTTGCCTGTTCTGGACACTTCTCATAGGGACAGTCACACGGCACGTGGCCTTTTGTGTCTGGCTTCTTTTCACTGACATCTTCAAGGTTCCTCCACGTTGTAGCGTGTGTCACTGCTGCATTCCTTTTTCTGGCTGAAGATTACCGCTGTGTGGACAGAAACCCCCATTCTCTTTTTTTCTTTCTTTTTTTTTAAATATAGTTTATTGTCAAGTTCACGCACATACAGTGCGCGAAGTGTGCTCTGGTTTTGGGGGTAGATTCCCGTGGTTCATCGCTCCCATACAACACCCAGTGCATATCCCAACAAGTGCCCTCCTCACTGCCCATCACCCGTTTTCCCCCCTCCCCCCATCAACCCTCGGTTTGTGCTATATTGAAGAGTCTCTTATGTATATCCCTCTTTCCGTATCCACTTCTCAGTTAACGGACAGGTGTTGGGTTGTTGGCACTTTTTGTGCTGCCGTGGACGTTTGTGTACAGGTCTTTGCGTAGACCTAGGGTTTCATTCCTCCTGGGTATATGCCTAGGAGTGGGATTGCTGGATCGCATCATACTCGTGTAACTTTTTGAAGAACTGCTAGACTTTTCCAAACTGGCCGCACCACTTTACGTTCCCACCAGCAGGGTGCGAAGCTTCTCGTTTTTTCCACATCCTCGCCAGTGCCTGTCAGTCTTCCTGCATGTAGCCATCCTAGTAGGTGTGAGATGTTTTTGGCTTAGCTTTAAGAAAAAGAACTTGACCTGGGCTGAGCGAGAGAGACCAGAACCAGTCACCTCAGGGGAGCAGACGACGGCTTTGGTCATCGCCACCTTGGGGTGACCATGGCTGGTGAGCCACAAAGGGATTGGGTTTGAGTTGGGAAGTTCTGGTCAGGATGCGGTACAGGATGGGTCCGGCCTAGAGGGGAGTTTCCAAGTCTGGTGCAGTTCATGGCACCACTCTTGCTTGGTTTGAAATTTCTGTGTTTGCCCGATGGCTTACAAGGAGAATAAAAGTTGGATTCCAAATCCTCATCTTCTGGTGGCAGGCCATAGACCACTTGTACTGTCTTTCGCAACCCCCACAGCCCCATCTTCTCTTCCTTGCCTTGTTTCCTTCCCAGTTCCTGGAGCTGGCTGTGATTCTCTTTGCTTCTGTCTACTCCATGTCCTGTGTCTGCGTTGTTGGCCAGGGTACAGAGGAGTACCACAGCCACCCTTCCCCAGCTTGCTCGAGCCTCACGGTCTCCTGAGGCTCAAAGTACCTCCTTGCTCAAAGTACACAGTATGTCCTGGCCCCAACCCATACCTTTATCCAGATCTCCAGGGTCGGGCTTTTAAATCTGTTGGTCATGGGTTCCTCAGATTCATATGATCACGTAAGTTTGAGAACTCTCCAGGAGGGAAGACTAGATCCTTGCTACTCAAACCAGCTGCACCAGCAGCATCACGTGGGAACTTGTGAGAAATGCAGAGTCCTGGGCCCTACCCCAGACTTGGTAAATGAGGGTAAATGCATTTTAACAAATTCACCGGGTGATTCACGTGCACATTAAACGTTTGAGACGCTCTTTGTATGCTCTTTGTGTCTTTTCCTTTTACCTGGCCGTCAGGTGCAAAGAATTCAGCCAGTCTTCTTGGTTCGTGACACACTATGACTAAGGCACGCAAGAATTCCCTCGTTTTGTTTGTCAGGTTTTACCCCCGATACCCACTCCGTTCCCTTGCTCCCTTGGGTCACTCACATGTGTTTCACATATGTTTCTAAAACTGCATGTACCCTTGTAAAATGGCATATGTCTTCAAGCCATACTAACCACAGTAAGGTAGTATCCTCATTGTCTAGGCCAGAAAAAGAGGGTTTGGAAAGGTCCAGTAAGCTTGGCTTCCTCAAAGCCAAGCAGGAGTCTAAGAATCAGGCTGGCATGGATGTGAGTCACAGACTTCCCTCTGCCGGTGCGTGGCTTTATCTGCAAAATGCACATTACCTGCACCTCCAGGACTGTTACAAGGTCCGACCAAATAGTGTGTCTTAACAAACACACAGTTGGAGCTCAGGAGGCCATGTGGATAGATAAGGCCTCATGAGGGCTCAAGGATGAGGCGGTCCTCCAGTGCACGCAATAAGCACTTATCTGGTGCCCATGGCGTGCTTGGCTTTTCCTAGCCACCACTCTAGCCACCCCCAAGGTAAACACTGTTGGCACTGGTTGAGGTGCTAGGCTTGCCCCTCTAGGGATGGCAGAACCATGATGGGAACCTGGGTCCGCCTGGTTCTAAAGCCAGTGCTCTTCTCGTAGAACTGCCTTCCCCATGCCTCCATGCCCTCTCTAGGGAAAGAGCATGGGTCTTTGTGCAAAACCCATTCCTGAAGCTGGAAAATCAAGTCAGGACTTGTATGAGAAAGGAATAATGCAGCACAATCCTGGGGATGTTCTAAGACTCCCAAGTCTGCGATGTGTATCTCGTGTTCCTGAGCACGTCCACCTACAGGCCACAGGGCCCAGAGCGCCCAGGTTAGGAGCGTCAGAATTCTGTTACCCAACCCGACCCCCATTTCAGAGGAAGAAACAAGCCTGTGAAGCCCCTCTGTGAGCGTGAGCTCCTGAGATGGGCTTGGAATCTGCACAGGGCTGTCACCTGGCCCCAAGTGATGCTCACCTCTACCTTCCAAGTTGAGTAGGATAGAAGCTACTCTCCTCATTAAGCAGTTGAAAAAGCAGGTCTGGAGCAGTTGAGTGACTTTCCCAAGGCCTCACAGTCCACAGAAATCGTAGCGCCACTAAAAACTGCCCAAAACAGTCATGTTGGTCCCCGAGACAAAAGATGAATCTCCTTCCCTTTCACCCTCTCCCCTCAGCTGGTCTGAGCGATGGAGGAAGGTACGGTCCAGGTTCAGCACCCTGGTCAGCACCGACCTTCTCTGCCGCTGCCTTTGGGCCAGGGTAGCCCGCATCGTGTCTGCTACTCTCCAATCCAGGATGGCCCACTCTTGGGGCAGGCAGGCAGGCATCCCTAAGAGAAAAGGACCTGGACTTGGGTGTCCTGCCTCCAAGACACAGCCCCGCCCTGCCCCTCTTCTTCAGTTAGAATCACAGGACCGCAGTTTCATCCTGTAGGCTGCTTGGTTCCCAGGACATCAATTCAAGTGAGAAGCCTGTGCCTATGACGAAGAGAAAGACAAGCAGGGGCCCTGAGCCATGATGATCCTGGGCAAGTCCTACCCCCCTGTGGCTTTCCCCACCTGTAAAATGGGGCTAAAGGTGGAGCTATCTCCAAGATCTTGTCCAGCTGTGAGATTCCATGATTCTAAGTGGGCCATGGGCCTGGCCGAGTTCAGTACTCCCCCACCTGCCCTCTGCCTCCTCCCCACAGAGCTCCCCAACACATTTAAACCACAGGCCTCGAAGTGGCAGCCCACGGCCCAGATCTGCCCCCACAGAAGCTCTGGCCTGCATGTTATTAAACTTAATACGAGGCATGATGGCATACTACTAAATCTGAGTCTTGACTCTGCTGTGTACCAGCCTGTGTGGCAGCGGACAAGTCACTTAACCTCAGCTTCCCCATCTGTAAAACGGAAGTAATGATAGCACCTACTCTGCAAGGTGTCGTGAGGTTTAAATGAGCTACTAGTTGTAAATGCTTAGAAGAGCACCTGGCAGAGAGACCATCATGAGATGTCACTTACAAACGGAATGACCCGTGTGTGTAATGCGTAACTGGTTCATTGACACGTACAGACACAAAGAGTTTTCTCTCATTCAGCTGACCTCTGTCAGTGCCCCCTTTCTCATCTGTGCGTCATGGCCCAAGCAAGAACTCATCCCTTTGATTCTCCAGCTTGGTCCAGTCCCAGCTAGAACTTTCCAACTCACATCCAGTTCCAGGAGGTCTCCGCTGACCTCTTTTGGACCTTTTGCTGCTCCTCTGTGGCAGGGCAAAGGAGAAGGAAAAC
The DNA here is from genome assembly GCF_018350155.1 of Leopardus geoffroyi. NCBI lineage: Eukaryota > Metazoa > Chordata > Mammalia > Carnivora > Felidae > Leopardus > Leopardus geoffroyi. The sequence goes on from NC_059336.1 coordinate 28,249,311, forward strand.
AGCAAAGTATCTCTTCGCTGGCAGTGATGGGGATGGGGATGGGGTGGGGGGAGGTACTCTTGCTCTGATTCACACTGGCTGGCTTGGGCGGGCTTTTTGATGCCGGGGTCCCCAGTAGACAGCAGGTGTAATTTTGTGGGGTGCCAGGAGTTTTGTCCTGGACCCTCAGAGAGAGTGGGGCCTTATCTAGTCCACCAGAGGCTCACAGCCCAGTTGCTTCTTGAGTTACCATTCGGGCCGCACAGCCACCTGTGCCCCAGCAGCTTCAGCCTCCTCTCACTTCCGTGCACCAACACTTGGGGCCCCTCGAGCCACGGGGTCCTCCATGTGCCTAGAGTTCAGGGCCTCGGAACACCAGGAGGGAAGGCAGCACTGCCCTTCATCCTCCCTGATCCCCAGCACCGCTGTCCCTTCAAGCCAGCACAGGCCACGTCTGTGGCCTCCCACATCAGAAATTCTCCAGTCAGAAACAGACCTCATCCCCTTGTTCACAAATACCCCAGAGTTCCAGGGGACGCATTTCGAGCCCTCTCAAGAGTACTCTCCTTAGGTTTTTCATCTATTCGGTGCCGTATCTCCAAACCCTAGCAGAGAATTGGGGCGCAAATCTGTTGAAAGACTGAACGAAGGATCCTCGGATGGCCAGCACTCAGGTGGTCTGCAGGCCTTGCCCTTCAAACCTCCAGCCAAGAGGCAGAGGTCTGTCCACTTCTGGAGGACGCAGCCATCTGAGTGACTGGGCAGGGGCGAGGGGCGGATATCTGGGCCCCGCAGTCGGCATCTTACCAGACACTTCCATGGCCTCAGTTTTGGCCTGTGACAGAAATGTGACATTTCCCAGGCCGTGGGATAATCCCCATCGGCATCCTTTTACCCACAATGTCCAGATGTCCAGCTGCTCGTGGAAAATCAGGAGCTCTGGCGAGCGTGAGCCCCTCCACCACAGGGCACTGGGCAGCCAGAGCTGAAGCAAGTACCCCTTTAATCCTGCCCTGGCTGTCCACAGCCACCTGCTTCCCTCGTGAATGTGACCTGCTGAGCTCTGCAGGCATGTGCACTGGGCCCTGCGTTCATTTTTGATGGGAGAGGGTGGGGACTCTCAGGAGGAAGATCAGATGGCTAACAGGTGAGTTTGGAATAGTGACAACTCGCCTGTGGGCCCCTAACCCCCAGGAGTGGCTTCACTGAAAGGAGATATGGACACAGAGAAAGGAGTCAAAGAGAACAGGGAGGTTGGAGGAAGAGAAGAGCTGGGAGTGGGAAGGACATGGCCCTTTCTGAATGCCCTTGACACTGAGTCAGTATTGGCCTCCAGGGAAGAGGTTGGCATGGCAGCCCCTCCTTCCCCTACCCTCCCTGCTCCCCCCGGGGCCGGCTTTCCTGCCAGAAGATCCTTCTACTCCTGAACCTCCCCTTAGGCCCAGGAGAGCAGCAGCCTCCACCTCGAGGTCATGTCCTCTGGCTACAGCTGGAGACCACAGTCCCACGGACTGGCCTCCCCAGTGCCAGTGTCGTCCCTATAATACATCTGCCATCAGAAGAGTCTTCCTGCCACACACATCTGACGGTTGGCAGTGAGCTCTCACCATGTTCCGGACCCCGTGCTATGCCCTATACCAGTGTGAACCCAGAGTCCTCTTAACGACCTTGTGAGTGGAGGACTGCCGTCATCCTCACGAAGACACACATGCCCGCCAGCGTGCCTCGTCTCAACACCCCGGCGTAGACCCTACAGACCCTCCCCCCACACCCCCCTCCCCGCTAAACCCTGGGCTTTCTATGCCACTGAGCCTCTGATCATGCTGTTCCCCTGCCCAGTATACCTTTCCTGCTCCCCGCATCAGATAACTGTCCTCATATCAGACGCTGCCTCACTGTTTATGATTCCTACTAGTCATCATCAAAAGGCTTCCAGGAAGGCCTTTCCTGACCCCCAACTCAGTCAGATACTTTCTCTGCACACTCACACGCGTAGCCTGATGTGCACTGTCCTGTTGCCCCAGGCATTCTGTGACTAACTTAGGGGCAGGGGTTGTGTGTTCCTGCAGTGCCTTGCCCAGGGAAGAGTGCTGATTAGATGTGAGTGAATGAATGAATGAATGGGAATAGCTAATCGTATTGAGTAATTATGGAGTGCCAGGCACCGGGCTAAGTGCTTTACAGGTATCTCATTCACTGCTGATCATGCCTTCCCGGGGAAGGTGCTGTTATTAGCATCCCTGGCCTACAGAGGAAGAAACAGAGGCTCAGGGACATTAGGCATCTACCAGGCATCCAGGCAGTCAGACTCCAAAGCCAGTTCCCATTTACTCTTACCTGATGGACCATCCTCAGTCGGCCCCCTCCAAGAGGGGCCCCCCGTCTCAGACCTCTGAAATTTGAGTAGGGACAAAGCTCAGAAGTGCGTGGCCTCCTGGGAGAAGGAGGGCAGTAATCCTGCCAGCTGGGGCACCATTCAGATATCCTGGGGCTTCTCATTTGCTCGTGGATGACCTGACCCAGGAAGAGGAATGACCTGGGGAAGAGGGTATTTGGGCCAAAGACCAGAAGATACAGAGGGCCAGGCTCTGGCGATTGGGACATTGGCTCTCCTTAAAGAATGGGGGTTGGAAGCTGGGGGAGTCTCTTGATTCAATCCTACCCAACTCTACTATGCTCCATCCCTAACGATACCCAACAACCTGACCAGTAACCTAACATACCTCCCCTAACAAGGAGCTCCCTACCACTCCAACCGGGACAAGGTCTCAGCAAGCGTCTGCTTCCCTCAGCTGAAACTTAACCTCCTTGGGGACATCAAGCGGAGTCTACTCTCTCCCAGAGAAACCAACAGGCCCCGATGGAAGGCATCTCGGCTTTACCAGTGCCGCCAACACCCTACTTTTCTCCCAGACAGAACGCCAGCTCCTGGGGCTTCTTCCTAATGCCTCCCTTCTTCCTCCCTCCTCCTGCCCCTCCAAAGCTCTCCGGACATAGGGTAACATGCTCTTAACTTTAGAATGCCCTCTGCTCGTGTTTCCTGATCTCCCGAGTCACCAGACAAGGCAGAGTGAAAAGGTTTCCAATTTCATTCTGGAGGACCAGAGGGGTGGAGCGATTTGCCCATGGCCCATAGGGAAGGGGTGACTTCAGGACCTTGGCTCACCTGGTTCCCAGCCAGGACCACACAGTCCCCTCCCAAAATGCCAGGTGGAAACACCGTGTGGACATCTCTCCTCCTCCACCCAAGCAGGAGAGGGAGCAGGAAGGATAGAGATACCAGCATAACCTGGAGAGGGGGAACCTGACTGTGGCTATGAGGTTAGCTTCCTGGGAACGGCAAGGCCTGTGTGGCTTCTGGAGAAAGAGAAAACATTATCAATAATCCAGTGGTTGCTTTGGCTTGGAGCTGCTTCAAAAGAGTAGGTGTCCTTGGCTTCTGAGCGAGGTCAGACAAGAGAAAGGGGTGTGTGTGTGTGTGTGTGTGTGTGTGTGTGTGTGATGTCCCCGCCTAGGTATGTGCCCCTGTACATGCGCATGTGTATGTGTGGGTGCGTACATGGAACGAGGAGGGCATTTTTAAAGAGAATCCCAGAGAAGGTGATGCTTATTCTCAAGGAAGAGAGGTGGACAATGGTGGAACCTCCCAGCAGCAAGCACTTTCAGCCTGGGGTCATCCCAGGGGTCAGTGAACAGTTGTGATGAGAGGCACGGGGGCTTCAGAGGTCCAGGCCCGGCCACTCAAGGTTCTTGAGTAAGAGAGAATCAGGCTGGTGTATCACAGGCTCCTAAATACCCAGCAAATGTCCCCCCCCCCCCCCCCCCCACCAAGACTAGCTGGAACCTGTCTCCCACAAGGCTGGGGAAGAAGGGTCTTCCTCCATCAGAGAAACCCCTCCCCCTCCCCCACATAAAGCAGTCAGTACCAAGGCCCTGAGAACAGAAGGCAAACGGATTCCCAAGCTCCAACGTCAGGTCCCAGAGACAAAACACACTCCATACTTCCAGCCCTGGGATCTTCTGCATGACTGTCGCCCACCCCTAGAGGGGGCTCCGGGAGGTGAAGCAGGGGCTAGGGGGTCTCCAGGACCCTGCCCTGTTCGTCCAACAGTGAACACCTACTTTGTGTCACGCACAGTTCTAGCCCAGGGCCTACAAAATGCCAGCCCTCGTGTTGCTTGCGAGGGGGGAAGAGAGATGGTAAGTAAGTATAAAACATGGCCTGCTGAGTGGTGATTAGCTCTGGAGAAAAAGCAGGAAAGGAAGAAAGAGAATGAGGTTGAGGTGGGGGAAGGGTGCAATTCAAAATTTTTTTGAATGTTTTTATTTATTTTTAAGACAGAGAGAGACAGAGCATGAGCAGGGGAGGGGCAGAGAGAGAGGGAGACACAGAATCCGAAGCAGGCTCCAGGCTCTGAGCCGTCAGCACAGAGCCCAGCGCGGGGCTCGAACTCAGACTGTGAGATCATGACCTGAGCTGAAGTCGGACAGCCACCCAGGCGTCCCTGAAAGGGTGCGATTTTACATCAGCATCAGCAAAGGACTCGCTGACAAGGGGGTATTTGAATAAAGCCCCTAAGGAGGCGAGCAAGTGGGCCTTGCATGCATTAAGGTGAAATGCCTTCCTGGTAGAAGGAACAGCAAGTGCCAAGGCCCTGAGGTGGGAGTGTGCCTTTCAGGCTTGAGGAACAGCACAAGGAGGCGAGTGTGGCTGGAGTGAGCAAAGAGGCAAGGTGTGAGAAATAAGGCCAGAGAGGCACAGGGGCCAGACTGCGATAGGATTTCATGGGCCACTGTGGGGAAGGGACACACATCTGGGGAGACCTGAATCTATGCAATTTCAGGGGCCATCCTTTAAAAAAAAATTACATATAAAACGTTGACTCTGGGCCTCGGAAGGTGCCTGGGGCAAGTGAGGGGCCTGGACAGTACACCTGACCAGAGGGAGACTTTTGGCTTTTGCCCAGAATGAGAGGGAAGCATAGGAGAGTTCTGAGCCGACGAATGACCTGACCCAATTAAATCTGTCTGGCCGCAGTGTGGAAGATGAACTGGGGGCAGAGGGCGGACAGGAGAGATATCGGAATACCGATGAGCAATGTGGACCAGGTAATTGCGGCCAAGGGGCGGGCACGAGCAGATTCCAAACATAGAACCAACCAGATGTGCTCATGGGTAGGATGAGAGGTGTGAGAGGCGGCGGGCAGAAGGGCAGACCCAAGGTCTTAGGCCTAATCTACTTACCCCCAACTGAGGTGGGGAAGGAGTGATCTTGGTGACTGGACCTCCTACCTCTCCCACTTCACAGATAACACAATACTCAGAGACGTGGAGTGGCTGGCCCAAGGTCACACAGCCAGTGAATGGCAGAGCCTGGATTCAGACCCAGGGCTTCCCAACTCCAAAGTGGATAACCAACACACTAGGGAAGCAAGGTTTGGGGGCCCTGGTGGCATGTCAGGTGGGAAAGGCAGTTCCTAGAAGTGAGGCACATCCCAGGGACCACGGGGTTCCCTGGGACCGCTTCACAGCTACCCCCCAACAAAGCCTGCAAAGAAGGTTCTCGGCACCCTGCGCCACGTGTCTCCCCGATTCCTTCCTAAACCTGTTTCTGACCCACCGGCTGGCAGATCTGAGCCGCGCTCTTGGGGAAATGTTTTTGGCTCTCCGGTTTTCTTAATTCACTGACAAGGTAATGACGGCCTCGATCCATTTATACACATTTTCTAAAGGAGTTTCTGCATTAGGATGCAAAACAGGCTTCTCTGGCTTGGAGGAAACCTGAGATTCCCAGGATATGATCTTCCAACAGATTTAGCCCCTAAATCAATTCACTGCATTTACACTGATAGGAACTGAGGGTCCCAGATGCATCCACTCAACAGGTGAGACTCAAATGAGCCCCCCACTGTCCCAGTAATCTATACGGCTTGGACCAGTATTTTTATTATTATCACTATGGATTTGAAAGGCCTTAACCCATGCTTTGGGATGTCCAACTTGACTGTAGTTTACATAGAGCATTCACTTCTTCCTTGGAAGGAGGTGGGGCGGCAGGGGGGGTTGGGGGGGGGAGTGGAAATTGACACATCAGGGAAGCCCTGACTTGTGAATCTTTCACCAGCTAGAGGCTTTGTTCTTTTCAAACCACACCCCTTCGACACCAGGAACAGAGCCCAGCGGGCCAAGCTGAACAGCCCTTGTCCCCTCCAGTCCTCCCCCAGCCCTCTGCTCCTGGCAAAACCTGCCAGCAGGAGCAGATATTTGATCTGTCGTAGAAGCTGTGCTGTTACATTTCCCAGATGTTCGGCTCCCGGGACTGAAGGCTCAGGTTACGGCTAATCAGGGCTGCTCTAGCCTACAGACCCCATTCCCACCACACCCTCCCACCCCCAAGAGACAGTTGGGATCCAGGGCCCACGTGGTCAACTGAGATGGAGTGGGTAGGACCTGCCTGGGGTCAGGGGGCTCATGGAAATGACCCCTTTAGGGTCTTCACGTCAATGACCTAGAAGGCATGTCCTCTCAAAGCCCTCTAGGGCCGGTCACACTGGGTGATGCCTCCCCCACCCCCCGGGCCTCAAGCACCTGTATCTCCCCGCCCCCTAGAGCTCACTTCCTTTCCTCGTCAGTAGTTTAGAGTCTGGAGGGACTCTGCAAACACCCCACGAGAAAAACGGAACAAACAGTGGTCACTGCAGCTAGAGCTAGGCCACCAGAACATGCCTGATTTCTCCCCCAATACATTGGGGCTCACTTTACCGCTAAGGGGAAGAAGGGAGGTTACAAATTCAGCACTACAAAAAATTTTTTTTTCTGCTCCCAGGATAAGGTCCGGGGCCAGAGACGTAACATTGAGAAGTGGGAGGTGACAGAAGCCCACATCCTGTCCACGGAAATACAACAAAGGCCTCTCACCCTTTCTTGTATGAAAGACCGCTCTTGTCCAGGGGTGCACTGGACTTTGTAAAATGTGTGCGACGATCTGGTCGCTGCAGGTAATTCGATCCCAAGACCAAAATCAGGCTGTAGCAAACTTTGGACTTCAACCCAGCCTAACCAGGGGATTCGGGACCACGCGAGCGGCTAGATGTCGGACAGCGGCGGCCACCCAAGCCGAGCCAGAAAATGGCAGAGATTGGCGAGCAGCAGCCAGACACCCTCCTTTCCTGTATCTACTGGGCTCCCATTCCGAGGGCAGAACTGGAGGGGCCCCAGGGATCATGCAGCCCAACCCTCTCAATTCACAGTCAGGGGGACTGAGGCCTGGAGAGGGGATGGTCGCCTCGGTGTTGATTTCTCCTCTCCTCGGGAAGCCAGCTCCCAACAGATGGTCAGGGCTGAAAGGGGAGGGGTCCCTCCGAGGTCGCCCAGCACCCGCACTTGGCTGATGAGGACAGCAGAGCTCCAGGAATTCCCCAAGGCATGAGAAACAGGATGGACAGCCTTTCAAAGGGCTCTCGATCCTTGGAAATGCCAAGAAACCTCATCCTCCCAGGGCAGCGGTTTCCAAACTTTTGTATTTTTAGCAGCAGAAGCCATCCTCCAAACAAACCTTATGCAAAACCTCAAGCTGCAAACACATCGGGCGGTGGGGGGCGGCGGGGGGGCTGCTCTCACATGTGCAGCCTGGGCCCGGCCCCGGACTCCCCCCCACAGCACCCAAGACTGCTTCCGCAGGACCCTCCGTGGAGCTCAGTCTGCAACCCCAGGCTCTCGGGGGCCTTGTAGCCCTGAAGCTGAAGCAGCCAGACAGGGTGAGCTCTTACTTAAGACCCCTGGAGGGTGTGGCTGGTCTCTGAGACCTGGACAACTTCGTTCTCCACCAGAGCCTGGCCCCCGTCCCCATTGAGCTGTCTCATGCGCAGGTTAATGGAGCCATAGGTCTTCCTGGAGCCCCTGCCAGGGACGAAGGTGGGCCGGCGGTACAGCTCGCCCTTGCACAGGGAGACCATCAGCAGCACGGACAAGAGGATGCCACCCACTGTGAGCAGCCCCAGGCCCGCGATGATGCACTTGTCCAGGTGGGAGCCCAGGCGGGCATAGTACATCTCGAGTCGTTCCATCTCCCGCGCTGTCACCGTGTCAGGGTTGACGCGGGCCTCACGGGGGATGGCGTATGCAGTCACCACCAGGAGGATCCCACTCACCAGAAAAACCAGAGCAGAAACAAAGCCATAATCCACCGGGCGGCTCACGGGCTCCAGGCCTGGCCCCTCTTCTGAACGCAGGGATAGATCGTCCCGCTGGGATCGGGGTCGTGAGGGGACGCCCCCAGGCGGGCTGGGGGAGCTGCCCAGTCTGGTGTCCCCTGGGTTCTGGAAATGGGTCTCACGCTCCTCTGAGGAAAAGCAGGCATTCTCCACACCCTCCCTGGGTGGGCCCACCGGGCCCAGAGGGGCTGGTCTCCTTGGGATCTGGGGGCCATTGTGCAGTGTCTTCAGTTCCAGGCTGGGGGGAGATGCCATTGGGAAGGAGGGCCCCCGCTCATCCCTTGGCCCCTCGGCAGCTGGAAGAGAAAAGAAAAAGTCAGTTGAATTTAGCAGACCTCGACCAAGAGCCTGCTGGCGCCACGAGCAATGTGAGGGCGGTCCAGGCACAGTCCCTGGGGGAGCCTGCCAGACAGATGGGGGTGGGGTCTTAGACAGTGACCGAGTGGTGCCATCCAGTCCAGCCCGGGACCTTGTCCCCCACTGGCTGGCAGGTGGCTTTGGGCAATTTACTTACCCTCTCTGGGCCTCAGTTTCCCTAGTAAGTGATAATACACTACTACTCCCTACTCAATGGGACTGATGTAGGGCTTGAGATAATCCCTGTAAACTTCTCAAAACAGTAAGTATGAGCTTCAAGCTATCACTATCATTCAGATGGTAGTGATCAGGCTCAAATCCCAGCTTCGCCCCTTGAACTTGGGCAAGCGATGTGACCTCTTCAGACTCAATGTTCTCATCTGTTAAATGGGAATAAGCAAAACGCCTCCCTCCGAGGTCGAGGTGAGGATTCCGCAAAATAATGCAAGGCCCCAGCCAGTTCAACTGAGGGACACGGTTGTCATGAAATGAGAATGGCCGGGGGCAGGGGGGAGGGGTGGAGAGGAGGAAGATGACGTACAGACAAAGAGGAGAAAGTCAGAGAAGCTTCTAAGGCTTGGTGGCATTTGAGCCAGACCTCAGAGGGTGAGTGGGAAATCCCCCAGCAGTGAGAGGGGATGAGGGCATTCTAGAGAGGGTGCCTCAGAGGCCAGCTGGGACCAGCTCTCGGACCATTTTTGGCTCATAGAGGTTTTGCTTTTTTCTTGTTTCTGGTCTGTTCATTTGTTTTTGAAGTAGTTGCCAGTATAGAAAAAGCAAAAGATCTTACATTTTAAACTTTGGGTTCCCGGCTTCTCTTGCAATAACGGAAGAATCTGGCCCCCCCTAGGCCCTCGTTCCCCGACAGCCACACTCAGCCGGAGTGGATGACGCATCCTCTCGGGCAGGTCCAGAGCCTGTCCCCCTCCAGGTCCTACCTCAGCCCCCTTCCCCACGCAGCAGACAGAACTCCTGATCCCACAGCGGAACTACTCTGTTCCCTGTACGCACGGACACCCAGGGCCCCAGGCACACAGACCCGGGTCTCCACGCTGTATGGAGACCCCGCGGTATAGGGTGGCTCACACGCCCTGGTGCGTCTACACACACGTATACACATGATTCTAGATATTTCTCTGCATTCCCATGCCTGAGTTTATTCTCCAGTGCTCTGTGGTTCCGTGTGTGTGTGTGTGTGTGTGTGTGTGTGTGAGAGAGAGAGAGAGAATATGAGCAAATGAAGTGAATAGAGTGAATGAATGAATGAAAAAGAGCCTCAGTGCAGGAAGGCACGTTTTTCGATCTTTCTGATCTTCCTTCCATCGTGGACTTTGCAGTAGATCCCTCCTCTTGGCACACACAGGGCCTTTCATCTGAGTACAAAGCCAGTTTCCGCTTACAACCCATTCCTACCACCGCGTCCCTCTCTCCTGAGTTCCAATTTAATAAACCTGTACTGAGCACCTACACGCCCCAAAGCAGGCACTTCACTCAGGAGTGTCTCCTGCAACCTTCACCAGCCCCGTGAGCAGAAATTACTGTCTCCGTTTTGCAAACCACAGCCATGATCCCCTGGCAGGCATGTGAGGGCCAGAGGTTGAACACGGCTTCCCTAAGAATTATGATCACCTACAAACCTGGGAACCCCAACTGTCCTGTCCCGGTGGCACCGTTCCGCCCTGCGTCCCTGGCTCTTCCAGCCCCCACTCGTAGACTCTACTCTGCCCCAGTGTTTAAGGCCACGGTGAGCAGCTTGAGGGCAGGGATGTGTCTGAATCCCGCCTGGGTCCCGCCCAGCCCCCCTGGCTTGGAACACAGCCAGCCCTCAGGAATGGAGCGGCAACCTGCCCAGGCAGACAATCCCTCCCCCAACCCCAACCCCGGGGTAGCAGGGTACCTACTCAGAGCCAGGCTCTGCCCAGACTGCTCCCACTTTCCAGTAAACGGACAGAAGAGGTGTGGCGTGCTAGCTGGCTTTTTTACTCTTGGCACCAAAACCATTTTCCTGACTGCCACCGTGAACAGGGACTGGCGGTGACCCCTCCTGCCCAGTGGGTGTCCAGATGTGTCCCTTCCCCGCCCCAACACCCCCCCCCCCCACCACCACACACCCAGATCTTTAACACCTTACACAGAACTCAGCTCCTGGAGTGGCCCAAGAACTCCCCTCCCAGACCAGCATGCCGATGCTTCCATAGCCCAAGGAAACTCAGGGCACCCAAATTCTGGGAGCAGGGCTTTCTTTTCACCCAGCAGGAACCCAAAACTTTTTCTTAGAGGACACCAGCGTCGGGACAAGGGCAGAGAAAAAGGAGGCGTCCTGTCACCCAGGTTTGTGACGTCTCCCACGCACGGATTCAGAGATACCCACCAGTTATACAAGGGCACGCCCAGTCACCCCAAACACAAGCAGAAACAAACTGGCAAAGATGCGGGGGCCCAGTGTTCACGGCTCCCCCAACGGTACCAGTTACCCTCCAATTTTCTCTGCAGTCCAACAGGATCTGAAAGACGCACCCCGGCGCCACATCCACAACCCCAGGGACCTTTTCCACGGGCAGCACCCACAGACGTGGGAAGCCACGCAGGGTGACCCACAGATCCCGCAGACCACACTGGTACTCACACCCCAGGAAGGGGTAGAGCTGGTTACGCACACACAGTTTAAGTACCCCCAGGACGGCTCCCCCCAAGACCCGCCCGGGAGCCGGCACCCCACCCACCCGCGCGCACCAACGCTCGGGGAGACAGACGCACAGCGGCCGTGGGTAAAGCTTCACAAAACCCAATCGATACACACACACACGAGTTGTACACAAAGCCTCGGGACGCGCACATACGCACACGCAGGTCCACGCCGTTATACCCAAAGTTCCACGCAGAAAGCCCCAGCACCCCGGCTGCCCGCCGCACCGCGCGCCCGCCTGCCCGAAGCTCACACCCCCTGCTCCTGCCCTTGACCACAAACGCGGCCGGGCCGGGCCGGGCCAGGCCGGACCGGGCCGGGCGGCGCCGGTAGCAGGGCGGCCAGGCGGCCCGGGGAGGCCGGGCTCCGCGCCGACCGGCGTGCGCCCGGGTCCCCCTCGCCGCGTGTCCTTCGGCCGGGCCGCGAGGTCAGGCTAGCTCTCCCTGGCCGGCCCTCCGCGCCCGGGGCCCTCGGCCTCCCCCGCTCCGTCCCCGGGCTGCGTGCGTACCTGCGCCGGGGCCTCCCTCCCCGGCTCCGCACGCGGGAGGCGCGGGCACCGGCGGCCGGCGGGCCAGGGCAGGGGCGCGTCCTCCCCGCGCGCCCGCCCGCCTCCCCGCCCCGGCGCCCGCCCGCCGGTGTCTCCGCTGCGGCGCAGTCCAGGCGGGCGCGGGCCCGGCTGCCACCGCCTCGCCCTCCCCGGCTCCCGCCCCCTCCCCGGCCCGGCCCGGCCCGGAGCCGCTGCCGAGGCGCACGTACCTGCTCGCGCCGCGCGGGGCTCTACGGCGGCGGCCGCAGGAGGCTCCGGGGAGGGAGGGGCAGGGGCGGGGGCCGGCGAGCTCGGAGAGCCGCCGATCCAGCTCCGCCCGCGGCCGGCGCGGGCGCCCGGAGAGTTAGCGCGGGGAGGGACCGGGAGGCGGGTAGCAGGCTGGGTGTCGGGCCGACGGGGGATCAGGCTCCAGCCCCCTCCCTGTCCCCGGAGGGCTTATCTGTTCCGCCGGCGCCCGGGCTCGGGGAATCGAAGCTTGGAGCCCGCGGGGACGGGTGCAGGGGCGGGGCGCGGGGGTGGGTGCTGGGGGAGACCCCTCCCCCGCCGCCTGCCTCTCCCCCCCCCCCCCGCCCCCGCCCAAGCCGGGGAGCCCCTACCGCGCGGAGCCCCTTCGCTCCCTCCGCCCCCGCCCCCCTCCCACACGCACAGCCCCCAGGTGGGACCCGGGTCCTCTCCTGGGTCCTCAGGTCGGGACAGTCTTCCCCGGCGCGTGCGGCTCCGTGGCTCAAGGGCGCCACCTGAAGGCTGAAAGGAAGCTTCCGACGAACCTCCCCCCTCCCCTTTCCCTGTTCTTTCTCTGTGGGACAGCGGGGTGCACAGTCCAAGGTAGGTGTTCTCTTGGGGAATTACCAAGGGCCACACACACCGTCACCCTCCAAGGCCCAGCTGTAGTGCCTCCTCCCCTGGGAAGCCTACCTCGGGACTCTCCAGCTGGACTGGCGCTTTGCCTGATCTCTGAGGAGTTATTCCCTCCTGGATGGCTCAGTCGGTTAAGCGACCGGCTTCGGCTCAGGTCATGATCTCGCGGTTTGTGAGTTCGAGCCCCGCGTCGGGCTCTGTGCTGACAGCTCCGAGCCTGGAGGGTGCTTCGGATTCTGTGTCTCCCTCTCTCTCTGCCTTTCCCCCACTTGTGCTCTGTCTCTCTCAAAAATAATATTAAAAAAAAAAAAAAAAAGAGTTATGTCCTCTCGGTGCCAGCCTCCCTCATCAGACTGGCCGCTCCTGGAGGTCGGGGCCCCTGTCTGATTCCCTGATTCCCCCAGAGCCCAGCACAGTGTGCGTGGATGAAACAAGGGTGAGGCTCTCAGTGTTTCTTTCCTTTACGGGGCCCAGATTAAAGGGGAATCGGGTTCAAGTGGGATCGAGTGAGGTGCCCAGAGCACAAAAGTGAAAGTGACACTCTCAGTTCCTGGAGGTTGGGGACAAGACCCGAGTTCCGTCTGAAGATCATGGATCCCCAGGAAGACTGAGGCCAGCTCACTTGCCTGTTCTCAGCTAGGACCTCTCACCTCTGTGAGCCTCAGCGTTTACCTGTGGGTGGGATCCTAAAAATGCAGGATAAAAATGCAGGCTGTAGGAGCTTCCAGAAGATCAGCTGGGGGCCACCACCTAGAAGGACCGGCAGATAGGTTACCCTGTCCTGGCGCCACGGCCACCTCATGGGAGAGCCTGACCTGTCCTGCTCCAAAGGCCCGTGCAGTCCATAGCCAGCCAGGACTGCAGAGGCCGCCCTGGAAGCTGGGTGCCTGGGCCTTTGAGGCTGGTGTGGTGGAGACCTGGGTGGGACCTCAGGAATGAAGAGGGTTCAGTGTCTCCCTGACCTCACAGGCCTGGCCTCTCATTCGGGACTTTGAGGGGAAGCCAGCTGTGGTGTCAGACCTCCCCATAAAGACCTCCCTATAAAGCACCCGTGGTCCCCTCCCGCGGTCGTGCACAGTCCTGCCTCAGAGCCTTTGCCTTTACCATTCCTTCTTCCCTGGGACACTCTGCTGCCTGACATCCCCAGAGCTCACTCCCCCACGTCTTTCAAGTCTTTGGTCAGATGTCACCTTCTCAGAGACACCTGCCCAGACCATCCTTTAAAACTAGCAGTGCCGGGACGCCTGGGTGGCTCAGTCGGTTGAGTGTCCGACTCTTGATTTCAGCCTAGGTCACGATCCCAGGGTCTGGGTCATGGGATCGAGCCCCGCATTGGGCTCCATGCTGAGTGTGGAGCCTGCTTGGGATTCCCCCTCCCACCCCACCTCTCCCCCCCCTCCCCACTCTCTCTAAAAGACATAAATAGGGGCGCCTGGGTGGCTCAGTCGGTTAAGCATCCGACTTCGGCTCAGGTCATGATCTCACGGACTGTGAGTTAGAGCCCCCCGTCGGGCTCTGTGCTGAGGGCTCAGAGCCCAGAGCCTGCTTCGGATTCTGTGTCTCCCTCTCTCTGCCCCTCCCCCGTTCATGCTCTGTCTCTGTCTCAAAAATAAACAAACATTAAAAAAATTTTTTTAATAAAAATAAAATAAACATTTAAAAAACTAGCAGTGTCCCAGCTCCCTTTACTCCTTAACTCTGAATTTTTCTCCATAGCATTTATCTACTCCGGACCGTCAGCAAGCCAGGTCACCGCAGCGCCCGCTCACTCGCTCGCTCGCTCACTCGCGGGCCAAAGCTTGTTCTCACCCTCCAAGCAGTGAGAGCCACTGATCCGTGTGAGTAAAGGGTTAACAAAACCTCTTCCTCTTTTGCAGGAGAATTTGACCTTTGGTTAACTATCTAGCTCTGTTTCCTTGGAAACAGATAAACATATGTCCACTATGTTACTAGGCAACATTGCTATGATAAAAATGACCCCTGAGGAAGAGGCTGGAACGATCCATATGGTAATTGATTAGAATTGGAGCTGTCAGTAGGAATTCCTGTTTAGCTTAACTTAGATGCAGAAGATTACATGTAGAAATGCTTATAAAGATGTGTATGCACCCAGGTAGGTAAACAGGTGCCTGGACAGTGATAGCGCACAGCAGTGAGCATATGTGGTCCCCAGATTTGGTCTCCAATACCGTTCACCAACATAAGGAACCAGGGAGAGACAGCTGATTCTGGGACTGGAACAGGACATACACAAGATGAGCATGGGGTGCGTTAGAGTGCCAGGAAGTAAGGAAGTCCTTCAATACAAAAAACACGCAATACATAAACACACACACACACATTGATGGGGTGTGTCAAAGGATATAGGGAGCAGCTGAAGGAGCTTTCAAAAGCTGGACAATTTTGAACAAATAAGGCAGAACTGGATTATAAACCTGAAGTATGACCAACGAAAACAAAAAGGGCGAGGGGAGAAGAGATCAATCTCCCACACAGAATTCCAAATGTATAGATACTTCATCCCCAAGGAGGGGGAACATAACTCCCCAGTTAAGTGTAAGCTGAGCATAGTGACTTTTCAGGGAGTACGGTGGGAAGAGGGGGTAACTTTACAGGGGAGATGCATGACCAACTGACTGCCTCAGCCGCGTGATCAAGGTCAACATCAGCCAGTTGTGTTGATACATGTACCCTTGAAACGATGTCATGGGAATGGCACTTTACCTCAGTGTTCTTCCTCCCCAGACCCACAACCCCAGTCTACTTATGAGATAAACATCAGACAAATCCCAGTTGAGGCACATTCTGCAGAATGCCTGACCACTTCTCAGGACTGTCAAGGTCATCCAAAACAAGGAAAGCCTGAGGAACTGTCACAGCCAAGAGGAGCCTAAAGAGACATGTCGTGTGGTATCCTGGCCAGGAAAAGGACACTGGTGAATACTAAGGAACTCCGAGTAAGTATGGACATTAGCTACTAATAATGTATTGGTTCATTCATTGTAACCAGCGTCCTGTACTAATGTGAGACGTTAATAGTAGGGGAAACTGGGCACCAGATATATGGGAACTCTCTATACTACCTTCCCAGTTTTTCTATAAATCTAAAATTGTTCTAAAAAAATAATTTAAGGGGCTCCTGGGTGGCTCAGTCGGTTGAGCGTCTGACTTCGGCTCACCATCTGTGAGTTCGAGCCCCGTGTCGGGCTCTGTGCTGACAGCTCGGAGCCTGGAGCCTGCTTCAGATTCTGTGTCTCCCTCTCTCTCTGCCCCCCCCCCCCCCCCCGCTCATGCTCTGTCTCTCTCTGTCTGAAAAATAAACTAAACGTTAAAAAAATTGTTTAATAATTTAAATTAAAACAGGAAGAGAGATTGGTAAACTACATCTGGACTGAAAGGAATGATAACTACTGGGTGGCAAATCGTACTTTGGGCTTCCCGAGGATGGTGACTCGTATCACCCGGCAAGTGCAAAGGTGTTGGCTCCCATGAGGCCCCCACCGACAGAAGTGCCTGGTGCTAGCATTCTTCGAGTGCCTCGCTAGCAAGCTGAGGTTCCTGTCCTGTATCCTTCAGAGTAGGTCAACGTCAAGTGTGGCTCGTGGTCATCTGTGGAATCTGAGTGTGTAGTCAGACCTGAGGAGACCCCTTCTGCACACTGCCGTGAGTGGTAAGCAGGAGAGTGCTGTGATCAGATCTGCATTTTAAAAACGTTCTCTCTTCAGCTACTCCCAGGTGGGACAAGAGAGAAACAGAGACCCTTTGGGAGATTATTGTGGTCGTGTTGGCATGCCACAATCTCCGATCAATTTCCTGTTTGTGCATCTATCTGGTGATATCTGAGTCTGAGAGAGAGTGTGCGCTCTTCTAGAACATTAGAGCATCACTTAATCCATGAATTTTCCAAAAGAGCAATGATGCATAACATGATTTTAGGTGTTCTATAGATAAATGTGTTTTAGTTATATATTGCTGCATAACAAACCATCCCAAAACTTAACAGCTTAAAAGAAAACCACCATTTATTTGCTCAGTTTTGGGCTGGGCTCAGCAGGGACAGCTCAATTCTGCGTCAGCTGGAGTGGTCCAGACAGCTGGGAGGTGGCCGGAAACACTCAGACATCACCACATATGTGGGACTTGGTTCTCACTGTCAGGTGTCAGCTGGATTGTTCTGTTCTCTTCCACGTGGTCGCTAGATAATTAGCTTGGGCTTCCTCACACAATGGCGGTCTCAAGGTGGTCAGAGATTTGATAATGGCCCGCGACTCTCCCCCGGGTACGAAAGAAGAAGCTGTTGGAGCTTCTTAAAGCTGAGGGTTGAAACCGGCACACTGTCACTTCTGCTGTATTCTGTTGCTTTAGTGCAGGTGACAGTCTAGTCCAGAGTCGAGGGGAGGGGTCTACATAAGGGTATGAATACCAACAGGCACAGATCACCGGGGATGGTAACAGTCTCGCACCTCTAGAGTGTATCTATATCTATACACAGATATCTGTGTGTGTGTGCGTGTGTTTGTGTGTGTGTGTATGTATGGCTAGGCATTTATTTTAATGTGTTTTAGAAAATATATAACTAGTTCATGAAACCAGAGATATTGTGGATAATATAGCTTAGAGTGAAACAGAAGACAATATGAGTCTCTATAAAAGTTGGGGCAACATAGTCTGCTGGTTTCTTCTAATATTCACTCTCCCTTTCTCCCACTGGGATAGGACCCTTGATTACTACCTGGCACAGTGCCCTTTGAAGAAGGATTCCATTTCCCAGCCTCCCTTGCAGTTAGATGTGACCAAATGGACACTAAGCCATTAGACTATCAGAGGAGGTAGTGTGTGGGCAAAATGTATCGTGGGGGGTGGGCAGGGGTTGAGAGAGAGAGCGCGCACATGTGCGAGTGGGGGAGGGGCCGAGGGGAGAGGAAGAGAGAGGGAGGGAGAGAGAGAGAGAGAGACAAAGGGAGAGGATCTTAAGTAGGCTCCACACCCAGAGCAGAGCCTGATGCCAGCCTTGATCTCACAACCTGAGCCAAAATCAAGAGTCAGACCCTTAACTGACTGAGCCACACAGGCACTCCATGTATTAAGTGTTCTCAAAGGAAGTGGATATGCCCTCCTTCTCTTCTTTTGTTGTTCCTGCTGCTGGGATGCAGACCTGATAGCTGGAGCTTGTGCAGCCACCTTGCACCATGAGGTGGAAGCACATTAGGATGGAGAAGCAACAAAATTGAAGGAATCTGCATCCCAGATGATCATGGAATAGTTTCCCAAACTTTTATTTGTGAGAGAAATAAACCCCTATCTTATGGAAACAGTATTAGTTGGGATTTTCTGTCAGAGGAACCATTCCTCTCTAATATGGTCAGTTTAAAGACATATGCAGTATAAGTAAATCAATGTAGAGGTAGTAGGCAAAAATTGAGAAGAAAGTACATGAGTGGGGGCGCCTGGGTGGCTCAGTCGGTTGGGCGTCCGACTTCAGCTCAGGTCATGATCTCGCAGTTCATGAGTTCAAGCCCCACGTCAGGCTCTGTGCTGACCACCGGGAGCCTGGAGCCTGTTTCGGATTCTGTGTCTCCCTGTCTCTCTGCCCCCCTCCCCACGCCACCCCCCCCCCCCCCCCGCTAACACTCTGTCTCTCAAAAATGAACAAACATTTTAAAAAATTTAAAAAAAAGAAAGAAAGAAAATACATGAGTGGGCAAAGAGAAAAAAGGTTGTCCCATGGCCACACTGAGGGTTAGCAGAAGTACAACCAGAACCAAGGGCCTCTGACTTCCAGATTGATTTGGGGACCTCAGATAGACCTCAAGTTCCAGCCACATCCTACTGTGCCCTACTGCACTCACTTTCATCCATCTCTGGGCATCTTGCTGAGTTCTAGTGTTTGGGTTGGCTCACTTGTTTTATGTTTACCTTCTGGTACCATCCTGGCTCACCTGGTTTTCCTGGAGCTCTGATGCTTTTAGGGAGTGGCTCCGATATCACGGTAATGGGACACGGTTCAGGGACCGGAGGAAATGAGGTGGTGGCCGTGTATGCATCAGGCCCTGGAGAGAGCACACACACACACACACACACACACACACACACACACATACACACACACACCTACCTCTTCAGCCACCTCGGCCCTCTTTTCCTTCCTCTCCACCTGGTCATTCTGAAGCTCCCAGCCTTGGGGAGTGAAAAACCTGGGTGCTGTGATTTCTCCTTGCCCTGGAGAGAAAAAAAGAAGGGGAACGGAGAGTCCTATCCCCAGGCTCTGCAAAAGCGAGCCCCTCCACCTGGCAGCTCCGTGAGGACAGGGACCTCGTCTTCTCTCATTCCACGGGTCCTTTCTCCCCAGGCCAGCACAGGCTCCGGGCGCTGGAGGCACTGGGTTAGCTGCATTTAAAGCACCCCTCGGGAGAAGGTGGGCCCAGGAAGAAAGGAGGGGGGGGCCTTGATGGAGTACCTCCTGCGTGCCACCAGTCCCCATGCTGGGTCATCTTCCCTGGTCCCAGGACAGCTTAGAGCTGGAGCTTATTCACCAGGAGAGGGAACCGGGGCTCGGAAGAACCAGGCAACTTGCATCCGAGTCGCCCCCAAGGCCAGCTGGGGTCAAGGGGGCCTTCTTTCCCCTGTCTCATTCTGCTTCACTCGAGTCTCCACCACCTCGTGGGGGGCAGGGGCCACACTCCCCTGACCTAGGAGGTAGGGATGTAGGACTGTGATGCCTGGATATGGGACAGGTGTGTGTAAGGCACACGTATACGGGGCACTTGTGTACCAGGAGCTAGTATACCACGCATAGGACACTCAAGGGCAGCACAGGTGTGCTCAGAAAGAGATGCACGGGACCCATGTGTACAGGGCACCCGAGGGTAGGACGTATTGTGGCCTCAGTTCCCTGAGAAGCAGACCTGAGACAAGACTTTGAGGGCAAGGGGCTTATTCGGGAGGTGGTCCCAGGGGGCGCAGCAGACGGAATGGGAAAGTGAGAGAGAAGGGAAGGCTTCTAACACACTGCAGGTGCATCGACGAGCCTGTGATCGCTGTGGGCAGCTGAGGCTCAGTCCAGCTGGATTCCCGAGCGCCGAGGGAAGGGAGGTCTCTACCCACTGACCGCGGCTTGTCGTTGCGGAGGGCTGTTCCCGTGCTCCAGTTCGTACAGGTCCTCCGCACAGGTCAAGCACGTTTCCGAAGCAGAGGGTCAGGCGTGCTTTGCGGTAGGAGGCCTGGACACATACGGAGAAGGTGGGTGTTGAGAGGATATGGACATGGCTCGGGGAGCGTTTGCTACAGGACGCGGGGTGCCGGGCCCGGGCTCCGGGACCTACGAATGCAGAGATACAGGGCGCAGGCAGCAGGCAAGTGATGGATTACCGGTCTTGTTTGTCTGGGCCCAAGTGGGGGCCTGCTGGAAGGGGACACGCGGCCACAGGAGGAGAGGGGGTGTCGGGCCCCCCAAGCCAGCTGTACTCCATTCTTGTGCTCCCTGTGGTTGGCATGTTCGCACGTGCTTGCGAACTTCACAGAGGAGCAGATCAGGTCATGGCCAAGAAAACGTGTGTGAGAAAATAAAACACATGGGTGGGAGGAGATTGTGGAAAGGACGTGACGGAGGAGAAATCAAGGGCCCGGCTTCTGCTGCTGTATGTATAGGACGCTGGCTTAACTCCTGTCATAAAGAGACCCGAAACAATCATGACCTGATTTCTCTCTCACGTTAAAGTGCACTTGGCAGTCAAGGCTGGCTGGTGGCTTCACCAATCACAAGAGACCCAGGCTCCTTCTATCTTGTTGCTCTGCCTTCTCCTACCTTGTGGTCCAAGATGGCTGCTCCACCTCCAGCCCTTCCAACTACGCACTCCGTCCAATCCGCAGAAGGAGGACAAGGGGAGGGGGCAGGAACCTTCCTCCGCCTTCTTCTTAAGGGCGCAGCCCAGAGATTGCACCCATCAGTTCCATTCCTGTCCCATCCGCCAGGATTGAGTCACGTGGCCACATTTACACCTGCAAGGGAGTCTGGGAATGTAGTCTTTTGCCATGTGTGAACGGAAGAAGGGATGTTGAGGGACACCCTGCTTTGCCATAGTTGCTGACTTGCATGGGCAATTCACATTTCCGGTGGAGCAGTTCTTCATCTGCAAATTCATTCATTCATTCAATGTCTATCTATATCTGTATCTATATCTATATCTATATCTATATCTATATCTATATCTATATCTATATCTATATCTATATCATCTATATCTATATCATCTATATCTATATCATCTATATCTATATCTATATCTATGTCTATATCCTCTATATCTATATACCTAATTTATATCTATATCTATATCTACATCTATATCTATGCCATTCTTGTAGTATAAAGAACAATTTTCGGGGCACCTGGGTGGCGCAGTCGGTTAAGCATCCGACTTCAGCCAGGTCACGATCTCGCGGCCCGTGAGTTCGAGCCCCGCGTCGGGCTCTGGGCTGATGGCTCAGAGCCTGGAGCCTGTTTCCGATTCTGTGTCTCCCTCTCTCTCTGCCCCTCCCCCATTCATGCTCTGTCTCTCTCTGTTCCAAAAATAAATAAACGTTGAAAAAAAAAATTAAAAAAAAAAAGAACAATTTTCGAACCATCTGATTGCTAATGGACCTTATAAGCCCCAGAGGTCACGTGCGTGGTCTTTCTTGCTCACCAGTATATACCCACGGCACCCAGTGGAGGGTTTGGCGCATGGAAGCCATGTTATTAGCTGCCCATGGATGATGAATGGATGGCCATTCTGGCTTTTTTATTTGGTGAGGACCTTTCCCCCCCACCCTCCGGGATTTAAGCTTCTCCCTTTCCGGGCTTCCGGGCTCCACTAGACTTATCCCTGTGTGCCAAGCCTTGCTGCGTCTGTGAAGTAAAATGTGCTATGAGCCAGCATCTTGAGAGTGGGATTAAAAATCAATGAAAATGCATCAAAACGAGTTAACCACGAGAAATGGCTTTCCAGGGTGATGAGGCATCAGTGCTAAAGGCCAAGGACGGAGCGTGAGATTCTAAGTGCCAAGAGCTCCTAGCAACACCACTACTGTGTCGGGCGGAGAAGCCACCGGGCCTGCCCAGGGGGACAGAACGTGGCCTGGCTTGAGCCCCTGCACGACCCCCCCCCACTACTTTGTAACATCAAGCAAGATCCTCCCATGCAGGTCAGGGAGGACAGGTTCTCGTTCCAGCCCTGTTGTTCACCTGCTTGGTTGATCCTAGAAAAATCCATGCCACTTTGAGCCTCAGTTTCCTCTTCGGTAAAAGATGTTGATAATAGGATCTATCTATGACCAACTATGAAGTGCAGAGAACAATGGTACCGACCTTATAGGCAGAAGTTCACAGCACCCTTAGCATCTCAGTAATTTTTAAAAAATTTTTTAATGTTTATTTATTCTTGAGAGAGAGAAAGAGAACGTGAGCAGGGGAGGGGCAGACAGAGGGAGACACAGAATCCGAAGCAGGCTCCAGGCCCCGAGCTGGCGTCCCAGAGCCCGATGCGGGGTTCGAACTCACGAACTGCGAGATCGTGACCAGAGCCAAGGTCAGACGCTTAACCGACTGAGCCACCCAGGCGCCCCAAAGCTCCGTATTTTCTTCACAGTGTGCCAGCCTCAAAGAAATACGTAAGGGCTGTTTGTTAAACATTTAGGTTCAAACACCTTAATAGTAGCTTGTCCAGTAGCCACTAGAGGGTTTTGTATCTCCCTCAAAATTTAAAAATATTTCGCAGTGCCTCCGTGAGTATTCTGCAGTCCCTTGGGGTGCCTTGGCACATGGTTTGGGAACTGCGGCCATAAGATTTTGAGGATGAAACGGAGTTCTGTATGTCAAGGGCTTAGCGTGATGCCTGGTCTAGAGCAGAAGGTCAATAAATGTTGGTGGTCCTAGATTATCCTTCAACCGTCAGTCCGAAATCACCGTCTCTCTGGTTCTTTCCGTGTCTCCTGCCACTGCCACAGCAATTCTTTCTGCCTCCAGCTCCTGCCACTTCCTGGTTTCTGCTTGCCGCCTTCCCTCTGGGCCCCCCCAGGTCCAGGGCCCCCCTCCTGAACTAACTTCCTTCCTGGTCTAGAATTGGCGCTCCCTCTTCTCCACTCCTCCCTAACTCCACAGGCTTGCCAGGATCTCCTTGTAGGTGGAGTTCACATCCCTGCCTCTTAACCTTGAGCTTGGCCAGGTGATTCCCTTCGTCCAGTGGCACGTGGCAAAGAAAACGGTGGCCGTCCCGAGTCTAGGCTTTAAGAGGCTTCGTATGGTTCCACTTGCCCTGTTACCCTTTGCCATTGCCAAGAGGAAAACATGGCCCAGTAACCCAGTGATTCCACAAAGCAGGCTCGGGGCTGCAGATCCGCAGACCATCCCAGTCGACCCACAAACTCAAGAGCTAAAATCAATGACTGCTGTTTGAAGGCATGGAGTTTTGGAGAGCTTTGTTACACAATCCAGTTTTGGATTGTCCATCTTTGCAAATTCACCTTCTCAGAGAGAAGATCTGATTGGGTCATTTGGTCACCACCCCGGACTCAGCTCCTTTCACACCGTGACCCACAAACCACCCCATCCTGTCCCATCTGTAGATGGCTGCCTCCGGCTGGGGGCACTACAGGGTCATGTGACACACAGCCTGGAAGAAATTGTTTCTGGCCAACGTGGCAGACGAGAGTTTCTTGGACCCTCTCGGGTGCTAAAGAGTGACCACGGAACCAGGAGAAATTGCACCCAAAATCTGTTCTGCATGTGGCAGAATGCATCTCAGGCTGTAAACCCCAGGGCACAAGAAATGTGACATTTCTTACAACTCAATTTAGTAACTACTTTGAATCTCAGTATACCTAAGATGGAAAGGATGAGGTCCAAGTTCACACACAAAGTTTGGTAGAGCTGGGGTTACAACCCAGGTGTCCTGGCTTCCTGAATGGCCACCCTTTCCTGTCTGGTCCATCTCATGCTTGGAAGGAGCCCCAGGTCCCACCTCCAAGCCAGTGGAGCTCCTCCCCTTCCCTCAGCATCCAGGCTGCCCTGGGCACTCCACTGAATGCCAGCTTGGCAGAATTCTGTGCAGAAGTTTCCTCCCACGGAGTCCCAGGCTGCCTCCCTAGGTCCTGTACTCACTACCCTCGCTCTGTCTTCTGGGACTACTCCAAAGGTACACTCTTTTTTTCTTTCATTTATACACTTTTGCCTTCATTTTTGCTTCTATAAATTCTATTTAGTTCTTTTTTTGAATCTGCCTTTAAAAAAAAAATGTTTATTTATTTTTCACGTTTATTCATTTGGCTCATGACCTGAGCCAAAATCAAGAGTCGGACACTTAACCAACTGAGCCACCCAGGTGCCCCGAGTCTGCCTTTTTAACGGTGCTTTTTCCTTATGTTTTTATTCTTTCTTGTACGAATTTAATTCTTTGCAAAATACTTTGTTGTTGTCTTCCTTTGAAGTTGCTCGGAAAAGAGGGGCCTAACCCTGCCGTCGATGGCGTCTGCTGACTCTCACTTATGGTTGATGGTTTCCTTGTGCGTCTCGTAATTCTGAATTCTGAAGTCCTCTGGAGGGAAGCTTTGTGGACAGATTGTGCAGCCTGGCTTGAGGGCAAGTCCCCCTGAAATGAGTTTTGCTGGTCCCCTCTGCTCTTTATCTGGACCGCCATGTTAATTCTTAGTTTGGAGTACCTCGTTCATGTGGACAGAATAAGTTATTTTAAACTCTATGTAGGCATAGATCCTGTGTATTTCCATCATAATATCAATGTGATCACTGTTTTCTCCATCCATTATGATGTCCTCCAGGACATTTGATTCGGGGACATATCCCCAAAGCCGGGAGCAGAACTTGGCACGTAGTAATGTCAATACGTGTTTGTTGAAAGAAACAACTAAAGTATACCCACTTCACAGTATGTTGTGAAGAACAAATGGTGTATCTGTTGGCCTGTGTTTGCCCAATTAAAAAGGAGGTTTTATCATCTCACATAATAGGCAGATGCTGTTGGTGATTCTGTGGCTCAGTGGTTTCTAATGTCTCCACGATTTTTTTGGTCTCCGTCTTAGGTTTCAAGACGATTCCCGTAGCTCCAGGCATCACATCCACATTCCAGGCTGAAGGAAGGAGAAGACAGTAGGAGTAAAGGGGGAGCTTCATTGACATTTTTCCTTTGATCAGGAAGATAAGTTTTCTTAGAAGTCTAACAGCAAATTTCCGCTTTGATCTCCTTTTCTAGAAATGGGGGCGAGGACACCCCAGGAGCAAGGGGACCTGGAAAGTGAAGATGTCCCTTTATCGAGACTCTGTGGAGAGGTGAGGACGGAGGGAGGGGATTAGGGACACGGATGCAGTATCTGCCCCAAATGGGATCAGATATATATAAAGCACTCAGAGCAAACCCAGCCTTCAGAAAGAGCCACCTAGTCTCATAATTATTAATTAATCATTAATCATATAGTAATAATTGTCATTATTTAAAGCTTTACAGTCACTATGATCCTCTTGGCGTCAGACCTTGGATTCCGGAACCACTGGGCACTGAGGTGCCCGTACCCCAGTGGTCTCCTTCCTTCCCTCCTTATACCGTTCAGAGCACCGAAGCCCTTTAAAAAAAAAAAAACAAACCAGCCACATTTTCCAACGTAAGCCACTTCCTGCTCTCATTAACTCCATCCTCAGCGACTGAGGCAGACCCTGCTCCCTGCTTGAAGCAGGTAGGAGACTGTACAAATCAAAGGCCCCTCGGGCCCATCACCGGGTCAGTATCAAGGTCGCCTCCAAGGACACTGAGATGGAAACAGCAGAAGAGCCAACCCCAAGTCTTGGGCAGACCCTGGAGTGGCTGAGAAAGGAGCTGGTAAGACCTCGCATTTCTTTTTTACCTGACGACTCCACCCATATCTTCCTAGGTTCCCTGGGCCCCCCTCCTAGGGCCCCTTGTCGGGGGGGCAGAGCCTGGAACCAGGGGATAGGCCCCGCAGGTTCCCCTCTGATACCAGCCATGAAGCACACAATCGCCGTCTCAGGTGCTGGGATAAGTAGGTCGTGGCCTACATAGGAGGAGGCTCTGGGTGCAGTGCCGGCCAGACTGGCCTTAGAATTACACCGAGTCCTGGGAGCGCGCCCAGCTCTGCTGCTGTGTGGCCTCCAGCAAGTGACTTGACCCCTGTACACCTCAATTTCCTTACCATAAAAATGGGATGGCAATAGAACCGACATTGCTGGGGTTACTGTCATAGTTTGGTAAGGAGGCAGGTGTAATTCCCTTAGTGTCTGCTTGGCTATCACAAGCCTCGCCCCGGGGGTGGGGGGTAGGGGGAGGTTGGGCACACCCACTGTCCTAGCCCGGGCCCTCTAGAGAGAAGAAACCCGCGCAAGGATTGGGATACGAACGATATATTTGGAGGCGCAGCCTAGAGAGGTGAGAACGGGGGAAAGAGGGGGTGGTGGCAAAGGGCGATGCCATGTGAGGCGATGCACTGTGTCACCAAGCAGGCCACCACTTCGGAAGGAACCTCAAGAGGCCCAGTGCTCTCTCCGCAGCCCGTTTTCCTGGCGGCAGTGTTCTCTGCGGGATGCAGGGGTTAAAGGGGAATCTGCGCCCTGGGGGAGGGGGACAGAGGAGAAACTACTTGCCCAGTTCACTCCTGTCTCCTGTTTCCTGTGGGTAAAGGTCCACCCCCTGGGCATTACCCCTCCTGAATGCATGGGTTACGTTACTTGGTTGCTTGCTGGCTGCTCCGGAAGCCAGGCCGTATGCCTCTCTTCGTGCTGTTTTCTCCGAGTCCAAAAACAGAGGGATGCCCCAGAGCTCATGAGGACACCGGCCAAGAGAGAGAAAGAAATGGTTCAGGGAATCTCAGAAGGCACCCAGGGTTTGGATCCCAATAGCCCAGCTTTTTAGTCAGGGGAGGGACAGGTGGGATTGTCCAAAAATGACCTTCTCGGTTGCCAGGTAACAGGCCAGCTGGGACCCAACCCTGTCCTCACCCCAGTGGGAGGGGCTGACCCAGTAGGGCTTCTCGTGGCGCGGGGGGGGGGGGGGGGGGGGGGGGCGTCTCCATCAGTGGGAGCTGCAGCTTCTCACAGTCCCCAGGGATCCAGAGGCTGGGCAGGGGCCTTCCCTACGCTCCCCTGAACCCTGGGCACCCACGCTGAGTCTGCTTGGTGCCTGAACTCAAAGTCCGATTTCCACCTGCTAAGGTACCTCTCTCTCACCACATAAAGAGGAAAAACAAGGCAGGGCTGGGGGAAGCCTCCCAGGCCCAAGCACCTCACTCCACATGATGCCAAGAGATGGGAGCCTTGAGTCTCCACCTGCCGATCCCGGTCTTGTAAATTGCCCCGTCAAGCCGATTTTGTCTTCTATCACAGGGAGTCGCGTAACTCCATAACGACACCCCTGGAGCCCAGCCAAGAGGCTTCACTTGACCAGCAGGGAGGGATCAGCCCTGGACAGTGACTTGGCGAGGCAGAGGGAGCAGAGTGGTAACACTCGCTACCATAGACAAAGTCCAGGGCCCTCTCGCCTCCCGTGACCCTTACGTGATGGGGATCACAGAAGCCCCAAACACCTGGTGGGACCTGACAGAGGGGAGAGAACTGTGCCAAAGCAAACCAGTCTGATGACTAAGGGGCATTCATTTCAGAGGCAGGAAAGAGCTTTCAGTGCAGAGCTCCAGCCCCCAGGACCCCTCACCCGGTGAGTGGGACCCCCGCCTCCTGTTGAAGCCGGTTTGCTCAGGGTTTCCGGCCAAGTCCAAAGGCACTGAGTCTCCCACCTCCCCTAACACTGCGGCCACGCCGCGTGCCTGACTGCGTTCTCAGGAGCCCGTGCTTGAAGCTGGTGCCAAAGACTGGATGACAGCGTGTATCAGGAAAACCCTACAATTAAAAAAACAAAAAACAAAAAAACACAGACTTCACGTTTTCCCCAACATCAAGGAAGAGGTGGCCCTGGGGAGCCCCCGTGTTCTCAGAAGGTGGTTTTCTCTCTACTCTGTTGGGACCACTGCTGCTCGCCTGCGGTGGCTTTCCATTCACATTGGTGACGTAATTTGTCATGACAAGAAAATACTCCCCTAATGGAGAAGTAATGTTAATAATTACCTCTTGGAGAGACAGACAGACGGACAGACAGACAGTAGGGACGCCATTCCCCGGGGTGCCTTTTGGGGAAGCAGACTGACGTGCAGCACGGGGTGGGAGGACGTGGGGGAAACTTTACACCACATGCCCCTTTGTGGCTTTGCAATTTTGTATCGTGTGTAAGAATTACCCAGTCAGAAAAGTGAAGTTTTAACATCTTCTCATGTGAGTTACGCTGACCAGTGTTGACAGAATGAGAAGCCCAAACTGAGAAATGCCAAGTGTTTACTTAATGCGTTAAACACACACACACACACACACACACACACACACACAAACGATTGTAGGGGCACCTGGGTGGATCGGTTGATTGGGCGACCGACTTCAGCTCAGGTCAGGATCTCAGGGTTCGTGAGTTCGAACCCCCACCTCGGGCTCCACACTGGGAGTGCGGAGCCTGCTGGGATCCTCTGTCTCTCTGCCTCTCTCCCACTCATGCTCTCTCTCTCTCTCTCTCTCTCTCTCAAACTAAATAAAACTTAAAAAACCCAAACAATAGTATGCTCATTACAATAGAAATTTGCTGGATTCTCTTACCGCTTATGCATGCCATCAAATGCCATATCATGTGTCATGTACCTTCTGGAAAACTCCACTCTATGTTCGCAAGAAGATGAAAGGCAAAGGGCAAATCACGTCTTAGGATTGTAGTGAAAGTAGTTTTGACCTCCCTGACCCCTGAAAGGGTTTTTGGGGCCCCAAGCTTTCCCTGGACCTTATGTTGAGAATCGCTGTTTCAAAGGGCTCCCGCCTGCTTGCAAGGTATACTCTACTTTGTTTTAACACGAAGTCGCTTTCACTTTAATGCCTATAAAGTGCTTTGTTTGTTGCAGTGAGGATTGAGGCATAGAGTGGGGCTGTGAATAAGAATAACATTTGGGGCGCCTGGGTGGCTCAGTCGGTTGAGCGTCCGACTTCAGCTCAGGTCATGATCCCACAGCTGGTGAGTTCGAGCCCCGCGTCGGGCTCTGTGCTGACGGCTCAGAGCCTGGAGCTTGCTTCCGATTCTGTGCCTCCCTCTCTCTCTCTCTGCTCCTCCCCCACTCATGCTCTCTCTCTCAAAAATAAATAAACATTAAAAAATTTTTTTTTTTTTTTTTAACCATGATGATGATGAAGGTTCTCACAGAGCTTGGTAGTTGAGCACATTGTATTTTAGAGCACGGGCAAACGCATTCAGTCCTCCTGAGAGCCTTGAAAGGGAAGCAAATGCCTTCCACTTCGCAGATGAAGAAACTGAGGCTTTGGTGGACAGGGCTCCTGTGAGGTTGTGGGTTTGTGTCCAAGGAGCCAGCGACAGGAACACGCTTTCTGGGGACTGCCCAGCCCCCTCACCCTCATTCTCTCTCCTAGGCTGAGATGCAGGTTCAGGACCAGAGACTGCTGCTCACACTGAGGCATCTTCACAGGGTCCTGGAGGAACTGCGTGCTAAGAGTGCTCACTGGGACGATGCCACGTCCAGCAGAGGGACGTCCCCCATCAGAGCTCGAGCGGGCTCTGAAAGCCGGGGCTGCCCCTCCATCTCCTCCAAGGCGTTGGCCCAGCTCCTCCGAGGGGCAGACAGCCGGCGAAGCTCCCTCCCTTGACTAACTGGCCAGGCCCGAGGCCGGGCTTGAACTCTCCCCCTGCTTGTCCAAGCTTTTGACTGTGATGCTGCTGGAAGAGAGCACTGGAATGGGAGTTGGGGAGCCAGGGCTCTGGGTTCCTCTCTGCCCTCATCCGCTATGCATCCGTGAACCCATCACTCAACTTCTCCGTGGCATTGGTTCCTTTTCAGTGGCTCATCAGGGTTTTTGGTGAGGCACAAATAAGATATCGGGTGTGAACACCAGTGGATTCGTGGCCTCTGGCAAGCAGTAATCCTACCCTTGGGCATTTCTCACAAGGCGATTGTCAAGACAAAGGAAGAGCTCCACGCAGAGGATGTTTGGTGTTGCCCTGGCGAAAATTAGTGCCCTCTCCCCCACCCCACAGTGACTCCATAGTTGTTTTCTATCTTCCCAGAGGGCCTTCACATTCCTCCCTCTGAAAGCAACAGGCCCAGTCACCACTCCAGCCACAGGGATGGGCCTATGGCCAGGCCTGGCCAATAATGATTCATAACCACCCTAATAACATGATTGGCCCAACGGGAGGGCATGTGACTCAACAGAGCCAATCACAGTCCTTCTCTGGGATCGCTATCTGGATGTTCTTCCCACTGCGGTTGCAAGGCGGGGAGTGCTGCAAATGGCCATGTGCTCTCCCTACCAGGTGAAGAAAACTTGACCTCAGTAGGAAAAAAAAAAAGGGGGGGGGGTAGAGGAAGGGCCACAGGACAGATGGACAGAGAGGAAGGGCGCTGGCTCTTTTTAGTCCCTGATTGTGTGAGTTACTCCCCCATTCTTTCCAGTGACACAACCAGGAAATTCCACCACCACATCCTCCACCACGCACACCCGATTTGTTTCTGCTTAAGCTGACTTGAGTAGGGCTGCCCTCACGTGCATCCGAAACGATCCTGAAGAATACAACCCAGACGTTCAAAGAAGCAAAGAGAAATGCTAAAGAAAAGGGCATTTTGCGCACTCGGCGTTGGCAGCAACAGTCCTGTAACCTCAGACAATGAGGTTTGGGCTGTGACAGAACGCTCTGTTGTATGCGGTGCTGGAGTCATAACTTTGACAAGTTCTATCTGCCTATAAAAAAGACTTAAAAATTTTTTTTTTTCTTCAACGTTTGTATTTATTTTTGGGACAGAGAGAGACAGAGCATGAACGGGGTAGGGGCAGAGAGAGAGGGAGACACAGAATCGGAAACAGGCTCCAGGCTCTGAGCCATCAGCCCAGAGCCTGACGCGGGGCTCGAACTCACGGACCGCGAGATCGTGACCTGGCTGAAGTCGGACGCTTAACCGACTGCGCCACCCAGGCGCCCCCTCTGCCTATAAAAAAGACTTTAAAAATAAGGCAGGCGAAAATGTAAAAGGCCTTGTGTTACGATGGTCCAATGATCGGTAGGACTTTTTATTTTTGAGAATCGACTTGCATGTTGTTAGAATATTGTTTTTCTGGCTTTGGAAAAGTAAAGCCATTGTATACAGAGGCAAAGGGGGATGTGTTGTATGTACAATGCTTACAGTCAGACTAACCTGGGATTTTAATACAATACAGTGTTTGATAATATTAAAAAAAAGACTTCTCTATCCCACAGCTGAAAGGATAAACAAAAGGTGGTATGTACTTAAAATGGAATATCCATCAGCCTTGAAAAGGAAGGAGATTCTGGCATGTCCTACAACATGGGTGAACCTTGAAGACATGATGCTAAGTGAAATGAGCCAGTCACAGAAGGACGCTGTACGATCCCATTTGTATGAGGCACCTTGCATAGTCAATCCATAGAGGCAGCGAGTAGAAGATTGGCTGCCAGGAGCTTAGGGAAGGGACAGCGGGGAGTTATTGTTTAAAGGGTCCATGGTTTCAGTTTTGCAAGATGAGAAAAGTTCTATGGTTGGATGGTGGTGGTGGTGGGGCCATAACACTGTGAATATACTTGATGTCACCGAGCTGCACCCTGAAAAATGGTTAAAATGGCAACTTTTATGTTATATTTTATCACAACTGAAAATAAATACTTAAAAAAAATTTTTAAGTGTATTTATTTACTTTGAGAGAGATAGAGTGTGAGCGGGGTAGGGGCAGAGAGAGAGAGGGGAGAGAGAGAGAGAATCCCAAGCAGGCTCCATGCTCCATGTGGGGCTCAAACCCACGACCCGTAAGATCATGAGCTGAGCCGAAATCAAGAGTCAGATGCTTAAATCACCCAGGCGCCCCTAAAAAGAAATACTTAAAAAAAGAAAAAAAAAACCCTGTTCTGTGATGCTGGGGGTGGGGCCCCGAAAACCACATCTCTGCATTACCAGCCGCTCCGGGTTGGACTTTGTTAGACTTTGCCGGCAAGCAGGGTGAGCCTGGAGAGACACTGCAGGGCTAGAGCACAGAGAAAAAGCTTACTTTTTCATCTCTGTTCTCTGTAGCTGCCTGTGGGCCCCAGCTCCAGGGAGCACTACCCAGCCAGAAGTGCTTATTTATCTCACTGCACAGATTCCCTTCTCAAGGCTCTAGAGCCCGGCCCTGGGGGGGGGGGGGGGGAGGGCCCTGTCCCCAGAGCCAGAGACACCAGCTCCGGATGGCCCGGAGCCTCCTTCCCTAAAGCTGAGTTCCTGCCTCATCTGAACCTTCTGTGCCAGACATGAGCCCCAGCTGAGCAGAGCTCCCTTCTCAAATATCTGAAGTTTACTCCCCAGGGCTCCTCCTCTGTTTCTATATTTTAATAATTTCAGTCTCTTCTCTTTTTACCCTCAGCCCTGGGGGCGGCAGACGCTTCCTGCAAGCGCTACCTTCATTATATCTTAGAGTTCTTTTTATAACCCTTTAGTCACCCAGTTAACAACTTTATACCTAGTTAGCAATTCTCTATATTAAAATCTCTCCCTTAAAATAACTGGGGTGGCTTCTGTCTCCTGCCTGGCTCTGGCTGTCGCAGTTCCGGCTATTCCCATCAGTGCTGCTGGGATCACTGGTGCTCACGTCCCTCGGTCGTGAACGAGAGTTTCTCGGGAACGAGAGTTTCTCCAGGGCGTGTAATGGAGGGTTGAATTGGAGGTTCGGTATGAGACACGTGTTTTCCACCGTGGGGGCCACTCCCACTCCCACAGCAGTGTCTGAGAGTCCCTGTTGCTCCACATTGTCACCAGCACTGGGTATTGTCAACCTTCTTCATCTCCGTCAGTAGAATGGGTGCAAAATGGTATGGCATTGGGATCTTAACTTGCATGCTCCTGATTCCATATGTGGGTGTTAACCCGGGTTCTCATTCCAGCTTCACCATTGGCTTGCTTTTTTCAGTTAGTTACTCAACCTCTCTGAGCCTCAGTTACCTCATCGGAAAGAAAGAAGGGACGATAATAATATCTACCTCATAGGATGGTTGTCAGACTAAATGAGATAATGCGCAGAAATCGTTGGACCCAGCACTGAGAAGGCTAGTAAACGGCAGCTTGTCATTACTGTTGTGTGATTGTGTCCTGATTTGTGAAACTCTAACTATCACAGAGAGACAAGCCTGTTAGCAAGCATCATCGAGCGAGATACCTGCCTGGCTGTGTGTCTTTCTAAAGTAGAAAGACTCTGGTCTGCCATGCCCAGGGCCAACCACCAGCGCCCTCTGCCTCTCCTGGCTTCCCACAGCTGGGCCCCCAGACCAAAACCCCCTGGCAACCGCCCCTCCACCAGTCGAGGAAGACAGACCTGGAGCCCCTGAGCCTCCCCCTCTGCTGGGGTATTGGTTGCTCTCCAAGACCCCGCATCTGGAACCGACGTTCAGTTCCTGATCCCCGGTCAGAGCAAAGTCTGACTGAGCCCAGTGGCTGGGGCACCAGGGCTTGGACTGGAAGTGGCGTCTTTGGCGTGGGCTCCTAGAGGGCTGGGCTGGAAATCACGGATTCCAAAACAGACGGTAGGCACCAGAGGAGGCATGTGGATCCTGGTCTCAGAAAGGAAAATCCAGGGTTTTCTCGGCTAATGCAGCCAACACAGGAGTATACACGCAAGCCTCGCATCCAAGGGGGAGGAGAGGAGGTAATGTGAAAAAGGATGATGAGGTTGGAAGCCAAAAAATGAGGAGCGGGGAGAAGAGCCATTGAAGATGTGACAGCCAGAGTGGCTTAGGGCAGGCAGCCCGGGACTTACACTGTGACGAATGAGAAATGGCCAGAGGCTCACCTTTACGGTGACGCCAGAGCTTCCAGTCCTGGGCCAGGGGTGACACCTTGCAGAGCCCGGGTGTGGTGGCTGCATACCGGTGTGTACTAAACTGCCCCCCAATGTAAAACAACAACAATCATTTTCTCATTGCAACGGCCCGTCATGATCACGGTAGGTCGCATTTCCCATGTTCCTGGGGATTGACTGGGCTCAGCTGGCGACTCTTGCTGTCGGTCCCTCAAGTGGTTGCTGTCGCATGGTGGCTGTGGCCCCATTCACCTCAAAGGCATGGGTCTGGCAGCAGATGCTGGCTGTTGCCTGGGACCTTCGCGGGGGCTGTCAGCTGAGATACCTACGCGGGACCTCTCCCTACGGCCTCCCAGCATGGTAGCTGGTTTCAAGAACAAGCATCCAAACAGAGCCAAGAGGGAAGCTCTCTAGCCTTTCTGCTGTAGCTCTGGAAGTCACACGGTGTCATATGCGCTGCATTCTGTGCGGTAGGACCCAGACACTAAGACCAGCTCCTACTCAAGAGGAACACCACTCCACCTCTTGGCGGGAGGGTGTCAACGAGTCCGGAGACATGTCTTAAAGCCACCACACCAGGAAGGCTGGGGGTCTTCTGGCTGGGCACACTGGCTGCCAGGCAGAGGCACTAACTCAGGTGGGGCTTATAGTAAAGACAGGTGGCATGATAGGAGAGGTCGGATGCCATCACCGCCCAAGGGCAGGAACGCTCGGAGGTGAAGGACAGGTCTGGATGTGCAAGAGTTCATTCTGTGGCTCCAGCACGGCGGTGTCACAGTGTGGTACTGACGGGTGGGCTCAGCTCCGCGGCTGTGACAGGCAAACCTTGAGATCTCGGGGCCTCAACCCAACCGAGGTTCGCTTCTCGCTCACCCCGCCCGTCTCATGTGTAGGGTGGTCAGGGGACCTAGCCGACTGGAAGGTCAGGCAGGGAAGATACATTTGGAGAGCCGCACACTGGCTCTTTGATACTTTAGCCAAGACGTGATTGATGTATGTTCCTTCTGCCCACAGCCCATTGGCCAGAATCAGTCATGCGGTCTGCCCCAGCAAAAGGCTGGGAAATGTGGGAGGCATAGGGGAGGGAGTACCACCCCATCAAACACCAGTTCATTGTCCTTCCACAGACCTGCTACTCGCCTTGTCAGAGTGGGTCCCGTCAGTCCCTCGTGGGAAGCTCCCCAGGCACCCATTAGAGACGCTGACACCTGGGTCCCACCCAGCCTGCCGAATCAGAGCTTCTGGGTGGGGGCCTCGGGATTGTTCTGACCTACCTTGTGGCTTCAGCTTCCCGTAACTATGCCTGGGCTTTACTGTCTGTTCTTTGCATCTTTTCGGTCTCCACTCCAACGGCAAAAGATTTCGCCCTCCGCGATTTCTCTACGGCAGAGTCTGCACAGAGGGAATCTGATTGGTCCGCTCAGATTTTGACCCCTGGACACATTGGAGGTTGTCAGCGTCAGGGAGCTTTCTTTTCTCCTCCTCCTCCTCTGCCTCCTCCTATCACGTCTCTTTCTTATTCATCATCCCCATCGATACATAGGGGTAATATAGTGATTAGGAGTGAGGGCTTTGACACCAGCCTGCCTGGGTTTGAATCCCAGGCCTGCTACTTACTAACTCTGTGACTTTAGGCAAATAACTCTTCTTGCTTTGTTTGCTCCTCTATCAAGCGGGGATCGTAACAGAAATGATCTCGTAGGGTTATTGAGCGAATGAAATGAGTCAACATGATCGTGCGAAGTGGGGTGGGCACAATCGAGCCCTTCACCTGTGGGATCTCCCGGTATATAGGGTCAAACTTAGTTAAACTGTAGGCCACCCAGCTGGTGTCATGGAGAATTGCTTGGAGTGGGGGGTGGGGGGTGGGGGGAAACCACACATTTGGTAACCGGAAGTGCCAGAAGTGTTCTATACCTAAATAAAGGAGAAACACACAGGAGGTGTGGAGAACTGGGTGCTTCCCTACCCAGGAGGAAAAGACTTTTTCTAGTCAGGTCCAAAGAGCAATGGCCAAGGAAGCAAAAGCAGGACAGTTGAGAACAAATTAAACGGGCTGTTCAAAGTTTGACTTTTGACCAACGTTTTGCGTTCCTTCTCAAGGGCCATCGGCCTGGGGTAACCACTCTATACATGGGCGCCACCTGGTGTCCATGCCGAGTAATTCCTCCGGAACCTGCCTGCTCTGGGTTATGGGACAGGCTTCTTCATCGTCCGTTTTCCTGTTGTGGGACATCTTATTGGGAGGGCCTCAGAGGATGAGGCCCTCTGGTCCTCGAAGTCTGGGTTTGAATTTCAGTTCTGCCACTGATTGAGTGACCTGGGGCAAGTCCCTTCTCCTCCTCTGATCCTCCCTTTAACCTTAACTCTGAAATGACAAATTACACCTCTCTGAGCTATGGAGAGGATCTTGAGAAAGTGCTTTGTAAGCTGGGAATAATTGGAGGCAATGGAAAGAGGCATTATCTGCAGTCGCATAGGCCTGGATTCGTTTTTAAAAATATGAATTGTGCACCTGCTCTTAGCCAGGCAGTATTCTGGATGTGGGAATGTAGCAATGACTCAAACAGACAAAATGTATATTTTCATGGACCTAACGTTCTAGCATTCCAGTTTCTGAGTCATTCATCCATCTACAAATATTTTTCTGCTATTACTATGTGCCAGGCACTTTCTTAAGCAGTGCGCACAGAGGAAATCCAATGTGGCTAGAATATAGGAAGCAAGGGGAACAGGGTTGATTAGGGATAGGACCAGGTTTTGTGGGGCCTGAAGCTTTTATAAAAGATCTCGGATACTTTTTTCTTAAAGAAACAGAATACAAGTCATAAATACAGAACTAGGTTAGAGAGGGAATTTTTAAGAGAATGACAGAAGAAATAACAAATTACAGAGTTTATAAAGCTGACCAATAGCATCATACATTCTAGAGACATTGAATAATATTTTTATTAATTAGCTGCATGATATAGTTCTATAATAATTTTTCTCTACATTTTTTGCTGTGTATTCTTTGATCACCCAGTCATAAAGCAGCGATATATTTTTTTTTTTTTTTGTCTTTATGTAAAGACAAGGAAGATAATTTGGTCTTTACAGGATTCATTAACTTTTGGGGGGACAATTTAAACAATTTTCTTTAAGTTGTAGAGCTTAATGCCAGGTAAAAATTTCAGATTATTATCATATATGTACAGTCGTGGGTAATTTTTTTTTTAATTTTTTTTTCAACGTTTATTTATTTTTGGGACAGAGAGAGACAGAGTCGGACGCTTAACCAACTGCGCCACCCAGGCGCCCCGTGGCTAATTTTTTTTAATGTTCATTTGTGTATTTTTGAGAGAGAGAGAGAGATTGAGCATGCCCTTGACTGCATGCACGAGCAGGGTAGGGGCAGAGAGAGAGAGGAAGACAAAGATTGCCAAGCTGGTTCCACATTGTCAGTTCAGAGCCCGATGTGCAATCTCACAAACTGTGAGATCATGACCTGAGCGGAAATCAAGAGTCAGAGCCTAGCAGGGGTCCCAGTTAGTGCCTAATTTTAAATATTCTGAGTTGAAAGCACCCTAACCAGTTTATCAATATCACCCTCCCCACACCCCGCCACAAAAAGAAATCTTTATCCTTGTCAGTATTTCACGTCAAATAAGTGAGACATTTTAATCTTTTTCCAGTGAATTTTGTAATTCACTCCTTTCAATTAACTAGATTATTAAACAATCCAAGTCTATTCAGTACTTTGATTTAAAATGTACCTAATTCTTTTTTTTTTTTAATGTATTTATTTAAATTCAAGCGAGGTAACATTTGGTGTATGGTTGTACCTATTCCTCTCAACGAATTACTACTTTTATTATGATCTGCAGGCCATTTCATCGATAAGCTCCAGACATTGCTAGGGCAGAAATGCTAAGGACGACAGGACCCAATACAGCGAGGTCATGAAACATCCAATTTCCCACCAGGATGTGCTAGCTATTTATAATACTGCTACGTGTTTGACACACGACCTATAAACCCAGGACTCTGCTATTTCTAGTTTCTGCCATTCTTACTAGAAGGGAAGGGAAACCACTCCGTGCATGTTTAATCGCATAGGCTTCACTGCCCAATATATTTCTGACAGTATAAAGAACTTCTGCTTTAACGAGACTCAGCTGAGAACCAGGTCCTTTGCTTATAGTTTAGTATGTCTGATGATTGGGAGAGTTTTTTGTAGACTAGCTTCTGGCTCTGTTATGTTTCAAATCTCGCGTCCCACCCACTATGTACATACACTTGATGCTGGGCCCTAAGATGTCGGAAGGCTTGCACCTCGTGTCACAGTGTAGGATGAGTCCGCAGTGGCCAGGAGGAGTTTTCCTGACCTTGCTGTAGATGAAGGCAACTGTGAACCACATAAACAGATCCCTCTTGTCTTTTTCGGGCTGCTGTAACAAACTAACCACAGGCCGGGTGGCTTAAAAAGCAAACATTTGTTTCTTACAGTTCTGGAGGCTGGGAAGTCCAAGATTAAGGTGCTAATACATTCTGTGTCTGGCAAGACCCTGCTTCCTGGTTCACAGACACCTCTTCTCGCTGTGTCCTCACGTGGCCGCAGGGGTGAGGGAGTTCTGCAGGATCTCTTTTGTAAGGGCACTAATCTCATTCATGAAAGTTCCATCGTCATGGCCTAATCACCTCCCAGAGCCCCACCTCTTCATACCGTCACATTGGGGGTGAGGATTTCAACATATGAATTTGGGATGGGGGAGACACAAACATTCAGTCCAAAATATCTCTGAACCAAAATTGAATGCATGCCTAACACAACTCTGCCTTAGCTGTGTGAAAATTAATAATGGGAAGCCTCGCTAAAATGGAGTTGAGAGGTCTGAGCAAGGGGAGCTCTCATGCCCTACTACTTGTAGTCAATTGCAGACCCGCAGGAAGAGCCATGGACTTGACCTTGGACATGGGTACTACTCTACTATTCCAGCTGGATGAAGAGACCCTTTCCTTATCCCCCAGCAACAGCTCAGCCCATAAAAAGCCACCATACTTCAAACTCCCAGTTTACTCCAATGGACTTTTAGTTCATAACCGCCTTCCCCTTTCTTACCCCCTTTCTCCTTAAAAAAGTGTGCCATGGGGGCGCCTGGGTGGCGCAGTCGGTTAAGCGTCCGACTTCAGCCAGGTCACGATCTCGCGGTCCGTGAGTTCGAGCCCCGCGTCGGGCTCTGGGCTGATGGCTCGGAGCCTGGAGCCTGTTTCTGATTCTGTGTCTCCCTCTCTCCCTGCCCCTCCCCCGTTCATGCTCTGTCTCTCTCTGTCCCAAAAATAAATAAACGTTGAAAAAAGTGTGCCGTGGGGCGCCCGAGTGGCTCGGTTGGATAAGCGTCTGACTCTTGATTTTGGCTCAGGTCATGATCTCAGTGTTGTCAGGCTCCACACTGAGCATGGAGCCCACAAGCGATTTTCTCTCTCTCTCTCTCTCTCTCTCTCTCTCTCTCTCTCTCTCTCCCCCCTCTCCCCTGCTGTCTCTCTCTCAAAAAACAAAACCAACCAACCAACCAACCAACCAACCAACAAAAACCGCATGCCTCTCACTTGTTCCCCAGGCATGCCTACAGTTCTGCTACAGCTTATTTGTCCTAGGTTGCGATTCTCTTTTATTCCCAAATAAACCAGTCTTTTGCTGGTAGAATTACTGGCAGTTTTTATTTTATTTTTTTTTTCAACGTTTATTTATTTTTGGGGCAGAGAGAGACAGAGCATGAACGGGGGAGGGGCAGAGAGAGAGGGAGACACAGAATCGGAAACAGGCTCCAGGCTCTGAGCCATCAGCCCAGAGCCTGACGCGGGGCTCGAACTCACGGACCGCGAGATCGTGACCTGGCTGAAGTCGGACGCTTAACCGACTGCGCCACCCAGGCGCCCCGCAGCAGTTTTTATTTTTAAGGTTAACAGCTACATCCTTCAGGTACTCCACTGCCACTGGATGGAGAGCCGGAGTGGAAAGAGACATCAATCTTCAAGGATTACAGTTAAATATCTTACTTCTACAACATTTACAAGAACATACACCCAGGTGCTATGTCTCCTCCAGGGCCCCTGCAAGCAAGGGTCCCGAACCTGAGGCTTCACTATTGTCGAGATAAATCTACCCTATGAAATGAAGCTAGAAAATAAGTAAGGGGGACACTAGGCAGGCC
The DNA here is from genome assembly GCF_018350155.1 of Leopardus geoffroyi. Taxonomy (NCBI): domain Eukaryota; kingdom Metazoa; phylum Chordata; class Mammalia; order Carnivora; family Felidae; genus Leopardus; species Leopardus geoffroyi. Next base: position 28,289,074 of record NC_059336.1, read on the forward strand.
CCTGCAGTTGTTAGGAGGGAGTTAGGACTCGATTCTAAGAGCAACAGGAAAACTTAAAGGGCTTTAATGGACGAGGACGGGGGTTACATGATTTGATTTATATTTCTCAAAGACTGCTCTGGTTTCGGTGTGGACGCAGGGCTTCAGGGAGGCAGGTGACATTGCCGAGGACATTGCTAAGGCGGCTGGTGGGCCTTCCCCAGGAGAGAGATGGCTTAGACTAGGGTGGGATGGGTAGAGGTAGTGGTTTGAAGGTTATTTTGGGGGCTGACTCAAATTCAGTAGAGGTGAGGTGGGCATCAAGAGGGCCTCCCAGGGGCGTGTGGGTGGCTCAGTCGGTTAAGCATCTGACTCTTGGTTTCAGCTCAGGTCGTCATCTCATGGCCCATGAGTTCAAAGCCAGCATCCAGCTCTGTGCCGATAACACAGATCCTTCTTGAGATTCTTCCTCTCTCTCTGCTCCTCCCCCTCTTGCTCTCTCTCTGTCTCTCAAAATCAATAAATAAAAACTAAAAAAAAAAAAAAGTGTCTCCTACGTATCTCCTTGAATGGTTGCTGCGACCCCACCCCCTGAGGTGGGAAAATGGGAGCTGGATGGACCTGTTTGTTCGACCCGTTGGAATCCTGTCTCTACCATTGCCAGCTACGTTACCCAGGACAGGTCACGTCTCTCTGGGCCATTTCCTCATTGCAAAAGGAGGAAAACTAACATCTACCTTGTGAGGTTGCTCGAAGAGACCCTTTCCATAGGCCTAAAATGACGTCGCTGAGGCCAAGTCCCCAAACCAGGGCTTCATGCGTAAGCTATTTGCAGTTGCAACCTCCCCCAGAAATGTAGTCTTAACTGGTCAGTCAGGAATTTTCTGACGGGTACCAGTGAGTGTGCCGCAGGAGCCCTCTCCACCCCCTGCCCCCAAAAAGATGAGGGCACATCAAGACCGCTTGCTCTTGCCCCTAAAGGAAAGCGAGCTTGCCTGAAACAAATCTTTTCTTTTGCTAACTTTCTTGCCACACTGATCTTCCAAAACCTGTTTGGTACTTTTCCTTCTACTTGCCAGATGGACTGCAGCCTGACTCACGAATCATTTAATAAAGCCAGTTAGATCTTTAAAATGTACTTGGTTGAATTTGTGTTATTTAACAAGAGTAAATGAGACAGCCTATCAGGAGAAGCCTGGGATCTTATAAATAACCTATATGTTGAATGCCATTTTTGTTCCAAGATTTATTAGTATTTACTATGAATCTCAAGGGAGGAAACCAGCCTTGGATCCTTATTCTGTGGCATGATTTTTATTAAGTTCTAGCAACTGGCTCTGGCTATTGAAAGCAGTGATGTCCCCAGGCAAGAAAATAATTGCTGTCCCCAAAGGGCGGGCCAATGTGATTGATCTTTTTAATAACAACAGTAATAATAGCTAATATTTCGTGAGCATTTATTATTATCAGGTTCTTTACATGCTTTGTCTCATTTATCTCTTACAATATCTATGGCACAGGTACTTTTATTATCATCATTTCCATTTTACAGGTAAGAAAACCTGAGGGTCAAGTGATTAAATAACTTCTCCAGGGACCCCTTAGGTAGTAAGTGAAAGAGAGGGGAGTCCATCCTTGGGAGACCTGGCAGAGGGGTCAGATCACCTTTCAGAATTGTTCTGTAAGGCCCGGCCCCGCCCCTGTCATCCTCCCTCCCCCCCCCGCCCCCCCCCCCCCCCCCCGCACTGGTGCTGTCCTCGGTCAGAACTCTTGACTGGAGGTACCAAGCCAGAGACTGCCAGTCAGGCCTGTGTCGTCCGGCCCGACTCCGCCCCTCTCCCCGCCCCATCCCCTCGCCCCACCCCATCTCTGTCAACTGCCCCGCCTATCGCCCCTTACCGCCCATCGCCCCGCCCATCTCCCCGCCCATCCTTTGCCACCCCGCCCATCGCTCCGCCGCGCCCTCGCTGAAGCTCCGCAGCTCCCGCAGCGTGGCGTCTCCGACTCGACGCGCGGACCCCGGCGACTCGTCCTTTAGCCCCAGCGTGGGCGCATCTCTCCTCAGAACCGGCGCCGAAAGTAGGGCGCAGTCTGAGGGGCCGGGAGGGAGCCGCGGGCTGAAGGCGGGCTGAGTGACGGGGGCCACGGCCACCCGCACCCCGACACGCGCGCCCCGCCGGCTCCTCAGCCGCGCGAGCCCCGCGGACCGCGCCTGAGAGGGAAACGCCGTCGCCTGCAGCCCTTTCGGGCTGGAGGCGTGACCCGGAGGCGTGACCTGGCGCTTCTTCCCCTCGCGGGGAGGACCGGGCGCCTGGGGTCACCTCTCTGGCCTCAGTTGCTCTCTCTGACTAGCCGGCCTTGAAGTCTGAGGAGACGTTTGTGGAGGAAGCCTTTGGCGTCCCTCGCCCTGGCGCTCGCCGTCCTTCCCTCACAGCCGTGGACGCCCTCACCTTGCCTCCAGCGCCTTCCCCTTCCTTGCCACGCACCCCGTTTTGTCCCCATGAAGGAGCTCGCCCTCTGGCCCTCCCCACACCCTTGTCCCAGAGCGTCCCCTCCGCTTGCGCCCCTCACCCCCTCCTGCGGGCGGCCGCCCTCCTCCTTCCCCTCTGCTCCTTCCCCCTCCTCCCCTCCTTCCCCCTTCTCCCCTCCCCCTCCTTCCCCCTCCTCCCCTCCCCCTCCTTCCCCCTCCTCCCCTCCCCCTCCTTCCCCCCTCCTCCCCTCCCCCTCCTTCCCCCCTCCTCCCCTCCCCCTCCTTCCCCCCTCCTCCCCTCCCCCTCCTTCCCCCCTTCTCCCCTCCGCCCCTCTCCCCCTCCTTGCCCCCTTCCTCCCGTCCTTCCCCCTCCCCCCTCCTTGTCCCCTCCATCCCTTTCCCCCTCCTCCTCCTCCCCTCTGTCCCCCTCCCCCTTCCTCCGTCTCTTCCCACCCTGCCCCTCTTCCCACCCTCCTCCCCCTCTTCCCAACCTCCTCCCCTCTCTCCTTACCCTCCCCCTCCCCGCCCGCCTCCTCCTCCCCACCCCCCATCCCCCCCTTCCCCCCATCCCCCTCAGTGCTCAGGGCCCTCTCTCAGCAGCGGCCTGCCCCTGGCTCCCAGTTCCCGGTTCTGTGGTTCTCGCCAGCTCTGCCTTGCTCCAAGCTAGTCCAATCCAGAAATAAACCTTCGAGAGTAGGGGTGGCAGGAAGGTTGGGGCGGGGGTCGTTGGGGAGGGTAGAATATCTACTCGGGAAAAGTCAATATCTCAGATTGAAAAACAGAGTTGTTTTTCCTTAAAATACATCAATAACCATATACCTGGGAGCAATTTTATAAGATAAACTGGATTGTATTCCAAGATACCAAACAGTAAAAAGAATAAAGTGAAACCAAGGCAGGCACAGGCCATAAACATTAAAATCTCCAGCTCTACCATTGGGGAATGTGGTTTTGTAGATTGCCTAACTTTTCTTTTTGGGCCCAGTGATTTGATTTTTGGGGTGGAAATGTGCATTGATCAAAATTCACCTAAATCTTGAATTCTGTGGCTGATTTTGTTTTTGTGTTCATTTTGTGTCAATTTTCTCTTTTAGTCAGGAATTCAAGTAGAAAAGAAGCAAACAGGCTTTTATAGTGGAAGCTTAAGATTTCTTATATGAGCAATAATCTGATTCTTCACCAGAAGTCAAAGTATTATAATATCCCTTTGCTTAGAGGAGCCTTATGATATTCTCAAAGATACTACAATTTGTAGAAATGTGCATAAATTGTTTTAGTTCTAGGTGAAGTTTTTTTTTCACCATTCTTGTTTGAAAACGTTTAAATTTGATTCTTGTTTTCTTTCTTGCCTTTCGATTCTTTTCCTTTAGTTTCTGTTTCCTTCATTTTTCCACTTTATAGTCCTTTGGAATTCCATTATTTTAACTTCAGAAGTTAATAAATTGCTGACTAAACCAGAGTATCTTGAAGAAAACAAAGAAATTCAACACCTGGTTATAAATCAATTGTCCAACATTTCTCAAATTCCTAAGTTTTAGAAAAGAGGTGACATGTGTTCGCTTTTCTTAGTTTTTGTGTGCCTTTTCCTGTTCAGTTGTTTTTTTCCCTATTTCCATCCTATTTTTCCCAGGCCTCCGCCTCTATTTATTTGACCTTATTAATAAGAGAACTTAAATTCTTTGTGGGAAAAAGTAAGTAGAATGTAGGAAACCATCAGTGATCAGAACACATGTAAATTGGGTGTGGTTCACAATCTAATAGAGTTCTCATTAGTTTATAATTTTGTATTTTACATAATGGCTTCTTTACAAGAAACTGAATTGAATAATAGCTTCAATTGGAAGATAATCTGTTACAGAAATGATAAAAAGTGCTTTTGCTAAGAAATAGCACTGAAATGTTTTTGTAATCAAAATTTAAATATTTTTTAATGTTCTCTCTAGTTTGTTAAATACCCCTAAGGAATACAGGCAACATGTTCTACACACATGTGCTTATGAGTAAGCGAGGGCCGTTGGCCAAAATCTGGCTTGCAGCTCACTGGGAGAAGAAACTCACAAAGACTCATGTATTTGAATGCAATCTAGAGATAACCATTGAAAGAATTATTTCACCTAAGGTATGTTATTGATTCAAATTATAATATGTATTTGGCATGATTTATGGAGAGGAAAGGAACTAAAATATGTTCTATCAGAAAATGCATCTCCAAGGAAGTTTTACTTTTTTTTTTTTTTTTGGAAGTTTTACTTTTGAAATGGTCTTCTTTAACTCCTATAACATTTATTACCTGAGCACAAACATATGTCAATTTCTGTGGGTAATTAACTGTTTTCGTATGTTTATCATAAATAGATTAGACCCTGAAGGAGGAAGGTCATATTTTGTACATGTTTTGTAATCCTTTCTTATTCCCTTAGCAAAATACTGTAGACACAGTAGGTACCAAATGAGTATTTCTTAAAAAAATAGTGAGTGAATCAATATGGAGAATAGAAAAAAAGAATGAGTATAAATCAAAATATATATGAAAACACTTCATACAGTACTATGTTCATAATAAAATACTGTAAGATATTAGAATTTGCATTAAAATATTATTTTAATATTTTTAGAAGCTAAGTATTTTTTCTGCTTGCAAGAAGGATGAATAATAATTGAAAACTTTCCATGTGTCAGGCACTGGGCTAGACTTTACATTCATTAGATCATTTAATCTTCACATCAACCCTGTGAGATGGGCTTCTTTGAGCCTCAGTGAAGTGTGGTAGTTAAGAGCATGAACTTTTGAGTTAGTCAGACTTAATTCCTGCTCCATTTCTTGGTAGTTTTCTTACTTTGGGCATGCTACTTATCATATCTGAATCTCAGGCTTTTTTCTTCTGTAAACAGAGGTTCATATCAAAATTAAGTAATACATGAAGAGCTCTTAGGACAATTCCTGTCACAAAATAAGTATATAATAAGTTGTAACCATTATTAATAAATTGAAGTTCAAGAAGATTTAACTTCAAGTCTCAGCAACTAGGCCAAACCTTGAACCCAAGTCTGCCTGACTGTAGAGTTTATATTCTTCCGTGAAACTAATAATCACATATTTCACTTAGATGGCACATTAGATTATCTTCATTGAGTAAGAACAAAGGTTAATCATTTTACAAGATGAGGTAGAAGTTAAGTGATTCACTTTTTTTTTTTTTTTTTGATATTTATTTTTGAGAGAGAGACAGAGTGCAGGTGGGGGAGGAGGGGCAGAAAGAAGGAGACACAGAATCCGAAGCAGGCTCCAGGCTCTGAGCTGTCAGCACAGAGCCTGACATGCGGCTCCAGCTCACGGACCGTGAGATCATGACCTGAGCTGAAGTGGGACGCTTAACCAACTGAGCCACACAGGCATTCCAAATGATTCACTCTAAATAAGAATACAAGGGGCCGCTGAGTGTCTCAGTCGGTTGAGCAACCGACTTCAGCTCACGGTCTGTGCTGACAGCTCAGAGCCTGGAGCCTGCTTTGGATTCTGTGTCTCCCTCTCTCTCTGCCCCTTACCTGCTCATGCTCTGTCTCTCTCTGTCTCAGAAATAAATAAACATTAAAAAAAAAAATAAATAAAAGAATACAAAATGTCTTCTTTTTAAAGAGAGGGAATTCTATGATTTTATAATTTTCAAACAGGGTTTATGAATCTAATTCTCAATATTCTAATGCTTTAAAAATTCTTGAAAGGTGAAAATTGCACTTCGAACTTCAGGACACCTTCTTTTGGGAGTTGTGCGAATCTATAATAGGAAGGCAAAATATCTTTTGGCAGATTGCAACGAAGCATTGCTCAAAATGAAGATGACATTTTGCCCAGGTATACTTGCAACATTGATTTGTCTCACTCACCTTGTTTCTCTTTTGCATTTTTATTTTGGGTGGGCTCTTTTAATTGGTGGCACTCCGTAATTCCAGCGTGTATATGTGAATACAAACTTCCTTTTCACTGATTCTAAGTTTCCGTGGTTAAGGACAAATTATATTCTTTCCCTTGCTCTTTACCTGTGTTTGCAAGAAAAGCTTGTGCTTTCAAACACTTGGAAAGTTCCCGCATATTTACATAAGAAATATACTTATGTAAGAAATTCTGATATTCAGTTTTAATGGATTGCTTAATTTACCACATTTATTTTTGCCTGTATGAGATAAATTAGAAATAGTGTAATTGACAAAGCCTAGATATCATAATTGTCATTGTTTTCAGAATTCTCAAGACTCTAAGTAGCTTAGGTTGTTCTTACTATTTATGAAACATAAAAAAATTTTAACGTTTATTTATTTTTGACAGAGAGACAGAATGTGAGTGGAGGAGGGTCAGAAAGAGAGACAGAGAGACACAGAATCTGAAGCAGGCTCTAGGCTCTGAGCTGTCAGCACAGAGCCTGACCTGGGGCTCAGACTTTCCAGCCTTGAGATCATGACCTGAGGTGAAGTCAGACGTTTAACCTACTGAGACACCCAGGCGCCCCAAAATATTGTAGAAAATCTCTAGACCTTCCAGAGTGCTAGAGATTTACATGTGTCATAAATATGATGGCTTCAAATTTTAACTTAATGTTAAGACATTCATCATTTCCACCTTGTGTTATGGTTATTTAGGTACAGGCCTTGTCTCTCACACTAGTTTGTAAGTTCCTTGAAGGCAATATCTTTGTTGTGATATTTTCTAAATCTCTTATAGTACTTGTCTCAGTGTCTTGAACATACTGTTCCCTCAATTAATTTTTGTTGAATCAGTGTTGACAGGTTGTTTTTCTTTATTTAAAATATTTGTAAATTCTCTACGTAGATTTATACTCATATCAAATATGGTTCATTTGTCCATTATTTCATTTATGTAATCCACAAATATTTATTGATGCCATACTTTGTGCCAAACACTATTTTAAGGCTCTGGGATACAAGGACAAATAAGGCAAATAAGGTCCCTTTCAGTTTGGAGAGGATATCAGATAATAAAAAAGTTTTTTAAAATTATTATAATAATTGTAGATAATGATTGTGCTATGCAGGAGTCTAAACAGAGTATTACAACAAAAAATAGCAGAAAACTTTACTTGCATTAGGCTAATTAGAAAAAGCCTTTCAGAAAGGGTAGAATTTAAGCTCAAACTTGAAGAATGAGAAGTACCCAGCCATGTAAAAAGTCCCTGAGGGAATAGCATTCCAGGCAGAGGGGAACTGTGAGAGCAAAGGTCTTGAGGGGGAAAAGTGCTTAACTTGTTCAGGGAACAAAAAGGCCAGTATGGCTAGAGTCTAGTGAGTGAGGGAAAGATCTTTCGATGATGCTGACAGGTTTGTACAGCTGCAGAGGTTCTGATTAGAAATTTGAATTTTATTTAATACACTGGGGAAGTCACTGAATCACTTTAAGCATGGGAATGAGCTGAGCTCTTTAAATATTTTTAATTTTTTTTTTTTCAACGTTTATTTATTTTTGGGACAGAGAGAGACAGAGCATGAACGGGGGAGGGGCAGAGAGAGAGGGAGACACAGAATCGGAAACAGGCTCCAGGCTCTGAGCCATCAGCCCAGAGCCCGACGCGGGGCTCGAACTCACGGACCGCGAGATCGTGACCTGGCTGAAGTCGGACGCTTAACCGACTGCGCCACCCAGGCGCCCCTCTTTAAATATTTTTAAATACTACTCTGGCTGTTCGTAGAGAATGGGACCGAAGAGGGGCAAGAATTGGGAGTTTCTTATATAACATTATTGCTCATTGGATGTGGTTTTTTATTCTTTTCAGGGCTGGTTGACCTTCCAAAAGAGAATTTTGAAGCTGCTTACAATGCTATCACATTGCCAGAAGAGTTTCATGATTTTGACACCCACAATGTGAAGTAAATTATTTTTTTATTTTCCTTCAATTTAATTTTCTTTAAAAAAAAGTGTATTTATTGATTTTGAGAGAGAGAGGGAGAGAGGGAATGTGAGTGAGGCAGGGGCAGAGAGAGAGGGAGAGAGAGAATGCCAAGCAGGGGCTCAAGCCCACTAACTGAGATCATGACCTGAGCTAAAATCAAGAGTTGAAAGCATAACCCACTGAGCCATGCTGGCGACCCTCAATTTGATTTTCTTACTTTCATCTTCAGATTTCATGAATACAAGTGGACTCTAGTTAAGAACTGAAATACACATGCTGTTGAGAAGACTTAAGTTTAGTGTGAAATTTTGAAATATAAGACCAAAAATGTATCATCATATTTGCTGAATGTAATTTGCGATATTAACAGTATGTTCTTCCATTCATTCGGTAAATATGTATTGGGTGCCTTCCATATGCCAGGCACTGCTCTAGACACTGAGGACATTGAGCAATAGCTTCTGTGTGCATGAATCTTACATTTTAGACAGACATTAAGCAAAGATATATACACTTTGCCAGTAAATGATCAGCAATATGAAAAGAAACAGAAAATAAAGAAAAAAATGATAAGATTCTCAAGAAAGGGTTTTCTAATAAGGTCAGAACTGAAACCTGAGGGAGGTATAGGAACAAATCATTCAGTAATGTGGGGAAGAATGTTCCATGTAGAGCAAGTGAGAAGGCCCTAAGGCAGAACATATTGGACCTTTTCTGGGAACAGCAAGGAGGCAAGTGAGACTGTGTTGTAAATGACGGTCTGAGTGGTATGAAATGAAGTCAGAGAGGTAGTTGGGGGTGCAAATGATGTTGAGTGTTGCAGGCCACAGTAAGGACTTTAATTTTATTCAGATAGGGAGCACAGGAGGGTTTTGAATAGGAGAGTGACAGATCTGACTTGATTTCAACATGCTTCTTCAGGTTACTTAGTATAAAGGGGAAAGGGAGGAAGCAGAGAGCCTATGAGAAAATTATTTCAGTAAGAAGTCCAGATGACCCTCCCACCCAACACCTACTCAGGGCTGCAAGGGAAACTCCACCCCACCTCTTACCAGGAGCTGCTGCAGGCAGAGCCCAGCACTGAAAGGGTCTCCCCCCTCACACCAGGCCGTATCACCCAGCCCCATTGATCTGGAAGTGAAGGCCCAGGGTACATGGCGGGAGAAGGGCAGTGAAAACAGTTAGTGCCTTGAGTGGGGGATGCCAGGATTCATGGCTGGGAGGGACAGGAAGGGGACATGACAGCCCTGCCCTATCTGTGGGAGCCTGAGGGCCCAACTAGGGGCACGCGCCTTTCCCCCCAGCAGCCCTCAGACATGGGATCAGGATGCCAGGCCTCTGTGTCCTCGAAGGGACCCTCCTGTGGTCTTTGTCTTGATCTTCCTTAATAAATGGTGCTATCCCTGCCAAAAAAAAAAAAAAAAAAAGAAAGAAAAAAAAAAAGAAGTCCAGGTGAGAAATGATAGTGTCTGTAATCACTTCTCAGTCTTCATGTTATCAAGGTGGTAACAGTCAAATTATGAATATATTTTGAAGACAAAGCCAACAGAATTTGCTGAAGAATTGGATATGGCTTTAAGGAAAAGAGAAAGGAAGGATGACTACAGTCATCCTATAGTCACAGATAAATTAGGCTTTAGACATAAGTTTTGAGATGATTGTTACACATCCAAGGGGAGTAGGCAAGTAGTTGAATATCTGGGTCTGAAATTCAGGAAGGAGGTCTGGATGGGATAGATAAATTTAGGAGTTGTGAGTATATAGATGGAATTTCAACCCCCAGAGAGTGAGTGTAATTATTTTAAAAGAGAGAGATCTGAGAACAGAGTGTTGGGTCATTCCTAATAGCTGGTAGTCTGGGAGATGAGGAAGGACTAATGAAAGAAAAGGAGCAGCCAATGAGGTAAGGAAAAACTCAAGAGAAAGTAGTATCCTGGAGGTGAAGAGAAGAATACATTCCATGAGGGAGTAAACATCTGTTTCAGATGCAGTTGGTTAGAATAAGTAAGACAAGGACTGAGAATTGACCACTAGGTTCAGCAACCCAGAGACCATTTGTTATATATACATGTGTAATCAACTAGTGTGTATAAATAATACTATTGAGGAAATAAAAGTGTTTATTTTTTATAATAAAAGCTGTTTTTTGTTTTAGAGTTTTGGGCTTTTTTTCAGTATACTGCAAAATGCTTGCGTTCTGTTGGCATATTTTTCTCAATCTTCTCAATCTTCTGTTTCTCCATAGTGCTATTGATGTTTCAGAACACATTACTCAGAACCAAAGCAGACCAGAAGAAATCACACTTAGAGAATATTACAGTAATGATCTACTGTTCCAAGCTGGGAGCTTTGGTGAGAATCTTTGAGAAATTAAAATCACAAGCTATAATCAATTATAAAATATAATTGCATTTTTGCAATTATAAAATAATTGCAAAATTATTTATAAAATAGAAGCATAATTGCAAAATAACTTATAAAATAAATATGCATTTTTGTATTGAAACCATGTCAATAGAAATAGCTGTCTTTAGAATGGATCTCTTGATGTCTAAATGCAACTCTCAGTAAGTTTATCTTTACCTTGTTTTAAATAGGTGTTAATACCAAGACTCAGTCTTAGGCTATAAACTTCCCTTCTTAGTCTGCAGTCCTTTATTGAATACTTACTATATGTCATGTTCTATCATAGGCATAGGCAGTACAAAGTTTGCAGAAGCACTTCCTGCCCACAAGGAGCTTCAGGCTGGGAGAGAGATATGCAAATAAACGTACACACACACACACACACACACACACATATAGTAATATATGTGTGTAAATACATATATATTACATAATACACATATATTACATATAACCCTAACACTATATATATATATGTGTGTGTGTGTGTGTGTGTGTGTGTGTATGTGTATATATATATATATGTGTGTGTGTGTGTGTGTGTGTGTGTGTATAGTGTTTTACGTGTGTGCTGTATATCGTGCCTTCAAAGTATGAAAATTTCTCCAATATATGATGATATCAATTGTAAAATGAAAAAGTTTAGCATGGCTTGGGACTGAGGAGGAAATTACACATGCTAAATACATACTCATTGATTATGAAACAAACGGTTGAGTATATTTTATAATTAAGCTGTTCTTTTTATGGCATTTACCTCTGTCTTGAACCATTATATTATGTACGTCCTGTATTGATCTGAAAACTCCATGAGGGTAAAATCTGTGTCGTATTCATGTTTGGTTCTCTTATAGTGCCCGGAGCAGTGAGTGTAGAAGAAGGGTGGCTTAACTCTGTGTTCCGTGGGGGAGGGTGGTCAAGCCAGTAATGCTTGAACTACATCTCCAACCTCCATTTTTCATCCTTACTCTTCTTCTGTAACTCTTCTGATCTACAGCTGTGTTCTTAAATGATCTGTGGTGTGGGACAAATTTTAGAATTTTTGTTAATTTCCAGTCTGTCATGGAATGATGCTTTTGTAAAATCCAGAAAAATTCAAAGTTTAAAAATCAAAATATATGCTTCAAGTTTTCTTATTAAATTCAACATATATAAAATTGCTCTGTGAAATTGCTATCAAATTTTTTAAACATTTACCTCTAGTCTGTGTATTTACTCTATCATGGACAAGCACCAACCCACAGACCATACTTTGAGTAGCCTGGATCTCTCAACTCTCTGTAATCCCAGGCCTTAAAATGTAATACATTGGCAAAGAGTTAATTATATTTCCTACTGCCAAGACACTCTTTACACATTTCCCTATAAACACTACTGCTGTTTTTTAGGCCTAAAACTTTAGGATCACTTTTTTTTTTCTTTTTTTTTGAGAGAAAGAGACAGAGCATGAGCAGGGGAAGGGCAGAGAGAGAGAGAGAGACACAGAATCTGAAGCAGGCTCCAGGCTCCAAGCTGTCAGCACAGAGCCCGACGCAGGGCTCGAACTCACAAACTGTGAGATCATGACTTGAGCCAAAGTCGGACACTTAACCGACTGAGCCACCTAGGCGCCCCTAGGATCACTTTCAACTACACTTTCTGTAAGCTTTATACCAGTGCTGATTAACAACAACAACAACAAAATTGGACATGTCTCTTAGGTCTTCTATTTCTCTAGCCACCAGTATAGTTCACCAGTACTAAAGACCTGGAGTAATACCCTCCTACACATCTCACAGTCTCTTCCCACATTTTGTGTAGCTCTGCAAGAGCAATTGTCCTTAAATTCCATTTTTTTTTTTCGTATCACATTCCTCTACTTAAATACCTTGGGTCCTTATGACTTATTTTAGACACCCTGCCTATCCTCAAGGGCCTCTATCAATTTATCACCTTCTGTATTTTATCAACTTTATTTGTTTTACTCTTGATACAGACTTTTTGCTCTAGTTAAGAAAATATATTACCAGCCAATAATTTAGTTGTTCTCAGTCTGTGTCTCCTACAATTCAAAAAGGGGGAAGAGCATTTTCTCAGTGTATGAACAGATCTGAGTTTGCATCAGCTTTTTCTATTGCCTTGCTGTGTGATACTGGGCAAATCACCTAGCTTCTCTGAGACTTACTACCCTATTTGTCAAATTGAGATACTACTAGCAGCATCACAGAGTTATTTCCTTCATTCCCTCCTTCAGTTCTTTTCACCAATAGGTGATTTTTCTCTCTTTCAAAAACTAGCTCAAACCTAATGTCTTCTAAGAAATGTTTAATATTAATCCATCCTATTCTGAATTACAATGTAAGATTGAAAGCAATGATCATTTCTTTAATTTATTTGAATAATCTCAGGTTCTTGTGATGCTCAGTGCTCAGAATATAGTGTCTGTTCAAAAATGTTATTATCTTATTGACCAAGGCTAGTTTTTCTTTTGAGAGCTTTCAAACTGCTCCTGGAAGATATGAACATATTTTTAGTTTACTTTTGTTTTTTATTTTTTAGTCTTTTCTGTTGAGCAAATCTTTAATCCAGTACAATGAAGCTTGCCTTTTTCAACTCTTCCTTTCTACAAGATAAAAGCCTATAGAAGAATTTTAATATAAGTGATACTGCATGATTTTGTTTACTAACTAGCACTAACATGGGTTGTGAGAAAGGGAGGAGAACGACAACCTCTGTCTGATCTCTGGGGTTTCAGACTCCTGGACCTAGAGATTCAAACCCAAGGAAGGGAAAGAATATTAAGAATATACATGTGCTGGCAACCAATCTGGAAACAAGTCAGTTTGAAGCAGGGAGTTCATTCTACCTGCTACTGTCAGTGTCTTAAGAGTTTGCTCTCATAAGTCTCCATTTTGCAAAATATTTTACCAGTGTAAGTTTTAACTATCACTGTCTCCGCTGGGTTCACTGTCTCCGCTGAGATCCTGGCTTTGTCATTTATTAGGGTATGACTGTGTGCAAATTATAAAACCTTTCTATGGACATGTTCCCTTGTCTAAATTTAGGATTATAATAGTATCTTCTATTACGTAATATAATGCACATAATAAGTACTCAGTTAATGTTAGCTGATTGGGTTTTGTCTTTTTTATCAATGTATCTCTAATACCTAGCAGATTGCCTAATACCCATTCATTAAATACTTATTCAATGAATGTTGTAAACCCATTGTTTAATATTTTATCTACCTTTCCATTCCCAAGAAGGCAGATATGCTCCTTATTTTCCAAATCCCCACTGTGGATAAACAATGCAAGCCATTGTACTTGAAATAATATGAAATAATACTTGATCAAGCAGGACAGGACTATCTAAAGAAATCATTCTGGGAAATTATTAAACTGAACCACAACTAAAGACTCTATCCTAATGTTTTTTCCCTATTGTTTTGGGAAAAGCGTTAGACTAGAAATCCAGCCTTTACTGATTAACTGAATGACTTCAGTTGACTATGCAAATAAGTTTAGCTCTCATTTTTCTTATCTGTAAAATGGGATGGTCTGTACAAGAAGATATCTGAATTTCCATCTAACCCTAAAACTCTATGTTTCTATGGCTAACTCAGTATTAATGATATGTATTTATTTAGGGGAGGAATCTGAAATTCTCAGAAGACATAGCTTTTTTGATGACAACATATTGCTGAATTCCAGTGGTCCTTTAGTTGAACATAGTTCCGAAAGCCTCATTGGAGAAAAATCTCTGTTCTATGACAGTGGAGATGGATTTGGAGATGAAGGGGCTGCAGGAGAGATGATTGGTATGTTGTTTGATTATATAGAAATTGGATATTAAAAAAAGAAATTGGATATTTATTTCAGTCATGCTAAGAATGCATTAATAGGCTTATTATATTAAACTAAAATGTCAGGTATGCCCCGTGTCATATAAATCAATGCATTTTTAAAAAGTTTATTTATTTAGGGGCACTTGGGTGGCTCAGTTGGATAAGCATCAGACTTTGGCTCAGGTCATGATCTCGCGGTTTGTGGGTTCAAGCTCCGCGTCAGGCTCTGTGCTGACAGCTCAGAGCCTGGATCCTGCTTCGGATTCTGTGTCTCCCTTTCTCTCTCACTCTGCCCTTCTCCTCCTCATACTCTGTCTCTCTCTCTGTCTCTCAAAAATAAATAAACATTTAAAAAAATAAAGTTTATTTATTTTTGAGAGACAGAGAGAGAGCACACGCGTGCACGTGCAAGAGGGTCAAGGGCAGAGAGAAAGAGAGAGAGAGAATCCCAAATAGGCTCCACATTGCCAGCACAGAGCCTGATGTGGGGCTCTATTCCGTGAACCGTGATATCATGACCCAAGCTGAAATCAACCAACTGAACCACCCAAGAGCCCCTAAATAAATACTTTTTTTTTTTTAGTCAATACATTTTTTACATACATTTTCAAAGTCTGTGGTGTATTTAAACATTTAGGCTAGATCTAAGTAAATAGGCATCTATTTAAACACGTTTTCCCTAAAGGTTATAAAATACTACTTGTTTTTATTTTACAAATTCTTAATTTTTAGAGGGGAAGGAATGAAATTAGTATATTTCCTCATAAGATATATTAGATCATATATTGGAATCATTGTTTCCCTTAAGAGAAATTGTGAAACAGCTATTCTAAGGATCTGTCCAACATTTTATATTGTAATTTTATATTTATATCATGATGTTACTATAACAGAATCATAGAAATGGAGTAGACAAAAACTGGGAAATCTGAATACACATACCTGTATTTTAAAGACAGTGATGGTTATATAACAAGTCTTTTTTAGATTCTCTAGTTTACTTTAAAGGACTGGTTGTGGCAAACTTTTTGAAATTTCAAAATTATGAAAAAATAGTGGTTCTACCTTAGGTATCTACCAAAGAAGTTTGAAAGCTTTCACTTCTTGATTTGGAGTTTAAACATGGCTTTGTAACAAGATTACTATCACAGTATTAGTTTAGTAAATATTTCCTGAAATTAAACATCTATTTAATAAGGGAAAGGAAATAAAATATATAAAGTTCTATATTATCCTGCATGAAATATGATAGTCTATGTAGCCAATCAAATCTACTTAAGTAAGGTTGATTCATTTTTATATCTGTTTATAATCCTTATATACAATAATGTCAATTAAACGTTTAGTGAAAAAATGACAGATTCAATTCTGTGACAGAAGTATTTATTGTGTTTTTCAAGACAATCTATTGCAAGATGACCAAAATATCCTGTTAGAAGACATGCATTTGAACAGAGAAATTTCCCTGCCTCCTGAGCCTCCTGATACTATAGTGGGTATGATGAAATTATCTTTTGTGTAGAAAGTGAACAGATACTGATGTTCAAATTAAACCTTACAACTTGCTCGGTTTAAGTAGCAATATAATATAGTGAAAAATAATAAAGAATGTTGTCCCTCAAACTCTTTTGAGTCTGACTGTAGACAATATGGAGTAGGAAACTAGGTTCCGAGAAAGGTACAACAGTGGTATTTAACCAGGATTGGGTTTATTTGATTTGAGAGCACATCTAAATACTCTGGCAAAATACTATGCCTTTGAGTTGTTAAAATAATATGTGTTACATGTTAGAAACATCATTAATATTTGACATTGCTATGATTATTAATTATTAATATTAATACCATATTGACATTAATATAACTGGACAATCTGTATACAATTTGAGAGAAATTACAAATGTGGGGATATTTTCTACTTGAAATTCATGTGAAGGTACCTCAGATCATTTGAAGTATTTTTGTATGATTTTTCTTAAGAATTGAAAGTACAAATAGCCCCATTTTGATTCCTCATTCTTTCTTATGTTACATTTCCTTCCTAACACATAGTAGAAATTTAAAATGTGAAAAAGAGAGATGATATAAATTTATTTATGGTCCTTTATGGGTCAACTAATAATTAAGTATTAACAGAATACAAATTAAAAAAAATTTTTTTTAACATTTATTTACTTTTGAGAGAGACAGAGCATGAGCGGGGGAGGGGCAGAGAGAGAGAGAGACAGAGACAGAATATGAAGCAGGCTCCAGGCTCTGAGCTGCCAGCACAGACCCTGATGCAGGGCTTGAACCCACAGACTGCAAGATCATGACCTGAGCCGAAATCGGTTGCTTAACCGACTGAGCTACCCAGGCACCCCCAGAATACAAATTTTTTTTAGCAGACACAATCAAATTTATGTCAGTCATTTACTGTCGTTGCTACCACTGTTTCTACTAAGTCCAGCCTTAGATGTCACATGTGCAGAAGAAGGTGACGATGCATGACTCATCTAGACACTGGGCCCCAGACCATATAATCTCTGTGTCTCTTCAACTCTCTTAAGTACATGATTCTAAAAATCAGTTTTGGCTCCAGTTAGCAATGTAAATCTTCAATTAGTTTATCTTTTGCTTTCATTCTCATATAAGCATCTAGATTAAACATAACTGTTATTTTTCTAATAATTCTTTTTATGGTGATGTTATTAGTAGAACCAGATAATTCAGAGTGTATATGTCTACCTGAAAATGAAAAAATGGATGAAATCACATTATCAAATGAAGAACATGGATTTACCCTTGACCCAATTGATGTTTCAGGTCAGCGTCATTCATGGTTTTGTTTTTTATTTTTGTTACGCTACTATCTTATTTACTGTGAGATAATCTGTGAAATATTATAGGATGTAGCCAACCTAGTAATAACATTTGCAATACAATAGGGAAAGGGCAGAGAAAGAGTGTGGAGGAAATTTGAGGTGATTCTTTCATTATAGTCAGTCCTGGTCAAACCATACACCCAGTTTGGGAAATTGGAAAATATAAAACTCAGTTCAATGTCAGTAGTTATTGAACCATTACTCTCTGTTGGGCACAGGAGTTAAGAAGACATAGTACCTGCTTTTTTTGTTTTTTTTTTAATGTTTATTTATTTATTTTGAGAGAGAGAGAGAGAGAGAGAGAGCGTGCATGCAAGCCAGGAAGGGGCACAGAGAGAGGGAGAGAGAATCCCAAGCAGGCACCACAGTGTCAGCGTAGAGCCCAATGAGGGGCTTGAATTCACAAACCATGAGATCATGACCTGAACTGAAATCAAAGCATTGGATGCTCAACGACTGAGCCACCCAGGTACCAACAATAGTACCTGCTTTTAAGAAGCTTGTTGTCTGATTGGAAAGATAAATAAACATGCACATGCATATAAAATAAGGCAGAATAAAAGGATCAGAAGAGAGGTCTGTACCCTCTAACATTTAACCTCAAGCATATTTTTAGGAATAAAAAATAAATATGAATATAATATATAACTTGACCTTGTAAGAACATCCTGGTTTCAAGTAGTATAATTGATATGAATTTCAGTTATAAACTCAGGCATGCAAGGAATAAAGCATTGAAGTTTTTTTATTTACCACATTCAACTCAGAGCCTCTATCCCACTGGGTTGGCAAAAGTTTCAATCTGTATAGCTCCCCTATCTATCCTAAGCCATGTGGTATCAAAATTTGGGAGAGGAGTGTGGCAGGTGGAAGGGAAACTTTGGTCATCAACCACAACAGTTTGTGGTATCTACTGTCCCAGCCCACATAGCCTCTGGGGTCATCACACAACCAGCCCTTCTGGGATCTTGTCATGTTCCCAGGATTTTACTAAGGCACGTTAGCAAGCAGGTTACTGTTCCTTCTGGCTCCATCTGATCTCAGATCTTCATCCATTCTGGGAAATCTAACCCTCCCCTTTTGCATACTTGGAATTTGTGTATGAATTTCAATGGAGGAGGGAAAAATATACTTGACAAATACAAATTAATGTTTCAGAATATCCTGTTATATAGATATCTTAGGGAACTTGAAAATTGAGCAACTTCCCTCCCATTATGTTCTCTGCTCCACATTTCCTGAGTTAATCTACCTGGTAGGTCAACAGAGTCCCTCCTAAGCACTTTGAAGGAACACGTTATAAACTGCATCAACTAGTGGCTGCTCAGATACTCTAGCTGTGCAAAAGTCTCGTGAAGCATAATTTTCAGTAGAGAGAAAGGGATATTCTTCCCATGGCAACTCTGTAGGTTGCATTGTGGTAGACATTTCTTAGGTATGCAGTGTCTAGAATATCATTTTACAAAGCTGTACAACCAATCCCATTTGTGTCTATTTCTTATATTTAGACCTTGCTGAGAAAAGAAAAGGCAAAAAGAGGAAATTGCTCATAGATCCAGTCAAGGAGATCAGTAGCAAAATTATGCATAAACAGCTTACTTCCTTTACGGACACACTCATGGTTTTGGAACTTGCACCTCCTACCCGAAGATTGATGATGTGGAAGAAGAAGGGAGGAGTGGACATACTTCTGTCAAGTCCTGCCCAGGATATGACTCATGCGGAACTGAAAATGGTAATAGTTTCCATCTTTTTACATAGTTGCAGTGCTTGGTTATAAATAAATAAATGCATATTTACGTTCATGTATACAACAGAATATAAACTGGTGAAAAATACTCCCTTACTTTTGAATTAATTTGCTTGATGTGTGTGCCTGAATTATAGTTTTCACTTTTTAGCATATGTGCTTGTATTTTATTGAATTGCTTTGCTTGTACAAAAGCAAGTAATAGAAGTGTATATTTTTACAGTTGTTTACAAAGTGCTTTCTGTCCTCTGGCTTTAAACTTGGAAGGAAATTGATACAGAAGGAATCAGTAAGGGAAGAAGTGGGAAATGAAAACATAATAGGTGAGACATCCTAACTGTTGGTGTTGAGGGGATTGTTATAGAAACAAAAATGTCATTTTATATTTCAAAATGAAGATGGGATCCAATTCCATATTCCCAAGTATAAATGCTATCTCTAGAAGAATATTTCAGCTTAAGAGAAATTGTTACATCAGCATTGCCTTTTTTCTTTGCAGATTAATTTTTGTTCAACAAGTACACTAAAAAGATGAAGTATATATACTATGTGGATTCCTCCTAATCTCACTCCTTCCTACCTCCCTCATCCCTACAGGCAGTACTCACAAAACTTCAACAGATAAAATTATTTTATCTTGTAGGATAGTGTTTCACTTTAAGACAACTAAAAGGAAAAGTCACCTAGTGATAAGAATAGCATTTCAACAGTACAATGAATCTGAGATGTAGAAATTTCCATCCACCCAGAAGCTACTTGGAGTATTGATAATTGCTGATTATTATTGTGACTATTATAAAGGAATAATAAAACCAGCTTATGTAATGAGTGAATCTCTGCTTCGTGATCACCTGTCCTGAAGGCATTAAAATCTGCCACACAATACACCAAGATGGGCTTGAACTATCCATGTTATCTTGTGAGTGCCTGTTTGGGAGTGAGTGTGGAGGAGATAGTAGGTGGACCATGGGGAGGGAGGTGATAAGCAGACAAGGGACAAGGAAAGATAAATATGTGAGACTTGGGAAACTATAAGAAAGTTTGTGTACACTTTGCTTAAATTCTTAGATTCCAAGTTTTCTGTCAGAAGTTTTCTTTTGTAACAACCATATCCCAATTTAAGTTTGAAAGATAGTTTGGTCAAATCTTCTCTACTTACTAATTCAGAGACCTCCGTGATGGAAGAGCCAAATTCTCGGCAAGACTTAAGTCAACCCAAAACTTGGAAGGATGTGATCAATGGACCTAAGTGTAGCTCTCATGAGGATACCAATAAAAATATTAATTCTGAGGTAAGTTAACCAAAGACAATCATAAAAGTATTATTTTTCTGACACAGATACAGTGAAGGAAACTTGAGACTCTGACATGTCTTCTTACATTTATAGTTTATATTTAGTCTTATGTTCGTCCATAATTTGTTTGGTAAGGGGCAGTGGTATGTAAAGCATGATTTTCATCTGTAGAATAGTAATTTCTAGAAGTTTAAGAGAGTAAATAAGAAGATAGTAGTTTCATGCTGAAATAATTTGCATGGTAATCAAATAAGTGATTGTACTTGAATCCAGTTATATCCTGAAAATCCTCTTAGGCCCCACATTCAGTATATCATGGAATGTTTTTAGGACTCTAGACAATACACCCATGTTTTGTTTCTGATCAGAAAGTCACTCTTCCCACCTCTAAGAATATGTTTTAGACCTATAATTACCTTAGCCTTGAATCCAAGAGACTATCTGAAGATCCATGACCAAAGAAAAATTTTTTTAAAATTTTATTTGAAGACATTTATTCAAAAAACATTATTTAAAAACATAGTTGGAAACAGTGTGCTTTAAAATATTTTTCCTGGGGCGCCTGGGTGGCTCAGTCGGTTAAGCGGCCAACTTTGGCTCAGGTCATGATCTCAAGGTCCGTGAGTTTGAGCCCCGCGTCGGGCTCTGTGCTGACAGCTCAGAGCCTGGAGCCTGTTTCAGATTCTGTGTTTCCCTCTCTCTGACCCTCCCCCGTTCATGCTCTGTCTCTCTCTGTGTCAAAAATAAATAAACGTTAAAAAAATTTTTTTAAATATATTTTTCCTATTGTCACTTTAGTGATTGTACAGATATAGCCACACCAGATAAAAAGAAACCAGTGCTCTTCTGGTTTGCTCCATCATCACTGCATTTTGATAACCACTCAGGGAATTCAAAGTCAGTCCACATTGAAACTGAATGCTCTTGGAAGGAAAGACAATTTCACAACGCACTAACACAGAATGTATTTTACTAAATATTTGATAGTATACTAGATATTGAATTATTAGGTTGCCAATATCTTCCTTGTTTGGGCTCAGGCATTTCTTAGAGTGCACCTACTGAAAATTATGATCAGGCAAGCTTGTTTAGTTCATGATTTTTTAACATATTAACAAAACAGATTTTCCCTCATGCTTGAAGAGATTGATGTATGAGTTCTCTTGAACCATTTAGCTCCTCTGCCCTAACTTATGCTTTAGCCTTCAATTCCATTCTTATTCTGCTTCCAAAAACGGTGAACAGATGTGAAATACAGTCAGGAATGGGAGCACATGGACAGGACAGAAAAGTATTGATTCTGACTAGTCATTTTCAAATCTTTATAAAGCATTTTTTATGTAAAGTAACTGCAAAATTGAGAGTATCTAAAATGTAGAATATTTATAGAGATTAAAAGGGAAAAGACATAAGTCTCCACAAACATGCACGTTAAAGAATAAAATGCAACTCCTGATACTCACTAAACATTCTGAAAGCTGAAATGAAAAATCAAGGAAGCTTTGTTGAAGGAAGCTCCTACCTGAAGACGGGTTAAAGATGAAAACGGGGCCCAACAGCTTCTATAGCAATGAAAAAAGGAGATGATAAGGAATGGAGAATTTCTGGCTCTCTCTTTTGCCTTCTTCTCTGTGCCTTTGCTCCTCTTTCAGAGGACATAGTTTTTCTTCCCTTTTGCCAGCGACAGCTCCAGCAGTGGTGGCAAGAATCGTGTCATGGCCCTAGGTAGAGATGTTAATATCGCTTCCCCCATTTTCACCCCCTCTGCTTACAGTGCTTCTTCCTCTGCCACCTGGTACTGGCATGAGGATAGAGGCAGGGGCTGGGGCTGGACAAAATGCTTCAAAGGAAAGTGGTCTCAGCCACTCAGCCAAAAATATGTTTGATGTGGGGTCTGCAGTGGTGGAGAAAACAGGACTAGAAAAGATAGGCAACAAAGAGGGCAGGAATGTGCCAGTTCTTCATCAGTGGGAGGCTTATGGAGAACAGGGGCTGCCTACCTGGGATATTTCAGGAATAATATTTTGCGAATGCAGGTGGTATTTTAAATTAGTTTCAGAGGGGTGCCTGGGTGGCGCAGCTGGTTAAACGTCCAACTCTTGATCTCCGCTCAGGTCATCATCTCACATTTCGTAAGTTTGAGCCCCGCTTTTGGCTGTGCACTGATGGCACAGAGCCTGCTTGGGATTCTGTCTCTCCTTCTCTCTGCCCCTCTGCTGCTTGTGCTCTACCTCTCTCAAAATAAATAAATAAAATTTAAAATAAATAAATAAATAAATCAGTTTTAGAAATCAGCATTCATGTGATGAAAGCATTTAGCAAAATAAAATTGTTCCTATGAAAACTACTACTACTGTGATGACCTACCTGCATTTCCCTAATTTGCTTTAGGAGGATATTGTTGAAGTGGTATCTTCAGCTACTGAGGAATCTTCCTTAACGAATGCCGTCTTAGCACAAGAAATTGAAAATAGTCCAGTTGAATTGGTAAATATATTCATAGTCTTGAAAATTTTCTTAAAAACTTTGTTCTTAAATAGTTAACACTTTATTTACCTAAAACTTGGTTTTAGAGCGATCATGTTGCTTTCTAGAATTATTATTTAGTGATCTCAACAAAGAGATGTGTCAGTAGTTTGATAAAACATACTCAGAATTGCTTTGACCTTTTTTCTTTTTTTAATTTATTTTGAAACTTCAAATAATTTTAAATAAAACTATGGGATTTTTATATTATCAAAGGTAGTCATAGGTTAAAAATATTGAGAATCACTGTTGAGTTATTCTTGTAACAGCTTTAAAGAAACAGAGCTATATTAGAGGTACATCCTATGGCATTTGAAATTTTACTTCATTTATGAATAAAAAAACAAAAAACAAAACAATTTTTATCCAAAACATTATATGGCTCAAGGCTTATACTGTCCGAGATTTTTAGAGATCAGAAAGAGAAAATGGTCTGCTCAAAGGGTCACAATTAAATAGCAAAGCGAGAAGTAACATGGACTTACCTGACTTCATGTGTATTACTGTCTTCTTTCTCTAGTCCTTGTACCACAGTGCTGAAGGCATTTTTAAGATTGTAATGAATTCCTATTAAATAATATCAAAATAGCTATTAATGCCATAAATAAGTTGTTCTTAAATAAATAATCTTTATAATGAGTTCCGAGACTATTAGATTGTTTTTTCATATGTGGAGAACACTGCATTCTCTGGATAATCTAACACGGGGAAGATACCTGAATTTTCTACCTGAAATATCCAAACAGCTAAGCCAGAAGAGGGTTGGTTAATTTTCGCCTTTCTCTTTGCTTCTGTAGACACAGGTTATTTTCATACATGGTCAAGCAAACCACAACACAGCACAAGTTCAGCTGTTTTTAATAATCCACTGGGCTTTCCACACAATGGATTCAGCTGTAGGGTGTCCAGATAGATCAAGTAGACAGGCTTCAGCAAAGTGCATAGACTATTTTTTCTGAGCCTTTTCCTGGTTAGTTTAGTCGTGCGATATAGGTGAAGCTGCAATCTCATGGATCTTTACCAAAGATTTGGGCCCCTGCTTTTTATATATGAAAAACAGCATCTGTGTATTTAACAATATAATAAACGTTAGCAGTTGGGTGAATTCATTTATCCCAGGGCAGACCAGAAAGAAATAAAAATAAATTGTACCTGGAGGGATTCGGAAAACTCTTAAGAATGAAGTGACCATATTTTCAGATCACCCCTTTTGGAGCATAAGAAAGGATGCTATATAATCAGGACCAGGAAGCCGGCATAGCTAGTAGGAATGAGGACTCGGCAGTCCCCTTAGCTTTAAATGATTTAAAATACTATCCAGAATATTCTGGAACTTTCTGAAATCATCTTGGAGTCTGTGAAATTGAAAACACTGTGGGAAGTGTCTTGGCTTCAAAGGTACCACATGAAGGTTTGACAAACATTGCACCTCTGATAAGGATGACACAGAAGGTATTGGGTTGCATGGTCAGAGCTAGCCTGGGAAAAATTATAAAGTAGTTCAGATCTGTGCCACCTTCGTCCCTGCCATCCCCCACCCCTGCACTTTGTAGGCTTGCTCTTTTGTCAGATTCATCAGCACCTTTCCTATGCCCAATTCTGTTCCTAGCTCATAAAGTGTTAGGTGATAAGAGCTCAGAGTGAGTTCCTGTGAAGGGATTTCAGCTTGACTGTTTTTAAATATTGAGGTGTTTCTGAAGGTGGCTAAGCTTTAAAGACTGAAAAGAACTAATCTATTCAGATAATATGACAGGAAGTGGGTTGATCTCTTTTGGACAGGTTACCCTTGAAATCCAAAAGGTTCTAACCCAATTGTACACAAATTGCTAAACATCATTTATTAATTAGAGCTTCTGTATCACCAGGGAAGTTCAGATAAAGGCCTTTACAATGCAGTTTTTCTATAGCTTTATGTTTACCCTGTCAACTCAGTTCAAATTGACCAGAGCTGGGATAGTCCTAACCAAAAGTCATGGCTGACTTAACTTTTGGAAGTAAGATCACAGTGCCCTGGTATGCATTACCAGTAAAGACTGCAGAATCTCCTACTCTGGAGCCCCTCATCACCTAGGGAGCATAGGTATAACCCTACAAAGACTGATCTAAAGTTGTATATTTCCTATTCTGTTGTCAGACTATAAGCTCCTTTATTTAGCAGGACCCAGTGTTATGGTTGGGTTTCTTGTAGCAGCTAACACTGTGCTTAGCAAATAGTAGCATTCAGTAAAATTTGTTTCATTGAGGTATTTTATTATTCATTCAAACAGGAGTCATTGGGGAATCAACAAAATTTTGAGGCAGAGAGGTGGAATGGAAGAATTCTTAAGATGTTAAATAGCTTGCGGGTAAGATGATAGGGTTTGTCAATCCTATTTTTTTTTTTTTCAAAATAAATAAAATGTTGACTTCAATCTTCTAGACATTAATAAAAATGAAATCATTTTTGAAGTGCCTGGGTGGCTCAGTCAGTTAAGTGTCCGACTCCGGGTTTTGGCTCAGGTCATGATCTCACAGTTCGTGAATTCAAGCCCCTCCGTTGGGCATGTAGGCATGCTGCCAGTGTAGAGCCTGCTTGGGATTCTCTCTCTCCCTCTCACTCTCTGCCCCTCCCTGAATTGCATGTGCTATCTCTGTCTCTCTCTCTCTCTCAATAAATAAACTTAAAAAAAAATCATTTTCATTATTTTTTTGTTGAGACCCAATTCCACTAGAATGAAATGATTTTGAGCAGTATACCCAGGGCTAACTATGAGAGTTTGCTTTTGGTGCCTGCGTATTCTAAGCAACTTCTTACCTATACTCAGACCTCTAGACATCTAGTGTATTTCCTGTTCTTGGGTTTAGGAGGCTATCAACCAATTCTCTATATGGAACTAAGTTTATAATAACATAAGAGTGGGGCACCTGGATAAGTCAGTAGATTGAGTGTCTGACTCTTGATTTTGGCTTTGCTCATAATCCCAGGGTTGTGATCCCACAGTCGTGGAATCGAGCCCTGTGTCAGGCTCCACGAGGAGCATGGAGCCTGCTTAAGATTCTCTCTCTCCTCCCCCCCCCCCCCCCCCCCCCGCTGCTCCTCTTCCCCACTCGGGTGCGTTCTCTCTCTCTCTTAAAAAAAAAAATAGTATAAGAGTAAAACAGATAATTTTAAATTTAACTTATATTTTTATCAAAATAATACATGTATATAATTTTTAAAGTTACATAGTTCTATGCTATAAGAATGAAAAGGAAACACAGAAGATTTTTGTCTACTCCTCCTTATCTCTAAGTCCTGCTCACCAGAGGCAACTATGTTCAGCTGTTTCTTTTAGCATTTATATCTATATTTCTAATCATATGTTCTTACTGTTCTTTCTTGATATTTCAGCTTTAAATTTTACCTGTTAACTTCTTTCAACATAAAATGAATATTTCGCTGAGTTATATCTCCCCTAACCCCAGTCTGTTTTTAGCACAATATTCAGTGTTTACAATAATTGTAACAGTTATGATGCAGGTTTGATTTTGACTAAAAGCCAAAATACCAGTGGTTTAAAAAGATAAAGTATAACCTGGTATGGCTGCTCTGCTCACAAAATATCAGAGACCTAGGTTACCTTTATCTCATTTCCTTTATTCCCAGGATCAAAAATGGCTAAGTACCCATCATGTCTACATTCTGTTCAGCAGCAAAAATTTCTTTAAGTGTACAACAGAGATTGTGTGTATCACTTCCCACATTTCATTGCCTAGGACTTAGTCACTTTGCCACATCTAGCTGGTAAATGTAGTCCTTTGTCTGGTAGCTTTGGGCTCAGCTAGTAATTCTATTCCTATGGAAGACAAGAATGGATAGTAAGAGACAATCAGCAGTTACTGTTACTATGGAGGGGCACCTGAGTGGCTCAGTCAGTTAAGCGTCCAACTTCTGCTCAGGTCATGATCTCGTGGTTTATGGGTTCAAGCCCCGTGTCAGGCTCTGTGCTGACAGCTCAGAGCCTGGAGCCTACTCCAGGTTCTGTGTCTCCCTCTCTCTCTGCCCCTCCTCCACTCACGTTGTGTCTTTCTATGTTTCTCAAAAATGAATAAATGTTAAAAAAAAATTTTTAATAAAAAAACCCCAAAGGCTATGTAAAAATTATTGTCATTGCATTTCTTTTCTTGTCAATTTTATAGTGCTTTTTTTTTAGTTAATCATTGCCTCATTTCCCCCATTTGCTTAGTGTCTATATACTCATCCTTAATTCTTTCTAAAAATTCTCTGACATATAATGAAACCCCGTTTAGTATGGGGAAATATATCAATTGATTCATCAGTTCCATTTTTTTTTTTTTCTTGAAGATACTCTTTCCAGAGCTCATCATCCTTTTATTCTAATTGGACTAGCTGCTCTCTAGGTCTTTTCTATAGTTTTTGTCTTGGGACATTCCTTTATCATAACATGGGAATTCCTTTGTCTCTTTCCTATATTAGTTTCTCTAGTTCTCGATGCTTTGGTCTTCCTTTACTTTGAACTTTTTGGTGGTTAACATCCTCTCATAATTTCTGAGAGAAAGAGTGCAGAGGAGATATACACCCTCTATACAAGTCTGAAAATTTCTTTATTTTATCTTTAACTTGATTGTATGTCTCTGAACCTAGTCTGAAAATAGTATCTTTCAGATGTTGAAGGCTTTGTAACATGTCTAGTCTTCTTGTGCTGTTACTGAAAAGCTAGATGCTGCTTGGTTGGCAATCCTTTATTTTCTCTCTGGAAACTTTTAGATCTTTTCTTTACTCCTAGTGGTCTGAAATTTCAGGATGATGTGTTTTGATATGGGTCTTTTTTCATTTATTGTGCTGACCATGTAGTGGTTTCTTTATTCTGAAAGTTCATGTCCTTGAATTCTAGGAAATTTTATTGTATTTCTTGAATTGCCTCCTTGTTAACCTGTTCTATCTTTCTGAATTGCCTATGGATCAGATGTTTGATCCCCTGAACTGCACCTTTAAATTTTAAAGAATCTTTTATCCCTTATATCAATTCCCTTTGTTTTGCTTTTTTTCCTATCCTCTAGAAAATTTCTTCAACTTTATCTTCTAGTCTTTATTGAATTTTATTTCTGCTTTCACGTTTTTTGTTTTCCAGGAATTTTTCTTAGTTATTAATTATTGTTTTGTTTTGTAACATCCTTATATTTCATTTATTTATTTACTTTTTTAAACAGCTTTATTGAGGTATTATTAACATACAATAAATCATACCTATTTAAAATACAGTAGAACAATTTTGACATATGTATATACCTGTGAAACCATCACCACAGTCAAGATACTGAACGTATGTATCCATAACCCCAAAAAGTTTCCTTGTGCCTCTTGATAATTCTTTGTCCCATCTCTCCCACTGGTCCTCCTCCCACACCTCCAAGCAACCCACTAATGTGGGTTTTTTTTCAATAATCATCCTCATCTGTACTTCTATTCTAGAAATCTGATTCCAAGTACTAGTCTTCCTAAAAGGCGTTATCTTCATCCATAATTAAATGCTTTATTGTAGCTCAACTTTTTCTGGTAGGTTCATAAGTGCCGTATGGTGACTCCGATATCTTTTTGATCTGTGTCAAGAAACTGGGAGGTGTTTATAAAGCCATATTCCTCTGCCACTAAGATATATAAATATAATTTTACATTTATCACTATAGTTGTTTATAGTCACCCCCACCCCCCAGTACCTTTAAGGAAAAGAAGCCTGATGAGGCTGATAATTTTCATTGTATTTGAAGCCTCCCAAAGTCCTGTGGGTTGTTTTCTGCCTACAAGTCTAAACTAATTGCATCTTCCACGAGAGCCATTTATTTACGTTAACATCAAATTTTTAAAAGACCTAACATTTGTATAACACGTTAGAAATTTGCATAACACTTTAAAAGTTCTTTTGCATGCATTTTCTCAATGAGCCAAGCTTGTATTCAGTGACCTATGATTTTTTTTAAGTTTACTAATGAGTTATTTGCATTTCTCTATTTAAGGATTTCACACTCACTTATCAAAAATATCAATATTTTATTCATCATGCATCCACAGCCTGCTGGACTTTTAATGATGTTGTTTCTCTTTCCTTTCTTCTTTTCTAATTATTTTTCCAGGAATCCAACAAGATGGGAATGCAGTACTTTAGTCTGATGAAGCTCTGCAGACACAGTGACCGAAAACAAGCTGCTGCCAAATTTTATAGCTTTCTTGTCCTAAAAAAACAGCGGGCTATTGAGCTGAGCCAGAGTGCTCCCTATGCAGATATCGTAGCTACAGTGGGACCAATGTTCCATAAAATGTGAAGGAAATCCAGAACATGCAGATTTATGTCATATTTGGAATTTCTGTGTAGATGGTTCACTTTAATGCAGAAGCTGTCTGGAAGCAGCTGAAGGTCTAATCCATTTTATATATTAGCCAACTGCCTATTTTGTGTTTGTAAAGTCAGAATAACCATAGCCAGAATTGGAAACCTGTTTGCTCACAGAAATACTGAATTGTAGCTAAGTAACATTTTTAACTTAGCTAACTTGAATGTATAGTATTTACCATTTCCCTGACTTGAATATTGCACTTAGAATATATTTTTAAAATACTATGTGCCTTCAAGAAATACTTAAGGATATTTTTTTTTTTTCAACGTTTATTTATTTTTGGGACAGAGAGAGACAGAGCATGAACAGGGGAGGGGCAGAGAGAGGGAGACACAGAATCGGAAACAGGCTCCAGGCTCTGAGCCATCAGCCCAGAGCCCGACGCGGGGCTCGAACTCACGGACCGCGAGATCGTGACCTGGCTGAAGTCGGACGCTTAACCGACTGCGCCACCCAGGCGCCCCTTTAAGGATATTTTTTAAAGCTATTTTATATTGGATTATTTACTTAAGTTTTATGGGAGTAATTAATATTTTGTTTCCCCACAGGCGGTAATTTATTTGACTCTAATGCAAATCATCCTTGATTTGACCTAATGCCATATTTTTTAATCTAATATCTTAACTTAAAAGTTCTAAAAGTCATCTTTGTCTTAAATTATCTGAATGACTTTTAGTCTATTTATGGGTTATTTAACATTTTATTTACTATTTAATGATTATTATAACTACCATTCGTGTGTCAGCAAAACTAAATCTCTTCTTACGTTGAAAAAATTAGCAGACTCTTATTCAGCACGTTGTCTGCAGCTACAATTCAAGTAAAGGTCGTTAAAATAAATGTTCTTTTACTTGGTGTTTACTGAGCATTTTTTATATTAAAACCATTGTTTTTCTTTTTTCTTAGTTCAAGTTTGAGTTAGGGAATTTTCATATAACGCTCTGTGAGCTCCATAGTGTTCTATGAAGTGAAGCTGATAGTACTTTCTTAAATCTCCTTGTATCTAGAGTTATCTTCCTGCAAATGAAATCCTAAATGGCCTCTTTGAATGTATTAATTATAATATTGAAATGTCAAAATTTTAAACCTTTAAAAATTTAAAATATTTTTTTTTTTTAAATTTTTTTTCAACGTTTATTTATTTTTGGGACAGAGAGAGACAGAGCATGAACGGGGGAGGGGCAGAGAGAGAGGGAGACACAGAATCGGAAACAGGCTCCAGGCTCTGAGCCATCAGCCCAGAGCCTGACGCGGGGCTCGAACTCACGGACCGCGAGATCGTGACCTGGCT
The DNA here is from genome assembly GCF_018350155.1 of Leopardus geoffroyi. Classification (NCBI taxonomy): domain Eukaryota; kingdom Metazoa; phylum Chordata; class Mammalia; order Carnivora; family Felidae; genus Leopardus; species Leopardus geoffroyi. The sequence goes on from NC_059336.1 coordinate 28,319,753, forward strand.
GAAGTCGGACGCTTAACCGACTGCGCCACCCAGGCGCCCCAAAAATTTAAAATATTTTAAAAATGTCTTTTATTCTTCTAAAGATACATGATTTAAAATCCAAAAAAAAAAAAGTCTTTTATTTTTTAAATTAACATATAGAAAAACTGACTTTTTCATTTTGGCACATAGTTCTGTGAATTTTAACACATGTCCAGATTCCTGTAACCACCACTACAATCAGGATACCAACAGTAACATCACCCAAAAAATTCCCTTGTGTTATCCCTTTGTAATCACTGCCTTCCCGCATCCTAACTCCTGCAACCACTCTTTTACATGACTATAGTTTTGGTTTTTTTTAAACGTTATATAAATGGAATCCTATAATATGTAACCTTTTTGAAACTTTCGTTCAATATAATGCCTTTGAGATTTCTCCAAGCGGTTGCATGTATCAGTGGTTTGGTACTGTTTATTGCTGGGTAGTATTCTGGTGTCTGGATATAGCAGTTTGTTTATCCATTTACCCCCTGGAAGACATTGAAGTTGTTTTCAGTTTTTGGCAATTATGAATGGAGCTGCTTAATATACTCTTGTACAGTTTTTGTGTGAACATAAGTGTATTTCTCTGGATAAATATCTAGCAGTGAGATTGCTGGGTCATATGGTAAGCGCATGTTTAACTTGATAAGAAATTATCAAGTTGTTTTCCAGAGTGGATGTACCTTTTTGGACTCACACTTTACAGTTGACCCTTTGCTACCTTTTATTTTGACATAATTGTGGTTGTAAAAAATAATACAGAAAGACTTGTATAACCTTTACCCAGTTCCCCCAATTTTTGCATAATTTTAGTACACTATCATAGGAAACTGACACTGATACAGTCCATTCACCTATTCATACTTCACCAGTTTTACATGCACTATTTGTGTGTATTTAGTTCTATGTACTTTACTTTTTTTTTAATTTTTTTTTAACGTTTTATTTATTTTTGAGACAGAGAGAGACAGAGCATGAACGGGGGAGGGGCAGAGAGAGAGGGAGACACAGAATCAGAAGCAGGCTGCAGGCTCTGAGCCATCAGCCCAGAGCCCGACGCGGGGCTCGAACTCACGGACTGCGAGATAATGACCTGAGCTGAAGTCGGACGCCTAACCGACTGAGCCACCCAGGCACCCCTAGTTCTATGTACTTTAATACATATATAGCTTCATGTGACCACCACCACAGTCAAGAAACAGAATAATTCCATCACAAGGATCACTTGTTCGTACCCTTTTGAAGCCACAGCCACCTGCTTCCCTACCTTCCACCCTCGTTTCTGACAACTACTAATCTGTTCTCTATCTCCATAATTTTGTCATTCACGTGACTTTGCTAAACTTAAAAAATTATTTTTAGGAGTTGGTCTTTTATAGATTCCTTGGGATTTTCTACATGGACAATCATTTTGTATACAAATAAGGACAGTTTCATTTCTTCCTTGTCAGTCTGTTTCCAGTGTGAGGAAGAAGGCATTCACTTTCACCATTCTGTATGATGTTAGCTATGACTGGTTTTGGGAGAGAGGAATAATTTTTATCGGGTTGAGGATATTCCTTTCTATTCTTTTTATTTTTTCTATTCTTAGTTTGCTGAGAGTTGGGTTTGTGTGTGTGTGTGCATGTATGAATCGATGTTGAATTTTGTTAAACACTTTTTCTGAATTGATTGATTGGTTGATGAGGTTTTTCTTTAGACCGTTAATATGGTGAATTACACCAACTGATTTTTGAATTTTTAAACAGTTTTGCATTTCCAGGTTAACTCTACTTAGCTATGATATATCTCTGGATTCAATTTGCTAATTTATTTTAACAGCTTTATTGAGACATAATTTACATACCATAGAATTCATCCCTCTTAAGGTGTTCATTTCATGATTTTTAGTATATTCAAGAATGCAGCTATTACCATTATCTAATTTTAGAACATTTTCAAAACTCAAAAAGAAACCCCATACTTATTACAGTCACTCCCCATTCTTTCTTTCCCCACAACTCCTGGAAACCACTAATGCACTTTTTAACTCTCAGACAGTGTATGGTCTTTTGCATCTGGCTTTGTTCATTTAGCATAAAGGTTTCAAGGTTTATCCACATTGTAGGATGTATCTGTACCTAATTCTGTTTAATGGCCAAATCCATTATATGGATATACATTTTGTTTATCCATTCATTAGTTGGTAGATATGTGGTTCCCACTTTTTGACTATTATGAATAGTGCTGCTGTGAACATGAGCATATAAGTTTTTTGTGTATCTGTGTTTTCATCTTTCTTGGATGTATACCTAAGAGTGGAATTGCTGGGTCATATGATAACTCTATGTTTAACTTTTTGAGGAACCGTCAAGCTGTCTTCCAAAGTAGTTGCACCATTTTACATTTCTATCAGCAATGTGTGAGAGCTCCAATTTCTTTAAATCCTCGTTCTTGCTTGTTATTATCTTTTTTGTTTTAATTACAGCTATCTTAGTGAATGTGAAATGAGATCTTATGGTTTTGATTTGCATTTCCCTAATAACTAATGATGTTGAGCATGCTTTCATATGGATTTGCTAGTGTTTTATTTAGGATTTTTGCATTTGTGTTCATGAGGGCTATTGGTTCATGAGGGTATTTGTTTTTTCTTAAACTGTCTTTTTCTCAGGGCGCCTGGGTGGCTCAGTCGGTTGAGCGTCCGACTTCGGCTCAGGTCATATCTTGTGGTTCGTGAGTTTGAGCCACGCGTCGGGCTCTGTGCTTACAGCTCGGAGCCTGGACCCTGCTTCAGATTCTGTCTCCCTCTCTCTCTGCCCCTCCCCTGTTCATGCTCTGTCTCTCAATAATAAATAAATGTTCAAAAAATTGTTTTAAGCTGTCTTTTTCTTGTTTGGGTATCAGGGTAATACTGGCTTTATAAAATCACTTGGAAAGTGTTTCCTCCTCTTTTCTATTTTTCTGGAAGAGAATATGTAGAATTAGTGTTATTTCTTTTTTAAATATTTAGTAGAATTCACCAAATGAATTGTGATACAGATCTGAAGATTTATATTTAGGAATGTTTATGAATTCAATTTTAAAAATAGTTGTGAGGTATTATCTGTTTCATTTTGGGTGACTTGTTAGTTTCCAGTTTTCAAGGAATTTGTTCCATTTCATCTAAATTGGTGATTATATAGAGAGAGTTGTTTGGAGTATTCCCTTATTATCCTGTTAATGTCTGCAGGGTCCATGGTAATAATACCTCTTTTGTTCCAGATACTGTAATTTGTGTCTTTCTCTTTTTTCTTTTCAGTCATACTAGAGACTTATTAATTTTATTGGTCTTTTCAAAGAACCAGCTTTTGGTTTCATTGATTTTCTCCTTTGTTTTTATTTTTTCAATTTCATGAATTTCTGCTCTGATATTTATTATTTCCTTCCTTTGGCTTGCTTTGAGTTTATTTTGCTAAGGTGGAAGCTTAATCGATTTGAGACTTTTCTTCTTTTCTTTTTTTTTTTCTTTTTAACATTTATTTATTTTTGAGAGACAGAGAGAGAGCATGAGCGGGAGAGGGGCAGAGTGAGAGGGAGACACAGCATCCAAAGCAGGCTCCAGGCTCTGAGCTGTCAGCACAGAGCCTGATGCAGGGCTCAAACTCGTGAATCGTGAGATCATGACCTGAGCTGAAGTCAGACGCTTAAGCAACTGAGTCATCCAGGCGCCCCTCTTTTTTTTTTTTCTTTTTAATTTAATTTAATTTTTTAATTTACATCCAAGTTAGCTAGCATATAGTGCAACAATGATTTCAGGAATGGATTCCTTAATGCCCTTTACTCATTTAGCCCACTCCCCCTCCCACAACTCTTCCAGTAACCCTCTGTTTGTTCTCCATATTTAAGAGTCTCTTATGTTCTGTCCCCTTCCTTGTTTTTATATTATTTTTGCTTCCCTTCCCTTGTGTTCATCTGTTCTGTGTCTTAAAGTCTTCATATGAGTGAAGTCGTATGATACTTGTCTTTCTCTGATTAATTTCGCTTAGCATAATACCCTGTAGTTCCATCCACGTAGTTGCAAATGGTCTTTTCTTTTCTAATTTAAACCTTAATGCTATGTATTTCCCTCCAAGTACTGCTTTAGCTGCATTGCACAAATTTTGATATGTTATATTTTTTAATTTCTTTTGAGACTTCCTCTTTGACCTTGTAGATTATTTAAAAGGATATTGTTTAATTTCCAAGGGAGATTTTCCTGTTATCTTTCTGTAATTCATTCCTAGTATGCATCATTTTGGTCAGAGAACATACTTTAAATGAATTTGAGTCTTTTAAATTTGTTAAAGTTTGTTGTATGACCCAGCATAGGGTCTGTCTGGGTCAATGTTCCGTGGCACTTGAAAAGAATATATTCTGCAGTTGTTAGATGAAGTGTTCTATAAATGTTGATTGGGCCTAATTGATTGATAGTGCTGTTTACTTCTCCTTATCCTTGCTTATCTTCTGCCTACTCGTTCTACTGATTACTGAGAAAAGAGTATTCAACTATGCAGCTGTAATTGTGAATCTGTATTTTTCTCCTTTCAGTTCTGACAGTTTTTGTTTCATGTATTTTAAAGCTCTTTTATTAGGTGCATACACATTTACAATTATTATATCTTCCTGGTAAGTGACCCTTTTATTTTTGTATAATGATTCTCTTTATCTATGGTAATTTTCTTTGCTTATCTTAAGTCTACTTTTTCTCATCTTAAATCATTCATTCCAGCTTTCTCTTGATTAGTGATTGCATGGTATATATTTTTCTGTCTTTTACTTTTAATCTACCTATATCATTCTATTTAAATTTTTTTTAACGTTTATTTATTTTTGAGACAGAGAGAGAGCATAAACGGGGGAGGGTCAGAGAGAGAGGAAGACACAGAATCTGAAACAGGCTCCAGGCTCTGAGCTGTCAGCACAGAGCCCAACGTGGGGCTCAAACTCACGGACTGTGAGATCATGACCTGAGCTGAAGTCGGACGCTTAACCAACTGAGCCACCCAGGCACCCCACCTATATCATTATATTTAAAGTGAGTTTTTTATAGACAGCATCTATTTAAGTCATTTTTTTATCCATTCTGATTATCTCTCTTAATTGATGTACCTAAACCATTTTTTTCTTTTTTTTTTTTTTTAAGTAAGCTTCACACCTAGCACAGACCCCAACACGGGGCTTAAACTCACGACCCTGAGATCAAGACCTGAGTTGAGATCAAGAGTGAGCTGCTTAACCACCTGAGAAACTGAGGTGCCCCTAAAACATTTATTTTTAATGTAAAGATTGATATGTTTGGACACAGATCTACCATTTTATTATTTGTTTACTTTTGTTCCCCCTATTTTTCATTTCTCTGTCCCCCCCCTTCTTGTTTTATTTTGGAATATTTGAACATATTTTTTTTTTTTTCAACGTTTATTTATTTTTGGGACAGAGAGAGACAGAGCATGAACGGGGGAGGGGCAGAGAGAGAGGGAGACACAGAATCGGAAACAGGCTCCAGGCTCTGAGCCATCAGCCCAGAGCCCGACGCGGGGCTCGAACTCACGGACCGCGAGATCGTGACCTGGCTGAAGTCGGACGCTTAACCGACTGCGCCACCCAGGCGCCCCTTGAACATATTTTTAGAATTCATTTTAATTTATCTGTTTTTTTACTGTATCTTTTGTTATAGGTATTTTTAAGGATCTCAAGGATTACAAAATATATACTTAACTTTCCACATTCTACTTAGAATTCGTATTTTACCATCATAGAAGTTCCCTTCCACTCCCTCCTTTATATTGTAATTATCTTGTCTACATATATTGAAGCCCCCATCAGACTATGTTACAATTTTTTTTCAACTGTCAAACTTATTTCAAATAATTCAAGAGGGGAAAAATAGCCTACTAAATTTACCCAGATCTTTACCATTTTTATTGTCCTTTCCTTCCTTATAGTCCACACTTCCTTCTAATATCATTTCCCTTCTGTCTGAAGAATTTTCTTCAGCAGTTCCTTCAGAGCAGGTCTGCTGACAATGAATTCTTTTAGTTTTCCTTTATCTGAGAATGTCTATATCACCTTTATTCCTGAAGGATACTTTTGCTGGATATAGAATCCTGGTTGACCGATCTTTTCTTTCCACAATTTAAACATTTTGTTCCATTTTTTTTCTTGCCATCTATGGTTTTGGTTGAAAAATCCAGTTATTTAAATCATTCTTTCTGTATAATTAATACATCATTTTTCTCTGATTGCTTTCAAGATTTTTTCCTTAAGTTTTCAATAGTAACTGAAAATTATTATTTTATTATTATTGTTGTTATTATTTGGTTTCTCCTCTTTGCAGAAATTTTTTTAACGTTTATTTGTTATTGAGAGACAGAGAGTGAGCAGGGGAGGGGCAGAGAGAGAGGGAGACACAGAATTAGAAGCAGGCTCCAGGCTCTGAGCTGTCAGCACAGAGCCCGACGCGGGGCTCAAACTCACAAACCGCGAGATCATGACCTGAGCCGAAGCCGGATGCTTAACCGACTGAGACACCCAGGTGCCCCTTGGTTTCTCCTCTTTGGGTTTCACTGGAAAGCTGGAGTTTTATGGACTCTTCTCTGTTTTTTTGGCTTCCTCCCACAATTGCACCTCCCACAACTGGAGCCAAATGATGGGACGACTGAAGGAGGCAAGAAACATCTTGCCTCACTCTCTCTCAAGACCATAGTTACTCTGATTGGAGAAGTCTCCTCCCTCAGAATTTGAGGCATATGGGTCCCTGTTGTCCCAGTCCCCACTGCAAGATTGCCTGGGAGATGGATCATGAGACAATGGAGAAAAGATTAAAAAAGAAAAGAAAACTTGTTTTCCATCACTCACGTTGAGCTTAAGGGGTCTCCTCTCCTGATCCTCAGGTCAGGACTAGAGAGATTCTTTGGGAGCTCTCTTTGTGTTGATTTCCCAATTCCAGATTTGGGCTGTCTCGAGATTAGGCCAGGGGATACCAGAGAAAACAAAAATGATAAATTTACTAGTTCACTGGTACAGAAAATTCTGGCCTTCTTCCCCAATTTGCCTGATAGTGTCTTCTCGTCAGAATCCACAAGTAGCTGCTACTCATTCAGGGTTTATCGCTGCATTCCGTAGGAGCAGTGTGTTTACCCAGAACTGGAACCAAAATTGCTTTTGAAACAGCAAATTTAAATATTTCCCAAATAGTATCAAACAAAACTACTAATTTCTTTAGAATAATTTGTTTATGCTTGAAACCCTCATTTGTTGTAATTTACATTATGACTAACTACTGGCTCTCTTCTCCATCACGTGCCTGACGATGCTAAGGAGAGAATTCTTCACTAGATAACACCATCCCATGTGGAAGTAATGTGGGTGGAGGTGCTTTCTTGAATGGGGAAGTTCCTTGTGGAGGTTTCTGGGAAATGTAGTCTTCTAAGTACCAAGCCACCACCTCCCCCCACCAAAAACCCCACACAAAACAAACAAAAAACATGGGGACAGACAATAATTTTTTAATAAGGATCTTAGAAATTATCTCTTGACAAGCAAACTAATTGCATGGCTTTCTTTGGTTTTGCTTTAAATGTAAAGAAGTCACTTACATAATTTAAGTGGGCCTTAGGGCAGATAAAACTTATGCATTAACTTGCTAATACAGCATTAGTTTTTTGTTTTTTGTTTTTGTTTTTGTTTTTGTTTTGTTTAGACAGCAGACCTTATTTCACATGGCTTTTTCAACTACAATTTCCTATTCCTGCTACAATTGCTCTGCCATATTTTTCCACAAAGCATCATATAATGGTGGCCATCTGATAGGAAAATTCAATTTAATGGAATAGAGGGGGAAATAGAGCCAAAAAAATTTATAGGCATATGTTTCAAAATTATGGGCATTGTTATAGAGTGGTGGATTTACCCCAAATTTGAGCTCCAGAAAAAGGTTTAACTTTGAAAAGTAACACTAAATTTAAAGCAACTGTTTTTTTCATGTACATTATAAATATTAACTATTTCTCACCAGGCCAGTCCTGCAGAGTCATGATATAAAATTGGTAAAATCACTATACAAATGCTTCTCCATCAGCTTAGGTAGAGGGTACCAAGTTCAGCCTCACCAAGAGTAGACAGAGATTTAAGGATATAAGAGTTTTAGGAGACCAGGATGGCATCAGGCCTAGTGTTCTTAGAGAAGACGGGGCCCTGGCACAATGTATGCTTGCTCTCTCTCTCATTTAGTCCATATTTACTGAGCACCTGATTATGTGTTAGGCATTACTTTAGGCACTGGGAATATAGCAGGGTTCCTTCCATCATGGCACGTACGTTCTAGCGGGGGTGACAATGACAAATGGTATGTATACAATATGTTAGCTGGAAATACAGCAAAACTAGGGCAAAGGGAGTAGGAGAGGAGGAAATCACTATGTCATATAGGGTGCTCAAGGTCCCTTTGTCTCCTGTGGTCCCCTTGTCTCCCTTACAATAGCAGATGGAACACAGAGGGACAAGGTGTATAATGAACGTTTAATTTAGGTTGTGATTATCTTTCCATGTTTTCAAAGATTCACCGTCTTAATACTTCAAAGACAAACGTGACTTTTCAGATATTTAAGATTCTTGCCATCATTTTTATTCATAGCCCAAATGCTGTTCGCATTAAATAAGCAACCTGGTACTCAGATGTGAAAAATGAGGGAGTGAAAAATGTCCCGAATGGAATCCAGATGCCATTACTATTTAGCATAAGCCGGCAGCGTGCCAGGAAGTGAGATCGGTATCATCAATCCATGTTGCAGGTGAGGAAACTGAGGACCAGGGACGTGCAGGGACTTGCCCAGGATCACACAGCCTGTCAGTGGACAGACAACGTGCTTTCCTCTCGGCCGCAATGCCCAACTCTAAACACAGGCTGGCTGTACACAGTAGGTGGGACAGGACCCCACCCCGTGCGTGCTCGCGCCCCCACTCCCGCACCCTCTGAGGCAAGATGCAAACTATCTCTTTAAGAAGGAAAGTGAAAACGGGCCGCTTACGCAGCTGCCAGCGAGCCGCCCACTGGCTGGTCCCTTCCATCCACCTCACCCTCCCCTTTCCTCCCTCCCGGCAGCCCCAGCCCTGGCGAGCCGCCTCCAGCAGGGGCTCCGGAGAGCAGGTCGGCGGCCTGGGCAGGGCAGCCGAAGCCATGGAAGCCTCGGCAGGTGATGACAGCGACCCCGGGGACCTCGGGGCCCACCGCCCAGCTGCTCCCACCGAGTGCCGAGTGCGGGTGGGGGGAGGGGAGGCGCGGGCCGCGCCGGGGAGCAGACAGGACCGAGCGCCCGGCAGGCAGCCTGCCCTCCAGGCTTTCTGGCTGCGGCGGCCCAGCTGTCAGCTGCGGGGGGCTCGGGTGTCCCCGCCCGCGTTCACCCGCCCCTGTCTGTGCGTTTTCCCCCCTCCGCCGCAGGTTGCTGATCCGGGCCAGACAGCTGCAGCCGCGACTGCAGAGGCGCTGCGCCAAGCGGGGCCGGAGCGGTGCGAGCCGGCGAGGGCTGCGGAGCGCCAGCGGACTCAGGTGAGGAGGCCGCGGCCGAGCCCGGAGGGGGCCCTTCGCTGCACCCCCGTTGGGCGGGCGGGGGCCGCTGGAGACCGCCCGCTGCGGTAGAATCCCTCAGAGGGCATCGGCCGAGGAGGGGTTAACTGTGACTCATTCTTACCCTCCCTTCATTCCCCCCCACCACCCCGCCCCAAACCCGTGAAAATCACTAATTACAGGATGCTGGTTGCAGCGGGGAAGATGCCCAAGGTGGGCGATTAGGAGAGGTCTAGGGACCGCCCCGTTCCTAAATGTCTTCCTCTTTCAGCATTTGGCAAATATTTAAGCCCCTTTCCTTTTTTGAGGAGGAGCAAGGGTACCTAGGGGTGGCAGACGGGTGGAACCCCACACCCAACCCAAGGTCAAGTGCCAACGACTGCTTCTTTACCACATTCCCCCCTGAGAAGCGTCAGGGCCCTGCAGTAGATCTGGAAAACATGCCCATGACCCCTGAAGCAGGAGATCTGAGTCTGTCTCTCTGGACCCTCCATGGGGTAGGATGCTCTCTCCTTCGGCTCAGCAGAACACCTACTAGCCTGGTAAGCCCCAGATTCTCTTCCTCAACCCTGCAGACAGACTGAGGAGAGGCCTGGTCACACAGCTGCCTGTTTCCTCTGCCTTCTCTGCCCATCTGGCGGTGTGGGATGGGCTGCAGGAGCTTATCAGGAAAAGGTGATCTCTGCAGGCAGGGTGGTGTAGGGAAAGTGCCAGAGATTCGGGTTCTAGTCCCTTAGCTTGCTAGTAGGCCACCAGTAGCCATCTTAAAATTCTTTAGGCGTGGGTGTCTGTCTGTTCATCTGTTAAATGCAGGAGTTGGATTAGATGGTCTGTGTGGTTGTCACGTGCCACTCAGGTAGCTCTGACATGTCAGGGATCTCTCTACCAGAGCAACCCAGAATTTAAACTTGGGTTTATGAAATAATTGGGGTTTCCTCAATTGGTCTCTTTCAACTGTGGGCTTCTCCAGTGAAACATGACCTTGTGAGCCTCGTGGAACCGGAGGCATCAGACAGTCCTATATTGATATCCCTACGCTGTCACTGGGGTGACCTTCCTCGAGTTACTTCCCACCCCCAAGCTTCAGTTTCCTCATCTGCACATCTGGGAAGAGGCATACATGCCTGAGTAGGTCGATGGGATGATGAAATGAGATGTATATGAAAGCACCTAAAATAGTGCCTGTGCCTGGCACATAGTAGGTTTTCAGGGACTCAGGACTTGAGAGATAGACTGGAGGAAGAGGGGAGGGGTGGCTGCTTTTAGCCTCTTCTCTCCCCCTCCCCCACCCTGCCAATCTCTTCCACATCCCTGCGGATGGCGTCCCTGCCAGGGGATAATGAATGCTGGAGTGTGTTGGGCTGAGGGCCTAGGAAGCAACCAGGAGGTACAAACATTTCCACTGCAAGGGCTGTGACATCATTCTAGCGAATGATGGTCCCAAGGAGACATATATACCCCAGCACTGGGTTTGGAAAATCTTGGCATCCGAGGGCAAAGTCCCTAAGGGACAAGAAGCATCAGAATCTTGTGTGCTGGCAGGGGTCAGGGGCCGAGGCCTCCTGATTCCATACGGGTCCTATTGCTGCTCCCTTGCCCTCCCTGGAGTCTCCCACTAGAACCTCTCTGAGACAGGCAATCGAGTGTTTGGTGTCTGGACTTTCTATTCTTTGTTTTTCCTCCTGCTGTCCTTTTCAGCCTAGGCCTCACCCTTTCTTGCTCCCATTTATTCCACAGATACACTGTGCCCCTTGGCAGCGTGATAAAGAAGGCTCCCCATAGGCTGGGGCAGGGCATTTTGTGGCTGCATCATTTGGGCCAAGTGAAGTTATGTCCCCACCTGCCCTAAATCCCCGTTAGATCATGAACTTCTCCCAACAGAGGCCTCATCTTTGTCCTCTCTAACCTCTAGCCTGTGGCTAGGTACAAAGTAGGTGCTCAGGAAGTGTTGAATAAGTTTGAGGCAGTTATGCCCCTAAGCCAACGAGGTTAGGGAGAAACTGTGGAATGTGCTGATGTTTGTAGGACAAACACTGTTAAGCACAGGGCACTGTGCAGGTTGTTGGTTGCCATTATTATCACTGTTAATTACTAATACTGTTATTATTGCTATTGCCAGTAGTCAGCAATTGTTTTACCTTCTCCTCAAGGCTGGAAGGGGCCCCGTGTGCCTGGGAGAACTGTGACGTTGGCAAACAGATAGCGCTGGCTGGTTTCAGATGAGTGTGAAAGGAAGAGGGTTGGAAAGAACGTGACTCTTCCCTCGCTGTGCTGGGGGGGGGGGTGGGGGGCGGGGAGGGATGGGAGGAACAGATGAGGAGAATCGAGTGGGCCAAAATGGACATGCGGTAGAAAATCCGGAGACCTCACTCCACCACCGCCCCATTGTGTGACCTTGGCCAACCACGACCTCTGGGTCCCCGGCTATAACATGACAGGACTGGGCTCCTGGATCCTTAAGGCCCTTTCTGGTTTGGACATTTTATCGCGTGCATTTGGTTAAATAAAAATGGGACAAGTATTATTACTCTTAGTATCATCTATGGAGTACCAGGCCATTACCTACCTCAGGTGATCCTCATAACAAATTATACCTATTTGAAGGACGAGGAGCCCAAGGCTTAGAGAGAGTGACTGCCAAGATGGCACAGCCAGGAAGGGCAGCCTGTTACCTGACACCAGGTCTGTCTGACCCGGAAGAGCATGCTCTTCCAAAGGTTTCGCTGCCTCCGCATACATACCTTGCCGCCATCCCTGTGAGTTGTGTGTGCTCTTGGGCGGAGATCAGGCCCTTCCCCAAACTGATGACTGCAGGGAACTTGCTGCTTGAACTTGTGTATAGGTCGGGGCTGGGAAGACTTCCTTTCACCTTGAGCCCTGCTCTGCTGATGGGTGGCGGGTGCCCTTTCCCTGAGGAGAAGGGCTGGTCATGAATGACAGTCACAACAGACACGCTTTTTGAGTGCTCCCTGTGTGCTGTGCTCTGTTTTATCCCTGAGACAATCCCATTATGGTTTTTACCCATTTCACAAAGAGAAAGCCAGGGCAGAGAGACAAAGAGCCTTGCCCAGAGTTACACAGCTAATGTGTTGGAGAGGCTGAGAAAGAGCTGGAAGCACACCGTACTGAGAGTCAAAAGGGTTGCTTCGAGTCTGAGCCTTCTCGTTAACTGAATAACTTTGGGTAAGCCAGTGTCCCTCTGAAAATCGGCGTTCCCATCCTGCAGATGGACTGGATGCATCTGTGGGCTCTAAAAGAACTAAATACCACCTTGTCCCAGAATAGAGGTGGGAGGGCTTCCTTGTCTAGCTAAACATGGCTCAGCGTTCGTTTATGGTTTCTTAGCCAGGCCCTGGGCTAAGTGCATGGGGTACAGGAAAGAGTAAGAGGTGATCCCTCATTTCAAGAAACCCATGTCTAAGTAGGAGACAAACATCTAAACATGCAGGTGTGATAAACTGTCTAGGAGCTGGGTTGTGGACTGATAATGGTATATAGTGGGGTGTCGGAGAGGGGAGATGATCTTTCCTGTTCAGTGGATCAGGAAGGCTTTATAGAGATGATGCCATCGTCGTGTCCTTGTTTTCTGAATTGAGTTTGTGAATCCGCATCATCCTCATCCATCCAGCTTAGGGCAGTCCCAAATTGTTTTAAAGATATGTTGGCTTTTGGGGCGCCTGGGTGACTCAGTGAGTTAAGCATCCGACTGCAGCTCGGGCCATGATCTCGCAGTCTGTGAGTTCGAGCCCCTCATCAGGCTCTGTGCTGACAGCTCGGAGCCTGGAGCCTGCTTGGGATTCTGTCTCTCTCTCTCTCTGCCCCTCCCTGCTCATGCTCTGTCTCTCTTGCTCTCAAAAATAAAGAAAACATAAAAAAAGAAAAAGATATGTTGGCTTTTGACCCCAGCAACACAAAAAGTGGCCACAGAGTCTGGGGGCAGGGGGGAGCCATTCAAGCTCACTCTGGCACAGCTCTAATGGAATAATCCATTTGTCCCAGGTGGACGAGAACCTTTCCTGTCCTTAAGACACTCTAGAGAAAGGACTCTGAAATTCCTCTTGGAAAGCCTGTCTAGTGCTGAATAACCAAGCCAGTAGGCTTGGGGAATTCTTCATATCTATTCTCAGCTTTCCACCTGTCTGGAGCACCTGACACCTGGAGAGGTGAAGGCATTTCCCCAAGGTTACTCAGCAGGGCTGGGATCATAACTCAGGCCTAATTGGGACTGTATTCCTGAGCCATATGGGGTCTTTCTACATCCAGGTCACCAGGGGCCAGAGGGCCATTTCTTCATTTGATGGGCAGCTCACGCTGAGTGAAGGCTTGATGCAGGTGATATGAAGCTAGAGCCGAGAGCCCTTGGAGAGGAGGAGGCCTGTGTTCCCCTGGCTGCTTTGCACCTCCTAATGGACAGAGATTCATGAAGTGTTTGTCACATGCTCAGCACTGTCCTCTGAATTGAGGTGCTGAGCCAAGCAGAAGGGAATTTCTGGGAAGCAGCCTGGTGAAGTGGAAAGAAGTGGAAAGAAAGCCAGCACCGAGGCATTGGGAGACTCCCGTCCTCACCTCGGCTCTGCTGTCAACTCCCTGGGTGGCCTGAGGCCAGCCCCTTCACTCTTCCCCACCTACAAAATGCCAGGCAGAGGTGGGGTTCTCTTGAAGCGCTGACTGGCCAACAATTCAGCAGTTTCTTCTGTTCTGTCACCGCTTTTGCGGGTGCAAGAGTGGGTAGGATATAGATAACCGTAACTTGAGGAAGAATGAGATACATATAACAAGAGGCATGAACAAATGCTCTGTGGGTTTGCTGGACAGAGAAGGTTTGGGGAATGCTCAGTTCAAAAGCCAACTCTTCAAAGATAGGATGAGATGCCGATAGAGGTGGGTTTTTTGCTTTTTCTTTCTTCTTTTTCTTCTTCTTCTTCTTCTTTTTTTTTTTTTTTTTTTGAACCAGGAGAAATGGCAGAAGCAGGCTATATAGCAGAGCAGTGCTTCTCACACTTAGATTTCAAAGATCAGTACATTTGGGAAGCCATCCTAGGTTTGCCAACTTTTTATTTTGCCCGATAAGGCCGTTCAAGTGACACTTAAAGAGATTTCTGTTTACTATCGCTGCCGTAGAGTGAAAGAAGGAGCATTTTAACACCTCTGTCCCCAGAGTAAGGACACTATATAATATCAGGGGGGAAAAAAAGGTATGCCTTCAAAGTAAATACATTTTGCTTTATTAAAAAGAGTACGGTCCATGGTTCACTCATTTAGTCACCGACCAGTGTTCTTGTGTTTGGCTTTGGAGCCACGCTGCTCTGTTTCCTATTCTGTAAAATGGGGACATGATGCCATCTACCTCATACGGTCATTAGGAGGTCTGTATGCCAGAATCAAATGTGTGAGGCAAGGGGCCTCGAAGGCAGTTATCGACAGAGGCAAAACGGGTCCGTTGGGCTGTTCAGGGACTGCAGCAAACTGGAAAGTGCTTGTTTGGAAGAGGGTGGCTGCTGGCCTGCTCCTGCCACCCTTTCCAGGCAAGAGAGTGGGTCTGGTGTTTGCAGGCCTTCTGATTTATAAGCTAGAAATGGGATGTTTGTGATCTCCCTTGTTTTTAAAACGTGGCCAACCAGGCAACATTTTTAAGTGCGCATATTAAAATGTGTCTGCAGCAGGCTGTCCCTCTGTGCCTCTCATGTAAAGTTCCAGAGTGAGGGCAAAGAATGGAAACAAGGCTGGAACAGCAGGCCTGGGTCAGGGCATATGGCGTCCTTAACTTTGGCAGTTTGTGATCTGCTTCTGGGCCCACAGCTTCAAAGGCCATAACTGTGTCCCTTTCAGCAGCTCTGTCAGGATCGCGTCTCTAGGGCCTGAGGCCTCCAGACTGCCCCCTTGAAGCTGGCGCTGGCCGGGCCTCCCAGCCACAGGGTCTCTGGAAGCTTGGTCTGCAGCCTCAGAAGGAGGGGACTTGGCTGACGGCCTGTGAGGCCTGGCACAGAAGCCACCCTAGAGAGACAGGCATCAGGAGAGGCTTCTGGCAGCCCCTCAGAGGGAGGGGCAGGTACCGTTCTGCGGAAGTCACGCCAGCCCTGCAGCCCAGGTCCGCCACTTTCTGCTTGGGCTGTGCTGAGGTGTAGACAGCGAGCGGTGTCTCCACAGACAGCCCTGCCGCCTGGCCAGCACAGAGGAAAAGCTGGCCTCTGCTTGTGGAGGAAGCCTAGAGCAGAGAAAGACCTCAGGGGAGGTGTGAAGGGAACCCGGCTGGTGTGCTTGAGGCGTGTGGCTAAGTGTGTAGGTTGAATTCTGGGAAGTCTGCTCCAGAATGGACTTCCTTGAGCAAAGAATGAACTTCCTAGAGCAAGTACTGGGTTTGCTTCATCTCTGAACCCCCGGTGCCCAGCTCAAGCCAGGCACACGGGGAGGACTCTGGAAAAGCATTGAGCAAATGACAAGTAGCTTTTAGATGGAATCCTGGGTTGAGAGACTCTTAGAGGCCAAGCAGCAGTTTCATACTCAGTGTCTGCATGTGTGTGTCCGTGCGTGTGCCTGGCATCCTAAGAAAGACTCCCGTGTGCTCCTCCTCTTTCCCCGGCCCCTTCCCCTCTCTCCTTCTTCCAACTTTATTGAAGGCAGCATGCAACGAACTGCACATATTTAAAAAAAAATTTTTTTAACGTTTATTTATTATTGAGAGACAGAGCGTGAGCAGGGGAGGGGCAGAGAGAGGGGGAGACACAGAATCTGAAGGAGGCTCCAGGCTCTGAGCTGTCAGCACAGAGCCCCAAACTGCATGTATTTAAAATCTACAATTTGGTAGGTTTTGACATCGTGTAACCCCTAAAATCATCATTGCAATTAACATAATGAATAAACCCATCATCCTGAAAAGGTTCCTCCTGCCCCTTTGTAATATTCCTCCCTCTCATGCCTCCCCCATCCCCCAACAACCCCTGATATGCTTTCTATCACTATAGATGACTTTGCATTTTCTAGAATTTTATATAAATGAGATCATACAGTATGTGATGTTGGGGGGGGGAGGGGTCTGACTTTTTCACTCAGCATAATTATTTTAGGATTCATGATGTTTTGCATATCAATATATTCCTTTTTATTGCTGAGTAGTATTCAAGTATATGGATAAAGGAAAAAACACGATTAGTGTATCCCTTCATCTGCTGATGGACAATTGTTTGGGTTTTTTTTTTTTTTTTCCCAATTTTTTGCTATGACAAACAAAGCTGCTGTGAACATTTGCATGTAAGTCTTTGTATGGATAATGCCTAGGAGTGAAGTAGAATGGCTGGATCGTTTGGCAAATATATATTTAACTCTTTAAGAAACTTCCCAAGTGTGTCCAGAGTGGTTATACCCCCACTCTGGGTTTACAATCCCACCATCAGTGTAGGAAAGTTCCAGTTCCACATTCTCACCAGCGCTTGGTATGATCAGTCTTTAAAAACAATTTTTTTTAATGTTTATTTATTTTTGAGAGAGAGGGAGAGACAGAGTGTGAGCAGGGGAGGGGCAGAGAGAGAGAGAGGGAGACACAGAATCCGAAGCAGGCTCCAGGCTCTGAGCTGTCGGCCCAGAGTCCGACGCAGGGCTCGAACCCATGAACTGTGAGGTCATGACCTGAGCCGAAGTTGGACGCTTAACCAACTGAGCCACCCAGGCACCCTGGTATGATCAGTCTTTTAAATTTTAACCATTCTAACAGGTGTGCAGTGGTCTCTCTTTATGGATTTAATTTGCATCTTCCTAATGACCAATGATGTTGAACATCTTTTTGTGTGCTTATCTGCCATCCGTGCATCTTCTTTGGTGAAGTTTCTGTTCAGACGTTTGGCCCACGGGTAAAGATTTAATCAGTTGGTTGTTGGTCTTATTACTGAGCTGTGAGAGTTCTTCATCCGTTCTGGATGCAAGTTCTTTGTCAAATACATATTCTGCCAATATTTTCTCCCAATTTGTGTCTTGCCCTAGAGGGCCCAGTGGGGGTTTCAGACTCGGTGTGCATGTGCACGTGTGAGTGAGAGAGAGAGAGAGAGAGAGAGAGAGAGAGAGAGAGACTCACAGGGAGACTGGCTTCCTGTGGGTCCCCTACTTCTGAAGGATTCTTGTCTTCTGCACTGTATGGAGAATCCAGAAGGACGGCTCCTAGAGGTTCTTAAAGGTCACACATCTCAACAGCTTCTCAGTCCCTGAGATCCCATGGGGCGTGGCATCTGATCTCAAGAGGAAGAGGGCCCACGGTGCGGTACTTTATGCCTCTTGTTCCTTGACCCTAGGCACGTCAGGTAATTCTGAGCATCCCTCAGCTGTCTCTAAGGTGGGCACAGCTCGTGAGCAAGAGGCCAGTAGAGTTCTCTAGCTGACCGTCCCAACTCCAAAGACACAGAGCAGTGTTAGCACCGTCTATTGCCATCCAAAGGCCTTTGGGAGGCAGAGGAGGAGGAAGGTTTGCTGACCTCACACTGGGCCAGGTGTGGGCATGTGCGGGCTGGAGCTGTGCTGGGCGACCTTTCCTGCTCTGCTCGGGGCTGGGTGGTGCCTGGTTGAGGGCATCGTCGCCTCTTGTGCCAGAGCCCTCTGACCACTCGCCGGCAGCCCACATGCTGCTTATGTCAGATGCCTGTGGCTGGTGGGGGGGGGGGCTCTTAGAAACCCTCAAAAAACGGAAGATTGTGGTCCACAGGTGACCATGTGTGCAAATAGACTGTGTCCTGTTGGTGGAAGAAGGGCTCTGAAGGGAGCGTGTACAAGGGACCACCCAGGAGGGAGCATGAACTCTGTCTCCCATGAAGTTACACACAGGCATCCATGCTTGAATTGAACTTGGAAGACAAGTAGGCGGAGAGCTTGGAAGGGTTTTCTAGGCAGAGGGCACCGCATAAGCGAAAGCATGAGCTCACAGGATGAGCTCAGGGGAGATGGTTAGGAAGAAGATGTGATGGGAAGCAGGCTGACAAGGAAGGCAGATCCTGGGACATCACAGCAGCTCCATCAGGCCATCAGGGAGGGGGTATTATCGCCATTTTGTGGATGGGGAGACTGGGGTCCCAAGGGGTCAAGAGAGCCGTGCCCTTAGGTTTGTGACTCAGTCGGTGGCAGAGCTGCATGTCCTGGCTCCCGACTCTGTGCCAGGCTGTGTCCCAGGAGAGATGGACCGTGGAGCCCTCTCAGGGCCATTTTTCCTGTACCCAGACTGACCGACCTCGTGGAGTTCTCAGGACTTCTGGGTCATCTATTTGGTGGCCTGGCCTGACTTCCTTCAGCACGTGTCTGCTAGGCCTCGATTCGGAGTCCACTCTGCTCCTGGCATCTGGGAAGACCCGAGCCACTGGAGGCATGATGCCCGCTTGTCTCTGGGCCCTTGAGGGCTAAGCGACCGCAGCCACATTCGCAAGCCCAGGCCGGGTGCTGCCGCTCCCAGAACTGCCCCTGCCACCCTCCAGGCTTGTGCGGGTTAAGTTGGGTGTACCACCACCCCGGAACCACAACAGGGTTCTGTGACTAAGGGGGAGACTGAACACTGGGTAGGCAGGATTAGTGTCTATCGCCCCTGACCTTCCCAGATGCCTGGGCGCCATCACTTTTCTCCCCTCTCCCTCCTTCCCCACAGCCCCTCCCTTCTGGGCCTCGAGGAGCCTCTGTCCTCAGTTTCTCTGGACGCCATCTTTGCCTCTCTCATTCCCTCTCCCCTGCGTCCATCTAGGGTCTCCTGGTGCCTCTCCTCCTCTTTCTAGCCCATTCCCCGCAGAGCTGGTACAGCATTAGCTTCCATAAGATAATCCCAGCCTTGTCATTCCTCTGCTCAGAACCCAGAGGTGTGAAAGGCCCTCCCCCAGCACCCAGCCTCCCTCTCTACTCCCCTGGGCCCCTACCCCTGTAGCTCTTCTCCTCCTCTTCCTCTTCCTCCTCCTCCTCCTCCCCACCTCCCTCCTCCTCCTCCTCCTCCTCTCCCCTCTCTCCTCTCCCCTCTCCCCTCTCCTCCTCTTCCCCCTCCTCTACCATTATCTCCTCCTTCACCACCACCTCCTCCACGCCTCCATAATGCTAGCCCCCACCCCGCACTGCATCCGGAATGCTCCTGCACAGGCAGCTCATCCTTCAGAGCCCTGCTCACAGGTACCTCCTCCTGAGTTCTGGAGAGGGACTTACTCCCTCCTGACCCCAGCCCTTCACCGACAGGATCTGAGTGCTGGGACCATTCAAGGACCCAGCACACAGCAGGCAGGTGCTAGGTGGACACTGACTAAAGGGGCCTGCCAGAGCTGCCACATGGGTAAGGGGTGCTGTGCTTGGGACATGGGAGAGGCTCTGGGGGACTGGCTTTCAGTCCTGCTTGGAGCTAGGCTACTTTTGAGCTACGTCTCTCCGGGAGTTAACCCCACCCCCTTGCCACTGGGGGTGACCCTACTTGCCCCAAAGCCGAAGAGACTCAGAAGAATCACCCTGGATAATTCCCGTGTTTGAGCTTGAACGCCTTGCCTGTTAGGAGACAGAGCTCAGTGCCAGTGGTTTTGTCAAACAGGAAGCACAGCCAATGTGCATGTGTTATGGGTGGGAGAATCATCTGGTAACTTAGCCCGTTAGGAAAGCAGTTTGGCAACGTATCCGTTGACGCTATAAACCCACCACTGGGGATCTATCCTGAGGAAGTAGTTCAAAATAGAGAAAAATAATTATGCACAAAGGTATCCGTTGGAGCATTCTTTTTGGTAGTGAGAAAGACTAACTATTCAACAAGGGAAGAAGTTAACCATGATGACCCATGCAATGGAAAATCATGCAGCCCATAAAATACTCTTTATAGGGGCGCCCAGCGGGCTCAGTGGGGGGAGCGTGCGACTCTTGATCTCAGGGTTGTGAGTTTGAGCCCCACATTGAGTGTAGAGATTACTTTAAAAAAAAGAAAATATTTTAAAAACAGAACTTTTTATTAAGAATATGCCATGGCACAGGCAATTCTTAAGCTATGTTAAATTTTTAAAAGATACAAAGGTGCACACACACCAGGGTTATAACTACATAAAAATAACCCCCACCTCCCCTAAAAGACATTTTTTCCCCTCTGCTTAGAAGAAGACTGGAAGAGGGGCGCCTGGGTGGCTCAGTCGGTTAAGCGTCCGACTCTGGCTCAGGTCATGATCTCGCGGTCCGTGGGTTCGAGCCCCGCGTCGGGCTCTGTGCTGACAGCTCAGAGCCTGGAGCCTGTTTCAGATTCTGTGTCTCCCTCTCTCTCTCTGACCCTCCCCTGTTCATGCTCTCTCTCTGTCTCAAAAATAGATAAATGTTAAAAAAAAAAGAAAAAAAAAGAAAAAAGAAAAAGACTGGAAGAAGCAGCAGTGAAACTAATCAGGGGCTCGTCTTTGAACAACAAAACTGGAGGGTTTTTTTTTTTTTAAGTGTGTGCTACTTTTATAGCTATAATAAATATTTTCACAAATGTAACTATATCTAACCTTTTAAAATTACCCCATGGGAGCTAAGGGAGTCCCTTTTCATTTTGTGACCTTCTTGGAATGAATCATTCACTTGTCTCCAGGCCCTTGGTTTATAAAATAGGGGAAAGAAGTGAGTGTTCACTGGGAGGTACGCGCCAGACTCTTCCTGTGCATTATCTAATTAAATCTTCACAATTTTACAAAACCCCCATTTTACAGATAAGGAAGCTAAAGCTCGCGGTCAGTCCTTTGCTAAGAACTAGGTTTTGCCCTAGGACAAAGCACTCCCCCCACCCACCTCTGGCTCCGCATGCCCCCCCCGCCCCCCCCCCATGATTATGAAAATCTTTGCCTTTGAGGCAGGGGTGGGGGAGCTGGGGGGTGGGACAGGACAGGTAGAGGGACACCTGAGAACACTGTGTCAACAGAGCCCGTGCAGGAGTTTATCTTACAGGGCAGGGAAGGTCAGTGTTGGCCAGCAGGTGGGAAGAAGAGAATTTTCTGCCGACTGCAGCCAGAGCTGGTGTTCTCTGCCTTACCCCTCTGGCCCCAGCAGCCTTTTCCTTTCCCCCTCACCCCAGTTCCCCGTTCCACGTCCCCAGCCTCCTTGGGCATCTCAGTGCCCTGGATTCAGAGCTGCAGGTCTAGGGTTCAAGTCCCAGCTCCACCACTGATTTACCTGGGGGCTTGGGCAAGTACCACCCACCCTTGAGTTCAGATCCTGCCAAGTGAGACTGGACTAGACCAGAGGTTCCAAACTCCAGTGCTAGGCAGCTAACAAGCAAAAAACAGTCCAGGTGTAAGTACAAGGGCACTGATAAGAACATTAGCGAAAAGGAGCCACCTCCCAGCCTCAGCCGGTCAGGGCCATGCAGGAATGCAGACACAGAGAGGCAAGATCTTTTGGGTGGCATAAGACAAGACAGAGATCTGGATTTTTTAAAATATGAAATGTCTCGATTTATTAATGTTGACTCATTAAAATACATACATGTGCAGGCTGAGGGAAAGTGGTCTATAGGCATGATATGGCCTTTGGGCTGCCAGTCTGGGACCTCTGGAGTCCCCTGCCCCTGGGTACCTTCTGGCTTTGACCCTCTGACTCCTGGACTCCTAGTCTACAAATGCTCCTGGAGATCATACTAGGCAGAATGATGTCCAGGTCTGTAAGAGGAGGAAGGCCAGTCTGCTCAGGAGGAGGTGGCCCTAAGTGGCTCTCCTGGGCCCCCTTACCTGCCCTAGGCAAATACGTGGGCTTTAAAAGGCTCTGCCCTGCTGCCTGCTGGATACTGTATCCCAGCAGTGGCTTATGTGCTTGGCAGTTGTCCCACACAACCTCTCTTTATCATCAGGACACTGATTAATCTCCCGTATCTACAAGGAAGTTGGGTGTGACCAGCATGAAGGCACACAACTCCCAGCTGCCCTGGGATTTGGATCCGGGAGCATCTGGTTCTACCTCCCGAGCTCCTGAATGAGGTCATTACACCCCTCGGAGGGGACCTGCCAGTGCTGGTGCTAATGGCAGTGTTTAGTACATGGAGCGGAGCACACACACGAGTGGGTCTGCGTGTACATGCTTGTGCATAGCCACAGCTAGACCTATTGTGTGCAGGACTGTGCACTGGATGGCTGGGCTTAGTATAGTCAACTCTTGTTATTTGCAGTAGTATGTTCTGTGAAGCCGCTGCAAACCCTGAATTAGTGAATACTGAACCATTGTTCCTGAGGGAGAACACAGGGCGAGGCTCCTGCGAGCCTCCGGTCACACCGTTTTCATCAACAGATCAATCCTGAACCTCATTTTGTGTGTGTTTCTGTCTAAAGACACCTTCTTTAGTGTCAGCTGTTGATTTCATGCACATCGAACTCATGCGGACAGCGCTGTAATTCATACTGATCAAAGCTCATCTGACACACGTATTTTCCCAAAAGGCACATCACAGCCTTCTTGTGCCCAGGAACACTAGACGGTTTTTCAGCACTACACTGTTTTCATTTTAAACAGCAAAGTCACCAACAAAAAGCCCCAAAATGTGAAAAATGTGGCACAAAGAGGACACTTGTTTGCAGTATAAGAAGTGAAACAAGGTTGCCTTCCACCCCAGCTGGGAAGTTACACATCAAGGGAACTGACATTTTCCACCCCTCCCGTGAAAGAACTGTGGGTGTTGAGTTGGGGGTTACAAATCATTTTTAGTGAGTAGGTGAATTTGCAAATACAGAATCCGCAGATAATGAGGATCAACTATAGTCCTGTTTCCTTCATCTTGCCCCGGGGGCTGCTGTCAGGATTAGGAGTAGTTGGGACAAGGAACTGGATTTTGTGGTGTGGAGATGTGATTTGGAGGGGCAGCTGCAACCAGTCCTGAGTCCTAACTTTGTCACACTTTTCTCATACATGTGAGTTGGCCCCCGGAACCTAAGCGTCCCTGGTGGTAAAATGGAGGGAACGCACCCCAACCTGTGGGGGACACATAAGCGTGAATTGAGAGAATAATCCTGGGTGCCTGGCAAGATGCCAGTTAAATAACAGCTTTCATCCTTTCCCTGAAGATGCGGTTACTAAGTGGGTTGCACTCCAGTCCCTGCTACCTACTGAAGATTCAGATGATTCTAGTAGAAGAGACCATCCCCTAAAGAAGACACCGTGTGTAGAAAGGACTGTCATGATACAAAGTGCCATAGAGCTTTTTTTTTTTTTTTTTGCCCCTGTTTTCATTTGCTCAGAAACCTGCACTCACTTGGGTGGTGACCTCAACCCAAGTGCACGCAGACACTCTTATTCAGCAAATATTTATCGAGGGCCTATGATGTACTAGGTGTACTGGTCTAGGTGCTTCAAATTAGATAAAGAATAAAATGCACAAATATCCTTACCTCCCTGCAGCTTCTATTCCAAAGATAACAAAGTAAATGCATAAATGTCTTCACATAAGGACTGTGGAGAAAATAGAGCATGAACAGAAAAGAGGGGAGGGAGGGTTGTATTTTAAAAAAAAATTTAATGTTTATTCTTGAGAGAGAGAGAGAGAGGGAGACACAGAATCTGAAACAGCCTCCAGGTTCTGTCAGCACAGAGCCCGACGCAGGGCTTAAACCCATAAACCATGAGATCATGACCTGAGCCAAAGTCGGACGCTTAACCGACTGAGCCACCCAGATGCCCCAGTTGTATTTTAAATAAAGGGGTCAAGGCAGGTTCACTGAGAAGGTGACCTTGGAGTAAAGACCTGCAGGGGGGAGAGAACTGGGAGGGAACAGCATGTGCAAAGGCCCTGAGTGTGAGTGTGGACAGAACAGCCATGCATGAGGGGAGCAAGAGGTGAGGTCAGAGAGAGGTGGAGGGTGGGGCGGGATGCAGAGCTCAGCCTCAGCCAGAGTAAGTAAGAGAAGCCAAAGCTTGTATTCCAAGATGGGACCATCGGGAAAGGTTTTGAGCGGAGGAGAGACATGACCAGATTTCACACTCTAAACGAATCCTCTGGCCGCTGTGCCGAGGTTGTAGGGCTGAGACTGTTGCAGCCCCCCGGAAGAGATGGTGGCTGGGGCCAGAGAGGGAGCAGGGAGGCCCTCAGAGGCATCACATTCCCATCAGGAACTCCTACTTTGGACACGTTCATTTTTAAGACATTCTGTCGGATCAAAGTGACGATGTCCTGAAATTCTGCCGTTTGGTAGGCAATGATTGGTTTGTGATTTTTTTTTTTCCTTTTCCTTCTTTATTTTGGCCATTAGACCTAAGTGTGTGTAAATGATTCTGTGGTCAGGCACCCTGGAGATACCAGCTATTATATAACACTTCAGATTAGATTCTGGACTGGGATAAAGGTTTAATATATATGATTAAAAGCGAGAATAGATTTCGGTTAGTAAATAATTTCCACTGTGTGTGGAATGCTTTCTGTATGCTGGATTCTTGCTAGGCATTTCGCTTGTGTCATTGCTAACCATAACCATACTCATGCACACTGTAAGTAGCCCCATTTTACAGATAGACTAAGGCTCAGAGAAGTAAAGTCCTACTGTCATATAGCGGTTGGTGGAGTTTGGAATTCAAATCCAGGTATATTTGAGCCCAAAGCCATGGTTTCTTTCGTTTAGATTAAGCCTCTTAACCTCTTCCGAAGGACTTTTAAAATAGAACATAGATGTTTGCAGAAGTTCCTTTTCAAAGTGTTTTTAAAGCCTCATTTTCAGTAAATGAAGGGGTTGGGCAGCTCCTCCAGGGAGGGAAGGCTTCCCGAGAGAAGGGTTTGTAATCACCTACCCTCCTACAGCGAGTGTGAGCCATACTGGGTCTTGCCGCAGGCCCTGGACCTTGGCAAAGGTGAGAGACTTCAGCCTGACACGAGAAATGCCCGTAGAAATCAGCCGGACAGGGACCAGCTGCTAGGGATGGCAGGGCAGCTGGCAGCTGGGAAGGAAAGGGGACTCGGGAGGAGACATGAAGGACGCTGACGCGGGGCAGGCACGGCTCCTGGGCTCAAACAGGAACAGTGGGGTGAGCAGAACTAGTATCCCCACGTGGAGCCTCCAGGAGCCGCAAAGGAGACAGAGTGGCTGGTGGGATGGGAATCAGCTGGCCCACCTTCAGTCCCCTGCTCCTGCAGCTCACACTGTGGCCTTTGGCGAGTCTGCGGTTTTCTGGCTATAGGACAATGTGGCAGTTGGACTAGATTGTCATGCCGTGTCGTGTGGGAAGAGAGGGGAAGAGAGGGAGGGAGGGGGAGCCAGAGGCAGCATGAGTTTATGTGCCTCCCAGGAAGCGCTCTGATCTCAGATTAGGAGGGCGCTGTCCCCACAGAAAGGGACTGTGGTCCCAGGCAGATCGGAGGACATGTCTACATCCCTTTAGGCCTCTGGTCCTTGTGCTCCTCGTGTCCTTCAGTCTCTCATCAGCAAGGCACAACACACACAGGGCACCTTGGGTAAGAGGACACTGGCTCTCCTCTGTCTTAGGACTCTCCCTGCTGGTTCCCTAGTCTTCCTCCCCCACAGCAAATCCCATGCAACAATGTCTCTTGTAGCCTCTGTTTTAAGATCTTTATTTCTCCTGGAAGACCTGGTCTGCCTCTTGCTCTCCCTTAACCATGAGAACAAGAACACTGGGCATGGTTTCCTTTATCGCAATGGCAGCCAGGAGGCCCAGAGTTGACTCTGAGCCTCGTTATTGCCGCCGTGTTTGCTGTTCGTGGTCAGGCTGTGTTCGTTCCCTTCTTCCCCGGCCTCGCTTTCAGCGTCTATTTTACTACAGGTCATTTGTGAGCTGCTCTCAGGGGGGGTGGGACTTGTTCTGTCTCACCCCTAGGCTTCCTTCCATGACTGTTTTTACTTAAGCTGCCCCTCTTGTTCTTATTTTATAGAACTTCTGCCTGGATTCAAAGGAGGATGGGGAAGGGGGGGCGATGGGCCGCAGTGCAGAAGCCTCATCACTGGAGATCACAGCCTCTGGGTTTCATTTTCTCTCCGTACAATGATGGGTTGTGACGAAGTCTGGCCAAGACCCCTTCCATCCTGGAATTCTGAGAGTGGGTTGGCCTCGTTGGTACCTGGGGACAAATGTGGGAGTGGGGGAGGGGGCAAGGCAGGGACCTGGACAAAAGGCAGAGTCCCTAGACATGGCGGCCCCACCATCTTTTCTTCCTCTGGTGCTGGAGAGCTGGAAGTTCAGGAGGAGGAGGAGGCAGGGAGAGGAGCCAGGCTCAGGCTTGACAGCTCTATCAGCCAGGAAGCCCAGGAAAGCATATGCTGCGGCCAAGGTCGCTGAGGGTCTCCATCTGCCAGAGTCCCCTTGCCAGGCAGCCACCGAGCTGGGGCCAGCACCAGAGCCCCTCAGTTCCCCCGCCTCCCCATGGGTGTGTGCAGGCAGGCAGGGGGGATGGAACCCAGTGTTCCCCTGCCGCCCCCTCCCCATACAGGAGGGCACATGGCCTGGGGTCTTGGAGGTGCTGGCTGGGGAGAGGCACAGGAGGAATTTCTTTTTCAACGCTCATCCTTGCTCTGCTTGCCTCCCGTTTCGGTGGTGTCCCCCTCATCAACACCACGGCCTCAGGGTCTCCTGGGAAAGTGGTTTTCTGCAGCATAACGATATGTGTCCCAGTTCTATTGTGTTATGAGACCTTCATGATGTGGTAGAAATGCAGGCGCCTACGATCTGGAAGGCCAAGGTGTGACCTTGGGCAATCTTGCCACCTTTGCGGCTTCAGGTTTCCCATGTGTCAGTAGGAACCGTCTCCACCGGGCCTCCCTGCGCAGGGGACCGGTGAGGCGCAGATGGGCTGGTGGATATGCAAAGCTTCCAAAGGGGCAGCCACGGTCTCCTGTCTCCTCTGGGCTGACCCAGGGTCAGGAGCACCAGGGAGGCCCCCCGGGCCCAGCTGCCTGAGTCAGGTGGAGGGCGGAGGGCTGCTTCTATTCCCACCCCACAGCAACTGGCTGACCCATCTCAGTGATTCCCTTCCCCTCTTTGGACCATCCCCGTCCTTTTACAACTGTTCACGTAAAATATATATTATGTGGCGGTGCCAGGGTGGCTCAGTTGGTTGAGCATCTGACTTCAGCTCAGGCTGTCTCATGGTTCGTGAGTTCGGGGCTCTGCACTGTCAGCACAGAGCCAGCTTGGGATCCTCTGTCCCCCTCTCTCTCTGCCCCTCCCCCGCTCACGCTCGCTCCCTCAAAAACAGGCATTAAAAAAATAGCTTAAAATATATATTTTGGCAGTTTAAAAATGTGCTTTTTATTGTGATAATAATTCACACACCATAATCCCCCCTTTTAAAATGTACAGTCCAGGGAGGGTTAGTATACCCAGAGAGGCGTGTATCCATCACCACTGTCTAATTCCAGAACGTTGTCATCATCCCCAAAAGAGACTCCTGCCAGCGGTCCTCGCCTGCTCCTCCTTCCCCCAGCCCTTGGCAACCCCTTGTCTGCTTTCGGTCTCTATAGATTTGCTTGCCAAGGACATTTCATATAAATGAAATCATATAACGTGTGGCCTTTTGCATCTGGCTTCTTTCGGTTAGCGTCTTCCGAGGTCCATCCATGTTGTAGCAGGTGTCCATACCTCCTGCCTTTTTTTTTTTTTTTTTTTGACTCAGTGATATTCCGTTACCTACCTATCCCTCATGTTATTTATGCATTCGTTGGACACTGGCAGGCATTTGGGTTGTTTCCCTCCGTGCGGAACGCTGTGGCTACGAACATTGCCGAACGAGTTCTTGTTTGCACCCCGGTTTCCTGCGCTCCGGGGGATATCGACCTAGCAGGGAAATTGACAGGTCACACGTTAACCCTACGCTTAACGTTCCAAGGAGCTGCCTTGCTGCTTTCCCCGGCGGCTGCACCACTTTACCTTCCCACCAGCAGTGCGTGAGAACTCCAGTTCCTCCACAGCCTCGCCCACGCTCGTCTTGGTCTGTCTGATGATAGCCCTCCCACTAGACGCGAAGTAGCTCATTGTGGAAAATACATAGTACGCGGTTAAGCCTGCAAAACCTTTCTCAGATAGAGAAGCAGTCTCACGGCAGGGCCTTCCGTATGTGGAACAGATACAAGGGGAGCCTCTGCAGGTGATGAGGAGGCCTGAGCCCACCGCTCAGCAGGCCCAGAGGCAAATCCTCTGGGGGGTCTGAAGACCAACCCGGGCTCCACGCTCACCCAGGTCCGGAATCTGAGTCTAGTCGCTGAAGACTGTGGCGTGGCGGCCGTCGCAGCCCCCAGCGCTGGCCTGCTTGCCTGGGGCAGCACCCCTCTCCCACCCCTGGCGTCTGGGTTGGGGGTCCGTCCAGCCGCTGTGCTGGGGCTGTCGCAGGGAGAAGAAGGAGTCCGATGGCCCCCACCTGTGGCTCCAGCGCTGAGGGCGGCTTGCGCAGGACGGAGGAAGCGAGCTGGAGAAATGCCTTCCCAGGTTCAGGAAGAAAGGCCATCCGTTTCTCGGGGGCTGGACACCCACAGTAGCCGGGGTCACGAAGCCAGTGGAAGGTTTACCGAGGAGCTCCCCGGCCGCGGATAGCCCCCGGAGCACTAATCCTCGGGGACTTGGAGTACGGCTGCTGGCACGCTCCCAGCCCAGGCTTGCACCACACTGGCATTCGAGGAGCACCAGACGCTCTGCTGTTTGCTGGGAGCACTGTTCGGCATTCTCGTGTTGCCTTGGCAGAGAGAGGACCCCTCCCAAGCTCTGTTCTGTCGGTTGCGTCCTCTGCTTTCCGCAGCTGTCGGAGGCCTGAGTCATCAGAGACAGATTGTTCTGTTCCCTGGGGTTTTAGGATGGCTTTCTTCTTTTACTGATGGCCGAGTCATTGCAAAAACTCATTGATAGTACATACAGGGACTTTCACTTAGCCAGAATATTGGATTAACCCAAGTGCCTGGTCTCTCCCCCCACGACTCGCTGATTGAGTAAACTGCCATGGTGTCTCTTCAGAGAAATGCAGCTTCCTCGTGTTACCGAGGTGGAAACTGAAACCCAGGAGCCCTAGTCATTGAGGGAGAATGAGGCTTTCGTTGTAAGTCCGTCATTTCCTTAACAGCTCAGGATCACGGAAGGTTGGATCCAGAAGTGTCTTAGAGACCATCTAAGCCAACCCCTTGGCCTACCAGACATGCTCAGACCATTGTGCATTGGTTGTGTTGTTTTTTATGAAGTCACCCAGAGGGTGGTGGTCCCTGAGTTTCAACCCAAGGCACGGCATGCTAAGTGGTCATGACAGTAAGTGATGGGAAAGTCCAGGGGGAAAGCCGTGCAGGTCAGAGCCTTGCAGGAGGCGTGTGATGCGTGCATGAGAACAGGGCAGGGAGGGTGCTGCAGGCTGGGCCAACAGCCCACGTGAAGGTGCCAGAGTGACTGATGGGGCTTTCCTGGGGGTCAGCAGGCCACTGACAGCACGTTGGCAAGGGTATGGGTGAGCGGGCCTTGAATGTTGGCAAGGGTATAGATAAGCGGGCCTTGAATGCCAGAATCAAGAGCCGTGCCCAATTTTTACTTAATCGGGGGCCCCCGATGCCTCTCAAGGGTCCAGATGCTCTTCTCCATTGCTCCTGCAGCCCTGACCCAGGCTCTTCTGATTTCCCACTTGGAAGTTCGTGATAACCTCCTGAGTGGTCCTCTGCCTGTATTCCTGTCCCTTCCCAGCCGCGCTCCACAAAGGCCCCCTACCCCGGGGGGCTTTCTAAACTGCAAGTCTAAACTGGGCCTCTGACCTCACCAGACCCCCTAGTTTCCTCAGCAGCTCTCCAGCCATGCCATGCAGTTGAACAACTCACTGCCTTTGCCCAGCCTTCTCCTTCCTTCCCACCTGCTTTCTCCTGCTGCCGAACTCCTATTCATCCTTCAAGACCCAGCATAAATTTCCTCTTGGAGGAGCTGTCTCTGACCCTCATGAGGCCACGTGATGCCTCGAATGGGTCTCTGTTTTGAAGCTCGCGCTGCGTTGCACTTATCTATACTGGCAGTTCCCACTTTCGAGCGTGTGTTGTGTGGCGGGCACTGGGCTGAGCCCCGGGCATGCGTTATCCTGCCACAGTAACCACGTGAGGTGCACCCCACGACGGCCCCACTCACAGATGAGGAAGCAAAGGCTCAGAGAGGTGGTGTGGCTCACCCAAGGCATGCGTGTGGAGGCTGACAGAGCTGGGATTTGAGCCCAGATCTGTCTGACTCTGTCTCTACGTCCTTCTGTCTCCTGTTCCCTGGATCCTACTGTATTCCCTGGACCCCCATTGTAGGCCTTTGAGAGACCGTTGGGTGTGGGAGGGACGGATCAAAGCGGGGGGCACAGCAGCGTGGTCATGATGTGGGCAGGATGGGGACGTGGAGGGAGGCCGGAGTGAGGGCCTGGGTTTACTCTGGTGTTGAGGCGAGAAGAGACTCTCAGTCCGGCGCCCCACGGTGAAGGGTTTCCTTTCCACCTTTCATTCCAAGTGGCAGCCTCTGGCTGCCAGGGAACAGGGCTGTGGGACTGCGGGGAGCTGGCAGGTGGCATGGAGACAGACACCATGGCAACCCGCCTCCTCTCTGGGGCCTGGAGGGGGAGGAAGGACCAGAGAGAGCACAGGGGGCGCACTGAGGCTTCTGAGTAAGATCCTGGAGAGGTGGCTCCCTTTGGGCCTCGGTGGCTTCTGCCCTCCCCTGAGGGATCCCCCGTCCCCCCCGCCTGCAAGGTCCTGTCCCAGCAGGGGAAATGCCTCTTCCTCCCCTGTCCTGAATGAATGGCTGGCTCTGGCCTCCCAGGAGACCAGCAGGTCCATCCAGGTACAAACACTGTCTCCTTCCCGCCCCCTGGGCCAGGGAGGAAGGAAGAGGGAGCACAGGAGGAGGGAGGTGTGGGGTTGCCGAGCAGGTAGGAGCAGGGACAGAGGAGACAAAGCTGTCATTGTACTGAGGCCACACTCAGCTCCAAGGCAAACCAGGCAACTTGCCTGCCTCCCAGGACAGAGGCCGGGGACTCCGCCTGGACTTTCCTCGCTCCTTAGCAACCTTTACCCAAGCTGGCCTGGGAGAGCGAGGCCTGTCCTTGGATCTGAGTCCTGCTGAGTCCTGCCTCTGCTGAAAAGTCCTCCTGAAGGCACAGCCTCTTCAGGGCATCCCCCCAAAAGCGACAAGGGAAGGGGGTGAGGCCGGGAGGGTGGCTGGGGCAGCCGGGCTGCCTGGGACGAGAAGCCAGGGTCTGCCGGGCCCTGCGGCTCTGCGAGCTGGGGCCCACATGTGATAACGCGTCACCCCCCTGTCGGCCCCAAGCTGTGCCCAGGAGGCCCAGAGCCCTTGGTAGCCTTCCTGACAAGTGTGGGGAGCACTGTCTTCGGTCCTGCGGCTCCTCCTTCAGGGGTCGGCCCTACATTGCCCGGAGGCCCTGCCTGATTGGGGCATGATGGGTGGGAGCTGGGGCGAGCAGCTCAGGTGACAGGCATGGTGTCGGCAGCTCCTGCACCCGGCACCCGACACCTCCGGGCAGACAATGCTGGCTGTGTCCAGGCCCTCCGGGGGGACAGGCCACGTTCTGTGTCACGGCCAGGAAACAGGCCACCTGAGCAGCGCCTTTGTTCTCTCAGGAGGCAGCCCCGCCACCGGGCAGGTTGACCAGGCTCCCGGGAGGACGTGGACGTGGGAGGCCCGTGTGACCAGGGGTGGGGCCAGCCAGGGGACTCCGGAGTCTGAGACCCAGCCCCTCGGGCGTCTGGTGTTGGCCTGGTTCCGATGTTGGCCCTGCCCACACTCTGGGGGCGTGACTGGGGCAAGTCCCTCCTCTGGGAGGCTCGGATTCCTCATCTGTGAGGGGACTAATCACAGCACTTCCTCATAGGGTTTTTGGGAGGAGTCAATGGCACACTGTACGTAACGTGCTTGGCACGGGGTCTGCGCGCAGCGGGGCTCGGTGAAAGCTGCTCTCCAGCATGGGGGAAGGTTGGGGCATGGTGTCCTTGGTCAGGTCTCCGGGAACCCAGGCTGCTGGCCTCAGTCCCTGCTCTGAGCACGGAAGAAAGAGGGAACTGGGGTCTCTGGAGCTGGCCTAGGACTAGCAGGTTGGGGCAAAGAGCCCAGGCCCGCCCGCCTCGGACTCCAGGGGTCTGGGGTGACGCCCAGTACCGGAGGCCTCCCGACAACAGCCAACGCTCAGCCCGCCATGGGGCTTCTCCCCTCCTTAGACCCTTCTAGGGCTGCCCTTGGAGCCTAAGCCCCTACCCACTTGTCAAGAGTGCCAAGGAAGGGTCCCTACAGGCCTGGTCACTTCCTACTAGGTCCAGCCCGCCAAGCACCCCCCACCCCCGCCCCAGAGGAGGGCTTCTGTACCCATTCACCCCCCTTCCTCATCTGCTTTGAGCCTGTGCTCTGAGGTCCTGACGCATGCCCGAATCAGCATGCGTGATTGCATGAATGGGTGCAGGCCTGCCTGTGTGTAGCATGCGTGTGGGGGGGCGGGGGGGTGGCCTGGCTGCACGTGCTGCATTGTGGGCAGGCCCCGAGCATGTTCACTGAGATGTGTGTGGCCTGCCTTAGAATGGCAGGGACCTAGTACCTTCTCACATTCGTGTGTATCCGTATGTCTTTCTACACGTGTGCTGGTATGTTGGTCTGTCTTGTCTCCCCTATAGACAGGAAGCCCTGAGCCACACGCCAGCGGGCGCCCTGGGAAGGTGACGTCACGACTAGCCCAGCCTAATTTGGGGTTCCTGGTCCTGCTCCAGGAGTCCTCCAGCCTGCAGCCCCCGCCGAGGAGGGAGGACTGTCTACCGTGGGGTGGGGTCCGAGTCAGGGATCGGGGGTCCCGGCTTGTAGTGTAGAGAACTCAGTGCTGTGCTGAGTCAGGAGCCCTGCCCCGAAGCCCGTGTGACCTTGGGCCAGGCCTTCAAGCTCGCTCTCCACATTCGATCATCTGGAGAACACAGGGTCGGATCTCTGATTTCCGGCTGCCCCCGAGGCCCTGACGTTCGAGATTTTTGTCAGGTGGCAGGAGGGTGCTAACTTCGTTGGTGGAGGGAGCTGTGGCCAGAGCCTGCTGGCCGGGCCCTCGCTCGGTCCTGGGGTGTCCTGCTGAAGGGCGAGAGGAGAGCCATGCCAGGCAGCGGCCCCAGCGAGAGGATGACGTGGCCTGGTCCGGCCCTCCCCGCGGCCCCCCCAATGCGCCCTCTCTCCTCAGCCCCGGGGACACCGCCCATCCCGCCCCTCACCCGGACCCGCAGCCTCATGGCCATGTCCCTGCCGGGCAGTAGACGGGCCTCTGCTGGATCCCGCAGGTGAGTTTCCCCCTTGGCCTCAGAGGGCGGGAGGAGGGAGGGTCTCCGTCCCCACTCTGCCACCAACATGCAGTGTGTCCGTGAGCAAGTCATTTCCCCAGCTTTAAAACTGGGCTCGCCAACACTCACCTCCTCTTGGAACTATTTAAGGGCTCAAATGACGCAGTGGATATAAAAGTTCTCTGAAGAATCAAACCACTGGATTCCTACCATCACCAGTGCTGTTGTTACATTTCACAGTTACCGGAGGGGACTCACGCCGTCATCCACTCTGGCTCACTCGGGCCCCCCTGCCCCCTTGACTTTGACCTTTGTCCCTACCCCTGCCTGCCCTGCTCTGCCCCACCTGTCTCGGCCCACTCAGGGCCCTCCTCTGGGGTTGGGGGACCCTGAAAGTTGAGGACCCCTGGCGAGACAGATGGGACCCCCCCCCCGCCCCCCGCCGCCCTTGGCCCTGCCCAGCCTCCATTCCTGTCCTGGGGAGCCAGGAGGACCGGCCTGCTCCTGGTTTTCCATCTTGATTTGCGCTGTCTGTTCTGTCACCCCTGTCTGTGCGTCCCCCTCTCCCCTCTGCTTCTCTCCCCGGTGCCGACCCCGCAGCGGGGGCCCTTTGGGCCGCAGCGGCCTGGCGGTGTTCGCCCAGTGTCCGCAGCTGCCCGCCAGCCAGAACGAGCACCTGCCTCTTCTCCCTGCCTCCAGGCGCACCTCTCCGCCAGTGAGCGTGCGGGACGCCTACGGCACCTCCTCTCTCAGCAGCAGCAGCAACTCGGGCTCCTGCAAGGGCAGCGACAGCAGCCCCACACCCAGGTAAGGCCTCCCCTGTGCCTGGTCTCCTGCTGGCTGCGCACTTGGGCGCCCTGGGTGGGCCGGGGCTGTAGGACTCCAGCGTCACTGGCTGTGCGGGTCACTGTCCCAGAGCCTCAGCTCCTCCTGTTTGAGGGAGGGATGTGACACCGCCAGCCGCACATCACCCTGTGATGCTCTCAGAGCGAGGGCCCGGAAGTGTCCGGGACCCCGTCCCGTCTTCCTGCCCCGCCGTCCTTGGGGTACGGTTTTGTCCTTGCCGTTCCAAGAGGCTCCTACCCCTCCAGGCATCAGGCCAGCATCGGGTCCAGAAGGAACAAGGGCCCAGCGCAAGGGGCTCCTGCCTCCTGAGAAGGGACACCTTCCCCGGGACTTCTGTCTCCGCCTTGCCAGCTGGCACTGGCCGTGGCTGCAGGGCAGGTGGTGCCGGGCAAGATAGGTAGGGACAAGCCACTCGCGGCATCTGCCATCCCGCTCTCCTGAGGGGCCCCTGTGAGAGAGACTGAGGTGGAGCTGGTCAGGAGAGCGGAGTGTGTCACAGCGTGGCACCTGCCAGGCTGTGCCCTCAGGGAATGGCGGAATGTAACGGGAAAAGCAGGATCGGCTGGGGAGACAGGTGAAGGGAAGCTGTGCGTCCTTGAAAACCAGGGAGGGACAGCCGTAATGGCGGCCCATCCTCGTTCCCCAGTGGAGCCGGGGGAGCGCGGCCTTGGCGTTCGTACTTCCCGTCTTTGAGTCTCCATTCCCTTATCTGTAAAGAGGGGCCAACATCCCACAGGTCTCTGTGGGTTGATGTCTGCAGGTGGCCCGTACTGGCCGCTGCCCTCGTGAGGACTTTGGTCCCACCTGGGGGTCCTGGGCCGCCAGGCTGGCGAAGGCTGGCCTTGGCCTTCCGGCAGAGACGGTGTCATTGGTGCAAAGTGATGCTCAGATCAGGCCGAGACGGCTGTTCTCAGAGTTTTCCGCCACGACACGCGTGACGGGTGACACGCATGTGCAGGACCCACGCCTCAGCCTCCTGGCTGCAACCCCAGCTCGGGGTGGCGCGCAGCAGGTGTGAGTGGCACTGACGGATGCGTTCACTTCGAAAAGTATGTGACGGGCAACTTTAATACTTCTTCACAGCAGATTTTTGCAACGCGTGTCATCATCACGGCAGTCCACGGGGGCGGCCCCAGCCCCGAGGCTGAAAAATCCCGTGAGAGGGTCTCCTTGCCCATGTGGACAGTGTCAGCTGTGGGTGAGCAGCGGGGCCTTGGCTGTGGCCTCGGTGCAAACAGCCAGGTGTTCCGGGGCGTGAATAGTGGAGAGCCATGAATCACGGTGTATTCTTCTTCTCGGTTATATGTAAACATATTTTTTCCCCTTCAAGGATAGAGCTAGTGACTAAGAACGTATGAGTGTTAAGTGTTACATTAGAGCAAAAAAGCACATTAGAGAAAAACCCATGAAAGCACATAGGAAGCGTGAGAATGGCTACTTGTTCTATAATTCTCAACTGCGCTGGCTTAACTGATCCTGGAGCCCGGGGCCCCGCGAGAAGCCCCTTGTCACTCGGCACAGACCGGCGCCCCTCTAGCTGGAGTCCCTGCGTGGCAGCCGCTGGGATGTCCGCAGCGTGGGGCCCTGGCCCCGCTGGCTGGCTTCTCTCTCGGAAGGAGATTCTTAGAGTCCGCAGAGGTGGAGTCCCCAGCTCGTGACCCACGCCACCCCTCTGCCCCTTGTCACGCGGAAAAAACAGGCCAGCGTGTGATGTGACCTGAGTTAAACCTAGGGACCACGAGGCGAGGAAGTAGAGGAGAATCATTTCTCTTTCTCTCCGCCTCTGTCTACACATTCTCTTTGATAGCTGACGGTTTAGAAAGACTTCTTTCCTCCATAAACATTAGCCGGCTCCCACAGAGCCGTTCACACTCCCTCCGGGGTGGCTGCTTCTGCGAACCAGGGTCAGACCTGGCGATGTCACTGCCCCTCCCTAGACGCGGGGGTGGCCGGCCCCTAAAGGAGCAGGAGTCGGACGGCCACAAGGCCTCTGCCAGACTGTGTGAGAACGTGCCCAGGCTTTTAAGACAAGACCCAAGGAGGTTTCCTCGTGAACAGAACAACCCACAGGCAGGAAGCTGTGAGTCGAGGCGGCTGGGCCGCGTGTGTTGGTGAAATCGGGTGCTCTCCGCTGGGTGCAAGCCTTGGCTCTCCGTCCTCCACTGGGTGGGAATCCCTCCACCTCTGCTGAGCTGGGTCCAGGGTGTGCTCACCACACACACACACACACACACACACACACCACACACACATCTGTGCCACCCGGGGCCAGGTTGCATGTGGCACCCGGCTTGCTGCCAGCTCAGGGTTCAGCCGTTAACGAGGCAAAGCCCCGAGCTGGTGAGCGATCACACGTGCGTTTGTGTGTGCCCTCAGAGCACGAGCGCGTATGCAGGTGGCAAGGGTCTGTGTGCGTCTGCGTGAACCCGCGTGTGGGCCGGCGTCCTAGTACGCGTGAGTGGCCCCCGAGGGTGGCTGCGGGGTGGCAGGACGCACGGGCACGGGTGTGCGCACACGCAGGTGGGCGCGCAGACACAGACGGACCGGGGTAATTGTACTCAGATGTGTACTCCAAGGAAATACGTGTGCATGGCCGTGCAAACTCGTGTGTCCGTGAGGATGGCAAGCAGGGCGTCAGAGTGTGTTTGGAGACCGCTGTGCGTGCACACGTGTCTGTACCCGCTGTTTCCCCCATGGTCCTGCAGGCCAGGCGGTGACGGCTCTCGGCTCTGGGGGGTGTTTGCTCCTGCACGGGGGGGGGGGGGGGGGAGGCCTTGCCGCCACGCAGGCCCTGGGGGAATGACACAGGGAGGGGGACCACGCCGGCCTCTGGCCCCCAAACGCATTCTCTGGGTTAGGAGCCTGGACACATGAGTTCTGGGATCACTACTGGCACTGAGCTGACCGATAGCGTCAGGAGGGCACAGAACACGGTGCCAGGCTGTGCGTGTGCTGTCGTGTGTCCCCACCCCAACTAGAGGACCCCCAAGCTCCCCACTGTGGTCTTCACACAGAAGAGTTTTTATTTTTTTAACGTTTATTCATTTTTGAGAGACCGAAAAAGACAAAGCGTGGGCAGGGGAGGGGCAGAGAGAGAGAGAGACACAGAATCCGAAGCAGGCTCCAGGCTCCGAGCTGTCAGCCCAGAGCCCGACACGGGGCTCAAACTCGCTGACCGCAAGATCACGACCTAAGCAGAAGTCAGATGCTTCACTGGCTGAGCCACCCAGGTGCCCCCAGAAGAGCTTTAACAGAACCTACCTTCCGGAAGGTCTGGGTGTTCTCATGCCCACCCGGGCTCCTGGGGGAAAGCCTGGCCCGGAGCTGTCTGGTGATGGTTGGGGACCTCTTCCTCCCTCCGCGCTGACATGTGTCCCCACGCAGGCGCTCCATGAAGTACACGCTGTGCAGCGACAACCATGGCGTCAAGCCCCCCACCCCAGAGCAGTACCTGACCCCACTGCAGCAGAAGGAGGTGTGCATCCGGCACCTGAAGGCGCGGCTGAAGGACACGCAGGACCGGCTCCAGGACCGGTGAGCCGCTGGCGGAGGGCTGGGGGTGGGTGGGCAGCCCTGGGCAGCCCTGGAGACCCGCTGGTCTGGAGACCCAGGGCCCTGGGGCACTTCCAGGAGGAAGGAGCCGCTGAGGGCTTCCCGGCACCCGGCCTGCCCTTTCCTTCCGGCAAAGCCCTGGGGGAGCCCCTTTCCAGAGCCCTCAGCCGCCCCTATGCTCCCCTCAGCTGCTCTCCCTGACTGCAGGCAGCTTCCCCTGACAGCCGGCCAGTCCTCCCCACACCCCAAGGTGGTGCTCTCCCACTTTGGGCCTGGCAGCCCCATTTGGCCACTTCTTACCCCCTGGCTCCTTTCCACCTGGGGAGCAGGGCCACAGGGCATCCTTCCTGGCTCACCTTCCCTGTTGGGGGTGGAGGACACCCCCTCAGCCCCTATTTGTTTCTACCCAAGGAGTCACCAGTGGGGGGGTGGGGGCTCTGGGCCCACCAGTTCAGGCCCCATAAGCCTTTCTGCTCATCTACTTACAGACGATGTGAGATCCTGAGAAACCTTTCCTGAGCTCCTACCCAGCCCAGGGGACCCCAGCCCCCCCGCCCCCCACGGTCCCATCTGAACTCATTCTCCAGACCTGAGGGCAGATCGTGACCCTCTCAGCTGCTACCTTTCTGGGCCAGCAGCTTCAATCTTTATGACTGAAGCTTCAGGACTGCCCTCTGATCTCTTCATCACCTTAATCATTTCCTCTGCGCTGTGTCAGTTCAAATCCGCAGCCGCTGGGAGCTGGATCCCACGCTGTGCCGGGCACTGAGGGCCGGGGCAGGCCACCGTGAGCATGGCTTCTTTCCTCTTTTTAAAAAACCCTACAGTTTCCCTATCCAAAGTGTACAATTCAGTGATGGTTAGTATAGTCACAGAATCGTGCCCCCATCACTGGTATCTAATTCCAGACTATTCCCATCACCCCAGAAACAAACGCCATTCACAACCGCAGCCACGGCCCAGGCTCCCGGTTACCGCTAATCTTTTCTGTGTCTCTGGATTTGTCTATCCTGGACACGGCATATAAAGAGAAGCATACGCCATGCGTGAGCACCCCTTCCGTGACCAGTGCTCTGCCAAGTAGCCAATCTGGTTTGGGTTTGTTGTGGTTTTGAACCACAGGAAGTTACAGGTGGCATTCTGTGGGCCTCCTGGTCTGTAGAGTTGGGATTTCTATTTTTAGCTCCCATCATCTTCTCAGTGATGCCCTGGCTCTTCCTGGCCATTTGCACTAATGTCCTCAGGAAGCAGACAGCCCATCACGTCGCTTCCTTTCTGGGGCTGGTCCAGCGGCTGGAGCAGACGTCTGCCTGTGTGGTTTGGGCACGACGCCCTGGCATGGACGTGCCGACACCTCAAATCCCTGGCCACGCTTGCGGGAACCTGCGGCGGCTCTTTGCTTGCCCCCCTGCCACACGGCCCGCTCTCCGTGTGTTCGCTTTGATACCTGCCTCCTGCAGTCACCTACCTTCTCCTTAAAGAAGCTTCTAGACTCTGTGCTTTTGTTTGCCGTGTCCCCACATCCCGAGATGGCCTTGCCCCCGTCCTGCTTCCTTGGCGAACTCCTCCTTCGAGGCTCGGTTCAAATGTAACGTCCTAGACGGGGTGGGGAAGCCACAGCTCCCTGGCCTGGGGTCCTACTGGCTCCAAGGAGAGAGGGGAAGGGCCCGGCCACACTGAGCATGCCCAGTCCCTTCCTCCAAGCTCGCTCTCCCTCCCAGGACTCAGCACCAGTGCAGAGGGTATCCGTAGAGTGAGTCCCAGTTAGGGTCCCCCGTGCCTGCTGGTACATCTGGTATTGCCACTCTGAGTAGCACCATCACGGAGTTGTGTCCTTTTGGGTGGTCCAGTCCGCTGCTTTCCAGATAATGCCATTGCCGACCTTCACGGCCACCACAGCCCCTCATCCCAGTCCCTGTGACCATGAGTCCTGGCCTCATTTCCTGAGCTGCACATTCCATCTGACTCTGAAAAGCGCATGGTGCTTGATCTGGAATGATGTCCCTGGTGGACTCCTCACCCTCAGAGTGATGGTCTAGCCATGCGTGGATTGCATTTCCGTGAATTCGGGGCACGTGGGCCACATGGCTGGGAGAGATGCTGTGGTGGGCACCCCCCGACAGGACTTCCCGTGTCAGGAATGGCTTTCCTCTGTCCTCACTGCTTTCACTGCATCCTGTCCAATCTCGCGCTGCCTTTACCTCCAGACTTGATAGGATGTTTATCTAACTCGCCTCTGTCCCCCGCACCCCGGATTCATCTGTGACTCGGGGGTTTCAGACGCCTGTGTCTGGTGTGCCTGGCACGTGCCTCGCCTCTTGGGAGTGGCCCGTGCGTTTTTGTCCATCTTTTGGGCCCACCCTCTTCATAGTAGATACACAGCAGAGACATTGAACGTGACTAAAAGAGGGCCATCTGTTGTCATCACTTTCCTCTGTTCCACCCACCACTCTTCATCCCCCCACTTGAGGGAAGGTGTGAAATCGGCAGCCTCCCCCCACACAGCGGCTGGAACATCCCTCAGCAAAGCAAAGCGGCCCACGGCCTGCCCCCGCGTCCCCGGCCCGGTGTCCCTCCGCGGACAGTTTTCAGCACCGGATTTCATAGGGGGCCGTGTTCCTTCCCCTAGAGCGGAGATTTTAGGTTTAGTTTTTATTGTCGCACGTTAAGATTTTAAAGTGGATGTGTTTGGTTTTTATAGCAGGAGCATCTATGTATACATTGAGCGTTTTTCTTGTCTAATCTCTTCTGTAGGTGATGGATTTAAATGGGGACAGTCGTCTGCATTACGGTCTCCAGGGCTGGGGATGCAGAGGGGCCCGAACGTGTCTTCTTCCTCCCAAGAGGAGGCCCCCTTGGCCGCCCCCTTCCCCCCTGTGGAGCAAGGAGGAGGCACTGAGTCAGGCCTTGTGTGCTCTGGCCCTCTGTCCTTAGTGACAGCCCCTTCCTTGCTTGCCCTTGGTGGTGGTGACGGGCCAGGCAGTGAGCGTGTGTGTGTCATCTGCTCGCAGGGACACGGAGATTGATGACCTGAAGACACAGCTGTCGCGCATGCAGGAGGACTGGATCGAGGAGGAGTGCCACCGCGTGGAGGCCCAGCTGGCCTTGAAGGAGGCCCGCAAGGAGATCAAGCAGCTCAAGCAGGTCATTGACACGGTCAAGAACAACCTCATTGACAAGGACAAGGGGCTGCAGAAGTACTTCGTGGACATCAACATCCAGAACAAGAAGCTGGAGACGCTGCTGCACAGCATGGAGGTGGCCCAGGACGGCACGGCCAAGGAGGATGGCGCCGGGGAGTCGGCCGGCGGGTCCCCCGCCCGCTCCCTCACCCGCAGCTCCACCTACACCAAGCTGAGTGACCCGGCCGTGTGCGGGGACCGGCCCCCCGGCGAGCAGCCCGGGGCTTCGGGCGAGGACGGGGCTGACAGCGGCTTCGCGGTGACCGACGACACGCTGAGCCGGACGGACGCGCTGGAGGCCAGCAGCCTGCTGTCGTCGGGCGTGGACTGCGGCCCCGAGGAGGGCTCGCTGCACGGCGGCTTCAGCCTGGGCCCCCGCTTCCCTGCCAGCAACACCTACGAGAAGCTGCTGTGTGGCACGGAGGCCGGCGTGCAGGCCAGCTGCGTGCAGGAGCGTGCCATCCAGACAGACTTCGTGCAGTACCAGCCGGACCTGGACACCATCCTGGAGAAAGTGACCAGGGCCCAGGTCTGCGGGGCGGTCCCCGAATCGGGGCACGGGTGCCCGGAGCCGGAGCCCCGCCCCCCGGGGCCCAAAGACCCCGACTCGGCCGTGGTGGTGACGGTGGGTGACGAGCTCGAGGCCCCCGAGCCCGTCACCCGAGGGCCGAGCCCGCACCGGCCCGGTGCCGACCCCAGCCCGTCGGTGAGCGTGGCGTGCCCTGTGGAAGACGAGGAGGAGGTGGCCGCGGCCGAGAAGGAGCCCAAGAGCTACTGGAGCCGCCACTACATCGTGGATCTGCTGGCCGTGGTGGTGCCGGCCGTGCCCACGGTGGCCTGGCTGTGCCGCTCGCAGCGACGCCAGGGCCAGCCCATTTACAACATCAGCTCCCTGCTGCGGGGCTGCTGCACAGTGGCCTTGCACTCCATCCGCAGGATCAGCTGCCGCTCGCTGAGCCAGCAGGGCCCGGGCGGGCCGGGCGGCGGCTCCCAGCTGTGAGGGGTCCGCGTCCCCGCCAGCGGCTCCGGCGGCCCGACCACTGATTGTAGGGGTGCCGCTCTCCCTCTCGCTCGTTCCCGGAGGGCAGCATCTTACTTGTTTGGTCTCGGGTTTGGAAGTGGTTTTGTTTTTTTCTTTTTTTTTTTTTTTCAGGATGTGAACCGTGTCAGGGGGCTGAGAGTCGGGGTGGGGGGAAGGCGTCCCAAAACTTTGACGGGAGACAAGGGAAGAGAGACCGAAGGCAGGGAGGCACGCCGATTGTACGAACTGCAGACAGAGGAGGTAGCGAGGTCCCCCCGGCCCGGCCCTGTCCTCCTGGACCTTCCCGCGGGGCGGCCCCGGCCCACAGTGTCTCTGGTGTGTTGATCTGGGGAGGCTGGGCCTGAGACGCCTGGAGCCTCCCTGCCCCCCACACCCACGTCCTGTCTGGTGGCCTCCCGCCCACGCCTTCTCTCTCAGGCCGCCCCTTGCCCTGGGTCCAGCCTCCTGGGCCATCATCTCCTCACGCGGAGGCAGCCGCCTCCCAGAGTACAGGCAGCTGGCCCGGGACTCGGAGCCGTGTCTGCAGCCACCGGGTCTGGCGTCTTCAGGCCGCTCCCGGCGCTGGGATTCAGAAGCGTCGTCCAGGCCGTGGGCACGGGCCGGAGGAAAGACCGCGACGGGCAGGAGGTGGCAGAGCGCAGCGTGGGTTCTCTGTGTTTGTTCGTCCTAGACCTTCCCCGGGATCCAGTCCCCTCTCGGCGCAGATCATTCCTCCCACGACAGCCGAGCCAGACAGGCCAGCGCCGGGGCCGGAGCACGCACCTGAGCCCAGCTCCCGTCCCGTCCCAAGCCTCTGCCAGCACGCGAGGAGGAGGCAGGGGCCGGAGGCTCCAGGGGGCTCCTCCAGCCTTCCGAGATGAGGCCCCGCCACCGTGGGGGCAGTCCTCAGCTGGTTTGAGAAGCCACAGGCCACGACCGCCCCTGGAGCTCACCCCGACTTGCTCTGGGGGCTTCAGGCCCAACTTCTGCTTTGCACTATGTTCACTTTGGGGCTCGGTTCTTACGCACCCCAGCGTCTCCACTGAGGGGCTGTTTGCCTTCGAGGGCGAGGGTTCCTAAACTTTGACCTATCTGCCTCTGGAAGGAATTCCAGCAGGATGGATGGCAAGATGGGATACTGAAGCCATGATGTTCGTCCAGGCCAAAGCAGGGTGCCCTGGGATGTCTCCCAGGCAGGGATGGGGTGGGGCAAGCGGGGGTGCCCTGAGTCTCCCCACTCACAGCCTGAGGCCAGTTGGCCTGGGAGCTTCCCTGGCCTGCCCCCCTCCTTCCCTGGGACATGTGGTCCCCCGGCAAAGCTGCTGACCTTTTACCACCACTGTTATTTTACAAAGTAAACCGCTCCTTCTCCCTGGTGGGGCTTACACCCATCTGGTCGCCCCTCCTTCAGAGGTTGGGCCCCGCATTTGGGAGGGGTTGGTGGGACCCCGTGTCTTACTCGTCCCTCCGGCCCAGGGGCCCCTCTGGTTCTCTGCCAAGGCTGCTTGCCCACCCCAGCCGCTCCGACAGCCGTTGCCTGACTTATG
Organism: Leopardus geoffroyi; assembly: GCF_018350155.1. Lineage (NCBI taxonomy): Eukaryota > Metazoa > Chordata > Mammalia > Carnivora > Felidae > Leopardus > Leopardus geoffroyi. The sequence goes on from NC_059336.1 coordinate 28,363,663, forward strand.
GGCTCCGCCTTTCCTCTCTGCGCCCTCCACTCAGGGGCGGGGTGGGGGTGGGGGGCACCTGCATGCACTGGACGTGGGCAGCCAGCCCAGCCATGGGGGCGACAGCCCCCTCTGCCACATGCTTTGTGCCTCCAAAGCTCCCCCCACCAGTTGGGGGCCTCAGACCAGCCATCCTTTGTGGAGCACCCTTACCCCAGCCAAGCCGCACCTGAACTCCTGGGGCCCGGCTGGGGCTGCCCCGCAGACACTGGGGTCGTGACATGGAGGGGCAGTGGACAAACCCAATCCAAAGCCAAGCCGGGACTGGCCGTGGACCCAGACTCCTGTGCCGTGTACTCACGAAGCTGCGTAGCGTCTCCTTAGAAACAGTCAAAGCTTTGCCGAGAAAATAAATGTATGACTATATTTGACAACATAAAATCTATATATTTTTCACCACTGGAATCTAGTCGAGCCGCGTAGCCCCCCTGCTCTTGTCTGTGTCTTGCTATCTGTGGCCTTCCTGTCGTGTCTTGTGTTTTGGTGGACGTGGTCCGGGCTGGGGCCGGAGCCTGCTCTGTGCTGCTGGAGAAGGCCCTCGCCAAGGGCGGCGCATGAGGGGAGTGGGGCTGCTGCCCCCATCTGTTGCTGCTCCGGGTTGCCGGGCCCCCGCCCACAGCGTTGAGGGTCTTCTCTTTTGGGGCCTCTGAGGGGCTTTACTTCTTCTCCGTGTCAGCGGAGGCGGCAGCCCTGGAACGGACCCTGGGGGGCCCCCTGGCTGGCGGCCCGGGCCCGGCCCTCCGTGTGTGTGTGTGTGTGTGTGTGTGTGTGCTCAGTGTCCGCATCTATGCAAGAGGGGCAGCGCTGCGTGTGCGGCTCCGGGCGACGGAGGCACAGCGGCCTGCCGGCTCGGGCTCCCAGCCCTGGTGATGCAGGGCACAGAGCGTGGGGCCGGAGGGCAAGGCCAGGGGCCCGGGCCGCCTGCACAGTGCTCCTCCTCCACAGCTCCCCTTTTCCTTCTTGCTTAATACCTCCTCCTGCTGGGCTGTGGCCTTCCCCTCCTGCCCTCGGCTTCTGGAGCAGAAATCGTGGGGGCCTCCCCTCTCCCCAGCCTCCAGCTGGAGCCGATTGGATCCTAAGGGACATTTTCCCAGGAACCACCTCCTGGAACTGCTGGTCCCTTAGAGCCCAGTAGCCGGAAGTGGCTTCAGCTTAGTTGGAGGACCTGGGCCTGGGCCTCCCTGCTGCTCTTCTGGTCCAGGCTCAGGCAGGAATCAGAGCTGGGGCTGGGACTCTGCACAGAGAGCTGGCCTCCGGCGGAGTTTATTCCGAGCATCTCCCAAGGGGATAACTTAAGCTTTCCACTGAACACCCTTCCCAGTCGTCACTAGCACCGGGGAACTGACAGCGCCCTGGGGAGGGGCAGGCATTGACAAAGTTCTGGGACCAGGGCCCACTGAGGGCCTGAGCCCAGGGAACTCATGACCCCCACTCTGACCTAGGGGGACAGTGCAAACATGTCACGGCGTACTCTTCCATTCGGCCATCCCCTCGACAGAGAATTTAGGGGACACGGGAAGGGGGGAGGTGGGGAGGGTCTTCACTTTGTCTCCTTTGTCCTGTTCAGACAGAGTTGTACCTGCAGCAGACAGCTCTGAATTAAAGCATGAAAACGCAGCAAGACCCTCGGCCTGTTTTCTTTATGTCGTGTCTGTTTTCTGAGGAGGGGTGAAGGGGACTCAAACCGTCCCTGCCAACCTGGGAGTCCCAGGGTGCATGCTGGGAAAAGCTGAGCAGAAAGAAATCCTTCCTGAGCTGGAGGGAAGCAGAGAGCTGCGTGCAGGTTCAGTGCAGCCACGCATCTGTCGCGGCAGCTGGGATCACTCCCCTCCCGGGTCAGGTGAAGGATCCAGACGGGCGTCCCCCAGCCTGCCTCAGGGTCAGACTTGGCGGGGCCTGTAAATGCACCCCGTCCCCTCCCCTACGGCCCCTCCCAAAGTGGATCTCGTACCTGCTCGGCAGATGCAGACACAGGCTGAGCAGGGGTGCTCGGAAGCCGGTGCCCCTCCTCCAGAGCCCCGCACCGCTCCCTGGCTCCAGTCACCCCTGCCTCGGCCCGCAGGCAGCACGTGACGGTGGCAGGCTCTCAGAGAACTGTGTGTCTTGAAAAAGCGGCGGTCTCACCACTGCTTAGAAGAAAACCAGGACTGGTGGGTCACGGGACCAAGGATTCTGGGATTTTCAATTACTTTTGAAGAAGGGCTTCTGTTTAAAATCAAATCTTTATTCAAAAGAAGTGTAGGATTAGGACTCTGGCCAGTTTGTGACACACGGCAAGTACAGGAAAAAGAAAAAATCCTCTCAAAGAATGTAGTTCTGTTCTCTCAAAACGTGGAACTGTGTCTCTGGTGGAGGCAAAAATCTTGCAAGGGCCCCAGCTGCAACTTTAAGAAGTGTTGCGCCGACCTGCCTACGTGTCCGGCATCTAAACCCGCACAGAGGATCCCCGCCTGTGGGCCTCAGTCCAGCTCAGAGTCGGAGGCTCAGCGGAGGCCCGAGGCCCGGTATCGGTGGCCGCCCCACGTGACCCTGCATGGAACACGCCCCCTCCAGACGCCCCCGCCCTCGGCAGCAGGCCCCTGGAACCCGGAGGACGCAGGACGCTGCTCTCCCCTGCAGGAGGGTGGGAGGGCTGTGCTGCCCTCCCCTGGCGTCAGGCATCTGGGATCGAGTGGTCCATGGTGTGGTGGAGCAGGGTCGGGGACAACCTAGATACAGCAACAATGACAGTCGCCCAAGCCGGCAGCACCTTCTCCTCCCCACTAGCCCATACATCCCCCACAGGGTCCTTCATTTCCATTTCTGAGACTTTCAAATCGCCAGAAGCCACCAGCCCCCTGGAAGGGAGGGCAGGGGAGGGCAGGCCGGGAGCTTTGAGGAGGCTGAGGAGGTTGGTGTGGCTGTGGGCAGGGGGGTGAGGGGGCAGGCAGGAGGGGGGCAGCCTTACTTTTTGACCATGTGCTCGTAGATCACGGTGGGGATGATGGTCAAGGTGACAACGCTCCCGGCCGTGGCCAGAATCTCTGTGACCTCTTTGTCCTGGGGAGGAGGTGAGTGAGCAGTCACCCCGGGGGCAGAGGAGGGGTCAGCGCGGCCCCAGCCGGAGGACCTGCTGCCTCTAGGTGAGACTCCCAGGCAGACACCCAGGACAGGCCCGGGCCTGAGCAAGAACGCAGGCCTGCTGACCTGAGGACCCCTGCCCACCCTCACCCTGAAGGCCAGTCCTGTGGGCCCAAACATACCAGGGTGTCAGCACTGCTCGTCTCCCCTCCCACCAGAGAGCTCCCAGAGCCCACATTTTCTATCCCATCTCCCTGACTCAGTCACACTCAGGTTCTGGCCCCAAAGCACAAGGAAAATTACCACGCGCGGGGACCATTAGGTGCACCCGTCCACCCAGTGGGCTCCTGGTGGCCAGCCAGCTGAGCCGAGCCCTCGCGGGACCTCTTCCTCTTACATCCAGTTGACCAGTAAAAAGAGAAAGGCCTACAGATACCATTCAGACCATGGAGAGAACAAGAAAGGACAAGCCTCCATGCAAAGCAGGCCAGATAGATCAAACTCTAAAGCTACAGCCACAGAAGAGCTTCGGCTCTTACTCTGAGACCGCTGACCTTTCACATACATCGAACCTGGCTGTGCGCTTAGTTGTCGCGGGACAAGTGGAGAAGACGTGTGAGATTGGATTGGTGACAGCCACAGGGTAGAACTAGATCAGCTTTGAGAAGCAAACCATCTCAAAAAGCATAGCGACCTAGGGCCCTTCAGGAAACAGACCCAGTCCTCGGAGCAACCAACACCATGGTCTGCCAGGATAACTAACAAGTTCATGACGATGCCTTGAGCCTCTGGCGAGGAAGAATTTGCCGCACATTTTAGACTGACTGTTCTCCAGAACAGTGAAGATGAAAGAACTGGAAGGCCTGGAAAGGAGTGGACCCGAGAGCAACGGCCACTTGCAATCCGTACTGGTGTAGTCCATTTTGGGGGCATAAGGCCTGACCCCCAAGGGAGGGGAGAATACGCAGTGGGGGGCATCTTAGACCCACATCAGGAAGAACTTCCTGGCCACAATGCTTATGAGCCAAGAGAGCAAGCCTCCAAAGAAGGGGGGAGACCGTCAAGCATGGTAAGCACATAAGGGACGGGATGGCCTGACGACGGCTCTTGACAGGGGCCAAGAACGGGCTGAAAAGCTTGTGCCCACTGTGGAGTGAGAAGCCGCTGCTCAGGCCACTTCTGCCGGGGGCGGGGGCTTGGGGAGGTTGGAGCTCTGGCCTCGGGTGAGGAAGGGACCCTCACTCTAAATCACACCTGCGACAGAACTGCTCTCGGTCCAGGTGCAGTGAGTCAGGATCAAACCGCTATTCAGGGTGACCTGTTCAAGCCACATGACTCACCATCTCTGTGGTCTGTTCCCTGAAGGTGCCCACCCCTCAGTCCGTGTCCACTAGACCCTAGACCCCTGCTCCTTCTTGCTTTTTAAAGTGATTTTTTTAGAGAGAGAAAGAGAGCACAAGTGGGGGAAGGGGGAGAGAGGGTGAGGGTGAGGGAGAGAGAGAGAGAGAGAGAGAGAGAGAGAACGAGAACGCATCCCAAGCAGGCTCCATCCTGCCAGTGCAGAGCCCAACCCGGGCTCAATCCCGCAAACCGTGAGATCATGACCTCAACCGAAATCAAGAGTCAGACACTTGACCGACAGAGGCAGCCAGGCACCCCTCCTTCTTGCTTTTTAAAGATGAAACTCACCACACACACACCCTCAAAAGATGAACAGAGGTCAGAGTGTATTTCCGAACAGTCATTTTCTAAAGCATTCCTATTACTGACCGTGAGCCACTGTGCAAGTAGAAGTGCCGAGGAGGGAGGTGCCCGCGCAAGCAGCTGCCCAGCCCGGCGTCCTGTCCTGCACGTGCCCTCTCGCCCCTCCTTCGGCCTCTCCTCTGGCCTCCACGTGGTAGTGACAATAGGAATATTTACTGAGCACTTAGCCCGTGCCTGGCACTGTGCTCGGAGCTCTACCTTCCTTGTCTTACTGAACCGTCGCAGCAACCTCAGGATGAGGAAACGGAGGCTCGGATGGGGCAGCAGCCTGCCCACAGACATAAGCCTCCCCTCCACCCGGCAACCTCCCAGCCCCCCCAGTCCCGTGTGGCCCACCTTCAGCCCGATGACGTTCTGCCCGTTCACCTCGCACACGGAGTGGTTGGTGAGGAGCCCGTTGCGGGCTGCGGAGCTCCCTCTGACCACAGAGACGACCTTTCCCTTCTTGATGACAAAGCCAACGTGGCCCGTGCTGTCCTTGTGCATGGTGACGGTCCGCTGGAACGGCCTGGCAGGCAGAGACAATGAGCTGCCTGGGACGTGGCTGGGGGCAGACAGAGAGGCTCCAGGAGCCAGGCCACTCACCTGTCCCGAACGACCATGACGATCTTCTCGGCCGATGCCCTCTTCAACACCCGGTGGGCTCTGTCTGTGCTCCAGCCGGCACAGTCACACCCGTCAATCTGCAGGATCTGATCTCCAAAGCGCAGCCCCACGAGAGACGCAGGGCTGTTGGCCTTCACCAGCTGCACAAAGAGCCCCTGGGGGAGGCGGGGCTCCATGGTCAGCTCCCCGGCCCAGTCTGTGCCCAGGTCCCTGTGCTGCTGTTCTCCTCCCGACCGCCTAGGAGCTACGGGGCACGGGGACCACAGCTCTGCGTGGGCAGGGCAGCAATTTTCCTGGGGAAACACTTTCCTGGGGAAGAAACGCTCCAGGCCACGTAGCCAGGGAGCAGCTTTCAACCCTGGCTGGAGGCTCTACCCCCAACCCCCGGACCGCATGGCTTCTTGTGATGGCATCGGCACCCCTGGCTTCCACTGTCTATAGACAGCTGCCTGGAAGCCAGATCCCTGTGATGGAGGGGAGGGAAGGAGGGAGGTTCTGAGCAGCAGGAGCCCAGGAGGGACAGGTGGAGGGTCCCTGCTGCTGGAACCCAGTGTCAGCCCTAGGGCCTTGCAGGATGGAGACTGAGAGGAAGAGCCTGGGCTTGGGGTTGGGTGCGCCTCGGCTCCCCTGCCTGCTCTGTACCTTCCTTACCGCGGACAGGGCCCCGCGCTGCCCCATCTTGGGCCGGTGGCTGATGCATTCGGGGATGCCCCCTTCTCTCCTGCCCAGCCCCCAGCCCTACCTGGTCGATGGCCCTTAGCCGCAGGCCCGTCTTGCCACGCTCGTCCTTGCACAGGTGGATCTCGCGCATTCCAGGCTTGATCTCTGCACGCCGCGCACCCTGGCTGTTCCCAGACACCGGTGCCACCAGTTGGCCCAGCAAGGGGCCAGAGCCCACCATCTGCACACACCAGGGTGGGGTCAGCCGGCCCCTGGGGCCTCGTAAGGATGGGGAAAGGAAGATGTAGTGGTCCCTGGGCCCTATCCTATCCCCAGACCACACTCCTCTGTGGGGGCCGCTAAGGGACATGGCTCCATGAAGCCACTAGGGGGCATCAAAGTCTACACCGCTGAAAAACAGCCAGGGAAATGAGAGACAGAGAGAGGATGAGTATACAGAAAGGGGACCCTCATTTTGCAAGGTACATTGGCATCAGGAGAGGACACCTTTAAAATCCACCTAAAAATAAAAGAAAACTTCACAGCAAATAGTGAGCAACTGGGGGTGGGGGGGAAGGCTCAATTTGGTTTTCGTCTTGAAAAAAATTTAAGCAAAAAGTATAAAAATGAACGCTTTCCCCCTAGGCCCAGAACCAGGCCGGATGCCCACTCTCACCACTACTGTTAAATACGGTACTCGAACAACTGGCCAGAAGAATAAGGCAAGAAAAGGAAATGAAGGCATACAGATTGGAAAAGAAATAAAATGGTCCCTATTTGCAAATGCTATGTTGGTCTACTAGGAAATTCCCAGGAATCTACAAATAAACTCCTAGAACTCATCACTGAGTTCAGAAAAGTCACAGGATACGAGATCAACACACAAAAATCAACTATATTTTTTATATACTAACAGTGAACGCATGGAAACTCAAATTAAAAGTTCAATACCGGGCTGCCTAGGTGGTTCAGTCGGTTGAGCGTCTAACTCTTGGTTTTGGCTCAGGTCATGATCTCACAGTTTCATGAGTTCGAGCCCCATATCAGGGCTTGGGTTTCTCTCTATCTCCCTCTCTCCCTGCCCCTCCCCCACTCATGCTGTCTCTCTCTCAAAATAAATAAAAACTTTTTAAAAAGTACAATACCAACTATAATCACTCAAAAAAAAAAAAAAAAACAGGAGCAGATCCAACAAAACATATGTAAGAACTGTATACCGAAAACAAAAACCAAGAAATGACTGATAAAACATATCAAAGCAGATCTAAATAAATGGAAAGGTATTTTCTATTCATGGATCAGAAGAACAAAAATATGAACCCTGACCTAAGCCTCACACCTTACACAAAAATTAACTCAAATTTAGATAGACCAGAAAGGCCTGATCAACGAAAGAAAAAAATCCATAAATTGAACATCATCAAAATTAAAAAACTTTTGTTCTGCTAGAGATCCTTTTAATAGCTTGAAAAGAGAAGCCACATTTGAGGGAAAATTGTTACAAACGACATGTCTGACGAAGGACTCTAGCATAAAGCGCTCTCCAAACTTGACTTAAACGAACAATCCATTGAGAAAAGTGAACGAAACCTACGAACAGCATTTTACTGAAAAGAATTTACGGCTTGTAAACAGCACAGGAAAAGATGTTGAGCATCACGAGCCATCAGGGAAATGCAAACTAAGACCGTGATGAGACATCACTGCACACCTGTCATAACAGCTAAAATTAGTGATGATGCTGGTGAGGAAGAGCCGGAGTGACACGTGTTGCTGGCAGGAAAATAAAATGGTACAGCCACTACGGTCACTCTCAAGATAGTTTAGAAGTTTCTTTTTAAAATGTAAACATGGGGCGCCTGGGTGGCTCAGTGGGTTAAGCGGCTGACTTTGGCTCAGGTCATGATCTCGCGGTCCGTGAGTTCGAGCCCCGCGTCGGGCTCTGTGCTGACAGCTCAGAGCCTGGAGCCTGTTTCAGGTTCTGTGTCTCCCTCTTTCTGACCCTACCCCATTCATGCTCTGTCTCTCTCTGTCTCAAAAATAAATAAACGTTAAAAAAAAATAAATTAAATAAATAAATAAATAAATAAATAAATAAATAAAAATGTAAACATGCACTTATAGGGGCGCCTGGGTGGCTCGGTCGGCTAAGCATCCAGCTTCGGCTCAGGTCATGATCTCACAGCTCGTGAGTTCTAAGCCTCGTGTCGGGCTCTGTGCTGACAGCTCAGAGCCTGGAACCTGCTTTGGATTCTGTGTCCCCCTCTCTCTCCACCCCACCCCTGCTTGTGCTCTGTTTCTGTCTTTCAAAACTGAATAAACAGTAAAAAAAAAAAATTTTTTTTTTAACGTAAACATGCACTTATCATACACCCTAGCAACTGCACTGCCGGACATTTATCCCAGAGAAATGAAAACGTATGTCTGCACAAAAAACTGTATACAAATACCCACGATAACTTAGTCTGTAATAGCCCCAAACTGGAAACCACTAAAATGACCCTCAATGGGTTAAACAAACCTCAGTACCTCCATACCGTGGAATACTACTCAGCAACAAAATGGGGTGAACTAGGGGAGGTGGGTGGGGGGCAGGGGTATAGGTGATGGGGACAAAGGAGTACACTTGTCGTGATGAGCACAGGGTGATGTATATGGAACTGCCTGCTGAATCACTGTACTGTATACCTGGAACTAATATCACGCTGTAAGTTAACTACACTGGAATTAAAATAAAATGAAATGAAATAAAAGCAAACAGGGGAGCCTGGGTGGCTCAGTCAGTTAAGCATCTGACTCTTGACTTCGGCTCAGGTCATGATCTCACAGATTTGTGAGATCAAGCCCCATGTGGGGCTCCATGCTAACAACTCAGAGCCTGCTTAGGATTCTCTCTCTCCCTCTCTCTCTCTCTCTCTCTGCCCCTCCTCTGCTCATACACACATACGTGGTCTCTCTCTCTCTCAAAATAAACAAACATTTTAAAAAATAAAAACAGGGGCGCCTGGGTGCTCAGTCGGTTAAGCATCCGACTTCGGCTCAGGTCATGATCTCATAGTTCATGGGTTCGAGCTCGGCATTGGGATCTGTGCTGACAGCTCGGAGCCTGGAGCCTGCTTCGGACTCTGTATCTCCCTCTCTCCTTCTGCCCCTCCCCTGCTTGTGCTCTTTGTCTCTCAAAAATAAATAAACATTAAAAAAATTAAAAGAAATAAAGAAATAAAAACAAATAAGTAAAATGGGATGAGCTATTAATACAGTCAATAACCTGGAAACATTTCAAGGGCATTATGCTGAGTGGAAGAAACCAGTCTGGAAAGGATTCCATTTATATAACATTCTGAAACAAAATTATCGAGGCAGAAAACAGACTAGTGGCAGCCAGGGATGAGGGATGGTGAGGGGGAGAAGGTGGGCATGATTATGAAGGGTCAGCCCAAGGGAGACCTTTGTGATGATGAAATAGTCTGTGCCTCGGCTGCACTGGTACTTACGTGAGTCTATCTATGCAGGTGATAACAGTGACATCCCACTGCAGACACTCACTGTAGCAACACAAAAGACCCCCTTTCTTTATCCTGTAGTTATGCAGCCACTTCCCACATAACCACTGGGAAAACTGGAGGGAGGGTACAATCTTCTGTACCCTTCTCTGTGCTATCTTTGTGACTTCCCATGAATCTATGATTATTTAAAGATACAAAGTTTTAGGGGCGCCTGGGTGGCTCAGTCGGTTGGGCGTCTGACTTCGGCTCAGGTCATGATCTCACAGTCTGTGAGTTCGAGCTCCACATCGGGCTCTGTGCTGACAGCTCGGAGCCTGGAGCCTGCTTCGGATTCTGTGTCTCCCCCTCTCTCTGCCCCTCCCCTGCTCATGCTCCGTCTCTCTCTGTCTCAAAAATAAATAAAGACATTAAAAAAAACATTTTTTAAATAAAAATAATAAAGATTAAATGTTTTAAAAAATTATAAAAATGAATTCATTTGTCATATTTTTATCAATATTTAGGTGAAACACACTCGTGTCCTAATTACTGGTAACAGAGAAGAATCAAATCAAAGGCTTCAAACTGAAGTTTATAGAACATGACTTTCCTTGCTTCATGTCTGTACTTCACAGCATGACTGTCAAGGGTCACTGGGCAGAAACACCCAGGTGTCACCAGTTTTGCTCAGGGCCCCACACGCCCTCATCCTTATGGGTTTTCTCCCATGAGGCCCTCATTCGCCAGTGGCTGTGTGTGTGGCCGCGGCGGTTCCCATCATGGTTCTGCCACTGACTTTCACCAGTTCGGGGATGGACGGCAGACAAGCACACTGACCAAGGCCCAAGGAGATGCTGGAGCTCCTTGGGAGGGGGTTTCAGTGAGGACTGAGTCTCTAAGTGAACCTATTTTCAGGAGTGAACATTTCTGTGTCAAGGTTTCTCTTGCTCCCTAAAACCATGGAGAGAAGGAATCAAGCAAGCATTATGGTTTAATTTGGGGACCAGAGCTGGGTGACCAGCTACTTGCCCCTCGGCTCTGCTGTCCATGCACCTGCTCTCAAGGCACAGGCAGCTCCTTCATTCGAAGCCTGCAGGCTTGGGCTGGGTTTAATGCCCTGCCCTCCCTTCTCATCCAGCGGGCTCAGGCCAGCAGCCTGAAGCCACAGGTCAAAGGGCAGGCAGTGGCCCTCCCGCACCCAGGTCTGCAGGAAACCCCACAGCACTTTTAACAATGGCTCAAAATGAAAAGTGCTATCAAGAAACAGAGCCACAGGCATGCTGGGGAAGAGGAGATTCCAGTCGGTTTGAATGCCAGACCAACAAGGAGGAAGAGTTGGGAGATTCTGTGCCGACATTAGGCAAGAGACAAATACCTACACTAGCACCTTCTGGAATCTGAAGCAGGTTCTGCTGGACTTCTTGGCTGGAGAGGGAAAGACCCATATAATTTTCCAATTCCGCCAGGCTTGGGTACAAAACTGACGGGAAAGGAAGGGAAGGAAGAGGAAAGGTGTTACTCAAGAGTGTGAGCTTGGCCACACCTGCCTGGCTCCCATGTGGTCACTCGTTTGTATTAAGAAACAGGGCCTGGGGATGCTTTTTACTTCCAAGAGTGCACAGAACACTTGCTGGTGATGTGGGTTCTCCCCTCAGAAGGGCTGAGGGGCAGGGGTCTCCCCAGGAGCAGCCTGGGACACAGAATCCCTCATAGATCACTTTGCTGTTCAACTCAATGGACTTCCTTTGGCACTAGCTGGACATCCGACGCAGGGGTGGTGCTGGGGCTGTGACACCCCAGCTTCTAGGAAATCCACAGGCTGTGGGGGCTGTGGGAGGCCGGTGTGGGACCCCAGGGCAGCTCCGGGGAAACCGCACGGTGGCCAGGAGGGAGAAGAGTGGGCCTGAAGTCAACTGAGCTGCTACAGGACCTAAATCACGACTTCCACCAACAACTCAAAGGACCACCACAAACATCTTGGTCTCCTCACTCGGCCACAGAAGGTAGCCCCAAATCAGGGGAGTTAGTGGCCTACGGGTCCCCCTCAAAGGGTTCTGGTGGGAGTAAATGTGCAGGAAGCCCACAGCACAGTGACAGACAAGAGGCAAGCGCCTGGAAGTGGCCACAAGAGGTCACTGTCAGTCAGGAACACCCCTGCCCCGCTCACTCACCTGAAGGCTGGGAGACTGGCAGGACGGGCATCCTGGGCGCAGCTCTGGCCTGGGCCTGGGGACAGGTGGGGAGCACTGGTCAGCTGTGGCCTGGGGCTCCCTGAGGCTGAGGGTCAGGGCATTGGTTATGCTGGTGGGCCTAAGGTGGGGTGTCCATGAACTTGGGAGGTATGTAGATGCGGTCTCTCTAGGTGTTCCTGTTTCTGGGGGAGGTTCTCCCCACAGCCTGTGACCCGCCAACTGTCAGGTCCCACGTACTACCTGGGACAGCCAGAACAACTGAGGCCCCTCCCAACCAAATTCTCAGTCAAGAAGTCCCAAATTCCCAAAACCCACTGGAACCACAGGTGGATAGAAAGAAGAGGAGCTTCTGTGGATGAGCTGGCAAAACGCCAGACCCCTGGGGTTTACTCTGGAAGCCTGTCTACAGTATGGAGTCTACCTGTACCCAATTGGAGGAAGCATTGGGACAGAGTGGGCACAAGAGAGGCCTGTCTGCTGCAGCTGCTTGGACTTTTCCATTCCTGCTGTAACTCCATTCCCTTAACCTCTGGACACCTGTCCACCAGCAGGCCCTACAGTGGCGACCTGCATGCCCAGGGGCCCTCAACACACAACGCCTTCCAAGACAAGCCTCCCTTACTTACCTTGGGGCAGTCACAAAGGCCCCATCAGGGGGCCTAGGCTAACACGCGCCCGGTAGCTTACCTGAATGGCTTGGTCCATCTTTAGGTCCTCCAGAGATGGGTACAGCGTGGACATGGCTGCTCCTTGGAACACTCTACAGGGCACAGAGGGTGAGGAGGGGTGACAGGAAGCATGGGCATCTACCTGTCATCCATGTGTACCACTCAGGACTCTCAGGATGAGAAAGATTATCGGGAAGGCATTGTCCCCGTTTTAGAGATGGGGGAGCTGAGTTTGAACCCAAGTCTGTTTTGTTCCCAAGCCCGTGATCGCCGCCCTTGCAAAATTCCAACCCACCATGTTCACCTGACTCTGGGCTATATTGGCCAGGAAGAGGAGGACTAGGGGCCAAGTCCTTCCCAGTCATGTCTCAAAGGTCAGGCGGGCTTATGAGGTCTGATCACTCAGGATCCAAGTTCAATCTGGCAGGTTCATAGCGAGTACCTTCTGCATACCTGGCCTTTGTTAGGGATGTGCACAACACCATCCCACAGCTACACAGAATTCAGTCCAGGGTTAAAGTAGGTGGGGTCTTAGTTACAACAGAAAGGCAACAGGGTCCTTGAGAATCCCTCCCCCACCCTCCACACCCCTCTTCATCTCTGGGTAGTTGAGCTCCTACTGTATACCACCCATTTCCAGCCTTGATCTTAGCCTGGGCTTCCACTCTTCTCCTTGTAAACCTCTGATCTCATGAAATGCAGTGTCTTGAGTTTTGCATTTAGGCAGTAGCCCAATTTGAATGTATGAAGTACTCTGCAAGGTCAAATAAAATCTGTTTGCATCTGGCCTGTGAGCTACCAGTTCCAACCTCTGGAGGAATCAGAAGTCCATGTGGGCCACTTCAGGGAACGTGGGCTAGATACTGAGAGCAGTGGGGAGCCACCAGGGGGCTTGAAGCAGGGGTAAGACATCCCAGGCTCATGCAGAAGGCCTATTGGCTGCTATGTGGAGAACAACCAGAGAGGAGGCAAGCCCCACCGCAGATGTTGTAGCCCCTGGGGAGAGGCGGGAAGGTGGGGAGGTCTGCACAACAGCCTGGGGCTTAGGGTTGGGATGTGGGAGAGAAGGGATTTGATGGCAAATTAGAAGGAATGGTGTGCCTGAAGGGTCAAGGCAGCAGGTGCAGAAGGAGAAGGAGCAGTGATGGATGAGGACGACCTTGGCCCCTGTGGGTCACTCAGGGAAGATGCCCAGAGGATTTGCACCTGGGCAGGCGGGACTGGTGTCCCATCACCCCTGGCACACAGCCCACTCAGTTCCTGTGACCACCCAGGCACCCCTTTACTGTGTACAGCTGTTCTGATGTCCTGATGACACCACCTTCCTAGGATGGACATGAAGACCAGGGGTCCCCAAATATGTTTCACTCACCTCTCAGTCTCGTTTTTTGTTTTTTCAAGTTTGAGCTAGTGTCGACCTTTTAAAGTCTGGGAAAATAAGATTCTTCACTTCTAATTTGTATTGAAAAAAAATCAAAACCAGCTGGCAACGCGAGAGCAGAGATCGTGCATGGCAACACCCAGTCCAGGCCGCATTGCAATCTCTGCCTCTTAGACGGGGCTGCCTGTGTATTCTTGGTTCCCAAAGTTTCCAGCTGGCAATTTACACTTCCTGCTTGGCTCCTGAAGGCAGGCTGCTCCAGACCCTTGCCCTAGTCTAGTCTTTGGAGCAGAAATGATACCCTCAAAAGGAACAGGGATTGTCCCAGGGGGAGAGGGAGACTGGCTCTGAACCCCTTTAGACCCACTGGGGGAACAGACCCCTTTGTCTGTGGCCTTCCCCTGCACACACTCGGGGAGGTTTTTATCTTGGGACAGTCCTCAGCAGGTACCATCTGTCAAAAACAAGTCACTGTTTCCAGGATCATGCATGAAGAGCAGATATGAAAGTAAGAGGCCAACCCTGCCCTGCTTTTTCTAACACTGAAGCAGCACAGCAGTTATATTTTTAGCAGCTGCCCTCTGGGAGAGCAGAACTGGAGATCCACTTCCTGGAAGTCACCCCCAGGCCAGGACCACACAACACTTTCTCTGCGTCTGGGACCTTCGCCACTGCCCCCTTCTGCGAGCCCCACCTCAGTTTTGGGCTCTGGGCAGAACCGAGAAGCAGCTATTCCCCCAACTTTTAACAGCTTATGATACAGCGGGGAATGGCTCCTAGCCAGCAAATAGGCTGGGTCTCATTCAATCATCCCTCTATCCACTGACAGCATTTGGGTATCTACGGCGTGCCGGGGACCCTGGGCCTGTTTTAGTCGTCCTGGTCCCTCTGCTTGGCACACTACCCTTTCCTATGTGGTGGTCTTTAAAGGCTTAGCTCCAATGCTGTTTCTTAGGTTGTCTTTTTCAGGCCATCGGACCACCTGCTAGTTGGCTGGGTCTCCATGTGTTCCTAACCCTGACCTGTGCTGCCTCTATCATCAAGCTATTTATCATATTACACGATTAACATCTGGGTATTTTCTCATACTAGACCCCGCCTCACGAGGGCAGGGGCTGTGTCTGTTCACCACACTGTGCCTCCCCACCACACATGCATGGTGGCAAAAACTGTTATTTGAATAACTCAGTGGTTTTCCAAGAACAGATTGGAAATTTGTGTGGGGATTTGGGGTGTCACAAGACTGAGGGGACACTAATAACATTTAAGACACAACGAGCAGACACCTGGACCTCTTGTAAGGCACAGAATGGTTCACCATAAAAAACTGTCCTCCATTCTGCGCAATTTTCCCAGTGTCCTTCCAAACCTTCATGTGGGCAAAAAAGCCTGCTTGCAACCTATCTTATATACAGATACGATGAGTTTTGGCGTGCCCGAGTGGCTCAGTTGGTTAGGTTGACCGACTCTTGATTTCGGCTCAGGTCATGATCTCAGGGTTTGTGAGTTCAAGCCCCACATCAGGCTTTACGCTGACAGTGCAGAGCCTGCTTGGGATTCTCTCTCTCTCCCTCTCTCTCTCTGCCCTTCCCCCACTTGCTGTCTCAAAAATAAAAACTTAAAAAAAAAAATACAGGGAGTTTTTCCTGGTTTTAATATGCAATATGTTATCCAGAAATGCATATACCAGGCTAATCAAGGGAGGTCGTACTCTGTTTTGTTCACCATTTTGGAAAATCAGTGTCAGTCCTTCTCACCACCGGTGAGTCACCAGAACACGCCCATGTGTGTCTGCACTGTGGCTGTCATCCGAATTATACATTTGTATACAAGTATCTAGCCTTTGACTCGAGAAGTCAAATACAAACTGTCGGCAAAATTCAAGTCCAAACTTACTCATTTTACGTTAGGCACAAACATCACCTGGTGTAATCCAGTTCCAGCCTTTACAAAGTGAGGTGCATAGTCTTTCACTATAAATTACTTTCACTGCCCGTGTGTCGCCTTTATAACAAATACAGGGCATCATACTGATTTTTTTCACCCCCGGGGAACCACCGTTGCGGACGAATCCGCCTCCTCTCTCAGACTCAATTTCCCCAACTTCCGCAGGTAGGCACAAACTCCACGCACTGGGGACCGGTGAAGGCCCCGCTGGTCGCGAGGGGCTGTTCTTCACCCCAGCCTCAGTTTCCCAATCTGTCACACCGCTCAAACATCTCCAAACTACTCCCACGCGGCCGCACCATTCGCTTCAAACCGGGCTGGAAGCGACGTCTCGCGGCCGCTGTGAGCTACCGCGCCTGCGCAGAGACCCCGCCAGGCCGCGAGGGCTCGCTGCGGCATCTAGAACGCATGCGCCTCACCCACCCAGGCCCGCGCGCCGCTCGCGATGGCTCCCAGATTGCCCCGCGGTAGCGGGGTGGAAAATGGCGGCCTCCTGTCTCTGCGCGGGTGGTAAGCTGGCTGGGTTGCTAGAATCCAGCCGGCCTCTCGCCTTATCCAGGTGCTCATGGCTGGCGCCAGCACCCACAAAAAGAAATCAGGTCAAGCTGCAGAGGAAGGGATGGGAAGGCTCGATCGGACCCCTTGACCCCTCTTTACTGGACTGGAGGCTGCGCGGCTCAAATCGAGCTTTAAAAGGAGCGCGCGTACCCCCACGCCGCTGACCCCAGAGGGCCATTCACGGCCTCCAGAGGAGGGAGGAGGCGGTTGATCCGTTTCCTGCTGAGAAGATTCTGTTCTAAGGCAGCTGTGGGAGGGGAGAAGGGTAAAGACACTCCTGCGCTCCCCACTCCTCGCTGCCTGTTGCTGGAGAAGAAGGTCCCTCTTGTTTGCTAAGGCTGCCGAAGCAGTTCTCGAGTATTTCCTACCTGTTGTGACATCGTCGGCCCTCCCACTCTTTCTCTCGCCGTTTATTTGTTTTGTTTTTTCCTTGCCTGGCGCTGACTTCTGACCAGGTGCTTAGCTGCAGGTGTCCCCCCACCCCTACGCAGATTCACCCTGGGATCCCACCCGATAGTGGCTGAGTGAGCCCCGCTACCCAGGATAGGGGTTTGTGCTTGGCCGGGCAGATCACTTCCCACAGCCGAATTGGACCCACTGCTTCTTATAAGGGATTCGGGCAGTTTGGCTTATGGGATGCAGGACAAAAGGCTAAGGCAACCAGGAAAGCCCGATGGTTTGGGATGAATGACGAATAGGTGAATATGAGATTCTGTGGTCTAGAGAAGAGAGGTTTGCCTAATTCTGTGCGTGTGGGGGGATTTGGGGGAAAGCTTAGAATTGAGGGAACAGAAAGTTTAGAATTGAAGTTCACCAGAGGAACAAGGGGGAGGGAGAAGGCATGAATGGCATTCAAGACAGGGAACAGCACCTGAGAAGGCATGGAGGCATGAACTAGCAGAGTGAGTTTTAGTATCAGAAGGCAGTCTGGAATGAATGAAATGCAGGGTGAGTGTGGAAAGTGAGGAGGTGTGACGGCAGGCGATACCAAGAGTCAGGTCATGGAGATGTGAATTCCATGTTGAAATTTAGAGATTTATCCTGAGGGCAGGAGTTGGGTATGGCTCCCAAGCGCAGAAGCTGAGGTGAACTCACACCAGATTTCTGGCTCAGGCCATGAGGTGGATTTGGTAGCCGGCTGTAGAGGGCAGCAAAGCTAGGAAAAAATGAGGTAGTAAAGATCTGGAAGGCAGCTGGACCCTTAGGCCTGGGCCTCCCTATCCCTGGAGTAGCACACTCCACTTCCACCCCCTTGAACCAACTTCCTGCCTCCCTCCCTGCCCTCTTTCCTCCCTCCCTCCTGGATTGGATTTGTGCTGTGCTGTATTTGCCTATCTCCCTCCCCAGTGCCTGGCACACAGCAGGCATCCAGCTACTGTTTCTTAAAGGAATGGAAAAGACAGAGGGGGAAGAGAAAGCCAAAAAAAGTCCTTTGAAGAGAAACCCTGGGCCTAGAAAGGGAAGAAAAAAAAAACAAAAACAACAACAAACCAGTGCCCTGATGAGGTAGATTGAAAGGCTGCCTCCTACGATCTGACAGGGCTCAGTTCAGTACCGGCTTCCTGCAATTAATTGGCTCCTCTGAAAGGAAAATAACCCATCTCTCTCAAAGGAATTTTCCTTCCCCCTGCACTTCACAGAATTTCCATCCCTGAGTTTCTGTGCTTTTTTTGGATATAAGCAATACCACCACCCACAACAGTCCAGCAGTCAGGTCCTTGGAGATCAAGAGGGCTGACAAGGGCGTCAGCTTCCATCTTTGGACTTTGGGATGAGAACACTCCTTTGGCACACCTTGTTCCAACCAGCTGAAACTACAGGACTCCTACTTGTTCCTGTGGACAGCTCATCCACCCTTCAGAAGACAGTGTGTGCGGGAGGGAAGCGTGGGTTAGTGTCAGAGGAATAGCTCCGAGAAGGCCAGATTAGCCCAGGGATGTGGGGAGTTAGAAGGGAAGAGGCTGTTGCTAGGCCACCAGCAGGTACCCTCCTCCCCCTCAGGGCTGTACCGCATGCTGGAGAAAAGCTGTGAACGTCTACAGGGAATGCAGGTGCTCCCGAATGCAGGCCCCGGAGAGGCAGAGCCGGAGCAAATCCTGGGAGGCAGGCAGGCAGGACTGGATTCGGACTGCTGCCTCTCGATGGTGCAAATAAGCACGGACAAGTCCCTTTTGAGTGTCCTTTTGTGATACAGGTAACAGGGTGACTTGCATCACAGAGTTGTCGTGGGGACGTAAAGATCCTTAAAAAGAGGGGCGCCTGGGTGGCTCAGTCAGTTAAGCGTCTGACTTCGGCTCAGGTCATGATCTCGCTGTCCTTGAGTTCGAGCCCCGCGTCGGGCTCTGTGCTGACAGCTCAGAGCCTGGAGCCTGCTTTGGATTCTGTGTCTCCCTCTCTCTCTCTGCCCCTCCCCTGCTTGCGCTCTGTCTCTCAAGAATAAATAAATGTTAAAAAAAAAAAAATTAAAGATCCTTAAAAAGAGAGATCTGTATAGAGTGCAACTTGGCACGTAAAGGGCATGCAGTCATCATTAGCTATTCATTCAGGACTTTTACTGAGTAGCTACGTCCTTGGGCTGTTTTAGGTACTGAGGCAGGGAGCAAAAGGAAAATCTGTCCTTGAGGAGGGTTTCTTTCTAGCTGGATAAGTGTGTTTGCTGTGGTAGGAAGTGATGGGGAGAAAGATAAAGCAGGATGGAGGGTGGAGTGTCCAGAAGGGCCTCACTGCCAGGTGGGGGTGACAAGTGACTTGTGTAAAAGCCTAAAGGGGTAGGGAAGAGCAGGAAGAGTGACGAGGTGGAGGGCGTGGCCACTGTGGCAGCGGCCCTGAGGTGGGCATGCCTGTTGTTTCGAGGTCATCTGGCTGGTGAGACTGGAGTCCGTCGTTCGGAGGGGGAGCAGTGATGAAGAGGTCACAGGAGGAGTGAGCAGGCCAGTTGCCCAGGATTTGGCATTTACTCTGCTGAGATGGGAGCCACTGGAAAAACGTTGAGCAGCAGAGGGACATGGTCCAACTTAAATTTTAATAGGCACCCCTCTTGACGTTTGGAGAACAGACCAGAGGGGCAGGGGTGGACGCAGGGAGCCCCGGTAAACAGCGATGGTGCTGTCAGAATCGTTACTGGTTTGGAAATCAACATTTTTAGACAAAGAAAAACTAGGTAAAAAAAAAAGAATTGTTGGGGCGCCTGGGTGGCGCAGTTGGTTAAGCGTCCGACTTCAGCCAGGTCACAATCTCGCGGTCCGTGAGTTCGAGCCCCGCGTCAGGCTCTGGGCTGATGGCTCGGAGCCTGGAGCCTGTTTCCGATTCTTTGTCTCCCTCTCTCTCTGCCCCTCCCCCATTCATGCTCTGTCTCTCTCTGTCCCAAAAATAAATAAACGTTGAAAAAAAAAAAAAAATTAAAAAAAAAAAAAAAAAAAAAAGAATTGTTTTAGTTTGGGCCGCCCCAGGTAACGAGCCAGTGTGGCAGCCTCGTCTGAAGCACCATTTTCTGAGACTGTGCTGTGCGGAGGGCACAGACTCTCCCCTCACGGCCATGAGCTCATTCAGTTCTCCCGACGGTGTGGGGGGTGGGGGGTTCCCAGTCTCCACAGGAAGAAACCAGTTCTGAGAAGGTCAGGCCACTGGCCCAGCTTCCCAGCAGCTTTTTTCTTGCCGTGGTAGGGAAGTTGCTAGAAACCGCTTCAGACAGAGAAACAAGTAACAGAAACCGAGGCCTGCACTCCCAGTGCCTTGTGGAAACCCACTCTTTGCCTGGCCTTCCAAAAGCGCACTTCAAGGAACAGAGTCGGGGGGGGGGGGGGATCCCATCTCTCGAACACTGGCACAGGCCGTCAGAAGGAGCCCGCAGCCCTCACGGTGTCTGGATAAAGATCACTGGGCCCTCGAACTGACCCAGGGCTGGGGTCAGAGAAGGAGACGCCAATTCACACTGTGCTCCCAGAGGGAGGCACCTTGAAAGGAAGCTGCCTGGGAACCCAGGAGGGTCAGGATAGCAGGAGAGCAAGCCTGACTCGGTCCCAGTCAGTACGGGCCCCCCGCTCTTACCTGCCGGCCAGATGCTGCCGAACGTCCTTTTCCGGCTACTGCCAAGAGTCTGTTCCCCTCCCTGGAGGGTGGTGGCCCTTGTCCCAGCCAGGTTCTGGCTCTGGGAAGGGTGGTGCCTTCCCCGCCCCCTGTCAGCTGACTCAGCCGGGTGGACCCAGGTAAGAGCCCCATGAGCCTGTGAACCAGGCAGGTCACAAGGCCCAGAGCACGGCTTGGGCCTTAGTGCAGATGTGGAGGCGGGGTCAGGGGCACACAGCTGCTGTTGGGAGGGGTAGGAACCAAGACTTCTGGGCCTTGAGGAAATCGGAATCGGATTGGACGTCCCGTCCTGCTGAACATGAGGACGGTTTGATGGGTATCCGGGGTCTTAAAAAATGGCCATAAGTTGTGACCCAGCGTTTCCCCTCTAGGAATGTGTTATAATAAACTAGGCATTGAGGTCCCATCACCACACTGCTTTATCACAGGGAAATCCGGAAATCCCAAATGCCCATCCCTGGGGTCTGGTTAAACACATCCATGCTTTCAGAAGCTCACAAAGCTGTTAATGTCATTTAAGGGAAGACAGCAAGGAAATGTTCCTGAAACACTGGCAAGATATTGAAAAATCAATGTGATTCTGATCTTGTGTTTGGTTTTCGGGGTTTTTTTTTTTTGTTTTTGTTTTTTTTTTAAAAAGCGGATATGCGTTGCCAACAGTCTGGGAGGACATGTACTAAAATGCTAGAAAGTCTGGATGGCGGGGTATGTGTTCCAAGGTGCTGAGGGTGGGGTGGGTTTGCTTTTAAAGTTAGTTTTTGCTTTGAATGCTCATGATTTTTGTAAGGCGGGGAGCAAATTAAGTTTGTTTTTAGAAAAGTATTTAGGGACGCCTGGGTGGCTCAATCAGTTAAGCCTCCAACTTCAGCTCAGGTCATGATCTCATGGTTCACAGGTTCGAGCCCTGCGTCAGGCTCTGTGCTGGCAGCTCAGAGCCTGGAACCTGCTTCGGATTCTGTGTCTCCCTCTCTCTCTGCCCCTCTCTCGCTCACGCTCTGTCTCTGTCAAAACTGAATAAACATAAAGAAAAACATTTTTAAACAATAAATAAGCTTTTCAAAATAATAAAAATAAAAAGGAATTTAGATAGGTTGTCTCCAGAAAGAGCAACAAAAGCCGTGTGCTGGGGTGGGAGGGGATTTTTTCTAGTACACTCTTTGGTACCTCTTAAATTTGGAAAGATCCGACTGTATTACCTGTCCCCCCAAACAGTCAAATAAAATCACATAGCAAAGTGGGAGGAAATTAACTCAGGTCCTGTTGGTTTGGTTGGACACAGGTGCCTGTCACATTTGGTGCCTGGAGAGGGCCTGGGGACCTGCGTGCTGGGCAGTCCCGTGAGGAATGACGCAGGGCACCCACCCAGGGTGGGGTGAGTATCGAGACCGCTCACAGGACAGGCAGGCTCACGTCACAGTCCCCATGACGGGCCTGGGCAGAGCTGCACTAGCCTTGGGCGTCCGTCACATCCTGACTGGGGACCCAGCTGGTGTTCAGCCCCACGGAGGAGACACTGCCAGCCTCTGGGGGGCTTACAGCCAAGAGTCCTACGCAGGAAACGGAACAGGAACCGGAGCAAGAAAGGCAGTTGCCACTGATCGAGCACTTACTGCCCCCTGCATTTTAAAGGCATCATCTCAATGGCTCCTATCCTCCCTGCTAAGGAGGTGTGACAGGCAAAGTGCCTCTCAAGTTACACAGCTGGAAAATGGCTCCAAGGTCATGTTTTCTCTTCAGTGAGACAAATGCCACTTGAAGCTGAGGCGTGGACATACCTGAGGGCTGAGCCATATGGGTCTGAAGCAATAAGCCATGGGGGATGGACCAGGCCAGGTCTTCAAGGCCAAAGAAAAGTAGGAAATAGCGAGTCTAAATGAACCACGTGACCGCCCCCCCAACACACACACACACACACACACACACACACACACATCTCAGTTCACTCGGTCACAGTCTGAAAGGGTCTTTGAGAGGAAGCCAACCCAGAGGGTAAGAGACTTGCCTGTGGTCACACAGCACGTCAGCACAGAGCTGGGGCAAGAACTCGGGTCCCCTCACCCCCACCTGCGTGCAGGGGCTTCGTTCCGCTCCGCGGTGTTCTGGCCATCCCCCTTTCCCACGTCTCCCCGCATCCAGCTACCCAGGAGGATCTCTCGGGGTCATGCCCCTGCCCACAGTCTTCAGTGGCTCCCTACCAAAGGGTCAAGACTGAACTCCCAGACCGGACATGGGGCCTCCACAGCCTGTCCTGTTACTGCCTTTTCAGGCGGAATCTCCCCCCACCCCCCCCCCCGCCCCCCGTCTCACGTGCACTTCACAGGTCTGTACCTGTGCCTGCCTGCTACTTCTGGAACACCTCCCCTGCCCCACCAGACCACTCCTCTTCCAGGAGGGCACCCTGGTCACCCGCATCCGTGGGGCCTTCCCAGCCTCTGAGCTCCGGGTCAGACTCTTCCTGTGTACATCAGGCTGCCAGTTGAACCCAAAGCTCCCTGAGGACAGGGCCTAGTTACTAGATCTATAGCGGCTGTTTTCAGGATAAAAACGGGAACTTGTGCTTCGG
Organism: Leopardus geoffroyi; assembly: GCF_018350155.1. Taxonomy (NCBI): domain Eukaryota; kingdom Metazoa; phylum Chordata; class Mammalia; order Carnivora; family Felidae; genus Leopardus; species Leopardus geoffroyi. The sequence continues at coordinate 28,386,672 of NC_059336.1, forward strand.
CCAGGATACAGTTCTGCTGTTACACTTGCGTGTGAACAATCTTCAAAAGTCTAAGACACGGGTATCCCAATATGCAGCTGTACGCTCAGAAACCCCCCAACAGCGCCCTGCCGGCCGTTCCCGCGGAGCCTAGACGTCGCAGACAGCCACTGCCACCTGGATTTAGCCTATGGGGTGAAACCTCTGTGCCGTCTGGAATGGGCACTCCGGGAGGGCAGGGGCCCGGCCTGTGGGGCTCTTGTCCCTAGGGCCCAGCACTGTGCCTGGCGCACGGTAGGCTCTTTGAAGTGTTTGCCGAACGAACGAACGAATGCCCCTCCATCAGTTACAAACGCAGTGGCTCACCCTTATTTAGCAGATGGGCTGCCTTGGGGCATCTGATCCGAGGCCCAGATCTGTGACGTTGAGCACGTAATACACTTGTCTCAGCTTCTGTTTCCACATCTACCGATAGAAGTAGCGGTACCTGCTTTACAGGCTCATCCTGAGGGTTAGATGTTGCCTAAGACCCAGCTTGCTCCGCACATGTTAAGTTTCTGACTTCCTCGTGGAATCGGTCTGGCTGTAAGTTACCGGAACCCAAGTCATGTGGCTCAAGTGAAAAGGCAGGTGCTCTCTCTTCCTGGAAGAAGGAGGAATGGCTACTGAGCAGACAGAAGCACCAGCTGTGGGCCCCTACCCTCTGCGTGGACTCCGGATGGCGGGGCCCCGCCGCTGCAGCCACGCCACTGAATGCTGGCGGCCAGAGCTGTCTGTGGAGCTCTTCTGCATGTTGGGCATCTCCGATTCTTCCCAGCGGCCCCCAGATGTAGAGAGCGAAGTACCTTGCCCAGGGCCACACAGCCTGAGTGGTAAGGCCAGACCTTGGCTGTGACCTGAACAAAGCTGCCTGGTCTCAGAGTCTCCCATTCCTGCGCAACTGGCCATAGATGTTCGAGGTGGTAGCTGGCGGCCCTAGGGAGTCAGAGGCCCAGAAGATGAACCCTGCAGAAACTCCCTGCATCCTTTCTGGAACAGAAGTCCAAGTTGGACTCTGCCTGAGAAGGTTACTGTAGGAGCTTCTGGTGAGAGTGAAACCAATGTCAGGGGCCCCACTACTGTGTTGGCTCAGCCACATGGGCCCTCACCACCCTCCATGCTGCTTCCCCAGAGCAGTGGCCCCCGCCACCGGCAGCACAGACCTCTAGGGGGGGACGTGTGTTAAAAATACAGATCCCGGGGGCCCCTTCAGCCTCGCCACATCCAACTCTGGGAGTGGGGTCCACGAATCTGCCTTTGACTCCCCTCTCAGGTGATTCTGACATGAATTACATGAACGCTACCCTCTGCCACGTCTTCCTGACCCAGTTTCTTCTCAGTCCCATGCCAACAACATGCTGGGTGCGGGGCTTCCCTTCCCCGACCTCCTCTGACCCCCCAAATCTATCAAAAAGCGACCTCCGGAGTGTTGTAACAGGAAAGGAAACTAAGGCTCAGGGGTAGGCCGTGGAGCCGGGGTCACGCCGTCGGGAAGTCACAGAATGGGGATTGGAACCCAGAACCAGCATGCTTTCCCCTTGTGAATGTGTATCCTTAAAGGTGCTAGTGCCAACCCTAGATCTGGGCCTGGGTCTCCTCTTGGGATTTCCCAGCAAAAGCTGGGTTTGCTCCAGCCAGGCTCTGGCTGGAGGCACAGAGAGAGCAACCAAACACACAAGGAGCTTGGGGTAAGGGAAGGCCAGCAATTCAGGGAAGAGCCTCAAAAGGGAGGGTCAGTACTTGGGCGCGGGGAGCAGAGCCAGCGGGGGTTTGTGGTTGCGGTCAGCAGCGACCGGCCGCGGGTTACTTAAGCAGGAAAGGAACTTACCGAACACCACTGGGGAGCCAACGGGCTAGAAGAGTCAGAGGGCCCAGCTTGGAGTTCTCATGGCTTCAGCCCCCTGCGTGGGGCACTGACCGGGCAGCCCATCCCGCTGACACCCAGCCGTGGTCAGTCCCTGCAGACCTCTGTCCCTGATGACTCCAGAAACTGGACGGAGGCACCACCAGAATGGGCCTATGTGCCCCTGCCTCCTTGGGTCACAGATTCCTCCAAAGGTCTGTGCAGGGGACTGTGGCTGGTCGCACCTGGGTCATGTGCCCAGGCCCTCACCGCAAAGCATGCTGGTACACTGGGGCTCCTCTATTGGAAGCATCATTAGGTGGGGGACTCATCTGATACGGGAAGGGGCTTTGAAAACAGGGCAGCCAATAAAAATGACAGGTGTCCACTAAGACCAGGGGTGGGGCTGACCCACCAGTCATTGAGGGCTTCTGTGCACCAGCCACTGCATTAAGTGGTTCACATCCATTACTTTATTTTTTTTTTTCAACGTTTATTTATTTTTGGGACAGAGGGAGACAGAGCATGAACGGGGGAGGGGCAGAGAGAGAGGGAGACACAGAATCGGAAACAGGCTCCAGGCTCTGAGCCATCAGCCCAGAGCCTGACGCGGGGCTCGAACTCACGGACCGCGAGATCGTGACCTGGCTGAAGTCGGACGCTTAACCGACTGCGCCACCCAGGCGCCCCTCACATCCATTACTTTAATCCCTGTCTACAGGAATAATGCCCGGTTTACACATGAGAAACCTCAGGCTCGTGCGAGTGGCGGGTCACACTATTGACCCCAAGTCCATCAGACACGTGGCCAGGGCTCCTGACCACCCACGCATGTGTCATTGCCTTGTGCCTCCTGGGACTGAGACTAGCCCACAAAGCCCGACTGCACGCTTGCCTGACCCCTGCCTCCAGCCTGCCTCCTCGCACAGAGGAGGATGATCCCCCAGCACTCTGGGAGGGGCGTGGGGCTGGTATTATTGCCCCATTTTATAGACGGGAAACCTGTTTACAGTTGGGGTGCTTATCTGGCTCACGGTGGAGTCAGTGCAGAGCTGGGGTCTCTCCCCACTGGGCAGCTCTCTCTGCCTCACATCCTGGCTGCCCTTCTGCAGGCTGCATGGAAACCCAGGTGGGCAAACCACCCCCTACAACGAATGTTTGCCTGGCAGAGCAGTAGCCCTGGGGATGGCTGTGGGGTGGAGGTCTGGGGGACTGGGGCAGAAATGAAGGTGAAGAAAGTTCTAGAAGGCATGTTCAGAGCCCCACTCCCCGGGCTGTCCAGTTGCTCTCCTTCATGGCTGGAGAAAATGATCCCAGACCCCTCAACCTGCCCAGAGATCCCTCTTGTCAAGGCCCTTCTGTGACGTACCTGATACCGTGGGCCTTCTCTAGCTGGGCCCCAAACCACGTGAGACATGTGGCGCACCTTCCCGGGGAGTCCGTTTTTATAGGATGTTTTGTGAAGCATTCATCCTATGCCATGTCTCCCTGCCCTTCACAATTCTCACGCTCACTGCGTATGACCTACACTGTCCAGGACGGCGGCCAGTGCTGCTGACACGACAGCTACAGTCCAGACGGCAGGAGGGAGGGGGCGGGACAAGAACGACACCTCCCGCTGGGTCAGCTTCCTACAGGAAGCCCACCTGGAAGCAGACCTCAACTTACTTAGGCAAGAATCTAGACGCACAGCCACACAGCTGCATGCGGATCTGGGAATGGAGTCCGCGGGCTGGGCACGCTGCCAGGTAACACTGGGGTTCTGTTATGAAGGAAAAGGGGGAAAAGGGGGAACCATATTGGGTGGGCAGCGATCCGTCTCAGCCGCTCATGCCCAACATGCTAAGATCCAACAAAGGGCCAGCCCAGTGTCACCCCGGTCCCTGCCGGTCCTGGGGCACCACGTAGAGTCGGTTTGGGCATTTGGTATTCTAGACCCACGCCAGACCTCCTCTCTCAGGCCTGTGAGCCCCAGGAGGCAGTATTCGTCTCCTCGATCACCCCAGAGCCAGCTATCAGGCAAACAGAGACCACCCATACAGCTCAGAGCCCCCCAAAATCATTCAAACTAGCCAATCCTAAACTGTCCCCTTGCCTTGTCTTGCCTTTCCCACGGAAACCCCAATAAATGCCATGGCCCAAGCCACACCCCCTCCTGTCTTCTGCCTCCCGCCTACCCTGGTGTATTTCCACGAGGTCCTGCATGGCCTGTGTGCCTCCTGCCTCCTGTCTCTAGGACCTGGGAGTGTTAGAAACTCCTCTGGGGCGCCTGGCTGGCTCAGTCGGGAGAGCGTGCGACTCTTGATCTTGGGGTTGTGAGTTCGAGCCCCACACGGTGTAGAGATTACTTAAAAAATAATACTAATAAATAACAAGTCTCCTCTGTGTTCTCACCAGACTGACCATCTCGTGAAAGAACACAAAACAGGTCTTTAAGGACAGAATGCCCCCCACACCGTTTCTCACTTCCACTTTGGTTTTGCTTTCTGGAGATTTCTGCCAGTCTCGGTAGGCTGGGTCACACTGCACTAACAAACAGCCGCACATCCTAGTGGCTCCTAACGTGCACATGACATGTCCATATAGGGCTGGAGGGCTCTCAACCGCTTCCCATTCCAGGGCCCAGGGCAATGGAGCAGCCACCATCTCAAAAGCTGTCAGTAGTCACGGGGTCTCCACCTGGCAATAATGTCCCACCCTGAGGTGACAGATGTCACTTTTCACGCTTCCTTGGCCATGGCTAGTCACATGACCCCACCTAATCTCAGGGGACAGAAAGGCATAGTCCCACCACATGCATGAAGGGCAGAGCATGGGAAGGAGTATGGAGAATGACATTAACAAGGACCTCAGGCCTCCGTCTGGGGTGTCTGCCAGGCAGCTGTGACCACCAGAGCTCGGGCAGGGGGAGCAGCTGTGCCCTGGAGGGCGGCACACAGCCCAGCTGAACCTACCTAGGGCGAGAGGGAGCTGGAGAGAAGGAAAGACGCAACATTCCAGAGCCCGGGGCTGTGGTGCCTGACAGTCCTACCTTCCAGTTCCAGCCACTTCTGCAAAAATCGGAACAGCATTTCCCAAAAGGTGGAATTTTAGTGAAGATCACATGGGGATATGTGCCTTTATACTCCCAGCGGCTGTCCCTGGAAGGTGATACTTTTTTGGTGGAAGAACTTTTTGCCCTACTAAGCCCTTTGATGAATTAGGGTAAATGTGAGAACAGAAGCTCGGCTGAGAGTGGCTTGGGGGGGAGGCGTTATGGGGGGCAGTTACAAAAGCACAATATATTCCTAAGATTTCTTTGGGAGTGACTTTATTTGGGACGGCTTTGAAAGGGTTGATGGCGACTATGGGGGTATCCAAGCAACCCCCGCTGCCCCCATAGAAACTGGGAACAGATCAACTGTTCGGTGTAACAGAGAGGGTTTAGGGGTTTCTGTGGCAGTCCACAAGACCAGGGGGCAGATAGAAAAGGGAGCAGGGGGAAGGAAGGCAGCAAGAGGGTACTCTAGGAACAGGTTTTGAAAGCCCCAATTCCTTCTCATTCCTTAAATCCCGAGTAAACTTCCTCTGTTGACGGGTGGCTCACTCCTGCACCATCAGCACTGAAAGCCATCCTGTGGCCACAGAAGCCCCTCTGCCTCCTGGGGCCGGGGGGTGGGGAGAACCCATATCAAAAGCCAGCCGTGGTCCTGCCCAGTGCAGAGGGACAATCCTGAGGCTGGGGTTCCCCTTTGGAAGACTCAAATCGCCTTCCGAGCAGAGAAACGGGGCAGAGGGCAGCAGAAAGAGGCATCTCAAGATCAGGTGTTATCTGCTGAATCTGTGTGGGCATAACAATTTTGCAGAAAAGATAAACTGAGCCCAGGGGATCAAACTACTTTCCTGTGGTGCCCCAGGCAGCCAGCGGGGCAGCCAGGGTGAGGGGCCACACCTGTCCTCCAGTGCCATTAGAGGAGGGAGGCTGGGACTCAGAGAGGGAAGGCCTTGCTCAAGGTCACACAGCAATTCAGCAGCAGAGCCAGGATGCAAGGACTCCAGATCCTGGTCTCTGCCGGCTGCCAGCCTGGGAAAGCTGCCCAGCCCTTTCACCCACTTTTTGCCTTGTGCCGGGGAGAGGTTGAGCGGGGTTAGCAGAGGCAGGATATTCTGAGAAATTCACTCAGGCCCAGACACCAGGAGCTGCATCGGTCCCCCTTGCACCCCGGCGGGCGGGCGAGCAGCATTCTCAAAGTCCCCGCGAGCAAGACAGTATCTGAGGACAGACGTGCTCAAGGTGGGGAGCCAGGCCAGGTGCCCGCCCGGTGCACCCGCGATCTCACTTAACCCGCGGGCAGCCCTGGAGGGTAGGCTTCTCCGCTGTTTTCCGGGTGGCCAGAGACGCTGGGCCGGGTAGGACTGAGGCCCCAGGACTCGCAGTCCAGTGCTCTGTCCCCGGGCGCTGGCGGCGGGAGGGGCTTGGCGGAGCGCCCAGAACGGCGCGGGGAGGGCGCCCGGGCCGGATGCTCCCCTGCCCCGGCCCCGAGCTGCCCCCGGCGGCGGATTCGCAGAGCAGGAAGGCGCAACAATGGGGGGCCGACAGCGGCGGGGAGCCCCGGTTCCGGAGCCAGGGTGAGGCCCGCCCCGCCACCGGCACTCTGAGAACGGGGTCCCTGCTCAGGGGACGAACGAGAGATTATCGGATGCCACCGTCTGAGCCCTTACTGTCTTCCGGGACCTGCCTCCACCGTACCTGGTTTATCTCATGGGATCCTCCTCTTACCCCTATGATTTAGCCCCAGTTTACAGATGAAGCAACGCAGGCACAGAGTTTTAAGTAAAATGCCCAAGGTAAGGAAGAGGTGAACGTGAGATCTGAACCTAGACAATCTGGCTCCAGATCCTGAGCTCTTAGCTATTACGAGCGCGTGCGCGCACCCACACCCACACCCACCCACGCACACACCCACACCCACACTCATGGTGTATATATATATACCATATATATATATATATATATATATATATATATATATATACTTTCTTATATTTTTCCTTTTCACTTACATCACTGACAGCTTTCTGTGTCATAAATACAGCCCTCAGCGATCCTTGTTCAAAGTCCTGACGTGCTAGGGAAGATCTCGTCCTGTACCCCGCCCCACCCCATCTTCCCCACCCGCTAAGGGACTTGGATTCCCACCACTGGCACCCTGTCATCGAGTTAAGGTAGGCTTCCTCTAATCTAAACTGATGATGACCGTGGTGGCACCAAGGGGTGGACGGATGGGTGCTTAACCCCCTCCTCATGTCCATCAGAAAAGCCCTCTGCCAGCCAAACAGATGCATCTTCTGGATAGAAGTTGCTTATTATGCAAAGGAGGCTTAAAGGCAGGCCCCCTCCCGCACCCACATGAGATTGCTGTGCCCAAGCCCCTCCCCCAGAGGAGTTCTGGAGACAGCCTGGCTGGTGGGTTCATGCTCACCAGGCGTCCTGCTTTGAACACAATATGTGGACACACTGAAGGTTTCTTAGAACCGGGTCCGGCCCAGGGCCACGGAAAACCCGTAAAGGCCCAGCCTGGCTGGGTGGTGGGGGGCTCCAGAAGCTCCAGAAAGGATGGGACAGCTGGAGCTGGAAGAGGGGCTGTGCTTCCTGCGTTTTACATAAGATCAAGGGCTTAGATCAGCGCCATCGATGACTGAGAATGCCTGAGCAAATCTAGGGCACTTCTCACCCTTTCATCTGAGGCAGCCTGGGAGACCCCAGTGCCGTGGGGGCGGGGGGAGAGCAGGAGGCTTTTTATTTATTTTTCATTTACTTTTATTATTATTATTTTTATTTTATTAATTTTTTAAAGTTATTTATTGTTGAGAGACAGAGAGAGACAGAGCACAAACAGGGGAGGTGCAGAGAGGGAATCTGAAGCAGGATCCAGGCTCTGAGCTGTCAGCACAGAGCCTGATGGGGGGCCTGAACCCACCAACCGCGAGATCATGACCTGAGCCGAAGTCGGATGCTTAACTGAGCCACCCAGGCGCCCCTGTTATTTTTATTTTAGAGAGAGTGTGTGCACGAGTTGGGGAAGAAGGGCAGAGGGAGGGAGGGAGAGAGAGAGAGAGAGAGAGAGAATCTTAAGCAGGCTCCACACTCAGCACAGAGCCCAACTCAGGGCTCGATTTCACGACCCTGGGATCAAGAGTCTGATGCTCAACTGACTTGGCCATCCAGGTGCCCCAGGAGACTTGTTAAAGACACTCCACTAAGGTTGCTGGGAGAAACTCTCGGGAGAGGTGGAGGGGCTTCTCATCCAAGAGTGATGAACCAGCTGAGGTCCCCTTCCAGATCCCCCTTTGGCCCTCACAGGCCAGCTGGGAGCACTGGGTGTGGAACCAGGATACCTGAGATTTGTGTTCTGGTTTCATTCCCAACTATGGGCCGTCTTATGGCCTTGGACCAGTCCTTCCCCCCTCTAGCTTCCCAACCCCACCTTGGCAGGGACCTCCAAGGGCTCTTCCCGCTCTGATGGGGGCTCTGGCAGTGGTGCTTTTTCTTTCCGGGGTCACCTGAGCTGTCAGGGGGATGATCGGGTAGAAGTCACCTCTCCGAAATTTCCTTTCACCGGTAATTACTGCCTTCCAAGGACGGCTGCTACTTGGGGGTCACCCAGCATCCACTTTCCCATCTTTAGGGTAGCAACCCCCAAGTTTCCTTGGGAGGAGCCTCCCTCCTCCACCTCGGCCAGGTACAGTGAGTGGAGTGGACTCCATGCCTGAGTCCATTGGGAGGAAGGTGACCAGACGGGGCAATGCCTACCTTCCGTTCCCTGAGCTGTCCAGGGTAGTCATGTGACCCAATGCCAGCCAACGGCGGTTCAGGTTTGGTCCCAAATGCTGAGGAGTCTGGAAGCGTAAAACCTGGGAGGGTTGGTGGCTGGCGTCGCTGGCATCCGTTCTGCCTCCACGGGGACTGGAGCTGCGGCAGAGAAGGCAGAGCTTGGGGGCCGAGAGATCTACCTGCTGCCGTTGGCTTCCTCCCACCAGTCCAGCTGTGCCTGAAGCCAACTGCCCTGGGCTTTTCAACGTTTATTTATTTTTGGGACAGAGAGAGACAGAGCATGAACGGGGGAGGGGCAGAGAGAGAGGGAGACACAGAATCGGAAACAGGCTCCAGGCTCTGAGCCATCAGCCCAGAGCCTGACGCGGGGCTCGAACTCACGGACCGCGAGATCGTGACCTGGCTGAAGTCGGACGCTTAACTGACTGCGCCACCCAGGCGCCCCAGCCCTGGGCTTTTCATGACCGGGAGCCAATACGCCTTTGTCACTTCCAGCCAGTTTGAAGTGGGTTTTCTGTTGCTCACAGCCGGAAGCATCATGACTGCTTTGTTGGATTTTTCTTGACTCTGTGGCGCCATCAACAGGAAGGTAATTTTTTTCAAGACAAATATGATATCCATTTAAATAAGAGATTTTTGATGAAAAAAGCGTATCAAAGCCCTTCAAAGACTGACAGTAGTAGGTTTTTATTTATGAAATCATCTCCTTTGGTGATCGGATCAAAGTTCTTCACATCCAGAGTCTAAAGTTTCTTTGGGTCCGTTCGGCACGTTGTACTTCTAATTGTACTGCCTGTCTGGCGATAGCCTTCTGTATACTTCACGGCCTTGTATTTCCATGCGGCATCAATTTAGAAGTCATGTCAAGTGACATCTAAGGATCCAATCTGGTAAAATTCCATCAGGCTTGACTGCAGCTCCCTGAACAACCGGACAGCAGACAGCGAAGTCCCCTGGTCCCCCTCCGCCTGCTGACTCACATGTTCCTCGGACATCAGTTGTGGGGCAACATCCTCATTCCAGAAATGTTAAGATGCCAGTGTGGGGCCCATGTGTCAGCACTAGTTCTGATGGAATTACCATTTCCTGCGGGACAGGCACCAAGCTAAGCAGGACAGAGATATGACCTTGGGCAAGTAATATCACCACTCTGGTTCTGTGTTGCCACATCTGTCAATGAGAATAACCACTTCACAGAGGTGCTGGGAAGATTTATTGAGAAACATCAGTGTAAAACTCTTAGCACAGCGCTGGCATATAAGGATTGTCCGATACGTATCAGCTATTGATATTTTAATTCTCACAACTACCCTTGGAGGTCAACAGGATAATCCTACTTGGTGGTTTAGGACCCCGACATCAGAGGCAAGAAGGGGGCATGTCCTAGGTCACCTCCAAGGGTGTAGGCTGGGCTGGGCCAGGGGGACTTGGGGGCCCAGTTCTTAGACATGGGGCAGGGTAATGTCAAGCTCACTCACCAGCCAAGCTCACTGCCCAGACCACGCAGTGTCTTGGTCTGATTTATGGAACCCTAGGCCTTTGAAAACTCCAGAGAGAAAACACCAAGGCCTCGGAAGAGATAGGACTTGTCCAAGGCCATGTAGCCAGAGAGTGACAGAGCTCAGGCTGGAAGTGCCCATTCCCTGACTCCTCACATGTCCTCATGCTTCACTGCCCTCCCCTGTGGGCATCTCTCCCGCCACCGCATCCTCCGAGAAGCCGTCCCTGACCACCCACCTCCCCACACCTTGCTCCGGCAGGATCTCAACGTTTGCTGGCATTTCGGACGTGCACTTTGGAGTCAGGCCGACCTTGGGTTTGAATCCCCCTTCTGCCACTTAGCGTCCTCCCTTGTAAAACGGGCTACAAAAGCCCATCTCATGGGGTCAGCGTGAAGTTTCTGGAAAGGTCAGGGCTGATCACAACCTGGCACAAAGCCTTCGTGCAACAGCCATTTCCTCCCTCCCTTGCCCTTATGCGACATAATTATTGACCTTAATAATCACGAAATAAAATAAATAATAAGGGAAATGGGCAAAAAAAAAAAAAAGCAGATTGTGACATTTTTTATTGGACTTCACACATATATAATAGTGGCAGTCAAAAATAAACTAAATGCGGGGCACCTGGGTGGCTCAGTCGGTTGAACGACCTACTTGGGCTCAGGTCATGATCTCACGGTTTGTGAGTTCGAGCCCCGCGTCGGGCTCTGTGCTGACAGCTCGCAGCTTGGAGCCTGCTTCGGACTCTGTGTCTCCCTCTCTCTCTGCCCCTCCCCTGCTCATGCTCTGTTTCTCTCTGTCTCTCTCTCAAAAATAAATGAACATGAAAAAAATTTAAAAAAATAAATAAATAAACTAAATGCTACAAAATTATACTTTTGTAAATAGGAAAAGGAAAACAGTAATGAATTAATACTTCTAAGTCACATTAATTTTTTTTTTTTTTTTTTTGGTAAAAAGGAAGCAAATGCCTGTAGTGGAGTCTGGCTGTGTTGGGAGCCAGGCGTAGAATGAGGTTTCTGGACTAACTTCCATGTGTATCATAGGACAAGCTGTTGTATAATGATTTAGCCAGTGGGCATCCCCAGGAAGGGTTGAATGAGGGAGGGAAGGAGGGAGGCAGCCTGGAACAGGGAGCCATGCCTTCTGAGTCCTAGGCCTAACTCAGTTATAACATGCTGTGTATCTTAGGGAAGTTGTACCTTCTCTGGGCTTCAGACGCGATGGGACATCCTTCTCCCAGCCTTACTCAGCCCGGAGGATAGAGATGTCAGGCCCAGGGGCAGAAGCACGTGACAAACGCATGGCTGGCCCCAACCCTGGGCCCCTGTTTAGGAGTCAAACCCCCCTCGCCTGCTGCTACGGCTGCCTAGCTTTCCTTAGGCCTTGAATGCTCCATAGGGGCCCCTCGCATGCAGGGGCGCAACTCCAGCACTCTGGACGCCCCCAACTCCCAGTGACCCCCGCCACTGGACTTACCTCGTGTTTGCCACTGTGGCCACCCCGTCTCCAGCCTCTAAGAAATGCCTTCCTAATGTCCAGCTGCTGCAGAGGCCCCCCAGCCCCGGCTGGGGCCCCAAGTGACATCTTTCAAGCCTGTCACTCAGACATCTCCTTTCTGATGGGCTGTGTTACAGCAGAGCTTGGTTGGAAAGCAGCGTCACTCCCTGTCCGGAACCTCTGCTCCCTTCCCAGTTTCAAGCTGATGGCTCTCCAACCCGGCCGCCGCAGGGCTGTGGGAACACCGGATCCCCTGGAACAGCACACTGACTCAAACGTACACCCTAATTTCCCACAGATTCAGCTAAGGGTAGATCTCGGGGAAGCAAGGTGGCCCCAGGGGAAGAGCAGGCACGAAGGTGGTGGCCCCCCTTCGCCCTTTCCTTAGGGTTCTCGGCGGGGCCTCCCAGTTGCTACTTTCTCTGAGTAGGTAGGATCCTTCCAGAGCAGAGGAAAAAGGCCGAGTTCTTGCTGTGCCGGAAAGTCTTTTGTACTCAGGATTCGTTCCAGGAGAATGGACATCACCATGTAGGCAGTTCCTCAAAAGGAATGTTTACTGAAGTTGAATCCCCTGGTTCCTGAGGCTTCAGGACCTCTGTTTCCAACCCTCCAATGACCTAGATCTCTGTTTCCCCAAGCTCCCGAGGCATTGAAGGATTCTCCAGGTCTTTGTGCGGCTGGATAGCTCGTTTCTTTTTATTAGGGAATAATACTCCATTGTCTGCCTGTAACAAAGTTTGTTGACCCACTCACCAATTGAGGAACATTTTGGCTGTTTCTGGTGAATGAAGAACCAGAATGAAGAAAGAATGAAGAACATCCATTCTTTCACGAAGTTGAAGTTTTTACTTTCTTAAGTTTATTTTTTTGAGAGAGAGAGAGAGAGATCCTCTACGAGCAGGGCAGGAATAGAAAGACAGGGAGAGAAAGAATCCCAAGCAGGCTCCGGGCTGTCAGCGCAGAGCCCGACTCAGGGCTCGATCTCTCAAACTGAGATCATGACCTGAGCCAAAGTCAAGGTTTGGACGCTTAACCCACTGAGCCACCCAGGTGCTCCTAGACTGGTGTTTTTCTTTCAACACTTTAAATATTTCATTCCACTCTCTTCTTGCTTGCATGGTTTCTGATGAGAAGCCTAATGTAATTCTCATCCTTGTTCCTCAATAGATAAGGTGCGTTTCCCCCCCCCTCCCACTTTGGCTTCTTTCAAGATATTCTCTATGTTTTCCTGCAATTTGACTTTTCTTTTCTTTTTTTAACGTTTACTTTTCTGAGTCTCCACACCCAATGTGGGGCTCAAACTCATGACCTTGAGATCAAGAATTGCATGCTTTTCTGACTGAGCCAGCCACACACCCTTCTTTTCCTGAAATTTGAATATGCTATGCTTAGGTGTAGATTTTTGGTACTTTAAAAAAAAATTTTTTTTAAATGTTTATTTTTTGAGAGCAAGAGACAGAGTGTGAGTGGGGGAGGGACAGAGAGAGGGACACAGAATTCGAAGCAGGCTCCAGGCTCTGAGCCATCAGCACAGAGCCCAACACGGGGCTCGAACCCACGAACTGTGAGATCATGACCCAAGCCGAAGTCTGACGCTTAACCAGCGAGCCACCCAGGTGCCCCTGCTTGGTAGTTTCTGAGCTATCTGGATTTGTGGTCTGGTATCTATCATTAATTTTGGAAAACGTAAGCCATTACAGTCTCCTGCTTTCTCTTCTAGTTTTCCTGTTTTGTGTACGTTACACCTTCTGTAAATGTCCCACAGTTCCTAGATACTCTGTTCTAGGTTTTTTTACCTTTTTACTTTTCACCTCATTTTTTTGTCCAGCTTTGCTGAGATATAATTGACATGTAACAATGTGTAACCTTAAGGCGTACAGCATGATGATTTGACATACTTATATATTGCAAAATGATTACCAACAATAGGGTTAGTAAACATCTCCATCGTTTTGCATAATTACTTTTTTTTTTTCTGGCTAGCGAAGAACATTTAAGATCTACTCTCTTAGCAGCTTTCAAGTACACAATACAGTATATTGTTAACAACAGTCACTATGCTGTAGATTAGATCCCCCAAACTTACTCATCTTGTAACTGGAAGTTTGTAACATTTGACCAAATATCTCTGTTTTCCTTCGTCCCCCAACCTTGGAAACTCTGTCTCTATGACTCTACTTGGCTGTTAGCGCACACTATTTTAGGATTTTTATGACTTCCTGGTTTGGGATTCACGCAGCTTCTTAAACCTGTAGGTTTATGTCTTTTGCCCAAAGTGGGAAGCTTTCAGCTATCATTTTAGTCTATTTTCTACACCGCACTCCTTCTCTTCTCCTTGTGGGATTCCAGTGACATACACGGATGTTGGTATTTTCCCACAGGCCCCTGAAGTTCTGTTCATTTTGTTCATTCGTGGTTTCTTTGCTCAAGTTGTAGAAGTTTTAGTGATCTATCTTCAAGGTCACTGCTTCTTTCCTCTATCATCTCCGATGGCTCACAGTGTCCATCAGTGTTTGTTGGTCCTGTTACCGTATTTTTTAGTTTTACAATTTTCATCTGGTTTTTCTTTATATCTTCTTTTTCTTTGCTGAAATTTTCTATTTTCCTGTTTCTGGAATGCTCATGGTTGCTTGCTGAAGCTTTTCTTTTTCTCCCTTTCTTCTTCTCCTTTTTTGGGGATAGCTACTTTAAAATCCTTGTCAGATAATCCCAACTTCTGTGTCATCTTGATGTTAGCATCTGGTTTTTGGTTTTGCTCTCATTAAATAGGCTCTATGCCCAACATGGGGCTCGAACTCACGACCCTGAGATCAAGAGTCACATGCTCTACCGACCGAGCCAGCCGGGCCCCTGATGTTAGCGTCTGTTGACTGCCCTTTCTCATTCCAGTTCAGCCTTTTTCTGGCTTTTGGTATGATGCATAATATTTTATTTTATCCTGGACTTTTTGGGTATTATGTTCCCACTGGTTCCCTTTTGAATCTATTTTAGTACGCATTCAACTTGTTCAAGTTCAGAATGAACACCACGGCTCACTCTTGTGGTCTGTGAGCTTGAATGTCAATGTAATACCAATGTAGTTTTGAATCGGCACTATTTTGGTCTGTCCTGCTGTGTGCTACCCAGAGGCCGATCTGGAACTGTACAGTATTCCACATCGTAATTCAGTTCTCAAAGCTTTTGCTGCTAATTCTGGGGGGGGGGGGGTTTCACTTGTGGGTATGCCCTGGACCTCAGACGCAAATTCAAAGGATCTCTTCCTACAGCTCCCTCTTCTCTGAAACCCGCCCCACACAATCTAGCTGTGTGGGGGTGGATACTGTCTCTTTGTTGGCTTTGCTTAGTGCTAAGCAAGGATAGCAACAGGGTTCCACCCTTCAGTCACAACACTCCCTTGGGGACGGGGAAGGAGGGCAGGGGATCCTCGCTGATCACATTTGTGCAGAATGAGGCTGACTGATGGACCTCCACATCACAGTCGTCACCGGTAAGGAGAGAGAGGACTACCTACCCGGTAGTGCACAGCAGGGGTGGTGGACAAGCCCCACACCAGACTGTTTCCCCAAAGCCTGCTGGGAGAGGGAGGGCTGTGGCTTATTTCATGGTGTTCACCTGGAGAAAGGCAAACATTGTCAAAAGGAATGTCTCTCATTGCTGTCCCTCCCAGCCCTTTGACTCCGGAAGGCGGGCTTTCGTTGGGACTTTGTGCTTGGTAATGGTTTTCGGTTTCACCTTCTCTGGTGCTCAGGCTGGGATCTAGGAAGTAGTAAAGCCCGTGAGGACTCCCAGCTAAGTCATATCTTGAGACCCAAGTTGTCTCACCAGTTCACCTTTTTTCCACCGTCAAAGGAGTCTGGTAGTTGCTTTCTATATATTGTCAAGTTTTGGGTTTTAAGTGGAAGCAACAGGGTGGAATCGACTGACTCATCTTGTCTGGAAACGGAAGCCCTGTCTATATTTTTTAAGTCAACTTTTTGAAGTGTAATTTACATGCAATAAAATGTCTCCATTTGAAGTGTGCATTTCCATGAGTTTTAACAAAGGTGTGTGCCCATGTAACCACAGTCAAAATATAGAACATTCCCATCTCCCCAAAAGGTTCCCTTGTGCCCCTTCCCAATCAATTCCCCCATCCCGGGCCTCAGACAACTACTGATCTATGTCACTATGGATTACACTTATCTTTTCCAGAGCTTCAGATAAAATCGAACGTATTCTTTGATAAAAGTCTGCCTTAAACAAAAATTTTTTTTAATGTTTATTTTTGAGAGAGAGAGAGACAGAGCGCAAGAGGGCGAGGGGCAGAGACAGAGGAAGACACAGAATCTGAAGCAGGCTCCAGGCTTTGAGCTGTCAGCACAGAGCCCGACGCGGGGCTGGAACCCACGAACCACGAGACTATGACCTGAGCTGAAGCTGGATGCTTCACCGACTGAGCCACCCAGGTGCCCCCCCTCCCCTTATGTATTTATTTAAGTTTATTTATTTATTTGAGAGAGACAGAGGCAGCATGAGTGGGGACGGGGCAGAGAGAGAGAGGGAGAGAGAATCCCAAGCAGTCTCCACACTGCCCACGGAGAGCCCGACGCAGGGCTCAAACCCACGAAGCCTTGAGATCATGACCTGAGCCGAAACCAAGAGTTGAACGCTTAACCAACTTAGCCACCCAGGAGCCCCTACATTTTTTTTTTAATGTTTATTTAGTTTTGAGAGAGACGGGGCGGGGGGCAGAGGCTACCTTCTTTAGTTCAGTGTGTCTGTGAGATTCATCCTTATCACCAGGTGTAACGGCAGTTCATTCTTTTTATTGCTAAGTAGAAGTCCATTATATTTTTGTATGCTTTTGTTTGGGCTGTCGCCATGTTCTGCCCTTACCTGGCAAACCCCAAGAGCCAATGGACCACAGTAGCTCCTGCTGTGTTTTCTGCTCTCAGAGCTCCTTCTCTTTGATCCAAGGGAAGGCGAGATCCGTCACTTAGTACTGACTTCAAGGCGTGGGTAGGATACGATTTCAGAATAAAAGGATGGTCTCTTCTGGATCTACCTGCATCGATCTGTCGTCTACTTACTAATCACGTGCTCAGACCAAAGTACATGAAAACAGTCATTCGCTTGGCAGAGTTTAGGGGGTTCTAACTTCGGTCTTACATTGCTGTCTGTGTCCTCTGAATTAGTAATAGGAGTATGAATGTGCTCTCCATTTTATGCAAGAATAACTACCAGATCACAGGGATGCCTAACTAATGCCATCCCTCCGTGTTGAATTCCTGGTGGCTTGTGATGAGTTGGGTACCTCACCAATGCTCTTATCCACACCCTCATGTCTTCTGTCCAATCCATGCACTCATATCCTCGGTAGAAGACATTTGGTACTCCAGGTGGCTGATTCACTTTGTGATGGCAAGTGACACGCTGGCTATGGTGGGGAGGGGGGGTGGTGACCTGGCCTTACAGATTCTCTCCTGGCTAGTTAGATACATGTACAAAGTGGATTCATGATTTCTCTGACTGCTATCTTCACATACTCTATATTCAGACTCACAAATGAAGGGCTAAGTGGTTTTGATACAGGAATACAGAGCCAAGTTTTGTTTCCTACCAGTGCAAGGTTGGCAATATTTTTAATTTTTTAATGTTTATTTTATTTTTGAGACAGACAGAGAAATGCCACCCTTTTAATATGTTTTGGGAGAAAATATATTTGTGGAAAATTTAGCTCTCCAAGAAAGAATGCAAGAAAAACTTCCAGACTAAAGGACACATTTCCAGGTTAAAGTGATCTTCTTCGAGTGGCCTTGAAGTGACCTCCTCTCATCTTCTGGATTAGAGACCACGATGGAACTGAGACCACCATGCTGTGAAAGCTGGGCACATCTACTGGAGGATGAGGCCACATGAGAAAATATCTCAGAGTGAGGCATCAAGACACAGCAGTGTGATGTGAAATTCTTGGAGCAAGTTCATGGTGTTTCTATTGCCTTTTTCTTTAGAATTGTTCATATATTCTTTATTTTATATATTTACTTTATGTGTTTTATTATGCTTGTTTGCATATTATTATGTATTTAGGGCAGGAGATTTTTTTATATTTTGCAAATATTTTCTCTTCATTATGGCTTATCTTTTGTTTATGGTGTGTTTCAGGGTAGAGAAACTTTGGTTTTTTATTGCATTTCGAGGTGGTCACATCTGTTAATAATTTCCTTCGGGGTCCCTGGGTGGCTCAGTCGGTTAAGCATCCGACTTTGGCTCAGGTCATGATCTCGCGGTTCATGGGTTCGAGCCTTGCATTGGGCTCTGTGCTGACAGCCTGGACCTGCTTTGAATTCTCCCCCTCTCTCTCTGCCCCTCTCCCGCTTCTGCTTTGTCTCTCTCAAAAATAAACGTTTAAAAAATCTTTTTTCAATTTCCTTTGCGTCGATGTCTTTTTTTTTTTTTTTTTTTAAGAAGATTCTTTCAATTCAAAGACTTGATCTTATTTTCTTTCTCAAAAACAAAACAAAACAAAACAAAACAGGGGCGCTTGGGTGGCTCAGCCGGTTGGGCATCTGACTTCAGCTCAGGTCATGATCTCAAGGTCCGTGGGTTCAAGCCCCGCATCGGGCTCTGTGCTGGCAGCTCAGAGCCTGGAGCCTGCTTCCGATTCTGTGTCTCTCTCTCTCTCTGCCCCTCCCCTGCTCACACTCTGTCTCTCTCTGTCTCAAAAATAAATAAAAAAATTAACAAAACAAAACAAAACAACCCTCCCCGAACCAATATAAGCAGTTGGTGCAACATGGCCCTCATTGTCAAAGAGAGAGCTAAGAGTTTTAAATAGTTGTCTCTAGGG
Source organism: Leopardus geoffroyi (assembly GCF_018350155.1). Lineage (NCBI taxonomy): Eukaryota > Metazoa > Chordata > Mammalia > Carnivora > Felidae > Leopardus > Leopardus geoffroyi. The sequence goes on from NC_059336.1 coordinate 28,405,178, forward strand.
AGCCGTCCGGAGTTAGGACAGCCAGGCAAGGAGCCACACTGCTTTTCTACTGACTTTTCTCTCACAGTCCAGCCTGAAAGTTACACTGATAAAATGTGTCCTGAATCTAACTACTTACTGTCTTCACTTCTAGCAGTCTCCATCATCTCTGGCCTAAACGACTCCAACAGCTGGCTCACCGGTGTGCTGTTTCCACCCTTGCCCCCATTTCAGTTATCCGCTGCTAGGAAATAAGCTACTTCAAGACCAATTTATTAAATCTTGCAATTCTTAGGTTTTCCTGAGCTGAGGGAGGTGGTTCTTCTAGTCATGCGATGTTGCTGGGGCCATGGGCTTCTGTGGGCAGAAGGTCCAAGTGGCTCACTCAGCCTGGCTGGTGGTTGGTGCTGGCGGTTGGCTGGGTTCTCATCTGGACTCTGGGCTGTAGGCCTCAATTCTCTACCATGTGGCCTCTCTGTGTAGACTGGGCCCAAGAGCTAGTGTTCCAAAAGGAAGGGAGTGGAAGCTGGCAGTTCTCTTAACGCCTGGGCTTCAAAGTCTCAGAACATCTCTTGTACTGTCTTCTACAGGTCAAAGCAGCCACGAGGCCAGCCCAGACTCCAGGCGAATGGGGGAATCACTGGGGGCCATCTTTGGAGACTATCTACCATGACAACAGCCTTCAGTCTTTCTTCCACTTTGCAGAGACATCTTTTAAAAACAAATAGGCATTACTCCCCTGCTGAAATCCACTAATGACACCCATCATACTCATGATACCTGTCACATTTAATGCCCTGCCTGACCTGGTTCCTGCCCAACCCCGCCCCTTACACTTACTGGTCCTTCCTACCTTCCCAGCACCCCTAACTCATCACTCCAAGCCTCACTGAGCTACTTCACACTTTGGATATCTGACATTATTTATTTATTCACGTTTTGGGCTCTCCACTAGCATGTAAGGTCCTCGCCAGCAGTGCCCTTCTCTGCCCTAGCCTGTGTTTACTCCGGGCACCTAGAAAAACATTAATCACAGGGCTGGCATACCATAAATCTATTCTGTGGTTAGCTGAATTTATTTCCCTAAATCTTGGGCATGTGCTGCCTTGAGAAATGGATGAATTAATTTTAGAATAGGCAAAACTACAGTGGTAATTATCACACAGACCCAATAGTGTACCCGTTCCACAAACCCACTGGCAAACATTTCTACCTTCCTAATAAAGCGGACAGCTGTTTTTCCCTGTGTGCCCTGCCGGACAGCTGCTGCAAGCCCAGCCTCCGATGGGTCCGTCGTCAGTCTGCCCTATGCATGCATGGAACTCATCAGACACACTCTGGGCGGAAGCCAGGAGAGCGCTGCCCTTGGCATTTTTATTTTAATCCATTTTGGTGTCAGCTGTCCCTCACTAAGTCACCGAATTTAATTAGAGGGTTGAGTGAAAACCCCGAAACTATGGCTTCTTGGTGATTCCTAAGAAGCCACAGTAGTCCAACACCGTAATCAAAGTGAACCCACATATATCCAGGGAGTAGGCACGCGGTAAGGGAATTATTCTTACAGACACACATCCCACATGTGTCAAAGATAAATCTGGGTCCAAGACAGTATTAACAAAGCTGGTTTACACATAAACTTGCGGAGAGGACCCTTCTACCCCCACCCTTGTTTCGGCGGGGGCTCAACGGTGTCAGAGAGTACGTTTTACTAAGAAGGAAATACTGTCTCCTTGAAAACTGATCTGCAAGGGTAGGATTAGTGGGGTGAAGGGGCACTCGCTGGTCTTCCAGTACATTTGGCCATCCTCGGTTGGCTGCAAGGCGGGCCCGCGAGCAGTTGGGGGACATTTCAAAAGAGGAAAGGGCGGAGGGTTTTCTGTGGCCAGCAACTTCCTAGAACAAGTGGGGGTCGACAGAATGGTTTTTTGTAATCAAGCTGTCATCATGGTTACTGGGAGGGTGGGGGGTGGCTGCTTTCCTGCAGAAAGTTCCTCACACGATCAGCAAATTTAAAATCATTACAATTGTAGAGTTGAAAGTGATCTTAAAATGCATCTGCTCAGGCGCCTGGGTGGCTCAGTCGGTTGAGCGTCCGACTTCAGCTCAGGTCACGATCTCGCAGTCCGTGAGTTCGAGCCCCGCGTCGGGCTCTGGGCTGATGGCTCAGAGCCTGGAGCCTGCATCCAATTCTGTGTTTCCCTCTCTCTCTGCCCCTCCCCCATTCATGCTCTGTCTCTCTCTGTCTCAAAAATAAATGTTAAAAAAAAAATTAAAAAAAAAAATGCATCTGCTCGTTTTGACCCATCACCCCGTGGTCTTCACCCCAAGTGCATTCAGTGAATGGAAAACCTCAGAAACAGGGTGATCCGGTGTCTAAGCCTTAGCAATCGGCAGAAGCAGAACTAGAAAGTCTTCCTGAATCCTAGCACCGTGGATAGAAACGCCATGCTTCTCAAAAATAAAACAAGAAGGAAAACAATGAAAATACGGCCAGTAGCAGCCTAAACAAGCTCTGGCTGGGCCCAAAGGATACCCCCTGCTTCCTTACTAACAGAGTCCTGACCTCAGGGGCTCTGGGCTTGGGCGGGGGCGGGGAGGGGGTGGGGGGACTGAGCCCTTCCCCAGCAAAGGGATGAGAGTCCTCAACTGGTCCAAATCAGCCAATTCTCCAGATTTCATTCTCACCAGTGAACATGAGGGAAAAGTGGGTGGCTGGGAGGGCATCTGGAAAAGAAAGTTTGAGTTTTTTTTAGGAGCTGATGGAAGTGATATTTTCTGCTGTGGGACACGGGTGGGGTTGTTTTCCATGTGTGGGAAAAAGGCTTATACAACTTGGCAACGGGAACTGAGAATCAAAATCTCTTTTGACCCTCTGATCTCCCTTCTAGTATGTTATCCTATAGAATCAAGGTTATTTAGGAAAGAAAAAAAAAATGAACACGTTCAAAGACATACTGGCTTTTTGTTTTAATAACAGCAAAAAATTGGAACTACCCCAAGTATCCAAGAACAGAGTGTCAGGAAACACTGTGGCGAGACTTTGAAACAGGTCCCCCCTAACCCGTCTGCACTTAATGGGGTGTTCAACGTAGTCCACACACTCTTTAAGCAACTTTATAATGATGTAAATTGAGGGAAACAGATAATGTAGATGACTCTTGTCCACACAGATACAAATTGTACACTCTAAAGTCCTAAATGTAACCGATTATTACTGTGTGGATATTGGCCGATTTTGCCAGTTTTGTGTCTACTAAGCAAATTCATTTCAGCATTCCTACTGGGCTTATTATATTTTTATTTCCTCTTTGGATTCTCCTTTGAACCAATTAAAACATCTTACTAGTTCTCTCACTAATGAACAAGTTAAATAAAATCTTTAACATGTTTGTTTTGTACTTGAGTCATGATTTGACTTTCTAAAAAATAAATATCCTTTAGCAAGGTAGTTAAATTTAGTACATTCATTTGATCTTACTTACAGCCCTCTTCAAAATAGTTATAAAGACCATATGGCAACATGGACAAATCCTCTTAATAAAACAGTACGTGGAGGGAAAAAAAACCGGAATGCAAAATTTGTACTAGGCTGTGATTAGAACCAAAAATTCTAAGTGCCCAGGGAAATACTACAAGGGAAGGAGAAAAAAATTAAAGTGTGATTTGTTAGGGTGGTAGGACCCTAGAGATTTGTTTTTTGAATCCTGACTTTTTATTATTCTGTTCTGTTATACATTAAAACTAAGAGAAGGGCACCTGGCTGGCTCAGTTGGTAGCACATGTGACTCTTGACCTTGGGGCTGTGAGTTCAAGTCCCAGGATAGATGTAAAGATGACTTAAAAATAAAAATCTTTAAGGGGTGCCTGGGTGGCTCAGTCGGTTAAGCATCCAATTTCGGCTCAGGTCATGATCTTGTGAGTTGGAGCCCCGCATCAGGCTCTGTGCTGACAGCTCGGAGCCTGGAGCCTGCTTTGATTCTGTGTCTCCCTCTCTTTCTGCCCCTCCCCCATGCACATTCTGTCTCTCCCTCTGTCTCTCTCTCAAAAATAAGTAAATATTTAAAAACATTTTTTAAATTAAAAATCTTTAAAAAAAAAGTTAAAAATAAAATTAAACTAAGAAAGAAAGGGCCCATTTGAATTTCGTATTGTTGCTGTAACAGATTACCACAAAGTTGTGGTGACTTAAAACGACACACATTTGGGGGTGCCTGGGTGGCTCGGTCGGTTAAGCATTTGACTTCAGCTCAGGTCATGATCTTGCATTCATGGGTTCAAGCCCTACGTCAGGCTCTTTGCTGACAGCTCAGAGCCTGGAGCCTGCTTCAGATTCTGTGTCTCCCTCTCTCTGTCCCCTTCCCTGCTCATGCTCTGTCTCTCTCTGTCTCTCAAAGATGAATAAATGTTAAAAAAAAGAAAATACGACACACATTTATCATCTTAACAGTTCTGGAGGTCATAAGTCCCAAATGGGTCTCATCGGGCTAACACCAAAGTGCTATTAGCCAGGCTGGTTCCTTCCAGAGACCCCAGGGGAGAAAGGTCTCCTTGTGTTTTCCAGCTTCTAGAGAAGCTACACCACAGTCCTTGGCTTCTAGTCCCTTCTTCCATCCTCAAAGCCAGCAAGCAAGGCATCTTCAGATGTCTTTCCCCTGACTCCTCAAGACTCTGTGATTCTACTGACCCACCTACGTAATCCATGATAACCTCCCACCTCGGGTCCGGAGCATAAGCACATCTGCAAAGCCCCTTTCAGCTTGTAACCTTAGTGACAGGCCCCGCCTAACTAAGTTCCAGGAGAAGGGATGGCTTCCCTGTCGCTTCCAAGTGAGCGTACCACACTGAGTGCTGAGTACAAGAGCACACAGTGCAGGATCTCATTTAAACTGAATTCCCGGGGCGCCTGGGTGGCGCAGTCGGTTGAGCGTCCGACTTCAGCCAGGTCACGATCTCGCGGTCCGTGAGTTCGAGCCCCGCGTCGGGCTCTGGGCTGATGGCTCAGAGCCTGGAGCCTGTTTCCGATTCTGTGTCTCCCTCTCTCTCTGCCCCTCCCCCGTTCATGCTCTGTCTCTCTCTGTACCAAAAATAAATAAAAACGTTGAAAAAAAAAAAATTAAACTGAATTCCCAATGGGCACTACTGTAATAGGAAAATAAAATGACAGTTGCCTCTTGAGGTAGGGTGGAGACTGAGAAAGGGCAAAAAGGAATTTCCTGGGATGACGGTCCTATTCTGCATCTTGATGGTGTTTCAAGGGACAAAAGTATAAACAAACGCTAAATTCTAACATGTATTTAGGGGGAACTGTAGTGATGTCTGGCATTTATTCTGAAAGGTGATACGAAAGGATGGACTGGGAGAGGGACGGGGGGATGTGTGAGGAGTAGGTATAGTAAAGTGTTCATGGTAGAATCTTGGCGGGGGGGGGGGAGGTATACAAAGGTTCACTATAAAAATCTCTCACTGTCGTTCGATGATTTTTATAAGGGAATTTTGGAAAAAACGAGCTGTGACCCCGAAATATTGCTCCAGTGACTTCAAACAAAGAGACAGATTTGGAAAATCGTCAGGCAACTCCTTGAACAAGCTCTCTCCAGAAAAATCTCTCAACCAGGGCACCTGCGGAAGGTGTTTATAAAGGTGTGGGAGTATTACCGATGGTCTCCGTCACAAGGGAGGAGGGGGGTATTGCTCATACACACAGGGTAGGGGCCGGGGAAGCTAGCAGCCAGCCTCCCACCATGACAAAGAACCTCCACCCCAATGTCACCAAGGAACACCAATTCAAAGCCCCGGTCTTCCCTTCGTCACCCTCCATCACTTTGCTGCAGCACATCCTCAACTGGGTGGTGGCTCATCTCCTGACAGCTGGTCGCCGCCTCCCACTTCTTGGTAACTCCAGAGAACCCGGCTGAGCGCTCTACTCAGAACACATATTGGGTAAGACATTTGAGGGTGTGCAGCAGGGGGAGGAGGGCGCTCCCTGATAGTTCTCTCCACCAGTGGAGTTACAAACGTACCACTGCCCCCCTACCCCCAGAGGGGCCAACAGGGAAGGACATGCCTGCGGCAGTCCTTCTGCCAAAACACAACCTCCAACACGACATCCCCGCTGTCACAGCCCCTACCCCACCCCCTGGACCAAACGGCCCGAGGAAGCACCTGAAAGTAACCGCCATCACACAGTGCTGAGAAAAGCCAGCATAAAGCACTTTTATTGCAATAATAAAACTTGAAACTTATACATAGTGCAGGGAGGTGGGGGTGGGGGATAGGCAGCAATAATTTCTCTCACCAAATCACTACACAGGACAGCAAAGGGGTGAGAGGGGGAAGGAAAAGGCAGGAAACTCTGAGATCAGCAGGGGGAGCTGAACATCAATGCTGCACATCAAAAACCAGGAGATGCTGAAGCTGTGATGACCAGCATCATTTTTCTCAAGACAACACTCAAGGGTTTGTCATGATGGCTGGGCTTTCATCGGGTGTTAAGTGTCTACAAACAGCACCTTCAATTTAAACTTTCGATTAAAGTTTCTTAAAATTTAGGAAGTGGAGCTTGGATAGCTATGAGATTACAAAAGTCCTGAATATCCGTTAGAAAAACCACAGGATGGAGGGGCGGGGGGGTGGGGGGGGAAGCCAGGCCATGAAGAAGGCTTCAGAGGTCCCTGCTGGCCTGGGGACAGATACCTGTAGTGTCCAACATCGCAGTGAGAACCATCTGCTTCCAAAAGGCAGAGGGTTTAAGGGGAGGGTAGGGCAGGGCAGTGGAGGCAAAGGCTCTCCTCCCCCTCCCCATTTCAGTTTTGGGTAGGGCTTTTAATTCAACCCAAGGACATCTCTCAACTTGGAGATAATTCGGCCCTCGACAGCGCCTCAAATCTGCTATGGCTTTGCAGCGCAGCAGCAAGAATGTTTAATATATAATAGATAAAAATTTCATCCAAAAAAAAAAATAAAATAAAATAAAGATTCTTGCAACCCCCCCCACCCCCACCAATTCCTATTCTAAAATTAACCCATTACTTGTGCTGTTAATACTTGACTAATACTTAAGTGGAAACCTAGATCCAAAAGACTGAAACTGAACCTTCACCCCAAAACGAAAACGAAATAAAATGAGTAACTTGAGGTTTATGGCATATAGTTTAGGTCAACACACATACGAGGAGAAAGGGGAAGAGCGAAGCCGGGTGACAACACATTCAGTCGGGGTCGATGTTTATACAAAGAGTGTAGTGGAACATCAGGAGAAGCTCCATACGGATTCGCGTGTGCGCATCTGGAGGCGCCACATCCCTCCACGGCACATCTGTTGGGGACAGAAAACCTGTCAGTTCCGGCAGCACAGTGCCCTGCGTGCGCGGCGGGGGCAGGCTCGAGGCTGTCTGCCATGGCAGGTCCCTTCCCCCAAGAGTTCCCAGGTCTCCCTTTGAACGAGCCACTTCCGCTCTGGCCGGGCTTGGGCTGGATTCCCAGGTGAGCAGTCTCCTTCCTGCCTCAATTGGCAGTTTTTTTGTTTTGTTTTGTTTTTAACCTAAGCTTATGTTTACCTGCTGAGGAGAGCAGTGACTGTACAGTTCCCCAAGGTCACTGGGTCTCCAAGCCGGACGCATACAAGAATCACCTGGGGGGCTTTAAAAAACTGCAAAGCTTGGATCCCACTGCCAGTAATTGTGGTTAAGTGGCCGAAGGTGTGGCCTGGGCATCAGGAGGCTTCCCAAGTGACTTCCGTGTGTACAACCCCACGTTGGTATATCCTTCATGTTGAAGGGATTTAGACAATGTCTGCAGTCTTTATTCATCTACTCCAACCTACAACTTTCCAGATCTGCCCTTGGGCTTTCCATCAAGAGCTCTGCAAGAGGGTTTGAGATGTTCTTTGGCCGTGCGTGGGGAGGTGTAGGCCAGGGTGACTCACAGCCCTCTCTCCCTTCCTTCCCCACCCTCCATCCGACCAGATGTATAGAACGCTGGTACCCAAACCAAGATAATCCCAAGACTCTCCTCAAATACTTTTACGTCCAAAGGGCTTAACTCTCAGAGAACAGAAAAGAGGGTTTAGATTAGGTATAGACCTTTGGGCAGACAGAGGCTCTGTAAGGAGTTCCTTCCTAGTAAGAATGACAAGTACAGAAGCCAAGGTCAGCAAACTGGCCCAGGTCTGTATGACCCAGGTATGTAGGGCTCAAAGCACAGGGAGAGGAAAAGAGCTAAGAATTTCAAAAGCCCTTGTGCTTAACGGAGTCCACAGCAGGACAAGGTTAGACCGTAACAGACAGGCTGGCAGCCACCTGTGACCACTTTCGAACGAAGGCATTCTCCCTCAGGCCCCAGTTGTGGTCCTCTGGCTCCAAGGGCCAGGAAGGGGGCAAAAGTAGAGGTCTGGGGCCAGCTGGAAAGATGACACCATTCGTGTGTTTTACGATCCTAAAACCCAGATGAAAAGTTATGAGTCATTACGACATGGAGTTTGGCTTCCTAGAAATGAGGGTAAAGGAAGGAAAACAAGCCCAGGAAGGGGTTCTGGTGCTAGTCTGCCACGGTCTGGAAGTGACCTCAAGTAAGGTCTTTCTCTCCAGGCCTCGGTTTCCTCACCTGTGACGCAGGAAGGCTGATGGTTCCTAAGGTCCTTTCCTAGGAGTGTCTGGGAGTGTCCTCTACATTTCAAAAGCACACCCTGGCCTCAGCTTCCCATGCACGGAAAATGAGCTGGCCTGTGCACTCCAGGGTCCCGGACTTGCCCCTGAGGCAGCTGGCTCGGGCGACAGTGCCTCTCTCACACCCCCTGACAGGCAGTGACCACACTCTATATGGCAAGGGGGCTGCACACACTAGGGCGGGGTGTGTAGTCCTCAACAGTCTTACTTCTACAGAACCAAAATGCTAGCGTTATAAATTTGGCCGTATTTCCGGTTCCCAGCTCGGTTTTAGTTTGCAAATTATATACAAAAACATACTTTATTTCAACAGCTACTATCAGCGGCCCCGTCCCAGTGAGTCTGCTCGACAGCACGTGCCTTTCCTTTCCCCAGGATGACCAGCTGCGGCATCTGAGGTGTATACCAGTAACTAAAATCGAAACACTACCCAATAGAGCAAGAACGTAGGGGGAAAACCCATGGCCTTTTTGGTTCTGCTACCCAGCAAACAGCCGGTAAACGGCGGGATGCCAAGGCGGTAGGAGGCCCTTGGGCGCTCAGCTCCTCACCCAAGAACGGGGCGCAGGGGGCTCGAGGGGGGCTGTCCCTGTCATTCCAGTTTCAGAAGCTCCACGTCAAAGACGAGGGTGGCATTCGGTGGGATGATGCCTGGGTGGCCGGTGGCACCGTAGGCATAGTCTGGGGAGATGGTCAGTTTGGCTCTCTGACCCACACTCATCTGTGAAAAGAACAAAGAGAGAGACTCAGTTGGACGCCCTCCCCAGCTGTCCCTGTAAGAAGCAGGGCCGTTTACCGGGGTGTGCTGGTGCAGCATAGCGGGACGAGGACAGCGACCGTGCGGAACGTGGAGGCTGGAAGTCAGGCTGCGCGATCCCTGCATCTGGCTCTCAGGGGCCCAATGGCAGATAAAAACCACCTTTCTGCCCAGGGCTTACTGACCCGGCTCTGGGCAGCCAGCGCCACAGAAGTGTCACCACTCAGTCCTTTGGTGGCCTGTCACCCACAGGATATGTGTGTGGCACCTACACTCTTAAAAAAGTATTCTTTTTTTTTTTTTTAATTTTTTTTAACATTTATTTATTTTTGAGACAGAGAGAGACAGAGCATGAACAGGGGAGGGTCAGAGAGAGGGAGACACAGAATCCGAAACAGGCTCCAGGCTCTCAGCTGTCAGCACAGAGCCCGACATGGGGCTCGAACTCACAGCCTTCACAGACCGCGAGATCATGACCTGAGCTGAAGTCGGCCACCTAACCGACTGAGCCACCCAGGCGCCCCTTAAAAAAATATTCTGATCAAAACTCTGCTTTAAAAGAAAACACACACACACAGAAGGTAATATATGGGGTAGTCTACTTTTTCTGTACTTTATTTATACTTCTAGTCAGACATATAGAAAACTTTTTTTTTTTCAACGTTTATTTATTTTTGGGACAGAGAGAGACAGAGCATGAACGGGGGAGGGGCAGAGAGAGAGGGAGACACAGAATCGGAAACAGGCTCCAGGCTCTGAGCCATCAGCCCAGAGCCCGACGCGGGGCTCGAACTCACGGACCGCGAGATCGTGACCTGGCTGAAGTCGGACACTTAACCGACTGCGCCACCCAGGCGCCCCAAGAAAACTTTTTAAAAAACATGATTTTCCAAAGAAGCATGTACGGCACGTTACCAATAGTGTAAAAAGAGGGAAATATTTATCTACTTGTACCTTGCGTAGATAAACAGAAAACACCTTTGGAAGGACACAAATAATACCAGGTTTTTCATGGGGAGGAGAGAGTACAGTGGCCAGGGTGGAGGGAAATTTTTCACTTTAAAAAATACATTTGGGGGCACCTGGGTGGCTCAGTCGGTTGAGCGTCCGACTTCGGCTCAGGTCATGATCTCACAGTCTGTGAGTTCAAGCCCCGCATCGGGCTCTGTGCTGACAGCTCAGAGCCTGGAACCTGCTTCAGATTCTGTGTCTCCCTCTCTCTCTGCCCCTCCCCTACTCTCACTCTGTCTTTCTCAAAAATAAATAAACATTAAAAAAAAATACATTTGTCCTTTTTCATTTCCAAATCAAAACTTACATTAAGTGAGTTTCAATATATATTTTCTGAACGGTGAGCAGGCTCTCTGCTCTGCCCACCTTTCCAGCACTCTCCGCTAAGCCCTCCGTTGTGCACTCCTGGCTCCCTGACCCAGCCCAGGAGACAGCAACTAAGGACAGAGCTGCAGGCTGCGCTCCTCTAACAACTCAGAAACCGTGTTCCCGTCTCCTTTGGCAAACCAGGACATGCTGAACTACGGTGATAAGAGTAGTTAAAAGCATTATGGCTTAATCTAATGAACTTCAAAACGTTCGTGTCCTGGGGCGCCTGGGTGGCTCAGTCAGTTGAGGATCTGACTTCTGATTTCAGCTCAGGTCATGATCCCAGCGCTGTGGGATCGAGCCCTGCCTCAGACTGCCCTGAGCATGGAGCCTGCTTGAGATTCTCTCTTTCTTCCTCTGCCCCTCTCCCCAGCTCACGCTCTTTCTCTAAAATAAAATTAAAAAATTTAAAAAAGATCACGTCCTTTTACTCAGCAATTCTACTTCCAGAATCTTCTAACCACCCGAAATGCTCATTATAAGGGGAGTGGTTCCATTGGCACATCTGCAACATGGGTCAGCCACCAGAAAGAACACAGTGGCCTTAAATGCACTAACACAGAAAGATGGCCCAGACACAGCTAGAGGAAAAAAAGCAAGCTGCCAAAACAGTACCTGTGGCAGGACTGCGTACCTGTAAACATGTAAAAGCAAAACAACGATCTCAGAAGAAAGGGAAAAGGGGCACAAGATAAGCCCCCTTCTTCCTGCGCTTTTAACTCACTCAAACAAATACCCCGTGGAGTTTCAAAGATGCTCTATGCAGGTCTCAGACCACTCAGACTTCTCACAAGTGACAGAGCTGTGGGTCCAGGGGGAGGCTGGGCATCTCCCCAACGCCCGCTAGGCCTCACCAAGCCTGGGATGTAAAATAGGCTGATAACATTATCTCGGGGACAGCTACGGCTCTTGGAACACAACGCAGTTATTGTTCCAGTGCCGGAACAGCCACAGAAGATGGCTGTGGTGTGGACAATGGGTGGCATGGTCGCTGGGGGATGGGCTACAGACCAAGAGCCAGCCAGACGAGGGCAGTGGGGACAGAGATCTCCAAAGGGAAGTAAACCATGAAGATCCTCTCTCCTTCTCGCACTGCCAACCCTCTGCCCTGCAGGAACAGAAATCTAGACACTTGGGGGGTGGGGTGGCTTAAAGTTTCTGCAGGTTAAACAGTTCATCTGGAGATAAATCAGTGTGTATTCTGGAAAAGAGAAAGACAGAAATCTTTCTCTCCACTTTGGTTACATTTCAGTTCTCTTTGGTGGAAGGAAAGAGACTAATTACTTATGACACAGGGCTGACATAAAGCCCCGAGTCTCAGGATGCTGGAACCTGGTCAGTGCCGAGAAAAAACCTGCTGGGCTCGATGGAAGGCTAGAGCCCAACTGAAATCTGGCAACCCTGGGTCCCCTGTTGTCCACTGGGAATTCTGTCATGTTGGCAGAACAAAAGCTGTTTACACTAACGGGGAGGAAGGGCCGAGGAAACGGACTCAAGACAAACAAAATGACTCTCTCCAGGAGTATGACCTCTCGGAAGCGGTCTGACACAACAGGGCCAATAATAAGACAAATGCAAATTAAAACCACACCAAGACCACATTTTTTTTCACTCGCTGTATTGTCCTGAATCCAAAAGTTTAACGACACACTGTGCTGGAGGGGCTGGGAGGAGACAGGCGCCCTCACAGCCTACTGGTGGCAGCTAGGTATAATCCCTACGGACGGCAACTTGGCAAAGTGTCAAAATACAGTGTGCACAGCCAGTGAAGCCCTCACCCCGACTTCTGAGAGTCTGCCTAAGGCAACGCTCACACAAATGTAAAATTAAGTCCGCACAAGACTGGTCACCGCGGCACTGTTTATGACAGCAAAGCGCTGGAGATGACCATCAACAGGGTACCGATCAAGTCAATTACTGTCCACCCACCTAAGGGAATGTGGTAAGAGAACCTCCTCCCCTCTTTAGGTGCAGATATATAAAGCGTGAAAGAGAGATTCAGTGAAAAAGCAAAGTGCAGAACACTGTGTGGGTCCACAGGGGGGAAAAAAAAGTACATGCTTGAAGAAACTCTACAGAAAACGTTAGTAACATGACTTGCTGGGGGTGAGGGGACTGGCAAGACGGGGTGGGATGGAAGTGAAATTTTCCACTTACACCTTCATTGATTTCTGAACCACGTGAATGTCCTAGCCACAAGCATCATTTAAAAGGTAAACACTAGGAAACAAAACAAAACAAACGAGAGCATACCTGGGCAACCCCTTCTTCCCAGCCTCGGATCACCTCCTGCTTGCCTAGCATAAACTTAAAGGGCTTGTTTCTGTCCCGGGAGGAATCAAATTTCTTTCCATCTTCAAGCATCCCTGTGAAAAAGGGCAGTTGTAACATGAGCGACAAGGAGTGACGGCGCGACCGGTCAGACGCCGGCGGCAGAGTGGCCATCCCAGACGCCAGCGCTGAAGGGCCCGGCAGGGTGTCCCGCGTCCTCCGGGGGCCTCCGCAGCTGGGACGGGCCCTCCACCCAGGTCTGCGCATGTTCTTCCCGCCTCCGAGCAGCGGGCCGGGCCCCAGAGGCAGGCGGCTGTCTACCTGGTGTGAGAACGGGGAACCGCGCGCTCCTGACGGGGCTTCCCGGCACCCCTGCCCCCGGACTAAGAGTCGCCGTGGGCCCCCAGCTAAAAGTCACACACAGCCCAGGAGCCAACAGGCCTTCCTTGATGGCGGGTGGCGGCACAACCGAACCGAACTGGAGGACACCAGTGGGCGTCGGACGGCCGGAGAGGCGGCCGTGCAAGAGCCACCGCAAACCTCTGCCGGTGGCCCCCAGGCAGCTCCAGCCGAACTGCGGGCAGGGCTTCCACCCGGAGTCAGCGACGTTGCATGCACTCGATCCTCCACCAGCGCTGTCCCCATTTCACAGAGGAAGGAACTGAGGCAGAGGGAAGGGAAGCCGCCTGCCCAAGCTAGACTAGCAGTCCAAACGCCACGTTCATTGGACTACCCCCGTGTCCCGGGAGCCGGACAAGCCACAGTGGCAGCCACTATTCAAAGGGGGACTTGCAGAGGTGGAGACGCCAGAGGGTGAATGCCACAACAGGGACATACACCTGCAGCCCCTCCTTCAAAGACGACCGTCTGCGGTGGGTTCTTGGGAAGCCAGAGGGACCGACGGGAGAGCCGTCCATCCCAGACTGGAAGGGCAAGCCAGTTGTTGACATACAGCTAACAGAGCAGGTTTCACTGGGGGCCGTGGGGGGGGGGGGTGCTCCAAGGTTCTAACCATCGCTCAGGCGACCCCGTGAAACACAGAATTCTGTTGAGTTTGGCCACTTCTAGAGGAGGAGGGAAACCCTAGCAAAATCCCAACTTAAAAAACAATGTCAAGACTTGTAAGCGGGACGGGGAAGCAGAGAGCAGTTGAGAGCTTTATCAGAGCCACCAGACTAGCAGTACTTTGACAAATAGGAAATGGGCAGTGGCGGGAACGGGAACTGCTGTCCTCACGGAGCAGGAAGGCAGACAGATGTCCCAAGCAGAGCGGGTGCTGACCCCGCCGGAAGCCTAGAGCTGGGAGCTGAGGACCATGAGGCAGACGGGAGGACGGGGCCTCACCCCTGCCAGGTCGGTGCACAGCCAGCAACTGAGGCCCCACGACCAGCAAGCTGGGGCGTACACGGAGCTCATCTCTCCACCAGAACACAACTACCACCAGATGAAAGAAGTGACAAATGACAGGACTTGAACAGTTTCCTATAAATGAGTAGCTGGGAGAATAGGCGTCCACCTTCACTGTAGACAATCCCCTGTGGGCTCTCTACTGCATACACGGAACCCAGCCTAACTGAACCCCGCATCAAGGGTGAGAGCAGACAATGAGCTGGATTCTCAGAATCCGCTCTTTGACCAGCCAGAGAGCCTTTCCATGCACCCACAGAGACGGCTTGCAACAAAAATAAGGAAATCAACTCCAAGGCTTAGTTAACTCACCCAAGGTCAGAGTCAGTGGGTAGTGGGGCCTGGCTCCAGCAAAAGGCTTTCATTTAGCCCAATGGGGACCGAGAGCTAAGAAGGAGACGGAAGACCAGAAACAGCCTCTTCCTGGTCTGTGTTCTTTTAAGAAGACCTTGAATAGAGCCCCAGGGCTTCCTAAGCAGCCTTGATATGTAAATCACTAGGTGAGGAAGCCCCCTGGGAAAGAGCCTAGAAGACGGTGGTCCCTGACCTCTGAGCCCTGCCTGTGAAGGCTGGCTGGACAAAACACAGAGAAAGGGGAGCCTGGGTGGCTCCGTCGGTTGAGGGTCCGACTTCGTCTCAGGTCATGATCTCACAGTTCATGAGTTTGAGCCCGTGTCGGGCTCTGTGCTGACAGCTCAGAGCCTGGAGCCTGCTTCGGATTCTGTGTCTGCCTCTCTCTCTGTCCCAACCCACTCACATTCTGTCTCTGTCTCTCTCAAAAATAAATAAACATTAAAAAGAAAAATTTAAAAAAACGACACCACACACACACACACACACACATACACACACACACACACACAGAAAAACCTTAGAGGGCCATCTGGAACCCAGGCTGTTGCACATTCCACACCCTTGGAAAATCCAGACCAAGTACTCCCATCCCTCTTTCCAACTGAACAACTTTCCAGGAGCAGCAACAGCATGGCCCAGGAGATGAACTGGAATCAATCTAAGCCTTTCACCAGGGTTGGTGTGGAGTGGGCACATGGGCCAGTTTGGGCACTAGGATCAACTGCGAAGTCTACTGGAGCCCTGCTGGAAAGACCTGCCTCACGGGTAAAAAAAAGAAACCCATCCAGGAAGAAAGCTCCTGCCCTCCCTTCCTGTTGAACACCATCATGTGAGGATGTGATGTCTGGAGCCTTGGCAGCCACTTTGCAACCATGAGAAGGCCAGGAGTACCACAGAGTAGTTGTCCCATTGTTATGAACCAGCCCCACACTGCCTCCCTCAAGCTTTAGGTTCTGAGGTGGTTAAAAATCTGCTTTGCCTTAAGTAATCTGAAATATTACTGAAAATAACCTAACGTATGAGGTGACCCTTTACTGGATATGTACACAACACACCCCACTGCAGTGCTGCCATGAGGGGGTAAAACTGGAGCTCAACAACTCACACCACAAAGGGCCGTCACCGTTCTGACAGCAGACCAGTGTGCCCTGCCAGGACCCAGGACACATAAATGTTTATCAACAAAAGAAGACTTACACGTAATAGTTACGACATGGGATGCACTTCTCATTTTTAAAAAGAAAGCTGATTGTGACCCCCTAAATTTATGTCATAATACACTACTGGCTTGCAACTCACAGTTTAAAAGATACCGTATACCTGGGTGCCTGGGTGGCTCAGTCTGTTGAGCGTCTGACTCTTGATCTTGGCTCAGGTCATGACCTTGTGGTTCGTGGATCAAGCCCCACATGGGGATCTATGCTGGCAGTACGGAGCCTGCTTGGGATTATATCCCTCTCTCCCCCTCTGCCTCTCCCTTGCTTGTGCTCTCTAAATAAATAAATAAACATTTAAAAAAAAATTTAAAAATACAGTGTATCTACGAAAGAATCGGCCTCTTTCAGCCAAATATGAACATGACCCCAACCAGGGCAAGATCATGTTCTGACAACCACACGGTATGGGGACTGACTCCCTACACTTCCCTTTCATACCTGATCAAATGCATTGCCAAGCTATCTCCAGATGCTTACTGTCTGACCAGTTCCAGGCCAAACACACAAGGTGCTACCTGCTGTCGAGCCAACCTGGAGAAATGGATGCTCCTCAGTGCAGAGACTGTGGGTCTGGGAGCATGTCTGTCTAGCCCCAGATCTCTTCAGGTTTTCTGGGACACCGAAGGACAAAGCCTTTCCCTACTATTTTAAGAAACCAGAAAAACCAAGAAGGATTTCTAAGTAAAGGGGCTGTAAGCAGGAGCTTTGCTGAGGATCCTTATTCTCCTCCCCTATTTCAGATGAGCTGTTTTCTCCTGGGACAAGGACATGAGCCTTGCTCCAGAACTTCAGACTACTGTTCCCACCTGTCAATCTCACCTACTCCCACTTCCTTGGAGGAGAAGTCTTCTTAAGGAAGGGTGGGTGGTGGTGTTGGTAATGGTGGGGTGCCTTACGCCCGAGGAAGGGGTTATCTTATAATCTAAGTCTGAAGGGTAAACATCACCTCTAGAGCTGAGCAAGATGTCACACAACTGGCATAGGCTATACGGGCAAGGAGGGGCTAGAAGGAGGGCTTCCCCAATGGGGAGGAAAAGACCTCCTTATATATGCCTGTAAGTTGTCAGGCCAGGTGAGGAGGTGATGTAGGAGAGGAAGCAGTGTCCATTAAGAAGGAGAAATGGATATGTGTACAGTGTTTTCTGGAGCGGGAATTAGGTTGGTCAGTGCCGAATGCAGAATATGACAGAAGCTGTTACATCAAAATAGCTTTGGCAAAGGTGGAGTATTAAGGGATCAGATTTGCCCTCCCATGAAACAAACAAACAAACAAACAAAACCCACACAGAAACAAAAACAAAATGAAATGCATAAAATAAACACATGAAATAAAACACAAAACAAAACCTCCGTCATGAAAAGAGAGAGAGATGGGAATGCAAGCTAGTGCAGCCGCTCTGGAACACAGTATGGAGGTTCCTCAAAAAACTAAAAATAGAACCACCCTACAACCCAGCAATCGCACTACTAGGCATTTATCCATAGGATACAGGTGTGCTGTTTCGAAGGGACACATGCACCCCCCATGTTTATAGCAGCACTATCAACAATAGCCAAAGTATGGAAAGAGCCCAAATGTCCACCGATGGATGAATGAATAAAGAAGATATGGTATATATCTACAATGGAGTATTACTTGGCAATCAAAAAGAATGAAATCTTGCCATTTGCAACTATGTGGATGGAACTGGAGGGTATTATGCTAAGTGAAATGAGTCAGAGAAAGAAAAATCATGACTTCACTCATATGAGGACTTTAAGAGACAAAACAGATGAACATAAGGGAAGGGAAACAAAAATAATATAAAAACCGGGAGGGGGACAAAACAGAAGAGACTCATAAATATGGAGGGTTACGGGAGGGGTTGTGGGAGGGGGGATGGGCTAAATGGGCAAGGGGCACTAAGGAATCTATTCCTGAAATCATTGTTGCACTATATGCTACCTAATTTGGATGTAAATTTTAAAAAATTAAAAAAAAAGAAAAGAAAAGAGAGCAAGAGACAGAGAAATAACCCAGATAACAGCTAAACATGGTTTTTAAGACAAGACTCTGGACACTGCAACAAAGGACAATGATTCCTGAGAGACGGGAAACTAGCAAGGCGAGCCGAGCCCTCTGACTGCCCAGCTTACAGCCTTGGGCATTTCCGGGGAGAGGGACCTGGATGGAGCTCAAAGCAGCTGGGAGTCCAAAGGACACAAACCAGGAAGGAGACAAGTGTAGAGTGAAATCCCCGGAGATTTACAGAGGGTCCCTCTTGAGTATTCAGCAGAATACTAATCAGCACACATGTTTAAGGAAACTACTTAAGGCCAGGAAAAGAACCATCTAAAGGATGGATTAGAAGGAACAGTGCCCAGTGCTTACACAGAGCTGGAGCTGGGATCAGTGACTGTTCCGCTAGCCAGACTGGAGAAAATCATGGTTTATGAGGCACTGAGTAGGAGGATATCCAGAAGATCTCATCTCAGGAGTGGGGGATAATCAGCCCCAAACTGAGCCCTGCTCCAGACCCACCTAATAAATCATAAAAACAAGATCCAAAAGGATCAAACTGTTTCCAAGTAACTTAAGTGCTTCTCAGTACAAAGCTCAAGAAGATTTATAGGAACAAAAATAGCCAGCACCTCAAAAGGTAAAATTCACAATGTCTAGCATCCAGATTAGCACACATGCAAAGAAGCGGGACGACACGACCCGCGATGAAAGAGACTAACCAAGCAACTGAAACTCACCCAGAGCTGACAGAGTTGTTAGAATCAGTAGAGAAGGGCAGTAAGATTCAAACCAAAGGTCCAAAGATGACAATGACAGTGGGACGGAACAACTGGACACCCATAGGCAAAGAAGTAAAAACATGGACCTATACTTCGCATCAAGTATCAACCCAAAAACTGTAAACATGAACCCTATAAAACTTCTAGCAGAAAACGCAGGGAAATGATCTTTGTGACTGTGGGTTAGGCAGAGGTTTCTTAGACATGAGGCCAGAAAGCACCATCCATAAAAGGATAAACTGAACGTCATCAAAACTAAAAACTTCTGCACTTTAAAACGTACTTTTAAGAGAATGAAAAGTCAAGCCACAGACTGGGAGAAAACCTTTGGAAAGCATGTATCTCATAAAGAGAACTTGTGTCCAGAATATATAAAGAGCTCTCAAAACTCCACAATAGGAAAAGAAAGAGCCCAATTAAAAAGGGACAAAAGATTGGAACAGATACTTCCCTGAAAAAAGGCAAATTAAAACCACCAGGAGATATGACGACTCCTGAATTAGAAAGAGTACAACTAAAAAGACTGATCATAATCACGCACTGGTGAGGATGTGGAGGAACTGGAATTCCCACCCGCTGCTGCTGATGGGACTATCAAGTGGACCGACCACTCTGGACAACAGGCCGGCCGTTTAAGTGAAACATACACCTCCCATACGACCCAGCCATTCCGTTCATCCTGGATAAATATCAGCCTGTGTCCACACAAAAAGACTTATATACATATACGCACAGCAGCCTCCCTTGAATAGCCAAAAACCGGAACAACCCAAACATCTGCCAACTGGTGAATGAACAAACCACATCCACACAGTAGGAAACTATTCAGCAATAAAGAAGAATGAGCTACTGATACATGGAACAGCATAATCTCAAAATAATTATGCTGAGCAAAAGAAGCCAGACAAGGGTGCATACACCGTGCAATTCCGTATATACAAAACTTTAGAAAATACAAACTCTGCTGACAGAAAAGCGCACCAGTGGTTGCTGGGGATGGAAAGAGGAGGTTTCAGAGGGTGACGAAGGGACATACCAACACTTGGGAAATTGTACACATTAATTGCAGTTTATCGAACGTCAATGAGGCCTCTGCAAAACTGGGGGTATTTTCCGAAAGGAAAAAAAAGTGAAAAAAGTGTGCTTCACTGGAATCCTACGTGTGTTTACCTCCTACACCCAAGCTGGCGGCGGATGGCGAGGGACTTCCTCTGTTTAGGGAGGGGGCAAGGAAAGCAGGCGGCCCGTCAAGTCTCAGCAGTCGCTCCCACTTTAACTCTGGACATCTGTGTGCCAGGACCGGGAGCCCTTGAACGGCGAAACCACCTGCCAAGCCAGTGCCGTAATTTCCTAGAGAAAGCACGCTCTGATGAGAGGAGGCAACTGAGGTTACAGTTCAGACCTGACAGCTGACACTCTAAGCTCCAAAGGGCACTCCCAGCAGAAACCAGCAACGGCATGGCCCTCCATTTGCGGAACCGACGGACGTCCCTTCTGACTACACACAAACCTGTGCCTCATGGTCCACAGACCGCCTGGGATGGCTCCATATTCTCCCTCTCGAGAATGAATTTTTGTCTCTCCTGACTGAACGCAGCTTAAGGTCACAGACCTGGACGCAAAGTGCTATGTCCCTGTACGTGCTGTGTACTCAGTTCCACCCCTGGCACCCACAGTGCTGGCGGCACTCGCGACTACTTTAAGACTGGCTCTGCCTGCACGATTTTTAAGAATCAGCAGGACGAGCAAGAGGCTTCCATATTTAGACCTCTTCCCTGTACGGTAGGAAGGATCTGAGGGGTAATCCCAGAATGGCAGCTTTTACTTCCAGCACCTCTGAATTACTAATCAGTGAGAAAAAATGTGAAAATCTGGGGGTCTCCAGTTAAAAGCACAAGCCTGTGTGAAAGGGTTGCAGGAGGGAGTGTTAAAGCAGCCTCTGGCTGCAAGACCGTTTATGTCACCTTTGTCTGAGTTTCCTCCCGAACGATTTAGCTGTTCCTTTGGGGAAGAACCAGACTCCAATCCCTGGGGAGGGAGCGGGAGGGCTTAAAAAAAAAAAGAAATGTGGGGAACAACTCAAGTTCACCTCCCCCACAGCAGCCTGCTCTTTTCTGCTGCTCTTCTGTTTCAGGGTGTGCTCGCTCAGAAGGAACCAGCGAAGGCAGACCTGGCCAGCAGCTGCTGAGCAGCACGTGCCCTCGGACTCTGCTCCTGGTACTCGGCCCGAGTCACTGCCCAAGAAGCAGTGATTAAGACCCAAGGCCAGGACGTGGAGACTCGGGAGGACCGCTGGGTTATTATTTCACTAATAATCCAACAGAAATGGAGCTACCTCCAGGGCTTCAGGGGGGCAGCACCCCCATGTCTCCCCTACAGGGTAAGGGAAGTGGCTGCACGAGGCACGGGTAGCGAGGGCTCCGGCACCTGTTGCAGCTCAAGCTTGTGACTCACAGTGTGGTTTTCGGCTGCGGGTGGAATCTTTGCAGGTGGTTTTCATAGGCATTTTGCAGGGTGCAGAATTTAGAAAGTTTTTAAATTAAAAACAAAAAACCCAAAGCTAAATCAAACGATGACAACAACAAAGAACATCCCAACCTCCAAACAAAATAAAGCTCTTGCCATTTACAGTTGGAAGAGGGAGAAAGGATTTGTATGTTCAATTCGACACATATTTTCTTTTATTAATTTTTTAAATGTTTATTTTTGAGAGACAGAGCACGAGCTGGGGAGGGGCAGAGAGAGAGAGAGGGAGACACAGAATCCAAAGCAGGCTCTAGGCTCCAAGCTCCAAGCTGTCAGCACAGAGCCTGATGCGGGGCTCGAACCCACGAACCAGGAGATCATGACCTGAGCTGACATCGGCCGCTTAACTGAGCCACCCAGGTGCCCCTCGACACGCATTTTCTTAATTTTTTTCCTTAACGTCTATTTATTATTGAGAGATAGAGAGCATGAGCATGGGAGGGGCAGAGAGAGAGGGAGACACAGAATCCGAAGCGGGCTCCAGGCTCTGAGCTGTTAGCACAGAGCCTGATGTGGGGCTGGAACTTACAAACCGCAAGATCATGACCTGAGCCGAAGTGGGAGGCTTTAACCGACTGAGCCACCCAGGCGCCCCTCAACACTTGTTTTCTTAAATACAAAAGTACAATGGTTGAATGGAGGTGGGGAAACTGAACTGAAAGTCACCAATTTTTCTGCAGATGTGCATTCAAAGCCACCTGGAACATTCTCAAATGGCTGTACTGACCTAGATACAAATGGATGTACCGACCCAGGCTTAGCTGTTTCCTTCTCCTCCTTATGTACAGAAGTTTCCTCAACAGCCTTTAACTTAACTGCCCCACCAAAGACTCCTGCAAACCGCAGCACGCACAGCCCCAGAGCGGAGAAAGAGCCTGTATCTCCTAGTCTCTAGTGATCCCCATTTCTTTTTTCCCATGTGAGCTTTATGCTTAACCAAGGGCTGGTCAGCTATGCTGACTCCCAGACTCACTTACGTCAGTTATACTTACCGAGTAGAGAAAACATAATCAAACAGTATGCAAAAAAATGAAACAGGAGTGTGAACAACAAAAAAAGAGTGGTCCTAGCTGTTTGGAAAGACTCAATAGAGGCAAGTCACTGAAAAATACTGCTCGTGAGTAACTGTGTGGATGAGACGGATGTATGTCTGAAGAAAGAAATCTTAAGAATATAGAAAGGTTTGGCGTTGAGATGACCTCCCAACAGTCCTTGCTGTTTTGGCTTTAAAAGAATCCAAATTAGTTTTTACAAGAACCTTGACGGGAAACTCTACCAGAAGAGCCATCCTAACAGAAAGACATGGGCCTTGAGTAAACGATTTATGTTTGGATTTGAAATAAAATGTTTAGAGAAGTCATGTCATTTTTACGATCAACTACCCACTTGTCCCCATCATGATGAATGAAAAGAGACTCTACACCTGAGGTAGCTAAGACATATGAATTCAAAGTTTATGTCTCATGTCCATTTCCAGGCCTCTGGGTTTGCACTCCCAGGGCAACCTTCCTGAACTGGGAGCTCTGACAGCCCCATGAACGTGGTAAGATCGAAGGCCAAGTGCCTACCCAAAGAGAGAGCCGGCTTCTTCCCCACCATTGCACAAACTGAGCACAAGAACACATCCCCTCTGTTATCTGGAAATGCTCCTAAACTTTTGCTAAATCTCTTTAGATTCTATGACCAAAAGTGTATTTTCAAAGGAGATCCCATGATGGGAAGTACACAAACCAGAATAAAATCCTTGTGGGCATGCCTCTCCATCTTCCACTTTATCACAATATGAGTAAAAATACCGCCACATTGTATCTCATGGGGCGGGGTGGGGGAGAGCACACAGAAGGAAAACAATACTTAACAGTGGCTATTTGGTAATGGTAGAAATATGCATGATCTTTAGCTTTTCTTCTTTTCCAGAAAACAAGGAGGCGGGAGGATGTAGGGTATAATGGCGTGAGTTCTGGGGCTTGGGCCCAGATGACTATAGTAATCCCCTCCTTGGTATCCCTGTGTCTGCCCTTTCCCTCCTACAGTTTAAACTTGACACGGCAGCTAGAGGGACATTCTTTTAAAATACAAGTCAGACCCTACTACTCCTCTGCTCAAGACCCTCCCACGGCCCCCCCATCTTATTCAGAACAGAATCTCAAGTCCTGAAAATGGCCTAGGAGGCCCTGTAAGAGCTGCCACCCCACACTGCCATCCCTCTGACTTCATCCCTGGTGACTCTCATACTTCTCCGCTGCAAGAACATTGTTTCCTTCTGTTCTGTAGACACACCAGGGATACGCCCACCCCAGGGCCTTTGTGCCTGTTGTTCCCTCTGTCTAAAATGCTCTTACCAGATGGTCACATGGATTACTCCCTCACATCCTTCAGGTCTTGGTTCAAATGTTACTCTCTCATTAAAGTCTTCCCTGGTCTATCTAAAACTAAACCTTCTCCTGTCCCTTCCTTCGCACTTACTGGTTAACATACAATATATGGGGGCGCCTGGGTGGCGCAGTCGGTTAAGCGTCCGACTTCAGCCAGGTCACGATCTCGCGGTCCGTGAGTTCGAGCCCCGCGTCGGGCTCTGGGCTGATGGCTCAGAGCCTGGAGCCTGTTTCCGATTCTGTGTCTCCCTCTCTCTCTGCCCCTCCCCCGTTCATGCTCTGTCTCTCTCTGTCCCAAAAATAAATAAACGTTGAAAAAAAAAATTAAAAAAAAAAAAAAACATACAATATATCTTAGCTTATTAATCACTTTCCCACTACAGTGTAAGACCTACGAGGACGGGCACTGTGTCTTCTTCAGTCCTATGTTCTTGGTGCTCGGAACAGTGCCTTGCACATAATCGATCGTCAGTGAGTGCTTGTAGAGAAACCAAAGGCACCCTTTCCCCCTCCAGGCCATTGCACACACTTGGCAAGCTCTCCCCTCCTGCCGGCCCGAGCCATACACATCCAAGACCACGTGGCCCTTCCACTCCAGGTGGGGGCTGCTCTAGGCCCTTCTCTCGAAAAGGTAGGCGCAGGGGAAGGCACTCCCTCAAGGTAAGCACCTCAAGGGCAAGGTTGAAGCTCTCCCCAGCTCCTAACATGTTTGCTGAATGACTGAGGGAAGGGCTTGGTGCGCTGCCCTGTGTGTAGTAGGCGTGAGAGAAAACAGTTACAATTTTATTAATCCACAGGGATTAGGCAAAGTGCAGAAGGTAGATTCTTGCTCTTATTCTAGCTTAAAGAAACAGAAACATTATACCAAATGTAACAGGAATGTGGCCTTTCTCCACTCCAGCTAGAGTCCGAAGTGACCACTATTCAAACTGTCCCTGAGAGACTCCATGCCAGGCACTGATGGGGAGAGGCCCTGGAGAACACCACCACTAGGCCTCTGGCCTCCTGAAGCCTGCAGTCTACTGGGGAAAGGGTGGGTGTAACTGTATACAACCTGACCGTGAGGAAGGCCATGAAGGAAATGGACAGATGCCTTGCCGGAGAATTCAAGGTACGTGTGTGATGCATTTGTGAAGAACCACTTTAGCCAACGGTCAATTGGGGAAGACCCACCGAGGGGGTGCCATGTAAGTGTGATAGATAGGAGTCTGCCTGAGGTGGGGAGTGGTGGCACCTAAGCACAGGGCTAGAGAGTTCCCGGGGGGGGGGGGGGCCCTTGGTGTGTGCCAGGAACTGGAGGTGGGCCAGGGTGATCTGAGCTCCTGGGAGGGGAGAGTAAAGGCACTGAGAACAGAAGACAGCACCCAGGAGAGGGCTGTTTCTCCCCACTCCCTTTCCTCCTCCTCCTCCTCCTCCTCCTCTTTCCACTGCTAGTATTTATCTGGCCAAAGTTAAAGTGAGCTAGGGGAAGGCACACAAGGACTCGGTTGAGTTCTTCAAGTAGGTACAAGAACAGGAGAGGAAAAATAGAAATAAAAATAAACAAGGGCACCTGCATGGCTCAGTCAGTGATCTCGCAGTCCTGCGAGTGTCAGGTCATGATCTCGCAGTCCATGGGTTTGAGCCCCAAGTCAGGCTCGGTGCTGACAGCTCAGAGCCTGGAGCCTGCTTCAGATTCTATGTCTCCCTCTCTCTCCGTCCCTCCCCTGCTTGTGTTCTCTCTTTCTCTCTCTCTCTCAAAAATTAATAAACGTTAAAAAAAAATTAAAAAAAATAATGAAAATAAACAGCATCATAAGCACCAAAAGGGAGAACTGAATAGTACATGCCTAAGTTATCCAAAGTACCCCCAGCCTTTTCCAGGAGAAATAAAAGGTGACAATACTATTTTTAGAGAAAATCCCAAAGCAGACAAGCAATTCCTAGTTTACAGATATAATGAACCCATTAGCACCTCATAAAATCAGTTATTTAAAAATGTTTTATTTATTTTGAGAGTTGGGGAGGGGCAGAGAGAGAGAGAGAGAGAGAGAGAGAGAGAGAAAATGCCAAGCAGGCTCCACACCGTCAGCTCGGAGCCTGACATGGGGATCAAACTCCCAGACCGTGAGATCACGACCTGAGCCAAAAAAGCCAGAGTCAGACGCTTAGCCGACTGAGTCACCCAGGGGCTCCCCAAATCTGCTTTTAAGTAGGCTCCACGCCCAATATGAGGCTTGAACTCATGACCCTGAGATCGAGAGTCACGTGCTGTACTGCCAGGTGCCCCATAAAATCAGTTTCTAACCACCAAAAACATTCAAGTTAAAAAGCCTATGTTAAATTTTTATAGTACATAAATTATATCCAATAAAGCTGTTAATAAAAAAAAAAAAAAAAAGCCCATGAGACCTACTGAAAGGAACCAGAGCTCTCTGGAGAGAACAACTGATGCCAGGACCAGAGCAGGGAAACCAAGGAGGTGACTAGGGATTAAGGCGAGCATATCAAAAAGGTACCAGGGCCAGCCCAAAGGGGCTCCTGCTGGCAAATCTGGGACAACCTGAGTATCAAGAAGGATAATGAGTATCAATGATTTTAAGCCCTCAGGAAAATTTATTTTATGAGTCCATATACTAAAAACAAACAAACAAACAAACAAAAATACAAGTAAGTGGATAAAGGGGGGAAAAGTCTCTTGCCACCCCTGGGAAAGATGACAAAACAAATTCTTTAAAATGAAGATTTAAATTAAAGGGGAAGAATTAAGCTCTACCCTATCTTATGGAATGGCAGCTGATAAATGTGGAAGGTATGAAGGAATTTTTAAAACCGCCTCTTTGCAAATGCCAACGAAACGGAGACTTCTGGCAAGAATCAGCAATGATGTCCATACCAGAGGGGGAAGGTGGAGGAGACCAGGCACGGGCAGGATGCCCAGGGCCCCACTAACTGCTGCTAACTGCAAAGGGGGTAACGTACCCTTACAGCAAAGATCAAATTCGGCACCACCAATAATGCCGTTCCCCACGGTGTGCTGAGTATCGAGCACACAGCACCAGGTACGACGGGACGGCAGACGACACGAGGAGGAAGCGGCCAGATGACACCGGGAGAAAATGAGCAGACGGATGCAGGGCATTCTTTCGGTAAGATCACAAGACGGCTCTCTTTGGAAAACCAGGGCCATTAAGGAAAAACCAGCACGAGGCCTCTCCTAGATTGGCAGTAGACACAACATCCAACTGCAATGAGTCAAACTTGAAAGAATTCTGGTTTAAAAAAAGAAAAAACACTTTCAGGACCACTGGGGGGGGGGGGGTTACAATATGCATCTGGTTTTAGGTCACTTAAGTCATTTCAAATTTTCTTACGTGTGACCAGTAGGAGGATAAGGAGAATATCCGTATTCTTACAGCACGCTCGAGTATTTAAAGTGTCATGATGTCTGCGGCTGAAACGACTCTGTGAAAAACCCACAGATCACATGTACACACACACACACACACACACACACACACACACACACACGCATATTCTGTAAGGAGACAGAAATGGCAAACTCGACAAAATGTCAACCATCACAGAATCTCGGTGGTGGGCACGTGGCTATTTGTTTAGATTTTTCTCTATGTGTGAAAACTTCGCAAGTAAGAGTCACACATACACGTACACAAGCACGCTACGGGGCCTTCGGTTCCCTTAAGACCGGCGAGCCTCCTACTCTTACCGGTGGAAGGAGAAAACAACACCCGCAGGATTCTGTACTCTGGTAACCACAACCCCAGAGGAAAGAAAACGATGCTTCCGTAGCAAGGTCTATTTCCAAAATGTTAAAACCCCATTATGTTAAGGAAGCTCGAGGAGAAGAGGAACGGACACCCCCGGATACGCACGGACTTGTCGCATCCCCGTGTCGTACACCTGAAACCAACGAAGCGTCGTGTGTCAGCTACGCTTCCGTGGAAAAAAAAGGACCAACACCTCGGCTTACGCAGCCAAGCTGCCACGGCCCAACTCTGCTCGGCTCATGACCCTCAAGACACAAGGAAAGGAAGACAAACACCAACAACCCCCCTCGGTACCCACATTTAGCAACTCAGCTACAACTTTCTTAGCGAATTTATTCTATTCTGTAGGCAAGGTTAGACCTATTTTATCTAAAAAAAAATTTTTTTTTATAAGTTTATTTATTTTGAGACAGAGAGAGAGAGAGAGAGCGCGCACACGACTGAGCACGAGTGAAGGAGGGTCAGAGAGAAGTAGAGACAGAATCCCAAGTAGGCTCTGCAATATCACTGCAGAGCCTGATGCGGGGCTTGAACTCAGGAACGATGAGACCATGACCTGAGCCGAGATCAAGAGTCGGACGCTTAACCGACTACGCCACCCAGGGGCCCCAAGGTTAGCCTTTTTTAACCTGAATCCTCACTCAGACCCATCTCTCTTATAAGTGCCCATTTCCCGATCTGTAGAGGAACAGAGGCTGAGGTCTCAGGGCCAACCCTGCCCTGCGTGGGAGTTTGGGCCACTCCAGGAACTGAGGGCTGACACCGGGGCTCTGCCTTTCTCCCACTTGACACATCACGGGCAGTGCTGGTGGGAGGAAGGGCCGGGGGGGGGGGGGTGCGGAGGAGGGCGGGGAATGCATCACCCAGTGCCTGGGACACGAGCAGCCTTCATACAGTGCGTATAATAACAGCAGCACTGTCACTGCTCCTGGCAGGTGTTTTTATTCCCATTTTACGGATGGCCACGGAGGCTGAGAAAAGTGGGACAATTCGGCTGAGCTCTCATAACATGTTATCCGGCAGGGGCAAGAGCCGAAACCTAGCCAAGGGCCCACTTCCTCTTGGGGGATCATTGTCCACCTGGCACCACCTCTCCCCACCTGCCCAGGCTGGCACGCCACACACCCAGGATACAACCGGAAACCTGTTTCTGTCCCTGCCCTCAAAAAGTTCAACGTCCACACAGGAGCCAGAAGGGAGCGGGCCTGTTAAAATCCAGGTCAGCTCACAACCCTCTTAGGGCTGCCACCTCACTCAGAGAGAGAGTCACCAACCTGCAAGGACCCCCATCACCCCCTCCTCCCACCGCTTTCCCCTCACGCCCTACGGTCCAGCCGTCTCCTTGCCGTTCTCCCACCACACCAAGCACGCCCCAGCCTCGGGCCCTCTGCCTGCAAGACTCTTGCCCCGACACCCACACCGCTCACTCCTCAACTTCCCGTGGGCAAATATTAGCGTGCCATTTTGTCAGAGGCCTTTGGCGACCACTCTCGCCAAAAGCAGCGACCCCCTGCCCACGCCTGCACTCTGCTTTCACCTCTCCACAGTGCTTCTCACCACCTGACATTCGCGCCTGCCTGGGCCTTGCCACGCAAGGAAGCCCCACCACATCAGGTCTCTGCCTGTGTAGTCCACTGGCCATGTCCCTAGTGCCTGGCTTGTCACTGCTGCTCAGTGAACACCTGCCGTAGGAAGGAAACAGGGTCCTGTTCCAGCCCTGCCCGAACAGTCACAGCCTCTCTGACTGAAGTCAGCACCGAGTGGGGGCCCGTCGGAGGAGCCTCTGCTGGGGGTGAGCCTTCCTCCAGACATCTGATCAGCTCAGCGAGATCTCAGCGGGGGGTGGGGGGGGACGGAATAAAGTAGAGAGGAGAGGGGAAGGGAGACAGAGGTTAAAAAAAAGCAAGGGGCTGGGGAAGGGGCTGCAGGACAGTGGTCACCTCAGCTGCCCTCTAAGTGGACCTTCTGAGGAGACAGGGCTGAAGGACCCTCGGTCCTCCTCGTTTAGAAGCCAGGCTGCTGACAACTTAAACCCAACCCCAAGGACATGATGTCAGTTACTTTTCAAGAGGATAAAACCAGAATTCCTTCAATCCACCTAAGGTTGCTCTGACAAAGGCAGGCATGTGGCCTGCTGACATGAGTAAAAGGGACACAAGCCTGGCTATGTGTCAGGACAGGCTCAACAATACAGATGACGAAGCTACTGGAGGCAAGGAGGGAGCTGTGAGAAGCCACTTGGTCCTCAAGGCACATACTTGGCAAGTTACCCTTCCACCTCCTTCCTCCCACCTCAGTGCCCGTTATGCTACTGGGAGGCGCTGGGCTGGTGGCAGCAAAGTTTTCGTTTTCCCTTCTGGCGCCACAAAGAGGTGACGCAGGCCTTTCTTTGAAGCCGCGTGCAGGCTGTGCTCTGCTAGAGGCCACAGAAGGCACCAGAGGGAGCCTTGAGAGTGGCATCAGGGCTATGACTGGCAGCCACCAGCGGCACTTAAAATGTCCATGTGGTCAAAGTCAGCCTGGGCTATGCATGTCTCTGCTGGCTGAGACCTTACTTCCACTGCTCTTTCTTTGGACCTGCCCCCAGTCAGCAGCAGGGGATACCAGGCCAGAGCAGGCTGGATCAAGAGTGTTCGCCTGACCTGAACCTGGGCCAGTTAGATTTTTCCCTCCTAGGAACTATCATCATTGGAGTCCCACAGCCAAACAACGTAAGCTGGATATTCAAAAGGAGACGGAGACACTGGGCATGGGGTGGGAGGGGCGGGGCACACAGGGGCCTTCCAACATCCAACATCTCCACTTGGGAGAAGCAAAGAAAAACGAATCCGACAAGGGAATACTGGGGCAACCAGGTAGAGAAAAACAGGGAGAAAAACTAGGAGTACTACGAGAATTTCTTCTCCCTTCTTGAGCCCCAGTGGGCTCCCTGCCTGGGAAGACCCTCGGGTCCTTATGGTAACTCTCCCCACCCCCATTATGTTCCATCAAGATGAATTCTGCTCCCACTGGCTTGAAAGCCTTCACTGCTACAGATGAAATCTCAAAGCGCCTACCCATTCCTCTCACGCCCCCACAGGCCTCAAACAGGTTCTTCCTGGGAGGCTGGTGGCAAAGACCCACAGGAACAAAGCCGCCTGCCCAAGAACAGCCTATTCTGTGAGCAAGGGGCAGAGCTGGCTCCTCACTGAGGCGTCTTTGTAGAGCTTATCAAAAATGACATAAAAAAGAAAGCTTTTGTCCTGATGCATGCCAGGGTCCTGCGGCTGTTCGGGGAATGTGTGGGTGGGTGCCACCCTCAAGGAAAACACAGACTTGGAGAAGAGGCACTGGGAGCCCTGATGGTGTTCTGGGTCCCACGACCATCTGTTCTCTTAGGAAAGGCTCCAGACGTGCTGTGTGGGGACATTTCACCAAAAGGCACAGTGAGGCATGGTTCTGTCGACACGCTGTGGATCCAATCCCGCCATGAGCACTAAAAGACGGGTAAGCCAAGGCTGAGGGGCACAGACTCAGGAGTGAGACAGACAGAGCCAGTTATCCTAGTATGGCTAACTTATAAAATGGGGGTGGGACAGTCACCTCATTACCTCTCCGAGTCCCAGGGTCCACACCAAGTTGGCGGTGGGAACCGCATTAACTGCCCACTCACCCCAGCACTGCAAAAGGCAATTCTCACTCTTCTCATCCCACCGATCACAAGCAACCAAACTGACAAGCTTTCCTCCATTAGACCTCCCAGGCTCGGGTGCTGACCATGGCCTACAAAAACGGCCGTTGAAAAACGTCAGAACCACTTTCCAGCTTCGTTTCACAGGCACGAGAACGTTCCCTACGAAGATGGCTTGCAATACCTCCTCCTTTGGTAGCCTTTTAAAAGGTTCTAGTTCTTGACTCCCTCCACCCCCTGCCCCCATTTCTGCCCACGGAGAAGGGCCAGAGAAACAAAACAGCCAAATAAGTCAACACGCCCGGGAAAGGGGATGTTGGGTGCCTCCTCCTTCCCAGTGCAAGTCATTTCCCTTAACAGAGGGCTCCCCCCATAATCTGGGAGGGAAGGGTAAAGCTTATGCCTGAGCAGCTTGGTCACAACTGCCTACAGCCTACTACCCAGGAGGAGGAGGAGAAAAAAGAGAAGGGAGGGAAGGAGAAGAAACAGAGGAAGGGGGAGGAGGAACAGAGGAAAGGGTGGGAAGGAGGAGAAAGGGGAAGAAGGACGGGGAGGGAAGGTTATTCGTATCTACAGTGCAGCTACACCAATCACCACCCCCCCTCCAGCCCACAGCCACAGAGTCTCCGCCTGCTTAGCCTCCACCCCCCTCCCCAATACAACCCAGGAGGACCTTGTAAGGGCATGGAGTTAAAAGATGGTCTCAAGGCACCAGACTCTGAAGTCTGAATGCTGGCTGAAGGTCTACAATCTCCTTTGGTTTTCATTACTGTTCGTTACCCTAACTGGGCCTCAGTTTCCTTAACTTTCAAATGGGGATGAGAAAACCTCTACTCCTAGACGGGTTGGGGGGCAGGGGCTGAGGGGCGAAATTACACGTTCAGGCAGCCCAGGCCGTCGTGGCTACCGAGGCTTGGATTTCAAAGTGGCTCAAAAGTAAGATGAGCGGATCTAGCTCCTCCAAGGCCAGGCTGAAGTCAAAGCCGTGCCTTGGGAACCAGAATGAATCCCGACTTTGGAAGAGGCCCCTCCGCAGACTGGAAATTACCTCGCCCTTCTTATCTCCATCCAAGGGAGGGCCGGAAGGGGAGGCTGGGTGTCACCCGGGACACAGAAATGGTACAAATCCTTTGATGGTCCCGGGCCAGGGCTCTGCCCGTTCCGGAGCATGTGACCTTGCGCCGGCGACTTCACCTCCCCAAACCTCAGTTTCCCCATCTGTGCAGTGGGCACAGGGCTGTTCGGGAAGCGCGAAACCGCCGGCTCACACCGTCCCAGGTTCGGCAGGCGCGAGGCCGCCCCCTCGGGGGCGCTGCCACCGCCCAGGCCTCCGCCTCGGGCCACGCGGGTCCCGCCGCCGCCGCCGCCGCCGCCACGCCCCGGGCCTCTGCCCCCAGGCGGCGGCTACAGGCCACCCGGGGCCGGGCCCCCCCACCCCGCGGACACGCCGACTCACCCGTGTAGTGCACCACGCAGGTCTGGCCGCGCTTCGGGAAGGTGCGCCCTAAGGAGACAGACAGACAGACGGGAGCGGTGAGCGGATGCGCGCGGCGGAGGGGGCACTTTGGGAACGCCGAGCGCGCCTACTCACCGTCCCCGGGGGAGATGGTCTCCACCTGCACTCCCATGGCGGCGGCGACGGCAGCGGCGGCTGGGGACGCTGGGCTGGCGGGCGGCGCGGCGGGCGGCGTGGACCCACAGCGGACCTGGCGGCAGCTCCCCGGCTCTGCCTTGGCCCTGGGCGCCTGGCCTGCGCACGCGCGCGCCCCCGCACGCCCCGCCCTGCGTGCGCGCCCCACACGGCGCGCACGTCCCCGAAGCCCGGGCCGCGGGGCTGGGGGACCGGAAGCCCGGCCGCCCCGCGGCCTCCGGATGCAGCCGTCTGGAGCGCCGTCCTGCTGCCCCCGCCCTTCCTTTCTCGTGCTCCCGGCCGGCGGCCTCCTCTTTCCCCAAGTTTCCGCGTCTGGGAAATGGGGGTAATGGCCGGGGGGTCGGCCCGTTCCCGGCTGGGTGACTTTGGGCAGGTTCACACTTCGAAGTGCACACTTGCGTGAAAAACGATGGTTGTGGGAGGTCAGCGCACGTGTGCGTTCACGTTAGCGGTCAACAAACGATTCAGGATTCTGAGCTCTGCTTTTCTTCGTTGGAAGAGGAGTCGGTATTCACACCGCCCTGCATGAAACCTGTCCTGTCAGGTCGGGATCCATCCATTCGTTCATTCATGCCTTATCTACTTATGTTCTAATTCAGCGTCTACTATATGCCCATCGCTGTGCTAGGTGCTGGGGAAACAACAGCGAAGGAGATAGATTCAGTCCCTGACGTCGCCGAGCTTACAGTCTGGTGAAGGCGAGACCATCAAATTACCACTGAGATAAATACAAAGTTTCAAAGCTGTCAGTACTGTGATACATGGCTTATGTATCACATGTCAGTAGAGTGATACATGGCTTATGCTCTGAGGCATGTATAACAGAGATGCCTTACTCAGTCTGGGGTGTGTGGAATGCTTCCCTGAGATTGCCAGGTTTAGCCAAGGTCTGAAGGAGTTGGCCAGCTGGGTGTATGTTGGGGTAGAAGAAATAGGCAGAGGCGCTGTGGCCCCAGGGAACATTGTGACACAGTGCAGGACCTGAGGGAGGCAGATGTGGATAATCCTTTAGGTCTTCGGCGGGTGCTCCTGAGATTTTTTTTTTCTTTAATTTTGTAAGTTTATTTTATTTATTTTTGAGAGAGAAAGAGAGCACAGGAGCGGCAGAGAGAGGGAGAGAGAGAGAGAGAGAGAGAGAGAGAATCCCAAGCAGGTTCCATGCTCTAAGCGCGGAGCCCAGTGCGGGGCTTGAACCCCCAAACCGTGAGATCATGACCTGAGCCGAAATCAAGAGTCAGATGCTTAACTGACTGAGCCACCCCAGTGCCCCACCCCCGAGATTCTTTAAATGTCAAAGTCCTTTGACACTCTTCCTGTCGTCTGTGTCCCCTTCCCTAGAATCTCAGGGAGCTCGTGACTGCTTTGGCAATTTTTGTGTTATTTAGGGTGCGGGCTCTAACAGAAACCAAATTAACAGTGGTTGAAATGAGACAAAAGTGGCCGTCTCTCTCTCATCACAGTGCAGAGGCATGTAGGGCGGCTCAGCTTCCCAGGCTGATCAGGGACCCGTGATCCTTCTGCTTGTGCCTCTCCATCCCTATGCTCCTCCTGTTATGCTCGACCGAGCGGGTTTGCATCCCAACCAGTGGAAAGGGGGGAAGGTGGAACGTGAGGGCATGTCCCCCTCCCTTTAAGCGCATGACCTAAAAGTCGCAGGTATCTCTTCCCCTCACACCTCATTGGCTGCTACCTAGCTGTGTGGCCAAGTTGAGCCGCACAGGAAGCTGGGAAATACAGTCTTCATTCTGGGTGTCCCTGTGCCCAAGTAAAAATAGGGGTTCTGTGCCTATAGAAGAAGGGAAGAATGCATATTGAGAAATAAAACTAAAAAGGGAGAGCTCAAGAGGGGCCAGGACTGCCTCCCACCCCACCCCGACACCTCTCCCACCGCCTAGAGGAAGTCAGACTGCAGGGTTCCTGGTCCAGCCTTCCTGGAAGTCCCCAGCCTGTGGCTTCCCTCACTTTCACTCTGTGATCTGGTGGTTCTCTTATGGTTCTGGACGGGGCCTCAGTTCAAAACAGAGCATCACCTTTTCCTAGGGGGGATTCTCCAAGAGCCTCAGGTTTGCACTCCCTCTTCGTCACCGCTTTGGGGAACGGAAACCCGTGACTGCCATTTCGGCTATCAGTGGGGACATGTGATACAGACCTGAGATGAACCCAAGACTGGTATGTGCTATGTAACACGAGGGACGCTTATTAAACATTTGTAAGACTTTTTTTTTTTTTTTCAACGTTTATTTATTTTTGGGACAGAGAGAGACAGAGCCTGAATGGGGGAGGGGCAGAGAGAGAGGGAGACACAGAATCAGAAACAGGCTCCAGGCTCCGAGCCATCAGCCCAGAGCCCGACGCGGGGCTCGAACTCCCGGACCGCGAGATCGTGACCTGGCTGAAGTCGGACGCTCAACCGACTGCGCCACCCAGGCGCCCCAGACTTTTTTTTTTTAATGTTTATTTATTTTTGAGAGAGAGACCATGTGCGCGAGCAGGCAGGGGAGGGGCAGAGAGTGAGGGAGACAGAGAATCCGAAGCAGGCTCCAGGCTCTGAGCCTTCAGCACAGAGCCCGACGTGGGGCTCGAACCCACGGACCGCGAGATCATGACCCGAGCTGAAGTTGGACACTCGACCGACTGAGCTGCTGAGGCGCCCCTCGGCAGCTAATTTTAAATATGTCACTGCTGCTGGCATGATGATGAGCTGTAAAAGACCTTTTGTCTTTCCCAGTGACTTCCTTCACTCAGTGTGATACATCAGCTCCATCCATGTTGTCACAAATGGCAAGATCTGACCCTTTTTTATGGCTGAGTAATATTCCACTGTAAATATGTCTCTATGTATTTCTTTGGGTAAAAAATGCCCAGTAGTGGAATTAGGGGATGGTACGGTACTTCTGTTTTTAATTTTTGGAGGAACATCCGTACGGTTTCCCACAGTAGCTGTACCAGTTTGCACTCCTACCAAAAGTGCACAAGGGTTCCTTTTTCTCCACATTTTCGTCAATACTTGTTACTTCTTGTCTCTTTCACTCTAGTCATTCTGACAGGTGTGAGGTGATCATCTCATTGTGGTTTCGATTTGCGTTTCTATGATGAGTGATGTTGAGCACCTTTTCATGTGTCATTTGGCCATCTATATGTCTTCCTTGAAAAAATGTGTATTCATGTCCTCTGCCCATTTTTCATTGGATTTTTTTTTTTTTTTTTGGTGTTGAGTTCCAAGTTGGTTTTGATTCTATGTGCGTACATAGCCGATTACTGATTTTTTTTTTGCAAAATTATGATTTATTATTTTTTCAACTTTTAAAAAAGTGTTTATATTTGAGAGAGAGAGAGAGAGAGAGATAGAGCATGAGCGGGGTAGGAGCAGAGAGGCAGAAACAGAATATGAAGCAGGGTCCGGCTCCGAGCTGCGAGCTGTCAACACAGAGCCTGATGCGGGGCTTGAACCCACAAACCATGAGATCATGACCTGAGCTGAAGTCGGATGTTCAATCGACTGTGCGAACCCAGGCACCCCATGATTTATTTTCTTACAAGACTTAATTGGCTAGCTTAAGCCTGGTTATTCATTAATAAAAATGATAAGCGTTCAAATCTTTTTAAATCAAACTTTAGCAACCAGAAGAACTTAAAACAGAAATAGGGAGTGACCCTAAGAGGTGGGACTGGGAGAAAGACAGATTAGACTTTTCATTTAATATCATTCTGAACTGACGGAATTTATTTTTACTCTCTCTGTGTATTATTTTCATGGTTTCTAAAGGACACAGGATGTCATTTGAGTCTCAAGTTATAAGCATCCTGGGTGATGGGGAAAGTGATTCCTTCCTTGCAGCTCCAAACTCTGAAAAATGGGGGTTTATTTGGGTTTATCCTGTTTCTGTTTCATTCAGCTTGCCGAACACGTATGTTTATATCTTTCACCCACATGGGAGGTTTTCAGCCATTGTTTTTTCAATTATTTTTCCTGCACCACTGTTTCTCCTGTTCTTCTCAGATTCTGATGACCCAGACATTCACTCTTCTGGAATTGTGCCACCATTCCTGGAGTTCTATTCATTTCTTCCCCATCTTTCTCTCTGTTGTCAGATCGGATACTTTCTGCCTTCAAGATCACTGACTTGTTTCTCTGCCATCTCCGTTCTGCTAGGCACCCATACAAAGGGTTTTTAAGCTTTTGCTTATTTTATTTTTCAGTTATAAGATTTTCATTTTGTTCTTTTTATGTTCTATTTATTGGCTTAAAATTCCTCCCTCCCCCCCTTCCTTCCTTCCTTCCTTCCTTCCTTCCTTCCTTCCTTCCTTCCTTCCTTCTTTGTAGGCTCTACATCCAACATGGAGCCCAATGCAAGGCTTGAACTCATGACCCTGAGATCAAGACCTGAGCTGAGGTCAAGAGTCAGATGTTTAACCCAGGTAGCCCTGTTTGCTTAAAATGTCCCTCTATCCGTTTGTTTCTAGGTGGTTTGCCCTTATTTGCTGGAGGGTTTTTATAATATCTGCTTTAATGACTGTCAGATAATCCCCATGGCCGTGTCATTTCAGCACTGGCAGCTGTTGGCCGTCTTCTTCCATGCGAGTTGGGATTTTCATGTTTCCTCATATGTCAAGTCACTCTGGAATATACCTGGACATTCCAGGTATCATTAGACCTTTCTAAAAATCCTGCGGAGACTATCGCCATATTGTTCTAGGAGGCCGTGGACCAGATTGGGCTCAGGCTGTGAGTTCCAACCAGCCTCCCGTGGCTTATGACTTCAAGGTCATTTGTATTTTCAGAGCCTTTCCCAGGCTATCGGATAGTAAATTCTCAAAGTCTGCGTGAACTGTTTCGTGTTTAATCCACGTACATGAAACAGGGGGATGGGTGCAGAAGTATTGTTCCCCTACTCTGAATATTAGGAGACATTTTCCTAATTTAATCAGAATGAGGGGGGCCCTAGAGCTTTCTCTGTCTGCCCTGGTGTGCACTTCCAGGCTGAAAGGTGCATTGAGTCCAGGCTGGGAAATACTTGGGGGGGGGGGGGGGGGATGGTCAACTCATTGCTAGCGTGGCTGTACGTCCGATGCCGGTCTTGTTCCTCCACCTATCTGCTACTAAGTTTTCAGAGTTCTTAAGTAGCTACTCTGTGTGTTTTGTCCGGGTTTCTTGTTTTTCTTTTTTAATGTTTATTTATTTTTGAGAGAGAAAGAGTGAGTGAGTGCCAGTGGGGGAGGGGTAGAGAGAGAGAGAGAGAGGGAGAGAGAGGGAGGGAGACACAGAATCCGAAGCAGGCTCCAGGCTCCGAGCTGTCAGCACAGAGCCTCACGCGGGGCTCGAACCCAGTCTGATCTAGATGTATGGGGAGCATCAGCAAACCTTGTATGCCTCACCTAAGATGTGGGGCTTTACCTCGTGATGTGACCTCTGGGGCTCTCGGCTTTCCCCTTAATTCTAGCTAACTCTGCCTTTTGTGGGATTTGTGCCCTCATTGGGAAGCCTTCTACCCACCTGCCTCCCATCCTTTGTGACCCCATCCTTCTCCCATGGTGGAATCTTTTTTCCCATCTAGCAAGGCAATAGATAGCGGGCCTGAGTATAAGAAATGCAGTGATAGCTGTTCCGTATACACTGGTTTACATAACCTTCATCTCAACATCACTGTTATTAACCCCCTTTTACAGAAGAGAAAACTGAGGTGTAGTTTTGGGGTAAGTTGCCTCCAGTTGTGGGTGGTAACCTAAAAAATGATGTCCCAAAGAAGCCAGATCCCTGGGACCTGTAAATCTACCTTACATGGATACAAGGCCTTTACAGATATATTAAGTTAAGATCTTGAGATGGGGAGATTATCCTGGATTATCAGGGTGGCCCTAAATGCAATTACATGTATAGGAGAGGGAAGCAGAGGGAGATCTCTCTCTCTCGATCTCTCTCTCTCTCTCTCTCTCTCTCTCTCCCCCTCCCTTTCCCATCCCCACCCCCCACAGAAAAGAAGGTGATGTGACCACAGAGCTGACACATTTCAAGATGCTGGCATTAAAAACCAGAGCGATGCAGCCACAAACCAAGGAGAAACAGCCGACACCAGAAGCTGGAAGAGTCAGGGAACAGTGTCTCCCCTGGAGCCCCCAGAAGGAGTACAGCCCTGTCAACACCTTACTTTGCCCCAGTGATACTGATTTTGGACTCCGGGCCCCCAGAACTGAGAGAATAAATTTCTGTTTGTTTTAAGCCACCAAGTCTGTGGTAATTTGCCACAAGAGCTTTAGGAGACCAGTCTACCGTGTAGAACCAGCCACGTGCCCCCATCTGTCTGGCTCAGGTAGGCAGCCCGGGATTGGAGGGAGCCTCCCTGCCAATGTCAGGTGAGCCCAGCACTGCTTACAGTAAGCACTCAGGAGAAGCACTCCCCTTCCCCCCAGGGAGACATGGGGGTGAGCAGGTGGAACAGTCAGGAAGGGCCTTGGCAGAAGAAGCAACCACAGCAGGGCTGACACTTCCCTCCCTACCACGAGACACGGGGCAGCGAGGCCTGGGGAAACCCCTTCTAGCCCCCGAAGACCCAGTGATACCAG
The DNA here is from genome assembly GCF_018350155.1 of Leopardus geoffroyi. NCBI lineage: Eukaryota > Metazoa > Chordata > Mammalia > Carnivora > Felidae > Leopardus > Leopardus geoffroyi. Next base: position 28,444,540 of record NC_059336.1, read on the forward strand.
ATAAACCACAATAAGCAAAATAATACAGCGAAGGCTCTGAACACTGAGCTGTCATTGGAACCACAGCTCCCCAAAATAGTCCAGGACCTGCACGGTAAACCTGAACAGGGTGCCTGCCTGCTAAAATAAAGGGTTTGAATAGGACCTGGGGTTCCCAAACATAATAGACAAGATGACAAGGATATGCCTAAAATCACCCACCCTAATAAGAACCCAGAAAACCGCAACTTGAGTGAGAAAAACAAATCGATTGACTCTAGTACTGAGATGAATCCGATGTTGGAATTATCCGAGAAGGTCTGAAAGCAGCCATCATTTAAAACAATTTTTTTTTAATGTTTATTTACTTTTGAGAAAGAGAGAGAGAGACAGAGCACGAGCAGGGAAGGGCAGAAAGAGAGGGAGACACAGACTCCAAAGCAGGCTCCAGGCTCTGAGCTGTTAGCGTAGAGCCCAACGCGGGGCTCCAACTCGTAAGCCCTGAGATGGTGACCTGAGCTGAAGTTGGACATTCAACCACCTAAGCCACCCAGGAGCTCCTGAAAGCAGCCATCCTAAAAATGCTTCAACAATCAATTAGAAATTGCCTTGAAATGAAGGGAAAAAATAGATAATCTCAGCAATGAAATAGACATTATAGAAAAGCAGTAAAAAGAGCTGTTAGTAAGAACTATGTTAAATTTAATATAGATACAGATGGTTACGTGCAGAAATATTTATGGCTATGTGTATATTACAGATTAGTATACACACATATATTTCTTTGCTCTGTTGGCTGCCAGGGCCTAAAAAAAAGACACGCAAAGAGCAAGAACACACTTAGCACCCAGACCTTGGTTTCTAATACCATACTCCAGTGAAAGGAACCTGGGCTCCTTGAAGAAATACCCGATTCTAGGACTGGGGTAGGAAATATACCACATGAGCCTGGAGCATCTTGTAGTGATAGGAAGTAAGAAAGTGCTCAAAACCAACCAACCAACCAACCAACCAACCAACCAACCAATCGACCGACGATCCCGCAAAGGAGGCTGGGAAAGGCAGGTGGGTGAGAGCAGGGCCTCTGGAAGCCCTGAGGTGGAGGCTATATGGAGGCTGCCGGGAGGACAAGGGGCCAAAGCAGTGGCCAGTGGACGTTGGCGGTGGGGAGGTGTTGGTGACCTTGACAGAGCAGACAGGCAGGAGAGAAAAACAATTGTCACACCTGGGCTGCTCCATCCACACCAGGGCAAAGTGACTTTGGCCAGGCTGGCCTCCGCTCTGCCACCCTTCTGGGGTTCGGCCAAGTTCAGGGTAGGACTGAGCCTCACTTGAGAGTTCTGGTGCATCTCTTCTTTGTCTGGGTGTCCCCACAGTCTCCTACAGTCCCCCGGGGCATGAGGCCACTCCCACCCTCTTAAACCTATTAGCAGCCATACGAGCTCCCTTACGGGGCTGTTCCTTCAGTCCCAGAACCAGCACCAGGCAGGAGAGGCAGCTGAAGGTGCCCAGCCATCGCGTGCACTCTCTCCGAGGGGGGACAAGAAGGGAGAAGCACACTTAGGCCCGTGTGCTCCGTCCAGCCTCCGACCTCTGTGCGGAGAGGCCTGTGTGGAGACCCTTCCCTCCCCAGCCCCCATCTCTCCAAATCCCACCCCCCTTGAGCCGTGGCCCAACACCTACTTTCTCTTTCATGCGTTCTCTGCCCCGTTGATCTCTCTGCCTGCTCTGGGAAACGTTGGCGTCTTGCTGTCATCCATATGTGTCTTCCGGACCCATCTACCACCTCCTTGAGGGCGGAAATAATGACTACTTCTATCTCCCTGTGGCGCCTAAGGATGACAATCGCAACCCTAATAATAAGTGTTAATAATTACTGAACAGTTGCTTTTTTATTAGCTCATGTCATTTTTTTAAACTTTTTTTCAAAAAGTCTATTTATTTTGAGGGGCGCCTGGGTGGCTCAGTCGGTTGAGCCTCCGACTTCGGCTCAGGTGATGATCTCGCGGTTCGTGAGTTCGAGCCCTGCATCAGGCTCTGTGCTGATGGCTCAGAGCCTGGAGCCTGCTTCGGATTCTGTGTCTCCCTCTCTCTCTGCCCCTCCCCTGCTCGCAGTCTGTCTGTCTCTCTCTCAAAAATAAATAAACATTAAAAGAATTATATTTAAAAAAAAAAAGCCTATTTATTTTGAGAGAGAGCACGCGTGCACACATGCCTTGGGGAGGTGCAGAGAGAGGGAGAGAGAATCCTAAGCAGGCTCCGCACTGTCAGTGTGGAGCCCGATGCAGGGCTTGAACTCACAAACCGTGAAATCATGACCTGTACTGAACTCCAAGAGTCGGTCACTTAACCGACTGAGCCACGCAAGTGCCCCTCAGATTTCATTTTTTAAAATTTAATCTCTACACCCAACATGGGGCTCAAACTCACGACACTGGGATGAGGAGTCGTACGTGCTACCCACTGGGCCAGCCAGGCACCACTGCCTCATTTTTTTTTTTTTTTTTTTTTTTTTTTTTGCAACAGCCCTCGTGGTGGGGGCTCTGTGATTAGCCCAGTTTTACAGACGGGAGATCGGAGGCTCAGAAAAGTTAAGGACTAAGCCACACGGCTCATAAATGGAGCCGGGATACAGGCCTGCTGTTAGGAGTCAGTGGCATAATGTCTGTTTCCCCGAGGGCTTCAGTTCTGTGAGGGTGGAACCTGCGTCTGTCTTTTCCTCACTGCAGCCCCAGTACTCAGAACAGTACCTGGCACACTGGAGGGCCTTGCTACGTAAGTGAAGGGATGAATGACCATGGCCGGTGGTAAACATGGTTATGAAGCAAAACAAAGCTGGTTGAAGGGGGTGGGGGTCAGGGGAGGCCTTCCAGGAGGTGGCATTTGATCAGAGACCTACATACAGTGCGCGTGTGTGTGTGCGTGCGCGTGGCGGTGGGGGTGGGGTGGGCTGTGTAAAGATCTGGAAGCGTGTTCCAGGCAGAGGGAAAAGCACGTGCAAAAGCTGGGAGGTGGGAGCATGCCAGCGATGCCTGAGGAACAGCAAGGAGCCCGGTGTGGGGAGGGGGGGGGGGAATAAGGGGGCAGGACAACTCATCTTACCCTCTGTGCCTCAGTTTCTTCACCTGTAAAACGGAGAACAAATGGTACACACTTCACAAGGCTGTTTTGAGCGCCACAGTTATAATTCCGTTGTGGAAAGTTTTCGTCTGAAGGGCTCGGAATTGTTTGGCAGGAAGTAAGCGCTCACCGATGGCTCTCAACTGTCATCACAGTGAAGAAGTCAGGAAGGATGCGCATTAAATGACGTCATTATCTTGGGCGGTGACGGTGGATCATGGAGGACAGTAAGTCTTGTGGGTTCAGATGTTTCAGATGATCGGGGATAATCAGGAAAAATTACTGTTAATATCTTTCCTTTTTAAATTTTTTTTAACGTTTATTTATTTTTGAGAGGAGAGAGAGCATGAGCGGGGGAGGAGAGAGAAAGAGGGAGACACAGAATCTGAAACAGGCTCCAGGCTCCGAGCTGTCAGCCCAGAGCCCGACGCGGGGCTCGAACTCACGGACCGCGAGATCATGACCTGAGCCAAAGTCGGCCGCTTAACTGACAGAGCCAGCCGGGCGCCCCCACAGTTTGTGATTTCGAGTCACACAAGCCCCGCGCTTCGGGTAAAACGCGAGCTCTGGGTGAGCCCTGCTTCTCTCTCTCAATCTCCCCGCCCCTTGTCACTTGCCCCCCGACCCCCAAAAAAGTGCATGGTACAAAATTCTAAAGCAAAAAGCAAAGAAAAGGCAATATAGATAAGTCCCCCTCCCACGCCATCCCTCAGCCACCCAGGTGTCCTATCTCCCCATACCCACAATTGCTGTCTGGTGTGTTTTTCCGGAATTGGGGAGGGGGGGGTGTCTATGTAGATATAATCAAATACATATTTCTAACCATTTTATTTTACATGGGTGGAAGTGAAGGAAACCAGAATATGTCAGCCCAAAATATGCCTCTTTGACTTAAAAAGTATTTTGAGCTGAAGGCAGTTAAGAAGCAGCAAGCCCAGGAAAAAAAGCTCCCTCTTTTCTGCCTAAAGGCAGGGTATAAATTCTTCTTTTATTGGAGACAGACATAAATCTAGAGATGACACCAGAGGAATTTGCAAACCTTCCTCCATTCCCTCTCATGTATTTACCTTTCCACAGCCTTCTGACCTCAGAAGCCTTAAGCCATTTCCCTTTGCCTTGTCATTTCTTGGCAAATTTATTGTTCCTTGTTGAAGATGCTATCTAAGCTGGAATTCTAAGCTGCCATTTTGGGTTACTTTTCATTAGGTTTCCCTGTGTAATGTGTGCTGCATGACTTCATAAAAGTTTTTTCTCTTGTTAGTCTAAGTTTTGTTCAAGTCCCTGCTGAAAACTAAGATGGGTAGAGGTAAAGTTTTGCCTCCCCTACAGAAGCAAACTGCACATTCCGAGGGAGGGAGGGGAAATGGTCCAGCACAGACATTGGATCCAGTCCCAAGTTCAAATCCTGCTTCCTCCACCTACTGGCTGAGTGACTTTGCACAAGTAACCTATGTTGCATGTTTCTCTTTTCCTTTTCTCGAATGGGGTTGGTGTAAGGATCACGAGTTAATACCCATCAAATGCTGAGAACAGTGTCTGCCCCGTGGTAAACGCTATTCCTCGAAATGACTTACCAGGTACCTTAGAGAACATCCTTTTCCATGTCCGGAGAACTCAATGGTTACAAATGGCTGTACTGTGTCCGCTATGTGAATGTATCCATAATTGACGTAACCATCTGGGTTGATGGGCATTTAAATTCATTTGGAAAGGTCTTACAAAGACCGATTCAAGGCCGTTCACTCATTCATGTGGTGCACCACACTCTCTTGAGCTAACTGGCCTTTGTGTCTTCTGTTCCTCCTCCTAGAACGTCCTTCACCTACTCTCTGACCACCTGGTTGATTTCCTGTGCAACAACCAGTTCTCAGCCCCAAAGTCTCCTCCTTGGAGAAGGCTCCCTGGGTCTCTCCCCTCCCCCCACCCCCCACCATCCTTGCTGTCCTTCTCTGCAGACTGTACATGGGATGGGACCCTGGAGGAACCTGGTGGCCGACCGTGAACCCTTGGCCCCGGCACCAAGCAGGTGCTCACCAACCCTTGCTGGCCAATGGATACCGTGGTCTGCACATCTCTCACTTGTTTTAATATTTTAAATCTTCAAGAGATCTGGATTTTAGAAAACGCATTTTCTTGTGCTCAAGATCCCAGCTGCCCCTGGTGAAAACAGAGGGCTGTTAGCAAGCTCACTGGTCTCAGTTCACGGTCTCTACTTCCTGCCCCTGACCAAGTAACACTGGGTGCTCAAGTGTGAGCCTCTATGGACTGTTTCACTTAATTCTCACAGTAACCATCTGAAGAAGTTATAATGACTCTCTTCCTTTAGAAACAAGGGCATTAAGGGTGCCTGGGTGGCTCAGTGGGTTAAGCGGCCGACTTCAGCTCAGGTCATGAACTCACGGTTCGTGAGTTCGAGCCTCGCGTCGGGCTCTGTGCTGACAGCTCAGAGCCTGGAGCCTGTTTCAGATTCTGTGTCTCCCTCTCTCTCTGTTCCTCCCCTGCTCGCACTCTGTCTCTCTCTCAAAAATAAATAAAGATTAAAAAAAAAAAAAAAAGAAATGAGGGCATTAAGGCTCAGAGAGGGGAGAAGCTGGTCCAAGGACACACAGACAGGAAAGGACACACAGCCAGGAAAGGGTGGGATGAAATTCAAATCAGGTGTAGCTCAGGGCCGTGGGAAAATTGTCTCTTGCTTACTTCTACCTGAGCCCTTGGGGCTTCAAGAACTTGGTTTAGATAATTGTTGGGCCTTTGTGATAACTCTTGTCCCCAGGGGCTCCCCCCTCCCCCCTCCACTTCAGATCTCTGTCATCTGGCTGGTGAGCTGAGAGTGCTCAGACTTCAAAGTCTCTCTCGAATTCTGGCCACCACTTGGGATTTGGGGACCTGTCTGGCCTGTCTGGAGGGAAAGCTGTCTCATCTTGGGATCGAGGGATCAGTGATAGCTCACCTGGTAAGAGCCTTCTGGGGCTCAGCCGATTGGGATCTCGACTTTCAGGTTCTTGGCTGAAAAGGACATACCCTGGGCCCAGAGAGAGAGGGTACAAGGGTCACTGGAGTTGACCCACCACCTTGTCAGTCTGAAATCTGACAAACCCTATCACTGGTGGGGAGTTTGGATGTCCCCATCTGCCCTGGAGGTGCAAAGCACGGTGGTCAAAACCAACAGTACTGGCTGATCTGGGGACACAGGGACTCAGAGGTTTGGGAGACTGGTCCTGACAATTCAGGTCACTGGCCTGAGAGCATTAGGTGTGTTGATTCCTTGAACTCTGCGGAGAACACACTTTACAAATGAGAAAACCGTGGAGCAGAGAGGCCAGTCGAGGAGGAAGGGCTTGGACCCTCGCCGCTGTGGGTCCGTTCTTGGTTTCATCAGTTTGTTCCCATCTCACAAGTCTGACGGGGGGGGGGGGGGGGGGACTTACTCTCACTCCTCAGTAGGGGACCAGATGCTGTCCCTGGTACTGGCTCCCTCTCAGAGTCAGCCCCATCTGCCTGCCCAACACCACACATCCTCCGGGGTTGTCTCTTAAAGAAGGAAAGCCTTCGTTCTTCTTTGTCAAAGAACCAACCCTTGATCACCTTTCACAACCCAGCTCAAGGGTGCCCTCTTCTTTTTTTTTTTTTATTTTTTTATTTTTTTTTTGTTAACGTTTATTTATTTTTGAGACAGAGAGAGACAAAGCATGAACGGGGGAGGGTCAGGGAGAGGGAGACACAGAATCTGAAACAGGCTCCAGGCTCTGAGCTGTCAGCACAGAGCCCGACGCGGGGCTCGAACCCACGGACCGCGAGATCGTGACCTGAGCCAAAGTCGGCCCGCTTAACCGACTGAGCCACCCAGGCGCCCCAAGGGTGCCCTCTTCTAAGAAGCCCTCCCTGATTTCCCCTCTGCCCTAGTCATTCCCCCCTGCCTCTGTCCTTGGGCCTGCCTTCTCCACAGTAGTTTGGTGGTCAGACAGTTGGGGATTCAAATCTTGGTTCTGCCTTTTCATCAGTGTGGGCGGTGGGACTTGAGGTTGGTTCCTTTACCATGCTGAGACTCATAAAATGAGCTAAGCATAGTACCTTTGGGTCGCTGTCAGACTACATGAGGTAAGGTACATACAGGGCCTGGCACAAAGATATTGCTCAAATAATGGACGCGGCTATTATCATCAGTCGTAACTAAAGACCTGGTCTTGACATTGAAGGCCTGAGGTGCTCAATATAGAGGGTAACTGGCCCTTGCTAAACTCCCTAGTCCAGCTCAGGCAGGGCAGAGAAAGTGCTAGAGGGCATTCCCTTCACACCCTCCCCCCCACCCACCCCCCACCCCCCACCTACACACGCGGCTGTCTTCAGCTCCACCTTTTTAAGTGGCTTTGCTGGAAGCAACAGGTGCCCTTTGCAACGATGCCCCCCTGTGGCTGAATGAGCACCTGCTTTGGGGGGAAGGGAGGGACCGGTTACCGGAGCACCTACCCCATGGGGCCTTGCCGAGCAGCACGGTTGGTCGTCATCCTGTCATCCTTCAGACCGGGAGGTCTTATCTTTGTTCCGCAGGTTCATCCAACCAGTTATTTGTGGGGGACCTGCTATGCATCAGGCACCACGGCAGGTGCTCAGGGGACAAGAGTGAACAGACACATAGTACATACAACGCACCAGAGGCAGGATAAGAAGGAAAATAAGGCAGGACAAGGGGATCGCGAGGGGCCAGCCCTGCAGAACTCTTCAGGCCTCAGTGAGCAGTTTCCAGAGATTGGGGCGGCGGTGGGGGGTGGGGGGAGAGCACCTGAGAGCTTTAAAGGAAAGAAGTGACAGGTGTGGCGCCTGTATGTGAGCAGACTGCCGGGCAACGGCAGTAGCAGGGGATCAGTGGGGTAAGGGCAGTTGTCACCGGCAGAGATGACAGCACCCGGGCTGGAACACCGCAAGGGGAGGACAAGCGGCCTGATCTGGGATGCGTGTGCAGCTGAGCCCAGAGGACTAGCTGATGAATGGGACGTGGGGTGAGGCTCGGGGCTGCGGGGAGGGAAGTCACAGACGCACGAGCTGCTCAGCCGGTGACCAGGTGGGACACTCGAAGTCCACAGCGTAAGGCTTCTGCTCTGCTTCCCTGTCCTGGGGGCGGGGCACAGCTACCACCCGTGAACAGGAGCAGAACCCATTTAAAGAAGGAAGACCTTGTCTTTGGCCCTGGGAGGAAGTCCTGGAACAGTCCCCTCTGAACATGCTGCTGGCTAGGGCAGAGGGCGGGGAGCAGCGAACCCACCTTTCTGCACCAGCCGCTTCTCTCAGTGAGCTCCAGGTCAACCTTAAGGAGTCCCTGGAGGGCACTTTGTCAATGCCACCCAAAGGCGCAGAGCTGCGCCCGGCCTCCGGCCCACGTGCTCGCTTTTAAGCTGAACTCGGTGAGGAGGCATCATCAGACCAGTTAACTCATGTTTTTCATTTGGTGTTGAATTTTATTTATTTTATGTAGTTTTTAAGCTTTATTTATTTTTGAGGGGGGGAGGGGCAGAGAGAAAGGGAGAGAGAGAATCCCCATCAGGCTCCATATGGTCAGCATGGAGCCCGATGTGGGCTTGAACTCACGAACCGTGAGCTCACGACCTGAGCCAAAACCAAAGTCAGACGCTTAACCGAATGAGCCACCCAGGTGCCCCATCACTCGGTGCTGAATTTTAAACATCGTTCCATCAGGACACGTCCCATGCTTTGCGATACGTCCTTGGCCCGTGTAATGACAGGAGGTTCCCTTACCAACCAACCAATTTTGGCGAGGACTCAAAATACTCCCATAGATGAACGGAATGTCTAGTTGAGAACGACCGCCCTGCATTCAGACCCCCCAGAACCAGTGGTTATTTGTTTTTAAACCTGTGAAAGCCTATTTGGGTGACTGGACCTTTCCACCTGAGCCACCCAAAACAGAAAACTAGGGCTAAAAACATCTTTGCCCGGCCTGGATCTGGACCAGGGTGATCCCTGGCTCGGTGGCCATAGTCCCTCTGACCTTGGGCCAGACACCCAGTCTGTCTGAACTGGGGTGGCTGCAACAATTACAACTATGTCAGCTTCCTCACCCACTTCCCAGGGCTGGTTGGGAATCCCAAGAGCCCTTTGTAAACTCTTCTAGGTGATGCAGGTTCTAAGTGGTGTTTTGATGATCTCTTTGGGTGTGTGCTCATTCATGCAAGCAGAATTAACGTAAGCAGAGTGTATGCGTGCAGGGCCGGGGACTGGGGGAGGGAGTGTATGTAGAGGGCAGCGTGGTTAAGAGCACGAGCCTTAGAAGCAGACGGCACCTTACCACTTACCAGCTATGTGACTTGGGCTTTAGATTTTGCAGTAATTACACTACTGGGACTACACTTCTTCAGAGCAACCCATTAGAAGCTACCAAACTCCACTATCCTCATTCTGGTCTTTAACGGGCAGGGGGACGACAATTTAGTTTTTCCAGACCCACACTTAGTTTCCACGGTCACCTCCGTCTGCCGGACATGCTATGGATGTTGCTGTCCCGACAGGCCCCCCTCCGCCAGTGTGGGATGGGGAACACCAAGCCACGTCCCTTTCCTGGGATGGGCACGGGGTGGAACGCCAAGCCCTTCGCTAGCCCTGGCTGGGTGTCGTGTTCTTTGCTCGCCGCAGGCGTAAAGCGGGAAGAGAAAAGTGTGTGGTGATGAGCGCCTGGGAAGAGCTCTGAGGCACATTAGGTTTCAAGACCAGGGGACTTTGAGTCAGTGGCGATCCTGTCTGTGGTTTCTCTGATAGGGAGGTGGAAGGACTTCCATCTAAAGACCCTGGCGACCTCCTCTCCCAGCTTCGCACAGGAAGCACGCTTACGGGAGGGGATCTTCACGGGGGAACTACTCCCTGAGTTGCTGCCCGTCGGAAGTCAGCAGGGCAGAGAACTGTGGACGGGACCTGCACACCAAGGCCACGGACACTGCTCTCCCCCTCAAAACGGACTCAGCTGGAGCCTCCTACAAAGGCTAACACTCGTAAAAGGGGCTTGTAGCACGGGCAACTCGCCCTTTCCTCACCATCTGATTTGCCCCTTCACCACTAGTGGATAGATAGCTCGGTGACATTTTGATTCTGTTCGTCTTCCGGGCCAAGGCACCCTAACCCTGCACTCGTGTGGGCTGGTGTGAGCCGTTTCCGAGAGAACACCCGATCTCCCAGGTACAGATCTCTGCATGTGGAGCGACCAAGGCAACGGCAGCGCAGCCGAGAACATCAGGGTGACAGTCCAGACGAGGGAGAAGGGCTGGGACAGAGAGGCATCGCTAGAATCTCAACCGGCCAAGGCCCGGGGAGCTGGAATCTCCCGGCGTCTTGAGTGAAAGGACTGCAGGGCAGTATTTTCACCTGAAGGGCTGTGTGCATCTAGACCTGAGCTCACACTCAGGCACCCCTGCTGCTGCCCAGTTGTATCCGGGCAAGAGGCATGTTCTTGTGGGAGCAAGATGCTGCAGAGCCTCTCTCTACAAGCGCCCGACCCCCTTCCCAGTAACGGGGGAAGCCTACCGGTCCTCTCGGGACTGGCGGGTGGATGCCAGCGGATGGGTGTCGTGTGCCACAAGCAATGTTTAAACAGAGACGGTGGAAGGCAGGCTCCTCCCCGCACGCCCTGGAGAGTAGTGTGATTTTAAAGCAATGAAAGCCGGCTTCTGTGGGAGACGTTCCATACAACGTGCTGGTGATATCCTTCCATTTTTTTGGTCATTTTTATTTTTTTCTTTAAAGTCCATTGATCGTCACAAAAACCCAGGAAATGCAACTAAGGAGAAAACAAATGTCCAACCGAGATCTAAGAACCCAGAGCTACGGAGGAGACGTGGCACTGGCCTGCTGGGTGTGTGGGAGGGGGCGGGAGGGGCGGTCCCCGTGGGGCGGCCGGCCAAGGGGGACGCAGGAGGGAGAGGAGGCTGCCGGCGAGGCGGGCGGTTATGTTAACCGCTGCACGATGACGGCGTTGAGCAGGTTGGCTTCCTTCAGGGTCTGGCTCTCGTCAGCCAGCTCTTTGTTCGGGAAGGTAGTCATGAGGACAAAGCTGGTGGCAGCCATTGCCGGTCGGGCGTCCACGATGAAGAGTCGGATGTCGCTGATCCTGGTAGAGCAGGGGGGGGTGAGTGGGGAGGGGGGTGAGCAGGGCTGGCCTCTGCCGTCCATAGCCCCCGGCCTTCCTTCTCCACAGGGCAGCCAAAGCACTCACTTGGAAGCATGTCCGATCACAGCGCTCCCTTGCCTAAAACCCTTCACGACTGCTCCCAGTCTCCTTGGGATAAACACCGCCTCCTTACTGTGATCCCAAGCCCTACCTAATTTGACCCCCATGCTCCTTCCCCTTGCTATGTCCCGCCTTCTAGATTTTCCTCATGCTGTGCTTCCTGCCAACATTGGGGTCCCTCGAGGCTCCTCTGCCTGATTCCTGTCCTGTAATCCTAATCAAACCTTTTCAGAACTTAGCCCACATGTGACCCCCTGTCAGCACTCAAGGATTGTCAAGCCGTTCCCTGGGCCCCACACGTGCTTCTGGTTTAGTTGGCCTATGCCTAATGAAATATGGATACTGCTATCCTAGAAAAAGGCGTTTGCCAAATACCTAGAATACTGGTTTAACAGTCCTCCCCTGCTAATCTCTGCAATCTCTCCATGCCTCAGTTTCCCCATCTTTCAAATGGGGTTGGCAGTTTGCTTTGATCCAGCCCAGATGATCTGAAATAGTAGAGCAGGTATTCTAGAATTTTCAAAGGGCAGATCTAGAAGAGACTTACACAGCCCAGTGGTTTTCAGAGATCCCCTGGGGGGAGGGACACCCAATTGGAGGGGAGGCTGGTGCTGTGTCCCCTCCTCCTCTCCATTAACCACAGCAGTTCAGATTTTATTGTTCTGCACTCGGGCTCTGCCATGAAATTTCCTGTGAACACACACTGTGGGGGCTTAAAAAGACCCTGAGAAGTCCAGTCCCCTAACTTTATAGGCAGGAAGTGAGCAGTTGCTGGCCGCACTTAACAGAAGAGTGGGGACTAGAACCACAAGCTTCAGACCTTCCCATCCCGCTGCCCCCTTCGGGGACCGCACGGAGCGCCTGCTGGCATTTAGGGGGCCCTCCCCAAGCAAGTGAGGCCAGACGGCGCAAGGCACCTGTGGCTGTGGTTAAACTTCTGCACCAGCCTCCCGCCGTCGGCGAGCCGTATCTGGATGTTTGTGGTGGGCTGGGACTCGTCGATTGAGACAGAAGAGCTGGCTTTGGCTTCGTTCTCTGCCTGTTGGGCTGGAGAGCTGGTATTCAGCACCTGGGGGGCCGTGCTGAGGAGAGAGAAGCCTGTCAGGCCGCACATAGCAACAAGGCCCCTGCAGGAGGGCAATCGCGCCTTGGAGTCAGCCTGAGCACGCCCTGTGTCCGGGACTCTGCTCGCTGCTGTGGCTACAAGGAGTGACTCAGACAAGCCCTGCCTTCGCGGAACCTACAGGCCCGGCAGAAGGCACTCAGGCCCCAAGCTGCGGCTAGCTTCCAAACTCCTGAGTAACCCGGGGCAAGTGACTCACCCCTTCTGCTTCGGTGCCCTCACCCGGACAAAGGCCCGAAGGGAGGAAAGCAGTATGCATGACAGCCTGTGGCGGGACCAGATCAGGATGGGTTTTAGCCTCAACGAGTGAGGCCAAGGGTACTCCAGGTCCGTAGCAGAGGCAGGCCTGACAGCCGGGCAGGTGACTGCCGGGATGCAGGGACCAGTCCAGACTCCTTCCCGGTCATGGAATTGTCAGGCCTGTACCCCCCAGTGCAGCCTTATTCGTGTGCACATTCATCCTCCTGTGTCAACTACCAGAAGGGGACAGAGATTTCCCACAGGTCAACTCAAGCACCCCGCACCACAGGGATTATTTGCATAGTATCAACAGGACACGGCGGCTGCTACCGATCTTCGATCAAGTGGACCGGCGTCTGAATGCTCCCACTAGTCAGGCGGCGCTGGGCAAGTTACTCGAGCTCCCTTAGTTTCAACAAGGGTAGTAACGAAGCTCTTTAACAAAGGTTAAGGCTACCTGACCTGCCTTGCTCAGCTTTTGTGAGGGATGAAGGAGAGAAATAGACACAGCGCTGACACACAAAATGTACACAGAACTCCCGATTCTCGACAACTTCTGGAGGCTTCGCCCCTCTCCTGTAAACACCTGTGTGTCCCCCTCCCAGCCTTTCCCTGAGCAGCCGCCCTCACCCAGACCCCTGCAGAGAAGAGAGGCCAGGAGGTGGCAGCTTGCCTGTTTCCCCCAAGCTTCGGATTACATCAGTTCCTACACCTCTCCCTCTCCCCTGGATCTTTACAAGCTAAAAATGGTACTCCTAATAAAGCCATCAGAAAGTGCTTTCCCAAGGGTGTTTCCTGAGACCTAATCCCCTGAGAGATCCCCAGGAAGGCTGTGGAAATGCCACACATCAAACCGGCAGCAGCAGAGGCCACTTGCATATTACAGGTCTTGAGAGGCTGTGCGGTTAAGGCAAACTTATTTGACCACCTTGTCCTTTTTTCAAGCTACACTTGTTAAACCTCCTGCATATAGAGTATGTCCTGGAACTCAGTTTGTGAAACACTGCCCTAGAGCATATAACTAGCAAAGAAGAACGGAAAAGTGAACTGTTTTCTGTGACTGTTAAAAAATGAGGGCTCAGAGAATCACAAAGCAGAGCTCAGGGGAGAACCCAGCTATGAGAGGAGCTGCTCCTTTCTATGCATCAGCCTCTCAGCGGGTGGGACCCAAATGTGGGCCAACGCATACAGACATCACACCATCACAGACTTCAAGAGATGCTCAGAGACAGTGGAGGGTTCAATATTACACCCGTAATTGCCTAAGACTGACTCTGTTCATTAGTTTTATGGGCATGAGGTCAACTCTCTAATTAGACTATAGACAGCCTGTCTCTCAACTGTTCAAGTAACAATTCCAAGGACAGAACAGGTACTCCGTGAAGCTACTGCCTGCCAGAAAGGGAACTCTCACATCTTCAGTCAGGCTTGCAATGAGAAAGAAGCGAGATGGCCCAGAGAACCAGTTTCACCTAGGGTGGGGGCGGGAGGGAACCAGGAATGACGTTGACTTTGCTCACGCGCTGTCTAGGGGCGGGGCGGGGGGGGGGGGGTTGATGTCCACAGCCTCCCGGACTCGTCACAACTGTCCTTTGAGATGGGTGCTGTTTCCATCCTATAGACAGGAAAACAGAAGCACATGCTGTAGAGCAGTTTTTCAATTGTTAAAAATTCATGTAATGAACGAGCTTTTTACCTGTACGTTCTGTGTGTTCCTCCAGCCAGGACTTTGTCAAGTGTCAAACTCTAGGGTTTATTTTAGGAAACTAATATATTAAAACTGCCTTCTCAAACTCCTCCCCGGCTCCCAGAGAGTCTGATAGCCCCCTCTCCTACAAGCTGCCTGATGCTCAGCAAGTTAGTGAACATCTGGACTTCTCAATTTCCTTTTCTGTAAGAGGGCAATACTATCCCTACACCTCCGCACCTTTTAGGGCAGGCAGTCCACTAAATGGCAGCCAGTACTACTAAGGAGAGTCACTGTGCTCCTGGAGCCATCGGGTCCCAGCTCTAGCACTGAACTAAACAACAGAGGCGGCTGTGGCCAAGTTACTCAACTTCCCAGGGCTTCACTGTGTGCACGTGCTACACAGGGAACTGTTCTGCTGTGGGGGTTAGCTGACATACCGTGTGCAGGCTGGACACAGACCAGACACTCAGCAAGTCCTCCCCACAAGGAGGCAACTGAGGTTTTGGCTCTCTTCCCAGCACAGCCTCTCGCACGGAGCTGGTGCTCATCACCTGAGGGTGAGGGAAAGCCTGATATGCACACTTGGCCGTGTTGCTTCTGTTTCTCTTGCACACCCTGTGAATCCGGTGAGCTGGGGAAGTGTGAGGGACATGCTGTATGTTTATGATGCACTCATCACCGAGCTGGGCCCCGTGCTGAGTATTTCACATGTAGTGGTTCATTTAATTCTCACAATGGCGGGTGAGGAAGGGATTCATCATCCCCGCTTTATAGATGAGGGAACTGAGGCATAATGGAATTAAGCTACGTGCCCAAGATCCCGGTGTTGATTTGACGCGAAGCCAGGATACAATCCAAGCTGCCTGGCTCTTGTCATACTTTCCCTCCAGGCCTTGGAGTCAGGTAGACCTAGACCTGGATTTCAGGAACAGTGTCCCAAGACACAGTTTGCACGTCAATAAAAAGGGAGTTAAATGAAATTTCCCTTGGTTGGGATAACAGCTAAAAATAATGCACCGTACCCAGCAGGTACTAGAAGCACAAATGCCTACGTGGCTATGTAAGAACATCCAGGATGCAATGCAGCGTGGTAGGGAAGAGCAGAGACTGGAGGGAACCATCTCTGCACTGACCAGTAGTGTGACCTGCATGTGATCTGACCTCTTCAAGGCTCAGAGTCCTTATTTCATCCCCTTATTTGGGGGTGAAAACAGGATTAAAGGTGATAACACATGTGAAATGCTTACTACAGTGCTCAGCTAACAGCAGAAAAAACACTCTGTAACTACTGTTTCCTATCATTCTTCAAGGTCCTGCCCTACTTCTATTTGTCTAAATTCTGGACCCGATGCTAGTGCCTGTCCAAGGGCTGTAACTGGAAATCCCCTACAGGCCACTCCCAACCTACGCTGCCCTCAAGGACTGGAGCAGGAGGAACCGCAACACAGGATCTTACGGCCCTCACACTCGCACAGTAGTAGGTCCAAATTGCTCTCGTCACGTAGGACAGCCACACGCAGTTGCCCAAAGGAGCTCAGCCCTGGGTCTGGCGCTTCCTGAGCACTGCTCACACTCGAACCACTCCTTTCCAGGGGCGGCCACGCCATCGGCAGCAGTGAAGGCACCTCCCCCGGGGACGGAACGGTCCGATCAGACATCTACAGGAAGTTTCTTTACTGTCTCCCTGCAGACACCATACACCTCACAGGGAAACAGCCTCCCCCAGATGGAGAGCCTGGATCACCGACTGCTCCTTTCCTTTGTGGCTGGGAATTAACTGGGCACCAAGGTACTTTGTTGTCACCATTAAGTGCTGACACTTTGTCATCTCTTTACAAAAATGACCACTGCAGAAAGCACGGTGAGTAGCCGAGACTCAACATGGGTAGCAGCAACCGCACACCCCCGGGGCACTCTGGGCGTCTGCTACTCATAACTGAATAAACGCAGCCTTTCTGGACCTTCAGATTAGGTCCCATCCAGACAAACAACTGTAAAACCTAAAACAACAAAGTTTAATACAACTGTAAGAATTTTCTCAAATTTTTGAACTGAGAACAATTTATACATTCAGCTAATTGGAGGGAAAAAACGCAGGACTAATTCTTGAGGCAAACCTGAGAACATTTTCTTAAACTTCTGGCTCTTGATCGTTTTAGTTGACAAGATGACAGTGGAAAACGTTGCAAAATTTATGGGAAAAACTAAAAAAGCTATCCATCTGGTTTAGATTGAAAAGCTAAAACCTCATCTTACTTAGCTATATGAAACTTGTCTTTTGCTCACTTTTCATAGAAAGCCAGCACTGAAATAAAATGAAAATGGAACTGGCAAAGAATATTTATTTAGCTGACAAAACCAAACTGTGTCAACCCTGATTATCAAGATCTGTTTCAACTTGTTGGGTGCATCCTCCACACTAATAAAGTTATTTATTTCCCATCCTGCTAAAAATAGACCTCCTTAAATGTATTTTAATTTTTTGAGATGTGGAGTCTTGCACAAATCCTATAGACTTCCCAGGAGTAGCATTTCCCATTAGTATCAAGAAACCAACCAAGCCCAAGCTACACGGTATTCTGAGTTCTGAGCCAGGAGAGCAATTTGACACCATCTTAAAAATATGAAGACCTTTCAAGACAGCAATATTACTTCTAGCCCCAAATTAAGGGGTATACAAAGATTTAATTAGAGACACTCACTGCAGTGTTGTTCCTGAAACTGGCAGCTGTCTAAATGGTTAAAGCAGGGACTAGTCAAACTATAGCACATACGTAAGATAGAAAATTATGTGAGCATGACAAATAATATTGCAGAAATACAATTACTGACATAGAATGACAGCCATGCTACTTTCATTAGGCAAAACAGCACATGATAAAACAGCATGTTTATAAGACTAGAAGGATACTAATCGGATATGTCTGGGTGTTAGGTTTAGGTTTTTTCTTAATCTGTACTTTCTATTATTTAAAAAAAAAAACACATTTTGTTTTAATAACAAAAAAAAGAAAGAAAGAAAGAAAAAAGAAAAAAGAAATTTCCTATTGCTCTACAAAGTTGAGCACAGATGGCAGGGATGCCAGACAGGGCCAATCTGAAAACAGCTGTCCTGCACTAACCGACTGGCCCAATGTGGGGGATGAAATGAGAACAGGGTGAACTTACTATCCTGGTTATGGTAAATCAATCTACTAGAGACCACTCTAATGTCCTGAGCTATTATCTTTGCTCTTGATAAGGAACGAATGGCCGACGGGGAGTCTCCTAGAGTCCCCACCCAAAGCTCAAAGGGCAGAGCTACTGGCAGACCACACTCCGATCTCTGCCGACAGGGATGAGGGGAGACGGGCAGTGCCTAGCTCAAGAGCTGCCAGATCGGGCTCAGAGAGGGTGCTTGCTGTGCAGGTGTGGGAAGGAATGCCAATCACAAGGCCTCAGTTCCAGTCCTGGCTCTACCACATACCAGCTATATACCCAAGGATAACCCTTAGGGTCCAAGAACCTCAGCTTTCCTTCTGTAAAGTAACAAATGTACTTGCAGGGAGGGTCACTATTCCCTGCATGCGTCTTCTGCACACAGTTCTCTCTGGAGAATACTGACCAAGTGACCCATCACACAGAGACGAGTGGGCTTCTGAGAGAAGGAAGCCTGCTTCTGGGTGGGCCAAGGTCTGGTGGGAGAACTCTGCCTATTAGAGGCAACAGTGACTTCAACCGATCAGATCCCATCAGGAGTCTAAATGGAAGATGGAGACAGTGGCAGAGGACACAGGGCAGAAAAAGGCACAGGAGGTGACAGTGAGTATCATGCAGAGCCAAAGTAGTAGAGACAAGAGCTGCAGTAATGGTGGAGAGCAGCCGGCATAGGGCAACGATGTCCCCGAGCTTCCCTGGATCTTGAACAATGCTGCCGCAAGGCTGCAAGTCTGGCTGGGCAGAAGAGTCAGAGATTTCTTATCCCTCCGCATCCCCATTTCAGGTGACTCCCGGGAACACGTGTCTGTCCTGGCCTTAAGCTACGAAGGAGATCACTGCTGCCACGAACGTGCTAGATTACGGAGTCAAAACAGCAACGTGTTACCCTTTGTGCTCACGCTGTGCACTGTGGGGCAGTGCTCTGTGCTCCTCACAATGATTAAGGAGTAAGGAGTAAGGACCCTCAGTTCCATTTTACGCTTGAGCAAACTGAGGCTATGTAGTCCAAGGTCATATAGCTAGAAAATGAAGAGATTTTAAACTCAGGTCGTTTAACGCCAAAATCCATGCTCTCCACACTTTTCCGCCCCTAAAGATAAAATCCGCAGTGCTCGGAAACGGCAAAGAGCTACGTGCACGGTGATGGTACCCAGGGTCTGGGGGGCCTGGCGCAGTGACCGGCACATCCCACTTCCGCCTGTGCTGCTCTTACCTGCCCAGTTTCTGACCCTCGCCAGTGAAGGCTTTGAAGGCTCCCTTGGGCTTCACAAAGTCCTCATCCCGATGGTCCTCCATGTCCAAATTCACTTGCCCACCATGAGCTAACCTCCGCAGCTCTGCTGGCACCTCCCTGCAAGAGAAAAGGCAATGCTGGGTCCACACGGAGCGGCACGGGAACAGCAGTGATGGGTGCGAGGGGAGGAGAAACATTGTAGTTCCAAATGTGAAAATCACTGGGTCTCCCCAGGGTGCGGCTATTTTAGTGGCGATGGTCTGCCTCCTGCTGGCTTCTCACCTGCTCAAAGTCATGGCTGAGACCTCTATCTTATCTGGTCACTTGGTTCTGCCCCAGGCCCCAAAGGGAATAACAGACACACAAGGTTTTAGACCTGTGAATCTGTCAAATTCACTTAAAATTTTTTACTTTTTAAAAATTTTTTAAATTTCTTAAATGTCTGTATTTTTGAGAGAGAGAGAGAGAGAGAGAGAGAGAAAGAGAGAGAGCGCGCGCGCGAGCATGAGCAGAGGAGGGGCAGAGAGAGAGGAGGAAAGAGGATCCAAAGTAGGCTCTGCGCTGACAGAAGCGAGCCTGATGTGGGACTCGAACTCACGAACCATAAGATCATGACCTGAGCCAAAGATGGATGCTTAACTGACTGATCCAACCAGTCACCCCCAAATTTACTTCTTTATAAAAAAATTTTTTTTTTTAGGTTTTTATTTTTGATAGAGAGAGACAGAGCACAAGTGGCAGAGGGGCAGAGAGAGAGGGAGACGCAGAATCCAAAGCAGGCTCCAGGCTCTGAGCCGTCAACGCAGAGCCGGACGCAGGGCTCGAACTCACGGACCGTGATATCATGACCTGAACCGAAGTCAGACGCCCAACCAACTGAACCACCCAGGTGTCCCCCAAATTTACTTCTTAAATCAGCCTCTTCATTCTTATCTGCCATTCTACTCACTAACATGGAACCCAGAGGAGGGCTCTTCTGCTCACCCTCTGCGGATAGACTCCAGAAACTGGGCATTGGACGGGTCTTGGTAGCTTCTGAGTTCACCATTGTCCAGGCTGAACCCACTCTTCCAGAGCTTCAACACTACGTGAACCTGTGACAATAGGAGGTAAGCAGTCCATACATTATCAGGGAGCTGGCAAGCACATCAATGTGTGCAGTAGTAACACCGATCTGTGTTAGCAGGTTTTTACCATTTTACTGTGTCATTATCCAAACACAGAAAGACAACATCACACACACTCACGCACATACACACACACGCGTGCGCGCATGCACAAGGAAATCAATCAACAACCAAGTATTAACTTAAAATAAAAAGGTGATATGGCAACAGGTTAAGAGCATGGGTTTTGATTTAAGCAGACCTGGGTGTGTATCTTGATTTTGCACTCACTACCTAAGTGGCTCTGAGTAAGTGACTAAATCAAATCTGTGGCTTATCTGTAGGGTTGCCAGTGTGCCTGGCATGTAGCTCGTGCTCAACTAAACTGCCATGGCAAATTTACTCATGGGATTACTTTGCAGTCATTAAAAACGATTATCTACAATTTGTGTTAACTCCCTAGACATTTTCACAGAAAACGGTCCAGGTTACAAACCAACATATTAGCATTGTGGATACAATTTTAATTTTCTTCTTGACTTCATTTTGGAATAAACCCAAAGTGATTAAAAACAAATATATTATAAAAACTAATTGTCCCAAGGCCAAACATCTGTTTAGGGCATAATATTAAATTTAAAAACCTCACAATTATCTATATAGTCTGAGACACTGATTGGAGAGGGACCCTATGCACAGGAAAAAAAGGGTTGGACAATAGTAAATTTTTTCAAAGTTGTGCTTTGGGTGGACTGAAGCCCTTTTTTTTTATTAAGAAAATTTTTTTTAATGTTCATTTATTTTTGGAAGAGAGAGAGAGACAGAGCATGAGCAGGGGAGAGGCAGAGAGAAAGGGATACACAGAATCCGAAGCAGGCTCCAGGCTCCGAGCTGTCTGCACAGAGCCCGACGCGGGGCTCGAACTCACAAACCACGAGATCATGACCTGAGCCGAAGTCAGACGCTCAACCGACAGAGCCACCCAGGCGCCCCTGAAGACTAAGTTCTTTAGCCATGTCCGCACCACCAGAAAACCTCAGAATCATGATCCCTCCACCCAACATTCATGGAATGCTCAGAAAACTCCTTCGTTTGCCCATCCCCTCTGCTCACTCCTCCTCTCGAGTCCCCCTGCCCAGCCAGATGAGAGCTGACTTTTGTTGTCAAGTAAGCCTCTCCACTCCTGGCCCACAGTGATGGCACTGCCTCTCCCTTTCCAGAGGCTGCTGGTTCACACATAACACGTGACCAATCCCTTCTGAAAACTGGCAGAACACGCTTTGAGCTCCCCTAAGGAAGGTAGATGCGCACTCACATCCTGGCCGGAATGCCGCCTCCTTTCTCCCGCCACATAGGCAGACTCTTCCTCTGGTGCTGCCCCAAGGCGATAGCCACCCCCTGCAAAAGGCTGTAAAAGACACGTTGATAAACACTTGAGGTGTGGGGCCCTCAGATACAGTGATCTTACCTACTAGATGCACCTTCTCTGGTACTGAACTCACAGCTACAGGGCCAAGCAGTATGGTAGATGAATTAAGTGGCCAGGAATGGTGAGAACTGGAAGGGAGTCGGGAGGGGCTGCTTGGCTAAAGGGAACAGCTGCTACTAAGCTCTACTTAATCATGGCCACGTAGGAATCTGGGTGCAAGATAATAGCAAAGGCTTTCTGACATTCCCAAAGGAGACAGAAATCTAGAATTTATGTAACACATCAATTCAATTCACTACAATTCAATTAAAACAAAATAAAGCAAAATACTAAATAAGTCAAGTTGGTTTAGGCCAAATAAAACATGTCTGCAGGACCTGTTCCAGCCCACAGGCCACAGGCTTGAAAGTTGCCCCAAATCTTGATCTCATGTTACAAGGTGAGAGAAAGCGCACCGCTCTTCTGGATACAAGAGCAAGTGAGCAATAAAAGAAAAGACGAAACAAAAACAAATTCAGTCACTACTGGGGTGAGGAAGGGCTCCTCCCAGTCTCCAGAACCAGAGTCCTGTGGACACAGACAATGATCCCCTGTGCTCACTCTCGGTTTACTGGTTTCTCCGGGACTCTTGGTCACTCGTTCCACAGCCACAGCTCCATGCTCCTTGGCACCTTTAAAGAGATCATCCACCAGCTCGTTGGGACTTTTCTTCCTGGGAGGGCCAACAATCTGCTGTCCGCTTCTTTCTGAGCCCCCAGCATAAAACCTGTGCAGAAAATACATGTCTAACACTAAACACACTTGGAAAACATGAATAGAGCACATGCCAGGCTCCGGGCTGGGTGCTAGGCACACTGAGGCAATAATGGGTGCAACGCCCATCTTCAAGGAATTTACCGTCTAGTTGGGGAAACATGTAAGCAGGCAGGCAGGCATAATGCAGTGTGAACAGCAATGGAGGTCAGTAAGGGATGCTCTGGAGCACTGAGCTATGAAGGACAATCAAGGCTTCCTAGAAGAATGTCTTCTGGGCTGAATCTTGAGGATGAGGACGAGGACAAGTTTATCAGGTGAAGAAACCAGGGAAGGGCATTCCAGGCATGCACAACAGCATGCCAGCTCCAGAAAGAGTCCCAGCTGGGAATTATTCATCCAGGGGCCGGCACCTTTCTAGGAGATAGCAACTGTGGTCACAGTCAGAAGCAGCTACCACTAACAGCTCTGGGTTAATAGTGGCAGTGGCGTCGTTAGTACAAGCAGCCAGGCTCCAGTGTCGGCCCTGCTGCTGAGTGACCCCGGGCAAGCCAGTGCATTGCCCTGCATGTCATTTTCCGTATCTTTGAAATAGGAGGGAAGGACCACATGCCCTACCTACCTGCTCCTTAAGTCAGGGCCATGAGGTTCAAATCAGCGGATGTATGCAAAAGAATAAGCAGAGTAATGCACACATGTAAGGTGGTGTGATACAGCACTGAGAGCTCACCCGAGCCTCGCCTCACCTCGCTATTCTTGTGACGTACACCGGGGGCAATGAGAAGAGGGCACTGAAGAAGGTCAGGGAAAGCTAAATGCCAGCCCCAAGATACCCACACCAGGCTCTGCAATGGGCCAAGCACAGCTTGAGATGGAGTTAGCAGCTTTTACGCCGGTTCTGAAAACCAGTACTCACGTAGCCTGGCTCATCACTCCTATTCACTGCCAGGTCAACAGCATGTTGCTAAGTGGGGACATTGAGAACCTACAAAATTAGTCTCAGCCTTCTATTTCCTGACATTCCCCACTGAATGCAAGGCAAGCCACAGGCCTTGACAAGGATGACAGCACCAATGTCATCAGGTCTGAAATGCTGAGGGGCCGAGGAGGTAATCAGGATGTGAAATAAAGGAAGGTCATCACCTGGAGGATGTGACAGGACAGGAAAAGGAGGCAGCGGCCATTTAGGAGTTGGGCATTCACATACTTGATGGCATTGCCTTTCACTCAAGGAGTGTAAAACTCTGAACCTTGAATGTATCTAAAAAGAAGGCTGTGAGGCAGTGTAAAGGTCACTATATGGATGAAACAGAGAATAGAACACACGTAATTTCTCAGCCCACTTCCCAAAGAGTGACCATGATGAGATAATTACATTTCTATAATGGTTACTGTAATGTTCTTAGGAATGTCTGACAGACCGAGGCAGGGCCCATGGGGAACTAAAACCCGTGAAATGAGGCTGCAGATGAAGTTCTGCTCGGTGGTCTTTACCATAGAATCTCAAAGCCTTGGCTTGTGAACTGAGAGCATGTAATCAAGTGCTTAAAAATATTCACTCCCTTGTCCCTTTCATGTCTAGAAACTCCACTAAGAAAAATAATCTGAAATGCAGTCAAAGATTAATACACAGAGATGTTCAAAGCACTGATATTTAGTGGTAAAAAAACTGTAAACAACTTAAATGTTGGACAACCCATTTGATGAGTTATTATAGTTGTTGAAAACACTAACGAAGAATCTTAATGGCACGGAGAAGTACTGAATATATAGCCTTAATCCAATAAAACAAAGACACAAAATTACCTGACCAACACCATGTAAAATACAAAACAAAGCACAGTTATATACAGAACACTGAACAGACCTATGCCAAAATGTTAACTCCAGTTACCAAAAGGTGGACGAGTGTTATATTTTTTTCAGTACACTATTCTGTTTCTTCTACAATGGGCACTATTTTTACTATAACATTCATAATGGTTAAAAACAGACAGTATTTGTGTTTGTGTGTGTGTGTGTGTGTGTTGGAGAAAAAAACACATCGATAAGCTTTTACTCTGCTCATTATGCGATATACTGCCTTTTTAATTAAGAAAAAGCTAGAAAAATATACACCCAAAATGCTGATACCTGGTTAGCACTAGGTTGCAGTATAAAGAACAACTTTTTTCCTCTTTATCAGTTTGTTTCCCTTCCCTTAATACTCCTCAACAAATATGTATTAATAGTTAAAAATAGAAAAACAAACCCAAACACCCCAAAAGAAAAAAAATAGTAACAGGGGAAAGGGATCACTTCTAAGCTACAGGGAGTGGGAGACTGTTTCTAGGATATAACCCACCTAGACTAGCCCACAGTAGTAATGGCTAATGAGAACTGAGCACATTATCCTTTTGGGTCCTTCTAGATGATTTACACATTATCATGAACTTTCCTGTGGACTGTGCCCCCTAACAAAGACTCACCTCTGGCCCTCCTCTTCCTCCTCCTCTTCGTCTTGGTCATGAATGAGGTCTCTGAAGGATGTCACCCTATTATCGCTGGAGACACAGAAAGGAGCAAAATGACCTCAGGGAGAACTAAAAGTAACTCCCGTTATCAGCTGCTAAGGAGATGAAAACATAGGGATTAGATATTTTTGGTGGGGCAGAAGAGTATCTATGTGAAAGAGGGTCAGCCTTTCTAAGTCTAAATGCAAAATGACGTGGCATTTACTTCTTCAAAGTCCACAGGACTACTAATAAATTAGAAAGGGCTATCACGAAATAAAATGGAGTCCCAATTTAAGCTCTCCTAGGGGGAGGAGAGGGCAACAGTTTGGGGTGTGTACTAATTTAAAAACTTACTATTTTCATCATTTAATTTTTATTTATTTATTTTACAGATTTTTTTTTCAATTTTTTTTTTTAAACGTTTATTTATTTTTGAGACAGAAAGAGACAGAGCATGAACAGGGGAGGGGCAGAGAGAGAGGGAGACACAGAATCTGAAACAGGCTCCAGGCTCTGAGCTGTCAGCACAGAGCCCGTTGCGGGGCTTGAACCCATGGAGCGTGAGATCATGACCTGAGCCGAAGTCGGACGCTTAACCAACCAAGCCACCCAGGCGCCCCAGATTTTTATTTTTTTAAAAGTAATCTCATACCCAATGAGGGTCTTGAACCTACAATCCTGAGATCAAGAGTCACAGGCTCCACCAACTGAGCCAGCCAGGCAGCCCTCATCATTTGATTTTTAAATACTGAGGGATGCTTATGTGTTAGGCACTGAACTGGATACTAGGTCTATAAAGATGATCAGACCTAGTTTTTTTTTTTTATAAACTTTATTTCTTTATTGTGAGAGAGAGCATATATACACCCCGGGGAGGGACAGAGAGGGGGAGAGAGAATTCCAAGCAGGCTCTGTGCTGTCAGTGCACAGCCTGATGCGGGTCTCAAACTCCTGAACCGTGAGGTCATGACCTGAGCCGAAATGAACAAACGCTCAACCACTGAGCCACCCAGGCGCCCCAAAAGTTCTTATTCTTGAGTTGCTTATAGGCTCATTGTGGCCCCTGGGCCAGGAAACCCTCTGCTAAATGGGGGCTGGGGCACATGGGATGTGTGGGTACAGAATGTCCTATCCCTCATGGGGTGGGGACAGGGGAACATCAAGACAAGTTTCCCAGCAAAACGGACATTTGGATTGAGTGCTCAAGAATGAGGACTGTCAGGTGGATAAAGGGCAGGGGCTGGTGGGAGAAGGGGGGCAGCAGCGCACTGCAAGAAAGAGGTATATGCACACACGCAGAGTTACGCATTCGAGGAAGGGTGAGCAACCAACAAGTGAAAAGGAAATGATTATGTGGGTGGAGGCCTCTGCTTCTGCTGTAGGCTAGTCAAGAAAGAGTCTTTATTGGTGTTTAGGAAAAAAGCAGGGCTGTGTGTGGGGTTGGAGAGGGTACACTAAAAACGGGCGTGAGAAGGGTCACCTTCCTCTTCTGACATTGTTTTACACTGCCACTTTTTTCCTAGCTTAGACTGTCCTCAAGGAACTTAGTTTCTCAAGGAGGAGGCATATTGATAAAAACACTTTTGGTATTTCTTAGAGTAAGAAGGTAACGTCTCTATAAGAAGAAGGGGAATACAGGTCTAGTGAGGCTAGACCAAGAAGCCTCAAAAAGTTATTTTCTAGAGAAAAGCTGCAGATCAGTCTTGAAGATTTATACCAAAGAGATAATCAGAGGACAGAACAAGGCTTTGAAGTTGCATCGACTAGAAATGAGAGAACAAAGACCAATTAATGTAGCAAATACACTCCCTGCTTGAGTTAACTGAGGCAATCTCCTGGGCATTCCTGGATGCTCTCTACGACGTGGTTCAAAAGGATCTAAGTGACAGATGTGCACCAGTGCCCCAAAAGGCTAATTCCACTCATTAACCTTCCCAGGGGGAGTCTTCCACAGATGCTCGGCCTAGTATCCGTGGGAAAAAAGCACCCCTCCCCCGCCCCATTGTTAACACCTTCAAATACACACACGTACACATGCTCTTGAGCAAACCACTTGCTCTGCCTACAGGTTTTTCTCTGGAAGTTCTTACATCCAGACTCTGACACAGACTCTGGTGTCCACATACCCGGTTCTGATCCCAACTGAGCCTCCCACCCTGGGATCCTGGGCATGCTAGCGAAGCGCTCTAAGTTTTCCCATTTCCAAGTGAAAATGGGGACCATCACAGCACCGACCCCACGGTGCAGCACATTTCAAGTGCTGTGCTCGAGCAGTGGTTCTCCCAGTGCCGGTCCTTAGACCGAGCGCATGAGCATTACTGGAGAGACTGTTAGAAATGCCAATCCCCAGGCCTGCCTTAGAGCTCCTGAGTCAGAAACTCAGGGAAGAGTGCCTGGCACCCTGCGTCGGAAGCGATCTCCAATTCTGCCGCACACACTCAGATCTGAGAGCCGCTCTGGAGTAGCGCTCGGAGAGTTGCCTTACAGCATGAACGTCAAGGGGACACCACCAATGTTAGAACACTTTGTCCTGTGTCCTCCACAAAGTGGCAAAATGTCTCAGAAATTTCAGCACCCAGACTCTATCTCCCAGGTACCCTGGCACCCTGAAGTGCCACAAAAGTCCTTTGTCAGATCCGTTTTCCACAGTGATGGAAATGCTGTACCTGTGCTGTCTAGTACGGAAGTCACAGTCACATGTGACCTATGGAATATTTGCAATGTGATTAGCATAAATAACTGAATGTTCGTTTTATTTAATTTTAAATAATCTAAACAGCCACATGAGGCTATTGGCTCCCACACTGGATAGTACAGTTTTAGAGAATCAGAAAATGGCAGCCCCAGACATCCTCAGAAAGCATAGTTTAGTTGGGAAAAGAAGAAGAAAAGGAAGAAACTCACCGCTACCTCTTGCTGCGCTAGGTACAGGGGTGGGAGGAGCTGGACAGGGAGTAGCGTGTGGCAGAAGCAGCTCCGGATTTACACAGACTTGGCCTTGGATCTGCCATACCAGCAGCTGGGAGTTACTCAATCTTTGTAAGACCCAGCACCCCGACCCGTGAACTGACAAGCACCCTACCTACTTCTAAAGAGTATCTGGCAGAGCCAGACGGATGGTGGGTGCTCCTGAAATCCCAGTTCTCCCACTTCCAGGAACTTATAATTTACTGAGGGACAAAAAGTTAAATATCAGGAGAAGAGTTCAAGACAGCCCACGAGTGATGGCACCGAGTAGTATGTGGATATGGGTCAAAGTGAACAAATCATAGGTGGCCTGGATTCCTGAGGAACGGGACGGGACTATGGCACGTTGCCCACGGGCTGGGGATGATGCTCTCGACAGAGAAGGCGGGCACAGAGCTAAGCCTAGAAGGACCCAGGGGTTTGGACAGGTAGAAAGCAAGACAGCAGGCACATCCAGTCAGGTGAGAGGCTCAAACAGAAGCAGGAGAACCAAAAAGGAGGTCAAATTAAGACACCAAAGGGATCGGTTTGGTTGGAATAAGGATGTGAGAAACGAGGGTAAGACTAGGATGGTAGGCTCAGGGCTCGCTCGGGAGGACGCTGCATGTCCACGAAGGGGACGCTGGAAACAGAAACAGACCTGCATTTAAGTCCTTGTTTTACTCGCTGTGCATCTTGGGAAGATGTCCAGCTTTAGTATTTTCATCTGTAAAATGGCTACAGGGACAATACCCAGACACAGGGTTGTAGTGAGGACTAAAGAGATGTACATGTAAAGGCTTAACCCAGTGCACGGCACCTGGCAAGTGCTCAATAAATGACAGCTGTTACTATCAAGGAGTTTAGGCTATCTTGTAGCAGTGTTAACCTCTTATGTCCCATAGACCTTGGAAAATCTGTTAAAAGCTATGGATATCCTTGCCAGAAAAGACACACACACAATCTGGCTGGTGGTTTCAGGTAATTTATAAACCTTCTCACATCCGTTGCAGACTTATCCTGGGGGTTCAGGGCCTCCACATTAAGAACCCCTTTCTAGAATCAGAGCAGGACCTCGCTAATTGAGTGTGGCTCCAAGGAATGGTCGGGACATGAAAAAGTACTTGAGGAGGACGGTGGGGGGTGGGTGGGGTGGGGCGAGCCGGGGGGGCAGGCTAAGTGTCCTGCAACAGGTCACTTGGGGTGGGGGCGGAGGCAGGTCCACACAGAACTCCTCTGAGGCGCTACTGTAAAGCATGGCTTCTCCTGAGAGTGCACTCAGTGCTTTCCTTCCAGACAAGGACAATGACATCAAACCATGCCCTTCCTCTCTCTTTTTCTTGGCTTCCCGGAAGCAACAAAGCAAGGCATCCAGGCCTGCACGTGCCTCGGTCTTAACATTAAACTCTATTTCCTCGATTGCTTTACTAGTAGGTCTACTTTTCAATCTACGAATTTGTTGTGGAAAGAGCCAGGGAACACATAAAAAAGAATGGGGAAGACAAAAATGGATGCTGATAATAAAAACATGACAACGGCAGCAGCTAATATGTATTATGTTCGAAGTGCTTCGTAAGTTATGAATTCATTTAATCTCCCACATGGTAGACACTGCTATTATTCCCATTTGATAGGTGAGGAAAAGCGAGGGACTGAGATGCTCAGTAAACCGTTCAAGTCTCAAAGCTCCCAGGTAGCAGAGCTGGGACTGGAATGCAGGCAGTCAGGCTCATAGGCCTATGCTCTGATGAACCACGGTCTTGACAGGACTTTGGGGCTACTAGAGGAGAGAGATGTGAACATCTCACCAGAGGCCCCCCTCTGTGTGTCTGACACGCTGATGTCCCACCAGTAACCTGGGGGGCCTGTAAAAGACTCATACCCAGGAAATCAGCCATCTTCCTAACAACCACGTTCCAGGCAGTAACGTCCAGATGAGCCATCACCCATACCTTACAGGTCAGCCCCTGTGAATAATTAAAAGATCAACTGCCTACTACTACCTCTCTTCTCTGGACGTGGGAGAGAGGGAAACAAGGAAGCAACAAAATCTGGTCTGGGATTAGAGTTCCTTCTTCAGAGGGAAGAAATGTAGTTTAAAGCTTGGATGCCTTTAGAGAGAAACAAAATTTACCATTTCACTGTCAAAGAAACACTCCATCTGTATTCTGGGGCTGATTTAAAAAAACCACACAAATTTTCCTGGTGAAAACATATACCATAGAGTAGAGACAAATCAGGCTGGAGCAGAGAGGGGAGCTGTGGTTCAGACACCTCTGTAGTAAGAGGCCCTGCCTGTCTCCTGGAGGATCAGCACTGTCTTACTCTGCAGATCATAGCAGTGGTCCGCCATGGGAACCCTGCAGCCAGGTGTCTGGGATAGGGGATGCAAATGGGATCATGAAGGTCAACTCTGGTTCACCGAATAAGGTCTCCCTCATCAATCTGGGGAAGAGTGGGCAACACAGGTTTATTTTCTCTAAGACTTCTTAATAGGGTAATGAAAATTACCTACCAAAAATATCAAAAGAGCCCTTCTAAAGTTATCTAATCTTTTCCATCTACAGCACCCCAGAGAGGAAGTCCTTTGCTTTCTACTTAAAAACTTCCAGAGGGGGTGCCTGGGTGGCTCAGTCGGTTAAGTGTCCGACTTCGGCTCAGGTCACGATCTCACCACTCATGGGTTCGAGCCTCATGCTGGGCTCTGTGCTGACAGCTCAGGCAGCCTGCCTTAGATTGTGTGTCTCCCTCTCTTTCTGTCCCCTCCCCCACTCACTCTCCCTCGCTCTCTCAAAAAGAAATAAGCATTTAAAAAAACTTCCAGAGATGGAGAGTCACTCCTCACATTGATAAATACAAGACTCTCAAACATCTTCAGAGTAGGTTCCATGGATTCCCCCAGGCCTGGACCATAAACCACACTCCACCTGAGTGTGTCGTCCACCTCTCTACAGGAAAGGAGCAAATCTTATGAGGTACTAATTCCCACCAGTTAGTCTAACTTTCTCACTACAATCTATTGGCTCATATCTCCAGGCCTGAACCCTCCATCAAGTCAGGAAATTGCTCCTCACTGCTGGAAGCACACCCGTGTAGCAGTAATTGAAGTTGGCCCTTACCTGGGGGCTGTGCCTCTGGACACTGAACTGGGGGTTGCCTGCGAAATGGTCACAATGTCTTCGTCCCCTCCATCCTCATAAAAGCTTGCTAGGGCGATCTGAAACAGAGAGGTAGTAACCTGGGTTCTTAAACAGGCCTTCGTCTGACATATTTCCTTTGAGTGCAAAAAAGCAAAGTCACGAAGGTATGGCCCACACTTACAAGATGGTCTGTATCTGGGGACCATGGAAAATGAGATCAAAAGGTAGCAGCCCGGGACACCTGGGCGGCTCACTTCAGCTCAGGTCGTGATCTCGCTGTCGTGAATTCAAACTCCACATAGGGCTCACTGCTGTCAGTGCAGAGCCAGCTTCAGATCCTCTGTCCCCTCTCCCTCTCTGCCCCTCCCCAGCTTGTGCCCTCTCAAAAATAAATGAACATTAAAAAAAAAAAAAGTAGCAGCCCAACTATTTCTCCTCATATCACCTGAAACGAATTCCATATCCTAAGGGGAATAGAAGGCAAGAAAGAAGGCTGGGATGGAGACACTCCTCATTCTCACATTACCAGGAAAGGTGGTCCAGTGAAAGCAGCGTACATTTATTGAGCATTTATTTATGTGCCACAACGTTCTGAGCATTAACTCTACATGTGTTAACTTATTTAATTCTCAAAGAACTCTATATAATTATTATCATTGTCTCATTTTATAGTGGATAGGGAGACACTGAGAAAAATATTGCCCAAAGTTAAACAGTGAGTAAGGAGTGGAGCCAGGTTCCAAGCCAAGTCTGCTCAGGCCCCTACTCCCAGCTTTTACGGGACAACCAGGAGTCAGGAACGGTGAGGTCAGTTCAGATGGCTATTGTTGCTTTCCCACTGAGGCCCAGTTTCCTCATCTATCCACAGGGACACCTGGCCCACCAACCCTGCACGATGAATGAGAGGACCCATTAGCATTTATGCACAGGCACGTCTTAGCTCTATACATACAGAAGGTCTACGGGAGTCTTTTGGACATTTGCGAGTGTTTCTCTTGCTGACTCAATGGTGAAGTATTTAATCACTCTGTACAAAGATACGAGCACCTAGGTCTATGCAGATGAAAGAGGCGTGGTTCCTGTCCTCAAGATCACCAGCCTTATAGAAGGCAGTATGCTGTCATAGGACATGCACTGAACTGGTATGGGGGTGGGGGAAGGGGGGCCTACATTCAAGTCCTGGCCCTGCCAGGCAAGTCATGTCGCATGTGGGAGCCTCATATTCCCTACCTGTAGTGTGAGGAGACGCACTGAATGACCCGACAAGCGTGTGACGTTAGTCTAGGCTTTCCAGGCTGCCTTGCACAGGAACTTCACACTGTGTGTGTGTGTGTGTGTGTGTGTGTGTGCGCGCGCGCGCGCGTCCACATGCACGCATACAGGCGCGATGCTGTACCTAACTCTTTTACTTTGGGGAAGCAATTTAAATGGGTGAAGTCAGACCCAATTCAGATCCCAACCTCACTACTTACTGGCTGTGGACCTCGGGCATGTCACTTGCCCTCTGAGCCTCCCATTCCTCATCTATACAACCGAGCTGGTTAGTCTTCTTTACCTCAGTGTTGCTAGGATTAAACACATCATCACATGTAAAGTGCCTGGCCCTTGGTGGTTCAGAGCTTGGGCTCTGGAATCGGACTGAACTGAGTTCTAACGCTATTGTTTCCACTTGGTAACCAGCGAGGCCTCACGCAAGTCACTTAACCTCCCTAATCCTCAGCTGCAAAATGCAAAGATTAAATAACTTCCGGCACGGAAAGCAGTTAGAAGAGCACCTGGCTCCACCGTAAGGCTTCAAGAAATCACTAATCATCATCACCTACCTAAGACGCAGGCTGGCCAATGCCATTTACGCCATTCTTTCTATAATTAATTGCCGAGCGTCTACGATGAGCCAGGACCTGCGCTCGGCACTGGGGATTCAACAGTTTACAAAAAACCCTCCCTCGTGTAGCTCATCTTCATGACTTAGCTAACAAACATTTAATGAATACTTAATACGTGCCAGCGAACTAGACGATAAACTCCTCGAGACTCCCACTGTACAGATGAGCTAAGACAGACATTGACACAGGCCCCAAGCTGGCGCCACCACCTCGAAGGCAGTTTCTCCCAGCAATTAGGTAGGAGGGGGCGTGGGCCAACTGCAGGGCTGGGCTTCTCCCTCCACCGGTTGCCGGGGCGGCGGAAATGGAAATGAACGACCCCCTCGGCCTCACCGCAGCTCCCCCCAGGACCCGGTCCTTCCCACCGGCCAGGCCCTCAGCCGAGCCTCGGCGCGGCCGCCACGCCCCCAGCTCCCTTCTCCACGCGGGTCGCGGCAGCGCCCGAAGTCTCGCTGACCCCGCCAGCGGGCGAGGCAGAGGGGGGTGCCAGGGCCCGCAGAACAGGGCCGGGGCTGGCCCGCCTTTTCCCACGCCCAGGCCGAGCCGGCGACGCGTGGCAAGCGGCCCCCGGACCCCTAGGCCTGGGTCGGGCCGCAGCCCGGCGGGATGACTGTGCGCTTCGGCCACCGCCGGCTTGGTGCGCCAGACGCCCGCGTCCCGCAGCCCCCCGGCCGGCCCAACGCACCCGGCCCCGCGCCGCTACCTGCAGGTCCCAGCCGGCCGATTCGAGGAAGAAGCGGGCCCGGTCCTCCTCGGCCCCAGTCACCGCCACGAACTCCCTCAGCGCGTCCTGCCGCTCCGTCGCCATCTTCGCTCTGTGCGCCGCCCGAAGCGCTCCGCCCGCCGCCGCACAGCCTCAGCCCCGCAGCCGCGTTCCGCCCACCGGTCGACCCGGCCCAGCCGAGCGGCGCCCGCCCGCAGGCCCCGCCCCATGCGGTGCCTCACGCAAAGTCCTCCGTGCGGGAAACTCCCCCGGCTCCGCGCCCTCTGGCGGTCGCGGCGCGGACTTGCAGCCTAAGGACGGGGTTGGAAGCCCGGCGGAGGATGAGCGGCGGCGGGGCGGATCTCCATGCCTTCGTGGAATAACAGATCTCCCAAGGAGTCCGATTCACAATTATTCATTGGCTCATCCCTTCATTTTATTCACTTATGGATTCGTTCATTCACTTACTTGTTTCCGTATTTACCGAGTACCCTGGTGCTCTTCCAGGGTTGGGGATAGGCAGGAGCAAAATAAAGTCCCTGCCCTCTGGTCCACATTCTAGGGAAATAGATCTGGAGCAACAGGTTATTCTCTGCTCCCAACACTTCGTGCCACCCCATCTCACTCCGTCTACCAGACACAATCTCATGGCCTGCACGACCCATGTGAAACGTGCCAGCCTCTCCGTCTCATCGCCCAGGCTTTCCACTGAATTCCTCTGTTTCAGGCACACTCCCTTCTTGCTGCCTTCTCGGTGTGCCAGGCGTGCATTTTCATCAGAGCCTTGCCATCCGCGACTCCCTTTTCCTGGAACGCTTTTCCTTTGCTGGTGTGCAAGGTGCTCTCCCACTTTCCTCAGGCTTCCGGGCCAAGGGCACCTTCTGAGACACAGTCTCGTGTTTTGGGCCCGCAGCTCCTTTGACCTCTTGCCTCTTGGCCCCGGGCCTGGGATTCTCTTCTCTTTTCCTTCCCTTTGTCAGCCTCTGCACACCCCCTCCTCTTAGTTTAGATATTCCCTCTTCAAGGAGGCCTTTCTACAGCCCTGGGCTCCATCAGACATCCTTGTGCATGCCCTGTGAGGCCATGTCAAGTGCCAGCCTTCCTCAAAGGCCACCATCCCTGTGACAGCAGAGGCTCTGGCTGTCTCCAGCATGATATGGCTTATGAGCATGCACTCTGGACTGAGCCTGGGGTTGAAGCCCAGATATTACTGCTTGCATGATCTTGGGTATATTACGTTTCCAAGCTTCCGTTTCTTGATAAATGAAGCTCCTTGCAGTAAGTGAAGCTCCTTACAGTCCTTCAGAGGGATGTGTGAGGATCCAGGGTGCACTGCTCAGAGTAATGCTTGACACTTTCTAAGCCCTCTGCTTAGCTGTCATTTTATCTCCTGTGATCTGCAGTTGCTGGCACTAAATAGCCACTTAATAATCCTTTGCTGAATTAATGAAGGAGTGCATGAATGAAATTCAGGGTCAAGGAGGCAGACCCCTGATGAGTGTTGAGCTGACTGTGGTATGTGATCCAATTCCAGTAAATAAAACTTTTCCTTTTCCATAAAATAGATGCTTTCACGGTGGGGAGAAACGGCCTGAGCCCTCAGACCCATAAACGTGCCTTCCCCAAGTGTAGCGGCTGCAAAGACATTGTCCTCAGTATTCATCATGGTTGCGACTAGGCTCTCCCAGACAAGCCGGGTGGCCAGGCCAGGCCTCTGCCCTCTCTGGGCTTCAGGGCCTACTTTTAAAGAGGGCGTATGGGAGCTGGGCCGGCCTGGCATTCAAAGCCTTCTCAGACCCACCTCGCCCCCTTTTAAAAATTTTATTTATTTATTTATTTTGAGAGAGGGAGAGAGAGACAGACAGAGCATAAGTGGGGGAGGGCCAGAGAGAGAGAGAGATACAGAATCCGAAGCAGGCTCCAGGCTCTGAGCTGTCAGCACAGAGCCCGCTGTGGGGCTCGAACTCATGGACCATGAAATCGTGACCTGAGCTGAAGCCGGATGCTCAACTGACCGAGCCACCCAGGTGCCTTACCCCTTTTTCATAAAAAATATTTCCTATCACCCCTTTATACCTTCAGTGGAATTCATAGATCATAAAACTGACCTATACATATTGAAAAAATCAACATCATGCCCTAACTGGTGAGATAAAGAGGAAGCAATTTGGAATAAAATGATCTGTAATTCAATTCTCAGGTATAAATGAATCAGGTGCTTGACTCCACGTACAGGGCTGTTTTATGTGTACTTAAAATATTGTAAGTGTGTTGCTTACAAAGTAAGTGGGTGAAAATGAAGTTATTTTTGAAAAATGTTTATTTATTTATTTTGAGAGAGACAGAGCCTGAGCAGGGGAAGGGCAGAGGGAGAGAATCCGAAGCAGGGCGCATACTGTCAGCACAGAGCCCGACGCGGGGCTCAAACTCACAGACCGAAAGATCATGACCTGAGCCGAAGTCGGACGCTTAACCGACGGAGCCACCCAGGTGCCCCAAGTTCAGGTTATTAAAAGCAGGTTTTCAGGGGCGCCTGGGTGGCTCCGTTGGTTGGGCGTCCGGCTCTTGATTTCAGCTCAGGTCATGATCTCATGGTGCAGGGGATCGATGAGCCTGCTTGGAATTTTCTCTCCCTCTCTCTGCCCTTCCCCCCATGTGTGCACGCATGCGTGCCTTCTCTCTCTCTCAAAATAAATAAATAAATAAAAACATTAATAATAATAATTTTTTTTAAAAAAAAGCACAGCTTTTCAGCTGCTCGAGGTCCCGGAAGGACGTGTGGGAAGAGGGACCTTTCCTTGTGGCGCAGACTCCCCTTTCTACTGCAGGGACACCAGGCACCAGCCCTGGTCGTGGACCCTCTCCTTCCATTGTTGTGTCCACCTGAAATGCCCTGCAATTTCCCAGGAAGCCCAGGGGCCTGGAGACTCGCGGGCGTCATGCCTGCACTCGGCTGCCGGCATGAGAGACCTGTGGGTGACCAGCTCCCCAAGCTGCAGTTCTTTGGCTGGTGGACGAGTCCTCGAACCCAGGTGTCACCCCTTCTTCGCTTTTATCCATGATTTGTTTCACCTGCCAGCACCCCCTGCACTTCTTTTGGGGACTGTTCCCCCCTCCCCACATCCGCTGGGCCTGGCACAGTTAATGCCCAACATGCACCCATGCGTTTTATTCTCAAAACCGCCTACGAAGGGAGACGCTAATGTCATTACCAGCAGATGGATAAGGAAGCCGGGACACTCTAAGAGAAACCAACTTACCCAAGAGATGAGTAGGAGAACTGGAATTTGAATCTGAGCAGCTTCCCAAGGCTGTGAACTTTACCTCTACCCTCTATTCCCCCCCTCAGATGGGGGGATTGCAGGGGTCTAACACGTGCCAAGAATCTGCTTGGTGCTTATGCTTCCGGTGCCATGTCAAGCACACTGCTGCCTCAGGGCCTTTGCACTCGCTCCTCTCCTCAGACATCTACGAGTCTCTGTACTTACTCCTTTCAGGTCTCTGCTCAAATGTCACTTTATCTGTGAGGACTCTTCTGAGCACCCTAAATAAAATACATCTCCTCTCCCTCGCTCTGGCACCTCCCCCCGCCCTCCTGCCTTCTTATTCCTTTAGCACTCACCACCATGTGACACGTTACTTATTACATTTACTTGCTCGTTGTCTGTCTTCCCCCAGTAGCAGGTGCGCTCTGAGAGAGCAGACTTTACTCTTTAATCCTCAGCACACTGATTAGTGCCTTGGCCTTCACCCACTTTTTATGACTGGATGAAAAGGGGCGACATAGGGTGAAAAGTTAGGTTCCTGTCCTCGGTACGCTCGAATTCCAGAGGAGACAACTGGCAGTCATGAAGGAAACGCACACGCGTTTATTTCAGGCCACGGTAGCGCTGCAAAGAACATGGAGGGGCGTGAGGGCCACCAGAGGGATGGAGACATCGCGGTGGACGGAGCAGTCCGGGAGCCCTTGCGAAGGGGAGACTTGGATGAGTTAGGGAATGTGTGGCCAAGGCCCAGGTGGGTGCCAGGGCGGAGTCAGTGTAAGGGGTGGTGGTGGGAGATGATTGGGGAGGGGGGTGGTTTGCAGGGACCAGATCCCGCAGGGCCCCGGGAGGCGAGGAGGTTTGGGAGGCCGAGTGGTTCTTTCAGATGCTCTGTGCCTGCAGACCACAAATGACCACAAACCTGGTGCTTTATTTATCTATTTGTTAATTTATTTATATTAGATTTTTAAATATTTATTTATTTTGAGAGAAAGAGTGTGTGCAAGTGGGGGAAGAGGCAGAGACAGAGAGAGAGAGACAGACAGAGACAGAATCCCAAGCAGGCTCTGTGCTGTCAGCACCATCGATCCCCCAAACTGTGAGATCACGACCTGAGCCAAAACCAAGAGTTAGACGGACGCTTAACAGATGGAGTCACCCAGGCGTCCCACAAACCCGGGGTTTTACAATAATGGAAATTTACCCTCTCGTCGTTCTGGAGGCCAGAAGTCTGAGATCAGTAACATGGGGCAGGAATCAAGGTGTCCGTGGGCCTGCTCCCCCTGGAGACTCTGGGGAGAAGTGATTCTGGCTTCTTCCAGCTTCTGGTGGCTGCCGGCCTTCTTGTGGCCACATCACTCCCATCTCTGCCTCTGTGGTCACGTTGCTGTCTCCTTCTCTGTGTCAAATCTCCCCGTCTCTCCCTCATCAGGGCACTTGTGATTGCCTTTAGAGCCCCCCCTGGATAATCCAGAATAACCCCCCACCTCAAGATCTTTAACTCCAGAGGCAAAGTCCTTTTTTTGCCATGGGAGGTCCAGAGATTAGGTTCCGGGTTCCAGAGATTAGGACGTGGTTATCTTTTGGTAGGGGGTTATTATTCTGACGACTGGTGATTCAGTGATTTATTCCGTCCTCAGACTAAACTAATGTCCCCTTTGGCTTAGGTTTTTCAAGCTCTTTTTCTGTGGTTATAACCAGCCCTTAGTAAATGAACCGAATTAGTTTTCGTACAATGCGGAGAAGTCCATGTTGCCATCCTTGTCCACGTTCTTATCCACGAGGGTCCAAGGGGTGAAGCGACTGATTGATTAGTCACTAAGGGCACACAGGGAGGGACTGGAGGTTCTGGCTGGGAAGTCAGGCGTGTCGCACTTTCCCCCACATCGGGCTTCTCAGCCCCAGCACTCCCGATGCTTTGGGCCACACAACTCTATGTTGTGGGGGATGCCGTGGGCATTCAGCAGCATTCCTGACCTCTACTCACTAGAGGGTGATAGCCAGTTGTGACACCCCTCAAGTTGTGACAACCCCCGAGTTGTGACAACCAAAAGTGTCTCTACACATTGCCAAATGTACCCTGGTGGTGGGGGGGGAACCCTGCCCTCCATTATACTATCCTAGTGGAGGGGGTGTTACAGAGGGGTGCTGTTTCAGCTGGGAGTTGAACTCACGTGTCACGCAGAGCAAGGAAGAGGCTGCCTCTATGCCCCTGAGGCTGCCTCTATGCCCCTGGTTATCTATCGATATTTAGCCTCTGGTTCCTTTAGTGAGAAATTGCTGCTGGGCACCTTGCTGCCAGAATGAAGACTACATTTCCCAGCCTTCCTTGCGGCTAGGTGTGACCATGTGACCACATTCCAGCCAATTGGAGGTGATGTGGGCAAATTTCTAGCTGTGCCTTTGAAGGGGAGGGTCATATGCCCCTTTGCTGCCTTCTTCCGTAGTTTTGCTGCCTGAGATATGGACCTGGTAGCAAAGAGATAGAGGAATCCCGGGTCTCACTACAAGGGAGTCCCCCTATTGCGTGGCCTGCTTGTGCTCGGTTATTACTAGCGAAACCGATTCTCTTCTGGCTTAAGCCACTGTTATTTAAGAGTTTTGTTACAGTTTCTGAGCCTGCATTTAACTATTGCAGCCACCCAAGCAGCCATAGTAGGGAAGGAAAGAAGGCAAGGAAAGAAAGGAAAAGAAAAGAAAAGAAAAGAAAAGAAAAGAAAAGAAAAGAAAAGAAAAGAAGGGAAGGGAAGGAAGGGAAGGAAGGAAGGAAGGAAGGAAGGAAGGAAGGAAGGAAGGAAGGAAGGAAAGGAAGGGAGGGAGGGAGGGAGGGAGGGAGGAAGGAAGGAAGGAAGGAAGGAAGGAAGGAAGGAAGGAAGGGAAAAAAGGCAGGAAATGAGGAGAGAAGGGTGTAAATGGAGAGGCCTGAGCAGTCTGGCTCTGTGAGCTTAGAGATGCTTACGAAAATCTTCCGGAAATGACTCTGAGTTGGATCTTGAAGGATGAGAAAACGAGGAGAGGGGGTGGAAGGGGGCGGGCACTACCGCAGGAACAAGGGCCTTG
Source organism: Leopardus geoffroyi (assembly GCF_018350155.1). Taxonomy (NCBI): domain Eukaryota; kingdom Metazoa; phylum Chordata; class Mammalia; order Carnivora; family Felidae; genus Leopardus; species Leopardus geoffroyi. Next base: position 28,484,135 of record NC_059336.1, read on the forward strand.
AGAAGAGAGCCCGGCAAAGCCTTGAAGGACAAGGAGGGCTTGAGCTGGCTGTCAAGAGAGAGGACAGCACATCAGAAGGGAGCCCAGTCAGTGCTAAGTGGGGTACTTCGCCAGGTGAATGGAAGGCAGGTGTAGGGATCCTGGAGTTCGGCACGAAGCCTGGGGAGCATCTGGAGGCTGGGGTTGGAGGCGGTGAAGTGGTTGGGGAGCCTTGACCTCTCTTCGACTCAGAGGACCTACTTTGAGGTCGACCCCCTCACCCACGCCCCACGTCCCGTGCTGCATGCCCCGTACAGATTACAGTTCTGCTGAGTCTGGGGTCTTGGTGTCTTCTTGCCTTCTCCGGCAAGCAGCCCAGGCCAGCAGGAGTGCAGCCAAGGTCATGGCCTTCAGCCCCAGGACCACAAGTGTGAGCACAGACAGGAGGCCTGGAGGACACAGAGGAGAGCTCAGGAAGGACCCTGGGCGATCCCCCAACAGTCCAGACCTCAGTGTCCCCACGGGGAGGCCTGGCCCAGCTGCTGTAAACCTCTGGGGCCACATTCTTTCTACACGAAGACCTCCCCTCCCTCTGTCCGGGGCCCAAAGAGGCTTTGCCCAATATCCTACCCATGTGTTTAGTCATCCTCACAGCATCCCTGACCTCTGATCATAATAGAAAACTGTTCATTTACTGGCTGCTCAGCTCCTCTGCCCCAGACCTTGGGCTAAGCACTTCCTAACTGCCTAATTTAATCCTTAAACGTATGCCGCAAGGCAGGATAATAATGCCATTGGTACCGATGAAAAGGCAGAGCCAGAGTCGGGAAATGATTTGCTCAGGGCACATATGTTAGAGAAGTGACGGGACCAGGTGGTCTGGCTCCCGCGAATGGCAGGAACAGGGCTCAGTGACAGGGAGCATCTGGTGCCGCTACCCCAAGTCTCACCCTCAACCCCACCCTGTTGCCAAGTGCCCCTGAGTGTTAACAGGTGGTATGATATGCACAGTTCTGGGCGCTTGGCACGTGTGATCTCATGGGGTCTACGCACCAGCCTCATGGGGTACGCTCTCCGACTCTTATCCCCTCTCCGCCCCTGGTCCCCAGGGGAGGATAACAGAAATTCGGGGAGTGAGGCAAGCTTCCTGCAGTCACACAGGTAGAAAGGGACTCAATCCAGGAGGCTACAAAGCCATGATCTTCAGCACTGTTATGTACAGTTTCACAGTGTCTCCTTGCACTGAATCATGGGGAGCTCACTACCTGCCAAGCAAGGCTGTCCACTGAACAGTCAGCTGTTCTTTCTTTGGTCGAGCTTTTCTTTTTTTTTTTTAATTTTTTTTTAACGTTTATTTATCATTGAGAGACAGAGCACGAGCAGGGAGGGGCAGAGAGAGGAGGAGACACCGAATCCGAAGCAGGCTCCGGGCTCTGAGCTGTCAGCACAGAGCCCGACGGGGGGCTCGAACTCACAAACCGTGAGATCATGACCTGAGCCGAAGTCAGACGCTCAAACGACTGAGCCAACCCAGGCGCCCCTCTTTGGTTGAGCTTTAACGTGGTTCTCTGAGTTCCTGGTTCTGATGTTGAGATGAAGTCCTGGGGACTTTCTGGGTGGCGCATAGCCCTAGAAGGCAAGGACTGCTCCCTTCCCATGGCCAAGCCTTGCCTGTGGGGACTGGTTACCTTCCCAAGACTAGGTACACTCACCTGAGGGATATGTCCTGCCTATATGTTCATTGGTGAGTTCTTTCTCTTGGGGAGAGGTGATGGGCTTTGCTGTAAGAAAGAGAGACAGTCTCACATTCCCCTTTTCTTTCTGTCTTGCCCCTTCCTGAGCCCCTGTGCTAGGACTTAGGGTCATCGAGAGGAGTGTGCCTGGAATGGGGGCTAGAAGTCAAACCCTGTGACTATGAGGGACTAGTTAGACCTGTCTGAACATCCCTGGGGTGGGGACAATGTCTGATTCACTGCAGTATCTACAGCATCCAGTAGAGTGCAGAGCAGTAAACAGGCACTCAACAGATACTGTTAAACCATTAATGGTCTATCCAAAGTTTTGAGGAGCCCAGAATGGGGAGAAATGAACTCTGCATGGGAGAAGCAGAAGGTTTCACAGAGGAGGGGCTATTTGTGCTGGGCCTTGAAGGATGAGTAGGAGTTCGCCAGAGAGAAGGAGAAAGCATTCCAGGCAGAGGGAACGGCTTATGTAACTGCTGGAGGCTGAGAAGAGCTGGCCTATTTGGGAATTTCCTTGTGGACCCCCTGCCCCTCTCCCCCAGTGCCTTCTAGACCACCTGTCTCACCTTTTACTCGCAGCCTGGTGCCCTGTCCGGACAGGTATTGTCTGTTGGGTTTCCTGTAAAACTTTACACAGTAGTAGGTGCCTGTGTACTCAGGGGACACGCCTTGCAGGAGGATGCTGAAATCGCTGTTGGAGGCCCGGACGGCTGTCACGTTGGGGTGGGAGAGGCCTTCAAAGTTGTAAATGGCCTCGCGGCTCAGACCAGCCCCCCGAAACCACCTGATGGGTCCCGGGGGACCATGTCCAAGCACTGTGCAGTTCAGGAACACAGTGTCTCCGGGGGTTGCCAACACCACCTCCTGGGGCTGCAGGATCCAGAGGTTTGGCTCTGGGGCTCCGGCTCCTGAAGCCAAAGAGAGGGTCCTTGTTGCATTTTGTGTCTTCCTCCATTGTCCACTCATTTCCTCCCTCATATCTTCCCTCCCTCCCCGCTGCCCTGATTTCCCTACTCAGCTACTCCCTCTGGATCCCCACGTTACGCTCAAGTCGGTTCACTCAGTAAAGAAGTTCTCAGGACCTGCTATGTGCTGAGGTTACGACTGGGGGAAATGGAGCTCAGCAAGACATACAAATGTCCGGCTGGGAAGAAGTTTTCAGTCCGGTGGTGGAGATGGTCCAGAAAATCCCCTTGAGGTTGGAAAGCCAGAGGACTGTAGGGCCAAGAGGGGGCACCTGTCACGGCGTGGGAGGAATCGGAGAAACCTTCCCGAAATGCTTGCATCAAGTTAAAATGAACCCTTCCCCCCACCTCCAACTGCCACACACAGATATTCTCTCTGTTAACAGTTTGCACAGTGGAGTGCCTGGGTGGCTCAGTAGGTTAAGCGTCCGACTTCAGCCCAGGTCATGGTCCCGCGGTTTGTGAGTTCAAGCCCCACGTCGGGGGCTGCGCTGACAGCTCAGAGCCTGGAGCCTGCTTAGGATTCTGTGTCCCTCTCTCTTTCTCTCTCTGCCCCATCCCTGCTCGTTTTCTCTTTCTCTCTCTCGAAAATAAATAACACATTAAAAAAAAAAAAAGAACACGCTCCTATTGAATGACAGACCCAGGATGTGAGTGCCCAGGTCACCACTGCTGGGCTTACAGACAGCATGACTGATTACGTGGGGAGTGTGGTAGATTAAATTATCAGCCCTAGTTCTGGACTCCCCTAGGGTGGTGCATCCCTACTCTTGCCTCGTGGTGGGTGGGTACGCATCCTCGTCTCTTGACTTTGCGTGGAGCCGCATGACTTGCTTTAGCCAATGGGCTGTTAGCAGACGTTCCGTGATTAGAAACTTGAAACGCGCTTGGGGGCACTGGGGCTTGTCCTCTTTGCTTCTGCCATCTCCACGACCCAGGTGTACTCTTCGCAGCTGCAAGAAGACGCGGGCCTGGAACAAGACACGTGGAGCAGAACCACGCCAGATGGCTGTGCATGTGTGGGTGAGACACCCTCGCCTTGTGCGCCAACTGGGATTTTGTGTGGACGGTATGGGTGTGGATGGATGAAGGCAGCTGACGCAGGGAGACCGGTCCGAGCTGAGCGCCTAAGACCCACAGAGCCTGATACTCACCCTTCACAAACACTGAGGTGCCCTCCTGCAGCTTCTTTTCTGGGTTCTCACTCAAGTCATCAAGCCCCACACAGTGGTAGGTTCCAGCATGCTTGCTGGTGACATTGTGGATATGGATGGAAAAGTCACAATGAAGGGGCTCCAGGGTCCGCTGGATCACCGGCGTCACCCCCGGGAAGAAGCCGTGTTTGAAGTTATAAATCTCCTGCTGGTCCCGATCGCTCACCTTGACCCATTTAATCCTGTCGTCAGTGCAGGAACCTTCCACGGTACACCGCAGCAGCAGCGTGTTTCCTTCCGCCACCAGCAGGGGGCCCTCGGGCTGCAACACCTGCCGCTCACTCCCATCGCTCTGCCCAGAGGCTCCTGCAACAGAGGAAGACTGGCTTTGTGCTGAGCCGGAAGGACCTGGAGCCCTCAGAGGTGAGCTTACCACAACCTAGTCATTAGCTGGCCAGCAACAATTGCTCAGGACGCCGGACGGATGTTATTGGGGAGGGAAGCGTGAGAGATGAGGAGGTTGGCTGGAGAGGCAGAGCAGAACTTACAAATAATGGAGAACTTGCAAATAATAGGTGACAGCATTCTTCCCGTCTTCACAGAAGTGCTGAGAGCCCAGATGACCAGGTAAGTTTCCCCGGATCACAATTTATGGGCTGACTGGTGTCTTCCCGGCTAAATTCATATGTCCGAGTCCTAACCCCCAGTACCTCTGAATGTGGCTGCATCCGGAGACAAGGTCTCTAGAGGCAATTAAGTTAACATGAGGGGCGCCTGGGTGGCCCAGGCTCAGTCGGTTGAGCTTCGGACTTCGGCTCAGGTCATGACCTCGCAGCTTGTGAGTTCGAGGCCCGCGTCGGGCTCTGTGCTGATAGCTCAGAGCCTGGAGCCTGCTTCGGATTCTGTGTCTCCTTCTCTCACTACCCCTCTCCCACTCTCTCTCTCTCTCTTTCAAAAATAAATAAATATTTAAAAAAAATTTTTTTAAATTTTTTACAAAGTTAACATGCGGTCATGAGGGTGGACCCTAATTCAATATGACTGGCATCCTTAGAAGAAGAAATTAAAGGCACGGAGAGAAGACAGCCAAGGAGAGAGGTCTCAGGAGACGTCATCAACCTTGCTGACACCTTCGCCTAGGCTTCTAGCCTCCAGAAGTGTGAGATAATGCATTTCTGTTGTTTAAACTGCCAGTCTGTGGCACTTTGTCATGGCCCCCGAAACTAATATGTCACCCAATATGAATGTGACAACCTGTTTCTGGAGCCCCCGCTCTCAGCCCTCAAATGTATCACACAAAGTAAACATCATCTGGCATCCTGTGAATTCTTTTTTTTTTTTTTAATGTCTTATATTTTAGAGAGAGAGAGAGGTGGGGGGAGAGAGCAGGGGAAGGGCAGAGAAATGGAGACAGAATCCGAAGCAGGCTCCAGGTTCCCAGCTGTCAGCACAGAGCCCGATGTGGGCCTCGAACTCACGAGCAGTGAGATCATGACCTGAGCTGAAGTCAGACGCTTAACGGACTGAGCCACCCAGGCACCCCCTGAATTCTTTTTGACTTTTAGTTATTTTTTAAAGTAATCTCTATACCCAATGTGGGGCTCAAACTTACAACCCTGAGATCAAGAGTCACATGCTTTACGGACTGAGCCAGCCAGGTGCCCCCCTGTGAATTCTTTTTTTTTTTTTTTTTTAAATACTTAGAAATAAACTTTTTTTTTTTTAATTTTTTTTTCAACGTTTATTTATTTTTGGGACAGAGAGAGACAGAGCATGAATGGGGGAGGTGCAGAGAGAGAGGGAGACACAGAATCAGAAACAGGCTCCAGGCTCTGAGCCATCAGCCCAGAGCCCGACGCGGGGCTCGAACTCACGGACCGCGAGATCGTGACCTGGCTGAAGTCGGACGCTTAACCGACTGCGCCACCCAGGCGCCCCTGCGAATTCTTTTTTTAAAAAACTACTTTATTGAGATATTATTTACACACAGTAAATACCAGCAATTTTATGTCTTTTTTTTTTTTTTTAAATTTTTTTTTTCAACGTTTATTTATTTTTGGGACAGAGAGAGACAGAGCATGAACGGGGGAGGGGCAGAGAGAGAGGGAGACACAGAATCGGAAACAGGCTCCAGGCTCTGAGCCGTCAGCCCAGAGCCTGACGCGGGGCTCGAACTCACGGACCGCAAGATCGTGACCTGGCTGAAGTCGGACGCCTAACCGACTGCGCCACCCAGGCACCCCAATTTTATGTCTTATATGCAGTTCTATCGCTTTGAAAACATTTTTAAACTTCAAGTGGAGTTGATATATAATATTATATTAGTTTCAGGTGTCTCTTGTGAATTCTTTACCAGGCTGCAATGCTTGTTGATGCTTTGGGAAGTGGATCTATTTCGGGGGTCTAGCTGCTGAGTTTGGCCTTGGAGTGGGCACGGAGAGAGGGGGCCGAGACCTCCCATGCAAGTTCTTTTGCACCTGGGTTATGAACAGGTGCTCCCCTCAAGAACTTCCTGAGGTAGGTGTTATTATCATCTCCATTTTTGAGAAATCTGATGGTCAGAGAGGGGAAGAAACAGTCAGTGTCATAGCCAGGATTTGGACTCAGATCAGGTGACTTAAGGTTCTGCTCCACACGGGTCATCAGTTTTGTGTCCCAAATTTCCCTGGGTGTGTGTGACCGTCAGGCCTGGTGAATGACTCAGTCTTGCTCCAAGATGTAAGTTTGCAGGATAGCATGGTGTTTCTCAGTTGTCAGTGAGGCGAGGGAGTAGGGAGGTGAGGCAGACGTTTCCTTCTAAGAGGATCTGGGGAGGGGGTGTGGAATTCTAAATTCCTTTCCTGTGTGTCCTCAGCTAGGCATGTGCTAATAATAGCCTCTAGGGGCGCCTGGGTGGCTCAGTCGGTTAAGCATCCGACTTCGGCTCAGGTCATGATCTCACTGTCCGTGAGTTCGAGCCCCGCGTCGGGCTCTGTGCTGACCGCTCGGAGCCTGGAGCCTGTTTCGGATTCTGTGTCTCCCTCTCTCTCTGGCCCTCCCCCGTTCACGATCTGTCTCTCTCTGTCTCAGAAATAAAAATAAACATTAAAAAAAAAAATAGCCTCTATTAGAACTCCCTCACAGTTGTGACCAAGGGATACCTCATGTTCAATCCTAGGGATTGCTTTTGCCCTCGGTGTCCTTAGCTCCAAAATGTTGAGCAACACCCACCTTCAAACACCATGAGGGGAGGCAGTCAGATCTGTTCTCTCTAATCCTTTCTGGTGGTTTGTTCCCTGGCCCCTCAGGTGGTTTCCTCGCGCGCAGGCACTGAACGGTGCCCATCCGCTCAGCACAGGGCTGAAATATTGCCTTTCCCCACCCGCCAAACCGGAAAACCTCATGTTTGACAGAGCAATGGGTAGAACAGACAGAAGAGAGGACGGTACTCAGAGAGATGTGTTGTGGTCCCACCTAGCGGTTCCGAAAAGCCAGGCCGGGAAATGATAAAAACAAGTAACATTCAAGTAACTTTGACACATGTCTGAGTGAAGTTCTGACAGCAACACAACAAAGGCTGGGAGGAGGGAAACCCTAGTATACTTTGTAAGTCTCTTATACGGTATGGGAAATGGTATGCTGTCACTGAAAGGTAGATGGTGTGAATTGCACACTTAAGAAAGGGGGAAAGTCCAGTGGACTCTTCAGTATTCACAGGAAACTATAGAACTTGTAAACTGATGCCCATTTCTTTCTCAAAATAAAAATATACTCCCAGTGGGATCCTAGGAACACAGGGAAATTCTATTATTCTTATGAATCAATTAGGATCAAATAGAAGAGAGAAAGTATTAGGGTGGGAGAGCCCATGGCCCCCCTTTTTTCCATCTTGGAAAATTTGAAACTTCTAAACCTTAAAGCAACCACTAAATGACAAAATAAAGAGTAATAGCTAATAAGCCAATAAAGGAGATAAGATAGCGTTATAAAAATATTCAACAACTGAAACAAGACAGAAAAAGAGAAAAAAGGGAACAAAGAACCTACAGGACAAATAGGAAGGTGATAAGACCTACACCTAATCCTATAAAAAGTCACCTTGAAGGTAAAAGGTCTAAATACCCTATGTAAAAATTAGAGATTGTCGGCTTGGATAAAAAGTAAGGTCTTGTAGGCTATCTGTTGCCTACAAGAAATGCACTTTAAATATTAAAGCTGCACATATGTTAAAAGGAAAATGATAGAAAAAAAGTAGAGCATGTAACACTAATCAAACGGAAGCTGGAGTGGCTATGTTAATATCAGATAAAGTAGATTTCAGAGCAAAGAATATGTTCAGGAATAAAGAATGCCACTTCATAATGGTAAAGAAGCAAATTAATCAAGAAGATAGGGGCACCTAGGTGCATCAGTTGGTTAAGCATCCAATCTTGGCTCAAGTCATGGTTCAGTTTGATTCATGGGATTGGGCCCTGGACTGGGCTCTGCACTGACAGTAGGGGTGGAGGGGGGCTGCCTGCGTGGGATCCTCTGTCTCCCTCTCTCTCTGTCCCTCCCCTGCTCGTGTGTGCTCGCTTGCTCTCTCTCTCAAAATGAATAAGCTTCAAAAAAATCAAGAAGACATACAAATCCCAAATATTATGTGCACCAGATAACAGAACTTAAAAGTGTATGAAGCAAAACCCAATAGAATGGCAAGGAGAAACAGACAAATCCACAGTTATGCTCTGAGATTTCAATATCCTCCTTTTCATGATTAATAGAACACGTAGGCAGAAAATCAAAAAGAATACAGCACTAACAACTAACAGCCTAATTGATATTTATAGAACACTCTGCCCCCCAAATAGGAGGATATATAGTTCTTTTCCAGTGCACGGAGAACTGTTACCAAGAGAGAGCATATTCTGAGTCATAAAATAGTCTCAACAAGTTTAAGAGAATTCAAGCATCTTCTTTGACAGAATGGAATTAAATTAGAATCAATAACAGACAGAGGCCTAGGAAACTCCCAGATATTCACAAGCCGAATAACACACTTTCCGATAACACACGAGTTAAAGACAAACAGAAGGGAAATTAGAAAGCAATTTGATCTGAATGAAAATAAAAACACAATATTAAAATTTGTAGGATTCTGCTAAAGCAGAGGGGAATATTTATTGAATTAGATGACTAGATTAGGAAAGAAGGAAGGACTTAAATGAATGACCTTAGTTTCTACCTTAAGAAACAAGGAAAAAAAGAGCAAATTAAGCCCAAAGGAAGTAGGAGAGAGGAAACCACAAAGACCTGAGTGAAATCAATAAAGTAAAAAACAAAAACCAGTAGAGAAAAATCAGTATGAGTGAAATCTTTGAGAAGATCATTATAATTGATAAACCTGTAGCCATACTGAAGAGTGAGAGAGAGAGAGAGAGAGAGAGAGAGACTCAAATTACTAAAATCAAAAAACTAGGGAGGTGACACAAGTACAGAGTTTACAGATATTAAAGGACAATAAGGGGATGCTATGGAAAGGTCATGGCTGCATGTATTTGACAAAGGGACAAATTCCTTGAAAACCACCAACTACCAAGACTACCTCAAGAAGGAATAAATTACCTAAATAGCCCTACTATCTATTGCAAAAGTTTAATTTGTATTAAAGACTTTCCCACAAAGGAAACTCCAAGCCCAGATGGTTTTGTGAGTGAATTGTGCCACACATGTAGATACAACACCAAAATCATGATCCATAAGAGAACAAATTAATAAATTAGACTTTATGAAAACTAAGAACTCTTGCTGTTCAAAAGGCACTTGCGAAAGAATGAAAAAGCCACAGAGTAGGAGGAAATCTTTGTGAAGTATCTGATAAAAAGTTTGTAACCAGAATATATAAAGAGCTCTCAAAACTCAATAATAAGAAAACCAATCGAGGGGCGCCTGGGTGGCGCAGTCGGTTAAGCGTCCGACTTCAGCCAGGTCACGATCTCGCGGTCCGTGAGTTTGAGCCCCGCGTCGGGCTCTGGGCTGATGGCTCAGAGCCTGGAGCCTGTTTCCGATTCTGTGTCTCCCTCTCTCTCTGCCCCTCCCCCGTTCATGCTCTGTCTCTCTCTGTCCCCAAAATAAATAAACGTTGAAAAAAAAAAATTAAAAAAAAAAAAAAAAAAAAAAGAAAACCAATCGAAAAATGGGAGTTGAACACTTTACCAAACAGGATACAGGATGCACGTGAAAAATGTTTAGCACCATTACATATTAGGGACGTGAACATTAAAACCACAATGAGATGTTCCTACGCACCTGTGAGAATGACTAAAATGAGACAGGTTGATCATACCAAGTGTTGGCAAGGATGTAGAGGACAATGTCATCTTCCTACACTGCTGATGAAAATGCAAAATGGTACAACCTCCTTGGAAAACAGTATGGCGGTGTCTTGAAAGTTAAACACACACCTATCATATGATACGGTCATATTATTCTCAAGTATTTTCCCAAGAGCAATGAAAGAGTAAGTCCACACAAAGACTTGTACACGAACGTCTATAGATGCTCTATCTGTGACAGCCGCAAATTGCAAAGCAGAGAATGTCTGCCAACAAGTGAATGGAGAAACAAACTGTACTTTATCCACACAGGAGACAGAAATAAAAAGACATATGTGAGCTATTGATATGTGCAACCACATGAATGAAGCTCAAAATAATTATGCTGAGGAAAAGAAGCCGGAAAAAAAGGGGTACCTACTGCATGATCTTGTATAAAGTTTCAGAAAATGCAAACGAATCTATAGCGATGGAAAGCGGATAAGGGGTTGCCACGGGAGGAGGAGGAATGGAAAGGATGAATCACAAGGAAACTTTTCAAAGTGTTGGATATGTTCATTATATTGATTTTGGTGATGAATTCACAAGAGTGAAGCATATCCAATGCCCCCAAAACTTACCGAAGTGTACATGTTAGATATGTACAATTTGTTGTACGTCCATCAAACCTCAATGAATGAAAGCCCTGTGCCCCTCACCCCTTCCCGCTCTCTGGAAAATGTCCTGGGTACCTTGTCCGCGGAGCTGGGCACCCCTTGGCCACAGCTCTGGGATCCCTTCCCGCCTGTCTTCCACCTGCAGGCCCTACCTTTCACGATCCCTGATGGTGGGTTCTCCTTTGGAGGCCTGGTACAAAACCCCCATTTTTCAAAACCTATTTGATCCTGAGTAGTTTAGACATATGACCTCCTAGCTGAGTGCCTAACATGTAGTAGGCACTCAGAATTATTTGTGGAGTGAGCAACTAGGAGCTACAGTTCACATTTTACGATCAGGGAAACCAGCTCAGAGAAGGGAAGTGGTGCCCCAAATCACCGCTGGGGAACGAAGGAGCAGCCGAGTCTAGTCTCAGATCTGGTTCCCACCAGGGCCTCTCCAGGAGTGACCATCTTGGAGGACCCAAGCAGGGGCTGGGTCTTAGCAGGGGCTGGGGTAGGGGTCCAGATGGACAGGAGGTGAAAGCCGAGTCTCTTGCCTGCTGGGTCAGAGGGTTCTGGGCTCAGAGGCTAAGCTGGACCCAGGAGCCCCAAGACTCAGGAGTTAAATCGGCCTGATCCTGACTTACAGTAGACATGGGTAAGAAAATCTTTACGTAAATCTTTACACCGTGCCAGGTACCAACAGGTGTTGTCTTGTCGAATCTTCCAAACAAAAGTCATGAGGTGGGTCCCCACGATTAGCCCCATTTTACCGAGGGGGAAACGGAAGCTCAGAGAGAAGTCAGTGGTGAGGTTTGAGCCCAGTTTTCTCAGGCTGAGCCGGCGCTGGCTCGTGGGTGGTTGATTTGTACGGTCACACAGGGCCCTGTGCTTAGAAGGGCCCGTGCTTGCGATAATGCTCTGCTGTTGCTGTCTTAAAGTTCTTATCACTTTCTGAAACCGCGTTTACGTTTTGCACGACATAGGCCCCACAGATTATGCCCCTGATCCTGGGCTGTGAGCCTCACCATTTTTGTATTTAATACGCACAGCACCCCGTTAGCAGCCCTGTTCGCTGAAGAGGAGAGTGAAGTGGCCTGTGACACGAGCACGCGGGTATCTGAGCAGAGCCCAGCTTGCAAGATCCCAGAGCCTGGGGGCTTAACTTTACTGTGCTGCCTCCTGAAAAAGTTCTGCTTCTTGGGACACTGGGATCAAGAAAGTTCTCGGCTACCCGCTCCCATTCCCTCTTGGTGGGCTTGAGCCCCTCCAGGCCTGCCAGAGCACCTGGGGCTCCTCTCTGGGACCAGCCAGGGGTGGGTCCTATCATGTCTAGGGTCCCACTCACCCAAGAGGACAAGGGACAGCATCAGCAGCCAGGAGCAAGGAGGCGAGTAGGCCGGCTGGGTCGGGGTGGTCATCGCAAGGGGCGCATGTGCCTCCTGTGGCTCCTAAGACTGGCTGTCGTTCTGCAATCCGGTGGGTGTCTGAGCCTGAAACGGGGCGTTCCTTGGGGCCAAGGCTACTTGGGGAAGTGTTTTCATATGGCAAGACGAGGCTGCTGGTGCAAGAGGAAGGAGCTGTTTGGAGGGGTTTCCGGGTTCCATGTCTGGGCAGCGAGTGTTCCTGTAATCACTCTGTCAAAACCTTCATGACCCCTTTTGCCACAGGCCCTGTCCTGGGCACCCTGGCAGGAAGATGAGCATGCCTAGTGTGTCCTGAGTCAGCCAGACGTGGGGTCAAGTCCTGGGTCTGCCTCTTCCTGGCTGCGTGACCTTTCACGCACACCTGCCACCTCGGAGCCTTTGTTTCTTCATCTGCAAAATGGGGACGGTAGCAGTCCCCTCCTCAGAAAAGTATTGCAGGGATTACAAGATACGTGGGCGAAGGCTCAGCACGATGTAAATGCTGAACGTACCAACCATCATTGTTCACGATGTGCAGGAAACAGAGGAGGTGGCATTTGCTTAGGAAGAAGGATTTGTTATAAAGCAAGCCCCACGGAGGCCTCCTTTTGGCAGTGAGGGGAGGGCACAGATCCCGTTCCTAAACGCATAACTGGGGGCAACTCTTGAAACCTCCATTTCCTGGGGTCCAACGGTAACACACCTGGATCATATAAAAATTTGCTTTTGGGGGCGCCTGGGTGGCTCAGTCGGTTAAGCGTCCGACTTCAGCTCAGGTCACGATCTCGCGGTCCATGAGTTCGAGCCCCACGTCGGGTTCTGTGCTGACTGCTCAGAGCCTGGAGCCTGTTTCGGATTCTGTGTCTCCCCCTCTCTCTGACCCTCCCCCATTCATGCTCTGTCTCTCTCTGTCTCAAAAATAAATAAACGTTAAATTAAAAAAAAAATTTTGCTTTTGTGGCATCTTAATTTTCTGTAACTTCTTCAGGAGTCCCTATCGTATGATCTGTAAAACAGTAATAGGAATAGGGTCGCGGGTTGAGCGTCTGACTCTTGATTTCAGCTCAGGTCATGGTCTCGCCGTTCGTGAGTTCGAGCCCCGCATTGGGCTCCACACTGAAAGTGCGGGGCCTGCTTGGGACTCTCCTTCTCCCCCCCCCCCCACCGCCCCCGCTCTGTCCCTCCCCTGCTCACACTCTCTCTTTGTCTCAAAATAAATAAATGAACTGAAAAAGAACTATGAGGTGAAGTGAATATTGTACATGTTGCCATCGTACTCTTTTAGGTTAACTCAGTTTTTTTTGTTTTTTTTTTCTAGAAAAAAAAAAATAGCTCAAGCTTTCTACCCTTCCCTCCCTCCTGGGTGGTCCTGGGTGCAGAGGAGGCTGAAGTTTCTTTCTGGGCAGGATGGCGGGCCTTGGGTCTGAGTCTTGTCTCGGGGCCTGGTATCTGCCATGGGGAGGTTGGTCTGGCCTAGTCCCTGAGCACTTTGCTCTGGGTCTGCTGAGGTGTGGCTGGTCCTGTCTTCTCAATCCCATTGCTTCTTCTACTTGTTCTCCTGTTGAGGAGACCCATATATTGGAGTCTCTTTGAACTGATCACAGGCCTAGAAAATTCCACCAGACCCTCAGCGCCTCCATATCATCCTCCCAGCAGAGCTTCTAAATCACCTGCTCATCTGCCTGGGTTCCTTTTCAGCTATTCCTTTTCTTCTCAAGTTTCTTAGAATTCATTTTATTTGTGGGGCGTCTGGGTGGCGCAGTCGGTTGAGCGTCCGACTTCAGCCAGGTCACGATCTCGCGGTCTGTGAGTTCGAGCCCCGCGTCAGGCTCTGGGCTGATGGCTCAGAGCCTGGAGCCTGTTTCCGATTCTGTGTCTCCCTCTCTCTCTGCCCCTCCCCCGTTCATGCTCTGTCTCTCTCTGTCCCAAAAATAAATAAACGTTGAAAAAAAAAATTAAAAAAAATAAAAATAAAAATAAAAATAAAAATAAAAGAATTCATTTTATTTGTGTTACTAGGTAAGGTGCTGTAACAGTTAGCTATTGCTGCATTACAAACCACCCCCCCAAAATGCAGTGGCTTAAAACAATACCCATTTATTTGATTTGTGATTCTGTGGGTTGACAATTTTATCTGGGCTCAGCTCCATGGTTCTTCTCATCTCAGCTGATTTTGACTCAGCATTTGAGGTCAGCAGCAGGCTGGCTAGGAACTCTTTTCTGCTGGCGTTGGCTGACTGTCGCCTGGACCGCCTCGGCTCTCCTCCATGTGGTCTCTCATTCTCCAGGAGGCTAGTCTGGCTTGTTCACACGAGAGGGGCGGCATTGAGAGGCGGCAGGAGTTGCAAGGTGTAGTGTCGCTTCTATGGTCCGGCTTTTGGCTGGAGCAAGTCATAGACCGGATCAGATTCAAGGGATGGAAAATAGACTCCACCTCTTGATAGGAGGAGCCGTAAAGTCATATTGCCGAGGGTGTGGATGTGGGGAGGGGGTGAAGAATTGTGGACCTACTGGTAATTTATCTACCACGGCATCCACAGGGTGCAGAATTCACAGGATTCAAAGTCTCCTCTGTAGGGCTCCCAGATACCACTTTCCTGAGGGTTGACCATAGTCACCACTTTTGGACACATTCAATTCCGGCACTGTTGCCTATCCACGTCTCAGAAGCCAGGTTGGACATGGCCCCTGTGGCCTCCTGGACACCGTGGGAGCCGGGCCATGGTCCTTTCTGCTCTAGGAATCTCTAAACATACCTGGGGCTTCTATATTCCCTTCCCACCCCAGCCCAGAGTTCTGACCCCAGGGACTGGCGGTGCCGGGCCCCTGGCACCTCAACTTCTGCCCTTTTCCCTCTTTCTCTTGTCACCCTCCACTGAAGTCATGAGGGGAGGCAGTCCCCCTGTTTTCTTCTGTAGGGACTTTCCTAACTTGGGCCCTCTTCTGAACTCGTGATCTTCTTTGTTCTAGCTGGATTCACTCCCGCCCCTTCCCTGAGACAACAAGTCTCAAGGTCCAGTTTTGATAAGGGACAGAGCTGCTTGGAAGGGATGAGACTATAGGGACAGAGAAAAATGCACAAGCAAGTGCTTCAATAATATTAGTCCTGTCCAACTTGCCAACTGCAAGGTCATGACCTGGGCCGAAGTCGGATGCTCTACTGACTGGGCCACCCAGGCACCCCAGCAACACTGGTGTTTTTGCAATCAGTCTTCATCTCCATTCGTTTCTCTGTTCTCCTCCTTATCAGAGGACTGGAAGCCTGGGAACCGCATTTTCTAGAACTCCTTGTTTTGGATTGGGTTCTGCCGAGGAGAGGTGCGTGCATTAGAATTGGAGGTGGAAGAGGAGAGGCATGGCTGGCTTCCTTCTCTAGAAATGGAGAGAGGCAGAGCGGGGGCAGGAGCAGATGTGAACGTGAAGTTTGCAGAGGTCCTCAGACTCTCCTCCATAAACCACCTATAATCCACAAGCAGCTGTCATCACTGGTGGCAGTTCCTGTGTGTTTTGCAGATTCCTGATTCTCTAGGAGCTAGCAGTGAACTTGGGCGCTAAGGCAGTGAGGATTTCCAGTGTTCTCTAAGTAAGCACCAAATCCCACAATTACTTGGGGAAGACATCAGGGATGCATGGCTTTTTATGGCCTAACCTTGGAAGTCACCTCGCATCATTTTTGCCATTCTCTTCATTTAGGAGGAAGGATTTGATGTCTCCTTAATAATGAAGCCTCGGGGTGCCTGGGTGGCTCCGTCGGTTAAGCGGCCAACTTTGGCTCAGGTCATGATCTTGCGGTCCGTGAGTTTGAGCCCCGGGTTGGGCTCTGTGGGCTGACAGGTCAGAGCCTGGAGCCTGCTTCGGATTCTGTGTCTCTCTCTCTCTCTCTCTCAAAAATAAATAAACATTGGGACGCCTGGGTGGCTCAGTTGGTTAAGCGTCCGACTTCGGCTCAGGTCATGATCTCACGGTCCGTGAGTTCGAGCCCTGCGTCGGGCTCTGTGCTGACAGCTCAGAGCTGTCTGTGGCAACTGGCAAGTGCAGTGGGAGTGTGAGCCACCCAAGCCGACAGCAGGTGTGTGTTTTCAGGAAGTCAGGGAAGGTCATCGGAAGGATGTGACCACCCATTGACCCCTGAGCTGGACCTGGGCACTGGGAAACTCCATACCTCCTCCTGTCCTTGGAATATGGGTTCCACTTGCCTTTCCCCGCTCCCAGAGGCTGCTCCAAGCGACAAGTTAGTGACGTGGTGTTGAGAACATCTGTAAGACACGTGTGTCTAACGCAGCCAAGATCGCTATAGAAACTTTTAAGTGTTGGCAGTGGAATGCGGGGAATCTCTTTGTCCTGCTGCTGCCCAAGACAAGCCTGGTATGTAAGTCCCTTTTGCTCATTAAACCGGCCAGGCTGGGGTGGCCTGCCGGTCTCTTCAGCCTCTCCGAGCCCTCGGTGCATTTGGGGGCCAGTTTCAGATTACACCCAGGGCGTTCCCCAGAGGGTTGTGAACTGACAATTGTTGCTTTTTTTTTCTCTTTTGTAATGCAACTGCCCGATTTAGGCTTTGATTGCGAAGGCATCCGTTTCAAAGAGGCATCCACATCTCAAATAAACACAATGCCAGCCCAAGGGCTGGGTAAAGAGACAGGTCACCTCCCCCCACGGACTCCTTTGTTTTAGAGACTTTGGTCAATTTCTGTAACTGACCCTCAGGTCCTCTTGCCTATTTACTTTCCCCCTTGAAATTCCTGTTAAAAAAAAATTTTTTTTAACATTTATTTATTTTTGAGACAGAGAGAGACAGAGCATGAACGGGGGAGGGTCAGAGAGAGAGGGAGACACAGAATCTGAAACAGGCTCCAGGCTCTGAGCTGTCAGCACAGAGCCCGACGCGGAGCTCGAACTCACGGACCGTGAGATTATGACCTGAGCCAAAATCGGACGCGTAACCAACCAAGCCACCCAGGCGCCCCAAAATTCCTGTTTTAAATTCACCAAAAAAGAGTGAGCCCTCCAAGCCTAGCCCCCCCTACCCCTGTCCCCAAGAAAAACAGAACTCCCGGCCCCTGCGCAGCACTCGCTTTCTTCCTGTGACCTTGCTGTGTGACCCCAGGCGTCCTAAGTAATAAACTTTTGTATGTTTTCAAAGTGTCCCGATGGTTGTCGCTAAAGTGCATCTTGCAATCGTAAGAAGAGCCACAAGGGTGAGTCCTACCACAACATTTGGTTATTAATAGGCCGGGACGGGCACACAGCACTGTGGCCTCATAGGCAACCAGCAATCTGATTTCTATGGCCGTAGATTGGTTTTGCTGGTTCTTGAATTCTGTATATATAATCATTCAGTGCCTGGCGATGTCTGGCTGCTTTGACTCCTCTCAAAGCTTAGTGTGTGTAGATGTCTTCTTTCTTCTTTGTTAGGGTAAGAGAGGGAAACAAAAATATGATAAAAACCGGGAGGGGGACAAAACAGAAGAGACTCATAAATCTGGAGAACAAACTGAGGGTTAGGGGAGGGGTTGTGGGAGGAGGGGGATGGGCTAAATGGGTAAGGGGCACTGGGGAATCTGCTCCTGAAATCACTGTGGCACTCTATGCTGACTAATTTGGATGTAAATTTTAAAAAATAAAAAATAAAATAAAAAAAAAAGTTAAAAAAAACCGGACACAAGTAAGTTACAAAGAAATAATTGGACTAAGATAGACCATGCAACACTTAGCATAAAAAAAAGCAATGTCCATATTTTTATGAAATTGGACTTCAGGATAAGGAATGTTTCATACACAAATAAAGGGCCAATTCGTCAAGAGGACATCATAATCCTAACTCTGTATTCACCTAATAAATATGTTATTTGGATATTTATATATTCACCTAATAAATATGTTATTTGGATATGGATAAAGTGAAAATTGATAGAACCAAAGAGAGAAATACAAAAATTGACAATTTACATTTGAGATTTCAGTACTCGTCCGTCACTAATCAAGGGAACAGAGAAAAAAAAAGCAGGAATGGAAAGATTTGAACATCACCGCCCAACTTGACCAAAGTGTCATTTCTACAGCACTTCACACCACGCCAGCAAATCCATGTTTTGTTCAAGTCCATATGGACCATTCATGGAGATAGACCATGTTTGGTCCACACAACAAGATGAATTAATTGAACAGGAGAGAAATTACAGAATCTGTCTTTTGACCACAAGAGACTGAATTAGAAATCAGTAACGGCTCTCTGCAAAGGTCCCAAATATTAGGCATATTTCTGTCTCAAGGCTGTACCCCTGGGACAGCTTCTGGGAGTGGGGAAGGCAGGTGGAACACACATTTCCACGACTGGGGAGGGAGTGAGGAGCCTCCAATTGCCTGGGTCCAGCTCGCGGGTCAGCCAGTGGTCACATCTTTTTGATGACCTCTTCCAACACCTCAAATCCATAGAGTGGCTCTTAGGGGATATAGAATGTAACAGATGTAGGTCAAGGTCCTGCTCACAAAAAGCAATAAATACTCTGTAAGCCAAGGGAGTATATTTTTCCTTCTACAACTTGAAGCTTTATTTGGGATATCATATTCATGGCCCATGCACGAGTGAGAGCTGCCATGATTTTGTGAAATGACTATCAATCAGGAAGTGTAGATAAGCTCAGATATAAGAGACCAGACCCTGCTATCATTTAACCCATCTGACCAGACGCCAGGATTCACACACGTGGACAGGGGCTGCCTGAGGACCCAAGGTCTGATTTCCAAAGCCATGGTGATGAGTATTCTCTATGCCACACAGGCAGAGGGCAAGTTTTGGTGGCTCTAGAGTCAAGCCTGATTCACATCAAATTCTGTCATCTCCTGCCTGGGGGACACTCAAAGTCCTGAATGCCCTTGATGCTTCATCTGTGAGATGGGAAAACACGTCCTGCCTGCAGGGTTGATGGAAGCATCAGATGACGGAGTGGAGGGTTGACATTCCTTCTGACTGCCCAGCATCTGAGCCCCCTCCCCGCACAGAGACTGACAGCAGCAGACCCACCCACCCAGGCTCCTTTGAACCCAGACAAGGGCCTGTGGTTGAGTCTCTGGTGCATGCTCTACACAGAGCTAAGTGTTTAAACGCAATAACATTGAATCCACACAACAAGTCCACAAGTGGTTACCCTCATTTTTAAAAGCAGGGTTGAGAGGTTCAGTGACCTGCCTGTGCTCACACAGCTGGTGGAAGAGTTAGGACTGGGACCAGGATTGACTGGATCTCCCATGATTTCAATTACTTTTCCAACACACACTTATTGAGTACATGCTACTCATCACCACACACTACATTCCTCAGTGCTCTACCTTCCAGAAAAAGCTCAAAGCTGATAATACAGGCTCTTACATTACAAATAGGTTTCTTGGAATCATTAAAACACCACCTATGTCATAAAAAAAATTTTTTAACGTAATCTCTCTACCCAACATGGGGCTTGAACTCACGACCTGAGATCAAGAGTTGCATGCTCCACTGACTGAGTCAGTCAGGCACCCTGATGCACAGAAGTTTCCAGGTTCGATGTAGTTCCGGTGGCCAGTTTTGCTTCTGTTGTCTCGGCTTTGGTGTCACCCAAAAGATCATTGTCAAACCTCATGAAGCTTTCCCCCATGTTTTTCTCTAGAAGTTTATAGTTTTAGGTCCTATAGTTAGGTCTTAAATCTCTCTCTTTTTTTTTTTTTTTTTGGTTAATTTTTGTTCACAGTGTAAGATAAGCATCCAGGTTCATTCTTTTGCATGTGGGAATCCACTTTCCCCACCATCATTTGTTGAAGAACCTATCCTTCCCCCGTTGAGTGGTCTTGGCAACCTCATCAAAAATCACTTGGCTGTATATGGGAGGGTTTATTTCTGGGGTCTCTATTCTATGGTGTTTGGTCAATATATCTATCTTTACACCACTACCACACTGTTGTGAATACTGTTGCTTTGTGGTATGTTTCGAAATCAGGAAGTGTGAGGTCATCACCTTTGTCCTTCATTTTCAACAGTTTTCGTTATTCAGGGTCCCTTGAGATTCCATATGAATGTTTAAAATGTTTTTTTCTGGGCTCCTGGGTGGCTCAGTCGGTTGAGCGGCCGACTTCGGCTCAGGCCATGATCTCACGGTCCGTGAGTTCGAGCCCCGCGTCGAGCTCTGTGCTGACAGCTCAGAGCCTGGAGCCTGCTTCGGATTCTGTGTCTCCCTCTCTCTGACCCTCCCCTGTTCATGCTCTGTCTCTCCCTGTCTCAAAAATAAATAAAAAAAAAAAGCTAAAAAAAAATTTAAAAAAATGTTTTTTTCTATTTCTGAAAAAAAATGCCATTGGGATTTTAATAGGAATTTCACTGAATCTGTAAAGTGCTTTGGTGAGTATGGCCATTTTAACAATATTAAGTCTTTTAATCCAGGAGCATGGAATGTCTTTCCATTTAATTGTATCTTTGATTTCTTTTAGCACATTTTGAAGTTTTCACTGTATTGGACTTTCTTTCACCTCCTTGGTTAAGCTTATTCATAAGTATTTTATCTTTTTTGATGCAATAGTACAAGTAATTGTTTTCTAAAATTCCTTTTTTAATTTTTGATTGGTCATTGTTAGTTTATAGAAATGCAGCTGGTTACTGTATGTTGATTTTGTACCTTGTAACTTTGTTGAACTCATTTCTTAGTTGTAAGTAAGGGGTGTGTGTGTGTGTGTGTGTAATCTTTATGGCTTTTTGTAAGTAAAATCATGTCATTTGAGAATAGAAATAATTTTCCTTTCTTTTTTTTTTTTCCAATTTAGATGCCTTTTATTATTTCTTTTTCTTATCTAATTGATCTTCCAGTTAGAAGGGCATCCTTGTTCTTGACCTTAGAGGAAAATCTTTCACTCTTTTACCATTGAATGTGATGTTAGGCTTTTATTATGTTGTGGGTTTCCTTCTGTTCTTAGTTTGTTGAGTGTTTTTATCATGAAAGGGTGTTGATTTTGTTAAGTGTTCTTTCTGCCTTGATGGAGAAGATCATGTGGTATTTGTCCTTCATTTTGTTAATGTAACATTTATAACATTTCATATGTTGAACCATCTTTGTATTCCAGGTACAAATCTCAGTTGGTCATAGTGTATAATGCTTTCAATATACTGTTCGGTTTGCTTTGCTAGTATTTTGTTGAGGATTTTTGTACCAATATTCATCAGAGATATTGCTTTGTAGTTTTTTGTTGTATCTTCATCTGGTTTTGGTATCAATAATGCTGACCTCATATCACGAATTTGGAAGTGTTCTTTCCTCTTCAATTTTTTCTTTAAAGAGTTTGAGAAGGATTCATGTTGTTTAAATGTTTGAAAGGATTCTCCAGTGATGCCATCTGGTTCTGGGCTTTTTCTTTGTTGGGAGGTTTTTGATTATTGCTTCATTCTCATTGTTTCATTCTTTTTACAGAGTTATTACTCTGTTCAGATTTTTAGTTTAGTGTAATTCAGGATTGGTAGGTTCTATGTTTGTAAAAACTTACCCATTTCTTCCAGTTTATCCAATTTGTTGGCATATAATTGTTCATAGTAGTCTCTTATAATTTTTTTGATTCAGTGACATCAGTTGTAACGTCCTCTCTTTATTTTCTAATTTTAGTTGAGACTTTTATCTTTCTTTGTCCATCGAAAGGTATGTTGATTTTGTTGATCTTTTCAAAAAATTAATTCTTGGTCTCATTGATTTCTTTTCCCGTTGTTTTTTTTTTTTTCTTTTTCTATTGCATTTATCTCTGCTGCACACTATTATTTTCTTCCTTTTATTAATTTTGGATTGATTTTGTTCTCTTCTAATTCCGTGAGATATAAAGTTAGGTGGTTGATTTGAGATCTTTCTTCTTTTCTAGTGTAAGTACATCTACCACTATAAACTTAATTTTTAGTACTGTTTTCACTGTATCCCATGAATTTTGGTATGTTGTGGTTTTGTTTTCATTTGTCTCCAGACATTTTCACATCCTTTGTGATTTCTTCTTTGATTCATTGGTTATTTAAGGATGAGGTGTTTAATTTCTGCAGATTGGTGGATTTTCCTGTTTTCTCTCTGCTGTCGATTCCTAATTTCATTTTGTTGTGGTCAGCAAAGATACTTTGCATGATTTAATCATAAGTTTGTTAAGACTGCGTTTGTGGCTTAGTATGCGGTCTAACATGGAGAATGTTCCACATGTGCTTGAGAAGATTGTGTGTTCTGTTGTCATTGGGTACGGTGTTCTGTGTACGTCTGTAAGGTCCATTTGGTCTATAGTGTTGTTCAAGTCCTCTGATATTCTGTCTTGGTGTTCTATCCATAAATGAAAGTGGGATAGTGAGGTTCCTCAATGTGTCATATATTTAAGACCTCAAATGTTAGGTGCATGTGTATTTAAAAAAAAAAATTTTTTTTTCAACGTTTATTTATTTTTTTTGGGACAGAGAGAGACAGAGCATGAACGGGGGAGGGGCAGAGAGAGAGGGAGACACAGAATCGGAAACAGGCTCCAGGCTCTGAGCTATCAGCCCAGAGCCTGACGCGGGGCTCGAACTCACGGACCGCGAGATCGTGACCTGGCTGAAGTCGGACGCTTAACCGACTGCGCCACCCAGGGGCCCCTGCATGTGTATTTTTAACTGTCATATCTTCCTGATGGATCGGTTCTTTTCTCACTGTATAATGACTTTCTTTGTCTCTTGTAACTTTTTTTTTTTTCTGACAGTCTATTTTATCTGATATAAGTATGGCTACCCTACTCTCTTTAGGTTCCCATTTGCATGGAATAACTTTTTCCACTCTTTTATTTTATATTTATTTTTATTATTTTTTAATGTTTATGTATTTTGAGAGCGAGCAAGTGAGCAAGGGAGGTACAGAGAGAGGAAGAGAGAATCCCATGAACCATGAGATCATGACCTGATCAGAAACCAAGAGTTGGAGGCTTAACCGACTGAGCCACCCAGGCAACCCTCCACCCTTTCACTTTTAACCTACATATGTCCTTAGAATTCAAATGAGGCTCTTGTAGACAGCATATAGTTCAAGGGTATGCGTGTGGGGAGACAGGCAATATACAATAAATTGTGCAGTATGTCAGAAAGTGATCAGTCTTAGGGGAAAAAATATGGAATGACAAAAGGGGGATGAGGTGAGTGGATGGTGAGAAGCCACAGGGACCAAGGGAAGGACCTTGGTGTTGATTCTCCGTGACAAGAGCAGCTATTGCAAGGTTTTGGGCAGAGGAAGGACAAGATCTAACTATTGTTTTGAAAGGATCCTCTGCCCCTATGCATCAGCACTCCTGTATCCCTTGGGTAAATTCCTAGCAGTGCTATTGGTGGGTCATAGGGAAGATCTATTTTTAATTTTTTGGTACTTGTACCCCAATGTGTATAGCAGCACTTTCAACAATAGCCAAATTATGGAAAGGGCCTAAATGTCCATCAACTGATGAATGGATAAAGAAATTGTGGTTCATATACACAATGGAATACTGCTTGGCAATGAGAAAGAATGATATATGGCCTTTTGTAGCAACGTGGATGGAACTGGAGAGTGTTATGCTAAATGGAATAAGTCATTCAGAGAAAAACAGATACCATATGTTTTCACCCTTATGTGGATCCTGAGAAACTTAACAGAAGACCATGGGGAAGGGGAAGGGGAAAAAAAAAAGTTAGAGAGGGAGGGAGACAAACCATAAGAGACTCTTAAAAACTGAGAACAATCTGAGGGTTGATGGGGGTGGGAGGGAGGGGAGGGTGGGTGATGGGCATTGAGGAGGACACCTGTTGGGATGAGCACTGGTTGTTGTATGGAAACCACTTTGACAATAAATTTCATGTTAAACAAAATAAAATAAAAGGATCCTCTGCTGGGTGCCTGGGGGGCTCGGTTGGTTAAGCCGCTGACTCTTGATTTCTCCTCGGGTGGTGATTTCAAGGTTCATGGGTTCAAGCCCACTGCTCTCTCTCTCTCTCAAAATATTTTTTTTTCCCTTTTCAGAAACCAGAAATGTTTAACCCTTTTTCCATAAATTCGAACTTTATCCTCAGAGCACCATGGTACATGCGTGCGAATGTACTCAACGATTTGTTCCACAAACTGGTCATGAAACCGCTACTGCAACACAGGAGGACGTGGGAGGAAACGTTCGCGGAAGAAAAGGACGCTGAGACAGCCACACCCCTAAAGAGAGGGGCATTTGGAGATTTTTGCCAGGATTATCCCCGCCCCCGCCCCTAGTTCCCGCCCCCATCCTAGTTCCCCCCCCTAGTTCCCGCCCCCATATTCCTACACCTGTAAAGACCCCTTCCAGCCCTTCGGTTGAGAACACGTGACCCTGGGGCACTTCTGAGTGCGCCCTGCGGCCGTCCTCCTACCAAACGCGGAGACCAACCGCAGGGACCAAATGCAGGGACCAAACGCAGCACCCGGGGGCGGCGAGGTAAGCAGCATTTCGGGTTTACACGCTGGAAAGTGAGACAGACAGGAAGGGGCTCCCATGAGGACACAGTGGGATCTTTGTAAGAACCTGCAGCCTGACTTCCGGAGCCTCTCTCTCTCAAAATAAATAAGATAAAAAAGAAAGGCTCCGCTGCTGACTGTATCGAGCATGGATGAGTGAGGCAAGGGCAGAAGCAGGGAGGCCAGTGAGGAGCTAATTGCAGCCATTCAGGAAAGAGGATGGTGGGTGAACTCAGTAGTAGAGACGGAGAGACAGGGTCGGTTTCTGGATACATTTTAAGGTAGCGTTAACACAGTTTCCTGATAGAAAGGTTGTGAGATGGGCGAAGAGAGGAGACAGGGATGCCTCCCAGATTTTTGGCTCAAACCCCTGGAGGAATGAAGTTGCCATGAACTGAAATGGGGAAGGCTGTGGCTGGAGCAGGTTTGGGGTGGGGGTGGGGGGCGAGTAGGTAAGTTTTTGAAATGCTGAGTTTGAGATATTATTGTGTGCCCAAGTGGAGCTACTGAGTAAGCAGTTAGATACGATATCTAAGGGAGAGTTCCCAGTTGGAGAAAAATGGTTAGGAGTTGTTGGGCTGACAGTGTTAATTAAGGTTACTGGACTGAAAAAGAGCATCGAGGAGACTATATGGTGGTTAAAAGCAAGGGAGCTTGAACCGGAATGACTGGGTTCAAATCTCAGCCAGCCGCTTACCAGCTGTGTGACCTTGGGCAAGTTACCTAACCTTTCTGTGCCCAGATTTCCTCATTTGTGAAAGAGAATAATTGCAACCTATATCTCACATGGTTGTTGTGAGTTCATACATGTAAAGTGCTCAAAACAGAGTCTGGCACATAGTAAACTCTCAGTATGTGTTACTGGTTATTCTTTTTTTTTTTTTTTTTTAATTTTTAATGCTTTTATTTATTTTTGAGAGAGAGAGCAAGCGGGAGAGGGGCAGAGAGAGAGAGGGAAACACAGAATCCGAAGCAGGCTCCAGGCTCTGAATTGTCAGCACAGAGCTGGACGCGGGGCTGGAACCCACAAACCGCGAGATCATAACCTGAGCCGAAGTTGGATGCTTAACTGACTGAGCCAGCCAGGCGCCCCATCTTTTTGCAACAGATATGAATTTCTTCCTGACGCCAGAGTGTCATCAGTTTTTTTTTTTTAACTCTGAAAATGATTTTAATTTTAAAGAAAATCTGCAAATATAGGGCGAAGAATTTTTTTTTTCCGAAACCTCTGTGAATAAATTGCTGACATGTTGCTTTATCACACCCAAATATTTGTATTTCCTACAAATAAGGACATGCTTCTGCATGGCCACAATACCATTCAAATCAGGAAGTTCACACTGACACGTTCCTATTATCTTCAGGCCCCCAACAAGTTTGCCAATTGCCCAAGAAAATTTGTCTTTTATAGAAAAAAGATCCAGTTTCAGTCACTTGCCATGCCTCTCTAGTTTCCTTTAATATAGAACAATTCCACTCTCCTTTATGACCCTGGTGCTTTTGAAAGGCATAGAAAGTAAAATGCCCCTCATTTTGGATGTTTCTGGCACTTTCCATTATTAGAGTCAGGTTTTGCATCTTTGGCAGAAATATCCAAAAGCGATGCTGAGTTCTCGTTGCATCCAATCAGGAAGCACATTCTTTCAATTTGTCTCATTGCTGGTGATGTTTGCTTTGATTCTTTGGTTTAAATGATGTTGGCCATGCATTTTTACCGTAAAGCCCCCCCCCCCCCCCACTCCCGTCATTAGTAAGTATGTTGTAAGCCAGTCTAAGTCCTTGCCCCCAGCAAGGGTGGAGAGAGTTAACAGTAGCTATTTTCCTGCATAAAGGCTTTGGTTCTTGGAACCAGATCTTACCTGGTGCGCACCTGGTTCCCTGCCCCCAGGTCTGGACACCTCCAGGGCGTTGTCTCCTAGCGGGGTGCATTTTTCCACAGCTCACTGGATTCACCACCTACTCATTGGAAGAGCCCCTTGTTTGGGCCTCTCCACAGCCACATCCCCCTTCTGCCTCGCTAAGAGAACCCAGTCTGTCCAGCATTGGGTTTCGCGGTACCTAGCTAGGCCCTGCCCCAGCCTCAGGATCTGGATCTTCATTGGGCCGCATCAGTTATGGAGCTCCACCTCCTGGCTAGTGATTGGTTGAGTAATTGGTCGAAGCTGGGACAGACATCAAGATTTTGACCGATCAGATGTGAAGGGAAATCCGTGGGAGGCTTCTGGGGGGGAGGGGAGGGGGGAGTGGAATTCGCTAGCTGCCTCTGTGCACAGCAGGTTTAGTAAGAAACCTGCACGGACAAGTCTAATACTAATTATTATTTAAGCATCGTAGGGCCTGTCAGCAGGAGATTCAGAGTTTTAGGTTCTGAGAACCAGTTAATATATCCCCCTGTTGGAATTTGCCCTCTACATGACTTTTTTGCTTCTTTCTGCCAAGTCTGGAAATCAATTCCACCCGGGAATCTGGGGAAAAAAATGAGGTTTCTAAATCGTTTTTATGAAACTCATTATTTTCTCTCTTCCCACATTTGGAGGAAGTGTTGGAAACTTGTAGGAATAAGGCACATAGAGAGTTGGTGCTTGTGGGGTTGAGAGAATTGGTGTTTTATGTGGTCGGATGCATTAGATGTTTTTCCCTCAAAGTAAAATTGATGTTGAAAAAGGAAAAGGAAAGAGTAACTTTGTACAATATCCCCACATTGTTGTAACCTTTTCACCGTTTTAAAATAGATTTATTGAGATATAACTCACCTAGCATAAAATTCACCCATTTAAGGTGTAAAATTCAATGGTTTTGAGTATACTCAGAGTTGAGATGCATTGAATTTTACCAAGTGTAGACTTTTGACATGTAGTTATAAAACATGGCTGTTGGTGTCACTGCAGAGCTCTGCAGTCCAGTTTTTCTGAGGGCTTTTTTGTGGCCAAGTTAGGCAGCAGATAAATGTAACACATCTGTCTCAAGAGAGATTGTCATTGCAGAAATAGAGTATAAATGCACCTTCGAGTTTCAAAAGCTGAGATCCAGATGAAAGATGCGAAAGTGTGGAGAAACAGTCTCCTGTAGAGACCTATCCCCTCCCATCCCCTCCCATCCCCTTCCATCCCCTTCCATCCCCTTCCGCACACCTCTGAAACTAAGCAGCATTGCCCCATCTGTGGCAGAGAGGAGGGAAACTGGAGGGAACCGACGCTGGGGGTCCCCGAGAAGGTGTTGTGGACTGTAAGTCTGGAGTTCTCGCTTGTCCAGCAAGAGAGCAGATGCAGAATTGATTACGAGAGAGGCTAATGTCTGGGAGGAGACAAGAGCCCCGAACAGGGGCTTCCTCTCTGTATTTATTGAGCGCTCAAGATCTTACACAGGTGGTAAACTCGAAGAAAACAATCAGATAGTAATCATTAACTTGGGTGTGTAAGAAGCAAAGGGTCTGGGGGTCAACTGGTGTTTGAAGTTGTGATCAGAGCACGAGAGTATATTGGTGCCAGATGGAAAGTAGTTTCCTGCAGGTGACACAACAAGCTACTCGTGATCCCATTATAATTTCTGGCTTATAATATCTTTCTCCCTGTGGTGGCAGCTTTCCACCCTAAGCTTTTTAAACCATTTATGTAAGTATAAGGAATTCTTGAGCCTGTTTCCCTACAAGAAGGATCCTGCAACTTGTTCCTCTTTGCAAACCTCGGGTCCAATTTGGAGGGATTGAGAGTCAGGACTCACGTCTTCCTTCTTGGTGACATGACTTGTGGCGTTCCTGCCCCCAGTCTGGCCTGGCAATAGAACGGAACTGGGTGTGTGCTCTACCTGGGTGGAGACGACCCGAGACCACCCTGCAGAGCTTCCTGGGGTTCCAGAGTAGCCAGATTTTCCAATGTGCACAGAGCTGAAAGCGAGGGGGTGTAGGGAAGCCCCGAGATCAGGAAGAAGTTAATTCTAGGGCCACTTGTGGGGATCTGTAGTTAAAGGCAGCACGGGGTTTTGGACATGTCAGCAGATGCTTACGTAGACTGATGTCACAGAGTCAACTTAGACACTACTGGGGATGGAGAGATTTGGGAGAGCCCTGAGTTGACTGAGGAAAACCTGAATGTCACGGTTAAGTCCCTGGAAACTTAAAATAGAAATTATGGTAAATCATGGAAAAGTTCAAAGATGTGGTACTTTTTGCACACTTGGAATGGTAGCTTGAGAATTGCATCAAAATTTGGTTGCGTTAGGTTAGTCACGTCAGCTCATGTCCCCAAGACACAGCTTCCCTATTTGTCAACAGGGGTTGGAGAAAAAGGGTCGGACTAGGCATATCAAGAGCCTTTTCAGCTCAGCTTGACCAGGATGCGAAAGTAACAATGCCTCTCAGGGGTTTCACTGCCCACTTGTGAATATTTTTCTTATATGTCACTCTCTTTGCAATCCTTTGCCCCCGTGTCCAGTAAGACAATGAGAAACACCGGTATAGCACAGGGTGGTCGGGGAGAAGGGAGACATTCTTAGCCCCTGTAAAGATCACATGAAAATGCAAAAGAAAAAATATATACAATCGTGCCATCATGATAAATGGAAACATTCTGTCCCGCTTCCCTTTCCAATCCGTGCCTCCAGAAGTACCCCTTTCGTACCAGAGCCTGGAGTCTGCATTGCATCCTAGGGCTTCTGGGAGGCAAGAAAGATGGAAAAGGAAAAGCTGTCCTAGCAACCAGTTTTACAGACCCGATGGCTTTAAAAATTTCTCTCCAGCTCTGACCCTGAACTCCAGACGCATACGTTCATCTGCCTATTCAACATCGGCACAAGGATGATGAATAAATGTTACATTGAACGTGTTCAAAGCTCAACCCTTAATTCTCATCACCAAGCCTAGTCTACCGGTCTCCCCCATCTCATCCGTTGCTCAGCCTTGCCAGGAAGCCATCACCAATGACTTCCCCTCCATCACATTCCACATTCAGTCTTCAAACGTGTCCCATCATTTCTATCTTTAAGTACCCCTCACATTAGTTACATTCTCTTCATCTCCGCTGGCACCGCCATAGCTCCAGCCACCCTCGCTGCCCCTGGTTTGCTGCAGTAACCTCACATCTGAATTTTCTGGCTACCGGCTTTACTCAACTTACCCCCCCAGGCAGGAGTCATGGTGATTTCTTCAAAATGTGTATCTGATCTTGTCATTTGCTCTGTGTATTAAAGCTCTCTAATGTCTTTCCATTCTTCTTTGAGTGAAATCCAAACTCCCCACCATGGCCAAGAGCCCTGTGTGATTGTCTCCTGCCCATTTCATCAGCATTATTCCCTGTCCCACTACTCTCTAGTTCCAGCCCTATGGCACCCCCTTCCTCTTCCTTGAAGGTTCCAAATTCCTTCATACCTTAGGTCTTGACACAGTGGGTTCCTGTAACAGGAGTGTATCTCCCCAGGCTCTTGCAACTTTCAGATATCAGCTCAAATATTCCCTTTTCAGAAAGGCTTTCTCTGCTATGCTTTCTAGATAGCTGCCATTTAATTCCTGATTCCTGTGGAGCTCTCTGTCATTGCCATCGGAAGTACCTTGTGCACATCTTGCGTGCTCTTTATTTTCTCCAGAACACATATCACATTCTTCTGTCTTTTCTTCCTATCTTCCCCCTCCCTGCTATCTTCCCTCCTTTCTTTAGTATCTGTCCTCATCAGATGGTAAACCCCACAAGAAAAGGGACCATTCCTACCAACGTTCACCATTGTTTCCTCTGCGTCCAAACAGTGCCTGTTACATAGTATGAACTTGGTAATATTTGTGGAATAAATGAAGACATTACCTTCTTTGCCATGAGCAATTATTTGGGTGGAAGCTATGGGCTTGCTCAGGACGTGAGCTGTCTCCTGAAGGGATGAGGAACCTTCAGGTCCAAGTTAGGACTCTTCTGACTGCTTCATTTTCCCTCTGGTGTCAAGATACAGGACACCTGGGATAATCACTGTCGCCTTCTTGAGGTATGACTTAGGGAGTGAGGAACTACCTAAAGTTTTTTTTTTTATGTGTATTTTTTAATTGAAGTATAGTTGATGCCCAAAATTCTTGAGCAAATGTTTAAAAAAGGCCACTGTCACGTCTGTGTAGTGTATGGATTGGCGACTCCAGAGTGAGGGTTGTGAGGAGGCAATTGGCGTGATTGAGGTACATGCCTATCAGGGTCTGAGCAACCAGGAAGACGAATGGGAGGGAGCAGAAGTCGTGACACTTGGACACCTGTGGCGTCTAGGACACAAAATACGAGGTGGCAAGTCTCTGCTGTCCTTGCTCAACCCAGAAAAAGTGTCTCCCTAAATTTTGTTCCCTAGGCCCTTTGCTGGCCTCATCCTTGTCCTGGCCCCATTTCTGGAGGGGGAGGTGAGGGAGAAAGGCCAGAACATCCCAAGGCTCCCAGTGTTGGAGGCTGGGGATGGGGAAGCTGAAGCAGAAGCTGCTCTACTGTGAGTAGAAAATGTTGAAGAGCAGATTCATGCCTGAGGGGTAATGGGGGTTGGGCTCAGCCCTCCGTCCC
This sequence comes from Leopardus geoffroyi, assembly GCF_018350155.1. Taxonomy (NCBI): domain Eukaryota; kingdom Metazoa; phylum Chordata; class Mammalia; order Carnivora; family Felidae; genus Leopardus; species Leopardus geoffroyi. Next base: position 28,515,285 of record NC_059336.1, read on the forward strand.
TGTGACTACAAAGGTTCAAGGCCACAGTTGAACAAACTCACTGTAGGATACCTGTTTCCCCGGGGCATATTTGTCTTACAGAGAGCCTTTCTCCAGAACTTGGCCTACCCTACCTCCCCCAGATCTTCACCAGGGCCATTTTGGGGCTCAGGTACACAGGTGGGCTGATTATTGGAAGGAAAGGAGGGAGGGAGAGAAGATGGATGGATGGATGGATGGATGGATGGATGGATCGATCGATCTACTGACCCTAGATCTACTCCAGGGCTGGAAAAGTGCATGTGTTCTCCCCTTCTGCTCCCAGTTGAGGACATGGGATGGGCTTTAACATAGAACAGCAGGCCTGAGAGATTGGGAAGCAATAAAATGAGGGTGAGTCAAGGTCTCCCCATCTGTCCATAGACAGTAGGTGGTGTGGCTCCCTAGAAAGCACTGAGCAGAGCTGTGTCTGAATCCAGGGGTTTTGGTTCCACCACTTGTTACCTGAGTAACACTGAGTGGCTTCCTTCAGGTTCCTCACTTGTAAAATGGAGAATGGTGTCTACCTTGTGTGATTGGTATGAGGACGAAATAATATACTGCATGTGAAGTGCTAGACCCATCGTGACACCCATTAGCTGTGCTTTCTTCCTAATGTGGACTTGTAAATGTCATAACGGGAAGGGAGCTTGGGGGCTCTTTAGGCATTGTTCTTCTGTTTTTTTCTTTTGAATCTAAAGGAAGTGTGTAGAAGGGCACCTGTCATAATTTTTGCTTTACGACTCCCTCACTGATTCATGCATGACCCTCTTTTATTAATCTACTTACCTATCCATCCATCCATCCGTCCGTTCGTCCGTCCGTCTGTCCATCCATCCATCCATCCATCCATCCGTCCATCCATCCGTCTGTCTGTCCATCCATCCATCCACCCATCCATCCATCCATCCATCCATCCATCCATCCATCCACCCATCCGTCTGTCCATCCATCTGTCCATCCATCCATCCGTCCATCTGTCCGCCCATCCATCCATCCATCCATCCATCCACCCATCTGTCTGTCCATCCATCTGTCCATCCATCCGTCCGTCCGTCTGTCCGTCCATCCATCCATCCATCCATCCACCCATCCGTCTGTCCATCCATCTGTCCATCCATCCATCCATCCATCCATCCATCCATCCATCCATCTATCCATCTTCTCTCCCTCCCTCCTTTCCTTCCAATAATCAGCCCATCTGTGTACCTATGCATTTAAATATTTATTTATCAACCTTATATTGTTATTACTTCTATTTTTTGTTTATGATGATATGACTATTCATGAAGCCAACATCCAGCATGGAAGCTAGATTCCTGATATTAACTTCCATCTACCTCTATGTACCCACCTTTCTCATCCTTTTCCCTTCCCCCATTCTAGGCGACTACTATTTAAAATCTTTTTTTAGTTTTGTTTTGTTTTGCTGAGAAATTTAGGGGAAAGATCTTTATTTTAAAATTCCATGAACATCACAAATTATACCAGTCACATTATCCACAGTAAAAATGACTCCTTTAAATAGGACTTTCCTGTTCTTTCTAATTCAAGAGCAAATTCTTGTTTAAGTGACAATAATTGCAGAATTTCAGGCTACACTCAGACCAAAACAAGTCCCTTATTTTTATTTTATTTATTTTATTTTATTTTATTTTATTTTATTTTATTTTATTATTTTATTTTATTTATTTTATTATTTTTTTGTTATTGTTCCCCTGAGCTAGGACGCTGTATATAACGCACAGGCTACATATAGAGGAGTAGAAATTATGATCCATGTTCTCAAGGACTTTTGTTTTGACATAGGTTAAAATATTACATGACACCAGAGTAGTAATGTAAGGTTGTAAATAAGCCCTAGCCATAAGTGCTAAAAAGATTCTAGTAAGCTTATGAATCATAGGGTCCACCACCATCCTTTGTCTGAGAGCTGGCCTTCTCCCAACTTTGTTTTTTTTTTTAATTTAAATTCAGGTTAGTTAACGTACAGTATAGTCTTGGCTTCAGGAGTAGAACCCAGTGGTTCATGTCTTACAGATGACACCCAGTGCTTGTTCCCCCCAAAGTGCCCTCTTTATTGGCCCGTCACCCATCCGGCCCCTCCCTCCACCCACCTCGCCTCCAGCCACCCTCAATTTGTTCTCTGTATTTAAGAGTCTTAGGATTTGCCTCCCTCTCTGTTTTTTTTTTTTTTTAATTTTTGAAAATATTTTATTTATTTTTGATAGACAGAGCACAAGTGGGGGAGGGGCAGAAGAGAAGGAAACGCAGAATCTGAAGCAGGCTCCATGCTCTGAGCTGTCAGCACAGAGCCCGTCGTGGGGCTCGAACTCACAAACTGCGAGATCATGACCTGAGCTGAAGTCGGATGCTCAACCGACTGAGCCACCCAGGCGCCCCTCTCTGTTTTTATCTTAATTTTCCTTCCCTTCCCCCATGTTCATCTGTTGTGTTTCTCAAATTCCACATTGGAGTGAAATTATATATTTGTCTTTCTCTGCCTGACTTATTGCGCATAGCATAATACCCTCTAGTTCCATGTGACTATTTAAAATCTTGAGCTCATTGTTCTTTTTTGAAAAAACACATGCTTATCATATTTATATGTTTCCCTAAAAAACATTTGGTAGCTGTTTTTAGCTTTTAAAAATAATGTCATGTTGTATGAAATCTTTTGGGGCTTACTTCTCCTTTTTTCTTTTTTCTTTTTTTTTTTTTTGCTAAAATTTATCTATTTATTATGTGTAGTTGTAGTTCATTTCACTTTTATTGCTGTATAATATTCCATTCTGGGATTGTACTAAATTACTTGCTCATCATTCTGTAGATGTGCATCTGGATTGTTCTCAGGTTTTTCTAATTTAAAATTTTTTTGTTTTTTTACTCTTATTCATTTTTGAGAGACAGAGGGAGACAGACCGCAAGCAGGGGAGGGGCAGAGAGAGAGGGAGACACAGAATCCGAAGCAGGCTTCAGGCTCAGAGCTGTCGGCACAGAGCCTGACGCGGGGCTCGAACTCACGAGCTGTGAGATCATGACCTGAGCCGAAGTTGGACGCCTAACTGAGCCACCCAGGCGTCCCTCAGGTTTTTCTAATTTTAAACTGGGCTACCCCGTATGTATTCGAATATATCTTCTGGAGCACATGTGCAAGGGTTTCTTTGGGTATGTATAACTCGAGGGTGTAAATGGCAGGTTATGGGGTGTGTGAATGTTCAAGTTCAAATTCTTCAAGCTGTTTTCCAAAGTAGCTCTGCTGATTTACATACCCGTCAGCAACGTGGGAAAGACCCAGTTGCTTCTTTACTTTTTCTATTTGAATAGGGAAAAATGGCATCTCGGTGTGGTTTTGCTTTGGCCTTTCCCGATCACTGAGATTGGACATCTCTTCATAAGTGTTTTGGCCGTAAATGTTTCCTTTAATACTATTTTAATGATGATGGGGCACCTGGGTGACTCAGTTGGTTAAGCTTCCAACTGTTTTTTTTTTAATGTTTGTTTTTGAGAGACAGAGATAGCGTGTGAGTGGGGGAGGGGCAGAGAGAGAGGGAGACACAGAATCCAAAGCAGGCTCCAGGCTTTTAGCTGTCACCACAGAGCCCGACTCAGGGCTCGAACTCATGGACTGCCAGAGCATGAGCTGGGCCGGAGTCAGAGGCTTAACTGACTGAGCCACCCAGGCATCCCATGAAGCTTCCAACGCTTGGTTTCAGCTCACGATTCATGGGATCGAGTCCCGCGCTGGGCTCTGTGCTGACAGCTCAGAGCCTGCTGGGGATTCTCTCCCTCCCTCTCTCTCTGCCCTTCCCCCGCTCGTGCATGCACTCTCTCTCTCTCAAAATAAATAAACTTTATAAAAAATACGGTTTTAATGATGGAGCTGTAAAGGTTTCATGGCAGCTTGGGTGCCCGCAATGGGCTTTCCTGGAGGAGTCAGGGAGGGGCCTTCCGAACTGCAGGTAATGTGTTTCTCCCTGGGTAGGAGCTTGTTTTGCCTCTGCTGGGTTTCTTGCTCAGGGCCATGAACTTCATGCCCAGAATTTCCAGAGAAGCTTCTTTCCTTCATTGGATGTGAGAGTCTACCTCTCACTACTGACTTTTCCGGTCCAGGCTCTCACCTCCACCGGGAACTGTAGGAGACAGGGAGGGACAGCCAGCACTGGACAGGTCTCAGAGGGCTGCTGAGGCAGGAGAAGCTTTGGCAGTGGCTGCAGATGTCATGGCAAGTGCCTCTCCTGGGTCAGCACTCCTAAATAAAACAGGAGGGCACCGAGGATCCTACGTCACTGAGGAGGGCCTTGTGGTGCCCGTGACCTGCCGAGGAAGCGGGGAGCTGGGGCAAAGCCCTTGTTCTCAGACTTCGCCTTGGAGACCACCTTGAGAGTGTTGTCTCCAGACTAACTCTCCCTCCTTAAGTGTTCCCCCTGCCCGGACCAGGGGAGCCTGCATCTTTGTGCATCTTTAGACTGGAGCTGTGAGGGGCAGAGGGGACGGTTGACGGGACTGGGGTGTGACTCTTAGGGACGGTCTGGATTCAACATGCCTTCAAGCTAGATGTGCAGCAGGAGTGCGACGTGGCTTCTGCTCTCAGTGCCCCCTGTTGCCCTGGAATCTTCCCGCCCCCTGGAAGCCGTTTCTCTGTCTGAGGTTCCCTCTTAACTTGGAAGGGAATCTCCTCTTGAGGACACAGAAGATGCAAAGTACAGTCAGGGGCAACAACTTCCAGCCAAGCAGGATGAAGGTTCCGAAGAGGGAGCTGAATGTTCTGGCATCTGGTGACGGAAAGATACCAGGATAAACCAGGCTTCCTGCTCCCACCGCTCAACCCCCGGACAGGCTCAGCCTCACCCCAGACTCCGGGAGCAAGCCTGTACCTTGGGTTGAGGGAATCGCCTCGCCTCTCTGAGCCTCAGTTTCCTGATCTTTAAAATGGGGCTTATAACGTGTACCTTAGAACGTTTCTGTGTCAGATGAGAACTCCCAAACACGGTCCCTAGTAGGCCCTCAGTAATTGTTGAGCCTGAACAGCTTTTGAGAGGGTGGGTGGGAATGAGGGACGATAAGTCACGTGAGCTTACTAAATCACAGGAAGATCTGGTGGACTGTGTGTGTGGTCAGGCACCAGCTGTGTGGCGAGAGCAGGACTTCCTGCTGTTTTGTGCCCAAGGCGGCAGCACCCTCTGAAGAGGTTGTCATTAATTGCTGTCCCACCGTATAGATGAAGACACTGAGTTACAGAAAGGTGAAGCGACTTCCTCAAGGTCACACGGGACAAACATGGCAGAGCCAGCCCGTCTGTGTCCAGGTGTGAACCTCTACCTGCTTGGTCGTTCCATCCCTACTCACCCATCACTCAGCTGCATACTGGCCTGGGTCAGGGGCTGGGCCTCTCACCACACTTGGCAGGTGAACAGCGCTCTGTCCTCTGCGGTGTCAGCCAGGATAGGACCGTCTTGGTTGAAGGTGCCGTCCGCGTTCGTGTTCAGGGCGGGAGCCTCGCGGGTCGTAACGGGTCTGTTCGTCTCCAGCCGGGTGATTTGTACGACTCCAGGGTAAAACCTTTGCCCGTGGCAGGTGAGGCTAGCCAGCTGGAGGCTTGGGACACGGTGTGCTGATACGGTCACTGTGGGTGTAACTGAGACAATAGCCCTTCCTTCCTTCCTTCCTTCACGCAAAAGAGGTTCAAGGAGCATCGCTATCCTTCTAGGCACTGCCCTTGGCTCTTGGGATACAGCCTTGAGCAAGACAGACATAGTCCCTGCCTCACGGAGCTCCTGCTCTGGTTGCGGGGAGGGGGGGACAGGGAAGAAAAAGCAGTCACGTGACCCTCGGAAGGTTCTGAGAGCCTACACGGGGGCACCTGACCTGGTCTGGAGGTGGGGCAGGTTAGGCAAGAGCCTGTGAAAGAAGTGACCTTTGAGCAGAAATGTGAAGGGCGGATAGGCGTTAAACCACGTGTGGCGGATTGCGTTTTCCAAAAATGGCCGTAGCAAGTCCCCGGATGCCTGGATGCCTTCTAGAACCTCGCCACTCCCCGCCAGAAGGGGAGCCTACTTTTTAAAAAAATTTGTTTATTTATTTATTTATTTTGGGAGAAAGAGAGACAGAGAAGGCGATCATGAGAGCGTGTGTGCGAGTAGGGGAGGGGCAGAGGGAGAGGCAGAGAGAGAGAACCCCAAGCCCTGACAGTGGGGAGCCTGACGTGGGACTTGAACTCACCAACCACAGGATTGTGACCTGTGCTGAAGACGGATGCTTAACCGACCGAGCCCCCCCCCCCGCCCCCCCGAGAGACGAAACACTTGTAATATCTAGGGGTTCTGTTCTGCGTGACCATTTAAGTCTGTGATGAACAATTTGAGATATTAACTTTTTTTTTTTAATTTTTTTTTTTAACGTTTATTTATTTTTGAAACGGAGAGAGACACAGCATGAACGGGGCAGGGGCAGAGAGAGAGGGAAACACAGAATCGGAAGCAGGCTCCAGGCTCTGAGCCATCAGCCCAGAGCCCGATGCGGGGCTCGAACTCGCGGACCGCGAGATCGTGACCTGAGCTGAAGTCGGACGCTTAACCGACTGAGCCACCCAGGCGCCCCTTGAGATATTAACTTTAAAACGTGTGATGTGGATGCCTGGGTGGCTCAGTCAGTTACACGTCCGGCTCTTGGTTTCCGCTTAGGTCATACTCTCACGGTTTGTGAGTTCGAGCCCCACATTGGACTCTGTTACTGGTGCGGAGCCTGCGAAGGATCCTCTCTTTCTCTCCCTGTCTCTCTCTCTCTGTCCTTTCCCCACTTGCTCTCACACTCTCTCAAAATAGATAAGTAAGCTTAAAAAAATATATATGATGAACTACATAGTCCTTCACAATTATCTCAAAAATGTTTTGAAGAATGCTGTTGAACATCCTGATAATGATTTTATTTTATTTTTGCGAGAGCAGTGGTGAGACACCAAGGGCTTTAAGCAAAGGAGGGACAAGATCTGGCTTCCTTTATAAAATATCCTTGGCTGCTGGGGTTGGGGGGGATGGGCTGTCAAGGGTGATGGTGAGTATGAGAGAAGAGGCTGGGTGTCCAGGTAAGAGATGATGTTGCAAGGCGCCTGGGTGGCTCAGTGGGTTGAGCGTCCGACTTCAGCTCAGGTCATGATCTCACGGTTTGTGAGTTCAAGCCCCGCATCGGGCTCTGGGCTGACAGCTCAGAGCCTGGAGCCTGCTTCAGATTCTGTGTCTCCCTCTCTCTCTGCCCCTGCCCTGCTCACTCTCTGTCTCTGTCTCTCAAAAAATGAATAAACGTTAAAGAAGTATATATATATTAAAAAAAAAAAAAAGAGATGATGTTGCCTTGAACTTGGGGATGAACATGGGCAGTGGCAGCAGAAAGAAATGGATGGGGTCAGAGAGATGTGGGAAGTGAATTTGGTAGAACTTGGTGATGGGTTGGGTGAGAACAGTTCCCTGGCTTGGACGACTGGGTTGATGGAGTGTCTGTTTATTGATATGGGGAAGGAGAAAGAGCCAGGGGTCTGGAGAAACTACAGAGAGCAGCACAATGCCATCTCTCAGATGACCGTGACCAAAGCACCTTCCTTGGGGAAGGGGGACACTGCCTCGCTCTGGCATCTCTGTGTGGGGACTTCTTACAGGATGGAGGTCTGACATGGTCATCCAGAGAGATGTATTACTGGGTTCACATCCCAGCTCGTGAACTTAAGAGCCACGTGACCTTGGACAAGTCATTTTACTTCCCTGGGCCTTGATTTCCTCATCTGCGTGAAGCAGGGACACATAGCTTCTTTGGGATGCTCTAGGTGGAGGCTGGAATTCTGTTTCCAGGCTGCAACCCTCTGGTGGAGCAAAGGCAGATACTATTTAGGGAGGGAGGCATTTCAGAAACAAGGAGCTAGACTCTACGTTGGTGCCACAAATTGCCTCCAATGGAGGCGGTTTGCCGAGGAGATTGTGATGCCCTGAGTGGGTTTTCTCTTTGCTTCCCTTTGGCTGGAGCATACAGAGGAGGGCTGGGGCTCTGGAGCCCTGGGAGGGATGTGCTCAGCTGCAGGAGGTGAGTGGGACTCTGCCCTCTGAGGTCACTGGAGGGAGGGGTGGCTGAAAGAGAGCGCAGACACCCCGGGGATGCCCTTGTGAAGGCCAGGCCGTGAACTTCAGAGCAGCGAGGGTGATGATTTCCTTCACCCCTCCTTCCGTATTTCTGCAAAGTCTGATGCAACTCTCGGTAATAGCTTTGTTTTTATGAAGTCGGAGCAAGAGTGGTGTAGCCTTGTCCCTCCCCCGACTAGGGTGGGTTTGTTTGTTTGTTTGTTTGTTTATTTATTTATTTATTTTCCGACTAGGGTGGGTTTAAGAAGCATGTTTCAAAAGTAGTGACTGGCAGCAAAGCGATGGTTGGTGGTTAGCAATGCAAGAGGGAGAAACTTCCTTGCTGTGGCTCGAAGCCCTGTGTGGCCTGGTCTCTGCTTGTCCCTCTCCCGCCTCTTCTTTTTTTTTTTATTTATTTTTTATTTATTTTTTATTTTTTATTTTTTTAATTTTTTTTTTTTCAACGTTTATTCATTTTTGGGACAGAGAGAGACAGAGCATGAACGGGGGAGGGGCAGCGAGAGAGGGAGACACAGAATCGGAAACAGGCTCCAGGCTCTGAGCCATCAGCCCAGAGCCTGACGCGGGGCTCGAACTCACGGACCGCGAGATCGTGACCTGGCTGAAGTCGGGCGCTTAACCGACTGCGCCACCCAGGCGCCCCTCCCGCCTCTTCTTTTTCCCCCGCACCCTTCTCTTCACTAAGCCCCGGCCACATGGGCCTCCTCTCTGCTGTTCACCGTGTCTCGCTCCCCACCCCCATCGCGGGGCCTGGGCACACCTGTTTCTTCTGCCTGGAAAACGCTCCGCCTTTTGCTTGGCTGACCCCCTTTCGTCTTTCATGCCACGGCTGAAACATCGCTTCGCCAAAAAGGCACTTCTTGAGTAAAGCAGACTTCTCCTGTTTTCGTCTGTGTTAACACTTAACTTCTTTCCCCCCGCAGCACACGTTACAAGTTAAAACTGTAAAGGTCTTGCGTCTCGTTGATGGGGCCTATGGGATTGTGAGCTTGGGGAAGCAGAACTAGGCCTGTTCTGTTTACCGTGGGATCCCCGGCACCTAGAATAATGCTACCACGTAGCAGATGTTCGGTAAACACTGGTTGAATGGCACGAATGAACTTCTTCCTCCCGAACACAATAGGGCAGAGGGAGCTCTGAAAGGGAAGGACCTGACAATGGCGTCACGTAGGGAGAATGGTCATATAAGATAGGGAACCTTGTACCCGTCTCATGAGGGGTTTGGTGAAGAATAACCAAGAAGATGCAGGTGGAGTAGTCCAGACAGGGAACATGACATAGTCACCCACGGTTGGCCATTTGGGTGGGTGGGTGGGGCCCTTACCTCGGAGGAACTTGGAGATGTTCGCGCGCCTTCTGAGGGGGCTCCGCAGTGTACTGTGAGCCACTTGGCAGGTGATCTGGGAGTGGAGTGAGGATAAGTCAAGGGTCACCAGGGCAGCGCTGACAAGGGTGCAGGACGAAGCATCTTCAGGCAGGAAGATGAGGGTCTCCAGGGCCGGAAGCTCCACGCCATCTTGAAACCATTTCACACGTATATTTTTGGGAAAGAAGCCAGTTGATGTGCAGGTGAGATTCACTCTCTGGCCCGGGCCGACCCTGCTGGAGGGGCCAGAAATCTCCGGAAGAGAGGGCTTCACTTTGAGCAAGGCAAAGTTGAGAGAGAAAAGGAGAAACGAAGATGGCAAGTTACTCTCCGGTGTGATACCCCTGCTTAAGGTTCACCCAGCTAGTCTTACCCCCCATCTCTCCTCTCCAGTTTTCTCTTCTGCGTAAGTTTTATTGTGACACGTCTTAACATGGCAGCTTGCCAACTGGCCTCGCTGACTGCTTCTCCACCCTTCCAGTCTGTGCTCGGACACCAGACCATGGTGATCAGAACTTGTCATTCCCCATCCTCCGCCCTATCTCCCCTCCTTCCCAAAGTACATTGTTTTAAAAAGTCATATCAGGTAAATAATTAAAAACACATCCCTTGCATGCAGGTGTGCTGTTTCGAAGGGGCACATGCACCCCCATGTTTATAGCAGCACTATCGACAATAGCCAAAGTATGGAAAGAGCCCAAACGTCCATCGATGGATGAATGGGTAAAGAAGGAGTGGTATATCTATACAATAGAGTATTACTTGGCAATCAAAAAGAATGGAATCTTGCCATTTGCAACAACGTGGATGGAACTGGAGGGTATTAATGCGAAGCGAAATTAGTCAGAGGAAGACGAATATCCTATGACATCACTCGTATGAGGACTTTAAGACACAGAACAGATGAACACAAGGGAAGGGAAGCAAAAATCATATAAAAACAGGGAGGGGGACGAAACATAAGAGACTCTTCAATATGGAGAGCAAACAGAGGGTTACTGGAGGGGTTGTGGGACAGGGGGTGGGCTGAATGGGTAGGGGGCATTAAGGAATCTGCTCCTGAGATCCCTGTGGCACTATATGCTAACTAACCTGGATGTAAATTAAAAAAATAAATAAATTACAAAAAACCGAAACAAAACACATCCCTTCCTTCCTCTCCTGAAAAAAAAATTACAGATCAACCACTTTTAACTATTTCAGTTGATCCTTTTGACATTTCTGTGTTTCTAAATAACATGTTTATACAATTATTTCTCTGTTTTTCAGTTTTATATATTATGGATAGACCTTCTACTATGGAAGATAATGGTTTAGCTCTCTTACATCTTCCTCTACCTGCCATTCACACTTCCTTTCCTTATGTCCTCCTATCATAGACACATTAAAATCATTTACCAGTATCAGCCTTTATATTTCTATGACCAAAGGAGCATTGTTCACAACAGGGCCATTTAATACATATCATGATTACCTTTTCTTTCTTGTACAGCTTTTTGTTTTCCCAGGAGTTTTAATCTCTCTTCTTTAAAGTTTTTATTTATTTATTTTTTATTAAAAAAAAAATTTTTTTTTTTAATGTTTACTTCTGAGAGAGAGAGAGAGAGACAGAGTGTGAGCAGGGGAGGGGCAGAGAGAGAGGGAGACACAGAATCTGAAACAGGCTCCAGGCTCTGAACTGTCAGCACAGAGCCTGACGCGGGGCTCGAACCCACAAACAGTGAGATCACCACCTGAGCCAAAGTCAGGCACTTAACTGACTGAGCCACTCAGGCGCCCCATAAAGTTTTTATTTATTTAAGTAATCTCTGTACCCAACGTGGGGCTCAAACTCATGACCCAGTGACCAAGAGTCACAGCTCTTCCCACTGAGCCAGCCAGGCACCCCTAATCGTCTCGTTCTTTTCATTTGCATAATTTTTACAAACCCGTGACAGATTCATCCCTAAAGTCTCTGCCAGATAAGTATAACTCCTCCCAGTAAGTCTGATACTGCTAAGTACTGGAGTGAACTTCAGTTTAGGGTACATGAACACCTGGGAGTGGACAAAGACTTTTCAGGGAGTTTATGCGTTTGGGTTAAAAAAAAAAAAAGCCCTTTGTGGGGCACCTGTGTGGCTCAGTCAGTGAAGCGCCCAACTCTTGGTTTGGGCTCAGGTCACGATCTCACGGTTCGTGAGTTTGAGGACCGCATTGGGCTCTGTGCTGACAGTCCGGAGCCTTCTTGGGATCCTCTGTCTCCCTCTCTCTCTGCCCCTCCCCTGCTTGCACACACGTGTGCACTCTCCCTCAAATATAAAAAAAAAACATTAAAAAAAATAGAAATTACTCATCATGGGACTTTAACAATGATCAACAAATGTTTTACCTATACTCGTACCATCCACTGCCTTATTTTAAAGAAAATACTAGACACTCTGCCATTTCATTCACAACTACCTCAGCATGTATACCTAAGACTTAAGAATTTGTTTTTAAACATAATAAAAATCCCGTTATTATACTTACAATTTAATAATTCCATTGTATTATCTAATACTTGTCAGCGTTCAAATTTTCTGCTTGTCTGACAAATATCATTTTATAACTGGCTTGTTTGACTCGGGATGCAACCAAGATCCGGATTTATGTTTTGTTGCTATGTCTTCTCTTTTCTTTTTCTGTTTCTTTTTCTTTAGTAGGCTCCATGCCCAACGAGGAGCTTGAACTCACGACCCCGAGATCAAGAGTTCACATGCTCTACTGACTGAGCCAGCCAGGAACCCCTTGCTATGCCCCTTTTTCCTTTTTTTAAAAATGCTTATTTTTTACTCTGAGAGAGTTCTGAGAGAGGGAGAGATAAAGAGAGGGGGAACACGAGCTGCCAGTGCAGAGCCCAAGGCAGGGCTTGATCTCATGACCATGAGATCGGACAGTCAACTAGCTGAGCCACTCAGGTGTCCATACATCTCCTTTTCTGAAAGAATGTCCCTTCCCTTTTATTTTTCTTCACATTTATTTGTTGAAAAAAACCAAGTCTGCAGAAAAAAACCTGCAGAATTTTCCACATTCTGTCTTATATTCCTGTGGTATCATTTGACATGATCCTCTCTCCCCTGTATCGCCTGCAGTTGTAGCTAAAGGATCTAGTTGATTAGAACCAGGTTCATCATTTTGGCAAGAATACTTCATAGGTGGTGACAACTTCCTTAATGCATTTCATTAGGAGCCATGGAATATCTGGCTGTCTCTCTGTTTATGGTGTTCAGGTTGACTAGTGGGATTCGGTGTTGTCAGGGTGATCCGTTATGAATTCTCCACCAGCCTTTAGCCCAGTGTCTTTAACAACCGTAGATTATTGCTGTCTAGCTCCGTCATGCCATCAGTCACCAGGGGTTGCACACTGGTGACGGCCTACATCTGAGAATTATGTTCTGTATCGTTTCTTGTAGCTTCCCATTTGACTAAGCTCCATTTGCCCACAGTGGTGGTGGGCTTAATGACGTGCCCTTCATTGACAGTCTGACCTCACCATTCCCTTCCTAATTTGTGTATCCTCTCCTGTTTCTTGATTGGCTACATGGCTAGGAGTTTATAAATATTACTGATTTTTTTTTTCAAAGAACCAGCTTTTGATTTTATTGATTTTTCTCTCAGTTTTCCATTTTCTATTTCAGATTTCTGCTTTCTTTTTCATTATTTCCTCTCTTCTGGTTACTTTGGGCTTCACTCATTGTTCTTGTTCTAATTTTTAAGGTTGCTGACTTGAAACTTTTCTTCTGTCCTAATGTAGGCATTTTAGTGCTATAAATTGCCCCCTGAGTACGGCTTTAGCTTCATCCCACAAACTTGGTATGTTGTACTTTCATGTTCGTTCGGTTTAGAATGCTCTCTCATTTTCCATTTATTTCTTCTTTGATAGCACATTATTCAGAAGTGTGTCATTTTGTTTCCAAATGTCTGGGGACTTTCCAGAGATCATTTTGTTTATTATCAATATAATTCCAGTGAGAACACATCTTGCATGACTTGGCTCATTTTAAATTTCCTGAGATAATTTACGGCCTAGGATATGGTGCATCTTGGTAAGTGTTCCCTTTGTACTTGAAAAGAATGTGTTTTCTGCTGTTTTGGGGTAGAGTGTTCTATAACTGTCCGCTCAAATTGTTTTATAATGCTGTTCAAGTCTTCTACATACTTCTTGATTTTCTGCCTACTTGTTTTGCCAATTACTGGAAGAGGAGTGTTGAAATTTGAGACTATTATTGGGTGCATAAACAATTAGGGTTGTTGTATTATCTCATTTAAAATGCTTTAAAGATGTTTCTTCATTATCTTCTGGCTTATATCGTTTTTCAGTGAGAACTCTGTCAGATTTATCTTTGATCCTTTGTATCAATATTTCCTTTTTCCCCTGGTTGCTTTTAAGATCTTGTCTTTATTACTGATTTTATGCAATTTGAATATGATGCATTTCGGTGTCGTTTTCTTCATTTTCTTGTGCTTGGAGTTCACTGAGCTTTTTGGATCCATGAGCTCATATTTTTCATCATATCTAGAAAAAAATGGACCCATTATTTCTTCAAATGCTCTTTCTGTCTCTTTCTTTCTTCAGATTCCGTAATACATATTTATTAGGCCACTTGGCGGTTTTGCACAGCTGACTGATGCTCTGTTTATCTTTTTTCAGTCTTTGACCTTTTTGTGTATAATTTTGGATGGTTTCTATTGCTGTATTTTAAGTTCATTAATTTTTTTCAGTTCATTAATTTTGTTATCTGCCATTAATCCCATCCAGTGTGTATTTTTCACCCTAGGCATTGCAGTTTTCATCTTTAAAAGTGCAATATGGATCTTCGAAAATATTTTCCATGCCTCTACTTCACATATTCAGTCTTTCCTCTATTTGACCACACATGGCGTGGTTATACTAACTGTAATGTCCTTGCGTACTAATCCTGTCTCTGTCTTTTCAGGTTAGGTCTCAAATGATTGATTCACCTTATAAATGTATTTTCCTGCTTCTTTCCTGCTTGGTTATCTTAAAATTTTTATTGAAGTATAGCTGACATACAATGTTATTTTAGTTTCAGGTGTACAACATAGTGATCCCACAATTCTGTATTTTATTTTGTGCTTACCACGATAGCCGTAGTGACCATCTGTCAGCTTGGTAACTTTTTATTGCAATTTTTAAGGTTGCTGAACTGAAACTTTTCTTCTGTCCTAATGTAGGCATTTTTAGTGCTATAAATTGCCCCCAAAGTACGGTTTTAGCTTCATCCCACAAATTTAGTGTGTTGTGAATTTTACTTTGTTTGGTGTTAGATATTTTGTAATCCTATACATGTGTTTGAACTTGTCTGGGGACATGGCTAAATTACCTGGAAATGGTTTGAGGTTTTCATGTGTTGTATTTAAACTGTTGTATTTAAGTTTACAGGATCACAGTGTCATTTGGTTTAGGGCTATTTTTTTTTTTTTTTTTAACCTCTTACTGAGGCAGACCCTTTCTGCATACTCTACTATCTGCCCCATGAGTTACAGGGTTTTTCACTCAGGTTGGTGGGAACAGGCACCATTCTTGGCCTTGTGTGAGCTCCAGGGATATCTCCCCTTGAGGCCATGCACATGAACTCATGTACATCTGTGTTCTCATGAACATTCTCTTCAGTACACAGCCAGATACTCAAGATCTTTGGAGTTCTCTCTCTGTGTAACTTTCTCATCTTTGGTGCTCTACTCTGAAAACTCCAGCGATTTTGCCCTCCTTGGACTTCTAGCTCCTTCTGTTAACTTGGGGAGACTGCCAATACCCATCTGAGTTCTCTCTTACTGAATGGTGGCATGGAAGCATTCTCAGAGAGTAAGCTGGAGGCAACTTTGGGTTTCACGTTTGTTTCTCATCTCTCAGAGATCATTGTCTGTTGTTGCCTGATGTCCAATGTTGTTGTTGTTTTGTTTTTAAAGTTTATTTATTTATTTTGAGAAAGAGAGAGAAAAAGCGGGGGAAGGGCAAAAAGAGGGGGAGAGAGAGAATCCAAGCAGGCTCCACCCTGTCAGTGCAGAGCCCAACTCGGGGCTCGATCTCATGAACTGTGAGATCATGACCTGAGCTGAAATCAAGAGTCAGATGCTTAACCGACTGAGCCACCCAGGCACCCCTCATGTCCAGTGTCTTGCCAACCATTGTTTCCTATAGTTTGCCCAGATTTCTCGTGGGCAAGTAAATCCAGTCCCTATCACCGTTTTGGTAGAAGATACCCTAAGTATTCAATTTGCCCTAGGTATTCAACTCTGCCTTGACACAGGCCTAACAAAGGGGGAGCCTTGGGCTAAGAGCCGGGAGCTTGTGATTTGTCTTAGAACAACGGGCTGGGTTTTCAGCGATCTGGACTTACCATGCACAAACACCCTGGTGCCTGGTCCGGATTTTAACTCCACATCAGGGGTCCCTTTCTGGAACTTCACACAGTAGAAGGTACCTGTCTCTGCTGGGGTGATGTTACTGATGTGGATGGAAAAGTCCAGGTTGTTTCTCCTTGTGGCATCTGAAACATTTGTTACTTCAGGGGGAGTGGGGGTCTCCCCCTCTAAAACTGAAGATTGACTCCTGGCCTGGCCCTGTCCCCCTGAACCACTCGACCTTCCCAGCGGGGATCAGCGAGGTCACGGTGCAGTGAAGAGTGGCCGCCTCTCCGGCTGCCGCAGACACCGACTTCTCGGGCTGGATCACCTGCAGCTCTGCCTCACCTGCCACACCGGGAGGGAAAACACGGCAGTTCCAGGTCCCCTGCCTGGCCCCGGGGACTTGTCTTGTAGCTTTGTTGTGGGACTAGAACTGGAGACTTTGAAGAACACTCAGGACTGTTGTCTGGACGGCCCAGAGTCTGTGGACCTGGAATCAGGCTGACGTGGGTTCAAGGCCTGACAACAGCACCAGACAAGCTTGTCGCTTGGGGGAAGTCCCTCTCTCTGGTTTCAGTTTCCTCTCTGTCAAGCAGGAGGGATCATCCCTTTCCCTATTAGTGCAGCGATATTTATTTATTTATTTATTTATTTATTTATTTATTTATTTATTTTATTTTTTTAACGTTTATTTATTTTTGAGACAGAGAGAGACAGAGCCTGAACAGGGGAGGGGCAGAGAGAGAGGGAGTCACAGAATCAGAAACGGGCTCCAGGCTCTGAGCTGTCAGCCCAGAGCCCGACGCGGGGCTCGAACTCACGGACCGTGAGATCATGACCTGAGCCGAAGTCGGACGCTTCACCGACTGAGCCACCCAGGCGCCCCAGTGCGGTGATTTTTAAATGAAGACATGGGTTGTCAAGGACTCGGAGTGAGTGCTGTAATGGCCAGAATCAGCAGAACCGTTTTTACAGGCTCCTACTTGCATTCACTAAACCCTGGAAGGATTCGACAGTGAGTTTCCATAGACCCTTCTGCATGCCAGGCATCATTCTAAGCACGTAAGTACATGAACTAGCTCCTGGAACTCCCACCACTACTCTGGGAGAATGGCAGTATTGTTCGTCCCTGTTTCCAGACAAGACAGTGGAGGCACGGGGAAGATCATAACTTGTCCCAGGTCAAACAGGGTATAAGTGACGAACTTGGATTTGAACCCTGGCAGGTCGGTTTCAAAAACTATCTGTGCTTTGGGGCGCCTGGTGGCTCAGTCGGTGAAGCGTCTGACTTCAGCTCAGGTCATGATCTCACGGTTCGTGGGTTCAAGCCCCGCGTCGGGCTCAGAGCCTGGAGCCTGCTTCGGATTCTGTGTGTCCCTCTCTCTCTGCCCCTCCTCCACTTGTGCTCTGTCTCTGTCTCTGTCTCTCTCAAAAATAAACATTAAAAAAAAAAAAAGAATTATTAAAAAAAAACAAACAACCTGCGCTTTTAACCACTTTGCTGAACGGCCTTTTGACTGAGCTCTCAACCCGCCAGGAGGAGAAGGGGTGCTTTGCCTGTCTGCTGAGTGTGGGGGTCAGCTCTGGGGAGAAGGGAGTGGGCAGGCAGGATTAACTCCCACATCAAGAATATAACTTCAGGGGATTCAGTCAGCTGAGACTCAACTCTTGATTTTGGCTCAGGTCATGATCCCAGGATCATGAGATCGACCGTTACACATATTAAATACATATGCGTATATATTTTATTTTAGGATGCTGAGATTTCGGGAGACTTAGTAGTCTACAAAGTACCATTTACCAGTTTTCTAACAGTTCTGCATGGCATGTGGAGTCCTTGTGATTGATCGATC
This sequence comes from Leopardus geoffroyi, assembly GCF_018350155.1. Classification (NCBI taxonomy): domain Eukaryota; kingdom Metazoa; phylum Chordata; class Mammalia; order Carnivora; family Felidae; genus Leopardus; species Leopardus geoffroyi. The sequence continues at coordinate 28,533,035 of NC_059336.1, forward strand.
CATCTATCATCACTTCCATCTTAATTAGGGCAGCCCTGAGTCCCGGGTTCTAGGGTTTTCAGCAGGAGTCAGATGCTGCACTGTCAACTCCTCCCTCAGAGTGGCACCAGGTCCTGCAGGTCAAGCCGCAGGGGGTCATGGAACCTTCACAGTGTGACAAGAGTGTGGGAAGGGAGGAGGGGTGGGAACCCCGGTCATTGAGAAATGTCATGTGGGGTAAATCCTGCCTGGACCTCCGTGGGAGAGGAAAGTGCCCCTCCAAGTAATGAGCATTCTGGGCAGGGGAGGAGGGGGGGTGGAGTACGGTATGTTTGGGAGATCCTTCCTGTAAAAGAAAACATTTAGAGAAATGTCTTAAGGAGGAAGAGTCGGTGAAGAAAGAGGGTCTGGAACAGAGGTCCATCTGCCCCCCTGCCAGTGGGGGATCAGGTGAGCATCCCTGCATGGTGGCCCCCGAGGATGGCCCTCACCCGTGAGGCCCAGCAGCAGAGGCAGCAGCAGGCGGGGTGGGAGGCAGGTGCGGGCATGGTGGTGGTCCGGAGCCTGGTCTGTCTGAGTGTCGTCCTGGAGAGGCCCCTGGGACTCTGCTCTGCAGTGGGAGGGGAAGCCTGGACTCGCTCACATAAGAGGAAATGACCGTGATGGGCGGAACGAGCTGTGGGATTTTGACCATTTCTGCTTCTGGATTGTGAAATAGGAATCAGACTCAGCTAAGAAATTACTGCTATAGGGGCACCTGGGTGCCTCAGTCAGTCGAGCGTCCGACTTCGGCTCAGGTCATGATCTCGCGGTCTGTGAGTTCGAGCCCTGCGTCAGGCTCTGTGCTGACGGCTCAGAGCCTGGAGCCTGCTTCGGATTCTGTGTCTCCCTCTCTCTCTGACCCTCCCCCGCTCATGCTCTGTCTCTCTCTCTCTGTCAAAAATAAGTAAAACATTAAAAAAAAATTAAAAAAAAAAAAAAAGAAATTACTGCTATAAGGCTCCCAAGATGCTTGGAGAGTTACAGCAGGCTCCCTTAGTGCCGACGCTGTGCCCCTTGGCTGCCTCGCTCCATGTCAGAGGCCCTGCCGGCTCTTCCTTGTCCGGCAGCCCCAGGCACACAGTCTACCGGAGTCTTCGAGAACGTTCTAACAAACCGGGCTCAGAGGAACTGCCCAGCTGACAGGAGGCAGGGTTCTGGGAATGGGGCCTCCAGGGCGTGGGGCCCACTCCGGAGGGGTCAGTGGTAAAAATGTGCCACGTCTGATGGGCATCCCTGAGAGTACTCTTGCAGGGAGAGTGGCTTTGGGTGAACAAGGAGTTAGGTCTTTGGAGGGGAGGATGGCTTCTGTTCTAGAGGGTGGAGAAGGGACTTCAGCAGGTTCATCCTGCAGGAACAGCAACACGCCCCACACCCAGGAAGAAGAGGGGCGCGTCTTTTGTCTGCCCGGCTCTGGGGCCAGTTCTGGGCAGAGGGAACGCGTGAGCAGGAGGAACCCCCGCATTGAAAATGCTTTTCTCTTGAACAGCAACGGCCAGCACACAAGATTGTGTCCAGAGCCCAAGAAGGCGTGAGCTCCTCACATCCACGGCCCCCCACTCCAGATGCTGCCTTCTGTGACTCAGTTTCCCCACTCTTCCCCACCCTTGCCTCCATCCCAGCAGCCGACTGCATGTTGGTGATACGAAATAGCAGAACGAAAGAGGATGGGATTAGATGGCTCTGTCACAGGATGAGTTTTCTCTTCCCTTGAGATGCTATTATTCTTCTAGCTGTTTGGTTTCTTTTTCCCCCTGGGAGAGCTTGACTGTGAGAACCTTGACAAGGCATTGGCCAGAGTGTTCCCTTTAGCATCCATTATTCTAACCCACTTCCTCTTTTCAACGGTGACAGGTTGTAGTTCCCAGAGCTGACTGTAGCAACATCCCCTTCCTCCTGCTCTTTGACTCGCCTTCCATTGAGAAGTGGGTAAATATCCCTCCCCCTGAATCTGGGCAGGCTTGTGATGACGATACAGGTCACGTGACGTAACTTCCCAGGCTAGACCATAAAACTTCCCTGTGCTTCTACCCTGCTCTCCTGGCATGTCCCTGTTTGGAATCTTGCCGCTGGACTATGAGGAAGCCCAAACTAGCACAACACAGAGGTCACACAGTAGGGACGCGTGTAGGGGTTCCAGCTGAAAGCCCAGCTGAGGATCCAGCCAGTAGCCAGCGTCAGTCATTAAACATGTAAACGAAGAAGCTTCTGAATGACTCCAGACCCTGCCCGTTGTCACCCCTAGCTGAGTGTTCCTAGCTGAGGCCCCAGACGTCGTACAGAGGAGACAAAGCCATTCTTGTGCCCCATCTGAATTTCTGACCCACAATGTCAGTAATCATGATGAAGTGGTTATATACTGCCCCTAAGTTTTGGGGGTGGTTTGTTACACAGCAGTTGTGACTCCAACGCGACCCTTGGCCACCTTGTTCTCCATCTCCACTCATTAGTGTCCACCTCCTTTACTGGGCTTGGTGATCCTTGCTGGCAGGGACCATTGAATGCAGCCTGAGGAGATAGGCTTAGGGCGCAAAAGGACTTGGGTTGGAATCCTGGGCCCACGTGGTCCTTGTAGGACCATGGCCAAGTCATCTACGTGCCTGGATCGTACCGCTTAGCACCTGTAAGCCGTTCTCATCACCACCTCCCCATCAGGCTCTCCACCTGTGTCCCCCTTTCGGTGTCTGATGTCCCCAGTGAGCCAATTAGTCTAGTGGAGACCTTGGTGTTATTTTTGACGACTGCTTTCAACCTCTCCCCCCAACCCCCACATCCTTTCATCTAAATACGACTTAAATCCTCCTGTGCCTGTCTCTTCACTCTCACCTCTGCTTGGCTAGCCTGTCATTTTGCCTCCCCCCCTTTATTTCTGTTGTGCCGTGGTCTTCTCCTCACACCGAAGCCAGGGTGCTACTTTTTAAGCAAGGCATCTGGTCGTGTCATTCTCATTAAATGGCTGTTCAGGGCTCTTATGGTAAAAGGAGACTGTGCCTGACCGATCTAACTGCTTTGCTGGCCTCACCTCCTACCCCTTCACTCCCGTGTGGGCTCAACCGTGTTGGCCTTTCACCATGACTCAGGTGCCCTACTTCTCCTCTTCCATGTACTGGGGATACCCCCCCCCCTGCTTCTTCTCGTTACTGATAAACCTAGAGCACCCTGAAGTACCTATCAGGGTTTGTCATCATGTATTGATTTTAACTGTCTCGCCCACTAGAGCATATGCCTCAGTGAGAACAGGGGTTGGGGTCTGCTCTGTCTTCCACTGCAAATATTCAACAGATGTTTTTTTTTTTTTTTTTTTCAACGTTTATTTATTTTTGGGACAGAGAGAGACAGAGCATGAACGGGGGAGGGGCAGAGAGAGAGGGAGACACAGAATCGGAAACAGGCTCCAGGCTCTGAGCCATCAGCCCAGAGCCTGACGTGGGGCTCGAACTCACGGACCGCGAGATCGTGACCTGGCTGAAGTCGGACGCTTAACCGACTGTGCCACCCAGGCGCCCCTCAACAGATGTTTTTAAACTCAGGAGGGAACGGCTAGTAGATTCATGGTAAACGTGTGCGCAGTGACCCCACGTGTCAGCCGCCGTAGACCCGGAAGCAGTAGACCTGTAGGATCCCCCACCTTCCGTGGCGTCTCACAGCCGCCTTCTCATCCCTTTGTTCCTTCGTGGGCTCCTCCATCCTTGGAGTCCCTTGGAGCCTGACACTCATTAAGTAAACCACAGTGGTGGCGTTCCAGCTGCCTCCTTCTTGACCCCACTTGGTCAGGGCTGGGCTCTCCTCTTGGTAGTGGAAGCTCCCCTGGGTGGATGTTATCAGGGAACAAAAAGGCAGACGTCTTGGGTCTCTATGTTGGTGCCCGGCTCCAAGCTCTCTACCTGAGCATTCGTAGGTATCGCAGAAAGGAAAGGGGATAATCCTCATGTCTACGGGGTAGAATACGTTTTGGGGATATTATCATGGAATACCCCCACCAAACATTTTCATGCTCATGTATACAGACCATTCCCCCAAACTCGTACTAGGATTAGACCATGAGATTCAGGCACCATTACTAAGGGTGAGGGTGACACAGGTGAGAACAGAGAGGTGGTTGAATTCCTGGAGGGGTCTTTTATTTGTTTATTTTTGTTTTTTAACTTTTTGTTTTTAACGTTTATTTATTATTGAGAGACAGAGAGACACAGAGCATGAGCAGGGGAGGGGCCGAGAGACGGAGAGACACAGAATCCAAAGCAGGCTTCAGGCTCCGAGCTGTCAGCACAGAGCCCGACGTGGGGTTCGAACCCACAAACCGCGAGATCATGACCTGAGCCGATGTCGGATGCTTAACGGACTGAGCCAACCAGGCGCCCCTGGGTGGGTCCTTTAAACTCAAAGCCAAGGCAGTAGACTATAGAGCTAAGGCTTTTGAATGTGAGAAACAACTGGCTTGTAGAGAAAAGTTTTTAATTTCCAACTGTTTTACATTGAAAAAAGTAACCAAAGTTCTTTTTTAAAAATTTATTTTTTAATTTCCATCTAAGTTATTTAGCATACGGTGCAGCAATGATTTTAGGAGCAGATTCCTTACTGCCCCTTACCCATGTAGCTCATCCCCCCACCCACAACCCCTCCAGCAACCCTCTGTTTGTTCTCCATATTTAAGAGTCTCTTCTGTTTTGTCCCCCTCCCTGTTTTCATATTATTTTTGTTTCCCTTCCCTTATGTTCATCTGATTTGTGTCTTAAACTCCTCATATGAGTGAAGCCGTGTGATATTTGTCTTTCTCTGACTAATTTCACTTAGCATAATACCCTCCAGTTCCATCCACGTCATTGCAAATGGCAAGATTTCACTCTTTTTGATTGCCGAGTAATACTCCATTGTATAGATATACCACATCTTCTTTATCCATTCATCCATCGATGGACATTTGGGCTCTTTCCATACTTTGGCTATGTGGATGCTATTAACATGGGGGTGCATGTGTCCCTTTGAAACAGCACAACTGTATCCCGTGGATAAATGCCTAGTAGTGCAATTGCTGGGTCATAGGGTCATTCTATTTTTAATTTGCTGAGGAACCTCCATACTGTTTTCCAGAGTGGCTGCACCAGTTTGCATTCCCACCAGCAGTGCAAAAGAGATCCTCTTTCTCCGCATCCTCGCCAACATCTGTTGTTGCCCGAGTTGTTAATGTTAGCCATTCTGACAGGTGTGAGGTGGTATCTCATTGTGGTTTTGATTTGTATTTCCCTGATGAGGAGTGATGTGGAACATTTTTTCATGTGTCGGTTGGCCATCTGGATGTCTTCTTTGGAGAAGTGTCTATTCATGTCTTTTGGCCATTTCTTCACTGGATTATTTGTTTTTGGGTGTTGAGTTTGATAAGTTCTTTATAGATTTTGGACACTAACCCTTTATCTGATATGTTCTTCTTCCATTCTATCAGTTGCCTTTTAGTTTTGCTGATTGCTTCCTTTGCTGTGCAGAAGCTTTTTATTTTGATGAGGTCCCATAGTTCATTTTTGCTTTTGTTTCCCTTGCCTCTGGAGACATGTTGAGTAAGAACTTGCTGAGGCCAAGGTCAAAGAGGTTTTTGCCTGCTTTCTCCTCTAGGATTTTGATGGCTTCCTGTCTTATGTTTAGGTCTTTCATCCATTTTGAGTTTATTTTTGTGTATGGTGTAAGAAAGTGGTCCAAGTTCATTTTTCTGCATACCGCTCTCCAGTTTTCCCAGCACCATTTGCTGAAGAGACTGTCTTTGTTCCATTGGATATTCTTTCCTGCTTTGTCAAAGATTAGTTGGCCATACATTTGTGTGTCCATTTCTGGGTTTTCTATTCTGTTCCTTTGGTCTGAGTGTCTGTTTTTATGCCAGTACCATACTGTCTTGATGATTACAGCTTTGTAATCATCATTTTGAAGTCCAGGATTGTGATGCCTCCAGCTTTGGTTTTCTTTTTCAACATTGCTTTGGCTATTCGGGGTCTTTCCTGGTTCCATCCCAATTTTAGGATTGTTCTAGCTCTGTGAAGGATGCTGGTGTTATTTTGATAAGGATTGTATCAGATATGTAGATTGCTTTGGGTAGTATTAACATTTTAACAATATTTGTTCTTCCTTTCCAGGAGCATGGAATCTTTTTCCATTTTTTTTTTTTGTGTCTTCTTCAATTTCTTTCATATGCTTTCTATAGTTTTCAGCGTGTAGATTTTTCACCTCTCTGGTGAGATTTATTTCTAGGTATTTTATGGGTTTTGGTGCAATTATAAATGGGATCAATTCCTTGATTTCTCTTTCTGTTGCTTCATTGTTGGTGTATAGGAATGCAACCGATTTCTGTGCATTGATTTTATATCCTGTGACTTTGCTGAATTCATGGGTCAGTTCTAGCAGTTTTTGGTGGAATCTTTTGGGTTTTCCATATAGACCATCATGTCATCTGCGAGGAGTGAAAGTTTGACTTCCTCCTGGCCAATTTGGATGCCTTTAAAAAAAATTTTTTTTTAATGTTTATTTATTTCTGAGACAGAGACAGAGCATGAGTGGGGGAGGGGCAGAGAGCGAGGGAGACACAGAATCAGAAGCAGGCTCCAGGCTCTGAGCCCGACGCGGGGCTCGAACTCACAGATGGCGAGATCATGACCTGAGCTGAAGCTGGACGCTCAACCGACTGAGCCACCCAGGCACCCCAGATGCCTTTTATTCCTTTGTGTTGTCTGATTGCTGAGACTAAAGCTTCCAATACTACGTTGAATAACAGTGGCGAGAGTGGACATCCCTGTCGTGTTCCTGACCTCGGAGGGAAAGCTCTCAGTTTTTCCCCATTGAGGATGGTATTAGTGGTGGGTCTTTCATATATGGCTTTTATGATCTCGAGGTATGATCCTTCTATCCCTATTTCATTGAGGGCTTTTATCAAGAAAGGATGCTGTATTTTGTCAAAGGCTTTCTCTGCATCTGTTGAGAGGATCATGTGGTTCTTGTCCTTTCTTTTATTGATGATGTATCATAGCGATTGTTTTGCGGATACTGAACCAGCCCTGCATCCCAGGTATAAATCCCACTTGGTCGTGGTGAATAATTCTTTTAATGTATTGTTGGATCCCATTGGCTAGTATCTTGTTGAGGATTTTTGCATGCATGTTCATCGGCGAAGTTGGTCTCTAATTCTCCTTTTTAGTGGGGTCTTTGTCTGGTTTTGGAATCAAGGTAATCCTGGCTTCACAGAATGAGTTTGGAAGTTTTCCTTCCATTTCTACTTTTTGGAATAGCTTCAAAAGAATAGGTGTTAACTCTTCTTTAAATGTTTGGTAGAATATCCCTGGAAAACCACTTGGCCCTGGACTCTTGTTTTTTGGGAGATTTTTGACTACTAATTCAGTTTCTTTACTGGTTATGGGTCTGTTCAAATTTTCTATTTCTTCCTGTTTCAGTTTTTTTAATTTTTTTTTTCAACGTTTATTTATTTTTGGGACAGAGAGAGACAGAGCATGAACGGGGGAGGGGCAGAGAGAGAGGGAGACACAGAATCAGAAACAGGCTCCAGACCCTGAGCCATCAGCCCAGAGCCCGACGCGGGGCTCGAACTCACGGACCGCGAGATCGTGACCTGGCTGAAGTCGGACGCTCAACCGACTGCGCCACCCAGGCGCCCCTCTTCCTGTTTCAGTTTTGGTAGCATATATGTTTCTAGGAATTTGTCCATTTCTTCCAGATTGCCCATTTTATTGGCATATAGTTGCTCATAATATTCTCTTATTATTGTTTTTATTTCTGCTGTGTTGGTTGTGGTCTCTCCTCTTTCATTCTTGATTTTATTTATTGGGGTCCTTTCCTTTTTCTTTTTGATCAAACTGGCTAGTGGTTTATCAATTTTGTTAATTCTTTCAAAGAACCAGCTTCTGGTTTCATTGATCTGTTTTACTGTTTTTTGTTCGTTTGTTTGTTTTGTTTTTGTTTTTGTCTCAATAGCATTGATTTCTGTTCTCATCTTTATTATTACCTGCCGCCTGCTGGTTTTGGGTTTTATTTGCTATTCTTTTTTCCAGCTCTTTAAGGTGTAAGGTTAGGTTATGTATCTGAGACCTTTCTTCCTTCTTTAGGAAGGCCTGGATTGCTATATACTTTCCTCTTATGGTCGTCTTTGCTGCCTCCCAGAGGTTTGGGGCTGTGGTGTTATCATTTTCATTGGCTTCTGTGTACTTTTTAATTTCCTCTTTAACTTCTTGGTTAGCCCATTCATTCTTTAGTATGATGGTCTTAGTCTCCAAGTATTTGTTATCTTTCCAAATTTTTCTTGTGGTTGATTTCAAGTTTCATAGCGTTGTGGTCTGAAGATATGCATGGTATGATCTCGATCTTTTTGTACTTGTTGAAGGCTGATTTGTGTCCCAGCATGTGATCTATTCTGGAGAATGTTCAATGTGCACTGGAGAAGAATGTGTATTCCACTGCTTTAGGATGAAATGTTTTGAATATATCTGTTAAGTCCATCTGGTCCAGTGTGTCATTCAAAGCCATTGTTTCCTTGTTGATTTTCTGTTTAACTGATCTATCCATTGCTGTAAGTGCGGTGTTGAAGTCCCCTACTATTACGGTATTTTTATCAATGAGTTTCTTTATGTTTGTGATTAGTTGATTTATATATTTGGGCACTCTACGTTTGGAGCATAAATGTTTTCAGTTGTTAGATCTTCTTGGTGGGTAGAGCCCTTAATTATGATATAATGCCCTTCTACATCACTTGTTACAGTCTTTATTTTAAAATCTAGATTATCTTCTGATATAAGTATGGCTACTATGGCTTTCTTTTGGCGACCATTAGCATGATAGATGGTTCCCCATCCCCTTATTTTGAATCTGAAGGTGTCTTTAGGTCTAAAATGTTTTTCTTGTAAACAGCGTATAGATGGATCTTATTTTCTTACCAAATCTGTTACCCTATGTCTTTTGACATTTATTTACTTTTGAGAAGAGAGAGACAGAGCATGAGCGGAGGAGGAGAGAGAAAGAGGGAGGCACAAAATCTGAAACAGGCTCCAGGCTCTGAGCTGTCAGCACAGAGCCCCACACAGGGCTCGAACTCACGGACCGCGAGATCATGACCTGAGCCGAAGTTGGACGCTTAACCGACTGAGCCACCCAGGCACCCCTACCCTGTGTCTTTTGATTGGAGCATTTAGTCCATTGACATTTACAGTGAGTACTGAAAGATATGAATTTATTGCCATTATGTTGCCTGTAGAGTTGGGAATCTCTGATGGTGTTCTCTGGGCCTTTCTAGTCTTTGTTGCTTTTGATCTTTTTTTTTTTTTTTTTTTTTTTTTTTTTTAAGCTTCGCGTAGAGAGTTCTCCTTAAAATTTCTTGCAGGGCTGGTTTAGTGGTCATCAACTCCTTTAATTTTTGTTTGTCTGGGAAACTTTTAATCTCTCCTTCCATTTTGAATGACAGCCTTGCTGAATAAAGAATTCTTGGCTAATATTTTTCCGATTCAGCACATTGGACGTATCCTGCCACTCTTTCTGGCCTGCCAAGTTTCTGTGGATAGGTCTGCTATAAACCTGATCTACTTTCCCTTGTAGGTTAAGGACTTTTCTTTCCCTTGCTGCTTTCATGATTCTCTCCTTGCCCGAGTATTTTGTGAATTTGACTATGATATGCCTTGTTGATGGTCGGTTTTTGTTGAATCTAATGGGGGTCCTCTGTGCTTCCTGGATTTTGATGTCTGTGTCTTTGCCCAGGTTAGGAAAGTGTTCCGTTATGATTTGCTCACACAACCCTGGGGAGGACTGTGAAGGTCAAGGGTCCACGGTGGTCAAAGCCGAGTATGTAAGTGGGAAAGTGACAGGAGATGGGTGGGGCAGCTCGCCTGGTAGGCCATCATGGATTCTCCTCGGCTTTCCCCTGAGATGGGCGGGCACTGCCGTGTTTGAAGTGTGATGGGCTCCCCTGCTGCCCGGAGGGGAGGAGGCTGAGGTGTGCATAGGTGGGAGCAGGGACACCAGAATTGAGGGACTATAGCAATAATTCAGGTGAGTGCTGACACCAACTTGGACCAAGGTGGTACCTTGAAGGTGGTGGGAAGTGAGGGATTCTGGGTCTTTTTTGAACATAGAAACAATAAGATGTGGAGTATGACTTGGACATGAGGTCTGAGGGAAAAGAAAATCAAGGATCAAATTATGGAAAGAGCCTCAATGTCCACCAACTGACGAATGGATAAAGAAGAGGCGGTTTCTGGCACAAAAACAGACACATAGACCAATGGAATAGAATAGAAACCCCAGAACTAGACCCACAAACGTATGACCAACTCATCTTTGACAAAGCAGGAAAGAACATCCAATGGAAAAAAGACAGTCTCTTTAACAAATGGTGCTGGGAGAACTGGACAGCAACATGCAGAAGGATGAAACTAGACCACTTCCTCACACCATTCACAAAAATAAACTCCAAATGGATAAAGGACCTGAATGTGAGACAGGAAACCATCAAAACCTTAGAGGAGAAAGCAGGAAAAGACCTGTCTGGCCTCAGCCATAGCAATCTCTTACTCGACACATCCCCAAAGGCAAGGGAATTAAAAGCAAAAGTGAATTACTGGGACCTTATGAAGATAAAAAGCTGCTGCACAGGAAAGGAAACAACCAACAAAACTAAAAGGCAACCAACGGAATGGGAAAAGATATTTGCAAATGACATATCGGACAAAGGGCTAGTATCCAAAATCTATAAAGAGCTCACCAAACTCCACACCCAAAAAACAAATAACCCAGTGAAGAAATGGGCAGAAAACATGAAAAGACACTTCTCTAAAGAAGACATCCGGATGGCCAACAGGCACATGAAAAGATGTTCAACGTCGCTCCTTATCAGGGAAATACAAATCAAAACCACACTCAGATATCACCTCACGCCAGTCAGAGTGGCCAAAATGAACAAATCAGGAGACTATAGATGCTGGAGAGGATGTGGAGAAATGGGAACCCTCTTGCACTGTTGGTGGGAATGCAAATGGGTGCAGCCGCTCTGGAAAGCAGTGTGGAGGTTCCTCAGAAAATTAAAAATAGACCTACCCTATGACCCAGCAATAGCACTGCTAGGAATTTATCCAAGGAATACAGGAGTACTGATGCATAGGGGCACTTGTACCCCAATGTTTATAGCAGCACTCTCAACAATAGCCAAATTATGGAAAGAGTCTAAATGTCCATCAACTGATGAATGGATAAAGAAATTGTGGTTTATATACACAATGGAGTACTACGTGGCAATGAGAAAGAATGAAATATGGCCTTTTGTAGCAACATGATGGAACTGGAGAGTGTGATGCTAAGTGACATAAGCCATACAGAGAAAGACAGATACCATATGGTTTCACTCTTATGTGGATCCTAAGAAACTTAACAGAAACCCATGGGAGAAGGGAAGGAAAAAAAAAAAAGAGGTTAGAGTGGGAGAGAGCCAAAACATAAGAGACTGTTGAAAACTGAGAACAAACTGAGGGTTGATGGGGGGTGGGAGGGAGGAGAGGGTGGGTGATGGGTATTGAGGAGGGCACCTTTTGGGATGAGCACTGGGTGTCGTATGGAAACCAATTTGACAATACATTTCATATATTAAAAAAAAAAAAAAAGAAACTGTTCCAGATTAACAGGTGATTAAAGAGAAATGACAACTAGATACAATATGTGATTCTGGATCAGGGAAACTATCATTTACAGAAGATATTATTGTCACAATTGGTGAGATTGGAATCTGAATTGTACGTTAGGTTGTGGCAGTGGATCAGATTTCCCGAATTTTATAATTGTACTGTGGTTATGTAAGAGGATGTACTTGTTTTTACCAAATAAAAGGTCAAGAAATGAGAAAAAAAAAAAAAAAAAAAAGAAGAGGCAGTTTCTATATATAATGGAATACTACTTGGCCATGAGAAAGAATGAAATCTGGCCGCTTGCAGCAACGTGGATGGAACTGGAGGGTATGAGGCTAAGTGAAATAAGTCAGGCAGAGAAAGACAGATACCATATGTTTCACTCTTATGTGGATTCTGAGAAACTCAACAGAAAACCAATGGGGAGGGGAAGGGGGAACAAAAAGAACAAAAAGAAAAAAAAAGTTACAGAGAGGGAAGGAGGCAAACCATAAGAGACTCTTAAATGCTGAGAACAGACTGAGGGTTGATGGAGGGTGGGGGGAAGGGGAAAGTGGGTGATGGGCATTGAGGAGGGCACCTGTTGGGATGAGCACTGGGTGTTGTATGGAAACCAATTTGACAATAAATTTCATTAAAAAAAAAAAGAAGAAGGTCAAGGATCATTCTAAGATTTTTGACATATGTGGTGGACAGTCTGTAAGATCTCCCAGTGATCCCTGCTTCCTGGAACTCACATTCATGTGCAGTCTGCCTTGAGAGCAGGCTGCACCCAGCGACTCAGATCTAAATGAATAAAATCCAGGGACACCTGGGTGGCTTAGTTGGTTAAGTGTCTGACTCTTGATCTTGGCTCAGGGTCATGATCTCATCGTTCATGAGATCGAGCCCTCAGTTGGGCTCTATGCTGACAGCACGGAGCCTGCTTGGGATTCTCTCTCTCTCTCTCTCTCTCTCTGCTCCTTCCTTGCTTGTGTGCTCTCTTTCTCTCTCAAAGTAAAATAAACCTAAAAGAAACTTTAAATGAATAGAATACAGCAAAAGTGATGGGATGTCACTTCTAAAATTAGGTCTCGAACATTCTGTGACTCCTGTCTTGTGCATCTTCTCTCTCTGGCTACCCTAAGGAAGATCAGCTGTCATGTTGTAAGCTGCTCCATGGAGAGATCCATGAGGTAATGGATCAGTCTTCAGTCAGTATCTTCAGTCAGTGGCCAGCAAGCGTCTGAGTCTTGTCAACAGGAAGTGAACTTGAAAGCACCCCCCTCCCCCCAATCAAGCCTTGAGTTGACAGTTGCTGGGGCTGACACCCTAACTTCACCTAAGCCAGAGGACCCAGGCTGTGAGAAATGTTTGTGAGATAAGCTGTGAGAAAATGTTTGTTTGTGTTAAGCCACTGGGCTTAAAGTAATGAAAAAAAAATTTTTTTTTTAATGTTTATTTATTTTTGGGAGAGAAAGAGACAGAGCACGAGTGGGGGAGGGGCAGAGAGAGAGGGAGACACAGAATCCAAAGGAGGCTCCAGGCTCCGAGCTGTCAGCCCAGAGCCCCACGCGGGGCTGGAACTCACGAACTGCGAGATCATGACCTGAGCGGAAGTCGGATGCTTAACCGACTGAACCACCCAGGTGCCCCTAAAGTAATTTTTTTTTTATGCAGCAACGGAAAACTAATATAGCATGCTAGAGCATTTGTACTTTAAAAGCAGGGTTGAGTAGCATGCAGCATGCTATAAATTGTGTCTTCCCTTTATACAGATTCAAAACCACCCCCCGGAGCTGGAGAAGTTGGGGCTGGGGCTGAGTGGGAAATGAGCAGGGCTCAGGAGAATTTAGACATGAGAATGGGACTCAGGACCCTTCGTTCTCCCTCCCTAGGGAGGTGTGATGACCCCCCCCCCCCACCCCGCGCCAAGGCCTCTTGTACAGCTGCCCCAGGTTTTGTCCAGAGACCTCCCTGGGGGCTGTGGTGTGCACAGGCATGTGGGGGGGGGGGGCAGGTGGCCAGTGAGCGGAAGCATGTGGAGCCCTTCAGACCTCAAAGGCGCCTCTCAGTCCAAGTTCCTCAGGAGGGAAGGGGCAACAGAGACTGAAGTTCCCGCAGTGCTGGAAAGGGAGTGGCTGTGGACACACGTCCATGTGTCTGTTCAGTCAGTGCAAGTGTCTGCTTATCTACTTGTGCCAGCGTTTGCTCCACCTTGGGAGGTGTAGAGGGAGTCGATGTTCAGCCCTGTGAGGTCAGACACTGCCCCCTCTCTGGGTCCTGGTCCCCCGAACCATTCCTCAGACATCTTTCGCAAGCCCTTGATCCGGCCCCATTTCCCCCATTATCACACCTGAGATGGAGATTCTAAGAGGGTTCCAGGGAATCCCTGGGGAAGTGAGAGTTGTGTGTCCCTCTTATCTCCAGATGCACTTCGACCTCATGTGACCTCAGGGCTCTTGGACTGACGACTCCTGACCTTAGCGTGCACCCGGGCCAGGCTGTGGCCACGACCTTGTCTTACCTCCCTGAGCCTCGTCTCCACTTACAATCTGGCCCTCTGCTTCCTGCAGAATGGAGGGTTGAGACCTCCATTACCAGCAGTACCTTGCGGCACAGGTGGAGGGCCACAAAAGGAAGGGTGGGCCCCACCCTCGGAGGGCATGGGAGTCCATATTCCAGTGTCTTCACTTTCCCATCATTGGTGACAACTGTTTGTCCTGTCCTGTGCTCTGCCTGGCACAGAAACAAACCTGAGGCAGCAACCCGGGCAAATACACACACATCTCCCACTGCTGGGCGAGAAAAAAGGAGGGGCAGGCAGCTTTAGTCATTCAATCATCTTGCACTGCCTTGTTTACTTCTCAACATAGTCCTAGGACTTGGGTATTATTATCTGCAGGTTGGTGAGAAAACTCAGGCTCAGAAATTTTAGGAAACTTTGCAGGGTCACAAAGCAGTGAAGAGTCCAAATCATGTCTGTGAAATACTATGCTGATCATTGCTGCCTCTTTAGGGCAAGAAAGGACAGGATCTCCAGACATCCAGAGGGGGACTAGGAGAATAACGACACAGGCACAGGAATGTTTGTCTACACGGGTAGTAAATGGAATATAGATACGTTTCTGTTGGGAGATTTTCAAGGCTCCCCTGCTCAGCATGGGACTTGGGCTCAACAGGATCTGAGGAAATACTAAAAGGCCCCCTGGCAAGAAGCCATTCTTGGGAGAACGAAGAGGTCATTCAAGAGAACACAGACTTCCCTAGCTTAGGGATCTCAGACATTACCTAGTCCTCCCATCACCTACGTCCTGAAACACACTTTGTGGATGCATGAGACCTAAAAGGATGCCCAGCACATCATAAATAGGAGATCTCTCTGGGGAGTTGGATTGCAAGTACTTGACTTCTAATAGATATTTAGCTTTTGATCTGTATATTTATATAAATCTGGATTGTTCGGATGTGTGTATGGGAGAGATGGAGTGAGGGAAGGAACAGGCTTTATTTTTACAACTTAAAATCTCATGGTTTTGAAAAGAAATTTTGAAGGAAAGATGATGGTGCCTCCTTCAGTAAGTCATGGAGGTCTTGCCATTGGCTACTTCTCAGACTTACCCAGATAAACAGAAACCCAAAATGTCATTTTTGCAGCGGCCTCCTGCCGCCCATCTTGTTCTGCCTGGCAGGTGAGCATAGCCCCTTGGTTAGTTCTGTTCACCAGGATCGAGCTGTGCACAGCGTATAGTCCATCTCTGCTCATGGTAGGGGTCAAGGTCTTATCTGTCTGGGAGACATGTCCATTCTTCAGCCAGGTCAGCTGTATGCCATGGGGATAGAACTTCTTTGCCTTGCAGGTGACATTTACCTTGTTCTTTGAGATGGGGTGTTCAAAAATAGTCATGTTGGGTGGAACTGAAATAGCATAGGTAGGACAAAGGCTCAGACCCCGTGAAATAATCAGATTCACCTTGCTTATTACTCAGTGGCTGTTTACTTAGCACCTACTTAGCATGTGACAATTCCTTGCCCATGGTAGGTGCTATTATTATTTAGACTTATTCACCAGAGTAAATTTGGGAAGAACTGTTTTCCGAAGCTAGGTCACAGCCTGGCCCCACATGGTGTCACCGACCTAGTATAGTCTTAGACAAATCGGCATTCCCCTGAAGAGCATAATGTAAGCTTAGGTGATTCCCATCACAGCTGACATAAGAGTGGAAGTCCTGTAGAGTCAGGGCTCCCTCAGTGGTCCTGGCGATTTTGTAGGAATTGCTGTCCCTCATCTGGACGATGTGTGTCTGGAGGGATGAAATTTCCTTCCCATTTCTGAACCGCTTCAGGGTGATGTTTTTGGGAAAGCCGCCATAGGACATACAGCTGTAATTCACAGTTCGCCCCATTCGGGCACTTTCCAAGGGACCTATTACCACAGGCAGAGAGGGTGGGGCTACAAGAAGGAAGAATAATATACAGTTAATGTTGCTAAGCTGAGCAGTATTGTATGTGCTTCATATAATCTTTTTTTTTAACTTTATTTTTTATTTTTTAAAATTTACATCCAAATTAGTTAGTATATAGTGAAGCAATGATTTCAGTAGATTCCTTAATGCCCCTTACCCATTTAGCCCATCCCCCCTCCCACAACCCCTCCAGCAACCCTCAGTTTGTTCTCCATATTTATGAGTCTCTTCTGTTTTGTCCCTCTCACTGTTTTTATGTTATTTTTGTTTCCCTTCCCTTATGTTCATCTGATTTGTGTCTTAAAGTCTTCATATGAGTGAAGTCATATGGTTATTGTCTTTCTCTGACCGACTCATTTCACTTAGCATAATAACCTCCAGTTCCATCCACGTCATTGCAAATGGCAAGATTTCACTCTTTTTGATTGCCGAGTAATACTCCATTGTGTGTATATATATATATATATATATATATATATATATATATATACCACATCTTCTTTATCCATTCATCCATCGATGGACATTTGGGCTCTTTCCATACTTTGGCTATTGTTGATAGTGCTGCTATAAACATGGGGGTGCATGTGCCCCTTCAAAACAGCACACCTGTATCCCTTGGATAAATGCCTAGTAGTGCAATTGCTGAGTCATAGGGTCGTTCTATTTAGTTTTTTTGAGGAACCTCCATACTGTTTTCCAGAGTGGCTGCACCAGCTTGCATTCCTGCCAACAATGCAAAAGAGATCCTCTTTCTCTGCATCCTCGCCAACATCTGTTGTTGCCTGAGTTGTTAATGTTAGCCATTCTGACAGGTGTGAGGTGGTATCTCATTGTGGTTTTGATTTGTATTTCCCTGATGATGAGTGATGCTGAGCATTTTTTCATGTGTCGGTTGGCCATCTAGAGGTCTTCTTTGGAGAAGTGTCTGTTCATGTCTTTTGGCCATTTCTTCACTGGATTATTTGTTTTTTGGGTGTTGAGTTTGATAAGTTCTTTGTAGATTTTGGATACTAACCCTTTATCTGATACGTCGTTTGCAAATATCTTCTCTCATTCCGTCGGTTGCCTTTTAGTTTTCCCGATTGTTTCCTTTGTTGTACAGAAGCCTTTTGTCTTGATGAGGTCCCGATAGTTTCATTTTTGCTTTTGTTTCCCTTGCCTCTGGAGATGTGTTGAGTAAGAAGCTGCTGTGGCCAAGATCTAAGAGGTTTTGCCTGCTTTCTCCTCGAGGATTTTGATGGCTTCCAGTCTTACATTGAGGTCTTTCATCCATTTTGAGTTTATTTTTGTGTATGGTATAAGAAAGTGGTCCAAGTTCATTCTTCTGCATGTCGCTGTCCAGTTTTCCCAGCACCACTTGCTGAAGAGACTGTCTTTATCCCATTGGATATTCTTTCCTGCTTTGCCAAAGATTAGTTGCCCATATGTTTGTGGGTCCATTTCTGGGTTCTCTATTCTGTTCCATTGATCTCAGTGTCTGTTCTTGTGCCAGTATCATACTGTCTTGATGATTACAGCTTTGTAGTATGGCTTGAAGTCTGGGATTGTGAGGCCTCCTGCTTTGGTTTCTTTTCCAAGATTGCTTTGGCTGTGCTTCATATAATCTTAATTCTGGCAACTCCGTGATTAAGTATGGTAGTGTTCATTCTTTAAACAAGGAGATGGAGGCTGGTAGAGTCAAGGAACACACTAACAATTTGCAGAACCAGAACTGGAATGTACGTTTCTCTGATCACATAGCTTATGCTCTTTCCTCAGGCCACATTGTTTCTGTGTGCAGAAGCCACCTTACTATGTCTTTCTCACTTTTGGTATTGATGAGTTCTACTACTCATTCTCATTTAATAAGGTTTAGACAGCTACGAATAGAAAGGAGCTTTCTTTACCTGATACGTATCTACCAAAATCCTAAAACGGCATATCATCTGTGATGTGCAACTTCACAAAAGTGTCCTTGAAAATGACGAACAGGGCACCCACTCTCGCTGCGCTGTTCAACTCTATACTGGCAATCCTGGTCAATGCAGTGAAACAAGTAATGAATTAATAACGATTGGAAAAGAGGAAAAAATGTAACATACACAGAGCACACAAGTCAATCTGTTGACTAAAAGAGTAATGGGTTGGAAAACCCACACATACATGGGAATTTGGGGATTGGTGAGAAAAGAGAGTGAGCCAGGCAACGTGTGGTGTTGGGGGAAATTACCTTTTTATAACTCTCATTGAACAACAAGAAATAAATTCCAAACAGATTAAATTCTTATGTCTAAAACTTGATAAAACTGTTAGGAGAAAAAAAAAAAAAGAATATCTTTATGTCTTTGGGATGGGAACGAATTTAAGATAAGATCCTTAAAAAAAAAAAAACTGATTCAGATTTGTAAAGTCGACTGTAAAGGCTTATAACGGTGACTGTAACAAGGATAAACATTGCATATGATAAGAAACACCATGAACAAAATTTAAAGGCATGCAATAAATAGCGGAGAGAAAGGAAATAATAAATGTAAGAGTAGAAGTTAATGTAACAGGAAATGAGCGTGAAAGAGACATGCATGAAAGAGACATGCTTGACAAAACCAAAAGTTAGTTCTTTGAATGTTATAATCCTCTGGTAAGGACGGTAAGAAAGGGAGAGAGAGGAGTGAGGTAAGGGAGAGGGAGGAAGGAAGAGAGAGAGGGAGGGGAATGTAGTCAGTGTCAGGAGTGAAAAGGGGGCATTACTATAGATCATGCAGACGTTAAAATGATGAAGAGAGAATATCACGAACAGCTTTGCCAATATAAAATGTAAAATTTAGAAGAAATGGAAACTACCTGGAAAATGTGACTTATCAAAGCTGCCTAAGAATAGGACACACGGAGTCCCCAAACCATAAAAGATACTGATTTAGTGATTTAAAAAAATATGCTTCTTATAATGAAAACTTCAGATCTGGATCTGAATTCACAGGCAATATCTACCAAACATTCAAGGGAACTAATGTCAATCTTACGCAAGCTTTTCTAGAGAAATAGGAAAACAAGGTATATTTCCCAACTCATTTTTTGAGGCCAGCATACCCTCAATAACAAACTCCAGCAAGGATAACACGAAGAAGGAAAACAGATCATTCTCACTTATGAGTTATAGATGTAAAAATCCCAAACAAAACTTTGGCAAATGAAATAATGCACTATCACCACGTTAGTTTTATTCCAGGAATGGAGAATTAAATTAATATTAGAATATCAAATCATACAGTTCATCACATTTACAAACTGAAAGACAATAGAAACGGTATGATCATCTCAACAGATACAGGAGAACATTAAAATATCAATATCCATCTTTAAAAATTCTTTGCAAAGTGAAAATCGAAGTGAATGATTTGATGATCTGTTAAATTGAACCATATGCAATTATTGTTTTTGTCCAGTGCAAAATGGTGCACTGTCATACAGTTCATCTTAATTTTAAAATTATAGGGGCTCCTGGGTGGCTCGGTTGGTTAAGCATCCGACTTCCGCTCAGGTCATGATCTCACGGTTTGTGAGTTCGGGCCCCGCGTCGGGCTCTGTGCTGACAGCTTAGAGCCTGGAGCCTGCTTCAGATTCTGTCTCCCTCTCCCTCTGCCTCTCCCCCTGCTTGCACTCTGTTTCTCTCTCTCTCTCGAAAATAAATTCAAAAAATATATAGCAAACATTATACTCAATGTGAAACACTGGAAGCTTTGCATTAATATAATCTTGCTACCACAACTTCAATTTAATGTTTTATCAGAGATTCTATGATGCTGGTTAAGTCATGAGGCGATATAAAAGGTGTAAGATTGGGATGGAATACACTGAACTTTTATTATTACTGTATTCCATCATTACTCATCAAGAAAGTAAAAAAGAATCCATAAGACATTTGTAAAAATAGTATGAAAATTTAACAAGCTTGCTAGATACAAATCAATGCACACAAATTAATTGTGACGGATATTAGAAAGTGAAAAAAAAAATTTAAATGATGCCATTTTGTGATAGTGTCCACTATATTATGTTGGAATCAATGTAACAAGAACTGTGATGTGCTCAGTTGACACATCAAAAGGGAGCAGCATTTTTCTAGCATCCATACTTGTTGAAGCCTTCCACTGTGAGAGATTTAAGGTTACTTAATATACTCCAAGCTCACAACTCATGTGGCTGGAGAATTGGTATTGAATTGACAACATCAGAAGAACAGGAAATGTGATGTGTTTTACGCGTGTCAATACAGGAATGATCTGTTCCTGTTCTATAGAGAATGGAAATTGGAAGTCAGACACCTTTTCCAAAAGAGGGTCTCAAACAGTTTGTAATTTTCTCTTAAATCGTTAGGAGACTTGGAGCCGTTCGTTCATTTATCTTCCGATATGTTGTTTAATTTTTTTTTTTTTAACGTTTATTTATTTTTGAGACAGAGAGAGACAGAGCACGAACAGGGGAGGGGCAGAGAGAGAGGGAGACAGAGAATCTGAAACGGGCTCCAGGCTCTGAGCTGTCAGCACAGGGCCCGACGCGGGGCTCGAACTCACGGACCGTGAGATCATGACCTGAGCCGAAGTCGGACACTTAACCGACCGAGCCACCCAGGCGCCCCTGTTTTGTTAAATTCTTGAGGTGGATGCTTCTGTTATGGTTTTCAGTCTTTTGTCTTTCCTAATACAGGCATTTAGGACTGTAATTTCCTCTAAGTACAGTGGTAGCTTCATGCCTCAAGTTTGAGGTTTCATTATTATGTAGTTCAGAGTACAGTAAAACCTTGGTTTGGGAGCATAATTCGTTCTGGAAACATGCTTGTAATCCAAAGCACTTGTATATCAAAATGAATTTCCCTGTAAGAAATAATGGAAACTCAGATGATTTGTTCCACAACCCAAAAATATTCATATAAAAATGATTACAATACTGTAATATAATACAAAATAATAAAGAAAATATAAAGAAAAATAAACAGTTTAACCTGCACTTACCTTTGAAAACCTTTGTGTCCTGTGTGAGGGAGGCAAGAGAGGAGGGTTATTGTGTAGGACGACTTTCACGATCACTAATGGAATCACTGCTATCGGTTCAACGGAATCTTTTTCTTTTTGTGCAACTAACGTAACAAGGAACCTATCCAGTGACACTTGCTTTCACCTCCTTTTGAGGATTTCTTGGAAATGTGATGTAGCGTTGATGATCACCCACAATCCCTCAGCGAGAGAGCGAGAGAGAGAGAGAGAGAGAGAGAGAGGGAGAGAGAGAACCATTGGCTCAGTTGTGATCATGTGACGTTTGGTGCCACAGACTAGTCACATGGCAAAACACTGCTCACTTATCAAGTTAAAATTTATTGGAAATGTTTGCTTGTCTTGAGGGACCCTCACAGAGCCAAGTTACTCGCGATCCAAGGTTTTACTGTATTTTCTAATTTCCACTGTAATTAAAAAAAAATTTTTTTTTTAACGTTTATTTATTTTTGAGGCAGAGAGAGACAGAGCATGAACAGGAGAGGGGCAGAGAGAGAGGGGGAGACACAGAATCCGAAACAGGCTCCAGGCTCTGAGCTGTCAGCACAGAGCCCGACGCGGGGCTCGAACTCACTGACCGCCGAGATCATGACCGGAGCCGAAGTCGGACCCTTAACCGACTGAGCCACCCAGGCGCCCCTCCACTGTAATTTCTTTAGATGGTTTGTTCTGGTTACTTTCTTAAATTTCTAAAATTTTCTTATATTTTCTAATGATCTTTTTGGAATTGATTGATAGTTTAATTCCACTGTGACCAGAAAACATATTCATATAATTTCAATATTTTGAAATTTGTTGAGATTTGCTTCATGACCCAGCACATGATTAATTTTGGTCAGTGTTCCACATGCACTTAAAAAATATATATATATATATTTTCCAGGTGTTGGGTGTAGTGCTTTATATATGTAAAGTAGGTCAACTTTGTTAATCATACTGATCCAATCTTTTGTATCCTTACTGACCATTTGTCTGCCTGTCCTAACAGTTACTGAGAGCTATTGTGATCTACAACCTGTCAGATGAGTCGTTTATTTAGTAGATCTGAATTCTTTTCAATAGTGTTTGATTATTTTCAGAGTTCACAGCTGCACCTTTTTAAATTAAATTTATTCCTAAATATTTTTTCTTTTTGACGTTATGATAAAATAATTATTTTCTTAATTTCATTTTCAGATTGTTCATCTTAAGTGTGTAGAAATACAATTGATTTCCATATTGATCTCGTATCCTCAACCTTGCTGAAGTCATTCGGTAGTTTATTTATTTTATTTATTTATTTATTTATTTATTTTTAACATTTATTTATTATTGAGAGACAGAGAGAGACAGAGCATGAGCATGGGAGGGGCAGAGAGAGAGGGAGACACAGAATCCGAAGCAGGCTCCAGCCTCTCAGCTGTCAGCACAGAGCCTGATGCGGGACTCGAACTCACAAACCGCGAGATCCTGACCTGAGCCGAAGTCGGAGGCTTAACCGAGTGAGCCACCCAGGCACCTCTCATTCGATAGTTTTAAGGGGTGTGTGTGTGTGTGTGTGTGTGTGTGTGTGTGTATTCTTAGAAATTTTCTAAATACAAGATCATGTTATTTGTGAATAGAGGTAATTTTGCTTCTTTCCACTTTAGATGTCCTTTAAAAAAATTATTATTGGGGCACCTGGGTGGTTCAGTCAGTTAAGCTTCCGACTCCAGCCTAGGTCATGATCTAGCTGCTCCTGAGTTCAAGCCCTGCATCGGGCTCTGTGCTGACAGCTCAGAGCCTGGAGCCTGTTTCAGATTCTGTGTGTCCCTCTCTCTCTGTCCTTCCCCATTCATGCTCTGTCTCTCTCTCTCAAAAATAAATAAACATTAACAAAAATCTTCTTATAAAAAAATTATTATTGTTACCTAGTTGCCTTGGCTGTAACATTTAGTACCATGTTGAACAGAAGTGATGAGAACAGACATCCTTGTCTTGTTCTTGATCTAACTGATGGGGAAAACATCCAGCCTTTCACCATGAAATGTGAGGTCATCTATGGGTTATGCATGTTTGCCCTTTACTGGGTTGAGGAAGTTGCCTTATATTCTTAGTTTGTTGAGTTTTTAAAAAAATTTTTTTAATATTTATTTATTTTTGAGAGATAGAGCATGAGCAGGGGAGGGGGAGAGAGAGAGAGAGAGGGAGACATAGAATCTGAAGCAGGCTCCAGGCTCTAAGCTGTCAGCACAGAGCCTGATGCCGGGCTTGAACTCAGGAACGGCAAGATCATAACCTAGTTGAGTATTTTTATAATGAAAGGGTTTTTAATTTTGTCAAATGCTTTTTATGTATCTCTTGGGAGGATCATGTGGTTTTCTTTTTATTATATTGATATGGCTTATTACATTAATCAATCTTTGGATAGTCAAACAAGCTTGCACGTATGGGATAAATCCCACTCGGTCGTGGTGTATGATGCTTCCTGTGTGTTACTGGATTCAGTTTGGTAGTATTTTATTGAGGATCTTTGTGTTCACATTCATGAGCTATGTTTGTCCGTGTTTTTGTCTTTGTGATGTTCTTGCCTGGCTTTGATATCAGGGGACTTTTGTGATCACTAACTTAGTGTGTTTTCTTGTGATCAATAGTTTCAAATACTCTTTCTTCTTGAGTCAGTTTTGGTAGTTTTTGTGCCTTTCTAGGAATTTGTCCATTTCATCTAAGTTATCTAGTTTAACAGGCACACAGTAGTTCATAGAATTCCTTTATAGCCTTTTTATTTCTGTAAGGTCACTATTAATGTCCCTTATTTCATTTGATTCTAGTAATTTGTCTTCTTTTCTTTTTTCTGGTCCATCTAGCCAAAGGTTTGCCAATTTTGTCGATCTTTTCAAAGAGCCACTTTAGCTTTAATGGACTTTATTTTTCTATTCTTTATTTCATTAACTACCATTGTAACTTTTACTATTTCTTCCCTCCTTTTTTTTTCTTTAGGTTTAATTCTACTCTTTTTCAAGTATTTTAGGTGGAAATTATGTTATTGATCTGAGATCACCTTTTAAGAATTATAGATGTTTACAGCTACACATTTCCATCTAAGCACGTTGTTAGCTGTATCCAGAAGTTTTTGCATATTTTTTCCATTTTCATTCATCAAAAGTATTTCATGATTTCCTTTTTGATTTGTTTTATAACCCATTGGTTAGGAATGTACCGTTTAATTTCCACATGTGTAAGTTTTTCATATTTCTTCCTAGTTTCTTTTTTTAATTTTTTTGATGTTTTTATTTATTTTTGAGACAGAGAGAGACAGAGCCTGAGCAGGGGAGGGGCAGAGAGAGAGAGGGAGACAGAGAGTCCGAAGCAGGCTCCAGGCTCCGAGCTGTCAGCACAGAGCCCGACGCGGGGCTCGAACTCACGGACTGTGAGATCATGACCTGAGACGAAGTCGGGCGCTCAACCTACTGAGCCACCCAGGCGCCCCTTCCTAGTTTTATTTTTAATTGCATTCCATTGTGGTTGGAGAATATAGTTTGTATTATTTCTATTCTCTTAAATTTGCTGAGTTTTGTGTTATGGGTTATTGGATGATCTATCGTGGAGAATGTTCGTGTGCATTTGAGAAGAATGTGTATTCTGCTGATGTTTGATGGTTGTGTTCTACAGATGTCTGTTGGGGCTAGTTGCTTTATATTAGTGTTTCACTCCTCTGTTTCCTTGGTTGTTTTCTGCGTAATTGTTCTATCTGTTTCCAAAAGTGAAATATTGAAGTCTGTAAATATTATTGTTGAATTCTCTATTTTCCCTTTATTTCTGTTAATTTTTACTTCACATATTTTGGTAGTCTGTTGTTATGAACATATGAGTTTATAAGTGTCTCATCTTCCTGACGGATTGAAACTTTTATCATCATAAAATGACCCTTTTAATCTCAAATAACATTTTTTTTTGTTTTGATGTCTATTTTCTCTGATATTAGTATAGCTACTTTTGCTTTCTCGTGGTTGCCTTTTGCGTGATACATCTTTTGCTTTCTTTTACTTTCGGTCCGTTTGTATCACTGAATCTAAAGTGTATCTCCTGTAGATAGCATATAGTTGGATCTTTTTTAAAAATCCAGCGTGACAGTCTCTCTGCATTTTGTTTAGAATATTTAATCCATTCACATTTAATTGTATTAATATAGTTAGATTTATGCCTGATATTTTACTGTTTGTTTTCTGTATTTCTCATCTCTTTTTTTTGTTCCTCCCTTTATCCTTGACTCCTTTCTTTCGCATTAAGTATTTTCCCATGTAGGATCGTATTAAAAAATTTTAATACATATACATGTATATCTGTATATAATGTTTATTTATTTTGAGAAAGAGAGAGAGAGAGAGGAGCCCGAGCAGGCTCTGTGCTGTCAGCACTTTCTCATATGTTACATGAGGGATTTGGACCTGGTGGCGGACCTATGTTGTTTTCATTCTGTTTAGTGTTTTTTTTTTTTTTTTTTTTTTTTTTTACCGAGTGATGGATTCCCTACCTAGTGCCTCCTCTCCCTTGCAATTAGAGTAAGTGAAAATGTTGGGCATATGACACAGGAAAGGCAATTTCAAATGATTCCCTGGGATTCATTTGTGGAGGCTGGGAGGAAGATAACTCTCTTTCCATCCTGGCTGCTAAGCTGGGTGAGTGAATATTAAATTTTTTCGTTGATTTTCCTCGTCATATGGAGAAGAGCCATTTGTACCAGATGAGAACAAAGGCAGGGAGAGATGAATAGAGATGAGAGAATTTTAGAGAATAAGAATCTTGGTGACACTATTCCCTTTAATGCTTGATTCCTAAAGCTCTGCCTTGGAGGGATCTAGAATCCTTCTCAACTGTAGGATCATTCAACTTCTGTTTTTGGTTTAAACTAATGTATTTGGTTCTTAGCCCTTGTAAAGGAGGTTCTTCACGACTATGTAGAGCATGCTAGAGAGAGCCCAGACCAACCTCACCTCTTTCCTCTACTATCTGTACCCACGGATCTCCTTGAATTTCAGTTTCCTCATCTGTACAGTAAGGACGAACATCCTTATATTCAAGTTGCTATGCAGGTAGTAGTAATATGGGAAAAGTACTTGGCTATGATAGATGCCTGATAAATGGTAGTGTTATACTATTTCCAATTTAATAATTTCTCATGCTGGATATTTCTCAGAGTTTAGAGGGCAACTTGAGTAGCAAACACTGAGAAAAATTAAGATTTGGAAGTAGAGGAATTGATGCAATTATATTTCAACAATCTGTGGATATGGGACATTTATCACCTGAAAACCCTTAGGACAGTGCTGACTTTAAGCAAACTGACTTAACAAAATGTTCTCTCTCTCAGAACTGGGAGTCCAGAGGTGGAGTTGGACCAAGAAAATATGGGCATGCACTGGTGTCAACCCATACTCTATGTATCTATGCACTCCTCTAGAGCAGAATTTTCAACTGATTCATTTCATGATGAGATGATGTCTCTCTGGAGCACGTGGGCACCACAATTCCTTGTCCTCATGCAATAGGAAAGAGAATTCATCAGTTCCCAGGTTTCTCTGCAAGCCTGTCCATTTCTTGTATACATCTAAATTGGCTTAAGCCAGTCCCATATTTGAGTCAACCACTGCTAGGGGACGTGACATCATCTTAATAGGTTTAGTCTAGCTATCTGGGGTGGGTCGCATGTTTAGGAGTCAAAAGACATAATCCTCACCATTCCATTAATCTTTCGGAGTCTCAGTTTCCCTTCCTGTAGAATATTTAGCTCACAGGTTGCTGAGAGAATTAAACAAGGTCACTGTGTATAATAATAATATTTGGCATAGTGTAACTGCTCAGTGAATGGAGGATATTGTAACTGAAATAATATATCATAAAACAAGGGGTAGAGGAGACATACTCACTAAAACAGACACCTGGGTGCCTGGACCTGGCTGGAACTCCTTGTCAGGTTGCCCCTCCTTGAACTTCACGCAGTAGTGGGTGCCGGCGTCTGAAAGAGAGATTTCACTGATGTGGATGGAAAAGTCTGTGTTGCCAGCTTTGGTGGTGCGTCCAATTTCTTTTACTCTGGGAAAGATGCCTCCTTTGAAATTGTAGGTTAATTCCCGGTGTGGCCCAGTTCCCTTGAACCATAAGACAGGTCCTTTGGGGAACGAATCTGGTACTCTGCAACTCAAGGTGACTGTGTCTCCGGTCGATACAGTCTGTGTCATCTCAGCTTGTTGCACCTGGAATAGCTCATGTGAGGCTCCTGCAAAGAAACTCAAAATCATTTCTTACTTCCCATGCTCTGACCTAGAGAAGATGGGAGAGAACTTGGATCCAGATCATGGTCGGACCTCATTCATTAATTAGTTCTTTTAATGCCACATGGGAGCACGCACACGCTGAGTTTAGAGGGGCCTCTGCAAGTGATGGAAGCTCCTGACCTCACCGACTGAGGGGGGTCAGTGCAGGGGATCAGCTGTATCACCTCCCCAGTTCCACGTCTCAGCCCCTAACCAAGGTAAGAAGACAGGGAGGAAGAGGGCTGGGATTATGAATTGGTAGTGTTCATGGAGAGAGACCAGTCCCTCCCCCATCTAAATGCCAAAGATCACTCAGTACATTTGGAGATGGGTCCAAGTACTCTCTGCCCACCTCATACTTACAGTGAGTTTGGGATTGACCTTCATCTCTTTTATTTATTTATTTGTTTATTTATTTATTTATTTATTTATTTATTTATTTATTTAATATTTGAGTTAGTTAAAATATAGTGCACTATTGGTTTCAGAGGTAGAATTCAGTGATCATCACTTAGATATAACACCCAGTGCTCATCATAACAAATGCCCTTCTTAATACCTATCACCCATCTAGCCCATCTCCCACCCATCTACCTCCACCAACCTTCAGTTTTTCTCTATCATTCAGAGTCTCTTGTGGTTTATTTCCCTTTCTTCTCTTTCCTTTCCCCTTCCCATATATTAATTTGTTTTGTTTCTTAAATTCCACCTGAGTGAAATCATATGATATTTGTCTTTCTTTGATTTACTTATTTCTTATTTTTTTTCAATATATGAAATTTATTGTCAAATTGGTTTCCATACAACACCCAGTGCTCATCCCAAAAGGTGCCCTCCTCAATACCCATCACCCACCCTCCCCTCCCTCCCACCCCCCATCAACCTTCAGTTTGTTCTCAGTTTTTAAGAGTCTCTTATGCTTTGGCTCTCTCCCACTCTAACCTCTTTTTTTTTTTTTCCTTCCCCTCCCCCATGGGTTTCTGTTAAGTTTCTCAGGATCCACCTAAGTGTGAAACCATATGGTATCTGTCTTTCTCTGTATGGCTTATGTCACTTAGCATCACACTCTCCAGTTCCATCCACGTTGCTACAAAGGGCCATATTTCGTTCTTTCTCATTGCCACGTAGTACTCCATTGTGTATATAAACCACAATTTCTTGATCCATTCATCAGTTGATGGACATTTAGGCTCTTTCCATAATTTGGCTATTGTTGAGAGGGCTGCTATAAACATTGGGGTACAAGTGCCCCTATGCATCAGTACTCCTGTATCCCTTGGGTAAATTCCTAGCAGTGCTATTGCTGGGTCATAGGGTAGGTCTATTTTTAATTTTCTGAGGAACCTCCACACTGCTTTCCAGAGTGGCTGCACCAATTTGCATTCCCACCAACAGTGCAAGAGGGTTCCCGTTTCTCCACATCCTCGCCAGCATCTATAGTCTCCTGATTTGTTCATTTTGGCCACTCTGACTGGCATGAGGTGATATCTGAATGTGGTTTTGATTTGTATTTCTTTGATGAGGAGCGACGTTGAGCATCTTTTCATGTGCCTGTTGGCCATCCGGATGTCTTCTTTAGAGAAGTGTCTATTCATGTTTTCTGCCCATTTTTTCACTGGGTTATTTGTTTTTTGGGTGTGGAGTTTGGTGAGCTCTCTAGAGATTTTGGATACTAGCCCTTTGTCCGATATGTCATTTGCAAATATCTTTTCCCATTCCGTTGGTTGCCTTTTAGTTTGGTTGGTTGTTTCCTTTGCTGTGCAGAAGCTTTTTATCTTCATAAGGTCCCAGTAATTCATTTTTGCTTTTAATTCCCTTGCCTTTGGGGATGTGTCGAGTAAGAGATTGCTACGGCTGAGGCCAGAGAGGTCTTTTCCTGCATTCTCCTCTAGGGTTTTGATGGTTTCCTGTCTCACATTCAGGTCCTTTATCCATTTTGAGTTTATTTTTGTGAATGGTGTGAGGAAGTGGTCTAGTTTCAACCTTCTGCATGTTGCTGTCCAGTTCTCCCAGCACCATTTGTTAAAGAGACTGTCTTTTTTCCATTGGATGTTCTTTCCTGCTTTGTCAAAGATGAGTTGGCCATACGTTTGTGGGTCTAGTTCTGGGGTTTCTATTCTATTCCATTGGTCTATGTGTCTGTTTTTGTGTCAATACCATGCTGTCTTGATGATTATAGCTTTGTAGTAGAGGCTAAAGTCTGGGATTGTGATGCCTCCTGCTTTGGTCTTCTTCTTCAAAATTACTTTGGCTATTCAGGGCCTTTTGTGGTTCCATATGAATTTTAGGATTGCTTGTTCTAGTTTCGAGAAGAATGCTGGTGCAATTTTGATTGGGATTGCATTGAATGTGTAGACAGCTTTGGGTAGTATTGACATTTTGACAATATTTATTCTTCCAATCCATGAGCACGGAATGTTTTTCCATTTCTTTATATCTTCTTCCATTTCCTTCATAAGCTTTCTATAGTTTTCAGCATACAGATCTTTTACATCTTTGGTTAGATTTATTCCTAGGTATTTTATGCTTCTTGGTGCAATTGTGAATGGGATCAGTTTCTTTATTTGTGTTTCTGTTGCTTCATTGTTAGTGTATAAGAATGCAACTGATTTCTGTACATTGATTTTGTATCCTGCAACTTTGCTGAATTCATGTATCAGTTCTAGCAGACTTCTGGTGGAGTCTATCGGATTTTCCATGTATAATATCATGTCATCTGCAAAAAGCGAAAGCTTAACTTCATCTTTGCCAGTCTTGATGCCTTTGATTTCCTTTTGTTGTCTGATTGCTGATGCCAGAACTTCCAACACTATGTTAAACAACAGCGTTGAGAGTGGACATCCCTGTCGTGTTCCTGATCTCAGGGAAAAAGCTCTCAGTTTTTCCCCGTTGAGGATGATGTTAGCTGTGTGCTTTTCATAAATGGCTTTTATGATCTTTATGTATGTTCCTTCTATCCCGACTTTCTCGAGGGTTTTTATTAAGAAAGTTTGCTGGATTTTGTCAAAGGCCTTTTCTGCATCGATTGACAGGATCATATGGTTCTTCTCTTTTCTTTTATTAATGTGATGTATCACATTGATTGATTTGCGAATGTTGAACCAGCCCTGCATCCCAGGAATGAATCCCACTTGATCGTGGTGAATAATTCTTTTTATATGCTGTTGAATTCGATTTGCTAGTATCTTATTGAGAATTTTTGCATCCATATTCATCAGGGATATTGGCCTGTAGTTCTCTTTTTTTACTGGGTCTCTGTCTGGTTTGGGAATCAAAGTAATACTGGCTTCATAGAATGAGTCTGGAAGTTTTCCTTCCCTTTCTATTTCTTGGAATAGCTTGAGAAGGATAGGTATTATCTCTGCTTTAAACGTCTGGTAGAACTCCCCTGGGAAGCCATCTGGTCCTGGACTCTTATTGGGAGATTTTTGATGACTGATTCAATTTCTTCGCTGGTTATGGGTCTGTTCAAGCTTTCTATTTCCTCCTGATTGAGTTTTGGAAGAGTGTGGGTGTTTAGAAATTTGTCCATTTCTTCCAGGTTGTCCAATTTGTTGGCATATAATTTTTCATAGTATTCCCTGATAATTGCTTGTTTCTCTGAGGGATTGGTTGTAATAATTTCATTTTCATTCATGATTTTATCTATTTGGGTCATCTCCCTTTTCTTTTTGAGAAGCCTGGCTAGAGGTTTATCAATTTTGTTTATTTTTTCAAGAAACCAACTCTTGGTTTCGTTGCTCTGCTCTACAGTTTTTTTAGATTCTATATTGTTGATTTCTGCTCTGATCTTTATTATTTCTCTTCTTCTGCTGGATTTAGGCTGTCTTTGCTGTTCTGCTTCTATTTCCTTTAGGTGTGCTGTTAGATTTTTTATTTGGGATTTTTCTTGTTTCTTGAGATAGGCCTGGATTGCGATGTATTTTCCTCTCAGGACTGCCTTCGCTGCATCCCAAAGCGTTTGTATTGTTGTATTTTCATTTTCGTTTGTTTCCATATATTTTTAAATTTCTTCTCTAATTGCCTGGTTGACCCATTCATTCTTTAGTAGGGTGTTCTTTAACCTCCATGCTTTTGGAGGTTTTCCAGACTTTTTCTTGTGGTTGATTTCAAGCTTCATAGCATTGTGGTCTGAAAGTATGCATGGTATGATTTCAGTTCTTGTATACTTATGAAGGGCTGTTTTGTGACCCAGTATGTGATCTATCTTGGAGAATGTTCCATGTGCACTCGAGAAGAAAGTATATTCTGTTGCTTTGGGATGCAGAGTTCTAAATATATCTGTCAAGTCCATCTGATCCAATGTATCATTCAGGGCCCTAGTTTCTTTATTGACTGTGCGTCTAGATGATCTATCCATTTCTGTAAGTGGAGTGTTAAAGTCCCCTGCAATTACCACATTCTTATCAATAAGGTTGCTTAAATTTGTGAGTAATTGTTTTATGTATTTGGGGGCTCCTGTATTCAGCGCATAGACATTTATAATTGTTAGCTCTTCCTGATGGATAGACCCTGTGATTATTATATAATGCCCTTCTTCATCTCTTGTTACAGCTTTTAATTTAAAGTCTAGTTTGTCTGATATAAGTATGGCTACTCCAGCTTTCTTTTGACTTCCAGTGGCATGATAAATAGTTCTCCATCCCCTCACTCTCAATCTGAAGGTGTCCTCAGGTCTAAAATGAGTCTCTTGTAGACAGCAAATAGATGGGTCTTGTTTCTTTATCCATTCTGATACCCTATGTCTTTTGGTTGGTGCATTTAGTCCATTTACATTCAGTGTTATAGGAAGATATGGGTTTAGAGTCATTGTGACGTCCATAGGTTTCATGCTTGTAGTGATGTCTCTGGTACTTTGTCTCACAGGATCCCCCTTAGGATCTCTTGTAGGGCTGGTTTAGTGGTGACTAATTCCTTCAGTTTTTGTTTGTTTGGGAAGACCTTTATCTCTCTTTCTATTCTAAATGACAGACTTACTGGATAAAGGATTCTCGGCTGCATATTTTTTTCTGTTCATCACATTGAAGATCTCCTGCCATTCCTTTCTGGCCTGCCAATTTTCAGTAGAGAGATCAGTCACAAGTCTTAATAGGTCTCCCTTTATATGTTAGAGCATGTTTATCTCTAGCTGCTTTCAGAATTTTCTCTTTATCCTTGTATTTTGCCAGTTTCACTATATGTCGTGCAGAAGATTGCTTCAAGTTATGTCTGAAGGGAGTTCTCTGTGCCTCTTGGATTTCAATGCCTTTTTCCTTCCCCAAATCCGGGAAGTTCTCAGCTATTATTTCTTCAAGTACACCTTCGGCACCTTTCCCTCTCTCTTCCTCCTCTGGAATACCAATTATGCGTATATTATTTGTCTTTAGTGCATCACTTAGTTCTCTAATTTTCCCCTCATACTCCTGGATTTTTTTATCTCTCTTTTTCTCAGCTTCTTCTTTTTCCATAATTTTATCTTCTAGTTCACCTATTCTCTCCTCTGCCTCTTCAGTCCGAGCCGTAGTTGTCTCCATTTTATTTTGCAGTTCATTGATAGCATTTTTTAACTCCTCCTGCCTGTTCCTAAGTCCCTTGATCTCTGTAGCAAGAGATTCTCTGCTGTCCTTTATACTGTTTTCAAGCCCAGCGATTAATTTTATGACTATTATTCTAAATTCACTTTCTGTTACATTGTTTAAATCGTTTTTGATCAGTTCGTTAGCTGTTGTTATTTCCTGGACGTTTTCTGAGGGGAATTCTTCCGTTTCGTCATTTTGGATAGTCCCTGGAGTGGTGCGGGACTGTAGGGCACTTCCCCTGTGCTGTCTTGAATAAGTTGCGTTGGTGGGTGGGGCCGCAGTCAGACCTGATATCTGCTCCCAGCCCACCGCTGGGGCCACAGTCAGACCGGTGTGTGCTTTCTCTTCCCCTCTCCTAGGGGCGGGATTCACTGTGGGGTGGTGTGGCCCGTCTGGGCTACTTGCACACTGCCAGGCTTGTGGTGCTGGGTATCTGGCGTATTAGCTGGGGTGGATCGGCAAGGTGCACAGGGGCGGGAGGGGCAGGCTTAGCTCGCTTTTCCTTCGGAGATCCGCTTCGGGAGGGGCCCTGCGGCACCGGGAGGGAGTCAGACCGGCCTGAGGGATGGATCCACAGAAGCACAGCGTTGGGTGTTTGTGTGGTGCAAGCAAGTTCCCTGGTAGGAACTGGTTCCCTTTGGGATTTTGGCTGGGGGATGGGCAAGGGAGATGGCGCTGGTGAGCGCCTTTGTTCCCCGCCAAGCTGAGCTCTGTCGTTTGGGGCTCAACACCTCTCCCTCCAGTTGTCCTCCAGACCTCCCGTTCCCCGAGCAGAGCTGTTAGCTTATAACTTTCCAGATGTCAAGTCCCGCTTGCTGTCGGAACACACTCCGTCCGGCCCCTCCGCTTTTGCCAGCCAGACTCGGGGGCTCTGCTTGGCCGGCAGGCCGCCCCTCCGCCCCGGCTCCCTCCCGCCAGTCCGTGGAGCGCGCACCGCCTCTCCGCCCTTCCTACCCTCTTCCGTGGGCCTCTCGTCTGCGCTTGGCTCCGGAGACTCTGTTCTGCTAGTCTTCTGGCGGTTTTTTGGGTTATTTAGGCAGGTGTAGGTGGAATCTAAGTGATCAGCAGGATGCGCAGTGAGCCCAGCGTCCTCCTATGCCGCCATCTTCCCAGGATCGGAAAAGTGTTTATTCAACTCTTCTGCCTGTTTCTTAACTGGGTTGTTTGTTTTATTTATTTATTTATTTATTTATTTTTTTATTTAAAAAAAATTTTTTTTTCAACGTTTATTTATTTTTGGGACAGAGAGAGACAGAGCATGAACAGGGGAGGGGCAGAGAGAGAGGGAGACACAGAATCGGAAACAGGCTCCAGGCTCCGAGCCATCAGCCCAGAGCCCGTCACGGGGCTCGAACTCACGGACCGCGAGATCGTGACCTGGCTGAAGTCGGACGCTTAACCGACTGCGCCACCCAGGCGCCCCGGGTTGTTTGTTTTTTGAGTGTTGAGTTTGATAAGTTCTTTATAGGTCTTGGATACTAACCCTTTACCAGGTATGTTATTTGCAAATATCTTCTCCTATTCCATGGGCTGCCTTTTCATTTTGTTGATTGTTTCTTTTTCTCCAGATTTTTATCTTGATGAAATCCCAATAATTTAGGTTTCCTTTTGTTTCCCTTGCCTTTGGTGACGTGTCTGGTGAAAAGTGGCTCTGGCTGAGGTCAAAGAGGTAGCTGCCTATGTTCTGTTCTAGGATTTTGATGGTTTCCTGACACACATTTAGGTCTTTCATCCATTTTGAATTTGTTTGTGTATGGTGTGAGAAAGTGGTCCAGGTTCATTCTTCTGCATGTCGCCATCCAGTTTTCCCAACACC
This sequence comes from Leopardus geoffroyi, assembly GCF_018350155.1. Taxonomy (NCBI): domain Eukaryota; kingdom Metazoa; phylum Chordata; class Mammalia; order Carnivora; family Felidae; genus Leopardus; species Leopardus geoffroyi. Next base: position 28,567,825 of record NC_059336.1, read on the forward strand.
GTTTGTTGAAGAGATTGTCTTTTTTCCATTGGGTGTTCTTTCCTGCTTTGTTGAAGATGAGTTGACCACATAGTTATGGGCCCATTTCTGGGTTTTCTATTCTGTTCCATTGAGCCATGTGTCTGTTTTTGTGCCTGTACCATACTGTCTTGTTGACTACAGCTTTGTGATATAGCTTGAAATCCAGAATTGTGATACCTCCACTTTTGTTTTTCTTTTTCAGGATTACTTTGGCTATTCAGGGTCTTTTATGGTTCCATACAAATTTTAGGATTTTTGATCTAGCTCTGTGAAGAGTGCTGGTGGTATTTTGATAAGGATTACATTAATGTGTAGATTGCTTTGGGTAGTATAGACATTTTAACAATGCGAGTTCTTCCAATCCATGAGCATGGAATGTTTTCCCATTTCTTTGTGTCCTTTTCAATATCTTTCAATGCTATGAAACTTGAAGTCAGCCACAAGAAAACATTTGGGAAGCTCCCAAATACATGGAGGCTAAAGAACATCCCACTAAAGAATGAAAGGGTTAACTAGGAAATTAAAGTAGAAACAAAAAAACATAGAAGCCAATGAAAATGAAAACATGACAGTACAGACCTTTTAGGATGCGGCAAAGGGAGTCCTAAGAGGAAAGTATATTGCAATTCAGGTTTATTTCAAGAAGCAAGAAAGATCCCAAATACATAATCTAACCTTACACCTAAAGGAGCTAGGAAAAGAACAGCAAATAAAGCCTAATGCCAGCAGAAGGGAAATAATAAAGATTAGAGCAGAAATAAATGATATGGAAATAAAAAAAACCCACTACAATACATCAATGAAACTAAGAGATGGTTCTTTGAAAGAATAAACAAAATTGATAAATCCCTAGCCAGACTTATCAAAAAGAGATAGTTCCCAAATAGATAAAACCATGAATGAAAGAGGAGAGATCACAACCAATACCACAAAAATAAAAACAATTACAAGAGAATACTATGAAAAATTGTATACCAACAAACTGGACAATTGGGAAGAAATGGACAAATTTCTAGAAACGCACAAATTACCAAAATTGAAACAGGAAGAAATAGAAAATTTGAACAAGACCATAACCAGCAAAGAAATTAAATCAGTTATCAAAAATCCCCCAACTACAAGTCTTGGGCCAGATGGCTTACCAGGGGAATTCTACCAGACATTTAAAGAAGAGTTAATACCTATTCTTCTCAAATTGTTGCAAATGGGAGGAAAGCTTCCAAACTCATTCTGTGAATCCAGCATTACCTTGATTCCAAACCAGACAAAATCCCCACTAAAAACAATTACAGGCCATTATCCCTGATGAACCTGGATGCTAAAATTCCCAACAAGATACTAGCAAATCAAATTCAAGAATACGTTAAAAGAATTATTCACCATGATCAAGTGGGATTTATTCCTGGGCTGCAGGGCTGGTGCAATATTTGCAAATCAATCAACGTGATACATCATATTAATAAAAGAAAGGGTAAGAACCATATGATCTTGTCAATAGATGCAGAAAAAGCGTTTGACAAAATACAGCATGCATTCTTGATAAAAACCTCAATAAATTGGGGATAGATGGAACATACCTCAACATCATAAAGGCCATATACAGAAGACGTACAGCTAATATCATCCTCAATGGTGAAAAACTGAGCGCTCTTCCCCTATGGTCAGGAAGGAGACAAGGATGCCCACTCTCATCATTATTATTTAACAAAACACCGAAAGCCTTAGCCTCAGCAATCAGACAACAAAAAACATATAAAGGCCATACAAATCAGCAAGGAAGAAGTCAAACTTTCACTATTTGCAGACATGATACTCTGTAGGAAACTGGAGAGACTCCACCAAAATTTGCTAGAACTAATACATGAATTCAGTGAAGTTACAGGATATAAAATCAATGTGCAGAAATCTGTTGCATTTCTATACACCAATAACAGTGCAGCAGAAAAAGAAATCAAGGAAGTGATCCCATTTACAATTGCACCAAAAACAATAAGGTACCTAGGAATAAACCTAACTAAAGAGGTGAAAAATCTGTACTCTAAAACCTATAGAAGACTTACGAGAGATATTGAGGAGGACATCTCTTTTCTGAAGGGTAAGCAGCCACCGAATTTGTGGAGCTATTAGTTCTGACAGGTATGGAGAAAGAGGAAGTCAAGAGATAACAAACCTAAAAAATCAAGGGGCATTTAGGATTACTATATGTGCTTGCAGGCAGGGTATGGTTCCTCTGCTTATCTCTCAAGATAGAAAAGAGAGACAGTTTCCTCTTCCCAACAAAAGAGAGTAGAGCCTCAAGGGACCTTGTCAATTTTGAAGGGTCCACGACTGACCCCCGACACCCACTGCCACCAACATCCCTACCACATGCTGTGTCAGGTCCTGGTAGTATCTCTCCTTTCAGGTTGGCAAACCATCAACGTCACTGATGGGGTGAGGTGCAGGTTAGAGAGACAAGGGAACTCCTGGCTGGGGAGGCTGAGAGAGAATGGCAGGTAGGCTGCCTACACTCACATTTTCTAGCTTGAGGGAAATGTGTAAATGTTCCATGGCCAGTTGGATGGCCTAGAACGTGGGTGGACTTGAGGAGAACATGACTGGGGAAGACTGGTTTTCCTAACAGAACAGATGGATACCCTAATCTCACTGTATTTAATGGAATTAACTCAGAGAGTAGGAAGAAGCAGGAAACACTGCTTGTCCTCAGAGAATCAGAGAACAGCAGAGGGCAGACCAGGGAAGGATCAAGTGTGAGGAGAGTGAGTCAACCCCTCCAGGACAGCTTTTCCAAACAAGACCTGGGAGTGGGTGACACACAAGGACCTTCCTGTTGGTCTCATGGTTCCCCAGAGCCATAGTAGGAGACCACACTCACTTCCTGTGTGGAGGATATGCCTTGACTGCATTGAGGTGATCCTTCAGGGACCTGCCACCAGGCCCCAATGACATTCCAGTTAGAAACGGGGGAGTGGAATTGTGCAGGCTTGTAGAGGTTGCCTCCCTGTGGATCCCTTTGTTTTGGCTCAGGTGATTTTGGGTTTAGGGCGCAAACTCTGCTATGTTGAGATTTTGTCCTGGGTCTGGAAGATAAGATGTGGCTACAAGGGTCAGTGAATGGAAATTGGGTCTCAGGGCATAGGTTAAAAGAGACTCAGTGGATAGCTGTCTTCCCAGGATTATCTCCTCAACTTAGGAAAGCGAGTCATCCATCAAGCTCTCGGTTTTCTCACTTTTGCATCTTGCAGTGTACACTGTAGTTGCATTTTGCCTACCGGATGTCTTCCTACGTGGGAATTTCCCTTGCCAAATGTCACCAGGTGTTTTTTTTGTTTTTTTTTTTTTTGGAGTTGTCAGGGACCGGTCCACATGACTTGATTCAATATTGGGCACAGACCTGTAGAATGGTCGATCAGTAGGGCCATCTGTAGAATACTACTAGCCTATGGGGTTGTTTGTAGATGAAGGGGCACTGTATCCAGTGTCGAGCAATGATTTGGTGCATGTATATTTTTAAAAGTTGATATTTACAAACTCAGAAGTGCATCAGTCTGTATCACCATTTACATACACGTAGGTGTCTGAACCCGTCACATGCTCATCAGGATGCCCGTTTCTTAATGTGACACAGTAGTAGGTGCCAGAATATCCAGGCAACACATCACTGATGCAGATGGAGTAGTCTGTTTGGTTGACCATTGTGTTTTCCACTTGGGTTAGTCTGGGGAGGTGGCTCCCATTGAAACTATAGATTAATTGTCATTCCTGCCCATTCTCCCTGAAGCACAAGATATTCCCTGCTGGGGATAGAGTAGACATGTTGCAGCCAAGAATGACAGCATCTCCTGTGTTGACCAACATTAACTTTTCAGTCTGGTTCACCTGGAGCTCTTCACCTGAAGTTCCTGGAAAGAAATTGGGAATCACATACCCTATTTTAGCCCAAGATAGCCTTAGGTTCTTGTACTACGTCAAGGTGGGGTCTCATCACATACTCTTTCAGAAACATGTACTGGCACCAACTGTATGAAAATTACAGATCTTGTTGCCATACGGGATGAAGGGAAGGAAACCAGCATGCAGAGAGGAGGATAGCACTTTTCTTCTGCATAAGGGTATGAGGATGAACTGGAACATAGTAGGCACTAAATAAACACTTAGTGGGTGAACTGTGAACTGGCAGACAGCTAAATGGCATTAAGACATGAAGAAATGGGCAGCAGGGAGCTGACCAAACTGAAATCAGGGTGGTATGATCAGCTTGCCTGCTTTTGTTTGGCCCTACCAGGATTCATGAATTATATCCCTGGGGTAGTAGACAGCCAGGAAGGTGACTGGGTGTGAAACAATGCTTGGGAAGCTCAGCTTTCTGAATTCTCACAGGATTTCCTGATGTGAATTTGAAAAGGAGGGTACAAGGGAGGTTTGCTGAGAGAAAAAAGAGAACTGCATTGTTGGGCTTGGTGGTCTCAGTTCAGACCTCCCCAAATACTGGGGAATATGAAGTTATTGTACGTGGAACTCAGCTCCCTTTGCCTGGGTTCCAAGAAGCAAGGTCTAAGGGAGGGTGATAAACAGGACCTCTCCTTTAGCTCTGGCATCCCCCAAATATAGCTTAAGGCTCTGACAGGAGACCACAACCACTCATTGATGTCCAGTGTGAGGAATATGGTCCCAGACAGGTTTGTGTGGCCACTCAGGTCCCTGTTGGCAAGCCCAGTCACACTCTAGTCCATGATGGGAGATATGTGTAGGCCTGGTGAGACTCATTTTGCTTGGGGCTCCAGACTGTAGAATGACCTCCTTTCCGTTGAAGAGATAAAGGGCATCTGGGGACAAACCTCATCACTGCTGAGACTCTTTTCTGGATCAGCCAGAAGCTAAGATTTTGGCTGTCAGAGGCAGCAAATGGAAGCGGACTTTAGACATGACAGACACAATAGACACCCGCGTCCCTCACATTGCTTGAGTCAGAGAGCCTCCATGGAGGGATTTCTAGGGCAGGGGTGATGAACTTCCTTAGTGTGAAGGAAGTGATTCCTTGGAAATTGTAGCTGAGAAGTTCATTTTCCTTCTTTATTTCTTATTTGGGATGAAAAGTATTTGAATGGATGTCTTCAAATTAAGGGATGGGTTTCTCCAAAACCAATAGATGAGCTTAAAACAAAAGTTCTACCATTTATGTATAAAATATTAATTAAGCCTATAAATGAGTAATGATATTTATTAATATTTGGGTTATTAGCCGATTCCCCTTTCAAGGAGCCATTCCCAGTCCCTGTCCCCAAAGTGAAGATAGAAAAAGTCCAAAGTGAAAAGTCAGCAGTATGTGAATTTGAGCAATCTATGAAATGACCCATAAAAACATATTGCCATGTGAAGTGATATTTCTCCAACGAATGATATACTCAAGATCTATTTGTACTAATTTTAAGGAAGTATCTATTATACATATGGCTACATATATAGAGTATTTATAGATTATAGATATTTATAGATATTTAAACTTAACTACTCTTCTTTCAGACTTACCCCCTTTTCTCCTAGAGTTTGTACAAAATGAAAATATTTTAGGTTTACCTTTGTGCCGAAGGGTATTTCTTAATTTGGCAATATTTTAAAAGTTCACCTTATTTAAAAGTTCACCTTATTGGTATTTTTTGGGAAGGAAATTAAAAAAAAAAAGAATACTCCTAAATCCATGTGTTTTGCCAACTGTATGTTGAAAGGTTGTGAAAAAGCTTACAGTTTATGAGGATCTGAGGGACCTCAAGACACTAAATTCTCTAATCAAAAGACATAGAGTAGATGAATGGGTATAAAACTAAACCAACTCAATACTTCCTACAAGAGACTTGCTCCAGCTTTAAGGACACACAGAGACTGAAAATGAAAGGATAAAAAAAAAAAATCCGTGTAAATGGAACAACAACAACAACAAAAAACAGGGGTAGCTATACTCATGTCAGATAAAATAGACTTTAAGCCAAAGATTGACTCTAGTAAGAGACAAAGGTCATTATCTAATGATAAAGGGTCAACCCAACAAGAATTGATATGTCATTTGTAAATATTTATGCACCCAACACAGGCGTACTCAAATATTTAAAGCAAAAATTAACAGACCTGATGGGAGAAGTAGATAGCAATACAGTAATGGTGGGGAAGTTCATTATGCTACTTTCAACAATAGATCTATCATCCTGAGAAAAAAATCTATAAAGAGCTTTGGATCTAAACCACATGTTAGACAAGAAGGATTTATCATTTACTCTCAATAAATCTAGTATAGAGGGAAAGTACCTCAGCATAATGAAGCCCATAGATGACAAGCCCACAGCTAACATCGTACTCAACAGGGAAGCTTTCCCTGTAAGATTAGGAACAAGACAAGGATGTCCACTCTCATCACTTTTATTCAACATAGTATTGGAAATCTGAGCGAGAGCAATTGAGTAAGAAAGATATAAAAGGCATCCAAATCGGAAAGGAAAATGTAAAATTGTCACTATTTACAGATGACACGATATTGTGTACAGAAAATCCTAAAGACTTTACCAAAAAACTATTAGAATGAATAAATGAGTTTTGTAAAGTCATGGGTACTAAATCAATATATACAAATATCTTATGTAAGCATAACCAACTATCAGAGAAATTAAGAAAACAATCCCATTTATAATTGTATCAAGAAGAATAAGATACCTTGGAATAAACTTAACCAAAAAGGTGAAAGATCTATATGCTGAAATCTGTAAGGTATTGATGAAAGAAATGGAAGAAGACATCTATAAAGATAGCCCATGCTCATGGATTGGAAGAATTAATATAATTAAAGTACCTATACTACCCAAGTCAATCCACAGATTCAAGGTCATCCCTGTCAATTTTCCAATGGCGTTTTTCATGAATAGAGCAAACAGTCCCAAAATTTGTATAGAACCACAAAAGACCTCAAATAGCCAAAGCAAGCTTGAAAAAGAAGAACAAAGTTGGAGGCATCATGCTTCCTGATTTCAAACTGTATTAGAAAGCTACAGTAATCAAAACAGTATGGTATTGGCATAAAAATAGACAATGGAATGGAATAGACAATGGAAGGGACAATGGAATGGAATAGAGAGCCCATCCATAAACTTATGCATATGTGGTCAATTACATTTTGACAAAGGTGACAATATACAGCGGGGAAAGAATAGTCTCATCACTAAATGGCGTTCAGAAAAATAGATAGCCACATGCAAAAGAATAAAGCTGAGCTATTCTCTTACACCATGTACAAAAATCAACTCAAAATAAATTAAAGGCTTGAACATAAGACCTAAAGCCATAAAACTAGAAAAAAAACATAGGAAAGAAACTCCTTGACATGAGTCTTAGCAATGTTTTGTTGGATTTGATACTAAAGCAATGGCAACATAAGTAAAAATAGACTAGTAGGACTGAATCAAATGGAAAAGCTTCTGTACAACAAAGGAAACCATCATCAAAATGAAAAGGTAAGCTATCAATGGGAGAAAATATTTGCAAATCTGGTAAGGAGTTAATATCCAAAATATAAACGGAATTCATACAACTAAATAGCAAAAAAGCCCCAAGCAGCAACAACAAAACCCAATAGTACAATTTAAAAATTGGCAGAGGAACTGAACGGACTTTTTTTTTTTCCCCAAAGAAGACATACAAATGGCCAACAGGTGCATAAAAAGGTATTCAACATCACTGATAACCAGGGAAATGCAAATCAGAATCACAATGATATCACTTCACACATCTTAGAATGGCTGTCAGAAGACAAGAGCTAACAGGTGTTGGTGAGGATGTGGAGAAAAGAGATTTCTTGTCCATCATTTTTGGGAATGTAAATTGGTGCAGCCACCGTGGAAAAGAGTATGGAGTGTCCTCAAAAGGTTAAAAATATGACTATCATATAGTCCAGCACCATATATATCTTATCATATATCACATATTATACTACCATATAATCCAGCAATTCCACTTCTGGGCTTATATCCAAAGAAAATGAAACCACTATCTTGAAGAGGTGTCTGCACTCCCATGTTCATTGCAGAATTGTTTACAATAGCCAAGACCGGAAAACAACCTAAGTGTCCATCAATGGATGAATGGATAACAAAAATGTTAACAGATATCACAATGTATAATGGGATATTAATTAGCCATTAAAAGAAGGAAAACCTGCTATTTGCAACAACATGGGTAGACCTGGAGGTCATTATGCTGAGATAAGTCAGAGAAAGACACATACTGTGATCTCACTTGTATGTGGAATCTAAAAAAAACCAAACTCACAGATATAGAAAACAGATAGGTGGTTGCCAGAGGTGAGGCCTTGGGGGTGGGGGAAAGAGGTGAGGGTGGTCAAAAGATACAAATTTCCAGTTATGAGTTAACTAAGTTCTGGGGACAAAAAGTTTGTGACTCTGTGAAGTGACAGATGTTCACTCAACTTTATTGTAATCATTTTGCAATATATACATATATCAAATCATTACATTGTACCCCTCACATAAAAATGATGTTGTATGTCGACTATATCTCAGTAAAACCGAGCAAAAAACCCTAAACTGATTTCACTTAAAGGATTGCTCTTTATTACATGTCTTTGGCATTAAAGCTTTTAATCACTACTATCACTGTCATTACATGACATCACATGTCATGTTATGAAATGATAATGATAGATGATAGTTGCTTCTGTTTGGTCTGTGATTAATAAAATTTCAAGTTGCCAGAGAAAAAAAAATCTATACTGTTTCAAACTAACCTAGGCCAATTTGGTCATGCATAATTATTGGGTTCTTTTAGATCAGTCATGATAGCCTCGGTTAGTTGGGATAGGAAAAGCCTCTAGATTTCTTCCCCCAAAACGTTGCTACCAAGTCACATATTACAGTGAGAGAGAGATATAATCTGAATTATGTCACTCACACAAACATTACTCACTAGATATAAAAACAGTCATATAGCCAGTTTTGCCGACTCAATGAAGTTGAACCTCTGTGTCCTTTTCCACTGTGTGTTTTTAAAATCATCTTAACCATTTTTAAGAGTACAGTTCAGTACAGTCCATCATTGGAATTATTGGAAATAGATCTCCAGAACTTTTTCTTCTTACGAAACTGAAACTCTGTACCCATCAACAACCCCCATTCCCCTCTCCCTCCAGCTCTTATTATTTTTTTTTTTAATTTTTTTTTTCAACGTTTATTTATTTTTGGGACAGAGAGAGACAGAGCATGAACGGGGGAGGGGCAGAGAGAGAGGGAGACACAGAATCTGAAACAGGCTCCAGGCTCTGAGCTGTCAGCACAGAGCCCGACGCGGGGCTCGAACTCCCGGACCGCGAGATCGTGACCTGGCTGAAGTCAGACGCTCAACCGACTGCGCCACCCAGGTGCCCCATAACGTTTATTTATTTTTGAACAGAGAGACACAGAGCATGAACGGGGGAGGGTCAGAGAGAGGGAGACACAGAATCGGAAACAGGCTCCAGGCTCTGAGCCATCAGCCCAGAGCCCGACGCGGGGCTCGAACTCACGGACCGCGAGATCGTGACCTGGCTGAAGTCGGACGCTTAACCGACTGCGCCACCCAGGCGCCCCCCTCCAGCTCTTATTAACCGTGATTCTGTTTTTGGTCTTGGTGAGTTTGACTACTCTTGATATCTCCTATCAGTATAATCATACAGAATTTGTCTTTATGTGATTAGCACATTCACTTAGCATAATGTCCTCAAGATTCATCCACGTTGTGCATGTGACGGTATTTTCTTCGCTTTTTCTGTCATTGTTAATAGCAGATAGTTGTTGAGCATCTACTGATTATTAGGCTTGTTCGAGATATTTTTGACCAATGAAAAAAACAGGGGTAAAGAAAACTAACTTTTTAAATAAATTTCTCTGAATTGACAGATTATCCATGCTAAGATATCTTAACTAAGTCTTATATTAAGGTGTCTGCTGTATTTTTTATGTAGTAATTCTTTTTTTTTAAGTTTATTTATTTTGAGAGAGCAAGGGAGTGCACAAATGGGGGCGGGGCAGAGGGAGAGAGGCAGGGGGAGGGAGAGAGAAAGGGAGAGAAAGAGGGAGGGAATCCCAAGCAGGCTTTGTGCTGTCAGCACAGAGCCCCACTTAGGGCTCAAACTCACAAACTGTGAGATCGTGACCTGAGCTGAAGTCGGACGCTTAATGACTGAGACACCCAGGTACCCCTAGGTCGTAATTTTTACGTCTATATTCTACTATATATGCATAGTTTTGTAAAAGTTAATGCTTGTAGAATAAGTGAGTTCTTTGAAAAACCCAGACAACTTATTGTCAGTCCATCACCAATTCTACTAGCTTGCAAAATCTTCTGCATTTAAAAAATATATTTTGTTTTATTTTTATTGTGGCAAAAAACATAAAATTCACCATCTTAACCAGTTTCAAGTGTACAGGGTAGTGTTGTTATTCACACAATTATACAACAGATATTCAGAACTCTCATCTTGCAAAACGGAAACTCTGTACCCTCAGAATAGCTCTCTTTCTCCCTGTTCTTCCAGGCTATGGTAAGCTTTCTACTTTGTTTCTATGAGTTTTACTATTGTAGGTAGATATCTCATATAAGTGGAATCATACAGAATTTGCTGTTTTGTGACTGGCTTATTTCATTTAGTATGATATTCTCAACATTCACCCAACATTTTAGCACGTGGTAGGACTTCCTTCCTTTTTAGGGCTGAATAATATTCCATTGTATGTATACGCCACATTTTGTTTATCATTCATCTATTGATGGGTATTTGGGTTGCTTCCATTTCTTGGCTATTGCAGATAGCGCTGCTATGAACAGGGTGTGAAGCTATCTCTTTGAGACCTGGATTTCAATTCTTTTGGATATATACCCAAAAGTGGGATCGCTGGAACATATGGTAGTTCTGTTTTTAATCTGTCAAGGAAATACCTACCAAGGAACATATCATACCATACCATACTACCATATGGACGAGTGTCTTGTCCATAGAGCCTGGCAGTATTATACAGTCCTACCTACATGCACAAGGGTTTCAGTTTCTCCATATCCTCATCAACACTTATTATTATTTTTAATAGTAAAAAATTCTAATAGATGTGAAGTGATAACTCATTGTGGTGTTGATTTGCTTTTCTCTGAACATTAGTGAAGTTGAGCATCTTTTTCATGTGATAGTTGGCCAGTCACTTTATCATCTTTGGAGAAACATCTTTTCAATTCCTTTGCCCACTTTTTAATTGGTTATTTTGTTGCTGTTGGTTTGTAGGAATTATTTATATTTTCTAGATATTAACCCTTATCAGACACAAGATTTACAAATATTTTCTTCCATTCCACAGGTGGCCTTTTTATTCTGTTCATTGTGTCCTTGGGTGCACAAAAATGTTTAAGTTTGATGGAGGTCTATTTGTGTATTTTTGCTTTTGTTGTCTGCTTTTGGTATCATCCAAGAAATTACTTCCATATCCAACATCTTGAAGATTTTCCCTCATGTTTTCTTGTAGGAGTCTTGCAATTTTGGGTCTTACATTTAGCTTAGTTTACCCGTTTTGGTTAAATTTTACGTACGGTTGGTGTAAGATAAAGGTTCAATATCATTCTTTTGCAGGTGGATATCCAGTTTACCCAACACTGTTTTTTGAAGAGATTGTCCTTTCCCAGTTGAGTGCTTTTGGCATCCTTGTTGAAGATCATTCAACCAATACATGAGGGTTTATTTCTGGCTCTCTGTTTTGTTTTATTGGTCCATACGTCTGTCTTTATGCTGGTACCGCATTGTTTGATTACTGTTTCTTTGCAGTAAATTTTGGGGTTCCTTGAGATTTGCTATGACTATTAGGATGGATTTTTCTATTTCAGAAGAAATTGTCATTGGGATATTGATGGAGATTGCATTGTATCTGTAGATTGCTTTGGGTAGTACTGCCATATTGACAATATTGAGTATTACAATCCATGACCATAGGATGTCATGCCATTTATTTGTGTCTTCTTTAATTTCTTTTAGCATTGATTTGTAGTTCTTCGTATACACATCATTTGCCATCTTGGTTAGATTTATTCCTAAGTTTTTTATTCTTTTTGATGCCATTGTAAATGGAATTTTAAAAAATTTCCTTTTAAATTATTCATTCCATGGAAACAAACTGATTTTGTATCCTGCAACTTTTCTGAATTATTTTATTAGTTATAACAGTGTGTGTGTGTGTGTGTGTGTGTGTGTGTGTGTGTAATCTTTAGTGTTTTCTACATATAAAATCAACTATGAATAGAGATACTTTTACTTCTTCCTTTCCAATTTGAATGACTTTTATTTCTTTCTCTTGCCTGATTTCTCTGATTAGGACTTTTTTTTTTTTTTTTAATTTTTATATTATATTATTTATTTTTGAGAGAGACAGACAGAGTGTGAGCAGGGGAGCAGGGCAGAGAGAGAGAGAGGGAGACATAGAGTCTGAAGCAGCTCCAGGCTCCAAGCTGTCAGCACAGAGCCCAACACAGGGCTCAAACTCATGCACCACGAGATCATGACCTGAGCTGAAGTTGGAAGCTTAACCAATTGCCACCCAGGTGCCCTGCTGACTAGGACTTCTAATACTATGTTGAATAGAGTGATGTCTGTTCCTAATCTTAGAGGAAAAGCTTTTAGCCTTTCACCATTTAGTATGATGGTAGCTGTGAGCTTTCCACATATGCTATTTATTATATTGAGGTAGTTTTCTTCTATTCCTGTTTTTTACTGATAAAATGATATTGACTTTTGTCACATGCTTTTTATGTCTCAGTTGAGAGGATTATGTATTTTTGCCTTCATTCTGTTAATGTGGTATATTACATTGATTGATTTCCATATATTGAACCATCCTTGCATTCTGGGAATAAATCCCAGTAGGTCATGGGGTATAATCCTTTTAATATATCTTAAATTTGGTTTGATAGTATTTTATTGAAGATGTTTTGATCAATATTTACCATATATATGGTCTGTAGTTTTCTTAAAAAAAATTTTTTTTGAGAGAGAGAGAGCAAGCAGGGGAGGGACAGAGAATGAGGGAGAGCACACACGAGAGAATCCCAGGTGGGCTGACAGTGCAGAGTCCATTGTGGGGCTCAAACTCAGGAACCGTGAGATCATGATCTGAGCTGAAACCAGGAGCCGGGCACTTAAATGACTGAGCTACCCAGGCTCCCCTAGTCTGTAGTTTTCTTGTAGTATCTTTGGCTTTGGTATCAGAGTAATGCTGGCCTCATAAAACAAGTTTGGAAGTGTTTCTTCTCATTCAATTCTTTGAAAGAGTTTGAGGATTTATGTTCAATCTTCTTCAAATGTTTGGTAGAATTCTCAAGTGAAATTATCTAGTTCTGGGCTATTTGTTGGATAGTTTATGATAACTGATTTAATCTCCTTACTAGTTATTGGTCTGTTCAGATTTTCTATTTCTTCATGACTCAATATTGTTAAGTTGTGTGTTTCTGGTAATTTATTCTAGGTTTTTATTTATTCTAGGTTATCCAATTTATTGAGGTATAGTTGTTCATAGCATTCTCTTATAATCCTTCTTATTTCTGTGGCCTCGATTGTATTGCCCCCTCTTTCATTTCTAATTTTAGTTGAGTCTTCTTTTTTTAAATCTAGCAAAAGGTTTGTCAATTGGTCTTTTAAAAAAACCAGCTCTTAGTTTCATTGAATTTTTTAAATTCTCTATTTTGTTTACCTCTGCTTTAATCTTTGTATTTTCTTCCTCCTGCTTGCTTTGTGTTTAGTTTTTGTTTGAGTTGAAAAGTTAGGCTTTTGCTTTGAGATCTTTCTTCTTTTCTTTTCTTTTTTTTCTGGTTCCTCTTTAAAAATTTTATTTGAATTCAAGTTACTTAACATACAGTGTAGTATTGGTTTCAGGAGTAGAACCCAGTGATTCATCACCTACATATAACACCCAGCGTTCATCCCAACAACTGCCCTCCTTAATGCCTATCACCCATTTAACCCACCCTCCCACCCACCTCCTCTCCAACAACCATCAGTTTGTTCTTGGCATGTAAGAGTCTTTTAAGTTTGGTTTCCCTGTCTGTTTTTAGCTTATTTTTCCTTTGCTTCTCCTGTGTTCATCTGTTGTGTTTCTTAAATTCCACATATGAGTGAAATCCTATGATATTTGTCTTTCTCTGCCTGACTTATTTTGCTTAGCATCATACACTCTACTTCCATCCATGTTGTTGCAAATGGCAAGATTTCATTCTTTTTCATTGCCGAGTAATATTCCATTTGGTATATGCCAAATCTTTCTTTATCCATTCATCAGTCGATGGGCATTTGGACTCTTTCCATAATTTGGCTGTTGTTGGTAACATTGGTATAAACACTGGGGTGCATGTACCTCTTCAAATTAGTATTTTTGTATCCTTTGGATAAATACCTAAGAATGCAATCGCTGGGTTCTAAGGTAATTCTATTTGTAATTTTTTGAGGTACCTCCACATTGTTTTCCAAAGTGGCTTCGCCAGTTTATATTCCTACCAACCTCTTTCTAATGTATGCATCTATCACCATAAACTCCCTCTTAGAACTGTTTTTACTGAATCCCTTAAGTTTTGGTATGTTGTGTTTTTATTTGTCAGAAGATATTTTCCAATTAACTTTGTGATTTCTTTTTTGACGCTTCGTTGTTTAAGATTGTGTTGTTTAATTTCTGTGTATTTTTAAATTTTTCCTGTTTTTCTTCTGCTGTTGATTTCTAATTACATTCTATTGTACTCAGAAAAGATACTTTCCACCTTTTAAAATTTGTTAAGACTGTTCTGTGACCTAACATATGTTCTGTCTTGGAGAATGTTCAGTGTGTACTTTGAGGAGAATGTATATTCTGCTGTTGTTGGGTGGAATGTTCTGTATATGTCTGTTAAGTCTAGTTGGTCTGTAGTGTTATTCTGCTCTTCTGTTTCCTCATTAATCTTCCGATTGTTCATCCATTATTGAAAGTGGGGTCTTGAAATCTCCTTCTCTTATTGTGTGTATTTCTCCCTTCAATCCTGTCAATATTTGCTACCAAAATTTAGAGATCTGATGTGTAGTGAATAAATATTTTTATATACTTTTGGTTGAGTCAACCCTTTGATTATTATGTAATGTCCTCTTTGTTTGTTGTATCAGATTTTTATTTAAAGTGTATTTTATCTGGTATCAGAATAGCCACATATGCTCTCTTTTGGTTATCATTTGAATGGAACGTCTTTTTCCCTTCTTTCATTTTCAGCCTCTGTATGTTCTTAGATGTAAAGGGAGTCTCTTATAGATAGCATATAGCTGGATCCACATTTTCAAAAAATCAGTTAGCCAACTTATATCTTTTTATTAGGGAGTTTAGTCCATTTATATTCAAGGTAATTACTAATAGGGAAGGACTTAACTATAGTCATTTTGTTCATTGTTTCCTGCATGTCTTGTACCTTTTTTGCCCTTTCTTTCCTCTCTTACTGCCTTCTTTTGTTTTTCATTGATTTTGCAGTGGAATCCTTTGATTTCTTTTTCATTTTGTTTTGTCTGTATTTATAGATCTTTTCTTTGTGGTTACCATTGCAAAAATACCTTAAAGTTATAACAATCTATTTTATTGTATTTTTTAATGTTTATTTATTTTTGAGAGAGAGACAGAGACAGAGACAGAGACAGAGAGGAGAGAGAGAGTGAGATGAGGAGGAGCAGAGAGAAGGAGACACAGAATCCGAAACGGGCTCCAGGCTCTCAGAGCCCAACACAGGGCTTGAACTCATGAACTGCGAGATCATGACCTGAACTGAAGTCAGATGCTTAACCGATTGAGTCACCCAGGCACCCCTACAACAATCTATTTTAAACTGATGGCAACTTAACTTCAATTGCATACAGAAATGCCACCACTTACATCACAACCCCAACTTTGTTACTGATATCACAAATTACATGTTTATATATTGTGTACTCAATATAGATTTATAGCTTTTTGTTTTTCTCACTTAAATTCTATACAAGAATTAAGAGTGAACTTATGCACCAAAATTACAATAATACAGATTACTGTGTTTGTACATGTATTTTCCTTTACTGGAGAACTTTATAGTTTTGTATAGCTTCATTTTGCTGTCCAGTATCTTTTCTTTTTTTAAAAAAAATTTTTAATGTTTATTTATTTTTGAGAGACAGAGAGATAGAATGAGCGAGGGAAAGGCAGAGAGAGAGAGAAGGAGAGACAGAATCTGAAGCAGGCTCCAGGCTCTGAGCTGTCAGCACAGAGCCCCACACAGGGCTCAAACTCATGAACCGTGAGATCATGACTGGAGCCAAAGTCGGATGCTCAACCGACTGAGCCACCCAGGCGCCCCTCCTGTCCATTATCTTTTTACTTAAACTTGAAGAGTTCCCTTTAGCATTCTTATAGAGAAGCTCTAGAGGTAATGAACGCTTTCTACATTTGTTTAACTGGGGAAATCTTAATATTGCTTTCATTTTTGAGGGACAGTTTTGTTAGATATAGTATTCTTGGTTGACAGATTTGTTCTTTCAGCAATCTGAATATATCATTCCATTGCCTTCTGGGCTGCATGGATTCATCCAAGAAATTCACTAATGATCTTACAGAAGCTCCTTTTTATGTAATGAGCTGCTTTTCTCTTGATGCTTTCAAGTTACTCTCTTTGTCTTTGACTTTCAATTGTTTGATTATAATGTTTCTCCTTGTGGGTATTTTTGGATTTATCCTGGTTGGAGTTATTTGAATTTATATGTCAATTGATTTCTTCAGATTCGGAAAGTTTTGGGGCCATTTTTCCCCCCAAATAAGTTGTCTGCTTCTTTCTCTCTCTCGGGATTCCTATAATGTGTATATTGGTCTGTTTGATGGTAACATAAATGTTTTAGGTTGTCTTCACTTTCTTAACTCTTTTGTCTTCTGTGACTCAGTGATTTCAAGTGAATTGTGTTAAGGTTCTCTGGTTCTTTCTCCTACCTCATCAAGTCTGCTGTTTAACCCCTCTGGTAAATATTCAATTCACTATTGTATTTTTCAGGTCCAGAATTTGTTAGGTTCTTTATTACAGTTTTTTTTGTTGTTGTCGTTGTTGTTGATATTCTCATTTTGTTCATATGTTGTTTTCTTTTTTTCATATGTTGTTTTCTTGATTTCATTTCATTGGTTATCCATGTTCTCTTTTAGTATATTGAGTAGCTTTAACATAGTTGTTTTGAGTTATTTGGCAGGAAGTCCAGCCATCTGAGTTTCTTAAGGGGGTTGGCTTCTGGAGTCTTATGTTTTTCATTTCATTGGGCCATGTTTTCCTGGTTCTTTGTGTGGTTTTTTTTTGCTCTTTTTTTGGGATTTGGGCATTTGAAAAAACCATGTTTGCATCCTCCCCCACGTTCATATGTTGAAATTCTACTCCCCAAAGGTGATGGTATTAGTAGGTGGAGCTTTCAGGAGGTGCTTAGGTCATGAGAGTGGATGCTTTATGAATGAGATTAGTGCCTTATAAAAGAGACCCCACAGAGGTCCCTAGCCCCTTTTACCATGTTAAGCCACAATGAGCCTCACCTGACCATGCCACTGGCATAATCTTGGATTTCCAGCCTCCAGAACTGTAGGGAACAAATTTCTATTATTTATAAGCTACCCAGTCTAGTATTTTGTTATAGCAGCCTGAATGGACTAAGATAACCACCGTTTTATGGACTGGCTTACTTCCTCAGTCAGCCTGGCAAGCAGTTCTGGGACCTTTCAAATGTTTTCTGGGGACGTAACTTCTCTGGGCTTGTGTATGTTTTTTTAGCTGCCTCAAATTCTCTAAGCAGCTTGCCTTTTCTTCTCGAGAGATCACAGTCTCTTATTCTCCCTGGTGTCTTCTTGTGGAGCTGCATAACGTGTGTAGCTCTAATAAGCCATTTTGATGGTCTCTGTTTTCAGCACTTTTAACCTGCACTGCTGTTCCTTTTAGTGCACTGAATCAGATGAGACAGAAACCATCCCCTCAGGCAGCCCCCAGACAATCCAGAGTGTTTGATGTATGATCTGTTCTGTTTCCATCCTGAGGGTGAAGCATGTATGGGAGGTTTTCTCCTTAACTGTGCCCTATACCAGGTTGGGGGTGGGGTATGAGTGTACAAAACATCGCAAACTTTACTACAGCTTTCACTGGAATCCCTTCCTGGTTTTCCATTGGTCTGGGGGCTGCTGCTTCTCAGCTGATTTCTAACATTCTTACAAAGGTATTCTGGTCCATAGAGGGTTGTTGTTTGGTTGTCTCCATGGGAGAGGAAGGCTTGGGGACTTCCTAGTCTGCTCATCTTGCTGATGTCACTACTTTAAGTGATTAAAAACAATTTCTTTTCACCAAAATTTTTTTTCTGGGAGTAGAGGCACAGAGCTCCTCACACTGTCATACCACTCACATAGGACTATTTCTGTTTTAAACCCTGAGGTTTGTGACAATTAGTTATAACAACTACAGCAAACTTATACTCAGTATTTCAAAACTGTATGTATATATGCTTTTTATTTATTATGTAGAAATGGTATAAATTAATACATTTCTGACTCTTTGGCTTTTAACAGGGAGATTGAACTCATTCACAGTATTTTTTCGGTAAATTATCTTTATGCACATCCACACCCCCACTCTAACTTGAGTCTTCTTATTAGGAAGAAGATAAAGTCATAAACCCAAGGATTATGGGAGTAAGAGATCAGAGTTCTGTTAACCGTTGTGACTTTAGGCAAGCCCAGTCTCTGGGTCTCAACTTCTTAATATGTTACATGAAGGGTTTGGACCTTGGTGGGGACACATGTCGTCTGTTGGACATTCATTTCATTGGGTTGATGGATTCCCTACCTAGCACCTTCTTTCCTTTGTAATAATGGGTAAGTGGAAGGCACAAGAAAGGCAATTTCAAATGATTCTCTGGGATTCATTTGTGGAAGCTGGGAAGAAGAAGCTCTCTTCCCATCCTGGCCGCTGAGATGACGTAATGAATGTCAACATTTATCCCTTATCCCTTCCGTTATACAGATACTTATCCCTTATCCCTTCCATTATACAGATAAGGCCTGTGTGCATCAGGAGAGACAAAGCCAGGCAGAGATGAATAGAGATGAGAGAATTTAAAAGAATAAGATTCTTGGTGGCCCTGAGTCCTTAGTCCTAAAGCTCTGCCTTGGATGCCGGGAGGAACCTAGAATCCTTCTCAGCTACTGGATCACTTCAAACCAATATTTTGGGTTCTTATTTCTTGTAAGGAAAGGCTCTTCACTAATAGGTAAAGGGAAGAGAGAGAGCCCAGACCAACCTCACCTCTTTCTCCTACTCTCTGTACCCCTGATTCCTCTGGAGCCCCAGTTTTCACATGAGTACAAAAAGGACAATCCCTCTTCTACTCAAGTTGCTATGTAGGTGAAGACAGTAGTATGGGAAAGGTAGATCCTTGATATATAGTAGATGCCCCCAAAATAGTAGTATTGTAGTATCACCAATATAATCATTTCTCAGGCTGGGTATTACTCAGAGTTCAGAGATTATCACAAAATAGGAAAATAAAATTAAAAAGTAAGGCTTTAGGAACAGAAAAAAACCATGATTTGAAATCGTACTTTAGTGCTCCGTGGACGTGGGAACTTTATCACCTGGCATCCCTTAGGACAGTGCCAACTTTCAGCAAACTGGCTTAACAAGGAGATGTTTTCTCTCCCATAACTGGAGGTCCAGAAGTGGGGTTGGAACCAGGAACAATATGGCGGTGCAATGTCGTCAACCCACATTCTTTATATCTTTGCACTTCTCTAGAGCAGATTTTTCCTCAACTTGGTTCCCCTCATGGTCATAAGATGTCTCTCAGGAGCACCTGGGGCAATATGACTGCTTGTTCCTAGCCAACAGGAGAGAGAATTGCATTAGTTTCCCAGATTTCTCTGCAAGCCTGTTCTTTTCTCTTAAGGACACAAACTGGCTTAAGACAGTCTCATATTTGAGTTAATCACTGGCAGGGAGTCATGAAATTACCCTTAACTGGTTTAGTCTAGGCTATTGGGGGTGGGTTGAATATTGGGATGTCAACCAAAATGTCCTTCATCACTCAATTGACCTTTCTGAATCCGTTTCTTCTCCTGTAAAACACTTAATTCGCAAGTTGCCGAGAGAATGACAGAAGAATGTATATTGCATCTTCAATAATATTTAGCATAATCTAGTTGTTCGATGAGTAGAGGACTTGGTTAACTCAGATAGCAGCCCATAACAGGGGAAGGAAGAGACAAACTTACTAGTCACAAACACCTCAGTGCCTGGACCTGACTGGAACTCCAGGTCAGGTTGCCCCTCCTTGAACTTCACGCAGTAGTAGGTGCCGGTGTCTGCAAGAGAGATTTCACTGATGTGGATGGAAAAGTCTGTGTTGCCAGCTTTGGTGGTGCGTCCAATCTCTTTTACTCTGGGAAAGATGCCTCCTTTGAAATTGTAGATTAATTCCCGGTGTGGCCCAGTTCCCTTGAACCATAAGACAGGTCCTTTGGGGAACGAATCTGGTACCCTGCAACTCAAGGTGACTGTGTCTCCGGTCGATACAGTCTGTGTCATCTCAGCTTGTTGCACCTGGAATAGCTCATGTGAGGCTCCTGCAAAGAAACTCAAAATCATTTCTTACTTCCCATGCTCTGACCTAGAGAAGATGGGAGAGAACTTGGATCCAGATCATGGTCGGACCTCATTCATTAATTAGTTCTTTTAATGCCACATGGGAGCACGCACATGCTGAGTTTAAAAAAATTTTTTTTTTCAACGTTTATTTATTTTTGGGACAGAGAGAGACAGAGCATGAACGGGGGAGGGGCAGAGAGAGAGGGAGACACAGAATCGGAAACAGGCTCCAGGCTCTGAGCCATCAGCCCAGAGCCTGACGCGGGGCTCGAACTCACGGACCGCGAGATCGTGACCTGGCTGAAGTCGGACGCTTAACCGACTGCGCCACCCAGGCGCCCCACCACACGCTGAGTTTAGAGGGGCCTCTGCAAGTGGTGGAAGCTCCTGACCTCACCGACTGAGGGGGGGTCAGTGCAGGGGATCAGATGTGTCACCTCCCCAGTTCCACGTCTCAGCCCCTAACCAAGGTAAGAAGACAGGGAGGAAGAGGGCTGGGATTATGAATTGGTAGTGTTCATGGAGAGAGACCAGTCC
This sequence comes from Leopardus geoffroyi, assembly GCF_018350155.1. Lineage (NCBI taxonomy): Eukaryota > Metazoa > Chordata > Mammalia > Carnivora > Felidae > Leopardus > Leopardus geoffroyi. The sequence continues at coordinate 28,589,077 of NC_059336.1, forward strand.
CTCCCCCATCTAAATGCCAAAGATCACTCAGTACATTTGGAGATGGGTCCAAGTACTCTCTGCCCACCTCATACTTACAGTGAGTTTGGGATTGACCTTCATCTCTTTTCTGAAGGGTGAGCAGCCACGGAATTTGTGGAGATATTAGTGCTGACAGGTATGGAGAAAGGGGAAGTCGAGAGAGAGCAAACCTAAAGAATTGGGGGGGGGGCATTTAGGATTACTATATGTGCAAGCAGGCAGGGTGTGGTTCCTCTGCTTATCTCTCAAGATAGAAAACAGAGACAGTTTCCTCTTCCCAACAAAAGAGAGTAGAGCCTCAAGGGACTTTGTCAATTTTGAAGGGTCCACGACTGACCCCCGACACCCACTGCCACCAACATCCCTACCACGCGTTGTGTCAGGTCCTGGTAATATCTCTCCTTTCAGGTTGGCAAACCATCAACGTCACTGATGGCGTGAGGTGCAGGTTAGAGAGACAAGGGAACTCCTGGCTGAGGAGGCTGGGAGAGAATGGCAGGTAGGCTGCCTACACTCACATTTTCTAGCTTGAGGGAAATGTGTAAATGTTCCATGGCCAGTTGGATGGCCTAGAACGTGGGTGGACTTGAGGAGAACATGACTGGGGAAGACTGGTTTTCCTAGCAGAACAGATGGATACCCTAATCTCACTGTATTTAATGGAATTAACTCAGAGAGTAGGAAGAAGCAGGAAACACTGCTTGTCCTCAGAGAATCAGAGAACAGCAGAGCTGAGGGTAGCCCAGGGCAGACCAGGGAAGGATCAAGCGTGAGGAGAGTGAGTCAACCCCTCCAGGACAGCTTTTCCAAATAAGACCTGGGAGTGGGTGACACACAGGGACACTCCTATTGGTCCCTAGGTTCCCCAGAAGCCATAGTAGGAGACCACACTCACTCATGGACTTCCTGTGTGGGGAATGAAGTCCCTGACTGCATTGTGGTGGTTGCTCAGGAACCTTCCACCAGGCCCCAGTGACATTCCAGTTAGAAATGGGCAAGTGGAATTGTGCAGGCTTGTAGAGGTTCTGCCTGGCTGTGGCAGAACCTTTGTTTTGGCTCAGGAGATATTAGGCTTGGGGGCAAACTTCCACTGGGTTGAGATTCCATCCAAATCCGGAAGCTAATATGTGGCTGCAACTGTCTGGGACTGATGCTTAGAGTCAGGATATAGGCCACAAGAGACACAATGCATATTCTTGAGCTCAAGTTTGTCCCTAAACCTCAGAAAGGGCACTCAGACTTCTAGGCCCATTTTACCAAGTTTTTGGACCATGAGGTACACACATGTAGTTGCATTTTACCTACTGAACATCTTTTTATTTTGGAGTATCTCTGTGTTCAGGTTTTAGTGGTTGGGTCATCAGAGAAGGACCTGGTCTGTAACAAGGCTTGATTCAATAGTGGGCTCAGGGTCCCAGACTAACAGAAGAGCCATGTATAGAATCCCAGGCTGCAGGGTTTTTTGTGGATGAAGGGACACAGTATCCAGTGTGTTGTGATGATTTGGTACATGTTTCAGATTTTGGAGAATTTAGTTTTACAAACCAAGGGGATGGAAATCGTCAGACCTGTACTCACCATTCACAGACACATAGGTGCCTGAACCAGATACATACGCCATGTCAGGATGCCCTATTGTTAACTTCACACAGTAATAGGTGCCCGTGTCCTTGGGTGACACATCACTGATGCGGATGGAATAGTCTGTTTGATTGACCTCTGTGTTTTCCACTTGGTTTACTCGGGGGAAGTGGCTGCCATTGAAACTGTAGATTAATTGTTGTTCTGGCCCATTCTTCCTGAACCACAAGACAGGCCCTGCTGGGGAGTGAGCAGACACGTTGCAGGCCAGTGTTAAGATGTCTCCAGCTCTGACTGACACTGAACTCTCAGGCTGGTTCACCTGGAACTCTTCACCTGCAGTTCCTGGAAAGAAACTTTGCATCATTTCTCGTGTTCTTTGTCTTGGCCCAAGATGTTCTGAGTGTCTGGTTCTAGGTCAAGGTGGAGTCTCATTACATACTCTTTCAGCTGGCACCAAAGTATGACAATTACAAATTGGGTTGCCATATGGGATGAGGGGAAGGGGACCAATGCACAGAAAGGGGGCGGGTACCTTCTTTTCTGCATCACGATATGAGGATGCGCTAGAGCATAGTAGGCTCTAATAAACAAGGGAACTTGCTGAAAAGCAAATGACCCAGACTTAGCGGTTTAAGAAAATACATACGGTTTCATAGCTCATGTGATCCAGGAGTTGAAGCGCAGCTTAGCTTATCTGTCATGCCGAGAGGGAAGAGGGTGTGAAGTCACAGGGAGAATGCCGTGTACCCTCTGAGGACCATCTGAGGCTACCAGAGGTTAGGAGTGAGGCCGGGAACAGATTCCACCTCATAGTTTATAGCAGCTTTATTTATAATTGCCAAGCTTGAAAGCAACTAGGATGACCTTCAGTAGTTGAATGGATAAGGAAATTGTGGTACATCCAGACAGTGGAATATCATCCAGTGCTATAAAAAGAAATGAGCTTTCAAGCAAGCCCTGAAAAGATGTGAAAGGACCTTAAAAGCTTATCATTAATGCAGGAAAAGCCTGCATACTACACGATTCCATCTGTATGACATTCTGGAAAAGGCCAAACTATAGAGACTGTAGGTACATCAGTGATTGTCAGGGGTTAGGGTGGAAAGAGGTAGATAGCAGAGCACAGAGGGTTTTTAGGGTAGCGAAACTATTCTGTAAAATACTACAAAGGCGGATCTCACTGTACATTTGTCCAAACCCATAGACTGTACAATACTAAGAGTGAACCATAATGTGTGCTATGGTCTTTGGGTGTTAATGACATCAGTGTAGGTTCATTGTTTGTAATATACGCACCACTCTGGTGGAGGATATTGATAATGGGGGAGGCTGTGATGTGTGGGGGCAGGGAATAGTAAGGGAAATCTCTGCCCCTTCTTCTCCATTTTGGTGTGAACTTAAAACTGCTTTAAAATACGAACTCTGTTTATAAATGAAAGTCATTTCCATATCAAAGGTCATCTAGATTTTCTTCTAGGATATCTTCTAGGAATTTTATAGTTTTGTGTTTTACATTATTTTTATGAAGCCTGTTAGGTCTGTGTCTAGAATTTTTTTTTTTTTTTTTTTTTTGCACGTGGATGTGCAGATCTCCAATTGTTATAGCAACATTTGTTGAAAAGATTATCTTTGCTCCTTTCCAAAAGATCAGTTGGCTGTATTTATGTGAGTCTATTTCTGGACTTCCTATTCTATTGCATTGATTTGTGTGTCTGTTCTCTCACCAATGCCACTGTTTCTATTACTGGAACTTTCTAGTACGTCTTGTAGTCGAATGGTGTCAGTCCTCTGACTTGTTCTTCTCCAACGTTGAGTTGGCTATTCTGGATCTTTAACCTCTCCATATACACTTCAGAGTCAGTTTATCAATATCTGTACTTTGCTGGTATTTTGATTGGAATTGCATTTATCCATAGATCAAATTGGGAAGAACTGACATCTTGGCAATATTGAGTCTTCCTATCCATGAACATGGAATATATCTCTATTTTTTCTTGATTGCTTTGTTCAGTTCTCTAGCTTTCTTTATATAGATCTTGTGTGTGTATATATATATTTTTTATTTTTTTTAGTGTTTATTTTTGAAGGAGAGAGAGACAGAGCATGAGCGGGGGAGGGGCAGAGAGAGAGGGAGACACAGAGTCTGAAGCAGGCTCCAGGCTGTGGGCTGTCAGCACAGAGCCTGAGGCGGGACCCGAACTCACAAGCCGTGAGATCATGACCTGAGCCGAAGTCAGATGCCCAACCGACTGAGCCACCCAGACGCCCCTAGATCTTGTATATATTATATGAGATTTATACCTAAGTATTTCTCTTTTTTTGGGTGCTAATATAAATGGTCACTTGTGTTTTTAGTCTATGGAAATACACCGATTTTTGTGCGTTAATCTCGTTTCCTTGTTGAACTTGCTTATTATCCTGAGTTTTTTGTTGTTTTATTTATTTTTTTTTTAGGAGATCCTTTTGGGATTTTCTATGTAGGCAATCATGTCATCTGTAAACAAGGAGGTTTTATTCTTTCCTTTTCAATTTACACTCTTTTCCTTTCCCTTCCTTCTCTTCCCTTCCTTCCTTCTTGTCCCTCTTTCTGCTACAGCTTCCAGTACTATTTTGAACAAGAGTTGTGAGAATGGACACCCTTGCCTCAGTCCTTGTCTTAGGAAATACATATAGTGTCTTTCACCATTAAGTATAATGATAACTGTGAGACTTTTTGTAGATGTTCTTTATCACATAGAGGAAGTTCCCTGCTATTGATGGTTTGCCGAGAGGTTTCATCATGAACGGATTTTGGATTTGTCAAATGCTTCTTCTGCATCAAGTGATGCCGCTATGCAGTTTTTCTCCCTTAACGCTTTGATCTGATGGATTACAATGACTGGTTTTCAAAAGTTGAAACAGCTTTGCATGCCTCGAATAAATCCTACTTACGCATGGCATATAACTTTGCACATTGTGAAATTCTATATGCCGACACTTTGTTGAGGATTCTTGCCTTTAGATTCGTGAGGGATATTGGTCTGTAGTTTTCTATTTTATGTAAAGTCTATCTGGTTTTGCTATCAAGATAATAATAACCTCATCAAATGAGTAGGGAAGTGTTTCCTCCTCTTCTTTTTTCTGGAAGACGTTATACAAAATTGGTGTTAATTTCTCTTGAGATGTTTGCTGACATTCCCCAGTGGGCCCGGGTGTCTCATATACGTTACTCTCAGCTATCCAAGCTTTCTTCCTCTTCCTTAGACTCAGATAATGGTTTTGGCTTCCTCTTTCATCTGATGTGAACCCCTAAAGCCATGTGCTCTGGCACTGGGACTGAAACCTCTGCTAAGATGAACACAATGGCCTTGGGGAAGAGACTCCACATGCTTGCTTGGCTTTTTCAGCAAGCAGAGGAGACCTGCCCAGTCCTGCTGTTGACGCTGCAACGTTCAGCTTCCACCAGTGACCCAGACAGACCTCTAGTGACCACTTCTGGCTAAATTCCATGAGCACGCACACCTCTGCAAATTTTTAAAGGTGATTATCTTTGGATGGAAGCACCGTGCTTTCTTTCCTTGCTTTATAATTTCATGTTTTCCAGCACGTTTTTTTTTTTTTTTTTCCACTGAGAGGTAGCATCTATGTGGGGGTGATAAGTGTAAAACTCAGGTTCTCTGACCCTAGGAGCTAAGGGATGAGAACTCTCAGGTATGCTGTGCTGAGCCCTGTGACCGTGGGGGGTGTATCCATTACCTGAACAAAAGGGTGTGGAACAGAGATGACCACTGGGAGATGTTGTGAGCTGGGAGCCATTCCAGTCTAGTTCTATAAATTCTGGCTGGGACAGAAAAACCCTCCCCCAAGAAATTCTAGGGTGATAGGTGAGGAGAACACAGTAAACAGGCATAGGGGAGCCCCCCAGAAAACACACCTGAGGCCCCCCTCACCTGTGAATCCCAGAAGCAGAGTCAGCAGCAGGGATGGCAGAGTTGGGCAGTGTAGGGAGGAAAGGACAGGCATCGTCGTGGCCCCTGGAGCCTTCTCTGTCTGAGTGTTGTCCTGGAGAGGTCCGGGACTCTGTGCTCTGAGGAGAGAAGACACTCCCTGCTTCCATGATGTCAGAGGAAGGGGATTGTGATGAGAGGAAAGACCATGGGACTGTAACACTTTTTAGATGATCAGCTTAACAGACAAGGCGGCTGTAAGCTGAGAAGTTGCTGCTGGAAATGCTTGGGGTTCCCAGAGTTAAGGGCCTGACACCCACAGGCTTGTGCTCATTCCTGAGCCTCGTCCCATCTGAGGTTCTCGCCAACCTGCCCACCTGCCAGTTTACAGATCCCAGAGATACGGTGTGGGAAAGAGGTTAGAGTTTTGGAGATTGTGAAGATGTGTGCTTTAGAAGATGGAGGGAGTCACAGGGGAGATGGGCTGGGGTGATACTCTGCAAGAGGGAAAGCAACACACCTAGACACATACCTGGGCAGCGGAGGGCTGTCCTGCTGTCTGTGTTGGGTCTTGGGCTGGCTCTGGAGGAAAGGAGTGGAGGGACACAAGAAACACTCTCAGAAAGAGAGAGGACCCAGCACGTTTACTTCCTTCTCTCTCACTACTGGATTGCACTCTACCCAAGCACACAGGTTGTCTCCAGGGACTCTCAGCCCACGCTCCGCCGTTGACCCTTTAATGTCCAGGAATCCGTAGTCACATGCTGGCAGCTAGGGCTATTTCGCTACTGCTTCCTTGGGAGCCCCACCTCCTCTTCGGGATCAACAGGATGTTAAGGCCAAGAGAGGTGTTAGAACAAGAGGAGAGTGCAGAGCGGGCTGAACGTCCTGTACGAGATGACAAGACTCCCCCTCCCTTTGTGATGTCACCTCTGCATCATCTTGTTCTGGAAAGATGAATTCCATGCTGGGAAGCCATCCACGGTTCCTGCTGAGGGATTAATGGGATCTTTCCTTCAGTCTCCAGCCTCTTACCCTTTTGTTCACCTCTGGTAGACTTCATACTTTACAGCAGACTCTAAACTCTTCAGAGATGCGGATTTTTAGTGCCTTGAGGGTCAAGAGCAGTGGATTTGCAACCAGGTGCAGTCAAGCTCCCAATCCTGAATCCACTTCTTGGTGGCTCAACCTATACATCCTTTGACGTTGAAATTTTCATTTGTAGAGCTCAAGTATTCAAAACTGAGTTCGTAGTCCCAACGCGGGTGTTCTCTTATCCCCTTCCATCCTGTTCGGTACGTGGCACATCCTCTACCCATTTGGTCAAACCAGAAAGGGACCCATGTTCTATACCCTCACTTGTCCACTCTTGTCTGCCTGCTACAGGCCCTGTTTTACCTCCTAAATACCTGTTGAATCTATTTCTCCATGTCCATCATCATCTCTTGCCTGAATGAAAAATCTCCCCACCACTTACATCTTTCCAGTGTCCCCCAAGGGCACGCAAGAGGCAGAGATCAAGTTGAAGACAAGATGTTGAGATTTTTTTTTTTTAATGTTTATTTATTTTTAAGAGAGAGAGACAGAGACAGAGACAGAGCACAAGGGGACCCAGGTGCAGAGAGAGAGGGAGACATAGGATCCGAAGCAGGCTCCAGGCTCTGAGGTGTCAGCACAGGTGGGGCTCGAACTCATGCACCGTGAGATGGTGACCTGAGCCGAAGTCGGACGCCCAGCCGACTGAGCCACCCAGGTGCCCCTTGGGATTTTTTTTTTAATGGACTTCAGTTTTGAAATTTGGAGAAACTTGTGACAATCATACAGCATTTCCAGGCACAGCTGCCCACCGTTTCCCCCTTATTCACTTCTCACATAGTGTGGTGGATCCGTTAAAATTAATGAACCAATATTGGTACGTTATTATTAAAGAAAGTCCATAGTTTATTTAGATTTTGCCTTAGCTTGGGCCGCTATAAGAAAACGCCATAAACTGGATGCCTTGAATAACAGGAAATTATTTCTCACAATTCTGGAGGCTGGAAGTTGAGATCAGGGTGCTAGGATATTATGCTGTGATTAGAACACTCTTTCCGTTTGTAGAACACTCTTTCCATTAGCAGAGTGCCCACTACTTGTATTCTCACAGGGTGCACCCGGGGAGCTGTCCATCTGGTATTTTTCATAAGGGCACTGATCTCATTCATGAGGACTCTACACTCAGGACCTAATTAACTTTTCAAAGACCCACCTCCGTATCCAATCGCACTGGGGATTAAATGTCAACACGTGAACTTTGGAGACACACAGACATTCAGTCCAGAGGAGATTTCCTTAGTTTTTAACCATGTGTCCATGCAGCATCCCACATTACACTGTCTTGTCATGTCTTTTTAGGCTCCTCTTAGCTGGGACAGCCTCTTAGACTTTGCTTGTTCATGATGGTCTGACAGTTTTTAGGAGCGCCGCTCGGGTATGTTGTGGAATGTCCCTCTTTGCCGTTTGTCCGATACTTTTCTCATAATCAGCCGGGGGTGATGGGTTTGGGGAGGAAGGTCACAGAGGAAAAATGCCATTTTCATCACATTACATCCAGGGTGCACAGTGTCACCAATGGTGTATGACTGTTGGGGAGATCATGATCACCTGACTGAACTCTGTCAACTGTCTCCACTGTAGTTACTCCTTTTTCCTCCTTCCATTCTGTCCTCTTTGGAAGGGAGTCGCCACAAGGAGCCCACACTTCAGGAATGGGGAGTTAGGCTTTCTCACCCTAGAGTGAAGTATCTTCGTAAATTATCTGAGACTTTTCTGCCCAGGACATGTTTTCTTTCCCTCCATTTATTAATGTGTTCGGTTATTTGTTTATAGCAATTTGGACTCATTGATATTTATTTTACATTGGCCTTATCAGTCGTAGTCTATTGAGGCAGCTATAGCAAAATATCCCAGCCTGGGTGGCTGAACAAAGGAAACATCTCGCTCACACTTGTGGAGGCTGGAGTCTGAGATCAGGGGGCCAGCATCGTTGGGAGAGGGACCGCTATAGCATTTCTCATTGTGGCCTCACAGGGAAAAAGGGTCTCGGGAACTTTGGGGCGGGGCGGAGGGGGGGTCTCTTTTATAAGACTGATCCCATTCATGAGGGTGGAACACTCATGACCTACTCATTTTCAAGAGGCCCCCCCCTTCTAACACCATCACGTGGACCAGAGGGATTCTAACACGCGATTTTTATGGGGACACCAACATTCAGGCCACACCGGAACCAGGTACCACTTTACTTATTTGTTGCTCAAACTCTTGCAGCTTTGGCCCCTGGGGGCTCTTCCCGGTGGTTCCTGTGCTTTACTGTTTTGTTTCCTGAAAATCCGCTCGCTTGCCTCCTGGAGGATGTTATGATATAATATTAAAACACAAAGAAGACAGAGCAGCGTTTAACAGAATGGTTTTGGATACGTGCACCAGCTGATTAAATAAAGAACAATTTCATTTTAAAATCTGACATCTAGTAGAAAGTGAGGTCCTCCGTGAAGTAGTCGCTAGTTTATTTATTTTGTAATGTGATGGTTTAAGATGTGGCGGTCGTTGTTCTGGGAACTGAGGACACAGAGGCCCTCTCTGTCAGAGTCGACGTCCTCCTTGCGGAAGAGACGAACACACGGAGGCAGTTCTCGCTTCGTATGGTGTCGATGCGCACAAATGTCAGCCAGTCCTTCGACACACGCTTCCAGTTTTATTTACCCCAAGGAATTTACCACGAACAATTGCATGAAGTATAAACGTTCCCGCCGGGTCTTCTTTAGCCACAGGTCCCTACGTAACTAACAGATGCACATTACGGTAAGTCAGCATCACGTCTTTCAAAGCCCACAGGGGTTGATCACTGTGACTCTGTCACTCGGGTTACCACAGCAGCAGAGCAGGTGGTCGTGTTGTCTCCTGGTCTCCCGGCGATGAACCTGGGTGACATTGTGCAAAAGTGAGTGATGGCAAAAAGGGAATGGGCCCAAGGCAGACAGTGCAATGGAGAAACGAGAGGGTTGGAGGGGAAGTTCAAACTCAATGGGAGTGGGGTTATGAAGGCACAGAGACCTTCATGGGAATGCGGCCCGGGATACTGTTCCCAAGCATCCAGATATGCAGCCAGAGGAGGAGAGTGAGGATAAACTTACCACGTCGCTGACGAAAGTGGGGGAGGAAGGTAGGGTGACAATGTCCCGGACGAAGTGATGCCAGCAAATATTCACATTAATGTTGTAAAGATTTCACAGCATCGGAAGTGCCAAGGGTGGAGTGTTGGAAGCTGATCCCAAGTGAGAAAGGAGGGAGATAATCCAGACGCTTGCTCTCTGTTGTAAACTGTGCCATCAGAGGAAGGCAGACCCTCTGCAAACTACTCTTGATAAGTCTTTGCAAACAAATAAAACTCTTCCCTTTTCAACGTTTCTAATATTTCAAAAGCCCGTATACCAGGTGAATAATAGTTTCACTGTTTTTTTATGGCCCGATCCATTCCTAACTGACAGTTGGTGGGCTTCCGATGTGTTGAAAAAAGTTTTTCAAGGACAGAAAATTGTTATGCTTCCCAGTGATTATTGAGATCCCTTCGCGTGGTTTCAGCTGCGCCGTCAGTGCTTGGGTCCTGCATCACCGTGCAGAGCGAGCACTGCCTTGTTTATCGTGTCAGCTGATCGTAAGTTCTAGGGAAATAGCTCAGTTTGGGTATGAGCTGTGAAAACACAGAGTGAGAGTGGAATTGATATTTTGCATGGGGTGGCTTTTGGAAGGTGCTTCTCGTAAAGGGACATATCAGCAGAGCTTGAAAGGGGGAGAGACTGAGCCGTGCAGGGAAGGGAGACAATTTGACCTCCATTTCCATAGGATCACTGTGGCGGAACCCGGAGAGTCTGTTAGGGACGTGGCAATGGTCCAGGAAGGGATGCTGGTGGCCGGGACCAGGGGGCAGCCCGGGAGCGAGCAGTGTGCAGGTGCTGGGTGGAGCTCCCTGGTGGGCAGGAGGAGGCTTGCCCTCGCTCCTGAGAGCTTTCCAAGAATTTTGCTCGCTAGTTGTTCCACTGTTGGCAGCTTGAAATTGGCCACGTTGGGAGTGTAGACACCACAGAAGTGGACATGCACTACAAATCAGGCTTCTTTTTCTTTCTGAGCATGGATTGTTGAACATTTACCATGTCACCACTGGACATAGCATTATGAAGGCAGAGTTGAACACGGGGTATAAAGAAGGAAACCAGGGAAGGGTCCAGGTTTCTGGACTGCCAGCACCTATACACGAGCGGGGGGGTCAGGAAAGATGAAGCTGAATGGGGAGCTGGTGTCCCCGTCACAGGGAGAGGAAGGAAACTTCTCTCTACTTTGAGTAGAAGGACATGTAGGCAAAGGAGAAGGAGAATCATTTCTCTTCTTCCACCCAGGATGGGATTCATTTGCATTCAGGAGGCATTGGAGAACCTCACCGAGGCTGGTGGGTCTGGGGGTTGGCAGGAATGGCCCATGAGAGCACGGCCTTGAGTGTGTACTTAATGGCCACGGTCCCCAGGAAATGGATGAGAGATAGCCTGGTACACGTACACGTGACTTGTTTCTCACATTCTAGGAAGATACCCGTGTGTCAGTTTCCAGAGCACGTTCCCATGGCCCCTGCTCAGGACCAGGTATGAAGACCAGCTCTGGGGGCATCAAGGACTGGGAGAGGAGCAGCAGGAACTGTGGGCAGCTGGGTCTCTGGGGAAGCAGGCATCTGGGGCAGGGTTGTGGAAGCTTCTAGTTGTTCCTTGTCTTAGGCTGGGCCCCTCAGGGAAGGAAGGAGGCAGCAGAGACCGAGGATGGCATGTAGCAGGGGAGGAAGGAAGGAGCCGTGGACCCATGTTCACATTTCATTATCTGCTCATCATTCCAGAAATGTTCTCCACGTGTCTCCTATGTCCTCGGTGCTATTTTCCTCCTGGGTCACCTGTAGTGAGAGGACAGGCGGTCCCTGTCATGGACTGTGCCTCCTCAGGCTTCTTCCCTAAGTCCTGATCCCCCTTCCCCGTCCTCTCCAGTCTGTCCCACAGAGGGTCAGAGAGGGAGCCGTCCTCAGAGCGGCCAGCGGGCACCCGTCAGCATTCCACAGCATTCCTGTGGACTCCTAGTGCCCAAATACTCGAGAGATGCTCTCCAAGGGATCATCCCACCCAGGTGGCCCTCATTCAGCCTCTCTGCCCACTTCCTTACCGGAAGCCCTAGGACTCTGTGCATATCTTTTGACAGCCCTTGACCCCCCTCCCCCACTTCCTGCAGGACCCCACACACTTTCTGGGAGTTGGGAACCTCCCAGAGGGATCCCCAAAGTTCCTGAGGGTTTTGAGAAAGGTGTATCATCTGCTTTTTATTCCAGGTGGGCGCTGACCCTGTGTGACCTGTGGGCTGCCCCTTCCACTGACCTGGCTCCTTCTGGGACTGACCTGGCCCTGTCCTCCTTGTCCATAACTCACCAGTCAATCCGTTGCTTCCTGTGGACATAGATGGCAGAGACAGAGACGAGCAGCAGCAGCTTGGGGCCCAAGGAGAGAGCCACCAGGAGTGGAGTGGACAGTTCTCGATCTGGAAATGAAGGGACAGGAGGCAGCATCAGAGAGGGATCCAGGAGTCCACTCCCAGGGACCTCCACTTACTCCGTCTGAGGAGACCTGGTCCCATCAACGTTCTGAAGCTCATGAATTTCCCCTGGGAGAAGCTTGAGGCAGAATTCAGAATAAGAAGTACATCATCACGCTCACCCCCTCTCAGGCTACCGGGTGTCCTTCCTGAGGGAAGGGGTGGAGACAAAGAGAACTCAACAACACGCAAGTGAGCTTTACTGACTTGTCCCCACACCCAATGGGGCAGGTCTGATGCTCTCTTTCTGAGAAGGGAACAGGCTCATAGTTTATGGAGGGTCATCGGATGAGTGGGAAATCATTCACTGCTGTCCCGTAGGATGGATCTGCGACCTTGTCTTTGGACCAGGATGCGTTCAACCTTTCAGGGTCATAGAAACGAATATCAGCCCAGCCTCGAGTACAGTGAGGACAGTGTCATGGTGACCGAGGTGCAAGTCTGCCCAGCTCTTCCACACTCAAGCCTCGATGTTCTCACGTGCTGAGGGAGCTCTCAGAGTGCCCTGACCTCACGAGACCTGCTGGCTGGACAACACCTGAGGGAGGCAAGGAAACTCTCAGGAGGGCTTTCAAACACCATCCAGCCCACGTGGACCCCAGTGCCAGCATCAGGTAGGATATCTTTCTGTTGGACGTAGATCATTGTATCTGGATGCATAGCTGCAGATTCTTTGCCTTTTTGTAATGACTGGTTTTGCTCTTAGATTTGCATCAAGAAATTCAAGTTAAGGGGAGCCAGGGTAGCTCAGTTGGTTAAGCATGTGACTTCTGCTCAGGTTATGATCTCATGGTTTGTGGGTTTGATCCCTGCGTTGGGCTCTGTGCTGACAGCTCAGAGCCTGGAGCCTGCTTCGGATTCTGTGTCTCCCTCTCTCTCTGCCTCTCCCTCACTCATGCATGCTCTCTCTTTCTCTCTCTCTCTCTCTCTGTCTCTGTCTCTCTCTCAACAATAAATAAACATTAAAGAATAAAAAATTCAAATGAGTTTTTGAAATAGATGGGATAATCTTAGAGGTAGGAGCGGCAACCCATCATTTTTACCCCTGGTGTGTTGGGGGACGGCAGGTCCCAACTGGGTGGCCTTCTGCACTTATACTCAGTTGAAAGAGGTGCATTGCCCATGTTTGCACCTGCTTCTAGAGGGCAGCCTGCAGCAGAGGCCTGGAGGAAGAGCGGGTACAGAGGTTTCGCCCCTCCGCTCCATTTTAAAAAGTCAATAAAGCATCCGGCTCGTCCAAGTATGACTCTTCTGTGCTGCCTTGTGTTCACTATCTCCCTTTGCCAGTCTTGCCTCCTTCCCTGTCTCACATGCACGTGAATCGGGCAGCGCTCCACAGTGAGCTATCCCCCTTCTCGTATATCTTAGAGGCTGCTTCCCAAGGCAGGTGACCTGCGGAGTTTGTCTGGGAGGGGTCTGGAAACCCAGCTCTAAGGTGCAGAGACAGACCCGGGTCTCAGTCAGCTGACTGGCCAAGAGGTCCCCAGCCTGGTGGGTGGCGGGGCAGGGGTAGGGCCCAGCCGTCCCTGCTATTGTCACTGCTAAAACCTCACAGTGGTGACCTGGGATGATGTGAGCAGAGGATGGGAGTACCCTGGCAATCTGGAAATGAGTTGGGAATTACAGGAACTATGGGATTGGATGGGTGTTGCTGGGCTGATGCCTTTCAGAGAAAGACGATGCAAACTAAGACCAGCGAATCACACCTGAAAGGTCAAGTGTGAAAGAGGACATCTGGGCAACATTGTAGACTCACACCTCCTAGAGCCGGAGGGAAGAAAAAGCTAAGGACGTAATTGGGTCCACCATCACCATAAGAGCATCGGCGCTACAGAGAAGACTGGATTCTCAGCTTCAGTGCACCTGCTTTGCCAGAACAGGGCCGTGATGGGGAACGATGGGAGACAGATACTGAGATGTGGGATAGGGACTTTGGAGACAGGGCATTCAAAGCCCTCAGGGCACTTGTGTCTGCTGAGGACAAGGCAGCACCTTAGTTACTCATCTCCGAATAGAACTTCTAAACCCAAAGGAAAAAGAATAAAAGGACAGTAAATTCTATGGAAATCTGGTTCTCAATAGTCCTTGAAGACAATGCCCAACCTTCAAAATCTCTGGGAGACAAAAGAGAAAATTCACCAAATCCAAAAGCTCAGTCACTTACACCGCTGTCCTCCTACCCTCACCAGCCACAGGAAAAGGGCAGGTGAAGCAAAGGGCAGCGAGTCAAGGAGCCCGAGAGTTATGGAAATACCACGGCCAATATTAAATCCAGCTGAAATTAGAAATTTTTTTAATGTTTATTTATTTTTGAGAGAGACAGAGTGTGAGCAGGGGAGGGGCAGAGAGAGAGAGAGGGAGACCCAGAACCCAAAGCAGGCTCCAGGCTCTGAGCTGCCAGCACAGAGCCAGATGTGGGGCTCGAACCCACAAGCCGTGAGATCATGACCTGAGCCGAAGTCGGACACTTAACCGACTGAGCCGCCCAGGCGCCCTGAAATCAGAAAATATTTTAATGTGTCCTGCCCATCAGGACACAGATCTTAGGAATGGGTTTCAAAGTGTGCTTGACTTAAAAGGGTTGGCCCTGAACCTCCAGAGTCTGTGAATATGTGGTACCTTATGTGGCAAGAAAGACTGTGTGGTAACTAGCTAACGTCTTGAGTGGGTCATTATCTGGGACTATTGGAGTGGAGCCAACTTAATTACCGAAACCCTTACAAGCGTAGGAGGTATGCAGAGATTGGGAGCAGGACGCGTGAGGACCACAGCAGAGGTCAGAGGGTACGGGGCCCTTGGCCAAGGAGTGGAGCTGCCACTAGGACCTAGAACAGCAAGGACACAGACTCTCCCCGAGAGACCCCAGAAGGAACGCAGCCCAGCCACCCATTTTAGACATTCCACACTAGAAATGGAAGATAATGAATGTGGGTTGTTTTAAGTCACTAAGCATGTGCCAGTTATCAAAACAGCAGTAGGAACCTAAGATCAGGAGGCAGGGGCGTTTTATTTTATTTATTTTAAAATATTTATTTATTTTGAGAGAGAGAGAGAGAGAGAGTGAGCAGAGGAGGGGCAGAGAGTAGGGAGACAGAGAATCCCAAGCCAGCTCTGCACTGCCAGCATTGAGGCCAACGTGGGCTTGAACCCACGAGTCGTGAGATTATGAACCTGAGCTGAAATGAAGAGTCGGACGCCTAACCGACTGAGCCACCGAGGTGCCCCAGGAGACAGGGACATTCAAAAGGGCAGATGGGAGTAAAAGGGAGAGGCATGATTTAAAATGGATACTTCAAGGAGGGAAAGGCAAACAAGAAGGAAGAGGTGCTGTGTCATAATTGAGCGGTGAAGGAAGATGGAAAAATGGGGCAGGCAAACTTGGCATCCTGAAGAAGACCCAGAAAGATCAGAGGACTCAGAATCTCTGTCCAAACAGAGCCAGCCAACCCCAGGCCTCAGCAACACACGTGGTTATGCTATATTGAGAGAAATGAGGTCCATTAAGCTAGGACTATCATAAAACACCTCAATACCATTGACAGAAAGATGTGCATCTTTACATCAGATGCACCGGACCCAGAAAGGCAGTGGCCAGAGCCTGGGACGTCCGTGGAGTGGCATCCTGGTGCGTAGGGTCACAGAAGCATCTTACACTTGGCTCTGGCCTGCCAGCTTAGCCAACCTTAAAATCCTATTTGCAGCCTTAGCACACTAATAAGCTTGCCAGTTAAGGCACACTAGAAATACCAGAATTAACAGCCCTCGTGTGTGCCCCAGTGTAAGACAGAAGTCTAAAAACCAAACCCAGGCTTGTCAAGATGATATGCTGTGGACTTGTCTCCTGGTTGAGTGCATGCCTGACCCCTGGAAATGGCATGAGGTCCAAGCATAGGAGGACTCTGAAAGGTGGATGAGGAAGGCAGGCAGTTAAATGTCAGCAGACTGGAGGAAGAACGCAGCTTAGGTACCCTGGCTTCGCGTTCCTGAATCCCTGGAAACAGAAGCAGGCCAAGGTGTGACACTCAAAGAAAAGTCTAGCATCAATCTCAGTTTCCAAAGAAGCAATCCGGTGAAGAAATGGGGGAACCAAATGAGACTTTTAAATACATAGAACAAACTGAGGGTTGCTGTTGGGGAGGTGGGTGGGGGGATGAGCTAGTGGTAATGGGCATTAAGGAGAGAACTTTTGGGGATAGGCACTGGGTGTCATCTGTAAGAGATGAATCACTGGGTTCTACTCCTGAAGCCAAGACTACATTGTATGTTAACTAACTTGAATTAAAAACAAACCAACAATGGGCAGAAGGCACTAATAGACACTTTTCCAAACAAGACATCCAGATGACTAACAGACACATGAAAAGATGCTCAACGTCACTCATCATCAGAGAAATACAAATCAAAACTCCAACGAGAAGCTACCTCACTCTGTCAGAATTGCTAACACAAGTGACAACAGTTGTTGGCGGGGATTCGGAGAACGGGGAACCCTCTCGCACTGGTGGTGGGAATGCAGACTGGTGCAGCCACCCTGGAGAACAGTATGGAGGTTCCTCAAAAAGTTAAAAATAGAACTATACTATGACCCAGCAATTGCACTGCTAGGTACTTACCCAGAGGATACCAAGATACAGATTTAAAGGGGTACATGCACCCCAATGTTTATAGCAACATTATCAACAATAGCCAAACAATGGAAAGAGCCCAAATGTCCATTGACTGATGAATGAGTAAAGTCGTGGAATATATATATGTATATATATATATATATATATATATATATATACACACACATATGTATACACAGTGGAAAAGTACTCAGCAATCAAAAAGAAAGAAATCTTGCCATTTGCAACAACATGGATAGAGCTAGAGTGTATTATGCTAAGGGAAAGAAGTCCGTCAGAGAAGGACAAAGGCCATATGATTTCACTCATACATGGAATTTAAGAACCAAAACAAATGCACATACAGGAAGAGGGGAAAAGAGAGAGAGGGAACAAACCACACGAGACTCCTAATGGTAGAGAATAACCCAAGGGTCGATGGAGGGAGGTAGGGAATGTGCTGGAAGAGTGACGTGTATCAAGGAGGGTACTAGTGTTGAGCACTCGGTATTATATGTAAGTGATGAATCACTGAATTTTACTCCTGAAACCAGTATTACACTGTATGTTAACTAACTGGAATTTAAATTAAAAAAAAAAATCTCAGTTCAAATTTCAAAAAATGAGGAGGAACAAAATCAATTCAAAGAAAATGAAGGAAAAAAAAGAGGAGAAAAAGCAATGAAATTGCGAACAGAAACAATTGAGAAAATCACTGAAACAAAAGTGGGTTCTTTAACCGACACATGAAAAAATGCTCCACATCACTCCTCATCAGGGAAATACAAATCAAGACCATCATGAGATACCACCTTACATCTGTCAGAATGGCTGACATTAACAACACAGGCAACAACAGATGTTGGCGAGGATGCGGAGAGAGAGGATTTCTTTTGCACTGCTGGTGGGAATGCAAACTGGTACAGCCACTCTGGAAAACAGTATGGAGGTTCCTCAAAAAACGAAAAATAGAACTACGCTACAACCCAGCAATTGCACTACTAGGCATTTATCCACGGGATACAGATGTGCTGTTTCCAAGGGACAACATGCACCCCCGTGTTTATAGCAGCACTGTCAACAATAGCCAAAGTATGGAAAGAGCCCAAATGTCCATCGATGGATGAATGGATAAAGAGGATGTGGTATATATATATATATAATGGAGTATTACTCAGCAATCAAAAAGAATGAAATCTTGCCATTTGCAACTACGTGGATGGAACCGGAGGGTATTATGCTAAGTGAAATGAGTCAGAGAAAGACAAAAATCATATGACTTCACTCATATGAGGACTTTAAGAGACAAAACAGATGAACATAAGGGAAGGGAAACAAAAATAATATAAAAACAGTGAGAGGGACAAAACAGAAGAGACTCATAAATATGGAGAACAAACTAAGGGTTACTGGAGGGGTTGTGGGAGGGGGCATGGGCTACATGGGTAAGGGGCACTAAGGAATCTACTCCTGAAATCAGTGTTGCGCTATATGCTAACTAACTTGGATGTCAATTTTAAAAAATAAAAAAATTTTTAAAAAGTGGGTTCTTTGAAAAGATCAATAAAATTGAAAATCTTCTAGCAATTTTGACAGTGAAAAATATGAAAAGTAACACATTATATCAAGAATGAAACAGCATGTCACTACAGACCCTACAGACATCAACAGGCTATCAAGGTAATACTATGAGCAACTCTGTGGGAAGAAATTTGATAACTCAGAGAAAATGGACCAAACTCCTCAAAAGCACAGCGGGCCCCCAAGTATCCTATATAAAATGATGAATCTGAGTAGCCATTCAGATTATTTTCAAGTCAAAAAAAGAATTGTGGAGGCCTAGGTGGTTTCACAGGAAAGTTCTTCCAAGCATTTACAGATGAATTAAAACCAAGCTAGGTGCACAAAATAAAGTTACAGAAGAAATTTTTGAAAATCTGAATATAGACCCCATTTTAGATGATAGTAGGAAATTATTGTATGAAGTGTCTAACGGTATATTGGTTTTGTAGAAAAGCCAATGTCATTAGTCACATGACTACACAATTATGGACTCTATTTGCAACTGGATGTGCATCCATGACTAAGTCATTAGTGGACACAATTCTGCAACTTCTGTATACCTCTAGTTTTGAAAGAAGTTATTTGTTTTCCTCTTCCTATCTATACTCTCCCAGTTGGGAGGGACATGGACACTCAGTGACCCATTGTTGACCCAGCAGTGACAGCGATGTCATAGTGCATGTAGAAGGAACATGGGCCTTTGAAAGGTCTTTTGGAGCAAAGACTCCTTGAATCCTGGCTCCGCCTGCTCCTGATGTTACATGAGAGAGAAATGAGATATACTTCGGTCATAAAAGGGGGACTCTGTAGGTCCTTGGGACAATGACCAGTTGCTATATCTAATACGTGTTTGTTCTACAGGCTGGTGGTCCCTGTCCTCAGGGACTCTCTCTCTCTCTCTGAAAATAAATCAATAAACTTAAAAAATATTTCTTTATAAAAACAGAAAACCGGAAACTCCAGGTCCTCTGGACTTTCTTTCCAGAATTTCAGAGTGGTGGATGCAGACATTTGCTGGGGTGACGATAGAATGTTCTGAAGGAATATAGAATAGGCGGGTAAGAAAGACCGGGAGGAGGGGGTGGCTGGCCTGGCATGGTGACTTTATCCCTGTCAGGTGAAGGAGCAGGAGGCAGACCCTAGCAACAAGATCATCTCCCTCCCTCTGTTGTTTCTTTCTCTAATGCGTGGTTATGTCAAAAGATCTAAAGAGATCTGTACCAGACTCTTACCAGTGGTCATCCTTGGAATGTGGGCTTTGGGGGAAGTCCCGGACCTCACAGCAAATTTCTACTTCGTATCTATAGACTTCTAGATTATTCTATAATGAGCCTGAATAACTTCTTTACCATGAAAAAAGAAAATATAAAATTAAATCCCAGATTAGTTGACATCAAGGCTCACCCGAGTTTCCATCTGTGCACTGGTCCTTAGTGTAGCCAGAGGTCTTGAGTATATGCCTTTTGGTGACTGCCTGCTGCCCATCATGCTGCACCTGGCAGGTGACCACCACATCCTCTGTGTGGGTAGATAAATTCACCAGGAACAAGCTCGTCCAGTTGAAGGTCCCATCCTTGTTCTCTATGAGGCTAAAGGTGGTTTCTGTTTTGGATATGTTGTTCTCCAACCAAGTCAGCTGGAGGCGCTGGGGGTAGAACTTCTTCACTTGGCAAATGACAATCACCTGATCCCCTGTCATGGGTTGCTGGGCAACCTCCAAGGTGGGTGGAACTGAAACAGCACAGAGCAGAAGCTCTGACCTCATGAAACAGACACATCACTGGGGAGGGGCTCGAGAACTTAGCTCCCCCCACGCAGCAAGGGAATCACCCAGATCAGTGCTAGGCATACAGCTGGTGCTCAAACACTGAGGGTAGGCTTTGCATGTGAATGAAATCCCTAAGCACAGTGCCCAGTACACAGTAGGTGCTCAAGGTACCTACTGGTAGCTCCTATTAGGGTAATGATGAGTGAAATTGAGCCCCCAGCATGCATTTGGAATCGAATAACTAGCAAAATCCATGAAATCACCAAGCACACAGTGGCTGGATTACAGTAGGTGTTCAATAATTGGAGTGGCTATGGGAAAGTAAATCAAACTACCTAGCACGGTAGGTGTTCACCCGGAACTGCCGTTAAAACAGGAGGAGGTGACGGTACCCCTGGGTGCCCGGTGGTTGGGAGGGTCTGTCAGGAGGCAGGTTCCAGGGAATGGAAGGCTGGGAGCACGGAGTGGGGGAGGGGCAGGCTGGGAGGCTTGGGGGCCGCAGCTGGGCTTGGGCCGGGGGTGACGGGCATCTACCTCGGAGGGTCTCGCACAAGTTGGCAGTCCCACGAAGAGGGGGGTCCCCCTGCAGGGTCACGTGGGCCACCTCGCAGGTGACCTGGGAGCGAACGTCCCCCGGGGCCAGCGGCAGCGTGGTTGTGCTGAAGATGCTGTAGGAAGCGCTGTCTCCCTCTGGGTCCACGGTGGTCTGGGAGGCCGCCAGCTCCTTCCCGTTTTTGAACCATTTCAGGGTGATGTTTCTGGGGAAGAAGCCGTGGGACTCGCAGGTGAAGCTCACAGTCTGCTCAGGTGTGGCCCTGGCCGTGGGGCCCGACACCACGGGGGGAGAGGGTTTGGCTACAAGAGGAGCATTTACGAGCAGTAAGCATGACTCTGGTCATCCTCAGCAACGACAGGCATGTGACACTGTGCAGAACCCTCGCATGGATTATTTTTTAGCCCTGCTGATAGTGTTGGGAGGGCGGTGTCGGAGACTGACTGAGTCAGGGGCAGGGCCCGCGTGCAATTCCAGCCTAAGTTCAAAGTCCCCCTTGTCTTCTCTCCCAGGGGACTTCCTACCAATCTGGGCACCGGAAGGACATTTCTGGTGGGTGTCACTCTCGGTGTCCACCTCCTCCTCCTACAGTACCCAGAACAGAGCTTGCACATAGCAGGTGCTTAGTAAATGCCGAGTGTAGAGGATTCTGGACACATCGACATGAGTGCTATTTGGAGGCAGATGTGAGGATGGGCCTTGTGACTAGCATGTCTCCCAGACTTTCAGTCTCTCACCCTGGGAACCAGAGGGCTGGTCATGATTGGAAAAGGGAAGAGCTGGGAACCTGCAGACCGCGGTTCCAGATTTTCCCACCGTTTAGCAGCCGTGGGGCCTTCAGCAAATAGCACAACCTCTCCAGGCCTCAACTTTCCTGATCCGTGGAAGGGGCTCATTCAGGGGCACCCGCCAAAGCACCTGATCCTTATCTGTTGCTCAGACAGTGGAGGGCATTCTTACTGACTTGTTGTCACAACCAGGGGAAGGAGCGATACTCACCGCTCACGATGACCTGGGTGCCTGGTCCAGACTTAAACTCCACATCGGGGTTCCCTTTCTGGAACTTCACACAGTAGTAGGTTCCCGTGTCTTCTGTGGTGATGTTACTGATGCGGATGGAAAAGTCCATGTTGTTTCGCTTTGTGACGTCTGTAACATTTGTTACTCGAGGGGAGTGAGGGTCTCCTCTGAAACTGAAGATTAACTCCCGGCCTGGCCTTGTGCCCCTGAACCAGTCGACTTTCCCAGCGGGCTGCAGGGAGGTCAGGGTGCAGTGAAGAGTGGCCGTCTGTCCGGCTGCCACAGACACCGACTTCTCGGGCTGGATCACCTGCAGTTCCGCCTCACCTGCCACACCTGGAGGGAGAACAAAACAGCTACTTATGATCCTTGTTTGATCCTGTCCGTCCGCTCAAGTGTTTATCCACAACAGCTTTCACTGAGTGCACACCGTGAGTCCAGCCCGCTGCGTGTACACGGCATGTAGCCCTCGCGATGAGCCTGTCACACGGGACCCTGTTACAGACGAGGAAAGCAAAACACAGAGAGATTCAGTGATGTGGCACACGGCAGGCGGACGGCCCCAGCCCTCTCTGAAAGTGTCGTGCTTCGCCGAATGATCCTGCATGTCTGTGTTCTGGCCCCTTGGGGTGTTACACTCTCTGATCTTTTGCATTCAGTGGGGCCGTGAGACTTCTTTAGACCATTGTGTGTGAGCGGAAGTGATGGATGTAGTTTCTGGGCTGTGTGTTTAACTTCTGGAACCTCTATGGATCAACTTCCCTCCTTCACAAGCACGTGTACATGCTGGGGTCTGTCTCAGCAGCCTGGATGCTTGAGAGACAGTGATGGGCAGAGCTTTAAACACTCCATAAGCATGTAGTTTCATAAGAAGTAGAACATTCAAAAATAGGTGGTTTTTTCCCCCTCATATCGTAATCATTTTAGTTTCTGAATGCTATTGCAACACTTTTAAAAACTTAATGCCAAAACCTACAGAAGTTTATTATCTTCCAATTCTTGAGGTCAGAAGTCCAAAATTGGTGTTGCTGGGTTAAAATCAAGGGTCAGCTGAGCTGCGTTTCTTCTGGAGTTATTGTCTTTGTCTTTCCAAATTCTAGAAGCTGCCCACAATCTTTTTCTCATGGTTTCCCATCTTCCAATCACTCCAGATTCTTGCCTATCTTGTCACCTGTCCTTCTTTAACTTTGATTTCCATGCCTCATTCTTATAAGGACTCTTGTGAATATATTTGGGCCACTTTGATAATCTCGGATAATCTCCCCATTTAATAGTCTTGAGTTAATCACTTCTGCAAAATCTCTTTTGCCATGTAAGAGAAAACTATTCACAGGTTCTAGGTATTATAATATGGACTTCTTTGAGGGGGGATATTGTTCTTTTTACCACATATGTATCCACAGAGTATTACAGAAACCAGTTACTATAAAAAACCTTTGTATGAACCATTGTTATACAGGCTAAGAAGCAGGCAACTTACTGGAATCTGGAAGAAAGTCTTTTCAAGCAGTGAACTGGTGAAATAGTTTGTGAAATAAAATGAGAAATCAACAACAGAACCAGAAACTGGACATTCTCAAATATATAGAAACAAAACAACTCCTTCTTAAAAATAAAAACTTAAGCAAAAAGGAATCACAAGGGAATTTAGAGAACACCTTGAGATGAATGAAAATGGAAACACAACTTCCCCAAACTACAGTCTGCAGTGAAAGCAGCTCTAGAGGGAAATTTATGGCTGTAATGCCTACATTTAAAGAGAGGAAAGATCACAATTCAGTTAACAACTATGGACCTTGAGAAATCAGAAAAAGAAGAGGAAACATAAACCAGAAGGTAGCAGAATGAAGGAAATAAAAAGGAGTAGTATCTCTATGCTATATATAAATAAAATGTGAAAAAAAAAAAAAAAACAACAGAGGGGAACCCTTTTGCACTGTCGGTGGGAATCCAGACTGGTGTGGCCACCTTAGAAAACAATATGGAGGTACGTAAAAAAAATTAATCATAGCACTACCTTATGACCCAGAAATTGCACTACTAGGTATTGATCCAAAGGATACAAAAATGCTGAATCAAAGGGGCTTATGAATCCCAATGTTTATAGCAGCACTGTCAACAATAGCCAAGTTATGGAAAGAGCCAAAGTATCCATCAACTGATGAATGGATAAAGAAGATGTGGTATGTGTGTGTATATATATACATACATGTATGTGTGTGTGTGTGTGTGTGTGTGTGTGTATACACACACACACACATACATACATACATGCAATGTATATAATACTATATACATATAATACACTAATATATATACTATATAGTGACCTACAATATACATAGTAAATACTATAATACAATGTATATGAATACGGGCACTTGTTGCATGAGCACTGGACGTTGTACGGAAACCAATTTGACAATAAATTTTATTTAAATAAAAAAAGAATGAAATCTTGCCATTTGTGACGACATGGATGGAACTAGAGGGTATTATGCCAAGTGAAATAAGTCAGACAAAGATACCAAATGAGCTCACTCCTACATGGAATTTGAGAAACTCAACAGATGAACATAGGGGAAGGGAAGGAAAAATGAGATAAGAGAGAGGGAGGCAAACCATAAGAGACTCTTAAATACAGAGAACATACTGAAGGTTGCTGGAGGGGAGAGAGATGGGGGGATGGGTTAAATGTGTGATGGAAATTAAGGAGATCACTCTTTGAGATGAGCACTGGGTGTCATATGTTAGAGATGAATCACTGGGTTTTACTCCTGAAGCCAAGACTACAGTGGGTGTTAACTATCTTGAGTTTAAATAAAATCTTAGAGGAAAAATAAAACCAATATCAACAGTCAAAACCAATATCAACAGTCAAGACTCAAGTGCATTTCTCTAAGTGAGTGGTGACCAATTCAAAAAGGAAATTAGCAAACAATTCCACTTGCACTAACATCATACTTAGTAGTAAATTGTTTTCATGGGGATGAAAGGCTGTACACCAAAAAGTGTAAAACAATTTTGCTGAAAGAAATGAAAGAAGACATAAATAAATGGAAAAACTTCCTCTGTTCGTGCATTGGAAGACTTCATATTGTTAAGATGTCAATACTACCTAAAGCGATCTACAGATTCAATACAATTGTTATCAAAACCCCCATGGCAGTTTTTTTTTTTTTTTTTTTTTTTGCAGAAATGGAAAAGCCCATTCTAGAATTCATACGCAGTTTGAAGGGTCTCAGATCACCAAACAATCCTGGAAAAGAAAATAGTTGGGAAACTCATACTCCTTGATTTAAAAACCTACTACATAGTATAATAATTAGAGTACTGTAGTACTGAAAAGGAATAGAGATATAGAGCAATGGAATTGAATGGAGAGCCTAACAATAAACCCTCACATATATGGTCAAATGATTTTCAACAAGAGTGCCAAGACCATTCAGTGGGGGAAAGAGTGATCTTTTCAACATGAAAAGAAACACGGGAAAACTGAGTATCTACATCCAAATAAGGAAGTTGAACCCTCACCGTACTCTGTATAGAACAATGAGCTCAAATTGGATGAAGGGACCTAAATACAAGAGCTAAATCAATAAATCAATAAATCAAACAAATTTTCAGAGAAAAAACTGTAGGGAAAAATTGTGATATTGGATTTGGCAATGATTTATTGTATAAGAAACTAAAAGCAAACATAGCAAACTAAAACATATTTAAAATGGACTTTACGAAAATTAAAAAAAATTGTTGCAGGGGTCCCTGGATGGCTCAGTCCAGTATGTGCCTAACTCAGGCTCAGGTAATAATCTCATGGTTCATGGATTCAAGCCCTCCATTGGGCTCTGTGCTGGTGGCGCAGAGCCTGCTTAGCATTGTCTGTCACTCTCTCTTTCTGTCCCTCCCCTACTTCTGTGCTGTCTCTCTTAAAATAAATAAGTAAATTAAAAAAAAAAAAACAAAAACAAAACTTTCAGGCAGCAGAGGACAAAATCAAAAGTGAAAGAGAACTCACAGAATGGGAGGAAATATTTGCAAAGCATATGTCTCCGAAAGGATCAATAACCAGCATATAAAAAGAACTCGTACAATTCAACAACGAAATAATGAACAGCCCAGTTGAGAAAAAGGACCTAGGACTCCAATAGACATTTCCTCAAATAAGATATTCAAGTGGTGAGTAAGCACATGAAAAGATGTTGGACATCACTAGTCATTAGAAAAATGAAAATCCAAACCACAGTGAGATACCACTTTCCCTGAGAATGGCTTTTACCAAAAACAAAATAAAGCAAAACCCAAATACATACAAGAAAATAAAAAATCAGGATAAAAGGATTGGGTAAGCTGTGGATAAGTTGAAACCATCGTACATCGTCGGTAGGAATAAAAAATGGTGCAGTCACTGTGGAAACTGGTGTTTTCACTAAAATTGAAATATAGAATTTACCATATGATCAGAATGTTCCATTCTTAGGCAAACACCCCCCAAATTACTGGTGTGTACTCAGATCTTTGTCCATCCGTGTTCATAACAGTATTTTTCATGATAACCAAAAGGTAGCAGAAAAAATTCATATCTATCCATAGATGAGTGGATAAAAGGTGTTGATGTAGATATATACACTGGACTTCTTCTATTCAACCTTAATAAGCAGTGAGAGTCTGATATGTACTATACAATGGATCAACCTAAAAAAATATCACTTTCAGTGAAATATGCCAAATACAAAAGGACAGGCATATGATTCTACTTACATGAAGTATCTACAAGAGACAGATTCATAGATACAAAAAAATAAAATAGAGATTATCGGTGGCTGTGGGGGAAGACGGAATGGAGAATTCTTGTTTAATGGATGCAAAGTGTCTGCTTCGGTTGTGGAAAAAGTTCCTGAAATGCACAGTGGTGCTGACTTCCCAACTTTGTGAATGTACGTGAGGCCACTGGCTTACACCCTTAAAAATGGTGAGAGGGTAGATTTTATGTGATGTGTAGTTTAGCATAATTAGAAATACGGCTTCAGAGAAGGTGATCGCCCCATGTAGAGCCTTTGAGTTGGACTAAATGGCTCGAGGACAAAGAAAATGTATTGTTCCAGGGACTGGTAGATTTGAGAAACATGTCCTTGAAGGAGGACATAGCACCATGGGAACACCTAAACAAAGGAAATAGTAGTCTGCAAATTTTTCCGTGTTCTGAAAAGAGTTGTGGGAGGTGGCCTATGTCGGGACATTGAGTTATACATTGAAGGGACACAGTCATTTTGGGGGCATTCATTTCACTGCAAGTGCAAGACTTTACAGTTGGATTTCACTGCCTAAGTGACTAGCCAATCTCTCGAGACATAGAGAAATACAAAATATTTCCTTCCTCTTGAAGTGTCCTAAAAACTAGGCAGGCATATAAATCAGAGGAGAGGGCTACTGGAAA
Organism: Leopardus geoffroyi; assembly: GCF_018350155.1. Taxonomy (NCBI): domain Eukaryota; kingdom Metazoa; phylum Chordata; class Mammalia; order Carnivora; family Felidae; genus Leopardus; species Leopardus geoffroyi. The sequence goes on from NC_059336.1 coordinate 28,616,213, forward strand.
CCACACATACATACATCCTGTGTTCTTTTCTATTTCTTAGCTACTCAGGGAGAAAAGGTGTGGTTCGCTCTTACAGAGTGTGAGCTGGTAAAACCCTGCACTGAGCACAATTTGAAACCAACCATGCCTCCTAAGGAGGGTGCATGCTATCACAGGCAAGTCTTGGGTGTGCCAAGAGCATCAGGTGGTTTGATTTGTAAGTCTGGAGAGGAAAGGTGGGGTGAGGAAGCCGAACTGCTAAGACAAACGGGAAGAAATAGGCATGCATCTTGGGGAAGGAAATGGAGGGAACAGGGGGGTGGGGGGAGGAGGTGAGAGGGATTAGAGGGTCAAGAGGAGCCAGGGAGAGGTGTAAACTCTGCCATCTGTGTATCTGTAATCCTCATATTTCCCTGTGTGGCCCAGGCCTTGCCCTTGAACTCTGGATTTGTATGTCTGACCAGCCACTCACCACTTTACTTCGATAGAGGTAAACTTCTCACAGTTAACTCGTCCCAAACTGAACTCGGTTTCCAGCACGTCCTTGTACATCTCAGCGGAGGCACCTTTATTCTCCCCGACGCTCAGGTCCATCCAAACCCTCGGGAGCCTCTCTTTCCACCCCAAATCCTGTGTATCAGGAGATCCTGTGGTCTCTCCTTCGGCATGCACCCACAATCTGACCTCTTTCCCCTTTCTGTCCTGGCTGCTGTCTTGGTGCACACCATATGTCCTTGTTTGCACGAATGCAGGAAGCTCTTGAATGCTCTAGTTCCTTCTGTGTATGCCCTGTGGTAGTCTAATCTCAACCAAATCCTAGAATAAGTTAAAACGCATGTCGCATCATGCCACTTGTGTCTTCAAAACTTTGCAATGGCAACCGTTTCACTCAGAGTAAAAGCCCAAATCCTTGAACAGAGCGGGAGGGTCAGGGCATGTGCACATGCTGTTCCCATACTGTACAGGAAGGCTTTTCTTCCAGAAGATCACATGGCCCACACCCCCACCTTCTTACAATCTTGCTCAAATCTCCCTTCTCAGTGATGCCCACCCAGGCTGCCTCTTTATTTAAAAAAAATTTTTTTTTAATGTTTTTATTTATTTTTGAGACAGGGAGAGACAGAGCATGATCGGGGGAGAGGCAGAGAGAGAGGGAGACACAGAATCCGAAACGGGCTCCAGGCTCTGAGCTGTGAGCACAGAGCCTGACGCGGGGCTGGAACTCACAGAGTGTGAGACCATTGTCTGAGCTTAACCGACGCTTAACCCACTGAGCCACCCAGGTGCCCCCAGGCTGCCTCTTTAAATACATCCTACCCTAAAGAGTCTCTCATTATCTTAGCCAGCTGTACTATTATGTTTCTTCTAACACTCATCGCTTTCTGGTATGTTGTGTTATTTGCTCAATTGGTATATCTATCGTTTCCAGTCTTTTTGTTCATCATGATATAACTTCCACGAGGGCCACTACTTTCTCTCTTTTAATAACCAGTACTTCGTAAGCTCATGTAACAGTTCTTGGCACCTTGTAGTTATCCAGTCAATATTTATGCAATGTGTGAATTTGCATAGGGCAATCCCTTTCTGAGAACTTGGAGTCTATTTTCAGTGGAGAATTTCTCAGGAAATTATGAGAAGCCGAGTGTCCCATGAAGATGTCTTGGTGAAGACAATCATTTGCATATACCCAGGAAGCAGAAGAGCCCCAGAGAAGCAAACCACAAATGCTCTCACCCACATCGCCTTCCCTACACCCGCTGGCAGATCTGCAAACTTCAAGGGATGGATGTGGGGCCACAGGGTTTGAGAAGAGCAATGGTTAGACCCGTGAGATCTAGACTCAGACTGCCTGAGTTCAAACCATAGCCCTGCCTTCACCACTGAGTGACCTTGGACTTTTCTGTGCCTACTTTTCTTATCTGTAAGCTAAGGGACAAAAATGTCTACCTCGGATACAAAGATCCCAGGAAATAACAGACGCGTGCATTTCCAAGTGTGTGTGGCACAGGGTGAGTGCTCAGGAAATTGGAAAGGGATTATGCACGAGATTTCCTGAGGCCTGGAGGCATCAGCCGATGCTAGATAATTGGGATCAGGATATAAGTACCAGTGTAGATCGCATAGGCAGGAATCTCCACTTCTTGTATCCCCCTTTCCCCTCTTCACTCTGATCCAGCATGGAAGAGGACCACCAAGGCAGTAATACACAAAGTTCTCATCGTTTGACCCAGAAGGAAGTTTACTTGCCTTAAGAGCTTGGTGGAGAGTGAGCAGTAAGTTTAAAGAAGTAGAAAAAGAGGGTGACTAGCTGAGAGGCAGCTAACCAAACGTGTGTTCGATGTACATTTCATGTAGAGTGGACGTGATGTGAAGGCAACAGTAAGGAAAGCGCTTTCAAATATGCTGTGTGTGTGCACACGCCCATGTGTGTACCCTTCCTCATGCCCACTCCTACGTGTACACACACAAGTGCATTCCCAAGTATGCATGAAGTGTGGCCCAGCATGCTAGCATACAGATCACTTTGAGGATTTCATGAAATTGTCATACATGTTGAAAGCTCAGTAAAAGATTTGGTGCATAAGGATCACCCAACACATCGTTAACCAGAGTTTGGGAGGACACACAGCAGAACTGGAACTCTGGAGACCTCGGAGTGTGGTAAGTGATGCCTCTTCTTCTGTTTCCCTCTCTGTATTTTCTGATGTTTGTTTAGTTAGCCTCCACCGAGAAGCCGAGCAGCATAACACGGTGGAAAGAATGAACCGTGGAGCTGGGTGGCCTGGACGTGAATCCCGGCAGCTGTACTGACTTAGGTAGGTGACACTGGGCCAGTTCCACTCTCTGCCTGAATTTCTCCATCTGCTGATCAGGAGTAGAGTCCTAGCTATCAGGCGGGGGTGTTGTGAGCATTAAATAATTTAATACATAACACTTGTCCTTGTGGCTGATGAAAGCACCCGCTGTTTGGATATCGCTGGTAACCAGCTTCAGGTGATGGATCCATACACACAATGCTCCCATCCCTGATTTCCTGCTCTCAGATGACACCCAGTCCTTGGCCTTCTGTGGCAGCCCCGCACAGCACACCTGTCCTTACCTGGAGGCCCTTCAGGTCCAGGGATAGGGGGAGGTTGAGGAGGTAGGGAATGGGGATTATACCTCAAGGGGATGCTTACCTGTGAGTTCCAACAGCAGAGGCAGCAGCAGGTAAGAAGGAGGATGGGGCCCCGAGGCAGGGGCTGACATTGTGGAGGTCTGGGGATCCTGCCCTGTGCAAATGTGTGTGCTGGGGAGAATAGGCTCTCTGTTCTGTAGAGAGGAAAAGCCTGCCTCCTCCTATGATTAAGAGGAAGTGCCCATGATGGGGTGAAGTGGCTGTGAGTTAGCAATCTGCTTCTAGATTGTGAAATAGAAGTCAGGCAGTGAAGGCCTCCCTTGCTGAGGGATCCTGTCACATTTTAGAGAGAGAGAGGCCCGGGAGAGATCATGCTTCCTCCCTGCACGGGGCCTCTCCCCGCTCTTGAGGCCCCAAGTTGGGTATAGAGATTACCGAAGTCAAATGGAGCAATGTTTTCTTTTATAGATTGTGCTTCCTGCGTCTGATCTAAAATGTCTATGCTAAACCAAGGCCATTAAATTCAGTTTTGTTTTTTTCCTATAGTTTCTTCTAGAAGTTTTATAGGTAGCCTTTCAATTTACGTCTATGATCCATTGATCATATTAAGTTGTTCTTAGTATTTTTGTGTATACTGTATAGTCACATTATGATAAAGTAATATTCTTTAGACAATATTAAGTTTTGTTTATGTTATAAGGAAACAGTCAAGAATCTTCTCCTTCTTTCTACATATGAATATCTAATTGTTCCAACACCATTTGTCCTAAAGACTATCCTTTCCACATTGAGTTGCGTTGGCACATTTTTCAAACGTCTCTTGACCAAATACGTATTATGTATGGGTCCAGTTCTTTTTTTTTCATGCCAGGGCAAATTTTATTTTGGAAATATTTAACAAAATTTTATTTTTAGGGTTGACATGCAGTGCTGTATTAGTTTTAGGTGCACAACACAGTAATTTGATGATTCTATGCATTATGCAACACTCACCATGGTATGCATAGTCACCATCTGTCATCATGTAACATTATTCCAGTACTGTTGACTGTATTTCCCTGTGCTGTTCACTTAGCCCTGGGGTTTATAGGCAAAGTAGTTTTTTGTTTTTTAAGTTTTATTTAAAGTGTAGTTAGTTAACATACAGTGCAAGATTGGTTTCAGGGGTAGATTTCAGTGATTCATCAATTATATTCAACCCCCAGTGCTCATGATAACAAGTGCCTTCCTTAATACCCCAAAGCCATTTAGCCCACCCCCAGCCCACCTTCCTTCATCAACTTTGAGTTTGTTCTTAATCATTAAGACTCTCTCATGGTTTTATTCCCTCTCTTTGTTTTTCCTTCCGCTCATATATGTTCATCACTATTATTTCTTAAATTCCGCATATGGGTGAAATCATATGGTGTTTGTCTTTCTTTGACTTTCTTTTGCTTAGCATAATACATCTAGCTCCATCCACATCATTGCAAATGACAAGATTTCTTTTATTTTGATGGCTGAGTAATAATATTCCACTGTGTGTGTGTGTGTGTGTGTGTGTGTGTGTGATCTTTTTGGTTTATATTTGCAACTTAATTTAAAAATTGATATTGAAGGATTTAACACAAATACAGACTCCTTACCAGTTTATTAATCGCAGAAATGTTAAAGGTTGAAGGAATAGAGGAGAAATTCTTTTCATATATGTGTATATATTGCATAGTTATTACAATATTGAATAGTTTACTCGAAAACAGTTACTGAAGTCCTTCTATACCTAGACCATATACTAGATTAATAGATACACAGAGAGATATCGAATAATAGTTCTATTCTCCAAAAGAATCACCACCATATGACAAACTTCCAAGATATATTACTATATTTCTCTACTGGCTTTTTGACAGTTTGCAAGAAAACACATCACCCCTGGAGAAGTGGCATTTATGCGTCTGACAGAGCTAGACAAATAGATTCAGTCATATGCTTGGTTCAAATGTGGATAGAATCTCTGCACATGGCAGGTAATAGCTACCAAGTCCGAGGAGGGTGAAGCTGGAACATTGTCCCTGTAAGGGGAACTGACACAGCCCAGAGAAAGCAGACAATTACTATAGAAAGTCCACTGTGGGAGCCTGGAACTTCCTGGAGATGGGTCATCTGCCCAGGGTCTGCCCAGAGGAGGATTCAGGTACTTGTTAACAGATTCCTGCATAGGTAAATGCATGGCTGAATGAGAGTGTGCTTTGAGTGAATGCATGCTTGATGCATGGTCGGATCGAGGAATGCATGCAGAAAAGAATGAATGGGATTGACGAAAGCCTCAAAATCTTGCTCTTTTTTTTTTTTTTTTTTTCCACTTTGGCCATGTAAGGTGCAAAGATGAACATTAAATACCATTTAAAAACGTACAGGTCAGGTGACTCACTCTACGATTTGGTAATTCTAACATTTTAAGATTCATAGACTCTACATCTTTTTGACTCCAAGAGACTGAGATTTTACATAGGAAGGAACTAGGATTTGGAGAGGCTCAGTAATCTGCCCGAGGTCACAAGTGGCAAAGCTGAGGTTACACCAGACACAGCATGTTTTACTGTCATGCTAGTCGGACACCCCAACTTTCAGGCTCTATGCATTTATGATTCCTGGCTTCTGAAATCATGATCTAACGACTTCTAGAACTCTTTGCAACTGGGTTTTCAGCTGTGCAGTAGAATGAGGAAAAACAATGAGGAAAAACGGCACGATTGTTAAATACTATAAGATGTTATATATTTCAGTAGAATTCATAGGAAGTCACAGTATGACATAGGTTAACACTAAGCCAAAGGCAGGGAGACTGGGTTGTGGTCCCTACACTGACACCACAGCCCAATGCAGGGGAATGGCAGGGAAGCCACATGTTTCAGCTTGAGGGAAAGATGTGAATGTTCCATGGCCAGTGGATGGCATGGAATGTGATTGGACTTGAGAACATCACTGAGGAAATCTAGTTTTCCCAGAAGAACAGATGGACACCCCAATGACACTGTATTTGATGAAATTAATGCACATTGAGCAGCAGGAAACACTGGTTTTCCTCAGAGAATCAGAGAACAGCAGAGGTGAGGGTAGACCAGGGCAGACCATGGAAAGATCCAGTGCCAGGAGAGAGACTCAACCCCTCCGGGACAACTTATCCAAACGAGACCTGGGAGCGGGTGACACACGAGAACCTTCCTGCTGGTGTCTCGGCTCCCCAGAAGCCATAGGAGTAGACCACAGCCACGCGTGGATTTCCTGTGTGGGGATCGATGTCTTGACTGCGTTGTGGTGACCCTTCAGGGAGCTGTCACCAGGCCCCGATGACATTCCAGTTAGAAATGAGTGAGTGGAATTGTGCAGGCTTGTAGAGGTTCTGCCTGCCTTTGGATCCCTTTGTTTTGTCTCAGGAGATACTAAGCTTGGGGGCTACCTTTCTCCGTGTTGAGAGTCCATCCAGATCCAGAGGATTATATGGGGCTACAGTGTCTGTGATTGAAGTTTGGAGTCAGGAAGTAGGCCAAAAAAGACACAATGCATATTCTCGAGCTCAGGTTTGTCCCTAAACCTCAGAAAGGCCAGACAGAGTTGTAGGCTCAGTTTAACAACTTTTTGGACCATTCGGTGCACACATGTAGTTGCGTTTAACCTATTGACTATCTTTTGGGTTTGGAGTTTTTCTGGCCCTGTGTTCATGTTTTGGTAGTTGGGTCATCATAAAGGGCATGGTCTGTCACATGGCTTCATTCGAGAGTGGGCACAGGGCCCAGACTGAAAGAAGAGCCATGTATAGAATCCCAGCCTACAGGGTTGTTTGTGGGTGAAGGGACACGGTATCCAGTGTGTAGTGATGATTTGGTACATGCTTCAGGTTTTGAAAAATTTAGTTTTACAAACCTAGGGGATGGAGTTTCTCAGGCTGTACTCACCGTTCACAGACACAAGGGGCTTGAACCAGATACCTACGCCACATCAGGGTGCCCTGTTGTTAACTTCACATAGTAATAGGTGCCCCCATCCTTGGGTGACACATCACTGATGTGGATGGAATAGTCTGTTTGGTTGACCTCTGTGTTTTCCACTTGGTTTACTTGGGGGAACGGGCTTCTGGAGGAAGGGAGTGGAGAGATTCTAGAAATGCTCTCAGAAAGTGATGGAACCAGCATGTTGGCTTCTATGTGTCACTGGAATGGGCTCTACTCAAGCACAATGCTTGTGTCTGGAGACTCTCAGCCCACACAAGACTGATGACCCTTCATGTCCATGAGTCCATTGCCATGCACTTACTGCCAGGGCTATTTTGCAACTGGTTGCTTGTGAGCCCTGTCTCCTCTTAAGGATCTATAGGATGTTAAGTTCGGGGGAGGGAGGGTGTTAGAGCATGAGGAGCATGCAGAGCAGGCCCAAGCTGCCCATAGGAGATGACAAGACTCCCCTCTCCCAGGGATGTCACCATCCTCTCACATTGTCCTGGAATGACGAATTCCATGCTGGGAAGCCATCCATGGCCCCTACTGAGCATCTTTCCTCCAGCCTCCAGCATCTCTCCCTTCCTCCAACCTCCAGGAGACTTCACACCTTCCATCAGACTCTAACCTCTTCAGAGACTGGGATATTTCATGCCTCGATGGTCAAGGGCAGTGGATTTGTAACCAGATGCAGTCAAGGTTCTAATCTTGAATCCACTTCTTGGTGACTGACCTATATATCTTTTGACTTTGAGATCTTCATTTGTATAGTTCAAATATTCAACCCTGAGCTCATAGTCTGCACTCAGACATTCTCCTACTCTTTCCACCCTGTTCAGTATGTGGCACATCCTCTATCCATTTGGTCAAACCAAGAAGTAACCCATGTTCTGCATCCTGACTTGTCCACTCTCGTCTGCCTGCTAGAGGCCCTGTTAGTTTTACCTCCTAAATATCTATTTTCCCTCCTAAGTATCTATTTCTCCATCTCCCTCATCATCGCTTCCCTCAGTGAAAACTATTACTTCCTAATAGGCTACCCCCATCTTGTTTTGCCCGGTGTAAGCTCTACCTCCTCCTTTATCCAAGATGTTTTCTGCAACACACATCTGATTATACTCCTTCTTGCATAAACAGTTTTGTGGTTTCTCATTGCGTTTATATACCCAGAGTGTTTGGTATATGATATATGGTATATTTTGTATGGTATATGGAATATGGGATGTGGTATGTGTTATATGCATATGGTATGTGGCGGTGTAAACAATCCATTCTTCCAGGAGTGGCTTGGCCCCTAGAGACAAAAGGATCCCCATCTTTTTCTGGTACTGGTCACAATGTCTTGTTCACCTTAGCTTCCCTGGGCAACAGATGTTGTGATGAATATTAACAAGCAGGTCATTTTCAGGGAGTACTTTTAAGAACAAACCTGTGGAAGGGAGCAGAAGGGATCAAGAATGTTTAGAAGAAGCTGAGCTGCAGTGAGGTCTCAATGACAACCTCAGCTGATCGCCCGTGTGTTCCGGAGTTAGGATGTTACCAGGGATGACCTTGGGCATGGTAGCTCTCCTCACCTGAGGCCATCCTAAAGAGGGTGACAGGTGAGGGCCACCTCCTGAGACCTGGTATATCACAGCATCCACCTTGCTCTGCAGAGCCCCTTCCAACTCTGTTCCTTGGGTTCAGGACATGGATTAAGTGCCTCCCACATCAGGTCTTAAAACTACCCTGGGGACCAGAGTTCTCTGTTCACACCTGGACTAACCTGGACTTTACTACTCGGACGCATTTAGAATGAGTATCATGGGGGACTGGGATTCAGCTCCTTCTGAGATCTCGGAGTGCCTGGCTCTCGAGTGAGCTCTGGCAGAGGACAGAGGAAGGAGGAGAAGGAACCTCAAACCCGAAGTGAAATAAAACCTGAATATGAACACAAAATCTCCCCACCATTTGTTTCCTTAAATTTTCCCCCAAGGGAGCTCAAGAGGCAGAGAGTCAGCTGAAGACAAGATGTTGCAATTTTTTTTTTTAATAGACTTAATTTTGTGAAACGGTTTTAGATTTAGAAAAAACTGCCACAATCGTACAGAGTTCCAATTTACAACTTCACACAGTTTCCCCTCTTATTAATGTCTTACAGTAGTACGGTACATTTGTTACCATTAATGAAACAATATTGGTACCTGCTCATTAAGCAAAGTTCATAATTTATTAGATTTTGTCTTGGCTTGTGCTGCTATAAGAAAACACCATAAACTGGATGTCTTGCACAACAGGAACCAATTCCTTCCGTTCTGGATCCTGGAAGTCTAAGATCAGGGTGCCAGGATATTGGGGTTGTGATGCTTGTTTATCACAATTGCAAAGTAGGTGGTTATGTTGTCTCCTGGTCCCCCTGCCACGCGATGAACCCGGGTGACATTGTATGAATGTAAAAAATGAAAAAAAAGGATGGGGACCAAACTGAACGTGTGTAGGAGAAATGAGAAGAGCTGAGGCTGGAGCTGAAGTTCAAACTCAGTGTGAGTGGGGTTCATCAAGGCACAGAGACCTTCATGGGAATGCTGCCAGGGATACCGTTTCCAGAGTCTAGATATGCAGCTAGAGGAGGAGAGTGAATGCAAACTTACCACGTCACTGAGGAAAGTGGGAGGGGTGGTGAGACGATGTCCCAGAAGACGTGACACCAGAAAATGTTCACGAATATATTGTCAGGCATTCACAGCATTGGAAGTGCAGCTACGTTGCAATCTAATCCCAATGGAGAAGCAGGTGAGATAATTGAGATGCTTGTTTTCTTGTAAACTGTGCAGTTAGTTACAAGAAGGCAAGCACTCTCCAAACTACTCTAGGTAAGTCTTTAAAAAAAATAAACCACTTCCCTTTACAAGGTTTCTTTTTTTTTAATTAAAAAAATTTTTTAATGTTTTTTGTTTTATTTTTGTTTAAATTTTTTTTTAATGTTTATTTATTTTGAGACAGAGAGAGACAAAGCATGAACGGGGGAGGGGCAGAGAGAGAGGGAGACACAGAATCGGAAGCAGGCTCCAGGCTCTGAGCCATCAGCCCAGAGCCCGAAGCAGGGCTCGAACTCACAGACCGCGAGATCGTGACCTGGCTGAAGTAGGACGCTTAACCGACTGCGCCACCCAGGCGCCCCTGTTTTATTTTTTTAAAACAGAGAGAGCAAGCCAGGGAGAGGCAGAGGGAGGGGAAGAGAGAAATCCCAAGCAGCCTCTCTGCTCTCCAGCCAGAGCCCAATGAAGGGCTCGAAACCATGAACTGTGAGATCGTGACCTGAGCCAAAATCAAAGAGGTGGACGCCTAACTGACTGAGCCACCCAGGCGCCCCACCTTTCAAGGTTTCTAATGTTTCAAATGAGTGTTTACCAAATGGATAATAGTTTTACTGTCTTTTCATGTCTCTGTACATTCATAACTGGCAGTTGGGGGTTCCCAATGTGTTGAAAAAAGTTTCTAAAGTTCACAGAAAAATTGTTGCTTTTCCCTCTGATTATTGAGATCACGTCGCCTGGTTTTAGCTGCACCCGTCATTGTTTGGTCCTGCATCACTGTGCAAGTGAGCACTGTCTCCATTTATCATGTTGGCTGGTCTTAAGTTCTAGGAAAAGAATTCAGTTCAGGTATGAGCTGTGGGCACAAAGAGTGAGAGACAGAAATTGACATTTTATGTGGCTGGTTTAAGGAAGGTGTTTTTAATAAAGTGACATGACTGGAGAGCTTGAAAGAGGGAGAAACGGAGCCATACATATCTGTAGGGGGAAGAAACAGAGGAAGGATACAATCGGACTTCCGTTTCCGTAGGATCACTGTGACTGAACCCGGAGAGTCTGTTAGGGACGCGGCAATGGTCCAGGAAGGGATGCTGGTGGCCGGGACCAGGGGACAGCCTGGGAGCGAGCAGTGTGCAGGTGCTGGGTGGAGCTGCCTGGTGGGCGGGAGGAGGCTTGCCCTCGCTCCTGAGAGCTTTCCAGGAATTTTGCAAGCTAGTTGTTCCACTGTTGGCAGCTTGAAATTGGCCACGTTGGGAGTGTAGACGCCACAGAGGTGGACAAGCACCACAAATTGGGCTTCTTTTTCTGTCCAGACGTAGATGGTTTAACACCGTCTGGTCGCTGGACATACATTAGGAAGGCAGATTTGAAATGGGATATAAAGAAGGAAATCAAGGAAGGCTCCTGTCTTCTGTACTGCCAGCGTGTGTACATGAGCAGGGGGGTTGGAAAGGATGAAGGTGACAGAAGAGCCAGTGTTCCCATCACAGGGAGAGGAGGGAATCTTCTCTCTGGGATTGAGGGATAGGGCGGGTAGGCAAAGAGGAAGGAGGATCCTTTTTTCCCCTTCAAACCAGGATGGGATTCGTTTATATTTAAGAGGGATTGAAGAACCTTACCAAGGCTGGGGAGACGGGGGTTTGGCAGGAATAACCTGTTGGAGCATGGACTTGAATGTGTAGTTCATGACCACCGTCCCCAGAAGATGGATGAGAGATAGACTGGGGTGTGTACCAGGACTTGCTTCTCTCATTCTAGTAAGATATCCATGTGTCAGTCTCCACAGACGTTCCCATGGCCCCTGCTCCAGAATAGGTGTGAAGACCCAGCTCTGGGGGCATCGAGGTCTTTGAGGAGGAACAGCAGGAACTGTGGGCATTTGGGTCTCTGGGGAAGCAGGCATCTGGGGCAGGGTTGTGGAAGCTTCTAGTTGTTCCTTGTCTCAGGCTGGGCCCCTCAGGGAAGGAAGGAGGCAGCAGAGACCGAGGATGGCATGTAGCAGGGGAGGAAGGAAGGAGCCGTGGACCCATGTTCACGTTTCAGTATCTGCTCATCATTCCAGAAATGTTCTCCACGTGTCTCCTATGTCCTCGGTGCTGTTTTCCTCCCGGGACACCTGTAGTGAGAGTGCAGAAAGTCCCTGACATGGACTGTGCCTCCTCAGGCTTCTTCCCTAGGTCCTGATACCCCTTCCCCATCCTTTCCAGTCTGTCCCACGGAGGGTCAGAGCGGGAGCCGTCCTCAGAGCAGCCAGCGGGCACCTGTCAGCATTCCTCTAAATGTGGACACCTTGCGCCCAAATAATCTAGAGATGGTTTCTGTGGGGTTTCCCACCCAGGTGTTGCTCACTTAGCCCACTCCCTTCCCGGAAGCTGTAGGTCTCTCTGTACATCGTTTCATAGCCCTTGACCCCATCCACCTCTTACAGGGCCCAATAGTCATCCTGGGAGTTGGGAACCTCCCAGAGGGATCCCTGAGGCTCCAGAGGGTATGAAGGGAGGTGCGTCACTTGCCCTTTATTCCAGGTGGGCGCTGACCCTGTGTGACCTGTGGGCTGCCCTTCCACTGACCTGGCTCCTTCTGAGACTGACCTGGCCCTGCCCTCCTTGTCCATATCTCACCAGTGAATCCATTGCTTCCTGTGGCCATAGATGGCAGAGACAGAGACGAGCAGCAGCAGCTTGGGGCCCAGGAAGAGAGCCACCAGGAGTGGAGTGGACAGCTCTCGATCTGGAAATGAAGGGACAGGAGGCAGCATCAGAGAGGGATCCAGGAGTCCACTCCCAGGGGCCTCGACTTACTCCATCTGAGGGAACCTGCTTCCATCTATGCTCTGAAGCTCATGAATTTCCCCTGTGAGAGGCTCGAGGCAGAATTCAGGATAAGAAGTACCTCATCTTGCTCACCTCTGCTCAGGCTACTGGGTGTCCTTCCTGAGGGAAGAGCTGGAGACATGAGCACTCAGTAACATGTAAGTGAGGTTTGCTGACTTGTTCCCCACACCCAATGGGGCAGGTCTGACACTCTCTTCTGAGGAGGGAACAGGCTCATAGTTTACTGAGGGTCACAAGATGAGTGGGACTGTGCTGTCCTTAGGATGAATCTGAGACCTTGTGTTTGGACTAGGACAGTCCAACCTCTCAGGGTCATAGGAACGAATGTCAGCCTGGCCTCAAGTAGAGGAAGGACAGTGTCAAGGTGAGCAAGGTGCAAGTCTGCCCTTCTTTGTTCCACACGCGAGCCTCGATGACCCCATGTTCTTGTGCTGAGGGAGCCCTCGGGGTGGCCTGACGTCACAAGACCTGCTGGCTGGAGAACACCCTGGTTAGGAAAGGAAATGGGGTCTTAACCTGGGAGGGGCTTCAAACACCATCCCGCGCCCCTGGACCCCAGTACCAACATCAGGTAATAACATCGTTCTTTTGCACGTAGATCATTGGGTCTGCATGCATGACTTCAGATTCTTTGCCTTTTTACAGTGACTGGATTTTGCTCTTAGATTTACATCAAGAAATTCAAATACGTTTTTGATATATGGAATAATCTTAGAGGAAGGAGCAAAGACCCACCATTTTTACCCCTGGTGTGTCGGGGGACGGCAGGTCTCAGCTGGGTGGCCCTCTGGAATGTTTTCTCAGTTGCAAAAGCTGCATTGCCCATGTTTGCACCTGCTCCAGAGGGCAGCGTGCAGCAGAGGACTGGAGGAAGTTGGGGTACAGAGGTTTTGCCCCTCCGCTCCATTTAAAACAAGTCAAAAATAGCATCCAGTTCGCCTGTTCTCTGTGCAAGTATGACTTTTCTGTGCTGCACTGTGTTCAATATCTCCTTTTGCCAGTCTTGCCTCCTTCTCTAACTCATACCTGTGAATGGGCACCACACCACAGTGAGGTTTCTCCCTTCTCATATGATGTTAGAGTTTGCTTCCCAATACAGTTGACCTGCGGAGTTTGTCTGGGAGGGGTCTGGAAACCCAGCTCTAATGTGCAGATACCGACCTGGGTCTCAATCAGCTGGCTGGCCAAGAGGTCCCCTGCCTGGCAGGCAGAGGAACAGGGGAAGGTCCCAGCTTTCCCTGCTATTGTCACTGCTAAAAGCTCACAGTGGTGACCTGAGATGGAGTAAGTAGAGGTGGGGGGTAACCTGGTAATCTGGAAATCGGTTGGGAATTGTAAGAACTATTGGGTGGATGAGTGATGCTGAGCATCAACCCTTCAGGGAAAGACAATGCAGAACTCAGACTGGTTGATCTCTCATGATAGGTCATGTGTGAAAGAGGACTTTTGGGCAACATTGTAGACTCCCACCTATTAGATCCCGAGGGCAGAAAAAGCTGAGGACATAATTGGGTCCGACATAATTATAAGAATATTGGTGCTACAAAGAGGATTGAATTCTCAGCTTCAGTATACTGCTCTGCTAGAACAGGGCCGTGATGGGGAAATACGGGAGACAAGTACTGATGTGGGATAGGGACTTTGGGGACAAGGCATTCAAAGCCCTCAGGGCACTTGTGTCTGCTGAGGACAAGGCAGCAGCTTAGCTACTCATCTCTGAATACAGCTTCTGAACCCAAAGAAGAAACAATAACAGGACAGAAAATTCTATGGAGACCTGGCTTTCAGAAGTCCTTGAAGAGCAATGGCCAAACTCCAAAATGTCTGGGAGACAAAAGGGAAATATCACACAATCTGAAGGCACAATATCTTACACTGCTGCCCTCCCACCCTCACCAGCCATAGGAAAGGGCAGGTGAAGAAGACAAGGGCAGTTATACAAGATGCCGGAGAGTTTTTCAGAAATCCTACTGCCAATATTAAATCCAACTTCAATGAGAAAATATTGGAAATGTGTCCTGCACATCAGGACACAGATCACAGAAAATAGTTTCAAAATCTGCCTGACTTAAGACGGTTGGCCCAGATTCCCCAGAGTCTGTGGTCCCTGACATGGCAAGGTAGACTGTGTGGTAACCAGCTATGGTCTTGAGTGGGTCATTATCTTGGACTATCGGAGTGGAGCCAACAGAATCACAGAGACCTTTACAAGTGAAGGAGGGAGGCAGGAGAGTGGGAGCAGGCGGCATATTGACCGCAGCAGAGGGTAGTCCGGAACGGGACCCTAGGAGCTGGAACAGCAAGGACACAGACTCTCCCCCTGTTCCCCCAGATGGAATGCAGCCCTGCCAACTCATTGTAGACTTTCTGCCTCTAGAAGTGGAGGAAAAAAATTGTGTTGTTTGAAGCCACTAAGCGTGTGCTAATGATTACAGCAGCAATAGGAACCTGATGCAGGGAGTCAGGGAAATTTAAAAAGATAGATGTGCATAAAGGGGGCAGGCATGATTTAAAATGCATAACTTTGGGGGAAAGACAAACGAGATTCAAGAGGTGCTGTTTCAAAGTTGAGTGGTGAAGGGAAGAAGGAAAAATGGGACAGGCACACGTGGCATCCTGAAAGAAGAACAGAAAGATCAGAGGACTCAGAACCTCTCTCCTCCAAGAGCCCAAACCGGCCAACCAACCCCTTTAACATACCCGGTGATGCTATACTGAGAGAACAGAGGTCTCTTAAACTAGAAGTGTTATAAAATACCTCAATACCATAAACGTGAACCGAAAGATGTGCATTCTTATTCCAACCCGTTGGGCCAATTATCACAGTGACTGGAGCCCTGGGATGCCCAGGGGAGGCTGTGGCATCCTGGTGCAGCAGGGTCACATAGGCATCCAGCTCTCCAACCCAGACAACCCTAATGTCCATTTCCGGTCTTAGCACACAAGCAAGTTTGCTAGTTCAGGCACACTGGAAGCACCAGAAGTAACAGCCTTGGTATGAGTTCTAGTGCAAGGCCAAAGACTAAAAACCTAACCCAGGCCAGTCCAGAAGAGGTGGTGTTGATTTGCCTCTTCCTGCCTTCCTGGTTCAGTATAAGACTGACCCCTGGAAATCATATGAGGTCCAAGAATAGGAGGACTCTGAAAGGTGGAAGAGGAAGTCAGGCAGCCTAGATGCCTGCAGTCTGGAAGAACACAGCACCAGGTATCCTGGCTCCACACTCCTGACTCCCCAAGTGCAGAAGGAAGTCCAGGTGTGGCATTCAAACAAAGAAAGACTGGTATCAATCATCCTAGCTCCCATTTCAAAAAATGAGGAGGAGCAAAATAAACCCCAGTCAAGCAGAATGGGGAAAAAAAGAGGAGAAAAAACAATGAAATTGAAAATACACAATGGAGGAAATCACCAAAACAAAAGAGTTTGTGGAAAAGATCAATAAAATGGAAAAACTTCTAGTAATTCTGACAATGAAAAAAAAGGCAAGTAGTTCTGATATCAGGAAAGAAATATGATATCACTACAGAGCCTACAGACATCAAAACGATACCAAGGTAATACGATGAGAACTCTGTGGATAGAAATTGGACAACTCAAGAAAATGGACCAGCTTCCTCAAGCATCCGCAAGCATCCAATATGAAATGAAGAATTTGAGTAGCCCTAGGTATTCATACTCTCTCTCTCTGTATATATATATCCATATATCCATATCCATATGTATATATATATATATATATATATATATATATATATACATATATATATGTATATGTAAAAAGGAATTGTGGAGTCCCATGTGGTTTCACAGGAAAGTTTTTGCAAGCATTTCGAGATGAAAGAAAACCAAGTTTGGTACACAGAATAAGTCTTAGAAGAAATTTTGGAAAATCTGAACATAGGTTCCATTTTAGCTGATAGTGGGAAATTACTGTTAATTTTACAAAGTATGTAATGGTACTGGCTTTGTTGAAAAACGAAAGTCATTAATCACATGACCACACAATTATGGACTCCATTTGCAACCGGATGTGCATCCATGACTGAGTCATTAGTGGACGCAGTTAGGCAGTACCTCTAGTGTTAAGAGAAGTTGTTCTCCCCTTCCTATCTCTCCTCTCCTAGTTGGCGGGGTCACGGACACTCGGTGACCCAGTGTTGACCCAGCAATGAGGACAGTGTCATGGGGTATGTTAGAAGGAAATGGGCCTTTGAAAGGTCTTCTGGAACAAAGACTCCTGGAAACATGGCTCAAACTCCTCCATATATTGTAAGAGCCAGATAAGATATAATTTGGTCATAGAAAGGGGACCTGTAGGTCCTTGGGACAATGCCCAGCTGTTATCTCTAACATGTTTGTCATATAGGCTGGTGGTCCCTGTCCTCGGGGACTCAGGTTTCTCTCGATTCGTTTAGCCCATCACCTGGACTAAGGGCAGGACATCTTCTCCATCTGTCCCCCATTGCTCCCTGAGTCGGTCCTG
This sequence comes from Leopardus geoffroyi, assembly GCF_018350155.1. Classification (NCBI taxonomy): domain Eukaryota; kingdom Metazoa; phylum Chordata; class Mammalia; order Carnivora; family Felidae; genus Leopardus; species Leopardus geoffroyi. The sequence goes on from NC_059336.1 coordinate 28,633,394, forward strand.
TAAACTTCCAAGCTCCCAGGGTGGTTGTAGCAGGAAGAAGACCAGAAATGAACTGGAATTGGCATCAAGTAAATGTGCAGTGAGTAATCATGATTATTGCTGGCCTGTTGTCCCAAAGCAGGGGACAAAGGTGGTTTGTGCTGTGAGCACCCATGGTCACCAGGGAGTCTGGTCCAGACTCAACACTCTGTCCTCAGGGTTCCCGTCCAGAATTTCAGAGTGGCAAGTGCAGACCTTTGCTGAGAAGGGGATAGAAGGGTGTAAGAAGGATCGATATGAAGCCCAGGTGAGAACGAACAGAAGGAGGAGGTGGCTGGCCTGGCGTGGTGACATAATTACTGTCGGGTGAAGGTGCAGGAGGCAGGATGCTAGCGACAAGATCATCTCCCTCCCTCTGTTGTTTCCTTCTCTAATGCATGTTTCTGTCAAAAGATCTAAAAAGCTATGTACCAAAATCTTAACAGTGGTCACTCTTGGAGCACGAGCTTTGGGGAGGGAAGCTCATATCAAAATTCTACTTTATGTCTGTAGACCTCTAGATTATTCTATAATAGGCATGAATGACTGCTTTTCACATAAAAAAAGAAAAGATAGAATTTAAAGTGCCAGGTCAGTTGGCATCTCAGACTCACCGTGGGTCGTATGGGCTTCCTGGTCCTTCTGGTGGGCAGAGACCACAAGGGTATGGTTTTTGGTGACCGCGGGCTGCCCGTCATGCTGCACCTGGCAGGTGAAAACCACATCTTCCCTGTGGGCGGATAAATTCACCAGGAGCCAGCTCGTCCAGTTAAAGGTCCCATCCTTGTTCTCTATGAGGTTCGAGGCCGTCGAGGCCGTTTCTGTTCGGGACACGTTTCCGTTCTCCAACCAGGTCAGCTGGAGGCGCTGGGGGTAGAACTTCTTCACTTGGCAAATGACCTTCACCTGGTCCCCTGTCACGGGTTGCTGGGCAACCTCCAAGGTGGGTGGAACTGAAACAGCACCGAGCAGAAGCTCTGACCTCATGGAACAGACACATCACCAGGGAGGGGCTCCAGAACTTAGCTCCCCCCATGCAGCAAGGGAATCACCCAGATCAGTGCTAGGCATACAGCTGGTGCTCAAACACTGAGGGTAGTCTTTGCATGCGAATGAAATCCCTAAGCACAGTGCCCAGACACAGTAGGTGCTCAAGGTACCTACTGGTAGCTCCTATTAGGGTAATGATGAGTGAAATCGAGCCCCCAGCATGCATTTGGAATCGAATAACTAGCAAAATCCATGAAATCACCAAGCACACAGTGGCTGGATTACAGTAGGTGCTCAATAATTGGAGTGGCTATGGGAAAGTAAATCAAACTACCTAGCACGGTAGGTGTTCACCCGGAACTGCCGTTAAAACAGGAGGAGGTGACGGTACCCCTGGGTGCCCGGTGGTTGGGAGGGTCCGTCAGGAGGCAGGTTCCAGGGGATGGAAGGCCGGGAGCACGGAGTGGGGGAGGGGCAGGCTGGGAGGCTTGGGGGCCGCAGCTGGGCTTGGGCCGGGGGTGACGGGCATCTACCTCGGAGGGTCTCGGACAAGTTGGCAGTCCCACGAAGAGGAGGGCCCCCCTGCAGGGTCACGTGGGCCACCTCGCAGATGACCTGGGAGCGAACGTCCCCCGGGGCCAGCGGCAGCGTGGTTGTGCTGAAGATGCTGTAGGAAGCGCTGTCTCCCTCTGGGTCCACGGTGGTCTGGGAGGCTGCCAGCTCCTTCCCGTTTTTGAACCATTTCAGGGTGACGTTTCTGGGGGAGAAGCCGTGGGACTCGCAGGTGAAGCTCACAGTCTGCTCAGGTGTGGCCCTGGCCGTGGGGCCCGACACCACGGGGGGAGAGGGTTTGGCTACAAGAGGAGCATTTACGAGAGTAAGCATGACTCTGGTCATCCTCAGCAACGACAGGCATGTGACACTGTGCAGAACCCTCGCATGGATTATTTTTTAGCCCTGCTGATAGTGTTGGGAGGGCGGTGTCGGAGACTGACTGAGTCAGGGGCAGGGCCCGCGTGCAATTCCAGCCTAAGTTCAAAGTCCCCCTTGTCTTCTCTCCCAGGGGACTTCCTACCAATCTGGGCACCGGAAGGACATTTCTGGTGGGTGTCACTCTCGGTGTCCACCTCCTCCTCCTACAGTACCCAGAACAGAGCTTGCACATAGCAGGTGCTTAGTAAATGCCGAGTGTAGAGGATTCTGGACACATCGACATGAGTGCTATTTGGAGGCAGATGTGAGGATGGGCCTTGTGACTAGCATGTCTCCCAGACTTTCAGTCTCTCACCCTGGGAACCAGAGGGCTGGTCAGGATTGAAAAAGGGAAGAGCTGGGAACCTGCAGACCGCGGTTCCAGATTTTCCCACCGTTTAGCAGCCGTGGGGCCTTCAGCAAATAGCACAACCTCTCCAGGCCTCAACTTTCCTGATCCGTGGAAGGGGCTCATTCAGGGGCACCCGCCAAAGCACCTGATCCTTATCTGTTGCTCAGACAGTGGAGGCCATTCTTACTGACTTGCCGTCACAACCAGGGGACGGAGCGATACTCACCGCTCACGGTGACCTGGGTGCCTGGTCCAGACTTAAACTCCACATCGGGGTTCCCTTTCTGGAACTTCACGCAGTAGTAGGTTCCCGTGTCTTCTGGGGTGATGTTACTGATGCGGATGGAAAAGTCCGTGTTGTTTCTCCTTGTGGCGTCTGAAACATTTGTTACTCGAGGGGAGTGAGGGTCTCCTCTGAAACTGAAGATTAACTCCCGGCCTGGCCCTGTGCCCCTGAACCACTCGACCTTCCCAGCGGGCTGCAGGGAGGTCAGGGTGCAGTGAAGAGTGGCCGTCTGTCCGGCTGCCACAGACACCGACTTCTCGGGCTGGATCACCCGCAGTTCCGCCTCACCTGCCACACCTGGAGGGAGAACAAAACAGCTACTTATGATCCTTGTTTGATCCTGTCCGTCTGCTCAAGTGTTTATCCAAAACAGCTTTCACTGAGTGCACACCGTGAGCCCAGCCCGCTGCGTGTACAGGGCATGTAGCCCTCGCGATGAACCTGTCACACGGGACCCTGTTACAGAGGAGGAAAGCAAAACACAGAGAGATTCAGTTTTGTGGCACACGGCAGGCGGACGGCCCCAGCCCTCTCTGAAAGCGTCGTGCTTCGCCAAATGATCCTGCATGTCTGTGTTCTGGCCCCTTGGGGTGTTACACTTTCTGGTCTCTTGCATTAGGTGGGGCCGTGAGACTTCTTTAGACCATTGTGTGTGAGAGGAAGTGATGGATGTAGTTTCTGGGCTGTGTGTTTAACTTCTGGAACCTCTATGGATCAACTTCCCTCCTTCACAAGCACGTGTACATGCTGGGGTCTGTCTCAGCAGCCTGGATGCTTGAGAGACAGTGATGGGCAGAGCTTTAAACACTCCATAAGCATGTAGTTTCATAAGAAGTAAAACATTCAAAAATAGGTGGTTTTTTCCCCCTCATATCGTAATCATTTTAGTTTCTGAATGCTATTGCAACACTTTTAAAAACTTAATGCCAAAACCTACAGAAGTTTATTATCTTCCAATTCTTGAGGTCAGAAGTCCAAAATTGGTGTTGCTGGGTTAAAATCAAGGGTCAGCTGAGCTGCGTTTCTTCTGGAGTTATTGTCTTTGTCTTTCCAAATTCTAGAAGCTGCCCACAATCTTTTTCTCATGGTTTCCCATCTTCCAATCACTCCAGATTCTTGCCTATCTTGTCACCTGTCCTTCTTTAACTTTGATTTCCATGCCTCATTCTTATAAGGACTCTTGTGAATATATTTGGGCCACTTTGATAATCTCGGATAATCTCCCCATTTAATAGTCTTGAGTTAATCACTGCGGCAAAATCTCTTTTGCCATGTAAGAGAAAACTATTCACAGGTTCTAGGTATTATAATATGGACTTCTTTGAGGGGGGATATTGTTCTTTTTACCACATATGTATCCACAGAGTATTACAGAAACCAGTTACTATAAAAAACCTTTGTATGAACCATTGTTATACAGGCTAAGAAGCAGGCAACTTACTGGAATCTGGAAGAAAGTCTTTTCAAGCAGTGAACTGGTGAAATAGTTTGTGAAATAAAATGAGAAATCAACAACAGAACCAGAAACTGGACATTCTCAAATATATAGAAACAAAACAACTCCTTCTTAAAAAATAAAAACTTAAGCAAAAAGGAATCACAAGGGAATTTAGAGAACACCTTGAGATGAATGAAAATGGAAACACAACTTCCCCAAACTACAGTCTGCGATGAAAGCAGCTCTAGAGGGAAATTTATGGCTGTAATGCCTACATTTAAAGAGAGGAAAGATCACAATTCAGTTAACAACTATGGACCTTGAGAAATCAGAAAAAGAAGAGGAAAAATAAACCAGAAGGTAGCAGAATGAAGGAAATAAAAAGGAGTAGTATCTCTATGCTATATACAAATAAAATGTGAAAAAAAAAAAAAAACAACAACAGAGGGGAACCCTTTTGCACTGTCGGTGGGAATCCAGACTGGTGTGGCCACCTTAGAAAACAATATGGAGGTACGTAAAAAAAAATTAATCATAGCACTACCTTATGACCCAGAAATTGCACTACTAGGTATTGATCCAAAGGATACAAAAATGCTGAATCAAAGGGGCTTATGAATCCCAATGTTTATAGCAGCACTGTCAACAATAGCCAAGTTATGGAAAGAGCCAAAGTATCCATCAACTGATGAATGGATAAAGAAGATGTGGTATGTGTGTGTATATATATACATACATGTGTGTGTGTGTGTGTGTATATATACACACACACACACACATACATACATACATGCAATGTATATAATACTATATACATATAATACACTAATATATATACTATATAGTGACCTACAATATACATAGTAAATACTATAATACAATGTATATGAATACGGGCACTTGTTGCATGAGCACTGGACGTTGTACGGAAACCAATTTGACAATAAATTTTATTTAAATAAAAAAAGAATGAAATCTTGCCATTTGTGACGACATGGATGGAACTAGAGGGTATTATGCCAAGTGAAATAAGTCAGACAAAGATACCAAATGAGCTCACTCCTACATGGAATTTGAGAAACTCAACAGATGAACATAGGGGAAGGGAAGGAAAAATGAGATAAAAAGAGAGAGGGAGGCAAACCATAAGAGACTCTTAAATACAGAGAACATACTGAAGGTTGCTGGAGGGGAGAGAGATGGGGGGATGGGTTAAATGTGTGATGGAAATTAAGGAGATCACTCTTTGAGATGAGCACTGGGTGTCATATGTTAGAGATGAATCACTGGGTTTTACTCCTGAAGCCAAGACTACAGTGGGTGTTAACTATCTTGAGTTTAAATAAAATCTTAGAGGAAAAATAAAACCAATATCAACAGTCAAAACCAATATCAACAGTCAAGACTCAAGTGCATTTCTCTAAGTGAGTGGTGACCAATTCAAAAAGGAAATTAGCAAACAATTCCACTAGCACTAACATCATACTTAGTAGTAAATTGTTTTCATGGGGATGAAAGGCTGTACACCAAAAAGTGTAAAACAATTTTGCTGAAAGAAATGAAAGAAGACATAAATAAATGGAAAAACTTCCTCTGTTCGTGCATTGGAAGACTTCATATTGTTAAGATGTCAATACTACCTAAAGCGATCTACAGATTCAATACAATTGTTATCAAAACCCCCATGGCACTTTTTTTTTTTTTTTTTTTTTTTTTTTTTGCCGAAATGGAAAAGCCCATTCTAGAATTCATACGCAGTTTGAAGGGTCTCAGATAACCAAACAATCCTGGAAAAGAAAATAGTTGGGAAACTCATACTCCTTGATTTAAAAACCTACTACATAGTATAATAATTAGAGTACTGTAGTACTGAAAAGGAATAGAGATATAGAGCAATGGAATTGAATGGAGAGCCTAACAATAAACCCTCACATATATGGTCAAATGATTTTCAACAAGAGTGCCAAGACCATTCAGTGGGGGAAAGAGTGATCTTTTCAACATGAAAAGAAACACGGGAAAACTGAGTATCTACATCCAAATAAGGAAGTTGAACCCTCACCGTACTCTGTATAGAACAATGAGCTCAAATTGGATGAAGGGACCTAAATACAAGAGCTAAATCAATAAATCAATAAATCAAACAAATTTTCAGAGAAAAAACTGTAGGGAAAAATTGTGATATTGGATTTGGCAATGATTTATTGTATAAGAAACCAAAAGCAAACATAGCAAACTAAAACATATTTGAAATGGACTTTATGAAAATTAAAAAAAATTGTTGCAGGGGTCCCTGGATGGCTCAGTCCAGTATGTGCCTAACTCAGGCTCAGGTAATAAGCTCATGGTTCATGGATTCAAGCCCTCCATTGGGCTCTGTGCTGGTGGCGCAGAGCCTGCTTAGCATTGTCTGTCACTCTCTCTTTCTGTCCCTCCCCTACTTCTGTGCTGTCTCTCTTAAAATAAATAAGTAAATTAAAAAAAAAAAACAAAAACAAAACTTTCAGGCAGCAGAGGACAAAATCAAAAGTGAAAGAGAACTCACAGAATGGGAGGAAATATTTGCAAAGCATATGTCTCCGAAAGGATCAATAACCAGCATATAAAAAGAACTCGTACAATTCAACAACGAAATAATGAACAGCCCAGTTGAGAAAAAGGACCTAGGACTCCAATAGACATTTCCTCAAATAAGATATTCAAGTGGTGAGTAAGCACATGAAAAGATGTTGGACATCACTAGTCATTAGAAAAATGAAAATCCAAACCACAGTGAGATACCACTTTCCCTGAGAATGGCTTTTACCAAAAACAAAATAAAGCAAAACCCAAATACATACAAGAAAATAAAAAATCAGGATAAAAGGATTGGGTAAGCTGTGGATAAGTTGAAACCATCGTACATCGTCGGTAGGAATAAAAAATGGTGCAGTCACTGTGGAAACTGGTGTTTTCACTAAAATTGAAATATAGAATTTACCATATGATCAGAATGTTCCATTCTTAGGCAAACACCCCCCAAATTACTGGTGTGTACTCAGATCTTTGTCCATCCGTGTTCATAACAGTATTTTTCATGATAACCAAAAGGTAGCAGAAAAAATTCATATCTATCCGTAGATGAGTGGATAAGAGGTGTTGATGTAGATATATACACTGGACTTCTTCTATTCAACCTTAATAAGCAGTGAGAGTCTGATATGTACTATACAATGGATCAACCTAAAAAAATATCACTTTCAGTGAAATATGCCAAATACAAAAGGACAGGCATATGATTCTACTTACATGAAGTATCTACAAGAGACAGGTTCATAGATACAAAAAAATAAAATAGAGATTATCGGTGGCTGTGGGGGAAGACGGAATGGAGAATTCTTGTTAATGGATGCAAAGTGTCTGCTTCGGTTGTGGAAAAAGTTCCTGAAATGCACAGTGGTGCTGACTTCCCAACTTTGTGAATGTACGTGAGGCCACTGGCTTATACCGTTAAAAATGGTGAGAGGGTCGGGGCGCCTGGGTGGTGCAGTCGGTTAAGCATCCGACTTCAGCCAGGTCACGATCTCACAGTCCGTGAGTTCGAGCCCCGCATCAGGCTCTGGGCGGATGGCTCGGAGCCTGGAGCCTGTTTCCGATTCTGTGTCTCCCTCTCTCTCTGCCCCTCCCCCGTTCATGCTCCTGCCCCTCCCCCGTTAGTGCTCTGTCTCTCTCTGTCTCAAAAATAAAAAAAAAAAGACGTTAAAAAAAAAATGGTGAGAGGGTAGATTTTATATGATGTGTAGTTTAGCATAATTAGAAATACGGCTTCAGAGAAGGTGATCGCCCCATGTAGAGCCTTTGAGTTGGACTAAATGGCTCGAGGACAAAGAAAATGTATTGTTCCAGGGACTGGTAGATTTGAGAAACATGTCCTTGAAGGAGGACATAGCACCATGGGAACACCTAAACAAAGGAAATAGTAGTCTGCAAATTTTTCCGTGTTCTGAAAAGAGTTGTGGGAGGTGGCCTATGTCGGGACATGGAGTTATACATTGAAGGGACACAGTCATTTTGGGGGCATTCATTTCACTGCAAGTGCAAGACTTTACAGTTGGATTTCACTGCCTAAGTGACTAGCCAATCTCTCGAGACATAGAGAAATACAAAATATTTCCTTCCTCTTGAAGTGTCCTAAAAACTAGGCAGGCATATAAATCAGAGGAGAGGGCTACTGGAAACCACACATACATACATCCTGTGTTCTTTTCTATTTCTTAGCTACTCAGGGAGAAAAGGTGTGGTTCGCTCTTACAGAGTGTGAGCTGGTAAAACCCTGCACTGAGCACAATTTGAAACCAACCATGCCTCCTAAGGAGGGTGCATGCTATCACAGGCAAGTCTTGGGTGTGCCAAGAGCATCAGGTGGTTTGATTTGTAAGTCTGGAGAGGAAAGGTGGGGTGAGGAAGCCGAACTGCTAAGACAAACGGGAAGAAATAGGCATGCATCTTGGGGAAGGAAATGGAGGGAACAGGGGGGTGGGGGGAGGAGGTGAGAGGGATTAGAGGGTCAAGAGGAGCCAGGGAGAGGTGTAAACTCTGCCATCTGTGTATCTGTAATCCTCATATTTCCCTGTGTGGCCCAGGCCTTGCCCTTGAACTCTGGATTTGTATGTCTGACCAGCCACTCACCACTTTACTTCGATAGAGGTAAACTTCTCACAGTTAACTCGTCCCAAACTGAACTCGGTTTCCAGCACGTCCTTGTACATCTCAGCGGAGGCACCTTTATTCTCCCCGACGCTCAGGTCCAAACCCTCGGGAGCCTCTCTTTCCACCCCAAATCCTGTGTATCAGGAGATCCTGTGGTCTCTCCTTCTGCATGCACCCACAATCTGACCTCTTTCCCCTTTCTGTCCTGGCTGCTGTCTTGGTGCACACCATATGTCCTTGTTTGCACGAATGCAGGAAGCTCTTGAATGCTCTAGTTCCTTCTGTGTATGCCCTGTGGTAGTCTAATCTCAACCAAATCCTAGAATAAGTTAAAACGCATGTCGCATCATGCCACTTGTGTCTTCAAAACTTTGCAATGGCAACCGTTTCACTCAGAGTAAAAGCCCAAATCCTTGAACAGAGCGGGAGGGTCAGGGCATGTGCACATGCTGTTCCCATACTGTACAGGAAGGCTTTTCTTCCAGAAGATCACATGGCCCACACCCCCACCTTCTTATAATCTTGCTCAAATCTCCCTTCTCAGTGATGCCCACCCAGGCTGCCTCTTTATTTAAAAAAAATTTTTTTTTAATGTTTTTATTTATTTTTGAGACAGGGAGAGACAGAGCATGATCGGGGGAGAGGCAGAGAGAGAGGGAGACACAGAATCCGAAACGGGCTCCAGGCTCTGAGCTGTGAGCACAGAGCCTGACGCGGGGCTGGAACTCACAGAGTGTGAGACCATTGTCTGAGCTTAACCGACGCTTAACCCACTGAGCCACCCAGGTGCCCCCAGGCTGCCTCTTTAAATACATCCTACCCTAAAGAGTCTCTCATTATCTTAGCCAGCTGTACTATTATGTTTCTTCTAACACTCATCGCTTTCTGGTATGTTGTGTTATTTGCTCAATTGGTATATCTATCGTTTCCAGTCTTTTTGTTCATCATGATATAACTTCCACGAGGGCCACTACTTTCTCTCTTTTAATAACCAGTACTTCGTAAGCTCATGTAACAGTTCTTGGCACCTTGTAGTTATCCAGTCAATATTTATGCAATGTGTGAATTTGCATAGGGCAATCCCTTTCTGAGAACTTGGAGTCTATTTTCAGTGGAGAATTTCTCAGGAAATTATGAGAAGCCGAGTGTCCCATGAAGATGTCTTGGTGAAGACAATCATTTGCATATACCCAGGAAGCAGAAGAGCCCCAGAGAAGCAAACCACAAATGCTCTCACCCACATCGCCTTCCCTACACCCGCTGGCAGATCTGCAAACTTCAAGGGATGGATGTGGGGCCACAGGGTTTGAGAAGAGCAATGGTTAGACCCGTGAGATCTAGACTCAGACTGCCTGAGTTCAAACCATAGCCCTGCCTTCACCACTGAGTGACCTTGGACTTTTCTGTGCCTACTTTTCTTATCTGTAAGCTAAGGGACAAAAATGTCTACCTCGGATACAAAGATCCCAGGAAATAACAGACGCGTGCATTTCCAAGTGTGTGTGGCACAGGGTGAGTGCTCAGGAAATTGGAAAGGGATTATGCACGAGATTTCCTGAGGCCTGGAGGCATCAGCCGATGCTAGATAATTGGGATCAGGATATAAGTACCAGTGTAGATCGCATAGGCAGGAATCTCCACTTCTTGTATCCCCCTTTCCCCTCTTCACTCTGATCCAGCATGGAAGAGGACCACCAAGGCAGTAATACACAAAGTTCTCATCGTTTGACCCAGAAGGAAGTTTACTTGCCTTAAGAGCTTGGTGGAGAGTGAGCAGTAAGTTTAAAGAAGTAGAAAAAGAGGGTGACTAGCTGAGAGGCAGCTAACCAAACGTGTGTTCGATGTACATTTCATGTAGAGTGGACGTGATGTGAAGGCAACAGTAAGGAAAGCGCTTTCAAATATGCTGTGTGTGTGCACACGCCCATGTGTGTACCCTTCCTCATGCCCACTCCTACGTGTACACACACAAGTGCATTCCCAAGTATGCATGAAGTGTGGCCCATCATGCTAGCATACAGATCACTTTGAGGATTTCATGAAATTGTCATACATGTTGAAAGCTCAGTAAAAGATTTGGTGCATAAGGATCACCCAACACATCGTTAACCAGAGTTTGGGAGGACACACAGCAGAACTGGAACTCTGGAGACCTCGGAGTGTGGTAAGTGATGCCTCTTCTTCTGTTTCCCTCTCTGTATTTTCTGATGTTTGTTTAGTTAGCCTCCACTGAGAAGCCGAGCAGCATAACACGGTGGAAAGAATGAACCGTGGAGCTGGGTGGCCTGGACGTGAATCCCGGCAGATGCACTGACTTAGGTAGCTGACATTGGGCCATTAACTCTCTTTGCCTGAATTTCTCCATCTGCTGATCAGGAGTACAGTCCTAGCTATCAGGCGGGGGTGTTGTGAGCATTAAATAATTTAATACATACACTTGTCCTTGTGGCTGATGAAAGCACCCGCTGTTTGGATATCGCTGGTAACCAGCTTCAGGTGATGGATCCATACACACAATGCTCCCATCCCTGATTTCCTGCTCTCAGATGACACCCAGTCCTTGGCCTTCTGTGGCAGCCCCGCACAGCACACCTGTCCTTACCTGGAGGCCCTTCAGGTCCAGGGATAGGGGGAGGTTGAGGAGGTAGGGAATGGGGATTATACCTCAAGGGGATGCTTACCTGTGAGTTCCAACAGCAGAGGCAGCAGCAGGTAAGAAGGAGGATGGGGCCCCGAGGCAGGGGCTGACATTGTGGAGGTCTGGGGATCCTGCCCTGTGCAAATGTGTGTGCTGGGGAGAATAGGCCCTCTGTTCTGTAGAGAGGAAAAGCCTGCCTCCTCCTATGATTAAGAGGAAGTGCCCATGATGGGGTGACGTGGCTGTGAGTTAGCAATCTGCTTCTAGATTGTGAAATAGAAGTCAGGCAGAGAAGGCCTCCCTTGCTGAGGGATCCTGTCACATTTCAGAGAGAGTGGAGAGGCCCGGGAGAGATCATGCTTCCTCCCTGCACGGGGCCTCTCCCCGCTCTTGAGGCCCCAAGTTGGGTATAGAGATTACCGAAGTCAAATGGAGCAATGTTTTCTTTTCAGCAATGTTTTCTTTTATAGATTGTGCTTCCTGTGTCTGATCTAAAATGTCTATGCTAAACCAAGGCCATTAAATTCAGTTTTGTTTTTTTCCTATAGTTTCTTCTAGAAGTTTTATAGGTAGCCTTTCAATTTACGTCTATGATCCATTGATCATATTAAGTTGTTCTTAGTATTTTTGTGTATACTGCATAGTCACATTATGATAAAGTAATATTCTTTAGACAATATTAAGTTTTGTTTATGTTATAAGGAAACAGTCAAGAATCTTCTCCTTCTTTCTACATATGAATATCTAATTGTTCCAACACCATTTGTTGTAAAGACTATCCTTTCCACATTGAGTTGCGTTGGCACATTTTTCAAACGTCTCTTGACCAAATACGTATTATGTATGGGTCCAGTTCTTTTTTTTTCATGCCAGGGCAAATTTTATTTTGGAAATATTTAACAAAATTTTATTTTTAGGGTTGACATGCAGTGCTGTATTAGTTTTAGGTGCACAACACAGTAATTTGATGATTCTATGCATTATGCAACACTCACCATGGTATGCATAGTCACCATCTGTCATCATGTAACATTATTCCAGTACTGTTGACTGTATTTCCCTGTGCTGTTCACTTAGCCCTGGGGTTTATAGGCAAAGTAGTTTTTTGTTTTTTAAGTTTTATTTAAAGTGTAGATAGTTAACATACAGTGCAAGATTGGTTTCAGGGGTAGATTTCAGTGATTCATCAATTATATTCAACCCCCAGTGCTCATGATAACAAGTGCCTTCCTTAATACCCCAAAGCCATTTAGCCCACCCCCAGCCCACCTTCCTTCATCAACTTTGAGTTTGTTCTTAATCATTAAGACTCTCTCATGGTTTTATTCCCTCTCTTTGTTTTTCCTTCCGCTCATATATGTTCATCACTATTATTTCTTAAATTCCGCATATGGGTGAAATCATATGGTGTTTGTCTTTCTTTGACTTTCTTTTGCTTAGCATAATACATCTAGCTCCATCCACATCATTGCAAATGACAAGATTTCTTTTATTTTGATGGCTGAGTAATAATATTCCACTGTGTGTGTGTGTGTGTGTGTGTGTGTGTGTGTGATCTTTTTGGTTTATATTTGCAACTTAATTTAAAAATTGATATTGAAGGATTTAACACAAATACAGACTCCTTACCAGTTTATTAATCGCAGAAATGTTAAAGGTTGAAGGAATAGAGGAGAAATTCTTTTCATATATGTGTATATATTGCATAGTTATTACAATATTGAATAGTTTACTCGAAAACAGTTACTGAAGTCCTTCTATACCTAGACCATATACTAGATTAATAGATACACAGAGAGATATCGAATAATAGTTCTATTCTCCAAAAGAATCACCACCATATGACAAACTTCCAAGATATATTACTATATTTCTCTACTGGCTTTTTGACAGTTTGCAAGAAAACAAATCACCCCTGGAGAAGTGGCATTTATGCGTCTGACAGAGCTAGACAAATAGATTCAGTCATATGCTTGGTTCAAATGTGGATAGAATCTCTGCACATGGCAGGTAATAGCTACCAAGTCCGAGGAGGGTGAAGCTGGAACATTGTCCCTGTAAGGAGAACTGACACAGCCCAGAGAAAGCAGACAATTACTATAGAAAGTCCACTGTGGGAGCCTGGAACTTCCTGGAGATGGGTCATCTGCCCAGGGTCTGCCCAGAGGAGGATTCAGGTACTTGTTAACAGATTCCTGCATAGGTAAATGCATGGCTGAATGAGAGTGTGCTTTGAGTGAATGCATGCTTGATGCATGGTCGGATCGAGGAATGCATGCAGAAAAGAATGAATGGGATTGACGAAAGCCTCAAAATCTTGCTCTTTTTTTTTTTTTTTTTTTTTTCCACTTTGGCCATGTAAGGTGCAAAGATGAACATTAAATACCATTTAAAAACGTACAGGTCAGGTGACTCACTCTACGATTTGGTAATTCTAACATTTTAAGATTCATAGACTCTCATCTTTTTGACTCCAAGAGACTGAGATTTTACATAGGAAGGAACTAGGATTTGGAGAGGCTCAGTAATCTGCCCGAGGTCACAAGTGGCAAAGCTGAGGTTACACCAGACACAGCATGTTTTACTGTCATGCTAGTCGGACACCCCAACTTTCAGGCTCTATGCATTTATGATTCCTGGCTTCTGAAATCATGATCTAACGACTTCTAGAACTCTTTGCAACTGGGTTTTCAGCTGTGCAGTAGAATGAGGAAAAACAATGAGGAAAAACGGCACGATTGTTAAATACTATAAGATGTTATATATTTCAGTAGAATTCATAGGAAGTCACAGTATGACATAGGTTAACACTAAGCCAAAGGCAGGGAGACTGGGTTGTGGTCCCTACACTGACACCACAGCCCAATGCAGGGGAATGGCAGGGAAGCCACATGTTTCAGCTTGAGGGAAAGATGTGAATGTTCCATGGCCAGTGGATGGCATGGAATGTGATTGGACTTGAGAACATTACTGAGGAAATCTAGTTTTCCCAGAAGAACAGATGGACACCCCAATGACACTGTATTTGATGAAATTAATGCACATTGAGCAGCAGGAAACACTGGTTTTCCTCAGAGAATCAGAGAACAGCAGAGGTGAGGGTAGACCAGGGCAGACCATGGAAAGATCCAGTGCCAGGAGAGAGACTCAACCCCTCCGGGACAACTTATCCAAACGAGACCTGGGAGCGGGTGACACACGAGAACCTTCCTGCTGGTGTCTCGGCTCCCCAGAAGCCATAGGAGTAGACCACAGCCACGCGTGGATTTCCTGTGTGGGGATCGATGTCTTGACTGCGTTGTGGTGACCCTTCAGGGAGCTGTCACCAGGCCCCGATGACATTCCAGTTAGAAATGAGTGAGTGGAATTGTGCAGGCTTGTAGAGGTTCTGCCTGCCTTTGGATCCCTTTGTTTTGTCTCAGGAGATACTAAGCTTGGGGGCTACCTTTCTCCGTGTTGAGAGTCCATCCAGATCCAGAGGATTATATGGGGCTACAGTGTCTGTGATTGAAGTTTGGAGTCAGGAAGTAGGCCAAAAAAGACACAATGCATATTCTCGAGCTCAGGTTTGTCCCTAAACCTCAGAAAGGCCAGACAGAGTTGTAGGCTCAGTTTAACAACTTTTTGGACCATTCGGTGCACACATGTAGTTGCGTTTAACCTATTGACTATCTTTTGGGTTTGGAGTTTTTCTGGCCCTGTGTTCATGTTTTGGTAGTTGGGTCATCATAAAGGGCATGGTCTGTCACATGGCTTCATTCGAGAGTGGGCACAGGGCCCAGACTGAAAGAAGAGACATGTATAGAATCCCAGCCTACAGGGTTGTTTGTGGGTGAAGGGACACGGTATCCAGTGTGTAGTGATGATTTGGTACATGCTTCAGGTTTTGAAAAATTTAGTTTTACAAACCTAGGGGATGGAGTTTCTCAGGCTGTACTCACCGTTCACAGACACAAGGGGCTTGAACCAGATACCTACGCCACATCAGGGTGCCCTGTTGTTAACTTCACATAGTAATAGGTGCCCCCATCCTTGGGTGACACATCACTGATGTGGATGGAATAGTCTGTTTGGTTGACCTCTGTGTTTTCCACTTGGTTTACTTGGGGGAACGGGCTTCTGGAGGAAGGGAGTGGAGAGATTCTAGAAATGCTCTCAGAAAGTGATGGAACCAGCATGTTGGCTTCTATGTGTCACTGGAATGGGCTCTACTCAAGCACAATGCTTGTGTCTGGAGACTCTCAGCCCACACAAGACTGATGACCCTTCATGTCCATGAGTCCATTGCCATGCACTTACTGCCAGGGCTATTTTGCAACTGGTTGCTTGTGAGCCCTGTCTCCTCTTAAGGATCTATAGGATGTTAAGTTCGGGGGAGGGAGGGTGTTAGAGCATGAGGAGCATGCAGAGCAGGCCCAAGCTGCCCATAGGAGATGACAAGACTCCCCTCTCCCAGGGATGTCACCATCCTCTCACATTGTCCTGGAATGACGAATTCCATGCTGGGAAGCCATCCATGGCCCCTACTGAGCATCTTTCCTCCAGCCTCCAGCATCTCTCCCTTCCTCCAACCTCCAGGAGACTTCACACCTTCCATCAGACTCTAACCTCTTCAGAGACTGGGATATTTCATGCCTCGATGGTCAAGGGCAGTGGATTTGTAACCAGATGCAATCAAGGTTCTAATCTTGAATCCACTTCTTGGTGACTGACCTATATATCTTTTGACTTTGAGATCTTCATTTGTATAGTTCAAATATTCAACCCTGAGCTCATAGTCTGCACTCAGACATTCTCCTACTCTTTCCACCCTGTTCAGTATGTGGCACATCCTCTATCCATTTGGTCAAACCAAGAAGTAACCCATGTTCTGCATCCTGACTTGTCCACTCTCGTCTGCCTGCTAGAGGCCCTGTTAGTTTTACCTCCTAAATATCTATTTTCCCTCCTAAGTATCTATTTCTCCATCTCCCTCATCATCGCTTCCCTCAGTGAAAACTATTACTTCCTAATAGGCTACCCCCATCTTGTTTTGCCCGGTGTAAGCTCTACCTCCTCCTTTATCCAAGATGTTTTCTGCAACACACATCTGATTATACTCCTTCTTGCATAAACAGTTTTGTGGTTTCTCATTGCGTTTATATACCCAGAGTGTTTGGTATATGATATATGGTATATTTTGTATGGTATATGGAATATGGGATGTGGTATGTGTTATATGCATATGGTATGTGGCGGTGTAAACAATCCATTCTTCCAGGAGTGGCTTGGCCCCTAGAGACAAAAGGATCCCCATCTTTTTCTGGTACTGGTCACAATGTCTTGTTCACCTTAGCTTCCCTGGGCAACAGATGTTGTGATGAATATTAACAAGCAGGTCATTTTCAGGGAGTACTTTTAAGAACAAACCTGTGGAAGGGAGCAGAAGGGATCAAGAATGTTTAGAAGAAGCTGAGCTGCAGTGAGGTCTCAATGACAACCTCAGCTGATCGCCCGTGTGTTCCGGAGTTAGGATGTTACCAGGGATGACCTTGGGCATGGTAGCTCTCCTCACCTGAGGCCATCCTAAAGAGGGTGACAGGTGAGGGCCACCTCCTGAGACCTGGTATATCACAGCATCCACCTTGCTCTGCAGAGCCCCTTCCAACTCTGTTCCTTGGGTTCAGGACATGGATTAAGTGCCCCCCACATCAGGTCTTAAAACTACCCTGGGGACCAGAGTTCTCTGTTCACACCTGGACTAACCTGGACTTTACTACTCGGACGCATTTAGAATGAGTATCATGGGGGACTGGGATTCAGCTCCTTCTGAGATCTCGGAGTGCCTGGCTCTCGAGTGAGCTCTGGCAGAGGACAGAGGAAGGAGGAGAAGGAACCTCAAACCCGAAGTGAAATAAAACCTGAATATGAACACGAAATCTCCCCACCATTTGTTTCCTTAAATTTTCCCCCAAGGGAGCTCAAGAGGCAGAGAGTCAGCTGAAGACAAGATGTTGCAATTTTTTTTTTTAATAGACTTAATTTTGTGAAACGGTTTTAGATTTAGAAAAAACTGCCACAATTGTACAGAGTTCCAATTTACAACTTCACACAGTTTCCCCTCTTATTAATGTCTTACAGTAGTACGGTACATTTGTTACCATTAATGAATCAATATTGGTACCTGCTCATTAAGCAAAGTTCATAATTTATTAGATTTTGTCTTGGCTTGTGCTGCTATAAGAAAACACCATAAACTGGATGTCTTGCACAACAGGAACCAATTCCTTCCGTTCTGGATCCTGGAAGTCTAAGATCAGGGTGCCAGGATATTGGGGTTGTGATGCTTGTTTATCACAATTGCAAAGCAGGTGGTTATGTTGTCTCCTGGTCCTCCTGCCGCGCGATGAACCCGGGTGACATTGTATGAATGTAAAAAATGAAAAAAAGGGATGGGGACCAAACTGAACGTGTGTAGGAGAAATGAGAAGAGCTGAGGCTGGAGCTGAAGTTCAAACTCAGTGTGAATGGGGTTCATCAAGGCACAGAGACCTTCATGGGAATGCTGCCAGGGATACCGTTTCCAGAGTCTAGATATGCAGCCAGAGGAGGAGAGTGAATGCAAACTTACCACGTCACTGAGGAAAGTGGGAGGGGTGGTGAGACGATGTCCCAGAAGACGTGACACCAGAAAATGTTCACGAATATGTTGTCAGGCGTTCACAGCATTGGAAGTGGAGCTACGTTGCAATCTAATCCCAATGGAGAAGCAGGTGAGATCATTGAGATGCTTGTTTTCTTGTAAACTGTGCAGTTAGTTACAAGAAGGCAAGCACTCTCCAAACTACTCTAGGTAAGTCTTTAAAAAAAATAAACCACTTCCCTTTACAAGGTTTCTTTTTTTTTAATTATAAAAATTTTTTAATGTTTTTTGTTTTATTTTTGTTTTAATTTTTTTTTAATGTTTATTTATTTTGAGACAGAGAGAGACAAAGCATGAACGGGGGAGGGGCAGAGAGAGAGGGAGACACAGAATCAGAAGCAGGCTCCAGGCTCTGAGCCATCAGCCCAGAGCCCGACGCAGGGCTCGGACTCACAGACCGCGACATCGTGACCTGGCTGAAGTAGGACGCTTAACCGACTGCGCCACCCAGGCGCCCCTGTTTTATTTTTTTAAAACAGAGAGAGCAAGCCAGGGAGAGGCAGAGGGAGGGGAAGAGAGAAATCCCAAGCAGCCTCTCTGCTCTCCAGCCAGAGCCCAATGAAGGGCTCGAAACCATGAACTGTGAGATCGTGACCTGAGCCAAAGTCAAAGAGGTGGACGCCTAACTGACTGAGCCACCCAGGCGCCCCACCTTTCAAGGTTTCTAATGTTTCAAATGAGTGTTTACCAAATGGGTAATAGTTTTACTGTCTTTTCATGTCTCTGTACATTCATAACTGGCAGTTGGGAGTTCCCAATGTGTTGAAAAAAGTTTCTAAAGTTCACAGAAAAATTGTTGCTTTTCCCTCTGATTATTGAGATCACGTCGCCTGGTTTTAGCTGCACCCGTCATTGTTTGGTCCTGCATCACTGTGCAAGTGAGCACTGTCTCCATTTATCATGTTGGCTGGTCTTAAGTTCTAGGAAAAGAATTCAGTTCAGGTATGAGCTGTGGGCACAAAGAGTGAGAGACAGAAATTGACATTTTATGTGGCTGGTTTAAGGAAGGTGTTTTTAATAAAGTGACATGACTGGAGAGCTTGAAAGAGGGAGAAACGGAGCCATACATATCTGTAGGGGGAAGAAACAGAGGAAGGATACAATCGGACTTCCGTTTCCGTAGGATCACTGTGACTGAACCCGGAGAGTCTGTTAGGGACGCGGCAATGGTCCAGGAAGGGATGCTGGTGGCCGGGACCAGGGGACAGCCTGGGAGCGAGCAGTGTGCAGGTGCTGGGTGGAGCTGCCTGGTGGGCGGGAGGAGGCTTGCCCTCGCTCCTGAGAGCTTTCCAGGAATTTTGCAAGCTAGTTGTTCCACTGTTGGCAGCTTGAAATTGGCCACGTTGGGAGTGTAGACGCCACAGAGGTGGACAAGCACCACAAATTGGGCTTCTTTTTCTGTCCAGACGTAGATGGTTTAACACCGTCTGGTCGCTGGACATACATTAGGAAGGCAGATTTGAAATGGGATATAAAGAAGGAAATCAAGGAAGGCTCCTGTCTTCTGTACTGCCAGCGTGTGTACATGAGCAGGGGGGTTGGAAAGGATGAAGGTGACAGAAGAGCCAGTGTTCCCATCACAGGGAGAGGAGGGAATCTTCTCTCTGGGATTGAGGGATAGGACGGGTAGGCAAAGAGGAAGGAGGATCCTTTTTTCCCCTTCAAACCAGGATGGGATTCGTTTATATTTAAGAGGGATTGAAGAACCTTACCAAGGCTGGGGAGACGGGGGTTTGGCAGGAATAACCTGTTGGAGCATGGACTTGAATGTGTAGTTCATGACCACCGTCCCCAGAAGATGGATGAGAGATAGACTGGGGTGTGTACCAGGACTTGCTTCTCTCATTCTAGTAAGATATCCATGTGTCAGTCTCCACAGACGTTCCCATGGCCCCTGCTCCAGAATAGGTGTGAAGACCCAGCTCTGGGGGCATCGAGGTCTTTGAGGAGGAACAGCAGGAACTGTGGGCATTTGGGTCTCTGGGGAAGCAGGCATCTGGGGCAGGGTTGTGGAAGCTTCTAGTTGTTCCTTGTCTCAGGCTGGGCCCCTCAGGGAAGGAAGGAGGCAGCAGAGACCGAGGATGGCATGTAGCAGGGGAGGAAGGAAGGAGCCGTGGACCCATGTTCACATTTCAGTATCTGCTCATCATTCCAGAAATGTTCTCCACGTGTCTCCTATGTCCTCGGTGCTGTTTTCCTCCCGGGACACCTGTAGTGAGAGTGCAGAAAGTCCCTGACATGGACTGTGCCTCCTCAGGCTTCTTCCCTCGGTCCTGATACCCCTTCCCCATCCTTTCCAGTCTGTCCCACGGAGGGTCAGAGCGGGAGCCGTCCTCAGAGCAGCCAGCGGGCACCTGTCAGCATTCCTCTAAATGTGGACACCTTGCGCCCAAATAATCTAGAGATGGTTTCTGTGGGGTTTCCCACCCAGGTGTTGCTCACTTAGCCCACTCCCTTCCCGGAAGCTGTAGGTCTCTCTGTACATCGTTTCATAGCCCTTGACCCCATCCACCTCTTACAGGGCCCAATAGTCATCCTGGGAGTTGGGAACCTCCCAGAGGGATCCCTGAGGCTCCAGAGGGTATGAAGGGAGGTGCGTCACTTGCCCTTTATTCCAAGTGGGCGCTGACCCTGTGTGACCTGTGGGCTGCCCTTCCACTGACCTGGCTCCTTCTGAGACTGACCTGGCCCTGCCCTCCTTGTCCATATCTCACCAGTGAATCCATTGCTTCCTGTGGCCATAGATGGCAGAGACAGAGACGAGCAGCAGCAGCTTGGGGCCCAGGAAGAGAGCCACCAGGAGTGGAGTGGACAGCTCTCGATCTGGAAATGAAGGGACAGGAGGCAGCATCAGAGAGGGATCCAGGAGTCCACTCCCAGGGGCCTCGACTTACTCCATCTGAGGGAACCTGCTTCCATCTATGCTCTGAAGCTCATGAATTTCCCCTGTGAGATGCTCGAGGCAGAATTCAGGATAAGCAGTACCTCATCTTGCTCACCTCTGCTCAGGCTACTGGGTGTCCTTCCTGAGGGAAGAGCTGGAGACATGAGCACTCAGTAACATGTAAGTGAGGTTTGCTGACTTGTTCCCCACACCCAATGGGGCAGGTCTGACACTCTCTTCTGAGGAGGGAACAGGCTCATAGTTTACTGAGGGTCACAAGATGAGTGGGACTGTGCTGTCCTTAGGATGAATCTGAGACCTTGTGTTTGGACTAGGACAGTCCAACCTCTCAGGGTCATAGGAACGAATGTCAGCCTGGCCTCAAGTAGAGGAAGGACAGTGTCAAGGTGAGCAAGGTGCAAGTCTGCCCTTCTTTGTTCCACACGCGAGCCTCGATGACCCCATGTTCTTGTGCTGAGGGAGCCCTCGGGGTGGCCGGACGTCACAAGACCTGCTGCCTGGAGAACACCCTGGTCAGGAAAGGAAATGGGGTCTTAACCTGGGAGGGGCTTCAAACACCATCCCGCGCCCCTGGACCCCAGTACCAACATCAGGTAATAACATCGTTCTTTTGCACGTAGATCATTGGTTCTGCATGCATGACTTCAGATTCTTTGCCTTTTTACAGTGACTGGATTTTGCTCTTAGATTTACATCAAGAAATTCAAATACGTTTTTGAAATATATGGAATAATCTTAGAGGAAGGAGCAAAGACCCACCATTTTTACCCCTGGTGTGTCGGGGGACGGCAGGTCTCAGCTGGGTGGCCCTCTGGAATGTTTTCTCAGTTGCAAAAGCTGCATTGCCCATGTTTGCACCTGCTCCAGAGGGCAGCGTGCAGCAGAGGACTGGAGGAAGTTGGGGTACAGAGGTTTTGCCCCTCCGCTCCATTTAAAACAAGTCAAAAATAGCATCCAGTTTGCCTGTTCTCTGTGCAAGTATGACTTTTCTGTGCTGCACTGTGTTCAATACCTCCTTTTGCCAGTCTTGCCTCCTTCTCTAACTCATACCTGTGAATGGGCCCCACACCACAGTGAGGTTTCTCCCTTCTCATATGATGTTAGAGTTTGCTTCCCAATACAGTTGACCTGCGGAGTTTGTCTGGGAGGGGTCTGGAAACCCAGCTCTAATGTGCAGATACCGACCTGGGTCTCAATCAGCTGGCTGGCCAAGAGGTCCCCTGCCTGGCAGGCAGAGGAACAGGGGAAGGTCCCAGCTTTCCCTGCTATTGTCACTGCTAAAAGCTCACAGTGGTGACCTGGGATGGAGTAAGTAGAGGTGGGGGGTAACCTGGTAATCTGGAAATCGGTTGGGAATTATAAGAACTATTGGGTGGATGAGTGATGCTGAGCATCAACCCTTCAGGGAAAGACAATGCAGAACTCAGACTGGTTGATCTCTCATGATAGGTCATGTGTGAAAGAGGACTTTTGGGCAACATTGTAGACTCCCACCTATTAGATCCCGAGGGCAGAAAAAGCTGAGGACATAATTGGGTCCGACATAATTATAAGAATATTGGTGCTACAAAGAAGATTGAATTCTCAGCTTCAGTATACTGCTCTGCTAGAACAGGGCTGTGATGGGGAAATACGGGAGACAAGTACTGATGTGGGATAGGGACTTTGGGGACAAGGCATTCAAAGCCCTCAGGGCACTTGTGTCTGCTGAGGACAAGGCAGCAGCTTAGCTACTCATCTCTGAATAC
Organism: Leopardus geoffroyi; assembly: GCF_018350155.1. Taxonomy (NCBI): domain Eukaryota; kingdom Metazoa; phylum Chordata; class Mammalia; order Carnivora; family Felidae; genus Leopardus; species Leopardus geoffroyi. Next base: position 28,656,112 of record NC_059336.1, read on the forward strand.
AGCTTCTGAACCCAAAGAAGAAACAATAACAGGACAGAAAATTCTATGGAGACCTGGCTTTCAGAAGTCCTTGAAGAGCAATGGCCAAACTCCAAAATGTCTGGGAGACAAAAGGCAAATATCACACAATCTGAAGGCACAATATCTTACACTGCTGCCCTCCCACCCTCACCAGCCATAGGAAAGGGCAGGTGAAGAAGACAAGGGCAGTTATACAAGATGCTGGAGAGTTTTTCAGAAATCCTACTGCCAATATTAAACCCAACTTCAATGAGAAAATATTGGAAATGTGTCCTGCACATCAGGACACAGATCACAGAAAATAATTTCAAAGTATGCCTGACTTAAGACGGTTGGCCCAGATTCCCCAGAGTCTGTGGTCCCTGACATGGCAAGGTAGACTGTGTGGTAACCAGCTATGGTCTTGAGTGGGTCATTATCTTGGACTATCGGAGTGGAGCCAACAGAGTCACAGAGACCTTTACAAGTGAAGGAGGGAGGCAGGAGAGTGGGAGCAGGAGGCATATTGACCGCAGCAGAGGGTAGTCCGGAACGGGACCCTAGGAGCTGGAACAGCAAGGACACGGACTCTCCCCCTGTTCCCCCAGATGGAATGCAGCCCTGCCAACTCATTGTAGACTTTCTGCCTCTAGAAGTGGAGGAAAAAAATTGTGTTGTTCGAAGCCACTAAGCGTGTGCTAATGATTACAGCAGCAATAGGAACCTGATGCAGGGAGTCAGGGAAATTTAAAAAGATAGATGTGCATAAAGGGGGCAGGCATGATTTAAAATGCATAACTTTGGGGGAAAGACAAACGAGATTCAAGAGGTGCTGTTTCAAAGTTGAGTGGTGAAGGGAAGAAGGAAAAATGGGACAGGCACACGTGGCATCCTGAAAGAAGAACAGAAAGATCAGAGGACTCAGAACCTGTCTCCTCCAAGTGCCCAAACTGGCCAACCAACCCCTGTAACATACCCGGTGATGCTATACTGAGAGAACAGAAGTCTCTTAAACTAGAAGTGTTATAAAATACCTCAGTAACATAAACGTGAACCAAAAGATGTGCATTCTTATTCCAACCCGTTGGGCCAATTATCACAGTGACTGGAGCCCTGGGATGCCCAGGGGAGGCTGTGGCATCCTGGTGCAGCAGGGTCACATAGGCATCCAGCTCTCCAACCCAGACAACCCTAATGTCCATTTCCGGTCTTAGCACAGAAGCAAGTTTGCTAGTTCAGGCACACTGGAAGCACCAGAAGTAACAGCCTTGGTATGAGTTCTAGTGCAAGGCCAAAGACTAAAAACCTAACCCAGGCCAGTCCAGAAGAGGTGGTGTTGATTTGCCTCTTCCTGCCTTCCTGGTTCAGTATAAGACTGACCCCTGGAAATCATATGAGGTCCAAGAATAGGAGGACTCTGAAAGGTGGAAGAGGAAGTCAGGCAGCCTAGATGCCTGCAGTCTGGAAGAACACAGCACCAGGTATCCTGGCTCCACACTCCTGACTCCCCAAGTGCAGAAGGAAGTCCAGGTGTGGCATTCAAACAAAGAAAGACTGGTATCAATCATCCTAGCTCCCATTTCAAAAAATGAAGAGGAGCAAAATAAACCCCAGTGAAGCAGAATGGGGAAAAAAAGAGGAGAAAAAACAATGAAATTGAAAATACACAATGGAGGAAATCACCAAAACAAAAGAGTTTGTGGAAAAGATCAATAAAATGGAAAAACTTCTAGTAATTCTGACAATGAAAAAAAAGGCAAGTAGTTGTGATATCAGGAAAGAAATATGATATCACTACAGAGCCTACAGACATCAAAAGGATACCAAGGTAATACGATGAGAACTCTGTGGGTAGAAATTGGACAACTCAAGAAAATGGACCAGCTTCCTCAAGCATCCGCAAGCATCCAATATGAAATGAAGAATTTGAGTAGCCCTAGCTATTCATACTCTCTCTCTCTGTATGTATATATCCATATATCCATATCCATATATATATATATATATATATATATATAAAGGAATTGTGGAGTCCCATGTGGTTTCACAGGAAAGTTTTTGCAAGCATTTCGAGATGAAAGAAAACCAAGTTTGGTACACAGAATAAAGTGTTAGAAGAAATTTTGGAAAATCTGAACATAGGTTCCATTTTAGCTGATAGTGGGAAATTAGTGTTAATTTTACAAAGTATGTAATGGTACTGGCTTTGTTGAAAAACGAAAGTCATTAATCACATGACCACACAATTATGGACTCCATTTGCAACCGGATGTGCATCCATGACTGAGTCATTAGTGGACGCAGTTAGGCAGTACCTCTAGTGTTAAGAGAAGTTGTTCTCCCCTTCCTATCTCTCCTCTCCTAGTTGGCGGGGTCACGGACACTCGGTGACCCAGTGTTGACCCAGCAATGAGGACAGTGTCATGGGGTATGTTAGAAGGAAATGGGCCTTTGAAAGGTCTTCTGGAACAAAGACTCCTGGAAACATGGCTCAAACTCCTCCATATATTATAAGAGCGAGATAAGATATAATTTGGTCATAGAAAGGGGACCTGTAGGTCCTTGGGACAATGCCCAGCTGTTATCTCTAACACGTTTGTCATATAGGCTGGTGGTCCCTGTCCTCGGGGACTCAGGTTTCTCTTGATTGGTTTAGCCCATCACCTGGACTAAGGGCAGGACATCTTCTCCATCTGTCCCCCATTGCTCCCTGAGTCGGTCCTGTAAACTTCCAAGCTCCCAGGGTGGTTGTAGCAGGAAGAAGACCAGAAATGAACTGGAATTGGCATCAAGTAAATGTGCAGTGAGTAATCATGATTATTGCTGGCCTGTTGTCCCAAAGCAGGGGACAAAGGTGGTTTGTGCTGTGAGCACCCATGGTCACTTGGGAGCCTGGTCCAGACTCAACACTCTGTCCTCAGGGTTCCCGTCCAGAATTTCAGAGTGGCAAGTGCAGACCTTTGCTGAGAAGGGGTTAGAAGGGTGTAAGAAGGATCGATATGAAGCCCAGGTGAGAACGAACAGAAGGAGGAAGTGGCTGGCCTGGCGTGGTGACATAATTACTGTCGGGTGAAGGTGCAGGAGGCAGGATGCTAGCGACAAGATCATCTCCCTCCCTCTGTTGTTTCCTTCTCTAATGCATGTTTCTGTCAAAAGATCTAAAAAGCTATGTACCAAAATCTTAACAGTGGTCACTCTTGGAGCACGAGCTTTGGGGAGGGAAGCTCATATCAAAATTCTACTTTATGTCTGTAGACCTCTAGATTATTCTATGATAGGCATGAATGACTGCTTTTCACATAAAAAAAGAAAAGATAGAATTTAACGTGCCAGGTCAGTTGGCATCTCAGACTCACCGTGGGTCGTATGGGCTTCCTGGTCCTTCTGGTGGGCAGAGACCACAAGGGTATGGGTTTTGGTGACCGAGGGCTGCCCGTCATGCTGCACCTGGCAGGTGAAAACCACATCTTCCCTGTGGGCAGATAAATTCACCAGGAGCCAGCTCGTCCAGTTAAAGGTCCCATCCTTGTTCTCTATGAGGTTCGAGGCCGTCGAGGCCGTTTCTGTTCGGGACACGTTTCCATTCTCCAACCAGGTCAGCTGGAGGCGCTGGGGGTAGAACTTCTTCACTTGGCAAATGACCTTCACCTGGTCCCCTGTCACGCGTTGCTGGGCAACCTCCAAGGTGGGTGGAACTGAAACAGCACCGAGCAGAAGCTCTGACCTCATGGAACAGACACATCACCGGGGAGGGGCTCCAGAACTTAGCTCCCCCCATGCAGCAAGGGAATCACCCAGATCAGTGCTAGGCATACAGCTGGTGCTCAAACACTGAGGGTAGGCTTTGCATGCGAATGAAATCCCTAAGCACAGTGCCCAGACACAGTAGGTGCTCAAGGTACCTACTGGTAGCGCCTATTAGGGTAATGATGAGTGAAATCGAGCTCCCAGCATGCATTTGGAATCGAATAACTAGCAAAATCCATGAAATCACCAAGCACACACTGGCTGGATTACAGTAGATGCTCAATAATTCGAGTGGTTATGGGAAAGTAAATCAAACTACCTAGCACGGTAGGTGTTCACCCGGAAATGCCGTTAAAACAGGAGGAGGTGACGGTACCCCTGGGTGCCCAGTGATTGGGAGGGTCTGTCAGGAGGCAGGTTCCAGGGGATGGAAGGTCGGGAGCACGGAGTGGGGGAGGGGCAGGCTGGGAGGCTTGGGGGCCGCAGCTGGGCTTGGGCCGGGGGTGACGGGCATCTACCTCGGAGGGTCTCGGACAAGTTGGCAGTCCCACGAAGAGGAGGGCCCCCCTGCAGGGTCACGTGGGCCACCTGGCAGATGACCTGGGAGCGAACGTCCCCCGGGGCCAGTGGCAGCGTGGCTGTGCTGAAGATGCTGTAGGAAGCGCTGTCTCCCTCTGGGTCCACGGTGGTCTGGGAGGCTGCCAGCTCATTCCCGTTTTTGAACCATTTCAGGGTGATGTTTCTGGGGGAGAAGCCGTGGGACTCGCAGGTGAAGCTCACAGTCTGCTCAGGTGTGGCCCTGGCCGTGGGGCCCGACACCACGGGGGGAGAGGGTTTGGCTACAAGAGGAGCATTTACGAGCAGTAAGCATGACTCTGGTCATCCTCAGCAACGACAGGCATGTGACACTGTGCAGAACCCTCGCATGGATTATTTTTTAGCCCTGCTGATAGTGTTGGGAGGGCGGTGTCGGAGACTGACTGAGTCAGGGGCAGGGCCCGCGTGCAATTCCAGCCTAAGTTCAAAGTCCCCCTTGTCTTCTCTCCCAGGGGACTTCCTACCAATCTGGGCACCGGAAGGACATTTCTGGTGGGTGTCACTCTCGGTGTCCACCTCCTCCTCCTACAGTACCCAGAACAGAGCTTGCACATAGCAGGTGCTTAGTAAATGCCGAGTGTAGAGGATTCTGGACACATCGACATGAGTGCTATTTGGAGGCAGATGTGAGGATGGGCCTTGTGACTAGCATGTCTCCCAGACTTTCAGTCTCTCACCCTGGGAATCAGAGGGCTGGTCAGGATTGGAAAAGGGAAGAGCTGGGAGCCTGCAGACTGAGGTTCCAGATTTTCCCACTGTTTACCAGCCGTGGGGCCTTCAGCAAATAGCACAACCTCTCCAGGCCTCAACTTTCCTGATCCGTGGAAGGGGCTCATTCAGGGGCACCCGCCAAAGCACCTGATCCTTATCTGTTGCTCAGACAGTGGAGGGCATTCTTACTGACTTGCTGTCACAACCAGGGGATGGAGCGATACTCACCGCTCACGGTGACCTGGGTGCCTGGTCCAGACTTAAACTCCACATCGGGGTTCCCTCTCTGGAACTTCACACAGTAGTAGGTTCCCGTGTCTTCTGGGGTGATGTTACTGATGCGGATGGAAAAGTCCATGGAGTTTCTCCTTGTGGCGTCTGAAACATTTGTTACTCGAGGGGAGTGAGGGTCTCCTCTGAAACTGAAGATTAACTCCCGGCCTGGCCCTGTGCCCCTGAACCACTCGACCTTCCCAGCGGGCTGCAGGGAGGTCAGGGTGCAGTGAAGAGTGGCCGTCTGTCCGGCTTCCACAGACACCGACTTCTCGGGCTGGATCACCCGCAGTTCCGCCTCACCTGCCACACCTGGAGGGAGAACAAAACAGCTACTTATGATCCTTGTTTGATCCTGTCCGTCTGCTCAAGTGTTTATCCAAAACAGCTTTCACTGAGTGCACACCGTGAGCCCAGCCCGCTGCGTGTACAGGGCATGTAGCCCTCGCGATGAGCCTGTCACATGGGACCCTGTTACAGACGAGGAAAGCAAAACACACAGAGAGATTCAGTGATGTGGCACACGGCAGGTGGACGGCCCCAGCCCTCTCTGAAAGCGTCGTGCTTCGCCAAATGATCCTGCATGTCTGTGTTCTGGCCCCTTGGGGTGTTACACTTTCTGGTCTCTTGCATAAGGTGGGGCCGTGAGACTTCTTTAGACCATTGTGTGTGAGAGGAAGTGATGGATGTAGTTTCCGGGCTGTGTGTTTAACTTCTGGAACCTCTATGGATCAACTTCTCTCTTCCACAAGCACATGTACAGGTGGGGGTCTTATCCATCAATCTGGATACGTGAGAGACAGTGATGGGAAGAGCTGCCAACACATAATAAACATGTAGCTAGCTAAATGAAAGGTAAAGGAGTGTTTAAAATACCTAGGTTTTTTTTTTACTAGAAAGCAATCATATTATATTAAAATATTTCCTAACGCAGTGAAACAAATGATTAAAAATGTAGTGCCTGAAAACTGCATAAAGGTACGATTTTGTTATTCTGGAGATTGAGAGTCCAAAATTGGTGTTGCTGGGCTCAACACAAAGGGCAGCTGAGCTCTATTTCTTCTGGATGTTGTTCCTTGCCATCCAAATTCTAGAAGCTGCCCACAATTCTTTTCATCTTCCCAATTTTCTATCATTCCAAATTCTCGCTTGTATTGTTACTTGTCATTCTCTAACTTTGACTTACCTGCCCCCTTCTTATAAGGACTATTGTGAATAAAATGGGGCCACGGTGATAATCTGGGATAATCTCCTCATGTCAAGAGTCTAACCTAATCATTTTGGCAAAATTTCTTTGGCTGAATAAAGAAAAATATTCACATTTTATGTATATTAAGATGTGGTCATCTTGGAGAAGCCATTGTCCTGTCTCCCACACATGTCTCCCCAGATTGTTACAGAAACCAGTTACCATAAAAAATGAAACGAAACAAAACAAACAAACAAACAAAACCTTTGTATGAGTCCAAATTATACAGGCTGAGAAGGCACCATACTGCAATCTGGAAGAAGGGCTTTTCAAGCAGTGAACTGGTGAGAGTTGTGAAATAAAACTAGAAATCAACAACAGAAGTGAAATTGAATCTTCTCCAATATATTGAAATACAAGAACACACTCTTAGGGAAATTAGAGAACACCTTGAGATGAATGGAAATGGAAATACCACATGCCAAAACCTACACTCTGCACTGAAAGCAACCATGGAGGGAAATTTATATTTGTAATGCCGACATTTAAAGAGAGGAAAGATCACAAGTCATTAACAAGTAGACAGCTTAATAAATCAGAAAAAGAAGAAGAATTAACACAAAGCAAGCAGAATGAAGGAAATAAAAAGGACTAATGTAGAGATAAGTAAATTGTGAATACATGAACAACAGAGAAAATCAGTAAACCCAAGAGTAGCTCTTCAGAAACCAACATAGTTGACAAAACTTTAGCTAGATTGAGTAACAGAGAGAGATTGAGAAGATTTCCTTAACTGAAATCAGATATAAGAGAAAGACATTATTAAGTATTTTTCTATAAATGCACAGTATTCTAAAAAAGTACATCGAACAATTGTACACCGATAAATTGGAAAACCTAGAGTAAATGGACAAATTTCTAGACACATACAATTTACCAAGACTGAATAATGAAGACTAGAAAAATGAATAGAATATCGCTAGTAAGGAGTTTGAATCAATCAACAATTTCCCAACAAAGAAAAGCCCATGATCATGAAGATTCACTGGTGAATTCTTCCAAACACTGAAAGATAAACTTAACACTAATCCTTTTCAAAGTATTTCCAAAAATAAAAGCGGTAGGAAGACTCCTAAGTTATTTTGGGTCATCCTGAGACTCATTCTCAGGGCAGCGTTATCCTGAGACCGAAGCCAACAAAGGCACTACAACAAAACTACAGACCAGTATCTTGTCTGGATATTGATGCGACAATGCTCGACAAAACATTAGCAATTACAACTCAAAAGCATATTAAAAGAATTGTACACAATGACCAAGTGGGATTTCTTTCTGGAATGTAAGAAGGATTCAACATATAAAAATTATACAGTGTGATAGGCCACATTTATAGAATGAAAAAAATAACATAGTCATCATTTGATGTAGAAAATTATTTGGCTAAAGTCAACCTTTTTATGATAAAAACAATAAAAAAAACTCGGAGTAGATGGAAGCTTACACAAAATATAAAGTCATATATGAAGAACCTATAGCTGACATCACCTTTGATGGTGGAAATCTGAACAAGGCAAGGATGCCTGCTTTCAGCACTTCCATTGAACACAATGGAATCCTAGAGAATGCAATTAGGCAAGAGAAAGAAATAACATTCAAATTGCAAAGGAATAAGTGAAAGTATCTCTTTGCACATGACATGATTTCATGCGTTGCAACCCTAAAGTTTCCACATGTAAAAGCAAACTGTTAGAGATAATAATGAAATCAGCTAATTTGTGCTATACAAAACCAACAGTCAAAAATCAGTGCATTTGTATATGCTATTGATGAACAATCGTAAAGAATTTTGCAAACCATTCCACTACGCAAACATCAAAAAGTATAAAATATATAGGAAGAGTTTGTGCAAGGAGATCAAAGGCCTGTATGCCAAAAAGTACAAAACATTGTGGAAAGAAATGAAATGTGATATAAATAAATGGAAAAACAAATACCGTTTGTGGATTGGAAGAGTTCATCGATACTACCTAAAATGATCTCCAGATTCAATACAGTCACCTTTTTTTTTTTTTTTTTTTTTTTTTTGCAAAATTTCAGAAGCCCTTAAAAATTCATATATGATCTCAAGGGAGCGCAATCATCAAGCAATCCTTAAACAGAAGAACATAGTTGGAGAACTCATATCCTTTTTTAAAAAATTTATTTATTCAAATTCAAGTTAGCTAATATACAGTGTAGTGTTGTTTTCAGGAGTAGAACCCAGGGATTCATCACTTACATATAACATTCAGTGCTCATCCCAACAAGTGCCCTCCTTGTTGGCCCTCACCCTTTTAGCCCATCTCCCCACCCACCACCCCTCCAGCAATCATCAGTTTGTTCTCGGCATTTAAGAGTCTCTTGAGTTTTGCCTCCCTTTCTGTTTTTATCCTATTTTTCCTTCCCTTCCCTATGTTCAATAAATGTGGAATTTATTTCTTAATTTCCACATATGAGTAAATCATATGATATTTGTCTTTCACTGCCCGACTTATTTTACTTAGCATAATACACCTAGTTCCATCCACGCTGTTGCAAATGGCAAGATGTCATTCTATTTGATCACCCAGTAATATTCTATTGTACATATATACCACATCTTCTTTATCCATTCATCAGTTGATGGACATTTTGTCTCTTTCCATAATTTGGCTATCGTTGATAGCGCTGCTATAAACATTGGGGTGCATGTGTCCCTTTGAATCAGCATTTTTGTATCCTTTGTATCAATACCTAGTAGTGCAATTGCTGGGTCACAGGGCAGTTCTATTTTTAATTTCTTGAGGAACCTACATACTGTTTTCTATAATGGCTGCACCAGTTTGCATTCCTAAAAACACTACAAAAATGGTCCCCTTTCTCCACATCCATCCAACATCTGTTGTTTCCTGTGTTGTGCATTTGAGCCATTTTCCCAGGTGTGAGTTGGTACCTCATTGTGGTTTTTGATTTGTATTTCTCTGATGATGAGTGATCGTTAGCATCTTTTCATGTGTTTGTTAGCTATCTGGATTTTTTTTTTTTTTTGAAAAGTATCTATTCATGTCTTTTGCCCGTTTCTTCACTGGGCTATTTGTTTTTCCGGTGTTGAGTTTGATAAGTTCTTTATAGATTATCTGATATGTCACTTGGAAATATCTTCTCACATTCTGTCAGTTGCCCTTTAGTTTTGTTGATTATTTCCTTCACCGTGCAGAAGATTTTTATCTTGATGACGTCCCAATAGTTCATTTTTGCTTTTATTTCCCTTGCGTCTGGAGACATGTGTGGTAAGAAGTTGCTGTGACTGAAATCAAAGTGGTTGCTGCCTGTTTTCTCCTCTAAGATTTTGATGGTTTTCTGTCTCGCACTTAGGTTATTCATTTATTTTGAATTTATTTTTGTGAATGGTCTAAAAGTGGTCCAGGTTCATTTTTTTGTGCATCGCTTTCCAGTTTTCCCAGCAACATTTGCTGAAGAGACTGCCTTTTTCCCATTGGATATTCCATCCTGCTTTGTCGAAGATTATTTAGCTATATATTTGTGGGTCCATTTCTGTGTTCTGTATTCTGTTCCATTGATCCATGTGTTGGTTTAATGGGAGTACCATAGTGTCTTGATGATTCCAGGTTTGTAATAGAGCTGGAAGTCTGGACTTGTGATGCCTCCAGCTTTGGTTTTCTTTTTCAACATTACTTTGTCTATTCAGGGTCTTTTCTGGTATCATACAAATTTTAGAATTGTTTGTTCTAGCTCTAAGAAGGATGCTAGTGTTATGTTGATAGGAATTGCATTAAATGTGTAGATTGCTTTGGGCAGTATAGACATTTTGACAGTATTTGTTCTTCCAGTCCATGAAGATGGAATGTTTTTTCATTTCTTTGTGTCTTCTTCAATTTCTTTCATAAGCTTTCTATAGTTTTCAGCAAATAGATATTTTATCTCTTTGGTTAGCTTCAGTCCTAGGCACCTTATGGGTTTTTTTTTTAAATACAATTGTAAATGGGATTTATTCTTTGATTTCTCTTCTGCCGCTTCATTATTGGTGTATAGAAATGCAACCGATTTCTGTACATTGATTTTATATTCTGTGGCTTTGCTGAATTCATGATCAGTTCTAGCAAATTTTTGGTGGTATATTTCAGATTTTCCACATAGAGTATCATGTTGCTCTGAGAAGAGTGAAAGTGTGACTTCTTCCTTGCCAATTTGTATGTCTTTTATTTCTTTTTGTTGTCTTATTGATGAGGCTCGAAGTTGAATATTGTGTACTATGTTGAATAACAGTGGTGAGGGTGGACACCCCTGTCGAATTCCAGACTTTAGGGGAAAGCTCTCAGTTTTTCCCTACTGACAATAATACTAGCTGTGGGTCCTTGTATATGGCCATTATGATGTTGAAGTATATTTCTTTCTCTACTTTCTTCAGGGTTTTTATCAAGAAAGGATGTGTGTTTTGTCAAATGCTTTTTCTGCGTCCATTGAGAGGATCATATATTTTTCAACTTTTCTTTTATTAACGTGGCATATTATGGTGAATGATTTGTGAGTATTGAACCAGCCATGCAGCCCAAAAATAATTCCCACTTGAGCAGGGTGAATAATTCTTTTAATATACTTTTGAATTCAGTTTCCTTGTACCTTGTTGAGACATTTTGCATCCAGGTTCATCAGGGCTATTTGGCCTGTCATTGTCCTTTTTAGTGGGGTCTTGTCTGTTTCTGGAATAAGAGCTATTGGCTTTGTAGAATGAGTTTGGAAGCTTTCCTTCCATTCTGTGTTTTGAAACATTTTGAGATGAATGGGTGTTAACTCTTCTTTAAATGTCTGGTAGAATTCCCTTGGGAAGTCATCTAGCCCAGGAGTGTTGTTTTTTGGGAGATTTTTGATAACTGATTCAATTTCTTTGCTGGTTATGGATCTGTTCAAATTTTCTGTTTCTTCCTATTTCTATTTTGGTAGGGTTTGAGTTTCTAGGAATTTAACCACTTTTTCCAGATTACCCAGTTTGTTGGCATATAATTTTTCATAGTATTCTCTTATTATTGTTTGTGTTTCTATGCTTTTGGTTGTGATCTATCTTCTTTCATTCGTGATTTTATCTGTTTGGGCCCCCCTTTTTTTCTTTTTAATAAATCTACCTAGGGATTTATCAATTTTGTTTATTCTTTTTTTTTAAAATTTTTTTTAACGTTTATTTATTTTTGAGACAGAGAGAGACAGAGCATGAATGGGGGGAGGGTCAGAGAGAGAGGGAGACACAGAATCAGAAGCAGGCTCCAGGCTCTGAGCTGTCAGCACAGAGCCCGACACGGGGCTCGAACTCATGGACCGCGAGATCACGACCCGAGCTGAAGTCAGACGCTTAACCGACTGAGCCACCCAGGCGCCCCCAATTTTGTTTATTCATTCAGAGAAAGATTTCGTTTCAATGATCAGTTCTACTTTTTTGCATATTTGTTTTTTTATAATGTTTATTCATTTTTGAGAAACAGAGTGCAAGCCAGTGAGAGGCAGAGGGAGAGAGGGAGACACAGAATCTGAAGCAGGCTCCAGGCTCTGAGCTGTCAGCACAGAGCCCAATACGGGGCTCAAACCCACGAACTGTGAGATCATGACCTGAGCCAAAGTCAGACACTTAACTGTCTGAGCCACCCAGAAGCTTCTATCTGTTCTACTTTTTTATTTGTTTGCTTTTATATCATTTATTTCTGCTCTAATCTCCATTACTTCCCTTCTTCTGCTGGTGTTAGGTTTTATTTGCTGCTCCTTTTATGTCTCCTTTATGTGTAAGGTTAGATTGTGTATTTTGGACCTTTCTTGCTTCTTGAGATAGGCCTGCATTGCAGTGCATTGTCTCATTCCAAATGGTTTGGACTGCTGTATTTTCATTTTCATTTGCTTTCATATATTTATTTCTTCTGTAATTTCCTTGTTAAACCATTCATTCTTTAGTAGGATGTTCTTTAAATCTCAGTTTATTTAGGCACTTTCCAAATTTTTTCTGTGGTTGATTTCAAGTTTCATAGCATTATGATTTGAAAATATTCATGGTATGATCATGATCTTGTTGTACCTGTCGAGGGCTGATTTGTGACCCAGTATATGGAGAACATTCCACGTGCTCTCAAGAACAATGTGTATTTTGCGATTTTAGGATGAAATATTCTGAATATATCTGTTAAGTCCATCTCATCCAGTGTTTCATTCAAAGCCATTGTTTCCTTCTTGATTTTCTGCTTAGATGATCTGTCCATTGCTGTAAGTGAGGTATTAAAGTCCCTACAATTAAGGTATTATTATCAATGAGTTTCTTTATGTTTGTGATTAATTGATTTACCTATTTGGGTGCTCTCAATTTGGGGGCATAAATACTTAAAATTGTTAGATCTTTTTTTCTGATGGATAGATCCCTTAATTAGGATTCAATGCCCTTCTGCATCTCTTGTTACAGTCTTTGGTTTAAAAATCTAGTTTGTCTGATATTAGTATGTCTACTCTGGCTTTCTTTTGATCTCCATTAGCATGCCAGATGGTTCTCCACCTCCTCACTTAAAATCTGCAGGTGTGTTTTGGTCTATAGTGAGTCTCTTCTAGGCAGCATATAGATGGAACTTGTTTTTTTTTTTTTTAACCCATTTTAATCCATTTGATTGGAGCATTTGGTCCATTCAGAGTCATTATCGAAAGATATAAATTTAGTGCCATTGTGCTACCTGTAGAGTTGGTGTTTCTGGTGATGTTCTCTGGCCCTTTGTAGTCTTTGTTGCTTTGATCTTTTTTATGTTTTCCTCCACTCAGAGAGTCCCCATTAAAATTTCTTGCAGGGCTGGTTTAGTGGTCACAAACTCCTTCAGTTGTTGTTTGTCTTGGGAAGTCTTTATCTCTGCTGCTGTTCTGAAAGACAGCCTTGCTGTATAAAGAATTGTTGGCTGCATATTTTTCCCATTTAGCGCATTGAATATTTCTTTATTTTTTATTTTTTATTTTTTTTTAAATTTTTTTTTCAACGTTTATTTTTTTATTTTTGGGATAGAGAGAGACAGAGCATGAACGGGGGAGGGGCAGAGAGAGAGGGAGACACAGAATCGGAAACAGGCTCCAGGCTCTGAGCCATCAGCCCAGAGCCCGACGCGGGGCTCGAACTCACGGAGCGTGAGATCGTGACCTGGCTGAAGTCGGACGCTTAACCGACTGCGCCACCCAGGCGCCCCAGCGCATTGAATATTTCTTGCCACTCCCTTCTGGCCTGCCAAGTTTCAGTGGACAGGTGTGCTACTACCCTTATGTGTCTACCCTTGTAGGTTAAGGACCCTCTGTCCCTAGCTGCTCTGAGAATTCTCTCTTTCTCTTTGCATTTTCCAAGTTTCATTATGAGCTGTTCAGGTGTTGACCTGTTTTTGTTGATTTTGATGTGAGTTTTCTGTGCCTCTTGGACTTGAATGCCTGTTTCCTCCCCCAGATTAGGGAAGTTTTCAGCTATAATTTGTTCAAAAAAACCCTTTTCTTTTCTTCTTCTTCTGGAACTCCTATTGGGGAGTAGGGATATTGCCTTGCTTTATGGAATTACTAAGTTCACTATGTCTCCCCCTCATGATTTATTGATTTCCTTTCCTTTCTCTCTTTTTTGGTTTCATTATTTTCCATAAATTATCTTCATTTTCACCTATTATCTCTTCTGCTTCTTCCGTCCTCATTGTGACTGTATCAGGTCGGCTTTGCATCTCAGTTATAGCATTTTTTATTTCAGCCTGATTAGATTTTAGGTCTCTGATCTCTGCAGCAAGGCTTTCTTTGGTGTCTTCTATGCTTTTTCCAAGCCCGGCTGGTAGTCTTATGACTGTTATTCTAAATTGGGATTCAGAGAAATTGCTTATATCTGTTTCCAGCAAGTCCTTGTGTGTGGTTTCTTCTTGAACTTTCTTTGGGGAATATTCCTCTGTGTTGTCATTTTGCTAATTTTCTGTTTTTTGCATCTTTTAAAAGCTTGTAAAGTGTCCAGCACCTGAGAGTACTGCTATATTCAAAATATGTCATACACTGTCCAGGGCCTAGAACTTCATGAAATGTCTCTGGTGTATGCTGTGTGCACTCTGACATTGTGTTTTGGCTGCTCTTTCCCACTGTTAAGTCTTCTGCAGAGATCCTCCTTGCTTGTAGTGGGGATTCTTTAGACCTTTAACTAGGTATGCTTTGATTTGTGTGTTGAAGTAAGCCTGGAAAAGTCAGGGGGAAAAAAACCTGAAAACAAACCAAAACAAACCCAAAAGGCTGATCTCCTCCAAAAATAAAAGGGAAGGTAAGAAAACAAGACAAAAATAAAGAAACAAAAAAAGGGGGGGAGGAGAATCAAAAAACTAAGACTGATTCCAAAGGAAAAGAAAGGGGAAAAAAAGAAAAAAGAAAAGAAAAAAATAAAAAGCCTTATCTAAAAACGAAAGAGCTAGAAAAGTAAATGGAAAAAAAAAAAAAAAGCAAGAAACCATGAGGCTGACTCCAAAAGAAAAAAGGAAGAAAGAAATAAAAGGAAAAATGTAAGCCTTATCCTATTTCCAGAAGTACTGGAAATACTTGGTGTCATATCCAAGAAATCATCCCCTAATCCAATATCATGACCTCAATATAGCTGTGTTTGAGCCAACTATGAAAGCCCAGGGTCCCCCTACTTCTCTGCCATCTTAACTCATAGTAACTAGTGGAAATCGTAGGTGTCATTTTGAAGCACTTAATCTTTAGTACAATTCGTGTCTGGAGGGAGCTGGCTAAGCTGGTCTTGTGAAGGAGAGGCTGGCTGCCTGGGTCAGAGTCAGTCTTGCCCTAGTAAATAAGCATTTGTCATACCCAGAGCCGGGGTGGGGACAGACGGGGTTTTGTGTGAGTAGGTCCCGCTTCCACTGGGGGCCGCTGCACTGCTCTCTGAAGTCCCACCGTGTTCTCGTGGAGAGAAGGGGGGAGGGAATGGCACCACCCCAATCTCATCCCAGGACTGGGGATCTCACACTTCCCGCTGTTCAGGCAACCCTCACAGAATAATGAAGGCACTCAAATTGCCCTGCACCATAGAAATCCTTTTTTTCTTTGGTATGGGACTGGGATTCAAAACCTGAAGTCTTAAAGGACCCAGCACTATGCTGAGCCAGTCCTGTCCTCCAGGGGTAGAGCCTCTCCAGACTGTATCTGGAGTCCCTTGTCCCTCAGAAATAGTCCCCTGCTTGCACAGTGCATGAAATCTATGGTGTAGCACAGCAAAAAGCAGCAAAAGTTACATTCCCCTTGGATGTATCTTTGTCCATTGATAATGAAAGGCCTTTCACTGATGCATGCAGGGTCTTTGGTCCTCGGAGAAGCAATATACCCTCTTCCAAAAGTGCTCCAGGAAGGGGAATGTTCTTTTCCAATGCACCTTGGAGATCCCTATGCTCCCAGGCCAAATCCTTTCACCCCAGGAGCTCACACCCCACCTCCACCCAGAGAAAGTCATGCACTTCCAAAACCTCAGAGTTTGAGTTCCAAATGCCATTTACAAAAAATCCCTGTGACACTCAGTACATCCTTCTCCACAGTCCATGCTCCAGAGAGCTTTTCCTCTTGTGCAAATTCAATGCTGCACTTTCTCAACCCATCTCTCTTTCCCTTTTCTGTCTCCGTGGAAAGGGTTGCCCTCCTCTCCATGGCAACACTATTTTTCTCTCACCCACTTCACGTCCACATACCTCACATGTGCCACACTGTCTCCTTGCAACTGAGGAGATCCTTCTGCCACTGCACGGATCAGTTTCTTGGATGTGCCAAGTGATCTGACCTCAATATAGGTGTGTTTGGAGAACTATGAAAGCCCAGGGTCTCCCTACTTCTCTGCCATGTTAGTTCCTCTGAGAACTCACACTTCTTGATTTCAAAACTTACTACAAAGTGTTATAGTCAGATTACTGTGGTACTGAAAATATCATAGAGATATAGAGCAATGGAATAGAATAGAAAGCCTAGCAATAAACCCACACACACATGGTCAAATGATTTTCAACAAAAGTGCCAAGATCATGCAACAGGGGAAAGAACAGACTCTTCAACACAAGTTGCTGGGAAAACTGGATATCTACATGCAAAGAATGGGGTTGAACCCTCACCTTTCTCTATATAGATGAATGAACTGAAATTGGATGAAGGACCCAGCACTATGCTGATCCAGCATACATGTAAGAACTAAAACTATAAAATTCAGAGAAAAAAAAAAAAACCTGTAGACAAAATTCATGATATTGGATTAGGGAATGATGTCCTGGTATGACCCCCAAAACACAAGTAACAAATAAAAAAATATACAATTTGGACTTTATCAAAATTAAAAACTTTTGCACAGCAAAAGTCAATAGATGATATCAAAAGTGAAAGGAGAACTTGCAGAGGGAGAGAAAGTATTTGCAAAGCCTATGTCTGAGACAGGATTAATAACCAACATATGTAAAGAACTCCTACAACTCAACAACAAAATAACAAACAGCTCAATTAAAAAATGACCCAAGGACTAGAATAGCTATTACTCCAAAGAAGATATTCAAACAGTGAATAAACCCATAAAAAGATGCTCAACATCACTTGTCATTAGAAAAATGAAAATCAAAACCACAATCCCTTTGAATAGCTTTTATCAAAAACAAAACAAAAGAAAGAAACACCAAAATGAATACAAGAAAATTAAACTTCAGAAAATAAAGATTGAGTAAGCTATGGAGAAATTGCAACTCTTGTATGTCATGGGTAGGAATATATAATGGTGCAGCCACTCTGGAAACAGTGTTCGTGTTCATGTAGAATTTACCACAGGATCAACCAATTCCACTCTTAGGTAAATACCCCCGAATTAAAAGTACGTACTGAGATACTTGTACATCCATGTTTATAGCAGCATGATACATGATAACCGAAAGGTAGCAGAAAGAATTCATATCTATGCATAAATGAATGGATAAACAAAATGTTGATGTAGACACTACAATGGAATGTTATTCAGCCTTATTAAGAATGGCCACCTGGGGCGCCTGGGTGGCGCAGTCGGTTGAGCGTCCGACTTCAGCCAGGTCACGATCTCGCGGTCCGTGAGTTCGAGCCCCGCGTCAGGCTCTGGGCTAATGGCTCGGAGCCTGGAGCCTGTTTCCGATTCTGTGTCTCCCTCTCTCTCTGCCCCTCCCCCGTTCATGCTCTGTCTCTCTCTGTCCCAAAAATAAATAAACGTTGAAAAAAAAAAAAAAAAAAGAATGGCCACCTGATATGTTCCCTAATTGGATGAACCTCGAAAATATCATTCTAAGTGAAATATGCCAGAGACGAGGACAAATACTTGATTCCGCTTACGTGAAGTATCTAGAAGAAACAGCTTCATAGACACAAGGAAGTAAGATAGAAGTTACCGGTGGCTGTGGAGGAAGGAGGTGTGGGGAATTCTTGCTTAATGGGTGCAGAGTATCTGCTTAGGATGTTGAATAAATTCCTGAAAGGTACAGTGCTACTGGCTTCACAACTATGTGAATACCAGTGAATTGTATCCTTAAAAATGGTTGATATGATACAGATTTTATGTTATGTGTATTTTAGCACAATAAGAAATACGTACTGAAATAAGGGGATCACCCCATGTAGTGCCTTTGAATTGGACTAAATGACTCAAGGAAAGAGAAAATGTGTTGTTCTAGGGGCTGGTAGATTTGAGAAAATTGCCCTTGAAGGGGGAGATAGAACCACGGGAGTAGCTAAAGCAAGGGCAACAGCAGGCTTCAAACTCATGTTCTGAACAGAGTTGTGGACAGTCGGCTGTGTCTGGACAATGAGTTATGCCTTGAAGGGACACCAGTCACGTTTGGGGCTAACACTGAACTTCAGGGGCCAGATTATGCAGGTGGATTTCACCGCCTCCGTGACAATCCAGTGGCTGGAGACCTAGAGAAATACACAATCGTTCCTTCTTACTTGAGATGTCCTAAAAACTTTGGCAGGATATAAATCAGAGGAGCAGGTTGCTGCGACACCACACTTACATCCTGTGTTCTGTTTATTTCTCAGCTACTCCTCGGGGAGAAAATTTGTGGTTCGTTCTTGCAGTGTGTGAGCTGGTAAAACCCTGGGAGTTAGCTGTATTTGCAACTAAACATGTCTCCTAAGGAGAGACCACGCTATTACTGGCAAGTCTTGCGTGTGCCAGGAAGATCGGGTACTTTGATTTGTGAGTCTGGAGAAGGAGATTGGGGCTATGAAGCTGAACTGCTAAACAAAAATGGGAAGAAGTAGGACTGCATATGGGAGGGAGACATGGAGAAAACAAGGGAGGGAAGAGGTGAGAGGGATCAGAGCGTCAAGAGGAGCCAAGGAAACGTGTCGACTCTGCCATCTGTGTGTTTATAATTCTCATATTTCCATCATGGGGCCAGGCCTTGCTCCTTCTCTCTGGATTTGTATGTCCAACCAGGACTCAACTTCTTTCTTAGATGGAAGCAAACTTCTCACTGTTAACACCGTCCCCAACTGAACTCCTCGGTTTTCCCCCACATCTTTGTACATCTCAGATGAGGCACCTTTATTCTCCGAGATGCTCAGGTCCAAGTCCTTGGGAACCAACCTCTCTTTCTGCCCCAAATCCTGTGTATCAGGAGATCCTGTTGTCTCCCCTTCTGCATGCACCCACAATCCGACCTCTTTCCCCTTTCTCTCCTGGCTGCTGTCTGGGTGCAAAATGCTTTTCCTTGTTTGCACGAACACGACGAACTCTTGAATGCTCTAGTCGCTTCTGTCTGTGCCCTATGGTGTCTAATCTCAACCAAATGCTAGCATAAGTTAAAACTCATGGTGGATCATGTCATTTCTGTCTTCAGAACCTTGCAGTGGCAACCATTTTACTCAGAGTGAAAGCCCAAACCCTTGAACAGAACAGGAGGATTCTACTCTTCTGCTGTTCCTGTGGCCACCACTCCAGTGGTGGCCACCCAGGCTACCTCTTTAAATACATCCCACCCTGAAGAGTCTCTCATTGTCTTCTCCAGCTGTACTGTCATGTTTTTCCTTAACACTCATCACTTTCTAGTATACTATGTGATTTACTTATTTGGTATGTCTGTTGTTTCTTTTCCTTTTCTCCACTACAATACAACTTCCGTGAGGGCCACTGCTTTCCCTCTTTTAATAACCAGTATGCCCTAAGCTCATGTAACAGCTCTGGGCACCTAGGAATTATCCAGTAAATATTTGGGTCATATGTGAATTACCCAGTATAACCCCTTTCTGAGACCCTGCCATCTATTTTCAGTGGAATTTCTTGGAAAAATATATCAGAATCTGGGTTTCCCATGAAGAAGACTTGGGGGAAAGTGCCGGAGAGAAGCAAACCACAAATGCTCCATCTTCCCCACATCCCACCCTTCCCTCCACCCATTGGCAGATCTGCAGAAACCTCATGGGGATGGAAGTGGGGCCATAGGGTTTGAGAAGAGCCATGGTTAAGCCTGTGAGATCTAGAATCAGACTGCCTGAGTGCAAATCATCACCCTGCCATTCACCACTGAGTGACCTTGGACTTTTCTGTGCCTCCTTTTTTGTCTGTGAGCTAGGGGAGATGTAGTGTCTACCTTGGATACAAAGATCACAGGACATAACAGACGCGTGCATTTCCAAGTGGGTGTTGCACATGGTGAGTGCTCAGGAAATTGGAAAGTTATTACACATGAGATTTCTTGAGGCATGTAGGCGTCAGCTGACACTAGATGATTGGGATCAGGATGTGAATATGAATAGAATTGCAGGTGCAGATCATACAGGCAGGAGTCCCCACATACTCTACCCCCTTTTTTCCTCCCTACCCCGGTCCAGCATGGAGGAGGACCTTCAAGGTAGTAATGCACAAATTTCTCCTCATTTTACCTAGAGGGAAGTTTGCATGTCCCAATACCTGGTGGTGAGTGAGCAGTTAGTTTAGAGAAGTAGAAAAAGGGGGTGAGTAGCTGAGAGACAGGGAACCAAACACCTGTTCAGTGTGCATTTCTTTTAAAAAAAAAATTTTTTTTTACGTTTATTTATTTTTGAGACAGAGAGACAGAGCATGAACGGGGGAGGGACAGAGAGAGAGGGAGACACAGAATCAGGAGTACGCTCCAGGCTCTGAGATGTCTGCCCAGAGCCCGACGCGGAGCTCGAACTCACGGACCGCGAGATCGTAACCTGAGCCGAAGTCGGACGCTTAACCAACTGAGCCACCCAGGCACCCTTCAGTGTGCATTTCACATAGAGTGTATGCAATGTGAAGAGAACAAGAAGGAGAGTGTTGTCAAATATCCCATGTGTATGCATATTCACTTGTGTGTACCTTTCTCAGGTACTCATATGTGTACACACAGACACACACACACACACACACACGCACACACACATAGGTGCATTCCCAGGTATGTATTAAGTGTAGCCTAGCAGCTAGTATATAGATCATTTTGAGGATCAAATGAAATTGTAATACAGGTTAAAAACTCAGTAAAATATATGGCACATAGGAAACATCCAGCACATCGTTAACCAAAGTTTGGGAGGACACACAGCAGAACTGGAACTCTGGAGACCTCGGAGTGTGCTAAGTGATGCCTCTTCTTCTGTTTCCCTCTCTGTATTTATGATGTTTGTTTAGTTAGCCTCCACCGAGAAGCTGAGAAACATAACACAGTAAAAAGAATGAACCATGGAGCTGGATGGCCTGGACAAGAATCCCGGCAGATGCACTGACTTAGGTAGCTGACATTGGGCCATTAACTCTCTTTGCCTGAATTTCTCCATCTGCTCATCAGCAGTACAGTCCTAGCTATCAGGCAGGGGTGTTGTGAGAATTAGATCATTTAATACCTACAAACTTGTCCTTGTGACAGATTGAAGCCTCCACTGTCTGGATGCCTCTGGTAACAAGCTGTAGGTGATGGATGCATAGAGGAAATGCTCAGATCCCCGACTTCCTGCTCTCAGATGACACCCAGTCCTTGGTCTTCTGTGGCAGCCCTGGGTAGCACACCTCTGGTTACCTGGAAGCCCTTGATGTCCAGGGACATGGGAGATGTTGTGGGATCAGGAAGAGGGGATTGTACCCCAAGGCAGTGCTTACCTGTGAGTCCCAACAGCAGAGCCAGCAGCAGGTAAGGAGGCAGGTGGGGCCCAGAGGCAGGGGCCAACATCATGGCGGCCTGAGGACCCTCTCTCTGTGCAAATATGTGTGCTGGGGAGGATGGGCCTCTGTTCTGTGGTGAAAAAACCCCGCTTCCTTCCGTGATTAAGAGGAAGCACCTATGGTGGGGTGATGGCTGTGAGGCAGCAATCTGCTTCTAGATTGTGAAATAGAAGTCAGGCAGAGAAGGCTTCACTTGGTGAAGGGTCCTCTTTTCTTTTTCAGAGAGAGTGGAGAGGCCCAGGAGAAATGATGCTTCCCTCCTACATGGGGCCTCTGTCCCCATCCAGTGGGCCTCCCTCCCCCCCCCCCCATCTTGAGGCCCCAAATTGGGTGTAGAGATTACTTAGAAAAATTGATAAAATAAAAGAATTTGTATGTGCTCTCCTCCAACCAAAGAAAGAGGAAGTGGGTTATATGTCCCATAAATCACACTCCCAGGCATTTATCTGAGCAGAGAAGACCATGGCCTCACAAAAACCTCACGTGAATATTTAAAGCATGTTTTTTGGCATAGGAAATAAAGGGAAACATCCAAGATGTCCAGTAATTAGGGAATGCTTGAACAAACTAGTGGATTCATACCAGGAAATACTTCTCAGCGCTAAGAAGGAATAAATTATTTACATGTGCACAACTTGTAAGTTTCCAAAGGTATTATGTTGAGTGAACAAAATCAATCTCAAAATGTCACGTACTGTGGGAATCCACTTACACAACATTGTCAAAGTTGTAGAGAACAGATGGGCATGTGCCAGAGGCTTGGTGTGGTGGGGCAGGTGGGCACTATGAAAGGGTAGCACAAGGCAAACCTTTGTGGCCATGGAGTTGTTCTGTACCCTGAATGTGGTGGTGTTTACACCAAATACACATGAGCGGAAAGACACAAACAAAAGCTGGGGATGTTACAAGATTGAGCCATAAAACAAGGTCTTTGTCATTATAATCTGCTCAATGACTATGACATTAGCCAAAATTAACGTGGGGGTGCCTGGGAGGCTCAGTCGGTTGAGCGTCCGACTTCAGCTCAGGCCATGATCTCACGGTTTGTGGGTTCGAGCCCCACGTCGGGCTCTGCTGAACAGCTCAGAGCCTGGAGCCTGCTTTGAATTCTGTGTCTCCCTCTCTCTCTGTTCCTCCCCCACTCATGCTCTGTCTCTTTCTCCTTCAGAAATAAATAAAAACACTAAAAATAAAAATAAATTAAGGTATGTGGCCCAGGGTCCAGAAAACAGACCATTATATCCGCGTCATCCACGGTGGGACATCAGTGAATAATACCTAAGAGGGAGATGTCTGGAAGTGACAGTGTCAGCATGCTATAAGAGACCTGCCTGTAACTTCTAGAAAAATCAGTTAAAAATAATCAGAAAAGGGTGCAAAATGGTTGCCTTTGGGGTGGAAAACCGTGGAAGGTAGGAGGCTCCAGTTTTCACAGGTAGTGTGTATAGAACCATTTACCTCGTAAGCCGTGTGCATATGTAACTTTGATGAAAGTAAAAGCTAATCTGGGGTGAGTTGATTGACGTTATAAGAGCTCACATAAGAGAATGTCCATGCTATGAGCACTAGTACGAGTTTGATTAGTTTGCTGGACGGACTATCGACGTTAAAACCCACTTATAATCCTGTACAACCTCCCAAACCCAGTGTAAACGGTAATAATAAGTTTTAAATTGTTTAAAATAAATAATTTTTAAAGATGCTATACTAGAAACTGGAAAGTAGTAAAGACAGCCCTAACGAGGGAATTGAGGTATCTCATGTCTGTGAGTTGCAGAGCTCAGTATTGGAAAGATGCCAATTTGCCCAAATGAATATATAAAGACAGTGCAATCAAGCCATATTTGTAAAAGGGTTTGTGATAAAAGTTGATAGCGTGATTCCCAAATGCGTGTGGGCCAAGGAGAGTCTCAGCCGTCCCAAGCGACAGGACCAGGTGGGAAGGTTTGCCCAAAAAGAGGTATCGAAACGTGTTCTAAAGCCGTCCTAATTAGAGCAGTTTAAAAAAAAAAACAAAACAAAAAAACATTTTGCGTAAGCGAAACCCTTGTGGCCGCTCGTAGATATTCTTTGGTGGAACGTTTGGTCAAATCTGTGCATTTAAAAAATGGGATTCTTTGTCTTTTTGCCATTTTTTCGTTAGAGTCCTTTAAATATTCTCTCTCTGGTGTGGCAAACTGTGGCCGACAGTAAATGCTTTATGCCTGTGGGCCGTCAGGTCCGGACCACTATCACTTCTGTCTGACGTTTCAGTCTGAAAGAAGCCACAGATAATAAAACTTGACTTGCACCAACAGCCGGCTGTAACTTGCCCACCTCTGTCCCAGATACAAGTCCTTGAGCAGATTCTCTTGGCAGATATTTTCTCCTACTCGGTAACTTTCTTTTTCTTTTCATTAACGGTATCTTTCGAAGAATAAAAGTTGAAATTTTCATGAAGTCAAATTGATCGATGGTTTCTTTTATCGATTGCACTTCTTGCGTCTTATCTAAAAATGTCTCTGCCAACCCAAGATCATTAGGATTTAGTTTTGTTTTTTTTCCCACAGTTTCTTCTAGAAGTTTTATGGTTTTAGGATGTAAATTTATGTCTGTGACCCATCGGATCATATAAATTTGTTCTTAGTATTTTTGTGTATATTGTACTGTAATATTTCTATAAGGTAATATTTTTAAGACAATATTAAATTTTGTGTATGTTAGAAGGAAATGGTCAAGATTGTCCTTCCTCCTCTTCTCCTCCTCCTTCTTTTTACATATGAATATCTAATTATTTCAACACCATTTGTTGAAAAGGCTAGCTTTGCCACATTGAATTGTATTGGCATTTTTGTCAAAAATCACTTTCCCAAATATGTATTACGTATGGATCCAATATTTCTGATTTTGCTCTAGGGCAAAATTTATTTTTTTTTTTAAATTTTTTTTTTCAACGTTTATTTATTTTTGGGACAGAGAGAGACAGAGTATGAACGGGGGAGGGGCAGAGAGAGAGGGAGACACAGAATCGGAAACAGGCTCCAGGCTCTGAGCCATCAGCCCAGAGCCCGACGCGGGGCTCGAACTCACGGACCGCGAGATCGTGACCTGGCTGAAGTCGGACGCTTAACCGACTGCGCCACCCAGGCGCCCAAAATTTATTTTTAAAATAGTTTAAAAAAATTGTCATTATCAAATTTGACATACAGTGCTATATTAGTTTTAGGTGCTCAACATAGCACTATGACAATTCTGTGCATTGTGCAACGCTCACTATAGTAAGTGTAGTCACCGTCTGTCCCCATACAACATTATTCCAAAACCATTGACTGTATTTCCCTGTGCTGTACGTTTATCCCCATGAATCATAGGGCAGAGTAATTTTTTTTCCCAAAGTTTTATTTAAATTCTCGTTAGTTTACATACAGTACAATATTGGTTTCAGGAGTAGAATTCAGTGATTCATCAATTACATTCAGCCCCCAGTACTCGTCATAACAAGTGCCTTCCTTAATACCCAAGACCCCTCTAGCCCATCCCTGCCCTGCCTCTATCAACCCTCAGTGTGTTCTCTGTCATTAAGAGTCTCTCATGGTGAATTTAGAATAATAGTCATAAAATTAATCGCTGGGCTTGAAAACAGTATAGAGGACAGCAGAGAATCTCTTGCTACAGAGATCAAGGGACTAAGGAACAGTCAGGAGGAGCTGAAAAACGCTTTAAATGAAATGCAAAACAAAATGAAAACGACGACGGCTCGGATTGAAGAGGCAGAGGAGAGAATAGGTGAACTAGAAGATAAAGTTATGGAAAAAGAGGAAGCTGAGAAAAAGAGAGATAAAAAAAATCCAGGAGTATGAGGGGAAAATTAGAGAACTAAGTGATACACTAAAAAGAAATAATATACGCATAATTGGTATCCCAGAGGAGGAAGAGAGGGGAAAGGTGCTGAAGGGGTACTTGAAGAAATAATAGCTGAGAACTTCCCTGAACTGGGGAAGGAAAAAGGCATTGAAATCCAAGAGGCACAGAGAACTCCCTTCAGATGTAACTTGAAGCGATCTGCACGACATATCATAGTGAAACTGGCAAAATACAAGGATAAAGAGAAAATTCTGAAAGCAGCAAGGGATAAACGTGCCCTCACATATAAAGGGAGATCTATAAGACTCATGACTGATCTCTCTTTTGAAACTTGGCAGGCCAGAAAGGATTGGCACGAGATCTTCAACGTGCTGAACAGAAAAAATATGCAGCTGAGAATCCTTTATCCAGCAAGTCTGTCATTTAGAATAGAAAGAGAGATAAAGGTCTTCCCAAACAAACAAAAACTGAAGGAATTTGTCACCACTAAACAAGCCCTACAAGAGATCCTAAGGGGGATCCTGTGAGACAGAGTACCAGAGACATCACTACAAGCATGAAACCTACAGACATCACAATGACTCTAAACCCGTATCTTTCTATAATAACACTGAATGTAAATGGATTAAATGCGCCAACCAAAAGACATAGGGTATCAGAATGGATAAAAAAACAAGACCCATCTATTTGCTGTCTACAAGAGACTCATTTTAGATCTGAGGACACCTTTAGACTGAGAGTCAGGGGATGGAGAACTATTTATCATGCTACTGGAAGCCAAAAGAAAGCTGGAGTAGCCATACTTATATCAGACAAACTAGACTTTATTTAAAAAAAAAATTTTTTTTCAACGTTTATTTATTTTTGGGACAGAGAGAGACAGAGCATGAACAGGGGAGGGGCAGAGAGAGAGGGAGACACAGAATCGGAAACAGGCTCCAGGCTCTGAGCCATCAGCCCAGAGCCCGACGCGGGGCTCGAACTCACCGACCGCGAGATCGTGACCTGGCTGAAGTCGGACGCTTAACCGACTGCGCCACCCAGGCGCCCCTAAAGACTTTAAATTAAAGGCTGTAACAAGAGATGAAGAAGGGCATTATATAATAATTACAGGGTCTATCCACCAGGAAGAGCTAACAATTATAAATGTCTATGCGCCGAATACTGGAGCCCCCAAATATATAAAACAATTACTCATAAACATAAACAACCTTATTGATAAGAATGTGGTAATTGCAGGGGACTTTAACACTCCACTTACAGAAATGGATAGATCATCTAGACACATGGTCAATAAAGAAACAAGGGCCTGAATGATACATTGGATCAGATGGACTTGACAGATATATTTAGAACTCTGCATCCCAAAGCAACAGAATATACTTTCTTCTCGAGTGCACATGGAACATTCTCCAAGATAGATCATATACTGGGTCACAAAACAGCCCTTCATAAGTATACAAGAATTGAAATCATACCATGCATACTTTCAGACCACAATGCTATGAAGCTTGAAATCAACCACAAGAAAAAGTCTGGAAAACCTCCAAAAGCATGGAGGTTAAAGAACACCCTACTAAAGAATGAGTGGGTCAACCAGGCAATTAGAGAAGAAATTAAAAAATATATGGAAACAAACGAAAATGAAAATACAACAATCCAAACGCTTTGGGATGCAGCGAAGGCAGTCCTGAGAGAAAATACATCACAATCCAGGCCTATCTCAAGAAACAAGAAAAATCCCAAATACAAAATCTAACAGCACACCTAAAGGAAATAGAAGCAGAACAGCAAAGGCAGCCTAAACCCAGCAGAAGAAGAGAAATAATAAAGATCAGAGCAGAAATAAACAATATAGAGTCTAAAAAAACTGTAGAGCAGATCAACGAAACCAAGAGTTGGTTTTTTGAAAAATAAACAAAATTGATAAACCTCTAGCCAGGCTTCTCAAAAAGAAAAGGGAGATGACCCAAATAGATAAAATCATGAATGAAAATGGAATTATTACAAGCAATCCCTCAGAGATACAAACAATTATCAGGGAACACTATGAAAAATTATATGCCAACAAATTGGACAACCTGGAAGAAATGGACAAATTCCTAAACACTCACACTCTTCCAAAACTCAATCAGGAGGAAATAGAAAGCTTGAACAGACCCATAACCAGCGAAGAAATTGAATCGGTTATCAAAAATCTCCCAACAAATAAGAGTCCAGGACCAGATGGCTTCCCAGGGGAGTTCTACCAGACGTTTAAAGCAGAGATAATACCTATCCTTCTCAAGCTATTCCAAGAAATAGAAAGGGAAGGAAAACTTCCAGACTCATTCTATGAAGCCAGCATTACTTTGATTCCTAAACCAGACAGAGACCCAGTAAAAAAAGAGAACTACAGGCCAATACCCCTGATGAATATGGATGCAAAAATTCTCAACAAGATACTAGCAAATCGAATTCAACAGCATATAAAAAGAATTACTCACCATGATCAAGTGGGATTCATTCCTGGGATGCAGGGCTGGTTCAACATTCGCAAATCAATCAACGTGATACATCACATTAATAAAAGAAAAGATAAGAACCATATGATCCTGTCAATCGATGCAGAAAAGGCCTTTGACAAAATCCAGCACCCTTTCTTAATAAAAACCGTTGAGAAAGTCGGGATAGAAGGAACATACTTAAAGATCATAAAAGCCATTTATGAAAAGCCCACAGCTAACATCATCCTCAACGGGGAAAAACTGAGAGCTTTTTCCCTGAGATCAGGAACACGACAGGGATGCCCACTCTCACCGCTGTTGTTTAACATAGTGTTGGAAGTTCTAGCATCAGCAATCAGACAACAAAAGGAAATCAAAGTCATCAAAATTGGCAAAGATGAAGTCAAGCTTTCGCTTTTTGCAGATGACATGATATTATACATGGAAAATCCGATAGACTCCACCAAAAGTCTGCTAGAACTGATACATGAATTCAGCAAAGTTGCAGGATACAAAATCAATGTACAGAAATCAGTTGCATTCTTATACACTAACAATGAAGCAACAGAAAGACAAATAAAGAAACTGATCCCATTCACAATTGCACCAAGAAGCATAAAATACCTAGGAATAAATCTAACCAAAGATGTAAAAGATCTGTATGCTGAAAACTCTAGAAAGCTTATGGAGGTAATTGAAGAAGATATAAAGAAATGGAAAGACATTCCCTGCTCATGGATTGGAAGAATAAATATTGTCAAAATGTCAATACTACTCAAAGCTATCTACACATTCAATGCAATCCCAATCAAAATTGCACCAATATTCTTCTCGAAACTAGAACAAGCAATTCTAAAATTCATATGGAAACACAAAAGGCCCCGAATAGCCAAAGTAATTTTGAAGAAGAAGACCAAAGCAGGAGGCATCACAATCCCAGACTTTTTAGCCTCTACTACAAAGCTGTAATCATCAAGACAGCATGGTTTTGGCACAAAAACAGACACATAGACCAATGGAATAGAATAGAAACCCCAGAACTAGACCCACAAATGTATGGCCAACTCATCTTTGACAAAGCAGGAAAGAACATCCAATGGAAAAAAGACAGCCTCTTTAACAAATGGTGCTGGGAGAACTGGACAGCAACATGCAGAAGGTTGAAACTAGACCACTTTCTCACACCATTCACAAAAATAAACTCCAAATGGATAAAGGACCTGAATGTGAGACAGGAAACCATCAAAACCCTAGAGAAGAAAGCAGGAAAAGACCTCTCTGACCTCAGCCGTAGCAATCTCTTACTCGACACATCCCCAAAGGCAAGGGAATTAAAAGCAAAAATGAATTACTGGGACCTTATGAAGATAAAAAGCTTCTGCACAGCAAAGGAAACAACCAACCAAACTAAAAGGCAACCAACAGAATGGGAAAAGATATTTGCAAATGACATATCGGACAAAGGGCTAGTATCCAAAATCTATAGAGAGCTCACCAAACTCCACACCCGACAAACAAATAACCCAGTGAAGAAATGGGCAGAAAACATGAATAGACACTTCTCTAAAGAAGACATCCGGATGGCTAACAGGCACATGAGAAGATACTCAACGTCGCTCCTCATCAGAGAAATACAAATCAAAACCACACTCAGATATCACCTCACGCCAGTCAGAGTGGCCAAAATGAACAAATCAGGAGCCTATAGATGCTGGCGAGGATGTGGAGAAACGGGGACTCTCTTGCACTGTTGGTGGGAATGCAAATTGGTGCAGCCACTCTGGAAAGCAGTGTGGAGGTTCCTCAGAAAATTAAAAATAGACCTACCCTATGACCCAGCAATAGCACTGCTAGGAATTTACCCAAGGGATACAGGAGTACTGATGCATAGGGGCACTTGTACCCCAATGTTTATAGCAGCACTCTCAACAATAGCCAAATTATGGAAAGAGTCTAAATGTCCATCAACTGATGAATGGATCAAGAAATTGTGGTTTATATACACAATGGAGTACTACGTGGCAATGAGAAAGAACGAAATATGGCCCTTTGTAGCAACGTGGATGGAACTGGAGAGTGTTATGCTAAGTGAAATAAGCCATACAGAGAAAGACAGATACCATATGTTTTCACTCTTATGTGGATCCTGAGAAACTTAACAGAAACCCATGGAGGAGGGGAAGGAAAAAAAAAAAAAAGAGGTTAGAGTGGGAGAGAGCCAAAGCATAAGAGACTCTTAAAAACTGAGAACAAACTGAGGGTTGATGGGGGGTGGGAGGGAGGGGCTGTGGGAGGGAGGGGAGGGTGGGTGATGGGTATAGAGGAGGGCACGTTTTGGGATGAGCACTGGGTGTTGTATGGAAACCAATTTGACAATAAATTTCATATATTGAAAATAAAATAAAATAAAATAAAATAAAATAAAATAAAATAAAGAGTCTCTCATGGTTTGATTCCATCTCTCTTCCTTTTTCCCCTTCCCACATGTTCGTCTGTTTTGTTTCTTAAATTCCATATATGAGTGAAATCATGTGGTATTTGTCTGTCTCTGATTTCTTTTGCTTAGCACAATATACCTAGCTCTATCCCCATCATTGCAAACGGCAAGATTTCATTCTCTTTGATGGCTGAGTAATATTCTGCTGTACATATATATCTTTTTCGCTTTTATTTGTAATTTATTGTATCAAGCATTTAGGAACTGATTTTGAAGGATTTAACACAAATACAGGCTCCTTGCCAGTTTATCAATCCAGGAAATGATAGAGGTTGAAGGAATAGTGGAGCAATTCTTTTCATATATTGTGTAGTTATTACAATATTCTTGAATAGTTCATTACGCAAGAACAATTACTGAACTCCTTCTATACCTAGACCATATACTAGTTTAACAGATACACAGAGAGAAATCGAGTAATAGCTCTCTTCCTCAAAAGAATCACAGCCTGATGAGAAATTTCTAAGATACACCACTGTATTTCTCCATTGGCTCTTTGACAGTTTTGCAAGCAACCACACTACCCCTGGAGAAGTGGCACTTACACCTCTGACAGATTCAGTCGTATGTTTGGTTCAATTCAGATAGAGTTATCGTTGTGCTGATGGCAAACTCCTTGCTCTGTATTTGTGCCCTGAGTAATGGGATTAAAACTCTGTGCATGCTGACAACACAGTATATCGTAGTGAAGAATTCTGTGCAAGTGTATAATCCTATCTGTGGTACCCTCAGCAATAAATGATCGCTGAAATTTGTGTAGCCACTGGAAACAAAACTCTAAGACCATGTAAGTCTATTTATTTCATAACTAGCTCCATGTTTGACTCCTGGTAGGTTTGACTGGTATTTGTTTCACTTTATTTAAAACTGTTTGTAAAAAGTTTAAATATTTCAGAAGCACCCTAAAAGCATAAAAGTGCGAAAAAGTGTTATCTTCGTTGAGTTTAGAGCTTCTCATATATTGTCGGTAGACCTGTATTATATAGGAATCAATGGTAACCGGAGTATGAATGTAGTGGAACGTAAGAATTCCTATTTAAAGAACCCCCCCCCCCAAAAGCAGTTCATGACTTGGAGGCCTCTATCCACACTGAAGAGTTACCTAACCTCACAGTGCAGAGTCATGTTGAATAACATTCGTGCCCCCAATGTACCGATTCTATTTGTGGTGAGCTGGGAAATTAAGAGCTTGAATTAAATGATAAATTTAAATATTTTTCTTGTTTTAATTTAAATTCCATTTAGTTACTATGTGGTGTAGTATTGGTATCAGGAGTAGAATTCCTCACTTACATATAACACCCAGTGCTCATCTCAACAAGTGCCTTCTTTAATGCCTGTCAACCATTTAGTCTATATATACCAAATATTCTTTATCAATTCATCAGTCAATGGATATTTGGGCTCTTTCCATAATTTAGCTATTGTTCATAGCACTGCTATAAACATTGGGGGGCATGTGTCCCTTCGAATCAGTGTTTTTGTATCCTTTGGATACAGACCTAGTCGTGCAATTTCAAGATCACAGGGGAATTCTATTTTTAACTTTTTGAGATACCTCCATACTGTTTTCCAGAGTGAATGCAGCAGATTGCATTCCTACCAACAGTGCAGAAGTGATCTCCTGTTGTTTCCTGAGTTGTTCATTTGAGCCATTCTTACAGGTGTGAGGTGGTGTCCCGTTGTGGTTTTGATTTGTATTTCGCTGATGATGAGTGATGTTGAGCATCTATCCATGGGTCTGTTAGTCATCTGAATGTCTTGTTTGGAAAAGTGTCTATTCATGTCTTCTGCCCACTTCCTCACCGGATTACTTGTTTTTGGGGGTTGAGTTTGATAAGTTCTCTATAGATTTTGGATACTACCCCTTTATCTGATATGTCACTTGCAAATATCCTCTCTCATTCCATCAGTGGCCTTTAAGTTTTGTTGAGTGTTTCCTTTACTGTGCGGGTTTTGATGTTGAGGTCCCAATAGTTTGTTTTTTGCCTTTATTTCCTTTAACTCCAGAGACATGTATAGTCACAAGTTGCTGTGGCCAAGGTCAAAGATATTGCTGCCTATTTTCTCCTGTAGGATTTTGATGGTTTCCTATCTCACATTTAGGTCTTTCATCCATTTTGAATTTATTTTTGTGTATGTTATAATAAAGTGGCCCGATTTCATTCTTCTGCATGTCGTTGTCCAGTTTTCCTAGCATCATTTGCTAAATAGACTTTTTTCCATTGGATACTGTTTCCTGATTTCTTGAAGATTAGTTTGCCATACATTTGTGGGTTCATTTCTTGGAATGATAGGTGTCTGTTTTATGGCAGCACCATACTGCCTTGATGACTACAGCTTTGTAATACAGCTTGAAGTCTGTAATTGTGAGGCCTCCAGCTTTGCTTTTCTTTTTCAGCATTACTTTGTCTATTCGGGGTCTTTTCTGGTTCCATACAAATTTTATAATTGTTTGCTGCACCTCTGAGAAGAATGCTGGTGTTATTTTGATAGGGGTTGTCTTGAATGTGTAGATTGCTTGGGGTAGTATAGACGTTTTAACAATCTTTGTTCTTTCAATCCATGAGCGTGGAATGGTTTTCCATTTCTTTGTGTCTTCAATTTCTTTGATAAGTGTTCTTTCGTAAGTGAAAATTGTCGGTTTTCAGCGTACAGATCTTTTACCTCTTTGGTTAAGTGTCGTAGACTCTGGGTCTGGAATTTTCTCTTGTCCAGCAAGAAATGGGATGCAGGATTAAAGATGTGAGAGAGGCTAATGTCCAAGAGGAGACAAGAGCCCTGAGAAAGGGTCCTTGCTCCGTTTTTATTAGGATCAGAAGGCTTACAAACATGGTAATGGACGTGCACAAAGAGACAATAAAATCATGAACATTAACTCATGGGCCTGAGGGAAAGGGGGTTTAGAAGATATGTGGTGTTAGGGGTTTAGGTTAATATAAAACAGAATCCTGTTGCCCGGTGGAAGGTTAAGGCAGACTTGAGGCACCACCTCCCTTTACCTGAACTGGTCTAGGGGACAGGAAAGACAGAGCATGCTACCTCAGGGTCAACAAGGCACCTTTCTTTTGCTAATTACCTCTGCTCTGGGGAACTTCACCCTGCAAAGGTCTATACCCTATTTACCTGTTTACCTAATTTGGTCCTTCCTTCCTGTGAAAGCAGCTTTCTGCAATTGTACTAAGTTGGGGGGTATTTCTGCCCTGAATATCTAATCTTGTTTACCCCATCCTGGATGTTTTCGTCCTGAGTTTCCCTATTCCTACACCTTTGTCCTATACTGGGGGCCTTTGCCCCATTTACCTAATCTTATGAACCTAATCTTGTTTACCCAAACTTGGGCGTGTACATCCCATGGCTTTCTAATTCTTTATGCCTTGTTAACCCATGGGGTGCAAGCTCAGGGAATTCCTAAACTTATTCCGCACAGTTAAGTTTATCTCTAGGTTTCTTAAGGCTTTTGGTGCGTTGTAAATGGGATTGATTCCTTGCTATCTCTTTCTGCCGCTTCATGATTGGTGTATAAGAAATGCAACCAACTTCCGTATGGTGATTTTATATCCTGAGGCTTTAATGAATTCGTGCATCAGTTCTAGCAATTTTTTGGTATAGTGTTTTTGGTTTCCAGGTAGAGTATCATGTCACTCTGAGAAGAGTGAAGTTTGACTTCTTTCTTACCAATTACTCTGCCTTTTATTTCTTTCTTTTGCGTGATTGCTGAGGGTAGGAATTCCAGTACTCTGTTGAAAAACAGTGGTGAGAGTGGACAACCCTGTTGTGTTCCTGATCTTAGTAGGAAAGCTCTCAGGCTTTCCCCATTGAGGATGATATTAGCTGTGGGTTTTCCATATATGGCCTTTATGATGTTGAGGTATGTTCTGTCTATCTCTACTTTCTTGAGAGTTTTTTTAATCAGGAAAGGAAGCTGTATTTTGTCACGTGCCTTTTCTGCATCTATTGAGAGGATCGTGTGGTTTTATCCTTCCAGTTATTAACGTGGTGTATCATGGTGATTGATTTGCACATATTGAACCAGCCCTGCTGTTCAGGAATAAATCCTGCTTGATTCTGGTGAATAATTCTTTTAATGTACTTTTGGATTCGGTATGCTAGTATCTTGTTGAGAATTTTTGTGTCCGTGTTCATCAGGGGAATTGGATGTAATTCTCCTTTTTAGCAGGTCTCTGTCTGGCTTTGGAATGAAGGTAATGCTGGCCTCATACTTGAGTTTGGAATTTTTCCTTCCCTTTCTATTTTTTGGAACAGTTTGAGAAGAATATGTATTAACTCTTCTTAATGTCTGGTAGAATTCCTCTGGGAAGTCATCTGTCCCAGTTCTCCTGTTTGTTGGGAGATTTTTGATTACTGATTGAATTTCTTTACTGTTATGGGTCTGTTCAAATTTTCAGTTTCTTCTGTCACAATGGTGGTAGTTTATATGTTTCTAGGAATTTATCTATTTCTTCAGGATTGCCCAATTCATTGAAATATAATTGATCATAATATTCTTTTATAATTGTTTGTATTTCTGTGGTGGTGTTTGTGATCTCTCCTCTTTAATTCATGATTTTATTTCCTGGAGACCTTCTTTATTTCTTTTTGATAAGTCTGGTTAGAGGGCTATCAATTTGTTAATTGTTTCAAAGAACCAGCTTCTAGTTTTGTGAATCTGTTCTGTTGTTGTTTTTTTATAACATTGATTTCTGCTCTAATCTTTATTATTTCTCTTTTTCTGCTGGGTTTGGGCTTTATTTGCTGTCCTTTTTCCATGTCCTTTAGGTGTAAGGTCAGGTTGTGTATTTGAGACATTTCTTCCTTCTTTAAGAAGGCCTGGAATGCTACATACTTCCCTCTTATGACCACCTTGCTACATGTCAGAGGTTTTGGACTGTCATGTTTTCATTTTTCTTGGCTTCCTTGTACTTTTTATTTCCTCTTTAATTTCTTGGTTAACCCATTCATTCTTAGTAGGATGTTCTTTAACCTCTGTGCATTTGTAGTCTTTCCAAATTTTTTCTGAGCTAGATAACAAGTTTCAAAGCCTTGTGGTCTGGAAATACGCATGGTATGATCTTGATCATTTTGTACCGGTTGAGGGCTTACACTACAGCATCTTTACTCATTCATCCCTTGGTTTAAATACCTCACTTGCTCTGGAGTCAAAGGTAACCCAGTTGCTCAGAGAGTAGAGGTAGGTTTACCTGAGCTTCCAGTAGGTTTATAAGTGCTGTTTGCTGTGCATACAGTATGAAATTGTCCTGGATGGGAGATTATGTCTCATGTTGCACCTTACAGGTAAGCACCCACTCAGACCCCTGCCCCAACACACTCACCAAATGCAAGCTTTCCTGTGTAGTTCTCATCGCTCTTCTTGGGTATGAGTTGCTTGACTCCCTTGGTCATATGATAGTTCTCTATCCAGGTGACATGCACATTCGTGGATAGAATATCTGCACATTGCAGATAACAGCCACCAAATCTGAGGAGGGTGAAGACTGGGACACTGTCACTGTAGGGGGAACTGACACGGCCCAGAGAAAGCAGACAATTACTATAGGAAGTCCACTGTAGAACCCTGGGAATTCCTTGACAATGGGTCATCTGCCCAGGGTCTGCCCAGAGGAGGATTCAGGTTCTTGTTAACAGATTCCTGCATAGGTAAATGCATGGCTGAATGAGAGTGTGCTTTGAGTGAATACATGCTTGATGCATGGTCAGACCGAGGAATGCATGCAGAAAAGAATGAATGGGATTGACAAAAGCCTCAGAATCTTGCTCTCTCTTTTTTTTCCACTTTGGCCATGTAAGATGCAAAGATGAACATTAAATACCATTTAAAAGCCTACAAGTCAGTTGACCCACTCCATGACTTGATGATTCTACGAGTTGAAGATTCACGAACTCTACATCTTTACGACTCCAAGGTACTGAGATTTTACACCGGAAGGAACTAGGATTTGGAGAGGTTCGGTAATCTGCCCAAGGTCACAAGTGGCAAAGCTGGGGTTACACCAGACACAGCGTGTTTTACTGTCATGCTAGTCGGACACCCCAGCGTTCAGGCTCTATGCATTTATGATTCCTGGCTTCTGAATTTATGATCTAACGCCTTCTAGAACTCTTTTCAAGTGGATTTTCAGCTGTGCAATGAGGAAAAACGGCACGATTGTTAAATACTGTAAGATGTTATATATTTCAGTAGAATTCATAAGAAGTCACAGTATGACATAGGCTAACACTAAACCAAAGGCAGGGAGACTGGGTTGTGGTCCCTACACTGACACCACAGCCCAATGCAGGGGAATGGCAGGGAAGCCACATGTTTCAGCTTGAGGGAAA
The DNA here is from genome assembly GCF_018350155.1 of Leopardus geoffroyi. Classification (NCBI taxonomy): domain Eukaryota; kingdom Metazoa; phylum Chordata; class Mammalia; order Carnivora; family Felidae; genus Leopardus; species Leopardus geoffroyi. Next base: position 28,692,999 of record NC_059336.1, read on the forward strand.
GATGTGAATGTTCCATGGCTAGTGGATGGCATGGAATGTGATTGGACTTGAGAACATTACTGAGGAAATCTAGTTTTCCCAGAAGAACAGATGGACACCCCAATGACACTGTATCTGATGAAATTAATGCAAATTGAGCAGCAGGAAACACTGGTTTTCCTCAGAGAATCAGAGAACAGCAGAGCTGAGGGTAGACCAGGGCAGACCATGGAAAGATCCAGTGCCAGGAGAGAGACTCGACCCCTCCGGGACAACTTATCCAAACGAGACCTGGGAGCGGGTGACACACGAGAACCTTCCTGCTGGTGTCTCGGCTCCCCAGAAGCCATAGGAGTAGACCACAGCCACGCGTGGATTTCCTGTGTGGGGATCGATGTCTTGACTGCGTTGTGGTGACCCTTCAGGGAGCTGTCACCAGGCCCCGATGACATTCCAGTTAGAAATGAGTGAGTGGAATTGTGCAGGCTTGTAGAGGTTCTGCCTGCCTTTGGATCCGTTTGTTTTGTTTCAGGAGATACTAAGCTTGGGGGCTACCTTTCCCCGTGTTGAGAGTCCATCCAGATCCAGAGGATTATATGGGGCTACAGTGTCTGTGATTTAAGTTTGGAGTCAGGAAGTAGGCCAAAAAAGACACAATGCATATTCTCGAGCTCAGGTTTGTCCCTAAACCTCAGAAAGGCCAGGCAGACTTGTAGCCTCAGTTTAACAACTTTTTGGACCATCTGGTGCACACATGTAGTTGTGCTTAACCTATTGAATACCTTGTGATTTTGGAGTTTTTCTGGCCCTGTGTTCATGTTTTGGTAGTTGGGTCATCATAAAGGGCATGGTCTGTCACATGGCTTCATTCAAGAGTGGGCACAGGGCCCAGTCTGAAAGAAGACCCATGTATAGAATCCCAGCCTACAGGGTTGTTTGTGGGTGAAGGGGCACGGTATCCAGTGTGTAGTGATGATTTGGTACATGCTTCAGATTTTGAAAAATTTAGTTTTATAAACCTAGGGGATAGAGTTTCTCAGGCTGTACTCACCATTCACAGACACAAGGGGCTTGAACCAGATACCTACGCCACATCAGGGTGCCCTGTTGTTAACTTCACATAGTAATAGGTGCCCCCATCCTTGGGTGACACATCACTGATGTGGATGGAATAGTCTGTTTGGTTGACCTCTGTGTTTTCCACTTGATTTACTTGGGGGAATGGGCTTCTGGAGGAAGGGAGTGGAGAGATTCTAGAAATGCTCTCAGAAAGTGATGGAACCAGCATGTTGGCTTCTATGTCACAACGGAATGGGCTCTACTCAAGCACAATGCTTGTGTCTGGAGACTCTCAGCCCACACAAGACTGATGACCTTTCATGTCCACGAGTCCATTGCCATGCACTTACTGCCAGAGCTATTTTGCAACTGGTTGCTTGTGAGCCCTGTCTCCTCTTAGGGATCTACAGGATGTTAAGTTCGGGGGGGGGGGGGTGTTAGAGCATGAGGAGCATGCAGAGCAGGCCCAAAATGCCCATAGGAAATGACAAGACTCCCCTCTCCCAGGGATGTCACCATCCTCTCACATTGTCCTGGAATGACGAATTCCATGCTGGGAAGCCATCCATGGCCCCTACTGAGCATCTTTCCTCCAGCCTCCAGCATCTCTCCCTTCCTCCAACCTCCAGGAGACTTCACACCTTCCATCAGACTCTAAACTCTTCAGAATTTACAGACTGGGATATGTAATGCCTTGATAGTCAGGAGCACTGGATTTGCAAATAGATGCAGTCAAGGTTCCAATCCTGAATCCACTTCTTGGTGATTGGGCTATATACACTTTGACTTTGAAATTTTCATTTGTGTAGCTCAAATATTTAAACTGAGTTCATAGTCTGCACTCAGACATTCTCTTACCCCTTCTACCCTGTTCCGTATGTGGCACATGCTGTACACATTTGGGCAAACCAAAAAGGGACCCATGTTCTACACCCTCACTTGTCCACTCTTGTCTGCCTGCTAGAAGCCCTTTTGGTTTTACCTCCTACACACCTGTGGAATCTGTTTCTCCATCTCCATCATCTCTTGCCCAAATGAAAACTATTACTTCCTGATAGGCTACCCCCATCTTATTTTGTCTGGCGTAAGCTCTACCTTCTCCTTCTTCCAAGGTGGTCTTCTACAACACACATCTGATTATACGCCTTCTTGCATAAACAGTTTTGTGGTTTCTCATTGCTCTTACAATCCCAGAGTGTTTGGTATATAGTATGGTGTACGGCATATCGTGTGGTATGTGGTATATGGTATATGGTATGTAGTATGTGGTATATTGTATATGGTATGTGGTATGTGGTATGTGGTATGTAGTATGTGGTATATTGTATATGGTATGTGGTATATGGTGTGTAGTATGTGGTATATTGTATATGGTATGTGGCATATGGTATGTAGTATGTGGTATATTGTATATGGTATGTGGTATATGGTATGCAGAATATAGTGTATGGCATATGGTATGTGGTATGTGGTATATGGTATATGAAATGTGGTTTGTGGTATATGGTATATGGTATGTGGTAGTGTACACAATCCACCCTTCCATGACTGGCTTGGCCCCTAGAGACAAAAGGACCCCTGCCTTTTCTGGTACTGACCACAGTCTCTTATTCCACATTGGGTTCCTGGGAAATAGGTGTTGAGATAAATATGAACAAGCAGGTCATTTTCAGGGAGTACTTTTAGGATCAAACCTGTGGAAGGGAGGAGAAGGGAGTAGGAATGTTTAGAAGAAGCTAAGCTGCAGTGAGGTCTCAATGACAACCTCAGGTGATCTCCTGTGTGTGCTGATACTAACATGTTATTTCAGAGTTGTCCTGAGCTGGGGTGAGCGGGCTGGGCCTCTATATCCCCATGTTGAGGAGCCACTGGATGTGGCAGGTTACCAGGCATGACCTGGGGCAAGGTGGCTCTTCTCAGCTGAGGCCATCTCAAAGAGGGTCACAGCCCAGGGCCACCTCCTGAGGCCTAGTGCATCACAGCATCCACCTTGCTCTGCAGAGCCCCTTCCAACTCTGTTCCTCGACCTCAACACATGGATTAACCCCCCCACACACATCCCATTGAGGTCCTTAGAACTACCCCACTCACCCAGGGGGCTTGAGGTCTCTGAGCACACCTGGACTAACCTGGGCTTTCCCACTTGGAAACATTTAGGATGACTATCATGGGGACAGAGAAGCAGCTCCTTCTGGGATCTCTGAGTGCCTGGCTCTGGAGTGAGCTCTGGCAGAGGACAGAGGAAGGAGGAGAAGGAACCTCAGAACTGGAGTGAGATAAAACCTGGGTTATGAAACAAAATCTCCCGACTATTCACTTCCTTGCAATGTCCCCCAGGGGGGTGCGAGAGGCAGAGATCCAGCTGAGGACAAGATGTTGACTTTTTTTTAATGGCCTTAATTTGTGTAACAGTTTTACATTTAGAAAAAACTTGGGACAATCATACAGAGTTCCAATATACAGCTGCACACAGCTTCCCATCTTATTGACGTCTTACAGTAGTATGGTACATCTACTATAATTTAATGAACCCATGTTGGTACATTATTATTTAGCAAAGTCCACAATTTCTTTAGATTTTGTCTTGACTTGGGCTACTATAAGAAAACACCGTAAACTGGATGCCTTGTACAACAGGAACTAATTTCTCACAGTTCTGGGCATGAAAATCTGAGATCAGGGTGCAAGGATAATTAGGGTTGTGATATGCATTTCCCACAATAGCAAAGCAGATGGTTGTGTGGTCTCCTGGTCTCCCCCCCGATGAACCTACAAAACGTACAAAGGTGAAAAAATGGCAGAAGGGAATGGGCATAAAGCTGAAGGGGTACAGGAGAAACAAGAAGAGAAGAAGCTGGAGGTAAAGTTCAAACTCAATGGGAGTGGGGTTCATGAAGGCACAGAGACCTTCATGGGAATGCGGCCCGGGATACTGTTCCCAAGCATCCAGATATGCAGCCAGAGGAGGAGAGTGAGGATAAACTTACCACGTCACTGAGGAAAGTGGGGGTGGGGTGGGGTGACAATGTCCCGGAGGAAGTGATGTCAGCAAACATTCACATTAATGTTGTAAAGATTTCACAGCATCGGAAGTGCCAAGGGTGGAGTGTTGGAAGCTGATCCCAAGTGAGAAAGGAGGGAGATAATCCAGACACTTGCTCTCTATTGTAAACTGTGCCATCAGAGGAAGGCAGGCCCTCTGCAAACTACTCTTGATAAGTCTTTGCAAACAAATAAAACTCTTCTCTTTTCAACGTTTCTAATGTTTCAAAAGCCCATATACCAAGTGCATAATAGTTTTACTGTTTTTTTATGTCCCGATACATTCATAACTGACTGTTGGAGGGTTTCTGAGATGTTGAAAAAAGTTTCTAAAGGTCACAGAAAAATCATTACTTTTCCCACTGATTACTGGCATCACTTTTCATGGTTTCAGCTGCACCGTCATTGTTTTGGTCCTGCATCACTGTGCAAAGTGAGCACTGTTTCCATTTATCAAGTTGGCTGATCTTAAGTTCTAGGGAAGTAGTTCAATTCAGGTATGAGCTGTGGGAATGCAGAGTGAGAGAGTGGAATTGATATTTTACATGGGGTGGTTTTTGGAAGGTGCTTTTCATAAAGAGACATATCAGCAGAGCTTGAAAGGGGGAGAGACCGAGCCATGCACATCTGTAGGGGGAAGAAGCACAGAAGGGAGACAATTTGACCTCTATTTCCATAGGATCACTGTGGCGGAACCTGGAGAGTCTGTTAGGGACGCGGCAATGGTCCAGGAAGGGATGCTGGTGGCCGGGACCAGGGGGCAGCCCGGGAGCGAGCAGTGTGCAGGTGCTGGGTGGAGCTCCCTGGTGGGTGGGAGGAGGCTTGCCCTTGCTCCTGAGAGCTTTCCAGGAATTTTGCAAGCTAGTTGTTCCACTGTTGGCAGCTTGAAATTGGCCACATTAGGAGTGTAGACACCACTGAAGTGGACGAGCACTACAAATCGGGCTTCTTTTTCCTCCTGAGAAGTGGATTGTTGAACATTTACCATCTTGCCACTGCACATAGCTTTATGAAGGCAGAATTGAACACAGGATATGAAGAAGGAAATCAGGGAAGGGTCCAGGTTTCTGGACTGCCAGCTCGTGTACATGAGCAACGAGGTCGGGAAGGATGAAGGTGACAGAAGAGGTAGTGTTCCCATCACAGGGAGAGGAAGAGATATTCCTCTGTGGGTTTGAGTAGAAGGACATGTAGGCAAAGAGGGAGGAGAATCCCTTCTCTTCTTCCAACCAGGATGGGATTCATTTGTATTTGAGAGACATTGGAGAACTCACCAAGGCTTAGGAGTCTGAGGGTTGGCAGGAATAACCTGTGAGAACATGGACTTGAGTGTGTACTTCATGACCATGGTCCCCAGGAGAAGGATAAGAGATAGCCTGGTGTGTGTACATGTGACTTGTTTCTCACATTCTAGTAGGATATCCATGTGTCAGTCTCCAGAGACATTCTATTGCCCCTGCTCAGGACCAGGTATGACGACCAGCTCTGGGGGCATCAAGGACTGGGAGAGGAGCGGCAGGAACTGTGGGCAGGTGGGTCTCTGGGGAAGCTGACATTTGGGGCAGATTTGTGGAAGCTTCTAGTTGTTCCTTGTCTTAGGCTGGGCCCCTCAGGGAAGGAAGGAGGCAGCAGAGACCAAGGATGGCATGTGGCAGGGGAGGAAGGAAGGAGCTGTGGACCCATGTTCACATTTCATTATCTGTGCATCATTCCAGAAATGTTCTCCACGTGTCTCCTTTGTCCTGGGTGCTATTTTCCTCCTGGGACACCTGTTGTGAGAGGACAGGCAGTCCCTGACATGGACTGTGCCTCCTCAACCTTCCTCCATAGGTCCTGATCCCCCTTCCCCATCCTCTCCAGTCTGTCCCACGGAGGGTCAGAGCGGGAGCCGTCCTCAGAGCAGCCAGCGGGCACCTGTCAGCATTCCTCTAAATATGGACACCTTGCGCCCAAATAATCTGGAGATGGTCTCCACGGGGTTTTCCACCCAGCTGTTGCTCAGTCAGCCCACTTACTTCTCAGAAACCCTAGGCCTCTGTGCACATCCTTTGCCAGCCTTTGACCGCACCCACCTCCTACAGGACCTGAGAGTCCTCCTGGGAGTTTGGAACCTCCCAGAGGGATTCCTGAAGCCCCTTAGGGTATCAAAGGAGTTATTTCACCTGCTCTTTACTCCAAGTGGGCGGTGACCCTGTACGACCTGTGGGCTGCCCCTCTTACTGATCTGGCTCTTTCTTGGACTGACCTTGCCTTGTCTTCCTTGTCCATAACTCACAGCCAATCCATTACTTCCTGTGGACATAGATGACTGAGACAGTGACGAGCAGCAGTAGCAGCTTGGGACCCAGGTAGAGAGCCACCAAGAGTGGAGTGGACAGTTCTCGATCTGGAAATGAAGGGACAGGAGGCAGCATCAGAGAGGGATCCAGGAGTCCACTCCCAGGGGCCTCTACTTACTCCATCTGAGGGAACCTGGACCCATCAATGCTCTGAAGCTAATGAATCTCCCTGTGAGACGCTCAAGGCAGAATTCAGAGTTGAAGTACCTCATCTCGCTCACTCCTTCTCTGGCTACCGGGTGTCCTTCCTGAGGGAAGGGATGGAGGCTGTGCATCTTGGTGCAGCAGGGTCGGCCACATAGGCATCCAGCCTTCCAACCCAGACAACCCTAATACCCATTTTCAGTCTTAGCACACAAGCAAGCTTGCTAGTTCAGGCACACTGGAAGCACCAGAAGTAACAGCCCTGGTATGAGCCCCAATGCAAGGCCAAAGACCAAAGTCTAACCCAAGCCAGTCCAGAGGAGGTGATGTTGATTTGTCTCTTCCTGCTTTCCTGGTTCAGGAAAGTCAGGTCAAGACTGACCCCTGGAAATCACATGGTCCAAGAATAGGAGGACTCTGAAAGGTGGAAGACGAAGGCAGATGGTCTAGATGCCGGCAGTCTGGAAGAACACAGCACCAGGTATCCTGGCTCCATGCTACTGAATCCCCAAGCACAGGAGACCCAGGTGTGGCATTCAAACAAAGAAAGACTAGTGTCAGCAATCCTAGCTCCCGTTTCATAAAACAAGGAGCAAAATAAACCCCAATCAAGCAGAACAGGGAAAAAAAGAGGAGAAAAATTAATGAAATCGAAAATACACAAGAGAGAAAATCACTAAAACAAAAGAGAGTTTGTGGAAAAGATTAGTAAAATTGAAATACTTCTTAGTAATTCTGACAATGAAAAAAGGGAAAAATAAATATTTCCAATATCAGGAAAGAAATAGGATATTACTACAGAGCCTACAGACAGCAAAACGATAATAAGGTAATATGATGAGAACTCTATGGGTAGAAATTGGACAACTCAAGAAAATGGACCAGCTTCCTCAATGCACAACCTGCCACAAGCATCCAATATGAAATGAAGAATTTGAGTAGCCCTAGCTATCCAGATTCTCTTCATATATATATATATATATATATATATATATATACACACATATATATATATACGTGTATATATACATATATATATATATATATATACGTGTATATATATATATACGTGTATATATATATATACACATATATATATATATATATATATATATATATATATATATATATAAAAGAGTTGTGGAGTCCCATGTGGTTCACAAGAAAGTTCTCCCAAGCATTTAGAGACGAAATAAAACCAAGTTTGGTGCACAAAATAAAGTCTCAGAAGAAATTTTGAGAACTATCCATTCCATTATAACTGATTGTAGGGAGTTACTGTTAATTTTACAAAGTGTGTAATGGTATTGGTTTTGTAGAAAAGCCAATGTCATTAGTCACATGACCACCCAATTATGGACATCCATTTGCAGCTGAGTGTGCATCCATGACTAAGTCACTAGTGAACACAATTATGCAACTTCTGCATACCTCTAGTTTTAAGAGAAATTGTTTGTTCTCCTCTTCCTATCTCTACTAGGTGGCAGGGTCACGGACACTCAGTGACCCAGTGTTGACCTAGCAATGAGGACAGTGTCATGGGGTATGTTAGAAGGAAATGGGCCTTTGAAAGGTCTTCTGGAACAAAGACTCCTGGAAACATGGCTCAAACTCCTCCATATATTGTAAGAGCCAGATAAGATATAATTTGGTCATAGAAAGGGGACCTGTAGGTCCTTGGGACAATGCCCAGCTGTTTTCTCTAACACGTTTGTCATATAGGCTGGTGGTCCCTGTCCTCGGGGACTCAGGTTTCTCTTGATTGGTTTAGCCCATCACCTGGACTAAGGGCAGGACATCTTCTCCATCTGTCCCCCATTGCTCCCTGAGTCGGTCCTGTAAACTTCCAAGCTCCCAGGGTGGTTGTAGCAGGAAGAAGACCAGAAATGAACTGGAATTGGCATCAAGTAAATGTGCAGTGAGTAATCATGATTATTGCTGGCCTGTTGTCCCAAAGCAGGGGACAAAGGTGGTTTGTGCTGTGAGCACCCATGGTCACTTGGGAGCCTGGTCCAGACTCAACACTCTGTCCTCAGGGTTCCCGTCCAGAATTTCAGAGTGGCAAGTGTAGACCTTTGCTGAGAAGGGGATAGAAGGGTGTAAGAAGGATCGATATGAAGCCCAGGTGAGAACGAACAGAAGGAGGAGGTGGCTGGCCTGGCGTGGTGACATAATTACTGTCGGGTGAAGGTGCAGGAGGCAGGATGCTAGCGACAAGATCATCTCCCTCCCTCTGTTGTTTTCTTCTCTAATGCATGTTTATGTCAAAAGATCTAAAAAGCTATGTACCAAAATCTTAACAGTGGTCACTCTTGGAGCATGAGCTTTGGGGAGGGAAGCTCATATCAAAATTCTACTTTATGTCTGTAGACCTCTAGATTATTCTATAATAGGCATGAATGACTGCTTTTCACATAAAAAAAGAAAAGATAGAATTTAAAGTGCCAGGTCAGTTGGCATCTCGGACTCACCGTGGGTCGTATGGGCTTCCTGGTCCTTCTGGTGGGCAGAGACCACAAGGGTATGGGTTTTGGTGACCGGGGGCTGCCCGTCATGCTGCACCTGGCAGGTGAAAACCACATCTTCCCTGCGGGTGGATAAATTCACCAGGAGCCAGCTTGTCCAGTTAAAGGTCCCATCCTTGTTCTCTATGAGGTTCGAGGCCGTCGAGGCCATTTCTGTTGGGGACACGTGTCCGTTCTCCAGCCAGGTCAGCTGGAGGCGCTGGGGGTAGAACTTCTTCACTTGGCAAATGACCTTCACCTGGTCCCCTGTCACGGGTTGCTGGGCAACCTCCAAGGTGGGTGGAACTGAAACAGCACCGAGCAGAAGCTCTGACCTCATGGAACAGACACATCACCAGGGAGGGGCTCCAGAACTTAGCTTCCCCCATGCAGCAAGGGAATCACCCAGATCAGTGCTAGGCATACAGCTGGTGCTCAAACACTGAGGGTAGGCTTCGCATGCGAATGACATCCCCTAAGCACAGTGCCCAGTACACAGTAGGTGCTCAAGGTACCTACTGGTAGCTCCTATTAGGGTAATGATGAGTGAAATCGAGCCCCCAGCCTGCATTTGGAATCGAATAGCAAAATCCATGAAATCACCAAGCACACAGTGGCTGGATTACAGTAGGTGCTCAATAATTGGAGTGGCTATGGGAAAGTAAATCAAACTACCTAGCACGGTAGGTGTTCACCCGGAACTGCCGTTAAAACAGGAGGAGGTGACGGTACCCCTGGGTGCCCGGTGATTGGGAGGGTCTGTCAGGAGGCAGGTTTCAGGGGATGGAAGGCCGGGAGCACGGAGTGGGGGAGGGGCAGGCTGGGAGGCTTGGGGGCCGGAGCTGGGCTTGGGCCGGGAGTGACGGGCATCTACCTCGGAGGGTCTCGGACAAGTTGGCAGTCCCACGAAGAGGAGGGCCCCCCTGCAGGGTCACGTGGGCCACCTCGCAGATGACCTGGGAGCGAACGTCCCCTGGGGCCAGCGGCAGCGTGGTTGTGCTGAAGATGCTGTAGGAAGCGCTGTCTCCCTCTGGGTCCACGGTGGTCTGGGAGGCTGCCAGCTCCTTCCCGTTTTTGAACCATTTCAGGGTGACGTTTCTGGGGGAGAAGCCGTGGGACTCGCAGGTGAAGCTCACAGTCTGCTCAGGTGTGGCCCTGGCCGTGGGGCCCGACACCACGGGGGGAGAGGGTTTGGCTACAAGAGGAGCATTTACGAGCAGTAAGCATGACTCTGGGCATCCTCACCAACGACAGGTATGTGACACTGTGCAGAACCCTCACGGATTATTTTCCAGCCCTGCAGGGGTGGAGGGGGGCCCCCAGGAGAGCCGGAACCAGGTGGCCAGCCGCCCGTAGGCCTGGACGTGGCCAAGCCCAGCGCCCCCGGTGAGAGGGGACCGCAGGCCTTTCTCCTACTCGGGTGGGAGTGAGGGGCACGTGAGGCAAATACAGGCAGTTTTGCTTTGAATTTAACACTGAAAATGCTTCTCCAGGACCAAACTCGGATCTGTCTTTATCCCAAACTTAACTTACACCTGGAGCTCTCCCTTCAGGTATTTGCGAATTTAGTCTAGTTTTCACTCTTTCCACAAACATTCCATAGGGTCTCATCTCCAATCCCTGAATCTGAGAGGGAGGGAATGAGGGGTTGTTTTTCTGAATCTGCGTTCTTCTCTTGGGTCCGTGTTGGGTTGAAAACCAAGATCACGGAGTGCTGAGAAAGCCAAAGATGGTTAATTTTTCAATCGTGAATCAATTTCAAGGACAGAGACACTGGCCTATGGAGCAGGCAGAAGCCCTCTTGTGTCCTGGGAACACACACATCAGTGACTCGAGAGGGAGGGCATTTCAGAAGGTCCTATAGGGGGTCTCCAAATTGTCCCTTATTACCAAACACCTAGAACAGTCGTCAGAGGGCACATATTGCAGATATGTGTATTTGTGAATGTTCAACTTCCTTTCTAAAACTCAGCAAACATTCTGAGGACATAGGTAGGAGGTGTCACATGAGCAAGTCAAGTCGTGAAAACACCAGCAGCCCTGACACCCCTAGAGGGACAAAGCACTATGATTGGTTGTATTGAGAGTGTCTCGGTCCCCTGATACTAGGCTGACTCCCTGACCCTCAGCTCCTTCAGGCCCGTGCCTGCCTTGTGATGGGGTCCGTGATATGTCCCCAGCATTCACGGGACAGCCACCGCATGCCAGGTCCTGTCATAAGCAACTTACATGCATTCGGGCACTCAGTCCCTGCAGCGGCGCTGTGGGGCTGTGTTGTCATAGACACGCGAGGACACTGAGCCCAATGTGGGGATGACTCCTCAGAGGTCACCGAGCCAGGATGGCAGACCTGGTTGGGAGCCCAGGCACTGGTACTGGCTGCGGTGACCAGGCAAGGGACATACCCACTGGGAACTTGCGTGCCACCCTCACAATCAGGATAAAGCCCCGTTTCCTCCCTATGTCTGGGGGTATAGGGAGACTCAGTTGCTACCGGTAAGAGTCAGTCCCTGTATCACGGGAGCATTTTTCGAAAAGACCCCCAGCGAATGACCTACATCGGGCATCTTCCAAGCAGGGTAGCAGAGTCAACAGTGCTGCTGTGCCTCTTCTCCCTGTGATATTTCTGAACGGTTACAAGGAAACACATTCCCCCCCTCCCTGCCCTCGGCGCATTTACCCGCATTGGAAGGGAGGGGAACGTAAGCTTCATGAGAGAAAAGTCCTTGGCTGTTCTGTTCTCTGCTACGTCCACAGCACCCAGAGCCCAGAATGCACACAGCAGGTGCTTAGTAAGTGCTGAGTAAGGAGAACCCTGGCCACATTAAGCGGAGGTCTCTCCCGAGGCAGGGGTGAAGTGAGGCCTTGTAACGGGGAAAGTCACTCAGACTTTCAGTCCCTCATCGCTGGAACCAGAAGGCTGGTCAGGATTGGAAAAGGGAAGAGCTGGGAGCCTGCAGACTGAGGTTCCAGATTTTCCCACTGTTTACCAGCCGTGGGGCCTTCAGCAAATAGCACAACCTCTCCAGGCCTCAACGTCCCTGATCCGTGGAAAGGGCTCATTCAGGGGCACCCGCCAAAGCACCGGATCCTTATCTGTTGCTCAAGCATTGGAGGGCATTCTTATTGACTTGTTGTCACAACCAGGGGATGGAACGATACTCACCGCTCACGATGACCTGGGTGCCTGGTCCAGACTTAAACTCCACATCCGGAGCCCGTTTCCTGAACTTCACACAGTAGTAGGTTCCTGTGTCTGCTGGGGTGATGTTACTGATGCGGATGGAAAAGTCCAGGTTGCTTCGCTTTGTGATGTCTGTAACAGTTGTTACTCGGGGGGAGTGGTGGTATCCAACAGAACTGAAGATTAACTCCCGGCCTGGCCCTGTGCCCCTAAACCACTCGACCTTCCCAACGGGGAGCAGGGAGGTCAGGGTGCAGCGCAGAGTGGCTGTCTCTCCGGCTGCCACAAACACCGACTTCTCGGGCTGGATCACCTGCAGTTCCATCTCATCTGACACACCTGGAGGGAGAACACAACAGCTACTTACCATCCTTGTGCGATCCTGTCCGTCCGCTCAAGTGTTTATCCACAACAGCTTTCACTGAGTGCACACCGTGAGCCCAGCCCGCTGCGTGTACACGGCATGTAGCCCTCGCGACGAGCCTGTCACACGGGACCCTGTTACAGACGAGGAAAGCAAAACACAGAGAGATTCGGTGATGTGGCACACGGCAGGCGGATGGCCCCCAGCCCTCTCTGAAAGCGTCGTGCTTCGCCAAATGATCCTGCATGTCTGTGTTCTGGCCCCTTGGGGTGTTACACTTTCTGGTCTCTTGCATTCAGTGGGGACATGAGATTTCTTTAGACCATTGTGTGTGAGCGGAAGTGATGGATGTAGTTCCTGGGCTGTGTGTTTAGCTTCTGGAACCTCTATGGATCAACTTCCCTCCTTCACAAGCACGTGCACATGCTGGGGTCTGTTCTATCAGCCTGGATAATTGAGTGGCAGTGATGGACAGAGCTTTCAACACACACAAACATGTAGTTAAATGAGAAGTAAAATATTCTTTCAAAAATCTGTGGGTTTTTTTCTTATATCATAATCATATTATTTTATTTTTTTTTTAATATAGTTTATTCCAGTTGGGCTTAATACAACACCCAGTGCTCGTCCCAACAAGTGCCCTCCTCAATGCCCATCCCCCACTTTCCCCTCTCCCCCATCCCCCCATCCCCCCTCAATTTGTTCTCTGTAGTTAAGAGTCTCTTATGAGTTGTCTCCCTCCCTCTCTGTTTGTAACTATTTTTCCCCCCTCCCTTCCCCCATGGTCTTCTGTTAAGTTTCTCAAGATCCACATATGAGTGAAAATATATGATATCTGTCCTTCTCTGACTGACTTATTTCACGCAGCATAATACCTTCCAATTCTATCCACGTTGCTGCAAATGGCCAGATTTCATTTTCTCATTGCCAAGTAGTATTACATTGTATGTAGAAGCCACATCTTCTTTATCCATTCATCAGTTGATGGACATTTAGGCTCTTTCCATACTTTGGCTATTGTTGAAAATGCTGCTATTAACATTGGGGTACATGTGCCCCTATGCATCAGCACTCCTGTATCCCTTGGGTAAATACAATCCCTGTATGCTGGGTCATAAGGTAGTTCTATTTTCAATTTTTTGAGGAACCTTCATACTGTTTTCCAGAGTGGCTGCACCAGTTTGCATTCCCACCAACAGTGCAAGAGGGTTCCCATTTCTTCACATCCTCGCCAGCATCTGTAGTTTCCTGATTTGTTCATTTTAGCCACTCTGACGGTGTGGGGTGGTATCTCAGTGTGGCTTTGATTTGTATTTCCCTGATGAGGAGTGACGTTGAGCTTCTTTTCATGTATCTGTTGACCATCTGGATGTCTTCTTTGGAAAAGTGTCTATTCATGTCTTCTGCCCATTTCTTCACTGGATTATTTGTTTTTTGGGTGTGGAGTTTGTTGAGTTCTTTATACATTTTGGATACTAGCCCTTTATCTAATATGTCATTTGCAAATATCTTCTCCCATTCTGTCAGTTGCTTTTAGTTTTATGATTGTTTCCTTTGCAGTGCAGAAGCTTTTTATCTTGATGAGGTCCCAATAGTTCATTTTTGCTTTAAACTCCCTTGCCTTTGGAGATGTGTTGAATAAGAAATTGCTGCGGCTGAGGTCAAAGAGGTTGTTGCCTGCTTTCTCCTCTAGGGTTTTGATGGTTTCCTGTCTCATATTCAGGGCTTTCATCCATTTTGAGTTTATTTTTGTGCATGATGTAACAAAGTGGTCTAGTTTCCTTCTTCTGCATGTTGCTGTCCAGTTCTCCCAGCACCATTTGTTAAAGAAACTGTCTTTTTTCATTGGATGCTCTTTCCTGCTTTGTCAAAGATTAGTTAGGCGTACATTTGTGGTCCAGTTCTGGGTTCTCTATTCTATTCCATTTGTCTATGTGTCTGTTTTTGTGCCAATACCATACTGTCTTGATGATTACAGCTTTGTAGTAGAGGCTAAAGTCTGGGAGTGTGTTGCCTCCCTCTTTGGTTTTCTTCTTCAATATTACTTTTGCTATTTGGGGTCTTTTGCAGTTCGATACAAATTGTAGGATTGTTTGTTCTAGCTTAGAGAAGAATGCCAGTGCAATTTTGATCGGGATTGCATTGAATGTGTAGATTGCTTTGGGTAGTATTAACATTTTAACAATATTTATTCTTCCAATCCATGAGCACAGAATGCTTTTCCATTACTTTGTGTCGTCTTCCTTCATAAGATTTCTACAGTTTTCAGCATACAGATCTTTTACATCTTTGGTTAGGTTTATTCCTAGGTGTTTTATGGTTCTTGGTGAAATTGTAAATGGGATCAGTTTCTGTATTTCTCTTTCTGTTGCTTCATTATTGGTGTATAAAAATGCAGCCAATTTTTGTACATTGATTTTGTACCCTGTGACTTTGCTGAATCGTAATCATATTATTTTGTTTCTGAATGCTATTACAACAAATTATTTTTTTAAGTTTTTAATGTTTATTTATTTTTGAGAGAGAAACAGAGGGTGAGCAGGGGAGGGGCAGAGAGTGAGGGAGACACAGAATCTGAAGCAGGCTTCAGGCTCTGAGCTGTCAGCACAGAGTCCGACATGGGGCTCAGACTCACAAACCGTGAAATCATGACCTGAGCCAAAGTTGGATGTTTAACCTACTGAACCACCAATGTGTTCCATAACAAATTATTTAAAACATAATGGCAAAACCTACAGAAGTTTATTGTCTTATAACTCTTGAGGTCAGAAGTCCAAAATTGGTGTTGCTGAGTGAAAATCAAGGGTCAGCTGAGCTGCATTTCTTCTGGAGTTAAGGTCTTTGTCTTTCCAAATTCTAGAAGCTGCCCATAATCCTTTTCTCACGGTTTCACATCTTCCAGTCACTCCAAATTCTTGCCTGTCTTGTCACCTGTCCTTCTTTAATTTTGACTTCCCTACCTCATTCTTATAAGGACTCTTGTGAATATATTTGGGCCACTTTGATAATCTTGGATAATCTCCCCACTTAATAGTCTCCAGTTAATCACTTCTGCAAAATCTTTTTTGGCATATAAGAGAAAACTATTCACAGGTCTAGGCGTTATAAAACGGGTTTCTTTGTGGGGGACATTGTTCTGTCTACCACATATGTATCCCCAGACTATTACAGAAACCAGTTACTGTAAGAAAAACTTTTGTATGAGCCATTGCTACACAGGCTGAGAAGCAGGCAATTTACTGGAATCTGGAAGAAGGACTTTTCAAGCAGTGAACTGATGAAACAGTTTGTGAAATAAAACTAGAAATCAACAACAGAACAAGAAATAGTATATTCTTAAATTTATAGCAATAAAAGAACTCATTCTTAAAAAAAGCAAAAATTAAGCAAAAAGGAATCACAAGGGAATTTAGAGAACACCTTGAGATGAATGAAAATGGAAACACAACTTGCCAAAACCTACAATCTGCAGTGAAAGCAGCTCTAGAGAGAAATTTATGGCTGTAATGCCTACATTTAAAGAGAGGAAAGATCACAATTCAGTTAACAACTATGGACCTTGAGAAATCAGAAAAAGAAGAGGAAAAATAAACCTGAAGGTAGCAGAATGAAGGAAATAAAAAACACTAGTGTAGAGATAAATAAAATGCAAATAGGAAAACAACACAGAGGAACACTTGGACTGTTCGTGGGAATGCAAACTGGTGCAGCCGTCATGGCAAACAGTATGGAGGTTCCTCAAAAAATTAAACATAGAGGGGTGCCTGGGTGGCTCGGTTGGTTGAGTGTCCAACTTCGGCTCAGGTCATGACCTCACAGCTCGTGAGTTCGAGCCCCATGTCGGGTTCTGTGCTGACAGCTCGGAGCCTGGAGCCTGCTTCAGATTCTGTGTCTCCCTCTCTCTGCCCTTCCCCTGGCTCAAGCTCACTCTCTCTCCCGAAAACAAACATTAAAAATAAAAAAAAAAATTAAACATAGAACTACCCTATGAGCCAGCAGTTGCACTACTATATATTTGTCCAAAGGATACAAAAATGCTGATTTGAAGGGGCACATGAACTCCAATGTTTATAGCAGCGCTATCAACAATAGCCAAATTATGGAAAGAGCCCAAATGTCCATCAACTGAGGAATGGATAAAGAAGATGTAGTATGTATATACAATGGAATACTATGCAGCGAGAAAAAGCATGAAATCTTGCCATTTGGAACAACGTGGATGGAACTAGAGGATATAATGCCAAGCTGAATAAGTCAGACAAAGACAGATACCAAATGAGCACACTCATATGTGGAATTTGAGAAACTCAACAGATGAACATAGGGGAAGGAAAGGAAAAATGAGATAAAAACAGGGAGGCAAACCACAAGACACTCTTAAATACAGAGAACAAACCGAGGGTGGCTGTAGGGGAGGTGGTTGGGGAGATGGGCTCAATGAGTGATGGACAGTAAGGAGGTAACTTTTTGGGATGAGCACTAGGTGTCATATGCAAGAGATGAATCCCTGGGTTCTACTCCTGAAGCCAAGACTGCACTAGATGTTCACTAACTTGAATTTAAAGAAAATTTTGGAAAAAAAAAAGATCAACATTCAAAAATCAAGTGCATTTCTATAAGCGAGTGGTGACCAATTCAAAAGGGATTAGCAAATAATTCCACTTACACTAACATCAAATAGTATAAAATGCTTCAGAGTAAAGTCTCACATGGGGATGAAAGACTTGTACACCAAAACGTGTATAATGTTTTTGCTGAAAGAAATGAAAGAAGACATAAATAAATAGAAAAACTTCCTCTGTTCGTGCATTGGAAGACTTCATATTGTTAAGATGTCAATACTACCTAAAGCGATCTACAGATTCAATACAATTGTTATCAAAACCCCCGTGGCATTTTTTTTTTTTTTTTCAGAAATGGAAAAGCCCATTCTAGAACTCATATGCAATCTCAAGGGACCCAAGAGCACCAAACAATCCTGGAAAAGAGTGTAGTTGGAAACCTCACATTTCTTGATTTGAAAACCTACTACATAGTATATTAATTAGAGTACTTTAGTACTGAAAAGAATAGAGGGATAGAGCAATGAAATAGAATAGAAAGCCTAGAAATAAACCCTCACATATATGGTCAAAAGATTTTCAACAAGAGTGCCAAGACCATTCAATGGGGGAAAGAGTAATCTTTCCAACATGAGACACTGGGAAAACTGGATATCCACATGCAAACAAAGGAGTTGAACCCTCACCTTACTCTATATAGATAAACAAGCTCAAATTGGATAAAGGCACCTAAATGTAAGAGCTAAATCAATAAAATTCAGAGACAAAACTCTAGGCAGAATTTATGATGTTGGGTTTGGAAATGATTTCTTTAATTTTTTAATTTAATTTTTTAATGTTTATTTTTGAGAAAGAGAGAGAGAGAGCCAGAGCCTGAGCAGGGGAGGGGCAGAGAGCGAGGGAGACACAGAATCTGAAGCAGGCTCCAGGCTCTGAGCTGTCAGCACAAAACCTGACAGTGCTCGAACCCACAGACCACGAGGTCATGACCTGAGCTGAAGTCAGATGCTTAACCGACTGAGCCACGTAGGCAATATGGCAATGAATTCTTGGATAGAAACCAAAAGCACACATAACAAAATAAAAATATATATGACTTGGACTTCGTCAAAATTAAAAACTTTTGTGTGGGGGCTCTTGGGTATCTAATCAGTTATGTGTCTGATTCTAACTCAGGAAATGATCCCATGATTCATGAATTCAAGCCCCACATAGAGCTCTGTGCTGGCTATGTGGAGCCTGCTTGAGATTGTCTCTCTGTCCCTCTCTCTCTGTCCCTCCTCTGCTCCTATGCTCTCTTTCTTAAAATAAATACTTAAACTTAAAAAAAAAAAACTTTTGTGCAGCAAAGGACAATATCAAAAGTGAAAGAGAACTCAGAATGGGAGAAAATATTTGCAAAGCATGTGTTTCAGAAAGGATTAATAGCTAGCATATATAAAGAACTATAATTCAACAACTAAATAATGAACAGCCCAATTAAAAAAAGGACTTAGGACTAGAATAGGCATTTCTTCAAAGAAGATATTCAAATGGTGAGTAAGCACATGAAAAGATGTTGAACATCACTAGTCATTAGAAAAATGAAAGTCCAAACCACAATGACATACCCCTTCATCCCCGAGAATGGCTTTTATCAAGCACAACAAAGCAAAACCAAAATACAAGAAAATAAAAAATCAGAAAATAAGGATTGAGTAAGCTGTAGAAATTGAAACTCTTGTACATGGTTGGTAGGAATATAAAATGGTGCAGCCACTGTGGAAACAGTGGTTTTTTTCATGAAAATTTAAATATAGAATTACCATATGATCCAAATATTCCAATCTTGGGTAAATACCCACCAAATTACAGATATGTAATCAGACATTTGTACATCCATGTTCATAATAGCATTATTCATAATAACTGAAAGGAAGGAGGAAAAACTCATTTCTTTTTTTTTTTAAGTTTATTTATTTTGAGAAAGAGAAATCACCAGTGGGGTGGGGGGCAGAGAGAGAGACACACACAGAATCCTAAGACAGAATCCTAATCCACACTGTCAGCACAGTGCCTGTCATGGACCTCGAACCTACAAAACCGTGAGATCAGGGTCTGAGCCGAAACCAAGAGTCAGACACTTAACTGACTGAGCCACTCTGGTGCCCCAGAAAAGAACTCGTTTCTATCCATAGATGAGTGCATACACAAAATGTTGATAGATATATACAATGGAATTATATTCAGTCTTAGTAGTCTGATATGTACTATGATATGGATGAACTTAAATGTCATTCTACGTGATATATGCCACATACAAAAGGACACATATATGGTTCCACTTAGATGAAGTACCTAGAAGAGACAGATTCATAGATACAAAAAAGTAGAACAGAGGTTACCAGTGGCTGTGGGGGAAGACGGAATGGAGAATTCTTGTTTAATGGATGCAAAGTGTCTGCTTCGGTTATTGAAAAAGTTCCTGAGACGCACAGTGGTGCTGACTTCCCAACTTTGTGAATGTACGTGAGGCCACTGGTTAAAAATGGTGAGAGGGTAGATTTTATGTGATGTGTAGTTTAGCATAATTAGAAATACGGCTTCAGAGAAGGTGATCGCCCCATGTAGAGCCTTTGAGTTGGACTAAATGGCTCGAGGACAAAGAAAATGTATTGTTCCAGGGACTGGTAGATTTGAGAAACATGTCCTTGAAGGAGGACATAGCACCATGGGAACACCTAAACAAAGGAAATAGTACTCTGCAAATTTTTCCGTGTTCTGAAAAGAGTTGTGGAGGTGGCCTATGTCGGGACATGGAGTTATACATTGAAGGGACACAGTCATTTTGGGGGCATTCATTTCACTGCAAGTGCAAGACTTTACAGTTGGATTTCACTGCCTAAGTGACTAGCCAATCTCTCGAAACATAGAGAAATACAAAATATCTCCTTCCTTTTGAAGTGTCCTAAAAACTAGGCAGGCATATAAATCAGAGGAGAGGGCTACTGGAAACCACACATACATACATCCTGTGTTCTTTTCTTCTTAGCTACTCAGGGAGAAAAGGTGTGGTTCGCTCTTACAGAGTGTGAGCTGGTAAAACCCTGCACTGAGCACAATTTGAAACCAACCATGCCTCCTAAGGAGGGTGCATGCTATCACAGGCAAGTCTTGGGTGTGCCAAGAGCATCAGGTGGTTTGATTTGTAAGTCTGGAGAGGAAAGGTGGGGTGAGGAAGCCGAACTGCTAAGACAAACGGGAAGAAATAGGCATGCATCTTGGGGAAGGAAATGGAGGGAACAGGGGGGTGGGGGGAGGAGGTGAGAGGGATTAGAGGGTCAAGAGGAGCCAGGGAGAGGTGTAAACTCTGCCATCTGTGTATCTGTAATCCTCATATTTCCCTGTCTGGCCCAGGCCTTGCCCTTGAACTCTGGATTTGTATGTCTGACCAGCCACTCACCACTTTACTTCGATAGAGGTAAACTTCTCACAGTTAACTCGTCCCAAACTGAACTCGGTTTCCAGCACGTCCTTGTACATCTCAGCGGAGGCACCTTTATTCTCCCAGACGCTCAGGTCCAAACCCTCGGGAGCCTCTCTTTCCACCCCAAATCCTGTGTATCAGGAGATCCTGTGGTCTCTCCTTCTGCATGCACCCACAATCTGACCTCTTTCCCCTTTCTGTCCTGGCTGCTGTCTTGGTGCACACCATATGTCCTTGTTTGCACGAATGCAGGAAGCTCTTGAATGCTCTAGTTCCTTCTGTGTATGCCCTGTGGTAGTCTAATCTCAACCAAATCCTAGAATAAGTTAAAACGCATGTCGCATCATGCCACTTGTGTCTTCAAAACTTTGCAATGGCAACCGTTTCACTCAGAGTAAAAGCCCAAATCCTTGAACAGAGCGGGAGGGTCAGGGCATGTGCACATGCTGTTCCCATACTGTACAGGAAGGCTTTTCTTCCAGAAGATCACATGGCCCACACCCCCACCTTCTTATAATCTTGCTCAAATCTCCCTTCTCAGTGATGCCCACCCAGGCTGCCTCTTTAAATACATCCCACCCTAAAGAGTCTCTCATTATCTTAGCCAGCTGTACTATCATGTTTTTTTCCTCACACTCACCACTTTCTAATATACTGTTATTTACTTATTTGGTATGTCTATTGTTTCCTGTCCTTTCTTCCACTACAATATAACTGCGTTGAGGGCAGCTACTTTTCTCTTTTAATAACCAGTATGCCTTAAGTTCATAGCAGCTTCTGACACCTAGTAAGTAGTTGTCTAGTAAATATTTGTTCAATGTGCAAGTTTTCCAGTGCGACCCCTGTCTGAGACATGAAGTCCATTTTCAGCGGAGAATTTCTCAGGAAATTATGAGAAACTGAGTTTCTAATGAAGGTGACGTGGGGGGAAACAGTCACTTGCATATGCCCAGTAAGAAGAAGAGCCTGAGAGAAGCAAACTACAAACGCTCTTCCCTACACTGCAACCCACCGCCTCCCCCTGCCCCGCCTTCCCTACACCCACTGGCAGATCTGCAGAAATCTCATAGGACTGATGTGGGGCCATAGGGTTTGAGAAGAGCAATGGTTAGACCCATGAGATCTAGAATCAGACTGCCTGAGTTCAAACCATAGCCCTACCGCAATCCCTATCAAAATAACACCAGCAGTCTTCACAGAGCTAGAACAAACAATCCTAAAATTTGGATGGAACCAGGAATGACCCCAAATAGCCAAAGCAATCCTGAAAAAGAAAGCCAAAGCTGGAGGCATCACAACCTCAGATTTCGTGATGTATTACAAAGCTGAATCATCAAGACAGTATGGTACTGGCACAAAAACAGACAGACCAATGGAAAAGAATAGAGAACCCAGAAATGGACCCACAAACGTATGACCAGCTAATATTTGATAAAGCAGGAAAGAATATTCAATGGAATACAGTCACTTCAGCAAATGGTGCTGGGAAAACTGGACGGCAACATGCAGAAAAATGAACCTGGACCACTTTCTTACAACCATTCACAAAAATTAACTCAAAGTGGATGAAAGACCTGAATGTAAGACAGGAAGCCCTCAAAATCCCAGAGGAGAAAACAAGCAAAAACCTCTTTGACCTCGGCCACAGCAACTTCTTACTCAATACATCTCCAGAGGCAAGGGAAACAAAAGCAAAAATGAACTATGGGACCTCATCAAAATAAAAAGTTTCTGTACAGTGAAGGAAACAATCAGAAAAACTAAAAGGAAACCGACGGAATGGGAGAAGATATTTGCAAATGACATATCAAGTAAAGTGTTAGTATCCAAAATCTATAAAGAACTTATCAAACTCAACACCCAAAAAACAAATAATCCGGTGAAGAAATGGCAAAAGACATGGTTAGACACTTCTCCAAAGAAGACATCCAGATGGCAGACACATGAAAAAATCCTCTACATCACTCCTCATCAGGGAAATACAAATCAAAACCACAATGAGATACCACCTCACACCTGTCAGAATGGCTAACATTAACAACTCAGGCAACAACAGATGTTGGCGAGGATGCGGAGAAAGAGGATCTCTTTTGCATTATTGGTGGGAATGCAAGCTGGTGCAGCCACTTTGGAAAACAGTATGGAGGTTCCTCAAAAAATGAAAAATAGAACTACCCTGTGACCCAGCAATTGCACTACTAGGTATTTATCCACGGGATACAGGTGTGCTGTTTCGAAGGGACACACGCACCCCAATTTTATAGCAGCACTATCAACAATAGCCAAAGTATGGAAAGAGCCCAAATGTCCATCGGCAGATGAATGGATAAAGAAGATATCATATTACATATACATACATACAAAAGAGTATTACTCGGCAATCAAAAAGAATGAAATCTTGCCATATGCAGCTATGTGGATGGAACTAGAGAATACAATGCTAAGCGAAACTAGTTAGTCAGAGAAAGACTTCACTCATATGAGGACTTTAAGATACAAAACGGATGAACGTAAGGGAAGAGAGGAAAAAACAATATAAAAACAGGGAGGAGGACAAAACATAAGAGACTCATAAATGTACAGAACAAACATAGGGGTGCTGGAGGGATTGTGGGATGGCGGATGGGCTAAATGGGTAAGGGGACATTAAGGAATCTACTCCTGAAATCATTGTTGCACTATATGCTAACTTGGATGTAAATTTAAAAATTAAAAAAGAAAAAAATTGTAGCCCTACCATTCACTACTGAGTGACCTTGGATTTTCTGTGCTTCCTTTTTCTTATCTGTAAGCCAGGGGGACGAAAATGTTTACCTTGTGTGCAAAGTTCACAGGACATAACAGACACAAGCGTTTCTAAGTGTGTGTGGAACATGGTGAGTGCTCAGGAAATTGGAAAGTGATTACGCATGAGATTTCCTGAGGCCTGGAGGCATCAGCTGACACTAGATGGTTGGGATCAGGATATGATTACAGGTGCAGATCATACAGGCAGGATCCTCGGTATCTTGTACCCCCTTTTTTCCTCCCCACTCCGGTCCAGCATGGAGGACCTCCAAGGTAGTAACGCACAAAGTTCTACTCCTTCTACCCAGAGAGAAGTTTGCTTGTCTTAAGAGCTTGGTGGATGGTAAGCAGTACTTTAGAGAAGTAGAAAAAGTGGGTGAGGAGCTGAGAGACAGGGAACCAAACATCTGTTCACTGTGCATTTCACGTAGAGTGGACGTGGCGTGAGGAAATCGATAAGAAAGCGTTTTCAGATATCCCATACCCACGGGTGCACCCTTCCTCATGCCCAAACATGTACACACACACATACACAAGTGCATTCCCAAGTATACATGAAGTGTGGCCCAGCATGCTAGCATACAGATCACTTTGAAGATTCCATGAAAATGTCATACATGTTAAAAGCCGAGTAAAAGATTCGGCGCATAGGAATCACCCAACACATCGTTAACCAAAGTTTGGGAGGACACACAGCAGAACTGGAACTCTGGAGACCTCGGAGTGTGCTAAGTGATGCCTCTTCTTCTGTTTCCCTCTCTGTATTTTCTGATGTTTGTTTAGTTAGCCTCCACCGAGAAGCCGAGCAGCATAACACGGTGGAAAGAATGAACCGTGGAGCTGGGTGGCCTGGACGTGAATCCCGGCAGCTGTACTGACTTAGGTAGGTGACACTGGGCCAGTTCCACTCTCTGCCTGAGTTTCTCCATCTGCCAATCGGGAGTACAGTCCTAGCTATCAGGCAGGGGTGTTGTGAGAATTAGATCATTTAATACCTACAAACTGGTCCTTGTGACAGATTGAAGCCTCCACTGTCTGGATGCCTCTGGTAACAAGCTGTAGGTGATGGATGCATAGAGGAAATGCTCAGATCCCCGATTTCCTGCTCTCAGATGACACCCAGTCCTTGGTCTTCTGTGGCAGCCCTGGGTAGCACACCTGTGCTTACCTGGAGGCCCTCCCTTCATGTCCAGGGACATGGGTGAAGTTGAAGGGGTAGGGAAAGGGGATTGTACCCAAGGCAATGCTTACCTATAACTCCCAACAGCAGAGCCAGCAGCAGGTAAGGAGGAGCGTGGGGCCAGGAGGCAGGGTCCGACATTGTGGAGGCCTGGGGACTCTGCACTGTACAAATGTGTGTGCTGGGGAGAATTGGCCTCCGTTCTGTAGAAAGGAAACCCTGCCTCCTTCCATGATTAAGAGGAAGTGCCTATGATGGGGTGACGTGGCTGTGAGGCAGCAATCTGCTTCTAGATTGTGAAATAGAAGTCAGGCAGAAAAGGCTTCACTTGGTGAGGGGTCCTCTTCTCTTTTTCAGAGAGAGTGGAGAGGCCCAGTAGAAATAATGCTTCCCTTCTGCATGGGGCCTCTGCCCCCCCCACCTCCAGTGGGCCCTCCCCTCATCTTGAGGCCCCAAATTGGGTGTAAAGATTACTGAAGTCAAATGGATCAATGTTTTCTTTTATAGATTGTGCTTTTCACATCTTATCTTAAAATGCCTCTTTTTTTTATATGAAATATTTTATTTCTTGATCAATAGATTTATGTTTCCAAATTAACTAGACAATTATTAGCTAAATGCTCTTTCAAGCATTTGTGCTTTTTCTTTTTCTTTTTTTTAATATATGAAATTTATTGTCAAATTGGTTTCCATACAACACCCAGTGCTCATCCCAAAAGGTGCCCTCCTCAATACCCATCACCCACCCTCCCCTGCCTCCCACCCCCCATCAACCCTCAGTTTGTTCTCAGTTTTTAAGAGTCTCTTATGCTTTAGCTGTCTCCCACTCTGAAATGCCTCTTTTTAAAAAATTTTTTTAATGTTTTTATTTTTGAGACAGAGACAGACAGATCGCAAGCGGGGGAGGAGCAGAGAGAGAGGGAGACACAGAATCCAAAGCAGGCTCCAGGTTCTGAGCTGTCAGCACAGAGCCCAACATGGGGCTCGAACTCACAGACTGTGAGATCATGACCTGAGCTGAAGTCGGACGCTCAACCGACTGAGACACCCAGGCGCCCCAAAATGCCTCTTTTTTTAAAAAAAATTTTAATGTTTATTTTTTTTATTTTTTTTTTTAATTTTTTTTTCAACGTTTATTTATTTTTGGGACAGAGAGAGACAGAGCATGAACGGGGGAGGGGCAGAGAGAGAGGGAGACACAGAATCGGAAACAGGCTCCAGGCTCTGAGCCATCAGCCCAGAGCCCGACGCGGGGCTCGAACTCACGGACCGCGAGATCGTGACCTGGCTGAAGTCGGACGCTTAACCGACTGCGCCACTCAGGCGCCCCTTAATGTTTATTTTTGAGAGAGAGAGAGATAGAGTGGGAGCAGGGGAGGAGCAGTGAGAGAGGGAGACAGAATCTGAAGCAGGCTTCAGGCTCTGAGCTGTCAGCACGGAGCCCGACGCGGGGCTCAAACTCGCGAACTACAGAGATCTCCACCTGAGCCAAAGTCGGACGTTTAACTGACTGAGCCACCCAGGCGCCCCTTAAAATGCCTGTTCTAATCCAAGATCATTAACATTTAGGTTTGGGTTTTTTTCCTACAGTTTCTTATAGAATTTTTATAGTCTTAGGCTTTAAATGTATGTCTATGATCCACCCGATCATATTAATTTGTCTTAGTATTTTTGTATATATTCTACAGTAATATTTGTATAAGTTAATATATTTTTAGATAATACCAAATTTTGTGTATGTTATAAGGAGACGGTCTTGATTCTCCTTCTCCACCTCCTCTTCTGTCTTCTTCCCCTTCTTCTCCTGCTCCTTCTTCTTCTCATTTTTTTCCTTGTCCTCCTCATCCTCCTCCTTGTCCTTGTCTTCCTCCCCCTCCTCCTCCCCCTCCTCCTCCTCCTCCTCCTCCCCCTCCTCCTCCTCCTCCTTCTCCTCCTTTTTCTTCCTCTTCTTTCCTTCCTCTTCTTTTAACATGAATATTGTTTCAACACCATTTGTTGAAAAGACTATCCTTTCCACATTGAATTGCTTTGGCACTTTGGACAAAACTCGCTTGGCCAAATATGTATTATTTATGGGTCCAATTCTTTTGTTTTTCATGCCAGGGAAAATTTTATTTTTTAATATTTAAACAAATTATTATTAAAGTGACATACAGTGCTCTATTAGTTTTAGGTGCACAACATAGTAATTAATTTGACAATTCTGTGCATCTTGCAACACTCACCATGGTAAATGTGGTCACCATCTGTCACCATACAATGTTATTCCAATACTGTTGACTGTATTTCCCTGTGCTATATGTTCATCCCTGTGATTTATAGGGCAGGGTAGTTTTTTTTTTTCCCAAAGTTTTATTTAAATTTTTGTTAGTTAACATACAGTGCAAGATTGGTTTCAGGAGTAGAATTCAGTAGAATTCATCAATTACATTTAACTCCCAGTGCTCATCAGAACAAGTGTCTTCCTTAATACCCAAAACCCATCTAGCTCATCCCAAGCTACCTTCCTTCATCAACTCTGAGTTTGTTCTCTCTCATTAGGGGTTTCTCATGGCTTCATCCTCTCTCTTTTTCTTTGTTCTCTCCTCCCATATATGTTCATCAGTTTTGTTTTTTAAATTTCACATATGAGTGAAATCATATGATATTTGTCTTTCTCCGACTGACTTCTTTTGCGTAGCGTAATATACCTAGCTCCAGCCATGTCATTGTAAATGGCAAGATTTCATCCTTTTTGATGACTGAGTAATATTCCTTTGTGTATGTACGTATGTATGTGTAGCATATATATGCCACATCTTTTATGCTTGTATTTTTCATTTATTATATCAAGTATTTTGAAATTGATTTTGAAGGATTTATTTGTTTATTTATTTATTTATTTATTTTATTTTTTCAATATGTGAAATTTATTGTCAAATTGGTTTCCATACAACACCCAGTGCTCATCCCAACAGGTGCCCTCCTCAATACCCATCACCCACCCTCCCCACCCTCCCACCCCCCATCAGCCCTCAGTTTGTTCTCAGTTTTTTTTTTGTTTTTTTTTTTAATTTTTTTTTTTTTTTCAACGTTTATTTATTTTTGGGACAGAGAGAGACAGAGCATGAACGGGGGAGGGGCAGAGAGAGAGGGAGACACAGAATCGGAAACAGGCTCCAGGCTCTGAGCCATCAGCCCAGAGCCTGACGCGGGGCTCGAACTCACGGGCCGCGAGATCGTGACCTGGCTGAAGTCGGACGCTTAACCGACTGCGCCACCCAGGCGCCCCTGTTCTCAGTTTTTAAGAGTCTCTTATGCTTTGGCTCTCTCCCGCCCTAACCTCTTTCTTTTCTTTTTTTTTTTTTTTCTTTCCTTCCCCTCCCCCATGGGTTCCTGTTAACATTTTGAAGGATTTAACACAAATAGAGGCTCCTTACCAGTTTATCAATCCCAGAAATAATAGAGGTTGAAGGAATAGAGGAGACATTCTTTTCATATTTTGTATAGTTATTATAAATATTCTTGAATAGTTTATTACTCAAAAGCAGTTACTGACCTCCTTCTATACCTAGACTGTATGCTAGATTAACAGATACAGAGATGAATCAAAGAACAGTTCTATTCTCCAAAAGAATCACAGCCAGATTAGAAATTTCCAAGCTATACTACTATATTTCTCTATTGGCTCTTTGACAGTTGCAGGCAACCACATTACCCCTGGAGAAGTGGCACTTACACGTCTGAGAGAGCTAAACAAATAGATTCAGTCACATGTTTGGCTCAAATCAGATAGTTATCATCGTGCTGACAGCAAGTTCCTTGCTCTGTATTTATTCCCTAAGTAACGTGATTAAAACCTTGTGTTTAATCACAGTATATCACAATTAAGAATCTTGTTCAATCCTATCTGTGGTCCCCTCAGGACTAAACGATCACTGAAATTTATGTAGCCACCTAGAAAGACAACTCTAAGAACCACGTAAGTTTATTTACATCATAGTAACTAGCTCCATATCTGACTCCTGGTAGGTTTGACTAGTATTTGTTTCATTTTATTTAAAACTGTTCTGGGGCGCCTGGGTGGCGCAGTCGGTTAAGCGTCCGACTTCAGCCAGGTCACGATCTCGCGGTCCGTGAGTTCGAGCCCCGCATCAGGCTCTGGGCTGATGGCTCAGAGCCTGGAGCCTGTTTCCGATTCTGTGTCTCCCTCTCTCTCTGCCCCTCCCCCGTTCATGCTCTGTCTCTCTCTGTCCCAAAAATAAATAAACGTTGGAAAAAAAAAAAACTGTTCTGTAAAAAAAATTCAACTATTTCATAAGCACCTTAAAACCAGAGAAGCGTGAGAAAAGTTATCATCGAGTTTGGAACTTTTCATATATTGTCCCTAGACCTGTACTATATAGGAATACATGGTAACCTGAGTAGGAATGTATTTATTCTTATTTAAAGCAAACAAAAAAAAATCAGTTTATGAATTGGGGGCCTCTGACCACGCTGAAGAGTTACCTAACCTCACAGTGCAGAACCATGTTGAATAACATTTATAAATCTACTGATTCTGTTTGTGGTGAGCTAGGAAACTAACAGCTAAACTAAACTGTAAATTTAAACATTTTTCTTTGTTTTAACTCAAGTTCAAGTTAGTTAACACATAGTGCTGTATCGGGTTCAGGAGTAGAATTCAGCGATTCATCACTTATATGCAACACCCATTGCTCATCCCAATGAGTGCCCTCCTTAATGCCCATTGCCCATTTAGCCCACCCCTCACCCACATCCCCTCCAGCAAGCCTCAGTTTGTTCTCTATATTTAAGAATCTCTTATGGTTTGCCTCTATGTTTTCAACTTAGTTTATTTTTCCTTCCCTTCCCCTATGTTATGTTGTGTTTTTAAAACTCCACCTATGTTTCTCTGACTGACTTATTTTGCTTAGCATAATACACTCTAGTTCCATCTACATTGTTGCAAATGGCAAGATTTCCTTCTATTGGCTTCCAAGTAATTTTCCATCATATATATATGCCACATCTTCTTTATCCATGCGTAAGTTGATGGACATTTGGGTTATTTCCATAATTTGGCTATTATTGATAGCACTGCTATAGACAATGGGGTGCATGTGCCCCTTCAAATCAGCATTTTTATATCCTTTGGATAAATACCTAGTAGTGCAATTTCTGGGTCGCAGGGTAGTTCTATTCTTAACTTTTTGAGGAAACTCCATACTGTTTTCCGGAGTGGCTGCACCAGCTTGCATTCCCACCAACAATGCAAACAACAGAGATCCTCTTTCTCTGCATCCTCGCCAACATCTGTTGTTTCCTGACTGGTTAATTTTAGCCATTCTGACAGATGTGAGATGGTGTCTCACTGTGGTTTGATTGGTATTTCCCTGATGATGAGCGATGTTGAGCATCTTTTCATGTGTCTGTTAGTCATCTGGATGTCTTCTTTGGAAAAGTGTCTATTCATATTTCTTCCCATTTCTTCACTGGATTATTTGTTTTTTAGGTGTGGAGTTTGGTGAGTTCTTTATAGATTTTGAATACTAACCCTTTATCTGATATGTCACTTGCAAATATCTATTCCTATTGCATCAGCTGCATTTTAGCTTGGTTGACTTTTTTTTTTTTTTTTTTTTTTTTTTTTTTGCTGCGCAGAAGCATTTTATCTTGACAAGGTCCCAATAGTTCATTTCTGCTTTTGTTTTCTTTGCCCCCAGAGACATGTCAAGTAAGAAGTTGCTGTGGCCAAGGCCAAAGAGACTGCTGCATGTTTTCTCCTACAGGAGTTTGATGGTTTTCTGCCTTACATTTAGGTCTTTCATCCATTTTGAGTTTATTTTTGTGCATGGTGTAAGAAAGTGGTCCAGGTTCATTCTTCTGCATGTCGCTGTCCAGTTTTCCCAGCACCACTTGCTGAAGAGACTGTCTTTTTTCCACTGAGTATTCTTTTCTGCTTTGTCAAAGATTAGTTGGCTATATATTCGTGGGTCCATTTCTGGGTTCTCTATTCTGTTCCATTGATCTATGTGTCTGTTTTGGGCCAGTACCATACTGTCTTGATGATTACAGCATTGTGATACCTTGAAGTCTGGAATTGTGTTGCCTCCAGCTTTGGTTTTCTTTTTCAACGCTACTTTGTCTATTTGGGGTCTTTTCTGGTTCCATACAGATTTAAGAATTGTTTGGTCTAGCTCTGAGAAGAATGCTGGTGTTATTTGATAGGGACTATATTGGATGTGTAGACTGCTTTGAGGAGTATAGTCATTTTAACAATATTTATTTTTCCAATCCATGAGAATGGAATGTTTTTCCATTTCTTTATGTCTTCTTCAATTTCTTTCATAAGTATTCTATAATTTTCAGCATATAGATCCTTTACCTCTTTGGTTAGCTTTTTCCTGGTATCTTATGATTTTTGATGCAATTGTAAATGGGATTGATTCCTTGATTTCTCTTTCTGCTGCTTCATTTTTGGTGTATAGAAATGCAACTGATTTCTGTATGTTGAGTTTATATCTTGTGACTTTGCTGAATTTATGTATCAGTTCTAGCAAATTTTGGGTGGTGTGTTTTTGGTTTTCCATGTAGATTATGATGGCATCTGTGAAGAGTGAAAGTTTGACTTCTTCCTTGCCAGTTTATCTGCCTTTTATTTCTTTTTGTTGTCGGATTGGTGAGGCTAGGACTTCCAGTATTGTGTTGACCACAGTGGTGAGAGTGGACTTCCCTGTCGTGTTCCTGACCTTAGGGGGAAAGCTCTCAGGTTTTCCCAGCTGGGGATGACATTAGCTGTAGGTCTTTCATATATGGCCATATTGATGTTGAGTTATGTTCCTTCCATCTCTACTTTCCAGAGGGTTTTTTTTTTAATCAGGAAAGGATGCTGTATTTTGTCAAATGCTTTTTCTGCATCTACTGAGAGGATCGTGTGGTTCTTATCCTTTCTTTCATTAATGTGCTGTACCATGTTGATTGATTTGCAGATATTAAACTAGCCCTGCATTTCAGGAATAATTCCCACTTGATCAGGGGAATAATTCTTTGATGTATTGTTGGATTCAATTTGCTGGTATCTTGTTGAGAATTTTTGCATTTATCTTCATCAGGAACATTGGATGTAATTCTCCTTTTCAGTGGGATCTTTGTCTGGTTGTGGAATCAAGGTAATGCTGACCTCGTAGAATGAGTGGAAGTTCTTCCATTTCTATTTTTTCACAACAGTTTGAGAAGAATAGATATTAAATCTTTTTTAAATGTCTGGTAGAATTCCTGTGGGAAACCATCTGTCCCAGTTCTCTTGTTTGTTGAAAGGTTTTTGATTACTGATTCAATTTCTTTACTGGTTATGGGTGTGTTCAAATTTTCTATTTCTTCCTGTTTCAGTTGTGGTCATTTACATGTTACTAGGAATTTATCCATTTCTTTCAGATCACCCAATTTGTTGACATATAATTTCTCATAATATTTTATTATAATTATATTTGTGTGGTGTTGGTGGTGATCTCTCCTCTTTCATTCATGATTTTATTTATTGGGGTCCTTTCCTATTCCTTCTTGATAAGTCTGGCTAGGAGTTTATCAGTTTAGTTAATTCTTTCAAAGAACCAGCTTCTCATTGTGTTGATCTGTTCTACCATTTTTTAAAAAAAAACTCAGTATCATTGATTTCTGCTTTAATCTTTATTATTTCCCTTTTCTGCTGTTTTTGGATGTTATTTGCTGTTCTTTTTCTAGCTATTTTGAGTGTAAGGTTAGGTTGTGTATTTGAGATATTTCTTCCTTCTTTAGGATGGCCTGGATTGCAATATGCTTTCCTCTTATGACCACCTTTGCTACGTCCCAAAGGTCTTGAACTCTCTTGTTTTCATTTTCTTTGGTTTCCTTGTACTTTTCAACTTCCTCTTTAATTTCTTGGTTAACCCATTCATTCTTTAATAGGATGTTGTATAACCTCCATGTATTTGTGGTCTTTCCAAATTTTTTCTTGAACTTGATTACAAGTTTCAAAGCATTGTAGTCTGGAAATATACATGGTATGACCTCGATCTTTTTGTACTTGTTGAAAGCTTATACCACATCTTCTTTATGCACTCACCAGTTGGTGGACATTTGGGCTCTCTCCATAGCTTGGCTATTGTTGATAATGCAGGGACATGTAGAGATAGACATGTAGCCCAATGGCAATAATACCTCATAAAAAGAATCACACCTTTATGGAGTGTTTGTTATGTGGCAAAATGGCTGTGCTGATTAAGTTCTCTATTATTTATCCTAAAAAGAGAAAACATATGAGATCCATACCATTCATTCATAACACACACAGACGCACACACATATTGCTCAGAAAAGTAAAGTTGGATAAAAGGTATAAATGGAAAGAGCACAACTTCACCAAAAGTTAAAAGCTTTTATTTTGTGTTACTAAAGCTTGCAAATGATAAGAATACTACTGCTGTGTGGACCACAACAGAGGAACTAGAAGCACTTTCCCATTGTGTGCCCAAGGAAATAGAGGGAAAAAAATCACTTGTTGCAAGGCTGTATTACCCAAACAGCAGATAGAGCTTTGATACAATCCTGAGAAGAATCCATAAGTTGTAGCATATTACTGTAATACGTAACCATAGAGCCCTGGAAAATTACTAAAATGGAGCTTCTTGAAGAAACCTCACACACTGTGTTGAGCATAAAAAAGAAAAGTTCCGGAGTGCTGTATATAGTACAAAAGCATCTTTATAGAATTTTAAATATGCAAAGTTACATTGTATATCGCTTAAGGATTTATAACATGTTGTAAAATTATAAAAGTAGATTTGAGAATGATAAACACCAAATTCAGGTAAGTGTTTTTAAAAGCAACAGAAGGCCATAACAGCGAAATGTTAATTTTTGCAAAGATAACGTTACTACGTTACGAAATACGTTACTACGTTCTTAAGAAATATGCAAGGATTTCTTGCGTATTTCTTATAAATTTCAGAACCAAAATATGCTTATTCCATGTAGTGATTTCAAAATATATAGGTATTAAAATCATATCATCCTTGCAGAAAGCGCTGCATAAAAGTAAAATGTGCTTGTCCAAATTATTGGAAGCAGAGCAAATGTCCATCAACAGATGAGCAAATAAAGAAAAGGTGGTCAATATATACAATGGAATATTATTCAGCCGTTAAAAAGAGTGAAATCTTG
This sequence comes from Leopardus geoffroyi, assembly GCF_018350155.1. NCBI lineage: Eukaryota > Metazoa > Chordata > Mammalia > Carnivora > Felidae > Leopardus > Leopardus geoffroyi. The sequence goes on from NC_059336.1 coordinate 28,726,789, forward strand.
CCATATGCAACAGCACGGCTAGAGTTAGGGAGTCTGTCACTAAAAGAAATGTCAGTCAGAGAAAGACAAACACCACATGCTTTCTTTCAGTCATATGTGGAATCAAAGAAGCATAGACAAAAAAAAGGGCTATAGAGAACAAACTTGTAGCTATAGAGAACAAACTGATAGTTACCAGAGGGGAGGTAAGTTGGGAAGTGGGGGGATGGGTTAAGCAGACCAAGGGGATTAGGAGTACACTTACATTTTGAACACTGAGTAATGTATAGAATTGCTGAACACTATTTTTGTACACCTGAAACTATAATGACACTGTATATTAACTATACTGGAATTAACATTTAAAAAAGAAAAGTAAAATGTGCTCTGAAATTGAAGGGCTGTTCCTCATCACAGACAGAATGGGAACCTTCTTTTCTTGACCCTCTTGATTGTCTTTGGGGCAGAGGCAGAGCCAGTGTGAAGCTCTGTGCATCAGGGTCTCTGGGTCCCTGAGACCAGGGTCCATCCTTGACTCTGCTCTGAAGAGAGCGGAACATCAGGACTCTGCCCAGAGAGAAGGACCATCAGGAGGGTGTGGGGAAGGGGGCATGTCCAGGATGGAAGGCGGTGAGTGGGGGGCAGGTTCTCCCCTATGTGAGCCTCTTGCACAGGACGGGAGGCAATGTATTGCAGTTCATGCAGGAGCTGTAGGGAAATATTCATTCATTCATTCATTCATTCATTTATTCATTCTTGTATGAATTCCCCAAATGCTTATTGAGCACCTTCTATGAGGCAGGCCCTCTACGGGCCTACATTCATGGTGCACATCAGAAATCTGGGGCGCCTGGGTGGCGTAGTCGGTTGAGCGTCCGACTTCAGCCAGGTCACGATCTCGCGGTCCGTGTCCGTGAGTTCGAGCCCCGCGTCGGGCTCTGGGCTGATGGCTCAGAGCCTGGAGCCTGTTTCCGATTCTGTGTCTCCCTCTCTCTCTGCCCCTCCCCCGTTCATGCTCTGTCTCTCTCTGTCCCCAAAAAATAAAATAAAACGTTGAAAAAAAAAAATTAAAAAAAAAAAAAAAAAAAAAAGAAATGAGATGTCTGCTCTTACACTCCACCTCCTCTGTCTGAGGTTCTGAACTCCACCCCACCCACATTCATCTTTGCCAGTAGCTAGAGCCTCCCAGTCCTCAATGGGCTCCATTAGTAGATTTTAGCAATACTTTCTTTATTCATTCCAAAAATCAGTCTCATGAAAACTGACCTATATAATAGTATATGGGGACACTCTTTGGAGTTTGGGGCTCAAAACTTTGACTTTAATCCCAACTCCCCACCTCAGACCCTCACCCAGGATTCCAAGGGACTTCATTTAAAAGCCTCCAAACCCAGGGCACTGCTGGATGGGTGAGATCTGGAAGCCTCTGAGATTTCCAACAGACCTTTGGAGAAAACAAGAGTATTTCCAGCCTTTTCTTAAGGCTAGATCCCCCTGGGAGGCACAGTGTGAAACGGTGGACTTACCCTGGACTCCACTTGCCAGCCCATGATGGTGACCATGACCTCTCTTCTTATGTACTAAGACCTGCCCCCAACTCACCTGTTACCAGCTCCGCCACCTGCAGATGTAGGTGACTATGAAACTCATCGCCAGCAGCACCTTGAAGCCCAGAAGGAATGTGACAAAGATAAGGGCAGGCATCTCGGGACCTAAGTACCAATGAGCAGAAGGAGACAGCAAAAGGGGCACTGTGAGTTTAAATACCTCACTCCACTCAGGAGACAAAGGTGACCTAGTTGCTCAGAGCAGTGGAGGTGGGCTTACCTGAGCTTCCGATGGGCTTGTATGTGCCGTGCGCTTCCACAGACAGTATGAGGCTGGCCTGGATGGGAGGTTGGGTCTCGTGCTGCACCTTACAGGTGAGCACCTGCTTGGACCCCGGCCCTGACACGTTCACCAAATGCAAGCTTTCCAGGGTGTAGGTCCCATCGCTATTCTGCTTGGATGTGCGTTGCTCAGCTCCCTTGATCGTATGGCAGTTCTCCGTCCAGGTGAGATGCACACTCTGTGGATAGAATCTCTGCACGTGGCAGGTGGCAGCCACCAAGTCCGAGGAGGGTGAAGACTGGGACACTGTCACTGTAGGGGGAACTGACACGGCCCAGAGAAAGCAGACAATTACTATAGGAAGGCCACTGTGGGAGCCTGGGAATTCCTTGACGATGGGTCATCTGCCCAGGGTCTGCCCCAGAGGAGAATCCAGGTACTTGTTAACAGATTCCTGCATAGGTAAATGCATGGCTGAATGAGAGTGTGCTTTGAGTGAATGCATGCTTGACGCATGGTCGGATGGAGGAATGCATGGATGAAAGAATGAATGGGCTTGATGAAAGCCTCCAAAACTTGCGCTCTCTCTCTCTTTTTTTTCCACTTTGGCCATGAAAGATGCAAAGATGAACATTAAATGCCATTTAAGAACCTACAAGTCAGTTGACTCACTCCATGACTTGATAATTCTAACATTTTAAGATTCACAGACTCTACATCTTTATGACTCCAAGATACTGAGATTTTACATAGGAAGGAACTAGGATTTGGAGAGGTTCCCCGTGTTGAGATTCCATCCAAATCCAGAGGATTATATGGAGTGTCTATGGCTTATGTTTGGAGTCAGGAAGCGGGCCAAAATAGATACAATGCATATTCTTGAGTTCAGGTTTGTCCCTAAACCTCAGAAAGGCCAGACAGACTTGTAGGCTCAGTTTAACAACTTTTTGGATCATTCTGTGCACACATGTAGCTGCATTTAACCTACTTGAATATCTTTTGAGTTTGGAGTTTTTCTGGCCCTGTGTTCATGTTGGTAGTTGGGTCATCATAAAGGGCATGGTCTGTCACGTGGCTTCATTCAAGAGTGGGCACAGGGCCCAGACTGACAGAAGAGCCATGTATAGAATCCCAGCCTACAGGGTTGTTTGTGGATGGAGGGGCACAGTATCCAGTGTGTTATGATGATTTGGTACATGTTTCAGATTTTGAAAAATGTAGTTTTACAAACCAAAGGGATGGAGGTTGTCAGACTGAACTCACCATTCACAGACACATAGATGCCTGAACTAGACGCATACCCCACATCAGGATGCCCTCTTATCAACTTCACACAGTAATAGGTGCCCATATTCTTGGGCAGCAATCACTGATGCGGATGGAATAGTCTGTTTGGTTGACCTCTGTGTTTCCACTTGGTTTACTAGGGGAAGTGCCTTCCATTGAAACTGTAGGCCCGTTCTCCCTGGACCACAAGACAGGCCCTGCTGGGGAGTGAGCAGACACGTTGCAGGCCAGTGTAACGATGTCTCCAGCTCTGACTGACAATGAGCTCTTCGGCCTGGTTCATCTGGAACTCTTTACCTGAATTTCCTGGAAAGAAACTTTGCAGCGTTTCCCATGTTCTTTGTCTTGGTCCAAGATGTTTTGAGGGACTGGTTCTAGGTCAAGGTGGGTCTCATTACATACTCTTTTAGCAACATGTACTGGCACAGAAGGATGACAATTACAAATTGGGTTGCCATACAGGATGAGGGGAAGAGGACCAGTGTACAGAACGGGGTGGGTACCTTTCTCCTGCATCATAATATGAGGATGGGCTGCAGCATGGTAGACACTATAATAAATAAGGGAACTTGCCGACTAACAAATGACCACAAACTTAATGATCTAAGAAAACACATACTATTTCATAGTTCGTGTGAACCAGGATTTCAGACACAGCTCTATCGTGCACAGAGGGAAGTTAATGTGAGTCACAGGGAGAATGGCATGTAGAAGTCTGAGGACCATCTGAGGCTATGAGAGGCTAGGAAAGAGGCCTGGAACAGACTGTCCTTAATACAGTTTGTAGCAACTTTATTTGTAATTGCCAAGCTTGAAAGCAGCCAGGATGACCTTCAGTAGTTGAATGGATAAGGAAATTGTGGTACATTCAGACAGTGGGATCTTATCCAGTGCTAGAAGAAATGAGCTGTCAAGCTCTGAAAAGATATGGAAGAACCTTAAATGCTCATTATTAATTGAAAGGAAAAGCCTGCGCACTGCGTGATTCCAAGTATATGACATTTTGGAAAAGGCAAAACTATGGACCCAGTAAATACATCAGTGATTGTCAGGGGTTAGGGTGGGAAGAGAGAAATAGAACACAGAGGATTTCTAGGGCATCAAGATATAATACTGTATACTCGGTATAGTATATAAAGGAGGATATCGCTATACATTAGTCCAAACCTATAGACTATACAATACCAAGAGTGAACCGTATTGAAAACTATGGACTTTGGATGTTAATGAAATATCAGTGCAGGTTCATTGTTTGTAATATATGTACCACTCTGGTGAAGGATATTGATAATAGGCGAGGCTGTGATGTGTGGGGTCAGGGAGCAGTATGAGAAATCAGCTGTACCTTCTGCTCCATTCTGGTGTGAACCTAAAACTGCTTTAAAATATGGTATCTGGGGCGCCTGGGTGGCGCAGTCGGTTAAGCGTCCGACTTCAGCCAGGTCACGATCTCGCGGTCCGGGAGTTCGAGCCCCGCGTCGGGCTCTGGGCTGATGGCTCAGAGCCTGGAGCCTGCTTCCGATTCTGTGTCTCCCTCTCTCTCTGCCCCTCCCCCGTTCATGCTCTGTCTCTCTCTGTCCCCCAAAAAATAAATAAACGTTGAAAAAAAATTTTTTTAAATATTGTATCTATTTATAAGTAAAAGTCATTTCCATATCAAAGATCATCTAGATTTTCTTCTATGATAGCTTCTAAGTATTTTATAATTTTGTGTTTTCCATTATATTTATAAAGGCTGTTACATCTGTGTCTAGGTTCAGTTTTTTTTGCATACGGACGCCCAGATGTCCAACTGTCCCAGCAACATCTGTTGAAAAGACTGCTTTTGTTCCTTTCCCAATGATCATTTTGCTGTATTTATGTGGGTGTTATTTCTGGGCTTTCCATTCTACTACATGGATCTGTGTGACTATTATCTCACCAATGCAGTGTTTCGATAACTGGAGATTTCTAGTAAGTCTTGTAATCAAGTGGTGTCAGTCTTCTGACTTTGCTCTTCTCTAGCATTGTGTGGCTATTCCGGATCTTTAATGCCTCCATATAAACTTTAGAATCCGTTTGTCAATACTCATAAGATAGTTTTCTGGTATTTTTATCTGGATTACAGTTAATTCATAGATGAAATCGTGAAGAACTTGCATTCTAACAATATGGGTCTTTCTATCCATGAACATGGCATGTGTCTTTACTTATTTAGTTCTTTTTTGGTTGCTTAGAGTGAGGTTTTTTGTTTTGTTTTATTTTGTTTTGTTTTGTTATGTTTTGTTTTTAATGTTGGCTTCATCCCCAGCACAGAGCCCAGTTCAGTCTTGAACTCACAACCCTGAGGTCAAGACCAGATCTGAGATCAAGAGTGTAAAATTTAACCAACTGAGCCACCTAGGCACTTCTGAGAGCTGTAGGGTTTTTTGCAGATGTTTTTAATCAAGTTGAGGAAATTCCCTCCTATTTCTAGTTTGCTGAGAGTTTTCATCACTAATGGGTGTTGGATTTGTCAAATACTTTGTCTGCATCAATTGTTATCATCATGCAATTTTTCTTCTTCAGCCTGTTGTTGTGATGGGTTAGAATGATTGATTTTCAAATGTTGGAACAGCTTTGTATGCCCAGGATAAATCCTACTTAGTCACATATACATAGCTTTACAGTTTGTGAAATTCTGTTTGCCAACACTCGGTTGAGAATTCTTGCATTTAGATTCATGAGAGATATTGGTTAGTAGTTTTCTTTTTTTATGTACAGTCTATGAAGTTTTGCTATTGAAATAATAATGGCCTCATCAAATGAGTACGGAAATGTTTCCTCCTCTGTTTTCTGGAGACGACTGTATAAAATTGGTATTAATTCATTTTTAAAAGTTTGCTAACTGGGCCTGAGTGTCTCAGATATGTTACTCATTCCTAAAACATCCAAACTTTATTCCTCCTTCCTTCTACTAAGATAATGGTCTTGGTTTCCTCTTTCATCTGATCTAACCCCCTGCAGCCATCTGCTCTATCAGAACTCAAGTCCTCTGCCCAGATAGATCAATGGCCTTAGGGAAGAGACTTCACATGCTTGCTTAGCAAGCAAAGGCAGAACTACTCAGTGTTGAACCTGCGGGGTTCAGCTCCCGTCACTTACCTAGTGAGACCTAGTGACCACTTCCAGCTAACGTTCCCTGAGCACCCAGACCTCTGCCAACTTGTAACAGTGATTCTCTTCAGATGAAGCATTTGTGGATCCTTTCCTTGCTTCATAATTTCATGTTTTCCAACATGTTTTTGTCCATTGAGAGGTGGTGTCTGTGTAGTGGTAATAAGTGTAAAACTCAGGTTTTACACTTCCAATATGGTTCACTCTTGGTATTGTATCCTAGGGGTTAAGGGATGAAAGCTCTCAGGTGTGCTGTGTTGAGCCCTGTAACCATGGGAGGTGTGTCCATTATCTGAACAAAAAGGTCTGGAACAGACGTGACCACTGGGAGATTTTGTGAGCTGAGGACCATTCCAACTTAGTTCTGTAATTTCTGGCTGGGAAAGAGAAAACCCTCCCCCAAGAAATTCTAGGGAAACAGGTAAGGAGAACAGTAAAGAGGCATGGAAGAACCCCCACCAAACATACCTGAGACCCCACTCACCTGTGAATCCTGCAGCAGAGTCAGCAGCAGGGATGGCAGAGAAGGGCAGCACAGGGAAGAAGGGACAGACATCATGGTGGACCTTGGAGCCTTCTCTGAGTGTTGTCCTGGAGAGGCCTGGGACTCTGTGCTTCGAGAAGAGAAGACACTCCCTGCTTCCATGATGTCACAGGAAAGGGATTGTGATGAGAGGAAAGACCATGGGACTGTAACACTTTTTCTTTGAGATTATCAGTTGAGCAGACAAGGTGGTTACAAGCTGAGCAATTGCTACTGGAAATGTTTGGGGTTTCCAGAGTTAAGACCATGACACCCACAGGCTTGGCCTCATTCCGAGCCTTGTCCCATCTGAGGTTCTCGCCAACCCACAGCCCTGCCAATTTTAGAGGCCTCGGAGACATGGTGTGGGGAAGAGGTTAGAGTTTTGGACATGGCAATGGTTTGTGCTTTAGAGGATGGAGGAGACCGCAAGAAGGTGGGGCTCAGGGAACACTCTCCAAGAGGGAAAGCAACATACCTAGAAACACACCCAGGAAGATGAGGGCTGCCTTTGCTGTCTGTGCTGGGTCCTGGGCCAGCTTGGAAGGGAGTGGAGGGATTCAAGAAATGCTCTCAGAAAGAGAAAGGAACCAGCATGCTGGCCTCCATCTCTCTCACCTCTGGAATGAGCTATACCCAAGCACCAAGGTTGTGTTTGGGGACTCTTCTAAGTCCACACTCAGCTGGTGACCCTTTAATGTCCATGAGCCCATAGTCATGCACTGACGGCTCGGGCTATTTTGCTACTGCTTCCTTGTGAGCCCTGCCTCCTCTTAGGGATATACAGGATGTTAAGGCCAGGAGGGGTGGTGGAGGAAGAGGCGAATGCCAGGCAGGCCCAAACTGCCTATAGGAGATGCCAAGACTCCCCTCCACCAGTGATGTCACCATTGTATCACATTTTTCTGGAAGGACGAATTCCATGCTGTGAAGCTATACATGCCCCCTGCTGAGAGTTGGACAGAATCTTTCCCCCAGTCGCCAGCATCTCTCCCTTCCCCCCACCTCCAGGAGACTTCACACCTTCCATCAGACTCTAAACTCTTCAGAGACTGGGATTTTTAGTGCCTTGATGGTCAAGAGCACTGGCTTTGCAGCCAGATGCAGTCAAGCTCCCAATCCTGAATCCACTTCTTGGTGATTGAGCTATACATCCTTTGACCTTGAAATTTTCATTTGTATGGCTCAAACATTCCAAACTGAGTTCATAGTCTACTCTCAGACATTCTTTTCTCCCCTTCCACCATGTTCAGTATGTGGCACATCCTCTACCCATTTGGTCAAACCAAGAAGGGACCCATGCTCTACACCCTCACTTGTCCACTCTTGTCTGCCTGCTCGAGGCCCTGCTGGTTTTACCTCCTAAACACCTGTGGAATCTGTTTCTCCATCACCATCATCTCTTGCCCGAATGAAAACTATTACTTCCTCAATGGCCACCCCCATCTTGTTTTGCCCAGTGTCAGCTCTGCCTTCTCCTTCATCCAAGGTGGTCTTCTACGACACAGATCTGATTATACCCCTTTCCTGCATAAAGAGTCTTGTGGTTTCTCATTGCTCTTGTATAGTCAGAGTGCTTGGTATTTTGTAAATGGTAATGGTGTATAGCATATGGTATATTGTATATGGCATGAGGTATACGGTATATGGACTATGGCTTGTAGTGTATGGTATATGATATGTGGTCCATCCTTCCATGACTGGCTTGGCCCCTAGAGTCAAAAGGCTTCCCACCTTTACTGGTACCAACAACAACCTCTTTGTTCCACACGGGAAACAGTTATTAAGATGAATATTAACAGGCGGGTCTTTTTAGGGAGTACTTTCAGGACCGAACGTGTGGAAGGGAGGAGAAGGGAGTAGGAATGTGTAAAAGAAGTTGAGCTGCCGTGAGGTCCCAGTGAAGATTCAGCTGATCTCCTATGGGATCTGGTGCTAGGATGTGATTTCAGAGTTGTCCTGAGCTGGGGTGAGCGGGCTGGGCCTCTATATCCCCATGTTGAGGAGCCCCTGGATGTGGCAGGTTACCGGGCATGACCTGGGGCAAGGTGGCTGTCCTCAGCTGAGGCCATCCCAAAGAGGGTGACAGCCCAGAGCCACCTCCTGAGGCCTGGTGCATCACAGCACCCACCTTGCTCTGCAGAGCCCCTTCCAACTCTGTTCCTTGACCTCAGCACATGGATTAACCCCCTTCCCCCCCACACTGAGGTCCTTAGAACTACCCCACTCACCCAGGGGGCCAGAGGTCTCTGAGCACACCTGGACGAACTGGGCTTTACCACTTGGAAAAGTTGAGGATGAATGTCATGGGGGACTGAGAAGTAGCTCCTTCTGGGATCTCTGAGTGCCTGGCTCTGGAGTGAGCTGTGGCAGAGGACAGAGGAAGGAGGAGAAGAAACCTCAGACCTGAAGGGAGATAAAACCTGTATATAAACACAAAATCCCCCCACCACTCATTTCCTTGCAGTGTCCCCCAGCAGGGTGCAAAAGGAAGATAGAGAGCTGAGGACAAGGTGTTCAAGTTTTTTTTTATTGGACTCAATTTTGTGAAACAGTTTTACATTGAGAAAAAACTTGGAACAATCCTTCAGAGTTTCAATATACAGCTGCACACAGCTGTATAAGTTTCCCCTCTTATTAATGTCTTACAGTAATCTGGTGTATCTGTTATAACTTAATGAACCAATATTGGTACATTATTATTAAGCAAAGTCCATAATTTTTCTAGATTTTACTTGACTTGGGCTACTAGAAGAAAACACTGTAAACTAGATGCCTTGAACAACAGGAACTTCTTTCCCACTGTTAAGGAGGCTGGGAGTCTGAGATCAGGGTGCCGTGATCATTGGGTTGGGATGTGTGTTTGCCACAATAGCAAAGCAGGTGGTTATGTAGTCTCCTGGTTTCCCACGATAAACCTGCGTGACATTGTACAAAAGTGAAGAAATGGCAAAAGGGAATGGGCACAAAGCTGAAAGTGCACAGGAGGAAAGATGAGGTTAGAGGTCAAGTTCAAACTGAATGTGAGAGGGGTTCATGAAGCCATGGCGGCCTTCACGGGAATGCTGCCGGGAATACCGTTGCCCGAGTCTAGATATGCACCCAGAGGAGCAGAGTGAAGATAAACTTACCGCGTACCTGAGGAGGTGGGGCTGGGGGTGGGGGCGGGGACAGGGAATGTCCCGGAGAGAGTGACACCAGCATATATTCACATTAATATTGTAAAGATATCGCAGCATTGGAAGTGCAAGGGATGGAATGTTAGAAACTGATCCCAGCCGAGAAAGGAGTGAGACTGTGGTTAGAAGAAGGCAAGCCCTCTGCAAACTACTCTTGATAAGTCTTTACAAAAGATAAAACACTTCCCTTTTCAACATTTCTAATGTTTGCAATGACCCTACACCAAATGAATAACAGCTTTACTTTTCTTTTTTCATGTCCTTATACATTCCTAACTGATAGTTGGAGGGCTTCTAATGTGTTGAAAGGAGTTTTTAAGGGTCGCAGAAAAATTGTTACTTTTCCCCTCTGATTATTGAGATCACTTCGCTTGCTTTCAGCGGCACTGTCATTGCCTAAGTCCTGTGTCACTGTGCAAAGTAAGCACTGTCTCCATTTATCGTGTCAGCTGATCTTAAGTTCTAGGGAAACAACTCAGTTTGGGTTTGAGCTGGGAAAACACACAGTGAGAGACAGGAATTGGTATTTTATGTGGGTGGTTCAAGGAAGGTGCTTTTCATAAAGTGACTGGTCAACAGAGCTTGAAAGGCGGAGAGACCGAGCCGTGCACATCTGTAGGGGGAAGAAGCACGGAAGGGAGACAATTTGACCTCCATTTCCAAAGGGTCACTGTGGCGGAACCCAGAGAGTCTGTTAGGGACGCGGCAATGGTCCAGGAAGGGATGCTGGTGGCCGGGACCAGGGGGCAGCCTGGGAGCGAGCAGTGTGCAGGTGCTGGGTGGAGCTTCCTGGTGGGCGGGAGGAGGCTTGCCCTCGCTCCTGAGAGCTTTCCAGGAATTTTGCAAGCTAGTTGTTCCACTGTTGGCAGCTTGAAATTGGCCACGCTGGGAGTGTAGACGCCACAGAAGTAGACAACCACCACAAACGAGGCTTCTTTTTCTTTCCGAACGTGGATTGTTGAACATTTACCATCTCACCACTGGACATAGCATTATGAAGGCAGAGTTGAACACGGGGTATAAAGAAGGAAACCAGGGAAGGGTCCAGGTTTCTGGACTGCCAGCACCTATACACGAGTGGGGGGGATCAGGAAAGATGAAGCTGAATGGAGAGCTGGTGTCCCCATCACAGGGAGAGGAGGGAAACTTCTCTCTACTTTGAGTAGAAGGACATGTAGGCAAAGGGGAAGGAGAATCATTTCTCTTCTTCCACGCAAGATGGGATTCATTTGCATTCAGGAGGCATTGGAGAACCTCACCGAGGCTGGCGAGTCTGGGGATTGGCAGGAATGGCCCATGAGAGCACGGCCTTGAGTGTGTACTTAATGGGGGCCATGGTCCCCAGGAAATGGATGAGCGATAGCCTGGTATACGTACACGTGACTTGTTTCTCACATTCTAGGAAGATACCCGTGTGTCAGTTTCCAGAGCACGTTCCCATGGCCCCTGCTCAGGACCAGGTATGAAGACCAGCTCTGGGGGCATCAAGGACTGGGAGAGGAGCAGCAGGAACTGTGGGCAGCTGGGTCTCTGGGGAAGCAGGCATCTGGGGCAGGGTTGTGGAAGCTTCTAGTTGTTCCTTGTCTTAGGCTGGGCCCCTCAGGGAAGGAAGGAGGCAGCAGAGACCGAGGATGGCATGTAGCAGGGGAGGAAGGAAGGAGCCGTGGACCCATGTTCACATTTCAGTATCTGCTCTTCATTCCAGAAATGTTCTCCACGTGTCTCCTATGTCCTCGGTGCTATTTTCCTCCTGGGTCACCTGTAGTGAGAAGACAGGCGGTCCCTGACATGGACTGTGCCTCCTCAGCCTTCCTTCCTAGGTCCTGATCCCCCTTCCCCATCCTCTCCAGTCTGTCCCACGGAGGGTCAGAGCGGGAGCCGTCCTCAGAGCAGCCAGCGGGCACCTGTCAGCATTCTTCTAAATGTGGACACCTTGCGCCCAAATAATCTAGAGATGGTCTCCACAGGGTTTCCCACCATCCAGCCCCTCTACCCACTTCCTTCCAAGAAACCCTAGGACTATGTGCACATCCTTTGACAGCCCTTGACCCCACCCACTTCCTGCAGGACCCCCACAGTCTTCTTGGGAGTTGGGAAACTCTCGGAACAATCCCTGAGGCTTCCCGAGGGTGTGGACGGAGATGCGTCACCTGCTCTTTATTCCAAGTGGGCGCTGACCCTGTATGACCTGTGGGCTGCCCCTTCCACTGACCTGGCTCCTTCTAGGACTGACCTGGCTCTGTCTTCCTTGTCCATGACTCACAGTCAATCCATCGCTTCCTGTGGCCATAGATGGCAGAGACAGAGACGAGCAGCAGCAGCTTGGGGCCCAGGGAGAGAGCCACCAAGAGTGAAGGAGAGAGTTCTAGGTCTAGAAATGAAGGGACAGGAGGCAGCATCAGAGAGGGATCCAGAAGTCTACTCCCAGGGGCCTCCACTTACCCCAACCGAGGGAACCTGGGTCCATCAATGGTCTGAAGCTCATGAATTTCCCCTGTGAGAGCCTCGAGGCAGAATTCAGGGTAAGTACTCCCTTTCACTCACCTTTTCCCGGGCTGCCAGCTCTCCTTCCTAAGGGAAGACATGGGGACAATGAGAACTCAACAACATGCAAGTGAGCTTTACTGACTTGTTCCCCACACCCGATGGGGCAGGTCTGACACTCTCTTTCTGAGGAGGGAACAGGCTCATAGTTTACGGAGGGTCACAAGATGAGTGGGAAATCACTCACTGCTGTCCCGTAGGGTGAATCTGTGACCTTGTCTTTGGACCAGGACATGTCCAACCTTTCAGGGTCATAGCAACGAATATCAGCCCAGCCTCAAGTACAGTGAGGACAATGTCACGGTGAATGAGGTGCAAGGCTGTCCTGCTTTCTTCCATGCACGGGCCTCGATGACCCCATGTTCTCACGTGTTCAAGGAGCCCTCAGGGTGACCTGACCTCACAAGACCTGCTGCCTGGACAACACCCTAGAGAGGTAAGAAATGGGGCTTCAAACACCATCCAGCCCACCCAGACCCCGGTGCCAACATCAGGGAACATCTTTCTGTTGCACATAGATCACTGTTCTGGATGCATAGCTTCAGATTCTTTGCCTTTTTATAATGATTGCTTTTTGCTCTTAGATTTACATCAAGAAGTCCCAGTAAGTTTTTGAAATATACGGAATAATCTTTGAGGAAGAGCCAGAGACACCATTTTTACCCCTGGCATGTTGGCAGATGGTGGGTCCTAGCTGGGTGGCCCTCTGATCTTATACTCAGTTGAAGCAGGCGCATTGCCCATGTTTGCACCTGCTTCTAGAGGGCAGCCTGCAGCAGAGGCCTGGAGGAAGAGTGGGTACAGAGGTTTCACCCCTCCGCTCCATTTTAAAAAGTCAATAATAGCATCCGGCTCGCCTGTTCTCTGTCCAAGTATGACTCTTCTGTGCTGCCTTGTTGTCACTATTTCCCTTTGCCAGTCTTGCCTCCTTCCCTGTCTCACATGCACATAAATTGGGCAGCGCTCCACAGTGAGCTATCCCCCTTCTCGTATATCTTAGAGGCTGCTTCCCAAGGCAGGTGATCTGCGGAGTTTGTCTGGGAGGGGTCTGGAAACCCAGCTCTAAGGTGCAGAGACAGACCCGGGTCTCAGTCAGCTGACTGGCCAAGAGGTCCCCAGCCTGGTGGGTGGCGGGGCAGGGGTAGGGCCCAGCCGTCCCTGCTATTGTCACTGCTAAAACCTCACAGTGGTGACCTGGGATGATGTGAGCAGAGGATGGGAGTACCCTGGCAATCTGGAAATGAGTTGGGAATTACAGGAACTATGGGATTGGATGGGTGTTGCTGGGCTGATGCCTTTCAGAGAAAGACGATGCAAACTAAGACCAATGAATCACACCTGAAAGGTCAAGTGTGAAAGAGGACATCCGGGCAACATTGCAGACTCACACCTCCTAGAGCCGGAGGGAAGAAAAAGCTAAGGACGTAATTGGGTCCACCATCACCATAAGAGCATCGGCGCTACAGAGAAGACTGGATTCTCAGCTTCAGTGCACCTGCTTTGCCAGAACAGGGCCGTGATGGGGAACGATGGGAGACAGATACTGAGATGTGGGATAGGGACTTTGGAGACAGGGCATTCAAAGCCCTCAGGGCACTTGTGTCTGCTGAGGACAAGGCAGCACCTTAGTTACTCATCTCCGAATAGAACTTCTAAACCCAAAGGAAAAAGAATAAAAGGACAGTAAATTCTATGGAAATCTCGTTCTCAATAGTCCTTGAAGACAATGCCCAACCTTCAAAATCTCTGGGAGACAAAAGAGAAAATTCACCAAATCCAAAAGCTCAGTCACTTACACTGCTGCCCTCCCACCCTCACCAGCCAAAGGAAAGGGCAGGTGAAGGGGCCAAGGAGCCTGAAAGTTATTTAGAAATCCCACTGCCAGTATTAAATCCAACTTAAATTAGAAAATATTGAAATATGTCCCGCACATCAGGACACAGATTATAGGAAACTGTTTCAAAGTATGCCTGACTTGGGACTTGGGATGGTTGGCCAAGATCCCTCAGAGTCTGTGAATAGGGTACCTTCCATGGCAAGAGAGACTTGTGTGGTCATTAGGTAGGGTTTTGAGTGGGTTGTTATCTTGGATTATCAGAGTGGAGCCAACTTAATCACAGAGACCTTTACAAGTGAAGGAGGGAGACAGGAGAGTGGGAGCAGGAGGCATATTGACCGCAGCAAAAATAGGTCAGGAACGGGACCCTAGGCGCTGGAACAGCAAGGACACCGACTCTACCCCAGGGCAGCCAGAAGGAACGCTTCCTGACAACTCATTTCAGACTTTCTGCCTCTGGAAATGGAAGAAAGGAATGTGTGTCATTTTAAGCCACTGAGAGTGTGCTAATTACTACTGCAGCCATAGGAACCTGAAACAGGGAGGCAGGGACATTTTAAGAGAACCGTGCCAGAGTATCAAGAAGACGGTTGGAGCTTTCTTCCGCTGTGACCAGGACAGTGAGTGTGCAGAGAGAGCAGGGCTGTGCCTCAGGCTGCTTGGCATTTAACCTTGGCTCCTTGTTTTCCTGCTCGGGTCAGATCCCCTGAGCCTCGGTGTCCCCATCTATGAACAGGGAAGACGAGGCCCCTCCCTGTAGCTCTGGTGATACGGAGTAGCTTTCATGATGAAGATACAGTATCTGGCCTGGTGCCCCCCAGGGTCCTCCTTCATCGGTTCTCACCTGAATGGGAAGCTTGGGGAAGAGGAAGAAGCAATCTGCTAGAGGCACAGGTCTTCCTGGTGGTGGAGCCAGGTACTAGCTGTGCTGCTGAGACAAAGGATGCACCCCTGGGACCTTCCGTAATACCTGCACCATCAGAAAAGCCACCTTCCCTGCCTATGGCCAAGGGATGTGCAAAGACTCAGTTGCTGTTATGTGAGTTAGCGCCTGAATCGCATGAGGGATTTCTGGACAGACCCACAGCCAATACCCAACCTCTGGCCTCTCCTCCAAACTGGACTGTCTGTAGAAACAGGGAGCCTGGGCTGCTTCTCACTGTGACTTTTCTGAAGGTGAAAGAAAGACGTTGTCCCACATCCCTTCCCCGGGTGTGCTTGTCCTCACCGGAAGGGAGGGGAACGTAAGCTTCATGAGACAAAAGCCGTCGCCTGTTTTGTTCCCTGCGACTTCCACAGCACCCAGAGCAGGGAACACACCCAGCAGGTGCTGAGTAAGTGCTGAGTAAAGGGAGTACTGGCCACATGAAGCAGAGGTCTCTCCAGAGGCAGGGGTGAGGTGAGGCCTTGTAACTGGGAAAGTCGCTCAGACTTTCGGTCCCTCATCACTGGAACCAGAGGGCTGGTCAGGATTGGAAAAGGGAAGAGCTGGGAGCCTGCAGGCTGAGGTTCCAGATTTTCCACCAATTACCAGCCATAGGGCCTTGAGCAAATAGCACAACCTCTCTAGGCCTCAACGTCCCTGATCCATGGAAGGGGCTGATTCAGGGGCACCCATGACAGCACCTGATCCTTATCTGTTGCTCAAGCGATGGAGGACCTTCTTATTGACTTGTTGTCACAACCAGGGGACGGAGTGATACTCACTGCTCACAGTGACCTGGGTGCCTGGTCCAGACTTAAACTCCACCTCACGGGCCCCTTTCTGGAACGTCACACAGTAGTAGGTTCCAGCGTCTGCTGGGGTGATGTTACTGATGCGGATGGAAAAGTCCATGGCGTTTCTCCTTGTGGCGTCTGAAACATTTGTTACTCGAGGGGAGTGAGGGTACCCTCCGAAACTGAAGATTAACTCCCGGTCTGGCCCCGTCCCCCTGAACCACCTGATTTTCCCAACGGGGGCCAGGGAGGTCAGGGTGCAGTGCAGAGTGGCTGTCTCTCCAGCTGTGACAGACACCAGCTTCTCGGGCTGGATCACCTGCAGCTCCGCCTCACCTGCCACACCTGGAGGGAGAACAAAGCAGGTATTTAGCATCCTTGTGCGATCCTGTATGTCTGCTCAAGTGTTTATCCACAACAGCTTTCACTGAGTGCACACCGTGAGCCCAGCCCGCTGCGCGTACACAGCATGTAGCCCTCGCGACGAGCCTGTGACACGGGACCCTGTTGCAGACGAGGAAAGGAAAACACAGAGAGATTCAGTGATACACATATCACGTTTTCTTTATCCATTCATCAATAATGGACATTTGGGCTCTTTCCATACTATTGTTGATAGTGCTGCTACAAACACTGGGGTGCACGTGTCCTCCAATCTGTGTTTTTGTATACTTGGGAGAAATATCCAGTAGTGCAATTGCTGGCTAATGGGGTAGCTCTGTCTCTAACTTTCTGAGGAACCTCCATACTGCTTTCTAGAGTGGTTGCACCAGGTTACATTCCCACCAACAGTTTGAGAAGGTTTCCCTCTGTCCGCATCCTGGCCAACATCCGTTGTTTCCTAAGGCGTTACTTTTGGCCCTTCTGACAAGTGTGAGTGGTATCTAATTGTAGTTTTGTTTTGTATTTCCCTGGCGATGAGTGGTTTTGAGCATGTTTCTTCACGTATCTGTCAGTCGTTTGTACGTTTTCTCAGCCATCCAAAGGAATGCAATATTGCCAATAGCAATGACGTGAATGGAACCAGAGTGTGTTATGCGAAGGGAAATAGGTCAGTTGGAAAAAAGATACTGAATGATTCCAGTGATAGGTGGAGTTTAAGAAACAAAACAGATGAACAGAGGGGAGGGGAAGGAAAAGTAAAATAGGATAGAAATAGAAAAGGAGCGAACCATAAGAGACTTTTTAGCTATAGAGAACTATAGTGGGTTTCTGGAGGGGAAGTGGGTGGGGGGATGGGCTAATTGAGTGATGGGCATTAAGAAGCAGAATTGTCGTGATGAGCACTGGGTGTTATATGTAAGCAATGAATTATTAAATTCTATTCCTGAAACCAATACTACACTATATGTTAACTAACTTGAATTTATTTTGTTAAATATAATTTATTGTCAAATTGGTTTCCATACAGCACCCAATGCTCATCCCAACAGACATAAATAAATGGAAAAACTTCCTCTGTTCGTGCATTGGAAGACTTCATATTGTTAAGATGTCAATACTACCTAAATCGATCTACAGATTCAATACAATTGTTATCAAAACCCCCATGGCATTTTTTTTTTTTTTTTTGCAGAAATGGAAAAGCCCATTCTAGAATTCATATGCAGTTTCCAGAGACCTAGGTCACCAAACAATCCTGGAAAAGAAAATAGTTGGGAAACTCATACTTCTTGATTTAAAAACCTACTACATAGTATAATAATTAGAGTACTATAGTACTGAAAAGAATAGAGGGATAGAGCAATGAAATTGAATAGAAAGCCTAGAAATAAACCCTCACATATATGGTCAAAAGATTTTCAACAAGAGTGCCAAGACCATTCAGTGAGGGAAAGAGTACTCTTTTCAATATGAGATGCTGGGAAAACGGGATATCTACATGCAAAAAAAGAATTTGAACCCTCATTTTACTCTATATAGAAAAATGAGCTCATTGGATGAAGGGACCTAAATGTAAGAGCTAAATGTATAAAATTCAGAGAAAAAACCATAGGCAAAACTCATGATATTGGATTTGACAATGATTTCTTGGATAAGAAACCAAAGGAACACATAATAAAATTAAAATATATGTAAATTGGACTTCATCAAAATTAAAAACTTTTGCATAGCAGGGGACAATATTAAAAGTGAAAGAGGGACGCCTTGGTCGCTCAGTCGGTTAGACATCCAACTCTTGATTTCAGCTCAGGTCATGATCTCATGGTTCATGAGTTCAAGCCCCAGGTTGGGCTCTGTGCTAACAGTGCGGAGCCTGCTTGGGATTCTCTCTCTCTCTCTCTCTCTCTCTGCCCCTCCTCCACTTGCACTCTCTCTGTCTCTCTCAAAATAAACAAACTTACAAAAAAAAAGTGAAAGAACTCACAGAATGGGAGAAAATATTTGCAAAGCATATGTCTCAGAAAGAATTAATAACCGGCATATATAAAGAATTCCTACAATTCAACAAAAAAATGTCAAATAGCCCTGTTAAAAAATGGACCAAAGACTAGAATAGACATGTCTACAAAGAAGATACTCAAATGGTGAGTAAGCACAAGATATTGAACATCACTAGTCATTAGAAAAATGAAAATCAAAACCACAATGAGATACCCTTTCATCCCTGAGAATGGCTTTTATCAAAAACAAAAGAAAGCAAAACCAAAATACAAGAAAATTAAAAATCAGAAAATAAGGATTGAGTAAGCTGTGGAGAAACTGAAACTCTTGTATGTAGATGGTAGAAATATAAAATGGTGCGGCCGTTGTGGAAACAGTTGTGTTATCATTAATCATTAAAATTTAAATGTAGAATTTGTATGATCCAACAATTCCACTCTTAGGTAAATATCCCCCAAATTACAGTTAAGTACTCAAATACTTGTACATCCTTGTTCATAGCAGCATTTTTCATGATAACCGAAAGGTAGCAGAAAAAATTCATTTCTATCCATAGATGAATGGATAAACAAAATGTTGCTGTAGGTATGTATGTGATATATATATATACACACACACACACACACACACACACACACACACACATATGTATATATATACACACACACATACACACATACACACACACACACACACATATATATGTATATATATGGAATTTTATTCGGCCTTAATAAGATTAATAAGCAATGATAGTCTTGGGGTGCCTGGGTGGCTCAGGTGGTTGTGCGTCTGACTTTGGCTCAGTCATGATCTCATGGTTTGTGAGTTTGAGTCCCACATTGGTCTCACTGTTGTCAGCAAAGAACCTGCCTCGGATCCTCTGCGCCTCTCTTTCTGCGTCCCTCCCCAGCTCACACTCTCTTTCTCAAAAATAAACAAACAACAATAACAGCAGCGACAACAACCAAGAGCAGTGATAATCTGATATGTACTATAATCTGGATGAACCTCAAAAGTATCATTCTAGGGTGACATATGCCAGATACAAAAGGACAGATATACGGTTCCATGTATATGAAGTACCTAGAAAAGACAGATTCATAGATACTAAAAAGTAGTTGCTGTGGGGGTGGAAGGAATGGAGAATTCTTGCTTAACGGGTACAGTGTCTGCTTAGGATGTTGAAAAAAATCCTGAAATGTGCGGTGGTACCAGCTTCACAACTATGTGAACGTACTTAATGCCACTGAATTGTATCCTGAAAAATGGCTGAAATAGTAGATTTCGTGTTATGTATATTTTAGCACAGTAAGACATATCTACTCAAACAAGGTGATCCCCCCCCATGTAGAGCCTTTCAATTGGACTAAATGGCTCAAGGAGAAAGAAAATGTATCGTTCCAGGGGCTCATGCATTTGAGAAATCTGCCCCCGAAGGGGGAGACAGAACCATGGGAATGTCTAAGCAGGGGAAATAGTAGGCTACAAAATTGTTCATGTTCTGCAAAGAGTTGTGGGATGTTGCCTATGGCTGAACATTGAGTTATGCATTGAAAGGACGCGAGCCGCCTTTGGAGCAATCGTTGAACTGCGTGTGCCAGACTCTGCAGGTGGATTTCACTGCCTCAGTGACTAGCCAGTCTCTGAAGACACAGAGAAATACAAAATTATTCCTTATTACTGGAAGTGTCCTAAAAACTAGGCAGGGATATAAATCAGAGAAACGGGCTGTTCTGGCACCACGCACACACCTGTGTTCTTTTCTATTGCTCAGCGACTCCTCGGGGAGAAAATTTGTGGTTCACTCTTGCAGAGTGTGAGCTGGTAAAACCCATGCACTTAGCACGATTTGCGACTGAGCATGTCTCCTCAGGAGGGCACGTGTTACCACAGCCAGGTCTTGGGTGTGCCAAGAACATCAAGTGGTTTGGTTTATGAGTTTGGACGAGGAGATTGGGGTGAGGAAACTGAGCTAAGACAAAAATGGGAAGAAACAGGAATGCATTTTTGGAGGAAGACATGGAGGGACCAGGAGAGGGAGGAGGTAAGAGGGATCAGAGCATCAAGAGGAACCAGGGTGGGGCACCTGGGTGGCTCAGTCAGTTAAGCGTCGGACTTTAGCTCAGGTCATGATCTCACGGTTTGTGAGTCTGAGCCGTGCGTTCGGCTCTGGGCTGACAGCTCAGAGCCTGGAGACTGTTTGAATCCTGTGTCTCCCTCTCTCTCTCTCTCCCTGCCCCTCTCCTGCTTACACTCTGTCTCTCTCTCTTTCTCTCTCTCAAAATATAAATAAATACTTCAAACAAACAAACAAACAACAGGAACCAGGGAAAGGTGTAAACTCTGCCATCTGTGAATCTATATTCCTCATAGATTTCCATCTCTGGCCCAGGCCTCGTCTCTGAACTCTGGATTTGTATGTGCAATGAGCCACTCAACAATTTGCATAGATAGAAGCAAACCTCTCACTGTTCACACTGTCCCCAACTGAACTCCTCAGTTTCCCCCACATCCTTGTACATCTCAGAGGCACCTTTATTCTCCGAGATGCTCAGGTCCAAGCCCTTGGGAACCTCTCTTTCCACTCCAAATCCTATGTATCAGGAGATCCTGTTGTCTCCCCTTCTGCATGCACCCACAATCCGACCTCTTTCCCCTTCCTCTCCTGGCTGCTGTCTGGGTGCAAAATGCTTTTCCTTGTTTGCACGAACACGATGAACTCTTGAATGCTCTAGTCGCTTCTGTCTGTGCCCTATGGTGTCTAATCTCAACCAAATGCTAGCATAAGTTAAAACTCATGGTGGATCATGTCATTCTGTCTTCAGAACCTTGCAGTGGCAACCATTTTACTCAGAGTGAAAGCCCAAACCCTTGAACAGAACAGGAGGATTCTACTCTCCTGCTGTTCCCGTGCTGTTCGGGAAGGCTCTTTCCCCAGAAGATCACATGGCTCACACCCCAAATTCTTGTAGTCTTTGCTCTAATCTCCCTGTTCAGTGATGCCCACCCAGGCTACCTCTTTAAATACCTCCCACCCTGAAGAGTCTCTCATTGTCTTCTCCAGCTGTACTGTCATGTTTTTCCTTAACACTCATCACTTTCTAAATTTTTTTTTCAATAGATGAAATTTATTGTCAAATTGGTTTCCATACAGCACCCAGCGCTCATCCCAAAAGGTGCCCTCCTCTATACCCATCGCCCACCCTCCCCTCCCTCCCACCCCCCATCAACCCTCAGTTTGTTCTCAGTTTTTTAGAGTCTCTTATGCTTTGGCTCTCTCCCACTCTAACCTCTTTTTTTTTTTTTTCTCTCCTTCCCCTCCCCCATGGGTTTCTGTTAAGTTTCTTAGAATCCACCTAAGAGTGAAAACATAACACTCATCACTTTCTAACATACTATGTTATTTCCTTATTTGGTATGTCTGTTGTTTCTTTTCCTTTTCTCCACTACGATATAACTTCCACGAGGGCATCTACTTTTTCTCTTTTAATAACCAGTATACCCAAAGCTCACATAACAGTTCTTGGCACCTAGTAGTTACCCAGTAAATATTGGTGTAATGTGTGAATTGCCCAGTGTGATCCCTGTCTGAGACCCTGCCCTCTATTTTCAGTGGAGAATTTCTCAGGAAAATATGATGAGAAGCTGAATTTCCCATGAAGATGACTGTGGGGGAAAAAAACTACTTGCATTTACTCAGAAAACGGAAGAGCCCAAAAGAAACAAACCACAAATGCTCTTCCCCCCACCCTACCCTTCCCTCCACCCACTGGCAGATCTGCAGAAATCTCATGGGATGGATGTGGGGCCATAGGGTTCGAGAAGAGCAATGGTTAGACCCGGGAGATCTAGAATCAGACTGCCTGAGTTCCAATCATAGCCCTGCCTTCACCACTGAGTGACCTTGGACTTTTCTGTGCCTTCTTTGCTTATCTGTAAGGTAGGGGGACAGAAATGTCTACCTTGGGTACAAAGATCACAGGACATAACAGACACAAGCGTTTCTAAGTGTGTGTGGAACATGGTGAGTGCTCAGGAAATTGGAAAGTGATTACGCATGAGATTTCCTGAGGCCTGGAGGCATCAGCTGACACTAGATGGTTGGGATCAGGATATGATTACAGGTGCAGATCATACAGGCAGGATCCTCGGTATCTTGTACCCCCTTTTTTCCTCCCCACTCCGGTCCAGCATGGAGGACCTCCAAGGTAGTAACGCACAAAGTTCTACTCCTTCTACCCAGAGAGAAGTTTGCTTGTCTTAAGAGCTTGGTGGATGGTAAGCAGTACTTTAGAGAAGTAGAAAAAGTGGGTGAGGAGCTGAGAGACAGGGAACCAAACATCTGTTCACTGTGCATTTCACGTAGAGTGGACGTGGCGTGAGGAAATCGATAAGAAAGCGTTTTCAGATATCCCATACCCACGGGTGCACCCTTCCTCATGCCTAAACATGTACACACACACATACACAAGTGCATTCCCAAGTATACATGAAGTGTGGCCCAGCATGCTAGCATACAGATCACTTTGAGGATTCCATGAAATCGTCATACATGTTAAAAGCCGAGTAAAAGATTCGGCGCATAGGAATCACCCAACACATCGTTAACCGAAGTTTGGGAGGACACACAGCAGAACTGGAACTCTGGAGACCTCGGAGTGTGCTAAGTGATGCCTCTTCTTCTGTTTCCCTCTCTGTATTTTCTGATGTTTGTTTAGTTAGCCTCCACCGAGAAGCCGAGCAGCATAACACGGTGAAAAGAATGAACCGTGGAGCTGGGTGGCCTGGACGTGAATCCCGGCAGCTGTACTGACTTAGGTAGGTGACACTGGGCCAGTTCCACTCTCTGCCTGAGTTTCTCCATCTGCCAATCGGGAGTACAGTCCTAGCTATCAGGCAGGGGTGTTGTGAGAATTAGATCATTTAATACCTACAAACTGGTCCTTGTGACAGATTGAAGCCTCCACTGTCTGGGTGCCTCTGGTAACAAGCTGTAGGTGACGGATGCTCAGATCCCCGATTTCCTGCTCTCAGATGACACCCAGTCCTTGGTCTTCTGTGGCAGCCCTGGGTAGCACACCTGTGCTTACCTGGAGGCCCTCCCTTCATGTCCAGGGACATGGGTGAGGTTGAAGGGGTAGGGAAAGGGGATTGTACCCAAGGCAATGCTTACCTATAACTCCCAACAGCAGAGCCAGCAGCAGGTAAGGAGGAGCGTGGGGCCGGGAGGCAGGGTCCGACATTGTGGAGGCCTGGGGACTCTGCACTGTACAAATGTGTGTGCTGGGGAGAATTGGCCTCCGTTCTGTAGAAAGGAAACCCTGCCTCCTTCCATGATTAAGAGGAAGTGCCTATGATGGGGTGACGTGGCTGTGAGGCAGCAATCTGCTTCTAGATTGTGAAATAGAAGTCAGGCAGAAAAGGCCTCACTTGGTGAGGGGTCCTCTTCTCTTTTTCAGAGAGAGTGGAGAGGCCCAGTAGAAATAATGCTTCCCTTCTGCATGGGGCCTCTGCCCCCCCCACCTCCAGTGGGCCCTCCCCTCATCTTGAGGCCCCAAATTGGGTGTAAAGATTACTGAAGTCAAATGGATCAATGTTTTCTTTTATAGATTGTGCTTTTCACATCTTATCTTAAAATGCCTCTTTTTTTTATATGAAATATTTTATTTCTTGATCAATAGATTTATGTTTCCAAATTAACTAGACAATTATTAGCTAAATGCTCTTTCAAGCATTTGTGCTTTTTCTTTTTCTTTTTTTTAATATATGAAATTTATTGTCAAATTGGTTTCCATACAACACCCAGTGCTCATCCCAAAAGGTGCCCTCCTCAATACCCATCACCCACCCTCCCCTGCCTCCCACCCCCCATCAACCCTCAGTTTGTTCTCAGTTTTTAAGAGTCTCTTATGCTTTAGCTGTCTCCCACTCTGAAATGCCTCTTTTTAAAAAATTTTTTTTATGTTTTTATTTTTGAGACAGAGACAGACAGATCGCAAGCGGGGGAGGAGCAGAGAGAGAGGGAGACACAGAATCCAAAGCAGGCTCCAGGTTCTGAGCTGTCAGCACAGAGCCCAACATGGGGCTCGAACTCACAGACTGTGAGATCATGACCTGAGCTGAAGTCGGACGCTCAACCGACTGAGACACCCAGGCGCCCCAAAATGCCTCTTTTTTTAAAAAAAATTTTAATGTTTATTTTTGAGAGAGAGAGAGATAGAGTGGGAGCAGGGGAGGAGCAGTCAGAGAGGGAGACAGAATCTGAAGCAGGCTTCAGGCTCTGAGCTGTCAGCACGGAGCCCGACGCGGGGCTCAAACTCGCGAACTACAGAGATCTCCACCTGAGCCAAAGTCGGACGTTTAACTGACTGAGCCACCCAGGCGCCCCTTAAAATGCCTGTTCTAATCCAAGATCATTAACATTTAGGTTTGGGTTTTTTTCCTACAGTTTCTTATAGAATTTTTATAGTCTTAGGCTTTAAATGTATGTCTATGATCCACCCGATCATATTAATTTGTCTTAGTATTTTTGTATATATTCTACAGTAATATTTGTATAAGTTAATATATTTTTAGATAATACCAAATTTTGTGTATGTTATAAGGAGACGGTCTTGATTCTCCTTCTCCACCTCCTCTTCTGTCTTCTTCCCCTTCTTCTCCTGCTCCTTCTTCTTCTCATTTTTTTCCTTGTCCTCCTCATCCTCCTCCTTGTCCTTGTCTTCCTCCCCCTCCTCCTCCCCCTCCTCCTCCTCCTCCTCCTCCCCCTCCTCCTCCTCCTCCTTCTCCTCCTTTTTCTTCCTCTTCTTTCCTTCCTCTTCTTTTAACATGAATATTGTTTCAACACCATTTGTTGAAAAGACTATCCTTTCCACATTGAATTGCTTTGGCACTTTGGACAAAACTCGCTTGGCCAAATATGTATTATTTATGGGTCCAATTCTTTTGTTTTTCATGCCAGGGAAAATTTTATTTTTTAATATTTAAACAAATTATTATTAAAGTGACATACAGTGCTCTATTAGTTTTAGGTGCACAACATAGTAATTAATTTGACAATTCTGTGCATCTTGCAACACTCACCATGGTAAATGTGGTCACCATCTGTCACCATACAATGTTATTCCAATACTGTTGACTGTATTTCCCTGTGCTATATGTTCATCCCTGTGATTTATAGGGCAGGGTAGTTTTTTTTTTTTCCAAAGTTTTATTTAAATTTTTGTTAGTTAACATACAGTGCAAGATTGGTTTCAGGAGTAGAATTCAGTGATTCATCAATTACATTTAACTCCCAGTGCTCATCAGAACAAGTGTCTTCCTTAATACCCAAAACCCATCTAGCTCATCCCAAGCTACCTTCCTTCATCAACTCTGAGTTTGTTCTCTCTCATTAGGGGTTTCTCATGGCTTCATCCTCTCTCTTTTTCTTTGTTCTCTCCTCCCATATATGTTCATCAGTTTTGTTTTTTAAATTTCACATATGAGTGAAATCATATGATATTTGTCTTTCTCCGACTGACTTCTTTTGCCTAGCGTAATATACCTAGCTCCAGCCATGTCATTGTAAATGGCAAGATTTCATCCTTTTTGATGACTGAGTAATATTCCTTTGTGTATGTACGTATGTATGTGTGGCATATATATGCCACATCTTTTATGCTTGTATTTTTCATTTATTATATCAAGTATTTTGAAATTGATTTTGAAGGATTTATTTGTTTATTTATTTATTTATTTATTTATTTATTTTATTTTTTCAATATGTGAAATTTATTGTCAAATTGGTTTCCATACAACACCCAGTGCTCATCCCAACAGGTGCCCTCCTCAATACCCATCACCCACCCTCCCCACCCTCCCACCCCCCATCAGCCCTCAGTTTGTTCTCAGTTTTTAAGAGTCTCTTATGCTTTGGCTCTCTCCCGCCCTAACCTCTTTCTTTTCTTTTTTTTTTTTTTCTTTCCTTCCCCTCCCCCATGGGTTCCTGTTAAAATTTTGAAGGATTTAACACAAATAGAGGCTCCTTACCAGTTTATCAATCCCAGAAATAATAGAGGTTGAAGGAATAGAGGAGACATTCTTTTCATATTTTGTATAGTTATTATAAATATTCTTGAATAGTTTATTACTCAAAAGCAGTTACTGACCTCCTTCTATACCTAGACTGTATGCTAGATTAACAGATACAGAGATGAATCAAAGAACAGTTCTATTCTCCAAAAGAATCACAGCCAGATTAGAAATTTCCAAGCTATACTACTATATTTCTCTATTGGCTCTTTGACAGTTGCAGGCAACCACATTACCCCTGGAGAAGTGGCACTTACACGTCTGAGAGAGCTAAACAAATAGATTCAGTCACATGTTTGGCTCAAATCAGATAGTTATCATCGTGCTGACAGCAAGTTCCTTGCTCTGTATTTATTCCCTAAGTAACGTGATTAAAACCTTGTGTTTAATCACAGTATATCACAATTAAGAATCTTGTTCAATCCTATCTGTGGTCCCCTTAGGACTAAACGATCACTGAAATTTATGTAGCCACCTAGAAAGACAACTCTAAGAACCACGTAAGTTTATTTACATCATAGTAACTAGCTCCATATCTGACTCCTGGTAGGTTTGACTAGTATTTGTTTCATTTTATTTAAAACTGTTCTGTAAAAAAAATTCAACTATTTCATAAGCACCTTAAAACCAGAGAAGCGTGAGAAAAGTTATCATCGAGTTTGGAACTTTTCATATATTGTCCCTAGACCTGTACTATATAGGAATACATGGTAACCTGAGTAGGAATGTATTAATTCTTATTTAAAGCAAACCAAAAAAAATCAGTTTATGAATTGGAGGCCTCTGACCACGCTGAAGAGTTACCTAACCTCACAGTGCAGAACCATGTTGAATAACATTTATAAATCTACTGATTCTGTTTGTGGCGAGCTAGGAAACTAACAGCTAAACTAAACTGTAAATTTAAACATTTTTCTTTGTTTTAACTCAAGTTCAAGTTAGTTAACACATAGTGCTGTATCGGGTTCAGGAGTAGAATTCAGCGATTCATCACTTATATGCAACACCCATTGCTCATCCCAATGAGTGCCCTCCTTAATGCCCATTGCCCATTTAGCCCACCCCCCACTCACGTCCCCTCCAGCAAGCCTCAGTTTGTTCTCTATATTTAAGAATCTCTTATGGTTTGCCTCTATGTTTTCAACTTAGTTTATTTTTCCTTCCCTTCCCCTATGTTATGTTGTGTTTTTAAAACTCCACCTATGTTTCTCTGACTGACTTATTTTGCTTAGCATAATACACTCTAGTTCCATCTACATTGTTGCAAATGGCAAGATTTCCTTCTATTGGCTTCCAAGTAATTTTCCATCGTATATATATGCCACATCTTCTTTATCCATGCGTAAGTTGATGGACATTTGGGTCATTTCCATAATTTGGCTATTATTGATAGCACTGCTATAGACAATGGGGTGCATGTGCCCCTTCAAATCAGCATTTTTATATCCTTTGGATAAATACCTAGTAGTGCAATTTCTGGGTCGCAGGGTAGTTCTATTCTTAACTTTTTGAGGAAACTCCATACTGTTTTCCGGAGTGGCTGCACCAGCTTGCATTCCCACCAACAATGCAAACAACAGAGATCCTCTTTCTCTGCATCCTCGCCAACATCTGTTGTTTCCTGACTCGTTAATTTTAGCCATTCTGACAGATGTGAGATGGTGTCTCACTGTGGTTTGATTGGTATTTCCCTGATGATGAGCGATGTTGAGCATCTTTTCATGTGTCTGTTAGTCATCTGGATGTCTTCTTTGGAAAAGTGTCTATTCATATTTCTTCCCATTTCTTCACTGGATTATTTGTTTTTTGGGTGTGGAGTTTGGTGAGTTCTTTATAGATTTTGAATACTAACCCTTTATCTGATATGTCACTTGCAAATATCTATTCCTATTGCATCAGCTGCATTTTAGCTTGGTTGACTTTTTTTTTTTTTTTTTTTTTTTTTTTTTTTTTTTTGCTGTGCAGAAGCATTTTATCTTGACAAGGTCCCAATAGTTCATTTCTGCTTTTGTTTTCTTTGCCCCCAGAGACATGTCAAGTAAGAAGTTGCTGTGGCCAAGGCCAAAGAGACTGCTGCATGTTTTCTCCTACAGGAGTTTGATGGTTTTCTGCCCTACATTTAGGTCTTTCATCCATTTTGAGTTTATTTTTGTGCATGGTGTAAGAAAGTGGTCCAGGTTCATTCTTCTGCATGTCGCTGTCCAGTTTTCCCAGCACCACTTGCTGAAGAGACTGTCTTTTTTCCACTGAGTATTCTTTTCTGCTTTGTCAAAGATTAGTTGGCTATATATTCGTGGGTCCATTTCTGGGTTCTCTATTCTGTTCCATTGATCTATGTGTCTGTTTTGGGCCAGTACATACTGTCTTGATGATTACAGCATTGTGATACCTTGAAGTCTGGAATTGTGTTGCCTCCAGCTTTGGTTTTCTTTTTCAACACTACTTTGTCTATTTGGGGTCTTTTCTGGTTCCATACAGATTTAAGAATTGTTTGGTCTAGCTCTGAGAAGAATGCTGGTGTTATTTGATAGGGACTATATTGGATGTGTAGACTGCTTTGAGGAGTATAGTCATTTTAACAATATTTGTTTTTCCAATCCATGAGAATGGAATGTTTTTCCATTTCTTTATGTCTTCTTCAATTTCTTTCATAAGTATTCTATAATTTTCAGCATATAGATCCTTTACCTCTTTGGTTAGCTTTTTCCTGGTATCTTATGATTTTTGATGCAATTGTAAATGGGATTGATTCCTTGATTTCTCTTTCTGCTGCTTCATTTTTGGTGTATAGAAATGCAACTGATTTCTGTATGTTGAGTTTATATCCTGTGACTTTGCTGAATTTATGTATCAGTTCTAGCAAATTTTGGGTGGTGTGTTTTTGGTTTTCCATGTAGATTATGATGGCATCTGTGAGGAGTGAAAGTTTGACTTCTTCCTTGCCAGTTTATCTGCCTTTTATTTCTTTTTGTTGTCGGATTGGTGAGGCTAGGACTTCCAGTATTGTGTTGACCACAGTGGTGAGAGTGGACTTCCCTGTCGTGTTCCTGACCTTAGGGGGAAAGCTTTCAGGTTTTCCCAGCTGGGGATGACATTAGCTGTAGGTCTTTCATATATGGCCATATTGATGTTGAGTTATGTTCCTTCTATCTCTACTTTCCAGAGGGTTTTTTTTTTTTTTTAATCAGGAAAGGATGCTGTATTTTGTCAAATGCTTTTTCTGCATCTACTGAGAGGATCATGTGGTTCTTATCCTTTCTTTCATTAATGTGCTGTACCATGTTGATTGATTTGCAGATATTAAACCAGCCCTGCATTTCAGGAATAATTCCCACTTGATCAGGGGAATAATTCTTTGATGTATTGTTGGATTCAATTTGCTGGTATCTTGTTGAGAATTTTTGCATCTATCTTCATCAGGAACATTGGATGTAATTCTCCTTTTCAGTGGGATCTTTGTCTGGTTGTGGAATCAAGGTAATGCTGACCTCATAGAATGAGTGGAAGTTCTTCCATTTCTATTTTTTCGCAACAGTTTGAGAAGAATAGATATTAAATCTTTTTTAAATGTCTGGTAGAATTCCTGTGGGAAACCATCTGTCCCAGTTCTCTTGTTTGTTGAAAGGTTTTTGATTACTGATTCAATTTCTTTACTGGTTATGGGTGTGTTCAAATTTTCTATTTCTTCCTGTTTCAGTTGTGGTCATTTACATGTTACTAGGAATTTATCCATTTCTTTCAGATCACCCAATTTGTTGGCATATAATTTCTCATAATATTTTATTATAATTATATTTGTGTGGTGTTGGTGGTGATCTCTCCTCTTTCATTCATGATTTTATTTATTGGGGTCCTTTCCTATTCCTTCTTGATAAGTCTGGCTAGGAGTTTATCAGTTTAGTTAATTCTTTCAAAGAACAAGCTTCTCATTGTGTTGATCTGTTCTACCATTTTTAAAAAAAAAACTCAGTATCATTGATTTCTGCTTTAATCTTTATTATTTCCCTTTTCTGCTGTTTTTGGATGTTATTTGCTGTTCTTTTTCTAGCTATTTTGAGTGTAAGGTTAGGTTGTGTATTTGAGATATTTCTTCCTTCTTTAGGATGGCCTGGATTGCAATATGCTTTCCTCTTATGACCACCTTTGCTACGTCCCAAAGGTCTTGAACTCTCTTGTTTTCATTTTCTTTGGTTTCCTTGTACTTTTCAACTTCCTCTTTAATTTCTTGGTTAACCCACTCATTCTTTAATAGGATGTTGTATAACCTCCATGTATTTGTGGTCTTTCCAAATTTTTTCTTGAACTTGATTACAAGTTTCAAAACATTGTAGTCTGGAAATATACATGGTATGACCTCGATCTTTTTGTACTTGTTGAAAGCTTATACCACATCTTCTTTATGCACTCACCAGTTGGTGGACATTTGGGCTCTCTCCATAGCTTGGCTATTGTTGATAATGCAGGGACATGTAGAGATAGACATGTAGCCCAATGGCAATAATACCTCATAAAAAGAATCACACCTTTATGGAGTGTTTGTTATGTGGCAAAATGGCTGTGCTGATTAAGTTCTCTATTATTTATCCTAAAAAGAGAAAACATATGAGATCCATACCATTCATTCATAACACACACAGACGCACACACATATTGCTCAGAAAAGTAAAGTTGGATAAAAGGTATAAATGGAAAGAGCACAACTTCACCAAAAGTTAAAAGCTTTTATTTTGTGTTACTAAAGCTTGCAAATGATAAGAATACTACTGCTGTGTGGACCACAACAGAGGAACTAGAAGCACTTTCCCATTGTGTGCCCAAGGAAATAGAGGGAAAAAAATCACTTGTTGCAAGGCTGTATTACCCAAACAGCAGATAGAGCTTTGATACAATCCTGAGAAGAATCCATAAGTTGTAGCATATTACTGTAATACGTAACCATAGAGCCCTGGAAAATTACTAAAATGGAGCTTCTTGAAGAAACCTCACACACTGTGTTGAGCATAAAAAAGAAAAGTTCCGGAGTGCTGTATATAGTACAAAAGCATCTTTATAGAATTTTAAATATGCAAAGTTACATTGTATATCGCTTAAGGATTTATAACATGTTGTAAAATTATAAAAGTAGATTTGAGAATGATAAACACCAAATTCAGGTAAGTGTTTTTAAAAGCAACAGAAGGCCATAACAGCGAAATGTTAATTTTTGCAAAGATAACGTTACTACGTTACGAAATACGTTACTACGTTCTTACGAAATATGCAAGGATTTCTTGCATATTTCTTATAAATTTCAGAACCAAAATATGCTTATTCCATGTAGTGATTTCAAAATATATAGGTATTAAAATCATATCATCCTTGCAGAAAGCGCTGCATAAAAGTAAAATGTGCTTGTCCAAATTATTGGAAGCAGAGCAAATGTCCATCAACAGATGAGCAAATAAAGAAAAGATGGTCAATATATACAATGGAATATTATTCAGCCGTTAAAAAGAGTGAAATCTTGCCATATGCAACAGCACGGCTAGAGTTAGGGAGTCTGTCACTAAAAGAAATGTCAGTCAGAGAAAGACAAACACCACATGCTTTCTTTCAGTCATATGTGGAATCAAAGAAGCATAGACAAAAAAAAGGGCTATAGAGAACAAACTCGTAGCTATAGAGAACAAACTGATAGTTACCAGAGGGGAGGTAAGTTGGGAAGTGGGGGGATGGGTTAAGCAGACCAAGGGGATTAGGAGTACACTTACATTTTGAACACTGAGTAATGTATAGAATTGCTGAACACTATTTTTGTACACCTGAAACTATAATGACACTGTATATTAACTATACTGGAATTAACATTTAAAAAAGAAAAGTAAAATGTGCTCTGAAATTGAAGGGCTGTTCCTCATCACAGACAGAATGGGAACCTTCTTTTCTTGACCCTCTTGATTGTCTTTGGGGCAGAGGCAGAGCCAGTGTGAAGCTCTGTGCATCAGGGTCTCTGGGTCCCTGAGACCAGGGTCCATCCTTGACTCTGCTCTGAAGAGAGCGGAACATCAGGACTCTGCCCAGAGAGAAGGACCATCAGGAGGGTGTGGGGAAGGGGGCATGTCCAGGATGGAAGGCGGTGAGTGGGGGGCAGGTTCTTCCCTATGTGAGCCTCTTGCACAGGACAGGAGGCAATGTATTGCAGTTCATGCAGGAGCTGTAGGGAAATATTCATTCATTCATTCATTCATTCATTTATTCATTCTTGTATGAATTCCCCAAATGCTTATTGAGCACCTTCTATGAGGCAGGCCCTCTACGGGCCTACATTCATGGTGCACATCAGAAATCTGGGGCGCCTGGGTGGCGTAGTCGGTTGAGCGTCCGACTTCAGCCAGGTCACGATCTCGCGGTCCGTGTCCGTGAGTTCGAGCCCCG
The DNA here is from genome assembly GCF_018350155.1 of Leopardus geoffroyi. NCBI lineage: Eukaryota > Metazoa > Chordata > Mammalia > Carnivora > Felidae > Leopardus > Leopardus geoffroyi. Next base: position 28,759,697 of record NC_059336.1, read on the forward strand.
CGTCGGGCTCTGGGCTGATGGCTCAGAGCCTGGAGCCTGTTTCCGATTCTGTGTCTCCCTCTCTCTCTGCCCCTCCCCCGTTCATGCTCTGTCTCTCTCTGTCCCCAAAAAATAAAATAAAACGTTGAAAAAAAAAATTAAAAAAAAAAAAAAAAAAAAAGAAATGAGATGCCTGCTCTTACACTCCACCTCCTCTGTCTGAGGTTCTGAACTCCACCCCACCCACATTCATCTTTGCCAGTAGCTGGAGCCTCCCAGTCCTCAATGGGCTCCATTAGTAGATTTTAGCAATACTTTCTTTATTCATTCCAAAAATCAGTCTCATGAAAACTGACCTATATAATAGTATATGGGGACACTCTTTGGAGTTTGGGGCTCAAAACTTTGACTTTAATCCCGACTCCCCACCTCAGACCCTCACCTAGGATTCCAAGGGACTTCATTTAAAAGCCTCCAAACCCAGGGCACTGCTGGATGGGTGAGATCTGGAAGCCTCTGAGATTTCCAACAGACCTTTGGAGAAAACAAGAGTATTTCCAGCCTTTTCTTAAGGCTAGATCCCCCTGGGAGGCACAGTGTGAAACAGTGGACTTACCCTGGACTCCACTTGCCCACCCATGATGGTGACCATGACCTCTCTTCTTATGTACTAAGACCTGCCCCCAACTCACCTGTTACCAGCTCCGCCACCTGCAGATGTAGGTGACTATGAAACTCATCGCCAGCAGCACCTTGAAGCCCAGAAGGAATGTGACAAAGATAAGGGCAGGCATCTCGGGACCTAAGTACCAATGAGCAGAAGGAGACAGCAAAAGGGGCACTGTGAGTTTAAATACCTCACTCCACTCAGGAGACAAAGGTGACCTAGTTGCTCAGAGCAGTGGAGGTGGGCTTACCTGAGCTTCCGATGGGCTTGTATGTGCCGTGTGCTTCTGCAGACAGTATGAGGCTGGCCTGGATGGGAGGTTGGGCCTTGTGCTGCACCTTACAGGTGAGCACGTGTTCGGACCCCGGCCCTGACACGTTCACCAAATGCAAGCTTTCCAGGGTGTAGGTCCCATCGCTATTCTGCTTGGATGTGCGTTGCTCAGCTCCCTTGATCGTATGGCAGTTCTCCGTCCAGGTGAGATGCACACTCTGTGGATAGAATCTCTGCACGTGGCAGGTGGCAGCCACCAAGTCCGAGGAGGGTGAAGACTGGGACACTGTCACTGTAGGGGGAACTGACACGGCCCAGAGAAAGCAGACAATTACTATAGGAAGGCCACTGTGGGAGCCTGGGAATTCCTTGACGATGGGTCATCTGCCCAGGGTCTGCCCCAGAGGAGGATCCAGGTACTTGTGAACAGATTCCTGCATAGGTAAATGCATGGCTGAATGAGAGTGTGCTTTGAGTGAATGCATGCTTGACGCATGGTCGGATGGAGGAATGCATGGATGAAAGAATGAATGGGCTTGATGAAAGCCTCCAAAACTTTCGCTCTCTCTCTCTTTTTTTTCCACTTTGGCCATGAAAGATGCAAAGATGAACATTAAATGCCATTTAAGAACCTACAAGTCAGTTGACTCACTCCATGACTTGATAATTCTAACATTTTAAGATTCACAGACTCTACATCTTTATGACTCCAAGATACTGAGATTTTACATAGGAAGGAACTAGGATTTGGAGAGGTTCCCCGTGTTGAGATTCCATCCAAATCCAGAGGATTATATGGAGTGTCTATGGCTTATGTTTGGAGTCAGGAAGCGGGCCAAAATAGATACAATGCATATTCTTGAGTTCAGGTTTGTCCCTAAACCTCAGAAAGGCCAGACAGACTTGTAGGCTCAGTTTAACAACTTTTTGGATCATTCTGTGCACACATGTAGCTGCATTTAACCTACTTGAATATCTTTTGAGTTTGGAGTTTTTCTGGCCCTGTGTTCATGTTGGTAGTTGGGTCATCATAAAGGGCATGGTCTGTCACGTGGCTTCATTCAAGAGTGGGCACAGGGCCCAGACTGACAGAAGAGCCATGTATAGAATCCCAGCCTACAGGGTTGTTTGTGGATGGAGGGGCACAGTATCCAGTGTGTTATGATGATTTGGTACATGTTTCAGATTTTGAAAAATGTAGTTTTACAAACCAAAGGGATGGAGGTTGTCAGACTGAACTCACCATTCACAGACACATAGATGCCTGAACTAGACGCATACCCCACATCAGGATGCCCTCTTATCAACTTCACACAGTAATAGGTGCCCATATTCTTGGGCAGCAATCACTGATGCGGATGGAATAGTCTGTTTGGTTGACCTCTGTGTTTCCACTTGGTTTACTAGGGGAAGTGCCTTCCATTGAAACTGTAGGCCCGTTCTCCCTGGACCACAAGACAGGCCCTGCTGGGGAGTGAGCAGACACGTTGCAGGCCAGTGTAACGATGTCTCCAGCTCTGACTGACAATGAGCTCTTCGGCCTGGTTCATCTGGAACTCTTTACCTGAATTTCCTGGAAAGAAACTTTGCAGCGTTTCCCATGTTCTTTGTCTTGGTCCAAGATGTTTTGAGGGACTGGTTCTAGGTCAAGGTGGGTCTCATTACATACTCTTTTAGCAACATGTACTGGCACAGAAGGATGACAATTACAAATTGGGTTGCCATACAGGATGAGGGGAAGAGGACCAGTGTACAGAACGGGGTGGGTACCTTTCTCCTGCATCATAATATGAGGATGGGCTGCAGCATGGTAGACACTATAATAAATAAGGGAACTTGCCGACTAACAAATGACCACAAACTTAATGATCTAAGAAAACACATACTATTTCATAGTTCGTGTGAACCAGGATTTCAGACACAGCTCTATTGTGCACAGAGGGAAGTTAATGTGAGTCACAGGGAGAATGGCATGTACAAGTCTGAGGACCATCTGAGGTTATGAGAGGCTAGGAAAGAGGCCTGGAACAGACTGTCCTTAATACAGTTTGTAGCAACTTTATTTGTAATTGCCAAGCTTGAAAGCAGCCAGGATGACCTTCAGTAGTTGAATGGATAAGGAAATTGTGGTACATTCAGACAGTGGGATCTTATCCAGTGCTAGAAGAAATGAGCTGTCAAGCTCTGAAAAGATATGGAAGAACCTTAAATGCTCATTATTAATTGAAAGGAAAAGCCTGCGCACTGCGTGATTCCAAGTATATGACATTTTGGAAAAGGCAAAACTATGGACCCAGTAAATACATCAGTGATTGTCAGGGGTTAGGGTGGGAAGAGAGAAATAGAACACAGAGGATTTCTAGGGCATCAAGATATAATACTGTATACTCTGTATAGTATATAAAGGAGGATATCGCTATACATTAGTCCAAACCTATAGACTATACAATACCAAGAGTGAACCGTATTGAAAACTATGGACTTTGGATGTTAATGAAATATCAGTGCAGGTTCATTGTTTGTAATATATGTACCACTCTGGTGAAGGATATTGATAATAGGCGAGGCTGTGATGTGTGGGGTCAGGGAGCAGTATGAGAAATCAGCTGTACCTTCTGCTCCATTCTGGTGTGAACCTAAAACTGCTTTAAAATATGGTATCTGGGGCGCCTGGGTGGCGCAGTCGGTTAAGCGTCCGACTTCAGCCAGGTCACGATCTCGCGGTCCGGGAGTTCGAGCCCCGCGTCGGGCTCTGGGCTGATGGCTCAGAGCCTGGAGCCTGCTTCCGATTCTGTGTCTCCCTCTCTCTCTGCCCCTCCCCCGTTCATGCTCTGTCTCTCTCTGTCCCCCAAAAAATAAATAAACGTTGAAAAAAAATTTTTTTAAATATTGTATCTATTTATAAGTAAAAGTCATTTCCATATCAAAGATCATCTAGATTTTCTTCTATGATAGCTTCTAAGTATTTTATAATTTTGTGTTTTCCATTATATTTATAAAGGCTGTTACATCTGTGTCTAGGTTCAGTTTTTTTTGCATACGGACGCCCAGATGTCCAACTGTCCCAGCAACATCTGTTGAAAAGACTGCTTTTGTTCCTTTCCCAATGATCATTTTGCTGTATTTATGTGGGTGTTATTTCTGGGCTTTCCATTCTATTACATGGATCTGTGTGACTATTATCTCACCAATGCAGTGTTTCAATAACTGGAGATTTCTAGTAAGTCTTGTAATCAAGTGGTGTCAGTCTTCTGACTTTGCTCTTCCCTAGCATTGTGTGGCTATTCCGGATCTTTAATGCCTCCATATAAACTTTAGAATCCGTTTGTCAATACTCATAAGATAGTTTTCTGGTATTTTTATCTGGATTACAGTTAATTCATAGATAAAATCGTGAAGAACTTGCATTCTAACAATATGGGTCTTTCTATCCATGAACATGGCATGTGTCTTTACTTATTTAGTTCTTTTTTGGTTGCTTAGAGTGAGGTTTTTTGTTTTGTTTTATTTTGTTTTGTTTTGTTATGTTTTGTTTTTAATGTTGGCTTCATCCCCAGCACAGAGCCCAGTTCAGTCTTGAACTCACAACCCTGAGGTCAAGACCAGATCTGAGATCAAGAGTGTAAAATTTAACCAACTGAGCCACCTAGGCACTTCTGAGAGCTGTAGGGTTTTTTGCAGATGTTTTTAATCAAGTTGAGGAAATTCCCTCCTATTTCTAGTTTGCTGAGAGTTTTCATCACTAATGGGTGTTGGATTTGTCAAATACTTTGTCTGCATCAATTGTTATCATCATGCAATTTTTCTTCTTCAGCCTGTTGTTGTGATGGGTTAGAATGATTGATTTTCAAATGTTGGAACAGCTTTGTATGCCCAGGATAAATCCTACTTAGTCACATATACATAGCTTTACAGTTTGTGAAATTCTGTTTGCCGACACTCGGTTGAGAATTCTTGCATTTAGATTCATGAGAGATATTGGTTGGTAGTTTTCTTTTTTTATGTACAGTCTATGAGGTTTTGCTATTGAAATAATAATGGCCTCATCAAATGAGTACGGAAATGTTTCCTCCTCTGTTTTCTGGAGACGACTGTATAAAATTGGTATTAATTCATTTTTAAAAGTTTGCTAACTGGGCCTGAGTGTCTCAGATATGTTACTCATTCCTAAAACATCCAAACTTTATTCCTCCTTCCTTCTACTAAGATAATGGTCTTGGTTTCCTCTTTCATCTGATCTAACCCCCTGCAGCCATCTGCTCTATCAGAACTCAAGTCCTCTGCCCAGATAGATCAATGGCCTTAGGGAAGAGACTTCACATGCTTGCTTAGCAAGCAAAGGCAGAACTACTCAGTGTTGAACCTGCGGGGTTCAGCTCCCGTCACTTACCTAGTGAGACCTAGTGACCACTTCCAGCTAACGTTCCCTGAGCACACAGACCTCTGCCAACTTGTAACAGTGATTCTCTTCAGATGAAGCATTTGTGGATCCTTTCCTTGCTTCATAATTTCATGTTTTCCAACATGTTTTTGTCCATTGAGAGGTGGTGTCTGTGTAGTGGTAATAAGTGTAAAACTCAGGTTTTACACTTCCAATATGGTTCACTCTTGGTATTGTATCCTAGGGGTTAAGGGATGAGAGCTCTCAGGTGTGCTGTGTTGAGCCCTGTAACCATGGGAGGTGTGTCCATTATCTGAACAAAAAGGTCTGGAACAGACGTGACCACTGGGAGATTTTGTGAGCTGAGGACCATTCCAACTTAGTTCTGTAATTTCTGGCTGGGAAAGAGAAAACCCTCCCCCAACAAATTCTAGGGAAACAGGTAAGGAGAACAGTAAAAAGGCATGGAAGAACCCCCACCAAACATACCTGAGACCCCACTCACCTGTGAATCCTGCAGCAGAGTCAGCAGCAGGGATGGCAGAGAAGGGCAGCATAGGGAAGAAGGGACAGACATCATGGTGGACCTTGGAGCCTTCTCTGAGTGTTGTCCTGGAGAGGCCTGGGACTCTGTGCTTCGAGAAGAGAAGACACTCCCTGCTTCCATGATGTCACAGGAAAGGGATTGTGATGAGAGGAAAGACCATGGGACTGTAACACTTTTTCTTTGAGATTATCAGTTGAGCAGACAAGGTGGTTACAAGCTGAGCAATTGCTACTGGAAATGTTTGGGGTTTCCAGAGTTAAGACCATGACACCCACAGGCTTGGCCTCATTCCGAGCCTTGTCCCATCTGAGGTTCTCACCAACCCACAGCCCTGCCAATTTTAGAGGCCTCGGAGACATGGTGTGGGGAAGAGGTTAGAGTTTTAGACATGGCAATGGTTTGTGCTTTAGAGGATGGAGGAGACCGCAAGAAGGTGGGGCTCAGGGAACACTCTCCAAGAGGGAAAGCAACATACCTAGAAACACACCCAGGAAGGTGAGGGCTGCCTTTGCTGTCTGTGCTGGGTCCTGGGCCAGCTCGGAAGGAAGGGAGTGGAGGGATTCAAGAAATGCTCTCAGAAAGAGAAAGGAACCAGCATGCTGGCCTCCATCTCTCTCACCTCTGGAATGAGCTATACCCAAGCACCAAGGTTGTGTTTGGGGACTCTTCTAAGTCCACACTCAGCTGGTGACCCTTTAATGTCCATGAGCCCATAGTCATGCACTGACAGCTCAGGCTATTTTGCTACTGCTTCCTTGTGAGCCCTGCCTCCTCTTAGGGATATACAGGATGTTAAGGCCAGGAGGGGTGGTGGAGGAAGAGGTGAATGCCAGGCAGGCCCAAACTGCCTATAGGAGATGCCAAGACTCCCCTCCACCAGTGATGTCACCATTGTATCACATTTTTCTGGAAAGACGAATTCCATGCTGTGAAGCTATACATGCCCCCTGCTGAGAGTTGGACAGAATCTTTCCCCCAGTCGCCAGCATCTCTCCCTTCCCCCCACCTCCAGGAGACTTCACACCTTCCATCAGACTCTAAACTCTTCAGAGACTGGGATTTTTAGTGCCTTGATGGTCAAGAGCACTGGCTTTGCAGCCAGATGCAGTCAAGCTCCCAATCCTGAATCCACTTCTTGGTGATTGAGCTATACATCTTTGACTTTGAAATTTTCATTTGTATGGCTCAAACATTCCAAACTGAGTTCATAGTCTACTCTCAGACATTCTCTTCTCCCCTTCCACCATGTTCAGTATGTGGCACATCCTCTACCCATTTGGTCAAACCAAGAAGGGACCCATGCTCTACACCCTCACTTGTCCACTCTTGTCTGCCTGCTCGAGGCCCTGCTGGTTTTACCTCCTAAACACCTGTGGAATCTGTTTCTCCATCACCATCATCTCTTGCCCGAATGAAAACTATTACTTCCTCAATGGCCACCCCCATCTTGTTTTGCCCAGTGTCAGCTCTGCCTTCTCCTTCATCCAAGGTGGTCTTCTACGACACAGATCTGATTATACCCCTTTCCTGCATAAAGAGTTTTGTGGTTTCTCATTGCTCTTGTATAGTCAGAGTGCTTGGTATTTTGTAAATGGTAATGGTGTATAGCATATGGTGTATTGTATATGGCATGAGGTATACGGTATATGGACTATGGCTTGTAGTGTATGGTATATGATATGTGGTCCATCCTTCCATGACTGGCTTGGCCCCTAGAGTCAAAAGGCTTCCCACTTTTACTGGTACCAACAACAACCTCTTTGTTCCACATGGGAAATAGTTATTAAGATGAATATTAACAGGCGGGTCTTTTCAGGGAGTACTTTCAGGACCGAACGTGTGGAAAGGAGGAGAAGGGAGTAGGAATGTGTAAAAGAAGTTGAGCTGCCGTGAGGTCCCAGTGAAGATTCAGCTGATCTCCTATGTGATCTGGTGCTAGGATGTGATTTCAGAGTTGTCCTGAGCTGGGGTGAGCGGGCTGGGCCTCTATATCCCCATGTTGAGGAGCCCCTGGATGTGGCAGGTTACCGGGCATGACCTGGGGCAAGGTGGCTGTCCTCAGCTGAGGCCATCCCAAAGAGGGTGACAGCCCAGGGCCACCTCCTGAGGCCTGGTGCATCACAGCACCCACCTTGCTCTGCAGAGCCCCTTCCAACTCTGTTCCTTGACCTCAGCACATGGATTAACCCCCTTCCCCCCCACACTGAGGTCCTTAGAACTACCCCACTCACCCAGGGGGCCAGAGGTCTCTGAGCACACCTGGACGAACTGGGCTTTACCACTTGGAAAAGTTTAGGATGAATGTCATGGGGGACTGAGAAGTAGCTCCTTCTGGGATCTCTGAGTGCCTGGCTCTGGAGTGAGCTGTGGCAGAGGACAGAGGAAGGAGGAGAAGAAACCTCAGACCTGAAGGGAGATAAAACCTGTATATAAACACAAAATCCCCCCACCACTCATTTCCTTGCAGTGTCCCCCAGCGGGGTGCAAAAGGAAGATAGAGAGCTGAGGACAAGGTGTTCAAGTTTTTTTTATTGGACTCAATTTTGTGAAACAGTTTTACATTGAGAAAAAACTTGGAACAATCCTTCAGAGTTTCAATATACAGCTGCACACAGTTTCCCCTCTTATTAATGTCTTACAGTAATCTGGTGTATCTGTTATAACTTAATGAACCAATATTGGTACATTATTATTAAGCAAAGTCCATAATTTTTCTAGATTTTACTTGACTTGGGCTACTAGAAGAAAACACTGTAAACTAGATGCCTTGAACAACAGGAACTTCTTTCCCACTGTTAAGGAGGCTGGAAGTCTGAGATCAGGGTGCCGTGATCATTGGGTTGGGATGTGTGTTTGCCACAATAGCTAAGCAGGTGGTTATGTAGTCTCCTGGTTTCCCACGATAAACCTGCGTGACATTGTACAAAAGTGAAGAAATGACAAAAGGGAATGGGCACAAAGCTGAAAGTGCACAGGAGGAAAGATGAGGTTAGAGGTCAAGTTCAAACTGAATGTGAGAGGGGTTCATGAAGCCATGGCGGCCTTCACGGGAATGCTGCCGGGAATACCGTTGCCCAAGTCTAGATATGCACCCAGAGGAGCAGAGTGAAGATAAACTTACCGCGTACCTGAGGAGGTGGGGCTGGGGGTGGGGGCGGGGACAGGGAATGTCCCGGAGAGAGTGACACCAGCATATATTCACATTAATATTGTAAAGATATCGCAGCATTGGAAGTGCAAGGGATGGAATGTTAGAAACTGATCCCAGCCGAGAAAGGAGTGAGACTGTGGTTAGAAGAAGGCAAGCCCTCTGCAAACTACTCTTGATAAGTCTTTACAAAAGATAAAACACTTCCCTTTTCAACATTTCTAATGTTTGCAATGACCCTACACCAAATGAATAACAGCTTTACTTTTCTTTTTTCATGTCCTTATACATTCCTAACTGATAGTTGGAGGGCTTCTAATGTGTTGAAAGAAGTTTTTAAGGGTCGCAGAAAAATTGTTACTTTTCCCCTCTGATTATTGAGATCACTTCGCTTGCTTTCAGCGGCACTGTCATTGCCTAAGTCCTGCGTCACTGTGCAAAGTGAGCACTGTCTCCATTTATCGTGTCAGCTGATCTTAAGTTCTAGGGAAACAACTCAGTTTGGGTTTGAGCTGGGAAAACACACAGTGAGAGACAGGAATTGGTATTTTATGTGGGTGGTTCAAGGAAGGTGCTTTTCATAAAGTGACTGGTCAACAGAGCTTGAAAGGCGGAGAGACCGAGCCGTGCACATCTGTAGGGGGAAGAAGCACGGAAGGGAGACAATTTGACCTCCATTTCCAAAGGGTCACTGTGGCGGAACCCAGAGAGTCTGTTAGGGACGCGGCAATGGTCCAGGAAGGGATGCTGGTGGCCGGGACCAGGGGGCAGCCTGGGAGCGAGCAGTGTGCAGGTGCTGGGTGGAGCTTCCTGGTGGGCGGGAGGAGGCTTGCCCTCGCTCCTGAGAGCTTTCCAGGAATTTTGCAAGCTAGTTGTTCCACTGTTGGCAGCTTGAAATTGGCCACGCTGGGAGTGTAGACGCCACAGAAGTAGACAACCACCACAAACGAGGCTTCTTTTTCTTTCCGAACGTGGATTGTTGAACATTTACCATCTCACCACTGGACATAGCATTATGAAGGCAGAGTTGAACACGGGGTATAAAGAAGGAAACCAGGGAAGGGTCCAGGTTTCTGGACTGCCAGCACCTATACACGAGTGGGGGGGATCAGGAAAGATGAAGCTGAATGGAGAGCTGGTGTCCCCATCACAGGGAGAGGAGGGAAACTTCTCTCTACTTTGAGTAGAAGGACATGTAGGCAAAGGGGAAGGAGAATCATTTCTCTTCTTCCACGCAAGATGGGATTCATTTGCATTCAGGAGGCATTGGAGAACCTCACCGAGGCTGGCGAGTCTGGGGATTGGCAGGAATGGCCCATGAGAGCACGGCCTTGAGTGTGTACTTAATGGGGGCCATGGTCCCCAGGAAATGGATGAGCGATAGCCTGGTATACGTACACGTGACTTGTTTCTCACATTCTAGGAAGATACCCGTGTGTCAGTTTCCAGAGCACGTTCCCATGGCCCCTGCTCAGGACCAGGTATGAAGACCAGCTCTGGGGGCATCAAGGACTGGGAGAGGAGCAGCAGGAACTGTGGGCAGCTGGGTCTCTGGGGAAGCAGGCATCTGGGGCAGGGTTGTGGAAGCTTCTAGTTGTTCCTTGTCTTAGGCTGGGCCCCTCAGGGAAGGAAGGAGGCAGCAGAGACCGAGGATGGCATGTAGCAGGGGAGGAAGGAAGGAGCCGTGGACCCATGTTCACATTTCAGTATCTGCTCTTCATTCCAGAAATGTTCTCCACGTGTCTCCTATGTCCTCGGTGCTATTTTCCTCCTGGGTCACCTGTAGTGAGAAGACAGGCGGTCCCTGACATGGACTGTGCCTCCTCAGCCTTCCTTCCTAGGTCCTGATCCCCCTTCCCCATCCTCTCCAGTCTGTCCCACGGAGGGTCAGAGCGGGAGCCGTCCTCAGAGCAGCCAGCGGGCACCTGTCAGCATTCTTCTAAATGTGGACACCTTGCGCCCAAATAATCTAGAGATGGTCTCCACAGGGTTTCCCACCATCCAGCCCCTCTACCCACTTCCTTCCAATAAGCCCTAGGACTCTGTGCACATCCTTTGACAGCCCTTGACCCCACCCACTTCCTGCAGGACCCCCACAGTCTTCTTGGGAGTTGGGAAACTCTCGGAACAATCCCTGAGGCTTCCCGAGGGTGTGGACGGAGATGCGTCACCTGCTCTTTATTCCAAGTGGGCGCTGACCCTGTATGACCTGTGGGCTGCCCCTTCCACTGACCTGGCTCCTTCTAGGACTGACCTGGCTCTGTCTTCCTTGTCCATGACTCACAGTCAATCCATCGCTTCCTGTGGCCATAGATGGCAGAGACAGAGACGAGCAGCAGCAGCTTGGGGCCCAGGGAGAGAGCCACCAAGAGTGAAGGAGAGAGTTCTAGGTCTAGAAATGAAGGGACAGGAGGCAGCATCAGAGAGGGATCCAGAAGTCTACTCCCAGGGGCCTCCACTTACCCCAACCGAGGGAACCTGGGTCCATCAATGGTCTGAAGCTCATGAATTTCCCCTGTGAGAGCCTCGAGGCAGAATTCAGGGTAAGTACTCCCTTTCACTCACCTTTTCCCGGGCTGCCAGCTCTCCTTCCTAAGGGAAGACATGGGGACAATGAGAACTCAACAACATGCAAGTGAGCTTTACTGACTTGTTCCCCACACCCGATGGGGCAGGTCTGACACTCTCTTTCTGAGGAGGGAACAGGCTCATAGTTTACGGAGGGTCACAAGATGAGTGGGAAATCACTCACTGCTGTCCCGTAGGGTGAATCTGTGACCTTGTCTTTGGACCAGGACATGTCCAACCTTTCAGGGTCATAGCAACGAATATCAGCCCAGCCTCAAGTACAGTGAGGACAATGTCACGGTGAATGAGGTGCAAGGCTGTCCTGCTTTCTCCATGCACGGGCCTCGATGACCCCGTGTTCTCACGTGTTCAAGGAGCCCTCAGGGTGACCTGACCTCACAAGACCTGCTGCCTGGACAACACCCTAGAGAGGTAAGAAATGGGGCTTCAAACACCATCCAGCCCACCCAGACCCCGGTGCCAACATCAGGGAACATCTTTCTGTTGCACATAGATCACTGTTCTGGATGCATAGCTTCAGATTCTTTGCCTTTTTATAATGATTGCTTTTTGCTCTTAGATTTACATCAAGAAGTCCCAGTAAGTTTTTGAAGTATAAGGAATAATCTTTGAGGAAGAGGCAGAGACACCATTTTTACCCCTGGCATGTTGGCAGATGGTGGGTCCTAGCTGGGTGGCCCTCTGATCTTATACTCAGTTGAAGCAGGCGCATTGCCCATGTTTGCACCTGCTTCTAGAGGGCAGCCTGCAGCAGAGGCCTGGAGGAAGAGTGGGTACAGAGGTTTCACCCCTCCGCTCCATTTTAAAAAGTCAATAATAGCATCCGGCTCGCCTGTTCTCTGTCCAAGTATGACTCTTCTGTGCTGCCTTGTTGTCACTATTTCCCTTTGCCAGTCTTGCCTCCTTCCCTGTCTCACATGCACATAAATTGGGCAGCGCTCCACAGTGAGCTATCCCCCTTCTCGTATATCTTAGAGGCTGCTTCCCAAGGCAGGTGATCTGCGGAGTTTGTCTGGGAGGGGTCTGGAAACCCAGCTCTAAGGTGCAGAGACAGACCCGGGTCTCAGTCAGCTGACTGGCCAAGAGGTCCCCAGCCTGGTGGGTGGCGGGGCAGGGGTAGGGCCCAGCCGTCCCTGCTATTGTCACTGCTAAAACCTCACAGTGGTGACCTGGGATGATGTGAGCAGAGGATGGGAGTACCCTGGCAATCTGGAAATGAGTTGGGAATTACAGGAACTATGGGATTGGATGGGTGTTGCTGGGCTGATGCCTTTCAGAGAAAGACGATGCAAACTAAGACCAATGAATCACACCTGAAAGGTCAAGTGTGAAAGAGGACATCCGGGCAACATTGTAGACTCACACCTCCTAGAGCCGGAGGGAAGAAAAAGCTAAGGACGTAATTGGGTCCACCATCACCATAAGAGCATCGGCGCTACAGAGAAGACTGGATTCTCAGCTTCAGTGCACCTGCTTTGCCAGAACAGGGCCGTGATGGGGAACGATGGGAGACAGATACTGAGATGTGGGATAGGGACTTTGGAGACAGGGCATTCAAAGCCCTCAGGGCACTTGTGTCTGCTGAGGACAAGGCAGCACCTTAGTTACTCATCTCCGAATAGAACTTCTAAACCCAAAGGAAAAAGAATAAAAGGACAGTAAATTCTATGGAAATCTGGTTCTCAATAGTCCTTGAAGACAATGCCCAACCTTCAAAATCTCTGGGAGACAAAAGAGAAAATTCACCAAATCCAAAAGCTCAGTCACTTACACTGCTGCCCTCCCACCCTCACCAGCCAAAGGAAAGGGCAGGTGAAGGGGCCAAGGAGCCTGAAAGTTATTTAGAAATCCCACTGCCAGTATTAAATCCAACTTAAATTAGAAAATATTGAAATATGTCCCGCACATCAGGACACAGATTATAGGAAACTGTTTCAAAGTATACCTGACTTGGGACTTGGGATGGTTGGCCAAGATCCCTCAGAGTCTGTGAATAGGGTACCTTCCATGGCAAGAGAGACTTGTGTGGTCATTAGGTAGGGTTTTGAGTGGGTTGTTATCTTGGATTATCAGAGTGGAGCCAACTTAATCACAGAGACCTTTACAAGTGAAGGAGGGAGACAGGAGAGTGGGAGCAGGAGGCATATTGACCGCAGCAAAAATAGGTCAGGAACGGGACCCTAGGCGCTGGAACAGCAAGGACACCGACTCTACCCCAGGGCAGCCAGAAGGAACGCTTCCTGACAACTCATTTCAGACTTTCTGCCTCTGGAAATGGAAGAAAGGAATGTGTGTCATTTTAAGCCACTGAGAGTGTGCTAATTACTACTGCAGCCATAGGAACCTGAAACAGGGAGGCAGGGACATTTTAAGAGAACCGTGCCAGAGTATCAAGAAGACGGTTGGAGCTTTCTTCTGCTCTGACCAGGACAGTGAGTGTGCAGAGAGAGCAGGGCTGTGCCTCAGGCTGCTTGGCATTTAACCTTGGCTCCTTGTTTTCCTGCTCGGGTCAGATCCCCTGAGCCTCGGTGTCCCCATCTATGAACAGGGAAGACGAGGCCCCTCCCTGTAGCTCTGGTGATACGGAGTAGCTTTCATGATGAAGATACAGTATCTGGCCTGGTGCCCCCCAGGGTCCTCCTTCATCGGTTCTCACCTGAATGGGAAGCTTGGGGAAGAGGAAGAAGCAATCTGCTAGAGGCACAGGTCTTCCTGGTGGTGGAGCCAGGTACTAGCTGTGCTGCTGAGACAAAGGATGCACCCCTGGGACCTTCCGTAATACCTGCACCATCAGAAAAGCCACCTTCCCTGCCTATGGCCAAGGGATGTGCAAAGACTCAGTTGCTGTTATGTGAGTTAGCGCCTGAATCGCATGAGGGATTTCTGGACAGACCCACAGCCAATACCCAACCTCTGGCCTCTCCTCCAAACTGGACTGTCTGTAGAAACAGGGAGCCTGGGCTGCTTCTCACTGTGACTTTTCTGAAGGTGAAAGAAAGACGTTGTCCCACATCCCTTCCCCGGGTGTGCTTGTCCTCACCGGAAGGGAGGGGAACGTAAGCTTCATGAGACAAAAGCCGTCGCCTGTTTTGTTCCCTGCGACTTCCACAGCACCCAGAGCAGGGAACACACCCAGCAGGTGCTGAGTAAGTGCTGAGTAAAGGGAGTACTGGCCACATGAAGCAGAGGTCTCTCCAGAGGCAGGGGTGAGGTGAGGCCTTGTAACTGGGAAAGTCGCTCAGACTTTCGGTCCCTCATCACTGGAACCAGAGGGCTGGTCAGGATTGGAAAAGGGAAGAGCTGGGAGCCTGCAGGCTGAGGTTCCAGATTTTCCACCAATTACCAGCCATGGGGCCTTGAGCAAATAGCACAACCTCTCTAGGCCTCAACGTCCCTGATCCATGGAAGGGGCTGATTCAGGGGCACCCATGACAGCACCTGATCCTTATCTGTTGCTCAAGCGATGGAGGACCTTCTTATTGACTTGTTGTCACAACCAGGGGACGGAGTGATACTCACTGCTCACAGTGACCTGGGTGCCTGGTCCAGACTTAAACTCCACCTCACGGGCCCCTTTCTGGAACGTCACACAGTAGTAGGTTCCAGCGTCTGCTGGGGTGATGTTACTGATGCGGATGGAAAAGTCCATGGCGTTTCTCCTTGTGGCGTCTGAAACATTTGTTACTCGAGGGGAGTGAGGGTACCCTCCGAAACTGAAGATTAACTCCCGGTCTGGCCCCGTCCCCCTGAACCACCTGATTTTCCCAACGGGGGCCAGGGAGGTCAGGGTGCAGTGCAGAGTGGCTGTCTCTCCAGCTGTGACAGACACCAGCTTCTCGGGCTGGATCACCTGCAGCTCCGCCTCACCTGCCACACCTGGAGGGAGAACAAAGCAGGTATTTAGCATCCTTGTGCGATCCTGTATGTCTGCTCAAGTGTTTATCCACAACAGCTTTCACTGAGTGCACACCGTGAGCCCAGCCCGCTGCGCGTACACAGCATGTAGCCCTCGCGACGAGCCTGTGACACAGGACCCTGTTGCAGACGAGGAAAGGAAAACACAGAGAGATTCAGTGATACACATATCACGTTTTCTTTATCCATTCATCAATAATGGACATTTGGGCTCTTTCCATACTATTGTTGATAGTGCTGCTACAAACACTGGGGTGCACGTGTCCTCCAATCTGTGTTTTTGTATACTTGGGAGAAATATCCAGTAGTGCAATTGCTGGCTAATGGGGTAGCTCTGTCTCTAACTTTCTGAGGAACCTCCATACTGCTTTCTAGAGTGGTTGCACCAGGTTACATTCCCACCAACAGTTTGAGAAGGTTTCCCTCTGTCCGCATCCTGGCCAACATCCGTTGTTTCCTAAGGCGTTACTTTTGGCCCTTCTGACAAGTGTGAGTGGTATCTAATTGTAGTTTTGTTTTGTATTTCCCTGGCGATGAGTGGTTTTGAGCATGTTTCTTCACGTATCTGTCAGTCGTTTGTACGTTTTCTCAGCCATCCAAAGGAATGCAATATTGCCAATAGCAATGACGTGAATGGAACCAGAGTGTGTTATGCGAAGGGAAATAGGTCAGTTGGAAAAAAGATACTGAATGATTCCAGTGATAGGTGGAGTTTAAGAAACAAAACAGATGAACAGAGGGGAGGGGAAGGAAAAGTAAAATAGGATAGAAATAGAAAAGGAGCGAACCATAAGAGACTTTTTAGCTATAGAGAACTATAGTGGGTTTCTGGAGGGGAAGTGGGTGGGGGGATGGGCTAATTGAGTGATGGGCATTAAGAAGCAGAATTGTCGTGATGAGCACTGGGTGTTATATGTAAGCAATGAATTATTAAATTCTATTCCTGAAACCAATACTACACTATATGTTAACTAACTTGAATTTATTTTGTTAAATATAATTTATTGTCAAATTGGTTTCCATACAGCACCCAATGCTCATCCCAACAGACATAAATAAATGGAAAAACTTCCTCTGTTCGTGCATTGGAAGACTTCATATTGTTAAGATGTCAATACTACCTAAAGCGATCTACAGATTCAATACAATTGTTATCAAAACCCCCATGGCATTTTTTTTTTTTTTTTGCAGAAATGGAAAAGCCCATTCTAGAATTCATATGCAGTTTCCAGAGACCTAGGTCACCAAACAATCCTGGAAAAGAAAATAGTTGGGAAACTCATACTTCTTGATTTAAAAACCTACTACATAGTATAATAATTAGAGTACTATAGTACTGAAAAGAATAGAGGGATAGAGCAATGAAATTGAATAGAAAGCCTAGAAATAAACCCTCACATATATGGTCAAAAGATTTTCAACAAGAGTGCCAAGACCATTCAGTGAGGGAAAGAGTACTCTTTTCAATATGAGATGCTGGGAAAACGGGATATCTACATGCAAAAAAAGAATTTGAACCCTCATTTTACTCTATATAGAAAAATGAGCTCATTGGATGAAGGGACCTAAATGTAAGAGCTAAATGTATAAAATTCAGAGAAAAAACCATAGGCAAAACTCATGATATTGGATTTGACAATGATTTCTTGGATAAGAAACCAAAGGAACACATAATAAAATTAAAATATATGTAAATTGGACTTCATCAAAATTAAAAACTTTTGCATAGCAGGGGACAATATTAAAAGTGAAAGAGGGACGCCTTGGTCGCTCAGTCGGTTAGACATCCAACTCTTGATTTCAGCTCAGGTCATGATCTCATGGTTCATGAGTTCAAGCCCCAGGTTGGGCTCTGTGCTAACAGTGCGGAGCCTGCTTGGGATTCTCTCTCTCTCTCTCTCTCTCTCTGCCCCTCCTCCACTTGCACTCTCTCTGTCTCTCTCAAAATAAACAAACTTACAAAAAAAAAGTGAAAGAACTCACAGAATGGGAGAAAATATTTGCAAAGCATATGTCTCAGAAAGAATTAATAACCGGCATATATAAAGAATTCCTACAATTCAACAAAAAAATGTCAAATAGCCCTGTTAAAAAATGGACCAAAGACTAGAATAGACATGTCTACAAAGAAGATACTCAAATGGTGAGTAAGCACAAGATATTGAACATCACTAGTCATTAGAAAAATGAAAATCAAAACCACAATGAGATACCCTTTCATCCCTGAGAATGGCTTTTATCAAAAACAAAAGAAAGCAAAACCAAAATACAAGAAAATTAAAAATCAGAAAATAAGGATTGAGTAAGCTGTGGAGAAACTGAAACTCTTGTATGTAGATGGTAGAAATATAAAATGGTGCGGCCGTTGTGGAAACAGTTGTGTTATCATTAATCATTAAAATTTAAATGTAGAATTTGTATGATCCAACAATTCCACTCTTAGGTAAATATCCCCCAAATTACAGTTAAGTACTCAAATACTTGTACATCCTTGTTCATAGCAGCATTTTTCATGATAACCGAAAGGTAGCAGAAAAAATTCATTTCTATCCATAGATGAATGGATAAACAAAATGTTGCTGTAGGTATGTATGTGATATATATATACACACACACACACACACACACACACACACACATATGTATATATATACACACACACATACACACATACACACACACACACACACATATATATGTATATATATGGAATTTTATTCGGCCTTAATAAGATTAATAAGCAATGATAGTCTTGGGGTGCCTGGGTGGCTCAGGTGGTTGTGCGTCTGACTTTGGCTCAGTCATGATCTCATGGTTTGTGAGTTTGAGTCCCACATTGGTCTCACTGTTGTCAGCAAAGAACCTGCCTCGGATCCTCTGCGCCTCTCTTTCTGCGTCCCTCCCCAGCTCACACTCTCTTTCTCAAAAATAAACAAACAACAATAACAGCAGCGACAACAACCAAGAGCAGTGATAATCTGATATGTACTATAATCTGGATGAACCTCAAAAGTATCATTCTAGGGTGACATATGCCAGATACAAAAGGACAGATATACGGTTCCATGTATATGAAGTACCTAGAAAAGACAGATTCATAGATACTAAAAAGTAGTTGCTGTGGGGGTGGAAGGAATGGAGAATTCTTGCTTAACGGGTACAGTGTCTGCTTAGGATGTTGAAAAAAATCCTGAAATGTGCGGTGGTACCAGCTTCACAACTATGTGAACGTACTTAATGCCACTGAATTGTATCCTGAAAAATGGCTGAAATAGTAGATTTCGTGTTATGTATATTTTAGCACAGTAAGACATATCTACTCAAACAAGGTGATCCCCCCCCATGTAGAGCCTTTCAATTGGACTAAATGGCTCAAGGAGAAAGAAAATGTATCGTTCCAGGGGCTCATGCATTTGAGAAATCTGCCCCCGAAGGGGGAGACAGAACCATGGGAATGTCTAAGCAGGGGAAATAGTAGGCTACAAAATTGTTCATGTTCTGCAAAGAGTTGTGGGATGTTGCCTATGGCTGAACATTGAGTTATGCATTGAAAGGACGCGAGCCGCCTTTGGAGCAATCGTTGAACTGCGTGTGCCAGACTCTGCAGGTGGATTTCACTGCCTCAGTGACTAGCCAGTCTCTGAAGACACAGAGAAATACAAAATTATTCCTTATTACTGGAAGTGTCCTAAAAACTAGGCAGGGATATAAATCAGAGAAACGGGCTGTTCTGGCACCACGCACACACCTGTGTTCTTTTCTATTGCTCAGCGACTCCTCGGGGAGAAAATTTGTGGTTCACTCTTGCAGAGTGTGAGCTGGTAAAACCCATGCACTTAGCACGATTTGCGACTGAGCATGTCTCCTCAGGAGGGCACGTGTTACCACAGCCAGGTCTTGGGTGTGCCAAGAACATCAAGTGGTTTGGTTTATGAGTTTGGACGAGGAGATTGGGGTGAGGAAACTGAGCTAAGACAAAAATGGGAAGAAACAGGAATGCATTTTTGGAGGAAGACATGGAGGGACCAGGAGAGGGAGGAGGTAAGAGGGATCAGAGCATCAAGAGGAACCAGGGTGGGGCACCTGGGTGGCTCAGTCAGTTAAGCGTCGGACTTTAGCTCAGGTCATGATCTCACGGTTTGTGAGTCTGAGCCGTGCGTTCGGCTCTGGGCTGACAGCTCAGAGCCTGGAGACTGTTTGAATCCTGTGTCTCCCTCTCTCTCTCTCTCCCTGCCCCTCTCCTGCTTACACTCTGTCTCTCTCTCTTTCTCTCTCTCAAAATATAAATAAATACTTCAAACAAACAAACAAACAACAGGAACCAGGGAAAGGTGTAAACTCTGCCATCTGTGAATCTATATTCCTCATAGATTTCCATCTCTGGCCCAGGCCTCGTCTCTGAACTCTGGATTTGTATGTGCAATGAGCCACTCAACAATTTGCATAGATAGAAGCAAACCTCTCACTGTTCACACTGTCCCCAACTGAACTCCTCAGTTTCCCCCACATCCTTGTACATCTCAGAGGCACCTTTATTCTCCGAGATGCTCAGGTCCAAGCCCTTGGGAACCTCTCTTTCCACTCCAAATCCTATGTATCAGGAGATCCTGTTGTCTCCCCTTCTGCATGCACCCACAATCCGACCTCTTTCCCCTTCCTCTCCTGGCTGCTGTCTGGGTGCAAAATGCTTTTCCTTGTTTGCACGAACACGATGAACTCTTGAATGCTCTAGTCGCTTCTGTCTGTGCCCTATGGTGTCTAATCTCAACCAAATGCTAGCATAAGTTAAAACTCATGGTGGATCATGTCATTCTGTCTTCAGAACCTTGCAGTGGCAACCATTTTACTCAGAGTGAAAGCCCAAACCCTTGAACAGAACAGGAGGATTCTACTCTCCTGCTGTTCCCGTGCTGTTCGGGAAGGCTCTTTCCCCAGAAGATCACATGGCTCACACCCCAAATTCTTGTAGTCTTTGCTCTAATCTCCCTGTTCAGTGATGCCCACCCAGGCTACCTCTTTAAATACCTCCCACCCTGAAGAGTCTCTCATTGTCTTCTCCAGCTGTACTGTCATGTTTTTCCTTAACACTCATCACTTTCTAAATTTTTTTTTCAATAGATGAAATTTATTGTCAAATTGGTTTCCATACAGCACCCAGCGCTCATCCCAAAAGGTGCCCTCCTCTATACCCATCGCCCACCCTCCCCTCCCTCCCACCCCCCATCAACCCTCAGTTTGTTCTCAGTTTTTTAGAGTCTCTTATGCTTTGGCTCTCTCCCACTCTAACCTCTTTTTTTTTTTTTTCTCTCCTTCCCCTCCCCCATGGGTTTCTGTTAAGTTTCTTAGAATCCACCTAAGAGTGAAAACATAACACTCATCACTTTCTAACATACTATGTTATTTCCTTATTTGGTATGTCTGTTGTTTCTTTTCCTTTTCTCCACTACGATATAACTTCCACGAGGGCATCTACTTTTTCTCTTTTAATAACCAGTATACCCAAAGCTCACATAACAGTTCTTGGCACCTAGTAGTTACCCAGTAAATATTGGTGTAATGTGTGAATTGCCCAGTGTGATCCCTGTCTGAGACCCTGCCCTCTATTTTCAGTGGAGAATTTCTCAGGAAAATATGATGAGAAGCTGAATTTCCCATGAAGATGACTGTGGGGGAAAAAAACTACTTGCATTTACTCAGAAAACGGAAGAGCCCAAAAGAAACAAACCACAAATGCTCTTCCCCCCCACCCTACCCTTCCCTCCACCCACTGGCAGATCTGCAGAAATCTCATGGGATGGATGTGGGGCCATAGGGTTCGAGAAGAGCAATGGTTAGACCCGGGAGATCTAGAATCAGACTGCCTGAGTTCCAATCATAGCCCTGCCTTCACCACTGAGTGACCTTGGACTTTTCTGTGCCTTCTTTGCTTATCTGTAAGGTAGGGGGACAGAAATGTCTACCTTGGGTACAAAGATCACAGGACATAACAGACACAAGCGTTTCTAAGTGTGTGTGGAACATGGTGAGTGCTCAGGAAATTGGAAAGTGATTACGCATGAGATTTCCTGAGGCCTGGAGGCATCAGCTGACACTAGATGGTTGGGATCAGGATATGATTACAGGTGCAGATCATACAGGCAGGATCCTCGGTATCTTGTACCCCCTTTTTTCCTCCCCACTCCGGTCCAGCATGGAGGACCTCCAAGGTAGTAACGCACAAAGTTCTACTCCTTCTACCCAGAGAGAAGTTTGCTTGTCTTAAGAGCTTGGTGGATGGTAAGCAGTACTTTAGAGAAGTAGAAAAAGTGGGTGAGGAGCTGAGAGACAGGGAACCAAACATCTGTTCACTGTGCATTTCACGTAGAGTGGACGTGGCGTGAGGAAATCGATAAGAAAGCGTTTTCAGATATCCCATACCCACGGGTGCACCCTTCCTCATGCCCAAACATGTACACACACACATACACAAGTGCATTCCCAAGTATACATGAAGTGTGGCCCAGCATGCTAGCATACAGATCACTTTGAGGATTCCATGAAATTGTCATACATGTTAAAAGCCGAGTAAAAGATTCGGCGCATAGGAATCACCCAACACATCGTTAACCGAAGTTTGGGAGGACACACAGCAGAACTGGAACTCTGGAGACCTCGGAGTGTGCTAAGTGATGCCTCTTCTTCTGTTTCCCTCTCTGTATTTTCTGATGTTTGTTTAGTTAGCCTCCACCGAGAAGCCGAGCAGCATAACACGGTGGAAAGAATGAACCGTGGAGCTGGGTGGCCTGGACGTGAATCCCGGCAGCTGTACTGACTTAGGTAGGTGACACTGGGCCAGTTCCACTCTCTGCCTGAGTTTCTCCATCTGCCAATCGGGAGTACAGTCCTAGCTATCAGGCGGGGGTGTTGTGAGAATTAGATCATTTAATACCTACAAACTGGTCCTTGTGACAGATTGAAGCCTCCACTGTCTGGATGCCTCTGGTAACAAGCTGTAGGTGATGGATGCATAGAGGAAATGCTCAGATCCCCGACTTCCTGCTCTCAGATGACACCCAGTCCTTGGTCTTCTGTGGCAGCCCTGGGTAGCACACCTCTGGTTACCTGGAAGCCCTTGATGTCCAGGGACATGGGAGATGTTGTGGGATCAGGAAGAGGGGATTGTACCCCAAGGCAGTGCTTACCTGTGAGTCCCAACAGCAGAGCCAGCAGCAGGTAAGGAGGCAGGTGGGGCCTGGAGGCAGGGGCCAACATTGCGGAGGCCTGGGGACCCTGCTCTGTGCAAATGTGTGTGCTGGGTAGAATGGGCCTCTGTTCTGTAGAGAGGAAAAGCCTTCCTTCTCCTGTCATTAGGGGAAGTGCCTATGATGGGGTGACATGGTTGTGGGGCAACAGTCTGCTTCTAGATTGTGAAAGAGAAGTCAGGCAGAGAAGACCTCACTTGGTGAGGGGTCCTCTTCTCTTTTTCAGAGAGTGGAGAGGCCCAGGAGAGATAATGCTTCCTGCCTGCATGGGGCCTCTGCCCCCTCCAGTGGGCCCTCCCCCCATCTTGAGGTCTTCATGGTGATTCCCGACTTGGGAGCCCCAGACTAAGGCGGATCTGCAGTTGGGGGCTGTGTCCCAAGCTCCTGAGCCCAGAACACTTTGGGATGGCTGGCTTGTGGCCTCAGGCTCCACCAGCCTGCCAGACGATGGGGTAGAAGTCTAGAAGTGAAGTAACTCCATGCTTTGGAGTTACTCAGCAGGAAGAAAAGTGGTTCACCCAGAGCCTGCCCAACTTTGTGATTGAACGAGGTCTATTCCAGAAATGACTCCCCATTCCAACCCTGTATGTTGCAACTGGTAAAATTTCACCCAAAGGCATAGTACAGTGTGGACCTCTGAAGTTGTCTGTGCTTGGGGCACCTGGCTGGCGCAGTCCGTGGAACGTGTGACTCTTGATTTGGGGACTGTGGGTTTGGGCCACACCCGTGCAGATTATCTAAAAAAAAAAATCTTAGAATAAAAAAAAGCAGTTGTATGTGCTTACATCATTTTCTCTCCTCTTTCAGGAGAGGCAGTGGGTTATAGGTCCCAGAAATCATCACACTCCCAAGCATTTATCTGAGTGAAATGAAAACCAGGACCTCACAAAAACCCATGTGGGAATGTTTACAACATTCTGTAATGACAAAAAGCTGGAAACATCCCAAACGTCCAGTAATAAGGGAAGGCTTGAACGAACTATAGGGCATTCATAGCAGGAACTACTTCTGAGCAGTAAGAAGGAATAAATTATTTACATGTGCACAACTTGTAAGTTTCCGAAGGCATTATGTTGAGTGAACAAAATCAATCTCAAAACGTCACGTACTGTGGGAATCCACTTACACAACATTGTCGAAGTTGTAGAGAACAGATGGGCATGTGCCAGAGGTTTGGTGTGGTGGGGCGGGTGGGCACTCTGAAAAGCCAGCACAACGGAAACTTTGCGGCCATGGAGTTGTTCTGTACCCTGAATGTGGTGGTGTTTACACCAAATACACATGAGCAGAAAGACGCAAACAAAAGCTGGGAATGTTACAAGACTGAGCTATAAAACACAGTGCCGTTGTCATTCTAAGGTGGACACCCACTATGACGTTATCTAAAATTAACATATTAAGATGATGGGATAGAAATGTGCACGCAGGGTGTGGGGTCCGGAATACCAGAGCATTGTATCCCCATCATTCATAGTGGGATGTCAGTGAACAATGCCTACGGGGGAGATGTCTAGAAGTGACAGTGTAAGCATGCTATATGAGATCTGGCTATGAAATCTAGAATAAGCAGTTAAAGATAATCAATTAAAAGAGTGGAAAATGGTTGCCTCTGACGGGTGGAAAATAGTGGAAGGTAGGGAGATTCCGGTTTTAATATGTAGAACATACCGAACTCTTTGCCTCTTAAACCACGTGCATATGTAACTGTGATAAAGGTAAAATCTAATCTAGGTGAGTAGATCGATAAGAGCTACTCATAAAAGAATGTCCACACGATAAGCGGTAATACAGGCTTGATAAGCTTTCTGAATATAAGATCGATCTTCAAAACTCAATTACCATCCTATACAGAGGCCCAAAACCCAGTGCAAACAATAATAATAATTTTTAAAGATTCCATAAACTAGAAAGTTAATACTCTAGTTAATAGCTCTAACTAGGGATGCATAAGAACCATAACGGAACAAAAAGCCCTATAAAATGGTGAATTAAAAGTCATCAAAGAAAACCAAACTTGAGGTGTCTCATGTCCATGAGTGGCAAAACTTATTGGAAGATGTCATTGCGCCCAAATGAGTACATAAAGTCAGTGTAACCAAATCATAATCATAAAGGTGTTTATAATGAAAGTTGACAAAGTGATTCTCAAATGCGTGTGGGCCAAGGAGAGCCGGGCCATTCTGAGAAACCAGGACCAGGTGGGAACGTTTGCCCAAAAGAGGTATCGAAACATGTTCTACAGCTATTCTAATGAAGACAGTTTTTTGTTTTTGTTTTTTAACGCATTTTATTTTTTGTTCTTTGGTGGAGCGGCTCGTCAAATCTTTCATGCACTTACAAAATGGGATTGTTTGTCTTTAAATATTGTCTCTCAGGCGTTGGCGAGCTTTGTCTTAGATGGCCGGACAGTAAATGCTTTATGCTTGTGGACCGTCAGGTCCGGATGGCAATCACTTCTCTCTGACATTTCAGCCCAAAAGAAGCCACAGAATAAAACTTGACTCGCACAAACAGGGGGTTGTACCTAGCCCACCTGTGTCCCAGATACAAGTCCTCGAGTAGATTCGTTTGACAAATACTTTCTCATCGGTCACCTTCCTTTTCTTTTTATCAACAGTATCTTCTGAAGAACAAGGTTTAAATTTTTATAAAGTCAAATGGATCAATGTTTTCCTTTCTAGATTGTGCTTCCCATGTCTTACCTAAAAGAGTCTCTGCTCACCCAAGGTCATAAAGATTTACTTTTGTTTGTTTGTTTGTTTTTTCCTCCAGTTCCTTCTAGAAGCTTTACAATTTTAGGTTTCAAATTTAGGTCTAGAAAAAAAATTTAGGTCTATGATCCCACTGACCACATTCATTTGTTCCGAGTATTTTTGTGTGTATTGTACGATAATCTTTCTATAAGGTAATATTCTTTTAAGACCGTATTAAATGTTGTGTATGTTCTAAGGAAATGGTCACATCAAAAGTTGGGGCGCCTGGGTGGCTCAGTCGGCTAAGCGTCTGACTTTGGCTCAGGTCACGACCTCGCGGCTTGTGAGTTTGAGCCCCACCTCGGGCTCTCTGGTGTCAGTGCAGAGCCCGCTTCGGTTCCTGACTGCCTCTCTCTCTGCCCCTCCCCAGCTCGTGTTTTCTCTCTGTCTCAAAAATAAATGAGAGCATCGAAAACTTTTTGAAAAAAAAAAAAAAAAAGTCATCAAAAATGAAAAGCTTTGGGGTGCTTGGGTGGCTCAGACGGTGAAGCATCCGGCTTCGGCTCAGGTCATGATCTCGTGGTCTGTGAGTTCAAGCCCTGCATCGGGCTCTGTGTTGATGGCTCAGAGCCTGGAGCCTGCTTCGGATTCTGTGTCTCCCTCTCTCTCTGCCCCTCCCCCGTTCATGCTCTGTCTCAAAAATAAACGTTAAAAAAAAAAAACGAAAAGCTTTTTTTTTTTTTTTTGTACTAGAAAAGCTCCCAAATGACACTAATACAGCTGCTGTGTGGACCACAGCAGGGGAACAAGAGGGACTCTCCACTTGTGCCCACAGAAACAGAGAGAAAAATGCTCGTTGCAAAGTTGTATTACCCAAACAGCAGATAGAGCTTTAATACTATCCTGAGAGCCAGCCCTAAGTTGTAGAATGTTCTTATAATATTTTTTTAATGTTTATTTATTTTTGAGAGAGAGAGACAGACAGACAGAGCATGAGTCGCGGAGGGGCAGAGAGAGAGAGGGAGACACAGAATCTGAAGCAAGTTCCAGGCTCTCAGCTGTCAGCATAGAGCCTGATGCGGGACTCAAACTCATGAGCCGTGAGATCATGACCTGTGCTGAAGTCGGATGCTCAACCGAGTCCCCCAGGCCCCCCAGAGTATTCTTAGAATAGAGAGCCATGGAGCTGTGCAAAGTTAAGAAAATGGAGCTATATATACCAACGTGAAGAAATCCCACATGCTACGCTGAGCCCCAAAAATAAAAGTTCCAGAGTGCTGTATACTGTATAACAGCATTTATATAAAACTTACAACATGAAAACTAAAATTGTGTATTCCTTAAGGATTTATAACACGTTGTAAAATTTTAAAATCCACTTTGAGAAGGATAAACATGAAATTCAAGACCGTGTTTTTAAAAGAAACAGGAGGGGCGCCTGGGTGGCGCAGTTGGTTAAGCGTCTGACTTCAGCTCAGGTCACGATCTCGCGGTCCGTGAGTTCGAGCCCCGCGTCGGGCTCTGGGCTGATGGCTCAGAGCCTGGAGCCTGTTTCCGATTCTGTGTCTCCCTCTCTCTCTGCCCCTCCCCCGTTCATGCTCTGTCTCTCTCTGTCCCAAAAATAAACGTTGAAAAAAATAAATAAATAAAAAAATAAATAAAAGAAACAGGAGACCGTTATCAGCAATAAGTTACTATTTCGCAAAGACAGGATGGGTAGGACCAAGGATTTCTTACATATTTCCTATATGTTTCGGAACCAAAACAGGCTCATTCCATGCAGTAACCTCAAAACATACAGGCATACAGGTGTCAAATAAAATCGTACTTGCAGAAGGTGTGTATGAAAGTAAAATGCGTTCCTCCAAAATAAGGAAGGAGCTCAAGTGTCTACCAAGAGATGAATGGATAAAGAAGATGTGGGTATATGTCCACATATACACTGCACATATACACACATTACTCAGCCATAAAAAGGAATGAAGTCTTGCCACTTGCAGCAACATGGATGGATCTAGAGAATATAATGCCAGCTGAAATAAGTCAGGGAAAGACAAATGCCATATGATTTCACTCATATGTGGAATTGAAAACAAAACAAATGAACGATTTAAAAAAAGGAGGCAAACCGAAAAACAGACCCTTACCTGTCGAGAACAACCCGATGGTTACCAGAGAGGAAGGTGGGGGGTGGGGGGTGGGGAGGGGGATGGGAGAAATAGGTGAAGGCAGTAAGAGTACACTTAATCATCATTAGCCGTGACGAATGCATAGAATTGTTGAATTCCTATGTTGTACACTTGAAACTAATATAACACTGTATGCTAACTGTACTGCAATTCACATTTTAAAAAGAAAAAAGGAAAGTAAAATGTGCTCTGAAAATGAAGGGCCGTTCCTCATCACAGACAGAATGGGAACCTTCTTTTCTTGACCCTCTTGATTGTCTTGGGGCAGAGGCAGGGCCAGTGTGAAGCTCAGTGCATCAGGGTCTCTGGGTCCCTGAGACCAGGGTCCATCCTTGACTCTGCTCTGAAGAGAGCGGAACATCAGGACTCGGCTCTGAGAGAAGGAACATCAGGAGGGTATGGGGAAGGGGGCATGTCCAGGATGGAAATGGGGGCGGGGGGCAGCTTCTCCCACCATGTGAGCCTCCTGGACAGGGTGGGAGGAAATTCATTGCAGAGCATGCAAGAACGATCGTGGAAAAATCATTCATTCATTCATTCATTCTTGTATTAATTCCCCAAATACTGCCTGGATTCATGGTACAGATCAGAAATAAGACCCCTACTCACTACACCCCAGCCCCCTCTGTCTGGTATTCTGAACTCCCCCCCCCCCACGTTCATGTTTGCCAGTAGTCTGAGCCTCCCTGTCCCTCGATGGGCTCCATTAGTAGATTTTAGCAATACTTTTCTAATTCATTCCAAAATAAGTCCTACGAAAACTGGCATATATAACAGGATATGGGGGCACTCTTTGGAGCTTGAGGCTCAAAGCTTTGACCTTCATCCCACCTCCACAGCTTGGATCCCCACCCAGGGTTCCAAGGGACTTCATTTAAAAGCTCCAAACCCAGGGCACTCTTGGATGCGTGAGAGCTGGAAGCCTCTGAGATTTCCAACAGACCTTTGGAGAAAACAAGTGTTTCCAGCCTTTTCTTGAGCCTGGATCTCCCTGGGAGGCACAGTGTGAAACAGTGGCCTTACCCTGGACTCCTCTTGCCAGCCCATGATGGTGACCATGACCTCTCTCCTTATGTACTAAGACCTGCCCCCAACTCACCTGTTACCAGCTCCGCCACCTGCAGATGTAGGTGACTATGAAACTCATCGCCAGCAGCACCTTGAAGCCCAGAAGGAATGCCACAAAGATGAGGACAGGCATCTCGGGACCTAAGTACCAACGGGCAGAAGGACACGGCAAAGGGGACACTGTGAGTTTAAATACCTCACTCCACTCAGGAGACAAAGGTGACCTAGTTGCTCAGAGCAGTGGAGGTGGGCTTACCTGAGCTTCCGATGGGCTTGTATGTGCCGTGTGCTTCCGCAGACAGTATGAGGCTGGCCTGGATGGGAGGTTGGGTCTCGTGCTGCACCTTACAGGTGAGCACGTGTTCGGACCCCGGCCCTGACACGTTCACCAAATGCAAGCTTTCCAGGGTGTAGGTCCCATCACTATTCTGCTTGGATGTGCATTGCTCAGCTCCCTTGATCGTATGGCAGTTCTCCGTCCAGGTGAGATGCACACTCTGTGGATAGAATCTCTGCACGCGGCAGGTGACAGCCACCAAGTCCGAGGAGCGTGAAGACTGGGACACTGTCACTGTAGAGGGAACTGACACAGCCCAGAGAAAGCAGACAATCACTATAGGAAGGCCACTGTGGGAGCGTGGGAGCTGCTTGAAGATGGGTCATCTGCCCAGGGTCTGCCCCAGAGGAGGATCCAGGTACTTGTGAACAGATTCCTGCATAGGTAAATGCATGGCTGAATGAGAGTGTGCTTTGAGTGAATGCACGCTTGGTGCATGGTCAGATCGAGGAAGGCATGAAGAAAAGAATGAGTGGGATTGATGAAAACCTCCAAATCTTGCTCTCTCTTTTTCCACTTTGGCCATGAAAGATGCAAAGATGAACATTAAATGCCATTTAAGAACCTACAAGTCAGGTGACCCACTCCATGACTTGATGATTCTACGAGTTGAAGATTCACGAACTCTACATCTTTACGACTCCAAGGTACTGAGATTTTACACTGGAAGGCACTAGGATTTGGAGAGGTTCAATAACCTGCCCGAGGTCACAAGTGGCAAAGCTGGGGTTACACCAGACACAGCGTGTTTTACTGTCGTGCTAGTCAGACACCCCAACTTTCAGGCTCTATGCATTTATGATTCCCAGCTTCTGAAATCATGATCCAACGACTTCTAGAACTCTTTGCAACTGGGTTTTCAGCTGTGCAGTAGAATGTATTCACAATGAGGAGACTTTGGAATAGGTTTCAATAGGACACAACCTTGTATATTTCAGTAGAATTCGTATGATGGCCCAGCGTCTAACACTAAACCAAGGGAGAACCCGATTGTGGGCCCTGCATTTGACAGCACAGCCAGATGCAAGAACTTGTGTGAGTCACTTTCCCTCTCTCTCCAAAACTCTTAAATTATGCAATTGTCTAAGGTCAGATCATGTTTCACGGGTCTAGTTGAGACAGATTTCAGCCCTTGGTGTAAGGTAGAGACAGGACTCCTTACGTAGTGCAACTAGAAGGAACAAAGGGCATCTGTCCCCTAAATGTCCTCCCTTCATACTCAGCTGATCCAGATGGATCATTTCTGTCAGTGCTGCTTAAGAAATGGGTGGGACAGGGGCACCTGGGTGGCTCAGTTGGTCAAGCATCCGACTTCGGCTCAGGTCATGATCTCGCGGTCCGTGAGTTCAAGCCCCGCGTCGGGCTCTGTGCTGACAGCTCAGAGCCTGGAGCCTGCTTCGGATTCTGTGTCTCCCTGTCTCTCTCTCTCTGTCTTCTCTCTGTGCCCCTCCCCCCTCATGCTCTCTGTCTCTCAAAAATAAGTAAATGTTAAAATTTTTTTAACATTTAAAAGATGAGTGGGACAGCCAAGGCAGGACGCCGTCCCCAGAAGTCACTATCTGTACTCAGCCTTTCCCTTCTCAGCACACAGGCAAGGATTACTCCCAAGCAAAGAGGAAGAGCTAGAGAAGGGAGCATTCAGGATGGAGGAAGCCTGGGGTCCAGGAAGGATTGGCCAGGGTAAGTAAGAGGGCGTTAGAGGATGCCAAAGACCACAGAAAGGAGGGACAGGCTCAGATGCCCTTTCTAGCCACCAGGGAGCTCTCCTGGCTGTGTGGTATCCAGGCAGCATCCGGAGGACAGAGACCCAGGCCCAGCGGATGATCACTGTTTCAACACACAGAATGGCCGTGCATGTGTGGTCCCCTCTAATCCTCACAAAACCACAAGAGCTGAACAGGGCATATGCTACCTAGTATCAGAAAACAACAACAAAAAGCCACTTAGAAGGAACCTGTACCAAACAGGCCCCGATCTCATAAAAATTCTCCAGGAAGAATTGGTTGAAACTTCATCTGGTAAAACGTTTCAGTGATGAAACTAATTTTGTTTAATTTACATCTTAATTCAATATAAAATATAACGCAGCAATGCGCCGACCCTTGGAAGGAGCGAGTGCTGCGAGTCTAAGGAAGTAGAGATAATTTTCCCCCAAACCTGACTCTACGTCCTACCAGTGAATCCATACGGTGCCTGCACGTTTCACATTTGCGGCACCATCATTAGAAGGTCGTTGAAAAATTATTTGAATGTCCTGTCGATTTTCACAGGAGCCTCTTTCAATCAATGCGTTCTCTCTTTAAGTTTTTAATGCTTATTTATTTTTGAGACAGAGAGAGACAGAGCACGAGCAGGGGAGGGCAGAGAGAGAGGGAGACACAGAATCCGAAGCAGGCTCCAGGCTCTGAGCTGTCAGCACAGAGCCCGACGCGCGGCTCGAACTCACAAACCACGAGATCATGACCTGAGCCAAAGTCGGATGCTTGACCGGCTGAGCCACCCAGGCGTCCCAACAACGTGTTCTCTTTTGAAGTGCCCACGGAATGATGAGTTTCATGGATCTTCTTCGTTTTCCATCTGGAAGCACTCAGAGGCTTTGCCTGTGATGCCTGCGGTCCCCCCATCATTGGCATCAACTTCTCGAAATACAACTTTTGCAAGATCTCTGATTTCATTTCACAATGGATGCAGATTCCTTCTACATAGCGTGGTCTCTTGCTTGCCACGCTTCAATCAAGGCAAGACTGATCTAGAGCAGAGGGTTTCTAGACTACGCACCGCCTCCCCCAGCTGCTGGTTCAGAGCGGCCGTGCTGGGAGACTTGTCCCTCCTCGAACTCCCACAACACTTCCCGCATTCTCCGCCTTGAGATTTCTCCATAACCACAAAATGTCACCCAGACCATGCAAGCACATCCCAGCTTCCCTCTCCCCACCCCCCCTCCAAGGGACAATCCCCAGGAATGCTCTACCCAGTTCCTGAGAGGGTCCCAGTGGGGCTGAGCCTCATTTGTCCACAAGGGCAACCATTCAATAACTCACCCTTTCTTGAGTGTCCTGCCTTCCCTGTCTGACCCTCCCCACCCCTTATCCCAACCTCTGTGCCTCTGTGGATCCCTTCCCAAACACCTGCACCTGGTCCTGGTTTCAGGCTCTGCCGTCAGGGGAACCCAGATAAAGACACCCACAGTGGCATTTCTGGGACAGGAAACCCAGCAGAGGTGCAGCCAGTATTGAGCAGCGAGGGGTTTGAGTGGGGGCTAGTTTTACAAGTAATTCATTTGTGAATATCTGTATTTTCTAGGATTTTTGCTTTCCTACACAATTGTCCTAACTCCAGGGAGTTATATAATACATACTCAGGTAATGAAGAACCCTCTGAATTATCATTTTCCTACTTTACACTCAAATATACTGAGGCTGGGAGAGCCTAAGTAACTAAGCAGGCAATCCCATAGATGGCAAAGAGTGGATAGAAGCCTGAGTTCACCTCTTGCACTGCTGGTGGGAATGCAAACTGGTGCAGCCGCTCTGGAAAACAGTTTGGAGGTGCCTCAAAAAATTAAAAATAGAACTACCCTACGACTCAGCAATCGCACTACTAGGCATTTATCCAAGGGATACAGGTGTGCTGTTTCGAAGGGACACATGCACCCCCGTGTTTATAGCAGCACTATCGATAATAGCCAAAGTATGGAAAGAGCCCAAATGTCCATCGATGGATGAATGGATAAAGAAGATGTGGTATATATATACAATGGAGTATTACTCGCCAATCAAAAAGAATGAAATCTTGCCATTTGCAACAACGTGGATGGAGCTAGAATGTACGATGCTAAGTGAAATAAGTCAGTCGGAGAAAGACAAATATATGATGTCACTCATGTGTGGATTTAAGATACAAA
The DNA here is from genome assembly GCF_018350155.1 of Leopardus geoffroyi. Taxonomy (NCBI): domain Eukaryota; kingdom Metazoa; phylum Chordata; class Mammalia; order Carnivora; family Felidae; genus Leopardus; species Leopardus geoffroyi. The sequence goes on from NC_059336.1 coordinate 28,792,628, forward strand.
ACAGCTGAATGTGAGGGAAGGGAAGTAAAAATAAGACAGAAACAGAGAGGGAGACAAACCACAAGAGACTCAAATACAGAGAACAAACTGAGGGCTGCTGGTGGGGTGTTGGGTGGGGGGGGAAGGGCTAAAGGAGTGAGGGGCACTAAGGAGGGCACTTGTTGGGATGAGCACTGGCTGTTACATGTAAGTGATGAATCACTGAACTCTATTCCTGAAATTATTATTACGCTATATGTTAACTAAGTTGGATTTAAATTTAAAATAATGATAACAATAAAAAAAGAAGCCTGAGTTCATATGAAAAATCTCTCCCTCCCTGGCTTTGCAACCTGGGGCTGACTTTCCTTCTTTGAGCCCGAGTTTCCTTCTGTAAATCCTCAAGGGCACAAAGAGCACAAGGCGGTGGCACACCTTTAATTCGTCAACCCACATGAGTGTGCTTTACTGACTGTGTGCTGTGCTCATTTGAGGTGTTAATGTCAGTATTTTTTTTTTAATTTTTTTTTTCCAACGTTTATTTATTTTTGGGACAGAGAGAGACAGAGCATGAACGGGGGAGGGGCAGAGAGAGAGGGAGACACAGAATCCGAAGCAGGCTCCAGGCTGTGAGCTGCCAGCACAGAGCCCAACGCGGGGCTCGAACTCATGGACCGCGAGATCGTGACCTGGCTGAAGTCAGATGCTTAACCGACTGCGCCACCCAGGCGCCCCTAATGTCAGTATTTTTATTCGTGTAAAGTGATGTCTTTCCTGCCACAATAATAGCGAAAATATTGAGGAAAATATTTTATAGACTTTAAAGTCCGATGCACATTTAAGGAATTCAATATTACTGCTGTGCAACCTTGGACCACTCACTTGCCTTCTCTGGGGGTTAGACTCGTCATAAACAACGGGATGCTTGCTATAATTCTTCCTAGGCATGACGCCCGTGACCTCACCGGATTTATAGACCTGCCAAGCATGGGTCCAGGCCAGGAAAATCGACAACAACAAAAAAAATCAGAGGACACATGAGGCCCTTACCTAAGTATGAGTAATCGTCCAAAGACGACATAGTCCCTAAAATTTAGAAGCTGCAAACACATCCTCTTCATATAAAACAGCAATAATAAAAACATGAACTTCCTGGAAGATACTGTTCCCCATTTTACAGATGAGGAGACTGAGTTCAGAGAGGTGACGTGAATGCTACAAATAATAATTAGGAGCCACCCCAGCGACTGCCACCCTGAACGGTTAGCATGAGCAAGGCACTGTGTTGTGCGCCTTACAGGTGTCATTTCACTGCACCCGTGCCACCACCAAGTGAGGGCTGTGCCATTTTCAGAGGAGGAAACGGAGGCAGAGACATCCACAGCCCAACTCTGCACGGACCCACCTGAGCAGCGAGAACGCCCTTACCACGGAGGTACTGGTCCAGGTTGATGGCTTTCTGGAAGACCAGTGTGGATTTACGACTGACGTGGCATCGGACGAAGGAGAGCACATCATCCACTTGCAGCGGGACGAGCACTCGGCTGGTCACATTGTGTGTGTCCCCACTGGGGTGGACGTAGTTCTGCGTCTTTGGGAGCTCGTGGTTCTTTTTAAACCAGGTCACGGTAATGTGGCGCGACGGGAATCCGGAGGACACGTAGGTCAGCTGGATGCTCTTCCCCGGCTCGGATCGCTGAAGGGGGCCTTGCAAGGAGTAGGAGTAGGTGCTCCGGCCTGCAGGGAGAGACCACCCCTCCCATGAGAGGCTCGGAGGTGCCCAGAGACCACGGCTCCATGAGAAGCCCCATCGCGTCCTCCCCCTTAGGGTGTAAAGGTTAATTCCAACAGGAGTCGGATTCTGAAGCCAACATCGGAGGCCCGGCAGTGACTAGACGGGGAGCACAGCAGTGTGTATGGGGCCGACTCCCACCCACACCCCCCGGCCAACACCTGCATCGCTGGACTCATCTCCATTTCACAGATGAGGAAACTGAGGCCCAGACAGGCTAGGTAACTTGCCCGCGGTGCCCAGCCAGTCAGTGGCAGAGCCGGGGTTCTTAGCCAGACAGTCTGGCCCCAGGGTCTTTGTCTGCAGTCTCAGCTCAGGCGTGTCCTCTATCCCCGACAAGGGAATATCACGTCCATGCGCAAAGCTCCCGGGTCATAGAAAAGCAGGTGGCGCAGAGAAGACCTTAAGAGCACAGGCGTTGGGGGTCACACTGTGCTGGGCACCCCGGCGACTGCAAACAGTCCGGATGCCAAGCAAAGGTCAAGGAAAGGAATCCCCAGCAGGCCAGGCGAGCCCCACAGGTGTAGGACACAGATGAGGAACTGAGCCCTGGGCAGGCGGTGCTTTGCCCGAGAGCTCAGATGGTTGGTGGCAGCCTTGTGATGGGACACCGATCTGCTCAGCTCCAGAGTCTGGCCACCTCTAAACACGAGATCCAGAGTCCGCTTCAAAGGAGCGAGGGTCCCGTCGGCAAGCAGACGGAGCCCCACAGCAGGAGGCCCCGTGGGAAAGTGCCAGTGTGATGACTGAACCATGTGCACAGCGGGGCCGTTCAGGGACAAGGACAAATCAGAAACAGAGCACGTAAGCCTGAGTTTGAGAACAGACGTGAGGTAACACTGAGGTCTATCTTCTCCGGCAGGATGGGGGAGAAAAATACAAAAGAGCACAGTGATTTTGCAGACAGACCGCCCTGCCTTTTGACCCCAGCTCAGACCTCTCAGACCTCGGCCCCTCCGCTGCCTGTCCTGTCCTACGTCAGCCAAGCTACGCGAGCACGACTGGGACACGGTAAGTGCCCTACAGGCGTCAGCCAGACGCGAACGGAGGGCTGAGGTGGGGATACCGAAGAAGGGCTCTGTGGGCCAGACCAGGGAGGTGCTGCTGTGCAGGGGCACTCGCACGGAACGGAAGGGGCCCTGAACGCCAGAAAAGGAAGAAAGATAAGACAGAGGAAAAAACTCGGAGTCAGTAAAGAAGTGACTCAGAATGAAATAACGATACTTGCTTTTCCGAAGACAAAAGACCAGTTTGGAGTTTTCTATCCAGATCTGTGTATCCCACTGGGGGGAACACTTCTCTTATTTCTGCTGGACGTGGACAAAAAACCTGGAGAAACTGAATGGTGAGTAGGATCATTCCCCAAGAATTCTTACAGCAGGCAGATCAAGGCCGGATCTGTCCGGGAGAGATAGGATGCAGGATCGAAGCCCTTGCTGGGAAGACGGGCTGTTTTGCCAGCCCGGCCTCCATCCACCCTTTGCTGGGAGCGGCAGGGACCCTGAGACATGGGCACAGACGCAGCCGTTCACACCTGCGCACACCTCCTGTAGGGAGCTGTCCTCCCCCACTTAGGGCGGTTCTGAAGAGCTGTCAGTCCTCACTGGGGCTTCCCTAGGCCTGGCCAATCACGATACTCTCTTCTCTTCCCATCCCCACATCCCCTCCTGGCCGGTCATTCATTCTCCCGAGCTGATCCAAGCTGGTCCAGGAGAAGCAGCTTGGGCGGCTGGTGTGGGTCTGAACTGCGAGCAGGCAGCTCCCCCTAGTGGACACAGTCACGCACGGCCACAAAGGGCGAGAGAAGGGGAGCTTGGAGAGGATTAGGATGGGCGGAGGGAGGCGAGGAGGAGAGAGAAAGGAGGCAGAGAGAGAGAGAGAGAGAGAGAGATTGAGAGAGAACTGAATAGGAGAGAGGAGAATCTTGCTCCGGCACCCACTCTGTTTCCCAGCTAAGGGAGTTGAGAATTCTGGCCTCTTTGAAATTGACTCTCAGAAACTTCCAGCTGAACCAGTCTTGATTAAAAACCTTTGGTGCCCAGCAGTCCCTAATCTCTGCCATTTCTTGCAGTCAAGCGTGAAGGCAGCAAACTTCCTACCAGAAGAGTGCATGGGACTGGGGAAGGGAAGTCCTGCTCCTTGTTGGTGGGGGGGGGGGGGGGGGAAGGAGGGAGGGAGGGAACTTAGGGGTGAATGGCTCCGAGTTTTATCGCCAGCCCAGGGAACCCTCCCTTCTGTCACCTTCATCCAGTGCCACCCCGAGCCCCTGACCTACTATAGCCTGCACCCCAGGCCCATGCTTGGTGTTTTCATGCCTGACTCTCCCAGCCATGCCGCCCAGAGGGGCCAGCAAGAGACCGCACCCACCTTTCCCCAGCCTGGGTGCCTGGGCCCGCAGGGTGATGTTGGCCCGGACGGGTGGCTGCTCATCCTGGACCACCCAGCAAGCAAACTCGCTCCCGTCCAGCGTGGCCTCCGCCTGCCACGTGTGCTTCAGAGAGTAGGTGCCATCTGGGTTTCTCGTGACCTGTGGGGACTCCACCGTGTGGACCTGGTGTCTGTTCTCCATCCAGGTGAGACGTAGGTGGGAGGGGTAGAAGTGGCTCGCGTGGCAGATGAGATTCACTCTCTGTTGCACGTGGATGTACGTCCCGGAGGTCTTGGTGGTGATCTTCAGGGTGGGGACAACTAGACAACCAGAAAGAAACATCTGTTGAGATTACCCCTGCCCAGCTGGCCTCTTTCCTTCTCCCAAGAACCACACACGAGACCTGTCACTCTCATCCGTTACCTTTCTTGTATGCTTAATGTAAGGCAAATAAAGTGAAATGTTGACATTCATTAAATATGAGTAGGGGAGCCTAGGTGTCTCGTGTGTTATTTTTTGTATGTTTGAAATATGCACCACCATGAAATACAATTTTAAGAATCACTGGGACACCTGGGTGGCTCAGTCGGTGAAGCGTCCGGCTCTTGATTTCAGCTCAGGTCATGATCTCACTAGTTCGAGCCCCGCATCAGGCTCTGTGCTGACAGTGCAGAGCCTGCTTGGGATTCTCTCTGCCCACCCCCTGCTTTGACTCTCTCTCTCTCAAATTAAATAAACAAACATTTAACAAATCAAATTAAGTGAATAAAAAGAATTACTGGGGCACCTGGGTGGCTCAGTTGGTTAAGCGTCCAACTTCAGCTCAGGTCATGATCTCACGGTTCGTGGGTTCGAGCCCCGTGTCGGGCTCTGTGCTGGCAGCTCAGAGCCTGGAGCCTGCTTCTTCCTCTCTGCCCCTCCCTTGTTCGTATTCTCTCTCTCTCTCTCAAAAACAAACATTAAACTTTTAAAAAATATATTTAAAAAATTGCTAAAATATGATGCCCACAAGGACAAGGATTTAATTTTACTCGTTGCTGTATCTTCAGCACCCAGAACAGTGCCTGGTACGCAGTCGATACTCATTATTTGTTGAATGAATAAGACATTTAAAAAATTTTCTTTAAATTTACATTTATTTATTTTTGAGAGACAGAGAGAGAGGGCACAAGGGGGGGACGGGCAGAGAGAATGAGACGCAGAATCCGAAGCAGGCTCCAGGCTCTGAGCCGTTAGCACAGAGCCTGACGCGGGGCTCGAACCCACGAACCGCGAGATCATGACCTGAGCCGAAGTCAGACGCTTAACCGACTGAGCCACCCAGGTGCTCCAGGACATTTTTTAAATTTAAAAATAATAACAATGATATTAATAGATGCCATGATAGTAGCAGTGATATTAATCGCAATGATATTAATAAATATTAATAGAGGTGTTTGGAATGGAAAGTTGAGACAAGATCATGAGATAATAGTAAGATGATGATGATGGTGATAAATGGAAAGTTGGGACCAAACATTCATCAACAACTTCCTGTATGCCAGGCACTGTTCTAGGTACTTCATAAGGAATGATTATGCAATCCTCACATGAAACCTACAAGGGCTTATTTTTATTCCCACTCTGGGAGGGGACTGAGGCCCAAAGAAGTTAGGGGACTTACCCAAGATCACACACGTCGTAAAGTGGTACAGCCAGGATTAAACCCAGACGGCCGCCCCCGGTCCCCCCGGGGGGGGCGGGGGGGAGAATGGGACTTTGGGCAGAAGACGCTGAAAGCCGATGCTGCCGGGACATGACACCCCTCCCCCAACACTTCTTGCCCACCCACCTTGGAGCACTTGGGAGAGGGTCATGGTCTTTCGCAGAGGCTCTCCCAGCGCCCTGTGGGTGACTTCGCAGGTGATCTCCAGTAAGAGATCCTGGAGGGTCAGTGTCACCCGCACCTTACTGGTAACGAAGTAGTGGCCTTGGTTGTGGGTCACCAGGTGCTGGGCTGAGGCTGGATGCTCATCGCTGCCCTTCATCCAGGTGACATTGAAATCCCAGGAGTTGAAGGGGCCGGCGGTACAGTTAAAAGGCACCGGGTTTCCCGGGGTCGTCCTCCGAGATGGGCCCGTCAGAGAGATGAAGGGCCGCCCGGCTGTGAAAGAGAGCTTGTGACCATACAAGGCGCATCCGACACTCAACAGCCTGTAAGGGCTGCCGGTGGCACGTCAGGCCTTGGGGACTGACTGTGTGCTGTGTCTTGTTCCGGCCTTGGGGAGCATAGACGGATGATGACAAGTAGACAAACATGGCATTCTAACTGGGGCTCAACCTCAGGGAAACAGAGTGCTGAGGTAAAAAAAAAAAAAAAAAAAAAAAAAATGCCAGAAGGCTTATTCTAGAAGAAAATAGTAGTCTATGGCCATACCACCCTGAACGCGCCTGATCTCGTCTAGAAGAAAATGAGAGAAGGCTTCCTGGAGGAGGTGACATTTTGTTTTTGTTTTTGTTTTTTTTATAATTTTTTTTCAACGTTTATTTATTTTTGGGACAGAGAGAGACAGAGCATGAACGGGGGAGGGGCAGAGAGAGAGGGAGACACAGAATCGGAAACAGGCTCCAGGCTCTGAGCCATCAGCCCAGAGCCCGACGCGGGGCTCGAACTCACGGACCGCGAGATCGTGACCTGGCTGAAGTCGGACGCTTAACCGACTGCGCCACCCAGGCGCCCCAAGGAGGTGACATTTTGAACTGAAACTGAGAGATGGATAGGAGCCAGCCATGAGGAGGGGCGTGGGAAGAACATTCTAGAAAGTGGGAATGGCAGGTGAGAATACCTTGAGAGGCTGAGAGATCTGTAGGACTCCAGCATCATGGGCAAAGAGGTCCAGATGGGGAAAAGCCTGTGGTTCAAGGTAATGCTGCTGACTCTATTCTGAGTGAGACCGGAAGCCACTGGAGACCGTGAACACAGGACCAGGTGGCCTCGCCGACGTGGTTTAAAAGGATACTGTGGTCGCCGTGTAGAGGATGGAAAGCAGGTGGCAGGATGGGAGCAGCGACAGCAGTGAGGAGGGGACCCAGGACTGCCTGGGCCAGGCCAGTGAGCGATGGGGGGGACCTGAGACCCGTTCGGCAGAAACAGCCAGCAGGACTCGGTCACAGACTGGACACAGCGGGCTATGGGGAAATGTGTCCCAGGCTTTTCTGTCGGGCATCCAGGCGGACGGTTCTAGGTTCGGGGAGAGGTGTGGCGAGGACACAAAGATCTCCCTTTTGGACACCAGTGTGACATCGAGAGCCACTGCGGGCAGGGATGGCCGACCCTCCTAATCTGGTCCTTCCCGTCCACATCTCTGCTTGCTCAGCTCCAGGGACGCGGCATTCTCTCCACCTGAGGCAGCATTCCCCTTCCTCTTCTAGCCTCCAATCTGTGCCCTAGAGTCATCCCAGGGCACCTGCAGGACTGGGCTCCCCTTCCCCTCATGACAGCCTGCAGGGGCGTGACAGCGGTGACTTCTGCAAGTCTTCACTGCCCCCAGCCTCCCCCCCCGCGCCGCTGCGCTGAGCTGGTCTGTGAGCTGGGTCCTGGGGACACAGAGAGGTGTCAGACAGGACCCTGGCGCTGGAGGAGCATCTGGTCAGGTGTGTGGGTGTGGGGAGGACAGATAAACCAGCACTGACAATGCAGGGTTCTGGGTGACAGAGGGCAGCTCGGGTGGCTGTGGAGCATATCCTCTCAGCACCCAGCTCTGGAACCTTCTGCATCATGCTCTCTTCTCAGTAGTCCCTCCTGATCATCGTCACCCCACTGCACGGGGCACCCTGTGGCTCATAGAACGTTTCCAAGTGTGTGTTTATTCTCATCCGCATCCCACTGCGGGAGGCTGGTATTGTTGTCCCCGCTTTCCAGAAGAGGAGACAGCCACAGAGAGGTTTAGTGACTTGTACGAGGTCACACAGCCTGCGGGGGTGGGGGGGGGACGCTAAGGAGGGAGGTTAAGCAGTCTGACTGAGAACCCTGCAATCTTCTTTCAAGGCCAGAGGCGCCATCACTCGGCGGGGGGGGGGTCTCCCTTTCTGTCCCTCCCACCCTCACACCCTCTCTGACCTAGATGTGTTAGCCACTCGGACCAGAGCTGACATCAGGGAGACCGGGTGGGAGGTGGGCTCCCCCTTCACCCCCTGCCCTCCCCCAGTCTGTCGTCCTTGTGGCCTCCTGGCCCCAACCCCCCATCACCTTTGTTTCTCACAGGTGAAGACAGGACACGCCCTGGCAGGTAGGCAAAGGGCCCTTCTAGGTCCTGTGGGCCCCAGACCCCTGCAACCCAAGGCAGCTGCATGTAGTAATCCCCGAGGGCTTCCCTGCCAGGTCTGAGGGTGTCTCGGGGCAGCACCCAGGACTTACCTGTGAGTCCCAGCAGGAGGGCAGGCAGGACGGAGGTCAGGACCTGCCTACACTTAGCAGCCATGGTGAGGAGGCTCCGGGTCCCTGGTTGTGCTGTGCACCAACCCCGGATGAGACTCTGCATGAGCCCAGGAGCCACTGCCTGGTCTCCCGACAGCCGAAGGAGGGCCACACGCTTCCTGGACACTCTCCCACCCCGGGCCTGAAGCAGTGGCTTGAGCCACAGGGACAGAAGTGGTCACTGTGACCCAGGCCTCCTTCCAAACCCCAAACCCTCAGGCCTGGGGTGTGTAGCTGGGGAGGCGTCTGTTGCCTCTGGCCTGGGTGCTGACTGTCCCCAAGGCCCCACGAAGGGGACCCAGAAGGGGATGGGCTCCCCCCACCCTCACCCCGAGCTGGAAGCCACACAGCTCCCTGTGATGTGGTGAGAGCCTCCTCCGTGCTGAGCAGATGTGACTGACAGCCTGCTGTGGCCAGCCCGTGGTGGCTCCTGGGTCTACAGAACGGGTTGGCTGGTAAAACAAGCTGGGACATCCATGACCGAATAAAACCAAGTAAGTGCACAGACTTGGAAACCCAGCTCCCCCCTGCCCCCCGCCCCGGGGCTGGCACAGCATGGCTGGGCTTCTCTTGCCCAGAATCCTCTAGGAGCCCCCGGGGTAGCGCGGAGCTGAATGCTACCAATGCCCTGACCTCTCCCCTGGGTCACGCCCCGTCCCCTTACGCTGCTAGATTTGGCTTCTCAGTGCTAGCCCTGACATGTTTACTTACTTATTCCTGATCCCTTTCCCCCATTAATAACGATTGGCCGTGGGGTGCCTGGGTGGCTCAGTCGGTTAGGCGACGGACTTCGGCTCAGGTCATGATCTCCTGGCTGGTGAGTTCGAGCCCCACGTCGGGCTCTGTGCTGACCGCTCGGAGACTGGAGCCCATTTCGGATTCTGTGTTTCCCCCTCTCTCTCTCTGCCCCTCCCCTACTCACACTCTGTCTCTCTCCCTCCTTCAAAAAATAAATAAAATGATGATTGGCCGTGATGATTGCTGTCTTTCATTCATTGCTGTGACCAGCACCTCACGCTGTGCTGGTCACATAGTAGGTACTCAACAGTAACAAACGGGACCAGGTATGTTCTCAGGGCTAATAAACAGCCGCAAAGTCTGGCTGGGCCCCAGCCTTCCCACCTCCCCCAGGTTCTGTTCACCCAGCTAACTGTGGGAGGGGAGATGTCAGCCTGGGGGGCCAGATTTGGAATCTGTCCCCTCACTGCCTCCACGAGCAAGGCGCTCCCCAAAAACAACTCCTCGGGACTGGGGTGCCTGCGGGAAGAGGAAGCCGGTTTTCTCCCCTCCAGATGTCTCCTGAGGCTGGCCACGCTGGCAAGAAAAAAAGGAACTGAAACCAGACAGGATGGTGGAGGTGCGCCCTGAACTTCCCCCATGGGGAGTGGCGGCGGTGGGGGGGGGGGGGTGGAAGGGGCGGAGCCTAGTCCTCAGAACCGCCCCCTCGCCCCCCGCCCCCACCAGGGCCCCCACCAGGGAGGACGATGGCCAAGCTTAGAGCATGCGGTTAGCAGCCTACTCAAGAAGGCCCCAGAAGCTGCGGGATGGAGTCTGAGGACGCGGGCTGCAGAGCGGGAGCAGAGCATGCAGAGGGGGCTGTGCCGTGGGTCCCCCGCCACCACGCACACGTGCACTGTCCCCCACGCATGCACGCACACGAGGCCCACGCCTGGGACCCGATTCAGGGGGCCGGAGGAGAAACCAAGGAGCCCCTTTGCCTCCGCGCTTTCCAGATCCCGAAGCAGAGACGGGGGGGGGGGGGGGGGGGGGGGGGGGGGGGGGTGGGGGGGGCGGTGCCGGGCCGTAGCTAGGGAAGGTGTGACGTCGGCCCTACACTGGACGTAGTGTTGGCATCTGGAAACGGCTCTGGTTGGGCTGGGCTATAAAATAGGGCCTGCCTGACACAGTAGAGCTTTTTCGTAAAAGTTTGATGAAACAGTTCGTCCATGATCATCCATTCGTTCAACTATGGCAGAGCATCTTTCAACACGTGTCCAGAAATGTGGGCGCTGGGGCGCTGCCTAAGAGACAGAGGGGCCGGCAGAAGAAATATGATAGAGCCAAGCTGGAAGCAGGGAAGAGATAAATCAAACCGGTTCAGGCTGGCGCCCCTGAAACGTTCAGGCTGTTCAATGAGGGGGTTGCACCAACCACAGGACCTTGGTCAAACCCGAGCCTCGGTTTCCTCCTCTGTAGCAAGAGGCCAGTGATATCTGCCTGTGAGTGAGTCTTATGCATGTAACATCTGAAGTCCTGAGCATAAAACAAAAGCTAAGTAAACGTGAGTTTCCATCCTGAGAAACGCGACCCCGTCCTGAGAGCTCTGATGAGTCTTCTACCTGTTAACCCCTCCTACTCACCTTTCTTCTCTGAGCTCAGCTGTCTCCATGGAAATACAGCAGGAGCCACAGGGAGTTTTAGATTTCTAGTATCCACGTTGAAAAAGTAAAAAGAAACAGGAAATTAATTGTAGCTAACACATTTTAACCCAACATCTGAAATAGTATCATTAACACATGTAAACACTAGAAAAATACTACGATATTTTACATGATTTTTTCCTCTAGTCTTTGAAAGTTTCAAGTGAAATGTAGCCCTATTAAGGCAATAAAGCTGTGTTAATATAATAGACATATTTTCACACTGCTTCAGTTTTTAAATTTAAATTTAAATTAATTAAAATGAAATACAATCAGGGGCGCCTGGGTGGCTCAGTCGGTTAGGCGTCAGACTTCAGCTCAAGTCATGGTCTCACCGTTTGTGGGTTTGAGCCCCGCGTCGGGCTCTGTGCTGACAGCTCAGAGCCTGGAGCCTGCTTTGCATTCTGTGTCTCATTCTCTCTCTGCCCTTCCCCCACTTGGGCTCTGTCTCTCTCATCTCTCAAAAATAAATACAAATGTAAAAAAAACATTTTTTTTTAATATTTAAAGAAATACAACTAGAAACTCAGTTTCTCCACCAACCGCATTTTTCACAGAACTAGAACAAATACTAAAATTTGTATGGAACCACCAAAGACCCCAAATAGCCAAAGCAGTCTTGAGAAAGAAAAACAAAGCTCGAGGTATCACAATCCCAGACTTTAAGATATACTACAAAGCTCTAGGAATCAAAACAGTATGGTACTGGCACAAAAACAGACACATTGATCCATGGAAGAGGACAGAAAGCCCAGAAACAAATCCATGCTTATATAGTCAATTAATCTACAACAAAAGAGGCAAGAATATGCGAGGGGAAAAAGACGGTCTCTTCAACAAGTGGTGTTGGGAAAACTGGACGTCTATGGGCACAAGAATGAACCTGGACCACTTTCTTACACCATACACAAAAATAAACCCAAATGGATTAAACACCTAAATGTGAGACCTGAAATCATGAAACTCCTTAAAGAAAACATAGGCAGTAATCTCTCGGACATCAGCCTTAGCAACATTTTTCTAGATCTGTCTCCTGAGGCAAGGGAAACAGAAGCAGAAGTAAACTCTTGGGGCTACATCAAAATAAAAAGCTGTTGTGCAGAAAAGGAAATCACCAACAAAATGACAAGACAACCTACTGAATGGGAGAAGATATTTGCAAATGATATATCCGATAGGGGGTTAATATCCCAAACATATCAAGAACTTCTACAACTCAGTATGAAACCCTCCCCCCACCCCCCCGTTAAACACTCTGATTTTACAATGTTTGGAAACATTTTTTTTCCAAAGAAAACATCCAGATGGCCAACAGACACATTGAAAAGATGCTCAAATCACTCATCATCAGAGAGAAGCGAATCAAAATAAAATGAGGTATCACCTCACACCTGTCAGAATAGCTAGCTAGTATCGACAGGTCAAGACATAACAAGTGTCTGTGAGGATATGGAAGAATAAGAACCCTTGTGTGCCGTTGGTGGGGATGCAAACTGGTGCAGCCACTGTGGAAAACACTGCGGGAGTTCCTCAAAAGATTAAAAATAGAACTATCACTCCATGCAGTGATTCTACCATTGGGCATTTACCCAAAGGAAATGAAAACACTAATCTGAAAAGATAACTGCACCCTTATATTTACTGCCTTATTTACAATAGCCAAGATATGGAAATAACCCAAGTATGCATCCACAGATGAACAGACCAAGAAGGTGTAATGTACATACACAATGGAATGTTACTCAGCTATAAAACAGCATGAGATCTGGCCATTTGCAACAACATGGACGGGCCGAGAGAGTATGGCGCTAGGTGAGATAAATCCGACAGAGGAAGACAAATCCGACATGATTTCACTCGTAGGTGGACTTGAAGAAAGAAAGCACATGAACGAGTTAAGGAAAAAAAGACCAACCAACCCACCCCAGACTCTTGAACACAAAGAACAAACTGGTGGTTGCCAGAGGGGAGGTGGGTGAAATGCGATGGGTGAAATCGTTAAAGAGGATAAGAGGACGCTTATCATGATGAGCACTGAGTCACGTGTGGAATTGTTGAATCATGACATTGCACACTTGAAACTAATATAACGTTATGTTTGCTTCAATATATATATATATATATATATATATATATATATACATTTAATTTCATTTCCTTTGTGGCACTGGCCACATTTCAAGTACTCAGTAGCCCCATGTAGCTACCGGCTGCCATTGTGGGCAGTGTCGTGTTGGGTGAAACATTCCTTCCTCGGGAAAGCCGTCCCTACACTGACGCCCAACCCCCCCCACCCACCACATAGGTTCAGGTACATGTTTCGCATAGCATTTATCACAGCTGTGATTCGTTTTTAAATTTGCAACTAGCCGCACCATTCCCCTTTTTAGACTGTAAGCTCTGTGAAGGCAGCGGCCATGTTTTTGCTCACCACTGTGAACACGTGCTGGGAGCTTAGTAAGTGCTCAGTGAATGTTTGCTGGTTGGATGGATGGATGTTTGGATAAACAAACAAACAAACAAACAAGAGGATGTGCACTCTGGGCGTAAGGAAAAGGAGGAGGCACTACTAATGAGAAAGCACAGAAGGCTTCCCGGAGGAAGTGATTTTGTCTTCAAGGGCCCTGCTCTGCCCTTAGGCTTCAATCATGCCATCTACAAGAAAGGGAGGGACTGGCAACACCAGGCTGGGGCTGTAGGGGGTGGGTAGCCATGGGCAGGGTGTCATGTGAAGCTGGAAGGCTTGAGGAGGAGTGGGAGATTGGAATCCTTTCGGGGGTGGTCTGAGGAGTGCCAAGGTACCCACAAGACTCACCCAAGCTGGGCCTCGTGCCCACCGGGCGAGGCTGGGTTTCCTGAGTGGAGCCACGCCAGTCTTCTTCCTGATTCCAGCGGCAGCAGGAAGCGGGTCTCAAACAATGTGCAGGCATGTCTTGTGGGTGGAGGGCCCCAAGAGAGCTCATCATACGGGCGGACCCCAGCCCCGGCCTAATGGGCTGAGGAACCCGGGAGACAGAGCCTTCCTAGTTCCTCAGAAAAGGGACGATGGTCCCCCAAATCCACCCCCTAACTGCGAGGACCCATTCCCATTCCCCTTCACCTCATCTTCTTAGACACGGCTTAGGCTCGGCTTCGCCAAGCCACCCCTGTCACTCTACTGCTCCTCCAAAGATCTGTGTTGCCCCAATACGGTGAGCCAACTCCTTGAGGGCAGGCACCATGGTCCGCTTGCTTCACATCTGAGTCCTCTGTGCCCCGCACAACACCTGGCCCAGAATAACCCGCGAATACGCTTGCTAAATGAATTCATTTCATTATGAGTCCGTTCATTCCTTCAACAGCTCTTCGTAGGGCGCCAGTGACGTGCCGGGGGCCAGCAAGGCACCACGCAAGCGAGCAGGGCGCAAGACAGGTCTCCACCCTCCGGCAAGCCGTGTTCTTACAGGGGATCCTGAAAATAAAGGAACAAATAGGTACCATCAGTTCAGGGAGGGTTAACTGGTATGAAGGACCGCACGGGAAAACCTCCTGGGGGCTGAGACCTGAATGAAGGGAAGCCAGGGGGCCATCGTGGGGAAGAATGCTCTAGAGAAGGAATCGGCATGCAGGGTGGGCTTGAGCTGGGTGCAGCTGGACCATAGCAAGGTCACCGTGTGGGAGCAGAGGGCAGGGGGCAGACAGTCATGGGAGAAGCCACGGGGCCTGATCTTGTGGGCTGCGGCAAGGAGGGGGATCGCAATCTGTATGCAGTGCGTCGATAGGCTGAGGGCAGAGGTGCCACAGGACCTGATCTGTAAGTTAAAAACTCACACTCAGGTGGCTCAGGGAGTGGGGCGGGAGGAGGGTCAGAGAGGAAGCGTAGGGGGTGGTAGGAGAGGAAGCAAGAGGCTACTGCAGCGGTGGAGTCTGGAGCTTGGGGAAAAGACGGCGGAGAGGGGAGATAGACATTTGCAAGGTGCCGTCAGCGTGTGATGGGTTTCGGTACAGCACGGGGCAGGGGCGACTGGAAACAAATGGAGAGGAGCGGCAGGGGTGGGGGGAGGGGGAAGGATCCCAGGGCTGGGGTTGTGATTCAGCTCTGGAACCAATTTGCAGGATGACCTCGGGCCATCTCTCTGGGCCTCAGATTCTGTAACTGGATATGGAGGAGTTCGGGCCAGGTGACCTCAAAGGTCCCCCTTGCCTGAACTTTCATGAGCCGGGTTCATTTCCTGCAGTCTGGGGTCCCTGCCCCACCCAGGGCTCCCTCACACAATGTCTGCTGAGCCTGCTTCCCCAGACAAAGGGCAGGGTTGGCATCACGGGTACGAGATCCCTGCAGCTGGGCCGGGCCCACACTGGGACAGACTCACACTTACTGCTCTGCCCTCACTGGCTTGAAACGCATCGTTTTTGAACAGTTTTGAACAAGGGGCCCTGCATTTTCAGCCCGCACCAGGCCCTGTTCGGTGTGTGGCCTGAGCCGCCACAGGCCCTTGGCCTCCTCGCTGAGAGGAGGTGAGCTTCCCCAGAGGTTGCAGGCATCCCGCAGCGGGGTGGCGACAGGGAGGAGAGGAGGCCGCTCGGGACCGGCGACCCTGGCTGGGCCCCTCTGTGGGGCCTGAGTCCCTGCCGTCGCCGGCCCCTCTCCACCCCTCCAGACTCTGATATCCCCCACAGTGCCAACAGCTTCCCTGTTCCGGGACCAAAGACTTTGACCACTTGGATGGATGGACTCCAGTGACCCCACTCCCGTAAAGCAAAAGAAAATAAAAGCAAGTAACAGATGACAGGTGAAGATCAAGGCCCAAAGAGTGGCTTTGATGATGGACTCGCGGGCTCCGTGCACTTAGGGAGGGGGCACGTGCGTGGGAGCAGGAGGAAGAAAGTGAAGCCTGGGGAGGAGTGATCGCCTTCATAGAGACCCGCAGCCCCACCGGAGCCAAGGGGGAAGTTCCAGGGAGGTGAATTTCACCTTGGGAGGAAGAAGGGCTTTCTAACATCGAAGGCTGCTGTCCAATAGTGAAACCTCTTACCTTCCGAGGGGGGACTTCCCTTCACCAGGGGCGCTGGATGCACGTCACGGATGCTGGAGGGAGGTTCTGGCAGAGCCGTGGGACGAGGAAAGGGCTTTTCAAACCATGGGCCACGATGCAACCTTGGGACATGAAATCAGTTGAATGGACCCAAAGCAGTAGTTTTTTTTTTTTTTTTTTTTTTTTTTAATGGAAAAGATAGACGAGGGGCACCTGGGTGGCTCAGCCGGGTAAGCGTCCCACTCTTGGTGTCGGCTCAGATCATGATCTCGCGGTTTGTGAGTTCGAGCCCCCCGTCGGGCTCTGTGCTGACAGCTCGGAGCCTGGAGCCTGCTTCGGATTCTGTGTCTCCCTCTCTCTCTGCCCCTACCTGGCTCTCTCTCTCTCTCTCTCTCAAAAATAAATAAACATTAAAAAATTTTTTAATCAAATAAAAGAATGGAAAAGATAGGAGACGACGTAAGAGAAGACAAGAGGAAATGTCTGGGTTTATCCCACATAGTTAGGAAAAAACGCCATTTCATGAAACTTTCTGTGCGTGTGTATGTGTGTCTAGGCATGTGTGTGTGTGTGTGTGTTCACACTGGACAGCGACATAAAGTGCATTACTAACGGTGGATGCTAGTCAGAAAGATCAACAGCCTCAGAAAGTTCTTCTCCAAGAACCTCCCAGCTTTGCGGTCATGTGAGGCAAGGGTCTTCGATTTTATGTGTGGAATTATGAGACTAGAATTCTGAGACTCATTTATTTCTTTTTCATTCATTTACTTCACATTTATTTAACAGCTCTTGTAACCGCGCTGGGTGCCGAAGGCACAGAGATAGATCAGAATCAGTCCCTGCCCTCAAGTCAAGTGAGGGAGACAGACATTTAAGCAGATCATTATATACAGCATCGTATATAATGACACTGCGCTTCAGTAAGCTTTTGGCCAAGGCGTGTGCATATTTCATCCAGACCCATGAGGGGGGTGCTTTTCTCAGCACCTGTTCTGCAGGTGAGAAAAAAAAAAAATCAAGGCTAAGTTGGTCACACAAAGGATTAATCAAGGACACTCAGCAGAGCCCTGATTTTCCCCCAAGACCACCTGCGGGTACAGGTCAGGGGTATGGGGGCTGGAGGAGGAAGGGTCAGATTGGGGCAGCTGGGGTGGTGAGGGAGAGCCCAGGAAAGCATCACAGCAGAAGGGACCCTTGAACTACCTCTCGAAGGAAGAGTGGGAGTCTGATGGCTTGGCAAGGTGGCAAAGGCTTTCCTTCCCTCAAGAGACAGCCAGGAGCCATGCTGAGAATAAGAAAGGGTAGGATTTTAGAGGAAACAGACCCGGTTTGAACTTTAGTTCCAGCTTTTACTAGCTGTGTGACCCTGGGCAAGCCACTTAACCTCTCTGGTTCGCCGTTCTTTTCATGGAAGGTTATCATGAGAGTAGAGATCCCGTATGTATGTAACACATCTAGCGTTAGCACAATAGTAGAAGCTTCATGCTGATTACAATCCATTGACGCACTTCCCCTGAGTTCAAATCCCAGCTTTGGCACTTACCATCTGGGTGACCTGGGGTAAGGTGCTCACCTCTCTGTGCCTCATCTTTAAAAGGGGAATAATGAGAGTACCTGCCACGTAAGGCTATGAAAATAGAATAAATCACTATATGTGAAGGTTCAAGGTGCACGGTGGAGACTGGCCACTGACAATACTTGCTTGCGCTCCGGGCTGTGATAAGAGCTTTATGATTGTATTCATTCATTAGAATAACAAATGACTGTTGAGGGATCGCCGCTGTTGCAAGCAACGTTCCAGGTGCATCAGAGAATCTCACTTAGTTCAGAAGCCCAGGCTGGACCCCTGAGCGTGACATTGAGTCCGTCTTGTGGGGGGAGTGGCAGCGGGGACAGGATTTGGGTGGTGAGAGAGGAGGCTGGAGGGATGGGGCGGGCCATACTGAAAAACATTTTATGTCACATTTACGATCATTTCACGAGCACCCTGTAAGCAGTGGAGAGCCCACGGTGATTTTCAATCTGGGGAATTTTTATTCTTGGAGTTTATGATTCCCCAGTTGCAAAACTCTATGTGCCGATGTCTTTATGATCCCAACATTATAGCCCTATGATTTTGTGACCCTTAATAATTTCGTACTTGCAGTGGTAGATTGATATAAAAAATGGCCACAACAGGGGCTTCTGGTGTCAAGTCTGACACGTAAAGTGCTAAAAAGCCATTGCTTCTGTCTTAACCATAAGCAAAAGCTAGGTGAGCTGAAAAACAATGGCTACTCTTGAATCCACCCGAGAACTGAGGTTGCAAGGCACACGGGGACCCCAGAATCTGAGCAGTCAGGCACATCCAGAAAGATACGGCACCCAAGACTGGCTGCCAACTGCTGAAGGCGATTTGGGCACCAGCATAAGAGACAGAAGCCCCCGGGGACCCCGGTCATGGGCAGTGGGGAAGACCTCTTACTTTTGCAGCTTTTTCCTCCAGGAACCTCACCAGGTTCCAATGGGGGAGGGTCTGAGAGAGCTCCCCATGTGGCTCTGGCGGGGAGAGGCAAAGAGAGGCCATGGTAAAGTCCTCCCGGGACCTTCCCCCTCAGCTCTGGTGGATAGGACTTTGCTAGAAGGCAGTTCAGAGACTTTATCACAGCTAAGGCAAAAGGAACTCTGTGCCTCCTTAGTCCTCTCCAGACTTCCTGTTTCACTCAAGGTGGGGAGGGGGGGATACCCTAGACAACAGAGTGAATAGGCTGGGCTGTTTTAGCCAGAGAAGATACCAGAAGCAGGGGGAGGGGAGTGCTACCTCGGAAGGAGGAATAGAAACACTCCCAAAAGGCCATGCTCCTGAGATAAGAGGAACCCACTAAAAGCCTGAAACTTCATTAGAAGGTCAGGGATGCCCCCACCCCCCAGCTTTACCATCACATGTAAGGCTCCAGAATCGTAATAGTGCATGACGGCTGAAATGACGGCAAACCACAGGGAAGCTCCAGAAATGAAAAAGAAAGAGAGAACAAGGACACAGAGGAACTTGAAACCTATACTTGTGCCTAGAGCTACAAGTATTGAGTGCAGCTCAGCTCCTAGAAAGATTAGCGCCAGTCCTCAGTATTTATCATCCTATACAACGTGTCCGGCTTTCAACAAAAATTTACAAGGCAGGCTTGCGTTAGTTTCCCGAGGCTGCCGTAACGAATTACCACGAACCCAGTGGCTTAAGACAACAGAACTTGGGGCGCCTGGGTGGATCAGGCTGATGAGCGCCGACTCTTGGTTTAGACTCGGGTCACACGGGATCCCAGGGTCGTGCGATCAAGCCCCGAGTCAGGCTCTGCGCTGAGTGTGCTGCCTGTTTAAGATTCTCTGTCTCTCTCCCTCTGCCCCCCCCTCCCCCATTTGTGCCGGCTCTCTCTCCCTCATAAGTAAATAAGTAAATAACAAAAACAGAAATGTTATTTCCTTACTGTCCTGGAGGCCAGAGATCCATAATCAGTGTCACTGGGCTAAAATGGCAGCTGGACTGCCACCGTCTGAGGGGCTCTAGAGGAGAAGCGCTTCCTCGCATCTGGCGGTGGCCGCCATTCTCTGGCTTACGGTTGAGAGTCTATTTGTCTTCTCCATGGTCCCATCGCCTTCTCCTCTTCTGTGTGATTACACGATGGCTGTGATTGCATTTACCCTGGACAATCCAGGATGATCCTCCCGTCTCCAGATCTGGTTCTTCAGCCTCCCCCAGGGGAAGGAACAAAAGGCAAGGAAAAATGCAGACTTCGGAGACAAAACAGACATCAGAAGCAGACTCAGATATCACACTGATGTTGGAATGATCAGACAGGGAATTTAGAATACCTGCGACTATAATGTTAAAGATTCTAATGGAAAAACATTCTCCAGGGTTCCGTAGGTTGGGCCACGGAAAAAAAGTCTTACTACACTTTAGAAGATTGAAGTTATATGGAGAACAGATAGTCTCTTGACTGCTGCTGGAACCATATGCAGAAGAAAAAGATCCTTCGTATAGACCTTAGACTTTACATAAAAGTAACTAAAGTGAACTCAGATCACAGACCTAAAGGCAAAACACAAAACAATAAAAGTCTAGAAGAAAACAGGAGAAAATCTGCTTGACTCTGGGTTTGGTGGTGAGTTTTTAGATGCAAAACCAAATATGCAATCCATGAGAGAAAAAAGTTGCTAAGTTGGACACCTGTTAAGCCTTTGCTCTGTAAAATGCACTGTTGTTTTTAAATGTTTTTATTTATTTTGAGAGAGAGGGAGAGAGAGAGAGCAGGGGAGGGAAAGAGAGAGAGGGAGACAGAGGATCCGAAGTAGGCTCTGTGCTGAGAGCAGAGAGCCCTACGTGGGGCTCAAACTCATGAACGGCAAGATCATGACCTGAGCCGAAGTTGGATGCTTAACCGACTGAGCCACCCAGGTGCCCTTGTAAAATGCACTGTTAAGAGGATGAAAAGATCCCAGCCACAGGATGGGAGTAAATATTTACAAATCACGTATCAGATAAAAGATCATATCCAGAATATGCACAGAACGTCGCAAACTCACCAGGAAGAAAACAAACAACCCAATTTTAAAATGGGCAAAAGATATGAACAGACACCTCAGCAAAGAAGACACACAGGTGGCAAACAAGCCTACAAAAAGATTCTCAGCCTCATTTATTTTCGGGGAAATGCAAATTAAAATAAAGTGCAAATGTAAACAACGACTACACGCCTATTAAAATGGACAAATCCCTCCCCCCCCCCAAACTGGCAAAAGCAAGTGCAGATGCAGATGCGAAGCAGCGGGAACTCTTACTCATTGCTGCTGGGAGTGAAAAATGGCACAGTTACTTTGGAAGACAGTTTGGCAGTTTCTTACAAAGCGACTTCTCAACTTACCATATGACTCAGAAGTTTACCCAGCTGATTAGAAATACTACGCTCACACAAAAGCCCGCACACAAATATTTATAGCAGCCTTATATTCCCGACAAAGCTGGAAGCGGCGAAGAGTTCCTTTCATAGGTGAATGGATAACAGTGGTACATCCATCCATACGATAGAATACTAGTCAATGATCAAAAGGAAGCCACTGGTAAGCCGTACAACGGTACGGATGCATCTTAAATGCGTATTTGCTAAGGGAAAGAAGCCCGTCTCAAAAGCTATACACTGTTTGATTCCATTTATATGAATAACAAAAAGGTTAAACTATAGAGAGCAAAGACAGACCAGTGGCGGCCGCAGGTTTGAAGAGAGCGGGATAGCCGATTAGGTGAAGCACCATTCTAGAGCCGTGAAACCATCCTGCCTGGCCCTGTAGCAGTGGGCACGTGACTATCCACTTGTCAGGACTCGGAGAACTTTACGAACAAGAATCGAAGCGAATCGTAATGCAGGCAGATTTGAAGAAAGAGTTTCACTGTATCATAAACGTATGACATAGTCTCACCGAGTGATGTGGGCAATAGATGTGCCGACCTAAACAACTTTGGGAATATCTGGAGACAACACTAGAGGCCAAAGAACCGTCCGTCCATAAGCACTGTACTCTAGTTGGTAAAGTTATTTCTCATGGGAGCACGGGTTGAGAATTCCGAAACTCCCATGCATGTGTGCTGGAATTGCCCAATTAAATAAATTAGGACGCCAGATGGTGGGAGCAGGTGTCTCGCTGTTGAAGTGGGGGATTCTAGATAAGCAAGAGGAGAGAGATAGGTTGAGTGGGAGGCATTAGCATGAAGTCATGTTTCGCTTAATATAGATGCTAATGAACAGATATAGAAATACAGTTATGTGTATATACGTGTGTGTGTGTGTGTGTGTGTGTATTACACATACTACCCCCTGAGAATGGACTCCAGTCACAACAAGCACACCCAGGGTACAGACCTTGATTTAAAAAAAATTTTTTTAATGTTTATTCATTTTTGAGAGACAGAGTGTGAGGGGGGAGGGGCAGAGAGAGAGACAGAATCCAGAGCAGACTCCAGGCTCTGAGCTGTCAGCAGAGAGCCCGATGTGGGGCTCGAGCCCACGAATTGTGAGACCATGACCCGAGCCGAAGTCGAACGCTTCACTGACTGAGCCACCCAGGCGCCCCAAGGTCCTGATTTGCAATACCACTCTCCAGTGAAGGGAAACAGGCTCCATGGAGAAATGGCTGATTGTAGGGCTGGGGCCAAAAACAAAGGAGATGAACTTGGAGGTAGTTACAGTGCCAGAAAGTAAGCAAGTGCTCAAAAATAAAAATAAAACCAAAAACAAATGATGAGGGTATATCACAAGGGCACGGGGGCCACTCATCTTACTAGCCCAAACAGGAAAAATGTGAGCAACAAAACATATAGCATAGTGTTAGATGACGCAAAGTAAAGAAGAAATACCCATGAGTCCACGCTGATATGATACATGACATAAACAAGTAACAGTAGAGTTCCGAACACCTTGTGTAGACCCTGCCCCCTCAAGGAAGCGGGGAGTAATTCTTCCTCTCTTAAGTGTGGGCTATGCACAGTGACTTCCCTTTACAGGGAACAATATGGAAAAGGGGAGAAAAGAGAAACCTAAGGAGCTAAGATGATTAAGTGTAATATGGTACTCTGGATGGGATCCTGGAATGGAAACAAGACATTAAGGAAGAACTAATGAAATCTGAATAGAGTACGGAGTTTAGCTAACGGTGATGCATCACTGATTGGTTCTTTAGTGGTGACAAGTGTCCTGCGGTGATATAAGATATTAGCAATGGGGAACCTGGCTACAGGGGTATATAGGAACTCCCTGTATTAGCTTTGCAACTTTTTTTTATAAATCTAACTATTGTAAAATAGAAACATTATTTAAACATATTGTTCAATGGCCGTAACAGTTCACGTCCCCTGCATCATCCCTTTTGCAATGTGACTTTGCCACTCTTCCCTTGGAAAGCTGGTTTCTATCTCCCCATTGAGTCTGGGCTAGCCTGTGACTTGCTTGGGCTGAAAGAATGGGGACAGAATGTGGCACCTGTCATGGAGTTTCAAAGGCCTTGGACTATGGATTGAGACATTGCCCAAGCACCCTTCGTAGCCCAGCCAGGAGCCAACCAAACACCAGATACGTGATTGAGTCCCTTCCTCCTAGACAACGACCTGCAGACCTGCCCTCTGCTCCGGCCACAGAGAGGCAAGGCAAAATCAGCTCAGCCCTACCCAGGTCCGCAGGGCCACAAGTGATTCATATGAACCATAAGAAAAGCTTTTTATTATACAGCAATAGCTAAGTGATGCATTCGTACTCGAGCACAACGGTGTGTGTACAAGGTTATTTTGTTGCAACAATATGATTATAAAAGATTACGAGCAACCTAAAGGCTCATCCGAGGAAAACTGATCAAATAATTATGAGATCTGAACCACGGAATATTATGCAGCTGTTCAAAAGAATGAGGCCGCTCCGTACGAATCGCCATGGAACAAATCCCATGATACATCTTCTAAGTGAAGCTTCGAGATGCCGAGGAGCATACAGAGGCAGCTACCCATCCTGTGAAATATTTATATTTGCACAGACTTTCTGCTGGGGGATCTACACAAGGCGGGTGACAATCGCCGCCTCTCAGAAGGGGAACTGGCTGCTGGGAACAGCCGTGGAAAGGACACTCCCTTTTCACTCTATCATCTTTTTTTGTCTTTTGAGACGTGGAAACGTGTTGTCTATTCAAAAATAAATAAAAGCAGAATGAAAGAAAAAAAAAAACCCAACAACCTCCCGTGCCTTTCCATTTCGGCCTGTTATTCTCCACTGGCAAGATTCCCCAGATCCGCGGGGTTACAAAGAGCAGCGGGGTAGCCAGGCTGCATTTTCTCCCGCCCTCCCCGCGGACAGCCTCCACCACGCGCTAAGGGAAGCCTGTTTCTGCGGTTCCCTTGTTTGCGAGCCCGGCCAGGCCGCCACGACCGCGCCTGCCACTAGGGGGCAGCAGGAGGCTACCTTCCCGGGCAGGAACTGCGGAGAGGTGGAGGTCGGCCCGAGTAGCATAGCAGGCTGGCTGGCTCCTCCCGAAAGGGCTCGGGCTTTACGTATGAAATATAATAATATCAACGATAACGATAGAGAAAATAAATTGTTTCGATCTGGGACCAAAACTCATTCCCAAACCCCCTCCAGGCACTGGATCATCCAGCCAGTTCCCATAGCGTCCCCAGGGGAAGCCTGTGCCTCTGTAGGGGTTGGGGGGCAGGGTTGAGGGTGCGCGGCCGAGAGGCATGGGGGGGAGCGGAGGGAGATGACCTTGCCCTCCACCTGCACCCAGCTGTATAAAACCTGCCGGAGAACTCGCCCTTCAGGCTGCCGAGACCAACAATCCTTACACTCAGGAGATCTGGAGGGTTTGCCATTGACCCCCCCCTACCCCGCGCGACCCTGAAAAAGCCCCTTTCAACCTTCAACCTGCTCCACCTCTGTAAACTGAAGACTTGGCTTGTAAGAACGAATGAAGGGATTCATTTGTGCCCTTGACCTAAGGACCTTCTGGGCTGTCTTATCCCCATTCTACAGAAGCTGTGGCTTCAGGGGGCAGAGCAACTTGCACCTGGCTGCACACCTGGCAAGTGGCGAGCTGGGTTCAAGTCCAGATTTCCCTGGCTCCTGACTCCCAGCTCTTACCGCTTAACTTATCCTGCCTCCGCGGGCCGCCGAGAGGGATTGCACCGGAGAGGTGGCCGCGAAAGAGCGTTGGAAAGGGGCACGAGGCCGCGTTCCCGAGTCCCGTCTGCGTGCCCGGCGCGCACCCCTTAGGAGGTGCTTTCCCCTGGAGATGGGCCGTGTGACCTTCGCGCCCCCTTGGGACAGGCGAGGAGCAGGAGGCGCCCTGCGTCTCCGCCCTCCCCCCTCCCCCCCTCCCCGAGAATAGTCTAGATGAGCCGGCCGCGGCTTGCTCCCCGCCAGCGGCGCCCGCGGCCCCGCCGCCCCCAGCGGGCCCGAGGAGGGCGCGCGGCTGCGGGGGGCCGGGGCGCACGCTGCATTCGGCAAACCAGGCCCTTCAGCAAGCGCGCAGCTCTTGTTTGCGTGCACAGGCCTTTGTTCGCGCACCGGGACGGAGACCTCTTTTCCTCGGTCGCTTCGGTCGCGTCTTGAAACACACACGCGCCAGGAACAGAAACGCCGCGCTGCGGCAACCCGCGCTCAGAGCGCGTCTCTGTGCCCGCCCGGCGGGCGGCGGGCGGCGGGGCTGGTCCCTGCGGCCCTTCGCTCCCAGGCGCTACACCCCTGCCTCAGTTTCCCCATCTGCACTGGGAGGTGGCGTGCATCAGGGCCCAGCCGCCGGCTGGAATTCGGTCTTTGCGAGCGCCGCGCGCGGGAGGCGGCGGGGAGCGGGGCAGACAGGGCTGCCTGTGGGTCGTCTGTGTTTCCAAGACCGTAAACAAGTAAAGGAGAAAACAGACAAGATCATTTGAAATAACACCAAGTGGTAACATAATAGAAGCACAGGTAAGTGTACAGCCTGTGCCAGGCTCCCTTCTGAATGCTGTCGTGTCTGTGTCGGCCCCAAGCTCACAGCAAACCTGAGGGAGAGCATGATCCCCTTTCACAGATGGGAAAATGGAGGCTGAATCGCCTGTTGGAGGGAAATGAGAAGTTGAAGCAGTTGAACGATTTCCCCATTTCCTCGAGCGTCCAGTACGTGGTGGGGACCAGATTCGGACTGCAGGTGACAGCTGGGCTCCAAGTGTGGCCGCGTAATCACTCGCACTGTGGCTGTGCAAGGAGGGATGATGACTTCAGAAAGAGAGTGCTGAGGCTAGAGGAGGGCTCTTCCCACAGGGAGGACGGGGAGCGTAAGTTGGTCACTTAGCTCTTCAACCCGCCCCCTAGCCTTCTGATCTCCTGGCCTCTAAGAGATTGCTGGTGACATTCACCAGCCCTTGGTCTCCGACCAAGGTATCAGATCAGCTAAGTCCTCATTTTATAGACAAGGTGACACTGAGGCCCAGACTGAAGGAATGGGTCAGGTGGCTTGTTACCAGTTTCATTCGCTGATGAGCCCCACCAGCATAGGCCTGACCTGGCCCTTAGATCCAGGCAAGGGGGACCCTACCCTTGTCCTCACGCATTAAAGGGCCTCTCTCTGGCCCTCCTCCAGCTGTGTATGACCCCCCCCAGGGCCAAGGGGAGATAGCCACCCAAGCCTTTATCTCTTTTCTAGACATACTCTGGGTTCCCAGGATTCCTGAAATCCCAAGGTTCCAAGCTGGCTTCCAGGGCCTGTGCAAGCCTCTTGCTGGTATGTTCTCTGGAGGCAGAACACTAGGCCTGGGGGGTAGGCAAAGCGCAGTGTGGAGCTTGGGGGTGGAGGGAGCTCGTAAAGGCATGGGATGTCTACACACATGCATGTGGGGTCTGCACAGCACGGCCTGGGGCTGGGGATGACAAGGGAAGGGGCCAGCCCTCCCCACTGCCACCATTCTGCACGTCTGGGGGGTCTGAGGTTTCCAAACTGAACCTGGCCTTCCAGGTTGTTGTGAGGTTACTTACATTCATCGAGGAGAAGGATAGAACATGTTAAAAACAATATATTAGCTTGATGTAGAATGTTTAAACATTTAGATTTGGGGGGATGGTGGGGAGCCCAGACCCCACCAATATCAGGAGTGGGTCTGGCCTAGCACATAGGAGATATTCAGCATTTATCAGCCAGATGGATTAATCTCATTTAATTTAATCCTCACACAGACTCTACAAGGGAAGTAGGCATCGTCTGTTTTTTTATTGATGAGGAAACAAAGCTCAGAGAGATTCAGTGGCTGGTCCGATTTTTCACATTAGAAAGTAGCAGAGTTGAGCCTCCAGTCCCAACATATCTGATTCCAAAACCCATTGCAGTTGGCCCCCTGACAAGTTCGTATCCGATTACGGACACATGAAATGTATCATAACGACTTGGGCACGCCCCATGGTCTTTTTGGATACGCACTGTTTGTATTACATGCAAAAGGAGGTAACAGGGCAGGCGTGAATGCTCCAATGAATAATTGTGGGGAAACTGAGGCCACGAGCCACGACCCAAGGTATCATCAAAGCTTAAACAAACAGAGTCTACTTTTCGTGTAGGACAAAATATCCAGAGGCAGCCAGGCCTCCAGATGGTGTAATTGTTACAGCATCCTCAACAAATACCTTCTATCTCATGGTCTGTTCTGGTTATGTATTGGTACCCAACAGACACTCCCCAAACAATAATCATGTTTATTATTTTCTACAATTTTGAGGGTCTGAAATTCGGCCAGGGCTCAGCTGGGCAGTCCTTCTGATCCATGGGCGTTGACTAGTCACTTGGCCGCGTTCAGCTGATGATTGGTTTCATCTGGAGGATCAAGATGGTTTGGGAAGACCGCAGTGCTGAGCTCAGCCGGGTCCCTAATTCCTTTCCATGAGGTCTTAGGGCTTCTCCAGGGGGGTCTCTCCAGCAGAGTGGCTTGACCTTTTCCTTGGCAGCCATGGATCCAAGAGACCATGGCAGAATCTGCCGGTTTCCTTAAGGGCAAAGTCCAAAATTGGCAGAGCATCATTTCCACTGTATTCTGTTGGTCCAATAAGTCACAGGCCAGCCCAGATTTAAGAGGAGAGGAAGTCCAAAACAAACTCTTCCTCTTGAAGGAAGAAGGACCAAAGAATCAGTAGCCATCTTTAATTCATCACATAGTCCAGCATGGCTGTTTGAGAGCCAGTCGTCACATTTCAAATTCCAGCCAGCAAAGAGAAAGCGAGGAGTGAGATATCTATTCTCCTGTTTAAGACATTTTCTAGAAGCCACACAAAACATTTCTCACTGGGAAGAACTCACATGGACATACCTAGGATTCGGGAAGAAAGCAGGGAAGTGTAATCTTCATTCTGGGCTGCCACATGTCCTGCTGAAATTAGGGATTCTGCTGACAAAAGGAGAGAGTGGATATTGAGGAAAAACTAGAAATCTGTCGCACTGTTGGATTTTTTTTTGCTACCAGTAGCCAAACACATACTTAGCGGACATGTTTCAATTCCATTCTTGTCCCTCCTGCGACATCCTCCACGCTGTCACCAAAATAATCACCTTTCCTTCTTAATTATTTTTTTTTATGTTCCTAAAAGGTAAGTCTTTTAATCATTCCCATGCCAACAGCAAGTTCTGAAGTTTTTTGTGGGGGGGACCAGGGGATTTTAATGCCTAAAATAACAATAAACGCGTAGGCACTTTAACAAGCACCATATGAATATATCTTACTCTGTCCTCACAGTAACCCAATGAGAAAGGATCATATATGAGGAAAGAGAAGCCCCGAGAGGTTAAGTGGCTTGCCCCAGGCCACACAGTGAGTAGGTGCAGGGTGGAGATTCATATCCTCGTCTGTCAGATTCCAGGGATGTGCTGAGGCACCCACACATGTGCAGCCCGGGATCATTTATTGGAAATTACCCTGGAGCACGGACAAGGCCCATGCTTGGAATGTAAGTGCCAGAAGAGGTGAACACAAGCCGCGAGCCTGCAGATGCCCCCTCCTTCCTGTGATCCTTTGGCCGGGGTAGCGGGCATATTTCATTAAACTAAGCTGGCACCCGAAATTCGTGTCATTCCACTTTCTTTATACCCCGAATGAACTCCGGACCAGGAGTATGAGTAGGAGACTGTAGAACTGGCTACATTGCTAAGCAGTGGTCAGGATACAGGCCCAGTGACTTCCTGGCCTCTGTGGGCCCAGTGCAAGGAGGCGCCTTCCAGCTCTAATCCCAGGTTCTTCTCGCCTTAATTTTACCCAGTTCCAGAACATCCAGTGGCTCCCAAATTCCCTTCAGTTTTGCCCTGCAGGGCGTGGGGAGGACAGAGGAAGGGAAAGGGACAGACAAACCTGGGTTCAAATCCTGATTCCCTTTTGGTGAGTCTCAGTCTTTGCATCCGTTAAATGGGAGGAATAATCCCTGCTCTGCTGACTTACTCAGGCGTTAAGGACCACACAGGACAAGGGATAGGAACGGCCTTTGCAGATCAGAGCTGGTGACCTGTGCAGAACATACTTCAGCAGATTGCATTGTCTCTTTGGAGGGCAGGGAGAGCTGGGGTGGGGCTGGGGGCAGTTTCAGGCAGAGTGCTGCCCCTTCTGGGGGGGCTCCTACCCGCAGCCTCACGGAAGAAGTGGGCCACAGTGGGCAGTTATACATAGATGCGCCCGTCAGGAGACATGATGATTCAGAGCAATGGTTCTGAGTCAAGGGCCAGTCAAACCTGGGTTACAATCCCGGCTCTACCCCCTCACTAGCTGAGGGACCCTTGGACAACTCACATAACTCCTTTGTACCTCCATTTTCACGTCCGTCAGGTGGGATTAAAAACACAGCCTGTTGCATTGGCATTTTTGTGAAGAATTGAGTGAGAACGTGCCTTTAAAACACTTAAGGGCAGAAGAACTGTCCGACCAGTAGTAATGACAACGGTGATTACATTTTTAATTACATTTTTGAATGCAACCCTAATTAAATATGTCCTGTAGATGTTTCATTGCCTAGTTTAGTAATCCTCACCGTAACCCTAAGACGTAGTTAACGTTATTATTCTCCACTTAAAGAGGAGGAGATGGGGGCACGGTTAGGTTGAAAGCTGCCCAAGGTCACCGTAAGTGGTAGGGGCAGGGTTTGAACCTGAACCCAAACTGCCTGATCCAGAGTCCACCGTGATCCATACCTCACGCGGCTGTTACTACTATCGCCATTGCCACGGTGGCTCTTAGAATCTGTATCCACTTCCGTAAGTGCCCCAACAGCCGATTGGAGCAGGGGAAGTCACCTGACCCAAAGGCTGCCAAGAGATAGGCTAGCCAGCAGCCAATGATATAGCCTGGGACAAAAGCTCCACCCAGCACAGCTGAGGGTAGTTCGACTACACCAATCAGCATTAACCAAACCAATCGGCACCCATCCCGGCTGCCGGTTGGGGTTTGGGTCGAAGAGAGTTGGGTCAAATGCACAAAAGCTGGAAGACCAGGCCAGGTCGGATGGTGCCAAGACCGTATGAAGGCGCAGGGTTAATGAGGAAGCCCAAACCTCCGGAGAGAGGAGGGAAGAGGGAAGGCAGAAGAGGAGGTGGAGGCCCGCAGACACCTGCTGCCTAGGAGGTCGAGAGTGAGCTCTGTCCTGGGTCCTGAGCCCTGGGTCCTGAATGGTCTCCCGGCGGCTAAACCACCTTCTGCGAGGCGCGCTCAGAATTCCTGCCTTCCAATCCCTGCACGTAGTTTGACAACAGCTCCCGCGGCTCCAGTTAACTTGAGAGTTTCAGCCCTTTTCATCCTAAATGAGGCTGGATCAGCCTTCCTCTTCAACCTCAGGGTAAATGCTAATAATGGGAAGTGGCCAATGGAGAGGGGGCAGTAACCCCCTCCGTGTAAGCCCCAGGCGTGACTCTGGCCTGAGGAGGCCAGAAGACACAGCCTGGCCCGGTGTCTGGCTCATGAGAGGCCCAGGTCTGTGCTTGGTCCACTCCCCTGCCTATGATCAGGCTATCACACACCATCTGGGCGGCGGGACGCCAGGGCAGGCCGCTCCCTTGCACCCCAGGTTCATACGTCCATATGCATTTTGTGTTGCCCACGCACCTCGATTTTAACCTGTTCCAAACACGACTTCCCACCATGCCTCCCCAAAGCATCCCTCCTTGCAGGACTTCCATTTCAGGAAATGCCAAACCTCCCTGTCTAGTTGCTGAGATTAAACACCTTGGCGTCATCCTGACCCCCCCTGCTGGTCTCCTACTCCAACCTTCTTTCAGCCAACAAATCCCGTTGGCTCTACCCGGCAGACATTTCCAGAAACCGACCACCTCTGTGGTTCCAGAGACATGCTCACCTTGACCACCCCGGTCTGGGCCTCGGTCCCCTGTTCCTTGGGATGAACACAGTAGCCTTCTCCAGTTTCTGTACCCACCTTCTATAATCGTTCTGCGCTCAGCAGCCAGAGGAGTCCCATGAAAACAAAAGCCAGATCTTCCAATCCCTTTTCTCAAAACCCACCAATTACTCCCCCTCTCACTTGGGAAAAACAAAGGTCTTTACAGGCCTTCATGGTCTGCCACTCTGGCCTCACCGGTTTCCCACGGCTGCCTCCCTGGCATCACCTGCCAGCCCTGTCCCCCACTCTCCCTCTGCTCCAGCCACACAACGTGCTCGCTGTTCTTGGAAGGAATGTTCCCACCACTGGGCCTTTGCATGTGCCATTCCCTCTGCCTCGAATGCTCCTCCCTCTTGGCTCCTCCCTGACCTTCTTTGGGTCACCTTGGCAGAGAGCCCTTCCCTGGGCATCTTACTAACGATTGGCAGCCGCCCTCGTCCACTTCCCTGCTTTATTTTTTTTTCTGTAGCACAAGTGCTACATGTCACAATCCGACTTGCTGCCCGTTGTCCTTTCTGTTGACCATCCATCTCCTGCACTCGACTGTGTGAGCTGCGTGAACCCACAACTTAGAACGCGACCCCTGGCATGAAGGAGGTGCTCCATGAATCTTTGTCGGAAGAACAAAGGAGCACACAAAGTAGGACTTTCTGGAGACACCCTGGCCCAGCTGTCACCCTCCAGGTGTCCCCAGGCTACTCACTCACCTCCTTGATCCTTTTAGGGGTAAGCCCCAAGGCCCTATCCCCAAACAAGAGAACCAAGGAGACAAGTCAAGGAGGGATTAGGCTAAATGCGTGGCAATTTCTTTATGAATATAACTGTTTTTGCCTTAATACAAAAGTCCTGTGTCCCAGCTGTTGGCTCTCCTGTCAAATCACGTTCCAGCCCAAGAACTCGGCGCTGGAGTTCTGTGTTCCAGCCAAGGATCTGCTGTCACGGAATCACTGATGAGCAGCGTGGGCTTTCCAGGAGGCTCCCAGGGAAGCTGGGGCTCACCACCTGCCTGCAGCACGCACCTTAAACCCCCTCACACCGGAGGGACTCCGCGTTGCTGATTGATGAGGCTGGTATCAGGTAGTGGGGTCGTCGTACGATTCTCTGCACTTTTCCGTAGTTTGAACATTTCCCTAAGAGCAGAAACAAAAACCAGGGTGTCTTCTCCGAAGCTCCTCTTCCCGGACACATCCCCAGAGGACTTGCGATCGCCCTTCCCTCTCCACTGTCACCACCCACAACTTCTCTCTTCCCCTCCCCTCTGGTTTGACAAGAGATCAGTTCAGCTCTACTTACTAGCTGCCGCTTGGCCTACCGGAGTCATCTGAGGACACTTAGAAACCTTTGATGCCTTCTGGTTTCCCCACTTCCCAGGATTTGGAACCAAATGGTCTGATGTGGGGGCTCTGGGCACTGGGTGTAGTAAATGCTCCCCAGGCAATTCTGGAATTTTCTCAAGTTGAACAACCATCTTGTCAACCAAGGCCAATCCCCGATTTTTTTTTTTTTTTTTTTTTTTGTGCTGCGCCCAGGGGCCTCCCGTTAACAGGGGCCAGCTTTCTTGGAAGGCCGTTTAACAACACCTTTTGTTACCTGAGCCCATCCCTGGGGTCCCAGCACAAGTGACTTAAAGAGTTATTTCTTTCAAACCCAGACAATGTACTTCATTCACCACCAGGGTGCCTGGTGGATGGCGTTCTTTCCATTACCTTATGCAACATGGGTTCACTGTCATCATTTGAAAAGCACAGAAAAGCACACAGGAGCCGACCGCAGCTCCACTCTGGCCCAGTGATTCCTGAACAGAAAGGATCCATTGTCACCAAGTCAACTTTAAGGGAGCAGCTAAAAAACACATTCAAAGGGCCCTGATGATAATGAGTATGCTAATATGATTTCCATTGGGTGCCCATGTTACCTCCAAAAACACTGTCTGACCTTCCTCGTGGATTCAAAGCTTCCATTGAAGTCAACGGGGGATTTGGGTTAAAATAACATCAAAGTTTTCACTTAAATGGACGAAACTGGGGAGTTGTGCATTAAGGGTGAGTTTCACATCGGCCCTGACACTGCTGACCTTGAGGGGGAAATGCCTTCCCTGGTAGGTTGTGAGTGGAGCTTTCGGCCAAGCAGCTGTTGCCTTTGGGTGGGTCGAACCAGCAAGCGTTAAATGGGGCTCCCCTTCTCCATGACCAATGAGCTCAGGAGGCCTGGGTTCAAATCCCAGCTCTCTATTCATTAGCCAGATGACCTTAAGCAAGACAAATCACTTCTCTGGTTGAGCCTCAATGACCCCATGTGTAAAATAGCACAGAGGAAACATACTTTGCAGGATTGCTTGCGAGAATGAAGTGTCGCTCAGTGTATATTTATGAGCTGCTTCCTGGGTGCTGGGGAGCGCTGTCCGGGTGCTGGGGAGACAACTATGAGCAAAACACATGAACTCTGTTCTCACTGGAGCCCCCATTCCGGTGGGAGAGGAGAGAGATGCCAAACACAGGCCCAGAAATAATACATAAGTGGTGATAAGTGCTACGGAGAAGGAAAAGTCCCTAGGAAAGGGACAGACCCAAACTCAAATCCCAACTCACCCTTGCCGGCTGTGTAACTCTTGGGAGAGTAATTTTGTCTCCCTGACAATCTTTTTATATGTTCGGTGAGATCCATTGATCATTTCTCTACCCATTGAACAAATATTTATAGGATTCTGTCTTGAGTCAGGCATTCTTGTGCATATTGGAGAGCTGGCAAGGAATAAAACAGACAA
Source organism: Leopardus geoffroyi (assembly GCF_018350155.1). NCBI lineage: Eukaryota > Metazoa > Chordata > Mammalia > Carnivora > Felidae > Leopardus > Leopardus geoffroyi. Next base: position 28,826,319 of record NC_059336.1, read on the forward strand.
AAATCCTTGCCCTTGGAAATTTAAACTCTAGAGGAGAGAAACAGACACAGGATATATATATATATATATATATATATATGGTAATGAAGGAAAAGGAAAAGCAAGCAAGTAAGGTAAGGGGTGGAGACTTATGGAGAAGGGTGCCTTTTATGTAGGCTGGTCAGGGAAGGACTCTATGGGGAGGCAACATTTATTGTGAGGCCTGAAGGTCTTTGGAGAATTAGCCCTGTGGGCCTCTGAAAAAACAGTGTTCCTCGGCCAGGGGAGAAAGCAAGGGCAAAGGCCCTGAGGTAGGACCAAGCATGGCTGTTGGGAGGATTAGAGAGGCAGAGACAAGGTACGTGTAAGCACCTGGCACAGCGCCTGGCTCCTGAGTTAGAGTTCAATAGATCGTGGTTACCGATTGTGCCCCTTTCGCGCAAAATGAGGGATAAGTCGCTGCTTCCCACTCACATAAACGTTCTTGGGGGTTCTGCAGATTGGTGACCTTTTCCTCCGCTTTTCTTCTCTTGTTCTCTGAGTGAGAACCAGCAAATCACCCTCCCCGGGGGCCTGCCTCTGTCTCCAGTCCGAGCCAACAGGAATGGTGGCCATGTGGCCGTGGTGCTGGGGGGGCGGGGGTGTGTGTCATGAACGATGGCCATTAAATAATAATGGCCGCATCTTGAATTTCTTTCCTCTCCGCAGCCTTACAAATTAAGCGCCCTGGAAACGCTGTGCCCGTTGCCAAGATGTGCCTCCATCTGGGGTGAAAGGCAACATCTGCTAAACAGCTGCATCTTGTTTAAGGGTTAGTACTTAATTAAATTACTCCGCTCCGGTAGGGGCAGGCGGAGCAGAGCAGGAAGTCACAGGCATGTGTCCCCACCCCTCCCCAAGCTGGCCCAGAACCCCTTTCCCGTGGTGTCCCTCCACGCACCTGGTCGTTGATCCCGCCAACCTGGACAGCCACATATTTGCAGGACACTCACTCGTGCTGCCTCCTCACCCTTCCCCGAGCTGCCCCTCCAACATCTCAGACCTTCCAACATCTCAAACACCAACATGTCCTCCACGAGGCCTTTTCCAACATCCCAGCCTCAGTGAATCACGTCCCATGAGCCCGCGGGGTACTTTGCACTGGGACATTCGTTACCGTTACATTGCAGGGTCAGGGACCTGCCGTTCTGTGAGCTCCTTGCGGTCGGAAACCACGTTTAATTCGTCCTTATAAGCTCAGCATGGTGCCTGGCTCCCCATAGACACTTAATAAGTGTTCGGTTAATAAATGGATGGATGAAGGGATGAGGAAGGGAGGGCAGAAAGAAGGGATGGGTGAACAGCTGGATCCACCTGCTACCATGTAGATCCAAGCCGCTGCCACTCCTTCCGGGGACAAACACCGCAGTCTCTTACTGGCCTTCCAGCTTCCACTCGTGACCCCCCCCCCATAGTCCACTGTACTTAGAGCACCCAGGATCTTTTAAATATGGAATTACATTACATCACTCACTGTTTAAAACCTTCCAGTAGCTTCCACGTTCCCGATCCTAGCCGACAAACCCCTGTAGGATCCAGCCCCTTCCTGCCCTTCTGATGTCATCTCATTTTCCTGTCCTCCAATTGCTTTGGGAACCAGCCAAGCTCTCTCGCCCTTTGAATCTGCTGTTCTCTCTACCTGGGACTGTTCTCCCCCCCGGCTGTGAACCTGGCATCCTATCAGTCCTCAGGTGCGGCTTTAATGCTACCTCCTCAGAGAGGCCTCTCTTGACACTCCTCGTCAAAATGTCCACCATCTTGATCCCCAAAGCCAAAGGGGCCAGAGCGAGACATCCAGAGCGTTGGCCGCTGGTACAGACCTGCCCCACCCCAGGGCCGGCCACAAACCACCCCTTCTCCCAAGGGGCTCACTCCTCCTCTCCATCAACTGATGATCCCTCATGAATGGGCTTGTCTGGAGCTGCTGCAATTAAACCATCAGAGCAACATTGGACCATTTGTTTACTATGGCACTTAGAGCTGGAATGGCTTGTTGTTTTGACGGTTTCTATTTTCAGCTCCATTTCCTGGGGGTAGCGGGGAGAGGGTAGGCAATGAATCCTGGTCTATTCAAGCAAAAAGATGCTTCAGTGAATCCTAACATTTCAGAATCACAAAATTCTAGAATCATTTTCATGGGAGGCGAGAACAGTAGAAATGTGTAATTTTAGTTAGAGGTTCTTAGAGTCGTGGAATTCTAGAATCGTACACAACGCAGATTAGTATCTTAGTGTCAAACCAGTTTAGCCTCAAAGCCTCAGAGGGACGGGCTCTCAGAGATTCTCTCGCTTTGCTGAGGTCTCTGCTCCAGTGTCGCACTCCAGAAGCCCTCCTCCGATGACCTTACCTACGAGGAGCGCCTACGCCCACACCCTGTCACTCTCCATTGTTTTACGTGGCTTCATATTTCTTCATCGCTCTACTCACCACCTGACATCCGATGTAGTTCTCTCTGCTTATTTGCTTATTGTCTGTCTCCCCCACATGTTGGATGGAGGTCAGGAACTCTGCTTTGTTCACAGCCTAGCAAGTGCTTCGAAAATAGTGGCTGACGTGCCGTAAAGATTTAAAAAGAGAGAGAGAGAGAGAGAGAGAGAGAAAAGAAAAGGAAAGTCTATCCAACAAATATTTATCGAGTGCCTACTTTGGGTTGGCCTCTCAGAGATAACCATGTCCCGGGATGGAAGGTAGGTCTGTTTGCAAGCCAAATCCTATTAGTGGTAGACACCCAGAGAGGGCACCGCGCTGAAAAGGGTTCTCAGGGCTCATCCAAGCTCCGTGGGGGAGGGCGATCGATCAGCGATGTCTGGCACGGACCCAGCAAGGGAGAGAGGCAGCTGTCTCCACGATGGGCTCTTATCTTACACTTGACAAACTAAAGTCCAGAAGCCGGTGGGAGGGCACCAGTGTGGGCCCTCCCGGGCTGGCTCCCGAACCTGAGTCTCTCTGGGGCACAGGTTGCATGCCCTCCCTCCTCATCCGGCCCTTTGGCTTTCCCTCCACCCAGGCCTTCCCGGGAGCGAGGGGCTGCTGGAGTGCCTGGCCTTGAACCCCAGCCTGGGAACCCAATTCTGGAATGCTGCCTGCACACACAAGCCGGTTATTTTTAAAAATCCAAAAAGAAAAGGAAGAAAGAGCAAACTCACTGCTTCGGTCTGTGCACCAAACCCAGCTGAGAGAATAGAGGCTTGAAAGGAACAAAGAGTTTCCTCAAACACAGCAGATCAAGGGCTTGGCTTATGTGGTAACCGGTGACCGACCACCGCGCTTTGTGACCGAGCCTTCAGAAGGCGCCGGGGCCTTGGTTCCTGCTGCAGTCTGTGGGGGAGGGGGAGCCGGGAACACCCTCCCCACCCCCACCCCACCCCAGGTCAGGCTGCTTACAATGACGGGTTCCTAGAACCCTGAGTGTCAGGGCCTCAAAGGCCCTCTCAGAGCCTGTCGTCTGCTACCCTTGGTCAGACCGGCAGACGAAGCCCTGGAGGGGCTCCAGGTCACGCAGGGAGCCGTGGGCCAGGGCACTCCCCTTCTTCCCGCGTCCCCTTTCAGGGAAGTGGAGGCCAGTTAGGTGAATCCAACTGCCCTTGCCTCTTGTACCCACCAGGGCTGCCTGGGAAAGCCTTTTCAGAATCTCTCCCAGCCACTAAAACTTCCTGTTCCCTTCCCTCCGCAGATTTCCCCTTTTGGGGTGCCTGTGGGGGAGGGGTTTTACACCTAGGTCCCCAGGGTCAGCCCTGACTGGTGAGTTCTGAGGTCTACAGAAGGATCGCAGTTGAGCCCTAGACTCCACTGGGTGACGTCTACCCCCGTTCCCGTGAGGGTAGCATTCTGGGCGCTGTGCCAAGGCCTTTACGGGCAGGTGTCTCACAGCTGGTGGCCCAACAGCCCCGCGATTGGGTATCACCGTCCCCCACTGTGCAGGTGAGAAAACCAAGGTTCCATAGACGGCATGACGTGCCCAGGGTGAGGTGGCGGTGATTGGCAGAGCCGATGCTTGAACTCAGGTCCTTCTGTTGACCTCTGCCCTCTGCCCCCATTCCCCCCGGATGTCAAAGGTCAGCAGGGCTTAACGGGAATCACGGGCCTGAGGCAGGTGCCAGAGGGCCCGGGCTGGGGACGAGGAACTTCCCTCCATCAGATGCCATCCTGCACACGAGTCACGCGTTTGTCCCCAGCACACGCTGGCCTTCAGCCTGAGGGTGGCACAGGCCCATCCGGTCTCCTTGTTCCCACCGCCCCCCCCCCCCCCCCCGCCCCGTGTGTCACCATCCGCCTGTGTCTCTCTCCCATGGTTCTTCCCTACCCACCTGTCAGTCAAGTCAGTGTCAACTCCATTCTGTGGGCCTCTGGCCTCATGGCCTCCTCCAACTCTGCCAATGTCCCGCTCCCGTGTCTCCTTTCCCCGCCCCCCACCCCGCTTACCTCTGTGTGCTGCTTTCTGCCCCCGTATTCTGTGTCCCCCCTGATCCTCCGCCCGAGCTCGTGTCTCTGTCACCAGCCTGTCTCTGTAGGGGACACATGTCTCTCCCTTTCTCCCCAGAGCGATTTCTCTCCCTCCCTGTCTCTGTCTCTCTTCTTCTCTCTGTCTCTGTCTGCTTCCATCTTTGCAGCCTTCCTCCCCTCCCCCCCTCTCCCCTCCCCTCCCGAGCCTGCGCCTTCTCTCTCACACCCTTCACGCTGACGTGTAATATTCCAGTAAAGCCCAGTTTCGCTGTAAGGGGACAAGGAGGGATTGGTCAGGGATACTCCGAAAGGTGGATCTGGGGCAGGGTCACGTAAAAGGGAACTGAGCCAGCCTTCCTTTCTTCCTCGGAAATGACTGGCTGCTTTCCTGAGAGGCAGACAAGAAAGTCCCTGAATAGGGATTTAAAGCACTAAGCTCTGATTCCTTCTTTTTAATATTTATAAAGAGAGAAAGGGGATAATTTCAGGAAGATCATTTCAAGGCGAAAACCCACATATTTTCAATAGAATTATTCCAAAAGCCCCTTTCCGGCTCATTGGAGTGTATAATTTTGTAAGTTAAAGACACGAGGCCTGGTTTCCAAGTTCCCTAAAATGACGCAGCTAAGTGAGGGCCAGAAAGGAAGTGTAAGATGAGAAGAGGGGGGATGGCGCAGAGGAGAGGGACAGGCTTGTTCCAGGGCCTGACGGGCCACACGTGGGCCAAGGGACAGCGGCAGCCCAGCGTCCTGCCTGACCCTTCTCTCCTCTGCCCGTGTTCCTCAACCAACCAAACTCAAGGTATAACCACTGTCAAATACAATTGTGCCCCCAATCCTGACACCCCTCCCACAGTCCAGACCCACAGAACAAAACTGCCCCCGGGGCAGAGGGCTCACAGGCCCAGAGCCACCACTGTCTTCCTTCCTGCATCTCTGCTGTCCTTGTCTTTCCTCTCAGCCACCCGGTGTCCTGGGCTGGCAAGCCGGGAGTCCTCCCTGGGTCCTCCCTCGCCCCTGCCACCTCTAGGTGGTTGACAAGGCTGTTGACCACCCCTTCCCTCTGGAGTCTCCTTCCATCCACACTCCCATTGACTAAGCTTGGGCCTCAGCATCCCTGGCCTAGACCACCGACCTGGCCCCGGGGTGAGGGTCAGGGCCGTGGGCCTGTGTACAGGCAGACAGAGCGGCCTTCCTGAAGCTCAGCTGTAAGGACAGTCCTCTCTTCCCCAGGAACAGTCACAGCCCCCCACCATGTCCAGAGTGCAGACAAAGCCTCCCACTTCTGCATCCATGGTCTAGCGACGATCCAACAACTTGATTTCCTCATGGTCACGCTCCCACCACAAACTTTTCACTGCAGCGTGGCCCAAATGAACCTCTCTTTCGTGTCTACCCCAAAGGAATAAGAAACGTTTCCCTATGTCCAAGCCTTGGCTGAGTCTCCTCTCTCCCCCCGGCAGGCCGCCCTGCGGTCTTCACATGTGTAGCTCCAACCCCCCCTCAAAGTTCGTCTCCAATGGCACCCACCTGTGAGGCACGGATCTAATCGCTCGTTGCCCTTCTCCGTGCAGTTTCTTTTTCTTTCTCTTTGACCCACGACATTTCACTTTGACCTTGAGATGGGCTGTGAGGCTTGAGGGCAGGTGAACTCTGGGGCTCAGACGTTTCCCCAAACCAAACCAAGCTGGATTCTGTGGTTCTGATGGGTTCCTCAAAATTGTTACCCTGCTGATAATGACTGTTGTCATTGCAAAGATCAATTACTGAGTACTTAGTACTGTGTGCTAGGTGGCTGGTGTCGACAGACACCTACTAAGTGTTTCGTACACGTGATCTCACATAGTTTGTGATGACCCAGTGTTGTGGGGACTTTTGTTACCTCGGTGGTCCACACGAGGGAACTGAGGTTGGGAGAGGGGCAGCAGCCTGTGCAACGTCACGCTGTGAGTCAGAGGATCAGGACTCTGGCGAGGCCAGCCCAACGCTGGAATCTTTGTGTTTCACCTCAGGCACACTGAGAATCCTGACATCTCGGTACCAGCAGGAACTGAGCCATGTGGTACCTGACTCAGCCCCACTAAAGAAGACCTACTCACCATGAGGCCAAAGCCACATTCCCCTCCCTTGGGCCCTTGCTTCCCCATCTTCTCGATGGTCAAGTTCCTGTTTGAAAAGCATGGACCTTTTCACTGCCACCTCCGCCACCCTCAGGGATCACAGCTTGCCCTCTTTTCCCCAGAGAAAAGCACGGCTGGGAGAGGTGGAGCCCAGAACTTCAAAAGAAGCCCACGGGAGCCAAAGCAGCATCCTTCCACTTCTTGCCCCAGCACCAGACTGGGCTTGGCTTGGCCGGGGCTCTTCCCAAGTCCACCTGTGAAAGCCCTCAGGAACGCTGCCATGGTGACTCCTGCCCAGGGCTGCCTCTTCATTTGCAGACTCTAGCTTCATTTCTCACCAGGGCATCTACACCAGCCTCCTCACTGGTCTCTCTGCTTCTACTCTAGGCCTCACCCGCACAGCAGCCTTGTCTCATTTTAAACAAACGCACAAAGTCTTTCTAGTTCTTAAAGCCCTCCGTGGGTTTCCGTTACAATTAGAGTAAAGCCCAAACTGCTCATCCTGGCCCCCCAGGCCCTGTCTTCTCTGACTCCCTGGGCTTCAGGCACATTAGCCTTCTAACAGTGCCCAGGACAAACCAGGTTCTTTCCTGCCTTGGGGCCTTTGTTCTTGCTCTTTTCCTAGTTCCTTTCTTGGATTCTTCCTTCCCCTTCTTCAGTTCAAAAATCATCCCTTTCCCAAGGCTTTTCCTCATTCCAATGATCCATAGTAGCTTCTGCCCTGCACACATTCACTCTAGCAATGCAGTTCACTTCCCTGTATTGTGCAGTTGGATATTTGGGCCGTCTCTAGTGTATTGTCCATCAGAGTCAGCAAAATGGCAAACTGGGAAGCTCTAAGCCCCCGTCCCTCTCATGGAAGCATCAAAAACAAACACAAAAATCTAGAACCTGGGCTGAACCAATATAATAGCTCTGGAAAAGAGTCAAAGGTTTACGGCAACCAGCTGACCATCCAGTCAAGAAAAGGCCACCCTCAAAACAGCGTAGAAGGTTCGTGGTAGTTACTCTAGCCCTTGTCCCCTCCCCTCCCTGGAAAAACAGTGTTCTTGGGCTGGACAAGGCAGCAGTCTAGTTCCCGACTGCCTCCCTCAAATCAGAGTTTGGGAAGCAGATCTTATTTGCAGCATTCTAACCTGATGAGTGCTTCCTGAAGGGATGGTACCTTTTTCATCCAACTTGGATCTCAGGCAGGAAGAAGCAGCAGGCATTGCTTATGAAAACTGCAGGGAGACTATAGACCCACAGATGCCTGGGTCCGTAGATGGTCTATGGTATGTGCCCTCCCATAAGATCTTGTGCCAGGCATTTTGATTGGATGTTCAATTGGTTACTATGAGCCTCTGACTGTTTTCCAGGGCCCTTATATTAGTTCAGTGCAGTTTCTAGTTTTTATTTTTGTTTTGTTTTGATGTTTCCGTGGGAGGGATGAGAGCTTGGAGCTCCTAGTCTGCCATCTTGCTGCCTATGATGATGAGCAATGGATTTGAGCTGAAGGAAGAAGACAAGACAATTGAAATTATCGAGTCTGGGGACGCCTGGGTGGGTCAGTCGGTTGAGCGTCCGACTTCGGCTCAGGTCATGATCTCGTGGTCCGTGAGTTCGAGCCCTGTGTCGGGCTCTGTGCTGACCGCTCAGAGCCTGGAGGCTGTTTTGGATTCTGTGTCTCCCTCTCTCGCTGACCCTCCCCCGTTCATGCTCTGTCTCTCTCTGTCTCAAAAATAAATAAACGTTAAAAAAAAAAAAAAGAAATTATCGAGTCTGAAGAGCGGAAAGAAAAAAAGAATGAAGAAAAGTGAACAGAGCTAGAAGACTGTGGATACCATTAAAGGAGCAATATATGGATTATGAGAGTCCCATAAGAAGAGGAGAAAAAAGGGGCAGAGAGCTTATTTGAAGAAATGATGGCCAAAACCTCCTAAATTCAATGAAGTATATGTATCTGCAAATCCAAAAGGCTGAAACAACCCCCAAGTAGAATATACGCTGATCCACACCGAGGTGCATTATAATCAAACTGTAAAAAGCCCAAACAGAAGCCAAAATCTTGAAAGCAGCACGAGAGAAGTGACTCATCACATACAAGGGATCCTCAGATACAGTTATCAGCCTATTTGCAGAAATTTTGAAGGCCAGCAGGCAGTGAAGGGATACACTTGTAGTGTTAAAAAACAAAACAAACAAAAAACCTTTCAACTAAGAGTTCTATATCAAAAAGGAAAAAAAAATCTATATTCAGCAAAGTTGTCCTTCAGAAGTGAGGTAGAAATTAAGATATTTCAAGATCAGGGATGCCTGGTGGCTCAGTGGGTTGAGCGACCGACATCAGCTCAGGTCATGATCTCACAGTTTGTGAGTTCGAGCCCTGCGTCGGGCTCTGTGCTAACAGCTGGGAGCCTGGAGCCTGCTTCGGATTCTGTGTCTCCCTCTCTCTCTGCCCCTCCCCCACTCATGCTCTGTCTGTCTCTGTCTCAGAAATCAATAAACATTTTAAAAAATTTAAAAAGAAATTTCAAGATCAACAGAAGTTGAGGGAGTTCACTACCATGAGACCTGCCCTACAAGTTTTGCTAAGGAGAGCCCCTCAGGTTGAAATAAAAAGATACTACACCTCAAAGCTGTAGAAGTAAAGACCTCTGGGAAAGGTAAATAATTGGGCAAATATAAAGCAAATATTATTATAATTTTGGTTTGTGACTCCATTTTTTATTTTCATTTTTTTGTGACTCCATTTTTAAAATTTTCTACAAGGTTTAAAAAAACACACAAATAAAACATTCTTATAAATCTCTGTGAGGGGGTATGTAATGTATAAACATGTAATTTGTGACATCAGTACCATAGCTGTATTGGAATAGAGTTTTTGTAGGCGATTGAAATTAAGTTGGTATGAACTCAATTAGATGGTTATAACTTCAGGATGTTCTACACAATCCCCATGACAACCATTAGCAGATTTATATTTTATAGGCATTTCTATAGATATCATAAATATCTATAGAATATACATAAAAGGAAATGAGAAGGGAATCGAAATGTGTCATTACAAAAAAAATCGACTGAACACAAAAAAGGAAACAATGGAGAAAATGAGGGACAAAAAGGCTATACCATACACAGAAAACAATAAAACGACAAAAGTAAGTTTTTCCTTTGCAGTGATTACTTTAAATAAAAATGGATTAAACTCTCCAATCAAAGAGCATAAATAGACAGAGTGGATTTAAAAAAAACAGGGGCGCTTGGGTGGCTCAGCAGGTTGAGCATCCAACTTCGGCCAGGTCATGATCTTGCATTCTTGGGTTCAAGTCCCACATCAGGCTCCGTGCTGACAGCTTGGAGCCTGGAGCCTTCTTCAGATTCTATGTCTCTTTCTCTCTCTATTCCTCCCCTGCTCACACTCTGTCTCTCTCTCAAAAATGAATAAGCATTAAAAAAAAATTTAATAAAAAAAATATATCCTAGGCTGTTACAAAAGACTCACATTGGATCCAAAAACCCAAATGGGTCAAAAATGAATGGATGGAAAAAGATACGCAATTCAAGTAGTAACCAAAAGAGGGCTGGGGCAGCTGTACTAATATCAGACAAAATAAACATTAGGCCAAATGCTGTTACAAGAGACAAAGAAGGACATTATATATCGATAAAAGTGTTGACTCGACAAGAGACTATAACAATAATAAACGTATATGTAGCAAACAGCAGGGCTCTAATGCGTTGCCCGTTACGCGCCCTGAATGTTGGTTCCATGCAAGCAAGAACTGGATCTGGGTTTCTCACTGCTTTACTCCAGTGCCAGGCACTGCTTTCCATTCTCACTGCTCCCTGCATGTGATCAGCAGCAAAGCAGACCAAGTAGGATCTAGGAATTGTTACCAACCCTCAGGCAGGGGTGTTGGCCACTGGCTGTCCTCAGCTCTCCCAGTTGCTTCTTCCCACCCCCACCTCAGGAGTCTAAGATTCTTCCCCCGCCCCACTCCCCACCCCCCCAACACCCACCCACCCCATCCCCCCACCCCCCGCTTATGGCCAATCGTGAAGGTGAAAAGGAAAGTGTTTAGAATCTCCCCAGCCGAGCCAGAAGCCAAGGACTTGTGCCCACACAGCAAGAAATCCATTGGAGTTCAACCAGTCTGACTGGTTTATGGTACCTATGAAGACATTGAGGCCCAGAGAGGGCAGGGGGCCAGCTGAAGGTCATACAGTGACCTAATGGCAGACCTGGTATTCAGACTCAAGTCTGCTGACTGCTCACACAGGCTCTTTCTGTAAGTTGCCCAGCGGACTGCCCCAGGAACTGCCCATAACATGGCCAGTTCTCTAAATTCTCCATTCCCTCCCCACTTTTCCTTTCACCCTTCCCTTTCTTCTCTGTTTCTGCAAGACATTCTGTACTCTCCATCCCCACAGCACACAAGGCCACTGATGGTCTTTTCTAGATGTAAGAGTTATATCACCTTATTTGACCCCCAGGATGGCCCAAGAAAGAAGTGCCTTTTTAAGCCTCGCTTTACAGATTAGATAAACAAAGCCATGCGATAGGAAGAGGTGAGCCAATGAATGTGGGGCTAGAACCTTGCCCAGCCTTTTGACGCCAGGTGTCAAGGCCGGGTCTGCTTTCTCAGATGACCTTGTAGGTATCAAGAGACTCACTTCCTAGGGAAGAAGCCTTCTAGGCACAAGGGCTCCTGGCTCCCTTTATCCTATGGATCCCCTCTTTCATCTCAGCATGACCATGGGTATGGATATTATTCTCCAAACTGGAGCATGTGGAGAGGTGGGGGCCCAGACTCCAGACTGGAGGCAAGGGCCAGGGTGTGGGGTGTGGCCAGATCGCAACAAACTCAGCACACTTGCGCATTGATAGATAACTGAGCTCAACGCTTTGCAGATGTGATCTCAAGTTCATGCCCACCAGGCCCAACAAACTCCAAGCCCTCACTCCCACTTTGCAGGGGAGGACACACGTTCGTTCAGAGGAGGAAGGAGCTTCTAGTACAAGAGTATTCGCAGCTGGTAGCTGATCTGTGGGACGTGTGCTTAACCCCTTCAGTGCCTTAGATCATGGGTCACAGGGTGTGTGAAAACCCTGGAAATGTATGGAACAGAGTCTGCGTGAGCATATGTGGATTTTCCCAGGTCACCCTGATATCTTGTGATTTCTCTTCTCAGGAGTAAGGAGCAGTGAAGGTTGGGGTTGAGGAAGCCAGGATATTTTTGCTCAGATCACTTGTCTAAGGCCTACTTCTAAAGGGGCCTGACCCACAGGGGGAAGGGGCAGAGCTGTGAGATGAGGCAGGTCTGGCCAAAGCCTGGTGGGGGAGGGATGGCTCAGAACTCAGCAGTTCCTCCCTTCGGTCAGTGGTGGGGAACCCAGGACTGTGGTCAGTGGTGGGGTTTGGAGAGGGCTGGGGGTGGGGGGAGTGGGGAGTGTTTCGGGCGGGGGGGACAGGGACCCTGCTTCATCCTTGGATTGGGGAGGGATGGGACGCCTGTGCCTTCAGGAAGACAGTGAGCAGTTGGCAGGAGGCCCTTCGTTCTGGCTGCTGGGAGTTTCTCTCACCCTGGTCACTTGATTCTCCTACTTTTCCTGTCAGTGAGGAAGCTGTTTACTCCCAGAAAGTCATTTATTCCCGATAAGATCAAGCTCATTGTTAACCAGAATTCTCACTTCCTGCCCGGGAGGAGGGAAAGGGTAAGATTCCAACACTCAGAGCCCCATAAACATTCAATGTGAGGGAGGCTTTAGAGAACACACTGTTCAACAGCCGTTGTCTTAACAATGGGGAAACTGAGGCCCCAAGAGAGAAAGAATCAGGGAAAGGGTCAGGTTGCAGCTGAGCCCTAATCCAGCCTCCTGAGATTCCCAGGCCAGGGATCACTCTGCCCCCCATCCAAGTACCCAACAATTCCACGAGCTGGCTTTGGATTTTAAGATTCAACGTGCCATCCTAAGAAAACATGCTAATGAAACATTGTGACACAATATTTTATTGTAACACTCTAATATAGTCTTATAACAGAACACTCAAATATAACATTCTGACACAGCTTAATATTCTAATTCAACATTTTAGGACAGTTCTAACCCACATTCTAATCAATGCTCCAAAGCAACACAGTACTCTAACACATAACATTACATAACGTCCTGATACAATATTACAGGACATTGTAACACAACATTCTAATCTAAGCTGCTAAGACGGTATGACATTTCTATATTATTTGAACACAATTCTAATGCAACGTTTTAGAATAACTTTCTAAGTTATTACTCTAATACCGAGGACTCTGAGATTCTAAGCCTCTGAATTCCACCGGATAAGGTGACAAGAGCCCCAGGCATGCCGATCAGTGCTCGCAGCCCCCCACATCTGGCCATGCCCAGCCTGTCTCTGATCTACAAAGGCCAGGGCACTCCCCTGCTCTGGGGGCCCCCAAGACCCAGGTCAGATGGACTCAGCTTTCGAGCCTCATGGAGGATACTTCTTGAGACATGGGGTGGGGTTCCTTGCTCTCTGGTGGCTATCTCTCCCTACCCTCCCGCCCCTAGGCCCCATGCTTCTGTGGGCTGGGCTGGGCTGGCGGGGCGGGGGGGGGGGGGGCGGGTGAGGGAAAAGGAAGAAGAGTTGGTTTTGATCCCATTGTGAGCACACTGGGACAGATGAGGACAATCCCAATATTTGGATCAGGCTATTCTTACCACCTTCTACTAGGGTTACTAGGGCCAGGGGTAAGAGAATCTGCCAAGAAACCACAGCCAGGAAGAGGAAGAGAGTCAGGACCTCAAAACAGCATTCACTCTGTCAGGCCTGGGGAATCAGGCTACTGGAGCTTACCCATCAGTAAGAGCAATAGCTTTAGAACTTTTGCTTGGCCAAGGATTCATCAGTCCAGCTAGAGTCTTACCTTGGCCACTCCCTTCCCTCAGGCTTCCCATGATTCATTCCCTCGCTGTTTTTTGGGTCTCTCCCGCTCTAGTGTCACCTCCCCAGTAGCTCTCTCTGACCAAGTTGTCTTAAACAGCAACCCCATCGTGTCTGATGAGTAGTAGGTGCTCAGTAAGTATCTGTTGAATGAACACATTTAACCGGATGTTTCCGTTAAAAATGTTTTTCCACACAGCAAACATTTGAAACAGTATGAAATGAAGAGTGAATTTCCTGCTTCCCTACGCTAAGTGGAGTCTTAAAGGCAGGGCACCATTAATCTGTCCCCCTTCCCCTCAAAAAGGACATGGCATTTCCTATAGAGACACAGCACGTGCAAAGACCTGGAGGTGTGACCTAGCATTAGTCTCTGGCTCTCGCGATATTTCTCTCTTGGCGATTCTGTTACCATCTCTCAAGCTGTCAGCCGGGGCCACTCATAACATTGCTGGTCTCCTCTCAGAATACCTCAACTCCCCAGGGGTTCAGATTCTCCAAATTTCCTTCAAGCCTCCCTTTCTTCTTCAGCCAATAGGAATGATTATCCTGCCTCCTAAGAGGGTTGGGGGGTGGCATTTTGTGCATAGAATGAGGTCATGGATGTAAAGTGATATATAAACTGAAATACTGTGCATCGTAATGACTGAGGGCCCTCTCTGTGCCAGGCATGTGCCTTATTCTTTAGAGATGCCATCGCATTGAATCTACACAATAGCTGGAGGGTGAATTACTCTTGTGCCATTTTGCAGAGGGGGAACAGAGAGGTGGGGTGAATTGCTCAAGGTCACCCGAGCTGGAGCCAAACCCAAGAAGTCTGCTCATGTCCAAAGGTTGTGGAAGCTCCAGGGCCACTGATCCCTCGAGTACCAGGTCTGTAGGATATGAGAATTCCCAATTCCATGAGTACCAGGTGGCCATGACAGAGCAGACGGTCCGGCTTCATAATTTATTTCACTCCCACCCAATTGTTTGCCAAAGGGAGGGGTGGGGGGGGTGGCTGGTGGCTAGGAGCCTGGGCTGCCCAGTCACGGGGCGGACTTGTCTGATGGCCAGCCAATCCCGGCTGCCGGAGCTGGTGTTGGAAAGGCCCTGGCCCCATCTTGCTGGGACACTCTATCTTTGTCCCTGGACACAAAAGGGGCCTTGTCTTGGCCCGGCAACGCTTATTCCACATGCTCCCGACCGCCCCAGCCCCTCTGCCTCAAGAAAGGCCCACTTTGTCGAATCAAAAGACTAACTTGTTTCTTTTTCATCTAAACGTGTTGACTGACCTGGTTGATTTATCTTGGGAAAGTGGTGGGCGAGGGAGGGGAGTGAGGTGACAGAGACCAGCAAAATCCAGAAGGCCATGCAGTCGAGCCTGACTTGGGGGTAGGCAGCCAACGTTTACCTGAGACAGAGGCGTAGTTGCATACTGAATCTGATCTCAGGGAGTCAGGACAGTCCCGCAACCTCACTGGTTGCAAAAATTCCACCATTTGCTATTCATTTATTTGACTTCAACCTTTGAAGGCAGCTAAAAATGAAAACTTCCTTTGAATGTGAGTGCTCTGCTAATTGCACCTGAGCATGAATTCATTTTCCTGAAAACAGGGGTGAGTCAGTAGCAAGAGAGAGCAAACATTAGAGAGGGGCCACGAGGAGCTGAGGAGGAGGCCTAGGAGAATGGAGGAAGGTACTACTCACAGATGATGTGGGATTAAGTGAGGAAATATACGTAGACTTTTTTTCTTTTGTAAGTTTCCCCCAAGATTAGTCCTTCTCTATCCATATCCACCAAGCCCTATTGCTTGGAGTTTTCATCCATCCATCCATCCATCCATCCATCCATCTGTCCATCCATGCATCCATGCATGCATGCATGCATCCATCCGTCCTTCCATCCATCTGTCCTATCCATCTGTCTTTCCATCCATGCACCCATGCACCCATGCATCCACCCATGCATCCACCCATGCATCCATGCATTCATCCATCCATCCATGCATGCACCCAGGCATGCATGCATGTATTCATCCATGCATCCGTCCATGCATCCATCCATCCATCCATCCATCCATCCGTCAGTCCATCTGTCCATCCATTCATCCATCCATGCATCCATCCATTCATCCATCCATCCATCCAGCCATCCATCCATCTGTCCATCCATCCATCCATCCACCCATGCATCCATCCATCCATCCATGCATGCACCCAGGCATGCATGCATGCATTCATCCATACATCTGTCCATCCATACATCTGTCCATCCATCCATCCATCCATCCATCCATTCATGCATCCATCCATTCATCCATCCATCCATCCATCCATCCATCCGTCAGTCCATCTGTCCATCCATTCATCCATCCATGCATCCATCCATTCATCCATCCATCCAGCCATCCATCCATCTGTCCATCCATCCATCCATCCATCCATCCATTCATGCACCCATCCATCCATCCATCCATCCATCTATGCATCCATCCATTCATCCATGCACGCATGTACGCATGCATCCATCCATCCAAGAAACATCTGTTAAGCATCTACTGTATGCCAGAGATTCTTTTAGGCACTGGGGCCACAATGGAGAACAAAACCCCTGCCTTCAGGAAGCATCCACTGTTGTGGGGGCTCCCACTGATCAACAAATAAGCAGATGAGCTAACAGGGTAACTGGGTAAAGCCATGTGCTATGAGGAAATAAGGCAGGGTGGCAGAGCAGAGGTTGGCTGGGGGGGGGGGGGTGGGCTGTCTGAGGGGGGATGTTTGCCCTGAGATGGGGAAGAAGGAAGGAACCAGCCATGGGGACCCTAGGGGACAAGTGTGCAAGTCAGAGGAAACAGCGTACAGGAAGGCTCTGAGGTGGGACCAACTTGGAATCTTCCAGATACACTGAGGAGGCCAACATGATTAGAACCAAGCATGTGAGTGGGAGAGTGGCAAGGAGTATAGATCCATAGGGCTCGTGGATCCTCAGTGATGCCTTGGACTTTTATTTTGAGTGAGATAGGAAACTGGAAGAGTGTGCACGTGGGTAACATGATCTAATTTTTATTTTCTAAAACGTTCCTCTGGGTGCTGTGTGAAAAATGATAGAGTCTCCTGCAGCCATTCAGGTGAGAGCTCCCAGGGGCTGGGCCTGTGGGATGGGGCAGGGGGGTGGGGGCAGTGAACAGAAGTGAAATATATTTTTTAGAGCTAGGACACAGACAATGAATGAATGAATGAATGAACCCTTGAGGTGGGAGCTAGCAAATGTAGATTCTGATTCCTATTCTGTCACTGAGAACCAGTGTGTCCCTAGGGAAGCCCCCACTGCTCTCGGGGCCCTAGTTTCCCCATTTACAAAGTGAGGGACAGGCAGCTTTGAGTTCCCGAGCCCCTGACACTCTCAGGGGCGGGGACTGTGATCCAGTTACTAATCCAGTCAGGCCTGGCTGGCCCGAGGGCAGCTGCAGAAACCTGGTGTTGATGTAGTGATTCACGCTTGGTCCTTCTGGCTGTGGGCAGAAACTGGGACAGCCGGGGGCCAGAGACTTGCCCGCAGGCTTGGAAAAGCCTGGCAGGATGCCACCACTCAGCTTGGGGGGAGGGAGCCAGGCTGCCAGCACTGGGCTTCCTGATCCCCTCTGGGGACTGATGTCGCAGCCACTGGAGCCACCAAGCGTTCCCCCTCAGCCCAAGCTTGACTCTGCCCCACCTCTGTGGGCGAACGGGAGCTGGTGGTGGGAGAACAGGACCCACTGGGTGCCCACTCAATCCCCTCTCTGCCAGGCACTGGAGGAAGTAGATGTTACTACCCCCATTTTATGGATCAAACTGAAACCCAGAAAGTCGTGGATGGCCAAGCCAAGAGTCACATGTACCTTTGACTAATTCCATGCTCGCTCTACTCTCCCTCCTAAGTCTGGAGAGAACAGGGGTGACAGAGAAGAAAAAGAGAAGCTAAATATCTTCTAATACGTATAGACACTCAAATACGCACTTTCACACTTAACCAGGGCTGAGGACTTTCAAACAAAAGCTTCTTTTTACAGTCTAAGTACAACCTTTTTGCAATGTGGATAAGCCACTTGGCCATTGTTCACAGCTCTTTGGCTGCTCATTTATTCATCTGTACGTTGGGCAAATATTTATCGAGAGCATTCTACATGCCGGGGACTACGTGGGGCTCCGAGGAGGGGCGTGCAATGATTAACGAAGAGTGATTTGGTGCCCGTGCCCACCAGCTTATGGTGGAAAGGGTGAGACAGATATGAAGAAAAAACGTTGCTGGAGACGACGGTCATGTTGCAATCATGGCTTTGAGTAAGTTACTTCCTTCTCTGAGCTTCGGTTTCCTCGTGGTAAAACAGGATGGTTGCAAAAGGGGTTGGTGGAGACACGGCCTGGCCCATGCATGATATGTGCTCATTAAACACTAACTGTGGCTGTGACCATTTGCTGGGAGCAACATAACTTCAACGGCCAACCAGTTGATAGCTGTGTTAGCGTGGTCCCCCGAGAAGCAGGTGTCAAGATTGGATTCGACAGGCAAGAGATTCTGAGAGAGAGCGAGAACAGGAGAAAACAGGCAGAGGCTTCTGCCATTGTAATGATGCAAGTCTGGCAGTTGGGGGTGGCAAGTGGGGGAGAAGGTCGATTGGATACGGAGAGTCCCAGACCATAGCCCCGTTCCAAGAAAGGCTCGACCGTGCTGATGGGGAGTCCTTGAGCCAAAGTCGGCGTTGGGGGAATGCTGCGTCTCTCCAGGATGGCCTTGTCTTGGGAACCCCCCCCCCATCACGCACAGTCAGGGGCTAAGAGTAGCCCACGGGAAGTGGGGGCTCAGCTGGGGCAAGATGGCTGGGGCTGTCGGTCAAACGTGCTCCCTGGAGCACGAGAGCTGAGTGGCACATCTCCCCGGCTGCCGCAGAAACCATGCTCGGCCCTGGACCCAGAGAGTCCCCAAAACCTACCCCAGCGAGTTCGCGTGGCAGCATTGTGTGCCCTCAGTGAGACAAGTTCACCGGCTAGGGGAACGATGGGGAGGGGACTTGGCCAATGTCAGAAGACACACACACCCTGGAGAAGTTTTGAATTGTGCAAGATGGAAAAAATCGTGGGAACCAGACCAAAGGAGGGCTCACTGGGACCAGACACTGCTGCCTTTAGGAAGGGGAAGTTGGGACCACTCTTGCAACAGCAAGGCAAATCCAAAAATATACCAAAGAGACAGCTGCTGAGCGCCCTTGCTGTTTAGGGGAAGTGAACTCCGGTGAGGGGGTCCATCTCTGTGGAAGAGAGGTTGCTGGAGTGCCTGGGTCCCACCCAGTTGGCAGGGTCTGGGGTTTCTATGGAAACCTCCCTGCCCAGTTGGGAAGGGACCTTTCACTCATCTGGTCCGACCCTCTTATTGTAAAGATAGAGAAACTGAGAACCAAATGGGGGCCGGAGCTGGACAAAGTCCCCTAAGAGTTACAAGCTGCTGAGCTGAGTCTTGAGCCAGGATTCCTGACTCCCAGAGCAGGGCTGAGTCCCCCACAGCCAGCCCGGCCAGCACGGACCAAGGGTCTGCTATGGGAAGAGGGAGGGAGGCAGAGGGGGCAGGGCAGACGCCCAGAGAGGGAGACAGAGGGCCTTGGAGAGGGGACAGGATGACATCTGGAAAAGGATGTGGAGACTCGGCAAGGAGGTTGAGGTTCAGAGAGAGGTATGAGAGCGTAAGAAGGGGGTGGACAGTCAGAGGGGGTTGCGGCTCAGAAGGCAGGAGCCCTGACAGAGGGCCGGGGCCGGGACATGGACCCAATGGCTGGGTCCAGGCTCCGGGGACTCACAGCGGCCTCAGACATGCCAGCAGCTCCTGGAGGCGGCAGGTTTCTCTCCATACCGGTGGTTCCCCACCTCACACCCCTATACTCCTGGCCACTTGTGCTGCCACCGGAGCAGGAGGGACCGACAATCTTGGGCACTAGTCAGCTTGCGGTGGTTAAAAAAAAAAGCCTCAGTAGCACCCGTGAAGAATGCATCTCCCAGCTTTGGGAGTCAAGGGGGCCGGAGATCCCAGTGGCTGGGCTCTACCACAGGGGGTGGGGGATGGGGGGGGAGGGTGCACAGGAGGGGGCCCAGAAAGGGCAAAAAACCTCACTCCTGCGAGATGATGCCTTCCTCCCCCCTGGAAGCGCTTAAATGATAACAGTAGTACAAGGATGCTTGCCATTAGGAGTATTGTTTGTGAAATCGTGACTCTTGCACCGGCCCCGGTAGGTGACGAGGGCTCTGGTCCCCACTCTGCTCACATCCGGACACCCCACCTTCTGGGCCATGCAGAGGGCAGGGGGAGCGTGGGCCTGGTCAGAAGAGTGGCCGGTGTGCAACTAGTTACAAGCGGCAAGGGACCTCAGAGGTACCCACCCCCCCCCCCAACCCGCACCTTCCTCCACTTCCCAGATGGGAGAGCTGAGGCACTTGGAGAGCAGTGATAGTCCAAAGTCACACAGCAGGGTGCTTGGGGCTCCTGTCCCCAGGCAAGGGGTAATTCCAGCAAGCCCACTGGTGCCTTGAAGAGCCCGGCCCCCGGCCAAAGGGCAGAGAGTGATAACTGTCATGGGCTAGTGCTGACTCTGGGCAAGGCTGGCATGAAGGTTCATGCGATCCTTAGCGGTGCCGTGAGGCAGTCACGACTTGGGGTCTCATCTACACGAGGAAGTTTAAACGCGGTACCAAGGGCCACAGAGCTGGGAACTGGTAGAACCGGGACCTGAACCCAGGCAGGCAGGCTCCAGGGCCCAGGCAGTTAACTACTGGGCAGCCTGGCCCTTGTTAGGCGGGCACAGACAAGACTCGGGTAATGACAAGGGTTGTTGATTGGAAGCTACCATTCTTTGGCACTCATGATGGCAGGTGCTGTGTTAAGCGCTCTGTGAAAACGCATCCATAGGGGGCACACGGGTGGCTCGGCTGGTTCAGTGTCCAACTCCAGATTTTAGCTCGGGCCTCGAGCTCACGGTTCATGAGTTGGAGCCCCGCATCGGGCTGTGTGCTGACAGCGTGGAGCCCGCTTGGGATTCATTCTCTCTCTCCCTCTCTCTCTCTCTCTGCCCCTCCCCTGCTCGCGTTCTCTAAACAAACAAACATCACATTCTAATCCCCCATGAGATGGGTTTTTTCTTTTTTTCAATTTTTTTTTAATCTTTATTTATTTTTGGGAGAGAGACAGAGTGTGAGCAGAGGCAGAGGGAGACACAGAATCCGAAGCAGGCTCCAGGCTCCGAGCCGTCAGCACAGAGCCTGACGTGGGGCTTGAACTCACGGACCGCGAGATCATGACCTGAGCCGAAGTTGGATGCTCCACCGACTGAGCCAGCCAGGCACCCCGAGACAGGTATTTTTATCCCCATTTTTAGATGAGGCACAGAGACATCGTGTCACTTGCCCATGATCACATAGCAAAGCCCACTGTTTAGACTAGGCCTGGCTGAGGACTTGTATCTTGCTTTTAGGGACCCTTTTCCAGCAGTAGCCCCGGAAGGGACTGAACCAGAGATGTCTGCACTGGGCCCTGGATGTTTGTCCAGGGCTCAGGCCCTATCAGAGCCCCAGCCAGCTTTAGCCTCAGTCCCTCCTTGGCAAATAGGCTGAGGGCCCTGCCTTCCTTAAGCTGTCGTGAGGATTCTTTCCTTCCTCCTCCCTCCCTTCTTTCCTAACACTAATAATGATACCGCATGACATTGTTCAGACATCAGAGTTTATGAAACCTCCCTTCCTTCTCTGACAGTGGCTGTGGTCTTCAGTTGGACAATATGAGGTGACGCTGCAGGGGGTGGGGGGAGCTGCGGAATAAATACTCCAACCTTACCCTCCTTCCTCCCATAGCCTGCCAGGGCTCCCCACGGGCCAGATCCAACTGGATGCTGGAGAACAGGCAAGGTTATCGGCACGCTCCCGAAAGGCCAGCGTCTCGGGACAGACAGCAGGGAGAAGGGTGGGAAGGGGATCCAGGAGGAAAACCACAAGGTCTCCAGCCAAAGGCAGATGCGTTATCTTATTTACTGCCCTACGCTCGGCGTGAGCAGGTCCCGCTGCCTAGACCGGCGAGGTCACTCGTGAACGTGGAGTAGGCGGTCTGGCTAGGTCACGATGCAAAAAGACCCAACCCCCAATTCCCAAGGCTTCTGACGAGGTGAACAACTTTGGGCCCGCCAGCCGGCCACTTGATTTTTGGAGACACAGTTTCGACAGAGCAGAGCGACAAGCACTCGTTCGCGCCCCCGTTGTCCGCGGCTCCAGTGGCAGCGTCGAGTGGCTGTGAGGAGCTTAAGCACTCATTATCTGGCCGAGAAGGTTGCCAACGCCGGGCTGGGAAACACAAAGGTTCGTTTCTTACCCTGTGGCACGTCCATCTCTAGCTGGCAGCGCCTCTCCTCCGTATTGTCCTCGGTCAGGCACCCAAACTGGCCAGTCTCCCCGGCAGGGGTGGGGATGAGAGGTTGTCACCGCTCTCCAGGCTTCCACTGGGAAGACGCATGCTTCCCTTCCACGCGCCGCGGATATCTGGCTAATTCAAGCCCCACAGCCACGCCCAACTCCACGGGCAGGCAAGCGCGATCCCTCCGCGTGCCCTGCACGAGGAGAGGCGGACGCCGATGCTGGGCCGCGCGCCTAACGACTGTGGCCAGCGAACGTGGCAGACGGTACGGAAGGGGAGGGCTGGGGACGCTGTGTTTCGCAGCGAACCTCGCTGGACTTCCTCGTGGGCGCAGGGCTCAGCTAAGCCAGGAGGGTTCAAGTGCAGGGAGTGGAGAAACTGGAGAAGACAGACATGGCGCCCCAGCCTTGCTCCCCCGCGTTGTCATGGCACCTGTGACATCAACAACCGTGAGACCAGAGGATCGCCTGGTCCTTTCCTTAGGATGCAGCATTGAATGTGTGTCGGGCGGGGAAGCTAGGTCTTGGGTGGGGTGGGGGGGAAGCTAGGTCTTGGGGTGGGGAGGGCGTGAAGAGGGTCTTGGGGGTAGACTCCCAGGAGCTCCCTTCTCTCCCCATCAGGGACCGGAAGCCAGCCAAGGACCCCAAGAGGTCTTGGCCCAATTGCGGGCTTGATGACCGGTCACCTTCCAGCCATGTGAACTTGGCAGGTCTCTGAGCCTGTTTCCTTGGCTGTAACCCTCGTGTGGTTCTCATGATGAAATCCTGGCATCAGCAGCATCAGCGGCATCAGCACCCACGGGGAACTGGTGAGCACTTCTGAGTCTTGGGCCTTGCCCCGCACCCGCTGAACAGACACCCCTGGCCGTGGGGCCCAGCACTCTGGGTTTTCACACGTCTCCCAGGTGACCGATGCTTGCTCAAGTGTGACAATCACTGGGATAGAGAGGCTGAAACCGATGGAGGTGTGCAAAGCCCCAGCACAACCCCGCAGTTGCTTGCGGGCTTCCCCGCCTCCGTGACTGGCAACTGCATTCTTCCTGCAGACACAAGGCCCAGAGTCCTCCCGGATCAGGGTTCTCCAAACCCAAGCCTGCGGCGGAAACTTTGGTTCTCATTAGGAGGTTAAAAACTTCTTGTTATAAAATAAATACATCACGGGGACGTAAAGCGCAGCGTAGGGAATCTAGTCCATAAGAGTGTCATAATGCCGTGCGGTGACAGATGGTAAGTGGTCTTACGGTGAGCGGTTCGTAACGTGTATAAATGTCGGATCACGACGCATACACCTGAAACTCACATAATATTGTGTGTCGACGAGACTTCAATTAAAAAACACGTGTCTAAGGGTGCCCCTTGCTCACCGCCTCCTCCACTCCCGCGGCACCAGCCTCCTCCGTCCTGCACTTGGTGTAATAACTTTCCAGCCACCTCTGCCCTCGCCCCTGCAGCACCTCCTCACCCCTGCAGCCAGAGGAGCCTCTTAAAAATGAAATCAGATTATTCTACTCCTCTGCTCAGAACCTCTGACGATTCCCATCTCACTCTGCTGCCGGCCAGGCCCGACCCCCCTCCGGCCCCCCCACCCCACTCTGCACCCCCCCCCCCCCCGCTGCCAACACCCTCCCCTCCCCGGCTCTGCAGCAGCCCCTCCGACCTGCCAGACTCGCTCCCACCCCGGGGCCTTGACTCCAGCCCTTTCCTCGGCCATACACCCTTCTCTGGGTGTCCCCGCACGGCTCTCGTGCCCTCACCTCTAGATCCTGTTCAAATGTCACCACCTGAGAGAAGGCCTCTCTGACGCCATTGTGTGCTGTCCCCTCCTCCCGCCCTTTTTTTTTTTTTCCTCCATAGCACTTACCACCACCTGACACACATCTTTATTGTTTCTCTGTTTATTGTCTGCCTCTTCCCACTCGGACGCGAGGTCCGTGGGGCCAGGACCGCCTGTTTTGTTCACTGCTGTGTCTACAACGCCTGTAATATTGCCTGCACAGAACAGGCTCTTGGTAAATGTTTGTCGAGTGGATGATTGAATAAATAAATGAATTGTTTTTTTAAAAAAAAAACCTAATAGGGAAATGCCGGTTGCCCATCCTGCTCCCGCTGGCATTGAGTCCGCCCAGGGCCCTGGCTGCGGCCAGTCCAAGGCCACCTCCGTGGGCACCCCCAAGGGTGACACGTTAGAAAGCTCCCGGGACTGGGGATCTGGGCTCTGGTGCACAGCTCTGGGATCGGCAGGTCGGAGTCCCCATCTCTGCTCTCCAGCTGTCCAGCCCTGTGACCCCGGGGCAAATCCCACTACCTCTCTGATCCTCAGTCTTCTCATCTTTAAAATGGGAATGATGAGAATACTGTGCACCTTTTACCTTCTGGGGCTTTACCTTCTACGTGTAAAGGGCACAGCCCCGCACCCGGTATCTCCTAGGCACACAGCCTGTGGGGATTACTAGCGCAAAATTATTGCTATTGTTTTGTTCCCTCCTCAGTTTGGCTCGGTGGCCCAAGGTATTTGGGCAGCAGGAGGACTTGTCGATAGAATAGTTGGCTTCAGGGAAAGAGGGCTTGAGTTAGAGCCCTAGCAGCTGCTGCCTTGCTGTGTGACTTCGCACGAGTCGCTAGCCCTTTCTGGGCCGCCAGTTCTCCATCTGAGGAATGGGAGGACGGGGTGTGGAAGGAGACAGTCCCCATGATCCTTACAGCTGGCCTCCCCGGTCCTTCTGGAGGACCAGGCCCCGCACCCACGGATCCCTCAGCGTGGCGCACACCAGGGCAGTCCCACGCTGCCCTCCCTCCCTCTTCACTGGTGCCACAGGGAGGGATGGGAGGAGCCCCGGGGCGAGAGGCAGTACAGAGTTGGGGCCCAGAGTGCCTGAAGTCCGGATCTAAACTGGAGCTTCTCCTCGGGGGGCTGTCCCACTTGCAGCGGGTGGCTTAGCCTCTTGGGCCTTGGTGCCCTCATCCGGAAAATGGGAATAACTGTAACTTGGGAGGATGAAGTCAATTGTTACATGCGACGCATTTAGACAAGCGCCTGGCACAGAACACCCCTGTTTTACTATTAGCTGTTATTACTACTAATAGCCACAGCCGGGCTTTGGACCAAGCACCGTGCTAAATGTCTTACTACCTTGGATTGAATTCTCGCAAAAACCCTGTGACTTTCTGGTCTCCCTTTGAGAGGTGAACAAGTTTGGCTCAGAGACTTATGCCACTTGCCCAAGGTCACACAGCTTACAGGGAGAGCTGGGTGCAGGCACAGTACTCTATCAGAGCCACTTCTTTCCCTCCCTACGGTGTGTCCCCTCAGGTCTCTGTTACACTGATGGGGAAACTGAGGCTCAGAGAGCTGAATCCTGGGCTCTCGTCCTCCTGGGCCTCTCACCGGAGCCTTCTTGAACCCAGGCAACATGGTACCTGGAGGCAGGTCTATGGGACAGATTCACTCCCATTCATGGAGAAGAAAACCGAGGCTCAGGAGACACGGGAGCTCTCCCCAGGGGCACAAGGTGGGGGGCAGAGACAGTTCTGGGCCCGTGGACGGGGAGGCTTCTGCAAGAAGGGGCCCATCTCTCAGCCCTGCAGCCCCCACTTCTCCTCCATCTGTCTGCTTTATGACCTGTTTTATGAGCACGGCCTGGCGGCTTCCACGTTGCCATGGGAACCAGCCTGGTGCGGACTCCAGGCAGCTCCATCTGGGATTGGCAATTTTAAGTCGGGAGCTGCTCCTGGGGGGGGGGGGGGTGGTGGGGATCCAAAGGTTGGGGTCTATGGGGTCCCGGGGGTGCACGGTGCCTGCCGGTTCCTCTGCTCTGCTCCGGCTCCTGGGTGCTGAAGAGCTCAGGAATCTTGCAGTTGGGAGATCGTGGGGCCCCTGAAGTCCTGGAGGGGACTGGGGTTGCCTGGGAAATGAGACGGGCCACTGAGCGGAGGCATGGAGAGCCGACAGGGCTGGAGAGGGTAGACCCACATGCTAAGGGACACACAGAGACACAAGGACAGCCACTCTGAAAGTCGTGACACTCACACACGCACACGAAGAGAGATACGCACACGGCAGCCCCTGGGAAAGAGGCAGAAATCCAGAGGGGTGCTCGGGTGTCCAGAGAAGCACACAGAGGGCACCTGAGCACCCAGAGACACATATAAACATACAAAAGGACAGACAGACATGCATCCCTCACCAGCTGCGTGACCTAGGTCCATTGCCTGACCTCTCCGAGCCTCAGTCTTGTCTTCTGTCAAATGGGCCTCATAATCCCCAGCTCATGAGGACGGGGGAGGGGTGATGAGAAAAATGCCTACACGAACTCAGAGGCCTTCCTTCATCGACTCTACCAATATGTGCCGGGCACCTTCCGTGTGCCAGATAGCTCTTCTGAGAAGCAAGCTAACAAGAGTCTGCTCTCAAGGAGCTTGCGATCTAGTTGGGGAGATAACAAAGGCACAAACCAAGCAGTTTTGAATGGTGAGACCCGGCCAAGGAGACAATAAGACAAAATGAGTGACTCGGTCGAGAGAGAGATCAGGGTGGTCAGGGAAGGCTTCTCCGGGGAGGCAATAGTCGCCTGAGTCGGATGGGATGGGGCTGGACGTGGAAGGATGGAGAGAAGGACCTTCCAGTCAGCAGGAGCAGTGGGTGCAAAGGCCTTGAGGTCAGAGCAGGGCATTCCTGGAGCCCCAAGTAGGACACGGCTGCATGGGAGGGTGAGGGGCACACGAGGAGTCTGAGGGCAACTGGGGGCCAGATCAGCTAGGACCCTCTCAGGCCACGTTATGGGCTGTGGGTTTCCTGACGCGTGAGACGGGACCCACTCAAGGTTTCCATCAGGAGACGAGCTGGTCAGAATTACATCTTAGTAAGTTCACCTTGGCTGCTGGGAGGAAAGTGTCTGCATGGGGTAGGTAACACCGGACATGGGAAGACCAGAATGAAGGCGGTGGCAGCATCCAGGGGAGAGGCAATTGACTGTGGGCTGTCATCGGATACCGGCCCTGGCGGTGGAGAGAGATGGCCCGTGAACTTGTGCCTTCAGGGCATTTTTGTTGAGCTCCTACACCGCGCCAAGCACACTGTTACAGGCACTGGAGGCACAGCAGCGCACGACAACAGAAATCCCTGCCCTCCCGGGTATACGATCTAGACAAAGGTAACCAGTAAACGAATTGTATTGTAACCGAAAGATTAACAGGTAAAGAATGGCTCTGTGTGCTGTGTTAGGAAAACAAAGCAGGGAAGGGAGGGGTGGGGAGGGCAGGGAGGGGCAGAAAGGCCTCACTGAGAAGGTGACATTTGGGTAAAGATCTTAAGGAGGTGCCAGAGTGAAATCAGGGGTTAGAGAGCTCCAGGCAGAGGGAACAGCCTGTGCAAAGGCCCTAAGGCAAAGATCATACCTGGGATGATCCCCATGGGGAGGAGAGCGAGGAGGTTTCTGTGACTGTGGTGAAGTAAGACAGGGCAAAAAGAGGAGAGGGAAGGAGAGAGGGAAGGAAGGGAAGAGGGAGAGGAGGGAGGGAGAGGAGGGACATGGATGTTTATAGGGGGGAGGGGAGGCAGTGGGGGAGGGCAAGAGCTCCAGGTCAGGCCTGGTCCCTGTCCCCATTGGCCCCGGGGAGACCTGGGCCAAGGAAGCAGAATTTCCTCCTTTTATCCCCTAAACTTTCATCGGCCAAAGAGTTAAAAAAAAAAAAAAAAAAAAAAAAAAAAAAAAGACAGAGGGGAGGAGGGACAAACTGTCCCTTGGAAGGGAAGCCACTGAAATTATGCCCTCACGCAGGACAGACCCTGGGCCAGGTTGGAAGGGACTTCTTCCCGTGGCTCCGGTCACAACTCCCGCTGCCCTCGGGTGCAAAGGGGAGGTGGGCGGGACAGAGGCAAACAGAGCTTGAGAGTCAGGTGGGCCTGCCTTCAGCACTTTCTCCCAGAGTGCCTTGGGGCAGGTTTCCCCGCCACCCCCGCCCCCCCCCCTGGAGCTTCTGCTGGTGGCCCGACTATACCCTCATCCCCGGGATATCAGGACGGGGTTGGGCATGTGTACAGGACTCGGTGAATCCTGGTTCCCGTCGTTCATTTTCCTCAGCAGATGTCTTACGGTGGCCTGTGGCTGGGGGTGTGCCCTCGGACTGGTGTCACGGGGCCTCAGAAGAGGGGTGCACGGTTTCAGGGCTCCTAAACCTGTTCAGAGACACCTCAGCCTTGGTGCGGGGCAGCCGGTGGTCCCCGGAGGTGAGCCCCCTCAGCTTCGGGTGACAGAATGGATTTCCTAGGTGGCAGGCAGTTAATTAGGACGCTGCCACCGGTTGCTTTCCGGGCCGTGGGATGCCCCGGGTTGGATTTTAGGCCCATCAGTGTCTTGGCACAGATGAGCAGAACCTCCCTGGCCGTGAGCTGTCCAGCTGCCCAGCCCTGCTTGGCAGGAGTGGGGAACCGGAGGGAGATACGCAGTGACGTGGTCCAGCCCCACATCGCAGTCACCTCCAAGGCAGGCCGGGGTTCAGGCAGCCGACTGAGGAGCGCCCCCCTGCCCCGAACCTCATCCTTATTCGTTCAAAGGGGATCAGAAGCCTCGTCCCCCTGACTCCCAAGGCTGGGGTGAGGTAGGCAAAAGCATGAAAGTCAAAGTGCCCCGAATCGTGAAGGGGACAGGTAGACCTCCGGTGCCACTGTAGATGGGTCTGAGGACAGTAGCCTGCAGATCTCCCTGCCTCTGCCCTTCCCTGGGGTCCCTCTCCCCCAAAGCCCCGGGATGCCCTTCGTCGAATGCTCGGTGAGAGAATGACCACAGGATCCAGCAATATGCCACGTCTGGGGATAAACCCGAGAGAACCGAGAGCGGGGACTCGAACAGACATTTGCACCCCACGTTCACAGCAGTGTTAGTCACAACAGCCAGGAGGCGGAAGCCACCCCGAGTGCCCACGGATGGACGAACGACTAGAGAAAATGTGGGGTACACGCCCAAGGGAGTATTATTCAGCCTTTAAAAGGAAGGACGCCCCGGGGCGCCTGGGTGGCGCAGTCGGTTAAGCGTCCGACTTCAGCCAGGTCACGATCTCGCGGTCCGTGAGTTCGAGCCCCGCGTCGGGCTCTGGGCTGATGGCTCGGAGCCTGGAGCCTGTTTCCGATTCTGTGTCTCCCTCTCTCTCTCTGCCCCTCCCCCGTTCATGCTCTGTCTCTCTCTGTCCCAAAAATAAATAAACGTTGAGAAAAAAAAAAAAAAAAGTAAAAAAAAAAAAAAAAAAAAAGGAAGGACGCCCCAACACAGGCCACAGCATGGAGGGCGCTTGAGGACGTCAGGCTCCGTGAAATGAGCCAGTCACAAAAAGACAAACGCTGCACGATTCCAGTTACATGAGGCACCCCGAGGAGTCAACCCAGAGAGACGGGGAGCAGAAAGGTGGCTGGCAGGGGCCGGGAGAGGGGTGAAATGGGCCGTTAGCGTTTCTGGGGGACCGAGTTTTGGGTTTTCAAGAGGAAAGTTCCGGAAACGGATGGCGGCGGTGGTGGCCCAACACTGATACGTAATGCCACCGACCTTACGCTTGCAAATGGTTAAGAGGACCAATTTCACGTCGTGCTAATTTTATCCCAACAAAAGCCCGCGCGCGCATGCTCGCACGCACGCACGCACATCCCCGTAGGAAAACCCCAAGCCTTTCTTCTTCTACTCGGCGCCTTCCTGCAGCTCTCATCACACCTCCTGCTCACTGCGGCCCCCACGGCGCCCCCTCCCCTGGACTCTGCTCCCCAACCTCTCTGACCACAACCCCCGCCCCCGCTCACTCCGCTCTAGCCCCATTGGCCACATTGCTCTTTTTCCAACCCACTGATTTCATGGCAGCCTCAGGGCCTTGGCACCGCCGTCCCTTCTGCCGGGAAGGCTCTGCCCCCGATTTCCACAGGGCTGCCTCCTTCTCGTCCCCCAACTCTCAGGTCAGACGACCGCTCCTCGAGGCTCCCCGACCACACGGACTCATGGCCCCCAACCCCCCCTCCCATCATTCCTTCCCCCCTTTACCTGGACTTGTGTCTCTTCGTACCGTCTATCACCACCCGAAGCAATCCTGTACACTTACCTGCTGTCTCCTTTACTAGAATGTCAACTCTGGAAGGCAGAATCTCACTTTTATATGCCCTCGAACGATACCTGGTACGTAGTAGGTGCTCACGAAACCGTTTTTGAAGGAAGGAAGGAGGACCCCGCTGATGTACAGTATTTGTTATATCTGTGCGGATGTGAATATACCGGAAAGGCCTGGAAGGATACCCACCAGGCGTACAACGGTGAGCCAAGGGGAGAGGGCGGAAGGGGCTGCGGGCCGTGGATCTTTCATGGTTTACTCAGGACCCCCAGGTACTGCCTGAGACTTCCAGTGGAGAACAGGGTCCGTCCTGTAGCATCTGTGTGATTTTTATTTATTTATTTATTTTAATGTTTATTTATTTCTGAGACGGAGAGAGACAGCGCATGAGCGGGGGAGGGGCAGAGAGAGAGGGAGACACAGAATCCGAAGCAGGCTCCAGGCTCCGAGCCAGTCAGCCCAGAGCCCGACGCGGGGCTCGAACTCACCAACCGCGAGATCGTGACCTGAGCCGAAGTCGGTCGCTCAACCGACTGAGCCACCCCTGCGCTCCCACCTGTATGATTTTTTTTTTGAAAAGAGGTCCGAGGTTGTGGTAAGTATCCCCGTGTGATTCTCTCACCTACCCTGCCAACCACCTGTAGTGGGGGGGGGGGGTATGGCTACCAGCATCCCTATTTGAGAGTGAATCTCATTCTCCATGCCAGGCACTGTTCTGGGCTCAGAGACACCAGAGTGAAGAAACAATCCCGCCTTCATGGGGCTTACACTTTAGGGGGTGAGACAAGCAATAAACTGGTAAATAGAACTTGTCCGTGGGGGACCAATGCTACGTATAAATGTAAGAGAGTGACAGGGCGGGGCCGGCGGGGCAGGGGAGGTATGGGGAGGAGGGGTAGCAGTTGAAGTAGGGAGGTCACCAGGACCCTCACTGGGACGGTGAGGGAGGCCACTGTGGCTGGGGGCATGCTCTAGGTAGGGGAGGCTCAGCCGAGTGAAGTCACTTGCCTCACAAGGAGGAGGGCAGCCGAAAGTACTATGCCGGGCTTGACTGTAAAGCTGGGGTTCTTACCAACAGAGGGCCTGACAGTCCGGGGAGGAAAGTGGAAGGGGTTGAGAGCCAGTCCCGGCACCCCGGGTCACCACGCAGGTGTAGCCCACCCTCCTGGGGCTGTTGTTCCAGAGGAAAGAGGGGAGGAGCCTGTGCGGAGTCGGCGGAAGGTGAGGCTGGTTTCTGCAAGACCCCGTGTGAAGTTTCCACACCTGCGTGTGTCGACAGGGTGGGGCGGGGGTGGGGTGGGGAGCCGGGCACAGGTGCACACAACGTGTGTGCTCTGAGGGTGCATCTGAGCGCACCTGTCACGCAGCCTGGGGGGGGGGGGTCTGGAGTTAAGTGGGGGGTTGCTTAGCCCCCCACATCGGGGGGTGAGTGCGTGTGGGAAGCCTCGTCTTGCCCCCGTGATCACGCCAAGAGCAATGCGTCAGCTGTCGTTACGTTGGGTCTGCAGACGTCTGTTGGTCGGAACGTGTTCCCCGTCCGTGTGTCTGTCTGCGGGCAGAGCCTCGGTCTCAGCCGTGCGTTTGCAGGGCTTAGTCTCCTCTCTGGCCTCCGACAGCAAATGTGATGGCTGGGGTGGCAGCCGGGGGAAGGCCTGGCAGGAGGGGGCTCCCTCCATGGCCTGGCCAGCTGGACTTTTCACAGCCCAGTGACTCGGTCTGTCCGTCCGAGTGGCCGAGCGGCCAGAAAGGCGGGCAAAGGAGGGGCCCCTCCCCGGGCTGCCACGGGCTTGCGCTGGAACCATCTCGAGCCCTGATCCCAAGGCTTGGGTTTACATGCCTGATGCTCCCGGGATTGAGAGACGTCAGAGGGTAGGGCCATGTCCGAGTCACTTCTGAGTCCCCGTGTCACGGCGTTCAATCTTTGACGCCCAGAGCTGGCTGAGTGCCAGGCCCTGGTCTATACTCATACCTAGGCTGGCTGGCTGAACCCTCACGGCAGCTTTCGGGGACAGGTCCTCCCGTCGTTCCCACTTTACAGATGAGGGAAGCGAGACAGGAGGGATGAAGTGCTTGTTTAAATCACGCAGCAGGTAAGTAAAAGACCAGAATTCAGACCTGCTTGTCGGGCTCCAGAAGCTGCCATTCTCTACGCTGTCTCTTTTACAGAGTTAATTACACTGAGTGAAATATACGTTAAGCGAGTGAATCAGTGAATAAGAGAGACAGAGAAGGCGGTTTAGGGAGGGGTGAGGAGGCTGAGAAAAGGTGGTGGTGATCCTGGCGGAAGAGGGGACCAGCTGGGCACCCTGCTGGGAAGCCTTGGGGATGGGAGGGAAAGGTGGATGGGGCCAGATGGTGGGGGTCTGCAGGGCCGAACAGAGGGGCTGGAATCCGAGCCGGCTCCACTCTTCAGAGACCTGGCCACACCGAGGTGCCATGGGGACAGGCCACCTGCATCCTTCTTTGTGGATAAATTGGTGAGCTGAGTCCAGGTCTCTGGGAGCTCCTGACTGAAGTCGGGCTAACAGGGTTGGATAAAACAAAAATTCTACAGCCAGTTTGGGGTTGGAACCCCAGTGTCCTTAACGTCCTGGCCAGGGGACCTGGGGCAGATCACTTCCTACTGTCAAACCTCAAATTTCTCATCTGAATCGACGCGTCGAAGAGATAAAAGTCATTAGCCCGATGCCTGACACACAGTCCTCAATAAATGACCATCTACTAGCAAATGAGGACTTTAAAGGGGCGCCTGGGTGGCGCAGTCGGTTAAGCGTCCGACTTCAGCCAGGTCACGATCTCGCGGTCCGTGAGTTCGAGCCCCGCGTCGGGCTCTGGGCTGATGGCTCAGAGCCTGGAGCCTGTTTCCGATTCTGTGTCTCCCTCTCTCTCTGCCCCTCCCCCGTTCATGCTCTGTCTCTCTCTGTCCCAAAAATAAATAAACGTTGAAAAAAAAATTAAAAAAAAAAATGAGGACTTTAAAATAACTATTAGAAAAAAAACAATTAAAAGAAAGGGTGGTGGGAATGCAAGCTGGTGCAGCCACTCTGGAAAACAGTGTGGAGGTTCCTCAAAAAACTCAAAATAGAACTACCCTACGACCCAGCCATCGCACTAGTAGGCATTTATCCATAGGATACAGGTGTGCTGTTTCGAAGGGACACATGCACCCCCATGTTTATAGCAGCAAGATCCACAATAGCTAAAGTATGGAAAGAGCCCAAATGTCCATCGAGGGATGAATGGATAAAGAGGATGTGGTATATCTATACAACGGAGTATTACTCGGCAATCAGAAAGAATGAAATCTTGCCATTTGCAACGACATGGGTGGAACTGGAGGGTATTATGCTAAGTGAAATTAGAGAAAGACAAAAATCATGTGACTTCACTCATGAGGACTTTAAGAGACAAAACAGATGACCATAAGGGAAGGGAAACAAAAATAATATAAAAACAGGGAGGGGGACGAAACAGAAGAGACTCATAAATCTGGAGAACAAACAGGGTTAATGGAGGGGTCGTGGGAGGGGGATGGGCTAAATGGGTAAGGGGCACCGGGGAATCGACTCCTGAAATCATTGTGGCACTAGATGCTAACTAACTTGGATGTAAATTTTAAGAAATAAAAAATAAAATTAAAAAAAAAGAAAAGAAAAGGTGGACAATATGCACAAACAGGCAAGGAGTTTAGGAAGAGAGAAGGAACCCCCGAAAAACAAAAGAGCTGACTGGGAGTTTTAGAAAGTGCTAAAAAAAGAGGAAGAATTCTTGCGAAGAGATTATCGGCAGACTGAACTGAAAAGAGGCAAGTGAACTTGGTGATGGGTCACGAGAACTTCTCGCAACTGAATGGAGTGAAAACGAGCATCAGAATTCATAGTGCGGGCTCCCTAGACGTGCTAAGATGGCTGAAGCCCAGGGCCAGACATGGGACGGTCAATGACATCCGTCTTTCACTCGCCTAACAAAGACGTATTGCGCTGGTAAGACGTACCAGACGGTGTTTTTGGTACTGGGATCTCAAGGGTCCGCAAGAGGACGAAAGTTCCTGCCCTCATGGAACACACACCTCAGGAGAGAGTCAGACTAATAAATAAGTAAAACATAGGGTATATAGAGGTGCTCTATCTTATGGAGAAAAAAATTTAGGAGGGGTCAGGAGTAGAGGTGGGGATCAGTTTTAGAGGGCTGCTCAGGGAGGCCTCAATAAGAAGGTGACATTTGAGGGAAGACCCGAAGGAGGTAATGGAAGGAATTGTGTGATTATCTAGAAAAGCATTCCCGGCAGAACAGCAGCCGGTGCAAAGGTCCTGGGGCATGGGTGCTCACAGCATTAGTGGGAAATCTAGAAGGCCAGGGTGGTCAGAGCTGAGTGATCAAGAATGATGGGAAATAAGGTCAGAGAGGTAAGTGGGAGGTGAGGGCCACCAGGGGATGGTTATGTAAGGATTTTTTTGAAATGTGTATTTGTTTTTAAGACAGAGAGACAGAATGCAAGTGGGGGAGGGGCAGAGACAGAGGGAGACGTGGAATCCCAAGCGGGCTCCAGGCCCTGAGCTGGCGGCGCAGAGCCCGACACGGGCCTCAGACTCATGAACCGTGAGATCATGACCTGAGCGGAAGTCGGATGCTCAACCGACTGAGCCACCCCCGCGCCCGCTTATGTAAGGACTTTGACGTCAACTGTGAATGAAACGGGAGCCTTTGGAGGATTTTAACCAGAGGACTGACACCACAAAACTTCGGTTTTAATGGGATCCCTCTGGCTGTTGTGTGGACAGCAGATGGGATGGAAACCAGGTGAAGCAGGAGGCCAGTGAGAAGTCTCCCAGTGACCACCCAGGTGCAATTATGACACCCGGAGTGGGAGGTAATGGCAGTGGAGGCCCTGGCCTGTTTTAGAGTCGGGGTGCATTTTGAAGGCTCGGCTGACATTGGGAGAATCATCATCGTTATCGTTGCCGCTGTGAAGGCTAATCAGCACCTCGAAAGCTTGGTCAGGGAGTCCCCGCCCAGAGAAGCACAAGCGAAGCGGGTCCCGCTGGGTGGCCAGCCGCCAATGACCATCTCGGGACGTGGCGGGGCAGGCTCCTGGGCCCAGGCAGCCCGGAATGGGTGGCAGGCTCAGGGCGGCTCCTCCGGCCCCAGCTGCCAAGTTTCCAGCCCGATTCTTTGGTTTGCTCACAGTCGGCAGGGATCAACAGCAGACTCGTCAGGAGAAGCTGATCCCTGTAGCAGGTGGCCCCACCTCTCCCCTGAAACCCTCATAGAGGAACCAACCTCTCCAAGATGCCCCGGTTCCCCACCCCTCCCTCTCCCTCACAGCGCTGCCCAGGCCGGCCCCACTCTCCACCTGCTGGCTCTCATGGGCTTTTTGCTGGGACGTCTCCTCCACCCCCCCCCCTTCCACCCACCCCACTCACAGCAGCACAGGGGCCTTTCTGAAAAATATGTCAACAGGGGGGAGTCCCTTTCTACCCTTCTGAACCGTGCAAACCCCCACTGGTCCGTCACGTCCAGTCTCAATGCCCTCCTCTCCAGAGGGGCACACGTGGCCCTCCCCACTGTCCATGGGAGACATCACTGAGCCATCAGGGAGGTCTTCCCCACTGAGCCCAAATACAGCTTTCGGACCGCGGCACCCTGGGACCAACGGTAATCGGAAAGGGGCGAACAGATAGGTTAACACCTATCTTTCCATCTCCAGTTGCCTGTTAACTGATGCACCGCGCGTGTGCACACACACGCGCACACACGCACAGCCATAGAGCATGGCTTCCCTGAAGGCAGAGTTAAGCGACTTCTTTCTCTGTCTCTCCGGGATGCCACAGAAGGCCTGGCACTGTGTGAACTGTTCACCGAGGCTCATCCTACACTCAGCCCTGCCTGCGGCCCGGAGGCGGCTGGAAAGAGCGACACTGACCGCTGGCTCTGTCCCCTTTCACAGGTGGGACAACTGTGGTCTGGGAGAAGGCGTCCCCCTGAAGCTACCCCGAAGGACAAGCAGAATCCGCAGGACAGAGGCCTGGTCACCTCGACCTCCTCCGCCCAGCGGGGGGACTCTCTAGGCCACACGGAGCCCCCCGGAGCGTCCTTTGTACCCGATTCCAATTAACATCTGTGTGGAACCTTGTCAACGCTGGCCCTCCCTCAGGATGAAACTTGCAGACCATTCGGGGAGAAATTTGGGGAACCGAAACTTTTACCCTCTCTCGACTCTCCTCCCCGCTCTGTCTACGTTGACTGTTGTGTCTCATGGCAAGTTGAAAGCCGAGGTCTATGAGGTAGGGGTCAGGCTTGGCAGCATTTCTCAGTGATGTCCTACGCCCACTGCGAAAAGAATTCTGGGGACAGATGTTCTGGAAATTCTATGTGAGGTCTTCCCCCTCGGGAAGCTTCACGTTACACATAAGCACATGAAAGAATCTAACTCAGGCAAAAAGAAACAAAAAGTTTGTCAAACGCTGTCTAACCGGGTTCTTCAAACTTATTTGACCGCATACCCTTTTTTTCAAAGTTCCTGTTTGCCTCTCTATCAGTTACCATTCTTTCTGTTGCATCAGACACCCCACCTGAGCCAGTCTATACAACCGAAAGGGTACGTTAGCCTTTGTGACTGAGAAGTCTAGAATTAACGGGGGCCTCGGGTATGGTTACGTCAAGAGCTCGACTCCATTTCCGGGGAGTTCCCCTCGGATGTCTATTCCCTCCTCTGTGCGTTTTTCCGCTTCATCCTTAGTCTGGCTTCCCTCATGACAGCAAAAAGGCTGCAGCAGTGCTGGGCATCACATTTGAGTACCCAGTTCACAGAGGAAGAGAAGCCTTCTCTTCTCCCCATTATGCACTGCATGTTCTGACCCTATTTAGACCAAGTGCCCATCCCTGAGCCAATCCCTGAGGCGAGAGGAATGGGCCAGCGAAAGCCCACCCCAAGGATGAAATCATAGTGCCCTCTATAAAGCCCATGGCAATGTCCTCTCTCCAGTAACACCCACCCCACCTACCCCCACCCCATTTTTTCCTGTTAAGATCCTAAGGAAGGTAGGCTCCCTCCTGAGCTCCGGGTATAAATCCTGATTTGTCCGAAGGCCACGTAAATTCTCTTCATTAACAATTGGTTTAGGCGTGTCGTATGGAAACCAACTTGACAATAAATTTCGTATTAAAAAAAAAAACAACCACAATTGGTTTAGGAATGGCTGTAAGACGTGGTTCTGGCTGATTAGATGCAAGCAGAAATCTGCTGGGTGGGGCTTCTAGGAAAACTTTTGCTTTTCTGATGTACAGAACAGACTTCTAGGCATGCCCCTTCGCCCAGTTACCATTCCTTCTCCATCAAACCGAGAGTGAGGATTTGATACGGTAGAGGTGTGGCAGCCATCTTGGGACCATGAGGCAACCACTGTGAAAACAGATGCCCCCGTCCCCGAGATGGCAGCACAGAAGGGTGGAGCCCGAGGCCTAGACAACAACACCAGGCAGCTGCACATCCCCTGCACTGGTATCTTCAGTACAAAATTAGAAATTCGTATTTGTTTAAGCCAAAGGCATTTCTTTTCTTTTTTTTTTTTCAATATATGAAATGTATTGTCAAATTGGTTTCCATACAACACCCAGTGCTCATCCCAACAGGTGCCCTCCTCAATGCCCATCACCCACCCTCCCCTCCCTCCCACCCCCCATCAACCCTCAGTTTGTTCTCAGTTTTTAAGAGTCTCTTATGCTTTGGCTCTCTCCCACTCTAACCTCTTTTTTTTTTTCCTTCCCCTCCCCCATGGGTTTCTGTTAAGTTTCTCAGGATCCACATAAGAGTGAAACCATATGGTATCTGTCTTTCTCTGTATGGCTTATTTCACTTAGCATCACACTCTCCAGTTCCATCCACGTTGCTACAAAAGGCCATATTTCATTCTTTCTCATTGCCACGTAGTACTCCATTGTGTATATAAACCACAATTTCTTTATCCATTCGTCAGTTGATGGACATTTAGGCTCTTTCCATAATTTGGCTATTGTTGAAAGTGCTGCTATAAACATTGGGGTACAAGTGCCCCTGTGCAACAGCACTCCTGTATCCCTTGGGTAAATTCCTAGCAGTGCTACTGCTGGGTCATAGGGTAGGTCTATTTTTAATTTTCCGAGGAACCTCCACACTGTTTTCCAGAGTGGCTGACCAATTTGCATTCCCACCAACAGTTCAAGAGGGTTCCCGTTTCTCCACATCCTCTCCAGCATCTATAGTCTCCTGACTTGTTCATATGCCAGAGACATTTCTAACTGACAAGAGGCCGAGCCATTTTTTGCAGACTAGGACTTGTGTGGGTACAGAGACACAGCCTTGGAGGCACAGTTCAAGATTCATTGGCTCCCACGGGTGCCTGGGTGGCTCAGTCGGTTTTAAGCGTCCAACTTCGACTCAGGTCACAATCTCAGTGTTGTGAGTTCAAGCCCCGCGACGGGCTCTGTGCTGACGGCTGGAGCCTGAGGCCTGCTTCGGATTCTGTGTCTCCCTCTCTCTCTCTCTCTGCTCATCCCCTGCTC
Organism: Leopardus geoffroyi; assembly: GCF_018350155.1. Lineage (NCBI taxonomy): Eukaryota > Metazoa > Chordata > Mammalia > Carnivora > Felidae > Leopardus > Leopardus geoffroyi. Next base: position 28,864,854 of record NC_059336.1, read on the forward strand.
ATGCCCTCTCTCTCTCTCTCTCTCTCTCAAAAATAAAGAAACATTAAAAAAAAGATTCATTGATTCCCAAAGACTTCTTAAGCACATTCTGCCCCATGGATGTTCATGAGAAAGCAGATGATCCAAACCTCTCTCCACTCCGGCAGAGGGCCGAATGTCCCCTATGTTGCATGAGGTGCCAGGAGCCACACATCGAGCAGCAGGCTGCTGAAGGCAGCCACCGCCTCATCTGCTCCCCTCCCAGGGCACCCCAAGGTTGCTCTGGGGCTGATTTCAGGGGACTTTAGCAATGCCAACACAAAAGTGCATTCTTCAATCCAGATGCCAGTTGGGGCTCAGCAAAACCCCTCTGGAGCCTGAAACTCACTCCCCCTTCCAACCCGCTCATTCTGGGGTCTCCCCAGAGAAAATCCCCCCAAAATAAGCAGAGAAAAAGCCAAGGGCCTAAACATCATCATCCACAGCCTCATAGGCCACAGCCAAAAAAAACGAACAAATCTAACAAATCTAACAAATCCGTCCCATCTCGAGGGAAGGAATAAGAAACTGTAGGGGCGCCTGGGTGGCTCAGTGGGTCGAGCGGGAGACTTCAGGTTGGGTCATGATCTCGCGGTCCGTGAGTTCGAGCCCCGCGTCAGGCTCTGTGCTGACGGCTCAGAGCTTGGAGCCTGTTTCAGATTCTGTGTCTCCCTCTCTCTCTGACCCTCCACTGCTCGCACTCTGTCTCAAAAATAAATAAACGTTAAAAAAAAGAAAAGAAAAGAAAAGAAAAACTGTGGTGGAATATTACATGGACGTGAAAATACTCCTGTGAGCAGAAAGAACAAAATTGACTTTTCTTTTTAAAGCTTCCAGGACCCTCCCCTGCCGGAGCTCATTGCTGTCGTCTCCCCTCCAGTAAAGCGGCTAATCAAGGACTTCCTAGAGCGGGTGACCCCTTTTGCACCGGGCCAAAATAAAAACCAGCTTCCAATCCTGGCATATTTGATCAGCAGCTTGAAATTGTTTCAATAGGCAAAGGGAGTGGTGGGGAAAGGGAAGATCAACACCCTATTTTTAAACGCTGACGTAAGCTTACAGGAACTAAATTCGAGAAGAGGTACACACCATTCTAGGCCTTATGCAAATCTATGCAAATGCAACACGGTCCCTGGCTAAGTGAGAATTCTGGGCCTGAGCTCCCACCTGGAATCTTGGGTCTCCCGGAGCCGGGCCGGGAAGAGGGAAGAGAGGAGGGGGGAGGAGGGAAGAGTGGCGACCCCCATTCACTGAGCACCTACTAAGTGTCTGGCTTGCAAGTCAGTTTCACAGCCTGGAGCTCCTCTGCCCCACCTCTGAGCACACCCGGAGGTATTAGTGAGATGATTTCTCCCCCACTTGGCAAGTGAGTCAGATGGGGCTCAGAGAGGGAGAAGATCCGTGCAAGGTCACAGAGGGACCAGCTGAGTCCATAAGCCGGTGGTGCCTGGGACCAGGCTAGGTGGTCCTCGGGCACCGGGGGTGGGATCTCTGGCTCTCCAGTCCTCTGGTCCTTTAGTCCTCAGTGCGGAGGAGAGAAGGGAGAGGCAGTGCCATTAGATATCCAGGCAAGACATGTGTACAGACGTTCCCTGGCCTTTGCACAGGCTGTGCCCTCGGCCTGGAATACCCCACCGATGTCAACGGGCTCGCCCTGACTCCCCAGCTCACCTTACCAGAGGGGCCTCGGCTGACTGCTGTATGTAACATGCTCACCTGCCCCTCACTCCAACCCCAACAGCTATGCCCTGCCCTGCCCTGCTTGCTCTCTCTTCATAGGACTTATGGCCTCTCTTCTATATGTATTTGCTGATGGCAAGAAAGTACGCTCTGCGACAGTAGGGAGTTCAGCTTTGGGGTTCACCTGGGTGGCCAACACCTGGTGCATACCTGCTGTTCAAGAGATATCAGAGGAATTAACGAGTAAATAAATGACCCTCCGCTCTCTCGGGACTTAGTTATACAAGCTTAGGCAATGACCCGACAACAATAATCACAGCAGAGTTATGAAAGGTACATTCTTTTTTTTTTTTTTTTTCTTTTCAACGTTTTATTTATTTTTGGGACAGAGAGAGACAGAGCATGAACGGGGGAGGGGCAGAGAGAGAGGGAGACACAGAATCGGAAACAGGCTCCAAGCTCTGAGCCATCAGCCCAGAGCCTGACTCGGGGCTCGAACTCACGGACCACGAGATCGTGACCTGGCTGAAGTCGGACGCTTAACCGACTGCGCCACCCAGGCGCCCCTGAAAGGTACATTCTTATGGTTATAAGGAACATCGCTGAGCACGTGTTTTGACATTCCTTTCCTCCTTTACCCTCTTCTCGACGAGGCAGGGAATAATTGTTTCCATTTGACAGCTGCAGAGACTGAGGCTCCAGAAAGTCCCGTCCAACGCCCAGAGTCAGAGAGCATAACCGGCGGAGCCAGGACTTGGATCAAGTATGTCTGATTCTAGAACGTACTTCCCTTCCCACCACGTGATGGGGCTGGGTGGATTTCACCCAACGAGAGGGCAGGTGTCCTGTCTGCATTATTCATTGCTGTAGTCCCCCGTGCCCGGCGCCAACTTGCTCTGGATGAGAATGGGTTAAACAAATCAGCGGTTCTCCAAGTGAAGTCTCCCCACAGCAGCAGCAAAGTTGGGAACCTGTTACAAATGTTGCTTCTCCCTCCACCGCAGACCGACTGAGTCACATTGTTGCGCACCCATCCGGGCGTGTCAGAACCACAGGGATAAATGAACCGAGGCCCCCAACCTGTCACCCTCCTCCGTCCCTGAAGCGGGGCTGATCGTTGGGTAGGGTCCTGGCGAGGGCAAAACGAGAAACGGGACTCTGACTCTGTGCCGGACCCGGCAGGGGTTCTCAAGCTTCCCTGGGTCCTCCCGCGAGCTGCTGGAGGACAAGTTTTCCGCTCACTTTTCAGGCCTTTGATTTTGGCCTCATCTGGCGCAGGAGATGCCAGCTTGTCAGAGGGAGGGGGGAGCCGGGAGTGACGGCACTGGAGCAGGAGGATCCATTATTAATTACCATGTAACGTTGATTAAGAGCCCACAGGGCACGGCAGCTGCAGGAGTTTGGGACAACCTCCACTCGTGCCTGGAGGGGAAAATGATTAGCAACATTAGGGACTGGAAAGATTCATCCTGTAGCAGGCCCTGAGCAAATGCCTTCAGGGGCGGGGAATTTTCTTCTCCCGGGGATCTCTCCTCCTGGAGCCGGGCAGCCGGCTCCGCGGCCTGGGGCAGGTCTGTCGGGTGGGAGGCTGGCCCAGCGGACCTCAAAACAGCCTGAAGTCAGGGGCCGGACTGACAGATCTGAGAGCACATGTTCCTCCACCCAGTCCGAGGTGGTCCGAGATGCCCAGCTCGACCTCTCTCTTTCGAGAAAGCCGTTCCAGGCGGCTGGATCTTTCGGACTGCCTGAGCGAGAGCGGCAGACTGGATTTTGATGTCAAATCTCCTGAGTTTTCAATAGGGTTAAAATAAATTCTGGGTTTCTAGCTACTCAGCTGCTGTCGTCGCATTTAATCTCTTCAACGAAGCCATCTCCATTTTCTAGATGAAGAGACCGACGCTCAGAGTGGTCACCAGCTCAGCGAGTGAGTAGCTGGGATTCAAGCCCACGTATCGTTCCTGGGTCCAACCGGACCGCTCAGGTGTCTTCTTGCCCCTTGTGTCCCCAAACCACCTAAACGGACTCCAGAAAGTCTACAATTATGGCCCAGCCCAGGCTACGCCCCACCCCTGCCCGGCCAAACTGTGCCTCTCACCCAGATATAGCATAGAAATCCCTTGTCAGACAACAAGTCTAGGTGTTCAACCAAACACCTATGCTATGTTTCTAGAGATAGCTCCCTGCTGCTTCCAGAACCAAGTGCCCATGAGTCAGCACCCTCCCACTGGGCCGGCTTCTGATCTTTGACCTCACATTTCCAAGAAACTCAGATGGGACTCACTTTGGAACTGTGAGAGCAATACAGGACTCTGTTTTTTTTCTGCCACTGACTAGCCTCAAACTTTAGGCAAAACCCTACCCTTCTCTGGGACTCGATGTCTTTTATGTGCCAAAGAGGACTGCTTAGACCCAAGGATCAAGTTCCGGACCTCATTGGTTCTATGATGAGTCACTGACCAAGTGATTCCTAAATTCCAGAGCGAGAAGATGGGCTTCACCGATGGTTGTGGTGCTGGCGACGATACCAGATGCTTTAATTTTTTTTTTTTTTTTTGCTGTTTATTTATTTTTGAGAGAGAGAAGGAGACACAGAATCCGAAGCAGGCTCCAGGCTCCGAGCTGTCAGCACGGAGCCCGACGCGGGGCTCGAACTCACAAACCGTGAGATCACGACCTGCGCTGAAGTCGGACGCTCAACCGACCGAGCCACCCAGGCGCCCCGATACCAAGATGTTTCAATGCAACCAACCTATGAGCCGGGCCCTTAACATGGATTATCTTGTTTAAGCCTCATGCCAACCCCACAAAGTGGCATCATGAGTGCCATTTTACAGAGATGAGATTAAAGCCCAGGGAGGGAAATTACTCCAGAGCACACGCTCTGAGCCGCCACTCCGATGTCCGTCCTGCATCCCCTCCCATGGCCCCTAAATACGTTGGTTCCTTCTGAATTTCTCCTTCTATAGTCCAGACCATGTCAGCTCCCTGGGGCCGAGCAAGTTGCTCTGTTTCCCAGGAAACCATTTTGAGCCCTGAGGACTTATTAAGGAGCCCGCGAACTTGGGGGGGAGAGCTTTCCCATTGATGCAGATGGCTACCAATCCCCAGGCAGGTAGTGAGCTCCCCATCCTCGCAGGTGTGCAAGCTGAGGCCGGGCGATGAATCCCGGGGAATGTTGTAGCGGTTTCTAACACCAGCTGGGGAGACAGAGGATGAGCTAAATCAGCAGCTTTCTGGAAGAAAACAGAAGCGGAGAGCCAGACCGCCTAGGTTCATATCCTACTTGCTTTGCTGTCCGACCTTGGGCAAGTTACTAAGGTTCTCTTTGCTCAATATCCTTTCCTTCAGAGCAGAACTGGTGATAGGACCTATCTTGCCGCGTGACTGCAAGATTACACAAATTAATACGTGTGAAGGAACATTTAGCAGAACGCCTGGCACGTGGCAAATTTATAGCATATAAACTTCAAGCATTAGCTGTTACTTTCAAACTTTTGCTTTTAACTTTGGAGTCCGATCTTCCAATCAAAAGTTGGGTGGATACCAGTATCAGAAGCAGATCAGGGAGAGGCTGCTCGCCCAAGGGGGTGGGGGCAGGAGCCCCGGCAATCGTGACGTCCTCCTGCCGCGGTCTCAACACCACGTCAAGGGTCTCTGTGGCCCACGTGCCAACCACAGCCTGTGCCGCTGTCGGCCCTCCACCTGGCTCAGAAATGCTCAGAAATGCTCAGAAATGCTCCCTGCCGTCAAAACCATCCAGGCTTTTCAGGACTCTCAGCCCTATGGCGGTCAGCGACCACACTTTACAGATGGGGGACACTGAGGTCCAGAGAGGAGGGGGAGCTCGCTGAAGTCACCGGCCAGTTGACGGACAGAGGGCAGAGGGGCTTTTCAGCCCCGTTTCCAGAAAACAAAAACAAAACAAAAAAAAACACTGGGCCACAGAGGGGCCCGGGGAGCCTCCCCAAGGCCCCCTCCCCAAAGCGGGGCCTCTCACTGCAGGACGCTGGCTTCAGAGGGCCGTTGTGGTCTCTTGGAAGTGATATTTGAAGAAGGAAAGAGGGGTGGCAAAGGAGAGAAGGTTGGGGCAGGGGGCGGGCAGAGTGAGGCAGCTCAGGCCTTCCAGAGGCAGAAAGAGGCTCTGCCCAGCACCACTCGCCTGGGAGGGAGGAAGCCGTTATCAGCACACCTAGAAGAGCCCCCTGTACCCCTGCCAGCCGGGACCCCCTGCTCCCTGTCCTAGGGCGGGCTCTCAGGGAAGGCATGGCCACAGGCTGCCTGAGGGGTCCTGTCTGATAGGATTCTGTCGGAGTCCCACCAGGCGAGGCTTGGAGCGACCGTCGGGTTCTAGACCCTCACTATAAAGAGGGGACACCAGCCCAGAGAGGGGCAGCGGCTTAGCCAAAGTTACACAGCGGGTCGGGGCAGAGCTGGGATCACCCATGCGACATGGGGGCCTTATCGCTTTCACCGGCATCCCAGTTCGTGATAACAACGACAATTTAAGGACGACATTTTGGGCTTGAACGCCCACTATGGGGCAGGTGCAATTCTAAGTCCTCGTGAAACAACCCCGCGGGGAAGGACCATAAGCCCCGTTTCACAGATGAGGCACAACAAGGCTACAGCACCTGTCTGGCACACAGCTGGTACTTGGGAGAGTGGGGATTATGCCCCCGGCATCTGGATCCCTCCTCTGTCAGCGGGGAGAGGACCTTCTTCCTGGAAGTTCCTGGAAGCGTTAGTGAACGCGGGTGACGGGGACTTTAGCATTTGGGGAGCCACTCTCGAGCTGTTGAAACCGTGTGTGGGCAGCTGCCTTCCCCACCGCTAATATTCTCACACTGGCTACAGGAAAGTCAGAAAACTGTTTTTCCCAGCTTCCCTTTCGGGCCAGGGGTAGCATGGGACACGGATACGGTTGATGAGATTTAGGCAAACGTCTCAGAGCCATCATTTCTCCACAACTAGAAAGCCCTTTCTTGTGTACTTATTCCTTCCCCTTCTTCCTCCATGGAACAAAGATGCAACGCCAGAGACCTGGCAGCCATTTTGGAACCATGAAGAACCAGGGAGGAAACCAAGGGCTACGCGCTGAAGGTGGCAAAGGAGTAGTGAGTAGAGCCCAGATCCCGAGAGCCACCCTGGACTTCTTGCCATATAAGACACGAAGCACCAGCCCGATAGTCAGGTTTCTGTTATTTGTAGCTGCGTGCATTACCAATTCTGCTAATGGTGGGAACGAGATGGGACCGCAGTCCCATGTGACCCCAAGTCCGTGCTCCGTCTGTGGAACCCCACGGCCTCCCAGGGGTCACCCTTTCCCTCTTCCTCTCTCTCCCCAAAGGCAGTAGCCACAGGCCTCTGCCCGGATCAGGGCTCGGAAAAGGCTTCCGAACAATCAATCACCCCTCGGGCCACACCCTTCAGCCACCAGACCAACGGACGTGAACCCACTTGAGGACTGCCAGGAATGGAGAGGGGGTCTTGCCCTGAACCCACCAACATGACAATTCCAGGGTGTCGAGTATCCGGCAAATTGGACCTCCGGGCACCCCGTTTGAGTTGGCCCGCAATTCCCCACGGCACCCATCCTTCGTCTGACTATTGAGCAAGTATTTATCAAGGGCACGCCAAGTTGCAGGTGCTCCCAGGTGAACCAAGCCTCCAGTCCCCGCCGGCAGAGCTCACATCCTAGCGGGAAGGCAGACAAAAAGGAAGCCGGCAGATGTAGCCCTCTGGTTCCCACCCCTCGTCCTTCCCAAGCACTTGGCAGTTGACGTTGCCTAACTCCATCCCCCTCAACGACCCTGCCAAGTCGGGGCCACGTTCTGGTTTTACAGAAGAAACAAAGACGCCAGACGGACACTAAGCTGAGACTTCCCCAAGATCACCCAGCCGCAGAGGGGTTCGAACCTTGGTCGGTCTGGCCTCAGTGGCCCTCCCTCCCCAAAGCATGTGCTCTGTTCACCAGAACGATCAAAGCAGGTCCCTCTGCCATGTTGGTGCTTGATGGTTCTTTAATTATTCATCCCCGCTGAACACCGGCCCAGGGCTTCAGCCATGCTGTCTGGAGCTCACCCATGGGGGAGCCGGGGTAATGAGTCCAGACCTGTCAAGAAGTTTGGAATCTGTCTGCCCACAAAATGTTCCCTGGTCCTCCCACACCAGCCCTGCCAGGCACAGTGGAGTATGGGCTGGGTTTGCAGTTTTGAGGGCTAAGACCTCTTGGCCCGATCTCCATCCCATCCAGCCCAAGGTCTTTCAGACTTCCAGCTAAGCAGAGGAAGTTGTGAGGGAGGGTAGGTGAGGGGTGAGGGTGGGGGAGTCATTTCCTCAGGGCAACTGGGGCAAGGCAGTGATTCAGGGGTCCAAGAAGCCGCCAGAAAAGAAGATCTCCACACGGACAGAGTCGAACAGACCTGGCTTAAATCTTGGCTCTGCCAGTGGCTAGCTGTGTGTCCTTGGACAAGACACTCACCCTTTCTGATCGGGTACCTTGAATATGAAATGGAGATTCATCCATCCCATGAATGGGCACTGGGGCCCCCAGCGTGCTCTAGGCACCGGGGATAGAGCAATGAAAATAGCAGACAAGCCGCTGTCCTCACAGCAGGGCTTTTGTAAAGACTGGAATGCATAGATAGCATTGTGGCCCATATTCATAAGGACTCAGGACCCGGTCGTTACTACTTTACTTATTATAAGAGAACTTAGGCTTTACGTATACAACTATTTTCTATCCCCCCCCCACCTCGATGATCATTTTTACCACAGCATTTTGGCCCCCCGCACACCTGTGCACACGCGTGTACACACGGACAAAAACACCAACTATTTTCAGAGAATTTATTTCCTCCTTCAGAGTGGCTTTGGACACTCATATCTCCTACCCTGTGAGGTTTTTGTTTTTGTGGCTCATTCGCTTCCCCTGTGTCCCAAAGTATCCTCACTTGTCCTAACCTAGTGTGGCATCTAGCAGGGACCAGGGACTGTTTTCTTCACGCGCGCACTCACTCGCTCACTCACTCATCTATCCATCCGTTCGTCTATTGGACAAATATTCAGTAAGTCCTATGGGGTGCCGGGTCCTGCTGTGACAGAGACAGAGCTTCACGGGATTTATATCCCCAAAGGGAAGACAGACAACAGGCGGGCAAAAAGTATGCTATCCCCCCAGGTGTGGAGGCTACAAGAGGGTGAGGCGGGAAGGGCCGTTCTGAATTGGCTGGGGAAGGAAGGTCCCCCTGCGGAGGTGACATCTGAGTCCCACGGGGTAGCCTGCCCTGGCTTCCCAGCCAGCCACCCACAGGTGGTCAGGCAGAAACACAAAAACAGGCACCGATGAAGCCGCGAGGCTCCCTGGACTCACTCAAGCTCCTAGAACGGGGGCTTGAGAGGTCATCTCAGACTCCAACCCCTCTCCGGAGAGTTGGCAGAACAGGGAACAGAGAGGGAAGGGGGTTTCCCAAGGTCACAGAGCCAGCAAGGGCACGCGTCCTGACTCCAGACAGTGCTGTCTTCACAAAACCACTCACTGCCTTTCTGGACGTCACATCAAGGGGTCAGGAAGATCCTGGGAGACACAGAGGATCACACAGGTTCGGGGACAATCTGGAGACAGAGAAACTCAAATTGTCCCTCCACTGCCAGCCACGCTCGTCCTCCTGTTCAGAGAACCGCAGGAACCCACAGCGAGCAGCCCCCATCCTGGCTCTGCATCTGGGAACCATGGTTACAGCTGCCTTTTGATGGGCAGGGGATCTGGAACGCCTCGGAGCCGCCCCCTGGCTCCTAGAGGTTGTGTAGAAGCCAGAACGAGGTTCCAGGGGACAAGCTGGAGGTCACCAGCCGCCCTGGGATGCCACCCCCTTCACCTTCCCCTCCCGAGCCGATCATCCGGGCACCCGACACCACCGCGAAATCCTTTTTAGAGCCTGAATTAAAAATAAATTTGCAAGCACATAACCAGATGTTACATGGGGAAAAGATAAATAACTCAGCCTGTCAAGGAACTGCCTCATCTCAGTCAACCCTCTCTCTTTCACAAGGTTTTAATTTTTAATTTCACAGCGGTAACTATAGCAACCTGCAAAAATAATATATTCCAAAGCAAAACAACTTTCTTGGCTCTGGCTTGGCATCTCCATATTCCCTCCTTCCCTCCTCTGTACCAACTTCATGCAGGTCTGTGCCCAGAGTGGATGAACGTTCTCAGCTTTGAACTCGTTTATTCATGAAGCAATTCATTCATTCATTCATTCATTCATTCATTCATTCATTTGAAAGTATCTCTTGCACCCAGATCCACGCCACTGCTGAGTTCCGATTACAGGATGTTGGACAGTGGGTTCAGAATCGTGAGGGACGCCATGTTATCTAACGTATTTGGTTCCTAAGTTTTGAGTAGATAGGAGCAAGAGTCTGGGTAGCATGGGACACCTGTATTCACTGGAAGCCTAATTTGTCCCAGGGAGAGTGCTGGGCTTTGGGGCGAGACAGCTGAGGAGGACTGAGCCCGCCCTCAAGGAGCCCAAAGCCCTGTGAGGAAGACAGGCATATAAACAGATCTTTGCAATAAGGTAAGACAAGTCTTGGGTAAAAGGGGTGAATTATGTACAAATGGGGCCCCAAAGAAGTTCAATATCTAGGGTGGTCTGGGAAGGCTTCAGAGAGGAGGTGACTCCTGAGATAGGTCTCGCCGATGAGTAGAAGTTTCCTGAGTGCCTAAGATAGGAAAGGGCACTCCAGGTAGGTGGAACGGCGTGTGCAAAGGCAGAGACACGGGAGACAGGTTGGTGGGGCCCACACACAGGGCGAGGGCTGTGCCTCAGTGGGACGCCAGAGACACCAGTGGAGAATAATCAGACAGAGCCTGGATCACTGCACTGAGGACCTGGGCTTAGAGGATAAGAGAAATCAGCGAAGTAGGGGGGGGGGGTGAACGAGACATCTGTTGGAAGGTGACTCTGGGGACAAGTGCGGGGAATGGATTGGAGTGGACAGACGGAGACAGCCCGAATGCAGCGGGGAGTGGCCTAAATTGGGTGGTGGCTGCAGGGGAGAATGGAGTTAGTTTGGGTTCCCTAAGAAGCAGATCTGAGCCAAGGGTTCAAAAGCACGTGGGAGGTAATCCCCAGAAGCAGCGATTGCGGGTGGGGATGTGCAAGGGAGGGAGAGGAAGCCAGTGAGCATTTCGCAAGGAGCAACCAGAGCTGAGCTCTGCTGGGGAGCCCTGGAGCCAGTGTCCAGGGTGCCCCGGAGCCGTGCCCCCTGACGGCAAAGGACCTGGAGTGTTTAAGTGCCAATTTCTGTATGAATCGGCCGAGAGCTGCTCCCCGGGAAGCATCACTTCCTGGGCACATCGGACCTGCCATTCAGGCTTAGGAGCAGAGCCGCTCCAGTGGCCAGAGAAAGTCCCCACACAGACTCGTGTGCAGGCAGCCGGATGCAGGGCCAGAATGCCCTGAAATAGGAGAGAGAGGCCAAAGGGAAACGGATGGGGCATCAACAGCATCCGCCAGAGCGAAGTTCTAAAAGATAGTAAGTGGACACGATGGAGATGCACTGACTCATGCAGCCCGGTCCAGGGGCCCCGGGCAACATGCCCCAAGTCAGGATGGACCCAAGGCCGTCTGGATCCAGGCAGGTTAAGGCTAAGTGGAGACTGATCAGATACCGGGCAGGAGGCCCCAGAGCAGCTCTCGGGGCCCACACGGGGTGGGCTAGAGGTTCCTTCCGAACGGAAAGACTCGGGTCTCGGGGAGACAGAGCTACCCCCTCAGTCCCTGACGGAATGTGGAACGTGGCAAGCAAATGCGTCGGTTGGGAAAACGCACGTGCAAGGAAGCGTTCACGCAGAGACGTAGCACGGATGCGTAACCTCGGGCGAGGGACTTCGCCTCTCCTGGCCTCAGTTTCCCGCCCCCCGCTGTAATGAGATGCGGTTTATAGAAGGGTCCGCTGCGCAGGCTTGTTGTGAGGATGTAATTAGATGCTGCTTCGCGATGCCCGGAAGTCACCTAAAAAATATGACCTGTTCTTGTTGTTATTTGGGGGCCGTATTTCCTGAGCACGGCGTGCACATCAGGTCCCCGGGGATCCGGCGGCCATCAGACACCCACAGTTCCTGCCCCTGCCCTCGTGCAGCCCGGAGCCTCGCGGACATGCTGAAGCGCTTTATATAGAATGTTAAAGAAAGCAAGATAGAAAATTATGCATAGAGCTTGATTCTAATTTTGTTTAAACACACACACTCACAAAGGCCCGAGGGATATACACCAACATGTAACGATACTTAACAGTAGATGGGGGAGTTGAAGGTGGCTGGCATTTCTACAATTCTTTTCTGTGGGGGTTTTTTTATTTTTCTTTCTTTTAAAATTTCACAGCGGACTGTATTATTTAAATTGCCATTTTCTAAAAAGAAAGGAAAACAAATAGGTTTCTTTCTCTGACTTCCCTACCCCTCACCAACTTCATCCGCTTTCTGGGGAAGCAGCAGATCCCCTGTCCAGGGTCCCGGGGCCTGGCCTCACCCCAAGTGCAGGGCGCGGTGGAGGGCAGCCGTTGGAGTGGCTGGACCCACTGACCGCGAGCTGGGAGAAAGAGTTGGGCTCCCCGTCAGTCTGCCCGTGAAGACCGGCCCTGCCCCTGGTGTCTGAGGACTCAGTCTGGGCTTGTCCACCGACCTACGCCTGGAGAGGAAAAGCTGTCCGGTGCTGTGGACAGGTGCGGGCACTTTCATGCACCCGTGTGCCCAAGCCACCTTCTCTAGATGGCCTTTCTCCAAGCTGACATTTGTTCTGCATCTCTAGGCGCCTGGGCCCCTCTACCGCTACTGCACTTGAGTCGGGGAGAAAGACAAGGTGTGTTGATTGCTGATCTCGGGGCACATGAGTCTGGGTCTCCCAAGAGTAGCCTTCTTCCCTGCCACGTGTGGAGAGTCTGCTTATGGAATAAAGCCAAGCAGAAAAGATAACTTTGTTGAATCCCTCTGTCCAGCCATTCCTGAAACTGCTTTCCTAGAAAAGAGCCGGTACATTCCCTTTCCTTTTTAAGTGGGCACGAGTTGGGTTTCTGTCTCGGGAAACGGAAGGAATCCTGCCCAGCTTCGTGGAGGGGACATCTACCGGACGAAAACTGGTGGTCAGCGAAAATATCTGGAAGAGTTCCTGGGTCATGACCTGGTCCCTTCATCACTGCCGGGTCACTTCCCTGGATCCCCAAACAGACCGGGTGAGTTAGCCAGGAGCCTCTTCCAAGCATGCCCATGAAAACTCTTACACGGTCCCCCAAGCCCTACCCTTTTCCTCTCTGGACACAGAAGATCCAGCAAGGATCGTCCAAAGGTACGTCAGAGCCACTGGGTGGAAGGTGGGGTGTCCGAACGACCGTGACAAGTAGACCCACGTAGGACTAGAGCACGCGTGAGAAACACACACATTATTGGGCCGAGCCACTGAGATTTGGGGGCTGTTTGTTACAGCAGCTATCCTACCCTGATCGCTACAATAGGGTGGCACTTTGGAGTTCCTACCCGAGAGCTGTGACCCCGCGGGGGTCTCAGAGCTTTCTTTCCACTGCAGATATTCATTGAGCTCCCATTCTGACCTTGCACGGCCCCACTATATTTCTCTTTATCCTACTCTGGCCTCGAGGGCCTCCTTTCCCATCTATCCGTCTTATCTGCGTGGACCCTAAGCTCCCCCAAAGCGGGGTCCTCGGTCGATCTTCTTCCTATGCTGTGTCCCAGTGACTAGTTCAGTGCCAGGCATACATGAAGTGCTCAGTAAATATTGATTAGCTGGCTTTGCAAAACGGCCACGTGCACAGAATTGTTTTTTTTTTTTTTAATTTTTTTTTTTTCAACGTTTATTTATTTTTGGGACAGAGAGAGACAGAGTATGAACGGGGGAGGGGCAGAGAGAGAGGGAGACACAGAATCGGAAACAGGCTCCAGGCTCTGAGCCATCAGCCCAGAGCCCGACGCGGGGCTCGAACTCCCGGACCGCGAGATCGTGACCTGGCTGAAGTCGGACGCTTAACCGACTGCGCCACCCAGGCGCCCCTGCACAGAATTGTTTGAGGCTTAAGTGAGGTTTTGACTGTGATACCACAGGGCACACAGCAATTCCTCAGGAAATAGAGTCACAAGGAGCTAAAGAAGGACACCCAGGGGCTGGGGAAGGCTCTCAGAGGGAGGGCGGAGGTTAACCGGGGCTGTTCTGCCCCCACACATTCCAGACAGTTCTCTCTGGTCTCTGGCTGGCCCCAGAGTCCCTGCAGGAGGCAGAGCCCGGGAAGGGGAAGGGGTCAACGCTTCTCTGAGGGAGCCCCGGTCCCAGGGGGTGTAGGCTGTGGTCGGGGTGAGGAGACACTGCGGGTAACAACCTTCTGAAGGCTTTGGCTGCGTGAGCAGCCTCGAGGCAGACCTCTTTCTCTCCTTTGCCTCGGGACAGAGGTGGGTGTGGGATGCCTGATGTGCTTCTGGGGTAAAGCTTCCCTGAGCGGCCTGAGATCTCATCTCAGGAAATGGAAACTCCTCGCACCCAGTCCTACTTGTCCGACGCAGGCTCCAGGGATCTGGCCCAAGACTCCCGGGCTAAGGTCCAAACTGCCTGCCTGGGCCGGCAATGGGGGCGGCTTGTCCAAGCAGCATGGTGTGGTCATTGACAGCTTGAGCCAGAATGCCTGGGTTCAAATCCTGGCTCTGGCTACTCACTAGCTATGAGGCTTTGGACTCCTTAGTTTATCTGAGCCTCCGTGTACTCATCTATAAAGTGGGATGATAATAACAGTAACCACACTGGAGGGTTGTTGGGAACATTAAAGGAGTTACCTCGAGGCAGGACACGGCTGTGGCCCCTGGGTCTCTCTCCGGGGGGTGGCGGGTAGTGTAAATTTCATGTCTTTACTCTTGTGACAGCGCAGACCAGTTAAAAGCTCTGATGTTCCTTATCCCTATGATTGCACTACGTTGCATGTTGGGCTCTTTCTTTGGGATCTTTGAGACCCTACTCACTCCATCCCCTCCACGGGGCAGCAAACCCTTCCTTCCCGCGGGGGAGCTGGGGACCCACCACACCCGCTTACTTGCTGTGTGACCTCGCGTAAGTTCCTTGTCTTCTCTGAGTCTGTTTCCTCATAGAAAAAAACCACTTGGAGAGGGATGATGATGATAGAATGAGATTCTTGCTATTTATAGTCATCCAACAACCGCTTTTTTTGAGCCCCTACTCTGTGCCGGGCATCGTTGTAAACTCTGGGGACCCAGCAGGGGACAAAACAGATCACATCCCGGTCCTGACGGAGCCAATGTTATCACAGGGCCGCCACGACCTAAACAAGTAAGTAAAATACATGATGTATGGGATGATGATAGGGGCCGTGGAACGTAATAATTAAACCAAGAAAGGGGAAGGGGAGCGGGGTGCGGGGAGGGTGGCCAGGGAAAGCCTCTCTGGAAAAGAGTTGGGCCAGGTGAGGAGGCCACAGAGCTATCTCAGGGAAGAGCTTTGCAGGCAGGCATGTTCTAGAACCTGATGAGCGAGGGGAGACTGGAGAAAGGGCAAGCTCAGAGGAGCAGTAGGCTCAGTAGGCCGGGGCCTCCCAGGCCACTGTAAGGACTTTGGCTTTTCTCTGCACACAACTGGGAGCCCCGGGAGCTTCTGAGCGGAGGAGGGTGTGACCTCGCTTACAAGCAGATGTCACCAGGAGAATAAGGCTCACAGGCCCCGCCCGGCAAGCCCCAGCGCCCGCACTCCACGCCCCCAGCCCCTCCAGCCAGGTCTCGGCCTTGACTCCTGCTTGTCCTCTGCTCGCCGTCTGCATCCCCCTTCCTCACCTGCCCTCATCCTTCCCTTCCCAGACAACCAGGAAGCAGGAGCAGGTGACGGGTCTCAGCGGCCATGCACCACATTCCAGTCCTCCTAGTTAGCATCGCTGTGCCTCAGTGTTCCTCATCCAGAAAACGGAGCGATGACGACAGACTCGCCCTCACCGAGTCCGTGGGGTCCCAGAGATTCGATCGCGGGCAGTGCAGCCTGGTGCAATCCCAGGGTGAACGGACACCCGAGCTTTTAGCTGGTCTGCTTTGTCGGAAGAGTGAAGACAGGAAAGTCACGCGGCCCCCCCACTCCCCCCTGCACAAAGGTCACGCCCCGCTGCCCCCGCCCCCCCTTCTGCCGCGACTTCCCACTCAACCCAAGACTGTCCACGTTTCTGAACAGGTGCTGGACCAAAGTTGGCTGCTTCTCACCAGCCAAGGGATGTCAGCACCTGTGGGCAGCGGTAACGAGTCCCTGAGTCCCTGTGTGAACCGTCGTGGGGAGCGTGCCCTGCACGCTCCGAAACGTCAGCCGCTTCCTCGACTCCCCTCACGTCGCCTGGGAAGGACATCCTTCCTCCGCTGCTTGGCCCCAGCCAGTGAGACAGGCTCACGTGTATCACCAACGCCTGGGACAGAGCAGGGGCTCAGTGAATCCTCACCGGCCGCAGCCACAGCACAGCTAGAGGCGCGTGCCTGTCCTGCTTTGTGCCATTTACCTTGTGGCCTGGGGCGAGTCACTTTACTTCTCTGAGCCTCTGTCTCCTCATCCATAACATGGGAGGACTCATTCCTCCCAGCAGGGTGAAGAGGGCATCCCCGGGGCTCCCGTGCCTCCCCTGGGTCCTCACCAGAGGATACCTGGAGGAGAGGCCCAGTGGACACGGTGGTGGCCATCCGAGCCACCACGGCATCTGGGAGCAGATTGGGGTGTGAGCTCTGTTGAGTCCCAGGCTGAGAGCGCTCCATAAGACCCAGTGAGGCTCGCTGGGGCTGGGGGCCTGTGGCGGCAGGTGTCAGCGGGGGTAGGGTCCCTGTCTCTGCGCCATCGGGGATCCTGTGTTTACCCTGGTCTCAGAGAAGAGCAGGACTCACTGGGAGCCTCTTGCCTTCCCTTGCCCCAGGTCAGGGCAAAGAGAGCCCCTAAGGAACACACGATGGGTGAGGACCTTCTATAGGACCCCTGCACTTCTAGGTACTTGCTGACAGCTGGCTGTTACTCAGATGCCTCAGTTTCCCTATCCAGAAAATGCAAGCAATAAGACCTGTGTCATCTCATCCTGAGACTCTAGCGAGGGGCTGTGTTTAGAAGGGAGATGGTCTATAAGCAACAGAGCTCCCTCCGGTCCTGCCAGATCCCTCCTTCCCTAAAGTTGCGCGCACTTCTCCCCCGTGTGTCTCCTTCTGCCTGTTTCCCTCTCTGTCTTCTCTTCTGTGGCAGAAAAGCTTCTCTTTGTCACTTTCCTCTCTTTCTCGCGCCCTCCTGGGTCCTAAATCCTGGCTCTGCGTGTCTGTGCTGCATAAGCTCAGGCAGGGTGCAGGGCAGACATCCTCTGACAGTGGACATTCTCAAACTCGACGCTCTAGGAATTTTTTTCCTGGGGAATTCCCAGGTGCAGATTCCCGGCCCCACTCCAGAGAGTCTGATTCCAAGGGCCCAGGGCAAGGTCAGAGAACCTGCATTTTACCCAGCACCCTCCCCGCCACCCCCCAGGGGAGATAGGCTGGCTCTTAGACTATCCTTCCAGAAGCCCCGCATTTGCCCTCAGTTTCCTCATCTGTAAAATGGGAGCAAAGAGAACCCACCTCCCCAGGGGGGTAAAGATGAAATGAAGTGATTTGTCTGCAAGGCAGTTCATGTTTCTCCATTTTTCTCTGTCTTGGCTTCCGTATGACTTCTTTTGTCTCTGCCTTTCCCGTGCTCTGTTTCTGATGTTTTCATATTTCTTTCTCTCTCCTCTCTCCCCACCCTCTACCTAGAAGCGAACCCAACCCCAGAGCCGAAATGGAAGAACTGGGGGAAAAAAAAAAAAAAAAAAAAAAGAGTGGTCCTTCTGTAAGGGCCGGGGGCCCAGTGACCACTCAAATCCTCACCTCCTCACCCCTGGCTGTCCCCCCAGACGGGGCATCTCCCACCCCTGCAGCCCCCTCGGCAGCAAAGCCCAGGGAAGGTGGGGGATCCATTGTGCAGGAATGGCCTTGCTGCTATGGAAACCAGCGCTTAGGAACAGCTCAGAGAGACGATCCATTCTGGGGAGCAGCCTGGCCTTGGGGGAGGGGTGGAGGCCAAATTTCAGCGCCTTGGACCTTGCCCTCCCATTAGCAGCCGTGTGACGCTGGGCAAGTCACTTAACCTCTCTGAGCCCTCTCTCCCTCACCGGCCTGGGAATGCGGCCCCCATTAGCAGTGGGTAATCACGGGCCGCCAATGACGGAACGCCCGTGCTGCGGCTTTCAAGCCTGAAGCCACGCCAAATTGCCGTTTGCTTTCATTACCGCGAGCTCAAAATATTCTTGTGCCAGCTTGCCGTGCGACCCTGTGCCACCCGGGGGGCCACCAAACGATTTCCGTGATAGAATTCCCTCTTGTAGAGGCACGGGGTCCACTCCGAGTCACCCTGGAAGGAACACACACACACACACACACACACACACACCAGCCACGGAGCTCAGCTGCCCAGACACCAGCCCCAGCCCCAGCCCCAGCCCCAGTTGAGAAAGGCTCACTGTGGTTCCTCTGTGAGGAAGAAGTGAGCTTGAGGTCTGGGTGATTACTCCATCTACAAAATGCCCAGTGCCCTGCAGGGCCGACAGCCACGGGGCACTTTCCTGATGGTGCATTTGCTTCCTCAAGAAGAAAATGAAGAAGCCCCAGGGTTCCCTGGGCTCCTCGGGCCTCCACTCCCAGGTCTGGGCTCATCAGCCTGACCTTCACTGGCCCGAAAGTCTCTCCTAAGAGGCCTGCCCTGTTCCCCCGCTCCCCAGCATAGCCCCCCTCGACTTGGTCTTTCCCTATGAAAAGGTGGGAACTGCCTGGCCCCTCACCTCTGAGGGGCATCGGGCAAGGGCTTTACCCCTCTCTGTGCCTTAGCTTGCACACACGCTCACACACACCAAGACCCATGGCGCACCTGCACACACAGCACATGCCCACGCCCGTCCCTGGCCCCCCAGACATCTGGCTGTCCCCCGAATAAGCCGGGCGCTATCGTGCCCCCTTGCCTTTGCTCGCATCAATCCCTCTCCCTGGAATCGCTCCCACACGTTTGTCCAGAATCCTCTGGGATCCTCTCTACCCACCCCTCCCCACACAGCCAGTTTTTCAGAGAAACCTGGGACTTGCCCAAGATCACAAAGGAAGTGTGTGGCCGCAGAGCAGAGCCCGTGTTGGAACCCAGTCCTTGAGGGGGGACGCGGGCTCCTGTTGCTCCACAGGGCATCCGTGCATTCACTCAGCCAGCCAGGCGTCTGTTTGTTTGTTTTCCCAACAAACATTTATTACGCCCCAGGCAGGCTGCTCGGTGCTGGGGACCCAGCCATGAACAAGGCCAGCCGAGAACGAGAACGCGCAGCCCAGAGAAGCAGACAGATGCTAAACAAGTAATTACAAGCGTGATGGATGCCACAGAGGAAAAGCAGAGAGAGCCCTGGGAGGGGACCAGAGGGGGGCACTGATGTCTCCCATTTGTGCCAGGGGCTGTAAACAGCCCCTGGCCTCAGAGCCCCGCCCTGGGAAGCCGGTTTAAGCCCCCCAGGCCTGCAGACTAGCGTCCTGGGGAGGGATGCATCCTCCTGAACACGCACATGCCCAGAGAAGGCCGCCCTGGAGTGTGAGGACCACAGTTTTAGAGGTCTTGTGGGGGGGCGGGGTCAGTATTTCCCCATCACCACCATATCCCGACCTTACCCACCTCTTGCCAGCCTCTCACGTACAGAGAATTAGCCCCACGCGCAGAGGAGCAAGCCAAGGCCCAGAAAAGCCCACTGAGTCATGGGCACACAGCAGGGAGAGCGCCCAGGCTAGTCAGAATCCAGATCCCCAGGCGGGTCTTCAGAGAAGGCCCAGCTTCTGGGTGCCTCGCACATAGCCCTCCTGGCTGTGAAAAGGGACTGAGTCACCAGCAGCCAGTGAGCCGGGGGTGACCGCTCACAAGGTACCGCCTGTACGTCACCACAGAGGATCCTGGTCACACGGTAAGAAGAGGCACTCGTGTCAGAATGAGCGAGGGTCCAGCCGGATGACTCTGTTCCCCAGCTATGTGGCCCGGGGCAAGTTGTCTATCTGAGCTCATTCCCCCCCCCCCCCCTCTGTAAGGCAGGGTGATGGAGGGACCGGCACTCGGGGCAGGTGTGAGGAGTTTCACCCCTCTGGGCTCCTCGGTCACCTTCCCTCTCCCTCCCCACCTCCCACCCCTCCCACTGCTCCCGCCTCTGGGCTCTTCTCAAACAGGCCAGGCCCTCTCTTCGCTCACAGCCTCCCTGTGCCTGGACACTCTTCCTCCGGAGAGCCACATGTCGTTTCTGCTCTCCCCCGCACCCCTTGAGTCTCTCTCGTCCACTGTCACCTTTCCGGAGAGACTCTCGCTCGTCGCTCTGGCAAAAAAGGGCCCCTGCGATAGAAAATACAGCGCAGGGAATATAGTCCACTGGTGTGGTGATAGCGTCCTGTGGTGACAGACGGCAGCTATGCTTGGGGTGAGCACAGGCTTCCGTATAGACTTGTCGGATCGCTACGTTGTGTGCCTGAAATTCATGGAACTTCCTGTGTCGGCTCTACCCTCCTTTTTTTTTTAAGTGTCAAAAAAAAAAAAAAAAGCGCTCCCCCGTGACCTCGTGTCCCCTTTGGGCTCCTTATTTTTCTCCCCCTGCTCTGTCACCAGCTTTGTCCCCATCTCCCCGCATGAGAACGCAGGCCGCGCTAGGCCGGAGCCTTGGTCGGGTCGGCTGTTGTCTCTCCAATGCAGGCACGTGACGAGGGCCACCCAAGCACACAGGCCCTCGCGTCCCCGCGGCCCGTGCCGACCCCCCCCCCCCCCCCCGCCCCCGGCAGCCCTGGGAGGAGGTGGCTGTGCGGGGCTCCTTCTAAGCACTTGGCTCTTACCCTGCAGACGGTGAGGCCCAGGCAGAGGGTGTCGGCCGCTCTGCCGGCCTGCTTGGGCCTCCTCCGCCACAGCCAAGGCTCTGGAGCAGGGGCAGTGAGTCCCTCGGGGCCCCCCGCCCCAAGTGCCCTGGAACTGGCAGGCAGCGGGAAACCAGGCCCAGGCTTGGCAGGGGCTTGGCAGGGGCTCAGTGCCGAGGGGCAAGGCCCTGCCAACCTCACTCCCCCAAACAGCGACCTATTGTCCCAGCGGCTCCCGAGTCCCCGAAGACCTCCCAGCCGGCACTCTCTCACAGGGACACCCCACTCTCAAAGGGGCCCGGCAGTCTGGCTGCTTCCGGCCGCCACGGGGCATGGTGGTCCCGGCCTCATGAGAGGCCCTGGGACTTCCGGGCCCGCTGGGAACTCACAGCCCGGTGCTTGGCAGAGAGCAGGCGAGGACAGATCCCGGGGCCGCCTAGGCTCCTCGCATTTGTATGCAGCTGCAGGCCCCGAACATGAGCTGGAATCCATCACCAGAAAATAAAACACTCAGGGAGAGCAGGCCTCCAAAGACAAACGGCTGCGGGGCGAAGGTAACATCCACCCCTGCCTGCCTTGCTCTCAGGGGTGCCTCTGAATGGAGACTCACCCAGCCTTCCAGGGGTGGGGAGGTGGGAGCTTATGGGATCTCCCCTTCTCGGGGAGGGGAACGGGGTTCACAGAGGAAAAGCCGCCTGGCCGGAAGAGGGATGTCAGGGTGCGAACCCGGGCCTCCTGTCTCCAGAGGCAGGGCCTGGATGGCTCTGCCACACCCCGAACTTTCCTTGCTGGGGCGGGAGCTGATCGCTGGAGGCGCGTTGCCATGGCAAAGCCGTCTTTTTTTTTTTTTTCACCACGCCTCCCCCAGAGCCTTGGGTCTGAGTCTGGCCTTGGACCACGGGCATCAGAATGGGATGCAGGGAGCTTACTAAAAAGCGCAGGCCCAGACCCACCCAGTACCTGCTGGAGCCGACTAGTCTGTCTTATTCACACCACCCTCACCCGTTCTGGTGCTCGTCTGAGTTGGAGAACCACTGGCTTAGACCCAATTCTGACCTAGACAGAACTAGCTTTCTAGTTGTTAGGTGAATGGACCTTTCAAAGAGCTGCCTGTGTGGGATCTGGAGGTGCCGATAAGAACTACTATTTATTGAGCATTTACTATGTGCCAGATCCTCTTTTTTTTTTTTTTTTTTTTTTAATATTTGTTTATTTGGGGGAGAGCGCAAGCGGGGGAGGGGCAGAGAGAGGGGAACAGAGGAGCCAACGCGGGTTGCTTGTGTGCTGATAATCTGACAGCAGCGAGCCCGATGTGGGGCTCGAACTCACGGACTGTGAGATCATGGCCTGAGCGGAAGTCGGACGCTCAACCGGCTGAGCCACCCGGAAGCCCCCTGCCAGGTCCTCTTCTCACCGCCCCGTGATCATTTCATCCTCTAAACGGCCCCGAAGAAGAAGTGATATGATTATTTTGTCCATTTTACAGGCGGGAAAATGGAAGACGGTGGCGGGGGGGGGGGGGGGGGCGGGAGGGCTTCGTTCAAGGTTGTGCAGCTAGAAGACGGCAGGGGCAGGATTTGAGCCCAGGTGCCTCTTAGTGCTAAATTCAAATCAGGGTCCCGTCTGCTACCACCCCACCCCTGTCCCAGATTCCACAGTCTAGTGGGAAAAGAAGTTTGTAAGCACAGGTTCTAAGCTTCATGGGGACGTTCACTAAGGGAGGCAGCTGCATCGGCTGGGACCCCCTAACCCAGAATGAGGAGCTTGTTGGAAAAGCCCTTGACGGCTGGGCTCCGCCAGATGAGTAGGAGTTTGCCAGGCAGATGTGGCAAGAGGTACAAACACCTGGAAACACATTCAGGGAAACGCCATGTGACAGCCGCATGGGGTTAGGGGAGCGCTTGGTAGCTCGGAAAGACCTTGCCGTCCTGGCCAAGGAGTTGGACTGCACCCCAAGAACGACAGAGGAGCCACCAAAGGGTGGAGAACACAGTCTGGACTTGCAGAAAGCAAGCACACGACCCATGCTGTGTGGAGGCCAGATTGAAGAGCCACGGCCCAGGGGTGGGTGGGGAGCTGGCGAGTTCCTTTTCAAGGGCCCTTGGGGCGTCCAAGAGGGGTATCCGGGAAGAGTGGGAGATACTTGGGTGGGAGGCGTCAGCGGGGGCCAACCTTCAGTCTGAGGTGGGTGAGGTGCCCCACTGAGGGGAGAAGTGGGAGGGGAGGCTCCTTTGGGGCACCCCTCACATCCTAATCTCCCAACCTTTGCCCACACTGGGGGTCCCACCTGGAGCAGACCTCCGTCCTGCGGAGTGCCACAACCATTCATCCCTTCCCACCGCATTCTCGGCCTGGGGTCACAGGCCGCTGCCTGTCTGAGATTCACACAGTCATTTGGAGGAGGTCTGTCTTATCTCTGGGTGACCCCAGAAGCTTCATGCTCGAGGCACTAAATGGAAACTAAGTCAGGTATGTTCGGTTAGGGTGGGGTCACAGGATGGCCGTTTCCAAGGGGGACAAGCTTTAGGCACTCCCCTAGCCCCCCGCCCCCCCCCCACATTCACACATCCACCTTCTCGGGCTCCCCGGCAAGGACACAGAGCCCCGCTCGCCACCTATGTGGCTGTGAGCGAACCGCTACCCTCATCACCATCTGTAAATAGAGATGCTAAGATGTAACTGATAGAGAAATCCGCTCTAAAGGGGTCACGTGGATAAAGCCCTAAGGAAGGGATGGGGGAAGGGGTCAAGCCCTAGAGTGCGTGTCCGGACCCCACTGGACCCCCTCCCCCCATCTGAGTGTACATAGACTTCTATCTCCAAGTCTGCACAACGGGGGTCAGAATCGTATGTCGTCTTGGGAAGCCTGAAAATGCGCAAGGCCTGCACACAGTGGGCCTCGCTTTACGGTGGCTAGAATCGGATGGGTGACTTCCGGGGCCCTCGCAGTGCAGGGACTATTGGCGGGGAGAGTCCCCTGGCCTGGCCTCGGCTGGAGCCTGGAGCAGGAAGCTGGTGGGCCGGGTCACAGGGAGATCAGAGCATAGGGCCGGTGCTGGCGACACAAGGTGTTTGCATCAGATGATGGGTAAAGTGCCTCAGTTACTCCATTAACTCGGGTAGCAGTGGAGAGAGAGAACCGGTGTTGGAAGCCCACAGTGGGAGTGGGGGGCTGAGATCACTGACCAGCAACCAGACGAGGGGGCTTCTGGGAGCTGCAGGGGGGTGGCCTCTGGGTGGAAGCGTGT
The DNA here is from genome assembly GCF_018350155.1 of Leopardus geoffroyi. Lineage (NCBI taxonomy): Eukaryota > Metazoa > Chordata > Mammalia > Carnivora > Felidae > Leopardus > Leopardus geoffroyi. The sequence continues at coordinate 28,888,746 of NC_059336.1, forward strand.
GGGTGAAGCTGGGCTTTCTTCTAGACCCTCAGCCCCCGTCCTCAAGGCAGGAGACGCGGCTGGGGGCAAAATCAAGGAACACATCCCAGATACCACCGTGGCGGCAGTCCCGGGAAGGGGAGCAGGTGGTGGCTGGGGAGGGTAGTGTGGGCGAGGTGGAAAGAGGTAAATGGACTAGAACTGGGGTTCAAAGGTGCTGTCCACAGGCCCTGTGAATGGGTGAGGGAAAGAGTGGGTGAGGGTGACAGGGACTGAACGAGACTCGATGTCAATAAAGGGTTTATTGGGGCGCCTGGGTGGCGCAGTCAGTTAAGCGTCCGACTTCAGCCAGGTCACGATCTCGCGGTCCGTGAGTTCGAGCCCCGCGTCAGGCTCTGGGCTGATGGCTCAGAGCCTGGAGCCTGTTTCCGATTCTGTGTCTCCCTCTCTCTCTGCCCCTCCCCCGTTCATGCTCTGTCTCTCTCTGTCCCAAAAATAAATAAACGTTGAAAAAAAAAATTAAAAAAAAAAATTAAAAAAAAATAAAGGTTTTATTGAGCGTGGCACCTTGCACGTAATATCTGCTCGATAAATACCGTCCATCAGAAGAGCTCAGCGTCTTGCCCCAAGCCCGACCTTCTTCCAGGACCGGCCCTACGGATCATGCAGGGTGACGTTTCAGGTCTCAGCTTCCCGGGCTGGGCCAGATGACCTCGGAGGGGAGAACAGAGGACTCCCCACACTGGAAGCGTCCAATGTGTGCCGTGGCAGCAGAAGCGCTGGGCAGGGACCGGCCCAGGGTCACTGGGCTTGTTAGGGGCAGAGCAAGACCCAGAAACCGAGCCCCCTGATGCTATAAAATCCCCCCTCCCCCCCCCCGCGATCTGCAAAGTCTACGATTTCCCAGCCTGCACGCCGGCAGCACTCTCCTCCGGAATCCACTGAGAAACGGGTTCTCGAGACTGTTTCCTGATCTTGAGGCGTCAGCGGTGCCCAACGGTCCCACCTCAGAGCCTTCACACTTACTATTCCCTCTTCTTGAACCTTCCGGCGACGGCTCCCCGCCCCCTCCCCCTGCAATCCTGCAGAAGCCTCCCTGGTCCTGCAGGATTTCCCAGCACGGGGCAGCAGTACAGGCGATCCTGAAGGTCAGGTCATTACCACTGCCTTACCTCCTTCCACAGCCAACTTGGAAGGAGTCCCCAGCCCTATGCCAGGAGAGGCCAGCATGGCCGCCAACACCCACGCCGTGGCGCCACAGCCCAACCTCCCCCCTCCTCCCCACCATGCAATGGACTGGGCCGCATAGGATAGACCCACCTTTCCTGCTGGGATATGGCCCAGGCGGAATCCCCCTTTCTTCCTCCTGGCTCAGCTCGGATGTGAGTCAGGGAAGGTCCCGTTGACATTTTTCCTCTGCCCTCCTCCCTGGCTCACGAGGGCATGAGCAGGCACAACCTTACGGGGCGGGGAGGAGAGGTGGAGCCAGTTAGAGAAAATGCACCCCTGCTTCGCCTGGTAAGGTCATCCAGGAGCCTCAAGCCAACAGGCGTTCCTTCCTCCTGTCCCTAAGGCCCTGGCCTGATGCTGGCCCCAGACCCAAGATGCAGGCTTCACAGTTAACCCCAGTGTGGTCCCTGCCTCACTCAGGGCCAAGTTCACACAAGAGGCAATCAGGGGCTTAAGTGGCTGCCAGAGAAGGCCAGCCGCCTGGTTATTAAATATTAAGTGGCAAGAGCCTGGGAACGTATAATTGCAAATGAGACTCCAGAGCAGATGTTGCCAACAGCTTGGACCAGTGCTCACAGTTGGGACCAACAGGGGATTTCAAGTCACCAAGCTGGGCTGCTGGCAACGGCTCCACGTTTACTGGGCGCCTGCTGGGTGCAGGCTCTGAACCGGACGCTGTCGGCAGAAAGATTGAGCAGACGTGGTCATTAACTTCAAGGGGTTCCTGGTCTGGTAAAGAAGACAAAGTAAGCAAAGACTTTTGACCTAGGGTGGTAAATTCTGGGCCACGGGTAATCCCAGGGGAGGGGTGGGGGGCCCAGGGAGACACCTATAAGGAGGCGAGGCACAGAGGCTTCAGAAGGGCAATTCTGCAGGATGCATCCGACCTGTTAGTCGTTCAACAAACATCGATCGAATCCCTACAGCGTGCCAAATATTGTTGTAGGTTCCGGGAAATAAAGTAGTAAGTCAAACTCTCTCTCTCTCTCATGGCACTGAAAACTGAGTGCGACCTTCCCTTCCGTGGATGGGTAAGAGTTTGCATCACGACGAAGAGGCAGAGAGGAGCAAGCCCCACGCCGATTTGGAGGCACGAAGAAGTCAACCAGATTCGAGGTGGGGAGGGAGGTCAGCGTGGCTGGACACACGTGGAGGGAGAGATGGGATGGCTAGCAGTCAGGGCCTGAAAAGCGGCCACGCGCAGAAGTTTGGGTGAGTCCTGGAGGAGATCAAGGTACGGTAGAGTGTCCTCCCTCAGAGACAGTCCGTGGCTCCCGGCGATAGGACTAGCCTTTTAGGCTGCCATCCTAAGAAGCCATGAGAGGAAGGTGGCTGGTTGGCCACCCCCTCCACCGCAGGCTGGGCTGCTGAGTCCCCACGGCCAAGGGCCTCAGAGGAGCCCCACCCTGGCTCTCCTCACACCTGCAGGCTATTATGCCAGCTCCTGAATGGCCGAAAACATATCCTGGGAACATAGGCGCCTTTGTCTCTGAGGAGAACGCAGTCCCAGCGGAAGGTGACAGGGGTAATATGAGAGCCCAGATCATTCAGGAGACAAGTCCTTGCCAACGGAAGATTCCAGTTCAACGTCGCCCAAGAATGTCTCAGCTGATGGGCCTCTCTCTCTCTCTTTCCGCTGCCCAGCCCAGAGCCAGAGGGTGGACGGGATGAACTTTCAAGGTCATTCCTTGGCCATGATTCTATACAAAGAAAAGCAAGAGAATGGGGAGAAAGAGAAGGTCTGTGTTTGAAGGTCCTAAGATCCCAGGAGGATTAGAGTCTGTGAACGTGGTTCTAGCGTTCTAGAATCCTGTGATCGTAAGACTCTGGCTTGATGAGAGGGAAGCTACCACAGACATCACATCCTCTCCATTGGATTCATGCCTCTGGAGACAAGCCCGCACCTCGAACTCCCAAACCAAGCAGGCTCGTTTTCCCCTTTCTGCCTTTAAATTGTCTTCATGCTCCTTCGTGTCTGCTCATCTGCACACCCCCTCCACCGTCCCTCCTCCAAGCCTGGCAGCCCACATTTGCCATCTGCATATAACCCAGTGATTAGCACAGCCGCTGCTTGAGCAGGAGAGGAGGGGTGTGGAGCCCTTGCTGTCTGCCAGCCAGACGGCCTTCAGTAGACCGGGCTGCAGGGACTCACTCCTGGCTCCCCAGTAGGGCTGAATAGGGGAGGGGAGACGCACAGAGAAAGGCCCACGAGCCCACAGACACACAAAGACCCAGAGAGACGTCCACATCACACACAGGCATCTGCAGACCGCGTGCACTCACACACATTCAAACAAGCCAAACGAACAGAGGCGGACACACGACCCTACGGTGACAGCCGCCCCCCCCCCCCCCCACCGCCAATACACATAAACACGAAGATCTAGAGAAAGACATGCACAGCACACGTGGGTATTTGCAGGGAAACACACACACATCTATAGAGGCCGAGCCACACAGAGCAACACAACGGCATGCTCACACATATATAGACAGACACACACACACACAAACTCAAAGATGCGTGTTATTTAGACTGAGACCCCCACCCCCCCAGCCACCCCAGAGGGCCACAGCGCTGTGTTGTTAGTGGGTGCGCCCTCCAAAGGAGAATTGCCAGGAAAGGCATCCTTCCCAACCCCCTCTCATCCCTCCGCCACCGCACTCCTTCAGGGGACGTTACTGGAGACCTACTATGCGCACAGCCTGGCATTGGGCCCTTGGGAGATCCCAGAGCTGTGACCCGGTGCCAGGGAGCTTGGGAGCAGCTGAAACACACACGGGCACTGAGGCCAGGAAACCATCCCCAGGGCCTGTACAACACACACCTGCCCGGAAAGGGGATGAGCTCCCCGTTGCCAGAGCCAAAGCTGGTATAACAGAGAGGTTTGCGTATTGGATGGGAGACCGGCCGCTGGGGGTGGGGGTGGGGGGGGCAACCGATGGCCTTTAAAATCCCTTCCGGCTCTGATAGTCTCTATCGATTCCACTGGACTTCCAAACGGCCGTCTTCAACATTTTGATCATGGTCCCGGTCAGTAAAAACGTTTTAAACACGCACCCCCAATGTATGCCCGTGTGTGCACGCGCACATCCTTTTAGAGCACTGATACACTTCACGGAACACACAGACGCAAAAAACAGAAAACCCTGAACTAATGAGATGAAACCACATAGATCGCTACCTAAAAGGACAGGTAGGGCTGGAGGGAAAGTGATAGAACATTTATTGAGTGCCTCCTGTGTGCCAGACTTTTGATATACAGTCTTTCTTTGAATCTTCAGAATAGCCCCCATGTAAAGAGGCTATCATGGGTTGTTTTTCTCTCTTTCTCTCTCTCTCTCTCTCTCTGGTTCCTGTGGCACAGATGATGGCAAGTTTGGGGCCCTCAGGCTGGGAGGAAGAGGCTGCGAAATTTTGTCCAGAGCCTCAAGTGACGCCCCGGGAGGATTTGGGCTTGAAACTGAGCAGCAGGTGGGATTGAAGTGGCTTCCAGGAATCCGTCTCCACCCCCTTCCCTGTAGCTCCCGGGCCCCTTGTTGCTCTGAACAAAAGCCCCAAAGCTGTTGTTTTTGCCGATACTCCGGCGTGACTCTGTCTCTCGATTTCTTCTGGAAACTCCATTCCCTGAGCAAGACACTCAGGGCCACGCTTCTCCTCCTCAGCAGCTATCACTACCTACCGAGTATGCGGGTGCGGTTCCTCAGCCATGCGCGTATCTTCCACCCCCACTGGAACCCCCTCCCCCCCCCCCCCCCCCCCCGGGCCGCAGCAGGTGTTCAGGAAATACCTGTGACTGAATGAAGACCCGCCATCTTCCCTGGCTCAGCAGGGCTGTGGGCCTGTGGGGTCTTTGGTGAAGCCAGAGGCCTTGCCACTCAGGTCTGGCTTCCTGGGGCCACCCTGATGCTGACCCCTAGGCCTCCTCCCAGGCCCCCAGCCCTGCTCAGCAAAGGGGCACCATTTCAAGGCAGTCGGAGAGCCCCCGCTTCTTCCCCAATTGCCCAGTTCTCTCTGGCAATTTCCCTGTTTGAGACTTTAGCCAGAACGCAGAAGGTCTTAATGCCGGGCCATTGCACCCAAACCCCTGCAACACCTGTTGACTAAACCCATTCGCGTGCCTGCAGCGGGGGGCGAGGAAAGCCTGAGAGGGCGGTCAGGCTAACTTGGAGCGTTTCCCTCTCGACGCTCCAGTCTTGTCTGTTCCATGGGGACAGTTGCTACTTTCTCGACTGGACAGGTCCTGACGTTCAGGGAGAGAGGACACTTTGGCGGTGGATGTCAGGTGCGAGGCCAGGCACTTAGAGGTGGGACAGGGAGGAGGGTGGGTTGCAGGCGAGGAGGACATGTCGGGGGGGGGGGGTTGGTACCGTAAGGCCTGGTTCATCACCTTGCTTGCCACCAATCCCATGTCACCAATCCCGTGTCACCCAGGCTGGCTCTGCCCCTCGCGGAGCCTCCGTTTGTGTGGCTACACAAACGGGTAAGAGGGCGAGGGCCCGGTTCTGGGCAGGCGAGGCCCCCTTCACACAGCACGGCCGCGAGGCTCCCACGGCCTCCCATCCCACCGTCCTCCTTGCTCCAGAGGCCGGGGCCCTGTGGAGGCTGACGTGGCCACCCGCGGCCCCGGGGCCACAGAAGCTGAGCGGAGAAAGTGGTGTATGTTGCTTCAGTTTTCCTGAGAGCCAGGCCGGTTCCTGCCCAGGGACAGATACTTCCTCTCTGGAACAGGAATGGGGCCAACCGGAGTCCCGGCCTCGCTGCCCGGGAAGGAAACCCAAGTTCAATGAGGACATCTGTTCCTCGAGGAATCCCAGGCCAAGCAGGCTGTCCGTCCCCACGGACGGAGCTGCTAGCTGCTTGGCTCCCTCCCTCACTTCGTCGACCTCATTTACTGAGGTCCCTGCCCCCTGTAGGCACAGCTCCTGGTGCCGGAGAACAGACTCAAAGGCCCCGCATGGAGCTCCAACTTGAGAGGGGGAAAGCCACAGCAACCAAGAACTATATAGTATTTACATGCTACCAAGAAAGAGAAAGTGGGGTGAAGGGATACAAAATGATGGGGGGGGGTGCCACCTGGGTGGCTCAGTCGGTTAAGCGTCCGACTTCGGCTCAGGTCATGATCTTGCAGTTTGTGGGTTCGAGTCCCGGGGCGAGTTCTGTGCCGACAGCTCGGGGCCTGGAGCCTGCTTCGGATTCTGTGTTTCCTTCTCTCTCTGCCCCTCTCCATCTCACTCTCTGTTTCTCTATCTCAAAAATAAATAAATATGTAAAAAATTTGTTTTTAATTTTTTTTTTTTTTTTTTTTTTTGAGATCGAGACAGATAGACACATGCCTGTGTGCCTATGGCCAGTCAACGAGCCCAGGTCTGGATGCCACAGAGGGGCCCGGACATCACAGAGCCAGCCCTGAGGTAGGGAGGGACACCCAGAGATAGCACCGTGGGGCCCCAGACTCTCAGTAAAGGAGAAGTCAGAATGTGCAGGGGTGGGGAGCAGGGGCTGGGCGAGGAGCACGCCTGGGTTCAAAGTCGAATTCTGCAGCTCAAAAGCTTACTCTTAACCTCTCTATGGCTCAGTTTTCTCATCTGTGAAACGGGGATAAGAATTGTGGTCACGTGAGGCGGAGTGAGGCGCATGACAGAATCCGCTGAAGTCCTTCAAGCCGGGGGGCTTAGCAGGCGCTCCTGCATTTTAGCTAGGTCAGTATTACCGTCGGGCAGAGTCCGCACTTGAACTCAGGTCTCCCGATGCGTGCCAAAGCAATCAGCTTTGCAGCCTGACGCCAGCCCTTCTGTCACCATCCTGCAGGGGACCCCCACCCAGGGGTGTTAAGGAACGCGCCTGGCTCCGCACAGCTGGGCTCGGCTCCTGGCAGAGCCAGATTCCCAGAGCCTGAGGACAGGGTTTAGGGCCTGACAGCATGGTCCCACCCCTAAGGAGCTCAGGCAAGCTGCCTGCCTGCCTGCCTGCCTGCCAAGATACTTAAGTCGCTGACTTCCCTTGGAAAGCACTAATTACAGCATGGCTCCCCCAGGCCCCGGCTGGGTGATCTGTCACAGCCCCTCAGCTTCGGGGCACTGGCTGCAGTCTCTGAGCCACCGCCCGTGCCCCCTCTGCTCTCCCCTGGGCAGGGAGGACAGGAAACAGAGGGGTAGACAGACCCCACCCACAGGAAAGCTGGGACTGGGCTCTGGAACGTTCCTGTCCTGTATTTGGTAGCACCAGAACCACCTGGGGCCTTGTCGAAATGCAAATTCTCAGGCCTTACCTAAGACCTCTGGGGGTGGGGCCCTGGGATTCCTGCATCGACACCCCCTCCGGGTGCTCAGTGGGAAAACCACAGCTCTGACTCCCGTGTGGAAAGGTGGGGTACTGTGGAGAGGCGATTGTAAGTGGGGCGCTTTGACACGCAGGCTCAGAGACACCCTTCAAATCCAGGCTCTGCTGATTTCTCGCCCCGCCCCTGGGGCGGCTCACTTTTTTTTTCCCCACTATTAATCTGGGGAACTGAGTTCGAATCCTCAACTGGCTCAGCCACTCACTAGCTGTGTGTCCCGGGCAAGCCACTCCATCCCCCTGAGCTTTAGTTTCTGCAGCTATAAAATGGCTGCGGGGAGCCTTGGCCATACCCCACGATACAGGTCGGGGAGCAGAGCAGACGCAGGGCAAGGACCCCCCCCCACCTCCAACCCCCCCGCCTGCCCCCACCATGCTTTCTCGCCAGCTCCTCAGGAACATCTCTCTGGGGCCGTTGGTGCCCTGGTCCAGGCTGCCCGGGAGTCCTCGCTATTTTTATTTTTATTGTTCTGGCTCCGTGGCTGAGGCCTCTAACTCCAAATGGTTCCTGCTGCCCAGAAAACTAGGTGGTTGGCAACTCCGGCCTCCTAACGGGCCCCACACAAAGGCAGCCTGGCCGGCCTGCCCGCTGACGCCAGCCCAGGGTTCTGGGAAGAAGAGCAGAGCCCAGGCAGGGCCGCTGCCCTGCAGAGCTGGGTCCCTGCAGGTTCCGGCATGCCCTGGCAGAGTGACCCTGGCCCACTTACTCTCTGCCTCTGGGAACGCAGTGGAGTCGCTGGGGCTTCCGTGAGACCGATGCCCGCCAGGGGAACCTCACACACCCAGGGCGCCCCCCCCCCCAACCCGTAGAGGCAAACTCCAGATTTGCCCCCACCATGGCTGCCTTCACATCCCTGCCACACTGACCCCACCCCCCGGCCCCCATGGCAGCGTCGGCCGGGTTACTCCCATTTCACAGATGAAGAGACTGAGGCTCACAAAACACATGTCATTTCCCGAGTCCTGGACAGCAGGGGAAGGATGACGCCTGCCTTCCAGAACGGATGCCTCTGGCTGCTGAGTGGAGAGTCGATGGGAGAAGGGGAGGCCGAGGGTGGAAAGAAGGTGCCCAGGTGGGAGATGGTGGAGACGCTCAGAAGCGGCTTGGTTCTGGAGGTGGAGACAGGCATCGCTGACAGGTTGCGCACGGGGAGTGACAGAGAAAAGCAAAGCACAGACGGGGCCGCCTCTGGCTTCCTTTCCCGAATCTTGCAGTCTTCCCTCAAATAGCACGTCGTCAGAGGCCTTCCCCGACCCGTCTCCTCTCGTGGGCACTCCTGGGCCCCTTCCCTGCCTTGCGGGCAGGGGTTTTTGTCTGTTTCCCACCCCCCTCCAAGTGCTGTATTCCCAAGCCTAGCACAGTGCCTGGCACACGATAGATGCTTAAAGAGTATTGGCGAGTGCGTGAATGAATGGCATACGTAGGAAGGAAGTTCGATTTGAATCCAGGGCAACCCAGGAGGCCTCCCGTGGAGGTGGCTGGTTCACCTCAATGATCTGCCGCAATCGCTCGGGGTGACCTCAGGCAAACTGTCCCCCGACCCCAGCATACCCAGCTGCCCACTGGTCTCAATGACCTCCCAGCCCTGACCGTCAGTCAAGGGTGACTTTTCTGTGGTCTTTGGATTAGGAGAACAAGGCCAGACCCCCACCCCCACCGCTCCCCGCTTCCTGGGGCAGAAGGGGGGATGAAAGGGGCCCCAGTGTGGGGAAGGCCTCTTGACTGTCTTTGCCAAAGGTGCTATACATAAATAGCAGGTGGTTCAATTATTATCCTTCCTTAATCCGCAGTTTCTTAATCCCGGGGAGGTCTGCGTGTGTGTCCCGGGGAACGGTGGATGGCAGAGCCTTCTGGAAGCCCAGGCCCGGAGACCGCCTCGTCGCTGACCTTCAAGCAGCAGCCCTTGCTCTGCCTTGTACCCCGGATAGATTTGGGTGATGGATTTTTCCAAGAGCCTCAGCTGGTCACCTTCATGGTCTCTGCCCGATGTGGCCTGTGGAGTTAGAGACACTCTACCCCCCACCTCAGACATGAGGAGGCCCCCCAAAACCACCTGCTCACTGGCGTCCCGATTCCACACTCCCCTCCCTCAGGCCCCACCATCCACTCTCCACCAGAGTGGCCTTTTAAAACACATAAATCAGACCTTGGAGCTTCCCCGCTCTATACTCTCTGGTGACTTCCTATCTGCAGAAGAAATGCAGGTTTTTTACCGAGGGCCGCGAGGCCACCCGGCTGGACCACTCTTCCCCATCCTTGCTCTTTCCCTTCCAGCCAAGTGGCCCCAGGGCCTTTATACATGCTGTTCCCTCTTCCGGGAACAGCAAATCCCCAAATCTTCACCTTGCTGCCCCATCTGGTGGCTCAGCTCCCAGCCTCTTGGAGAGGCCCTGACATCCGAATGAGCCCTCATTTCTCACTCTCTACGCTCACTCTTCTGTTGTACATGAATTATTTCCACTTGTCTACTTATCCGCACCCCCCCCCCCCACACACACACTTGCATGTAAATTCCTTGGGGACAGGGACCTTGAATGGGTCATTGCTGTACCTCTCCCCCCCCCCAAAGAAAAGAAAATCCCCTTGTACTTCAGACACGGCTCAGAACCCCGTGGGGTCCCAAGGACTGTCGCCAAACAGGTACTCACTAAACACTTTTCGAAGTACTATACAAAATGAATTCATCTCATCCTCACAACAGCCTTTTTAGGTCCATTCTCCTGTTAGCGTCACTGCCGATGAGGAAGCTGGGCCACAGAAATGACAAGGTATTTTCTCAAGTCCACACCGTCACAAGCGATGGCTGGTGGGATCAGAACCCTGGGAGCCTGGTCCAGGCCCTAAACAGGTATACCCTGCCTGCCCGCCTGCCTTACTTAGCACAACACCAGGACCAGGCATTTGACGAGGAGGCTGGGCTGGGGGTGAGGGTAGGGTCACCCTGCGAAGGTCTTTATTTAGCCTGGGAATCGGGAATTAAAATCTCGTTTTTTTACCCCAGGCCTCGCCGTGTGGCCTTGCACAAGTCCGCTCCCTCTGTGGGTCTCAACCCCCTCTCTATTTGCAGGGCTGGTCAGTCTTCCACCCTGCTTCATTCACGTCCTCTGAAGGGCCTTATTTCCAAGCCCCAGTCCCTCCGTGAGCAGAGGGTCTTGGACCCCTCGTCCACCCCCCTTTGCCAGGTGACCAGGGCACCCCCGCCCCCTATTGCTGGCCTGGCTGCTGTTGGGAACACAGCTTTCCCTCAAGGAAAAAGAGAGACAGCGACAGAGAGTTGGGGAAAGAAAGAGAGAGAGACAGTAATTGCTTTTTCACCAGGAGGCTCTGTCCTCTGTCTCCAGGCCTCTAGCCCCTGCTCTCCTTTCCCCTCACCTTCCCCCCTGTCTGTCATTTTCCTTCAAGTCCCATCTCTCCCCCACACCCCTGCCTGGGCCTTCCCCACCCTCTGAATCGGCCCTGCCTGACACCGAGGCACCTGGCGAGAGAGCCTACTGCCCCGGGGAGGCCCCGACGCATCCCCTCCGGTTTCTCGGCCACAGCCCCCCTTCTCGCTCCCTCTCCTCCCTGCTTCCCTGCGCCTCTTTTCCAGGCGGTACTGAAGTCCTTCCTACACACACGCTATTTTTGTACCATCACTCTCTCCTTCCTCTCCCCCTTCCCCCTACATTCACTTACTTCCTGCTTTTCCTTCACCTCGGCCCAGCTCTGAAAGAACCGGGGCCCTCGGGCGCGCGCGCGCGCCCACCCCCCCCCCCCCCCCCCACCACCACCAGAGGGGCCTTGAGCTTTAGGGCACAGGGGCAGGGCCACTCGGGGAGGGGCAGAAGGCAGACACCCCCTCCCCGTCCCGCCCACCCCCCCTTCCATCCCCACTCCCGCGCCGCCTCCAGCCGCTCGCCAGCCGGCGGGAAGCGGGGACTAACCGCGGCCGGAGTCCCGGAGGCGAGGGGAGGGAGGTCGGTCGCAACTTCCCCAGTCCACCTTAAGAGGACGATGTAGCCAGCTCGCGGCGCTGACCTTAGAAAAACAAGTTTGCGCAAAGTGGAGCGGGGGCCCCGGCCTCTGGGCAGCCCCGGCGGCGCTCCCACCGCCTCCCAGCCGTCGCCGGCGGCGCAGGTCCGAGCTCGGCGGGCGGACGGAGCGGAGAGGGGGCCGGGGACAGGGGAGCCGGGAGGGCGCCGCGCGGGCGCCCGAACCGGCACAGTGTTGCAGCCGGCGGCCCGTCCGGTCCCGGGGCGCTCGCGGGGACCGCTCCCCGGGCTGCTTGCCGCGCGGGCCCGGCGGGGCAGCCGGGGCCGCGGCGCGGGCGAGGGGGCGACGCGGCCCTCCTCCTCCCCCTCCTCCCTCCCCGGGCGCGCGGCTGGCGGGCGACGTGGGGCCGATCGGCCCGAGCCCCGCAGCCTCCCGGGGCGGGCGGGAAGGAGGGAGGCGGGGAGGGCGAGCGGGAGGGGGGGGGCGGGCTGCCGGGAGGGCGGGGGCAGCGGCCGGGACTGCGGGCCCGGAGCGAGCAGAGCCGAGCCGCCGGCGCCGCGAGGAGCCCGGGCGGGGCAGGTGGGCAGCGGCGGGGGCGGCGCGGCGGGGCTCGGCGGGCTGCCCCTCGCCCCTGCGCGCGCGGTCCTCTCCTCTCTCCCGCGCTGGCGGCCGCGATCTGCGCGCCGCCTCGCTCACTCCTCTCCCGCTCGCTCTCTCTCTTTCTCTCTCCCCCTCTCCCCGCTCCCCCTCTCTCGCCTCTCCGCGTCTCTGGCTCTCCGCCTGGCTCCCTCGGGTCTGTTTCTCTCTCCTGCCGCCTCTCCCTGGCCGTTCCTGGCTTTATTTCTCGCGCGCTTGGGGTCTCTCCCCCTCTCCGTCTCTCGATTTCTCGGGGGGGGGGGGAGGGGGGGTTCTCCGAAAATCGCGGCGGTGACGGCGGCTCCTAAGCCGCTCCAGGCGCCTGTTCCGGGGAGGTGGGGGGTGGGGGGGGGGAAGCCCGGCCGGGAGGGGAGGTGGTGGGGGGGGGGAGAAGAGGGGGGAGCCTTAGTCATTTCCCCGCTCCAGCCTGCGCCCGCCCGAGCGCGCACTCACGGCCGCTCTCCCTCCTCGCTCCGCAGCCGCGGCCCATGGAGCCCGCCGGCCCGGCCCCCGGCCGCCTCGGGCCGCTGCTCTGCCTGCTGCTCGCCACGTCCTGCGTCTGGACAGGTAAGCACCCTTGCCCCCCGCCGCTGCCGGCCGCAAACTGCGGGCCCAGGCCTGTCAGAGCGCCACTGGGAGCTCCTGGGCTAATGTCCAGCGGTGGTAAGGGGAGACATATCTGCAAGCAGGGTTACAGATGCAGAAACTGAGGCCCAGAGAGGGCCAGCCACTTGCCCAAGGTCACACAGCCAGGGATAGGACCCACTCGCCCTGGACTCTGATCGTGGGGGCATTGTGCTGGGCTCTGTGCTGGGCACTGGGACATACCCAGATGAGTTGGCTGACCCGATCCCTGCCCCATCTGATGGGGGAGGCAGGCTGTCAGCGGCTTTTAGAGTTAAGTGCCCCTGGCTTCTCTAGAAAGAGCTCTTTCCCTGGACTTCTGCTTTCCACATGTTTGACTTCAGGGTCTGAGAGAAGGGGGTCGGCGCCAGAGCCGGGGCCGAGCGGGGGGGTCCCCCAGGTACTGCCTGGGATGGAACAGAAACAGGCTGTTGCAATTAGGGAAGAGTGAGCTCTCCCTCTGGTGCACAGAGTAACACAGTGTTGGTGTGTGTATGGGGAAAGAGAGAGGAAGGGAGGCCGCAGTAACTCTGGGATGAGCTGCTGTGATCAACAGATCCTGATGTGAAAGCTCGGCGGATTGTCCTTGTGTTTGCCAAAGCCTCTTGCTGTCCTCTGCCCCCCCCCTCCACTTCCTCCTGCCTTCCCCAGGCTTCCAGGCAGCTCCCCGCAGTTCAGGTGCTCTGTGGGGCTGTTACCTGTGGCTCTGAGCATGTCTTTTTGTTGGCCTACATCAAACACCTGGCTGTCTCCAGCAGGCGGGCTCTGAAGGCTATCGTGTGTGTTCGCCAAGGGGTGAGGTCACCATTCAGGAGTCCTGCTTCTTAAAGGGGTTTTGCAAAACCCTGGGTCTCCTGGGAGGGCACGGGGGGCGGAGTAACGGCTTTAAAGGAGTTGGGATTGGGGAGAAGAATGGGGATCTTGTTTTTTGGCTCCTTGGGAGCTGTGTTGTAGGCTGAGGGGTCTGCACCAGCCGCCTCGAGGAGGGAGGTAAAGATGAGCTCAGTACCCACCTCCCCCCCACCACCCGCCTTTTGCATTTGCCTAGAGACTGGTAACCATCTGATAGCAGTGAGGAAGGGAGAACTAGCAAAGAGTGGGTGGAGAGAGAAGGGGGGGGAGACAGCAGCTTCTCTCTGCCCTGCAGTTTCCCCAAAACCCCAGGAATCCACATAGGCATCCCCCCCCCCCACCCCACCCCGGGTGTTCCCGTTACGTTTGGGTCCTGGCCCCGGGCGAAGGAAGCCCTGATACATTTCATGTCTGTCCGATCCGCTCCTTCCTGCAGGAGCCGGCCATTTATACCCTGCACAAGTCCTGGTTCCTGCCCCACGTCCTTCCTGGCCTGGCCTGGACATGCACAAGTGTCTCTCACAAGTGCTTCATTTTCCTGACATAGGGAACCGGGCCCAAGTCAATTTCTAAATGTCTATCCCAGACCCTTCTTCAACCAGGACCCTATGGTTCGGTTTCTGGCAAATGACCAGTGACGCTGATTAACAAGCATTCGGATGGGCGGCCTGCCTTTCCTGGGGCGCTGGCTGGGAACACCAGCCCCCTTCTTGTGAGCACATCTCCCCTTTTTGCCTATAAAAACAATCTATAAAATGGCAAAGATTAGGCCATAAAACTTCCGTTCCAATCCATTCAGCATCAATAGCCTGAAAAAGTGGGAGCAGCAGAGGGGCCAAGATTAACTTTGAAATAAATAAATCTTAGGAGGTAGGAATAAATTTCTTAGCTGAGGGTGGTGGGAAGGGGTGGGGTGTCGCCGTCACATCGCGGAAGCCTCGCGGCATCCTTCACTCTGTGGCCTATGGGGCTCCTGGCCACACTCTGGGCCCCAGGACGGAATCACCTGGTCTGCCCGAAGGATGGGGCTTCGGGCCCCTCCCTCGGTTTCTCCCAGCATGGAATTTATGACAAAGCAGAAGAGAGGCAGGACAGAAGGGCAGGAAGGTAGGAAGGAGGCAGTTGGCCAATTTTCCAAGAAAATAGATTTGTTCGAGTGAGAAACTCAAATGTCAGGCATAGGAAGGCGGCGTTAGATTGAGTGACTATTAGTGTCTCAGGCAGCACTGTCAGCCCGGGAGGTGTCACATGATTGCTGGGGCTGCACATGATCACTCTTTGCAGGGGGCCGGTCATGTGAATTATCTGGGTTGGGGAAGGCAGGAGAAGAAGTTTCTAAAGATTGCTTTTAGCGCAAATGCTGCCAGAGGGAAATTCTAAAAAGACGCCGGTGAAGTCACCAACCTGTGTTCTTGGAGCCAACGTGAGGCCTGTTTCCTGAAGCGACCTGAGCTGAGGGAGATTTGGGGACTGGGAGCAGGGCAAGGGGCTCGGGGACAGCCAGGCAGCCTGACTCTGAACCTTCAGGCTCCCTGCCTTGGCCCCACCGAGGTCATGGGACCTCGCCTCCCACTCGCCCCTCACTCTGGCCTTGGAGAAGGCCAGGCCAAGTTGGGGTTCAGGTGTTGGGGGACAGCTGGGCCCTCTGGTGACTTTCGGATTCCTTGGCAGAGGGGGACATCCTGGTGTGTCCCGTGTACTTTCCTAAATGGTGACGGTAATCTCACTTCCTCTTTCAAAAGAAGAGAAAGGGGGTGGCAGGCACTTTGGCCCCAATGGGCTCCGGCCGTTGGAAGTTTCTTTAAAGCCATGGTGTTCTCTGGGTACTTTCTGCCCGTTAATTATTCCTTTACCAATTCCCTGGAGACCTACGGTGTGACTCATTCCTGTACCTGTCGTCATTCAGCACATACGAAGTCCTGATTGGAACCACGCGTTTGAGAGAAGGGAGGCGAACCCATGCCTTTGAAAGTTAACCGTAATCCAGGCTGTGTCACGGGCTGGCCGCTAGCCCCATTTTGCAGATGAGCAAAATCGAGCCCCAAACTGGAGGAGAGACTTGTCCCCCCCCCCCCCCCCCAGAGTAAGCAGCAGGGGGCCGGGAGTTTGAATCCAGTCCTCCTGGCTGGGCAGCCTCTGAGGGAAGAAGCTCACTGACTCCATCAGGGTGACTTAGGCCAGGCTGGGGGGAGGGAGAGGAGCCCCCTCTGGGCTTCGACGGAGGACGTGTGAAGGGTTCCTTCTGGGGCAGGAGTCCTCCACTGAGTCACGGGGCTTTCTCGGAAGGCACGCTGAGGTTGGAAACACCAAGCGATAGCCCTTTGCAAGTGACAGCTCACGGGAGTGACACGGCTTCCACCAGAGGCCCCCCCCCCCTCCCCGGGCTGCCGCGCTCCGGAGCCCCCAGAGCTGCAGTCTTCCTCCTTGCATTTTCCTGGTGCCCTTTGAGGCAGATGGAGAGGGGGTGTGTGAGAGGAAAGGAGTCTAAAACTGTTGTGTGGAGCCCACACACGCTTACTCCCTGCTTCCAATGGCTCCGTGCGACAGGTTATTTTCTTATTTGTAGAGTCTTGGACTGATGGAAGGTTCTCCCCCACCCCCTCCCTCTGTTTCAAATGTGCTCAGATTTCTGGCCTGTCAACACAACGCAGATCATGTCGCTCCCGCCTCAAAACTGTTGAGTGGGTCCAAGTTTTCTCCAAAAAAAAAAAAAAATCTAAAAGAAAAGAAGCGTGTGACAGCGCTGGGCTCCCTCCCTGACAGGCCTGGTTTCCGAGCCACATGTTTTCCGAAGCGCTGACCCGAGGGGCTGCGGGAGAACCTCGCTTCCTCCCTGCAGACCACAGCTTTCCCGGCCACTCAAGCACGTTAGCTAGCACCTAAGGGCCGAGATGTTGTAGAATCCCAAGTTGGACCCTGTTTACTCCAGCGTTCCCCAAACATATGAACACGAGGCGGTTGGCTTGTGTACCGCTCGTTACCATGCGGCCTAACCCAGTTTGGTAAACGCTTTGGTACCCATCCATGCCCTCAGCTCAACTCGCTCATCTCTGCGCCTTGGCTTACGCTGTTCCTGCCGTCAGAGATGCCCTTCCCTGCACCTCCTGATCGTCATGTGTCCAAACCCGTTCCTCCCCCTCGGTGCATGCTGGCCTCGTGATCCGAGGGAGCTCTTCCTTCTCTGGCCCTCCCCCCCCCCCCCCACCCGGCCCAGGTTCCATCTGCCCCTCACTGAGGCTACTTGTTGCTTTCTCCTCGTTTTGGCGCCTGCTGCATACGTGGCTAACCCTCGCTTGGCGTGGTGGTTCTGCAGCCGTAGCAAGCGGAGCCCGGGTACGCGGTCGCAGGCTTGGAGCCAGAGCCCTGGGTGTGAATCCCAGCTCCACCGCGTACTGGGCGATTCACTGCACTCTGCGTGTCCGTTCCCGCATCCGTAAAACTGAGCTGCTCTGTTTCAAGGGTTAAGTCGGTAGGTGCACGTATAATGCTTGAAGCTGTGCCTGGCGTGCAGGGAGCGCTCAGCGCGTGGTAGCCAGCCTCGTACCATCATTGTCTTGTTCTGTTTGGATTTCCTCATCATTGCAAACGCGGGGCTGAGTTTCGTCAAGTGCCTAGCACAGCTTCCTGCGCCCGGTGGGTGCAGAGCAACAAAAGCTTCCACGGGAGTGAATGCCGTTCAGTCTGGGGTTCTTTTCTTTTTCCCTGCGGCTTTTGTGCCGTTCTGGGGAATGGACAACTTGAGCGGAAACCCAGGCGAGTGCGATTTAATAATCATCTGTTCCTGGGACTGAGGCTGTGGGCGCGGGCTGCCTCTAGGTGTCTCTGTCCGGATCCACAGGTTTGGAATTGTGCATTCCCAGACCCGGAAAGCCGGCAGAGGCCTGGAGGGGGGCAGTTAGTGCTCTCCCGGAGCACCTCCCTCTGCAGCCCAGAGAGAGCAAAAGACTTGTGGGCTCACACGGCAAGAGCCACTGCAAGGCCTGGGTGGGACGCCAAGCGCCCTCTCTTCCAGGCCAAGGCTTTTTAAAACTGGGCTGAGCTGGAAGTTTCCATCGTTAAAGCCAGAAATCTGACGGGATCCCGAATTCCGTGGAAAAATACTAAAGTAATAATAATGGGAACCATTGTTTCCAGCCACTTACTGGGCTCAGCACTTGGTGCGTTTGATCCCAGCGGTACGGACAGTTAGCCTGGGTGGGGTGCACAGTTATCAGAGCGGTTCGACCCAGGGGGAAACGGGGCGCAGAGAGGCCGAGCGACTTGCCCGAGGCCCCACCGTAAGTGGCAGAGTCGGGATGACAACCCAGAGCAGCCTGACTGCAGAGCCCCTGCTGTTAAGTGGGTATCCCTCCGCCTTGTTTGACCGGTGGGGAAACTGAGGCCCAGGGGTGCTGGCATCCTGCCGTCTTGGTGCTCGTCTCGTATTTCTGTCAATCAGCGTATCCTCCCGGGAGGCCGAGGTGGCGGGTGTTCCCAAGACGGGTTTCCGTCCCATCCCGGAGAAGGAAGCATCTATTTTCACAGCTGAAACTGCTTTCCTGTTAACTTGGGTGTTGCTGGGGCAGGTCTTCTGACGGAGCCCCCGGCAAGATGGATTTTCCCGGCCAGGTGTCTTGCCAGGCCCTGGGTCCAGAGAGATGCAAAACAGCCGAGGTGGAAGTCAGACATGATACAAACCGGCTCTTTGTGTCTGTGAGATTTCCTGGCACATCCATTTGGGGGCGCAGGGTGTTAGATGGCTGCAGATTGGCGCCGGGAGCCGGGAGGGGATCAGGAGGGAGCCAGGGAGCCAGGAGTGAGCGGTGAGCCTCAGCCTGGAGAGCCGGCCAGAGTGGGGGGTGGGGGGGCCGGTGCCAGGCCCGTGTCTGTGGCCGCCGCTCTTGAGAGCCGACAGTGTCCTCCAGAAATGATAGAAGGAAATACTGCAGTATGTGCTAAGGATGAGCGGAGCCTCGAATCCGCGCTCTCTCTTCCTTAGCTTCTTCATTTGGAAAATTTCAAACCTACACAAAATGGGAAGGAGGGATGCCTCCTGGCTTCAAGGCTGGTCTGTGATTCCTGTCTCACCTGGCCCTCACTCTCCTGGGGGTGGGGGACCGGGGGCAGTTTGGGGGGACATCGGGTATCATTTCAGCCGTTACTACTTTGCCATGCATCTCTTGGCGTGCCCCGCTGTCTAACACTCCCTACGTGCCAAAAGGCATGGGGGTCCTTCATCCACCTTTTACAGATAAGGAAACCGAGGCTCCCCAAAGCCAAGCTGGGCTCCTCCCAAGGCCACGTAGCCAGCGAGAGTTAAAGCCAGATCCCAGCCCCGGTTTACTCTTACCCACTTTGCGACTCTTTGCTATTCTCGTCACAGCCCTTTTAATTATAAATATTCATTCAACAAATATTTTGGAGCATCTACTGTGTGCCAGGGTGGCTCGACTTGCTGGGTATACAACCGTGGATAGACAAAAACACCTGTTCTCATGGAGCTGACGTCCTAGTGAGGAAGGAAAACAGACCCAAGTAAATACTGCCTTAGGTAGAGACAGGTGCTATAAAGAAAGTAAAGCAGGGCAGGGAACAGAAGATCGAGTGGGGACAGACGGAGGGCCTCTCTCAGGAGCAGAGGCCCGAATAAAACCGAGGGAGCAGCCATGGGGATATCAGGAGAGTGAGCCGCACAGAAGGAATGGCAAGTGCAAAGGCCCTGAGGTTGCAATGAGTTATCTATGTTCCAGGAATAGCAAGGAGGCCAGTGAGGCTGGAGTGAAGGGAGACAGGCAGTGTGCCAATCGGGAGAGGTCAGGGCCAGACCAAATGGGGTCTGGTTCATCAACCACCTTGACATCGAACATGTCAGGCCATTGGGATAGGATCATTACTCTTTGCATCACCGCATTAAATTCTCACTACAGTTCCATGAGATGGGAACTATTATTATACCTATTGAGCAGATGAAGAAATTGAGACTCAGAGAGGTGAAGTGACTTGCCCAAGGTCACACAGCTTGTCGGTGCAGAGCTAGGATTTGAGTCCAGGCCCTCGGTGTTGCAGCTTCTGCATCCCTGCTGTCCTGCTTCCACTCCTGCCCCCTCCAGTCTTGTCACCCAGAGCAGCCAGGTGAATCAAATCCTCTTTGTTGCTGCTCCAAACTTTGAACAAAATCAAACCCTTGCTGTGATCCATGGGGCAGAGCATTCTCTGGGCCCCGTCCGTCTTGTGACCTCATCTCCTACCACACTCTCCTTTCTCTGTGGGCTTCAGCCACAGCAGCCTTCTTTCCGGCCTCAGGGCCTTTGCACATGCAGCTCTGTCCTACTGGACTACCTTCCCCGGTTTTGCTTCCTTCGGGTTGCAGCTATAATCTCGTCTCCTCAGAGATGCCCTTCCCAACCACCCCATTCTAAAAGCAGTCCCCCCTTCATAATCTCTCCCATGGCGACAAGTTTGTTTCCGAGCCCTCCTAGCCATTTCTGTATTTGTGTCATTATTTCAGCCTTCTCTCCCCCCACTAGGATGTAAGCTGTGTCTGTCTTAGTCCCTGCTGCGCCTCCTGGGACCTTAGCACAGGGGCTGGCAGCGGTAGGCAGGTTAGTACGTACGGCTGAAGGAAGGACAGGTGGCTAGTGAGATTCCTGTTTTCGAGAGAAGGCTCCGAGCCACGAGGTCACCCGGGCCGTAACCCTGGTCTGAGAGTGGAGTTGTGCCTTCACCACGATGCGGCTCCGCTTCTGCGTCTGGCTCCCTGGCCGCGCCACAAACCCCCGCCCCCCTTGCTGTCACAGGGACCCCCTAAAACATCAAGAAGCCCAAGGTGTCAGTGCCAGCCGGAGTGGAGGGAGGTGGCCAAGAGACCCCAGAATTTGTGCTTATGAAAATTCTGGCTCTCCCGAACTGCTCACCCCGGTGTGGACACCGTGATGGATGAGCTGGCAAACCATGAAACGCGACACAATTAGCGCCTCCAGTGTCGCGGCCGGGTGGGATCTGGAGCGCCCAGCCTGGGGCCAGCGTCTCCCAAAGAGCCATTCGTGAGGCCGCCTGGTGCGGAGGGTAAGGGTGCCGGTGAAGCGAGACTGATCCGCAGCCCCAGGACCTGGGCCAAGGGGCTGCAGCTCCTTGAGCGTCAGTCTTGTCATCTGTGAAATGGGAGTAGGGACAGCCCTGTCTTGCTGGGTTCCTGTGGCGGTTTGGCGAGGCCTAGTGAGGGCTCCTGGTAACGCGGGTGTTTGACGCTTTCCAGCCGTTGTTACTGTCACTGTTACTGCTGCTCGGCCATCGTGTCATGGTTGGGGGCTTGAAAGAGCATCCTTTGTCAGCAGGACGACCTGAATGAAACCCACCACGCTGCCCCTGTCAGCCCCAATTTCTCCTCCTGGGAAACGGAGGCTCGCGTCCTGCGGGCTCCTTCCGTCCAGACCCCCCTCTCTCGCCCTTTCCCCCCGATGAATGCCCTCGGGCCCCTCTCTAGCAGTAGAATGGGCTCCGGGGCACGTTCCTGAGTTCGAATCCAAACACAGGCCACTTACTCTGGAAGCATGTGCTCCGGGGCAAGTGCCTTGCCCTGTTCTGAGCCTCAGTTTCTCCATCCGCAAAATGGCAACTGTGCCACTGTTCCCTCTCGCGTGGGGACTGTTGAGGGTTAAGGGAAGTAAGAGCTGTGGAAAGTGCTTTGTGAGCTGCAAAGAGCGCTATAAAAGGCATCAGTGAATAGTGTCAGCGTGGGGAAAAATCTCATCCAGAGGCTGTCTGCTGTCGGCAGCAGGGTGTGCTGAAACCTTGGCAAATGTCGTTTAATAAATGCGTGTCGCTTTTAAGGGGGCCTTTATCTCGGCTGGGGAAACGCGTGCGCGTCCTTGGCAGCCTGAGAATCCAGAAGCCTGAGCTGGAGGGGACCCCGTCGTGGCGGGGAGAAGCGGTCGCACACAAGCCTCGGGAGCAGCTGTCTGTTTGAGTCCTGCCTCTGCCCCTCCTCTGCCTCTCAGGGTTTCAGCTTCCTCACCTGGAGGAGGGGGGTGGTGACAACAGCCTCACCGGGGCTGTCATGACAGTTTAGTGAGGGCTTCCCATTACCTGACCTCGTGCACACTTTGCATCCGTGAGAGCGCGGCCGGGCGGCACCCGGGCCTGGCCTGGAGGAACAGTGGGGCCTGCGGGGTGGGTTCTCAGCCTTTCCAGGCCCCACCTTTGGGCCTCAGTTTCTCCCGCTGCAACACGGGAAGGTGAGAAGAGGGCCCTTAGGTCATCGAGGCACCAAGTACAGTGGATGACGGGGATGGCGGCCCCTCTGTGTTCTCCCAGCCTCATCTGGTCCCCCCGGGCCGGGTGAAGACAAAGGGGGGTCAGAACACGTGTACTGATAGTTCCTTCCCTGCTGCTTTGCAAACGGGACCACACTGCAAGCAAATTGCTTCAGCACCTCCCTGTCCCGTCTACACCCAGCAAACACTCGCTGAGACCTTTGGCCCTCCACCCCCCCTCCCCGGCCTCCTGGTCAGAAGGAGGCCCGCCTGGTCACAGGTGCAGCAGGGAGTAGTTTCATGCGGGTGTCGAGGCAGAGCCGGCTCTGGGCTGGAGAGAGCCCTTCGCTTCTCAGGCTTAAAGCTGTGATCACCCATCATCCCCTCCCTCCTGAAATATCGGCTGCACAGTAACGGCCGGCCAGCGCCGAGCGCTTTCCTCTCTGCCGGGCACAGTGCTGAGCTCTTTACACGCAGTAGCCTGCTTCCTCCTAGAACAACCCTAGTGTGGTCATTATTATGGTCATCCCCCGTCTACAGATGGGAAACCACAGGGCCAGAGGGGTGAAGACACTTCCTGGGGTCTCATATGGGGCAGAGTTGGAATCTAAGCCAGAACGTGCATGCAACAAATACCAGGCAGTGGCATAAACTTGGAGGATACAGCAGGGCACAAAACTGAGGATCTGCCCTCCAAGAGCTTATAAGCGGAGCTAATGAAATTGACAAATAACTATGTAATACGTCAGGTGGTAGGTGATATGTAGGAAAATAAAACAGACCAAGGGACCTTGAAGGGGGCAGCATTTCATACAGGGTGGCCAGGGAGGCCCTCTCAGGTAAGCCTGAAGGAGGCAAAGGAGCCAGAGTGTAGATATCTAGGGGATGAAAGTACCGGGCAGAGGCAGTGACAAATGCAAAGGCCCTGAGGCGAATCTGACGTGATTGAGAGCCAGCTGTAGGGCCCTGGCGGCCACCCTGGAAGGATTCTGTGAAGGCTGCAGGAGGGTTTGGAACAAAGGAAGGATGTTACCTGGCTTGTTTTAAAGGCTCCTCTGGCTGCAAGGGGAGCGTGTGTTCTCTCGTGTGCTTCATAGCGATACGACTACAGGAGGTCAGTTTGCATCCAGGTAAGGGAAGGTGGTGCAGAAAGGTGGCCAGAAGAGATCAGAGTCTGGCCAGATCTTGGCACGATCGGCACGAATCGGCATGAATCGGCACGATCTGCTGGTGGATGGGCTGCAAGGACATGGTGGGGAAGGGGGACCGTTCTCAGTCCAGTTTTCCAACCACTACCCTCTGCCTTGGGGAGAGTGACAGTGGTACCCCCTTTTTCACAGGTGAGAAAGGGGAGGCTTGGAGAAGAGTGACTTTGCCAAGTCACCCCTGTAGGGATGAGACATACAGGTCTTCTGGCCCCGGAGCCCAAGCCCAAGCCCATTGTTGGCACCTCAGGAGTTTCCCTGCTCCGTGGAGCGGGCTGCTGGGGTCTACCCTCTCCCCGCAGGGATAGGGCACCATGCCCAGTGCTCAGAGTTGCCTGGAGTGGGGGTGGAGGAGAGAGTACCCTGGGCACCCTGGGCACCCCCATTTTATTTACAAGGCCACGTGCACCCCATTTGTGCTGGCTCTAATGCGGCTGGTAGTGCCCGCCACGGCATCTGGGGAGTCTGCCCGATGGCTTTGCCCAGCGGTGCCAGTGGACTGCTCCCGGCGGTGGTCTGCTGTTCAGATGGCGACTGAAGCCATCCTTTAAGGTGCGAGGTTAGCCCAGTCCCAGGCTAGCCCTATCCCAGCTTGCTGGTGGTCAAATGAGCGTGTCCCAAGGACTCCGCTCCGGTCGCTCGATTGTGCACACCCCTTTCCTCTCCTCTGCACCTTTGCTCCTGCGGATCCCCTTCCCTGGAATGCTTTTCCTTCTCCCCAGCCTCTGTCAGCCTTCCCGGCCCAGCCCGGAGGCCACCACCGCCAGCGAGTCTTCCCATGTCCCGCCCCTGTCCCAAGACCCCGTCCCCAAGCCCCTTTTTCACTCACTTATCTCTCTCTAGGTGGTCACTGCCCATGTCCAGGACTCTGCCCCACACGGACAGGGACCCATCTTTGTGTCCTGTAGCGTCTAGGACTGGGCCTGGCAGCTGAGTGAGGTTCGAGAGGGCACGAATGAATCGGGCCACCTCGAGAGAGAATCAGGGCCTCGCTGCGGCTGTCGGAGCCCCAGCACACTGGCATCGAGCCCTGAGCTCCCCTCTTTAACTGTAGGATCCACAGCCATCCACGCAAGGCCCCCTGTGGATCAGCCCTGGGGGGTGGAGGGGGGGCGTCTGCTCCCTACCCCGGGGCATGAGTTCAGGGCTAGCACGGAGTAAGCGGGTGCTCAGCACGGTTCGAGCCCCCGGTCAAGGGCAGCACCCTAGACCAGCTGCCACACTGGGTCGCCCACCAGCAGCTGATGGCAGGGGTGAGGGGAGCGGCTCTCCCGCCCCTACTCTTAGCAGCCTTGCGTGTGGAAACTCACGCCGGCACCTGCACAGCTGGGCACGTGGGCACACAAGCGTTGCACGCACAGTGGTCCCCACGCACGCCGTTGTCCCTGCTCCTAGCACTCTGCCACCGCACACGCTCATGTTCACACTCGTATGCACACTGCTCCCATCGCGCTCATGCTCCGCCCCCCCCCCCAAGAGTGTGCATACCCACAAGCACACGCCCATGCGCACGTCCTGGTCCTGTGCCCCGCTGCCTGCGGGCACATCCACACCCCCATGCTCACCCCATGCTCACCCCTCCAGCACCCCCATGCTCACACCCCTCCCCCCGACATCTGCTCACACCCCCTGGGCACAGACATGCCCTCTCACGCCGCCGCCACGCTCACGCACACCCAGGCCACCTGCGACTCAGCAACTCTCCCGCACACAGTCCACACCCCCTCACCCCGCTTCTACACACTCTTGAGCAGCACTGTGGCTCCCTCCTGCCCACGCTCCCTTTGTACCCGCCCCCTTGGGCCCACGCACGCATCCGTGTGAGTATGTGTGCTTTCGCCGGGCACACTCGTGCACACATGTGCACGCTCCAGCGGAGCCTGCCCCTTCACTCCTCCACACGCCCGCACTGCACAGTCTCACACACGGCCCGTAAATCGTAACCCGGAAGATGCCAAAGGCAGCGCCCGGCGAGGTGTGTGTGTGGCATCGTAAACCGGCAGCCGTCCCCCAAGGCGGGTGATGACGATCGCGCTCAGGGAGGGGGTTGCTGAGCTCCAACCCCGCTGTGGGGGCCGGGTGTTATTTGGGCCTTAGCGGGGTACTTAGCCCTGGGCCCTGCCAGAGCTCTGGCCGTAGCCCCCCAGGCCCCTGGGCTCCTTGAGTTTGTGGAAACCTGCTTCCGGGGATGGGCAGGCCCCCACGTGAGTGGCAGTGAGCACCCATGTGGGCAAAGCCTGTCCCTGGGCGAGGCACCTCCCAGCTCTGTTCTCGCGCCCT
Organism: Leopardus geoffroyi; assembly: GCF_018350155.1. Lineage (NCBI taxonomy): Eukaryota > Metazoa > Chordata > Mammalia > Carnivora > Felidae > Leopardus > Leopardus geoffroyi. The sequence continues at coordinate 28,914,096 of NC_059336.1, forward strand.
GATGAGGCAGGCTGGGGAGGAACCCTAGGCAAGTTTCAGTTCTACGTTGATTTGGTTTTTCCCATTAGAAAGCATCCATTCTTATTTTTTCACTTCCAATGAAAATTGTTTTCATCTTTGCTTGATCTCAAAAGCCATAGAGGAATGTCGTAAAAAAAAAAAAAAAAAAAAAAAAGAATCAAATCTATTTTTCCGAGCTCGACGGTCAGGTCTCCGCCCCCATCCTACGGCCTCCCTCCTACCATCCTGACTTATTTGTGGGAGACAGACTGGGGCGGCGGGAGCAGCAGGTCCCTGGGAGGGGGCAGGAGATGGGGTCAGAGAGGCCAGCAGGAATCACTTGTCTGAAGGGCGGGGGCTCATTCCCAATGCGATCATTTGAGTTATTTCTTTGAAGTGTATCTTCTCCACTTGTGTGCGGACTCCGTGAGCCCAGGGACGTCGCACAGCCCTTGCTCGGGGCCTGGTGCACAGTAGGCTCCAATCACTCACCGCTCACCTGCACTATGCTGTGAGCCCCCCACGTCCTGTGGACACTGAGTCCCTCCTATAACACGGGGCCGTTAGCACCCATTGTGCACACTTCTCCCGCTAGAAAACTTTATTTTTTTTCCAAAAGGAGTAAATGTTCGCTAAAGGAGCAGATTTCAATATATTGTTGACCAGGAAGCGAAAAAGAAAATGTGCCAACCGCTGGCCTCCTTCCCCAGAAGTAACTCACCACAGCGTCATGGAGATTCTCGTTGCAGACCCTTCCCTCTAGACATTCCATTGGTCAGTCACTCTCTGCAGATTTTTTTTTAATGCTTATTTATTTTGAGAGAGGGAGAGAGAGCACGGACAGGAGAGGGGCGGAGAGAGAGTCGAATCCCAAGCAGGCTCTTTGCTACCAGGGCAGAGCCGGACACAGGGCTCGAACCCACAAACTGTGAGGTCGCGACCTGAGCTGAAATCAAGAGTCGGGCGCTTAACTGACTGAGCCACCCAGGCGCCCCTCTGCAGATGTTAGTTGAGCATCTAGTCTGTGCCAAGCACTGTATCAGATGCTGGGGGAAAGTAGCAGTGGAAGGAAAGGAAAGGGAAGGAAAGTTCTTGGAAGGGAGGTTCATCTAAACAATAAACGTGTACGTAACATGACAAACATATATGTATCACACGTGTACATTTTTCCTATTACAAAATAGAATACTGTAAATGTTTAACATTCATCTAGTAACATACCCAAAATAGAAGGAAAAAGCCTTCAGTTTTAGATTTGTGATCCAAAGAGAGTTGCATTTTATAGCCCTGTATATAGTACCTTGCTGTTGTTTATTTAGATACAGTTTTATTTTATTTTACAAAGTCATAGTCGTGCTGAAAGCATAGTTTTTCCTACTTTTTTATGGCACAAGTCGTGCGAACAGCAAACATGAAAGCAAAGTCCCTTGTAAATCTACGACAGAATTAACCCCCGCTAACCTTTAATATATATTTTTTCTTTCAAAACTTAGAAGTCTGAGATCTCACTGACTATGTTACTGAGTGACTCTGATCTCATAATATAATTTTGCATTGATAATTGTAATTCTACGCCGTCATCTTTCAAAGCGTGTTATGTATTTATTTTGAGAGAGTGAGAGAGAGAGAGAATGAGCAGGGGGAGGGGCAGAGAGAGAGGGAGAGAGAATCCCAAGCAGGCTCCGTGTTGTCAGCGCAGAGCCCGATGCAGGGCGGGAGATCATGACCTGAGCTGAAATCGAGAGTCAGACGCTTCACTGACTGAGCCACCCGGGTGCCCCTAACCCATCATTTTTTAAAGATTTTTTTTAAAGTAATCTCTATACCCAGAGGGGGCTCGAACCCACGACCCCGACATCAAGAGTGGCACTCTCTACTGACCGAGCCAGGCAGGTGCCTCTACACCATCATTTATAGCGGCTGCAAACTTGGTCATCATGTGAATTCACTGTCACGGGATCGACTGGTCTCCTTCTCGTGGACATTAGCATAGTTCTGAGTTTTCATTTTTATAAGAACACTTGAGTGAATGAAGTAAAATGTTTTCTCATAGCCTTAGTTATCTGCGTATGATTTCACATCATTTTGTTTACTCACATTTATAACTGTTTTATTCACTCGTATTGCAGTTACCTTTGCTGGTATTCTGGGAGATTATTATTGTGTTTTTATACTTTTTTGTTGTCTCTAAATGCTTTGCAGTGAACAGGTTTTATTTGCATAATCACAATATCATTTAAAATTATGCCACGCAAAACTGTCCAGATTACCAGTTTCCACGGCGATGGCTTTTTATTTCTGTCCGCGAACTCCGTGTAGGGGGTAGGCCGTAATTCACTTTAACCATCCCCTCTCATTGGCCATTTGGGTTTTCCCGCAACTTTTTCAAGCTCGTCGTGCGGGAACCCCGCACCGTGTTTGGGGTTATGTCCTCATGGAACAGCCCCACAAAGGCTGGTGAACAGCTTTCACACCTCTGGTACTTCCTGCCAAACTGCTTTCCCGAGAGGATGTTCCAATTTCCACCCCCACCAGCAGCGTGTGAGAATGCCTGTTCAGCCGCCCTCCTCTCCCGGAGACGGTTCAGGCCCCTGGACGGTGGTTCTCCCTGCCAGGAGGGCAGGGGAGAGCAGGAAATGGTTTTGTCCGCGATGCCAGCACGATGACCCCAGGCCCAGAACCGCAGGAGTGATTTTTAACAAGCCCGGTTCCCAGAACAGAACCTGCAGAGAAGAAGAAAAGCAGGCAAGCGAGAAAAAAAAAAAAAAAAAACCCTCTCTGCTGGAAAAAACACACATATACACAGATTAAAATAATATTTGGCACTTACGTCCCACTTTTAAAATTCTTCAAACGCTTTATAAACACTAGCTAATTAATTAAGCTGCCTAAATCTGGCTGCAGTTGGTGGAGAGCTCAAGAGAAGCTAAAAAAAAAAAAAAGGGTTGGGGGGGACCAGCCCTACCCAACTCCAGATTTTATTGTCGCCTGCCCGGGGTGTGATTACAGGCCTCCGGCTGCACCCCAAGAATAGCCCTGCTCCAACACGTTGCGCGCCTGATGCTGTAGCCCTCTCCTGCTCGCGTCGCTCCCCTCCCCAGCTGCTGACTCACAGCCCTGCACGGTGTTGTTGATAAGGATAATAATAACTGGCGGCTATTCTGCGCGCCCCGGGGACCAGGCGCGGTCCCAGGCTCCTGGCTTCCCTCGCACCGGCTCCTGGATGCGCCCTCGGCAGCTTCCTTCAACACCCGAGCAAGCGAAATCCCTCCTTCCTTCGTGAGTGTGTTCGTTCAACGTGTGGTTATTGGGGGCCCCCTGTATGCCAGACACGGTTCCAGGCAGGGGGTTGGAATCAGTTCCTTGTGGATGCTACCTCCTGGCTGGGGGGAAACCCCACAATCAAGTCTGTAGATGTTATGTCTGTGGGGATGATGGGAACAGAATCTAAAATTTACCCAGCACCTACGAGGCCAGCACTCACGTCCCACCGTGCCCCAGTCCTCATGCCTGCCCTGGGAGTGGATGCTCATACCCCACCTTATGGATGACGGAGGGGAGGCCCAGGGAGGGCGGTGCTGAGCTGGCGAGGAGGGGAACCCGCGCCTGTGCTCCCCACCCCACCCCCAGCCTGCATTTCTAGCACTTGCTGGGAGAACTGGGTGACCCCTGGCCTGGGGAGTCAGGGCTGGGACGACCGGCCCAGGGGGCTGAGAGGCCTGTGCGGAGGCCCTGGGCTTGCCAGCAGCAAGGGCAGCCTGGAGTCCAGGGCCTTCCCTGCTTTGGGCGCCCTGCCCCTGCCAGTGGGTGGCACCAGGCCACGGGCGGGTGGGCAGACCCCCAGGTCTCTCTCCTGCCCAGCCAGAGCTGGAGGGGGCTGCTCAGGGCATCGGCTGCACCCTGTCTGGTGTACGAGGCAAAGACGTGGCCCAGGACAGGTGTCAGGGCGGGGCAAGGTCATACCGCAGGTCGGCGAGTGACCAGGAGGAGACACGTGGCCCGTCAGCACCTACACCAGGCTGCCGCCACTCCGTGTCTGCGTTTCTTATTCTCCCTTCGCCCACTCTGTCCCCCTCTTTCGCTGTCCCTGTCCCTGTCTGCCTCTCCCTCGGCCTGTGTCTATCCCCCCGCCCTCTCTGTCTCCCTGGCTCTGTGTTTCTCCAGGGGCTTATTATGTGTCCTCTCTCCCCCGCCCCCACCTGGCTCAGAATCAGGCCCGGGCTGTGACCTGAGTATCTCAGCGACTTCTCTCAGCCACTTGACCCTGCCTTGTCACCTTCCAGGCTGTGTTCCCCCCCCCCACGCCCCCACCGTGTCTTCTGCCCCACTGCTCTCCAGTTTTTAAATTTATTTATTTATTTTGAAAGAGAGAGAGAGAGAGAGAGAAAGAGCAGAGAGAGAGGCAGAGAGAGAGAATCCCAAGCAGGCTCCACGCTGTTAGCACAGAGCCTGCTGCGGGGCTCAAACTCACGAACTGGGAGATCAGGACCTGAGCCGAAATCGAGAGTCAGGGACTCAACCGACGGAGCCACCCAGGCACCCCTGCTCTCCAGTTTAAGAGTCGGGCCTCCCCCACCCCCCACCCCCCCCACTGACCCCGAGGAAGCCTTCCAGCTCCCTAGCCCGGGAGCCCTTGAGGCCTGACGTGCGTCCAGCCCCTGTGTGCCCCCAGCGTCCAGTACGGTCTGGCCTGGAGACACATCAGCCAGGGCGGGAGTGAAGTTCACACAACAGACTCTTGCTCACTTACCTGTCACGGAATGACACACGGTAGCTTCCTGTGCCCCGCGTGGTGCTAAGTCACTTCTCTGTGTCATCCTGTTTTCAGAACAGAGCAGAGGGCTAGGGGGTGCCCCAGCCATCTTGTAGATTAGGGCACTGAGACTCAAAACCCGTGGATAAACTCGGGTCATGTGTGAGTAAAAAGGCAAGCCAGATTTCAGACCAGGTCAGGTGGCTCCAAAGACCAGATGCTTCTTGTCAACACTGTCCCTGGCCGAGGCTTATTGGGTGGTGCTGCCGGGGATCCATCGAGATGGGGTCATAGTAACTGTTAGGCAGTTGAGGAAACTGAGGCTCGAGAGCCCTGAAGGCGCCCTCTGGAACTAAGGCCGCCACTCCCACCCACGAGGAGCTGGGCAGTCAATCCCTTTTGGATCTCCTCGGTGGCCCAGGTGATGGCTGTAGTCACAAGGCAGTAAGGCCTGAGCCAGGATTCAAACCCAGGCCCTCCGGCCTCATGGCTTCACAGCCCGGATGAGCCCCAGCTGCCAAGTATGGCTTCCTGGCTCGGGGCCTGCTTCCTGGGCCAGGCCCAAAAGAGAATCTAAGCTCCCCGTGGAGCCCCACGCACACCGTGCTGCCCCCCACCTCTGGGCCGTTGCCCAGCCGTGCCCTCTGTCAGGAACACGGCACCCCTTCATCCTGGTGAGCTCAGAGCCCAGCTCAGACGTGACTTCTCCGGAGAGGGGCTCAGGACCTCCAGCCTGCTCCCCGCTGTTTCCTCGTCTGCAACAGGGTCCCGTGTCACAGGCTCGTCGCGAGGGCTACATGCCGGGTACACGCAGCGTGCTGAGCTCACGGTGTGCACTCGGTCGGTGAAAGCTGTTGTGGATAAACACTTGCGCGGACGGACAGGATCGCACAAGGATGGTAAATAGCTGTTTTGTTCTCCCCCCAGGTGTGGCAGGTGAGGCGGAACTGCGGGTGATCCAGCCCGAGAAGTCGGTGTCTGTGGCGGCCGGACAGATGGCCACTCTTCACTGCACCCTGACCTCCCTGCAGCCCGCTGGGAAGGTCGAGTGGTTCAGGGGCACAGGGCCAGGCCGGGAGTTAATCTTCAGTTTCAGAGGAGACCCTCACTCCCCTCGAGTAACAAATGTTTCAGACGCCACAAGGAGAAACAACACAGACTTTTCCATCCGCATCAGTAACATCACCCCAGAAGACACGGGAACCTACTACTGCGTGAAGTTCCAGAAAGGGAACCCCGATGTGGAGTTTAAGTCTGGACCAGGCACCCAGGTCACCGTGAGCGGTGAGTATCGCTCCTTCCCCTGGTTGTGACAACAAGTCAGTAAGAATGGCCTCCACTGTCTGAGCAACAGATAAGGATCAGGTGCTTTGGCGGGTGCCCCTGAATGAGCCCCTTCCACGGATCAGGAAAGTTGAGGCCTGGAGAGGTTGTGCTATTTGCTGAAGGCCCCACGGCTGCTAAACGGTGGGAAAATCTGGAACCGCGGTCTGCAGGCTCCCAGCTCTTCCCTTTTCCAATCCTGACCAGCCCTCTGGCTCCAGCGATGAGGGACTGAAAGTCTGAGTGACTTTCCCAGTCACAAGGCCCAACCACACCCCTGCCTCCGGAGAGACCGCCGCTCGATGTGGCCAGGGTTCTCTTTACTGAGCACTTACTAAGCACCTGCTGTGTGCATTCTCTGTTCTGGGTGCTTTGGAAGTCGCAGGGAACAAAACAGGCGAAGGCTTTTCTCTCATGAAGCTTACGTTCCCCTCCCTTCAGGTAGGACAAGTGCACCCAGGGCAGGGAGGGGGAGAATGCAGTTGTTTATTTCATTTTCAGAAACCGCACCGAAAGAAAGTCCTGAGAGGCACAGGCTCGCTGTTTACTCTGACACCCTGGCTGGAGGAGATGCCAGAGGTTGGGGATTTGCTGTGGGTCTGTTCAGAAATCTGTCGCCGGATTCAGGGACCCACTCAGGCGGTCACTGAAGACTGCAGGCAGAGCGGGGGCATCTCAGAATGTCCACGTTAGGAGTTGCCTCCTTGAAGCAGGAGATGATCATTGGGGGTTTCCTACCGGAGGCCTAGGATCCGAAATCCTGGGAGGTTGGCCCCTGAGGGGCCCATCCCGCCCGATCCCCCATGTACGGATTCAGAGCCTGAGGTCACAAGGTGACAGGGGCTTGCTCATGCCCACGTGTCCCGTGAGGAAGGAGCGCATTCCAGAACCCATCTCATTCCAGGCAGACTCCTTCCTGAGCCGGCTTTGGATTCGGTTTCCACGGAAGGGTCTAGCGCATAGTAGGTGTGGCCTAAAACCAAGTTACCCTGAACCTTTGAACAGTGAGCCCGCGTTTTTCCTTTTTATCATTTCCCCCAAAGGTTCCGAAACGCTACAACCCTCTCCTTGAAAATCGTGCCTTGTTCTGTTCGTCAGCAGTAAGCATGAACAAGAAAGAGTCCTTGGCGGGAGGCGGGGCTGGCATTACACCCCCAGATCAGACAGATAGGCGAACGTCTCATGAAGTGTTGAGCCTGTTCCTGGAGGACACGCACCCACACACGTGAGAGCATCAGGAGTCTTTCCCTGTTGTGGGATGTGGCTCCTTCGCTGAGCAGCCTGGGGCAGGGGCCTGGGCGGAGCAGGGGGGCCCCCGCCATGCCAGCGACACCACCCAGACATCCCATTCCTGGCTCTGCAGACTGCGGGTGACGGGGAGGCAGTTCATAGAGACTGTCCGGAGCCCCGTGAGCAAGAGTTCATTTTCTAGACTCTAGCTGTCCTCAGAAATGAGCTGTCCTCATTTCTCTCTGCCTCAGTCTCCTCATCTGCAAAATGGTCCTAATCGTGGACTCCCTTTAAGAGAGCTGAAGGATTTGAGGCGCTCTGACTGCGTCACCTGACACGGAGGAGGTGGCCCCTCAAGGTTGTGACCCGGCTCCCTTTGCTGGGCTCCGTTTCCTCACCTGCAGGAAGTGAATCATTAGACCAACCTCGGCAGGACATGAGGGGGACACAGTGATCCGTGTGAGCGGACAGACCCTCAGTGAGCCCTGGGTGCTCCTCCCAGAGCTGTCCGATCCTGGGCCAGTCTCGGCGTCCCTCAGGTCCTCTGTGTCCCATCTGTGCTGTGGTGATAATCGGGCTGCTGGTCAGGGGTCTCAGGATTGGAGAGGAGGTCCAGAGAGCCCCGGATGTGGGGGTTAGGTGATTCTTGGGTATCTGCATGCAGCGACTTCGGAAGTGGCCGAGCCCCGCTGCCTGGGTTCCCACCTAGCCCTGCCTTCCATCTCTGTGATCTCTGATGAGTCATCCCCACATCGGGCCCCGTGTCCTCATCTCTGTGTGACAGCACAACCCCACTGCAGGGACTGAGTGAGCGAATGCGGTTAAGGTGCTAACAGCAGGGCCTGGCACGCGGTCAGTATCCCATGAATGTAGCTATAATAGGACCTGGGCTGGGTCCCTGTTCCTCCCAGGCCTCGAGTGTAAGGGGGGTGTGGGGACGGTGGTGGGTGCCTTTGAACCTGGGCTGCTCATTGGGATCACCTGGGAAACGCTGAAAAAAGATCCCCAGACCCTGACTCCACCCTAGAAATTCTGCTTTAATTGGTCAGACAGGAGTCTGGGCAGGTGAATTATTTAACGACTCCGGGGGATGCTCACTGCCAGCACAGAAGCGCCCTGAGCTGGACGCTCCCCGAGGTCACAGAGGAAACGCTGAATTTCTTCTCCCTGTGCTGCTGGGGCCAGAGAGGAGCTTCTCAGTGGGTGGGTGCTTCAGAATCACCCGTGCGCGTGACAGCTCCTTGGAAAATGAGCCTGATCGGGGTGGCCAGGGCACCCTCCTGAGGAACATGCCTGGGGCTGCGTTGCCTCCTGCCCTCCGGCCCAAAGAGGGGCTGACGACACCCTGCTCAGATCCGAGCTGCCCCGCCAGGGGACCTTCCCATCTTTAACCACACGTGTGTCTTGAACAGGTGCCGGAATCCGCGCAAAGCCTCGCTGCTCAGCCCCAGAGCCCTCTCTGCCTCGACACACCAAAATGTCACGGACAAAATCTGTCCTCCCTCTTTCAAAACGCTCCCAGCTCTCTGTAAATAGCTAATCTGCGGGAAAACGCCTGTGATCTCGTTTGTGTTTTGAAAGCCAATTCGCCAAACTTGTTTCCTGAGGGGATTATTAAAAGAAGAGGGAGAGAATCATAATTTGTTGGTTTCTGCTGCTTTTCTCATTTGGGGTTTTGCATGGCAGCTGCAGGGAGCTGGCTTTGGGACTTTTCTTGTGTTTCTGCTAAGCTTTTGTTCTGCTCTCTTACTGCCTAACAAACAAGTCGTTTCAGATGTAGGCACGACCAGATCTCACGACAATAATCGTAGGTGTTGTTTATTAAGCACCTACTGTGTGCCAGGTTCTGTGTCTTACATACATCCTCCCATGTTACCAAGGTGGTATTTTGATCTGCGTGGTACCCAAACAGACGCGGAGGTGTAGGAAGAAAGAACAGCGAAGCTAAAACTAATCATTCGTGTGTGCCGGGAAATGAGCCCCGCCCTTTGCTGTGTGCCCTCGGCTAGCTGCGTTCCTCCCTGAACCTTGTCCCATAAATGGGATCATACTGGGCCCCCCTCGAAGGCCTGCTGGAGGGATTAGGGAACTGAGGGGAGGAATCAGCCTGGTGTCAGGTGCCCAAAATGCTGTCCGCAACCGGTAACTGATCACCTTGTCCCTGTAGGGCATCCGGACTGCTGGTGTTTTCATGTCTTATTTGGTGACACCTCCTTTCTGTGTCCCCAAAATGTCTGATGAGTTTTAGAGAGCAAGTTAAATATTTGCAAATGTAAATATTTGTAATATTTCCTATGTTTGTTATGGAAGGCATTAGGTAATAATTAACAATTTGGAGACCCCCTATAGGACCTTCTGAAATGCCCTCCCTCTCGAGTCACTGATGTGTGTGTTCCCAGGACACAAGAGGGCTTCTGCCTGCTCCGTAGGCCGGTGTCTCTGTCCTTGAAATTGATTCACGATTGAAAAATTAACCATCTTTGGCTTTCTCAGCACTCCGTGATCTTGGTGTTCAACCCAACACGGACCCAAGAGAAGAACGCAGATTCAGAAAAACAACCCCTCATTCCCTCCCTCTCAGATTCAGGGATTGGAGATGAGACCCTATGGAATGTTTGTGGAAAGAGTGAAAACTAGAGTAAATTCGCAAATACCTGAAGGGAGAGCTCCAGGTGTAAGTTAAGTTTGGGATAAAGACAGATCCGAGTTTGGTCCTGGAGAAGCATTTTCAGTGTTAAATTCAAAGCAAAACTGCCTGTATTTGCCTCACGTGCCCCTCACTCCCACCCGAGTAGGAGAAAGGCCTGCGGTCCCCTCTCACCGGGGGCGCTGGGCTTGGCCACGTCCAGGCCTACGGGCAGCTGGCCACCTGGTTCCGGCTCTCCTGGGGGCCCCCTCCACCCCTGCAGGGCTGGAAAATAATCCGTGAGGGTTCTGCACAGTGTCACATGCCTGTCGTTGGTGAGGACGCCCAGAGTCATGCTTACTCGTAAATGCTCCTCTTGTAGCCAAACCCTCTCCCCCCGTGGTGTCGGGCCCCACGGCCAGGGCCACACCTGAGCAGACTGTGAGCTTCACCTGCGAGTCCCACGGCTTCTCCCCCAGAAACGTCACCCTGAAATGGTTCAAAAACGGGAATGAGCTGGCAGCCTCCCAGACCACCGTGGACCCAGAGGGAGACAGCGCTTCCTACAGCATCTTCAGCACAACCACGCTGCCGCTGGCCCCGGGGGACGTTCGCTCCCAGGTCATCTGCGAGGTGGCCCACGTGACCCTGCAGGGGGGCCCTCCTCTTCGTGGGACTGCCAACTTGTCCGAGACCCTCCGAGGTAGATGCCCGTCACCCCCGGCCCAAGCCCAGCTGCGGCCCCCAAGCCTCCCAGCCTGCCCCTCCCCCACTCCGTGCTCCCGGCCTTCCATCCCCTGGAACCTGCCTCCTGACGGACCCTGCCAACCACCGGGCACCCAGGGGTACCGTCACTTCCTCCTGTTTTAACGGCAGTTCCGGGTGAACACCTACCGTGCTAAGTAGTTCGATTTACTTTCCCATAACCACTCCAATTATTGAGCACCTACTGTAATCCAGCCACTGTGTGCTTGGTGATTTCATGGATTTTGCTAGTTATTCGATTCCAAATGCATGCTGGGGGCTTGATTTCACTCATCATTACCCTAATAGGACCTACCAGTAGGTACCTTGAGCACCTACTGTGTCTGGGCACTGTGCTTAGGGATTTCATTCGCATGCAAAGCCTACCCTCAGTGTTTGAGCACCAGCTGTATGCCTAGCACTGATCTGGGTGATTCCCTTGCTGCATGGGGGGAGCTAAGTTCTGGAGCCCCTCCCTGGTGATGTGTCTGTTCCATGAGGTCAGAGCTTCTGCTCTGTGCTGTTTCAGTTCCACCCACCTTGGAGGTTGCCCAGCAACCCGTGACAGGGGACCAGGTGAAGGTCATTTGCCAAGTGAAGAAGTTCTACCCCCAGCGCCTCCAGCTGACCTGGTTGGAGAACGGAAACGTGTCCCGAACAGAAACGGCCTCGACGGCCTCGAACCTCACAGAGAACAAGGATGGGACCTTTAACTGGACGAGCTGGCTCCTGGTGAATTTATCCGCCCACAGGGAAGATGTGGTTTTCACCTGCCAGGTGCAGCATGACGGGCAGCCCGCGGTCACCAAAAACCATACCCTTGTGGTCTCTGCCCACCAGAAGGACCAGGAAACGCATACGACCCAGGGTGAGGTCAAGATGCCAACTGACCTGGCACGTTAAATTCTGTCTTTTCGTTTTTCATGTGAAAAGCAGTCATTCATGCCTACGATAGAATAATCTAGAAGTCTATAGATATACAGTCAAATTTTCAAGTGAGTGCCCCTCCCCCATAGCCCACACTCCCAAGAGTGACCCCTGGTAAGAGTTTGGTTCGTGTCTCTGTAGATCTTTTGACATAAACATACATTAAAGAGAGTTGGGAGGGAGGGAGACTGGACTGTCCCTAGCTTCCTGCCACCTGCTCCTTCACCTGCCAGAGCTTAATTCACCAGGCCAGGACAGCCACCTTCTCCTCCTGTTCTTTCGCACTTCACCTTGATCTCTCTGGCTGCCTTCGCAAGCCTGCACCCCAGGAATGGGGTGGAGGGCCTCAGAATCTTTACAGCTTATCTTACGTATAATCACTGCTGTAATGAATGACCTTGCACCTGCTCTGTGACGTGTGCAGCTGTTTCTGGGGGACGATTTCCCAAAAAGCATTTCTAGGCCAAAGTGCATATGCCCCTCTAAGACGGCCACCCCTGTGTTGGAGCGAAAGGCGTCGGGGTTTCATTTTCTCAGCCCCTCCCAACGCGTTGTTGGGGTATCTCTCATCTGTCATCAAATTAGCAGCACCCAGTTGGCGTTCTGGTGCCACTGTGGAATGTTCCATCACTTGCCCGTTCGCCTGGCTCTGCCTTGTATGTGGCCGACCTTTCGAATGGGTTACAGTAGAGACCATTTCTTTCCTCGCTGCATCCTGTAAGGGAACAGGGAAGCTTTAGGAGGCGTGGGGCCCTCCAGGGCGTCCCGTTGATGTCACTGATGCCTGGAGCACTATCCTGGGAGCTGGGACGCGTGGATTTCGACTCTGGCTCTGTCGCAAACGTGCTGGGTGGCCTCAGACAAGTCAGTGCCTCTCTCTGGGCCTCCTTGCTTGCTTTATGGCAGTATGCAAGAGGAGGCACTTGACCCTTCAGCTTTGAGACTCAGTTGCTAGGGACTGTGGCTGTCTTGTTCGGCCTCATAGCTTTAGGACCCGCACACACCCAGGCACAGAGTAGACAGGAAATGCTTTTAAAACAAATGAAAGAGTGAGTTTGTTGGTTGATTGTTCATTTAGTAAGTTAATCCTCAGAGCTATCCAATGAGGTAGAGGTTACTATTGGCCTCAATAACACAAGAGGAAGTCAGTGTGTAGAGGGAGGTTTGAATGACTCACTCAGGGACACACAACCAGGGGCACTGTTTGCACCCATGTGTCCATGGCTCAGAGCCCTGCTCCTGACTACCCACAATGCTCTAGTGCAGGATCCCCTACCTGTGCCCTGGCACCAGCCCCACCCACACAGTCTCCCTTACAGGTGTCCCGGGTTCAGAGCTCCTGTGCCCAGGTCCCGGGCACAGATGAGTCGACTGCTCCTGAGAGCTCTGTAGAGTAGTTGTGATTCGGAGTTTCACCACTGCCGTGGTGGCCACCCTGTGGCTCATTCCAGATGAAAGGGAACATGTTTCTGTTCCTTGGGAGTGAGATTTCTGCCCACATCCTGAAGCCAGGGTTCCTCCATAGCAGTCAGCAACAAACATCTTCCCTCCTGGCACATCAGCATGGTGTTAGCACTGCCCACGGTGGCCCCCGCCAGGAAGGGTGTGCCTACCCCTAAACGTGCCCCCGTGGCTCCCAACACGTACGGCCAGATGTTCTCAGTTCATGATGCCTACCTCGCGGTGAAAAGGGGTGGTGGGTATTAAGTTTCGCTGTTTCTAAGTTGCATACATGAAGCCTGTGTTCCGTGTGGTCCCTAGACAAAAATGAAAGCCAGACCATCTTCATTGTGGTGGGCGTGGTTTGTGCCCTGCTGGTGACTCTCGTGATCGCAGCCCTCTACCTCCTCCGAATCCGACAGAAGAAAGGTGCGTGGATTTTCCTCTTCCTCCCCAAGAGTTTGCGCCCCGAGGCTGTCCTTCCCAGAGGGCGAGGCCGTGAGGAAGTCCAGTCTCTTCCACAAAGAGCCCAGCAGTAGCTGGTGCCATGGCTGGTGCAGCACCATCACCAGGCTGGAATTGGGGGGGGGGGCCCTCCCTCAGCCTTGCCTCATGGGCGCAAGATAGCCGTCACTGCTCCAGGCCTCACCTCCTCACGGGACCACCACCAAGGTGAAGAGCGGGGAGATGCCAGGGTGTGAAGAGGGCCTCCCGAGGAAACAGTATTTGCCGGTAACCCTGGCAAACTCCTGCTTTCCTCCTACCTATCCAGGTTGACACGTCCAGCCCGTAGGCAGGAGGCTGGAGGGAGTGGGGATCATACCAGCACCTTCCCTAAGACCATTGGAAAGATTAAATGGGTGATGTCACGTGAAATGTGAGGACAGTGCCTGGCACACAGCAGGTGCTCAGTAAACGTTGTCAGAATTGTACATGAGCCCAGAAACATGAGCCACCTTCCTGGAAAGCTGTCCTCACGGCAGCAAGGCACACAGCCTCTGGCTCCCCAGCAGGAGGGCACCAGTTCAAATCTAGGACATCATGCCCTTGTTTGAATGCATGTAGTTACTGCTGTGACAAGGCCTCTGCCTTTGGAGTCAGACAAACCAGGGCTCCAGACCTTTGTTACATGCTCTAAACGATCAGTTTGGCTTCCGTGAGCCTCGGTTTCCTCATCCGTAAAGTGGGTAGAGCAGTGCCTCCCTTGGAGGAGACCATTTTAAGCCAGCGTTTCTGCAACTTAACTTGACTTCAAGTTATAGAAATACACTTCATGCCTCAACCCAGCACGTACGTACCACACTCCTATAGATAAAATTGGAACTCTGATATTTGCTTTTCTGTCCTAGTCTATACTAAATTCTCTTTAAAATGCTGCTTGTGACCCACCATATGCCACGGGCTGTGAAGTACAAAGTGCTGTCCCGAGCTGCCTCTCTGCACCCAGACCCCTAGGCTGGGCTCAGATGGGCGTGCTGTTCACACCTCTCCTCTGCACCCCCTCCCCTCCGGCCCCCAGGTTTCCCTCCTTCCTGGACTGGCTGAAAGCATTTGGCTATGAGTCCTGGCCGAGCCTTAGCTCCCCATCTGGGAGGCTGGCATCAGACCCCACCTCTCTGGAATCTGGAAGGGCTTCTGCCCGGTGATCCACCCGGTGGTTTTTCCCTAACGTCCAAGGAGAGCCTTCGCACGGGAAGGGTGGCGAAGCAGAGTCCGCTGCCCAGTGAGGGTCGGATAGCATTCGCGGTGGCCGTTAGCGAAATCCCAGCCCCTGGGTGACGGGTCTCTTTGGGTGCAGAGCCCAGCTGTCACACGGAGGCTTGGTGACAGTGACAACTAGCACTCCCTCAGTTCTCCTCATGTGCCAGGCATTGTTCTCACCACAGACTTCTGTAGTGGTGTTACTAACCCACTTTTACCGATGAGGAAACTGAGGCATGGAGATGTTCTAAAACTTGCCCAGGGCCTCACAGCTGGTCAGTGGCGGGGCCAGGATTCAAACCTGGTCAGCGGGTCCCCCAGGGACCATGTTTGGGATCACTCTACACATCGTCTCCTCCCTGGTGAGACGACCTTTCCCCTCATTGGTCCCTGGAGGAGTCTGCCCATCCTCCCAACACTTGCGATGAAATGTCCTGATTTCAGCCCTCCTGCTTACCAGCTGTGTGGCTCCAGGGAGACACCGAGTCTCTTTGGTGTAAAGTGAGTGGTCAGTGTCCTGTCATTGGACTCCCTGAGACGACCCATGTCCCGGCACTTTGCAACCCATTGGCGTCCATTTGGACATTGGATGCCGGGCTGCAGCCTTCCCAGCTGGTACCCGCTCACCTAAAACTCCACCTGTCCAGGCACCAGGCATTCACCCGGCAGGGAGAATTCTCGCCTTGTGGCAGCCTCCAGCCTGTCAAAGCGCGGTGCAGAGCGCGTTTGGTGTGCAGGTTGCTTTTTAATTACAATTTTACAGTGGCATGGGAGTCCAATAGTGGCCAAACCCCAGCAGCTTCTCTGTGGGATGCCCCATATCATAGGCTTAAAATCTCTGAACCAGATGGACCCTTTCTTCCCTCCTAAGATCCTTTTTTGGAAAGTGGTGACATGAAAATAAATGGATGTCCGGCCCAACCCTGTGAGCTGGAGAGCTGAAATCCAAGCTCACAGAGGGGAAGTGACCCACCAGGGTCACACAGTGAGTGAGCTGGGGTCGGGGGGGGGGGAGACATGGGATGCACACCAGCTCCCCACCCCCCCACCCCGACTAGAGTCTGTTCTTCAGTAGTGAAGGGCCTGTAGGGCTCCTGTAGGGTCTCAGGTAAGGTGTATCATGAGTGGAACTGAGGCCCAGACAGAGCAGGGCAGTTGGCCCCTCCTGGGCTGAAGGCTGCTTTGAGATCTGACCTTGGTAACCCCCAGAAGTGGGGAAGTGGGAAGGCCCAGCCCACTGGCCCTCCTGACAGAAGATGATGGAGCACCCCACTGGAGTGAGCATGGGGGAATTCCTATGGTTCAAAGGAGGTGATTTCAACAATTCCTCACAACCTCCCTGGAGGCAAACCTTTGTTCCCCCCACCAAAAGAGTTACGTAAGAACAGTGTTTCTAGGTTAAATAACTGGTTTTTGTTTTTTGGTTTTTTTCTCTTTCAGCCAAGGGCTCCACTTCTTCTACGAGGTAAGTGTGCCGCTGGGCTAGGATGCCTCTGCAGTGGTTGGTTGCTTGTTGGTTGGTTGGTTGGTTGGTGGTTGGTTGGTGGTTGGTTGGTTGGTGGTTGGTTGGTTGGTTGGTGGTTGGTTGGTTGGTTGTTGATTGGTTGGTTGGTTGGTGGTTGGTTGGTTGGTTGGTTGGTGGTTGGTTGGTTGGTTGGTGGTTGGTTGGTTGGTTGTTGGTTGGTTGGTTGTTGATTGGTTGGTTGGTTGGTGGTTGGTGGTTGGTTGGTGGGTGGGTGGGTGGGTGGTTGGTTGGTGGTTGGTTGGTTGGTGGTTGGTTGGTTGGTTGCTTGGTGGTTGGTTGGTTGTTGATTGGTTGGTTGGTTGTTGATTGGTTGGTTGGTTGGTTGGTTGGTGGTTGGTTGGTTGGTGGTTGGTTGGTTGGTTGGTTGTTGGTTGGTTGGTTGTTGATTGGTTGGTTGGTTGTTGATTGGTTGGTTGGTTGGTGGTTGGTTGGTTGGTTGGTTGGTGGTTGGTTGGTGGTTGGTTGGTTGGTTGGTGGGTGGGTGGTTGGTTGGTTGGTGGTTGGTTGGTTAGTGGGTGGTTGGTTGGTTGGTTGTTGATTGGTTGGTTGGTTGGTGGTTGGTTGGTTGGTTGTTGATTGGTTGGTTGGTGGGTGGTTGGTTGGTTGGTTGTTGATTGGTTGGTTGGTGGTTGGTTGGTTGGTTGGTTGGTGGTTGGTTGGTTGGTGGGTGGTTGGTTGGTTGGTTGTTTGTTAGTTGGTTGGTTGTTGATTAGTTGGTTGGTTGGTGGTTGGTTGGCTGGTTGGTTGTTGATTGGTTGGTTGGTTGGTGGTTGGTTGGTTGGTGGTTGGTTGGTTGGTTGGTTGGTGGTTGGTTGGTTGGTGGGTGGTTGGTTGGTTGGTTGTTTGTTAGTTGGTTGGTTGTTGATTAGTTGGTTGGTTGGTGGTTGGTTGGCTGGTTGGTTGTTGATTGGTTGGTTGGTTGGTGGTTGGTTGGTTGGTGGTTGGTTGGTTGTTGATTGGTTGGTTGGTTGGTGGTTGGTTGGTTGGTTGGTGGTTGGTTGGTTGGTTGGCAACACCCAAAACCTGAAAAGCAGAGTCCATACCCACTGACCCTCACTCCTGTGCCAGGCAACCTTCCCATTTCTCTCCTTTGTCAGCTGCTCTGCCAGGTCTGTTTTTCATGATTGTCTCAAATGAGGCGATTTCCGCACACAGAGGCTCTGATTTCCTGCCTGCTGTCCATAGACAGCAAGACCTTCATCACATTTCATCTGGGTGGTGGCAGAAAGCTGCCGCACACACACAGCTCCCAGATCCAAGCTGGATACTCTGCCCTTGCCTTCATTCGTTCACTGTGTGTTGACTTCCTTGGCACGGGTGACCCTGGGAATGCCAAGGTACGTAGGGTAGAAGCCTCGTACTGCCCTCTTGAAGCCCAGGGCCTGGTCAGGGGCTAGCGTGTGACATTACGTCACAGATGGTACGTTAGTTTGCTGGTTCACGTTTGCAGTGACTTTTGCTGAGTCTCTACTATGTGCCAGCTGTTCCGGGTGCTGGAGAGACAGCAGTGAACAAGAATCCAGGCCTTCGTGGGCCTCAGACTCCAGTGAGAGAAGGAAGCGATGTGTAATGTCATGTCAGGTGGTAACGAGTCAGGCCCAGCAAGGGGATGGAGATGAATGGGGGGAGCTAGTTTAGGCCGGGGAGGAGGCTTCCTCTGTCGAAAAGAGGATGTGAGCAGGGACCTGAGCCAGGACGCTGTGAAGGAGGGCTGTCTGCTGGGCCAGAGAGTGGGCGTGGCCAAAGCCAGAGGACCCGAGGAGGCCTGTGGGCTGGGGCAGAAGGAACGCGAGGGAGGGCAAGAGATGAGCCTAGAGAGATTCAGGTCTGCGGTTTCAGCCCAAGGCCGTGCAGCCAGGTTTATTACTAATTCAGACTTTTCAGCTTCTAAAGGAAAGCCCCTGATATTCACCCCCAGTGGAGAGATCCAGAGATCCCCATAATCTACCACTTGAATGTACCTGCATGGAAACAATAAATAAATTGCATGGGCATGCCCCGCATGGGCAATAAATAAAAGCCATAAATAGCTTCATGTTGGTTCAGGTCAGGTTTTGCTAACAAATAGGTTGTGCAATTCTCTTTCTTTCTTTTCTTTCTTTTCTTTCTTTCTTTCTTTCTTTCTTTCTCCCTCCTTCCCTCTTTTTCTTTCTTTCTTTCTTTCTTTCCTTCTTTCTTTCTTTCCTTCTTTCTTTCTTCTTTCTTTCAAGAGCTTTGTGGATTTCTGAATGCAGAGCAGGAACTGAGGTTCTGGGGTGGAGGCCAACGGTCTAGGGTTTTACTCCCTGTGGGATGAGGAGCCATAGGAGGGAGATTGATCTGACTTTGGTTTTAAAAGTACCACCTGACCGCCGTGTGGGGAACAAGCTGTAGGAGCTGAGGGTAGAGGCGGCAGAGGGACCTGGGAGGAGGCTACTGCAGTGGTCCACATGATGGTCCACATGATGGTGGCCTGGACCGTGGCAGTGGGATGACTGAGAAATGCTCAGATCCTGGATACGTTTTGGAGGTAGAGTCAAGAGGGCTTGCTGATGGACTGTAGAGTCAAGGACAACGCCAAGGTTGGGGGCAATGGGGGCGTTGTGTGTGTGTGTATGCCGGGTACACTCTTTTCCAAGGGCAAGACTCGAATTCTGTCCTTTGCCTAAAAACCTTCAGTGGCTCCCTACGGCCCTCAACATAGTCCAGCCGCACTACTGAGGCCCTCAAGCCCCTCGTGGTCTGGCCTTTACTAACTTGGACAGTTTCATTCCTGGCCACTCCCCAGCCCTCGTGCTTGGTGACTCAGACTGGCTGCACTCCCTTCACAGCCTCCCACACGCTGTGTCCTCACTGTCCTTCCAGCCCTTGCATGCTGGCCTCTCTCCCTGAGATGTGCTCAGGCACCACCCAAGGTCTCTACCGTGCCAGGAGGCAGCAGTCACAGTGGGTTCCGTGAACAGCGCCCCCTGGAGATGTGCCACATGGGAGGTCACCCTTTCATCTGCTTACCTCCCGCCCTTTCTCCCGGTTCGGAGAGGGCATTACCACCCCCCGCCCCCAGGACGGAGGCCCGTCCTGCGAGCTCTCCTGGGGCTCCTGCACTGACACCTTGGTGGTATATTCAAACTGTCAATGCACGTGCCCCGTGTTATAACCCACCCCATGACTGCTGAACTTCACACCATGCCTGGAATGGAGTAGGTGCTCAGTTAAGGTGTGTTGAATGAACAAATGGATGAGGACTGAACGAATGCCACCCCAGACCGTGGTCCCAATCCCCGTCTCTTCCTCCCCCGGATCCCTAAAACTCTCCTTCTCCAAGGGCTTTGTGGCCTCAGATACGGATTGCTCTTTTTTCTTTCCTTTTTTCCTTATTGTCGCCGTTATTTTTTACTTGTCTGATCTCCCCAGTTAGACAATAAGTTCCCGAAAGAAAGGGGTGGTGTCAATAATAATAATAATAATAATAACAGCCTCGGCCGCTAACATTTATCAAGCACTGACTGCGTTCCGGGAACCGATCTATGCCTTTTCCTATAGTAGCCCGTTGGTGATTTTAATTATAGCCAAACCCCTCTGATTTGCAATCATCCCGTTTTAATTGAACAGAGCTTCTCCACCTCAAGTGTGTGGCAGAATTTTCTAGACGGCTTGTTCAAACACAGATTACTGGGCGCCCCCGCCCCCGACTTTCTGATGCAGAATTTCCATTCCTAACGAGTTCCCAAGTGGCGCTGATGTTGTTGCCCCCAACCCAGACTTTGAGAACCCTTGTTCTAGAAGCTTCTTCTTGGCCGTGTGTGTGCGTGCTGGAAGAAGCCGAGGCTCAGAGAAGTCGTGGGACATTCCCGAGGTCCCACAGCTAGCAGGTGCCAGAACTCTGAGGCCGGCCCAGATACCTCTGACGCTGAACGCTGGTGCTCTGATGCTCTCCTTCCCCAGAGAAGCCAACCGTTTTCTGCCTGTTTTCTATTTTTCCAACGTGAACCTACCAAGGGAGCCGTCAGATTGCTCTGTCCCTTTCATCTCTCTAAACCAAAGCGATAGCTGGTGAGAGGTAATGGTAGTTTCCACGCAGCGCTGGCTTCAGTCGGCTGGCTGGGATCAGACGCTTTCCAGAGGACGCTGGCGTGGGTAACAACCGAGCACCTCGGGGAGGGTGCCGAGGAAGGGGCGGGGGGAGGCCGCCGCTTTGAGCTCAAAGGGCCCTTCCGGTTGCAGGGCTGGTGAGGGCCTGGGTAGCTCTCACTCCCTGGGTTGGGAGCGTGCAGGTAGAACATGGTCTGTAATCTCCCCCAGCTCAGACGAGAGCAAACTATGTCTCCGCTCCCTTAATTGGGCACTGGGGTTCGTTCGGGCGACCATTTGTTCACTTGTCAGACATTCAGTGCGTTTATTCTTGGAATATTTAGGGCTTCTCTGATTCTTTCATTTATTCATCTGAATTGAGCCCAGCTCCGTGCCAGGCCTTAAGCTGGGGGACTGTGAAGGAGAGCGAAACAGACACTCGCCCCGGTCTCGTGGCCCTTTTGATTCCGCGTTCATTCATTCATTCACTCACTCAACAAATACTTTGGGGGCGCTGCCAGTGTATGAGCCCGTCACCGGGTGTTGGGGCTCCAGCGCGGAGCCCACGGTCCATCAGGGGGCAGGTCATCAAGCAAGGTGGGGGGGGAGGTTAATGCACGATGTGATGCGGGCGCTGACTAAATAAAATACAGCTGGGCATGGAGCAGAGCAGGGGGTGGGGTGCCGTGGGTGGTCAGGGCAAGCTTGGCTAAGGAGGTGACATTCAGAAGGTAGCTGAAGGACGAGGAGGCTCCTGCTGCGGGAATATCTGGGGCAACAGTGGACCAGGCAGAGGGAACGGCCAGTGCCAAGACCCCGAGGCAGGAGCAGTTGGAAATGTTCGTGGAACACGGAGGAGGTCAGAGCAGCTGGCCTGGAGTGGGCGAGGGGAAGAGATGGGAGGCTAGAACATTCCTGGGGGGTGGGGGGTGGGGGCAGCGATCGTGCGGCCGCACCATCCTGGATACAGACATGGATCTCCCTGTGTGCTGACAGTGGGTTGAGGTTTTGGAGCGGAATATGACGTGACCTCACTTATGCCTTTTCCAATGTGGAGAATGGCAGGCCGAGGGGTGGAAACAGAAGCAGGGACGCCAGAGAGGCTCCTGAGGAGACGAGGGAGCTAGGACGGTGGGGGAGGCTGAGTGGCTGGGATTTTGGAAGCAGAGTCAGCAAGCACTGGGATGGGTTAACATGGATTGTAAAGGAGGACAGAGGAGAATCAGGGTTGACTCCCACTTCTGTAGCCTGCGCACAGGGATGGGTAACAGCAGTGCCATTCTCAGACACAGGACAGCCGGACACAACCAAATGGATGATTTCTTCCAGTCTGCTCTGAAAGAGAGGAACCCAGTGTTCTGAGACTGGAGTTTGGGGTTCAGTGGAGGTTTCCCCGAGAAAGGACTATTTGAAACCACATCTGAGGGAAGAGAAGCAGTGAAGCAAATGAAGAGGCAAGGAGGGCTGCATGTGCAAAGGCCCTGGGGCAGTCTATCTTCATGCCAGGTCACTTTAGAGCACTTGTACCCACGTGCTGAGGAAGCGTGGCAGGCAGGTGGCAGACAGACGCATTGGAAAAGAGGCAAGGGGGCTTGGGGCTGTCATGGAGGGGCACCTAGACAGTCCACCACTGTCACAGAAGCTTTCCCAAGGAGGCGACACCACAGTTGAGTCTTGAAGAGTGCACAAAAGTTCACCAAGAGACAGAGCGGCGGAGGGCAGCTTTCCAGGCCGTCGTGGACGCAAAATGCGTCTCATCGAATAACCCTCAGGAGAGACTTGGTGGGTGGGTAAGTGGGTCGCTGAGGTCAGGAGCGTGAAGGGGCCTGGGGAGGTCAGCAGAGGCCAGACCGTGCGGGGCTGACGCGCAGGGTGATGAGTCTTACTTGAGCCCGAGGCAGCGGGGGTTCCTGGAAGGGTTGGAAGCAATAGGGGTGTGGATAGACCTTCGTGATCTTCCTCCGCAGCCAGCGTCCCTGCTCCCAGAGGGTTGTTTCTGTGGCCACGTGGGGCTTGTCATGCCCCAGAACTGCTTTCTGAGCCAAGAGCTCATGCCAAATCCATTAATAACCCTGCTGCCAAGCCCCATTGCTCATTTCTGACATTATCCAGGCTAACATCCCTGGAGTTGCCGGCCTGAGAATTTACACAACTCCTACAGAAACAGTGGCTCCGGGTTGCTCACCACCTTGACCATGACCCTGCAGTGAGCCAAGCGATGGCCTCCAATTACAGAATCAAGTGCATGAACAGCTTCTTTGATTAACCAGGACACCGTTCCGCCTCTCTCTCTCTCTCTCTCTCTCTCTCTCTTTTTTAATGCTGAGACCTAGATGTGTAGAATAGAGAACGTGTGGAAAATACGGGAACGAAATGGAAGAAAAAAAAAAAAATCCCTCCCAAAGACCGCTGCGGTTAGCATTTTACTACGTTTCCTTCCCGGGTGATCCACACAATTTTGTAGGCTTGGGATCATTCCAGAGAATGTTGCCTTTTTGCTTATCATTTTAATCATTTGTAATGTAATCATTTGTAATAAAAAAAAAAAAAAAGCCCTTCCTCATAAACCTTTTAAGTTTTTATCTATGAGTCTATCCTGATTTCCTTAACCAGTTCCAACTGGCAGAGCTGTAACATGGAAACCTTCCTCCCTATCCCGCTCTGTGACAAATGCCTCTGTGCGGCAAGCTTTTTCTATATTTTGAGTTCTCCCAAAAAAATGTGCACTTATGAGTCAAGCTCTCGATTTTGCCAAGCTGCCTTCCCAAAAGGGTGTGGGTTTAACCTTCCCGTCAGCAATGCGTGAACGTGTCTGTTTCACCATACCTTCCCCAGCACCCGGTATTTCAACTTTTGAAGATCCTTGCTGGGGAAGAGTGGGTTTAAAAAAAAAAGGGGGGGGGAGCGCCTTGCTGAAAGTTCCTCTTTAGTGAGATTGACCCCTTTGTCCAAACATTTGATAAAGCCGTTGTGTTTCTGTTGTGACTTGCTCCGCCCATATAGGAAATGGAACCGAAATGTTATTCTTACCAATTTGCATGAGCACTGGAGATAGTGAGGATATTTTTATCTGTGTGTCTCTTTCCTTTTTAGGTTGCATGAGCCCGAGAAGAATACCAGAGAAATAACCCAGGTACAGTCCTTGGTGAGATGCCCTTCCTGGTACTCTCACTGGTGCAATCTCCTTGCATCAACCAGAGTTGCAGATTCTGTTCTAAATTAAGACTCCTTCCCCAGAGTGGGGGAAGGGGTGGGGTGGAGGCAGGGGTGGAGAGAGTGGGGGGATGCTCACAGTCCTCTTTTCCCCCTTGTCCTCTGCCCCAGCCAGGAGAAGGTCACCACCTCCCTGACCCAGGGCACCCAACACACAACTCCAGGGGGCACCGCTCACAGTTTGTTCACCGATCGCCTCATGCAAGGGCACGCTCCCTTTCTGGCACTTTCTCCGCAGCACTGCCAGGGCGATTTCACGGGCAGCGTGGTTGGCCTGATTCCGAGAGACCTCGCCCTGCTTCTCACGGGCTGACGCTGTCAGACCTTGGAGGCCGAGGGTTCCTCTGCCTCTTGTGATGAGACAGGCCCTGCCCTGAACCCGCGAGGAGAGAGCACCAGCTGTCCTTGACATTTCCCGGGGTGTTGTCATCGTTTCAGATACAATCTGTTGCACAGAGTCGGGCTGCTGAGAGGCACGGTCTTTGTAAAGCCCCAACTGTGGCCTGCTCTCCCAACCCGGGACAGCCCCCGCCCCCAGCGGCCCCGGGCACAAGCCCGAGGGGTAATTACAAAGCGCCGCCTTCTCCCCAGTCATTGTTACCTCTGGACTTCTCTCTGGAACTTTCAGGGGAAAGGATGATGGTGAGAGGTGGTCACTAAAACCTGCACAGAATTCGCAGCCGGCCACGACTTCCTGAGCACCTACTATGTGCCAGGCCCTGGGCAGTGACCAAGGCAGCCACAGCCCGGCCCTCGTGGAGCTTCTTACAGCCTTGTGTCTCGAATCCCCAGTGCTAGGTGCTGGCCCCTGCCAGGGAGGAACTTTAATGCTGTTGCTGTGGGTTTCCCAGAGAGAAGTGAGTGAGTGTGCAAGGCTCGGGACAGAGGGGGCCGTGCGGTGAGACCACAGCTGTCGGGTCCAACAGACTCTGGATCCTTTGCAGCTGTGTGACTTGAACCAAATTGTTTAACCTCTCTGGGCTTCAGTTTCTTCACTTGTAAAGCGGGGGAGGGGGCTCCTAGCGACGGGCTGAGATAGGGCCTCCGTAAGACGATCCCCTCGATGGCTGGCGCCGAGCCTGTAAGCCTGCGGGAGCTGCGGGAAGCTGTGGTGCTTACTGAGCACCAGTGAGGAGCCGTGGTGGTGTTCCCCCCGCCCCCTTCTACAGCAGAGGTGCTGGGCACGGAAGAAGCAAAGTTTGCAATTCATGATGAGTAATCTGAAGGCAGCCGTTGCGAGCGATAAGATTAGCACACGGGAGATGTTCAGATTTGCCAGGCGGTTGATGATTGCTAGCATTTATCGGACACACGGGTTCCCTCGATGTGTGCCAGGCTCTGTTCTGTGCGCTTTACCTGGGCGATCATGTCTGAGCCTCACAGGGACCCTGGAAACAGACACTATCCCAGCCCCGCCTTACAGATGGGGAAACCGAGGCCCAGAGAGGTTTAAGTGGATTGCCCCAAGGCCCTCAGCTAGACGGAGCAGGAGAAGGATTGAAACCCCAGGCTCCTTACTGCACCTGCTCCCTGGGCTCTCGTTCTCGCATGCCCCTGTTCCCAGTCTCCCAGACCCCAGCTGCACCCTGAGTGAGGCTGAAATTGCCATCCATTCTTTCATTCGTTCGCTCATTCCACACCGATGGGGCTTCTTCAAATGCCAGCCTTGGGTTCTGCATTATACCAAATAACCTAGTGAAGGTGTGTTGAATAAACCAGTAAACGGATGAGTATCTCCACCCACTGGGGGTCGGCACCTACTCAGACCCCCAGACAGAGTCGGTCCTGGGTGGTGGGTGCTGTCATGGAGAGACACGGCTGGAGGAAGCACAGAGAGGATCCCTAGAGCCAGCTGAGGGGAGGGTGGTCTTAGGTTGAAGTGATGCACGTGCTAAAAGGCACAAGGTGAAAGGGGTTTTGTTACGAGGAGAAGGGGAATAGACAGCAGGCAGAGGGAAGAACGCTGAAAGGACAGAACGGAACGTCGGGCGGAGGGACAGTGAGGCCGCGCCGTGAGGTGACCCCACTGGCGGGTAGGAGGCTCCTTTGGGCCAGGTGAGGATCGGAAGGGTAAGGCCGGAGGCGGGGAACCTGGGCTGAAGAAGAGGGGGGCGTGAATTAGGGCTGAGCCAGCGGGGCCCAAGGGGAGACAGAAGCGTCCAGCCTCGGTCCCGATGGGCGGAGGAGTGGCTGGGGGCTCCAGAACGAACTTCTCTCCACCTCATTTAGATCCAGGACAACAATGACATCACATACGCAGACTTGAACCTGCCCAAGGGGAAGAAGGCCGCCCCGCGGGCCGCCGAGCCCAACAACCACACAGAGTACGCCAGCATTCAGACCGGCCCGCCGCCCGCGCCCGAGGACACCCTCACCTACGCCGACCTAGACATGGTCCACCTCAACCGGGCCCCCAAGCAGCCAGCCCCCAAGCCCGAGCCATCCTACTCGGAGTATGCCAGCGTCCAGGTCCAGAGGAAGTGAATGGGACCGTGGTCGTCTCTAGGGTCTGTCCCCATGAGCCTTCCTGTCCCGTGTGGGACAGCCGTGATGGGGACAGCCAGCCCAGTTCCCAGAGGGCCGGGATGGTGCAGGCCCTGGAACTCCAGGATGAGGCTGGCTCTTGTCTCCCCAACCCACGTGGCTCTTCGACATTTCCAGGGCAGCCACAGTCCCCTCACATCACCACACGCGGAGGCCGATGTTGCCAGACTAGCCGGGGGACCCACCTGGGAACTGGCCAGAACCACCAGGGTCCAAGAACCCTCATGCCTGTCTCCATCAACATGTGGGTCTCAGTCACGGTCTTGGAGACCCTGATTGCCCCCCTTCGTGCTCTGCAGCCTGATCTTCCAGGGTGAGGAGGGAGACAACCCCACCTCCTTTTACCGCCACCCACCTGGGGCTTGGGGAAGATGGTCCCTTTCGATCGAACTGCCCCGTCCGTGGAGAAGCTGGAAAAAAACCCTCCGGGACCCTCATCCCAAGACTCGGTGAGACTGCTGCCGAGAGTCCTAGCCTCCCCGTCCCGGGATTGATGAGGCGCAAGCCCCGGGGGAGGGGAGGAGCCTCCGAGGAACCCCCACACAGCCGCCACCGCCACCACCAAGGACTGAGTAACAAAACCCCCCTCCTCCTGGTGGCCCTCCGAGACTCCTTGAGGACCCGCCGTCCCAACCGTGACGCTCCACACGGCCCCTCCTCTCCTTTCTAGACCCGAGCTTGCTTCCTCCAGCTAGCACTAACTCAGCAACATCTCGCTGCGGACGCCTGTAAATTATCGAGAAATGTGAAATGTGCAATCTTGAACCTGAGGTGTTAGAAAATTTGATCTGTGGTGTTTCGTTTTGTTTTGGTTTTTTTCTTAAAACGACAGCAACGTTCTCTTGGCTCTTTGTCATGTGTCGAAGTACCTGGTCGGGTCTTGTGCGGTCTAAGGTTTACCAGTTGGTCGTCCCGGGGGGACCCTCTTACGGCGGAAACTGGGTTCCCCCACATCCCAGACCCCGAGGATGGGGAGGAAGGTTGCAGTGCGGCTGCCCCGTGGAGACGCTTCGCCTTCCCTCCAGGGCAAAATAGGTCACGTTCTCAGCCGAGCCGCGTGGCTGGTACTGCGGTCTTCTGTGCCCCCATCGTGCTAAGTCCAGACTGGCTCAGTGCTCCTCCTCCTGGCTGCGTCCTTCACAGTGCAAGCCTGTCGAGACCCGAGGCCTCAGTTTTCTCATCCAGAAAGAGGGGAGAGAAAAGATGCCCCCCTGCTCCCTGGCATCTTACCAGCACTGGAAGGCCACGCAGGGGAGGGAAGCTATGCCTGTCTGTTTTCCCCGCCCCTTAACGACGACCCCATTCCAGCTCTCTGAGCTGGTGCCTGCAGGAGGAATCTCCTACTTCTGCTCTCAAACCCTTTGGGGATCAAACTGGAATAAATCCCAAACAGCCAGGAGGACTGGGCAGCTGTGAAGCCAGGACTGACCCTCCTTCTGTCCCTCTGTCTCAGGAGGTTGGGCAGATGCTGTGACCTGTTGCCTCTGATCCCCACCCTTCCAGTCGGGGGCCTGGCTGGGCCCGGGGCCAGCAGACGTTGCGAGCCCTGTCGATTCGGTCTTCACGCGTAACCAACCAAGTCTCAGAGCGGAAAGGTTAATCTTCGTCGCCCCCTGGGTCCGGCCATCCATCGGATGCCCCAGGGATTCCAGGCCATCAGAACAAGAAGCTGAGCCATGCTGCCCATCAGCAGGTCCTACGCATGGAACCCTGGGAGCTCAGCTCAGACCCAGTTCTTTGGGGACAGAGATTTGGCATTTCACATGACGGCATCCAGGAATCGGGTGAGCCAACGGGCCATGTGGACAGTTTTGGCCGATGAGCCAGGGTTTCTCTGTGGCATCTGGGAGCACAGTGACCCAGCCACCTGGCTCGGGCCATTTCCAAGTTCCAAAAGGTTGGCTTGTCAACCTTAGCCTCCCTCTCTCCTGCCCAGAGAAGGCACATGTGCTTGAGTGTGTCCCATGTACGTGCACGCGCACCCACGTAGGCACACAGAATTTTAAGAGAGTGTTTTCTTGGTGCCATTTTATTTTATTTTATTTTGAATTTTGGAAGGGGAGGAAGGGAATGAGGCCAAGGAAGTTGTGCAGCTTTAGCTCCGGCCTGGCAGCCTGGAGATTCCCATACCTTGTGTATCGAACCCCAGGAAAAGGAAGAGGTCGAAACAACACTACGGAAGGAGCGTGGTTTCGGGAGTTTATTTTAAGACTGCTAGGAAGGAAACAGGCCCCATTTTGTATATAGTTGCAACTTAAACTTTTTGGCTTGCAAAATATTTTTGTAATAAAGATTTCTGGGTAACAACGACCAGTTTGGGTGTGGAGTGTCTTTGTCTTTGGGAGTGTGCCCCTCCCCCTCCCCGCCACCCGTCCTCCGGGAGCCTGCGAGAGGATCGCATGCGGCCCCTAGGGCTTGGGGACTGCAGGGTTTGGACCTCTCTCTGGGGTTTTCTAGACACAAAGACTTTGTTTCCCCTGGCTCAGAGGGAGTCGGCGGAAGGTTGTGCCCCAAACACCTGCGTAAACAGAATTCCGACAGACCACCGCGGTGGCATCCCGGCTCTGCGACTCTTGCAGAGTTGAAACAGCTCACCTCCCAGAGACTCAGGCCTGTCACCGGCCCAAGGGGGACAGTACTACCCGCAGCCAGGGTTCCCGTGCGGATCAAAGGGGGGCCGGGGGGCGCCGAGCCCCCCGCTTGCCACGTGAAAGGCCTTCGCTTAAGCGTCGGTCTTTCCTTCCTGCCCTGGACATCGCACAGCTGGGACCGATTGCCCCTCCCCACCTCTGGGGTCTTGGACAAGTGGGTCACCCGCCCCCTCTGGGAACCTTACGTCCCCCCTCGACCGAAGGCAGGAACCCAGTGCTGGGCCTTGAATATCCTCGCCAGAGGATTCACGTCAAGTACTACCCCGTAATAGGTGTTCACCAAGTGTTGGCTTGCTTGCCTCTCCATTAGAATATTAATAATATTAACGACAGTTATATAACGATGGCTATATGATATTGACAGTAAGTAGTGCTTACCGTGTGTCAGCACTCTGCCTTGATCGGCCCCTTCAAACCTCACAGCCGGAGCTAGGTATTATTACTGACCTCACGTAACAGGTAAGGAAGTGGTTTAATGCATCCAGGGTCACACAGCTAACGAGTGATGTCACTGGGACGCAGACTCCGGCCCTCTGACCTCAGTGCCCAGCCTCTAACCCCTGCGTCCTCAACTGGTACAATCATGTACTGGCACTGGCCGTGAACTATGGGAAGTCGCGTGCCAAGTGCTGCACAGTCGTTGGCCTCATTTGGTCCCCCCCGCCGCCCCGCGACCACCATAGGAGGTTGGCACTCCCGTCATCCCTATTTTACAGATGCGCAAACCGAGTCACCGAGCGGTGAATTCATCTTCCCCAGCGTCCCATGGCAGAGCCCGGCCTTGAACCCGGAGAGTCTGGCTCTCCCCGCATCACATCGCACTGCTTCGTTCAATTACAGCCGGCAGCAGGGGGTTGTGCCCATTCTGCAGGGAAGGAAGGTTGAGGCTAGGGAAGTGCGGGGGACCTGGAGATCCCACGCGAATGAACCTGTAGTCGAGTTGGGACTCGGCGCTTGGATCCACAGGCCCACGTGGGATCATCCCCGAGCCCTTGGCCTGAGGCATGTGTTCAGGGACCTAAGACACTTTCAGGCAAAGAGCCTCCCGCAGGGTGTAGACAAGTCACCTGCCTCGCGGGCCAGGACCTTGGCTGTGGCAGAAAACTCAGCTCTCAGCCTCCCTCAGGGCCCAACCTGGAAAATACGTGTGCCGCTTGCGGGGATGAGGTGTTCAAGGCATGCGTCCAGGCCGAGTGGGTGGGGAAATGCCTGCCGTTTTCTGGGAAGGGCCGTGGGGGGTGGTGTGACGGACTGCGTGTCCAGGCAAAGAGACTTGCAGGATGGATTTTATGCAGCACCTGAGCCTTGCTTCTCCAAGGCCCAAATCTCCAGGGCTGTGGGCTGGCAGGCGGAACGAAAGTTGATAGGAGCCAAGTGACCCTCTTCCTGCCCGCCAGGAAATCAGTCAAGCAGTTGGCATTTATCGGGTACCTCCTCCGGTTCCGCGTTGTGCAAAGGAGAACCACAGGACTCCATCGACCTCTTCCGGCCCCCTCCAACCCAACCCCCCACCACGCGAGGACCCAGAGGGCATTTGCGGCCCCCTTCCCCCCCTTTACGTGATAATCAGCAAAATCTCTGCCTTCTCCACGAGATTCTAACGCCCCACTGTGAAAAACCCCGCGTGTTCTAGCATATTCCCACCAGCCAAAATTGGACCGAGGTTTGTTTATTTAATTTTTACATAAGCGCTTTTTTCGTGTCGGCCTCCTCAACTCTGTATAAATATTAACTTATTTAAAATCGATTCACTCCGTCCTCTTAACAAACCTACAAGGTAGGGGCTATGATGATCCTCTGTTTAAGAAAGACATTGAAGCACAGAGAGATTGCACATCTTGTCCAGGGGCCACCCGCCGTCCAGGAAGTGGCGTCACTGTGGGTGTGCGTGGGCACCGGGCAGGCGCGACAGGGCCGGGGGCGGGGGGCGGGGGGGGGGGTTGCTGGAGACACAGCAGGGGGCACAGACGTGTTGGCAGGCACCAGGCTCTGCTGGGAGCCAGGAGACACCACGTGGTCTCTGCCACCAAAACATCAGAGTATCAGGGCGGCCCCCGTCGCCTGCCTGGTCAGCAGCCCTGCTTGGGCTTCCCTGGGGCTCAGCCTGCCGCCAGTGGGGTCTCTCCTGCCCTCCCTTAACCACGGCACTGTGTTTACTGGGGTCTGGGCTTGTTTTCCGAATGCGAGACTTTGTAATTGAAAACACTGGGGCACCTGGGCGGCTGGGCATCCCACTCTCGATTTCGGCTCAGGTCATGATCTCACAGTTCACGGGGTCGAGCTCCACGTCGAGCTCTGCCCTGACAGCACTAGTCTGCTTGGGATTCTCTCTCTCTCCCTCCGCCCCTCCCTGCTTGCCCATGCGTGAACTCTGTCTCTCTCTCTCTCTCTTTCTTTCCAAATGAATAACATTAAAAAAAAAATTTAGAAAATGCTTTCCGAAAAGACATGTGCCCCAGATGTCCAAAAACAGGCAAAACCTTGGAAACAGGGGTGGGGGGCGGAGGGGGGGGGGTGGGGGACGATCCTTGTAGGGAGGCAGCAATGGGAAGGGGTCTGAGGAGCCCTCCGGGTGACGGGAGGTCCTGCGTCTCCACGTGAGTGGTGTTATGTGGGGGCTTGTGGACATTAATCTCGGTCAAGTGCACATTTAACGTGTCCACACTCACCTCCCTCCCCCCCCCCCCACCGCTCACACATACATTCACACCCACACGCCAAGGCCAGGTTCTCAGAGGAGCTCAACAATGGTGGGTCTCGCCTGCTGGCTGAAATAATCTTACCAGGTCCCTCCCTCCCTCCTTAGCCTGGGGTGGCTCCCTCTTACCAACTTTGGGGAATCCAACACCCAGCCTGGCCTCTTCCTCACGCCCCCTCTGACCTCTTTAAGGACACCTCCTGCTCCCCCTCTCTCCCGTCTGCCCCCCCTGCCCCCACCAGCCAGACCGTGAGCCCCCCAACACCAGAATATCACTTCCTGCCTTGGAGATCCAGCCCCTGGGAGAAGGGAGACTGAAACCCAGACAGGAGCCTACCCGGGCACCTGAATTCTTCAAGTCACCGAACGTTTACTTCCGCTGGAGATGGGTGCCGTGATGTCCATTTCACGGATAAGAAAATGGAGGCTCAGAGAGGAGAAGAGACAAGATCACTCATGCAGCCAGTCATTATTTCTCTGGCTCCCGCTGTGAGCCTAGCCCTGCAAACCTCCAGGGAAACCAGGCCGACGGAAGCTAGGCCACACCCTTATGAGCTCACGGGGTGTGCGGGGGCCAGAGCATCTGGTCGAGGTGTCCGTGTGTAATTTTCGAGAAGTTACGAAACACGATGGATGCCAAAAACAGAATAGCAAAGCCCAGCTCAGCTACGCTCCTTGTGGGGTCAACTGATTCCACAAAGGTCAGGGACCTTTCTAAACAATGCCCGAGTATGGCACGGAAAGGAAGTTTCACCTTCTTTGCCTTATTTCCAACTACCGGATGCTTTTTCTTAGTGGGAGAAAGTTCCCAGGCCTCACTCAGTGTGCATAGGGCAATAAAGGCTTTCACAAGAGGAAACCCTGAGCTGAGGCCTAAAAGACGAGTAAGAATGCACCGGATAGAAAGGGTCCGAAGGAGTCAGGGCTGTGCAGAAGCAGCCCTTCCCCGTGAGGACTGGCCCTTGCCAAACTCTGCAGGCCCGTCTTGCATCACTCTCCCTATCGCTCCTTGCACTGGCAACACCAGCCTCCTCGCGGTTCCTGGAATGAACCACAGGACCTTTGCACATGCTACACCCGCTGCTTGGAACACCTGCTGGGCCTATTTCCTGCTTGTCTTCCAATGCCCAACCTGGGATCGTCCCCTTGTGAAAACAACACCATTAACGACCCCATCCAGGACCTCTCTTTGTAACCCTTGTCACTGTTTCTGGCTAGTGACCGTGGGATTCCTTGATTAACATCCCCCTCCTGCACTGCCCTGGGAGCTGCCTCAGGGCACAGAGGGTGCTGGCTATGCTCACCAGTATAACCCCTGTGCCTAGTCGGTGTGATGCACCCCATAAATATTTGTTGGATGGATGGGAAGGAGGGAGGGAGGGAGGGAGGAGAGGAAAGATGAGGAAAGGAGAGCGTGTGGAAAAGCCCAGAAGCTGGAGCCTGCGGGGCATCTTAGGAGAACTGAAAATGCCCCAGCTGGCAGGTTTGGAAGCGGGCTTCAAACCCCAATCCGGCTGACTTTTCCCACTGAGTCACTCTGCCTTTCATCATGATCCCGTGCTCAGAGCCGTCCCTTTTCTCAAAATGGATGCGTGCCCCCCCCCCGCCCCACCCCCACCCCCCCCCCCAAGACAGGCAAGGAGCCAGTGACCGCTGTCTGAGCCTTTGATGCCTCCTCTGGGGCCGCGCTTAGAAAACCCGATGAGAGATTGCAGAGATCTCCCTCCGCCCCGAAACTGCACCACCCTGGTGCGACCGGCCCAACTTGGAAGCTGCTGGGGCTGCTGGTGTCCTCCCGGCCCCCGCTCCAAGGACAAGAGGCCGGGCCCTCGTGGCGGAAGGTGCCGTTCCCAGCCACCCGGGCCATCTGCCCCCGCGGGCCCGCTCTGGGCCGGGTCAGCTGGTGCGGCAGCCGGTCGTGGTCGCATGGATCTGGGCCACGGAGCTGTCTCCAGAAGGAGGCCGGGTGAGGGCTTAATGGCAGGCAGGCTGTGGCCCGACAGAGGCTGTGGGCTCCGCTCCGCCCCGGTCCCCAGGGGGGCCACGAGTGGCCCCCGCGCACATGCAGATAAATGCGTTACCGCTGATATCACAGTGGGGGGTGGGGCGGGGTGCAGAGGCGCTGGGGTGGCCGGGCCCGGAGCTGCCGTTTTCCGGGGACCTTTCGCTGGAAAATTTTTCTTGGGACAATTAAATCTTCAGCTGTCTCCTCGCAGGGAGTGCCTGCCTGCATCGTAATTACCCTTAAAAGAGGGAAGTAGGGGAAAGGACACGGAGGCGAAGAATTAAAAAATAACAAATCTGCTTTATAAACACAGCCATCAAGTCGCGGGTGCGCATCTACTCAGAAGGCTGCTCCCCACCCCCCCCACCCCCACCCCCGCCCGCCTGCCCGCCTCCATCAGCCCCGCAAAGCCCTTGACCCTTTGCACTCCGGGCTCCCTGGGACGTTGGAGGGGGGCCCCTCTCGAGGGGGCGGAGGGGGGGGGCCGTGTGGGGCAGCAAGGGGGTTCAGGGTGCTGCCTGGCCCTCACCATAGTCCATGAGGTGGAAGTTGCTGACCTTGGTTTACAGATGAGGACACTGGGACTGAGAAAGTCACCGGACATAGCGAGTGACGGCACCAGACAGGAGCAAGGTAGTGATACGTGCAACACGGGGACGGGTCTCAAAAACCATCGTGCACCAGGAGCAAGACCCGAAAGGGTGCCCACTGTGTGAGTCCACTTACGCCAAGATCTAGAACCGGCAAAACTAAGCTCCCGTGACAGAAGGCAGAGAAATGGGTGCCAGAGAAGGGAAGGACATTGGCCGAAGGGGCAGAGGGAACCTCTGGGGAGGTGGACATTGTGTCCTTTATGTTGACTGAGGTGGTCCTTACATGGGCGCAGGTGGCCATCAAAGCTCATGGAACGGTGACTTAAAATGCGTGCCTTTTATTGCTTGGAAGTTCTACCTTAATAACGTGGATTTAATAATAACAAAATAGGGGCGACCGGGTGGCTCAGTCGGTTAAGCATCCGACTTCGGACTTCGGCCCAGGTCGTGAGCTCGAGGCTCGTGGGTTTGAGCCCCGCGTCGGGCTCTGTGCTGACAGCTTGGAGCCTGGAGCCTGCTTTGGATGCTGCGTCTCCCTCTCTCCCTGCCCCTGCCCTGCTCATGCTCTGGCTCTCTCTCAAAAATAAATAAACAGTAAAAATAATAATAATAAAATAATGTGACTTAATGTTTATCTAGACCTTCCTCTGTGCTAATCCCTGTCGTAAGCGCTTTCCATGTGCTAAGCTATTATCGTCCACACTGATCTGTGACACAGGCACCTTGGGGGCCCCATTTCCCAAATGAAGAAACCGAGGCACAAGGGAGTTAAGAAACTTTCCCAAGGTGATGAGGCTAGTAAGAGGCAGAGCCTGGGTTCAAATCCAGATGGACTGACTACAGGGCCATACAGTTTTGTTCCATTTTGGCTTTTAATGCTTTTTTTTTTTGAACGAGAGAGAGAGAGAGAGAGAGAGAGAGAGAGACTTTGAGCAGGGGGAGGGGCAGAGAGAGAGAGAGAGAATCCCAAGCAGACTCCTCCCCATCAATGCAGAGCCGACCTCATGGGCTCAAACCCACAAACCATGAGATCAGGACCTGAGCGGAAATCAAGACTCTGACACTTAACCAACTGACCCCCCAGGCGCTCCAGGGCTGTATAGTTTTGAAAGCAAAGTTCAAAGTCACCCAATTAGTTGGTCTTAGAGGCGGGGTTAAATCCCAGGGCCTTTCCAACATGGGGAAAATACATTCATTCAAGAAACATGTACCCGGCGTCTCCTGTACATTATACTGTGGACAAATGGGGAACAACAGAAAAGTCCCAGGCCTTTGGGGGTGTCTCTGGGGGAGGGGATCACCAAATAATCCCCCAAATAAAGGTGGAGTTGCAGTCAGCGACGAGTGTTGGAAGGGGTGTCATAGGAGCCCAAATGCACCATCCGAAGGGGGAGTTGGGAGTTCCAGCGAGAGCACGCCCTCCTTTTGTATTCATGTGGAGACAGCAGGGCCCTGGCTTGCACCGAATTCCCGAGCCACCTGCCCCTAACTTGATTTCCCTTCTGAGCTGTGTATTCCGCTGACACGGAACAAGTTCGAAAGCCTCGTCTTTGAAGAGATGTGACAAAGGCCCTTTGAAATCGCCTGCCCGGCTCTTAGCACCTTGAGCCCCAGGCTCAGCTATTCCAAGAATGGTCTCTGTGCCTTCCCCTGGCCGGGCAGCCCAGGGAGTCACATTCCAGCACAGTGGGAACGCTGGAACGCTGGGCTGGGCGACAGCTGGGAGTGCCTGCCCTCCCCACCGCCACGAGGGAAGAGCCTGGCCTCAGGCCAAACACTCAGGCCCCTGGGAGACCCTGGGTGGCCTTGGCTCCAGGAAATTGAAAGCAGCTTTCAGGCGACAAAGGTTACAGGCCTGTTCCCTGAACGTTTACAACTTTGCTGATAGCTACCAGGTGGTGAGGGCCTGAGCGGGACGCTTTGGGTACAGTATCCTAGTGACTCCTCTCCTAGCTGTAGACCACCACCCTGGGGTCCCAGGGGAACACAGAGGAGGGAGTGCAAGTGCTATAAGAACAGTGCACCTGAGGGGCGCCTGGGTGGTGCAGTCGGTTAAGCGTCCGACTTCAGCCAGGTCACGATCTCGCAGTCCATGAGTTCGAGCCCCGCGTCAGGCTCTGGGCTGATGGCTCAGAGCCTGGAGCCTGTTTCCGATTCTGTGTCTCCCTCTCTCTCTGCCCCTCCCTCGTTCATGCTGTGTCTCTCTCTGTCCCAAAAATAAATAAAACGTTGAAAAAAAAAATTAAAAAAAAAAAAAAGAACAGTGCACCTGAGCCCCTCCCCGGCCATCCAGGGCTTCCCGAATCTTATCTCAGCCCATCTCCACCCGCTGAGATCATCCCTCTACGCCACCGAGTGGATATTTTTGGGAAGTCAGACGGTCAGGCTGGAGCCACGGCAGGAAGCTTGGGGTTTCTCTTGAGAGAAGTAGGAACCCTCTAGGGCAAGGGAGCAGCCTGCCCCAATATGATTTTTTACAAAAACAAAAAACAAAAACCCTGCTGGGCAGGAATGGATTGGAGGGGGAAATAATGGAAGAAGGAGGATCGTGATGAACTCCTCATTGATGGAGGTTTGGACCGCATCTATTTATTTCCTCCTTGCAAACAGTTTTGCATGCGCTTCACTGCGCAGAAGTCCCTAGGAGTGGGATGGCCGGACTGAACACGCGGGCATATTTTTCATCATATCCAGATTGCCAAGTTGCGTTCCGCGTCGTCCCCATCGTACGTGTGGGCCTCCCAGCCTCCACCCCGAACTGCTGCGCCCCCGGCCACACTTTGCCCGACCTCTCCCGCCCTGGCCCAGACCCCCAGAGTCCCGAACGCATTTGGAGCTCTCGTCGCCATCTGCAATTACAAGTCGTCGAGGAGAAAATCTCAGAATCAGGCTAAGTGGTGGCTGAAAAGACCGCCCAGGGGCTGCCTCTTCCAGTGCGAGTCAGACACAGGCCTCCAACACCCCGAAGAGGCCAATTTACCCATATTCTTCCAACCACAGAGAAGCTGCTTTTTTTGTTTTGTTTTCTTCCGTTCAGCCGTGAAAATAAGGCACAGTGCTGAGATGACATTGAAAACAGGCCCTAGGGTTATAAATGACGGAGGGCTGGTTGGAAAACCCTTCTCCTGGCCGCTCTCTGGACACCAAGAAAGGAGAGAGCTGCTGTCCTCTAAACTCTCTGCCTCCCACCCCTCGGGGGCCCCGTCTGGCTTCGTCAGAGTCCTGTGGCCACGGCCGCCACCTGCCAGCCAGCCTCCCGGCTTCCGTTCCACGCCGTCTCCACTGCTAGGTTTCCTTTCTGGAAGTGGCCTTTTAAAAGAGAGCGTTCTCTAATAATCAACAGCCCAGCATCTGCAGCAGTGTGGAGGCATGCTTTTCCAACGTTCGTATCATTTCGGGTTTATTTCTGTTTACTTTCAGGGAAGGGGAAGGAGGGCTAAGAGCTCAGCGTTTCACAACCAGTGTGCATGTGGTGTCTGATTTTAATCTTGGCATTTGGAGATGCTTTTGAAGATGGTGTATGTTATCTTTCTAAGACTGACCTGGTGAGTTTCTTGAAAGAGGATTTTGCAACAGAGTCTTCTTAATATTTTATCTTTTAAGACAAGGGATTCTTTCTTTCTTTCTTTCTTTCTTTCTTTCTTTCTTTGCCCCCATTGCCAAACAGCTGGATAGCAAACTCTGACACAGATAGGAATTATTATTCATTAACTGCTTATGAGCTGTCAGCTGCTAGAGGGGACCCGTTGTCTTCTCAGAGACTCTATCAGGGAGGTACGGGTCTTGGTCACATTTTACAGGTGGGAAACCGAGCCATGGAGCAGCTAAGTTACCCAAGAGCCAGTCAAGGGCAGAACCGGAGGCAAATCCAGCACTCCCGGGGCCTTCCCTTTGTAATCACGGTCGTCACCCGCCACGGGGCCTCCAACCATGTCAACCTAGCCAAGCTGGAGCTGTGGGTCCCAGAATTCCTTTCCCCGTATGGTTCCGGGGGTGATGCTGGCCCCGCGCGACATTTTGCTCAAGGTTTCAAAGACACACGTGAAGAAGCCACCACCGTTTTATGCTCTGAAGGCCGATGCAGGGCCCAGGCAGAGAGGCCACCCACGCGTGTTGTCCCCGAGCTGCTTGCTGTTCAGCTGGGTGGCAGAAGGTGGGGGGTGAGGGGCTGAAGGGAAGGGGGTAGAAGGGTGGGAGGTCCAGCGGTCAGATCCCCAGGATCCCGCAGCTCCAACGGGATCTTCAGCTCTTCCGAGTCCCGGACCAGGTGCACACACAGCTTCCAGGGAAGGGCACCAGGAATCCCTGCAGGTCCCCGCAGCATTGAGATTTGGGGTGGTGACAGATAGATGCAGGCTCCAGCTTGGCCTTGCTCGCATCCCTGGCAGCTCCCCTTGCTGGGTGCCGGCCCGGCTGATCCAGAGACACATCTGGCTGCCGCTAGAGGTGGAGGGAACGGCCTGTGCAGATGGCCCCGCCTCCTCCCAGCCTGCATGAGGTCACAGCCCTGGGATGGAGCCCTCCTTCCAGGTCACGCCTAAAGGCTCTGCTGCTCTGACGGGCCCCTGACTGATTCAGAAGAGTTCGGGTTTTGTTTGGAAAGGGGCCCTCTCTAGATTTGGCAGAGTTAGTAAATAAAAATATAGAAGAGCCAATTAAATTTGAATTTCACACACACACACATACACACACACACACACACATACACACACACACACACACATACACACACACACACACACACACACAGAATACTTTTTTAGTGTGTGTATGTCTCATGCAATATTTGGGGGCATACTTACACTAAAAGTGACTGGGTGTTCATGTGAAATTCAGATTTAACTGGGCATGGGCACCCTGTCCCCGTCCCCCAGTAGATGCTCTTCTAGGGAGAGCCCCCCCTCCCCCAAACTGAGCGCCTTCCATTTGACCGACATGATAAGAACATTTGCGCAAGCACTCGATCAGCAAGTGAGAGCCTCGGAGGATGTAGGACAGGCCGCGGTTGGTCCTTGCTGGGCCTCAGTTTCCCCCTCAGGCTACATCGGGAAGCTACAAAGTCCCCAAGGAACCCCAAGTCCACACACATCGTGATCAGCATCTAAAGTCCTGGTTCTTTCCTGAGGTGTCCAAAGGTCCAGCCTGCCACCGGACCTCACCTGCTGCCCAGCTCTCACGACCACCTAGAAGGACTTGATATTTCCCCAAAGACCATCTCTTCTCGCCTGCAGGGCTTTACCTTGATTCTTCTTGCCTGGAACACCTCTCCCTCCCTTGAATGCCACCTAAACTCCTATTCACCTTTAATGCCTCCCCTTCCCAGAAGTCCTCCCTGACCACTGCAGGCAGAGACACTCTTTTCACTTCTCTGTCCCTTTGGGCATCTTTTTTTTTTTTTTTAATTTTTTTAATGTCTTATTTATTTTTGAGAGAGAGAGAGAGAGAGAGAGAGTGGGGAGGCGCAGAGAGAGGGAGACCCAGAATCCGAAGCAGGCTCCAGGCTCCGAGCTGTGAGCGCAGAGCCCGACGCGGGGCTCGAACCCACGAACCGCAAGATCGTGTGACCTGAGCCAAAGTCAGACACTTAACCGACTGAACCACCCGGGCGCCCCTCACTTTGGGCTTCTCTCACGCTTACGTTACAATGGAATCGCAGCTTACGCGTGTCTAATGTCCTCCGAAGAGAAAAGAAAGGTGAATAATTAGAGCACCAGTGGCCCAATGGGCACCTGCACGCCCCAACTGGATATGAGATGCAGCTGAGAATCTGTTCTCTGGGGCTCAGTCCCCCGGGGTCTCTTATCCTGTAACTACCTGGGGATAAGTTTAGACTTCGAAGATTTTTTTTTTTTTTTTTTTTAACTAGCGGTACAGTGGTGAAGAATGGAAGCTTTGGCAGACGAGACTTGGCCTAAGTTCAGACTCCAGCTCTGCCGCTCACTCCCTGCGTGACTTGGAGCCGGCCGCTACCCCTCTGTGCCTCAGGCTCCCTATCTATAAAATGGGTGTAAGGAGAATACAGTTTCATAAGGGTGAATCCCGCCCACTGGCGTTGCTCTCCAGGCCCCTGAGCTCAGGGAAGGAACAGCAGGACTGCCCCGGGCTACCGACAACCCCTGCTGTGCGGGACTCACTGTAGACGTCCCCCACCTGGTAGTGCACTCCGTCAAGTGCAATTCTTATTATACTCGACCTTTGCTTTCCAAGCTGCCTCCGCTGAATGGCACCCTCCGAGGACTGTAACCAGCAGACAGTCCTGGGCCCGAGTCCCCTTCCTGCCGGTTCTCCTTGTGTGACCTTGAGCAAGGAATTTCAGCCCTGCTCGTCCCCCCCCCGGGCCAAGTGGAGAGAAGGTACCCGCCTTGCAGGGCTGTGAGGAGTGAACACCTGTGCTAATACATCTGCCACCTGGCTGCTTCTAGTCTTTTCCTCTTCCTACAGCTGTTATCACACCGCATTGCCTTGTCAACTCACGTGTGGTTCTCCCTGGCAACCTGGGGGAGGATGGGCATTAGCTCCAATTCGTCCAGGCTTCCAAGGCCAGTCTGTTCTTGGAACGAAGGAGGCATCCACATATGGGGAAGGAAGGAAGGAAGGAAGGAAGGAAGGAAGGAAGGAAAGAAAGAAGGAAAGAAGGGAAGGAAGAAGGGAAGGAAGAAAGGAAGAGAGGGAGAGAGGGAGGAAGGAAGGGAGGGAGGGAGGGAGGGAGGGAGGAAGGAAGGGAGGGAGGAAGGAAGGAAAGGAAGGAGGGAGGGAGGGAGGAAGGAAAGAAGGGAGGGAAGGAAGGAAGAAAGGAAAGAAAAAAGGGAGGGAAGGAAGGAAGGAAGGAAGAAAGAGAGAGGGAGGAAGGAAGGAAGGTATGAAGGAAGGGAGGGAAGGAGGGAAGGAAGAAAGAGAGAAAGGGAGGAAGGAAGGAAGGTAGGAAGAAAGGAAGGGAGGGAAGGAAGGAAGAGAGAGAGGGAGGAAGGAAGGAAGGTAGGAAGAAAGGAAGGGAGGAAGGGAGGAAGGGAGGAAGGGAGGGAGGGAAGAAGGAAGGGAGGGAAGGAGGAAGAAAAGAAAGGAGGAAGGAAGGAGGAAGAAAGGAAGGAAAGAAAGAATGAAAGAAGGGAGGGAAGGAAGGAAGGAAGAAAGGAGGAAGGGAGAGGAGAGAGGGATGAAGGAAGGAAGGAAGGGATGGAGGGAGGAAGGAAAGAAGGGAGGGAGGGAGGAAGGAAAGAAAGGAAGGAAGGAAGGAGGAAGAAAGGAAGGAAAGAAAGAAGGAAAGAAGGGAGAGAAGGAAGGAAAGAAGGAAGGGAGGGAGGAAGGGAGGAGGAGGGAGGAAGGGAGGGAGGAAGGGAGGGAGGAAAGGAGGGAGGAAGGGAGGAAGGAAGGAAGGGAGGAAGGAAGGGAGGGAGGGAGGAAGGGAGGGAGGGAGGGAGGAAGGAAAGAAAGAAGAAAGGAGGGAAGGAAGGAAAGAAAGAAAGAAAGAAAGAAAGGAGGGAGGAAGGAGGAAGGATCAACCCCTTTCTCCTCAGCCTTGCCCAACAACAAGGTTATAATCAGAGGAATGGACCAACAACCCCTGTTCTTTCTCATATCTCTTTTCTGGAATCGCAACTTAGGTTTGTAGCTGTCTAATTTATTATTATATGGTGCAGTGCAGGGTAATTATATGCTGTGGAATAATTTGTTATAACTTGGGCTGAGGCCTATAACTGTATAATTTATTATTATACAGTACAGTGTTGAATAATATGAAGAGTGTATAATTTATTTCAGGCTCACGAGCCTAACCTGTAATCCAAATGCAGCGTGCAGTCTACATGGATGAGTTCACGTTTCTGCAGAAGCCTCAACTTAGGGATTTCTTCATTGCTAAGTTCTCTCCTTGGGCTTCTCAGAACTCCCAGCCAAGACTTGCAGAGTTCCCAGTACTGCTTGGAGCGAGGCTCAAGGCAGCCCCAGCCCTCGCCGAGTGGGGGCTTCGGCATCGGATCAGAGGAAAGGAGGGCCCCGAGCTGTCACGCTGCCCAGCTGGGTGTCACCCTGCCCAGCTGTCCGTGAACCTGGGCAGGAGGTGTAGAACCATGATCAAAACCCAGCGTCCTGGATCCCCGGCAGGACCTCCCTGGCCGGCAGGATCTCCCCGGGTTTATTCGATGACTGTTTTTGTTCTCTTCTTGGCACTGGGGATACATCATTGAACAAGAAAAGGTGTCCCCTCGTGACGCTTGCATTCTGGGGGTTGAGGGCTTACAGCCCCCTGGTCCGTTGTTTCTCACAGTGTGGTTCCTGGACCTGCCTCGTCTGGGAGCTGGTTGGAAATGCAGAACCTCAAGCCACCTTGAGCTCCCGAAGGTCACCTTAACAGACCCCCTGGTGATTCACACTTGAGAGGCACTGCTTGAGCTTGTGCACGATTGAGGAAAACTGTTTCCTTCTGTATATCCGCCTTGCCCTGCAAATATATGCCTTCTCCCCAGGGCTTTTTTTTTTTTTTTTTTTGTCCTGGTCACAAGTGTTCATTGTGCAAGCTTTGGAAATGACAAAAAAAAAAAACAAAAACAAAACAAAACAAAACAAAAACAAAAACAAAAACAAAAACAAAAAAACTCACAAAGAAGAAAATCAGAATTACCCAGGATTCCACCATCCAGAGATGGCTCTGTTGATACTTTCGTGGCTAATTCATCGGATGTTTTGCATTCATAGATTTTTTTTTTTTTTTAACACAATTTCAAGAAAAGAGGCAATGGTGTAGAGAGAGCCGTGGTTCTCCAAAACCAGCATGCATCCGCCTAGAAAGCTCGCTCGGACACACATTGCTGGACCCGACCCCAGAGCTTCTGCTCAGAAGGGGATTCGCGTTTCTAACAAGCTCCGGGTAGTTAAGAGCTGCTGGTCCAGAGGCCACATTTGGGGAGCTCCTGGTGTGGCTGTTAAGGTCTTGGGCTCTGGGTTTTAGCCTTAAAGCGTTGGAAACCTGACTCAGCCACCGACGACTTGCCTGCAGGGAAGTCATGGGCCTCCGTGCTCCTACCTTCTACCTCCACAAGGACACTGCCTGCCTCATAAGATTATTAGAAGGACTAAATGAGTTAATTAGAGAAGTGAGGCACACAGGAAGTATTAATTATGGTTAATGTGAATATAATTTTATACCTGAGCTTTCTGAGCTCAACCATTGTTCATAAACATTTTTAAGTCATTATTTTTCGGCGTATTGGTTTTTTATTTTATTTTTTTCTTCCACATTTTTGAGGAGCGGGGAGGGGCAGAGGGAGGGGGACAGAGGATCTGAAGCAGGCTCTGCGCTGTCACCACAGAGTCCAAACTCGCGAATGGTGAGACCATGACCTGAGTCGAAGTCAGACACTTAACTGACTGAGCCACCCAGGTGCCCCTACATATTTGTTTTTTTAAAGTCTGCAGAGTTGTCTTTCAAACTGATCCGTTTATCAAGTCCCTGTTTTTTGACTAATAGAATATCCACAGGGCTGCAATAAGCATTTTCGTGGATAAATCATGGTGTACCTGTCTGCTTATCTCCTTTGGATAGAATGTTCTAGATGTAAAGTTGTTGCGTCAAATGGTATGACCATATTTAAGGCTTTTGATACGCTTTGCTAAATGGACTTCCCGAAGAGTACTACTGACTTATAATGCCATCAGCAGCATCTGGGGACATCTCTTCTATTTTTGTTAATGCCCATGTTGGGTTTTTAAATTATGCTAACGTTTGGTTTGCTAATTTGAATTTTTTTGATGACTACTGGAGTCGAGTATCCCCCTCCAATACCTTAGGATTTAACTTAAAAAAAAAAAAAAAAAGACTCCTCAAAAGTTGTGTTTACATGAAGTCAACCAGCCCTTTTCCCCTCCAATGAACCGACTATTTTGGCATCACTCAGCCCCGTGGGAGCAGAGGCATCACCTCACAGGTAAGAGCTGCCTGTTGAAATCCCACCTGGG
This sequence comes from Leopardus geoffroyi, assembly GCF_018350155.1. Taxonomy (NCBI): domain Eukaryota; kingdom Metazoa; phylum Chordata; class Mammalia; order Carnivora; family Felidae; genus Leopardus; species Leopardus geoffroyi. Next base: position 28,958,070 of record NC_059336.1, read on the forward strand.
CTGCTGGTAACATACCTCCCACTTAATAGACAGGTGTGGACTCGAGAAGGCATGAAGCGTTAACAGGACAAACAGAGGTAGAGAAGTCATTTGTTCAACAAAAACTCCCTCATCGTCTCCCCACAGGTCAGGCCCTCTGCTAAACACAGAGGGGTGTGAACGCAAAAACCAGAAAGTCTCCACACATGGGGGTGAAGAGAGTGGGGAGAGCTACACAGAAAATACACACACACACACACACAATGTGAAATGAGGGTGCAGATAAGGGCAAAAGGGTAGGAATTTCCTAAGAAATGGCATGGCTTTGAAGTCAGAGCGGACCTGGGTTCAAATCCTGTGCCTTCCAGCTCCTAACCTTGGGCACGTCGCCTAACTTCCCTGAGTCTTAATTTCTGCACCTGTAAAATGTGAAGGCTATTTTGAGGCTCAAATGAGTGCAAATCAGTGAAGAATATCTGGAAACAGGGAGGCAATGAATCTCAAAATGGTGACCCAAGGGCCAAATATAGCCTGAAAGTCTCGTTGGGTCTCTCCAGTGGTTTTGAAAAAATGTTTAAGGAGGAGTTAGGATGGCTTGGGCCAATAGTTCTCCATCTTAGCTGACCAAGAGAAACACCTGGAGATGTATTGGTTGCTTGAGAAGAGAGCTGGGCTCATTCACTGACCTTCCTTCTGGCCAGTAACATGGAGTAACAATGGAGTGTCATGAAATGAGTTTATCCTCTCATCGGAAACAAAAAACTGAGCAAAATAAACAAGCCAACTGTTTGACATTGGGCATCAGAGAACAAAGGAAGTGATCCCTGAGAGATTAAAAGAGAGAGAGAGAGAAGATCCCGACAATTGCCCCCATCTGACTATCTAGAGAGAGTTTTCAAACCACAGTGCCCCTAGGTGGAGTCCAGTGGTCTCTCTGAGTCGAGGAGGTGCACCTGGGAGGCCAAGGCAGCTAGAATTCACAGGGTAGTGTCACTGAGGAGAGAGGGGAGATGGGTGGGAAGAGAGAGGAGGGAAGGAAGGAGGGAAAGGATGGGAGGAAGGAAGAAAGAAAGAAAGATTGAGAGCAAGCAAGCATGAAAAAGTTCTGGACATCTGCAGAGAAGCCTTTGAGTCTTCTTCTGAATACTGATGACCACATCTAGATTAGCCAGAGTTTTCCAGAGCAATGGAACCAGTAGGAGATAGATGTATATATATATATATATATATATATATATATATATATATATATCCAATATGTAAAGGCCAGGGGACAAATGATGTAAGTCCCAACTCAAGTCCAAAAGCCCAAGAACCAGGAGAGTGGTGTCCGATGTCTGAGGGCAGGAAAAGATGGATGTCCCAGCTCAAGCAAAGAGCACAGTCATCTTTCTTCCACCTTTTTGTTCTAGACAGGCCCTCAAGGGATTGGATGGGGCCCACCCACACTGGTGAGGGCCATCTTCATTACTCAGTCTACCAATTCAAATGCTAATCTCTTCCCCAAAAAGCTCTCACAGACACACTAAGAAACAATGTCCTATCAACTCTCTGGGCATTCCTTAGTCTGGACACATAAAATTAACCATCAGTATGCATGGAAACTGAGGTTATGACCATCATCATCATAAATCTACCGCTTGTCAACTTGGTGCACATATATATTTCCTTAAGCTATACTTAATCTCCAAATGAAAGCAATAAAAAGCCGTAATTCCATCTAACATGACAGAATTACTCCGTGTACAACCAAAAATGTACCAATCTCTTTCCCAAAAGAAGCGAAAGGTCTTTGAATGATGTTTACTCCTCTCCTGACAATCCCATAACTGAAATACAGTAGTTCCCCTTATGTGCAAGGGATCATTCCAAGACCACCCGTGGATGCCTGAAAACGTGGATAGTACTGAACCCCAAATATACTATGCTTTTTCTGATACACGTATACCTATGACAAAGTTTGATTTGTAAGTTAGGCACAGAACGAGATTAACAATAACTAATAATAAAATAGGACAAATTATAACAACATACTGTAATGATAATAACATACGGTAATTCACATATGTGAATGTGGTCTCTCTCTCTCAAAATATCTTACTGTACTGTACTCACTCTTTTTCTTCTTGTGATGATGTAAAGTGCTAAAGTGCCCACGTGATGAGATGAAGTGTGGTGAATGACAGGGGCTTCCTGACGAAGCGTTGGGTTCCTATGGATTTTCGGATGTTGTCAAAAGGAGGAACCTCTACTTCTGGACGGTGGTTGACCACAGGTAGCTGAAATCACTGAAAGTGAAACCATGGATAAGGGAGGATTACTGAAATACGATGTAAAATTAACAATCCTTAAATACCGGTATTTTAAAGTCAAAACATCTTACGTTACATGATAAGGTAATAACAGAACAGAGGAAACAAAGATACTTACTTAAGAAATATGTATCCACACAAATGTATTCATAATTAAATAAGGAGGAAATACTCAAGACAATTATCGCCCTGATTTCTGTAACTGGATCTGCTGGATCAGATGGCACAATGACAGAGCTCTCTCTTACTCTGGGCCCCACTCAACACTAGCAGCTTTTCGGGTCACTCACTACTTAGACTGGGCTAACACCCCCCAGTGGAGAATACGTTGCCTCCAAAATCCATGGAGGCCCACTGGGCATTGTGCCTCTTTCTTGGCCCTAGGAGGGGCCAGACGCAGCAACTGATTATCACCTCGGAAGGGATGTCTTGACACACCCCACCCCACCGGACCTCTAGAACTTTCACCGAGGTAGAAGACACCCACATTTTTGTCAGACTTACTTCTCACTTTGTGACACGCAAATGTCTTACCAGTAAATGTAAAGTAGCTGCTACTTCCTGCTTACTGGGTCCAATTGGCATAATGTCATCCATGTAACAGGCTAGCGTGACATCTTGTAGAAGGAAAAGGTGATCAAGATCCCTGCCAGCTAAATTATAACGTGGATCTGGAGAGCGGATATACCCTCAAGGTAGGACAGGGAATGTGTATTACTCACCATGCCAGGTGAAAGCAAACTGCTCCGGTGGGCCTTATGGACAAGGATGGAGAAGAAAGCATTTGCCAGATCAGTAGCTGCACACCAGCAACAGGGGATGGGTTAATTTGCTCACAGAATGAAACCACATCTGGTACAGCAGCTGCAAATGGAGGCATCACTTAGTTAAGCTTATGATAATCCACTGTCATTCCCCAAGCTGTGTCTCTCTTCTGCACAGGCTAAATAAAAGCGTTGAAGGAGGATATGGTTTGGAATCACCAACCCAGCATCTTTCAAGTTCTTGATGGTGGTGCTATCCCTGCAACCCAACAGGGATGTAGTATTGCTTTTGATTTACTATTTTTCTTTAAAAAAATTTTTTTTTAAACATTTATTTACTTTTGAGAGACAGAGTGTGAGTGGGGGGAGGGCAGAGAGAGAGAGGGAAACACAGAATCTGAAGCAGGTTCCAGGCTCAGAGCTGTCAGCACAGAGCCCAATGGGGTGGCGAGGGGGGGGTTCGAACTCACAGACCCTGAGATCATGACCTGAGCTGAAGTCAGACGCTTAACCCACTGAGCCACCCAGGCGCCCCGATTTTCTATTTTTCTTTTTTTTTTTTTTTAATTTTTTTTTTCAACGTTTTTATTTATTTTTGGGACAGAGAGAGACAGAGCATGAACGGGGGACGGGCAGAGAGAGAGGGAGACACAGAATCGGAAACAGGCTCCAGGCTCTGAGCCATCAGCCCAGAGCCCGACGCGGGGCTCGAACTCACAGACCGCGAGATCGTGACCTGGCTGAAGTCGGACGCTTAACCGACTGCGCCACCCAGGCGCCCCACCGATTTTCTATTTTTCTAAGTAGCAGCAGTTCTAGTGGCTTTCACTTGGCCTTTCACTTGTTCCTACAATAACATTCCTCATTCCACAGGTCAGGGAACAAAGTCAGGGATTCTGCCAGATGCTAAGTATGTCAGTTCTGATTATGCATTCTAGAACAGGAGAAATGACCACAGGTTGAGTTTGGGGACCCATTGTAAAACAGATATGATCTAAAGCCCCATTGATCACCTGACTTCCATAAGCCCCCACCCTGACTGGTGTCCCTGACAGCAACATTTGGGGTCTCTTAGAATTAAAGTTAGAGCCAGTGTCCAATATTTCCTGAACAGTCTGGTTATTTCCTTTTCCCTAATGTACAGGTACCCTGGCAAAAGGCTGTAGGTCTTTTGGGGGGGAAGACTGGGAAAAGATTATCAGTATAACTTTTAGGGAGTATATCAGGATCCTTCCTTAAGGGGACCCAGCATCCCCTCAATTAAGGGGTTTTGGATCTGTAAACTGACTCAAGTCTGGGGATCAATTGAGGGGCCATGACTCCATTTTTATGATTTGAGTTAGACTCTTGTTCACTTGATCTAGAATTCCTCTGCTTAAACAGATCGAGTAAGAATTTACTAGGCTTCCTATTTCCCTTCTAGGAATACCATAATTAATACCATGAATACCTATTTCCCTTCTAGGAATACCATGGGTCATCACACGTCACACTATTCTAATTGATGCTTGGATTCTGCTGTCCGTTCTGGCAATCACACTAACCTTGCCTTTGGTGTGGTTGAATGCAACCACGTGGCTCCTACCACCCCAGGACCCACTTGCTCCCATTGCATTTAGGTTTTCCAGTTGCGTGGCTTCAGTTCCCAGGCTAAGGTCTAGCCTATAGAGAAGAGCGATCACAGGGCTCTTCAAGGATGCTGGGACTCCTCTCACAAATGGATTTCTCAGAGTACTGCTGAAAGATATGTCTTCTGGAACTTCCTCACATGAGCTAAATCTTAATACTTTATTTATTTATTTATAGAGAGAGTGTGAGCAGGGGAGAAAGGCTGAGGGAGAAAGAGAATCTTTAAATCTTTTTTTTTAAATAATTTTTTCAATGTTGTATTTATTTTTGAGAGAGAGATAGAGAGAGAGAGAGAGAGAGAGAACTAATGGGGGAGGTACAGAGAAAGAGAGACAGAGGATCCAAGGTGGGCTCTCACTGCCAGTGCAGAGCCTAATGTGGGGCTTGAACCCACAAACTGTGAGATCATGACCTGAGCTGAAGGCTGATGTCTAACCAACTGAGCCACCCAGGTGCCCCAAGAAAGAGAATCTTAAGCAGGCTCCATGCTCCACGTAGAGCCTGATGTGGGGCTCAGTCTCACGACACTGGGATCAAGCTAGATCTTAAATTACAAATCCACTCTAACATTCCGATCTCCCTAAGCCTCTGAATCCCTATACCTACATTGAACCAAGGGATGTTGGGCATTTCCATTCACTCACAGTGGGCTGTCTATCTTTTGGTTCATGCTTCAGCCAATCAACCAAACAGAGCCCTTCCTGACTCCTTGAACTACAATGTCAAATGGGGAACCCTTGCTTAGTGAACCCACGTCAGTAAATTTGGCCTGATCCTACTTCATGTTCCTTCCACTATTATCCTACCCCCTTAGTATTCATTCTCACACATGTTCCTGGAATTTCTGCCGATAAAAATTGGAAAACTCAAGTAGTTCTTTCGGAGTGTAATTCACTTTGTACCTCAAATGTTGGGACCTTCTGAGATTTAAGTCCAGTTCTAGGTCTGGAAACAAAGAGGGGTGGTGGTGGTGGATCCTGGGAAGAATCAGCATTGTCTTGTAGGGTGATGTAGGTTCATCAGGTGTAACAAATGTACCCTCTGGTGGCGATGTTGGTAATGGGTGAGGCTGTGCATGTGTGAGAGCAGAGGGTATGTGAGAAATCTCTGCACCTTCCTCTCGATTTTGCTGTGAACCTAAAACTGTTCTAAAAAAATAAAGATTTTAAATATAAACAAAAAAGCTGTTAACTAATATGCCAACAAAGGAGATAAAATTGAATAATAAGAAATAGTCAATCCAAAAGAAAGCAGAAAAAAGAGAAAGGAAACAAACAACAACAAATGGACAAATATAAAACAAATAGCAAGATGGTGCATTTAAACCCAACCACATTAGTTATCACATTAAATGTAAATGGTCTAAATGCCCCAATTAAAGAGGCAGACATTATCAGATTGGATTAAAATCAAGACCCCAGGGGTGCTTAGCTGGGTCAGTTGGAAGAGTGTGTGACTCTTGATCTTGGGATCGTGAGTTGGAGCCCCAAGTTGGGTTTAGAGATTACTAAAAAAAATAATAAACTTAAAAAAAAAAGACCCAATAATATGCTTGGTCCTTTAGGCACTTGGTGTTTGCTGCCCTTGGTGGTAAAGACTCAGGAAATGGTAACAACTAACTCCTATTGAACATTTCTTATTTGCCTCATAGTGTTTCAAGGACTTGAGATGTATTATGTCATCTAATCCTCCCAATGGCCCCATGAGGTAGATACTAATGTCACCCTTGTGTTATGGCTGAGGTTATAAATTGAGGCCCGAAGAAGTGGAGGAACTTGACAACTCCACCTCCAAGTCAGAGGTGGAGCCCCAGTAGCTGTGTTCTAACATCCCACTCTGCCTCCTCTTGGACGTGTGGTCCCTCCCCTGTAGGGCCAAAGCAGAAGGCTGGGCCATCTGTGCCGGGGGCTGAGAACGAGGAGGACTTCCCAGCATGTGGTACAGGAATGTCAGTGCAGAGCAGCATCAAGTTAGCCCGGGGAAGCAGCTGCTAGCACCTCCAAATGAATCTTCGTGTGCCACCGCCTTCTTCCCAGGGGCCTTGGCTCTGATTCCAGACCACAGCTCACTGAGAGCCTGGCAGCTGTGTATTCTCTGGGTGGCCTGTCCCACCCTCAGAACATTGTTCTGCCCATCAGCGTTAGAGATAAGATCTCTCTGGGAGGACAAGCCCTTGGAAGCCAGTTCCAAATGCCAAGCAACCAGATTGTCCCAGCATTTTTTCAGACTTTTGCCAAGGTCTGCAGACCTGCTCTGATGGCAGGATAAATGACTAGGCTGGACACATACCTCAGAGGACCGAGGAACACTGGTCTAATCAAGAGTCAGGCATCCATAGAGATATTTTGTTCACTCATTCATTCTTCTATAGATTGAATGAGCACCTTCCACATGTCAGGCACTGCTCTCGGCTCTGAGAATACAGTGAGGACTGTGAAAAGGCTCTGCCTCCCAGAGGCTTGCAGACTAGTTGGGGGAGACAGCCAGCCAGAAGAAAAGTCTCTGCAGTAAAGCATGGTGGCTGGAAACATAGCAGCCATGACAAGGTAAATGGATGTAACCAGCCATGTTTTGAAGGAGGAACAGGAGTCTTCTGGGGAGACAAGATAGGGAAGGCCATCGTAGGTGAGGGCCAGTGTTGCAGAGGCAGAGGTGAATAGAAGGATGTGTTGGGGAGCTCCTGGGACTTTGGTAAGCATGGAGTATACATGTAAGGAGGTGAAGCCAGGCAAGCCTAGAGAAATGGGAAAGGACTTTGAATGCCTGGCCAGGGAGTTTGGATTTGACCCATTGGCCCGGAACAAGGTGCCCTTGAAGGGTTTGATGCAGGTGCATGGCATGGGGAAATTGGAGTTTCAGGGAGGCCATTCTGGTGCCAGAGGAATGGCCGTGTGGATGGGGACTGCAGAAAGCCACCAGAGACAGAAAGATGAGAGAGGGGGCTGGTAAAGAGATACTGGCAAGAAATAATGGGGAATCAAATTAGATAAATGTCAGTCTGGCTAATAAGTAGGGGGTGGATGGGGTGAAGAGGTGGAATGTTAGGGCCTGGAGAATTACCAGACATGGGAGAGGAAGTGGAAGCGGGGGAGGGCTGTGCTAGACTGATCTAGACGATATGACCACAGACAGAGGAGAGGGCTAAGGGTGACTCTTCACCACTGGCTGTGACAGTGATCAGGAGAGGTGGGCTCTGTCACCAAGGACATGTGGAGATGCCTGGATTTCTCATAGTCCCACAGGGCTGTTCTTTCAGAGCTAATGGAAGCCAGAAGGGGATTAGGGCAGAGAGCTCCCAACACAGCCATCCTCACAATGCACAGAGCCAAATATCTTAAAAGTCAATGCCTGGGAGAGAAGCAGGTGTGGCCCCAGGCAGTCACACTCACCCTTCACTACCTCTCTTCCCCTTCCCTCTATTTGTTTTTAAGTTCCAGCCACAGTTGCAGGTCCCTGCTCTGCCTCCAAGTATACGTTCATGTTATTCCCTCTGCCTAAAATTCCTACTGCCTCCAACATGCCTCATTTTGCTAATTCTTTCTTTAGGACTTTGCTGAGATCTCCTCCAGGACTTCTCACCTTCCAGATGATTTAGGATTCCCTCTGTGCTCTGCCAGCCCCTTGTCATAGTTCTAATTACAGTGAAGTACAGCTTTTCTTCTTATTTGCCACCACTGGATGATGAGTACCTCAGAGGTTAGAACTGTGTTTTATCTACTTCTTGATTTTCAGGACCAACAAGAGGCCTGAAATAACAGAGATGGATGGATTGATGGGTGGATGGATAGTTGCATGGGTGGGTGGAAGGATAGAGTGAGTTATGAATGGATGGAGGGATAATAGGTATGTGAGGGATAGGTGGATAGATGGATGGATGGATGGATGGAGAGAGTTATGGATGTGTGGAGGGATAAATGGATATGTGAGGGATAGGTGGATGGATGGATGGATGGATGAGTGAGTTATGGATGGATGGAAGGGTAACTGGATATGTGAAGGATAGGTGAAGGAATGGGTAGATGGAGTGATATACAGATAAGTGAGTATACAGATTGGTGAAGCGATGAGTAAATGAGGATTAGAGAAGCGACAAGATGGAGTAAGAGAAAGAGCAAACAAAGAGCAGGCAAATAAATAAATGAGTAAGTGAATGATACTAAGAATGAATGAGCAAGCGAATTGATGAACAAGTGAGTGAATGAATAAGGAGAAAATAAGTGAGAGAATGAATGAATGAATGAGTAAACAACTTGCATGAATAAAATCAAGAACAAGTAGATAGGTCAATGAGTTGATGAACAAAAGTAGAGAAAGAAGGTAATCTGGGCCACCCAAGCAATCAGAGCTTGGAAGGCATCTGGAGCACAGTAGGTACTCAACAAACATCTGTTAAATAAATGAAGGACCAAATGAATGTCGGTAGATGAGTTCACCCAATGCGGTGGCAAACACTAGGGCGGATAGTAAGAGGCTTTGGTTCTAATCAGTTTTCGATCCCTTGAGTTTTCGATTTTGTTGCTTTGAGTTCATCCTTTTTCTTCTCTAAGCCTCTACTTCCCCCGTTAGTAAATGAGATGATTGCCTTTATTTGTCAAGTCTATTATAAAGAGGTAGTAATAAGAGCCACGTGGTAATAATAGGGGCTCAACAAATGTTAGTTCACTCCAGCACGCCCACGTTTTTGTCCTATTTGAAATACCTTGAATATTTTTTAGCATTACAAAGCCCCTCCTAGTCTCCCCTCTCCTGGAGGCACACTTTCTCACTTACCCATCTGAGCAGCTGGATTTAACCCATGACACCTCCTGGGATTCTGGTCTCTGCTCAGGAAATGCTCTTCCACTCACGTATTTCAATCTTGGTTGAGAGCCCTCAGCATGTGTAGTTTATTATTGTTGCTTTTATCATCATCATCACCATCATCATCGTTATGATTTAAATTTTCCCCCAGAGCTTCAGGGCCAGACGACAGAATAAATCGGTCCTGGTTCTATCTTAATTGTAAATTTTGAGTGGAAAAAAAAAGATAGGATGCATGGAAACAGAAAAGTGCTTTGTTCTCGAGTGAGGCTTAAATTTCTGAAAGCCAATTGCCCAAGCTCCCTGTCCTCCCCGCTGATGAGAGCTACAACAAGCCTTACTTCCTTCTCTTCACAGTGAGGAAATTGCTTCATCATTTGCAGCCAAAGGAAAAAGACAGCCCTAAGAACAGCCTGTTTTAATAGGAAGTGCAGAGAAGATTTCTGACCAGAATGCTCACAACCACCCATTTATATTAAATAGGATCCTGAGCTCTCACCTGAAATTCTCATTTTCTCTTTGTCTGCAACCACAAGACCACCAGGATGGTGGGAAACCTCCCTCAGCATGTATTGCTCTGTCTCGCCACAAGGGGGCGCTCCCAGATCAGACACAGGTGGCTCTCAGCCACCTGCCTCGCTGCTGCCACCTCCTGTGGATGCAGCATCTTTGCAGACCCATCCAGAAGAGTTGGACCAAGGGGCTGCTGCCCACTTAAGACCTCCATGAAGACCAGGTGCAGCTCTGAAGACTGCCGCAAGGTCACTACAGAGGAACGGGATTTTCCTTGAGACTTCCTTGGATCACCACAAAAGAGGCTGGGGCTCTGGGGAGGCAATGGACACTAAATGGAAGGCCTACTGTGTGCCAGGGCTTTACATAACTCAAGTCAACACTCCACAAGCACTGAGGGTCTTTGATGATGGCTATCCACTAGGCAGAGTAGACTGAGGGTCAAGGAAGAAGCTTGACCTTCAGATGAACTTCATCAGCAGCCATCACCACTTCCCACAACACGTCACTAAGCAAGAAAGTGGTGCCAACCGTGGACTAGTTTAGCCTGATCCCAAATGAGCTTCTGGGGTGTGAATTGCACCCACACCAGGTGAGGGACTGGGCTTTTGTACCTCCAAGCCTGGGGTGGCCGGGGACAGAGTTGCTGGAGAGAAGGTACTTTTCTGGAGAAGAGGGCAGGGAAGGTACGTGCCTGGATTCACAGCAATGGCAGTGTGCCAGCCGGAAATGTGGTGTGGCTCCCAGCGTTGACTACCAAAGTCAGCAATGGTCATTTCCAGGCTATCACTATGTCCGGGATCGTCCCTTCCCAGGCACAGGGTGCGGGGATGACTCATAGAGCCCTTGCCTTCCAGAGTTCCCCAGTGTCAACCCTGACACTCTCATCACTGTCTCCCGGGATCTTCCCCCCTCTCTCCAAAGGCAAGTCTCCATTGAAAGTCAACGTGTAGCCTTGGGAGTGAGACGAGTGAGATGGGACCGTGGGGATCCTCTCAAGGACACCTGCAGCCTACCTAGACTCTGAACACACACACCTGTGCCCAGCATGCAGGCAGTATATTCTCCATCTTTTCCTTTGCTACCCTTCCCCCGCCACCGCCATCCAGGCAGGTGCCATGTCCTGCCAGTTCCATCCCGCCCCCTCCCCTCCAGGCTGGCATCACGGTGTGGCCAGGACATAAGCAGGGACTCTGGGGTCACCCCCAAATCCCAACTTAGTTCCTGAGCGAGCCTGAGAATGTCAGTGTGGAAAAGCTCTTTTGTATACAGAAAAATTTCCTTGCTAGTGCTTGTTATTTAATTAACATTCAATGTATTACAGTAGCTTTTTTTAAAAAACCTACTTATTCTTCAGCCTTTAAGTTCAATTTATAAACCATTATTCTATTTCTGTACAGTCACTTTCAAGGGGTTTTTGATTAATGGTCAATCCACTCATACTCAGTTAAATGATCCGTCCCATTTGCAAACTTGGTTAATTAAATTATCTTCAACATTTTACACAGGACTTACTAATTTGACACATCCAATCTCCTTGTTTTAAATACTCCCATTGCCTGACCTGACAAGCAAAACTTTCCAAAGCACTTAAACCACGTTGGAAAATCTAATTTAAAAACTTATACACACAATGGGTCTCAAACTCTCTTACACATTTTGGTCTTATTTATAAATCTGGTATAAGAGGGTTTGTTTGCTTCTTGACAGAAGAAATCACAAGTCTAAAATTAATTACACCGTTTAAATTGGAGTCACAAGGCTAATTTGTTCAGACTTCAATATGCAAAAAAAAAGGTCTCTTCAATGTTATGAATACTTTAAATACCAAATACACAATGATATGGGTCTCACTTCTAAACCTTTGTGGGGTTCCGGGCATTTGTCCAGTGAGGAGACAGTTCTCCATCCTGAGTGGATTGGGGTGACTTCCTTCAGTACACTGTCATCTCAGGGGCAGAATGTCATCTCGTGTCGGAAATTGCTGGGTCCCACTATCCATGCGCCCCTTTCTCCATAGAAATAGAACCTCAGAGGGGCGCCTGGGTGGCGCAGTCGGTTAAGCGTCCGACTTCAGCCAGGTCACGATCTCGCGGTCCGTGAGTTCGAGCCCCGCGTCAGGCTCTGGGCTGATGGCTCGGAGCCTGGAGCCTGTTTCCGATTCTGTGTCTCCCTCTCTCTCTGCCCCTCCCCCGTTCATGCTCTGTCTCTCTCTGTCCCAAAAATAAATAAAAACGTTGAAAAAAAATTTTTTAAAAAGAAATAGAACCTCAGATTCCGAATGGGCATTTGGCCACCTGGAATAAAGATGGCAGTTCCCAGCATCCCTTGCAGCTAAGTGTGGCCATGTGACTAAGATCTGGCCAGTGAGAAATAAGCAGAAACATTCTGTGGCACCCCTCCAGCAACGCTTCTGAAAAGACAGCTGGTGTTTTATGTCCTTTCTCCCTCTGTTTTGTTCGTCCCTCCAGTCTCCCAGCTGAACCTTGGGTGTCGTAGTCTATGTCTAACTCTTCTCTTGGACCTCGAGGACCAGGGCTCTGCGCTAGGGATAGGGGAGCGGTGAGCAGGAAGGACCCCAGGATTCGGATGACTCCATAGAGCAGAACGTCCATTTCGGCCTGTGGTCATTTGGAACAATCCCTCCCATCCCAATGCCTCCCAGCCATGTGACTTTGCTGTCTTCCCATGAAGAGATGTTTATTTCCCTCCCCTGAATCTGGACTGGTCCTGGGACGGGCTTTGATCGGTCAAACGAGGCAGAAATGGCATTGGGGTGACTTCCAAGGCGAGGCTATTGCCGCACAACTTCCGCGTCTGCCCCCTGAGAGTGCTGACCTGAGACCCCATGTGAGGAAGCCAGCTCAGCCTACCCCAGGGTGAGGGTCTCAGCCCTGAGCACCAGCTGCCAGCCTCCCGCTAATGGCAGCTGCATGAGGGAGCCCAGATAAAGCCCGCAGGGGAGGTGCTCTGCCCTCACACCAAAGAGAGGAGAAGTAAAGAGTTGTTTTCAGCCACTAAGAGTTGGGGCAGTCGGTTTCTGCAGCAAAAGCTTAATAAAAACACAGCCCTGGGCCGCCCGCCTCTGACTTTTTCATGAGAAAGAAACTTCACCTGGTTTAAGGCATCACTGTTACGGGTCCCGACGCACCGGTTGACCAGAGAGCTGGCTGGGATGTGATAGATACCTCAGTGTCCAGGGTGATGTCTCTCTTGCGGTGATGGACCTGCTGAGCCCTTTTGTAATTGGTTGCCATGGCAACAGGGGGACTCCATTTCCTCTAAAGAGGTTGGGCTCCTGGGCAATTAGATTCTGGCCATACCCATTACCTAATTCTTCTGTCTGATCTGAAACCACAACCCCCACCCACCCACCCCCACTCCCCACCCCCCCCCCACCCACCCCCACTCCCCACCCCCCCCCCACCCCCCGCCCCACTCCCTGCCTGGCCCACCCTCTGCCCTGGAGGTCAAAGCCGACTTCCTTCGTTAATCTCCTTAAGGCCTAATTGAATTCTGAAGCTGTCTGCCTCAGCTGCAACTCAGATAGATATTCCGAGTCTTCCTTTCGGATTCTGCCTCTCTCTCTCTTCCCATGCTCTGTGCCACAGCATCCCGGAAGTGGAGTCAGACGGGGACTGCGAGCCTCCTCTGGCTCTCAGCCTCAGTTTTCGGCTCTGCAAATGGAGACTGTGTTCTGACCCCACGGGGTTCTGGGAGATTCCCTGAGATAATGTCTACAAACACCTTGCAGTTCTCGGCCCTCCACCCCCGGCTTTAAGGCCCCAAATGACTGCCCAGAGCACTGGTAATAAAATCTCGGATACTCACTGTGGCCTGGAGGCCTGCCTAGATCACCACCTCCTCCAGCCAGCACCAGCCACATTGGCCTCATGCTGTTCCCCACACCCCAGTGGCCCCCTTCGCCCCGCCCCACCCCACCCAGGGCCTTTGCCCTTGCTGTTCCCTCTGTCTGGGATGCTCTCCCCTCAGCCCTGCGATGGCTGGCTCCTTCCCACTTTTCATGTCTTATTTTGTTTTGTTTTGTTTTGTTTTGTCATAAAAACAATGTTAAGAGTTAAATTGCAACTTTAATACAAAGTATAACTCTTGGTTGAAAACTTCCCACCCCCAACAAAAACCTGAACGCAGATGTTTATAGCAGCTTGATTTAGAATTACCAAAACTTGGAAACAACCAAGACGTCCTTCAGTAAGTGAGTGGATAAATAAACTGTGGTGCCTTGGGACAACAGAGCATTATTCAGGGCTAGAGAGAAATGATCTCTCAGGCCAGGAATACACACGGAGGAAGCTTAAATGCGATGCTAAGTGAGAGAAGGCAGTCTGAAAAATATTATCCATATTATACATAGTCTATAGTATGATTCCAACTATATGACGTTCTGGAAAAGGCACAACCACGGAGACGGTAGAGGAACAAGAAGCCATAGACTATGCAGCACGAAGAGTGAACCCAAGTAATAATGTTTCGGCCTGTGACTCATCAGTTATAACAAATGCATCGTGATGCATCATAACAATGCAAGATGGTAAGAATAGCGAATGCCATACGTATTGCCGTACGTAAAGCGGTATATGGGAACTCTGTACTTTGACTCAATTCTTCTGGAAACCTAAAACTAAAAAATAAAGCTTCTTGACGTCTTCAAAATTCAAAGCTCTTACGGCATTTAACTCACGTAAAGTTACCATGGGGTTTTACTGGTTCGCTGCCGTCTCATTTTCTAGAGGGAACCTTCTCCAGGAGAACAGGCAGCTGGCCTGTGTGTCCCCATGATAAATGACGAGTGAGCCAGTGAGTCAGTTGACAGTTCAGGGCTTGGCACAGAGTAGCATCTGTTGCACGGAAACCCGGCATAACCGTGCCACCGTCACGCCGAAAACCCTGAGAGTAAACTCCAAACTCATTACCGCACACAAAGCCACGGTCTGAGACTATCTCGGCCCTCACTGATGCGGGGCCCCGCCTTGGTGCCCCCGCCCCCCCAAAACCCCAGAGGGGGAAAGGTTATCATACTCTTTGCAACCTTCTGATTCTATCAGAGAGAGAGACTCCACCTAATGCTAGCGAATCTTTAACAGCCACCCTGTGACGCTTGCAAACCTTCCTTTCCTTCTGTCTCTGGCAGACAGGGGCTGCCCCCTCGCAATGTTGTTCCTTGAATTCATCGTGATGCCCCTTCTACCGATGGAATCGAATACTGGCTTCCCAACGATGCTGGTGACGGGAAGCTTTCTTCCTTAATCAACCGATTCACAGAAGTTTCGAAAAAAGGAGTAAGTCGGACGAAAGACAAACGTTAAACATGGGGCGGTGTCGGCAGCGCGTCTGTGGCAGATGAAGTTTGAGGAACACGACGAGGTGAGTGCTGAGGGTGCTTTCAGCGAGGTCCGGTGGCGACCGTCCGGTTTGTTTAAGCCGATTGGCTGCGACGCACTTATGGCAGGGTTGTACACAACCGCGGGACAATAATATTGATAATAACACCAGCAACTCAAACGATTAGCCCCTAGGAAGGGGGCCCACATAATCTTTCGGTCAGGACTCTTTTAAAAATGAAAAGCAGTGCTGGGATGACACCAGAGCGAAGGCACAATCTCGGGAATGTTCCAGACAGATGGGGATGTTCCGTCCCTCCACCCACAGGGAAATGCTTGGGTAGGTTATGGGGTATCCGGTTTGTGAACTGTTGCGATTACGTAGATTTCAAAATGGCACTTACGAAGAATGTATAAAAAAACGCTTAAGACACCAAGTGTTCAGTGAGGACAGGGTGTCCTCCGGTGTTCGGAGATGAGCAGAGAGGCCATCCTGGAGGAGGCGCGCCAAGGCATTCATCACAGCCGTTTCTAAGGGGCGGGATCAATGGTGGTATTGTTTTTCTTGGTTGTAGGTTAATATATGACTATTTTATGCCTCACCTTGTTCCAAACAACGCTGATTCAGCACATCTGCCCATGTCACCTCATGACTTGAGATCTTCTACTTGCTTCCTTTCTTCTTGAAGTAGAGCCCTCCCAGAAGGCCTACAGGTCTTGCGTGATCAAGCACCCTCTCGGCGTCCCTGTGCGGCCACTCTGGCTTTCCTCCGGACGCTTGGGCCCACGGAGCTCCTTCCACCTTCTGGAGCTCTGTCTGCCCTTGCCGACCCTTCTCCTGAAAACCTGCCCTGCGCTCACTTGCGCCCACGCCTGGCTAACACCTGCTCCTCCTGCAGATCTCAGCTTCGGGGAGGGTGGGGTTTCACGAAGGCTTCTCAGCACCGCCATCAGGCCGGGCCCCTGTTCTCCACACCTGCAGCAAACTGTGTAACACACCCCTCTCCAGAGTAACTCCTCATGTATTCTCCACAGTTTTTTGCCACATCAGGTCTTCTCTGCTGAACCAGAAACTCCTTCAGGGCCGAGGTTACACGTGTTCTGGCCCCCACACTGCCTCGGCCCAGGGTAGAGGCTCAGGAAACGTCTGATGTGGGAACCCTGACCATGGGTTCATTTCACGGGAGCCTTCTGGATGCTTTTCTGAGTTTTTCAAATGTTTCCAAAGGGGACCCTGTTAAAATCTGTAAAGTCTATAAGGAAATCGAGTAGCCATATTCCCTAATCCATTAAAATACAATCGGACTTGTAAAAACTTGATTTATATGCTTTCCAGTGATGCATCCTTACATAAAACAAGTAAGTCCCAATTCAGGGGCTCTCCTCCCCAGAAGCTCAAAGCTCAAACCACCGAGGCCACATCTTTCAAGGCTGAGATGGGGCAGGGCAAGTGGGGTTTGAGGCCGGCTGGCTTGTGCAGACCCGGTTTCTTAAGTGCCAGCCGCCAACACCCCTGGCAGAGTCCTGAGAGCTCGCCTCTGCCCGCCCGCGGCCCTGGTGCCCATCGCTGCCAGCAGTTGAGAAGAGAATGTTGTACCTGGGGCCTCGATCCCAAGGAAGAAAAGCACCTGCGGCATTCGTGCACCTCTCCTGTTCACTTTGGAGGGTGCCCTTGGCAGACAGGACCACAGAATGACCCTCATGCTCCCTGCAGCCCGCTCTCCACACGGCAGTTAGCCTGATCCCTCTGAATTGGTGTGTCGGATAACGTCCGTCCCTCCTCTGCTGAAGACCCTCCAGCGTTCCAGCTCACCCGGAGCAAAAGCCAAGGTCCTTCCCATGCCCGAACGTGAGGCAGCAAGATGATATGTTGCCCAAACCAGGGCACTCTGAGAGTGAAGGAGGCTTTAGTAATTCCACAGGACAGCGTATATCAGGGTGGTGCCGAGTCCCAGAGGCCCTCCGTGACCTGTCCTCTCTGCTTCTGCCTCCTGCAATCTGCCCTCTGCCCTCACCCCTCCCCTAGGCTCTCTTACTCTCCTTTACACAGCGACTGTGCACCCTCCTCTGGGCCTTTGCACGTGCTGCTCCCCTGCCTGGAATGCTCCCACCGACTCCCCCCAGATACGCACAAAGCTCCCCCCACCTCGACCTCCCACACTGACCTCTGGTCAAATGTCCTCCCCCACCAGACAGGCCTCCAGGATCCCCTGAGCACCCCCTCCTATCTGCCATCACTTGTAGCTCGTACCCTCTTATGCTCTTTCATAGCACTCGTGACCAAGGCAACACCGACCCATTGGGTAATTTATAGGTGATTGGTCTCCCCCGAGAAAGTGAGCCCGATGACGTAGAGGCTCTGCTTCATCACCCTCGAAGTGCCTGCCCCCACCCCAGTGCAGGGTATACAACAGTTGCTCAATAAACAAACGCTCATCAGGTTGACTGGATGGATTTGAGTTGGGACGGCATTGGCACTGGCCACCCAACTTGGAGCCAGGGACCATCCCCTGTGTCTTCTCATAGGACCCTCCCCCTCCACCGGCCAGGTAGAAATCACCACCCCCGTTTTCAGACAAGGGAACTGAGAGCCACTTGCTTTGCTCCTCGTTTACGGACTCTGTACTTGATGCAAATATCACATGTCAGCTCTGGGAAGGACAAAAGCCCTTACGATATTAGCTGTTTTACATTTTCCGTTGTACGAAAGAGAAAACTGTGTCCTAGAGAATTCAGAGCCCACCCCCATGGCCAGTTGGCAGAGCGGGCCACACTCAGGTCCCTAAGCCCGTGGACTCTCAGTCCAGTGCTCCTTCCATACCCCACATGGATCTCACCGGGGGACAGGAAAGTACTCTCAAATTTCACAAACACCGGGGCGGGTCCTTTAGGAGCTCTGCTGGCATGACAGGGAGCTTACAGGCAAAAAGGTGGGCATTTTCACATGGCAAACTTCATGTCAAAAGCGATTAAGAACGAGGGAGTCCCGGGGACAAGGAATAATGAGCTTGGCTTAAGTTTGACAGAGACAAGACAAATAGGGCGGGGGCGCGACTTGCGTGCAAATTTACATATCAGAAGAGTAATTATAAATCTTTGTTGTAAATCTCCACAGCTACAATGGGGAGTCCGCACGGACCCAGCACATGAATCAAGAATGCCGAAATGACATCTATTAGGGAACCATTGTTCCTGGCACTGTCGTGGGGACCTCTGTTGTCTTCACTTTGGGGCCTTTAATTAATAGACAAGCCCCATCACTGGGCTCGTTAGTGTGAAGGGCTCGGAGTTGGGGGTGGGGGAGGGGCGATCCAAATCCGCGGGATCATTATGATTGTCATGATCATTATAACAAGACTTTCCTCGCTGCTGATGCTGTATGGCGTTGTCATGGAAACGGCGTGCTTATTAGTAACGCGCTCTTTTAAGGTTACCGGGACGTTGGCATCCCTTAACCAATGACTGCTCTGTGATCGCTGCACAGTGGCCTTGGCGACGTGGACAAAGAATCAGTACTCCGCAGGGTCTGCGATATTTTTGTTCCAATTCTTCCTCCGGCTTGCTCTCCATCCCCCTCCAACAGCTCATAAAAAAATGATCACCCCTCTGGGGTGCTGGAAATGTTTTATACTGTGATCCGAGTGGTGGTCACACGGGTGTCGGCATACGTAAGAACCCCCTGAGCTACACACTTAAGATTAAGTACACTCTATAGCACGTACGTTACAGCTCAATGAAACAGTTTTTAAAAATTTCCTCCTTCTGTTACCATCAAGAGAATTTTGTTC
The DNA here is from genome assembly GCF_018350155.1 of Leopardus geoffroyi. Classification (NCBI taxonomy): domain Eukaryota; kingdom Metazoa; phylum Chordata; class Mammalia; order Carnivora; family Felidae; genus Leopardus; species Leopardus geoffroyi. The sequence goes on from NC_059336.1 coordinate 28,977,197, forward strand.
TTTCAACAGGTGTATGCCTCACTCAGGTGACATCTGGAATACCGTAATCAGAGGCACCACGCACAAAGATGGGGCGGCAACTTGGGTCACACGCCTCTTGAGTGCCAGGGGCATCATAGACTTTATGTTACTGAATCCTCGCCTCCTGAAGTATTTTCCTCCCCTCGCTGACAGATTGGAAACTGAGGCTCAGTGGCTTGCCCAGAGCCAACCAGGAAAGTGGGATCTGTGCCCAGGTCTCTGTGACCCTTAGCCGTGTTCTTTGCACCTTACGTGGCCATGCCCCATTGACCAAGTGAAATGGGCCCAGAAAGGGAATCTGGAACAATAGCATTCTGGAATCCCTGGCATATGGGGAAAATCTAAAGACCAAAAAAAAAAAAAAAAAAAAAAAAAAGTGTTTCTTGTTTTTAAAAAAAGATTTAGAAATAAGTCACAAAATCGTGGTAAGAAAGCGATTTGTCTCATCTCAGTCATGTTATTGTTTGTCCTAACTCACTACTTCTTTGAAAAAAAATTCTAATTTCCATGGAAGAAATGTAAATTCTGATCTCTGTGGTCTCTTAATCAAATCTGAAAAAAAAAAAAATCAAATCTGGCCACTCTAAGCCCGTATTCCCCATGACATACACTCTCCAGCTTGCCCCGGTTCCCACGGAGCTACTTTCACTCACTAGGGGGAGTGACCACCTACTGATTGGTGGGCTAGCATTTATTCTTTCTTCTACTGTGAATCATGCTCCAGTTGTCCTAAAAAAACAAAAAACAAAACAAAACAGAAAACAAAACAAAAAAAAAAAACACTCCCTTTTCCCACTCCTTGTCTAACTACTTTGAGTTGGGTGGAATTAATCCGTAACTGTCCATGAGGTTCAGTCCTGACCAATCAGCACATCACATTAACCTGTCCATAATGGTCGGCATTAACTCAGGGTTGGACATATGACCCAATCAGAGCTAATGAGGTACAGTGAACTTTGATGGGAATTTTCTGTGAAAACAGCATCCTAGACCTGAACCTGCATGGTATAGCCTGGAGCTACTGTCTGCATCTCAAACGCCATGTGCAGTCTTAGAACGAATCCAACACAGAGAGAAAAGAGCCTAGTGATAGAGAAGTCCCCGTGTTCTTTCTGAGCCCCTTGACCAAGCTAGAACTGAAGCTAAATGCCCTATACTTTTTATTTATGTGAGCCAACAAATTACTTGGTTTTTTGTTTGTTCACTTAACCTAGTTGACATTGTTAGAAGCCATTTGTTTGCAAGTAACAAAAAATTCTTGCTAGAAAGGCTGGCAGACAGCAAGATCAGGACCCAATGCATTAAAGTGACAGAAGCCTACATTTCAACCCAATATACGGAAAGAACTTCCCCACATTGAATCATTAAGGAGTAGCAATATGTTGTGCAATCAAATTCAATGAAAGCATTCAAGTAGATTAAAATTTATAGGCAATGTGTCAATTTTGGCACAGAGTAGGCAGTTGGAGGAGATAATCCCAACCTTAGGTTCCTTCCAACTTGATTCCTTCTAACTTGATGATCCTATGAACAGCAAGAATGGAATATTCCTCAAGAAGGATTTCCTGGGGTGCCTGGGTGGCTCAGTGGGTTGGGCGACCGACTTCGGCTCAGGTCATGATCTCACGGTTTGTGGGTTCGAGCCCCGCGTCGGGCCCTGTGCTGACAGCTCAGAGCCTGGAGCCTGCTTCGGATTCTGGGTCTCCCTCTCTCTCTCTCTGACCCTCCCCCAGTCGCACTCTGTCTCTGTCTGTCAAAAAACGAATAAACATTAAAAAAATATTTTTTAAAAAAAGAAGGATTTCCTGAACAGCCTAGGGATATTCCTCCCCTACCCCTATCATCCATTATTACTAAATCTCAATTGTTTCCTTCACAATAATTACCACTATTTTAAATTTCATTTATATTTAGTTTTAAATTCATTATATTTTGTTTTTTAATTTAATTTTTAATTTTAGATTTATATTATTGTTTACTTGTTTATTTGTCTCTCCCCACAGACTGTAAGTTCCACAAGAGCTGAGATCTTGTCCATTTTATTTTCCTATACCTCCAGCACCTAGAAAAAGACCTACCACACAGTAAAATTTCAATTAATTCTTTCTTGAATGAAGGAAAGAAGAAAGGAGACCTCTCCGACCCTGTGTTTTCTATGAAGTCACACAGAAAGCCACTGGCCAAATGGGACCCATGAGGTCTGGAGCCACTAAGTGAGTGAGTCTCTTTCACACTAACCCTTTTTTAAAAAATCTTTTTTAGCATTTATTTATTTTTTGAGATAGAGACAGAGCACAAGTAGGAGAGGGGCAGAGAGGGAGTCACAGATTCCAAAGCAGGCTCCAGGCTCTGAGCTGTCAGCACAGAGCCCAATGTGGGGCTCGAAATCATGAACCATGAGATCGTGACCTGAGCTGAAGTCGGATGCTTAACAACTGAGCCACCCAGGCGCCCCTCACACTAATCCTCAAGGCCATTTTTTTACTGTTTATTTATTTATTTTGAGAGAGAGAGAGAGAGAGAGAGTGATCAGGGGAGGGGCAGAGAGAGAGGGAGACAGAGAATCCCAAGCAGGCTCCAGTGCTGTCAGCACAGAACCGTACCTGGGGCTCAAACCATGAACTGTGAGATCATGACCTGAGCTGAAATCAAGAGTCAGACACTCAACTGACTGAGCTACCTGGGTACCCAGTCCTCAATGCCATTTAATAAACCATGTCATTTTAGTAAAGTACATGATGCCATCCGTTCTCTAGAGAGTTCTTCATCACCAGCACCTTTGTCTTAGGAAAATTTGTCCCTCTTGCCTTGGTAATCCAACACAGGAGACAGTCTCTAGGAGTTAGGTCGGTCTTTTACAGAAGAGGGAACAAAGGCTCAGAGAGGTCCAATAACTTAGCCAACATCACACAGATCTCAAATTTAGGTCTATGACACTCTAAAGTTTGTGCTTTTTCTGTTGTCCTACCCTTAGTTTTCTGACATGAGTGTGTGTGTGTGTGTGTGTGTGTGTGTGTGTGTGTATTTTTGATGCCCCTGCACTCTTTTCTGCAAATGGTCTTTTCATGCTCTGGGGACTGAGGCGCACGCATACACACTCTGAGTCATTACCAACTTTCTTTTATTTATTGCACCGGAAGAGTAGGAAATAACACAGGCCTACTAAGGAATAAGCAAATTCTAGGTAAATTGCATACGTGGGATTTCTTTAAAAGCACACGAAGTAACCCTAAAACAATCTATACATTTCGGAACATCATGAGAGAGCTGGGGGTTGCACGCAAAGAGGTATGTGCTCAGTAGCATCTTAGACAAATTAACTGAACTCGTGACTATTTCCTCTCCTTTCCAGCCCAGCCTCCTGGACCCACAAACCAAACCATAATGCCTGGGGATGAGCAAGCAAAAGCAGCAGAGAGAAAGAGAGAGACTTTGATTGAAACCAAGGAATTGGGAGGTCTCTGCCTCTGATTCATTTGAATCAAGGGAATTCATTTGGCCTCAAGCACTTAATCATTTCATTCCCCTTTCTGGTGTTATTCGGAGACATGAAGAGGAAAGAATCATCACAGGGGTTGAAGACGTCCTTTTTTGTCGTTCTAGCTGTTGCTTCTGGATTTCCTCACCCAGTGCCCATTGCATATGTTTGGCCAGATGGTTAAGACTCTTGGCGGCCAATTCAGCTGCTCAAGAACATGGTTGTGCTTAACCTCATCGACTTGACTCAGCTTCAGTTCATCCTGGGGTAGGAGTGTGATACCGATCTGTTTAATTAGTTTAATGAGGGCTGAGGGAACTGGTCCACATTTTGAGTTTGTTACACAGAGCAAATTGGTTTGTCTCGCTCTCTCCGTGATCTTTTAAGTATTCAGTAGGAGCACTGCTCTCATTACCATCCATTTTGGAAGGGGGTTTTGCGCCCTTCCTCTCCGGTGAGGAGCTGGGTGCTGTCCAGGGTACCAACATGGACGGGAGTCCAGGAACTCGTTTCCTCAAGAGGTGTGTTTCGAATCAATGAGAACACAGAGAGTACAACTGAACACTTGCCCACTGGAGGACTGAACTCTCCAGTGCAGGCATTCCTGCTCCAATAAAATGCGGTGTTTGAGCGTTTTATCTAAAGCATCGGTCTCCGAAGTGGGGAGCACAAGGAGGTCCTTTAAGGTTTGGGATAAAGTGTTAGGATTTCTATTTGTCTGTTTACCTTGTTTTGTTATTTATCTAGAGGAATGAAGAACAAGTCAGTCTGGATTCCTGGGACCGGAGTGGGGGGTGGGGGCACATTAATGGGGTGGAGGGATTAATATCAAAAGCCGCTGCTGGGGGTAGTTCAGAGGCCTAGGGTTGGAGCCAAGCACTGAGTCTACTGGACAGGGGAACCTCCATCCTTTCTCCCCGCTGACTCCAGACAAACTCTGCACCCCAGGCAGAAAAGAGGCAGGCTGGGTTTGAATGTTTTGCAGACAGTGCTGAACTGAGCATGGGGATTGGGGGGTACAAGGTAGGATGAATGAGGGTACTCCAATCTGGAAGGGTGTCAGGGGAAGCTTCTGACTCAACCCCACGATGGGGAGGGGTTTACCCATCAAGAATCTCTCCGGAGTAGGCATTGGGATCTTCCTGAGACCGAGTTACCACCTTGAACTGGCGCCTGAGAAAACCCCCGTAGCGCTTCTGATTGTCCCATTTGAGCTTGGGACGGATGCGCCTCAAGAAGCCCCCATAGCGTTTGTACAGGTCCTCGTGGCCCACCCTATCCCCATCCCGGTCCCCCTCCCCAGCCACCTCTGAGCTTCTCTTAGGGTATTTGCGTAAGAAGCCCCCATAGCGTTTGACTTGCTCCTTGGGGTCCTCCTCATTGGAATCCAGTGCCCTAGCCTCCATGGCATCATCATGCAGCTGGGTGCCCCCCATCAGCTCAGACTCCCCTCCCTCCCCCAACCTGACAGAGAGACCCCTGAGCTTCTCCGCCAGGCTCCTGCTCAGAGCATTCTCCTCTGTTGGGGTGCGGAGAAGAAATCTGTTTTCCTCCAGCTCCTTCGCGAAGGGCCCAGAGCGCTTGGCCAGCTCACTATAAGGCCCCTCCAAAGCGGACTTGGCCTCCAAATCTTCTCTGCCATTGAGCCCGAAGGTGAAGGGGGTGAAAATAGACAGAAGGCCTTGGCATCTCTCCCACTCCTCGGCAGGCAGCAGCGCGGCCTGGCATTCCAGGGAACAAATCTGCAAATCCCCAAAAAACCACAGCGGTAACGTCGCCCCCATCCAACTGCCAAGCCACATGCACCCCTCCTTGCCCCAGACAGTCCCTTGTCCAATGTCTGAGACAATCGAAAGTAGCTGCCTTTCCTAAACTTCAGGCTTCCCACTTTAATCCCTCCCCCTCCCCAGGTGCACTGAGGTAGGTGACCCTGCATCTGAGTGGAAGAGGAGATGTGGAGAGGTGAGACAGCTTTCCCAAGGACACGTGGCTTGCAAATGGCGATGCCAACATCGGAAGTAAGATCTTCCCAGAACATCGTGTGGTGCTCACACATCCTCCTCAGCTTCTCACTCCAGAGGGAGCACTTGCCTCTCCCACCCTTTCCTCAGTGTGAAGGATGCTCTTAACACTTTCTAGAGAGGCACCAAAGCAATGCGGGAGGGTAGAAAAAACACACTGAGAGGTTTGGGGGCTCATCAAACCTGGGGGGACAATCGTATCCATTTCATAGGAGTGCTGGGGGCTTCAGATGTGATCGCGATGGTGATCATGAGGACGATGATGACAACACCGGACGATTCTGGAACCTGGACCCAGTAAGCCTAAATGTCACAGGTCCTCATGCTTAACCACTGTGCGCCCTGCTGCAGTCCTGTGTGGGCAGCACCTAGAGCACCGCGTGCATCTCTGTGAAGAGCTGCTAGAATCGTGTGTTTGACACTTTGCGTCACTGTCTCACAGAATCGCCCCATTTTGCGGATGAGGAAGCTAAAGCTCAAAGAGGGAGTTTCCAGAGTCACGGAATGAGGACGTGGCAGAACCAAAGCCTGTGCTCCATCCATCGCACCTTTGGGACCTTGACTCTAACCTGGCTGCCATCGAGGGAGAGACACATGGGGGGCGTCTGATTCAAAGCAAAGCCAATAAGGATGGGCCAAGAGATGCTAAGACCCAGGAGAGGGGTTGAGGCTTGGATCCTGTCCACCAGTGGCTGGGGAAGGCACTCCTTCCATAGGAGTGGCTAGATTTGGACGTGCCCGTCAGCCCCACCGTCAGGTGCTAAGAAGCCCTGAAAAGTTACCATCAGGCTGCAAACTCCCAGAGCCAGCACTGCCTCGATAATGACACTCCCTGGAAACCTGAGTGCTGGTCCCAGACCTGAGTGAGTCAGCGGGTGGTGAGGTCTGAGATGGGGATGGAGTTCAGGTGCCCAGGCTGACCACAGGGCAGGACACGTCCCACACAGGTAGGACAAGTCTACAGGACAGACACACAGCCACCCAAGCTCCACACGCAGACGGTCCCTTCCGCACGCAGGTGTAGGACCTAGGCATCCTGAAACCTACCAGGGGGTTGACGGGTTTGGACCCATCCTGGGTCTTCACCGCACACAGGGAGCACCGGGACAGGCAGTCCGCTGTGGCAGAGGGGAGCACGAGGAGGCAGGCGGCCAGCACGAGCCCCTGCCACGCCATCCCGTCTCAGCTCTTCCTGCTGCGGGGGGAGAAAGAGAAGAAAATGAAGCCGTGAGCGCCTCCTCGGCATCCGTGTCCTGAGCCATCTCGCCAAGCCCTGCGGCCGACCCTGCAAGGCAAACAGTCTCATTCCCATTTCACAGTCAGGAAAATAGAGGCCTCAGGAGGCACCGTGGGTGCTCCAGGCCAAGGGTCAAGGAAGGGGATTAATGTACTGAGTACCTGCTACGTGCTGAGTATCTGCTGAGTAGCTTTCCTACAGATGTGCGTTCAATCTGCCCAATGGCTCCTGAGGCGGGTTGTGCTGTTTTCATCAGACAGATGGGGAAGTTGAGGCTCAGGAAGGAGAGGGACCTGCCCGCACAGCTAGGCAGTGGACAAGCTGGGACTTGACCTGGGTCTGTGGGCCTTCAAAACCCACTTTGCCCACCCACAAAGCCAGAAGTCACCTGGTCTCTGCTTTCCTGGATTCCCTGAGGCTCCATCACCTGCCTTTGTCCCCAACTCTTCAGCGCGTCCCCAGGCCAGTCCTTTCTGCCTTGAAAGGTCCCTGAAATTTGCCTTTTTCCCCCCAGTACCTCTTCTTACCTTGGCCATAGCTCCACCTTCTCCACGCTGGCCTTCCGGCCTCTAGTTCCTTCTTGGATCCCTCCTGCCCACCCCGAAGTGAACTGCTCAGCGTGACAATTAAGCAATCAGGTGTGTCACCCTAGGTCAGGCCTGGCCCTTTTCCTAAATGACAGGAACACCCTCAATCCCATCCCTACACCGTAACCACATCCAGCTACTTGCCATTCCTCTAATCAATGTTTCAGGCCCTGTCCCACCTCTGGGCCTTTGCATATGCTGTTCTCTCTACTGGAAAACCCTTCCTCTCCTCTTCTGTTACCTGCCATTTAGGCCCTATATTAGATATCGCTTCCTCCGGGCAGCTTTTCCAGATCTCCGAGGCCCAATGGGATATTCCTGCTTTGTATTCACCCCTGCATCAAAATATCCCACTATTTGGTAATTATCTATGTGTCTCTTCAGACTTTGGCTCCGCGAAGGCAGGAGCGGTGTCCTGTTTCCGTCTCTGGGTTCCTCAAATATGCCACGTTGCTCCTGCCTCAGGGTCTTTGCACTTCCTGTCCCTCCCTCTGCAATACGCTTCGCCCAGATGTAAACAAGGCTCGCTCCTCCTTATGATCAAATGAACGAAATGTCAAATCGCCAGGGAGGCATTTGCTGACTCCTGTGTTTGATGTGGCTTCCCGGGCCGCTCTCACATCACCCTGCTTTGTTGGCATCGGGGCGTTCACCATCTCTTACTGCCCTATCGATTAGGTGTCTGTTCCCTGTCGGTGATCCTCGTCTCCCCCACTGGAGCCTTAGCTCCTTACAGGCACAGGCGCTACCTGTCCCAGTCCCTGCCGTATCCTAGCACCGGGACCCTGACCCGCCCATAGCAGGCACTCGCTAGGCATACGAATTCAGTCGGTTCCTTCCTCTCCTAATTAACTCCTTAGAAACCAAATATCAAGACTCAGAGCCATTCAAATGGGGGCGCAGTACCGTTCTCCCAGCTGGAAATGGGGAGATCCCCTGAGACACCCCACTCCGTGCAGGAGGCTCCAGGCTCTTCCCAGCCTGGTCTTTATAGCCTGATGCCTGTCACTCTGTTCACAGGGATGCTGTCCTCCCTCCCTCCCTCCTCCAAGTCTCCCAAGCCTGCAAACGACCCTGTTTGCTCGGGGGATTTGGAGGGTATTTCCCCCACGGTCCCAGAGCCCCGTGTTACAGCCCAGAGCTGAGTCTCCCCCTCAGGGCACACAGGAGGTTCCCCCATCCCTCCTCAAGCCCGTCATCCTATCTACTCCTTCCCAGTGAGGTGGGCACTTCCGGTCCAGGGAATCACCCAAGACCTGTGGCCAACAGTGAAGGTGCAAGGCTGTTCTGCTTGACTCCCCACTCGTGTGCCCTTCATGACTACAATTTCGAGAACAACTTTAACTCGTTACCGTGGGTACCTCCATGAGACCCAGAGGACCCAACGCACAGGACCTTTGAACTTGCATGTTGTTTTCAGTCCGCCCGCCAACTGTGAGAGGCGGGTATCATCATCCCCACTTTATGGACGAGAAAACTGGTGCTCAGAGAGGCTTGGTAGATCTCCTGAGGTCACACAGCGACTGAAGGTGAGAACCGTCCCGAGGCTGAACAAGGTTTGCTCCCCTAAGCCAGGAAGCTCAGAGAAGAAAGCCCAGGAAAGTGGACCTGGGTCCGTCCCACCTCTCCCGCCCGCCCTCCGTGTTCTCTCACATTCTACCGGCTGCTGAGTGGATTGGGTTCCAGGGGAGCGAGCCGTGACTTTTATGTGCAGATGCGAAGCAGGCAGCTCGTGTTTTCTCTGGTATCAGCGGTGGCCGGTGGCAGAGCTGGCCTGTGACGAGATCAGCAGCGAATTGCCTGCGGGGGAGGAGACCATCCAGCACCTTCTTAACTCCTGGCCAGAGGCTTCACACACAGCTTGGCTGCCAAGGTAGGAGGCCCGATTTGAGATCCTTTTTGTCCCAGGCAGAGGTAGTGTTGGCAACCTTGCGTCTCATCCACTAACTTGATATTTAATAATAATTCTAGCTGATCAGACGGTTGTTACGTACTCAGGATGCTCCGAGCAGTTCTCGTGAATTCTAAAAAACTCCTTTCTACTCACAGCGACTGTCTGGGGCGGGTACAGTTATCGTGCCCTCCTCACGGATAAGGAAACTGAGTTAAGAACCCTGCCAAGATTCTAGAGCTAGTAAGAGGGAAAGCTGGGATTTGTATCCAGGGGGTCTGGCTCGAACCACCTGCAATTCTGAAATGAGTGCCCCATGGGCCCCACCTTCCAAGCTTCCCCCAAGGGGTTCCCTCTGCCTGGACCGCCTGACTCGCCCCACCCATCTACTCCCATCTCCCTCTGACCGGATAACTCTTGTTCGTCAAAATTCAACCTCAGTTGCCTCCTCCAGGAAGGCTGTCTGGATTGGGCCCCTCCTGTGAACTCCCACAGTCACCTATGCTGGCTCTATCAAATAATGGCCGCTCACTTTCTGAGTTTCCTACCCAGAGGGCACTTTATCTCTGTAGATGAAGGTCCCTACAGTGAGGGTGTGTGGTGCATTGGAGGATGATAAGGACGCCCGGGTGGACGAGGAGGCATAAGGCAGGAAGGAGGCCATGGAGTGAGTCTGCACTCCAGTGACCCAGGGAAGGGCATGGTCTAGGAGGCCTTGGCTTCCGAGAAAGGCCAAATCACCCCAGGCCCCACACTCCACCATCAGAGCCATGGCTCTGTGGCCGCAGAGGGTCTCCCAGGAAGAAATTGGAGAGAGAATTTGATGGCATGGAAGATAGACAGAGGGCTACCCAAGAAGGGTCAGAGCAGGGAAGGAGGTCAGGCAGGGTGGGGCAGGGCTGAGACCTCTGGCGTCCTCCTACCCAGCCAGCAACCCTAACCCTAACCCCTAACCCTAACCCTGACCCTAACCAACCCTAACCCAAGCCCTGCAAACGTCCAGACACTTCAGAGTGACTGCCCGCAGGACAAACTCAGTAAAATGGGCACTGGGTATTTTGACTTTGCACCGGGATTTTCTTTTCTTTTCTTTTCTTTTCTTTTCTTTTCTTTTCTTTTTGTTTTAATTTTCTTGCCAACATTTTTAAATTGGGAAATTTTTACACTTCAAAGTCGTAATTTCCACCTTACCTTAAAAAAACAGAAGTCCTGGAGACATCGGGCCTGCATTACAGTATGGCAACAGTCGCCCCAAGGGACACATGCAGCCTGGTCGCCACTGTCCCCACCCAGCAGCTTCCCTTATCTCCACTGCTGAGCAGAGCTGGATAGTTGAGTCTGCCGGCCCTGAACTGCCTTCTCTTAACAACCACGAGAGGCAGCCTGGGGCCAGAGGGGTGCAGCTGGAGAGAAAAGAGGGGGGCACCTCCAATTCCTTCCTGGCTCCGAAGCGGGGTCACCAAGTGCTTAGTTTATGTGGATTCAAATCCCGGCCTGCCACTTACCACCAGATGGGGGAACTTATTTGATGTTGCTGGGTCTCCGTTTCCTCAGCCCCGTCATGGGGCTAACGATAATGCTTTAGGGGGTGGGTGGAATCAAATAAGAGATCACACACAGGGCACCTGGGGGGGTACCTGGCACACAGTGATATTATGATGGGCTTCATAGCAGGGGCTGGGGCCCCGTTCGACTCTTGGGCTACAGGAGGCGCGAAAAGAAGACGGCAAAAAGTCCTGGAACGCAGTTGAAATTCCAAAAAAAAAAAAAAAGTTGGTGAACGAATCAACTGCCATATGGAGGACCTACTGTGTGCCAGGCAGGGCTGAGTGCTCCTTGTTCCTGGTAACACCAGTCCAATAACAGTGCCACCACATCTCAAGAGCCTACTAGGTGCCAGGCTGTGCGTTACCGTTAGACACGTGATTCTAATCGTCACCACAGCCGGGGGGGTGGGGGGGGGTGGGCGGTGAGTGTCTCTGTACCCTTTGTACAGAGGAGAAGACCGAGGCTGGGGGGAGGAGAGGTTGGCCACGTTCGCTTGGCCTGTAAGTGGGAGTCAGGCTTCTGTCCAGATCTCTCGGGTTAAAAGGCGACTCTAATAAAGACACATCAGCCCTGCGGATTTTCCTGAGGAATCTGATGTCCTTCCTTATTGTTGGCTAAACAAAGGATCGCGTCACATCAGATGGGTCCTGAGGGAGCGCATTTCACCTTTGCTCTGGGGCTGTGCTCGGAAGTCATGCATCAGATTAGTAGCCCTGCCTGCGAGTCAGGCCTGATCCGGAAGGAGCTGAGAAAAAGATATGCTCCCGGGGTAAGACAAGGCAGCGAGCCCGCTTGGTGAGCCGGGGGCGAGTATCAGGTGCATAGACGTCAGTGGAGAGTGTGCATGGCCCAGGGGGAAGGAGGGGCCTCCTTCACGGACTGGGTGGGCCGGGGGTGGGGGGGGGGGGCGCGGGTCCTCACAGCCCTCCCAAGGAAAAACTCTCTTCCCTTGCAGGTCTATAAAACATTTCCTCGGCCACTGCCTCGTGGGCTTAGTGACAGCCCAGTGAGGGACGCAGGGGCCAGTGGGGAGGAGCGGTGATTCTCCCCTGGCAGAAAAGGAAATTTTGGACCCACCAGCCCCACAATCCCATGATCCAATTCCTTCTACTAAATCTCTTTCTCAATACGTACACATCCTGCTTCTCTGGAGAACCCCGAAAACGAACACAACCCCCACCCCAACTGGTCACCGTGGTCCACGGCTGCTTTCGTGCCACAAAGCACAGCGGACTGTTGAAATGGGGACCGCACAGCCCAGAGGCCAAAAACATATACTAGTTGGTCTTTTACGGACAAGCCGTGCTGACCCCTGCTTTCATCAATTACATAACCATTTTCTAATTCGGATTATTCTCGTCATCTGGAAGCTGACTTTCCTGGGAAAAATCAGAGAGGGATCGCTCTCCTCCCCGAGCCTGGGCTTCTCACTTCTGGTCTATAAATGGGCCGTGTCACCCCCTGTCCCTCAGGAGGGCTGCCCAGAGGGCATCACTTAAAGGGCCAGCACGCTGTCGTCCCCTTTCCTACCCAGGGCCCAGAGTTCTTGAAAGGGAAGGGACTGCCTGCCCGCCCTCTCATCTCCTCTTGGCAATATTTCTATATTGTAGTCAGAGGGCTCAGAGGAAAAGCAAGCATTAAAAAGCCAGCATGGAATAATAATGGCTTGATTTAACATTGCAATTATCTCTCCCAGCACTTTATTGCATATGATTATCCCTATTTGATAGAAGAGGAAATGGGAAAAGGTAGGAATGAAGTCACTTGTTTAAGGTCACATCATGAGTCAGGAGGGAAGCGGAGACAGAGCTGGGGCCTCCCACACCCGGGCCGTGACTCGCACTGACTCGCATTGAGGCTTTCAATGACCCTCCCACAGCCCACTGCACTGCCTCCCTGTGCCGAGCCCCTGGCCTCCCCTGGCCCCTAGCGGGACAGGTGCTACTGTTTCAGGCTAGGGTTCCGGGTGGGGAGAGCGAGGAGGACCAAGTGACAAAGCGCCCCAGGGTCCCGAGCAACTGCGTGGCATAGCTGGGATTCTCTGAGCCCATAGCATCCCTGGCGAAGGCACTGCTACGGGACCCGGCTCCCTGCTATGCACGTCAGTTCCGTGACTGCACGTTCACCCTCGGGAGACTCCAGTAGGCTTGGCAAGATCAGCTCCATTTTCCAGATGGGGACACAGAGTCTCAGAGAGGCAAGATCACCAGGTCAGGGCCGAGAGGCAAGGACATAGAAGAAGCAGGTTTAAAAAGTCAGCCTGCAGCTCGTCCTACAAACCGTTCCCGGGGCACGGGGTCACGTTAAGTGTCCATCAGACCCTCCCACGGAGCCCCCACATTCCTGAAGATGAGTCAGTCTTCTGGAGTGTTAGCCCACCCCAAACCACAAAGTTCACCTTTGTGGGTCCCCAGGGGCTGGCAAGGGGAGACCCTGAGAAGTGAGGGCTGCTGTCCCCATGAGGCTTTTAGGGTCATTAACAAGGAATGGATTATCACCTGGCTGGCGGTGAGGGGGCTCGGATTCCGGAGGGAAAGTGAACCCACCGTGGAGTCCAGCAAGACTCAAAGCGCAGAGCCTCTCTTGGGCCATTTGCGGTTCAGGGACCAGAGAGAAGCACGAACCTGCACTCAGGGGTCATGGTGGGATTATTAACCTCGTTTATAAAAGAATGATTTTTTTTTTACATGCGTTTTAAGCTTTTGTTTATTTATTTTGAGAGAGAGAGAGAGAGCATGAGCAGGGGAGGGGTAGCGAGAGAGAGGGAGGGAGAGAGAGGATCCCAAGCAGGCTCCACGATGGCAGTCAGTGCAGAGCTAGACTCGGGGCTCGAACTCACGAACCGTGAGATCGTGACCTGAGCGGAAATCCAGAGTCAGACGCGCGACTCACTGAGCCACCCAGGCGCCCCTTAGAAGAATGATTTTTAAGAGCAGGAGTCACATGAAACCCTCACCTTTTGTTATTTGATGCAATGAAGGGATGGGGAGAAAGGCCAAGGAAGATGGGCCAGGGAGGGGTGGAAATGAAGAGATGAAGAAAGAAAGAGAGACAGAAAGACAGAGACAGAGAGGGAGACAGAGACAGACATGCACATAGAGAGACACGTGTGTGCCCATAGGAGTGGCAGAGACTCTTGCACGCACAGAGAAATTGATAAAGACACCAGAGAAGCAGAGAGACGATGGAAACCCAACAGAGCTGGAAGAGGTGCCGGGAACCAGAGGGAGAAGGTACAAGAAGGAGCAGAGGAGGGGAGAAAGGAGAAGGAAGGAAGGAGGAAGGGACAGAGAGACTTGGATTCGGGGCCTTGACCTACCGTGTGAATCACAAATATCAATCCCTCCTCCTGTCAGTGGACCAGAGACCCAGCCACGTAATAACTGCTCAGTAAACCCTTCTCGGCTTAAACTGAACTGTCCAGTAACAGGTCAAAGAGCCAAAGGATGGTGGACAAACACGATGAATGTGCCTGCCGCACGCAGCCTCCCACTCAGGCCGGTGGGACAGCCGGACGGCCTCAGGGAGAAGCCTCCAGAACGTTCCTGTGCCTCGTGGACCGGGCTCTTTACCCTTCTGCCAGGAGCACGAGTCTGGACCTGGGCTGGGGAAGATTAATGAGGCCCGACATCAAAGGACCCGGGACACCTCTCTGTCTCCAGGGCCTGATCCTGGGCTTACTGGGTGTCCCCAGAAATATTTACTGCCTGCCCTCAATGGCCGGGCTCAGCCAGCCGCCCAGCCTCAGTGAGATCCTTTTAGCCCTTTGTCAGACGCAGCGAGATGGGCCGAGATGAGCGAAAACGGTGAGAGAAGTCAGCTAGCTGCCTGCCCTTTCTCAGACACGCGTCGAAATCAAACCACCAACTATTGATCCTGCTTAGAATGATGGAAGACATCTAATAAATACAACAATTGTGCAAGAATGGCCCAAGGAGGTAGGCAGTGGGAAGGGGGGGCCCGGGAGGATCGATCAGGGAGAGACTTCACGATCCCGAGGCGACAGACGAAGAGATGGTCTTCTGTTGGTGTGGAGATTATGGGGTGGGGAGGGGAGGAGAGTGCCAGCCCCACGAACTGAAATACCAGACGTTAGGCATCCTTCCTGGACGTAACACACGGCTCCATGGAGTGGATGATGAAGGATATTATAACACATTGCCAGGGTGGACAGGGAGAACGTGAGCAGTCAACGCTGGCATTTATTGAGTACCTACTGAATGCCAGCATCCTATGGGGGTCTCACAATAACCTTAGGAGGCCAACAGTGCCGTCCTTACTGCGGAGATGAGGAAATGAACACTCAGCTATCGTCCCCAAATCACACAGCAAATGATGGATGGGCTCTGGGATTTGAACCCAGATCTGTGGGACACTCATTTAGATAATACATGGAACGTTCGTGGCTCCCGGGAGTTATCTCAAGACCCTAACCCCTTTCCATTTGCTTTATGGCGATTGCAAATTTCTCAAACAGCTCCGGAGCCAGTCCCTGTGCCCGCTCTTGCTAAAGCATGCTGGGTTCCCGAGGAAGCACTGCGACATCCCTGACATCCCCGCTCCCAGCTGGCAGCTGAGACACAGGATCTGCCTGCCCCCCATCACACCTCTAGCTCGTCTGGGGCAAAGCAGTGGGCTCTCAAGCCCGGCAGCAAACGCAAACCTCCCCCAGGGCAGCTCAGCTCCCCACCCTGCGCTGCTGCAACAGCTCCCCCACGCACATCTCAAAGCCTGGAGATAAATGACCTGCAAAAATAGAACAAAAGGCAAGGTGGGGTGGGATAGAGGGGAGAAAGAAAGGGGAGAAGAGAGGGAAGAGGTAGCTGTGGGAGGGGGAGGCAGGGGGTTGGGGGGGCGGGGCGAAGAGGACTGACATTCTGAAATTTGCAACGGATCTTGCCTGGAATGCCTGTCAAAGGAGAAAGACTTGTATATTTTACCAAATGAAGATCTGCAGTCTGTGGGAAGGGAATTGAAATCAGATCCAATAACCTGAAGAGCATGTTTCCCCTGGGAAGGTTGGAGACTTAATTAAGGAATGTTTGTAAAGCTTGGAGAGATTCTAGATAAAAGACACCCGGGGAAAAAGTACAAGGTCGCAGAATTTACTATTCAATCTTTATGTCGTCACCGGGCTTTTTTTTTTTTTTTTTTTTCTTTCCTCCTTTTTTCTTTCCTCCGAAACTCATCAGCCTGTTTTGCTGGAGTCAAACTTTGGGATTCTGTAATACTTTCTTTGAACATGGATATCTTTCCCAGGGAGCAAATGGCATTGCCATCTGAGCTTTCCTCCCTGCCCGACTTCCCTGCTGTAATTTACATGAAAGCAACAGGTCCTTTCGAAGTAAAACCCACAAGAAAAATCCTGCTCAGCCTGAGTCTCCTGGCATGCTGTCACTCTCTTTCCCCATTTCCTCCCAACTAAATAAGCCCCAACTTCATTTCTGCGTGAAATCATGCCCAAGGAAACACTCAAGCCGGCACCCTGCCAGCAATTAAACACGATCCAAAAAAGAATGAAAAGGCTGGACTTGGTTGTACACTGATGTACATTATACTTGGTAAATGCCAGAGCCCTGAATCTCATTAACGTCCCCCAGACCTTGTTCTCTACGTCCGGTGAGAATCACTGACCTTTAAAACCGCCCCGAGTGGCTAAACTCACTTCTTCCACCCAGGGCCTCCCGTCCTCACCTGGGTACCATGCGTGCAGGCCTGCTGGGGAAGAAGACGACCTTGGAGCTGAAACCTAGGGGTGGTCCTCTTGGGAGAGGAGTACCCACCTGTGCAAGCCCGGGCTGTACCGAGAGGGAAATTCCAAAGAACGGTCTGTCTCCCGCTAACTGATCTGGCGTTTGTAAACTAGCCTCGTAACTGTAACCATATTTGCCAGATTATCAGACCCAGAGCTGAAATCCCCCAGCCCGAGCTCCTGCAGCCCCCAGATCCGGAGGACCGGGAAAAACAAATACAATCAGAAGAGAGGTTCCATTGCCCCTGTGGATATTACCTGTGTTCTTCTTCGTTCCTGGGCAGCTTCTGGCCGAGCAGGTCGGACGGAGGGTGGTGGCAGGTGGCTCAGGGGTCTCCCTGACTCTGGCTGGGAAGGAGGTGCCAAAGAAGCGGCTGTGAGCACCACCAAAGCCCCTCAGAATGGCAGTTCTGGTGCCTCGCCCCCCCCCTTTTATGGACTAGAGCCTCCTCCTGTCGCTCAGCCCTTGCTGAGCACAGGCTGCTGGGAGCCAATGGGGAAGTAGCTCAGAGCAGTCAGAGGCGCAGACCCCCGGGCCCTTCAACTCGAACTCCCTGGGCCCGACACAATAGGCTTCTCTTCCTGACAGGGGATGTGGAGGAGGAAGCAGCCGTGCAGGGAGGGGGCTGGATCCTGGATGTAGTGCTGTTTGTCACTTGAAATCCGGCCACTTCAGTCTTTGATGCGTTTCCAGGAGAGTGTCACGGAAAAAAAAAAAAAAAAAAAAAAAAAAGAGGGGGAGAGAGAGAGAGAGAGAGAGAGAGAGGTAGGAAGGACAGAGACAGAAAGAGTTGGGAAAAGAGAGTCCCAGAGAGTCAGAGACAGGCAGGCAGAGAGATACAGAGACAGATGGAGACACAGAAAGAGATAGAGTCGGACAGATATGGAGACAGAGAGAGGGAATCAGACAGATATGGAGACAGATGGGGACAGAGAGAGAGTTGGAGAAGCAGGGAAACAGGATTCAGAGAGAATCAGAAAGAGAAAGAGACAGTGTCAGCAGAGAGGTCGGGCGTGATACAGACAAAGCAGGGGAGGAGAGTCAGAAAATCGGAGAGACACAGCGTGTCAGAGACCGGGGCTACCCAGAGACACCGGGGGAAACGGAGGGAGAGCCAGAGGAAGAGAGATGAGGAAACCAGGACGGAGGACAGGCTCAGGCCCCACAGCCATCTGGAGACAACAGAAGAGGCAGGGTCCCCACACAGGGCAAGTGCCGAGAAGGGGAAGGTGGACGGAGCCGGCTGCCACGCGTCGCCCTGCGCTGAGCGCCCGGGCATCTCTGTGTGCGGCCGGTCACGCGTGTGCTGGAACATTGTGTGTGCCCTTGCCTGCACCCGCAGTCGACGCGGGTGCGGGCCTGGGCCGGCGCCAGCCGCCAGCAGCCCTGGCAGGAGCTCAGCCCCTTCCCCGGCAGCCAGGAGCCACAGTTTACTTTCCTCCGATAGCAACACAAAATGAAGATCACGAAATCCCCCTCAAAATATGGGCTGCGATGTGCCTTTGCCTGCACTCCGGGTGGGGGGCATCCCCACCTCATGTGAGCCCTCGGCCCGTGCCAGCAGCAGCTTGAAGGCTGCACCCTCGTGGCTGCAAATACCTTCCAGAACATGGGGGGGGGGGGGGAAGGGGGGGCGGCCGGGGGAGGGGCGGGGACTCTGAGTTTGGAGGAGAACATGTTCTCTCCTCAGTCAACAGCAGACACGGAGTTTATGGTGGGAGGCACAATTGTCGCAGAAATCTGGTGGGGACTGCCCGCGCCCCGGGCGCTGACGCTGTACCAGGCCGTCAGCCAAAGTTGTCCTCACCACCTGGCCAGGTAGCGAATATTATTCCCATCTTGTGGGTGAGGAAAGACAGGTCCCAGAGCTGAGGAACATACCCAAAGACGTAAAGCAGGTTAAGTCATCCGGCTACCAGGAGGGTCCGGATGCGGGCTTGTCGGACCCCAGAGTCCCCTGCTCCCCCCCCCCAACTCAGCCCTCCTGGGAGAGAAGCCTTGCATCTGCCCGCCTGGAGGGGTGGGGGCCCAGGGCTGCCTTTCTCGGGGACTGTCTCTCCACCCTTACAACGTAGGACAGGGCTGCGCCTGGGAGTATTGAGGACGTGGGTTTGATCCCCAGCTCTGCCAGCTCAACCAGCGGAGAGAACTGAGACAAGTTTCCACCTTCAGCTTCAGTTTGCTTATCCGTAAAATGGGGACATAACAGTAACGAACTCATCGGGCTCTGGGGAGGGGGGAGGCGAGACAGAGGATGTGGGCAACATCACCTAACGCAGCAGACACTTAATGAGTCCTCCATCACCATCTGTCCTTGTGACTGATCACGTGGTTCCCGCTCTGCTGCACCCACGTTCCCTGGGGCTCTGTCCTCTCCCTGCGCCTGATTCACTTCAAGGAGGAAGATGGCAGGAGCCCTTTGCCGGGCACCTGCTGTGTTCCACGCGCTTCCTCGTGTGGCGCCGTGTCCTCACAACGAGCAGACGTGTGGCACGGATATCGCGATGCATCCTCAAACCGATAAGGCCGCTGGAGTTCGGGGACAACCCGGCCACACAGGGAGGGAGGAGGAGTTGAGCCCACTGCCTCGCGCCCCAGAGCTCAGCCCCCACACACGCCCCTCCAGCCTCAAGCTGAGGTCTACCTCCTCCCTTCCGGAGAGGGCTCTTCAGGATCCGAATTTGCCTTTCTTCTCCTCCTTGTCCCTTTTCCCAGGCAGCATGTGGGATCCCACAGGCAGGTGCAAAGGACTTCAGGTGCCAGTGTGGAAGCCCCCGTCCCCAGCGTCTGATGGCCATGGCCCAGGCTCCGTGAGCGTTTGGCCGCACCTCAGGCTGGCTTCTGCCTGGGGACCCAGAGGACTGGGTGGAGTCTGCTCACTGCCACCCTGGGAATCTGGGAGCCCGGGGCTGCAGCTCCGTCCTCACCTGCAAGGCCAAATCCATACCCGGTCGTCCTCCCCACCCCTACCTCTAGAAGCTCTTGGTAAAAACCTTGGCATAAAGAAAGGCTCTCCAATATGGGGTACAACAGCTCCCATTCCTGGAGGCCAGCCGGCACCGGACGAGAGGAGTAGGGGACTCTCTTGACCACTGCTGATCCTCGAGAGGAGTAAGGGCAGCCAGGGTAGAGACCCTGCGAGAACCCCGCTTTATGCCATCGGTGTTTAGCATCTTTCACTCCTGGAGTCTCTTGTCAGCCCCAGAAACAAATGGTTTTGTTCATTTGCCTTGCCTTTCCTTCTGGAGCATCCTTTACGCACACATGCAGGACGAGGCCAGGAACAGCATTCTCCCTCGGTTCTAGAGAAGCTTGTCGTAAAGCTCAGGCCTCTCCCCGGCTCAGTGGTGCTCAGGGTCACATCAGGGTCACGGGCAGCAGCGGGTGGGACAGGAAACCCATGGAATCGGTTACCTGGAGCCCCGATGCTCCTCCTTACTCACTGCGTGGCAGTTGTTGGGTCCCTCGCCCCCCTGGGCTCCTGAGTCATCTGAAGACAGGCAGACTAGCTCCATGCAGGTGTCGGGACTCATTCCAAAGCCCCGCCATGTTCCTCCCCGCGTGACGAGGCTCCAACTCAGATCTCGAAGTGGGCCAAGAGCAAACACCGAAGGGAAGGAAATATTTGAAACAACCAGCCCTTAAATCATCCTGTTAGGTAGGAACAAGGAAGAACTTGGCAGAGGGCGGAAAAGTGAACAAATAAAGCCAGCATTTCTTTTTTTTTTTTTTTTTAATTTTTTTTTTTCAACGTTTATTTTTGGGACAGAGAGAGACAGAGCATGAACGGGGGAGGGGCAGAGAGAGAGGGAGACACAGAATCGGAAACAGGCTCCAGGCTCTGAGCCATCAGCCCAGAGCCTGACGCGGGGCTCGAACTCACGGACCGCGAGATCGTGACCTGGCTGAAGTCGGACGCTTAACCGACTGCGCCACCCAGGCGCCCCTAAAGCCAGCATTTCTTAAGGCCTCCCTCCACGCCAGGCTCTGTTGGAAACCATTCAGTTATTAACACGCTTGATTTTCCCAACAAGCCTGCAATTGGATGCAATTCCTACCCCCACTTTACAGGTAAGGAGCAGAGGCTGGGAGAAGGTTAAGTCACTGGCAGGGAGAAAAAGGGCAGGGCCCAGCCTGAAACCAGGCCGGCGGGTCCCAGGTTTGGGCCCCAAGCACGAGTCGTACGGTCTCCCAGCTTCTCTCCGCCCCGGCTCTGTCTCATCTCAAAGCTCTGCGTGTTTTCTCTCTTCCCCTGTTGCGCCGGGAACGTAGGAGCCGCTGACACGGATCAGTCCAGAGCGTTTGGGTGGAATGCAGTCCCCGTCTCCAGCTGGCTTCTGATCTCCTGGATCACTCTCATGCTGCAGTGAATTGCGGGCGTGTGACCATGGCTGCGTGTGGCTGCCACGGGAACAGAGACCAGAAAGTCAGCAGCTGTGCTTGAAGGGTCCCAGTACTCCATTTCTGTCTGTCTCTCACTCTCTCCCTCTGCCTCCCTCTCCTACTCTCATATTGAAATGCGCCATTCTGTGCTTGGCCCTGGGAGTGAAATGTGCCACACCTAACTTTGTCTCTTGCGCTCATGGTCCAGGTTGGGGGGCGACGCAGGGACAGGCAGTGCCCAGCAGCATGACGCGTTCCAGGCTGGGAGGAGACCTGAAATTCCGTGGGAACACAGAAGAGGGGCTCCCAACCCAGCCAGGGGTGGGGTGGGGGGAGGAGGGGAGTCACGGGAGATTTCCTGGAGGATGGGGGGAGAGCTAAGCGAGAACTCATCACAAGTGGGAGCTGTCCAGGCAGAGGCGAGGAGAGGACGTCCAGGCAGAGAATGGCCCAGGCAAAGGCTGAGAGGCAAGGAGAGTTGAGGAGGGTGCCATCCTGGAGAGGACTCCTGCTTGACTCCCCTCTTTCTCTCGCCCCACATCTCACCCATCAGAGGCCTTCACTGCCCAAGGCTCTGTCGCCCTGGCCTGGCCCCCACCACTTGTCCCCCTGGGTCTTGCTTCCACTCTCGCCCCCACCTATTACCGGCTCCTCTGCAGCCAGAGAGATTCTTTTAAAACCGTAACCCCTGGGGCGCCCGGGTGGCTCAGTCGGTTGGATGTCCGACTTCGGCTCAGGTCATGATCTCATAGTTCATGGGTTTGAGCCCCGCATCGGGCTCTGTGCTGACAGCTCGGAGCCTGGAGCCTGCTTCGGATTCTGTGTCTCCCCCTCTCTACCCCTCTCCTGCTCACGGTCTGTCTCTTTCTGTCTCTCAAAAATAAATAAACATTAAAAAGTTAAAAAAAAAAAAACCCAGAACCCCGATTGTGCTACCCCCCTGTTTAAAACACTCCAGTGGTTTCCATCCCACTTGGGATAAGATCCACGCTCCTTTCTTGCGGGACCTGACCTGTGCCCAGCTCAGTGCTTCTGTAAGCGGGCAAGCTCGCAGAGACAGAAAGTGGAACAGAGGTCACCACGGGGCAGGGTATTGCTTAAACGGCACAGCGTGTTGGTTGAGAGCGATGAAAACATTCTGGAAATAGACAGCAGCGATGAACGCACAGCACAGTGTATGTAGTTCAGGCCGCTGAACGGGGCACGTTTAAATGGTTAAAAATGGAGGGCGCAGAGGCACGGGAGAAGGAGTCTGCTTTCCTTGTTGAGGACAGCTCTGGGGTAACGACAGAGAAACAGCGGTTGCTTCCTCCTATAGCCAAGTGGCCCAGATGGATGCCGATAGCCGAGTCGGTGGCCTGAGCCTGGAGAGAACTTCCCCTATCTGGGGCCCGCTCTTGACCTCTGCCACCCGTCAAACAAGGGGCCGATGGTGGGAACCGTCTTTGCCCAGATGAAGAAGAGAAAAAAACTGGCATCTCCAATCACCCACGTCTTATCACAGCCACCGCGCTCCAGGCTTCCCCTAGGCGCTGGGCACTTCTCCGAAACCACCCCTCTGAGCCCTCCCAACCACCTCATGACGCAGAAAGCGTTAGGTCCACTTTGCAGACGAGGAAACTGATCTCGGAGCAGTGCGGTCCCTTGCCCAAAGTTGCACAGCCAGGAAGCAGTAGAGCTGAGCTGTAAATCCCGGCGGGTCTGTCTCTTCACTCCTCACACGGCCTCTCAAAAGCCCCCGGTTCTTACATCCCTTAGGAGGAGCCCGGGCATCAGTGGGAGGACAGATCTACCGAGAGATTCTGGATATTTGATCCGAAATGAGAGCTTTGACATGAGAAGTGCCCCTCATCACCCCACGAGCTCCGTGAGGCCCGTCACCCCTAACAATAGCTCTTAATGAGACGCGAGTTTCTTTTTGCCAAAAGGGGAGATTAAATCGCTTTATTCTCAGCCTGTGGATCTCGGAGTTTCTCCGAAATCCCATTACCCTGGCAGGTTGCTACCTTTTCTGTATTCGTGCCACAAAATGCTCACAGAGTACCTGCCTTAGGCCAGATTCTCTGCTAAACACCTGGGGGAGGGGAGTGGGCACCGCGGAGAAGACTCGGTCCCTGCCATCTGGGGATGATGGTTTGGCGGGGAGGACAGAAAGCGAACAGTTCATTTCAGTCCCATGTGGAAAAGTCGGAGATGGGGGTGGGGGGCGGGGAGGGAGACTGTGGGATCACAGAGGGGAGATACCTAGGTCAGCCCAGCTGAGAGGGGATGTCATGTCTGGGCTGGAGGCTGAGGCTGGGTTTTGAAGGTAAAGTAGGAGTGTGCCATGCTTCATCCGCAGATGAAAGAAACTATCCCAAGCTTTCATCAGCAGACAGAGACTTCATGCGGCAAACTGGGAAAATTTAAAAAGGTGGTTTCTTTTTTGGGGGGTGGGGCATGTGCTGGAGGACTAGACGGCCTCCAGGAATGACTCTCAGAACACTGTATGGCCACCAGTCACACCATCAGAAAGCGGGCAGACAGGAGGCCGTCCCCGCACACAGTGAGTTCAAGAACTTAGAATAACACTATGATCCAGGGAGCCACCGTGCTGCCGTGTCACAACAGGCTCTCCACCCACTTGGGGGTGCCACTGGTCTCTGAAATGGGCCTGCAGCACCCCCGCCCCCACCCACCCAGCACCTCCACAACTGCTCTTGCTGGAGGAAACCGCCAAAGCAGCAGAAAGATGGCCTCCGGTTCGTTTCTGTCGTCCGAACCTCTGCTAATTGGCAGAACTGGATTTGCATCCAGAACCCTAGCTGCAAGGGAGTCTGAGAAAGACAGTTTGCATTGCTGAAGTCCTGGAAGGCACGGGAGAGAGAAGTAGGAGAAGGTGGTGGGAGTGCGTCCTGAGGGCCAAGCTGGCGTATCCACTGCACGCGGAAAGGCAGGTGTCGTAGGCTGGGTGGACGCGCGTCTTGAACTTTGTCTGCCCCAGTACAGAGCCCCCTTTCCCGGTCAACACTCCCCACGTAATGTGGGCCCCCCCCCCGACCCCGCCGCGCACACAAAGCCCTCGGCCCTGTGGCCCACACATGGTCAGAATGGGAAGAACCTATCAAACCAGATGAATCCAAATTGTCATCTTCGCAACGAGGAAACTGAGGTCCAGAGAAGAGGCCAGCTGGGCCTGGAACTTAGTTACTCCTGTCGTATGGCACCTGTTCTGCGAGCCAGGCTAAGCCCCTCTCCTTCATGTCCTGGGGCGCATCTTGCCATCGCTGGGGCTTGGCTGGAGCTGGGGGTGGCGGCCGGTGCAGGCGAAAAAAGCAATCCGGAATGGGGGGAACGTTCAGGCCCCGGAGTCGGACAGACCCGAGTTCTCTTCCTGGCCCCAGTCCTCCCAGGTGTGTGGCCTCAGGAAAGTTACTTTACCTCTCTGACCCCCAGCAGCCTCCTCTTTGAAACGGACATAATGGTAGCACAGAGTAGTGACGAGAACGCAGCTAACGTGTATAAAAAGGACACACAGTGGGTACTCTCTAAATAGAGCTAATATAACAAGTTCTACTATACTATTAATTTCTAAACTGCTATTATTATTTTTTTTTTGAGAGAGAGAAAGAGAGAGAAGGGGAGGGGGGAGAGAGAGAGAGAGAGAGGGAGGGAGAAAGAGAATCGTAAGCAGGCTCCATGCCCAGCACAGGGCCAGATGTGGGGCTCGATCCCACAAACCGTGAGATCATGACCTGAGCCGAAATCAAGAGACAGACGCTCAACCAACTCAGCCACCCAGGCGCCCCCTGCTATTATTATTAATAGTAGCTCATCTTCCCCGGTTTACGACAAAAAAAAATTTGTGAAGGTTTTATAGTGGTTTAGGCTGTTATGTCTTTTTCTTCTCTTCCATCACAGCAGCATCAAAAGCCCCGCTCTATGACCGTGTCCCCTGTCCTGGCCTACCTGCGTGTCAACTTCTAACTCAATATCCCCTCACGGGGGTCCTCAGACGCTTATACCCAGAGACCCACAAGGACCCTCACACAAATCCAGACACAAATTCAGAGAGACACAACCACACCCAAACACGCACACGACAGCCACATGCAAACACACCCTCTGACAGGCACCCCCCACGCCCTCACAGCTCTGGGACATTAAAAATTGCACGGAATCGAAGCTGGGGAGCCCCGTTCTCCACTTCCCTTTGAGTAACTAACTGGTCCGTGACCATGCAGGACTCCCAGCCCTCATGGAAAGGCCTTCATCAATCTAATTCTGAGTATTCAGCCTGGGTCCCATCTCTGATAAAATAATTAATTTTCCATTATAACTTCTCCCTCTCTGAGTCATCATTATAGGTCGCTGGAAAAAACAGCACTTAAGGAGGAAGCTGTATGAGCACCTCCAATCTGTACAAAAAAGGCTCAGCTTCCCTGGTGAAGCATTTATGTGCTGGGAAGGGTGCACAGAGCGACGTGGTTTCCACATTTGAGAAAAGTGAGTGGGTGGGAACATCAGACAACCTCACCATGCAGATCGTCGTTTAAATAAAACCCCCAGGGGGCCCCTTGGCAGCATTAAAATCACTCTGTGCCTCCATGAAGGGGTCATAGAACAGGCTCTCTCCTTTCTTCTGCTTTACCTTTGAGAAAGGCAGTGTGGGGCCATGGAAATATTCTGGGGCTTGGTCCTGGGTTTGAGTTGAACCGTCATTTCTGGACTATACACAACTGGGCGTGTTGCTGACCTCTCGGAGTAATGGCTGTCTTATCAACAGAGTAGAGTGACGGACGGCAAGGGCCCCAGAATCACACTACCTGGCTCTGCCCCTGACTAGCTGTGTGACTTTTGGCAAGCTACTTAACCTCTCTGGGCTTCAATTTTTCTCATCGGAATATGGGAAATAAAATACGTGAAATGGGAATAAAATGGCACTTACTTCATGGGTTTATGGCAAATAGGGCATTAGTATCTGCAAAATGCTTAGGAAAGTGCCTGGGACATCCTCAGTTCTCAGCGAATGCCAGCTCTCAATGTTATCACTGCTGCCTTCCAGCATTGCTGGGAGGATTAAGAGAGATTAAGAGTGAGATTGTGCGGAGGGGGGCAGAGATGTCCGGTGCGACCAGTATCAGAGTTGGTTCTGAATATCCAGGGGATTGGTCTTTTTTTTTTTTTTTTTTTTTTTAAGCCAAACATGAGCTCCAAGCTTGAGATCCAAGAACATACTAGGACTGCAAATGGCTTTGGGGTCAGGCAGATTCGGGACTGGGTCCCTTTAAGCAATCTGTGATTCTTTAAGCAATCTGTGACTTCTCTTTAAGCAATCTGTGACTCCGGAGAAGTCGCTTAACTTGTCCAAACTTTGGTTTGTCATTTGTCAAGTGAATAGATTTACTCTGCTAACATCTCAAAGTTGCTGACAGTCCTCCAGCTACAAGGCAGGGCATATAAAATTCCTTTGCAACCTAAGACCAGTGAAAGGGGGACTCTTCTTGTTTGGCAGGATTTATTTCAGGGACTTGGGAGTCTCCTAATGGGAGTGATAAGGAGACTCCAAGTACCTCATGGGACTGATGTGAAGACTAAAATCCTCAGCAAAGATGCTTGAAATGTGAGCTGTTTGCCCTATGCCATCTGCCAGAATGTAGCTCACGCTGCTTTACTCGTACTGAACCGCAGCAGTGGGGATGACTAAAGCACCTGTTTTTAAGATGTAGCCTATTCTAGAACACTGCTGTTCCTATGTCTCAAGGAGCCCTATTGGAGAGCAGATAAGTATCAGAGAGAAGTGGCTTGACCTCAGCCTTCTGCTCTCTGGAGCTTCCTACTTGCCTTTAGATATTCTGGTTCCATCCAGTGATTCATTCCCTCTTTTCCTCAGTTCCTAGACTGGAGACTTGCATTAGACAATGATCTTTGGGTACATAGCAGGTACGCAAAAAAATGTTGGCTGGATAACTGGTACACTGCTAACTCCCTCTGGCTTCCATTTATTAGATCTTTAGACATGGTGAGATCTATATAGGCAGGAGTTCTAATTACCCTCCCTTATATCTCTAGTGGCATCCAGAGTGTTGTGGCTTACCCATGGAAGGTGCAGCCATAACTGTCATTCTGTAAGTGTTTCTGCTATTCTGATCATCTTGTTCTGTCCTCCTCAAAATACAGTATCTGGTTTCTGTATATTTATCCAACCCTTTCTAACATCCCCTTTGATAAATCTGCTCCACTCACACTGACCTCTTTGCTGTACCTTGAACATCTTTTTCCCACTCAAGACTTTTATTGTTTCTTCTGACTGGAACACTGCCCTTCCCCAATATTTACATGTTCAATTAATTTGCATCTATGCTCAGATTTTGCCTCCTCAAAGAGGCCTCCTGTCATCATCTTACCTAAAAGAGCGTACCTTATCATGATCTTTCCTCTTGCCTGGAACTATACGACACATTCATTTATATAGTTGTTTATTGTTTTTCTCCCCCACTGGAATGCAAGTTCCAGGAAGCCAGAGGCCTTGACTTTCTTGTACTTGACTCTATCTGGAGCTCCTAGAACAATGCCAGGCCATGCTAGGTACACAATAAATATTTATAGACTGAATGAATGAACAAACATATTATCATATAAAATACTGGTCAAAATGAATCCTTAGCCAATTGGAGCACTCACCCAGCTCCAGACTGTCAATCTCAGGTCTGGCCTCTCTCTGGTTTCCCCATGGTCAGTTCTAACTCAGAGCTTCACACATTCTTGGGTGACAGACATGGGTGAAATCAACTGGGGGTTGGGGGACATCTGTAACTGCTGCCTTTTACTTGCCCAGGAAGAGACTGGAAAAAGGACGACCGATTTTCAAGAACCTTCTCAAGCAGTGCTTTATAGGGCTGTGGGCTCCCAGAAACCACCCTCCCACCCATTGGAGAGGTTATCACGCTGTGTGGTTATTAGAAAGAACACGTATCTACCTAATGTTCCCAGCTAGCAAGAAATGCCAAATGGGGGCAGCTGGAAAAAGAAATACCAGCTTTGGATTCCAAGATATGGAAAAATGAAGATGTCACTAATAGCCAGTGAAAAGTTGGCTCATTCTTCCCCCTCTCTATTCACTTCCCCTGGGCTCCATTTTCTGCTTCAGCACCTGCGCTGCCTCATCGTGAGTAGCAGGAATTTGCTTTTCAGCACCACGGACAGCAATCGCCTGGCAGCCGGGAAGGCAGAGGGAGCCAGAACTTGGGGCATCTATGCAGCCAAACAAATATTTACTGAGCACATCCTGGGGCCAGACACACGAGAGAATACACAGATTTATGTGGTCTTGACCTTCAAATAACTTAATCTCTTCGAGTCATCAACTAGACTGATACAGCTGGGGCAAGGCCCTGAGCCTCCTGATAGTTGAGAAGTTGGAGAATCAAAGGGAAAATGTTTTCTTTTTCAACAATTGTTGAATTTCTGCCTGTGTGTTGACTCATGCCATCTAAGTTTTTTACTGGACTTCCACCCTCAAAGGGAACAGGTAATGCGCCATCCTATGCATTGTCATATTCCAAATACTCAACACAGTGCCTGGCACAGAGTAAACACTCAGCAGTTTTTTAATAGATGTGTAGACAAAAGAATTCTTATAAAACCCTATTTTATACCTTCCTCTATTTCCCTTATTTTACAGATGAGAAATCAGAGGCTCAGAGAACTGTCTTCTCATGGCAGCTATTAAGTGGCAGAGCTTGGATTCAAAACTAAGACCTTCTGATTTCATGCTACGAGGCCAATCAGAGATACTTAGTATGTGCTCAGCACTCTTAGAACCTAGAAAAAGTACTAGCCGTGGAAAGACTAGTTCTAACCTTAACATGACTTTGAATAAATCACAACCTTGAGGAGATCACATTTTTCTTTCTGGCATCAGCTTCCCCATAGGTAAAGGGAGGAAAGGAGATTGGTGTGGCTAAAGGCTCTCCTTCCCCTGCACCTGGTTTATAAGGGCCCCCCACTCCTAGCCACCCCCATCCGCCAGCTGCATCATGCATCCATTGCAGTTGAGCGAGGGGACCAGCAGGGGGCGGTGTAAAATGAATTTAAAACCTCTTTCCCCAGCCTCTGCAGGGCACCAAATGAGAAGTATATTGATATCCCAACAGACCTTGGGCTCCCTTTTCATCTTCCTGCTGTAACCAGAACGTGTGCACAAGTAGTACAGGCTCTCTTCTTTTTCAAGTACAACAAATGAACTTCAACCCCTCTTGAGGAGTGAGTAAAGAGACAGCCCCAGGACACAGAGACAGTGGAGTGAGGTTGCAGTGACTTATCGCCCAGGAACCCACTGGTTGAGTAACTTTGGACAAAGCCCTGAGCAAAGATAACTGTTTAAATGGCTGCAGCAGTGGAAAAATCAGTTTGGTTGATTGATGTCCTGGGTTTCTAGTTAGCGGGTGGCTTCCAGCCATGGCTCTGCCTCAGCTCCCAGAATTACTCCAATAAGTGATTTGCTCATCCCTAACTCTTCCTGGGAGGCAGGGGAGGGGGGCTGAATCAGCTATCTCCAGGCCTGATTGGGATTTAATGAGGGCCAGTGGGTATTTGTGCACTGGGGGCAGTGTGGGGAGAGGAGGAACAGATCCGTCAGGCTTAGCAGAAGTATCTGGATCCTGCCTGGGAGTGTGGAGGAGAAAATAAAGCCAGGAAAGAACTGATCGCAGAGTAAATGTCTTTAAATTATTTGAAAACGATGTGAATCAAATGTTTCATAAAGGCTGCTTCTCTAACCATATCTTAGCCATTGAAATGTAGATTGGCCAAGGATAATCTCCAGATTCAAGGACAGTAATGGGGGACTTGGGAGATTTTGTCAAGGGGCCTGACTCCGTCGGACACATCTAGAATCACCGGAAGAGAACAAGCCCTACAAGTAGCCAGATCTTAGTTCTGATCTTGGCTCTGCTGTTGATTACCTGTGGGACCTGGATCAGGTTGCTTAATCCTTCTGAAACTCAGTTTCCACATTTGTGAAACAGGATAGTGATAACAGTGTTTATTCTTCCAACTGTCTATTTCTGCATAAGAAACCACATTAAGGGGGTCCTGGGTGGCTCAGTCAGTTGTGTCCGATTCTGGGTTTCGGCTCAGGTCATGATCTCACCATTCATGGGTTCCAGCCCCACATTGGGCTCTGCCCTGACAGCACGGAGCCTGCTTGGGATTCTCTCTCCTTCTCTCTCTGCCCTTGCCTCTCTCTCAAAAAATTAATAAAAACAAAGAAAGAAGAAAGAAAGAAAGAAAGAAAGAAAGAAAGAAAGAAAGAAACCACATTAATACTTTCTCCAGCTGGATAAAACTACCATTTTATTATGCCCATAAACTATTAGGTCAGGAATTCAGACAGGACATAGGAGTTATGGCTTGTCTCTGTTGCACGAAGTCTAAGATCTCAAATGGGAGAACCCAGGTGATGGGAGTTGGAATAGCCTGGAGGTTTCTTCACTCATCGAGTCCCAGGCTGGGGTGACTCAAAGGCTGAATTCACCTGGAACAATGACTGGAACACTTAGCTCTGCCCTCTCTAGCATGGCAGCCTCAGGGTGGTGGCTCAGGACCCACAGCACTAGAGTTCCAGTCAACAGGCTGAAGCTGCACGACCTTTTATGACCTGGCAACTTCGTGCAAGTCACCTCGTGTCACTTCCTTTGTATTCTATTTGTTAGAGCCGTCACAAAGCACCCAGATTAAGGGGAGGGGGCATAGACCCCAGCTGTAAATGGAAGGAGTGTCAATTTGCAATCAAGTTTTAAAACCACCATACCTACGGTGCATGGACGTCATAACAATCAAATGCTTGTCAAATGATTGACACCAGCTACTCCTGCTTCCTCAGAGGATTGAATAGTCCATCGTGAGAGCTTGTGGCTAGTCTTAGATTATTCTCGGATAAAAATCTGTGAATCCCTACCGTGTTGTATGAGGACCCGTATGGTCTGGATGTAATTTCTTGTCCAACATTGTTTTGCCCATTTCTCTCAAGTGCCTTGCCACTTGTCTCCCTCCAGCAACTAAAAGCATAACACCCCCTGCCATCTTCTAAACCCTTTGTTCTGCTGCTTCCTCTGCCTGAAGAATGCTCTGCGTCCTCAGCATCTAGCAGAGAGACTGACATAAACATTCAATAAATATTTGCTGAATAAAATGAGCGAATGGGTGGTTGGACCTTCAAGGCTTTAGATGTGGGCTTGAGTCACCTTTATTAGTAGAAATTAGTTGATACGAATCAGAAGATCTCATTGGCTTTGATGTCATCAATGGGGCTTCCTGGTCTTCAGGGAAGACGTTTCCAGTCTTAAAGATGATAGACATTTGAGGGTTGGTCTCTTGGAGAGGCCTTAATGATTCGCATTTCAGGAATTACAGTTAGCACCTTCTGAGACAGCAGTGGAGAATTTAGAGGACTTCCAGCTGGATTTTATAAGGTGCAGTAACAATGTTTCAATATTAACTCGTTTGAGCTCAGCTTCTTTTCAGCCAAATGGCGCCAACAGCGCCATAAGCATTAAACAAATAATTAAACCACAGAATTGTATATACAACACACACTGTGTGCTAGGCACTGTGCCAGGCTATAAGAATGCA
Organism: Leopardus geoffroyi; assembly: GCF_018350155.1. Taxonomy (NCBI): domain Eukaryota; kingdom Metazoa; phylum Chordata; class Mammalia; order Carnivora; family Felidae; genus Leopardus; species Leopardus geoffroyi. The sequence goes on from NC_059336.1 coordinate 29,008,730, forward strand.
GTGATAAAGAGGGCAGACGTGTTCCCTGTTCTCATGGGTCTTAAAGTCAAGCAGGAGGAATATTCCAAAATGGGGAGAGAATAGCACGAGTTCTGGAACAGAGGAGTTCCAAGGGTTAGTGAGAATTGGTGGTACCAATTCTGCCCGTGGTGGACGCAGTTAGAGGAGGCTCTCCTGGGAAGGTGAAATCCAAACAAAGGATTCTAAGGTGTTACTGAAGGAGAGCAGGAGGGGATACAAGAAAGTTCCAAGAATGGCACATAGCACAAGGGAATGAAAGATAAAAATACCATGGCTTCTTCAAGGACGTGGAAGACACGGGGGTGAGAAAAGGAGGCACAGGATGTGGCTAAAGGGCAGGCAGAAGCCTCAGGGTTAAGGACAAACTCTGGACCATTCCTGAGGGTAGTGGAAAGTCACTGAAGGGTATTGAGTAGGGGCCTGATAAAGCTTCAGGGTGGAGAGCAGATTACATGGGAAGACACTGGTGGTAGGAAACCAGTTGGAAGACTGATCGTTGTCTAGGTAGGAGGTAATGGTGGCCTCTTCTTGGGTGTGATGGTGGATCAAAGAGAAGTTAACAAGTCTCAGGGATACCTGGGAGGAATAATGGTGATTCACAAGCAATGGAGAGTGGAGGAGAGAGAAGAGTCGAGGAGACCTCCAGTACCTTGATGCAAGGGGCAGTCAGAATCTCAAGAGTAGGGGCATCTGGGTGGCTCAGTCAGTTGAGCATCCGACTCTTGACTTTGGCTCAGGCCTTAACTTGCTGCTTATGAGATGGAGCCCCGCGTTGGGATCTTCACTGACAGCTCCAGCTCAGGGCCTGCTTGGGATTTATTCTCTCTCTCTCTCTCTCTCTCTTTCTCTCTCTTAAAATAAATAAATAAATATTTTTAAAAACAAGAATCACAAGAGTAAAAGCAGGTTTTACTAGAGGAAGGTGAGGGGTTCAACTTCTGGTATACCGGGTGTCTGTTACTTATGAGCATACACGTGGAAATCTTGTGCTGGGCCTGGGATGTCTTGTCTTGGTCCTGGAATTCCTGAAGGATTTGACTTTATTGAAGGAGTGGATGGAGTCAAGAAAAGAGGGTTCCATCTCCACCAAAACCCTCCTTAAAATCCAAAATCTGACTTAATCTTCTGAGTTTCCCAAATCCAACCAGCTTTCCAAGGGCTCGACTAAGGATGCATACCGTCTCCTGGCATGTGTCTGCTCTGTAAAGAGAACATGGCTAAGAAGTCAGAAACCAGGGGTTCTCATCAGACCTGGGAAGTAATGAGTTCTTTCTCAGTAGCTGCATTTAAGCACAGGCTTCGGAGAGATGTTGTATAAGAGACTCAAGTATTAGATGAGTAATTAGATCAAGTGACCTTGAAGGATCCTTAGAGTTCTGCTCTTTACTTGTAATTTTATATCAGCCACTAAAAAAAAAAAAAAAAAAAAAAAAAAAAAAATCTAAGTATCTCCTTGCCTCAATTCCCTCATTTGCAGAAGAGGGTATAGAGTGATGATTTCAGAGAATCCTTCTAGTTTGGTTAACTACAACTGTTTTGCAAACAGTCTCATTGTTGGAAGATCCAAAGGACCCTTCTCAGTCCTTATCTTGACTGATCCCCTGTCAGTATTTCACACTGCTAATTCTTCTCTATTTCATGACTCACTCTCTTTCTGGGGCTTCTAAGACAAAGAACTGTCTTTTTGTCTCTCTGAGCACTCCTCTCATGCTTTTTTTTCATGGTCTCCTTTTCTTCTACCTACCCCTCTTCTCTCACACAACACACTCTTATTCAGCCTCTCTTTCACCACCATGGCTTCTATACCTGCTAGATGCTTACACGTCAGCCAGAACTCGTTCACTCAAAAGGAACCAAAAGCCTAATGAAACATAACTTAGGAAATATGGAATGTATGGGCTCATGTGATTGAAAAGTCCAGAGACTGAGCACAGATTGGCCAGGGGGCTCAGACGGTATCCTCTGGACCTGCTCATTCCCAGCATCCCTCAGCTCTGCCTCCTCTCTTGCTCACATATTTACAGATGTTTCTCCCTTCAGTGATGAAAGATGGCAGCAGCATCTTCAGATCTTACACCTGTCAGATTAACTCCAACTAGAAACAAAGTGTGTCTCTCCAAGGTGGTGGGACAGAACTGGATCTTATTCTCGTTGGCCAAATTTGGTTACAGGTCTAACCCTGAGCCAAACCCTGTGGCCAGGTGGAATGGGACATGATAATTAGTTGAGTCCACTCAAGGCCCACTTCTACAGTTGAGAGTGGGTTAGTCCCTTTCATGCAGCCAAGAGTTGGGGGTGGGGTGCCAGAGGCAAACAGGTGTTAAGTGTCAAAAACAACAGATGCCAACTGCAACTGAGGACTTCCAAATCTATCCTTCAGTCCAGGACCCTTGTCCTATAGCTTGAGATCCGTGTGATAAATGGCCTCCTGACATCTCCACTTGAATGATCCACGAGTATCCCCAACTCTGCATGTTCCAAACAAAACTCATTTCCCTGAGATCTGCTCCTCCATTTAAATTCACCCTGGTAGTGGATGATATCTCCTTATACCCTGTTCCTGAGCCAGAAACTTCAGTGTCATACTTAATCCCTTCTTTTTACCCCCCTTCCTCACATTAAGTCAATTACCACAACCTCTTGATTTCAGTAAACTGTTAAAAGTCAAGTATGCATATTGTAATCCCTACCTCAAGTACGTATATTGTAATACAGCAACCACTGAAACCTGCATACAGAGATATAGGAAATAAAAATAGGCAAATTTAAATAGAATACTAAAAGACATTCAAAAATTCCCCAAAAAAGTCAGGAGAAGGAAAACAAAGCAAAGAAAAACAGAAGTCAAAAATGAAAAAAAAAAATAATAAAATAGAAGACCTAAATTCAAACTTACCAATAATCACATTAAATGAAAATAGTGCAAACACACTAATTAAAAGACAGAGATGATCAGATTTAAAGTTTAAAAAGACTCAGTTACAAGCTGCCTAGAAGAACCCCATTTTAAATTCATGACATAGGTAGGTTAGGAGTAAAAGGATAAGGGGTGTCTGGGTGGCTCAGTCCGTTAAGTGTCTGACTCTTGATTTTGGCTCAGTCCATTAAGTGTCCGTCTTGATTTTGGCTCAGGTCATGATCTCACGTTCATGGGGTTGAGTCCTCCATCAGGCTTCATACTGACAGTGTGGGGTTTGCTTAGGATTCTCTCTCCCTTTCTCTCCAACCCTCTCTCCCTCTCTGAAAATAAATAAAGAAACAGGGGCACCTGGATGGCTCAGTTGGTTAAGCCTCTGACTTCAGCTCAGGTCATGATCTCACAGTTCATGGGTTCGAGCCCTGCATCAGGCTCTGTGGTGACAGCTCAGAGCCTTGAGCCTGCTTTGGAATCTGTGTCTCCCTGTCTCTCTGCCCCTCCCCCATTTGCATCTGTCTCTCTATCTCTCTCCCTCAAAAATAAATAAACCTTAAAAAAAAATTAAGAAAGAAAGAAAGAAAGAAAGAAAGAAAGAAAGAAACTTAAAAAAAAGAATTTGGGGTGGCTGGGTGGTTTAGTCAGTTAGCATCCAACTCAATTTTGGCTCAGGTCATGATCTCACAGCTCAATCTCTCAAGAGATTGAGCCCCAAGTTGGGCTCTGTGTTGACAACGCAGAGCCTGCTTGGGACTCTCTCTCTCCCTGCCCTTCCCCTACTCTCTTTCTCCCTCTCTCTCTCTCAAAAATAAATACATAAACTTAAAAAAAAAAAAAAAACAAGTAAAAGGATGAAAAATAATATACCAAGCAAATACTAAGAAAAAGAAAACCGGGGTGGCTTTATTAATATCAAACTACACCTCAAAGAAAACTACCAAAGATATGAAGAGGGCACTAAAAATGATAAAAGACTCCAATTCACAAAAAGGCCCAATATTCTTAAATTTGCATATCTAACAACAGAGTTTCAAAGTAGGTAAACACTGCTGAGCTGGCAGGAGAAATGAACACATCCATAATTATATTTGGAGATGTGATATTACTCTCAGTGAGTGACAGGACAAGCACAGAGAGAATCAGCAAGGACAGAGAGGAACCAAACAACACCATCAAGTAACTGGATCCAACTGACATTCATAGAACACTTCATCCAAGAACAGCAGAATACGCATTCCTTTCAAATGTTTGAGGAACAGTCACCAAAATAGACCATATTCCAGGTCATGAAAAAAAGCCTTAACAAGTTTGAAAAACTGAAAACATCCAAGACATATCCTTGAAGATAATGGGCTTAAAATAGAAATTTACAACAAAAAGTGATCTGGAAAATCCCCCAATCACTTAGAAACATTAAAAAATGAAACAAACAAACAAGACACTTGTAAATAATCCATGCGTCAAAGAGGAAGTCTTGAGGGAAATTAGAAAAGTTTGAACTGAAGGAAAATGAAAGTGTGTGGGATACAGGTAAAGCAGCGTGTAGGGGGAAATGTAGATCATTAAACACGTATATTGAAAAGGTGTCACATAGGTGTCAAATCAATGATCTAAGATTCCACCTTGTGAAACGGGGAAAAGAGAGAGCAAAATAAACCAGAAATAATCAGAAGGAACGAAATAATAAAGATACATATGATAAAGGCCAGAAATCAATGAATTGGAAAATAAGAATAGAGAAAATTGCTCAAACAGAAAACTGCATCTGCGAAAAGATCAATAAAATTGATAAATCTCTAGCCAGTCTAACAAAGAAAACAAGAAAGAAGACATGAATTATCAAATGAGTGAAATAGATTCTATCACTACAGACCCCACAGAAATAAATGGATAATAAAATACTATGAAGGGGCTCCTGGGTGGCTCAGTTGGTTAAGAGCCCAACTCTTGATTTCGGCTCAGGTTATGATCTCATGGTTCGTGAGACTAAGTTCCAAGTTGGGCTCTGCAGCTGACAGTGCAGAGCCTGCTTGGGATTCTTCTCTCCCTCTGTCTGCCCCTCCCTTGCTTGTGCTCTCTCTTTCTCTTTCTCTCTCTCAAAATAAATAAATAAACATTAAAAAAAATACTATGAACTTAAATTTGACAACTTAGTTGAAATGGACTGATTTCTCAAAAACCACAAACTACCAAAACTCACCCAAAAAGAAATAGATGACCTTAATATTCCCATGTCTAAGAAATCAAATAAGCAGCTTAAAATATTCTGAACAATGTAATTCCAGGGCCACATGATTTCATAAAAATATTAGCAAATTAAACATACATATATATATATATATATATATATATATATATATATATAATATGTGCGTGTGTGTGTGTGTGTGTGTGTGTGTGTAAGGTGTATATATACACACATGTACACATAATATATCTTTGCCAAGTGCAGGTTATCTTGGGAGTGCAGTCTGGTTCAGCATCTGAAAATCCATGTAACCCACCACATGAACAGAGTAAAGAAGAAAACCACATGAAAAAGCACTTAAACCACACTCAAGATCCATTTTTTTTTTTTTTTCTTGAAGGCTCTTAGCAAACTAAGATTAGAAGGGATCCTCCTTAACTGATAAAGGGCTTCTACAGAACACAGGCAGCTAACATCACACATAAGAGTGAAAAGTTAAATGCTTTCCCTGGCTGGGAACAAGGCAATGATGTCCACTCTCACTACTGACTCAACATTGTGCTGTAAGTCCTAGCCACTGCAAAAAGGCAAGAAAAAGAAATTAAAGCCATCCAGATTGAAAAGGAAGAAAAACTGCATTCACAGATAACATGATTGTCTATACAGGAAATTTCAAACAAGCTACAAAAAGGAAACCCTTCCAGAACTCATAGGTGAGTTTAGCATGGTCGTAAGATAGAAGGTCAACTTGTAAACTGTTATTTTTAAAAATGGTTATTGACTGTATTTATATATACTACCAATGAACAATTAGGAACGGAAGTTTTAAGAACAGTACCATTTACAGTAAGTCTTTAAAAAGTAAAATATTTAGGGGTGCCTGAATGGCTCAGCTGGTTAAGCATCAGGCTCTTGGTTTCAGCTCAGGTCATGATCTCACATTCCTGGGATTGAGCCCCAGAATTGCGCTCTGTACTGACAGCACGGGGCCTGCTTGGGATACTCTCTCTTTCTCTCTCTCTGCCCCTCCCACACTTGCATGCATGTGCACTCTCTCTCTCTCTCTCTCAAAATAAATAAACTTAAAAATTTTTTTTAAATAAAAAAATTAAAAGTAAAAATTTAAAACTAAAAAAAATTTATGACATTATTTTTGTCAATGTTTATTTTTGAGAGTGAGAGAGACAGAGAGCAAGCAGGGGAGGGGCAGAGAGGGAAACACAGAATTTGAAGCAGGCTCCAGGCTGCGAGCTGTCAGCACAGTACCCGATGCAGGGTTTTGAACTCACAAACTGCGAGATCATGACCTGAGCCGAAGTCGGACACTTAACCGACTGAGCTACCTACCCAGGTGCCCCTAACATTAAAAAAAAAAAATTTTTTTTAATTTAAAATTAAAAAATTAAAAGTAAAACAAAATTAAAAATTAAAATAAAAATAAATAAAAAGTAAAATATTTAGGCATTAGCCTAACAAAACATGTATGGGATCTGTATGCTGAAAATGTCAAAATGCTGATTTAAAAAAACCTAAATTAAATGAAAAGACACACCATGCTCACTGATTGAGAGACAACATAGTTAAGATGTCAATAATCCCCCAACTAACTGCAGCAGGGAATTCCCTGTAACATACAGACAAGATCATTCTAAAATTTATATGGGTATACAAAAGGACTAGAACAGCCAAAACAATCTTGATGAAAAAAACAATGTTGGAGGGCTCGCACTAACCAGTTTTAACATTTATTATAAAGCCACAGTAATAAAGACCTTGAGGTATTAACAAAAGGACAGACACATAGATCAACAGAACGGAATAGAGAGTACAGACACGGACCCACATTAAACATTGCCAATTGTTTTTCAACAAAGTCACAAAAGCAATTCAGTAGAGAAAATACAGTCTTTTTGACAAATGATAGTGGAATAATAGGACACTCATATGCACCAAGAAAACACAAAAAACAAAAAACAACTAAACCTCAATGTGTACTTCATACCTCACGCAAAAATTAACGCAACATGATCGCACGTAAAATGTAAAACCTAAATGATCTGAAAGAAAAGATAGGAGAGCTCTCCATGACCTTTAGTTGGGCAGGGTTCACAGATAGGACACCAAAAACATAACCCATTAAAAATTACTGGTAAACTGGGCTTTATGAAAATTTAAAACTTTGTTTTCTGCTAAGAGAGTGAACAAACGGCCTACATATAAGGAGAAGATACTGGCAAATCACATATTCTTACAGGGGACTTTTATTCAGGATATGTAAAGAACTCTCAAAATTGAGCAGTAATAACACGAAAAATAGGCTGACTACCTGAACAGCCACTTTACCAAAGATATAGGAGAGGCAAATAAGCTAATGAAAGACGTTCCACCATTATTTGCTTATGCAAATGCAAATTAAACTATCGCCATTACACACCTATTAAATGGCTACAATTAAGGGGGAAGGGGGGTAAACCACCTTACATTACTAGGTGCCGGTAAGGATTCAGAGCAACTAGAACTCTCATCCATGGCTGGTGAGAAGAAAAATGGTACAGCCATTCTGGCCTTCAACAAGCGATAAACAAAGTGAGGATCGTCAACACAATATAATACTAGTGAGAAATAATAAAAAATGAACTGTTGATACACATAACAATATGGAGGTACTTCAGAAGCATTAAGCTGAATGAAAGAAGTCAGAATCAAAAGGTTCCATATTGCATCATTCCATTTAGATGACATCTACAAGCCAAAATTATAGGGACAAAGACTAGATCCCTGGTTGTCAGAAGTCAGGGAATGGGGAAAGACTTGTCAAAAGGGGGCAACATGAGGAAATTTGGGAGGATCATGGAGCTGTTTTGTATTCTTTTTTTTAAATGCTTTTTATTTATTTTTGAAGGAGAGAGAGAGACAGAGCATGAGCGGGAGAGGGGCAGAGGGAGAGGGAAACACAGAATTGGAAGCGGGTTCCAGGCTCTGAGCTGTCAGCACAGAGCCTGACGTGGGGCTTGAACTCACGAACCGTCAGATCCTGACCTGAGCTGAAGTCAGACGCTCAACCGACTGAGCCACCCAGGCGCCCCACGGAACTGTTTTGTATTCTGATTCTGGTTGTGGTTATATCAACATTACATGTGTTAAATTTCATAAAACGGTGTATCAAAAAGTGTCAGTGCCAACCCTGTGTAAATTGTTTTAAACACCCGATGACCAGGGCATCTGGGTGGCTCTGTCAGTTGAGCGTCCAACCCTTGGTTTCAGCTCAGGTCATGATCCCAGTGTTGTGGGATGAGCCCCGAGGTGGGCTCTGCACTGACAGTGTGGAGCCTGCTTGGGATTCTCTCTCTCCACCCCTCCCTTGCTCACGCTCTTTCTCTCTCAAAATAAATAAACTTAAAAAAAAAAAAAAAAAAGAAGAAGGAAAACACCCCGTGACAGAAAACAGTAAAGCAATGTCTACAAAGTTCTGAACCAAAACCCCATAAGTTCATACCCAGTCAAGTTTTCATTTGTGTAACGGACATGGCGGCACAGAGACATTTTCAAGTGTGCGTGAATACAGGAGCAAAGAGACACGGTTCAAAAAAAAAAGTATTTATTTATGAAATCCAGCCAATAAAGAGTTAAACCAAACAAACAGTGGTGAGCACAGAATTATTTCAATATATAATCAAGATTAAACAGCTCTGGTAACAATTATGACGGCCACAAAGAAGTCAATGTTCTCAAATCTTGACAACATCAAGATAATTAACGAAAATGTGCACGTTTAAGAGGAGAAAATGAAAAGAATTCTAGGGGTGCCGATGCCATCATGTTTCACCACAGGGGGCGTTCCATACCCTCTTGAATAAAAACCTAATTAAAAACCACTCTAATCCCGTATGTCCATTGTAATGCAGAAAAAAACCTAATCGTTCGTGTTTTATAAATGTTTTCTTAAATTTAAAGCGGTTTAAAAAAAAAAAAAAAACTTTGTATTTTGAGGTAATCTTAGAATTGCAGAGAAGTCGAAACAATAATACAGAGGATTCAGTGTGGCCCTTCACCAGTCTCCCCTCATGTTAACGCTTTACATGACCAGATAGAGTTATCAAAACCAGGAAATCAGTGCCGATATAATACCATTAACAAAATTACAGGTCTTATTAAAATATTGCCAGTTTTCCCAATGATGTCTTTTTTCTGGTCCAGAATCTGATCCCGATCCCACATGGCACTCAGTGGTCACGTGTCCTTAATAATTTGCTTAGAGAGGGGCACCTGGGTGGCTCAGCCGGGTAAGTGTCTGACTTCGGCTCAGGTCATGATCTTGCTCGCAGTACTTGAGTTCGAGCTCCGCAGCAGGCACACTGCTATGGGAGAGGGGTCTGCTTCAGATCCTCTGTCCCCTTCTCCCTCGGCCCCTCCCCCACTGATTCTCTCTCTCAAAAATAAATAAACATTAAAATAATAATAATAATTTCCTTAGAGAGTCTGTTAAGACATAAGATCCCTTGTGTGAAGAAAAATTATTTGAAAAAGAGCAATTACTTCAATTTCACTTTCGGTTCTTTTTCCTTCAAGTTGGGAAAAATTGAATACTCTATTTACAATACTGTTGCAATAACATCAGCGTCATATGAGTTGCATGAGGGATTAATGCCTCAATAGTCATCAGAAAAAACGAATCAAGTGCTGAGATGCTCTTTGAAAACCCTTATTTAGCCAGAAAATAACACCATGCCCAGGGACTACTGTAGGCGATGAGAAGCCTTCAAAAAGTTTTCAGCGCAGAAGGGATCTGATCTGTATGCTTCAAAACATACCGGTGGCTGCTATGCAGGGAATGAATTAGGGAGCTCAACCCGAAGGAGGCAAGTTGGGAAGCTGTTATAAAACAACACATAGACCATTTAGGAATCCACTGAGATCTAACTAATAAAAAACCCGATTGATGGGTTTATTCTTCTTCTCACAAGAAATTTAGAGGTTGGCAGTTGTTGGTGTTAAGCTATTTCACCAAGGATCCAGGATTTTTTTTTTTTTTTTGTCTTTCTGTTCCATCTTAACACTATGCGGTTCCAAGATGGCTGCCACGGTTCCAAGATGGCTGCCACAGTTCCAGACATCACATCCATGTTTAAAGAAAGAAAAACTCAGGAGGCACTGGGTGGCTCAGTCAGTTAAGCATCCAACTCTTGATCTCAGCTCAGGCCTTGATCTCAGGGTCATGAGGTCAAGCCCCACACTGGGCTCCATGCTGGGCATGAAGCCTACTTTAAAAAAAAAAAAGAAAGAAAAATTCAGCACAGGTATAAGACCCCACACCTATCCCTTTTACCTCCGGGAGACTTTTGTTTCCCTCTTCTTGGTCATACCTCTTGTGCCTAAGAGCAAAAGAAGCTGGGGATGTGAGTAACCTGAGATAATGGACATTACAGGCACAAACAACGACACTTTCGGTGTAGAAGAAGGAGGGAATGTAGAAGAAGAATTTTGGGTAAGCAGTTGACAGTGTCTGTCAGACAGGTGTGAGATGAAAAGCCCCAAGCTACGTCAATGAATGGGGGCTGAAGATGAGTGGGTACCTATGAGATATTTAGAAGACAGGAAGGGCAGAATTTGGTGACTGGCTATCGGGTATGAGGAGGAGAGAGTAATAAAGGATGCCTCTCATTTCTGAGCTGGCAGAACAGGTGAATGGGGGTGCGAGGACTGCAGAGAAAAATGCCACCTGCTATCTCCTTGGGGCGTCCAGTATACTGAACAACGTTAGGAAGGCGTTCCTCGGTTACATTTTAAAATAATAACCAAACAGCCACCATCTATAAGCATATACAGTGGGCCAGGCATGGTATCGAATGTTTTATTTGCATTATCTCATTTAATCGAGAGGTTAAAGGGCTTGCTTCGTAAAGTCATACATCTGTAGCATGGTAAAGCCAACGGCTCAGCCCAGCTCTGTGCTTTTCCACCATGGTTTATTGCCTTCCTGTTAAACCGGGCTGTGAAACTCCCACTTCAGAGAAAACCACAGGGAACCACAGGGAAATTGGAAACTTTCCAGACACCAAATCCTCCATTAGCACCCCACCCAGTCGTCTGTCATTCTAATGTCCCTAATGCACACCAAATCTCTTTGCCCCTAGCTCACCCCGAGCTCTTCTTCACCTCAGAGCTGTCCTCGGGCTCTTCTCTCTGCCCTGAAAGCTCCTTTGCGGTTCCAGGTGGATGGATGGCTCTTTCTCAGCCATCACCTCTTGGAAGCCTTCCCTGACTCCAAGATGAAGTCAAATCCCCCAGGTAGAGGATCTCTAAACACTACCTATACCTCTTTTACAGCACTTCCTGGAGCCCATAACTAAAAAGATACAAGCATGATTGTCTGTTTTCTGAACTCATGCCAGAATGTAAGCTCCACGAAGGCAAACTATGTGACTTGTGTATTATATTCCCAGTGTCCAGTACAGTGCCTGGCACACAGAAGATGCTGCGTAGGTATTCCATGTCTGAAGGCATACATAAATGGCTGTAATTGACAGGTGGGTATAATGGATGGATGGATGGATGGATGGATGGATGGATGGACGGATGGACAGACGGATGGATGGACAGATGGATGGATGGATGGATGGATGGATGGATGGATGGACGGTTGGATGGATGGATGGATGGATGGATGGATGGATGGGTGGATGGATGGTTGGGTGGATGGATGGATGGACGGACGGATGGATGGTTGGGTGGGTGGGTGGATGGATAGATGGATGGATGGATATGATGAATGAAGGAACAAATGAATGGAGGAGCACATGGAAGGAGAGATACTATGTATGAACAGAAGGACAGCCAGATGGATGGATGGTTGAGAAGCTTTTCCTAGACCACCTATCCCAGAGGAGTCTCTGTCTCACATTCCAGATTCCTGGCAGGCTGCCTCAGGCTGCGGCTTTCAATTGCTCCCTTTTCCTTTGCTGACAAAGACTGCCTGGTTGGATCTCACCTGGGCCCACAGTGCTGGGAAAGTAGCCAAGAGACTCCATATCTGACTTGGGTGTGCCACAGCAAGAGACTGTGGGCTGGTGTGGAAATATCCTCTCCCCCGGGGAGAAGGTGGGCCCATGCCAATTATGCAGCAGAAAGGACTCTTGAAGTAAATCTGTCTTGCACAACAGGTTAGAGTTAAATTTGACCTGAGCCATGAATCATGCTGTCAGTCTCCCATTCAACCACATCACTGAGCCAGCAACCTTTGTGAGTACGACTATTTATATAGATACAACTTTATGTATGTATACAGACAGAGGCAACTGAAGCATTCTGACTAATTGTATCCTTGGGGAGTAACCCTTTTTTGTCATCACTCTTTCTTTTGTGTTCAGGAGCAACCAGTTCAAGGATGTAGAGATGGAGGGCCTTGAAGGGCCAGAAGTGTGAGGGGCGGGAGATCACCAATTCACTCAGCAAACACTTCCTGGTGCCCACTCTGAAACGAGCCCTTGGAATTAGGAGTGGGGTGGTGGAGGTGTGAATGAGTAAGATACGCTTTTCACCCCCATTAAAGTCTAGGGGCACCACTGACCGACAGGAGGAAAGATAGTGGGTGGCTGAGGATTTAGACTCTTCTTTTTTTAATGTTTATTTATTTTTGAGAGAGAGAGGGAGACAGAGCATGAGCAGGGGAGGGGTGGAGAGAGAGGGAGGCACAGTCTCAGAAACAGGATCCAGGCTCTGAGCTGCCAGCACAGAGCTCGATGCGGGGCTCGAACTCATGAACCGTGAGATCATGACCCGAGTCAAAGTCAGACGCTTAATCGACTGAGTCACTCAGGCGCCCTGAGGATTTAGACTCTTGCAATCAAATAGATGGAGATTCAAATCCCAGCTTCACCTTGTACTTGCTGTGTGACCTTGGCAAGTTATGTAAAGTCTCTGAGCCCAAGCTCTCACCTCTATGGGTAAAGATAGATACAAACTGTGGCTTCTGGAGTTTGGGTGAGTCTGGAATAAGACAATGAAGGTAACGCCTGGCACAGAGTCAACACTGAAGAATGACCATCCTCGTCATTGTGATCATCACACCTATTACTTTTTCAGCGTTCACTGGGGGCCAGGTACCTGTGCTAGCTCATTTATTCCTCACAGTGCCCCTGGGAGAGATGCTATCACTTTCCCTCAATTTTTCCAATGAAGAAAGTGTGACACAGAGATATTAAGTGACAGGCTCACGGTCACATTTATACTCACCAGTGGGGCCGAGCCTTGAACTCAGAATACAAACCCAGATCCGGGGGGTCACAGAACCACCCCAGGATATCTTTAGCACCCTGCTGGCACCCTTTTCGTAACTGTGATGGCCCGCGCTCCATGACAGAGGGGACATTGCTTCTTTGATCATGAATCATTGTTGAGTGCTAGGTATTTCATAGGAGAAGCATTGTCTGGTGCTGATGGTTCGAATCCGTGCTCTTCTCTCCCTTTAGAGAAAAGATCCATAACAATAGTGATGAGAGGAACAGTCGAACTTGAAAGGCATTGTACAGGGAAAGGCTTTAATTCGGATCAAGCTCTGATGTCACTTACCTGCCATATGGCTTTGGGCCAGTCAATTCCCCTCCAATACCCTTTCAGCCACTTGTAGTCAATAGGGTGGGTTTTGTTTTTTTTTTTTTTGAGTATAGTTGACACACAGTGTTACAATAATTTGAGGTGTACAACACAGTGATTCAACAAGTTCAAACATTATGCTATGCTCACCCCAAGTATAGCGACCAACTGTCCCAACACATTGCTATTACAATACCATTGACTGTATTCCCCCTTTTTAAATAGCTTTTTTAATGTGTTTTTTTTTTTTTGTTTTTTTTTTTTTTTTTTGAGAGAGAGAGAGCATAAGAAGGGGAGGAGCAGAGAGAGGAGGACAAAGAATCCGAAGCAGGCTCTGCGCTGATAGTAGCAAGCTCAACGTGGGGTTCGAACTCACGAACTGAACTGTGAGATCATGACCTGAGCTCAAGTCGGACGCTCAACCGACCGAGCCACCCACGTGCCCCTCACTCACTATATTCCTTATGCTGTGTCTTTTATTCCCATGACTTTTTCGTTCCCTAACTGGTCACTGTTTTAACATTTTACTAATATTATTCTTCACAGCAATTCTATGAAGGAGGAACTATTGTATCTCCATTCTATCGATGGGAAAAATGAGACACAGAGAGGTCAGGTAAATTGCCTAAGGTCAGACAGCCAGTAGCGACAGAGCCAGGATTCAATCCAGGTGATTGGCACCACAGTCATCAGCCTTCTTAAGCATGACACTCTCCGGCTTTATTCACCTTATCACATTGTACGTATCCCCCCAAAAACCCAAAGTGGGTAAATAGTTTCATCTCTACCTTACAGATGAGGACACAGATGCTCAGAGAGGTCCAACCACTTATGTGGTCCTCCGGCTTAGAAGTGGCAGTGCCCCAAGACAGAGGCCAGGTCTGCCATGGGTGAGGAGTTCTTCACACAGCAGCGCTGCCATTTTCCCTGGGGGGCAAATCTGATCAGGCCCCTTTCTCGATCAGAGAAAGTGACAGTTGGTCACTATACTTGGGGTAAGCATAGCATAATGTTTGAACTTGTTGAATCACTGTGCTGTACACCTCAGTGGCCCCTCATTGTTCTCAGGATGAAGTCCAGGCACCCTAACCAGGCTTGACAACTGTTGCCCCATCCTGCTCCATCACTCACCATTTCCCCAGAGGACCTGGACCCCACAGGTCAAGGTGAATCCCGGACGAGCCCCCAAATGTGAGAAACCCACAGACCCAATCAAAGGAGGGATGCAGAGACTTGGGGCACAGTGAAGCGAGGCTTTAATCAACGTTCTTGCAAGAGCAGGTGTCTGATGGACAGGCACACTGGGAGCAGTCACAGCAAGCAATTTATCTTCTAGCGTGAAGTCCCTCCCCTGATTCCTCATTGGCTGAGGTTACAGCCTTGCCCAGAGGTCACCTATGCCCATGTAAGGCAAAAGTACATTCCCTGAGGTGACACAGAGACTTCAGTTCTTTGGCGTGTGCTCGTTGCAAAGCCCATGAAAATCAGCTTGCAAAATGGAGAGGGGAAGAAGAACCAGGAAGTGAAGTGTCTAAGGGTTTGGGACTCCATTTGGCCGGCGGGGGAGGGGGTAGGGGTCGTACATATTTCCAACAGGTTGCAAACCTATTGTCAACTAGACAACACTGTTTTTATGTGGTGTTTCTGAAAATGAATCATCTCCCTTACTTCTCACACCACAGAGTCAAATGACATGTGGCTCCCGAGGTGCCAGAGCCCCTATCCCAGCTTACCTGGCATCCTGCCCTGCTGCCCCCGAAGAGCCTGGAAACTCCCACCCCACAGCCTATGGAAATACAACTACCTTTAAGCTCCTGTGACTTCTATGGGGCTGTGCCTGGTCCCCTCTGTTGACTGTATCGGGGGCCACTGCCTCTGATACCTGGGCAAACCCCACATGTGGCCCCCTCCGTGGACTCCACAAGCTGTCCAATCCTATGAAGTGTTCAACGAATCCAGAGGCACTTTCTTGGGGAGATGTCCTGGAGGGCTCCCTGGTGGCTGGGAACAGCCTGACCCTGGAAGGCACTCTGGTAGGCGAGAGGAAACGGGGGGGGGGGGGGGGGGGAAGGGAGTGGTAAGCACATGGGTAGCACCCTACTCCATCACCATTCTGAATTCGTTTCAGAACCAGAATAGACGCCTCTCCTTGCCTCAGTTTCCACATTATAGCAATCACCTCTCCACAGTGATGTGACGGCCTTGAGGATCTCACATTTGACTCTTCCTAAAGAGCCTATTCATCTGTTTATTTTATTTGATTAATGTTTATTTATTTTTGAGAGAGGGGGAGGAGCAGAGAGAGAGGGAGACAAAGAATCCCAAGCAGGCTTCACACGGTCAGAGAAGAGCCTGATGCGGGGCTCGAACTCACGAACCATGAGATCATCATGTGAGCCAAAATCAAGAGTCGGATGCTTAAATGACTGAGCCACCCAAGTACCTTCTATCTGTTGATTTTAAACAATGGCAGGGCTCCTCTAAGGCAAACTATGCCTCCCCTAAGGCAAACTATGCCCTACCCTAGACCAACAGAAAACAAATCCGTGGGGGAAGGACCCAGGCATTGGTAGTTTAAAATGTTTCCCTTCCATCCCCTCCACCATTTCCAATCCCCTCGTGTGATTAACTCTCACTGGCCCTTGAGGTCTTTCTTCCTCCAGGAAGCCCTCTTGATGTCATTCTCAAAACCCAAGTTGGGTGTGCCTCCTCTAAGCTCCCACAGCCCTGCATATCCACTGTATTCACACTTATTGCCCTGGTAAAACTGCACATTTACTTTCTTTTCCCCTCTGAACCTTGACTGTCACATCCCAATTGTGTCTTATTACTTGCATGTGTCCCCAGAGTCTAGTTCAAATGCCTACCCCATCGTAAAAGACATTAATAACTGAAATAAATGGGTGAATCGAACGTTGAGGATGCTTCTGGATTTTTACTCTTGTAAATAACAGTGAACATCTCCATAAATAAGCCTTTTCTTGTGTTTTAGAACATTCCCCCAGAAGTCGAGCTACTGAGACAAGGACACAATGATTCATGTGTCTCTGGCTACAGGTATATGTCTCACTCCATACATTCCTTTTCTCCTTTCTTAGCCACCCATAGAGTTTGGGTAGGATTGACCTATCCTTAATCCCTTCAGGAAATTTTCAGTTTAATCCAATCAGGATATCCTATCACTCCCCACACCCACTCACTGCCACAAGCAGTGATGAATTTAAGGATAATTCCATGATAAAAGCTTGGGCTGTGGGACCAACCAGACTCAGGTTCAACACTTTTTTTTTTTCACTATCAGGAAAACGCAGGGCTCTGACCAGAGCCAGAAAGCATATGGCTCCTATGCTGGTGACATCCATTTTGTGGCCATCAGGGGAAGCCAGTCAGGTTTCTGAGTAGCATTTTCACTTTTCCTTTCAAACATAAGCATCCTAACACGTGCTGCCAGTTTGTTTTCCAAGGATTTGTCAACATTTGCAATGAGGCTGAAATTGTTTTAAATTTTTTTTTCTTTTTTTCAACGTTTATTTATTTTGGGGACAGAGAGAGACAGAGCATGAACGGGGGAGGGGCAGAGAGAGAGGGAGACACAGAATCGGAAACAGGCTCCAGGCTCTGAGCCATCAGCCCAGAGCCCGACGCGGGGCTCGAACTCACGGACCGCGAGATCGTGACCTGGCTGAAGTCGGACACTTAACCGACTGCGCCACCCAGGCGCCCCAGGCTGAAATTGTTTTAAACTGTTTGATAAGACAGCTGCTTCTAAGAGTTCAATAATTCAGGAGATCAGGGGTCACAAAGACTCCAGAATTTTGATTCATTCATACTGCTCCCCCTCCCAGTGAGCAGCAGAATATAAGGTCAAACAATATCTGTCACCCTGACCTGGAGGAACAGGTAAATTGGAGACCAATCTCTGTTCCCAGACAGCACTGTGATTTTTTTCCTTAATGTCTGCAACTTTTAAGAGTAACTTTTCCTGTTGGTTCTTTTTTTTTTTTTTAATGTTTATTTATTTTTGAGACAGAGACAGAGTGCAAATGGGAGAGGGGCAGAGAGAGAGGGGGACACAGAATCAGAAACAGGCACCAGGCTCCGAGCTGTCAGCACAGAGCCCGACCCGGGGCTTGAACTCATGAACCGTGAGATCATGACGTGAGCCGAAGTCGGACGCTCAACTGACTGAGCCACCCAGGCGCCCCTGGTTTTTCTTTTTAAATATAAAACAACCTTGTTCATCACAGAAAAATTGGAAAATACCTGTGTTTCAACTATCTATTGCTGTGTCACAAACCATGCCAAGATTTAGCAGCTTACCATAATTCTGTGGGCCAACGTTCTGCGGGTCAGCAATTTGGGAAGGACACAGTGGCCATGGCCTGTACTTGCACCACCATGGACCATCAACAGGGAGAACCAAAGGCTGGGATTGACTTGATTGCTGGGGGCGGAATTACCTTGAAGTGGCTGAACGTAAATGCTGGCTGTCAGCTGGGACCTCAGCTGAACACGTACAGGGGGGCTGTCCATGTGGTCTGGGCTTCCTTGGAGCCTGTCTGCCTCAGACTGCCTACATGGAAGGTCAAGGTTCCAAGACTTAGGTCCCAGAAGAACGTACGTCTCCAAAGCTTCATGGCATTTGGCGACTTAGCATTGGAAGTCACATGACATAGTTTCTACCACAGTCCAGAGGGCATTCAGTCACAAAGGTCGTCGAGTCACTAAGTGGGAGAGAACGGAGGCCCCATCTTTTCCTGGCAGAGATAACAAATAATTTGTGAACATGTTTTAAAATCGCTACAGATGGGCCCTGAGGAGGGCACCTGTTGGGATGAACACTGGGTGTTGTATGGAAACCCATCTGGCAATAAATTATATTTAATAAAAAAATAAAAAATACAATAAAATAAAATCCCTACAATATTCAAACAAAAAAAGATGATATGCAGCCACATAGCCCTGACCACCCAGAGAAAATCAGAGTCAGCATCTCAGTGTGTACCTTTATGAATACTTTTTTATTTTTATAAAACTGGGCTCATTTTAGTCAAGACCCCTTTACTTGAAAGTGAGAGAAATCCAATTCAAACTAATGTAAGCAACAAAAGAAACGCACTGGCTCACGGAGCTGAAAATCCCAGGGACTTCAGGAACAGGTGGATCCAGGGGCTCAATGAATGTCATCAGGATCTGTCTTATCACATCTCTTGGTTCTACTTTCCCTTGTTTGGTGTCACCTCAGGCAAGCTCTCCCACATTTGGCATGTGTGATTCTCAGGCCTTAGGCTTATAGAAAGAGAATTGCTTCTCTTCTGAGAGTTTTAGCATCATCCTGGGGATGGCCTTCATTGGCCCAGCTTGAGTCAGGAGTCCAGGGCCTCCTCTCATGACATGGCCTGCCTTGAATAGCCTGGGTCCCTGGTTTTGTCCAATTAACTTTCTACTTATGCCATTTATTAAAAGGCCCCTAGCTCGCCTTTTAATTAAATCTTTGAATTGCCAAGTCAAAGGGCATGCATATTTTTAATTTTTTTTTAATGTTTATTTATTTTTGAGAGAGAGACAGAGCACGAGCAGGGGAAGGACAGAGAAAGAGAGAGAGGGAGACACAGAATCCAAAGCAGGGTCCAGGCTCCAAGCTGCCAGCACAGAACCCCATGCAGGGCTCAAACTCACCGACCACGAGATAATACCTGAGCCAAAGTCGCGCACTTAACCGGCTGAGCCACACACCCCAGGACACGCATGGTTTTAACTCTCTTGATGCCTTTTTTTTGTAGACTGCCTTCATGAAAAGTTGTAGCAACTTCTACTCCCACCCACATGAGTTAAGACTGGTGGTGATTTCTTCCCGCCCAGACCCATACTGGATACTAAAACTAAAAACAAAATCTTTGCCAAAGAGACAGAATGGTATTTTGTGGTTTTCTTTTTTTCTTGTCTTATTGCTAGTGAGGTTCAATGAATTTCACTTCCTTCCATTTTTTTTTTTTTACATTTAAAAACATTTTTTTTTAAAGAGATATCTGTACTTTCTTTTTTTTTTTTTTTTTTTTCAACGTTTATTTATTTTTGGGACAGAGAGAGACAGAGCATGAACGGGGGAGGGGCAGAGAGAGAGGGAGACACAGAATCGGAAACAGGCTCCAGGCTCTGAGCCATCAGCCCAGAGCCTGATGCGGGGCTCGAACCCACGGACCGCGAGATCGTGACCTGGCTGAAGTCGGACGCTTAACCGACTGCGCCACCCAGGCGCCCCTAAAAACATTTTTAATGTTTATTGATCTTAGAGAGAGAGAGAGCAGGGGAGGAGCAGAGAGAGAGAGGGAGACACAGAATCCGAAGCAGGCTCCAGGCTCTGAGCCATCAGCACAGAGCCCGACATGGGGCTTGAACTCACGGACCGCGAGATCATGACCTGAGCAGAAGTCAGGCAAACCCACTGAGCCACCCAGGCGTCCCTTCACTTCCTTCCATTAATTGCATTTCCTGTGAAAGAAGCAGAATGCCGGCGAGGGCAGACTGACTCAAGACCCGCAGCTCCCAATCCCTGAGAAGCAGTGGGGAGTAACCACCACACTAACGGGGGCGATAATTTTAAACAGTAGCTACAGTTATGGAGCGTTTGCAATGATCAAGCGTTGTGCCCAACACTGTCCATTCGTCATTGCATTTAACCTCCTCCGACATCATACGTGACGCCTTCCTTTTGGGCCCCCTCTTGTAGAGGTTCACTCAGACCTCTGCAGTTTCATGGCTATAAAGTCCTCCCTCGTATTTCTGCAAAGAGGTTTCTTTCCTGTACCTTCCGCAGGAGCGTCTCCGTTTCACCCCCTGCCTAGTCAGCCTCTTCACTTAGAGACTTGAGACCCACAGGAGGTAGACAAGTGGCTTACTGCACGTGCTCTGGCCAACGTCACCATTTCTTGTTTTCTCTCTCCCTCTCAGGAGCAACATCATCCCTCTCTGTCCACACAGCAGCCTAGGAATCGCCGTTGGTAGTTTTGGCATGCCCTGGTAAGGGTATGTGTCTCTCCCCCTTCACAGGCTTATCGAGGTATTTACTTCCATGCATACAGAGGGGAAAAAAGTGGACGATAAAATGTTCTCTAGGCTGTCCACATCTCTAAGCTGGGGGGCTGATGCTGCCCCATTTTATAGATGAGAAAACTGAGGCTGAAAAAAATACAATAATTTGTCTGAGGTCCTACGCTTACGTAGGCTAAGAAACTCCAAGGGATGCTGCCACTTGCACAAGAACAATCTATTCACCCTAAACTTGACCGCAGGCCTTCCCTCCTGCGGTTGCTGGGGTTGACCTCGGGCTGTACCACATTCTCCCCTCCTCCCAATATCTGCTGGGCCCGGTAGGGCCATCTTTCCGCATCCTGCAGCCACCAAAACAGCTCAGCCCGTAAGAGCTGGAGAGGTCAGTCACAGACACACGCCCGCGTCAGCATGAAAGGCGAGCCGCTTGTGACCTCCAGACCCCTCTGTCTGGCACCCCCCGGGGTCAGCCTTGGAGAACGGGAGACCTGGGGTAACTTTTGAGGGGCTCACGGCTCCTCGGGCCACAGGTAGAGATCAGCCTGTACCGAGGCTGGCAAGTGACTCATTCAGCCAGATGCCTTCCCGTTCGCTCAGCTCAGGCAGCTCCTGACGCAGAGCCGAACTTTCTCCTCTGCCTCATTGTGTGCCTGTTCTCGGGGGCGGGGGCTTTGGGTGGATTTCTGAAAAGCAATTATGCTTATTACTGGTTAGGATTTCAGAAGCCTGCTCTGTTTGCAGAGTGCACGAATTCCCAACCCTTTCCATCACTCATGCCTCCTGACAGCCCCATTTTGCAGGTGGAAAAATGTGCCGACGCAGAGCAGGGCAGAGAGGCTGTAACCGAAAACCAAAGATGGAAAGAGAGAGTCCTGGCAACATTATTGGGGTCCGTGGAGCTCCCAGGCCTTCACCCTGGACATCTGGGTCACGTGAGCCAATAAATCCTTTCCTTTACTTAAGCCAGGTCGAGGTGAATCTCTCTCACTTGCAGCCAGCAGGCTTCTGACTATTATGCCTCTTATATGTGGGCATATACATATCCCTGACTATTATGCCTCATATATGTGGGCATATATTTAATATATTAATATATATTTAATACACACACGCACACACACACACACACACACATACACCACAATATATATATTTTAGAAAAATATATAAATCATCTATTTTTAAACTAAATGTTAATATATGTATATTTTATATATAACATTTTTGCTAATTTTACAAACTAAGGGCTCATTTTAAAAATCGAAACCAGGGGTGCCTGGGTGGCTCAGTTGGTGAAGTGTCTGACTCGGCTCGGGTCATGATCTCACAGTGCGTGGGTTCGAGCCCCGCATCAGGCTCCGTGCTGACAGCTCGGAGCCCGGAGCCTGCTTCGGATTCTGTGTCTCTCTCTCTCTCTCTCTCTCTTGGCCCTTCCCCTGGGTGCGCTCTCTCTCAAAAATAAGTAAACATTAACAAATTTTTAAAGAAAAAAAGAAAAATTGAAGCCATACAAAACTGTGTGCGGTGTGGATCTGAGGTCAAGCATAACCGATGAAGCATCGGCAGGGCTCCTTGCAAATTCCCATTACGGCGAAAGGAAACAGATGGAAGGGGTGAGACACAGGGGTGAAGCCCAGGAGGGAGAGGACGGCAGCAGCAAAACACAGAAGCTCTGCAGCAAATTGACAAAGGGTGACCGACCTGGCAGAGCTAAGAGATCTGAAGCCCGGGTAAGACCGCAGAGACCAGGCAAGCCATCTAATTTGTGCCTGGACGCCCCAAAAGGCTTAGGAATTGGAGGTGTCACGCGCCTCCTGAAACAGGGTGCAGACAGGGCAGGAAATGGCAGGTGTGTTGGAAGTCTGTAAAAAGCAGCAGTCAGGTCTCTGCGTGGGGACCCCTCACCCAGGCAGAAGACTACAGGGTGTCTTTCTGGGTTGAGGCAAGTGACTCTGGCCTTGGGAGTTTGCATCCGGAAGCCAGGAAGGGGCTGAGTTAAGTGAGAGGCATAATCTGAAGGCTGAGGCCTTACTCTTCTCTCTACTCTGAGAAGGTCAGGCTTTACCCCACCAGGCCACTGGCAGATTCCGTTGTAGAAAAAATGAGCAGCCCATGTTTTAATGTTTCTTTTTGAGAGAGAGAGAGAGAGAGAGAGAGAGAGTGCAAGTGGGGAAGGGGCAGAGAGAGAGGGAGACACAGAATTCGAAGCAGGCTGCAGGCTCTGAGCTGTCATCAAAGAGCCTGACGCAGGGCTTGAACTCACGAACCGTGAGATCATGACCTGAGCTGAAGTCGGACACTCAACCGACTGAGCCCCCCGGGCGCCCCTACCTTTTGCTTTTTATTTTATTTATTTTTTTTTTTAATTTTTTTTTTCAACGTTTATTTATTTTTGGGACAGAGAGAGACAGAGCATGAACAGGGGAGGGGCAGAGAGAGAGGGAGACACAGAATCGGAAACAGGCTCCAGGCTCTGAGCCATCAGCCCAGAGCCCGACGCGGGGCTCGAACTCACGGACCGCGAGATCGTGACCTGGCTGAAGTCGGACGCTTAACCGACTGCGCCACCCAGGCGCCCCCCTTTTGCTTTTTAAATTTCATAATGTGCTGTGGACACATCCCGTGTCTGTATATCTAAGTCTCTCTGTGCGGTAGACTGGTATGTGAGAAGAACAAGACGTTCATGCAGTCTCCAAGCGTCACCCCACAGGTTACTTATTTACAGAGGGAGGAGGGCGCTTTTCCGGTGAGAAATCTGATTGGTGACCACCGCTTCAAAGGATCAAATCTGGCATCGTCAGTGAGGGGCTCGCTAATACCACACGCCTTCTTACGTGATGTATTAGTAAGCACACATTTACTTGTAAGACATTGCCAAACACGCACATCCTGAATCTAGCTGGGAAGAAACAGACAAATCTCGAATGTGAGATGGTCTCCTAGACTCTTCAGAGATGTCCATGTAATAGAAGAAAGAAAGAAAAAAAAAAAAAAACAGCCCCAAGAACTGTTCTAGATGGAAGGCAACTAAAGAGATACGACAGCCAAATGCAGTGGAATCCTAGACTGGAAAGAAGCTAGCTAAAAGGACATTTGGGGGACAACTGGGGAAATTTGAATACAGACTACAAATCTGAATATAGAATGTATATAGACCGTATTAATTAAAGTCTTACGGTTGTGTTTCTTGGGGCGCCTGGGGTGGCTTCAGTCGGTTAAGTGTCTGACGTGATTTCGGCTCGGGTCATGACCTCGGGGTTCATGGGATCGAGCCCCGTGTGGGGGGCTGACGGCACAGAGCCTGCTTGACGTTCTCTCTCTCCCTCTCTCCCTGCCCCTCCCCAGCTCACGTGTGCTCTCTCTCTCTCATACACACAAAATAAATAAGCAAACTTCAAAAGAAAATGTGAAGTATTACTGTTGTATTTCTTGAGTGTGGCACAAACGTGAAAAATTGTTGGCAATTGGTGAAAGTGGGTGAAGAATATACGGATGTTCACTGTACTATCTTGCAAGTTTTCTGTGAGTTTGACATGTTTCACAATAAAAAGGTGGGGGATAAGTGGCTGACCTCTGGAGACCGATCTACACGATCCATTTGGGAAGGAGACTCAGTCTCTCCAGGTGTCTCCTCTGTCAAGAGTGAGAACAATGGAACCTACCTCATGAGCCTGTTGAATGAAATGAGATCATGCCTGCAAATGCCTCTCAGGGCTCCTGACATAGCAAACGTTAACTGTCACAATCATCTGCCTCGTTCTCTTTACTGGATGCATAATTCCATTGTCTTGAGTGTCTCTTGATTTGGCAGGAAAGTCACCACCCAGCTAATGAGCTCTGCTCTTGTCAGCGCATGATGAGATGACCACAGTGCGTGCTGTCTGCAGGGATTGGAGCAGAAAGAGGTCTCGCCCGACTGTCGAATTTCGATGCCTGGTCAGTGGACACCTGCCCCTTTCCCTACCTCCTTTGCGTAAGAGCTTCCTTTTCAACGTTTTTTTTTTTTTTTTTTTTTTTTTTTTTTGGGACAGAGAGAGACAGAGCATGAACGGGGGAGAGGCAGAGAGAGAGGGAGACACAGAATCGGAAACAGGCTCCAGGCTCTGAGCCATCAGCCCAGAGCCCGACGCGGGGCTCGAACTCACGGACCGCGAGATCGTGACCTGGCTGAAGTCGGACGCTCAACCGACTGCGCCACCCAGGCGCCCCAAGAGCTTCCTTTTCAAAGGAAAACCCATCCCATGTGGTGTGACCTGTGTTAACACCAGTGGGGCAGCGACCCACCCAGTCCTAGACAAAGCCCTTTCCTCCTGGTTGTGGCGGTTACTTTAAGAATAAGCATCCCCTTAGGCAGAAGCCTTCCTAGGAGTCGTTTGCCAACACGATCTGGC
This sequence comes from Leopardus geoffroyi, assembly GCF_018350155.1. NCBI lineage: Eukaryota > Metazoa > Chordata > Mammalia > Carnivora > Felidae > Leopardus > Leopardus geoffroyi. The sequence continues at coordinate 29,033,886 of NC_059336.1, forward strand.
ACACCTGTGATGAACCAGAAATACAGAAATAGATCCAGCTCAGGGGCACCTGGGTGGCCCAGTCGGTTGAGCGTCCGACTCTTGATCTCGGCTCAGGATGTGATCTCAGGGTTCGTAAGTTTGAGCCCCACGTGGGGCTCTGCGCTGGCAGCGTGGAGCCTGCTTGGGATTCTCTCTCTCCCTCTCTGTCTGCCCCTCCCTCCCTCCCTCTCTCTCTCTCAAAATAGATAAACTTGAAAAAAATAGATACTGCCCATCTCCGGACAGAGTTGATCCTTAGGTCTAGAAAGGGGAGACAGACAATATGAAGAGGCAGCTCCCTAGCACCCCAGCTCCCCAAAAGATCAGTACTTTTCACTTCTCTGTCATTCCTCCAAATGAGGCACCCGAAGTGAACTTCTCCGAAACCTGCTTTATCTGCACGGCGGAGATTTAAGGTTGCCTCTAAAAGACCGGCGAGGAGCAATTTCCTCCCAATTACCACTAGCTGCTCAACGCCATTCCCCTGGGAGACTGTAGAGGGGAGGTGGCACCGGATGATCGTGTCAGGGGATCGGCACTATTAAATAAGTTCTGGAAATCCCCAAGGCTTGATGACAATGCCTTCCCTTTTGAACGTCTAACTTCTTTTTTTTTTTTTTTTTAAAGCATTCTCCAGCCATCTCATTTTATTGTGTTCAGACCATCCTTTGACGCATGTGGGACAAATATAGTCCTATCTGTCCCTCCGAGAGCAGAGGAAGTGGTGTAGCGCCACGGAGGAGAACACGAGCTCTGGCGTCAGACTCCCGCGTTCACTCTTGGCTCTGCCAATTAGAGGCTTTGTAATCCTGGGCCGGTGACTCAGCTCTTTCCGAGCCTTGGTTCCCTCATCTGTAAAACAGGGGCTCAGAAGCGCCTGTTTCATGGCATGGTGGTAAAGCTCAAATGAAATAATGAACGCAGTGGCAAAACCTGGCACACGATAAGGGCTCAAGAAGTATTAGCTATTATTGTTGTTGTTGTTGTTGCAGACAAGCCGGTGATGGCAAAGGTAGGTAAGCAATCTCGGAGGGCTTCCAGGCAGAAGCATGATATTCAACATGGAGGCGGACACAAGGCCCAAGATAAGTGTCTCTGCTCTCAAGGACCTCACAACTAGGAGGGGAAAGGGGACAAAAATCGGGAGCGAGCACAGTAGTACTGCAAACAATTAAAAAGGGGTCTCTGGAAAAGATGTTTCCAGGTGGCATGCCCAGATGCTCGTACAGGCCCTGGAGCGAGCTCCACGGGGTGGGATGGGAGCGCATTCCTCTCCAGCTGGGCATCAGCAGAGACTCAAGCCCAAGGAGAGGCTCCGGTGAACACAGACGCACATACGTGTTCAGATGGTGAGAACGAGGGCGTTTGTCACGGACAGATACGGTTTTGGGAAGCGTCTCGCCAAATTCTCACGGAAGACGTAGGTCATGAGGTTCGCCCGGCCCAGAATTCAGGTCTACCTGAGGCCATTCGAGGATGTCCCACTGCCATCACTGGCTTCTGTCGACATCGCCACTGTTCTGAAGCACAGTGGGTGGAAGGGATGGAAGGGTGGGCGGCTGGTGTGTGGTGGGTGGATTGACGAGAGACGGTAGATGGTGCATGAATGGGAAATGAGGGATAGATAGAGGGATGGTAGATGGAAGAACGGGTGGGTGGGTGGGTGGCTGGCTGGCAGAATGGAAGGTGGATGGATAGTTGACGGACGGACGGACGGATGGATGGATGGACGGTGGGGGGATGGAGGGATGGCAGCTGGATGGACAGAGACACAGATTTGCTTCATATGTAAATGCTCATGAGATGCAACCTATAGGTTAAGCATGAGCCCGGGGTGAAGGGGGGATAAAAAAAGAAACCACAGACTAACAGCTACTTAATGGCAGTTAATAAGTGCCATAATTGAGTACTCACTGTGTGCCAGAGCCTGTGCTAAGCCCTTTAGCACTTCACAAAAATCCTGAGGTCATCATTGTCATACCCATACAGAAACTGGAGCTTAAGGGGCACATCGCCAGGTTGCACAGGGAGTAGTTAGCAGCATCAGGACTCAGACTCAGGCTGCTGAAAACGCCAAGCTCCTGTCCTTAACCTCTGTGGTTGCTTGACCTTCTTCCTCACAGAAGAAGCTTTATAGCACCAGCGAGGAGTCAAGAACTATTTCCTGGGAACAAGGGGTGGGGGGGGGGGTAGGGGGAGGCCCAGGTGGCTCAGTTGGTTAAGCGTCTGACTCTTGGTTTTGGCTCAGGTCATGGTCTCACAGTCCGTGGGATCGAGCCCCTCATCGAGCTCCACGGAAGGAGACACCGCAGCTGAGTCTTAAAAGCCAGGAGAAGACAGGGCTGTCAAGGTAGAAAGAACAGAGAGCCCAGCACTGAGGAGACATAACAAATCCTTCCTCCTTGTGAGAGAGAAGCAAGAAAAGGGAGGAGGCTGGAGATGTAGGCTGGGACCAAGTGGAGGAGGGCCTTGAGTGCCACATCTAGACTAATTAATAGTAATATGAATAGCAATGAGTACTAGGCGTCAAGCATTCTCCTAAGTACCTTTATTTGTATTAGCTCATCTGATCCTCCCAAGTAGGTGAGATTAGCTGCTAACTACTCGTCCATTTTGCAGCTGAACAATCTGAAAGACTGAGTAACTTTAATAAGGTCACACAGCTAACAGGTGGCAGAGCCAGGACGTGAACCCACGTCTTTCTGACTCCATAGTCCACACCTAAACCACCATGTGTGGGCTTGAACAACTCTAGCCATTGCGCAAGGATTTGGACTTCCTCCTCTCTAATGGGAAGCCATTGGAAGTTTTGGAACAGAGGATAACCTAATCAAATGTGTACATTAGCTATGTCCCCTCTGGTGACTATGGGAGTTGGGCAGAGTAAGACAAAACCGGTCTGTCCTATAAGCCCACCTTTGGCCTCTCCTGCGTGCCTCCCTCTGCCTAGACAACCCGCATCCCACCTCCCAGGTCCCTGAGCCCACTCACTGGATCGGACGCCAGAACATCTGTTTCTCTGTGGGACCTTAAGCAGGACCTGCCCCTCCACTGGGTTTCAGATGCCTTATAGGAAGGGGGTGGCTCATAGATCCTTAAGAATCTCTTCCAGCTCTGACATTATACGTCCCTCTGATGTTCTCTGGGACTACGCAGCTAAATGTGTCACTTTCAGCCACTCCTAACAGCCTCAGGAAAGTTGACACCTGCATTTTTTTCCCCCACCGCCATGAAGTTCCAATGGCTCTTCCTCCCCAACATAAAAGAGTTATTTTTGGCCACTATTCAACAGAAAGCTTTGTTCTCCCAGCCCTCGTGTGTCATCACCAGCTTGTCTTTCCAGAATCCCCTTCAAGACACCTTTGCCTTCCGGAGCCACTAACTCCAAGGGGGAAGCTATTTATAAGCCTCTGAGGGTGCATAATGGCTGATTGCGTCTAGCTGAGGCGTTGTCAACAAGGAGCGTTATGCCGGAGACTGGCTCTCTTAATGGCAGCATATGCGTCAACTGTCACTTGGCTGAGACTCTGGGGAAGGTCTGCATTCCATTTAAACGTAGTCCAAGAACTAAACGGGGTCGGGGGGCGGGGGAGGCTTGTAAACCAAATGGGGAACATGGCCTCTGGCTTGTGTCCTGAAGTCTATTCAGGTAGGGCTGGCCTCCTTAACCTTGGCAGAAGAGGAAGAAGCATTATCATGTGGTATTTGTGGGTGTGGGCTTGGAGCCAGACTGCCTGGGTTCAAAAAACATTTTCTTTATGTTTCATTTATTTTTGAGAGAGAGGCAGAGCGTGAGCAGGGGAGGGGCAGAAAGAGAGGGAGACACAGAATCCGAAGCAGGCTCCAGGCTCCCAGCCGTCAGCACAGAGCCTGACGCGGGGCTCGAACTCATGAACCTTGAGATCATGACCTGAGCTGAAGTGGGACACTTAACTGACTGAGCCACCCAGACGCCCCCAGACTGTCTGTGTTCAAAGCCCAGCTCTGGTTCTTGTGGGTGCTACAACCTTAAGCGAGTTACCTAACATCTCTGTGCCCAGTTCCCCCATGTAGAAAATGGGGATATTGTGGGCTTAAGGGAGTTATTGTCTGCGAAGTCATAAGAACAGTGTCAAGCACATAGTAACAGCTCAACAAAATGTGGGATCTTATCGTTATCATTATTAGGATTCCATGCATAGTGAGAGTTCCCACTGGCCTGAAGAAATAAGTAGACCTGAGGCAATGGTCCTCAAAGTGTGGTCCCCAGGTTTACCAGAGAACCTGTCAGAAATGCAAATTCTCAGACCCCACCCACACCCACTGAATCAGACCCTCTCTTAGGTGGAGCCATAAATCTGGGTTTTAAGAAGCCCACTGGATGACACTGATACACGATGACATCTGGATGGCATCCCTCCGTTTCTTCTAAAACACTCATAACTGGTCAGCCCCTAAGATGAATGAAAATGGCAGCATCAGCTGTGTGATGTGACTTAGGACAGGTCTTTTCCATTGTGAAATGGATGAAAATACAGGGCTGGTGTGGGAGGCCAACGATATAAGGAATATGACAAGCCTGGATGACCTCTCCTGCTTCTGGTTTGTCTTTCCGGGTGACCTTAGGAAGATGTCCCCGGGACCAAAGGTAGGCCCCAGCTGATTCCGCAGTTTGGTTCCCTGGCTTTGGAAAAGGGCAGACCCTTCCTGTGAAGAGAAAACCAACAGTGTCTGGGTCGCTCTCAGCCAGTGGCTTCCCCCTCCCTGGGATCTGGCTCCTCCCAGGAGTTATAAATACGGAAGGCAGAGGGCCTTCAGACCAGGTGAGGGAAGAGGAATGACTTCAGAATGACCAAGAGTCAAAACTTGGTTCCAGCTAAGTGACATGGGCAGATATACTAAGCCTCTCTGTGCCTTTCTGTGAAACAAAAATAATTATCCCTCCATGTAGGTGGCTGAGACAATGAAATGAGGACCCCTAGTAAGCTCGCACTATATGCGGGCTCTGCAGGTATGGCAGTGACGAGACAGATGTCCCCCTGCCTTCGTGGAACAGACATTCAAATGAGGGAGAGAGATATTCAACATCCAGGTACAAGGCCAACTACCTTATTACAATTGTGACAGATACCCGATGACGTAAGAGGGACTCCCTCTGATGCGCGAGGGTAAGGACAGGTGGGGAAATAGTAACGTTTGGTCTGAGAGCAGGAACTCGGGCAAAATTCCAGAATTTTGAAGGCCACCATGAGAATTCTGAGCAAGAAGAAGTAATAAAGGATTTTCAGCAGGGGCATGAGGTGATCAAATCTGAGCTTTTTAAAGAACACTTGTATTTAAAAAAAAAAAAAAAAAAAAAAAAAAAAAAAAAAAAAAAAAAGACCACATCATGTGCTGGTGAGGTTATGGAGCAACTAGAATGCTCCACCGCAGGTGGGTGTATGAAATGGTACAACTACTTTGGAAAACAAGTTAGCAGTTTCTTGTAAAGTTAAAAATACTTTTACCATCTAACCCAGCAGCCCACTTTTAGGGATTTACCCGGGTAAAATTAACCATATGTTCACACACACACACACACACACACACACACACACACACTGGAGAGGAACATTTGTAGCAACCTTGCACAAAATGACCAAAACCTGGAAAACAATCCAGATGCCCAGTGACTGGTCAAGGGATAAACCACTCGCTTGGGTGAAGCTCTACTAAGCAGCAAAGAGAAACAAATTGCAAATACATGCAGCCCATGGCGGGCTCTCATAAGAACTATGCTGTGCGAAAGAAGACTCAGGAGAATACTGTATTTTGATTAAGGTGATGGTTACCTTACTGTGTGTGTTTGTCAAAACTCACAAAAACGTACACCAAAGAGAGAGAATTTTACTGTGGGTGAATTATGTTTGTTTGCTTGTTTGTTTTAAAGCATGTTTGTTACAGAAAGAATAGATAGGGATGGGGGGGCAGTTAGAAGGCTTTTATATGTCGGCGATAAAAGATGACGAGACTGTGCTGGGGGGGGGGGCGGGGGGCGCAGTAGGGATAGAGAAGTAGTCAGATACAAGAACTGGCCCAGAGGTGAGCATACACACAAAATGCCACCCAGCGTGAGGCTGGCACCTTACAGCTTCTCTCTCAGTTGCCGTCTGTGTGTCATTTACATGAGCCTCACGTCTACATAGGTAACTTTCACATACGCACCTGCAACTTCTGCCAGTCACAGCGTGCTATGGGCTGCAAGGTTCATGGGGGACAGTTGTCAGGGGAGGGGGCAGAGGCATCATTGGGGACAGAGTGGAAGGGAGATTCACAGGAGGAGAGCAGCGCCGGTTGGAGTCAAGATACACCTAAGGTGTGGACAGGGTCCTGAGCGATGGCCGGAGAGACACAGCCAGCTCTGTCCATGAATAAGGAGACCAATGTAAGGGTGACAAGTGATCTTGACAGGTCTGTCCTCGGCTGCCACGACCCCTCCCTGTACCTGCTTATATCTCCCTTCTCATCAGAGCCTCTGAGCCTCAAAGGAGAGCCATAGTTCAAAGTCTAATTATTTCCTCAGATGACATTACCCTGCCTCTCACATCTCGGACACAGAGTGAGTTTTGTGCAGTAAGGCCTGGGGTGGGAGCCAGGAGACCTGAATCATCATCCCAGCTCTGACTCTCTGACTTTGGGTGACTTACTTTCACTCCCTGGGCCTTGACTTCTACGTTTGGAAAATGAGCTGGTTGATCTCTATGGACTCACCCAGCTTTTAAAATCAGTGAATTCTCCTCAAAAGGTTTTTAAGATGCCCATCCTCATTCCAAAATGTATGTTAAATTTTTTTTTACCAAAATGAATGGAGCAAGATAAAAATGAATTGATTAGGAAATTGAGATGAAAGAGGCCAAGGGTAGGAAGACAGGCTTTTACTGTGCTAGAGATTAACCTTAGCCTTGACCTTGGAGATTGAATTTATCTCCAAGATTTCTAGCAGCCACAGCAAAGAGGCAATCAAGATTCATTAGATCAGAAGTGTTTGATAGAAACTTCTGTGAAGACAGGAATATTCTGTATCTGCACCACTCTAGAGTAGTAGCCTCGAGCCACGTGTGGCTATGGAGAACTTGAAACGTGGCCAGTGTGGCTGAGGATTGGACCTTTAAGCTCTCACTTAATTTTAATTATTATAAATCGGAATAGCCCCATGTGACAAGTGGCTGTTGTAGTGGACAGTGCAACCTTAGATAACTCGCGATGCTTTCTCGGTGTGCCAGTTAGAAATTTACCCCGCATTGCCTGGCCCGCGATGTTGATGGCGGGCCTCGGAATTCATTCTCCTTTGCCAGCTGGTACAATGTTAAGTTTTGTCACTGGTGGCAGAGGAGGGACCCTGAAGGAGGGAGGGGCTTCTCTTCTCGTTTCCAGCCCACTCTTCTGAGTAGGCTTCTGAAGCTTGTCAGCACCAGACTCTGGCAGCCCTTGTGGCCTCTCCAGTGCCCGGTTCCAGGAACATGAGTGCCTTCTCCAACACTCAACCACTGGAGAGCAGGCACCAGCTGGTAGAGTGTACTGGAGCCAACGGTACCCAGAGGCAAGAAGCTCCAGAACCTCTTCAAGTGACTTCAGGGTGAAATGCTGCAGATGAAGCACCTCTCTGTGGACAGCCTCCCCTGGCTCCCCTTCGGGCAATTTTACCCAAGTTCTAAGGCATGGCGTCTCGGGGCAGATGACTCCCCGTTAGAACCCCAGGTGGCAAATTTCCAGCACATCCTCCAGGTACAGTAGCCCAGAGAGACTCATCCACTAGCCGATTGGCCTCATCCAGGCCCTCTCCAAGGTCTGGATCACAGCTCTGGGGCTGGGGGCCTTTCCTAGGACACTCTCTTAGTCCCAGGGATAAGACTACCCTCAGAGCCTTGGTTACACTACACCTGTATCCTTCGCAGCTCTTTGCTTCTTACCAACCAATTCTTTGTTACTCCATTCTTCTCTTATGGTTAATTGTACATTAAACTTTCTCTGTTCAAATGTCTGTGTAGTTTTCATCTCTGGACTGGACCCTGGCTGCTATAGGAGTCGTCTCAGGAGACAGACCCGTAAACATGGGGTTTGGGTGTCGGTGTGGTCATGCCCTTGGGCTTTGAGAGAAATAATGAGCTCCTCATCAATGGGAAATGGGAGGCTAGTAATCCACTGTGTGCAGTGCCAATTAAGTAAGCTATCACCTGTGCTTGATTATGATGAAGCGCCAACGGAAGCGGGCACCCAGGGAGCCCAATTAGATGCTTCGCTTGACTATTATGGCTGTAATGGCGACCATAATGATTATAGTGTGGGATATATTCCTTTGCGTGGACTGGCATGCTTACAGAGAAGAGAATGCCAAGTTCAGTTCAAACCATGGTCTGAGTAGTAAAATGAACAGAAGTTAGAGGAATATTTTCTTTCTTAAGGACACGAAGTTGATATGACTGAAAACACACAATTTCATTGTGTAAGTTGCTGAATTTCAATAACAGCTGAATTCACAGCTTCATCAAGGTGTTCATGTTTAACTGGATTGGGCAAGAAAGGGATCTTAGAACGTGAAAGGAGATCCTCTGATTGAATCCAATTGGGACTGACGGTCTTGAGCCCCCACGTCATTCTGAGCATCCTTTGCCCATGGCAGTAGCTTTCCCTCTGGTGTATTACGACACTAGCATTTTTTCTTTCTTGAACCCTTCGATAACTTCATCTGAGGCAAATGTGTTGAGAGGGTACACTCTCTTTCCTCAAGACCCACCATGACCACCCCCTGTTGCCACTAAACTCATAACTAGGGTCACATATCAATATGCTTTATGGACACAGGTACACATTATGACCATGGAGGAAAAAGGTTAAGTATACAAGAACTGCAAAATCATACTAATCTATATCAACATAGATCTGGGATCATGTGTGGGTCTGGATTTGAAGAGTGTTAGACCAAGGACGGTGGACCCTAACACTACAGTGAGCAAATTCACTGATGTAGATGAACCTACTAGAGACTCCAGATTTAATATGTTATCTCATGCCCCTGGAGGTGTCTCTAACTGCTCGCTTGGTGATTGACTGAAACTTGAACTCAACAGTGACCTACATGTAATGAGATTGAGAGGCCACAGCCTGGATTTATATGCCCGGAATTATATGGAAGATGAAATTCAAAGATGTAGGGGCATGAGTAGATATGATCGGATTTATCGTGTACAACTTGCACACCCACCCACCAACTGTGTTCCATGAGAACAGCCAGAACACATTCCCTTGATTAAGGCATTGAGAAATACATGTGAGAGGGGTGCACCTGCAATCTTGAAATCTCCGTGGTTGCTCTTTTTGAATGATAGGTTCGACTATAGGGAAGGTCACCATTGATATGGGCTCCCTGATTTCAGGGAAAATCATGGGACCCTGAAGCAGCAGAGGACAAATGGCATTACTTAACTGCTAAAGACCAGGTGAGTACATCTGTTTTAAATGGCAGCGGGAATGTACCAGTAACCAGAATGTCTCGGTACACAAGATCTTTGGACATGGTTAATTGATCATGGAATCCCAAGGATGAAATAGATGGCCATCCTAGCAGAGAGCTGCTTGACCTCTGTAACAGGAAAAGGCTCGAGGTCTGATAGCCAAAAATCTGACCTAGTGTCCACAGTCAAGGGTCATGGCTTTCACCCAATTTTGAAGCCTAGGCCAATTCACACAGTCAGAGCCCTTTGATCGAAGGGGTGGTGGGGTACCCTTGAAGAATGGCCACAACATTGCCTCAGATAGGCACAGCAAATCTTCCTCTAAGAATTTCCCAAAGGGACCTACAGTCATTTGCTAGAGTGACTGTATTAGGAAGAAAAAGAAAAGTTCAGAGATAACTCGACACCAGCTCTGAACTGATGCTTATTCCTGGAGACCCAAAACACCACTGCAGCCGAAAGTAGGGGTTATAGTGGTCAGGTGATAGGATCTTAGCTCAAGTCAGACTCACATTAGACCCAGTTGATCCACAAATCCACCCTGTAGGCTATTTCCCCAGCTCCTAAAATTATCATTTATTATTATTTTTTAAAATATAATTTATTGTCAAGTTAGCTAACATACAGTGGAACAGTGTGCTCTTAGTTTCAGGGGTAGATTCCTGTGATTCATCATTTACATACAGCACCCAGTGCTCATCCTAGCAAGTGCCCTCCTCAATGCCCATCACCCATTTTCCCCTCTCCTCCCCCCACATCAACCCTCAGTTTGTTCTCTGGATTTAAGAGTCTCTTATGGTTTGCCTCCCTCTCTGTTTGAAACTGTCTTTTCCCCTTCCCTTCCCCCATGGTCTTCTGTTATGTTTCTCAAGTTCCACATATGAGTGAAAACATAGGCTATCTGTCTTTCTCGGACTGACTTTTTTCACTCAGCATAATACCCTCCAGTTCCATCCACATTGTTGCAAATGGCAGGATTGCATTCTTTTTCATTGCCAAGTAGTATTCCATTGTATATATAAACCACATCTTCTTTATCCATTCATTAGTTGATGGACATTTAGGCTCTTTCCATAATTTGGTTATTGTTGAAAGTGCTGACATAAACATTGTGGTACATGTGCCCCTATGACTCAACACTCCTGTATCCTTTGGATAAATTCCTAGTGTGCTATTGCTGGGTCATAGGGTAGTTCTATTTCTAATTTTTTGAGGAACCTCTACACTGTTTTCCAGAGCGGCTGCACCAGTTTGCATTCCCACCAGCAGTGCAAGAGTGTTCCCACTTCTCCACATCCTCGCCAACATCTGTTGTTTCCTGAGTTGTTAATTTTAGCCACTCTTCCTGGTATGAGGGGGTATCTCAATGTGGTTTAGACTTGTATTTTCCTGATGATGGGTGACGTTGAGCATCTTTTCATGTGTCTGTTGGCCATCTGGATGTCTTCTTTGGAGAAGTGTCTATTCATGTCTTCTGTCCATTTATTCACTGGATTATTTGTTTTTCGGGTGTTGAGTTTGGTAAGTACTTTATAGATTTTGCATACTAACCTTTTATCTGATATGTCATTGGCAAATATCTTCTCCCATTCCGTCGATTGCCTTTTAGTTTTGTTGATTGTTTCCTTTGCAGTGCAGAAGCCTTTTATCTTGATGAGGTCCCAATAGTTCATTTTTGCTTTCATGTCTCTTGTCTTTGGAGACATGTCAAGCAAGAAATTGCTGCAGCTGAGGTCAAAGAGGTTGTTTCCTGTTTTCTCCTCTAGGGTTTAAATTTATCATTTAAATAGACATACTTGACAACTGGCAGAATCCTCACACTGGCACTCTGACCGATGGGAGGAGGATCACTATGGTAGGAAAGACTAAGTGAAAACCTTTAGAACTTCCCCCCTGGTCACTATGGTAAACCAGAAGTAATACCACATCACTGGGGAAATTGCAAAGATTAATGTCACTTTCAAAGACTTGAAAAAAGTAGGGATGGTGATAACTATCACATCCCCCAATTAACTCACTAGTTTGACCTATGAGGAAGTCAGACAGATCTTGAAAAATGAGAGTGATCTATTATATATGTAACCAGTGATGTTTCCCACTCCAGATGTTGTTCCAGATTTAGTATCTTTCCTGGAAGAAATCAACATAGCCCTGGGCACTTAGTATGCAGCTATTGGATTGCTGCATATCAATGTGTAAGGATAATTAGAAGCGGTTTGCTTTTACCTAGCAGGGACAACAGTCTACCTTCCGGGTTGTGCTTCAAGAATGCATCAATTCTCCTCGAGGTTAATGAGTTGGAGCCCCACATTGGGCTCTGAGCTGACAGCGCAGAGCACGTTTTGGATTCTCTGTCTCCCTCTATCTCTGCCTCTCCCCTTGCCCCCACCGCTCTCAAAAATAAATAAAAGTAAAAAAAAAAGTGTTTAAAAAAAAAGAATACATCAATTCTCCTCTTCTCTGCCATAAATAATAATCTATAGAGATCTTGATTGTCTTGACATTCCATAAAATATCATACCGGTTCACTACATTGATGACATTTTGTTAATTGGATCTGATGAGCTATTTTATTCTTCCCTTATTTTTGTTTTATTTATTTATTTTTTAATGTTTATTTATTTTGAGAGAGAGAGACAGAGCATGAGTGGGGAAGGGGTAGAGAGAGAGGGAGACACAGAATCCGAAGCAGGCTCCAGGCTCCGAGCTGTCAGCACAGAGCCCAACGCGGGGCTCGAACTCAAGAACCACAAGATCATGAACTGAGCCGAAGTGGGACACTTAATCGACTGAGCCACCCAGGCGCCCCCCCCCCCTTTATTTTTGTTTTATATACAAGTTTTTGAAACTTCATTTTTCAGTTGGGCCTTCAGGTGACAATATTCAGTGGGACTGTGACAGAATTGGGGGACAACTAATACAGCTTAGCAATGGATACAGTGCCTGTTGGGATGGTGCCTCTCCTCTTTTGGGAGAGAGGGTGAGAACTTCTTCACGTGTAATAAGGATAGCTATATCTTATTAGATGGAAAATTTAATCCCATTGGGGATTTCTGGGATGCAGTATAGAGCCCACCTCTCAGGGTTATCCCCTCCTCCCCCTGTCGCCCGAGGGTCAACACAGACTCTCTCTGCACAAACTCCCACCAGTCAGTGGTTGAAAACTGCAGGGGGCTGTTAATGTTCCACTGTTAGCCTGCCAGGCCAATGGCAACGGGAAACACCCAGGCAAAGAAATGCAGGTGCCGGCTGTGGGAAGGGGCGGTAAGGACAGGTGGATGCAGGTGAGGCCCTGAAAATGTCTGCTTCCCTGCGGTTTCCTTCCCTCCAACACAGGGAAGAGAATTCCTGCCTCGCAAGGTCGTTTCTGTGCCGCTGACTTGCAAACTCTGGGAGTTACTATCCATGACTTGGGAGTTACTATCCAAGTCCTTGGACGTGACTCTCCAGGACTATCAATCCCTGAATTGCTGGGAAAGCTGAGAGAGACGGTGTAGAGAGAGCAGCTGACAAAGAGGCCATCCTCAACACGAGTCTCTTCCCTCTCCCTTTTCATTTTAGTCATCGCTTCCCTGTATCCAGGATTTACTCTGTGCCAGGCACTGTGCTTGGTGCTACACGTTTCTGACATCCAAGTGTCAACCATCCTATACAGAAGAGGAAACAGAAGCTCAGAGGGTTTGAGTCACTTTCTCCAGGTCACTGTGCACATGAGAACCACGACTGTCTGACTCCAGCGCCCTAGCTCTTAGCCTCGTGATGCACTGAGCTGCCGGGGGCTGATTTCTAACATGCTAGCCCATGTGCTTATTTAGGAGCCCGGGTGCTGGATGCCTCAGCCAGCATCTGCCCTTGCCAGACGCGACCCAGATTAGCTCTGGGAGAAGCTGCTGCCAGGAACTGACATGTCTTCTGCTTCTCTTCCTTCGTAATTGGTGTCCCACCAAGACAGCTCAGGTGGGTGGGAGAAATTCTTCTTTCTCCCTGCCTCGGGCTTTGTCCCCTTCTGCCCACACATGGCCCAGAGGCATCACATGGCCTCACCTTTGGAGGGCCTCCTTGGGGGAAATTAATTTTGAGCCCGGGCTTCCAGGCTCGCGTGGGCAGGCTCTACGTTCTGTCAACTGGTTCGTCTGAGCACAGACGAAATAGACACGCTACCTACTTTGTGTCCTGCCGCTTTGGAAGGCCCAAGCTGTAGCTGCTAACCCTCTCCTCATTGGGTTTGGAGCCTAGCGGAGGAGGCCGAGCGTGTGCCTAGGGTACCAGCAAAGTAAGGTGCCGAAAAGGGATCGGAGATAAGTGCAAACCAATGCAGTGAGCAGCAAGAGTGGTTCCCATATACCTGCCGTGTGTTTCTGACATCGTGGGTTGGCTCGTCGAACCCCAGGCCCCGCTTTGTGCATACTTTATCACACACCAGAGGCTGGCAAACCCACGTCTACAGCCTGGGTCCTTGACTAACCTGTCCTCCAAAACTGGACGTGCCGTTTGGAAGCTAGGATTGAGGTGGAATTTGGATTTCCACTCCCGGCACTACCCAGAACGTTCTTGGAGCATTCGGGTTTTTTTCTTGTGGCAGTGACAGCAGGGGTCCAGTGACCGGGGCTTCACTTTGGGTTGCTGAGAGGAAGGTCATGGGACATCCGTTTTGTTGCCTTCAATCAAGGCAGAGGCACTGTGGCCCTGGAACCCAGAGTGGTGGCAGTTTTCTGATCTACGCATCTCGGCGGAGGCAACGTGGCCTTGGAGCCAGGAACCGAAACAGAGACTTCCCGAACCTTCATCTTCCTGGTCGTAGAAGCTCCTGTGGCGGACCGATCCTCCTAATACATTCTGGGAGACGTGCCTGGAAGTTCTGCCTACACCTGGGAGGCAGAAATGAGGCAGAAGGCACATGTTGTCTCTCTGTATGAGTGGGCAGACACATGTCAGGCTAGTGGGCAGACACTAGTCGGCAGATGACCACAGAGGCTTCTGCAGAAGCCTCTGGACATTCTCTTACAACCGTGGGACGTACAGGCAACTGGGGAGTTACAGGCAATGAGTCGCACCCTGGGAGGGGCTCTGGAAAACACATACGTCACCCCATTTGATTTTCACAACAACCCTGTGAAGAAGAGACTGTTCATAATCCCACTTTATTGAGTAAGTAGAGGTTAAATAATCGCCCTAGATCACAAGTCTATGTGACTGCAAAGCTCACGTTCACCATTCCCTACCCTTGACATCCTGCCCTGGACACCTCCATCCTTCATTTGCAAAGCAGAGGGGGCAGAAGGTGCAGGAAAGGAGAGAGTGGGCAGGAAGGGCAGAGAGATCTCCCGGAGCCAGGCCGTGGTCAAAGCACAAACTATCCTTGGAATGTCAGAAAGTGTTTTCAGAGGGGCGCCTGGGTGGCTCAGTCAGTTAGGCGTCCGACTTCGGCTCAGGTCATGATCTCGAGGTCCGTGAGCTTGAGCCCCGCGTCGGGCTCTGTGCTGATGGCTCAGAGCCTGGAGCCTGCTTCGGATTCTGTGTCTCCCTCTCTCTCTGCCCCTCCCCCGTTCATGCTCTGCCTCTCTCTCTCTCTCTCTCTCTCTCTCTGTCAAAAATAAATAAACTTTTTTTTTTTTTAAGTGTTTTTGGAAAGTCCTTCCTAGCCTGAGGTACGTTCTTCTACGGCACTTTCTTCATTGGAAAAATCCAGTGCTTTGAGGATGGAACTGAACATGTGGGAACAGCCAATGGCCACTGGGTGTCACATCGGAGGGTAAGGAAGCAGATCAAGCTAGGGGAACACCATCAGAGGTCAGAGCCAGCCCTGCTCACACAGAGACGGGCCCCAGAGGGCAGTCAACACTGTGAGGACTATGGCAGCTCCAATGGAGGAGCCTAGCGGACGAGTTCCAAAGGCACTCATTAGCTGTGCAACCTTGGGGAAGTCACTTTGCCCCTCTGGACTCGGCTTTCTCATCAGCCGTCTGCCCGAGAGGCAGAACGCTCCAGTGGTTAGCATCACTGGCTTTCAGGTCAGACAACTGAGCCCCCGCCTCTACCACAACTTGTGTGGTTTCTCGGTACCTGTTTCCACATCCGTGAAGTGAGGATAAGAGCACCTATGAAATGGGGTCACTGGGACAATTAAATGAATTGGCATAGGAAAAGGATTTTGAGCTGCCCTAGGCAGATAGTAAGCACTGAATAAACATTAGCTGTTGTTTTTCTTACCTTAGAGAGAAGCGTGAGGACGAAAGCAGACAGTATGGGTGTAAGGTCTCACGTAGCATTTGCCTTAGAAGATCAGCCCGGAAAGTGGTGGAATTCTGGTTATCTAACACTGCATTTAAAAAACCATTCCAAAACGTCATGGCTTAAAATGACAACGATCGGTCACTTTGCTCACAATTCTGCAATTTGGGCAGGGCTCAGCAAGGTTGGCTCATCTCTGCTCCACACAGCCTCAGCTGGGGAGGGGCAGTGGGGGGCTGGCGGATTCACCTCCAAGATGGCTCACTCCTGCGGGCACCCAGTTGGTGCTAGCCGATGGCTAAGCGTTCCACAGGGCTATAGACCAGTGGCCTATGTTATCTCTACGGGCGCTTCTCCATAGGGCTGCTTGGGCTTCCTCACAGCATGGCAGCTGGGTTCTAAGAGCAAGTGTTCCAAGAGACGGAATGGGGAGCTTCCAGCCTCTAAAGGTGTTGGCCTGAAAATGGGCACAACTTCACTTCTCCTGTGTTCTATTAGTCAAGCACTCCCTGAGCCTGCCCCGTCTCAAGGGGAGGAAGATAGACTCCTCCTCTTGAATGGAAAGAATGTCGAAGAATTTGCAGCCATCTTTCATCTACTACAGAGAGTTTGTGTTTTCATTCCAGGGACTGGCCTCGGGTCCACAAACAAAGACATACGTGGTAAGATCTTCTTCCCCACACCACACCCCAACCGGGAAGTGGATGATCAAAGGGGGACAGAGGGAACTCCTCCAGACTGGGTAAGTCCGATCTGTTGTTCCAGATTCAGGGGGAGAGAGTCCCGCATCTCCCAAGATCCCTGGGTCAAGCACCCGCTGTTCATCCCCAAGGTCCCTGTTTCCCTCTCCCCGGAGCCGGTCAGGGAACCCATGTTTGCCTTCAGGGCCGTAAGTCAGAATGGTGAGGCACACAGGCTGCGGAGCCTTTGGGTAGCTTCTTAAGCTCCCTCAGCCTTAAGTATCTCATCCAGAAAATGGGTATGATATGCCGTACATCACAAAGTCAATCTGAGGATTAGCTGAGGACCCAGCAGGCTCATTTTTTTTTTTTAATATGGCATATTTTTCACTTCAGAAACAGATTTCTTCTTTCTGTCCAGCTCCCCACCCTACTAGGTTGTGGTGAGTAGGCAGGAGTCAGAAGCCTTTAAATAACCAGTTAAAAGTAGGCCTTCCTAAGATAGAAAATGCGTATAGATATAAAATGCAGATATAGATATATAGGATAGTACAGAGAGAGAGTGTGATGTCAACCCTATGAAAAGATAGAAGCCAGAGGAAATTTACCAAAACGGTAACCGTGGTTGACTCTGGAAGATGAGACCATAGGTGATTTGTTTCCAGCTTCTCCTTTATAACTTTTCTTGTGGGCCTCCCCGTATCTTCCCAGTTTATGTATTACTTTTGTAATAAAGACAAATGAATAAATAGATGATAGCACCCTTCCCACGTACCCCCCCCACACACACACACACACATCCTCCCACACAAAACTTGTCTTTCTGTAGAGCAGGCTTTGCACAGGATGATGCTATCAGACCTTTGGGCTGACAATTCTTCCTTGAGCTGAAGTAAACCACGCATCACAGGACACTTAGCCTCCCTGCCCCTCGCCCACGTAACTGCCGGTAAAGCTGCCCCATGTGGACTAAGAACGCCTCGCGTGATGCAGGAAAAAAACGTTCTTATGTTTCAGAAATGCGTTTGGGGTGAAATGTCAGGATGTTTGTAATTTACTTTAAACTACTTCAAAAAGTAGGTAAAACAATTATGGGGACAAAAACACAACAATCGAGAAATCTAGATGATGGTTATGTGTGCGTTTGTTGAATTACTCTTACTTTCCTGCTTGGAAATTTTCATAATCAAGGGGCACCCGGGTGGCTCAGTCGGTGAAGCCTCGGACTTGTGGTTTCGGCTCCGGTCATGACCACACTGGTTTGTGAGTTCGAGCCCCGAGCAGGACTCTGCACTGACAACACAGAGTCTGCTTGGGATTTCCTCTCTCCCTCTCTCTCTTCCTCTCCCCTGCTCGCTCACGGGCGCGCTCTCTTTCTCTTTCCCTCTCTCTCAGACTAAATAAATTTTTTGAAAAAAAGAAAATTTTCATCATCAACAAGTGGGAGGAAACACCCCACCCACTTCCAAATGCCCCCGACCGGCGTGGTACCGCCCCTTGTTGAAAAACCTAGGACATGGGGCGCCTGGGTGGCGCAGTCGGTTAAGCGTCCGACTTCAGCCAGGTCACGATCTCGCGGTCCGTGAGTTCGAGCCCCGCGTCGGGCTCTGGGCTGATGGCTCAGAGCCTGGAACCTGTTTCCGATTCTGTGTCTCCCTCTCTCTCTGCCCCTCCCCCGTTCATGCTCTGTCTCTCTCTGTCCCAAAAATAAATTAAAAAACGTTGAGAGAAAAAATAAATAAATAAATAAACAAATAATAATAATAATAATAATAAAGAAAAACCTAGGACTTCATTTTACATCAGCCTCTTCTTCAATGTTGTGTCGAGTTACAAATTGAAAACCCCTACAGCGATGCTCTTTTGGTCTTCAAATGCTTCCTCTTTGATGCTATCTAGATGTAGGAGAATTGTCCTCCTGGCCACAGGAAGAAGTGGCTCTTATCCTGTCCTTTGGGGCCCTGCTGGTTCCATGAGGGGCCCCTCGCCCTGCCTGATGGCGTGAGCCGAAACTCGTGATCTGTTCCCACTGGCACCGATTCAATGTCTCCACCTCTCTCCTGGGCACCTGAGCGGCTCAGAGTCTCAGCTTGCCACCTGGCTCCTCTTCAGGCTCACTATTTTTCATGCTTCTTCCCCACTCCTCCCTGGGGGCACCGAGGGGACCTCTGGGTCTCTCTCCCGTGCTGTGCATACCCTGAGATGATTCCTAACACAGGCGACAACACCAGGATGGCAGTAACAGGGGAGCCCCACCATCCACCCGGACCTTACTTGTACGGACTTGAGGCACACGCTCCTTTCAATCACAAACCCTTCCCGACTATCTACTCTGCGCCAGGCACGATGCTAAGGGTCTGGGCCCCTCACCCCACTATATATACACACCAGGGGTCTGCTGATACGTGAAAAGGCAAACAGATCATGCAGCAGCCATCCAAGTGAATATCAAGCAGCTGTTACAAAGAATAAAATGAACTGGTATGTACCGATAAGGAAAGATATCCAAGAAACGTCGTTCAAAGCAAAGGCAAGTTTTAACATAATAGGTGGGGTAGGCTATGAGCCCTTTTCCACGAAAAAAAAAAAAATGTCTAATAATGAGGACTGAAAGCAAGACACTTTTCTGTCCCTGCATTAAATACTACCGCGACCAAGTCATAATTTAGCTGCTTGCTCTAGGAAGTACCTGCTCTCGGAAGATAAGACAGAACCAACAAAACACTTTACTTATCGAAACAAAAGTTGCTCATCTGGACTCGCTCCAAGTCCCTTGCCTCCCTGGGCCCACCCGTCCAAAGCTCTGAGGTCATAAATTTTGCCCAGTCTTTTAACCAGTCACCTGCCTTATATGACCCACCTTAAAATCGCCCAGCACAGCCTTGAACCCCTGGTCAGGATCCTTCCTTCGTGTCATCACATTCAGAGGCCACCAGAACTCCCTCAAAGTGGTGTTCTCCCTTTCTGCAGGAAGTTTCCCACACTCAGCTTTGTTTAATCAGCACGTTTTCCTGGTGGGCTTTTAGGGAATCAATGATCAAGGATTATAATAATATGTGCTGGGAACTGAACTGATTGTTTTATACGCTAACCTTCCTCTTTGAGCTGGTTAATATCATTGTTCCCATTTTACAGATGAAGAAAGTGAGAATTAGAATTTGAACAACCTGCCCGATACTATGCAGGGGAAAAGTGGCAGAATAGAACTCACGAAGCCTGACTCCAGAGCCTGAGAGTTTAACCCCCTAACGTGACCTCTGTTCTAGCTAGTATGACTACCTAACAAGTTACTCAAACTCCCAGTGGCTTAAAAACTTCTTTTATCT
Source organism: Leopardus geoffroyi (assembly GCF_018350155.1). Taxonomy (NCBI): domain Eukaryota; kingdom Metazoa; phylum Chordata; class Mammalia; order Carnivora; family Felidae; genus Leopardus; species Leopardus geoffroyi. The sequence continues at coordinate 29,053,614 of NC_059336.1, forward strand.
TGCTTACGATTCTTCAGTTTGGGCAGGGCTTGGGAGAGATGCGTCCCTCTGCTTCACGCAGTGTCGGCTGGAAGCTGGAATCGTCTGGAAGCGCATTCTTTCACTTATCTGGCAATTAATGCGGACTATCAGCCGGGACCTCAGCTGGGCAATGAGCCACGACACTTGCACGAGGCCTCTTCATGTGACCACGGCTTTTCTGCATAATGGGATGGCTGGGTTCCCAGAGTGAGCATCCCAGGAAACAGAGATCTCCAGGTAAAGCCGTATCGCCTTTTATAACCTAGCCTTGGAAGTCACGAGCATTACTTCTGCCATATTCGTTTTTGTTTTTTTTTTTCAACGTTTATTTATTTTTTGGGGGACAGAGAGAGACAGAGCATGAATGGGGGAGGGGCAGAGAGAGAGGGAGACACAGAATCGGAAACAGGCTCCAGGCTCTGAGCCATCAGCCCAGAGCCTGACGCGGGGCTCGAACTCACGGACCGCGAGATCGTGACCTGGCTGAAGTCGGACGCCTAACCGACTGCGCCACCCAGGCGCCCCTCCCATATCCGTTTTCCGCCTTTTGCTTCTCTGCTTTGTGCCCCAAGAGGGTGCCCTCTACACACTGTATCACCTGGATTCCTTTGCCCTCTGTTCTGGTTGGTTGATCCAATGGAAGGGCCAATGGGAGCTGAAGTCAGAGGGTGAGGGGAGAAGGGAGGGGGTATTTACTCTCCCCTCCCCATCTACCCGTGGTTCTCATGATGGCTTTGTTCCCTTATAGCCCAGAATATCTGTTGGGCAGCTCCTCTTCCATAGCTACAGATCCCACTGGGTTCCAGCAACCTTTCCTTTGTCTCCATTCTTCAGAGATAATGGCTTGCCTCTGTGGCTAATCCCTGGGACGCTTCATCATCCCTTATGGGTTTCCTTAATCCCTCCAGTCCTCTATAATCATCTCTTTATTCATCTCTCCTCAGTTAAGCCCTTTAAGTGTGCCCTCTGTTCCCTACCAAGCCTCTGACTGATTCAGTAAGGCACTGATGGAGATATACATGCAAACGATGACATTACAGTGTCCCGACTGCTTTGAAAGGTGTATATAGGAAAAGAATATCTAGGTTTAAAAAATTTTTTTCAATGTTTATTTATTTTTGAGAGAGAGAGAGAGAGAGAGAGAGAGAGAGACGGAGCATGAGCAGGTGAGAGGCACAGAGAGAGGGAGACACAGAATCCCAGGCAGACTCCAGGCTCCGAGCTGTCAGCACAGAGCCCAAAGTGGGGCTTGAACTCATGAATTGAGTGAGTTCTGAGCCACCCAGGCGCCCCCAAAATCTCTAGGTTTAAAATTTTTTTAATGGTTTTTTTTTTTTTTGAGGGGGGAAGGGGCGGAGAGAGAGGGAGACACAGAATCCAAAGCAGGCTCCAGGCTCCAAGCTGTCAGCACAGAGCCCGACGCAGGGCTCGAATTTGTCCACCGCGAGATCATGACCTGAGCCGAAGTTGGATGCTTAACTGACTGAGCCACCCAGGTGCCCCCAAAATATCTCGGTTTTAAATGGAAGAATCAGAGAAGCTTTCCCAAAGAAAATGATACTTAAACTGAAACAAAGAAAGATGAGTCCGTGTTGGCCAGTTTGTGAAACAGAGAAGAACTTTCCAGCCTCGTGAGGCTTCCATGGATAAGGAGACTGGCCACCAAAGGTTAGGTGACTTACTTGTGGCCACAGAGGGAATAGCACTGACTCAAGCCTTCTGCTTAGTCCATCACACTACAGGACAAGTTTATATTAGTTATATTAGTTGAGATGTTTGGGGCTGCAAATAGCCAGGGGAAAAAAAATTACTTAAGCAGCAAGGAAAATATTTGTATAATACCTTTATATAATCTTGTTATATAACAACAAGAAGACTAAGGCAAGGTAACTCCGGGGTTGATTAAATAAAATCAGATGTTCAACAAAGTCATCCACAAGATCTCAATAGAGAACTAAACCATGGATTGGAAGACTGAATATTGTTAAGTCAATCCTGCTTAAATTGATTTATAGAGTTAATACAATCATAATCAAATTCCCACGAAGTTTATGTGTGGAAATCATCAAGCTAATTCTACAATTTATATGAAAACAAAAAGGAGCAGCTTAGACCATCTTGAAGAAAAACATACACTACCAGATATCAATACTTAACATCAAGTTATAGTAGGGGCACCTGGATGGTTCAGTCGGTTAAGCGTCCAGCTTTGGCTCAGGTCATGATCCCGCAGCTCGTGAGTTTGAGCCCCACGTTGGGCTCTTTGCTGTCAGTGCAGAGCCTGCTTTGAATCCTCTGTCTCCCTCTCTCTCTGCCCCACCCCCACCCCCTGCTCGCACACACGCGTGCACACGGTATCTCCACCAAAAATAAACATTAAAAAATGATAAATTAGTTTTAAAAAACATCAAGCCATAGTAATTAAGTCAGTGTGGTATTGGCACAAGGATAAACAAATAGACCAGTGGAACAGAATTGAGAGTCCAAAAATGGAACCAAACATGTATGTTCATTTGATTTGATTGAAATCGGACATCCATATGGAAAATAATCTGTATGGGGTGAAAAAATGAATCTTTACCTCACACCATATATATAACAAGGAATGTGATGTGGATCACAGACCTAAATGTAAAAGTTAAAAAGAATCAGGCTTCTCACGGAAAATATTAAAAATAGAAACTATTAAAAAATACTTTCATGGGACGCCTGGGTGGCTCAGTCGGTTAAGCGTCCGACTTCGGCTCAGGTCATGATCTCGTGGTCCGCGAGTCCGAGCCCCGCGTCAGGGTCTGTGCTGACAGCTCAGAGCCTGGAGCCTGTTTCAGATTCTGTGTCTCCCTCTCTCTCTGACCCTCCCCTGTTCATGCTGTCTCTCCCTGTCTCAAAAATAAAATAAACATTAAAAAAAAAATTAAAAAAAAAATACTTTCATGAACTAAGGGTAAACAAATATCTCTGAAACTGAGCATATGCACACACAAAAAAACCACTATCCTGATTTGGACTTCATTAAATGTAAGAATGTACATTCATCAAAAGACATTATAAAGGAAGGGAAGAGGCAGTCTACAGACCGGGAGAAGAGATTTGCATTTCACGTATCTGACAAAGAACTTCCACCCAAAACATAAATGAACACCTACAAGTCAATAAGCAAAAGACAAAACAACTCACTTTTAGGAAGGGAAAGAGACTTGAACGGGCACCTCTTAGAAGGGGAAATGACCAAAAGGCACTTGAAAATCTCACCAAAGAAATGCAAACTAAAACTATAAGATACCACTGCTCCCCCCACTGGCAACATCAAGTGTTGAGGAGCTTCTAGAACAACTGAGAATCTCACACACTTCTGGTGGTAGTATAGGTTGGTTAAACCTCTTTGGAAACTGTCAGTATCTACTAAGTAAATAAAGTGTTATCTTCTCACTTAGCGGTTTCACTCCTAGGTATACACACAAGAGAAATGGGGGCACCCATCCACCAAAGATGGGCACAGAGAATGCTTACCGCACCTTTTTTCCCCATTAATAGCCAAAAACTAGAAATAGCTAAAATGTCCATCCGCAGGAAATGGATAAACAAAACTATGGTACCATTGGAACACTAGACAGTGATTTTTTTTCTAAAGATAAACTACAGATGTACATAAAAACATAAATGGATGTCAAAGAAAACATGCTGGGCAAAAGAAGCCAAACACAAAATAGTATCTACTGTGTGAATCCATTTATATGAACTTCAGTTAAAATAATTGAATAATTTATGGAGCTAGGAATCAGAACAGTGGGTGTTGGATATTGCCCAGCAAGGAGCATGACAGAACCCTCCGGAGTGCTGGAAATGTTCTGCATCTTGATCCGGCGGTGGTTACTTGTATACGTACATAAAAATTTGCCAAGCTGTACGCTTAAGGCTTATGCACTGTATTGTATGGGAATCACACTTCCGGTTTAAAAACATGGCTACCAGGTTTAAAAACACTCTGCCTTCCTCTGGGCGTGGACTTGGTCCCCATATGATCCATCACAAGATTGTGGCTCCAATGTCAAGGCATCACCCAGAGTCAAGAATATGGCTGAGGGAAGAGGAGACCCTCTTTTTTTTTTTTTTTTTTTTTTGGTCTCTTTGGAAAGTAAAGAAACATTTCCCAGAAACACACACCATGCCTTCAGCAGGTGCCTCCTCACATCTTATTGGTCACTATTGGATCACATGCCCTGGCTTCACCCAATCACTGGCAAGGAGACTGTCCTGATCAGAGTTTACCTTCCTTCTGGTCACACGGGAAAAAGAGGAACCCTCAGTGGGTTAGTGACAAATTCTAAGCTCGTAGCAATCGATTCTTGAACAGGGAACTCCCCCGCCCCACAGAAGTTATCTCACAGGGATAAAGCAGCATTTCAGCCCTTACAACTTCGTGTTTTGTCTTCTTTTAATCGTTTCCCCCAAGACGTATATATCCTCATTGGTAGTCTGTGTAAGTGATTAGTTCGTTGTAAAAGTTCAACGAGTAAGTGAAAACCAGCCGTAATTAATCCTCCCCGACCCCACACCGTGATAATCACTAGTACGAGTTTGGTCCATGCTCTTCCAGACATTTTTTTTTTTTTCACGTATATGTCATTTTACAAATTTATATGATTTTTTGAACCTAAAGAAACAGGAGCCCACCATATTTGTCTAACACTATCGTCCATCAACACAACAAACGCTTTCCATCATTTTCTCTGCAACAGGCCTGATTATTCTTCAGGTGTCCAGTGGCCAAGTGCTTCAGGGAAAATAGTCCCTTCCCTGGTCCCAGGAGATGAATTATTAGCGCGAAAGAATGGTTCTGATCCCTGCCGCCCACCATAAATACTTAGGGGATTAAAAGATACGTGTGAAGCCTGGGTCCCACCCCCAGAGAGATACCGCAGACTGGGTTTGCTGTGGACTCGGGCACCCAGACCTCGAAGGGATTGCTAATAGTCACTTCGGGTTGAGATCTGCTGGTCTCAACTCTTGGTGATATGCCCATTCCCCCGTGGGCGTTGATTGGCTTAAGAATGAGGCACATAGCCCAGTTCTCGCCAGGACCAATGAGGGGAAACTGATGGATGTTCTGGGAAAGTTTCCTTAGTCTCAGAGAAAGGCATCCTAAGGTCTTCTCTGCCTCTATACATTGCCATTCCTGGCACGACGGTAGTCACCCGGGGACCAGGACGGGGAGTAGACTCAGAGGATGAGCCAATGGCCTGGAGGTGGCAAAGTGGAAACAGGGAAAGAGCTTGCGTCCTTGAAGATGTCATCGTGTTGCCAAATCTGAACTTCTTGAGTGAGATAATAAGACTTCCTTCAAGTTTTTCAGCACTTTTTGAGTCACATACAGCCAAAAGCTTCTTCCTGATGAGCGTAGCTGTTCTTTATAACCTGCTTTTCAACTTAGTTGGCTTTTGGTTTTGAGTTTTATTACAGTTGTGCATTTGTTGCTGGTTTGCTCCCAGGCCCCTATTCTGGTTGCTGAGGAAGATCCACTGCCAGAGGCGAGGACGGGAAGCTGGCAAGGCAGTTGAGAGGCTCCAGCCTGGGACCTGAAAAGTAGCTACTCTCCCCAGGTTTGGGAGTAGCTGGGGGGGGGGCAAAGTGGGGAGATGCTTGAAGGGGGGTTGGCTGAGCTCAGCTTCAGCAGCGAGGGGTCCAGGGGCTGTGCCAGATGTGGTCAATCAGGGTCAGGAGCCCCTGCAAGGATCAGCAGGTCAGCAGATCCCAAGCCCTGGGGGCAGAACGGGTAGAATGGGAACGGGGGACCAGGGAGCCCGTGGAGGTTGGAATTGGCCATCAGGCAGCAGGGTCCTGGCATATCCCACTTCACTTCACTAACCAGGTCCTCAAACACAGATGGCCTTAACAAAAATACCAAAAGGGAACCTAATCCCTTTATATTAAATAGGAAAAATTAAACACACATTAATTCAAAACCCTCAACCAATTTCCTGAAATTTTACTGAGGTCAAAAAAAACTCAGTAAAATGTATGCATGCATGTATGCGTTTTCTGGATATACATATACACATATGCATATATATACATATACATATAGATGTTTTTTTAAACCATCCTGTTAGGAGCTGGACAGTCTGGGTCGCTTGGTTGAGTTTTCAACACTTGTACGTGAGTGTCTCATCTATCTGTTTTATTTGGAATATTACATATGAAACTTTTTTCTCCCAAATAATTTTGTTTCAAATGTCCTAATGAATTTTAGGATCTAAATATAAATGTTTTCCTGGGGCGCCTGAGTGGCTCAGTCGGTTAGGCGTCCAACTTAGGCTCAGGTCATGATCTCTTGGTTTGTGAGTTCGAGCCCCGCATCGGGCTCTGTGCTGACAGCTCAGAGCCTGGAGCCTGCTTCGGATTCTGTGTCTCTCCATCTCTCCTCCCCTCCCCTGCTCACGCTCTGTGTCTCTCTGTCTCTCAGTAATAAATAAACATTTAAAAAAAATCAAATAGGGGCGCCTGGGTGGCGCAGTCGGTTAAGCATCCGACTTCAGCCAGGTCGCGATCTCGCGGTCCGTGAGTTCGAGCCCCGCGTCGGGCCCCGGGCTGATGGCTCAGAGCTTGGAGCCTGTTTCCGATTCTGTGTCTCCCTCTCTCTCTGCCCCTCCCCCGTTCATGCTCTGTCTCTCTCTGTCCCAAAAATAAATAAACGTTGAAAAAAAAATTAAAAAAAAAAATCAAATATAAATGTTCTCCTATATAAATATTTGCCCCCCCAAAGCATTGTTACTGACGGACCCATCCATGCTATCAATCACAGTCATTCTAGTGGGAGAACATTCCACAGGACACGCCTGAATACTGTGGACGCGCCTCCTTACAGCTGACCCCATCTTTGGCAACAGTCCCACAGTAAACATGCCATTGTGGGTGCCATAATTGACGGGAACTCTCTTGTCGCACATTTAGAATGTTTCCCATTTTTCACAACTGTAAACAAAGCTGCATGAAAGCGTCTTTGTACAAACCTCCTTACCCACTTGTCCAATTACCTCTTGGAGATCAATTAAATCCTTGAAATGAAATTGCTGGGCTGAAGGTGCTGCACATGTAAAATTTTTGATACACGCCGCCAGATCGCCCTCCAAGAAAGGTGGCACCGACTCCGTCGCTGGAACAATGAACATGCATCACTGGCCCACCTCGCCGGAGAGGAGAACGGGTGGCTTTGTTAACACAGCCTTTGGAAGCGGAGAGCTTCGTCATTCAGGTACCAATTACATTTGGAAATGAGATGTGGAATCTCCCCCATTCATCTCTCTGGGAGTTTCAAGGCTCCGCTCCCGGGCAGATGAAACAGTGAAACAAAACCGGTGAGAGGAAGTCAGTGTGGAGCCAGGACATTTACCCTGATGAGTGTTTTCATGTAGGACTGACTTCCAGGGCTTGCTTCGCTCTGACTGGAAGGAGCAGCCACAGCGCACTCTGTCCCCAGTTGTTCTCCGCTGGTGACGCTTCCTTCCTAAACCAGGCACACTGAGCCCATCAGCCGGCTTCTTAAAAGCCAATCGAGGGGCGCCCGGGTGGCTCAGTCGGGTAAGCATCCGACTTCGGCTCAGGTCATGATCTCACAGTTCACGGGTTCACGCCCTGCACCCGGGTCTGAGCTGACAGTGCGGAGCCTGCTTGGGATTCTCGGTCTCTCCCTCTCTCTCCCCTTCCCTCTCTCCCTCTCTCTCTGCCGCTCCGTCACTCGCTCTCTCTCTCAAAATAAAAAAATCAAGCAAATCACAATGCCCCACCCGAAACATGTTCTGGAGAATGATGCCCGACCTACCCACACAATTGCAGCCCTTCGCTGCATGATAATAATGATAACATCAACCACAGCATAAAAGTTAGCACTTACACTACAGGGCGTTACTGTTTAATGGGTTTCAGTTGGGATGATAAGAAAGTTCTGGAGACGGGATGGTTGGTGATGGTTGTACAACAATGTGCATGTACCTAATGCCTCTGACTTGGACACTATAGGATGGTTAAAACGATAAATTTTATGTTATGTATATTTTACTACAATGGGAAAAAAAATGTAAAAAAAAAAAAAAAAAAAAAAATCCCCGACTTCCCGTTTCCAGTCCAGCACCCAAGACACTTGGAAGTCGTCACTCTGTCCCGACAGCAAGGACAAAGCTAAACAAACCGAAAAATCAACAATTCTTCTTAAATCTGTAAGAGACATGAGGTCCCAGGGGACACTCCTGCCCCCAAATTGCACAGACAGGCAGATCCAGAGAATCACAACTTGCCGAAGCAGAAACTTCTATGGGAACCAGTGCCAGGGTAGGAAAACCTGAGCCATAATCGACAACTTGCAGCGGGTGTGAATAAGACTGAGAGATAAAACCTCCAGGGGCACCCAGTCACGGGGAGCCCCGAGACTTTTTACAAGTTTTTCCTCCAGCAGCTTGACCAGGTTCTCAGGGTGAATATTGGAATTTCAGTGACTATGGAAGGAAAATCCCGTCAAGCCTCTGCCAGGGCAAGTAGGAAATTCGCCAAAGCACTCTGTTCATCCTCCCATTGCCTGCCCTCAGGAGAAACTATTTCTTCCAGAGCTTTACCTACTGGGTTTTATCAGAGCCTAACTGACCCAGGGGAAGGAAATATCCAGCTCCAGCAACTGTCTAGCCATCGTGTCCCCTCTCTGGGAGGGAAAAACTGAGAAATGCTTGTCAAGTCCACAGCCCAGAGACACAGACTCATTTACAAGACTGAGACCTCATCACAGGACAATAGCATGCTGGCCCTCCCTACGCTTTATCACCACATCACTAAAGGTCTATTTACTGGGGGTTTCTTTTATCCAGTAGGGCTTTCAAAACAAACAAACAAACAAATCACAAGGCATACTAAAAGGCAAAAACACAGTTCAAAGAGACAGAGAAAACATGAGAACCAGACTCAGAGATAGCAGGATGTTGAAATGATCAGACTGGGAATTTAAAATAACTATGATTAAAAAATAAGTAAAATAAAACATGATTAATATACTAAAGGCGCTCATGGAAAAAGTAAACATCATGCAAGAACAGATGGGCAATATAAGCAGAGACGTAGACATTCTAACAAAGAACGGAAAGAGAAAGGTTAGAGTTTAAAAACCCTGTAACAGAAAGGAAGTCTGCCTCCCTTCAAGACACATAACACGAGGGGTTATGTGAACAACTATAGCATAGGGGTTCAGATGCGGGGTGGCCCCCAGACAATAATTCTATTCAACACATCATGTGTTCACACTCTTCTCCTGGTAGATATTAGTATCTGGTGCTGAACCAGAGGGGTCAGGTGTTGCCCTGACCTCACCTGCCCTTTACCAAGTTCAGGTTCAAGTTCACAGTATTCAGAAGAGCCTCGCTAAACCCAGCCCTAGTAGGTAACCTAAGGACAGAGGCAAAAAGAGTTTTAGGGATTGCCCTGTCTTCCCCTTTTTCTTTTTCCAGTCAGCTCACTCTGCCTTCTGCTGAGCTTTGAAGTATAATTCAAAGGCCAGAGCTGATTTACTCCCAAGCACCTGCCCAGCCCAGCTCTCTGCCCAATTAACAAGCACTTTATCCTGAGACTGGGCAGATGGGTGCTGCTGGGATATTATTACTCGGTTCTCCAGCCAGCCTGGGCTTCTGCATCCAGGGGCAGCAGATGTATTCCTCTAAAGGAGGTGAGGAAGGCATACAGAGGCCCAGGGAAGCACCAAGGGGGTCACCCAACCCAGACAGCAGGTTGGGGGTCAGGGAAGACTTCCTGGAAACCCAGTATTTCAGATGAGTCTGGAAGGAGGGGCGGGAATTAACCCTATTGACAAGGAACAGATGCTCCCCAAAGTGTCTGTGTATGCAGAGCCTGGAGGTGTGAGAAGGCAAAATAAATACACTTAGGAAACAAGCCCAGGGTGAGAGCTTAGAAATCCAGTCGGTAAGCGGCTCATCTCTTCTCGCACCTCAGACTCCCTCCCCCCTGGAGAACCTGATGCGTTCTAGCCCCGTTGTGAGCTCAAATATACACGGACGCAGAAACTGGCACCCAGCGGCAGCAGGGATCCCAGGTTCAGGATCCGTTCCTTAGGTCCACCCCGGTCTGTGGCAGTTACCCAAACAGCCCCCAGAGAAGGCCAGTGTGGCAACTGCAGCAACCCCCTGCCTCTGCAACATTGTTTTCGTTCCTCTCTCTCCTCCAGCGGAAACTTAGTGACTAATAATCTTTATTTCAAAGGGAGGCAAGGAAAAGCCAACTGAAAGCTTCCCGAGCTTGGAGGCGGTTTGACAACCGATGATGTGTTTCGCTGTAGGGCAAACGAGTGCCCAGCCAGACTTGGCGAGGAGGCCCAAATGTCATGATTGCAGGTCTTTTCTTTGGGGCAGTTGGGTTTCTTCATAAAAGGAAGCTCCAAGCCACTGCTTGGGGCAAGGGAGCCGCAGGGGGTGTTGCTTAATGAGCCTCAACGCAAATATTCTGAAGCCCTTTTTTAGGCAACCCCTGTGTCTAAATTCAGCACCCCCCTCTCTTCCCATATGCTGGGACTGTGGTCCCGAAATCTGGAACCTCTCTGGTTAAAGTCCTCCAGAGACTAAACCCCTGGTATCCTCCGAGGAGAGAAGCACCTGACGACATGGGTTCCAAGTGCCCCACGACAAAGAATTTCAGTCAGTCCTCTTCGTTTTTGGCAACCCGATTTCCCTCCACTTCCTGCAGGACTTGCTTCTCTGGCAATTCTAGAGCCTTCCAGGATTCCGGGGTGAATCGGCTGTTCCTTTACATGTGTTCCTCCTTCGGCAGGATGGTTGACCCTCCTCCACTCTGCCAAACTGTTTGCCCTCCGCCAGCCCGGTTACTGTCTTCCTATTGTGTTTCACGCTTAGAGGTGTCTCCTGATCTCATCAAAGATGTAGAGGGTGTTTGCTTATTCTTCTTATCGTCTGAAGTGGAGCTGACGAGCGGAGAACAAGAGAGAAAGAAAACCCGGCCACCCTTGAATATACTTAACGCTACTAACCTGCACACTCGCAAATGGTAAACAGACGGCGCATGCACCGTCATGTGGTGTTCACTGCCACGAAAAGCAAAACAAAACTGAGCCATCTTCAAACCCGAAGTCTCCCCGCTGAGTTTTCTATGGATTCTAAAAGCCAAACGCAACAAGCCATCTCCTTGAAACCCTATTTACCTGCTACACGTGGATATTTTGATTCCGTCTACACAATCGATGGAGACAGTTACTGGGAATACCCACGGCAGTGGTCCTCAAAGTGTGGTCCCCAGGCCAGCAGCCCTGGCGTTACCTGGAAGCTTGCCAGAAATGCACATTCCCAGGTCCTACCCCAGAACTACTGACTCAGAAGTTCTGCAATGTGTGTTTTGAGGCCCTCCATGACTAAATATTGCCTATTAGCTTTGTGACAGCTGACACATAAAGTTTGAGAACCACTCACTTCAGCAATATGGGGGGGGGGGGAGGGGAGAATGAAAGCAAGTACAGGCTGGGGCGCCTGGGTGGCTCAGTCGGTTAAGTGCCTGACTCTTGATTTCGGCTCAGGTCATGATCTCACGGCTCGGGGGTTCCAGTCCCGTGTGGGGCTCTGTGTCAGGCATGGAGTCTGTTTAAGATTCTCTCTCCCTCTCTCTCTGCGCCTTCCCCCACTTGTGCTCACGCTCCCTCTCAAAAACTAACAATAATAATAAGTAAAAAGGGAATTAAAGAATAAAAGAGACATCAAGTATAGGCTGAACATCAAAGGAAGGGTCTAACTTCGTAACACGGATAAAATGTAAAGGAAATCATGAACTAGGGAGAGACAGTAATTCACTGAGTGCCTCCCATGTGTCACATACCGTGCTTTCCAGTTTCCATACTTTTTTTTTTTTAACGTTTTTTATTTATTTTTGAGACAGAGAGAGACAGAGCATGAACGCGGGAGGGGCAGAGAGAGAGGGAGACACAGAATCGGAAGCAGGCTCCAGGCTCTGAGCCATCAGCCCAGAGCCCGACGCGGGGCTCAAACTCACGGACCGCGAGATCGTGACCTGAGCCGAAGTCGGACGCTCAACCGACTGAGCCACCCAGGCGCCCCATCCAGTTTCCATACTTATTTAATCCTTACAGTTTCCTTGAAAAGAAAGGATTATTCACCCCATTTTACAGATAAGAAAACTGAGGCTTAGGAAAAGTAAGTAACTTAGCTGACTAAGAAGGATTTCAACCAAGGTCTGCCTGACTCCATTGGCCCTTCTCTCTGTTTTCCTCAACACTTGAGAATATTGCTGGCTATGGAAGACAGAAATGAAAACAAGGTTTCTCCTCTGCTTGGTAAAATCCTATTCATCCTCCAAAGCAGAACCAAATTTCACCTCCTCTGGGAAGTCTTTAAGAACTGCCTCGCTGGGGCACCTGGGTGGCTCAGTGGGCTAAGCATCCAACTTCGGCTCAGGACATGATGTCGTGGTTCGTGAGTTTGAGCCCAGCATCCGGCTCTCTGCTGTTAGTGTGGACCCAGCTTTGGTACTCTCCTCTCTCTCTACCTGCCTCTCTCTCTGTACTACCCCCCTCCTGCTCACACTTTCATTCCCTCTCTCTCTCTCTCTCTCAAAAATGAACATAATCACTACAAGAAAAAAAAAAAGAAAAAAAAAGACTAACTGCCTTGCTCAAAGTTAACCTTCCCGTAGCATTTCGCACAAACCTATCTTGAGTACCTCATATGCCTTATTATCGAAGTTCTGAAATCTTTGGTCCCAGGATCCCTTAGAATTTATTGATTCAGAGGCAAATGAATCTCGAACTAAACCCCACAGTTTGTACAAAAATTTTTCATCAAAAAAGGATTAGATGTAATATGTAACACTTTTAGGGAAAAAAAACACACCTTTTCGGAAAAAAAAAACTTACAAAAATCTTTGTGACCTAGGGCCGGGTGAAAAGTTCTTAGGAAAAGCATGAGTCATCAAGATGATAATAATAATACATCGGACCATGCAAAATGAAAACCTTCTGCTCCGTGAAAGGCCCTATAAAGAGGACAAAAGCACGGGGAGAAAATATGTGCAAACCACGTACATAAAGAACTCTCCGCACCCAGGAGTGAGCACAAACAATCTGATTAGAAAATGGGCAGCAAACATGAACAGACACTGCACTGAAAAGGATATACAGATGGCAAGTAAGCACATAAAAATATTTTCAACATCATTAGCCATCAGGAAATGCCAATTCAGATCGCAATGAGATTATCACTACACAACTTATCACAATGGCCAAGATAAAGCACAGTGATAACACCAAATGCTGGTGGAGATGGGGAGAAACTAGATCCCTCATAAATTGCTGGTAGCAATGTCAAACGGTACAGCCACTCGGCAAAAAAAAAAAAAAAAAAAAAAAAGTATGGTGACTTCGTACAAAACGAAACGTGCTTACTGTATTACCCAGCAATTGTACTGGGGGGCATTTACCCCAGAGACGTAAAAGCTTCTGTTCACTCGAAAACCTGTACATGAATGTTCATGGCAACTTTATCTGCAACAGCCAGAAGTCAGAAACCATCCAAATGTCCTTCCAGAAGGGGAACGAGGCAAAACCATCATGTATCCATGGCATCGAGCACTCAGCCATAGTACAAGGGGCGCCATTGATATTCACAACCCCTCAGCGGGATCTCAAGGGACTTACGCTGAGCGAAAACGCCAATCTCAAAAGGTTACACAATATATATTCCACTTACAGAACATCCGTGAAATAACAAGATTACAGAGAGGGAGACAGGGGTCAGGGAGGGGAAGGGGAAGGAGGGGACTGTGGGTCCAAGTAGGTCGTAGGGGACACGTCTGTGACGGAATTGCTCTACATCTTGACTGTGGTTTGGGTCACACAAATCTCTGCATGGGATAAAGTGGCGTCAATTTCAGCGCACGCACTCGTAAAACTGATGCAATCCGGATCAGGAAGCTGGATTGTATCACTGCCGATCTTACACAGGATGTTAACCATTGGGAGAAACTGGGTGAAGAGCACCCAGGCTCTCTCTGTACTTTCTCACAACCCCACATGAACCTCCCATGGTCTCAAAGTGAAAGTTTAAAAACATATATGGTCCGCAAAGGGATTTTGTTGACGTGAGCCGTGTTAACTGGCATTTGCTATATTAAACTGATAAGAACAGATACTACACTTGATCTTAGCCAAAAGGCCGAGAAGCGATGGCATTTACTATATTAGACACTAAAATGGAGATTTTTCTTGTTTGTTTGTTTTTTTTAATTTTTTAATGTTTATTTATTTTCGAGAGAGAAACAGAGCACGAGCGGGGGGGGGGGGGGGGTAGACAGCGAGGGAGACGCAGAATCAGAAGCGGGCTCCAGGCTCTGAGCGGTCAGCACAGAGCCCGACGCGGGGCTCAAACCCACGAACCATGAGATCATGACCTGAGCCAAAGTCAGACGCTTAACCGACTGAGCCACCCAGGCGACCCTAACTTATCTTCAAAACAATAATAAGCCCATCTCGTGTTAATGTAGACAAACCGCTTTTCACGAAACACAAGCATAGTTTTCGAAACATAGCGAGAAGAGTGACCTTGTTTTGCAAATTTACAAATTCTCTTTAATGTCTGCTTCACAGACAACTGATTCTCCTGTCTGCTTCTGCATTAAAATATGTTGTGATAACACACTTCATGCAGCCCTTGGAAAAGTCCATCTTACCCACGTGAAAAATTGCGAGTGAAAAAGGACATACAGCATCTTAGTGTTATGATGAAAATAGTTTGGGCCTCATGGACCCCCTTAAAGGGTCTCAGGGGCCCCCCAGGTATCCTGGCGCCACACTTTGGAAATTCTTGTATTATCGCGATCATTCTTTGCCACATCCACACCGGTGCTTAGTGAGTGAGGACAGGGAGACTATCTCTGTCATCTTTGTATTCCAAGCACCTTATACCGTGCCTGGCAAAAAAGATGATACCCAATAAATATTTGATGAACCACTGGAATATTAACAGCTTGTCAGCCCTTGGAGAGAGAGAGAGAGAGAGAGAGCAAGAGAGAATGAGCGAGATCACCAATCTGCTTGACAATATGTGCTTTAGACTTTTCAGTTCTGAGTCAGAATAAAGGTCAGACTGTTCTGGCAGAGCTCGGTCCCAAAGAACAAACATTGTTCTGAGAAACCAGGAGGCTCCTGGGGCATGAAACATGGGTTTGCAAGGACTGAGTGGCCTTTGGAAAAAGGTCTCGCTGTGTCACAACTTCTCACAAGTCTTGACCTTGAAGCCTTGCCACACCACCCCGAGTAAACCTGGGGAGATGGGGGCTTTGTGGGTTGTGCCGAGACATAACGAATTCTCTTCTCCCGCTCTATTATCCTCCTACCCCTCAGTCCCTAGGTCATCCCCGGAGCACCCACTGGTGACCAGTCTGTCCACTTGGTCCACAGCCACCCGTTCTA
Source organism: Leopardus geoffroyi (assembly GCF_018350155.1). NCBI lineage: Eukaryota > Metazoa > Chordata > Mammalia > Carnivora > Felidae > Leopardus > Leopardus geoffroyi. The sequence goes on from NC_059336.1 coordinate 29,069,110, forward strand.
ACCACCGCTCCAGGTTACAAGTTGGTTCTCATTTCTCATCCCAAGAATTCACCAGAGCATACAGCAGGGAGCCTAGAAAGACGCAGAAGCGGACTTCGAGTCGCCACTGAGAAAGGTTCGTTAGAATCCACTCTGTGTCAGACACTGAGCCAGGCCTGTGGGCTCTTCCGCCATGACCAGGCTCATGCCCCGCCCCCAGCAGGAAGTCCTGCTCCGGTGGGGAGATAGCTTGGCTCCATGTGAGGAGGCAACAGGGCTCTGAAGCGGAGACAGAAATCCTCTCTCCTAGGATCAGGGACAGGAGGTACATTTGCTTTTGCCTTAAAAGGAAGGAGAGGGCTGTTGCCAGGCAGAGGAAGGGTCAGCACACCTAAAGGTGGTGTGTTAGGAAAGTTGTGTTGACACAGACCTCAAGGAACAGTGGGCTAAATAAAATGGAAGTTTCTTCCTTTCTTTTGTCACAGTTGGGGCTTAAGATGGTCCAGGGCCCCGATGGTGACCCCCACAGCATCAGGGGGCCAGGAACTCCAGCCAGTGGATTTCCAAGGGGAAGCAGAAGGGAAGACAAGTTCTTTCCTAAGGAGGGCACGCGTAGGAAGTCGCTCACCTCCCGCTTCACCTCTGCTCACCTCCCGATGGGCCAGAGCACAGTTGCAAGGGAGGCTGGGAAATGTGGTTTCACAACGCGAGCTTCCATTGCTCTATAGAGACCAGGGGACAACTGGAGGTCTCTGCCCCAGGCACAGAGGGGAGAAAGTGCAGGGAGGTTCGAGGAGCCGGTAGCTAGGTGTGTTTCGAAGTTGCGGGCAGGAAAAACGAGAGATGGGTTGGGGGCCTCCGGTGAAGAAGGGCCCCTTCATTCTGGAAGTCGGTGGGGCCCAAACTTGAGCACACCCATCAGCATCACCAGACGGCCTGTTGAAGCCCAAATCCTGAGCCGCCCCCCCCCCCAGAGTGTCTGATTCAGCAAATCTGCCGGCGGGGGGGGGGGGGGGCACAAATGCACATTGCTAATCACTTCCCCCCGGTGCTACAGGAACTGAGAAATGTGGGGTCGCAGAAAGTTTTAAAGAGAAGAACGAGACGACAAGATCTGTACCTCAGAAGGCTGTTTCTGTCCAGGGATAGAGAACGAGCTGTACTGGAGCCTCCCCAGAGCACTAGGACTTCTCACCCTCTTGTTCCTGCGTGTTCCTGAGAAATTTCACTCAAGAAAAACCGGGATGATAAAGAGCCTGCAAAGCAGACTTCACAGAACGCCAGTGCTCACGGGTCACTCCCTACTTCCTGGCAGGGCTGATGGCATCGGTACCAACCCGGATCGACCCGCTCTTGGCATTGAGTGCAGGAGCCTGGATAGGGGTGAGGGTAGGCAAGTGCCTTTCCTCCCTGGCCCTGGGTTTCTTCACCAATAATACTCATGAGGAGCATTTACCTATCTGGGGTGCCGATGACTGTCAGGTGGCACAGATCAAAAAGTTGGCCAATGTCCTGAGGCTGTGGGGACTCACAGACCCATGGCACCGTAGCTTGGAGAGTAAAATGGCATGCCCCCCGAAAGGCAACTTGACAATCAAACCAGAATGTAAGATGCCCATGCCCTTTGATCCGAGAGCTACATTTCCAGCAAATAAGCCCATAGATATGCTCACGTTTATGTGCAAAAGACAGGTTGTTCAACACCCATTGTTTGTACTGGCCAGAGACGGGAAACAACCTAGATGTCACCCAGAGAGGGCTGGTTAAATAAACCATGGTGCATTCACAAGTGGAATAATGGACAGCCCTTCAAAATAATAAGTTAGGTCTATACAAGCCAGTTTCCCTATCAGAGATTGATGATGGTGATGATGATGATCATGGATAAATATATATAGGTATGTGTGTGTATTTCTCAATATATATGTATATTTCATATATATATATGTATATTTCATATATATATGTATATTCCATATATATATGAGAGAAAGGGAGATACATGCACACACACACAGATACAGGAAGAGGCTATATGTAATATATATATATATATATATATATATATATATATATGAGAGAAAGGGAGATACACACACACACACACACACACAGATACAGGAAGAGGCTATATGTAATACATATATACATATACATATATGAGAGAAAGGGAGATACACACACACACACACGGATACAGGAAGAGGCTATATGTAATATATATATATATGTATACATATGAGAGAAAGGGAGATACACGCACACACACACACACACACACAGACACACACACACAGATACAGGAAGAGGCAAAATACTGCCATGATATCCCGCATTTAAAAAATATACACGTGTAAAGAAGAAAAGAGCACATCTATATACACACACACATATACATATATATATATATATATATATATATATATATATGCTTACCTATCTCTGGAAGGATTTGGAGAAACAGCTTGCCTGTTCAAGACAGGAATTGGAACGGAGGTCCAGGGTGAGAAAGAAACTTACCTTTCACTGCAACATTTTTTTGTCTGTTTTTTTCAACCCTCAGTATGCATTATTTATTTAAATAAATAAACATACAAACAATGCCATATGCTTTACATACTTTATCGAACTGAATAACCTAGAAGGGAAGTACTCTTACTATTTCCAAGCCACAAGGACGTTCACTCATTTGGGGGAAGGATGGGGGTGGGGAGGCGGCGGAAGGAGCCTTGATCTGTAGGGTTTGCCAGTTCCCATGGGGTAACTTCTCCCACCGTGGCCAATTTCAAGCTGCCAATGGGACACCACCGAGCAGAGCTGGGAAGACACGCACACGCTGGGAAGACACGCACACGATCAGCTCTAATGGGCCTGGAGGAACCAGTTCCAGCACATGTCTGTTGGGGATCTTGCCAAGGAAGGCACCCGTGGCTTCCCGCTTCACACCTGAAAGGGCTGCTTTTCAAGAGCAAAACAAATGTAAGTAAAATACACCACTTCAGGACCTAAGGGCAGCTTCTGGGGGTCTTGAGACATAGATGCTAGAGCATTTATTTGCGGTGTAAATAGCCTGGCTTGTTCTGCAACGGATTTGAAACAGACACCCCGAAATTAAAATTAAGCATCTGGGTTTTATAGTTGCAAATTGTTCTGCCATTCTCTTTATGAAATACTGCCACAGCCATACCAGCAGAAGGCAATAAAAGAATAATAAATTAATCAGTGTTAGCATTCTGTCAACACAGCCCCACAGACTTACCAGGGCCAGCAATCTACATTAGGAAGTTGGCGTAGAAACTTTCCCAGGGCTTTAATGGCAGAGGTGGGGGCGAGAGGACCAGACAGACTTGGATTTGCGTGGTGTCCTGGCTTTGCCGTCTGCTAGGCACCTTGGGTAAGTCACCTTACCTTCTGACTCCCAGTTTGCACATGGGCTACGTGAGGACAGTGGCATCACAGATTTGAGCAGACATGTTCACCACATTTAATAGATGAGGTTAACACGTGGTGTATACTTAGAGATGAGGCAGGGTGTTCCTCCCTAAAAAATCACCCCACAGCATAAAGTGAGAGCTGTCTTCTTTTTTTTTTTTTTTATATATATATATTTTTTTAAAGTTTATTTATTTTTGGGACAGAGAGAGACAGAGCATGAACGGGGGAGGGGCAGAGAGAGAGGGAGACACAGAATCGGAAACAGGCTCCAGGCTCCGAGCCATCAGCCCAGAGCCCGACGCGGGGCTCGAACTCACGGACCGCGAGATCGTGACCTGGCTGAAGTCGGACGCTTAACCGACTGCGCCACCCAGGCGCCCCAAGAGAGCTGTCTTCTATTTAGGATCTTTTGAAGGCTCATAGAATGTTCCATGTTCCCTAGACTCTCAATTACTTGCTTTTAAACAACAAAGTATTCTCCCAGGAAGACCCATTTATAGAAGCCACCTGATGAAAGAAGTTTTTTTTAAAAAAAAAAAAAAAAAAAAGCAAACAGGGGCGCATGGGTGCCTCAGTCTGTTAAGTGACTTTGGCTCAGGTCATGATCTCACGGTCTGTGGGTTCAAGCCCAGCATCGCGCTCTGTGCTGACAGCTCAGAGCCTAGAGCCTGCTTTGGATTCTGTGTCTCCTTCTTTCTCTGCCCCTCCCCTCACTCACGCTCTGTCTCTCAAAAATGAATAAACATTAAAAAAAATTAAAAACAATTTTTGATACATTATACTGCGGTTGGCCTCATACCCCCTATAATGAAGCAAGCCTTATAAAATGACTTTGAAAGCAATAAATTAAATGTTAAGATGCTGTGATTGCAAACAGAAACCAATAGAACAAACAGAAAAACAATAGTGTCCTAAGATTAAGTGAATCAGGACTTTGAGATTAAAATCTTTCGGCAAGAGAATCAATAAAGGCTCAAAAAGTGCTGCATCACACACAATTTAAATAGGAGGGAAATTTATGCGATCCAGGAAGCAATCCAGGCGATTCAGAAACCATCCCCAGCAATAATAAACATCCTGAAATATAGGACTCACAGAAAGAGATGGAATAAAATCATTTTGTAGCTGTAATCATCAAGGCGGGGTGTGGTACTGGCACAAAAACAGACACAGAGACTGATGGCATAGAATAGAGACCCCAGAATTGGACCCACAAATGTATGGCCAACTAATCTTTGATAAAGCAGGAAAGAGGATCCAATGGAAAAAAGTCTCTTTAGCAAATGGTGCTGGGAGAACTGGACAGCAACATGCAGAATGAAACTAGACCACTTTCTTACACCATACACAAAAATAACCTCAAAATGGTTGGAAGACCTAAATGTGAGACAGGAAACCATCAAAACCCAAGAGGAGAAAACAGGAAACAACCTCTTTGACCTCAGCCCCAGCAATTTCTTGCTCAACACGTCTCCAAAGGCAAGGGAATTAAAAGCAAAAATGAACTATTGGGACCTCATCAAGATAAAAAGCTTCTACACTGCAAAGGAAACAATCAACAAAACTAAAAGGCAACCGACGGAATGGGAGAAGATATTTGCAAATGACATATCAGATAAAGGGTTAGTATCCAAAATCAATAAAGAATTTACCAAACTCAACACCCGAAAAACAAATAATCCAGTGAAGAAATGGCCAAAAGACATGAATAGACACTTCTCCAAAGAAGACATCCAGATGGCCAGCAGACACATGAAAAGATGCTCAACGTCACCCCTCATCAGGGAAATACAAATCAAAACACACTGAGATACCACCTCACACCTGTCAGAATGGCTAAAATTAACAACCCAGGAAACAACAGATGCTGGTGAGGATGTGGAGAAATGGGAACCCTCCTGCACTGTTGGTGGGAATGCAAACTGGTGCAACCATTCTGGAAAACAGTATGGAGGTTCCTCAAAAAATGAAAAATAGGACGACCCTATGACCCAGCAATAGCACTACTAGGAATTTGTCCAAGGGATATAGGAGTGCTGATGCATAGGGGCACATGTACCCCAGCGTTTATAGCAGCGCTTTCAACAATAACCAGATTATGGAAAGAGCCTAAATGTCCATCAACTGACAAATGGATAAAGAAGTTGTGGTTTATATGTACAACAGAATACTACTTGGCAATGAGAAAGAATGAAATCTGGCCATTTGCAGCAATGTGGATGGAACTGGAGGGTCTATGCTAAGTTAAAGAAACCAGGCAGAGAAAGATAGACATCATATGTTTTCACTCATATGTGGAACTTGAGAAACCTAACAGAAGACCATGGGGGAAGGGAAGGGGAAAAAATAATTACAAACGGGGAGAGAGGGAGGCAAGCCATAAGATACTCTTAAATACAGAGAACAAACTGAGGGTTGATGGGGGCCTAGGGGAGAGGGGAAAATGGATGATGGGCATTGAGGAGGGCACTTGTTGGGATGAGCACTGGGTGTTGCATGTAAGTGATGAATGATTCACTTTGGGGGGAATCTAGCCCCAAAATCAAGAGCACACTGTATACACTGTATGTTAGCCAACTTGAGAGTAAATTATATTAAAAAAAAATCATTGTGTAAAATGTGAGGGTGGAAAAAAACCCAGTACGTCTCAATTAACATATTATTTCTTAATATATATTTAAATATTATTTAAATAATATATTAATAAACTTGAAAGTACATGCATACCTAAAATAATAAATTAAATATCGCACATGGACATTTGATTATTTCATCTACGGCCTTAAGAATTTATGTATTCAAGGAGCACCTGGGTGGTTCAGTGGGGTTATTTAGCGTCCGGCTCCTGATTTCAGCTCAGGTCATGAGCTCACAGTTCGTGGGATCAAGCCCCGTGTTAGGCTCTGTGCTAACAGCACAGAGCCTGCTTGGAATTGTCTCTCTCCCTCCCTTTCTGCCCCTCCCCCACCCATGCCCACGTGCACACACTCTCTCTCTCTCTCTCAAAATAAATAAATAAACTTAAAAAAAAGGAATTTGTATATTCAAGTTGACCCCCCAAATAGTTTCTTCTTTTTTGCAATCTTCTCGTTGTGAAAAATGGGAGGGTCGCCTTATATTTACAACTACCAAATACTGAGGTAAGAATGTGCAAGCACTTAAAACTCAACATAGCTCTGCGTGATCTGCAACAAGAAATATTACGGTTGTTAATACTATTTTTATTCTGAATGTTCCACCACCAGCTGGGATCTTTGGCGGTGCTCCTGAAAGCACTCACCTGGACTGAAATTCCCCAAGCTACTTCCTAGCTGTGTGATCTTGGGCAAGTTGCCTAACCTTTCTGTGCCTCATCCGTAAACTAGAGATCATAAGAGTATCTCCCGTGGTTAGAACTTCAACAAATCGGTATATGTAAGAAGTGTTTGAACCAGTACCTGGTAAGTGTCTCTTAAATGTTAGTTGTTACCATGACGTTCAGCAAAGGAGAACTCTATTGATGAACATGGCACCTTTCTTCACAATGCAGCGAGATTTCGTCATCAACAGGGAACCCGTCTTGCTCATCAGGATTCCCAACTCACACACAGGCAGAGCTGTAGACCGGAATTGGTGGAACCACTCTGGAAAACAGGACAAAGTTTCCTCAAAAAATTCAGTATAGACCTACCATAGGATCCAGCAGTTCCATTTCTGTGTGTTGATCTGAAGAAAATGGAAACACTAACCGGAAAAGATACGTGCACCCCTAGGTTCATGGCAGCATTATTTACAACAGCCACAAGATAGAAACAACCTAAGTATCCGTCAGTGGATAAACTGATAAGGAAAATGTGATACATGTATCGGAATATCACTCAGTCGTAAAAAAAGAGGGAGATCTCGCCATTTGTGACAACAGGGATGGACTTTGAGGGCGTTATGGGAAGTGAAAGAGGCCAGACTAAGACAAATACTGTATAATCTCACTTATATGCAGACCCTACGAAAAGAAACAAAACAAAACAAAAACAAAAACAAAAAAATATTCCAACAACCCAAGCTCTCAGATACAGAGGACAAATTAGTGGTCACTTTCAGAAGCAGAGAGTGGGGGAAACGGGTAAAGGGGGTCAAAGGTACAATTTGAAGTTGGAAAATAACATGGGGATGTAATATACAGGATGGTGACTATAGTTAATGATAGCCTGTTGCATATTTGAAAGTCGGTAAGAAAGGAGATCTTCAAAGTTCTCATCACAGGGGCGCCTGCGTGGCTCAGTCGGTTAAGTGACCCACTCTTGATTTCAGCTCAGCGATCAACTCTTGATTTGATCTCATGGTTGGTGAGTTCCAGCCCTGAGTGGGGTTCCTCCTCCTCACCGACAGTGCAGAGACTGCTTGGGATTCTCTCTCTCCCCCCTGCCTCCCTCTCTCTCTCTCTCTCTCTCTCTCTCTCTCTCTCTCAAAATAAACAAGTAAACTTAAAACAATTATTTAAAAAAAAGTTCTCATCAGGGCGCCTGGGTGGCTCGGTCAGTTAAGCATCCAACTTCGGCTCAGGTCATGATCTCGCGGTCCGTGGGTTCGAGCCCCGCGTGGGGCTCTGGGCTGACAGCTCAGAGCCCGGAGCCTGTTTCAGATTCTGTGTCTCCCTCTTTCTCTGACCCTCCCCTGTTCATGATCTCTCTCTCTCTGTCTCAAGAATAAAAAAATGTTAAAAAAAACAATTTTAAGAAGTTCTCATCACAAGAAAAATAATTGTGTAACCATGCGTGGTGATAGATATTAACTAGACTTACTGAGGTGATCATTTCATAATACACGCAAATAGTGAATCCTTATGTTGCACCCCTGAAACTAATATGTTATGTGTCAGTTACACCTCCATTAAAGAAAAAAAAAAAAAAGCCTAGACTGGATATTTCTTTACGTCCCTACAGTGAGTTCTTCACAACAGGAACTGAATTTTATTCATCTCAGTCCCCAAATGACAAACAGTAGGTGCTTAATCAGTATTCATTGAGCAAGTGAGAATGAGGTGCTGTCTACGTTACTGCACATTATTTTTCACTGAATTGTATTGTTTTTTTTCACATCTATAAAAAAGGACTTAAAAATTAATCCCAAAAAGGCATACATTAAAAGTTCAAATCATACATAAATGTTGAGAGTAGAAGGACCACCTGGAGAGAATGCTTCTCGGCATCTAGAGTATTCTTTATCAAAATGTTTCCTTTATGTATGCATAATCTAACATGTAAGTACCAAGGCTATATCATGTACTGGTTTAAGACCACGAGCTTTGGAATCAGATATGCTGGGGTTTAAAATCAGGCTTTACCTTGGGGCGCCTGGGTGGCTCAGTCGGTTAAGCGTCTGACTACAGCTCAGGTCATGATCTCACAGCTTGTAAGTTCAAGCCCAGCATCGGGCTCTATGCTGACAGCTCGGAGACTGGAGACTGCTTTGGAGTCTGTGTCTCCCTCTCTCTCTCTCTCTGCCCCTCCTCTGCGCGCGCGCGCTCTCTCTCTCTCTCAAAAAATAAATAAACATTTAAAAAAAAATTTTTTTTTAAATCAAGCTCTACCTTTTTAGTGGCATGGTCTTGAGAAAGTCACATAACCTCCCCGTGCCTCATGTTCTATGGAAAATGAAGATAATGAAACCTACCCTATAGGCTTATAGGCTATAAGTCTAAATAGAGCACTTAGGATAGCAACACATACAGAGAAACAACTCGGTGAAGGTTAGCGATTACGTACGTACATATATTTAAACAAAATTTGAAGTCACCCTATAGATCCTAGTTTACATTTGCTTTTTTTAATGTAACAATATGTTGCAAACACTTGTTCTGTGGTAGTACATCCGGGAGCCAATTCCTTCTTTCTGATGCCTACATTATATTCAAATGTGTATATAAGTAATCTCCTGTCTCTGCCACCTGAGTATTTCTAATATTTTACCATTACAAACAACCACAATAAAAATCCCCATTGCCTATATATTGCTTTATCCTTGGGTATCTCTATAGGATAAGTTCTAGAAATGGGATCGCTGGATCCAAGTGTATGAATTTTTAACTATATTAATAAACAATGAGTTATCAAATTGCCTCCCCCAAAGGCTGTATCCTTTACCCTTTTATCAACGAGTGTACTTTGTTGCCTTGTGCCTGTGGATATTTTAACCGGGTTCCCCCAACCATTTATTTGGACCGTCCCAGTAGTTAACCAGAATCAGGGACTTCGCCCTGTTACTTCTGCGTTATATTCCCTCATCTTTCCAAAAATCATAAACAACTCCTAAGAACCTAGCAACCAGTGTTCTGCGGACACACGGCCTGACAAAGAATGTTTACGCTATTCTCAGATGGGAGAAGAGAAAAGGTTGGAATTTCTGAGCCTCTTCTGCGGCCAATAGGAAGACCATTCGAAATTACAACAATCCATTAAGTTTGGGAAACAGGTGCCTCTAACTGCTTCCATCTTTATTTTCCGTGACTCGGACCCTCTTTGTTGAGCCGTACTGGAGATGCGATGTCTCCAGTGCAGCGTCCCCAGGGTGTGATTTGAGTACGTAACTTACTTGTAGCTCTTCTGATGCTTTTAGGTAATACCAGGACGACAGGTGGATGTCAGAGCCAGAAGCTGAACAGCGCCACCAAGCTGACAGGCTGCTTCAGTGGTAGCTAAATCCCGTGCCCATGTTTATTTTTAATTTCATTTTAATCCAAGCAGTAAATATATATAATGTTGAAGAGTTAGTTGCTACTGCAAACTGGACCCTACTACAAGGCTTATAAGAAGAACCTCCCGTGCTACCCCCAGTCACAGCCATGAAGCAGTAACTCATTCTGTAGTTATCTCTTCAAACCTGATTATGGGGTCACTTCCAAGATCTTTTCATTTTAGGCTTTTTGTATTGATCTGCAGCTACGGAGAAAAAGAATTTCGTTTTCCTCTCTCGCACTCTCTCTCTTTCTCTACACACACACACACACACACACACACACACACAAACACACACACTCTCTCCAATTTTCCCCAAATAATTACATCATAATTTTTGGTTAAATCAACGTGCTGTTTTCACATTATAATGACAATGTAATATTATCTCCAGCTAAGTGTTGATGCTTATGATAATTACAACGTTTTTCTTATGAATCGCTTTTGTTTTCTTGGCTTTAATAATCACTGTGTGTCTTATTTGCTTAGTTTTCTCTATAATAGCTCCAATCCATCTCCAACTTCTTTGCCAGAACTCCAATCCTTTATAATTGTCTCAGCTTTGTGCTCAGTCTAGGGGCAGCGTAATGTAATGTGGTTCTTCACGTGTGGTCCCTGGACCAGCAACAGGAACAGCATCACCTGGGACCTAGCTAGAGATGCAAATTACCAAGCCCTACCCAAGACTTACTGATGAGCCACCACTCTGGGGCTGGGGCCCAGCAATCTGGTTTTTTGACCAGCCCTCCACCTCCAAGGGATGCCGACGCGCACTCACGCTCGAGAGCACCAGGACAATGGTTACGAGTTCGGATATCCAAACCCAAGGCCACTGGGGTTCGGATCCCAACTATTGCACCCGTTTGTGATGGAACAGCTTCCAGGGCCCAATCTTCCCATCCATAAAATGGGGACAAAGTGTCCCTCCCACATAGCTGGGCAGCATAACTGGCTTCAGCATTGCTTTTTTCCTTTTGAGATGGAGCATAAGCAGGGAGGGGCAGAGAGAGAGAGAGAGAGAGAGAGAGAGAGAGAGAGAGAGAATCCCAAACAGGCTCCGTGCTTTTGTCAGCACAGAACCCCATGTGGGGCTTGAACGCACGAACTGTGAGATCATGACCTGAGCCTAAATCAAGGGTCGGAGGCTTAACCCACTGAGGAAGGTAGGTGCCACAAGCTCTAGCTTTTCTTGCAGACACCCCTCCTAGAGCCCAGTAGAACCAGTTCCCTTATGGGAGGGGAATGCAAGCCAGCTGCAAAGCCTCCCCCAGTCTTCTAGGGTCTCCTGCTCAGAATCAGCCCTCCTCTGAGCACCCACCTCAAGCCTCTGTCTGTCAGCACCTCCAAAGTGAAGCCCCCTCCGGCACCCCTGTAGGAGCCTCTCCTCTTTTTAATGCCTCCCATCCTCCCCTCCCCCTACTACAGCCACCATTTCACACCGTTCTCTGCCTCTGCTGCCTAGCCCTACCCTCCCTCCACTTCCCCCTTCCCTCCTAGCCCAACAGAGCCAGCTCTCCCCCTTCCCCACCATTCCTTCCACACCCCTCCACTCCACCCAACTCTCCCCTCCAGGGCCAGAGCTCTCCACTGTCCCAGGGAGTCACCCCTAGGGTGGCCCCTGGGGCATTCTCCTCCCCCTGAAATACTGCAGGATGGGCAGGAGCATCAGCACTCTGCCTCCTCCCCCTGGGCATCTGTGACCATCTGTGAGAGTAACCATCTGTGAGAGCCTCAGCTCTCCCCTCCCGCTCCCTCGCTTTCCTTGAGGTTCCGTATATCACAAAGGCTCAATAAATCCCAAGTCCTCATAGGGCCCATGCATCCCTGCCTCACCACCCACCTACCACATCTCTCTCTCTCCATTTCCGGCTTCTCCTGTTCCCTGCGCTCCGGCCACACCGGCCTCCTTTGCACCTGCTGTTTCCCTCGGACACAAATGCTCTTCCAATAGATACGCATTTGGTGGATTCTATCAGGTCTCTGCTCAACGGGCACCTCCTTAGAGAGGGTTTCCCAAGCCGCCATTCGAAAATAGCACCTGCTTGGGGCGCCTGGGTAGCTCAGCCGGTTGAGCCTCTGACTTCGGCTCAGGTCATGATCTCCCGGTTCATGGGTTCGAGCCCTGCATCGGGCTCTGTGCTGACAGCTCGGAGCCTGGAGCCGGCCTTGGGTTGTCTCCTTCTTTCTCTGTCCCTCCCCTGCTTGCACTCTCTCTCTTTCGCTCTCAGAAATAAATAAAACATTCAAATAAACAAACAAACAAAAATAAAAAGGCTCCGTTGGGAAACTAGCTGGAAGAAAGACTCCATTGGCCTTGTTCAGCTTCTGGGGCCAGGAACAGCACGAACAGGGCCAGCCCTGCCTCAGCACTACACAGCCTTTGGTCCTGAGAAGTGCTAAGTAAGGACACTGGTGTTCATGGCCTGGCGGGATTTGGGTTTGTGTATTCACCTTTTTTTTTTTTTTTTTTTTTTTAACGTTTATTTATTTTTCAGACAGAGAGAGACAGAGCATGAACAGGGGAGGGTCAGAGAGAGAGGGAGACACAGAATCTGAAACGGGCTCCAGGCTCTGAGCTGTCAGCACAGAGCCCGACGCGGGGCTCGAACTCACGGACCGTGAGATCATGACCCGAGCCGAAGTCGGACGTTTAACCGACTGAGCCACCCAGGCGCCCCTGTATTCACCTTTTAAACCAACTTCATTGCCATATAATTTACATCCCATAAAAGTCCATCACCCAGAAAATTCCCTTGCGCCCCTCAGCAGTCCAACTCCCACCCCGAGGATAACCACTGATAGGTTTTCTGCTGCAGTGGATCAGCGTTGCTTGCCCGTATATTAATGGAATCATCTAGTGTACTCTTTTTAACTCATTTTTTTGTACGGCTTTAATGAGGTTAAGCTGTAAAACTGATGTACAAAAAACCACACTTATTCAAAGTGTACAATTTGAAGTGATGTTAACATATCCCTCCCCTGAAACTACCACAAGATAACCTCTTTTTTTTTTAATTTTTTTATGTTTATTTTTTAAAATGTTTATTCATTTTTTTTAATTTTCTTAACTTTTTTTTTAACGTTTATTTATTATTGAGAGACAGAGACAGAGCATGAGCAGGGGAGGGGCTGAGAGACAGGGAGACACAGAATCTGAAGCAGGCTCCAGGCTCTGAGCTGTCAGCACAGAGCCCGACGCGGGGCTCAAACTCACAAACCGCGAGACCATGACCTGAGCTGAGGTCGGATGCTTGACCTCAGACTGAGCCACCCAGGCGCCCCATTTATTCATTTTTTGATAGAGACAGAGCATGAATGGGGGAGGGTCAGAGAGAGAGGGAGACACAGAATCTGAAACAGGCTCCAGGCTCTGAACTGACAATACAGAGCCCGACGTGGGGCTCGAACTCACAAACCGTGAGATCATGACCTGAGCCGAAGTCGGATGCCCAACCGACTGAGCCACCCAGGTGCCCCTAATGTTTATTTATTTTTGAGAGTGAGACAGAGCGTTGAGCCAGGGAGAGAGAGAGAGGGAGACACAGAATCTGAAGCAGGCTCCAGACTCTGAGCTGTCAGCCCAGAGCCTGACGCGGGGCTCGAACTCACAGACAGCGAGATCATGACCCGAGCTGAAGTGGAAAAGTTAACCAACTGAGCCACCCAGGTGCCTCTACCACAAGATAATTTCAAGATAATAAACATATCCATCACCCCCAAAAGTTTCCTCGTGTACCTCCCTCCCCACCCCAACTACGAATCTGCTGTCACTGTATATTAGTTTGCATTTTCAAGAACCATATACAGAATCATGCAGTATGTATTCTTTTGTGCCCGGCATCTTTCACTCAGCATAATTATTCTAATTCATGCATGTTGTTACATCAATACTTCAGGCCTCCCCACCGCCCCGCCCCCACCCCCAGCAGCATCTCATGGTTTAGGAAGACCACAGTCCAGTTATCCATTGACTTACTGATGAACATTAGAGTGTTTTCTAGTTTGGGACTCTCATGGCAAAAGCCACTATAAACATTTTTATGAAAGTGCATTTGTGAACATAAACTCTCGTGTATCTTGGGTAAATGCCTAGGCATGAAGTTGCTGGGCCATCGGGTAGATCTGTATTCAACTTCATAAGAAATTGCCGAACCGGGGCGCCTGGGTGGCTCAGTCGGTTAGGCGGCCGACTTCAGCTCAGGTCATGATCTCGCGGTCCGTGAGTTCGAGCCCCGCGTCGGGCTCTGTGCTGACAGCTCAGAGCCTGGAGCCTGTTTCCGATTCTGTGTCTCCCTCTCTCTGACCCTCCCCCGTTCATGCTCTGTCTCTCTCTGTCTCAAAAATAAATAAACGTTAAAAAAATTAAAAAAAAAAAAAAAGAAAAAAATAAGAAATTGCCGAACTTTTTTTTCCCCCAAAGTGGTTGTACCACTTTACACACTCACCAACTGGCTAAAGTTGAACATCAAGCTTGTTCCTTCCTGTCTTTTGGCTTCTATACTTTTTCCTTCTTCCTTAAATGCCTTACCACTAGTTTTTAGCATGGCTGACTTCAGGTCTGCCCCCTAAATTCATACGCTGAACTTTGATATTAGTTGATACTAATATCACTAATATCGGGACAAACCAATGTCCTGTGCCTTCTGATGTGATACACTCAGGACACAACTTTCTTTCAGTGGCATTCCTGCCAAAAATGCATAATCTGAATCTAATCGTGAGAACATATCAGACAAATACAAATTAAGGACATCTACAAAATAACTCCTCAGTACTCTTCAAAAATGTCAAAGTAATGAAAGACAAAGAAAGGCTGAGTAATTGACTGCTTCTCCAGATTAAAGGAAACTAAAAAGAGGGGACAACTAAAGGAAACCTGTGATCCTGAATTGGATCCGGGGGAATGGCTACATTATTGGGCCAATTGGCATAATTTAAATATTAAAGGGGTGTTTAAAAGAGTCATACCATTGTTGAAATGCCTGATTTTGATAATTATACAGAGATTATGCAAGAGAATGTCCATGTTTCTAGGAAATATACACAGAAGTATGTGGGAGAAAGAGGCATAATGTCTGAAACCCACTCTAAAATGATTTGTGGGGAAAAAAAGTGTATGTGCATATTATACACACATACACAGGAGAGAATATGGTAATGCAAATGTAGCAAAATATAACAATTTGTTATTCTGGTTAAAAGTATATGAGAATTCTTTACTATTCTTGCAATTTACATGTAAATTTGAAATCCCCCCCCCCCCCCCCCACACACACACAATTAGTCTTTTCGATGGATGCCCACATTATCAGAAGTGGCCTATTCCCAAACCCAAGGCACTTTTTCACATTCTCCATCATACTTACCAATGTCAAAAATTATTCTATTGTTTAGTTAATAATATCTAACATTTACTGCGTGTAAGGCCCTGTCCTGTTGTTTTAACTGTATAACTACAGTGATCCCTCCAACTACGGTTCCTCCCATCTTACAGATGAGAACTAAAGACACAAGAAAGTTAATTAACTTGCACAAGGTCACCCATATCGTTTGTCTCCTCCAGGGGCCTAGAACCTCAACTAAGGTAGAGATTGACTTGTTCACTGCTCTTTCCGCAGCGACTTACAACAGTGCCTAGCACATTACAGGAGTTCAATTAGTACAGGTTCAGCTTAAAAATAACGAGCACCTCCTAGGCACTGGAGTACAAAGCAGTGAACAAACTAGCACTTTCAGCCCTGCATCCTATTAGCCACCTTATATACATTTTGCTACTCTTAATATATGCATTTAAATTATATATATTTCATTTGGCGCTATCAACACTGGCAAGGTAAGGTCCAATCACCCATTTTGCAGAACAGAAAACTGAGGCACGGAACGGGCCGATGATTTACCCAGACTCAAGGGGCTATGGGGGGCAGGGTGTGGATTCCAACCCAGGCCGGGCGGTTCCCAGGCACTACCTATGAATCAATCAAACCGACCAATCCAATCAGCCAATCAGTATTTATTAGGCGCCTACTGCGCGCAGCCCCACTTCACCAAGCGAGGGCGAGGAGGGAGGGGGCTGCGGCGCGCAGTCGGCCGCGGAGGCCAGGAGGACGCAGCGGATCGCGGAATTTGGCGCCTATTTTTTGTCGGCTGGGTGTTCTCGCCTGTGATTGGGCCCCGGCGCGGCGTGCCCGGTGCGCCTGGCTGCGGCTGCTCTGTCGACCTTGGCAAGACCCAGGCGGCGCGGTACTCGACCGGCCTCCCGGGGGATGGGCCACCAAGAGCCCCCGCTGGCCCGAGTACGGGCGGGAGGTGCGGCTTATATAAACAGGTTATGTAAAGGGCTCAGCTGGCGCGAACACGTGGAGAGCCGCGGGAGCCCGGACACCCGGTTCTCCCCCGCCAGCGCCGCTGCCACCCCCCGCGCGGCAGCAGGCTTCGGAGCACACTCGGCCCGGGCCGCCGCCTCTGGCGCCGCTCTGTACAGGAGGCAGCCCTGGCCGGGAGCGGACCATCCCCAGCCCGGGACGCCAGGGGGGAAACGGGCCGCCCGGAAGTGGAGGGGCGCCGGCCAGGTAAGGGCGCAGTCTGCGGAGTCACAGCAGGCGCCGAGGCTGGAGCCACCCCCATCACCTCGGGCGCTTGGGGAGGGCAATCGGGCCCCCAGTTTGGCGGGCTCAGGGACGCGGAATTTTTAATCCAACCCGCCGCCCTCGGGGACTTGGGTCGGTCCGCCGGGCTCAGCTCTGGCTTAATTCAATGGACTGTTTACACCCGGGAGAACCTAAAGCGGGATGCGGGGAGGGGTATCCCAGAGGAGACCAGGCAGGGAAGAAGATTTCCACAGTCAGAATTGCTTCTTAAGGCAATTTTCTTAAATTGCAAAGACTGCTGGTCCTTGTTTTTTCTGTTTTTAGGCGACAGTTTAGCTGAGAAGACGGGGATGTTTTGCTTTTCTTTCCGGTTCCCCCTCTGAGCCACAGTCTAGTGGTTTCGTCTTTCCCGCTTTCCCCTCCCCTCCCCTGTTCAGTCATCAGCGGCAGCTTCCGTCTTAAAGGGGCCGCGGCGGCCGGAGGAGGAGAAGGAGGAGGTGGGACGCCCTGCGGCCTGCGCTCCTAGCCTCCCTGCTTCGGCCTAGTTGGTTAACCAATCCTTTCGTCCGCAGGTCACAATCCAAGGTCCCGCTCCTCCACGTCCCGGGGCCGGACGGAGGGATGAGGCAGGGGGGACCCGGGCAGCGCCGTTGCTGCTCCCCCCGCCGCCCGCAGCCATGGAAACGGGGGAGGAGGACGGCGCCCGCAGAGGTACACAAAGCCCCGAGCGGAAAAGGCGAAGCCCTGTGCCGCGGGCGCCCAGCGCGAAGCTGAGGCCGGCAGCGGCCCAGGCCATGGATCCGGTGGCAGCCGAGGCCCCGGGCGAGGCCTACCTGGCGCGGCGGCGGCCAGAGGGCGGCGGCGGGTCGGCGCGGCCGCGGTACAGCCTGTTGGCAGAGATCGGGCGCGGCAGCTACGGCGTGGTTTACGAGGCAGTGGCCGGGCGCAGCGGGGCCCGGGTGGCGGTCAAGAAGATCCGCTGCGACGCCCCCGAGAACGTGGAGCTGGCGCTGGCCGAATTCTGGGCCCTGACCAGCCTCAAACGGCGCCACCAGAACGTCGTGCAGTTTGAGGAGTGCGTCCTGCAGCGCAACGGGCTAGCCCAGCGCATGAGCCACGGCAACAAGAGCTCGCAGCTTTACCTGCGCCTGGTGGAGACCTCGCTCAAAGGTAGGAGCGCCGCCGGCTGTCCCGCCCCCATGGGGCCTGGACCCGCTCCCCTGGATGGCTCGGCCCCGGCTGACCCCTAGACCCGTAGGCCCTGGTCCTGGTCCTGTCACCCTGGGCCCAGACACACCCTCCTTCCCAGGGCCCAGGCATTTGGGCCCTCTTCTCCTCTCAGGACCCGGGATCAGCCCCTGGTGCACACGTTAGCTGGTATTTTCGTAAAAAGGGCCCCTTGAGTGCTAACTATTATCTTAGTGCTCAATAAAGGCGAACTGTTTTTAAACTTCTAGCACTTGGAAGTTCCACAGGGCCAGAAGGGGATTGGGTTCAGAGTTGGTGCAAGAACTTCACAGCCCCCTCTCTAGGGCCTCTTCTCTTTCCCTCCCAAAGCAAACAAAAAGAACTTTACTGGACCCACCCACACCTCCTCCCTGTCTGGTTCCAAATGTCCTGACACCCTCCAGCTCCACCCCCAAACTCTTAACTTTCTAGTGTTCCATTTTCCTTGGGGACCCCCCAGCCCATCCCAGGACAGTCAAACACACTGGTGGGTTTCCCTGGCTAAGTCCTCTGGGGCCTGCAGAATAATAACCCCCCAGGAGGGCCTAGAGCTGTCACCTAACTTGTTACACCTTTTTCCTCCTTTCCTCTGTTTTACATACTTAATCTTTTTCTTAACTCCCTAAGACTGGCTGTCTGGGGTCTTTTTCTTCATAGTGAAGATGGGGCCCCAGGGAGGCAAGGGAACTTTGCAGTCATGGGAGAGCTAATCCTAATTTTTGGGTTTTAGCTGCTGTTAGGGCGTGAGTTCATGCTGAGTGTTCAGGTTTGTTCAGACTACAAGTAGCCAAGGATCTCTTCAGAGAGGAGAGGGCAGCTGGGCTAGAAAGGTCTTAGGAGACCTTCTCAAGGGAGAGGCCACCAATCTGAGTCCTAGCTAGGTCCTAGACTTTGGGTAATTTTAAAGGTAAACCCTTTCCTCTTTCTATAAATGAAGAAACTAAGGATTAGAGGTGAACAAATAGAAGTTGATGAGGTTAATCAGTTTGTACAGGAAAGTAGGGTTTCTTTACAGTTTTTCAGAGCTTAAGTGACAGTGAACCCAGATGTGTCTTGATTCAAGGCCTAGATTCTTTGAAATGGGTAATGATGCCCTCACTTCCCCAGAGAAAAAGGTGGAAGTGACCTTTAAGAATGGGTAGGATTTGGGGTGGGGCTGGATAGGGCATTTTATTTGAAGCTTTTGCCTGATTTTAATCTCCTACAGCCCATCCCAAGAGAACTCTGTCCCATTTCAGTTGTTTGACAGTGGGTTGAGGGACTTGATCCGTATCACCTGGGGTCCTGTTTTTCAAAACAGGTTTTCACTTTTTATGCCCAGCCCTGCCTCCCACCTTAAAAAGCCCACCCTGTCTCCCCAGGGTAAAGACATTTGTTTTGAAAAGACTTTCCAGGAGATTTGAGCTTACCTGTGTTCTGCTCCCTCTTCGCTTCCGTTCTGAGGCTGTCTTCTCCCCTGGATAGTCTGGATTTCCATGATACAGGACTGCCTTGGGATGTGGGATTTCACACTTTGCCAGTGGTCCCCTTCTACCCTCAGTTCAGCGATGCCAATCTCGAAGTTTCCACCTGGGTGTGGAGTCTTGACTTCCTCTCCTTGCCTATAGATACTGTTCGAATTCTCTCGCGTGTGGGATTTGTCAAAACTCCATGGTAAACGGCCGCAGCCTAGTCTGATGGTTAATACCATAGGCTTTGGCGTTAGGCTCGCTTTCAGTCCTGGCTTGTCTGAACTGACTACATGAGACCTACAACAAGTTGTTTAAAACCTGTGGGGAGCATTCCTCTATCCGCAAGATAAGTGTGCCTATGTCCTGAAGCTTGCGGTGCACTCTGGGAATGTCCCTAAGTGCTCAGGTCAGGAGGAACTAGCAGCCTCAGCAAGTTCAGTCCACACTTTGAATTCTCTCATCATCCCTCTTGAGATTCACTGTGTTCTTGTTCAAGTTTCGGAAAAACTTGTCTGACCATGGAACCCATCCTGTTGTCTGCGTTGTCCATAACACCAGGTGGAGGGAAAAACTGGTATTTTCTACCTCTTTGTGTGAATTAAAACCGGTCTAGAGAAAGGAAATTAATTTTGCTTTAGGGCACACACTTTAATTGTCCCTTTCAGTTGTAGGGAGTCTTCTATAAAGTGTGGGAGCCTCTACTGTGGGTCGGGTAACCCTCTGGGCTCAGAGCAATAAAGGAAATGTAGACAGCCTAGCTGTTGAAACTAACATTGACATTTACATGTCAAATGTAAATTTAGCAAGCCGTAAATAGGCATTGTTTTCTGCTATTAGTATTAAAGTAAAGAACAAAAAGGCCCACTTTACTCTAGGTTAAGCTTTCCTTGCCTTCAGCTTCCAAAATTTGCAGTCTTAAACTGCCCTGGGGTGCTGCAGTATGCTGTTATCACTCAGAAATGTCCGAGCTGGAAGGAATCTTACAGATAATCTGGTTCAACCCTGTCATTAAACAAACTCTTCTGCGGTCACCTTTTGCCCAGTCTCCTGCAATTTAGACTAATTTTGAAATAGGCCAAAAAAGTGTTTATCTGATTTTAAAGGCTCAATTGAACCAAATCTACATAATTTTTCTTAGTCCCCATAGTAGTATTTCTGGGGATTGGGGGGGGGGGAGGGGGGAGGACAATCTTTGCCCCAAAGCAACCTAAATTGGGAAAGTTTGAGGACCTGTAGAAGACTTTAAGTGCTAATCAGGGTCACCTGAGGAAAAGGTAAATTGGTTAACGAGGGCTTTCTACAGAGCGTTGCACAGAATTAACAGGAATGATAATCTAGAGTTAGCCAGGAGTTGGCAGAGAAGGTAGGCTTGAAAGAAGGATGCGTAGGACCATGTAGATAGGTAAAGAAAGGGGATTTATTTCACAGTTGGGCCAAATGGAGAATAGTTTGGGTTTTTTCCCTCTTCAGTATCTGCTGTCTAGTGAATACACAGTAGGCATCTCTACAGTCTTAATCATTTGACCTATAAATCCAATGTTGAAAAGAGAAACTTAATGTAGTTCTTGGTTCTGTCCAACTTTTTTTGGTAGCTTCTAGGTCTTATGTCGTTCCCTTCTCTCTGAACATGGACCAAACAAGTCTCTGTGTTAAGTAGAGAACAGAAGTTTCAGAGTCCGTGGACGGAAACAAGCCTAGAAATGAGGATTTGCCCCCCTACAGAGTTAGTGGTAGCATTCAAACCAGCCTCCTAGGCTTTTTTAAACCAGATTAACAATCCTGTAAATTATTTGGCTGATGAGTTGATGTCTTTGTTTAGCTTTTTTAGTACTTTTCACAAAAAACAGGAGTTAAAACATCAACAGCTTGCTTTTATCCCGTTTCCATTGCCAAAGGACCCTGTCCCAAATGCACCTAAAACTAAGTTCAAGGTGGCTGCCGCTTAGGAGACGGCAGACAAGTCTAAGACTTAAACTCAACCTAAACTCAAATTCCGGCACACTCTAATGCACATGCTGATCCTTCTGACAAACAGCAACAAGTGATGTATATATAAATATATATATTTACATATATAAATTATATATATATGTATATAAAATGTGTATAAAATGTAAACATAATTAAATTATTTATATATGTAAATAAATATATTTATGTATATATTTATATATAATTTATATATGTAAATAAATAAATTTATATTTATAAATAAATTTTTATATATAAATATATATATTTTTATATATAATATATAATCTCCAGGACGAACCCAAGGCTTGTTAAACCAAGTAAGTTTGGAAAAGCTGGGGGTCTGGCTTATGCCGTCTTGGTAAGACACAAGTTCTGCTTCACCAACTTTCATGTTTACTGTATTAAGAGATCTTTGGGTGGCTTCACAGGGGTGGGAATCTAGGTCCTTGGGAAGTCTTTTTTTTTAAATTTTTTTTTTTTTTCAACGTTTATTTATTTTTGGGACAGAGAGAGACAGAGCATGAACGGGGGAGGGGCAGAGAGAGAGGGAGACACAGAATCGGAAACAGGCTCCAGGCTCTGAGCCATCAGCCCAGAGCCCGACGCGGGGCTCGAACTCACGGACCGCGAGATCGTGACCTGGCTGAAGTCGGACGCTTAACCGACTGCGCCACCCAGGCGCCCCAATAGGTCCTTGGGAAGTCTTGTCTGTGCATCTATGCCCAGTGGTGACGGTGAGTCAGGCACTGCATTGAGAGAGGCTTTGCATAGTTCCCTCCATGGGGCGTGCAGAAGACACAGGCCCAAGTGACCGCAGTTCAAGGTCATGAGTGATGGGTAGACTAGCAAACGGCAGAGGTTTCCCTCTGGAGTGGGGAGACACGGGGGAAACAGAGAAGGTAGACTAGAGTAAGTAAGTTGAGGCCAGAGTTCCTGTGGGATGGGAAACCAGGGTCTTAGCTGCCCCCACCCCAGCCTGTTGAGTGCCTAGGAAAACCTTAGTCCAGACCCCTAGAAAGCAACTGTGAATTCTCTACTGTAGAAGTGAGTCCTGCAATTACCCGTTTTACCAGTGGGGAGACTGAAGTTTGTGAACTTGCGCGGTGTAAAGCAGCCAAGCAAATAACCAAGCACGGGCGTTAGGGCTCGACTCCATTCTCCTGACCAGCTGTGCCGCGCTCTTGGGACAGGTGGCTTAAGTTCTGGGTGCACTTCTGTTTTTCTTGGTGGTTAAATGGGCATAATCACATTTTACTCCGAAACTAATGGCTACTGTTTGTTTTTAATTATGTACTAATCAGTACTTGGCACTGCTGATTTCTACTGGGGCCTCCCCTGTGTCTCAGCTGCCGGGGACCCTGTTACCTCCCTTCTGGTCTGCTCTTGAACGTCCGGAGACAACCACGCAGACTTCCCTCACTACTGACTGCCTTCTGTGTGCACTGGGAATTGTAGATATCGGCCTCGGGAGACAGGAACAGCCCTTGCTTAATCGAGAGTTTTGGCTAATTGAGTTGCACTGAGTAGGCTTTTTATAGTGGAAATTCCTAAGAATTGCTCAACCCCCTATAAAACATCCGTTCACTTTCAACTCCGATTTGGCCTTTGGTAGAGTCCTTAGTGACTCCAGAATTCTGGACCCTTACCTAGTTGTCTTTAATGTACATGTTCTGCATGCTTCCTACTGGAACTTTCCTTGCTGTTGTAAGCCTCTCCCAGTTCTCATCTGGCTTCATTTCGCCCAATTACTGAGCACCTACTGTGTGTGAGGCACACCGTGAGGAGGCCAGAGACTTGGTTTCCTTCCGCCGTGAGTGCCCAGTCTAATGGAGGAGATAAACAGAGCACAGCAGAGGTTACGTCAGGATGGCCTGTGAGAGGGGCTCTAGATGAGTGGCGGCCAGGAAGGTGGACTGTGTTTAGGGGAGGGAAGGAGGAGCTGTGAAAGGGTAAACAGAAGCAATCTTGGCAAGAGGTGAGGCGTGGGGAAGCGGTAAGGCCCTCACGGGTGGAGAGAGGAAGGAATTGGGCCGCCAAGGGTTATTTCCCACTCCCTGCCTGGCTGGTGGAGTCTGCGTTCTAACAAGACCCCTCTAATGTTCTAGAACTAAGAGCCGGCCTCAGTATTTTCATGCTTCCTTGTCTCCTTTAATCCTCCCACTTGCAAGTGTGTGTGTTTGTAGCCGGGTCTCCTACGTGGAAAAATCCGGATCTGTGAAGGTCAAGTAACTCGTCCAGGACTATCAGCGAAGGGTCAGCTGTAGATTTACATCCAGATGCTCTTTCCAATCTCCGCATCCTTGACACGCTGCCTTATGACTGTCAGAGGGCCACCAGTGGTGTCCAGACACAGGAACATAATTAACGCCCAGTAGTTGTCTGTTCTGGCATCCGGGTACCATGCAGAATGCTTCCTGTGTCACAGTTAAGCCTTCCAATAGCCTCAGGAGGTAGATGTCTCCCAATTGATGGAAATGAAACCAACTCCTAGGGTCTTACAACACTCGCCCAGAGGTCACATAGCCATGTAAGTGGAAGAGTGGGGGCGTCGACCCTGGGCCTGGCTGGCTCCACAGCCCTTGTCCTTTTCTGTTAGGCCTGCGGCTTCTTGGGTTCTTGGCCTCTTGGCCTCTGTAGGATGCTGTGTCTTGTCTTGGCGGCCACCATCAGGGGTTGATTGTCCAGAGCACAATGACATTTGACTAATCTTGTGAAGTACTTTGAACACACCCTGTGTGTTGATACTGGACCCAGCCTCCTTATAGTAACCTGACACAGCCCAAGGTCATTGAGACTGGGAGTTCATCTTTCTCGATTTTTTTTTTTCCTAACCCTTTTTCTTAGAAAAAATTATAACTTTCTATTTTTAAAATTTTGTATTAAACTTGGCATCCGACGTGGTATGTGACCTCCTCTTTTGACTTATTTAAGTAAATTAGAAGTATAACACGACCCTTGAAAGCATTCAGCCAAGCGGCAATACCATAATTATCCACTAACCCTTCTTGGGCTCTTGTTTCCAGTCGTTCACTTTTTTTTTTTTTAATGTTTATTCATTTTTTGAGAGATGGGGGGGGGGGGGGGGGACACAGAATCCGAAGCAGGCTCCAGGCTCTGAGCTGTCAGCACAGAGCCCAAAGTGGGGCTCGAACCCACGGATCGCGAGATCACGACCTGAACCGAAGTGGGACGCACGCAACCGGCTGGGCCACCCCTGGCGCCCCATCCAGTCCAATAATTTGTTGTATCAAATACCAGTTCTGGTGCTTTGGGCGCTTGCCGTGCCCTTCTTGTTGCTGTCGGCCATAGGATTTTTATTTTTATTTATTTATTTATTTTTTGTCTTTTTGGTATTCTTAGAATAAATTCCTAGAGTGAGATTTTTTTTATGTCGCATGGACGGAGCATCTTGAAGACTTGTCAAAATCCTAATTAGTGCTCCGCTGAAAATTGCGTGGTTGGTCTATCAACACTAGGGACTTGGTGAACGTTAAACTCCTTGGGGGCATACGTTCCTGAACTTAACAGGGACCTTGCGCCACAGGGGGTGTAGAACGGCTAGGGGTTCCATTCAGCTCGGACCCCGGAGCCTGCTTCGGATTCTGTGTCCGTCTGTCTCTGTGTCTCTCTCTCTGTCTCTCTCTCTCTCTCTCTCTCTCTGCCCCTCCCCCACGCGTACTCTGTCTTTCTCTCTCCCTCAAAACTAAACTTAAAAAGGAATCCAGATTGTAGAGACTGGGCCCTGCCTCTTACTAGCTGTGAGACCACAGGCAAGTAATGTAATCGTGAGCCTTAGTGTCCTCACCCAGAAATGGGGATACAGTTATGGTCTAAGTAGATAGGGGTTCGGAGTAAGAAGAGGGTTGGCCAGAGCTCTCTCTCAGTTCTTCCTTTCCATCACGGAGGACGGGTGACGTTCCTAAGTTCTGTTGATTCTAAACCTCCTGAGACCTCCCCCTCTCCCCCTCCGTGCCCGTCTCTCCCCTCCCCTGCCATCTTGGCGGTCAGAACCCAGCTTCAACAGTCGCGTGTGGTAGGGTTGTCCGCAGCCCGTACGTCTTAACGTAAACGGTATGTCTCCAAATCAGTGACTTAAGATTCAGGAAGTAGTATATCCTTCTAAAATATGCCAACAACTTTTATGGCCCATTTCTTTTTTTTTTTTTTTTATGTTTTTATTTATTTTTGAGACAGAGCATGAGCAGGGGAGGGGCAGAGAGAGAAGGAGACACAGAATCTGAAGCAGGCTCCAGGCTCTGAGCTGTCAGCACAGAGCCCGACGCGGGGCTCGAACTCACGGACTGTGAGAGCATGACCTGAGCCGAAGTCGGTCGCCCGACTGACTGAGCCACCCAGGCGCCTCTTTATTGCCTGTTTCTTAGAGCCGAAGTTCAAATCCTTCAGTCGGCCAGACACCGGTTCTTTGGACCCAACTCAGGCATCCTTCCCAGCCTCATTGCTGCCCACCTCCTCCTCCGTTTTCTGCGTTGACCCCCAGATTCCTTGGGTGCCTTGCTGCAAGCTCACACCCGCCCTGTGAGATGTGTTCGTTCTACATCCTTGGAGACCCAGCTCAGGGGTCGCTCTTGAGTGATTGCAACCTGCCTTCTCTCCTAACCACCCTTCCCGCTTCTCTTCCTCGGGCACAACTGTGGCCTATTCCTTGCTCTCTTAGCTGCGGTTGGTCATTCTACATCAAAAGACCAGAATCCCTTGCGAGGGCAGAGACCACTGGTTATCTCGGGGCCGGTGTCTGACCAGCACTGTGTGCCCAGGAAATGTTTAAATGGAATGGACTAGAGCAAGGAGATCCAACTTCTGGAGGCAGCTTTGGGTAGAGGCTTCTAAATCCCTGGGGATTTTGTATCCCTTTCTAGGAGGTTGCTGCTGTCCCAAAGCTCATGCCGACTTACCCTTAATGCTGAGCCTACTGGCCTCGAGTCTCTGAACAAAGCAGGCCCCATTTTTGTTGGGAGATGCCGACAGTACCTATTCCCCTGAGTAATGAGATAGGAGACACCTGCTTGGCTTTTTTTCCCCTCCCATTTTCTCTGTCTTCCTGTGAGCTGTGGCTTAGCATACGTTTTGACATAGAGTTTATGTGGTGGTCTCCTGGCTGTTGGCCTTGAGGGGAAGGTAACCAAACTATCCTGAAAGTGGGCCTGTCTCGCTTTAATCAAGCTGCATTTCTTGGGACCCAGGCGACAGCCTTGGGTGGTGGAAGGAGTTGGCAATGGAGGTTCACATCTTACCCAACCAGTCATTTCGGGGATCTTGGGCAAGTTACTTAACCTTCCTCTTAGTTTCCCCACCTTATAAAACAGTGTCCAGAGAGATGAGACTGCTCCCACATTGACGTTTAAATGGTGCCTGGGACCCAGAGCCCAGTGGCCTCTCCCAAATCCTGAACAGTTCCAGGTACCAGTCTTTTCTCCCGCCTTGGGGAAGCTAAATTTTTAACTCCTCACCTTACAGAACTGTCAGGCTGCACCAAAGGAATTGTAAAATTTACTTTCATTTCTATCCATCCAAAGAGCTGTAAGCTTCATGTGGGGTTTCTACTAGACGGCGCATGTGTATTCCACTTATACATCTTGAAATTGGGGATAAGCATGGGGCGGCTTGGTGACCGCTGGGCCCACCGGGAGATGGACGGGTGCCAAAGCTCCCTTGGATCACCTGACCTTCGTGAGCCCCCTGCTGACTGGTGGACCCCAGCAATGTGTCTCCGGGAATCCGTGCTTGGTAATCCCTGGAGGTTTGAGCCTTTTTCCTTCCCGGTGTGCAGTCACCTTGGTAAATTACAAGGCTAGGGCTGGTAAATTACAAGGCTTGGGCGGTGGCCGGTGGGAAGAAGGAAGTTACTGGGGGATCAGGCAGGCATCCAGTCGGTTGGCATTCAGGCAGGACCCAAAGGTACGCATTCAGATGCACCTGCAGAGATCTGGGAAGAGGAGAGGTCTTCTAGGGAGAGAGCACCTCAAAACCGTCTGGTCTGGCTAGAACATGGGTTTGGCTCGTAAGAACCTGAGCAACGCGACAGAATCTTCCACTTTTCATTTTCTGATTCCAGGATCCTAACATGTGGGAGCTTCACTCTGGCCTACAGCACCGGGGTTATTGGAATCGGTGGCTTCCTCGGACTTGGCTGAGGCCCAGGAGGGATGTTACCGATGGTTAGGATGTCCTTTCCCCAAAGTATCTTAGGCTCTGCGAAGTGTATTTTTTGCCTGAGACTTAACTCCCAGGAATATGTGGTGTAGGTGTCCCTCTCGTTTGGCAGACGAGGCAGAGGCTCAGAGGGGTTCGGCCATCTCTCCCAACCTTTGCCCACGGTTCTAGCCATCTTTCCATGGTATCTCCGGCCCTCCTTGTTTTCCATTGAACTAATGAACCACCTAGTTAACCAGTGGGCAGAGCTGGTGTCTAAACCAGACTCCTCATCTTCTAAGTCTCCCCTCCTAACCCTTCCCATTTCTTTGCCCGGCCTTGCATCTCCACAAAAATGCATCAAGTGCCCTGTGCCCTCCCTCCTCCCTCTTGCTGTGAGGTAGGTAGGGGCTCAGGTAGGCAGTCTTCCCGGAGGAAAGGACTGGAATTCTCACATGCCTCTCTTACGTTTATGAGTAGGTAGCTGGGGATTCCTGCGTGAAAACACATGCTGTGGTTTTCTTACGAAAGGAGCCCACGGCCCCGTGCCTGTGCAGGGAAATGGCTTCTTGCGTCTGGGACAAGTAGCCAGCCGCCTTCCCCAGTTTTCCATTCTGTCATGCTCGCTGATGCTGTCTGTGTCTGATTCTGAGACTGCTTCGTCCTGACCTCTCATCCAGCAGCCCCCCTTGTAGCACCTTCTGGGCTTCGATCATTCCCCCAGTGCTAGCTCTTCAGTCCTGGGGCCCGTCTACCCCCCTCCCCTCCCCACCATTCCCTGCTTAGGGCACTTACGTACCCTTCTTCCCCGCCCCCCGGGTTCTTCCAACCTGGACCTACAGTGTAGTCTGTTTTGCCGACTTGTTTTCTTTTGCCTTTAGTTGCCGTGGTTACCAACTTTGTATATAAAGTAATCACCATTCCCCACCCTCTATTTCCCCACTTTCAGTGAAAAAGTTTCACTGTTTTCTGATGGTCGCCCTTGCCGAGGGAATTTGATGGCTTTTTAATCGCTTCCTTTCTGGCTGTACCACCAGTAAACCTCTCTTGCCCTCCTTTTTATGAGTCTTTACTCTGGAGTCTGGATTGATTTGGGCTTCAGATCACTGCATCATCTTGCAGTGTTTTCAGATAAAGAACCTCAGCCCACCAGAGCCAGTGACCTAGAAAGAGGATTAGGAGGTGGGAACAAGCTAATTAAAAAAAAGTAATAATAACAACAACACCCATCTGCCCTAAACTGGTTCTACCTGTATTGCTTTGATTGTGAGTAATCTAAACAAATTATATAATTACAGGGGAAGTGTGGTCTGACAGATCGTGGTCAAAAACCTAGAGCTTTTGCCTTGTTCATCTATCGGTCTTGCCTCACCCTAGAGCGCCCAGAGTGGCGGCTTCTGGAGGACTCTGCCTTGGTGGAGGCTGCGTGAAGAGGTGTGACTCTTGCTTTCCGGGGGAGTGGGGACACTGGTAGGCATCTGAGGACTGTCTTCGGGCATTGGCTCAATCATGAATGACCCATATGCCCCCCCCCGCCGGTGGGCCCAGCCTTTTCATCAGCAACATAAGCCATCTGCCTCTTTAGACTCTGGGGGCAGTTCCAGTCCTCAAGTGACTTCCACCAAAGGACTCCACGGGCCATTAATTGCTTTATAAAGAACATTGGGATTTGTCGGTAGATGCCAATCACCAACTTTCCTGGAGTTTCTTTGGGTCCAAAGGAAAGACTTCTGGAAAGGCAGAGCCGGAGTTTCCAGCCGACACAGTTTGATTCTAACCCCTTCGTCTACTTTGGACCCCACTGTTCCTCCAGACTTCCTGTTTACGCCTCTGGTCCGTTTGTTCCTGTGTTCCATTATCCATCCCGTCTCGCAGCCTAGAATTCTCTTGCTTATCCCCACTGATCTGCCTGTCCTTTAGGTGTAACTCCAGTCTTCCGCCTCCCTCCTGACTCCCAGGTCTGGCAACTCCCACCCACCCTTCCCTGTTCGTGAAAGTTGACCTCGATGCAGATGCTTAAGATGCTTGCCGTTCTAGGTACCTGTTATGTCCCTGAAGCTAAACTTCATGGAGACAGGGGCCTGTTATATAACTAGCTTGTGCTGGGCAGATGTGGGTGAGCAGGAAACTCTGGTTGGAGTATGCCTCTGGAATAAAATTGTGGTGCCATTCTAAGTGCATTGACAAGAGCCTCACCGGTTATAGGAGAGCGGGGTGGGGGAAAGGTCCTTCGCTTGGAGGGGATGAACAGACCGTTGATGGCCTCCGTGCACACTTGCCCTTGTCTGGCCCGCAGCCCCGCAAGCTGTGGGGGGCGTGCTGCTGTCTGGAGGCACGGTAATGAGATCCCATGGCTTCCTAGTCACGCATTTGAGTCCGTGGACTCTTAAGTCTCTGTGAGCCTCAGATTCTTCATCTTGTAAGATGGGGCTATTTCCTCCCACCTCCTGGGCGGTGGTAAATACCGAATAGAATGGCAGGTGCCGGTATTCTGCGAGTGATCACATGTGGCCGTTTACAGGTGAAGCAGCGGAAGCAAACTTGGACAAGTGGACCGAGGGCAGTTGCCTCCTGGTTATTCATCCAACCAGCCAGCAGTAAGCCCCTTGGTACCCAGGCGCCGGTGATTCCAGAGCCAGATGTCTGACACCCGCCCCTGCAGCCCGTGCCGCTCCTACCTTGTTGACCCTGATTTCCTCCTGCGTGCTTAGAGATGGGTCTGCTTGTGCGGTGTTGGCTCGGTGCCAGTTTGGCGGGTCCTCTTGGACCGGAGCGTTGTCACCCGTGTCACTCTTCCCTTCCCGAGCCGCGTGCCTGTCGCCTTACCGGTGACGCGAATGTGTCCGTGGCACTCAAGTTCTTTCCGGTCTTCTTTGATTTAGGAGAAAGGATCCTGGGTTATGCTGAGGAGCCCTGCTATCTCTGGTTTGTCATGGAGTTCTGTGAAGGTGGAGACCTGAATCAGTACGTCCTGTCCCGGAGGCCGGACCCAGCTACCAACAAAAGCTTCATGCTACAGCTCACGAGCGCCATTGCCTTCCTGCACAAAAACCACATCGTGCACAGGGACCTAAAGCCAGACAACATCCTCATCACGGAGCGGTCTGGCACCCCCATCCTCAAGGTGGCAGACTTTGGACTAAGCAAGGTCTGTGCTGGGTTAGCCCCCCGAGGAAAAGAGGGCCATCAAGACCACAAAAATGTGAATGTGAATAAATACTGGCTGTCCTCAGCCTGCGGCTCCGACTTCTACATGGCCCCCGAAGTCTGGGAGGGACACTACACAGCCAAGGCCGACATCTTTGCCCTGGGCATTATCATCTGGGCAATGATAGAAAGAATCACTTTTATTGACTCTGAGACCAAGAAGGAGCTCCTGGGGACCTATATCAAACAGGGGACCGAAATCGTCCCTGTTGGCGAGGCGCTGCTAGAAAACCCAAAGATGGAGTTGCACATCCCCCAGAAACGCAGGACTTCCATGTCTGAGGGGATCAAGCAGCTCTTGAAAGATATGTTAGCTGCTAACCCACAGGACCGGCCCGATGCCTTTGAACTTGAAACCAGAATGGACCAGGTCACATGTGCTGCTTAAAATTCAGGGCAAAGCATCTTGAGTGTTTTGAAACTAGGTGAGTGTACTCTTTTTGCTCTGCATGCACGCTTCCTGGACTGGATCCTTCATCCTGGGCCCTTGAGGGAGCCCCGTGGAGTTGGGGGGGGGCAGATTGTAGGGTGAAAGACCACAAAGTGCTTGTGATCAGAGACCCCCCCCCCGCCCCCACCCCCCACAGGTCATGAGGAGGAGATCTGTGGGGTGGAGGAAGAAAGAGCCCGAAAGTCTAGCGAGGTTTTCCGAGTGAACGCTGCATTTGAGCGGCGTCTCGAGGTTTTTAGAAATCCCTTTTCCTCATCCGTTGATCAATAAATGTGCAAAAGAGGTACGGACGGTTTTTTTCAGAGAATACACGCTACCCCTGATGGTATCCCTCCTGGTCACACGTGCAATTCTGCACGGTTTAGAGCGTGCTATATTTAGGCACCGCTTTGTTTCCTGCCCTTTCGGCGCTAATCTGAGCATTTCCCCCATGTGATCCTTTGAAAGTACAGTTTTCCAACATTGGCATTCCGTTACATGTGCCATAACGTAACCTTTCTCCTGCTTTAGACCTCTGATGGGTTTTCTCCATTTTAGATAACTGTAAATGACGTGCGAGTGAATAGTCTTATGTGGAAGGCTTCGCTTATTTAAGGAGATTGATTCGGGCTTTCGTTTGAGTGCTGTGCTGGGCCCTGGGGTAGCAGTGGTCAGCAAATTCAGAAAATGGCCCCATCCCCATGAATTCTGCAGCTTAGTTGGGGAGAGAAACGTTGATCGGTACTTACCATAGTTGCTTTACCACAAAGGAGAACTGATAGGAAGGGAAATGAGCCTTTTAGGGGAGTTGGGGAATTGGGGGTCAGGGGAGCATTGCAGGGAAAAGGACTAGCCTCTGCAGAGGACCTGAAGACAGGCAGCCTTGCGCCTTTGAGTACCTTCCCTGGTTTGGGGTCGCGGAGACAGCAGACCGGTGGTAACCAGGGAGACCGTGGCCTGCCAGGAGAGCAGACGGAGCTGAGGTGGCAAATCCCAGAGTACCAGCAGTGGCGGTGGGAGTTCACCTGGACCAGAGTCTGAGGTGTGAGCGAGGGAAATGAAATCAGAAATCAGGTGGCACCAGGGACCCTGGAATTTTGGCCTTGACTTAGTAGGCATCTGGGAGCCACCCGCGGAGCAGAGCAGTGCAGCAGTTAAGAACTTCCGGCACGTGCGAGTTGAGTTGAACTGGAGCCTGGGAGACCAGACGGACCAATTCGTTTATTCCCACCATGAGGGATGTCGTTGAACCTGAAATTGAGTAGCCGTGAGGATGGAACGGTGCCTGGGTCTTCAGGGCAGGCGGTTGGCAGGACAGCTGGCCGGATGTGGAAGCACAAGGAGCTCCTAAATTTGGGGAGATTCGTGGCAGCAGACACAAGTGCTGGCTGGTGGATTGGTCAGATGTGAATGAAGCTCACATCGTCCAGCCTAGTTTTGTGGGAAGGGAAAAGAACGTCGACCGCCAGACACGCCAGGGGGACACAGTAGCATTTTGGTTCACCTTTGCGACTCCGCAGGGGCTTAAGTCATTTCTCCACCGTCCTAATTTAAGTTGCAGGTGTATTTCTCCCTCCCTCCTACCTTCTTTTTCTTACGAGGGCAGGTTGGAAACGAGCTCCTCTTAAATTCGCTGAATCCTTGAGATGAGGCGATGAGGGGTGGTGCTAATCCCAGGGGTCACATTGGGCACAGAGCCATCGGTCACCCGGCGTTGGTTCTTAGTCCCTTCCTTCCCCTTCATCACCCTCAGAGTGCTAGTTGGTGGTGCTGAGTGCCGAGTTGAGCCTGGTCACATCTGCAGTGTTCTCCGTGAACTTCTGGATTGAGTCACCAGGTTAATCCTTTCCAAAACCCCTGAGCACTTTCCAGATGCCAGGCCAGTTCATCCCCACTGCCCACCGAGAAAGGAGTGCTCCCTAAAGCTCAGTAGGAGACAGTGCCGGGTCAGAGCCCAGAAAGGGTTGGCTAGACCAGGTTTCGTCGTATTTCAGGCCGTCACGTCTCCTCCCTTCCGCTTATAAAAAACCTCTTAGAATTCAGGTTTGCCCTGGAGTAAGATGACGGTTGTCATTGGAAGAGAGACCTGAATGTGGGTTAGAATCGTGGGGTTGTCGCAACTGATCGAGATCGGGGCTCCGTTTGCACAGCCACGGTTGGGATTTGTGCTATTTCGCAGGGCACAGTTTTAGCTCCTATAGGGGTGACTCCTTCAGGTAGGAGAAATAGATGACCTTGACGTAAGATAAGATGGGGCACGTAGCCCTGCAGAGTGCCCCAGGCTCTGACTGCTAGTGAGGACAATAGTTGTGAGCTGTATCTGGCCAGTTCAGGGATCGGAGGCTTGAGTTGGGATGAACTATTGTGCAGCCTCCCCCTGCTCCCCACTTAAGTTCTATAGACGGAGAAGCTAATTCCACATATTTAACGTACCGTTGGGAAACTATTTGCCCGGGACTCTTTGGCACAAAAGATACGTCAGTAGCTACACTAGACAAATATTCTCGGCAGTCGTGGAGCTTATATTCTGTTGGGGAGATGGACTTATAAGTAATATGTTCGAAAAGACTCAGTACTCTGGGGGCCTTAGAGCAGGACAAGGGACATCAGACTACTGAGAGGTGGAGGGCGGAGGTGTACTTTTCAGTGGAAGAGATCGGGGTGGGTCTCTCGAGACAGTGACATTTGAGTAAAGGTTAGGAGTGGAGGGAGTGAGTCATGAGGATTTCTGGGGGGGGGGGGGGGGGGGGGATGCATCCCAGACAGGGAGCAAAACCAGTATAAAGGCTCAGAAGCTGGACAGAGCAGGGAGGGGAATGTACGAAAAGAAGCAAGAAAGGTGACTGGGAGTCAACTAGGGTAGGCCTTGGAGGCCATTGTAAGGATTTGGGGTTTTGTGCCTGGGTAAGATGGGAAGTCCTGGGTATGTCCTTCAGCTGTGTGAGAACTGATCTTTTGAAAGGATCATTGTGGCTGCTGCCCTAAAAGGATAGGGGATAAGATAGGAGGCTACTGTAGCAACCCAGCTGTGAGAGGGAATGGTGGCTTGGAACCATGGAGCCAGGGAGGGGAGATTGGGTTGGGGATGAGTTTTGGAGTCAGCCAACCATTTCCTGCTGGAGCGAATGGTACGAGAGAAAGGGATCCAGGAGGACTTAGAGGTTTCTGGCCTTGGAAGCCTTTGGAAGGATGGAGTTGCCACCAAATGAGATGGGAGGGGCATCGAGAGGAACAGGTTTGGCTGGAGAAAGTTAGGCTTTGCTGTCGTGTGAAAGTTTGGAATGCCTAAGTGGAATCCAGGCACAGAGGCGGGACAGGAGCTAGAGGAGTCTGGGGTTCAGGGGTGAGATCTGGTCTAGAGATAACAAATTTAGAGACTGCCAAGGCACCGCAGCGGGCATAGTGATTTCCAAGAGGGACCGAGCTCTGGGCCATTCCACAGTGAGGCTGGGGAGAAGGAAAGGAGCCAGAGAGAGAGGAGACCTGGGTCTGGTGTCCTGGAAGCCGGATGAAGATGAGACATCAGGAGGGGGAAGTAATCAGCTGTGGTCCTTGTGGCGGTGGGTTGAGGGAGAGGAGGACCGAGGATTGACCTTGGGCTTCAGCGATCAGGAAGACATTAGCGCTCACCAGCAATTTTGGTGGCGCATAATGGGGAGAACCCCTGGTGAGGGTGGGTTTGAGAGGAAATGAAAGAAGAGGAGTTGGAGACAGTGAGAGAATAGACCATTGATTCTCCCAAGTTTTGGGTTTAAAGGCTCGGTTATACTCATGAAATTGAGGACTCCAAAGAGGTCCTGGTTTGGGTTCTATCTATGGATACTGGCAGAATTCACAATTAAAACTGAGAAGCGTTTTAAGTGTTCTTTTCAAATGAATAAAAATCAGCTACGCTTTAATGTAAGCATCATAGTTGATGAAAAATATTTTCAAAAAAAAAAAATTTAGTAGAGTGGCCGTGCTTTCTATCTATTCTTGCAAGTCTTTTTACCATCTGCCTTAACAGTCAGCTGGGTTCTCCTGTCTGCTTCTGATGTTTAACCTGGTGCCACGTCCCTCATCACATAACCTCCAGAAAACTCCACGGTACATGCAAGAGAGGAGGAAAGTAAAAAGGCAAACGTGTCTCAGTGTTACTAAGAAAAGGTTTGGCTTCATGGAGTCCCGCGCTCCAGACCACACTTTGGAGAACCGGGGGTGTAGATGTCTCTCCCTGAGGAATTTTGTGTGGAGGGCAGCTGGAGACCTAGAAAGAAGGAATTATTCAAGGTCCCAAATGAAGACAGGGAACTTGTGTGTCCTTAGTCCTTGCCAGCTTTCCCATTCGGCCTGTTGTCGTGGCTCAAACTCCCACCACGTGTAGGCAACACTCTTGTCCCCGGTACTGGCATGATGGAGAACCGCCTCCGTAATCTGGGGTTGTAGATTTCAGAGTAATGTCCAAGTCAGGGTCCCCCTGGCTCTAGCTCTCTGCAGCACTGAACGCATGCACTTGGGGTTGACGACACAGGGCTCCTCTGAAAAGAGCCTGGTGGACCGTCCGGGACCAAGTGGTTCCGTTTTTGTGGTTGGCTGGCTGTGGGACCTCGGGCAAGTTATTTTACCTCTCTGGATTTTATCCTCCATTAAATGGGGTAGATCATAATTATCTTATTGAGGTTTTACTGTCCATAAAATGAGATAGATGTTTCTTGTTGAGGTGGCTGGAATCACAAGAGGTTGTGCAAACGCCCTGTGTAAACTGTAAGTGCAATGCTAAATTTTAGATACACACTTTGGCTCGAGGCGAAAGTATTGTCTTCTGTTCCTCTCCGAAGACCATGGTTTTTAGTAGCCTTGCCTCAGAGGATTACCAGACTGCTTTTTCTTTCTATTTTTTTTTTTTTTTTTAAACAAAGCTGGGCTCAGAGGCAACTCTGTCCGATTGCTTGTTCCAGAAAACTTCTCTATTTTTAAAGATTACTCAATGGTGGGTCTTATCGCTCCCTTATTTGTCATTTTTTAAAGATGTTTAATAATTCCTAACGTTTCCTCCCAGCTGGCCACAAACCTTACCCAAAGTGGGTAAGCCAGACTGGTGTTCTGCGTGCCACCGCCCATGTTAACCAGGGAGGGTGCTGTAAGATGAGGGAATCCACGTTTGTGTCCAAGTTTGCTGTCTCCTATACAAGCCTCGGTTACTAGGGCCGGACGAAGCCAGGGCCCTTGAGTGACATTTACTTGGAGCGGGTGGCTCAGGCCTGCTGAAGGAAATCAGATGTTGCTGTGACCTGAAGGGTCATAGAAAATACTCTTTGTTCCATATGTGATCTTGGTAGCTGCCTAACATCGGAGAAAAAAGAATCCGGCTTAAGTTATTGTTGAAGTAATAAAGGATATATTTATCCTTGGCCTGTGGTCCAAAGACGTGGCTCTGGCCTCGCATGCTGGATGACCCGAGTTGACCCCTTGACCCGGGCTTCAGATTTTTCTTGTTTTGTGAGATTTGAGAGGACGGTCCCCCAACCCCTGGCGGGGCCCCTCACGGTCTTCTGCAGATTCCCAACCTTTTCCAGATCATCTAACAGGCAACGGCATGTTCGTTCGCATCGGAGCTATAGAAATCTATTCAGATCATTTGTTGGCTTTTGGCAGAATCCTACCCAAATTGTGTCGCATTCTGAGTGTCCAGTTAATCAAAAGTGATGCTGGAGACTAAAAGATGGGAAAGAAAGGCTTAACGTGGTTCGTTTTTAAACAGCTGAATTTCCAGAACAGGATCCCTGGAGGGTAAATTAAAACACGGGTTGTCAGGGGGACATTGGGAACCTGGGACAGATAGGCATTTGGGTCCCCTCTCAGTTGAGGGTGACTTCCTGCCCCAGCTGTGAATCCAGGAGCACATAAGCCCTGCCCTTCCCTCACGGGACTGCAGGCCCTGTGGGAAGCAGACACACGAAAGTGAGCTTCCGGGCCATGGGACCCCCACCTGGAGACCCTGTGCGTGTGAGGTTAAGGTTAAGGGGGTAGGTTTTGAAGGACGGCGACAGTTCCGAAGGTGGCCAGGATGGGGGTAGTCACTGGCCATCCGTGGGCCAAGTGTTTTTGACCATTATTTCATTTATTTCTTCTCATGTGACTTCCCAAAGGTCACCGCTGGTCTGGAGCTGAGTCTAGACTTAAACCCAGGTCTAAGTCCCTGGTGTCAGCCGATATATGGGGTATTGCCTCATTGAATCATCTATGGAAATCATGGGTCTTTGCATTTTTCTTTTTTTTAATGTTTATTTTTGAGAGAGAGAGAGAGAGACAATGCAAGTGGGGGAGGGGCAGAGAGAGAGGGAGACACAGAATCGGAAGCAGGCTCCAGGCTCTGACCTGTCAGCACAGAGCCGGACACGGGGCTCGAACTCACAAACGGCGAGATCGTGACCTGAGCCGAAGCCGGATGCTTAACCAGCTGAGCCACCCAGGCGCCCTGAACTCATGGGTCTTTGTAATTGTGTTCGGCAAACGGTTGAGCACCAAGTGAAGGCTGAGACGAGTAATATGGGTACTAGGTTTCTAGTTGGGAGCTAGTTTCTTCTCCAGGAAAGCACTGCGTGCTGGTGAACAGCTAGGTAGCCCAAAGAGGGATAAGAAGGACACTTTGTCCGTGAAGCCTTAGCTGCTGAGGGGACTGGAGTCCGTTTGATTCCTCCCACCCCAGAGGCTCATCCCACTTAGTCTCTGGTGGAGCCTTGACCCTTCCAAAGAGAGGATGGGAGGAGGGAAACGCCATCCTTGCCCTAAGTAGATGACCTAGATCCTTAAAGAGTGGGGGTCTTATTTAAAATTGAGAGCTCAGGGGCGCCTGGGTGGCTCAGTCGGTTAAGCGTCCGACTTCAGCTCAGGTCACGATCTCACGGTCTGGGAGTTTGAGCCCCGCGTCAGGCTCTGTGCTGACAGCTCAGGACCTGGAGCCTGTGTCAGAGTCTGTGTCTCCCTTTCTCTCTCTGCCCCTCCCCTGCTCATGCTCTGTCTCTCTCTGTCTCAAAAATAAAAAAAATAAAAACATTAAAATTGAGAGCTCACTGGAAGGGGAATAGATTGAGTGGGTGTTTATCAATCCTTTGATCCAAGCAGATCTGTAGTCTTGAGCCCCTCTTGAGTCCCCGTCTGTAAAATGGAAATCTCCCCGCTCGCACTCCACGGCACTGCGGGGCTGCGTAAGAGTGCAGGGGTCGGGAGCAAAGATCCAGAAGGTTCGCTTCTCCTTTCCCCTGGAAATTAAACTTCAGCCTTCACTGTGAGGACCCGGCAGCCCTGGGTACCGGCTTACAGGGAGGCCGCAGGGCCTGGTCCGTCCACTCATGTTTTCTGGAGGCTCCCCCGGGTCACAAAGGCTGGTGTTTGTGAGACCAGACGGTTCCCTGGGAGGGGCTGGCTTCTGCCCCTGCTGTCGCCATCCCTGCTCCGTCTCCAGCTGTATCAACGGGAGGAAGCTAAGCTGAGCCGTGGGTTATGTAATGGGGCTGGTGGCCCCCAGGGATAATCTGTCCCTTGAAGCTCCTCGGGACATCAAAGCCTCAGTGAGGGGACAGGCCTGCCCCAGGGCTGTTGTTCCTCACATTCTGCTCCTCCCTGGCATCCTTGGCTCCTCTGAACCCAGACGGCATCCCTTTGGGCAGCGCACAGCAAAATCGCTTTTGTAATCATCCAGCTGTAAGCGGGCCTGCCTGATGGTTGGGGTCCTTCCAAGTCCCATTTCCTGCCCCACCCCCCACCCCCCACTCCAGGACACAGGCACTCCTACCCACGATCATAGCCCCTGGTTATCAAAACCTGCTCTGAGGGGCCCCTGACTGGTGTTGAGCAGAGGTTTTGTCCTTTCTCCTCACCTCTGAATTAAATACTTTCCACATCTTTTTTATAGTGGACACTCCGTATATAATCAGCCCATAGCACCTGCGTACCTGTCCCGGGCAGCCGTCCTTCTGCAGTTGAGGAAGCAGAGAGCCACTTTTACTAAGTGCTGAGAGCCAGGATTTGAAGCAGGGTGTCCGACCGGAGGTTTCCCTGCTCCATTCTGCTTCCTGCAGCCTCTTCAAAAGCAGCTTTCGATGGGTTGACGTTTTCAGGCAGATGACAGGGTCCCTCTCCAAGGAGCACCGCACCGGTGACCCCTAAGACATTCGTGCACGGTGCCGCCCGTGGGCAGCGTTCAGTCTGACAGCCGATCTTGGCCGCCACCCGCCCCTTCGGGTGACCTCACCTGTGTGCGGATTCCTCCTGTGTCACACCGCCGCGGCCTCCAACGTGGGCAGGGGAGGCGAGGCTGGGAGACGGGAGGCACCCACCTAACCAGGGGTCGGGGAGCGGGAGGCAGAGGCCACATGAGCAGGCAGAAGTGAGAATTAGCCAAAGGTTGGACCGTGGGAGACCCGAAGCCCACTGCCGCTGATGGCCGCCAGGAGGGCGCTTGCGCTGAGGGAGTGCTGGAACCGTCTGTGGCACCAGTGTGCGGAAGGGGCTCCGACGTGACCCGAAGCAACCTGTTGCCCGTTCCATCTGCCAGGTATCCTGGTGGAAACCCGTCCCAAGTAAAAGTGGAAGTAGCCTGGGCAGTTGAGGCTCTGGACCCAAAGCAAAATGGCAGTAGTTGGTTGGGTTTCTCCCCGACGAAACTTCCAGTGCATTTATTAAATCTTGACTAAAGCAGAGGATGTCATCATCTGGTGCCTCTCAATGGGGCCCCGTCACATTTGGTGTTGATCGTATGGCCTCCAGTGTTGCCCCCTGGCGGTTGACCCGTGTGGCAGTGCGGATGAGACACGGGTGCTTAGTTGTGGTCGCTGTGGCTCCGGGGAGCTACAGGAAGCCTGGAGAGAGTGGAGGGAGGGCTTCCCGGAGGAGGTGGTACCTTGAGCTAGTTCCCGAAGGCAAGTTCAGAGGCATCTTGTAAACCAGGTGATAAGCGAGTAGGTCACAGCTCAGGGCTTGCCAGAAACTCGCCTTAGCTTTACCGAGGCTTTGTTGGGTACAGGACCCAGCTGGCGAGGAGAGAGGATACGGTTCTGGTAGCAAAATCCCAACCAGAGATGCGCTGTGGACCCAGGACCTGGGGAGAACGCCCAGGGTGCTGTCTTGATAAACTAGGGCAGCAACATACAGTATCGCAGCCCTTCCTTTCATTTCCACTAGTGAGTCCTCTGTGGTATTACCGAATCAAAGGAAATGGAGACCTCCTCCAGCATTTCTGGGATTCAGAGGCATGGCAGGCCTTAAAACTGCCAGCCAAGTTTAAAATAAATCAATACCATAAAATCCTGCAATGAATTTCCCAACTTTAAAGGAATTTCACTTTCAGTTAGAGGTGCCCGGGGAAAGCCATAACTCAGCCTGCATCATACACAGGTCAGATTTCTGTGTTTTGTTTCTTTGTAAAAGAAAATGATGTCTAGGGACTCGGGAGGAATGGATTAGAGCCACCCAGGCACACCATAGGGCATAGTGAGGAAGAGGAAAATGCCTCTATTTTTCTAGGCTGCAAAAAAGCAAAAAGGAGCCTGGAAGGCACCTGGGCAGGTAACCTCCCGCGTGGTAAACCTTGGCTCTTCGTCTTTCCAAGGCCTGGTCGGTACTGTAGCAGTGATGGAGAGCAGGTCAGCTTTGGTATATGATGTGGGATTTTGGCATCGGCCAGCTGCTCCAACGGGAAAGTCACAGCGATGGACTCGTTCCAGTGGACTCGTTCTGCGTTTACGTCCATCCTTCTGGAGAAAGGAAACCCCGAAATGTCATGGACAGCACCCTTTAGGTTTTGTTGTTGCCGTTGCTGTTGTTTTTTCCTTTCTGCTTTTTTCAGCCGTGTCTCAGACATGTCCTTCCAGAAAGAAGGCTCTGGTCTAGGGCACATCTGAGGCCTGGGCTGGAAGTATGATGCAGTCAGATCTTGGCAGAGTACGTGGGCCTTCGCGGCCCAGCCCAGCCTCGCGCAGACATAAGGAGAACTGGAAGTCACAAGTAAAGACTCATTTGTTGTTAGTAACCAGATTGCATACTCGGTTTGACGAATGTTTGGAAGGAACCCTTGGTTCGCATGGGGCAACAGAAACGAGGGTGAGTATACCACACCCCAGACAAACAACAGAGTGGCTTTTACCTTCTAGAAAAAAAAATTGTTTGGGAGGTTAGGCCAGTTGCCTAAGCTGAAATCCAGATGTCCCCGCTGATGGGATCCAGACATCCACCCCTCTCCCCTGCCCCTCAGATGCTCAGGGCAGGGGCACCAACCAGGTGTAGCACGAGGAACCTCGGCAGAGCACCTCGCTCCAGCCCAGTGTTTTGGAAGCCCTGTGGCGGTAGGACAGCTGTTCTGGAACTCTGGCGTCCTGCCCACTCTT
Source organism: Leopardus geoffroyi (assembly GCF_018350155.1). Classification (NCBI taxonomy): domain Eukaryota; kingdom Metazoa; phylum Chordata; class Mammalia; order Carnivora; family Felidae; genus Leopardus; species Leopardus geoffroyi. Next base: position 29,110,627 of record NC_059336.1, read on the forward strand.
AGAGTGTCCTGGAGTTGGGCGTAAGCTGGTGGTGCCGTAGGCAGACCCAGATGTGAGTCTTCAGGGTCTGCAGCCTGATTACGTGGCCTCGGGTAGGCTTTAACGAGGGTCCGAAAGATTGCTTCCATTGCAGCAGTGGCAGGAACTGTGAATGACCTAAGTGAGAAGTCTCCTACTTGATAGATCGAGGTTCTATCCCGTGGACTTGAAGATATTGACAAGCTGTTGCCACGCTCCTCCCCGCCACCCCTCACGAGCTCCCACGCCCCAGCACACACGGCATTGGTGACCAGTCTTCTCAAAGTGTGGTCCCGAGGCTGGCGGGATCCCCTGGGAACTTGTTAGAATGCGGATCTCTGGCCCCACTTCGGTCCTATAGAGCTGGAAGCCAGGGAGCGGTATTGGGCAAGCCCTCTGGGCGAAGTTGATGCCCACTCAGGATTGCGAGCGGGCCGCACAAAAGAGGGCTACGGCACGGCCTGCCTACCTTGCTGTCTGTTGCACCTTGCCTCTTAACCTTTTGCCCTCAAAAAGCTTAGATTTAGGCTTAAGCACTAGGAGGAGGGACGCCACCGGGTCCTGATCCTGTCTCTGCCTTCCATAATTACCTAGCATGGGGACTTCAGGCAAGTCACTTCTCTGTGGGCCGTGGTTTCCTCATCCAGAAAACCAGGGCAGCTGAAGGACCGCTGGCGGCCCCCCCTCTCCCGCTCCCTCAGCCCTGGCGCACTCGTGGGCTCCAAGGTGGAGGAGTTTCCAGGACTCAAGACTCCCGATTCTTTGTCGGTTTCTCCCTCTGTGCAAGTGTCCTTAGGGTGAGGTTGAGTTCCTGCAGCCACCTGCTCCTGGGAGGAGAAAGGAAATAATTGAACTTCTCCATGGGCTTCCGTGGCCCTGGGAGACTAGACTGCTGAGCCATAATAATACAGTGGGCCTCTCGGGAGGATCCCCAGCAAGTACCGCCAGGGGAATACGGCGCCCTGTGAGGTCTCTGTGGTAGGACGGGCGATCGCCCTTCCAGAAAGGGGGGGAATTTGAGAGGCAGCTGGACCGAGGGAATGGGGGAGCAACAATATGCAGGTGGGGCTTAGATGTCTAAGTGGAGTCTTAGACGTGGCTTTGAATCCTGACTCGAAACCTTCACTTGTTCATCCCCCAGGCGCGCACGGAGCCCCTGCTCTGTGCCCAGCTTGGGCCATGGAGATGAAGCTAATCCCTGACCTCAGTCCGGCTAAACCTCCGGCACCTCTCTGAGCCTTGGAGCCCTCATTTATTAGATGGCCTGCTAGCACGTCCCCTATAGGGTTTGCATGTGGATTAAAAGGAAAATTAATATACAGCTAGCCTAGGAATGGCTAGGCATGCGTTAGCCACTCCATAGCTGTTGGGTTCTGTTGTCTTTCCATACTAATTCTTGGCCACGCCGGTAACAGCTAGAAGCAGTCTCAGAATGTGTGTGCGTTCATGTGCTTCCCACCTGCCCCCACCGATAAAAAGAAAACACACACCCCAGAGGGGCTCTTTAATTTCTTTTAAGTTTGCTTATTTTGAGAGGGAGAGAGAGGTGGGGGGGGGGGGGGGGGCAGAGAGAGCGAGAATCCCCAGCAGGCCCCGTGCTGTCAGCGCATGGGCTCGATGTGGGGGCTCGATCTCACGAACCGTGAGATCATGACCTGAGTCGAAGTCAAGAGTCAGACGCTCAACCAACTGAGCCACCCAGGCGCCCCCCCCCCCCCCCCCCCCCCCCCCCGTTAAATTTCTTGATAGCCTGTAGGTGTTGCAGTATATCGGGGACAGCTCAGATCTGGTCCCCACCCTCCAGGTACTTGGACCATGGTTTGAGAGACAGGTCAGGTCCTAAGGGAAAACTAGAGTTATGATTTCAAGCATGTACGGGTAGAGGAAATAGCAGAAGATAGGGGACCTGCCCGAGGCGGTCTGAGAAAGTCTTGTAGAGGAGGTGACATTGAAACTGAGACCTGAGGAATGAGGTGTCTGCCAGGCAGGGGGGCAATGAATCGGTAGGGGCAGGTGGAGGAGACAGGAGCCTGATCTGTGAGGCTCTGGAGGTGGTAAGTCCCTGCACCGGTAACCAGCGGTTTCCATGTTTACAGGAGCACTGTGGCTCTGTGGCCAGGGTTGGAGAGGGCAAGTCCAGACCCGGGTGGGACAGGGTGGGCAACAGGGAAGTCGAGTTTCCCAGGTTAGGGTGGATGGTGCATGGGACGGGGAAGAGTGAATTCAAGGTGCGTTTGGAAACCGCCGGAGGCTTGCAGGTGGACCGAATGAGGGAGAGGAAGGTAGGGGTGGCTCCGTGAATCTCTGGGCTGGGGGTCAGAGCCATGTACGAGACCATGAACCCTGCAGGAGGAGAGGGGCTTTGGGGGGTGGAAAATACACAGATAATATCTTGGAGCTGTGGCCATAAACCCATCCTCTCTCCTCTAGACAGGCAACTGGTAAGTTGTATGTGATTTTCTGGGTCTTTTTTGAGGTGCCATTGGATCCCAAATTTGGGGCTAAACACGGGAAACCTTCTTGAGCCCCGAGAGCCCCCCTGAGACCCGAGGCTGCCTTCGCAGCCCTCGTTTGATTACCGTGCCTTCCTGTGATCTGTTCTTTTGTAATCAGCTTCTCATTAGGTGACTGATGTGTCTGGCTCTTCTGTCTTGATTTGCATATGCACTCTGCTATAATTATGTCCCAAGAACATAGCGTTTTGTTGTTTTTTGTATTTACTTTTGCTTTTTCAGAGCTGAAAACCTGTGCAGCGTCCTGTCACATGGGCAGGCTGCTGGTTCTGCCAGAGAGCAGCTTTCTAGCGCTGGCATCTCGCTCTTTGTGGGTTTGTGTGTGTGTGTGTGTGTGTGTGTGTGGTTATATAACATCAGGACCATGATTGCTGGCTATAAAATTGATTTTGAGAGCTACTTTAATTTGTAAACTGGGAACTACTTTCTATTTTGGGTTAAGGACAGGAGTACAGGGGGAGAAGGTGCGGGGGAGTCCTCTGCTCTCGGTTGCCTTTGGGCATGTCTGTGCAAGAACCAAGAGCTGCGGGGCGGCCCCATGGCCTGAACTTGACACGGGGAAAGGGGCTTCAAAGTCAGTCCTTCAGCTGTCCCCAGACGCCTTGGTTTTCAAGGCATGTGGGGCACAGGGTAGAAGCTGGCCCCACCTGTTCACATCTCCTTCCCTGGAACCGTCCGTTTCTTTACTCCTTTACAGATGCTTCCTGAGAGCTTTTGCAGCTAGCTGGTGGCCTTGCCTTTGCTGTATTTGTTTCTGCGTAGGAACAGGCCTGGTACAGCCTGGAGTCTTTATTATTATTGTAAGGCGTGAGGGCAGGGGATGGGGGGCTCTCTCTCTCTCTCTCTCTCTCTCTCTCACTCACTCGCTTACTGAGCACATGCCGTTGGCCAGACTTCGTACTCTCCCACTATGTTTATTATCTTGTTAAAACCTCACGTGCGTCCTGGGTATGGCGTCCTTTCCACTCCAGAGACAGGAAGTGACTTGCCCCACTGGCCACGTGGCTAGCAAATGCCACCTCCAGGGCTAGAGGTGTCCCTGCTCTTTTCCACCCGCTTCTGAAGACAGGTCACGTTAGCAAGTCTAGCGGCCTGGTGCTCAGTGCTCCTGGGAGCTCAGCAGAGGTAGCACTGGCTTTTGGTTGAGAAAGTGGGTAATGGCAACACGTGGGACCTGTGACTTAAGGTAGCCATTGAAGAAAGGAGGGCCGACGGGTGTTCTCAGCAAGGGACACCGCATGAGAACATTGAGAATCTGTGTCAAGAGCGGGTCTTTGGGTTGGTTCACACAGCGGTGCAGTGGGAGAGCGAAATAGCGTGAAGTTGCCGAGAGCCTTGAATGTCAACCTAAGGAGGGTGACCTTCACCCTGGAGAAAAGGTGGGGGTGGGTGGCAGTGGTTGTATACAAGGCTGTATTATTCTCGGCAGATGAGCCAGTCCGCACAGGGGGAGGGAGGAGATGCCACACCCGACCGTGCCAGCCTCCAGAAGGTGCGAGACGGCACAGCCCTTTCCTGAGCCCGTGAAGGGCGATGGGGCCACACCCGGGGAAGCCATCGGGAGCCCGGTGCTTCCACGCTGGTGCCAGGAAGGCACCTGCTTGGGGATCTGGTATGCTGATAAATCTAGGTTTGAATTGCAGCCCTCCCGCTTCCTAGCTGGGTGACTTTGGTCAAGCCCCCTAACTTCTCTGGGTCCCCACTTCCCGTCTGCTCAGTGGTACCCGTTGGACACGGCCGTTCACCGTCCGCTGTTGCGAAGACTCCACGCACGAGAAGCAGGAAGGGCCCGACGCAAGTCGTAGCACACGGGGAGAGCTCGGTTAACCGGCAGCTCGGTGCGTTGGCCTTCGATCCGCCTGTTTGTTTTCGCCAAATCCGTACGGGCTAATCATTCGTTTTCACGTGGCTTTCCGCTAGCGATCCGCAGGGCTCTTCTTTCCGCTGAGAGAGCGCCAGGCCCCTTAGCAAGTGGCCCCAGTGAGTTCCCCTGGGCACGCCGGGCTTCGTTCCGCCTGGCGGCTGTAGCCAGAAATCCATATGGTCTCCTTTTGCCCAGACCACTGTGGGCACGACCTCGTCGGGAGTCTTGCCTTTTATAACCACCAACTGTCCCATCACCATATGGAAGAACCACCTCTTCCCTTTAGCTGTGCCCGCACCTTAGATCTCCTCCTGGCAGGGGGCCAGCGAGGAGAATTCTCCCCGGAGCCCTTTGTCTGTTCATCACAGCAGCCACAGCTGCACCTCCGTCTCTTCGGGGACCGATTGAGGCCCTTGGCAGCGATCGTTTCATCCCCACACTTAATCAGTTGAGGAGGGGAATTCGTTAGGGTGTCCCTGTAGCCGACTGCCAATTACCAGGGCTGTTTCTGCGGACAGAAAGTTCCCCCTTAGTTTATCTGGAGTGCCAGCCCTTACCTGTCTACCAGGTCACGTGCTCCCCGGCTCCTGAGGGTCTCCCGAGGTGACTTACCAAGGCCAGGAAGACCGGCTTTAAGTGGGTCTGCATCCTCAGATTGGACCCAGGTGGGGGTGATGCGGTACAGTCCTGTGGTTGCTGGTCACCAGAGAACCTTCCAGATGTCCGACTCTTGGGTCTTGCCAGTACTTCCTCTTGAGGGGGGCGCCTGGGTGCCTCAGTCGGTTGAGCGTCCGACTTCGGCTCAGGTCATGATCTCGTGGTTTGTGAGTTCGAGCCCCGCGTCGGGTTCTGTGCCGACAGCTAAGAGCCTGGAGCCTTCTTTGGATTCTGTGTCTCTCTCTCTCTCTCTCTCTCCCTCCCCTGCTCATGCTCTGTGTCTCTCTGTCTCAAAAATAAATAAAATATTTTTTAAAAATTGAAATACTTCCTTTTGGGCATCTGGCAAGCTTTGGGGCCGCGCACTTGGAGGAATGGGAAGGTTTGAAACACTATTAGGCAAGTCCACAGCGGTGACGACAGGAACACTGCTGTAATCCGTCCCGGGCTCGGAGTCTGCAAGCTTGCGTGGTACCTGCTGGCTGCATCGTATGCGGAAACGCTCCCTGCCCTGGACGACCTGGCTGACATCCTGGGGATGAGGCTGCCATCTGTTTGCAGCCGCTCGCCATCTTGGCTCCAAGCTCTGCCCGCTCCCCTTTCGCTCAGCAAACCAGGCCCTGCCAGCTGTTGCCACGACAGTGTGTGTCCTCACTGTGGTAAGTGGGCCACCGATCGAGCTCAGCTGACTCGGCACAGAGCCTGTCTCCTCCCCACGGCCTTTGTCCGCTCTAAGAGTCTCAGGTTTGGGGCTCCTGGGTGGCTCAGTCGGGTAAGCGACTGACTCTTCGGCTCAGGTCATGATCTCGCGGTTGGTGGGTTCGAGCCCCGCGTCGGGCTCTGTGCTGACAGCTCGGAGCCTGGAGCCGGCTTCGGATTCTGTGTCTCCTCTCTCTGCCCCTCCCATGCTCGTGCTCTGTCTCTGTCTGTCTCTCAATTATAAATAAACATTAAGAAAATTAAAAAAAGAGGAGTCTGTGGTTTGCCTTGAACATCTGCAGGGAGGGGATCTTCCCCAGCCCACCTGGAGGAAGGGCTCTGGCCCAGTAAAGCCGGAGCCTGCCCCCCAGCAGCGCGCCCCGCAGCCCTGAGCCCCGGCCTGGCTTGTCGTGCTCACCTGTGCGGTGGGGAACCCCAGTAAGCCCTCCAGCATTGCTTTCTGCTTAGAGTTTTTGCTCTGATAGATGGGGAGCCCGCAGAGGTGCCCATGGCTCTCAAGATTCCTTGCATCGTGGGCCCTTCTCCGAATCTGAGTGTTGGAGCTGTCCCTCCAGAAAAAGGCCCAGGACCGACACGCGCTGTGATACTTCATGTGGCTTCAGGGCATTTGCAGTCCCCGTGCATCCTGGGAGTTCCGAAGACCTCAGATTTAGAACCCCTGCCCTGCTCCCAAGCGCCCTGGTGGCCCAGGAAGAAATGAGGTCCTCGGCAAAGAGCAGGGAAAGCTAGATGACCGGAAACGGGTTCCCAAGGCCAGGCGAGGTCCTGTATCATTTTTCCGCATTTTACCTTAGTGTCTCTTAGCGGATTGCAGCACAGGAGTAAATTCCTGTAGTTGGGTTTGTGCCCGTTACAGCCTGGGTGACGATTTGCCTTTCAGAATTCCTGGGGCTGCTTCCTCCGGACACGCAGTCCGGAGACAGGGCAGGTGGCCTCTGAGACAGAGGTGGGCCGCTGGCTGCAGGAGAGCTGGTGTTTGCTTCCTCGGGAGGGGGGGAGGCTGCCCTGCCCCTCTCTGCCCTGCCACCACCTGTCGCAACAACCCGCGTGCTTCGAGTGTAGAGTGTGGGTGTCCGCCCTGCCCGACAGGACCCCGGCCGGCTCACCGCCACCCCCCACCCCTGGCCGGCTAAGGCGCGTCGTTGAGCATTGTTGCATTTTCCAGGTGGCCACCCCTGGATTTCAGGCTTCCCTCTCTAGACTGAACAGAAGGGCAGTAAGGGAGGGGATGGGGGAGAGGGCCGAAATCGGCCGGGGAGCCCCCCGGTCCTGTAACGGGTAGGCGATGTCATGTCGGGGAAACCCTTCATCCCCATGCGCCTGGTCTCTCCACCCAGCTCGGAAGGTATGTGGGGGCGGCATGGTGTGGCCCGCTTGCACAAGCAGCATCCCAGCTCCTGCCTTGCCACCTGCTGGAGCCTGGGCACGTGGCCTGGTTTTCCAAGGTGAGGGCGAGCATCTCTCTTGACCCAGCTTGGTGGGGGACGTTCAGTGGGACCCCAACTACAGGCAGGGATTTCATAACCATATTTTCGCGTTAAGATCTTGTCACGCTGAATGATTCTGTGGAGTTTGTAAATTAATTCTCTTCCTGCCTCGTGTGAACTCCCGGTTCCTGTCCGTCAGCCAGGATTGGACTCCTTCTGGGCTCGGCAGCCCGAGAGGCTCAGGAGAAGCACAGGACGGTCCTGTCCTTTAAGGCAGCTTGGGGTTAGCGGTGGAAAGAGGGGAGCACAACGGCTTGGCTCGTGGGGGTCTGTGGTCCCTCTGTGTCTGCTCGCCGGAGCGCAGGGACTGGGGCCTCCGGGAGGAAGCATGTGGAAGAGGCCTGGAAGGGTGAGTGTGGTCTCGGGACGGCGAGGGGGCAGATCAAGGGCCAGGGGAAGACGCAGCCAGACCAGCACTTGCTGAGGCCCCAAGCAGAAAGGAGGCTGTCCCCTCGAGAGAGGGCTGACTTGAAGCCAAGTCGCCTTGCCAGGCATTTTTGCCTCAGCTGGTGGTGCCGTGAGGTTTTGGTTTGGGGTGTGGTCTCACGTGGCCGTCCCCGCACGTCCGTGACCTCCCGCACCCCTCACCGTGCCCATGTACCCATGCGGGCACGTCCACGTTGTAAGTTGAGAAAACCGAGGCTCCGGGGCCCCAACTAGTAATGGGAAAAGGTGGGGTGTCCGTTTTAGATCTTCTCCCTCAAAGCCCAGACCCTCGACACAGCACCAGCCCTCTGCCACTCTGTAACAGTATGCTCCACGAATGATCTATCTTCTCCCCACGTTCGGCACCTGCTTCTAAACTTGGCGCCTCCGTTGGGCCTCCGGGTCGGGGCTCAGAGACCGTAACGCATGCCAGGACCCTGCCCGTGTGCTGTGCCATGGGCCGCTCGTGGCAAGGTTTTCCCTAGTGGAACAGCCCCGCTCCGAGCCCCACGGTTGCTAACAAAGCCTTAGATAAATGGTACGTCAGAAAGCTTGGCTCCTGGCCTCGGTCCCTCTGCCAGTGAGGGGACAGACAGTGTTGCCGTGGCCGCTGAAGTGGGGCGGGCATGTCGATTGCTGAATAGGAGAAAAGCCAGCGGCTCTGCTGTATTAAACAGGTGAGGAATGACTTGGTTTGAAGCTGATCCTACTTGGGAGGGGACTGCCCCTCTGTGACCCTGCCGTCCTCTTGCCTCTGGTGCCTCCGCGGCATATGATAGGCTGAAAACGAATCCCTGAGCCTTGGTTTGCCCATCTGTAAAGTGGAGACGGTTCCTACGTGGCCCCTCGCTGGGGGCAAAGGAAACATTACTGATGAGGCCTTGCATGGTGTGTAGCGTGTCAGAGGCATCATTAACTCCATGGTGACACGACCACCCCGGACTGCGGGGAGAACTTGGGTAAGAGTTGAGTTCTTAACACTGCAACTTGAGTTTGTGCTGTATTTAGTGTATGGGCCTGCCAACCAGATGGTTTCCTTTTCTGTTGAACAGATGAGAGGAGGAATGCCTGGGTGGCTCAGTCGGTTAAGTGTCCAATCTCACGGTCCGTGGGTTCGAGCCCCGCTTTGGGCTCAGTGCTGACAACTCAGAGCCCGGAGCCGGTTTCGGGTTCTGTGTCTCCCTCTCTCTCTCTGCCCCTCGCCCACTCGCGCTCTGTGTGTCTGTCTGTCTCTCTCTCTCTCTCTCTCTCTCAAAAAATAAACATTAAAACTCCATCTTGAGGCCTGAGCAGGTTGAAGGGTGCCAAGGGTACCTTTGCCCGCTGGCACTCCTTGAGGCAGGGGCTCGCTTTCAGAGAAGGTGCTTGGAGAGCGCCCCTCTCCTCCACTACCCCGTCCGCTGCCTTCATGTTACATCTCCATATGGAACTTACAGGGCAGAAAGTTCCTGAATTAAGCCCCATCTCTGGATAAGCTGTACAGTTGGGTCTGAGAACCGCAGTGACCATTAACACAGCTAACAACACGGTAGCCCGTCCCGGTGTCCCGCCCGGTGGCGAGTGCTGGGGCAGGCAGTTCCCTTGAATCCTCGCGGCAGACCCTGAAACGGTAAACCCCATCGGCCAGTAAGGAAAAAGGAGGCTCAGATGATTAAAAATGGCTGGTAAGCGGCAGAGGCAGGATTTGAACCCAGGACCGCCCACCTCAGGCTGTGCTGTTTCCCCATAGAGCACTTGAGTGAAGATAACGGAGTTAAAACATAGGCGTGGCTCCTGGAGGCTTTTAAATCCTGCGGCTCTCCCAGACCTGCGCATTTTGAAGGACCCCCTGCAGTTTGAAAGGAGGAGGCGGAGTATAGGAGTTGGGGGATCACCAACCAGTCCCAACTGGTTCCATCAAAACATGACCTTTTGACATCAACAGAGTAGGAAGGCCGCACCTTTGGAGTACGGGACAGGCCCCTCTTCACCCGGGAGGTCCGCGTCTGCGTCCTGGGGGGCGGGAGGGGGGGACGTGGGAGCCCATCCATCCTGCACCGTCATCCTCGCTGCCACCACGCTCCCCTCCCCCCCACTTCCGTTGTCCACACTGCTGGTGGCATTAATGGGAGCACTTTGCTCCCCCGTCTCCTTGATCAGACCACACAACCGCTTTGCTGGCAGAGGAACACCGCATCCCGTGATGTGCTCTAGACCCCAGGCCTGTGCGGCGGTGCCTGAGCCAGGCCGTCCGTGAACCCTTTCCTGGGTGACCGTGTCCGTAAATGAAGGGATTACGTGGGTTTTAAGCTCCACGTAAGCTCCGGTCGCTCCAGGAAGGGATTTCCCGTGACCGTGACATGCTATAAGCAGGGGCTGGGGGGAGGTGGGGGGAGGCCGACCTAGGCCCAAACCCTTTCCCCTCCTGCCCCCCTCGCCATGCAGTCCTTGTTCTCTGAGCTTCTCTGGAACCGGGTGACGATAGGTCCTGCGTCACCGGGTGGTTGGCTGAGCTGAGGCGGTAGCCGTAGCCCACGGGCTCCGCGAGGGGACACGCTGGGTGGCAGCGTAAGAGAGCTGAACACCGCCTTGATAGGTTGTTCCCTACAAAACCCGTAGCACGTGCATGTTAGTGCCCCGTGAGTGATTGCTGTTACGATAAGTACAGAGAAATAAGGTTGGATATGCTGAGGGGCCCTGATCCGAGAGCCGAAATAAGAAAGCGCAGGATTTGCCAACACGCCTTCCCGGATCACCGGCCCCTCTCCCCCCGACCCAGGACCATCGCAGACTCGGGCTGTCGGAAGCCACCGGCCAGGCAGCTCTGGGAGTACCAAGTGCGAACCGTCAGAGCGGAAAGACTGGGCAGGGACACTGGGGAAGTTTGGATTCGGTGCCGCATCTGCTGCTCAGCAGCTCTGTGGCGGGGGGTGAACTGTGGCCTCTCTCTGGGCCTGTTCCCTTGTTAAAATGGGGCAGTCATCCTCACCGAATGAGATGGCCAGGGAGGCGAACTGGCGCAGTGTGCTGCTGACGTCATCTGTAGGTTAATCACACACGACTCTTGGTTGTGCCCCAGCCTCCTCCCAAGAGGGCTCTGTGGTCAGAGGTAAGCTTTCCACTGGGAGGGATGAGGCAGCCCCTGGGTGAAGCTGAGAACGGAAGGGGCAGTCAGGGAGCTGGGTCTGACGTCTGCTAGGATGAAGCCCGGGGGCCCATTCGTTGTTCCAGCAGGTGCCCGGGAGGGTCCGCTGCTGCTTTTAACCCGGAACTGGGTGGTCTGAGCCATTCCCACTCGTGACCGCAGATTCTGTGTTCTGGTGTGGCCGCTGCCATTGGCTCCATAAGAGGGTCGGAGGACCTTCTGTCATGGGAGATGGGAGAGAAACCCAAAGCCAAGGTCCTCTTCCTGGAAGACAGCCCTCTTACTTTCATTGTCCCTGCCCACCCCCCCCCTCACCTCCCCACCGCCACCCCGTAGAAGAAGCAGACCCTGACCTCTAGCCGTCCTGGGACATCCTACCGGGAGGACCAGACCCAGTGCCAAAGCAGGGGGAGGGGGGAGGAGCCGGTGGGAAATGTCCGCCAGGCTTCCTGGCAGGGGACCCGGTGATCACAGCGGTCATTACACGCTGGTGTCTCGGGAGCGCTTGCAGAGAGCTGTGCTGTTGGTTTGACCTTCCATGGGCACACTCTGGTTCTGCTCGTTCAGTGTATACAAGGGAGTCCCGGGTTCTGAATCTCTCCGCCTCCTCGACCACTGCTTTGCTGCTGCCGTGGGCCACCTCTCTGCTGATGGGCATCCCTTCGAGCAGGTTGTCCTCAGCTTGCGTCCTGCCAGGGGAGGGAGGAAGGCAGGGTTGAAACTGGTCGTCACTGGTCCCAAAGAGTATCTTAGGAGATCACACACGAGCCTACAATTTCCCGGGCTTTTCTTGTCCTATTTTACACGGACTTAGGATGTCCTGGATGGTGAGATTCCCCCCAAGCCCTCCCGCCCCCTGGCTGCTGGTTGCTCTGCTTCATCTTGAAAGCATGGGGCCGGGAGGCAGCGGGCACAGCTGAATAAAGCCAGAGTTTGAGGTGGCTTCTACATCATCCCAGGGTGTGCTAATGATGATTTTATTTTTCCAAGTCAGAAACTGGGATACCAGACCCGCCAGTGGATTTGTTGTCGTCGATTGAGGGGACCTAACTGCAGGGAAGCAGAGGCAGCAGAGGAAAAGGTTGGGGCTGAGAAGTCCAGTGTTTTCTTCCAGATCAAATACTTTTCCGAAAAGTGCCTTTATAATGCACTCCCCACTTGACTCATCTACAGACCCCGGGAGCCCCCTCCCTCGCCTTGAACTAGAGGAGGAATTGCACGGTCTAACCGCACCTGACAGATGTGGCAATTCCTCGCCGTGCACTGTGTGTGGAAGAGCCCAGAAAAGAGCCTGGGTCTGGCATCTTGGGCTGCTCCTCCCCAACCTTCCTTGGGGGCTGCCCGCTTTTCTTATCCGTTAGAGTGCGCGATTTTTCCCATCACAAAGTAAAGCATGAAAATGCGACGTGTCCTCGCTCCTAAGTGGGGGTAGAAGAAAACACACCCGTGACAAGTACCACGTTTCGACGTATTTCGTGCCAATTTCCATCCACTTGGAGGTTTTTGGTTGTTGCCCAGTGATGGCCGTACCGTCTGCCACGGAACTTCGTAACCAGCTTCTTTCTTAACCCTGGGAAGTATGTTCAAAACACCACGCAGCCTCATTTCCTCTGTAATTCTATCACTGAGTAGATGGATCGTTGGCTTCAATCTTTTATTTTTGGATTTGTGGGTTGTTGCGTCAAAATTTAAATAACACTCCGGTGAACATCTTTATTCGTAAAGCCCTTTTCCTGTTTTAAGATGATCCATTAAACTAGGTCTAGAAGTGGAATTTTGGGGTCTAGAGGTCTTACACCCATCTGAAGCTCTGAGAACACATGGCCAGATGGCTTTCCCGAAGGCGTCGGTGCACTTCTCCAGCAGGGACTCCCCTGCTCCCCTCACCCACAGCTAGGAGCAGTTCTGGTGGTCACAGGACTACAACCTGCTCAGATCTCACACATTCGCGATTTCTGGCCAGCGACGAGGGGAGGACAGGTTCGCGGAGTAAGTCAGTTCCCACCGTGGGCGAGGTAGTTTACAGTCATTTACTCAAGTCAGACCTTAAAGAAGCACCCCCCCCCCCACCCCCATTTCGCCCAGGAGGAAACAGGCTGACAGGAAACAAATTGTCTAAAACCGCCGGACCCCACGGCCTCTCGTGAGGACTAGCCAGGCATCTCCCCGGGACCTGAGGACGACAGGCCTGTGTGGTCGGGCTGCACGGGCAGCGAGAGACGGTGGGCAGGGCGCTGGGCGGGGAGGGCAGACCTTTCAGGCCGGACGGAGCGTATCCAACAGTGAGGCCCGTGGGGGGGGATTTGGAGGGATTTCAAGCGTGCCATGGAAGACTTGTGTGATTCAGTTGTTCATGGTGAGAGCAGGCACTCCAAAACCCCGAGATGAGGCCGTGTGCCACACAGATGGAACGTTGCTGCCCTGGGTGCCCGGCCTGCCTAGGACGGGGTTCTGCTTAGCTCAGACGGGGACAGCCAGGCTGGAGCCAGGGGCTGGCCCAAGGCTAATCTCCGTAGGCTCTTGTGTTCTCGGCCTCCAAGAAAACAGGTCCCTGAAAGGCTGGTGGCTGGTTTTGCTCCCGAGACCTGGCACCAAGGCCGTTCCCAAACAACGGCTAATCATAATAGGGCCAGGCGCAGTTTCTTTCTTTCTTTTCTTTTTTAATGTTTATTTTTGAAGGAGAGAGAGATGGTTGGGGTGGGGGGACGCAGAGAGAGAGGGAGAGACAGAACCCGAAGCAGGCTCCGGGCTCTGAGCTGTCAGCACAGAGCCCAACGCGGGGCCCGAACCCACGAACCGCGAGATCATGACCTGAGCCGAAGTTGGACGCTCAACCGACTGAGCCACCCAGGCGCCCCAGGCAATGTTTCTAATGTCACGTGTATTCGTTCATTTGGTCCTCATCATAGCCTGCGATTTGGTACAGGCGATGGGACCACAGGGCGGAGGACGTAAATCTACCTCATGGTCAAGTGGCAGGACCTGTTCACCACTGCGGGTTCTGGCTCCAGAGCCTCATTCTTAAACCACGGCCCCGAGTCACCCCTGTTCGTCCGTGGCTGTGGGATGCTGTATCCTCTGGAGACCTGAGAGCTTCGGCTACAGGTTCTCAGGGACCCGAACCTCACTTGTCTGTGAGATAGGGTAAGTCAACTCGAGAGCATGGCCACGAGGCACAATCAGGGCGAGGAGGACAGTGGGCCAGGGCCTGCAGGGACGGACAGCTGGGGTCCCGTGGCAACTCTTCCTAATAGCATAGGGAAGGAGTTCGTGATCAGAGTTGTAGCTGCAGCCCACAAGCCTGGGTTCCCGGCCAGGGCCTGCCCCTCGGTCAGTGCGTGATGTCAGTCATGTAATTTAACCTGTGCCTCAGTTTCCCTCTGTGAGAAAGAATAATGTGTCTCGGGGCGCCGGGGTGGCTCAGCGGGTTGAGCGTCTGACTTGGGCTCAGGTCATGATCTCGCGGTTGACAAGTTCGAGCCCTGCGTGGGGGCTCTGCGCTGACAGCTCAGAGCCTGGAGCCTGCTTCGGATTCTGTGTCTCCCCATCTCTGCCCCTCCCCCACTCGTTCTCGGTCTCAAAAATAAATAAACATTTAAGAAAAATTAAAAAGAAAGAAAGAATAATGTGTCCCTACAGCAGGGTGGTTATAGCATAACTAGATTTACTCCCTAGCAGGGGGAGAACATAGGAGCCTCCCCGGCCCCCAGCACATGACAGGTCCTGCCGTCCTGTGGTCGGATGCTGGAGCCTAAATCGCCAGCCTTGTGTCCGCTCATCCCCTGCCTTCTGTCCTCCAGGTTGATCCTCGGGACCCACAGTCTCATCACGTCTCACACAGAGCACGGCGAGCATGCAGGTGGTGGCTTGGTCGGTTGGCGATCTCCCAACAGCTGGATCTCCGACAATGTGAAGCTTTTGTTTGGGATTTCCCCCCTCCTTTTAGTTTCGCTTCTTTTTTTTTTTTTTTTTTTTTTTAATCTTCTTTCATTTTTTGTCCTTTTTTTTTCTTTTTTCTTTGTTTCTTTTTTTTTTTTTTTTTTTTAATTTAAACGATTAAGACTTCAGAAGAGCAAGAAACTAATGCTGTGGAGAAACGACACGGACAAAGCATATGTGTAAATTTCATTTTTAATTTTTATAAGGGGTTAGGGAGCTATTTTGTTTTGTTCCTTTATTTTCCCTCTGTCTTCTTGGTTTTACCCATCCCCCGGTTCTGCTTCCAACACCTCACTTCCTCAGAGCGGGGCGGGGGGTCGGTCCCACCACGGGGGCGTGAAGACAGGAGGCAGCCTGCGGGCTGTCCTTCCGTGTCCCCCACCAGACGCGGGCACTGCCGTGCTGCTCCTCGCTCGCCCTCGGGCCTTAGAAATGATCAGAGGCGAAGAACCACCTGGAAGAGGAAGACAGGGTTTGGCCAGGAGAACTCAAGAAAGTCCAAACTGCGGGTTTGTTCTCTTTCGGCTTCTGGAAACTCTGGGCCACGCAGGACACGCAGTGGTGGGAGTCTGCGGGTGGCGGGGGCAGGCGGGGGGATCGAGGTGACTTCCCCCCCCCCCCTCCCCCAGCTTCCTAGTGGTTGAGTGTCAGCCCCGCCCAGCTCGACAAGCCTACCTTTCTGTTATCGGGTCTCCCTCCCTGAGGAAGACCCCCCCACCCCGCCCCGCCCCAGGAAAAAACTATTGTGCCAAACCTCTACCTGGGACACGGCCAGGTCTTCCGCAGGCAGCTGTCACTCCTGTGAGGTCAGCGCCCGTCACCTCCTGCCTCCTGGATCGTCCCCTTCCCACATGTGCCCGCCAAACGTCCCCGTTGTCACAGAGACTGCCTGAGTCCCTGAGATCCCGTTGTGACCATTGCCATAAGAACAGGGTGTCCTGAACTGCCTGCCACTGTCCTCGCCCCGTGAAGGGTGTGCCCCGCGTGTGGGCCTGTGGTCTCATGGCTGGAGACAGGGTTGGGTGCCGTCTTCCTCACCCCTAGGGACTTACTGTTAGGTGTCCCCGCTCAGCGTAAGCGTGTCTGGTGAGGAAAGAAGGGACCTGCGGAGAGCAGAGAAGGGGACGGGGTAGACCCCCTGCAGCTGTCAGGTGCCCGTTTGTGACCTGCCACCTTAAAGCTTCCCCAGCGCCACCCCGTGGACCTCACCACCAGTGTCTGCTCGGGCTGTGGTCTGTCTGGCCGTCCGTGCCCTCTGGCAGTGCTCTCGCAGCTCCCTCCTCTCGGGCTTCTGAACCCTGGCAGGGGCACGGGGACTGGCCTTGTGTGGTCCCTGTCACCCAGAAGCTGCTGGGGCTGCTTCAGAGGCTTTTCACCCCCTAACGGCCAAGCAGGAAAGGGTGTTGGGGGAAGGGGAAAGGAATTGTCTCACGTTTGTTTTCTGTTCTCTCTAAACCAGCATAGGATCGATAGGGGGAGGTAGTTGGAGGGCATTCGGGTTGGTGTGTGACCAAGGTGGGGGTCCCCCCCCCCCCGACCCCAAAGCAGCCGTCCTTTGGCCCCGGGAGTTTGGGAGAGACCCACACGACGCCACCCCCCAGACTGCAACCCCGCAACACACATTTCGTACTGCTCCCCACGGGCCCCCCACCCCGAGCAGGTGGTTGGCAGCTGGGAGCAGGGCTGCAGGTGCGAGCCGGGCCCTTCCCTTCCTGGTGAGACCCGTTGTGCCCACCTGCCTCCTGTCTCCTCTCAGGCGCCTCGGGGTTGGGCAGCGCAGTGTCCCTAATTACAGCACACTCCCCTTCTCTGCCTGTCGCCCGGCCCCCACTTCCCCTCAGGGGGCTGCTGTCTCTGTATGTGAACGGATGGGAAAAACAGTCCCCGAACTCGACCCCAGCCCTCCCTGCCTGCGGCCCCTGCCCTCAAGTCCCTGGTGAAGGCTCAGGCCTAACAAGGTATTTACCTTTTGCTCGACTTTTCCCCCTCTCTCCCCAGGTCCCTTCCCTCCATCTGGGCGAGGTCTTGGAGCTGCCGCGGTCCCCCTTTGTTACTTCTCTTGGCATCAGAGTAGCCCCTGTAGGTCCCAGGGTGTCTGTGCCCTTGGACAAGGCGGGTGGCCTGGTAGGGATAGCCGGCTTCTGCGTGCCCTTCCCTCGCAGAGCTCAGCTGATCCTTGCTTGGTGGCGGGGCCTCCTTCCCTGGCTCGGGATGGCCCGCTCGTTAGCCCCAAGTGCCTGCCTCTCCACCCCGAAGAGAGCGCCGGCTCTGCCCGCGGCCAGTGGACCAGCTTAGGGTTGGACCCGAGGAGCCCCATCCTCTTCCTCGGCCACCTTCCCCCTCTTCCCCCCGCCCCCGCCCACCAGCTTCCTGCCTTTTCATCCTCTCCACCTGCGCAGCAGCTCAGGGGCACCTCATTCTCCATGCCACCGCCTTCGGAAGGCCCGTCCAAGTTCTAGGAGTTTCCAGACCTTAAAATAGCAGTCGTCCTCTTCTTGGATCTGTGAAAAGGTTAGCCCGGAGGACGGAGCTTCTGGGCCTGAGCCCTGTGGGTGTGGGGCTCAGTTCCCCCCTCGGCTCGAGGACTCAGCAAGACAGATCATAGTGCCTTATTCCACTGCCCTCCCTTGACCAGACCTGCTGGCTCCGCCTGAAGCCCGCGGCATCCCTCTCCCTGTCCGTGTCCGTGTCGTGCCCGTCTGTCACACTCTCATCCCTGCCCACAGAGAGCCACGAAGGAAGAGTCCCCCTGCCCCCTCGCCCCATCCCACCCCGAGGGTTGCGGCCAGGCATAGGGTGTTCGGCATAGGGTGTCCTTTAGCTGAGGACAAAAGAACCACCGACTGGACTCTGGCTCTCACCCCCCCCAGCAGGTCCCCTCCCTCTTACCTCTAGCCAGGAGGATGCCGCCATCTGTTCGCTCAAGACCGGCTCCGCCTGACCCCTTTCTGGGCACCGGGGACTGAGGACCAGGCCTTAGCCTCCTCTCTTCCCAGAGGCATCAGGACGGGAGGGTGGGAATTCTTTCCTCCCACCTGGACGTGGCTTGCCCCCGACGGCTGCCCTTCCGAGGAAGTGTGTTCAATGTTTACTTGAGAAATACCCTGTTTACAGCTGGAGGAGAAACGTGCCCAACGCTGGCGGAGATCTGCCTCCCGACGGGGCCTGGCCTCCTTTACGGCACTGCCAGGGGTGGTCCCAGAGCAAATGAGGGCAGAGACGGCCGGGCGCGCACCCTGACCCCGCGGTGCTAAGACTACCCACTCACCACCTTCCTCGCAGCCTTCTTGCCCCCTGGACATTCCCCGCCTCGACCATTCCCTTCCTCCAAGGTTCTCTGCTCCTTGACATATCAGCTGGCTCCTAGAAAACCAGTGCTAGGTTATTTTTTGCTTGAGTCTTTCTAAGAAAAGGTGGAGCTGGCATGGTGGGAACGTTCTTTCTATGCTGTCGCAGTTCACCTTTTTAGAAGACGATCTTAATAGGATGGATGTCTGGGTTTCAGCCTCAAGAGTCTCTTGCGGAAAGTTGGAACCGCAGGAGTTGGGCCTCTACCCCGTAAGCAGGGGACCCCCCCAACTCTCTGCCCTCAGCTTGCCCTTTGCTGCCTGGGCTTCCGCCCTGCCCCCGAAGTGCGCCTCTCACCTTCGATCCTGCTCGCGCCCCCCCCCCTTTCCCCCGAAACACATCCGGGGGCTCCTGGGCGATTGCTTCCCCCAACTCCTCTCCCCTTCTTTGGCCTGTCCGGTGGCCCCCAGACAGACACAGCACTACTGGAGTCACCTAGGAACCGGTCAGCCTGACCACAGCCAAGCTTGGGGCTGAGGCCAGGCCTTTGGGACGCTGGGCCGGTCTCTGCTCCTGCCCGCCGGGCTTGGTGGGCAGGGACTTGACTCCTGTCTAGAGCGATGCCCTCAGAAGGGAAAGCAGGAGGTGGGATATGAGGGTTTCCTCCACGGCCACCCATGGAGAAGTGAATCCAGCTGCTGTCGGTTGCCCCGGGGGGGGGGAGGGGGTCCCCACTTTCCGCGAGAGGCCACAAGAGGAAAGGAATGTTCGGGAACATTGTAAAGAAATCCTTCGTGCCCCAGGGACCTCTTTCAGCAGAGCAGGGGAGCATTTGCGGGCGATTTCACATTCATGTGGGGCTGACTTGGGGGTGAGGGAGGCACGAAGTAGCCCAGGCACAAAGTTAGCTTCGAATACTAGTTGATAAATCTATTTTTCTTTATTTTCTTGTTTTGCACAGAAGCTGGTAATCTAGGACCTACGTGTGAACAACTTTATATGACTATTTTTTGTACTTGGTTTACTCGGGTTGGTATGATACATTATATTTAAGTTCCTTGAACACTGTGGATCCCCCTAATGTGTATGAATGACTGAGGCTTTGTAAATTAAGGGACGTTTGTGTGAATAAAGTTATTTGATGGGGTCAAAGAAGCCATACGTGATTTGGAAACGAGTGCTTTGTGGTTTTGTTGCCACCTGTTTGGGGGAGGGAGAGGCCAGCCCGTGCGGTGGCTCCCCGGGCCCAGGATCGGGGTGGGTGGGGGGGGCGGGGCACAGCACCAGACAAGAAAGAAGACCTTGGCCGCTGGGTGAGAAATCTCCCTGGTGGCCTGTGAGCGGGCTTCCCGCCCCACCCCATCCAGCCTGGCCAGCCCGCCACAGGGGTTCCAGCGGATTCCAGGGCCGCGGCCAGTGTTACCAGGCACTCAAACGCCCTTCCAGCCCCCAACACTGCTTCCACAAAGTTCTGTCCTCGGGATTTCCTTTTTTTTTTTTTTTTTTTTAATGTTTCTTTTTGAGAGAGCGGGAGAGAGACTGAGCGTGAGCAGGGGAGGGGCAGAGAGAGAGAGGGAGACAGAATCCGAAGCAGGCTTTAGGCTCTGAGCTGTCAGCACAGAGCCCGGTGTGGGGCTCGAACTCCTGAGCCGTGAGGTCATGACCTGAGCCGAAGTCGGACGCTGAACCGACTGAGCCACCCAGGTACTCCGGCCCTCAGGATTTTTAATGTAGAGATAAGGAGGGTCTTGCAGGGGGAAGGGGACAGGGGACTGTCCTTGAAAAGCTCTGGGGGAGGTGTGCTGACAGAGGAGCACAGAGCACCTCTGCGAGCTGAGGGGGTACCACACGCGTCCGGAGAGCAGAGGGCTCTCTCCGAGCTAGGCCGCACTGGTTGGCCATAGAGCCGCTCTCCCTTTGCCTGGCCAACAGCAGCCAGTTAATTCCACGGGACTGGCGTTAATTAAAAGCCAGGTGCTTCGGGGCGCCTGGGTGGCTCAGTCGGTTGAGCGTCCGACTTCCGCCCAGGTCATGATCTCGAGGTTCGCGAGTTCGAGCCCCGCGTCGGGCTCTGGGCTCACAGCTCAGCGCCTGGAGCCCGCTTCCGATTCTGGGTCTCCCTCTCTCTGCCCCTCCCCCTACTCACACTCTCTCAAAAGTAAATAAACATTAAAAAAAAAAAAAAAAGGCAGGTGCTTCAGTTGCCACCACCGACCTGCATGGTGGATTCGGGGGGTGTGCCCCTCTGCTGACGAGGACACTGAGGCCCAGAATAATCCAGACTGCTGGCTGAGTGCCTGGCGCACCGGGGAAGAAGGGAACTAATGCCACTTGGCGGGCAGGGACGGGTGATTTCGTCTCGCCGCACAAGTGAGGTCCGCAAGCAATATGGAGGTGATGATCGCTACCTCCAGGGCACCCGAGACTAAATAGGAACCTCGTATTGGGCCCGGCACTTAGGCTCCCAGCAAACGCTTCTATAGTTCCCTCTTCCCAGGGAGACAGGTTTGGGATTTTCCCGGAGTCTGCCGACTGATAAGGTACCACGCGGCCTCCGGAAAGCTTATCAATCCGTACGGGCCGGTGGTGGTGCTCGTGGGGCCCACGACTCGGCCTCCGACTCGGGACGGAGGGACCTTGTTGACCCAGGAATACTAAAAGTGCTGGAGGCTGAGTCAGGCTTCTGGAATGTGCGCTAGAGGAACAGATAAGTCAGGCTTCCTGCCTGATCTGAGAGTGGGCACGCCGCATTCCAGGCCCAGGCTTTGGTGTCTGAGAGGCTGCGGGGGGGGGGGGGGGAACAGAGCTTCCTGCAAAGGATCCTTCCGGGCTTAGCCTGCAAGCTTCGGAGAAGGACGACCCGCAAGTTCTCTCTAATAACTTGGTCAAGATAATTCACCCTTCTGAAGTGCACGAGCCCGTGGCTTCTCATATATCCAGAGCTGCGCAACTTTCGCACCGGCCGATTCCGGAACGTTATCACCTCAGGAAACACATCACACCCGTTAGCAATCACTTCTCATGCCCCGTCCCAACCACGCACCCCCAGCCCTGGGCAACCGCTGATCTACCTTTCGTCGGTGAATTTGCCTATTCTGGACATTCCGTGTGAGTGGAATCAGACACCCGGTGGCCTTTTGTGCCTGGCTTCTGTCACTTTCCAGTGTTTGCAGGGCCTGTCCGTGTCCTAGCGTGCGTCCGGGCTTCGTCCCCGCTTACTGTGGAATTGTGTTCTGTGGTCGGGGAAACGTCGTGTTCTAGAATGTACCCCTTCGTCCTCGATGGCCATCGGATTGCTTCCGTCCGGGGCTCTTAAGAATACTGCTGCCGTGAACGTTCGTGGACAAGGCTTTATGCAGACCCAAGGTTTTAATTCCCCTGGGCACACGCGTATCTCGCAGAACTGGTGGGGCCTGTGGGGCCTGTGCAATTGTTGAGGAACTGCCAAACTGTTTTCCAAAGAGGCTGTGCTATCTTACGTTCCCGCCAAGGACGCGCAAGGGTTCTGCTCTCCCCATACCCTGGCCCCCACTCGTAACCCTGCTTTTTTTATTGTGCTTCTCCTAGCGTGGTAAAGACGTCTACGCCCTTGTGCGATTTGTTGACGGCAGACAAGGGGAGAAGAGCTAATAGGTAGTTCGGTCCTGACCCAGCGAATACGAGGTGCCTAGCAGAGTTCAAAGAACGCAGGCTGACTCTATTTACTGGCTCCCTTGACCTTGAGGCAGATGACCTTTCTGCAGAGGAGTAACTATCCCCTGCACAGGGTAGTTGGCAAGACTAAAGTTTTGTCCAGCGAGCTACATGGTGGGCACTCCTCAGGGCGCCTCCTTGGCCCTGTGTCCCCGGCACCGGGCCTAACTAGGGCAGGGCTCACAAACGAAGAGGCTCCCGGGGCTCCCAGTGTGTCTGCGTCACTGGCCACACGAGCAGAGAGAGGCGTGTCCCCCCCGGTTCCCCCGCGGGGCCTCACTGACCCCCTCCAGACCTGAACCTGACGGGCCCTGCCGGCAAGGCGCTCCGGGGCCAGAGGAAGCAGGGCGCAGAGAAGCCGGACCGGGAAAGAGGGGAGCTCCGGGGGCCGTGGAGCCAGGCCACCGAGACCCACTGAAGGCGGGAGGCCACGCTCGTCAGACCTGCCCGGCCTGGGCCCTGAGCCTGCGAGGCCCGGACAAACCCACCGCAGCGGCACGGCACCCTCGCCCTTCGCTGGTCTTTCCGCTTGAAGGGTTGCAGCACCTCCCTGGCTTGGGAGGTCCCTGCACCACGTCCCACCCAGAGGAGCCCAAGGAGGGTCTATGGCATTTGAGACCGAGCCCTCAACCCAGCCCCCAACACCACAGATTTCCTTTTAAAGCATCAAAACGGGCCAACGCGCAAAACTCTCTGTAGCCCTCCATTGCCCGTAGAGTATTGCCCAGACCCTCTCCTTGGCCTATATAAGGCGCTTCTCCACCTCCTCCCCTTACTCCTCAGACCTGCTTGCTGCCCAGCACCTCCCACCCCCAGGCTCTACCCTCTGGCGGGCTGGGCTTGATTGCTGTCCTTTAAGCGTGCACACACACACACACACACACACACACGGGACATTTCCACCTCAGGGCCTTTGCACCTGCTGTCCCCTCTGCCTGCAGCACATTATTACCTCCTCGCTTCATATCAGTCTCTGCTCACACACCTGAGAGACCTTCCCTGGCCTCCTTATTTAAAGAAACACCTCACCACTGTCACCATCTCTTTAACATGCTCTCTGTTTCTGGGTAGCCCTGTCAGTAGGAGGAAGCTTTCGTATAGCATGCATGTATACATCACCCATGCAAGTGTGTGTGTATATGTAAATAATCTCTCCTTAAACAGTGCCTGACATTGAAGCCCATGGTGGGCCTTCAATACATATTTAGTAGGTAGATGGATGAGATCAGATTGCATTGGTAGGAACACAGCCCCAGGGGAAGGAACCTGCTTGGGCGCCTGCAGGGTGGGGGCGAGCGTCTGCGAGCGCGGCCGACGGTGGACAGCACGGCCTATAACCGATGGAGCCAGTTCAGGGATGTGTCCCTGCGTCACATCCGTAAAGGTGAACGAGAGGCTATGCATGCAGCGTGTCGGTGACGGGGCAAGAACCGGGCCCAGAATTTCTGCTCTATCTCCAGCTGGTCCCTTGGCCACAGCTCTGGGTGTGTGGGAGGGAAGTGCCCTGTTAGGGACACGGACGTCACTCCCCATCTGACCTATCTTCGTGAATCTAGACGCAGCAAAGTACGAAAACCCAACTGGAACAGCAATCAAGAAACGCGGATCCAGACCCAGCAAGGTCTCCTGCCGGCTGTGTGGGGTGTGGCAAATTCTCCTCTCCGGGCCGAATTGTATGGTAGATGCTAGGAATCGGACAGAAGGAATCGGACAGGCTCGTGACCTTGGCACGTTACTCTCTGAGCCTGTTCTTACCTAGAAGATGGCAGCAATACCTGTACCCACTTCATAGGTGTTTCTGGGAATTAATGAGATAATGCGTATGTCATCCATAGCGTGGTGCCTGACGTGAAATAAATTAATCCATAAATGGTATCTATCGATACTATTTTTTAATGTTCTTTGCTTTTGAGAGAACGTGCACGAGCCTTGAAGGAGGGGCAGGGAGAGAGCGAGAGAGAGGGAGACCGAGGATCTGAAGCGGGCTCTGCGATGA
Source organism: Leopardus geoffroyi (assembly GCF_018350155.1). Lineage (NCBI taxonomy): Eukaryota > Metazoa > Chordata > Mammalia > Carnivora > Felidae > Leopardus > Leopardus geoffroyi. Next base: position 29,134,352 of record NC_059336.1, read on the forward strand.
CAGCAGAGAGCCCCCCTGTGGGCTCGAACTCAAGAACTGCGAGATCGTGACCTGAGCAGAAGTCAGACGCCTAACCGGCTGAGCCACCCAGGCGCCCCTTGATAATAGTTTTTGGAGGGGCAAAAAAACATCCTTTTTAAGGTGCTTCTCCAAAGAAAGAAAGCACTCAGAGTGCAGATATTGTTCAGGAATGTTGTGTGTCTCATACCCCTTCCGTGTCCCAGTGCCCACTAAAGGCCCTGAGAAGGTCCGTATGAGCCCAGCTTCTCAAGCTTCGCCGATGCCCCCACATCGAACACCTACTAACGTCTCCTGACGTCAGGGTTCTGGAGAGCTAAACAAGACCATTTCTGCAGCTCTCAGATCCTAATTCCCCATCAGGGGACTTTAGCCACCCCATCCGGTTTCCCATGGGGCGGGAGTGACTTCCCTCTGCAAAAGCCTCCAATAATTGCCTCTGCTTGGTCTGCTGGTTCCTTGAGGCCAGATCGGAGTATGAGGAATTTAATAACCACGGTCCGGGCCCCCTGCCAAAATGCTGTAGGGCCCTGGCCCGGACGGCTCGAATGTGGTGAGAACAGAGAGAGCAGTGGCCCCAGCCAGCAGACCGGGCCACTGCCAAAGCCCTCTCGCTCCTGGTGCCCGTCTGGCCGGAGCCCAGGCACTCTGCGGCCAGTGTTGATCCAGCACAGATCTAGCACTCCGCTGGGAGGCACCTGCAGTTTGGGGGATACGCCCGCAGGCCCTCCGGGGAGACCGCCTGGGGTCAAGTTGCTTTACCTCTTCAGGACTCAGTTTCCTCCTATGAAAAGCGTGGCTGTGAGGACTCGGTGTGGCTGCCTGAACAGGTGACCCCAAGCAGCAGCCGCCGAAGCAGGAGAGAAGCTGGGTCTCTCTCTCCCGTGAAGGAAGGGTGAGGCGGCAATCCAAGCGCTGTCGCGCTGGTCACGCGGTGAAGTCACAGGGGATCCCCTCTCCTCCTGCCTTCCCGTCCTGACCTCTTCAGCAAGTGGCTCACCCTCAAGGTCACTTCCCAGCCCAAGATGGCCGCGGGAGGGTCCTGTTCTCATCCCGGGCAACGTCAAGGAGGGAGGGAGGAAGAGAGCTTGCCCCCTCCTTCCGTGGAAACTTCCCTGAAGTCCCACACCCCCCCCCCTTCTGCTTACACAGCACTGGCTGGAGCTTAGCATGCCCACTTCCGGTGCCAAGGAGGCTGGGAAACAGAGGCGGCCGCCGTCTTGTTACTGAGGTTGAGGGAGGCTGATGCTAAGGAAGGTCAAGTATTACCATTCTGCGGACCTGGGTTCAAAAGAAAAGAGATAACCAAATTAGCCAGCGGGCGTCTAGGGAGGCTCAGACAGAGCTGGGGTGACGGCCATGTGGTGCCACCAGCACAACTGCCCGATGCGGAAAGCTGTAGCCTTGCGTTCTTGTCTGCCGGCCTGTCATTTCTTCCGTGCGTGTGTATGGGGCGCCACCCTCTAGGGCTGGGGACCCAGGGGAGACGGGCGGAGAGCCAGTGTTTCTTTTAACGGCGATGGAGAGCAGGCTCTGAAATCCAGGGCCTGGGTTAGAGTCCCACGTCTGCCACTTCCTGTGTGTTGCTGGACGATGTCCTTAACCTCTCTGGGCTTTGTCGTCTTCGCCTTTAAGATGGAGAAGACGAGAAACACCATCACAGGGTGATTCGGAGAGCTAAAGGAATGAATACAAATAAAGGGCTTGGAACCCTGCCCAAAAAATCCCTCCGATCTCTTCAATGGACCCAGCAAGCCTGTCCATACCTTCTCCGCTTCCTTCCTGCCCGCACTGACCATTCACCGAGCACGTTCTCGGCTGCTCCCTGGAGATTCAGAGATGCAATGCATCCAGACCTGTCCATATTCCTTCGCCACAGGGATGTTTCCTGAGGCCCTACGGTGTGCCAAGCTCCGTGTCACAAGCAGACCGTCCCGAAGGGAACGGGGCAGAGGTGTGGCGTTGGGGCAGGACCCGCAGAGGGCATACGGTGGGCACCCTGGCTCAGACACGGACCTAGGAGACCCGGGGTCTGGCCCCGGCTCCGTTGGTGGGGTGCCGCCTGTGGACGCCTGTGTCCCGTGACTCTGGACGGGCAGCCCAGCCGGGCCTTGTGGACAGGGCCTGGGAGAGGAGGCTACCGATTCTAGCACAGAAAAGCCGTCCTTTATTTTCCTGGGTCATCGAATGAGCAGTAATCAGGGAACAAAAGGTGATTAGCCCTGGATGCCTGCAAAGTCCAGCCAGTTCTCTGCTCTCAGGGCCCCAAGCTCGCCTCCCGGGACAGTTCCTGTGACCCCTCGCCTACCCCTGCCTATTCTTGAGACCCTCCCACCCCAGCCAGCTTGGGAGAGTGGTGAAGATCATGAGTTCTGCCCACTCAGTTGTTGTTTTGTTTTGTTTTGTTTTTAATTTTTTTTTTCAACGTTTACTTATTTTGGGGGGGACAGAGAGACAGAGCATGAACGGGGGAGGGGCAGAGAGAGAGGGAGACACAGAATCGGAAACAGGCTCCAGGCTCTGAGCCATCAGCCCAGAGCCCGACGCGGGGCTCGAACTCACGGACCGCGAGATCGTGACCTGGCTGAAGTCGGACGCTTAACTGACTGCGCCACCCAGGCGCCCCTGTTGTTGTTTTTTTTAAGTTTCTTGTCATTTATTTTGAAAGAGAGCAAGAGAGCAAGTGGGGGAGGGGCAGAGAGACAGACGGAGGGGGACAGAATCCCAGGCAGGCCCCGCACTGTCAGGACAAGAGCCCAACCCTGGGGCTCGAACTCACGAACCATGAGATCGTGGCCTGGGCCGAAACCTAAGAGTCAGACGCTTCACTGAGCCACCCAGGCGCACCCCCGCCCGGCAACCCGTATCAGTTAATTCACAGCCCCTCGGTTCCGATGGCTCCTTCCATAAATACTCTACAGTGAGCAACAAAATTCCTTTAAGTATTTCTCCCGCAAAGTGAGCATGATTTTAAGATCTCAGCAGAGGACTCCGGGGGGCCGTTGTAGAAGGAAAAGAAAGGCCTCTTGCAATTTCAGCTTGGGAGGTGGGGCTGGGGGTCCTGCGGTGGATTCTTACCTGGCATAGACCCGGAAGGTGAGCCGCCTGTGCCCTTGCGGCCTCAGCCCGGTGATAACCTTTCTACAGCCCTCCTGTAACCAAAGCCCCTCCGTGACCCACACACAGTCGCCTGTGGCCTGGAGAGTCTCCCAGACACAACAGTGCTCTCTCTCCAAGCCCATGTGCGGCCCAGGGAGTCTGGAGGTCACCCGCCGGCCGGCGCCCGGTCTCCCGCTGCCCTCGGCGGTTGGCTGAAGGCCTGCTCCCCTCTACACACACCCTCTGGAGCGTGGCCTGTGGCTTCCCCCCAGAAATCCCAGACCGGCTCCAGCCTGGTGAGGCATCGCACGTGCCCGCTACCTGGTGACGGCCCTACGCCTTTTCCAACAAGGTCTAAACCCCGCCCTCCTCCCTCGGGCATTTGTGAAAAAAACCTACAGCCAACATCACCCCTCAAGTTGAAAGACGGGATCCTTTCCCTCTTACATCAGGAACAAGAAGGGACGTCCCCTCTTGGCATTCCACCTTTTCTGGAGTTTCCGGCCAGTGCCAGCAGACAAGAGCTACAACTCAAGACGAGGCATGAGATGAGAGAGAGGTAAAAGCATGTCACGATCAGCACACGACATCACCATCTCTGGAGCACATCCGAGGGAATCCATGAAAAAAACCCGCTAGCGCTGATCGAGTTTGGCGGGGTTCCGGGACACGAGATCAATACCCAACAGTCCACTGTATTTGTACCTGCCAGCGATGAATAATCGAGGATTGAAAACAGGAACAACCACAACAACAAAAATAGCATTTACGGTATCATCAGAAAGTCCGAACTACTTAGGGATCGATCTGACAAAGGATACGAAAGACTTGGGCAGTGAAAACGACAAAGCACTGTCAAGGGAAATGAAGGAAAGCCTAAATAAGCGGAGGGACCTAAGTCAGTGCTCATTATTCGCAGATTCCACGTTTGCGAATTCACGCGCTCGCGAAGACGTACTCGTGCCCGCCAAATCAATAATGGCGGTGCTGTCGCAGTGAACTCCCAGACACGCGCAGGGCAGCAAAACGTTTGAGGAGCCCGATGCACATTCCTAGCTGAGGTCAGACAAGGCAATGCTCTCTGCCTTCTCGTCCCTGCTCCCAGACCATAAGCAAGTGAGCCAGGGTCCTTTCCGTAATCTCTTTAGGGGTATGCTCTTCACGTTTGTACTTTTTGTTCGTGATTTAAAAACGGCCACCGCGTGCTATCTGAAGGTCCTTTGTGCAAGAAGGCTGTGACGTGCCTTACTGAGAAAATGTGCGTGTTAAACTTCACTCGGGCGTGAGCAATAGGACTGTTGGCTGTGAGTTCGATGGTCATAAATCAACCGCAGATGTTACCTAAGTTCCCTTGAGACAGAAACACACATAAAACAAGACTGTTTATCGATCAATTGGCAAAAACGGGACCGGAAGCTCCAGGGAGCTAACGTCGTATTTCCCCAGGAAGCCACGGTTCGGTATGCACTAATTCAGCATTCACGGAGACTTTTTTAGACCGTGACTACTGTGAATGATGAGAGTCCACCGGACTTTGTTCGGGGATGAGAAAACTCAATGTTAAGATGGCAGTTCTCCCCAGATCGATCTATGGATTGATTCGGTGTAATCCCAACCAACATGCCAGCAAGCTTCTCTGTAAACATTGACAAGCTGATTTTAAAATTCATGTGGAAATGAAAAGGACCTAAAATGGTCAAAAACAGATCTGAAAGGGGGCACCTGGCTGGCTCAGTCAGAAGAACATGTGACTCTTGATCTCAGGGTTGTGAGTTTAAGCCCCGTGCGGGGTGCAGAGATTACTTAAATAAATAAACTGAAAAAAAAAAACAGATATGAAAAAAAAAAAAAAACTTAGGAGACTAACACCGACGGCTTTTAAGAATTATTATGAAGTAAGGGGCGCCTGGGTGGCTCAGTCGGTTAGGTGGACGACTTCGGCTCAGGTCACGATCTCGCGGTCCGTGAGTTCGAGCCCCGCGTCGGGCTCTGGGCTGATGGCTCAGAGCCTGGAGCCTGCTTCCGATTCTCTGTCTCCCTCTCTCTCTGCCCCTCCCCCGTTCATGCTCTGTCTCTCTCTGTCTCAAAAATAAATAAAAAACGTTAAAAAAAAAAATTAAAAAAAAAAAAAGAATTATTATGAAGTTATAGTAATCACAACAGTATGACATAAATGCAGACATACAGATCACAAGACAGAACAGGGTCCAAAAATAGACCCACACAGGAGCGCCTGGGTGGCTCTGTGGGTTAAGCGACTGACTCTTGATTTCATTTCAGGTCATGATCTCATGGTTTGTGGGTTCGAGCCCAGAGTCAGGCTCTGCACTGACAGTGTGGAGCCTGCTTGGGATTCTCTCTCCACCCCCTTCTCTCCCCCTCCCTGCTCTCTCTCTCTCTCTCTCTCTCAAAATAAATAAATAAACTTAAAAAAAATAGACTCACGCATTCGGACAACTGATTTTCAACAGCTACAAAGGCAATTCAGTAGAGGAAGTACTGCCTTTTTTTTTCCTTTTTTAAATTTGTTTTGAGAGAGAGAGCTAGAGAACAAGCGGGCGAGGGGCAGAGAGAGAGAAGGAGACGGAATCCCAAGCAGGCTCTGTGCTGTCGGTGCAAAGCCCCCTGCGGGGCTCGAACTCACCAACAGCAAGATCATGCCCTGAGCCGGACGCTTAACCGACGCCGGAGAAAATCTTTGTGGTCCGTGGTTGGGCAGGAATCTCTTAGATCTGCCACCGAAAACACAAACCGTAGAAGGAGCAGCACGACATCAAAACGCGACACTCCCGCAGCTCCAGGGACGCTTCGTAGAATGTGAAGACAGCACACAAACTGGGAGAAAGTCTTTACCCAGATGTCATCAAGGACTCGCATCCGGGATACTTAAAGAACTCTTACAGGGGCGCCTGGGTGGCGCAGTCGGTTAAGCGTCCGACTTCAGCCAGGTCACGATCTCGCGGTCCGTGAGTTCGAGCCCCGCGTCGGGCTCTGGGCTGATGGCTCAGAGCCTGGAGCCTGTTTCCGATTCTGTGTCTCCCTCTCTCTCTCTCTGCCCCTCCCCCGTTCATGCTCTGTCTCTCTCTGTCCCAAAAATAAATAAACGTTGAAAAAAAAAATTAAAAAAAAAAAAAAAAAAAAGAACTCTTACAACTGAAGAACAAGAAAGCAACCCAGCACAAAACTGGCCAAAGATTTGAGTAGGCGTGTAACAAGTGAAGAGCAAACATAGGGCGAATAGCGCGTGAAAAGGCACTCAACATCCCTGGTCGCTAAGGGAAATTGGAGTATTTTAAGTTTTCAACATGCGAACGTGACACTTCACACTGCAGTGAGATGTCACTGCACACCGAATAGAATGGCTGCAATTCTGTTCCTTTAGGCTGACCACGACAGTCTGGGGGTGCGTATATGCGGGAACCAGAGCTCAGACACTGCTTGGCAGGAATACGAAATGGTAGGACCACCTTGGGAACACATTGATGGTTTCTCCAAGATTAAATGCACACCTCCCAGATGATCAAGCCATCCCACTCCTAGGTGTTTATGCAAGAGGAAGAGAAGTATATGCTTTTGCAAAGATTTACACGAATGTTCATAGCAGCTTTATTTGTAAGAGTCCCCAGCTGGAAACCGCTAGAATGTCGATCACCAGAGCGACACGTGGGCACATTGCGATATATCCATCCGACGGAATGGATGCCACACAAGGGATGAAGTCTGGGGACCCACGGGAACAGGGAAGGAGCCCGGCGATGACGCTGAGTGGAAGGAACTAACGTGAAGGAGCACAGAAGGGTGCTTCCATTTCTAGAATGCTCTAGAAACTGCAAGCTCATTGACATGACTGAAAGCAGATCAGAGGTGGCCTGGGGACGGTGAAGGGCTGGAGGGGAAGGTGACCAGATGAAGACGGAAATGCACGAGGAAGCATTTGGAGTGTTCGCTCCCTTGAACACGGTCATGATTTCATGGGTGTAGACATATGTCAAAACGGATTAATTGTACACTTTAAATACACGCAATCTATTCTATGTCAGCTATGCCTCAATAAAGTTGTTCGTAAAAAAATTGTTGGGGGACATAAAGAGTCAGCTTGAAGGGACTTCCACCGGCCAAACTCAGGACATCAAGAAGAACAGGGATCATCACAGATTTTTAAACCCATTGAATAGTAACGATGATAAAAGAATCTATTGGGGCGCCTGGGTGGCTCAGTCGGTTAAGCGTCCGACTTCAGCTCAGGTCATGATCTCGCGGTCCGTGAGTTTGAGCCCCGCGTGGGGCTCTGGGCTGATGGCTCAGAGCCTGGAGCCTGCTTCCGATTCTGTGTCTCCCTCTCTCTCTGCCCCTCCCCCGTTCATGCTCTGTCTCTCTCTGTCTCAAAAATAAATAAACGTTAAAAAAAAATTAAAAAAAAAATCTATTAAGTGCATCGTAATACTACAAGAAGGTGGGGGAAGACTTTCCTTTACCGAACAATATAGAAAGGTTAATAGAACTAGAAAATTCTCCACATTGCAGCCCCCCCAAGGCCCTCATGGATTCAGGCAAGGTCTCAGTAGCTGCTAAAAATCACGGTGTGAAAATTTGTGGGGGAATTCGCACAGGACATTCACACAGTCTCAGACATCATAATTCATTACACAGACGGATTCTTATTTACAAAGGGAAAGATTAACTTTACAATGGAGAGATCTGTCGGAACCACTTTAATCGAATGATCACATTTAACAACACTAAAGATAGGACAAGCTGGCATGATGCCTCCTTATGTAACGCCCTGGCCTGGGGGGCGGGGGCGGGGGGGGGGGGTTGCTGTGACCTCACCTCTGTGTTATTGCCCCAAATGTTCCGCCCGAACCTAATCACGAGGAAACAATCAGATACGCCCAAATGGAGGGTCATTCAAGACAACTGGGCTGTCTCTTAAAAAATGTCCGTGTCACGAAAGAAAAAAAAAGAAAAAAAAAAAAAAGGCGGTGTGGGCAGTACAGTGGGCACTATTCATTCTTGATTTGACACTAAAAGAATGTAACCAGCAAATGAAGGGTCTGCTCCTGGATGGAATCCTAGATTGAAAAACAGCTCTAGAGGACATCGTCGAGCCATTTGGAGAACTCCGGATACGGGCTGTCTGATGACAGACTGCATACTGAGTGTGACGATCGTATTGGGACAATGGTCAACGTTTTGGTTATTTCGGTGTTTTCGTTGTAGAGAAGAATGGCCTTATTTTTAGGTGGTAAATGGGTACGTGCCGAGGCATCTAGGGATGAAATGCTATGATAGCTGTACCTCTCTCTTTGACCCCTGCAGAGACAGAGAAAGGGAGGGTGAAGGAGAGGGAGAGCCTATGGGGCCACGTGCAAACAACTGGGGTCAAGGGTGTGTGGGTGTTCGTTGTACGAGTCTTTTAACTCTTCTGCCGGTATGAAAACACTACAGTTTAAAATAGGAGGGATAAAAGGGGGGTGCCTGGGGGGGCTCAGTCAGACTTTGGCTCCGGCCATGACCTCCTGGTTCATGGGTTCGAGCCCCGCGTCGGGCTCTGTGCGGACTGCTCGGAGCCTGGAGCCTGCTTCGGATTCTGTGTCTCCTTCTCTCTCTCTGTCCCTCCCCGCTCACTCTCTGTCTCTCTCCGTGTCTCAAAAATGAATAAGCATTTTTTAAAAAAATTTTTTTTTTAATGTTTATTTCTTTTTGAGACAGAGAGAGACACAGCATGAACAGGGGAGGAGCAGAGAGAGAGGGAGACACAGAATCGGAAGCAGGCTCCAGGCTCTGGGACATCAGCCCAGAGCCCGACGCGGGGCTTGAACTCACGGACCGCGAGATCGTGACCTGAGCTGAAGTCGGACGCTTAACCGACTGAGCCACCCAGGCGCCCCTGAATAAGCATTTTTTAAAAAAAAGGGAGGAGAGGGGCTCCTGGGTGGCTCAGTGGGTTAAGCGTCTGACTCTTGATTTCGGCTCAGGTCAGGAGATCGTGGTTCGTGAGATCGAGCCCCAGGTCAGGCTCTCGGCCGACAGCACGGAGCCTGCTTGGGATTCTCTCTCTCCCTCTCTCCCTTCTCCTCCCCTGCTCGTGCATGCGCAAAATCTTTCTCTCAAAATAAATAAACTTTTTTTAAAAAAGGGAGGAGAACCAGTGAGGGTAGGGAGCCCAGAGGGTCTTGCCAGCTGGAGAGACAGCTTAGGGCTCAGACCTTTGAGCACCAGGCCATACCTGGGCCTCTCCCGACTTACCACCCTCCTGGAGGCCTCTTTCTCCTCATAGCAGCCACAGCCCTGCTGGGTCTTATCAGACCATGATAGCGGGACAGGACAGTTATCCCCTCCTGCCGGGTTCTTCCCTGTGAGAGCTCCCTGGAGCTCAGAATAAAGCGTGGGTGAGTTGGGGGGGGGGGGAGGGGGAGGGGCGGGCAGTACAAGGACAGGCTGCGATGTCCTCAAGAGGTACCAGGCCACCAGCTGTGTTTGTACATGAGTGACATTACGTCTGCTTCCGGGACTATGTTTACCCCAAGATCCATTCACTAAAACCTATCCAGATGGCTTCCGTCTCATGGAAGGTGACAACCAAAGTCCTCTCTACAGCACACAGGCCCTGACAGGCTTTTGGTCGGCTCCCGTCCCCATCCTGCCCCAAGTGCTCTCCTCACCTCCCTCATGCTGCGCCAGTCCCCCACACTTCTGCAGCAGTTTTGAGAACACACATCCCAGCCACACACCCCTGCCCCAGGGCCTTTGCACCTCCTCGTTCTCCTGAAATTCTCCCCCTCCCGTAGCCGATATCCACTCAGCTCCCTCCCTCCCCTCTGGTCCCTCTTGCTGGCTTTCTTTGTATATTTCTCCTGAGCACCTGTCACCACCTCACCCTGCCGGGGGTTTGTCATGCCGTCTCCCCGCTAGAGTGCCCGTTGCCCGAGGGGAGCCATTTTGGTCTGTCGTGTTCACTCCTCTACTCCCCGCACCCTGAGAAGGCCTGCTGTCACGACAGGTGCTCAGTACAGGTTTCTCGAGCGACCGCGTCCGAGGCCAGGTTTCCCCTCTCCTCCGGACGGCCGTGTGTGCGCGCGTGTGCGTGTGCCGGACGGGCTGGGGGATGGGGAGCCGGGAGCCATCTGGGTCAGTCTCTTGAGACTCATTTCCTGGGGTGTGGGCAGAGTTCTCAGAGGGTTGGGTGGATGCCACTCGCAGCATCAACACATTACATAATCTGGCACTGGGCAGGGGTGACGGGGGCAGGCAGGGCCTTTATTCTGTGTCTGCCCAGAGAAGCTTCCCAGGCCACGTCCCAAGCTGCCAACCCTTCAGCTTTGTGCCCTCTAATCGCCCCGACAGGACCCACCGCCCATTCAGCCTGCCCACTGGCTCTGAAAGGAGCCTGCACGGATGCCTGGGGCGCGGGAGGAGCTCGGGTCCCGGTGTGCCCCACCTGGACACTGATGACCCTATAAGACCCAGCTCACCTGTCCACCTGCCCACACACGCCCCGGGTTCCATGCGCTCGCTTGGAACCCAGCCCAAGTGCCCGCTGATGTTCCCTGCATTGGGACTCAGGCCTGAGCTGCCTCAAGGGGTGCAACCCAGCGCCCCAGGCCTCTTCTTCCCCACAGAGTGACCCAGGTCAGGTCAGGTGGCCCTGCGGGCCTCGGCGTCCTCTTTTACCAGGAAGTTGTGCGGGTAACAGACCTCACAGAGTTACAGGAAGCGGTGGGTCGCCCTCAGAGGTCAGCAAGTGAGAGCTACTGGTATGGTCCCAGTCACAGAGGGGCCAGTCGGCCGGGCCCAGACCAGGTGCTGGGGATCCAGAACCATCCATGCCCTCAGCGTCTGCTTTCCCGGCACTTAACAGCCCCGAGCAGGGAAACAGAGACAAATAAAAGCATGCAGCGAGCGGTAAGTGCTTTAAAGGCGAGAAATCAGGGGCGCCTGGGGGGCTCAGTCGGTTAAGCGCCCGACTGCAGCTCAGGTCGTGATCTCACGTGAGTTCAAGTCCCACATCGGCCTCTGTGCTGACAGCTCAGAGCCTGGAGCCTGTTTCGGATTCTGGGCCTCCCCCTGCCTCTCCCCTGCTCGTGCTCTGTCTGTCTGTCTCTCTCTGTCTCTCAAAAATAAAGATTTTCAAAAGTTAAAAAAAAGAAAGAGGAGAGAAATCAGAGCAACGGGACAGAAAGCATGGGGCTGGCAGGGCAGGCTTCCCCGCAGAGGCGATGGGGGGGGGTAAGGCCTACCTGAAGGAAGGGGTGAGCCAGGCCACGGCTGGGGAGGGGTGCGGCAAGTGCAAAGGCCCTGAGTGGCGGGTCCGGATGGGGTGGGAGCTGGGGGGGGGGGGGCTGCAGCAGAATAAGCGGGTGTGGGAATGAGGTGGGACGCGATAGACCACGCAGGGCGTGTTGTCGGTCATTGCAAGGTCTTTGGCTTTTCCTCCCAGTGGTACGGGGAGACTCTGGAGGGCTCTGAGCCAGGTGACAGGACCCGGTTTCCATTTTCAAAGGGTCTCTCAGCTTCCATGCTGGTAATAGATTTGGGTGAGAGGCTGGCGGGGAGGGGGCGGGGAAGCAGCGGGGGGACCCAGGAGATCCAAGAAGTGGTCAGAGTCGGGGGCGATCCTGAAAGCAGGGCCCCCGGGATCAGCAGACGAGACGAGACGGTGACAAGGTGCACTAATGACATCTATCGGCACCTCGTCCCCGCTCCCGGGCATGCCCTTACCTACGGAAACGTCTCAGAGGGCCACAGTGCCCCGAAAGCTGCTTGCTGACCTCATTGTAAAGATAGAGAAACAGGGGCTCCGTGAGAGGGGAGGACAGGAACCCCGGGGCAGGGTGGCGCAGAGTGGTCTCTGTTCCCCACCCCCCGGAACAGGTTTCCTCTCCTGGGAGGCTGTGGCCCAGGCCAGGGCTTGCACACTCTCCCTCCGGCCACTCATGGCCCTTTGCTCTGAGAGAGCTCCCCCCATCTCATTACAGGGCTAGTGAAACCTCCGTGCGCCTTCTCTGTACCAATGCCACAGCCACCTGCCCAGCACCTCGCCCTGCACCCTGGTGTTCCCATAGCCCCACCCACTCAAGGGCACCTCCAAAGAGCTTACCTGCTCTCCCATGCACACCCACACTCTTCTTCCCATCCCTGGGTGGGTGAGGACCCTGCCCCTCCCTTGCATCTACTCTTGGAAGGAGGTACCTTGTGGATGGCCCCGTTATACAGATGACAAAACCAAGGCACAAATAAGTGCGCCGGCTTGCCTCTCAAGTCAGCTGGCTGGTGAGCGGGCTCTGAAGCGGGCCGTCCTACTCCAGAGCCTAACCCTACCCTCCACTGTCCGCCAGCCGGGACTGGGGAGGGGCTAAGACTCGAGGAACATGAAGAGTGCTTGACGAGCATCCACTCCCTTGCCCTCGCCCTTGCCCTTGTACAAAGTGCCGCCTCCTGGAACGGCTCCTCACGACACCCACCGCTGTGCCCGACTCTGTGACGCGCTGTGACCGCGCCCATTTTACAGATGAGAAAAACCAAGGTCCGGAGCAGTGGAGGCATTAGCCAATTTCGCATAATTAGAAAGCGGCAGACGAGGCTTAAACGCAGGTCTGTGCGATGTCAGAGCTTGTGCAGACGCAGAAGAAGGCAGTTTCTTCCGAGCCTGTTACAGGAGACGGTTGAGTGTTTCTGGGAGGGGGAAGGGGGACAGAAAACCCTGGTCGATAGCAGACCGGGCGGAGGGCAGAGGATCCGAACCCAAGGCTTCTTTTACACTTTGGGGTTTTCTTCTGGATGAAAAAAGCAGTTCGTTATGGAGACGGCCACTGCGTTTTGCCACCTGAAACGTCGATAGCCAAGGTAATTGGGGTCCTCTGTCTGGCCGCTCGGTCCCTGAAAAGAATTTTCAGGTAGATTTCAGCCGGGAGCGCTGAATTCCACTTAGAATGTAAAATGTGTGTGTGAAGTGTTTCCTCTGAAGTGGGAATAGGTAATTGATTTTCTTAAAGAAGGTGACCTTTCTGGGCTCTGGAAAGCGCTCTCAGGGTCCTTTCTTATTTTTCTGTGCATAAAGGCAATTATCCCAGGTCAGCACTCCACACGGGAAATGGGACCCGCTAATTTTACACAACAAATGTTTCACTGTAGCTTTTCCTTACTGCGAGAAGGATTATTAAATCAGCTTGTTTCACATCAGGGAGGTAAACCTGGCCCCTGCCTTCACCAGGGAGGCTGAGGTGAGGGATTCCAGAGGGTCTGGAAAATCCCGCCTCTGCTGCTACCCCACGCTGTGCCCCCGGGACGGCCACGGTCCCCTCTGCCCTCAGTGCCTCGTCTGTGCAAAAGCGATCGTCAGAGTCACAGTACCCTCTGTGGAGCCTCTGAGGAGCATTCCCGCCGCTGGTAGATGGTGCAAATGGCCACACACATATCCCCGCCCTCCCGTCCGTGCCCCTTTGCAGTCCTCCCTCGCCTGACTCCGGGCATGGCCTTGTCACTTGCTTTGGCCAATGGAACAACAGCAAATGTGACACACGCAGAGGCTTGCAGAGCACGCGCTCCTCTTTAGAACTCCAAGGCCACCACGTGATTGAGCCTGAGCCAGCCCTGCTGGAGGATGGGAGGCTGCACGAGACACATGAGCCGTCCCAGCCTCGAGCCCCCAGACCAACCAGCCCGTCAACTGCCAGACAGGTGCAGGGGGCCAAGCGAACCATCTAGTCCCAGATGAGCTGGTCCAGACTGGAAGAACTTCCCAATAACCTATAGGATTGTGAGAAATAATTGCCGGCTGTTGCATCCACTGATTTTTCAGGGGCTGTTTTGTTCCACAGCAGCAGCTCACTGCTACATCAGCTGTTGGTCCCGTATCTGGTAGGGCCTTTGGTTCGGGGGTAGAAGGAGAATTCACTGGGAGATTACTGAGGATCACAGAATTGAGGGGAAGCCCGGAGTACCAGGCTTGGTCTGAGCAGGAACCGGAACGGTTGCTGGAAGATTTGTCAGGGCCCTGAGTACAGCATGAGCAGGTCCACCGTCCCTCCACCCCTGCATCCCCCCCATCCTCGGAGTCACAATCCCATAGGGCGGAAAGAGATCACGTGCCGGGCCTGGGCTGTAGCGTCACAGTGAGAAGCCCAAGGAAAAGACAGCCACAGGGCAGAGATAAAGCATGAGGCCCCCGGAGCCAGCCTCCCTCCGCTCAAATCCCAGTCTGCTCCCCAGGAGCACGTTAATCTTTGAGCTTGCTTTGGTCCTCTGGAAACGAGCTGGGTTAACTGCAAAGATGCAATGACCTGATGCATGTCAAGCCTGAGAACAGCACCTGGCATTCAGAAGGCCCTTGATAAGTTAATTCGTATTATTATTATTATTATCATCATCATTATATTCTGCGTGCTGCAGTGGGAGACGAGAACTGCAAAAGTCATCCTGAGGGATCTGTCACATGACTAAGACTCCATGCGATGTGGGAAAGGTAATCCCCCAGAGGGGATCGGGGCACTGTTAGGGAGGGGGGGACAGGTATTGGGCCAAAACCGATAGATGCCCCCTTTGGGGATGTTGTGAGGACCCGACATCATCATTCCTGATGCCGTCGCCCCGCACTGTGTGCGGGGACAGAGACAGAGGCGAGGGGGACCTAGTCTCTGCCCCCCGGGGCCGGCCTTCTGGCTGGGGGGCAGGAACCCTGCCTTTGCTGGGCTCCCGGAGTAAGCCCCTTCCCCTCTCTGGGCCTCGGCTTTCTTGCTGATGTGATTGAGGTGCTGGAAGGGGTCAGGGATTTTTCCGAAACGGTTTAGGCTCCCTTTTTTCCGCGCGAGAGCCAAATAAAATGGATGAAAGGGGCAGGGGGAGTCTCAGAGTCCCACTGGTGAGCCCAGCTGCTCTGCGGCCTCCCCTCTGAGGCCCCGGAGACGCCGCCGTGCAGACACCTGAGGCTCCAAGGAGACCCGCCTGCAAAACAGAAGCAGCAGAAACGATGCCTCGGAAGAGAAACATGGGACTGGAATTCTCACTTTGCCCCTTGTTTGCTGTGCGGTCTTGGGTCAGTCCTCTGACCTCTCTGTCCCATCTGTATCATCTCTGCAGTAAGGATGGGAAGTAGAAGGTAGACCTGGGTTTCCAGGGCCTGGGTCCCCATGCTGCCTCGCTCTGTGCCTTGGCAAGCCCCCAGCCCCCTCCTTTCACTGGTCCCCAAACCCGATGGCAGACTGGGAGTCCTCATTCCCGCCTCTCCCAGGTCTGCCTCTCCAGGGGCATGACGGCTTTACGGAGTCCCCAAAGCACAGCCTGCCCCCTCCTCCCTCCCGGGTCTGATGGAGGAGAGAAGTCTGGAAGGCCCCTGGCAGCCCCCACGGCCCAGAAATAGCAGGCCAGCTGGTGGGCGGCTGACCTCGGGACTCAGGGCCGGAACTGAGGCTTGTTGCCTGGCAACAGGCACCATTCACACACCGTGGGTGGCAAGGGGTTCTGGCTGTGGCCCACGTCACCAGCCCAGACCAGCTCGGCCCCCGGGGTGCGGGACGAGGCGGGCAGCGTGTCCTCGGAGGCTCCGAAGCCAGGCTTCCCCCCTGCAGGGGTATTTCCGTGTGGTCCTTCCCGCCCCCAGCCTTCTAGCATCTCCTAGAAACACCCAGGTACGACTGTGGAGTCCTTACTACCTTTCGTCCTGCCAAGACCCTCGGCAAATAAGGGACTGTCATCCGTTCTGTACAGGCAAGGAAAGCGAGACCCAGCCCGGCCACGTGTCTTGCCCGGGAGCGGGTCAGCGGACAGCCCCTGGACTGTGGCCCGAGGAGGGGAAGGGGCAGAAGGGCCAGAGGCCAAGACGGGGTTTCAGCGCAGCTTTGGTGGCAGAGGTGGGCTGAGCCGGGACACAAGGTTACTCGTCTCAGCAATCTGTTGCCGCGCGACCGTGGTGACTTAAAACAGTAACACTCACTGCATGCAGGCGTGTGGGAGGTGGCCAGGATGCGGCGGAGACCAGCGTCCCCCCCTCCTGTCGGTGTTAGCTGGGGGAGCTTGGGGGCTGGGGCTGGAATCTGCTGCCTTCTCCACCCGCGCGTGGGGTGTTAGCGGTGACTTGGGCCGAGCGGCTCGCCGTGGGGCCCGGGCTTCCCCACAACACGGGGCCAGGGGTTCCGAGAGTCAAGTCTCGTGAGTCTGTCTCCAAGGCCCCTGTTGTCCCCCCCCCCCCAGGAAGGACTGAAGGAGCCAGAAATACTGGGAGGGGGGAGCTGCCTGGAGCTGATGACCCCCAGCAGGATCCAAGCAGAATGTTCCAGCCCCGAACCTCCAGCCCCGGGAAGTCCCTCTCGCAGAGGCAGAGGTGGGAGGAGGGCCTGGAGGAGGGACCGGCCCCTGGAGGTCTGAGCTGGTCAGAGGAGCCAGGGAGCGAGACCCCAGGCAGAAACAGGCCTTTATTTATTTATTTTTAATTTTTAAATGTGTATTTATTTTTGAGAGAGAGAGAGAGAGAGAGCACGGTGGAGGGACAGAGAGAGAGGGGACACAGAATCAGGCTCCAGGCTTCAAGCTGTCAGCACAGAGCCCGATGCGGGGCTCGAACTCACGAACCGCGAGATCATGACCCGAGCCCGAGTCGGACGCTTAACCAACAGAGCCACCCAGGCGCCCCAGAAGCAAGCCTTTAAAATGCAAAGCTGCTGTATGGAAACCAATGTGACAGTAACTTATATTTAAAAATAAAATAAAAGAAAAGAAAAGAAAAGAAAAGAAAATGCAAAGCTGCCACTGCCACAGCTGCCCCCCACTCAGGGGTCCGGGCCAGTCCAGGCCGAGAGCCCAGGGGTGCCCCTGCTTCCTCCTCGTGCCCCACAGTCAGCGAGCGCCCCGTCCAAAGTGCGTGAGTCTGTGTCCTTCTGGTCAGCTCCACCGCGGTCCAGGGGCCCAGCCGCTGTAGCTCTTGCCTGGACTATTGCAGTAGCCTCTTTACTGTCTACCCTGCTCAGTTCCAAATCATCTTCCACTCACTGGCCAGAGAGTTTTAAAAACTGCAACCCAAACATCATGTCACTCCTGTATTTGAACTCTGAGGACTTTCTATGTTAGACTACAATCCAAACTCTTCAAACTCAGACTCGTACCAGCCAGCCCTTGGGCCCTCTTGGCTCCCTCTGCTGGGAAACGTCTCTCACAGCTTTGCCCGACCCGATTCCTCCTCGTCCTTCTGGTCTCAGCTCCAACGCCACCTCCTTGGAGGGGCGCCCTCTGACCTCCTGGTCCAAACGCATCCCTACCCTTCACCCGAGACCTTTATCGCTCTCTGACGTCACTCTAGTTATTTGCCTGCTTTTTTGATTGGTCTCCCTTCTACCCAGCCTGATCTCATGGGAGCAGGGACCATATCCGTCCGGCTCACTGCTGTGTCCTCAGCATCTAGAGCGGGGCTGGGCGCAGGGTTGACACAGATGCTTGTGAATGAGTGAGAGAGGCAAATGAATAAATGCACTATATAAGACACACACATTCTCACTCCGGGCACTCAGTCACACGCCCAGACCCTCTCCCGCTCTTAGCAAACACACACGCCCATCCACACCTGGCTCACGCATTCAGACACTCCCAGACTCATCCTGCCCCGGAAACTTGGAGATGCTCAGGTGCCTGTAACCAGGGACGCTGCCGCCCCCTCCTGGACAGAGCGGGGGAGTGCAGGCAGGGTCTTGCCGCCGACCTGAGCCTAACCCTGAGTCTACATCCTTGAGGATACCAACCAGGGCCCTTCTGCCCGCTTGTCCCCTGCCAGGTGGGTCTCTGTGTCATTTCTGAGCCTTCCCTCCCTACCCTGGCATTTGCCCAGGCCTGGACCTCAGGGTGTTCTAACCAAGGGTGCGGGGAGAGCTCACTCACCTCTATTACCGCTCCAGGCCAAGTTTCAGGATCATTATCACAGGCCTGCTATGGTACGTGTCTCTACTCTCTCGAAGGTTTGGAAGAAGACGCAACCAGCTTTGAATGCTGGGAGGAAGCTCTGGACTTCATCCTGCAGTTCATAAGGGGCCTCCGAGAGTTTCTCAACAAGAGAGGGATCGCAGCAGATCTGTCCTTCAGAAAGATAAACCTGACCATGTGCATTCACTTATTCATTCATTCATTCATTCATTCATATAACAGCCTCTGGGAATCCAGCAGTGACCAGACAGAGGTGAGAGTGGCCTTCATGAAGCATGGTCTGGTCCATGTGGGAGGGGGGGATTTGGCCCCAGAAGGACATCCCCCCAGTCCTGGGTATGGTGAGTCCTGGGGCAAAGCGAGACTCACGTAGGAGCCTCAGCTCTGGCCCAGGGCAGCCCTGTGGAAGAACACAGGGGAGGGTTTTCTCAGCCACTGACTGAGTGCAGACCCTGGGGCAGGATGAAGCTTGGTGCTCTTCGGGTCCTTTCCCGCTGGCCTGACTTCGGGGCTGCATCTGTTGATTTTTTTTTTTCTCTAGTTTAATCAAATAGATGCAAATAGCATGCAAATGTATGCAAGAGGTCCTAACTCAGGGTCTGTTAAATAAATATATTGTGGTCTGCTCGCTGCAGTCATAGTCAAACTCAGCATTTAGGATGTGACCAACATGAAATATGGAACTGATTTTCGCGTCAGACAGCATAATCGCTTCGGAGACCAGAGGAGGCAGAGGCCCAGAGACCCAGACGCGCCGTATGGAGAGAGGCACCTGTAAGGCTCAGGTGCGTGGAGAAGATTCGCTGTGTTCAGGAGGTAAGAAGAGAGGAAGGGACAAATCTCACTCTCAGGCAGGGCTGGCCTTCAGTCCTTTTGAAGGACCACAGATAAGGAGCCAGGAGTCCTGGGTTCTAGTCCCACCGGCCCTGCTTGACAGCTCTGTTCACTTCCCCAACCTGTCTTCTCTTCTGTGTAATGGGTACAATGACAGGGAAGCAGGAAGGAGACCACGGAAGGTGCCCGAGTTTCGGGTTCGCAGAAGTTGACCCCGAGACAAGGATTCCCGTGAAAGTAAGGAAAGAATTCCACTTACGGCAGATCCTTGGAGGGCAAGTGACTTGTGCTGCGAGAGTTTCACAAGACGAGCGAACGTTTCCAGAAAATTCTAACTTGATAAACGAGCGATGTCTCGCCATACGAGTAGTACGGATACCGGGTATCACATGATCACAACTGAGCCAACGATTCTTCTCCCTCTTTCTCCCTCCCTCCCTCTCTCTCTCTCTCCGCCGAATTGTGGGTGATCGTCTCCCCTGCTCAGGCTCGGTCTCAGGCCAAGGTGTTTGGCAGAAATCAATGATTTTCAAAACACCGGAAGTTGCCCACAACTAGCTCTAATGTATTTTTTGCCACTTCAAAGCACCTTTGCTTTTCCACAAGAGAGTAAGCTTAGGAATGCTTTGACTCATTCTAGGTCATTGGATAAGTTCCTGGTTAAAGTTGCCCAAAAAGAAAAAGATTCCATTGAGCCAATAAATAGCAGTGATTCCATTAGTGATCGTGAAAGTTGTCCTACCCAATAACCCTCCTCTCTCTTTTCTCCCTCACACCAGCCGCAAAGGTTTCAAGGGTCAAATGCAGGTTAATTTACTTTTCGTTTTGTATTTCCTTTATTGTTTTATATTATATTACACTATTAGAATCATTTCTACCTGAATATTTTGGGGTTGTGGAACGAATCATCTGAGGTTCTGTTATTTCTTATGGGGGAATCCGCTTTGATAACACAAGTGCTTTGGATTACAAGCATGTTTCCGGAACGAATTACGCGAAATTACGAAACCAAGGTTTCGCGGCAATCCCACGTATTATAATGATACAGAATAGAATATACCTTGTTGTAGAGCCTTCTTCCCAGGAGAGCCGGTGGGAAATCGAGCAGGGGAGGGACAGAAGCCACGCCAGGGGCATCATCTTAAAGTCCCACCTCTGGTCGATCCTGCAGCTGTGCTCGGCAAAGAGCGTAGGGTGCGTCTCAGAGTTGTCGCATTGGGGGAGCAGCGATGCTGGGGTATTTGTACTCCTGTGCTCATCGGTGATCGGAGGGAGACCACTGCCCTCAGGAGGACGCTGCCAGTGCTTTTCCAGGCACTTCCTGCTCTCCATAAATGCGGGCCAGATGCGCTCCTCTGAAAGAGACAGGTGCTGGCTGCTGGGGGTGGAAGCCTGGTGGGAGCCGGCACCCAAGGGGTCATCTACTACCGGAGGGGAAGTGCTCTGAAAACAGTGGAGGGCTTTACCAGGTTTGGGCTCCTCTCCCAGCTCACGGGCGACCTTAGGGAAAGTCATGTTGCCTCTCCGAGTCTATTTCTTCCGGGGCCAAGGAGAGCGACCACGCACGTGGATTGACACAGGGTGGGAGGGGTTGAGCAATGGTGACTCTCTGGGTGGTGAGCCCGTGGGGAAGCAGGCCCCGTATCATGGCTAGGGAGGGCCGGGGGGCAGTATGTGTCAAAATCGTAGATGCCCAGGGGCGCCTGGACAGCTCAGTCGGTTAAGCGTCCGACTTCGGCTCAGGTCATGATCTCACCAGTCGAGGGTTCAAGCCCCGCGTCTGCCTCTGTGCTGACAGCTCAGAGCCTGGAACCTGCTTCGGATTCTGTCTGTCTGTCTGTCTCTCTCTCTCTCCCCCTTCCCCACTCATGTTCTGTCTCTGTCTCAAAAATAAATAAACATTTAAACATTTAAAAAAAAAATCATAGATGCACAAATCCTCAGCCTTCCTTTTATTTCTAAAATGTGATCCTACATTTGTACTCACGCACACTTGAAACAGCGCATCTACAAGTTTATCCATCGCAGCATTGTTTGTACGAGCAAAGAAATTAAAATAACCGAACTGCTGAGCAAATTATGTACACTCATGTGATGGAATATTCTACAACCAAAATAGATAGATAGATGATAGATAGGGAATGAGAGCGTGCTCTCTGTACTATTGTTGGATGATCCCCAAGCTCTACAGGGAAATTATAAAAAGGCAAAAGAAATGTAAAAATCAAGATAAAGAGCAGGGCGTATGCTATTTATTTAATGAATTGTGCTGTACACACATGAATCCACTTAGTCCGAACAATCTTGTAAAATAGGTGTTAGTATTCCGTCTGTTTTGCAGATGAGAAAACGGAGGCACAGAGAGGTTAAGGAACTTGACCAAGGTCACGAAATGAGCGAATGGCAGGGCCAGGCTTGAAGGGTGGAGGGGCTGGAAAACCTGAGCTCTCTGTCGCTCTGCTGTCTTTCCCGTCGGAAGCTGGAGATGACTCCCCATCGATCATAATCACTCTCTTTTCCCCGTCCCCCCACCCCCGACCAGTGATTGCTTTGGGAAGGGCACACGGCCCCCTGTAGCCGATGCCATGTTGGGGGGGGGGGGTCCGGTTTCCTCGTGGATTAAGAGAGACGCGTGGCATCCTCCTCTGCCTCCTGATGTGACGGTGAAGCTGTCAATGGAGGCAGCCACCCAGTGCGTGGGGAGAGCCGAGCCTGAAGACAGAGCCCTGTGCACGACGGATGAAGGCCTGGAAAGACAGACAGCGTCCAAGGGTCCTCACAAAGCTGTCAAGCCACTGACGTCAGCAGCCCTGAGGCCTCTTGGGAGATGATAAACATCACTGCTTCTCAAACCGCAGTGGGCATTAACGTCACCTGCTAAAACACAGGTGGCTGGACCCCGCTCTCAGAGTTTCTGATTCAGTAGGCAAAGCCAAGAATTTATATTTCTTTCTCTCTTTCTTTCTTTCTTTCTTTCTTTTCTTCTTTCTTTCCTTCCTTCCTTTTTTCTTTCTTCTTTCTTTCTTCTTTCCTTCCTTCTTTTTTCTTTCTTCTTTCTCTCTTTCTTTCCTTCTTTCCTTCTTTTTTCTTTCTTTCCTTCTTTTCTTTCTTCCCTTCTTTCTTTCTTCCTTTCTTTCTTTCCTTCTTTTTTCTTTCTTTCCTTCTTTTTTCTTTCTTTCCTTCTTTCTTTCTTTCTTCTTTCTTTCTTTCCTTCTTTCTTTCCTTCCTTCCTTCTTCTTTCTTTCTTCCTTTCTCTTTCTTTCCTTCCTTCCTTCTTTTTTCTTTCTTCTTTCCTTCCTTCCTTCTTTTTTCTTTATTTCTTCTTTCTTTCTTTCTTTCTTCTTTCTTTCCTTCCTTCCTTCTTTTTTCTTTATTTCTTTCCTTCTTTTTTCTTTCTTTCTTTCTTTCCTTCTTTCTCTCTCTCTCTCGTTCTTTCTTTCTTCTTTCCTTCCTTCCTTTTTCTTTCTTTCTTTCTTTCTTTCCTTCCTTCTTTCTCTTTCTTCTTTCTTTTTTTCTTTCTTTCCTTCCTTCTTTTTTCTTTCTTTCTTTCCTTCCTTCTTTTTTCTTTCTTCTTTCTTTCTTTCTTTCTTTCTTTCTTCTTTCTTTCCTTCTTTCCTTCTTCTTTCTTTCTTTCTTTCTTTCTTTCTTTCTTTCTTTCTTTCCTTCCTTCCTTCTTAGTAGGTTCCATGCCCAGCACCATGCAGGGCTTGAGCTCAAGACCCCTGAGATCAAGAACCAGATGCCCAACCACTGAGCCACCCAGGGGCCCCAAGAACTTACATTTCTAACAAGTTCCCAGGTGATGCAGATGCTGGCTGGTCTGAGGAACCACACTTTGAGAACTACTGTTGAAAGCATTTTGAGTCCATATTTTTATTCTAGGAAGCCCAAAGCACCTTGAGGCATCCTGTGACCTGGAGCTGTGTGCCTCCCAAATCCTCTAGGGCAAGGGAGGCCAGGGGTCACGGTCAGGGAGGCAGCTTGGGGGTATGGATCTAGCAGCAGAACAGAAGTCAGGAGCCCAGGATGCCTTGAGCACTTCCTTCCCTCCCTGTGGGGTCTTCTCCATCCATACATGGGAAGGAGGTTGGGTGAGGTTACAGCTAACTTTTCTTCTGTCTTTGACACTCCAGGATTCACCAGAACGGTACCATCTGACCTTGAAGACTCAGGTGGTGTCAAGCCAGTCCCCTTTGTACCATCCGCTCCTCTCTCTCCCTCTCTCACACCCCGGTTGGGGCCGGGGGTGGGTCCTGCAGCATCAGGTGCTGGGAGGCAGACACAGACTCCACGGTCATTTTTAACATATTAAAGTTCTGGGCAGAAAGCTCATTTGGAGCGCATGTTTGAGCTGCAAGAAGAGAGGCTGGAACCAAGCCCCTCCTGCAGGGGTTTCGTCTCCGCGGCTGGAGCTGGGACGCATCACAAGCCAGCATCAGGAGGGGCGCGATGCCCAGGCCTCTATGGGAGCCCCTCCCCAGGGTTCTCAATCTGAAGGTGGTGGGTAAACGTGGACTTGGCACGATTTTGCTCTCCATATCCAGTCACTGAATACCAGCTTCCACTTCCTAAATGCCATTCAGATCTGCCAGCTTCTCCCTGTCTGTCTGCCCGGGACTCTTGGAAGCAGCTGACGGGGCTCTCTGCCTCCAGTTTTGCCCCTGCACCCTCCCCACCCCCCACCCCCCACCCCTGCTCTGCAAGCAACACCTGACACGGCCTCTGGACACCTGCACAGCCCTTTACAGCCTGGCCCCCGCCACCCTCTCCGGCACCCCTTTGCCCTCGAAACTCCAGCGGGACCAGAGTACTACCGTTTCCAGAATGTTCTGGGATCTCTCCCACCTCTGAGCCTTTGCACGTGCCACGGGCCCTGCATGGAGCACTGTACTTTTTCTTCCCCCTCCGTCCATGCAGCCTCTCGGGTCTCAGTGTGGATCTCACACCAGAAAGTACTGGATGGGCACAGTGCAAAATGGAAACGTGGGACCGTGCTGAAACTTTATTAAGAGTTTCCAGGGGCGCCTGGGCGGCTCAGTCAGTTAAGCGTCCGACTTCGGCTCAGGTCATGATCTCGAAGTTCATGAGTTCGAGCTCTGCATCGGGCTCTGTGCTGATGGCTCGGAGCCTGGAGCCTGCTTCAGACTCTGTGTCCCTTGCTCTGCCCCTCCCCCACTCATGCTCTGTCTCTCTCTCTCTCTGCCCCTTCCCCACTTGTGCACTCTCTCTCTCTCTGAAAATATATATATAAACTTAAAAAAAAAAAAAAAAAGTTTCCAGATGGCAACAGCAAAGCATGAAACCAAGTTTGGGCCCCTCCTAAGCGTGGGCCCTGTATGACCGCACAGGTGACACATTCATGAAGCCAGGCCCGCTCCTGTCCATCACCCCAGTGTCTCCACTCCGGGCCTCTTCCGTGCCCATGGTCCTCTGCGCATCCAGTCTATTTTTCTCCTCCCCCTAGACTGTGAGCAGCAGGGGCAGGACTTAACGCCTGTCCTGTTCTCGGAATGTTCCAGATGCCCGGCACAGAGTTGGCAGCGGGCACTCCGCCGACACCTGGGAGTTGTCATCCCGTGCATCAACACTCTGTTCAACAAATGTTTCTGCAGGGGCCCCAATGCGCCGGGCACATTTCTAGGCGCGGGGATCTGCATCCCCGAACCAAACAGACACCCTTGCTCTCGTAGAATGTACGTTCCAGCAAGGAAGACACACTGTCTTAGGTTGGATCCGGCAGAAGCAGGCCCTGAGGCTAAGATCTGAGTGGATCCAGACAGGAAAGGGAGGGGGGTTATACAGGGAAGTGAAATGCAGTTACCACTGCGGGCTCCGGGGTCTCAACTCCAAGGGGGGATCTGGCCTCCTCCTCCAGGGAGAGGGCCACAGAGCCGTGAGGGGCCTGGCGCCCCCCATGCACGATCAGCAACAACCACAACCAATTTGCACCAGGTGTCTGAGGCGAGACGCGGTATGTGGGGCAGAGTAGGTGGGGCTGGTTGTGTGTGTGTGTTTTGGGGGGGGGGGGCACTCTGCAGAATCCACTGGATCCGGAGCTGAGCCCTCCCCGCCTTCAGCCCACCCTCAGCCCCTCTGCCTCCCTCTCTCCAGCCTGATCCCACGCCACAGTGTTTTGCTTTCAGTCTTGAACTTGGACCGTATCTTACAACGTCAGAGGCACGGATGGCATGAGAACTGAGGACCCAGATCGCCAGAGACTTCTAATTGGGCTCCTGACAGTTCGTCTTCTGGCCCTGCTGATCTTCCGCGGTCCCCAACCTGCAGCCCCAGGGCAGAGGTTGCTGACCCGCTTCTTCTGGAAGGAGCTGCTAATGAAGAGAGAGGAGGAGACCCTGGCCTCATCTCCGGGTGGCGGTGCCCCAGCCCTGACAGATGGCAGAGGGAGGCAGCTAAGGCACGCGACGTCGGCAAGGGTAGCGGTCAGCTTCCACAGAGAGCATGCCCGGAGGGTCAAGACGGGCCACCCCTGCCAATAATTCGTCTTGGCTTTGTCTCGATGTCGCCTTGACTTGCTGCCCTCATCAGAAACAGGATTTTGAAGTTTGCTCCTGGGAGGGATTGGATCCCTGAGTCCCTTTTGAGCTAACGCCTCACCCCCTCCCACTGCCCCCGCCCCCCACAAAAGGAGAATTATGAGAGCTCAAGTGGAGAGCAGAAAACTCACATGTCTGTTTTCAACGTTCTTCTACATCCACGATCTCATTTGTCCTCAAAACAATCGTATGGACTTAGCAGGAAAAGTATTAACATTCTCCTTACAGAAATAAGGCATTGGAGGGCACCTAGGTGGCTCTCGGTGCAGCATCTGACTCTTGATTTCAGCTCAGGTCAAGATCCCAAGGCCCAAGGTCATGGGATCGAGCCCCCTGTTGGTCTCCCTGCTGAGCATGGAGCCTGCTTGGGATTCTCTCTCTCTCTCTCTCTCTCTCTTTCTCTCTCCCCCTCTGCCACTCTGCCACTTGTATATGCACACCCTCTCTCTCTCTCTCTCAAATTAAAAAGAAAGAAAGAAAGAAAGAAAGAAAGAAAGAAAGAAAGAAAGCAGGCATTGGACATTGAGGCAGGTTAAGATGAGGTGCGGGCTGTTCTAGAACCGAAATTTCTGAAGCTTTAATACAGTGCCTTCCCATCAGGCCAAGCAGTGTCTACCCTTCTATGAACCCTGTAGCGGGGATTAGATCTTGGGGAAGCATTTGAAACACATTTTTTTTTTCAA
The DNA here is from genome assembly GCF_018350155.1 of Leopardus geoffroyi. Lineage (NCBI taxonomy): Eukaryota > Metazoa > Chordata > Mammalia > Carnivora > Felidae > Leopardus > Leopardus geoffroyi. Next base: position 29,160,444 of record NC_059336.1, read on the forward strand.
CGTTTATTTATTTTTGGGACAGAGAGAGACAGAGCATGAACGGGGGAGGGGCAGAGAGAGAGGGAGACACAGAATCGGAAACAGGCTCCAGGCTCTGAGCCATCAGCCCAGAGCCCGACGTGGGGCTCGAACTCACGGACCGCGAGATCGTGACCTGGCTGAAGTCGGACGCTTAACCGACTGCGCCACCCAGGCGCCCCTAAACACATTTTTTTTAAGTTGCAATATAACATAGATTGAAAAACACGAAGTTAAGGGGATGAAAAAGTACAGCATAGGGAATACAGTCAATAACATCACAAAAATTGTGTATGGTGACCCACGGTAACTACACTTACCGTGGTGAGCACGGTGTAAGGGACAGAATCGTCAACTCACTATGTTGTACGCCTGGCACTAAAATGATGTTGTATGTCAACTATACTTCAATTAAAAATTTAAAAAATAAAAATTGGGGCGCCTGGGTGGCTTCGTTGGGTTAAGCGTCCATCCCTTGATTTCTGCTCAGGTCATGATCTCAGGGTTGGTGGGTTCGGGCCACACTGACAGTGTGGACCCTGCTTTGGATTCTCTCTCTCTCTCTCTCTCTCTCTCTCTCTCTCCCTCTCTCCCTCCCTCTCTCAAAATAAATAAATAAACTTAAAAAAATTAAAAAATAAAAATTAAGGTACGACCACAAATCATAACCAGATGGCTCAGTGAATTTCACAGTATTTTGGCAAAATTCCCGCGTATCTGATATCCAGGTCTAGAAACGCTATGCTTCCCCGGAAGCTCTGAACTTTGGTGTCACTGAAAAATCCAGGGAGACGATGGGCGTGAAATCCTTGTGTGAAGTCGAGTTTCACGTGTGTGCGTTTGCACACAGATATATGTACAAATCAGCGTGTTGATTCATGCGTGCTCCTTGCACATAAGCAAGAAGATGAAACCCTCTACAATCTCTCCTTGAGTAGGTATCTACGGAAAGAACATCGAGACAGAATGGAAGCATGATAAGCCCGTATGAGGGGCTGGCTTTGCCAGTGGAGAGAGCCTAGTGAGTGACGTAGACCATAAGGAGTCCCTCCTGTCTCAGGGTGTCAGAATAAAATAGCTTTGAGCCAATGCATTCTGGTCTGGCCTCACCCCTTCTCCCTCAGATGCTCAAATTCAGGAATTAATTAAGACCTCTATCACTCCACACTACGGTTGGGCAAGAGACAAAGTCAAATGCTGTTAATCCTTGGCATTTCTCTGGTGGGGAGTTGGGGTGGGGATCGTTCACCATTTGGGAAAAAAACACCTTGATAAATCACTAAAGGGTAGAAGACGGGGAGGGGGGTGCTCCAGTGTTGGCAGGGTCGGGGCCCCAAAGGGGGGAAAAGCTGGAATGGCTCTGCCTGAGGTGTTCGTTTTGCTGAGAATCGTGCTTTCGTCCAGGGAGGGAGAAGGGAAGGAGAGAAAAGAAAGCAGAGACGGGAAGGGGATTAGCCACAGAGATGTGGTGCCCTGCACTGTGTGGGGCAAAGCGCCTGAAGGAAGCCCCCCAGGAGACCAGATGGATTTTCAGAACAGGGTGGGCAACGCAGGGTGGTGGTGCCTGAAGGATGGTTCACAAAGCAGGTCCTCCCGGTGACTCTCACGCATCATTAAAGTCTGCCATTTTCACTTTGTGTGGTTCGGTTTTCTTTTGTTTGGAGGGGCTCAGGTGAGAATGGATAGGACAGAACAGTATGGGAACATGTGAAGGGACCCAGAGTGGAGCAGAGACAACCCTTGGGGAAATAGGAGTCCAGGGCTAGAACTGACATTGAGAGTGTCAGCCATATTCCTACCCCTCCTGCCCCACCCTGGAAATCCACAGATACTCCAAAGGACTTTTGGACGGGGCTTGGGACAAAGGGTTCTAGCCAATCTTATGTAGACCCCAAGAGGCAGAGAGGCCCAGCCGAACACAACAGTTGAATAAAAACCTAAGAGATTACAACTCCAAACATCGTCGCCCAAACACAACAGCAGCAGCGTCTGAAGAAGGCTGAGGTAGACATTACCCGGGAAGACTTTGGGTCCAGACCAATGGCATGGATCGCAATTGGTCGAGACCAATCTCTACAGTCCTATTTCCCACTTTCCCAGCCAAGCGTGGCCTCGTGACCCAGTTCTGGCCAAAGAGACCTAAGCAAAAGTCTGCTGGGTTGCTGATGGGGTTGAGGGTTCTGAAAACTTTTGTCTTCTCCTTCTTCCTTGAACACAGACATGATGATTGGCGTGGTGGCAGCCATCTTGTAACCATGAGGGAAATGTCAAGAGAATCATGGAAGTATATATCCTGAGGTGGTTGAGCTGCTGAACCAAAATCAGCAGCCAACTACCTCTGATCTTGTTACATGAGAAAAACAAACCTCTCTTGGATTGTAACCACCAGAGCCCAGTTTTCTGTTTCTTGCACTAAACACATTTCTAAGTGATGCAGAGGTAGATGAAGGAAACTGTTCCCCAAATGACTTGATTTTACTCATCTATGAGAATCAAAGACAAATTCAAAGGACAATTTAACCAGATGCCTGGAACCAAACAGGCTCAGCTCCAGCCCCAGTAGAGAATAGCAAAGAACTGCCAAATCTCATTATTGAAGGCACAGAACAGCCCTCCAGTGAAGCATCAAAGTTAATAGTGTATCTCAATCTCATCCACAGGCAAAGCCAAGGCAGCAAAATGAAGCCAGTGATGGATGCTGCCACATCAGCTGTTAGCTTGCTGTGCTTTTAGTCCCTTAATCATCAACAGCTTCAAGATCCCAGTGGAGAAATGGACAATCCAACAGGAGAGCCGAGAAAAGATGTCCACTTCTAGTCTGCGGGGGCAGGAGCAGGCATTCATGGGCAGGAAAAAGCAGCCAGGAGGAGGTGACTCTCGTCCCTACTTTATGTATGAGAAAACAGAATGAGAGTTTAGAGGGCTTTGTTTGGATTTAAATTTTTCAAAAATGTTTATTTACTTATTTTGAGAGAGAGCATGCGCGCGCCTGTGCTCATGTGAGTAGGGCAGGAGCAGAGAGAGAGGGAGAGAGAGAATTCCCAGCAGGCTCCACGCTGTCGGTGCGGAGCCCAATGTGGGGCTCAATCTCACCAACTGTGAGTGCATGACCTGAGCTGAAATCAAGAGTCAGACGCTTAACCGACTGAGCCACCCAGGCGTCCCTGTTAGAATTTAAATTAATTGATTCATCCGTCAAACACTTATTAAGTACGTACTGTGTACTGAGCCTCATGCCGGGTATCAGTAAGATACTCTGCGTGTAGTGGGGACAACAAACCAAGGACACAAAAAACCACGACATAAACCAAAGCGATCTCGGGAATCTTGATAGAGGAACAGAATGTGCCGGAGTCTTGGAGAGTGAGACAACTCTGGCTTTGCAATTCCAGTGGACGAGAGGAAGATTCCATTCGGTTGTTCAGTTACTGTTGGGGCACATGTGGCATCAGCATGTAAAAATAAAAAGGGGCGCCCGGGGGGTCCACTCGTTTGAGCGGCTGACTCTTGGTTTGGGCTCAGGTCACGATCTCGCGGTTTTGTGGGTTTGAGCCCCACGTCGGCTCCACACTGAGAATGCAGAGCCTGCTTGGGATTCTCTCTCCCCTCTCTCGGTCCCTTCCCACTCTCTCTTCTCTCTCTCTTTTAAAAAAGATTAATTAATTTAAAAAAATAAATAAAAGGAAAAGGAAAAGGAGGGAAAGGAACAGACATGCATGAGGCAGGGTGTCTGTTCCTGATTGGTCTCCAGCAACTAGAAGACGCTAAATGAGCATATTTATTAGTGACCTACAGTGTTTGAGAGGAACAATGCTGGGCACCTTTGGTATGTGGGTAGAGGGTTTACTGCCATTTTTCAGAAGAGGACTGGGTCCCAGAAAGGAGAAGTATTGTCCATGGCCTCATAACCCGTGAGTGCTAAGTCAGGATATAAACCCAGATATATCTGAATCCAATCCAGACTCAATCCACAACACTACCACTATACTAACTCCTTCTACCGGTCAGGATACCTTCAGAAAATCTACGTAAGACTGTCTTTAAATTTTTTTTAATGTTTTTATTTATTTTTGAGACAGAGAGAGAGAGAGAGCGTGAGCAGGGGAGGGGCAGAGACAGGGGGAGACACAGAATCCGAAGCAGGCTCCAGGCTCTGAACTGTCAGCACAGAGCCTGATGTGGGGCTCGAACTCACGGAGTGTGAGATCATGACCTGAGCCGAAGTTGGACGCTCAACTGACTGAGCCGCCCAGGCACCCCTACCTGAGACTGTCCTAAACAGAGAAGGAGATTTGCAGGATCACGTAACCAAAGAGCCTAACAGTAGGTTCAGGTAAGGTTTGATCCAGCAGCCCAAATTATGTCACCAAAGGCCTAATTTCTTTTTATCTGACAATGCTGGGGTTAGTTTTTTCCTCTGACTCCATATTTGTCCCATCCGAAAATAGGCCCAGATTCTCTTGTGTACACAGTGGTCCCATTTTTGTAGATTTCGTATCATCTCCGTTATTGACTAAGAGAAGAGAGAAGGTATGCCTTGAGAGCCCTTGTAGAAAGGAGGAATAAACAGCTTCACCTTTCCAGAAATCCTGGCAAACATTTTCTGAATGGGTCTGGTGGGTCATGTGCCCATCCCTGAAGTATTAGTGTGGGTCCCCTGAAAATGACTTTTATACACAGAAAAGACCATTTTTATTTACTTCAAGTTTTAATTTTACATTAAATATATTAAAATTATAAATTAAAAATGTAGTTCCTTAAACTTTTAAATCCAACTTATACATCTTTATTCTATCTCTAGATCTAGCAAACTTTAATAATCAAATTTCAGGGGGCCTTTGCAATTAACTTAACATTTTAAACTACATTATTAAATTTAATACAGTTGATTTTATTTTTAGGTGTTTCATCTGCCCAGGAAACAAAAACTTTGAAATACTTTAGTAACGCTTATCATATGGGCTTCTTTCATGTTTCAAGTCAGTTCACAAACTTCATAAAATCACTTACACTTTTTAATGTAAAATCATAAATCTAAATCCATGATTCAGTTACACTTTTATTCTTTTTAAACAATTTTTTTTAGTTTATTTATTTTGAGAGAGAGAAAGAGCGAGCAGGGGAGGGGCAGAGAGAGCTGGGAGAGAGAGAATCCCAAGCAGGCTCTGCACTGACAGTGGGCTCAAAATCACGAGCCATGAGTCCATGACCTGAGCTGAAGTCAACACTCAACCGACTGGGCCACCCAGGTGCCCCTTATTCAGAGTATTTTCAATTTCCCCTGTGATTCCTATACTGTTCTATTTTCACATATTTATGTAATTCTCAGACATTGATTTCTACTTTTGTTTTATTGTTGTCAGACAGCATACTCTGTATGATTTAATAAATGTAAAAAGGTTGAAATGACCTGATACATGGCGTGTCCTGTAAAATGTAGAATGTTTCATGTGCACCTGAGAAGAATGTACATTCTGTTCTTGTTGGGTGTAGTGTTCTATAAATGCCTGTTGGGTATTGTTGGTTTATGTATTGCTCTTCATTTTCCTTAGTGAACTTCTATTGAGTTGTTCTATCCAGTATTGAAAGTGAGCTACTAAAGTATCTGACTATTATTGTTGAATTGTTTACTTCTCCCTTCAAGTGTGTCAGTTTTGCTTTGTGTATTTGGTGACTATTTTATTAGCTGCATATGTGTTTATAATTGTTATATGTGCATCAAAGAATGACCATTTTGTCACATAAATGTCCTTTCCCCCAATAACAAGTTTTATCTATAGTCTTATTTGTCTCTTATTTTAACGACCACTTCGATTCCCTTTGGTTGCTGTTTGCATGGGAGATCTTTTCCCAGCATTCCACTTTAAACTGTTTGTGTCTTTGTATCCAAAGTTTGTCTCTTATAGTCAACATAGAGTTGTTTCATGGAGTCAGCATTATATTTATTCATCCATTCTTCCAATCTCTGCCTTTTATTTGGTGTGTTCAATCCATACACATTCAATACCGTCGCCGATAAAGCAGGCTTTACTTTTGCCATTGTGTTATTTTCTGTATTTCTTATGTCTTTTTGTTCCTTTACTATTCCATACTGCCTTCTTTTGTTAGAACTGTTTTCTAGCATACATTTTAATTTCTTTCTCTTTTATTATATATATATATATATATATATATATACATATATATATATATATATATATATATACACATATGTGTGTGTGTGTATTTTTTTAAATTAATGTATTTATTTTGACAGAGAGAGCACCAGTGGGGGATAGGCAGAGAGAAGGAGAGACAGGATCCCAAGCAGGTTCCACATTGTCAGTGCAGAGCCCGATGCAGGGCCTCAGCTCACAAATTGTGAGATCATGACCTGAGCCAACATCATGAGTTGGATGCTTAACCAGCTGAGCCACCCAGGCAACCCTACTATATTTTTGAGTTATTTTCTTAGAGATTTTCCTGGGGATTTCAATTAACATCTTAAATTATAACAATCTACTTCAAATTAATGCCAATTTACTTTCAATAGCATGTAAATAAATGCATGCTCCTTTATAACTTTATTTTCTCCCTCGCTTGTGCTATTGTTATCATACAAATCACATCTTTGTACATCGGAAGTCCTCAAAAGAGTTTTATAGTTATTGCTTTATACAATCATCTTTTAAATCATACAGGAGAAAAAAGTTACAAACAAAATATCCACTTTCACTGTCTTTTATGTTTACCATGTACTGGTAATTTGTTTTCTTTGTGTGGGCTTGAGTTACTTTTTGGTGTCATTTCCTTGCACCCTGGAGAACTCCCTTTGATATTTCTGGTAAGAAAATTCAGTTAGCAACAATTCTTTCCATTTCTGTGTATGTGGGAATGTCTTAACTTCAAGAAAATTCAGTTAGCAACAATTCTTTCCATTTCTGTGTATGTGGGAATGTCTTAACTTCTTCACGGAAGCACGGTTTTACTTGATACAGATTTTTTTCCCAACATTTTGGGTACGTCATCCCACCGGCCTTAGTTTCTGATGAGAAATCAGCTGTTAATATTATTGAGGATCCCATCTGTACGATAGCTTCTCCACTGCTGCTTGTAAGACTGTCTTCAATTTTCATACTTCAACCATTTTATTACAGTGTGTACCGTGTAAATCCTTATGAATTTATTTTACTAGGAATTCACTGAGCTTCTTGTATTTTAGATAAATAGTTTCCAACAAATTCAGAGAGGTGTTGGCCACCATTTCTTCAAATACTCTGTTTGCCTTTTCTGTCCCTTTCTCTTTCTCTCTTCCTGTTCTGAGATTCCCATTATATGTACATTGGTAGGATTGGTCTCTGAGGATCTGTTCATTTTTCTTTCTTCTTTTTGCTGTTCTTCGTTGCATAATCTCTATTACTCTACCTTCAAACTCACTGATTCTTTTTTGTGCCGTCACAAATGTATTGAATCCTGCTAGTGAATTTTTTCATTTCCCTTATTGTACTTTTCAACCCCAGAGTTTCCATGTGATTTTTTTTATAATTTCTATCTCCCTATTGATATGCTCTATTTGATGAGACATCTTTCTTTCTTTCTTCCTTTCTTTCTTTCTTCCTTAATGAACCAAACATATTTATTTAGAACTGTTATTAAATTACCACTTTAAAAAACAGGTTTTCAATTTTTTATTTTTATTGTTATTTTTTAATTTTTTTAAATGTTACTTATTTTTGAGAGAGAGAGAGAGAGAGATCAAGCGTGAGCAGGGGAGGGGCAGAGGGAGAGGAGATACAGAATCTGAAGCAGGCTCCAGGCTCCAAGCCGTCAGCACAGAGCCCGACATGGGGCGGGAACCCACAAACTGTGAGATCGTGACGCAAGCCGAAGTCTGACGCTTAACCGACTGAGCCACCCAGGCGCCCCTCAATTTTTTATTTCATTTATTTTTTATTAAAAAAATTTTTGTAATGTTTATTTATTTTTGACAGAGAGAGAGACAGAGCATGAGCAGGGTAGGACAGAGAGAGAGAGGGAGACACAGAATCCGAAGCAGGCTCCAGGCTCCGAGCTGTCAGCACAGAGCCCGACGCGGGGCTTGAACTCACAGACCACGAGATCATGACCTGAGCCGAAGTCAGACGCTCAACCGATGGAGCCACCCAGGCGCCCCTCCATTTTTTTATTTTTAATGTGATGTCTCTGATCTTGTTTCATTGATTAGAAGGGGACTTTCCTCTTACGATTGTTTGTTGCATACAAGGAAAGGTGGCCAACAGAAAGAAAGTTGTCTTGTTTTCAAATAGAACTTGTTTTTCTTGGATGATTTTGCTTACAACCCAACAGCCAAATGAGGAAATTCCCAGAAAACGTGATCATCAAAATATTTAGCCACATGAGATGCCCTCCACATTTTGAGATACGGGAGCAAACGTTTAGCTCAAAGCTGCAAGATGCTCTTGATGGATTTATTGATGTATTTTTAATGATGATTGCCTCCATTACTAAATGGTAAGAGTAATGAGAATAGGGATGTGTTTAGTGAAATTCATATTTTTCTTTTGTACTACAAGCCTTTCTCTGATATTGGCAGAGGGGGTGCAGCCATTACAACTCATTCACAGAGATCTATCAGATGTAATCTCTGTCGCCTGTGTGAACTTGGCAGATAGCTAAGTCTTACTCATCATGGAAGAAAATCCATCTAAAACATATTATGTTTTCCTGTCTTATGAGACAACGTTGAACACATTTAGACTTAAAAAAAAAAAGAAAAGAAAGAAAGAGAGAACTGTTGAAATGTGCTCTATAAATTGGAGAAGGTATGTAGCTGTTGAAGGTAGTTGAAGGCCATTCTCTCAGAGGTCCCGCCTCTTCCCATTGTTGTGTCTCCTGTTAGGAATTTCTTTTCCTCTGTTAGGCTCTCAGCTGTCATTTCTCACTTCCCTCAATGTGCCTTGGCCCCATTCCTTGACTTCTTTAAGAATGGCTTCCTTTAGGGGCGCCTGGGTGGTGCAGTCGGTTAAGCGTCCGACTTCAGCCAGGTCACGATCTCGCGGTCTGGGCTGATGGCTCAGAGCCTGGAGCCTGTTTCCGATTCTGTGTCTCCCTCTCTCTCTGCCCCTCCCCCGTTCATGCTCTGTCTCTCTCTGTCCCAAAAATAAATAAACGTTGAAAAAAAAATTTTTTTATAAAAAAAAAGAATGGCTTCCTTTAGTCCTTTGAATATATTTATTACGTCTGCATTGGTGTCTGCAGTCTGGTATCTGGGCCTTCTCAAAGGCGGTTTCTGTTGCCTGCTTCTGTTCTTGATTGGCCACGCCTTTCATTTCTTTGTTGTATATCGTGATGTTTTGGGAAAACTGAACGTTTTAGATAATACACTGTAGCAACTCTACGTAGATTCCTTACCCTCCCCTGGACTTGTTGTTTGCTTATTTATTTGGCTGGTGGCTTTGCTGGAATATTTTGGGAAAATCTATTTCCCCTATAGGGTTCAGCCTGTGGTGTTGCTTCTTAGAAACCGCAGCCTTGGGCATGAACATGGTCGCTCTTCAATGCCAACGGATTTAGCAGGACTCTCTTAGACTGTCTTTTTTTCTTATCTCTGTTTAACTGTCTTCCTCTCTTGGTATCATACCCGCCTGTTAGCCTCCATTGATTGAGGACTGGTTGTTCTATTGTTTTTGACAATGATCTGGGGCATAAATTGCTACACAGTCTGCTCCAATGTCATTTGGACTTCTTCGCAGGGATCGTCTCTAAGGCTCGTTCTGATCCCAGAAGGGCTATTCTAGCTGTCTCTTTTTCCTGACTCTCTCTATTAACCTACTAGATGGTCTAAGGCTTAGCTTGTTGCTTTCAAGGAGGTACCAATCTCCTGGTAAGTGCTTACACCAAAGTCTTCACTGTTTTTGAGAGCACCCTTAGGCCTGAATTTCCCCTCATTCTGTTCCCAGTAAAGTCCATTCTTTTGCGGAAAGCGTCCATGTTTTCTGTGTTTCAGGCCTCCCTTCTTCCCCTGAAATAAACCTCTGCACCACTCTTCCAGCAGCCTACTTCTCTGGCAATAATATCCCTACTGCGAAGTAGGGGGCTGAGTGGGGTCACAACCTTGGTCTTCTTGACTTGCCTCTCCTGGTATGGAACTTCTGCCCTAAGATCGAACAGGAAGAAGGGCAATCGGGGTCCCAGTATACTCGACCTGCCATTCCTGGGGTGGAGCTTCTGTCCTCTGCATGGGGGCCGGGTAGAGGAAGGGCATCCCAGATATCTTAACCATTCTATCTTGGAATTCTGCCACATGGAACTAGGTGGGATGAGAACTCCAGGTGGCCTACAGTATTCTAGCCCTAAGCAGGGATCTGGGGGAGGAAGGAGTCCTGTGTTCTTATCTGCACCCACCTGGGGCAGAGCTTCATTGTGCTGAGCTGGGAGACAGGAGAGGGGACCAGCCATGGCTCAAATGGCATTGACTTTTGCTGTTCCTACGTACCATGAAGTGTTGCTTCATTTTCTGTATGTTGATAAGACAATTTTAAGTATCTTTCTAAAAAATACTTTTTGCCGGTTATGGTTGTTTCACTGGGAAGATGGTCTGCAGAGCTTCTCGTGCCACCATTCTGGAAGTTTCTTTCTTTCTTTCTTTCTTTCTTTCTTTCTTTCTTTGAGAGAGGGAGAGAGAGAGAGAGAGAATCCCACAAGGGGCAGAGGTGGGGGAGAGAGAGAGAAAAGTGGGGCTCACCCAAAATGGGGCTTGAGCTCACCCAGTGTGGGACTCGAACTCACGAACCATGAGATCATGACCTGAGCTAAAGTTGGATGCTCAACTGACTCAGCCACCCAGGTGTCCCTGGAAGTTATTGCAAAGACAAACTTGTATCTTCACTTTAGCCAACCGTGCTAAACCCGAGATTCCCCGCCTTTGACTTCTTGTTTGCATGTTTCTGTTACCTATAGCCAATAGCATCCAGATTAGTCCTAAACTTATCGAAGCCCAAGCAAAGGTTAGCAGAGCTTTCTCCCTCTATGAAGGTGACATCACATAAGATCTAGCATAAAAGGCACCCGATCACAGCACCTAGTACACCTCCATGTTATTTTTTTCTGTTTATTGGCCTGTCTCTTTCACTAGAATGTGATCTCTTTGAGTCAGGGTCCGTGTTCTGAATATTTCAGTATTCCTGCTTTCTGGCATTAGGCGTGGTGCTTACTCTGGATACGGAAAACTAGCAATGAATGAATGGCTATTAATAAGGTCACGTAATTACTCTAGGACCATTCACCCTTGGGTCTGTCCCCACAAACTTCCCAGATCTATTGTAAAATAGAATTTGGAATTTTGCTCTGAGGACTGACCTACCCATCTTGGTGGCTGACCTGTCTGAGAATGCAGAGATTAGACAGGGTTTGAATTGCTTGCTATCGCTTTGCCTAACAACCTTGGACATGTAGCTTCACTTCTCGGTACTGTAGTTTTGCATCTGTTCCTTGGGGGCAACAATACCAGTCAACATTACATTTTACGATAGTGATAGCTAACATTATTGAGTGCATACCGTGCGTTAGACACTGTCCTGAACTTTTTACACGTATTAGCTGATCTAATATTCACCACAACCCTATGAGGCAGGTACTATAATTACCCCCATCTTGCATGTAAGAAAACTACAGTCGTGTCTGTACCCGGCCAACACAGCCGTTTACTTCAGCCAAGCATATCATGAGGACCTCATTCATTCATTCATTTATTCATTCATTCAATAAAGTCCCGGACCCTATCCTATGCTTGTTCTTGTTCTAGCAGCTGGGGTTTTAGTGGGAAGTGTGGCATACAATGTGAAAAATAAGCCCACCGACCCAACCAAAGGAGGGATGTGGAGATTCGGGGCGCAATGAAATGAAGCTTTCGTCAAAGTTCTTGCAAGAGCGAGTGTCTAATAGACAGGCACACTTGGGGCACTTACAGCAGACAATTTATCTCGAGTGTGAAGTCCCTCCCCTGGTTCCTCATTGGCTGAGTGCTACAGAGGTTACACCCTTACCCGGATGTCGCCTATGCCCATGGAAGGCGAAAAGTAGTCTGATTGGAACAAATGTACATTTCCTGAGATGACGCAGACTTTCAGTCCCTCCTTTGTTCTTTGGTGCATGCTCATTGCAAAACCCATGAAAATAAGCCCGCGAAGAAAACATGAATAGACACTTCTCTAAAGAAGACATCCGGATGGCCAGCAGACACATGAAAAGATGCTCAACATCACTCATCATCAGGGAAATACAAATCAAAACTTCAGTGAGATATCACCTCACACCGGTCAGAATGGCCAAAATGAACAAATCAGGAGACTATAGATGCTGGTGAGGATGTGGAGAAACGGGAACCCTCTTGCACTGTTGGTGGGAATGCAAACAGGTGCAGCCGCTCTGGAAAACAGTGTGGAGGTTCCTCAAAAAATTAAAAATAGAACTACCCTATGACCCAGCAATAGCACTGCTAGGAATCTACCCAAGGGATACAGGAGTGCTGATGCATAGGGGCACTTGTACCCCAATGTTTATAGCAACACTTTCAACAATAGCCAAATTATGGAAAGAGCCTGAATGTCCATCAACTGACGAATGGATAAAGAAGCTGTGGTTTGTATATGCAACGGAATACTACTTGGCAATGAGAAAGAATGAAATCTGGCCATTTGCAGCAACGTGGTTGGAACTGGAGGGTATTATGCCAAGTGAAATAAACCAGGCAGAGAAAGACAGATACCATATGTTTTCACTCCTATGTGGATCTTGAGAAACTTAACAGAAGCCCATGGGGGAGGGGAAGGGGGAAAAAAAAGGTACGGAGAGGGAGGGAGGCAAACCAGAAGAGACTCTTAAATACTGAGAACGAACTGAGGGTAGATGGGGGGTGGGGGAGAGGGGAAAGTGGGTGATGGGCAGGGAGGAGGGCACCTGTGGGGATGAGCACTGGGTGTTGTATGGAAACCAATCTGACAATAAATTATATCCAAAAAGAAAAGAAGCCCGCAAAATGGAGAGGGGGGGGGAAGAAGAACCAGGAAGTGAGGCGTCTAAGGCGGGGGAGGGGTTCGTATATATTTCCAATAGGTTGTAAACCTGCTGTTAAACTAGACAACACAGCTTTTATTTGGTATTTCTGCAAATGAATCATCTCCTTTACTCCTCACATATAATAAAGAGATAAATATGTCGAACAAGGTCGGGTGGGAGAAAACGAAAAGAGGATGTGTGGAATGGGGGTTACGCTCCGACCCCTGAGGACAAGCAAGCTGGCGGCCGCCCTTAATCTGGTAGAGGACCTGCCCGACGGACGCCTGCACTTGGGGGGCTGACAATGAGTCGGCTTAAGAGGCCACTCGTGCCCACTCGCCCACGCCATCGGATGGGTCACACTTTAGGACGTCTCTCTTGTGGAAGTGCCTCTGGCCCCAGAATCATCGTTTTCCAAACCGAAGCACCTTCTGAATTCTACCTTTCCTCCTCCTCCACTCCCCTCCGGTGTGTGGAACGAACTGGAGAAGTCAACCGGCAGACTCAGAGGATGCCCGTGACACCTCGAGGCCGGGAAGAGCCTGAACCGGGGGCTGCGGGGGCCTTACCCCCACCCGTCCCCTTGAGATGGTTTAACTCAGTGGTTCTCGCACTTGAGCGAGCATCAGCCTTCCCCGCGGCGTGTGTTGACCCCCAGGTGGCTGGGTGCCACGGCCAGAGGTTCTGCTCAGCAGGCCGCTCTCCTCGTCCCCTGTCCCCCGTGTCCTCTGCCCAAAAAGGCTGAGGACGGCCTCCATGCCTCACACTCTTCCATCCCTACCCTCCCGCAGGCTTTGGTGGCGTGGTGACACCTTCTCTTGCACTGAATTGAAGCCGGGCTGTGAATTAAAGGGCACCAAACAGCTTCTTTGTTCCCTAGATTGCGCAAGAAAGAGACATCTGAGGTTCTCAGCTGCAGTTGCCCTGCACACCCTGACTGGTTTCCTGAAGAATGAATGACAAAGCTGATTGCTGCTTCACAGAGAAGAGGCAGAAAAGGAAAATAGGGCACACGTTTTGTTAAGGCTTTTCAAGTGTCAGTGACTTAGCATCAGGGAGCTGTAAGCTGGGGGGGGGGGGGGCTTTGGGGATTCTGCTTCTGGGAGCTTCCGTGCCTTCCTTCTGCTCGTTTAAATTCTACATTTCAGCCCCCTCTGCCTCTATGGATCTGCTTCCGTCTGACACTCCTAATCTGAGCAGCTCTAATTGGCTCAGAAGGACTGATGCAAGGTAGACACCCTCCAGGGATGACACACATTGGGGACTGTTATAGGGACCCTGGACTTTGTCCAAGGACGGCATGGAAAGACCACAGCTTTGGAGACAGACAGGCGTGACCGTGAGCAATACCGGGCCACGCTGAGCCTCAGTTTCCCTGCCTGTCAAACGGGGAGCGTGTTCATGACTTCGTAAAGTCACTGCGGGGATAAAGGAGGTCGGATGCGGTGGCACGGGGAGGCGGACGTTTTTGACAATAAGCATCTGCACCGTCACAAATAATTTTATTACATCTGAGAAGATGTCTGAGCACCGAAATGCAAGGTGGCACGGACGTCTCTGTGAGCAACACGGTGCGGGTGACATCTGTTGTTGGATTTCAGAGATTCACTACCTTCCTCCGGGTCATTACAAATCCAGCCCTTGTTCCTGCGGTCTGCGGGCTAAATCGAGAAAATAAAACGCGAACACGATGTCTGGGAAACGACTTTCTGTTCCGGCGCTTACATTCTAAGGCAGGTTCAGTTCTCCGGCTTTCGACATTGGTGTTTCCATCACTTACAAGAAATAAACATGCAGAAGCAAAACCGATCAGCCGTTTCATTGCTTTTAAGACACAGGGAGACGAACGGCTTCCCTAAGCCAGTGCGTCACTGCATTTAATTTGACGATGGTGTTTAGAAACTCTATGTACTGTTTTCCAGACCAAAGCATATCAAGCATTCATGAGAAGAAAACCAAAAGACAAACGGCCAATTCCCAATAAAGAGGGAAATTATTGTGGTGCTTGATTATAAGGATAGACTCTGCTCCCAGGGGAGGAGGGCAGGCGCTCTTTCTTGCAGGATTCACAGGCAATAAGGAGAAAAAAAAACCGGTCTCTGCCACGCAAGTTACTTGACCTTGAGCAGGTCACTGCCCCCCCCCCCCACCCCGACTGGGCGCATCTCCTCACCCTCAAATGGACAATGGCCTTTCCTATTCAGCCAGCCCCCGGGTTGCGGTGAACATCTACTGAGTAAGCCAGAAGCGCCCTTCTTACGTGGGATTTCATGTAGTCGCCACAGAGCCCAGTGACATTTGTGACTTGCCCACGGTCACAGAGCTGAGAAGAAGAGAAGCCAACGTTGGAACTCTAGTCTAGATGCTGCCTCCGGAACTGTAAAGAAACAAAGCAAGAGGTATGACAAATATCGTGGCTGCCAGGGCCACCAGGAGGCTGCAGCAAGAACCGAACGACATCATTCAGTCATTGACAAATATGTGTTGAAGAGTGTGGACCAGGCACCCTTCTAGGCGTCGAGATTATGGTGGGGGAGACATAACAGTAAACAAGCAAACAAAATAATGTTAGATGGGTAATCGCTATGGGGGAAGTAAAACATGGGAGGTGGGGGGTAGTACATTTACTTGAGATCAGGGAAGACATTTCTAAGGAAGTGACTTCAGGGCAGAGACTTTAGGGAGAGGGCCATGGAGGGCCATCATCAGGAAGGTCAAGATGCAGGGATCAAAAGCCCAAAGTGGCGACTGTGCTTGGCCTGTTGAGGTTCAAGAGGAGGTCAGAGTGGCTGGACCTTGGTGAGAAAGTGCTGGAAAGCTAGCGCAGACATGGGGCAGGGTCCCACTGGGAGGCTTTGTTCGGCAGGGTGAGGAGACTAGATTTTCTGTTAAGTGAGATGGAAAGTCAGATTAGAGAGTCCATTAATTAATTCACATAAACAATGTAGTTCAACCGACTTATCGTGGGACAGGTAGTATGGTCATGCGATTCAAGATTCAGAAGTACCAAAGGTAAGCCGTCTCCCTCCTCACCATCCCCAACCTGCCCTGATCCTCCCCCTGGACGCCATCTGGGTGCCGGTGCCTTGTGCTTGTTGACAAGAGATATCACACAGTCAAATGCTCACCTACTCTCCCTGCCCCCTTGTGCTTTTGCAAATAGTCACACACGGCTTTTTCGTCTCCTGGATGCAGCTCATTTGTATCCGTTCCAGTAGGGCCTTCTCATCACCGTGCTCTTGGCATGCCTGCATAGTATCTCATTACGTGGGTGGAACGGATAATAAGTAAGCGTTCATTAATTAAAAAGAACGGTTTATTTAACCAGTTGTTCCTGGAGTTCTCCACCGAGGACTTGGACACTCGGCGGCTTGCTTGACACTTGTCACCTGGATGTCTAACAGACAGCTCACACGTACGTTCCAAACAGAGCTCTTGACCTTCTACTCACAACCTTGCCTTCCCGGGTCCACCGCCTATCTCAGTAAACGGCCAACCATCCGCCGTTCACCCAGATGCATGAACTACAATCTCAGAAGTCATATTTCTCTCCCATCTTCGGTCCAGCAAACCCTGCTGGTTCTAACTAGAAGTATCATTCCGGGTCTGTCCACTTCTCTTCATCCCCCGCAGCCAGACGCCTCCCTCCCAGGCTCTGTGCTCCAGCCACGGTGGCCTCCCCTCTCTTTCCGGAACACTTGGGACTGGGGCGTTTTCATTTACTGTCCCTCTGCGTGGAACACTCTTCTGTGGGTTCCCCGCATGGCTGACCCCTTCTTCACTTTCGGGTTATCCTAACTTGAAAGCCCCCTTCTCAGTTTGATCTAAGCCCCTTTACCCCCTCCCTCTCCCCCAACCCAGGCGACCTTCATCAGTGGGAGCAAGACCGCTTAACAGTCGGCCAACCCTGAAGGACTCTTGTGTGAGGTTCTCAAGTCACCGGCCCCTGTTTCCCATGTGTCCCGCTGACATTTTAGTGCTGCTCTCAGAGTAGCGCTGTGGGCAGCTGTACAGATAACCCAGCCACCTCCAGCAGTAAACCAACGTTTCAATGTGTTAGGAAGTGGTGGTGATTAAATTCTTTTATTAAATCCAGGTTTCAGAAACCAAACCCTCTTCAACGTGGCAAAAGCCACGCCGAATCACACTAAATGACTTTAAATAACTTTACTTCGAAGATGGCCACACAGCACCCTATTGAACAGTCCCTCTGGGCACAATTTCCTTTAAGGACACCACTTGAGCCCAGCACAGCCATTTCAAATGCTGGAATCAATGACTTGGAGAGACCCGGGACTTGCAGAAAACCAGTGGGAAAACTTCTCAGAGATCATCAAAGTCCATCATCTCTTTTCTCCAATAAGAAAACACTTGATAGTGTTGGCGACTCCTTTCTCTGAACGGCTGTGTGCTCTGAATCATACACAGTGGGTGTTTCATATACAAGATCGTATTCTAATTGCATAAACACACTGTTCTAACGAAGCATCACTCACTGCATTTGCAGAACGCTCTATCTGTACAGTGACTGGTATTGTCTCAAGTAGGGTACATGGGGTGTATAAGATTATCCCCCCTGGGTGGGAGCAGAGAATATTAGGATTTATGTTCCCGAATATGCTTGTTTTATTTTATTAAACAAATGTTTTCAATGTTTATTTTTGAGAGAGAGAGACAGAGTGCAAGCAGGGGAGGAGCAGAGAGGGAGACACAGAATCCAAAGCCGGCTCCAGGCTCTGAGCTGTCAGCACAGAGCCCGACGCAGTGCTTGAACCCACAAACCACGAGATCATGACCTGAGCTGAAGTCTGATGCTTAACTGACTGAGCCACCCAGGCGCCCCATATTTATTGATATGCTTATTTTAAAAATAAGACACACACTGGGAATGCAAGCTGGTGCAGCCACTCTGGAAAACAGTATGGAGGTTCCTCAAAAAACTAAAAATAGAACGCCCTACAACCCACCAATTGCGCGATGAGGCGTTTATCCACGGGATACAGGTGTTTTGAAGGGACACATGCACCCCCATGTTGATAGCAGCACGATCAACAATAGATACAGTATGGAAAGAGCCCAAATGTCCATCGATGGAAGAATGGATAAAGAAGATGTGGTATATATATATACATATATATATACGTGTATATATATATACATATATATATGTATATATATACACGTATATATATGTATATATGTATATATATATATATACATGTGTATATATATATATATATATATATATATATATATACAGTGGAGTATTACTCGGCAATCAAAAAGAGTGAAATCTTGCTATTTGCAACTACGTGGATGGAACTGGAGGGTATTATGCTAAGGGAAACGAGTCAGTCAGAGACAGACAAAAATCATATGACTTCACTCATATGAGGACTTTAAGAGACAAAACAGATGATCATAAGGGAAGGGAAACAAAAACAATATAAAACCCGAGGGGGGACAAAACAGAAGAGACTCATAAAGAGAACAAACTGAGGGTTACGGGAGGGGGTGTGGGAGGGAGGAGGGGCTACGTGGGGGAGGGGCACTAAGGAATCTACTCCTGAAATCATTGTGGCACTCGATGCTAATTTGGATGTAAATTAAAAAAAAGAAAAAAGAAAAGTTAAAAAAAAAGAAAAGGAAAATGTTCCTGAAACACACAAACAAAAATAAGACACACACACACACACACACACACACACACACAATAAGACACAAGACACGATAAGACTAGTAAGCTTTACTAGTATTTATATGTGGTTTGAAGGGACAGGCCCTCGTAGCCCTCGGTTACGTGTCAGGGACAGTAAGTCCTTTCTTGGTCTTCACGTATTATGTGTTGCGGTTTCCCTGCTACAGGAAATCAGCAACAAGGCTCATTCTGATGAGGGAGCATTAAGGCAAGCTGAAGGCAAGGCTCGGGCTAGCCCCCGACCCCAGGCGGGATGTGTGTGACATTCCTCAGGCACCCCTGGCTGCCCAGGGACAAAGGAAAGGAAAGAAAACAAATGGTTAACTGATAGAGATCGCAGTCATGCAGGACAGGGGTCTCCATGAGTTGACAACTATCTTAGTAAATTACAAGAAAAAGGCAATCCTATCAACAGCCTAATCTCCAGAAACCTGTAGACTCAGTTTCCTGGAGCCCCAACATCACCCCTCCATGGTGACGGGGGGGGGGGGGGGGGGGGGGGGGGGCGGGCGCGGACAAAGGCAAGAAGGAAATGGCAGGAAAAATTAAATGTCCTTGGAACCTGCAGCCCATTGACAAATACTTGAGGCTGGCAGAGTTAAACTGTCTCCAGGACCTCCCTACAGTCTTAATGGTAATGCTTTGTTGGGGGAAAAATAACCTTAGCTAGGCCTCCGGTAATCTGTGAGTCTTTAGCAGATGGAAAATCCCTTTCAGAAACTTCCTCTTGACGTTGCCTCCCCCTGCCCCATGGTATAGAACCAGTCACTCTTCACAACCCCAGTGAGGCTATTCCTGCCCACGGGTCCTGTCCCCGTGCTTTAATAAAATCACCTTTTGGCACCAAAGACGTCTTCAAGAATTCTTTCTTGGCCATCAGCTCTGAACCCCACCATCGCCCCAAAAGCCCATCAATGTGACGGAACTTAGATCCTTAAATAGAATTTGTAAGGTATTTTTTTTCAATGTTTATTATTTTTTTTTGAGAGACAGAGAGAGACAGAGCATGAGCAGGGGAGGGGCAGAGAGAGGGAGACACAGAATCCAAAGCAAGCTCCAGGCTCTGAGCCATCAGTACAGAGCCATCAGCACAGCACGTGGTGAAATCATGACCTGAGACAAGGTCAGACACTTAATGGACTGAGCCACCCAGGTGCCTCTAAGGTATTTTAAAGGTGGCTGCATAGGGGTGTCTGGGTGGCTCAGTTGGTTGAGCATCTGACTTGGGCTCAGGTCATGATCTTGCAGTTCATGAGTTCAGGCCCCACGTTGGGCTCTGTGCTGCTGACAGCTCAGAGCCTGGGGCCTGCTTCGGATTCTGTGTCTCCCTCTCTCTCTCTGCCCTGCCCTGTTCATGCTCTGTCTCTCTCTCAAAAATAAATAAGCATTAAAAAAATAAAATAAAGTTGGCTGCATATGTTTCCAGATTTTTTTCCCCTAAGTAATAGGTGGTTTTATTAAAAAACAAAAATCAGTTCATAATCAACATATTTTTTCCCCCCACTTAACCATATGGTTTGGACGTCTTTTCATGTCAGTATACAGGGCTCTACCTCATGTTTTCCCTGCCTTACTCTTAAATATTTGCATAGAATAGCTCCCCCTCCCCGCCCCCACCGCCATTACAAGGTTACTTCGTTCCTTAAAAAATTCATAGGGTGGGGGCACCTGGGTGGCTCAGTCGGTTAAGCGGCCGACTTCGGCCCAGGTCATGATCTCGCGGTCTGTGAGTTCGAGCCCCGCGTCGGGCTCTGTGCTGACAGCTCGGAGCCTGGAGCCTGTTTCAGATTCTGTGTCTCCCTCTCGCTGACCCTCCCCTGTTCGTGCTCTGTCTCTCCCTGTCTCAAAAATAAATAAAACGTTAAAAAAACAAAAATTCAAAAAAAGAAATTCATAGGGTGAATTTTCATAAGTGGGAAAGAAAAGGACTATGTAAACTGATGGTACCCAATTACTGCAAGAATTTATAAATTGAAAAAAAGAAGCAATAATAGAGACAAAGAAAGGCGAAAGAAACAATGCAAATGAAGCTTGGAACTGTTACTTCTAGAAAGTAGCAAATTCATGCATTCATTCATTTATGTTGCCGTTGCTGTAAAACAAAGCACTACTTTATTAAATGAGCTATTTTACATAGTACGAACGGCAATGTAATTACAAGTGTAAAAAAAAAAAAAAATTCATAATAAGGATGGACTGATTTTCAGACGTCCAAATCAGAGTCAGCTGTACCTTTACACAGAATTGCCTCTGTTGGAAGCCCAAAAGCGGACAGTGTAGAAATGAGTGGTTCTGTGACCCCGTTATTTTTGCTGATCTACAGTCTGTTAGGAAAACAGCTGCAGGTACGGGGCGCCTGGGTGGCTCAGTCAGTTGAGCGACCGACTTCGGCTCGGGTCACCATCTCGCGTTCCGTGAGTTCGAGCCCCGCGTCGGGCTCTGGGCTGCCGGCTGGGAGCCTGGAGCCTGCTTCGGATTCTGTGTCTCCCTCTCTCTCTGCCCCTCCCCTGCC
The DNA here is from genome assembly GCF_018350155.1 of Leopardus geoffroyi. Taxonomy (NCBI): domain Eukaryota; kingdom Metazoa; phylum Chordata; class Mammalia; order Carnivora; family Felidae; genus Leopardus; species Leopardus geoffroyi. The sequence goes on from NC_059336.1 coordinate 29,181,707, forward strand.
CGAGCTTTGTCTCTCTCAACAATAAAGAACTGCAGGTTTGTGACCTAAGGTCTCAGACAGTAGAAGAGTCAACGATACCGCGGATCCACCTGTAAACAACTTTATGCCTGAACAGCAGCCGGTTCCGGGGGAGGTGGAGTCTTAGGATGTTGGCTTCCCAAATGCTGCTTGGGGGTCTTGGGGTCCGGCATCTGTGTCCTACGAAGAGTGCAGGTGTATATGAAGGTGGCTTTGGCAGGCACCTCTGCCGTCAGTCGTGTCCTTCTTGACTTCTTCTGTCCAGCTTGCTTTTTGGCATTTTTCTGCTGAGACTGAATCTCCTGCTGTCCACGAGCCCCATCCGCCACTTGTCACAGACCCCTGGCCGGCTGCCGTGGCCCGGGGGCGGGGTCAGGCCCGAGCTCTCCCTCCTGCCCCAGGCCTCCCCGGCCCCGCCCAAAGTAGCCAGTTTAATCACAACCTGCAGTCAAGAGGCCACTGTCACAATGACAGCCAGTGGCTGCTCTTAAAGCTCACTATGGGTCCTTGGAAACGCAATGAAATTCCTCCAGCCGGAAGAGAGGGTATGAAGTGAAACTCCTCGTGAAGTCACAGTCTTGGATTAACACGGGCCAATCTTGGGATGACACTCTTCTTCACCACACGGACACAATTTATTTCCCAACGGCCCCGTTATTTTGGACATTTGGGTTCACAGCGATCCGCTAGGGCTGCCATAACCAAACAGCACAGCCCCCGAGTGACATACACGCGACAAATGTGTTTTCTCGAAGTCCCGGAGCAGGGGATGGCCAGGAGAGCGGTGTAGGCAGGTTTCTCCCGGGGCCTTTCTCTTTGGGTTGCAGAGAGCTGCCTTCCTGCCGCGCCCTCGCACAGCCTGGTCTCTGGTCCTCTTCTCACGAGGACACGGGTCGCATTGGAGCAGGACCCACTCAGATGACTTTGTTTCACCTTAATTACCCCTCTCCAAATCCAGCTGCGTTCTAAGGGACCGGCCACTAGGACCTCAACACATGAGTGTGAGGGAAACACAACGCAGTTCATAAACAGGGGTGTGTCCGTACTTTTCGCTAGACGTTTCCTCCCCTCACACAGTCCCCAATCCAAACCAATCTCCTGCCATCCCAGCACCCCACTGAATACTTCCTGTGCCGAGGACTGCCGGGCAACGATCCTTGCTCCCTCCGACAAGCGCAGGGGTCTCCTTCTCATTGGTTTCACGCATTTATTATCCTCCCCAACTGCCCCCATCCGTTCTCCGCACCGACACTGTAAAAATATATATGTCAGATCAAATCATACCATTCCTCTTGACAATCTTTCCAGCGGTTGCTTTTCAGTTAAAATGCAAATGGCTTAATATGCTGGACAAGGCCTTGCAGGACCTACACCTGTCTTCTGGCTTCCTCCCCCGACCCCCTGCCAGGTCCGCTTTACTCCAACCCCACTGGCTGCTTTCAAAAGAGCCAAGCGGCTCTCACTTGAGGCTATCGGTGGTTCCCTCTCCCAGGAACACCCTTCCAACTCATCCTTCACATCTCACGTTAAAAGTCACTATTTCGGGGCGCCTGGGTGGCTCAGCCACTTGAGCATCCGAGGTCAGCTCAGGTCATTGAAAGGAACAATCCAAATGACAGCCCTACCTTAGTTTAAAGCTAGGTTCTCTTTTCTGCTTATTATGGATCTTTGATAAGAAATACAATTGCTGAGAAGTCTGTTTTGCTTGCTGTTTTGTGAGACCTTTCCTGAATGTAACCCGCTGTGTAGTAGAATGGGTTGTAAACCTTCCTAAATGTAGTCTGATATGTAATGGAATGAGTGATTGTACATAAACTAACCGGCGTTTCTCGCTTCTGTAATCTTGCTTGCTTAACACATTCCTCCCCTTCCCCCTTCCCCTTTTTTCTCTCCCGCCACAATTAACGGACAAAGCCTTCCCGCCAAAGGACAGACAAAGGACGCCCAATCAGAAAACAACAAATGTCCTTACTTTAAAATCGACTAATCAGGCCCCTCATAATTTGAAACCTCCCCTGTGCTATTTGTCTCTGTCTATAAAAACGCTGTACCAACCCTGGTAGGGGCCTCTTGCGTCACCGGCGACGAGTGCGCAGAGGACCAGGTTCGAACCTGCAATAAACGACCCTTGCCGCTTGGCTTTGACTTACGACTCTGGTGGACTTTTGTGGGAGGTTTCGGAACTTCGGGCATTACAGTCATGACCTCAGGGCTCATGAGTTCGAGCCCCGCGTCCGACTCTGTGTTGACAGCTCAGAGCCTGGAACCTGCTTTGGATTCGGTCTCCTTCTCTCTTTGCCCCTTTCTCTGCTCACGCACTGTCTCTCTCTTCCTCTCAGACATAGATAAACATTAAAAAAAATTTTTTTTTAAGTCATTATCTCAAAGAAGCCTTCCGCGAACCCCCACTTCCTTGACCTGATTGGTGAGGTTGCCATTATCCCAGCTCCCACGGAATCCTGGGGTTTTCTCTGCAACAGTTACGACACACAGTCATCATCCGCGTGATTATTTAACGTGCATCCCTCCCACTGGACTGATTGTTCTGTGAGGGCAGGGGCCTCGTGGAACTTATCCATCCCCGTATCCCGATGCCAAGCGCAATTCCTGGCATAGAGGCGCACTCCAGGACCACGTGCTGACTGAATAAACATCTTGTATTTGGCTGTTCCCTCTGTCTGGAAGGCCTTTCTCCAGAGTCCAATGGACAAATTGAGGCCAGTCAGTTCCTACTTCTTCTGATTAGAATGAGAATTCCCCAGGGCGCCCGAGGGGCACAGTCCGTGAAGCATCCAACTCTCGGTTTTGGCTCAGGTCACGATCTCACGGTTTTGTGGGTTCGAGCCCGCACTCACAGTGTGCAGCCTGCTTGTGAGTCTCTGTCTCCCTCTCCCTCCCCTCCCCTACTCGCACTGTCAATTTGTCAAATCAAACAAATAAACTTTAAAAAACAAGGACACGAGCTCCTTCACAGCAGGGTCTGTGTTCCCTGCGCCTGTACGGATATGGTGGCAGAGACTAAACCCGCTAGTTGAAGCACGTCTTGGCTTGTTTCGCTTTGTAGCCGGGTCCCATCCCACTGCCTTTACTGATGGTTCTTGACTCAGGAAATAGATCCAAATTATCAATCTTCTGTCCAATTCATAATGACTCTGCCTGGTAAAAATAAATAATACAAAATAAAACTGATAACAGTTAAGATGCGCCTGCTAAAATTGTGTGTTGTTTTTTTTTTTTAAACAACTCAGAAGATTCCTATCTTGAGGGTAACACTGAAAACTGAAAAAAAATGAAACACTCAGATCTGGTTTGTTAAAAAGAAAGCCACACGGCCAAGGTGGAGTCACTTGCCCCCAGGACAGCAAACCAAGACTTAATTGCAGTTTCAACCTTTCCAGTAGTGGAATTTTACACCAATCAATCTGGAATTTTCTGGTCAGCACCAAAGAGGTAATCGGTTGTAGGGGCTCTTCATCCTTCAAAGGAGGACAAGGTAATCCACCTAATCAGACTCCTCCACCCTCCCCCACCTCCTCCCCTCCCCCTCCGCCCCCTCCCCACTGCCCTGCTCCCGCCTGTCCCCCTAAGGGCTGGTAACCTTGCCTGAAACGATCCTTTCTTTTCTCTTGCTAATAACTGCTGGTCCCACCCTCCTTCCTTACAAAAAAAAAAAAAAAAACCTTCCATTTAAAAACTCCTCTACTCGTTAGACGGGATGCTCCTCGATTCTTGGCTCGTTTAATAAAGCCAGAGTGATCTTAAAGTTCAGTCGCTTGCATTTTGTTTTTTGAACAGGTTGAAATAGTCAAACTGAAATAGACTAGACCGCGCACGTAAAATGTGTGCTTTATCAAACATCGATAAAGGACTGCCATTGGGAAATTTTAGACTTGCAAAATTTTACCAAGGAAAACTTGCACTTGCTAGTGGCAGTGCCCTCTGGCCAAAGGCCTGGGAACACACCCATCCTTGAACACGTTGCACGGCCGCGGGGGGAGCTATGGGGCATTTCAGTCAAAGGGTTAGAAAGAAATCTGTAGGAATGGAGCATTGGTTGAGTGATCCAGGAGTCTACGAAAGCAGGGTTTGCTCTAGACTGGGAGGAAAACTCTAATTGGTGAAGGAGTGGCAGTCACTCACTCTAGCCAAGAGAGGGGAACGTTTGGTATTTTGTACGTGTGACAGTGACCATGTTTTTGTCCGTGCTTAATCAAAATTGTAAAGTAGCCTTGCTCTGCCTCATTTTATCACGCTATCAGAGTAAGCTTGTTTGAGAATGATATTCTGTGGTTTGTTTATGCCCAAAAGGAGAGAAATATGGCCAAATCAGAATGTCAGACCAGCTTCTCAATCTCAGTTTTGTTTTGTTTTGTTTCGTTTCAGTAAAGTGATGTTGACATAAGACACTTCACCTTGATATAATGAAAGTAAAACTCGGTATACAGATTATTGAGTAAGTAAAATGTCTATTGATGAGGAAAACAAAGACAAGAGAAATGTAGCCACAATTAAATCTCCTTACAGCTTGCAGCCCACAGATAGACACCTGAAACTCGCAGAGCGTGACCTTCCTCAAGGAACTCATGGCTGCCTTGGTGTTGATGTTTAATGAAAGACTAAGAGTAACCTTATCTTCACAGCAGATAGCCCCTCAAGGTCCTGAAAGCCTTGCTTCCAAATTTCTTAGAGACTTATGCTATCTCTAACCCCCACTAATTAAAAAGTATATAATCAGTCCCTCTTCACAATCTCAGTACAGCTTTCTGCCCACGGTCCTGTCCCCATGCTATAATAAAATTACCTTTTTTCAACAAAACGGTCTCAAGAATTCTTTCTTGGCCATTCGCTCTTGAACCAAACTTTTTTTTTTTTTTTTAACCTTTATTTATTTTTGAGAGAGAGAGAGCATGGGAGCAGGGGAGGAGCAGAGAGAGAGAGGGAGACACAGAATCCAAAGCAGGCTCCAGGCCCTGAGCTGTCAGCACAGAGCCTGACATGGGGCTCCAACTCACAAACCATGAGATCATGACCTGCGCCAAAATCGGACGCTCACCGACTGAGCCACCCAGGCGCCCCTTGAGCCCAACCTTTAAGTCACATAATTTATTATGACATTTCCATGTAACAGTCATTTAAGGAAGATAATTTCCATGAAATAAAAATGGGATTAGATACTGTTTGACTGTATTGTATATATATATATAAAAAAAAAACGGATCAAAGAATTAAATTTGTGGGGCATCTGGCTGGCTCAGTCAGTAGAACACAGTGACTCTTGATGGGGGTGGGAGGGCTGTTGAGAGTTCTAGCCCCAGCTTGGGTGTAGAGATTACTTTAAAAAAAGAAAAAAAAAAAAAAAAGAAAGAAAGAAAGACTTTAAAAAATTGAATTGGCTTAATGGCATTGGCTCTGGAAAAATTCTTTCACAACAGTTCATCACTGTTGATATAATCCTAATTGAAATGATTGCATTCCAGTTTTGGTGGGGATGTAAATTTGCTAATGTCTTTGGAGAGCAATGTGGCCACATCCGTGAAAATTAAACTTGCACTTGGCTTTTGACAGCAACGTGACTTTTGGAAGTTTATTCTACCGAGAACACCGCACATGTATGCAGAGGCATTGACAAGCAGGTTACCGTTGCGCTGTGTGTAGGAACAAAAGACTGGCTAAAAAATTAGTGTTCTCCAGTGGGAGAACGGTTAAACACATGATGGCACATCCATGCTAGGAAAATCAGGTGGCCTCACAAAGGTCAGCTGGTCTTGCAGCGACAGCGGTCAGCCCACCCTCGCGCACCCTCCCACAGCCACGCGAAGCCAAGAGGGTGGCATCACAAGGGGCCCCAGGAAGCAGGTCCAAGGCCACAGCGAGCGCCCCCACCACCACCCCACGACGGTCGTAAGAGGCTAGGTAGGGCCTTGGTGTAACTCCTTCGTCGCCGTCTACTGCCCAGAGCCGGAGGATGGGGTGCGGGGAGAGGGAGACGGCCTCCGCGGGCCGCATCACTGAAGCTCCCCCGCACCGACGGCGGGAACACGAGGCCCGATCCGCCGTGGAATTCAGAGCCCGAATGTGCCAGACCAGCCGGGGGTCGAGAAAGAACGCGCGCGGCCGCCTTTCCCGCGCGCTTCCTGGAGCCGGGGAGCGCGCCCGCAGCCGCACGACCCCGCATCACCCTGGCAACCGGGGGCGACCCGCCGGCGTGCCCGAACCCAGGCGCGCGCCCGGGGCCCCGCGACCCCGCCCCTTCCCGCGCCTCTCTGGGGCCCCGCGTCACCATAGCAACCCAGGGTCTGGGCGGAGGGGTGGGGGGCTGTCCTGGGGAGGAGGGTGGGGGAAAGGGACGGAGGGGAGTGGCGGGCTGCGGGAAAGAAAGGGCGGAGGGAAGAGCCGTGGCTGCAGGGGTGCGGTGGTCGTGCTGTGAGGGGACGGGGGCCGCCGGCCGGGCTCCCCGGTTGGGCAGAGGCGGGCGGGGGCCTGGGCTCCGGATGGGCGGGCAGCAGGGGGCAGTAGCGAATCGCAGTGCAGGAAGGATTGATTGGGCGCGGACGTCCCCAGGCCGGGCGCCGAGCTCTGAGACGCCGACGACGGCCTTCCTCGCTTTCAGATCCGAACCCCCCCGCCCCGTGCCGCCCCGGCCGAGGATTCCGCGTGACGCTCCCTGCTCCGGAGCGAACAGGCCTGTGCCCAGTGCGCGGTCCCCTCGCGCCCGGGCTGTAGCATCTGGCCCTGCACGCGGCGATGGAACTGAGAGCAGGGCCTCTGAGCTCAACCGGCTGGGAGAAGTTACCCTCCCGAGCGCCCTGGTTTCATCCGAAAGCGGGGATAATGATAGCATTTATCTTAGGGTTGCTTTGAGTGCTCCACGAGATAATGGGACTCGTACCGTTTCCGGGCTCCGTTCCTGGCACGTGGCAAGTGCTCAATACGTGTTAATTCCTATTAGCAATACATGCTCGCTAACTTGGGCAGACGACTTACCCTTGCTGTCCTTAACCTCACTGAAAAAGGGAGGTGGTAACAGTTGTGGCGATTGTAAGAGTTAGTATTTATAAAGTCCCTAGGACGGTGCCAGGCACATAGTAAATGCTATATAAATGCTCCCCGTTATTACCATGATTATATTTGTTATCACTGTTATCATCTGTTTGCCCGTGGTTGCTCGGGAATGGGAGAGGACTGATTTTGTCCCTCTGCCACAAAGACCGTTAGCCTCTGACTGCATTAGGGATCTGTTTGCCTGCATTTCTCCTTTTCCCTCTCAAAGTTTTTCTGCCTTTGTCGTGGTTAGGAGAGGCGGTATCGCGTCCTCAAAAGACCACTGGGCAGGGATTCAGCTGGCTTTTGTTGTTTGGTATGCTGCTGGTTCTTTATGTGACCTTGGGCAGATCATCTACAGTTTCCTCAACCGCTTCGGGGCCTCTTTCCACAAAGGGTGCCTAGTATTATGTATTTGTATATGTTTAGCCTTTCCTGGTAGTGTATTCAGTAAAAATTAGACCCTTCTATGTCAGGGAGTCTCTAGTAAGAAAGTGGCAAGTGCCGTGAGGGTTGCAGATGAGATGCTTTGGGGATTCTGAGAAGTAGATTCTGTTTCTACTTTGTATTTCTAATAGGTAGAAATGCCAAGAAGTTTGGGGGTAAAATGAGGATGGGTCCATCCCTCCATCTAACCAAAAATCTGGGAAGAACCCCCCTCCCACTGCCCGCCCCCCGTCCCCCTCCTGTTCTCAGTTGGCAGGGATGCCGCTAAATGCACTTCAACTTGCCAGTCTAGTCTGTCTGCGGCTACGTATTCCCAGATTTGGACCCGGGGCTGACCTCCTCCACCAGCTGAAGCAGGAGCATCTGGTAATAGTGTTCTTCTTTTGTTTACAGAAACTCACCAGGAGGTCAGGCCTGTATTTATCCTCCTTAAGTGAGAACCCACTAGGTTAAATGGTGAGCCATGTTTTGTGGCTATTAGAGGGAATTGGCTTGGAAAGTCAGAAGAGACTTGAGCCCCTTGAGGCCTCAGATAAGTCTCTGAGCCTCTGTTTCCTCATCTTCGAAACAAGGATAGTAACAAGGATACGAGGTATTGCACTTGAAGGGTCCAGCAGTCTCTGGGGCAGAGAGCAAGGGCTCAGAAAATGTTAGCTGCCCTTTTTTAAAAAAAAATTTTTTTTTTAATCTTTATTTAACTGAGAGAGAGACAGAGAGTGAGCAGGGGAAGAACTGAGGGGAGGGAGACACAGAATCAGAAGCAGGTTCCAGGCCCTGAGCTGTCAGCATAGAGCTCGACGTGGGGCCCGAACCCACGAACGGTGAGACCATGACCTGAGCGGAAGTTGGACGCTTAACCGACTGAGCCACCCAGGCGCCCCTGTTAGCTGCACTTTTTGTCACCATTAGCATTTGTATTCTGTTGTTAGCTTACAAAAGGCAGGGTCATCATTCATAGCCCTTTTCCTCTCTTTATTGCCAAGCACATAGTAGGGGCCCAGCAAATGCGTGCAAATGAATGAGTAAATCCACCCAGGAAACTAGTAATAATCAATTTCACATTGCCCTAACAGCAGCTAGCGTTTATTGAACACTTGTTCCAGAAACTGTATTACATCCCATTACCGCGTTTAATGCTCAAGTTCAATGACCTTGTCTAGCCTTCTAATTTGACTCCTGACGCGTTGGTGTCATTGATTCGCAGTCCACAAGCTGACAGGGACATCTGCCGTGGATTTCTGTGTCATTTCCGTAATGAGGCCGACAGCAGCCTCGTTTCTGTAACGACGTAGCCTCTGCTAACATAGGAGTCTGGTGTGGTGCTGAGGTCAGGCTCTGTGTTCTCATTTCCCCAAGGATGAGCTGACTTCCTTGATGCAATTTCCTCATCTATTAGTGGATTGCTTGACATTATACTCCTGAGACAGCAGGACTCAATGAGAATTTGTCACTGCAGCCCCACCGCTTGCAAGAGCCCTAGTTATCAGAACGAGAACGTCACGTGACATCAGGTGTTCCCTTCTACCTCTCTGGCTGCTTTCAGAACAGTAGCAGCTCTGAGGGAGGCACAGACCCAGGGAAGGTATTTTTGCTTCTTCTAATCCCATCCCCTCACTGTATTTGACTTTTGGGAATCATCTAATCCAGGACTCTTTTTTTTTTTTAATGTTTATTTATTTATTTGTGTGTGTGTGAGAGAGAGAGAGAGAGAACTGTCGAGCAGGGGAGGGGCAGAGAGAGAGGGAGACACAGAATCAGAAGAGGCTCCGGGCTCCGAGCTGTCAGCACAGAGACCAACGTGGGGCTCGGACCCACGAACCGTGAGATCACGACCTGAGCCGAAGTCATGCTTAACCGACTGAGCCGCTCTGGCGCCCCTAGCATTTGTGGTTTTCATGTAATGAAACTTTTTGCCCTCAGCTCTTGATAGGTTTGACTGCTTCCCTTTGGAGACGGGGCCAACATTCCTTGTCACCATGGTTTTGCCGGCATCTAGCTGATGTGTGTTCCCCAGACTGAAAAGTTTGAAACAAATTGAAATAAAGATGTGTGTAACATTTCAGAACCTGTTTTTTTCCACCTTAAAATCTATTAGGCACCTTTCTCTGTGCTATTAAATATTCTTTTCAAATAGGATTTTAATCATTGTGATTGATTTAGCCTGGGGGGGAGTTCTCTAAAATTTTAAACTGGGTCTCCCTGTAGGGTTTTGACCTACAGGGAGCAGAAATTGTTCTGTAATGAACATGAAATAAGGCGGGGGCACCGCACGAGCTGGAGAGGCCCCCAGGGGGGAAGAAGAGCCCGGATGCAGCCCACAAAAGGTATGCCAGCTGTGGAGGCCACATGCTGTCCGCTGAGGCCCAGAGGTCTGTCCTTTGGAAACTTAACCGTTGCATCAGTTGGGAACACGTACCAGTAACAGCATTACCCACACCGCCGGAAGTGCCTTTAAAAACCAGGTTTTTGCTTTTTTGTTTTTCGGGGTTTTTGTTTTTAAGATTCTTTATTTTTGAGAGACAGAGAGTGGGGAAGGGGCAGAGAGAAGAGGGAGACAGAGAATCCCAGGCAGGCTCCGCGCTGTCAGCACAGAGCCGGACACGGGGCTCAGACTCACGAGTTTTGAGATGATGGCTTAGGCCGAAACCGAGAGTCGGACGCTTAACCAACTGAGCCACCCCGGGCGCCCCAGGTTTTTTTTGTTTTTGTTTTTGCGTATGTTTTTTTTTTTTCTTTCGACGTTTATTTGTTTTTGGGACAAAGAGAGACAGAGCATGAACAGGGGAGGGGCAGAGAGAGAGGGAGACACAGAATCGGAAACAGGCTCCAGGCTCTGAGCCATCAGCCCAGAGCCCGACGCGGGGCTCGAACTCACGGACCGCGAGATCGCGACCTGCCTGAAGTCAGACACTTAACCGACTGCGCCACCCAGGCGCCCCTGCGTATGTTTTTACAAGAGATCGGAACTGGGGAGTTGCTGGCCTTGGCTCAGCTGCTGAATGTTGCTTTTGTTTGTCCTCTCTCTCCCTTCTTCCTTGGCAGGTTGGTTTGGATGTCCTGGCCACAAATATCTACCCTTGCTCCTGGCGTTAAATCTTCATTCAAGGCTGGGAGAAGTGGAAAAGGGGCAGGGCCGGCTGGGTCGGTTTCTTATTATCAGGAAAGCAAAAGCTTTCTCAGACCCCCCTCCTCCCCACCCCAGCATCTCTCTCCCGGCCACACTGCGTCACGTGGCTGCCCGAGGCTGAAAGGGCGGCTGGACCGTCGAGGGTTCAGCCTCTCCACCTTTCTTGCAAAGGCAGACGAGCGAGAAACGGGCAGGGTGGCCCCGTCCCATGGAACTATCACGCGAGCAGTGTGTGTAATTGAAAATGTTCCAGCAGCCACGTTTAAAACCAGGCGTTAACAAAAAGCCCCAGCTGAAATCCATATCTAAAACGTGTTTTATTTAATGCCATATATCCAGAAATCATCTCAGCCTGGAATCCATATAAAAATTAATTTTTTTAGTGTTTATTATTTTAGAGAGACAGACAGAGCATGAGCAGGGGAGGGGCGGAGAGAGAGAGGGAGACACAGAATCCAAAGCAGGCTCCAGGCTCCGAGCTGTCAGCACGGAGCCCGACGTGGGGCTCAAACTCATGAACCGTGAGATCATGACCTGAGCCGGAGCTTAACTGACTGAGCCACCCAGGCGCCTCTATAATTCCTATTTCTCGCTGAGATTCTCTATTTTTCCATTTGTTTGAACAGAATTTATCATTGGTTGTTGAAGCATTTTTACAACAACTGCTTCAAAATCCTCGTCGGATAATTCTGATTATCTAAGGCATCTGGATTGGCAACAGTTGATCGATTGTCCTTTTTCATTCATGTTGTGATGATCTTGGTCCTGGGTATAACGGATCACTTTTTATTGTTTTCGGGACATGCTTTCTATTGTGTTAGGATAGTGGGGGTCCTGTTCATATTTTTTTGTTTTCGCAGGCCTTCACTAAGGCTTAGGTTTAGCACACAAGCACTGGCCTACTTTGGCCGGCCCTGGTGTCGATGACAGTTTCATTTTCAGAGCCTCTGCAACATCATTTGGGTCTGTTGGGTTTCTCTGGTGATGCTGGGGCTCCCATGGGCGAAGGGGTTTCCCCAGACCGGAGCCTATGGCTGTCTCTTAGTCAGGGAGGGGAGTCTCAGGCCCATGCGGCCAAAGAGGTTTCTTTGGCCAGGCGTTTGCTGTGGCACAACCCCTCCTGTTGATGTAGCCTGGCTACCCGCATCTCTGCGTGGGGGTTAGAGTTTCAGGCCCATGGGGACAAATAAGCTTCCTGGGCTGCTTATGGCGTCGAGTCGCCCCCCTGCCACTCCCACCCACCACCCCAGTATCTCTTGGTGGGGATGGAAGTCTTGGGCACAGTGGAGAAGCAGCGTACTTTCTCTGGCTGTGCCTTTTTTTTTTTTTTTCCCAGCCTGTCTCCCAATCTGTCCCCCTTGCCAGTGCTGCTGGCTGCCCCGGTGTTGTAGGGGAGATACTTGTTAGATCTGGGGGAGAAAGGAGCCCAGAATGAGCCCAGCCTGGGCTGCCTTCTGTTCCCGGGGAAGATCGGACCTCGGTCACCTTCCCCGTGGTGGGAGGATGTAAAACACCATCTCAGTCAGTCACTTTTTCGAGAGCACCCTGGCCTCCTCCACCTCTTCCCTTCCTCCCTGGCTTCTTGTGCAATAATTGCTTGCTGGGCGACCCGCACAGTTGACTTGATGTTGTGCCTGGCACTCTACCTGTCTCCAAAGCACTCTGAAATTGTACCCTTGTATAATGGCTCGGGGAGCCAAGCCCCACTCGCCTGGCCGAACACGTGGCTGACGGTTGTCATGTGCTGTCACCTGCCCGTATTTGATGGCTAGGCAGGTCCACCCTGCAAGAAAGCAGGGGGGAAGAAAAAAAAGGAATTGAAAGCTCTTCTTCCTCATTGTTCCATAGGTTCACAAAAGTTCTGGGCTGCTCTGTGAGTAGGATTTCCTTTTTTTCCCTAGTGTGACTATTTCACAGTAGTCAGCAGGTCTTACGGAAACAAATACGAGTATATCAGACAACATCTTTGACAATTTCCTGCTGTCAGTTTTGGCATATTTTCATCTCAAAAGGTCTAGTTGTCCATTAGGAACAGGGAGCTTCCTACCTGTAAAGTGTTTCCTTGTCAAGGTAAGCTTTGGGTTTTGATTTTGTTAAACAAAGGGCTGGGTCACAATGGGTTTTGTTTGCACAGCGTGGCTTTTCTTATGTCTGTGTGTGCATCCCCGGGCCGCCCGGGTGGCTCAGTTGTTAAGCATTGACTTTGGCTCAGGTCATGATCTCACGGTTCACAAGTTCAAGTTCCACATAGGGTGAGCTCGAGGTCCGCTTTGGGTGAGCACGAGCCCCACATCGGGTGAGCCCTGCTTCTCTCTCTCTCTCTCTCCTTCTCCTTCCGCCCCTCCTGGGATTCTCTCCCTCTGCCCCTCTCTCGCTTGCACCCTTTCTTTCTCTCTCTCTCTCTCTCAAAAGAAGTCCTTACTGTGATTATCAGAACCACACAATTACATATTGTTTGCTATTTCTCCTGCAAAGGCGTTTACCTCTTGCTTAGTGTTTTGTTTAATCCCATTTAAAGTCCAAAATCTTTTCATGCTCTACAAGGGTCTCTGTGATCCTGCTACCCTGCCGTGTCCTCCCTCCTGCCTCTTTCCTCAGCCTCAGTCACCTTGACCTTCCTGACCCTTGAGGCATCACACACACACACTGTTGAATCCCCAGTGCCTAGAACCAGGTCGATGCAAGAGGCATTCAATGAAGAGCTATTGAATTCATTACTAAGTGGATTTATTAAAAAAAAAATTTTTTTATGTTTATTTATTTTTGAGACAGAGAGAGACAGAGCATGAACGGGGGCGGGGGGGGGGGGCAGAGAGAGAGGGAGACACAGAATCGGAAGCAGGCTCCAGGCTCTGAGCCATCAGCCCAGAGCCCGACGCGGGGCTCGAACTCACGGACCGCGAGATCGTGACCTGAGCTGAAGTCGGATGCTTAACCGACTGAGCCACCCAGGCGCCCCACTAAGTGGATTTAAATACAGTTTACTATCTTGCCATCAAAAGTGTAACCTGTGTTTATTTTAGAACTTTAGGGAATATAAAAGTGTAGGAAACCCTTACACAATTCCACATTTGAAAGGCAAAACATAATTTACACTCTTTTAAAAAAATATTTCTTCCCAAGCCTTTTACTCTTTGTGGTATTTTGGTCAGTTGGTTTTCTCTTTCTTTCTTTCTTTTTTTAATGTTTCTTTTATTTTTGACGGGGTGGGGAGGGGCCGAGAGAGAGGGAGACGCAGAATCCGAAGCCGGCTCCAGGCTCTGAGCGGTCAGCACAGAGCCCGACGCGGGGCTCAAACTCACGGACCGTGAGATCATGACCTGAGCCGAAGTCGGACACCCAACCGACTGAGCCATCCAGGTGCCCCGGTTGGTTTTTTTATACAGTTATATTCTCAATATATTTTGTGTAGAATTTGATCTTTTTACGTGTGTTCTCCTTGCTTTTTCTGTCCTGTCCTATTTATTTATTTTTTACTGCTTTTTATTCCAAAAAGGATTTGAGGCCCTGTGAGATATGTAAGTACAATTTCCTTCTATTGCCTGCAGCACGCAAGCTGTGCCTTAATCCTACTAAGTGCTTATGGAGCGAATGAGCGATGTGTGATTGTCCCTGACCCCAGGAAGCAGCCAGTACCCCCCCCCAGCCGAGCCGCGGCCTAGTGCCTTTGACACTGAGTTCTATCCCTGGTCCTTTGTTGTGCGCGTCTGTGTTTGCCGTCTCTTTTCTGGAGAGGAGCGTGTCCAAAGGACTGACTGGTCACAAGGAGCGGCCTCCCTCTGGACCGGAGGAGAGCCACTCCATCCTGCTGGTGTGCATTTCCAAAGGTGCTGTCGGCATGCAGAGTTGAGCCCCAGCCCAGCAACTCAAATGTGTGAGCACCTCCTTCCCTCCCAACCCCCGGAGGCACACAGTTTTGACATGGCCCAAACTGCCATAACCCTTCACCCTGCCAGGCTCCAGGGTCCTCGGGTTGGGAGTTGGCAAAACGTGTGACACGCATGGGTTTCTCAGAGGCCAGGGCTCTAAAAATGGTGCCTCTAGTCACCATACAAGTGAGTTCGCCACACGCCCTCTGGCCGCAGGATCGTTCTACAAGTTGCCCTACAAGCACATACACTTATCTGCCTCCAACTTACGCCTGCATCAGATCTTGGCTCTGAAGTCGCTTCCTCCGGGAAGCTTTCCCTGGGTTCCATCACGTGACCCGTGATTTGGTCTCATAGCAAAGCCCTGTATAGCCTTCCTTTCTTGCACTCACCATAGTTTCTAGTTACGCGTGTTTTCGTATGTCTTTGCCGCCCGCCATTAGACTGTAAGCTCAGCGAGGGTAGGGCCATGTCCATTTTTTTTCACTGTGCCTAGAACATGATGGTGCTCCATAAGCATGTTTGAATGAGCGAACGAATTGACGGACATTTGGGTTGAGGCAGTAAAGTGTACTGGTTAAGAGGGTGAGCTTTGGAGCCAGATATCTGGACTCGAACCCAGCTGTGTGGCCTCGGATAGCACCATAACTTCTCTGTGCCACCATTTCCCTGTCTGTAACGTGGAATTTCTAATGCCACCTGTCTCCTGGGATTGTTGTGAAGCTCAAATGAGGGACTCGGTGTAAAGGCTTCGCGCAAGGCCACGCTCGTAGTAGGTCCTCAACAGATATTAGCTATGATCGTAACTACGATCTGACTCTTTTGACCAGTTAGTTGAAGGGTTGCTGTAATGAACATTCTTTCACAAATATCTTGATACAGTATTTCTGAATATTGTAAGAGGTGCGATTCCTAGAAGTTGAATTGTTGCATCAGAAGGTTAATTTCTTGGGGCTCTTGGGTGGCTCAGTCGGTTGGGCGTCCGACTTCGGCTCAGGGCATGATCTCGCGGTCTGTGAGTTCGAGCCCCGCGTCGGGCCCTGTGCCGACGGCTCGGAGCCTGGAGCCTGTTTCGGATTCTGTGTCTTCCTCTCTCTCGGCCCCTCCCTTGCTTGTGCTCTGTCTCTCTGTCCAAAATAAACATTAAAAAAAATTAAAAAAAAAAAAAAAGGATAATTTCCTTGGGATTTATTTTTGTGTCTCTAGTAAGGGAGAGATCAAATTTTGCACTTTTCCAAATGGAGAGTCAGAGGAGGCCAACTCCCCTGTGAGTTTTGGGGTCAGCTTGAAGCAGAAATCAGACATTCAGACATGGGATCAGAGAGGACCAGCATTTCCTTAACTCAGCTAAAAGATACCTCGGTGCACAGTTTTCACGGCTCCCTGTGGTCTTCCTTATCCCTCTGAGGCTCACTGAGATTGCAGAGATTAGGATTAGGGGAATCTTCTGTATCTTCTGTGCTTTCATTCCCAGTACTGTGGGAAGTCATAACAGGAATACATCAGCTCCCAACATGGCCCTCCACAATTAACCACTCCATAACTGCCAATCTAGACTTGTTGTCTAGACGTCTTGTGTCTGGATTTGTGTCCAAATTGTATCCCAACCCCTCCAAAGGACTAGTCTACCCCCATGCGCACACACGCCTGCTAGTGCACAGCCATGTACACGTTCTCACACAACGCGTGCTTCCACTGGAAATTTCACTGGAATTCTATTGAACGGGGCAAAGAACCCGGAGGGGTTTGATTTCAACATGGAGTCTTCCCATGCTAGAACATGGAATATTGTTCCTTCTGTTCAGGTGTTTTGTGCTCTTCAGTAAAATTTTATAGTCCTCTGTAGAGGACCCACACATTTTGTATTCCATTGTTGCCATTTGTCAGTAGGGCTTTGGTGATTATGTTTTTTCAGTTGGTTACTCATGGGAAGAGGTGAACTGAGAACTTTTGAGACACATGGCTAAGCTGATTTTGGTTGCCATGTTACAGACGAGGCACTAAATCAGATGCTGTAAACAACTCCCAGGCAGGGATTAGAATAAGCCAGGCATTGTTTGCAGGGCGTGGAATACGCAGTTGGTCAGCAACATCTTTACCTGGTCCGGTTGCCATCTAGCATCGATAGTTTACCTTTTATCTCCTAAATATTATTCCTGAGCCACCCAGATTGGCTTACAGAATAATTTAAAGTAACCAACGGAAGGTGATATTGAAGTTATCTTTCTCGCTGATCGACTCTTGTCTGTTTCTGATGGTTCGATTTTCTTGGAGCGCCTTCCTTAAGCGCCTTGTCTTACCAGGTTTGCACTGGCGATAAGGTTTGCCGAGGGGTTTGCCATTACTCAGATGATCTTTTGACCTTCAGTTTTGAGTCGCTAAAGTCAAGATAAGATTCTGTACTGTTTCTTTCTTTCCTTTCCTCCCTTCCCTTTGCCTTCCTTCCTCCTTCCTTCTTTCCTTCCTTCCTTCCTTCCTTCCCTTCTTTATCTACCTACTTATGACACAATCCTTTTACCGAGATGTAATTGACATACCATACAATTCACCCAGTTAAAGTGTACGATCTGGTGGTTTTTTTCACGTATTCAGATTTGAGCGACCCACACTGCCATCAATTTTAGAACATTTTCGTCTCACTTCAAAGAAATCCTGTACCTGTTAGCAGTCACTCCCATTTGTGTGTCACCCTCCTCAGCCCCAGGCAGCCACGGATCTACTCTCTGTCCCTATACATTTACCTATTCTGCACACGTCACATGAAAGGAATCGTACAACGTGTGGTCTTTTGTGACTGGTTTCATCGTCTGTGACGATGCTTTCGAGTTTCATCCGTGTTGTAGCATCTGTAAGTGCTTCTTTCCTTTTTGTTGCCAAGACACATCCCATTGTATGGCTTTACCACATTTTACTTACCGATTCATGAGTTCACGGACATCCGGCTCATTTCTATTTGTTTGGCTTATGAATAACACTGCTATGAATATTCATGTACAAGTTTTTGCGTGGACGTATGTTTTCATTTCTCTTGGGTATATACCTAAGAGTGGACTTCCTGGATCATATATATGGCAGCACTGTTTATCCTTTTAAGGAACCGCCACACTATTTTCCAAAGCACCTGCACCATTTACAGTCCTTCCAGCATTGTATCCGGATGCCAACTTCTCCACCGTCGCCAACCCTTGTTGTTACCTGTCTTTATTACCTGTCTTTGCCTACAGCCATCCTATAATGGTGGGTAGGAAGCGGTATCTCACCGTGTTTTGTTTTTGTTTTTTTAACGTTTATTTATTTTTGAGAGAAAGAGAGCGTGAGTGGGAGAGGGGCGGAGAGGGAGAGGGAGACCCAGAATCGGAAGCAGGCTCCAGGCTCCGAGCTGTCGGCACAGAGCCCGACGCGGGGCTCGAACTCACGAGCACTGAGATCATGACCTGAGCTGAAGTCGGACGCTTAACCGACGGAGCCACCCAGGCGCCCCTGTAACAGATACTTCAACACTCAGAACCAAATCAAGAAATGAACTTTTTTCTAGAAGCCCTCATTAATGGTTAACTCCTAGTGCCTCATATGAGGAAAAATTTCATGTGTCCTGTCTGACATAAAAATGCTGTAGTCTGGAAAGGTCTCGCATGTCGACTAATATGGAAGTTCTCACA
This sequence comes from Leopardus geoffroyi, assembly GCF_018350155.1. Taxonomy (NCBI): domain Eukaryota; kingdom Metazoa; phylum Chordata; class Mammalia; order Carnivora; family Felidae; genus Leopardus; species Leopardus geoffroyi. The sequence continues at coordinate 29,199,868 of NC_059336.1, forward strand.
GTGAATGGGTAAGGATTGCTGAGCCCAGGGCAGGGGGCTCGTAGGACTCGCATGTCCAAGAGAATAATGTCGAAGGGGAAAAGAGCAAACAAATACGAGTTAGTAAGAGATAGAAATGGGACAAGTTAGTACTTTTGTCCGCATTGGGTCCTCTAAGATCTGAGTTGAAGGAAAACTGGAGAATGCCTTCGCTGGGGCAAGTGACGTAGTAATAATAACCACCTTTTATTCCTTGCTTGCTGTGTGACAGGCATAAGGCGACGTGTGTCACGGCATAGTATTACGTTTACTCCTCAGAGCCCCCCTACCCCATTTTACAGGTGAGGAAAACAAGGCCAGGAGAGATTATGGCACCTGTCTAAAGTCCATACGTGGTGTTTGAGACTAAGCCCTTGTGGGTCTTACCTATTCAGAACTGGGTGTTTCTGCAAGGTACTAATGCATGACAGGTTTGGGTATAAACGGGCCTTGGGTAGAACTAAGAAGAAGATAGAGGTTTCTTAGAAAATTGCCAAGAACAAGACCCACATTCGGCAAGGCTGGACCCAGACGCCTACATCAAAGAATGAAGACTGAGGATTCTCTTTTAAAAAGCCAGTGATAAACAAAGTAACTGTCATAAAGACTTAGATGGTCTTAATCCTTGTATAGGGGATTGAATTACCTCCTTACGCATCCAGGTACGAAATTGTGTGTGAGCAGCCCCCTGGCTGCACCCTCTGTAACCCGATAGACCCTCCCATCTGCAGTTGAGAAAGACTGGTGATGTTACATTCTCCTGGGAGGAGTGAGGCGTATTCTCGAAAGACTGAAAGACTGTGGCCAATGCTAAAGCTCTAAGAAGGAAATGGAGAATCAGCAGCGAAGGGCTGGCCGGGCCTGGTGTTCTCACTCCAGCTCACGGTATTATCCTCTCAGGCGTGGCAACAACAAAAACCATGACTTGTAGCACAAAAAGGCCATCAACCCCCCCCCCCCCCCCACACACACACACACGCACACACCCATTTCTCAGAGAAGCGTGGCTTAGTACTTTGGGACCTTGGCAGTTTCCAGAGAGGAGCCAGTTGGAGGAACCATTGCTCGTCCTAACAGCTCCTCCCTAAGACCACGCCTTTATGACTGGGACCCCCTGGAGCCAGGGACTGGCTGGGAGAAGGAGCAGATTCCTGGACCAGATGCTTGGGGATAATAAAGATCAAAAGTCCGTGGCGCCTCACTCCCTTCGTCCCATGTTAATTGGGGCTACTTTGGATTCCGGCCAAGGGTGGAAGGTTCGCCCTGAACTTCCTCTTACAGCCTTTGTTCCTTCTGTTGGGATTTTGCCCCCAGGACGATGTCAAACCATTCCAATATGGAGCCATGAGGGAGCCACAGGTGATTAGAAAGAAGAGGCACTTAGAGATGACGCAGTCACCACCAAGCGTGTTGTTAAAGCCCCTGTAGACAGGGAGCTTGGCTTCGGGCACGCTCCGGAGCCAGTGAGAAGCTCTTTTTTTTTTTTTTTTTTTTTTTTTCTGAGAAGCTCTAGGCTTTCTTTGAATAAACATTTATTTAGCGTTCTATCTTCATTTGGAGCCACGGCAGACAGAGATCGGAGGTTGGCGAGGAGTACAGAGGCCACGCAGATTTAGAGTGTGCCTCCCGCCACACCTCCACCTGCCGGAAGGCATGTCAGGGGTCCCCGCGACCACCCCCGGGTTTGGCAATTCGCCGGAAGGACTCACAGGACTCAGAACGTGCAGTTGTATTCATGGCAAGAGAGAGAGAGAGAGAGAACCAGAGGGGAGGGACAGCGAGAGGGGGGGGACAGAAGATCCCAAGCAGAATCCCACTGACAGCAGAGAGCCCGATGCGGGGCTCGAACTCACAAACCGTGACGTCAGGGCCTGAGCAGAAGTCAGACACTTCACCGACTGAGCCACCCAGGCGCCCCTTTCCTTTTGCTTAAGAAACATGTTTTCCTGCTTTTTGCTTGAAGCAATCTGACTCGCTAAACTGTTTCTTTAATTCGGGAAGGTAACACAAGCACATGGTAAAAATTCAAATAGTCCAGGGGCGCCTGGGTGGCGCAGTCGGTTAAGCGTCCGACTTCAGCCAGGTCACGATCTCGCGGTCCGTGAGTTCCAGCCCTGCGTCAGGCTCTGGGCTGATGGCTCAGAGCCTGGAGCCTGTTTCCGATTCTGTGTCTCCCTCTCTCTCTGCCCCTCCCCAGTTCATGCTGTCTCTCTCTGTCCCAAAAAATAAATAAACGTTGAAAAAAAAAATTTTTTTTTTTTTAAATTCAAATAGTCCCGAAGGGTATGACATTGTCGAAAAGTTAAGTTCTCTCACGTGGTAATTCCCAGTGTCCTTCCCTGGAGGTTGACAGTTTGATGTATACTCTTCCAGAATGTTCTCTGCCCATACGAGAATGTGTTCGGACATCCTTAAAACACAGAGGCTTTGCACACCTCTCACACGAGTGAGATCCCATACACTATACTCACTGTAGACTTGGTTTTGCTCTTTTTTTTTTTTAATGTTTTATTTTTGAGAGCGAGAGAGAGAGCGAGCAGGGGAGGGGCAGAGGCAGACGGAGACAGAGGATCCAAAGCGGGCCTTGCGCCGACAGCAACAAGCCTGACACGGGGCTCTAACTCAGGAACTGTGAGATCATGACCGGAGCCAAAGTGGGATGCTCAACCAACTGAGCCACCCAGGCGCCCATGGCTTTGCTCTTTTTTGCTTCATATGTCACCTTAGAAACTCTTCCTCCTGTGTTGATCTTTCTCGTTTGTGTTTTAAGTTCCAGAGTGTTCTAGTGTGTGAGTGTGATTTATTTAACTAGTTCCCTCCTGATGGGTATTTGAATGATTTCTAGGCTCTTGCTGTTTGAAGACACAGCTCTGATCTGCCCTTCCCCGGCTCGGGCACCTTACATGACTTCCGCTGTTTACAGCTATGCTCCTAGCTGGGAACCAGAGACGCAGACGGGTCTGCTTGGGGTTCCACCCAGAAAGACCGAAATGGAGCTGGTAAGGGATTAAAACGTTTTATATTAAGACAACAATTCTATTACGGTGTGGAACGTGGAATCCTCGTGAATTTTCCACATTTCCAGCTGTGTGACCTTGGGCAAGTTACTTAACCTGTCTGGGCCTCGTTGAACTGATTTGTAAAATGCAAGGGCTAAAGGTATCTGGTAAAACTCTTGTGAGGTCCAAGCGGGTTCGTAGCTGTAAAGTGCTTACTTAGAACAGCACTGGGTACGTGGTAAGCAGTGTATAAAGATATTGCTGCTAGTGTTATTATTTTTAGCATTCAGGGTCCAGTTTCCATGATTTCTCTAGGTTCCTTCTTTACAGGTACTTGTACGTTACTTACTCTTCCCTTTAGGCAATGCTCTCACGGAGAGACAGGACCCTGCCTTGTTTATCTTTATAACCCCTGTGTGTGACCCACAGTAGATAATTTGTTGGTGTTGCATAGATATTCACCGAAGGAGATAATGATTATAATAATAATGGTCAGAATTCTTCTATCCGCCCTCATTTCTGTGTCCTGTCAATTTATTGATGCAGCACCCCAGGATGATTTTTTTGTTGTTGTTGTTTTGTCCTGGAGGGGGGCTTCTCACCTCCTGCAGGGTGTGAAAGTGAAAACTTCACCTTAGAAACCTTTTGCATTAAACCAGTGTTCCTCCCACCACGTGTTAAGCTCATACCTATTCTCCAAAAACAGCTTCCGCAAAAAAATGTTTGGGAAACGCTAACTTGCACGAAATTAACCGGATACCATTACCTAAGTCCTTCTCAGCTCTTTTACTCCGCTAATTAAGGGTGGAAGGAGAGACTGCGGGATAAAATTAGCAAATTTCTTAACCTCTTTTGACCAGAGGACCTTTTGCTCTGAACGTTATCAACAGCCGTGGGACTAGTTCTATGGAATGTGGTTGATGAAAAATTGCCCCCGCTTCGCCTCATTCTCTCCCAGCGCCGACTAGCCTGGGGCTTGGAGGCTGTGATTAGGGGGCCATTTAACCACCATCCGTGGTCCCAGGCCTATAGAGCATCTGTACTGCTCTCCTAAAACCTTTATCACAGAGGAACTGTGGCAGCTCAATTATCCATTCAGGACAGATTCAGCGAGCTTCTGCTGTTGTGCACTGGCCTTGGGGGAAAGAGGGCTCTGGCCGCCAGGGAGCTAACTGGGGACTCAGCCCAGAGGCCAGGTGTGAAGATGGGGACGAGCAGGGCCCTCTGCTGGCTGTGCTTGGCAGCTCGGACCGAGGATGAAACCAGTCTCTCTGGTCCAGACCTCTCAGGGTAGAGGGGGGTGGGGGCGTGAGGCTTGAACTCCTACCCCTGAGATCAAGACGTGAGTGAGATCAAGAGTCAGAAGCTTAACCGACTAAGCGACCAAGGTGCCCCAATATCTGTGAAATCTTTTTTTGTAATGTTTATTTGGTTTTGAGAGAGAGACGGAGCGCATGCAGGGGAGGGGCAGAGAGAGAGACACAGAATCCGAAGCGGGCTCCAGGCTCCAAGCTGTCAGCACAGAGCCCGACGCGGGGCTGGAACCCACAGACCATGAACCCGAGCCGAAGTCGGACGCCCAACCCACTGAGCCACCCAGGCAGCGCCCCCACCCCTGCGATATTTATTTTTATGTAGCCAGTTGATTCTTAGACAACACAGGCTTGAACGGCATGAGGCGGCTGAGAGGCGGATTGTTTTTTCTCCGGCAAAACAGTACAGTACTGAAAATGTATTTTCTCTTCCTTATTTTATTTTCTCTAGCCTAGTTTATTGTAAGAGTACAGTATATAATATACATAACATACAAAATATGTGCTAGTCGACTTTTTATGTTATCGGTGAGGCTTCTGGTCAACAGTAGGCTATTGGTAGTTGGTCTTATTGGCCAAGAAGTAGGCTTATTGGTATTGGCCTTGTGGCTTCCACCCTTGACCATTCTCGGCGGAAGTGTCTGTGGCCTTCCGTGCTCTGCAGCCAGAGGGCTACAGCTGTGGTTTGCCAGCCTGGCAATTGGTTGTGGGAGGAAAGTGGCCCGGCGAGGGTAGTGCCTGCAGAATGGGAGTGAGTTTGCGGTACTGTGGTTCCTGATGTGCCGCGTAAACACTAACCAAACAGGAATGTAACACGCGCGCCGCAGATTAGAATGAATAGGCCACCCACTCTCGCCCAAGGCTCCTCACCAGCCACCCAGCCTGCTCAACCGGGGCCCAAGGCAGGTTCACTGAGGCACTCGGTGTTTGGTGCGAAGAGCCAGCCTCAACTCCCCAAGATGTCCCCTCTCTCAGCAGCCCCCTCTCTGCTTTCTGAGATCCACGGGCACAGCGGGAGCCCCCCGTGGGTTCTCTCGCCCACGCCCGCTGCCTCTCTCTAATCCTCTTCTAACTGCCCTCTGTCCTCACTCCTTCTTTGCGGAGAACCTGCCCCATGCCTTCCCCGTTCTGGAGCAGTGGCCTACCCCGACCTTGGCCTCTGCCTCTGCTTGGCGAAACCTGATGACTTTTCCAAGGCCTGTGAACCTCCCAGGTTTGGGTTCAGCTTTTTCCTTCCCATCTGGGAGAAGTTCCGCTCCACTGGCTGAATTACAGGGGATTCACCTCATGCGACAGGAAGTTCAGGGGCAGGCCGTTGAGGGGCTGGTATGCAAGCTTCATCCTGGGCTCCTTCCAGGAACCAGCTCTCTCCACCTGCCCTTCTCCAGCTGCTGTCACGAGAGCGGCTCTAGTCTGAGCATTTCCCAAGTTCCAGGCGGGAAGAAAGAAGAGGCAGACGCTGCCCTTGCAGAAACCTGTTTCTGCCGTCTTGGCTGGAAAGGAGTCACCTTCTAGCCACCGTCAACTGCGAGGGGGTCAGGGAAGCTTTCTAGCTCTCTAGCCTCCAAGGGCCAGCTAGAAGGGAGTTCAAATGAGCTGGCAAATGATTTGACCTCTTAAGTATTACCTCCTCTCCGAAGCCTTTTGCAAGCATCTTAAACTTCCTGCATTTTTATCTAGCACGCGTGAACCTTTTTAGAGCCCTCACAGTTTGCTTGGTGTCATGTGCTTGCCTTCCCTTTTCTTCTGGATCATAAACTTCTCGGGGATCACATCCTGTCTCCCTCGCAGCTGCTTTTGGATCGATTGGTGATTCCCGCCCCTCCCTCACCTGTCCTTCCTCCTTCTCCCGTTTTCTAAGGTGCACAGGTTAGACAGTCCATCGGTGTATGCTGATTTTTTTTTTTTTTGAGTTTATTTATTTATTTATTTTGAGAGAGGCAGAGAGTGTGAGTGGGGGAGAGGCAGAGAGAGAGGGAGAATTCCAAGCTGGCTCCGCACGCTGGCTGTCCGCCCACAGCACCCCCCATGGGGCTCGAACTCACTCACAAACCTGTGAGATCACGACCTGAGCTGAAATCAAGAGTTGGACGCTTAACTGACGGAGCCACCCGGGCGCCCCAGTGTGTGCTGATTTAAATTGAGCTGAATTACAAGGGAGAGGAGTAGGGTGGTTCTTGGAAAGGCGTTGGATGCGAGCGTTGGGTGAGGAGGCCGGAATTTGAATCTTGCTTTCACTGGGTTCCTTTGTAGGAGTTGCAAGGCCTTCTTGCACCTCCGTGTCTCAATTGATTTAGACGGTCTCCAAGGCATTTTCCAGCTTTAGGAACTCAAGGACTCTTCGGGATGGGATTGATTGGCTGCCCTAGGGCAGTGCAAGGAGATGGAGCCTATTCAGGCCCAGTGAGAGCCAATAAAACAGGGGGCAGAGGCGGCCAAGCACCTCTCAATGCACAATGTATGGGCGCAGGCCAAGCTCAGGGGGCGGGACCAGGGAGGGCAAAATGTAAAAGAGACTGGGTAAGGAAGCTGGGGTAAGAGGTTAGTGAAGAACAATCTGGGGAGGTCATGTTTTCAGGAAGCCAGAAACTCCAATCCCCGAAGCTTGAAGCCCTCTGTACCCCGACTCCTAATAGCAAGAGAAGGGTTGTCATGAAGATCTCCTTTATGTTTGGGGGAGGTAGAGAGCCTCATGTCTGGCATCCCATGTCAACTGGAATGGGTCACCGGTGTGTGTGTGTCTAAAATTCCTACAGGGGGCTGGGAAGCAGGACTTATAGGTGGAAGGCCAAGGTCTGCCCTCGTGTTTCTCGGAGCAAGTTAATTGTCCTCTCTGGGCTTTGGAGGCCCGGGTAAGAGACAGGCACTGACAAACATCACTAAGTTTTAGATCTTTAGTACCAGAACAAAATGGGTTGAATAGGTTTCTCAAGCCATCCTCTTGGCAAGAAATACCTCCTGATTTGAGGTGCTTCTGTGGATGTAGGGAAAATCACCAGCCTGGGTGACCTTCGAGCTCCCTCCCTGCTCACTGACCCTGTGCCCTTTCCGATGGTGGTGACAGCTACCCCCTCACCCCCGTTCTCCATCAACTGTAATTCAACCCCGACTACTGGGGTTTTGACAAAAAGATCATCGGGGCGCCCGGGTGGCTCAGTCAGTTGAGCGTCCGACTTCGGCTCAGGTCATGATCTCGCGGTCTGTGAGTTCGAGCCCCGTGTCGGGCTCTGTGCTGACAGCTCAGAGCCTGGAGCCTGTTTCGGATTCTGTGTCTCCCTCTCTCTCTGCCCCTCTCCTGCTCATGCTCTGTCTCTCTCTCTCTCTGTTAAAAATAAGTAAACATTAAAAATTTTTTTTAAAGAGATAATTGAGTTAAGAATCATCGTGACATGTGATCTCAGGCTGACACGTCCTACCTCCGTTGGTTGCTTGTTTCTGCCCGGTCTTCATTGCCTTCATCAGAGTTTGTATTTGCCCTTCCCCACCCCCAATCCTCTCTTTGTCATTGCCACAGACACTCACTCATGAGAAGCGGTGATGAATCCTACCATTCCTACCCTTGTCTCCAGGTTGGGTGACTCACAGGGAGGCAGTGAAACTGATGCCAGAAAGAAATTTTGCACCTGTTTGAGGCTGTTGATTCCGGTCAATGTCTCATCTCAGAGGTGGAAATTGCTGACTTGAACGTCTTACTTTTGTGGTCTCTCGGGGGTGGGGGGTGGGGGGGGGGAAGACCTTTTGAGGTTAGTTTCACAAGGGACCTGCTAGACCAGTCTCACTAGGGTTCTCGAAGCCAAAATTTGTAATTCTTCTTTCTCCTGTTGCAACGCATTCATAATAGCAGTGACAATGACACGGGTACTCAACTCTTAGTATTTGCAGTGTCTCTTAGCTGCCAGGCCTGAGCTAGAGGCTCCACATACATCGTCTTTAATCTTCATCACTTTGGAAAGTGGCTGTAAGTATCCCATTTTGCAGATGAGTAAATCTCGTGGAAATTCAGTCAATTGTTCAAGGTGGCCGGGCTAGAAAGAAGCAGAGAGCCTGGATTCAAACCCAAGTCTGATTCCAATGCTCACGTCCTGTCCACCTCCCCATAAAGAGCCGCCATGCCTTTTCTGGGCGTTAAAGCTTTGTGACAATTTTGGCAAACAAAAAGAAGAAGCGATAGGGCAGAGAAAAGGCTACTGATAACGTTAAAACTATTACGACGTTACTTGGAAATTAAGTGAGAACAAACTGCAAAGTCAAGTCTCATGACTGAGGAGAAACCACAGGTCAACACAGGTACAAACTTAGGACCCTGTGTAAGTCTTTAGAACCCTCTGCCCCTCCGTTGCCTTACCTATAAATGGGAGACTCAGGCCCTGGAAAGCAGTATAGACCATCAACTTATTTGGAAAACGCAGGCATTTTCTCAAAGTTTTTTTTTTTGAAATGAACATGAATTTGATGATGCATTATTATTAGATCTAATAATACTTTAGATCCACAAAGGGCTTTGCAGTTTATAACGTTCCCCTTTATCCATGATCTCATTTAATCCTCCTGATAGCCCCACGAGGCAGGTGTTGTCATGACCAGAACTTCTAGCTAACAATAGATCGATGAATTGTTGACTGAACACCTCCTTCGTGCCAGGTTATTCTCGAATCTGGGTGGAATACGGACATGACTAAAATAGAGATTGCATATGGTTTTTATTACGTTTTATTTTCATTATCTTCCCACGATGCATTGATCCTGAGAAAAGATTATCCCCTCCCTCACTCAAAAAACCGATGCACCTTTTATTTTTTATTTTTTTATTTTTTTATTTGTTTAACGTTTATTTATTTTTGAGACAGAGAGAGACAGAGCATGAACGGGGGAGGGGCAGAGAGAGAGGGAGACACAGAATCCGAAACAGGCTCCAGGCTCTGAGCTGTCAGCACAGAGCCCGACGCGGGGCTCGAACCCACGAACCGTGAGATCATGACCTGAGCCGAAGTCGGACGCTCAACCGACTGAGCCACCCAGGTGCCCCCCGATGCCCCCTTTTAAAGGAAATCAGAGTCCAGGAGAAAAGACAAATGTGCACAGGGAGCCAACATACACAGCAGATCAGGGAAAGGTTTATCAAAGAAGTGCAATCAGGTGGGGACAGTTTTGATTCTAGGAGCAGGAAGCCTTTAAACACTCTGTGAATTCAGAGCAATGATAATGCTTGTCCTGTCTCCCGTGGTTCCGGAAGTTCAGCACCCTGCGCAGAAGCTCTCAGGTCCTGTGCATCCTGTAAAGAATGATGGTTTCTGCCCGGGTGCCCAGGATAGAGTTGAGAGCGCTGGTCACTCTGTTCCCCTGAAATCCGCGTTTCCAGGGCCAGCCCAGGACTAAACTTGCGAGGTCTTTCTTTTTTATTTATTTATTTATTTATTATTATTTTTTTTTATTAAAAAATTTTTTTTTCAACGTTTATTTATTTTTGGGACAGAGAGAGACAGAGCATGAACGGGGGAGGGGCAGAGAGAGAGGGAGACACAGAATCGGAAACAGGCTCCAGGCTCTGAGCCATCAGCCCAGAGCCTGACGCGGGGCTCGAACTCACGGACCGCAAGATCGTGACCTGGCTGAAGTCGGACGCTTAACCGACTGCGCCACCCAGGCGCCCCGCGAGGTCTTTCTAAACGTGGCAGTCTCGCGTCTGCTCTGTTCACTCTGTTCTGCCCAGCTCACCTCCTCGGCCCTTGGCCAAAGTGTCTTTGCAGCAAAATTATGCTCACCGAGAGCCCATGCAGCAGGGAGAGACCACCTTGCACTACCAAACTCAGTCGTGCCCTTTAGGGGTTCTGGTTTTTGCTCGTTAAGACAAAACCAGGGGCGCCCCGGGGGGTTAGGTCGGTGAAGCGATCGACTCTTGATTTGGACTCAAGTCGTGATCTCGCGGTTTCGTGGGTTCGAGCCCCCCATGGGGCTCTGTGCTGACAGCGCGGAGACTGCTTGGGCTTCTCTCTCCCTCTCTGCCCCTCCCTTGCTCACGCTCTCTCTGTCTCTCTCAAAATACATAAATAAACTTAAAAAAAAAAAAGACAAAACCATAAAGGTCTATCGTTCAAAACCAAGTGGCCTTCTCCTTATGTTTTAGTATGAACTTTTTGGACTGGCCCAAGGTATAGCACCTGGTCCCCCTGGAAAGAAAGAGCCGACAATTATAGGACACTCATGAGTCAGGTAGCTTGGTTAACAGGAACCCCAGGGTGGTCTCTGATCCCGGGAACTCTGGCCACAGGCTCCCAGCCCCAGCCAATTAATTCGGTTCAGTCCCTGGATTCAGAGGGACTGCCTGAGGCTGTCAGTTACCAAAGGTTTGCTGGCTGTGACTCCAGCTGGAGCGTAGACGCATCTGGAAGCGTCTGGAAGCACGGCAAGTGCGGGCTGCCACCCGCTGCTGTCCCAGTCAGGCTGTCGGCTGCGATCAGACGCTCAGCAGGCCGCGTGAGTTGAAAGCTTCCCGGCAGCTTGCAAAGGCAGCTCCAGGGAGTTCTCCTTCAGGAAGAGGGGGAAGCTTCTGGAGACAGTTCCGAAAACCCAGAGCGTGAGTGCTCGCCAAACCTCCCCGGATGCTGGGACGTTTGTTTCTTGGGGGGTTTTTGGTTTGTTTCTTTTTCTCGGCTGCCGTTTTAAAACTCAGGGTGTCCCGCTGAACGACCGCAACTTTACGTTGTAACGTTTATTTATTTTTGAGACAGAGAGAGACAGAGCGTGAACGGGGGAGGGCCAGAGAGAGAGGGAGACACAGAATCGGAAACAGGCTCCAGGCTCTGAGCTGTCAGCCCAGAGCCCGACGCGGGGCTCGAACTCACGGACCGTGAGATCACGACCTGAGCTGAAGTCGGACGCTTAACCGGCCGAGCCACCCAGGCGCCCCAACTTTACGTTTTAAAATCATCCCCTATAGCATCCGAAACGTCCCCTCGAAGGGTGGTACGCAGGAGGGACAGACGCACGGCTCACGGAAAAATGTTTTTGCGCAACCGAACCAGAAAGATGATCCTGTTCAGGGACTGGCCTCAACGACATCCTGGATTGTTCAACAACTTTCTAAACGGGTTTCTGGAACCTCCCTTCCTTTTTATCCTCCTCTTGTCTCCAGAGAGCAGACTTTTCTGGAGCAGTTTCATCATCAAACTGCCTCACAAGGTGTGTGCCCCGGGGGCCGGCGGGGAGAGGAGTCAGGCGGCAGGTGCACGGTTGCAAGCTGAGTCTGATAAGCAGCAGCAGCAGCGGGGCCTCTCCCGGAGGTGGTCCAGGGTCCCAGCTGTCAGAAGAGGGCAAAGGGGTCACAGGCCCTGTGATGTGCCCTCCCCCGCCTCGTAGCAGTAATCTCACGTTACAATGCAGCCCCGTCTCTGTATCAGACCTGCAGATCCTATCGGCAGCTCCATTTCGGATGATCCCCATCAAAGCCTAAATCCTTTCCTGGGGACATTTGTGTGTGACCCAGCCAGCCCAGCCAGCATCCATGACATCCTGATGGTTTAGGGTCCCAGAGGGGTGTCCGCTACCCAAGGCAGCCCCAGCAGGGAGGTCCTGCTCTTGGGGCCTGTTCCAGCGTTTAGCTCAGCTCGGTTGAGGCCGAAATGGCCCCACAGCGAACGGAATCAGCTTTCAGATCCCAGTCTGACCCAGGCAATTAGGATCAGTGAATTGAGGACGCCCAGCAGGCCCCCGGCATTTCTTTCGCAAGCAGAAAAGGCAGACCCTGGAGGGCCAGAGGGCTGGGTTCCCAGCCCAGGTGACAAGCAGGGCTTTCTGGCTTATCGTCATAGAGTTCAAGTTGACCTGCTCAAACACACGCACAGCCGGCCAGAAAATCACCAGCCTGGGAGGGGCAGCATTTCCAAGATCGGGTATGATTCACAGGAGGTCATTAGCTGCTAAAAATGGCTTTTTAAAACTCCAAAGTGTGCGTTCAGCTGGTGAGTGCCTCTTTTCATATAGTTGCATTTACCCAGAGGCTCCAATAGCAAAACTTATAGTAAAAATCATCAGTATGGGGACTGATTCTGTTTTAACACCCAAAGAGTTTAAATTCTAATTTGCGTATCGGTGACCAAAAAAGCAAGGACGTTGGTCTTACCTCTTTTTTGGTTGCTGTTTTCAGTTTCCCTGGTTGGAATGATCCCTCTGGCCTTTATGAAATTGCCAGCCCATAACACTCTGCCCCACTTTTGTCCACACATCCAAATGCCGTAACTGCAAGTTACAAAGCCATTTTTAAAACGCCCCTCTCCGTTTTTTTTTTGTTTTGTTTTGTTTTGTTTTTTGTTTTCTATCATTGCAAGTAGCAGATTCAAATCTTAAGCAGTAAATCCAGCATTGACAGATTAACCGTAACAGCCGCCAGGGATCTTGGCTGGAATGCGAGATGGGCTTGGGTCTGAAGGAGTGGCTGGATGGCCCCTGCCCCCCCTCCCCTTTCTTCTCCTTGGATCGATTTATTTACTTTTTTAAGTTTTTAAAGTGTTTATTCATTTTTTGTTGGAGAGTGAGAGAGACAGAGACAGGGCGTGAGCAGGGAAGGGGCAGAGAGAGAGGGAGACACAGCATCCGAAGCAGGCTCCGGGCTCCGAGCTGGCCAGCACAGAGCCCGACGCGGGGCTCGACTCCTCGCGACAGGCAGCAGCTCGGCCACTGTTTTATGCTTTTCATCTGCTGCCCTTTTATCCTTTTCCCCAAAAGGTATTTCAGGAGCAGGGTCTTTCTGACCCACAGCCAGGGTCCCCAAGTCCCCTCCACCCAGGTTCACTGCCTGACTTAGCAGGACTCCCGAGGACCGTCCTCACAGCCATGAACAGACACAGAGTAAAATCGGTGAAGGGAAAAGGCGTGCAGGGGTGGGAGGGTGGGGAGGGAAGGGCAGAAGGGACCACGTGCCAGCCTCTGAGTCTCCCAGGGAAGTCGTGCAGGTCGTGTTTAATTCCTCCAGCGTGGGACTGCCACAGCAGCCCTGAAATGTTGTCTACAGGGACCCTTACCCGCAAACAGGAGCCCAGGGTTTTAGCGGGGGTCGGTCCCACAGGCAGCCCGCGCTAGCGTGGGCTGAAACTCCAGGCTCCCAGAAGGAAAGCTTTCACCACCTGGTTTATACGGTTTAGCACAGCGAGCGTCTCCTCATTTAGGGAATGGGGGGATCCCTCCCCAGATCTAAGTTCCCAGACATCAGCCAAGGGCCGGCTCCTCAAGCAGGTGTTTCTAAAGGTGGTGATCTCAGACACGAACTCCTTTCTACCTAAAAAGAAAGGAAAGTGCATGGTTAAATAAGAGACAAGAGAGCAAAAAATAACACGACAGGAGAAAAGAGTGGAGCAGAAGAGGAAAGGAAGAAAACTTTAAGTCTGAGGCCAGAAAAATGGCTAGAAAACAAACCGTTGTATAATAATATCATAATGAAGAAAAAGAAAGACGTGCGTTAAATCACAGAATGTCCTGAACTTCTACTTGGAGAAGATCAACCATTCAAGGCCCAGACTCTGGGTGCAGGACAAGCCCAACGATTTATTTAGTGAGGCCTATATTTTAACTTTCCGGAGGAGCAAACTCTTTATTCAAACGAAGTCCAATCAAGGCACAAAAGTGGAGGCCCTGTGTGCTGAGTGAGTGTGGGGGTCACCTCCCTGCCCCCTCCTATTCCTGCCATTCCAGTCAAAACCGTGGTGGAAACCATTGATTCCGGACAATCTCATTTATTTTTCCAGATAATAAACGCAAGGCTCAGCCAAGGTCTTGCCATCTTAGATACAGAACCCATTTATTTGGAGTCCCGGCTCATTTTGTCGCTAACGTTCTTGTTTTCAGTAAATGCCCCTAAGCGCCTCCTGCACAAAATGAACGAAAGCCAACATTGCCTCGTAACGTTTCCAGATGAGGCCGCTCATTCTCAGGAGAGACAAAAAAAATAAATAAGCTAGTGGTCTGGCTTTCGGAACATTCTTCCACGCACGCCATGAGGATGTTGTATTTCCTCGTGGACCATCAGCCTGTTCTTTCGGGTCCAAGGTGAGCCAACCGATTCTCCTACAAGCCTTAACTTGTCTTCTGCTCTCATGGGAATTTGCGCTGTTCCTGGGCTGGCCCGGACCGGTGTTGTGCATCTGCTTAGTTTTTGAACTGCCCCACGTGTTAATTGCACAGAGGAGATCAGAGTCTTAGCAAAGCGCTGAGACCTCGCTTTGGAAAACATCTCTTCTACTTCCTCCTTCATTTCAGAGCCTGGAAGCTGTTCATAAAACGGATGGGGAAAAAAAAAAAAAAAAAAAAAGGCGGCCTCCTTATCTTCTAATTACAACTATTTCTTGGGTTTTTGTCCCACCCAGTAAGCTTCCCAGGCCTTGAGTTATGTCCCCTTGCGGTAGCCGAAGGGTCCGGCCGACTACTGCCTCCCATGCCACCGCCCCCTGGGTCTTGGCTTTGACCTCTGGGGCTACCTGCGGTATACCTCATCTCTCCCATAATCCTTCTTTGGGTTTAGGCTGTGCAGCCTTCAGCCAGCCAATTCCAGCTAGCCAATTCCATTTGGACATTGGACATTCATGAAGGGCCTTGTGCGTTTCGTCAGGGTAGATGGCGTGGTAATAAGGGACAAATGCAGGGTGACAGCGGGACCTAACGGCAACCAACTGGATGTTGTCGTGTTCAGAGGAAATCATTTTAAAGAGAATATGGTAACACTCCACTAGAAAAGGGAAAAAAAAAAAACTACAGTGAAGTTTCTTTCAAAAGCAGATCAGTGGTGGCCAGGGGTAAAGAGAAGGGATCAACTGTAGAAAGCAAGGGAACCCTTTGGGGGTAATGGAAATATTCTAGATCATCATTGTGGTAACGGGTACACTACTGAAAACTTTTCAAAACTCATCACATTCTGCATTTAAAATTGGCGAATTTTGTTGCCTGTGCATTGTAACTCAATAAATGATGCGATTTACCTCTGGAGAAAGGGAGAGAGAACAAATCACTAGGTTGTACACCTGAAACTCCCGGGACGTTGCGTGCCACCTGTATGTTAATAAAAAAAAAATAAATGAAAGAACCTGAAAAGAAAGTTTTCCGGAATTCCGAAAGCCCCACTTGTGTCCCCTTCCGGTCATCGATCTATCTCCCCCAAGGGTGACCACGCTTGTGACTGCTAACGCCCTGATTTGTTTCGTCTGTTCTTTGACCTCACACACGGTGGAATTCTGCTGCGTGTTCCCTGTTGTGTCTGGTGCTTTCCATTCATCGTGCTGCAGGTGAAATTCGTCCGTGATTTGTGCATAGCGTGTTACGTGGAATTCTAGGGGCGTAGATGAATCACAACTTGTCGGTGGAAATCTGGGTTGTTTCCAGTCTTTGCTGTGAACATTCTAGTGTAGCTTCTGGTGAACATGTGCCTGTAATTCTGTTGGGTACACATCTGGGAGTGGAAATTGCTAAGTCTTTGGGTATGTCTGTGTTCATTTTACTAGATGCTGCCGAACATCATTCCCAAGTAGTCATTCTGTTTTACACACCCACAAGCAGTGTGTGTGAGAGAGTTTAGTTGCCTAATATCTGCTATAGTCCTTTTCATTTTAGCCATTTCGGAGGGTGGGAGTGGTATTCCATGGTGGTTTTAGTTTGCATTTCCTGATGACTAACGAAATTGAGCACCTTTTTATATGCTTACTTGCCATTTGGCATCTCTCTTTTATGAAAGGTTTGTTCAAGCCTTTTCCCCATTTCTCTGTTGGGTTGTCCGCCATTTTGATCTGCTTTTAAAATAGTAATTTTCTCCACCATGGTAATGGAAAAGCCATTTTTTGTAACAAACCTTCTTCCAGGTACAAATCCACTTCTTCTTTATTATTTTTTCTATTATTATTATTATTATTATTATTATTATTATTTTTAAGGAGAAATGTGCTGGAGTCCTAGGAGAAGGTGCAATGTTTACTGGAGAAGGAACCCAACACTCCAATTATAAATTCTTTTTTTTTTTAATTTTTTTTAACGTTTATTTATTTTTGAGACAGAGAGAGACAGAGCGTGAACGGGGGAGGGCCAGAGAGAGAGGGAGACACAGAATCTGAAACAGGCTCCAGGCTCTGAGCTGTCAGCACAGAGCCCGACGCGGGACTCGAACGCACGGACCGCGAGATCATGACCTGAGCCGAAGTCGGCTGCTTAACCGACTGAGCCACCCAGGTGCCCCTATAAATTCTTTTTTAAGAATCCTTTTGTGGGGCGTCACCTGGGTGGCTCAGTCGGTTGAGTGCCCGCCTTTGGCTCAGGTCATAATCTCACAGTTCGAGAGATCAGGCCCCACATCGGGCTCTCTGCGGTCAGCACGGAGCCTGCTTGGGATTCTCGGTCCCCGTCTCTCTCTCTGCACCTCACCTGCTCACCCTCTCTTTCTTCCAAAAATAAACATTGAGGGAAAAAAAAAAAGGATGCTTTCGTGGGGCATGGACTATAACCAGGACAAGAGGGAGGGCAAGAGAAGCAGGGCACACAGCTGAATCCGATCTTACAAACAAAGAGAGGAATCTGAAGCCCAGGGAGATAAGGTGATTGTCTAAAGACACACGGCACAACAGTCCTTTGACCAAAGTCTCCAACATAGCAGTAGAGACTAGGAGCACACTTTACTGGAACCCAGAGACTTTTTTCCACGTCAAGCTAACCCAGTCTTAACTCAACAGAGCCAATGAGAACGTCTTCGCTCATAAGAATTCAGCTCTTCCTTTAGGGTCTGGCTCAGATGTGGTTTCTTTTGTGAAAACTTTCTGATCTTTTCAGCCAGAATCAATCTTTTTTTTTTTTTTTTAATTTTTTTCATGGTTATTTATTTTTGAGAGAGAGAGAGAGAGAGCGTGCGCAAGTGGGGATGGGGCAGGGAGAGAGGCAGACACAGAATCCGAAGCAGGCTCCAGGCTCTGAGCTGTCAACGCAGAGGCTGACGCAAGGCTTGAACTCACAAACCTCGAGATCATGACCTGAGCGGAAGTCGGATGCTTAACCGACTGAGCCACCCAGGCGCCCCCAGAATCAATCTTTTGATCCATGGGTTGAGTTGTAGTATTTACCCAGTTCCCTCTTGGACTGTTAGTATATCTGTCCTGTTTCCCGTGCTAGGTGGCAGGGTTCTGAGAAGGCCAGCTTGGCGTGGCTCTTTCTGTTGGGGATGGTGGGGTTGCACAGACCAGTTGCTCAAAGGCTGAATGGAATTGCATTGCCTCTAAGGAGAAAGGACCCCAGGGACTGTGTGTTCCATGAACCAGTTGGCAAGCATATTCGTGTGGAGTTGGTAGATACCTTTATTTTAGAGTAGTGACTCCCGCGTTTATTTTTCAAGTTTATTTATTTATTTTGAGAGAGAGAGAGCACGTGCGAATCGGGGAGAAGCAGAGGGAGGGAGAGGGAGAGGATCCCAAGCAGCCTCCGAGCCACCAGCACAGAGCCCAACGCGGGGCTCAAACCCACAAGCTATGAGATGGGAGTCGCACGCTGAGGCATCCGGACCCGGAGTGGGCTCCCGGGCCCCAGAATTGTCACACACAGAGGAGGAGACCCCAGAATGGACTTTCCTTGGTAGGATGCCTGGGTAGCTGCACTGCAGGTCCCCAGCACGGCCAGAGCTGGTGGCCGACCTCTCTCCTGCTTCTGCTTCTGCGTGTTGGGCCGGGGTAGATTCCAGAGCTGCTGTGAGGTCAGGGTTGTAGAAGGAAGTCTGGGGACTCTTGCGCCAGGGCAGGTGAGCGAAGGTTGACTGGGAGACTAAGTACACTGGGGGGAAGGGAGGCCCCTCTCCTGCTTCCTTCCTTCCTGCTTCTATCTTCTTGCCCGAGGGCCCCAGGTCCTTAGCTGGCAGCCACAGAAGCATGACACGAGCTGCAAGGGTGTGTGCAGGCTTCCCTTACCGTCGCCCCTGCCCTGCCCGCTCTCTCCCCCCCCCACCCTCCTGACACTCAGGGTGATCACACAGTGGCACAGGGTGTGGGGGAAACTTCACCTGTCATCACTCAGGCAGGGCTCAGCCTTGGAACAAAGAGGTACTTAATGTCGCCAGGGCTGACAAATGCCAAAATCCACAAGCCCATGATCGTATGCCCATGAAGGGAGCAGGTCTGGCCTCAGAAGGAATTTCTTTGAACTTGAACGAATACAATCTTTCTCTCTCTCTCTCTCTCTCTCTCCCTTTTTAATGTTTGTTTATTTTGAGAGAGGGGGAGACAGCATGAGTGGGGGAAGGACAGAGAGAGAGAGGGAGAGAGAGAATCCCAAGCAGTCTCCACACCGTCAGTGTGGAGCCCGACGCAGGGCTCGATCTCATGAACAGTGAGATCACGACCTGAGCAGGAATCAAGAGTCAGTCGCTTAACCAACTGAGCCACCCAGGCGCCCCGAGAATATAATCTTTTCTAACAGCCTGATAATAGTCCTTGCAATAAACATAGAAGGGCTGGGGAGGAGCATAGACTGTGTCCTTCCCCACTTCTGATTCTTGGAGGGAGAAAAGATGAGCCAGAAGGGGGGAAGGAAAGAGAACTCACAGACTTCTAGAATTTTCTTTTCTTTTCTTTTCTTTCCTCTCCTTTTCTTTCTTTTCTTTTTTCTTTTCTTTCCTTTCCTTTTTCCTTTCTTCCTCCCTTTCTTTCTTTCCTTTTTTCTTTCTCTCTTTCTCTCTCTTCCTTCCTTCCCTCCTTCCTTCCTTCCGTCCTTCCTTCCTTCCTTCCTTCCTTCCTTCCTTCCCTGTTTTGTTTTGTTCTTTGGAACCATATTGTCACATTAATGGGAAGAAAACAAAGAACCAGAGGAGCCAAGTAACTGGTTAGAGGCAAAATTTAGACCCAGAACATGGAGGTAAACACTGGAAGGGTTTCAGGGGTGGGGAAAGCTGATTATCGATCACTGCTATGTGATGCTGTAATGCTGCCTGACGTCAGACGCCGTGAAGGTTTTGTGCAGGGGTTACCTCGTTTACCCTGTGTGACAATCCTGTTAAATCGATATCCCATCATTTTACACATCCATTCACGCTTCCAAAAATAAAAACGGAAGAGCCTCCCCCAGTGCCCAGCACGGTCCTTGGCACTGGGGATACACTGAAGACAGGCGGGCATGGCCCTGCACGGGCTGTGGAGGAGAGTCAGGCAAAGGGGTGATTGCGGTGCATTCTGCGGCTATAACAGGGGAAGTTCGGACTGTGCGGGAGCGCATAGACGGGTCCTAATCAGACTTGGAGAAATCAGGGAGGGCTTCCTGGAGGAAGTGAAAGGGCCCGGGTGACCGGGGCAGTGATGTGAGGATGGGGGGGCCTGAGGAGGGGTGGCAGGAACATGAGAAACCAGGCCCTCCGAGGAGGCAGATTTCAGAGCTTGGAAGTCCTGGTAAGACGTTCCGGATCATCCCAAGACGGGAGGAAAGGTTCCAAGAGATGGGATGACAGCATCGAACGTCCCTGTCCTAAAGAAGGCTTTGGCTTTGGTGTGGAGGGTGCACAGGGCGAGAAGCGGGGAGGTCAGCCAGGGGCCATGGCTAGATGCCCGGCAGGGAGGACAGTAGCCTGAACTGGGAGAGTACCAGGGCGGGGGTGGGGGGGCGGTCAGCACTTGATGCCCAATGGGCTGTGCGGGGTGGGGAGCTGGGGGAACCCAGCGTGACTCCCAGGTTTCATCCGGGCCGTCACGGCCACCACCGTCTGCCCAGCCTGCCCACGTGAGGGAACCGAGGCCCCCAGAAATAACTCGCCCAAGGTCAGTCAGCTCCTCCGTGATAGGGCCGGGCTCAGCCCGTCCCCGTTTGACGCCTTCCTGATCCCCTCGATTTCAGAATCTCCCTGTTCGTGATTGTCTGGACGGTAGACCTGAATGGCTTTGGCCAAAGCACACAAAAGAGGTAGGCTTCTGCAAGGGTTGGCGTAGATTTATTCTGAGCCTTGGCAGTTCATTTGAAAGAAGTGCTAAGAACCTCCCCACCCAAACCCCTGATGCAGAGAGCTCAGCACTGTCCCAGAAGGCAGCCCGGGTCACCGAAGAATCGCTAACCTGGGTTAGGAGAGCCGGCTTCACGTCCTGGCCCTGCCCCCCTCACAGACCTTCTCTGGGCCTCAGCTTCCTGATCTGAGAGCGAGGGGGCTGGGCCCGTTGACTCCCGAGCTTTTGCACGGCGGGGGAGCAGGGAAGGTGCATAGACACGCAGGGTCACAGCTGGCAGCATTCTGGGGACCTCTGAGTCCGACTTTCCACGTGATACACTAGTCCCTCCCACAGGGGTCCCGGCTAAGCTGGGTCCCGTCAGACTCTGCGGGGCGGGGCGACAGAGAAGGACCTGGAACACTCTCCAGTGATCCCCGTGGGCAGCGGGGGCCGGGAACCCCTGTCTTGAGGACCCTAGGAAATCACCAAGGTAGGTGTCACCCACAGGAAGCCAGTGGGAAGGATCGGTGGCCTCCACAGAAGAGATCAGAGGAGTCAGGCATTCCAGAGCAGGGAGGGAAGTGAATGCCTGGCTGAGGGGTCATCCTGACTCAGGCCCTAAGATGTGCTCCTGGGGTCACAGGAAAGGGACAGGGAGGGGAAAGGAAGCAGCAGCTTGAGCCTGAAGACTGTTAGTGCCTCTCCCTCAGCCCCTTCAGAGTAACTGCCCCCTGTGTCTGTTCCTCAGGGCTCCTCACTGCAGCTTTTGTCTGGCCCTCGGGGTGAGGTGACCCCACCCAAGCCCTGTGAGGGAAGAAAACAGGAAATAACTCTGGGTCATTCTGAATAAAGCGAGATAATGCCCGGTCAAGAGACGAGGGAGACTTTGGGAAAGCAGTCGTTCATGAGATAAGCCTTAATAACATCTTACCTTTCGGGGGCGCCTGGGTGACTCAGTTGGTTGAACGTCCGACTTCGGCTCAGGTCATGATCTCGCGGTTCATGGGTTCGAGCCCCACGGCGGGCTCTGTGTCTCCCTGTCTCTGCCCCTCCCCCACTTGTGCTCTGTCTCTGTCTCTCTCAAAAATAAACAAACATGAAAAAAAAAATGACGCCTTGCATTTCATCAGTGACAATTTGCCAACAAACACCTATGCACGCCCACCCTGTGCCTGTGCCCGTCTCTGCCCTTCCCACGGGATGCAGATAAGGAGGTGCACTTTCATCTGTAACCTCCAGATCAGAGGACGTGACAGACAAGCATACGTGCAATCGTGGTGTAGTGTGAGAGACGCTGGGAGCCCAGAGGAGGGCCATTAAGGCTCCCGGTGAGCCATCCGGAAGACTTCCTGGAGGAGTTGGCCCTTGAGCTGAGTTTTGAAGGACGGGTTTGAATTATCCAGGTAGAAAGAAAGGGGTGTGTGGGTAAGGGAGGTAGCGATGCCGTTTACTGTGTTTTACAAAATCTAAAGCCCCTGTCCATTTATTATTTCATTTCGTGTTGCTGTGACTCTCTTGGGGAAATTCACAGATTGATACTTTCTTCTGGGCATTCTCTGAGGGACAAGAGACGGAAGGCTAGCCTCATCATTATAGAAGGCGGATTGGGGGCCTTTGTTCGCCCAACACAGAGGTTACTGAAAGAATCTTCTCTGGATGGTATCTCTGCCTAGTATCTCCCTCAGTCTCTCTGGTAACTTGTGAAGTGGAGAGAATTTTCTCTCTTTTGTAGAGGGGGAAGCCGAGGCTTAAAGAAATTGACTTCTCCATCAATACTCTTGTACATAATGGCTACGTTATGTACAATGGCTACTCTTGTACATAAGGACTCGGCATCTTTAAATACCCCGTGGCTTAAGGTGAAAAATACATTAATAAATAGTCCTCCCGAATTAGGGCTTTCTTTTGTCCCATCTGCCTGCTATATACAGACTTCAGGGAGGGATGATTATTATTGTACATGATGGTGATGATGATGATTGATGACGTACCTCACCCAGTCCCTGCTTTATCCTAGATGTTTGGCTGTCGCAAGCCAGCAATATTAATGACAATTAGATTGTTTGAGTTTGGCTATGGATAATTATAACATGCCATCTTAGCAAGCTTCTCCTGTGGCCACTTAACGCTAACTCAGAAGATGTCATGGCAGAGACAAGGCTTTAAGTATAATGTCAACTTGACCTTTCAGCTAGCTTTCCAGCAGTGACCCAGACAGGTGGATACTGAACTTCGCCGGCGTGCCTAAGCTTTCCAGGAAGTGCTGGAAGGTTCTAACAGCGATGGTAGCTCCCAGGTATAGGGATGAGTGCATTCAAGGTGATTTATTCCCAGGGAATCCCAGGAGAACGCAGAGATCTGTGAACGATATGCCCCAGTTGAGAATATTATTCTGTGAAGCAGCTTTCAGAAAGATAGCTTTAGAAATTTCTTTGTAACTGCAATAGAGACTGCTGTGGTATAAAGAGAAAAACCACGACTGCAAATTTCAGACAAACGGGAAAACTACCATTAAGTTCCGGAGAGGGAAGAGAGACTTTAATTTTTTTTTTTTTTAATTAAGGTGTAATTTGCATCCAGTGAATTTGTTATTTTCGCTATACCTTTCTCCAGCTTTTGACAAATGCATACAGCCTGCACCTACCAACACAAAGCCGGTATAAAACGGCCCCTTCGTCCTCCAGATTTTCTCTTGTCTCTGGATAGCCAAACACCCTCAGCCCTGACAACTCCTGATCTGTTTTCTGTCCCTATAGTTTTGCCTTTTCTGTTATGTTGCATAAAGGGAACCATACAGCTGTAGCTTTTGAGAGATTTTTCACTGTGCATTTTTTGTACCTCCTAAATTTTGTACCATTGGTACATACTATCTATTCAAAAAATAGATATATTTTTTCTATCTATTCAAAAAAGAGATACAAAACATAGATATAAAAAATAGATACTTCCAATGATCCATGGGTTAAAGAGGAAAGCCAGGAAAATTATAAAATATTTAGATCTGGCTAATAATGAAATTATTAAGGAAACAGCAGTAATACAATGGGTTTCAATACTATCATACGTAATGGAAGTAAGCAAAAACCCCAGATGCAATGAAAGACGTACTTGGGAGGGGGGGGAATTCATGATCTAAAGTGCATTTATTACAACACAAAGATTTTTTTTTTTTTTAAGAACCTAAAGTGTTCTATTTTAAAAGCCAGGAGAAGAAAACAAAGTAAACCCTAAGAAACGAGGATATAAATAATCAAGATAATTATTGAATAGTTAATGAATAAAGACAAAAAATAAATGGCAACAATAAAAATACATATGATTTTTAGACATATTTTATACATTTACTTTATTTTTTTTAAGTAGGCTCTACACCCAACATGGGGCTTGAACTCAAGACCCTGAGATCAAGAGTCACATGCTCTGGGGCGCCTGGGTGGCTCAGTCAGTTAAGCATCCGTCTCTTGAATTCAGCTCAGGCCGTGATCTCATGGTTCGTGAGATCAAGCCCCTCGTCAGGCTCTGCATTGATAGCACAGAGGAGCCTGCTTGGGATTTTCTCTCTCCCCTCTATGCCTCTACCCCCACCCCTCTGTCTCTCAAAATAAATAAATAAACTTTAAAAAAAAAAAAAAAGAGTTGGATGTTCTGCCGAATGAGTCAGACAGGCGCCCCCATGTGATTTATATATTGATGTACAAGCCAACTTAGGGCAGTGGAATGGACATTGAATGTTTGAGCCTCAGCTTCCTCATCTCTCAGATGGAGATAATAACACCCCCTTCCGCCCAACAGTAGGTAGGATTTCTGCTACTAAGGATTTAGCCACGACAGCACTTCCTTTTATGTCTGGGCATAAAGGTTAATTACAGTGAAACTAGGGAAGTTTCTCTTCAAGATATTACACATGGAATCCCCTTACCTGGATTTCTTTCTTCTCTACTGCTCCTGCCATCTTTCCTTTCCTCCTCCACTGTTGGTCTGTGCTAGAGAGGCGCCGAAGAAAACCTGGGGGCCACTGAGCCCTGGGTCCGTCCGTCAGGGCTCCCCTGTTGGGTTCTGGAGTGGCCTAAGATGAGATCTAACCCCTGTCACAGGAGACCAGGCTTTAAAACCACATCTATCACGTCCTAGCTGCGTGGCTGTGAATGAGCCTCTCAGCCTCTCTGAGGTTTGCACCTTTATCCGTTAAAGGGTATCTTAATCGTGTCCATCTAAATGGATCTGTTCTGAGAATCGAGTGAGGTGGTAAATGTCGAAGTATTTTATAAATTGCAAAGTGCAATTTATTTGCAAAGTGTCCATTGTTATGGTAGTCATTTTTATTAAAACTTGTTCACCAAGAGTTTACTCCAAAAACACGTCCCCGGTCCCAAGGGTGACCTACTGTGCCTGTGGCAGTCAGGTGGAGATAGCTGCTTCTCTGATTAGCACCTTGCTTCCTGGGTTGGCTGGCCAGCTGCCCAGCCAGCTCCGGGCATCCCAGGTTTCCAAGAGTGTGGTTAAGGAGAATGCAATGGGAACTTCAGGGAAAGGCTTTAGGTAGGGGAAACAAGAGGGAGGAATGTTTCTTTCTTTATTGCAAAAGAAAGTTAATTAACCTTCCCTTTGTTTCCCAACTTCTTGGCTAGCCTGAAGAAATCATTTTTATTGAAGAGTTAAAAACTCATGCGTAATTATTTTTCTAAAAGTTCTGCAGACTACAGGGTCGTGCAATAGAACTATATCGGAAGCCACAAATGCAAGCGGTAAGTAGAATTAAAAAGTTTTTAGTAACAGCTAAAACTAGAACTACCCTGTGATCCAGCAATGACACTATTAGGTATCTACCCAAAGGATACAAAAGTACAGGTTCGAAGGGGTACGTGTACCCCAATGTTTATACAGCATTATCAACAATAGTCAAACTGTGGAGAGAGCCCAAATGTCCACTGACCGATGAATGGATAAAGAAGACATTGTGTGTGTGTGTGTGTGTGTGTGTGTGTGTGTGTGTATGAAATCTTGCCATTTGCAATGGCGTGGATGGAGCTAGAATGTATTATGCTAAGTGACATACGTCCATCAGAGAAAGACAAATACCACAGAAGTTCACACATATGTGGGATTTAAGAAACAAAACAGATGAACTTATGGGGGAGGGGGGAAGAGAAGGGAGGGAAACAAACCACAAGAGACTCTTGAGGATAGAGAGCAAACTATGGGTTGAAAGAGGGCAGTGGGTGGGGAATGGGCTAGATGGGTGATGGGTAGTAAGGAGGGCACTTGTGATGAACACTGGGTGTTGTATGGAAGGGATGAATCACTGAATTCCACTCCTGAAATCAATATTGCACTGTATGTTGACTAAAATTTAAATTAAAAAAAAAAGGGGGGAAAGTTTTAGTAGCCACCTGAAGAAAGTAAAAAGAAACAAGTGAGTAATTTTAACATTTTCTTTAACCCAGCATAACCCAACTGTTATCATTTCAATGTGTGGTCAGTATGAAAAATAACCCTTGGGACATCTGACGATATTTTTTTACATGAAAACTTCAGAATTTGAGATTTATGTATAGCCCATCTCAGTGTGGGCCCACCACATTTCAGGGACTCCACAGCTGCATGTGGCCTGTGGCTGCCGCGTTGGACAGTGTAGGACTAGAACTAGAACTTGGTTAGGCTTGAGGAAATGAACTTCATTTCTGAAAAGCAGAAAATGTGACAGGACTCTAAAGAGCTCCTTGTAGGGTATAGTGAAGGGAGAAAAACGAGTACCAGATCTGGGTTCATTCAGTCACTCATTCTTCAAGTGTTTATTGAACACCTACTTTGTGCCCCATGCTGCGGTCTTGGCTTCGCAGCCAACCCATTCAATGACTTTGGACGAGTCACTTCTCAGGGCCTCAGGCTCCCTGTTGCACCTCTGAGAAAATTAAGATACCCCTGTAGGAAAGAGAGAAATCTTGGTGCCAGCTGGGGGGAATCTGCACCTGGAAACCATGAGCTTACTGCTGGAGTTTTGAAAAGCCATCAGAACCAATCGCTTTCATGGATAGTGTTGATGGACCTCTCCCAACCCCTTTATTATTAATGGCACAGCTTGATCAACCCCATAGGATTTAACTGGAAGAATTAATCACACAAGTCTTATCTATAGAAACGGATTTGTCATACTGACCCCAGTTTCTTCACCAGTGTCTTGTGGACCATCCTTGCAGGGAGTTTCTTAGGGAGAATGAATAAAACAAGTCATAAATTCCTCTGTGACACCAAGTGCTTCATAAATGCCAAGTAATCATTCCTGTCTATCAGTAGATTTAACTGTGGGAAGATAGGAGGTGTCACAAGGAGTATGCTGGAGCTGTCTGGAAGGCTTGGAAATAAAATCACATTCATTAACTCGTGGGTGGCCATGACTTAGGAGTGACTGCAGCTGAAATAGAAAAAGGAAATGGAGTTATACTTCTTGGAAACAGGTCGGCGTTAGCCATAGCGCTGGACTGTCGGGTGAAGTCAGTTTTCAACTTCTGTGTTGGGCGAATGATTCTATACAGGCATTTAGAAAGAGAGAGAATGACTCTTAGAAAACAGAAGTGTGGGCAACATTAAAGAGATAATGATCATAAAATCGGATACCATCACTTGAGGTTGCAGCCCAGGCTGCCATTGTTAATGCACCTTCAGGTGGTAAGCACCGAAAAATCATCCCTGACGTTGGTACATGGCCTTTTAGGTTTGCAAAGTGCTTTCACAGAGTGCTGTGAAATGGGACAGTGTCCCACTGGAGAACGACAACAGCTCTGCCGTGTGTCATGATCCTTATAATGGCGAAGATGTCTGTAGGTGGCGAATTGTTATTTTTGTTTTTCATCACCACATCTTGCTGCCTTCCCAAGCTTCCCCAGAACTGGAAAGTGGCCCTGATGCCTTGCGTGCCTTCAGACGTGTGCGGTGCTTCTTAAAAAAGGGCGTGTCTAGAGGGGTCCCAGCAGTTCAACAGACTTTCAGCTAACTGAAGAGAACCCGAGCATAGAAATGCATTCTTGCATAAATGCATAAGACTTTTCACTTTGGACAGGATGGAAAGAAAGGAAAATAGCTGTTCTCATCCACTGTATTTCCAGGGGTATCAGCCACAAAAGGAGTAGGATCACTCCTAAGAAACACTTCCCTAGAACTAAACATAATGGGCTTTATTAGAAGGGAAAAAATACCTTAGATCCCATCTTATATATAAGATACAACCCCTTCTCTTCTCAATGCACTTTATAATTTATGAAACTTTTCCCAGACATCTCCATCCATTCATATGTGTAGCAATTTCCACAAGTGGAGAACAGTTATTGTCTCTTGCATACAGTGCTTTGTTGAGGGAGTGAATGAATGAATGAATGAATATCCGTTTTGCAGATGAGAAAAATGAGATCCAATGAAAGTGAGTGGTGTCCCAGTGAGGAAACCATGACTAAAACCCATATCCTCTTAAAATCTTTTTTTTTTAATGGTTTTTTTTTTTTTTAGGTTTATCTATTCATTTGAGAGAGAGAGAGAGAGAGAGGGTATAGAGAGAATCCCAAGCAGGCTCCACGCTGTTAGCGAAGAGTCCACCACAGGGCTCGATCTCATGAACCGGGAGATCATGACCTGAGCCGAAATCAAGGGTCAGGCGCCTAACTGACTGAGCCGTCCAGGCGCCCCTACACCCCGTATCTTCTGAGTTTAGTCTCATCGTGTTCTTACGTGAATTCTCCCTTGAGATCTGGTTTCTGAACATGCATCATGGAATATCACTGGGAAAAAGAGTCATATTTTTCATGAAATAAGGACTTAAGAGTACCTCAGGTCTCTCCAATCATTCCTAATCACTTACATTTATATAAATTAAATCATCATTCACTCTGTCTGGAACAGCAGTAAAAACACCAACTTAACATTCCACCTCCCAAACAGCCCAAGGCAGAGTGAAGATAGCAGTGAACTGTAGCCAAATTTCTAATCATCTCATCAAGAAACCAGAGCAGAAGAGTTAATTTATGAGCCATCAATCACAAGTATAAAGTAATGGCAGGTTGGCAAAGAAAGTGGAAAAATACACACACACACACACAACCTCAAATAGCACCAGGTACTAAAACCCCACTTATGGGACAGATGTCTCAACAGAGAGATAGTGCTTATTTATTCCCCAAGAATTTCAAGATAAAAGAGAAACCTTAGAAGTTTAGAACTCCAGGCATTTGTTATTAAGTCCCAAGGGAGGAATGATAGCGCTATTGGTCAGGGGAAAGATGCAGTTTCTATCAATCCAGAGGTATTTGGAGAAGTGTACACATTGTTTTCTTTCAGGAAGGATTCAGCCATGGCTGGGCAACCTCTTCTCAGAAGGGCAAGTATCTTCTTCTCAGGAGTTTTCCAGAAATCACACCTCCAAATTGAAAGGGACCTTACACTGACCATCTAGCATAATGCCCTTGACGCTGGCTGGTCTTTCAACTGTCTCCAAAACATTCCTGTCCCCGTCATCAAGACTTCATGTGTCCTTCAGTGGTGGACAAACCCACCATCCCTGGATCTACTCTTTGTCTGTATCTGAGTTCTGGAAAATACCAGAGGTAGCAGGAACTGCAGAGGATACTTCCTTTAAGATAGTTACTCGACATCTACCTGTGACCTCAGGAAAAGGCCTACTAAGCAGGGAGACTGTGTAGGATGGAAGGATGGTCCCTGATCTCGGGGCTGGGAGCTTTCGAACGAGTGGGGTCCGCGGCCCAGGACCGTTCTGGGTTGTCAAGGCAACAGGCAACAGCATGTCAAAGCTCGGCACCTTATCGGGGCTTGGCCTTGGCTTTGGCTTGCGCCACCCATGGCTGTGGGCCCAGCAGAGGGGTAGGACCGCATTCTCCAAAGGATCCCTCAGGGGCAGGCAGACCCTCCCTCCCTGCAGCTCAGGCAGCAGCCTTATCAGGCCACTCTTGTCACGACAAGTTGCTTGTCATTTATACTCTGCCAGGAGCACAGCCTGCCTGTCCCGGGCCTTAAGTCTCTCAGATCCAGGTTCTATAACCTCAAGAAAGAAAACATGCTCAGTACATGTACAGAGATTAAAAGGGTGAGGCCTGGGGTGCCTGGGTGGCTCAGTTGCTTAAGCGTCCGACTCTTGATTTTGGCTCAGGTCATGATCGCACGATTCGTGAGAATGAACCCTGCGTTGGGCGCTACATTGACAATGCAGAGCCTGCTTGGGATTCTCTTTCCCCCTCTCTCTGCCCCTCCCCCCTGTTCGCATACACTCTCTCTCTAAATAAATAAATAAATAAATAAGCATAAAGAAAGAGGGTGAGACCCAGGCACCTGGGTGGCTCAACCAGTTAAGTGTCCGACTTCAGCTCAAGTCATGATCTCACAGTTCATGGGTCCGAGCCCCGCGTCAGGCTCCGTGCTGACAGTTTAGAGCCTGGAGCCTGCTTCGGATTCTGTGTCTCCCTCTCTGTCTCTGTCTCTGTCCCTCCCCCACTAGTGCTCTTTGTCTCTCTCTCTCTCTTAAAAATAAATAAACGTTTTTTAAAAATTAAAAAAAAAAAAAAAAAGAGGGTGAGACCATAAAGCAGGGGCCTTGAAAGGCAGTCAGGTGTCAGCCACACTTTGGCCTTTGACATGAAGTTCCCTCCCGTGGCACAATCACAGAACTATAGAGCTGAAAGAAACGTCCTCTCCTCCTTCTCGTAGATGAGGAAGCAGGTCCGCAGAAGGGAAGTGACACCCACCCAAGGGCACACAGCGTTGTGGAAGCAGAGGCTGAGAAGGACCCAGGACCCGCCTCTTAGAAGCTGGAGCGGCCAGTCTTATTTTTTCTAGGACCTTCCATGAAGGCTCCCTTGTGAGAGGGTGCTTAACGTGCGTGGTTCCCTTCCTTCACCCATTTGGCGCAGATGGGACTTGGGCTCACCAGCACTACATTTTGAGTTCCCACCTCACCCTGAGTGGAAAGCATGGGCTGACGAAGAGAGTGGGGCGCCATGTTGGACCTCAATGGCCGCGAGGCCTCAGCTTCCGGGTTTCGCTTTGCGCATTTGTAGCGTGGTGGGCAGTAACCAGACACCAAGATCTCTTCCAGCTCTGATTTTCTGGGGTTGTTCTGAGGCCAGGCACCCCAGGGACTTGTTTAGCTTCCGTTGCAGAGTTAGTGGAATTCATAAGGAGTCTATATCTCTGCCAATTGCTTTTTGTTTTATTTCTTTTTTTCTTTTCTTTTTTTTTTTTTTTTTTTTTTTTTTTTTTTTGCCAATCGCTGTTTTTTTTTTTTTTTTCAACGTTTATTTATTTTTTTTGGGACAGAGAGAGACAGAGCATGAACGGGGGAGGGGCAGAGAGAGAGGGAGACACAGAATCGGAAACAGGCTCCAGGCTCCGAGCCATCAGCCCAGAGCCTGACGCCGGGCTCGAACTCACGGACCGCGAGATCGTGACCTGGCTGAAGTCGGACGCCTAACCGACTCCGCCACCCAGGCGCCCCTTTCCAATCGCTGCTTTTAAAGTCAACAAAGAAGGAAGGGCTTTGAGGAGGTGACAGGAGGTGAAGTCCTGAAATGGCCCTTCTATCCATAATGTGTGGGTGTGGCCGTGAAGAGGGGGGCGGTCAGGGGCAGACGCTCCCGATTCTCGTGTAGGATGCTGGTACCCAACAGGAGCAGAGTCCTTGGACTTGCTCAGTCTTCAAGGAAACCTCCCAGACCCCCAAGCTTGGTTCCAGGGCAGGGCCATCCACAGCACTGTCTCCGCACTGCCGTGGGCTGCCTCTCCACTGTGTCTTGTTTACCCCAGTGCCTGGCACGTGGTGGGTATTTACCTCGTCCCTAACGACTAATGAAACAGGCAGAGCCTCTCTCTATGGAGACGAGAAGGCGGGACAGGAGTGAGGTTGTGGGGTGCTTGCTTTGGCTTGTCATATTACTTGGGCAAGTCTCCTGCCTCCTTTTTTTACACTTACAGGAGTCTGATTTGATGACTCATGTCCAAACCGGTCTGTAACATCCTGGTTTCTTGGGTGTTTTTTAGGAAAATAAACAGTCTCCTTGGGTAATTTGTGGCACGCTGTAGCTACCTCTTGGAGATTCGTGTGCTCAGAATAGAAGACTCCCAAAGTCCTACAGTAAAGACATTTATTTCATTCTATTTAAATAAGCTTTCTCCACAGTACATCTGGCCTCCTCCTTCTCTCTGAGGAGCTAGAATTGTGAAGCCAGCAGCCTTGGGAATCGTAAACTAAATGATTTCCCATCCCTTGTAAACTATATCTCATCTAGAGAAGATGTCGCCCGGTATGGTGAAAAGACTGTGGGCTTTCGAGGCCGATAGCCCTGGGTTCGAATCTTGGCTCTGCCTTTTAGTAGCAGTGTGGCCTTCACCAAGTGACTTAATTTTCCAGGCATAGACTTCCTCATTTGTAAAATGAGCCCGATAATAGCTTGTAGGCTGTTGAAAGTATCAAATGAGATAACAGATATCAAGTACCTAGTATAGTGCTTGATAAACGATAAGCCTACAAGAAATACTAGTCCCTTTGCCCCGTTACCCCTGACACTCTTCTTTCACCTTCTTACCCCATGCCCCCCCAACCCAGAGCCAGCCACTAGTGGGGCAGAGAACGTAGCAGATGGGCACGCCGAGTCCAGGTCTTTGTCCCGTGACCCTGACCGTATTCTCTCAGTTTCACGGCAGTACCGCACCCCAGCAGGGCTAAGACGAAGGGGCCGAGGGGGAGGTGGCAGAGAATCTCGCCCTTCTTCGCCAAACCAGTTGTCTGTGCTGGCCAACCAGATGCTGTCGGTAAAAAGGAAAAATGAAAGAAGGCTTTCAAACTGTTCCAGAATGAACACCCACTGTCATAAATGTGCTACTGAAAATAGCAAACTCTGCCCAAGCCCCAACTTGAAGGCAGAGCCTTGGCTCGTTTGCCTGGGCAAGAAACTGAAACCAAAGTGGTGACCTGAGTAATGGCATGCGCAAAGGGCAGGGCTCGGGATGGCTTCTAGGAGGCTTGGCACTGGGACAGCGATTGCAGGACCTGCCCTTGGCACAAAGCCACCGCTTGACAGACACACGTCAAGCACCAGATTGGTACCAGACACGAGGCTTGAGTGTGGAGGAGGAAACCAGGAGTCTGCCAGGGAGGCAAGAATGGGCGACGGGGCTTGGCTCTGTGGAGACTGATTAAGCTGGTTGTAGCAAACGCATTGGAATCTCTTTGGACGGATCTTGTTTTTGTGCAACTCTTTCTTCCTCCTTTCCTGCTGTTGGGCAGTGGAACCCGGGCCTTAGAGACATAAGTGGCTTCAAGTCTTAATTTCGTCTTTGCTAGTTTCATGACATTGGGCACGTTGCTGGACCCTTCTGGACATGAGTTTCCTCATGTGTAAGATAAGCAATCACCCCCACTTCCTAGGATAGTTGGGAAGACCAAATGAACTCATCTAGATGTATCCTGAAGTGTGGCACATGTAACCCTGACATGGGGACAAACATTTTTCAATTCTCATAGTTCAGTGTTGATTTAAATATACATTAGAAAAGTAACAAACCAAGCCCTTTTATAGACGTTATTGATAGGCACAAGGCTAAAGTAAACATGTAAGTCAAAGAAAAAAAAAAAGAAAAGAGAGTTGACCTAAAGAAAAACATTAAGTAAATAATGGTAGAGCTGGTGTGTGGATATGGCAAGACCCATGAACATGCTATGTGAGTGGCTGAAGTATGGGAAACTCTGAGGAGTTAATACAGGAGCACTGAGGGTCATTTCCTCCTTTTTTGGGGGGGACTGGAAGGGAAAGAGACTAGGAAAGGAAGGGAGGAATGAGGGGGGAACAAACCTACTTACTTATCTACGTACTTAACTTATAATTCTACTTCAGCCCTACTCTCCTGGTTCCAAGTTTGCCTTTATGTACAGTTGTTTCCCTTACCTGTTTCCTCCCAGATCTAGCTCTTAGCTCTCCCACCTGGCCTTTTTTTTTTTTTTTTTGCCTTAAGCCCTCAGATATCTTCAGGTATCCAAAGCTCTAACCACCTCTACTTAGCACTCATGTCTAACACACTCCAAAATGTCTCCCAGAGCTTTTCGAGAGATAAATTTTGTAACAGACATGAGAGAAACAGAGATAGAGAGACAGAGAGAGAGGGAGAAGAGTTACTTATGGAGGAGAGAACAACCTAGGAGGGGGAGGTTGTGGTGACAGTAGAGTCCAGTCAGGACTTTTGAGTCTTTGGGACGGTTCTGAGTTGTCTTCCGGTTTCCTAAATGGGCATTTTTCTTTTCCTCTCTCTCAAGGAAGTGGAAATCCAGAAAGAGGAAGTGACTTGCCCAAGAAAACAGGTAAGATCCTTACACTAAAAGATTCTTGGTCCTGTTTCCTTGCTTTCTGCCAAACTGGGACATCTGGGCTTTACAGTCCTGGAAGAATCAAAATGCATCTTTAAACGTAGGCTCTGCTATTCAAGACAAAACAAAAACAAAAGCCCTGAGACTAAATACTTCTCAAATCCATACTCTTGAAGGTCAAGGACCCAGTAGTTCCATGATGCAAATGAATGGGCACTGGTGGAAGAATCAGCCGCCTGGAGGAGATCTCTCATCACATGAAGCCAGTGAGGAGAAGAGGGCTCAAACATCACAGACCCTACTGTTCCTACTGAAATTCAGTAGATTTTTGTAAATAAATGTTTTTCAATTTTCCATACGGCTTTAGAATGATTTCCAGGGACTTTAAATGGTCTATAATTTTCCACAGTGCAATGGTTGTCTCATGGTAGGAGTCGATTGAGTTTCCCATTCTGCCATTTACACACTCACTCCTCACAGTGTGACTTTTTCTCCTTGGTATTTACCTAAAGTAACCGAAAACTTACGTCCACCAAAACCTGCCCAGGGATGTTTATAGCAACTCTATGCGTAGCTACCAAAACTTGGAAGCAACAAAGACGTCCTTCAATCAGTGAATGGATAAATAAATGGCGGTACCTCCAGACAAGGGAATATTATTCCACGCTAAAAAGAAATGAGCTGTCAAGCCATGAAAAGATATGGGAGAATTTTAAACGCATATTAGCAAGTGAAAGAAGTCAGTCTAAAAAGTCTGCATACTGTACGATTCCAATTACATGACATTCTGGAAGAGACAAAACAATGGAGACAGAAAAACGATCAGTGGTTGCCAGGGCTTGGGGAGAGGAAGTTGAGTAGATGGAACACAAAGGACTTTCAGGGATACGTGTTATTCTACATTTGTCCAAATACATAGACTCTACAACACCAAGAGTGAGCCCTATGGACTTTGGGTGATTATGACATGTTAGTATGGGTGCATCCGTTGCAACAAATGTCCCCTTTGGTGGGGGATGTTGATAGTGGGAGAGGCTGTGCGTTGCTGAGATGAACTTCCAGAAAAGCTCTCGAAAGGGGCCATAATCCGCAGGCAATGCTCTTTGCCCTTCCACCTTGTGGCCTCAAAGACAGGGGTCCTGCCTGGAGGTATAGAAACAATTCGTGAGCCTGGGGCCAGATGCTGACCACAATCTCAGGAGGGTGGGACAGATTGTTGCAAGAGTCTGAATCTTTAACTACGTTATACCAGCTCCAGACAGCTGGCCCCAGACTTTTCATTTAGTAGGAAAGATAAAACCACGTGTTTGCTTAAGTCACCATTCCTCCTTTACCCACAGTCAATTGAATATGTATTCATTGAATACATAGTCATTGAATACGTATGTACATATTCCTAACTGAATATGTATCCAGGAAAAAAGAAACAAACAAGCGATGAGTATACAGTAAAAAGTCAGCCTCTTCATTTCTTTAACTACCAGGTTCTTAGGTCCTTTCCCCAAAGAAAAACCACTGTTAGTATCTTCTTCTAGATCCGTCCAGATACTGTCTGCGGACATGCGCGAAAATGCAGATGTGATTGTGATTGTGTACGTGTCTATTTTTTTCAGGGCTCTTCTGATGATAATTTAAGTCTAGATTCCTAAAAGCTAAGGGTGGGGGGTGGGGGTGTGTGAAACATACAAAGATGATTTTGTTCAGAGATTCTCAGTGGCGGTCAGAGAATGAGTGGAGTTAGCCACGCTGGTTGACAATCGCTGTGTCTAATAAGAGGCGTTTTGATGAGTGTGTGGGCAGAAGAAGAGGTTGAGCACTTCTGATTTCGACCAAACTCCTCATTTTCCGTGGGCTCCAAGTGAGATAAGTGACAGAGCCTGGACTAGAACCTATATTTCCAGGCATCTAATTCCAGGCTTCTTTTTCACCCAAATGCAATCATTGAGGACAGAGACTCCGAGCCTGAGGAAGTCCTCCTGGCTGCTTTGCTGCAGGGCAGAAGGTGAAGAAGGGCCAAGTATTTGGGGCCTGTTGGGACTGCCTCGACTGAATAATTCCATTTCCTGTCCCTCCGCACAGGTCGTATGAATATTGCCACATCTCTAACAGCAAGACTTATTTGGACTTTCCAGACCTTTACGTTCCAGAGAGGTGAACAAAGCCATTCTCAGAAATCCACTCCCACCTCCCCCTTCCCCACCCCCCAGCCTTCCGGTTATCCCAACTCTTCCGGGACCCGGAGATTTCTAGCATCATTTGCAAGCCATTCTGCCAGGGCAAAGTTATTAACCTCCTTGCTAGGAAGGCCCATGTTATGCCAGGACAAGTCTTACAGCTTTCTTTACGGGTGCATGAAACTAAGATCTCAATCTACTGCATGGGATATCCCTACTCGCCCTTGAGAATGAAAGAAGTTGGATAAATTTCATAAAGACCCCAACTGCCAAT
Source organism: Leopardus geoffroyi (assembly GCF_018350155.1). Classification (NCBI taxonomy): domain Eukaryota; kingdom Metazoa; phylum Chordata; class Mammalia; order Carnivora; family Felidae; genus Leopardus; species Leopardus geoffroyi. Next base: position 29,235,914 of record NC_059336.1, read on the forward strand.
CAAATGCAACCAAGAGGCAAGACTCAACCTGAAATAATTCGCTCGTAAGCCATCTAGGGCTGAATCGATTTTTACTTAGCTATTCAATATGTACCAAGATCAAATCAGAATGGAAAGGGGACCCTCCACATTCATTCATGGCTGCCTCGTCTGAAAAGATGCACGCTCACTTGGTGACGAAGCCTGATGTTCATGGGGGCTTGGCAGGCAGCTTATAAGGAGGAGTTGATCCAGTGCAGCCTTTCCGCAGCTGAGGATGCCTTTCCTCCAGTTTTTGTTTGTTCATAAGGACCTTGGAAGCCAGGGCCCAAATGTTCTCTCTTCCATACATCCTTTCTTGCCCCATTTTGGTTATTCACCTGTTATAGAAGGCAAACCTACAGAACCTTGGTGCCTACTTCAGTCAAGTATATCCTGCTCTCACCTCATCTGTTGAATTGTCAGCTCTTTAAAGGCAGGGACTCTAGTTTAGTTTTACTTTTTAAAAAATGTTTATAGGGGCGCCTGGGTGGCGCAGTCGGTTAAGCGTCCGACTTCAGCCAGGTCACGATCTCGCGGTCCGGGAGTTCGAGCCCCACGTCAGGCTCTGGGCTGATGGCTCGGAGCCTGGAGCCTGTTTCCGATTCTGTGTCTCCCTCTCTCTCTGCCCCTCCCCTGTTCATGCTCTGTCTCTCTCTGTCCCCCCAAAAATAAATAAACGTTGAAAAAAAAAATTAAAAAAAAATGTTTATATATTTTCTAGAGAGAGAAAAAGAGAGCGTGAGTGGGGGAGGGGCAGAGAGAGAGGGAGACACAGAATCGGAAGCAGGCTCCAGGCTCCGAGCGGTCAGCACAGAGCCTGACACGGGGCTCGAACTCACAGACCGCGAGATCGTGACCTGAGCCGAAGTCGGACGCTTAACCGACTGAGCCACCCAGGCGCCCCAGCATTTTATTAGTACTTTCTTAGAAAAATAAAAACTTCCTTTTCTTTTTTGTTACATTTTATATATATGTATCTATAAAAATATACATATATAAATAAATAATATATATTTTATATATGTGTATTATATACATAATATATGTATATATGTATATGTAATATGTATATATGTATGTATATGTGTATATATGTATATGTAATATATATATATATATATATATATATATGGACACCAGACAATACAGCAAAACAAAATATATAAATAAATAATATATATTTTATTTATGTGTATTATATACATAATATATGTATATATGTATATGTAATATGTATATATGTCTGTATATGTGTATATATGTATATGTAATATACATATATATATATATATATATATATATATATATATGGACACCAGACAATACAGCAAAACAAAATCAGGAATACAAACCCTTTGCATTGTATTGTACAGCATTCTAGGCTTTTAAAATTCCTACACTGGCAGGTGCTTGGGTGGCTCAGTCGGTTAAGTGTCCGACTTCAGCTCAGCTCATGATCTCGTGGTTTGCGGGTTCAAGCCAAGTGTGCTGACAGCTCAGAGCCTGGAACCTGCTTCGGATTCTGTGTCTCCCTCTCTCTCTCTCTGCCCTTCCTCCACTTGTGTTCCCCCCCAATAAATAAATAAACATTAAAAAATAGTAATAAAATAAAATTCCTACATTTGTTATAAAGATGCACCAAGGGGCGCCTGGGTGGCTCAGTCGGCTGAGCATCTGACTTCAGCTCAGGTCATGATCTCGCAGTCCGTGGGTTCGAGCCCCACGTCCGGCTCTGTGCTGACAGCTCAGAGCCTGGAGCCTGCTTTGGATTCTGTGTCTCCCTCTCTCTCTGCCCCTCCCCTGCTCACATTCTGTCTCTCTCTCTCTCAAAAATAAACATTAAAAAGAAAATTTAAAAAAAGATGCACCCAAATGGAATCATCCTATACATAGTTTTGAATCTACTTTTATATTTCTTTTTTTTAATTTATTTTTACTTTTTATTTTAGAGAGAGAGAGAGAGAGAGCTCACGAGTGGGGGAAAGGGGCAAAGGAAGAGACAGAATCTCAAGCAGGCTCCACGTCTAACACAGAGCCCAATGCAGGTCTCGATCCCACAACCCAGGTATCGTGACCTGAGCTGAAATAAAGGGTCAGAAGCTCAACTGACTGAGTCACCCAGATGCCCCATCTACTTTTATATCTCAATAAATCGTTAACATCTGTGATTATCTGGTCACCTTTTTTTTTTTTTTTAATATTTTTTAATGCTTATTTATTTTTGAGAGAGACAGAGACAGAATGTGAGTGGGTTGGGGCAGAGAGAGAGGGAGAAGCAGGCTCCAGGCTCTGAGCTGTCAGCACAGAGCCCATCACGGGACCCGAACTCACAGACCGCGAGATCATGACCTGAGCTCAAGTCGGACGTTTAACCGACTGAGCCACCCCGGCGCCCCAATCTGGTCACTTTTTTTAAATGAGAATTTGAAATTGTTTTTTTTTTTTTATTGTAAAGATGTGTGATATGGTTTATAATATGATTTGTAAAAATTGAGAGAATATGGAGTGGCATAAAGTGTCAAGATTTTCTTTCAATCACAACACAGAGACCACTGTTTACATTGTAGTATAGTGTTCAATATACTGAATGTACTAGATTTTTTCCTGTGACAGCAAGTATATGTATATGTATCACATTCTTTCTTTCTTTTTTATTTATTTATTTATTTATTTATTTATTTATTTATTTCTTCAGTTTCACGCCCAGCATGGAGCCCAACATGGGCCTTGACCTCACGACCCTGAGATGAAGACCTGACCCAAGATCAAGAGTCAGATGCTTCACTGACTGAGCCACCCAAGCGCCCCCACATACGTTTCTTTAAATATGTTCATTCGTACACCGTTTTGGTTTTTACTGAACGTATCAATGGACATCTTTCGATGTCAAATACATAAACATCGACATCTTTCTAATATCGGCCTGTGTAGACCTGCCACAATTTAATAAACTTCCTACTATCGAGCACATTTTTCCCTAAACTATTTCCTCTTATTAACAGATGTTATCAATGATTTTAAAAAAATTTTTTTTAAATGTTTTATTATTTATTTTTGAGAGAGAGCGAGACAGAGTGCAAGCAAAGCAGGGGCAGAGAGAGAGGGAGACACACAATCCGAAGCAGGCTCCAGGCTCGGAGCTGTCGGCCCAGAGCCCGACGCGGGGCTCGAACTCACAGACCGCGAGATCACGACCTGAGCCGGAGTCGGACGCTCAACCGACGGAGCCGCCCAGGCGCCCCTCAATGATTGTTTCATATGCGTTTGTCCTTGTACACTTTTCCAGGTCTTGATACGCATTACCCTCCCATAAAACGTGTTTGTTTTTCAATTTCCCAGAGTGTCAGAAGAGAGCCCCATGCGCAACGGACATAATAAATGTTGGGCGGGTACATGAATGGATTCCAAAGGCGTTTGCCCCTCCCTCAAATCTTTTTTCTTTTCTTTTGAGACCTCAGAGAAAGATCAACGGAGGCCCCAGTCCCCTTGGGAAGGACCCAGAGTAGAGGCAGGGCGTGCATAACCACCTCACGTCTCTTGGACCCTGAGAGGGCGTGCCTTGTTCTGAGTTCGCCTGTAGGTGAGCCTCAGGGCTGGAGCCAGGGCCCGCTCCCTGTAGCTAGCCAACTCAGCCCAGCCTGTGCCTCCCTCCCTACCACACTCCCCTGGACCACCCTGCACCCCTGCCCAAGGCTTTAGGCCTCTTCATAAGTCACATTTACATTTCACAGGCTCATGCTATGTCATATGGCAAAAATTAAAGCAAAGCACAGCGTGTACAAGTTACTATAAAGCATTCAGCACAGGTGTGATACTGAACATATTTTTTTTCTCAACAAAACTTATTTACTTATTTTGATGGAAGGAGAGAGAGAGAGAGAGAATGAGAACATGAGCAAGGCAGGAGCAGAGAGAGAAGCAGAGAGAGAATCCCAAGCAGGCTCCGAACCATCAGCGCCGAGCCTGATGTGGGACTCAAACTCATGAACCGGGAGATCATGACCTGAGCCGAACGTGATTTTTTTTTTTTTAAGTCTATTTATTTATTTTGAGAGAGGGGGAGAGAGACAGAGAATGCAAGTCGGGGAGAGTCAGAGAGAATCGCACCGTCCGCACGGAGCCCCGTGCAGGGCTCGAACTCACGGACCGCGAGATCACGACCCGAGTCGAAGTCAAAAGTAGGACGCTTGACCGACTGAGCCACCCGGGCGCCCCTGAACCCCATTCATTATTAGCACCTAACACGAAGTGGGGAAGGAGTACTGAATTTGGAATCCCGGGTCTCAGATTTGAGTCTGGCTTCTCCCAAGACACAGAGCTCCTTCTGCGCATTCACTCGCTCGCCTGCAACATGGCGGCTGTACTGAGATGGGCCTCCTAGGAGCTGGGTTAGGATTAGATGAGGGGGTGACCAGAAGAGCAAAAGGGGTGACCGTTGTACAAGTGTTCACAGATGTTATTAACGTTTGCCGCTCCACTTGCTACATTTCCCTCCTCTTGGCCTTCCTAAGATGGGTTTCTCTGCTGAAAGAAAGGAACGGACTGACATGGTGTGGAGGAAAGCGGGTCCAGGGGGCTAGAAAGGCCTCATTCTAGTCCTGGGGGATTTGAGCTTCAGTGTCGGGTAAGAGGAGGAAGTGAACGACACGACCCCTAAACGCCCGTCTGGCTCTGAGATGAGGGTCAGTCAGCTATTCTGTGACTTCAGGCAGGTGTTTTCCCAGAAGGCCTCCGTTTCCTCTTCTCGAAAGTGACGGGGTCAGGCTGGGTGACCTCTCTGATCGTTTCCTTCTGGGATTTTACACAACCCCGGTGACCTGCCCTCCGACACCCTGTCCTCTGGTGCCCGGGCTCTTGTGCCACCCACCACTGGGCCTTCCGGGTGGTGGCCTCGGGGAGCCCACAGGTCATGGGCTGTGGCTTCTTCTCTCCTCGCTCTTTGGCTTTCACGCTGCTGCTCGATCACCGACAGCCGAGTGACAGCTTGGCAGGGTAAACCACCCCTTCCATCAGGAGGTGTCAGTCCCAGGGCGAGCCGGGGCTGCCCGCACCTCTGCCTTCCCCATGCGTCAGGATTCAGCACCCTCATTCCGTTCCAGGGTGGAGCTCGGCCTCTCTAGCCCATTCCCACTGTCCTTGGGCCCTGAGTGCTCTAGATAAACTCCTTCTAGATCATCTCCTTCTAGATCAACTCCTTCTAGATCAACTCCTTCTAGGTCATCTCCTTCTAAATCAACTCCTTCTAGATCATCTCCTTCTAGATCATCTCCTTCTAGATGAACTCCTTCTAGGTCATCTCCTTCTAGATGAACTCCTTCTAGGTCATCTCCTTCTAGATCAACTCCTCCAAGTCATCTCCTTCTAGATGAACTCCTTCTAGGTCATCTCTTTCTAGATCAACTCCTTCTAGGTCATCTCCTTCTAGATGAACTCCTTCTAGATCATCTCCTTCTAGGTCAACTCCACAGACTTCCCGGGTGGGGTCCCATGCTATCCCCCGCTGAATTCCCTCCTGCCTGGAATGTCTCCCTATGATCTCCTTCAGGGCATGCCTGAAAGGCGCCCTCCTCAATAAATAACTCTTATCTCCGCCATCTTATGAATCATTGCTTCTGAACTCTTTCCACGAGCGCTACACAGCTTTTAGCTCTTATTGGGTTCCGTCTTTAAAAAAAAAAAATGCAGGGCGCCTGGGTGGCTCGGTCAGTTGGGTGTCCGACTTCGGCTCAGGTCATGATCTCGCAGTCCGTGGGTTCGAGCCCCGTGTCGGGCTCTGTGCCGATAGCTCGATCCTGGAGCCTGCTTCGGATTCTGTGTCTCCCTCTCTGTCTGCGCCTTCCCCACTCTCTCTTTCTCTCTCTCTCTCTCTCTCTCAAAAAATAAATAAATAAATAAATAAATAAATAAATAAATAAATAAACATTAAAAAAAAAAAATGCTGTTGCTCCCAGTCTAACTCCTCCGGGGCTGGGGGTCTCTTAGCACCGACGACCCACTTCACGCGAGCAGGCATTGGACGAGAAGAGCACACCATGAGTTACAAAGGACATTTACGCGTCCACTCTTCCTTCAAGATTTTAGTTTGTTTGGGCGGGAGGTGGCAAACTTGGGCAGAAACCTATGAAGGTCAAGGCTCTGAGATTCCTCTTGGGAATGGCCTCGCCCTTCTGTTCAGCCCGAGTTCCTGAGACCATCATCCCCGGTACCAGGAACAGTCTCCTGAATGACGGACGCAGGCTTCACTGAACCGGCTTCACTGACAGCCTCTGCTGTCGGACAAGCCTGGATTCGGATCCTGGCGCTGCTGCTGGTGAGCCGTGTGACCCTGATACGTTACGTAGCTTTTCCCAGCCTCTGGTTTCTTATCTGTGCAGTGGAATAGGACTGTCTCCCTCACAGGCTTGTCACGAGGCTTGGAAGTTAACTGCTGTGGAACCCCTTAGCTCGGGGCTCAGGACACGGCGGCTGGCTACGGGGACTGGTATACTCCCCTCCTAAAGAGGCATCACCGAGGCATCTAGATTGTGTTTTGTCAGTGCCCGCTGAACGGCACAGGCCAGGTCCGAGAGGCTCGGAGGTGGGGAAGTCGAGGCATCTTGTCATTTGCAGAGGGCTTTTAGTATGTCCTGTCACCATTCCTCTGACTGCTCTAAAGGGTGAGGGGGTGCAGGCCTCATTACATTTTTCAAAGGAGAAACCTCAGGCTCCGGGAATTTAAGCCATTTGCCCAAGGTCGGTGTGATTATAAAAATACGCGCTTGCGATGAGGGAAAACGGGTCTCAGACTTCGACGTAGATTTGCTTGTTTCATTGCAAACCCTCTTTCCACAACACGCTGGCTGGGTCAGGAGGAGGGGAGGGGCTCGCTACGGGCCTTGGTAATGATGAGACCTGGAGACAGAAGGAACGGGGAAGGTGTTCCAAGCAAGGGCGTTTTAGTATCGAGGCAGGGACAGTCAGGTTGGATTCGAGGAAACATGATGAGATGTGCTTTCTTAAAATTTTTTTTTTTTCAACGTTTATTTATTTTTGGGACAGAGAGAGACAGAGCAAGAACGGGGGAGGGGCAGAGAGAGAGAGGGAGACACAGAATCGGAAACAGGCTCCAGGCTCCGAGCCATCAGCCCAGAGCCAGACGCGGGGCTCGAACTCACGGACCGCGAGATCGTGACCTGGCTGAAGTCGGACGCTTAACCGACTGCGCCACCCAGGCGCCCCAGATGTGCTTTCTTGAATAGGAGGAAACAATGGAATTAAGGTTGAACATACACTGGAGGGCCTTGAATGCCAGACTAAGGAAAGTGGGCTGCGTTCCCTGGAAAGCCATTGAAGCTTTCAGAGGAGGGGACCCACGTGATCTCGCCAAGATGGGGAGGGGTCTTTCAATCATGACTCATGAGAAATGGTCGAAGGAATTGATGCCTAACCTGGAAAAGAGAAAACTCGTGGCGTGGCGGCGGGGGCGGTGGGGGGGGGGGGGTGGTCGTAAAAATCCGTTTGCCAGATTTGGAGGAGAACAGGGTCATTGCTGGGTGAAGGGAGAACAGACAGTTCACGTGGGTTCAATGAGGGATTGGAGGGGGACCGAAGCAGCAGGGTAGATGCTTTAGGGAGACCAATTCTCAGCTCAAAGGAGGGAGAACTTTCTGGTCCTTTCAGTGCTCTTGAACCCCAGTTTACCTACAGTTCATGGCACGCCCCTGGCCCCGGGGTGCGCTGGGGATGGGGCAGTGATGGATACGGACAGCTCCTGCCCTGTCCTGCCCTGCCTTCATGGAGCCCCTGTGAAGATACACCTTGAACAAAAGCGCCCCAGAAATGGATGTTACAGCCGGAGCTGCCTCGCGTGAGTTTAGGCTGCTTTGACAGGTGCAAGCCCCCCACCACCCCCGTCACGGGCGTTTTCAAGAGAAATTTGTCAGGAAAGGGGATGCTTGTGCTCAGAGAAAGCCTGGGCCACTGACCTCCCCATAAGACTCTATGCCTCTCTCCGCAGGTTGCAAAATCTCCGGCAACCCTAAATCCCATAATTGGAGGGAGAGAGACAAAAAAAAAAAAAAAAGGCAAATGATGAATTAACGTTGCCTTTTTTTACAAAGCCCAGACTCGCACATTCATCTTAACCGAGGCCACGGTGCGGAGTGTGGCCGAGCAGGAATTTCATCCTGCGTGTCGCTGGGTGACTCCACCTACGAGCTGAAAGTCATTTAGCTAGAATTGTGACATAAACATGCAAATTATGGCCTGCCTGCAGGTCGGGGCTGTGTCTAGAACCGTGGTGCAATCTCCCAGCACCTGACATTAAGCCGACTCCGGGCAGACTCTGGTGGCACCGGCAGAGCCCTGCCCCTGGCTAGCAGGCTGCAGGGGAGCGGGCTGGGGCGGCAGGGAGGGGAGGAAGGAAGCCAGCCTGATGTCTGCACCACCCCACCCTGTCTACGGAGGAGCGTCGTATGTCATATCCACGATTGCATCGCGTTGAGCCTGGCTACAACCCTGGGAAGTGTGTAGGTAGGCCAACGAGGAAACTGAGGCTCCGAGAAGTCAAAGAATCCTACCAAGGTCACACGGTGGGCCAGCCACAGAGCCCGGCTTTCCGTCAGGGTCTTCTGGGTCTGACCTGGGCGTCTTTCTACCACACCCGGGTTAAGACTGATCAGCCACAGACCCTTCCAAGGGAAGACCAAGCAGGCGTGGCTGTCCATGCTTGGTGGGTCCCAGTGAAGTATCTGCACCACTCAGGACTGGGGGTTCTGTAAGGATAATCAGAATACTAATAACGTCGATACTAACGGATGGCATTGGGCTATGCCAGACAGACATGGGCTAAGTGCTTCATTTCCTATTTGCTTTGATTCTCGCTCTATTTCAACCTGTCAACTTCACTAACGAGGAGACCGAGGCTCGGAGAGGTGAGGTGACTTGGCAGAAACAGAATTTGGGCCCCTGTCTCTGTTACCTCCGGGTTCCTCTCCAAGGGCAGCACCGCCTCCCGGTCACCTCTGCAGGTGGCCCTGCTAGGTCACTGAAAGGGTGGGGGAAGAAAAATGTCCTCTGCCCCTCGACGTTCATTCTGGCTGGTCTATGAATGAAGCCGATAGGAGCCAGATTAGCAGGAGGAGATCGAATTTAATTACGTACATGCGGGGAATCCACATAAACGTGAGCGATTCCCGAGACCGTCAGGCAAGATGAGGTATCTGTGCCATCTTGGACTAAGGGGCATGGGGTAGGGGTCTGGGGCCTCCGAGCGAAGGAAGGCAGTGCCCCCCTGGAAGAACGGGAAGGGCCAAGGTTTGTTGGGTCACCGAGGAACAATGGGACAAAGGGAGGATTTGGATCAGACAGGCCTTGCTGGGCTCCTCCCTATCCACCAAGCCAAGTTCATGTCACGCTGCTATTATCTATGGTGATGGCACCCTTCCTGGAGCCGTTCCTTTGTAAAAAAACCATTTTAGGCCACTGGGGAGGCGGGAGGCCAACGTTTCTCCCTGACCTTGATTGTTTTCAGCTTGAAAAAAATCCACGTGCCCAGAGTAGCGCATCTTAGGGCGACTCACGCTGAACCCCTACGGTTCCGGCCTCGGAAACTTCCCCGGAAGTTTCCCATATTAAAAGATGAGCCCGGGACTGTGGAGCGAGAAAAACGGGCTAGTAGCGGAGTGGCGAGGGAGCTGCAAAGGGAGGGAAGACACAGATTCTAAGGAGGACAAGCCGGAAAGAACAAGGGGAAACACGTGTGCCCGCAGCCTCTTAAAGCGGCTCCCAGTCCCAGGAGTGGGGCTGTCCATAGTGGGGACAGGTGTGGCCACCTGGCCCAGGGGATGGGCGGTCTGCACTCCACCTGTTGACAGAGAGAAGCTGATAGAGGACACAGACTGAAAAGGCGCCCATGGAGGAAACTGGGAGACAGGACGTAGAACCGGTAGAGACACGTGCTCTCCAGCCGGCTCTCCGATTCATAAATGCGGGAAAGTATGAACAAGGAGAATTTGGTTTTGTCGTTGCTGTCGGGTCGCGGCGTGAATGTAGGGTGCTTTTTGGTTGCTTGCCGGCTGGTTTAGAGGGGGGGATAAGCTGTCTGCTTCGTGATGCTGCTGGCTTCTGGCGCCTGGGAATTGGCCCTGGAAATCCTCACTTTAAGGTCAGCTGTAGGGCTTGTCGCCGATGGTCTTGAGAGCAATGAGCTGGGTCTGCTTTGGTGTGGTTTGCATGAATCCAGGAGGATTTGTTCTTTTATTTTGATCACGGTGTAGGTGGTTAGCTTTACCTCGTAAGGTCTTCCCCAGCGAGGTGACAGCTCATGTTTTTTTCTAAAGACCTTCTTCTAGGGGCGCCTGGGTGGCTCTGTCGGTTGAGCGTCCGACTTCGGCTCAGGTCATGATCTCACGGTCCGTGTGTTCGAGCCCCGCGTCGGGCTCTGTGCTGACAGCTCAGAGCCTGGAGCCTGTTTCAGATTCTGTGTCTCCATCCCTCTCTGAACCTCCCCCGTTCATGCTCTCTCTCTCTGTCTCAAAAATCAATAAAAGTTAAAAAAAAATTAAAAAAATAAAAAATAAAGACCTTCTTCTAAAGGCCAGGAGACTGGGATGGTAGGGCTTGTCCAATATTCTGGACCTTTATAAGACGCAAGGGCACTGCTTCTGGACATCAAAGCCCCGTTTCTTGACAGAGTTTTCCTACACTCCATTTTCTGTCTAGACTGCTACTGTCCCCTTGCCCTGATGATCGAGGGTGATGCAGGGTATGGAATTTTAATGAGTACCCCCGAGTTTTTGCAAGTCAGTGGTTCATCTCTGCCGTAAAATGAGTTTCCCGGTCCGATTCAATCCATAAAGGGATGCCAAAATGAGAAAAAAAAAAAAAATCTCAGTTATTAATGTCCTTGCCACTGCTGTGGCATGGGCTCATCTAGTTGGATAGCATCAATCCATCCACCAAACATGCAGACAATAACCAGTGAGAACAGCCCGAGGCCAAGGGCAAATGTACAAAATCCATCTGAAGTACAGGAAAGGGCAGGGTGGGCCTAGGAGGACTTCCTGGGATGGGGGTGGGGTGCATCACTTCCTTCCAGAAATTTGGTGAGATTCACAAGGAGTACACAGGGAAATCATTTGCTCAGAAATGTTGTCGATATCAGGGCAATACCAATTGACTCTTAGTTCCTTCACGATCCCCTGTCTGCACATATGTCCCATTTGGTGCAAGAAAAGTACAAGCCAAAGGATTAAAAAAAAAAAAAAAAAAGGTAGGGGGCTCTAGGAGGTCCGTTTGGCCTGACAAATATACAATTCATCTGGTAATTGTTTGGCACTCTTTGTACACGACTGTCTTTTTCAGATGGTGGGGCCTCTGCCTGAGAGTTAATAACATCCGTCAAGGATAAAGGCAGGTTTAAAAATTGGGTGGAGAGAGGTGTCTGAGAGATCCTCTTGTGGCCTCGAGACCATTTTGATACTCGTAAGGCAATCAAGGGGAAGAGAGTGGGCTCTCCGTGATCGGGGGATAGTAAGGTAGCTGGATTTCAAGTGTTAACAACCATGTAAGATGATGGAAGCGTTGGTCAAGAGCTTGTTCACAAGTGGTCTGTCGCTGTGTAGAGGGGTGCTGGGTCTTATGAACTTGGAAGAGAGCAGACACCGCGTGGGGAACACGGAGGGGAATGTGGGAGCCTAACGTAAGAGCGTTGGCTTTGTCGATCCGAACGCTGCCGCTGATGTAGACGTGGGGCCACACCTGATGCCACAAGGTCTAACTGGCATGAGCAACATACTACGAAATGTATCTGAGAGGCAAAAGATCGTCCTAAAATGCCTGCAGCAATCCCATGATTTTTATGGCAGTATAGATAAAAAGGTTGGTTAAATTCGGTAAGCCAAGAGCTGGGGGTGCTGACGATGTTAATTTCAAGGCCTCAGAGGAGGTTAATGTCTCTGAGGGCCAGGGAACGTGCTCTGAGGGAACACGTCTGGGAAAAGGGGACACAAGATTAGCAAGGGTTGCAAAATTAGGGATGCATGGGTAGCCTTAGCCAGCTGCCTCTAAAAAATTACTCTTTCGTTTGGGGAAGAATTTTGGACAAAATTGACTCAAGGCATTTTAGGGTGAGCTTTTAAATGCCCTGGGATCATCTCATGTCCTAAGCAGATAATAGTTGTTTGCCCCCATTGAAGTTGGAGCTGGACGCCCTCTGGCCTCATTCAGCTAGTGCCTTTAGGAGAATGAGGGTCTGTAAGAGCTTAGTTTGATTACGAAGCAAAAGATCCGTCAACATATTGAACCAGCGGTGGAGCCTCTGGTAAAGGTCACAGAAGCTAAGTCTGCTTTAAGTACGCGGAAGACATTGAGGGAGACTCCCAGTGTTCCTGAAGTTCACGAGTCAGTACTAAATTGTGTCCCTCTGTGAGTGTGGAAAGAAATTGTGAGTCGGGGTGCAATGAGATCGAAAGGAAAGCTGAGCAGCGATCAGTCACTATAAACCAGGTGGCCTCAGCATCAGCGGGAATCGAGGTAAGAATAATAGCCGGACTGGGGACTGAAGGTGCAGAAGTACAAAGGCTTATGGCCCTTCGATCTTGCACCAAAAGACAGATCTGGTTCCAGTCTGCATCAGATGTACCTTCTTTCTTTACGGGCAAGCCTGGAGTGTTACAGGGTGAAGGTAAAGAAAAGCATGCCCTCCTGCAAGAGAAAGTCTAGCAGAGATTCAACTCCTCACTCGGCGTGGTCGGAGAGAGCATTCAGGCGTCCCTTGCTTTTCCAAAAATTCGCATCACACTACTTGGCTTTTACGAAAGACCCACACTGGTCCCTGTTTTCGCTAACTGCAAGAAATCCCAAGAGGATTTTTGTTTTTTACGGGAAAAGGCAAAAAGCGTTTGTCTCGTAGTGAGCCCTTATAGAGAGAGGCTGCACACACCCCGAGCACCCTGAGTGCCCACCCCCCCAAGCTCCTTCCCCGGGAACTACCCTCAGCATCTCAGCGTCAAAACACCAAGAGCTTCCACGTGTCTGTGAGCATCTGTGCTTTGTCTTGATGTATTTTGTGCATCGGTTAGCAAGATGTGTCTTGAGGTATCCGCAGAGCCTAAGAGAGGTTAATTTTGAATCTTGGCTGATGCGAGATTTCATAGGGGTGCTCTGCCTATGTATAGGGAGGGAAACCCGTACTCAGCTACTGCTAGAACCTGTTTATTCCTTCCCCAAATTAATGCCATGCATGCAGGCTCAGCACTCAATCCAACCCCGTGTGCATGTGTAGCCCAGGAACCAATTGGGACATCTTAAAAAAAAATTTTTTTTTAATGTTTACTTATTTTTGAGAGAGACAGAGACAGAATGTGAGCAGGGGAAGGGCAGAGAGAAAGGGAGACAGAATCCGGAGCAGGCTCCAGGCTCCGAGCTGTCAGCAGAGAGCCCCACGCGGGGCTCGAACTCACAAACCGTGAGATCATGACCTGAGTCGAAGTTGGATGCTTAACCGACTGAGGCACTCAGGTGCCCCTAACTGGAACATCTTTTAAAGACATCTTCTTCAAAGGTGCCTGGGTGGCTCAGTCATTTAAGTGTCTGACTTTTAATCTTGGCTCAGGTCTTAATCTCAGGGTGGTGAGTTCGAGCCCTGCATTGGGCTGCACTCCGGGCGTGGAACCTACTTTAAAAAAAAAAAAAATTAAATAAATAAAGACTTCCTCTTCAGAGGAATTAAAACCAAAATGAGTTTCTAGCAAGGGAAGTAAGAGATTTGGGGCTAGGCCTGAAGGAAGGGAGATAAAAATGCCCTTTTCACTGCATTTTATAGTGGCATTAAATCTACATAACATATTTCTACCTAAAAGACTTGCTGGTGAGCAGTTTGAAACTAGAAAGGTGTTGGGCACCTGGGTGGCTCAGTTAAGCATCTGACTTTGGCTCAGGTCATGACCTCATGGTTCACGAGTTTGAGCCCTGCTTTGGGTGAGCCCCGCTTTTCTCTTTCTCTCTCTCTCTCTCTCTGTGTGCATTGTGGGATTCTCTTCCTCTCTTCTCTCTCTCTCTCTGCCCCTCGCTCACTTGCGCCCTCTCTCTCTCAAAAAAGAAAAGAAAAGAAAACTAAAGAAAAGACAAGAGAAGAGAAGGAAAAAAAAGAAAAAGATATTGGGGAGGGCTGGGACGTGTGCAGTGAAAGGCTGCCCAGACTCTCCGACAGCCTGAATGGGATCCGAGGGGACAGGTGGGGAAAATTCTTTGAGCCGATAGTGGAGAAAATCACACAGTGTCATTTAAGAAATGTTCCCCATCCTCTATTTTCGGCTTAATAGTGGGTTCTGGGGTGTGGCTAGGTTCAGCTGACCCGTCATTTGAGGGGGAACTGTCCCTCAAGAGGAGATAAATGAACTTTCTGACGGTGATGGGGTTTAGGGAAATTGCTTCTTAAACTTTTCTTTTTCTTTTTTCTTTCTTAAATGTTTATTTAGTTACTTTGAAAGCGAGAGCAGGGGGAGGGGCAGAGAGAGAGGGAGGGAGAGAGAATCCCAAGCAGGCTCTGTGCTGTCGGCCCAGAGCCTGACACGGGGCTCGATCTCACGAACCATGACATCATGACCTGAGCCAAAATCACGAATCAGATGCTTCACCGACTGAGCCACCCAGGTGCCCCAAGCTTTCCTTTTTCTGAACCACGGCACAATTTTTCTTTTAACGTTCTAGATTCTTACAGTATCTGCAATTGCCTGGAGGCAAACAGGGAACGGGTTTTGCATTCTGTCAGAGTCACGCTCTTGCCTTTCCAAAGATTCAGACTCAAAGATTCTTGCAAAAGCAAGAATCGTTGCTTTAAAGTCTTTTTTTTTTTTTTTTTTCCTTGCCCCCTGGAAGCCGGCTCGGTTGGGCAAAAAGGAGGTCTTGGAACCCCAGTCTCTTGCACTTCTGGTTAGCGCACCTCCAGATGGCAGGGACCGAAGAGAGTACCCTCCCTGGGCTTAAAGTTAAGCTCTCAGTTAAGAACACAGAACAAGATGAAAGCAAATCCTTCCCCAGTTTTTTATATATGCACATTCACAGCTTTAGCTAAGCCCTGGTTCTCTCCGAACCATACTGATACCTCAGAGGGGTGGGGGACAGTGTGTTGTCCAGCGTGCCTGGTTGGACAGAAGTTTCCTTGAGGTCAGCAGGGGATCTAGTGCCCATCTGGCCTATTCTGTGGCCCACTTATTCTAACCCGGGAGTCTCTGGGCAAGGGGGCTAGTGCTCTAACAGCTCTCAAGTGCCCCACCCACGCCCACCAATTTTGTGACTTTTGGCTTCCAAGATGTCCCTTGGCGACAGCTTTTTTTTTTTAATTTAAATTTAAATTTTATTTTACATTTTATTTTATTTTTGAAAGAGAGAGAGAGAGAGAGAGACAGAGTGTGAGCAGGGGAAGGCCAGAGAGAGAGGGAGAGAGAGGGAGACACAGAATCCGAAGCAGGCTCCAGGTTCCGAGCTGTCAGCACAGAGCCCGACGCGGGGCTCGAACCCACGAACTGTGAGATCACAACCTGAGCTGAAGTCGGGCGCTTAACTGGCTGAGCCACCCAGGCGCCCCTTAGCAACAGCTTTTGCCTCGTGGGCATAGTGACCCACAGCAAGCTTGTCTAAACAGACACTGGTCTGGGAGAACCATGAACTCAGCAGTCTGTGAGGCCGACTCCATCAGTAGGCCTATAGGACCTATAGGACCTACGCTTGTGTTCGTACCCTTCTTATGACAAATGACACAGAAGACACAGAAAAACGGTGACTATCTCTGAGAGGAAGTGGGTCAGTAAAACCCAAGAGCGCTCTATGAAATTTACCAGAGTCATTAAAACCGAGGAACGACTTCTTCATGTTGTTTCCCTGCTCATTTCAATTTAGAGACAGAGAGAAAGGACTCCCCACTTTTGCTCCACCAGACGCCGCAGAGAGAGATTTCGGGCTGCTGCCCTGGTAAGAATTCTTACCTCTGCTGGCTGTTTGTCCTAGGATCTCTCCTCTGTAGCGTCTCCAGCCAGGACAGTCTACCCTGCTAGCCGCGCCAACTATTGAGGAGGAAAAGTCTTCCTCTACTCCTCAAGGTTCTTCTGGCCGGTCTAAGAATTAACTTGATATGTGGGGCGCCTGGGTGGCTCCGTCGGTTAAGCGTCCGGCTTCGGCTCAGGTCATGATCTCACGGTCTGTGAGTTCGAGCCCCGCGTCGGGCTCTCTGCTGACAGCTCGGAGCCTGGAACCTGTTTCGGATTCTGTGTCTCCCTCTCTCTCTGCCCCTCCCCCGTTCATGCTCTGTCTCTCTCTGTCTCAAAAATAAATAAACGTTAAAAAAAAAGTTAAAGAAAAAAAAGAATTAACTTGATACGAGACAGATTAGCAGGAGGAGATCGAATTTAATTGCATACATGCGGGGAATCCACATAAACGTGAGCGATTCCCGAGACCGTCAGGCAAGATGAGGTATCTGTGCCATCTTGGACTAAGGGGCATGGGGTAGGGGTCCGGGGCCTCCGAGCGAAGGAAGGCAGTGCCCCCCTGGAGGAACGGGAAGGGCCAAGGTTTGGTGAGCAGGTCGCTGCTGGGCCACCCAGGAACAACGGGACAAAGGGAGGATTTGGATCAGACAGGCCTTGCTGGGCTCCTCCCTATCCACCAAGCCAAGTTCATGTCACTCTGCCATTATCTGTGGTGACGGCTCCCTTCCTGGAGGAGGTCCTCTATAAAAAACCATTTTAGGCAACTGGGGAGGCGGGAGGTCAACGTTTCTTCCTGAGTCTTGTGGGCCTTGACTGCTGTCAGCTCGAAAAAAATCCACATGCCCAAAGTAGCGCATCTTAGGGCATCAGACCCATTCAGCCGAAATGATGCACGAAGTTCTTAGGGTCTCGAGTCACAGCCAGTGGGGGCCAAGACCCCCACTCAAACCTCCTCGTCAGGGTCCAGCACTCTTTGTCATCCACCCCTCTGTTCTCTTCTTGGTCATTTGCCAGAGCCAAGGGGGGGGGGGGTCACATTCTGCCTGTCATGGGTGTGATGGCACCTCGCTTGGCCAGCGGACTTCAAACAGGCTCTGGAGTTGTTCACATATGGGTGTGAATCTCCCGGTTTGCAGAGACTCAAGTTAACCCCGTTTCTCCCGCTGTGAGATAGCAATGATAGTACCTATGTCATAGGATTGCTATCAAGATGAGAAAAGGTAACAGATATGAGATGTTTGATCTGCCCACGGCGAGCACTAATTTGACGGTGGTTAATATTTCCATGTTTGGGGCCCCTGGGTGGCTCAGCCGGTTACGATCTGACTCCCGATTTCGACTCAGGTCGCGATCTCAAAGTTCATGAGCTCGAGCCCTGAGTCGGGCTCTGCGCTGACAGCACGGATCCTGCTTGGGATTCTGTCTCCCTCTCTCTCTGCCCCTACCCGCCCCCCTCCAAAATAAGTAAATAAACTTTCAACACTTCCGCGTTTACGGTGATTGATTGATTCACTTATCCAAAAATACGCGTGCCAAGCCCGACGCTAGGCTCTGAGAAGATGCGAGTAACACACAGCCTGTGTTTCCCAGAGCTCAGTCTAGGGATGGGGGCAGACGTAAACAGGTGATCTGGCGTGGTGACATGCATCGGTAAACGAGGTCCCAAAGTGTGCACGGCGCGAAATGCCCGTGGGAGCTGAGAGGATGGACAGAGGATTCTGAGTTCTCTTTTCCAACCCACGTGTCTATTCCGTCTCAGCTTTCTCAAGGCCCAGCCTGCCCACCTTGTCCCTAGAGACTGAATCTTGTCTTTGTGGTGCTAGGTCTCCATTCCCCCTCCACCTCTGGGGGAGGCCTTGAATCGTCTCTGCTCTGTCATGAATCTTTGAAGCATTATGCTACGTTTTTTTTTTTTTTTTTTTTTTTAGCGTTTATTTGGTTGTTTATTTATTCAGTTCGTTGTTTTTGAGAGAGAGAGAGCAAGCCGGAGGAGGGCAGACAGAGAGAGGGAGAGAGAGAATCGCAAGCAGGCTCCTCGCTCTCGGCGCAGGGCCCGAAGCCGAGCTCGAACCCACGAACTGTGAGGTCGTGACCTGAGCCCAAAATCACGTGTCGGATGCTTCACGGACTAAGCCACCCCAGCGCTCTGGCATTATGATGTTTTTAAACTCCTTTGTCGATCACAGGAAACCTTGGTGCTTGTAAATACCCACAAGAGGGGTTTTGGGGAAAATACGTAAATGACAAACAAGCACACACAAAAGGTAGACTGAGTCCCCCCCACCCCCATGCCCCCCTCCACCTTTTTTAAACCGGTGTGGAGCCTGGGCCCAGAGACAGACCATGCAGGACCTACCCTCCCTCTTTTTTTTTTTTTAATTTTTTTTTTTTCAACGTTTATTTATTTTTGGGACAGAGAGAGACAGAGCATGAACGGGGGAGGGGCAGAGAGAGAGGGAGACACAGAATCGGAAACAGGCTCCAGGCTCCGAGCCATCAGCCCAGAGCCCGACGCGGGGCTCGAACTCACGGGCCGCGAGATCGTGACCCGGACTGAAGTTGGACGCTTAACCGACTGAGCCACCCAGGCGCCCCCCCCTTTTTTTTTCTTTTTTTTTTATGATGTTTTAAAACTCCTTTGTCGATCACAGGAAACCTTCGTGCTTGTAAATTCCCACAAGAGGGGTTTTGGGGAAAATACGTAAATGACAAACAAGCACACACAAAAGGTAGACTGTCTGAGTCCCTCCGACCCCCATGCCCCCCTCCACCTTTTTTAAACCGGTGTGGAGCCTGGGCCCAGAGACAGACCATGCAGGACCTACCCTCCCTCTTACAGAGAGCACGCGGCAGAAGTGGCATGAAACCGTGTCACGACTACGCGTTCTGTCGCTGTCCCTGCTGCTTCCTTAGAAAGAGCAGTTTCCAGGGCGCCCGGGTGGCTCTGTCGGTTAAGCGTCCGACTTTGGCTCAGGTCACGATCTCACGGTCCGTGAGTTCGAGCCCCGCGTCGGGCTCTGGGCTGACCGCTCAGAGCCTGGAGCCTGTTTCCGATTCTGTGTCTCCCTCTCTCTCTGCCCCTCCCCCGTTCATGCTCTGTCTCTCTCTGTCTCAAAAATAAATAAGCGTTAAAAAAAATTTTTTTTTAAAAGAAAGAGCAGTTTCCCTTCAAGTTGGTTTCGTCCATTACGGTCCACGTCCATGCAGTTCACATTGCACCACCTCATTTGATTGTTTCCACCACTTAGGGAGCAGAGAAGGGTGCACACGATCACCCCCTGGCCGCGGATGGTGGGGCTTCCGGGGCTTTGAGGTTCCGTGATGGCCCCGGGGCCCTGCCGGCCTCAGAACCTACCGCGTCGAGCTCCAAATCAAAGCTCTTTCTGCTGCAACTCTGAGCAAGCAGGCTGTGACGAGCGTCTCCTGCCTCTTGTGCAAGGAGAAGACACCAGCACCGTGTACCCTGAGAAGGACCAAGCCGTTTTCTGCTTCTGGGTTCTGTAGAAACATTTCTTTGACCTCCCGGAGGACTTCTTAGCACCAACTCTGGACAAGGTACCTGGAGAAAAGCATGACATCATTTCCTAAACCCTACAATCCAGGAAGTTTGTCTTAGGGGGAAAAAAAAATCATAAAAGTGAACGCCTGGTGTTTCTTATCTCCCCTCTTCTCCCTAAGCTGGTCTTGCACAAGCAGGATGACCTTCCATTGGGTGACAAGTATGTCGTAAGTGAAACGTTTACACGCACGACAGGAATGACCTGGTGCCTCGCCCACCTCATTAGAATTCTAATTGGATGTGTAGGAGAGGCTGCTATAAATGGTAAGGAGATCCCCAGCTGTCTCCCCACACCTTCTGTCCGTCTGTCCGCGCCATTCCCAGAGAAGAGGCAGAGGAAGGCGAACATGACGGGTGAGTGCATGGCATCTACTCTACAGGTCCTTGCTGGAAGCTTCTCCTGGACCAGGCTGAGAGGCCAGTGTTCAGCTCGGGACAGCTGCCCCAGGGGCTCTGAAGGCTAGATCTTAGTATTTAAGGAGGGCATTCAAAGGCGCCTCTTTCTCAGCGGCTGCCTAGTCCCTCCAGCGTGGTTCCAGGGGTAGAACATGCTTGGAATGTAGTCCAGAGTAATGGGCCGTGTATCCAACCCAGCTGGACCTCACATCCCTCGGACAGATGGACGAGTCTCGCCCCTTTCAAGCCGGCTGAGACCTGCTTCCCGTATTTCTCAGTGCGGTTTTCCCAGCTGTCAGTCATGTCGGCAAAGAAAAGCACATCTCAGAGCTCCAAGGGAGAGAGAGAGAGAGAGAGTGATGGCGTGTAAGTTGATTTAAAAAAAAAAAAAAAAAAAATCATTAGCGCGGCTGGAATGTTCCTAAGTAAACCACACATCCGGAAGCACCGCAGGCTCTTTTTAGAAAGGGACTTGATGAGCTGAAACTTCCCCGGGGCGGAAGGAGCAGGTGTACCACAGGCCGTCCCTGCGAGCAGCACCGGGGAAGGAGGTGAAAAGGAGCTCCAGAAAGTACAGGTTTTTTAGTTCTGCGGTCGCCGGTCGCCGGTGGAGGCTCTGGGCTCTTGTGAGCACCCCTGCCAGGCAGCGTGCTAATTATGGCCTGTCATGGGTGCTCAGCCTAGTGGGTTGCCAGAGACGCCAAACCCAAACAGGCATGAGTCAAACCTGTAAAATATCGCGAGTGGGGGTTAGGACCTGGGGAAGGTTTGCCAAAGAAATCGCTCAGCACGATGCAAACGGCGAAGGCCGGTTACTTCGGAATCCCAAAGAGCAGGACGGCGGTGGGGGGCTGCAAACGCGAACCCCCCCTGTCCCCCACGGTCCCCCGTTTCCTCCTGTGCACGTGCAGCATTGCTGGGTTGCCGAGAAGAGCCCTGGATCCTGTAGATGTTAGCACGAGGGGATGTCAGGGTCCCCTGGGCCGACTCCCTCCCTCTAGGCGGACTGTCGGGGCCGCACAGAAAGTTGGTAGCAGAAGCCAGACTGCCCTTTCCACTCTGTCCTGTTACCAGAGCTGAGCTCCTAGATGAGCCGTGTGTGACCTCTGTGACGTGGAAAAGCGGTACCGAACTTGAACTCTCCTCCCCAGCTGCTTTTGTGTTCCTTAACGTCACCGAGCCTCAGGTTTCCGTTTGCAAGAGGAAAGGCCTGGAGTAAATAGACTCCAGGCTCCTTCTAGTAGGAAATGCTGTGCCATGAGAGGAAAACCAGGGGCGGGGAGCACGGGCCCCAGGGCCTAGTGTACCCCCCCCAATAGCTCTGCAGGTCCTGCAAGCCCCGTCCCTCCAAACCTGCCCGCCGTGAGGCCGCTCCACACGTGTGGGCCCAGCGTGTCAGTGCCTGTGACTCGTGGAGACGCTGAGCTCTAAGAGCTCAGCATCTAAATCGACCAGAGATGTGCTAAGGTCACAACAGAAGGGAGACAATAGCCGGTTGGGGCGGGGGGGGAAATCAATTTTTTAAAAAGGCAGGGGAGAGACAGGTGAATTATCTTCACTCCCTTCGACGTGTCACATTGTCACACAGGCAGTTCCTAGCTCAGCGTTTAGTCCCCTAGCCAGGCGGTGCTCAGAAAGTGTTTTCCGAATGAATGAATTTTACCTGTTGGGCACCTCGGGAAAGGAGCCAAGCGGAGGTGCAGACGGGGACAAAGACAAATGAACTGTGGTCTCTGCCTTCCGTGAGCTCTCAGCCTGACAGCGCTTGGAAACACCAGTTGGTAGGCAAGTGACCCGCAAGGTGGACTGTCACGAGGCTGCATTGCGAATCGGACCCCCGTGCTGTGGGGGCCGAGGAGGGGAGGAGATTAACTCAGCCAGGGATGGCGCCGGGGGAGCGAAGCAGACGGCATTTGGTCACAAGGAGTCGGGCACGGCGAGGAGTTTCGCGGGGTGAGGAGTGTTCTGGGCACAGGGAACAGGAAAAGAAATGTGGGTGGGCCGGCAGGCGTGACCCAGGGGACCGGCAGGGTCCCACGTGTGCTGGTTTGAAAGGACTCTGTGTCCCGTTCCTAACTTAAGGTTCTAGTTGGAATCTGCAGGGGCTCAGAGAGAGCAGCCTGGGCTGCGGTGGGGGCCACGGTGGCAGAGGAAGGCGTGGCTGGCAGCGGTGGGGGGGGTGTCCTGGGCCTGCTGCCCACTGGGGACATTGGGCCCACCTGGAGGGGAAGCCTTGTTCCCTCTCCCCCAGAGCCACTTGGGGGCCCGGGGTCAGAGGCAGAGTCCTCAGGGTACAAGCCTGTGGGAGGCCAGGACCGACCTTCTGGGGACTAAACCCTCCGTCCCCCTGGGGCCGTCAGCTTTCTTGCCAAGTGCTTTACTGGGCAGACCACTACCTTCCGGGCCTCGTTCCCGATGTGCAAAGGACCCGTGCCATTCTGGGCTGTGGGTCTGCCGCAAAGCATTTTTCCCCGGAGCTGGGACACCGGCGGCTCTTTCTGCTGTAGACGCAGTCGGGCATTCCTGCTGGGGTCCTGCCTCCGTCTGCAGACCCGGAAGCGTCCAGGACTCTCCTCGCAGGGGCTCTCGCTTTGTGTTTCAGCCCCTGGGACCAGAGCAACATCTAGGCTCTCTCTGCAGGCCGAGCCGCCCTGTAAGGCTCAGGGGCTCAGGGTTGCAGCCCTCAGGCTCAGCTTGTGGAGGAGGACAGCTGCCCCCTGCCTGCCTCAGGCCCAGCGGCTTCCTCTCACCTGGGGTCGCCGCTGCTGTCCCCCTGCCCTCGTGGGACCCAGACCTGCCAGCGGCTGTATCCCCTTGCAACGCAGGCTGCCCGTTTCCACTTTTGCTACCCAAGATTGTACGGGGAGGTCGAATCGCCGAAGGGTGACAGGCTCACATCCAGACAGGGGCCCTGGGTTGCGTCTCAGCTCTGTCTCTGCCAGCTGAGTGACCTTGGGCAGCTGACTTAACCGTGTATCTCAGCTGTCTCCTCTCTGAAATGGGGCTCTTTCAGGGGTGCCTGGGTGGCTCAGTTGGCTAAACGTCTAACTCCAGCTCGGGTCATGATCTCGTGGTTTGTGGGTTCGAGCCCCGCGTGGGGCTCTGTGCTGACAGCTCAGAGCCTGGAGCCTGTTTCAGGTTCTGTGTCTCCCTCTCTCTCTGCCCCTCCCCCACTCGTGCTCAATGTCTCTCTCTCTCTCTCTCTCTCTCTCTCAAAAATAAACACTAAAAAAATTTTTTTAATGGGTCTCTTTTAATATCCCCTTTCTAGATGCTCAGGCCGCATGGCTCATTATTAGTTGGGAACTTTTTTTCCTGAGACTAGTTCCTCCTTGCCTTAGGGTCTGAAGACAGACGCTATGAGATGAAGTCCCTTTTTTTAATCGAGGAGTTTTTCCAAGGAACCTCTCCCACTAAGACCCCCATCCCCGACCCCCTCACCAGCCCCTTCTCAAGTCCCCAGTTCTTGTCTTTGTGTCGTTTTTATTCACCTCATATAACTTCTCAGTCTGTCTCCACCCTGCTGGGCTGTGCTCCACGGATGGGGCAATCCCTCTCCCCAGGGCCCACATGCCGGCCTGGGGTGTGAGCTGAAGGCAGGAAATTCTTTTCCCTATCACCTCGGAGCGGAGGGAACAAGGCCCCAGGGTTTTTGGTAGGGGCTGAGGGATGGGTTCAGAAGGTGTCTGGCCTTCCCTGCTCTTAGCCTTAGCTTCCTCCCCCTGTAAAAAGGAGGCAGCGATTTCCCCCCTCCTGCTTCCCAGAGCTGACGTGTGGCTCCGGTGAGGCACTTGGTTGTGAGAGTCCTCCGATGGACGTCCAATGACGCACAGGCCTACGGGAGTGATTCTCAGTCCTGCTGGCGTGTTAGAATCACCAGCAGGGTTTAATACAGCAAAAAACAACCAACAAAACCCACCAAGGCTGACCCTAACCGTGAGATCCTAATTTAGTTGGTCTAGGAAGGGGCTCAGGCCAATAAGACTCTCCAGGCCATTTTTATGTGCGGCCAGGCCGGAGACCCACGGGGCCAAGGGGTTCTCACCTGTCTTTGGAAGTGAAGGGGCCAAGGAGTCCTTCCTCCTCCCCATGCCCCTGACCATGTAATGTCAAGGCAGGGAGTAGGCCAAGGGGGGGCCCCTTCTCTCTGGCAGCTTCCTGACACCGTGCCGAAGTTGTTGGTGGCAGCTAGGAGTCATGTGTGGTCAGGCAGAACTTGGCTTCCAGTCTGGGCTTGGGTCCAGGAGCTGCCTGAGCACGTGCTACTTGGCAGATGACGTCAGCCAACTGGATTTTCAAATCTCTCATCCGCGAGATGGGCATAACGACATCGTAGGGGTTTTGTAACTATCGAAGGACGTAACGCAGGTAAAAAATGCACGGTGCCTGGTGCATCCAAGGCCCTCGATGGCAGCCCATGAGAAAGCTCAAGCCCTCTTCTATCCTGTGTTGCTATTGCCATTATGTGTGGGAAGGAGCCCAAGGGATTTGTCCCTCTGCCCCGCCCCCGCTGGGGCCCAGGTGTTAGTGAAGGGCACACGTTAGATCCCAATAATAACCCTACAAGGGAGGATGTTCAGGTGTCACTGTCCCTTCTACAGATGGAGATGTAGGGAGCTTGCCCAAGGCCCTCCAGACTGCCAGTGCAGGGCTCATGCCCCAGCACCCCAGGGAGCTTCACCAGCCCCTTGTTCAGCTGCCTGCAGAACCCCGTCTTCCCCACCAGCTGGGTGCCAAGGGACAGTACCCACCCCCCACCCATGCTGCACGGGGATTGAACTTGTCCGAACGTGGTGGGGGTGGGGGAGAACGAAGGGAAATGGGCCAGGCTCAAGAGACCTGAGATCTGAGAGGAAAGCCCTGTGTGCCCAGGGCCAGTGGGAGACTGGCCAGGAACTAGGGGGTGTTCCAGGTGCCCAGAGGGGAGTGACAGGGAGAAGAGGGAGAACTGGGAGTGGTTCACAGCCCCTCAGTGACCAGGATTATTTCAGACCTGGTTTCTGAGCCAAGCTCTGCTTCTAAACTACCCTATAACCCTCTGGGGGCCTCAGTGTTCTTCCTGTAAGACGGGAATATGGGATTACATCACTGTTTTTCAAGCTGCCTGTTGTCACTCATTAGAAGACTGTAAAATCAGCTTAGTGGATTATGACCAGCCATCCAAAAAAAAAAAAAGAAAAAAAGGAAGAAGTAGAAGAGAAAATATTGGTACATTGTACATAGTAAAGGTTAGTATTGTTTTGTGAAACTTAGTTGTAGACCCATGTATCTAAACACTCTAAAATTTGCTTTCTTTGTCTCTCTCTCTTTCTTTCTTTCTTCCTTCCTTTCTTTCTTTTGTTTCTTCCTTTCTTTCTTCCTTTCTTTTCTTTCTTATTTCCTTCTTTCTTTTCTTTTCTTCTTTCCTTCCTTCCTTTTCTTTCTTTCTTTTCTTTTCTTTCTTCCTTCCTTTCTTTTCTTTCTTTTTCTTCCTTCCTTCCTTTCTTTTCTTTTCTTTCTTTCTTCCTTCCTTTTTTTCTTTCTTTCTTTTCTTCCTTCCTTCCTTTTCTTTCTTTTCTTTCTTTCTTCCTTCCTTCCTTTTCTTTTCTTTCTTTCTTCCTTCCTTCCTTTCTTTCTTTCTTCCTTCCTTTCTTTTCTTTCTTTCTTTTCTTCCTTCCTTCCTTTTCTTTCTTTTCTTTCTTTCTTCCTTCATTCCTTCCTTTCTTTTCTTTTCTTCCTTCCTTCCTTCCTTTCTTTCTTTCTTCCTTCCTTTCTTTTCTTTCTTTCTTTTCTTCCTTCCTTCCTTTTCTTTCTTTTCTTTCTTTCTTCCTTCATTCCTTCCTTTCTTTTCTTTTCTTCCTTCCTTCCTTCCTTTCTTTCTTTCTTCCTTCCTTTCTTTTCTTTCTTTCTTTTCTTCCTTCCTTCCTTTTCTTTTCTTTCTTTCTTCCTTCATTCCTTCCTTTCTTTTCTTTTCTTTTCTTTCTTCCTTCCTTCCTTTCTTTTCTTTCTTTCTTTTCTTCCTTCCTTCCTTTTCTTTCTTTCTTCCTTTCTTTCTTTCTTTCTTTCTTTCTTCCTTTCTTTCTTTTCTTTCTTCCTTTCTTTTCTTTCTTATTTCCTTCCTTCGTTTATTTTCTTTCTTTCTTTCTTTCTTTCTTTCTTTCTTTCTTTCTTTCTTCTTTTCTTTCTTTTCTTCCTTCCTTTCTTTCTTTTCTTTTCTTTCTTCCTTCCTTCCTTTCTTTCTTTCTTTCTTTTCTTTCTTCCTTCTTTTCTTTTCTTTCTTTCTTTTTTTCCTCCTTCCTTTCTGTTCTTTCTTTCTTCCTTCCTTCCTTCCTTTCTTTTCTTTCTTTCTTCCTTCCTTCCTTTTCCTTCATTCCTTCCTTCCTACCTTCCTTCCTTCCTTTGAGAGAGAGAGAGAGAGAGAGAGAGAGCATGAGTGAGTGGGGTAGGAGCAGAGAGAGAGAGAATCCCAACCAGGCTCCACTCGGCTCAGAGCCCGACTCAGGGCTCAAACTCATGAACTGTGAGATCATGACCTGCGCCAAAATCAAGAGGTGAACACTTAACCAACTGAGCCACCCAGGCACCCCACACTCTGGAAAATGTACTTCTTAATGTGGTCTCTAACAAAATGCTTGAAGACACTCAGCTAGACGGTGTTTAGTTTATCTATCAACCTAATTAGGTCTAGAAATCTGTATGATAAAAATCTGTCTTGTCTAGAGACGGGACCTGGGCAGGTGGGGAAGACCTAACCACTTGAGTATCAATTATGTCCTGTTGGATCACTTACCAGCAACTGCGTGGTGTGGCCCCCCCAGGAATAGGAAGTAAGAACCCCAGCCACAGAGCTGGCAACCTCTGCTGCTGTCCTGTCTGCGGTGGGTGATTCAATTACAGAGCCAGGCTGATCGAGACGGAGACAGCTGACTGGTGGCACAGTCTGGAATCTGTTCTGTGCGTCTCATGCTATCCCTGCCAAAGGTAGACCACAGAATGAGTGGGTGGGAGTCACATTTCAGGTGCATGCGATTAGGTTTGGTAATGAGTAACACCGAGTTCCCAAAGAGCAATGGCTTAGAGACACAAGACAGGAGTTTACTTCTTCCTTCAACAATTGGTCTTGATGTAGGCAGTTCTGGGTGCGGAAGGCAGGCGCACAGATCCCCAGGGGCCCGGGGCTCTGGAGGTAAGCAGATTAAGGGCATTTGTCAACTATTTTTATTTGTTTTCATTTTTTTGGTTGATTTCTTTATTTTGAGAGAGAGAGAGAGAGAGAGAGAGAGCATGCAAGTGAGGAAGGGGCAGAGAGAGAGAGAAGGAGGGAGAGAGAGAGAGGATCCCAAGCGGGCTCCACACCACCAGTGCAGAGCCCGACGCGGGGCTCCAACTCACGAACTGCGAGATCCTGACCTGAGCCAGAATCAGACGTTTCACCGACTGAGCCACCCGGGGTTGCCCCTGCCAACTGCTTTTAAAAAGAGGTTTCCTCAAAGGAACTGAAAACAGGTATTCAAACAAATGCTTGCATATGAACGTGCATAGCAGCACTATCCAGAAGAGCCAAAAGGCAGAAAGAACCCAAGTGTCCCTCAACTGATGAGCGGCTGAACGAAATATGGTATAGCCGTAGCATGCAGCCAGAGGCAGGAATGAACTCCCCCAAAACGCCATCACATGGATGAACCTTGAAAACGTAACGCTAAGCGAAAGAAACCCACCCTAAAGACCACCCCTCTGTGTGGTTCCTTTTATACGAAATGTCCAGAAGAGGCCGGTCCATGGGGAACGGAAAGCAGGTTAGTGGTCGCCAAGGGGGAATGGGGATTGATGAGCGGTTCTGAAACCGGATAGTGGTGATGGTTTCACAACATGGCAAACATACCCAACGCCTCCAAAGTGTCCACTTTAAAACGGCCAAAGTGGTCAATTTCATGTTCTGTGAATTTTAGCTCAATGAAAAAAAAAAAAAAAAAAAAAAAAAAGAGGTGTCCTGGCAGTTAACCTATAGAACTTCTGCCTACGGGTCATTGGCCAGAATTCATTCACGTGACTACTCTTCCCCATCCCCGCCCCCGCCCCCGGCTGCAGGGGGGCCCAGGAAATGTAGTGCCCAGTTATATGGGGGACTTAATTACCAAGAAAGAAGGGGCGAGGAAATATCGGGAGGGACACTTAGTAATCTCTGCCCCATTGAGACTGCTGGTGGCAATGCTATTCTCAGGAGAAAGAGCTGGAGACGTGGCCCCAGGCCTGACACGAGAGGCGACCAGAACTCAGGGAGGTGGCATGGGCCCAGGAGAACACGGGAATGAGAATCCGGAGTGTCCCATTGCGGGCATGCCACCTTCCGGGCCTCCCTGTGCTCGCATCCGGAATAAGGACGTGAGCACATGATCCGTCTCCAAGGTTCCTTTCCCTCTGATGTTTTTTTAAGAGTGTGTGTTAATGAGTCCACTGTCGGAGTCACATCACACAACTCTCCCTTCCACCCTTTGTTCTGTCCAGACTGGTGCAGAAAACTGCCCTGAGGCTTGTAAACCTGAGAAGAACTTTACGCGGTTGTGTCCCTCCCCCACTCCCTGCCCTTCCCCTCCCTTCCCCTCCCTTCCCCTCCGGCAGAGGGGGCTGTGATTAGGGGGACATGACGGGGTGGAGGGGGGAGGGAAATGAGGAAATCCACAGTCAGGATGACCAGATCCTCGATTTGGGGGCTGGCAGAGCCAGTCCTAGGGTTCAGAGGCAGGACAATTTCTGAAGGTGGCAGCCAGTGGAAAGAGAAAGGTTCCAGAAACCACACCGGAGGCTTCACGAGCAGGCACTCGAGCTGCCCTGTCCACTCCAGCTGCCCTGTCCACTCCGGGCAGCAGGGACAGGCTGCTCCCGTTTTATGCACCTACCCCCCCATCCCCCCCACCCCCCCCACCCCTCCCCCCCACCTCCCCGTGCAGAGCGAATGCTGTTTGGGAACACATTTCCCTTCCCTGCCCTGCTCACTCTCCCTTCTTTGTCGGAATGAACATGCCCACGGAGAGGAAAATGCATGGTGAGGTCCACTCACCCCCTGGGTAACTTCTGGACTGAAGGTCCTGCACGGGTCCCCCTTCCAGGCAGGGACCCGGGGGCTGCCGGCAACAGGACGGTGCCAGGAAGACCTGAGTTCAGAACCTGGCTTTGCCAGTTACTAGGCCTACAGACCCCAACTCAGAAGTTTATCCCCCTGAGCGTCAGTTTCCAACGCGTATGAGGATTCCACCCACGATGTCGGCCATGTGCTCTGTGTATTGTTAACAGCAGTTGGCGTATGCAGGAGACCGAGGCCACATGTGAGCCCCGCTCTCCTCACCTCCCCGCTCAGAGAGGCCCCGGTGCATCCCGTAGGCACCCTGCTGCGGAGTTTGGCTCCTTTGTGCCGGAGCTCACGCTTGGTGTCGGGAGATGCAGAGAAGGACATGGGGGTTTAAACCCTGAGCTGGTGGGAAGATCCCTCCCTGGACCCGCTGTCTTCGGCTCACACCAGCCCGGACAGCCTGCATTTCACTTGGGAGTGTCTTTGATGAGCCTGTACCCACCTCCCCAGCTGCTTGGGCCGGAGCCCCTGGCCCCAGGCCTGCCTTGGAGGCCCACCCTCTCCCGCCTCCCCTTCCTCTTGTGCGCAGCGCCTCTGCGCTAGCCAAACGACACCCCTGCTTGCCCTGCCTTCGGATTCCCTTCCCGTGCTTAATGTAATGTCCTGCAAATACTAGGTACTCTAGATGTGTTTGGTGAGTGGATGCCCCCTACGCACCTTTCCTTATGGACTAAATTTTGAGCTGTAGTCATCATGGCCACTGCGTGACTAGTTTTTTTATTTGTTCAGTTATTCCTTCATCCATTGGTTTATCTACTCGTCCTAACACCACCAAGCAAGGCGCCAGGCATCAGAACGGGAAGACCAAGAAGGCACATTCTGGGTGGCTCAGCTGGTCAAGCATCTGACTTCAGCACAGGTCACGATCTCACGGGTTCTTGGGTTCGAGCCCCGAGTCAGGCTCTGCGCCGACAGCTCGGAGCCGGGAGCCTGCTTCGGATGGGTCTCCCTCTCTCTCTGCCTCTCCCCTGCTCACGAGCTCTCTCTCTCTCAACAATAAATAAACATTTAAAAAAAAAAAAAAAGAAGGCATATTCTGATGGAGAGAGACAGACACATATAAAAAAAAATAGTTGTGCCCGGCACGTCTATGGGAATGCGTCACCACACTCCCATCATAAAGCCAGAAAAACGGTTTGGTTTGCAGAGGAATGGATCACAAAACATCTCAAGTTCTTGCTTGAAGGAATAAACTTTCTCAGAAGGTTTATGCAGGTGACACTCCTTGTACATCATGGCGTGGGTCATAAACCCTCCTCAGTTTAGTTCCACAATCACATAAGAAGGGGTTAGAGGGCGCCTGGGTGGCTCAGTCGGTTGGGCATCCGACCTCGGCTCAGGTCATGATCTCGCGGTCCGTGGGTTCGAGCTCCGCATCGGGCTCTGTGCTGACAGCTCAGAGCCTGGAGCCGGCTTCGGATTCTGTGTCCCCCCTCTCTCTCTGCCCCTCCCCTGCTCATCCGCTCTGTCTCGTTCTCTCTCTCAAAGATAAGTAAACATTAAAAACAATTTTTTTTAAAAAAGAAGGCGTCCGAGATGTTTGTCCTCAGCATCTTATCCAGAGAACTCCTGGAGCTTTGACTTGTTGCTATCTATCACTGTTTCCGGTGAGCATTTGAAAGTCCCCTCCGGACCAGTGATCACCCCATCTCTAGGCCTAGAAGTGCTCCTTAGAGCACGAAGGAGTCCTGCTGTCCTCCTCAGCCAGCAGCAGAGACCCAGGCCGACATCTGGGTGCTGCACATCTAGGGAAAGCAAGAAATACACGGGTCAGTATCTGCTGGATGTTGGAGAGCGAAAAGGCACTTGGTATCTGGGACGGCGCGAAGGGGAAAAAAAGCAAAGCAAGGCAAACCAGCGTGACGGATTTGAGAGACAGCGCCCCCTCCCGGTCCTGCGTGAGCCCCCCCACCCCCAAAGCAATGACGCTCCCGCGACAGAGTGTGATTACCCAGGGCTGGTTACCTGGTTCTCCTGGCTGGTTGGGTGAAGCTATGCTGAACGCGTGGCCTGTTCTTTCAGGGTCGAGTGACGGTTGGTCGAGTGGAAGGGAGGATATTCTCAAGCCTTGTGGGTAGCGTGTGCAGAGAGGCTCAGCTGCCTGAAGGGACAGAAGAGGGAAAAGGGTGTGAAGGGCTCACCTCCCTCCATCAAGGTCTTTGAATTTTAATGGGGTGCTTCCTAGAAGTTGGACTCTTCCCCAACCGGCCCCACCCAAAAGCTTGTCCTTGTGGTAACGTACGCCTTTCCCCACGCCACCTTCCCTCGCCTTCCAGGACCTTAGGTCCCCTCTTCTGTCTTCCAGCTTTAGAACCCCAGAGTATCAACTGGCAGGTGACCTCCAACCGGCAGGCGCATCGCACAGACAGGTTCTCCGGCCAGCAGCTCACCGTGCGCAGAGGCCAACCCTTCAGCTTCTCCATGATCTTGAACCGAAGTCTTGACAGTGGAGACAGTCTGGGCTTCATAGCCTCCACAGGTACCTGCTCCCCGCTCCCACACGCCCTTGGGGCTGTGTTTCCAAGGGTTCGGTGGTGTCACACTGGGCCACTAGGCTCTGGGTCCTAACCCTGCTCTGCCATTGATACTTGGTGTGACCTTGGGCAAGCCTCTGCCGGTCTTCGAGCCCAAGAGTCCTATTCTTCAAATCAAGAGAGATTTGGCCTCCCTGCTCTCTGTCGTTGCTTTCGGCGCTCTTCTGTGGTGCTTCAGGGGATGACGTCCCCCTCCAAAGCGCCCCTGTGGTTAGGTTGGAATCTGATCGCTCCCCACTGTCTGGCCAGCACTCTTTGGTTTTCATTGCCCTCTGTCTTCTTCTACAGGGCCCTACCCCTCAGAGTCGGCCAGGACAAAGGCTGTGTTTCCGCTCTCCAGTGGGATAAGCCGTGGTGGCTGGAGCGCACAGCTCGTGTCCAACAAGGACGATGTTCTGACCATCTCCATCTCCAGTCCTGCCAACGCGCCCATCGGATGGTACACGCTGAGCACCCAGATCTCCTCGCAGGGCAGTGACTTCGTTCAGAAACTTGGGACGTTCATACTGCTCTTTAACCCCTGGGTGCAAGGTAGGCATCCAACGAGCCACACGCCTAGCCATCAGCTAAGCAACACCGAAGGAAAGGAGATGGGGGGATGATTTTTATAGGCTCAAGTTTGAGTAGCAGGAGTGCGTGGGATATGGAAATAGCATAGAAGCCAGAAGTCAGAAGTCACGGATTTTCATCCCAGCTCCGCCACCTAATCAGCTCTGTAAGTCTGGGCAGTGGCTTTATCCTTCTGAGCCTCAAATTCCTTACCATTACGTGGAAATCCTGCTGTCGCCTCCGGGGCTACTGTGGGGACCCCATGAGCTTTTACAAAGCGCGTCACGTGGTGTAACTATAAAAAACAATGGCCACAGTATAATTCTACTCATTTCCTGCCTTCCAGGTCATTTCAGGTTCTCTTACAAGTTTATAGTTCCCACAATATGAGTTGGAAACATTAGAGCTCACAGGCTTCGTTCCTCGGTGGAGGTTGGGGGACGGGCTGCAGGTGTGGCCTGCTCCAGCCACCAGACCGGCCCTCAGGAATGGGAGAACGGGTCTCCATAGTCCTCTGTAGGAGTCTAGTTCCTGGGATGTGACTTTTGTATCAAACAGAGGATGGTGTCTTTATGAGCAACCACGCGGAGAGAGAGGAGTACGTTCAGGAAGATGCCGGCATCATCTATGTGGGGAGCACAAATCGAATTGGCATGGTCGGCTGGAACTTCGGGCAGGTAAAAGGGTCTTAAGAAGCTCTGTGGCAGTCCCAGCGGAGAGGCGGAAGTTCCCAAACCCGCCTACCTGCCTGCCCTGCTAGTCATACAGGTACTCGTTCAGAAGACATTTATTGACCAGCCGCTGTGTGCCAGGCCCCAGCCGCACACTCGAGACACGGAAGGTGGAGAAAAGCACATTTTCTGTCTCTCTGAGGGGGACACAGTCTAGGGGGGCAAAACGAATATACAGCTAAATCAATACCTTGAGGAATTATTGGTGTCATGACAGACGAATGAGGATAAGACCTAGTAGGGATGCTCGGGTTAACCACAGACTTTCTGTTGATCGTAATTCCGCGTAAGAATATGACGAAACTTCCCTCGTGTGAGCATTTGGCCTCTCAAAGCCGTAGCCTCTTGGTCCTTCGTTACTGTGACCCCCCCCCAACCCCCCCCCAATCTGAGTCCACAGAGTTCTCAGCTGTGCTCAGCCTAGTTAGATGTTGGCCCTTTGGGTCGAATTGCATCGGAAGGAAGACAAAAGGGGGAAAAAATGTATAAGGGCATACAGCGTACCCAGGGGTGGAAGGCAGGCTGATTTTGACGGCATGGTCTGGAAAAACCTCTCTGAGGAAGGAACTTTTAATGAGAAACCCGAGAAAGGGAAGGGAGCGAGATAGATATCTTGGAGAAACACATTAGAGGCGAAAGAACAGCACACACAAAGCGCCTAAGGCAGGAGAGAGCGTGGCCTTCTCTGTTTGAGAAGCAGTGACAACAAATAAGTCTTATTTGGGGAACACGGCTTCAAAATCTTTTAGTGAGATATTTTATCTTGATAACTAGTTCCCCGGAGTCTAAAGACTATGCTCAAAATCATCGTCAGGGCCAGATGGAAACTTTGGGATGGGCTTGGCCCGATCCCCTGTCGTACAGATGGGGAAATCGAGGCCCAGGCAGGCTAAGTGATTTGCTCCCCGGGCCATGACAGTGAGGGGTCTCGTCCCCTCTCGGGACCTCGGCACGGGACCTCGTGCATGGCGAGGGCTCCGGACGAGTTTGCAGGTTAGAGGCTGGGCGAGGTGGCTGCTCCTAGAGAGCTCCGTGTCCCAGAGGCCACGGAGTGAAAGGGCCCGAGTCATTCGTGTGGTTCCCACCGGTATGTAGCTCCCGTACCCTTCAATAGTGAACGCTGCTTGTCATTTGTCTCATCGTAACGGGTGGTCCCCTTTGGAACAGTTTGAAGAAGGCATCCTGGACATTTGCCTCTCAATCCTGGATCACAGCCTGAATTTCCGTCGGGACCCTGCTACCGATGTGGCCCGCAGAAGCGACCCCAAATACGTCGGCCGAGTGCTGAGTGCCATGGTGAGTGACAGGAGAACCGTAATAACTCGTGGCTCCCATAGATCAAACCCAACTATGGGTTAGGCACCTGCGTCCTTTACACCTGTCATCTTATTGAAGACTCACAAAATCTAGTTGGTGGCTATAACCATCCCATTTGGCACATATGGAGGTGAGGCTCCTCTAAATTAAAGATACGTGGTGAGTGGATGGCCGAGGCAGAAACTGGCCGGGCCCCAAGGCCCTTTCCGTTGTATCCTGAGGCCTTTCTCCGATGATAAGGGCACTTGCCTTTTTGCTGTCCCCCACGCTAAGTAGGGTGCACAACTGAATCTTTGCTCCATCACCGGGCCCCCTAGGGGGGAAAAGGTGAGTTCCCAAGTGAGTCCGGGGTATCAACCCGCCTCTGCTGTGCTCCATCCCGTGCAGCAGAGTGCTCAAATGTCAGACTGGAAAGGCAGCAGGCCCACCCGCTCTTTATCTAGATGGGGAAACCCAAGTGGGAACCGCAGTGGGAACCCATGGGGGAACCGAAGTGACTTGCTCACAGCACACAGCCTGAGTCAAACCAGAGCAAGTCTGCAAGCTGCCTGCCCATGGCCTCTGGCATTCACTCAGTTCTTGCACGTGGAAGACCTGTGCCCCCTCCCCAAACACACACACACACACACACACACACACACACAGGCTGGATCCTGGAGGGCTCGCTCTCTCTCAGGTACTGGCTGTGTAGAGAAAGCCTCCATTAGAAAGGGTCCAAACATGGTGTCATGTTGCCAGTTAAAAAGCTGAAAGTTGGGGGGCGCCTGGGTGGCGCAGTCGGTTAAGCGTCCGACTTCAGCCAGGTCACGATCTCGCGGTCCGTGAGTTCGAGCCCCGCGTTGGGCTCTGGGCTGATGGCTCAGAGCCTGGAGCCTGTTTCCGATTCTGTGTCTCCCTCTCTCTCTGCCCCTCCCCCGTTCATGCTCTGTCTCTCTCTGTCCCAAAAATAAATAAACGTTGAAAAAAAAAAAATTAAAAAAAAAAAAAAAAAAAAAAGCTGAAAGTTGGGATGCCTGGGCGGCATCCGACTTCGGCTCAGGTCACGATCTCACGGTCCGTGAGTTCGAGCCCCATGTCGGACGCAGTGCTCACAGCGCGGAGCCTGGAGCCTGCTTCAGATTCTGTGTCTCCCTCTCTCTCTCTCTCTCTTTCTCAAAAATAAACATTAAAAAAAATTTTTTTTTAAAAGCTGAAAGCTAAAGAGTTCTTGAACGTTAATCCTCTGAAACTAATTGCCCAGAAGGTGTCCCCCTTTCTGGTTGTTGTTAATGGACGAGGCATTCCTGGTCTCTACTTTTGAGTTGGAGCCTGAGTTAATGAGCTGGTTACGTCGTTAGAAATTGGAACCATCTCCTGACTGCTTACTAACCAAAGGGCTTCCTGCAAGGGCATGGAGTCTAAAACGGAGCCTTGCAGGAAAGGAGAGGGGAGGCCCAGGGAGTATGGAGGCGGTGGGCTAGAACCAGGGAAGTGGGGCCTGGGCTGAGCCTTGAAAAGGCCCGGGAGGGGTGGGATGGAGCTGAGGCCCAGGTTAAGGGAGGCTGATCCTCACAGGCCCAGGAGAGGGTGGGTGAGGCCAGCCGGCTCTGGCAGCTGCTGACTCACTCTGACCCTGGGGACAAAGCACCGTATCTCAGTGCCAAGTTCCTCAGCTACACCTCCCTGCTGCTCTCTCCAGACCTCCTGGTCGGGCTGGGCTTTGAGCTAATTATGGCCTGCGCAGTGCTTTGAGATGCTCTGCTTTCAGCTGGAGATGACCCTGCTGATTAGCACTCCGGTGGCTGTGGCGGGGGTACCTGTGACTCAGGAGATGGGCTGGGCCGTGCAATCTTCCATCTTGGAGGAGGCCCGTCTTGCCTGATTCCACGATTATAGCCCAGGCCTTCCCGGAAGCTGGGCAGAAAAGCACATCCCTCATACGGAGGGGCTGCGGGAGGCTGGGTGAAGATCCTTCTGGGTCCAGACTATCTGTTCTCACCGGTCTTGCCACTCGCGGAGCCCCACAAAGAGAGGGAGCAGGCCTCGCAGCCTCGATGGTTGGGTTAAATGCCTGTCAAAGTTTCGTAAACTTCGAACACTTGGGCCGCTAGAAGTCATTTGTTTCTAACTTTCCCTGTAGGGGAAGGAAGGTGAAGAACCAAGGCCCAGAGAGGTTGAATGGCCTGCCCATAGTCACCCAGCTGACAAGTGGCAAAGTTGGCCTTATAACTTGGTCTCTCCTTTCTTTCTTTTAACTTTTCTGTCACGGAAAAGCCCAGACCTTCGCAAAAGTAGAGGAAAGAGTAAACTGAACTCCCGTGGACCCACCCCCAGCTTCAGTAGTTACTCTACCCAAGGCCAGTCTTGTGTCATCTCTGACCCCCTCCTTTGCAGATTGTTTGATCATTTCATTCGTAAAGACTTGAATATGTGTCTCTAAAAGACAATGGAACTCCGGTCTCTTGATTCCTAATCGGGTGCCCTGTTCACATTGTATCTTGCTTGTTACTTCCCCAAGAATCACGTCTTAAGTTGAATGAATGAATGAATGAATGAAGTGAATGAATGAAAAGCAATATTCCGTCTTTATGCGTTCCAAGAAGAAGTTGGCTGCTTCATAGACTTCCAAGTCAGACATCAACGACAGTCCCTGAGTTCTGGCAGGCTGGGGTACTGACTCTGCCTTGCCACTGAAAAGCCGTGGAGCCTCAGTTGGCCATGTGAGTCCGCTCACAGGATTGATAGATGGGTCATGGGCCATCGATCATGGCCCAAAGCACTTTTAAATTGCTAAACTGTTCCGTGCCCCTAGAGGATCGCTATTACAATGATCATCCCTAAATCAGCCAGAAAGACACAGAGAAACCACTAGACCATCTCCCCGGTTTCCTTCCTCATCTCCCCGCCTTGTCCCCTGAACTCTACGCTGATTCATGTGGGGTTTTTCCTGCCCAGGTCAACGGCAATGATGACAACGGTGTGATCTCTGGGAATTGGAGCGGCAGCTACACGGGTGGCCGGGACCCACGGAACTGGAATGGCAGTGTGGAGATCCTCAAGGAGTGGAAAAGGTCTGGCTTCAGGCCAGTCCGATATGGCCAGTGCTGGGTCTTTGCTGGGACCCTCAACACAGGTACTCTGCATCGGTGGGCCGCAGTAGGGGGCCCCAGGAGGGTCATTTCCACAGCAGCCTGGGTCCTCATACGGCCCCCTTGACTTGCAGTGCTGCGGTCTTTCGGGATTCCCTCCCGGGTGGTCACCAACTTCAACTCGGCTCATGACACAGACCGAAACCTCAGTGTGGACGTGTACTATGACGCCTATGGGAGACCCATGGACAAGGGCAGTGATAGCGTGTGGTGAGTAGTTGACCCTTTCTGAGCACCAGCCCTGAGCAGCTTCTGGGACCCAGCTCCCAACAGGAGCTGGGAGGCAAGTTAACGCATCGACACAAGCTTTAGAATGGAAACGTGGGCAGTGCTGATTAGACGTCTAGGAAGATCCAAAACACCCCTTCCCAGGGTCCTGGGAAGTCTGGCGGTCCACCCCCCTGCCTTCAGATGAAGGCTCTGCTACCAGCGAAAGCCAATGGCTCACGGGCTGTGCGCAATCGCCCTGAATTTACAGGGCCCATTATGCCCTCTGTACTTCAGAACGGTAAATGCTGAAACTATTGATTTTCCACTGATAAATATAAATTTACCTTATTTCAGGCGACCCGTATGACTTAGGGGCTTTCTTAAAGGAAAGCAACACATTTTCTCTTACGCATATGTACTTTTCGTGTACCTAGATCGATACGATCAAAAGCTAGTTTATTCTGGATTCCAGCTGAACATAAGAAGTAATTGAACATATACATTTCTAACCGTATATATGGCCTGTGCACGTGTATCTATACATACACATACACATGTAATGTATAATAGATGACCCCCGGAGGCAGGCTATATAAAACTTATAGACATAGACCTATGACGTCATACGGCAATATATAGACATGCAATAAATATTATTACAGCTATCTGAGATTGTGCAGTAAGCCAAGTTATTACCAAATGGCAACTGAAAATAATTATGTCTATATCTGTACGTACACGTAGATATCTCTGTGCCGATATATGCAAAGAACTACAGGCCCATGTCAATAATCTACTGTTTTAATCCATTTCAAAGGCTATCCCCCCCCGCCCACACACACACACAATCACTCACACGCATACGTGTGGCTAGATAACCTGATGCCATCTATTTCCAGACGTTCAATTCTGAGACAGTCTTATTAAATATTCCCTGTTACTTAATATTCTCAAGAAGAGGGAGGTCCAGCTTTTCTGAAATGCGCTTAGTGTAACCGGTTGAATGAGTCAAAGGGGACTAAATACTAATGGGAAAAGTTGTTCAGACAAATCAACAACAACCCCCACACCAACAATGGAACCGGGTAATATCAATATCCCCTCGCCTCGGAAGGAGAGGAAGGCTTATGTAGCTCACCCAAGGTCACGTGGATTCCAGGGAGTAATGAGGGAGAGAAAGCTCATTTCAGGATGTTCTTTCTTGATCTGGGCACGTACAACTTCCTCTCTAATGGCATTGCTGCTTTAGCAAGATTCTGTTTTCCAGCTTCTCGTAAGTGGGTACCTTTTCTTCTCCCTGGTTTCTTCTCCCTGGTTTTCTTCTCCTTTTTGTTGTTGTGTCCAAAATCCCACTGCAACCTGTTTTCATCGCTGGGGCAATGTCATTCCTGGCCTTGGTTTCCTTCACAAGAGTTGATGCTCGGCCCAATACCATTTGGGAGGGGAGGTCCCATTGGGCACAACCCTTCTGTCATTGTCCTACATGCTAGGAACCTCAGAGGGACCAGAGAGCTCGAGACTCGGTCCCTCTGCTGCTGTCAGAAGACAGGGAAGGGGCAAGCCATTAGTCGAGACCGTTTAGCGACACAGGATGGTGTGTGGTATGCCAGGGAAACACATCAGACGGCAAGCACCGTGGGAGCTCGGGAAAGGAGGCCTCAAGGAAGGCTTCCTGAGAACAGAAATGTGGGGCCTTTAAGCTGAATTTGGAATTAGGATCCAGCTCTCTTGGTTACTGGTTCACACTACCACACCACATTAGCTTTATAATTCATTCCAAATGCGACCATCTTAGGACAAGCATGGGCCCCTGGAGGCATTCCAGGGTATCTCTGCTGTCTTTCTTTTGGCGGGGGGGGGCCTTGTTGGAGGGTGTCAGGCCCCAAAAGCTCTGATTCTTGCTGGGGGTCTCCTCACCCCTCACCCCTCACCCTCTCACCCCCCACCAGCTTCTTCTGAAGTGTCCTCAGAAAGCAGTGGCAACCAGGGGTCCCTCCCCACCCCACTCCCTACCGGTAGCAGGTGGGGAGGCAGCACTGGTTGATAGAAGGACAGGGAGGCCTGAGTCTTGGTTCCAGCCCCACCACCATCTTGCCCGAGGACTTTCGGTAAGCTACCTCATCTTTCTGGTTCCACGCTTATCCATCAGTGACATACGAGGGTTGGCCCCAGACTAACGCTCCCTTAAGACTCTCACCGGCTTTCGTGGTTTCGATTCCCTGCAACTGCGGCTCACCCCACTTTTTGTCTGAGAGCTCCCCTTCCCAAGGGACCCGTGCTGTCGCTTCTGTGCAGATGCCGGCGGTGGGGGGGCGGGGCGGGGGCAGAGAAAGCACAAGGCGTCCTCCGCCTGGAGGGACTTCGCTAACCTCTTAGTAGAAGGATAGTCTGGGTTTGGACAGAATAAACCTTGATCCGAATCTCTGCGGGTTGCAAATGTTGAAAGCCTGGAGAACCTTGCCCAGATCTGCCTCGGGTAATAAATAGAAGGTAGGGATCAAGTGAGGTGAAATGGCCAATAGTGCCTAATAATGACAGCAGCGACGAATAGCCTGTTGAGCAATCGCTGCTTACCGGACACTTCTCTTGGGGCCCACGCGGGGTCTTCAGGAACAATGAGGTAGGGCGGTATCGTCATCACCCCCATTCTGTAGTCAAGGAAACTCAGACACAGAGTCACACCCCCCCCCCCCCCCCCCAGGGCACACAACCAGCAAACGGTGGAGGTGGGATTCGGAACCCAGGCAACTTGGTACCAGAGACATGCCAGAGAACATTGTTATTATTCCTGATTAATGTTACCTTGAGCAATCGAACCCTGCTGACTCTGAGATTTTCCCGGTTTGGCTGGATGCCAAGCAGGGCTGCGGTGAGGTTGGGTGCCGTCCAACCCGTGCAGATGGAGGGGCCGGGTTCTTTGATTCACACTTAGGTGGCAGATGGCCCTTCTCTGGGAGACTGAACGCTCTCTCTCTCGGGGCACCTGGGTGACTCAGTCAGCTAAGTGTCTGACTCTCGATCTTGGCTCAGGTCAGGATCTCGCCGTTCGGTTGGTGAGATCGAGCCCTGAGTCGGGCTCGGCGCTGATAACCAGGGGCCTGCTTGAGATTCTTTCCCTCTCTCTCTGCCCCTCTCCCGCTGGTGCGCGCTCTCTCCCTCTCTCTCTCTGTCTCAAAATTAAAAAATAAACATCTTTTAAAAAGACTAAACGCTATCTCATGGGCTCAGTGAGGGGAAATGGCTTGCCCGAAGTCAAACTGTGAATTCGGGTCCAAGTGAGGGGTGGAACACAGATCCCTGTCAACCTGACTCTCCCGAGTCAGAGAACCTTAGGAGACTGGAAGGATCTTGGGGAGGGACCTGCTGATTCCGTACATGAGAAAACAAAGGCCCGGAGAGAAGTAAGAGAGACCTTCAGGCTCTCTAAATTAAAGTGTATGACTTTACATAGGTTCCTTAAGTTTTTTGTGCCTCAGTTTCCCATCTGCAAAACAAAGGGCTAGGCCGGGGGAACCTCAGCAATTTCTTCCAGATCTTTCTTCAAATCACATTAACTGCATCCAGTGGGGTAGGTTTTCTTCCAAGCCATGCTGCTCATGCCAGTGGTTCGGCTTAAGAGGGACAGGGTTCTGGAGTATTCGCTTCTCGAGAATCAGGCTCCTCTGGCGGTGGGGGCAGGGAGCTTAGTTTGAGACGCTTCTTTCATTCGGTTCCTTTCCGAGCCACTGCAGAGGAGGCCTGTGGGGCCTTGTTCTGTCACTGAACGCTAAGCAAAAGATTTGGAACAAGTACGGCCAAGGTTATCGTTCCCTTGACATCTCTGGCCTGTTTTCTTAATTCGCCTGACTCGATTCCCCAATTTCTGGAGTCACAGACCTGACTCTGCTTGCAGACTTTATATAGCTCTGAGATAGAAGGCACGTGGGGCCCGCCCTGCCCGGTCACAGGGAGGTAGAGTTGCCCAGTTCTGGGGCAGAGCTGTTGGCAACCACACCTCAGCCTGTTCGCTGGCTCGTGATGCAATCTCTCCATGGCTACCGGCCTCCACTAACACGCGGCCGCCCCAACGCGCCTCGCTCACACTTGCGGCGAGGCAACCAAGGCTCCCAGAATGGCCCGGGCCCCAGAAAACACGATGAAGTGCGTACCCCGTGCCAGGCCCTGCCCGGGGCCCAGGGCCCCAAGAGGAGCGAGACGCAGGCACTGGGCCAGAGGAGCTCGCGGCTGCGTAAGGAGACTGGCAGGTGTGGAGGAGAAAAGGCCAAAAAACCGAATCCTGCGGGAGATTCAGAGATAGCCCAGACGTGCGGCCGGCACTGGCTCCCCGCATCAGGAAAAGACTTTTTGGAGGAGGTTGTGTCTGGACTGCTTTGAGGACAAATGGGAGTCTACCAGGGGAAGGGAGAGGGCTTTGGGGGTTCCTTTCTAGATGGGGTCTCCTGACCCCATGAATTCAGCAGAGGGCAGATGCCGTCTCTAAGGCAATGGTTTACAAACTTCCAAGATTATATTAGAACCGACTTAGGTGGGGGGTGGGGGTAGATAGGGGAATTCGCATCTTTTCGTAAATGCCTCAGGTGGTTCTAACACCTGCAGTGTGTCCTTTTCTTGAGCACCCCCCCCCATCCTCCTCCTGAAACCCCTCGAGAGACAGGCACATGCATCCCAAATAATCGTGCGTAAAGTCCTGGCTTCCAAATGAGGGAGAGACCAGGATGTAATCTGTTATCTGCTCTTAAATTCCCGCCCTGCAAATAAATATTAAAATCCAGCGACTTATCAATTTTTGATACAAACCCGCCCTTCCCCTAGGGTTCTCTGCCAGGAAGTAGACGAACGAGAAACTTGGTGTTCCTACTGCTTTCCTATCCCTGTCCCGTCCCTTGATCACCTCACACCCCCTGCTTTCTCCCGGGCGAACTCTCACTGATCTTGGAGGCCCCATTCCAAAAGACTTGTGGATCTTCCTAGCAATCCTTTCTATGATGACCCTTTCCCCGCCCCCAGTTACAGGCAGTTTCAGAATAAAGAAATGCGAGCCATCTGTAGTCCCATTGTTCACATACTTTGAGTAGTTGATCGTTTTCCAGCCAATCTTTCCTCCATCAGTTGTTTATGGAATTGGGATTACACGTTTTACGAGGCAGGGTACAAGACAGAGCGTATCACAGATGCATCCTCCTTTTTTCCGCACCTGGAAACGAACCTCGCTGTTTTGTTTGTTTTCTATTTTATTTTATTGGTTTACATTTATTTACTTTTGATAGGAAGAGAGAGACAGAGCACTAGTGGGGGAGGGGCAGAGAGAGAGGGAGACACAGAATCCGAAGCAGGCTCCAGGCTCTGAGCTGTCAGCACAGAGCCCGACGCGGGGCTCGAACTCACGAACCGTGAGATCATGACCTGAGCCGAAGTCGGATGCTCAACCGCCGGAGCCACCCAGACGCCCCCTGTTTGTTTGTTTTAAAGTCCTGTGCTTTCGCCCAAACATTATATGATGAGCATTTTCCCTATGTCTTTAAATAATCTCCAAAAATAAGGTTTTGAGTGTGTCAAATTCCACTGTATGGTTGAACCATTATTTCTTTTCCTACCTTTGTTATTACTATCATCCCTATTCCCTAGGTTACCTATCTATTTCCCTGTTATAAATAACACAGTAATGGACGTTCTCAGATATAAATCTTGAGCACAATCTGTGATTAGTCCTGTAAGAAAGATTCCTAGACATGGCATGTCCTGGATTAAAGGGAAGGAACATTTTTAAGGCTTCTGACGTCTACTACTGTTGCCTTCCAGAAAGATTGTGATGACCTATGGTCACTGCAGTCGTGAATAAGAGTGTTGTTTTTCTTCACTCGTATCCTTGCTTCGTATTATTCTTACTCATCTGTTTATTCACCTCTTATGGCCTTATCCCCTTCTGCCTTGTGTTGGAGCTGACTTTTATATCTCCCCTTGTTCCTTGCAGGACTAGCACGGTCAGGTGGCACCCCGTAAGTACTGACGGGGTGCTTCTAACTCCTCCGGTAGCTGCCTAGCATACACAGATTCCCGTCTGGCCCCACAGGAAGCCTCTTCCAAACATGCAACATGAAAACAAATTTTTCCTGATTATAAAATAACAAAGAAGTAAATAAGTAATGCGCAAAATTAGTTCCCAAAGAAAAACACTAATAACATTT
The DNA here is from genome assembly GCF_018350155.1 of Leopardus geoffroyi. Classification (NCBI taxonomy): domain Eukaryota; kingdom Metazoa; phylum Chordata; class Mammalia; order Carnivora; family Felidae; genus Leopardus; species Leopardus geoffroyi. The sequence continues at coordinate 29,279,618 of NC_059336.1, forward strand.
TGAGATGGATTCTCCCAGACCCTTCGTCCTGTTTCTATTCACACACATTAGATGGATGTGTGGTGGTTTTCATGACCCAAATAGGATCAAGTTAAACTGTCTATTTTATAATTTTTTACATCTTTCTATGTCAATCAATAAAAATTTAAATTTGTTTATGTTTCATTTTATATTTGAGAGAGAGAGAGCTGGGGAGAGGCAGAGAGAGAGGGAGACGCAGAATCCAAAGCAGGGTCGAGGCTCTGAGCTGTCAGCACAGAGCCTGAAGCGGGGCTCGAACCCACGGACCATGAGATCGTGACCTGAGCTGAAGTCAGGCACTAAACCGACTGAGCCACTCAGGTGCCCCTTTTTCTTTTCTCTTGGCTTTTCTTTTCTTCTCTTCTCTTTTCTTTTCTCTTTCTTTTCTTTTTGTTGCATTTTCTTTTCTTAAAATTTTTTAACAAGTAAAAATTTAGAGAGACAGATAGGATCGTGTGGTGGTTAAAAATCAGGGACCATGCACCATTTCTTACTTGATATATTTGAGACATCTTTCCACGTAAATGCTAGCTTGATTTTGCTCATTCTTTTGGACGGTTTTCTGATATTCTGGTGCATGGCTGTGCCGCAACGTCTCTGGCAATTTCCCTCCTGACGAATTTCTCCTCCATTGTTTTTGCTATTGCAAACAATGCCACGGTGAGCGCCTTTCCACGTGTACCTATGTGAGCCCGTGTGAATTATTTTATAGAAGAAATCCCTAGAAGTGGAATTACCAGCTCAGTGGGTGTGTAGAGTTTTAAAGGTTTTTCGTACCCATTACCCAATGGCCCTCCATACATGTCACCCCAATTTAAACTCCCACCAGTGAGCCCTGACAGTGCCTGTGTTCCTACATCTGGAAACAAGCATCACACAACCACATGCATCATCCTGGGCCTTTGTCTTTTTCCTTGCATGGGTGTGATGGTATCTCTTTGTCACTTTAATTTTCTTTCCATGGTCATGGGATTAAACATACGCTAGGGTAATCATATGTTCAGTGATCGTTTGTATTTCTTTTTTTTAAATATGTTTACTTGACAGTTTTTGGTTTTTTTTTTTTAATTTTTAAGTTTTTATTTTTTTATTTTTGAGAGAGAGCACATGAGCAGGGTAAGGTCGGGGGTGGGGGAGGGGACAGAGGATCTGAAGCGGGCTCTTCGAGGACAGCAGAGGGCCCGATGTTGGGCTCAGACTCACGAACTGAGATCGTGTCCTGAGCTGAAACCAAGAGTTGGACGCTTAACCAACTGAGCCACCCAGGTGCCCTAATCGTTTGTATTTCTTACCAAAATTGCCTGCTCATTGTCTTTTCTTGGTGTGTTTGACCCGTCCTCTTGTGTTTTTCTTACTGATGTATAAGTACTTCATAATATTAATTATAGTAAATCTCTGTCTATGTATATGTTATATATTTTTTCCCTATTTTATTGATCTTTTTTCAACCACTTTTCTCTTTCTTCTTCAGCTTGGACAATCTCCACTGGTCCATCTTCCAGTTTACAGAACTTTCCCTCTGTCCTCTCAATTCCACAAATAAGCTCATCCATTGAATGGTTTAATTTAAGATATTCGTCTTTTTTCCGTTGAGAATTTCCATTTGGTTCTTTTTTTTTTTTTTTTTTTTTCTTTCAAATAGTTTCTCTTGCTCGGCTAAAAGTTCTCTTTTCACTTGCTATTGCCGTATTTCCCCGTATTTCACTGAGCCTCGTCCCGAGAGCTGCTTTAAAGTCCTTGTCCAATAATTCCCACATCTATATTGGTTTAAGGTTACTCTCTGTTGTTGCCTTTTCCCTTGAAGAATGGGTCATGTTTTTCTGGTTCTTCCTATGTTGAGTCATCTGGGACTGCATCCCGGGCATTGAGTATGTCTGGATTCTGTTATTTTATTTCAGCAGCCTGCCTGGGCTGGGTCCAAACTGCAAACCTCGTCTCACCCTATGGCAGGAAACAACTCGAATCTCGGCTCACTTCTTTTATCTTTAGCCGACTGCTTGCTGTCTGCTGTATACATGCATGGGTCAGAGTCGCCCAGAGGCTTGGGCAGAGTTTACATACAAATCTGGGATTTTCTTTCTCTGACTCCTTCCCTCCAGGGCTTCCCCCTCACTGTCTAGTGGCCCTGGTTGACCCAGGCTGCTTCTTGGCTCCTCGGGTCAGAAACATGTGGGCTACCCGTTGAAGTTTTTACTGCCCCGCACCTCGCCCCAGATGTGGTTTTAGGGCAAAGTCACCAAACGTGCAATTTGCCCCATGCTGGTTCTTTCCTCCAAGTTCAAACTCCTTTCCAAAATCCTTCTGTTTTGTTCACGCTCAGGTAGTTGTCTAGTTTTTTTGGTTTTTATTGTCTTTTTGGTTTTTTTTTGGGGGGGGGGGGCTTGTTTTGTTTTGCTTTCCTTTTCCGAGTTTATTGTTACCTGCGGAAGGGACCACGTACAAGGAGCTTCCTCTTCCATACGGGAAATGGAACTACACTTTGCTTGCTTGGCTGGTATATGCAAGTTTAATATCTTTGCCTAGTCAAAGGTATCGATCTTTCTCCTTTATGGTTTCTGAGTGGGCACTCGGCTTTAAACTCTCTCCACCTCACGAGTATAAAACGCTGTGTTTCCAAGTCGAATGGAAGTTGGATTCGTGTCCGACGTGCAGTTTCTTCTAGTTGGATCAAAGCTGCCAAAGCCAAGGCTAATGTAGTTGCAGTGGGCGTAGAGAGGACAGGAGAGGGCAGAACCACCAGGTGGGATGACGGAGACATCGGCTAATTGGCCATCCCTGGAGACGCGACTGAGCCCCGCAGATTGGGAGACGAGGCGACGCGGTTGACGAAGAACATCTTTGCGCTGGCGTGTGTCATTCTTCAGCCAGACCTCAGCCCAGAAGCACGTGGCTCTTAGCCAGACCTGTCACTCTTGCTGTAGCCCCATTTATTTTCAGCTGGCGTGAGATACAGACGTGTTTCCCAGCAGGACGCGCGGGAAAAAAGCTGTGTGGGTTTCCCTGCTTGGATGCTCGCTCCCACCGGGGGCCATTCTGCTCCTCAGAAAGGCAGTAGAGCATCGTGGTCGAGGACCCAGGTTTGGGGGTTAGGGGTGCCTGGATCCAAACTCTGACCGTACCGTTGGAAGCTGCTTAACTTCCCCGAGCCTCAGTTTCTCCTTCTTATGAGATCGGCATCAAGGCACTGTTTCCTAGCGCTGTGAGGACTTAGGTGCTCGGCGAGGTTTAGCACAGTAGCCGGCGCAGGGGAAACTCGCTCGGTGACTAAGGGGCGCCACACTGTCAGGCAGAGGCGTGGTATTTTGCCGCCTCCTGCTGCGTGGCCTTTGGCCAGCTCTGCAATCTGTGGTTCTGTCCGCAGGAATTTCCACGTCTGGAACGAAGGCTGGTTTGTGCGGACTGACCTGGGCCCCTCGTACAGTGGATGGCAGGTCCTGGACGCCACCCCCCAGGAGAGGAGCCAAGGTAACCCTCCAGCAGCCCTGCTTACCGCCCCCTCCTCTGGGTTTCGCCCTGTGTCCCGGCCTCTCAATTCTGCGCAGCGGTGGACGCGGCTCAGGAAAGTCACCCCAAGGCTCGATGGAAGGAAAGGAAGGCTTGATGGAACGAAGACAAAATATTTTCAGCATAGATTTCCCATCCTAATTTTCCTTGGCTCAGGCTGCTACTTGGACGAGTGGCTTCCCTGCGCCCACGCGACTGTTGTCACTGCTGTGGAGGCCCTGGCACGTGCCAGGCGACAAGGGGAAGACGCCACGCTCTGCCAACAGGGATTTCCCCACACTGCCTTGAGGAGCCTGTCCCTCCCAGCACAGAAACCTTCCGGTCCCCTGTTGCCCAGGGATTTCGCCCAGAGTCCCCCGCTCAGCTGGAGACCTCCGTGATCAGGGCCCCCAGAGCCTCTGTCCCCTCCACGGTGCCCCTCTGCCAAGCCAAGCTCTCCTCATGCAGGCTGGCCCCCTCCCTGTCCCGGTGCCCAGGGCTTCGGCTCCCACTTCCGGCCTCTCCCTTTGCGGCTTGGACCCCAGACTCTCCAGGAAGTTTTCTTCTTCCCGCTTGTGACCCGCGGGCCGTGTGTCGCGGGCTACGTTCATGTTGAGTGTCACATGACACTGTATCCTGTGTATCCACATCTACACCAGTCTCTACCTATCTGATCCACCTCGGCCAAGTGCGGGAGGAGCAAGGGGACAGGCAGGGCTTGGGAGCTCAGAGGAGCAAGACCCCTGCGGGCTGGGTTTAGGGTATTCTTCTGGGAATAGGGGGTGAGGATTTGGGAAGGTAGAAAAAGGCACAAGACGGCAAGATTTTCCTCTTTAGGAGACAGCCCCCGGGGCGGCCAGCGGGTTGCGGGACTGGCCAGTCTTCCGGAGAAGTGCCGTCTGAGCGGGGTGTCACCGCGGCAGATAACACCACCCCCGGGAGGGCCCGTGCCGAGGGCCAAAGGAGTGGGGCAGGCAGCCGGGGCCGAAGGAGTCTCAGGGGGTAGAGGCAGAGAAGCTGCGTCGCCGTGGGCGGCCTCCCCGGGGTGGGCTCTCGCCCGCCTGGCCTGGCTTTGGCACGCATCCAATCTCTACGCCTGGGCCACCAGGGGTGTTCCAGTGCGGCCCCGCTTCGGTGACCGCCGTACGAGAGGGTGACGTGAACCTGGACTTCGACATGCCCTTCGTCTTCGCGGAGGTGAACGCCGACCGCATCACCTGGATCCACGACGCCCGCAACAACACCCAGAAGCAGAATTCCACGGACGCCCGCAGCATCGGCAGGTACATCAGCACCAAGGCCGTGGGCAGCAACTCTCGCATGGACATCACGGAGAAGTACAAGTATCCAGAAGGTAGGAAGGGGGCACGGCCCCTGGGGGCGGCGGCGCCCAGGGCTGGGCGGTGGGAAGACGGCTTTGAGGGCGGAGGAGGGAGAGAATTCCTCCTCCTCCTCCTCCTCCTCCTCCTCCTGTGCTCTCAGCCCGTTCGGCCTGAATGGGAGGACTGCTCCCTGGCGCCTAACGCCCAGTTCCTCCGACTGTTTCCAGTGGGGACGGAACCATCACAGGCAGACGCGGCACCCGTGGAATGTTGCCGCGGGGCCTGGCAGCTGGCAGTGCGGCTCCTCTCCGGCCGCGTCCCTTTCCCACAACTGGGGTGACAGCCCTGCGATGGGACATCACGGGGAGAAACACGACTCCCGTGGGAGGCTGCCCCGGGGGCTTTAGGAGAAATTGCTAGCCTCCAAGAAACACAGGCGGGAAACACTGTCCGGACTCCGAAATGGGCAAAGCCCCCGAAGATGTGGGTCCCTGCCTCGGGGCTCCCCTAAAGGGACCCAGAGCACGCCCTGGAGTGAAGCCCAAACCCTCACAAATGCTGGCTGTTGGTGTCGGCTGCAACTGACAAAAGAGGAAAGCTGAGCACGGGAGACGGGGTCTGACTCCCAAGTCTGGTGGTGGAAGGTGGGGAACCTGCCCGAGTAGTGGTATTTATGGGCATTTGGAAGCATGGGCCTAGGGTAATGAGATCGGTAGCCTCAGTTTGGTCCCCAAGCTGCCTCTGCAGGCCATCCCCAGGGCTGGGACCAGACAGCCCTTCTCTCAGTCAATAAACATGGACTGAGACCCAGCTGGTGCCTGCTGCGTGATCAGCTCCGGGGAGGCAATGAGCGACACAGCGGACGGGGGCCCTGCCCTCCCTGAGCTCACAGGCCAGGGGGAAGGGAGATGCCGAAGCATTTTCTTTTTCTTTTTTTTTTTTTTTTTAATTTTTTTTTTTTCAACGTTTATTGATTTCTGGGACAGAGAGAGACAGAGCATGAACGGGGGAGGGGCAGAGAGAGAGGGAGACACAGAATCGGAAACAGGCTCCAGGCTCTGAGCCATCAGCCCAGAGCCCGATGCGGGGCTTGAACTCACGGACCGCGAGATAGTGACCTGGCTGAAGTCGGACGCTTAACCGACTGCGCCACCCAGGCGCCCCTGCCGAAGCATTTTCAACACTGTCATGACATAGAAACAAGGGTAGGGGCCGGGGGGCAGGAGGTCGGTTCCCGTCATACATCTATAACCAGGAGACCTCACGCAGGAGTCTTAGGATCTCTGATCCCCGGCTCCCTCCCCGGTAACATGAGAACAGCAATGCCTGTCTTCAGTAGGATTTCAATGAGCTTGTGCAGGGGCGCCCGGGTGGCTCCGTCGGTTGAGCGTCCGACTTCGGCTCAGGTCACGATCTCGCGGTTTGTGAGTCCGAGCCCCGCGTCGGGCTCTGGGCTGACGGCTCGGAGCCTGGAGCCTGCTTCGGATTCTGTGTCTCCTCCTCTCTCTGCCCCTCCCCTGCTCATGCTCTGTCTCTCTGTCTCCCAATAATAAATAAACGTTAAAAAATAAATAAATGAGTAAATGAGCTTGTGCACAGGAAGGGCCAAGAGCAGTGCCTGGCACAGTGAGGATGTATTAAATAGTGGTGATTTTTATCAACTTGGACTTCCGTCGCTGCACTGAAATGACGACCTCCCAAGGTGCCTTTTGAAGGGTACTGCTCCCTTGGACACATGTCCCGTGGATTTCCTTACCTTGCTATCACACCTTGGTTCTGCTTACTGAGGGGCTCTGCCTGTCCCAGCCAAACCTCCTCACCAATGGAGAAGGGCTGGGCCGTGGCCAGGTTGGGGTGAGTCCATGCAGGACAGTGCCCCAGCCTCTGCGTGACAGCAGAGCTGATGACTGTTGTCCCCGGTTCTCCTTACCTAATGATGCCGGCCGGCCTGTCTCCGAGGGCCCCAGGGAGGAAAAGCTCATAAAATGGGTTGCTAGGCATTTGCGCAACGTCAACACGAAGGGAGAAGACAGTAGCAGGAAGCTGAGTCTTGAGTAAGCTCAGCAGGTGACCTATATAGGTATCTGGGCTCTGCGCCTCGTTGCGCAAACACACCTGCTTTGAGGTCCTGGGGACAGAAGGCTCAGCTCCCTGCACAGACACCAGCCCTGGGTGTGGACTTACAACTCTGCTAGAAGATGGGAAGGCACCACAAAGAACCCAGCCCACCAGGAGCTTTCAGCTTGGGTAATCTGGCTGCCTGTCTCTTTTTCAGTAGGATGTTCGGGGGGAACCTCGGACTACGGGTATAGACACGTGGGGACTGGCCCTCTTCTCTGCTTCTAACCCCGTGATTAGACCAGTTGCTTGGATCGGTCGCGTCTTCTCTTAAGGCCTTCCTTTTAACACGATGGCCTTGGATGGGTTGGCCTCTGAGGTCTCAGCCAGTTGTTACATGTAACTTACGGGAAAGGCCTCGCTAAGTTGTAAAGTGCTTACGATAAGTCATCTGGTGTCTTAAAAATGTCACAAGTTGGTTGGGGAAGACGGGGGCCGTTAAGTGTGGTCTGCAGATACAAACATGGGAATCCTTCCTTGTGTATGTCTGTCCACATTCCTGGAGGGTCAGTGCACCTTCCCCTTGATCTTGGGTCTATCTTCAGGTCAAGGCAGGGAGCCTTATGTGAACTGCATGGCCACCACTGGCCCAGAGGCGTGGAGGTGGCTACTCACCTTAATGCCCAAGAGCCACGACCTTGAGGGTCACCATGGCCATTCTCCAGGGGCCATCTCTACCGTCACATTTAGCAGTGTTCACAATCTGAGTCAGAGTCAGAAAATCCACCCTTGGGGTTTTAAAACCTGGACTCTCTCGACAATTTAAACTAGTCATAACGCGGAACCAAACCAACCACGGGAAGTTCTTCTTTGACATGGACAGAAGTGCCACTCTTTGACCCCAGAGTACCTCTAGAAACGAAGCAGAATAACACGGTGAAGTGGTTTGGAGAAAAAAAAAAAAAAAATTTTTTTAATGAAGCCAATTCTAAATCATAACCTTTTTTCCCCTCTTTTTGCTTATGAACTCACTCTAACCTTTTTTGACTCCGTTTTTCTTACTTTTTCTGTTTTAAAAGCTCCTTTCTTCATTTCGAGTGAGAGAGCGCGAGAGCGAGCGTGAGAGGGGAAGGGGCAGAGAGAGAGGATCCCGAGCAGGCTCTGTGCTGTCCTTGCAGAGCCTGGCGTGTGGCTCGAACTCACGAGCCTTGAGATCATGACCTGAGCCAAAATCAAGAGTCGGACGCTTAACCAACTGAGCCACACGAGTGTCCCCGTCACTTATTTTTAAAGTACCTGCTTGTTCTCGCCAGGGACGTTTTATCCAAACGTAAATAAATAAAACAAAGAAAAGGGGCACGAAATCTACACTGATTAAGCTGAACAAACTATCAAGCCAGATGGTAACTTGGTGCAAGTGTTGCTAAAGCTTTCCTCACTGGAAGGTAAAGCACCACAGACTGGTGGGTCTGTGAGCCTCGCGTTAAGGAGGATGAAATGGAGGCCCCGAGAGCGTGGCCACTTGCTTCGATGAGAATCGTGGCTCAGTGGGCAAAGCCAATTAGTCCCAGGCTGCCTTTCCAGGTAGAGCGCTGTCCTTTGTCCAGGCTCCACCCCCTCCCTGAGATGTTTCCCGCTTTTCCAACCACACAGGTTCCAGCCAGGAAAGACAAGTGTTTGAGAAGGCTTTGGGGAAACTTAAACCCCGAATGGCTTTTGGTGCCACGTCTGCGAGACGCTTGGAAAGAGAGGGGAGGGAGCCCAGCATCTCTGGGAAGTTCAAGGTCACTGGCATCCTGGAGGTGGGCAAAGAAGTCAACATGGCCCTGATACTCAAAAACCTGACGAGCGACATGAAGACGGTGACCGTGAACATGACGGCCTGGACCATCGTCTACAACGGCACACTGGTACACGAAGTGTGGAAGGACTCTGTCACAATATCCCTGGATCCCGAAGAAGGTAACTCGCCCTGTGGTTTGTGGGGACGCCATGCATCCAAGGCGGCTCGTGTTCTTTTGGGGTTGGAGGGTTCCTGTTGGAACGGATTCAGCTGACTAAGAGAGGAGCAGCCCATGGTCGCTGTGGTTAAGCCTTGGGTTTTGAAGTTTTGAAAGCTGTGACAGTGAGAACAGTGCAGGTCAGGGCGGTGCCGACCCAAATCCTTCTACACCCCGGGGTGGGGGGGGGGGGAAGGAAGGAGGCTTTGGCAGTTAATAGCCACACCGCGACGTCCCTCGCAGGTACACGCACTTCGCTCAGCGTGCAGAGAGCTTCTTCACATCCTCTCTCATTTGAACTTCTGAAACGGGCAGATTTCAGTGTCCCCTTTTCCAGAGGCAGAAACTGAGGCTTGGAGACATCGTGACCTTGCTTTAAGAGCTCACGTGTCACAGCTAGCGGCAGTACGGGGGGGCTCAGCCCTGGGCGTCCTGATGCTAAATCCAGGCCCACCCCCCATTTTCTAGATTATATGTCTGCCTACCCCTCCCACATGCCTCACCCCCACCCCGACCCCACAACGAACCACTTTTCAGATTTGCCCCCGGACGGGTCGCAATACAGAGCAGGGTCTTAAACCCTCGTCCAATGTTCCTTCCCACACCGCAGCCACGGGGGAAGCTTCCCGATTTCCCTCGGCAGTGATGGGTGTTCTTGGAGGCCAGAGAATCTGGGAGGAGCAGAAACTCCCCGGTCCTGGGTAGCGCAGATGGGAAAGGAGCGAGGCAGAGCAGAAAAAGGCCCGGCGCTCTGAGAGGATTAGAATGCAGGCGTGCCCACGTTGGCAAAATCCGCCAAGCTGTTATGAAAAGTTGGGACTTACAAAGCAGATTAACAAGGGTGGGGTGGCTATTTGCTTCCCATAATAAAAACTGATTAATTATACAGCCCATCTTGAAAGAAGAGCTCTGTCTGTAGGGGCACTGAGATGTGTTACACCTGTCAGGAGGCTGCAGCCCTAGCAACCTGTCTTCTGGCAGAATTTCAGCAGAAATCTTCCCCCCTCCAGAAGCAACTGCCGGGCTGCTGTCTCCCTTCAAAGCTCTAGGGGAGAGCTATTTTTGTGGACCAGAAAGAATTCACGTGAAAGGGCTGAAACAACAACCACTCACTCTCCACATCCATCTGTACAGTCGAGGCAGGCCTCGTACATTCCTCCAGTGTGAACAGCCGAGGCAGCTTCCCTCTCAAAGAGCATAGGGGTGCCGGGGCACTCCGGGCCACCCAGCATGACCCCTGGGAGAGAGGCGGGAATGGCCTGGACCACAGAGGAGGGAGAGGGGCCCTGAGACTTGGGAAAAGCCAGGTGAATGGACAGAAGCTGGGGGAGGCATTTCTACCCGAAGGAACCTTGTGGTTTGGCCACCATGAGTCTGTGTTGTCAAAGGGACAATGAGAATCACTGAGGGCTGTTTCAAGGGGGGAGGTGAGTTGGGCTCAGTGATGCAGGGCCAGACTGACGCATCAGAACGTTATTTCTTTTCTTTTCTTTTCTGTTTAATTTATCGTCAAGTTAGCTAACATGCAGTGTATGCAGTGTGCCCTTGGCTTTGGGAGTGGATTCCCATGATTCATCACTTCCATACAATACCCAGTGCCCATCCCAACAAGCGCCCTCCTCAATGCCCATCCCCCATTTCCCCCCCCCATATCAACCCTCACTTTGTTCTGTGTTTGAGAGTCTCTTATGGTTTGCCTTCCTCTCTGTTTTTACCTCATTTTTCCTATTCTTTCCCCCTTATGATCATCTGTTCGTTTCTGAGCCAGCAAGGAGCTTTTTGAAGTGGCATGGGAGAGGAGGAACATGATTTTGGAGGGGGAGGGTGGGGGGAGCGCTTCCGAAGCCGCGTCCGCCTGGTGTGTGGGGGGGGACTCGGAAGCAGGAGAGACCAGCGGTGGCGAGGTGGCTCGGGGGGGCCTGTCGCCATAGAATCCCAGGCTATTCGATTTCTTCAGCCGATCCCTGGCTTCCCTTCCTAGTTAAGATTTTGTTGTCATCGCCATTGTCGTCATCGTTAGGCAATCGGCTAACATTTGTATTCTTCCCTGCCCTCTGACATGTTCCAGGAAGGGAAGTGTCTCCAGCCCATCCAACCCATCCTCCTGGGAAGCTGCCCAGCCAGCCGGAGTCCTGGTCCCTCCCCAGCCTCGGCTCTAGAGGCTGCACAGAACAGGGGCCTGTTTCCCACCGGGCCCAGCAGGGAGGGCTCAGTCAAGCCCCGGGCTGCAGACATTTCCGGCCGGCTCCCGCAGCCTTGGCTTGGTAGCATCAGCTCTGAAGGTTCCAGAAGTCCACCCCACTCTCTCTCACTCTGTCCTCCCCGGCTTCTCCTTCCAGAAATACAGCATCCCGTGAAGATTACATATGCTCAGTACGAGAAGTACCTGAAGGCAGACAACATGATCCGGACCACCGCTGTGTGCCAGGTCTCCGACGAGGCAGAGGTGGTGGTAGAAAGGGACATCATCCTGGACAACCCCAGCCTGACCCTGGAGGTAAGGGGGGCGGCGGTGAATGGGCACCTCCCCAGCCAGCCCAGCCCTACCAATACCCCCAAACCGCAAAGCAGCTCCTTCCCCGCTGAGAGGGTCAGGGACCTAGGTCCAGCCTCCGCCAAGTGGATGGCCCAGAGCTCCCGCTCAGACCGGAATCCTTGTTTCTGGTAATAAACAAGCACCTTTGCCCCCTGGGCTTCTTCGGATCAGGTTCCAGATGCACTGGGGGCATCAGCTGAGAAGCCGCTGGAGGGGTTCCTCAGCTCTGAGCACCTGCCGTGTTCCAGGCGGGGCCAGGCTCGAGAATCACAGAGACTCACAAGGCGTAGGTCTAGCCCACAGTCTAGCCGCTGGCCACGTTTGCAGAGCATCGTCTAGACTGTGCTTCAGAGTGGGCAGTGGTCCCCCACCTCAGAAGGGCAGCCCGTGTCCTGGCCAGGGAGTTTAGGGGAAAGCAGAGAGGGGCAGCCGTTCAGCCCTTGGGCCTGACCTTGTATCCAGGCCCCACCATTTACCAGCAGCCACCCCGAGTTAAGTCCCTTGATCTCTGTGGCTCCATTGTTCTATGTCATCTCGATAATAAAATACCTCCCTTGCAGGGGCCATTTCCCCAGACAAGCATTTCCTGACGCGCCCCCTCCCTGCCCCGCCAAATAAGGCTCGGTCTCCAGTTATACGTCCCCGAGAGCCTTCTGTGCTCTTACTTTATGGCATCTGTTCTAGTTGAAGTTATACCTGTATTTGTGCACTTTGATCTTGGCTCCGTTCTCCTACCCGTCTGTAAACTCCACCCGGGGAGGCGCTGCCCCTGCTCTGGGCCCATCACTGGCTCCCCTGCTGCCACATCTTAGAAGCTAATCAGATTTTGTAAAATAATCATGAGCAGAGCAGGGCACTTGGCTTCCGGCTTGCCTTCTTCCCCACCCGCGCGTCCTCGTCGTCAGCCGGTGCTTGTCCCCTGTGTGCCAAAGCCTCTCCTGCTTCCCAAGGCATTTCCAAGAACCGTGCATCCTCTCCGTGGACGTGATGGACAGCCGAAGCTGGGAGGGGACGCTGGGTAGCAGCTGGTTCAGTTATGAAAACATTGTGTTAAAATGATCAGTGTTTAAGTGAAGGTAATTTTCCCCCCATTATACTCCTTTATCCAGTATCGTCAAATATTCTTATAGCTTTATCTTTTTTTAAATTTTTTAATGTTTATTTATTTTTTTCATTTTTAAAGCTCATTTATTTTTGAGAGACAGAGAGGCAGAGCATGAGCAGGGGAGAGGCAGACAGAGAAAGAGAGAGAAACAGAATCGGAAGCAGGCGCCAGAGCCTGGGCCGTCAGCACAGAGCCCAACGTGGGGCTCGAACTTAAGAACCGTGAGATCATGACCTGAGCCAAAGTCAGACACTCAACCACCGGAGCCACCCAGGCGCCCCTGTAGCTTTATCCTTTCTCTTTTATTCAACACTGTTGTGCAACACTGTTGCTTTTGGATTTCCATATCGAGTGGCCTTTGTCTTTGAAGAGACTATAATATCTTTAGAAAGGAGGTCAGAATACAAATAGGCTGGAAATGTGCCACCAAGAACTCTCTTACTTAATCTTTCAAAAGGGCATCTGCTCTCTCTTCTTTCGGACATCTCTGTGCGAATTTGCTCCTAACAATCTCACCTTGACATCAACCTGCAGAGCACCACGCATTCTTACCTTGATTTGAAAGAATCCGTGCACAGCTCACTCAGAGCAGGGTGCGGATTTTTAAACCCGTGAGGGTAATCTGTATGAAAAGGTAACCATTCGGATGAAGTCCCGTTCTCTAATCCAGCACGGATTCGCAGCAAGCATTGAGGACGTTATACTGTGGAATCAGACCACGAAATCTGAACTTTGTCCCAAAGGGTGATGATGTCCCTCACATTGGCCCGTGAACCACTGATAATCAGATTCAGATTTCTGGGGGCTCTTATCCTCCCTTTTGGGTGCACATACAGATTTGGGTCAACGGGATGGGGTGGTAAGCAGCAATAAGGCAAGAAGAACAAATGACATGAAAACCAAATATCAGTGCGAACACGACGTCAGTGTTTACGTATCGTATCCATGAGCTCATCAGGCTCCTTCTTTGGAAGGCAGGGAGGCACAGAAGCACAGCTCTCTCTTCGACAGCAAACAAATAGTCCAGGTTGCTTTCCTGATGGGAACCCGAGGCTTCTCTGGCCAAGGACAGTGCGGGGCGGGAGCCCCGTCCAGACCACACATGACACACAGGGAAAACTTGGGCTCCAGAAGTTTCAGAGGACATCGATAGGCCGGGGTGTCATCAGAGAGTGGCCTGAATTGAGGGGCCCAATGCCATGTCCTGTGGAGAGGAGCATGAGGCTCTGAGTGGGGGTCTGAGTGGGCTCGGGCCTCCCAGGGAGGGGGCTTCCAGGCTGGAAGGGAAGAAAAAGACCGATGAGTGGGAGCCTCAAAGAAAATACTGCTTTTCTTTATCTTTTCTTTTTTTTTTAATTTTTTTAATGTTTATTTATTTTTTGAGAGGGAGAGAGAGAGACAGAGTGTGAGAGGGGGAGGGGCACAGAGAGAGAGGGAGACACAGAATCCAAGGCAGCCTCCAGGCTCTGAGCTGGAGCTCAGCACAGAGCCCCACGCGGGGCTCGAACTCACGCACAAGTCGGGGAGGGGCAGAGAGCGCGGGGGAGAGAAGCCCAAGCAGGCTCCATACCGTCAGCGCGGAACCCGACGTGGGGCTTGAACTCACGAACTGTGAGATCGCGACCGGAGCTGAAGCCAAGACTGGGGGACGCTTAACCGACCGAGTCACCCAGGCGCCCCAGGAAAGTTCTAGGTTCAGAATGAAACAGTCCCCCGCCCTCTGAGCTGCCCACGTGGAACGGGGCCGTCCTGGGAAGCAGGGCTGCCCTTCCCAGCGCGACCAGGAAGAGGAGCAGAGAAGACAAGTGCTCTCAGTCACTACAATGTGCCGCCTCTCCCTCTGAGCCTGGGGTCCCGTCAGAAGCACGGGGCCTGGCAGCAGTCTCCCAGGAAACCCCTGCAGGGGTGTCTGCCCATCACTGAGCTGTCCACCCAGCCTGCGTGGGCTCTCACCAAGTGGCAGGTGAGGCTAGCAGCCCATGTCCTGACTCCGGCAACCCTTCTCCTCGTAGGTGCTGGACCAGGCCCGGGTGCAGCAGCCCGTGAACGTCCAGATGCTCTTCTCCAACCCGCTGGATGAGCCCGTGAAGGACTGCGTGCTGATGGTGGAGGGCAGCGGCCTGCTGCTGGGAAGCCTCAGGATTGAGTGAGTCCCGGACCTGAGGGGCCAGTGTGGGGCGGTGGGAGGGGGTCGGAGGCGGCCTCCCCGCAGCCCCTGGGAGAGTCCGCACGCGGGCACGCACGTTTGCATCTGGTGTGGGGGTTGACCAGACTTGAACTCCCGGGAAGTCCAGATCACCGGCGCTTGGAGCCGGTCCTCAGGGCTTTCTGTATGTGGGAGATCATGGGGCTCCCTCCCTCCCCGGCTGAGGGGCCCCAAGCTAGCAGGGGGTGGGGCATGACTCAGGGAGGGAGCCAGAGGGAGCCCCACCAGCGCAGGACTTGAGGCTGCAGGGGGCCCCTCTAGCCCGAGGTCCGAGAACCTCGCCATCAACCGTGACGGTGCACTTCCCCACCAGCGTGCCGACCCTGCGCCCCAAGGAGCGGTCCCGGGTGCGTTTTGAGATCCTGCCCACCCGGAGTGGCACCAAGCAGCTGCTCGCTGACTTCTCCTGCAACAAATTCCCTGCGATCAAGGCCATGCTGTCCATCGACGTGGCCGAATGAAGGGCGCGAGGGGGCCCCATACAAACTTGGGTAACACGGGGCAGGCGGCGCTCGCCTGTGGAGTGAGCCCTCCCGCCCATGATGTCCAGCCTGGGAAATCCACAACGTCCCCCGAGCCGGCCCGGACGGGACCCCCAGCCTCCGGCACACGCACGCCCCCGCGCCCCCCCCCCCCCCCTTTCCCGGGCTGGGCTGACTACCTCCCGCCCTGAGACGCATTCACTTTTGCACGTTCCCATGAGCCCCGTGGCCCTGCTCGGCCCTCAAGGCCAGCAATGCTGCAGGACAGAGTGGCATCTGACCCAGCGACTCTGAATGGCTGTGGGAGAAGAGACGGTGCGGACGGTTTGCTGATTCCAAGCCTATGCAGTTGGGACATTCCCGCTCCTCCCTCGCGCCACCGCGGGAGGCACTGTCCCGCACTCACACTGTCGTGGCACTCACATCTTTACACTCAAAATAAAAGTTAAAAAGAACACAATCAGCACGGGCTGTACTAGACTGCTGCTTTGCCTAAGGTGGTGGAGGAGGAAGGGGGGCGGCGGCCATGTTCTTTTGGAGAAGGGATGACCCAAGGACATCTTGTTCCCCACATGCCAGTGTCCAAAGGGAGTGTGGGCTTGTGTGGGACAGATCACTGTTTATTCACTGTTCAGTGAATAAACTTTCTAATAGGATGTCCAAAAATAGACGAGGTTGCCCGGAGAGGGAGCCCCTTGTCCCAGGCAGGCTTTGCGCTGGGCCGAGTGGGAAGGGACCTCAAAGTCCTCCCTGGAACCCTTTTGCAGAGGAGACTCCCGGAGAGGCCCAGCCTCTGCTCACACCGGGCTCTTCCCTCCTCAAAGCCGCACCTCTCCTCCTGCAGCCAGGAGGCCACAGCACTGCTAACTCAGCCGGAACCTTCTCTGCCTTCGCACATGCTTTGGTGGTTCCTCGGTCTCCCTGCCCCTCGAAACGACCCCAAGCAGAGCCCATAGCTTCCCGGTCCCTTGTGCTGACAGATTCCGTTTTGGCAATCGTACCGTGCTCTCTTGAGTCGGCCAGTCCGGGCTAAACAGAAGCTTCTGCCTCAACGTCCAGCTCAAAGCGTCTGCCTTCTGCTCAGCAGGCCCGACCTACTCCTCCTTCCTTCCCCCTTCCCCTCGGATGGCTTGATCCACTGATGTCGGCCAGCGTGTGAAGGCAGGCTTTCGCCACTACTTGTTCCATAATGGGGGCAACATGGCCCTTAGTTTCAGCCCCCAGAGATTCACCCCACTACCTCTAACTGTACCGGAAGGTCCTGTGCTTTTTCCTGAGCCCACTTGCCCTTAGTGGGGTCCCCTGGCCCATGGGACGCTCGCAACCTCCTTGATCCACCAAAAGGGGTGAGCTGGCTGGCCCCAGCTGCCTCTCTCCTCCTCCTGCCACTCAAGCCGCTCCGGGCTCAGCTTCCCACCTCCACGGTTTTCTGGAGGCAGCTGGCACCAGCACTTGGGCCCAACTCTGCTCCCAACATCAAGGAACCATCACCAGACCCCGGCTCCCGTGTCTAAACGCAGCAGAGGCTTCCCCTGCGGAGCGAGGGGCTTGTCTCTCTTCCCGAAAGTTCTGCCACCCTCTCCAAGCGTTCTGGGGGCCTTGGCCCTGCACTAGGCCTGAAGATGGGGTGTTCCGTTCCTCCTCAGAAATTCTGCAGCAGTCCCCAGTGAGGTAGGAGAGGGTGAAATCAACAGACACCTACTCCGGTCTCTGAGAGAAAGAAGGAAATCCGTATCTTGCCATCCCTGGGAGGCCTGCCCCAGACCTTACTTTCCACTAACAGCCATCTTATCAGCAAGCATTTCCGGAGGGACTTTGTGCCAGGCTTTCTGCTGGGGATGGGGTCAAGAGAGCTTAAAAATCAACCACAGCATGATCCCTATCCTTGGGTTTCTCCTGGAGTGACACTCCTAAGGTGTGACATTAAAAATCCATCTGGAGGGGCGCCTGGGTGGCTCAGTCGGTTAAGCACTGACTTCAGCTCAGGTCATGATCTCACGGTTCGTGAGTTCGAGCCCCGCGTCGGGCTCTGTGCTGACAGCTCAGAGCCTGGAGCCTGCTTTGCATTCTGTGTCTCCCTCTCTCTGCCCCTCCCCTGCTCATGCTCTGTCTCTCTCTCTGCCAAAAATAAATAAACATTAAAAAAAAATTTTTTTTAAACAGGGAGGGGGACAAAACACAAGAGACTCATAAATTTGGAGAACAAACTGAGGGTTTCAGGAGGGGTTGTAGGAGGGGGGATGGGCTACATGGGTAAGGGGCACTAAGGCATCTACTCCCAAAATCATTGTTGCACTAGATGCTAACTAATTTGGATGTACATTTAAAAAAATAAAAAATAAAATAAAATAAAAACAAAAAAAAGAAAAAAATATAAGTTTTTATTTACCTTCACCTATTCCTTCTCCAGTGCTTTTCCTTTCTTTATGTAGAGCTGAGTGCTTGAACTAGATCATTTTTTCCTCTCTCCAACGAGCTGCTTTTAGCATTTCTTGCAAGGTAACAAATTCCCTCATTTCTGTTTGTCTGAGAAAGTCGTTATTTCTCCTCACTTTTGAAGGATAATTTCACAGTTCTAGGTTGATGGATTTTTTTTTCTCTTGACACTTTAAATATTTAGCTCCACTCTCTTCTTGTTTGCACGTTTTCTGAGAAATCAGACGTAATTTTTATGTTTGCTCCTATATAGAGAAGGTGGATTTTTTTTGTTTTGTTTTGTTTTGTTTTGTTTTGTTTTGTTTTGTTTTTGTTTTTCTGCCCCACCTCTGGCTTTTTTCAGGATTTTTTTCTCTCTCTTTGATTTTCTGCAGTTTGAGAATGATATATGTAGATGTAGGGTTGGGGGGGGGGTTGTTTGTTTTTGTTTTTGTTTTTTTGTGGGTTTTTTTTTTTTTTTTTTTTTGGCATTTATCCTATCTGGTGTTCTCCATGCTTCCTGGCTCATAGTTTGGGGTCTGACATTAATTTGGGGGAAATTCTCAGTCATTATTGTTTCAAGTATCTCTTCTATTCCATTCTCTCTTTCTTTTCCTTCTGGTGTTCCCATTACATGGATGTTACATCATATATAGTTGTCCCCGAGTTCTGGCATATTCTGTTCTTCTTTTTTTCTTTTTTCTTTTTTTTTTTTTCCAGCCCTTCTTTCTTTCTGCTTTTTCTCTTTGCTTTTCAGTTTTGGAGGTTTCTATTGAGAGATATCAAGCTCAGAAGTTGTCTCCTCAGCAGTGTCCAGTCTACTAATAAGCCCATCAGAGACATTTTTTTAAAGTTTATTTTAGCTATTTTTTGAGAGAAAGAGAGAGAGAGAGGAGGAGGAGCGAGCAGGGGAGGGGCAGAGAGAGAGGGAGACAGAATCCAAAGCAGGCTCCAGGCTCTGAGCTGTCAGCACAGAGCCTGATGTGGGGCTTGAACCCACAAACCGTGAGATCATGATCAAAGCCAAAGTCAGATGCTTAACTGACTGAGCCACCCAGGGGCCCCCCATCAAAGACATTCTTAATTTCTGTTATAGTGTTTCTGATCTCTTGCATTTCTCTTTTTATTTTTTCTTAGGATTTCCAGCTCTCTGCTTACATTGTTCGTCCGTTCCTACATGCTGTCTACTTTATCCATTAGTGCTCTGAGAGTATTAACAGTTGTCTTAAATTCTTGGTCTGATCATGCCAACATCCCTGCTATATCTAAGTCTGGTTTTGATGCTTGCACTGTCTCTTTAAACTGTGTTTTTGCCTTTTAGTATGCCTTGTAAATTTGTTTCTTGAGAGCAAGACAGGATGCACTGGGTAAGATGAACTACTGTAAATAAGCTTTAGTGATGTGGTCATCAGGTGTGGGAGGAGGGGAAGCATTCTATAGTTCTATGGTCAGGTCTGTTTTGTAGTGTGTCTGTGCCTCTGACCTGTGAAATTTACAGAGGCTTCTCAGTCCCTGCCCCTCCTCCATAGGGGGTTGGGACTGAAAGGCGGGGGTGTGTTCGAGTTGTGTATTTCCCTTCTCCCACATGGAAGGCTAGAAGAGGCTGAAATTGGGTATTTCCTTTCCTCGGGGTCAGTTAGGCATTGACAAAAGCCCAGCTCTGGTTAGTTTCTCCTGGGGGCCGACCTTGCTAAGAAGAACAGAATGTTCTGGCATATTTCAAAATAGTTTCTTTTCCCTTCCCCCTCCTGAAGCCTGAGGAGATTTTTCTCTGATCTTCACTGTGAGAGTCTGGTAGCTTCCTGGGGGGTAAAGCTCACAGAGGTGTTGAGTGCCCTCTAGGATGGGGCCCCTAGGGGATTTTAACTCTCAGACTTGTCCACACCGAGCCTCTAGCCATTCATCAATAACCATTCAGGTTTCCCTACCCCGGCACTGGCCTCTACAGAAGATGCTATTCGTGGGTTTCTGCTCCTGTAAATTATGATTCTCTATTCGCCTGTCAGTGTCTCCAATTTCGGGGAGTGGTTTGCACCGTGAAAGATTGGTTTGTTCAGCTTTTTACTCGTTAGGATGGAGTGGCGACTTTGAAGCTTCGTTTGTGCCAGACCAGAAGCTGGAAGCCGGAAGCCTGTTCTAAGCGTCTCATAGGTATTTGTTGATCTACTCTTTCCAATAATCCTTTGAGGAAAGGGCTAATAATATTGCCGTCACTTTACAGATCTGAGAACCGAGACTTAGCCAGTGAATTGGGTCACCGGAGAGTTAGCAAAGGCAGCGCTGGTACCCAGGCAGGCTGGCTCCAGTGCCTTGCCTCGGTGTTATGCACAAATTCTAAAAAGGTATCCAGTGATGAATTCTATCCCAGGTTTGCAAAGAGATGGGGCTAAAGGATGCAGAAACTTAAGGACGTGTGTCTGTGCAGTGGCACCCAGCCCCAGAGAGCCACTCTTGGATGCCTCCTCCCAGCCTACTTTCCTGTGACTGCTTGGCTCCTGGCTCTCGCATTCCCAACCTAAGGAGGTGCCATAAGCAAGGGACCTTAGAGTCCTTCTTCCCAGAAGCAGCCTCCTCATCTGCCCTGCTTCTGGCTCTCGACCCCTCCTCCTCCCAATCTTGATCATACGTGCCTCAGAAGCCAGCCTCAAACACCTGGATTCCACCAGCATCTCCCGGAGCCTGCCCAGTGGGAGAGGTTCCCTCGTTATGTTGTTTTTCCCCCTGGCAACCTTCAAAAAGGGGACTGTATTTACCCACTGTTGGACCAACGGGGAAGCAGAGGCTTAGAGCAAGAGCTCCCCATTCTTCGCTCTCATTCTAGCCTTCACATGCCTTTATGATCACCTACAATATTTTATGGCAACCATTTATCTGCCAATGGTTGCCGATCTACAGGGTGTAAACATTGGCAAACATGCATAAACACGATTTATTGATATCACATTAGAATATATGATACATTCGGTGACATTGCATGATAAATTCAACGCGTTTGAATTATTGCACGGCATAATTTGTTGTGCTGTGCAAAACTGCGACAAAATTGGAGTGTTAACACGGCGATTCCATTAATCCTGCACGCTGCCTTGGATGATCTATGTCTCTGATTTCCATCGAGTAAGCCCACACTTTTAGCATGCCTCGGAAAGTGTATTCGAGGGGGTTCAATCTGGAACAAAATAAAATAATATTACTTACGTATTTTGAGTTTATGGCCACTCCGTAGTAAATTAGCTTTCTCTCTTGTGAAATAAAAAATTTTAAATATACACACACATTTATTAAAATATTTTTATGCAAATATGTTTGCAATATAAAAATTGCTTAAATACAAAAGCATGCAAGAGTGAAAAGATAGACGGTTCCCTTTCCCCACTTCTCTTCCACTTTTTCCCCCAGAGGACACCCGAGTTTTGAGATTGGAGTGTGCGCCCTTCCTGATTTTTCTGAGTCCTTGAGGGATGAGTGGGGTGCCTCCCACTGGTCCACTGTGGGAATTGCAGGCTTTTCTAAAAGCATCTGATGGCCAATGCTTCAGACTGAAGGCCTAGCCTTCTATTTAAACTTGAAATGCCCTTGGGGGCTGGGGGCACCACTCTACAGAGTGATTTTGGTATTTTTGTATATGACACCGGCAGTCTGACTCACCTGATCGTGGAAGTTGTGACCTCCCAGGGTCACCAAGCCATTAAAAATTCCATGGCCAAGATCTCACTGAATCACAGATGATTCATGGGCCCCAACCGTGAGCAGGTTCCAGGGATTCAGCACGGATGATCTGTGCTTTCTGGAAGTTTGTCATCGCGGGGAGGCAGAGGTACAGGGGTGGGTGTGGGGAGATAGGTAATAAAAGGAGTAATCGAATAAACACGAACTATAATGGATGAACAAAATCCAGGCTGTGGGTATGTGTTGGGGAAGCCCTCTGACGGGTGGTATCTGGGTAGAAACCCGGTGTGGACTATGAGGGAGAGTGAAGATCTAAAGGAATGGGTTCCAGGAACAGTGGGGACAAAGCCCCGAGGCAGGAGTAACAGGGGACACAGAGGAAGCACCACTCTTGCTGTGAGCAACGGAGAGCGGGAGGAGCGGTGGGGGAGGGGGTAGGAGCAGAGAATCTGACTTGTGTTTTGTTTTGTTTTTTTTTTTAATTTTTTTTTAACGTTTATTTATTTTTGAGACAGAGAGAGACAGAGCATGAACAGGGGAGGGTCAGAGAGAGGGAGACACAGAATCCAAAGCAGGCTCCAGGCTCTGAGCTGTCAGCACAGAGCCCGACGCGGGGCTCAAACTCACGAACCGTGAGATCATGACCTGAGCTGAAGTCAGTGCTTAACTGACTGAGCCACCCAGGCGCCCCTCTGACTCGTGTTTTTAAAGAAACCCTCCGGCTGTTGCCAGGGGTCCAGTGAGGAAGCGATCGTAACCAACCGTCCGGGGCAGGGGTGCCGGTGGCTCTGACCA
This sequence comes from Leopardus geoffroyi, assembly GCF_018350155.1. Taxonomy (NCBI): domain Eukaryota; kingdom Metazoa; phylum Chordata; class Mammalia; order Carnivora; family Felidae; genus Leopardus; species Leopardus geoffroyi. The sequence goes on from NC_059336.1 coordinate 29,301,710, forward strand.
GGGTGGCAGCAATGTGGCGTGAGACGTGGTGGAGAAGGCAGAACCCACCAGCTGTCCCAAGGGATTGGATGTGGGGCGTGAAGGAAGGAGGCCGGAAAGACATCGTCTGATAGTCCGAGCCGTTCGATGATTCCAGACAGACCTCAAGCAGCGCGGCTGCTTTGCTCTTCCTTCACCAATGTGAGCCGTGGGAAACGGTAAAGTGGGAGGCTCTTTACCTCCCCCTCCAGGCTCCCTCCTGCGCCCCCATCGGCCGCCTTTCTGTGTCCAGCCCCCTTAGCCACTGTGCCGGGACCCTGGCCTAAGCTCACAAAGCATCTTCTTCAGCCAAGTTCCCAGGTGCTGAGAGCTCAACGCTAGTCCTGGAAGGAGGAGCAGGGTCCAGCGGGGAAGAAAGCTTGAGGTCCAGCTGGGAGGCTGGGGCAATCAGGGCGGACTTCTCAGAGGAGCTGGCCTGCAAAGGATGTTAGCGCTCCCTCACCCTGGCAGGGGGAGACAAGAGAAGGAAGCCATGTTGGCTCAGTGTCAGAATGTGAGGCTGGAGAGGCGGGTGGCCAAGGACCAGAGGAAGCCTGACCCTGACTGGCCAGAGTCCACTACAGTTTGGCGGGGCGGAGCAGGGGGAGGAGCCCTGCAGCGGATGATGTTTTCCATTTTTCCGGAAAGGGCCACAGCGCTCGTGAGAATTCCATCCATGCTCTTCCAGACTCCATCAGAAAGTGGAGTCTAACTTCCTCCCTAAGAGTTGCCATTTGAGACGGCCTTCACAAATGGGGTGCAGTAGAACATATGAACCATTAATGGATGTTTTATACCGCTAAGCCTGGGGGTAGTTTGTTATGCATCGTTAGCAACTGGAACCATCCCAACACACGTCAGAGTGGTGGATGATTTCCTAGTGCCATTCATGTCTCCATATTATTTCCAGGGTTATCAATGTCTGAGTAGGCGTTATGCACAGGCGGTAAGGCTAATTATGGCCTTTTATCTAAATATTATTTTACTTTTGTTCCCCATCGTGCTTGGCTGGTGCCTGTGCGTTGGGGAGGCAGTCACCCTCCCCACCCAAGGCAGGGACAACCCTTGTGATCCTGTTTAAGAGCAGGGTTTTCTCTTCATGATGCTTTCTCGTAATATGACCTGCCTGCTCTTTGTGAAGGAGGAGACTGGCGGGGGGAGGGAGTGGAGAGATGGGACCCGAGATCGGGGGGCTTATCTGCCCATCGGGTGCCTCCCACGTCAGCCCCGTCCCAAACACGCCATCCACCAGTCATGTCTGTATCGCAACCACCTGGAGCACCTGCTGTGTGTCCAGAACTGCACCCCACACACGAAAACACGATGGTCTGTGGCTTCCTGGAGCCTATACCGTAATGCGGAGCCAAACAGAACAAGCGAACAAATAAAATACAAACCGTTTGCGATCAGCGCGGTGAAGGAAAGCCAGGGGGGTTGTCCTGGGGAATAACAGGCCACCTTCCCTCCATGGCCAACGAATGTCTCTCTGAGGAGTCGTCTTTCAGCTCAGACCTGAAGGGGCCACACTTGGTAGGTCTGTCCGAAATCCACGGAAGCCGACACTGGCTGGACCCAGGAGAGGAGGCAATCTCAAAGGGACCCCAGGAAACTCCCAGACCGGGTGGAGAAGACAGAGGACAAGGCTTAGAAAGCGGCAGGAGCAAAGGGTGACCACACAGGCAGCATCGCAGCGAGAATTGCATCACAAAACCCACGGAGTGAGCACGTGATTGCTGACCTAAGAATAAGATATAGAAGAACCCATCTGGGCCCCCAGAGCCATCACCATCGTCCCCCAGAATGGAGTCCTCACTGTCCCCAGTCTTGCCGCCACCTCCCAATTAACAATTCCAGGTGAGGGGCGCCTGGGTGGCTCAGGCGGTTAAGCGTCCGACTTCGGCTCAGGTCATAATCTCAAAGTCCGTGAGTTCGAGCCCCGCATCAGGCTCTGTGCTGACAGCTCAGAGCCTGGAGCCTGCTTTGGATTCTGTGTCTCCCTCTCACTCTGCCCCTTCCCTGCTCATGCTCTGTCTCTGTCTCAAAAATAAATAAAAACATTAAAAAATTAAAAAAAAAAATTCCAGGTGAGCACATGTGCTTGGTTGAGCCTAAGTCACATAATGATGATCTTGCTGCATCCAAGTCTGGGGACTTTGGACAAGATATCTGGATCTGCAGCAGCCACCTACGAAACAAGTGTGGGGGACACCTGGGGGGCACCGCCAGTTAAGCATCTGATTTCGGTTCAGATCATGATCTCACGCTTCGTGAGTTTGAGCCCCGCGTCGGGCTCTGTGCTGACAGCCCAGAGCCTGGAGCCCGCTTTGGATTCTGTGTCTCCCTCTCTCTCTGCCCCTCCTCCGCTCACGCTCTGTCTCTCTCTCTCTCTCTCTCTCTCAAGACTAAATAAAACATTTGAAAAAAAGAAACCACAAGCGTGAAGAAGAAAAGCCAACAGCCAAGGAGAGCGTGACGGAAAGCCGAAAAGAACGAGGCCCTTGATGACACTGCCGAACTGCTACACCCGCCTTGAGACTGTCTCATTCTGGCCATTTTATTAAGCCGACAATAAAGCCCTTCAGAACTTAAGCCACTGTTGTCAGAGGTCCTATCACTGGCAGCAAAAGCACTTTTGTTAACTGCGATCGAGGGAAAGCGACGCGTGCTCAAGTAACTCACGTCTAAGATGACTGATAGGATGTGCTCTGATGGGTGGAAAAAGCAGGGCAGTAAGGTTGCTCGCTTTTTTCTTTTCTTTTTCTTTTTATTTATTTATTTATTTATTTTTAATTTTTTTTTTCAACGTTTATTTATTTTTGGGACAGAGAGAGACAGAGCATGAACGGGGGAGGGGCAGAGAGAGAGGGAGACACAGAATCGGAAACAGGCTCCAGGCTCTGAGCCATCAGCCCAGAGCCCGACGCGGGGCTCGAACTCCCGGACCGCGAGATCGTGACCTGGCTGAAGTCGGACGCTTAACCGACTGCGCCACCCAGGCGCCCCTCTTTTTCTTTTTTTTTAAATAAATCGGGATCAACAGGGAGTTCTTGTTAAACGCACATTCTCACAGCCCATCATCCAAACTCACTGGCTCAGAATCGTGAGGCATATGCATTTTATGGCATCCAGATGTATCTGATGTAGGCGCGCGATGAGCATCGCCGATGAATTCTGCCAACCCAGGCGCCCTGGCTCAGAGGAGCTTCGGGACAGGTGAACCCAAGTCTACGCCATTTTCTGAGCCCTCCTCTCTGAATGCCGACTTCCCATCTGCAAAACTACATGTGGTCGTGACGATCAAGCACTTAGCGGTGCTTGGACACAGAAACGGTATCGTTAAAAAATTAATAGTAGGGGCGCCTGGGTGGAGCAGTCGGTTAAGCGTCCGACTTCAGCCAGGTCACGATCTCGCGGTCTGGGAGTTCAAGCCCCGCGTCGGGCTCTGGGCTGATGGCTCAGAGCCTGGAGCCTGTTTCCGATTCTGTGTCTCCCTCTCTCTCTGCCCCTCCCCCGTTCATGCTCTGTCTCTCTCTGTCCCAAAAATAAAAAAAATAAAAAAAATAAAATTAATAGTAAATTAATCATCAAACCAAGTATTTAAATTATTAAATTACATTGTTAAATGAATAATGGTTACATGAATTAAATTATTAAAATTATTTAAAATAATAAATAATATTATTTCTCGTACCAGACCGTCTGGGGGACCCCAGCTCTGCCTCTCAACTGGCCGTAGGACTTTGGCAAATTACTTAAACTCTCTGTGCCTCCGTTTCTTCATTTGTACGATGCAGATTAATACCTGTGCCTGCCTCACAGAGCCGAGTTAATCATGTTGAGCTCTTAGAACAGTGCCTGACAGAGGAAGTGTTTGGTAAAGGGCAACTTTAAATATTATTGCCAGGCCCAAGCACTGGTCCAAGCATCGCCCTGGCCAGAGGCTCCCCACCCCGATCTGAGGGCTAGGGTTCGAGAGTATTAGGGAGGAGGGAGGACTCGATCGTTCTGCCTGGAGGTAACTGGGAGGGGAGATTTGATCTCCCCTTTGGTCAGGGTGGTCTTGATTAGACTGGCAGCACTGGGGAAAGACCCAGGCTGAGGCTCAGCTCACAGCTCTGAGGGTTTGCCTGGAGTAGAGAGGAGGTCCTCTCCTCCGGAGACTCACAGATGTAGACGCTGAGAGATGTGGCCTGGATATTAAGGAAAGACTCCAGGGTGACGAAGGCTGGGGACGGCCTGCTGCAATCTTAAGGACAACCAACAGAGGGAGACCTAGCCTGCAACCAGCCTCCCTAAAATTCAGCAACAAGCAAAAAGACTGACCCAGGAAACCGGGTGATTTCGATGGGCACAACACAGAATCAGCACCATAGAAAGTGCATTCACAGCACTGGGAGCTTGTTAGAGCTGCATGTATTAATATGGTATGGATTTTTAAAAAAGAAAACAGGGGGCGCCTGGGTGGCGCAGTCGGTTAAGTGTCCGACTTCAGCCAGGTCACAATCTCACAGTCCGTGAGTTCAAGCCCCGCGTCAGGCTCTGGGCTGATGGCTCAGAGCCTGGAGCCTGTTTCCGATTCTGTGTCTCCCTCTCTCTCTGCCCCTCCCCCGTTCATGCTCTGTCTCTCTCTGTCCCAAAAATAAATAAACGTTGAAAAAAAATTAAAAAAAAATAATAATAAAAATAAAAAAAAAATAAAAAAGAAAACAGCATAAAACAATACCAGACAGCCTCGCATAAAGGAATAAGGGGGAAAAAATAGAATAAAGGACATAAGAGAAAGGGCAAAACAAAAACAAAAACAAAAACAAAAAAATGAAGCAGAAAACATTCAGTAGAAATGCTCAACAAAGCAAAACATTGATTTATTGAAAAAAATTAATAAAACCGACAAATGTATAAAAATGTATAATGTATACAATCTATAATGTATAAAAATGTCATTTGTATGACAATAATTACACGATGGATTGGGGAGGAGAGGGAGGTATCCTAAAGTTTCTTTTTTTTTTATTTTAATAAAAATTTTTTTTTATGTTCATTTATTTTTGAGACAGAGACAGAGCATGAGTGGGGGAGGGGGAGAAAGAGAGAGACACAGAATCCAAAGCAGGCTCCAGGCTCCAAGCTGTCAGCACAGAGCCTGACGCGGGGCTCGAACCCATGAACCATGAGATCGTGACCTGAGCCGAAGTCAGACGCTTAACCGACTGAACCACCCAGGCGTCCCTTTTTAAAAAAAACTTTTAATGTTTATTTTTGAGAGAGAGAGAGAGGAGCAGGGGCAGAGAGAGAGGGAGACAGAAGATCCAAAGCAGGCTCTGCACTGACAGCAGAAAGCCTACTGTGGGGCTTGAACTCACGAACCGTGAGATCATGACCTAAGCCTAAGTCTAACGCCCAACCGCCTGAGCCACCCAGGTGTCCCTGAAGTAAAGTTTCTACACGCAATTCACAGTAAGTCAATATTCATCCAAACGGGATTGTTTTAAGATACTAATTGTAAGCCCAGGGCAATCACTAAGAAAATAAGTTTAAAAATTACAGTGAAAGAAACAAGGCAATGAAAATGGTATACTGGAAAACACCTACTCAACACAAAAGAAATCAGTAATACAGGAAGGAAGACACAAAACAGAAAACAAATCGGCAGATATAAATTCTATCCTAACGGTAATTACCTTAAATGCTCTCAGTGTCTATCTCTGTGATTCCCGCCCCCCACCACCACCCCAAAAGGCAGAGGTTGGCAGAATGCATAAAGAAAATAAAAGGACGTGACCCAACTCTACGCTGTCTACATGAGACACACTTTAGATTCAAAGAGGCAAATGTGTTGAAGGTAAAAGGATACACAAAGACATACCACGCAAACAACAACCAAAAGAGCTGGGGAGTCCATTCTAACATTAGACAAAATAGACTTTAAGACAAACATTCTCATTAGAGACACAGTAATGGCTGTTCCTGGTGCAGGATCTGTGTGGACAAAGCCCAGAAATACACACGCTTCCCTTCACTCTGGAAGGTTCTCTTGAACACTGGTGTTTAAGGACCGTTGGTGTAGGAAGTAGGCCGATAAAAGATTTCCTTTGACCCGTACTTTGGAATCAGGCCTCCCATCTTTTGGAGGGATGGTCCTAAGGTGTATTCCAGACAGTTCTCAGAAAGTGGCCGGCAACTCCTCCCAGTTGCCCAGAAGAGGTGCCTTGGTCCATCCAGGCTGCGCTAACAAAGCCCCACGGACTGGCCGAAACTCCTTTCTCACACTTCAGAAGCCTGGAAGTTCGAGAGAAGGGCACCTGTGTGCTCAGGTTCCGGTCAGGGCCCTCTGTCGGGTTGCAGACTACTGACTTCTTGATGTGTCCTCATGTGGCAGGAGGGACAAGGGAGCTCTCTGGGGTCTCTTCTTTTTTTTTAAATTTTTTTTTTTTCAACGTTTATTTATTTTTGGGACAGAGAGAGACAGAGCATGAACGGGGGAGGGGCAGAGAGAGAGGGAGACACAGAATCCGAAACAGGCTCCAGGCTCTGAGCCATCAGCCCAGAGCCCGACGCGGGGCTCAAACTCGCGGACCGCGAGATGTGACCTGGCTGAAGTCGGACGCTTAACCGACTGCGCCACCCAGGCGCCCCTCTGGGGTCTCTTCTATAAGGGCACTAATTCTGTCCATGAAGTCTCAGTCCTCATGGCCTACTGACCTCCCAGAAGCCCCTCCTCTCAATACCATCACATTGGAGGGTGAGGATTTCAGCATATGAATTTCGGGTGGGACACTTACTAATACACGCTTGATTGACCTTCCTCACCTCCGTAACACCGGAATGCTCCTTCTGCTTCCTTGGATCATCTTCCAGATCAACTATGCGCACCCAAGCCCTTGTCTTAAGCTCTGCTTTCAGGGGAAGCCAAAGACACCACTCAACACTGCCCCCTGCAGGCCTCCCCAGACACTTGCTGGGGATCCTCCTGAGTGGGTGACAACCTTTGATTGCCCTAAGCATCCCTAGACCCCATGCTTCTGGACTGCTGTGGCCTAGCCCTCTTCACCTCCAAGAAGCCATCTGAACTCAGGAAAAAGTAGCCAAAAGAAAACGATCAAGGCCCTTGACTTCATACAACATTTAAAACACTTCATGTAAGATGAAAGTGTGATACACAGGCCAGGGTGACTGGAAGCAGCAGTCCAGGGGCCAAGAGGACCAGAGGAGAGAGCCCAGAGCTTCTGGCAGGGACAAAGGTGGAAATCAGAGCAGACTGGGGAGAGACAAAAAAATTGGTTTTCAATGGGTGTTTGTGGCGCCTGAGGGGTATCCTGGGGAAGGTTGGTTATCGGTCTCTGGAATTCAGGAGACAGATGTTCAAAAGATATCAAGCCTAAGCCTTTGATCAACTCAAAGTCCTGGCCCTGGATGAGGTCAGTGAAGGTGAATGGTTAGAGCAGAAGTTTCAGAATCACTGTTTTCCCATCTAACTAGTGATTTCTGAGGGGTGGGGTTCTTTTTTGTTAAGTTTATTTATTTACTTTGGAGGGGCGGAGAATGAGCAGGGGAGGGGCAGAGAGAGGGGGAGACAGAGGATCCTAAGTGCTCACAGAGCCGGATGTGGGGCTCGAACTCACGAACCGCGAGATCATGACCTGAGCCCAAGTCAGACACCTAACCGAATGAGCCACGCGGGCACCCCATGAAGGGTGGGGTTCTAACCATAATGAAGGAATTTCTGTCGAAGAGTACTTCTATTCTTTCTGAAGGAATGTCTGTTTTAACTTCAGACACCTCTCTTTTGCAGCTTTGTTGAGGTGAAATGGACAAATAAAATTGTAAGATATTTAAAATGGACACCCTGATGATTTGCTATACGTATACATTGTGAAAAGATCCTCTCCATCTAGTTAATTAAGACATCCATCCTTTCCCAGATTTATCTGTGTGTGTGTGTGTGTGTGTGTGTGTGTGTGTGAATATTTACATTCCCCTCTCTTAGCAGATTTCTTTTTTTTTTTTATTTAAAAAAAAATTTTTTTTTTAACATTTATTTATTTTTGAGACAGAGAGAGACAGAGCATGAACGGGGGAGGGGCAGAGAGAGGGAGACAGGGAGACAGGGAGAATCTGAAACAGGTTCCAGGCTCTGAGCCATCAGCCCAGAGCCCAACGCGGGGCTCGAACTCATGGACCGCGAGATCATGACCTGAGCTGAAGTCGGACACTTAACCGACTGAGCCACCCAGGCGCCCCTCTCTTAGCAGATTTCAATTACACAATCCAGTGTTATCAACTATAATCACCATTTTGTACCGTGGACCCTCAGACCCTCCTCGTCTTCTAGCTATAAGTTTGTGCCATTTTACCAACCTCTCCCTGTTTCCCCCAGCAGACCCCCGGCTCCTGGCAACCATCATTCTTTCTGTCCCTATGAGTTCACTTTTTTTCAAAAATACCCTTTCCATTTGTTATTTTAGGCAAATGTATCTGTAGCGGTCGAGAATGAGAGAACAGGACCAAAGACAGTGTCATGGTGACCCCCATGTTTTCACCTGTTGGATGTTCCTCTTGACCTCGGCTTCCCACCTGCAGGAGGGGGTCCAGCTCCCAACACACGCCCCAGCTCAGTGCGCAGGCTGGTTCCAGTCTCTTGTTAATGCTGCTGAGCCTGTCCGGTCCCCCAAACACCGCACGCCACGAGATTTGCTCAAGGGAGGCAAAGAGCGTTTATTTGTTGTGTATAGTTAATACCTGACAGGTGCCAAGTCCCCCTGGGCTGTTTCAGGGGGCGGTTCCCCAAGATAGGCCACCGGCCTGCTCCCCTGTAAAGAGTGCCACCTGTAAATTCAGGATGAGACACCAGCTCCATCAAAGGCCCAGTCCCTGGGGAGCAACCAAAGTCTGGGAAGAGAAAAGTCGGCCTTTCCAGTGCAGACAAGATGACGTAGACTTGATCTCCCTGCTTGTCCCCACTCAATACTGTTAGAAACCCTTGAAGTAATTCAAGAGGCAACCAAAAGAGAACCTTCCAGAGGGAAGGCGGTAAGATGAGGGTGATCTGGTTAGAGACCCAGGACTAGCGGAACGACACAACGGCAGGGCCTCTTACATCCGCCACCCTGCAGAAGAAGGCGACCCGCCCCCCCCCCTGACCCCAACATAGCAAGTGAAGGTGGCCCAACCAGGCTCATTCCTCCCCTGGATCAAACAGGAGTCCCCCCAACACCACCCAGCAGACCCCAGCACTGGCAAGCAAGTGGGCCCATCCTAATCCCACAGGCAGCTGGGGCTTCCCTCCCCACCCAGAGATGCCAGGTGCCCGGTGGCCTCAGCAAGGGACATCCCGCCACAACCATCACCAAGAAATCTCCAAGCCCAGACGGTTTCATCGGAGAATTCTACCAAACATTAAAGAAGAATCGACACGGATTTTTGTGCCGTCTCTTATAGAACATAGAAAAAAGAACACTTCTCAGGTTTTCTCGGCCCGCCTGTATCTGGCTTTGGCATCAGGGTGATATTGACTTCAAGTTGTCGTGCGTCTCAAGGTCTCGTTCCTCTTTATGGCTAAACATCTTTCATATTCTTAAAGCATCAACATGATAGACATGGAGAACAGATTACTGGTTTCCAGGGGTTACCGATGGGGAGGGGGCATGCGGGAGGGAGGTGGGTGTGGTTACAAAAGAGCGACATGTGACGTCCTTATGTAGATGACACTGTTCTGTATCTTGGCTGTGGTGGTGGATACACAAACCTACACGGGTGATAAAAATTTGCACGCAACTGGGGCGCCTGGGTGGCGCAGTCGGTTAAGCGTCCGACTTCAGCCAGGTCACGATCTCGCGGTCCGTGAGTTCGAGCCCCGCGTCGGGCTCTGGGCTGATGGCTCAGAGCCTGGAGCCTGTTTCTGATTCTGTGTCTCCCTCTCTCTCTGCCCCTCCCCCGTTCATGCTCTGTCTCTCTCTGTCCCCCCAAAATAAATTAACGTTGAAAAAAAAATTAAAAAAAAAAATTTGCACGCAACTAAATACACACACATTAATATGAGTAAAACGGGAAATCTAAATAAAGCCCATGAACCGTGTTAATGTCAGCATCTCGACGGTAATATTGTACTAGAGTTTTGTAAGATGTTACTCCTGGGAGAAACGGGACAAATGGTACCTGAGCTCTCTCTGTGTTATGTCTTACAACTGCATGTGATTCTGCAATTATCTCAGAATTAAAAGCTTCATTGCGCCATCTGCCAAGAGCCAGCCCTGGTCCTCTTTGTGGATCTAGGGGTTCACACAGCAGGTGTCTGGTCCACCAGCAAGAGGACCAGCCCGGGGGGAGAGATCTACTGGGGACGAGCGTGGGAAAAGAATCAGAGGCAGGCGTGGAGCTGTTCCATCAGGGCATTCCTCATTCCTAGAGCCTGGTCAAAATTAAAGATGGCGTCATAAGTTCCATGTGGTCATGACCTCTGGCTTCCAAGAATTGTCTCCCTGGTGGGGGGGGGGGGGTGGGGGGCGGTGGAGGGGACACAGTGCATGACCCAGGCTTAAGGACAAATCAAAAAACTCTACAAGGTTTGTCTGAAAAACATCCGTCACCCACTTCCTTTCCCCTAATTGCCCCCTCTCCAGTGACAACTTCTTTCCCTTTTCGTGGTAAATAGAATTCTAAGATGGCCGCTGTGAGCGTTAATTTTTTTTTTTTCTTTTTATTGGAGTATAATTGCCATACAACATTTTATTAGTTTCGGGCATACAATGTAATGGTTTTATATTTGTATATATTGTGAAATGATCGCCACAAGTCATTAACCTCTGTCACCATACGTAGTTAACAAAATTTTGTTCTTATGGTGAGAACTTCTAAGAGGTACCCTCTTAGCAAGTTTCAAACGTGCAATACAATGTTAGTAACTACAGTCACCATTCTGTACGTTACGTTCCCAGGACTTATTTATTTTATGACTTGAAATGTGTACCTTTTGAACGCCTTGGACCCATTTCGCCAACTCTCCACCCCACGCCTCGGCCACCTACCAATCTGTTCTCTGTATCTGCGAGCTTGGTTGATTTTGCGTGATGGTCAATTTTATGTGTCAACTTCACGGGGCCACACGGGGCCCGGATCTTTGGTCGAACATTGTTCTGAGTGTTTCTGTGAGGTTTTTTGGATGAGATTAACATTTAATTTGGTAGACTGTGGGGTCACTTAGCAAGTAACCGTGGATGGCCCCTCGCAGCCGAGAGCAGTCCCCAGCCCACAGCAACACAGCAAGGACCACAGTCCTACCCCTGCAGCGTTCTGTCAACAACCCGAATGAGTCTGGAAGAGAGCCTCAAGCCACCAATGAGAGGGAAGGCCTGGCCAACAACTTGATTTCAGGCAGGTGAGGCCCTCAGCAGAGGATCTAGTCACACTAAGCCTAGACCTTCAGAAACTGGCCTAAGACATGGCTCGGGGTTCTTTTGGTTTGGTTTGTTTTTTCACAAACGGTTTTATTTCACAGATGCAAGGTCATAATTTCTGACTATTCCTCCCCACGCTGGAGAATATGGACTTGTTATATTTGGTTACTACTCAAGTTTAAGGAACTCAGAACATTGTCAAAAGACGCTAATAAGCACACCCCCCTTCCTTCATCCTTTAAAGAGAAGTGAGGTTCTTTTCAGGGCACCTGGGTGGCTCAGTCAGTTAAGTGTCCAACTCCCGATTTCGGTTCAGGTCGTCATCTCGCAGTTCGTGGGACTGATCCCCACGTTGGCTCTGAGCTGAGCCTGGAGCCTGCTTGGGATTCTCTCCCTCTCTCCCTCTGCCCCTCTTGTTCACTTGTGCTCTCTCTCTCTCTTAAAAAAAAAAAAAAATTTTTTTTTAAATAAAGAGAAGTGGGGGCGCCTGGGTGGCGCAGTCGGTTAAGCGTCCGACTTCAGCCAGGTCACGATCTCGCGGTCCGGGAGTTCGAGCCCCGCGTCAGGCTCTGGGCTGATGGCTCGGAGCCTGGAGCCTGTTTCCGATTCTGTGTCTCCCTCTCTCTCTGCCCCTCCCCCGTTCATGCTGTGTCTCTCTCTGTCCCAAAAATAAATAAACGGGAAAAAAAAAATTAAAAAAAAAAAAAATAAAGAGAAGTGAAGTACTCCTCCATTTTCTGCAATAGAATTAAATCAAAAACCAGAATGGAACAGCCAATGGGGGAGGAGGAGGAGGAGCATGGTAAATTCCCTTCATCACGTTAGTGGGTTGCTACATACACTAATCCAGAATGACACCATACAATTAGATTATACGGGTTTTTTTTCTTTATGTGGTGAAATTCACGTAACATAAAATTAACCACTTTAAAGGGAACAATTCAGTGGCCTTTAGTACACTCACAGTGTTGGGCATCCACCCATGAAGCAGTCACTCCCTATCTCCCCTCCCCTCAGCCCTTGGCAACCGTCAGCCAGTGGTGTCTCCCTGGATAGTTCCTAGAAAAGGAATCATATAGCGTGTGACCCTCTGTGTCTGACTTCTTCTGCTCAGCATAATGCTTTCAAGGCTCGTCCAGCCCGAAGCACGTATTAGCATGTCATTCTTTTAAGGGCCGCATGCTACTCCATTGTATACCTGCCCCACAATTTGTTCATTCATGCATCCGTTGATGCACGTGTCGATTGCTTCCCCCTTTCAGCCATTGTGAATCATGCTGCCATGAACATGGTATACATGTACTCGTTTGAGGACCTGTTCTCAATCATTTTGAATACACACCTCGAGGTGGAATTGCTGGCTCGTATGGTAATTTTATGTTTAACTTCTTGCCGAGCCATCACTCTCTTTTCCATACGTGTTGCGTTAGCTGCTCTTTGCGGTAATTTACTATGCAGAATTAAAAAAACAAATACACAGGGGCGCCTGGGTGGCTCAGTCAGGTAAGTGTCCGACTTCGGCTCAGGTCGTGATCACATGGTTTGTGAGTCCGAGCCCCGCGTCAGGCCCTGTGCTGACAGCTCGGAGCCCGGAGCCTGCTTCGGATTCTGTGTCTCCCTCTCTCTCTGCCCCTCCCCCACTTGTGCGTGCGTGTGCGTGTGTGTGTGTGTGTGTGCATGCGCGCTCTCTCTCTCTCAAAAATAAACATTAAAGGGGCGCCTGGGTGGCTCAGTCGGTTAAGCGTCCGACTTCAGTTCAGGTCACGATCTCGCGGTCCGTGAGTTCGAGCCCCGCGTCGGGCTCTGGGCTGATCGCTCAGAGCCTGGAGCCTGCTTCCGATTCTGTGTCTCCCTCTCTCTCTGCCCCTCCCCCGTTCATGCTCTGTCTCTCTCTGTCTCAAAAATAAATAAACGTTAAAAAAAAAAAACCATTAAAAATTAAAAGAAAACACACCTTTCTTGTACCTGATTATTTAAAAATCTACATCCATATCTTCAGATAACATGCTCTGGATAATTTAATTGCTGCTTCTTTATTTTCCAGAAATAGAGTAAGAATTGTCCCTTGACTTCCCACCATGGAAAATGAAGGTCAGGTCCTCTTAATTCCCACCCCCCACCCCACCCCCAGTACAGTCTTCCCGTCCTCCTCCTCCTCCCTGGGTGGTTATGTCATAACTTTGGTTTGATTATTATGTAGTGCTTATATTATTATAATATCCATGTAGTTACCATGCTTACTCTTCCTTTCCTGCACAAAATTTGTTTTCTCTGGAGTTAATGATTTAAAATCTAGGCTTTATATTTGCTTCATTGTCTTTTCTTTCTTTAATTTTTCTAAATATTTATTTCTTTTCGAGAGAGAGACAGAGTACAAGCAGGGGAGGGGCAGAGAGAGGGGGAGACACAGAATCCGAAGCGGGCTCCAGGCTCCGAGCGGTCAGCACAGAGCCCGACGCGGGGCTCGAACTCACAGACTGCAAGATCATGACCTGAGCTGAAGTCGGACGCTTAACCGACGGAGCCACCCAGGCGCCCCACACTTGCTTCATTTTTTATGTACTTACTACTATTTCAAAAATCAAACACTCTGCCAATTGCTGAAATAGCCTCTCAAGCTTTATGGACATCTCAGCTATTCTATTTTATCATGCTGGAGAAGCTTCTCACAGTCTGCTGACCTACTGGACCCTGGACTGGTTGCCCCGTATGGCCAGTGCCCAGCAGGAGTCCTGGGGGGTCTCCCTTCCGGCTCATTCTGGAATCTGTACCTCTTCTCTGTTGGAGTTCCTGTTTCTTATATCGCCGATCTTTTCTCCTTCCCTGACTTACTCCCTCTTTTATGTTGCAAGATATGCTCCGGTAATTTCCCAAGAAAGGGTCCTTGGAGGAAAATCTTTTGAGACCTTGCATGTCTACAAATGTCTTTATTTTAGCCTCACACTTGGCTTACAGCTTGGCTGGATGGAGAAATCTGCAGCGGAAATTATTTTCCAGCAGAATTTCCTGCATTCTAGTGTTCTTGAGAAAATGGAAGTCACTTCTGTTCCCAATTCTTTGTATGTGCTCTGTTCCTTTCCCCTGGGGGCTTGTAGGATCTTCTCTTTGTATTTAGTAGTCTGTAATTTCACAAGACCTGGCGGGAGTCCGTATTCAGCTGTCATCCATTCTATTTGTCATTCAGAAAGTCCTTTCAGGGGCGCCTGGGTGGCTCAGTCGGTTAAGCGTCCAACTCCAGCTCAGTTCATGATCGCGTGGTTCTTGAGTTCAAGCCCCGCGTCAGGCTCTGCGCTGACAGCTCGAAGCCTGGAGCCTGCTTTGGATTCTGTGTCTCTGGCTCTCTCTGCCTCTGCCCCACTTGCACTCTGTCTCTCCCAAAAATAAATAAACATTTAAAAAATTAAAAAAAAAAAAAAAAGTCCTTTCAACCTGGAAAGGCATGTCCTTTGGTTCTGGAAATTTTAAGTATTTCATTGATAATTCATGTCTGCCCCCATCTATCTCTTTTTTAATATATTTTTTAAGTTTATTATTTACTTTGAGAGAGAAAGAGAGAGAGCAAGGGACGTGGAGGGGAGGAGAGGGCAGAGAGAGGGAGAGACAGAATCCCAAATGGGCTCTGCGATGACAGAACAGAGCCCGATTTGGGGCTCGAACTCACAAGTCCACAAATCATGACCTGAGCTGAGATCAAGAGTCGGATGCTTAACAGACTGAACTAGGTGCCCCTGTCCCCATCTATCTCCTTATGAAACTCCCATTGTTCGCATATTGGACTTTATGGACTGGCCTTGAAATTTTCTCATCTTTTCTTTATCATGCACACTTCCTTGTTTTTCTTTTTATGCTACTCACTGTGCAATATCTTCAACTTTCTCTGCCAAGACTTACATTCTAGTTTTTTGTTTGTGCTATCAAATCTGCAGCTTCCTAGAGCTTTTTGTTTATTTTGAACGTTCCTTTTTTTTTTTTTTTTTTTTAATCATAGCCTGGTTTTGTTCCATGACTGCACTATCTTTCCATGGTTCTGAGGTTCCCAAACGTAGTTTATTCTTCTGAAATACTTTCGCCTCAAACAGGCTCTTTCGTCCAAGTTTCTTGTTTCAGTATGTTTATTTTTTTCCCCCTCGTTCATGGTGAGAAGTTTTCTGCAGATGTCTGGTAATGCTTTTCTGCTCATAGTTAAGGATGGGGGCATGAAGGGTTGATAGGAGGTGCTGGGGGAGGCCTGGGGACAGGAGCGTCATGGGCGCCGTGACAGCTTTGGGCTCTTTAGCTAGGAAACTCCAAATCCGCATCTTGAAGTCTTTCCTTTGGGGCCGGTCAGGCTTCTGACAGGTGTTTCCTCCTGGCGGCCAGCATCACGGGTCAGAAGCTGAGAGGGAGGCGGAGGAGGGGTGGGCCAGCCTCTCAGCCTGTCGTGTGCAAGCCGCCCCCTCGAAGCACCTGTTTTCAGCGCGATACCCCGGCCCCTAACGCTGTGTCTGTGCACCGGTTCTCTCCGAAGACTAAAGCTTCATAAACAGACTTCCAACCAACTCTTATTTTATTAGCAAGAGCCCCTGCACCCCAGCCTCCGATTATGGAGATGTCTGCCGCTGTCTGTTCCAGAGCCTTGGGGGGTGGTGGCAGCGGGGGGAGGGGGGAGCTCTGCGGTGACTACTGAGTTGGTTTTCACCCCTGCCTGGCTCTCTCCATTGGTGATTCCGGGTTGGGACGTGTTTTTCAGGTCTGCTAGCAATTTGCCACGCTTTCCTGTGCTCTCCACATTTCTAAGTTTTGCTGCTGTCACCTTCTCTCGGGGGTCTCCCATTCCTGGGCATGTATGCGTTTTGCGTAAAAGTTCCTTCCTGCCATTTTGGTGAGGTTTCAGGAAAGGCCTGCCCGTATCTGCTCCAGTGTCCTTCTTCCCCCACCCCTCCTCGTTCTGCAAAGTTCTCAGTGAGGCTGCGCGGGAGCATTCCCGGCTGGCTTTCTGGGGTGACGGGCCTGAGGACCATCCTGGACACAGCCAGAGCCAGAAGACCAGAAGGCTCTCACACATCGTTCATTTTCTTTCTGTGTCAGCTCCCTTGAGAGTTTGAAGGATGCTTTGGGGCGGCTGAGATTGGGGATTCGGTTGTGGGAGTATTTTTCCCAACTGGTTCCATTTGAGATTGAATAAAAATAATAAAAAATAAAAAATAAAAGCACTCAGAACTCACAAGAAGAACATCATTCTCCCAACAGAATTAGATTACCTTTAATTCATTTCCTGGGAAACTTTTGCTAAAATGGCCTCTCCCAGCCCTGAGCTAACCCGTTCTCTGTTTATGCATTTCTTGGGAATCATCAATTTCTAACATGTGCTGTAATTATGCAGCGTATTTGGTTTCTCTCTCTTATAAACATCGGAGTTTCTTTAAGGCTGGGGACTCTGTCTTATTCATTTTTATCTCTTTCTCCCCACCCCCTTATTGTCGCTTTGCCAGGAGCAGGTGTTAATAAACATTTTATAAATGATGGAGTGAATGAATGAATGAATGAATGAAGGGCTTCTGAGCAAGATAATACCTGGGAGCAGGAGTGTGTCTAACTCCTTAATCTTGCACAGTGCCTTGCCCAGTGTAGGTACTAACATGCATTCAGTAGCTGGCAAGTAGAAATGGGGCGTCTTCAATAGTGCTAACCGGAGAAGCAAGAACGTAGCAATCTCCTTGTATGCCTGCTGTGTTCCTGCTGTGTCTATCCTCGCCCCATAAATAGCAGCAGCTATTTACTGAAGAAATGAAGAAACAAACAAACAAAAAAAAATTGTCATCGGACTGAACGTTGATCCGCTGCATAACCCGGGTTAAGAATATAGGCTCCAAACTCAGGCTGCACGGGTTCAAGTTTGGCTCTATCAGTATTCAAATTTGTGACCTTGAGACGTATACGCATCCTTTCCGAGCCTCGGTTTTCTCCTCTAAAAAGGGGGCACCACACCGGTGACTAATAATACATAAGAGCAGGTTTGAGCAGCGGCACACAGGAAGCACAACGGTACGTGGTGACTGTTGTAGTTTCTCGAAAAGGTAGAGAAAAGAAGGATCTTAAATGTTATATCATGACCTAACCTTTGTGAGCCCTGGTCTTACTGCTTCCAGAAACAACAGATTTAAAAAAATTTTTTTTTTAATTTTTTTTTCAACGTTTATTTTTGGGACAGAGAGAGACAGAGCATGAACGGGGGAGGGGCAGAGAGAGAGGGAGACACAGAATCGGAAACAGGCTCCAGGCTCTGAGCCATCAGCCCAGAGCCTGACGCGGGGCTCGAACTCATGGACCGCGAGATCGTGACCTGGCTGAAGTCGGACGCTTAACCGACTGCGCCACCCAGGCGCCCCCAGAAACAACAGATTTTAAAGGTCAGTCAGTCATTCCTTATTCTTCTAGTCCAAGTGGTCCAGAGCGATGATCCAGCCCCTACTGGATGAACGCCCAGTCTCTCACATCTCTTTCTCTCCCTGTTTCTCTCCAGAACTGTACCTGGGGCTTATATGATGGAGTCCTCTGTTCACAGACAGGCTGTCTGCTCCTTGACTGTGACAGGTGATGTGTGCCGGACCCCACGCGGCCCCCTGGGAGTGGGGCTGGCTCCCAGGGCCACAGGCTTTCACTTACTGTACTTGGTGATCTCTGAGCTACCTACATCTGTGATTTGGCGTCTGACATTCCCTCGGGGAAATTCTCGTTTGTGATTGCTTTGAGTATTTCTTGTTTCTTTCTCTCTCTCTTATAGTCTGGCATTCCCATTAAGCAGACGTGACACTTTGTGTAGTTGTCCCACGATTCTGGATGTTCTGTTCTGGTTTGGGTGGGGAATTGGTTTTTGTTTATTTTTTTCTCTCTTTGTTTTTCTTCTTTGGAAGTTATCGATCGACATAACCTCAAGCCCACTGATTCTTTGTCAGCCCTTTCCAGTCTTCTGATGAACCCATCAAAAGCATTCTTCATTTCTGTTACAGTGTTTCTGGCGTTCCCTTTGATTCTTTCTTAGAATTTTCTTCTCCCTGCTTGCATTGCCCATCCTAAGCGTATTGTCTGTTTTTTCCATTAGAGCCCTTAGCATGTTAATTATAGTTATTTTAATTTTTTTAATGTTTATTTTTGAGAGAGAGAGAGAGAGAGAGAGCATGAGTGGAGGAGGGGCAGAGAGAGAGAGGGAGACACAGAATCAAAGCAGGCTCCAGGCTCTGAGCTGTCAGCACACAGCCGGACACGGGGCTCCAACTCAGGAACAGTGACATCACGACCTGAGCCAAAGTTGGACACCTAACCGACTGAGCCACCCAGGCGCCCAATCATAGTTCTTTTAAAATTCCTGGACCGATAATTCCAACATCCCTGCTGTGTCTGAGCCTGGCTCTGATGTTTTCTCTGTCTCTTTCAACTGTGTTTTGCCTTTTAGGGTGCCTTGTGATTTTTTGTTGACAGCTGGACATGATGTCGGGGATAAAATAACTCTGGTAAATAGGCCTTTAGTGATGTGGCGGTGAGGTGTGGGGGAGGGGAAGCATTCTACGATTGGGTCACAGTATTTTAATGAACCTGATCCTCTGGGCTGTGACCTTCACAAGCATTTCTCAGCCCTCTCCACCCCTTCGGTGGGGACTAGAGGATGGCTAGAGCGGGAGGGAGTTGGCTATTTCCCTTGCCCCAAGATAGTTAGGCTTCTACAAAACCACAGTAGTTTAGGCTGAGGTTAAGTAGTTTCTCTTGAGGGCAAGCCTGGTTAAGAAAAACAGAAGATCTGGCATATTTCTGAATGGTTCCTCCCCCCTCCCCCTGACTGAAGCACGGGGGTGTTTTTCTCTGATGATCGATGATCGTCACTGTGAAAATCCAGGTAGGGCTTCTGGAGGTAAAGCTCACAAAGGTGTGGGGTCCCCTCCGGATGGTGCCCCTGGGGTTTTTATCTCTCAGACTTGTCCACACTGAGCCTCCAGCCATTCATCCATAACAGACTGGGTTTTCCAATCCCAGGACTGGCTCTCACGGAGGTTTCTGCACCAGTAAATTGCCATTCTCTCTCCATGTCTATCTCTCCAAGTTAGGGGTCAGTAGCTTGCCCTGTGGCCTCACTTCTCCAACAAATCTAAGAGGAGCTCTTGGTTGTCAGTTGTTTGCGTGTTGTTAGAACAGCAGAAGGGCATCCCAGCTCCTGACATGCAGGTTCTGGAACTGGAAAGCCTCCTCCACCAGCCCTTTCAGTTTCTCCGATTCCCAGGGGCACGTGGGCACATCTGGATCCCCACCTGTTATCTACAAGAGGGTTGTTCCGGGTCCACCTCTCAGGCCTCCTCCTTGGCAACTGCTGTTTTCAGCAAAGAAAAAAAAAAAATGAGTAGGGGCGCCTGGGTGGCTCAGTCGGTTAAGCGTCCGGCTTCGGCTCAGGTCATGATCTCCCTGTCCGTGAGTTCAAGCCCCGCGTCGGGCTCTGTGCTGACAGCTCAGAGCCTGGAGCCTGTTTCGAATTCTGCGTCTCCCTCTCTCTCTGACCCTCCCCCCGTTCATGCTCTTTCTCTCTGTGTCAAAAATAAATAAACGTTAAAAAAAATTTTTTTTTAAAAGAAAGAAAAAAATGAGTTTTTTAAAAGGATAAGGAGGACTCACAGAATTCGGGAGCACTCAACTTCCAGGAAAGATGCCTGGCATTTCACCACTGGCCTGAAGAGGAAACAGCAGGTACTGCTGATGCCCCTGCCCCTGCCCTGCCCAGACCACCTCTGGGGTGGGAACTCACCCTTGCGAGGTCTGGGAAAGCATAACCCGCATAGAAGCTGGCCTCTGCCACCATTTGCACGAGCAAACGCGGTGGGTGCGTGGGTTACACACTCTGAGCTGGAGTCCGGATGCGATTTGAGGAGTACCGGTCACCAGCCTGCACCCAAGCTGCAAGGGAGGCTAGGCTTTGAGTGTCCTGTGTTCTGCCTTCGAATATTGGGACTCTTGAGGCTAGAAATTCATAAACACAGCAAAGGCATCCAAAAGGGGCTGGGCAGCTGGACAAGATGATACAGCATGGAAGGAAAACCCTTTTTCATTTTATTAGGAAAATGTTCAGACATAGCTTTTATAAAATTTTGTCCAAGATTTTTCTAAGTAGGCTCCAAGCCCAGCAGGGAGCCCAACACAGGGCTTGAACCCATGACCCTGAGATCAAGAGTCAGATCCTCAATGGACTGAGCCACCCAGGCGCCCCATCAAAGAGTTTCATAGTGAACACCATATAACCACCACCTAGATTCTACCATTAACATGTGACTATACTTGGTTTATCACATGTCCCTACATCCATCCATCCATCCATCCATCTCATTTTTGGTGCCTTTCAATTGCACCATCATTAAATTCCAAATGTCAATACACTTCCTTCTAAATCAACATGCCTATCACTGACTAGAGTTTGAAATTTGCTTACAGCTTCCTTTTTCCTAAATGTTAAATGTGCATACAATGAAATATACAAACCTTAAGCGAACGTTGGTTGAAGTTTAACGAATGCCGGTGTAAACAAACATCCCAGTCAACAATACCAAACTATCACCCCAGAAAGCTCTTTCACTCCCCTGCCCTCTCAATCCCCGTCCCCACCTCACCCCCAAAGGCAACCACAGTTCTGATCTCCCTCCGCAGGTTAGTTGGCAATCACCCTTTTCATTCTGGCTTTTCCCTCAAACTGTGTAGCTACCAACTATCCCCGCCTTTCCTCCCACCTCTGGAAATTTGGTCGAGGTCAGGTCAAGAAATCTGCTGGCTTCTCCTCCTCTGGTCTCTGTTCTCTTCCCCGCAATCAGCAGAGAGGGGCCTCCTTCACTTCCTGGATGGAAAGGATTTAAATGGAATATCTAGAGATCTCTGGCCTTGGTTTACAGTAACCTCGAGGATCGTATCCATTAGGCCTGCCTGGCTTCTGATTGCTAGAGGAGGTTTAGAGTTTACTAAGCCCCTTCTTGGCAAAGCCTAGCTTTAAAGGTCATTGTCTGATCAGGCACTAATCAAAGCAAACAAACCAGAACACCCAATCAGGCAGCCGATGCCTGACATCCAAACTCTTGGCTTCAGTGGGGGACGGGGTGGGGGAGGGGGCCCCAGGGCAACACAATTTATAAGAAATACAGCTGAAAATACTTCAAAAACATTACCCCCGCTGCAGAATGAGTGAACCACAATGAACCAAGGGGAAGGTCCAGAATAGGTTGGTATCTTGACAATGATTGAAAAAAAAAAAAAAAAAAGTGCAGGTACTCATGTCTCTGTAGGTTTCACAGAGATTCATTTGCCCTCTAGTGGGCACGAAGAAGTGTTTGTTGAATGAATTTTGGAAGGAGTGAATGAATGGGGAATGAATGTATAAGGATGTGAAGAGATCGCGAGCACCCAATGCAAAAACACAGTAGGCAGGGGCGTCTGGGTAGCTCAGTAGGGTAAATGTCCGGCTCTTGATTTCGGCTCGGGTCATGATCTCACGGTTCGTGAGTTCGAGTTCCACGTCGGGCTCTGCACTGACAGCATGGAGCCTGTTGGGAATTCTCTCTCTCCCTCTCTCTTTCTCTCTGCCCTCTCTGCCTCTCTCTCTCTCTCTCTCTCTCTATATATATATATATATGAACATTCTTTAAAAAACAACACAGTAAGCTGTGCGTGTTCTGTAGATTCATAGTGGCTTTTAGGTCCTGCTGACGTTTGATAGACAGGCAGGTGGATGAACAGGGTGACACTTGGTCACTGGGGGCAGGGATGAGGGCACCTCCGGCTTGCTTCACAGCTTCTGGCCCCCACACGGTAAGCAACAATAAGGTCCGCTGAAAATTGTGAGACGGCCACCTGCCTTCTCTGGCCGGGCAAACATCTCCCTCCCAGAGCCTGAACCCTGGCCGTCTGTGTCACCGAGGTTATTACTCTCAGGATGAAGTGATGTAGAGATGAGTCATTAGTTACCCAATGACATATCCAATGGAGGGGAGCGGTATCAGCTCCCATGTCAGGGCTCGGGTTGACAGAGGCCCAGAGAGGGGAAAGGACAGCTTGCTATCGGACCAGTCCAGGTCTAACTGAGGTGGGTCCTGATGACTCGTTGTCCCGTGAGGATGAATTCCCGAGACGATGTCGATGACTGCCAGCCGGAGCACAGAGGATCCTGTGTCCAGCCGGCTGCTCAGACCTTGGGATTCCCCAACGGGCAGCAGAGGGTTTGCAGTTGCTGGAGCCACGGGACTCTGGAAAGGAGGGGACCCAGCACCAGAGGGCTCAGTGGGCTGCCCCCTGCAGGGCACAGCTGCCCCTGGAGTCTTCTGGCCCATAGCCTCATCTTTACTTGAGGCCACAGCCTCAGATCCCCACTCCCCACTTCCCCACTCCCGCTCCTAGAGGGGAGGTAGAGTCTAGACCAGCTGTCCTCAAACAGTTCCATCTCAGGACCTCTTTACACTCTGAAAAAATTTTTGAGCACCCCAAAGAACATTTGCTCATGTGGGTTACATCAGGAGATACTTCCCAATTTAGAATTTAACACTGAGAGGGGCACCTGGGTGGCTCAGTCCGTTAAGCGACCGACTCTTGGTTTCGGCTCAGGTCATGATCTCATGGTTCATGGGATCAAGTCCCTGTAGGGCTCTGTGCTGACAGAGTGGAGCCTGCTCTGGATTCTGTGTTCCTCTCTCTCTCTTTGCCCCTTCCCTGCTTGTGTGTGCTCTCTCTCTCTCTCTCTCAAAATAAATTTAAAAAAAAGAAATTAACACTGAGAAACTTACGGAAATGTTTACGCATTAACTCACTTAAAAACTATTAAACCATGAGTGCCTGGGTAGCTCAGTTGGTTAAGTGTCCGACTTCGGCTCAGGTCATGATCTCAAGGTCCGTGAGTTCGAGCCCCGCGTTGAGCTCTGTGCTGACAGCTCAGAGCCTGGAGCCTGCTTCGGATTCCGTGTCTCCCTCTCTCTCTCTCCCCTCCCCTGCTCATGCTCTGTCTCTCTGTCTCTCCCAAAAATAAATAAACATTAAAACATTTTTAAATAAATGGATAAAAACGAATAAACCCTGCATCTTAACACAATTAACATGTATTTGTGAAAAAGAACCATATTTTCCAAAACAAAAAATAATATCAGTAAGAGGGGCATTGTTTTACTTTTTCTTTCCTTTTTCCTTGTTTCTTTTTTTTTGAAAACCGCTTTAAATAGAAGCCTTCATAGGAAAACAGCTGGAGTCTCAGATCTGCTTTTGCATTCAGTGTTTTGCACTATCACATATCATGCAGCCTTCTGGAAAACTCCACGGTACACCCATGAGAGAATAAAAATGAAAGAGACCCCTTCCACACCCCCCAAAAAAACCCTTGATAGTACTAGAAAAATAGTACTGACTTCACAGATTCCCTAAAAGCGTCTTGGTGATTCTGGACTTCTTTTTGAGAACGGTTGCTCTCGGTAGAGTTTCTCGAACCGTATTATGCAGATGAATCATGCGAGGAACTGTTAAAAATGCAGATTCTGGTTCAGCGGGCCTGGGGCACAGCCCAGAAGTCTACATTTCTAACCAGCTCCCCAGTGACACTGATACAGCTGGCCCAACGACCACACACTCATGGACTCACAGCTCTGCCTCTGACGCTCTCCAAGGCGGGGCCGGACAGATGCTCTGAGTCCCGCAAAAGTCATGGTGCCCTCCGTTGCCTACAATTAAAACAAGAGTAAACTTGAAATTAAATAAACTAAAGGGGCGCCTGGGTGGCGCAGTCGGTTAAGCGTCCGACTTCAGCCAGGTCACGATCTCGCGGTCCGTGAGTTCGAGCCCCGCGTCAGGCTCTGGGCTGATGGCTCAGAGCCTGGAGCCTGTTTCCGATTCTGTGTCTCCCTCTCTCTCTGCCCCTCCCCCATACATGCTGTGTCTCTCTCTGTCCCAAAAATAAATAAACGTTGAAAAAAAAAATTTTTTTAAAGAAATTAAATAAACTAAAAAAAAAAAAAAAAAAAAATCCTTCCTTTTCCCAAAGGTGATCGTTTTGATATTTTTGAAATTTTTTTTAATGTTTATTCATTTTCAGAGAGCAAGAATGAGAGAGTGGGGAGGGGCAGAGAGAGAGGGAGAAAGAGAGAATCCTAAGCAGGACTCGCACTGTCATCGGGGAGCCCGGCGCGGGCTCGATCCTACGAACTGTGAGATCATGGCCTGAGCCGAAATCAAGAGTGGGACGGACGCTTGACCGACTCAGCCACCCCGGCGCCCCCTCTGTTTGATTTTTTTTTTAATTTTTTTTTTAAATTTTTTTAATGTTTATTTCTGAGAGAGAAAGAGAGACAGAGTGAGAGTTAAGGGAGGGGCAGAGAGAGAGGGAGGCAGAATAGAAAGCAGGCTCCAGGCTCTGAGCTGTTAGCACGGAGCCCGATGTGGGGCTCGAACTCATGAACTGTGAGATCATGACCTGAGCAGAAGTCGAGCGCTTAACTGACTGAGCCACCCAGGTGCCCCTGATTTTTAAAACATTTCTTTTGCTGCTCACACTTTGCTGGTTATATCAATAACCCCTTACTGTTGAAAGGGCAGAGGCCCTGCCCAGATCACAATATGAGCCCAACATACGGCTGAGTGAAAAGGTTAAGTTACAAATTCACTTCTCTGTCCACCTCTTCCCTACAACCCTGAGGCACATATATGCATTTACATAGGTTTGCAGTTATATGCATATACTTTCTTCTTTCTCTATGTTGCTTGCCTTTTCTACGCGAGCGCGTAGTATCTTTAGAGTCAGAAAAACAAACTATTTTTAAAGCATGTGTTTATTCCACAGGCACAGATTTTAACTTGTGAAGCAACATCGGGCTATCCCGAGTTGTCCCAGGCTTTGGCTCCTGCTTGATCATTTAGAACCAGAGAAGGTTGGGACAGGCGAGACCTAATCTGCAACGTTATCGGGCGCCGAGGCCCAGAGAAGGTAAGTGACTGGCCGAGGGTCACACAGCCAGTTTGGCCTGGAGATAACAGAGCCCGGGCTTCTGCCTTTTATCCCAGGACATTGCCCTCCTCTAAACTTGAGTATGAATTGTTATTTGGGGTTGTGGGAAGGCGAGGGGGGGGTGTTTTTAAATGCCTTATATTCTGGGAGCCCCAGTCCGGGCAAACCCCAGATGAAAGATAAAGGGCCCTGGATGAGACAGTGATTAGTGGGGAGGAGCTTGACCGGCACAGGCAGAAAAGCAGCTTCAGAAGGGCCCGGGGTCTGCGGGCTGCAGGGCAAGAAGGAAGGAGAACCCTGGGCCGGGGCCAGAAGGCAGTAATTAAAGGCAGGGTAGGCCTCCAAAGAGCCCATTAAACATGTTTGCCCTGCACCAAACTGGCAAGCAGAACTCAACCCCTTTGCCATTTTCTATAAGAAATCCAACCACATCAAACACTTGGGGTTTTTATACCCTTTCCTGAGTGCTCAGGTGATCCCAGAGAGCAAAGGCGCACAGCACTCTCCCACCTCGCCCCTCCTTGCCCCTGTCTCCCAGCGTCTACCCCCGCTACCTCCCCTTTCCTCCCCCACCCAGCCCCACCCAGCCCCCGTGGGCCCCAAGTCAGGCGCTTACCAACAGAGAGAAACCTCCCTCCCAGCTTCCAGAAAGATAAAAAAAACCCTCCATTTCATTCGACAGCGACAACATGAGACTTCAGCCGCTTTGCCGTCCCGGGTCTTGGAGCTCCGGGATCTTAGCCTGTGAACTAAGATGACACTTAAGAATACTTTAGGCCAGGGGCGCCTGGGTGGCGCAGTCGGTTAAGCGTCCGACTTCAGCCAGGTCACGATCTCGCGGTCCGGGAGTTCGAGCCCCGCGTCGGGCTCTGGGCTGATGGCTCGGAGCCTGGAGCCTGTTTCCGATTCTGTGTCTCCCTCTCTCTCTGCCCCTCCCCCGTTCATGCTCTGTCTCTCTCTGTCCCAAAAATAAATAAACGTTGAAAAAAAAAAAAATTAAAAAAAAAAAAAAAAAAAAAAAGAATACGTTAGGCCAGTCCTGTTAGGTCATAGGTGGAGAAGCCGGGGTTCTGAGATGGAGAGGTCTTGCTCGAGGTCAGGGCCCCCGGCTCCTGGATGGATCCAGCTCACAAAGTCAGGTGAATTAGCCTTGCCTTCGAGCCAGAGAGCCGCTCCCCTCTTTCTTATTAACCTCCTCCCAAGAGCCTAGGGTGACAGAGATCGGGAATGGGCCGGCCAGAGGGGAGGGACAAAGGAGTCGGGATCCCTGGGTGCCTAGGCCCTGGCCGCGAGTCCCCCATGGTTGCCGTGAGTCCCCCCCATAGCTGCCCTGTAAGGAGAGGCCGCCGTCTTCATTTTACCGCTCCTGTCACCAGGCTCCGAGCCATCAGCCCAGAGCCTGATCTCACACTCCGTGAGTTCGAGCCCCGCTCCCAGGCCTGTGTGGGCCTAAAGTTTCTCCGTCTGACATTCAGGGCTCCTCCCTCGAGGCCGAGCCTGTCGGTGGGGGGGGTCGTGCAGGAGGTGGAGGGTGTGGTGTGGTGGAGGCATGGCCCGGGGAAGACCGTGGGCCTTTCCCCCCGTACATGCCTCTGGAGGCCGCATAGAAGAGGGCACTGGGGCCCGGGAGCCTTCTCATCCCACCCAGGACGGGAGAAGACGGCCCCGCACCAGATGCCACGAGACCCGGGTCCTGGTCCCTGCTCTGCAGCTTATTACGATGTACCCTTAGGGCACCCTCTCTGAGCCTCTGTTTTCTCGCTGGGAGGGTAAAGATGGGAGACGGCAAACCCAGATCCCCGCCCCCCCCCCCCCAACTGCTTTCCTCTCCTCCCTCCTCTGTTCTTGCCAGGTCCCAGGACCTCTCTGGGCCTCAGTTTCTCCCACAGCCCAGCCCTCAACTCTGTGTTAGGAAAGCCTCTTGGCTGAGGCCACTCCCACGCCGGACACCTTCGAGGTGCAAACCAGGGCAATTACTGGGCGATTAGGTGCCACTGCTAGGGCGAGAGGGGCCACGCCTCCGCGGGCACGCTGGGCGTCCTGCCTAGGAGTGCCCCGGGATCTGCCTTGTTAATGCGGGTCCGGCTGGCTGCTGTGACACGCCGTCCTGAAGGTGCACACATCACACGCCGAGGAAGCCAGGGCAGGCCGGCCTGGCATGGCAGGTGAGCAGGCAGGGCCTGGGGGCCTCGGGGCACAGGGCCGCTGAGGGGAGCTTCGGGAAAGGGGGTGTCTGCCCCTTGGATCACTGATCCTTGGGGTTGTGTTGCTGCATGGTCCGTGTGACGTTCCCTCGTGCTCCTGAGGGAGGCCCAGAGATGGAAAGAACTGGCCCCAGACTGCCCAGCAAGTCCCTGGCAGAGCCCTTCCTGGGCTGGGGCCAGGCCTTCCCCATAGGCCTTGCTGAAACAAAGGACGAGCAGGGGAAGACAGAGAAGGGGCAGAGAGAGGCCCCAGGGGCCGCCTCCTTTTAATTCCCACCCCAAAGATTCGAGGGCAAGACCAGCTCTGTCTGAGGTGAAAGGAGCTATGTGGCCTTGAGCAAGGGAACTTGCCTTTGGTGCCTCCATGTTCCCATCTGTAAAATGGGAGTTAGAATACACTTCGCAGGCCCGCTGTGAGGAACTGAGGGGACCGAGGGTGCTGAACTCCCCACAGTTTTCACACGTGGGGCCTCGGAGGCAGCAGACTCAGAAAACGTGCCAGAATAGTGAGGGGCAACACTTCTGGGTAGCTAACACTTATGGGTTTTCCACCTCCTCTGGCTAGGTGCTGGGGTCCCGCGGTGAGTGAGTCAGCACCCGTGGGGGTCCTGCTCTCATAGGTCTTTATTTATTTTTTTTTTTCAACGTTTATTTATTTTTGGGACAGAGAGAGACAGAGCATGAACGGGGGAGGGGCAGAGAGAGAGGGAGACACAGAATCGGAAACAGGCTCCAGGCTCTGAGCCACCAGCCCAGAGCCCGACGCGGGGCTCGAACTCCCGGACCGCGAGATCGTGACCTGGCTGAAGTCGGACGCTTAACCGACTGCGCCACCCAGGCGCCCCTCTCATAGGTCTTTAAAGATGTTCCTCACGTGGTGCTTCCTGCTTTCTATCGTCCAGGATCATGTGACAATTACATGAGTCAACTCTTGTTTATTTTTTGACGTTCGAAGCCAGGTGGTTTAGCTTCCTTGTCATATTTGAACTTCTTCTCACTCCACCCTGCGAGCTGCTAACACTTACAGGCATCCTGGGCCTTTCTGGCTCTTCGGATGGGGTCTGCTCCCTGAGGGTCACCCCACCCCGGCTCACACCCCAGACTGCTGCTTCGAGACCTGGGGTTTGTCTTCCCCATCAGAGCCCCGGGCTCTGCTTCCTTCAGGATCTACTTTTCAGGGCGCACCGAGAGGTCCCTCCGCCCCGATTCTCTGATACACTGTGGGCCTTCCGCTGGACAGAGTTTAATTGCTGAGAAAGGACCCTTCTGGGAGGCGAAGCCAGTGACAGAGCGTTCCAATGTCAGGTCTGTTACTAACCTGCTGGGTGGCCATGCCTCTCTCTGAAGCTCATTTTTCCACCTGTAAAATCACAGCGTGAGACCCATCACGCCTAGCAAATAGCAGTGATAGATAGTTAGGTTGAATTCAATTCCCCGGTCTTCTGGGTCCTCCTGGCTTCTTGGGGACCTACTCCTCAGAGCGGTGGGCGTGCGCCCATCACGCAATCGGGACGTGAATGACAGAGACATCAGATTCTGGAAGCAAAGCGTGTGGCCTGTGGGCTGTTCCTCCTGCCCTCACTGTCCGTGGCAGACGTCGCTGCTTGACCCCCGAACTCCTCCCTACAGGGCCCCGGCGTTCTCCTCAACATAGTTCTTCACGTAGTCCTAGCAATCGATCGGTGCTAGCAGACGAAATGAGACCTTTCTGCCACTGGTGGATTATAATTCGCTTTTCCCAGCTCAGAAATTCTAAGAATCAGGGGGCATACTCTGTGCATGGTTGGTTCCAGCTGGGATGTTCTCACCACTGCCTACTGGCGAGAGAGGCCAGCAGCTTCCAAGAGGACCCGGAAGGAAAGGGACAGTGGCCCCAGGCAACTCCCCAGTTAAGCATTTAGCTGTGGAGGTCAGGTGCCCATGACGCACACTACGGATAGGGTTATAATAGGGCCCATTAAAAACCGATTATGCTGAGTCCAATGTCTGGGAGAGATTGCTGGCGTCAGTAGAGAACCTCCTGGGCTCGGCCCCACTGGGTGCCATCCCTGGGGCTGGGACAGAGATCTGGGGAGGAAGGCATCATCAGCTGACTGGTGTCACCCAAGGGCGGGAGGAGAAATAGTCGGGGTGAGCTAGGGCTGGGGGTGGGTTGGTGGTGAAGAGCTGGGCGGGCGGGAGGCAACCTTCCCTCCAAGTAAAACTCGTTCTTCGGCTGGTCTCCGGGACCAGCTGGTGAGCAAGCGAGCCGGAGCGAAGATGAGGTTGGCCGGGAGGGGAGTGGGAGGCGGGGGCAGATGGTGAGGGACCTTGAACGCCAGCCTAACGGCCGTGGATCCGATGGCTCTAGAGCAGGGGCAATGACATGCTGACGCTCGTGCGGTCAGAAGCGTCCCCTCTCCTTGCTGAAGCTCGGGTTCTCCATAGTAACAGGATGGAGAGAATGAAATGAGCTGGAAAATGCCGGGAGGCTGTGGGAGCCAGGCAGTAATTTAAGCAAGAGGCGCAGAGGGGAGAGTAAAAGGAAAAACAATGGGCGTAGGAACAGGGAGGGGTGGACCGAAGTGGTGGGAGGGATCCGGGGAGAGGAGGAGGACTCCCATCTGCTGACCCAGCTCAGGGTGACCCGGCGCCGGGCTAAGTACCGTATACAGAGCGAGACCATTCGCCGTGGCTGAAGCTTGTGGCTCAAGAGTGTTTATTGATAGCTCCTTCCACACTCTGGGTTTCCAGGGCTAGGAGACACATTCTCTTCCTTGCCCTACTTCTGGCCGTCACCTCAACTTCCAGAAAAGTCTATGAGGAAAGTACTAGTATTGCCACGCTTCAGGGCAGGCAGTCTGAACCTCAGAGAGGTCCATTCACTGATCCAGGGCTGCATAGCCAATAAGTGGAAGGTTCGGGATAGCACGAATTGGCAGAACACTGGACTGGCAGCCAGCCGTTCTTGGGCAAATACTGACGATCATACGATTAATCACACGCATGCTTACTGAGCACCTAATACGTGCCGGGTCCCGCTCTACGTACTCTGTGGAAATTGTTTCACTTGATCGTTACAACCGGGGGGGGGGGGGCGGCTACTATCACCAGTCCCAGGATTCAGAGGGGTTCAGTGCCTTGCCTCAGGTTACACAGCCAAGGATCCACGAAGCCTGCATTTGAACTGAAGTGTGTGCCTCTGAAATTGGGCGCCTAATTGCTATGGGAAGGCAGGCCAAGAGGGGAAGGTGGGAAGGAGAAGAAAAAGACGGCAGGTGGAGAGGCCACGAGGCTTTGGGGTGAGAGGGTAGGCGGAGAGCATGCTCTTACGGCTTCCCTCTTTGTGTACGTCTGCCGGGCACAGCCTCAGGTTTGGCGGTCATGGGCCTTGAGCTCGGGACTGGAGCTCACCCAGCATACCCCCAGGGTGGGGGCCCAGGGTTGATAATACGTCATCCATTCTGTCCTCAGGGCCTCAGGTGTGGACCAGAGAAGGCCTTGGTGGGACGTCGCCTCTCCCATCCCTTCCCCGGTGCCCACCAAGGGGCTTTGTGACAAGCCTACATCAGCACGGGCTTGGGGGTGTGGGGGGCGTGTTGTGGGGAGGGGCTGAGAGGAGCCCTGGGGCTGTCAGAGACACTTGGTCCAGCAACCCCCCCCCCCCCACAACCCAGTCCCCAAGTGTTCTTCCGGACTCATTTCATAGATAAGGACACTGAGGCCCCGAGAGAGGAAGCAACTTAGCCCACATCCCACAGGGAGCTGGTGGCCGGGGCTCTACCCATGTCCTGGGCCCATGACTGCAGAAGACAGGAAGACAGGAAGGAAGGGCAGGTTTTGGAATGTGGCCGCTTGAGAGAGGGGATTACAAGTGGGTGGAGAGGACGGGGTGTGGGCAGCTGACGGGGCATAGGTGTTGATCCCCAAGGGTGTTCCAGGAAGCTGCGGAGCTCGCCTTTTCACACCCTTGTCCCAGCCAAGGGACAGGGAGGGACATTCGTTCATCCAACCAATATTCACTGAGCCTCTACTATGTCCTGGGCCCTGAGCGGGGCTCTAACAACCCAGAGAGAATGAGACTGTGGAGGAGAAAGTCCAGTGGAGGAGAAAGACCTCTGAGCAAACAACTGTGACCGGGCTTCCTTGGCGACTGATTAGAGACACAGCCTTAGTCTCGGCAGGATTCACGCCGAGCACGTGGAGGGGGTGACATCGGGTTCGTTTTAACTGGGGATCAGGAACCCATCCCGTATCTCTCGTATCTCTTGTATCTCTTGTGCCCCTTGTATACCTTGGCCTTGGGCTGCCCTCCTCTGTGCCCATCTGTCCCCAGGAGGGCTGAGGAGGACACCCGTTAGGAAAGAACTGGCCTGTAACCACCAGAATGGTTGCTTTCTCCCAGCAGGATCCTGGTTGCCTAGCCCTGACAATCGGCCCACCCAGGCCGGATCTTGAGGGTGTGACGTTCACAAGTACGGATGACTTAGGTCACCGGAGATGCAGCTCTAGGGACAGACAACACAAGGACCAGAGCAGTGACCTCCTGGGTCAGGGCAGGTCTGGCCTGGGGGGATGGGTGGCAAGTCAGGATTTCTCGGTAACAGCTCTGCAAAACCAGCAAAGGGCAAAAGGAACAGCCATGTTCGGGGGTGGGGGTTAACGGAGAGGCAGAGTGGGAACAGCTGGGGGAAAGGTTGCAAGAAAAAAGTCTTTGGTTGAGCAGAAGGAAGGACGTTTTAACGTCTGGGCAGCGGGTGAGTGGCCTGCCAGAGGCATGCAAGCTGGAACTATGGTCACGTATCCACCGGAAATTCGGAGGAGGGAATTCGACTCCGGCAGGAAGTTGTGAGAGAGGTGGTCTTTGAGATTCGGGGGTAATGGTGACAATGGCAGTTCTGGCTCGTTCTACCCTTCTTGCCCCACTGTGATGGGGCTCTTGCCCGGAGGGTGGTGGGAGATGCTTTGGGCTGTGGCGGGGAAAGGTGAAGCCAAGGCAGGACTCCCAGGACTTGAACCCATGACCTGGAGCCCAGGGACTCTTTTTACCTCCTAACCACCCCCTTTGCAAGAATCCCTGGGGCATGCCAGCACTGAGATAATTACCACCCAACAACCTCACGTCCCACTCCTCACGCATCCCCTAAACACACACACACACACACACACACACACACACACAAACAATTGCACCCTGTGTTGGCCTTTCCCCGCACAAACTGTGTCTTGGCTTAGCATCCTCAGGCAAGAAGTCTCTTTCTTCCCATCTCTGGGTCTCAGTTTCTGTCAATGAAACAAAAGACCTGGGCGTCTAATGGCCCTCTCAGCTCTGCAGCTATTAGACAATCCTACGTACAAGGTAACTGGGGTTCTGGCCTGTGTGTGCAGACAAAACAGAGGCCACCCGAGCGCAGACTTCTGGGACTTGAGAGGAAAGTTCCTGACCAAGAACCGCAGGGGCAAAGTCAGTGGGAGGCTTCCACTCTACTCTCAGATGTGAGAGGGAGCTCTCCAGTGAGGGAAGTCTCCTGGCGCTGCTGTTCCAGCCACCGCCCGACAGGGGTCGCTGTTGTAACCAGTCCTTGCTCACCCAGCACGCTGGTTGGCTGTAGGAGCTCCCAAGCTTGGGACTCACGCGTCAGCTATGTTCTCATTTGCATGTTTGGTCATTATCCCCAGATCATGGTGCCAGGCTGGGGCTTCCAGCCTGGTCAGAGTTAGCTAGAACTAGCCTTCTCCATGAATCTCAGGCCTGGGGATTGAGACTGTGGTACCAGCCCAGCTCCTCGTAAGTGGAGACCGGTTGGAAGGCTGTTGCAGTCTAGACAAGACTAGGGTAGTGGTGGAGACAGAGGTGGCCTAGGGTAGTGGTGGAGACAGAGGTGTGTGATGGGCTTGATGCAGGTTTTGGAGGTGGTCCCATCGGGACTCGATGATGGATCGGATAAGGGGGGTGAGAGCAAAGGGGAAATCAGAGATTCCTTGCCTTGGTCCTGAGTGCCAGGGCAGATGGGACATCTCCCAAGACACAGGAGAGCAGGGATTTGGGGATGGGGTAGGGAAGAAATGGGGAGTTCTGCTTTGGGTGTGTTAGGCTGGATTTTCCTAGAAGACCACCCAATGGAGATTTCAAGTAGATGGCTGAACATATTGTTTGGATTTCAAGGGAGAAATCAGAGTGGAGATGTAACCTTGGTGTTATCAGCAGGAGATCTCCAATCAAGACCACTTAATTTTATCAGAAAAAACCTCCAGGGGCACCTGGGTGGCTCAGTTGGGAAAGCGTCCAGCTCTCGATTTCTGCTCAGGTCATGATCTCGTGGTTCATGAATTCGAGCCCCATGTTGGGTTCCACGTTTGACAGTGTGGAGCCTGCTTGGGATTCTCTCTCCCTCTCTCTCTCTCCCCCTCCTCTGCTCACTCTCCCTCTCAAAATAAATAAGTAAACATTTAAAAAAAAAAACCTCCAGTAATATTGAACCTCAAAAGGCGAGAGTTTAGGGACCCCATTCTTTTCTTCCTGAGTTCCTCCTTCTATAAATGTACCCACCTCTTCCCCAGTTTCCTATATCAAGCAGGACTTAGAGGAGCTGCCTTTTTCAGGCCACAGAGGTCCCATCATTCCTTGACCCAGAGAGGAACACCTGGCGCCCATAGTCTATGTAAGGAAGGGAAACCACACAAGGGATTTTTTTTTTTCTCCAAATCATATCTTTTCTCAGCTGACTTTCTCCTTCCACCTCTTCATATAGAGATGCAATTTCTGAAATCCTATCTCACTGTAGCTGCATTAAAAAATCACCCCAAGACACTGGCTTCAGGCAGTAGCAGTCATTTATTACCATTGTCCCTCCCCGTTGTGATGCTGCACCTGGTCCAGCCATGCACCTGCCGCCCAGATCTCCTCATCCCTGCGGTTTGACTGTGGCTGGGGTGGGATTATCATAAACGCTTCTTCCTGCCCTGTCAGGTGCTTGGGCTTCTCAGACTCTATCTTGGTCTTTCCTCAAGGCCTCTCCAGCATGGTGGTCTCTGTGTTGCTGCACTTTGTCAGATGGATAGGTGATTGGTTGATAGATAGATAGATGTGATGGAGAGAGAGACAGACAAACAGACAGACAGACACAGAGAGAGAGAGAGAGACAGAGGGAAAGAGTGCATGTGCTCAGGGCTTCAAAGGTGCTTATCCTGAGGATGCAGGCAGAAGCTGCATCCTGTTTATGTCCCAACACCAGAAGGCCTGTGGCATTCACATTCCACCATATATATTGGTCAGAACAGTCCCAAGCGCCTGCGCAGAATTAAGGAGAGAGTATATAAACCCCACCCCACAGTGGGAAGGATTTCAATCACGTTATAAGAAAAATGTGTAGAATGGCATCCATCCATCATCTATATGAATTAGTGAAGCCACCTTTGAAAAATACAATGTTCCACACTCTCCTTGTGTATTACTCAAGGTTCTCCAGAGAAATAGAACCAACAGGATGTGTGTGTATGTAGACTAGATAGATAGATAGATAGATAATGGATGGATAGATAGATAGATGATGGATGGATGGATGGATAGATAGATGATGGATGGATGGATGGATGGATGGATAGATAGATGATGGATGGATGGATGGATAGATAGATGATGGATGGATAGATTGATGATGGATGGATAGATAGATAGATAGATGATGGATGGATGGATGGATAGATAGATGATGGATGGATGGATGGATAGATAGATGATGGATGGATGGATAGATAGATGATGGATGGATGGATGGATGGATGGATAGATAAATGATGGATGGATAGATAGATGATGGATGGATAGATAGATGATGGATGGATGGATGGATAGATAGATGATGGATGGATGGATGGATGGATGGATAGATAGATAGATGATGGATGGATGGATGGATGGATGGATAGATAGATGATGGATGGATAGATAGATGATGGATGGATAGATAGATGATGGATGGATGGATGGATGGATAGATAGATGATGGATGGATGGATGGATGGATAGATAGATGATGGATGGATGGATAGATAGATGATGGATGGATGGATGGATAGATAGATGATGGATGGATAGATAGATGATGGATGGATAGATAGATGATGGATGGATGGATAGATAGATAGATGATGGATGGATGGATGGATAGATAGATGATGGATGGATGGATGGATGGATGGATAGATAGATGATGGATGGATGAATAGATAAATGATGGATAGATGGATGGATAGATAGATGATGGATGGATGGATGGATAGATAGATGATAGAGGGGCACCTGGGTGGCTTGGTCAGTTAAGCATCTGATTTCAGCTCAGGTCATGATCTCACAGTTCGTGGGTTCAAGCCCACATCAGGTTCCACGCTGACAGCTCAGAGCCTGGAGCCTGCTTCTCTTTCTGTGTGGGTCTCTCTCTGCCCCTCCCCTGTTCATGCTTTCTCTGTCTCTCAAAAATAAATAAGTAAACATTAAAAGAGAGAGAGAGAGATGATAGGGATAGAGGAGAGAGAGAGAGAGAGAGATGATAGATAGGGATAGAGGGGATAGAGAGAGAGAGAGATTTTAAGGAATTGGCTTCCACGATTATGGAGGCCACCAAGTCCAAGTCCGCAGGGGAGGCTGGCTGGCTAGAGATTCAAGGAAGAGTTGCAGTTGGAGTCCAAAGGCAACCTGCTGGCAGAATTGCTTCTTGCTCAGGGGAGGTCAGTGTCCTACTAAGGCCTTAACTGCCTGGATGAGGCCCACCCACATTACGGAGGGTAATCTGCTTTATTTCAAGTCCACCAATTTAATGTAAACTCATCCAAAAAACAACTTCACAAAAGCATCCGGAATAACGTTTGACCAAATATCTGAGCACCATGGCCCAACCAAGTTGATACATAAAATTAACTATCACATCATGCAACGGGAGAAGAAACAAAATGGATATTTAAGGAGCACCTAATATGTGCTGGATGCTTTCCACACGTCATCTTATTCAATGTCATTATTAGAGCTGAGAGAAAGCGATTATTATACCCATTTTATGGATGAGAGAGGTGAAGTCATGCGGAAGGACACACACCGTGAGCAAATGACAGACCTAGGATGCTGACCCAGGTCTAAGTGACTCCAGGAAAATAAGAGGGAACATGGGCGATGACAGATTGGAAAGTGGGACTAGCCTCCCAGTGGAGGTCTCAAGAACCAGACCAAGGAGTTGAGGTTCTTCCTTGGGGGAGGAGAAGCACCCCAAGGAGTCATGGAAGCCAGGGGTAGAGTGGCTACAAAGACACTGTTAACAACTGACTATCACTGATCCATCATTGTTAGAGGCTGAGGAAGAGTAATCCTGGGACCAGGTCCATTCCAATTATGGCGGAAGGATGGGAGGAATTAGTCACAGGGTCTTCCTCAGGGCCCCCAGGCTGCACAGAGGACTTGGACTTTGCCTTGCCCACGGGAGGAGGCAGAGGGCAAGCAGGAAGAGGGACAGAGGCCTGTGGTATCAGAGCGTAGGTCCCACCTTCTCCAGAAAGATGAAAGAAAATGACACTCGCTGAGTGTCTGCCATATGCAAAATGCCACAGCGCTGGATGTCATATGGGGGCGCTCTTTTTGTCTTCCTTCCAAGAGGCCTGTGGGGCAGGTGCCATCAGTACCTTCAGTTTTTAGACCAGGACACCGAGACTCGGAAAGGTGACGCGATGTGTCCGAGGGCACATGAGACACAGCCCGACCGGGGTCAGGGTCCGGGTCTCTCTGGCCCCAAACCCTGTGTTTTCTCCATTCCACACCCCAACTACTCAAGATTTGCCAATTCCCGGTCTCAGCCCTTGATCATCAGAGAGGCAGGATAGCACGGAATCCGGGCATCACCCACACTAGCTGTGCGACCTTTGTAAAGTTACTTCACCTCTCTGTGCCTCCGTTTTCTCATCTGTAAAATGAGGGTAATAGTATTTGCTTCAAGATCGCTGTCAGGATTAAATGAATTCATAAATGTGAGTCACAGAGGATAATGTCTAGCTCATAGCATTAAATATATATATAAATACATATATATATGTTAGCTATTCATCTTATTATTTTTTTAATGTTTATTTATTTTAAGAGAGAGAGAGAGAGAGAGAGCATGTGAGTGGGGTAGAGGCAGAGAGAGAGGGAGAGAGAGAGAGACAATCCCAAGCAGGCTCTGCACTGTCAGCATAGAGCCTAACGTAGGTAGGGCTCGAGCTCACAAACCGTGAGATCGTGACCTAAGCTGAAATTGAGAGTCGGATGCTTAACCAACTGAGACACCCAGGTGCCCCCACCTTATTATTCTTATTGTCATAGTTGGGGGCAGGGTGGTTCTCACATCACCGGGGACAGCCTTACCCAGCCTCTAAGTTAGGATACGCGTATTGGAAAGAAGCTGAGTGTTATTGGTGAAGAAGCTCCTAAAGATTTATCCAGATCCCAGAGCTGCACATTAAAAAGTTTAACAGGTATGAATGGACAACCCAAACCTGGATGTGAAAGATAGGTCACATTTACTGATACTCTTCAATCAAATGGAATCTGAGTCCTGCTCCCACGGGGCGTGTTGGAAAATTCCATCCAAGTTATTACTGGGGCTCCCCGCATGTTTCGGTTATCTACTGCTGCGTAACAAACGGCCCCGATACTCGGACAGTTAAAACAACAACAATCATTCGCTCATTCACAAACCCACAACCTGGGCGGGGCTCAGCTGGGACGGCTTGTCTTTGCCTCACTCAGGATCAGGGGAGGCACGTGACCAGAGGTGGGCGCTCAGGGGGCTGTGGGTGGGGAGTCTTGGTTCCTCTCCACGTGGACTTCTCCACGGGCCATTTGACTTTCTTCATGGCGTGGCCGCTGGGTTCCCGGGTCAAGCAACTCAAGAGAACCAGGCAGAAGCTCTATCGACTTTTATGGTCTAGACTTGCAAGTCACAAAGTGTCACTCTGTTTAAGCCACAAGTCCTGTCAGATTCAGGCAGAGGGAATACATATCCTACTTCTTTTTTTTTTTAATGTTTATTTATTTTTAAGAGAGAGAGAGAGGCAGCATACAAGAGAGGGAAAGGGGCCGAGAGAGGGGGAGACACAGAATCTGAAACAGGCTCCAGTCTCTGAGTTGTCAGCACAGAGCCCAACGTGGGGCTTGAACTCACAAACTGTGAGATCACGACCTGAGCCAAAGTCCAACGCTTAACCGACTGAGCCACCCAAGTGCCCCTATCCTACTTTTTAAAAAAAATTTTTAAACGTTTATCTATTTTTGAGAGACAGAGAGAGACAGAGCACAAGTCAGGGAAGGGCAGAAAGAGAAGGAGACAGAGAATCCAAAGCAGGCTCCAGGCTCTGAGCTGTCAGCACAGAGCCCGATGCAGGGCTCGAACTCACGAACCGTGCGATCATGACCTGAGCCGAAGCCGGAGGTTAACCGACTGAGCTACCCAGGTGCCCTGACCTTTATCCTACATCTTGATGAGGGCAGTACCAACCTCATATGATAGGAAAAGCACGAGCGATGGGCGATATTATTGCAACCATCTCTGGAAAATACAATCTGCCTTTAAAAAGCCAAACATTTTGGCCGGCTCTCCCCAGACCTTGGTCCAGACGAGCCGCTGCTCTGGTGCGCATGGTCCAAAGCCGTGCTGTGTTTTAAAGTTGGGGATTTGGGGTCTGTGACTCCTGTAGGACCAAAGGTAAAGGCAGCAGGGCTCGGGGGTTCCGTACAATCACAGACCTGACCGTT
Organism: Leopardus geoffroyi; assembly: GCF_018350155.1. NCBI lineage: Eukaryota > Metazoa > Chordata > Mammalia > Carnivora > Felidae > Leopardus > Leopardus geoffroyi. Next base: position 29,341,058 of record NC_059336.1, read on the forward strand.
TCACAGCATGGTCATATCAATATATATCTAATCCAACACATTCCCACCATGTAACATTGACCCATTTTTCATCAAGCGGTGGGGTGTGTTCCCTCCCCTTGAACCCGGGCAGACCTTTGTAGCTGCCTTGACTAATAGCAGACAGCGGGGGCGACCCTGTAACTTCGGAGGGTAGGTCACCAAAGGCATTTCAGCTCCCACCTGGGCTTCTCGGATCACTTGCTCAGGGCGGCACCGGGGGCCGTGCTGTAAGGGCGCTTTCAAAGCGTGCTCTTAAACATCTGAGCCTTATCTGCTTAACGCCAGCCTCCTCCCCTGGCCAGGGCAAGCCCGAGAGAGAGGGAGACACAGAATCCGAAGCAGGCTCCGGGCTCCGAGCTGTCAGCATGGAGTCCGACGCGGGGCTCGAACTCATGAACCGTGAGATCATGATCTGAGCCGAAGCCGGACGCTTAACTGACTGAGCCACCCAGGCGCCCCTAAAATTTATTCTGAATTCCAAACCTTGGTACTTTCGTGATCACCTGCAGCCAGGCACAGAATAGGAAAAACGGAGTCACCTAACATGCTCGTTTCCAGACAAGGTTGAAAAAGTCCACACCCTGCCTTCTTGTTTCCACTCTCCTACTGTAAACAGTGTGTCCTTTTGGGTCTATTTCATGCCACGGTTTTTTGCATGTTTGTCCCTCTCTGTCGGGGATTTTGCTGTTTAAAAGGGCCCCAACCGTAGGGCCGAAGCGCTGCCCAATGTTCCTAAACACAGGAGGCCGTGATGTGCCTTCTAAGAAAACCAGTGTGTCAGATGAACTTGGTTCAGGCATGAATTATGTTGTCCGTGAGTGCAACGTTAATGACTCAACGATATATTAAATAAGGTGTCTTTAAACAGAAGAACACATAAGAGAAGGTTACCCATTGATCGGCGGAGGGATGAATTGTGAACAGAAGCTAACAAGAACCTAACCCTGCATTTGCTGTAAGAGTCATGGTTCGGTATTCGTTAATTCGATGTCGGCGGAAACTTTAAGGAACGTGAACTGAGAATGACCGGAATCAATCGCATAGGATAAAAAGTAGCCGCGTGAACAAATGACTGCAGGAGGGCAAGGCGGAGGGGGGTGAGAAACATGTCAAGGGCTTGGCCTCACCTCCCTGTCCTCCCCCGGCTCAGGGATCAGAGTCACCGAGGTGGACTGGCAGAGCCTGAAGAATGGCGTTGCCCACCACACCCAGGAGTACCCCTGCCCTGAGCTGGTGGTACGCAGGGGCCACACGTTCACCTTGGTGCTGGAGCTGAGCAGACCCCTGGAGGACCAGGAGACCATCATCTTCACGGTGGAGACAGGTAATTGTCAGGCCAGTGCCCTCCGCTGGTCTACATTCAGAAAGATTTGTCTTGTGACCGGTGACCCGAGACCCTTTGGTCATCAGCCCAGAGGGAAGCATGTCCCTGTCGGGGTGGGGGGGTGGAGGGGGGCTGAGCTCTGGAACCCTAGCGGTCTTTGATGACAGCTTGCGGGGACGGCTGGCAGGCATTGCCAGCAGGCAGTGGGGGAGATGAGAGAACAGCTCTGGAATTCTTTGCATACCAAGGAATCGAGGGCTCTGGAAGATGATGGAAATTCTTCAGGTACTTTGGGAGCCCAAGCTTTTCTTTCTTAGACAAAGGGTGGACTTTGAAAGTCCCCATTACTTTCTCCTAGATCCAGGAGGTGGGTGGGAATCAGAACCGCGGAGGTGGCCCCCCACAGTGTCCCAGCAGTTCAGGGAGCGAAGGTGGGCATTCCAGGCTTGTAGCTTTTCTGCTTCTCTAGAGCTGGGTTCCCTAGGGGCAGCTGGATCTCCTGAGTGCCTCTCCCCTCCGCCAGGACCCCAGGCCTCCGAGGACCACCACACCAAAGCCGTGTTCCAGATATCGGAGCCAGAAGTGGGCAAGACCTGGACAGCGGTGAAGGAGGCGGAGACGGAGAACACCGTGACCGTCAGCATCAGCAGCCCTCCCAACGCTGTCATCGGCCGCTACCTGATGAGCACCAGGGTCTCCTCTCGCCGAAAACATAATGACCGAAAGCTGGGCGAGTTTGTTCTCCTTTTCAACCCATGGTGCCCAGGTAAGAGCTGGCAAGCTTTCCCGGAAGCTGTCCTAGAGGTGGGCCTGCCCTTAGCAGGGGCCTGGAAGACAGACTAAGCAACGGGGAGGTGGATGCCCAGAGCTTGGCGAGAGCTGAGCTTAGGCAGAGGTGGGCACTGGGCAGAGGAAGCCGGTAGCAGGTGCTACAAAGGATCCTGGGCCGGAGGAGCAAGAATCAGTGGTTTCTGGTGCGCGGGGGCCAGTAGGCAGGGATGGGGCCTCGTGGGAGGAGAGGCCCAGCAATGGGCAAGAACCCGGCTTGAGCCATCGCAGCCTTGGCTCAGTCCTAGCTCTGCTTCCCTCTATGAGTCTTGGTTTCCTCATGGGTGACACGGGAGTGATAACAGTGCCTACCTCCTGGGATTATGGTGAGAACTCATAGCGCTAATGGTTGTAATGGACAAGGTCCCTCGTAAGGGGTACTGGGGCCAGCATTCTTATTAAATATCTCTAAAATATGAGGCTGCTGTCGCCATCGAGCAGGGCGTCTCAAAGATGTCAGGATTCCTCAAGTCCTTCACTCTTGGGCTGGGCTGGGTGGGTCCCTGCCCCGGGGAATGGAGCCCCCAGGGGGAATGGGGCCCCGCCGGAAGGCAGCCTAGGAGCCCGCAAGCCCCCTCTTGCCCTCTTCCGTCCCAAGCCTCCCGGCACCGTCCCGGGGCTCTCCCTGATGTAGCCCCTTCCCCAGGCCTGCAAGGCCAGAGCCCCAGCCCATGCTGAGCCTGACAACTGCTTTTCAGAGGACGACGTGTTTCTGGCCTCAGAGGAGGAGAGACAGGAGTACGTGCTCAATGACAGCGGGATCATCTTCCGAGGCGTGGAGAAGCACATCCGAGCCCAGGGCTGGAACTACGGGCAGGTCTCCAGAAGCACAGGCCGGGGGGGGGGGGGGGGGGGGCGGGGATGCGGGCCGGGGTGTGCAGAAAGTCAGGCCAGGAGCCCTTCTGTCTGCTCTGCTCACTTCCTCCCTCCCCAGCGGGGACAAGCCCGGCCATTCATTCACTAATCTACTAATAGCTGCGCTAAGACAGGCTCTGGGTTCTTGGGAAGGGGAGGTGCTTTGGATAGGGTGCTTTGTAGAAGAATCAATAGCTTCGATCAGGGATGCTCGGTCTTGTGCGTGCGCCGGGATCCCGTGGAGGGCTCTTTAAAACACACGGGTGGCTGGGCCCCACCCCAGAGTTGCTGATTCTGTAGATCTGGGGTGGGCTCTGAGAATGTGCATTTCTAACGAGGTCCTAGGTGGTGCTGAGGCTGCGGGTCTGGGACCACCCTTTTAAGAGGCATTGGCAGATAAATAATTACAATAAAGGGCGTGATGGTGGAGCAGGGGTGGGGGGGAGGGGGGCGGGCATCAGAGTGGTAGAGATGGGGCCAGAGGGAAGTCAGAAAAGTGTGAAAGAAAATCCACCCCAGGGATGGTGGAGACTTCCCGATAATGGGGCTGGGCACAGCCTGGCCAGGGAGAGGGCAGAGCCCATAGCAGGTGGGAGTCAGGGAGCAGAGGAGGGTCTGCCAGAAGAATTAGGTCTGCTTGGGCTGCGGGTGTCCTGGAGAAAGGTTGGCTGGGCCAGTGAAGGACCCTGACTGTCAGGTTCAGGAGCCAGAGTTTGAATCCGAGTAGTGATGGAGGTACTGGAGAGTCTGGGGCCCGCCTAAGGGGTACCCACTTCTCAGCACCCACCTCTTCCTGCCATGTGGCCAAGGGAACCCAGGGTTCCCCGGACCTTCCAAAGATCCTTCAGGGAGCTTCAGAGACCTGAAATCTTAATGTGTATGTAAAGATCCTCCAGTTTTTAAATGTTTACTTATTCTGAGAGAGACACAGAGAGAGAGAGAGAGAGAGAGAAGAGGAGGGGCAGAGAGAGAGGGAGAGAGACAGAATCCCAAGCAGGCTCTGTACTGTCAGCGCAGAGCCCGGCATGGGGTTCGATTCCATGAACCGTGAGACCAGGACCTGAGCCGAAATCGAGAGTCGGATGCTTAACCGACTGAGCCACCCAGGCGCCCCAAGATGCTCCGGTGTTTAAATGTTGTCCGTTCATTCAAATGTATTTGGAAAAATCATTGAAACCGAAGGAGTGGGCAGGCCGGGTAGACGCGACTCCAGAGTCACTCGTTTACCACAAACTTTACCGCGGGTAGTGGGAAGCGTTGGGGGCAGTTACGGCACAGGGCAGGGACTTGATTAAGGTTGAGCTTCTGGCTCGCGGTGACTCTCTGAGGGAGGGTTTCTGAGGTGGGGATGCTCTGTGGTGTCCCAGGGTGGGGGTAGGTGAATTCCCGTGCACAACACAAGGGACCCACTGGGTAAGTATTGTAGGAGGGTCTGGAATATGGGTGAGACTCTGGCCTCTAAGCACAGACTCTCTGGGGACAGTTTGAGGAGGACATTCTGAACATCTGCCTCTCCATCCTGGACCGAAGTCCTCTTTACCAAGATGACCCAGCCATCGACGTGTCCTGCCGCCATGACCCCATCTACGTCACCAGGGCCATCAGCGCCATGGTGAGGAGCCCCACCGTCCCTGCATACACACGTTCTCATGGGTCCCTGAGCCAACCCCAGGGTCCCATCCTATGATTTTCCCAAGTCACCTTTTGTTTTAATTCTCTATCGCTGCCCCCAAACCACCCCAAAACTCAGTGGCACGAAACAGCCGCTTATTATGCTCACGGTTTTATAGATCAGGGACTTGGGCAGAGCGCCATGAGGACAGGATGGCTTGTCTCTTCTCTAAGATGCTTCCGCTGGGGGCATCTGAATGGCTGCAGATGGCTGGAATGGTTTGATGAGACCGTATATCTGCGGCCTTGGTTCTAGAAGTCTGGATCTTTGGTTCTCTTCCACGCTGTGTCCACTGGAGCTGGAATGTCAAGATGGTTCGCTCACTCTCCTGTCCCTGGGCCGGGGTGGTTAGAACAGCTGAGGCTGGCCCGTCACGGCTCCCTGTCCACGCAGCCTCTCCGTGTGGCTAGCTTGGGCTTCCTCACGGCATGGCAATCTCAGGGTCATCAGACATAGCAGCTGGCTTCTCTCCGAACAACTGTTCCAAAAAAAGAAGCCCTGGAAATTGCCACCGCATCCCTTCTGCCATAGTCACTGGTCAAAGCAGTCACAGTCCAGCCCAGATTCAGGGAGGGAGTGCACAGGCCCATCTCTCCCTGGGAAGAGTGCCTTCCTTATTATGTTACACACAACAACGCTTCCTCCTGCAAAGATAGCCAGAAGGCCGACCGCAAGCAGGTGTTGAGATCAGAGGACGGCTATCTGTGATTCCACAATTGGATGGAGCCGATTTTCTCGTACTTGGTACCCTTCATTCCTCAAGATCCCAGAGGGATGTTGGAACCCAGAGACTCAAAAGCAGTGACCAGTTCCAGGGAGTAGAGCGTCACAGCCCTGTGGGATAACAGTGCAGGCTCTAAGTCAAAGTCCTGAACTTGGGGGTCACCCACACTTTTTGCTAACTTGCCATGTGACTTGGACGGGTCCCTTCACCCCTCTTAATCTCAGTGTTAATCTCACTGTCTCTATACTTATACCCAGCACCAGTCCCCAAAACAGATCATTTAAAAGGGGAAATGCTGCAAAATCATAGGTAAGTTTCAGTCACAGAGAATCCTCATGGCGGGTCATTTAATAAATGGTACCCAAAGTAGGTATGTTAAGAGAACAGATGCCCCTAATTTTCAGGTAATTTAAAAGTAAGGGGTGACCCCCAAATGAGGAGGGGGTCCAAAGCGTAAGGTGACTTTACAGTGGCGACGCCCTGAGGAGGGAGGCCCTGCCTGGTGACGGACCCATGCCCCCCTCCGTCCAGGTGAACAGCAACAACGACCGGGGAGTGGTTCAAGGCCAGTGGCAGGGGAAGTACGGCGGTGGCACCAGCCCCCTGCATTGGCGTGGCAGCGTGGCCATTCTGCGCAAGTGGTTCAAGGGCAGGTTCAAGCCAGTCAAATACGGCCAGTGCTGGGTCTTCGCTGGAGTCATGTGCACAGGTACCCAGGGAAAGAGGGTCCCTGACCCCAGGCCGGCTCCCTCTTTTGCCTCCATTTGTATACATTTGCATACAGTCCACCCCACCCCTCCACCCCCACCCTCACCCCCCCATAAAATGTGTTTCTTTTTTTTTAATTTTTTTAAGTTTTTAAAAATTTATTTATTTATTTATTTATTTATTTATTTATTTATTTTTGAGAGAGAGAGAGAGAGAGAGAGCAGGCACAACTGGGGGAGGGGCAGAGAGAGGAGGACATAAGATCTGAAGCAGGCTCTGCGTGCACAGCTGAGAGCCCGACGTGGGGCTCGAACTCCTGAACCCTGAGATCGTGACCTGAACCGAAGGCAGACACTTAACCGCCTGAGCCACCCAGGCACCACCCAGGCACCCCAAGTGTTTTTAAAAAAAATTTTTTTTAACGTTTTAAACGTTTTTTACGTTTTAACGTTTTTTAACGTTTTAAAAAAAATTTTTTTTAACGTTTATTTATTTTTGAGACAGAGAGAGACAGAGCATGAACAGGGGAGGGTCAGAGAGAGGGAGACACAGAATCTGAAACAGGCTCCAGGCTCTGATCTGTCAGCATAGAGCCCGACGGGGGGCTCGAACTCACGGACCGTGAGATCATGACCTGAGCCGACGTCGGCCGCTTAACCGACTGAGCCACCCAGGCGCCCCATCCCCAAGTGTTTTTTAATTGGTGATGGGGAAGTAGAAGTCTGGCTAACGATGAGAGAAACCAGATAGTTCGTTTATGTAACTTTTGATCTTTTATTTTGCTGAAGGAGGCCCGGCTCCTGTCTCGAGCTCTTTGAGTGCCTTTGAGCAAGTCCTGTGCTCCCCCGCCCCAGGCCTCCAGTCCCCTCAAACCCGAACTGGCAATTACATGGTTATCATATGACTTCCAAGTTCCCACTGGCCTCAGAGCCCGCGATTCAAATGGGGGTGGCCTAGTGTCTTCGGAAGTCCCCTGAGAGGTTCTACAGGGAAGGAGGCGCTTCCAAGGGCGGAAGCAGGAAAAGCAGACAGACAGACAGACAGACACGGGAGGGGCTGTGGAAGAGATGAGGCCTACTGCCTGCTGGGGGCACCTCGCCAGCCTCCTGCTTTTCAGTCCTCAGGTGCCTGGGGATCGCGACCCGGGTCGTGTCCAACTTTAACTCGGCCCATGACACGGACAGGAACCTGAGCGTGGACAAATACGTGGACTCCTTCGGGCGGACCCTGGAGGACCTGACAGAAGACAGCATGTGGTGGGTCCTCGTCCCCTGGGTCCCCAACCCAGCCCAGCCCGAGGGCTCCCTGACCCTGTCGGCAGGAAGGAGAGGCACCTTCAGGGGTGACCCAGAGGCCAAAGGGGGGGACTCAAGATCTGAGTGCCTTGAACCCTGGTTCCCCATCCAGGGGACTCTGAGCCTTCCCCTAGATTCCTGTGACTTGGGAATGAGGACCGAGATTCCCTCTGCGTCCTGGCCCCTGTGTCACGCCCCTGCCTCTGTCAGCTGCCTGCGTGCCATGTGTGTGTCGCAGGTGGGAGGCAACCTCCCTCCTCAGCTGCGACAAGACTCTTCCCCGAGAGCTTTGAACAATTCATTTTAATTTAATGTTTTAAATAGGAAATACACGCATGTGCATTCACGCTCAAACTGTACAAAATGGGCCACCCGCCAGGGTCCAGCCTCCCGTCCTCCTCACGGAGCCAACATGGCGACTCGCTTCCCGCGTCTCTTCAGAGGGAGGCTCTACAGACACAAGAACATACACGCTCAGTCTTCTCACTGCCCCGCCTTTTACCCACTTAGTATCGGCACCAGAGTGTAATACTGTTCATCTTGCTCGTGCATTTCGCAGTTTTAAAATAAAATTGGGCGGCGGCGGGCGGGGGGGGCCCTGGGTGGCTCAGTAGGTCAAGCCTCCGACTCCCGATTTTGGCTCAGGTCATGATCTCACACTTCAGGAGACTGAGCCCCGAGTCAGGTCCCACCCTGATGGCGTGGAACTGTGTCTGCAGTGGGCATATGGAGACTACTTGGGATTCTCGCTCTCCGCCCCTCCCCCACATGCACACTCTCGAGGTCTCTGCCCTCATTCTTTCTCTCTGCCTCCCTTCTCCCCTTTCCTTCTCCTGTTGGCTCCCCTCATCCCCTCTCCCTGCAGGAGAACCACCACCACCACCACCAACAACAACAACAACAAGTTTTTCTTCACACAGAATGGACCTTTTGGTGCCGGGGCCCCTGTCAATTCACAGGTTATCAGTCTGCCCCCAAATGCCTATTCAGATATTCTCTCGAAGATCACTACCTCCTTAAGAGGAATGCTGAGGTCAGCTCTAAAGATGCCAAGACAGGCAACCCGGGGTTTCTCCCTCCTGCTTCCTTGCTGCGTGACCTTGGGCAAATGATGTCACTTTGCTTTGCTGGTCTCATAGTCCCATCTTTGACACGGGAAACTTAAAGTCTGAACTCCTTACCAAGACCTACAGAGCTCTGCGTAATCTGAACCCTACCTGCCCCTCATGCTGGCTGTAGCCTAGAGATACATACCTTCTTGGGGTTTTTTTGTTTTGGGGTTTTTTTTTGGGGGGGGGGGTTGGTTGGTTGGTTTTTGTGTTTTTTTGTGTTTGTTTTTTTTTTAGAGAGAGTGTGAGTGGGGGAGAGGGGCAGAGGGACAGAGAGAATCTTAAGCAGGCTGCACGCTCAGCACAGAGCCCGATGCGGGGCTCGATCCCATGACCCGGGGACCATGACACCAAAATCAAGAGTCAGACGCTGAGCCAGCTGAGCCACCCAGGTACCCCATACTTACATACTTTCTGTTCCTTGAATACACAACGCCTTTTCTGGTCTCAGAGTCTTTGCACATGCTGTTCCTTCTCCCTGGAACACTGTTCCCTTCACTCTTCGGACGGCTAAGCCTTTCTCATTTAAGCCTCACCTTAGACGTCATTTTCCTAGAGCAGGTCTCCAGCAGTTACTCTCTACTCAGGTCTCTCTCTTTCTTCACAGTATTTATTGCTACTTGTATTTGTTTTATTTATAGCTGCTTCCTTATTTTTGGTGCCTCCCCCTCCTTCTCCTTTGTTAGAACATAAGCTGCATGAGGGCAAGATCTTCTGTGTTGTCTGCGATTGTATTTCTGATACCTTGAACAACAGTTTCATATATATATATACGTCATATATATATATATATGTATACGCACACACATATATATACATCTACGTACATACATACATATACTTACAAATGGAATATATATATACATGCATATATACACACATACATACATTTATACATACAGATCGTATATAGAACTGTTCATCAACATGGTACACTGAATGTTTCATAAGATTCAGCCACAGTACTGCGGAGTTTGGGCCCAGGGCCTGGCTCACAGGAGAAACTTGCCATCCTATGGGCCTCTGTCTCACTGAAGGCCACCCTGCCCCATCCTCTCTCTGTGGCAGGAATTTCCATGTCTGGAATGAGAGTTGGTTTGCCCGTCAGGACCTGGGCCCCTCTTACAATGGCTGGCAGGTTCTGGACGCCACCCCCCAGGAGGAGAGCGAAGGTAGGGGCTCGGCCGGGTGGGTCCCAGACCCCCGCTTTGCCTCATCCATTCCGCTCACACTCATCCCTCCTGCCCAGGCGTGTTCCGGTGCGGCCCAGCCTCGGTCACTGCCATCCGCGAGGGGGATGTGCACCTGGCCCACGACGGCCCCTTTGTGTTTGCGGAGGTCAATGCGGACTACGTCACCTGGCTGTGGCACGAGGATGAGAGCCGGGAGCGGGTGTACTCGGACACAAAGAAGATCGGGAGGTGCATTAGCACCAAGGCCGTGGGCAGCGACTCCCGTGTGGACATCACGAGCTTCTACAAGTATCCGGAAGGTAAGGACAGTATGGCAGCCTCGAGAGCTTTATTCGGCGCCGTGTCTGTGCGTTGAGCCGAGTGCCTTTAGCTTCTATTAACAGCTTCCTCCGTGTAGAAGTAGAAGGTTTCCCACATCTAATAATAAAAGCTACATTTCATTGACCACTTACTCTGCCAGGCACTGTGTTAGGTATATTCCCCCATGATCATAAATACTAATAATAGTGATGATAGTAGCAGGTATTATTTATTGAACACGTGGGCTACACAGCGCCAGGCATAGTTTAAAATAATAATAGTAATGATAGCAGCTTCAGTTTGCCATCTGCCAAGAATTCTAGTGAATTCTAGAAATTCACAGATTGCTGGTTACTGGTTTCTTGAAGAGCCTGTGCTCGTCGGGGTACAAGAACACAACAGGCGTATTTTCTTAATAGCCAACTCCAGCTATACACGCTTCCGGTCACTCTTTCCCGTGGGATAACAGGTCTGTTACCAATGCCATGATCCGATCCAAATATGGCCCGCCAATTCTGCTTATTAAAACAATGTGATTTGAATAACGAGCGGGTCTGTCTCTCTCCGCTCCCCTGAGTGCAAGCCAGTTTCCCCCGGGGAGGCTGCTCTGCAGGAGGGGGCACTGGGCTCTCTGGACGCCTGCACCGCACCCCTCCCTTGTCCACTCCCCAGCATAGCGGTCTGCAGCTCTAGTCGCACACTGGAATCACCGAGGGCGCTGTGGTTCGTTGTGTAGATGAAACAGCTCCTTGTTTGAGCAGGATTCCGGAGCTCGGCAATCTGGGCTGTGCTCGGCTGGATGGTGCACCTGCTCCCTGTGGAGTCGGCTGGGATCTTGCTGTGTCTGGGGCATTGGATGGGTCCGCTGGACAGCCTGGTCTTGCCTCCCCCGCCCGCCGTGGCCTCTCCTGGCCCAATAGGCCAACCCTGGCTCGTTCACGAAGGGGCGGGATTCCCAGAGGGGGAGAATGAAGGCTGCGAGGTCTCTAGAGGCCTCGCTCAGAATTTGCATTTGCCACTTCTGCCGCATTCTGTTGGTCAAAGCCGTTCTCAAGGCCGCCCCAGCTCCAGGCCGAGGGGAGCAGACTCCACCTTTTGGTGGTAGGAGTTACAATGAAAGTATTATGGCTATTTCTAGTCTATCGCTGCAGCCCAGACTTCGTGTGCCCTGCCCAAAGGAATCACAGCGCCCAGAGGGTGTGGCCCAGGCACCAGGACTTTTTAAAGCTCTTGAGGTGATCCCGCCGCACAGCTGATGTTGAGAACACAGTGTGGGCCTTCTAGAGTGTTAGGCCGAGGGGGAGGAGGAGGAGGGGAGGAGGAGGATGTCTTTGCACTGGGCAGGCAAGGATTCCCTGCCCCTGGGTGAGTGTGCCCTGCCCGCCCCCCCCCCCCCCTTCACTCTCTCTGCTTGAGGACAGGTGGTGGCTCCAGGACAACCTGGGCCATCGGGACCCGCTTCCGGGCCCTACCCTCCCCCACCAGCACTGCCGATCTCTGGAGACATTTGGCCCCCACTTTTAGCAGATGCCCCCCGACCACACTGGTAGTCACACGGCTTCCCTCTGCTGCACGGTGGCTTTTGACCGCAGGTTCTGCAGGGCCTTTACTCAAAGGCGGGTGAGAGAGAGGCCTTGGCACGCCATCCTCCCCCTGCCAAGGCCCGTCAGTTCTCCGCTGCTTGTTCGGTCAGCAACACAGGATCCGCACACCTCTCCCGTGGGGACGCAGTGCCAGCTTCCCCTTCCTGTAGTCAACCCCGATCTTTCCCAGCCAGCACCCCCAAACCCTCACACCGATTCTTGTAAACACCCCTGCGTCCTCACGCACACCGATGTTCTGTCGGTCCCTTCCCTAGGAGCGGGGTACTTCCTTCGGTCTTGATGACCTCCGTCCCCGCAGGCCCCTTCCTGCTGTCTCAGGGTGCTGTGGACGGGGCGGGAGGTGGCGAGGCCTCCTCTGAACTGGCGCCTCTCTCGTTGAGCTCTGCAGGTTGATGTCTGGTCCCCTCCGCTGGGAGCATCGGGAGCTTAGGGCACGGAGTCTTGGAAGTCTTTTGTCCTAAACTCTCACCATGGCCACGGGACACATCGCCATCATGTAACAGGTGACAGCGGTCACCATCACTGAGCGCCTGCCAGGGCCTGGCCGTCTTCACATGTTATTTAGTTATTGTATTTAACAAGTGCTTGTAAAGCACTCGCGTGAGCTTGTAGGGTAGACGCTGGCACAGTTAAGGAAGTGGATTCCGCCAAGGGGCGTGGCTAGCAAACGGGGAGTCCGGCTCCAGAGCCCACGCTCTTGGGGTACATCTTCTGGCCACTGTCTTATCGCATCTACTACTGATCGACCGCCTATGGTGGGTCAAGTGGCTTCACGTCTAGGCTGATAATAATAATAATAATCACACCAAGAGCGTCTGAAACGTGTGACGCATGGTGGTAACCGGTGCCCATGTACTATCTTATTTAATATTCATAAAAATGCCATTTTACAGATACTCAAACTGAGGCACAGCTTGGTGAAGTCACTTCCCCAAGTGGCCCAAGCCTCAAAAGAGCGGGGATTCTAACGAGATGTCTAATCTCAGGACCTCTGACTCTCTCTCCCCGCCCCCCCCCCCGGGGCTAGACTGCCCCTCCCTTCCATGAGTACCCACAATATTCTGTATACCCGCTAAGCTCTTTCCTGTGTGCTGGAAAGAGAGTGCCTCCTGACTGCCGGGCATAATTCAGAGGCAGGAAACAAAGAGAAGAGCCCAGAGAACTCGCTACGCGGTGAGCCGATAGTGTGAGGACAGCACAGGGTGGTCAGCACTGTGGTGGGGAGGCCAGAAGGCTGAAGGAGCACAGAGGAGGGAGTCCTGACTCAGCCAGAGGGGGAAGTGTCCGGAAAGGCATTCCAGGGGAAGAGAGGCTGAAGGCCACAAGACTTAACCAGGAGACGAAGGGCTGGGAAAGCATTCTGCCTCCTGATTCCAGACTCCCTGTAGGTAGCCTGTTCATCCAAGCCATGGGCTTGGGCAGCCCATTCTGGAGGTGGGACGCCAGGGACTCGGGCCCGTCTGCTCGCTCTGTCTACTGAAGCAGGACACACACAATAGGGCACAAAGATTCAGAGCTCCTGGATGTAGTGTGCTTTGCTCGTACCCCCGAGCCAGCCCAGATGCTGAGCCACGAGAGAGCAAGCCCTTCAAGCCAAGGAAACCATACGTGCAAATAACACACTGACTGTCCTCACATATTAGGCGACTTTAGATAAAATGGACAAATTCCTCCAGGAATCGCCAAAACCGCCTCAAGAAGAAATAGAAGTTCTGAATGGGTGTGTAACAAGCAAAGCGACTGAATTAGTAACCCAGAACCTCCTACAAAGAAAAGACCAGGTCCAGATGATGTCACTGGTGAATTCTAGCAAACACTGAAAGCATAAATATCAATGCTTCAAACGTTTTTCGAAAAAAAAAATAGAAGAGGAGTGAACACTTCCCAATTCATTCATCCTGATAGCAAAACCAGATGATGACATCACAAGAAAACTAGAGATAATACTCCTTAAGAATGTAGAAGCAAAACTCATCAACAAAAATGCTAATAAACTGAATCCAGCAACATTATAAAAAGGATTACATGTCACAACCAAGTAGGATTTATCCCAGAAATACAGGGTGGTTTTCGCCTTGAAAATGAATTAATAAAATACGCCATATCAATAGAAAGAAGAAAAAGGATGAAGGCTACATGATCATCTCAATATAATCAGAAAAGGTATTTGACAAAATCCAGCAGCGCTTTGTGATGAAACCACTCGACAAATTAAGAACAGAAGCGAATTTCTGAGCCTGATAAAAAGCCATCTATAAAAAAAAACATAGCTCACGCCGTACTTGTGGATTCCATTTCCTGTGGGAAAATAGTAGGGAGGTTCTTTATAACATTAAGTTTATGATGTAAAATAGAGTCATCATATGACCCAGCAATTCCACTTCTGGGTAGGTACCCAAAAGAAGGGAAAGCAGGAACTCAAAGAGATATTTCACTCACGTTCGTAGCAGTGTTATTCACAGGGGCCAAAAGGTACAAGCAACCCCAATGTCTGTTGACAGCTGAATGCCTAAACCAAAGGTGGTACTTACATACAATGCAATATTATTGAGCCTTTAAAAGGAAGGTATTTCTGACACGTGCTACAACATGGGTGAACTTCAAAGACATGACGCTAAGTGAAATGAGCCCGTCCCAAACGAACCGACAAATACTGTGACTCTGCTCCTATGAGGCACTTAGAGTAGTCGAATTCATAAAGACAGAGAATAGAATAGTAGTTGCCAGGGGCTGGGCAGAGGAGGGAATGAGGAGTTTCATTATTTAATAGATACAGGGTTTCTGTTTTGCGAGATGAAAAGAGTTATGCAGATGGATGGTCGTGATGATTGCACAATGAGAGGAATGTACTTAATGCCACTGAAGTGTCCTCTTACTAAGATGGTAAATTTTATGTTATATGTAATTCACCACAGTTTTAAAAAATAAAAAGAAGGAAGGAAGAAAGGAAGGGAGGGAGGGCGGGCGGAAGGGAGCGAGGGAGGAAGGGAGGGAGGGAAGGAAGGAAGGAGGAAGGAAGGAAAGGAGAGAGGGGAAAGAAAAAGAAAGAGAGGCATTTCCAGATTGGAAAGGAAGAAGTAAAACGACCTCTATTTGCACATGGCGTGATCTTGTATATATAAAATCCTAAGGTATCCAGTAAAAAGCTCTAAGAACCAAAAACTAAGTTCAGCAGGATTGTGGAATACAATATCAATTTACAAAAATTAATTGTATTTCTGGACACTAACACTGTATAATCTGAAAGTGAAAGGAAGAAAACAGATCCATTTACAATAGCATCAAAAAGACCAAAATACTTAGGAGTAAATTTAACAAAAAAAGAGCAAAGTTGAGATGCTGAAAACTACAAAACACTGTTGAAAGACATCAAAGACCTAAATAAATGGAAAGACCTCTCATTTTTATGGCATGAAAAATGGCAATGACCCAAAACTGACCTACAGACTCCGTGTAATCCCGATCAAAGTTCCAGGTGAGTTTTGTTGGGTTTTTTTTCCCCAAATCTGACAAGCTGATCCTAAAATTCATTTGCGAATGCAAAGGACCCAAAATAGCCAAAACAATTGAAAAAGAAAAACAAAGTTGGAAGGCTCACACTTCCCAAATTCAAAACTTACTGTACATATACGATCACTCAGACAGTATGGTTCTGGCATAAAAATGAACATATGGATCAATGGAGCAGAACTGAGAGTCCAGAAATAAACCTTAAAAATTATGCTCAGTTGATTTGGACAAGGGTGCCGTGACAATTCAGGGGGGAAAGAGTAAGATCAATCTGCAACAAAGGATGCTGGGACCACTGATTATCCACATGCAAATACAAGTAAAGTTGGCCTCTGGCATCACACCATACTTGAAAATGAACTCAAATGGATCGCAGACCTACATGTAAGAGCTAAAAGTATAAACTTTTTTTTTTAATGTTTATTTATTTTTGAGAGAAAGACAGACAGACAGACAGAGCTTGACCGGGGAATGGGCAGACAGCGAGGGAGACACAGAATCCGAAGCAGGCTCCAGGCTCTGAGCTGTCGGCACAGAACCCGATGCAGGGCTTGAACTCACGAGCCGTGAGATCATGACCTGAGCCAAAGTCGGACGCTTAACTGACTGAGCCACTCAGGCGTCCCTGAAAGTATAAGCTTTTAAAGGAAAACATGAGTTAATCTTCATGATCTTGGGGTAAACAAAGCCTTTTCCGTTAAGACATCAAGAGCACAAGTGACAACAGAAACAAATGATAAATGGGACTTCATCAAAATTAAAAACATGTGCTACAAATTATACTTTTCCAAAAAATGGAAAGATAGCCCAGAGAAGAGGAGAAAATATTTGCAAATCATGTGCCCAATAAGGGTACCTATATCTGGAATATATAAAGAACTCTTACAACTCAATAATAAAAGAACAAATAATCCAATTTTTTGAAAATGGGCAAAGGATTTGAATAGATGTTTCTCCAAGGATGATATACAAATGGCCAATAAGCACATGAAAAGATGCTTGACGTCATTAGTCACTAGGGAAATGCAAACCAAAACCACAACGTACCATTTCATACCCACTAGGACCGCAATTATCAAAAATAGACAATAAGTGTCGGTGAGCTTATGGAAAAGTGAGCCACTCGTACATTGCTGGTGGGGACGTACAATGGTGCAACCACCTTGGAAAATGGTTTGACAGTTCCTCAAAATGTTAAACGCAGAGTTGCCGTTCCCAGCAGATGCGCTTCTAGGTACATACCCAAGAGACATGAAAACAAACATCCACACAAAAAACCTGGACGTGAACATTCATAGCAACATTATTCAAAATAGCTAAAGAGTGGAAACAACCCAAATATCCATCAATGGATAAACAAAATGTGGTATATCCATACAACGGAATATTATTCAGCAATGAAAAGGAACCAAGTACTGATACACGCAACGACATGGGCGAACTTGGAAAACATTACGTTATGTTTAAAAAGCCAGTCACAGGGACACCTGGGTGGCCCAGTCGGCTGTCTGACTTCGGCTCACGTCCTGACCCCACAGTTTGTGGGTTTGAGCCCCGTGTCGGGCTCTGTGCTGACAGCTCAGAGACCGGAACCTCCTTCAGATTCTGTGTCTCCTTCTCTCTCTGCCCCTCCCCCACTCACACTCTGTCTCTCTCTCAAAAATAAATAAACATTAAAAAAATTTTTTCTGGAAGCCAGTCCCAAAAGAGCACACATTGTATGGCTCCCTTTATGTGAACTGTCCAGAATAGGTACATTAGAAATCAGACTAGCAGTTGCCTAGGACTGGGCTCAATGGGGGCAGAGTTGGGAGCCCCCACTAATGGTTACGGAGTTTCTCTTTGAGGTGATGAAATGTCCTAAAATTAGATTGTGGGGATAAGTGGAGGACTCTGTGAACATACTGAAAGCATTGAATTGTATTCTTTAAATGGGTGAATTTTGAAGTTGACGGAATTATCTCTGAGGACGGCTGTTCTCGAGTGGCAGAGAAGGCCTCCCTGAGAAAGTGACATTAGAATCTTTGGCAGGGAAATGAAACATTTTATAGTAAAAAATATATTGGGACTATATTACAGGGTAGAGTGCAACATTCACACACGTTTCAATATTGAAACATGAGATGTTAAAGAACCTTTGGATCCACATGGGTCCCTTCAAGCGGAGGTCACATAGGATCAAGGCACTTGGAAGAAGTTGCTTGGGAGGAAGCATGGTGGGAGACCACACACCACAGGTTTCTTTCAAGTGGGGAAGTGGAGCCATCGAAGCCGGATTTGGGGGTGCTCAGGGCGGCAAAAGGACTGGAGTCAGGGTGGAGCCTACATTCCCAGGAAGGGAGGGAACATTCTGGAACACAGCGCTCTGTGCCTTGCCTGTGAGCCTCTTGCCTCCACTTTACAGATGGGAACACTGAGGCTAGGAAGGGCTAAGTAATAATAATCGCAATACAAGTCCACAGCATCTGCTGGCAAACTGGCCCCATGGTGAGGCAATCTTGAGTTTAATTATTTTGAGAGAGAGAGGGAGAGAGAACGAGCGGGGGAGGGGCAGAGAGACGGGGAGACAGAGGATCCAAAGTGGGCTCTCTGCTGTCAGCACAGAGCACATCGTGGAGCTCGGACTCCTGAACTGCGAGATCATGACCTGAGCTGAAGTCTGCTGCTCAAACGACTGAGCCATCCAGGCACCCCTGGTGAGGCCATGTATATGGGGGTGTGAGGAGAAAAGACGGCAGATTCTAGAGATCCATGAGGGTGTTCCGCAGGACTGGGTGACTGATCCACTGTGGGAGGGGAAGGTCTGGGAAGAGCCAAGGACGCGGCCAGTTTCTGGCTTGTCCACTGGGGGAATGCCACTGGGCAGAAAGAAGATGGCAGGTTCGGTTGGGTTTGGGGCACCTGTGGGCCATCATGCAGTGGAGACGGGAGGGCTCCAGTTGGACGTATTGGTCTGGAGGTCAAAAGACAAGTCCGTGCTAGCAACAGGGCAGGTGGGAGATCAGGGGTCCTGACCTTGCCCGTCGCCTTGTAGACAGCACCGAGAGTGCATCAGGCCAGTGGGGATTACAGGTGGGACCGTGGAGAACCCCAAAGTACATCCCCACTGGGGAGGGGGGGTGGGGGCAGCCATTACCCACCTGTAGACTGTTATATTATATTATATTATATTATATTATATTATATTATATTCACACACATATGTGTATATACACACACACATACATATATGTACATATACATACATACATACATATACATACATACGTATATATATCCTTACCTATAAAATATAAAATAATATAATAATGAATAAAAATAAATAATAACAATAAAATAAAAATAATATAAGTAAATAATAAATAAACGAACAAATAAACATATATATGTGCGTGTGTATATATATACACACATATATATACACATATATATGTGTGTATATACACATATATATATATCCTTACCTATAAAATATAAAATAATATAATGAATAAATGAATAAAATGAATACATATGTATATACACATATATATATGTGTGTATATACACATATATATATCTTTACCTATAAAATATAAAATAATATAATAATGAATAAAAATAAATAATAACAATAAAATAAAAATAATACAAGTAAATAATAAATAAATGAACAAATAAACATATATATGTGTGTGTGTATATATATATACACACATATATATACACACATATATATATGTGTGCATATACACATATATATATCCTTACCTATAAAATATAAAATATAATAATGAATAAAAATAAATAATAACAATAAAATAAAAATAATAAGTAAATAATAAATAAATGAACAAATAAACATATATATGTGTGTATATACACACACATACATATATGTACATATACATACATGCATATACATACATACGTATATATATCCTTACCTATGAAATATAAAATAATATAATAATGAATAAATGAATAAAATGAATACATATATATATATACACATATATATGTGTACATATATATATATATACACATATATATGTGTGTATATATACACATATATATATCCTTACCTATAAAATATAAAATAATATAATAATGAATAAAAATAAATAACAATAAAATAAAAATAATACAAGTAAATAATAAATAAATGAACAAATAAACATATATATATGTGTGTATATATATATACACTATATATATACACACATATATATATCCTTACCTATAAAATATAAAATAATATACTAATGAATAAAAATAAATAATAATAATAAAATAAAATACTATAAGTAAATAATAAATAAATATATATGTTTATATATATTTATGTGTGTATATATATGTGTGTGTGTATACACATACATATATATCTCCTTACCTATGAAACAGGGATGATAGCAGTACCAACCTCCTCGGGGAGAATACAGCATCTAGAACTGTAGAACCCGGCACATCATAGCAAGTGTACAAAAGCGTCAGCTTATCCGCGTCACGAGTCTTCCGACCCAGTTGTCAGGGAAGCCGCGAACCTGCACTTTAGTGCGAAATTTCCCGATCTGAAGTTGGCGACTGACTTGAAACGTATTCAAATGGTCCCAGAACCGAACACAGGGCACCTGGCTGAGGTGTGCCTCTGGCTCCTGGGCTGTCAGTCTGTAAACGGTGGCTTTGTCTGGAGAGGAAGGGAAATGGGCAGGGAGGGCCCCGGGGGCCCCGGGACGGGGGGGGGGGGGGGGGGGGGGGGGGGGGGACGGGGGGGGGGGAGGAGGAGAGGGGTTCCCGCCTCACCTTGCACGATGCCTGCAGGATCCCGGAAGGAGAGGCAGGTGTACCGCAAGGCCGTGAGGAAGCTGTTCGGTGTGGAAGCCTCCGGGAGGAGGAGCCGGGTCCGCAGGGCCGGCGGCCGTGGTCTTTGGCGGGAGGACCTCCTGGAGCCCGCCACCAAGCCCAGCATCACCGGCAAGTTCAAGATGCTGGAGCCGCCCATGCTGGGCCACGACCTGAGACTGGCCCTGTGCTTGGCCAACCTCACCTCCCGGGCCCAGAGGGTCCGAGTCAACCTGAGCGGCGCCACCATTCTCTACACCCGCAGGCCGGTGGCGGAGATCCTGCACGAATCCCATACGGTGCGGCTGGGGCCCGAAGAAGGTAGGAAGGCCGCCGCTCCCCTTGGTGGGAACCCCTTACTGGGGGGACCGGGGCGGGAGTTGGGGGGACGGGGCGGGACTTCCCAGCATCCTGCTCCATTCCCAGGAAACATGGGCATGCTTCTGGCCATTTATTCAGTGCCTGCCTCTCGTCCCCACTTGGCGGGTGAGAAAACTGAGCTCAGAGGGGCTAAGTAAGGGGACTAATAATAAAAGCCCCTGACCGTCTGGTGACAAACGTATGAAGAAGAGGGGATCGCAGTTCGTGTGAATATTGACACCCCGAGTAAATACCTGCTGGGAGCGTTTCATGACATAGGCCCCGTGTTACCTAACATCCAACTTATTCTAGAGCCCGTCTGGCTACAAGAGTCCTGTGTGAGAGGCGTGGACCAGTAAGAAATGGCTGCCACGTGGTCGCAGGTGCAAGGGTCTGTCCCGAGAATTCTGCACACATGAGCCAGCATCCCTACAACCCTTCTCTGTCCTCACTCCTCCCTTCCCTCCCCTCCTGCTCTTCCCCCTCCCTCTCCCCCTCTCTCACCCCTCCCCCTCTACCCTCTCCTTCCCCCACCCCTCTCCCTCTCCTCCCTCAACATGACATTCTGAACTCTCAGGATTCAATTAAACAAAGAAACTGCTCCCCTGGGCCCGTTTCTGGGGAAGCTTGTGTGTTTTGACTGAGTGAAAACACGTAGAGGAGATGTCACACACCTTTTCACGTTTTTGCTTTTTGTTTTTCATGAAACCCAAGTCACACAATAACACTGCATAAGGAAATATTAACAGACACTTTCTCCTGGGTTTTCTTTTTTTTTTTTTTTTTCATATTAAAAGTAGTATATACTAGGGGCGCCCGGGTGGCTCTGTTGGTTGAGCATCCGACTTCAGCTCAGGTCATGATCTCACGGTCCATGAGTTCGAGCCCCGCGTCGGGCTCTGTGCTGACAGCTCAGAGCCTGGAGCCTGCTTCAGATTCTGTGTCTCCCTCTCTCTGACCCTCCCCTGTTCATGCTCTGTCTCTCTCTGTCTCAAAAATAAATAAATATTAAAAAAAAAAAGTAGTATATATTCATTAAGGTTTTCGAGAGCACAAAGAAAGGTCACCCGTGATCCTGCCACCCACCTACAAATTGTTACCATGTTTTCCTTCCATATTTTTAATTCCTCTTGCCTTTTGCGAAACAGCTCTAATTAAACTGTGCATGCTTAATGTTCATTAGTGCTTTCCACATCACATTGTTCTTTCCACATCTTTCCACTCTTTCCACATCACATTGTTCTTTAAATATTTTTATAAGCTCTTCATTCGCATCATTTTAATAGATGCATAATCTTGAAATAAATAGATAGTTCTGTGTATACGTTGCGGGATTCAAGTCACTAATATTTTGTTGCGGAGCCTTAGAATTTGCATTTCTTTTATTTTTATTTTTATTTTTAATGTTTATTTATTTTTGAGAGAGACAGACAGAGCGTGAGCGGGAGAGGGACAGAGAGAGAGGGAGACACAGAATCCGAAGCAGGCTCCAGGCTCCGAGCTGTCAGCACAGAGCCTGACGCGGGGCTCGAACTCACGGACCGCGAGATCGTGACCTGAGCTGAAGTTGGCTGCTCAACCGACTGAGCCACCCAGGCGCCCCCCGAATTTGCATTTCTTTTTTTTTTATAAAAAAAATTTTTTTTTCAACGTTTATTTATTTTTGGGACAGAGAGAGACAGAATATGAATGGGGGAGGGGCAGAGAGAGAGGGAGACACAGAATCGGAAACAGGCTCCAGGCTCTGAGCCATCAGCCCAGAGCCTGACGCGGGGCTCGAACTCACGGACCGCGAGATCGTGACCTGGCTGAAGTCGGACGCTTAACCGACTGCGCCACCCAGGCGCCCCCGAATTTGCATTTCTAACAAGCTCCCAGATGATGCCAGTGCCCCTGGGCCCAGGACCACACTTTGAGAACCACCCATCTCCCACCACACAAGGAGTGAATGATGTAAAATGTATCAGGCATTTGGCATAGTTCTTACAACCTAAGGAACGTGTGATTTTTTGCAGGGACTGACAGTGTTATTGATATTATTAGAAGTTGGGGATAATAATACTTGCTCATGGAATTGTTGTACGGACGGAATGAATTAGCTGACGAATATGCTGGATCCCCAGGGCCCAGCAGCGAAGTTAGTAAAAGTCAGCTTTTCCCATTATTAATTATTGCTGTGATTGTAGTAAGGAGTCTTAGTAATGGCCTACTGGACTAAGGAAATCCATAAAACAATGTAGAATTTTGATAAATGGATCAGCATCTGGGCATTCAGGAAGCATCTACTGTATGCACATGTGCTCTGGGGGAGCATGGAGTGAACCAAGTTCAAATCCTTTAAGGACCCAAATCCACACGTTGAAAACTCAGATGACTTCAGGGACAAGAAGGAAACAGGATTACAGGAAGAGCAGTGGGAGGTGGTAGGACCTAGAGCAAGTTGGAAAGAACACATCGTACCTAAAAGAAAAAACATATGGTGGTCCAAAAAATCCAAATACGACTGGCAATCAGCTGTGGCCTTGCTCGAAAGAAGGAAATGCATAGGCAGGGTGTCTGTGGCTGGTGAGGGTCCCAGGACCATGGGAGCTCAGAAGGCAGAGGGCATGAGATCACTTGAGTGGGGTGTCCGTGAAGGCTTTCCACCCCTGGTGGGGCTGACTAGGATGGGCCTTCATGGCAAGGGAGGATCTGGAGAAGCTTCAAAGAAGTTGGCCTCCTCACTGGATTGGAAGCTTGAGGCAGACCTTTGACCTCTCTCTTCTCTGCACCTGGCACATAGTAGGTGCTCAATAAACGGGGAGTGGATTCCTAATGGGAGGAATACATAATGGACTGGGGGATTTCCATCTGGAATGATGAGGGGAAGTTTAAACACACCTCTGGGAGTTCATGGAGAAATTGTGTGGTGTGAAGGTAGCCCACTGGCCTGAATTTGAATCCCACCTCATCTTGGCTCCTTGACTTACTTCCTGTCTGCTATTGGACAAGAAATTAACCTCTCTGAGCCTCAGGTGTCTTCATCTGTGAACTGGTACTAATAATGCCCATCCCAGCTTGGTGACAAGGGCCAAAGAGAGTATAACTAGGAATTGAGACTTCCGCCTCATTCTGGATCCCGTTGAAAGAAAACGTTGGACCCCTAACTCCCACCTCTGCTTTCCCTTCCAGAGAAAAAGATCCCAATCACAATAGCTTACTCTCAGTATAAGGAAGACCTGACAGAGGACAAGAAGATCCTGTTGGCTGCGATGTGCTTTGTCACCAAAGGAGAGAAGCTCCTGGTGGAGAAGGACATCACTCTGGAGGATGTCATCACCATCAAGGTGAATCCAGTCTGCATCCCCCATTCCTGGAAGTCCCCGTTCACAGCTGAGGGAGGGCATCAGAGGCCGGGGGGTTGTGCCATGAGCTCTGACAGTGGAGAGGTGGCATGGATGCAGGGGGGTGGAGATAATGATGGAGTTCACTAAGGGGGTGGGAGGATGCCATGATTAATGCCCATGCCAGGATCCAACTGGCGTCCCAGCCGGGCCCCATAGGTTTCCTGGGGGAGTGTGGAGGAGGAGAAAGATGACTTATGGGTGTTATCCCTCCAGGTGCTGGGCCCAGCCATGGTAGGGGTGGCGGTTGTGGTGAAAGTGACGGTGGTCAACCCCCTCCTGGAGACAGTGGAGGATTGTATGCTGATGGTGGAGGGCAGTGGCCTTCTCCAGGGACAGCTCAGCATTGAGTAAGTATCAGCCTGGGAGTGGAAGGTCCACCTTCCTTATAGGATGGTGAAGCTACCAACAGAGAGGGGGTGCGGGAGATACCCTGGACTCCCAGGAACCAGCTCACAGCCTACATCAGCCTTCATTTATGTATCCTTCTTTCCTTCCTTCCTTCCTTCCGTCATTAGCTTAGTTGTGGAACTCATCCACTCACTCATTCCCTCATTCATTCACTTCATCTATCTGCTCAACTCAGTCTTGACTGGTTTCTTCCCCCACTCATTCACACATGTTCTGTTCATTCATGCACTTGTTGACTTACTCTCAACCATCCACTCCTTCGTTCTTGCATCCACACACTCACTCGTTCACATGATCCTTAATCATAATGACCTCTTCTCTGAGCCATGTGTCAACTTTGGGAACACCAAGGCAAACAGATGGGGTTCTGCCTGGAGAAGTGTTCTCCTAGACAGGTGGTCCTTCGAATGAAGATACGTGTGATTTGTGCAGAGGAATGGATCTCCAGGGTCCAGAGACTCAGGAGTAGCCCTTAATTGGGGATGAGGTGGAACCAGGGAAAAGCTGCAGCGGAGCTGATATTTGAGCTGGGCCTTGAATGCTGACTTGAGAAGTTTTCAGGTACCAAGAAGCATGGAGGGTTTCCCAGTCAGAGGTCTCAATGGCTGGTATTGTCGGGGAGGGTCTCCTGGAAGAAGAGACACTTGATCTGGCCCTTGGTTGTGATCGGAATAGAAAGGGCAACCTAGGTGGGAGGAACAGTGCAGACAAAAGCCCAGAGAGAGGAAGTGTAAGGTAAGTTCAGGGCACAGGGAGGAGACAAGCCTGGTTGGGTGGAAAGGGGTGAGAAGTGGTGGAAGGGAAAATTATGCTGAGGCTTAAATGTCAAGTCTCAAGGTGTGTCCTTGATCCCAAGGGCTCTGGAGAGGGCAGGCCAGGTTCAGAAGGAGAGGGGGCTGATAGTCTGCCTTTCTCCCATCCCTTTTCCCCAGTGTGCCCAGCCTGGAGCCTCAGGAGAGGGCCTCGGTCCAGTTCAACATCACCCCTTCCAAGAGCGGCCCAAGGCAGCTGCAGGTGGACCTCGTCAGCCCCGACTTCCCAGACATCAAAGGCTTTGTGATCATCCACGTGGCCACAGCCAAGTGACTGGCCACCACCAGGGGCTGAGAGGGGAGGAGATGGCCCCTGGCCCCTCCCTGTCCACCTCTCTGCCTCTCTTGCGTGGGAGCCAGGAGGCCTGGGTTCCAGTCCTGCTTCGGTTTCTGCCCCACTTTGCGAACAATTCTCTTGGGCCTGTTTCCCCATCTGTGAAACAAGGTGTTAGACTCAGCAATCCTTAAACTTTTGGACAATGATGGGTGATGTTGGGAACCTCTCCCCCCGTCATCCATCACCGTCATTGCTGGCAGGCTGATCAAGCATCACTGTGACCATGGCCCACCCAGCTCTGCCACCCCTGCCCTGCCAGCCCACCATCACCCTGGCCGACCCCTAGGTTCTCCTTGTTTCCATCTCAGGTCCTCAACACTCTGACCAGATCCAGATCCAAGAATGTCCTCCCAGCGTTGAAGAGGAACCCGAAAGTGTTAGAGCTGACACCCACACATCCCTCCACACTCCCGTTTTACGTAGAGGGCAGAGCCTTGTCCACAGCCATAGGGGAGCTACAGACAGAATTGGGGTCCGCGTGGATGCCATTTACACCACCAAAGTGTTACCCCCAAAGTCATGTTCTGGAAATCATTAGATTTGAAGCAATGGGAGATGTTCCCTCAGTGAAGACCCACGACCAGCACCTGCGGACAGCAGGAGAGAGGCCATCAAGCCCGGATTGCATGTGAGGATGAAACCCCAAATCTGATCCCATCACGGTCATCAGGGGCCTCCTACCACCAGCCCAGGGGTTATTTACTTTCTGAAAATGGAAACAGTG
Organism: Leopardus geoffroyi; assembly: GCF_018350155.1. Classification (NCBI taxonomy): domain Eukaryota; kingdom Metazoa; phylum Chordata; class Mammalia; order Carnivora; family Felidae; genus Leopardus; species Leopardus geoffroyi. Next base: position 29,367,052 of record NC_059336.1, read on the forward strand.
TTAACTTTGCAAAACACCCCCAGCCGCTTACTACACACGACCGTGTTCTTGGCATCAAAACAGGACAGAGATTTCTGGAACGAGGACTGGAGTAGAGACCACCAGGACCTGAGGACAACTGCACAGGTCAGAGAAATCAGCTCGAAATGTCCCCGACAGTCAAAAGAATTACGATTAGTCACGGAATTTAAGTCATCTGAACAACACCAAAACAGGCAGTGAGACACCTCCTGAATATGGACTTCCATGGAAACAATTTATGTAGTGAGTCTTTGCTAAAAGGGCGTCAGGCAAACACACAGACAGTGAGGGGTGGGTGATCCTTGTGACCAAGGCTTCGGTGAAGGCATTTCTCTGACGAGTCTACACAGCAGGACAGCTTGGAGAACCCAGATGCGTGGAGGACCCCCTTTCCAAGCCTAGGTTTTGGATGCTCATCCTGTCCATGTAAGAGGGGCAGCTGGAGGTTCAGAAGAGGCAGCCTTTTCCTCAGGATTGAGCAGCAGGAAGGGGTACTGGGGGCTCAGTACAACAGAGCGGATCTCCCACTCTTAGTAAAAGGGACGCTCCTGTCAGCAGCGAGACCAAGATGGTCTCCGCCCCGCCCCCAGTGGCCCCAGACACCCCATCCTTGAAGCAAGTGCCGACTGCCCATCTTCCTCAGGCTTGGCTGAACCAAGTTTCATGTCCCAGGAGGCTGACCCTCTGAGTTGGAGTGTAGGGTGCAGGACATTTAGTAAGGAATGACCTGGGGGTCAACACAGTGGAAGGGAGGGGGACGAAGCAGGATAGGCAGAGAGAGGAAGAGAGTGCTGATGCCGGCCCAGTGCCAGCTGGGGACCACCCCACGGGCAGCTGTGGAGCTAACATGGCCTTTGAGAGTTGTCCTAAGTTGGGCCAAGATGGCTGGGCCTTCCTATGCCTGCATCCGTCGCCGAGTGGCCCCCGAAGAGGTGTGACTTTGGGCAAGATAGCTCCCGACAGTGGAGGCCATCCCTGAGGGGGTTGACAGTGACGGTCATCTGCAGGCAGCACCCCCAGCAGTTGGTGCAACAAGCCGTCCACTGAAGGAAGGTCTGGACAATGTGTCGCCACGTCCACCTGCATTCTGTCCAACCCAGGGACAGAGCAGTGACAGTACAAGGTCCCTCTGCCCAGGGCGATGACTTTCCGGCCGGCGGACACAGGTATTCAATCACAGCACCTTAAAGGGTGCGAAAAGTAAAAGGAGACCTAAGAGGAAACAAGCAAACAAATCTGTAAATAAGCTAATTACATGTCCCCGAGGCGTGGGGGCTAGGATGGCACCTGTCCCCACGGTGGCATCAGAGAAAGACTCCCCGAGGAAGTGGTATCCAAGCTCACATTTAAAAAAATTTTTTTTTTTCAACCTTTATTTATTTTTGGGACAGAGAGAGACAGAGCATGAACGGGGGAGGGGCAGAGAGAGAGGGAGACACAGAATCGGAAACAGGCTCCAGGCTCGGAGCCGTCAGCCCAGAGCCTGACGCGGGGCTCGAACTCCCGGACCGCGAGATCGTGACCTGGCTGAAGTCGGACGCCTAACCGACTGCGCCACCCAGGCGCCCCAGCTCACATTTTAATAGTAACAAAACTAATGATTAAAAATCGAATCCGTGGGGCGCCTGGGTGGCGCAGTCGGTTAGGCGTCCGACTTCAGCCAGGTCACGATCTCGCGGTCCGGGAGTTCGAGCCCCGCGTCAGGCTCTGGGCTGACGGCTCCGAGCCTGGAGCCTGTTTCCGATTCTGTGTCTCCCTCTCTCTCTGCCCCTCCCCCGTTCATGCTCTGTCTCTCTCTGTCCCAAAAATAAATAAAGGTTGAAAAAAAAAAAATTTTTAAATCGAAACCGTGTTCTTACTACATGCCAGGAACTGTTTCAGGGGCTTGATGCATATGAATTTATTTAACCTTCATAACGACTCAGTGAAGGAGACACTATTATTCTCTCCATCTTCAACCTGCCTCGCGGCGCAGCCAGGGCTGGGCACCTTCACTCACGCGGGCACGGGCTCTCTCCTGAGATCAGGATGGAGGGAATAAATGTGCAGACGGTCTCACAGGGGTGGAGGGGTCCTCGGGGTCCTGGGCTGTGTCCCAGCCAGGTAATTTCTGCTCTGACATAGTGGCCGCATGTTCCAGTTATCAACTGCTGTGTAACAAACCAGCCCGTAACTTAAGGCTTAAAATCATGACGACCGTTATTTTGCTGATGAAACTGCAGTCTGGTCAGGGCTGCGTAGGGATGGCTCATCTCTGCTTGACTTAGGGGCGCAGAGACAGCTCAAAGGCTGGGCCGGGGATGTCTGAAGGCTTATCCACTCACGTTTCTGGCCGTGGATGCTGGCTGTTGGCCAAGCACCACGCTGGGTTGTCAGCCAGGATGCCCACCTACAGCTTCTCCACGTGGCCTGGGTTTCCTCACAACACAGTAGAAGGGCAAGCATCTCAAGAGAGTCAGACGGAAGCCATATTGCCCTTATGCCTTGGGGTTAGAGGTCATCCAGTGCCACGTCTGCCACATCCTGTTCGTCAAGGCACTTACAGAGTTCCTCCAAGTTTCAAGAGGAAATAGACCCAGCTCATGATTTAAAAAAAAAAAAAGGTGCAAAGATTCTGGAAGAGCTTGGCGGACCAAAAATATCGCCGTAGATATTTCTGGAAAAGACACAATCTGCCGTGCTGTCTCGGGCTGCCTACTTCTTGACCCTCTGAAGACTCGTGGAATCCCATATTTCCCGATGTCTGCTCCGTGTCTTACTATCTTCTCCAGGTTGCCCTTAATTTCTACCCCATCCCTTTGCTTAAGCCCACAAGGATCAGTTTCTTCCGCTTGCAGCCAAGAAGTCTGATTCATGGAGACGCTGAGGCAAAAACGACCTTGTCCTGGGACACCCCGGGAACAAAGTGAAGGCCAATGTGCGCAAAGTGTGTTGTAGCTCACTACCTTCTTGATATGGGTCAGCAGCCCTAACCTTCAGTCTCGAGATGGTAACCGACAAGGGAGATTCAGAGGCCAGTCCCTTGACCCTGACCCCTCCAATAGCTTCCCCTTCACGTTATCTTTGCCTCTGCCACAGGCCTAAGAGACTGTCCCCACAAAAGATCCCTGGTCTCCTCTTCATTGGCGAGGCTTGGTGGGTTACGAGACTATTTCCCAAACCGAAGCAGGCAAGGTGGAAAAGTGGTTGTGGTAATGGGGGTGCTTGTGTGAGCCGGGGTTCTCCCGAGAAACAGAACCAACGGGATGTATATATCAGACCTGTCTGCCTCCAGAATCACGGGAACCAATATTTTAATCAACTGTATTCCTGTGGACTCTCATCGAACAATCCAAACCAAATTTATTTTTAATTTACATTTACAGTCCATAAACATGAAATATTTAGATGTCAATCTAACAAAACGTATGGATTTCCATGCGGAAAACTAAAAAATACTGATGAGGGAAACGAAGGCAGATTTAAATGAATGGAAAGACATCTCTTTTTCATGAATGGGAAGATTCAGCAGAGTTAAGTCAGTTATCCCCAAATTGATATACAGGTTTAATGCAACTCCCATCAAAATCTCAGCAAGAAAACTTGATAAATTGGACTTCATCACAATTCAAAATGTGTGCGTCCGTGAGAGATCCTGTGGAAAGAATGAAAGACAAGCTACATACTGGGGGAAAAAAACGTTTGCAAACCACGTATCTGACAGAGAACTAGAATCCAGGATACATAAAGAACTCTCAAAATCCAACAGTAAAAAGCAATCTAAGAAAATGGGCAAAAGACATAACCTTTTCGATGAAGAGGATATACAGATGGCAAAAAAAAAAAAAAAAAAAGGATATTCAATATTATTAGCCACTAGGGAAATGCAAATTAAAACCACAATGAGATGTCACTATATACCAACAAAATTGCTGATGTTTTAAAAAGGTGACAATGCCAAATGCTGGTAAGGAGAATCTTGACCACTCTTACCTTGCTGGAATAAATGTAAAATGTTGCAGCCACTGTGGAAAATAATTTGGTGGTTTCGGAAGGAAGGAAGGAGGGGAGGGAGGGAGGAAGGAAGGAAGGAAGGAAGGAAGGAAGGAAGGAAGGAAGAAGGGAAGGAGGGAGGAATGGAGGGAGGGAGGGAGGGAGGAGGGAAGGAAGGGAGGGAGGGAGGAAGGAAGAAAAGAAGGGGGAGGAAGAAAGACGGGGAGGGAGGAATATGCCACTAAGATACAAGCAAGCAATCACACTCCTGGGCATTTATTCCAGGAAGTGAAACTTGTGTGCATATAAACATCTGTGCATGGATGTTTAGCAGTTTTATTTGTAGCAGCCCCAAGCTGGAAACAACCTAGATGTCCTTTAATTGCTAAGTAATTCAACAACTGGGGCGCCTCCATGGCTCAGTCGGTTAAGCATCCGACTCTTGACTTTGGCTCAGGTCATGATCTCACGGTTTGGGAGTTCAAGCCTCACATGGGGCTCTGCACTGACAGTGCAGAGTCTGCTTGGGATTCTCTCGCTCTCCCTCTCTCTCCCTCTCTCTCTCTCTCTCTCTCTCTCTGCCCCTCCCCTGATTGCGCTCTCTCTCTCAAAATAAATCAATAAACTTTGAAAACAAAAACAAAAAACAGTGGTCCATCTATGGCATGGAATACTACTCAGAGATAAAAAGGGATGAACGATGGATACCTACACAATCTGGAGGAATCCCCATAGAATTATGCCGAATTAAAAAAAAAAAAGCCAATTCTAATAGGTGACACAGTATAGGATTCCATTTCTAGAACTTTCTTGAAATGACAAAATTCTAGAAAGGGAGAACAGATTAGTGGTTGCCTGAAGTTAAGGAGGACTGAAGGTGAGAGAAAGTCAATGTGGCTATAACAGGGCAACACAAGCATCCCCGTGATGATTCGAATGTGGACTCTCTGAACTCTGTCACCGCCAGTATCCTAGTTGGGATGCCGTCCTATGGTTTTGCAAGATGTTACCATTGGGGCAAACTGGCTAAAGAGTACCTGGGATCTTTCTGTGTTGTTTCTTATGACTGCACGTGAATTATTATTATCTCAAAATAAAAAGTTTAAAAAAAATTAATGGATAGAGGTTTGCTTTATTGTGTAGCATATCATCCACTCTCAAGAATGTTACCGTGTGCTTGAGAAGGAGGTGTATTCCGGGGGCGCCTGGGGGGCTCAGTCGGTTAAAGTGTCCGACTCTCGGTTTCAGCTCAGGTCATGATCTCACCGTTCGTGGGTTCGAGCCCCACATCGGGCTCTGTGCTGGCAGCGAGGAGCCTCCTTCGGATTCTCTCTCTCTCCCTCTCTCTCTGCCCCTCCAGCTCTCTCTCTCTCAAAATACATAAACTTAACCAAAAAACAACTGTGTATTCTGTTGTTGTTGGACAGGGTGTCCTATAGATCTGTTAGGCCAGTGAATTGATAAGAGCAGCTTTGAAGTCTTGGCTCAGAGATTGTGTGTATTGACTGTTGTTGTTTTTTACCCCTGGGGGGGGCGGGGGGAGAAGGGAGGTCACATTTTCCTAGCTTGTGTGTGCGTGTGTGTGTGTGTGTGTGTGTATGTGTGCGCGCGCACGCGCGTTGCAGGTCTTATAATTTTTACGGGAGACCAGACATTTTACATCAGATAATGCTCTCGCATTGAATTCTGATCCCTCCCGGGAGAGGCAATTGTTACCGCTGTTTATTTGCTTCTTTGTGTCCTTGACGTGTTTGCCTGGATTCATTCTATGAAGTCTATTTCCCTTGCATTGTGTGGTGACTGATTTCTCCACTTAGAGTTTGGGGGTGTCGTGTTTTTGATCCGTGTTTTTAAGTCTGACTTCTTAGAGGTCATCCCTGGGTCAGCAGATTAGTCAAGAGCTGGCGCTGAAACACCTTGAGCTCCTAGTCTTTGCTAATGAATCTGTGGGTGGTTTCAGGAATGCAAAATTCGGGCAGTTTACAAGTGGGCCCCATCTTTTAAGTTCTGTGTTTACAACACCTCAGGGTCAACCAGCAGGGAACAGCTGGCCGGTGTGCCCTCTGATCTCCCTTTTGGTGCTCACAGCCTTGGGTATGACCTCAGCCTTCCAGCCCACAAGGGATTTAAGTAGGATCTTAATCAAGACCCACTCTGGTTGCCTCCTTCCCAGATATCCCTTAATTTTTTTTTTAATTTTTTAATGTTTATTTATTTTTGAGAGAGAGAGAACATGAGCAGGGGAGGGGTTAGAGAGAGAGAGGAGACACAGAATCCGAAGCAGGCTCCAGGCTCTGAGCTGTCAGCAACAGAGCCCAACTTGGGCTCATACCCATGAGCCATGAGCTCATGGCCTGAGCCCATGTTGGTCACCTAACTGACTAAGCCACCCAGGTGCCCCTCGTTGTTAAACTTCTGGCTGGTGCTTGCCCCAACCAGTATGGACGTCACGTCTTATGACTGTGACGTTGGCCTTGTCTGATAGTTTGCCACTGATCTTGCTGTTGGGTTTGAGATCAACCCTGAGCATGTAGTTTTCTGCCCTTTTCTACAAAAAAGTCTGGCCCTTTCACCCACAGAGCTGCAATCCTCATGACCGGCCTCGCCCCGGTAGGACCACAGAGCTGGGGGTAGGGAGACCAGCTGCTCTGAGCTGAAATGCCGTGGATTCCCGTTGGTTTTGCCGTCATTTGCTAGATTTTCTTAAATAAATGCTTCTCAATTTGTGTCTATTTTAACGCATCCAAAACCGAATCCCTGATTCCCGTCGCCTCCCACGGCAGATGGGAACTCCCTCCTTACAGCCTTTCAGGTCAAAAACCCTTTGGAGTTATTCTTTACCCGTTTTTCCCTCTCGTCTCATGACATCCAAGGCAAATCCTGTCAGCTCCACCTTCGAAAGGTCCAGAATTCATATGCCTTTTGACTCCACCACCAAAAGCCTACTCAGATCCCAGCCGTGGCCATTTTTTGCTTAGAATATTACCGTGGCCTTCCCGCTGGTTTCCCTGCCTCTGCTCCTGCTTGCCTTCTCTCCTTCCTCCCCAAGGCCATCAGGGGAGCCTTCCAAATGTAAGTCACATCTTGTCATCCCTTCGTTCATACCCCCTCCGTGGGCGCCCCATCTCACACAGAGTGAAAGCAAGGGTCCTCTGGCGCCCCCTTGGCTGCTCTCTGGCTTCTCCTATCATTCTCCTACTTAGCACTCCTCCAGAGCCAGAGTGAGTGGATCAGTCAGGATCTACCATGCTGAATCTGTATGGGGAAAGTAGAATATAAAGAATTAATGACTCTAACGAGGGGTGGAGTAATCGGAGATTGGCTAAGAAATAAAGAGCCCTCCAAAGAATTTTGGAATTTCATATTTAACAAGCGGCTGCTAGCCCTAGGGTGGAGAGAGCCCCAGGAAGAGCCCACTACCCACCCCCCCAACGCCCCGCCCCCGCCAACAAGGTCGAGATCACGTCTACTGGGGAGAATATGCTATGGCTGAACATTGGCAGAGAAGTCCCTGTGGTGCTTCACTGGTGGAAGTTGCTGGAAATCTGCCCTCTCCGGGTGCAAGGGAGAGCCATTCATGGTGAGGTATCTCCCTCGAAATGCTCTTACAAAACCGCCCAAGACAGGTGCCTGGGGAGGCTGCTGGTCACGGGGTGCTTGCTGATGGCCGGTGCATTGCAGGCGCCAGTGCTAACAAAGTCATCTTCCCTGCGGAAGCCTGGTGCTGCCGAGACCACCGGCGCTGTGGGAGCCAGGCCCTGGGGAAGCAATGGAAACTGCAGAAGCCCGCCGAGAGCACGCCGGAAGCGAGAAAGCAAGCCCTCGCCATCCTGCAGTGTCTCTCCGGCGCCCTCTACTGACAAAGGTGGGTTTGGAGCCGAGATAGAATAAATTTGTAACTGGGGCTGTGCCCTTCTTGACGTTTTCTGAAAAATACAGAGCGCTCCGACCTCAGTGCCTTGGCAGTCGCTGTACCACCCACCTGGAACCCTTAGGGTCCATCCCCAACCAACGCCTACCAGGTTTGCTCCCTTATTCTAACAGGTTTCTGCTCAAACTGCTCTTTATCAGAAGACGGTCCCTGACCACCCTAATGAAATAGTACCATGTTCACAGCACTTTGCATCTCCCTTTCTGATTTGTTTTCCTCCGTAGCAATTGTTACCATTGGACATAATTTACTTACATGTTTATTATTTAGTGTCCATCTCCCTCTTGGAGAATGTAAGTCCATCAAGTACAGAGAATTCCCCTATTTTGTTCATTCTTATACCCAGCAGAGTTGAATAGAACAGTGCCTAGTACATAGGAGGCATGCAGTAAATACTTATTGAATGAATGAATGAATGAATGAATGAATGAATGAATTATAGTAAATCAGAAACATACAGAAAGAGGGGCGCCCGACTTCAGCTCTGGTCATGACCTCATGGCTTGTGAGTTCGAGCCTCATGTCAGGCCCTGTGCTGACAGCTCAGAGCCTGGAACCTGCTTCGGATTCTGTGTCTCCTTCTCTCTCTGCCCCTCCCCCACTTGTGCTCTGTCTCTCAAAAATAAATAAATGTAAAAAAAAAAAAAAAATACAGAAAGAGTAGGGAAAATACCAGCCAGAGTCTCCTCGCCTAGACACTACCACAGTTAGCATAGTGGGAAGCTTCCTTTTACATTTTCCCCCAATGAAAATTTCATTTTAATTTTTATAGGGGCTTAACATGCATACCAAAATGTATTTATATCAAAAGTGTGCAGCATTGCTGCATTTTCACAAACGACCCACTTAGGTAACCGGCGCCCAGATCAAGAAATAGAATATTCCTAGCACCCTAGAAGCTCCCTTTGTGTCCCCTCCCGGAGTAACCATAATCCTAAATTGTGGAAGCAAAGATTAGTGTTTGTGCTTTATATGAATGGAATTGCACATATGTATCTTTTATTTGGCCCTGACTCCTGTCACTTGACATTTCGTATAGAAGATTCATCTATATTGCTGCGAATTATTGTAGATCTGTCATATTCTTTGATGTGCAATATTGCACGGTGTGGGTATACTGCAATTTATCTTTCCTATCTTTCAAACTGTATACTACAATTTATCCTGCTTACTGTCGATGGATATTTAGGTGGTTTCCAGTTTGGGCTATTGTGTATGAATAGGGTTGCTATCTATATACATTCTTGTGTATTTCTTTTTGTGAGCATATGCCAGCATTTCTGTTGGGTACACATCTACGAGTGGAAATGCTGGATCATAGAACATGCATATGTTCAGCTTTACCAGCCAGCCTCCCCACCCCACACCCCAGGGATATTCTCTTTCCTTCATGTCAACAAGCATTCCCTGACATAACACATGTGAAGCACCCAGCACTATGCAAGGCCCTCAATACAAGGCATTCTGGAAATGAGCATGTTCTATCTTTGACTTCATGCAAAGCACTGTAGCTAATCCACCGGGATGAAAAAAACAAGCCGCATCCTACATAAGAGTAGCCAAACGCTATAACTATAGATCCCACTCCTGAAAAAAAATATTCTGGGGTTATATTCAAAAGAAAAACATCCCTTTACAAAATTAAAATTGAAAGACTCAAGAACAATACTAATGACAAGTATTTACCGGCTTCCTTTGTGCTAACCTTATTATGTATATTATATAACGTCGTCTAATCTTCAGTGAGGTGCTGTTCCATCACCCTGTAATACAAAGTCCAATTTCATTTTTTTATGTTTCACTGCTAACAGCTTTGAAGCCCACAAGAAAGCCTTTGGGCTCCCTCCCTTGGCACGTGTGGTCCCTCTCAAGGGACCCTCACCACAGCCCCACCCTGTAAGCACAATAAAATGGGACAGTCACCTCTCCTTGCTCTCTCAAGCCATTTTCACACCTGCTTAGGAGCCTGCCCGTTCTGCCACAAAAGCCACTTTATGTCAACAATAAAAATTTTCATATCCCCTTGATGCGTGTGTAGGGTCATCAGTCCCAGCTATTCAATCAAATTTGGATGGGAGGGGTGTCAATCCCCCCAACAAGGCAACGCTGGCATTTTACAAATGAGGAAACCAGAGCCTAGAAAATTTATTTATCTTTCATTCATTCAACAACATGTGTGGAGTGCACAAAGCCATGGGAAACAACATGGATGAATTTCCTGCCCTCATGAGAGTGGGAAGAGTCTCTCACAAAAAAATTAATATATGAAAACATCACCATCCTTCCTTATAACTATTTACTAATTAAAACAAGCCTTTTTTTAAAATTTATCAGATTGAACAAGATCTAACAATGTATCAACACACCGACTTGGCAAGGATGTGAGAAACAGGCACCTGCCTACACTGTTACAAACGGTGCAAGATAACACAATTGGAGGGTTATTTATTTGGTGTATCTGTCAGCATTTTAAGCGTATCCATTCTCTTCTTTGGTAATCTTCTTTCAGGAATTTATACACACGTACAGAGGCATGGCCCACAGCCAAAGAGGGGCAGGGCTTGACACTTCCTCCTTTGCTTAAATAAAGTGTAGTTTATCTCCGTGTGGGTCTTTGTAGAAAATCAGAACAATACAGAAGATGAGGAAGAAAAAAGATCAACCCACCATCCCAGCACAGGTGCAAGACTGAGCTCAGACACTGGAGGCTCCCTTCCTGACAGAGCAATGCTGCCTCCTGGTGGATTTGTTTTTAAGTACATTCATTATTCACCATTTTTAACGTTTAAAACGTACTGAATTTTTTTAATGAGGTAATGCGCTCACATGGTTCATAGTTTAAATGTTCTACATGGTATACAGTGGGAACTTCCTTCCATGTCTGTTCCCCTGGGACTAGATTCCTTTCCCCACAGGCAACCTAACTGGCTGAGCCCAGTACATAGCTCCTCCAGAGAGTGTAGGCACATGCCCCCATTCAGTAAACGAGAACTTCCTTCTTTCTAGTGCCCGCCTTTGAATCATGAGTATTTCTCCTAAAAACTTACAAAATCCAAAGAGAAAGTATTTCTACACGCAATATTCATTACTGCCTGGTTGTAGTCATGAAAAATCAGAGATAATATGAATTCCCAAAATAAGAAGGATCAGGTGACATCCATCCATCATCATTCTTAGGACTTAGGTAATAACAGGAAAACGTCTATCACAGAAGTTTTTTTAAATGCTTTTTTTTTTTTCAACGTTTATTTATTTTTGGGACAGAGAGAGACAGAGCATGAACAGGGGAGGGGCAGAGAGAGAGGGAGACACAGAATCGGAAACAGGCTCCAGGCTCTGAGCCATCAGCCCAGAGCCTGACGCGGGGCTCGAACTCACAGACCGCGAGATCGTGACCTGGCTGAAGTCGGACGCTTAACCGACTGTGCCACCCAGGCGCCCCACAGAAGTTTTTTTAAAGACATACACAAAAGAGGAAATTGATAATTTAAGCTGCCTGGGTGGCTCAGCTGGTTGACTGTCCGACTCGATTGTGGCTCAGGTCATGATCCCAGGGTCATGGGATCCAGCCCCTCACTGGGCTCTAAGCAGAGCATGGAACCTGTATTGTATTCTTAGCCTGAGATGGAAGGCATTCTCTCTCTCCCTCTCTCCCTCTGCTCCTCTCCCACACTGGCACTAAATAAATAAATAAATAAATAAATAAATAAATAAATAAAACCTACCACTTTGAAAAAAATAAAGAAAAAGAAATCCCCCCTTGGAAATAAAAAGAACACAATGATATAACAATGATATACCATTTTCAGGAGTGTATTTCTTCTTAATGACAATTATCAATTCTCAGGAGGATTCTGTGAAAAGTGTAGTCATGTGTTTTGGAACAGGGCAAATCAACTCGGGTTTTAATAAAGTTAACGAAAACATTTGCAACCTTTGACTCAGAAACTCCTTTTGAATTACCTAAAAACAGAATGATCTTTATGCACAAGTACGATTATCACGTTATTTGACAGTGAAAACGCTAAATGTCCAACTGCAGAGATCTGGTTAAGTAAACAGTGATATGTTCAGTGTTCCCTTAATGAGACACTAACGTCATTATAATGTTTGCAAAGATCTGGAGATGTTCTGATGTTAAAACAAACAGAAAGGTGAGGCTATAGCAAGATCACAAAACCCAAGGAGGCAAAGATTCACGTTGAACGTTAAGAGTGCTAGGACCGAGTATTTTTTCTACAGTCATTCTTAAATGAACACTTATACAATTAAATATTCTTAAAAGAAACCAGCAGAATATATAAACTATGGAATAGTATGCATATGGGTCTGACCAAGAATTTGGATGTAAACCCACAGCAAACCTGATGGTTTTGCTCTGTTGTCTCTTTCAATCCTCAAGCCACAGACCAATTTACTAACTGAACTAATGTTAGAAAGGCTTAATACAGGGGCGCCTGGGTGGCTCAGTCGGTTGAGCGTCCGACTTCGGCTCAGGTCACGATCTCACAGTCCGTGAGTTCGAGCCCCACGTCAGGCTCTGGGCTGATGGCTCAGAGCCTGGAGCCTGCTTCCGATTCTGTGTTTCCCTCTCTCTCTGCCCCTCCCCCGTTCATGCTCTGTCTCTCTCTGTCCCAAAAACAAATAAACGTTAAAAAAAAAAAAAAAAAAAAAAGGCTTAATACAAACACCAGAGCCAAGAAAAGCCTACAGGCAGGTCAAAATGTACATTCAATCCCAAACCTCTTTCACCACCAGAGACACAGGAATTATCTTCAAGAGAAAATAGTTGGAATGCCCAGATGTCTGACAGCAGACTTTTTTTCTTTTTCTTGTTTAGTAAATGATTCCTAATGGTTTTTTCTGCATATGGTTGTATACACAGAACCACACAGACCGTACTTCAAGAGGGTTTTATGGATTTTCAAGGATAGTTGTAAGCATCTCGTAGTTTTACTTTGCTAATTGCTTGGCAATGCGTGACTCTCTATTATTTTTCTTTTGTTGAAGAAAATGTTTTTTGTGTGTGGTAAAATAAGAGTCTATGCCTTCCAGCTCAGGCTAAGAATACAAAACCCTTCTGGGTCATACCTGGTAGGCAAATGGGAAGCTAGCCGGGGGAGGGGGGCGGGTGCCTCAGCCTTGCTTTGCGGTTTGTGCAAATCAGGGTATAGGTTCCGGTGACACTGTCTGAGCCAGCCATTGATTTTTCTGCCAAAATCTACTGCCAAGCACCTTACTCCTCGGCCTTTTCCTCTGCTAACATATCCCGCCCACAATAAAAAGCCTTGGTAAACTCTCCACAAAGAAACTGTCTCTTCCTTCCTTTTTAATTCAGGCAACATTCACCCAACATTAACAATTAACCACTTTAATGTGACCATTAGAAGCCAACTGTTATTTAGTTGCATTCACTATGTTGTGCAATAACCAGCCATCTCTAGTTTCAAACCCTTTTCATCACCAGGTAGAAACACCCCATATCCACTAAGTAATCAATCTCTATTTCCCTTGGCCCCATCCCTACGCCCTGGTAGCTTCTAATCTGCTGCCTCTGTGATCTTACCTATTCTGGACATTTCAAATAAAAGGAATCTTGTAACGGGTCCTTTTGATTCTGGCTTCTTTCTCTTTGCTCAATGTTTTTGAGATTCATCCAGATAGTTCGTATCAATACTTACATTTCTTTTATGGCTGAATAATATTTTATTGAACGTAATATCCCAGTTTGTTTCTCCACTCATCCATCGACGGACCGTTGAGTTGTTTCCGCTTTGTGGCTATTATGATTCATGTACTGTAAACATTCACATACAAGTTTCTGTGTTGACATCTATTTTCATTTCTCTTGGGTATATACTTAGGAGTGGGATTGCCGGATCATATGGTATTTCTATGTTTAACTTTTTGACGAACCGCCAAACTGTTTTCCACTCTGGCTGCACCATTTTGTTTTGCCAGCAGAGCACAAGCATTCATTTCCCCCCCATCCTCCCCAGCCCCACCTCTGGCCCTTTTTCTCCATGAAGGCCATCCAGTGGGTATGAAATGGTAGCTCATTGTGGTGTTAATTTGCATCTCTTTAATAACCAAGGATGTTAACCGTCCTTTTCCAGTGCCTGTTATCCATTTGTAAATAGATCTTGTTTGAAGAAATGGCCATTCCTTTGCTTTCAAATTGGGCCGTCTATCTTTTTACTGTGGAGTCGTCAACGTTCCTTACAGAGTCTGGATATTAAACCCAAGTTAGATCTAGGATTTGCAAGTATTTTCTCCCCTTCTACAGACTGCCTCATCGCATTCTTGATAATATCCTTTGATGCACAAGAGTTGTTCTTTTGATAACAAATCGAAGAAACCATCACCAGACCCCAGGTCAAGATTTACCTGTTTTCTTCTAGTAGGTTTATAGTTTTAACTCCTACAGACTGTTGATCCATTTTGAGTTCATGAGTGGCATACGGAGTGAGGCACAGGTCTAACTTCATTCTTCTGCGTTGGTTATCCAATTGTCCCAGCACTGTTTGTTGGAGACTTCTTATACCAGCCGTGCACGCAAGGGTTTGTTTCTGGATTCTCAATTCTATTCCATTAGTCTCTGTCTACTCTTATGCCAGTACCGCACTGCTCGGATGACTGAAGCTTTGTACTAGGTTTTACGATCAGACATCAACTTTGAGCATTTTTCAAGATCATTTTTGCTAATTAGGGCCTCTTCCTTATAGCTTCATGCGAACTCCAGGATCTGCTTCTGTTCCTGAAAGAAACAAACAGAAAGAAGCCATTGGAATTTTGACAGATATAGCACTTGAATCTGTGGACCACTTTGGAGAGTATTGCCATTTTAACAATATCAAGTCTTCCAAGTGGACCTTTCATTCTATATCCTTACCTAATTGCTGTGGCCGTAACCTCCAGGACAATGTTGAACAGCAGTGTGAAAAGCGGGCACGCTTACTGCTTCCTTCCACTAAAGGGAGAGTTTTCACTCCTATTCTGTTGGCTGTAGGTTTTTCAAACAAACCCGTCTATGTTTACAAAGTTCCTTTCTATTCCTAATTTGCGGAGTGTCTTTATCACGCGTGTCAGAATTTTGTCAAATGTTTTTTCCGCATCTATTGACGTAACGATTAGGGACTTTTTTCTATTAATGCGGGGTATTCTGTTGTTTGTGTGTTGAACCACCCTCACGTTCCTGAAGAAATTCCTAACACCCCAGTAGTGCATCACCTTTTTTTTTTTCCCAAGGGCTCCTTTGCATCTAGAATCGTCTTCCCCCAGACAGTAACCTGAGTAGCGTCCACTTCCTATTTCTGTAACCTCAAAGCTTGATGTACTAAGCACTACAGTACCGCTCAGTGACCATCAACTGAACATGGACTCTAGGGGGAAGAAATCACGGAGCCCCATGACTTAGGCTATATGCACGTGTGACGGTGGGAGAGTTAAACCAAAACTGTTCCTCTTCCAGTGGGATTGTTTTTCATTTTTACTACTTGCCTCCTCCCTTATCATATAAAAATGAATATAATCTCAAGTAATGCACAAGAGGCTATCAAGGAGTGCCTTCCAAAAAGGATCTGCCAACTCACAACTGTCGCCAACGGTATGTGAGTGTTTACTCCAACAAACTAATTTTGCCAGTCTGATACGTGGAAATGTCTCGCAGTTCAATGTTGCTAATTCTCTCAGTAGGAGAGAGGTTTGTGCTTCTCTGCAAATGCGCTGTAAAACATTTCATAAGGGAAGCAGCAGAGATTAGGGCTAGCTTTCCCAAGGCAACCTTTCCTGACTCTATTAACTACCCAACATAACAAAGGCTTTCTAAAATTGAACAGACACACCAGACACGTTTATAATATTCTTAAGAGTTTATTATAAACTAGTTTCACAGGCCACAAGGAAGTAAAAGGACTATGTACAGCCTTACGGGAAACAGGCAGGGAGCTGAGGAGGGCCAAGATGAGTCTAGGGCCTTGGTGGGCGCATTCCCGGGGGAGGGGGCCCTGAAAGGGAAACCAGACAATCCCGTGAGACTCCGAGAACAACGGCATAACAAACAAACAGGTCTGTGGTAATCGGGCCCACGCCTCTGTGGAGCTACTTCCGTAACTCTGTGGCCAAGGGTCAAAGAAGGCCTGAAGTAAGAGTAAGAAGTTTAGTCAGTGCCTGATCTGCAACTCAAATCCCCAGCCCCACCCCAGCCTCCCACACCCTGCAGTTACCCGGTGATCAGAGGGACATATACGACATATATGCTAACTAGGGACTTCTCTGGGACAGACTGGGTTCCTAGGCTTATAAAACCCATCAACAAAAAACCTGAACTAGAGACACAGGGGTCAACCAGTGTGGCTGTGGGTTATCTTCGAGACCACCATGGCTTGCTGCAAAGAACACCAATCTGGGAGCCAGGACACTAAGCTCTCGGGGCCCATTTCCTTATCTATAAAGTGAGAGGACGAGTCTGTCAGCATTTCTCAAATTGGAGTTAGAGAGATATACATAATAAGTAGTACGGCAAGCTCTTCATTACCAGACATTGTCAAGCCAAAGGACATAGGACAATCCCATGACCTTTGTGGGGGACTCTCAGAATGCACGATCGCACACTGCCCTGAGACCACCACCGTGGACACTGAGAAGTACCCGGGTGTAGGACTGCCCTAACTGCTCTAAGAGGGAGGGAAGGCCAATTTCAGAACTACTTTTCCCCTCCTCCCTTTCTGGACAAAGTTGCCCTCTAAGAGTGCATATCCTTAGGCTTAAGGCCTGAAAGCCCAGAGGGTATGGCAACCTTCCTTCCATTCCCCATCCCAACATGCTCTCTAAGGAAGTCCAAATCACTGCCATTGGCACTTACCTCGCATCCCCGGGGGAGGGGGCCGCATCCCCGGAGGGGGCATGCCCATCGGAGTTCCCCGTCCAGGGGGGATCCCCATCGGGGGACCCATGGGAGGCCTCATGCCAGGTGGTGGGCCCATCATGCCTACGAGAGAAAAGCCCCAAGAACACAGCTCAAGTGTCTGTCTTGAAAAGGTAGCAGGGAACGTTAACAAAACTGTCCACCAAGTTCTGAGGATGGACCATTCTACCCTCCCAGTCTCTGGGCCTTGAGCCAAAGAGGTGGGGCTCCCCATGGCTCCTGTCCAGCTAGTTCCGTGGTCAGTCAGTCAAGGCTGGATCTCAGAGTAATCCTGCTTAATTACACAAACTCATCACCAGTTTCAGTCAACGTTATGTCTCATCACGAATCCAGCGCAGGCACCTTCCATCAATTAGCAGGGGTCTCCTTACAGGCTTCTCACCTGGAGGGGGTGCCCCTCGGCCCATAGGTGGGGGAGGACCCCCACGGCCGGGTGGATACTGGGTTGGGGCCCCTGCAATACTGGCTGTGGCGGCGGCGGCGGCAGCAGCCACAGTGCCTCTTCCTTGCGGGGTCATCACCTAAGAGGACACGGGATCGGGGTCAGGCAGAACAGCAGAGGGCAATGCAGCATCCCACTCTCCTGCCCCCAACGTGGTTAAGACGGAGCCGACACCCAATCGATCCCCCACGCTGCAACTCCCGGCATCAGGCTATCTGAAACCACCTGCCAGAGAAGATCAAGCCTGAATGCTCAATTCCCACCTTCTAGACCGGAATTGAGGAGGCCCACTCCAAATCAGAGAAGGCAACTGCATTTTCAAGTATGACGGATAACCGGTTGTAAGAGAGCATTCCCTCACATGCTGTTGTGGAAACATTTTGCCCCAATGTGGTTGGCCAAAATACCTTTCATGCATCTCTTTACTTCAGTAGCATCAACGTTAATTTACAACGTTCGGTTTCCCTTCTCACGGGAGTCTGGGACTACATACGAAGGACAATGAAATACTGACGGCCTGAGAGTCACAGATTGGTCCTTCTGGACTCTTCCCGAACTGTGGGGCCCCTCTCCGTCCTTCATTTTAACCACGAGAAGTTGGTGCCCTTCCCCAACCCCTTACCTGTTGTGACGGCCCACCAACCCCTCGGACTGGCCCGGCAAGTCCTGCAGGAGCCTGCGGCATTGGAACACCAGCTGGGATTCCTCTGCCGGCAGCCCTGCCAATCCCTGGGCCCCCGGCAGCTCCAGCAAGTGGCACTCGGGCAATGCCAGTCTAAAAAATAAAGAAATATGCTAAAATGCTTAGGGCCTAGAGAATCCGTGCACTTTGGAACACCACTGCCAAGAGAGGCCCTCAGATTCACAGGACATCAAACCAAACAGCTTAAAAATAAATACTACCTAGCCACCCACGTGTTAATGACATTCCTCTTCCATCCGAGATCATGTGCCTAGCTGTCACCCCTGCGCAGGCTAGAGAAACTTAAGAGTAAGTCTAGAGAAAACACACCACAACTCAACCTATGTGCATTCCTATGAAAATTAAACCAACAAAGGGCCAGGGCTCCATTCAGAAGGGTATATACCACAGGGGCTCCTGGGTGGCTCAGTCGGTTGAGCGCGTGATTCTTGATTTCGGCTCAGGTCATAATCCCGGGGTCATGGGATCGAGCCCTGTGTCGGGCTCCATGGGGAGTGTGGAGCCTGCTTGAGATTCTCCCTCTCCCTCTCTCTGTCCCTCTCCCCTGCCTGCTGGCGCACCCTAAAATATAATAAAATTAAAATTACAAATATTTAAAAAAAAAAAAAAAGGGTATAGTACTCAAGAGCACTTGACCTGGCATCAAAGAGAAATGAAGTCCAGTCCCAGCTCTGATTCTCACCTAGCAGGTGACAGTGGGCAAGTAATCCCACAGTTCTGGGGCTGTTTCCTCACCTGTAAACGATGGGGTTATAACAAAACCGGTTGCAGTCATGAAGATTTAGAGTGAGTAGCAACTTCTACTGGAAACAGACACCAGGAGTTACGAATACAAACGTATGCTTCAACCAAAAAATGTGATAAACCCCTTGTAGGCATTTATAATTGGAAAGGCTCCCTATTCCCTTTGGATTCAATGTATGAGTCCAAAAAAGACAGAAATGACTAGGGGGCACCTGGGTGGCTCATTTGGTTAAGCATCGACTCTGGATTTCTGTTCAGGTCATGATCTCAAAGTTGGGGAGTTCGACCCCTGGGGGATCCGCTCTCTCCCTCTCAAAATAAATTAAATACACATTGGAAAAGAGAGAGGGAGATGACTAGGATAACTACTCTGTCCTCACTTAAGGGAATTTTTTAAAGTCATTAACATGCCTTTTAAAAAGCATACAGCAGGGGAGCCTGGGTGGCTCAGTCGGTTAAGAGTCCGACTCGAGTTCAGCTTAGGTCATGAACTCACAGTTCAAGCTCTGTGCTGAGTGTGGAGCCTGCCTGGGATTCTCTCTCTCCCTCTCTCTGTGTCCCTCCCCCATTCTCTCTTTCAAAATAAACAAACTTAAAAGAAAAAGAAAAAAATACAGCAATCAGAAGAATGTTTACAATGTTAAGTGAAAAAACAGAACACAGTATTACACACGTATTATGTGTTAAAAAAAAAAAACATGTACAAGGACAAAAATAAGAAAAATTATTTCTTTGATGACAATGTCTTTAAACGAAAACAAGAAAACTTGGTTAGATGCTCTAAAGTCTAGTCTATTTCTAAGTGCAGGCTGGTGTTTACAGAACCAAGATTGCCTGGGATCAAACGCCAGCCTCACCACTTAATGGCTGAGACACCTTGGGCAAGTTACTAACCCCCAGTTTGTTTTATCTTAAGTGGGAATGATTTATCTCAAAAAACGGCTTACAAGAAGTGGCTAAAATACTGAAGTGCTTCGCACAGCAGACGTTTCATAAATGTTAACTAGTTTTCTCCAACTGTACAAAATATATACATTCTGCTGTTTGGAGTTAGGACTTTTTACTGTCCAGCTAGACTGCCATCACATTAAGACCTGACCAGATGGCCTTAAGTGCCTCTTCTCCTGACTCACTCTGTACATCAACTGAGGAAGAAGAGAGGGCTTTAAAGTTGGAAACCCTCAAATTCTAGTTCCCCATCGCTACTTCCTACTTAGAGGGTAACCTCTTGGAGATTCTACTGACTGTAAAAGGAGGACAAAAATCTGAGGATGCCTGTGAATTATGCAATGAAATGCAGAGAAGCTAAGGCAGAGCCTGGCTCACAGCAGGGGCTCCCTTCTCCAAGGCTTCCTGGCCTTGCACTGGCGCGCTCTGCTCTACGCTGACTTACGTCTTTGGGAGGAGGTCCCTCTACAGTCATGGAGACTAGGTTCTCCCCGCGAAGCAGCACCAGACCGAGGACTCGCTTCTCTTCTCTTTCTGCTTGCTTTGAGTTCTTTGGCCTGGGGATGGGTTTAGGGAAAGAAACAAAAAAAGTAAGCATCAGAAAGGGGGTAAAGCTCCCGTTCACCTGCCTAGGGGCCTCCAAGATTTTTACACTGTTATCTCCTGACAAATGGTACAAAAACTTTCTCTAAAGCAACTCCTCTGCACAGTCCTCACAGGCTGACTCATAACCCCTTAGGTGGCTGTCTCCCACGCCAAGAGGACGCACTGGCCAAGAGATAGGACAAGAGTTAAGAAAGCCCAGCCCTGGCTCAAATGTTGCTCTGTAACCATGGTGAAGGTCTTTCCTCAGTCCACTCTTCTTTGCCATTACCCTATTCCCTCCCTTCAGCTTAAGGCCTCGTCTGTGTGAAGAGGCAGCCTGAACAACTCCAGTCGACCGAATCCCAGTCAGCCTTCTTGCGCGCAAGCCTCCTTCCGCCACCAAGTCAACCCCGCAGAACTATTAACTCCATCCCTCAGGTCACCTCAGAAGTAGAAGAAAGGAAAAATAACTTCATAGAAGTTACACCTCTATCCTCAAAGCACAAAAACAGAAAGTTCCAATGCAACAACCAGAAAAGGATGAACAAAATATACCGCTGACCCTTGAACAACCTGGGTCTAAACCGTGCGGGGCCACTTAGATGCGGATTTTTTCTGATACAGTGCTATAAATGTATTTTCTCTTCCTTATGATTTTTAAAAACATTTCTTTTACTTTACTGTAGGGATACAGTATATACAAAACAGAACACACTAATTACATGCTAATCAAACGTTTATCTTATTGGTAAGGCTTCCTGGCCAACAGTAGACTAGTAGTTCAGTTTGGGAGAAGTCAAGAGTTACACGTGGATTTTCAATGGTGTGGAGTCTGCACCCCAACTCCTGGGTTGTTCGAGGGTCAGCTGTAAATGTAAACTGGGAAATAAAATAACCATAACAAGACAGGGGAAGGGAAGAAAAAGCCAAAACCAATACCCTAAGAATAAAGGAAAGACAAAATGCCTGGATTTTTAAAAGCTTAAAGGTTTCTGGGGCGCCGGGGTGGCTCAGTTGGTTAAGCGCCCGACTCTTGGTTTTAGCTCAAGTCATGACGTCACGGTTTATGAGGTCAAGCCGCACACAGGGCTCCGTGCTGACAGAGCCTGCGTGGGATTCTCTCTCTCCGGCCCTCCCCCCGTCACTCTGTCTCTCTGTCAAAAATAAACTTAAAAAAATTTTTTTAATTAAAAAAAAAAAACAAAACATAAAGGTTTCCTTTTAACGATATTTTTTATATTAAATTAAGAGTTTTCTGGGGGTAGACAGTTCTTCCTTTTCTTTTGGGCCTATCTTTATTTTCTCTTTCTTTCTTTCTTTCTTTTTTTTTTTTTTTTTTTACTAAAAACATGTATTGTTCTTTCATAAAAAAAAAAAAAAAAAAAAAGAAACAAACCTTTCTGGGTATTTAAATTTTTCCTCATATACTTTTATGTATTTTTAAAATGTATCTTCTAATAGACATTTTTTTAATTATCAGAATAATTTCATTTAAAAAAAATAAAAGATGGAGCGCCTGGGTGGCTCAGTCGGTTGAGTGTCCAACTTCAGCTCAGGTCATGGTCTCGCGGTCTGTGAGTTCGAGCCCCGCGTTGGGCTCTGTGCTGACAGCTTGGGGCCTGGAGCCTGCTTCGGATTCTGTGTCTCCCTCCCTCTTTGCCCCTCCCCCGCTCATGCTCTGTCTCGCTCTCTCTCAAAAATAAACATTCAAAAAAAAAAAAATTTAGGGGCGCCTGGGTGGCTCAGTCGGTTAAGCGTCCGACTTCGGCTCAGGTCATGATCTCACGATTTGTGAGTTCAAGCCCCGCGTCGGGCTCTGTGCTGACAGCTCAGAGCCTGGAGCCTGCTTCGGATTCTGTGTCTCCCTCTCTCTCTGCCCCTCCCCCACTAGTGCTCTGTCTCTATCAAAAATAAATAAATGTAAAAAAAAATGTTCTTTTTTTAATTTAAAAAAATAAATAAATAAAAGACAGAAGAGACCATTTGGAATAGTTCTACACTGATCTGCCGGCCCCTCTCTACTGTGTCCCTGGCACTTGGCCATCCTTATTACACTGTATCCTGTACTTCTTGACCTCTTGCCACAAAAAGAAAACAACAGCCCCAAGGGGAATCAAAAGGAAATCACAGCCACCGACAACCTAATACGGACCACCGCATGGGGCAAAGAGAGCTGACTGATCATGGAAGTCACATGACCTCTTTGGGCCTCAAGATGCCTCGAATGTAATATGCACGACAAGCTAGCCCACGTCTTTTAAGAGGCCAGAAGCTCAAGATCTGTGAGTCGTGAGACAAGGGAGCTATCCAGTTGCATATGGAATTGTAGAAAAGTAGAAAAGATCTGATCGTGTCTATAAACGCCAACAAAAATCACTGGCCCCAAACCCACACGGGAAGCTGAGCACTTACCCTGAAGAGGGTCAGAGGCTTCTTAAAGCAGTTTCAGACCAGGCTGCATTGGGAGAGCCCTTTAGGCTACAGCTTTACAAATAGGCAATGAGGCCAGAAAATCAAGCTCTCCCCCCTCACACACCTGTGGGGAGAACATGAGAGCCCTTTACCCCAGTACCCAGGGGCACACACAGTCAGAGAAACAAAAAGCCTAGCAGCCCTCCTTACAACGTGTACTCCGCTAGAACTAGAGAGCGAGGCTTGCTGGGCTAAGGAAGATTTCTTGGAGTCCAACGTCCCCATTTAAATCTGCCCTCTAACGCAGGAGAGCAGACCAAGGAACCAGCTACAGCTACATCGACCACCTGTCGCTTGGCCCACCCACCCGCTCCACTTCCCTCGAAACTCACATCCCACCCCCCGTGCGGCCCACTTCTCACTTGATCTTCCTGAACTCATCACAGTCACAGAGGATCAAGTTCATGTGCTTGTCAAAAGCCTTGAAGGTGCCAATGAAGATGCGGCCGTCTTGCAGGATGCACCTCATCCTGTAGTCGATGTGCTGCAGCATCTTGCTGCTCTTGCCCACAGTCTGCAAGGAGAAAGCAACGGGATGAGAGGCCAGCTCTCTTGGACCTATATATCCCCGCCGCTTCCTAAAACCTTCAGCTGTGACTTTCTTTTCCACCAGGCTATCTTGCTCCGTCGAGTCTTAGCTCTGTCTTCCAGCCACAGCCCTCCCCTGGGAATTCCCCCGCATCACCCTGTGCTCAGCCCTAACTTCTGCCCACTTCCCGGTTACTCCCTGCCCTTAGAATAATCTTTTTCCAAAAAAAAAAAAAAAATCATCTTTATTTTCATTCAATTTTTTTTGAATGTTTATGATTTATTCTTTTTGAGAGACAGACAGAGAGAGAGAATCGGAAGGAGGCTCCAGGCTCTGAGCTGTCAGCACAGAGCCCGATGCGGGGTTCGAACCCACGGACCACGAGATCATGACCTGAGCCAAAGTCGGACATCTAACTGACTGAACCACCCAGACGCCCCTAAAATCATCTTTTTTTTTTTAGGCATAGGCATATTACAATTGCCTATGTCTATGCTGTGTCAGTATCAGGGGTGAGGGTGAAAAGTACCTCCAAATGAATCCAGCACTCCCCTCCACCAAATTAGCCATCTGCCACTGTGCAGATTATAGGTGTGTGACTCCAGTGCCGTGGAACACCCACAGACCGTTTAAAAGACAGAGTAAAGGGACACCTGGGTGGCTGTGTCAGTTAAGCATCTGACTTCGGCTCAATAATGTTTTGCAGTCTGTGAGTTCGAGCCCCGCATCGGGCTCTGTGCTGACGGCTCAGAGCCTGGGGCCTGATTCAGATTCTGGGTCTCCCTCTCTCTCTGCCCCTTGCCTGCTCATACTCGGGGTGTCTCGGTCTCAAAAATAAACATTAAAAAAAAAAATTTTTTTTTAATAAACAAATAAATAAATTAAAGACCAAGTAAAAGAGGTGCTGGAATGATTGGCACTCAAATCCAATCAATGAGAAATCCGTCATCAGAAAGGAGATGATGGGCTTGGAGGCAAGAGGTATGGAATCTCTAAAGCAAAAACATAGGCGTGCCTCCAAGACTACCTTTAAGAGGGAGACCTTCTGGTGGTCAGGGCGCTAATCAGTTCGAACACATAATGGTCTTTAAGAATAAAGAACTTGCTTTCACTTCTTTATTAATCCAACAACCTTTTTTACTTTGTAGCCCGGATTCCAATGTAGCTTTGCTAAGAGACAAAATAGATCTTGCAACACAAGTTGTCAGATGTCTTTGGCAGTTCTCTCTCTCTCTCCCTCGAAATAAACAAGCTGGCATTTCGTTTGCAGATCAGTCTCCTGTCAGCCTGATTGGTGTGGGCCAGTCCTAACTCACCCAAGTGCCTTCTTTGTGGCAGGCACCGTGCTTGCTGTTTATCTCTGGGAGCTTGGACCAGAACAGGGTTTTGAGCCCACAAATGTATGGATCAGAACCTTGACTGACACCCTGGAGACCCTGGTTATGTGGTTTACTCTCCCTCGAACGACTATTTTAACCGGCTTGTAACTGCACAGCTTCGAGCCACACAGATCTGAACCTCTAGGGTCTACCTTGTAATAGCTTAACGCTTCCTTGGTGCTCACTGTGTACCAGGCACTGTGACAAGCACTACACATCTCACTTAATTCTAGAAACCAGAACTGTTATTCCTATTTTACAGATAACAGCCACTGAAGCCAGGAGAGGTTAAGGAGCTTGTCCTGTCTCACAGCCAGGAAGCCGGGTTGGAACCTAGACAGACTGAATCCAGTGCCCACTCTTCCAACCAATCCCACAAACAATTCCCTGCTTTCAGTTCCCCCCAAGTGTAACAGCTACAAAACACAGTGATCTTTCTGAACACAACTAAGTGTGTGTCATTTTGCTGGCTAAATCCTTGACTGGTATACCTCATCATCCACAGGATTGTATGTAACAGCACGTAAAATTCCTCCCGCCCTCTTCCTCTCTTCCTCCTTCAGAAACTTTCAATAGTGCTACCCTTCCTGCTTTGCTCTTGTAGTCCTTCCAAACTAGAATATTCCCTTCCATTTTCGCTGGGAAGACACTTCTAACAACGTCTAAGGGCTCTGCTCGGGAATCCTCTACTCCAGACGGCCTTCCTACCCCGCCCCTCCCTCGCCGTTACTTTTACGTAATGCCTAACTACCTATCACTCTGGATTAGATTATCTGTGTCCCCACCGAGAAAGTGAACTGGGTGAAGGAAGGAAGCATTTCATTATGTAGCTCCAGGGCCTGAAAAGTCAGGCATACTTAAAACACAGACACGCTGAACAAGCGAGCTGAATTCTTCCCCCCAAACATTGCCGTTCACCCTCCCAGTCCCTCCTATCTACCGGACCCAAGCACTCTCTCTAGATGCGGCCACAAGTCTTCCCCACCTCTTTCCGCAACTCCTCCTCAGACCCCGTTTCACACGTCTGAGTCTCTCACCGGGTCTTCCCCAGTCCTCCCGCGGCTCTAATGCCTGCTCCGAAACCCCAGACATGCATTTATTCTGCAAAAGTTTACTTCGTGCCTGCAGGAACCCAAGCACTGTGGCTACAGCGGCGTGGAGGGCCGGAGTGCTATCCTCGCCACCACCGAGCGACTCAGGCCTCCGTTCCTCAGTTCCAGCCTTCCCCTCCCCCACCCTACCGAATGGCCAAGGTCCGGGTCTCCCCTGCCCGGACCGGGCGGCCGCGGCCCGGGCCTTCACCGCCATGAACCCCCAACCCGTGACCTCCTCCCGATCAGTCGCGGCCCCCACTCCACAACAGACTCGGAAGTTCCCGCGCCTCCCGCCTGCGCCTCCTCACCATGGTGGCGGTTCTGATGGCTCCGATTCCCGCCGGATTCCCCTCGGCAGAGGCCTAGACGCCCGCCAGTAGTCCGCTTCCCGCCGCCGCTACCGGAAGAGCGGCCTCGTATAAAATGGGGTCGGGCGGAAGCTACTTCCGGTCCCTGCGCGGGCTCACGAGTTCCGGCCAAAAGGCGGAGCTGTGAGCAAGGAGCCCTCCGGGGCTTGGGGCGGGGCTTGGGGCGGGGCTTGGGGCGGGGCTTGGGGCGGGGCTAACGTCAAGCTGAACTTCGCGGAGATGTTTGGTCAGCTTCCTAGTTTTAGTCCGTTCCTGAGATGCTCCTCCACACCTTCCTTTCTGTCCTCCACCCCGTGTCCCGGCCCATTCTGTCTTGGTCCTCATCTCCCACCACTCTCCCTCGGCTCTCCTGAAGCCACTGCCCTTGCTTTTCTGTTAACTTGCTTGACGCGCTCCTACCTTAGCATGCTTGCGTTTGCTGTCGCCTCTGCCTGGAATGCTAGTCTTCCAGGTATGTGCACAACTTCACTTCCTTGAAGACTTAAGCTCAAATAACATTTTCCCACTGAGGACTTCCCTAGCCATCCTGTTGAAAACTGCAGCCTTCCCACCCATCCCTGCTTTACCTTTCTCCTTAACAATGATCCCTAATATACTATATATTTGTTACTTTTCCTCCCCATTAGAATGGAAATTCTGAGGGTACAGATTTTCCTTTGTGTATTTTTTGTTACTGCAATGCCTAGAACACTGCTTAGCACAAAACAAGGGCTGAAAACATATTTGAATGAATGAATGAATGAATGAGTCAATCAACCAATCCCATCCAGTCCTATGACCTTTGAATATTACCTAAATGCTCAGGAATCTCAAATTTATTCCTCTGACTCTGGGTTCTTCATTTAACTCTTGGCCTTTTACATCCACCGCCTGCTTGATCTGGATATCTAATAGGTATCCTTAATTTAACACAGTAAAAATTGGATTCTTGATTGTTGTATTCCCTTTTCTTCCCAAACCCACTTCTTACCAGTGTTCCCGATCTCAGGAGTTTCTCGAGTTAAAAAACAAAAAGTAAAATGACAAACTTGGGAGCATCCTTGATTCCTCTATTTCTCTCCCACCTTACAATCAGTCAGGAAATCCTGGGGACCTCACTTACAAAATGCCTTGAATCTGACTGTTGTCATCGGTTCCACTGCTACCATGCCAGTCCTAGCCACCATCGGCCTGTCAATTTCCACAAACGAGGACAAGGGGGTCATGAATTCACTTGGCCTTTGGTAAAGTGTTCTTAAGGTTCAGTCTAGAACAGGGACCGACAACCTTTTCCTGTTAAGAGTCAGATCAGCTAGTATTTTATGGTTTGTGGGCCACGTGGTCCCTGCTGCAATTACTCAACTCAACCATCATAGGATGAAAGCAGCTATAGACAACATAACAAATATATGGCTGTGTTACAATAAAACTTTACAGACACACATACTTTTCTTCTTTTGATTCTTTCAACCATTTAAAATGGAAAAATCACTCTTAGTTCACACGCTTTACAAAAACAGGTGGCAGGCCAGATTTGGCCTTCAGGCCTGTAGTTTCCCATCACAGGGTCTAAACCATTATATTTCTGTGTCTGGGTTCAGGGCCATAGCCCCAGCTAGTAGTAACAATAACTTTGACTTGCATTGTTTCTTTGGCTTATCGCCGGGTTCACTGCAGATACAAAGTTCATGCTTTTGCTTTCATACAAAAGCTATACACATGTGGGGCGCCTGGGTGGCTCAGTCGGTTAAGCGTCCGACTATGGCTCAGGTCATGGTCTCTCGGTTTGTGAGTTCAAGCCCTGCACCGGGCTCTATGCTGACAGCTCGGAGCCTGAAGCCCGCTTTGGATTCTGTGTCTCCCTTTCTCTCTGCTTCTCCCCTGCTCATGCTCAGTCTCTCTCTCCTTCAAAAATAAACATTCAAAAAAAATTTTTAATATTTATTTGTTTTTTAATTTCCATCCAAGTTAGTTAGTATATAGTGCAACAATGATTTCAGAAGTAGATTCCTCAATGCCCCCTTACTCATTTAGCCCATCCCCCCCCACAACCCCTCCAGCAACCCTCTGTTTGTTCTCCATATTTAAGAGTCTCTTATGTTTTGTCCCCCTCCCTGTTTTCACATTATTTTTGCTTCCCTTCGCTTACGTTCATCTGTCCTGTGTCTTAAAGTCCTCATATGAGTGAAGTCATATGATATTTGTCTTTATCTGACTAATTTCGCTTAGCATAATACCCTCCAGTTCCATCCACGTAGTTGCAAATGGCAAGATTTCATTCTTTTTGATTGCTGAGTAATACTCCATTGTATATATATACCACATCCTCTTTATCCATTCATCCATCGATGGACATTTGGGCTCTTTCCATACTTTGGCTATTGTTGATAGTGCTGCTATAAACATGGGGGTGCATGTGCCCCTTTGAAACATCACACCTGTATCCCTTGGATAAATACCTAGTAGTGCAATTGCTGGGTCGTAGGGTAGTTCTATTTTTAATTTTTTGAGGAACCTCCATACTGTTTTCCAGAGTGGCTGCACCAGTTTGCATTCCCACCAGCAGTGCAAAAGAGATCCTCTTTCTCTGCATCCTCGCCAACATCTGTTGTTGCCTGAGTTGTTAATGTAAGCCATTCTGACAGGTGTGAGGTGGTATCTCATTGTGGTTTGATTTGTATTTCCCTGATGATGAGTGACGTTGAGCATCTTTTCATGTGTCGGGAGAAGTGTCTATTCATGTCTTTTGCCCATTTCTTCCCTGGATTGTTTGGTTTTTGGGTGTTGAGTTTGATGAGTTCTTTATAGATTTTGGATACTAACCCTTTATCTGACATGTCATTTGCAAATATCTTCTCCCATTCTGTCGGTTGCCTTTTAGTTTTGCTGATTGTTTCCTTCGCTCTGCAGAAGCTTTTTATTTTGATGAAGTCCCAATAGTTCATTTTGGCTTTTGTCTCCCTTGCCTCCAGATGTGTTGAGTAAGAAGTTGCTGCGGCCAAGGTCAAACAGGTTTTTGCCTGCTTTCTCCTCTAGGATTTTGATGGCTTCCTGTCTTACGTTTAGGTCTTTCATCCATTTTGAGTTTATTTTTGTGTAGGGTGTAAGAAAGTGGTCCAGGTTCATTTTTCTGCATGTCGCTGTCCAGTTTCCCCAGCACCACTTACTGAAGAGAGTGTCTTTATTCCATCGGATATTCTTTCCTGCTTTGCCAAAGAGTAGTTGGCCATACATTGTGGGTCCGTTTCTGAGTGTTTGGCTATTCTCCAAAACGATTTCTAGATTGAAATTAGTGACGAGGATACAGGGCTAGACAAAAATAATCTTTACATAGGGAGAACATGGATTTTTATCCCTTATACATATCATACATATTAGGAGAAAATAAAAAAGCATAGCATGGTATTATAGCACATTTCCATTAGGAAAAAGATTATGCTGTGAATCTCAGTGCTGAAAAACAAGGGCAGGTGTATGACTAGGCTGTCTGTCTTTGACCATTGAGTAGAGGGATGATGGTGGGGTCACTAGCAGGACTGGCTCTGAGGAATGGAGGGCTGAGTGGACAGCGTATTGGAGCCATGCTTAGGGGTCTTTAGACATATGAACTGACATGGGGAATAGCTAAGCAACCCAAAGCAACGATTCATGGCTGGAGAACAGGTTGGGTGTGGTTAAAGGACCTGACCCTGGAATCTGGAAGGCCGCAGAAGGAATGTGGTTAAAGGATCCCCAAAACTGGAGGACATAAACAGACCATTAAGGAACAGCAGTGCTTCCAGAGGGTAGAGAAGGATTCAGCAGGGACCTGAAGAGAGACCAGAAAGAAGGAAGGAAGGGAACGTTCCCGAGAAAGGAGCTGTCACAGAAACCAGAGGGAGATCTGGTTAGGAGATCTCCAGTTAGGAGACCACTTAGGAGAGGAGGCAACCTGTCCCCCAGAGACCTGGGAGGGCCCTCCCTTCAGCTGGCATGTCTCCAGAACCTAGGTGGTCCTCCCCATGCAAAGGCTCAGATTTCCCTACAAATCTATTGGATTGATTCGGGACTCCTTTATTCTCAAGGGTTGAATTCATGCAGGAAATCCAGGTTGTGGACTTGAATTCCTTTCCAGATTGCTCAGAGACTAAGGCACACAGCCTGAGCTTGTCAAAGATTTCAGTAGAACAAAAGGACAAGAGGACCTGGGAAAGAATTGGTGTATGAAAATTAAACGAGACCGTTCTTGGATTACTTAAATAAAGCCTTCCACGTTTTTATTCCATCTGACCACAAACAGTGGAAAACCCAGGTCTCTAGCTGTGAGTGCCATCTTCCCTCTCATCAAGACTTCTGAAAGCCCCTTAGAGGTGAGTGACGTAGTGGTCTGCGGTGGCCAGTCTCTGTCCTCATGAGTCTGTCCAGAAGAGACATCAGGATAAAGTTCCACCCAGGAGCCCTCCCTGAGCGTGTCCGCTGGTGTGAGATGGGGCCTCACATCCTGCTTAAGCCTCTCGAAGCTTTCCTCCTCGTCCACGGAAGGCTTCTCCCACACGAGCTATTTTCTGGTGGATACGGAGGCTTTCCCCGAGCCCTTGCTCACCCTCCCACACACACACAGCTTCTCTTCGGTATACCCTGGGGTCTGTTGAGGGGTGACGTGTGGCCAAAGCCTTGTCCACACTCCTCGCACACTCAGGATGTCTCGGAGTGGATTCCCCGGAGAGACCATGAAACGGGGGTTGAGTGGTTTACTGGGGGAATGAAGGCAGGACTGGGCAGAGGAAGCAGCAGCCCTGTGACATGTTTGCAACCAAATCACTCAGTCCGATGGGGGCCTCTGGATCTGAGATGACCCTCTGGGGTCGTCCCTACTGGATCAAGCGTTGGAGTTCTGTCTCCCCGTATCAATCGGTCACTGGCCAGGAGCCCCCGCCGTGGGGAGGGTGAAGTTCCCTGTGGCTGCAAGCAAGTCCTAGTGAGGAACTCCTCTGTGCAGCCGCCAGGGGCGGTAATCTGACCCCTGAATGGGTCATCTGGACGGAGCTCCCCAGGATCTCCACGTACGGATTACCCTTCCGGTGTGTGAAGAAGGCTGACTGAGCACGAGAGTCTTACACCCCCTGCAAGCACACGGCTCCTCCCCGAAGGTGCCACCTGGTGCCCGCCTGCCTGCTCTTTTCCTAAGGTCTCTGAACACAGGCCGCCTCTCCCAAGTCGGCCGCTGGATGTTCAGTGAATCCGGATTTATCGCTGAAGCCCCACCCGCGGTCCCTGCACGCACAGCACTTCCCACCTACGTGCATCCTTTTTGTTCGGTGAGGGTTGACTTACGGCTGCCGAGTTGCCCACACTCTGCACAGATAAGCCTCCTCTCCTGAATGTGTCCTTGAAGGCTGTTGAGGACCAACATGCCTCTGAAGCTTTACTCACACTCCGTGCACAGATAGGGATGCCTCCCCATCTCTCTCTCTGGTGCAGGATGAGGTTTGACTGATTAATAAAGTCCTGCCCAGGAATTAATAAAGTCCTGCCCAGGATCCCCCCCCCCCCCCCCCCACAGAAGGCTTCTCGCCTCAGTGTATCCTCTGGCGTCTGATAAGATTCAACGTGGGGCACCAGGGCGGCTCAGTAGGTTAAGCATCTGACTTCGGCTCAGGTCATGATCTCAC
The DNA here is from genome assembly GCF_018350155.1 of Leopardus geoffroyi. NCBI lineage: Eukaryota > Metazoa > Chordata > Mammalia > Carnivora > Felidae > Leopardus > Leopardus geoffroyi. The sequence continues at coordinate 29,398,796 of NC_059336.1, forward strand.
GGTTCGTGGGTTTGAGCCCTGTGTCAGGCTCTGTGCTGACGGCTCAGAGCCTGGAGCCTGCTTCAGATTCTGTGTCTCCTTCTCTCTCTGTTCCTCCCCTGCTCTCTCTCTCTCTCAAAAATAAATAAAAATTAAAAAAAAAATTTTTTTTCAAATTTGACTTATGGTTAAAGCCTCGCCCACACTCCAGGCATGCCTAGTGTTTCTCCCGGGAGCAGGAGCGTGTCCTCTGATGTCTGAGAAAGGAGGACTTCTCGCTGAAGGCTCACCCACACTCGCCGCAAACATAAGGCTTCTCCACAGAGTGAGTCCACTGGTGTCCAATGAGGACTGACTTATTTCTTTTTTTTTTTTTTTTTTTAATTTTTTTTTTTCAACGTTTATTTATTTTTGGGACAGAGAGAGACAGAGCATGAACGGGGGAGGGGCAGAGAGAGAGGGAGACACAGAATCGGAAACAGGCTCCAGGCTGAGCCATCAGCCCAGATCCTGACGCGGGGCTCGAACTCACAGATCACGAGATCGTGACCTGGCTGAAGTCGGACGCTTAACCGACTGCGCCACCCAGGCGCCCCGGGACTGACTTATTTCTAAAGCTCCGCCCACACTCCCCGCACACATAAAGCTTCTCCACTGAGCATGTCCGATGGTGTCTGATGAGGGTTGACTTCACTTTAAAGCCTCACCCGCACTCCCTGCAAACATCGGGTTTCTCCCGGAAGTGGGCCGTCTGCTTTGTAATGAGGTCCGATTTGGGGCTACGGTCTAGTTCACATTCCGTACAGCTGGCTGCTCCAGATCTTGTGGCTTTTTTCACTCCTTTGTCTGTTTGCGCATGGGCTAGGGCTGAGGGGGGCCCTCTCTCGACCCGCCACGTTGCCTTCTCTAGTTCTTGCGGACCGTCCTCGGGGCGGGCTGGGGAATGCGCCCGAAGTCTCCGTCTCCTCTGTCCTCGCACACCAGGGAGGCCACCTTGCCTCCCATGACCTTCTGTGTCTCCAGTGCAGCAGCTCTGAGCAGAATACTGCTGCTCTTGATGCCCTGGGCCGGGACCCCCTGGATGGGAGTGATGCCCTACACAGAGGCCCAGAAAGATCTGAGGCACATGTTGGCTGAGAAGTTGCTGGCAGGAGACGGCTAGAAGGCAGGAGGCACGGGGATAGATTTCTGCCTTTGGTTCTGCTGAAGAGAGAGTTTTTCAGTTAGAGAAGCCCTCAGTGGGGCCGCTGGGCCGCTTTGCCTTATCCTACGACAGCGCGTCTTATGGCCACATCTATAATTAGTAATAAACACACAGCACAATTTGTTCCTCACCAGTAATTCCTTCACAGTCCATTTCCGCACATGCCATTTTCTACTGCAATCCGCAAAGTCGGGCAAAATCATCTTCTACATGTGAGCGTAGGAACCTTGCGAGTAGCCACTGTGTGCTATAAACAGCTTCAATTACCCTTAGCCTTTCCTTTCTACTAAATAAGCCGTCGGCACTCACAGTGACACGTACTGTCCACAGTTCAGTTCTGCTTGGATGTAACAGTCTCTGTGACCTATGTGGACACCTTCATGAGTTTTCTTATTATAAAACAAGACTGATACACATAAAAAGCCACGGGGTCTGGGGCGCCTGGGTGGCCCAGTTGGTTAAGCAGCCAACTTCGGCTCAGGTCGTGATCTTGCAGTTCACGAGTTCGAGCCCCACGAAACCCGGCTCTCTGTTTCTGGAGTCTACAAACTAAGAATGGCTTTGAAATTGTTAAATAGTTGGGGAAAAGTCAAAAGAATAATAATGTTTCATGACACATAAACCTGATATGAAATTCAGAATTCAGGGTCCGCAAATAAAGTCTTATTGGAACACAGCCTCGCTCATTCATTTACAAATGCTGTCTGCATTTAGCACTGCAAGGGAAGACCTGGGAACAGCCACAGACAGACCATACAGTTACTATGTGGCCCTTTTACAGAAAAAGCTGGCCAACTCCTGATCCAGGGGAATGTCCTAATTGAAAGTGTTTATCAATCTAGGTTTAAATAACCAATGTAAGTTTTTAAATAAGTGAAAACGCAAAAAATAGGACTTATGAAACCCCAAAGCCATACAAACTGACACGTAATTGTCCCTTCCACTGCAGAAGGCACCTCTCTCTTCTCTCCCCCTCGCTGACTGTGTCTCCAGTCTCACTGGCCTCCTGGCAGGCTCCTCATGGCCACAGGCACATCCCTTCCTAAAGGTCTTAGCACCGAGTCCCTGCCCCTGAAATGCTCTTCCCCCACATCCCCAGAGTTCTAACTCCCTCACCACGTTCTAACTCCCTCACCCATGAGGGTCCCATGGTCACTCCTCATTGATTCCAAATCCCCAACTGCAAAAGTCAGCCAGCCACCCTCTCGCACTCCATACTCCTTTATCCTGCTCTAGTTTATTATGATTTTATACTATGTAGCGTTTATCACTTTCCAACCTACCATGTTATGATATTCCTGGGTATGAAGCTTATGGTTTATTGCCTGTCTCCACACACTAGAAAGTAAAGATCAGAAGGCGGTTACTAGTAAAGACTAGGAAGGGATTACTATTTTGTTACTTACGTGTTCTTAGTGTCTGGAACATTTTCTGGCACATAGTAGGTAGCCAATAAATCTCTACAATTTTTTTTTAATGTTTACTTTTGAAAAAGAGACAGAGCACAAGTGGGAGAGGGGCAGAGAGAGAGGGAGACATAGAATCTGAAGCAGGCTCCAGACGCTGAGTTCTCAGCACAGAGCCCGACGCGGGGCTCGAACTCACAAACTGCGAGATCGTGACTTGAGCCCAAGTCGGACACTCAACCGACTGAGCCACCCAGGCGCCCCTCTACAATATTTTTTAATTAAAAATTTTTAAGGTTTATTCATATTTTGAGAGAGACAGGGACAGAGACAGAGCACTAGCAGGGCAGGGGCAGAGAGAGAGAGAGGGAGACACAGACTCTGAAGCAGGCTCCAGGCCCTGAGCTGTCAGCACAGACAGAGCCCGATGCAAGGCTGGAACTCAGGAACAGGGAGATTATGACCCGAACCACAGTCAGACGCCCAACTGACTGAGCCACCAAGGCATCCCAAATCTCGACAATATAAATAAAGGAAAGAACACAGCCTCACCCAACAGAGCAGATTCCTGTAATTCTCCGGCATCACTTATTTGTGTAGGTTCCTCTGCTCAGAGCTCAGTCCCTTCCATTCTGAATCTGCGAAGACCACAGCCACATCCTGGAATGTAACCGGCACCTACAAATAAGCAGTAAGTTAAGAGACAGCAAATCACCATCCATTTTCTTTTGTTTTTTTTTTATTTTTTTTTAATGTTTATTTATTTTTGAGACAGGGAAAGACAGAGCATGAACAGGGGAGGGTCAGAGAGAGGGAGACACAGAATCTGAAACAGGCTCCAGGCTCTGAGCGGTCAGCACAGAGCCCAACGCGGGGCTCGAACTCACGGACCGCGAGATCATGACCTGGGCCGAAGTCGGACGCTCAACCGACTGAGCCACCCAGGCGCCCCAACCATCCATTTTCTCAGAGTGAGAGGTGTTATCTGGTGGCCCTGGAGAGCCCGAATATGTGAGAAATTGATCTAGTTCTCTGAAAGCACACGGTTCTCCCTATAAAGCTCTTCTAGGCATTCCTAGGCTTTGTGTTAAAATCTGAGGGATGCACAGCTGATGCGTGAAACACACTTCTGGCCCTCAGACGCCTGGGATTTCCTCGCAGAAATGATCGGTGACTCAACCTGCAAACCTCAAGCAGTGCCGGGGAAAGTGACCTTGAGGATCAATCTGGGGGAATTCTGAGGTAGAAGCATGGGGCATGGGCTGGAGAAGGAAAGAAGCATGGGGCTTGTGCTGGGCATCGGGGGATGATGAAGATATAGCAGAGAAAACGGAACAATCTTCAGCTATAGAGAAAAGCGGGAGTGAACAGACAGGGACCACAGTGAGAATGTTTGAGGGATGCAGGTCACTAAGTGGGATCTGTGAAAAGCTGTCTTTGCCTGCTATTTTAAAAATAAAGTCCTGGGGCGCCTGGGTGGCTCAGTCGGTTAAGCAGTTTAGCATCTGACTCTTGATTCTGGCTCAGGTCATGATCTCACGGTTCTTGAGCTCCAGCCCCAGGTCTGGCTCTATGCTGACAGCACAGAGACTGCTTGGGATTCTCTCTCTCTCTCTCTCTCTCTCTCTCTCTCTCTCTCTCTCTTTCTGCCCCTCCCCCCCCTGTGCCCACTCTCTCTCCCTCTCTCTCAAAATAAATAAACTTTATAAAAAAGCCCCTAATGCTTCACTCATCATGTAGCGCAGTATGTCACATATGCAAAACAGCTGGCAAGGGGAATGGCAGGGATCGTCAAGGAAAGGGGCACTTACAGATCATTTCATCTTTTTCAAAAATCTGACGCTTTATCAAGATATAATTCAAAATTCACGGCTTCATAAAACTCACCCCTTTCAAGTACAGGCACCCCTTGCTTTGCACGGTTCCGATGTGCACAAATCAGAGTCGCCACAGTTTAGCTGAATAACACCAGACCCCGACCACAATGGTTCAAACGTCAGTTACTGCGATATGGTGACCGCAAGCGCGAGCTCTGCCGCTAGCTCTCCAGTCCGCCAATCACTATGTAAGTGACAGATGGCGTCGTGACCAGTAACCAATCACATCACTTCTTGGGAAGGCTCCCTTCCCTCAGCTCCCCTTTGCTAGAAGGCCACCGTCTATGTGCTGGCCTATTTCTGTACCCTCTTCTGTGCCACTGGTCTACCCGTCTATCTTTATGCCAATCCCCTGCTGCCTTAATGACACTGGCACCATGACAGATCTTTCTCCAGCTTTGGTTCTTCTTCAAGAATACCCTGGCTAGTTGGGGCCTTTGCGTACGAAAACAAACTGCAGTGCAAAATGAGGTACAAATCTTACCACAAACGAATCCCAGACACAATGTTGAATAAAAGAAGCCAAACGCGGAAGAGTGCGGACGATGTGATGACATTCATTAAAAACCAAACAGGAAACGTAATCTGTGATGCTAGGGGTCAGGATAGAGTTATCCTCGGGGGAGACTGGAGGACTGGAAGGCTTACACGCATGTAATGCTCACAAGTGGCAGTGTTCTGCATCTCGATCTGGTCCCATGGCTGTGTTTGCTTTCTGAAAATCAGAGTACGTTTTTTAATGTTTATTTGTTTTTGAGACAGAGAGCGCAAGCAGGGGAGGGGCAGAGAGGGGGTGGGGACAGCGGCTCTGAAGCGGGCTCTGCGCTGACTGTGGAGAACCTGAAGCAGGTTTGAACTCACAAACCGTGAGATCGTGACCTGAGCCCACGTCAGATGCTCAACCGACTGAGCCACTGAGGCGCCCTGAGTACATTTTTGAACTACACGCTTTGTTAACTATTACACTTCCATCAAATTTCAAACAAACAGAAACACCTTACCCTGGCCGGGCGAGAGAGTTCGTGCTTTCCTGACATTTAAATTGCTTCTTTCCCAGAAAACTGCTGACGACAGCATTCCATATGCGTCATTCGTCAAATAATACAGACCCGTTCCTGAGGGTCGGAAAATATGCTCCCACATTTTTTAGATTGGGATTTATGTTGCAGCAAGAAGGCTATTCAACACATTAGAAGCTATAGGAGCTTAGGAGTCAAGGAAAACCGGGTTTAAATCCTGGCTCCACCGTGTGGTAGAGGAGTGTGGCCAGGTACCAGTCACACGCCCCTCCAGGCCAGACTTTCTCCTTCTGAAATAAATTGTATTACCACCACCACCACCCTTTTACAGCTGTTATTAAGAATTACTGAGCCTGGGTGGCTCAGTTGGCTAAGCGTCCAACTTCGGCTCAGGTCATGATCTCACGGCTCGTGAGTTCGAGCCCCACATCGGGCTCTGTGCTGACAGCTCGGAGCCTGGAGCCCGCTTCGGATTCTGTGTCCCTCTCTCGCTCTCCCCCTCCTCGCTCATGCTCTCTCTCCCAATCTCTCTCTCTACGAATAAATAAAACATTAAAAAAAAATTTTTTAAAGAATTATGGAAGAAATGTTATCATGCCCAAGACTTGTCTCTAAAATAACCCAATGAGGGACGTGAGGGATCGAAATGGCATATGACTGGCCATTATAGGTGACTACTGAAGCTGTATTGACGGGACCTGAGGCCTTATTACAACTTTGCTCCTACTTCTCTGTATGTTCCAAAACTTCAGCGATAACAAGGTAGAAAGATGTCCAGGGCACGATAGCATTAGATAGGGTGGATATGGGGTCAAACTTGATAGTACACTTAGAATGTTCAATAGTCGGTTTTTCAAAAATACCCCGCGTGTTGAAAAGTCTCCTGAACCCTTAATGTTAATCTTGGGTACATTTTTCAACAAAGACAATCAAACACGCCAACGCAGGAGCCCCTCATTATGAAGTGAGTCAGCGTCTGACGCAGGCATGGACGACCGCCTTTCCCCTTTTCACGAGAGAGAATCGATGCTGTTCTCTGGGAAACCAGCCAGCATTTCGGGGAGGACGGTGGGGAAGTAACCCACCTCCCCAGCATTTGGGGCTTGTCCTCTTTCTCGGAGCCGGTCAGTAGCACAAGAAGGCAGCCCCGGGGAAAGGGGCAGCAGCAGCTGTGGGGCGCCAGGCGGCCCATGGGCATTTCCAAGGCAGCGACTCCAGGCCCTGCAGGGAGGAAGGAGCCCCTGGGCGCACCTGTGGTCACTGGGGCGCTCTTGCTGAACCCGAGCTCACTTCCCCCCACCACGGTACCTCTCCAGACCCACCAGCTCTCACCTTCTGCTGTATGATTTTGATCTGTGTCTTCATGGCCTCAAGTGCCTTCCCTGCCCTCCAGAGGCAACACCTGCCCCCCGGTCCTGCTCGCAGTGGGCAGAAGGATCAGGCCATGCCAGGGCCCCACGGATAGCCCGGAGTCTGCCTTGAAACTCTGCCAGAGGGCCGGGGAGAAGTTACTTTGTCTCAACTTCTGCTGTCTGGGGTGACTTCTCAGAGCCTTACTTGTGAAAGCCCATCTTGCTTCCACGAAGCCAGGACCTGTGCGATGCAAAAGTCACTCAACGTTGCCGGGAGCTGTACCGTGGGCCCTGAGCCCATGCCTCCTGGACAGGGGCCCTGTCCTCTCACGTCTCCTCATTCAACGTGGCGCCTCGGGCTTCAGGACTTCCTCGGATTCCTTTACTTCACCCCTTTCCAGCCTCTACGCCCTCAAGTCTGTCCCCCGCCCCTCTTCCTCAGCTGTCAAAATATACAATTCCTATCCACCCTCACGCTGCGGATTCAAACTCCATGTCTCTGCTCCCTGGAGCGTGAGTCAGAGTGAAGACGTGGCATAATGACTGTGGATAAAGAGGCGCAGAATGTCTCCTCCCAGACCAATCTGGGCATGCAGAACTCAGCTCCTGCCTCCCTTGGCCCTGGTTCCAGCTGTGTTCAATCCCATGTCCCTGAACTCTTGAGGGCTCGGGGTCTCAACTGAGTTCTTCCTCTTTAGGTCATGCTCCAGGCCTCACAGTGACTCTGTGAAGGTAGCCCCCACCTTCCTTATCACATGGCCTTATCAGAACGGTGCATCTGTGTCTCCAGATGAACCCAAGAGGAGATCCTCCATTCATGCGGTCCCAAAGGAGGCAGATGGCGTCGAAGTTAAACTACCATGAGAAGCAACTCGGACCGCCGGCCCAGGATCTCAGCCCCGAGGACTGTGGTCGCCCTGTTGCCAGTCCTCTTTGGAGGCTGGCCAGGTCCCCCTTAGGATTCATCCCTTAATTCCATAGGCAGAGACTCACTCCCTCTTCTGTCCAACCTGGGCATCTCACCTTCTCCAGACCATGTTGCAAAGTTTCTATTTATTTGACTACCTCTACTAGATTCTGAGCCTCTTGTAAGAAGAAACACATCTCAGTCATTTTGCTAATCCTAGGGACTAGGATAAAAGAGGCCTTTATGGTGGATTTTTACCACTGTTCCCAATTATTTATTTCTCTATACAAAGACGGCACCTCCCTGCCCCTGACATCAGGCTTGGCCTTGTGACTTGCCTTGGGCGATGAAATGTGACTGAAGGCCGCCCTGCCACTTCTAAGCACTGCCTGATTCCACCATCACTCACGTTCTGAAAGAAGCATGTCCCCAGAAGGGGCTTTGGTTTCTACTGTAAAAGATCATGGTGGGGCGCCTGGGTGGCTCAGTCGGTTAAGCCTCCGACTTCAGCTCAGGTCACGATCTCACGGTCCGTGAGTTCGAGCCCCGCGTCGGGCTCTGGGCTGATGGCTCAGAGCCTGGAGCCTGCTTCCGATTCTGTGTCTCCCTCTCTCTCTGCCCCTTCCCCGTTCATGCTCTGTCTCTCTCTGTCTCAAAAATAAATAAACGTTAAAAAAAAATTTTTTTTTTAAAAAAAAGATCATGGTGCAGAGCCAAAGCCAACCTACGAAGGAAGAGGAATTAGACTGGGGTTAAGGTCAGATAGCTGGGTGGGCCACTGAGAGTTGGGGGTCACATGTCACTGCAGCACAGCCTGGCCTAAGCTGATAGAGCCCTCTGCTCCTAGTAATACCAACATCTATAAAGCGAGTACTTTCCAGAGCTCATGAATCCTTACAACACAGCCAAGAGGAAGGCACTGCTATTCTTTCCATCTCACAGAGGGGCAAGCTAAGGCACTCAGAGGTCAGTTGATGTGTCCTTAAGATCATAGCTACCAAGCGTCAGGGCCAAGCCTAGAATCCAGAATTCTCATCCCAAAGCCCGTTCCTTTCAGCCTTGCTACGGCAATGCCCAGCGAACAAAGGACTAAATGAAAACGCCGAGAGCAAGCGTATGTCCACAGGGTTCTGAGTTCGCCCTGAAGGAGACAGGACCCTCACAGCAAAAGGGAGGAGGGGTCAGGAAGGGCCAAGTTACTCTGGAGTGACAAATGCTTCCCCCCAGATCTCCGTGGCTTAGAGTTATGAAGTTTCCTTCTCACTCCGGCTCTGTGTCCATCATGTGTCATCTGCAACTGTGCTCAAAGCCATCTTCAGTCCAGGACCACGGATGCCGGGACCGCCTCTGTTTGGAAAACGGTCAGTAGGAACGATAGAGGGAAATGTCAGATAGAGAACCGTACTCACGCTCTTACCAACTCTACCCAAAGTGACACCTCGGACATAGCTCATCAGCAAATCGAGACACATGGTCACTTCTGAGTTCAATCGGGCAGGGAGAGACCACCTAGGAGGGATGTCAGGATGTCCGGGAAACGTTGACATGGCATTCCACTACAGGGTCAAAAGGCCATAAATTGATTGTCCGCCTCCCCCAGGCCCCACTGTGATTGGCAGTTCAGTGTGCTGGGATCTGTGGCTGTGCCCAGGCCATAAGACTAAAGCCACGGTTCCTTACACCTGCCACACCATTAAGAACAAGCAGGGATGCCGACCAGGAGAACAGGGTTCTGTCACAGAAGACCTACAGCCGTGAACATTATGCTGCCACTCCGAGCGTAAGGCAGAGGGGGCCCAGCCAGCCAAGAAGGAGCTCTGCAGGGAAGGGGGCAGGGCGGCCAAGAGAGAGGAGACAAGAGAAAGGAAAAGACTAGGAGAAATGGGGGATTTCCTAGAAGAACAGAAATTGCCCAAAATCGAGTCCAAAAAAAAAAAAAAAAGCAACCAATTATTAACCGAAAAAGAAAAGCAAAGGACAAAGGTCTCTCCCAAAGGCACGGGCCTCAGACCATTTTATTGGCCAATTCCAGCAACACTTCGAGGAATAGGTCACTCTGTAATAAAGCTTAAGTGCCCCAAAGCATTAAAACCAGCTTCCTAGCTCATTCATCAAGGACACCAAGAGCAAGCAAGGACCCTACAGAAGAAAGAAAACCAGGGGTCAATGCCACTTATAAAACGAGGTGCAAAAGTTCTAAATAAAACGTTGGCCAATTGGATCCAGCTGTGCCTTCAAGAAATAAGACTACATCATCACCAAGTAGACTTTATCCCAGGAAGGGACAGGACGGTGTAGTGTCAGAAAACCTACTAGGTGAGGAAAACTTCCTTCTTTTAGTAAGCTGATTGTGTATGTGTGTCTGTGTGTATGTGTGTGCATATGTATAAATAGGTGGTAAAATATTTCTACCCGAGAATCTTCCTGCTAACACACGACCCCGTTGTCAACATTTTGCTCTACTGGCCCTATCACATCTATCCATCCATACTGGCGAGTACGTGGACATTCAGAACAGCAAACTTTTCAACTTTTCTGCATGTCTGTAAAACGTCAGAAGAAAACGTTGGGGGCAAATGGGATCCAAAAAGACTTCCACATTCACACGATCTATGAACGAGTGTAAGACACCAACTTCAATCTGCACATTGCTATTTCCCAGAGAAACCAATTTAACACTGTCTTGTTCTCCCAACGGTAAAGAAATACATCTCTTACGCCATTGTAAGAGACCTCAAGGATGAGACACTACGGCTCGAAAGAAAGTGCGATGTGAAATCTGCAGAAAACACTGTCAGCACGACTTGGGTCCTAAAATGCTACGTCTCAACAACACCTCAGGATGGGATCTTGTGTCAGCGACGTTCGATTGTAACAGGTGTCCCTGAGATGGAAACTGCTACAGTTTTTTTATACAGTGCAACCAGATGCGCCACACACTGTCTTCTGTTTGCCAAGTCCACTGTGACCAATCTATTTCCTTATAAAAAATATGAACACATGAAGTGCATAATCTTCCTCAGGCTCCTGTGGAATTACGGAAGAGTCGGCTTTAAGGGATCTCCATTTCCCACTAACCATTTGATTTGATACAACACAAGAACATTCCAACTTGCTCTACCTTCTTGGTCAGCACTTTTTTCTCAGCATCTCTCCAGCTATTATTCATTTGTTCCAAAGCCGGTAACGACGATGTTTCAAGTACACTGACCCTGTGTTGGTCTGGTGGCAATTCAAACTGGGTAACCGCGGAACGCTTAGCCTAGGGACTGGAACGCTTAGCCTAGGGACTAGTTATGAAGGTGTGAGCAGAGTTAAGGGAAAACAAACAGATGCTTTAGCACCACGGCTGCTTACGAGAGCCGAGGGTCTCGACCAACGCCAGGTCTAAAGGTGGAGGGAGCAGTTACCAGGTTCAGGAGCTAGAGTCATGGAGAGAGGGTTGCTTGGCAGAAGTTTTGGCTTTCGGCAGAGGTACACCATTCACCCGTGGTGATCCAGTAGGGAGGGAGCCATTGGAATAAAATACACAGAAGCAACGGAGGTTAGCAAAGCTATCTGAACCAAATCTCCTTCTGAAGCAAATGAGTAATTATGGGATATGCTAATTCCATCAACCCCCGTGGACTAAAAAATCTAGAATTTTGGTATAGAAGTAAGGAGACACAAATGTGATACTCAAAGGGTTAGGTAACATCCCAGTAATCCTGAATTTGGATCAGGAATATCAGTGTGAACAATGAGGTACTTCTTAGCTCTGTCCCCTGCCAAAGGCTACAGTGACCAATTCAATTGCAGCGCCCATCCCTGATTTCCAGACTGTGGCCTTTTTTTTTTTTTTAAGTTTATTTATTTATTTTTGAGAGACGAAGAGAGTGCAAGTGGGACAGGAGCAGAGAGAGGGAGAGAGAATCTCAAGCAGGCTCTGCACTGTCTGTTAGCACGTGGAGCCCAAAGTAGGGCTCGAATTCACTGTGAGATCACGGCCTGAGCCAAAATCAAGAATCAGATGCTTAGGACGCCTGGGTGGCCCAACCGGTTGAGCATCTGACTTCGGCTCAGGTCATGATCTCACAGTTCATGAGTTCGAGTCCCACATGGGGCTCTGTGCTGACAGCTCAGAGCCTGGAGCCTCCTTCAGATTCTGTGTCTGCCTCTCTCTCTGCCCCTCCCCTGCTCATGCTCTGTCTCTCTCTTTCTCTCTCTCAAAAATAATAAACAAACAGTAAATTAAAAAAAAAAAAAAAAGAATCTGATGTTTAACTAACTGAGCCACCAAGATACCCCCAGACTGTGGTCTTGACTTACTATTTCCCATTAAAAGAAATATGTGCTTCCAGAAAAAAGAAAATGGCTTATGCCTGATTTGTTGCACGAAATGTACAAGATGAGCCTGTAATATCTTGACATACCAGAAAGCAAGGATTTACAAAGACTCTTTAGAATCATATCACTATGACTTCATGGTTAACTAGAAAAGGCTGCCAATGGCCAGAGATGGGACAATGTTAGTTTTAACAAGAATATGACTTGCAATAGATTGAAACCCATCAGATGTGTTTAAACCTACGAGTTTATAATATTTTTTAAAATAAAGGTCAACTTCTAATAACAGGTAACCAATTCACTTTCTTGAAAACTCGTTAAATGAAAGATTGAAGCATTTAATCTCCTTCCCGATATGAATCGTGCCTCTGGGTAATCAAATAGTAGATGAGGGGAAGTGTCTCCTTATAATATTATTCCAGCGAAGACAGGAAAATGACAGAATTAGCATATCACCATTTTACATTCCTCAGTGAATGAACACATCTAGGCATTACGAATCAAGAATGGCTAACATCAAAGAAAACCAAAAGCAGATGTTATATGCATCCTGATAAAAGCATACATCACTTAGATTTTTTTCAAAGGGATTGAACCTAAGTGTGATGAAACTCCACACCAAATGTGGGGGAAATACAAAGGAATACCTTTATCTGCAATGAGAATATATCAGCAAAATCCAGCCTGCAGGAAGCTCTACATATCAAACGGTCTTGGTCCTTCAACAGATAAACTGGCAGGAAAGGAAGAGGATGAAAGAACCTATAAATTTTAATTTTTTTTAATGTTTTATATATTTTTGAGAAACATAGAGAGACAGAGACAGAGAGAATGAGCAGGGGAGGGGCAGACATACAGGGAGACACAGAATCGGAAGCAGGCTCCAGGCTCTGAGCTGCCAGCACAGAGCCTGATGCGGGGCTTGAACCCACGAACTGTGAGCTCACGACCTGAGCCAAAGTGGGACGCTTATCCAACCGAGCCACCCAGGTGCCCCAAGAATCTATAAATTTTAAAAGACACATTTTAAAAATCACTATTAGATTTTTTTTTTTTTTTAAGATAAAAAAGCTAGGGTACCTCGGTTGAGAGTCCAACTCTTGTTCAGCTCAGGTCATGATCCCAGGGTCATGAGATCGAGCCCCATGTTGGGCTTCGCGCTGAGTGTGGAGCCTGCTTAAGATCCTCTCCCTCGGGGTGCCTGGGTGGCTCACTCGGTTGAGCGTCCGACTTCAGCTCAGGTCATGATCTCACGGTTTGTGAGTTCGAGCCCTGCGTCGGGCTCTGTGCTGACAGCTCGGAGCCTGGAGCCGTCTTCGGATTCTGTGTCTCCCTCTCTCTCTCTGCTCGTACTCTGCCTCTCTCTTTCGCTCTCAAAAATAAAGAAAATGTTGGGGCGCCTGGGTGGCGCAGTCGGTTAAGCGTCCGACTTCAGCCAGGTCACGATCTCGCGGTCCGTGAGTTCGAGCCCCGCATCAGGCTCTGGGCTGATGGCTCAGGGCCTGGAGCCTGTTTCCGATTCTGTGTCTCCCTCTCTCTCTGCCCCTCCCCCGTTCATGCTCTGTCTCTCTCTGTCCCAAAAATAAATAAACGTTGAAAAAAATAAAAATAAAAATAAAGAAAATGTTAAAAAAAAATTCTCTCTCTTTGCTCCTCTCCCCCACTCCCGCACTCCATCTCTCTTTAAATAAATCAGTAACTATAAAAATAGCAAAATAAAAGGTAAAAAAAGCTAACCTATGAAGTTTAGAGATGCTTACTCAGGTGACGGACCTTAGAGACACTCAGGGAAAGGTTGCTTTTGAAGGGAGGGACAAAGTTGTGACTGGGGACCATCTGGGGAGACCAACAAAGTACTACTTTTTGACCTGGGTGTTCACTTCCTGTTCGTTCTACACTATCCCTTCTGTGTGTTTTACTTCCTGTGTTGTATTTTATAATAAAAATGAAATTCTACAATGAATTCTACAATTCATTTTATAATAAAAATGAAATTCTACAAAATAAAACCCGTGTAAGTGCAGCAACAGACAGTAAGTGGACCAGAACAGAGAGCCCACACATTCTTGGGGTTTTAGGTAATACAGCCTCTCAACACAGCCAGGAAAGGATGGCCTCTTCGTGAAAGCGTTCAGACAAGCCGCTGTCAGATTGGAAGGTAGATTCCTAGCTCACACCTTGCATAAAAATAAATTCCAAGTAGTGTGAGAGCTAAAGATTAGAAAGAAACAAAAATATAGACATTTGGAAACATACAGGAAAACATACAGAGGCCCTTGGGGAAAGACAGATCTTTAAAAAAAAAAAAAAAATCCAGAAGCCATTAAGGAAGAGGTGAATACATATCAATTACTACATATCAATTAAATACTGCCGTTTAGGGGTGCCTGGGTGGCTCAGTCGGTTAAGTGTCCGACTTCAGCTCAGGTCATGATCTCACGGTCCGTGAGTTCGAGCCCCGCGTCGGGCTCTGTGCTGACAGCTCAGAGCCTGGAGCCTGTTTCAGGTTCTGTGTCTCCCTCTCTCTCTGCCCCTCCCCTGTTCATGCTCTGTCTCTCTCTGTCTCAAAAATAAATAAACGTTAAAAAAAAAAAATTAAAAAAAATACTGCCGTTTAACCAAAGACACCGCTAGGAAACGAGGGGAGAAGACACCTCTAGGAAACGTGGGGAGGGCATAAACATGTATGTGTGTACTTAATCTCTGATTGTCTTTTACATTAAAAAAAAATGCCAGAAGGATACACAGAAAGTTAACAAAACTGATTATCTATGGAAAATAAATCTGTCTTGAAAGTGTCCTAGAATCCAAAAAACAAAAACAAAACCAAAAAAAACTTCAATAGGTGAATTTAAATTTAGCAAGGTGGCAGGATTTAAAGGGTCAATATACAAACATCAATTGTCCTTTTATAAATACTGACAGAAATAGTTGGAAACTTACCTTTTAAAAAACATTTCCGGGGCGCCTGGGTGGCGCACTCGGTTAAGCGTCCGACTTCAGCCAGGTCACGATCTCGCGGTCCGTGAGTTCGAGCCCCGCGTCGGGCTCTGGGCTGATGGCTCGGAGCCTGGAGCCTGTTTCCGATTCTGTGTCTCCCTCTCTCTCTGCACCTCCCCCATTCAGGCTCTGTCTCTCTCTGTCCCAAAAATAAATAAACGTTGAAAAAAAAAATTAAAAAAAAAAAAAAAAACATTTCCAGGGGCGCCTGGGTGGCTCAGTCGGTTGAGCGTCCGACTTCGGCTCAGGTCATGATCTCACAGTCTGTGAGTTTGAGCCCCGCATCGGGCTCTGTGCTGATGGCTCAGCGCCTGGAGCCTGTTTCCGATTCTGTGTGTGTCTCTCTCTCTGCCCCTTCCTTGCTCATGCTCTCTCTCTGTCTCAAAAATAAATGAAAACATTAAGAAAAAAAATTTTTTTTAAACATTTCCAAATGCATCCCGGACACAGACGCATGGGAATAAATTTACAGAGAAATGTTGCTGGGACAAGGATGGTGGTAATCTGGTCCGGGGTAATATTCTCTGTAAAGGCTCCTGCCCTTAAATCAGTCCTGGATCCTAGGGGACCGAGCAAGGCATCTGAGCCTCAAATGGGACACTGTAGGACACAAGATGTCAGAATAGGCAAAGGAAATCGGCCCATGATGTGGAGCTCGGAAGATACTGTAGGAATGTAGGAAGGGATACAGCAGGCGGCAAGGATGAAAGAGACAGGGTGAGAGCCTCAGTTCTGTCTCCCAGCACCCAGATACCCGGCTAGAAATCCCCAAGTTTAAGTGAGGAGTGCTCCTCTTCCTTTCAAGGCAAAAGAAAAAGAAAGCCTCAGATCTGCCACAGAAGAACGTGGACAGCTTCTGAGGGACAGAGTCGGGTGTGGGCATCACTACACAACCTGCCCTGATAGGCTCTTATTAAATAGGGAACTGATCCTTTTTCTACCTATGGGCCTCAAGGTGTAATATTATTATGAATAGTTAACGTTTACATAAGCTAGGTCTTGGGATAAACTGAGGCGGTTATAAATCTCGCTCAAGCTGACAAAGCTACAAAATCCCTAGATCTGAACTCTAGCTGCAGAGTGCCAAGGCAGTTGGGTCAGTGGTCATGTCACTAGTGGTCAAGCCCTGTGGGGTGTGACAGTTCCCAAAGTGTATCCACACATAGGGTTGAGGGGATGTATATGAAATAAGACTGGCTGCCAATTAATAAATGTTGAATATAACGATAGGTCCACAGTCCACTGTACTATTCTACTGGTAGGTTTACAATTTGTCCTTGCCAAAAAAATTAAAAATAAAATTAAAGTCCTGACACCTGGGCCCCATAGGATGCCAGAGGAGATTTGGATAATCACCCAACAGCCCTCAAAGGTTCCCACTAAGTTCCAGGCAACAGGTTTGACCCCCAAGCACAAGGGAGAAGCAGACAAGGGGGAATCAGCCAAACTGGCCACCCACATTACAAACAAACCCGAGATCCCTGCCACAAAGCAGAATGCCTAGACAAACCTTGGGACCACAGGTCCCAGAGCAGCAGACCTGCCCTTAGTCAAAAAGCTGCTTAGATGTAAGCCCCAGCGATGCGGTCCACCATCACTGATAGACGTGTGTCCCAGGCCAAAACCTGCCCCACCCCCTAAAAACCCAGGGACTCTAGCCACTCCCCCCATAACTCCCTAAATATATCTATTATACCGACGTCAAGCTCACCTCCACCCATCCCCAACAAACCAACGCACAGTGAGGCCTGAGAAGTTCCACAAACACCCTGATTATGGGCCCCGAACAGTAAAGAAGCCCTCTTTGGCCCCACCAAAAACCACCAACCAAGCCAAAGCTTGACATTCTCTATCAGTCCCGGGTTTCCACAACTACACCAAAACGCAGGACCCAAGTAAGTGCTTCCCCACCAAAACACACCCGAGCATATATGGCCCTAGGCGCGCCTCCACCGCCCCCCCCCCCAGGGGATGTTTGTTATTTGGCCCTGGCTGAACTCATCCCCACACCCAAATAAACTCAGAGGATGCACGCTGGAGCTCCCCCCATTCGTAAATTGTTTGGCTCTGAATATATCCACCCCCTTCAAAAATGAAAAGTTGTGGAGTTCCATGTCAGTCGTCCCAGCCGGGAAAGGAGGTTCCGCGCAGCGCCCAGCAACTCAGGGATTCAGGGCTGGCTGAGCGTCACCCTACTCCCCCGCCCCAAATGCGCCCCCCCCCCAACACACCTCCTAACATGGAACCCCCCAACCCGCGGGCCTGAGCCGCCGCACTCCCCATTCTAGCCTTGTCCCAGACCCTAGGCCCTCCCTGTCCCCATTTGGAAGGATCTCTCGGGGCCAAGGACGGGGGCCGGCTTCGGTCACCGGGGCCGGCGGGACCCGTCCAGCCAGCCCTCGGCCCCGGCCGGTGTTTGCCAGAACTACACTTCCCAGAATCCCCTCAGGCGCCGCTCCCCGTGGGGGCCAACGCAGCAGCTTCTGGTTCCCGCGGTTGATTCACTAGGACAATGGCTATTGCAACGACAGCCTACGCAGAAAATACCCGGGCGTGAAACGGGCACTGGCTTCTGTGCAAAATCACTCCTCCTCTGCCCCTTCTCCGGAGAAACTACACTCCCCAGAAGCTACTGCGGCAGTTCTGTACACGACTTCCCGATCCAGATCCTCGGTGGGATGGCGGGGGTCTTCGCCTCTCGAGGCATTTTGGTTTGGCTACCGGCCCGGGGTTTTGCATTTCAGCTTTGTTTGCTTTCCTCCCGGGACATAGCTGAACTCCCTAGCCTTAGGCTCTGTGACATACACACCACCCTCTGTGAGCGCCGTCAAATGTAACAAATGGTATAGCCACTTTGGAAGACAGCTGCCAGTTGTTTATAAAACTAAACATACTCTTAACCATATGATCCAGCAAATGTGGTCCTTGGTGATGTGATGTGGACCTGGAGCGAGCTGTCAAGAAAGAATTCTTGAGAGGTTTTGGGTGCAAAAAAGTGCTTTCATTATAGCACAGGGACATAACCCACGGGCTAAAAGAGCTGCACTGTGCTTGTGAGGAGGGATTGATTGTATAGTTTTAAGTTGGGGGGGTGGGGAGAGATAAAGGAAGTCTCTATAGAGATTTCCATTTGTTAAAGAAGACTTACAGGATCCTGGAGGTCCAGATAATGCCAAGCTAAGTTTGCTTGTTACTTCTAGCAAAGCATGAAAAGAGGCAGTTGTGAGTTCCTTGAGGAATGCCATACTTTGCCTGTCTCGGGTATTTATCGATGGGCTGCAAGTCGTAAGGAAATTTAATTTTATCTACATTTCTTTCGCCTTCGTTCTCCTCATCGGTTATGACATAAAAATGAGCTCAGAATCATATCAATTTTCAATAAATTTTCAAATGTAGTCAAAAGCACTCAAAAGATTTCTTATTGTGACGCGGAGGAATTAGAATAAACCAAAGCAGGATTTGTATCAACAACCCCATAATCACACACTATGTTAAAAAATCCTTTTCGTTGAGAGTTAAAGTGCACCAAGAGTCTAAGAGTATTTGTGAAATCAGCTCAGAATCACTTATTATTCTCCAAGGAACATTCAAAAGTATTCCAAAAGACAGAAGTATTCAAAAGCACTGAAACTCCTTTTTTTTTTTTTTCTTGTTAAAATTAACATAACTAGATAAATAGTGACAACTTCAGACACGTGTATCTTCTGAAGCCTCTCTTTTACATTCTCTAGTTTTCTAATCATATCTAGTTAGGTAGTTCTGGATTATCTTGTTATCTCTACTAGTGCTAGCTCTTACTAGTTATATTAACAAGGAATGAAACATGGTTAAGAGGAATATATGATTCAGAGGTTCTTTGCTGAACCTGTTGCTTTGACTTTGACCATAGATATGGATTTCAACTTTAGATTGTGAGGGTCAATATGAGGGTGAGAGGCAGGGTCAGGGTGGTAGGGTCAGAGTGAGCATTACACAGTCAGGAAGATGATCCATATGGGTCATGGTGAGGATCAGAGTAAGGGTCAGTGGTCAAGGGTCAGTGGTCCTGTTAGGGGGCAAGGAGAGTCAGACGCAGGATATTTTAAGGGTCAAGGTCAGAGTCAGAATGAGGGTAAGTGTACAAGTGTGAAGGTGATGGAGTGAGGATGTGGGTCAGGGTGAGTGAGGGTGAGAGTTACAGTGAGGGTCAGGGATAGGGTTTGGGAAAGAGTCAGACTGACTGTTTGGTTCAGGTCAGAATCAAGATGAGGATGAAGGTCAGGGTCATGGAGAGGTTACGGGTATGGTTTAGGGTGAAGGTGAGGTCAGAGTGAGGTCCAGGGTCATTGTTAGAGTCAGGCTGGGGTGGGGGGCAGGGTCAGTGTTTGACTTAGGATTAGGTAGATGGCAACAAGGGTCAGGGTCAGAGGGAGAACGGAAGCAGAGTGTGAGGGTCAATGTCAGGACCCTCAACGGGGAGAGTGAGATCAAGGTCAATGTCAGGATAAACACCTGTTTGAAGAATAAATTTAGAATGAGGATGAGTAAGAAGGGGAGGGGAGGGTCTTGTTTAGAGTCCGGGACAAGGCCAAGATGAAGCTGAGGGTCAGGGTGAGAATGAGTGTGAAAGTCAAAGTCAAGTGTGAGTCAGGTCCCAGTATGAGGCTTAGGGACAGATTTAGGGGGAGAGTCAGGATCAGGGTCATGGTGATGTTCAGAATCAAAGTGAGAGGGGGCAGATGAGTAGGAGGTTCAGGGTCAGGATGAATATGGCAGTGAGATTGAGTCTGAGCATATCGTTCATGATCAGCGTTAGTGTCATGGTCAAGGTCATAGTTAGGGTTAGGATGAGAATGACTGTCAGGGTCAAAAAGAGTCTGGTTCAGTGTGCAACTCGGGGTCAGGGTCTGGGTCTAAACATGCTCTAACTCACAATAAGAAATTGCATTTGAACTATTACTGGACCTGAACTTGGACCTTAATTGAAAGTGTGGTTTCCTGCCTGTTTTCAATTATTCTGCTTATTTTATATCAATTTTATCTAAATCATCATAGGAAGTTAGCTTAGATAGGAATGCACTCAGGTTCAGGAAGGGAGATGTAGCCTCTGGGTCATCAGGTCACCGCTGCGGCCAAAACTGAGACTCAGCCTCTGCAAGGGGAAACGTGGACCTACCCAGCAGGGCATGTGGTGGGGATTCTGCCTCTGTATGGAAAAGTAGGATCTTAGCCTCTGTTATGGGGAGCTGGATCTGAACTCCTCAAATGGAAGATGGAGACTTAGCTCCTGGAGCTGAAATCTGGACTGTCTCTGGAGGGGAAAGCAAGGACATAGTTGCTGGTGGTCTCACACAAAACTGCTTCTTTCTGGAGAAAAGAGAGGCCTTTATGCCAGACCTGAAGAGCCCCTCCCAGTGAGTGAGAGAAGCAGGAAATTTTAAGCTTGTTTGCACATGTAAAGTTTACAAAGTACTTACGAAGCTTACAAGATTTGTTTGAAATGAATGAGTGGTTTCAAGCTCGATTTCACATAAACTCTTAGCTACACTCTAAGTTACTCTAAGAATGTCCTTTTAAGAATGCTCGAGTGGCTCTCGTGTTAATATCAACTGTTACATTTGCATTCTCTTTAAGGGGCAATAAGAAGTTTCATTTGAAATGAATGAGTGATTTGGAACTTGATTTCACTGAAAGTGCTTAGAATTGAATATATTTACTCTAATTCCTTCTAACAGGGTAGATTAAGGAATAATGACATATTCCCTAATACTGCTTCCACTTATCTAAATTGGTTTTAACTCATTTCTATTTGCTTTCACACCATTAGAAGTTTCCTTAGAGGGGAATGTCTGATTCTGAGCTTGTTTACAGAAAAATTGCTTGTTTGTACACATAGTTTAGTTTCATCTTTATTTTCACTAACTCAACATGTTACTTTTGATTTACTTTACCTATAAATGTGTGATGTGACACTGTTTTTACTTAACCTAATTTGCTCTAATTTGCACTAAGAACTTTTGAGGTGATGGTGTGTTTCTGAGTTTATGTGCACATCAAAAATTCTTATATAGCACTTTAAAGCTTATACATTTGGAGCGCCTGGGTGGCTCAGTCAGTTCAGCATCTGACTTCAGCTCAGGTCATGATCTCATAGTCTGTGAGTTTGAGCCCTGTTGGCCTCTGTGGACAGTTTGGAGCCTACTTCAGCTTCTGTGTCTCCCTCTCTCTCTCTCTGCCCCTCCCCTTCTCACGCTCTCTCTCTCTCTCTCTCTCTCAAAAATAAACATTAAAAAAATTTAAAGCTCATATATTTTATCACAAATGAATGATTTTGAGCTTGATTTCACAAAGATGCAATTTGTTCTAATTTTCCATAGGAAGTTATGTTTAAGAATGCTACTTAGATTTATCTTAATTTGCTCTAACTTGCAATAAGATATTTAGTTTGAGATCTATCTTTCTGGGCCAATTTGTTAATTTGTCTTTCTGAGCTAATGTGCCCTAGCTCCCGATAAGAAGTCAATATAGCTTAGTCTTAATTTTAACATGAACTGTTTAGTTACATTTTCATATGCTCTAACTCACAATAAGAAGTGACTTCTGGGGCACCTGCGTGGCTCAGTCGATCAAGCGGCTCTTGATTTTGGTTCAGGTCCTGGTCTCACAGTTTGTGACTTTGAGTCCCGCCTAGGCTATGAGCTTACAGCGCGGAGCCTGCTTCAGATCTTCTGTCTCCCTCTCTCTGCCCTTCCCAACCTGTGCTCGCTGTCTCTCAAAAATAAATAAATGTTAAAAATTTTTTTAAAAAATTCTTTTAATAAAAAAAGAAGTGACTTTTACCACAAAAACACAAATCTGGTTCTGCCTGTCTGCATCAGACTTGCAACGTCCTGGTGAACACCTGTTCTACTTTCTTATGTCACAACCAAAGCCGTAGTAAAATGTTGATTTTAGTCATCCACATAATTTGTTGCCGTTCCAGGCTCTTCCTTTGTTTTCCTATGAATTCTAAGGAAAATATATTTGGGAAACTGAAGTTCTTTGGGAATGCCTAATAACCTAACGCAGAAATCTTCAGCCAAAAAAAAATAATCATTAACTACAGCAGCTAATGATACTCTCAATCTCTACTAATGCCAATTATCCTACCGTGTTGAGAAATTCTAATGTTGAGAATAAAAAATAGGGGCGCCTGGGTGGCTCAGTTGGTTAAGCCTCGAACCCTGGCTCAGGTCATGATCTCGTGGTGTGTGAGTTCACGCCCCATGATGGGCCCTGTGCTGACAACTCAGAGCCTGGAGCCTGCTCCGAATTCTGTGTCTCCCTTTCTCTGCCCCTCCCCTGTTCACGCTCTCTCTCTGTCTCTCTCTCTCAAAAATAAACATTTTTAAAAAAAAAAAATTTTAAGAATAATGGGGCGCCTGGGTGGCGCAGTCGGTTAAGTGTCCGACTTCAGCCGGGTCACGATCTCGCGGTCCGTGAGTTCGAGCCCCGCGTCGGGCTCTGGGCTGATGGCTCAGAGCCTGGAGCCTGTTTCGGATTCTGTGTCTCCCTCTCTCTCTGCCCCTCCCCCGTTCATGCTCTGTCTCTCTCTGTCCCAAAAATAAATAAACGTTGAAAAAAAAAATAAATAAAAAAAAATTTTAAGAATAAAAAATAAAAAGCTACTTTTGAGATCAAAGTTCTGAGCCTCTTAAATTCTATGTTAAAATTTACTTTTAAAATTTAAAAGTAGCCTCTTTTAAAACTATATTTTAAATTCGATTTCTCTAAAGTTGCTCTAACTCATAACAAATGCTGACCTTGGCAAAGAACGGTGCGATTTTGAGGTTGTTTTCACACATGCCGGTTAGTATCCACCCGGGTGGCAGCTCACTCAGTCTTCCAAGGCTCCTGCGCGGGGCTGGTTCTGGTCCTTGCTGCAGGATCTGTCCCCACTGCCCGCCCCAGACGCTGAACCTCTGGTTTGTGCAATCGCCAAGTCCCGGCTTGGTCGACAGGGGGCGCCCGACGGACCCGCCGGGACCAAGCACCTGCGAGCAACTTCCCTGGCTGATTTTTCTAGTCCGGGGGATGATGGGTGAGCGCCTGGATCCACGGGAAAGGCACCATGAGGGTGGAAGGCACCGGGGGGCATGGGAGGAGCGTGGGGGCTTTGGCGGGGAGGGACCTTGCTTACAGCCATCCTGAGAGGCCAACTCACCCATTCTCAATCCAGAAACTGAGTCCTTCACTCAAAGTCTACCTGAATCCCGCCGGCCACTCCCACCCAATGCTCTCCTCTCCCTTCGGGGGCTCCGGCCCCACTGTTCCCTCAGGAGTCCCGAAATGTTCACCCCAGAAGCGGAATCCAGAATTGTTGACCCAAGGTGCAAGTCCCCACCTTCGGCTCCAGAGACTGAGATCAAGGACCCACAGACAATTAAAACAAACTTAAAAAAAAAAAAAAAATGAGGACTCAGAAGAGTTTACCAAGTGACTAAGGGAGATAAATGGTGTCCCTGACAAACATTTGCACCTCAAGGGAAGTCCTCTGCATCCTTTCCGGCTTTCTTTGTCGTGAAACATGCAGCCCCTGGTCTGGTGGTTTCGCAGGGATCTTAAAAGCGCGGATTTCCTGCTCAGTTGTGAGTGCTTTTTCTCCACCCCAAATTGTGCAGAATTACCCTGACGTTCTAGTGTATCCGATGAGCCCTGTCTCGCTAAGAAGAGGGGGCTCTCCAAACAGAGCAGCAGAAGAAAACATCTGTGGGATGGGGGAATTCTTGTGGCAGAGGTGGCCAAGGATCTTCAAGCTGTTCGGTTGTCCCTGTTGAGGGTTTCCTGCCCAGAGCTCTGCTATAACCTCAATCGGTGACCCGCAGACTGCTGGTGAAGATAATCGCACACCACGGTCAGGGTTTGGTGCTGATCTGTGGAATAGAGTAGAAACCACTACCCCGCAGAGCCAAAGGAGCCGGAGGGACCACAGCAGAGGCCAGACAGAGGTGGGGCAGTAACGGGGTGAGGCTGACCCTCCTGCCACTGTGGTCACACCTCAGTGAAGCAGTTCCACACATTAAAGAGCTCTGTGGCAGGTGCACAGAGGAGCAGAGGAAAAGGGGCTGGTCTGTGCCCTGATAACAGTGGGGCCCGAGATGCACCTCAGGCCCATGCATTGTGGCTGTGAGCCAGGTGACGGTGAGCAGGCACCCCAGAGACCCCTCTGAACTCTTCAGAGAGGGAGACACAGAATCCGAAGCAGGCTCCAGGCTCTGAGCTGTTAGCACAGAGCTCGATGCGGGGCTCGAACTCGTGAACCGTGAGATCATGACTCAAGCCAAAGTTGGAAGCTTAATCGACTGAGTCACTCAGGCCCCTGATGTATGTATGTATGTGTGTGTGTGTGTGTGTGTGTGTATATATATATATATATATATATATATATATATGTTTGGGTTTTTTGGTAACTGGAGAGATAAGTTAACAAGATGGCCCAAGAAGCTTCCACATTAACAAAAGCTTTGGATATAAAAGCACCACTGGCTTTAGATGCCTTGTGACTTTTAGTTGAAATGATACATTATTTTTGTTGTTGTCATACTGGATTTTAGGGTTTTATTTCTCGGATCAGGCCGCTCCCAGTGAAAGAGAATTACTACAGGGCTCACCATCCTCAACCCTAGCAAGATAAATGTTCACCATCCTGGTGAGATATTCAGAGCAAACCACTCCAATGTTTATTTATGTTGGGTTGAAGGTCCAACAAATGTAACTCAAGTAGTAAGTAGCTAAAGCCAGAGAACTCTGTTGGGAAACATCGTTCCAAGTCATATTTTTATTTTTTATTTATTTTTTAATGTTTTTTTTTTTATTTATTTTTTGAGAGAGAGCATCAGTAGGGGAGGGGCAGAGAGAGAGGGAGACAGAGGATCCAAAGCGGGCTCTATGCTGACAGGCTGACAGCAGTGAGCCCAGTGTGTCCAAGGCTCCACCACAAATCCTGAGGGCATCGTCCTTCAGAGTTGTGCCCCAGGCAGAAAGGACAGTAGCAAAGGAAAATTATAGTCCTGGAAGAAGAGCGAGTTGCATTATTGGGTTGGAATGGGGACTGAAATGCAGAGACAGAGGGGACCTGGAAAGGCCCAGAGCTCTCCAGCCTTAAATGGCACAACAGGGAGTCTGGATTTCATCTTGAGGCCATGGGGTTCCAAGGCAGGGTTTTAAAGCAGGGTCAACTTCTGCTTTAGGGGCTCCCCTGGCTGCCATCCAGGAGAGAGACTGAAGGGACAAGACCAGAAGCCAGGTTCCCCGGGCGGGGGGGCGGGGGGGGGGCAGACACAAGGACCTTTGGAAGGAACGATATGATATGGTGTGGTCCAGAGTTTTCCTGAGAGGTGAAGAGTGTGCATGATAAAAGCCTGGCCCAGGTGTGAGGCCGCCTTCCCCCTTTCCCTGGGGAATGTGGGGACACATTACTTATCTCAGCCTCACTTTCCCCGTCTATAAAGAAGGAAAAGGAGAAGAAGAAGAAGAAGAAGAAGAAGAAGAAGAAGAAGAAGGTAATGAGATGATCTGCCTTAGATGGTTGTGGTGATGATTAAATAAATCATTGAGAGCTTGGCACATGCCTGGCAGAAAGGAGTAGAGAGATCTTTCTGAGAGCTCCCGGCCAGGACAGAGCACACAGCCCTGTGCAACACACGCGTGGCATGAATAAGAGTTATAAAATATTTAAATTTTTTTTTACATTTTTATTTATTTTTGAGAGACAGAGAGAGACAGAGCACAAGTGGGGGAGGGGCAGACAGAGAATGAGACACAGAATCCAAAGCAGGCTCCAGGCTCTGAGCTGTCAGCACAGAGCCCGACGTGGGGCTCAAACTCACAAACTGTGAGATCATGACCTGAGCCGAAGTCGGACGCTCAACCGACTGAGCCACCCAGGCGCCCCGAGTTATAAAATATTTTAAAGTCTAGATTGTCGGATACAAGTATGGCTACTCCGGTTTTCTTTTGTTGACCATTAGCATGATAGATGGTTCTCCATCTCCTTATTTTCAGTCTGAAGGTGCCTTTAGGTCTAAAGTCAGTCTCTTGTAAACAGCATATAGATGGGTCTTGTTTTCTTTTCCATTCTATTACCCTATGTCTTTTGATTGGAGCATTGAGTCCATTGGCGTTTAGAACGAGTACTGAAAGATATGAATTTATTGCCATTGTGATGTTGTAGAGCTGGAGTTTCTGGTGGTGTTCTCTGGTCCTTTCTAATCTTTTTTGCTTTTGATATATATATATATTTTTTTTTTTTCATCTTTTCTCCCTCAGAGAGTCCCCCTGAAAATTTCTTGCAGGGCTGGTTTAGTGGTCACAAACTCCTTTAATTTTTGTTTGGGAAACTTTTGGTCTCTCCTTCTATTTTGAATGATAGCCTTGCTGGATAAAGAATTCTTGGCTGCATATTCTTCTGATTCAGCACACTGAATATATCCTGCCACTCCTTTCTGGCCTGCCAAGTTTCTGTGGATAGGTCTGCTGCAAACCTGATCTGTGTTCCCTTGTAGGTCAGGGACTTTTTTTCCCCTTGCTGCTTTCATGATTCTCTCCTTGCCTGAGTATTTTGTGAATTTGACTATGATATGCCTTGTTGATGGTCGGTTTTTGTTGAATCTAATGGGGGTCCTCTGTGCTTCCTGGATTTTGATGTCTGTGTCTTTCCCCAGGTTAAGAAAGTTTTCCACTATGATTTGCTCACATAACTCTTCTACCCCTATTTCTCTCTCTTCCTCTTCTGGGACCCCTATGGTTCTGATGTTGTTCCTTTTTAATGAGTCACTGATTTCTCTAATTCTTAAATTGTGCTCTTTTACCTTAATCTCCCTCTTTTTTTTTTTTTGCTTCATTATTCTCTGTAAGTTTGTCCTCTATATTGCTGATTTTCTGTTCTGCTTTGTCCATCCTTGCCACCCCTGCATTCATCTGTGATTGCAGCTCAGTTATAGCATTTTTAATTTCATTCTATTTTTTACTTCTTTTATCTCTGCAGGAAGGGATTCTAATCTATTTCTGACTCCAGCTAGTATTCTTATTATCGTGATTCTAAATTCTGGTTCAGACATCTTGCTTGTGTCTGTGTTGGTTATATCCCTGGCTGTCGTTTCCTTGTGTTCTTTCTTTTGGGGTGAATTCCTTCATTTTGTTATTTTGAAGGGAGAAAAGGAATTAATGAGGTAGAAAAATTGAAATTAAAAAAATATTAAAATTAAAAAATTAAACACACACACAAAGCGAATAAATGATGCTGGATCCTAGGCGTGTTTTGGTCTGGGTGTTGAAAGTGGTTTGACATATTAGAGAAAAAAAAGGGGGGGGGCAAGAAAAAAAAGGCATTCGGTTGAGAATTTGAAAAAATGAATACACTGAAGTAGACTAAAATGAGATGATGGGAGTAAAATAGAATTTGAAAAAATATACACAATAGTAAAGAATATAGTAGAAAAAATTAAAGAAAAATATTTTAATAAAAATTAAAAATAAAAATGAATTTTTTCTTTTTCTGTATTCAAGAAAAAGAAAAGAAACAAAAAAGAGAAAAAAAGGAAAAAAGCGAATACACTGTAGTAGACTAAATAAAATGATGGAAGTAAAATAGACTTTGCAAAAACTTACATGAAAGCAAAAAATATAGTAATAAAATTAAAGAAAAATATTCTAATAGAAATTGAAAGTAAAAATGAGGTTTTTCTCTTTCTGCATTCAAGAAAAAGAAAAGAAACGAAAAAGAGAAAAAAAGAAAAAGAAAAAAGGAAATCGTTTGAAAATTTGAAAAGGTGAATACACTGAAGTAGACTAAAATGAGATGATGGAAGTAAAATAGAATTTGAAAAAATTTACATAAGAGTAAAAAATATAGTAATAAAATTAAAGAAAAATATGTTTAATAAAAATTGAAAATAAAAGTGCATTTTTTTCTCTTTCTGTATTCAAGAAAAGAAGTGTAAAGGAGAAAAAGAAAGAAAGAAAGAAAATTGAATAGATAGACCTGCTAACATATTGAAGTAGGACTGAAATTACTTTGTTTTCCCCTAGAAGTCAGACTATGAAGCGCTTTATAGTCCATAAACTAAGCCGGCAGTGTGACTTGTGTTCTTGAAGAGCGAGGTTGGCCCAGTTGGCAGTGGCTCAGTGTAATGGCTCCGATCTCCACTAGATGGCGCTGCTAGCATACTGGGGTGGAGTGTTGTGGCACTCGTAGGTGCGTATGCGCATGCGCGGGAGCGGCAGAAAATGGCGCCACCCAGCTACCCAGTCTGTCCTCCCGGATCACCAATGGCGCACCCGTCCTCCATTCTCAGCTCTCCTCTGCTACCCGCTCCTTCACTCTCCGTGACCAGGCCCCAGGCAGTACCTCTCGCCCGAGTTTTGTCTCAGATGCGGCTGTTTTCCCCGGCCCCTCACTTCCGACGGACTGTGGCTTTGACCCGTTCTGCCCCTCTGTGGGAGGGTCTCACCAAGCAATGGCCGAATGTCAGCTGCACCCAGGAATGCTTGCTGGATCCTGCTGCTGCCGGTGCCCCGAGTCGGCAGCCAGGTGCCAGCCCGTCCCAGAAAAAGTTCGCGAGATAGTGTAGCAGCAGCTTTTTGGGGATTATGGAAAATCACAACACACATCTGGCACCAGGCGTCACGCTTAACGACCTTGTTCCAGCACCAGCGAATGTGGCCGTTCTCTGGGGTCTGCTGGGACCAGGTGGCTTCCACAGTGTCTACCAAATGTCCTTCCAGCAGTGGAACCGCTTTTCCCCGTGTGGCCCGAGAGCCTCCCGGACCCCACTCTGCTGCTGGGGATTCACTTTTCCCACCAGAGCACCACCAGGTATGGAGCTGCGGAGTTGCAGCCTTTGCGCTCCCCTTGTTTACAGTCTTAATGGAATTTAAACCCTCTCCTTTCACCTTTCTCCCTTTTTAGTTTAGTGCCTGCGGCTGTTTCCAACTTTCCACTTTCCTGCTTTTGGGGAGGGGTGCTTTTCCCGTATTCTCCCCCGCCCCCAGTCTCCGTCGTCTCTCCGCCCGCAAAAGCACCTCCCTTCCTGCGCCTTCTAGCTCCCCAAGTTCACCTCTCCGCGCCGCGTACCTGCTGAATTCTGTGGTTCAGGTTGTGCAGATTGTTGTGTTAATCCTCCAATCAGTTTTCTAGGTGTGTGGGATGGTTTGGTGTTGCTCTGGCTGGATTTCATGGACGCGAGAGGCACAAAAAACTTCCATGCTGTTCCGCCATCTTGACTCCTCCCCCCCTAGAGTTATAAAATGTTAATGTCATCTCTTTTTGTCACCCCTTGAGCAAGTAGCTCAACCCCAGGTCCCTGGGCCTCACAAACCCTGTTGGCTTTCCCCGTCCCCTGTTGCTGTGGGTGGACCCTTTGGAGATGAGGACAGAGTGACCTTGCTCCCTTTCTCAGGGCAGAGTGACGCCTGCACGTGTGTTTACCTCAGCAAGCCCCGGAACTGATATTTACGTGATGTGCCACGTAAAATCCACGTGTGCCACGAATAAAGCAAAATACTCCGTGTTCGGTTTGACTCCCAAACCCGGACTTGGAATTCCGTAACAATAGTTGGCATAGGTTTTGTTGTGAGAATTTCTGAATTCCCAGCTTCCCCCTTCAGATGCCAAGGCCTCACCCGCCCACCTGGGACGGCAGAGATGGCCCCTCGAGGGTAAGGGTCTCCGCTTTATTCACTGATCATCCCCCCCCACCCCCCCGTGCCTAGAACTGGGTCTAGCCCTGGTGCCTGCTCGGCCTTCTCTGGGGGAAACACAGAAGTGATGTGCTCTCTGGTGTAGACAGGCCAGGTGCTGGAATGCGAGGGAATTCCCCTGCGGGAGTGAAGGTAATGTAGAAAGCCTTTCCCCCTCAGTCCCCAGAGAACCGGGAAGGGCTGAGAGGGTCCTCACTCATTAGGAGAGGCGGGCAGGCAAGCTGGGAGCCCCCTCAGCCACAGGGATTGCCTGGCTGGGAGAGAGGCTGGCTGTAGTCACTCCAGGGCCCCGGGGCTGCAGTGTGGAGGCCAGAGAGTACAAGAGTCCCCTCACTGTCCTGGAATCCTGGGGCTGGGGAGAGGCCAGGTGACAAAGAGAAAGATCTAAAGCCTGAGCTGAAGCGTGTGCGTTTCAAGATGCTCCCTCACGCGATGGTTCTTTGGCCCTTCCCTTCACCAAGGTGGCCAGGAGACAGGCCCTCCTAATAAGTAAATAACAAGGTCTAGCAACAGGATTATAATTGTCATAATTTCGAAGTAGTGATAGGCATACATGGAACTTTGAGATCCCCCCCCCGCCCCCACAGCTTAACGTGCTGAGAAAATGTCTATGACTTCCACTGGGGGGACAAAACTCACGCGTTTTTGAGGGCAATGCTGAATTTCAGTTGAAGACAAGGAAAAATGAAATGGTTATGTTTCCCCCCTTTTCTGCTCCCGGGGATCCCAGGTTAAGAACCCAACACCCTAGGGCCTGTGGCTGCCTGCCAGAGGATCAATTCTGAACCTCTGGTTTGCAAAGCAGCCAGATGTGCCCTTTTGCAAGGCGGGCAACAGTGAGAAGAGTGGCCGAGCAAGTGACAGGTGGCAAGAGTGGGAACCGTTCATCAGAGGGGCCCGGGGACTCGGCATCAGGATTCAGAGAGTAGATTCCTCAGGCGCTGCCCCGACCTACTGATTCTAACGCCCAGTGTCAGTTCTGGGAATCTGCATTTTAACCTTTATTTTTGAGACAGAGAGAGACAGGGCATGAACGGAGGAGGCTCAGAGAGAAGGAGACACAGAATCTGAAACAGGCTCCAGGCTCTGAGCTGTCAGCACAGAGCCCGACGCGGGGCTCGAACTCACGGGCTGCGAGATCATCACCTGAGCTGAAGTCGGACGCTTAACCGACTGAGCCACCCCGGCGCCCCAGGGAACCTGCGTTTTAAACAGAAGGCCTGGTGATAATTTTCACCAACATCCCACAACTTTCCTGGTGCCTTGTCCCAATTAGGGACTCCGGGTAGAGGGAAAGGGCCCTGGGATGCTCTTCACATCCCCCGCGGCCAGAGTGCAGGTGGCATCAGAGCTGGGAGGTGAGCTGGCAGCTGCTGGCCCCTCCAGGGCCCCTCCGTGTGTAAGTGATGCCTGAAACATGAGGCCACACTGCCCCTCTGCTGGGAAACCTGAGCGGAGGAGTGTGTGGCCGGATTGAAGGGCTGGGAACTCCCCGCCTCCTTCCTCACCTCTCTCCCGACCTTCACCTACCTCCAGTTCAATCTCGAACAAGCCAAGGGGCCCCGGCTGCCATCAGGGCCCAGAAAGGAAGCCCGGCCACCATGAGGGCAGGAGAGCGCCCCAGGCTGAATGAAGGTGCACATGGGCCAGCCATCAGTGTGAGCCAGCGTGGGGGCTGAGGCGCTCCTCTGACCATGAGCCGCCAGCCGAAGAGCCTGGGGGAGGAAGGTGAGTGGTCCCCAGCTCCGAAGGGCCCACCCACCGCGTTCCGGAGCAGCAGCAGCGAGCCAGGGGAGCAAAGGGGGTCTCTTGAGGCACAGGGACTGGGCTTGAGCCCAGGGTCTGCCACTTGCCCGCTGAAAGGCCCCAATCTGGATATCCAGCCTCTCCCAGCCTCACCCATGAGATGGACGAAGGCAACTTGCTCCCAGGCAGGACCATCGAAGGGACTGCCAAGGGCACGTGTAAAGTGCCTCGCATGGTGCTGGTGTTGGCAGAACCCTGAGACCCCAGCAGGGGTCTCAGTCTCCTGCTCTCTTGGTTAGAATCACCTTTCCTCAGCAATCCCCTCAGCAAACTTCTCTATCTGTCCGTCTGTCTGTCTGGGGCGGGGTGGATGGGGGATGCGGGGATGTTCTGACCTCGTGTCCGCTCCAGGGTGTCAGAGATATGTCAGGACTGGGGATGCTTGTTAGTAAAATTATCAGGGCCAGGTCGTCATCTGGGGCAGTGGGGACCGGCTGAGGGCTCCCCCACAGCAGAATGGGGGTGATCCAGGGAGGGGGACGCCCAGAGGTCGGCCATCTGTCATGCTTCATCTCTTCCAGCAGGCAGTGGGGTGAGAGGACAGGTGAGGAGCGGCTCTCCAGGCACAGGTGAGGTGGGGTGATGCCTGAGTTGGGGTGTATGTGAGATGGTGTGACGCGTTCCTGGTCTGGCTGCCACCCAGCGTTCTCTTCCACCCTCCCCTCCCCTCCCCCCTCCCTTGTAAGGACCCCTGGGGGCGGGGCGGGGGTGGAAGGGGGTGGGGAGGCAGGTGCTTTCATTGGGGAAGGGACGGGATGCTGCGCAGAGAGGCCCTGCCCGCAGCCCAGAGTTAGGGACACTGAGTCGAGCCTCAGGAAGCAGTGACCATTTAGCAGGGAAGCGCCGTCCAGGCAGCGGGTTGGTCGTGGAGCCAGGACTCACACCCAGGCCGCCTGACTCCAGACAGCACGCTCGTCACCTCCACGAAGTACCAGCAGTAGTGGGGTTAGGCCACCTTCCCATCAGGAATGCGGCCACAGCTCTTCTGTGAGCCGGGGAAGGCTGTACCCAAAGTGGGGCCACCTGCTCCAGGAGGAGCCGGAGGAAGCCATCGGCAGGAGAGAGGACCCTTCGAGGCCATGAGGAGGGCAGAGGCCGTACTCACAGGTCACGCAGCCTACGCTTCGGGTCATGAGACGTGTTGTGGATGTTATGATGCCGTTTTCTCTTTCTTGAATCCCCCCGATAAGTGAGGAAGCAGAATTGCAGGAAAGGATGGACATCCAGGGTGAGGGTGGAAGAGATCCCCCCAGCCAGTTCTGAGGGGGAGGGACTCGTCTGGGCCCCCACCCAGGCACACTGGACTGGCTCGGACGAACTGGCCAGCATCCACCTCGTCTGTCTCCTTTGCCAAGCCCTTCCCTCTTGTCACCCTCTGCTTCCCCACAGCCAGGGGCCCGAGTCCCATCATGACAAGTCGGGGGGTGGGGGGAAGAACCCAAGAGCAAGGCTTGTGGAAAAGCCAGGACCCTGGGCAGGAGGGAGGGGCCAGGGCACCACCAACTGGCATCTCAGCCCTCCTTTCTGCCCCCAGAGCTTCAGAGCTGCCCCTTGGCCACTGTCTGTCCTCCCTACCCCACCCACCATCTGGTCATTATTTCCCTCCAGACATGGGGACATGCGTTAGAAATTGTGCCTGCGTGTGGCTGGATGAGAAACCCCTTCCCCACCGGAGGGTCAGCTCTCTTGGTGACGGTTGTCTAGATGTAGGATGCACAGATCTGTTTCTCCACATCCCATTCTCCTTGCCCATGTCCCTCCTGCACCCAGCCTGGCTCCCCTCTGCCCCAGCTGAGGGGGCTGGCCTTGGTGTCATGGGTGGGCACAGGGCCCTCAAGCAGGACTGAGATGGAAAGTCATTTTGCCTAAAACACAAACATTTTCCTACTGAAATATGCCACTCACCCCCCCCCCTTGCCATGCTCCCTTCTCCCATAAAAAAGAGGAAATGAATTTTCATTTCAGGGGTCCAGATGGTTAAGGAATACAGCAAAGTTAAATATTGGGAATCCATTAGGTTAACTGAAGCCCGATTACAGAAAGATTTTCATTTAAAGTCTCCTCTGGAGTCACCTCTGAGGGGACCTGATATCCTACTCCCTCAGCTTCTAGGATGTTGAGGGGGCGAAATGTCTGAGAATACAAAGCCATTTTCTCCAAATAATTACAATCTGTCATTCCGTTAGTCGAAGAGGAGGGTCAGAACTCTCCCGCCTTCCAGATCCTTCGGTAAACGTATTTAACGGTGAAAATCACCGAGCTGGAGGGTGAGCCAGACCCTGCTGAGCCTTCCAGCTTCTCCTCAGCCAATTTTCACTTTGGATCAGGTCCATGTGCCCGAGGAGGACTGTTACGAGTGAGGGAGTACATGCTGGGGCTTGGAGGTCTTCCTAAGGTAGCAGCTGCTTTCCTGGCTCCTAAATTATTCATTGTGCGGAGTCCACGGAACACTGGCTGTAAAGAAAAACTAAAAAAGTAGACGAGGCTTGGGGAAGATTGAGGAGCAAATTCTGGCTTGCTTTCCACATTCCGTATGGATTTCGTTCAGTTGGGAAATAACATTACAACAGGAGTTACAGCCTGTAAAACAATGCATGAACCCTCGACTTTCATCCATAGCGTTTGAAAAAAATGCTTGGTATAGCTCATGACCAGAAAGAAAACCATTTGTTAGCTGATTGAGGACACACAGAGCTCAGAAGAAGATGCAGACGTGTATCGACATTTTTACCCAGTTCTTTCAAGCAACGTGCAGCTGGTGTTGGATGGGACCCAGGAGACCTGTTGCACACACTCTCTGCTCTTCTGTCCTCTCTGAGAGCAGAGCTCAGTTCTAGAACTCTTCTAAAGGGTCACAGCTGCAGTAACACACACTTTCTCACACTTGCTCCTGGTCTTTGGACAGGGTGGCTTAGTTTCTGGCTCCACGCCCCCCCCCCCTCTCCATGATGGGGGCTGAAGCCTTCCAGAGCCATGCGGAAGAACATCTACAGGACAAACCCATCTCTCACTGGCTGATACTGACCTGCTTTCCTCATTTGGATGAGTTACCATTACACTTAAATAATCTTGCGTTCACATTTTCTGACCGAAACCCTTTTCCCGTAGGAGGGGAGTCAGAGAAGAAAGAGATCAGGGCAGGAGGGAACCAAGAAAACCTATCCGGCCACACATATGATCACCTGTCTTTGCATCTAGAAACAACGCTCATTGCTTTTCAATGAGCTGACACCAGTTACCTCGTGCCATAATTGCAACAATGAGAAACCAAGTCCCAAAGATTGTTAATGGTGGAGTCAGACCCTGGCTCGGTGCCTTTTCTTGCCTTCACAGCGAACATGCTCATGGGGCCTGCCCTGCAGTGACCGGGAACCGGTGTCCCAACCCCACAACAGTTTCATCAGTGCTTCTAGCAGCATTCTCTGATGCAGACCACATCCTGCAAAACAGGCTCCAGTATCACACCCTCACCCTCCAGATTTCAACCCAGCTGCCCCATGGGTACAGCTCTCTGGGCAAGCTCCCCTGTGCGAACTCCCCACCCCAGCAACCAGATTATAGCCCAGACTCTGCCCTGCCTTGCTCACCCATGCATCAGACCTCTTGGCATTTCCACTGGAGCCCCTCCATTGCCTAGAATCCCCCCACCTTGCTAGCACCGCCACTCCCTTCTCCCCTTCTTCTCTTGGCAAAATCCTGTTCATTCTTCCAGAATCAGAGTGAACATCAGCTCTTTGCTAAGTATTTCCAATCATCCCAGTTATACTTTATCACTCTCTCTCTCTCTCTCTTTTTATTTCCATGACTTTTTTTTTTTTTTTTTTTTTGGCCCACCATATTTATTCCTTCTTTTTAAAAACAAAATGTGTTTATCTAAGTTGTTGTCAAACACTGGCTTCCTAAATATCACCAACACAACCTACAGATAAGATAAAGCTGCTTTATTGCTTATAGCGAGAAAAGCTTTGGAGGGTCTCAGGAAAGGGAAGGGAAGGTCAGAATTTACTGAAAATTGAAAGTTTGATTTAAGGCAGGACTTTCAAAGTGGGGGCTAGATTGGAATTGGATGAGAATTCTAATACAAGAGTCAACAATAAATGGCAACGTCAGGATTTTGAGGCAAAGCATTCAAAGAATCTTTGGGTGCAAATTTTTGGTGATGCTTTCCATTGAAGAGTTGATGAGTCTTTGGGAAAACCCTGCAATGACCAATCAAGCCATTTGCCTGGGGGAGGAGACTCTTGGAAAAATAAAGTCATGCTAATGAAGACAGAGGTATAACACAAAGTCATCTTAATGAGGACCCTAAGGTGTAGTTTTGGGTTCTCTGTGTCTGTGCAGAGTGTGGGATAGATGGTTTCTGTTCTCAGTTGGTCCTTGTGGTCATTATTCAGCCCAAACTGAAGGTCTGACCATCAATATCTGAGAACATCAATCCAGATCTTCACCGCTGTTTGAGGTATCATAATTGCATGTCAATCACCTGTGGATAGTTGTTTCAACCTCCCAGTTTCTGGGGATAGTTGTTTCAACCTGTGTGTCAGGTTTTCCGGTTCTTTCTTCTGCATGACCTTTTGCTGAATCATTTGATGCATAGCAGGTAGGCAACAGCATTTAAAACTCTGGAGATCACACATCTGAACACTGGTACACAGACAAATACAAAGAGAAGGATTATGGCCAGAGTGTGCATAGTTCACTTTTCAGCCAGGAGCCAAGAATGCCCAGACTAAATAAAATAACAAATCTCATGCACAATCGGAAAAGTCCATGGAACCAAATATGGGATCAAAGTTCCCCGCTTCCTGATATCTTTGTTTACTTCTTGGATCTTTTTAGTCATGTTAAAGATCTCTGAGAGGTCTTCAGGAATGCAAGTACAACATTCCTCCCCTGAACATTGCACATTACCCTCGAAAGGCCAAAATATATCTGAAGTAGCTCTGATATAAATCATCTCTCGTCCAATGTCATAAACCTCTCAGGAGATGGATTCTTGGTGGATTATCTAATCACCTTTTATTCTCTCAATAATAGCACGTAAGTTTCATTTTACCATCCAGACTTCTTCTAAAGTATGGAAATGAAAGTCCTGAATTTCACAATACCCCTAGAATAAGTAGGAGTTTCAGTTCTGGAATTAAGGCCCAAGTTTTCTTTCTTCAATGAAAGTGTTTACTAATCTTGTTTTCCTAGAGGGCAAACTACTGGGCCAAAATGGATCCTGGGTGATGTCAGAAGCAATCCTGAGAATAGGTATTAGTTTACCTAAGTAACAAGTTCCTGTCTGATTCGCGGGTAATAGTAGGCTTCTGTGCCAGATCCAATACCGGTCACTGGGGGCCACATAATGATCTGGTTTGGGCCAAAATACTACCATGGGATTGGGAAATAATGCTGTAAAGTTTTGACACCGTTCATCAAAAATAGATTGGTATCAGGCAGTGAATGTTGTAGTATCGAGGTTATTAGGTGGGTCTAAAGGAAAAGTAACGTGTTTTGTTGATCTGCGAAAGCGAGACAGTCTCCAAAAATACACCGCCTGTCCCCTGATCTCCTTCTAAGCTTTAGTTCAGTGACACTATTGTTTCAGCAGAGTCAAGGCCCTCCTAGAATGTGATAGGGGTTTTGGATTTCCAGCCACTTGGCCTATTGTGGAATTTACCATCTAAAACATCACGCAATGGTTGAGTCCAGTTTGCCAGAAAACCAACTGATTTCTTACATGGAATTGGGACCAAAGACAGCTGAGTGGTTCCCAAGGGAAATATTCACTTTAGGTAGTTCATGGGTGAATTGTAACTGGGTATTGGATTCATACCAAGGAGTGATTAAGGAAGCAAACAGGGCTTTATTAGTAACACAACTAAATACAGCCTTACATTAGTGCAGGATGGAATTTAGGTTAAAGAATAGAAAACAGGGGAATACAGGTTACAAAGTGACAATCTATGGTCTTGTTCCATGGATCTTGGGCACAACTGTCTATACCCAAAGACTGTCTGCTTCAAGAGGGCTTCTAAGCACCCTCAGCTTGAGGCCACCAGTAGCGATGGTCTTCCAGTAATTTGAAGATGGTGATGTCTCTTCAGTCGAAGGACACGAATCCAAGAATCGACCCCTTGAGAGTTTCACTTCTGTGCTAGTTGTTAACAATACCTGCTGGAATCCTTCCGGCCGGGGTTCTGAGACAGTCCTTGGACTAAAGACAAAAACTCTAGACTACAGCTGAGATTTCAAAGAAGTTTCAGGGTGAAACAAGTAGTATCTGTAGGTGACAGAGACTTAAAATGGC
Organism: Leopardus geoffroyi; assembly: GCF_018350155.1. NCBI lineage: Eukaryota > Metazoa > Chordata > Mammalia > Carnivora > Felidae > Leopardus > Leopardus geoffroyi. Next base: position 29,436,685 of record NC_059336.1, read on the forward strand.
TATGGTTAGCTTATTACTAATAACTTACAAAAGTGAAATATGTCATAGCAATAATGAAACTGGCCAGGAAATTTGGTTGTTTCTATGGGATGCAAAACAAACATAATAGGGCAATCTAAAAGTTTTGGGCAAAACGTTTATAATGAGTAGGCATGTTTTTGTATAGACAGGGAACATCATATGTGACTTATAAAGTTGGTTAAACATAATCTTTACAGAGAAAAAATGTCTTGAGATATAATGTATAATTAGATAAAAACATATACATAATATAACAAGAACATATCAACCAGATAAGAAAAATAGATCAAGAAAATTATGTAAAGAGGGGCGCCTGGGTGGCTCTGTTGGTTAAACGTCTGACTCTTGATTCTGGCTCGGATTGTGACCTCATGCTTGGTAAGATCAAGTCCCACACAGGACTGTCAGAACAGAGCCTGCTTGGGATTCTCTCTCCCTCTCTCTTTGCCCTTCACCAGCTCATGTACATGTGTTCTCTCTCTCTCTCTCTCAAAATAAATAAATACACATTTTTTAAAAAGAATATTATGTAAAGAGATTCATTCAGTCCAGAGTAGGTCCTAAGCTTATGTGGGTTTTTTTTTTTTTTTTGAGAAAGAGAGAGAGAGAGAGAGAGAGAGAGAGCACATGCACATGTGCACTGGAGAGGCAAAGGGAGAGGGAAAGAGAATTTTTTTTTTTTAGGAGACAGAGAATCTTAAGCAGGCTCCACAGCCAGTGCAGAGACTGATGCAGGGCTTGATCTCACAACTGTGTGCCAGAATCAAGAGGTGGACACTTAACCTACTGAACCACCAGGCGCCCCAGCATGTGTATTTTAATAAAACTCTATAGGTAAATCTGATGTGCATCTCCAGTTGTAAAGCACTGGCCTAAAAGATGCCAGATTCAAATTAAAGAGTATTGTTATCAAATGAACATTTTAAATGATAATTGAGTTGTGACTGATTATTATACTGTTGCCTAACATCAGGCAAATCACCCGCAGGACTCTGATTAATGGAAATAAGTCATGGACAGCAAGAGCATGCAGCAGACCTCTCAGAACTGCCCATAGGGCATACAGTTGCTGAAATATTTAAACATTTGACCTATCCCAATTTAACCTAGGAAAGGCTAAACGTCTCTTCTGATTTGACAACTCTTCCCATGAAACTCCAACAGTAACATATCAAATAATCCTAATTGTTTCTGGCACCTCTCTTTGTCGTAAGGTGGAAGAGTAAGTCTTTGTGATTTTCCAGGGACCTTCTGGGAAATCTCAAAGATAGTTTTAGATACAAAAGATATTCTGAAAGTTATTTTTCTTCATTTTACACTTAGGACTCAATCTTAGAAAAAAGAAATCAACAGTTGTCAGATTTGAACACTTAAGATAGGATCATGGTGCCTTAGAAACCATATCTGGCTACTCATTTGTTTTACGGGCCAGAGTGTAATCTATCTTCATGAATGTTCCATGTGAGCTCAAGAAGAATGTGTATTCTGCTGTTGTCGGATTAAGTATTCTATAAACTTCAATTAGATCCAGTTGATTGATGGTGTTGTTCAGTTCGACTATGTCCTTACTGACTTTGTACCTGCTGGGTCTGTTGATTACTGACTCCCCAACTGTAATTGTGGATTCGCCTGTTTCTCCTGGCAGTTCTATCAGCTTTTGGTGTTGTGTTGTTAGGCGCATACATGTTAAGGATTGTTATGTCTTCTTGGAAAACTGATGATCTCTTTAGCATTATGTAATGCCCTACTTTTTGCCTGATAATTTTCCCTGTTCTGAAATCTGCTTTGTCTGGAATTAGTACAGTTACTCTAGCTTTCTTTTGGTTCGCATTAGCATGGTATATTTTTCTCCATCCTTTAACTTGTAATCTGTATTTGTCTTTATATTTAAAATGGATTTCTTGTCTTTCCCAATATCGGCTCTGACAACCTCTTTCTCTAATTGGTATATTTAGACCATTGTGGTTAAGGTGATTATTGATATAGTTAGATTAATATTTGCCATATTTGTTGCTGTTTTCTATTCATTGCCCTTGTTTTTTGTTCCTAGTTTTGTCTTCCACTCTTCCTTTACATTTTGTGGTTTTGACTGAGCATGTCCTATGATTCCAGTTTCTCTCCCTTTTTAGCATATCAGTTGTACTTTTTTTAGTGGTTTCGCTAGAGCTTGCAATATCCATTTATAATTAACACAAGTCCACTTTCAAATAACATTATACCACTTTATGGGTGGTGCAGGTTCCTTAGAGTATTTCCAGTTCCTCCTTCCTGTCCCCTTAACACCACTGTCATTCATTTCACTTATCCATACGCTACAGTCATCCAATATATTTTGCTATTATTATGTCAAACAAACTCTTATCTGTTGGATCAGTTAAGAATAAGATCTTAGATCTCAGCTTACCAGTTTCCTCCTTCGAAAGGCCTTCGTTAAGTCTGGGTGAAGCCCACCCCTGTGCTTCTTGAATCATAGAACTGATCACGCTATCTCTTCCACTAACTCAAAATGTGTTGAGGGACAGAATCTTGTCAATCTCATTTGCTGCTATAGCCTGTAGCCAAGCAGGCAGGCACATTGCCCATTTGAATATGCCACCAATATCCTGGTTTGAAACCCAAAAAGAGAACTTTGAGTAGCTTCTCTCTGAACCTCAATGCAAATTGCACTCACTAAATCTAACTCCAGCTCACATCACACTTGCACTGATACTATCTCGGTTGGATTTCCCGACCACACTTTGAGGTAGGTGCCTATAGATCGATCAGGTTCCCTGGAAGCAGAGCCTGATATGGGGATTCGTGGGCATGGGATTTATCGAGGATGGCTGTCAAGAGACAAGGAGTGAGGGAAGCAGGACAGGGCAAGGGAAGGAATCGAGCAAGGATGTATGCTCGGATGGACTCTAACCATCCTATGATCCCACAGGAAGCTCTGGAGTATGAATGAGCCACAGATTTGCTCAGCCTTGAGGCAGAAGACTGGACTTTTGTACCTCTGTATCAGTTAGTAATTGGCCATGGGCTGACTCAAGGAGAGGAAAGGGATGTAAACATCTGGGCATTTCCCGGCAAGATGGCTCCCGTCAACCAAAGGCTCCCTGGAGAAGGGAGAGCCTGTGAGCTGTTAGAGCCACCATGCCCAGGAACCAGGGGATGATGCAGTGGCCAGGTAATGGGATCTGGGTTGACCAGGGGCTGCACTTACCAGAGTACCCACAAGGAAGCTGACTCAGAAAGAAAAAGCAACCTGCCCAGCGGTACCCAGATAATAACCATCAGAACCAGACTTCAGACCCAGACAGCCAGACTCTGAATCCCCAACTCCGCTCGCCCAAATCCAGCCCCACCTACCACAAACTAGTTCTGGTTGCTGTTTGACAGGGTGGCCTGCTTCTCAGAATGTAAAATCTCTAGGGGCAGGGAAGCAGCTAGGAAAGCTCTCTGTGGCCACTGCATTGCATGCACAGCCTTGAGAGACTGCATAAGGAGTAGGGTAGAGGTGAGAATTTGGGAAGCTGAGAGTCCACGTCCCAGCCTCCATGACTGCTGCTGGGAATGGCAGGTGATGAACTTCTACTCTGCTCTGCCCAAAGTTGGGGCTCTTGCAATGCAGCTGGGGAAATCTGCCTGGCCATGACACAAAAGCCTGGATGGTGGCTCCTGTGGACAATGAGACCAAGTGCCCTGCAGAAGAGTTTCCAGGCACTGCCCACTCAGAGGCAGGGCCTCAGAGTGCAAAAGTGGGAGGCAGGCTGGAGACAGGAGGGGAAGGGGCCTTCGTTGAATACACCCCATGGGCCAGACTTTTTACTCCTGCTTTTCATTTTTATTTTTTTAATGTTTGTCTTTGAGAGAGAGACAGAGATAGAGTATGAGCGGGGGAGGGGCAGAGAGAGGGGGAGACACAGAATCCGAAGCAGGCTCCAGGCTCTGAGCTGTCAGCACAGAGCCCGACACGGGGCTCGAACTCACGAACTGTGAGATCATGACCTGAGCCAAAGTCGGACGCTTAACCAACCGAGCCACCCAGGCGCCCCTACTCGTGCTTTTAATTAACCTCCCAACCACATAAGGAAATAAGGGTTACTAGAGCCATTTTACAGATGAGGAAACTGAGGTGCAGAAAAGTAATTTATTTGTGGCCACAGAGATAATAAATGATAGACATGATCTTTTCATGCAAACCAACATAGCTCGTAACCTGTGTTCTTTCTAGAAGTAAAAAGTATCTTATTTCTGGGGCACCTGGTGGCTCAGTCAGTTAAACCTCCAACTTCATCAGGTCATGATCTCGACCTCAGTTCATGAGTTCGAGCCCCACATCCGGCTATCTGTCAGCACAGAGCCTGAAGCCTGCTTCCAATCCTGTCTCCCTCTCTCTCTGCACTTCCCCCACTCACGCTCTCAATCTCTCTCAAAAATAAGCAAACATTTAAAAACATTTTTGTAATACTTTATTTCTGGATTAAAAGTATCAGGGGAGTGCCATCCGTTCTCAGATGTCAGTCACTGTTCTGTGTTCATTAACAAGCTGATGGAGTAAGTATGAACATCCCCATGACAGACGTGAGCTCAGAGAGGTCAAGTGACTTGCTCAAAGACACCCAGCTAGTAAGCGATGAAGAGGTTGGTTATTCATACCAGAACTTCATGATAACCTTGCCCGCATGTAATTCGTAACTTTGTGAATAGTTGTACTTAGCCTAGCTGTTGGGCAAACTGTTGAGGAAATTTCGTACTGTAGATTCTGTTCAACCAGGCCGTTTGCCAATGCTACAAAGTCATGGTTGATACACACACTCACAGGCGGGGTCCCGTGAGACAGCAGCCCCTGGAGAAAGGAGCCTGTCAGTGGTCCAGACAGAGCCTTGCCAAACAGAGACGGGGGCTTGGCCTGGCCCTGGGGGTCAGGAGATGACTCCGCTCTGACCCCAAAGAGCTGCACACCCACAAAGAGGAAAGGCATGTGCCTAAATCTCTAACCGAGCTTTATTTTTTTTTTGTAATGTTTATTTATTTTTTGAGAGAGCGTGAGAGCGTGCACATGAGTGGGGGAGGGGCAGAGAGAGGGAGAGAGAAGCCCAAGCAGGCTCCACACTGTCCGTGCAGAGCCCGGCGTGGGGTTCAAACCCACGAACGGTAAGATCACGACCTGAGCCAAAACCAGGAGTCGGTCACTCAACCGACTAAGCCACCCAGGTGGCCCCCCCTCTACCTGAGGTTTAGGCAAGAGCGTGGGAGTGCCAACCGGTCAGAAGAGGGAGACATTAATTCTCATCCCAGTCCAGGGGCTCCGAAAGAGGTGGCCTTTGGAGCCAACAAGCTCCAGGAAGTATCTTGGACATCTGGTGTCCCACAGCCGGGGGCACTTTCCTGGGGTGGAGGCGGGTGAGGCCAGAACTGCCCAACTCCTGCCCCTGCAGGTGACAGGTCCGGGAGGAGACCCTCAAAGAAGCGGGCTCCCAGAGCCGAGGGTGCCGCGGGCAGGCGCGGAGCCCAGCCTGGCCAGAAGGAACGGGCCGGGGGCAGCCCAGGGCCGCGGTCCCCGCGGAGGAAGCAGGCAGAGCGCAGGAGACACCGAGAAGAGCTGGGGGAACGGGGGCGGAGCTCCGCAGAGAGGACCTGCACAGAGAGGAGGAAGAAGGATGGGAGGACTTCCCTCAAGGAGCAGAGAGCACCCTCAAAGAAGGAAAAGGAGGTGCCGAGGAAGGAGGAGACGTGGAAGCGGCTGAAGAAGCACAGGTATGTTGTGATTCTGATCGAGGTGCGTTTATGATCAGTGCCCTCCTCTCCTTTGGCCTTTCTCCCTCCCCTGACAAAGGGTTGATGTCCCCTCCCCTGGTATAGGTGACCCCTCCAATCTCCTGCTTCTGTTTGTCCCCCGCTTTTCCACCACCCTGCTCTCCCCATCTGGGGCAGAAATGGAAAGAGGGTCTTGGCCACGCTAGGCGGAGGGGACACTGGGTGCTCTCAAGCGCAGTGCCTCGTGTCCGGCAGTTGCAAATGGACGTACCGAGTGGGGAGGTGACATGGCAGCGGGGTGGGACCAGATCCCGAGTCTCCTAAATTTCAGCTGGTGGCTCACCGCAGCTCTTGAAGAGGAACTGAGAGAAAAGAACAAAACTGGATTTAGGAGTCATTGTAGGAGTTAAGCACGCCATTTTCCCAGTCTGGACCTGTGTCCTCTTCTGTGAAAGGTGGCATTGATTTAAAGGACCCTCGAGGATTCCACCAGCCCTGAAACCTAGGATGTGGGGGGTTTGTTTTTTTCCTTTGTTCCATTAGCGCTGGCACATGTGGGTTCACAGACAGAGCCAGCTTCAGGAGTCAGCAAGTCAGGATTTGGGTTCCATTCTTTGCTGCCAATTTTGATGGGACATCTCCTTCTCTTCCCCCCCCCCCCCCCTTTTTAGCTTTCCTCACTTCCCGGGATGTTTTAAGAATCCCTGTTGATAATGGCTGCAGAGGCTTTTGAAACAGTGGAAGGAAGCAGGGCTAGGGTGAAGGTGATGTTCCTTCCCACGGGGTCTAACCCCCTCAAAAAGGTGTTCCACCGCCCCTCCCTGCCTTTACAGAGGGAACTGAGGCCCTCAAAAGGGCCACTGATTTCTTCTGTCACCCATGCCGGTCATCTCCGGCTTGGTTAGGGCTTTTGTCTCCTGCCTGATTGTCCTTGGACATAAGCTAAAGGGGTAAAGAGTGCATGGTGCCCGTAGCAACTTAAAGAGAACTTGAATGCATGTTGATCAAGCCCTGAAGTGTCCTGAGCGTTCGAGGGAGGCTGCCCCACCCCAAGCAGACCGCAGGTGTCTGGACGGCAGAGGCAAAGCAAGGGGTGCCATTCTCAGCTGAGTGCCGCGACAGGGCAGAGAGAGACGGAAAAGACTCAGTCGTGTTCCCCAGACGCTGACAGTCTAGTAGGTAAGATAGGACATGGGCATCAGTCATCATAAGACAAGGTGGAAAGCAATATGCACTCGAGAAAGGGTTTGATGAAATGCCTTTTCCATGGGGCCCTGAGGCATCCGGGTTTCTCCATCGAGAAGGTAAGCATTTCGGCCAGTCCCTGAAGCACACAGGGAATTGAGGCAAAGCCTGAATGCCCCGCACTCCCAGACCGAGGGACCCCTGAGGAGAGACTCAAAGGAAGCCGTCATGGGGTGTGCATGAGGCATGGCAAGACACTCCTGTGCCCTCGGCTGTCCAGCGAGGTGCTGGACCCCTCTTCTCTCCTCCGGCCCATGAGGTCTCCTCCGTTCTTTGAGTTCCTCAGAAATTAAAACTCATGGGGACTGCTGCAAATTGTTCTCTAAAACCTGCAGGGACCCAAGCCCACATCCTGTATTTACATTTATGGAAGTGGCTAAGAAGGCTGCCTGGGCCTGGCCTTCTCCACCCACTCCCTCACCCCATGGGCAGCTGTCCCGCTCAGAGTTTTTTTTCCGCAAGCAAAGGACACTGTGAGGAACACACACAACAACTAAAATGTTGCAGCAGCCGGGGATGCCCGGGTGGCTCAGTTGGTTGAGCGTCCAACTTCGGCTCAGGTCATGTTCTTGTGGTTCATGAGTTCGAGCCCCGCGTCGGGCTCTGTGCTGATGGCTCAGAGCCTGGGGCCTGCTTTGGATTCTGTGTCTCCCTCTCTCTCCAACCCTCCCCCTCTTGCACTCTCTCTCTCTCTCTCTCTCTCTCTCTCAAAAATAAGTAAACATTTACAAAGTGTTTTTTTTTAATTTTGTGGCAGCCGAACACATGTGGTCTCGGCTGTGAGATGTTGAGGCTCCTTACACAGGGAGAAGGTTTCCGAATGCAAGTCCCCTCCGCTGTGCCATCCAGTACGACGGCCACCAGCCACATGCTGAGCCCTTGAAATGTGGCCAGTGTGACCAAGGAGCTGAATTTCTAATTTAACTTCACTTTATTTTTTAAGTTTATTTATTTATTTTTTATTTTGAGAGAGAGAGAGCACGAGCAGGGAAAGGGCAGAGAGAGAGAGAGAGAGAGAGAGAGAGAATCCCAAGCAGACTCCGCATGCCAGCACGGAGCCCAACTTGGGGCTCGATCTCACGAACCGTGAGATCATGAGCTGAGCTGAAACCAAGAGTTTGCTTAACTGACTGAGCCATCCAGGCACCCCTCACTTAACTTCATTTTAATTCGGTGTTAATGCTACTGAACTGACACAAAAGTTAGTGAATTTACTTCACTTGGATGGACAGCTGTAGTTTTGAAATCGACTTAACTTCGGGGCGCCTGGGTGGCTCAGTCGGTTAAGAGGCCGACTTCAGCTCAGGTCAGGATCTCGCGGTCCGTGAGTTCGAGCCCCGCGTCAGGCTCTGTGCTGACAGCTCAGAGCCTGGAGCCTGTTTCCGATTCTGTGTCTCCCTCTCTCTCTGCCCCTCCCCCGCTCATGCTCTGTCTCTCTCTCTCTGTCAAAAATAAATAAACATTAAAAAACATTTTTTTTTAATTAAAAAAGAAAAAAAAGAAAAATTTCAAATGACAACGCGTGGCTCGGGCTGTATCTCTCCTGGGCAGCACTGTGCTAGAATGCGGCGGGCAGGGAGCATGCAGAGAAATCAAGTTGGGGGAGGCGACCCTCCCGGTGTCTTAGGCTACAGGACAGAGTGGCAGTCTCTTCTGATGGGTGCTGGGAGTCACTGAGGGCTTCTGAGCAGGGGCGGGCCTCTGAGGGGTGGTCAGGGCTGGGAGGGTCAGGGAACACAGCCCGCCTGCCTTGCCCGTGGGCTCCCCTACATTCCGCAGGGTGCCTGAAGACACTCACCAACTTCTCACTCTCCCCTCCTCTGCCCCGGGCTCTGCCTCCAGATCGCCCTCCTTGGCCTCCAGTGCCTCTGTCGGGGAGTCTCTGTCAGAGGAGGAACTGGCCCGAATCCTGGAGCAGCTAGAAGACAAGAAGAAGCTCATTGCCACCGTGCGGAGCAAGCCCTGGCCCATGGCGAAGAAGCTGACTGAGCTCAGGTGAGCAGGTGGTGGTCGGCCAGGGGCCTCTTGATGTTCGAGAGGCTCAGCTCCTTCTGATGGGCCCGGAGTCCCTTCCCCCTCTCCGCCCCTTGACAGGAAGGGAGATTTACCCTCCCACTCTGCTTTGGTCCCTTCAATTCCTAGCACAAGCATAGTGCCTGGGGGGGAGAGGGGGGTGTTGTTAGAGCCTAGACAGGCGTGAGCAGTGACTGTTTATTGACTGAGGCCCTGCTGTTGGCCAACACTGACAGGGTCTGGCGGGAGAGACAGAGGATCGTGGGGCTCTGGCCTACACCCAACCTGGCATCCTTTCTGTTTCGTGTCCCTTTCCTCTCATCTGGCAGCTTCTACACCTCCCTCACAACCCAGCACCGACGTGCCTCCCTTGGGCGGCTTTCCAGCCCCCACCCTCCCCACCTCGACACGTTCAGAACGCCCTTTGTGTTCTTTGGGCCCCAGAACCTCTTCGTGTGTGGCACACTCACGCTGGGCGTGTGGAGGACGGGGCGTGTGACTGTCTCAGCTACTCTCGAGTCCCAGATGCCCGACAGCTCAAGGCCCAAGCTTGAGGTGACGCTCCATGAATGTTGTTCGGGCCTCCTCCTCTCCAAGCCCCTGACTCCTGTTTTCAGCTCAGCCCTTCTCCCGTTTCCACACGAAAGGCCGGCACACCAAGCGTTTTGTGAGTCTCGCGTCTCTGCCGTAGTCTTGAGCTAAGGCCAGGGGTCACACTGTTTAACTGGTTTTCTACTGGAAAAAAAAAAAAAAATCCCATCCAATATTGCCATTTCCCCCCAAGTTCCCCCTTGGTTTTTCTGCCACTGGGGGCTGGGGGGCGAGGGGAACACTCCCCTTGTCCTTCCCTCTTCATAAAGCCACTTTTGCTGGCTCCTGTCACACCTGAGTTTCCAGTCTGCCAACTGCCTCACCCTTTATTATGTCGAACAATTTGGCAGCTGTATTTTGACTCGGCCTCCCCGTTTGCCCCCAAGAGGTGGAGCGAAGAGGCTGGCTGCCCACAGTGCAGACCCTGAGGGAGTTCTGGTAAACCTAGCTGACTCTACGCACCCAAGCAAATTATTACCGGGGGCCCCAGGCTCCTACGGGAAGAAATGCCTCCCTGTGGTGCCTCCGGGCCAGTGCTGACCAACAGAACTTTGGGGCGCGATGGGGATGCTCTAAAGCTACACTCTTACTGCCGCCGCTAGCCCTATGTGGCTGGGAAACACCGGAAAAGCAGTTAGTGTGACCGAGTAACTGAATTTTTTGTTCTATTTTAATTTATTTAAATGAAATCATCCCATGTGGCTGCTGGCTACAGCTCGGGTGGCAGGTGCAGACATGGGCAGGGGCTGTCTTCTGGGTCTCCTCTCCCTGATCCCTCAGGGCCAGCTTCTTCCTCCTGTCAGGGGGCCCAGAACAGCCATCTGTCACTCTAACACCACCTCGCCCCCACTCAGGTGTCACCTGAACACATCTTTTATTAACAGCGGAAAAAGAGCAACCCAGGTGCTCGTGGAAATGAGATCTCCAGCAGGCTGAAGTCTCGGGGACCGTGAACATTTCTTGAGGGCTGTTCGGCTGCCCAGAGGAGACGCGTGACATCTCCTCCAGCCGGAGGGCAGAGCTCCCGCCCCCGGTACCAGCGGCTAAGGCCTGGGGAATCAAACAGACCCAGGCATCTGTCTCCGGGGCAGGTCTCCTCAACCCACACTGGCCTCTTCCCTTCACGATTCCCTCCTTCCTCTTCCCTCTCCCAAGACTCCTTATCCCAGAGTCAGGTCCAAGGTGGACAGCCTCTGGGTCTCCAAGCAAGCTGGGGCCTCTCCCTAGAAGATCTTTGCTTTCTGCCGGCCCACCTGGCTAATTCCTACAACCCTGTAAGACTCGGGCCAAGCGTGCCCTCTGCGGGGAAGCCCCCACCGCCCGCCCCACATTCAGGCTGAGTTATTTACTGCCTCTCAGATGCCCAAGGCACGGCTGAGTTATTTACTGCCCCTCAGATGCCCAAGGCACGGTGTCCTCACTCAACTGGATGCTCTTGTCCACGGAGCTGTGTCTAACACATCTCTCAGTACTCTTTCTTTTTGTACATATGGCCACCGCTTGCTGAGTGCCCCCTGGGTACCAGATCTATTCTGAATGCTGGTATGTAACAACCAGTTGCATACCAAACCAGTTGTTGGTAACAACTCCTTTACTCCATTGTTATTGCCCCCACTTTACTGATGAGCAAACACAGAGCCATCAGGCCACTTGCCCAAGTTTTACGAGGTGAGGTAAGGGGCCTGGCCCGCATTTGAATTCAAGAATTCTGGCTCCGGTACCTACGCTCTTAATCTGTCTTTTGCGTTTGTCTGTTTATTTGTTTTATTTTTGAGAGAGAGAGCAGGCGGGGGAGGGGCAGAGAGAGAGGGAGACAGAGGGAGACAGAGGATCGGAAGCAGGTTCCAGGCTGTCAGTGCAGAGCCCGATGCAGGGCTCAGACTCAGAACCATTGAGATCATGACCTGAGCCAAAGTCGGATGGAGGCCTAACTGACTGAGCCACCCAGGCGCCCCATCTACACTCTTAATTTGTAATCATCTGTCTAAGGTTACTAAACATTCTAGAATGTTCGCATCCTCCATGATTTCCTCCCATCACAAGTAGCATTCCCAGACTACATCTTCTTTTTTTAGAAGCAATGGTGTGGGGACCCGTCTCTGGCCCACTCGGGCAGCTGATTGACCCGGGCAGAGTTGTTGTGACAATCGAAGCAGGATGACGGTGCATGAAGGACAGAGGTGAACTAGGGCAAGGCTGTGCTCACACCTCTGCTGCATCTAGGTGACTTTGGCTGGCTGTCCAGTGCCACTCGGATGATTTCCTTCCCTGAAGCCCTCTGAGCCTCCCTGAATTCCCATTCCCACTCAGCAGTAATGAAGAGTCCTACCCAGCCCCAGGTGCCAAAGTAGGCCAAGGGAAGAACAAGGACCTCCATCTGGAAGTAACCAGACAGCATCCCTTTCACCCACTGGGCCAGTGTCAGAGGAGGCCTGCTAAAACAGAAGATTTCAACAAGATCTGGAGTCTTATAATATCCAAAGTGTCCAGGCTTCAACTGAAAATCACTCATCATACCAAGAACTAGGAAGATCTCAAGCTGAATGATAAGAGACAACTAAAGATGCTAACACCAAGATGATATAGATGTTAGAATCACCTGGCAAAGATTTTAAAGAAACCATTACAAAAGTGCTTCACTGAGCAGTTATGAATATATGAAACTAACGAAGAAATAGAAATTTTTATTTTTGAGACTACTTATTTAATGTTTATTTATTTTTGAGAGACAGAGCTCAAGCAGGGGAGGGGGAGAAGAGAGAGAGGGAGACACAGAATCCAAAGGAGGCTCCAGGCTCTGAGCTGTCAGCACAGAACCTGACACGGGGCTCGAACTCCTGAACTGTGAAACCATGACCTAAGCCAAAGTCAGACGCTTAACCGACTGAGCCACCCAGGTGCCCCACAACTAGAAATTTTCGAAGTAAAAAAATACAATCACTAAAATTTTAAAAAACAAACGAGTGGGCCCAACAGCAGAATGGAGAGAGCGAAGAATCAATGAAATTGCAAGTAAAACAAGAGAATTTACCCAATCTGAACAATAGAGAGAAAATAGTCTGGGAGAAAACGTGAAAAGAACCTCAGGGACGTGTGGGACTATAATAAATGTTCTTACATTAGCGTCTCTTCCAAATCCCTCACCCTGAATATGAGACGGTTGGGGGAAGGGTCCCAGAAAAGAGGAGAAACAAAGTGGGGCTGAAAAAGTCTTCAAACAAACAATGCCTCCAAATTTCTCAAATTTGGCAAAACTTACAGATTCAAGAAAGCTAAAGAAACCCTCCCGCAATAAACCCAAAGTAATCTATGTCCAGACATATCACAGTCAAACTTCTTACAAGCAGTCAGGATATTTACAAGCAGTCAGAGAGAAACAGTGCATTGCCTAAAGGGGAAAGCAATTAGAATGACAGAAAATTTGTCATTAGAAACCCTGGAGGACAGAGGAAGGGAGCACAAAAATTTTTCAAGTGCTAAATGAAAAGAATTCTATATTCCGCAAAATATCCTTTAAGAGTAAAGAAATCAAGACATTCTCGGGTGAACAAAACCTAAAAAAAATCTGTTACCAGCAGACTATCCTAAAAGAATGGCTAAAGCAAATTCTCTAAGCAAAAAGGAAATGATAAAAGAAAGAATCCTCAAACATCAGGAAGGAAGAACATGGTAAGAGCAAAAATATTGAAAACTGTCATAGATTTCCCTTCCTCTCTTGAGTATTTAAAATTATGTTTGACAGTTGAAGAAAAAATCATAACATCATCTAATATGGTTCTCAATGAGTGTAGAGAAATATTTAAGACAATTATAAATGGGAGGATAAAGGAACATACAGGGAAGTAACACTTTGACACTTTACCTAGTAAAATGTCAGCTCCAGTAGACTTTGATAAGATATATATATGTGTATATGATATATATGTATATGTATATGATATATATGTGTGTGTATATATGAGTGTATGTGTACAAACACACACCTTACATTACATACTATATTATATGATAATATGCAGTAATAATTACATCATATTATTATAATATAATATAATATAATATAATATAACATAATATATTACATAATATTTTGCTTAGAGCAACTACTGAAAAGGCCATACAAAGAGATAATGCTAAAAACCATCATAGATAAACCAAAATGGAATCCTAAAAAATGTTCAAGTAACCTGCAGGGAACAAGAAAACAGAAATGAAAAACAGAGAGAACAAACAGAAAACAAAAAATAAAATGGTAGGTTTAAGCCCTAACATATCAACAGTTACATTAAATGTAGGTGGTCTAAATATACCAACTAAAAGACAGATTGGCAGAGTAATTTTTAAAATGACTTAACTCCATACAGTCCACAAAGTGAGTCCATAAACTCACTTTAAATATGATGATATATGTAGGTTGAGAGTACAAAGATGGTAAAAAGAGATATACCATGCAAATGTTAAGTAAAATAAAGTAGAAGAGGCTATGTGAATATCAAATAAATTTGACTTCAGAGTAAAGAAAATTGACAGGGACTGAAAGGAACATTATAGAATGAGAAAAGGGTCAATCCACCAAGAGGAAGATGTAACAAACCTAAAAGTGTAAGCACCAAAAATAGCAGTGGTTTGAGTTCTACAGTATATTATCTCGGGATGTATAATAAAGTTCCCCAAAACTTAGTAGTTTAAAACAATAAGAAACATTTATTATCTTCTATGGGTCAGAAATTCAGGAGCAGCTTCGCTGGGCAGTTCTGACTTGGAGTCTCTCATAAGGTTGGGTTAAGATGTTGGACAGGACTGCATTCATCTGAAGGCTTGACTGGGGCTGGTGAATCGATTCCAAGGTAGCTCACTCACGTGGATGACAAGTTGGTGCTGGTTCGTAAAAAAAGGCCTCAGTTGCCCTTCAGAGGATACTTGAATATCCTCATGACATAGCAGCTGGCTTCCCTCAGAAGAGGATGTATTCAAGGAAGAAGTCACAATACCCTTTATGTCCTCATCTCAGAAGTCATAAACTGTCACTTCTACCACTTTCTAGTCATTGGAAACAAGTCACTAAGTCTGGCCTGCATTCAAGGGGAGAAGAATTTAGTTCTCCATTTTATTTTATTTTTTATTTTTTTAATTTAGAGAGAGAGAGCAGGAGAGAGGGAGAGAGAGAGAGGGGAAAAAAAATCCCAAGCAGGTTCCATACTCAGTGTAGAGCCTGCCATGAGGCTCAATCTCACAACCCTGGATCATGACCTGAACTGAAATGAAGAGTCCAACGCTCAACCCCAACTGAGCCTACCCAGGCACCCCTGGTTCTCCATATTAAAGGGAAGAATAATAATTTGGTGACATATTTTAAACCACCACTTCTGGAAGCCAGGCATGCTCGCTTAACCTCCCCTCCCTCAGATTGATTCACTGAGGTCTCTAGAGCAGGTGCCTCACCTGACTGATCTGAATTTCCACTTAGCATGAAGTTCAGGGTTTCTTTGACCCTTGTCTCCACAGCTGAAAATGGAGATTGCTTGGGGACAAAGAGAGACACCAAGCCAGCCTGGCCCAGGCCGCCTTTAACCACTCTGCACCTCCAGCCCCTCGCCACCTCCTTTGGACCTTCGAGTGCATCCTTCCTATTTTCAGGTGTCTTCTAGATGTCAGGCTGGCTGATGCTGTCTCCCAGTGTCCTGCAAGGGACAGCAAAGCTCTGTGAGGATCAAGCACACAGTGGCTCTGTGTCTAGTTTTAGCTGTGCATCTATAAATTAAGTGTGATTTTGAATCTGAGCTCCTTCATCAGGGAAGAGTTTGGGGAGGTATGTAATGTCTCTGAGAGATGCCTTGGGTCAACTTCAGAGTGTTTCCACTGTGGAAGGCCACGTCACTGAGCCCCTTGTCAAGGCACCTGGGAGAGCAGAAGTTTCCACCCGAGCCCCTGAGCTTGGCAGAGGCTTATCAGCTGCCCACCCCAGAAACTGCTGCTTCCTCGGAAGGGGGAGGGGTGGCTGCCTGCTGAATGAAGTCCCTATGCTCACCTTGCGAGCATGCACACCTCCAATGTTCACATCCTTGTCCCCATTTCTAGATGAAAAGTGCCACTCTGGGAGGCACAGAACCCCGCCTGGGGCTCCACTCTGGCGCAATACACCTCCTTCCCTCCCAGCAGCAATCACTGGCCCCCTCCCAACCGTGTTTTCCAAACTGTGGTTTGGGCCACTTTATTTCCAAGGAGGGTCCTCCGGGAGGCGAACGTGAGGGGATTCTGAAGCGCTGTCTGTGGGGTGACCGCGCCTGAAAGCCCCTTCCTCCATAGCTTCCTCCTCTGCCGAGTGTTGGAGGCGCCTAAGGGGCTCATCATCACTGCCAGGAGTGACCTGGAGATCCAGGCCCCGTGAAGCTTCCTCAAAACAAACGGGTCCCTCCTCTCTTGACTTCTCACTGCGTTTACCGCACACCATCCGATGAGAGGAAAAAGGCGAGTTTGTGCCATGCTCTCGTTTCAAAAGACCGTTGGTGACGAGGAGGGGACAGAAGCACCTTACAGAAGTGAGATGTGCAAGGATTAGGAAGTGCAGGGCAGGAGCGAGTGGTTTCCATAAACCAAATATTCTCTGGTAAGGAAGAACACGAGAGCCTGGATTGCAGGTAACAGGGGTACAGGAGTGCGCAGCAAAAAGTTAGTTGTTACTATTTGTATCCTTTTGCAGGACCCAGAAAAGCTTGCTGCGGTCCATCAGTGTTCTTAAATGAGGTGGGTCCTTCACTGGGAATGGTCCTCAGAGTTTGCACCCAGCGCTGGGCAGGGCCCTCTGTTCCCCTGAGTGCTCTTTGGGGGTCTAGACACAGAGTCTGAACGTCAAGAAGAGAAGCATTTGCCGCCAGGCTCAATGGCTCTGGCACAAGAGCTGGCTCTTACTTTTGAGAATCCTCATTTGAAGTCCCCAAATCGTAAAAGCTGGCACATTGAAGGTCACAAATTCCCAGCGCTTACAAGCCTCTGCTCAATGTAAGATACAAGAAGAGAACAGAAACACACATTTTATTGGGGCGTTTGGGTGGATCAGTTGATGAAGCGTCCGACTTCAGCTCAGGTCATGATCTTACGGTTTCTGGGTTCGAGCCCCGCATCGGGTTCTGGGCTGACAGCTCAGAGCCTGGAGCCTGCTTCGGATTCTGTGTCTCCCTCTCTCTCTCTCTCTGCCCCTCCCCTGCTTGCACTCTCTCTCTCTCTCTCTCTCTCTCTCTCAAAAAATAAAATAAAACATTAAAAAAAAAAGAAATACACATTTTACGAAAACATTTTTTTGTGACATGGCTATGTTGGTAGCTCCAGATAGCTCATTGACTGGACATGTCCTGCCTAGGGGACAAAAAGGAGCTGATCCCATTACAGAGACTTAATCCCACACAGACCAGGCTTTGACCCTGGGCTCAGGAGCTAAACAGTCAGCCTCATTAATTTGAGACATCGGAAAAAATAAAAACCAGCTTCAGGATTGACCTGAGGTTAGAATGCGACTTTGACTCTTGTCATCTGCCCACGCCTGCGCTGTGGGGGCGGGGTAGGTATTCTTCCGGCCCCCCCTGAGATGGACTTCCTTCCTCACCCGCTTGTGCGGGTCAATCCGGTGGCTGCTGGCAAACTGGGTCTCTGGGGGGTGGGATAGAGGGGGCCTGATTTGTAGCCTTTGCTGATTTCTGTGGTCTAAAGACTCCCACCGTGGCCAATTTCAAGCTACCAACAGTTTAACAGCTCGCGGGTCAAGTTCCTGAATATTTAGCAGTCGGGTCTCAGGCAGGAGTCGGTTCTGACCAACTGATCGGTGTCTGACTCATTCAACATTCAGGCAGTCCACAAATTTCTGGTGAACACTGTGTCCGTTTCCTTTTTCTTCACTGAAGCGTGACATACAGCGCTCTGTTAGTTTCAGGTGTTCAGCGGAGGGATTCGACATTCACAGACATTAGGCAATGCTCACTGCGCTAAGTCCGCCTACCATCTGTCACCATACAACACGCTTGCAATATTATTGACTGTATTCCCTAGGCTGCACTTTATAACCCCGTGATTTACTTATTTTATAACTGGCATCTTTTACCTCTCAATCCCCTTCATCTGCTTTGCCATGTTTGTTTCTATTGCTGCCGCAACCCAAGTTTCACAAGTGTAACCGTTTAAGACCGTGCTCATCTACGTGTTCACAGTGCTGCTGGCCAGAAGTCCAGCGTGGCGTGGCTGGATTCTCTGCTCAAGGTCTCACCGGGCTGAAATCAAAGTAGTAGCAGACGTGAGGTGCCCATGTGGGGCTAGAGGTCCTCTTCTGGTTTTTGCGCAATTCAATTCCTTCCCTTGCTTTCCACGTGGCGTCCTCTTGAGGGGCCCCAGCAACAGAGGGTCAAGAATTCATTCTAATTCCTCCGACTTCCCCTTCTGCCACATCTGTCTGACTCTTCTGCCTTCTTCTGTGTGTAAGGGCTCATGTGGTCACTCTGGGCCCTTCCCGAGAATCCAGGATAATCTCCCTATTTTATTTATTTAATTTTTTTTAAGTTTCTTTATTTTTGAGAGACAGAGACAGAGTGCTAGTGGGGGGAGGGACAGGGAGAGAGGGAGACACAGAATCTGAAGCAGGCTCCAGGCTCTGAGCTGTCAGCACAGAGCCTGACGCAAGGCTCAAACCCATGGACTGTGAGATCATGACCCAAGCCGAGGTCGGATGCTCAACTGACCCAGGCACCCCGGATCTCCCTATTTTAAATTAAGTCATGGGGTGCCTGGGTGGCTCAGCCCGTTGAGCGTCCGGCTTCGGCTCAGGTCATGATCTCACAGTTCATGGCTTTGAGCCCCACATCAGGGTCTGTGCTGATTGCTTGCTCAGAGCCTGGAGCCTGCTTCAGATTCTGTATCTCCTCTCTCTGTCCCTCCCCCGCTCATGCTTTGTCTCACTCTGTTTCTCAAAAATAAATAAATGTTAAAAAGAAAGATCTTTAAATTAAGTCAGGAATCTTAATTACATCGGTAAAGTCCCTTTCGACATTCACGGGTGTACCACCAGAGGGCAAAGGTCATGGGAGCCAAAATTCTGCCTACAGGTGCCTACCATGTACTAAGCACCATTCTTAGCATTTGGGAAACGTCAGTGACTGAAACAAATGCCCTACCTTCACAGAGCTTACATTCTAACTAGGGGTATAAAAACACGTAAGGCTTCCAGCCACATGTACACTCTCATAGTTCAGATTTCTTTCAGTTTGGGATTAAAGTTCTGCCTCTACCCCCCTCACCCCCACTTTTTTTTTCCTAACCAGAGAGGCCCAAGAATTTGTGGAGAAGTATGAAGGAGCCTTAGGAAAGGGGAAAGGCAAGCGACTCTACGCCTACAGGATGCTGATGGCTAAGGTGGGTGATAGAGAGGCAGCAAACCCCGGGGAAGGGCTTGCTCAGCCTCTGAACCTGGGTGACATCACAGGCACCTGCCCAGCCTCTGCATTTGTGTCCGGCTCCCCGCCAGATCCTCAGCGCGAGGTCCAGCCAACTGACCGATTTGTCCGGGAAAGGAAACGAACTGTTTCCTGTCAATTTCTCTACATTTATCTGTGAGGGCTCCGGTGTATCTGAGACTCATTTCCTCCCCAGTGAAGAACTAAGCTCACAAAATTGATGCGGTTAAAAAAAATGAAAATAAAATAAAATAAAATAATTGATGAGGTTAAAACCACTGGGATCTTATTTTCCAAGCCCCAAATCAGGACAGTTCGTTCGATAAATCATCTATTTTTATGCAACACCTTGAGCGTTTTTTCCTGTATTCCCTGTTCATGGGTGTGTTTGAGTTTTAACTTTTTCTTGGGGCCATTTTGATATTTCATATTCTTCCCAAAACTCAATCATTTAATTAAGATCTTCGTATATATTACCAGAAAGTTGCAGGTGGTGGTCCCATAATTTTTGGAACTACATTCTGTGTATGTTGGGTTGGAGTCTTTTTATTCCTAACATTCTCTTTTCTCCTTTTTCTTAAAATTTTTTTAGGTTTATTTATTTGTTTTAAAAGGCAGACAGACAGAGAGGCAGAGAGAGAGACAGAGAGAGAGAGAGAGAGAGAGAGAGAGAATCCCAAGCAGGTTCTACACGGTTAGCACAGAGCCCAAGGCAGGGCTTGAACTCACGAACCATGAGATCATGACCTGAGCTGTTTTGTCTCCTTTTTCAATTTTACTTGCCCAATAACTATCTTTGGGTCATTTTATTAATTTGATCTAGAGACTATTTACCACTTAATAACTGCACACTTAGGTCTTCCCCCCACCCCCCACCCCAGCTGAGGAATGTGCTCTTCTAGCATATCTTTGCTAAATGATTCTGTTTAATCGTGTTTCCCTGCAAATAGTTCTAGTTCCTTCCTTAGGAAAAGGATGGCTGTCCATCCTCTGTATTTACCTTCCCTCATTGTTTTAAATTCTTTACTTCCTCTCTTTGCATTCTCAGAAATGTCTCAGGTTTATTCTCAATATCACTGAACCCATTTTCTTCTGCTTCAATTATAGGCTTTATTATATTATTATAATGTTTCTTCTCCTTCAATTACTGGGCTTTTAGTTACCTTGTAATCCTTCCATGCCTCCCTTACATTCTTTTTTAAAACTCAAAGTGTTATCCTTTACTTAGAAACCACATTTCTTGTATCCTGTTGTGAATGCAGGCTCGTTTGTCAAAAATTAGTTATGGAGCCTAGAGGCAATGCTTTTCAAAAGTTACAAAGAGGTGGGGGCACCTGGGTGGTGCAGTCGGTTAGGCGTCTGACTTCAGCCAGGTCACAATCTCGAGGTCCGTGAGTTCGAGCCCCACGTCAGGCTCTGGGCTGATGGCTCAGAGCCTGGAGCCCGTATCTGATTCTGTGTCTCCCTCTCTCTCTGCCCCTCCCCCGTTCATGCTCTGTCTCTCTCTGTCCCAAAAATAAATAAACATTGAAAAAAAGTTACAAAGAGGTGTGTCCCCTTTTCCTTGTTCTACAATACTATTTTTCAGGCCTCGCTGGCTGTTTTAGTCATCCAGATCTGGATTTCACGCGCGGACAGAATGGGTAGCTTGCCTGTGTCTTACTTGCCCGCTATCAGAAAGCCTGTTTCTGTACCCAACCGGAGACAAGCATATCTCATCGCCCAGTTCTGGGAGAGCAGCTCCCGCCTCACCTGGCTCTGAGAAAGGGAGCTGAGGTCTTCTCCTGCCCGCGTCCCATCCCAGTTTTCTGATTCTCTAAACCAATGAGGGATAAGAGCTTCACTACAGACCTTCCCCAAGGCCTTCTCGGCCTCTGCCCCACCTCTAGGGCATCACTTTTCAGGCCGAGATGCCCACAGCCTTGAGGGGCTGTCAGCTGGTTGCCGAGTGATCAACTAACTGGCAGGCCGTCCCCAGGGGCCTCCCTGAGCCATGTTCATTACCCCTATTGGCCTCAGCCTTGCAAGCCTTCATTCTGTACTGATTTTATCAGCATCCCGACAGGGGATTGATCTCTCAAGGGAGGACTCCTATTAATAAAGCTTCTGAGACCGATAGGTAAAACCAGGTGGTGGATTATTAATTTACAAGGAGAAATAACCGATGACAGAACTAGAAATGCGAAGTCCACATCAGCAGTGCCTTTTATTTTTGATAGTAGAGTTACTTACACGGGTGGCTAAACCATAATCCCAATTCCATTTTATTAATTCGCAATGACAAAACACTGCGTTCGAAACCAAAATCCTCACAGCCCAGGTGACAGGCAATGCTTTCCTTAGAGACAGGCTTCCATAGAAAGCCAAATAAGCCAAAGATTAATTTTTTTTAACGTTTGAGAGAGAGAGAGTTCGAGGCAGGAGAGGGACAGAGAGAGGGAGACAGAGGATTCAAAGCAGGCTCTCGAGATCATGACCTGAGCTGAAGTCAGACACTTAACCAGCTGAGCCATCCAGGCACCCCATGCCAAAGCTTGGAATTTTGAGCGTGGAATCAGAGCTAGGGAAGGCAGATAAAGCCATGGGACTGGAGTGCCCAATGTCCACAGTCTGCTATTCCCCTTCTGGTCTTAGGGATATCTCTGCCATTGTTCTCAACCAGGTTTTGCCCTCGGCTCGTCTTCTCTGTTGCATCTGTGACCACCGCCCTCTTCCACAGATGGTTTCCTTCCTTATATAGCAGTCATCCCATCGGGTTATGGTCAAAGCCTACAGATCTAGAAACTCATCTGATAAACTTCCCTTTTGATCCTTTAGTGAATTTACATGGGAAACCTCATTTCCTTCAGGAACATGTTCTTAGGAGACCCTTATCATAATGGAAACTGACCTTAGGGTCTTCTCCCTCCTACCTCCTTGTCCTCTGTTTTCTGTGAGTTGTTGTTTCTGTTGTTGTTGTTCAATTCCAAATGGATTCATTGCCAGGGAGTGGGGTTGTTGGAGAGCAGTCCCTTGAGAGCTAACCAATTTTCACCCAACCAGCAGCCAGACAGCCACTCAAGTTCCTGACTGGTACGAACTCTGAGTGTTGGACCTGGAAACAGACCATGGAAAGAAGCAAAATGCCTTTCTAACTCCTTTCAGCAAAAACAAAAAACAAAAACAAAGAAACGGGCTGTTGTTTCACCAGGAGAAGAATGGAAGCCATGGTTTGAGGGGGTTTACCCATTTTACCAGCACCGCATTGGAGCGACAATTCCTATCAGATTTAGACACCTGAGTGTCTGTTAAATGTGGGTTTGAGAGCTACGAGACTTCTTTTTGCCCTTCAATTTTTGTTTTAAGATTAAAAAAAAAAGTTGTGTCAGAGGCTGCTAACCCAGTTTGATCCCCCAAACCAGACGTCCTATACAGAATTCCTAAATTCATATATACACGGTCCAAACTTGACATTTTATCAGCGCCACAGACCAACACAAGACTTTATGTTGTCCTGGTTTCTCTTACCCTCTGCTCCTGATTTTGGTGGTGATGTGTCAGCATCAGTGTGTCCCCCCCAGGCCCCAAGGCAGGATGGTAATGAACTGAGTGTGTTGCCTGTTTAATTTCAGAAGTGGGTCAAGTTTAAGAGAGACTTTGATAATTTCAAGACTCAGTGTATACCCTGGGAAATGAAGATCAAGGACATTGAAAGTGAGTATTTTGGTGTCAGCATTTGTAGCTGGTGTGCTAGAGTTTTCCAAGGGCTTGGGTTGCGTTCGTGACCAACTGATCGGATTCTTTCATAGGTTCTGTTGTACTGGAAAACAGAATGGGCTTGGAACTAGTCAGACCAAGATTTAAACTGTGTTTCTTCACTGTCTGACTGTGGGAGTTTAGGTAGAGTGGTTAATCCCACAGAGCCTCAGGTCATTTATCTGGAAAAAGAAAATGGAGATGAGAACATCACGTTCCACAGCTGATGTGAAAACTGAATCCGTCACCCACACAAAGCGCTTGGTAGTGCTAATGTCCTCCTTCGGCGGCGCTTAAATCCTACCGTCTTTTCTCTCCCCAGGTCACTTTGGTTCCTCGGTGGCATCGTATTTCATCTTTCTCCGATGGATGTATGGAGTTAACCTCGTCCTTTTTGGCTTAATTTTTGGCTTAGTTATAATCCCAGAGGTAAGACAAGGGCTTCCTATATCTTCAGATAGCGTTGAGGCTTATCATGACACCATCCTCTTTAATCAAATACTCTCTGTTTTACAAAGAACCAGTCGTTCATTTTAGATTCTATACTCCCATCAATTGCCCAGATAGTTCAGGACAAAGCATGGAACCAAATACTTCTGTTCCTAAATTAAGAAGTGGACCCTACACTTTTCTATCTTTTGTTTTACTTTAAGATCAGTAGAGAATTAATATCTTAATAAGTTTTTGTTTGTTTTACTCTGAAAAAAAAAAAAGAGATGGAATGCATTCTATCATAATTTATTACAAAACAAACAAAAAAAATGAACCCTCACGAGGCGCCTGGGTGGCTCATTCAGTTGAGCGTCTGACTCTTGATTTCAGCTCAGGTCATGATCTCACAGTTTGTGGGTTCAAGTCCCATGCCAGGCTCTGTGCTGACAGTGAGGAGTCTGCTTGAAATTCTCTCTTTCTCTCTCTCTCTCTCTCTCTCTCTCTCTCTGCCCCTCCCCCGCTCATGCTCCCTCTCTCTCAAAATAAAGAATGAAATAAACTTTAAAAACAAAACCCTCACATTTAAATAGCACTCCTCACTGTTCTCCCACTATACCCTTATCACAGATGTAAGTACATCCTTACCTACTGATGAGTAATTGAGAGACAAAAACGGAGTAAGCAAGTTATGTAAAGTCACACAGTAAGTTTGCAGTGAATGAGATCCCAGGTCTCCAGTGTGGGCCTGGAATCTTTCCCAAGGGAAATTTAACAAATTAGAAGATTTCTGTGAGGAATACCATCAAGCATTACAGGACCAATATATGAGTGAATAAACAGGATGACTTATTCTTGGAAGGGAAACTTAATACCGTAAAAAAAAAGTCGATTCTTCCTAAATCAATATGTAAAGTTCATACAATTCTGATTTTTTTAGAATTAAGGATGCAAACACAGGCGTATATATTAAAGTATTGATAACAGAACTAGATACATGCAAAGAACTAGCAATATTTCTAATGTCCAACAAAAGGTAATTTGTTAAGGAAGTTTATGGTAGATACATGTGGTTAGATATTTTGAAGTCATTTTATTTTGAGACATACTACCTGCCGTATAGAATTGGTCATAAAACGGGGCGCCTGGGCAGCTCAGTCGATAAGCATCCGACCTCGGCTCAGGTCATGATCTCTCAGTCTGTGAGTTCGAGCCCCACGTCGGGCTCTGTGCTGACAGCTCAGAGCCTGGAGCCTGCTTCGGATTCTGTGTCTCCCTCTCTCTCTGCCCCTCCCCCACTCACACTCTGTCTCTCTCACACAAATAAATAAACATTAAAAAAATTTTTTTTAAAAGAATTGCTCATAAAACAATAAAACAATATTATGCTAAATAACCACACTAATATATATTTTATTATATATGTTTATATATTTATTTGATATTCATGTTTATATATGAATTTATATAACTATACATTTATATAATATAAATTTAAACAATTATATATAATAAAAATGTATACAATTATATATAATATAAATGTATATAATTATATATGTAATATGAATTTATATAATTGTATATAATATAAATTTATATACTTATATATTATATGTTTATATAATATAAATGCATATAATTATATATAATATAAATGTATATAATTCTATATTTTATATATTTATCTAATATAAATTTATATAATTTATATATAACTCAGAAACAACTACGAGGAAACATACGAATATCTAACCGTCATTATCTTCGGAATGTAGAGGTGATAGGGAATTTTTTTAATGCTCTCCTGCATTTTTTCACATTTTCTACAACGAGTATGTGATAGGTCTAAAACCAGAGAAGTGATTAATGTCATCTAAAGGAGAAAATGGGTATGTCCTGCTCTAAGAAGGGAAATATTTCACGCCGGGTATGAATGTCTCCATGTGTTTGTATTTTCTCCACACGTCATCATGTCGTTCTGTCCCTTCACAAGGTACTAATGGGCGTGCCCTATGGAAGTATTCCCAGAAAGACAGTGCCTCGGGCTGAGGAAGAAAAAGCCATGGATTTTTCGGTCCTTTGGGACTTTGAGGTACCATCACTAACAAGCCAATGCGCTTCTATTCTGTGATTGTGAGACCTAAAAGATTGCATGGATGTGTGAAATATTGCATTGAATCACTGGAAAACCAGTGCTTTACTCAAATGGGGTCCCCCACTATGCAAGATGAGCTAGCCAATCATGTCCTCCTAAGTCCCCTCCGTGGGTCCTTTCTCCAGCCACACACTGCCCCCCTCTCTCTGCCAGATCCACCTAAATGATCTTACAGGGTAGTTTTCTCTCCCCACACCCACCCACATTAAGACTCCAGGGCTCTCGCCAGTTCAGCCGTTCCCAAGCTTCACATGGCATCCTCAACTGAATGTCCTACCTGCTCCTGAAATTCAATGCCTGTCCAGCCAAACCCACATCGCTTTTTTCCATCTCCTTTATTGGAACCACCATCCATCCGAACACCGGTGTGAAACCTGAAAGTCATCCTACACTTCTCCCTCTTCCCCACCACCATGCCCCACAACCAATCAACCACTAAATCTGAGCCTTTCCCCTAAACCTATCTTGACTCAGTCCCCTTTGCCCCATCCCTCTCGCCTCTTCTTCCAATAATGTCCCCACCGTACCAGGAACATGTCCGAATCTTCTACCTCTGCTCCTTGCTTTGACTTGGCTCCTAAAATCTCCATTCCCTCTGCTGCCAGTGTGATCTTTCTGAAAGGCAAACCTGGCCCTCTCACTTCGCTACCTTGGATATTCATCTATTCCCGTTCCCAAATGGAATAAAATCCAGTGTTCTGAATCAGGTTTACGAAAGAACCGTTCACCATCTGGCCACTCCCTCCCTCTCCAGCTCCATTTCTATCTCAGCCCTCACACCTTATGTTCCTGTATTTGTCAAGTTTGGGGAAGATCCCTGAACCCATCACATATCATTGCCTCCCTGCTTCAGCTCAGGACACTGCCTGAAACGCCCTTCCCTCCTTTTTGAATCCCCTCACCTCCATGCCTCTGGAGGGCTTGGTCTGTAGCTCCAAGGAGTTCCTGAGGCTGAGAGGCCCGGCTGTGATGGTTCAGGCAACAGGTCATTGCTGCTGCTATCCTTCACACTCCTAGGCAGGTTCGAGACCTCTCAGGTATGCGTGGAAGTGAGTTGGAGTATTTTTCTAAGACTTTGGAATAAGTGTGTTTCAAATAATACTACACAACTAAGTATTATATACAACTACTACCGTGTATTACCACTAAGGATTTCCTTTATTCTTTTTTTCTTTCATTTATTTATTTTTTGAGAGAGAGAGAGAGAGATTGCATGCACGCATGGGAGGGGCAGAAAGAAAGAGACAGATCTGGAAACAGGCTCCGTGCTGTGAGCGCAGAGCCCAATGGCAGGGCTGAAATTCACAAACGGCGAGATGACCTGAGCCAAAGTCAGACGCTCAGACGCTTAACAGACTGAGCCACCCAGGCGCCCCTCCGTTGTTCTTTATTTCACTCAAGGACTCCTATGGAATATCCTATATGCCTAAAACAAACTGAATTTACTCAACGGTAATCCTCTGTTTTGTTGTCGCTGTTGCTCCCAATGGGCAAATTTTCTTTTTCTATTTTTTGTAACACGCTGTTTAAAAAAGTAATCTCTACCCCCAGTGTGGGGCTCAGAGTCACAACCCCAAGATCAAGAGTCACATGCTCCACCAACTGAGCCAGTCCAGGTGCCCCTAAAATGTCTCAGGCCAGAATTAAAGTTTTGGAGAACTTCTATCCATCACCACGAAGCGACAGTGTCCGTTTCTCAGTGATTAAATCCTTTTCTGATGAGATCAACAAAGATATTAACAAAGGTGACTTTTTAAATACGGTGTAAGAAGTAAGTATGTCAACATTTGGCAGATTTTTATAACGTACGGAACCATTATGTTCCACGTGACCAAATACATGATGTTACAGAATTACGTGTGGGTAAAAGATAGTACAGGATGGAACAATTAAGCTTTAAAAACTTTACATCTCGAGATAATTTTTGAAAATCTTGGGACAATTTGAAACTTACAGAAGAGCTGCGTAAATAGCACAGAGTTCCCATGTACACCCCCAGCCAACTTCACTTTATGACACCATCTTACATGATCAAAACTAAGAAATTAATCTTGGTAGAATAGTAACTGAAGTGTGATATTTATTTGGATTTTGCCAATTTTTCCACTAATATTCTTTTTCTATTCCAGGACCCAATTCAAAATCTCATACTGTATTTGTCATGTCTCCTTAGTCTCCTCCAAATCCATGACAATTCTCTGTCGTTCAGTGACCTTGGTACTTTTGAAGAGTACTGGACAGTGGTTTCAGAGAAGGTCCCTCAATCTGGGTATCTGTTCTCTCACGATTATAGTGAGGTTATACATCACTGGGAAGCCTACCACAGAGATAATATGCCCTTCTCAGGGGGTCAGATCGGGGTTACATTATGCTGATGTGTGTTACTAGTGGTGATGTTAACAGTGACCAGTTGGTTAAAGTCGTGTCTGCCAGAATTCTCTGCCATAAAATTAGTATTTTTCTCTTTTTAATTACTCGGTACTTTGGGGAGTGCGATGGATTTTAATATAACAAGGTATGAAAAGTTAATTACGTGATTCAGATTCCACATGACAACTAACATTTAAGATGACCGTTTATTGAGCTTAGGTATCATATCAAAGAAACAACCCAGGGGCCCCGGGCTCAGTCGGTGGAGCGTCCGACTTCGGCTCAGGTCACGATCTCACAGTTCGTGGGTTCGAACCCCGTGTCAGGCTCTGTGCTGACGGCTCGGAGCCTGGAGCCTGCTTCCCATTCTGTGTCTCCTTCTCTCTCGTCCCCTCGCCTGTTTGCACTCTCTCTCTCTCCCTCTCTCAAAAATAAATACACATTAAAAAAATTTTTAAAGAAGAAACAACCTTAGGTATATGAAGAGACTGTTACGATTTGCCTCCCCTTTCCAGCTACATATCTATGTGAGGCCAGAATAACCCCCGCTTTACATTCAGCAAAGATGTCAAAGAACTGCCAAAATTCTAAGCTCATGTTACAAATAAAAAGTGTACTGATTATACCTAAAACCAAATTATATCTGAAAACCAAACCAAAACTTGAAGTTCAGGGGTGCCTCGATGGGTCAGTCAGTCGAGCGTCCCGCTCTTGATTTTGGCTGAGGTCATGATCCCAGGGTCCTGGGATCGAACCCCATGTTGGGCTCCATGCTGAGTGTGGAGCCTGCTTGAGATTCTCTCTCTCTTTCCTGCCCCTCTCCTCTGCTTGTGCACGCTCTCTCTTTCTCTCTAAAAAAATAAAATTAAAATAAAGGGGCTCCTGCGTGGCTCAGTCAGTTAGGCGTCTGACTTTCGAGTTTGGCTCAGGTCACGATCTCACGGTTCATGAGTTCAAGCCCCACGTTCAAGCTGTCAGCACAGAGCCTGCTTGGGATTCCCTTTCTTCCTCTCTCTCTTCCGCTCCCCCACTTACACTCGCTCTCTCTCTCTTTTTCTTTCTGTCTCTCTCTCTCAAAATAAATACACTTTATAAATAAATAAACTTGAAAAAAAAAAGCAAAAATCCTAAATAGAAATGAAAAAAAGACTTGAGGCTCAGATTCGACTGTGAGTCTTATAATGTATAGTTTTCTCTGTAAGTTTTGCACTGAGAAAGCTCACAGACTCCCACCTGCTTCCAGAGTGTTAAATCAAGACCCTGGCATTGTGGGGGGAAAGAATTTGGACGTGTGTGCGTGCCTGTGTGCGTGCCTGTGTGCGTGTGCCTGTGTGCGTGCACACGTGCCTGTGTGCGTGCACGCGTGTGCACACACACACACACACACACACACACACACACATCCCCTTATCCCCAATTTTATCCGGGATGTTAGTAACGCTCTCCTCCTCGTCCTGTATCTGTAAGCATTCTGTATAATGGAGAATAAAGAGAACAAAGGAGAGACATGGAGACATGGATAGACTCGGGAGCACTGGGGGAAGTAAGGTACCCACAATTCTTCCTTTCTCCTCTCAGACTCCCATTAACCCTCTGAGAAAGACATTCCCGGTAGAATGAAAGTGTCTGGTGACTATATGCACGAAGCTTACAAACCCAGAGCGTTTGATCTGCTGTCCCGCAGGGCTACATCAAGTATTCTGCTCTCTTCTACGGCTACTACAACAACCAGAGGACTATCGGGTGGCTGAGGTACAGGTTGCCCATGGCTTACTTTATGGTGGGGGTCAGCGTGTTCGGCTATAGCCTGATGATTGTCATTAGATCGTAAGTATGACCGTGTCTTTCACAGGCTTTTCATTTCCTTCACACAAACATCCCGCTCCTATGGCCACTCTGTGCCTGCTCACCTTCCTGTGGGAATTTAGAGAGAAAATAAGGAAATGAAGAATGCAGATATGGATTGTCGTATGTAGTATAAAAGGCATAAGCAGGGTAATAGGGGAAGTTTGGGGAAATGGAATAGAAGCATCTTTATACGATGCTGAGAACTGCCAATCGCACTGAAAGTCTGGGGGACAGCATTGTACGCAAAGGAAGAGCATGTGCAAAGGGCCTGAGGCAGCAAATATCCTAATGAGTTCCAAAACCTGTCAAAAGGCCAGTGTGGCTTGAGAGGGAGCAAGTACCTGATAAGGTAAGACCAGAGAAGTCTTTGAGGTCTGTTTTTGCTTTCCCTGGAGCTCAGCTTCCTCAAAAAAAACAAAAAAAAAAAAAAACAACTCTCCTGCTCCTCTGTAACTCTAGCTTGCATGTCAGCACTGAGCCCCTCACTTATCGACAAAACAGCGTAAAGGAACGTATATGGTGCGATTAACGATGGGTTAACAATGGTGTCCTCTCTAGCCCCAACTCCACCTGTCTCTGTGGTCAGAAATGGCCTTTTAATTCGTCGGTGCCTCTTCATTTGTATTCTCTGAAGAAAAACCTTGGCCCATGAATTGCCTTCTTCGAAGCCAGGGGACCCCAATCAGCACAGGCTGGTGCAGGGTGGGGGACACCGTCTCCTGCACAAACCTGACTACCAGGGCCTACCCACCCTTCAGCAAGGCCGTAAGAGGTCATTCCTCCCAGAAGCGTACGAGTAGCTGCGTCTGCAGGAGAAGAGTGGGGCACTCTGGGAGCCTGGATAGGACCTCTGAAAGGGCAGTGTGCGGGCCCAGCATGGCTTTCTATCACATCATCTTGGGGGAAAACGCTGCCGTCCGCCAGGGCCTGCCCTGAACGTGACAGTAACCACCAGGTGATAGGCAGCCTTCCGGCCAGCTCCATCAGGCAACAAAGAAAAGCAAGGAGATAAGCTTGGCCCTCATGTTGTTACATTTTCCTCCTGCTATTATCCCAGATAAGTACAGAGATATGGAATGTTTCCCCGATGAACCAGAAAGCTAACTAAACCCCTGGAGTAGCAAATCCCGAAAGCCAACACATGAGACGGAGAGGCGCGACCTGTCCTGGCTATCGTTAGCCCAATTCAAATCATGTTGGCTCTCTCCTCCCCATTGGATGTCTGCCATCTGTGCCCCAGACCCGCTGAGGCCAAGGTTCCCTGGGCAGTCATAACAGCAGTGGTGTGCACCCTACAGGATGGCCAGCAATACCCAGGGCAGCGCAAGCGAGGGGGAGAGCGCTAACTTCACCTTCAGCTTCAAGATGTTCACCAGCTGGGATTACCTGATCGGGAATTCAGAGACAGCCGACAACAAGTATGCCTCCATCACCACCAGCTTCAAGGTAGGTGCCTAGAATAGTTCCTACTTCCTGGGGGGAGCTTCGGGTCCCGCTGGTCATTAGGGGACTTCACCCAGCTAGGGCATGGTGGATAAGATCCCCCAAGTAATTTGTGGTAAGAGCTCTACCAGAAGTGTGGGCCTAGCTCTCAAGCCTTCCGGAAAGGATGCTCAGGACTGATACCCACCATCTGTTTTTTAATATGGCGGAGACTCATGGATGCTGAGACCTGGTCCTGCCTGTTTCTTCGTGGAACTCTTTTCTGCCAGAGAGAGTAGAAGGACTCACGTGGGGCTGCAGTTCTCAACCTTTTATGCACGATGGAATCACCTCAGCAGCTTTAAAAATCTTTTGGACCCAAACCCCCAGAGATTCTGGTGTCATTGGTCAGGGGCTGGGGAATTCCTGGCAATGGATTCTTTCGAAGCTCTCTGAGAGATTAGAAAACCTAGAAAGAGTAGCGAATGCTGGTTGTGGGAGTCAATTAAATGTGCAACTCCAGGGGCGCCTGGGTGGCTCAGTCGGTTGAGCGTCCGACTTCGGCTCAGGTCATGATCTCGCGGTTCGTGGGTTCGAGCCCCGCATCAGGCTCTGTGCTGATGGCTCGGAGCCTGGAGCCCGCTTCGAATTCTGTGTCTCCCTCTCTCTCTCTGCCCCCTCCGCACTTGTGCTCTGTCTCTCTCTGTCTCTCAAAAGTGAATAAACGTTAAAAAAAATTTTTTTTAGTTGTGCAACTCCATACTTAATTATCTCATTGATTTGTCACAAAAGATATGTGAGGTGGCCTATACGTCTCTATTTATTTTAAAAAATAGAAGCAGACCTAAGGGTAAGCAAATGAATGAAGGCAGAAACTGGTATGCCAAAGCACTGTGCATCTTATTTTTTCCTCCATGACTGTAAACACCATTCAGAGCTATTGATAGTTCAATATTTCCCCCATGCGACCAGTCAGACTTTCTTCCCTCACGACCTGCCAAAGGTCAGATGCACGACATCAGCGTGCTTGTCTTCTTCCCTCCCCTCTCTCCTTGCCCTTCCTGGCCGAAGAGGGCTGCTGCAATGCAGACAGACGGCAGGGGCACCCACCAGGGGCAGAGCTTGGGCTCAGCAGCTCACTACATGGGTTTCATGAGCCCATAGTCCTGACAGCTTGGCAGTGGGGAGCTCCGGGAGCTGCCTGGGTTCTCCTCCCTTCTCCTTCTCCCAGCACCGGGGGCCCATTGACAGAGCATCCAAGGGCAGGAAAGGGATCAATGAGGGCTCTGCCTCTTCCTCCAGGCCTATCTGAGAAAGACAAAGAAGGTCAATGCCTATGAAGCACTTTAAACATCTGGGAAGGTGAAAGCTGCTTCCCTGAGTCTATTAAAACCAGGGATAAACCCTTACATAACAGGACACATGTGCCAACAGCATGAGCTGAGGTATATTAACGGGTTGATAAATTAGTTAAATCTGAACCTGAATATAGTAACTGTTTATTGAGTGGAAAAGTCTCCTTCCAAGTACTTTGGAAACTGGGAGGCCTCATTTACCATCTTTGGTCTGCCATATACTGCCATCTTGTGTCTTCATAGAGAATTACGGATGCAGGATGCAAAGTTTATAATAAAAAAAAATCTACTGTATTTTTATATACTAACAGCAAACAATTGGAAAAATTTTTTTAATTCCATTTACAATAAAATTACATGAATTACATAAAATTCTTAGGAACAGAGTTAACGACAACAAATATACAAGATGGCTACGCCAAAAAATATGACATTCCTGAAAGAAATTAAGAAACTTTAAATAAATAGATATACCATGTTCATAGACTAGAACAGGGATCAGCAAATTATGGCCCAGGGGAAAATCCAGCCTCCTGCCTATTTTTGTAAATAAGATTTTATTAAAACAAAGCCATGCCTATTTATTGCCATATTGTCAAAGGTTGTTTTCATGGAGTTGTGAGAGAGAGCATATGATTTGCAGAGCCCAAGCTATATACTATATGGCTCTTACTAGAAAATGTTTGCTGGCCCCTGGATTAGAAGACTCAATATTCTTAACATTTCATTTTAATCTATTTAATCTATACTTTTAAAACAATCCCAGTCCGACAGTTGCTGAAATCTTTCCGGGCCTTAGTATCTGAGATATGGGTAATAATAGAAACTACTCCATTGGTTTGTTTTGGGGATTAGGAGAGATAATGCAAAGCAAGGGTTTAGTACCACGTCTGGCATACAGTAAGTATTCAATAAATCTAAGCTTTTGTTATCACATGTTCCAAAATAACAATAACAATAAGCTATATCGTCTTAAAGAAAATTATTCTCCATAGGGCAACAGTGCTCTGCACCACCTCCTTTGTATTATATCATTTATGAAAATATAGTAGTCATCTCAGGAACCCAACAGCAATGGTTCCTGTTGGTTCCTGGCCTGTAATTATTCACATCTCATTTCCACACATTAAGGAATCGATAGTGGATGAACAAGAGAGTAACAAAGAAGAAAATATCCATCTGACAAGATTTCTCCGGGTCCTGGCCAACTTTCTCATCATCTGCTGTTTGTGTGGAAGTGGATACCTCATTTATTTTGTGGTGAAGCGATCGCAGGAATTCTCCAAAATGCAGAATGTCAGCTGGTATGAAAGAAATGAGGTAAAGAGGACATCTCTGTGGAAGTGAATATTGAGGGCAAACACAGAAATTATACTCATTCCTATGCCATTCTGCTGAATTAATTGAAAATCTGGATTATGGGACATGTTTTAAAGAGTGAAATTACATCCCTTTCTAGTCAGGTAGCATGAACATTTGAACCAAGAGTCACCTCTTATAAGGCTTTTGTAGGTTGATAAAGCTGCATTATAATTAGCATGTCAGTCAACTGAATAGTCAGTTGTCTTAGCACCAATTATTAAAAAGGTGATCCTTTCTTCACAGCTCTACAGTGCCATACATCAAAAATCAAGTATCTGTTAATGTGTGGGTGTGATTCTGGGATCTCTAATCTATTCCATTGGTTTATTTACCTGTTCCTGCACTAAAAACACACTGATAAACTATGGCTTTATAGTACGTATTGATATCTGGTAGACTGAGTTCCCTCCCAACAAGATCCGCAATAAGATGCATTGAAGTTTCATTGTAATTATATTAAATCCGTAAATCTCTTTTGGCAATTTAATCTCTTAGTAGCTAGCAAAAATGGCTACAAATTCTTCCCCTTATTGTATTCCTATATTTGTTTGCAATATGATTTTCTAACTCCTCTCATGAAGAGGTGGAATCTGTTTCCCCATCCCTTGAATCCAACTAGGCTTGGCCATGTAAGCTCCTTTAGCCAATGAGACAGTAACACCCATGATATAAGCAGACTTGAAAAGGGCTTGTGTATTAGAACTTGCTGTCTTGGAAACCCCGAGACCTCCACCATGTGACTAGTTCCAGACTAGCCTATTGAATGATGAGAGATACAGGACCATTTATCTCATCATTCTACATTATAGCCAGCCAAAGACCAGACATATGAATGAAGCCATCAGCCATCAGCTGACCACAGATACACGAATGAAGCCAGGTGAGGCCAGCAAAAGAACCACCTACCTAAGCCCAGAGAACAAAATACTGACCCACAGAATCATGAGCTACATAAATTAAATAAAAAGAATCTATTTCCTCCCACAAAGCAAGAAAGGATAAAAAAAGAAATATGGAACTTATAGTACAAATGTAAAGCACAAGGGGCGCCTGGGTGGCGCAGTCGGTTGAGCGTCCGACTTCAGCCAGGTCACGATCTCGCGGCCCGTGAGTTCGAGCCCCGCGTCAGGCTCTGGGCTGATGGCTCAGAGCCTGGAGCCTGTTTCCGATTCTGTGTCTCCCTCTCTCTCTGCCCCTCCCCCGTTCATGCTCTGTCTCTCTCTGTCCCAAAAATAAATAATCGTTGAAAAAAAAAATTAAAAAAAAAATCAAATGTAAAGCACAAAATCAGACAGATTTAAATCTAAATCTATCAGTGATTATAATAAATGTAAATGGATTACAACTACAGTTTAAAGGCAATGATAATTGGATCGAATTTTTTAAAAACTACATGCTATTTACAATGAACCTATCTAAAACATCAGGTCACTAAGCTGTGAGGGGGATACAAAAGATGCTTGAGATGGATTCTGCCCTTAAGTGGATTTTGTAGTTTCCTTAGGAAGCAGATTTGACAAGAATAAACCAAAGTACGAACAGAAATAGGCTGGAATAGTGATCAAATAAGATGTTTTGGGTTACAGATGTGTGGCAGGTGGAGAGGCCTATGTGAGCTGGAGAGACAGAGGGAGTTTGTGGCAAAGGCAGGAATTAGGCTGTGCATTAAAGAAACATGTGAAGAAAGGTAGTGGTGGAAGAGATGCAGTGATGGCTTTCCAGGTGAGAAGCACTGCGTGAGCCGGTGTGAAGGTATGAAGATGATGAGAAACCAAGCCAACAGTCAGTGTGACAGAATGTGAGGGAGTCAGAACCAGCCCAGAAGAGTTGACCCACCTGTACCTTGGTCAGCAGTTTAAGGATTTACTCTCCACTAGATGAGCCGTTTTAATTTCAGAAAGAATGTTCTACTGTGGTCAGGTTCAGTTACACGAGTAGGATTCTCCCAAAATTGGAGCCAAAATTTAGTGCTTACCAGGCTCTGGGCTAGTCGACTTACATCCATCATCTATTCTGACTCTCACAACAAGAGCTGTCTTTCCCACTTTATATGTGAAGAAACGAGCCTGAGCTCCTATCTCTGAAGAAATTATGTAACTTTTCCTAAATTACAAAGCCAGCAAATGATAGAGCTGGGGCTCAATCCCAGAGAGCTAACTCCAAATGGCATACTCTATTTTTAAAATTTTTTGTTAAGTTTATTTATTTTTGAGAGAGAGAGAGAGAGAAGAGATGAAGAAGGGGCAGAGAGAGAGAGAGAGAATCCCAAGCAGGCTCTGCACTGTCAGCACAGAGCCCGACATAGGGCTCAATCTCACGAACCGTGAGATCATGACCTGAGCTGAAATCAAGAGTCAGACTATTAACCAACTGAGCCACCCAGCACCCTGAAATGCGATACTCTTAACCACATCTCCCTGCTATTAGTTCCCTCCTGTGATTTGAGCTGCCTGTCTTCCATGCTCCTGAGATAAGAGCTACCACAGTGACTCTTGCCCAGCTCATGACTTTTACAAAACACAAAACACTGTTCCATATGTTAATTCATTTATTTCTCAAAGAAAGGTTGTTATTTCTATCAAGACTAATGGCAACATCATGAGAGCAACCAGTCACAGAGCAGGTTTGATGTGTGGGACATACAGTGACTGCTCACGGTGTGTTGGTCCCTTAGCCAAGGCCACACAGCAAGTTGTGGAGACCAGAGGGCATCTCCAGAGGCAGAGGAGGGGGCAAGAAGGAGATGGGGATTCATGGCCCTAGGGAGTGCAGAGACGGTGGCCAAGCAAGTGATATTAATGGCACAAGTCATCCAGGCTTTCCTGATTTTCTCAGGTAGAAATTGTGATGTCCCTGCTTGGTATGTTTTGTCCCCCTTTGTTTGAAACCATCGCTGCCCTGGAGAATTACCACCCACGCATTGGACTGAAGTGGCAGCTCGGACGCATCTTTGCACTCTTCCTGGGGAACCTCTACACATTTCTCCTGGCCCTGATGGATGATGTTCACCTCAAGGTAAAGACCA
This sequence comes from Leopardus geoffroyi, assembly GCF_018350155.1. NCBI lineage: Eukaryota > Metazoa > Chordata > Mammalia > Carnivora > Felidae > Leopardus > Leopardus geoffroyi. The sequence goes on from NC_059336.1 coordinate 29,473,435, forward strand.
CCAACTCCCCCTAATCCCTCGTGCCCACGAAATTTCCTTTTTCCACTGTAATAATTTCCTTATGAGTAATTCCTATTAAGCGAAGAAACTTTGGAAAGTTGAGGAAATGCAAATGAAGAAAAAAATATCCCCAGAATCCTATGACCCAAAGACAACCATTGTTAACATTGCGCTGCAGGTCTTTACAGTTTTTTCCTTAGTTGTCTTTTTTTACATCATATACATGTCATTTGGTCCCCTTAATATTTTATCTGCAGCCTCTCCTATGTTGTATCGTAGCTGCCATAAATGTTTACCAGCCAAGTAAGTGTCCATTGAGATGATATGGCATGATTGACCCAACCTTTCATCACTGCTCACCTGACGGTTATGGAGCACCCACTATGTCAGGCCCTGAAGGTGCAGCAGACAGCAAGACATGGTGCTGTTCCAAGGGTATTCACATCTAGGGTAGGAGACAGACTCGTTCATTACAGCGTGCTGTGGCATGTGCTTCGATGGGGGCAAGCCCAGGCAGCATGGCAGTGCATAGGAGGGACTCCAGATTTCCCCTGCCCAACCTGAGAGTCTTACAAGACACTGGAAAAAACAGAGGGAACAGCTGGTCCACACAAGGAACTGCAGGATGGCTAAGAAAGGAACGGAGGGAAGAAGGGGAAAATGAACCTAAGGGAAGGGTCAAATGATGATGGTCCTCTTCCCCACCCCTTCCTCCTCATTATTGGGCTGCATGAATTTTTACCTGAGGTTATCGGAAAGCTATTGGAAGGTTCTAAGCATGGAAGTAATTGTATTTGTCCTTTGTCTACCCCTCCACCTTCATTTCTGGCTTTCCTCCTACCCCAGTGAACTGCTCTCTTCTCCTGAACCTCACATTTCTTCCCCAGGACAAAAATTTCTCTTGCCTGTCTCTCCACCCTTCTCCCCTTCTTTGACTAGTTGACTAATCCTCCCCAAGGTTTTGTCTCAGATGTCACTGCCTCCAGGAGATTCTCTGTGGCCCCCAGGGTCTGATGTGGATTTCCTTGGTCCCCAGAGGATATTTCCCATAGCTCTTATCCCTCCGTCTCTGTCACCTACTAGACTGTGAACTTTCTGAGGAAAGCCTGTCTCTCTTGTGCACTCTTGTGTCACCCTGCCTTGCATGCCCGGAATAGACTCTCAAAGAAATTATTCTCAAAAGAAGAATGAATGACTGGATAGTTGGATGGATGGTTGGATGGATGGTTGGATGGATGAATGGATGGATGGGTGGATGGATGGATAATAACTTAGAAAAGACAACCTCGTAGAAAAGACCCAAGGACTTCAGCCAAATGCCCCCCTCTCCTGTACAGACTGAAAGGCTGGGAAGGTATTCTTATAAAGACTGTTGAGGGGTAGGACAGAGGCTAGGTGGTAGGGTAGTGGCATATTCTACTTTAATTGTTGTTCCCATGGAAACAGTTGGACCATCCTTGGCTCCTTCCAATCCACATCTCCATCTTCCATTTTAGCTTTCTAATGAAGAGAAAATAAAGAACCTCACTCACTGGACTCTGTTTAACTATTACAACTCCTCGGGTTGGAATGAGAGTGTCCCCCGGCCACCACTGCACCCTGCAGATGTGCCCCGGGGTTCTTGCTGGGAGACAGCTGTGGGCATTGTGAGTAATTTTGCTTCCCTGAAAAAGTGATCCCTGTTCTCAGTTCTTTGTTATTTCTTCCTTGATGTTTCTATTTTTAAGCCACCGAAATGTCAAGCCAGTATTTCTTCGGAAAGTTTCACCTTTTCTCTTCTCCCTTTTTTTTCAGCATCCCACATATTTCTCTGAATGCTCTGTTCAGCAGTCTAATGGCACTTGTATTCATTTAGAGTTTTACTGCAGATTTCACTGAAAGCCTGAGGCTTCTCCACCCGGAAATAATGAACAAATACTCCTAAAAATTGAATGCAGGATTCGTGTGCGTATATGCCTCTGTGCATTTTTGTAAAGAGAATTAATGGTTTGGATTAGTCTCAACAATTAATAACTACCCTTTCTCCTAACCACTGTCACCACTGTTCCTGTGGGTCGCACCGTGTGGACTTCAAAGGCTAATGTCTTTCGCCTTCCTGGGCAGACACTTAAAGTATTTGCAGGCAACACAGAGATCAGCGGCCCTCTTTTCCTCAATTTTTGCACAGGATTTCTATTCGTACGCACCCCACTGAGACGCAGAGTTTATCACTTGTTCGTGGGCTCCCTGAAGAACCCACTCACATCCACCCGCATCAGACAACAGTGTTTTTTTTTTTTTTAATTTTTTTTTTCAACGTTTATTTATTTTTTTGGGACAGAGAGAGACAGAGCATGAACGGGGGAGGGGCAGAGAGAGAGGGAGACACAGAATCGGAAACAGGCTCCAGGCTCTGAGCCATCAGCCCAGAGCCCGACGCGGGGCTCGAACCCACGGACCGCGAGATCGTGACCCGGCTGAAGTCGGACGCTTAACCGACTGTGCCACCCAGGCGCCCCAGCAGTGTTTTTAACTGAGGATGGCGAGGTACAATGAAGGAGGGGATTACATCACTCAGTCCATCAAACACTGCCTATGAATCCACGAGCAGATGTTTTCCTGCTGCACAGTGTCCTTCCCGTGTGGCCCTGAGGGGCCTTTTCTCCCTCCTGCCCCCGCCCCCCGAGCCTTCCCTCCATGGAGGGCTCAGACTCACCATTTCTTGTCTCCTCCAGTCCAGATTCCCCCATACTCTTTAAATCCTCCTCTTCGTTATTGTACAAAGCAACCCAGCTTCCCTAGCTCATGCATTTCTAAAGCCCTCACGTGTGTAACAGAGAAAGCGTCTTCAAGTCAATAAAACCCACCCTCCTTAGAAGGCCGAAGAGAGTTTATTACCTACATGGTGCCTTTGGAGTATTCTGCGATAGAATGTCTCATTTCCTGCCTAGATGCCCATCGCCGTTCCCAACACTGATTAAAGCTTGTCTCTTTCTGAACCTGTAGCAATGACGAGTGTGAGCTGTTAAATACTGCTCACCTGTACCCTCCACCACCTCCACCCCAGGCCCCAGAGCATCACCTTGCCCAGACGTGGAGACCTGATACATGTTGATTTGTCTTTTACTTAGGAGCATTAACTTGAATTATTATTGAGGAATACTACTGAAAACTCATCAGCCGTCCATCCAGCATTTATTAATCATCTTGGAGGATGCAAACAATGAATAAAGCAGACCCTGCGCCCCATAGGAACTCCAAGACGTCTTAAAAATTGTGCTAATGCCTGGTGGATCTTTTCCACTTTTTTAAATTAATAAATTATATTCCCCCTATAAAGCAGAGAAAAGCTTTGCTTTTGGCTCTTCCATTGTGTGCCTCGTGTGAAATCTGCATTATTATCTCCATATAACAAGCAAAACATCCAATTAGCAGGAGATGAAGAATGCTGGCTGTTGTCCTGAGGGCAAGTGGTCAGATTCAGTCTTAGCTGGGGGCAGCTGCATGTCAGAGGAGGTGGGGGAAGCAAGGAGGAAGACTTCAGATCCTCTCTATGTGCAACTGTGCTGATAAGTACCATATACTGGGCCTTGCCAATGTGCCGGGCAATTCGCATGCATAATCACTAAGCTTCCCAATAACCCTGCAAGGCTGATATCATTATCAGCTTCGAGAGGCCCCGAGATTATTCCAAAGCAATGCAATTGGTAACTTGTAGAGCTAGGACCTAAAAATAAACATTTTCCCAAGCCGAGGGGCCTTTTTCTGCACTACCTCTCTGTCCCCAAGAACCAGAAGGTCGCAGAGAAGATTCAGGTGGGTGAGGAAGACTTTGCATGGCTGCAGTCCATTGGAAGGGATCGGCAAGGTTTAACCTTAACCATGCCCTTTTCCTGTGTTCCGCCTTGCAGGAATTCATGAGGCTGACGGTGTCTGACATGCTGGTAACCTACATCACCATCCTGCTGGGGGACTTCGTGCGAGCTTGCTTCGTCCGGTTCATGAACTATTGCTGGTGCTGGGACCTGGAGGCTGGGTTTGTAGGTCACCGTTTCAGGGACATTTCTGCAAGAAGGCATCTCAGCCATCCTGTCTGATATAGCCAGACGCATTCCTAGGCATTTATTTAGATAATTGATGCCAATCTCTGCTCTGTGAAGTATTGACGTATCCCATGTGTATGTCCTTTAAGTGTCATATTTGCCTTCTCAGAGGAAACTCCACTTCCCCCACGCCCCCATGTAATTAACAATGCAACCTTCCTATCCGGGAAATGGGGGCATTTGGTCTGGGGAAAAGTGGATCCCATGCTTCAGTGCTGAGCAGACGGTAGTAAAGAAATGCCACAGTGGCATCGCCTCTCATTCGAGAAGGCAAAGAACACTAGCCTTTGAAGTCCGCACTGAGCAAGCAATAGGAACGGTAATGGAAGTGGACGAGGAGACAAGGTAGCTCGTAATTTTTGAGACTCTGTGAAATCTCGGGGTGGGAGAGGGCAGATGTGGACATGACTGTTTCAGAAAGTCTTGGAACACCCAAAGAACACAGTCGCCATTGGTGCAGTCTTCTGGGTTATGCTTTGAGACACCTCTTTGGACTCATTCCCTCCACCTGGAATACTCCTCTTCCCCACCTACCTAGGAAACTGCTCGTTCTAAATGTGGGTCATTTCCCCTCTGGGTGGCCTTCTGTGATATGGCATTATCTCTGGCCTCATCCATCCTGTGTGTGGCTCTCTCACAACGCATCACTCGCTGACCCTGTAGTCACTGGTGTTGGGGGGGGGGGGGGCACTTTCCCTGAACTGAGCCCCATATCTTGTTTACCTGAGTCGTTTTCATCCTGGCCTGCAATAGAATTGGCCTGGCCTGGGTAAGGGCTCCAGTACAGGTTTGTATCATATTTTTTTTTTCTTTTAGTCACCAACCACAATGTTACACAAGCCTCTTCAACTCCTCCTCATAGCAAGGAAATCTTCATAATTTCATCTGAGAACAAGAGTAATGAACTTTATGCTCAAAGAGAATGCCATCTTTATTTTTTTATTTAAAAAATTTTTCAATCTTTATTTATTTCTTTTAATTTTTTTTTAACGTTTATTTATTTTTGAGACAGAGAGAGACAGAGCATGAATGGGGGAGGGGCAGAGGGAAAGAGACACAGAATCGGAAGCAGGCTCCGGGCTCCGAGCCATCAGCACAGAGCCCGATGCAGGGCTCAAACTCGTGAAACGCGAGATCATGACCTGAGCTGAAGTCGGCCGCTTAACGGACTGAGCCACCCAGGCGCCCCAAGGAAAAAAATTTTAATGTTCATTTTTATCTATTTTGTTTATGGAGGGGGGGGAGGGGCAAAGAGAGAATTCCAAGCAGGCTGTGCTCTGTCAGTGCAGAGCCTGACATGGGGCTCAATCTCACGAACCATGAGATCATGACCTGAGCCAGAATCAACAGTTGGATGCTCAACTGACTGAGCCACCCAGGCGCCCTGGGGTGAGGAAAAATTTTCTAACCAGGACACAAAACCCAGCAGATGAGAAGTTTTTAAAAATATTTTTGAATGTTAAATTTCAAATTTCTAAGATTTAACCCTCACGTATCTGGAATACGTATGTTTCCTCCTTTGATCCATGCCTGACCTTCCTTTCTCTCTCTCTTGACTTCTTCCTCCTCCTCCCCCCTGTCACCTTTGACCTCCATTCCCGAAGGACAAATGGGGAAGTCAGTTTAAGCATGCTGCATAAGGAGGACCGACTCCCTAGTGCTCAGACACTTTGCGTTCTTTCACATAGTTGACAGATCTCTGAAACTCTGAAAATCAGATTCAGGCTGAAAATAGGAATCTGGCTGAGCTCTTTCCTTTCCATGAACTGCTCTGAGACTAGAGGAAGGTGAAAAGGAGAAAAGAGAATTGAAAGTGGTTTAGTTATTTTGTTTGCTTGTTTGCTTTAAGGAAATGTTTATTATGTTTATTTATGTTTGAGAGAGAGAGAGAGAGACAGAGTGTGAGTGGGGGAGGGGCAGAGAGAGAGGGAGACTCAGAATCTGAAGCAGGCTCCAGGCTCTGAGCTGTCAGCCCGACACAGGGCTCGAACTCACAAGTGTGAGATCATGACCTAAGCAGAAGCCGGTTGCCTAACCGACTGAGCCACCCAGGTGCCCCTGCCTGTTTGCTTTCAAAACTATGGTGTTATTTGACTCCTCATCTGATTACTCGCATTTGGTTATTTATTCGATTTATGCCTCGGCTATAATTTCAAGGTCCATCTCTGATTAGAGCATTGATAAAATGTTCTCCTAGGGGCTAGTGCCCTCCCAAGAACACACTGTTGGCCTGCAATCCCTTAAAGGTAAAAATTCTCACTTTTTTCGTCGAAAAAGTCATTGGAAAAAATTTTAACTTTGAGAACTTCAAATCTTCTCTTGAAACGTGGAAAACGTGTTCAAGAAACAGAGCCGTGAAACCCAAGTTTCTTCAGTCACCAGAGCAGGCCCTTTGGGATAGAGTGGCCTTGGCTTAGCCAGTTGGCTGGTGATAGAGGCTGGCTGATACCTAACGGATTCCTTTCTCTCCGTCTGCCTCCCCCTGCAGCCCTCTTACGCTGAGTTCGATATCAGCGGAAATGTACTCGGTTTGATCTTCAATCAAGGAATGATCTGGTGAGCTCTGCATTTTCTATCTGGGGACCACCTCATCGGGGGAGTCAGAAAAGTGGCATCCCAGGCTTTGCCCCCCAGCTAGCTGGGGAGAGGCTGGACAAATCTTCAGACCTCTCTGAACTGCCTCTTTTGAGATGACAAATAGAGGGCAGGATGGGATGAGAACCAGGGCAGTGTCTGGCCAACCCATGTGCTACCATAGAGTGGGGAGGGAAGGAGAGTAGGAAGAAAGAGAGGGGAATGAGAAGGAGGAAGGAAAAAAGGAGGAAGTAGAGAGGGGAGGAAGGAGGAGAAAAAAAGGGAGAGAGGGAGGAGAAATAGAGGGGAAAGGAAAGAAAGAGGGAAGGAGGGAGAAAATAGGAAGGAGAGGAAGAGTAAAGGAGCCAAGGGGCTCCCTCCTCTGAGACACGAGTTGGAAGAAAAGGCTGCGTAACTTCAGCCAAAGACTTTCAAGACTTCCGAGGGCTCGCCGCAAGCCAGTGTCCAATGCTCTCAATTTAAGGACTTCAGATACTTTTCTGGGCAGCAATGCTGTTTTAGGGGGGGCCACGGAGAAATGGACAGGAGGCCAAAAAATTTGCTAGGTGCCTTGTGGTGAGACAGTGGTTAAATCCTGGCCAGAGCCCAAGCCGGGGGTGCTCAGAGCACCTCCTTCCCATGAGGAACCGGTGGCCAAGGCTTGGTGAGAAATGTCCTGCTTACGTGGGAGACCCCAGCCCTCGGGACCTGCAGGGAAAGCGGCTAGGCTTCGTGCTCCCAACCCCTCGGTCCCGTTTCCTCCTGTCTTCCTTCCCTGGCCTCTCCTGCTGTTGGGCCAACCAGGTGTGTGATGTCTGCCCTTCCAGGATGGGCTCCTTCTATGCCCCGGGACTGGTAGGCGTCAACGTGCTGCGTCTGCTGACCTCCATGTACTTCCAGTGCTGGGCGGTGATGAGCAGCAACGTCCCCCACGAGCGCGTGTTCAAAGCCTCCCGATCCAACAACTTCTACATGGGCCTCCTGCTGCTGGTGCTCTTCCTCAGCCTCCTGCCCGTGGCCTACGCCATCATGTCCCTCCCGCCCTCCTTTGACTGCGGGCCGTTCAGGTGCACAGGCTTAGTCACCCGGGAGCAGTTCCTCTCCCAAGGCAGCCCGCTCAGAGAGTGCTGGCTCAGAAGGCCAGGTCTAGCGTCACACCGGGCTGCGAAGGGCCATGGAGCCTTGGGCAAATCATCAGGGCTGTTCAATAGAGATTGTTGCAGGGCCGGAAGGGTTCTATGTCTGCGCGATCCAATATGGTAGCCACCAGCCACACGTGGCTACTGGGCACCTGAAATGAGGACCGAGAAACTAACTTTCTATACTTCATTACAATTCATTTTCACTGAAAGAACGAAAAACGTGGCCGAAGGCTACCATGTTGGACAGCACAGCTCTGGCCTTTTAACATCTGGATAATCTACCGCCCTGGATTACCTTACTGTAGCATGAGTAATGGGAGATATTCTGAAGACGAAATAACCATACATTTACAAGCGCCTTTCAAGCGTGAAGCAGCCACTGAGACCCTGGCCTGGGTCCCCACGCTCTGCAGAGCATTTGTCAGTGCTGTGGGCTCAGGGGATAAGCCGGACTAGTTTAGGGGGCTGGGCGTTGCGTAAAGAAATAAATAATTGCATAAGGAGGTACATTGAGAAGCCATATGCATCTGTTGCTATCTTTCCAAGTGTGAGGCCCCTTGGAAAGAAAGCCATCTCTCTACTTCGTAAGAAGGAGTTCTGTGGTTCAAGCAGTTTGGAACATGCTACCCCCTTCACCCGCCACCTTCTCACTTAGAAATGCTGGAGGCACACTCTTTATTAAAGGATTGGAAGAATCGTGTGATAAGATCACGAATGCACACCAGTGTCTCTAGCCTTATTGACCACAGACTCTTTCTTCATGTAACAACCATCCAGGGCCAGGAGTCAGGTGAGGCCAGGAAGGAAGCTCCATGAGGGTGTGATGTTTGCTTCCTTTCTCGCTGCTTCATACGCGGCGTCTAGAAGAGCACATCTGGTTTATGGTCACCACTCAAACTAGACCCTTCATGTCACAAAAATTCACTTGTACAGGGAGGGACTTAGGGTTCCAACCAGATCCAGGCAGGCAACATAAATGAACGAGATGGGCAGTATTGCATAACATAAAGTTTTTGCAAATAAAGTGTGATTGGAGCACAGCCACACCCACTTGCTTACTTCTAATCTACGGTTGTTTTCTCAATATAACAGCAGACTTGAGTCATTCCAACAGAGACCATCCAGTTCAAAAAGGCTGAGATTGTTATTATCTAGCTCTTTCCAGAAAAAAAAAAAAAAAATCACCAACCCCCTGACTTAGAGCATAGACTCTCGAGTCAGCTCTGTCATTTGCCAGCTGGGTCATCTTGAGAAGTTACTTAGCTCCCAACACCACAAGCTAATTGCCTCTAAGATGGAAACAACGGTAGTGCCTACCCCAGAGGGTTGTTTTGAAGATTTAGTGTATTATTTGCCAAGTACTTAAAGGAGCGTGCTAATCCATAGTAAGCCAAGCTTGAGCCCTGGCCAAACTGGAGGGGAGCTGGGACTCATAACAATGCTATGAGGTGGGAGGCATTATCTACACAAGGGCTTAGCTAACTTTTTCTGCAAAAAGCCTGAGAGCAAATACTTTAGGCTTTAGGAACCAAGAGGAAAAATCAAGCATATCACGTAAGTACTGATATAACAAGAGAAAGAGATGGCCACAAAGTTTTTGTTGACGAAATTCAAGATAGGACGACAAGAGAGAGTAATTTTTTGTAATATAGGTCTACCAGTGAAAAGAATGGAGTTCTTTTATGAGAGGGGGCGATAATAGTTCACATAAGAGAGGCTCAAAGTTACTGTTCCCCCGTCATCAAACGTCAATTTCACCGCTCAGATGGCCACCTTTGCCGCCCGCATCCATCACTATACCAGACGTGACGACACATCTCCTCCCATAGGAAACCAATTGCCAGTAAGCTTTCCTGCTGCTAAGCCATCGAACTGCTGTGCAGTAGGGCAAGTCAGAATGCTGGCTTCTATCTCTTTCTTTTTTTAAACGTTTTGTGTATTTAACTAATCTCTACACTCCACGTGGGGCTCAAACTCACGACCCTGAGATCAAGAGTCACACGCTCCTCCAACTGAGCGAGCCAGGCGCCCCTGGGCTTCTGTCTCTGACAAAAAAGCGTACATGTTGGAAAAGGACTAAGTCATGAGAGCGAAAGAAGTTCACCATCGACACTACTGATGGCGATTGCGCGTGACAGAGTCATCTATTTTCGGCAAATTACCTACAGCTGAATAAGAGAATGAATAACCATAGTCTGCACACATCCAACATTTCACAAGCTTTGTCAATTTGTCCAGCTAAGCCGTCTTCTACTCTACACATACTTCGACCGTTATCAGCTACAGCACGTCTTAGCAGATCCATTTCATTTCACCCACACTGAATTCCATTCCATTCAATGGAATGGGTACATTCTCGATGGAATTCGGGACTAGTTGTACCAGATTAGGGTTTACTTAACTTCTTTCAGAAATTTTCAGCCAAATTTGTTCCACACAGTGTATTCGCAGAAATCAGTCCTTCAGCCACTTCAAACTTGGCATTAATTCCTCAAATGAACAACTGAGTTGCATCAGTAACATCTATGGACCCGTCAAGAGCCAAAGAAAAGCACTCGAAGTCATTTGCCGTCCTTTGAATACGGCGTTGCTCTCAGTGTCCTCAACTCTTCCAGCAGCTGCTTTTGCCGGAAACTCTAAAAGTCTTAAGTAAGTTTCTTTTCTCCAGATGCATTTCTTCAGCTCCTGCAATCAAACGCAATTTAATTACTGCACCACTGGTCAGTGACGAACATAATTTTGGAAAGCGGAGGAAGGGGGGGGGGGGTGGTCCTTGCTATATAGAGAACAGAGAGCTTAGCTGAATTATGTCCAACAAGTATATGGAAATCTGAATTTATAAATCATGAACTTGCATGTTTGGCTAAGGAGACTTCTAAGCAAAGTGTTGAAGGTGCAGCCTGGTTTCTTCTTGCTTTAAACTGAAATGGGGCGCCTGGGTGGCTGCAATCGGTTAAGCGTCCGACTTCAGCCGGGTCACACGATCTCGCGGTCCGTGAATTCGAACCCCGCATCGGGCTCTGGGCTGATGGCTCAGAGCCTGGAGCCTGTTTTGGATTCTGTGTCTCCCTCTCTCTCTGCCCCTCCCCCGTTCATGCTCTGTCTCTCTCTGTCCCAAAAATAAATAAACGTTGAAAAAAAATTTTTTTAACTGAAATGTGAGAGGAAAGAGATAAATTGAGAAAAGAGCTGACTAGAGAAAAGGAACCAGAACTTGATGATTTGGGAAAACCTTATCCAGATTGAAAAAGACCCTAAAAACGAATTCATGGTCAGGAAAGCACACTCAAAAGAGAAAACGAAGGGGCAGCCTGGGCAACTTTTTGCTAGTGCTTCTGAAGAATCAAAAAACCTGAATATTCATTCATGCAGAGGATTTTTTTTAAGCTTGTGACTGGGATCCTCTCAACCACCCCAGCGGAAGCCAAAAGTAGAGATAGAATTCTCCAGGAAAGATCTGGGTACCACCCTCTGGTCTAAGGGGCTGAATTCCCACAACCTACATGGAAGACCCACCAGGTACTTAAGAATGTTATATAAGCCGGGGCTCTGGGGTGGCTCAGTCGGTTGAGCATCTGGCCTCGGCTCAGGTCATGATCTCACAGTTCATGAGTTCAAGCCCCGCATCGGACTCTGTGCTAACAGCTCAGAGCCTGGAGCCTGCTTCGGATTCTGTGTCCCCCTCCCTCTCTGCTCCTCCCCTGCTCATGCTCTGTCTCTCTCTCTCTCCCTCAAAAATAAATTTAAAAAATTTAAAAAATTTTTAAGAATGTCATATAAGCCAGCTTTAACTGTTATCTTATGGCCGACTGACCAGTGTATTCGTGGAGTAAAGAACTTGTTTTCTGGTTTCCCCGGTCCACAGATAGAGAAGAATTTTGCTCCAAGATGAATCCTATCCAGAGTCACATCTATACCTGATTTAGATGATGAAATTTGGGACTTTTGAGCTGATGATGTTTAGATGAGATTTTGGACTTTGGGTTGATGCCATAATGGGTCGCAACTTTGGGGGAGGAAGGGAAGGCAAAGAATGTGTTTTGCAGGTGGGACAAATGTGAATCTTCAGGGACCAGAGAGGATGCAGTGGTGGGTTGAATAACGGCTCCCCAAAATATTTATGTCCTAATCCCTGCAACCTGCGGGTGGTAGCTTATTCAGCAAATGGGCCTTTGCCAATGTGATTAAGGATCTTGGGATGGGGAGATTATCCTAGATTATCCAGGTGAGTCCTAAATCACGAGTGTCCTTATTAGAAGGAGACAGAGGGAGATTTGACCACAGAAAAACCAGAAAGTGATGTGACCATGGAAGCAGAGAGAGATTTGAAGATTCTATGGCACCGGCTTTGAAGAAAGAGGAAGGGGCCATGAGCCAAAGAATGTAAGGAGTAAAGCTCTAGATACTGAAAAAAGGCAAGGAAACAGATTCTCCCCTGGAACCTCCCTCTGAAGGGAGCGCAGCCATGCCCAACGCCTTGGTTTCAACCCAGAGAAATACGTCAGACTTCTGGCTTCTAGAACGATAAGAGAACAAATTTGTATTATTTGAAGTCACCCGTGTGGGAATCTGTTGTAGCGCATACTGGAAACTAATACATCATCTAATACATCACGATTCAAGGACAAAATAACCCATGCTTGACTGTGACTTAAAATCAGAACACGTGAGATTTGCTTTTCTTGTGTTTACATGACGGGTAGGTGCTGATAATAATAAAAAATTAATTACCTGTCATAATATGGTCATACGCATGGCACTTGAAATGCTGTCATTATAACTGCATCAGGGCAATTCATAGTTTGCTGTGCGATAGCACTAAGCATTGAGATGGCGACAAATGGTCTCGGACCCAACTATTCATCGTCTGCCATCGTAGCACAAAAACAACCCTAGACCATATATAAAGAAATGAGCGTGGCTGTGTTCCAATAACATTTTCCCTACTGACACCGAAATGTGAATTTCCTACTTCAGTTTCTATGGATCACAAAATATTCTTCTTCCCCCCCCCCCCCAACCATTTAAGTACATAAAAAACATTCTTCATTTTTGGGCCATATGAAAATAACAAGCCAAATCTGGCTCGTAGACCATTATTTGCCAATCCTTGATCAATACTTCCCAGAAGAGAAAAATGAAGCTTCTGGCTATAACATTTTGGAGGGCACTTACAGTCTGACAGTCCCATACACAATGTTGTATATAAATTCATATCTATGTCCTCTAAACTACCCTCGGGGGCAAATACTATTATTATACTTATAATCCCATATTATACTATATTATTATTATACTATATTATACAGAAGAGGCGACTAAGGAAGAGAAATTTTCAGTACCTTGGCCAAAGATATCAAACCTCCGCAGCACTGTCCAATAAAATTTTCTATGCGAGGGAAAACATTTCACATCTCCTCTTCAAATACAGTAGCTACAAATCATATGACTACCGAGCACTTGAAATGAGGGACTAAAACCCTGAATTTTTAGTTTTACTTAATGCTTAGTTTCTTTTCAATAGCTACACTGGACAATACTGCTCTAACGGGGAGAGTGAAGGAACAGATAGACACAGGAAGAAAGAGAATAAGTAAATTATCCACGGTGTCCCACGCTAATAAATGAAGGAGCAAGGACTTGAAGCAGGAATTTCAAGCCCTAAAGTCCATTGTCTTGGCACTGAAACGACCAGCCAAAGCTAGCAGTGGACCATGATTTCTGGGCAGGTGCTTGTGGAAGTCAGTCTACGTAGAGGTTCTTAGGTATTTGAAGAAAATCGAAATTACCGCTGTGACCCGTCCAGGAGCCCGTCCCAGGTGGTCCATTCTCCTGAAACTATAATCTGAAGACTGATTGTAGGTGTTTTTGAGAGTCACCATGAGGTTGTCTATCACGTAAGCCTCTGGAGAACTGTTTCCAAGCCAGGGGGTCCAGAGGGAGCTCCATGTTGGGCTTACGGCTGCATCTCGCAGGCAGTTTTCTCCCACGAGAGTGTCGTAGAAAACCCATTTCATCTTGTGGAGGAAGGTATCAGACACAGGAGACCCATGCGGTCTGAGAAGTTTTGAGGGACCAGGGGCCAGCATGAAGCTGGCGAACCAGGGCTCTGCCCCAGCTCTAAACCATAGCCAAATGGCAGCTCCTCGTGGGGCATTTTTCACCTGCAGCCCATTTGGAGCAGAGCTCTGGGTTTTCCAGGGAAGCAGGGGTGAGTGGCAGCTTTGGACACACAGGGGCAGGGGCACAGTTGTGTGTCAAGCGAGCTTTCTGACGTGCCGTAATGTATTCTCTCTACAGTGGGAAAAACAGAATGTATGACGTCATCCAAGAGACGATTGAAAATGATTTTCCAACCTTCCTGGGCAAGATCTTTGCTTTCCTCGCCAACCCTGGCCTGATCATCCCAGCCATCCTGCTGATGTTGTAAGTCAGCCAGGGCCCCTCCCCTTGCCCTTGAGACTCCCCTGGTGGGTCCTCCTTTCCTGCCCTCTTACTTAATCTACACTTCCCAGAGGCAGAGCCCAAGACGAAGACTCGAACGCAAATAGTTAATTGGTGAGGGAAGAAGGTCATTATCACTGGGATGATTTTAATGTGGATGTGGATAGGGGTTGGGGGTGGGTGCTCTGGGAAACAGTGTGTCTGAGTCATCCTGCTCAAGGGTGAGGGATGGGGCTTTCGTAGACCAGCACCCATCGGTCACTGGTTGGGTGAGATCAAAGGGGAGAGGGGTTGTTTCCTCAGCCATTTGAGTCAGGTGCATTCGCGGGTAGAACGGATTCCGCAGGGGAATGGAAGGGAAACTCCAGGCACAGAGGTGAAGGAACCGGCAGTTGTAAGTCTTTTGGGGAGCACGCTGAAAGACGGGGTCCAAGGAATACAGATGGGCAAGCCAGTATTTTGCAGCACCCTCCTAAACGTTCGCTAGAAATATCAAAGATTTCTGGGCTCTGAGTCTCTGAGGGCTGATTCAGCCTGTCCCTGGCTGGGCCCCGGGAGGACTTCTCCACAGGGCACGCCGTGCACCTGCACATTTGGGTCTCACCACTCTCCCTCCCAAAGACTGAGAAAGCCCCGAGGACAGTGGGTGGGTTTGATGATTTCTGTACCCCCAACACCCGCCTAGGCCGTAGGAAGTAAATGACAAATAGTCAAGGAAGGAACGAGGGAAGAGAGAAAAAGAAGGGGGGAAGCAAGAGTCCTGAATTTGAATTACTGTCATCAACAATGTTCTAGTGAGGGGCGCCTGGGTGGCTCAGTCGGTCAAGCGTTCGACTTCAGCTCAGGTCATGATCTCACAGTTTGTGAGTTCGAGTCCCGCATCGGGCTCTGTGCTGACAGCTCAGAGCCTGGAGCCTGCTTCTAATTCTGTGCCTGCCTCTCTCTCTGCCCCTCCCCTATTCATACTCTATCTGTGGCTCAAAAATAAATAAATGTTGGGGCACCTGGGTGGCTCAATCGGTTAAGCGCCCAACTTCGGTCTCATGGTTCATGGGTTTAAGCCCCATGTCGGGCTCTGTGCAGACAGCTCAGAGCCTGGAGCCTGCTTCGGATTCTGTGTCTCCCTCTCTCTGCCCCTTCCCCAGCTCACACTTTGTCTCTCTGTCTCTCTCAAAACTAAATAAACGTTAAAAAAAAATTTTTAATAAAGGTAAAAAAAATTTTAATGTACTAGTGAAAATATTAGGGCATTTTTCTTCATAAAAATCTTTTTTTGGCATGCTTTTTTTTTTTTAATTGTGAAATATTCCTGGGGCACCTGGGTAGCTCAGTCAGTTAAGCATCAGACTTTGGCTCGAGGTTTGTGGGTCTGAGCCCCGCGTCGGGCTCTGTGCTGACAGCTCAGAGCCTGGAGCCTGCTTCGGATTCTGTGTCTCCCCCCCCCCCCCCCGCTCTCTCTGCCCTTCCCCCATTCGCACTCTGTCTCTCTCTCTCAAAAATAAATAAACATTAAAAAAAATTATGTAGGGGCGTGTGGGTGGCTCAGTCGGTTGAGCATCCGACTTCAGCTCAGGTCACGATCTCGCGGTCCATGAGTTCGAGCCCCGCATCAGGCTCTGGGCTGGTGGCTCAGAGCCTGGATCCTTCCGATTCTGTGTCTCCCTCTCTCTCTGCCCCTCCCCTGTTCATGCTCTGTCTCTCTCTGTCTCAAAAATAAATAAATGTTAAAAAAAATTTTTTTAATAAAAAAATTAAAAAAAATTATGTATTGTGAAATATTCCTAACCTACAGAAAAGTAGAGACAACCATGAACATGATTCCAAGAGTAAACAGATGTTAATATTTTGCACTGTTTGCTTCAGATCTGTCACTTTCCACGAAATAAAATGTTACAGATAACACTTCAAGTCCCACCTAATCCTGCTCTCTCCCTCCCTCTCTCTCTGTCTCCCAAAGTAACCGCTCTTGGAACCATTTGCACGCATGGTTTGGTATTTTCATCACGTTGGCCGTGTCCTATTGTCTTCTGGGCTTTAAATTCTTTCGTGAATGGTTCACCCAGCATAGCTTTCCTCACTCAACATTATGTTTGGGGAATACATGGGCACACATTTTAATGGCTCTACTCCCATCTGCTGTATGATTAAACCACAGTTTATCCACCCCTCTGCCTAGAGGTGGGTAGATTGTTTCCACTTTTTTGCTACTGCAGATGTGGTCGTTGGGCAAATGTGAGGGATTCCCTAGGACAGACCACGGGAAGTGGAGTAGGGAATTGTGGGTATGAGTTTCTTCAGTCTTTCTATTTTATTTTATTTTATTTTATTTTATTTTATTTTGTTTTATTTTATGTATGTATGTATTTATTTGAGAGAGAGAGAGAGAGAGAGAGAGGCAGAGCAGGCGAAGGGCAGAGAAGAGAGGGAGACACAGAATCCGAAGCAGGCTCCAGGCTCCGAGCTGTCAGCACAGAGCCTGACACGGGGCTCGAACTCACGGACCATGAGATCATGATCTGAGCCAAAGTCCAGACACATAACCGACTGAGCCACCCGGGCGCCCCTTTCCAGTCCTTTTAAATAGTGCTGAAGTGCTCCCCCAAATAGGTGTATTTCCTCCCATCCTTGATTGGAACATCAGCCTCTCTCACCCTGGCCTGAGAGAGAGAGGACTGGGGTGATGGTGACAACCTGGCCTATGCCTTGACCGCCTGAGGAAATTCTGGAACCCACACACCAAGCCTGACCCTTGCAGGTGGTACCAGGAATTGCTAAATTTGGGGACGGAGGGACACAGCCACCCATGAGGATTTCACCCTCTCCCACCTCCGATTCCTCTCTAATAAATAGGTTGTTAACTAGGAGAGAAGGTGAGGCCTGGCACAACAGATTCCGCCCCCCCCGCCTGTCCTCCCTTCTCTCCTCTGAGTCTCTGCTGCAGGAGGCTCCCACGACAGTCTGGGGCCCACGCTGTGCCCCGACGACAAGGTGACTCCTCCCCTCTGACTGGAGTTGCCCTGAGCGGGCCCCACCCAGAGGGGAAAGCTTAGAAGACCCAAGCCCGAGCAGCTAAGGCTTGAAATCCAGGGAGAAAAGTGACAAATAAGGATGAACCACGAAAGCCCCTAAGGAACAGGCCGACACAGCACCCCATCCGGGTGGCACCTCGGCTTTTGTGGCCCCTGCCCTCTCAGGTGGTGCACCCAAGTCACACACACCCCCCCCCCCCCCCCCAATCTCAGGTCCTGTGAAAGGGAAGCCCAAGCTCTGGCCTCAAAGGACGCCTAGGCAGCCAGTAGGAGCTGGACCTTCAAAACCATCAGCCCAAGACAGTGCTCCCTAAGCAGGGACCTCCAGGACTTCGGCAGCTGTGTTTTCAAGCAACCTTGGAGCAGGCACCTAGCGCCCAGACTCTCCTCTCTCAGCCCTCGAGGCCTGTGGAAAAGAGCTTTAGCTAAATGCGGGCTCCCCCAAGAACTGATAGATGGGGCCACCTCGGGCAAACTCCTTAACGTCTCACCATTCCAGGTTGCTGATCTGGAAAAGATCGTCCTTTCTACCTCATGGGGTTTTGGTGAAGACCGCTGAGATGTGGAGTGGGATGCACGTGGCGCGGAGCCTGACACAGGGCAGGTACCCGGGAAGCGGGGTCAGGAGGCCCTGCCCCTCCCCCACCTCTTCAGATTTCCAAGAAGGGAAAGCTTTACTGAGCGCTCTGAGAGCTAAAAATGTGTATGTCATTTCCACATGCAATGAAACAGAAGGCAGAGGTGTCCAGAACCTCCCCCGCACTAAGTGGAGACAGGAGAGTAGCTGTTCTATCCCTCCAGCCTGCCCAGAGGCAACCTACTCCAGGAAGCCGGCCTTGATTCCTCTGGAAGGGGTCCAGCTCTTGTCACTTTCCAAGACTGCGGAATCACAGGAGGCTCACTTTTCTCTTGCAGCCTGGCCATCTACTACCTGAACTCGGTTTCCAAAAGCCTCTCCCGAGCGAATGCCCAGCTGAGAAAGAAAATCCAAGCGGTGAGTCTGTCGGGAGTCTTCGCTCAAACAGATGTCACGTTTTTGTTTTCTGCTGATTCGCTCTTTGAGCCCAGTTGTACGATCTACATGGCTTTCTTCTAAACGAAATCCCAAACTATCCTTATTGCAGGAAGCCTTGTAAGATTGGACAACACGCATTTATGTTCTGGGGGGCACACAATAATAACGCCTTCGATCTGGAGAGGTTGCTAATGAACAGGAGAAATTCAATAAAACCAGTAAAAATTTCAGTAAAACCAGTACCCATAATAATACCTACAGTTTAAAGCTAACACAGTAAACACTAGAGAAAATATTGTCAAAATGACTTAGTGCTTGCGCCCAGGGCCTAAGGGGTCTCTTAAACCCCTCGCCACTGTTTCTCTCTCTCTCTCTCCCTCTCTCCACCAGCTGACTTCTGACAGCTCTTTTCCACTCTCCCAGCCCCCAAACCCCTCCTACACATGGGAAAGGGCAGACCCCAACCCTCTCTGAGCCTTGTCCTCCTGGCTCCTTGCCCCCCGCTTCTGGAATAATCTCATTTGCCTCACAGCCACTTCCTTATCCACATCTCCCTCTGTTAATCTCACCATCCTCCTGCCCAGATTCCAGAAAGCCTTGAAATGGAGGACTGGCGAGGTTTCTGTCCTCCCCTGGCCAGATGTTCCTTCAAATACTGTGCAAACCTGAGTCTTGGGCTGTCCCTCTTCAACCAGTGGTGAGGACCGACAAGAACTGAATACGGAGTCCTTGTCCCCCTAGATCTCAACATCCTAGGCTCTGAGCCTCAAACACTCGTTTCCCTGAGAACTAACTATTTCTCCTGCAGCTCCGTGAAGTTGAGAAGAGCCACAAATCTGTCAAAGGCAGGACCACAGCCAGAGATTCAGAGGACACAGCTAAAGGCAACTCCAAAAATGCCACCCAGCTCCAACTCACCAAAGAAGGTAAATTCTAGGGGTGAGTGGAAGGCTCAGTCACTTGAACATCTGACTCTTGATTTTGGCTCAGGTCATGATCTCACGGGTTTGTGGGTTCGAGCCCTGCGTCGCGCTCTGTGCTGACAGCTCGGAGCCTGGAGCCTGCTTCCGATTCTGTGTCTCCCTCTCTCTCTCTACCCCTCCCCTGCTCATGCTCTGTCTCTCTCTGTCTCAAAAATAAACATTAAGGGGCGCCTGGGTGGCGCAGTCGGTTGAGCGTCCGACTTCAGCCAGGTCACGATCTCGCGGTCCGTGAGTTCGAGCCCCGCGTCAGGCTCTGGGCTGATGGCTCAGAGCCTGGAGCCTGTTTCCGATTCTGTGTCTCCCTCTCTCTCTGCCCCTCCCCCGTTCATGCTCTGTCTCTCTCTGTCCCAAAAATAAATAAACATTGAAAAAAAAAATTAAAAAAAATAAATAAATAAACATTAAAAGAAAAATTTAGTGTCCAGGGATGAGATGCAGAAGAGTGACTGGCTGGCAGCTTATTGTAAAG
Organism: Leopardus geoffroyi; assembly: GCF_018350155.1. Taxonomy (NCBI): domain Eukaryota; kingdom Metazoa; phylum Chordata; class Mammalia; order Carnivora; family Felidae; genus Leopardus; species Leopardus geoffroyi. The sequence continues at coordinate 29,493,173 of NC_059336.1, forward strand.
CTGAAGAAAATATTTGAAATCTTCTCAGTTTCCCACATGGGACAGGAAATGGAGTAAATGCAATGTTATGTTGTAATTTCACCAGCAGAAGTGAGACCAAAAAATGGAACGGACGTATCTGGGCGCCAATAGACTTAAGTGTGGAAGGGGAAAAAAATAGATGTACAAAAGGTTTTCTATGAGAAACCAAGAAACGCACACTGGTTTGGCAGTGGTAGTCTCATGGCCCCCACAGTCCCAATGTGCCTGTCCCTCTTACCCACTCCTTCCCCGCCCTGCTCTTCTGGCTGTTGCTTTCAAGCCTGCCCTTCTCCAAATTTGAGTTTTCAGGGGCCCCTGGGTGGCTCAGCCGGTTAAGCATCCGACTTTAGCTCAGGTCACGATCTCAGGGTTCGTGGGTTCGAACCTGCTGCTGGGGCAGAACCTGCTTCGGATCCTTTGTCCCCCTCTCCGTCTCCCCCTCCCCAACCCCCAACCAGACGCACGTGCCCTCCTCTGTCTCTCAAAAACAAACACTTAAAAAACTTTTTTGAATTTTTATTACAAATCTAAAGCCCTTTCAATTGTGTACTGAGTAACTCAGCAGTGCAGTGTTTGATGTTTAAATAGTTAGCGTGATCTAGAACACATCAGCGGGAGTAGGCTGGCGGGGGAGCGCCTAGGAAGATGGCCAGCATTTCATCTGAAAAACTCATGGCCTCCATCGCTGCCCTCACTTAGCTTCTCTTCTTGAAGAATTCGCTAGAATGATACCAGTTACTGTAACAAACAGGCCCAAACAACTAATGACTCAAACACAATGAAAGTTTCCTTCTCACTCCACGTAAAGTCCAAATTGGGTGTTTCACCCGATGGCCACTTTCTTCGCAAGTGACACCCGCAGGGACGCTGGCTCTTTCCATCCCGTGACTCCACCCGCATCAGGTTGGTGCAGGGAGAAGAGGCCAGAGGACACCTGAAAGTGGGGCTGGGCAAAGCCTGGACTTCAGTCACAGGCCACATTCACCCACCGTGAGAACCTAGTCCATTTCTGTGTCCCAGGAACTGGGTCTGGTTAAGAACGTGCCAACAATTGCCCCGAGGTCAGAGTGAGGGGAAGAGAAGGACACGGGTAAGCGAAAGCACTGGAAATTGGATATGATGCCACACAGGTTGCAAAGGCCCTTCCAGCATCGTCTGTGGCCCTGTCAGCCACCTGGGAGGCTGTTATTATCATCCCAACGTCATGCTCAAGAGAACCCAGGCTCAGGGAGTCCAGCTTAAGGCCAACATTCGAAATCTAGCTCTCCGGCCAGCAGACCATATTCCTCCGGCAGATCCGTTTATGCTAAGGCTAGGCCGAGGCCCAATAGTGGCCCCCAGACACCTAAGGGCCACCTGACCATTGTCACATGACCAGATGGGACTGAAATCCACAAGCCGAGCAGGGCAGCTCCAGAAGGACTCCGATTCGATAGCAAGAAACTGAAGCAAATCCTCCCACGCCCTCATTCTTGTCTTGGTTCCTTTTCCAGGGACCACGCCTCACTCTGCCAGCCAAAGCCAGACCGCAGGCAAGAAGGCCCAGGATCCTGGGATCTCTAGTTCTGCCAGCAGGATCACGCTGCCTGTCTCCCAGCACCTCCCCGTATCTCGGCCTCCTGGAGTCAGACCAGATTCTGGCCAACCTCGGCCTCAGACCCATCCTTGGAGGTCAGCCTCTGGAAAGAGCGCTCCCAGACCTCCCCACTGATAGCAGGGATACACAAGCACCATTCTGGGGCTGATCCTTGGGCCCCGCCAGCTCACACACCCAAAACGATATTCTCTCTTCCTCTCTCTCTCATGCACACACACACACACACACACACACACACACACACACGATACCCATGCACGCACGTTCTCTCTCCTCTCATTGAATGTGGGAATTTCAATTACTTAGTCTCAGGCACTTGTTGGCCACCACAACTGGAGGACAATGGCTTCATCCACTCTTTAGGGGAGCTGAGCCTCCCGACTCCCCCTAAACTGCCTTTCCTAGTATCTTGGTTCAGGCAGCCTGGACCTTGAACTCACCATGGTTCTCTGGGCTCCAGACTTTGGGAGGAGGGACCAGGGCCATGATCATCACCACAGACTTTGTCATGGCACCCATGTTGGGACCCTGGTTTCTGCTAACCTTATGTGAGGAGGGGCCCACATTCCTAACTGTCAGCCCTATCCAAAGGAGATGAGGCGGTTTAAATAAAAGGTACAAGAAAGCACTGAAAACAAAGGTAAATGAGCCAAAGTGCAGCCATGGTGAGTGGGAAGATGGTTCTCCCCCAGAACCCAGCCTGAGGGGAGCTGAGGCCATTAAGCAGCAAAAAATGCATCGGAGCCTTCTAGCAGCAAGGCAACGAGCAAGTGTTTCTTCCAACCGAAGAGGACTTAGATTGCTCGGGGCAGAAAATCCTTCTCAAGCATCAAATTCTAAAAAGAATTTGATAGTCTGCTTATTGTCTAGGGAATGCTGAAGATGGTTTCTCTGAGGAGTTTTGCAAAGGATGCAATGCAATCGCCTTGTCTGGCGATTCGATGTTCAGCTAGCATCATTATGCGGTTCTCTGCAAAATGTCTCCTCGGGGGCATAAGCCAGGGAGCCCCAAGCCACGGAGAAGGCCTCGCCAGCAAGGACAGAGGCTCGGCAGGGAGCGAGTCACAGCCCAGGACACTGACAGCGCAGGTATCCTGCAGGTGGTTTCCTCCCCTCCTCTGCCCCTTGTTCCCAGCCCCCCGTGAGCCATGTGGCTTCAGAATCATCTCATGCCTGGTCTCTGAGTGCTCTAAGGGGAGTCCTCTCCCCGACCCACGTGCAGGGGGAACCACGGCCCCAGGGGTTTTCAGGAGAAGCCCCCACACCTTGGAGGTCAGGCAAAGTCCTGGTGGGGAGATGGAGATTTTATAGAGATTTCATAAGCTATAAATTAAAATAAGTCCCAGGTTCTCTCCCACTTCCTTCCCCTTCCCAGCCCAGCATCAACGCTTCACATGTGACCTGGAACGGAGTGGGAACGGGGACCACATGATGGGGAGAAACAGATCAGTTCTTCCTCCCCTATCTCCGGGCGAGGCTAACAAAGATGTTTGTGGAACTCAGGTCCAACCCTCAATCCCAAACTCTTGTGTGTCATGTGCCTTCTGGGAGGACATAATCTGGTCCTGAGCTTACTACCTACCTGACCCCTCGACATGCGAATCCAGGCTGCCTAACCCAACCACCCAGGACTGGGAGGTCAGACACCTGACCTTCAGAGTCACCCGCCTAGATAATGCCAGCCCCTGGGGAGGGGAACGAGAGGGGCCTGAGTCATCAGCCTCCTAGTGATCCCTGTCCGGCTCCCGATGGCTACCCAGATGCCTAAGCACCCACTATAAACACAAACACACTATCCTTTTCTTTTTTTTTAAGATTTATTTTTGAGAGAGAGTGCAAACGGGGGAGGGGCAGAGAGAGAGGCAGTCAGAGGATCCAAAGCAGGCTCTTTGCTCACAGCAGTGAGCCCGATTCGGGGCTTGAACTCACAAACCGGGAGATCATGCCCTGAGCCCAAGTGGGACGCTCAAACGACTGAGCCACCCAGGTGCCCCACAAACACTTTATCCTGTCCTGAAGATGCACAATTTTATGTGAGGGAGTGTATTTGTTGTCTGTTTCTGCACAACAGATTACCCCCCAAACTTAGCAACTTCAACACTTAGTATCTCACAGTTTCTGTGGGTCAACCATTTGGGAGTGGCCTTCCTGGGCAGTTCTGCCTCTGGGTATCGCTCAACATCTCAGGCCGGGCTACAGGCGCCGGAAGATTTGGCTGGGACTGGAAGATTTGCTCTCAAGATGGTTCCTACACATGGCTGTTGACGGGAGGTTTCATTCCCTGTTGGCTATTAACAGGAGACTTCGATTGCTCCCCATGTGGATCTCGCCAGGGAGCTGCTGGGGTGTCCTCACAACACAGCAGCTGGTCCCCACCCCCATCCATGCCCCCAGAGCAAGTGATCCGAGAGAGAGAGAGAGAGAGAGAGAGCAAGGAGGAAGCCACGTGCCTTTTATAGCCTAGTCTCAGAAGGTACACCGTCAATCCTACCACTTTCCATCTGTTAGAACTCAGTCATTGAGGCGCCTGGGTGGCGCAGTCGGTTAAGCGTCCGACTTCAGCCAGGTCACGATCTCGCGGTCCGTGAGTTTGAGCCCCGCGTCGGGCTCTGGGCTGATGGCTCAGAGCCTGGAGCCTGTTTCCGATTCTGTGTCTCCCTCTCTCTCTGCCTCTCCCCCGTTCATGCTCTGTCTCTCTCTGTCCCAAAAATAAATAAACGTTGAAAAAAAAAATTAAAAAAAAAAAAAAGAACTCAGTCACTAGGTCTAGCTCACGCTCAAGGGTAGGAGATTAGGCCCCATCTCTCGAAGGGAGTTATCGAAGAATTTTTGAACGTGTTTTAAAAGGAGCTTTCCTAACTCAAACAGTCGCAAGACTTCGGTCAAACTCTAAAGCTTTTTCGAGAGTTGTCCATCGGAGAATTAGCTAAGGTGGTTCCCAGGACCCTCAAGCAACAGGAATCTTCCACCGAGCTAGGGAGAGAGGCAGGGGAAGAAGGCACCGGTAAGAGAGGAAGGGTGTTGTTGATACAGGTTGGCTTTACAGTGGGGGCGTGTTATTAGAAAACGGTCCTATCTGCGATTCAGCCTACCCAGGAGCCATCAGACATGAAGATCACTCTTTCTTCTTTTTACTCCCTCCCTCCATCCCTCCCTCTGTCTCCCTCTCTGTCTTTCCTTGTTCAGCTCACCTAAGAATGATTTGAAATAGAAAGTCTATTTAACAATTTATCCAGAGAACTATGGCTGGTGTCTTACTGATGATACCTTGTTTGTGCATTTCTTACTGGGGGAAAATGAAATGGACACTGGTTTCTATCTGTCAGGGGTTATTTCTGCAGTCAGATCCTTTCATTTCCGATCATCGCACTCTATGACCATAAAGAACATCATTGTACACAGACTCACATAAGTAGGAACACATCTTTGGGGAAGATCAAGGAAGACACCTGATCTCGCCACAGCTTGCATACTCACAGAAACCGGGGTATGGCGCACCAGCCAGTAAGGGGAGCTGGGCCACGTACCAAGAGCATGCACTCTGCTGGTGACCCTCAATTCAGTAAACTCCCTTCAGACATTCTCGGGAGAGGCCCACCCAAAGCTGAGACACCCAAGTTCCTATAAGGGATAATAAGAAAAAAACCTGCACTGCAGAAAGGGACATTTGTCCTTTTTTGACCTTGGCAGAAAGTGGAGGAGGAAAAAGTCTCCCTTGAGAATTTATACCCACAAGGCAACCCTCACACAGAGGATCTCAGTTCCCACACCAACTGGGCATTCCCAAAACCTCAAATGGAAAAGTTTCATTTAAAATGATCTCAGGTTCATAGCACCTCCGAGAAAGAGGGGGGCAGAAAGGCAAAGCAACAACAACAAACAACGTAACGAACAGAAAGCGTGTAAGATGAGAGAAACGGGATATATCAGCAATCAAAACAAACGCAAACAGACCAAGCCCTGCAGATAGAGGACAGAGATAATCAGATGAATATTTTATAATCCCATGTGCTGTTTCTAAGAGATACCTTTAAAACCTAAGGATAGAGTCAGTAGGGACTTTATCCCTTTTTGTTCCTAGGGAACAAAACTAAAATATAATCTTCAAAGGCAAAATCACCAGGGGTGTGAGGGCCATCCAATTTTGTAAGTTAGGCTTGTTTTTGAGTGCTGAGGATTGCTGTTAAAGACAGCTCTCTGCAGCACTGTGCCAGGTAATTTATTCTGCGATGCAGTGTTGGTTTTAGAAAGTGTGAAGAAAGGCCCAAGATAATGGTTGGGGCAGATGAGGTATACAGAGCATTACAGACATCTCTGTCACCGGACCATGTCTGCAAAATGAGCCATAGAAACCTGAGCTCCAAATTCCGTTAGAAAGATCCTACAAGTTGACACGTGTAAGATACATGTAAGTCAAGCACGGTGCTACAGGCTCAGAAATAACAGCTATGATCACAGGCGTGGACGAGATCAAACATCCTGGAGGGGCGCCTGGGTGGCTCAGCCGGTTAAGCGTCTGACTTTGGCTCAGGTCATGAGCTCACGGTTCAAGGGTTCAAGCCCCGTGTCAGGCTCTGTGCTGACAGCTCACAGCCTGGGGCCTGCTTTGCATTCTGTGTCTCCCTCTCTCTGCCCCTCCCCCACTCATTCTCTGTCTCAAAAATAAACAGACATTAAAAGAAAATTTAAGATCAAAAATTTATGAACTCAATGATCTTCCTTGGACGCTTTTCATTCTTCTGTGTCTGTGGAAATATTGTTCATATGTGTAACTCATTACCAAAGACTGTTGCAGGGGTTCTTTCCACATCTGAGAAAAGAGCCAAGGAATTCCTGGAAGTCTTTCAAATTCAGTGTGAGGGTTTTCCATTCTAGAAATGAGTGTAGAGTGCCGCCATCTTGAGGTTGTTTCATGCAATTTCCTTTCCTGAAGTTCTCCCTACGCGCTGGAATTTAAAAAGCATCTTCCATTTCCATAGGTCCCCAGTAGTGTCGACAGGAGTGAAAATTCTGGGCTAACTTACAAAATGACACAGCGAGCCACAGCCTGGGCTAAATAAAAGCGGAATAGACGCTATAGAGTATGATTCTTCCCAGTGAATGGACAGTTCTATCTACGGGGAGAAAGAAAAGGCTCCAGGTGCCACATGGCTTTAAAGCTTGAACCTGGGGCGCCGGGGTGGCTCGGTCAGTTAAGCGTCCGACTTTGGCTCAGGTCATGATCTTGCAGTTTGTGGGTTTGAGCCCTGCGTTGGGACTCTGTGGTTGGAGCCTGGAGCCTGCTTTGGATTCTGGGTCTCCCTCTCTTTCGCTGCCCCTCCCCTGCTTGTCCTTTCTCAAACATAAACTTTAAAAAAAAAAAAAAAAAAAAAAAAAAAGAAGCTTGAACCTGGAACATGCCCGGGCAACCAGCACTCTTGTTCCATCCTATAGCTCGTTTTGTTTTTTTTTTCAAACATCTCTCTCTTTTTTTTAATGTTTGTTGATTTTTGAGAGAGGGAGACACAGAGGGCGAGCGGGGAAGGGGCAGAGAGAGAGAGAGACCCAGAATCCGAAGCAGGCTCCGGGCTCTGAGCTGTCAGCACAGAGCCCGATGCAGGGCTCTAACCCACGATCCGAAGTCAGAAGCTTAATCTGCGAGACCCCACCCTGATCTCTAAATGACCCACACATTCTTCTCGTAACTACCTAAAACCTCTTCTAGCTGTAAAGTCTTCCCCAGGAACTTCCCCAGGAAGTTGTCTTCCGATCAGCCTCCCACACTATTGCACTAAAGCTCTTGGTGATGCTCGACTCCTGGGATTATAAAGTCTCCGAGGTCAGAGGTCACAGGTTAGCCTCACATCACCATTGTATCTCTGCGGGATGCCACCTCTTCCCTGAGGGCCTGGGTAAAACAACGCAACCTTCTGTATTGTTGCATTACACATTTACTTGATTTTTTTTTATCTCCTTCTAGAATGTAAACTCTGCCATGGCAGTGACTTGGTTTCTTTACTACGGTATCCTCAGCACCTAGAAAGATCCCTAGCATGCTATAGGGACAAAAAAACCTTTTTTCCCATGTTTTTGTTGTTTTTTTTTTGAGAGTGACTGAGTGGGGGGGGGGGGGGGGGGGGGAGAGAATCCCAAGCAGGCTCCATGCTCAACAGGGGCTCGATTCCACAACCCTGGGATCATGACCTGAGTCAAAATCAAGAGACAGATGCTCAACCAACTGAGCCACCCAGGTGCCCTAAAATCTTTTTTTTTTTTTTTTTTTTTGGATGAATAGAAGAATTCACTGATGCTGTCGCTTCTTGAATACCCAGATTCCTCATCCTGACCCCTGAACATCCTCATTCCTCTTCTGCAAAAAGATGTCGGATCGTACAGCGTCCGAGGTGCCTGCTAGCTTGAAACCTACCTATATCCTCAAAGACTAGCCCAAAAAAGACTGGCTGAATTCAGTTGTTTAGTTTGGCTTCTGAGATGAATGGAGGTAGCTTTGGGCTCGCTTCTCTGCTCCCTTCCCCCACCACTTGCCACCAGCCCATCTTCCTGTCTGTAAGGTGTCTGCATGCTGAAAGAAATCACCTGGGCCTAATACAGGGCGCCCGGGAGGCCCAGTTGGTTAAGCGTCTGACTCTTGATCTCAGCTTGGGTCTTGATCTTTGGGTCGTGAGTTCAAGCCCGATGTTGGGTTCTACAATGGAGAAGGAAGGAAGAAGGGAGGGAAGGAAGGGGAGTCCCCTGGGCCTCATGCATATAAGGATGCCAGAGGTCAGGACCACATCAGGATCTACAAGACTGAGCTGAAATGATACAATCAGGGTAGTAAATCTGAGGTTAGGAAGTTCACCGGCTTATGGCACCCCCCATTTTTGCAACAGCATCTTGCCTCCTTATCCAAAAAGTAAGCAATAGCCCTCACAGTGCATAACTGGATGCTACCGGGCAGCGATGGGTAGCCGAAGTTTTTCAAAGAAAAAGAGGAGGAAATAACACTTAGAAAGCAGCAACAGGAAGCAGGGAGGACATCAACCTTTATCACCAGTCCAAATAACACGTGGGTCCTAACAGCATCCATAAAAGAAACTAGAATACATTTGGAATTGAATTGCGATGAAAATGTTGCACACCAAAAATGTGTAGACTACAGTGAAAGCAGTACTTTGGAGGGAATGCAGAATCAAAAAGAAAGGTTTACATTAATGAGCCAAATGAACCCACGTTTGCTGACTGATTCATGGTTATGGCTGCTTGGCAAATCATCCCCAAATTTAGTGGCTTTGAGCCACAAGGCCATTTCTCACAATTCTGCGGGTAGATGAGGCTCCAACAGGTGGTTCTTCTGCTGGCCTTGTGTGGGGTTGCTTGTGTGGCGGCAGTCAGACGGTGGCTGGGGCGGGAACACACACAATGGCTTTATCTACCTTCTTGACGGGGACAGCTGGAAGGCTGGGCTCGGTTGAGCTGCTCAGAAAGCTGGACCTGTCCGTGAAGTCTCAGGGCCTTTCCTTCTCGCAAGCAGAGTGGCTGAATTTCTCATTAGGCAACTCAAGGCTCCGAAGAACGCAAAAGGCTGAGGCTGTGCCCTGGCACAGTATCACTGCTACCACATTCTATTGGCTAAAATGAATGAATCACAGGCCCAGCCTGGTTCTTTGTGGGAGGACTACACGAGGACCTAATGCCAGGAGGGATGGATCACTGGTGGTCATCTTCGGAGACGAGCTACCACAAGGTGATCCTGAGACACCAAGCCCTTAATCTTTCCTTTACTTCACGCTACGATGAGCACCTACAAACAGAACGTGATTGGATTCTCTGCCTTAGGAAGATCATTCTGGCAGTGGCGAGGAAGATGGCTTAGAGAAGGGGAAGCCAGAAGTTTTGCCACTTTGGTGGCCAAGAACTGAACCTAGGTAGGGATGAACCCAGCCCAAAGGGAAGGAAGATATGGTCTCTAATATCACATGCTGCAGAGATGCCCATCGAGGTCAGGATCATGACGTATCAATGAGACAACTTAGTTAAAGAGGTGGAGGTGAGCGGCCCCTGGGTGGCTCAGTTGTTTGAGTGTCCAACTTCAGCTCAGGTCATGATCTCATGGTTGGTGAGTTCGAGCCTTGCACCAGGCTCACTGCTGTCCGTGACGCGCCCACTTCGGATCCTCTGTCCCCCTCTCTCTCTACCCCTCCCCTGCTCGCACTCTTTCTCTCTCAAAAATAAATAAAACATTAAAAAAAATAAGAAGCAAGGGCGCCTAGGTGGTTCAGTCAGTTAAGCGTCTGACTTTGGCTCAGGTCACGATCTCGCAGTTGGTGAGCTGGAGCCCCGCACCAGGCTCTGTGCTCAGAGCCTGGAGCCTGCTTCAGATTCTGTGTCTCCCTCTCTTTCTGCGCCTTCCCAGTTCACACTGTCTCTCTCCGTCTCAAAACCAAATAAAAATAAAAATTAAAAAAAAATTGTTTAATTTAAAAAGCAAAGAGGTGGAAGTGAGGAAGCCAAAAGAATAGTGTTAGTGGTTACAACACATCCCATCTAATCGTGTGTGTATTTCACCAGTTGAAGTGCTATTCTCTTCCGCCATTTCTGTAAGTTAGCCAAGGGCTCTACCACAGTTCCTTTATAACCAGACAGCTCAAATCTATGGTTAACTTTCAGCTCGGTGACTCGCAGGCCTCTTGAATTTAATCCACAGAAATGTATGTTTATGTATATATACCCACACTATAAATTTGCATGTGTGCATATGGATTTTACATACATACATATTTCTATGTATGCTTAGCTGAAGCAAACGTCTTACAGATCAATCCTCTATGTGACCTACTATTATGTTCTATTCTCTTTCTTCCGATTTTTTTTAAGTTTATTTATTTACTTTGAGAAGAGAGAGAGTGTGCACAAGCAGGGGAGGGGCAGAGAAAAAGAGAGAGAGAGAGAATCCTAAGCAGGCTCTGCACTATCAGCACAGGGCCCAGTGTGGGGCTCCATTCTATGAACGATGAGATCTTGACCTGAGCTGAAATCAAGAGTTGGATGCTCAACCAACTGAGCCACCCACTGCCCCACATCCTATTTTTCTAATGCTGGCCAAGAATGTCTAAATTAATTCTGCAATCCATTGATGCATTCTGACTTTACCTTGAAAACCCCTACTTTAGCAGGTAAGCACCTGTAACCCCAGGAATATTTAGGATTAAGTACAGAAATAATGAAAAAAATCAGTCATAGCATCAGTATTTTCTGTTACATTTTGGAAACATCTACTTAATTTGGTATTTATAATTTAAGAGAATTGAACATACTGATGTATGTAACAGATTAATTTTGCAATTCCTTAAAATGTGAAAGAGTGGGGCACCTGGGTGGCTCCTTTGGCTGAGCATCTGACTCTGGATTCTGGCTCAGGTTACCACCCACCGCCAACGGTCCAGGGTTGTGGGATCAAGCCCTGCCTCGGGCTCTCCACTGAGTGTGGAGCTTGCATAAGATTATCTCTCTCACCCTCTGCCCCTCTCCCCTATTCACGCTCTCTAAAAAAAAAAAAAAAAAAAAAAAAAAATTTTTTAATGTGAAAGAGTAACTGATTCAGATTCATGACTGTACAAGAATATATGTAATAAGAATTTAATCACATTTTAAGCAATATTGAGATTATGAGATTTTAAGGTTCCTCCTATTTTTAAGAGTGAGCTATGTAATAAGAATTTAATCACATTTTAAGCAATATTGAGATTATGAGATTTTAAGGTTCCTCCTATTTTTAAGAGTGGATTTTGTTTACCAAGGAAGTGAATTGCCTAAGAAGAAAATATGTTCAATTTATAAATGCGCTTTAGTTATGGGGATATATGGAATAAAAATCCCCTTAAAATGATTTTTTTTAATTTGCCAGCATATTTACTACTTTAGGATAACCAGGTTTGGGGTTTATAACTCTAATATTCATTACTAAAGCAAAGGGAATTTCAAAAGTCACCAGATTGCCCAGAACCCCGTCCTAGAGGGCCTGGAAGCAGCTCCCATTCACCTGGAACTGGGCGTTCAACGGGGCGAGCAACACGTGGCCCTACCAAAGGAACTGGCTCTGCTTCAGCAAGGGGAACCAGAAGCCGACCAAGGAACAGGTGAGACTGTCATTCGTTTCTACTGTATCGCCTGCCACCCTCATTTTTTAAAGTAATAAACAAAATACAACCGAAAAGCTCGAAGCGGGCCACCGAAAGCCGTTTCCTCCGGGTCTGCGCCATCGCGCCCCAGGCCCCGCTTCCATCCGCGGGAGCAGGGTGGTCCCCGAGTGGGAGGCGGGGACGAAAGGGTCCCGGGAGGCGTGGGGAGCAGGGAGGGGTCCAGGGCTCTAGATCACCCGCGTTGCGGAAAGCGGGCTCGGCAACAAGTTTCCGCGTGGGAAGAGTCGCCGCGGCCCGCACGGGATCTCCCGCCAGGCCTCTGCCGAGCTCTGCCATCCACAATTCCTATGATGAAGACCTGGGGCTGGAATATTATCTGGGAAAGCGCCTTCCCAAACTGCTTTGCGGCCTGCTGGCCGGGCCGCATCCCGCGCGTCCCCGGCAACCACGCCGACCCGCGCCGCAGCGGAGGCCGCACGGCAGCCCGCGCGCTCGCGCTCCCAACTCCCGCCCTCCGGGCGATACCACTGCGGCGCACCCCTCCGAAGGCCCGCAAAGGTATCGTCCCCGGTCTCTGATTGGCCGGCGGCGCGGAGGCGTGGCTTCCGGAGCCCGGTTCCGCGCGCCGGAGACCACTCGCCGCATTGCGAGCCGGGCCAGGAGCGGGCGCCATGGTGAGGAGTGGTAGCGGGTGCGGGTGAGGCGAAGGCCGAGGTTTGGGCCTGAGTTCGGGCGGGAGCCCGGGCCGGGGCGGGAGTCTGCCCTGGGAGCGGGGCCGGGTGAACTCGGGAACCGCGCTGACGCTCGCGCCCTGGCTCCCGTTCCAGGTGCTGCTGCACGTGCTATTCGAGCACGCGGTCGGCTACGCGCTGCTGGCGCTGAAGGAGGTGGAGGAGATCAGCCTGCTGCTGCCGCAGGTGGGTGGAAGCGGTGGGCTTGCCGGCCGCACCACAGCTCCTCGGGCCGCCGGGCCCCGGCATGCACCGCGCGCTCCCACGTGGCCGGTCGCGCTTTGGGGGGGTGCGCTGGGCCTGAAAGCTCCCGACCTGGCGGTGGGTGGGTGTGTTGGGGGGGGGGGGGTCCTTACCTGCGTTCGTAATTAGTGTCGCGTTAGAAGCACTTGCAAGTAAGCCGCCCCGGATTGCACCCCGTACGATGAAGCCGACCGGGATTCAGGGCCTATACTCGGCTCGTTTTCAAAGCGTTCGGTTGGTTCTTAAACATGCGTGCAGGGCTGAGAACCGCTGCTTTACTGCGCCCTAGAGGCAAGAGCCAGGGAAGAAAACCGCTCATCCTGTTTCTTCCCCAAGGTGGAAGAGTGCGTGCTCAACCTGGGCAAGTTCCACAATATCGTTCGTCTCGTGGCCTTTTGTCCCTTTGCCTCGTCCCAGGTTGCCTTGGAAAATGCCAACGCTGTGTCTGAAGGTGAGTCGGCCACCACCAAGTATTTTACGGAGATAAGTGGATGTGATTTCTTTGTGGGTCTTCTAGAGATAAGTGCTCCATAGGTGAAATCCGGTAGGGAGGCATGGTTTGATGGTAAAGGTGGTTCTCTGGTAATTGTCGAAGTGCTTGGAAAAGGCGGTTTTGATACAGAAGAGCCAAGAAAAGATTATTCCAGAAGGCAAATCAGGCACTAAATGCTTATTTACACAGCGCCCTAGGGTGTGTTGGAGGCTTCAATTATATATTGCACACGTTTGCAATTGGACCTGAATCCTGTTCCTTCCATGGTTGATGCAGGCTTTGCAGTGATGACGTGAATCTGTCAATCCCCTGAGTGCAATCACTGATGTCTCCATGTCTCTGAGCAAAGCCTGAAGCAAGGAAGGATCTAGGTGTGCTATCCCAGCATGCCCTGTGGGACCAACATAGGATAAGTCTATCACTTAATCAGCATTTAGGGTGACAGGATCCCTTTTATGAGTTAAGCATTCTTCAGTATGTTAGTGGAAGCTCTCTGTTCTCTGCCCTGAGGTGTTGTTCACGAGGACCTCCGCCTGCTCTTGGAGACACACCTGCCATCCAAAAAGAAGAAAGTACTCTTGGGGGTTGGAGACCCCAAGATCGGTGCTGCTATACAAGAAGAGTTAGGGTACAACTGCCAGACTGGAGGCGTGATAGCTGAGATCCTGCGAGGTGGGACTGCTATTAACATTCACTACATTCGTGGCATCTCTGAGGGGGGATCTGGAAACTTAACAGGGTGCTTAGCTTAAGGTTGCTTCTGGGAAGCCCTTCTGCTTGGCTGGTGCCCGTGAGTGCAGAGGTTGGCTTAGAACCTTCCCTTGCTCACAGTCTCGCTCTCCTCCAGGGGTTCGTCTGCACTTCCACAACCTGGTGAAGGGTCTGACAGATCTGTCTGCTTGTAAAGCCCAGTTGGGGCTGGGACACAGCTATTCCCGTGCCAAAGTTAAGTTTAACGTGAACCGGGTAGACAATATGATTATCCAATCCATTAGTCTCCTGGACCAGCTGGATAAGGACATCAATACTTTCTCCATGCGTGTCAGGTAAAGAGCCTGAGCAACCCCTGAGAAGGGGGTCTTTGGCCTGTGGTTTAACTAATTTGAATGCTGAAGTCAGGACTGGCTCCTGCCGGCAGAACCGCGTGGGGTGGGGCTGAGCCTCCTGGTGCTTACCACAGGCTGTGTTCTTACACTGACTGTACAGAAAGAGGAGGCAGAGTAAATCCACCCATATACACCCCAGCCCAGGTGCTTTGCCTGGTCTGTATTGTGAATGGGGGGACATGGAGTTGACGTTTTGAATCTGACTTGTTTCCTGTTGTTCAGGCAAAGAATAGAAATGGAGAGGGTTGAGGCTATAGCTTTGAGACCTGGCAGCTGGGCAAGGAGTGATTGCGCTGGCTTTTTGCAGGGAGTGGTACGGGTATCACTTTCCTGAGCTGGTGAAGATCATCAATGACAATGCTACATACTGCCGCCTCGCTCAGTTCATTGGAAACCGAAGGGAGCTGAATGAAGACAAGCTGGAGAAGCTGGAAGAGCTGACAATGGATGGAGCCAAGGCTAAGGCTATTCTGGATGCCTCGCGGTCCTCCATGGGTCAGTACAGCTTAGTGGCCAGAATAAGTTTGGGGCTGTGAATATCTGCTCTTGCATTCATTCTTGGTGTCCCTTAGGCATGGACATATCAGCCATCGACTTGATAAACATCGAGAGCTTCTCCAGTCGTGTGGTGTCTTTGTCAGAGTACCGCCAGAGCCTACATACTTACCTGCGATCCAAGATGAGCCAAGTAGCCCCCAGCCTATCAGCGCTAATTGGGGAAGCGGTACGTCATGGGGAACACAACATGGGGTTAAGGACTATTACAACAGAGGTCCATACTGCTGTATTTTCTGACCCATTGTTAATCTTCCCCAGTTGCACTTGACGATGGGTGAAGCGGAATTATGCAGTTGGTAGAGTGGCAATTCCAGCTTCTCTAATTCCTTGAATCCTTTTCTAGGTAGGTGCACGTCTCATTGCTCATGCTGGCAGCCTCACCAACCTGGCCAAGTATCCAGCGTCCACAGTGCAGATCCTTGGGGCTGAAAAGGCCCTGTTCAGGTACCAGTGAGGGCACCTGCCCACACACAGGTGCCACTTGCGGTGCCCACTGCTTGTTTGGGGATCACGGTGATGGCTGACCAGGGCTCCCTGACCTATACAGACCTCTGCTATGGGGTGATGGCCAGTCCTGGTGTCTGAGTGATTCCCAGGGCCCAGCAAAGGGACCAGATTTCCAGGTCAGCGACATTGGATGCCTTCCCTCTGCCTCTGGGAGCTGTGGGTTGGCATGAGGTGGGGGTGTAGAGACCCAGTCCAGCCTAAGGCTCACTTTGGAGACTGGGGGAGCACGGGAGGGGAGGAGCTGCCTCGGCTGGTGGGGGTGAGATTTCTGATCTTAAACTCCCCACTAAATATTCTTCTCCCAGAGCCCTGAAGACCAGGGGTAACACCCCAAAATATGGACTCATTTTCCACTCCACCTTCATTGGCCGAGCAGCTGCCAAGAACAAAGGCCGCATCTCCCGATACCTGGCAAACAAATGCAGTATTGCCTCACGAATTGATTGCTTCTCTGGTATGGGTGGGGGGGGTTGGAGGAGAAGGGGCTGGGAGGAGGGGAGGCCGACTACCTAGCAGCTTCTACAATGATGGCAATATTTTTCGTCAACAGCAGTTCACCTAGTGAGTGTTGATACCTTGGGTCTGAGTGAAGCTGAGGGTAGAGGGAAAACGGTGGGGAGTAGCTGGCCCTTTAGGAGCTGACAGGCTTTGTTTACCCACACGCACACACACACACACATCCAGAGGTGCCCACAAGTGTATTTGGGGAGAAGCTTCGAGAGCAAGTTGAGGAGCGGCTGTCCTTCTATGAGACAGGAGAGATTCCACGAAAGAATCTGGATGTCATGAAGGAGGCAATGGTTCAGGTCAGTTTGGGCTTTGCTGGGTGGGGGAAGGACCAGAGCTGGCTGTTGGAGGTGATGAACTGGCTAAGCCTGACTTTGTAGAGTGGAGGCAAAAAAAACTGATTTAATGAGCCTGATCCAATGAAGCTGGAAAGGAGGCCTAGAGAACCTGCAGTCTTCAGGGCCTTTTCAGCACTTTTCTTTGGCCAGGCAGAGGAAGCGGCTGCTGAGATGGCCAGGAAGCTGGAGAAGCAGGAGAAGAAACGCTTGAAGAAGGAGAAGAAACGGCTGGCCGCCCTTGCCCTCGCGTCTTCGGAAAACAGCAGTAGTACCCCGGAGGAGTGTGAGGTCAGTGGGCAGGCCAACCCTCAGCCCAGGGTGAAGGCCCCGGGTGTAGGGTTCTTGACAGCAGAACAGAGGATGTGCTACCTCACATCATGGTCTCGAGTCCAGGCTTTTGGACTAAAATCAGGACCTGAAACATCTCAAACTACCTCTTGATTCTATAGGAAGGAGATAGGTGCTGAGAGAACTGGCTCAGGAGCCCAGAGAGCTGGTTGTAACACACCCGGTCCCTGGGCAAGTGTTCTGTCCTCGGCTGCCTCCCAGGAGTCCTCAACCGGGGGTAGTGTGAATTCCTGCTCTGCGTGTTCTCAGCCGTGTTGGCTGGAGGTGGTAGCATTTCATAGTGGGGCTTGGGGCAGGGAGGTCTCCATGATGTGTGCTAGGTTAGGGTCCTCCCCAGGATTTTCATGCAGCGCCCAGTTTGTCAAGTAGTCTTTCAGGGTCCCCTTTGGAACATGGCATGATGGTTCTAGTGTGTGTTTTTCTATAGCTATTTCATGGGCTTAGCAACATATCCTCCTTAAGTGGGAGTCCCCTTGGGGATGGGTTTGCAGCATCTTGCCTATAGTTAGAAATCCTTTCCGAAACACTGGGCGATTTTCACACCATTTCCACCAGTTTCTCTGCCCTATTTAGTTGCTGGAATTTTCAGAGGTGCGCATATTCATACGATGGAAGATAGTTTCATGCCCATTTTTCTCTTTAGGAGATAAGTGAGAGACCCAAGAAGAAGAAAAAGCAAAAGCCCCAGGAGACTCCTCAGGAGAATGGAATGGAAGACCCATCGGTTTCTGTCTCCAAACCCAAGAAAAAGAAATCTTTTTCCAAGGAGGAGCTGGTTAGTAGTGATCTTGAAGAGACCGCTGGCAGCGGAAGTCTTCCTAAAAGGAAGAAATCTTTCCCCAAAGAGGAACCAGTTAGTGATGCCGAAGAGGCAGCAAACAGGAGCATCCCTAAGAAAAAGAGGAAATTCTCTTCCAAGGAGGAGCCACTCAGCAGTGGACCAGAAGAGGCTGTTGGCAGCAAGAGCAGCAGCTCCAAGAAAAAGAAAAAGCTCCAGAAGTTCTCCCAGGAAGATTAGAGCGGACATTTTCCTGGTGGGGCATAACCCACATGGCGTTTCCCAACCCATCCCTTATATCCCAATAAAAACAAATTCACAGGAGTCCATATAATTTGTTTTATTGAACACCTTACATGGCTATGGGTGTGGATGGGACCTACTGGTGAGGCAGAGCACCAATGACCGCCTCAGTGAAGTCTTGGCAGGTGGCATAGCCACCCATGTCAGAAGTTCGAACCTGTAGGGGAGAATGGTCATCATCCCTGTGGCCTAGGCCCCATCCCTAGGCGGCCCCCTACCCCCACCTAGTAATACACGGGTCCCTAAGGAAGCCAGCCCCAGGACAACCTAGGCTCTGCCCAGATGATTATGGTCTAAAAGGTTTAAGAGCTCTTCTCTGGTCCACTGTACTGAAGGGAGGTGTAGGTAGTATGGTCCTTGTGAGGTTGGAGGGAATAAAGGGGTTTAGCCCCCGTGGGGGTGCAGGTGGCCGATGACAGACTTGATGAAGTCGGTTGTGGTACTGTAGCCGCCCATGTCTCGAGTCCGCACCTACAGCCACCACCAGCAAAAGCCGTGGGGAAGAAGAGAAGAGAGCCCATGAAGGGGGGATAGGGCAATGTGATGGGCATGGAATCCAAGAAGGAATGACAAGGCCAGAAAGAAGATGCAATGCAGCAGAATCGCAAGGAGGTGGCCAGGTTTGGAAGAGCATGGGCTCCCCCACTCCTGTCTGGGCCAGAGCCACTATCAGAGAGCTATGCTGCAGCCTGAGCAGGATGGGAGGGAGGCTGAGCGTGAAGTGAGATGGGAGATGCAAGTCCTGGAGGACTTCAGACCACGTGGGAGGACGGAAGGCAGGGGGATGCAGATGAGGAAGGGCTTGCAGGTGTGGAGAAGCAGACACCTGTGCCTCATCCTGCCTGCTATCTCCCTCTGCTCCTCTGGCCCCCACACCCTCCCCCAGACAGCAGCCACAAAAGAGCCGATGGATGGAGCAGGAAAGAGGGCATAGCAGACAGTAACCAAGAGGCAAAGGAGACCCAGAGGATGAAACAGCCAGGAGAAGGAAGGTGAGGAACAGCCCTGAGAGCTGCAGGGGAAGATCAGAGCGCAGAAGATGTTCTGGGGACCTGGAGGGAAAGGAGGCCCCGATTCAGGTTCCCCAAAGAGGAGTGCTGAGGCCCTGAAACCCACAGCCTTTCTGACTCACCTTGCCAACTTTGATCACCTTCTTCACGGCATCTGCAATCATGTTGGAGTGATACTCAAGACTGTCAATGTAGACAGGAAGAAACTGAGATTCTCCCCACATCATCCCCCTGATTTCCCCACCTGTGCTCCCCCTTAAAACACCCAGCCTCCTGCCCCAACCCACCAACACCTACTTGAGATGCCGCAACATGTTGGAAGCTGACAGCAGCATGGCTGTGGGGTTGGCTATGTTCCTGCCCACTGCCTGGGCAAATGGGTGCCGGGCGCCCTATGGAGAGAGGGCAGGCCAGAGTCACTAGGAGCAGATGTTTCGCAGAGGCTGAGGTCAGGGAAGGGCATTGAGGAAGAGAGCTCAGGTCAGACACCCAGGGTAGAAGCATACGGCAGTGGGGGGGAAGAACACACCAGGGTCACTGAGGAGGGGGATGCATCGGAGGGCAGCTGTCAAGGGACCTGAAGTCAGAAGGCAGGCATGCAGAGAGGGCCGGGCGAAGAGAAGAGGTGACCTCACGTACCGTCTCAAAGACCGCATACTCTGCGCTATAGCTCTCACCAGGGACCACACCAGCTCCCCCAACCAAGCCGGCAGCCAGATTGTCAATAATGTTCCCGTAGAGATTGGGCATCACCAGCACATCAAACTGGTAAGGATTCTGCACCAGCTAGGAGGCAAAATGGCGGCATGGAGAAGTTCTGCTCCGTGCCCATCCCGGGCACTCTGAGGGCGGAGACATGGGGAGGACATTACCTGCATGCAGCAGTTGTCTATGATCATTGTCTCAAACTTGATTTTGGGGTACAGTTCAGCAACTTCCTCACAGCACTGCAGGAACAACCCATCCCCAAGTTTCCTGTCCGTGGGCCAAAGGGAACAGATTCAATCAAGAAAGTGCAAGGGGCTACCTTCTCAGGGGCTCCTATCCCATGCAAAGACATGTCCCTCACATGATGTTGGCCTTGTGAACAGCCGTGACCTTGCCCCGCCCCTTCTTGGTGGCATAGTCAAAGGCAAACTTGGCAATCCGCTGAGATTTGGTTCGGGTGACGATCTTCAAGCACTCAATCACACCCCTCGCACTCTGGATAAGAAAAGAAAAACAGCCAGGTGACCCTGAAAACAAGGGAAGGAGCCATGCCGCTCTCTCCCTTCACCCCTGCCCTCCCCAGTTTCCAGGGCCTCACCTCATGTTCCAGTGAGCTGTACTCCCCTTCTGTCTGCTCTCGAATGATCACGAGATCTAGATTGTTGTGTCGAGTCTTGTACCCAGGAAGCGATTTCACGTGGACTACATTGGCAAACAAGTCCAACTTACGCCTGAGGGTGGGGCAGAGCCATCAGCACTCTGCCTGGTGCCCCAGGACTCCTCTGGCCCACGGCCCCCGCCACCTACCTCAGTCGCATATCGTAGGAGGCCAGTTCTCCCTTATACTCCATCGGGGTATGGATCTTTCCTGTGTAAACAAAGGGGGAGGGGGAGGGCACAGGCTAAGACCAAGGGAACCCAGATCAGTGTCCAACCCTCTCAGTGACATGATGCAACCCAGACTCTCCTCTCCCACTCCCAAATCACTGAATCTTAAATGCCTCTGGAGACAAAGAAGAAACTGATGCTTGCAGGTCTATTTGACATTTTTTCAACCAATACTTATTGAATACTGACCATGTATCAGGTACTAGGGATATCAACCAAAAAACACAATACACAATTCCTGTCCTCAAAACGTAAACAAGACATTGGGAAAGACGAATAATGTGAAAGACACGATAAGTACCACAGGAGAGGTATTAATGTCGTACACAGAAGCACAGAATAGAAATTCTCTCTCGTAATATCAAGAAATTTATGAAAACAGCTGGCACTTCAGCCAAATCTTAGGTTAAGTGGGTACAGTAGGTTGAATAGTGAGCCCACAAGAAATGTCCATGCCCTAACCCTCAGAACCTGTAAGTGTGACCTTATTTGGGAAAACGGTGTTTATAGACGTAATTAAGGATCTAGAGATGAAATCATCTCGAATTAGGGTGCGCCCGAAATCCAGTGTCAAGTCTTTATCCAGGAAACAAAAGAGAAACAGATACACAGACACAGAGGGAGAAAAGCTGTTCGAAAAATGAGGCAGAAATTGCAGCGATGCATCTACAAGCTAAGAAACACCAAGGAACACCAAGAGCCACCAGCAGCTGGAAGAGGCAAGGAATGATTCTCCCCTAAGCCTTCAGAGGAAGCCTGGCCAACACCTTAATTTTGGGAATCTAGCCTCCAGAACTGTAAGAGAACATATTTATTACTTTAAGACACTAACTTTCAGGTAATTTCTACAGTAGCCCTAGGAAACTATAGTAGGGTACGTGAGGACTATTCTAACAGCATCAAAGGAAGAACATTCCGGGCAGAAGTAACAACGTAAATCAAGATAGTATTTGAAAACTAACAGTCCAGTGTGCCCCAAGCACAGAACAAGTGTTATGGAAATGAAGGCAGAAAAGCTGAAAGTCAGCTTACGAAGAACTTACTCTCCCACGCTAAGGCAGGGTCTGGCAAAGCCATGTCGGTCTTTCCAAAAGAACAGATGCAGAAGACAGATTGTAGGGGCAGAACTGGAAGCCAAAAAAAAATTCTAATGGGGAGATTAAAGCAGGGAAGGAGGGGGGAAGACAGAAGAAAAGAGGCAGCTAGAAGTGGCATTCAAGAAACACAATTAACAAGATTTGATGACCCATGATATAGCCCCCTGACAGACTTCAAACCCTTGAAACCCTCCTGCACAGGCAGCTCACATGATCTCTCAACTCCTGGGTCCCAAACAGTAAGGAACAAATGGCCACCACAAAATAGTGATGGGAGCCTGGGGGACTTAAGGTGTTAGTATGTGCCAAAAGAAGCTTAAAGAACGTTTGCTCGTGTGATTTTAAAAGGCATATGGGTGGAATAGCAAGGGGGCACACGTACCAATGATGGCCACCTTGTTCTCCTTCATGGAACTCAACACCTGCTCCAGCTTCTCCTCAGATGCCATATTCTGCACCTCGCTCAGGTGATGCTCCTGGAACTCCACTGGGACAGAGGCAGCCTTCAGGGACAGGTCCCCAAAATCTCTGGGTCACGATGGGGGAAGTCCTTTCCAACCCGCCCCATAGTGTGTGCTGGCTGATTCCCCGACGTCACTCACCTTGAACACCTCCTTGACAGCGTGCATCAGTTCAGGCCCCACGCCGTCGCCTGGCAGCATGGTCACGGGAAAGGCGCCCTCCACCCTCATGTCCTCAGCCTGCCAGCGGGACCATCAGAGCCACAGCTGGGGTGGGAGCACTGGTCCCGGGGAGCGGGGGACGAGGGGACAGGCGCGTGGACAGACCGGAGCCGGACTTTCCCTTACCTGGCTTCGAGAGGCGGCGTGCGCCACGGCAGAGGTACACAGGTTCCTCCATGTCCCGGAATTCGGGGCGGCGACCAGCGCCTGTGACAGAGACGCACACGCCCGTGAGGTCGGGTACGGGGGTCCCACACCCCGAATACTTCAGTGAGCCTGGTACACACCCGTGGCACCCCCACCCGGCCCCGGCACGACCTGACCCCAGGCCTCACCCGGGTCAGCCAGCGGACACCGCTGAGAGCCGCCATGTCCTCCGCAGGAAGTCGCGGGGGAAGTGACGTCAGAAGCCCGCGCGGGTCCGACCCCGATTTCCGGTCTGTTGTAGGGCCGTGGGCGAGTCTCCCTTGCCCGGGCCAACGCTAGCCGGCCTCTGCTTTCCTTCTGCCCTTGACTGTTCTGCTTATCCTTTGCCGTGGAGCGTGAAGGGACACTCACACTTTGCTGCTTTGTTTTGGGGCTCCATATTTAATTTATGTTGAAACTAACACTAAAGGAGAATATGAGATTTCATGCTTAGGGAACGAGTGCCGGAGTTTAACGGGGTGAGAAACAATACTGAGGAATCTGTCCTTTCTTAATGTTTTTGTCTCTATGCCATGGTAACTCTTTTAAGCAATACGCACTGAACATTCCGTATGTCAGGCACTAAAAACATTAATGAACACAACACAGCCCTTGGGGGAAG
This sequence comes from Leopardus geoffroyi, assembly GCF_018350155.1. Classification (NCBI taxonomy): domain Eukaryota; kingdom Metazoa; phylum Chordata; class Mammalia; order Carnivora; family Felidae; genus Leopardus; species Leopardus geoffroyi. The sequence goes on from NC_059336.1 coordinate 29,516,018, forward strand.
GTTGTGTGTCTGGTTTCTCCGGCGGTCTCCTAGCCTGCCCAGTTACTCTGTATTAATCACATTTCCTCGTTGTTTCTTCCTATGTGGTCTTGTTCTTTGCTCTCGAGAGTTGTTTCCCTAAAAGTGTGTCCCAGGCCTCGACTACCCTGGGCAGAACCATTAGTTGGAGACAGAAATTATCTCAAGCATGTAAGTGTGATCAAAGCAGAATTTTGAACTGATTTTCTTAAGATTTTATTTTAAAGTAATCTCTACACCCAATGTAAGGCTCAAACTCACAACCCTCAAGATCAAGAATCAAAGGCTCTACCGACTGAGCCAGGCAGGTGCTCCCAGACTGCTTTTTTTTTTGTAATTTTTTAATGTTTATTTGTTTTTGAGAGAGAGAGAGAGCGTGAGCAGGGGAGGGATAGCGAGAAGGAGACACAGAATCCAAAGTAGGCTCCAGGCTGTCAGCACAGAGCCCAACAGGGGGCTCAAACCCACAAACCATGAGATTATCTGAGCTGAAGTCCCTATGCTTAACCAACTGAGCCACCCAGGTGCCCCCATATTGATTTTTTAAATTCCATTCACATGCTGCTTTCAGATGACCTGCCTAAAAACCAAAGGACACAGGAGGATTTTGCCTAAACCGATATTCTAGCAGTGTGGTTTTGGATCACCTGTCCCAAGTGGACCAGTGGCACTTGTTTTTTGTTTTTAATTTTTTTTTTAACATTTGAGAGACAGAGACAGAGCACGAGTTGGGGAGGGGCGGGGGGGGGGCGGGGGGAGGACACAGAATCTGACGCAGGCTCCAGGCTCTGAGCTGTTAGCACAGAGCCTGACGCTGGGCTCAAACTCACAGACCGCAAGATCATGACCTGAGCCGAAGTTGGCCGCCCAACCAACTGAGCCACCCAGGCGCCCCAGCAGCACTTGTTAAAGATGCAGACTTAGAAGTTCTACCCCAGACTTGCAGAATTTGAATCTCAAGGCCGGGGCACCAGAAAATACATTTTTAACAGGCACCCCCAGATGATACACGCTGAAAGTTAAATACTAGCTCTCTGTAATTTATATACTTCATCCATCAAAAAAAGGTGCAGGGCATTCTGGCAGCCGAAGGGAGGGAATGTAGTCTTCTAAATTTTTTTTAAATGTTTACTTATTTTTGAGAGAGAGAGAGAGCGCGAGCGGGGAAGAGAGAAAGGGAGAAACAGAATCCAAATGAAGCAAGCTCCAGACTCTGAGCTGTCAGCACAGACCCGGATGCGGAGCTCAGACCCACAAACCACAAGATCACGACCTAAGCTGAAGTCGGACACTTGACCAACTGAGCCACCCAGGTGCCCAGGGGAATGTAGTCATTCTATTCTTAGGGACCAAGTACAGGCTTTGTGCTTCCTTCTCTGCATTCCTTTAGACAGCGCAATCTCTACAGTCGTGGGATGAAAAGATTTATAGATTTTTAAAGATTAAGTAGGAGCCTGGAGCAAATGACAAGTGCTGTGTAAGTATAAGGCTGTTATAAATTTATAGTTAATATAATTAATGTACACTATTAATGTAACATACTCCTCCATCCCCATTCATATATTTCCGTGAAACAAATCAAACCAGAGAGCATCATCACATTGTTCCCATAGACTCCTTAGTCCCACCTTCCACACTGCTATTGCCATCCACCACCACTTTTCTCCTCCAAATATTACTCTTTCTGATGAAGTGAGAGATTTACTTTTCTTAGAAATCTATATCCTCTTACTTGAGGAAATTTAAGGTGGAAAAGAAGAGGGATGTGCCATCTTGATCCAATCTCTGGTAATAACCTAATTTTTATTCCCCCAAAATGTTAATTTTCTTTTCTTTTCTTTTTTCCTTTTTTTTTTTTTTTTTTTTTTTTTAAGAGGGGGTCAGAGGGGCGCCTGGGTGGCGCAGTCGGTTAAGCGTCCGACTTCAGCCAGGTCACGATCTCGCGGTCCGTGAGTTCGAGCCCCGCGTCGGGCTCTGGGCTGATGGCTCGGAGCCTGGAGCCTGTTTCCGATTCTGTGTCTCCCTCTCTCTCTGCCCCTCCCCCGTTCATGCTCTGTCTCTCTCTGTCCCAAAAATAAATAAACGTTGAAAAAAAAAAAATTTAAAAAAAAAAAAAAAGAGGGGGTCAGAAAGAGAGAATCCCAAGCGTTGAGCAGGGAGCTGGATGTCGGGCTCGATCTCACGACACTGAGATCATGACCTGAGCTGAAATCAAGAGTCAGGTGCTCAACCAACTGAGCCCCCCCACCCCCTCCCCCAAAATACTAATTTATCTTGAAGATAACTACGTTATTTTCATCCCTAAATTCTGCCCAGCCTGACATTCAAGCAATATCTGCTAACTGATGTGACACCCTGTAGCTACCCACAGGGTGACTCCAATTGACTCAAGCCCAGAAGATGAGACCATCATTGTCTGGAGGCCATTGCGTCTTCCCTAGGAGCTTGGTGAGTTCTCCTGGCCTTCAAGTCCCCAAGGAAGTCATCTCTCACTGATACTGCCTGACAACAGGGAAGTTTAGTCAGGACCGTTGAAAAGTTCCTCAATCAGTCTCTTGGGCAGGGGAGAGAGGTTAAACCATCTGTTTAACTGTTAAGTTAAACAAAGCATGTAGTGCGAGGCTGAGTGAATTGAATGTCAGTTTCCTAGGCCTAGAAATCCTCTAGTACGGAGGTCCTAAGCTGGGGTCCACAGAGCCTGTAGGTGTCCACGAATACAAATCAGTATCATGAACTTCGATGGGGAAAATCCAAAAATCACATCTTTGTTCTCACTAACCTCCAACTGAAATTTAGCATTTCCTTTCACTATGAAGGTAGAATGAAATTTTAGTTCTACCTCTAGTACCCTTGACTTTGTTACTAATAAAGATTATACTTCACTCCGCATTTCACTTAGGCCCTGCATGGCCTAACCCCCCAGGCATCTCTCTGGCTCTTGGAGGCTCCTCTTGTCCATAGACAACCCACCAGAGAAGGGGGTAACTGTGAGCACTTAACAACTAACATCTGAAGCAGTTGGGGAAATGGATACACCCGCTGACAGAAGATCTGAACCAGGCAGCTACTCCCCTGTGGAGGTGAGATGAACATGGCATGCTGGGACACAGTGAGGAGAGCAGGCATGTTTGAGGAGGTGATGTAGAGTGAGGAGTAGTGAGTAACACTGACACAAGTCTTAGGGCTGAGAGAAATAGGAATTTATGGGCAATACCAAGGACCCTGTTGGCATGGCAATGTAAAGTTATCATGGTATGGTACAATTGTGTGCGATTTCACGGAGAAAACTAATTCTTGGGTTCATCCAAAAATATTTTCTGGCCAGAGAGAGGTACAAGGGGGTTGAGGGTGCTGGCAACATGGAGTCCAGGGGGAAGAAAAGACAGAAGCTAATGGATAAGCAGGTGAGGAGAGGATCAAAGATCCCAAGATATTCTAAGAGTAGTGCTCGTGGGAGTCACTGAGCAGTAAGTTGGAAGGGAAGGAGGGATTCTCCATCAGCAATAATGAAGCAATAATGAACTGGGAATAATGAAGTCCCAGACGGGGCTGTCAGAGCGGGTGCCAGAGAGAGCTCAAGATGACTCCTACAGAAGAGGACTCAGACCCACAATTATTGGAGGAGTCATCAGTGTCCCCACGGGAGTCACCCATGATAGTGTCATCAGCTGAGGCAGGGGAAGGGCGAGGATTCAGGTGCCAGAACCTTCCCCTGAGAGCAGGAGAGACCAGGACGCCAGTCATGTCAGAAATGAGAAAGGTGGTGTCAGTGACTAGCAAGAACCCTCAGAAAGTAGGGCTGCTTTTTTCTGTGAGAGAAACAGAGAGAGCGAGTGGGGGAGGGGCGGAGAGAAAGGGAGGAAAGAAGCCCAAGCGGGCTCGGCACTCAGCAGGAGCTCACCCGAGGGGCTTAATTTCAAGACTATGAGACCACGACCTGAGCCAAAATCAAGAGTCGGACACTCAACCAACTGAGCCACCCAGGCACTACGCTTGGATATTTTTAATTAGTAAATTATTACATTCCTTTTAAAAAATATTATAAATTATAAAGAAGGCCAGAGTTTCTTAGCACCCCAGCCACAGCCCCCAATCCACCTGCCCTGTCTCCAGAGGCAGATTCTCACCTCCTTCGAAACCTTCTTCCTGTGCATGTACAGCACCCAGAGTATATAGTATTGTTTTTAGCGGATGGGTGTGCACTTTAGAAGAAATAGTTTCATGCTCTATATACTTACTGTCCAATAATGCACTTTTTTTCACTCAATACTATGTCTTAGAAATCTCGGGGCGCCTGGTGGCTCAGTCGGTTAAGCGTCCGACTTCGGCTCAGGTCATGATCTCGCGGTCCGTGAGATCGAGCCCCGCGTCAGGCTCTGTGCTGACAGCTCAGAGCCTGGAGCCTGTTTCAGATTCTGTGTCTCCCTCTCTCTGACCCTCCCCCATTCATTCTCTGTCTCTGTCTGTCTCAAAAATAAATAAACGTTAAAAAAAAAATTTAAAGAAATCTAAGATACCATGTTTTAGAAAACAAGCAGACTCGTTTTGTTTTGCTGCACATTATTGTATAATGTCTGTTTACTAAATTTATCGAGCCTTTCTCAAGTTGATGGATATTTCGGTGGTTTCTAGTTTGGGCCATTACCAGCAATATTGCTGCGTAAATCTGATTTTCTTGGTACACGTGATAAACATTACAGAGTGCCCCCAAAGCATCTGTACTCATGTATGTGTTACAGGTTGTGAATATGTTCTGCCGTGATAAACAGAAAACTCTTTAAACAAATAAGGGTTTGGGTTTTTTTCCCCTCATTTCTGAATTTAAGGAGTCGCTGGGGTTGGTTTAACTGCTTGGTGACACCCCCTGAGACCCCAGCTTTCTGACTTTGCAGTCTGCTAACTTTAGCGTGTTGTATGATAACCTCATCCTTGGTGCCTCATAATCACCGTATGGCTGCTGCAGCTCTAGACATCACTTCTGCATTCAGCTGGGAAGGGGAAGAAAGAAGAGGCCCAGCCACATCTGCTCTTTCTAACCAGAAATGTAAAAGCTTTCCCAGAAACCCTCTCGGCAGATTTCCACTTAGGAATCACAGGTCAGAACTAGGTCCGTGACCACTCTGACTGCAAGGGTGACTGGGAAAGAGGGGAAGAGGTTTGTCCTGATTGGCTTAAGCTAATTCTTCACACCTGGCTGTATTTTGCTCTCACCTGGGGAGCTGCTAAAAAATGCCTGTATTCGGATGCCACTGCCAGATGTTTGAGGTAGCAGTGTGGGATGGGGCCCCTACTGGTGTTTTTCACAAGCTCCCTGGATGATTCTAAAAGTTGACCAGAGTTGAGAACCAGTGGCTTACCTTAATCATGACCCTTCACCTGGGACTGGGCAGGTGTATCAGTTAGGATGAGATTCAGGTGCAAGGAACAATGTACAACATAATCGCAGCCCAGATAAGGGAAGGGTTTATTTCCCACTCACATAGAAGTCCGGTGACAGTCGGGGCGCCTGGGTGGCGCAGTCGGTTAAGCGTCCGACTTCAGCCAGGTCACGATCTCGCGGTCCGTGGGTTCGAGCCCCGCGTCAGGCTCTGGGCTGATGGCTCAGAGCCTGGAGCCTGTTTCCGATTCTGTGTCTCCCTCTCTCTCTGCCCCTCCCCCGTTCATGCTCTGTCTCTCTCTGTCCCAAAAATAAATAAACGTTGAAAAAAAAAAAAATTTAAAAAAAAAAAAAAAAAAAAAAAAAAAAGAAGTCCGGTGACAGTGGGTTCGGGGCTGGGTTGGCCCTCTGCGGTCAGAGGCTCTGACTCCATTATCTTGTTTCCCCTCCTTGGAAGGCCTCCATTCCCAAGTTCATTCAACACCTAGGACAGTTATTCCGGCAAGAAGGAGGAGAGCAGAGGCCCCCAGCCGATTAGTGACACTCCCCGAGGTGTCCACACACCATTTCTGCTCACAAGCTGTGTGACACAGAAACATGACAGTCTTCGTCTTCAAAGCTCTGACTTCCGTTTCAAGTCCTCCCCTAAAGATGAGAAATATATTCTCCAATTCGTTTCTTATCTGAGAGAAAGTTTATTGTTCTGATTTACTGAAACTTAAAATATTCCATCAAAATTTCCAAGAAAATCCACGTAGCAGAAATATTTGGGGGCGCCTGGCTGGCTCAGTCAGTAGAGCATGTGACTTGATTTCAGGGTTGTGAGTTCAAGCCCCATGTTGGGTGTAGAGATTACTTAAAAACAAAATATTTTTAAAAATATATTCAATACTGTCCGCTTCTTCAAGAGATCTCAAATAAGTTTTTATTTTTGAGAGAGAGAGAGAGAGGGAGAAAGTATGTGTGGGGGGGGGGAGGGGCAGAAGGAGAGAGAGAGAGAGGGAGAGGGAGAGAGAATCGTAAGTAGACTCCACACTAAGCATGCAGCCTGATGCAGGGCTCAATCCCATGACTCTGGGATCATGACCTGAGCTGAAATCAAGAGTCGGTCACCCAACCAACTGAGCCACCCAGGTGCCCCTCAAATAGATTTTAAAAGACCAAAGAATATATACACACACACTATGCTATGCCACTTAAATCACTCTACCTCGTACACTTGGAGAATTCAAGTATAGAAAAATCTAGTGCTGAGGTTCTGTTGTAGCCTTCCTCCCAACATGTTTGCATAGGTATTTGCAGTTAAGTGTGAATATCACTCTGAGGTTCCAAGTCACTTCATGAATCAATACCATTTCAATTTCAGGCCAAAGGGAGCATATTACACATGACTGTCTTCAGTGTGCGTGTGCCTGTGTGTGTGTGTGTGTGTGTGTGTGTGTGTGTGTGTGTAGGGGACAGGTATGTGCCAGGGTAAGGCTGCCTGAACCACACTAGTAATGAATGTTAGAAGTCTGCTGTTGTTGGTAATACAGAAACATACATACTTTAAGTTCAAAGCCTTCGTGGGGATTTCCTCGTAATTTTTTCTGTTTAAGTCTCATTCAGAAATTTAGCTTCCTGCTCCAAAGGCCAAACACCTTGGCTACTTCATACCGAAGACCATGGTGGGCCAGTCCACTCTGCCCAAGGGGGGGTTTCGAGCAGGAGAGTGCCACTGTTCCCATGAAGCACTCCTGCGGGCCTGTGTTCAGGAGCTGCAGGTTGATGCACTGGCGGAGAATAGTGCTCGGGCTGTCCCCCACAGTGGGGGCAGACCCTGCTTCCACCCGAAGCGTTTTTCCAGTGAGACTCTGTAAGTCGGTTTGGTTTCGTATTTCTGTTTCACCATGGAAGGCAGCCAGCCCTGTATTCATTACACCAAAAATCCTAGTAACAACACCTCAGTTTTAAAAGGTCCACCCTACTCTTGCCTTTGGATTTTCCAGAAGCAATACTCCACCTTGCTTGCTGGCATTTGTACACATATTAAGATGAACATGCACAAGCAGGGCCCGGGATAATCCTTGGGTGAGTGTGATTTCCGGGTCAGACCCATTTAACTGTATTTTCCCCGGAGTAAGGACTTTATCTGATGTTGGAACTGGATATGGTTCCAAGGGAGCCTTGATGGTGGCAAGTATGAACTCCATGTGGCTTTTGATAACATTTTTCGGACACTTGCCTTCAGACTTTGCTTCATAGTAAGCTACCATTTCATCAGTTGCAACCAGATTGCACTTTTTGCCAATTTTCTGGATATGAGCCACTCCTTCATCCATGATTGAGTGGTCAGGGGTGACGCCCAAAAGAACCAAAGCCTGGGCAGCCAAGTGTACAAACCGCGTTGTCCTGCCTGTTGTCTGATCAAAGGCGTACAGGAGACCAATGTCCCCTTCATTTGGTTCATGCCTTCTCCAACAACGGACCCCTTTCCTGGAAGCACTCCGGCTCCTCCCCCCTCGGCTGCTTGATGGACACATCACAGCCCTTCAGAGGCTTCCCGAGGACCACGGGATCAGGATCTGCCCTGAGGCAAAACCCGTACGTGTATTTTGTCTGTGGACAGCATAACTTTTCCAGCACTGAGTTCCTCAGTGATATACTTCTCCAAAGACTTGATCTCGTTAAGAGCTCTTGATCCTGGGGTGCCTGAGTGGTTCAGTCAGTTGAGCATCTGACTCTTGGTTCGGATCAAGTCATGCTGTCAGGGTCATGTGGTGGGAACAGCCCAAGTTGGGCTCCGTGCTGTGCATGGAGCCTGCATGGGATATTCTCTCTCTCTCTCTCTCTCCCTAGCTCTCTCTCTCTCCCTCTCTCTCTCCCCCCCCTTTCTCTGTCCCTCCCCTGCTTGTGATCTATCTCTAAAATGAATGAATGAATGAATGAATGAATAAATAAATAAATAAATAAATAAATAAATAAATAAATAGAAAGAGCTTCTGGATGCTGACAGAGAACCACAATTTTTTTCAAAAGATACTTTATCGGAATGGTTTTGGGGTCTCGAATCACTCGCTGACATTCAATCAGAGACCATATCCCAGATACTGTGCCCTCCATTTTCTTGTCAGTCAACTTATCTCGAATATGGGGCAGCATGGGGTGGTGGATGCTGAGGGTGTCTGTGTCCTGGACAGAAACAGGGTCAGTCAGCATCTTTAGATTCCGGTACGCCAATTTAGGAAGAAAAGGTGTCTAGGGGCCATCAGTCCGTACAGAGAAATCAGGATACTAAACAAGGTCTCCAGGGGCATAACACGGTCCTCATCCCCATTTCCACCCGTTAGCCTTCTGTGGTTCATCCTGACATAGCAATTGGTCAGGACATCCAGAAACTTGACCAGACAAAGCATTGCAATATAGAGTCTGTAAGCTGCCGTTTTGGTCTCAAAGAGCCAAACGAGCAACTAACTGCATGAAGGACAGGACCCGCCAGTGTGGGGTGTTGGCACTTTCTTTAACCGTGTTCTCATTGTAGAGGAAGTCCATTTCTTCCTCCTCCTGCAGCTTCAGGAAGTTCTGGATGAGGAAGCAATAGGTATTGTACCAAGGGAGGAGCATGTCCTTCAAGACATCATGCACCCCCTCCTCCTTAAAGCAAAGGTTTTCTGTTCTCACCACAGGGGAGTTAATCAGATACAATCTGAGGACCTAGGCACCACACTTATGGATGATTGAAAGTGGATCCAGATCATTCTTATTCCGTTTGCTCGCTTTTTGGCCTTCACTTGCCAGGATGAGCCCATTCACAATCCCATTCCTAAAAGGTGGCTGTCCAAAGAGAGCAGTGGCCAGCACCACCAGAGTGTAAAACCATCCTCCGGTATGGTCAATGTCTTCAGCAAGGAAGTCTGTAGAAAATGTACCCTCAGACTCCCTCTTGTTTTCCAATGGATAATGAACTGGAGCATAGGGCATGCTGCCATTCTTAAACCAACAAACACTTCAGAGGCGCGACACCACACTTTTCACAGCAGGAAGGGAGGGTCTCTCTGTGGAGATCAGAGATCTTTGCTCCCAATAGCGCTTCAAGTTCTGCCATTGATCCAACGCATGCTGCCTCCTGGAAGTCATCACTGACCCACAGTGGGATAGGGGTGCCCCAGTATCTGTGTCTGCAAATTGCCCGGTCACGTGAATCCTTTAGCCAATTTCCAAGTTGCTTTTCCCATACAAACTCTGGGACCCAGTAACACAGGTCATGGTTCCTCAGCAGCTGGTCCACCCTGGGCTCCACCCACAAGGACCAGCCAGGCACTACTTGGTACATGAGGGGAGTGTCTGACCCCCAGCAGAAAGGGTCGTGGTGAGTGAGGTTGCGGGCAACAAGAAGTCAGCCTTCTTCCTCCAGGGTCCTGATGATATTTTTATCAGCCTCCTTCACATACTGTCCTGTGAAACCTGTCACTTCCGCAGTAAAACAGCCTGAAGCATCCACAGGGCAAACAGGAGGAGAGTCTTTTTTGGTTTTTAATGTTTTTCAGTTTATGTATGTTCAGAGAGAGAAAGGGAAAGAGCACGGGTGGGGAGAGGGCAGAGAGAGGGGGAGAGCGAGAATCCCAAGCAGGTTCCCTCCGCACTGTGAGCACCAAGCCCGATGCGGGACTCAAACTCATTAACCGTAAGATTATGACCTGTGCCAAAACCAAGAGTCAGACACTCAGCTGACCGAACGCCCCAGGAGGAGAGTCTTTATGAATGATGTTGAAGTCCATGCCGACCCGATAGTCATCAGCACCGAAGTAAGGAGCCTGGCGTACCCCTCCAGTGCCCTCCTCCTGCTGCATAGAGCCATCAGTAAACACAGTGAAAGCACCACCAACCTCACCCCGCACAACATAGTCAAACAGGGGCCTGTACTTCTCGCCTTTGAGATAGGTACCGGGAAATCTTGCAAGGATCTCATGGTCACTCTCCAACTTATCAAGAGCTGATACTATGGCTTCCATTAAAATGAGTAATTTTCCCCCGAAAACATCTTTAATCTTCACGCACTGCATATCTGGATTAACGCGCAGGACAAGGTTACCGGGTAATGTTCAGGAAGTGGTCGTCCAGACAACCAAGGATACATGTTCATCTTCCTCCCAAAGGAAAGTTACAAACGTGAAAGGACCTTGAACATCCTTGTATTTCTGGTGAGACTCAATGTTGGAAAGTAGGGTGTTGCACGCGGTTAGAGAAGGTCATGACTTTCACACCTCTATCCACAAGGCCTTTCTCATAGGGTTGTTTAAAGACCCACCAGACAGATTCCATGAATTATAGATACAGCGTTTTGTCGTCATTGTCAAAGTCGATCCATCGGCCAAGTCTGATAACTCTGGACTTCCACTTAGTAGAATATCTCATCACAATTGCTTGGCACTGATTGTTCTGCTCTACAGTCCTCATTTTGGCTACATCCCCTGGTCCTCTGATTCCCAATATTTTATCGATATCATATTCCACAGGTAAGCCATGACAATCCCATCCAAATCTTCTGTCAACAGGAAACCCACTCTGGTGGAGGATATCTGGTAACCGTATCCTTAATTGTCCCTGCAAGTATATATCCATAGTGAGGCAGTCCAGTTGCAAAAGGAAGCCCATCGTGAAATGTAAATTTTGGCCTATGTTTGATTGCTTTAAGCATGCCTGAAAACAGTTAATTTCAGAACAGTACTGCAAGATTTTTCTCTTCTTCAGCAGGAAAATTCACGTTTCCTGCAACTTGCTGAACCATTTTGTTGCTGAAGGGCCCCCGGACCAGTGCACCCCAGAAAGAGCCGAGGTGATATATTCTCCAATATTTTTGCTAATGCTATTATGGTTTTGTGCGTTTATATGGTTTAGATCATTCATTTATCTGAAATGTAGTTTTGTAAAAGGCGAAAGATAAATGCCTAACCTTATTTTTTTCCAAAAATATTAGCTCATTGCCCTAGCATCATTTATTATCTTTTCTTCCAGATAGGAAATCTACCTTTATCAAACGCTACACTTGCACATATGTATTAGATCAAACCATGTGAGATCGTTGACATCTATCATCTCCCTCAGCTTTATTTTCCCAATGATCCCAGTCACTACTAGATGTCATATTACATATGTTTGTTTGTCTCTGTCTCTCACTTGAATGTAAGTTCAGTGAAGGCTGGAGTTTTGTTATTTTTGTCATCTCCTGGCTCATAGGTATCTGCTAATCGAAATAACAAAATTTATCCTTGAACCTGTTAATATTCATGGATGAGCCTTTTAATGCTGGGCCATCCTTATATATGTTAGAAAAGCCAAGTTGGTTATGACATACTGTTCTTTAGGCACACTGCTCCCCTCTACTTACGTCTTTTGTGTCTGTGATCCTAAAAGAGCTTGGATTTCTCTTGTCCTTGTTCCTTCTCCCACCATCCAGTCTGGGCATCAGGACTGAGAAGCAGGGCTTTTAAAAAAAAGAGATAGGCATGGCCTGGAAGTGGACACAGGGTGGGAACTATTGGGAGAGCTTGGAGCGTCTCTGCACATTCTTTCTGGGTATGCCAAGAATGCAAGGTCCTAACTGTTCTTAGCCTGTGCCGTATCTCAGGCTTATGTTTGCAGAGCAACTCTGAGGAATGTAGTAATATCTCCCTCCAGGACAAAGCGCAGGCTTGCCTATTTCCTGCTATAAAAGAGGTAGGTCCCCCAGGCTCAGTGTTCCTCAGCTGCAACACAAACCTGTTGCACGCACAGCGTCCCCTGAGGTCCTTCACATTGTCCCTGTGGGACTTGGCGGGGGGAGGGGGGCAGGGAGCCAATGTAAACGTTATGTTTATTTTACTTACTGTGCCATGAGTAATAAAGTTCTTAGTCTCTGACCCAGGAGCCTCGTCTTGGCCAGCATCCATGAAACCGTAAGAGGCCAATTAATCACTTACCAGCAGGATAAATTCAAATGCCAGACCCTGATGGTTTTGGCAGTGAGGATGGGATGCTGACAGAGACAGGGCTTTCTGGAAGAGGCAGGACCCTGTGGACGAGGCCAGGAGTTATGAAGAGATTCCCTGGCATATGTTAGTGAACCCTCTCCCCCACGTGGTGGGCAGCAGGGCAAGAGCTGCTCAAGGGAGCGTCTCACACTGGCCTACCTGTCAAGCAGTGAGAGGTAGGACTGTTAAATACGCCACCAGAATGGTGCTTTGGTTCCCGCTTATTCTCCTCCATGCAGGAGGTGGAAGGGATTTGTTTTTTTTTAATGTTTATTTACTTTTGAGCAAGAGAGAGAGAGGGGGGGGGACTGAGAGTGTGAGCAGGGGAGGGGCAGAGAGCGAAGGGGACAGAGGATCCGAAGCAGGCTCCACACTGACAGCAGAGAGCCCAACATGGGACTCAGACCCACAAACTGTGAGATCATGACCTGAGCTGAATCAGCCGGAAGCTTAACCGACTGAGCCACCCAGGCGCCCCAGGAGGTGCAAGGGATGTTTTGATAGTGGGGCAACAGTATCCATGTGGCCGCTACATCAAAAGACCCCAAAGGGCTGAAATAAACAGTGTCAGCCAGGATGTTTGAAATAGAACTTTAGGTGAACCAAAAGCAGTACAAGTTTATTTGGGTGAGCCCTGCAGGTCACCATTCAAACCCAAAGCCAACGAAAAACTTTGCTTACTGGCCCAGACCTCCTCTGTCCCTCTCTGAGCCCGGGTCCCTCTCTCCCCTCAGCTGCTTTGATGAGAAAGTATGCTTGCAACTTGCTAGAGGCGAGGGCCTCAAACGTTTGTAGCTCTCTAGAATCCAGCCATCCATGGCACCACCTTACATTGTCCTATGGATAGACGCAGCAGGGGTAGCTGAAGGCACTAAGGAATGCAGTGCAGAACGGGGCGGGGGGGGGGGTGGGGGGGCGCAAAATGCCCCTGGGGTCGGGTGCTCCCAGGACTGACACTAGAGATACACGGTGGGGGGGGGGGGGGGGCAGTGGTATGCCAACTGTAAACCCGGAAGCCAAGAGAAAATAATACCTCCCAGCTGCCCCCACTGCTCCCCCGCAGCACTCTCTGCTCTCCCCCATCCCTCCTTCCACCCTTTCCCCAGCATTCCTTGCCACCCCCCCTACCCCACCCCCGCCCCTTGGAATGGCAATGTCTCCTGCAGCTGTTGCGACAGCTCCTGATTGGCGCACAATAAACTCCTGGGTCTGTTTTCCCATAAGGTAAAAAAAAAAAAAAAAAAAAAAAATTCTTTTTCAATTGCTGGGCTCTGAGCAACGTTTGCAGTAGGGAAGGGAAATGAAAGCGGCCCCGTAGCTGGGTCCTTTGTGCCAATTCAATGTACCGCGCGGGGGCTGCCACGGCTGAAAATATAATTGGTATCGGTGCTTGTACAGGCTTGTGCCGTGAGTGCCCCTAAGTGTCAGCGCATTTGCCCTTTCGGAGGCTACTGTTTGTCCCCAGGTGATTCCTGAGCACTCGGAATGGCCCAGAAGAAACTGTATAGGTTTCCAAGAGGAGAAAAGTTAACGGGAGGAATGGCCTCAACGGCCGCAATTACGCCAGAGGCCATCTTCCAGCACAACAGCGCCACCAGCCGGACGCAGTCCCAAAGTACATCGCTTTTTAAAAAAAGGAACCTAGTAACTTGTTACTGACCTATACAGGTCCTGTCACTCTCCAACCTGACATTTTGGAACAGGTCAACTTGGATTTGGTGGCTCTCAAGAGAAGGGGACAAAAATCCTTAACAGTCAAATGGAAATTCTTTATTCAAGAGCACAGCTGGCCTGGCCCTGACATTATCTGAATTGTACACGAAACGGTGGTGGCGATCCCTCTGGGGAGAGCTCCATTCCTCACCTCATCACATGAAGCAAAGCTGCTACCTCAGTGGGGCCCTCAATTCACAGAGTGTCCCCCAAGTGCCTGCCTGGTTCCCTGGTGGTTTAACTAAGCTGATACCCGATGATGTCCACATTCAACCTCGGCACTAACAATGCAGAATCAAAAGTATGGGGGCGCCTGGGTGGCTCAGTCGGTTAAGCGTCCGACTTCAGCTCAGGTCATGATCTCGTGGTTCATGGGTTCAAGCCCCACTTCGGACTCTGTGCTGACAGCTCAGAGCCTGGAGCCTGCTTCAGACTCTGTGTCCCCCTCTCTGTCTGCCCTTCCCGTGTTCGTGCTATGTCTCTCTGTCTCTCTCAAAAACAAATAAACATTAAAAGAAAAAAAAAATCAGAAGTATGCGTGGTCATTCTGCTCAATGTGCAGAACTCGAGGCAGTGCTGATAGCCCCGGCTAATACTTCCCGTGATGAGGCCAGGTACATTTTTACTGCCTTTTGTGTTGTCAGTGGGCTGGCTGTCTTGTCTGCAAGACCGGCCGATCGAAGACGTTTTTCTTGGGAGCGGCAAACCATGGAAACAAATTAATCTGCCAATCAGACAGCCTGGGTCATTCAGAGAGATGCCCACAGTCAGGACCCTTCTCCGGTATGACCAGCCGGAATCAGCCTGTTGATCCAGCCTTCAGTGGCCATACCACTGCCTGGACCCATCATTGCACCAAACATGGTAACACATCCACCGCTGTGGACAGAGCAGAAAGTAAAGATTTGTATCTTTCTGATGAAGAAGCCACCGCTACATACCAGCTTTGGGATGCCTCCCCAAAGTTGGACCGTCTGTCTTACAGTAAAGAGGCTGCACTGCATGGGGCATCGCTCCTGCCTGCTCTTGGACGATTGACCACCTCAGACCTTTGACCCCCCTCTCTGGACTCTCACTGGTGCCTCACTGCTGTGGGCAGATTTTCAGGTTATAGCGTTCCTGTTCTAGTCTGAGCAGGAGACTGGCCACACCACTGTGGCCCTTGTAACTAAGCCATGCCAACTTTTTGGCTTTTCACACCATCCACAGTCTGACAAGGCTGCCTCTTTGTTGCAAAAGCCACCCAACCCTGGGTGTTCGTCAAGGTATTTGCTGGCCACGCCATCCTCCCTACCAGGAATGGCCTCCTCAAAAATAAACTCAGCTCCTGACTGCCTATCTCATCTCCTTTTGGTCCCCACCCTCGAGTGAGACAGTGTGGTCACTGCACGCAGTTGTCCCCGGACAGGAATCCTCCTTCGGCCATTTCTTAGGTAACGATCGGGACAAGAGGGGTGGATTCTATAGACCTTTTCTGGAGATTTGAGATTCTGACTAATCCTGGGCATAGACAGAGCTTCCTTTTTTCCTCCAACAATAACCCCAGGCCAGTCTAGCCGGTACAGCCTCCAGTTGTCAGCCTGGCAAAGGGGGCCTAGGGGATTCAAACTTCATTCTGATTTAGCCACCTGGATTCTCCTGATGGATGTACACGATCCCAGGTCACAAAGGTAATGACCACTCGGTTGAGTACACTGCTTGCCCAGTCCCCCTACGCTGGCCCACAGAAGCCAAGGTGGGAGATATAATAGGTCTCTGTACATTTTGTCGCACTCACCCCTGGCCCCTCCTGATAAAAGGTCAGGGTGTGAATAGGGAAAGACTGGAGAAGAGGTGAAGATATAGCTATTGGCATGGGGCACACTCCTCCCATAGCCACGGAGGCCTGGTGGCACCCAGATGCCAGCGGGAGCAGGGAGGGAGGGATGATTAACATTCTCTTTGTCCCCCAAATCCTGGCAAAACCATCACCTGGTTGATAGGAGTTAAGCTTCAGCCAGAAACCTGACCCACCTGGCTTTGTCATCCTGTCCGCATGCCATGGAAACAGGAAACACGTAGGCAGGGATGGTCCCAGACTATGCGGCTGTGCCCTTTGTCACCAATGGCAGCTCCTGAATACGGAAGCCCTCCCCCCTCCCGCCCTTTACTTGTACAAACACACCATCCAGCCCACCCCTGTTGCACTTTGACTGGTACAAGTGCACAGAATTTCCCTGTCACCCGAGTGGTCTTGGTTCATATGTGGCGGATGAGGCCGTACCTCCTTGGTGACACTGCCCATGTGGCTCAAGCAAAGCAGTGTAATGATGGCACAAATCAGAATTCACCGCAAATCTTGAATTGGAGTGGCATGTGAGTCTTCAAGGCATATGTTTGTATGTGGGCCATGGAATCTCTCCGTCAGAGATGGGATTGCTTTTTGGCCCATCCACTGCCTCTTATAATTATTGGCAGTGATAGCAGAAATCAGCAGATTAGTCCAAAACTCACTTGTGAGAATTTTAAAGGATAATGGCCCGGGTTTAGACTCTATCCTAACTGTCTGGAATAAGACCTACTGATTCCCTTGGGACTGATTCACTGGTGACTGGATCTGGGACCCTCGGTGGCAAGTCTGAAGCTAATACTTTTAGGGTGGCCTCATCTTGATGCTTGAAGTTCTATAGATAGTAGCCTTAATTAAATTCTGTATGCGACAGATGGAGCAGATTTGGTCCCAGTCTCTGTTGATCAAACTAATCAGAGTGGCGGATGGAGTGGCATATTCATGTGAACATTCGAGTCAGCCAATCGTGCGCAGGGTCGATGGTTGGGAGAGGCAAACCACATCGGCCCTGGGCACCGCTGTACATTTTTTACCGGGCATGTCAAGAGTATAAGGCCCCGACCACTCCATCTGGGCTATTTCTTAGGGTTGGGTGTGTCCGGTAACCTTGAGGAATGAAGCCCTATCTCTAAGACAAAGAGCTTGCTTATTGCCTTCTGCAAAAGAGGCAGCTTCCCCGTTCTCATGTTCCCCAGACGCAACAGCCCCCAGAGGGCTCCTCCATGTGCCCCTGTGGGACTTGGAGGGCGAGGGAACTGATGCAAACATGATGCTTTTGAACTTGCTGTGCTGTGAGCAATAAAGTTCTCTGTCTCTGCTCCAGGAGTCGTGCGTCTTCTGGCAGCATCCATCAACAGGTTGACATTAACGTCCGGTAACAGGTTGACTTATCAGCTTGAAAGTAGGGCAAGATCAAATTCCAAATACTCACATGTAGTGAGGGGAAAGGGAATAAATGGTCACTGCTAGAAAGGGCCTTGGGAGAAAGGCTGACCTTGGGTGTTATCTCAGTCTGCTCAGGCTGCCGTGACAAAATACCATGGACTAGGGGCTTAAATAGCCGACATTTCTTTTCTTACGTGCTGGAGGCTGGGAAGTCCAAGATGAAGGTGCCAGCCAATTCATTTCCTGGTGAGGACTCTCTTCCCGGCTTGCAGATGGCTGGCTACTCACTGTCATCACATGGTAGGGAAAGAGCTCTCCCTTCCTCCTCTCACAAGGCCACCAACCCTACCAGATTAGGGCCCCATCCTTAGGTCATGTAACCTTTATCACCTCCTCACAGGCCTATCTCCAAATACAATCACATTGGGGTTAAGGCCTCAACATATGAATTTCAGACATCAATATTCAGTTCATAATCAGTGTCACTCAGGTTTCAGTTAAGACTATAGATGAGATGGGGCGCCTGGGTGGCTCAGTCGGTTAAGCGGCCGACTTCGGCTCAGGTCACGATCTCGCGGTCCGTGAGTTCGAGCCCCGCGTCAGGCTCTGGGCTGACAGCTCAGAGCCTGGAGCCTGTTTCGGATTCTGTGTCTCCCTCTCTCTCTGCCCCTCCCCCGTTCATGCTCTGTGTCTCTCTGTTCAAAAATAAATAAACGTTAAAAAAAAAAAAAGACTATAGATGAGAGAAACCTTTCAAGAAATATCGAGAATATGAGGAAGTTGGCAAACTATGGAGAAGGGACTCTGAGTGGTATGGCCAATGTTTTGGGAGGATGAGTCGGGGCCAAGGAGAAACAGAGCACTGGGGGGACTGAGTATATGGCCAGGAGGGCCAACCTGTGGAATCCACAGTTTCATAGGTGAGTGACAAAGATAGGCATGAGAAGCATTAAAACAAAACAAAACAAAAACCTTTTATTGAGGTAAAGTTATTAAAAGTCAGCACTAGGAAAAGTACCCAGAAATGGGAAAACTCTTACCCATGACACATGGATAAAATCCCACGGATATAACAATGAGTAAAAGCCAGATACAAGCCCACCACACAGTGCATGATGCCATTTAGATGAACTCCAAAGATGGAGAAAATTCGTTGACGGTGCTGGAAGTCAGGATGGGAATGCAAGCTGGTGCGGCCACTCTGGAAAACAGTATGGAGGTTCCTCAAAAAACTCAAAATAGAACTACCCTACGACCCAGCCATTGCACTAGTAGGCATTTATCCACGGGATACAGGTGTGCTGTTTTGAAGGGACACAGGCACCCCCATGTTTATAGTAGCACTATCCACAATAGCCAAAGTACGGAAAGAGCCCAAATGTCCCTCGAGGGATGAATGGATCAAGAAGATGTGGTATATCTATACAATGGAGTATTACTCGGCAATCCGAAAGAATGAAATCTTGCCATTTGCAACGACGTGGATGGAACTAGAGGGTATTAGGCTAAGCGAAATTAGTCAGAGAAAGACAAATATCAATTGACTTCACTCATATGAGGACTTTAAGACACAGAACAGGTGAACATAAGGAAAGGGAAACAAAAATAATATAAAAACAGGGAGGGGGACAAAACAGAAGAGATTCATAAATATGGAGAACAAACAGGGTTACTGGAGGGGTGGTGGGAGGGGGGATGGGCTACATGGGTAAGGGGCGCTAAGGAATCTATTCCTGAAATCATTGTTGCACTAGATGCTACCTAATTTGGATGTAAATTTAAAAAAATAAAATTAATTAAAAAAAAAATAGAAGTCAGGAGAGGGGCATGCATTGATGGGGTGGAGGTTCCAGAGAGGCTGCTGGCATGTGGAAAAGGGCTTGTATCTTAATCTGAACAGGGGTTATATGGGTATATATGTGCAAAAAAAAATTATCGAGTGTATGTGTAAAATTACTGTTATACTATAATTTTTTTAAAAATCAACCTTTTTTGAAAACCTAAAAAAAAAAAAAAGGTGGGCATTGAGCCAAATTGATCACCCACATACCTTTCACCTAATCTGAAGTGACGTCGCCAGTAAAAACTGCCCACACGCAGCCTGACCCAGAACATGGAGTCCCCTTGCCCGCCATTCTTGTTCAAGGGGAAGCTTGTATCACTGGGGCCCACACCGGGGCGCTTTACTTCTGCTTGCCTGGGCTCTGGAGAACCTCTTGTGTGCGTCTCTTCCCAACACGTTCAGGAACATTAGTAGTTTGAAATTAGCCATGGTGGAACCATACCTCATGAAAACTGGCAAATGTGGGGCACCTGGGTGGCTCAGTCGGTTAAGCGTCCAGCTTTGGCTCAAGTCATGATCTCATGGTCCATGAGTTTGAGCCCTGCATTGAGCTCTGTGCTGACCACTCAGAGCCTGGAACCTGCCTCAGAATCTATGTCTCCCTCTCTTTGCCCACCGCCCCCCCCCCCCACTCGAGTGCTATCTCTCTCTTTCAAAAATAAATAAACATTAAAAAATTTTTTGGGGGGCGCCTGGGTGGCGCAGTCGGTTAAGCGTCCGACTTCAGCCAGGTCACGATCTCGCGGTCCGGGAGTTCGAGCCCCGCGTCGGGCTCTGGGCTGATGGCTCAGAGCCTGGAGCCTGTTTCCAATTCTGTGTCTCCCTCTCTCTCTCTGCCCCTCCCCCGTTCATGCTCTGTCTCTCTCTGTCCCAAAAATAAATAAACGTTGAAAAAAAAAATTTTTTTTTGAAAAAAGAAGAAAATCAGCAGATGCTACAAATCAGGTTTATTTTTTGAGAGGCGGTTGTGAAACAGTTAACCGTCGCACCAATGGACCCTCAGCACCCCAGGCTTACCCAGGAAATGACTGATGCTAAGGATAACTAGGTGATAATATTTAATTATATTAACTATAATGATAATTAGGCAAGAGTATTGCCTACTCGAGTCTCCAGACCCCGAGTCCTTTTCACTGTGTGGTGCATCCCAAGGACCTGGCTCCCATTGGCCAAGTGGCCATCGAAGGTTAAAAGGGAGAGACCTTGATGCTTTCTACCTCAGGAATGGGTCCGGGTGACAGGGCAGGGCTGGGGGACAGGTGGTGGGTGTACTAAGCCCATCTATTTGGAGCACTCTGTGGGACCCCCACATACCTAGTTAGTCATGAGTTCCTGACCTGTACCTCCCAGACAAGTATTCATTACACAAGTATTCGTGTGCTAGGCACTATTCTGAACAGTATGGACACCAGAGAAGAGGCAAACCACCTCCCCCCACCCCCATCAGCAAGAGCTACAGGTCAGTAAGTGACAGAGCTTTTTCATTAAGACGTATCTCTCCTCTGTTCCTCTCATTCCCCCTTGATCTGCCTTAGTTTAGGCCTTTATTATCGTTTACCTGCACAGTTCCTACCCAGCTCCAGGTCCTACGGGAAGATGTAGGTTCAGGGGGGCCTGAAGCTCATAAAACCAAAGGGGATATTGCTCTTTCAGAAGAGAAATACAAACTGGGGCGCCCAGTTGGTTAAACATCCCACTTCAGCTCAGGTCATGATTTCACGATTCATGAGTTCGAGCTCCACATCCGGCTCTGTGCTGACAGCTCAGAGCCTGGAGCCTGCTTCAGATTCTGTGTCTCCCTCTCTCTCTGCCCCTCCTGCTTGTGCTCTCTCTCTCTCAAAAATCAATAAACATAAAAAAAATTTTAAAGGGGCGCCTGGGTGGCGCAGTCGGTTAAGCGTCCGACTTCAGCCAGGTCACGATCTCACGGTCAGTGAGTTCGAGCCCCGCGTCAGGCTCTGGGCTGATGGCTCGGAGCCTGGAGCCTGTTTCCGATTCTGTGTCTCCCTCTCTCTCTGCCCCTCCCCCGTTCATGCTCTGTCTCTCTCTGTCCCAAAAATAAATAAACGTTGAAAAAAAAAATTTTTTTTTAAATTTTTAAAGAAATATACAAACTTATGAAAACACAATTATATATAACCATGGGAATGCACTGCAAGGGGCCTTCAAAGGGCCTTGGCAGGGGCCCGTGTGGATGACGGTCCCTGAGGCTTAATCCTCCTGGAGAATTGGCCTTTGCCGGGCCATCTCCCCACTTCACCCAGAACAAGGTGAAAAATAGTCCCTTCCCACCTCCCCTCCCCTCCTCCCTTACCCTACCCTGTTTTACCTCAGAATCGATGGCTTCCTTTCCTGTTGACCCCACAGCCATCAGAAAAGGAATTTGATCTTGCCCCACAAGTAAATATATATATCACACTCACATGCTTTTATTTCTGATTTTCCACCACTGCCTGTGGATAACTAAGGGGCAGGCCTCCAGGGACAGTGTTGGATGTTGCTACAGCATTAGTTTGGAAATCTGCAGGTCCCGGGGATTTCTCTGAAAGCTTCTGGATGAACAAAGCACATCTTGCCGCACCAGGCAAAACGGTCCCCTTCCTCTGCCTCAATGAGGGTGAGACTAGTTGTCTTTGAGATGGTTCGTGACTGGTAGGGGTGTGGACAACCAGGAAAATTGAGGGGACATGCAATCTGTCTTTTGGCCCAGAAATTGGAGATGGGAGCTCAACTCTTCTTCCAGAGTGTTGACTCCAATTGTGTATTATTCAACACTGAGTAACTCAACCTAGATTCGGGAGTGGGAGGGATCCCAAGGCAAGACGAACACCTGTAGTGTGGGTCTTTCCCCTGGCAACAGGGGAAGTCAGCCAGGAGGAAGGCTGACAGCCGGGGCATACCCACAAGGAAACCTTCTGGAATGGCCCTAGGCATTTTCTTTTTCTTCACGGAACACGCGAACAACCGTATTTAGTGGAGGCTTTAGTGTGTTTATTCTGTCCCTCTGCTAATTCCTATCAGAAAACTTGACCTTGAAGTGGATCCAAGTGCCTGAATCTCCTGGGCCTCCAGGGGGCGCTGCGGCCCAACACTCAGCCTGGCCTGGAGCCTTGTGCCTAAGGCACCACCTGGGATCGGTTGTCTGTGGTGTTGCAGCCCCCTTTTGGGGGGGGGGGGGGAGAGAGAGAGAGACAGAGAGTTAGTTTTGATTTTTGAAATCCTGTTCTAAGGCCCAGACCTACAGGGAAAATGCTCTGCTCTCCTGCATCCCCTGGGATGCCCCAGGTGCTCCACCTTGAAGCCCCTACTGCAAATCCACGCGTTCAGCTCTACTGGCCTTTACAGATGCTGTCCTGGTCTCAGGCTCAGGCCCTTCTTCTGTACCGGCCCCAGTACTTGCCCCTGCATCTTTACAGCCCAGGTCACTCCCTCTGCAGTGACACCGAGTGTTCGTTCACAAGGCTCTCGCCGCCACACCGTGGTGCCCGTGAAGCACAAGACAGAAAAACACACCCGGAATTCCGAGAAACAGACTTGCTGGATCTAAAGCAGAGACACGTACCTCCAACCACAAGGACTGACTCAGACTTTCCTCGCTGGCCTTCCATTCACTGGCCCAACTGATAACCGTCATCACCCAGAGGCCTTGGCCCTTGGTGCCGTGGCTCTAACCCAGAAGCCTTTCTCTGGGGCTGCAGGACCTGGGAAGCCTCAGACACCATCCTGGTTGGTTTCTTTCTGGTCCATGTGGTTAATAATAGAAACCCATACAAGTCAGGAGCCCATCCAACCTGGTCTTAGCTCAGTGCCATTAACAGTCCCTTTCTGCCCCACGTTAACTCTGAGCACCCATACCCCGACCCTACTTTGGGAAGAGTCTTCTAGAGCCGTGAAGATCTGCAACAGCCAAGCCCTTCAACCACCATGAAGAGGAACATGGACCCTGTTGCTTCCAGAGAAGAAAGGTGGGGCAACAGTGAGGGCACGCCCTCCCCTCCCCTCCCCTGCCCCCCCCCCCCCCCCCCAGGAACCAGCCAGATGAAAGGCCTGCTGTTGACAGTGGTAGCCTGTGTTGGGGGAGGAGTAAGATCTTTGGTGTCAGGTGAGCAAGGGACTAGCACAGAAAGGGAATGGAGGGAAGAGTGGCAAGGGACATCTAGATCAGGCATCAAAGGGCTCAGAATGTCCCTAAACTAAGTCCCTAAATGTCTACTCAGGGAGCCATGAACATCTGGAAGTTTCTAAGCAAGTGGTGGCAGGAGAATGGAGGGTGACTGGGCTGGGCAGCTGGGGGCAGGGAGATAGCTACGAAGGTCATCATCAGACAAGGGCGGAGTTCTCCTCCAAGCCAAAGTGGAGTCCGGTAGAGGACAAATAAGTTTCATTGTTAAAGATACTCACTGTGGGCACTGGGGCAGGGAAGAGGACCCCGAGGGGGAATCCTTACAATCTGACAAAGAGTTGGCTGTGGTCAGGGTGAGGAAAGTATCCGAGATGAACCCCTGGGCTCCAAGCCTGATGGGCATCAGGAGGAGGTGCCGTGGACAGACAGGAGGGGTGGGGGTGGGGGGGCAGGAGGAGGAGCTGGTTTGTGGAGACGAAGCAGCCTCATCCCAGGCCCAGGGACAGAGCTATTGCGTTAGGGACCCTCCATGGAGGCAGGTGCTCCCCTCCTCCCCAGGGAGTCAAGGCCGCCTCTGTCCTCACCAGCTGATATTCAGGACTGGCGGAAGCAGGAGGGAGGCCCACACTAGGAGATCACGTCCCCAAGACAGCCTCTGAGGCTGTGGAAGATCACCGGCTCTCTGAAGGGAGGAGGGAGAAGGCAGCAAGGCACAGCAACCCGGGGCACTCACGGGGTCAAGAGAGGCAGAGTGGTCTGACCATCTGGATGGCTTCCCTGGGAGGGAGGGGGGAGGCTGGAGAGCCCAGTGCCGCAGGGAGTCAGAGGGCCTGAGGCCTGAGAAAAGAGCAAACAGCAGCAGAGCTGGAAGGGAGCCAGACCGCCAGGGTTTAGGAGTGGCTTGCTGGGGGCTGGGGAGGCATCCTTGGTGGAGTGCTCCCAGGACTCTCAGACACAGGAGGGGCACATGTTGGCAGGGGAGGCGGGGACAAGGGGAGGGCTCCTTTAAGAATGCGGAGGTCTGAGCAGAGGAAAGAAGGACGACCAGATGGGGCAGCATCAGGAGGTAGAGAAGATGGGACTTAGTAGAGGGGTCCCTGGGTCCGCATGTTTTTCGGGGGTGCACGGAGAGAACAGAATGGGCGATAAGACTGAGAATGGATGAAAACCACGAACGGCTGAGAGAGACAGGCAGGATCCAGCCGCCATTCCCCGGATCCTCTCCGCGAAGTAAGAGGTAGGCTGTCTGCTGGTAACGTAGAGAGCCAGAGGTAGGTTTGAAGGTCAGAGAGAGGCGTGAAGCACGTGCAGAAAGCTGTGAGGGTTTCTCTAAAGCAACACTTCCCAACCGTGATGGGTGCATACGTCCCCTGGGATCTTGTAAAACTGTAGGTTCTGATTCAGCGGACCCGGGGAAGCGCCTAAGATTCTGCCTTTCTAACAAACTCCAGGTAGTGCTGATGCTGGTGGTCCAGGGCCCACGCTGGGAGGAGCAAGGATTTAGAGTCAGGAAAGAGACTGGCAGAAGAATTCACCCTAGGGAGAGACCTACCTTTGATAATCTCACCCGGGGTAAAAGCTGACACCTGGGGAAGTCCGGGTGGGAGCCACAGGTCCTGCAAGTGATGGGGAGGGAGACATGGAGAAGAGGCGAGAAGTCAAGAGAGAAGGCAGGGGAGCCTCCAGGGTGATAGGAGGCCCAGCAGTGTCCCCTGGGACCCCTCATCTAGGTCGATGTGGGTGGCTCACCAACTGCACACTTGGAGGTCCCCCAACAGGATGGGAGTCGGCTGGGGCCGGAAAGTGGTATTCCGCGGGGTGGGGGGGGGGGGGGGGGGCTGAAAGGGCAAGTCGCAGGCAGAGCAGGACACCCCCATGCCGCCCTGCAGGGCAGTACTGGACTCCTTCTGGGCTTGTTCAAAGCTTAGCCAGCATACACCAGGCCAGAGTGTGAGGAGAGGGGCAGAAATGGCTCTGCTCCTGGGAACAAGGGTGGGTTGATTTTTGTGCCAGAAACTAAAAAAACAAAGAAAGAAAAAAGTACTGAAACCCGCGAAGGAAGACGCTGGGGAGAAAGAGGAGGTGCGTTGGGCTCTGAGTCCTAACTCTGAGTCCCCAGTGTCTAACTGGCAATCAGAAATCAAGAGGTTTCAGAAAGGCACGGTCCGCCAACGTACATGCTGTAGGTTTAGGCAACCCAGGGAAGGGGCCTAGGGATGGGGTGCGCAGGGACGCCGCTCGCTCGGCTGCCTGGGGCCCAGCCTAAGAGAGAGAGGGAGCTTTGAGTCCTCGGCTGAGGTCACACCGAGGTCAGGTTCACCAGGGGGAAATACAAGGAGGACAGCAGGGTGAGCAAAGAACAAGAGTAAAAGCTTGGAGGCGTCGGAATGAACAGCAAGTGCAGGAACAGGGTGTCAGCGCGGGGAATACGGCGGGTACTCGGAGAGGGAGGTGAGGCCAGAAGCCCGAGCTCTGTCCCGCGGCGACCCCGAGGCGGCGGAGGTTTCTGAGGGCGGCGTGGCGCGCTCCCCTGGCTTTGGCCTGGCTCCCTCGCGTCGCAGCCCCGTCTGCCCCCCAGCCCGGGCCTCCCGGGGCCCGCCCGTCCCCCGCGTTCCTCCCCGCGGCCTCGGCCAGGCCGCAGCCCCCAGCCCCGGCGACCGACTCGCCAGGATCCGCCCCACCGCGGCGGCCCGGGCCCAGCCGCTCCTCCCCCGATGATGTCACGTCCCCGGCCGCCCCTCGGCCGGCCGCGCCGCCCCGCCCCCGCCTCCCCCGGCCCCCAGTCCCCTGGGCCCGCCCGCTCCCGCCATCCCTCCTCCCGCCCGCGCTCCCTCCCTTCGACTCCCGCTCCCCCGGGAGCGGCGGCGGCGGCGGCGGCGGCGGCGGGATGGCCCGGGCCCGCGGCCAGGCCCCGGGGAGCGGCGGCCGGCGGCGGCCGCGGCGGGGCGGCGCGGGAACCGGGCCCCGGGGGGAGTCGGCCGGGCTGCTGCTGCTGCTGCTCCAGGTGCTGCCGCCCGGGGCTGCGGCAGGGCCGGGGCGCCGGGGCACGCGGGGAGCCGGCGGCGGCGGCGGCGGCGGCGGCGTCTGCTGGCCCGGCGCTGCCCCTGCCTTTCCCCGGGACGCGCGGCTGCTGCTGCTCCTGCCGCCGCTGCCGCCGCTGTCGCCGCCGCCGCCGCCGCCGAGCTCCGCGCCAGCAGCCTCCGCCTCCCGGATGGTAATCAGCGCCCCGCGCCGGCGCCGCGGGCGGGCGGGAGGTGGGGGCGGTGAGGGGGAAAGGGCGGGCGGCCCCGCGCCCCCGCCTCGCCGGAGGCAGCTCCCGGGGCGCTCGCCCCCCCCCCCCCTCCGACGACCGCGGCCCTGGGCAGCCGCCAGAGCGCGCCTCTGGGGCGCCTCCGCGCGGACCGGGTGCCGGCTCCGCTCCCGCCCTCCCCGCCTCGCTCGCAGTCCGCCCGCCGGCGCTCAGGCCGCGGGGGAATCCCTCCATCTCCCCGCCCCGCGCCCCGGGAGGGGAGGGGACAGCGCCGGCGCTCGCGGACCCGCTTTCTCCGAGGGAGCGCCCGAGAGGCGAGCGCGCACTGAGACGCGGGGACTGGGCGCTGCGCTGAGCTCCCGGAGGCGCCCGGTGCCGTCGGGTCGGGCCGAGCCGAGACGCCCGCAGCCGCGGCGGGACCGCATTCCCGGCGGCGGGGGCGCCCACCGACTGCGCGCCCTTATGTTCCCCGCGCAGGACACTCTGCCCCGCGGCGGGCTGAACCTGAAGGAGGAGCCGCTGCTGCCCGCCGGCCTGGGCTCGGTGCGCTCCTGGATGCAGGGCGCGGGCATCCTGGACGCCAGCACCGCGGCGCAGAGGTAAGCGCTCGGACGCGACCCCGTGCGCTCGGGTTGGAGTGCTCCGCGCCGCCTTCGCTCAGCCTGCTGAGCTGCTGGGGCGAGGGGTGGGGGGGAGCCCCCAACTCTGGACAGTGCCGGCAAGCTCTCCTGCCCACCCTGCCCCGAGTGCCTCTGCTTCCTCCTGAGGCTGTGGGGCGGGCCGGGGCGGGGCTTCTGCCACCTCTGCCGCGGTCCCGGCTCTGATTTCTGGTTTCTGACTGTCGCTCCGGGGCCGGGCGGTCCACGGCTCTAGAGTAGAAGGTATCCCCGCTGCCTGCTGTCCCTGAGCCATGCCCCACAGCCACCGGCCGTCAAGGAACAGCCAACCCCTCCTTCGTGGGCAGTCCCACTGCCTCTCCTTGTCCAATTCCGCGGCTCTCTGCCAGGAAAGGCACAAAACCCAGCCCCCTTTCTGCTTTCCCACGCCCCTCAGAGTTGAAGGAGGGGGGTGTGCCAGAGCCAGAGAAGCGGCTGGGGGCTGAAGAGTAGGGAAGAAGCGAGGTGGGCAGTCGACTTGGCTTGAATGATTGGGGCTGGGGCTGGGGCTGGGGCTGGGGCAGGGGCAGGGCGCTCAGGTCCCGCCTCTCCTCAAAGTGGTTTCCTGGTGGTCCTGGGGGAGGCAGAGGGTCCCTGGGAACCCAGCACCCATGCCCGTCTCCTCTGACGCCTTTGCAGGAGTATGGGCAGGGGGCCTGGGTGGGGAATGGACTCCTGGATTTGGGAAGGAAGTTTAAAAGGTTTGTTGACCTGTTCCTCCTAACACCTGGACCCCCGACTTGTTGTGCCCTGCTTGTGGGCGGTGCGTGTGTGTTGGGGCTGGGAGGGGGATGTTAGCTCTCCTGCCGGGAGTTCTCAGTGGTTGGGACTAGGGAGGTGCTGCCTCTGCACACCCCCAGGGCACTTGGGAGCTGGGCTTCCCAGGGGTCTGAACAGCTACTTGTCCAGCAGCCTGAGGGGATTCTGATGGGGGGGAGGAGGGTGCCAGGGCAGAGCAGGTCTGGCACCCTGCCCCAACATTCACATCCCCAAGCCTGTTCAGGGGACACCAACCCGAACCTCAGCCCTTACGGACACACACCTTGTTTCATGTGTGAACTGAACCCTGTGTTTCTGCACCCCTGTCCTTTCCTGATTGTCGGAGGGAGTGCTGGGGGGGGGGGGGCGGCTCTCTCTGGAACTCATCTCTTCAAGAGGAGAGGGTCTTGCCGATGAATTAATTTACATAGCTTTCCTCGTGATATAACTATATTTCAGAAAAATGGGTAAGTAGCAAACCAAAACCCACCTGTTCTAATACAACGACTGTTAACGTTTTTAGTGTATTTCCTTCCCATCTTTTTTCCCATTCACATTCCGCGCGCCCCCCCCCCCCGGGCTGTGTATACAATTCTGTATCCTGCCTGTTTTTCTGTCGGTTCTGTTTTTTTATTTAATTTGAGGTGGTCAGTTTCTTAATGGGGGGCTCCCTCATTTTCTCCACCATCGGCTGTGGTGAGAGCTCCTTGTAAGAGTGGGTGAAGAGGTCCAGTGGGGCCTCGGGGGTGTAAGTCCCTTATTTCTCTCCCACCTGACCCTCTGCATCTGTCTCGAGCCAGCAGATTTGATGAGGGGGAAGCAGATGCACAAGGAGGCAGTGCACTTGTAGCCTGTGTAGTTACAGAAGTGCAGGGATGAGGCCCTTTGCCAGGGGATCTGACCAGCAGGGATGTCATCTGCACGCGGGCATTCTTGAGTGGCACTGAGGTGTCCAGTCTGAGTCCCCAGGGCCACATTGCTGGGACTCAGTAGGCTTCCCCAGTTTGCCGAGGGGGCATTTCTCCAGGCCTGGGCTCCTTCTCTGCAAGTCCAGAGACTTCTGGGCCTCGGGGCACAGACTGGGAGCCCCTGCCCCCATTTGGGGGACTCTGGGCCACCTCCTTCCACAGGGGAGCACGCTGAACCTTTCTCCTCATTCTTCTAACAGCGGCCCGTCGTCTCTCCAGTTTGTGTCTTGGTCCCCAGTCAGTCCTCTGCTCTGGTCTTTCCCTCCTGAAACAGCAACAACCAACCTTCCTTTCTCTGCCCCTGCCTCTTCAACCTCTGCCCAGCTCCGCCCTGTCGCACCTCTGGGAAATGTGCCCAGGAGCACTCTTCCCCAAGGCTGCTTGGGATCTGACAGTGTCCTTGATGCCTTTGCCCCACAGCCCCCTGATTGTCAAGGCTTCTAGACGTTTCCTCACAGTCAGAGGTCAACTTTTAACAGTAGCACTCCCTTGCCCTCCACGTCTTTCCTCCCAGGTTTGAAGGTTAACCTCCCTCCCCGCCCCCCCCACCTCAGCCTCCTAGCCCACTGCTCCAGCCCCAGTCTCTCACCCCCCCCCCAAATCATCTGCCATGCCCTGGGGGGACCAGAGCAATATTTCCAAAGAACTTTTCTCCACTCTGTTTCTCTCCAATTAAAACCTTCAGTCACCCCTACTTCCTCCCAGGTATTCAGCACTCAAAGCTCATCTCCGTCTGGCCCCAAACTCCCTTGGAGCCCTTGACCTGATACATGGCATCTAACAACGCCTCTTGAAACAGTTCCCCTGGCCCCAGGATGCACAAAACCCACTAAATAAAGTCTTATGGTCTCGGGGACCACCCCTCACCCCAGCACCTCCTCCATTTGCGCCCTCCCACCCAGACCTCAGTTCTTAGTGCTGCCTAAGGATACTGGCCGCAGTATCAGTCAGCCTGTGCCCCTCCAGCCTGTGCCTTCCTTTAGGGCCAGGATAGTGGCTTTCTCATCCTGGTGTCCTCAGCACCAGGACAGGCTAGAGCAGTCAGCAGGGGGGCCAACGAGGATCTGCTGAAGGGCACAGGAGTGGATGTTAGAAAGTTCCCAAATCCCTTTCTGCTGGGCTCCCCTCTCCACGTCTGTGGACTCCAATATCCACCTGACTCCAGGAACCGGGTACTGGGACAGCCAAATTGTACAGAAGGGAGGGGTAGAGAAGGCCCAGAACCTGCCCAGATGGGTAAGGGAGGCTCTCTGCCAAGAGGAAGGAAGTCCTGAGCAGAAGAGGGGTAGGGAGAAAAGAGGGGCTCCGTGCCCTTGCCCTGGAGAGGCAACAGGGGAGGGAAGGGAAGTCGGGTGCAGAGGGCTGGCAGGAACTTCTCAGTGGGGAGCTCTGCGCAAGGATCCCTGGCCAGTGCTGTGACTTCATCTCCAAGCCGCAGGTCCCAGCCCCAGCCCGTGTGCCCCGGATGACCCTGCAGACCACGTCCTCTTGCTGAGGTGCGCGGCCCCGGCGGCAGCCCAGGGAGACCCCTGCAAGACCCAGACCCGCCCTCCGCCTTGAGCTGGTCCCAGCACACAGGCAGGCCCTGAGAGGGAAGCCAGCTGGGGCTGCCTTTCCTGTAAGCAGCTGCAGGCTGGCCTCCCTGCTAGGAAATGCTTTTGTTTGCTTTAATAATTAATAGCCGCTCCTCAGCCTGGGACCTGGCAGGCAGGCCTGTGGGTGGGTGGCGAGGGAGTGGGCAGAGAGAAGCAGGGTGGGCAGCCCTACAGCTGGAAGGGTGGGCAAGAGGAAGGGTGGGAGAGCTGGCCAGTGAGACCCCTTCCCTCCCACCCCCTCACTGGGGGACCCCCGGTGGTTGAGACATCTTCCCGTGGCAGGTGAGCCCAGCCGATGCCCGCATCGGGAATGGGGATATGAATCAGTGGAATGGGGCAGTGGGAGCAGGGGATACGAAGCAGCCCCAAAGCCTCCGCTCCCGCAGACCCCTCTGGACACGGTTCAGAGCCTCGGGGTCCTCCCGGTACCCACACCGTCCAGGTGTGTGCGCCCCCGTGAGCCGCCGCTTTTATCTTCCTGTTTTGTGGCACATCTGGGCTCTGGGCATGGTGGGCCGGGCAGGGCGCAGCCAACAGATCCTGTGCCAGCCCCAGCGTGATGGTTATCAGCAGTCCCAAGGGGCCCCGGGGAGGTGGGGGCCTGCAGGGAGCAGGGCCAGCGGGACACTTGGAGGAAGAGAGGACGCAGAGAAAGGAGAGACCCATGCGGCGGTGCCAGGATGGGGAAAAGAAGAACTGCGATTAGCAGAGACTTTAGGGAAAGGGGAGGCAAAAGGATGAGATACAGGAGACCTGCTTTTTGTTCCACACCTCCTGGGGGAGGGCAGGTTAAAAGCCGCCCCCCCCTCCGCCATTACAGATGCCTTCGGGGCTTGTCCCCATTTCCCCAGCTCCCCAGATTCCAAGGTGGATCAGGCCCAAGCCAAGACATTGCTCAGAACTTCGGCCTGTCCAGGCGGGCACGAGTGGGGGGGAGGCGGGAGGAGCTGTCTCTGGGGGGACGCCAAACTCCAGCCTCGGCCCCTCCTCCTCTGAGGGTTTGGGAGGCTTGTTTTAGATTGCTCGTGTTTATTATAAGCGTGTAGTCAAGGACATAAGGAGCCCCAGGTGACCTCCCGAGGAGACAGCTGAGACTGTGAGATGCTCTCTGCCCTGGAAAGCTGGGGGGTCGCGGGGTCCAGCAGCTGCCTGGAGAAGGGTGCACCCCGCTCAGCCTGGCCAAGGAGCATCTCCAGGGGGCCGCTGTGGCCCCAGCAACAGCAGCCAGACAACTCTGCCGCCCCCAGCGTGTCCCCGCACGCATCCCCCACGTGCTTTAAAGCACAGGCCACCTGAATGGCCCTAGCTGTGAGGGTCGGGTTGTCCTCGGGGTCAGCTTGAACCTGGATTTCCTGCACATTGCTCAGGAAGCCCACACGCATCCCTGCCTGCTACAAAGCAGGTGTCCTCAGACCCTAAAGGAGCCGCACCAACCAGAGCTCTTCTGTCCCAGCCGCCTTTAACTTCTGGGCTGTTTCCAGAACAGAAGCTGGCAAGGGGGCAAAGTGGGCCCTGGCGGGATTTTGAAAACGAGCCCTTTGTCCCCCCACATCCGGGGTCTTGAGTACAAGAGCAAATGCCCCGCCACCTCAGCCCACTCCAGAGTCCACAGGAAACTGTTCTAAACATTTTGTCCAGAACAGTCTTTTGAAGAAAGCCAGGAGATGGGTAATTCTTTCTGGAGCCTCACAAAAGTGATCGACGTGGCTGTTTTCGTCACTCAGCTGCGTTTATCTGAAAAAGGCGCTCATGCGGCATGCTCTGTGCACTAACGATGCTAAGTGAACGAAATGTCTCTGAATTATAGGCTCCGGCGACACATGCACCAGGTGAGCCAGTTTTTAGGCCTATCCGCCAAGTTGCACTCAGTCCCTTGGGCTGTAATTTTACCGGCTTCCAACACACCGCGGGCCTCCCGATGGCTGGTAGTTGGTACCCCACCCAAATCCCCTCCGGACCCTTGGTAAAGGGTCTGCTTCCCCTGCCGGCATCTGCCTCCCGGAACCTCCGCAGGCTGCCAGGGCCCGCTCTGCCCGCTTGCACGCCAGGCCACAAAGTACCTTAGAAACGCTGCCCCGGGAGCCCTCAGCCAATGGCTGAAGTTGGTGGATGACTACCCCAGCTCCTTCCTCCAGCCCTCCGGCAGATAACTCTGCAGCACCTGTTCTAGACTGTTTCCAGAGCTCCCAGCCGCCTGAGCTGCGGTTGCCCAGGGCAGTAACTTGTTGATAAGGCACCCTTTAGGGAGTGCCTTTCCCTGTCTCATTCCCCAGCCTGGCCAAGTGTTTCCTGGAATCACTGTTTGCCTTTGAAGCCTTGCCTCTCCAGACTTCAGGGACTCTACTCCTGCTGCCCTTCTTTCTTGTAGATAAAGGATTCATAGCCAGAGACATGCCTGTAGTTTCTCCCCGCATCCCGGTGGCGGTCTTGGGCAACCGCATCTTGGAGACCACAGAATCAGAGACATTGGCCTTCATCCACATCCGTCTGTCTCTAAGCCAGTAAGAGAGCGGACAGTGGCCCCACCTCCCACCGATAGCCCACCTGCACCCAGCAGGGGCTCTCAGACCTCTCTGCACCCCTGCCCCCCCCCCCCCGTGTCTGTTTTCTGAGTTTGAGCCAGTCTCTCTTTTCTTCCTTTGTGTTCTTTCATCTTGGTTTGTTTCCTCATTACAAGAGCAAAAGTCTCTCCTTACCCCTCCCACCCCTCTCCCTTTGGGGCTTGCACTCCTACTTCGGGATGTTGATTGGTCACCTCCTGCATGTTGGGGGTGCAGGGTGTGGGGGGGGGCCGGGAAGGAGAAGGAAGGATAGTCCAGACCTACCTCACGTTCTTGCTGATGTGCTGACCCTTATGTCATTCTCTGTCTCTTGCTCATAGGAAATACCGGAATGCCTTTAAAGTAAAACTTATTCTATTTCACCTTGACCCTCTCACATGTCCAGCCAGAGTATGAGCAGGGTGAACTGCAAACACTCACAGACCAGGAGCGAGCCCTGGGTGTGCCCAGCAGGGGTCTCGCCCACTCTGCGGTCCTCTCCGGGTCTGCAGGGGGCTGGAGCTCTTCCTCATATTGTTCTGTCCTTGTTCACTTGATAGTAATCCTGTCGGGAGCTGTAAACTAGCCACCTGTCCCACTGTTTTGCCTGGATGTCTGTGAGCCGGGGAAGAGGCGGGTGCCTCAGACCCGCTAAGCAAGGTGGGGAAGGGACGACGATGCTGGGCTGCCCCAGGAATGGAACTGAGCCTGACCCCACTTTGGGGTAGGGCACAGGTGCGTGAGGCAGTGCAGCTGCTCCGTGTCCCCCAGCTGGCAGCACTGGGTGCTGGTACGCAGGCCCCAGGCAGGGGGCAGAAGGACCTGCTCTCTTCTCTCTCCCTGGGTTTCCTGACCTCTCTCCCCAGGAATCCCCTCTTGGATGGAAGGCAGCCCCGCGAAGGGAGTTTGGCTTGGGACTTGGGCCAGACTTCCTAGGTCTGGTCCTTAGAAGCCTGGCAGGAGCTGGCAGGCAGCCAGGACCCGGGACTGACTGACATTTGCCAAGAGGGATGGATGAGAGAGACGCATGCCAACATCATTGATTTACTCTTGGCCTGGAAGTGCAGGGGTGTCTGTGAAGAAAGGGTACACTGAGTGGTCTAGGGGATTGCGTTATTGCTCGGCATCCACCCCTTGTCTGTTAAGGCCCCTCTCCTTGGACCTTCCATCCCTGCTGCCTGAGAGCCTTCTAGACACCTTCCCTAGGCTAGCTGACAGAATAAAGGGCACAGTGATCGGGGAGGGCTCCACAAGCCCACCCTTCTGCCTTTTCTCCCCTCAGGTGGTCCTGGAACCTGACCCTGGGAGCACCTCCTCCCACCACCCCTAAACTGGTCCTGGGGTCAGGGTTGCTGCCTCATTAGCATATGCATCCACAGTAATCAAGGACCTGCTGTGATCAAAGCTCTTCGGGCATCCCTGCTTCTGGCAAATGGGAAGCAGGAGGGTCAAGGCCAGGACTTGAAAGGACCGGCAGCCTGAAAGGGAGGGGAGGAGAAGGCTGAGGAAATGGGAAGCTGGAGGGGGAACATCCCTGCAGAAAGGGACAAGTGGTTGGTGAGGAAGAGAAGGTGTGGGTGGCCCTCCTCCAACTCCTTGATCAGAGAGAAAGAAGACCATCGTTTCTGCCTCTGAAATCAGCATTTCACATGGAATGGTGAAGCTCTCAAGTAGGCTTAAAGAGGTAGAACACTGGTCCTTTCATTGTATTTACTATAATATGTAGAAGGAGGGGCGCCTCGGTGCCTCAGTGGGTTAAGCGTCCGACTCTTGATTTCGGTTCAGGTCATGATCTCATGGTTCGTGGGATCTGGGCTCGAGCCCCACATAGGGCTTTGCACTGACAGCACAGAGCCTGCTTGGGATTCTTTCTCTCCCTCCGTCTCTGCCCCACCCCTCCCCACCTTGCGTGTGCTTGTGTGCACAGTGCCCTCGCTCTCTTAAATAAACATTTAAAAAAATCCTGAATAAATATGAGTAAAAACATAACAAGGCTCTCAAGCCAGGATATCCCAGATATTATGGTTTTGCATGAATATCCCAGCACCATCACCCTCATCCTATCCACATCCCTGGGGCAGCTTCTCTTTCCCACCCCACTGCACCCTCCCCACAGGCATCATCTTCTAAGCCCTGCCTGGCTTCAGAACCTTCTGGTGGCCTTTCCTTGTATTTATCAAACCACATCCCTCAACATCCATTATCTCACACAGTTTCTCAGAGTCAGAAATCAGGGAGCAGCTCAGGGCTTCTTATGAGGCTGCAGTCATCTGAAGGCTTTGCTGGGGCTCGTAGATCTTCTTCCAATGTGGCTCATTCACGCTGTTGGCAAGCTGAGGGCTGGCAGAAGACCTTGGGTCTTCTCCATGTAGACCTTCCACATGGCTGCTTGAGTGTCCTCACAAGATGGCAGCCAGCTTTGCCCTGGGTGGCTGATCCAACAGAACGAGGCAGAAGCCACGGTGTCTTTTATGACCTAACCTTGGAAATCATATGCTCTCATTTGTGCTGCATTCTATTGGCCACACAGCCCAACCCCGATACAGTCTGGGAGGGGACTGCACAAGGGCGCGAATGCCAGGAGGAGGGGATCATGGGGCACCATCTTGGCTACCACACGCGGGAACGCCAGCCTGAGCCAAGTCAAGTAAGGTCCATTCCTGGAGGGTGTCGCAGGGCCCCCCACATACACTTGTGCACGCCATGAAGCCTCATTTCCCGGTGACTGTGGCCACAGCCACCTTTTGTAGAAGGAGGATCTGAAGCTACGAGAGACCCAAGGAACACTCTTTTTAAGAGTGGCCCGGAGGAGAAAGTCTAAACTCCATGGCCTGGTTTTTGTGTCTCCGCAGTCTGGCACTACCAATGCAACTTTTCTTCTCTTCACTTTCTAAAATCTAGAAATCTAGGGGCGGCTGGGTGGCTCGGTCGGTTAAGCATCCAACTTCGGCTCAGGTCACGATCTCGCGGTCCGTGAGTTCGAGCCCTGCGTCGGGCCCTGTGCTGACAGCTCAGAGCCTGGAGCCTGTTTCAGATTCTGTGTCTCCCTCTCTCTCTCTGACCCTCCCCCGTTCATGCTCTGTCTCAAAAATAAATAAACGTTAAAAAAAAAAAATCTAGAAATCTAAAATCTAAAATCTGGTCCAGTGACACCAACCCTCACACCTACAACCATTTCTCATGCTGTTTGTTCTGCCCCTTGGCCTGCTGCAACTGTCGAGCTCCTAGTCACTCCTCAAGAACCAGGGGAACAGCCACCGTCTCTGTGAAGGCTTTCCCTCACCTCTCACAGACAGAAGTGATTTGCCTCTATAGATTTTTTGCATAATAACATCTTTTGGGGAGTACCCACCACCGTGCCTTGTGCTATAGCTCTCTGTATCTGTCTTCCCTCCCTTCCAGGCATTTAATTCTGGCCCCACTCAGTGCCATGCGTCCAGTGCTTGGTACGTCGTTGAGGCTGAGGAAATACTTGATGAATAGGGCCTTTGTTTTCCCTCTGCTCTCACCCAGGCCTTGCTTCTAGGAATCGTTTCTGATGAGCCAGGAGAAAGTCTGGGCAAGGCTAGACCAGAAGGTCCTTCTGCCCAAGGGAACCAGCGTGTATCTTTCCCAAAGTGTGAAGGCAGGTCCCTATATACCTACGGAGGACACCCCCTGCCTTCAGACATAGCCCGGGTTGTGGGCTGGGCAGATTAGTGGTCCTGCACCAGTTTCATGTCACGGGCTGGGGTACAGCGGGTTGTTTGTTCCAGAACCTCCTAGCTGCCCCCTGATGCTCTAAAGGGCAGTCACAGGAGCCTCTGGTCAGTTAGATTGGCCACTCATATATGTGGTGTTAGAGATCAGCCTTTCAAAATGTGGGGCCCAGGGGAAAACCTGCCTCCACTGCTGCCTGCTGTGACACTTGTCAGCAGAGCAGGCTAGGGTGACCGCCGTCTGGGGAGCCCTGTCTAGAACTGAGATCTCTGGCAAAGGCAAGGATGGAATGGGCCCATCCAATCTAATTTCTTGCCCAGACTCTTGCCATGTCAGACCCACGTCCTGACCGGCACACCTTCCTGGTCGGAGGCGATGGGGTCTTTCTCTCCGGAGGGCACTTCCGGTGGTTTTCCAGCTCCTTTCCTCCTCGCAGTGGCGTGGGCCTGGCACGCGCACATTTTGAGAAGCAGCCCCCCTCCAACCTCAGGAAATCCAACTTCTTCCACTTCGTGCTGGCCATGTATGACCGGCAGGGGCAGCCCGTGGAGGTGGAGCGCACAGCTTTCATCGATTTCGTGGAAAAGGACCGTGTGAGAGGCTCGTGGGCCAGAGCATGGGGTGGGGAGGGAGGGCTTCCCGGAACCCCCTCCCACTGGGCAGTTGAATGGACAGCCCGTGAGGGGGCGGGCAGAGAGGGGGGTGGAATGGATGGAAGGGAGGGAGAGGGCGTGGGATGAGGTGGCTGGGGGGGGGGGGGAGCTGAGGGGAGGCTGGAGGATCCACGTGAACACTAAGCATCCTCCCCATCTTGTCCCTGCAGGAACCTGGGGCCGAAAAGACAAACAACGGGATCCATTACCGCCTCCGATTGGTGTATAACAATGGTGAGTGACGCCCAGAGGAGGTCCAGGATCCCCGAACCTTGTGTGACGTAGAAGGCCCCATTCCTCTGGCGGAGGAGGGCCTGGCTCCAGGTGGGGAGGGTGTGGCGTCATCGGAGGCCCCAGCAAGCCCTCTCCACCTCCCCACCCTTAGGACTTCGGACGGAGCAGGACCTCTATGTGCGCCTCATTGACTCCATGTCCAAGCAGGTGAGCCAGCCCAGGGGATGCTCAGGCCCATCCCGCCCTCCTCTCGGACCCCATTTGAGTGTGAATCCTCATCCCTGCCCCCGCCTCCCCCATGCTGCTCCTCCCCACTGGGCCAGCCCCCACACGGCAGGAGGGTGTGCATGGCCTTGCCCTGCAATCTGGAAGAAGGTAATATTTGGACAAAGGCTCTTAGGTTGCCTCCCCTAGAAGCCCCGACTAGAGGGGCATTCAGGTGCATGGGCTTTATTGGGGAGCAGTGGAGAAGCACTCAGGAGAAGGGGAGAGAAGGAAGCAGGACAGAGAAGGCTGAGCGGGGCTCAGCAAGCACGTGGTCCCAGCTGGAGTCTAGCCTCAGCCTGATCCGCAGGGAGCTCTAGAGACGGAATGACACCGAGTTGCGCCCCCTTGAGGCAAGGAGGTCAGGATTCTGTACCCTGTATCGGTCAGTCGTTGGCTGCGGACCACTCCCAAGGGGAGAGTGTAACTTTTGAGACATTTCCAGGCTAGGCAGCTCCTATGTGCTGAGGGCAACTCTCAAGAGAAAGCCCTTAGCAGCCTACACTAACCACAGCTGGGGGATGGGAGCACTGGTCCAGGAAAGGGGACCGGGTGGGACCCCAGAGCTTCTACTGCAGATCCTTAGTGCCTTGCTGCCGTAGAAGGTCACAGGAGGCTCAGAGGCCGGCATAAGGAGCTTGGGGAAATTGAAATCTGAGTAAATCCCTGTGGATCCTGCCAAAGGCAGGGCCCCAAGACTCAGGGCTTCTTCAGAGAAGTTGTGAGTGCTGGTAAGGAGCAGGGTTGTGTCACAAATGGGCCAGTCAGTGGCCTGGAATGCAAGGTGGAGACGGGCTTTCCCACAGTCTTCAAGTAGCCTCCACCCAATCCCCAGGCAGAGGAAGAAGTGGTTTATTTCTAGAAAGCCTGCGGTCACCGCGGTGTGGGAGGCAGACCAGGCAGTGTGGCAAACGGGACCGTGCAGGGGACAAATGTGGAAGGGGTTGGAGGAGGTCCAGAGAGACAGGGACCCCACAAGTGAGGGCTGACCGGGAGGCGCAGAGGGTTAGAAAGTGGGAAACCAGAGCTGCGGTTTATGAAGCTCGCACTCCCTGCTTCGGGGCAGAGCAGATGCTAAGGGACCCATGGGGAGGCTGATAGAACTGTGCAAGGGGGACACGGGGGCCTGGGCTGAGGACACGATACGGAGAGCCCAGAGGGACAGTGCCTCTGAGCAGGAGGCAGAGGTCCACCAGGGGCATGGAAACAGTGGAGGAAAGAGTGTGTCTACCCCACCAATAACTTGACCTTGGTCCTTGTGGTCTGGGGACATCCCCGGCCTCAAACAGAGCTGGCTCTGGAAAGTGCGGCCTGCGGACAACCAGAATCTGTAGACCGACCTCGTTGACACTCTAGCCCATCCCGCCCCCCACTGTGGTGGTCCTGATTTGGCCCAGATCCCAGCTCCTGCTTTGCCTTCTTGGGCGCCCCAGAGGCCCAGAGCAAGTTGGAGGGCATGATCTTCCCTGGGGGCGGGGCTCATCTCTTCCCTCCACTTGGACTTGAGAGGAGCCTCCTTCCCCTCGAGCCTGTGCGCTCCCCCTCTCCCCCCAGGCCATCATCTATGAGGGGCAGGACAAGAACCCCGAAATGTGCCGAGTGCTGCTCACTCATGAGATCATGTGCAGGTGAGAAGGTTTGGGTCACTTGCACCTTGCCCCTCGGTCCCCACCAGGCCCTGCCCCTGACCACTGTCACCC
The DNA here is from genome assembly GCF_018350155.1 of Leopardus geoffroyi. Classification (NCBI taxonomy): domain Eukaryota; kingdom Metazoa; phylum Chordata; class Mammalia; order Carnivora; family Felidae; genus Leopardus; species Leopardus geoffroyi. The sequence continues at coordinate 29,555,613 of NC_059336.1, forward strand.
CCCTCCTCCTCCTCGCAGCTCCCTAGGGAAGCCGGGTGGGGGAAGGCGGTGAGGGAGGAGGGAGGCCCTTGAGCACAGTGCTGGCTGAAGAGAGGGTCCTTGAGGCCCCATTAGCCTGGCCTGTTTATGTGGCTTCGCCAAGTGTTTTTGTAAGAGAGGCCTCCTGCCACCACTGGAAAGCTTAACTAATAAAGCTCAGGGGAGGCTTGCTTGGGGGAGGGGGGGGGCAGGGTTGGGCCTCCCGGATTAGCTCAGGAGCTAGAGAGAGGAAACTTTGCTGCTTCCTAGGTGAACCTCAGGGTGCTCCCTCAGCGGGGTGGGGAGGGGGAGCGGGGCGGTGGCGGGGGGTGGGGGGCACAGCTTTTGGCTCCCCTTCCCTCGTTACCCCAGAGCTTGGCATTTCTTTTTTTTTTTTTTTTAATTTTTTTTTTTTCAACGTTTATTTATTTTTGGGACAGAGAGAGACAGAGCATGAACGGGGGAGGGGCAGAGAGAGAGGGAGACACAGAATCGGAAACAGGCTCCAGGCTCTGAGCCATCAGCCCAGAGCCTGACGCGGGGCTCGAACTCACGGACCGCGAGATCGTGACCTGGCTGAAGTCGGACGCTTAACCGACTGCGCCACCCAGGCGCCCCCAGAGCTTGGCATTTCTAGGCAAGGTCTCCTCCGGAGATGCCAGTCATACAGGGTCCTGAGAGGCAGTTCTTCATGCATGGAGAAGAGAATAGTATTCAAAAATCTGGTTGGGACACTGGCTACCTTTGGGAAGAGTAGTGACAAGGAAGAGGCATGAGGGGGTTTCTGGGGCTCTGATCACATCATCACATTTGGTCTGGGTGCTGGTTGCCTGGGTGGGTTCACTTTTTGAAAACTTATGAGCTGCATGCTTCCAGTTTGAGCTCTTTTCTATGTGTATAAAAAGTGTCCAGAGAGAGAGAGGGAGAGACCCTGTAGGTGGCCGGCAGCCTGCTTTTCCTGCATCCGCCAGGAGCAGCATGCCATTGGGACAAGGGTTCCCCAGCCAACCTTGCACTCAGGACTGGGCTCTCCAGGTCCCCACGAAGACCCTTCCTTCTCCCCCAGGCTCCTGGGAATGAGTCCCCTGGACCAGGGATTCCATAGTCAGAGACAAGACATCAGTATCCTCATCCTGAAGCATGTGTGCAAACTCGTGCGCGCGTGCACACACACACACACACACACCTTCTCCTTCCCTCCCTTTCCTCCTTCCCTCTCTCCTCATCTTCCCCCAGCCGGTGCTGTGACCGGAAGAGCTGTGGCAACCGGAACGAGACACCCTCTGACCCGGTCATTATTGACAGGTACAGGCTGGAGGCCCTGGGGGGCCAGGGCGGGCTGGGTTCAGCCGCGGGGCATGGTGGCACACCCACCCTCCTGTTGGTGGCTCTAAGCAGAGACGAACTGTCAGACTCCAGGGAGCTGCCACCCCTGGCCTCTGAGCGAAGCTCCCGGTGGTAGATTTCTGGGGTTGGGCCTAGGAGTGTGGTCCCTGTGGAAGGGCACCACTCTGGGGAGCCGGGGTGGGGGGGGGGGTGGGGGCCGGAGGAAGTGAACCAGAGCCCAGAACATGGGCTGGGAGGACTGAGGGGCTGGCAAGAGAAAGGCAGGGTAAGCAGGGTTCCAGTCCCCCATCCCATTCTACCCCTGCACTGCTTGACTTGACGTCTCTAAACTCCCGTTTCCTTCGTTTGAAAAGTGGGGACATACTTGGTGGGTTTCAGTCACAGGATTGTCAAGGCGATGCGTGTAAAGATGCATGCTGCCACCACGGTGTTTTAAAAATTATTTTGTTTCCTTTTGAATCATTCTCCTTATTCTCATCTCAATAGATAACCATTCACAGGAGCAAAAATTCGGGTTTAAAAGAGTTTATGGGGGGGGGGGGTAGGCTCCCACCTCTGCGTCTCACCCATCCATTGCCCTCCAAACAAGCAACCGTTGTTAGCAGTTTCTTGGGCATCTTTCTTGAGATAGTCTGCACATAGATGAGGAAATGCAGATACATATTCTTTTTGTACCTTTCCTTTTATGTTTATAAAAATAATGGCACACTGACTGTACTTTTCAGCTCCTTTTCTCTTCTCTAAAAAACGTGTGTATCTGGGAGGTTCCATCAGGACACAAGAAGTCTCTTTCTTCTTTTTTGCTACTGCAAACTATTCCATGGGATGGAAAAGCCATAATTTCTTATAGTCTGCCATTGCTGGACAATTTGGCTGTTTTTGTTCCTTTTCAGGGATAAAATGTTCTGCAGTGGCTTACTTTCTCCATGTGTCACTTTGCACATACATGTATTTATATGAAGGATACTTTAAAAGCAGCACTTCTGGGTCAGAGGAGATATGCATTTGTAATTTTTTTAATGTTTATTTATTTTTGAGAGAGAGAGCATGAGCAGAAGAGGGGCAGAGAGAGAAGGAGACACTGAATCTGAAGCAGGCCCCAGGCTCTGAGCTGTCAGCACAGAGCCCGATGCGGAGCTCAAACTCATGAACCATGAGATCATGACCTGAGCTGAAGTCAGATGCTTAACTGACTGAGCCCCCCAAACGCTCCTGCATTTGTAATTTTAATAGTTATTGTCAATTTGCCTTCTGTGGAGATTAGTTGGTATTCGTACCAGCAGTTTTGAGAACGCCTGTTGCCCACCCTTTGGCCAATTAAATATGTTGTTTATTCATTCAACAAATATACATTTTTTAATATTCACTCTGTGCCAGGGTCTCTTCCATATTCTGTGGATTAAGCAGTGACTGAAACAGACAAAAATGCTTGTGTTTATGGGCTTATGATCTAGCAGGGGAGGTGGATACGAACTGAATGAGTGAAATGGATATTATCTTAGATGGTGGTAACGGCCAAGGAGAAAAAGCAAACGTCACGAAAGATCAGAGAGTGCCCAGGAAGGGGGTATTGCAGTTTTAGAGGATTTAAGGAAAGCCTCGCTGAAAAGATGACATTTGAGCCAAGGCCTGAAGGAAGTAAGGGAGTGAGCCATGTTTGAATCCAGGGGAAGAATATTCTTGGCAGGAGCGTACCTGATGCATTTAAGGAGGAGCAAGAAAGTGCAGGTGACCGGAGGAAGAGGGACCATGGGAGGAGGTGGTGTCAGAGAACCAGCAGGTGGGGGAGGAGGCGGGCAAGACCATGCAGACAGGGCCTTGTAGGTTGCATATAGATCATTATAAGGACTTTGGCTTTTATTCTGAATGGCATGGAAGCCATGGGCAGGGGAGAGGGGGGCAGGCAGGAGAGGCTTGGGAGGGGAATGAGATGACCTGATTTATATTTTAGCAAGATCACTCTGACTCGTGTGTTGCAGATGACCTGTAGGAGGCAACGGGGGAGGCAGGGAGTTGAGTTATGAAGCCAGTACCGTTATCCAGGTGAGGGTAAGCGGAGGCTGTTATAGACAGGGTGTTAGGCAGGAAGTGGTTGGATAAATTTCATAGGCAGAGCTGACAGGATCTGTTACGGGAGGAGAGACAAAGTGACACAGAGAGAGGGGAGTTAAAGACATATCCAAGATTTCTGAGCTGATCAGCCCGGAAGGACAGAGTTCCTATTTCCCGAGGAGAGATTTCAGGACAAGTGGGTTTGGGAGGAGAGAGGTCAGGAGTTTGGTGTTAAGATGTTTGTTAAATGTCCAGGGGGGTTGATAAGCAGCTGAAAACATGATGATGGATCTCAAGGGAAAGGTCCAGGCTGCAGATAGAAATCTGAATGAATGAATGAATGAATGAAGTCGTTAAGAGAATCAATGCTGAATGAAAATAGAAGAGGTCCAAGAACTGAATCTGGGCTATCCAGTGTTTAGAGGTCATGGAGATGCAGAGCCAGCGAAGGAGAATGAAAAACAGCAGCCAAGGCAGTACAAGGAAAGTCGGAGGAGTGGAATGTCCTAGAAGTCTGGATAAGAAAACATTCCAGGGACACCTGTGTGGCTCAGTCAGCAGCTAGCTCTTGATTTCCACTTAGGTCATGATCTCATGGAGACTAAGAATTGACCATTACATTTAACAATGAGGGGGACATTGGTGACCTGAACAAGAGCTATTCCAATAGAGTGGAGGGGCAGAAGTCTGTTAGGAGGGTGTCTGAGAACGGGAGAAGAGAGACTAGAGGCAGTGAACAGAGGAACTCTGGTTTTGCTCTAAAGGGATCAGAAGGGCGCCTAGGTGGCCCAGTCGGCGAAGTGACCAACTGTTGGCTGATTTCAGGTCATGATCTGGCGGTTGGTGGGATCAAGCCTGGGGCAGGCTTCCCTGCCTCAGAATCTCACTGCTTGGGATTCTCTCTCTTCCTCTGTCTCTGCCCCTCCCCTGCTCTCACATATGCATACCTGCACTCTTTCTCTCTCTCTCTCTCTCTTAAAGTAAGTAAATAAAATACTTTTTTTAACATTTATTTTTGAGAGGGAGAGAGAGCGGGAGACGGGCAGAGAGAGAGGGAGACACAGAATCCAAAGCAGGCTCCGGTCTCTGAGCTGTCAGCACAGAGCCTATTGCGGGGCTCGAACTCACCTGTGAGGTCAAGACCTGAGCCGAAGCCGGATGCGCAATCAACAGAGCCAGCCATGTGCCCCAAAATAAACATTTCTTAAAAATTAAAATAAAGAAATCAGAGAAATGAAAAGGTCAAGAAAAAAAATACAGCGTCTTCCTATGCTGAAGAGAGAACCCAGTAGGAAAGGGGGAAACGATGCTACAGGAGAGATAGAGGTGGAAATTGCTGAAGCCATGTCCTTTAGTCAGCAGAGGGCATGAGATCCCATGCACGGGTGGAGGACTGGTTTAGCTGGGAGCACAGACAGTTCTCAATGGACAGAGCAAGGAAGTCAGAGAGCCTGGACCCGGAAGTGGGCAAATCAGGACATCTTCTTTCCTGATTGCTTTGTTTTCTCAGTGTAAGGGGAAGCAAGGTCAACAGTGAAGGATAAGGATGGAGAAGGAGACACTAGGGCATGAAATAGTTGTCCAGGAGGATGAGTGAACCATGGAAACGTCATGTGATTACCAAGCAGCTACGAAGGGCCTGCCTCAGGTTTATGGTCATAAGTGAGAAATTTCTCCAGCCACACTAAACTACATGAGAGGGCAGGTGCAGAACAGGTAAGCAGTTGCATAGAAGCAGAATTAGGGGGTTGCCAGGTGAGTGTATTGAAACCCGAGAGGGCAAGAGAGCGAAAAGAGTATGCAAAGGGTGTTTACGAAAATGGAACCAGGAATTTAGGCTAGATAGGGAGAGGAATATGGGCGGGTGAAGAGAAAGCAAGATACATGGCATGTACGTTCTGTGATGGGGCGAAACAATTTTTTGGAGTTGAGGTACCAGAAAGGGGTCGAGCTGGAGGTTAGAAGATGGTGAGACCGTGGGTTGTCCGTAGGTAGGATTATTCAGGGATTACATTTATCAGTAGGATGTGGCCAAGGGAAGGTAGAGACAAGGTCACTGGAGGAGTGATGCTCACGGAATGCAGAGGAGAATGTCTTGGAAGAACTATCTATCTATATTGATAATGAAACCACCAAGAGTTATGACAGGATCATTGTCCAAGAGTATGGGTAGTGATGCAGCAGTAAAATCTTCAGGGAGTAAAGGCAAGTGATCTTGGGGTTGAAAAATGCAACAAGCAGTGGTCACTATATGTATATATATATTTTTAAATCTTTCTCTGTCAGCAAAGTGTATTGGGATATCCTGGTGAATTTCATTTCTGTCACTCTGAGGTTGAACATGGTTTCAGGTATCTAAAGTCTATTTGTATTTCCTTTTCTGGGGACTATCTGTCCATATCCTTTGTTTCTTTTTCTTTTTTAAAAAAAAATTTTTTTTTTAATTTTTTTTTTTTCAACGTTTATTTATTTTTGGGACAGAGAGAGACAGAGCATGAACGGGGGAGGGGCAGAGAGAGAGGGAGACACAGAATCGGAAACAGGCTCCAGGCTCTGAGCCATCAGCCCAGAGCCCGACGCGGGGCTCGAACTCACGGACTGCCAGATCGTGACCTGGCTGAAGTCGGACGCTTAACCGACTGCGCCACCCAGGCGCCCCTAAAAAAATTTTTAATGTCTGTTACGTATTTTTGAGAGAGACAGACAGGGCACAAGCGGGGGAGGGGCAGAGAGAGGGAGACACAGAATCCGAACCAGGCTCCAGGCTCTGAGCTGTCAACACAGAGCCCGATGTGGGGCTCAGACCCATGAGCCACGAGATCGTGACCTGAGCCGAAGTGGGACGCTTAACTGACGGAGCCACCCAGGCGCCCCCTTTGTGTATTTTTCTATGAAGGATTGGCTTTCGTTATTGATTTGTAGGAGTATATGTTAAGGAAATTAGCCCTTTGCATGTGTCGCTCTTTTTTCTTTCTAGTTGATTGTTATCTTGTAACTTCTTATGACGAAACTTGCCCAACCGCTCAATCTTTTAAGTGCTCTGGATTTTTGTCATCGTTAGAAAGGCCTCTGTCACACCAACATTATTTTTATTTTTATTTTTTTTTAATTTTTTTTTTCAACGTTTATTTATTTTTGGGACGGAGAGAGACAGAGCATGAACGGGGGAGGGGCAGAGAGAGAGGGAGACACAGAATCAGAAACAGGCTCCAGGCTCTGAGCCATCAGCCCAGAGCCTGACGCGGGGCTCGAACTCACGGACCGCGAGATCGTGACCTGGCTGAAGTCGGACGCTTAACCGACTGCGCCACCCAGGTGCCCCTATTTTTAAAAATGTATCCTATGGTTTCTCCTGGTACCTTTATGGTTTCATTGTTTACATGTAAATATTTGATCCATTTGAAAAAATAACCAAGTTCTTGTGTCCCATATAATACATACAGAAGAAAAATATAACAAGATAGAAATTATGAGGCATAATGATCAATGTACACCTGTGAACCTACCAACTAACTTAAAATTAGAACATTAAAAATACTATTTTTTAAGTTTATTTATTTATTTTGAGAGAGAGAGTGTGAGCTTGGGAAGGGGCAAAAAGAGAGAGAGAGAGAGAGAATCCCAAGCAGGCTTCACACTATCAGTGCAGAGCCCGATGCGGGGCTTGAACCCACAAACTGAGCTCATGACCTGAGCTGAAACCAAGAGTCGGATACTTAACTGACTGAACCAACCGGTGCCCGACACTAGAAGTGTTACTGAAGCCTTTGCTATCTCACACCGATGCCTACCTACACCTCTCCTAAAGGTGACGAGTAAATGAACTGTGGGTTTATCCTGAAAATGTCTAAAAAATATCTAATAGCTAAAAATTAGATTGTAAACAATATGTTTAGTTGTGCTTATTTTTAACTTTATAAAAGTGATATCGCGTTGTAGTAGTCTTCTAAAATGTTCTTTTTAATTGTGCTGTATTTAGCTATGGTTGGCTGTGCTTTGTTTTTGCTGTTAGAAGCAAAGCTGCCTTGAACATTCTTGTCTGTCTCTCCTAATTCGAACAGATGCAAGAGTGTGTTTAGGATGTCAACCTCAGACTGGATCTGCCAGGTCATAGGGTGTGGACGTGATTAACTTTAGGAGTCAAGGTCAAAGCATTTTTCAAGATGGTTGTCTTGAGTAGTGCTCCCAGCCACAGTGATTGAGTTCCTATTGTTCTCCATCCTCACCAACACTCACTGATGTCAAACCTCTTAGTGTTTGCCAGCCTAGTAGGCACACAGGGAATTTTGTGGGAGCTTTAATTTGCATTTTCCTGATTACTAATGAAGTTGAGCATATTTTTATTTGTTTATTGGTATTTGCATTACTTCTACTAAGTATATGCTAAAGTCTTGCCCATTTTTCTTTTTGAATTGTTCAGGTTTCTGATACTGATTTTAATGGTTCTTTATGAATCCTAGATACTGATCCTTTATCAGGAAGGTGTATTTCAAGTATCACGATGTAGCTGAATTTATCAATATTTTTCTCATGGTGTTTACTCTGTGTTTTATTTCAGAACTCTTTCCCTATGCTGAGTCATAAAGATATTCTTCTATATTTTCTTGTAAAGGTTTTACAGTTTTTCATTTTACAATTAGGTTTATAATCCATGTGGGACTAATTTGGGGGCATTGTGTGAATTAAGGAGTCATTCTAATTACGTTTATTTATGAATCACTAATTACTCTAGTATCACTTATTAAATATTTCATCCTTTCCTACTTAGCTGCAGTATCATCTATATTCGAAATCAGGTTTCCTTCTATTTGTGGGTCTGTCTCTAGACTCTTTGTTTTATTCCTTTGATCTGTTTGATAATCCCTGTGCTGACATCATGTTTTTTAATCACTATAGCTCTACAGTAATGATATAAACAAGTGTGTAGGGCAAGCCTCCTACCCTCTCTTGTTCTTGAGGAGAATATTGCATATTTTGGCCTTTTGTGTTTCCATATAAATTTTATAATCCATTTATAAAATCACTCACACACACACACACACACACAGATCTTTGGGTGCCTTGGTTAATATTACAATTAACTTGTACATTAATTTGGAAGAGAATTCACATCTTTTTGCTACTGAATCCATATCCATGAATATGGTTTCTCTCTCCATTTATGTATATTTTCTCTAATGCCTTTCAGTAAAGTTGTATAATTTTCCCAATAAAGACCACATATACTTATTTTTTTATTTATTTACTCATTCAATAAATATTTATTGAGCATCTACTATGTACCAGGCACTGTTCTAGACTCTGAGAATACCAGAGTAAACAGACAAAAGTATCTGTACTCATGGAGGGAGAAGACACAAGGAAGGTAGGCAAAAGCAGTAATTCTGAGTGTGGTAGAACGTGACATGTGGAAAAAAATAGAGAAAAAAAACTGATCAGGAATTTGGGAGTTGGGGAAATGTGATTTTTAAATGGAGTGGTCACCGTAGGCCAAATTGAGAAGGTGGAATTTGAGGAAAGATTTAAAGAGATGAGAGAATGAGCCATTCAGATGTATGAGCAGCTTATTTTTAGTACAGTTTATATTTTGTTGCTATTACAAATTATATCTTTTTTTATATTTTCTAACTTTTTGTTGATAGTATAGAGAAATGCAATTGGTATTTGCATGTGGATCTTTGTCTTTAGATTTGTTTTGCTTTTTCTATATAGACAGTCATCTTATGCAACCTTGACTGTTTCTTTTTCTATTCAATTCTTACGTACTTTTTTTTCTTACTCTATTCCACTGGCTAAACCTCAAGTACAGCACTGAGTACAAGCAGTGGCAATGGAATTCTTGTCTTGTTTTTTATTTTGAAGAAAATGTTTCCAATGTTTTACTATTAAAAACATGGTTAATTATAACTATTTGGTAGTATATTCCATCAGGTTAAAAAGTTTGGTAAGAAATTTTTGTTTTGGGAGGCTTTTAAAATCATGAATGGATGTTAAACTTCACATGTTACTTTTCTCTGCATGTACTGAGTTGATCAGATAGCTCTTCTCCTTCAAACTATTCATGTGCTGAATTTCATTACTGGTTTTCCTAATCCTGAATTACTACTGGTAGAAATCTAACTTGATAATAGTTTACTGTCTTCTCTATATGCTGCAGGAATTGGAATTGTTAATAATATTTTTAGAGTTTTTGTATTTATGTTCAACAGTGATTGGCTTGTAATTATCTTATCATATCCAGGTATGATTTTGACAGTTAGTGATGTACCAGCCTCAAATAATTAAAAGGGGCATGTTCTTTCTTTTACTATTTGCTGGATGAGTTTGTATGAGTTTGGAATGATTTGTTCTTTGAAAATTTGTTATAATTTGCCTTGAGTTTTTGCGGATGAGGAAGAGAGAATTTTTAAACCATTGACTCTTTTTTTTTTTAAATGGTCGTAGACATTTTAGGCCTTCTATTTCTTTTTTTACTTTGCTTTAGTGAGTTATATTTTTTAAGGAATTTATACATTGTACCTAAGTTTTCAAAGTTGTTTCCATAAAATTGTTCATAATGTTCTCTTATCTTTTTTCTCTTTGCTGTATTTTTAACTATGAACATTTTCCATTCCTGGTATTAGTTGTTTGTATCATATCTTTCTCTTCAATAAGGTTTGTCAGCAATTTGTCACTTTTCTAAGACTTTTAGCTTACTCAATCTTTTTCCAATTTTTGTGTGTTTGCTTTGCATTACATTAATTCTGCATCTATCTTGATTTTGTCCCTTCTCCCTTGACTTTGTTTTGTTCTTTCCTAATTTCTTGAGTTGGACACTTATTTCATTAATCACTGACCTTCTTCCTTACTAATACAATCATTTAAGGCTATCACATTTCTTTAAAATACTACTTTCCTATAGTTCACATTTTCATATCTCATATTTTTATTATCACTCAGTTTCAAGGATTGTTAAATTTCTGTTATTCTTTTTCAATGCATGGGATACTTAGAGGTGTGTTTTCTTGTTCTTTATTTTTAATTAACTTTATGGGGCGCCTGGGTGGCTCAGTCAGTTAAGCGTCTGACTTTAGCTCAGGTCATGATCTCATGGTTCACAGGTTCGAGCCCCACATCGGGCTCTGTGCTGACAGCTCAGAGCCTGGAGCCTGCTTCATGGATTCTGTCTCCCTCTCTTTCTGTCCCTCCCCTGCTTGTACTCTGTCTCTCTCTCTCTCTCAAAAATAAAATAAAACAGGGGCACCTGGGTGGCGCAGTCGGTTAAGCGTCCGACTTCAGCCAGGTCACGATCTCGCGGTCCGTGAGTTCGAGCCCCGCGTCAGGCTCTGGGCTGATGGCTCAGAGCCTGGAGCCTGTTTCCGATTCTGTGTCTCCCTCTCTCTCTGCCCCTCCCCCGTTCATGCTCTGTCTCTCTCTGTCCCAAAAATAAATAAACGTTGAAAAAAAAAAAAATTAAGAAAAAATAAATAAATAAAAAAATAAAATAAAATAAAACATTAAAATTTTTTTAAAATTAACTTTATGAGGTATAATCGATATGCAATAAAATGTACATGAAGTATACAGTTTGAAAAATTATGATATATGTATATACTGATGAAACCATCACCACAATTGAAATAGTGAACATATCTTTCAACCCCAAAAGTTCCTTCATGCCCCCTTGGAATCTTTCCCTCTCTCCCCTTACCTGAATCCTCAGGCAACCGCTGATCTGCTTTCTGTCATTATAGATTTATTTGCATTTTGTAGAATTTTATATAAATGAAATTATACAATGTGTGCTTTTTTTTGTCTAGGTTTTTTTCACTCAGCATAATCTTCTTTGTGTGTTTCATCCATGTTGTTGCATGTATCAATAGCTCATTCCTTTTTATTGCTGAGTAGTATTCCATTGTACGAATATAGCAAAACGTATTTGTGCCAGCATCTCTTGATAGCCATCTGGGTTGTTTCCAGTTTTTAGCTATTACAAATAAAGCTTTATAAACATTTATGTACAAGTCCTTTTATGGACAAGTGCTTTCATTTCTCTTGGGAAAAATCCTAAGAGTGATGGTGAGACCATATAGTAAGAGTATGTTTAACTTTGGGGCACCTGGGCGGCTCAATTGGTTTAGTGTCCAACATCAGCTCAGGTCATGATCTCACAGTTCGTGAGTTCAAGCCCTACATCAGGCTCACTGCTTATAGCACAGAGCCCGCTTCAGATCTTCCGTCCCTCTCTTTCTCTGCCTCTCTCTCCCTCTCCCAAAAATGAGTAAACATTTTTAAAACAGAGTACGTTTAACTTTATAAGTAATTGCCTAACTGATTTCCAAAGAGGTTGTACCATTTTACATTCCCGCCAGCAGTGTATGAGAGTTGTAGCGCCTCTACATTCTTATCAGCATAATAGTCTATCTTTTTAATTTTAGCCATTCTAATAGGTGTGTGGTGGGGTCTTATTGCGGCTTTAATTTGCACACCTCTACTGACTAATGATGTTGAACATCTTTTCATGTGCTTATTTGCCATCCATACATTTTCTTTCAAGAAGTGACTGTTCAAATCTTCCGCCATCACTCCTCCTTTTTATTGGGTTGTTTGCTTATTACTAACTTGTAGGAATTCTCTATCTTCTGTCTATATTCTGTGGATAAAAGTCAGATATCTATTTTACAAAAAAAAAAAAATTTTTTTTCCAGCCAGTGGCTTGTCTTTTCATTCTCTTAGCAGTGTTATTTGAAGCGTATGAGTTTTTAAATTTTCATGAAGTCCAATTTATTAATTTTTTTTATGTATTATGCTTTTGATGTCATAGCTAAAAAAAAATCTTAACTCAATGACTTCAGCTTTCATTCTAGGAAACCAGAAAAAGGAGATGAAATTAAATCCAAAGTTAGCAGAAGAAAGGAACTAATCAATAGCAAAATAGGAAACAGATAAACAATAGAGAAAATCAATGAAACCAAAAACTGGTTCTTTTAGAAGATCAATAAAATGGATAAATCTATACCCAGACTGATCAAGAAAAAAAAGGGAAGACACAATTTGCCAATATCAGGAATGAGAATGGTGGCATCGCTATATATTCTAGATATATTAAATATATCAGGAACATTTTGAACAATTTTATGCCAACAAATTCAAAAATTTAGACAATTTATATTTAAAAAAACTTTTTTTAATGTTTATTTATTTTCGAGAGAGAGAGAGCACGAGTGGAGGAGGGGCAGAGGGAGAGAGAGGGAGACACAGAATCTGAAGCAGGCTCTAGGCTCTGAGCTGTCAGCCCAGAGCCCGATGCAGGGCTCGAACTCACAAAGCCGCAAGATCATGACCTGAGCCAAAACAAGAGCCAGATGCTTAACCGACTGAGCTACCCAGTTGCCCCCAGCCAATTACTTTTAAAGAGATTTTGAAAAGATGAAAAATATCTTCTACATTTACCCATGTAGTTAACCATTCTTTTCTGTAGACCCAGATTTCCATTTTTCTTATGTCTGAAGGGCATCTTTAATATTTGTTTGTATAGTACGGGGTAGAGAATTTGGGGTTGACTGTTGTTGTTAAGATGTTGTTCATTGTCTTCTCTTGCATGTCTTTCTGTTTTTGAGAGAGAGAGAGTGCGAGTTGGGGAGAAGGGCAGAGAGAGAGAGAGAGAGAGAGAGAGAGAAAGAGAATCTTAAGCAGGCTCCACACTCAACACAGAGCCCAATGTGGGGCTTGATCCCATGACCATGGGATCATGACCTGAGCTGAAATCAAGAGTCAGGATGCTCAACTGACTGAGCCACCCAGGCGCCCTTCTCTTGCATTTCTGATGAGAAATCTGTTACCATCATTATCTTTGTGCCTGTGTGCATACATGTCTTTTATCTCTGGCTGCTTTTAAGATTTTTCTCTTTATTATGCATTTTTAACAACTTGATTATCATGTGCCTTGGTGTAGTTTTTCTTCATGTTTCATATGCTTGGAGTTCATTGATCTTTTTGGATCTATGAGGTTACAGTTTTCTTTACATTTGGAAAGTTTTTTACTGTTACTTTCTCAAATATTTTTTTGCACCCCACTCCTTTGGGGACTTCAGTTACTTAAATACTAAACTGCTTGAGGTTTTCCTGAAGCTCACTGACATTTCATTTTGGTGGATTTTGTTTTATTTTGTTTTTCATTTGGGATAGTTTCTACTGCCATGCCTCAAGTTCACTAATCCTTTCTTTGGCAATGTTTCGTCTGTTGTTAATCCCTTCCAACATATTTTTTATCTCAGACATTGTAGTTTTCATCTCTACAAGTTTGATTTGTATCTTTTTTATATCTTCCATGTCTCGACTTAAATTTTTGAATATACCAAGTACTGTTATAATTACTCTTTTAATGTCTTTTCCTGCTACTTCTAACATCTGTGTCTATTCTATTTCAATTGATGGATTATTCTCATTATGGGTCTTATTTTTTTGCATCTTGGCATGCCTGGTATTCTGTAATTAGATGCCAGACATGAATTTTTCCTTGTGGGTGTTGGATATTTTTGTATTCCTATAAATCTTCTTGAGCTTTTGTTCTAGGATGCAGTTAAGTTACTTGGAAACAGTTTGATCTTTTTGAGTCTTGATTTCATGATTTATTAGACGGTTCCACAGCAATATTCCATCTAGGACTAATTATTCCCCACTACTGAAGTGAGACCTTCTTGAGCGCTGTACCCAATCTCTCATGAATTATGAGTTTTTTAAGTCTAGCTAGTAGAAACAGGCACTATTCCCATCTCCATGCGAGCACCAGGACTATTCTCTTTATTCCTTTTGGGTGGTTATTTCCTTGGCCTTGGGTAATTTTCTTATATGCACACACTGCTCAAATACTCTACTAAATACTCGAGGGAGATGCTTCAATAATATTTATATATCATATATTATATTATAGTTTCTGGTTCCTCTGTGTACCTCTCTCCTCCAGGTAGGTCTGTCCTAAGAAGTCTAGCTACCTTGGTCTCCATGGACTCTCAGTGTTATCTCCTCAATTCTGACATCTGCTGGGCTCTGCCTCAGTTCCCCCCTCCTGTGCTGTGATCTGGAAACTCTCAAAGCAATATGCTAAGACATTTGTCAGGTTCACCTCACTTATTTCCCATCCTTTAGGGATCACCGTCTCTTGTTCTCCAATGTCTATTGCCTTGAAAAATATTCAGTGCATTTTGTCTGGTTTGTTTTGTTTTCAGGCCACAGGTAAAGGTAGTCTCTGTTACTCAGTCTTGATTAGAAGCAGAAGTAGAAGTATGTTTTTTAGTTCCCAAGCATGTGGTGTTTTTCTATTTATTTTTGTTGCCAATTTCTAACCTAATTGTGTGTCTAATTGGGTCTACCACTTTATAATCAAGATTGTTAACTGTGTTGTTCAGATCTGTCTTTCCCTTTGTCTGCTTGACCTATTACGAATTGAGATATTAGGTTATCATCTTTGCATGAACTTTCAGCTTATCTTTGTGAGTTTCATCATTTTTTATATATACATATCAGGGGCACCTGGGTGGCTCAGTCGGTTAAGCGTCCGACTTCGGCTCAGGTCATGATCTCGCGGTTCGTGAGTTCAAGCCCCGCGTCAGGCTCTGTGCTGATGGCTCAGAGCCCGGAGCCTGCTTCAGATTCTGCGTCTCCCTCTCTCTCTGCCCCTCCCCTGTTCATGCTCTGTCTCTCTCTGTCTCAGAAATGAATAAATGTTAAAAAATATATATATATACACATATCTAAATTTATATATATTAATGTAGCCATCAAAACTTGATGGAACTCACAAAGATAAGCTGAATGTTCATGTGGAAGATTAATATATACAGTATGTAATTAATAATAATATATATTATTGGCTATTTTATTGATTGTGGACAAGTTTTAAAATCTTATAGCTCTCTTCTGGGTTGAACTTTTTGTGGGAATTTAGTGATCCTTTATTTCTAATATGCATGTGTATGTGTGTGTATTTTATTTTTATTATTTTTTTAATTAAAAAAATTTTTTTTGCTTTAAAGTCTGTATTATCTCATATTATTTACAGGCTCTTTCAACTTACTTTTGGTTATATTTGCATCATATGCCTCTTTTCATCTTTATTTTCAACCATTATGTGTCCTTGTGTTTCAAGAATTTCTCTCTCTTTTTTTAAAATAAAGTTTATTTCTTTATTATTTTGAGGGAGAGTGCACACGTGTGCAGGGAAGGGACAGAGAGTCGGATGCTTAAGCAACTGAGTCACCCAGGCACCCCTGGAATATTTCTCTTTTAATGGCATATTGCTGGATTTATTTTTATTTAATGTTTATTTATTTTTGACAGAGAGAGAGAGAGACAGAGCATAAGCGGGGGAGGGGCAGGAGAGAGGGAGACACAGAATCTGAAGCAGGCTCCAGGCTCTGAGCTGTCAGCACAGAGCCTGACACGGAGCTCGAACTCACAGACCGCGAGATCATGACCTGAGCTGAAGTCGAACGCTCAACCGATTGAGACACCCAGGCGCCCCGCTGGATTTATTTTTTAAATCCAGTCTATTTTTTAACTGGCAAATTAAGTCCATTTACTTTATTGAGATTATTGATTTATTTCAACTATTTTCTACCATCTTACTTTGTGCTTTTTTTTTTTTTTAATTTATTTTGAGAGAGAGAGAGAGAGAATGGGGAGGGGGAAGAGGGGGAGAGAGACAAAATTTTAAGCAGGCCCCATTCTTAGCGTAGAGCCCAACAAAGCTCGATTGCATGATCCTGGGATCATAACCTGAGCCGAAATCAAGAGTCAGATGCCTAACTGACTGAGCCACTCGGGTGCCCCTACTTTGTATTTGTTCTACTTCTTCTGTGTTTATTTTCCTTTCTTGCTATATAAAAAAATTGTGTATCTGGGCGCCTGGGTGGCTCAGTCGGTTGAGCGGCCGACTTCAGCCCAGGTCATGATCTCGCGGTCCGTGAGTTCGAGCCCCGCATCGGGCTCTGTGCTGACAGCTCAGAGCCTGGAGCCTGTTTCAGATTCTGTGTCTCCCTCTCTCTGACCCTACCCTGTTCATGCTTTGTCTCTGTCTCAAAAATAAATAAACGTTAAAAAAAAAAAAATTGTGTATCTTGTTTAATGCAGTGTATGTTTCTTATTCCATTTTTCCCTTTCCTGGTTAGAAGTTTATTCACTTAATTTCTATTCTTTTAGTTATCACCCTTGAAATTTTCTGTGTATTCGTAACAAAGTCATAATTTCTTTCCTGACTAATAGAATCTTGGATAGTGGTGTGCTGGAGCTTGCTCATATGAATTCACAAGAGCTAATTGTTGGGATCTCTTCCCAACTCCATATTCAATGACATTACACTGATAGCTTGAAATCAGCCATGGGTGGAACGTATATAATCATGGAAGTCAACAAACATTATAAATCATGGGTTTCCCCACTCTGGAAATTATTGTTAACCATTTACCAGCTCGCCACTGATCTCAGACCCTTCTAGTACCCCTGCCCTATTTATAAGATGTGTAGTCCAGAATTTTAACTCTTTGAAATTCCACACATTTTTAATAGTTTTTATCATGTATGAAAATTTTTTCTTTAGATTTACCAGGGTGGTTTTTTTTCTTATCTTTTTTTTTTTTCCTTGCATCTTACAACTTCCTCTTGCATCATTTTTCTCTCCTTCTGAAGTATATCTTAGAGAAGTTCCTACTTCAGTGAAGGTCTGTGGTGATAAATAGCATGCTCGCTTTTGTTTTACTATCAATGTCTTCATATCACTGTCTTTCTTGAAAGATGGCTTTCCAGGGGCGCCTGGGTGGCTCAGTCAGTTGGGCGGCCGACTTCAGCTCAGGTCATGATCTTGCGGTCCGTGAGTTCGAGCCCCGCGTTGGACTCTGTGCTGACGGCTCAGAGCCTGGAACCTGTTTCAGATTCTGTGTCTCCCTCTCTCTGACCCTCCCCCGTTCATGCTCTGTCTCTCTCTCTGTCTCAAAAATAAATAAACGTTTAAAAAAAAAAAAAGAAAAAAAAAGAAAGATGGCTTTCCTGGAACATAATTCTAGATTGATAGTTTTTTTGTTTTTTTGTTTTTTTTTTTACTTGGCACTTTAAAATACTTACATGGTTGCTGTTGAAAGGTACAGCATACATATCATTCTTTTGTGAGTAAACTCTCTTTCCTCCATGTCTGAATATAAGGGCTTCTCTTTGTCTTTGGAGTTCTTCAGTTTATTCTAATGTGTCTGGTTGTGGACTTTTGTTCTAACCTGCTTAAAATTTGTTGATCTACTTATATCTTTCCTCACTTCTGGAAATTGCTCAGCCTTTGCCTAATGTTACATCTCAGTTCTATTCTCTCCGTTCTCCTTGTGGCACTTCAAATGACACTCCAATTTAGACCTTTAATTCTGTCCTCCCTATATCCTAAACAATTTTATATTTCTGATCTGTTTTTCTCTTTGTACTGCATTCTGGGTAATTGTTTTTTATTCATCTCCCCATTCACTAATTCACTTTAGTTGTATCTAAAATATTATTTACTTTAGCCAATGAGCTACTAATTTCAGTGATTTCTAAAAGTTTTATTTAGTTCTTTTTCAAATATGTCTGGGTTACTTGGGTGGTCTCTTGGTGCTTTCTCATATTTGGTTATTTTTTAAATTTTTTAAATGTTTTTTATTTTTGAGAGAGAGAGACAGCACACGTGGGGAAGGGCAGAGAGAGAGAGAGGGAGAGGGAGACACAGAATCTGAAGCAGGCTCCAGGCTCCGAGCTGTCAGCACAGAGCCCAATGCGGGTCTCAAACTCACGAACCATGAGATCATGAGCTGAGCTGAAGTTGAGCACTCAACCGACAGAGCCCCCCAGGTGCCCCACTGATTTTTTAAATTAAATTTTTATTTCTTTAAAATGTTTGTGGTTGGGGCACCTGGAGGGCTCAGTCGGCTAAGCATCTGACTTCAGCTCAGGTCATGATTTCACGGTTGGTGGGTTCAAGCCCCACGTCAGGCTCTGTGCTGACAGCTCAGAGCCTGGAGCCTGCTTCAGATTCTGCATCTCCTTCTCTCTCTGCCTCTCCCCCACTCATGCTGTGTCTCTCTCCATCTCTCAAAAATGAATAAAGGTTAAAAATGTTTTTAAATATTTGTGGTTATTTTACATTCAGTACTTGATAATTCCAATATCTGAAGTCCTTGGGTCCTGTATCTGTTGTTCATTACTTCTGCTGACTCTCATTCATGAGAGTTTTTTTGTTTTTTGTTTGATGTTTTGTTGTGATTGTTGTGGTAGTGATGATTTTCGGTCATATTTAGTTGAACCACATCAGGGCTGGAACAGGATATGCTTTCCTCTGGAAGGATTTGTGTTTCATTCTACCAGGAATAGTTGGTGCTACCAAACTCGGACCTCTCTGGTTTCCTCAGAGGATTCAGAGCCCTTATCTGAAGTGGTCCCTATTCTCCATCCCCGTGTGTTTGTATTGGCATTTGCAACCAGTACAACCCTAATATTTGTGCTAGCTCATAGTTCACAGCTCCCACCCAGATTTCAATTTCTTGGTTTTGTTTTTGTTTTTTAAATCCTTGGAGATTTCCCTTACCTTTTAGATAAAACCTCAGGATATAGTTGTATTGGGAAGGCACTTTGAAGATGCAGAGTCTACCATACTACTGGAAAAGGAAATCATCCATTTGGAATCTACCCTGGTTAAAGTTAGGAAACGATGGGTCTACCTATAGTTTTTTCTGATAGCTCCAGTTGTCCCAATAGCCATTATTGAAAATCCATCTTTTCCTGCCAGTTGTAAATATTACCCATGCTATATTTGCATGAAAATATAATTATTTGTATTTCTGGACTTTCCATCCTATTTCATTATTCCATCTATTTATTAATGTGGAATATGATGCTGTTTTAATTTTTGAAGCTATATAACATTTTTTAGTAACAGAGAGATCTAGTACTCCTCCTCATTACTCTTACTTACATTTTAGAATCTTCCCAACTATTCTTAATTATTTTTTATAGTAATTTTACAGTTACGTTGTCTAGGTCACCAAAAACTCACTTACTGATGTCATATTTTAAATTGTGGCAAAAAATATATTAAATGAAATTTACTATCTCTATCATTTTACTTTTAAATTTTTTATCTTTATCATTTTTAAATTTTTTTTTTCAACGTTTATTTATTTTTGGGACAGAGAGAGACAGAGCATGAACGGGGGAGGGGCAGAGAGAGAGAGGGAGACACAGAATCGGAAACAGGCTCCAGGCTCTGAGCCATCAGCCCAGAGCCCGACGCGGGGCTCGAACTCACAGACTGCGAGATCGTGACCTGGCTGAAGTCGGACGCTTAACCGACTGCGCCACCCAGGCGCCCCTATCTTTATCATTTTAAGACGTACAGTTCGGTAGTGTTAAACATATTCACATTGTTGTGCAACAGATCACAACTTTTTCTTCTTGCAAAACTGAAACTCTGTACCCATTAATCAACAACTCCCCATTTTTCCCTTTTCCCCACTCCTGGTACCCACCATTCTATTTTATGCTTCTCTGAATTTGGCTACTTTAGGTACCTTATATAAGTAGAATCATAAAGTATTTGTCTTTTTGTAATTGACTTGTTTCACTTAACATATTCTCCTTTTTTTTTTAAATGTTTATTTATTTTTGAGAGAGAGAAAGAGAGAGAGAGAGAGAGAGAGAGAGAGAGAGAACAAGCAGGGAAAGGGCAGAGAGAAAGGCACAGAATCCAAAGTAGGCTCCAGGCTCCAAGCTGACAGCACAGAGCCTGACGTGGGGCTCGAACTCACAAACTGTGGATCGTGACCCAAGCCAAAGTCGGACGCTTAACCAACTGAGCCACCCAGGCACTCCTTAACCTACTCTCCTTAAGGTTTATCCATGTTGTAGCACATAACAGGATTCCCTTCCTTTTTAAGGCTGAATAGTATTCCATTTTACATATATACCATATTCATCCATCAACGGACATTTGGGTGCTTCCATCTTTTGGCTATAATGACTAATGCTGCTACAAATATGAGTGTTAAAATATCTCTTTGAGACCCTAATTTCAGTTCTTTTGGATATATATCCATAAATGGGATTATTGTATCATATGATTGTTCTTTCTTTAATTTTTTGAGGAACACCATACTGTTTTCCATAGCAGTTACACCATTTTACAATTTTAGCAACAGCGGACAAGGGTTCTAATTTTTCCACTTCCTCACCAACCTTGTTATTTCTTGTTGTTGTTGTTTTTTTTATAGTAGCCATCCTAATCGGTGTGAGATGATATCTCGTTTTGATTTGCATTTCACTTAATGGTAAGTGATATTAAGCATCTTTTCAGATGCTTGTTGGACATTTCTACATCATCTTTGGAGGAACCTCTATTAAAGTCATTTGTGCATTTTTCTTTTTGGGTTGTTTGTTTTTTGTTGTTGAGGTGTAGGAGTTCTTCATATATTCTGGATATTAATTCCTTATCAGATACATGATTTTCAAACATTTTATCCCATTCTGGTAAGTTGCCTTGCACTCTATTGATTGTGTGTCATATTTGTTGAGATCATGTTTAATTCGGTTTAACATTGGTAGAAATGAAAGCTTTATGATGCTAAGTCTTGAAAGGATCATGTAAAATGTAGCTCATTTGTTGTATGAGAGGCAATAAGGAGGGTTGTTCAAGTCTCCTATTTCCTTGTTGATCTTCTGCTTAGTAGTTCTTACCATTATTGAAAGTAGGGCATTAAAGTCTCCAAGTATTATTGTTGAATTATCTGTTTCTTCCTCCAGTTTGGTCATTTTTTGTTTCTTGTAATTCGGAGCTCTATTATCAGGTGCATATATTCTTATTATTGTTATTTCCTTCTGGTAGATTGACATTTTAACATAAAATATCTTTCTTTAAGATCTTTATAACAATTTTATCTTAAGGTCTATTTAGTATGATATGAATAAAGTTGCTCCAGCTCTCTTTTGGTTAGTTTTCTTGATATATCTTTTCCATCCCTATTTATTTTCTATCTTTTGAACATAAACTATGCCTTACATAGACATCATATAGTTAGATTATATTTTTTAATCTATTCTGCCTATCTCTGCCTTTTAATTTGAATATTTTTTAACATTTATTTATTTTGAAAGGGAGAGAGAACAGGGAAGGGGCAGAGAGAGAGAATCCCAAGCAGGCTCCACACTGTCAGCACAGAGCCTGATGTGAGGCTTGATCCCACGAACTGTGAGATCATGACCTAAACCAAAATCAAGAGTCAGGTGCTGAACTGAATGAGCCACCTTATTTGAGTATTTAATCCTTTACATTTAATGTACTTACTGATAAAGTACAATTTATGTCTCCTATTTTGCAATGTGTTCTCTCTATGTCATATTTCCTCAATTCCTCTGTTACCGCCTTTTGTTGTGTTAAATTGATATTTCCCAGTGTACTGTTTTAATTCCATTGTTGTTGTTACTATATTTTTAAGTAATTTTCTTAATGGTTGTCCTGGGAATTAAGGTTAATATCTTAACTTAAAACAATCTAGATGAATTTAGATGAATAGCAACTTAATTTCAACACGTACAAAGACAATACTCCAATATAGCTCCACTGCTTCAATTCTCCTTTGTTATATCATTGTCAATCATGTTATGTTTTTACACATCATAGGCCTATCAACAGTTTTATAATTACTGATTAATGCAGTTTTCTCTCATGGATTTATTTTTTAGAGCAGTTTTAGGCTTACAGCAAAAGTGAATGGAAAGCACAGAGTGTTCTCATATACTACTTGCTTCCCCCATTACAGTTGTCTTTTAAATTAGGTAGGAAGACAAAATAATTACAAAAATACATTTATAATGTCTTTTATATTTACCTGCATAGCTACTTTTACCAGTGCTCTTTACTTCTTCACATCAAGTAGAATTACTGTCTTGTCTCCTTTCGTTTCAGACTGAAGCAATCTAATGTTTCTTATAAGTAGATATAACTAACTTCAAGAAAGATCACTAACAAGTGATAGATTCTCTCAGTTTTTGCTTATCTGAAAATGTCTTCATTCGTCTTTTATATTTAATTTTTTTTAAATGTATGCTTCATGGGGTGCCTGGATGACTCAGTCAGTTAAGCGTCAGACTCTTGATTTTGGCTCAGGTTATGATCTCATGGTTTGTGGGTTCAAGCCCTGTACTGGGCTCCATGCTGACAGTGTGGAGCCTGCTTGGGATTCTCTGTCTCCCCTCTCTCTCTCTACTTCTCTCTCTCAAAATAAATAAATAAACTTAAAAAAAATTTATGCTTCACGTTTGAAAGATAGTTTTGTTGGATATAGGATTTTGGGTTGACCGTTCTTTTCTTTTCTTTTCTTTTTTTTGACAGTTGTTTCCTTTAAGCACTTTGAATATGTCATCCCACTGCCTTCTGACTGCCATAGTTTCTACTGAGAAGTCAGCTAGTTTATCCTATTGAGGCTTACTTGTAGGTAATGAGTTGCTTCCTTGTTGCTTCCCAGATTCTTTCTGTCTTCAGCTTTTGACAAATTTGAGTATAATGTGTCTACATGTGGATCGCTTAGAGTTCATTGAGCTTTTTGGATGTACATAATAAGGTTTTTCACCAAATTTGGGAAGTTTGGGGCCATTATTTCTTCAAACATTCTTTCTGCCCCTTTCCCTTTCTTCTCTCTTGTTGAGACTTCCATTAAGAATATATTAGTATGGGAGTGCCCAGGTGGCTCAGTTGGTTGAGCATCTGACTCTTGATCTCAGCTCAGGTCTTGATCTCAGAGTTGTGTGGTCAAGCCTCATGTTGGGTTCTGCAATGGGTATGAAGCCTACTTAAAAAGAAAAAGAAAAAAAGGAGGGTTCCTGGGTGGCTCAGTTGGTTAAGCATTCGACTTCGGCTCGGGTCATGACCTCACAGTTCATGGGTTCAAGCCCTGCATCAGGCTGTGTGCTGACAGCTCAGAGCCTGGAGCCTGCTTTGAATTCTGTGTCTCCCTCTCTCTCTGCCCCCTGCCTCTCATTCTCTCTCTCTCTCTCAAAAATAAATAAACATTAAAAAAATTCTTTCTTAAAGAATGTTAGTATGCTTGATGGTTTCTCACAATATCTTCGGGTCTGTTCATTTTTCTTTTTTCTTTTTCCTTTCTGCTCCAGAACTGGATGATCTTAACTGACCTATCATCAAATACACTGATTTTTGTTTCTTCTGTCAACCCAGATATGCTGTTGAGGATATAAATTTTTCATTTTAGTTTTTCTTCTCAACTCCTGAACTTTAAAAAAAAATTAAGTTTATTTATTTATTTTTAGAGAGAGAAAGACTCAGAGAGCACGAGTGGGGATAGGGTGGGGAGAGAGGGAGAGAGAGAGAATCCTAAGCAGACTCCACACTCTCAGCAGTGATCCTGATGCAGGGCTTAAATCATGAACCATGAGATCATGACCTGAGCCAAAATCAAGAGTCTGATGCTTAACCAACTGAACCACCCAGTCCTCAACTTCTGAATTTAAATGTGCATATATATATATATATATATATAATTTGTATCTCTTTGTTGATATTCTCTAGTTGGTGAGGTATTCTCAAACTTTCCTTTAATTCTTTAAACGTGATTTCTTTTAATTCTTTAAACATTTATGATGGCTGATTTGAAGTCTTTGTCTAGTATATCTAATATGTGAGCTTCTCTAGGGACAATTCCTATAGACTGCTTTATTTCTCAAGCATGGACCATACTTTGCTGTTAATAATTCTTTGTTGAAAATATAATGTGGTAACTGGAAATCAGCCCCTCCTTCCTAGTGTTTGTTGCTGTTAGTGATTGTTTATTTAGTGAATTTTGCAGACTATTTCTATAGTTTTGTCATGTGTGGCCACTAAAGTTTTTGTTCAGTTAGCTTAGTGGTTAGCTTATGAATGGACAGGCATTTCCTAAGTGCCTTAAACCAACATGTCTTCAGTAATTTGCCAGGTCATTTGCTGTGTGTGTACTGGGACATGCCTTCAGTGTTCCAGCAATTTACAACTCTGACTTAACCTCTACTTCCTGCTTGTGCAGGTTTCAGGATCAACCAGAGATGAGAGGCTAGGGCCTTCTAAGATCTTCCCTGGACATATACATGGCCTCCTAGATCTCTAGGGATATATGAAAGCTTCTCAGAGCTCCCTATGAACTTCTCATTCCGCTTTTTCCTTTAAAGTTTTTGGCCAGGGGCGCCTGGGTGGCTCAGTCGGTTAAGCGTCCGACTTCAGCCAGGTCACGATCTCGCGGTCCGTGAGTTCGAGCCCCGCGTCGGGCTCTGGGCTGATGGCTCAGAGCCTGGAGCCTGTTTCGGATTCTGTGTCTCCCTCTCTCTCTGCCCCTCCCCCGCTCATGCTCTGTCTCTCTCTGTCCCAAAAATAAATAAACGTTGAAAAAAAAAATTAAAAAAAAAAAAAAGTTTTTGGCCAGACAGTTGTTTGCCCCAACTAGTGTCATTGCCTCCAGGAACAGAAATGTTAAGCAATTGCCAACTGTTGTTTTTCCACAAACACCCTGACTATAGGGATTTTCCCACTAAACAAGCTCTGGGTCAAGTCAAATCACAATTCATGTGAATCATGTTATCAAAAAGCTGCCAGACAGTTGTCTGGGAATACAGATTGTTGAGAAGCTCCAAATCTAATCTTTTCCTTCCAGTGACTTCTAGGCTGCTAGTTTTCCCAGCTACCCGGGTTGCAGTGCTGCTGTTTTTCAAATCTGCAGAGCTGGAAAGATGGGGATGGGGATAGGGCAAACTAAAATACTACAAAGATCGCTGTTGTTACTCAGATCCAGCCATTTCTCTTAAATAAATACTGCTTGGATTGTGCAAAACTTTTGTTAACTCCCACAGGTCTGAAAAAGTATAGTTCAATAGTTTTTGCCTGTGTTCCTCTTGCTTTATCACGGAACAGATTTTTGCAGTTCCTTTCTCTGCAATTCTCAAAGTTCCATCTCTACAATTGATTTTTATTATTATTTTTAGAGAGAGAGTGCAAGTGGGGCAGAGGGGCAGAGTGGGGGGGAGAGAGAGAGAATCCCAAGCAGGCTCCATGCTGAGCACAGAGCCTGATGCAGGGCTCAATCCCATGACCCGAGGATCATGACCTGAACCAAAATCAAGAGTCAGGCACACGTTCAACCAACTGAGCCATCCAGACACCCCTACGATTGATATTTTTAATCTAAGTACAGGATTTTATACTGTTCCCTATTAAAAGTGATTTGGGGGCTTTGGTCCAGCATTCATCCTGTCATAGTAATTCTGACCCTTGAATTCTATCATGAATCAGTGAGCACTGTGAGGCAGGCGCTGTAATGGATGCTTGGGAGAAAAGGAAAGTTTGAACAATGATTCCTGCCCTCTGAGAGCTTATTGAGCAGTTGAGGAGACAAAACAAAATTGTTTAAGCCTTTATATAATGATAAAAGGAAATAGAGATCAAGGCAAAACTTTAAGACAAACACTATCAATAGAACTTCCCGCAAGGATAGAAATATTCTGCACTGACCAATATGGTAGCCAATAGCCAAAAGTACCTATTGGCCACTTGAAATGTGGCTACTATGACTGAGGAATTAAACTTTTGATTTTATTTCATTTTAATTTATTCAAACTTGAATGGCCACATGTGGCTACCTTATTGGACCAATATGGTAGCCAATAGCCAAAAGTACCTATTGGCCACTTGAAATGTGGCTACTATGACTGAGGAATTAAACTTTTGATTTTATTTCATTTTAATTTATTCAAACTTGAATGGCCACATGTGGCTACCTTATTGGACATCACAGCTCTAAAACTAAATATTTCCTTGATTGGCTTGGTGTGGGAGTGGGTGGGGAAGATTCCCTCCTGTGGAAAGCCTACAATTCTCCTCCTCTGGCAGCCAGAGGAGCTATGGGCTGTGAACACACTCTGGCATGTGGTTGTGCCTGGTGCACAGTGGCTATTGTAGTGATACTGTTGAAACAAGTTACATCTGGGCCACCTGGCAGAAGTAAGCTCTAATCTACCCTGTTGTGGGTAGACCCCAATTTCTACGTCAGGCACAACCTGACAAATGCAATTGATAAGAAGGTGTTGTGGGAGCTGCAAAGAATCAGCTCTTTCCTCTTTAACCCAATGGTCAATGCAACATTCCATAGCCACAAGACAAGCTCACGATAGTGCCCATCTCCTTCCACCCTTTCCAGTGGGGTCTCTTTGCTCTCACACTGACGCTGCAAACAGGCTTCTGTCTGGGGCCCATCCTGGTAATTCTCTTTGGGGTCCTGGAACCTCACTGCTGGGTCAATGCTGAGGTAGGACTGAGGGTCCCCTGCAGAATGAACTTCCTTCCCCCACTCCACCCCTTTCAGAGCTGGGAACATCTGAGGGAGAGAGAAGCAGAGGGGGTTCATATGAGATCCCCCCATGAGCCCAGGGAGTCATGTCAGCCGGGACGCCAATCACGAGAACAAGGATCCCCAAGCCCCCCTGACTCAGAACAAAGACTGAAGACAAAACGTCTGGGCAGCTAAAGCTGAGCTCAGGTTCACAGTGGCCCCCATGCTGAGGCATGAGTAGAGCTGAGGACAGCGCCCCCAGAGGATATTAGAGAAGTCACACATGAGGAAGTCTGGGGGACCATAATAGGTGGAGTGGGAGAGATGGCTAGCAAATAAACTGTCTGCAGTTTGAATGATTAATCCTCTCCATAAAGTGAAGGGCTATTCAGAGTTGGGAGACTCAAGCCAACGTGGAACGTCTGGCCAGATGACTTGGAACAAGGCCCCGCCTCCCTCAGTTTCCTCACTTGTAACAGGAAGCTGACTCTCAACCCACCCGAAAGGGACGTTGTAAGTTAAGTAAGATGTGCTTATGCAGTGCCTGCCACAATATCACTTCTTATCCCCACCCCACCCTCATCCTGATTGCCCATCCCAGAGAAGGAGCCTACACAGCACCAAGAAAGTCCATCAGAGCTAAGGAAAAGCTTCCTGACTCCGGCCATAGTCAGAGGTGAGCAGGAGGGGAGCGTGAGCCTCTGCCAGGGGTCCTGGAATGTCTGGGGCTGGAAATGGAATCGTCTCTGTACAGGAAGGGCGCAACACTCAGCCTCCTGTCCTCTCTGCCCGGGGCCACTCGGCACGTTAAGGAAAGTGCCAGGCCTTGCCGACCCCCAACCTCTGCCTCTCACGTGATCCATAAATAGGAGGTGCCAAAGTTTCTGGGAGCCTGGCTCACCCACCCAAAGCCAGAAGAACATACAACTTCTTTCCTTCCGTCTCGGGACCCCCCCTCCCCTTCATATCCCCGAGTTACTTAGAGGCACATCTCCCTCCTCTGTGGATTCCATCTGCCTGTCCATCCGCTCAGCTCCCCATCCTTCCTACCTTTCCTCCATCCCTGCTCCTCTTCTGTTCTTCCCTTGGGGTCTACCTCTGCATTCACAGAGGACTTCAAGGCTGAGGGGACATGCAGGGCTCGTGTGTATATGTCCGTGTCCACAGGGGCGCAGATGGGCTTCACGCTCAGGTGACCCCTTGTAACTGCTCCAGCCTGTCCCTGCTGCTCCATGCGGGGCGCCCAGAGGCCTGCATTAGCAGCGCCCCCCCCCCATCCCTCGACCCCTCCCCTCGGGGAAGTGGAGTCACCACCACTCTTCTTGGGCAGCTGGGGGCCCCTTAGCCGGCTCTCTACCACCTCCCCCGCTCTGCTCAGGCCCCATGCCCAGCCCTGAGGTTTGGAGAGCCTAGTAAGTGCCCTATCAACATGTTAATCAAATTACTTAGGAGCTAAAATTGACGCTGTTCATTAATTATACAAGATTATGCTAATTGTGCATGCAAATGCATGCAGGGGAACAGAAGGTGTTCAGGCGCATGGTGGGCCATTAGCATAGAGGATGGGGTGCGGGTGCATTGGCATGCTAATGTATGCGCCCCGGGCTATTTATAGTCCCCCAGCCCATCTGCGCTGCAGCCACCTCTGCCCCAAGTAGGTATCATGGCAGGGAGGCCAGGTCCAGGCCTGGCAGGTGGCTATGACCCTGGGGACACTTGGCTTTGGCTGCTGCCCCGGGCCGAGATCAGGAAGTAGTGTGGGCCACCCCAACCTGGGCCTGGATTATCCCACCAACCTCCTCCCTTACCATCCCTTGTCTAGCCTAGGCCCTTTGGCGCCCACTTCCCTGGAGGTAAAATGCTTCCGAATGCCACAGCCAGTAAGGCCCCCTCTGCTGACTCCCCATCACCCACAGGGTCCGATCCCACGGGATTTGGTGCCACGCCCCCAGGCCCTGGTCCACAGCTCTCCTCCTCCATCTCATCAGGTACCACTGGGAAAGTGTGCCCTACATGCCCCCTGTCCCTGGGCAGGGCTGTTTATCCCCTCTGCACGAAGGGCCCCTGCCTCTTACTCCTCATCCAGGGAAAATGCCTCTGGTCTTTCAAGGCCCCAAGTGCCCAAGATCAAATGCGACCTCGAGGACCCCCTTCCAGAGTGAAGGCTGCGGCTCCATTGGACAAGTGATCTAGCATGTCCTCCCCTCTATCTTATTGATTATACTCCAGGTTTCTCTCTTTCCTGCTGGATTGTAATTTCCTTAAGACTTTATTTACCCCTAGACTGCACTGCCTGACACATGTAAGGTGTTTAATACATCTCTGTAAATGGGTGTATTGAATGAATGAGGGAATGAATGGGCCAGCCACCTGTATCCTCCTCTGTCCTTGAGCGAGGGGGGGGGGGGCAGGGGGGGGGGGCAGGGAGAGGCAGACGATGAAAACGGTGGAGGGCACAGATCCTGCCCCAGAAGGTATCGGTTTCTTCTGAGGCTCACGAGCTCAAAGGCAAGCCCTTTGGAGTCAAAATTAGCAGAGGATTCCTCCCCGCCCCATCCCATCCCAGGTTCTAATGCTAGCTTTGGACTTGGAAATACACACCTAGTTTTATTCTACACTTTGCTTCCAATCTACTTTCTTTCCGAGGTAGTCACAGGACGCTTGTTTTGAAGACCCTGGCCCAACTCCCGTATCCATTCACATCACTTCCTCTTTCTTGATCTCTACAGTCCAGTATAGTTGGTAGCCATGAGCCACGCGGGACTATCTCAGTTTAAATTAAAAATGAGGGGCACCTGGGTGGCTCAGTCGGTTGAGCATCCGTCTTTGGCTCAGGTCATGATCTCATGGTCCGTGGGTTCGAGTCCCGCATCGGGCTCTGTGCTGACAGCTCAGAGCCCGGAGCCTGCTTCGGATCCTGTGTCTCCCTCTCTCTCTCTGCCCCTCCCCTGCCCGTGTGCTGTCTCTTTCTCCCTCTCAAAAATAAATGAGCATTTAAAAAAAGAAACGAAACAATGGGGCGCCTGGCTGGCTCAGTCAGTGGAGCATGGGACTCTTGATCTCAGGGCTGTGAGTTTGAGTCCCACATTGGGTTGTAGAGGTTATTTTAAAATAAAAATAATACCTGACTGTTATTATTACTGAGGTCAATAATTACTTTCAATAATACTATTACTTTAAAATAAATAAGTAAACTAAAATGAAACGGAATTTAAAGTAGTTTTTCAGTCACACTAGCCACAAGTCAAGTGCTCAATGGCCACAGGCGGCTAGTGGATATCATTTTGGGAAAAGCTCTCCTGGGCAGAATTTGTAATCTACACGTTCGTTCCCTGCCTCCTAACAGTGCTGGAGCTACAAGCGTCCTGGGGCTCAGTCTGGCTCTTTCAATGACTATCAGCTTTCTCTCTGGAAGTGGGAACATAATTTCCGCTCTCAGTGAGTCTCTCATGGGACGCAGGGAGGGGAGAGGTGGGGCAAAGCTGTGCGACCTGGTTTCCTCAGATGGGATTCCTAGAAGCAGAGCTGGGGATGGGATGCTTGTGAAAGGGGTTTATTGGAGGAGAGCTCTAGGAAGAGAAGGAGGGGAACAGCATCCACAGGAGAAGCTCAGCAAGCAGACGCTCTCAGCTGGAGTCTGGCACCAGCCTGAGCCTTCGGGGAGTTCTGGAATGGGAAAAGCACAAGGAGTTGGTCCTCCGCGGGCCGTCAGTCTCTCTTTGGCCGTGGGCTGGTGCAGGGCATGTGCTTCTGGCTGGCGATAATTCGAGGGTAGTGGGGGCAGCCACGAGCCCTTTGACAGGCAACACCCACAGTGGCCAGGGGTGGGGGAATCCAGCAGCCCACCCTGTGATAGCCGGACCCTGTCTTCCACCGAGTGGTTCCATCCCGCTCTGCTTTCCACCCCCCTGAGGACCAAGAGTTTGACAGTGGACGCACGTCAGTCACCTCCACATGTTCCTTTGTCAGCTGAGTCTTTTCTGAGCAAAGTGCCAGGGAGCTTTCCTTATGCAATAGCGTCACCCCTGAGAAGTTACGTGGAAGTCAGGTGTTTGCACCGGAGCCACATTCAGCCCAACCTTTGCTTCCGTGGTAAGGAATATTCCTTACCAAGGAAGGTTCGTTTTCAGTTCATCTCGAGTGGTTTTTACAGGGAGGAATAAAGAGCATTTCTAGAAACGATTAGGAAGGCGACACTACGTTCAGGATGTGGTAAGGTAGGTGTTCGAGTGAACTGCTCTTACCTTTCGTTTAAATCACAGGCGCCTAGGGGCGCCTGGGTGGCTCAGTCGGTTGGGCGTCCGACTTTGGCTCAGGTCATGATCTCGCGGTCCGTGAGTTCGAGCCCCGCGTCGGGCTCTGTGCTGACAACTCAGAGCCTGGAGCCTGTTTCAGATTCTGTGTCTCCCTCTCTCTCTGACCTTCCCCCACTCATGCTCTGTCTCTCTCTGTCTCAAAAATGAATAAACGTTAAAAAAAATTTTTTTTAAATAGATCACAGGCGCCCAAGTCATGGTGTATCATTACTACCCTTTAATTGCCTCATTAGCGGGATGACCACTGTCCACAGCTCTTCTTCTGGTCTTTTATTAAACTGTTTAAAATTTTTTTATTAATTTTTTTTTAGAGAGAAAGAGCACATGCGAGCATGGGGGGAGAGGCAGAGTGGGGGGGGGGGGGGGAGAAGGAGAATCTTAAGCAGCCTCCACGCTCAGTGCGGAGCCCGCCGAGGGGCTCGATCCCATGACCCTGGGATCACGACCTGAGCCGAAATCAAGAGTCGGAGGCTCAACTGACTGAGCCACCCAGGGGCCCCCTTATTAAACTTTTCATAAGAGAGAATGTTGAACATCTAGGCAGAATAAAATAATGAACCACGAGGACCCTTTGCTGAATTTGAACAGGGATCAACTCTTGGTTCATCTTGTGCAACTGGTCTTTAATCCCGAAAATCTTGTCAGGCTAAGAGCAACGGTCACCACAGCCAAAGGCCCCAAACTAGCAGCAAGGGGACCTGAGTCTCCTTTGCAACCTTGATGAATTCGTAACCTTGAGGAAATCCGCACCGAATGACTGGCTGTGCCCCTGTACAGCCTGCCTCTCAGGGCTGCTTTTGAAGGAGGCTTAATTGCCAGCCTCATGCCTGGGGCAGGGTCGGACTCTGAGAGCCCCAATTAGAGGGAATTTTCCATGACGCCTGTCCATATCAGTGGTTCATAGAGCCCCGAGCTCATATCCAGACTTTGGCGTTCACTGTGACTTTGTACTTGATTCTTGCTTATCCTCAGTTTTCTCATCCGTCAAGTGGGAATGATCGCAAACCTACACCACCTCAGGGTTATGAGAGGATTAAACAGGGTCATGATGAGCCAGGCCCCAATCAATACCAAATATGAGTCAAAGTGACCTTCCCCTAGAAAATCAGATAACTTTTAGGCGGCTCTGTTCACATAATACTCTAGAGCAGCATAAATATAATGCGAGCCACATAGGTAACTTAAAATTTTCTAGTAGCCTCATTTTTAAAAACAAAAAGGAAACTGGTAACATCGATTGTGACAATATATTTTATTTAACCCAATATACCTAAAATATTTCAACATGTGATAAATCTAAACATATTACTAGGGGCGCCTGGGTGGCGCAGTCGGTTAAGCGTCCGACTTCAGCCAGGTCACGATCTCGCGGTCCATGAGTTCGAGCCCCGCGTGGGGCTCTGGGCTGATGGCTCAGAGCCTGGAGCCTGTTTCCGATTCTGTGTCTCCCTCTCTCTCTGCTCCTCCCCCGTTCATGCTCTGTCTCTCTCTGTCCCAAAAATAAATAAACGTTGAAAAAAAAAATTTTTTAATAAAAAATAAACATATTACTAGTCAGCTATTTTACATTCTGTATGGCTTTCTTTAATGTTTATTTGTTTTTGAGAAAGAAAGAAAGACAGCATGAGAGGGAGAGGGGCAGAGAGAGAGGGAGACACAGAATCCGAAGCAGGCTCCGGGCTCTGAGCCGTCAGCACAGAGCCCCACGCGGGGCTCAAACCCACAAACCGTGAGATCATGACCTGAGCCGAAGTCGGACGCTCAACCGGGTGAGCCATTCAGGTGCCCCGTTCTGGGTTTTTTTCTAAATAAGCCATTGAAATTCAATGCGTATTTTAATTTTTTTTTCAACATTTATTTATTTTTGGGACAGAGAGAGACAGAGCATGAACGGGGGAGGGGCAGAGAGAGAGGGAGACACAGAATCGGAAACAGGCTCCAGGCTCTGAGCCGTCAGCCCAGAGCCTGACGCGGGGCTCGAACTCACGGACCGTGAGATCGTGACCTGGCTGAAATGGGACGCTTAACCGACTGCGCCACCCAGGCGCCCCTCAATGCGTATTTTAAAAACATCTCAATTCAAACCACATTTCAAGCGCTCAATGCCACATGGGGCTAGTGGCCGCCCTATTGGATAGGACAGCACTAGAGTAGTGTGTCTCAAATTTTAGGAGGCCTCAGAATCACCTGGAAGGCTTATGAAAACACAGATGGCCGGGCCCCCCCTGAAGAGTGTCAGTGGGTCAAAGGTGGGGCCTGAAATTCTGTATTTCGAGCCAATTCCCAGGCTGCTCCTGGTCCAGAAGGCACACTTGGAAAACCACTGTTCCAGGATGAGTTTGAAAGGACTCGTAGTCATCATTGTGCCTTATTTTCAAGTTATGGGTGATTTTTCTTAACACCCCTGAGGCTGGTGCGGGGTTAGGGGGTACACAATGGTAGCAGCAGGCTCTCTGGGGGTGTTTGCGTTGGCTCGGCCCTGGCTGGCTGGGAGAAGCCTCGCAGACTACCTACCATTGGCAGTGGGTGAGATTCACCAGCTCTACCATTGCTGGCATTGACTGTGTGCATCTCTGAGCTACAAGTTCAGGGGGAGGGGAAAGGAGACTGACCCTCAGCACCCCCAGGGAGGGCCCAGGCCTTGTGTGGCTGCTTCCTCCTCAACACCACTCTGCGGGTAATGCCAACCAGGCTTAAAAACAGAGAGGCTCTGGGGCAGGTCTGCATAGATGGGGGTGCACGCAGGGCCCCGGGGGGGCTGCGGGAGGGGCAGTCCCTGAACTTAGAATGGCCAGAAAAGACTGGCCAGACAGGGAGTGGGGACTGGTATAGACCCAAAGGTCTGTGACTTATTTCCGGAAGTGAGTTATACTGGAAAGAGAAAGGATGGGAAGACGTGCTGAGCAAGGACTGTGGAAGGGCTGAGGGGGCTTCTTGAGGCAGAGGGGATGGGACCCTGCCGGAAGCGGCAGTGAAGCCTTGGGAGGTCGGAAATAAAGGATGTCCCAGAGGCTGTCCCTGGAAGGTGCCTCAGCAGCCATCAGTTGCTATTCTCCTGTTTCTCCTGGTGGATGGAGGTGGATGTTAAAGATGCAGGAAACACCCCAGGCCACAAAGCGAGTCAGCGCCTCGGCCAGAGCCCACATCTCTGGGCCTATCTCAAGAACCCTTCCTCTGGGGGCCCCCGGGTGGCGCAGTCAGTGAAAGCACTCCCAACTCTTTTTTTTTTTTTTTTTCAATTTTTTTTTTACTGTTTTTATTTATTTCTGAGACACAGAGAGACAGAGCATGAGCAGGGGAGCGGCAGAAAAGCGTCCAACCCTTGAGCTCCGCTCAGGTCATGATCCCACAGTTCGTGAGTTCGAGCCCCGTGGCGGGCTCTGTGCTGATGGTTCAGAGCCTGCCTGGAAGTCTGTCTCCTCTCTGCCCCTCTCCGCCACTCGTTCTTTGTCCCTCTCTCAAAATAAACGAACTTAAATTAAAATGAAATGAAGAATAAAAGAACCCTCCCTCTGGATTCTGTAGGCTTGAGAGTGGAGTTGGGTGCAGCGGGCACATGTGCGGGTGTAAGGGAAGTGTGTGTCACTCCCAAGCCTGCACCATCAGTGATATCCAAGGGCTGGCACTCACCCCTTCAGGACAGGGACTGTTCCCGTCCTGGTGTTCACCTGCCTCCTTCTAGCACCTCGTAAAGCACCTCCTCCAACCAGCACCATGTGGATATGGAATTTAAAAGAAGTGGTCTGCACCATGTCATGGAAATGCGGGGTGTGTATAAGGTGATTACTGTGAGCGTAGGGGTGTCTGCACGATGGGGTGTCTTATAGGGATAGAGGGAACCATTACTATGGCAAATAATGTGAACTCAACGGAGTGTCTATACTCTGCAGATATGCTGTTCGGGAGCATTTGGGGTGGCCTAATGGGGTATAAAGGGCATCTACACTGGGCTGACTACTGTTTGGGGGCATATAAGCTGTGTGCATGCAAGGTATCCTGTAGGGGTGAATGGGGGGTGTCTACATGGTGGATGCGCACTGTTTGGGGTCATAGAAGACATCTGCATCTCCGAATGCTCTGCAGGGGTGCACAGAAGGTCTACACTACATGAAACTATTTGGGGAGGTATTCACGGTGGATGGAAATGTGTGCTGACGTAACGGCCCTATAGAAAGGGAAATTAAAGGGTTCCCAGAAGGATATCCACTGGGTGGGGGAATGTGACAGGTGGTAAGGTGTCAGCAGCGTGGACAGAGGCAGGGCCTGGGGGTAGGTGCATCTCCAGGTAAATGGTGCCAACTCCCAATGAGTGGCTGCCCCTTGGGACACCTCTGTTCCAGGGGTGAAGCCCACCCCTACCAGTACTTGGAGACTAGCTTTTATTTTTTTTAATTTTTTTAAAATTGTTTTAATGTTTATTTATTTATTTTGAGAGAGAGAGAGAGCATGAGCAGGAGAGGAGCAGAGAGAGAAAGACACAGAATCCGAAACAGGCTCCAGGCTCCGAGCTGTCAGCACAGAGCCCGATGCGGGGCTCGAACTCACAAACCGTGAGATCATGACCTGACCCGAAGCTGGACGCTCAGCCGACTGAGCCACCCAGGCGCCCCTTTTTTTTTTTTTTTTTTAATGTTTGTTTATTTATTTTGAGAGAGAGACAGAGCATGAGCAGGGGAGGAGCAGAGAGAGAAAGACACAGAATCCGAAACAGAAGGGACTAGCTTTTAGAACCTATAATAAATCTTCCTCTGAATATGAAGTTCATGCTTTGGAGTTGGAGGCAACTCTAAGGACTTAAGTGGATATTCAGATTTGGGGTTCAAAACCCGGGGGGTTGGATGGTACAATGAGGCAGCGCACTGGCAGAACCCATGGAATAGCCCAGGAGGCGGGCTACATGCCAGGAGCCGAACCCCTGCAGACGTTAGCCCTGCAGGCTGTGGTTTGGAAAGGACATCTCCCCGGATGCTCACAGGATCCTGAACGGGCTAGGGCAGATATTGAAACATTCTGAGTTCACTAAGGGCACCAATCCAGGGCATTATCCTTGATTACCTTGCTGGTGGGTGGCAAAGCCGAGGCCCACCCTCCCAGCCAACTGCCTGAAAGGACCAGAGGACCAACTTCTCATGTGTTTTCTCTAAAAGCCAGTCTCATCAGGGCATACACTGTGCTTTTTTTGCGATTGCTGTGTGTAAAAAAGAAGGTACTCATTGTGTATCTGTACGGCCTCGGGTCTGACAGGTACGCTGTGGTATGTGATGGGTATAGGCTCTGCCTGATGAGCTTTTTGCTATGTGTATAACAGATGTAGAACACGTGCAAGGGAGATCTGTTTGGGGGGGGGGTGTGCCGTGGCAGGGAATCTGCTACGTGTGAGCGAGATCTGTGTGCAAGAGGGATTTGTTTTTTGGGGGGGGGGGTCTGCTATGAAGGAGGAAGGGTGATCTGCTCGCTCTATGTGATGACTACACAGCATTTGCTGTGAGTGTATTTTGGGTAATCATATACAACACAAAGTGGTATATTAATATATACTTTCATATTCTTCCTGTGCATCTACTGTACAGGATGGGCATATGCTGCATGTGATGGGTATAGACTCTGTGTGTGTGAGTAGTATACCATATGTGTATGATGACTATAGGCTATATGTGGAACATGTATCATATATGCTCTCTGAAGGATACCCTGAGTATAGTGGGTATACACTGTGTGTGACGGCCATATTTTGTAATAGTATATCAGGCATATGCGGTATATATAATGGGTGTATTATCATGAGTATACGTTGTGTGTGTTAGTATACTCAGGAGGAGGGATGTGCTGTGTGAGGTGAATGCACTTTTATGTGTGATGCACATGCAGAATGACAAATATACATGGTGTGGGGTAAGTTTACAGGTAAATGTGAGTACATATTACCTGTGGCATATACGTTGTGGAGTGGGGATAATTCATGAGTAATGGGTATATATATCATATATATAATGG
Source organism: Leopardus geoffroyi (assembly GCF_018350155.1). Classification (NCBI taxonomy): domain Eukaryota; kingdom Metazoa; phylum Chordata; class Mammalia; order Carnivora; family Felidae; genus Leopardus; species Leopardus geoffroyi. The sequence goes on from NC_059336.1 coordinate 29,592,691, forward strand.
ACATATTTGGATAAGCGTGATGAGTATATACTTTGTGGGCAGGGGTGGATAATCCGTGTCGTGAATTAATTGCTGGGAAGGGGCTACTCGGTACGTTTCAGGCACTCTGTATATATGCAGCTTGTGGTGGGAATATGGGATGTGTGCCTTGTGTGAGCAGAGGGGAGTCACCCCGCCAGGAAGGGGCATGGAAGGGAACAGTTGGATCTTCATCCATTTCCAGACCCCCTACCTCCACCCTTCAGCCCACCCACCATACTGTTTCAGGTTCTTCCTCAAGTTCTTCCTCAAGTGCAACCAGAACTGCCTAAAGAATGCAGGGAATCCCCGAGACATGCGCCGCTTCCAGGTGGGTCTGGGAGAGGGGTCCCCTTGCATCCGGTCACCCTTTCCCGATGGGGCGGGCGGGGAAGGCTGTGGTCCCGCCACCCTGGGAAAAGCCCCACGGCAGATCTCTGCCCAGCCCAGTGCTTCAGGGCCTGGTGCCTGCTGGGGGTGGGGCAGCTCCATCTCAACTTATGCTGGCTGCCAAGGGAGGCTTCATTAGAGTCCCACTTAAGGAGATGCTAATTGTGACATTTTTACATGATTAACGACCCAGCTAATTTGCATAGCGTGAAGCAGAGAGCAGCTGCCCTTAGTACATCCCCAACCTGCACACCCCTCTCAGTGAAGGGTGGGAGGGAGAGAAGGAGGCAGCCCCGATTTCCTCCCGAGGGTGGGGGGGCTCCTGCTGATGGCTTCTCAGGCTGATGCTGCCCCCTCCCCACCGCCCCACCCCCAGTCAAAACTCTCACTCCCACTAGCCTAAGACACATTCCAGCCTTGGAGCTCCAGGGATACAGCCTGGGGTGCGGGTGTGTATAATAAGAACAGTAGGCACTCTGCCCAACGAGCCAGAGTTTTCTTTCAGCGCTCTTGATTTTTCTAGTTCGTGGGGTTCCCCTCCCTGGGCAGCCAGAGACCGTGTGTCCCGGGGCATCACTTGACCTAGCTGCCTCCCCCTTCCACCGTTCAGCCCCTGGGGGGAGCTCTTTCCCCTGCCAATGACTCTGAGTTCCAGCATCCAGCCACCCACTCTCACCGAGTTGCCTGTTCCCCACAACAGTCCCCCCACCACCACCAGGGAGCGCCCCAGGGCCTCACCCAGGCTGGCCTCCACTCTCCTCACAGGTGGTGGTGTCCACGACGGTGAGCGTGGATGGGCACGTGCTGGCCGTGTCTGACAACATGTTTGTGCACAACAACTCCAAGCATGGTCGCAGGGCGCGCCGCCTGGACCCCTCTGAAGGTCAGGACCCCCCCCCCCCCCCCCCCGCCCAGCACCCGCTGCCGCGAGCCCAGCCAGCCCCCAGCCCCCACTTTGGTGCAGGCCCCTGATCTGGCTCCTCACCTGCCTCCCAGCTGCCACCCCCTGTATCAAGGCCATCAGCCCCGGGGAGGGCTGGACCACAGGAGGCGCCACCGTCATTGTCATCGGCGACAACTTCTTCGATGGATTGCAGGTCGTGTTCGGGAACGTGCTCGTGTGGAGCGAGGTGGGCCACCCCCGACAGTCTCCCTCCTGGCCTCGAGGCTGGGCCCTCCCCTCGCCCCGGGCTGGAACCCGCAGGCCTCCCCTCTCCCCTCGCAGCTCATCACGCCCCACGCCATACGGGTTCAGACGCCCCCGCGGCACATTCCCGGGGTGGTGGAGGTGACCCTGTCCTACAAGTCCAAGCAGTTTTGCAAGGGAGCCCCAGGCCGTTTTGTCTACACAGGTAAGGAGTCAGGTGGGGGGTGCGGGAGGGGGCAGAGAGGCCCAGGGTTGCTGGAAGGAGTTCCATCCAGCGCACCAGAGCCCGGGTCGTGGTTAGCCAATACCTACCGTGTGGCCACGCCCCCTAAGCGGCTGCCCCGCCTCTTCCCCACCTAAACCACGTGACCGCTCCTTGAGCGGTAGGATCTTTTCAGAGCTTGTTTCCCTCTTTGGCCTAGGTCTCCTCAATCCCCTCCCAGGCTCGCAGTCTCAGCCCCGTCGGGACATTCCCCCTGCCTAGGACCTCCTCGCCAGGACACCTCCCCCCCCCCCCCCCCCCCCCCCCACACACACGCATTCCCCAGGGTCTAGAATATCTCCAGCGGCATGTTTATTTCAAAGGTGCCCCAAATAGGCTCGATGCTCCCTAATCTTCCCTGGGTCTCTTGGTTCCCCAAGCCACCTCAGTCTTCACTCTACGTGGGCATAAGCAGGTGCACGCCCCGCCCCCCAATATACCCCTTGCAGGAAGCAAGGGCGAGAAGTTAACACAAGACAGGAGTGTCGAATCCCCCCTCCTGGCTCTATTTGACTACCCACCAGGACCCTCTCCACCTTCATCTTCCTGCCCTGTCCCAGCCACCCACTTCTCCCCATCCTCCTCCCTGCAGATAACCACCTAACCCTTCCCAGCACCCGACACTCAGTAGCCATACTTACCGTCAGGGAGTTACGGTCTTAAGCGGGTAGGGGTGGCCCTAGCAGTGAACAAAGTGTGAGGTGAGTGGAGTTACACGCGGAGTGCTGGGAGGGGAGGACCTCTAGGAGGGAGTGTGGGCTTAACTGGACTCAGGCTGAGACGGGAGGGGTGAATAGGGAGGCAGAGATGGGGAAGGAAAGACAGTCCTGGAGAAGGAGTGGCAAATGCAAAGACATGGGAATGAGTGCGTGCTTTACACTTTGGGGGAAACTAAAGGAAATTCACTAAATCTGGAGTTGGCGTGAAGAAAGTGGGTAGGGCCTTGAGGCTGGTGAGTTGGTCCTGGCCAGGCCAGGAGGAGGAGAGAAGGAAGTCCTGGGGAGCCTAGTTAGGAGTCTGCTGCCTCCTCTGCAGAACCCTGGATGTGGCCAGTCCTTTCCCTGGCGCACCGGCAAACTTCTAATGGTCACATGCTGTGACCTGAGCTGTGATAAATGGAGATTGTTGGGGTGTTTTACTTTTGTAATTAATATGTTATTCCTGGTAATGGAGACAGAAAACTCTCCCTCCAGTCCTGCCCCTAGGACTGTAGACGCTAATACGTACATACAGTTGCATTTTTCGAACCACAGATGGGATGGGATGGTGCTTGTGTGTTAATGCCAAGCGCCTGGCACAGGGCCCAGCTCAGTAAATATTTGTTGAATGAATGAGCAAAGAAATGAACTGAGGAAACTCCGCGAACCGAACCTTGCTGACCCGTGTGCCCGGAGCATTCCAAGAGGTTTGGGCCAGGCTTGGTGGAGGGGGTCTGCAGCGAGGCTCCCGGACTTGTTGCCGGCCGGCTTGGTCCTGCGGAGCGCGCTGGGAGGGGGTCCTCCAAAACGCCGCCCCTCTCCCCAGCCCTGAATGAGCCCACCATCGACTACGGATTCCAGAGGCTACAGAAAGCCATCCCCAGACACCCCGGAGATCCTGAGAGGCTGCCCAAGGTACCCAGCGGGGCGCAGCAGACCGGGGATGAGCGAGTCCTGTGGCCCCAGGGGCGGGGTGGGTGGGCGGAGGGGACGCCCGGCCCCTCTGCCACCCCCCACCCCGGGGCTGTCCCTCCATCCCGCTGTCTCCTCCCCCGCCCCCAGGAGGTGCTGTTGAAGCGGGCGGCCGACCTGGCGGAGGCCCTGTACGGAGTGCCCAGTAGTAACCAGGTATGGCGCCTCCGCCCGCCTCCTCGCGCCGCCAGGCCGGGGACTGTCCCCCTCCCGGCGCCTGCGGCTGCCCCGGCCGTGCCCCGCTCTTGTCTTCGCAGGAGCTCCTCCTGAAGCGCGCGGCGGACGTGGCCGAGGCTCTGTACAGCGCCCCCCGCGCGCCCGCGCCGCTGGGACCCCTGGCCCCGAGCCACCCACACCCGGCCGTCGTGGGCATCAACGCCTTCAGCAGCCCGCTGGCCATCGCCGTCGGGGACGCCACGCCGGGCCCGGAGCCGGGTGCGTCCCGCCGCCCCTGAGCGCAGCCCCGGGTCCCCGCCCGCGCTGCGCCCCTGACCGCCCTCTCTCGCAGGCTACGCGCGCAGCTGCAGCAGCGCGTCCCCGCGCGGGTTCGCGCCCAGCCCCGGCTCGCAGCAGAGCAGCTACGGCAGCGGCCTCGGCTCGGGCCTCGGCAGCTACGGGGCGCCGGGCGTGGCCGGCCTCGGCGTGCCCGGGTCCCCTAGCTTCCTCAATGGCTCAACGGCCACTTCACCCTTCGCCAGTGAGTGTCCCCTGCCCGGGGAGCTGCATGGGGCTCAGCCTTGCCCCCTCCCAGCCCCAGGGGGGTGGGGGGCTTCCGGCGACTGTCTCACCACGGTCGACCCTGGCCTTGCCCTTGTGAGCCAGGCCGGCCGTCTCTGCGTGTGACCTGTGGGACGCCTGCCCCTCGACCCCACCCCTTGGCTGCACATCCCGGGCCCTGGGGCCGGGGCAGTTCTCGCACCTTTATTCTTTGAGGATTCCAGTTGCACGCATCGCTTCTAGCCCTCCGCTCCCCTTGAAAGGGCCTTTACCGGGACTGGGGGGGTGGGGGTACCGACATCCTGCTGAAACCTGGCAGACCGCCACCTTTCCATCTTATGCGGGGACTTTGGGAGGAGGCTGGCGCCCCTGCCGGAGGTCCTAGGGAACTAATGGCTCAATCCAAATGGGCTTCTGTCTGTCCCCCGTGGTCTGAGAAACAGGGGTCAGAGGAGGGAAGTTGTGGCTCCCTGCAATCCGGCTGGGAAGAGCAGGCAAATTGTGTGGTCAGACAGATGGATACAGGGTTTGAAAGTCCCAATCAGGAGGTGTCTGACATTCAACAAGTTACTTTATTTCTTTCAACTTCAATTTCCTCTCTGTAGAACCGGATCAGTATCACCCCTGCCTAGGGTCTGTTCTCAGATCTGAATGGGCACTGTGCATGAAGTGCCCAGACACAATTCAGAAAGAGTGTATGATATTCCATCCTGGGTACTGCTCTTTCTGGCTGTGGGTTTGAGCCTGACTCTCCTGATGGCCTGGGCTCAGCTTCTGGGACCTGAAGCCCCATATGTCTGTGTTTACACAGGCCGTGAACCTCTACTGTCCCTACTAAGACCCCTGTCTCTCCTGGACCTCTGCTCAGGCCAGGCTCCGCCTCTCCCACTTCCTTCAGATCTGGGACAGCATTCTTACAAACTCTCTGGGTGCCCTTTGAATTTCATATTGGCGGGATCTGGAATACCAGCCCTTTCCCTCCACCGTACTCACAGTGCAGTCGGCAGTGGGGAACACACTGCCCCAGTGGGCAGAAGCCACCCCATATGGGGTTTCCCCCCATTCAGCCAGAGGATCCAGAATTCTAGGGCTGCTTACCCCCTGCTTCCAGCATTAGCTGGGGATACCCTGGACTTGCCTCAGGGTTGGTCCCATTTTGTGACCAGTACTAACCCATGTCCCCATCCACTCCCAGTGGCATGTGACACAGCTCGGTGGTGGGGGGGGAGGGGGGTATCATTCTCATGGAGTCTGCCAGGACATGCCTGGAATGACATCCAGCACTGCCCCAGCCAGAGGGTCTGGGGCTGTCTGCTTGGGCCTCCCCTTGGTCTTCTTCTTTGGCCACCAGCAACTCTCAGTGTGGCCCACAGATCCCACTACTACCCAAACTACAATATGTGGCTGTAAGCTCCCAGCCTTGAGAGATACAGTACATTTTTCTGGCATTCGTCTCAGGCCCTTCATGGAGCTCCATGGGCCTCATCAGCTAGCAGTGAGCCTTGTCTTAAAGAGATGGTGATCCATGAAGCTGAGGACATTTGGAACAGGGACAGCTGTTGAAGGCATCGCTTTTTCAAAAGGGGAGTGGGGGTGTGCTTAGATGCCAAAGGCAGCCTTCTCAAGCTATTGGTTCCTTTCGAGAAGCCCCCACCCCCACCCCATGCCAGCCACTTGGACAACACTCACATCACAGCCTTATTGGTGTGCAGAAGAGAGAGGCAGGGAGTCGGGTTCAGATGAGGATGTAGAAAGGAGTATCCAGAGATGCCCTGGGCAGAAGCCCCCAGGAGAGGAGGCCACAGAAAGGAGGGGCAGGCAAAGCCTGTGAGGAGGAGGCTCCCCGGCTATTCCCAGGTGAACAGGCTACAGCCCTGGATGGCCAGCAGGTTGAGAACAAGAAGATCCAAGGATGTGGATCTCTGTTTTTGTTTAAAATCGACTGGTTGGAGGAGGGGGATATAGGAGGCCTCCAGGGCCCAGGCCGGAGATGACAAGGAATTGCATTAGGTCGAAAGAGAACAAAGTGTCCGGGGGTGGGGGGGCAGGGGGAGGGGTTGGGAAGGGAAACATATGTGTAGAGAAAGTTAGCTTATATTGTGAGCTGAGATTACAGGGGGGAGCTTTGTAACAGGAACCTGTGTGTACCCCCAAACTTCATCCCTGACCACTTGCCCCAGCTCTGCTGTGAACCTTGATCTTTGACTCTAACCTTAGTACCCCAAAGTCCATGAATGTTTCTTAGCATCTCAGAATCCCAGTGGCTTTCAGCAGGAACCCTGACCTATTCTTTTCCATCACTTCCTCATCATTCATCTTGGGGAGCACCTCCCAATATTTGGTTTTGTTGAGTACTCTGGTTTTCCTTTTATTTTGAGCTGGTCTGGCCCTGTCATTTACAGCTCTGAGAAAGGGTCTGTAGAACCCTCAGAGAGGCGAGTGCTAGCCCGGGACCCCAGAGACACCTAGCCTACCTTCAGACCCCGCCCTATACTGGTCTCCCCCGGACCCTCACAGCCCCCCCCCTCCCATGGGTCAGCAGCCCACGTGGGGCCCACTGCCCATGCCGGGGCCCCAACTGAGCTGCTCACTCTGGTGCTATCTCCCTGTTGTGTCTCCCACCGCCTTCCCTGCTGCGCCTGCCCCTCCCCGCCCCGCCCCGGAGTCATGCCCTCTAGCCCCCCGCTGGCCGCTGCCTCCTCCATGTCCCTCCCGGCCGCTGCCCCCACCACCAGCGTCTTCTCCTTCTCGCCTGTCAACATGATCTCCGCTGTCAAACAGAGGAGCGCCTTCGCCCCCGTGCTGCGCCCACCCAGCTCCCCACCCCAGGCCTGCCCCAGAGCCCAAGGAGAGGGGCTTCCAGGTGGGTGATCCACGCTGCCCCGCTATGGCCTGGTGGAGCAGGGGGGCTTCAGGGGCCCACTCCGTCCACATCTCACCAGAGCCTAGGGCTGGTTGGCCGGTTTTCCCTGGAGGGTGTAGAGAAGGGAGTTCTGCGGGGGTCTCAGGAAGTCCATCAGGAACCCACTTCCCTAGGCCTCATAGCTTGGGGTGGTCACCACTCTGAAACTGCCAGTTGGCCACGTGGCCAACGAGAAGATTCGAATCTCGGAGGAGGTCTGGAAACCACTCCCATCCCCACCTGGTTGAGCACAGAACAAAGACCCAACACTCGGAGCTGGAGAAACCCCACACAGGCTGCGTGCCTTTGACCTATGCCTCCTGGTGTCCACGAGAGGGTAGCATACACCGCCCTGAGAAACTGGGTCACTGGTGGGAGGGAAGGGGACTGACCTTAAATACGGTTCAACCCAGCTTCCCCGCCCCCATTTTATTAATTTTTTTAATGTTTATTTATTTTTGAGACAGAGAGAGACAGAGCATGAATGGGGGGAGGGGCAGAGAGAGAGGGAGACACAGAATCCGAAGCGGGCTCCAGGCTCTGAGCCATCAGCCCAGAGCCCGACGCGGGGCTCGAACTCATGGACCGTGAGATCATGACCTGAGCTGAAGTCGGACGCTTAACTGACTGAGCCACCCAGGCGCCCCCCGCCCCCATTTTATAGATGTAGAATTGACACTATGTCACCCCTCCCACATGCCATTAGTGAAATGGTCGTCATCTGTCATTTATCTCCTTCAAGTCAGCATCCAACTTAACAATGCTGGGCCCTGACCAGCAGTGTATAGTGAGTCAGGAAGAGTCACATCCTCTAGAATAAGATGACTTTTAGGATAGGCTCGTTAGAGAATGTTCTAGGATGATTTAAAAGGGCACAGTCTTTTTTTTTTTTTTTTTTTTTTCTTTTGCCCTGTTTCCACGTTTTGAATAATTGTTTTTTAAGCTTAATTTGGGAGAGAGAGGGCACGCACGAGCTGGGGAGGGGCAGAAAGAGAGGGAGAGAAGACTCTCAAGCAGGCTTCACGCTGATAGCACGGAGCCAGACTTGGGGCTCGAGCTCACGAACCATGAGATCATAACCCGAGCTGAAGTCAAGAGTTGGCATAACCAGCTGAGCCACCCAGGCGCCTCTAGATAATTTTTCTTAACCTGAGTGTGTCTGGAGCTTAAAATGTGAAGGTTGGGGAGAAGAGGGCCACTGATTTCTCCTACCAGCAGAGAGATCATGGAGGGCAGGGGTTTAGGCAGGGGCGAGGGTGACCGAAGTGATGAATTTTGTGGGCATACGGGAGGGAGATATGTTGCTGCCACATTAGGTTTCAGTACTCCAGGGGGCTGACCTCTTTCCTGAGCTGGCACTCTGTCTCCTCACCTTGACCCAGGCCCTCTGGAAGCAGCAGGGCTGGGAAGAGGAGCCCAGAGTCCCCTCTTTCAATTGAGGAAGTTGGGCCAGCAAGGGCTTGGGCTGCACCCCCTGAGAGAGGTCTGAAGGGCAAGCTGCACCTAACTGTCTGCAGTGCTGACCCCAGGCCAGGACTAGGAGTGACCGAATCCCTGCAAGGCTCCCCATAGCTCTGCCCTCAGAAAGTGCCGGTGCCCTGCATGCTGTCCCCTGCCCGGAGGCACACAGGCAGATAAGGCCCCCAGACCGCCCAGAGCTTACAGTTCCTCTCTTTGCTTACGGCAGACCAGCCTTTTGAAGATTCCGACAAGTTCCACTCTTCAGCCCGGGGGCTCCAGGGCCTGGCCTACTCCTAATCACGGTAGGTCTGTGGCTCAGTCTTGCTTCCTCTTTTGGCCCTGGATAGACTCTCTGTCCAAAAAACTTGCAAGGATGGGGACCTGGGATCCGAGTCTCCGTTCTCCAGGGCCCATCTAGACAGCTGTTGGGGCCACACAGCCCCACCCCCTGTGGCCGAAGCTGAACAAGTGGAGAGAAGTGGTTTCCGGTCCCCTGGCAACCAGCCTTTTTCCAGGACCTTCTTCTCTCCCTCTCCCCACCAGGTCTGCGGGTGTTGCCCCCACCGAGCCCGGACTGGAGGGCCCTCTGGGATTCACACTCATGTCCCGGATGGCAGCACAGACAGATGCAGAGCCAGGGCTTCGGGCAGACATCAACCCAGGGGCCTGAACAGGCCTCCCTGTGCTTCAGGCCTCCAGCCCCACAGGCTTCTCTCACCTCCCCTTCTTGGGGCCGGTTGAAGGCCTAGCACTGTGCTGACGCTCTTGGCAGGAGAGCATCCCGAGGTCCTGGGATGCTGGGCCTTACTGGGTCGGTTCCTCTGGAAGAGATGGGCCTTGTGCAGACCAGACCATCAGGTGGCAGGAGCCGGGGATGGGGACTGTGGGGAAGAGGACAGCTCAGGGAGAGGTCCTGTTGGTGTCTGACCCATCACAACTGGCCCAGCATCCCAACTTCTCTCCGGGGCAAAGGGTGGTGCCCAGTGGCCTCAGGAGGCCTGCCCAGGCTCCCATGGAGCTTCCAGTGGCTTCTCAACCCCCGTGGCTGCTCCCTCTGAGGCCTGCACACTCATGCTTGCCACATTACCAATCCCACTGGGGGCTTCTGGCGTGGAGGGTGCCGAAGAGGGAGTGCCAAGCCCCCCGAACTGTGGGTCTTCCTTCCAGTGGCTGTCTTGTGGACTCTGGCCCCACACGCACATGACTCTGGCCGGCCTCATAGCACCATGGAATGGGCCTTGCTGCCACCGGCCTCATATTCTGCTCTGCTGAGGTTGGAGAAATCAGAACAATAAACACAGATGCAGGTGGCCGCCCGGCCTCTCTTGCCTGCTTCCTTGGCGTGGGTCTGCTTTTCTCAGTGGTTCTGCAGCTCTCCTGGGGCCCTTCCCAGCCGTGTCCCCGTGCAGCCTTCTTGAACCTTGGGCTTCTTCAACAGCCCCAGCGTTCAACTGAGTAACCCGTGTTTGCTCTCAGGTATTGGTGGGGGTGGTGGGCAGGCTAACAGGCCTGAGGACTTAGGACACGGGCTCCGCCTCAAGAGCTTAGGTGAGGAGCACGATCTGGCCACTGAAAACTCAGTACCCCCAGCTGTCTGGCCAGGACCAAGGCAGGGATTGTCAGAGGACTTCCTGGGAACCAGAGCAGAGCAGACCAAACACTGCTCAGTTGTACCAAGGTCAGAAGTGAGATCCATTCTGAATGGAGGTGGCAGGGCCTCCCTGGGGCAGGGCAGGGTAGGGAAGCTTTTGGTCCTGAGGTTGCCTCTTCGAGCAAGTCCCCATCACCCCCCTCCCCAAGCCTAGGCACCCTTGGCTCTCCTATCTCAGAGTTTGGGAGGAGGGATAGTAAAGTGGGAAGATGCCCAGGCTCATTTACCCCTCCTAGGATGAATTCCCGCCATTCCCTGAGATGTGTCCCCTAGATCCCACAGGTCTAGCTGTCTGACTTTGGAAGCCATTTTTTTTTGACCCACTGTCCAGGGAGCCCAACATCCATCTTCAGGCCTCAGGCTTTACTCTCTTCATGGTTGTACTCCTGGCCTCTGGCCTCTGGAAACGCTGTCCTTCCCCAACCCACGGGCCCTGCAGTCTTCTGGACAAACCCTTGCCAAGGCAGATGGGGTGTTCATGGCATTCAGAGACCTTCACTCCCTTCCCTTGTGTTCTTGGCCAATACCTGGGGATTCATCTCACCCATGACAGGCCCATGACAGGGGTAGACTTCTGGTCATCTCAGTGCTCACCTGGCCTCCCCCTCACTTCTGCTCCCAGCCCGTGTTGCAGAACCCTAAAGCCTGCCAGCCCAGGCCCTGCTCCAATCAGGCTCCAAGCAGTTCCCACTGCCCCAGGCCCTCGCAGGCTGGACGCCAGCAGAACTGTAATCTGCACTGGACGAAGGTGGTGGCTGGATGGTGGTCACACTCCAGTTCTGTGGTTGATACAAATGACATGGGTTATCTGTCCTCAAAGACCTCAACACTGTGCTCAGGCCCCCATCCAAATGAAACACTGCCCACTCCCTCCCGTGCAGCAGGCAGTTCTAAATCAATGATGCTTTTGCCTTGGACTGAATCGTGTCCTTCCAAAATTCGTACACTGAAGCCCCAACCCCTCCTTCCGTGTGTTGTATTTGTAGGTAGAACCTTTAAGGAGGTGATTAAGGTTAAGTAAGGTTGGAAGAGTGGGGCCCTGACCTGACAGAACTGGTGTCCTTGTATGAAGGGGAAGAGACTCCAGAGTTCTCTCTCTCCGCTATGTGAGGACACAGCGAGGTATCCATCTATAAGACACAAAGAGATGTCTTATAAATCACCAGGAACTAAATCAGTTGACACCTTTATCTGGGACTTCTAACTTGCAGAACTGCGAGAAAATATATTTCTGTTGTTTAAGCCCCTCAGTCTATGGTTTTTCGTTACAGCGGCCCAGGCCAGGCTGATATGATGTTCTTTCCCACTTGTCTTAGTTTGGGTTCCCTTAGAAGCAGAACCTGAGACAAGTGCCCTGCTGGAGAACTCTGGGAGACAGCGTAGAACACAACTCAGAGCTTTCCCACCTGAGTGGCAAAGAATCTGGGATACTGATGCTCCAGGCCTCCTGTGCAATTGCCTGAGGCTGGCTCCCAGGAGATTGCCCCTCTGGCACTTCTGGCCTGTCCTCCCATCTGCACAGAAAAAGCCAGCAGTTAGGCTTTTGTTGTAGGATGTTGCAAGCAGGTACCGGAACTGGACTGTAAGTCCGAAGGGATATGGGCAAGCCACCAACAGCCTCCACTCCTAGCCCTTTAGAGAAGGAGCATCTCCAGGAAGTTCTCTGCCTTCCTGCCACCGGTTTCCCGACAGAACCCAGCTGCTGTGTTCTGCATCCTACCCTGGGGACCTGGCGACCTTTGGGGCTGCGTGTAGCTCAGGCAGGACCCACTGTGGACAGGCTTCCCTGACTCAAGCAGAGCTAGGCAGCAGCTTTGACCAGCCCTCCTCCTGACTTCTGCAAAATGCCCTTCTCCCCAGCTGTACCTATATTGGCAGGGCCCTTCTTCTTCCAGAAAGAAAATTCTCCCAGAAAAACGGGAAGTGCCATGCATTTGGGGAAAAGAGAGTCTTTTCAATAAATGACATTGAGTCCACTGGATATTCAGATGAAAAAATTAAACTTGGCCTCTGCCTCACACCATACACAAAAATTAATTCTAGGTGGATTCTGGATCCAAATGTGAAAGCTAAAACAATAAAGCTTCATGCCCTTGAAGATGGACTAGAAGACTTTGGCCAGAGTAACCTCTAAGGTCTGTTTTCCCACTGCATGGTCAATTTTATTTTATTATTATTTTTTAAAGAGTTTATTTTTTTAAGGAATCTCTGCACCCAACGTGGGGCTCAAATTCACAACCCCGAGATCAAGAGTTACACGCTTTACTGACTGAGTTGCCAGGGGCCCCTGCGTGATCAATTTTAGAATGAGGTAAGCATTGAACATCCTTGAGGTGGTTCGAATGGACCCCCAGATATCTTTTCTCTTCCCTGGGATAACTTCTCTAAATAAGAAAAAGTTCAGGGGCGCCTGGGTGGCTCAGTCAGTTAAGAGTCCGACTCTTGGTTTTGGCTCAGGTCATGATCTCATGGTTCGTGAGTTTGACCCTCACATTGGGCTCTGCCAGGCTCTGCACTGACCATGTGGAGCCCGTCTGGGATTCTCTCTCTCCTTCTCTCTACACCCCTCCCCCGCTCTCTCTCTCTCTCTCTCTCTCTCAAAATAAATAAATAAACTTAAAAAAGAAAGTTCATACATCACAGTGTCTTTCTCATGGGCTCTTCACAGACCGTGTTTCTCTGAAGTCTCTAGCCCCTAACCTAGGGTGGCCCCTCCTGCCTCCCTACTCACGCCTTTGCACCTATACTCTTGACCTTCCTTCCTCTGCTACCATTCGGTGGCAGTAATAACACCCAGTGGAAGGAAATGGGCCACCTCCTTGAGGCCACCATGCTTGAAGACTGGTGTTCACAAGAAGACCCCCAACGCGTGGGTCCTGATGTGTGCGCAGCATTGACTATCCCTGTGGACTCATTCTCCTGTCGTTTCCTGAACATTCTCTCTCTCTTCACTCTCATTATGAGATTTACAATTTCTTAAAGTAATCTCTACACCCAATGTGGGGCTCATCACAACCCAAGATCAAGAGTCTCATGCCCTTCCAACTGATACAGCCAGGCACCCCTCATTATGAGATTTTTAATGACCAGAACTTCTCAACTGAATGTAGTCTAAGTTATCAATCATTTATTTATGGTTGTTTTTTGGTAGGTTTTTTTTTTTTTTTTTTTGAGAGAGAGAGAAACATGAAAGGGGGAGGAGCACAAGGAGAGAGAGAGAGAGAGAGAGAGAGAGAGAGAATCTTAAGCAGCCTCCACACTCAGCATGGAGCCTGACTCAGGGTTTGATCCCAGGAAACGTGAGATCATGATCTGAGTCAAAATCTAGAGTCCTGTGCTTGGGGCACATGGATGGCTCAGTCAGTTAAGCATCTAACTCTTGATTTCAGCTCAGGTCATGATCTCATGGTTCGAGGGATCAAGCCCTGGATGGGGCTCTGCAATGACAGTGCAGAGCCTGCTTGAGGTTCTCTCTCTCTGCTCCTCCCCATCTCTCAAAATAAACATTAAAAAAAAAGAGTTGGACACTCAACCAACTAAGCCACCTAGGTGCCCCCGCTTCTTGTATCCTTTTAAGAAATCTTTACCTACCCCCAAATCAAGAAGATATTTTTGTGCATGGTATGAGCGAGGAGTCCCGTTTAATTGTTTTTGTATGGATGCTCAGTTGGCTCAGCTCCATTTATTGAAATGACCAACTGTTACCCACTGCACCACAGTGGGTGCATGAATCAAATGAATTTATCATGAATCAAATGTCCATATATGTATAGGTCTGTTCTGGATTCTCTATTCTGATCCACTGGTCTTTTTGTTTATATTTACACCAACATCACCCTATCTTAATTACGTTAGATTTATAGTAACTTTTGATATCTAGTATGGCAAATTGTCCAGCTTAGTTCTTCATGATTATCTTGGCCACACTTGGTCCTTTGCATTTCCATACTGTTATAATCAATTCATTAATTTCTATTTCAAAAACCTGCTGAATTTTCCTTGGCATTGCATCTGTAAGTTTGTAGAGCAGTTAATGGAGAATTAATGTCTTTGATATACTGAGTATTCCAATCTATGGATATTGTATATCCCGTCACTTATTTCTTTTAAAACTCCTCTTAATATTTTATAGGCCTCTGTCTTACACATCTTTCATTTATTCCTCGGTATTTGATTACTTTATGCTATTATAAATAATATTTTCTTAATTTCACTGTTTGTTGTGTGTATGCAATTGATTTTTGAATAATAACCTTATACCCAGCAACCTTGCTTAACTCACATATAGTAATACTTTATCCATAGATTTTCTTGGATTTTCTTAGCTACAAAGGACAGTTTTACTTCTTCATTTCCAGTCCTTATTTCTTTTTCTTACCTAAATGCACTGGTTGGGCCCTTAATTCACTGTTGAATAAAAGGAGTAATAGTGGACATCTTTGTTTTGTTCCTGACCTCAAAAGGCAAACTTGGACTTTTCATCATTAATATCATGTTTGGTTTTATAGATATCCTTTTATTCCTAATTTTCTTTAAAATTTTTTTTAATTATTTAAATCATTTAATTTAATCAAATGCTTTTCTGCATATCTTGAGATCATCACATGATTTTCTCCATTATTTTGTTAACGTGCTGAATTGCATTCATTGTATGTGTGATGTTAAGCCATCGCATTAACTGTCTACTTATGCGTTTGACGTGAACTCCCATCCTTTACCCAGGAGATATCATTTGTTAATAGGTAGTCCCTCCCCTGTTTCCCTCAATCTCTCTCTCTCTTTCGATCTCAATCTCAATCTCTCTCTCCTTTCATCTCTCCTCCTCCCTCTCTCTCTTTCAATCTCAATCTCAATCTCTCTCCTTTCATCTCCCTCCCTCCCTCTCTCTCTTTCAGTCTCAGTCTCAATCTCCCTCCTTTCATCTCTCTCTCCCCCCTCTCTCTTTCAGTCTCAATCTCAATCTGTCTCTCCTTTCATTGCTCTCTCTCTCTACTGCTCTTCCCAGAAGGCACTCATTGGCCCTCACCTCCCCCCTTTCTCAGGAAGATAGGCTTCTGGGAAACAAAATGCCAAGCCCTGCAAACCGCCGGGGTACATCACCCTGCCACGCTACCTTCTGGGAGCAGGGCTGCAAACACAAAAGAACACATGTAAATTAATGTCTCCCTAAGTCATTCTACCTCAATTCTAACCTGTCTCCCCCTAGCTGGACTCCTGGCTTTGGGTCCCCTTTACTGGAATTGCAGAAGGGCACTCGTGGGCCGTCTTTCCAGAAGACCCTGCCTCCACTTACTTCCCAAAGGGAAAGGGGCCCAAATCTCCCTGCCTTGCCAAGCAGGGGGCTTGCAGGGGAGCGGAGTGGCAGCCCTGGGCAGATGGTGTGGTTCTGGGTTTAGAGCTGCAAGGACTGCCAAGGGGGTTCTGGCTGCACAGACACCCCCCCCCCCCCCACTGGAGACAGAATGGAAGAGATCTCCCGACTCAAAAGATACAGAAAAGGCTTCGCACCAGGACAATAACACAGACAAGGCCATTTTCGGGGCACATTCTTTAGGTAATTTTATTCCTTGAGAGAGCAGGAGCCAAGTGTTTAAAACGGGAAGGAAAAATGCTTCAGGAGGTCTGTTGTTCCTTGGGGCCCAGCAACCTGCCATCTTGTTTCTTCAAAGCCTCTCCTTCCCCATCCATCCCCTGCCAGCCTGGGAACGAAAGCGGCTTCTGATGTACCCCCGGCTGTGCAGTGCACCCCTCAGGCGGGCGGACAGGGCTGCCAGGGCTCCCGGCGGAGCTGGGGGAAGCTCCTGAGCCACTGGGAGAGGGGAAGCGTGGACGCATCTCCGTGGCAGGGCTGCGAAGGGCCGTGTATCTGGCACTGTGGCCAAGGGACGCTCCACAGTCTGGCAGCCATCCCGTGAGTCCAGGAAAGCACCCCCCTGGCCTGGGTCCCTGTCCCTGATGGCCCTCTTGGGGTTCCACTCACCTGGGAGCCTGGCTCCCCTCCACGCTTCCGCCCACTCACCCAGAATCCGAGTTTACCTTCAGGTGGGTGGAGGAGGGCCCGGCCACTCTGGGGCTGGCGTGGACTCAAGCTTCGGCTTCTGTGGTGAAAGCTGGTTTGTCTGGGGCTGCTCCCTAGGCCCTTCTGGGAGCCAGGCCCAGAAGGCCACCTTGCCAAGACAAACTGTGGCCACCGGGTGGAATGTGGTGGGGTGGCTGCCGAGGAGGCCCAAACTTGGCAGGCCTCTCAACGGTGCCCCGGCCCGTTCCGCAGCACGGAGCCCAACGGGGTCGGGCCGGGCCGGGAGCAGTTACCGAGACCACCGGGCACCTCGCTGCCCTCTTGTTGAGTGAGGCAGGGACGCCCCCCTCTCTTGGTCTCACCCGAAGACCGAAAGCTCATAATGAAGCCTCAAGGTTGACAGAAGTCCTTCACACCTGCTTCCTTGGGGGAGCAGTTCAGGAGCAGAAGTTGAGGAAAGAGGGGGTCACAGGGAGCTGTCTGGGCCCGTGTGTGTATGTGCAGAATGAGGCCTGTCAGAGCGGGAGGAAGAACCCCAGCAAGGCCTCGAATTCCTTCAGCAAAACCCAGACTGGGGGGGGGGGCTACCCTGCCATCAGAGCCCCCCGTTTACTCAGCACTTGCCGTAAGCCTAGTCCCTTGGGTGGGATCCCCTGAAACAGAGCTAAAGTGGGGACGTGGGTGCTGGTGAAAGGGCTCTCTGGAAGAAAAGCAGTGAAGGGAGCAGAAGAGGGCAGGGGAAAGAGCTAAGAATGTGGTCTCAGCAGGAGTCTGACACGATCCCAATGGGGACCTCTGGAGCTTGAAGGCCACCACGTTGGACCCTCTCGGTGGCAACGAGATAGCTCTGATGGCTCCGTGCCAGTCAGTCGCCGGCTACAGGCTGCCAAAGCATGTGACCCCAGTGTCAAGAGGCTCCCGTTTGGCTAAGAGCAGTACTCGAGAGAAGCTACGAGCTGTCAGTAGCCGACACGCCCTGCAGTCGAGGGATGGGTGCGCCGGCTGGTGAGAAGGTTCTGGATGCGACGCTGAGGGCCTCCACCATCCCCATCGCCAGCACCTGGAGAACAGGGGCTAGGCCTTCAGAGCACCACTACTCCGGTGACAAGGACTCCCCTTCTGTCTCAAGAGGGGGAGCGTCCTGGGCTGTTGACAAACAGGACGGTCAGATGACGCCCACAGCACTCTGTAGCAGAGCAGGACCCACGGCTAGTGGGGCCGTTGACTCAAGAGCAGCCACTCATTAAGAGGTGATGGGTAGTGTCTACACCGGCCCTGCTGACCCAGGGCCCCAGGTTGTTGGGACAGATGCCTGTGCAAGCCGCCCATCCTCTTGGGCCTGTCCTTTCCCCTCCCCACCCAGGTCAGGCCCAGTTTCCTTTCCCCACCTCCCAGATCAGGTGACCTTCAGTGGGTCCCGAGAGGAGGGGAAGGGCTGGCACTCTTGCTATCCCTCTAGTCTCTTGCCAAGACGTCATCTTGGCATCAAGGCCTGCTTCCCTTTTCATGCTCAAGAGCCAATTTCCAAAACAAAACAAAAAACACTGAACCTGCTCTGTTTCTCCCTCCGAACCGCTAAATCTAAAATGCATATAGAAAGGTCACTTTGTCCTGAAGTCAACTTTAGCTCACGTTAAGAGAGCCGCTCCCGCAGCACCTGGCTGGCTCAGTCGGTGGGGCACGCTGGATCTGGGGTTGTGGGTTCAAGCCCCACGTTGGGTGTAGAGATTACTCAAAAATAAAATCTTCATGGGGCACCTGGATGGCTCAGTCAGTTAAGCGTCTGACTTCGGCTCAGGTCATGATCTCACGGTTGGTGGGTTCGAGCCCCGTTTCAGGCTATGCATGGACAGGGCAGATCCTGCTTGGGATGCCCTCCCTCCCTCCCTCTCTCTCTCTCTCTCTGCCCCTCCCCAACTTGTGCTTTCTCTCTCTCAAAATAAATAAATAAATAAATGTAAATAAATACATAAAATCTGTAGGAAAAAAAAAGCCACTCCTGCTTTCTTTTGATTAATGTTTGCATAATGTATCTTTTTCAAACTTTAAAAAAAAATTTTTTAATGTTTATTTTTGAGAGAGAGAGACACACACAGGGCAAGTGGGGGAGGGCGAGAGAGAGGGAGATACAGAATCAGAAGCAGGCTCCAGGGGTCTGAGCTGTCAGCACAGAGCCCAAGGCGGGGCTCGAACCCACAAACTGTGAGATCATGACCTGAGCCAAAGTTGGACGCTTAACCGACTGAGCCCCCCAGGCATCCCTCTTTTTCAGCCTTTTACTTTCAAGGTGCGTGTATCTTTATATTGGAAGTGAGATTATTATAGTCTAGAGTTGAGTCCCGTCTTGTAAACCACTCAGCCAATAAGCTGGGCTCTTAAGTGCACTTTTCATTATGTATCTTCAGCTTTGACGAATAAAAACCATCTCTTCTTGTTTTGGGAAAAAGATGATGCTGGCGGTGGGGAGCAGGGAGATGGGACCTGTGGCACTGAATTCCTCCCGGTGATCTGAGATTGAAAATATGAGAGGCTTGGGGTGCCAAACCTGGGCGGTTCAGGCAGTTAAGTGTCTGACCTCGGCTCAGGTCATGATCTCACCGTTTGTGAGTTGGGAGCCCCGCATCGGGCTCACTGCCGACACTGCAGAACCGGTTCCAGATCTGTCTCCCTCTGCCCCTCCCCCATGCTTTCTCTTTCTCTCTCTCAAAAATAAATAAGCATTTTATTAAAAGAAAATATGAGGGGTGGAAACAGCTCTAGAAACAGAGACAATACAACAGCCCACACTAAGGCACAGCTTGCCTAACGGAAGGCTATATGGATGTCTTTGTGTTGAATCTACACGTTAGTAATTGCCCCTTACAAGCTCTCCTCTGAACTGCAGGGCGGGGGGCACGCCTGGAAACTACATTTTGTGGGTTTCTTTGCAAGCTAGGGCACAGTTAGATTTTTCTGAACATTTTATTTCTTTAAGTAATCTCTACGCCCAACATGGGGCTGGAACTCACGACCCCGAGATCAAGGGTTGCATGCTCCACTGACTGAGCCAGCCGGGCGCCCCAGTTACAGTTAGATTTTGCCAGTGGATTTTGTAGGTTGGAGATTAGAAAGTGGAAGGAAGGAAGAAATTATTCTGCGTCAGCCTCGAGCCATGACAAGTGATCATGGCAAAGTGGCTGCAAACGGTAAGTGGCCTGACTTTCAGGTAAAACTCCTTTCTCTCTTTTTCTCATCCAGCTCTTCCAAAACCTTTATAGCCAATGCCCAGCATTAAATTTTCCTCTGCTTAAAATACCTAAGCGGGCTATTTCCCTCACAAGACTGACACATAATTTGCCCTTCAGTCTGAAGGAAACGAATCAAATCTTGTCATTTACCAACACCCTCCAAAGAGGGCTGGTGGAGCAAATTCTAATGTCCCCCGCTGTTCTGTCTTCCTCGTCTTGTCTCTCCTTGGAGCTCTCGGTCCCTACCCCACACTTGGGCCGCCTCCCATCTAACCTCCAACAACCTTCCCATCTGTTGCATCCTTGACCTTTTGAGTCCCTGCCGAACTGCGCTGCCATATTTCACACCCACGTATGTAATCCCGTCTGTGCTCCCACAGCACGGCCCGCACCGTGCCAAACTGTCCCCTCTCTTGACGGTGAGCCCCAGGAGGCTGGGAGGGAACTGTTTATCCTTGACGCCTTGCATGCATGCTTGAGTCTGAGCACTGCAATGGTTCCTGCTGCAGAAGCTGATTGATGGAGGAGTTGCTCTGGCAAGCCCCAGGTTCAAGAACCCGGGCGGGATCCTCTTTCCACACCATTTCTCCAGAAGTCATCTGATGAGAGCCTGCCAGCGTGTGTGGACTAGGATCGGGGAGGGGAAGCCCAGGCCTGGCCCAGGGGCGGGACCTGGGACACAGAGACCGCAGGAAGGCTGCCTGAGGTACCAAGTAGCTTTAATGAGCCTCAGCACCTCTCCCCCCACTCTGTCCCTCCCGCTTTCAGTTCTGGACAGGTCCAGCCTGCCCAAGGCTCTGGGGCTGTTCACCTGGAGGTGTTAATTCTTCTGCCCCCTCAGGCGCTCCAGACGCCTCCGAAGGTCTGGGGGCACTTTGGCCCCGGAGGCGAGCAGTTCTCGAAGTCTTTGTTTGGGAGTCTTGGTGAGGTGGAAATTGCAGGGCACTGGGCCCTCTTCAAAGGTGACCCGGCAGCTCCTCGTCACTGAGTGATAGCCCTCAGCACTGGCGGTCACCATATAGTCCCCTGGGGTCAGCAGGCGCCAGTAATCCCCGCCCCATGCTGACAAGAGTGAAGGTCACGATCAGGATCCAGTGATCCTCAGCTTCTGACCCTGCCTAAAGGCCTCCCACACCTCCGCCATCCCCTCCCCGACACACCTGTCGTTACATCGTGGTTAATCCCGTCCACAGAAATGACAGCATCGGCAATCCCGAGTTCTGTGTCCTTGTCCCGCACAACTCCTGCAATGCCCACTCGCACCTGTGCGGGAAAAGGCTATCAAAACCCTTTTCTTTCTGCATGAGGTGTGACCTTCACCTCATTTTCCAGCTCTGTTCACGGCAGACTTGAAGATGGCATGTCTATGTTCCTAGGTGGCAATACCCTGGTAAAAGTAACTCCTGATGGGGGCACCTGGGTGGCTCGGTCGGTTAAGCGTCCAATTTTGGCTCAGGTCACGTTCTCAGTTTGTGCGTTCGAGCCCCACATCGGGCTCTCTGCTCTGAACACAGAGCCCACTTTGGATCCTCTGTCCCCCTGTCTTTCTGCCTTTCCACTGCTCACGTGCATGCTCTCTCTCTCAAAAATAAATATATGTTTAAAAAAAAAAAAATGGGGGGTGCCTGGGTGGTTCAGTCGGTTAAGCGTCCGACTTCAGCTCAGGTCACCATCTCACGGTCCGTGAGGTCAAGCCCTGCGTCAGGCTCTGGGCTGATGGCTCAGAGCCTGGAGCCTGCTTCCGATTCTGTGTTTCCCTCTCTCTCTGTCCCTCCCCCGTTCATGCTCTGTCTCTCTCTGTCTCAAAAATAAATAAACGTTAAAAAAATAAAATAAAATAAAATGAAATAAAATAAAATAAAAATTAAAAAATAATAAAAATAAAATAAAATAAAATAAAATAAACTCCTGATGGATAAAATGCATCTGGACTGGGAGAACTACAAACACCTGGTAGGAAGGCTCATCTTTGGGTTTCCCCAAGTTCAGCGACCCTTGACATAGGGCTTGTCATTTTGGAACCTTTGGAAACCATACTCACAGAGCCATCACAAGGGATATAGTTCCTGTGGGATGTGACGCGTCTATGCCAGGACACCCCCTGCACTTGAATAATAGGTCTTTTCTGAGAACAGCTCTCCCAAGACAGCTCTGGGACAGCTCCGTGGACCCGGGTCTATACTGCTGTGCGGTCTACACCTCCCAGCTAATGATGTCTGATGCTGCCCTGCCGGCAGACAGTGCTTTCAGTGCTCTAACCCTCCAGGTCAATCTGATACCAAGTGTGACCCAAGGCCTCTGTGAGTCAGCACGTCCGGTCGGACCCTGGAAGGCCCCGCCCTGGTGGGAGCTGCAACCCTACACGGACAGCAGACCACGGCAGGCCAGGGTCAGGGGGGATTCGGATCCAACCTGCTCCAGGTAGGTGAGGAGGGCATCTTTGTTGTTCTCCCACTCCTGGGGCAGCTCGTTCTCGTGAGGAAACTTGTCACAGGACAGCTCCACGGTGACCTCAAAGCAGTTGGTGTGCAGGTAGCTGAAGTCATTCATACCTAGGGTGGCCATGGATACTGGAGCCTAAGTGGGGGAAGGGAGCCCTGCCCGCCTGGTAGCCCTCCTCTGTGAGACACTTCCCGGAGGGATGGTCAACACCGCTGCTCTACGCGGACCGAGCAGACTGTCTCACGGGGACAGGGTTCTGGGGCCAGGGCTAACTCTACCCTGAGGCACATACTCCCAGGGACTGTGTGCCAGTCAGCGCCGTTGATGATGTTGCCGTGCAAGGAGAAGTCTTGGCTGTGGCAGGGTCGGCGGTCTGGGTCCTGCATGGCCCGGTTAGTGCCAGCATAGACGGTGCTGAGCCAGCGGAATACGGCATCATCCGGGGTGGGCGTGAGTTCACGGGCAGCCCACGGGGTCCGAGTCATGTCGAACGGGTAGGACACCACGAGCTCACCCCCGTGGAGGTTGGCGCTCAGCACAAAGGGGATCCGCTCCATCCACTCGATCACTGCCCGCGTTTCGGGGGCCACCTAGACAGGGTCAGGTGGGGTGACGTGGGAGACAGAGACAAGAGCCCCCCCCCAACGACCCTCCGCCACTTCCCCAGAATACTCACGGTGGCGTTGGGCAGGGTGTAGTAAGTGGGCAGTGGCAGGTGATGGTTGGGGACGGTGTCAGGCACTAGCCCGTCATCCTCTGCTTCCCACAGCGGTGTGTTGAGGTCAGCAAAATTATGGTTAAGGTCAATGCCCTGCTGGTTCCAGCGGCCCTCTGCCCAGCCTACCAGCTCCGAGCCCTGCCAGGGAAGGGGCCTGTTCAAGCCAAGCAGGCATCAGGGCAGAAGGAGCGGGGTGGCCCTCATGCCAGGCGGCCTACCCGGCGAAAGGCAGTCTCATAACCATCAGGGTTCATGGAGGGCAGCAGGTGAATACGTGTCTCGGTGAGCAGCCGGGTCACCCGCGGGTCCCCTCGCAGGAACTCACGGCACAGGTACTGCATCAGAAGCAGGAGCAACTCCCGCCCCAGGGCCTCATTCCCATGCATGCCGGCCACATAGCGCACCTCAGGCTCTCCTGGGAACACAGGGGCTCCACGTGGGCTCGCGCCCACAACCCTTCCCTGTGCCTACCTCTCCCTGCCCAGAACCTGCCAGTACCCAGCTCATGTTGGCCAGGGTGGTCCGACATTTCCATCACGTACAGCTTCAGGCCCTGGTGGCTCTTCCCAATGCTGTAGATGCGGGTGACGTTGGGGCACTGCTCGTTCACCTGCTTCATCAGCTGGGGGGGTGGGCGGGGGCAGAGTATAGCACGGCATGGGGCACGGGAGGATTAGACCCAAGGGTCAGACCACATGAGGCCATGGAAGGGCTCACAAAAACCAGCGGTGGCCCACACAGATGGGGCACCATGGCACCGAATAGGACCAGAGCAATAGCAGACCAGAAGGAAGGGTTAGGATGAGGGAAATAACCACAGCAAAGGAAACTGGGGCAGAGTTTAGGGGTCAACGGGCGAGAAGGGTGAGACAGTAGGGGGAGTGGGGACATGAGGACAGTCATAGCAGGTTATGCCCTGGTGGGAAGGGGACCTGAGCTAGGCAGCTCCTCCCTCCTGGGTCATAGGAGTTCATGTCTGACCTTCCTCATGGCCTTGTAATTGTGATGCCGGAAGTCCAAAGGATCAGAGGATCCCAGTGCAGGGGCCTTAGGGAATAGGTCGTTAGGATCTGGTGGAGAATGAATTCATGGTCAAGGGGGAGTCCACGGCGGAGGTTTTTACCCTGCTCATCCAGCCCTTGTCCGACTGCCCACCTGAGACAGGGCAGGCCAGAATCTCTGCCCGGAGGCAGGAATCGCCTCCCTGGAGCCAGGTCTGGGGCAGCAGGCGAATGAAGCGGGCCACTTGGGGCTCAGGCAGGAGGTTCAGCACCGGTGTCTCTGGGTCTGAATTGGCAGGAAATACCTGGGGGCATCGAGTCCTTTAATGGGACTGCTCAAACCCCAGCAGCCTGGCCCGGAAACAGAGAAGGAGCTCAGGCCTCCGAGCTCACCACCAAACCCACCCTGGCGGGCTTGCCTGGAGACCTGCACTCTCTGTCAAACACAGACCACCCGCCCACCCCTCCTACCTCCTGCCAACGGGCCGCTCTAGGCAACCACGCTTTCTGGCTGGGTCGCAGCTTATTAGACCAATATGGCCCCATCGCTCAGGAACAGCCAGTCCTAAAGCTGACCAGGCCCCACACTGTAACCTGGTATAAAAAGGGGTCCGTGAGATGGGAAAGCCAGAGCGGCGGGGAGGTGAGAAGTGGCGTAAGGATCTGAGGCCCATCGACCAGAAAGGGTGTTCCAGCAGGAAGCTATAGCATGAAGCGGACCCACCCCGTGGAGAAAGTATCTGGGGAGGAGGTAGGCATATTCCAAAGCAGCTTGGCCCCAAGGCTGCCTGGTGCGTGCCACGCATCTTGACAACAACCCCCTTTCTCCTGGGATGCTGAGTGGGCGTCTGTTCCTTGACCTCAGAGGAGCCCCAGCCCAGCCTAGTACCCTACAGTGGGGCCCAGCCCCCATGGGACCACTCACCGCATCCATCCCACTGCTACGGTTCCTGCTCCCCCACCACGTCCGGCTGTCATTGCTGAACTGGACCTTGTATGATGTGACCCAGTCGTACCTGGCAGGAGAGGTCGGGAGAGATCCTCCATGGCCTCAGGACTCCCACCCCAACCCTCCCAAGTCTGCCCGTGACTTCCTGGACTGGGCTAGCCTGCCTCACCTCCAGACAGAGTTCCTGCCCTGTGTGATAATGCCCGAGAAGCGGGTGGGGTGCCTGGCATCCACCTGAAGCCACGGCTCAGCATCCTGAGGCTCAGCACACCAGGCCCCATCATAGAGATCACCATCCTCCAGGCCTGACTGTGGGCACAGGACATGGCCATCAGACCCAGGTGAACAGTATAGGGTGGGCCAGGATGGTGCCTGCGGAGGTGCAGGGAAGAAGTTCCTAGGGGTTGCCCTAATTGGACCCAGGACTGCTGACCTGGATGTTGAGTCGTCCCCGGTGTGGTCCAAGACCAAAGGACTGGCTGCTGGATGCCTCGAGCTGGCTATCTGAAACTCGCAGGGACTCCAGGCCCAAAGGGGGGCAGCCTGGGGCAGGGACAGAGCAGTGAAACAGGACCAGAGAGAGAGAGAGAGAGAGAGAGAGTGGTCAGGGCAGGTAGGAAGCCGAGCCTACAATTGCCCATGTGCTGGGCGAGCTGGGGCCATGCCCATGAGGCCAAAGGTGATGTCAGTATGTGGCCCATGGGCTGCAAGTTTGGGCAGGGCCCCCCGGAAGGGCAGTACCTGGTTCCTTCTCCTCTGGGAGGTCAAGGGCTCCCGCAGGGGTGGTGATCACTGGAGGCCCGGTAGTCACCAGTGGTCTGGGTCTAGTTAGCTTCTTTCTTTTCTTTATAATGACCTTTTTCTTCTTGACGAAGCGAATCCGGACGTGCTGTTCCAAGGTTCCTGGGGACCAGGGAGGCACATCAGGGCAGATGGAGTGGTCTGCCAGCCCAAGAAGCGTGCAAGCCCCTAGCAGCACCCCCACCCCCGACCTCAAGTATCTAAAGACCTTAGCATGGACTTGAAGTCTGACCCCCACCTGCCTCTCCCGGCACGTTCTTGGCTTCGTCTCCTTCTTGACGTGACTACGTGTTTGGCCAGCCTCATCGCTGACCCTCCCCAACGGAGAGCTACACCCAGCCACTGGGAACTATTTGGTTGCTCCAAAGAGCTGAGTTTAGTTCTTTATCTCCAGGCCTTTGCCTGGGCTGACCCTCTCCATCGCACCGTCCCCCACCCCTGATCTCATTGCCTAACTCCCATTCTTTGAATTTCAGCCCAGGAGCCTTCCTCAGCTCCAGACTTAGCCTCATGCTCCAAAGCCTCGGTGCTGCCTTTATCGCTGCATCTGCCCTCTGGGCTGAGATGTTCCGTCCTCAGATTCATGTTTGTCTGGGTGCTCAGGCTTTCCAGGGCTGGCCTGTGTCCTGCTCGCCCTCAGCACGGGGCCTGGAACACGGTAGATGCCACTAGCTCCCCACGCACCCACGCAGGTTCTACAGGTACCTCCAGAACGGGCTGTACATTTTCCTATCTGGTGACCCATGCCTTTCCACATACTGTTTCTTCTTCGCTGCTCTCTCTTTTTGGCTCTTCCTAATTCAGAGATATCCACCCTTCAGGACCCAGTTTCATTTGCCTCCTCTGAGAAGCCCTCCTGGGGGCCATCCCTTTGACTTCCTCCTCTACCTACTCACTTCGGAAGTCAGGAAGTCGGGCAGCCTGCCTCTCCCCTTCCCCTGGTGGTGCCCCTATCCTCCAGGCAGCCTCAGCAAAAAGCACTCTCCCTGCCTTGCTCTCCTCCTTTCCTTCCAGCCCCTGCCCTTAAGCTCTCTCTGTCCTAAGTCTAATTCTGCACCATTTAGTCTCGGTGCTTTTGTCTGTCCCTCTTTCTCCCCTTCTGCTGGCCCCGGTCTCAGTTTTCTCATCTGTGAAAAGGGAAGGTTTGGGGCTGAAAGAGGCAACATCCTACTGGCTCCAGTCCCAGGACCGCTGACTTGGTCTGGCCGGGAACTAGGGCTGCTGAGTCAGCAGCCGTAACAAGGGGCAGGGAGGAAGGAAGGGAGGAGAGTGTGTGTGTGTGTGTGTGTGTGTGCGCGCGCGCGCGCGCGCGCGCTGGGGAAGGGTCGGCACACAAGCTCCAGGCAGGGAGTGTGTGAGCGTGTGTGTGTGTGTGTGTATGTGTGTGTGTGTGTGTGTGTTGGGGAAGGGTCGGCACACAGTGGACGGGAGAGTAGGGTGACCGACTAGCCCGAGAAGCGGGCCACCGGTCCGGGCGCTCACCGTTATTCTTCCCCGAGGGCTGCTGTGCCGGGTTGCTACTCGGGGCCAGGGTCGAGACCGGGGCCTTGGTGGTAGCGGGCGGCGCGAGGCCCAGCCCGGAGGCGCTGGGCGTCCCCAGACCCAGATCGACGGCAGGCGCGAAGGTGGCCAAGGCGAGCAGGAGACCCCACATGGCTGAGTCCAAAGGTGCGGATGCGCGGGGCCTGCTGCGGTCGGTGGGTTTGTCTCTTCCTGCCGGGCGCTCGGGAGCCCCCCGCCCCTTCCTGCCGCCGCCGCACGCCCCCTGCGCCTCCGGCCCGCCCACCGCACGCCCGCGGGCCTGGGACCCGGGAGGGGAGGGGTGGGCAGGGCAGGGCCCGGGCGGTGCTCCAGCGACAGACCCCGGAGCGGCTGCCGCGGGTCTCCGCACCCGCCGACCCTGCCCCGCCCCCTCCGGCCGTCCCGAGCTCACCCGCCCGGCTGGTGCGCTGCCCTCTGGGGTTTGTACAGCCCCTCGGCACCCCTGATCCCACTTAATCCTGTGAGGCTCCCGCCCCACAGTGGGCACCTACTTGGCGTCACACACCGTGCCAGGCGCTTTGCACGTGGCCTCCCGATCAAACCTTATTTTACAAACTGGTAAACTGAGGCTCAGAGCGCCCAACTGACTTGGCCAAGGCAGCAAAGCTGAGAACTTTGGGGAGGAAACTGCTACCCGAGAGGAAAATCCACCCAGAATCAGAGGCCCCCTGCCAGGGTGGATGGGACAGAAAGACGGGGGGTGGGGGGTGGGGGGACTAAGGCGCGGGGTGGGGCGGGGGCGGAGCGGGGGTGGGGGGAGGACTAGCCCTCCAGGAATCTTTCCGAAAGACCACTCAAGGGGCCCAACCAGAGGCGGTGCTTCCCACCGCCATCCCCTTCTCCGGCCCCGCCTCTCTTCTCTCTTCCTTCCCCCTGCCCTCCCCTACTCCTTTGCTCACCCGGCTGCCACGTTCTGGGTTTACATAATCCGAGGAGAGGAGCGGGAGCCGATACCCAGCGGGCTGGGGCCGTGGGTGGAGGGGCCGAGGCCTGATGCGCGCGCGTCCGAGCCTCCCTGCTGCCTTCCCCACCGCCACCTCAGTGTCCTCCCGGGGGCCAGCAGCCCGGGGTCTCTTGCTGGCTGGTTGCCCCGGATCCCGGGATTCCAGAGCGCAGGCCCTTTCCCATTCCCGCTCCCCAGCCCCCTCTGATTCCCCCACACCAGATCGCCTCCCAGAAGGAAGGAAATGCGTCCCCTGTGCTCCTCTGGGCAGTGTTTTGTCTTTGCAAGGAGCCCGCCTGGGAGATACTGCCATCCCCACCTAAGAAGGGATGCCCAGAGGTGGCCAGGAATCCTCTGGAGTGCGTGCCGCCCTGAGCAAATATTTTTTGCAGGGCCTCTATCTATATAAACACTTTGTATCACCCCCAAACCATTCTGGCGGCCCAGTCTCCCATGATCCCTCCCAAGAAATACCCCACTGTACCCCTGGAACTGACCCAGCACCAACGCAGAAGCGAGTCCTGGAGCGCCTCAAGGCATCTGCCCCAACCCAAGCATTCCAGGTAGAGAGTCCCCAGAACGGGAGTAACCGGGTCAGAGCCCGCGCGAACTCACTTCTGCCTTGGAGCGTCCCGCCTGGAAAACACTGCTGGGTCCCAGGCACCAAAGGGGTATTAGAAAAACTCAAGGAAAGGCGCCAAAGCCAAGGGTTCCTGAGGCACGGGGCTGGCCAGATCAGGGGCAGAAAGACAGTACTATACGCTGAGGCTTCTTTGCCGTGGGAGGTCAGGACAGGCTCCCGTGGAGCTAGAAGCAGGTCTGAACAGGTCCTGAGGGCTGCTCCCTCTTCCTCCAAAGCCCAATCTGGCCACTTCTCTGTCTCTGACCCCAGCCTCACCCAAGTTTGATAGACGGGTGTGAGGGGCCACCCAACTAGGACATCTCAGCCTTCTGAGGCTCCCACCCACAGTTAAATCGGGTCAAGTTCTGGGGCATCTGGGTGGTGCAGTGGGTGAAGCGTCAAACTGTTGGTTTGGCTTAGGTCATGACCTCATGGTTAGGGAGTTCAAGCCCCACCTCGGGACTGGTAGTGAATGCTTGGGATTCTCTCTCCCTCTCTCTGCCCCTCCCCCACTGTGTTCGTTCTCTCTCTCTCTCTCTCTCTCTCTCTCTCTCTCTCTCTCCCTGTCTCTCTCCCTCCCTCCCTCCTTCCCTTAAAATAAAAAAAAACAAAATTTGGTCAACTTGCTCCTGCCTTAAGTCCCTAGGGGTTTCACCGGCCAGGCCCTCATGACAAGGCTCTTCCCTACCCACACCTTTCCCCTCTCATCACCCTGGGCTCCTCTGGCTCATATTCCTCCAGCCACACTGGCATTCTAGCATTCCCGCCAACACATCAGGCCCATCCAGCCTCAGGGCCTTTGCACTGGTTCACCAAATTTGCATCCTCATGCTACAGATTGCTTTTCAGTGTCACCTGTTTCCAAAAGCCTTTGCTGACCATTCTGATGAAAGCAAGCCCCATCCTCCACACCCACTCTATCCTCTCACCCTGTTTTATTATTGTCTTCAAGGCAACTCAACATTTTGAGATTATCTTGTTTTGTTATGTGTTCACTGTGTGGGTCCCCACCCCCCAGCAAAGATAAGCCACACTCCAGAAGAGCTTCTTGTACCCATACGTTCAAAGCTGCACCTCAGGACCTAGAACAGCACCTGGTCCCTAGTCAGTGCTCAAAAAGTATCTGTGTAGGGGCGCCTGGGTGGCTCAGTTGGTTGGGTGCCCAACTTCGGCTCAGGTCACGATCTTGTGGTTTGTGGGTTCGAGCCCCGTGTGGGGCTCTGGGCTGACAGCTCGCTCAGAGCCTGGGGATCTGCTTTGGAATCTGTGTCTCCCTCTCTCTCTGACGCTCCCCTACTCATGCTCTCTCTCTCTCTCTCTCTCTCTCTCTCTCTCTCAAAAATAAATACTAAAAAAAAAGTATCTGTGTATATATTCAAGGTTTAGAGAGACCTTGACCAAGCAGGGCTGAGGGGAGCTGACTCTCCCCAACAGCGCAAGGTTCTGTAGGAAGAGATGGCAGACCACGAACTGGGGGACATTCCCCCAAAGGGACTGGCTGGATGGGGCATGCTGACCACCCCTGGCTGATCCCTCAGAGGCTCGGATCTGTGGGATGTTGATACCTATTGTGCCCCTGTGCCCCCTCATCCTTATTTTCACCTCTTACCCCTTGCCTTTCTGCCCTGTAACAACCTTCAGGGCCCCTTCATGTCCCTCCATGCCCCCCTGAACCCCTCAGAACCTTCTATGCTCCTTCATTAGTTCCTCATCGCCTCGCACCTGCTCCCAGCTCGGCTGTTGCCTTCGGCCCTTGCCACTCGGTTACCTGGAAGCAGGTTCTGGAGGCGCAGCTCCGAGGTTTGCACCGAGGTGCTCCACTCCTGCCGGCTTCCCCAGGGTGGTCAGGTGGCTGGAGGTGGAGAGGAGAGCTGACTTTGGTACCGCGTAGGCTTAATTTCACACCCGCCTCTGCTGTATTATTTTGTGTGGGTATCCTTGGACAGTCCCTCGCTCCCTGAGCCTCTGTTTCTTCATCTGTAAAATGGGGACAAGAATATCTTAATCTCAGGGTTTTGTGATGAAGCGAGATAATGTGCGGTTCCCAGGGGCTCCTAAACTAACCAGATGAACTAAGGGTGGGAAAACAGCTTAATACAGCCCTCTTATTCCCCCATGCATGGATGGAATAAATCAAGAAAAGAAAGGAGGCCATGTGTCTGGCTACAACAAGTAGAGAAGTAGTAGAATCTACTGCCTGCCTGGGCCTCCTAATCTTCTGTCCCTGATGCGGGGGCAGAACTCACTCTGTACTAAGTACTCTCCCTGTGATGGAGGTGAGCCTTGATGGAGACTGCCCCCCGCCCCCCGCCATGGCACCTACATGCACTAGGAGCCATCTCCCCACCTACCCGTCGTTTGCTCACCACCTCCCCCAGCTCTCTCTCTCTCTCTCTCTCTCTTTTGTACATCCGTGTCTCTGAGAGCCCTCCTTCTCAAAATGTGGCAGAGGACCAACAGGACCGCCATCCCCTGGGAGCTTGTTAGAAATGCAGAATGCCAACCCCAGACCTGCTGCATCAGAATCTGCATTTTAACGAGATCCCCAGAGGAGTCAACCCCAGGAGGCTCATGTGCACATTAAAGGCTGAGAAGCACTAGATGGAGATTTAGAGCACCTCCATCTAAAATGCATGAGATTCACAACTTTCAAGTTGGATGGTGTTTGAGGCTGTCACCGGAAATCCTATCTCAAGCTACAAGAGCACATCCAGGTAACGTTTGGAAATTGGGATTTCGTTCATCCCGGGAGGGTATGTTCCTGACCTCTACAATATGACCCTCCATTAATTTTCTTTATTTTGAACTAAATCATTTTGACCAAAATACTACAGAATATAGTTTTAAAGGTAAATCACATTTTAGGCTTGCAATAGAAGACTCTTTTCTATGCTTCTCCATTTCTCCTTGTATTTATCTCTATGCTTCTATTGTTACCTCTTAATTTTTCTAGGTCTAGATGTTATCTGTAGATTTCCTGCTGTGGAATTAAGGATTTCGCTTTTCCTACCACCCTCCCCCACACATACGTTCAAGGACACTAACACACTTCTTCCATCCTCCCAAAGAGCTAAATCACCGGGATGGATATTCAGGGCTTACATTGTGGCCATGTAAATATTACTGTTCAGCTTTTTGTGTTCCCTGGAGTTAGTGATTACTTTGTTTTATCATCTGCTTGGTTTTCTGGGCACCAATGGATAATTTAATCCCCAAGCAACCAGCGGAACTGAACATTTATTTTTAACATGTCTAAAAACCGCAGATAATCAATCTCATTTTCTTCTGGAGACATCCCTCCTGGAGCATCTTGCTTTTGAGTCCGGGCTGGGTTGTTTGCTTTCTTCACTGGGAAGCACAGCTGACATCCTGAGCCTTTCTCATCATTGCTTTCCTGTACTTAGCCTCATTTCTTTAGTCTCATATTGTCCTTGCGGTTTAATACCTGATTTTGCTGAAGCACATCCTCCGGCAGCTTTCTAGGAAAGAGTGTATGCAAGGTCAAATTTTTGAGAACTTGCATGGCTTACAATGTCTTTATTCTATTCTCATATATGATAATCATTTGGACAGATACCTGGGTTTAGGTTGGAAATAATCTTCCCTCCGAATTTTGCAGGCATTGCTTTATTACTCTGGGAAGAACCAAAGCAAGAACCACCAATGAATGGTCCCAAGGGCCAGCAGCATTGGTTCTATGCCACTGTTGAGCCCATCACTTCCAAAGATGTCGCATTGGCTCTATGCACTGTTGAGCCCATCACTTCCAAAGATGTCAAGTCCACCAGGCTTGAGTCTTTGGACAGGGCCCACTGGAGGCAGATATGAGATACGCCACCTGATTCTTTTTTTTAATGTTTATTTATTTGTTTTAGTGGAGAGAGAGAGAGAGCGAGAAGGTGGATACACATGCATGCAAGCGGGGGAGGGGCAGAGAGAGAGAGAGAGAGGGAGCGTAAGAATCCCAAGCAGGCTCCACTCTGTCAGTGCAAAGCCTGTGGCAGGACTCGATTCCACGAACCGTGAGATCATGACCTGAGACCATGCGGAGAATCTGGATGCTTAACCAACTGAGCCACCAACCAGGAGCCCCTGGTGCCTGATTCTTGCTGTCTCCTCTCCTCGGGGCTCTATGGTCACTGTCCCCTTCTTCCCCCACCCCATTCAGTTTTCCTTCAAAGTATGGTATATGCGCAAGGATTCTGTTCCTAGTTATGATCCGCTTCCACTCTTGCCTCTCAAGTCACTAAACTGAGATGCGGTGGAACTTCTGTAACCACCACCCACTTACAGATTATCATGGGAATAGGGTTTTGGTTTTTTTTCCAGATGATCAATCTCTTCCTTATCTGTCCATTTTCCTTAATTTCATTCTCAGAGGGTAACTTCAACCTCCAGTTTGGGGGTTCCTATGATGTGGCCCTCTTACATTCATGTTATCTATGCCATTTCTGGAATCCCAGTATCTGGAACACTTCCCACAAGCCACAGGGCTGAGAAACAGCCCCCTCCTGCCCCACCCCTTAGCAGTCTGGTGGGAGCCCCGCCCCAGAAAGCCTCAGGGAACTTCCTGGGAGAGCCTATCTCTGCACTCCAGGGCTACCACCCTGAAAATTCCCCTACGGGGGCCCACAGGTATCACCCAGCTCTCAGGGGAGAGAGAGCTGCCGACAGGAAGACTGAATGATTGTCCCTGGACACACAGCTCTGGGAACCCGCAGGAGAAAGAAAGCAGTCCTTCCTCTCGTGCTCAGCTGCCCATGTGATGATGAGGTTAGAATGCCTTCCTGGTAACTCAGATCCCCACGGCGTGGTGGGGGGGGGGGGGCGCCCTAGGGCAGAGAATTCCCAAAGGCAAGGGGATGAGTCTTCATTCTCAGAAATCACTGACTCCCTTCTGGCTAAGCTTATGAGGCCCAAACCAGCAGCAGCCCCCCTCTCTGCCCCAGGGCCCCACCTGGCAATAGGTCACAATGCCCCAGCTGCCCCGTCCCAGAATAGCTGACTGAAAAGAGAGGTGAGGAGGGTTTGGTGGGTGGGTGTGTGGGGAGGGGGAGATTCCCACCGAGCTCACCCTTGAGTGTCTGCCAGGGCCCCACTCCCTCCCACACACCCACTCCCCACACTCCCTCCCACATCAGTCCTTCCTGTCACCTCCACCTCCCTCCATGACCCAGCTCTGCTTACCCAGGCCCAAAGCCCTTGCTTATCCTATCCCAGTCCCTCCCAGGGGCCTGGGTGCGGGGGAGGGGTCGTGTAGTCCAGTGGGTCCACGTACATCCCCCTGGGGCCCTAACCTGGCCCAGCTCCTCGACACCGTCCTAGGGCTGGGGGCACTGGGGCTGACGATTCGGACAGTCTTTTCCACGGCTGGCCCAGCCTTGCTGCTGCTGCTCATGGTCAGTTTCCTGGCCTTCGACCTGCTCCACTGGTAAGTGTGCTGCAGCCTGGCAGGCGGGTAAGTGGTCACCTTCTAGAAGCCCAGAGGCCACCTGCTCTCTCCACAGGCCCGCAGACGCCCCCCGGCCACAGCACACACTTCTCACGGAAGGCCGGAGTCAGGGGGCCGGTGAGGGTCCGGGACAGCGGGAGGCTGTCCTCCTACCTACGGCAGCGGTGGTCCCAGGAAGACTCAGCCCCCACGAGGCCCTGCTGCTGCTGCTTCTGGGCCTGGGGTTGTTCCTGGGAGCGCGCGGCGTGCCCGTGGCCCTGCTCGGCCTGGCTTTCTGCCTCCATCCTTGGATCTGAGTGCCCTCCAGAAATACACTGGCCATGCTGCTTCCCAGGTCTCCTTTCCTCCATCCTGGGCTGAGCACGCAGGAGCGTACATACCTCTGAGCTCAGGGGACCTCCGGACCCACAATATGGACAGTGGACACCTGGGTCTGAGTCTGAGGACAAGAAATAGAAGGTGAGATGGGCAGGGAGCGCAGGACAGGATGTGGCAGCCATTTCCGAGCTTGTGGGTTGGGGTTGGCCATTCTGGCCTCCTCTGTGGTTCCAGAGAATGGGCGTCCAGAAAGACGGACAAGAGAGCAGAGTGGGACTGGATATCAGGTAGCAGGGTAGGAACGGGGATCCCGAGGGGGCTTCCCACAGGAAAGCCTGGGAATCTACATCTGTGGGCTCACCCCATGCCCCTGCCAGGCTGGAGGGGCCATGGAGAGGCTGTGCAGCAGCTGGCTCCTCTCTTGGCTGGACTCCACCCCCTCCCGGGTCACAATGGGGATCCCCGGGGAGGCGGGGAGGAGGGGGAGGAATGACAGTGGGGGCTCGACTCTGGCTGCCAGGCGGTCCTGAGCACTGCAGGAAGCAACATGACTTAGGGGTTTCTGCCCAGAGGTAAGATCCACGCCCCAGCTCAAAGCCCCACCCCACCCACGCTGGTTCCCTCCCGACCCCTGGACCCCCACCTGCCTTGAGGTCCCAGGCATCTCCAGGGCTGCTTCTGCAGCTGGCCTGGCCCTCTCCCTAGGTGCACCAACCATGATGGCGCAGCCCCAAGTGGAGACAGATGCCATCGGGGCCGGCGAGGGGCCGCAGCAGGCAGTGCCCTGGTCGGCCTGGGTCACGCGGCAGGGCTGGGTGCGCTGGTGCCGGTACCACGTGCCTCGGAGCTGGGCCCAGTGGTGGACCACGTCGGGCTGGCGGCAACCGTTTCAGCGTGTGCTGAGGGGTCTGGAGGGGATCCTCTACCTGCTGCTGTCCCTGATGCTGTGCCACGCGCTCTTCACCACCGGCTCCCACCTGCTGAGCTCCTTGTGGCCTGTCGCGGCCGCAGCGTGGAGCCATCTGCTGCCAGCTGTCCTGCTGCTGGTGCTCAGCGCTCTCCCAGCCCTGCTCTTCACCGCCTCCTTCCTGCTGCTTTTCTCCACGCTGCTGAGCCTCGTGGGCCTTCTCACCTCCATGTCTCACCCAGACTTCGCTCAGGACTCGGACCAATAGAAGGGCAACCCCATCCTGCTGCCTGTGTCTGTTGAGCCCTGGCCTAGGGCCTGAGGCCCCGGGGCGGGGGGGGGGGGGAGGGCAGTGGCCTCAGCAGGCCCCGGACGACCAGTCCCTAGCGCTGCTCGGGCCATAGGTGATGTTGCTAGAGACCAGAGGGTAGACTGGCCTGACCTCCGGGCACCTCCCTCAAGCCCAGACTGCAGGTACTTGGTGTGAGGTGTCAGGGACTTTGAGAAGAAGGGACAGGGCAGAAGGCTTAGCCAGGGGCGGAGCTGGGCCAAGCCATCTAGAGCTCCCACCAGAGTGGAGTGACACCACCAGGGCTCCCTTAGCAACTGGCAGCATCTTTTTCTTCCGGGTGCTCAGCTGTCTCAGCTGCAGACTCCTTGAGAACTTCTAGCTTGGTATTCCTCACACTCACCCCCTCTTTCCACTTCCCCAGGCTTTAAAAAGGGCCCGCGGACAGAAAGCTGGCCGAGAAAGGGCTGGCCAGAACCCCCATGAGACCTCAGCGAACTCACTTCCCAGTCCTTTCTGCCCAGGCACTCCCCACTCCCTAGACCTCCTACCTTCTGCCTCAGTGCACATCTCTAAGCGGGCCAACTAGGGTAGTGAGGATCCCAAAGGGTTCCCCGCGCTAAGATTCCGAAGGTCTGTTATGGCAAAATGAACGAGAAGTCCCATTTCCCCACTTACACAATGTGTGGCCACGGCCAGTTAATTCTTTTGAACCTCAGGGGTGAGTGGGTCTCAACCCTGTCACGGGGCTGGTGTGAGTCAAAGGCAATACCTTGTGTATGAAGCGCTTCGCAAAGACCGGAAAACTGTAAGATTTTTGCATTGAACTATAAGAAAAATCTGTAGGCTCGAAAGGTCTTCTGACCTCGAAGGTGGTCGAAAGAGCAGGAAGCTTCCCTAGGCCTTCAGAGAGATGCTCTGTCATGGGTA
The DNA here is from genome assembly GCF_018350155.1 of Leopardus geoffroyi. Taxonomy (NCBI): domain Eukaryota; kingdom Metazoa; phylum Chordata; class Mammalia; order Carnivora; family Felidae; genus Leopardus; species Leopardus geoffroyi. The sequence goes on from NC_059336.1 coordinate 29,629,069, forward strand.
CCCTTTTGGCCCTCCGATGGTTAAACGGGGATGGATGGGTGTGGACAAGATGTAAAAGATCGTGTGACATGAAATCTCAAAATGTGCAGATGTTGGACTCTCCTGATTGTGAAATGCTTGGGGCTGGGACTCAGTGCCAGGAGATACTTGGCCAGCGGTGTGAGTGGGGGAGCGCATAGCCCGTGGGTTTCTGAAACTGTCCCAACAAGCTGCTCACAAGTACCAGGAAGATCTTGGAAGGCGGCATCCCTTCATACCCAGCATGTTGGCGGCCATTCATATACCCGCTAACCCTCCAAGCAACATAGTGATCTGTCATGACCACATAAGGCACATGGCAGACAGCTCTAATCACAGCTAAGACCCACCCGCCTGACCCCTACCCAGTCCTCACCCCACTGCATCTCTAAGCCTAAAATTTCTGCTCCTGGAGCCCCAGAACCAAAGTTCCCCTCTCCTACCACGTAAACATTCAGGCCAATAGGGACCAGCCCCTAGAACACAAGTTTCTTTTTGTTAAAACCCATTTGCTGTGGAGTTTCATAACCATGAAGGCCACTGGTCAGATGCCTTCAGCATCCGTGCCTGAAACTCCAGGCACAGTCCTTCCTTCCCATCTCCTTATGGTTCTCCCTCAAATGTGGTCAGGGTCATCACTTCAGAGCCTTGGGGTCATTCTGATTAAAGGAGACAGGACATTTTGACCCAGACCAGGCACACTGCAGGGAAGGGGGAGGAAGGATGTGGACAGGAACAAGGAGAAAGCCTTCTTCCCTTCCCCACATAAATATATACCTTCTACCCTCCTGCTCTGCTGGTAGAGGATAAGGTGGTAAGGACAGACTGGAGAGCTGATGGGCAATATTTATCAGGTCAACACATACCCTGTGACCCAGCAATTCAAAATGAATTCTCACAGAGGCCCTTAGGGCCTTGCTTCTCAAAGTGTGGTCCCACCAGGACTGGCAGTATAGGTCTCACCTGGAAGCTGGCTAGAAATGCAGTGACAGGCCCCACCCCAGGCTTGCCGAATCAGAGCCTGCATTTTAAGGAGATCCCGAGTGCTACCCATGCACACAAACGTTTGAGAAGCATTGCACAAGAAAGGATATGTTTGAGAGTGGTGCAGGAGATGGGAAAGGTAAAATACGGTGGGTGGATGAGCACCGTCGTTAGAAGAGACAGCTCTGTGTGTTGATCTTGAAATCCTAGCACTGAGTGAAAAGAAACCTGAGTGAGAAATAATACAATTCTTCTCAGACAAAGTGAAAATGCATGCCGGCAAAACCACCTTTTTTTTTTTCTCTCTCCCTGAGAACGCGTAAAAACATAGGATCGACAGAATGGAATGACCAAGTCTAGGGGCAGGCAAAGGGGAGTGGAATATACAGATAAAAGGGGAAAACGTGAGGGACCTTGCAGAGATGAAAGAAAAATGATAACATGTATTTAATTCCTGGAATTCCTTTAAATGTAGACAAAATCAACCATTTAGAGTTAAAAGACTGAAAATGCAAGCCTGGGGAGAACGAATGTGCTGGAACGAAGGCGTTCTCAAGCCTTTCAGGTTTGGGCCAAACAAGGAGAGCTGCCCCACTGGCCTGAGTGACCCGGATGGTATCTTTGTCTGGCTTCCCCCACTGCCCCCCTGCAGCCTGCTTTGATGGGTGGGGGTGGGGGGTGGGGGTGGCCTGACCAGAAAGATAACCAGACCTGGCGGGGCACGAGGGATGGGAGCAGAGGAGGCGTCAGCCGCGGGGGCGGTGCAGCTAAGAGAGCAGAGAAGGATCCACAGCGGCATACACAGATGGGGGGTCGGCACCCAGGATTCTCCTGGGCCCCAAGTGCAAACTGTAAGAGCGGCCGGGACGCGGAGGGTCCGAGAGGGCGGCATCAAGGCTCAGGAGGCGGGGACACCACTTGAGACCGTTGTCATTGGCCACCCTGGGGACGGTGAGGCGTCCCTCGAAGGAGGAGGCGGTGGGGCGCCAGGGGATTTCTAAGGGTCAGCTGCGGGGAACCGAGAGGGGGCGCTCTCCCTCAGATTCAGGGGTGCAGGGTGAAGTGTGTCCGGGCTCGCGGATGCGGGCAGCGGCTGTCCTCACCGAGGAGGGAGGAGACCGGCTTCTGCAGGGAGGGGGCGAGGGGGGGGCGGCCCGCGCCGCTTGGCGAGGTCAGGCCAGGAGCAGGAGCCGGGTGGGGCGCCCGGCGCGGTTCGCTAGGCTCAGGTGCGCGCGATAGGAGCCGGGGTGACGGCTGGAGGGCGTCGAATCGGGTGCGTTGACCGTGGCGGCAGAGCGGGGCGGGCAACGGCCTGAGGCTGGGAAGGAAACCCTGGGCCAAGCGGGGTATCGGAGGGCTGTGGGCACCCCCAAAGGGAATGCGCCGGCCATCCCGGAAAGTCGGCAGCCCCCGGAATCGCAGCTTGTGGAGCGGGTGGCCGACGATGCAAGGCGCGCCCCCTAGCGGATACCTGCTCCTCTGGCAGCGAAGAGTAGGGCTCGGTTGGGGTGTGGGGAGGAAGGGAAGGGAGGGGTCTCTCTCACTGGCGGGAAGGCTGGCACTGGGGGCGAGGGTAGATCCTGGGACCAGGGAGGGGCATCTTCGGCCCGCTGTCATCACAGTAAGGGCTTCGTTGACTCCTCACCTCTTTCTCCAAATCTCCAGCCTGGGTTCCCCAGTCGGAAACCCAGGGGCGTCAAGTGCAGGGCGCTTGAGAAACCTGGGAAAGGAAGAGTCAGTCTAGCCGTCTTCACTGCGTCATGGACTCCCCGGCCAGCCCCAGTCTATTATCCCATCCCTCCTGGGGTGAAGAGCTGTTTTTTGCGAGGTTTTGTCAGGGTCTGGATGCAACCAGTTTTAAACAATTTTTTTTTCCTGCTGAGCAAACATCTATGCTCTGGGTCTTGCTTCCTTTATACCGTCTTCTTACCTTTCAAATATTTGCCATCTAAAAAAATAAAATAACTTGATTTAAGATCTGTTGCTTCTACCGTATTTTCTGGCCTGTGTCTTTAAATATCTAACAAAAACCCCACAGTATTGAAAATTGATATGTGATACTGCATACTTGTAAAATATTTGTAACACGTATGAAAGTAGTAAAGTCCTCTGAACTGAAGGGTTCCACATCCATCTAAAAGCCACATGTTGGGGCGCCTGGGTGGCGCAGTCGGTTAAGCGTCCGACTTCAGCCAGGTCACGATCTCGCGGGCCGTGAGTTCGAGCCCCGCGTCAGGCTCTGGGCTGATGGCTCAGAGCCTGGAGCCTGTTTCCGATTCTGTGTCTCCCTCTCTCTCTGCCCCTCCCCCGTTCATGCTCTGTCTCTCTCTGTCCCAAAAATAAATAAACGTTGAAAAAAAAATAAAATAAAATAAAAATAAAAGCCACATGTTATCAGTATGTCGTCAGGCCTCTCCCTCTGCATTCATCTAACTGTGCAAGCTGAGGTCCCAGATAATGGCATGTGGAATTGTTATTCATAGGCACCTTTGACTGGATCCTGATTTTAAAGGAACTTCTCCGAAGGTGCCACCATTAAGAATTCTGTAGATGGGGCACCTGGCTGGCTCAGTTGGTAGAGCATGTAACTCTAGATTTCAAGGTCTTGAGTTTGAGCTCCGTGTTGGATGTGGAGCCTACTTAAAAAAAAAACAACTTTTTTTTTTAATGTAGATTACTGTAGAGTTTTGGTAGTTAACCTTTATCCAGCCAAGGAAATTCCTTTCTATTCCTAATTTGCTAACAGTTTTGACTGTGAATGGATATTGAATGACATTGTTTTTTTCTGCATCCACTACAAGGACAATTTTGGTTATTCTGCTTTACTCTGTTTATATGGTGAATTACATTTTAGGTGTCTTAATATTAATTAAACTTTCTAGAAAAAAAAAACCCATCCTGTTCCTTTTTAACTGACATCAAATTCGGGGCGCCTGGGTGGCGCAGTCGGTTAAGCGTCCGACTTCAGCCAGGTCACGATCTCTCAGTCCGTGAGTTCGAGCCCCGCATCAGGCTCTGGGCTGATGGCTCGGAGCCTGGAGCCTGTTTCCGATTCTGTGTCTCCCTCTCTCTCTGCCCCTCCCCAGTTCATGCTCTGTCTCTCTCTGTCCCAAAAATAAATAAACATTGAAAAAAAAAATTTAACTGACATCAAATTCACACACATTTTATGTGCAAGTAAAATGCACAAATCTTCGGGGTACAGCTCAATGAATTTTTATATACTTGGGTGTCCATGTGACTACCACTCAGATCAAGATATAGAACTTTTCCATCATCTAAGCAAGTTCCATGTTGTCCTTTCCCAATCAATACTTCCCCCCAAGGGTAACCTCTATTGTGACTTCGATCGCCATAGATTAGCCTATTCTTGAAATCATACAGAACAAACTCATACAAAATGTACTGTAGCGTCTGGATTCTTTCAAGGTTGCGGCTATGAGATTTCATCCATGTTGTTGCATCTATCAACAGTTTGCTCTCCTTTATTAGTGTATACTACCCTACTGTAAGGGAGGCAACTATTTATCTACTCTCCTGTTGAAGGACATTTGGCTTGTTTCCAAGTTTTGGCTATGAATAGAACTTCTATGAATATACTTGTGTAAGTCTTTGAGTAGATAGAGGCACTCATTTCTTTTGAAGTGAAATTGTTGGATTATAGAGTATGTGAATGTTCAACTTTGGTAAATTCTGCCCAATGATTTTCAAAGCAATTTATACCAAGCAGTGATTCCACAGCTTTTTTCAGCCTATCCACCTAATTCATGGTGTAGGGTGTCTGCTCTCTCCTGGTCATGAGATATGGTATTTATATTTGTTTCTCTCTCTCTTTTTGTTTTTTTTTTTTTTTTTACATTTGTTTCTCATTTTCACTTGTGTCTGGGGAATTTCTGAGAGGAGGAGGAAATACCACCTTTATTCTATCACCTTCAAATTGTACAACCTCTCTCCTTTTTAAAGCCAAGAATGCAAGGGTGGTTCAACATTAAAACACAAACACACACACACGCACGCATGCACACACACACACACACACAAATGTAATTCACCATATTAAACTAAAAACTAAAAACCATGTGATCATTTCAATAGATGCAGAAAAGCATTTCACAAAATCCAACATTCATTCCTAATTAGAAATAAAACAAAACTCTCAGTAACCTAGGAATAGAAGGAAACTTCCTCAACTGTGTAGAAGGCACAGTTAAAAAATAGGGATCCCTATTAAAAAATAGGGATGCCTGGCTGGCTCAGTCAGTGGGGCATGCGACTCTTGATCTAGGGGTTATGAGTTCGAGCCCCACACTGGGTGTAGAGATTACTTAAAAATAAAATCTTGGGGCGCCTGGGTGGTTTGGTCGGTTAAGCGTCCGACTTCGGCTCAGGTCATGATCTCACGGTCCATGAGTTCGAGCCCGGCGTCGGGCTCTGTGCTGACAGCTCAGAGCCTGGAGCCTGTTTCAGATTCTGTGTCTCCCTCTCTCTCTGCTCCTCCCCTGTTCATGCTCTGTCTCTCTCTGTCTCAAAAATAAAAATAAAAACGTTAAAAAAATTAAAAAAAAATAAAAATAAAATCTTAAGAAAAATTTACAGCTAATCTCACATTTGGTGAAAAAACAATACTTTCCCCTTAAGGTCAGGAAAAAGATAAGTATGTCTGTTTTCACCATTTCTATTCAATATTGTATGAAACATCCTAGTCAATGCAATAACACAAGAAATAGAAATAAAAAAGCATACAGATTGGAAAGCAAGAAGTGAAACTGTCTTTATTTGTAGAAAACAGGATTGCTTATGTAGAGAATCCAACTGAATCTTTTTTTTTTTTAAATATAATTTATGGTCAAGTTAGCTAACATACAGTGCATACAGTGTGCTCTTGGCTTCAGGAGTAAATTCCCATGATTCATCACTTAAATACAATGCCCAGTACTCATCAAGTGCCCTCCTCAGGGCCCATCACGCATTTTCCCCTCTCCCCCGCCCTCCCAATCAACCCTCAGTTTGTTCTCTGGATTTAAGAGTCTCCTACGGTTGACATTCCTCTCTGTTTGAAACTATTTTTCCCCCTTTTTTCCCCCTATGGTCTTAAGTTTCTCAAATTCCACATATGAGTGAAAACATATGATATCTGTCTTTCTCTGCCTGACTTATTTCACTTAGCATAATACTCTCCTATTCCATCCATGTTGTTGCAAATGGCAGGATTGCATTCTTTCTCATTGCTAAGTAGTATTCCACTATATATATAAACCACATCTTCCTTATCCATTCATCAGTTGATGGACATTTGGCCTCTTTCCGTAATTTGGCTATTGTTGATAGTGCTGCTATAAACATTAGGTACATGTGCCCCTATGAATCAGCACTCCTGTATCTTTTGGATAAATTCCCAACAGTGCTATTGCTGGGTTGTAGGGTAATTCTATTTTTAATTAAAAAAATTTTTTTAAACGTTTATTTATTTTTGAGGCAGAGAGAGACAGAGCATGAACAGGGGAGGGGCAGAGAGAGAGGGAGACACAGAATCTGAAACAGGCTCCAGGCTCTGAGCTGTCAGCACAGAGCCCGATGCGGGGCTCGAACTCACAGACCATGAGATCATGACCTGAGCCGAAGTCGGACGCTTAACCGACCAAGCCACCCAGGCGCCCCCTATTTTTAATTTTTTGAGGAGACTCCACACTGTTTTCCAGAGAGGCTGCACCAGTTTGCATCCCCACCAACAGTGCAAGAGGGTTCCTGTTTCTCCACATCCTTGCCAACATCTGTTGTTTTCCTGAGTTAATTTTAGCCACTCTGACCAATGTAAGGTGGTATCTTAATGTGGTTTTGATTTGTATTTCCCTGATGATGAGCGATGTTGAACATCTTTTCATGTGTCTGTTGGCCATGTGGATGTCTTTTTTGGAAAAGTGTCTATTTATGTCTTCTGCCCATTTCTTCACTAGAGAATCCAATTGAATTTATAAAAAAGCTACTAGAGGGGTGCCTGGGTGGCTCAGTTGGTTGAGCATCTGACTTTTGATTTCTGCTTAGGTGAGGATCTCATGGTTCATGAGTTTGAGCCTCAAGTCAGGCTCCATGTGGGAGGCCTCTCTGTCCCTCCCCTGCTGGTGCACACATGTGCACATGCACACACACACACACACACACACACACTCTCTCAAAATAAATAAACTTAAAAAGAAAAGCTACTAGAATAAGTGAATTTAGCAAAGTAACTAAATGTGTACATGGTCACCATTATGACACAAGGTCCATATGAAAATATCAATTGTATTTCTCTGTACTAGAAATGAATGATCAGAAACAGAAATTTAAAAAGCAGCATCATTTAAAAATTTTTAAAAAGCACTTAGACGTAAATCTGGCAAAAGATGTGAAAGATCGGTACGCTGATAATTACAAGATGTTGCTGAGAGATTTTTTTTTAATGTTTATTTATTTTTGAGAGAGAGAGAGAGAGAGGCAAAGGGGCAGAGAGAGAGAGAGAGAGAGAGAGAGAGAATCCCAAGCAGGCTCTCTATTGTCAGTGCAGAGCTCCGCTCAGGGCTTGAACTCACAGACCATGAGATCATGACCTGAACCGAAATCAAGAGTCAGACACTTAAATGACTGAGCCTCCCAGGTACCCCATTGCTGAGAGATTGTAAAGAAGACCTAAATAAATGAAGAGGTATATCTTGTTCATGAAATGGATAACTCAATATTGCTAAGATGTCAATTTTCCCCAAATTTATATTGTTCAATATAATCACAATAAAAATCCCAGAATTTTTTGTAGAAATAAGCTGATTTTAGTTTAGTTTAGTTTAGTTTGAGAGACAGAGAGTGAGAGCAGAGCAAGAGAGAGAGAGAGAGAGAGAGAGAGAGAGAGAATGCATGGGAGGGGGGAGAGAGAGAGATTGAGAGAGAGTGAGAGAGAGAGAATCCCAAGCAGGCTCTGCACTGTTAGCATAGAGCCCAATGTGGGGCTCCAACTCACGAACTGTGAGATCATGACCTGAGCAGAAATCAAGAGTCAGACAGTTAACCGACTGAGCCATACAGGTGCCCTGAGATAAGCTGATTTTAAAACTCATACAGAAAGGTAAAGGATCTAGAATAGCCAAAGTAACTTCGATAAAGAAGAACAAAGAGAACACTACCTGATTTACAGACTTATCATAAAGCTGTAATAATCAAGAGAGAATGGTGTTGGCATAAAGACAGACAAATAGGTCAGTGGAACAGAGTATGGAGTCCAGAAATGGATCTATAAGTATATGTACAACTGATTTTCGACAAAGGTGCAGCAAAGAGAATTTAGTGGAGAAATGATAGCCTTCAACAATAGTACTGGAATCATTGCATATTCATATGCCAAAAAAATTAATCACCTTGCACTATATACAAAAGTTAATACAAAATAGATCACAGGGGGCACCTGGGTGGCTCAGTCCATTAAGCATCCAACTCTTGATCTTGGCTCAGGTCATGACCTCACGGTTTGCCAGTTCAAGCCCCGCATCATGCTCTGTGCTGATGGCTGGGAGCTTGCTTGGGATTCTTTCTCTCCTTCTCTCTGCTCCTCCCCTGATTGTGTGCTCTCTCTCTTTCTCAAAATAAAAATAAACTTAAAAAAATATTTAAAAAATAGATCACAGACCTACAAGTAAAACCCCAAACCTTCTAGAAGAAAACATACAGGAAAATAGTTGTGACCTTGAGTTAGGCAAAGATTTTTTAGAGATGTCACCAAAAGTATAAACCCGAAATACTGCCCCTGATCAAAATTTAAATGGTCTCTTCTTCAAAAGACACTGCTAAGAAAAAGACAAGCCACAGAAGGAAAAAGTATTGGTAAACCACCCATGTGATAAAGGACTTGAATCCAGAATAAAGAGTTTTCAAAGCTTGAGACGTTTTTAAAGGGGGGGGGGGGGAGGGGAGGGAGGAGCAGAGGAACAATGTGAACCGAAACTTTACCAAAGAAGATAAATAGATTGCCAATAAACACAGGAAAAGAAGCTGAACTTCATTAGTCATTACGGAAATGCCAATTAAAACCACATCACCCACGTATTGTAATACGTAATATTAGGAAGACTAATACCAAGTGTTGGCGAATATGTGGAGGAACTATATCCCTCACACACTGCTAGTGTGAATATAAAATGAGACATCCACTATGGGAGAATCTTTGTCAGTTTCTTAACAGTTAAACGTACAGGGGCGCCATGGTGGCTCAGTTGGTTAAGCGTCCGATTCTCAATTTTGGCTCATGGTTCTCAAGGTTCGTGTGTTTGAGCCCACGTCAGGCTCTGCGCTGAGCGTGCAGAGCCTACTTGGGATTCTCCCTCTGACCCTCCACTGCTAGTGCTCGCTCACTCTCACTCTCAAAATAAATTAAAAATAAACATTAAGAAAAAAGAATATATTAATAAAAATAAATAAATAAAAGTTAAACATACATTTACTGTATGATTCAGTCATTTCATTCTAGGTATCAGAAATGAAAACATGTGTCCATTGGGGACTGTGGGTGGCTCAGTCGGTTGAGCATCTGACTCTTGGTTTCAGCTTAGGTCATGATCTCATGGTTTGTGGGTTCGAGCCCCGCGTGGGGTTCTGAGCTGACAGGATGGAGCCTGTTTGGGATTCTCTCTCCCTCTCTCTCTGCCCCATCCCTGCTCGCACCCTCTAAAAATAAATAAAGTTTAAAATTTTTTAAAAGAAATGAAAACATATGTCCATACAAAGATTTGTACATAAATGTTCATAGCAGCTTTATTTGCAATAGGCAATAACTAAAAATAACTCAAATGTCCATCAACAGGTGAATGGGTAAACATTGGTACAGCCACAGACTCAGCTGTAAAAAATGAGGTACTGATACACATAACATGAATTTGCATGTTTTTTCCTTTTATCCCACTAATTAGGCTGAATGAAAGCCAGATTAAATGGGCACCTAGTTAACTCAGTACGTTAAGTATCCAACTCTTGATTTCGGCTCAGGTCATGATCTCATGGTTCATGAGATTGAGCCCTGCATGGGGCTCCACGCTGACAGTTTGGAGCCTGCTTGGGATTCTCTCTCTCCCTCTCTCTCTGCCCCTCCCCACTTATGTACATGTGCATGCTCTCTCTCAAAATAAACTTCGAAAAAAGGAAGCCAGATTTTAAAAAGAGAGTGCCTATTTAATGATTCCATTTATGTAAAATTCTGGGAAGTGCAAACCGATCTATAGTAACAGAAAGCAGATCAGTATCAATGGTTCCTTGGTGTTGGAAGGAGGGAGATGTGAGGTTGTGGGGAGAGAAAGAAGGAAGGGTTCATAAAGAGGCAAGATACATTTCACTATCTTGATTGTGCTGATGGCTTCATGAATGCATGTCAAAATTTGTCAAGTTATACATTTTAAATATATGCAGTTTATTGTCTGTCAGTTACATCTCAATAAAGCAAGGTGTTTTTTTTTTGGGTTTTTTTTTTGGTTTTTTTTTCAACGTTTATTTATTTTTGGGACAGAGAGAGACAGAGCATGAACGGGGGAGGGGCAGAGAGAGAGGGAGACACAGAATCGGAAACAGGCTCCAGGCTCTGAGCCATCAGCCCAGAGCCTGACGCGGGGCTCGAACTCACGGCCCGCGAGATCGTGACCTGGCTGAAGTTGGACGCTTAACCGACTGCGCCACCCAGGCGCCCCTGTTTTTGTTTTTTTTTAAGCATAGGTCCATTTCATGCAGAATTTATCTTTTACCAGTGTACATGGTAGGGGTACTTAAACACTGAGATGAACTCAACATGCAAGGAACTGGAAAGCAAGCGATCTGCTTTTGTTGGGAAAATTCCAGTTTGGTTAAAATGTTTCGAAAAAAAAAATTCCACTGATTTTCTTTTCTCGAAACACTCACTTTCCTTGGAAAATAAAGACTGGCATCACAGCTGACGTGCTCATATATCTTTTACTCCTTTCAGGACTACCTAAGTATGGCAAAGGAAAAGATATTGGAACCATTCTTTAAAAACCAAGATTCCATGAATGAGAGGGAGCCTGTGTAAGATGGTCTACTAAACGTGAATGGGTTTTGAGACAATGAAGTTTGGGTTCTGCCATGCTTAAGTAGCAAATAGTGTGCCTACGTACTGGAGAAACACAAGATTTTCATCATTTTTACATCTCAAAGGTCAGGAAACAATTTAAATGTATGTAATGACATGTATGTGGCTGTTGTTTTAAGTTTCTTGTTTCCTAGTCACAACTGAATAAAACCTATACCAGAGAAGTATCTTGTACTATATGCTTATGTGATCAACTGAAAATAAAATAGTTTATCTCCATTATACTCTTGTGATAGACTTCAAGTCTATGTTAAGTGAAGGAAAGGTTATGACACAGAACCGTGGGCAGTGGGAGCTACGTAGTGAGATGAGGTGATTAGAAATGCAGGGGGTAGAATGACTAGGATATGAAACACACTGAACAGTCTCAAGGTTGCTAACAGAGAGTTCCAGAATTGGGATGGGATTTGAAGGGAATGGAAAAGCCTAGGGAAGGATTGATAGGGAAGGTAACAAGGAGTTTTTAGAGGACAAGATGGCAAGCAACAGAGAGGGCCAGGTGAGACTGGGTAACTCACTCTTTTCTTATGTCAGTCAGTCCAGGTGGACAGTTTTCTCCAGCAACACTGAGAAGTTCCAGAATCAGAGGTGCAAAAGTGTCCAGTGGAAAGGGTTTTGTGGAAAGGCAGGAAAGAGTAGGCAAACCAGGTGCAGGTCTGCTCCAAGGATGGGTTTTTATTAACAAAAATAAGTTTTCTGAGAAAAAAATCTAAAATCTTACCTCCCTAACACAAGGGTTTCTTTCATTTTAGTAGGTTCCTTTCCATCTTACATCTATACCAAAGAAAACCAAGTTTATTTGTATCTTTCAATTCTCAACTACCCTGTCAAGGTTGCTCTCAAAAGCGTATTAACTCACATTGTCTGTACCAGTTTCCCCAGCACCAGCGGGCTAACTTAATAGCTTCCTTTCTTTTGCACTTAGTTGATTGTCATCAATGACCAACACTTTTCTAGTCTGCTCTCATCTCCTTTTGTGTGAGATACGATCTCCTTTGCCATGATAAAATTTTAATAACAAGTGTGGAAACTCAATACAAGAAATCTGTGTCTCTCTCGTCCACCCAATTCTCCTCCAAGATGATTTAGCGGGTCTCCATCACCTTCTCCTGTCTTACACCACCTGTCAGCCTACTGTCATGCTCCATCCCCCAACCCCGGGACACCCACCCATGTCACCATATGGCCCACACTCCACCCTTGATACTTAGGAGTCACAAACCTAGGGTCAACACCACTTGTCGAGGCTGAAACCCTGTACTCTTTAACTTACAGAGTTTGGCACAGCCTCTAGCCACTCCCCCCACCCCCCACCTTGGAATTCTCCCTCAGCTCCTCCTCTACTGCCACCTTCCCCCAACCAAAGAAGTTGGTCTGCGTTCAGTTTGCTCCCATTGCACAATATGTCTATTAAGTAACGGATTTCTAATCAGCCTTCCACTGGAGTCTGGAAGCTTCTCGTTTAACAGTTCGAACCACTTAATGAGCGTCTACTCTGTGCCAAGAATTGTGCAGATAACTGAGGGACGTGTATGTGCTCAGAGATAAACGAATGCTGAAGGCATTAAGACTGGGAAATATGGGTGAGAACTAGCCACATCCAAAATTCCTAATATTGACAATTGCAACTCAGCCCTTGTTATTTTCCAATCCCAAACAGCAGCTGACAACAGGAGACCCCTCCAGGATCTTTAAGCACACCTGTGTTCTGGTAAGGGTGGAAATGAGTGTGTGAGATAGCAAGAAGACATTCGATGATTTTTAAATAGTATGAGGTGAGAGGTGAAAGGTCCAAGGTTGGAGAGGATCCAGAGGCAGCTCACCAACCCTTGAGATCCTGGTTTGGGAGACCCATTCCCTCACACAGGAAGATGCCACTCTGTTCTTCCACGCCTTTATTTAGTGACAGCAATGGACAAGAACAATGTCAGGCATAACAGACACCCTGACCCAGCACCGGGGGTGGCAAGCAGGCCCTGCAGGGCCATCGGCACATCCAGCCCCAGCCCAAGATCCAGTCTACCCAGGCCATGTCCCCGAATGGGCAGGAGGCTGTCTGTCCAGTTTGTTTGTGTGGATCAGTCTGTCTGAGTGTCTGAGCCGCTGTCTGCAGGGCCCCCCCATCCTCGGCACATGGTAGGGGCTGCTGGGAGCACAGCGTGGCATCCCCCGGTGGACCACTGGGCCCCGGTGCTGACCATGGGGGACAGGGCCAGGGACTGGAGGTGGCAGGGGGCCAGGCACAAAGTTCACTCCAGGGCCACATCCTACAAAAGAACCAGTCATGATCAGAGTGGGCTTGTGGCCAAGGTGAGGCCAGCTCTGCCTTCAGGCAGCTCTGATCCTCCAGGGTGAGCTTCTTGAGGCTTTTGTTTCCCCATCTGCAAAATGGCAATACCCCTTCCCCTACCTCCAAACCAGCAAATTGTGACAATCAATGGATTAATGAGTCTACAGACGCTGTTCTAGACCCAGCAGTGACTGAACCCAGTCCTGGGGGCACAAGGAGCTACCCATCTCCTCAGCCCACCTGGGCACAAAAGGCTAGGCTGGGGAAGGTGCATGGGGAACCTGGGAGAGGTGTGAAGGGAGGCCACGGAGGCACCTACCTAAGTGGGGTGACATCGAGAAGTCTTCTGTTGAATTATAACTGAAGAATTCATGGGCTGGGAAGGGCTGGCCTGGGAAAAAGGGGGTGTCCTGGGGCAGGGGTGGAAACAGGGGAGGCGGTGAGGGCTGAGGAATGGGGTAGGGGAAAGGTATGGGAGGGGGCAGAGGAGAAGGCTGGGGTGGGGGCAAACACAGCTGCTCCCCGAAGTCTGGGGGCTGCCCATGGCTCCCCTGGAACGGATGATCCGGCTCTGGCCAGTCCTCAATCCATGGGTCTAGGAATGGGATGGTTGTTTGTTTTAGGCCTGAGAGCCAGTTCGCCCTGAAATCTGGCTGTCCACACTTCTCTTCCCTCCTCTCGGAAAACAGGGCCACCAGGTGAAAGCACCCTCTGCTTCCTACCCAGTCTTCCTCATTCCCTCTCATTTCAGGCCAAGTCCAGAGTACAGTCCTTCTTCCTTACCTTTCTCAAAGTCACAGATCTGCCTTTGCTCTGACTTCCTGCTCCCCTCTAGAGCCTTCTTCCTTTGTATGCCCAGCTCCTGTGTCTGTAACTTTTTCCTCTCCCAGCTTCTCCCCACAGACCAATAAATGAGCTTAAGAGGTCTTCCTTCTGGACAACGTGAGCTCTTCCTGTCATTCTCCTGTCCCAGCAGTCCCATGCCTCCCAAATGTCCAAAAGGGGTATTTTGACCATTTTCCATTCCCTCATCAATTGCTTCTGCCTCTTAACCCAACTCCACACCTTCAGCACTTTTCTGACTACAAGCAACCACTTCCTCTTTTCCTGACAGTCACGTGACACAGCCAATAGCCTCTGTCCTCCCTGAAAGTGCCTCTGCTCTCTTTTCCTTTTGTTTCCTCCAGCAGCCCCTCTTCCCTTCTACAGCATGGCCCCCGATCTGCTCTCTCCTTTCACGGTCCACACTCATGCGCTCAGCCGGGCCCTGCACTACTCCAGATCTACTGCACATTTCCCCAGTATCTCAGAGGTCTGCTTGCACCAGACTCACCAATCACATCCTCCCACCCAACTCTTCCTTTTCACATTTCTATTTCTGGAGCTCCAAACCGGGTTCGGAAGACCTGAGCCACCACAAACTAGCCTTACAACCTTTAGAGCATCCCTCTCTTTGCTGAGGATTAGTTCTTCTCATCTAAAAAACAAGGAAACTGAACCATTATGTAATCAAATTCCTAATTCACCTCCCAAGGGCTCCAACTCCTGGCTACCAAGTCCTAGAAGTTCACCTCTGTGACATTCCTGGTCTCTCTCTGCCCTCACACCCTATAGTGCTGCTACAAACAGCCTTCTAATATGACTCGTGCCCCCAAATCAACAAACACAATTCTGTAGGTGCTATGTACACAATCGTCCTAGACGCTGGAGCCAAAAGGGATGAGCTGGCAACACGGCAGGAACCTTGCTCTTTGAGGACATGATCCAGGGGGAATGCAGACATGGAAACAATCAGCCACCATGCCCCCTTTGAAGAGCAGGCAGGAACTGAGAGGCTGGTGACACCAACTGAGGAGCTTCTTTGCTTCTGCCACACTGCATGATTACCCTTCCTCCACTTCTGTCTTTCCATCCCCCACCCCCATGCCTAGCTAGAAACACCCTCATTTCTTTCCTATTCACCTGTAGGATAGGGGTCTTTTGACCCGCTACCTTACGTGCTCAAAGGTTATATAAGCTCGTTCACCTACACAGAGATTTCTACATGCTAGACCGTACAGAACCAAAGCTCCTATCAGGATGTTGCTCCTGTGATCTCACTCTCCCCACGGGATGAGGAACGAGCACTCAGGGGCCACAACAGTCCTTCAAGAGGTCCCTACTCCCCCCCGAGGACCTCTGTCCTGTTCTGTTTCTGAGCCCTGTGCTCTGTGAACCCTATCCTGCATCACTATCCTACCCTCTGTGGTAGGGCTCACCAGAAGGATAGTCACGCTGGGGCAGCTCCACACCCCAGGCGTCGGCCACGTGGGTCAGAAGCAAGTGTGAGAGGTGGCGGTGGGCATGCTGGTCCCAGTGGACACCGTCTCGGTGACGGTGCTGTACTGCATGCCGGAAATGAAAGTGGAGGTCCAGGACATCAAAGCAGTGGTCCCCGGCCAGCGTTGCGCTGTAGAAGTTCCCTTCAACCACATCCCGCCGCAGAGACCCTGCCAGGGGCTGGAGCTGAGTAAGAAAGCGTAGCATCTAAGAGCCACACAATGAAGCAGGGTCGGGGAGGGAAGGCCCTCTATCTACCAGTCGGCTGCCTCCTCCCCCAACCTGAAGGGCCCCGGTCACTTGCCTCTGGCAGAAGGAAACCCCCAGTGACGCGCTCCCCCAAGGGCATTGCCATGTTCCACACCAGCAGGCAAGAGTCTGGCAACACCTGGTCCATGCGCACAAACACCCGCTCCAGGTTCTCTCGGTAGCTCTCCATTGAGCAGCGGCCATACCTGTTGGACGGCACACGCAGGGTGGGCGAGGGCAGAGGGTGGAGAGCCTCTGAGCCACACCTCCACCCCCAACCAGTATTTCCCTCTCCCCGCTGCCCCAACCTGGAGAGATCCCAGAGGCAGGAGTTGATGATCACCAGGTCCGGGGCAGGCCCGTATGTCAGCTCCTCCAGGACGCCCTCGAGGTACTCGGAGTAAACGCGGGTGAGGAAGTAGAAGCGCACAAGGTGGTGGCCAGAACCCGAGCAGAACTGGCGGACCTCCCGGTACTGTGTCCCGTTGTGCAGTTCGCCCAGCTGACCCCCAGCCACCAGTTGGTCCTGTTCAAAGCTCAGCTCCCCCTGCCAACCCAGCTGGTCAGACCCAGGCCAGGGAGGAAGACCCTGCCAGGCCAGGGTCTGTGCCCCCCCAACCCAGCTGGTCAGACCCAGGCCAGAGAGGAAGACCCTGCCAGGCCAGGGTCTGTGCCCACCCACCACTGGCATGACTATCGAGCTTCCCTCACCTTGGCTTTCAGCTGAGCAGCTGTGAGCAGGGAGTCCCTCTGGAGCAAGAGCACTAGGTCCTTGTACACAGACCGCTGGACTGCAGGGAGACAGAGATCCTGAGGCTAAGTCAGGCCTCACCCCACCCTAGCTCCTCCTAAGTCTAGGCCTCATCTTCCCAAGGTTAGGGCTGCCCACCACTACCTCTGTGGAGTGTTAACAGAGATAGGAGAAAAGGTAAGGTTAAAAAAATCCTGTATTACCTCCGCCTTCTGGCCACGCACCACCCTCAACTTAGTACACAGCGACCCAAGATCACCTGGCAGAGATAAGTAGTCCCAGGATACCAGGAGAGGGACAACACAATCTACTGCTCCCACACAAGGAGTCCCATGGGGGACTGTCAGGGGAAAAAAAATGCTGAACAAGGACGGGGTCAAAAATTTGACAGGCTACATCTGTCGGGACACCTGTGGATGGTGTGTGGGAAAATAAAAGAAAACCTACTGGCCTGGAACAGGCTAAGGGTAGAAAGAAATTTGGGATGGAGACAATGGGTCCAGTCATAGGAAACAGACTGAAGGTGTGAGGCTGGGTAGTGTGAACCTAGAAGGGCACTCACTTGAGTCCCCCAAGATGACCACGAACTTGTTGTGTAGCAGCTGCTGGACTTCTGAGGCCTGGAAGTGGACCATGGCGCTTCGCAGCGGGAGGCGTGGCTGCTCGTTGTCCAGACAGAAGACCATGCCGCCGCTGCCAATGACGGGCTGCGGGGAGAGGCCACTAAGCCGCGGCGCGCGTGGGGACTCAGGACAGGTCGGGCCCAGGGCCCGCTAAACGAGAGCTGCGCCGGCCCCTCCAGGGCTGCTCAGGGCTACAGGGGAGAGGTGGCGGCGGCAGAGGGGGACTCATGGTGGCGCGTGCCTCGGTGACACTTGGTACCGGAGTCAGGGGGTCTCTGGCCTGGGCACCGAGGCACTTCCCGCGCGGCGCCGCCCTGAGCCCCGCCACGTGCCCGCCGCCGCCCCGCGCATGCGCGCGCCCGTTCGTGCCAATTACCGAGTCCCGGGGCTCTGCACCGTTCACCCGCGACCGGGGCAGGCCCGCACACCGCGCGCCTCGCCCACTGAGGGCTCTGGGCCTAGCCTCATGTTCCCGCGCCCTGAGAGGCCGGTCGGTTCTGCACAGCCCGCGCCCGGCAGAACCCGTGCGTCCCGGTTAGCCGTCGGTGCGCAGCCCAGAGCTCAGCGCTCTCCATGCGTGCGTCGCGGCGGCCCCGACGGCGCCTGGAGCTTCGGCGCCCCGGGCGGCGACGTTCACAGCTTCCACTTCCGGTCACCCATGTCCCGCCCTGCGCGACCCCCAGCGCCCGAAGGGACAAGGAGGCGGCGTGGGTAGCCGCGGCGGAGAGCAGGAGCCAGGGCCGGGCCCACCCGGGCGGGCACGAGGCCCGGGTGTGGGCGGGGGCGCGGCGGCGGCCGAGCGCAAGTTGCCCACAGTGGTGATGGCCGTGGCGGCAGCCTCACCACGTGACCCGGACGGGCGGAAGCGGAAGTGCCGGCCCGGAGCCCGCGCCCGGCGGGTGTCTCCTTTGCGCTGCCCAGCAGCCGCTTGCACCAGCCATGGACTGCTACACGGCGAACTGGAACCCGCTCGGGGACTCTGCCTTTTACCGGTGAGACCCCCCGCCCTCCCGCACGCGGTCCGGCTTACCCCGCTGGCCCGCCGACTAGAGTCTTCGGGCGGAGCCGGCGGCGCGCGCCCCCGTCACTGTGGGCGCTGGGGTCCGCCCCTCGCCGGCTCTCCCCCGGCGTCCACCACTTAACGCACAGCCGCCTAATGGCCAAGGGGCCGGGCCTTCCCCGGATCCAGGAAGGAAACTGAGGCAAGCACGGCGGTCACAGAAGTAGAGCAGCGTCTAACGCTGAAGCCCCGATCTGTCAGCCTCCGGAAGGATGCTCAGATCACGTTGAGGGAGGCGGCCTGCGGGTGACAGCGAGTGTTTAGTCTCCTGCGGCGAAGTGCTGCCAAAGTCAGACTACAGGGGCGCTCCGCGGGAGGCGGGATCGCACGGCTGGCGGGCGGGGTAACAGCAAACCCAGGCTGGGAGAAGGGGGCAAGTCGTTTATGAATTCAGGAGCAGCGCGAGTGAGGACCCTCAGTTAGGGGTAACCCTCTCCTGGAAGTCCTAGAGTCCTAAACTATTGATATGAAGTGTAAACCGGTCGCATCATTACCCTGATAAGGATTTTTCAATGGCGTCCCTTCTCTGTAGGTTAAAACACAAACTTCTTCTATTGGAACATCTGTAAGTCAGCCTCTGTTTGTCTCCAGCTCCATTTGCTCCTCTCCTACCCAAGTCTTGTATTCGAGTTGCACAGAATTGCAGGACCCCAAAACACCGCCATGTTTCATGGCTTCCCGATGTTTGCACCAGCTTTCAGTTCCTTCTGTGGGTACTACCATTGCCCTCTTTATCTCACCGGAGAATTCTTGCTCATCTTTCAGGACTTGGTTCAAGGTTTCTTCCTGAAACCGTCGCTCTTCCAGTCCTAAGTCAGCTGACTTTCTTGGCCTTCATAGGGCCCAGTGTTACTTCTGTTATGAATGGTACAGTAGAGCAATATTTACATAGGTTTCTTATGGTATAAACTAAGTTCCTTGAGGACCAAGACTATGTTTATCTCTTTATGTCCAATGCATTTTTAGGACAATGCCTGCTGTGTAGTAATCCCATAAAGTTTTAAGAATACTTTTGATTGCACCTAAAGGTCATAAGATACTGCACTGGGGTTGTATTTCAGTACAAAATACCCTGTTGTGTTAGTGAAACTCTATACCATTTTTATTCACATGTTAAAAGTTTTCAGAGTAATTTTTGATAACACAAAATGTTAGCTCTTAACACTTTCAAGATGGACAAATGCTTTGTGGCAATTTTTAGAGCTCGGTTGCTTTTGTTGTTTATTTATAATTATTATCTCTTGTAAATATGCATATACGATGTGAAAAAAATGCAGAAACTTAATGAAGAAGCAGTAAAGTCAGTAGGAAATAATGATTCCAACTGGTTTTTTTCTTGTGGAGAAGGGATGTCATTTGACAGAAGTAGCCATACGACTTAGTGTTTACACATACAGCATACCCTTTTAAAAGTATGAAAACACACGTTGTGTGTTTTGAAAATACATATTGCCTACACAGGTTTGTTAAATCCGAGAATGCTGAAGACAAAAGACGTCATTACCACAGAGCTCCTGTTTATCACACAAAGTCTTAGCCTTGTTGATGCATCAGGAAAGTTTTAAATGAATGTAATTGTTGAGTATGTGCCATAGACATGACCTGTCTGGCTAGCCTCCCCTTACTTGTGCTGTACTGCCAGAAAGGGTAAAGGTCTAAGCCTTTGACTTTTGCTAATGAATGTTGAGCCATTCTCTGTTCTAGACACTGTGTTAAGTATCTGATATGTATTAACTTGTTTGTTTCATGACCCCATGGGGTAGTTATCATTAGCCCCATCTTACTGATGGGGAAACTGAGATGCAGAGAGATTAGGTAGACAGGTTACCCAGCCAGTAAGTGGTGGAGGCAGGCTTTGAATCCAGTCTTTAAATGTGTTAAAGCATAGGGTTTTTTTTTCTTATGTTTATTTATTTTTGAGAGAAAGCAGGAGCATGAGCGGGAGTGGGGGAGGGGCAGAGAGAGAGGGAGACACAGAATCGGAAGCAGGCTCCAGGCTCTGAGCTGTCAGCACAGAGCCTCACTCTGGGCTCGAACTCACAAACCCCGGGACCATGAGCTGAGTGAAAGTCAGATGCTTAACCGACTAAGCCACCCAGGTACTCCTTTGGTTTTGTTTTGTTTTGTTTTATTTTGTCTTGTTTTAACAGAAAAATATAACAGCATATTCTAGCTTCACCAGAGTGGAAATTTTTTTTTTTTAAGTTTACTTAAGTAACCTCTACACCCAATGTGGGGCTCCAACTCATGACCCTGAGTTCAAGAGTCGCATACTCTTGCAATTGACCAGCCAGGCTCCCCCAGAGTGGAAATGTTTTAAATGCAACTATTTGGTTTTATTCATATTTGTGCATAGCCTTATGCCAGGATATGTTCCAGTAAGTGAATTAATGATAAACAAGTGGCAGACATTGCCTTTCAAATCCTTTCTACAGGATAGGATACTTTTACATTGGAAGTAATGTTTTGGAAAGTTCACTGAATTTGGGAATGCAAGGAGAGGGAGTGGTTACTAGTTCCTATGGAGTTCCAGAATTTTAGCCATTTTTATCCTAAAAACCAAACTTGGATTGATCCCGTTGATTAATTTTGCTCAACCCTTTGCCAGGCTGTGTGTAAATAAAAAGACACTAAAGTGTCTTAGTGTGACCAATAAAAAGACAGACCCTGTCTACTCTCATGGAGCTTATAGCCAGCAGGAGAGATAGTTGATAACCATTAATGACTTAGTATTTGTTTAATCTTAATCACCATAAAGAAGAGATACAGGGTCCTAAGAGAGTATATAGAATAGACTGGAGGTTAGAGGTAAAGAAAACTTTCTGAAGGAAATATAATTCCCCCATCCAGGGGATGAGTAAACGTAAGTGCAGGGACTGTGATGAAAAAGAGCATATACAAAGGCCCTGAGGCAGACAAGACTAGGACACCCTCGATTGTCTAAACAGAGAGCCAGTGTGGCTGGATTGCCACAGGTGAGTGTGTGTGTGTGTGTGTGTGTGTGTGTGTGTGTGTGTATGTGTGTGTGTGTGTGTGACTTCTAGAGGCATTAGGGAGGACAAGTTAGAAGGGACAAGCAAATATGGAGGCAAGGGAGACTGGTGAGGGGGCTGGAGGAATAGACGAGGGAGAAGTTGATGGTGGCAGTATGGTAGAAATGGAGAAAAGGGGATGCATCAGATATTTAGGGGACAAAATCAAAGGAGATTGTGATAGGTTGCACTCAGTAGGAAGGAGGTAGAGCAAGGAATTGAGGATGATTGGGGTTTTGGCTTAAGATAATGAGAAAGGAAGAGTGAGTTTTGTGCGGAAAGGGTTAGCTTGATTTGGGGCACAGTATATCAGGTACTTTAGAAACATCCCTTATGGTAAGAGAAAGGAGGCGAGATACATTATGTTCTCCTAAAACTCTTCTTAGAAAAGGGCTTGACTATTTTAGTAGGATTGCGGGGGGTGGGGGGGTGTAACATGTAAACATGAACTTTTAAGATTTTGTCTTTAAGTAATTTCTACACCCAATGTGGGGCTTGAACTTACGCCCCCGAGATCAAGGGTCGCATGCTGTACCAACTGAGCCAGGTGCCCCTAAACACAAACGATTTTAAAAATTGTGGTTAAATATACATAATATAAAATGTCCTGCCTTAACCATTCTAAGGTACACTCCAGTAGTAGTAAGTACATTCATGTTGTGCAATGAATCTCCAGAACTTTTTCATCTTGCAAAATTGAAACTCTATAACCATTAAACAATAACTCCCCATTTTCCCCCTCCCCCAGCCCTGGTAGCCACCATTCTGATTTCTTTCTTTCTTTCTTTTTTTTTTTTTTTTTAATGTTTATTTATTCTTGAGACAGAGACAGAGTATGAACAGGGGTGGGGCAGAGAGAGAGGGAGACACAGAATCCGAAACAGGCTCCAGGCTCTGCACTGTCAGCACAGAGCCCGACGCGGGGCTCGAACCCACGAACTGTGAGATCATGACCTGAGCTGAAGTCGATGCCCAGCCGACTGAGCCACCCAGGCGCCCCGCCACCATTC
This sequence comes from Leopardus geoffroyi, assembly GCF_018350155.1. Lineage (NCBI taxonomy): Eukaryota > Metazoa > Chordata > Mammalia > Carnivora > Felidae > Leopardus > Leopardus geoffroyi. The sequence continues at coordinate 29,651,519 of NC_059336.1, forward strand.
TGTTTTCTGTTTCTGTTTCTGTTACTTCCACCTCGTGGCTGTTGTGAATAACGCTGCTAGGAACATGTGTGTGCAAGTATCCCTTGGAGACTGTTCTCAGTTCTTTTGGATACTGAATGGAACTGCTGGATTACATGTAATCCTGTTTATTTTTTTGGGAGGAATTCTCATACTTTTTTCCATGGCAGCTACACCATTTTACATTTCCAACAATGTACAAGAATTCTTTAGTAGTATTTATTTTTGAGGCAGATTGGAATCGAAGGATTTCAGGGGTGATGGTGGGCTCTCCTTCGGGCCTGAGGATTTTGGAATAAGTAGGTTGTTCCCCAAGGCTAGACTTGATGTGCCCCTTCCTCCCCAGTGGTTCAGTAGCCCTGCGTGGACCCTTGAGGCAAAGGCTGGGGATGATCTGTTTTCACACAATGGCTCTTCCCACACTGTGGCGGACCGTGCTTGGAACTGGGAACTTCCCAGGAGTTCAGCTGCACAGCCACAGGGATTTCTTCAGTGTTTCCTGGAGGGGGCTGGAACTGAGGCTGCAAGAGCTGCTAGGTTCAGTGATTTCCTGGTATTAGAATCCAGGGTCTGTGTACTGCTGCTGAGATTTCCCACTTCTGGAATCCGGGAATAGAGGAGAAATATGGGACTGGCCTTCCTCGTTAAGGCTGTGGCTGTCCTTATAAAAGTCCATACCCCTCGGCTCTTCTGAGAAGCCGCTCTCCCTGCTGCCTTTCACCTTGCCTATCCATACCCCATGCCACCCTGTAGGCACAGCTTGAGTCATCTGACTGTCCCTGAGAAGCCTTCTTCACCTCAAAGCCTTGGGAGGTGGTCCATGTTTTATTGTTCTTCGCTCCCTGACTCTTAATTCGTGTACCCCGTGGAGGGGCTCTGCCCTCTTCCCAGCTAGGTCTGTGCTGCCACCAGCCTCCTGAACCACATCCCCCACTGACTGATTGGACAGCTTCCTGGACATCCCAGCTCTTGCGACCTTCCAGGGTGACTTAAGTGGCCACCAGGCTTCATAGTTCCATGAGTTCTTCTCAAGTGACTTTATCTACGTTAGCCACCCTCCACCTGGCGCCTGTGTTCTTCCAGAACTGCTTTCCCTCTGAAACATTCAATTCAGGCAGCTCCCTCTGTGACCATGAGCTCCTGTCTTCACTATACTCCGATACCTCCTAATACACCTGTCCTTCAACCTCATCGGGCTCCCCATCCCAGGAACCCTCTGTTCTCTTTGTATCATGTGCAGAGCCCCCTTCTATACACATGCCCCTCCCTGTCCAGCTTGGAGTGCAGCCATAGTCAGTCATTTCAGTTTCTTGCCTTTTCCCCAACAACTTTGTTCCTTTGTCCTTTGGCTGCATCTGCCTGGCACAGGGGCACCTCCCAGTGCACCAGCCACTCACCGTCTCTACCCGCGCCCAGCTACTGAGTGCTGCCAGGCAGGCCACAGACAGGCAGGGTGGGACTATTGCAAATTGTGCCCACCAGCCTCAAGTGGGCCCTCGCAGTCCTTTTATGTGGGGTCAGCCTACACTCATCACAAGGGCTCTACTTTTCCTTAAAAAAAAATTTTTTTTAATGTTTATTTCTTTTTGAGACAGAGAGAGTATGAGCAGGGGAGGAGCAGAGAGAGAGAGAGACAGAATTCAAAGCAGGCTCTGAGCTGTCAGCACAGAGCCCGACATGGGGCTCGAACCCACGGGCCGCGAGATCATGACCTGAACCGAAGTCGGACACTCAACCGACTTAGCCACCCAGGTGCTCCGCTACTTTTCCTTTTAAAAGATTACACAACGATTCAAATAATTTCGAAATATTGCAAATCATAGTCTTCTTGGCCCCTCTGCCCAACAGCTGACTTCACCTTGTGCTTCCCAGAGAACTGGAAGTCACATAGAAGGGCTAAGACTTCCCCCTACCAAACCTGCCAGCTGTCTTTCCTGACCCAGTGAGGAGATGTGCCTGTCTCCCTGCCTTCCCAGAAACCACGCACCATCCACCCACGCCCTCCCTCAGCCACAGGGCTTCTCCAGCTGTTGTCCAGGACCCCCTGCATCAAGGTCACCTGAGATGCCGGCTACAATGAGCTTCTGTGGCCAAACCTACTCCATTATCTCTGGGGCGGGTACTAGAAATGTGATCTGTATCTCCCCATCCTGACAAAAAATAAACTCCCCCGTTCCACAGGTCCCTCCTTCTCACCCCTTCTTTCTTCTTGCTGCTCTAGCCAAAGGTCTAAAGATTGCCATCTGTATTTGGTTCTGTTTTTTTCTCTTCCCACTGACCATTCACTCTGGCCAGACCACCCTATTCTTAGTGACATTCTGTCACTTCAGCGGACAGATCTCAGGCCTCATCTGAACTTTACTCCCTGGAACACTGGTTAGAGATGAATCTTCACTTCTCTCGGAAATACACCTTAACCTTTTACTGTGAACATTTTCAAGTGTTCAACAAAGTAGAATAGTAGAATGAACACCCAGCACTATCAGTTAGGCTTAAAAATTGTTATGTTACAATATTTGCTTCAGCAATTTGGAAGTTAAATATTTTATGGTCACCTGAGTAGCTTAGCAGTTAAGCGTCCAACTCTTGGTTTCAGCTCAGGTCATGGTCTCATGGTTGGTAGGTTCAAGCCCCCCATTCAGCTCCATGCTGGCAGGGTGGAGCTTGCTTGGGATTCTGTCTCCCTCCCTCTCTCTGCCTCTCCCATGCTTGTGCTGTCTCTCTCTCTCTCTCTCAAAATAAATAAACTTTTTTTTTTAAGTTCAAATATACATAAGCGTAGTAAAAGTAATTTAGTGGATCTTCATGTACTCATCACCTAGCTTCAATAAGTATCAGCAGTTTGCTATTTTCTCTTCACCCCTTTTTTTTTTTTTTTTAATTTTTTTTTTTCAACGTTTATTTATTTTTGGGACAGAGAGAGAGAGAGCATGAACGGGGGAGGGGCAGAGAGAGAGGGAGACACAGAATCGGAAACAGGCTCCAGGCTCTGAGCCATCAGCCCAGAGCCTGACGCGGGGCTCGAACTCACGGACCGCGAGATCGTGACCTGGCTGAAGTCAGACGCTTAACCGACTGCGCCACCCAGGCGCCCCTCTTCACCCCTTTTTAATATTCATTTATTTGAGAGACAGACAGACAGACAGACAGTGTGAGCAAGGAAGGGGTAGAGATAGATGGAGACACAGAATCTGAAATAGGCTCCAGGCTCTGAGCTGTGAGCACAGAACCCGACACGGGGCTCAAACTCATGAACTGTGAGATCATGACCTGAGCTGAAGTCAGACACTTAATTGACTAAACCCCCCAGGCATGCGTAGGCACATCTTTTCAATCAAATACTTTTTCTGCTATATTTTAAAATACGTTACAGACATAACTTCAATGTGCATTACTTTTTAAAAAATGACAATTTTTTTCCTGCGAAAATGCAGTCTTTTCTATGAAACTGCAATACTGTTTCACACCTAACAAAGTTAACATTTAATTTTTTTTTTTCAACGTTTATTTATTTTGGGGACAGAGAGAGACAGAGCATGAACGGGGGAGGGGCAAAGAGAGAGGGAGACACAGAATCGGAAACAGGCTCCAGGCTCTGAGCCATCAGCCCAGAGCCTGACGCGGGGCTCGAACTCACGGACGGCGAGATCGTGACCTGGCTGAAGTCAGACGCTTAACCGACTGTGCCACCCAGGCGCCCCGACATTTAAAATCATCTAACAACCAGTCCCTGCTCAGACTTACCCAATTGTCTTCAAAGTGTCTTTTTATTTTTTTTTTATTAAAAAAATTTTTTTTAATGTTTTTATTTTATTTTTGAGAGAGACAGAGACAGAATGTGAGTAGGGGAGGAGCAGAGAGAGAGGGAGACACAGAATCCAAAGCAGGCTCCAGGCTCCTAGCTGTCAGCACAGAGCCCAACATGGGGCTCAAACTCACAAACTGCGAGATCATGACCTGAGCCGAAGTTGGATGCTCAACTGAGCCACCCACGTGCCCCCAAAGTGTCTTTTTATAACCAGTTCAAATTAAGGCTTAAACTAGAATTACTCATTTGCTTACCTGTCTTAATTAAGTCTTTCATAAACTTGACTATTGTTATCCCCACTCCCACCCTTACCTTTTGTTTTTCATGACATTGACTTGTTTAATAGACCATTGGTTTTATCTGGATTTGTCCCATTACTTCTTTGTGGTGCCTTTGAACTTGAACTGTATAATCTATTGTAGTCTGAATTTCCTGAAACTGTGTTGTAGATCTAGAGGCTTGAATAGATTCAGGTTGAACATTTTGGACAGAAACATTTCATGGGTGATGCTGTGGTGTTTATGCTGCATGAAATCTGGAGGCATCATTACATCAGATTGTCCACTCTGAGGGAAGTTGATTGACCAGTGGGTTCGACTGCTGATGGCCACCCCCTCCCTTGCAAAGTCATACATAATCAGCTTGCAGGCTGGTCCCCCCAGGAATGGTGCCATATTGGGATCAGATATTAGTCTCTGCTATTGGCAGAGAAATTAGCCACTCAACAGTAGTGTTAGGCCAGGTCAGCCTTGGGTAGGGAGGCTCCCAAGACATCTACCCCAAGTGAGGTTATCATAGGGTTTTCAAGCAGCCAAAGGCTAGTCTCCTTGGACACAGGAAGGCAACCTACTTCCATTGTTTGCAGGTTTCAGGATCCAATTCTTTTCCTCATAAGAGCCATTAATTCTCACACGAGAAATGGTATGTTGGTGATTTAACAACCCACACAATTAAATTTTGTGTTTGATTTTTAGCAGTAAGAGGCTGTGTGGCCACAAGAAAGAAGAGATTCTGTTAGGGCTGTAATGGAAGCTTTCTGCTTCTCAGACCATGACTTGAGCTGAAAGTTAATGAGCCCAAACTTGTCATCTTCTCTTTGTAAATGTCCAAGTGCACTCAAAATAATCTGTCCCAATCCCCAGCCCTTACAATCACCATTACTGCCATACATTCGGGCCCAGAAGTCACCCCAAGGTGCATGTTTGACTTGGCATTTCACCACAGTAAACCGCAGGCTTGATTAATTGTGGTGCCACTTCATGCAGTAGGTGACTAGCATTTGTTTCCCTTTTCCGGGGAGCTCAGCACTGCCCTCAAGCCCAAGCACACAACCAAACCAATCCCCAAATCGCATCTTTAGGAGTCTGTCTTCTGCCACCACTCCCTGCACCAGGTTTATAGCAGTTTGGGTCCAGTTGGGAGACTTAAACTAAGAGAGTTTAATAAAATAAACATGAAGAAATATTAAACTGATAAAAGAGTAAGTATAAGGTAAAAGAAAGTTTTGTGTGAATCACCCAGGGCTGAGGGAGAGTACCCAAAGGATGACAAACTTGGAAGGGAATCCCCTCCCCAGGCTGGAATTCAGATCTTGCTGGAGAAAATAAAAATTGCAGCTCACTGGAGAGTAAAGTTCACTGGTTTGCCCGGACCACAGCTGGTCCCCAGTTGCTGGGCAAGCAAGAAGCAGCCCTCTGGAGTTCAGAAGGTAGGGGACACAGGTGAGCTGCGGCTGGTGGCCAAGGGGGTGGGCATGGAATGGAATGGTGGTAATGGTGCAGGGAGGCAGCCGGGAGCACATGGTGTCTGTAAGCTGAGCCACAAGCAGTGGTTGGGTGCACAGGTGTGCGGAGGGGGTCAGTGGAAACACAAGGGCACAGGCAGGGTAGCCAGTGGACAGGCAGGCATCTTGGCAGCAGAGGAAGTAGAGCCTGGTATGGGCAGGAGTCTAGGAGTGTGGTGTCTGGACCAGGGAGCCACGGGAAGGTGATTCCGGGTGAACTCCAACTGGAAGCAGTCAGGAGAGCCTGTTCTGCATCCCTCCAAGCGCCCTCTACTGAGAAAGGTTAAGATCACACTGTGGAGGAGAAATGCATAAAGACACGCTGTCTGTGAGACAGAACAGTGTCGGAGGGTGATTTTGGAGCTAAGTGGCAGTAAATTGATAACTGGCATGGTAGGTCTGTGTGAACATCTATTTTCCCATCAGATTTTCATGGAATGATTTTTAGTAACAAAATGTCAAAAAATGCACATGGGTTATCAAAAATTCAAATAATGCAAAAGTCTAAAAGTTGGCAGCCCCCCAACATCCCTCCTTCATTCACCACCCTCCCCACAGGTACCCACTATCTCTGGCTGAATTCAGCTCCATGTCTCTGAGCATTTTTCCATGTGTTTACACACCTACATGTAATTATATGTAAATATGCTTGTCAAAAGTATGTGCTCAGTTTTTGTATAAAATAAATGGGTTAACATGGTTCCTACTGAGCTGCACCTTTTGTTGGTATTTAACAGGACATCTAGAAATCATTCATGTCAGTACACAGACTCAGCTTATTAATGGCCACATAATATTCCCCAGAATGGGCATCCCATAGTTTATTTAACTGGCACTGTACTGAAGGGGGTTTTTCTAGGATTTGGGGGAGAACTAAAAGGTCACTTGACTCTTACATATTTTTAATATACAGAATTTTTTTTAAGTTTATTTATTTTTTTTTTTTGAGAGAGAGAGAGAGAGAGAGAGAGAGAGAGAGAGAGAGTGTGAGCTGAAGAGAGGCAGAGAGAGAGGGAGACACAGAATCCAAAACAGGCTCCAGGCTCTGAGCTGTCAGCACAGAGCCCGACGCGAGGCTCGAACCCACGGACCGTGAGATCATGACCTGAGTTGAAGTCGGACGCTTAACCGACTGAGCCACCCAATATACAGAATTTTAATTTTTATGTAATAAAATCTATCATTTTTTCCCTTGATAATTTCTAGGTTTTCTGTCTTGCTCTGAAAGACTTTGCCATAGTTCACATTATAAAAATATTAGCTCATATTTTCTCAAGGTTTTTGTGTTTAGTTTTTAAATATTTTCACATAAAATAGTATGATTATAGCTCTTGACCATTTTTATTTTCTTTTGGTTTTATGTTCATTTTTGAAAATGACTCAGAGCCTTTTGTATTTTTAAGAAAAGTACCTCTTTTCCACATGTGTCACAGACATTTTTGAAAATCCCTTATCATTGGGGCGCCTGGGTGGCGCAGTCGGTTAAGCGTCCGACTTCAGCCAGGTCACGATCTCGCGGTCCGTGAGTTCGAGCCCCGCGTCGGGCTCTGGGCTGATGGCTCAGAGCCTGGAGCCTGTTTCCGATTCTGTGTCTCCCTCTCTCTCTGCCCCTCCCCCGTTCATGCTCTGTCTCTCTCTGTCCCAAAAATAAATAAACGTTGAAAAAAAAAAAAAAAAAAAAAAAAGAAAATCCCTTATCATTGTTTGTCTTCATAGTTTGTCTTCAGTGGATTTTTTTAAATCTATGAAAGTTTTTTAATGTTAATCATTTTAATAAATAACCATTCAAGTGATTTAAAAACTCAAAGTCCCTTTCCCATCCCTGTCCCTATTCAACTGGATTCCACCCCGTCACCTACCAGTAACCAGTTACTAGATTCTTAGAAATCTTTCCAGAATCTTTTTTTTCAAATGGAAGCAAATACAAAGCACATGTATTGTTTTACCCCTTTTTATATAGAAGTTTACAGAAGTCCATTTTTATTTAGACTCATTTGTTGTTCTTTTTTTGTGACTTCTGGGTTATGTATCATGCTTAGAAATTGTTTCTATTTTGAGAATGTGAAAATAGCCAAGATTTGTTCTGATACGGCTTTATTTTTTTTTAACATTCAAAGTTTGAATTCCATCTGGAAAATATTTTATTGTAGAGATTAAGTAATGAAATAACGTTCATGGAAATTCTTTCCATATGGCCCATTGTCTCATTTCAAGTATCAATTTGCAACAATTTGAAATGCCATCGCTAGTAATGCTCAATTCCCAGTTCTTTTTCTGGACTCTTTTCTCTTCCATCAATCTATTTGCTCATTCCTGTGCCAAAACAACAGTTTTAATCAACTTTAGTTTTATATACTGTATTTGATATTTGGTATATATCTGTTGTTTTATTTTCAAAATATTTTTAGATATTTTCCAACATTTTCTGTTTAAGATATTTTTTTTTTCTGCAAATGAGTTTTGGAATCAGTTTGCTCTTCTAGTAACCACCCCCCCAATTGGGAGAATTTTTATTGGAATTCTTGTGTACTCATAGATCATTTTGGGATGTTTCTTCATGTCTTCTGTGTCCTTTGAATTTTTTTCTTTCAAATTTTTATTTAAATTACAGTTCATTAACATACAGTGTAATGTTAGTTTCAGATGTAGAATTTAGTGATTGATCACTTACACACAACACCTGGTGCTCATCACAGAAGTGGCCTCTGTAATGCCCACCACCTATTTAACCCATCCCCCTGCCCACCTCCCCTCCAGTAACCCTAAGTTTGTCCTCTGTAGTTAGGAGTATTATTTCCTGGTTTGCCTCTCTTTTTCCCCCCCTATGATTTTATTTTGTAAAAATGTTTGTTAGGTTTATTCTTGCCTATCGTCATTTTATTGCTGTCATGATTAGGATCTTTTAGAGTTATATTTCTAATTGATTCTTGCTATAGTATAGAAAAGTTATTGGTATAGAAAATATGTAGGTTTTTGTTGATTGCCGTACTGAGCTCTTTTGTTCATTCTCCCATAGACTGCTTTGGATTTTCTTTCTTTCTTTCTTTCTTTCTTTCTTTCTTTCTTTCTTTCTTTCTTTCTTTCTTTCTTTGAGAGAGAGAGGGCACAAGTGATTGAGGGGCAGAGAGAGAGAGAGAGAGAGAGAGAGAATCCCATGAGGGGCAGAGAGAGACAGGGGGGCTGGAAGAGAGAGAGACAGAGAGAGAGAAGCATGACTCACCCAAAGCCGGGCTCGTTTTTTACCTGAGGTGGGGCTTGTGTTCACCTGAAGCGGAGCTCGAGTCATCTGATGCGGAACTCGAACTCATGAACTGGGAGATCATGACCTGAGCCGAAGTCAGATGCTTAACCAACTGAGCCACCCAAGCGTCCTGCTTTGGATTTTCTAAGTAGACAATCACATTATTTGTGAATAGAGCAAACTCACTCCTTCTCCAAAATAAAAACTTCTCTCTTTTTTTTCTTAAATTATTTTGGCTAGAACCCCCAAAAGAATGTCAAATAGAAGGTAATGGTAGGCATCTTTCTGATTCTTACCAGGACGACTCCTTAAATGATACTGGAGGAAACACTCCCCTTAAATACTGCTTTCTCTTGGTTTTCTGGGATAGTGCCCGTTCCTTCTCTGTCCCCATGTCTCCACCTTGAGCCATCAAATGATGGCATGTGTCAGGTGTCCCACGCTGTCTTCACACAGTGTGCACTCTCTTGGAGACCCACATGTCTCAGATTGCATCCATCTCATGCGGGCTTGTGATTTTTGTTACCTTGCATAAGCTGAGCGTTCAGAGATTGACATCTACCCAGGACTCTGTCCCCAGCTCTGGACTCACCGAAGAGCTCTTCCTGGATTTCTCTCAGCTACTGCTAACTCACTGCCTCTAAAACGGAGTTCATTATCAGCAGGTGTTGAGCTGGACCCCTGGCTATAAAGCCCACAACCTGATTTGGTGTTAAGAACCAGACATAGAGGAAAGTCTGCCTGCCCTGAGAGACCCTCTCAGAGGGTCTTATTTCCTGCTGATGCAGGCCCAAAGCCAGCCCACCCCACCCTGGCCCTACCTTAGTTTGTACCTACCTAGTCCTACCTGGATATTGGCTGCACAGCCAGCCTCCTGTGCCAGGAGCTCCTGCCATCCTCGGACAGGAGAACCACATCCTGCACTGCCAACACTGTCTGCTCCCTCACCTGCCGTCCCTACGCAACTAGTGGTCAGCGGCCCTAGATGTTTCTGGTCATCACCCTCTCCCACCTGTGGGGGGCCTCGGCTGCCTTGTGAAGGGCAAATGGAGGTTTTAGGGGTTCTTCTGGGGCTCACTCCCATCTGGAGGCAGGGTCATGAGGAGGCTAATCTCTGCTTGCCTCTGCACGGGCAGGAAATATGAGCTGTACAGCATGGACTGGGACCTGAAGGAGGAACTCAGGGATTGCCTGGTAGCTGCTGCGCCCTACGGGGGCCCCATTGGTATGTCACCCGTCTGCCACTGCCTGCTCCGGGACAATAGGGTGGACTCAAGGTCCATGATTCTTGGGGGCCTTGCTGTCGGGTGGTTCTTGCCGATGTGTGCCACTCCGATTCCCCCCCACCTCTCACCCCCTACTGAGATGCTTTAAATTGTGGTTCTCCTGAAGCCTGCTTCATATGGGGTGGGCCTGGGGACCTGGACAGAAAATCTCTTCGTAAACGACAGCACTGTTGAGGAACCCGTGGCGGAAGGAGAAGGCTGCCAGCGTACGGCCAGTGCTTGAGATCTATTCTGCTTCCGGCTTGCCTCTGGCCAGTCTGCTGGTGAGCATGCCTGACCCACCTTGGGGCTCGGCTGGGTCTGTGCCCCAAGGACAGCCTCAGGAACCTCCCTCTCCTCTGCAGTGGAAGAGTGGGCCTGTGGTGTCCCTAGGCTGGTCAGCTGAAGAGGAGCTGCTCTGCGTGCAGGAGGATGGTGGAGTGCTGGTATACGGGCTTCACGGTGACTTCCGGAGACAGTTCAGCATGGGCAATGTAGGGGCCACAGGGGGCCGGGGAAAGGGATGCAGTCCGTGACTCTGTGGCCCCCTCAACCCTCGGCCCCTCTCCCCAGGAGGTGCTCCAGAACCGGGTTCTGGATGCCCGGATCTTCCATACTGAGTTTGGTTCAGGGGTGGCCATCCTCACCGGGGCCCACCACTTTATTCTCAGTGCCAATGTCAGTGACCTCAAACTCCGCCGGATGCCAGAGGTGCCAGGTGAGCCCTGACATCCCCGATACAGCCATTCAGTGCCCACAGATGTGCCTCCAGACTGTGGGGCCAACAGAGGCGGAGGCTGTGGGCTCTGGTCGTCCTGAAGCCGTCCTCTTCCCCGGCCACAGGTCTGCAGGGTGCACCTTCATGCTGGACCGCCCTCTGCCAGGACCGAGTTGCACACATTCTTCTGGCTGTGGGGCCTGATCTTTACCTCCTGGACCAGTCCGCTTGCTCCGCAGTGGTGAGGGCCCCGGGTGGGAGTGAAATGGAAGGGGTGAGGGAGGCAGGGGGGAAGCTCGGAGAAATCAACATCTGGTGTCCCCCCCGGCCTGCCCCAGACACCCTTTGGCCTGGCGCCAGGAGTGAGCAGCTTCCTGCAGATGGCTGTCTCCTTCACCTACCGACACCTGGCACTCTTCACGGACACAGGCTACATCTGGATGGGGACAGCATCACTCAAGGTGTGATCCTGGGATGACACAGGGCACCGTGCCTTGTCCAGGAGCGATCTGTTAGGGGCAGGGGTGGGGCTTTTTAACCAGACTGGCAACTACTGAGACAAGGCCATGGTGTTCCCTGTGCCCTTTCAGGAGAAGCTGTGTGAGTTCAACTGTAACATCCGGGCCCCCCCGAAGCAGATGGTCTGGTGAGGATGGGGGTGTTATGCTGGGGGTGGGCACAGCCTCGTTTCCTGGAACACCTGGATTCATCCTGTCCACTGGCCATGCCAGGTGGAGCTCGCATCTTGTCTTCTCTGCCACTGCATACTTGAGGGAAACCCCTGCCCCCGCTGTGGGCCCCAGATGCCCCTGGGAGCTGACAGCACAGGGGGAGAGGGAAGCAGATGTCAATCAGAGAACGGGATAAGGAGTAGCACGTATGTGCAGGGCTCTACCAAGGCAAAGTGGTGTAAGCAGTGATGTGGGAGAATGGGAGATGTGGCTGTGCTGGCTGGCGGTGTCCTGTGTGTCCCAGATGTGCGTGATGCTGCCCACAGGTGCAGCCGCCCTCGCAGCAAAGAGAGGGCCGTTGTGGTGGCCTGGGAGAGGCGGCTAATGGTGGTGGGTGATGCGCCCGAGAGCATCCAGTATCCTTGGAGGACTGCCTGGGGACGGGGGTGGGAGGGAAGGAGAGGGAGGTTCACCTGCCTCGCCCCATTTCTGGATGCTCTTGGGAACCTTGACCAAGCTCAGGTTTGTGCTGGACGAAGACTCCTATTTGGTTCCTGAGCTGGATGGGGTCCGCATCTTCTCTCGTAGCACCCACGAGTTCCTACATGAGGTTCCAGGTGAGGCCCTCACAAGGGCACCATGTGACCCAGGGCAGGATCAGGTCATCGAGTGCTGAGGATTCCCTGCCCCACTAACCCGCACCATCTCCCTCCCCTAGTGGCCAGCGAGGAGATCTTCAAAATTGCCTCGATGGCCCCTGGAGCGCTGTTGTTGGAGGCCCAGAAGGAGTATGAGGTAAAGCCCTGGGCTTCTCCCTGGGCCCCAGGATGTTCTCCTTTCCTTTCTTAATTGGCTCAGCCCTGTGCCCCTGGCTGGGCATGGTGGACTCAGCCAGGTGCCACTTGTCAAGAGAAGAGTCCAGGCCGGACACTGGGCTGGAGAGAGTCCGCTCAGGTGCACTGAAGTGTCCTCCGTGTGGTGATGGGGAGGCGCAGGGAGCCCTTACTCACCTCAGCCCAGGCCCAAGTTAGGGTTACTATCCGGGCCCCTCGCTGGCAGTTGTGGGCTGATACAGGGGGGAGGTATGGGCACCTCAGGTGGACTGCGGGCTGAAGGGGTTTGGGCTTTGGCCTCTGCAGCCCCTCCAGACCAGCCCATGTGAAGCACAGTCCAGAGGGACGGGGGACCAGACACGGGGTGTTCTCTGTCATGGCACTCCATCCCTGGTACCCTTCCCCCACCCCCCAGAAAGAGAGCCAGAAGGCAGATGAGTACCTACGGGAGATCCAGGAGCTGGGGCAGCTGACCCAGGCCGTGCAGCAGTGCATCGAGGCCGCGGGACATGAGCACCGGCCAGACATGCAGAAGAGCCTGCTCAGGGTTGGCCTGCACAGCGGGGCTGCTGGGGGGCTGGTGCTGGGCTGGGGGGCTGGTGCTGGGCAGGGGGTGTGCTGGCAGGAGGGGTGTGTGTGTGGGGTAAGATCTCTTCTCTTGACCTCTGGCTCTTCTCAGGCGGCCTCCTTTGGGAAGTGTTTCCTCGACAGATTTCCACCTGACAGCTTCGTGCGCATGTGTCAGGACCTGCGTGTGCTCAATGCCATTCGGGACTATCACATCGGGATCCCCCTCACTTATAGCCAGTATCCTCAGGCCAGCTACAAGGATGTTTACAGCCAGTGGTGGTAGGCGAAGGGGAGGGACTGAAGATGCTTCCTGAAAGTCCTTGGCAAATAGGGCTTATCCCCCAGCTGGATCCTTAACCAAGTAATTTACAGATATAAGCAGCTCACCATCCAGGTGCTGCTGGACAGGTACAGCAAACCCCAGGGTTCTGGGAGGAGGGCTGTACGTGGGCAGGCGTCACAGCCCCTGCTGGGTTCTTGTGGTCACTGTTCCTCACCCGTTTCTCTGGGATCTGGGAGGCCTGAGTTACAGGCTGGGGTCAGGCTGCCCTCTCTATCCCACCTCACTCTTGTACCCTTTACCCCCTCGCCTGCCAGGCTTGTGTTGCGGAGGCTTTACCCCCTGGCGATCCAGATTTGTGAGTACCTGCGCCTTCCTGAAGTGCAGGGCGTCAGCAGGATCCTGGCCCACTGGGCCTGCTACAAGGTGAGGATATAGGGTGGGGTTCAAGGGCATTTAGGGGATTCCAGGCCCTGGTGAGGTATAGGAAATATGAAGTGTAGAGCTGAAGGGGTAGATCGTGATAGAGGGCAAGTGGGGGTGTAGGGTGAAGGGTGAGATCTAGGTGTGTGTGACCACTCCCTCTATCTGCAGGTGCAACAGAAGGACGTGTCCGACGAGGATGTTGCTCGGGCCATTAACCAGAAGCTGGGGGATACGCCTGGCGTCTCTTACTCTGACATTGCTGCGCGGGCCTATGGCTGTGGCCGCACAGAGCTGGCCATCAAGGTGTGGGCGCCCAGCCCTGTCCAGATGCTCTGACATTGGTATTAGAGGCCACCAGGCCAGCTCCTTCTCTCTGTGCCTTTCTTCCCACCCCACAGCTGCTGGAGTATGAGCCACGCTCTGGGGAGCAGGTACCCCTTCTCCTAAAGATGAAGAGGAGCAAACTGGCGCTGAGCAAGGCCATTGAGAGTGGGGACACTGATCTGGGTGAGCAGGGTTTGGAGGAGGGCCAGGCTGGGGCCCCTGGGCTAAGCAAGGGGCCAGGCTGGAGTCCCTACATCACCTTATTGTCTTTTAGTGTTCACGGTGTTGCTGCACCTGAAGAATGAGCTAAATCGAGGAGATTTTTTCATGACTCTTCGGAACCAGCCCATGGCCCTGAGTTTGTACCGACAGGTGCGCCCTGGGCAGGGATGGGGCTGGAACCTCCTGAGCCCCTGAGTTGGCCTTGCTGACTGCCTGCCTGTCCATGGCCCCAGTTCTGTAAACATCAGGAGCTAGAGACGCTGAAGGACCTCTACAATCAGGATGACAACCACCAGGAGCTGGGCAGCTTCCACATCCGAGCCAGCTATGCTGCAGAGGAGGTCTGAGGTCCACGGCCGGGTGGGGCCCGTGGGCTGGGCTGTCGGTCAGGTTCCTTCTCCAGGGATCTAGGCCTCCTGGTACATGCCCCATCTGGTCCTTCTGCTGCGGGAGATTCTGGGAAGACGTGAGGCCAGGATGGTGGTTGGTCCCAGAGGAGCTAGCCTCCCCCCTGGGGACACCAGAGTGGTGCACCCAGAGGGTAAGGCTGGCCCTGGCAACCCTGGGCACAGGGACCGGGGAGAGAAGTGTACCCCGAATGAGGATGGCTGATTTCCTTTGTGCTGTGAGCTCAGGCTTCCCTTCTTGTGGCTGTAGCGTATCGAGGGGCGGGTTGCAGCTTTGCAGACAGCAGCTGACGCCTTCTACAAAGCCAAGAACGAGTTCGCAGCCAAGGTTTGGCTTTCTTTCTTTCTTTCTTTCTTTCTTTCTTTCTTTCTTTCTTTCTTTCTTTCTTTTTCTTTCTTTCTTTCTATGTTTATTTGTTTTTCATAGAGAGAGGGAGAGGGGGAGCCTGTGCCAGCAGGGGAGGGGCAGAGAGAGAAACAGAGACTCCCCAGCAGGCTCCGCACTGCCAGCGCAGAGGCTGATGCAGGGCTCAGCCTCTGAACTGTGAGATCATGAGCTGAACCAAAATCATGAGTCGGATGCTTAACCAACTGAGCCACCCAGGCTCCCCTCATTCCTCTTTTCTAAGAACCCCCTTTCCTCCTTTCTCCTGGTCTTTCCTCCTCCCCATCTCCATCCCAGGCCACAGAGGATCAAATGAGGCTCCTACGGCTGCAGAGACGCCTAGAAGATGAGTTGGGGGGCCGGTTCCTGGACTTGTCTCTACACGACACGGTCACTACCCTCATCCTTGGAGGCCACAACAAGCGTGCAGAGCAGCTGGCACGTGACTTCCGCATTCCTGACAAGAGGTGGGTTAGGGCAGCCGGCTGCAGATGGGTCCTGGGACCACCTGCCCATCCTGCAATACCTCCAAGCCCAGCTTCCCCGCAGGCTCTGGTGGCTGAAGCTGACTGCCCTGGCCGATCTGGAAGACTGGGAGGAGCTAGAGAAGTTTTCAAAGAGCAAGAAATCACCCATTGGCTACCTGGTGAGACACGGGCCGTCCCTGTGCCCCACCTTCAGGCAGGGTAGTCCTGGGGAGAGAACCAGGCCCAGAGATAGGCAGGCAGATAGCCCATTCATGCATCTGTTCAGCTGTCCCACGTAGTTAGCAGGTGCTTCCCGTGTCTGCACACTTGTGGGCCAGATCTGTGGGAGAGCAGGCTGAGTTAGGCCGCAGATGTTGGTGAGAGAAGGAATGAGCTGGTTTCTCCAAGGAGGCCCACAGCCCACACCATGTGCCTAAAGAGGAAGGTCTTGTTTGAGTAGGGGGTGGAGGGGCACTGGGAGGGCATGTGCAGGAGGCAGTTGGAGGACACCGAGGAGGTTTGTTTTCTGTGGCAAGTGGATCAGTAGGTGGGATAAGGGCAGCCATGAGAGAGAACACAGGCCCCGAGAAGTCAAGAGACTTCTATTGTGAGAGGGTGGCAGCAGATGGTGGAGCCTCAAGGCACTAACAGATCTGTGGTTTAGGTGGTTTCTGCCCTGAGAATGTTGAGATCACAACTGTTGCACATGTCAGGGAGGGGGTGGGATGGGGTTATATATACTGAAGGATATATGAAATGCATAGGGGCAGTGTGCCCTTTGGACTTTTGCTCATAAGAGAGAGGATCTGACATACCTTCTCCTTCCACCCCTTCCTCTCTTAAGCCCTTTGTTGAGATCTGCATGAAGCAACACAACAAATATGAGGCCAAGAAGTATGCCTCCCGTGTGGGTCCGGAGCAGAAGGTCAAGGCCTTGCTTCTCGTTGGGTGTGTCATCTGAGAGCCCTGTGGGTGCTGGGTGGCTGAGCCAGTGGGCTGATGAGGGGCATGGTTTGTGCCCTTGGGCAGACCGACACCATCTCCTCTCCTGCTCACAACCACAGGGATGTGGCTCAGGCCGCAGATGTGGCCATCGAGCACAGGAACGAAGCAGAGCTGAGCCTTGTATTATCCCACTGCACTGGAGCCACAGATGGGGCCACAGCCGACAAAATTCAGCGGGCTAGGGCACAAGCCCAGAAGAAGTGAGGGGCTCACCCCACACATCTCCTTGAGCTGTAGCCTTGGCCGAAGCGTCACTGCGCATCCAGCTTCTCCCCCAGAGCTAAGCTGAGGAGCTGGGGTGGGGTTGGAGCCAGGGGTCTGGATGTAAATAAAGTTGGGACATTTTAGAGTGTTTGTCATGTGCAGTCCAGCCTAAGCAAAAGCATGCTGGAGGCAGAACCATCCAGGTGCCTCAGCAGAACTCTTATGTGTTTGATTAGTTTGGGGCTGAAGGGGGAGCTGCTCAGCAACATTTACGAGAGACTTGCCCCTCTCCACTGTTACAGAAGGAAGCCCCCCTCAAGCTCACAGCCCTTAGGAAGCTTACAGGGGACTGTGCAAAACTCAAGCAGCAGCTCATCAAGAGCCACACTGAAAAGCGTTATACACATACACATAAGAACCATGCCAAACACTTCACCATTGCTATTTCCTTTATTCCACAAGACCGCCCTATGAGATAGGTAACATCACCCCCTTTTACAGAAGAGGAAATTGCGGACCGAGGAGGTTTGGTAACAGTGAGTATGTGGCAAAACTGGGATCTGAAACCAGGTTGTGCTTTTGGGGGTCTCAGGGCTTCTCCTTGGCTATTGTGGTGACAGAGGAAGGATGACTAAAATCAGTCCCTCTGAGCAGAGGAGTCTGAGGCAAGGCCCCCGTCTGCACTACAGTAAGGGTTGGAGGACTGATAAGTGTGTGGCTGGCGTGTTCAAGGGTTAGAGGAGAAGCTTCCACAAACCTGCCCACCTCCCCGTGGTGAGCAACTCCTGAGTGGTCTCTGGGCTGAAGAAAAAGAAGGACGGAAGATCTCAATTCTGCCAAGGAAGAACCACAAACTGGAGTCCCCTGACTCTCCCCTACCCAAAATAGAAGCTTCATCCCCATCAGTAGGAGCCCTTCTTGGCCCTCCAGACCCCATCTCTGGCCTCCAGTTTGCACTCCAGTTACCTTGGCTTCATGCCCTTGTGCACCCACCCAACACTGAGGGCATTTCCTTTTCCTCTTGTTGCGCCCTTAGTCTAGGAGAAAGACAAAGAAGGAGACCAAAGCCCAGAGGGAGGGCAGGTCTCACTGGAGTTTCTGGCTTTCCCTCCTTAACACCCCTAGAGCTGACTTGAATTGAGTGCTTGAAAAGAGTGACTCAGAGCCTGGTAAGGTGTTTCTTTTTCTTCTTTTCCCTCCATATGATTTGTAAAAAATGTAAGTTTGAATATCTTCCAAGGGGATATAAATCACACTACAAAGCGGCCATTTGTTATGCTCACCACTTATTACTTGGGGCAAGAATTTGGACAGGATAGAACAGTCGTTTCTGCTTCACAATATTTGGGACATGAGCTGGAAGACTCAAAGGCTGGGGTGACCTGACATTGGGGGGCTGAAATCATCTGAAGGCTTGCTAACTCACAGGTCTGGGGGTTGAAGCTGGTTGTTGACGGGAACCTTGGCTGGGGTCGTGGGCCAGAACACCTGTGACCCAGGAGAGTTCACAACATGGCAGCCGGGTTCCAAGGATGGCCTCCCAAGGGAGCCAGACAGCTGTGCAGCCTTCCCAAACCAGCTTTGGAAGTCACACAGGGCCTATGAGTACCTGCCACATTCTGTCAGGTGGGGGGACATTCCCACCCCGTTTCAAGGGCATATAGACTCTTCTTGCTAGGGGAGAGGCAAGGCTCTGGAAGAGTGTGCAGAGCCCACACTGTGGCCAGTTTTGGGAATCCCAGTTAGGCACAGCCCATCAGCCTTCTATCAGAATCAGCAGACAGGTCCAGGGAGAGGAAAAGAGATCCCAATATTAGGCTCATCATTTGGAATTCTCCCTCCCCAGCCTTGGCCTCACAATTGCTCACTGCCCTGGCAGTTCTTCGATGCCTTTTTAAAATGTTTCCTCCAGTTCCTCTAACTGTTCTCAGTGAAAAAGGGTTGGTATTTTGCAATACAGCGTGCCCTCTCTGGAAAGGGAGCCCTGGGCACTGCATTGAGAATGTACACAGTAAAAAGCCTGCACCCCCAAAGTAACATGCCCCATATGAACTCCTGTCATGTGCAAACATTAAGCACTATACATAGAAAGTTTAGAAATAGGTGAGAAATAACGATGACATACAAACGAGGCGACTACATAAAAGGGTGTATGAATGTGGAAAAGCACCAGAATTGTCCCAGGGGAGAGCTGTCAGAAAATTAAAGGCAGCTTTGTGTACTTTTTTGTAACATTAAACACTGATTCCCTCCCTCCCCCAATATTTTATCATGAAAACTTGCAAACATCTAGTTAAGTTGAAAGAATTTGCATTGAACATCTATGTACCCACCACCTGGATTCTGCCGTTAGCATTTTACTATACTTACTGTATCATACATTTCTCCATCTATCCATCCCTCTATCCATCTTAAGATGCACTTCAAACTAAGTTGCAGTCCTTGGTACACTTCTGTCTAAATACTTCAGAATTTCATTAACTACAGTTCATTATCTGCAATTTTTTCCTTTTTAGATACAATTAATATATAATGCTCAGATCTTAAGTGTACATTTGCAGAGTTTTGACAAATGCATACACTTACAGTGATTTTTTTTTTAATTTTTTTTAACGTTTATTTATTTTTGAGACAGAGAGAGACAGAGCATGAACGGGGGAGGGGCAGAGAGAGAGGGAGACACAGAATCGGAAACAGGCTCCAGGCTCTGAGCCATCAGCCCAGAGCCCGACGCGGGGCTCGAACTCACGGACCGCGAGATCGTGACCTGAGCTGAAATCGGACGCTTAACCGACTGCGCCACCCAGGCGCCCCTACAGTGATATTTTTAAAACGATATTTTTCCCCCAAAATCTTAGATTGCTCAATTAAAATTAATGTAAAAAGCCTTCTACTCTGAAAGATTTGCACAGCTGCCCTGGGTCTACAGTCATAAATGGGGCCATGTCTTGGCCAATGAATGGGGCTAGGATTGCGCCTAGGACCAGGATTTTGGTACTGGGGGCAAAAAATTTGGAAACCTTTCTTCTGGTTTAAGATATCAATGACAGCCCTGGAGTGAGGGTGGAGGCCTTCTCAAGATAAGGGGGCTGCAATCTTTTTTAGGTACAAAGCTCAAGCAAATGACCCTTGGAGGTAGAACAGTGGCCTGGAAAGGCACTTAGCTCTCATTTACTCCAACTTTCTATCATTTTGCCTTGCTTTATTTTCATTACAGCATTTAGGAAATTTTCTTTTTCACTTGTTTGTTTATTGTCTGTCTCCCCATCCACAATCTAAATTCCTGAGAGCAGAGACCTTTTCTGTTTTATTCCCTGCTGCGTCCAGCACATGGTTTGCCCTCAGTATTTGTCGAGTGAATGATTCATTGTTCCATTTGCTAGATGGAGAAAGAAGGCCCGGAGAAGGGAGGTGATCTACCTAATGAAATAGGAGTCCTTTACCCCAATTCTCCAGCTCTTCAGTCCAGCCCTTTTCTCGTGAACCCTGTGACTCCTTGGGGCACCTGTGGGGTGGATGACGAGTGCCTACCTATATGTGTATGCACCTACACGTGTAGGCGTAGGCCCCGGTGGGCAGGGCCTAAAGCAGGACTGGGAGCAGGGCTTCGGCCTCCCACGTGGGTGGGCCTGAGTACAGGAAACCTGCCTGCCTTCCTCTCTCGGGCCTGCTCTCTTATTCTCTCCTCTTGGAAGACATCCCTTTGTCCTGTGGTGATGGGGCAAAAGTGTGGAACCCCTGGGCCTCAGATGGGAAGGGGAGGCTGGGCAGGTCTCCATAGGTGGGCAGATGTGGATGGAACTCTGTCCTCTCCACTGGAAACAGGGTCTGTGTGATTACCGAGCTGAACCAAACCAGGGTCTTCAGGATGGGATGTCCAAGACCCTGCCTCTCCTTGGTCTGAGGTTTTCTCACCCCTACATGCACACCACAAATGCGCTGACCACAGGGCCACTGTCTCATGGAGAGAAGGAACTGCATTTCCTGAGAATGGGTCACTTGCCAAGCTGTACATGCTTATTCTCAGTCCAGGCCTGGGACGTTCCAGGAAGAGTAGCAGAGGGAGACTTAGGTCACTCAGTCAATGCCAGGGCTTGAACCCCAGGGCTCTGTGACTCTCACACCCAACCAGCAGCATTTTCCCAAGTGTGACCACATTGTGTGTGTGTGTGTGTGTGTGTGTGTGTGTGTGTGTGTGTAGGAGGGTATCCTTCAGATGATCTTGAGGATAAACACTTTTTTTCTAAATTTTACTTAAGTAAACTCTACCCCCAACATGGGGCTCAAACTCCCAACCCCAAGATCAAGTGCTCTATGCTCTGCTAAGCCAGCCAGGTGCCCCGACACTTTTTATTTTAATAGTTATTTTAACATATGTTAGAAAGTGTAAGTAGCATGTCAAACATTTTATGGCAATGTAAGTAAAATTGTAAAGAAACAAATCAGCCAAAAGAAGCATACTAAGAGATAACAGGGTAGGTCAGATGTAGACAAGGCAAAACTAAGCTGGTGAGGTCTGGTCTTAAGGAACTGTTGCTACCCTAGCCACCCACATGCCTCCTGCACATACAGTCTTTTTTTTTTTTTTTTTTTCCCCAGGGTTTCTAAATGCTTTGAGTTCAGGCTTTTCCCCTGTGCAGGCAGATTGACTTGGGACTTTCTGGGAAATGTTTGGAAGAACTTGCCTCCATTGGCTGCCCCTGGTGTCTAACAGAGACTGGGCATGTGGCTAGAGTGTCCACTGGGCAGAGGCGCGGAGGGTTTGGCAGTTTGGTGACCCCTCTGGGCGGGCCCTGCTGAGAGGGAGCAAAAGACACCACTCTCCATAGAGAAGGAACTTCCCTGCCTGGGAAGGGACGGCCTGAAGGAGGCCCACCGCACCCCGTATTCCCAGGCCTTGGCTCTGGTCAGCATACACTCACTTATTCCACAAATGTGGAGGAGGGAGCGTGCATATACAGTCCTAAATTGGCGCCCCAACTACAAGCGGTGGTGGGGACTGGAGGTAATAGGGGCACCAACCCCGAGGAAATATCAGCTGACGTGGACTCTTGCGCCAAAATGTACCCCCAGGCACCCCTTGTCACGGAGAGTTGCCGCTGGCCAGACTTCCCCTCGGAGCCACCCACCGCAGGCGCGGACTCCAGCTCTGGGATTAAGGGCCCCCCAGCAATCTCCGTTTGCACACTGCTCTGCAATATGTCTCCAGCCTGCAGACGCCCAACCACTCGCCCTGATCGGGGATGGGAGCGTTCGAGGGACCTCGTGTGGGGGCCACAACCAGGAGAACGTCTCACCCGCCGCACACCAGCCCCGTGTAAAGGGGCTTCAGCTGCGGACGCCCAAGTCCGGTAGCCTGGGAACCCACTGCGGCCGACAGACGTACGCGTAGCTTTGGGACACCACACGTGGGGCAGGGAGCCCTGGGGAGGAGGGCCACGCCTGCAACCCTGACCCCAGCCCCAGGGGCGGAACGCATATCCCGGTCCTCTGTGCGGTTTGAGCCTCCCCTCCCCCATGGCGTATCGCAAATGACATCCCCTCCGCAGAGCACCGTGTGTCGTATTTTTCTACTCGACTCGGTGGCAAGCCAGGCCCCGGTACGCGCATCTAGAAAGCGGGAGAGATTTCCTTGGGGTTTGGGTGGGGATGGCGTGAGCTGACATGGTGCGTAAGAGGACACTTATGGTGCCAGGTCCATTCTAGGGGCTTCGCAGGTTCCTCTCCCCGAGAGAGTCTACGTCCTTTTGAGTACCTTGCAGCAACTGGGGGGAGGGTAGAAAGTCAGAATGGAACACATTTGGAGAGCGGGGTGGAAAGGCAGCTTTTGAGTTCCAGGCCGTCCTGGTTGCTAAACATTGCTATAACTTGCATTTGGCCTCAGTTTCCGCATCTGTAAGCTGGGAAGAAGGCCCACGTCGAGGGGGCAGGGACTGTAGAAGCGGAAGGCGTTGGTGCACCGGCATCAGTGCCCCCGGGCTCCGGCTTCCCCGACGTCTGAGCGGCGGTGGGGCGCACTCAAGCCTCCCCGGCGGCGTAGGAGCGGGCGAGACCGTGAGCCCAGGCTCAGCGCCCTACACGAGCTAGCGAGCGAGCGCTCGGAGGCGCGCAGGGGCGGGGCCCGCGCGGGCCGGAGACGCCCTTTCGGTATGGGCCAATCAGCGCCCGTCTCTGAACCGCCAATGAAGAAGCGCCTTACAGCCAAGGCCGGGTCGGGAGCGAGGCTGCGGCGAGTGCGGCGCTGACAGAGACGCGCGCGCGCTAGCCAGCTCGGACCCCGGGCCGCGGCCGCCATCACCGCCGCCCGCCCAGTCGCCCCTCAGCCGCTTCCCCTCGCCATGGAGGCGAGGCCGCCGCCGCCGCCGCGGAGCTCCGAGCCGCGGGCCGGGCGGCGGCCCTGAGGGCGTGTGGCGGGCCGAGACGCCGCCGCGGAGCCGAGGCGGAGCCGCCGTCCTCGTCCCCAGCGGTCCCGCCCAGCGCCGGACTCGGTGAGTGCTCGCGGCCGCCGCCGCCCCGGTGGGCTCCGCAAGGGGGGGCGGCCCCCAGGCGCGGGTGGGAGGGGTCGCGGGCCGGAGCCCCTGCCCCTCTTTTCCCGGTAGCAGCCATCAGGCGGCTCTAGTGGGACCCCCGCGTCCTTGCGCTGTCCGCGGGGAGAGGGGGGGGGGGTCCCCGGAAACGTGCCGGACAGGGCGCCGACCCCTCTCGACTGCCCGGGAACTTCGCGTGCGTCCTCCTGGGGCCAGGCCAGGGCGCTGCCGTAGTTCATTCTGAACGAAGCAACTTGGAACGGTGAGACCAGAATCTGCTCAGGGCCATTTAATGGGGAGAAAGAGGAGAGCTCCTGGCATGAGAAAATTTGCTCTTGCGGAGACCAACTTTTCTTTCCCTTAAACCCCCCTGGCCCCTGTCCCAGGCCCCCCTCTTTTCCGCCCACTCCCAACTGTTGAGGCTGCTTAAAGAAGGGAAATAGGGGCTCAGAGCTGCCCAGAATTCAAAATGAGCCGATTGGGAACGCAGATCTCCTTCCTTTTTACTTTTGGTAAATAGAACCAACCTTGGTTTTTGGAGAATTGGTTCCTAATTGTACGTCCTGAAGATAAAAATGACAATGGCAGAGCCGAGGGTTGTTTGTTTGCTTGTGTTTTCGATCAGTGATGGTGTTTGTAGGACCGAGAGGAGGAATGCTCAGAGCCTCCGTAGGCAGGGGCAAATGCCTTCAGAAACCTGTTCCCGGGGTAGGGATTCGTGCTCCAGGACCAGTCACTTCTCCCAGGAGGCGTCTTCGCCTGCCGCCTGCTTGCTGTGACGGCAGCCCCAGAACCAGAAGATGGTGGGCGAGGAGAGAACCGAGCGAGGGTGGAAGATGGGCGAACATCCTCCTGCCTGGCCACTCCTTCAGAAAACACAGATCTGATGCTGTCACTTGTTTACTTAAAAACTCCTCGCTCTCCTTTTCCCACGGGATGAATGAAGCCCAGAATGTCCCATCAGGTCATGCGAGCCTCTGGACAGGCTGGCCATTCATATTTACTCCCAGCTTCCCTCACCCCTGCTGGACTGCCTCTTCACCCCTTTGCACGCCCTTGCTCGTGTGAGCCTCTTCCCGCCCCGCCTTTACCTGCCAAGCTCTACCTCTTTCTTTAAAGATCTTCTCCTTTGGGAAGCTTCCTGAGGCCAGGAGCTGTGTCTTGTGTTCCTTTTTCCATCTGCCGTGCTGGGAGGATTCTTCCTCTCCGTTGTCCTGTGGGTCCCATCCCGTCTCTTCCCCCTTGGGTGTCTTGTCTCAGTGTACTCCCAGACCCCCACTGCCTGAGAGCATCTTCTCCCGGGTGTTTCCTGAAGGCCTGCCTGCGTGGAGTCCCTGGCACGCCCGGGACTTTCAGGATCCTGGTTGCCTGTCTCCCCGTGTCCATTTCATCCAGTCCCCGTAAGTAGTCCATCAGCAGGAACCGGCAGGTCTCACATCTTCCTGGTCTCCAATCTGCCTGTCTCTGAAAGCCTCAAAGCCCCCTGGTCTTTTTTCACCTCTGCTGGCCTCAAGTGGTCTGGCTCAGATGTGCGTTCTAGGGCGTGTGGGATCCAGGAGGCTGTTCACTGGGTACCTTTTAGCAAGTTATTTACCATCTGGATGAAATTCAGAACCAGAAAAGCCAATCTTCTGATTTAAGTAAAGGCATTCATGTGCCTTCTGTTTGCCACGTGAAGTGCTTGGGATGCAAAATAAAAGCAGGGGAGTAAAATCTTTACCTTTTAGGGGCTCATAGTACAGGTAAGGTGAATACAAATACATCCTAAGTGCTATGACAATGTGATAATAATAATAATAATAATAATAATAATAGTTACTTTATTTGCCTTGTGAGACACTTTGTAATAAATTCATTCTATGAATGACTTAATCTTTCAACAGCCAAGTAGGGGCTTATTCCTGTTTGACAAGGGTGGAAACTGAGGCCGTATAGTGGGCAGATGGAGGAAGAGTCAGGATTTGAATCTTGGCAGTCTAGTTCCAGAGCATCTGCCACGCTGCATAGACAGCATTCCTTCCCTGAGAGGTCCAAGAAAGCTTTCCTGGGAGGGGTGTTTGGGTCATGAAGGGTGCATATGAGTTTGTGGGTTGTAGACAGGATGTAGGAAAGAAGGAGCAGCGCGTAGGAAAGAAGGAGGGCTTGGAGGTGGAAGGAACCCACGATCCTTGGGGAGCAGGGAGAGGTTAAACAACTGGGTTGGGTAGAGGGAAGAAGGGTGGGAGATGAGATTACAGTGACCTTGCAGGGCTGTTTGTGCTGTTTTCGAGTTTGGGCAGTGGAGAGCCACTGGGGGATTTTAAAGACCGTCAGGGACCTGCGGCTGACTGGGCTTTAAAAGATCGCTTCGGGGCAGTGTGAGGCCAGATGCTGATGCCCCTGCAATTTAGGAGGCAATGACCAAGCCCTACTGGGGCAGAATGGTATCCTCTTAGACTCAGAGGGAGGCCTACAGAGAATCCTCAGTTTTGGGAAAAGATCGATACATCTGAGAAAAAAACTCCAGCAGTATAAAAAGGAAGATAGAAGAAAATAAGTCTCCCTCCTACCCTGCTTCCTCCAGAGATGGCTGAAGTTTCCAGTTTCTGTGGCCTTACATAGACACTGTTGCTTTAGAAACACATGTCTACCTGTCCATGTTCCTCTGCCCATGGTACATACCAGTCACACCTTTTTCCTTTTTCCTTAGCACATTTAGAAAATCATTCCATATTTGTAGATATAAAGCTGTTCATTCTTTCTGTTGACATTTTAAAGTTTTTTCATTGTATGGCTGCAGCATAGTTTGTAACTAGTCTTTGTGTTAAGCAACATTTAAGTTTCCAGGTTTTTCTATTACAGTGTTACAATGAATGTTTTTGTAGATAGTACATTGTTGGGAATTTATGTGTAAAATGATCTGAACCATGTATTTCTAGAAGTGGAATTACTGGGTCAAAGAATATATGTGCATTTAACATTTTCAGACATATAGCCAAATCACCACCTCTTCAAGGGGGTTGTACTAACTCAGTCATTCTCCTCCCAAATGTGAATGGGACTCAGTGGATCTTGATCAGCGTGTGTATGCGATGCTTTTTCAGATATCATAAGCCTACTTTTCCTTCACCTACTCCCCCCCCCCCCCCACCATGTGATTCTAACTGATTTCTTTTGGTTTATGGAGGGAGACATTGAGGCTCAGAAGGATAAGTGCCTTGTGTGATTTGTCAGCATGGGTGGTGGTTGTTTTTTAAGCAGTTCTGATATTTGTATTGGTCCAGCACCTTTCACTGGAGGCACTCAGAATTGATTTGTAAACATTGTTGTATTATTTTTCTCCACCTTCATGTGGAAAAAATGGGATGCAGGTGAAGTTTGAATTTGAGTTATAAGCAGGAAGCTGGCCAAATACAGAATCTTGTCTTTTTACTTCCAGTGCAATAACTGATAAATGTTCCCAAATACCAAAGCTGAAGAAATATGCTTTTAATGAGACTGAGTACAACAAAAATAGCACTATATAACACAAACTTAATAAAATTGAACAGCAAACCCGTAAATAACTCAACATTAAAATTTGTTTTAATATATTCTCTATAAGGATGGCTGGCTCAGTCATTAGAGCATGTGACGCTTGTTCTCAGGGTTCAAGCCCGAGATGTTCAAGCTCCATGTTGGGTATAGAGTTTACCAAAATTATGTATATATACTCTCTATAGAAAAGAGAATTTATTAAATTGTAAAATTTTAAATGTAAAATTATATTTGTTTTATTTTTTTAAATTTTTACCTTAATTCCAGTTAACATACAGTGTTATATTAGTTTCAGGTGTGCAAAATATACATACATTTATAATTCTTTTTAATCTTTTATTTATTTTTGAGAGAGAGAGAGAGACCGAGTGTGAGCAGAGGAGGAACAGAGAGACAGGGATCTGAAGCAGACTCCAGGCTCTGAGCTGTCAGCACAGAGCCCGACATAGGGCTCGAACCCAAGAACCATGAGATCATGGGACGGGTACAATATATTGATTCACCAACTCCATACATCACTTGGTGCTGATCACAAGTGCACTCCTTAATCCTCGTCGCCTATTTAACCCATCCCCCCACCCAAACTATATTTACTTTATTTATTTCTTTGTTTATTTTTAAGTAGGCTCCACACCCAATGTGAGGCTTAAACTCAGCCCTTGAGATCAAGAGTTGCATGCTCTACTGACTAAGCCAGGCAGGCTCTTGTACATTTAAATTCACATCTATTTGTGTCAGTATACAGGCATAGCTTTTTTTAAGTCTGTATACATGGAGTATGATTTTTGTATTTTTGAAGAGCATCAAATATTTTATACTCATTTATGTATCTAATTTATATATAAATATTTTTAAATTTTAATTAATTTTTTTTTTTAATTTTAGAGAGAGAGAGAGCACGAGCAGGGAGAGGAAGAGAGAAAGAGAATCTTAAGCAGGCTCCACGCTCAGCTCAGAGCCTGACACGGGGCTCTGTCTCCCTAACTATGAGATCATGACCTGAGCCGAAATCGTCAGTTGCTCAACTGACTGAGCTACCCAGGCGCCCTTCATTTATGTATCTGATTTAAATCACAGAATAGTATTCTATGCATTGATAACAGTAATTTAATTCTTTTTACTATTATAAATGATTTTGGTTAAGATTTTTTTTTGGTTAAGATTTTATTTTTAAGTGATCTCTATACCCATCATGGGGCTCAAACTCACAGTCCCAAGATCAAGACTCGTATCCTCTGCTGATTAGGCCAGCCAGGTGCCCCATAAAGGGTACTTTTCAGCACCTTTCTTCAAATACTTCTTTTGGATTATTTTCTTGGACTCTTGCTCCTAAGATGGGTTCACTGAGTCAGGTTATGGTTCCAGTGCCAAATTGCTATCTGGAAAGGTTGAACTACTTTATAACATTATCAGCAATTTATGTGGCCCTTTTTCCTGACAATCCAGTCAATGGTATTACAAACAAAACCTAATATTTGATTTTATTAATTTAACCAAAACGTAATGGCACTTTGAATTAGGTTTAATTTACATTTCTCTGGAAAGAGACCAGTAGCTCATTTAGATTTTGAAATAAGTACAGTGCTATGTTATGTATCCTATCCAAGAGTTATGTATTTAAAGAACTTTTTTTTCACCCAGTGTTTGTTTATTTTTGAGAGAGAGAACATGAGCAGAGGAGGGGCAGAGAGAAACGGGGACAGAGGATCTGAAGGGGGCTCTGTGCTGACAGCGGCGAGCCTGATGTGGGGCCTAAACCCACGAATCGTGATACCATGACCTGAGTTGAAGTTAGACGCTCAACCAACTGAGCCACCCAGGCACCCCTAAAGGCAACTTGTTTTTAAGGAAATACATGGTTAATAGGTCAGAAATATTGTGGAAACTTAGGTATGAAACATAAGACTAGATGCTGTTTAACTGAGAATACTAGACATTGTGCCAGGAACTGGGGATATCCTAGAGTAACATGGATGTGATGTATGGCCTTTAACATTTGTGAGCTAATGCCAGAGAAATTCAATGTTAGACAGTACTTAAAAATTTACAAAGGCCCTGAGCTGAGAAGGGGTTTAGTAACTTAGGGCATTGCTTCTCTAACTTGAATGTTCACATGAACCATCGGGGGACCTTGTTAAAATGCCAAGTCCTAATTCAGTAGGTCTAGGGTGGGACTTGGGATTCTGCATTACTAACCAGCTCCCTGGTGAGGCAGATACTGCTGTGGGTGGCTTGATCACATTTAGAGTAGCAAGGCCTAATTGAGGCCTTTGTGAGTAAGAGGGTAGTTCTCCACACAGGCTGCACTTTAGATTCACCCGAGGAACTTAAAAAATCAGGGATGCAAATACCCCACCCCCAGGTATTTTGATTTAGTTGGTCTAGGGTGAGACCTGAGAATGTATATTTTTTTAACTCCCCAAGTGATTCCAGTATGCAGCCAGGGCTGAGAACTCCTGGGCTAGAGAGAGGCAGGAGCCAGAGCTGAAGGGTCCTATATGACATGCAAGGGTGTTGGACTTTATCCGAAGGCAGAGCTAAGCCATTATAGGATTATAAGGAGGAGAGTGAACTAATCAGATTTGCAGTTGTAAAAAGTTCACTGTAGCTGCAATCTGGAGCGGTAGTTTTCAAAGTGGGGTAGGTAGGATGATTCACTGTGATGCTGGAAGAAAATTAGAGCTTTTTATCATTTTTATGATAAAGCATTAAGTTTAGGTATTGTCACCGGCATCTTTTTGGGTCTGTAAGTCAGTGTTAATGTGTTAACTGTAGAACTTTGGGTGTCCTCAAGGGAGTTCTGCTGTGAGTAAGCAGATCCATAACCAGACATTTGCTTTCAGTATATTGCATCATTGATAACAGTTTATGTTAGTTTTTATTAAACTAACCCTCACAAAATGGACAGGTGACTTAAAGCAATTTCTGCAAAGAAACCAGGGACTGAAGAAAATATGAATAATGCAAGCACAAATAGCTGACCCTTGTTCAGCTATTACAAACTCTTGGTGAGCTACTAAATCAGGTTAAATAAGTCAGCCCTTAATATATTGGAAACTATAGAGAAGCCTATTTAAAACATGGATTTACATCCTCTGTCATTGATAGGAATCTTGTTTTAAGAGTATGTAGAACCTTGAGATATGAAATAATGAAATATAAGCCTGTCATTAGTACCAAGACATCTGAAAACAGCATACAGAGAAACTCTACATTTTTCTTTTTCCAGTGATGTTTCAAGTTATAGGCTATTCAGTGAGATGCTTTACACAATTTTATTAACCTAGTGACTAAAGTATATATTTTGAGGTTTCTTGTTCTTATGGAAGACAAAAAGACACATACCATTGACAGGTTCTTCCTGTTGTGCCCTACCCACCAAAAGGCTTGCTTTAAAAAAAAGTATGGAAAACAATATGTCAAGAAACCAAAATGCATTCCTTTTTCAGCAAATACTCTTGTATGATGAACAGAAAATGTTGCTGAAGATTTGAACAGTGTTAGGACAAATTCTGCAGTATGGGAGGTTTGCTATATGTAATTATAAAAGTATAGAAGCTTCTATCATGTCTTAGTATTTGCTAGGTTTTCTTTTAATAATACCCCCCCCCCCCATTACATCTTTTGTGAGCTACTGGAGGAAGATTATACTGGAGAAGACATAATAGTAAATGATTGCTTTAATGACACTGCTGTGTGGAATAATTGTCTAAATGTAAACTACCGACAAAGTTGCTTTGACTGAATAAAAGGATGAAACTCATTCACTGCCTCTTCCTGGACTGTTGAGGCAGGTTATCATTTGTTGGCTATCTTGTAGAGTTGATGTTATGCATTTTTCTTTTACAAAAAAAATTGTTGACTTTTTCTGTGTGTGCTACCTGGCAAATATTATTCGAAAAATTAATATCCTCAATCTGTCTCTTCAAGTAAAGGTGTTATCTTAACAGTGAATGAAAAGTAACCACTTTTTCTCTTACAAAGAAATGTGCTCTGGAGTAGTCTTTTCCTCGTAATTAAAAAAAAAAAGCTTTATTGAAATATAATTTACATATCATAAATTCACCCTTTTAAAATGTACAGTTCAGAGGTTTTCAGTATATTCTTGGAGTTGTACAGTCATCACCGCCATCTAATTTCAGAACATTTTCATCATCCCAAGAAGAAATTATGCACCCATTAGTGTCATTCCCCGTTCAGCCCATCCCCCAGCCTCCGGCAGCCAGGTTACCTTTCTGAGTCTATGGATATGCCTGTTCTGGACATATCATATAAATGGAATCGTACAATGTGTGGCTTTTACCTAGTTAATGTTTTTGGGGTTCCTCCATGTTGGGCATGTATTGTACTTCATGGCTTTTTGTAACTGAGTGATACAATGTTCCATTATATGAATACACCACATTTTGTTTATCCCTTAATCAGTTAGTGAACGTTTGGATTGTTTCCACTTTTTGCCTATTATGAATAATGCTGTTGTGAACATGTTTCTACGTAGACATGTAGACATATGTTTTAATTTCTCTTGAGTATAGGCCCTGGGAGTGGAGTTGCTGGGTTAAATGGTAATAACTCTAACTTTTAGAGGAGCTGCCAAAACCGTTTTCTAAAGCAGATGCGCCATTTTACAGTTCTAGCAGCAGTGTACCAGGGTTCTGGTTTCTCCATATCCTCAACAACACTTGTTGTTCTGTATTTTTTTTTTTTTTTTGTAGGCTCCACACCCAATGTGGGGCTGGAATTTACAACCCCGAGATCAAGAGTTGGGGGCTCACTGACTGAGCAAGCCAAGTGCCCCCTCTGCATTCTTTTTTTTTTTTTTAATTTTTTTTTTTTTCAACGTTTATTTATTTTTGGGACAGAGAGAGACAGAGCACGAACGGGGGAGGGGCAGAGAGAGAGGGAGACACAGAATCGGAAACAGGCTCCAGGCTCTGAGCCATCAGCCCAGAGCCTGACGCGGGGCTCGAACTCCCGGACCGCGAGATCGTGACCTGGCTGAAGTCGGACGCCTAACCGACTGCGCCACCCAGGCGCCCCTCCCCTCTGCATTCTTGATTAAGCTATCTTAGTGGGCGTGAAGTAGTATCTCATTGTGGTTTTTATTTGCATTTCTCTGATGATTCATGATGTCATTGTTATTTTGTTGCACCTATAAAAACTCTCATAACTCTACACGTGAAAAACTTGGAAACGTAATTTGTTACCTGATAAAAATCTCCAAGTGTATTTCTAAAAAATGTCCAGATGATCTAGTGACGTAAAGGACCTAGACATTGATCATCAGTGGTTGTTAAAACCATTAGGAAAGTTTATAATAGATCAGACTGACAGTCTTATGATTAATTATGTTATCTCCAAAATGGATACAACTAAACCTTATGTTCCTCCAGTGTTGTACAGTAGGAAAAATATAACACCATTCATGAAATATTCTCCCCCAAACAAAATAAGATCAAATCTGACTTATTAAATTTCTAGATTTAACACAAGTTTATAGAATGTAATTAGAAAATCATAATGTGAGAAATTCTACAGATGAACCCAGTTACTTCAAATAATGCAAAAAAAAAAATGGAGAATTATTACAGATTAGAAAAGACTTGAGACATTAACTCAATGTAATATGTATACCTTGTTTAGATCCTGTTTCATATAAACCAGCTGTAAAAAGATATTTATGAAACCATTGGCAATAATTTGAATATCACCTGTATATTCGATGATTTTTGAAAAATTATTTTAATTATTTTGAAGTATTATAATAATATTGGAGTTATACTAAAAGGCAAGACTCCTGGGGTGCCCGGGTGGCTGAGTCAGATAAGCATCCAACTCTTGGTTTAGGCTCAGGTCATAATCTCAGTCATCGGATCGAGCCACGATGTGGAGCCTGCTTGGGATTCTCCCTCCCTCTCTCTCTCTACCCCCTCCCTACCTCAAAAAACAAAAAACAAAAAACCGACTGTTTTCTCTTAGAGATAAGTACTGTAGTATTTATGGATGAAATAATGCGATGTCTCAAATTTGTTTTAAAATAATTCATTGTGGGGGCATCTGGATGGCCCAGTCGGTTCAGTGTCCCACTTTGGCTCAGGTCATGATCTCATAGTTCTGTGAGTTCGAGCCCCACCTTGGGCTCTATACTGACAGGTCAGAGCCTGGAGCCTGCTTCGGATTCTGTGTCTCTTTCTCTCTCTGCTCCTCCCCCACTCACACTCTGTCTCTCTCAAAAATAAATAAAAACATTTTTTAAAAGTTAAAAAAATAATAATTCATAGTGGGGCCACCTGGGTGGTTCAGTCAGTTGAGCGTCTGGCTCAGGTCATGATCTCACAGTTTGTGGGATCGAGCCCTGCATAGGGCTCTGCACTGACAGGGTGGAACCTGTTTGGGATTCTGTCTCTCCCTCTCTCTCCCTGCCCCTCCCCTGCTTGTATGCATGTGCGTGCTCTCTCTCTCTCTCTCTCTCTTTTTCTCTCTCTCTCTCTCAAGATAAATAAACTTAAAAAATAATAATTCATTGTGTTTGGTCATTTATAGATGATTTACCATATATTAATAGTTATCGAAGCTGGATATACGTATAAAAGAGTTTATTATAGAGCTTGCACTTCTTTTGTGTGTTTCAACATTTCTATAGTAAAAAGTTAGAAAATACTTTAAGTGAGTAGTTTTAGTGGGATTGCAAATCCATTTGTTAGGAATAAAAAATGTAACATCTTCTGATTAGTTTTCAAGAGTAATTGCATCAGGGAAGATGGACATTTGCCAGCGAGATTTAAAGGAAAATATTTGTATAATGGTTGGGGTTGGAAAAATAAATGGCCATGATTTAGTAAGCACTGCCATAGTGCTCCTTCCTTTTGGACCCATATTTCTTTCTGGCTATGATAGCCATTAAAGCCAAGCATTGATTTGAGACCAACTTTTAGATTGCTCTGTCGTAAAGTATTAGAATGAGGTTTTTCAAGCAGAGGGAGAAATACTTGATTATATGGATCACACTAATATTTTTAAAATTAACTTAATATTTTTTTATATATATATATTTTTTCAACGTTTATTTATTTTTTTTGGGACAGAGAGAGACAGAGCATGAACGGGGGAGGGGCAGAGAGAGAGGGAGACACAGAATCGGAAACAGGCTCCAGGCTCTGAGCCATCAGCCCAGAGCCCGACGCGGGGCTCGAACTCACGGACCGCGAGATCGTGACCTGGCTGAAGTCGGACGCTTAACCAACTGCGCCACCCAGGCGCCCCTAAAATTAACTTAATATTTTAATGATAGCAATAGTTTTTATACTTACCCATATAGAAACCATTATTGTGATCATTACTTTGTTACATTTGAAAATCAGTGTTTTGTAGCATTCACATTTATTAGTACTGTTGTCGTATTTATAGGTGAGCGTTTTTTGGGGATGTATATATTGGTTGATTGGCTGGTGTATAGTTGAAAGGTTTGTCATTACTGTGGAGAATGAATTGGACAGAGTATAGAGACTAATTTGATGGTTGTTAGAGCCAGGAGTGATGGCATTCAGGAATGGTGTGGGGTAGGGCGAGTGGGGATAGAGATGGGGATGGGAAATGTCTGGTAAGTATGATTTAAGCAATAGAAATGTTAGTAGGGTTCCAGAACCCTGGCTTTTTAGAAGAGATGATTGTCAGTGAACTGAGCTTCTGTGTGTGGGAAGAATTTGAAACCTCATTGCTATGAATTGTGCAAGTGGTTCTCAAATATTGATTGACAAGTAAGTAGCTTAACCAGCAATTAGCTTTCAAACGTTGGTTGGCCGGTGGCTTAATACAATGCCGTAAATACATTAATACTACCCGTTAATAAAGAGAATGTCTTCCATTGATGTATCAGCAGTACTGTTACCAGAGCAATGTGGAATAGTTCCAGGACTTTCGACTGTTCTTCTAAAAGGAACTGGGGAGGGGTGGCAGAGCTTATACAGGGATGCTTCTGTTCTTCTGGTGGTCCTTTCCATGTCTCCAGTGATGTGAATGCTTTACTCACCTCTCAGGGAGTGAGGCCAGTCCCCGATTCAGTACCTCTGCCTGCTTTCTCTGTGAGACCACTGCTCTTTGGTGCTCCTTACTGCCCGACTGAACCCGCTTACTTTGTTAACGGGCTAAATTCACAGCGACTTCCAGCTGGTGTTTCTCTCTTTACCCAGTCTGGGGTGCTAGCCTGGCCCAGCGTTTTGCTACTCGTTGGTAGAAGTCATAAAAGATTGCTTTTTCTTCTTGTAGTTCATACCCAGTTAGCAGTAGTGCTGTTGGCAGCAGTTGTGAACCTCTCAGGCAGTGATTCTTGATAGTGGCTGTCTATGGTGGAGGGGAGGCAAGTTTGAGAAAGTGTTGTTGTTGTTGTTAAATGTTTATTTATTTTGGCAGAGAGAGAGAGAGAGAGCGCGCAAGCAAGTGGGGTGGGGGCCAGAGAGAGAGGAGAGAGAGAATTCCAAGCAGGCTCTGTGGTGTTAACGAGGAGCCTGACTTGGGGCTCGATCCCACGAAATGTGAGATCATGATCTGAGGCAAAATCAGCATCAGACGCTTAACCGACTGAGCCACCCAGGCGCTCCAGTTTTTTAAAAAACAAAAAAAATACATGGGGCACCTGGGTGGCTCAGTCGGTTAAGTGTCTGACTTCAGCTCAGGTCATGATCTCGCAGTTTGTGAGTTTGAGCCCAGCATCGGGCTCTGTGCTGACAGCTCGGAGCCTGGAGCCTGCTTCGGATTCTGTGTCTCCCTCTCTCTCTGCCCCTCCCCTGCTCGCTCGCTCTCTCTCTCTCTCTCAAAAATAAGAATAAACATGAAAAAAATGAAAAAAATAAACATGGTATTATGTTTTTTAGTCAGTGTATTTTTAAGTTCTGCTTCATTTAAAATCTTGTATGCGGGGCGCCTGGGTGGCTGTGTCGGTTGAGCGTCCGACTTCGGCTCAGGTCATGATCTCGCGGTCCGTGAGTTCAAGCCCCGCGTCAGGCTCTATGCTGACCACTCAGAGCTTGGAGCCTGTTTCGGATTCTGTGTCTCCCTCTCTCTGACCCTCCCCCGTTCATGCTCTGTCTCTCTCTGTCTTAAAAATAAATAAACATAAAAAAAAATAAAAAAAAAATAAAATCTTGTATGCATTTCAATAATTAGTACATGTGCATGTTAAAATATTCCCATAGTATTAAAAGTACACAATAAAAGGTAATTCTCACCCATCTTCCAAGTTCCCCTCTTCAGAAGCATCCCCAGGTACTATGAAACTTGCAAAATCTTCCATAAATAGTACATGCTCATACAGTGTGTTTCTTAAGTTTGACATTTCAGCTAACATTGAAGGAGGCTATGGGCGTTTTATGTTTACTCAAGGGGGTGAGTGTTAAGGCAAATTGAGGTGTGCTGTTCTTACCTTTGGGTGGGGGGTTAGGTGGAGTTCAGTAGTTTCTCCAGTGTTAGTGGGAGAGATTGCTTAAACAGTTCATACTTACTCAGTTGCATTTAGTTTTCAAAGGTTCTACTTTAAAGGCTATTGGAGAGCAGGTAGTGGTTAACAGAGCAGCTCACTTATCTGTGTGTTTTTTTTAACGTCTGAGTGGGGCTTTTGTGCACAGAAAGGACTACTTAAAATTACTTGGGTTTAAATTAATATTCATTTGATTTAAGTGGCAAATGAAAAACTTGGTTTTCCTTTGGTCTTGTTATTGTATTTGTAAGCATTGTAATTTTTGTACAGAAATAAGAGCAATAACTTTTACTTGCTCTTTAATTAATGTAATTCAAGCTTAACATATGAAATTCCTTCATATTCCTTTATTAGGGGATTAAATTTCCTTGGATGTTTAAAATACATTTATACATTCAATCTGTCAAGTACAGCCAGTCTTTGATAGGTCAGAGTTACCACCTTAATAAGCAGAATCTC
This sequence comes from Leopardus geoffroyi, assembly GCF_018350155.1. NCBI lineage: Eukaryota > Metazoa > Chordata > Mammalia > Carnivora > Felidae > Leopardus > Leopardus geoffroyi. Next base: position 29,688,120 of record NC_059336.1, read on the forward strand.
CTTAAGCACTTGAGCAATACTGAGAAATTAAACTTACAAATTTAGTAAAGCAGACTCTCTTAAGACTTCCAGTGCTTTTCATTAGCTGAACCTGAATTACCAACATTTAAAAACCACATATCCTAACCTAACCAAAACTTAGTACTGTGGGTATGATATACCTTATCTTGTTCATGTCTTTTTCTTCCAGAGTTGTAATGTCATTTACCCAATTAAGGAAGAAATGGGAAAATGTAGAAAGGATGAGAGAGGGAAAAGAAGGGAGTAAATGTTATAAACTGTACATTTACTCCTCTAACTATCTTTCCAGGAGTTCTGTGACACACTGTCCTGTTTTTTTCTCTACCTCTATGGCCACTCCTCAGTTCCCTTAGGCCCCTCTTCTCTAATCACTCTTGAACTTCTCAAATATTTCCATCCTCAGCCCTCTTGTGTTTCATCCTACACATTCTTCCTGGAAGCACATGCCTAGGCCCATGGCTTCAGCTTCCGGCTTCTTGCTAATTAGGAGAAAATTTGTCCTCAGCACAGACTGGATGATAGCCAGCAACCTACTGGTCATCTCTCTTGGGCTGTTTCCCAGACACCAACAGGCTCAGAACTGCCCTCATCTTCCCTTTAAATGTGTTATTTTTATATTTTCTATTTTGATGAATGGCACAACCCAGTAACCCAGACCAGAGACTTGGATGATAATGTTCATGTGGTTAGTGATGTGTTCCTGTCTGTTTTACCTTTAACATTTCTCAAATTTGCCTGATTTCCTCTATCCCATTTGTCCCTTAGCTCAGGTTTTTACTCACGTAGATGACTGCTACAGGTTTCTTAGATGTCTACTCATTACTTTCTTGTTCCAGGTCATTTGTCACATTGCTACTAAGAGTACTTGTTTTGACTTTCTTGTCTAATCACAGCACTCTCCAGTTTGTTTTTTTTTTAATTTTTTTTTCTTTAAGTGTTTATTTATTTTTGAGACAGAGAGAGACAGAGCATGAATGGGGGAGGGTCGGAGAGAGAGGGAGACACAGAATCAGAAACAGGCTCCAGGCTCTGAGCTGTCAGCACAGAGCCCAATGCAGGGTTCAAACTCACGGACCGCGAGACCATGACCTGAGCTGAAGTCGGACACTTAACCAACTGAGCCACCCAGGCTCCCCAGCACTCTCCAGTTTAAAATCCTCTGGATGGGCACCTGGGTGTCTCGGTCAGTTGAGCATCTGACTCTTGATTTCAGCTCAGGTCATGATCTCACGGTTCATCGGTTCGAGCCAGTGTGGAGCCTGCTTGCAATTCTCTCTCTCCTTATTTCTCTGCCCCTCCCCCCTCAAAATAAAATCCTCAATAAAATTCATACTCCTTATCATACCAAGTTTTTGCATTCCAACTCCTCTTAGCCTTTTTAGCCTTACCATCCCCCCCCCCCCCCCCCCGCCATGCCCATTGTGCTATACTTCTTCAGATTGTCTGCCTTTGGCTAGACTGCCCATATCCCTCTTTGCCTGGCATTATTATAATTTCTTATATGAGGATTACCTCCTAGAGTCAGCATTGCCTTACTGACTGCCTCAAGTCTGATCTAGGTATAAATCCTGCGCTTATTTCTGTCAAGTCACTTACCATATTGTGTGGTAATCCATACAGTTATGTTGTATAATAATCCAGGCATTAGCATGTGCAGATTAGTGTTCTTAGAGTGGTATTGGTGGTTCAAAATGGTAGTAATATGTAGTTTTGCTGAGGCACAAATTCATGTTACCTGCTCCTTGAGTTTGGCAGCAAGTGGGTTCACTTAGCTCTTCAGTGAGCCTAATCTCACTTCAGGATCTAAAGCTGTCTTTTTATTATTTCCTGCTTTTTCCTATTCATTTTTTAGTTTTGTAGGTTTTATTTTCTGATTCCAATACTGGAAAAGTTTTTTGTTTTTTTTTTTAATGTGTTTTATTTATTTTTGAGAGAGAAAGAGCGTACAAGCAGGGGAGGGGGACAGAGGATCCGAAGTGGGCCCTGTGCTGACAGCAGACAGCCCAGCGCAGTGCTCAAACTCACGAACCACAAGATCATGACCTGAACTGAAGTCAGACACTTAACTGACTGAGCCACCCAGGTGCCCCAAAAACTGGAACATAGTTTTCAAACAAGAAACTTTAAGCCCCTATTACGCCCTCAAAACTCAGAAGGTTTTTGAGATGCCTTTTTCTTCTTTTCTTCTCCCATCCGCCTTATCTTTGGCATGAAGTTAGGGGATGCAAACTCAAACATGTATTTGGAGGCCAGGCGGGCACTCTGAATGAGAGGAGTAGATCTGCCGGGTCTTGTGCCACACTGGAGGTTCCATGGCCTAAAGGAGTTCACATTCGATTTTTTTTTTAAATTTTTTTTTTAACATTTTATTTATTTTTGAGACAGGGAGAGACAGAGCATGAACAGGGGAGAGTCAGAGAGAGGGAGACACAGAATCTGAAACAGGCTCCAGGCTCTGAGCCGTCAGCACAGAGCCTGACGCGGGGCTCAAACTCACGGACTGCGAGATTGTGACCTGAGCCGAAGTCGGCCGCTTAACTGACTGAGCCACCCAGGCGCCCCTCATTCGATTTTTTTTAACACACTGTGCTACCAGTTTGTGACGGTCACTCTAACTGCCAAAGACTATACGTATATGATCCAGTTTATCTTTCTCTTTGAAATTGAATTCATAAAACAAAACTAACCATACTATTACTTATTCTTCTAGACTCCACTGATGTATCACCTACTTAGTGAAGCTTCCTGATTTCACCCAGAGATTACCTTTCCTTTCTTTTAAGATTGGCATAACAACTGTACTGTTGATCACAGTGTATTTTAATTACTTATTTTCATGTCTAATTTTCCTGGTAGTTTATTGAGGACAATTATTTATTGATGAGCATGTCTTCTATTAAGAGTTTAATACATTTGCGTTGAACATTGAATGAAGTACTAGGCAACAGGTACTGATTAAAACCAAAATGTGGAGGGGTGGCTGGGTGGCTCAGTTGGTTAAGTGTCCAACTTCACCTCAGATCATGATCTCACGGCTTGTGGGTCTGAGCCTCACATCAGGCTCTGTGCTGACAGTTCAGAGCCCAGGGTCTGCTTCGGATTCTGTGTCTCCCTCTCTGCGCCTCCCCTGCTCATACTCTGTCTCTCTCAAAAATAAATAAAACATTTAAGAAATTAAAAATAAACAACAAAATGTGGAGGTCAAGAATATAATAACACTTTTTTTTCTTTTAGTGATTTGGAGCACTGTGTGTCTACACTAAATTTCAGCTTTGCTTATTATTACTGAGAATTAAGTTACCGAGAATGTTAGTGATGATGTCTGTGTTGTTGGATTTGATGTGGACAAATCTGTGTACAGATGGTGACTAAACAACTTAATCACAAATAAACAATGTTTTGTCCCCCTGAGAAAAGATGCATTGCTGGGGAAACTTCTTGCTTCCACTTTCATATGGTTAAGAGAGATTAAACACCTGATGATTATGGAAAATATCATCAGTAAAATGAGGAGCTTTAGTACCCTTGGACGAAAAGGGATTTGGAATTAGCAGACTTCAGCTCTATTTCTGGTGATACTAATTAGCCATCTGACTACACAAGTCTCTCTGGGTCATAATTTCTTCATCTGTAAAGTGATAAGGAACTTGATGGTTTAAGATCCTTCTATCCCTAAAATTACTTAATTTGAAAACACTGTAATTTCTAAAATATTATGGCCAGTGAAGGAAGTACTTACGGTCAAGCTCTTTCCGAGGAGAATTTGAAGTAATTTCCTGAAATGTATGATGGTTTGTGTGTGTGTTTCGAAGTTCTCTAGAAAGACACCAAAGAAATTGGTAATAATAATAATAACCTCTGGGGGCTAGGGTAGTGGATGGCCACTGGGAAGGATGCCTTCTAGTCAGTGTATTTTCTTTTATATATTTTGAATTTTATAACGTGTGCCTGATTATCTACTCAATAAGGACAAATTTAAATTTATACACATATACGTAAAAAAGAAAAAGAGTAAAGGGAAGATAAAGGTCTCATGGTAAGGGAGAGGCATCCTGGGGATGTTAGTACAGAGACTGAGTCTATTAGATGCTGTGCAGTCATTTATTTATTTATTTATTTATATTTTATTTTATTTTTTTATTTTGAAAAGAGTGGATGCACACATGAGCAGGGGGAGGGGCAGAGAGAGAGGGAGAGAGAATCCTGACTTGGGGTGGGGTTTGATCTCATGATCTCATGAGATCATGACCTGAGCTGAATTCCGGTGTCAGACACTTAACCAACTGAACCACCCAGGTGGCCCTTTTATTTATTTGTTTGTTTGTTTATTTATAGGCTCCACATGCAACATAGGGCTTGAAGTCACGACCCTTAGATCAAGAGTTGGATGCTTTTCCACCTGAGCCACGCAGGCGGTCCCCCTTTTAGCTATTTTTAAGTGCATACATCAGTGTACATTCACATTGATTATCGTGCTACTATCACTACCGTCCATATCCAGAATATTTTCATCATCCCCAACCGAAACTCTCTACCCTTTAAACAGTAACTTCCCATTTCTCCCTTCCCTATTCCCTAGCAACTACCTTTCATTAATTCTTCTTTTTTAATTTTTATAAATGTTTGGTTATTTTTTGAGAGAGAGACAGAGTGTGGGGGCAGGGGAGGACAGAGAGAGAGGAAGACACAGAATCTGAAGCAGGCTCCAGGCTGTCTGCGCAGAGCCCAACGCAAGGCTCGAACTCACGAACCGCAAGATCAAGACCCGAGCTGAAGTCAGATGTTAAACTGACAGCCACCCAGGCTCCTCTCATTCTTTTTTTGTTTTCTTTTTTTTTTTAAATAAATACTGTATTTCCTTTATTCAAAGATAAGGAAGTATTTTTTAAAATTTATTTTGGGGGAGAGAGAAAACATGAGCAGGGGAGGGGCAGAGAGAGAGGGAGAGAGAGAATCCCAAGCAGGCTCCATGCTGTCAGCAGAAGAGCTCGACTCCAGGCTTGAACTCATGAACTGTGAGATCATGACCTGAGCTGAAATCAAGAGTCAGACGCTTAGCCAACTGAGCCATTCAGGTGCCCCTACCTTTCATTAATTCTTAACATTAAACACAATTTGGTCCCAGATGTACTGTATTACCTTTTTAAATCTTATATGTTGATGGCATTAGGTTACTAATATTTTGGTTAGGACTTTTTTTAATACAGCTCAGACTGTTTTTTTATTTTTTTATTTTTTTATTGTTTATTAGTTTTGAGAGAGAGAGAGAGAGAGAGACTGAGAGCAAGCAGGGAAGGGGCAGAGAGAGAGGGAGACACAGAATCGGAAGCAGGCTCCAGGCTCTGAGCGCTCAGGACAGAGCCTGCCGTGGGGCTCAAACTCACAGACTGTGAGATCATGACCTGAGCTGTAGTTGGCCACCCAACCAACTGAGCCACCCAGGCGCCCCTAGCTCAGACTATTTTCTAACTTCCATTGTGGTTTTCATCTTAAAAAAAATTTTTTTTTAATGTTTATTTTTTAAGAGAGACAGAATGTGAGCAGGGTGGGGGTGGTGCAGAGAGAGAGGGAGACACAGAATCGAAAGCAGGCTTCAGGCTCTGAACTGTTAGCACAGAGCCCGACATGGGGCTTGAACTCACAGACTGCGAGATCATGACCTGAGCCGAAGTCGGATGCTTAACCGATTGAGCCACCCAGGTGCCCCAAATTGTGGTTTTCATCTTTGATCCGTGGGTTATTTATAAGTATGCCTTTTAATTTTCAAACATGAGGTTTTTCTAGTCATTTTTTTTGTCATGGCTTTATAGGTTAATTGCATTGTGGTTAAAGATGTGGCTTATATGATTTCAGTCCTTTGGAAATTGTTAATATTTATTTGCTATTTGGCCTAGTATATCCTTCACCCAGATTCCACATTGTTAATGTTAAATTGTTAATATTTTACCATAATTTCCTTATCTTTGTCACTTTATCCTTCTATTTATACAGGTTTTCTGAATCATTTTGAGAAACGAGTTGTAGACATAATGCTCTATCACCTCTAAATCAGTGTGTAATACCTTTTTTTAAAAAAAATTTTTTTAATGTTTATTTTTGAGAGAGAGCGCGAGCGGGGGAATGGCAGAGAGAGAGGGAGGCACAGAATCTGAAGGAGGTTCCAGGTTTCGAGCTGTCAGCACAGAGCCCGACTCAGGGCTCAAACTCAAAAACCGTGAGATCATGACCTGCAACCCAGTCAGTGTGTGTTTCCTAAAAAAAAGATTCTCTACTATATAACCATAGCACACCCATTAAAATCAGGAAATAAATATTGATATAGTACTGCTATGTAATTCACAGACACCACTCAAATTTTCTCTGATCTCCCAATTACATTCTTTACAGCAGAACCAACCATCCAACAAACAAAACCCAAAAGAACAATAAAAAATCAGCTCCTCCCTCCAGAAACAAAAGCAGAAAAACCTTTTCCCATTCTCCTTGTAATTCTGATTCAGAGATCATTCACAACCATGATGTCTCTTCAGTCTCCCTCAATTTGGCATAGTTCCTCAGTCTTCATTTGTTTTCAATTATCTTGACAGTTTTGAAGAATAGGCCAGTTACTTTGTAAAATGTTCCTCAGTTTGGGTTAGTCTGATGTTTCCTCATAAATAGATTTAGGTTGTGCATTTTTGGCAGGAACACCACAGACATGATGTCGTGTTCTTTTCACTACATCATATCAGGAGGCACTGGCCAACTTGTCCCATCACTGGTTACGTAAAATTTTATCACTTGGCTAAGATGTTATCTGACAGGTTTCTATACTGTAAGTTAGTTGAAAAGTATTTTGCACTTGCTGATAAGTAAACAATACACATTTTGTGGCATGATGCTTTGAGGCTATATAAATAGACCATTTCTCATCAAATTTTCACCTACTAGTTTTTGCATCCATTGATGATTTGTGCCTGAATCAGTTATTACTAAGTGGTTGCCAGATGGTGAATTTTTAAAATTTCATCATCCCTTCTGCATTCATAATTTGGCATTTCCCTGTAAAGAAAAGCGCTCTCCCTGTTTTTAAAAAATCATTTAAACATATCAGCATGGACTCCTAAATTCCTGTTTGATACATTTTGCATTTATTTTGATGCTTGAATTTTCTCTTGATTTGGTCAGCGGGAACCCTTTCAAGCTGGCTCCTATGCCTTTTTCTCATGTCCTCATCATTCTTTGATCTTTTACTTTTTGGCACAAGGTTTTTATGCTCATCTTGTACTTTCACTGTCCCAATGCTAGGAGCACCCATGTCATGAAGGAACTCTGGTTTCTTTTGTTAGAGGATGTATTTATAAAACAAGATCCAGACACCAGATGTGTTGCTTGGTACTGGGGTGTCACTGCTCTTAGGCTCTATTAGAGGTCAGAGGTAGGACATTGTTTTTAACTTTTTTTTTTTTTTTTTCAACGTTTATTTATTTTTGGGACAGAGAGAGACAGAGCATGAACGGGGGAGGGGCAGAGAGAGAGGGAGACACAGAATCGGAAACAGGCTCCAGGCTCTGAGCCATCAGCCCAGAGCCCGACGCGGGGCTCGAACTCACGGACCGCGAGATCGTGACCTGGCTGAAGTCGGACGCTTAACCGACTGCGCCACCCAGGCGCCCCTGGGACATTGTTTTTAAATGTACCCAGGATTTAATTCATAAGTATGACTGAATGATGCCATGAAGAGGTCAGTGCCACTGAAGGAAGTTTACTCCTAGTTCTCCAGAAGCAGGAGGCAGTACACCTTGCTATGCAGGGCCACATGGGAGAAGCAGGAGGCAGAAGGAGCAAGAAGAAAGCATGGGTGAGAGCCTTTATTGCTATAGTGTGGGAAGCTGTTGGAATGTTCCTTGTTAGGCAGGAAGTGAAACACAGATGTTGTAATTGTTGTTGGAGGGTTTGTAATATTTTTTACATATATATACATATGCATATAAACATATATGAGCATCCATATCTGCCCAAGAATGTTGAAAGCCATGATTTCACTGTTATACCCTCACTGATTTCATTCTAACACCACGGCATTTTTTCCCTAGTCTTTCCCCTTTTTGAATTTATTCCTCTTTTTCTGTCATTGAGAATCTGGCTCTCTGTCCTTTTTGCTCCATCCTTCTTAGGTAATAATCTCCTGACTATGAGGACCATCTCATTGGCTCCAGCCTCACTGAAAGTGCTGGCTGAGCACCCCATCTAGTTCCATGAGCCATTTTTATATACAGACAGTTCTCACTTCGTACTGTTCTCACGCATGAAGTTCTGTTAACATGATTTTTATTTTATTTTATTTTTTTTTTAAGTAAGCTCTACACCCAACATGGGGCTTGAACCTACAACCTTGAGGTCAAGAGTCACAGGCTCCACCAACTAAGCCAGCCAGGTCCCCCTAACATGGTTTAATTAAACAAGACTAGTCCCCAAATAATGAGTAGCTGGAATAGCTTCTCCAAAAATTTTAAAATTTACTCAGACCCTGTAGTAGATTAATACTTCCCTAGACATCATTCAGTTGAAGGTAACTTTTTTGTTCTTTCTTTTTTTGGAAAATTACCATCTCTGTACTGCTCTCAGCTGAACTTTACACAGCTCTGCATTTCCCTCTGTCAGTTCCTCTTGGAATAGTGGGTGGGTAGCAGAAAAGAGGATATGTACAATAATGTATTTTTAGTTCTTTTGAACAGGGGTTGCTCCAGCCATTGCTATTGATGACAGGAAGTATATTTATAGCTTCAAGGAAGGAGGGCCCTGGTTTAAGAAAACCTGGGAGGCTGTACTTCATTTATTTATATTTCATTAGAGTTCATTTACACTTCATAGGAAGTTCTTGCCTTAGAAATGTAGTTGAAGTGAATGGACTTAGAAGTATAGGTATTTTCATAAGTATATGCAGTCTGCTCCTGAATTTGGAAAAATCTTCCATTTTGAAATTTCACAGTTTGCAATACCTAAAACAAAGGGCACTACATGATGTGTGCAGAGAATTCAGGTGGTAGCATACAGTTGTATAGTAAGGAGATTGAAGGGGTACTAAATATTGTCCCAACTAAATATTATTCATGAAGTTCTTATTGGTACAGCTTCTGTGATTTTCCTTTCAGAGATTGAAATCAAATACTGAGATTTTTCTTTCAGAGACTGAAGTCAAATATTGTATATGGATCATAAGATAGTTTCATATGACTATCATAAGATAGTCACAAGTAAAATCATTTTGGAGTTTTCCAGTACGCATCACATAACTTTCTCACAGGTTTGATTGGGACAGGACTTTTGCCCATGACTGTCATGTGCAATGGGCACATTAAACACAAGTTAAATTATTCTGAAGCTTTTTCTCTTTTTCCTACTCCCTTTCTTAATTGAGGGAAGCAAAGAGCTGGTTTCCAAGGATACATCTCCTCTCTTATGCTTGTCTCAGATTGACGCAGTCATGGAAACCAGGCAGTAAACTCATTCTTGGCAGCTACTAGCACTGGTCTGATCTTTTCTTTTAAAATCATGAGATTCTTTAGTAGTACATTTTGAGAAGGTTGATGCCAAATGATTCCAGGTCATCTCAAAGGGGTTGGGAACTTTGTTGAATAGCTTAAAGCGATTCAGTTAAATATTAACAGGTTTCTAAACAAAACTGCAGTGATTTACCTGAAGATTTTTATGTCTAGTTTAACTGGAAGGATTAAAATTACAGAATTATTAATGTTTTTTAATAGTCCTTTTTTAGGATATTTTAAAACATTCCTAATTTCAGGATTTTATTTTTTGTTTTTAACCTTATGAATTCAAAATACTAAGAGTTGTATAGCTATACTTTATTTAACACAATGAAGGTTTTCATCTGTTTTACTTGAAAAATAAAATCTACTGATGAAATGCAAAAGGAAATAATGGCTCTTTAAAATATTTTTTGGATTCTGAAGCTGACTGCTGTGGTTCAAATCCCATCTCTGCTATTTATTAGCTGTGTAACACAGGACAATTTACTTAACCTCTTTGTGCCTTAGTTTTCCTATCTGTGAAATGGGGGATAATAACCTCCACTTCATAGGGTTGTGTTGTCATAAGGAGAAAATGAGCTAAGTTATGTCACATGCCTAACTCATAGGGAGCACTCAACAGATTTGACTATTCCATTTATACACAAGGAATAAGGCTGAATAATAAATTCAGAGAAGGTTTGTACTGAATTCATTTGTGAAAGACTTAAAAGAAGGAAGGCATTTTTGACATATGTATTATTTTTTAGGTAACAAGGGTGGTGGAGGATTTAGGAATCTCATCCCTACTGCAAATGGATAAACCATCTGTTTTCAGATCCCTTTTAAAGATTTAGTATTGGGTTTACACAATTTAGCAAGATATTTGTGGATTTGACAAACATTGATTGCTTGATTGCTACATGATATGTAGGTGCTGGAATTTCAAAGTGAATGAGACACATCCTCTTCCTTAGAGAGCTTCCTGTTTTGAAGGGGTGTAGTTGGAGAAGGGTGAAGAAGTGAAGATGACCTATTACAAAACTTAATTCTTTATACATTGTGTTAAGTCCTACACTAATAGACTTTTAAATTTTAAAAAATGATATGGGGATAGGAGAGAGCACAAATTAAGAAATATGAAGACTAATATGAGGAAACTATAAAGCCTTACCGAAGGATTTTTTTTTTTAATTTTTTTTTTCAACGTTTATTTATTTTTGGGACAGAGAGAGACAGAGCATGAATGAGGGAGGGGCAGAGAGAGAGAGGGAGACACAGAATCGGAAACAGGCTCCAGGCTCTGAGCCATCAGCCCAGAGCCTGACGCGGGGCTCGAACTCACGGACCGCGAGATGGTGACCTGGCTGAAGTAGGACGCTTAACCGACTACGCCACCCAGGCGCCCCTGGGATTTTTAAAGATACAAATTCAATATTTATGCTATGTTCCTGAATGTGAAAGACTTAAATATTATAGATACCGTATAGATGTCAGTGCTCTCCAAATTATTCAGCAGATTTAATGCATATTGTTTTGTAAGCCCAGTGGGATAAACCTTTTTTTTTTTTTAATTTTTTTTAAAGTTTATGTATTATTTTGGGAGAGAAATAGTGTGCGCAATCAGGGGAGGGGCAGAGAGAGAGGTGGGGGAGAGACAGGATCCCAAGCAGGCCCTGTGCTGTCAGCGCAGAGCCCAATGAGGAGCTTGAACCCACGAACTGTGAGATCATGACCTGAGCCAAAATCAAGAGTCAGATGCTTAACTGACCGAGCCACCTAGGCGCCCCTGGGGTAAACCTTTTGAAAGCTTGACAGATTGTATGGTATGGTTCATTTGGAAGAATAAATTCAGTAGTTGAGAAAATTTTGAAAATTTTTGAAAAGAACAATAATCGGAGAGCTGTAGAAATGGGGAAATTATGTGACACTTGACTCTGTGGGTAGTAGAATATATCACAGAGTTAAAGGTTTAAGACAGGGAGTACTTGGCTGGCTCAGTCAGTAGAGCATGCAACTCTTGATCTTGGGGTTGTAAGTTTGAGCCCCATGTTGGGTGTAGAGATTACTTAAAAAATAAAATATTGGGGCGCCTGGGTGGCTCAGGCAGTTAAGCATGCGACTCTTGATTTGGGCACATGTTGTCATCTCATGGTTCATGAGGTGGAGCCCATGTCGGATTCTGCACTGACAGTGCAGAACCTGGTTGGGATTCTCTCTCTCTCTCTCTCTCTCTCTCTTTCTGCCCCTTCCCCGCTTGTGTGTGTCTCTCTCTCTCTCTCTCTCTCTCTCTCTCTCAAAAATAAATACTTAGGGACCCCAGGGTGGCTCAGTCAGTTAAGCGTATGACTCTTGGTTTCAGCTCAGGTCCTGATTTCACAGTTCTCAAGTTCGAGCCCCACATTGGGCTCTCCAGTGACAATGCAGAGCCTGCTTAGGATTCTCTCTCTCTTCCTCTCTCTCAAAATAAATAAATAAACTTGGAAATAAATAAGCATTAAAATTTTTTTTAATAAAATCTTTAAAAAAAAGATATTTAAGACAGTTTGACATTTGTGTTAGAATAGACAAGCATGTAGAGCAGAGTAGTAATTTCAGAAACAGACAAGGATATGTGTGGGAATTTAGAATATAATAAAAGTAGCATTTAAAAATCAGGGAGAAAAGGCCCACATGTCCATCGATGGATGAATGGATAAAGAAGATGTGGTATATATATACAATGGAGTATTACTCGGCAATCAAAAAGAATGAAATCTTGCCATTTGCAACTACATGGATGGAACTGGAGGGTGTTATGCTAAGTGAAATTAGTCAGAGAAAGACACAAGTCATATGGCTTCACTCATATGAGGACTTTAAGAGACAAAACAGATGAACATAAGGAAAGGGAAACAAAAATAATATAAAAACAGGGAGGGGGACGAAACAGAAGAGACTCATAAATCTGGAGAACAAACAGGTTAATGGAGGGGTTGTGGGAGGGGGGATGGGCTAAATGGGTAAGGGGCACTAAGGAATCTACTCCTGAAATCATTGTTGCACTATATGCCAACTAATTTGGATGTAAACTAAAAAAAAAAAAACAAAAACGGGGGGGGTGGTGGAGAAAAGAATGGACTATTCAATAAATGGTCCTGCAAAAGTGGGCTGTTTGGGAACAAAAATATGTAAAGACCACTAAATTAGACTGTGCTCAAATTATCACCAGATTATAGAGGATACTTAGGTGAATTACTGAACTAACCACATTCTTCATCTTTTCTCTGGAATGTACTGAATGATTCTTTTAAAAAATTTTTTTTTTTACATTTATTTTTGAGAGACAGAGACAGAGCACAAGTGGGGGAGGGGCAGAGAGAGAATGAGACACAGAATCTGAAGCAGGCTCCAGGCTCTAAGCTGTCAGCACAGAGCCCAGTGCAGGGCTTGACCTCACAAACCGTGACATCATGACCTGAGCTGAAGTCAACCAGGTGCCCCTGTACGGAATGATTCTTAAACTGAACACTCATGGTTGGTAATAAACTACTCTGGTATACCTTGCCTTTTACAATCACAAATTGAATTTTATACTTTCAAGGGTCAATATGTTCCAAACCTGCTTATGCCAGTTTTACTTACTGTAATTTTATAACCTAATTAAATATTATATAAATGTGAGTATAATGAAATATGAGTATAAAGGTAGTTGTTAAGAAAGTTAAGTTGAAGATCTTGAAAGGATTAGATAAGTCCCTTTCCCCCCGAATTACTATCTTCTTTTTAAGTTTATTTATTTGCTCTTTAGTAATCTCTACACCCAACGTGAGGCTTGAGCTCATGACCCCAAGATCAAGAGTTGCATGCCCAGGGCGCCTGGGAGGTTAAGTCAGTTGAGTGTCTGACTCTTGATTTCAGCTTAGGTCACAATCCCAGGGTTGTGGGACCGAGCCCCACATTGGGCTCTGCACCGAGCTTGGATCCTGCTTGGGATTCTCTCTCTCTCTCTCTGTCTCCTTCTCCCCCCACCCCCTCCTTCTGTCCCTCTGCCCCCTCCCCCTTTCATGCTTGCTCTCGTGCATTCTCTCTCTCTCAAATAAAAAAAAAGAGTTGTATGCTCTTCTGACTGAGCCAGCCCCCTCCCCACCCTGCCCAAATTACTATCTTATTGGTTGTGGGCACATTTTAGAAGATTAGAAAAAAAAAATCATAAAAATCTTGTTAAAGATTCTGTGCTCAATTGTCTCACAGTTGTTTGAATACTTGTTCCATTTTATTTTATTTTATTTTATTTTATTTTATTTTATTTTATTATTGTATTTTAAAGTGTGTTTATTTTGAGAGAGAGAGAGTACTCATGAGCAGGGGAAGGGCAAAGAGAGGAAGAGAGAGAGAATCCCAAGCAGGCTCCACACTGTTGGTGAGGAGTCCGATGTAGGGTTCAAACACATGAACTGTGGTATCACGGCATGAGCTGAAACCAAGAGTTGGATGCTTAACTGAGTGAGCTACCCAGGTGCCTCTTGTTCCATTTTATTATTTTTTTTAATGTTTATTTATTTATTTTTTTAATTTTTTTTTTTCAACGTTTATTTATTTTTGGGACAGAGAGAGACAGAGCATGAACGGGGGAGGGGCAGAGAGAGAGGGAGAACAGAATCGGAAACAGGCTCCAGGCTCTGAGCCATCAGCCCAGAGCCTGACGCGGGGCTCGAACTCCCGGACCGCGAGATCGTTACCTGGCTGAAGTCGGACGCTTAACCGACTGCGCCACCCAGGCGCCCCTTTATTTATTTTTTTGAGAGAGACAGAGCTTGAGCGGGGGAGGGGCAGAAAGAGAGGGAGACACAGAATCTGAAGAGGCTCCAGGCTCTGAGCCATCAGCACAGAGCCTGATGCAGGGCTTGAACTCACAAACTGCGAGATCATGACCTGAGCTGAAGTTGGATGCTTAACCAACTGAGCCACCCAGGTGCCCCGCCTTGTTCCATTTTAAAGAAATTGAAATTTAAAATCATGGGTATATATTATCGATATGATACATGTAAGAAAGAACATGTGAAACATAAATTATCCATACTCACAGAGGCCTTGGCTTTCTACCAGGGTATTGGCAGATGAATGAATGTATGTATATTTGTTTTAAGTAAAAATCAAATATTTAAGTTACATATGTATATATTTTTTTTGTTACCTGATCTACTGCTTTTTTTTGTGTAACCAACCAGCCCCAATCCCTGTTTGTGTTGGGTAAAAGTTTTTACCTGTCCCTTCAGGAAACAGAGGAGATGCTTTTATATGCTTAGGCTAAAGAAAACCTTTCTCAAAAGCAGGGGTCATCAAATATTTTCTGTAAAGAGCCAAAGAGTAAATATTTTAGGCTTTGTGGTCCAATAAGCAAAATCAAGGCTATTCAAGGTACTTGAAAAAACACATTTCCACAAATTTCTTATTGATGAAATTAAAATATAATAATTATTGAGTACAACTTTTTGTAACAATAGGTATATTTATGAGAAAAAGGGAATTCTTTTTTAAGGTGATACATTCACTTAATTGGAGTTCAGAGTTACTGTTTCCTATCAAAATTGATTTCAAATGTTAATGATGGTCTGTAATAAGATTTTACATATTTCATCTTTGAAAATGTCTTTACATAGATGTGTAGCCAAATATCGGTATCAGCCCACAAGCATATGATTTTAGTTGAGCATATTAATCACTTGGGAAGCATTTATAAAATTATATTATTCTTTTAATATTTGCCTTTTAGCATATCGTTAAATAGCAGATTAATTACTTCCAATTAAGGGTTAGATGGAAGCTCCATAATTTCACTGTTAAGTAGACTTTGAAATATGGAAATTTCTTTGCACTTTCATTGAAGTCCTAAAACTGCTTCTGGAGCTGTAGTTGTTTTGTTTTGTTTTGTTTTGTTTTGTTTTGTTTTGTTTTGTTTTGTTTTGTTTGGAACTGTAGTTTTGAGCTAAGAAAATCTGTCCTCTGAAAATTTGTTTGGGGGGTGCCTGGGTGACTCAGTTCATTAAGCATCCAACTGTGCCTTAGGTCCTGATCTCACAGTTCGTTGCTTTGGACCCTGAGTCGGGCTCTGTGCTGGCAGTACAGAGCCTGCTTAGGATTCTCTTTCTCTCCCAGTCTCTGACCCTCCCTTCCCTTCTCAAGAAAAAAAGAAAAAAAAAAAAAACTTAAAAAAAATTGTTTTGGAATGTAGATCTCACTTCTTATTTTAAATTTAACAGCATGAGGGGCGCCTGGGTGGCGCAGTCGGTTAGGCGTCCGACTTCAGCCAGGTCACGATCTCGCAGTCCGTGAGTTCGAGCCCCGCGTCAGGCTCTGGGCTGATGGCTCAGAGCCTGGAGCCTGTTTCCGATTCTGTGTCTCCCTCTCTCTCTGCCCCTCCCCCGTTCATGCTCTGTCTCTCTCTGTCCCAAAAATAAATAAACGTTGAAAAAAAAAAAATAAATAAATAAATTTAACAGCATGAGAAGTGTATAAAGCAACTTGACATTGCTTATGATTCAGATATTAATTTTTGTCTCAATGACTTGATTGTAGTTTGACTTTCACATATAAGTGTTGTTCTGCCCTGGTAATGTTAGATTGAATTTATTTAATTCTTTTTTTAAAGTTTATTTATTTTGAGAGTGACAGAGAAGGCGTGAATAGGGGAGGCAGGGAGAGAGGGAAACAGAATCCCAAGTAGGCTCCACACTGTTAGTGCAGAGCCCCAGAAATTGTGAGATCATGACCTGAGCAGAAATCAAGCGTCAGACACCCAACTGACTGAGCCTCCCAGGCACCCCCAGGGTTACTTTATTAAATATTGTAAATCTGCAGCAAAAGCAAAGTTTCAGAGCCATTCATTATTTGATAATCTGAAAGAGGTCTATTGTTCTGAAAATTTTCATTCTCAACCCAGAGCTTAAAAGATTAAAATTCACAGGGGCGCCTGGGTGGCTCAGTCAGTTAAGCATCTGACTCTTGACTTCAGTTCAGGTCATGATCTTGAGCTAGTGAGTTCAAGCCCTGCATCAGACTCTGTGCTGACGGGTCTGAGCCTGCTTGGGATTCTGTCTCCCTCTCTCTCTGCCCCTCCCCTGTTTGTGCTCTCTCTCAAAATAAATAAACAGGGGCGCCTGGGTGGCGCAGTCGGTTAAGCGTCCGACTTCAGCCAGGTCACGATCTCGCGGACCGTGAGTTCGAGCCCCGCGTCAGGCTCTGGGCTGATGGCTCAGAGCCTGGAGCCTGTTTCTGGTTCTGTGTCTCCCTCTCTCTCTCTGCCCCTCCCCCGTTCATGCTCTGTCTCTCTCTGTCCCAAAAATAAATAAAATGTCGAAAAAAAAAATTTAAAAAAAAAAAAAAATAAAATAAATAAATAAATAAATAAACAAACAAAAAAAAAGATTAAAAATCACCAAATTTTACTACAGCAAAGTCCCTGAACTGCTCTGTGGTCAGGCAAGTCAGATTATTCAGCTTTTATTTCTGGCAATAATTAAGACCATGACAGTGAGTGAAGTTCACCATCAGCACTGTTGGCTCAATAACACATGATAAATTTAAATATTTTTCAGAGTACCTGCTGATGAAAAATATATTGAATAACTGCCTTGCATCTTAACAAACTTTGCAAATTATCCAACTAAGCTTTTTTCTACTCCACATTACTATTATCAGTTGTAACACATTTTAGCAGATTGCAATTCAAATTGTACTGAATTAGTATTTTCTCAATTTCTGGCCTGTAGTTGTTTAACAGACTATTCATGGAAGCCAATTTTTCATTCACTTAATTTTTTTTAAGATTTCTTTTTTTAGTAATAATCTCTATACCCAAAGTGGGTCTTGAACTCAGAACCCTGAGATCAAGACTCACATGCTCCACAGACTGAGCCAGCCAGCTTAAACTTCATCCAGCTTAAACTTGGCATTGACTCATTCCTTGAATAAACAACTGAGCAGTATTGGTAACATCTGTCCACTCATTGAGAAACAGGGACTTTACATGAACTCATTTGCCTTTTCTTTTTTTTTTTTTTAAGTTTATTTATTTTGAGAGAGCGAGCATGTGCACGAGCAGGGGAGGGGCAGAGAGAGAGAGGGTGAGAGAGAATCCCAAGCAGGCCCTACACTGTCAGTGTGGAAACTGACACAGGGCTCAATCTCGTGAAGCATGAGATCATGACTTGAGCTGAGATTAAGAGTTGGATGCTTAACAGACTGAGCCACTTAGGTCCCCCTCATTTGCTTTATTTATTTAGTTAGTTACGTAGTTAATTTAGTTTATTTATTTGTTTTAAGAGAGAAAGAGAAAGAGCACACAAGCAAGAGAGGGGCAGAGAGAGAGGGAAAGAGAATCCCAAGCAAGCTCCACACTGTCAGCATGGAGCCCGATGTGGAGCTTGAACTCACAAACTGTGAGATCGTGACCTGAGCTGAAAACCAAGAGTCCGACGCTTACCCCGCTGAGCCACCCAGGCGGCCCACATTTGCCTTCTTAAAATGATTAATCTTAACTCCCTTTATCCTCAACTTTTGGAGTAACTGGTCTTTTTGAAAAGCTAGTAGTCTTAAGTTTATTTTCTCTGAATATCCTTCTTCAGCGCCTAGAACTGAGCATGGCTTAAGCAACTCACCATTGACTAATAAATTACTTCCTTTTCTTGGCTAATAGATCAGCCTTGGATTTTTCAGATCATGGCTTTTCCTGTGAATTAGAAATATTGGGTGACCACTTAGTGTGCTAATGTTGGTGTATATTGAATTTTTTTTAGCACAGCTGTAGTGTCATTGCATAATAAACACAGTGCTTCCTCGTGTGACTTAATAGCAAGGTAATCCACACTCTCCATCCACTTTGCTTAAAAGCATGACATTATCAAAAAAAAAAAAAAAAGAGCATGACATTATCTACTTTCTCTTCTTGTTTTGATACGATGACTATGCACTGGTAACACAAAGAAATAAGCTATTACAGTGCAGTATGTCAGTATGCGCATGTGGCAGTCAAGATGCTGCTGAGTTATATAGCTTCTTCGCTGATTTCCTCAGTGTGATTTCCACTCTGTGGTGCACTGAGCAGCAGTGCACAGCTCTGTGAGCACCACATACACAGGTAGCCATTCAATTTTGCCACTGTAGTGTTGAAGGCATCCATAGGCAACATGTCAATGAGTGAATGCAGTTATGTTTGATGTTGTTTATGGATACTGGAGTTTGAATTTCAATATAATTTTCACATCATGAAATACTATTTTGATTTTTTTCAACCATTAAAAAGTGGGGCGCCTAGGTGGCTCAGTCGGTTGGGCGTCTGACTCCAGCTCAGGTCATGATCTCACCCTGCGTGGGTTTGAGCCCCGTGCCAGGCTGTGTGCTGACAGCTCGGAGCCTGGAGCCTGGTTCGGATTCTGTGTCTCTCTCTCTCTCTGCCCTTCCCTATTCATACTCTGTCTCTCTGTGTCTCTCAAAAATAAATAAACATTAAAAAAATATTTTTTTTTAAAGTATAAAATCATTCTTAGCTTGCAAGCCTCACTAAAACAGATGGTTTGTTCTACTCCATTCTGCATACAGCATTACACCAAGGCCAAAATCAAGAAGGAAAAAATTGACTAAAATTTGATTGCATAAAAAGATAATATAAACAAAACTAAAAGATAAACTACAGATTGGGGAAATGTATTTTTTTTTAAGTTTATTTATTTATTTTGAGAGAGAGAGAGTGAGCAAGCATGAACGAGGGAGAGGCAGAGAGAGGGAGAGAGAATCAATCCCAAGCAGGCTTCATGTTGTCAGCAGCACAGAGCCCAGCACAGGCTTGAACTCACAAACCCTGAGATCATGACCTGAGCAGAAACCAAGAGTCAGATGCTTAACCGACTGAGCCACCCAGGCACCCCAGCGGAAGCATATTTGTAACCCTATGTCAGGAAAAGATTGATGTCACCTAGTATTAAGGAGTCCCTGCAGATAAGAAACAGACCAAAACACTATTAGAAAAATAGGCAAAGAGTGTAAAAAGTTCACCAAATAAAATCTATGTCAGTGATTATATCAACTGTTGATCTGGTACTGAACTGGGAAAGGCAAAAGAAAACATGGGAGACTTTCACTTTACACTTCATACACTTTAGTATTGTTTGAGATTTTTTTTTAAGCTGCTCTTTTAAAAATTTTCCTTTTATTTTTATTTTTGTAAGTAAGCTATATGCCCAATGTGGGGCTTGAACTCACGACCCCGAACTCTACCAACTGAGACATCCAGGTGCCCCATTGTTTGAGATTTTTACAGCAATCAGATACTACATTTATCAGTATTTTTGTAAATAGCCCAAAAGTTTTCTCATAAAATTTTTCAACTGTTGCTTGGTTTTCTGGTCCCTAAATTTTGTTTTCCTGCATGGAGATTTAAAAAAAAAAAGTGTGTTCTTTTTCTTTCCTGCCTCTCCTCTGCTGTATGTGTTGCTCTGGTTTAGAAGACAGCATGTGGAGCTTAGGCCCCATCAGATTTCCCCACCCTAGTCCAGCTTTTATATGTTCTTGAGTGTGTTACTGGGCCAACATAATGGGCACTGCTTGCATTGATGCCATGTTGACTTGGAAATCTAGGGTTTGATTTTTCAAATGAAGATGGAAATTTGTTCTATTATGCATCTTCTAAATAATATTGACATTAGGGATTTTGAATTGCTTTTTAATTTTATTTTTGTTTTAAATAGTTTTTTTTTTTTTTTAAGTTTGTTTATTTATTTTGAAAGAGACAGAGTAAGAGCAGGGAAGTGGCCCAGAAAGAGGGAGAGAATCCCAAGCAGGCTCTGCCCTATCAGCACAGAGCCCGACTTGGGGCTTGAACTTATGAGCTGTGATATCATGACCTGAACTGAAACCGAGGGTCGGATGGTTAACGGACTGAGCCACCCAGGGGCCCCTAAATAGTTACTAATAGAAGTAAGAGGGATGGAGGGATTCTTCTAAATCAACTCTTAAAAACTTATCTTTGGTAGAATTCTTGATTTTCCTAGATTTGTTAAATGTTTCTAAAGATGTTTGGCATAGGTATTAACTTCATGGGCCTATTGTAAACAAGCCAGTTTTTTTTCTTCTTCCAAGTTCTGAATTAAGTCAGTCAAGAACAGTAACAGAACCTCCTCATAGGTGGGTGACTGCTATTGCATTCCCTCAAGGCATTCGGTTACCAAGGTGAATCACAAGGAGAAGAATTTTACTTTGCATTTTCTTTTCAAATCAAGAGTTGTGGAATTTGATGTGCTTGAAGCATGCAGTTTTCTTTTCCTGTGGTCTATGTAGATGATGTCATTAAACTAGATTTTGGCTTTTATTATTTAAAATTTATATATTTATTTGAGAGAGAGAACTGCTGGGGGAGAGGCACAGAGAGAGGGAGAATCCCAAGCAGGCTCCATGCTGCCAGCACAGAACCCGATATGGAGCTCAAACCCACAAACCATGAGATCATGACCTGAGCCAAAACCAAGGGTCAACCACTCAACCGACTGAGCCGCCCATGTGCCCCTAGATTTTGGCTTTTTTGGCTTTTAGATCTTGGTTTAAAATACTAGAATAATTGGCTAAGTGATGATTATATTTCATGTGGAATTGAAATAAGCTGATCTGATCAGGAGGAACCTTACCCTGAGCATGGCAGGAAATGAATTTGTAATAGCAGTTAACATACAGTGTACCAGCTATACATAGTGAAAGATGAGTATGAGAGAAAGTAAAAGTAAAGTGTAAATTACAAGTTTGGGAGAAAGTGACTTTGTGATCTAACTTTGTGAGAGCCAAAATTGGGAATACTGGGTGGACATGTACATGTCCCTAGATTTTAGAAAGATATACTTCAAAAAGTTGACAAGATAGGAGTATAAATCAGTAGGAGTTGTATACTAAAAGGAAGGGCAGTTTGAAGACAAACAAAAAAAACTGCCCTTAAACCAAAGATAGGTAGGTGATTACTTCTGATAGATATTCAGACTTGATTAAGAAATTAGAAGACGGGCCGCCTGGGTGGCTCAGTCCGTTAAGCATCCACCTTCAGCTCAGGTCATGATCTCATCATTTGTGAATTCGAGCCTGCATCAGCTCTCTACTGTCAGTGCAGAGCCTGCTTCGGACCTTCCTTCTCCCTCTCTGCCCCTCCCTTCCCGCCCGGCCTCTCTCTCTCTCTCTCTCTCTCTCTCTCTCTCTCTCTTTCACACATACACACACACACACACACACACACACACGCGCGCGCGCACACACACACAAACACACAAATAAGTAAACAAACAAAAAAAGACATTAGAAGATAGGGAATTTTGAAAAATACAGGCAGTCTGTCAGCAAGTTTAGAAAAAGTAAAGTAAGTTGTCTTAAAATTTAATTAGTATTAAAACTAATTTTTTAATGAAAAAGCCCTTTAACCTTTTATGGCTTTTATTGCTATTCTCTAGCCCTGCATTTCCAATATGATAGTCATCAGCCATATGTGCTATTGTATTGGGCAGCATGTATGTAGAACATTTCCATCACAGAAATTTCTATTTGGAAGTGCTGTGAAAATGAGATATATTATTAGAAAAGCTTATAAAAAGGATAATAGTGTACTTTTCTATCTAGAAATTTTACTGAAGAACTATGTTTTTATAATCCTGAGACATTGGTGTGTGCTTCTTTGTTGTTAATATGTGCATTTTGTTTTTTATTTTGAAATAATGTTAAGTTTACAGATAAGATGGAGAAATAGTACAAAGAGCCTTTTCCCTCTCTGAGCTATTTGAGAGTAAGTTGCTCACTTGATGCTCCATCAGCCTTGAATACTTTAGTGTGTGTTTCCTACAAATGGGCACATTCTCCCATATAACCACAATACATCCATTAAAATCCAGAGCTTAACAGTGATACAGTAGTACCAGCTAATCCCCAGATCCCATTTAGGTTTTACCAGTTGTCCCAATAAGAATCTGTAGAGCAAAAGGATCCAGTTCAGAAACACATATTACATTTTGTTATCTTGCCTTTGACTTGATTATCATGATATTTTTGAGGAGTGTAGGCTAATTATTTTGAGTATTTCTCAGTTTGGGCATGATGTTTCATCATGGTTAGATTCAGAATATGCATTTTGTCAGGAATACCACATAAATGGTGCTGTATTTTTACTCTGTTCTGTCAGAGGTACACAATTTCCATGTGCCCTGTTTCTTATGATGTTAATCATGATCACTTGATTAAAATAGGGTCTCTTGGTTTTCTCTGCTGTAAATTTACCTATTTTTTCCTTTGTAGTCAGTAAGTACTTTATGAGGAGGAAGCACTTTGAGACCATGTAAATATCTCATTTCCTATCTCCCTTCTCAAACTTTACCCTACTAGTTTGAGCTTCATTGATATTTCTTGGCTGGATTATTGCTGCAGCAGTTGCCAAATGATGATTTTTCTACTTTTATCATTTCCGTAACATTCATCCAGTGACATATCATAAGGAAAATCCTTTTCTCCCTGTTTATTAATTTATATTAATATGTATTTATGCATTTCTGTTTTATTCAGTGAATTATTATCTATTAATATGTTACTTTGATGCTGAATTTGTCTCATATTTGGCTAATGGATGCCCCTGGTTTCAACCTGGCTCTTGTATCCTTTTGACATATTCTATCATTCTTTGATTACTTCCCTTCCTGACTTTCTGGCACAAGATGTTCCAGTCTCTTCCTGTACTTTTCCTGTCCCAGCCCAGTCATTTCACCAAGGAGTCCTGGTTCCTTTTATTGGAGAATGTATTTAGAAACCAGGCCTGGATGGTAGGTGTATAATTGTTCTACTGGGGAATTGCTGCCCCTAGGCCCTGTCAGTGGACAGAACTGGGTAATATATGCGTGTATATACATACACAAACATGCGTATCCTTACACATGCATCCATCTTTGTGTGTGTGTGTGTGTGCGCATGTGTGCATACACACGCACATTAGACAAGCTTTGTTCAATCATATATTATAGTGCTGCTGGCTAGGAGTTTAGTATTACTGAATCAACAGTGAGGAGCACTTGGGTGGCTCAGTCAGTTGAGCGTCTGATTCAGCTGAGCGTCTCAGCTCAGGTCTTGATCTCAGGGTTGTGATTTCCAGCCCTGCACTGGGCTCTGCACTGGGTGTGGAGCCTACTTAAAAAACGACGACAACAACAAAAGATATATCCAGGAAAAAGAAGAGGATATTTGCCGATCTGTACATGAAGTCACTCTAGAAAGTACTAAGGTAAACACCTGTAGTGCTTGGTGAATCTATGGAAAAGTAGGTAAATTTGTGGATTTGTGAGATCACAAACATAAAAATTGCACAGTGCACAGTGTTGTTGTCTACTATGAGCATCGTGTTTTTGTGATGAGGAGGTGTCTGGTTTTGTTAAATGCTTTTCCTGCTTTGAGATGATGTGTTTTGCTTCTTTATTAAGATTGGTATATAACACCAATACATAGACTTTTAAATAGCGGTTAGCTTCTGTTTTATCTCATCTTTTGCATTGTATGTTGGGTTTACTATGAATGACTGTTTGGCAAGATTGTATTGCAGGCATGTCTTCAGTATATCAAACATTAATGAGATTATCTTTTAAAATTGGGGCAACTGGGTGGCTCAGTTGGTTAAGCATCTGACTTCAGCTCAGATCATGATTTCACAGTTCATGGGTTCGAGCACCGTGTCAGGCTCTGTGCTGACAGCTCAGAGCCTGGAGCCTGCTTTGGATTCTGTGTTTCCCTCTCCCACTGCCCCTCCCCTGCTCTCTCTCTGTCTCTTTCAAAAATGAATAAACATTAAAAAATAAAATCAACTTTGTTGAGGGACACCTGGATGATTTAGTCGGTTGAGCGTCTGACTCTTGGTTTCAGCTCAGGTCATGATCTCTCAGTTTGTGAGTTTGAGCCCTGTATGGGGCTCTGTGCTGGCAATGCAGAGCCTGCTGGAGATTCTCTGTCTCCCTCTCTGTCTGCTTCCTCCCCCAACTCAAGCCATCTCTCAAAATAAATAAAAATTTTAAAAAAGAGAAGGTTTTGGTTTCTATTCAATGATCTCTAAAGTTTTTTTTTTAAAAATCAACTTTATTGAGGTATAATCAATCTTCTTACAATAAAACATACCATTTTTCTTATACAGTTGAATGAGTTTTTGCCAGATTTATCTACCTAAGTGATTGTCACCATGATGAAGATACCTAACATTTCTTTAACATCCACAATTTTCCTTCTGCCCATCACAGTTATTCCTCTCCATACCCTTCTTGGGCCTGAGGCAATTAGGGATCTGTTCTCTCACTATAGATTAGATTTCTTTTCTAGAGTGTTGTAAAACTAGAATCATGTAGTATGTACTCTTTTGTCTGGATTCTTTCACTGAACATGATGGGGTTTTTTGGTTTTTTGGTTTTACTTTTATTTGCATTTATTTTATGCATAATTTACTTCTGGGCCATAAGTTTTTGTTTCTTTAGTTTCTTCTGGGATATCTTTTTCTTCTTTGTTACCTCCTCTCCTGGTTTAGGAACAACCTGCTCTTTTCCAGTAAGGATCATCTTACTGTGGCAGGGAGCAATCACATATGGGTTAATCCAACCATGAGCCCTGTGATTCTATGCCACATCTTGGGGACTTTGTTCACCTGGATGTACTCTGTGACCAGAAAATCTACATCGAAACCCTTAAGTTCAGCATTACTGTCACCATTTTTAACATGTGTAGTAAAAATTCAGCACTCTTTTTTTGCCACCGACCCTGTATCCAGCCCCACTGTTTGGCCCGGGCACACCTACCAACTCTACCATTGTAGCAATGGAATGATACACTGCTTCTGCACTGTATCTGACATCCTTCAGATACTTGTTGGCTTTTCACAGATGCGTACCCTTGATGGCCTGAGCCATCACGTGTGTTCTTAAAGTGAATGTGAAGATTTGAACCTCTTGATTTACATCATTTTGCGGGGTATTCTGGGTCAAGTGAATAGCAAACTATTTTCAGAAATCACCTCAGGCCTGCTTAGGGGAAGAGTGAGCATAATGTTTCTGACATTCATTCATGTTGTTAGGTATATTAGTAGTCATTTCCCTTTTTTCTTTTTTCTGAGTGGTATTCCATTATGTGAATATACTGTATTTTCCATATGTTAATAAGCACTTAGGTTTTTTTAGTTTGATTGCCTCATGAATAAAGCTACTAGGGGTGCGCCTGGGTAGCTCAGTTGGTTAAGCATTTGACTTTGGCTTAAGTCATGATCTCATGGTTTGTGAATTTGAGCCCCATATCGAGTTCTGAGCTGACAATGTGGAGCCTGCTTGGGATTCTCTTTCTCTCGCGCCCTCTCCCTCTGCCCCTCCCTCACTCGTGTGCTAGCTCTCAAAACAAATAAATAAACTTTAAAAAAAAGCTACTGGAAACGTGTTCAAATCTTTATTTTATTTTTCAAGTTTATTCATTCTTAAAAGACAGAGAGACAGCATGAGCGGGGGAGGGGCAGAGAGAGGGGGAGACACAGAATCCGAAGCAGGCTCCAGGCTCTGAGCTGTCAGCACAGAGCCTGACGGGGAGCTCGAACCATGAACTGTGAGATCATGACCTGAGCTGAAGTCAGAGGCTTAACCAACTGAGCCTCCCAGGCGTCCCATATAGTTTTACACTTTATATTCTCATCAGTACTGTGTTGGAGTTTCATTTCTTCCACCTCCTCACCAATATTTGGCATTGTCAGCCTTTTACTTTTTAGCCATTATGGGTTTGTGGTGGTGTCTCATTATGGTTCTATTTGCATTTTCCTAGTGACTAATGGTGTTTCCCTGTGATGGGTGTCTGTTTATGTCCTTACTGGCCAATTGTGTATTTGCTTTTATGAAGTGTCATTTTAAATCCTTTGCCCATTGTTGGATTATTTGGTAGTAAGTAATATCTTATGCTTGAGTTGTAAGGGTTCTTTATATATTCTGGATATAGCCACTAATTATATATACGTATTGCAGATGTTCTCTCTTAGCCTGTGGCTTGGGTTTTTTTTTTTTTTTTAATACTTTTTAAAGAATTTTATTATTTACAAAATAATTTGATTATATGGGGCGCCTAGATGGCTCAGTCGGTTAAGCATCCAACTTCAGCTCAGGTCATGATCTTGCAGTCTGAGTTCGAGCCCTGGTCAGGCTCTGTGCTGACAGCTCAGAGTCTGGAACCTGCTTCAGATTCTGTGTCTCCCTCTCTTCCCCTCCCCCACTCACATTCTGTCTCTCAAAAATGAATAAATGTTAAAAAAAATAAAAATAATTTTATTATTTAAGTATTTATTTAAGTAATCTCTACACCCAGTGTGGGGCTTGAACTCATGACCCCAAGGTCAAGAGTTGGATGCTACCCCTACTGAACCTGCCAGACACCCCTGGTTTTTTGTTTTTTAATGGGGTTTACCAAAGTGTTAGAAATTTGTAATTTTGATGAAGTGCAAATTATTGCTTTTTTTTTTTTTTTTAGATTCGTGTTTTTTTGTATCCAATCTAAGAAGTCTATCTGTAGTAGGCAGAATTCTAAGAAGACCTTAGGGACCTTAGCAACCTGCACTCTTGTATTATTTCCTTCCTGTGGGTGTGGGCAAGATCAGTGAATATGATGGGATTTTACTCCAGTGATTATGTTACATTACATGGCAGAAGGGATATTAAAGATGTAATTAAGGTATTAATCAGTTGACTTTGAGTCAGCTAAAGGGAGGTTATACAGATAGGCCTGTCCAATCACATGAACCTTTAAAATCTGGGTCTAGAAAGAAGTCAAAAGACTTGAAACATAAGAATTCAATAAGAGGGAGATTTTTCACTGCTGGCTTTTAAGATGGAGAGAGGTCTCTATGGCAAAGATTGCAGATGGCCTCTAGCAGCTGAGAATGGCTCCTGGGTGAGAAGTAGCAAAGAAAGAAGGATCTTAGTCCTACAACTGCATGGAGCTGAATTGTGCCACGACTGTGTGAACTTCAAAGAGGAGCATTAGATGAGAACAGCCTGGTAGATACCTTGAGTTTATCTTTGTGAGATCCTTAGCAGAAGTTCCAGCCATGCTGTAGTTGGACTTCTGACCTCTAATTTTGTGGTAATTTGTTACTTAGTAATATAAAATTGATACACTGTCTCAAGATTGTGAAGTTTTCTCTTATGTGTTCTTATGCTTTAGCTGTTACATTTAGGTCTGGATCTAATATCCTTTCAAGTTAATAATGTTTGTGTATGGCATGAGAATCGAGTGCAAAAGTTCATTTTTCCCTGTCTGTGTATCCAATTATTCTGGCCCTATTTGTGGAAAAGATTGTTCTGCCCCATTGAATTATCTTGTCATCTTTGTAGAAAATCAGCTGGTCATATATTTGTTATTCTATTTCTGAACTCTCTAGCCTATTCTCTTGATTTCTGTGTCTGTTTGCATACCCATAGCATAGTGTCTTATTCCCTGCCAGGTAGTCTCCTGACTTTTTTTTTCTTTGTCAAAATTGGTTTGTCTATTTTAAGATCTTTAGATTTTCATGTAAATTTTAGAATCAGCTTGTCAGTTTCTATGAAAAAACCTGAGAATTTGATTGGGATTCCATTGAATCTGTAGTTTCGTTTGGGATGAATTGACATTTTGACAACATCAAGTCTTTTGGTCCACGAACAGATTATATCTCTCCACTTATTTAAGTCTTCTGTAAGTTCAGCAGTGTTTCGTAGTTTTCAGAGTACAGGTCTTGCACATCTTTTGTTAATATTTACCCCTAAATAATTTGTGTTTTAAAAATCCTATTGTAAATGGTACTTTAAGAAGTTTAAATTTTCAGCTCCTGCTGATATATAAAGATACAATTGAGGATGAAGTTTTGGGGTGGGGGGAGGTTTGTGGAGTCTAAAGCCGACACCCAAGAAAGAATTCTTGAAGACGTCTTTGGTGCAAAAAGGTGATTTTATTAAAGCATGGGGACAGGACCCATGGGCAGGAAGAGCTGCACTGAGGTTGTGGCAGGTAACTCATTATATACCCTCAGGTTGGGAGGGGGTCAGGGATAGAGTAAGTGTCTAAGGAATTTTGGAAGCAAGGTTTCCAGGACCTTGAGGGGCTAGCTGTTGCTAAGGAAATGCCATTTATTACCATTTAATAAAACCTCAGTCATGAGACCCTTCAGATGTATGTTGGGGCATAAGCTTGGAGTATGATTGCCAGCATATATCTTGGGGCAGTTGAGATAAAGGAAGTAGACTTACAGGATCCTCGAGGTTGGGATAATGTTAAGCTTAAGTTCTCTTTTGCCCCTAGCAAAGTGTCCTCATCCAGACAACTGAGCTCCTAGAGGGAGGTCACTTTGCCGGTTTCAAGGACTTGTCAATGGGCTGTAGGCAGTAAGGGAATTTAATTTGCCTTAGTTTCCCACATTACCATGGCAAGCACTTAAACCCCTTTCCTTTGGGGCGCCTGGGTGGCGCAGTCGGTTAAGCGTCCGACTTCTGCCAAGTCACGATCTCGCGGTCCGTGAGTTCGAGCCCCGCGTCGGGCTCTGGGCTGATGGCTCAGAGCCTGGAGCCTGTTTCTGATTCTGTGTCTCCCTCTCTCTCTGCCCCTCCCCCATTCATGCTCTGTCTCTCTCTGTCCCAAAAATAAATAAACGTTGAAAAACAAAAAAAAAACAAAAAAAAAAACAAAACCCTTTCCTTTGTTCTTGGGTAGCCAAGAGTGTCTGAGGAACATCACACATATTCCACCTGGTGAGTGGGGGGTATGTGCCAGCCTGTATTTTGCCCTCAGCTTGTTCCACGCTCCCTCATCAATTGATTATTATGTATATGGTTTTTATAAAAAAAAATTTTTTTAAGGTTTTATTATCCATATTTGAGAGGGAGACAGAGCGTGAGCAGGGGAGGGGCAGAGAGAGACAGAGAGAGAGAGAGGGAGACACAGAATTCGACAGCTTATTTGTCTAAGCTGTCAGCACAAAGCCCAACGTGGTGTTCAAACCCACAAACCGTGAGATCATGACCTGAGCCGAAGTCAGACGTTCAACCTACTGAGCCACCCAGGCACCCCTGCATCTGTTTATTTTATGTTGACTTTATATTCCGCTACCTTGATAAACTTATTGTTTCTACTAACTCTTGTAGACTCCTTAAGGTTTTCTATCTATAAGATCATGTTCTCTATAAATACAGTTTTATTACTTCTTTTCCAATATAGATACCTTTTTATTTATTTTTCTTACTTTGTTGCATTGGCTAGGACCCTCCAATATAGTGTTGAATAAAAGTGATAAAAGTAGATATTCTTGCCTTGTTTCTGAGCTTAGGGAGGAAGCATTCAGTATTTCACCATTAAATGTGGCATTAGCTTTAAGTTTTCCAGAGACAGTTTCTATCAGGTTGACAAAGCTTTCTTATAATTCCCAGTTTTCTAAAAGAAGTTTGTTGGGATGGTTTGGATTATAGGGAGAAAGCATAAAGTGGTCTTGCTTTTTGAACTCAGATATTTCTCCCAACTTTCTTTTTATCAACATTGTTTTGGCTATTCTGCATTCTTTGCATTTCTATGTAAATTTTATAATCAGCTTTACAACTTTTAGCTCTGCAGTTATTTTTCTAGGTCAGGGTATGTTTATTTCTCTCTGCAGCATTTTGCATAAATTCTTCAGATATATTTTCAGGTTTATTAATTTTCTCTTCAGCTGTGTCTTCTCTAGTGGTTTACTTGTCTATAAAATTTTAGATTTCAATGGCTATTTTTATTCTGTAAGTGCCATTTAGTTCTGTTTTCGTATCTTCTTTTTAGAGTGTTTATGCTTTTGTTATGGTTTTGATGCTTTTACGTTATTATTTTTTAATTTTTTTAATGTTCATTTATTTTTGAGAGAGAGTGTGAGTGAGGGAGGGGCGGAGAGAGAGGGAGACACAGAATCTGAAGCAGGCTCCAGGCTCCAAGCTGTCAGCACAGACAGAGCCTGATGCGGGGCTCAAAGTCATGAACTCAACTGTGAGATCACGACCTGAGCCGAAGTCAGACATTTAACTGACTGAGCCACCCAGGAGCCCCTTGATTTGTTTTTTAAGTTTATATGTTTTGAGAGAGAGTGATCATTAGTGGGGGAGGGGCAGAGAGAGAGAGAGAGAGAGAGAGAGAGAGAGAGAGAGATTGAGATTCCTAGGCAGGCTCTTCACTGCCAGTGCAGAGCCTGACATGGGGCTTGAACTCACGAACCATGAGATCATGACCTGAGCCAAACCAAGAATTGAACACTTAACCAGCTGAGCCAGCCAGGTGCCCCACAACTCTAGCTTTTGGTTCATACTTTGTTTCATGCCACTGGCAGTTTTGTTTACTTTCTTGAGAACTTAGCTAAGCTTCTCAAAATATGTTAGCATTTATCCAGTTACTGTAATAACTGAAGAGTTTTAGTACATTTTCTAGATTGCTGTATTGTGAAATAAAATAGATGACTCTGTGCTTTAAAGATTGAGTTTAATATACAGAAATATTGGGTGTCAGCCAAACCTAAAACTACTTTTTACATATTCATTTATTAATTTCTATTTTTAAATGGCAGCTCCTCTTTAAAAAAGAGATCAGGAGCCTGATTTTGCCATCTACTTCCTGAGGAAGCAAAAAGGCTGAAACTTGGTGAATAGCAAGACCATTAGTTGCTATAGTAAGCATGAGACTTCCTGGCAGTGACTCTATTAACAGTAGGAAATGAAATCATGGCAGTGTCCCTTTAATTTGCTACAAGGTTTTGTTTTCCATCTTTGGAGTAGGAAGTTCTGCTATATCAAGGAATTGGCTCTTCCAATTGATTTTATTCAGTCAGACAGTGATTAGAAAGTCTCACTGTCTGTGTACATTGACTAACAAGGGTATACATAGATCTAGGGTTCTGAAAAGAACTGAGGCTGGAGATAGATGGAGAAAAAAGGATGAGATCCAGAAAAGTGGATGGAGAAGTGGTTCTCAGCCCTGGCTGCACATTGGAATTACCTGGGGTACTTAAAAACAGACAGACAAACAAAACCCAAACAAAACAATCAAAAAGTATTTTCAGTCATTGCCAGATGTTCCCTAGAAGGACAGTGCAGTAGAAAAGTCGTAGTTTGGGGATAAGGGAGGAATGCTCCTGCCTTCCCTGGAAGGACCTGATTTCTCATTGAATTCAGTTCTCATGAGCTCTTCAGTAATCTGAACTGTTTAAGATGGAACTTTGTCCTGTGGCTCCTGCAGGGTTCAACGCAGCTCTACGAGAAGACACCTTGTTAGAGTGTATTCCTCTCCCTGGGAACAATGCAGGGGTTTAAATAGGACTGTTTTGTCTTTCTAAAGGTGTGTTTTTTTTTGTTTTTTTTTTTTTTTTTTTTCCTTTGCTAGTTGCAGGTGGCACACCAAAAAAACAAAAAGGTATTTATGGAATTCCAATGAGTGGTGATGGATGATGCAGTTCAAGTAACTAAGGTAAGAGAAATAAAACCAGAGTGGTAAGGAGCTTTGTCACCCGAGTTAGTGCCCTCACAAAATAAAGCTAAAATCCGGTTCTCTCCCACTCCATTTTATTTCTAAGCTGTATGACTAGCTTATTTTTGTGT
This sequence comes from Leopardus geoffroyi, assembly GCF_018350155.1. Lineage (NCBI taxonomy): Eukaryota > Metazoa > Chordata > Mammalia > Carnivora > Felidae > Leopardus > Leopardus geoffroyi. The sequence continues at coordinate 29,720,272 of NC_059336.1, forward strand.
GATTAAAAGCATTATAATTACCATCCTTTGAGAGGGTGGCTCTCAAACTGGTCATGAATTTGAATCACTTAAAGAGATGTTTTTTTTTAAAAATGACCGAAGTCTATGCCCTGCCACCTTGCCCTTATTGAATTAAAGTTTCTGTGGGTAGAGTACAAGTAATCCAGATGGCATCCTTGTTGAAGAACCGATGCATTGAGGCAAAGAGTGCAATACTCTGTCTTATGTGTAGCATTGAGTAACGTGTATTAATAAGGGAAAAATGGATTTTTATTATTCAACATTCCCGTTGCTCCAAGTTTTAAGTGGGAGTGTAAATCAGCACTACAGCTTTGGAAAACTGTTGGGCATTTTCTGCAAAGCTAAACAGACATCTATCCAGTGATGCAGGAGTCCCATTCCTACATATTTGCCTTTGAGATATGAAAGCTTTGTTTGTAATAGCTAAAAAATGGAAATGATCAAATGTCCAAAAATAGGTGAATAGATAAATATAAGTAGTGATATATTCATACAATGGAATTTTTTTCAGCAATAGAAAGGAACAAACTACCAATACACATACCAACATGGATGAATCTCAGAGATAGAATGTTTAGTGAAAGAAGCCAGACACAAAGTAGATGTTTAGTTACCGGAAGATGAGATATGATGGAAGTCAGACTAGTGGTTCCTTTAGCAGGAAGTGGGAGGTTATGACTAGAGGAGGGTACGAGAGAGCCTCGGCAGCACTGAAAAGGTTTATGTTATTGTGTTTGTATACTTATTTCTTTTTCTTTTTTCCCCTGTTTTTGGTAAAATATACATAACATAAAATTTACCGTTTTCATCATTTTTAAGTGTACAATTCATTGGCATTAAGTACATTCACATTGTTGTGCACACATCACCACCATCCACCTCCAGAACTTTTTCATCTTCCCCCAAGTGAAACTCTAACCCATGACAAACTAAATCCCATTTCTCCCTTCCCCTAACCTCTGGCAATCACCATTCTTTCTACTCTCTATCTCTATGAATTTGATTACTTTAGGTACCTCATGTAAGTGGAAGTATACAATATTTATCTTTTTGGTGTCTGGCTTTTTTTTTTTTTAATCTTTATTTATTTTTGAGAGAGAGAGAGAGACAGAGCACAAGCAAGGGAGGAACAGAGAGAGAGGGAGACACAGAATCTGAAGCAGGCTCCAGGATCTGAGCTGTCAGCACAGAGCCCAATGCAGGTCTCGAACCCACAGACTGCGAGATCATGACCTGAGCCGAAGTCTGACGCTTAACCGACCATTAATTAACCACTAATTAGTATAATGTCTTCAAGGTTCATCCCATGTTGTAGCACGTATCAGAATTTTACTATTTTTTTAAAGAAAATTTTTATTTTTTTTTTTTAAGTTTATTCTTTTTGAGAGAGAAAGCACACAGGAGCAGGGAGAGAGAGGGAGAGAGAATATCTCAAGAGGTTCTGCATTGTTGGTGCAGAGCCTGGCATGGGGCTTGAACTCAAGAATTGTGAGATCATGACCTGAGCTGAAACCGAGAGTCGGATGTCCAACCAACTGAGTTACCCAGGGGCCCCTACTTCCTTTTTAAAGCTGAATAATATTCTGTTGTATGCATATATAACATTTTATTCATTCATTAATCCTTCAGTGGACATTTGAGTTGTCTCCACCTTTTGGCTGCTGTGAATAGTGCTGCAATATATATTGGTATACAAATATCTGTTCAAGTCCTTGCTTTCAGTTCTTTGGGGGTAGGTACTTAGAAGTGGAATTGCTAGATCAGATGGTAATTTAATGTTCAGTTTTTGTTTTGTTTTGTTTTTTGTTTTTTGTGTTTTTTTTTTTTTTAAGGAACCACCCTACTGTTTTACACAGTGGCTGCACCATTTTACAATCCCATCAGCAGTGCCCAAGGGTTCTGATTTTTCAGTATCCTCACCAGCACTTCTTTCTTTTTCTTTCTTTCTTTCTTTCTTTCTTTCTTTCTTTCTTTCTTTCTTTCTTTCTTTCTTTCTTTCTTTCTTTCTTTCTTTCTTTCTTTCATATTTATTTACTTCCAGTATAGTTAACATGCAGTGTTATATTAGTTTGAGGTGTATGATACAGTGATTCAACAATTCCTACATCTCCCAGTGCTCATCATGACAAGTATACTCCTTCCTCCTTGCCACCTATTTCCCCCACCCCCTGCTGCTCTGATAACCATCAGTTTGTTCTCTATAGTTAAGAGTGTTTCTTGGTTTGTCTCTTTCTCCTTTGCTTGTTTGTTTTGTTTTAAAACTTCCACATATAAGTGAAATCATAAGGTATTTGTCTTTCTCTGACTTATTTCACTTAGCATTACACTCTGTAGCTCCATCCCATGTCATTGTAAATGGAAAACTTCATTCTTTTTTATGGCTGAATAATATTCCTGTGTGTGTGTGTGTGCGCGCGCATGCGTGTAGCATTTACATTACTATAGGTAAGTAGTATTATTCAGTGTCAGGCCAAGCATTGTTTTCTGGGTTTATAATGTTTTTCCCTGTAGGTTTATGTTGTGGACCCTGGGCAATTGAAAGGAGAAAATGAATAAAAAGTTAATTCTCTTTTTGAAACTATCAGTTATTTCTTTTTTTTTTTTTTTTTTTTTTTAAAATTTTTTTTTTTTTTTCAACGTTTATTTATTTTTGGGACAGAGAGAGACAGAGCATGAATGGGGGAGGTGCAGAGAGAGAGGGAGACACAGAATCGGAAACAGGCTCCAGGCTCTGAGCCATCAGCCCAGAGCCCGACGCGGGGCTCGAACTCACGGACCGCGAGATCGTGACCTGGCTGAAGTCGGACGCTTAACCGACTGCGCCACCCAGGCGCCCCAAAACTATCAGTTATTTCCAGTCATATTTTTATTTCATATTTAGACTTTCTCATACAGTTTTTTTCTTGGTGATTCTAATTTCCTTTTTTTCTTGTCTGAATTTTTATTTCACTTTTCCCTATCTTAGTCATACACATTCTAGTCTATGAAGACCCTTTTCATTTATACTCATTGTTTTTTGTTTTTTTTTTTAAGCCATCTGCACAACTGCATTCTTGAAATTTTCCTTACCACATTTTTGAGTTGGACCCACTCCACCGATCTTTGGTTTCTGTCTTCCCGCCTCCCCCCGTTTTTTAAATTTTGCTATAGTTCATTCTCAAGCTACTTCTTGAGAGAAGGGGTACATGGCAGATAAACTTTGATACTTTCTGATGTCAGCTCTTCCCTCATGTTTGAGTGATGATTTGATTGGGTATAGATTCTGGATTGCAGATTCTTTTCCCTCAGAGTTTTGAAGTCATTGCTCTGTTTTTTCTGACATTCATTGTTGCTTATGAGATGTAGAAATTTAGCCTCATTTTTGTTTCCTGTAGGAAATTAATTTTCTCCCATCTCTGGAAGCTTATCTTTTATATTCCATGTATTTTATACTTTCATAGTGATATACTTGGTGGGCCCCCTTAATCTGAAAAACAGTATTTTCACATTTAATGAAGTTATCTTCTTAGATAACTCCATTTTTTTCTTTTTGTCAGAAACTTTCTAATATCGGGCCTCTCAGATTGTTCTGTAATGTTCTTATCTATTCACTCTTGTTTTCTGTGCCTTAGCTTCTCTTTTCTGGGAGACTGTCATGATTTTATCTCTCAGTCTTTCTATTGATTTTTTTTTTTCAGTGTATTAAAAAAATTTTTTTAGAACTGATTCTTGTCCTGATATTTAAAAATGCATTCAGGAGCACCTGGGTGGCTCAGTCAGTTGAGCATCTGACTTGATTTCAGCTCAGGTCATGATCCCAGGGTCATGGGATTGAGCTCTGTGTCCAGCTCCACTCTGAGTGTGGAGCCTGCTTGGGATTATCTCTCTCTCTCTCTCTCTCTCCCTTTGCCCCTCTCTCCTGCCTGCTCTCTCTCTCTCTCTCTCTCTCTCTCTCTCTCTCTCAAATTAAAAAAAAATAATTGCATTCAGTTTTTGTTTTATCTCTGAAGATAGTTTTTAGAAGTTTTGTTTTTGTTTTTGTTTTTAATTATCCCTATTTCCTCCAGTCATTTTCTTTTCCTGTTTGTTTATCTTGGTCAGGTGATACTTGCCTGTTCTTTCTTTTTTAAGAATGAAAGATTAAGTGGGACTACACCAAAGTAAAAAGCTTCTGCACAGCAAAGGAAACCATCAACAATTAACTGAATGGGAGAAGATATTTGCAAGCGATATATTCAGTAAGGCGTTAATACCCAAGATACATAAAGAACTTATACAACTCAACACCAAAAAAACAACCTGATTTAAAAATGGGCAGAGGAGGGGCACCTGGCTGGCTCAGTCAGTAGAGCGTATGACTCTCAATCTCAGGGTCTAGCCCCAAGTAGGGTAGGGAGTCTATTAAAAAAAAAAAAAAAAAAAATGGGTAGAGGACCTGAAGAGACATTTTCCAAATAAGACACACAGATGGCCCAACAGTCACATGAAAAGAAGCTCAATGTCACTAATAATAGAAGATTTCTAGTTTATGGCACAGGGAGCCCCAGAGTGAGCCCTCAGCTCCTTCTTACATTCCATAGTGGCTGTGGAAAAGAGGGACTGAGTGAGCTGTTACTACCGATATAGGTGTGTTACCAGTTCATCCTTGTCATTACAGGTGCAAAGTTTGAGGCTCAAGGAACATATAGAATATTTCTTAGGGAAAATGTTTAAGTGTAAAGTATTAGAATATGGGTTTGTGATATTTATATGGAACTTGAATTCCTCATCTTGAAGGTGTACATTAAGGTGATGGCTTGATCTGAGTCCTAGAAATCAATTACATAAGAAATGTGTAATTGAATACCAATCATCATTTTGGTCTTGGTAAAGGGTTAGTGAATACAAAGATAAGTAAGGAGCACATGAAGAGGGAAACTTGGATAGTGCCTGCTGTATACTAGACTCAGTGATAGAGGTTATACGTTGTTACATATAGATATATTTACGTGTATATTACGTATATTAGTTTATAGTCCTCACGGTAATCCTCTGATATTGGTGGGAGAGAGTCCTGTTTTAAAGATGAGGAAGTGAAAACTCAAAAGTTAAATACCAGGCTGTAGTAGGGACACAGAGCTAAGTTTGTGTCACTCTACCCTGTTGCTTCTCTAAGGAAATAATTGCTTCCTTAATTTCTCATGTATGTTCAAAAATATTGTATATCGCTAACCTGAGCACTGTTAGTTCTTTGTTCCTTGCATGTATTGGGCATTTGATGAGTGTGACCACTTTTGGAGTCTCAGTGAAGTAGACTTGGATTCTGCTGTCAAGGAGTATATAGTGTATGGTGGGGACACAAAAGAAGATATTTGCCTATGAGCCAGGAGCTCATTGAAGACAAGGACAAGTCTTTTTTTTTTTTTCCCCCCTGAAGACAGGGACAGGTAGTTCAACTTTAAACTTACCCCAAAACCTTCAAAATTCTAATGTAAGTTTAAAATAATTGGCTTTCTAAACCCATCACCTACTGGCTTTTCAACGAAAGTTTGAAGTGAGTGGCTGAACTGGAAAATGAAGGATACGAACTTTGGCTTTTTCTTTCTGTATCCCTAATATTTAATGCAACACCTTGCCTGTAATTGGGACTCAAATAAAATACCTGTGTGTGAGTAGTAGAGGAACAAAAGCTGTGGGAGCTAAAATTTAGTTGTCATTGTGTCCAGAGAACCAAGAACCTGAGAAACTTTTGAGAAAGGAGATAACTACTATCACATGTCAAGTGCAAGTTAAAGAGGATGAAAACTCTGGGGAAAAAGTTGGATTTGAAGAATTTATTTGTAGACTTGAGAGTGAAGGCTTGAAGAACACAATGAGGGCATTAAGGAGAGGTGGAAAGTGAGGAAAGAAAAGCAAAGTATATCTTACCCAAGTTGGTGGTATGAGGAAAGAAGGGAAAACAGGAGGCTGCAGGGTTAAATGGGGTAAGTTATTGTGTTTGCGTTTTGTTTCTTTTCTTTTTTTTTTTAAGTTTATTTTGAGAGAGAGAAGGCACATGTGCTCAGGAGTGCATGAGTGGGGAGGGGCAGAGAGAGAGAGAGAGAGAGAGAGAGAGAGTCCCAAGCAGGCTCCTCACATTGAGTCCAACATGGGGCTTCATTCCACAAACGGCGAGATCATGCCCTGAGCCAAAATCACCAGTTAGACGCTTAACTGACTGAGCCACCCACGCACTCCTGTGTTTGCATTTTAAAAAATCTGTTTGGAACATCTGTGCCTATTTGTAAAACAGAGGAAAGTGAGAGCTGGAGAGGAAGGTTTGAAGGTACCAGAAGGAAAGGCATAATAATGTAGGGTGAAAGATCTGAAATGGAATCAGGGACACAGAGATTAATAGTCTTTGAAAGGATGAGGGAATCTCTTCTTCTAGTCCAAACAGAGAATAGAGGCTCTGTAGAGAAGGGAGGGTGATGTCCTCTTGTCACTAAAGCCATCTGTCCAGAGGGAGCTTTGAGCTACTGTGCTAGAAACTGACAAAGGATGTTTTCTGCATAGCACTGAGACCCTGAGTGTGATACTTTTGAGCTGTGGTTGGCAGCCTGAGATAGGAATGGTGAAACCACATGGTGTGGATAATTCATAAATCAAGATGGCACTTTTTTGTAGATTAAAGTATTATGGGATGGAGATTGTCTTACTCCATTTAGGCTGCCATAACAAAAGACCATAGACTGGGTGGCTTAAACAACTAAAATTTATTTCTCACAGTTTTTGGAGAACTGGCAGTCCAAGACCAAGGTGTTAACAGGATTGGTGTCTGGTGAGAATACTCTCCTTGGGTTGCAGACACCCGACCTCTTGCTGTGACCTCCCATGGCCTTTCTTTGGTGTGTGGGGGGCAGGGGAGGGGTGAGAGGAGAGAGAGAGAGAGAGAGAGAGAGAGAGAGAGAGAGAGAGATCGTTCTTCCTCTTCTTATAAGGCCACTAATCCTTTCACAAGAGCCTCACCCCATGATCTAATCTAACCCCAGTTACCTCCTGAAGGCCCTATCTCCAAAATCAAATTGGGGATTAAGAGCTTCAACATGAGAATTTGGGAGGGGAACACATTCACTCTGTAACAGAAGTGCACTCTTATTCACTCTTCTCAATGATTCAGAGGCTTTTATAATTTTCATTAATATCATTAACCAACAGTTTGGATACCTATTATGTGTTGGTTTTTATTTTAGGTGTTGGAAAAACAACAAAGTAAGAAAATTCCTGCCTGGAGGAGAGGGATTTTATATATATATATATATATATGTATATATATATATATATATATATATATATATATATATATATATATATGTATTATATATATATGTATAAAGCTAAATTATCATTTGGCACGTAGCATTATAGACTAAATGCTGGATGAGTAGAATACTTAAATGTTCTCACTTTTATGAGTATGTGCCAGTTTGAGAGGTGAAAAAAAACCCACTTTAATTTGCCTTTTTTCCCCATTTATTTTTTTCAATATATGAAATGTATTGTCAAATTGGTTTCCATACAACACCCAGTGCTCTTTTTTCCCCATTTAAAGATGAATTTTTTTCACTTGTGTATGAATTGTCTGTTCATGCTTTTTGTTCACCCTTCCACGGATGTGTTTGTACTTACTGATTTGTAAACACTTTAAAAAAGGTTATTTAGCCCTTTGCCTATAACATTTTTTTTTTAATGTTTATTTTGGAGGAGAGAGAGAGAGAGAGAGACAGAGCACGAGTGGGGGAGGGGCAGAGAGAGAGGGAGACCCAGAATCTGAAGCAGGCTCCAGGCTCTGAGGTGTCAGCACAGAGCCCGACGCCTGGCTCGGACTCATGAACCAGGAGATCATGACATGAGCTGAAGTCAGACGCTTAACTGACTGAGCCACCCAGGCGCCCCAGCCTGTAACATTTTGAAAATGCTTTTCATAGTATTTTGATTTAAATTTTGTTTGTGATGTTTTATTGATGTATAGGAGCTTAAACATTTTATGTATTTGAAGTTACTCAATTTTTGTTTTTTTATGTTTTGGAAAGTGTTACTACACCTCAAGAACAGACAAATATTTACAAATACCTTCTTCAAGATGTTTAGTATAAACTACATACATAGTATTGTACTTTATACTTAAAATTAAAACTTTTTAAATGTTTGTTTATTTTTGAGACACACACACACACACACACACACACACACACACAGTGTGAATGGGGGAGGGGCAGAGAGAGAGGGAGACAGAATCTGAAGCAGGATCCAGGCTCTGAGCTGTCAGCACAGAGTCCAACACGGGGCTCAGACTCATGAACTGTGAGATCATGATCTGAATAGAAGTTGGATGCTTAACCCACTGAGCCACCCAGTGCCCTATTTATACTTAGAACTTTAAACCATTTTGGAATATGTTTTTTTGGAATATTGCATGAAATGAGCTAATTTACTTTTTGCTCAATCAGTTTAGTAGTGTTTTTTTTTTTTTTATGTTTATTTTTGAGAGAGCGAGTGAGCACAAGTAGGGGAGGGGCAGAGAGAAAGAGGGACAGAGGATCCAAAGAGGGTTTCATTCTGACAGCAGTGAGCCTGATGTGAGGTTCGAACTCGCAAACTGCAAGATCATGACCTTAGCTGAAGTCGGATGCTCAACCGACTGAGCCACCCAGGTACACCAGTTTAGTAGTTTTCCTAGTACTGTTTATTAAATAAATATTTATCTTTTTCTGATTTGAAATGCTTTATCATATATGGAATCTGTTACTTGTTAGTCTGTTCCTGTATCATTACCAGAGAGGTTTGTTTTTTTAAAAAAATGTTTTTTAGTGTATGTTTATTTTTGAGAGACAGAATGTGAGTGGAGGAGGGGCAGAAAGAGAGGGAGACACAGAATCCAAAGCAGGCTCCAGGCTCTGAGCTGTCAGCACAGAGTCCTATGCGGGTCTTGAACTCACCAGCCTCGAGACCATGACCTGAGCTGAAGTTGGATGCTTAACTGACTGAGCCACCCACGTGCCTCTGGGTATTGTTTTAGACCAGTGTTTAGTTCTGAAACTTTTTGCTGTGTTGTTTCTGGTCATTTTTACACATGGGTCACTCAGAGGTATGTCTAGTATTTTGTACACATATTTAGAAAATTTGTTTCCCTAACTCCCTCTTCACCATGATCCTCCCCCCTACTCTCTAGTTGGGCTGGAGTTGGAACTCCGTTTCATTATGCCAGGGTGGAGATAGACTACGTGGCTCTACCCATATTCTCCACAGCTGCACCATGGGGAGGGAGAAAAAGTGCTGCCTCATTAATGCAGGATTGGAAGACAGAACTCTGCTCACAGTTTCTGGGCCACAGTGAGGTGAGGAGAGGGAGGGGTGCCACTTTTTTGGTTGTTGTTTGCCTGGAGTGGGACATATATGGTCAGAATGTTTTTATCTTGCCTGAGCTGCCCTTTTCCTGATCCTTTGTCTAGAGAAAGCAGTCTTGGCACTTTTTTGATTGTGCTCATTACTGTTTGCAGGTTGTAGGCCTCTCCAGAGCTCAAACTAGGACATAGCAGAAGTCAAACCAAACCAAATCAAACAAAAACTAGGAAACTTCCTGCTTGGTCGGTCAGTCCCTTGGTCCATGGGACCTAGCCAGTCCACCTTCTTTTTTCCACTTTTCAGGATCTTCTGTCCGTTCTTTCATGAATTTTGTCTGTTTTGTTTTGTTGTTGTTGTAATTAGGGTATGTTTATGTTGAAATAGGGTAGAATACGCATACTCTAGAAGACGTAGAAAACCCCATTTCAGTTTTAAAATACGAACTTTAGTTAAGGAACATTAGTTTTTTTCTAAGTACACAATCTTTCATCTTTTTTTTTTTTTTTTCTAAGTACATAGTCTTTCACCTACAATTAAATTTTGGGAGGATTTTCCCTAAAGATTACATCTCATTTTGTTTTCTCATCCCATTAGCTAGAACTTCTAGAACAAAAGTCAAACTAGGGCCTGCCTCCCATATTCAGCCTACTGTCTTTTTTGTGTATGACATACGAGCTCAAAATGGTTTTACATTTTTGAATGGTTGGGAAAAACCTCAAAAGAAGAATAATATATGCAAACTATATCAAATACGAGTTATATTACATTCAGATTTCAGTATCATATATAAAGTTTTACTGGAACACAGTCATATTCCATATTGTCCATGGCTGCTTTCATGGGACAGCAACAGAGTTGAGTAGTTGCTACAGAGACCATATGCCAGTCCTTGGAAGATCAGTAAATGAAAGTGGTGATAGCCAACATGCTTTTCGTATTTTCTTATTTCAGCGCATCCTGCTTTTCAGTATGTTATTGACCAGTAGGCTAAGATAATCTTTTCAGCTGAAAGGTTATTTTGTTTCTGATTTCGATGTTCCTGAGAACTTCCCCTCACAAATATGGTTCTTTTCCTCCCTTCCCTGACTCTTTGAGCGCCACCTGCTAGGTAAAGTAGAAACCTAAGAGGAGTAGCACTCGACAGCTCTCTCTCCCTCACCTCAAGAGCAGATCCACCACTGTCAAGTCCTATAGTGCCTACTTGGAATGCTTTTACATCTCTGCCGATAGCCTAACCTTCTAACTGGGCTACTTAGATCCTGTCCTCTGTCCTCTGTCCCTAGCCAGAGTGTTCATTCTCTCGTGCTTGTACTCTCCAGAGGCTTCTGAATGCTTGCAGGACAAAGAAAAATCATCCTTACGTGGTCCTGCTCCACATACATCTCCCAACCTTCTCTGGTACCATGCTCTTCATGCTCCAGATACAGTAGCCTCTTTCAGGCCCTGCTCCCACCATTGCTGAGACTACTAGCTAGAATTGAGTCTCCTGTCCTCCTTTCCTGTTTAACTCCTGTTCAACTCCTGTTCATTCTTCACATTCCAGTTCAAGGAATCAGTGCGTCAGGAGGCCTTGACTGAGCTTTCTTACTAGGTCAGGTTTTCTTTTTATAGGCTCTTGGAGTCCTATAATTCTTATAATACTAGTCACATGAGGTGATTTGTTGAATGTCATTTTTTTGTTCTTAGACTGTAAGTTTCATGAAGGTAGGGATGTAGTTAGCTTTTGCTTGTTAATGTGTCATTGCTAGTGCCAGGAACAGGGCCTGACACCTAGTAAATGCTCAATAAATTTTTTTGGTTTTTTGGGGTTTTTTTTTTTTTTTTTTTTTTTTTTGAGAGAGAGAGGGAGAATGACTGGGGGAGGGGCAGAGGGAGAGCGGGAGAAAGAGAATCTCAAGCAGGCTCCATGCCTAGCACAGAGCCCAGTGCGGGAGCTTAGTCTCATAATCGTGAGATCATAACCTGAGCTGAAATCAAGAGTTGGGTGCTCAACTGACTGAGCCACCCAGGCACCCCATCAATAAATTTTTTTTCTAACAAATGCGTTTTTTTCTTTTTTTTTAAATCAGGAGTTTTACCAGCAGCTGTTTTAGCATCGGTCAGGGTAATCATGTGCCTTTTTAGTATTTTGCATTATTTTAATGAGGATTTTTTTAATATGTTTCTCTTTTTTAAAATGTTTACTTTTGAGAGAGAGAGAAAGGGAACAGAAGAGGGGTAGAAAGAGAGGGAGAGAGAGAATCCCAAGCAGGTTCCGCACCATCAGTGCAGTGTCCGACATGGGGCTTCATCTCATTAACTGTGAGATCACGACCTCAGCTCAAATCAAGGGTTGGACTCTTAACTGACTGAACCACCCAGGTGCCCCAATATGTTTCTTAATAATAGATCATGGCTGGGGCGCCTGGGTGGCGCAGTCGGTTAAGCGTCCGACTTCAGCCAGGTCACGATCTCGCGGTCCGTGAGTTCGAGCCCCGCGTCGGGCTCTGGGCTGATGGCTCAGAGCCTGGAGCCTGTTTCAGGTTCTGTGTCTCCCTCTCTCTCTGCCCCTCCCCCGTTCATGCTCTGTCTCTCTCTGTCCCAAAAATAAATAAAAAAAAAAAAAAAAAAAAAATAATAGATCATGGTTAAATTTCTGAAGTAAAACACCAGCAGGCTGGAGCCTCGAAAAAGTTGCAGTTCAAAGACAAGTCTGTTAGAGAATTTTCTCTGGCTTGGAGGAGGAACAGTCTCCTGTTCACGCCTTCAACTGATTAGATATAGCCTGCCCATATTATGAAGGCCAGTCTGCATTACTCAGAGTCCACTAGTTTAGTTTAGTTTTTTTAACAAAATACAAGAGAACAAATCTACACCTATATTTATTTATTTTTCACTAAGTTTAAATCCTTCAGGGTTATAGCATCACACAGATTCTGTGGCCCATAGCTTTAGCAGGAAGGTTGCTTCGGAATTTGGCCCAAATCATGCCACTGTTTCCATGAGCTTGAGTTACTTTTCCCCCACATTACTCTGGTGTTGTTTGGTTTGCCACCAGGAGTCACTGTGTTGTTCTTTGCTTTGTACACACAAACACACGAAAACAGGGTCAAGGCCATCCCACAAGTCACCGAAACTTGCATCCCGGTCACTGCTTCTTAGCTGCCAGGGCTGGGTGCCTGCACGGCTCCCTGACCTCCCTAGAGTGCTAGGAGAAGCAGGGTGCCAACCCCAACATCTCGTGCCTAAATACAATTCAGTTTCATCTTGAGCACAATCACCTTCAATTTTAAGAAGAGCTGTGTGCTCCCTCTGGTTCTGAAGACCCTGCTTATACCCAGCAAAGTTGGCCTTGGACGTATTTGTTGTTTTAGGGAGTCCTGTTCCCCGGAGGCCTCCACAGGTTCCAAGATGATGGAAAGAGCAAGGTCCATTGGTTTAAATGTATATCTCATAAATATACCTTCACAGAAACATCAGACTAATATTTGAGTAACATGTGGCCCAGCCAAGTTGACACATAAAATTAATCATCACAGGTCTATCCCATGTCAACTTGTCACACATATGTATCTCCTGAAACCATATTTAATCTCTAAATAAAGACAGTAACAAGGTCATGCTTTCACCTAACATGAGATAACTATCCTTCCTATAACCAAAAACTCACTTACCTTTTCCCCAGGAGAAGATGTAAGGCCCTTGGATGATGTTTGCTTTTCTTCTTGATAACCTGTAACCTAAATACTGTGATGTAAAGTTAACAATGCTGGAGTACTATGATCAGCTAGTTAATCTGATATTATTCCCAGAATAAAATATTTCTGTATCTATTTCTATTGTTGCCTATTTTCTATTGCAGAAGACCTTAAAACTTAGTAGCTGAAAACAGCATGCATCTAATTAGCTTACTCTTCTTTGAATCAGCAAACTGTGCTGGGTTAGCTCTTTAGTTCCTGTGTGGTCTTGACTAGAGTCATTTGTGCAGCTGTAGCCAGCTCCTGGTTAATCTGGGGGCTGAGATTGTCTCAGGCACATGTTTGGCAGTTAGTGTTGGCTGTCTGCTGGCCCGCTCTATGTAAAAAGGTCAGCCAGGGCTGCTTCATGTTCCGGCAGCAGTGTTTCCAGAGAGCAAAATGGAAGCGCAGGGTCTCTTGAGGTGTCAGCTTGAAAGTTATACCATCACGTCTGCTGCATTTTGGTGGTTCAAGCAAGTCACAAGGCCAGCTCAAATTCAAGGGATGGGGAAATAAGCTCCACCTTTTGATAGGAGCGCCAGATTCTCATAAAAGATGTGTGTGCAGAAACAGTAGGAATTTTTGTAGCCATCTTTACAATCTACCACATTGTCTTTTTTTCTGACTGCTTAAAAAAATTTTTTTTTAATTCTTCGTTTTCAGAAATAATACTGTGGTATGTAAAGACACAGATTTCCATTTCTTTTATTGGCTTGGGGTTCTTAGGATTTCTTGAATCTGAGACTTGATGTCTTTTGTAAGTTTTGGAGAATTTTCAGCCTTTGTCCCTTCAAGTATTTCTTCTGTCTTATTTCTCTTCTTCCTTTTATCTGGGACTCAAATTACTTGTAGATTAGATCATCTCATTGTATTTTCTTACCTTGCCTTTTGTATTTTTTATCCCCTTGCCTCCCTCTCCTTTATCATAGATACTTTCTTCCATTTCACCAGTTCTCTTCAGCAGTTCTTAAATCCATCTGTTGAGACTTTATGTCAGCTATTGTATTTTCTCAGTTTGAGAATTTCTATTTGACCTTTTTTTTTTTTTTTTAATAGCGTTGATTCTTAGCTGAAATCCTTAATGCTGTGGTACTGTTCTCATCTGTTTTCTACTGATTATCATGTTATTTCCTCATGGACCAGACACCGTATTTTTTAAATTGTAAAAGTATTTTGAGACTTAGGATGATATCCTTTTCTAGACAGGATTTAGATTTGTTTCTCACCTTGCCTAAAGTTCTTAAATCATTTTAATACAGTTTCAGGGATTGAGATTCTTTTAAAATGGACTTTAGTTCTACTTTAGTCCACTGCCTGGGATACCTTTTATGTGTGGGACACTTTGCCAAGTGTTGGGTAGGTCTGTGAGCAGAGCGCACATGGTCTTTGATCTACATTTGAGCATAGAATCTTGATTAAATGACAGATGGATGTATATACAGTCAAGTTCTGTGAAAACAACGAAAAGTTGCTATGGTAGTGAATATTTAGAGTGGGGAGGGTATGAGAATGGTCCTACCATAACTTAATTTCAGCATGTTTCATTTAAGCTGAGACCTGGCTGATATTGAGAGAGAGAACTGGAACCAGAAGCTTCCAGGCAGAAGCATTTGTCAATATAAAGACTGAATGACACCAAAAAGAAGTGGGGGTAATGGCAGGGGGAGTGGTGGAGGGAGAATTGAGATGTAGAGTTGTCCCTCATCCCTCACCATTCTTCTCCTAGTTTCCTTCAGAAGATTAGTGAATTAGGAATTGATCAGTCTAGGCTCTAGATCTAGCTGTGTGGTCCTGTACTAGTTACCTGATTCTTCATTCAAAGCAAAAGGGGGGGGGGGGCTTGTGGGAGGAAGGTGAGGACTTCACATGGTAGTGGGATGGGAAGTAATGAAAGAAGCACATGAGGAGAGAGACCGTACTAGGTTTCTTCATATTCCTCATAAGTGTTTACACAGTTTGGCACATATAGTAAGCTTTCTGTAAATGCCTGTTGATTTAACAAAATTAGAACAGATGAGAGATTTTTTTTTAATGGGAAATCATAGAAAAACGAGATAAAATTTTTCCATCTTATTTATTTATTTATTTCAACATTTATTTATTTTTTTTTTAATGAATTTTATTTTTTTTTTTTTCAACGTTTATTTATTTTTGGGACTGAGAGAGACAGAGCATGAACGGGGGAGGGGCCGAGAGAGAGGGAGACACAGAATCGGAAGCAGGCTCCAGGCTCTGAGCCATCAGCCCAGAGCCCGACGCGGGGCTCGAACCCACGGACCGCGAGATCGTGACCTGGCTGAAGTCGGACGCTTAACCGACTGCGCCACCCAGGCGCCCCTCAACATTTATTTATTTTTGAGAGACAGAGCATGAGTGGGGGAGGGGCAGAGAAAGAGAGGGAGACACAGAATCCAAAGCAGACTTCAGGCTCTGAGCTGTCAGCACAGAGCCCGACGCGGGGCTCGAACTCACAGACCTCAAGATCATAACCTGAGCTGAAGTCGGATACTTAACCGACTGAGCTACCCAGGTATCCCTTATTCCTCCATTTAAAGAAAAGAGAGCAAATGAATCTAGATGAAGAAAGACCATATTTATCTACCCTCATGTATGATAGGAGTTCTACCGACTAACCTGAAATGTTTTGGGTAACACGAGAAAGGTAGGTAAGAAAACACTTGAGATGTGAGCTCCTCAAGGGCAGGAGGTTCTCTCTCTGCATCCTTGCCTGGCACAAGACAAGAACTTAGTTGAACAAATGAGTCAATGATTGGTTCTCTGCTTTGAAGGAACGTAGGCTGTTCTTACCTCACAAGACAGGTTTACCATCCATTTGCTTTGTATAAGGTCCAAGAAGAGATTAAGAAACTATTTCCTTTCATAATATTATTAGCCCAAACTTCTGATCTGATCAGTGGATTATAGAACTTAAATTTCATCAAAGCCCAGCAGTCAGAGAACACGTTGTTACACTGAGGTAAACAAAAGCATACCTCTCAGAGCCTTATGAAGTATATTTTATTTCTGGCCACAGACTCTGGGTCTTGAGCTGATATTTGAGAGGGAAAGATTGGAACTTAGTAGACCTATACTCCCTGTATCTTAACTTTCCAACCATTATGTAAGGTTTTCTTTTTCTAGAAAGAGACTAATGTGGAATGAGAATTAATTCTCATCAGTAAATGCAAAGCTTTAAGTAGGTCATCTGACTTTGCTTTTGTGCACCACATTCACCCTGGTTATAAAAGGGCCTTTCATTAGTTTTCTAGGCTTTCATCACTCCCAGACTCTCCACAGGCTTTGTGAAAGAACTAAACTACCCTCCCCCCCCCCCCCCCCAATGCCTGCCTCATGGACTCTTTCGTAGAGTACACACTGCCCTGTGTGCAGCTCAGTAGGGACTCTTGCAGACACCAAATATATGAACAGTCCTCCTTCCAGATAAGAGATTTCAGTATTGGCTAGTGCCATAGCATGGAAATCAGCGTCTGCCAGGAACTAATATACTGACTTGGCAGCCTAATTTTTGCCAAATTTGTAGGCCAAAATTTAAATGTCTGTATTAAAATGATTTTTATTATTTTTTTTTTTTAATTTTTTTTTTCAACGTTTATTTATTTTTGGGACAGAGAGAGTCAAAGCATGAATGGGGGAGGGGCAGAGAGAGAGGGAGACACAGAATCGGAAACAGGCTCCAGGCTCTGAGCCATCAGCCCATAGCCTGACGCGGGGCTAGAACTCACGGACCGCGAGATCGTGACCTGGCTGAAGTCGAACGCTTAACCGACTGCGCCACCCAGGTGCCCCTAAAATGATTTTTAAATAAAATGTGCCTCTAGATAATTTCCTTCTAAGCAGTTGGATAGAAGGCTGATGAATGCTTCAAATAACCTACATACCCATCATTTTTTTTTAAGAAGAGAAGCAGCACTGCAAGTGTAAGTTTTGTCTGCAGGAATAGAAGAAGAAAGTAAACACAAAATTATGAAGGGGCATTTAGCAAGCTGCTTGTGGCATAATCTGAAGGTAGTAAAGGATTTGCATTGTACTGGTGTTAAGATCCGTATCTCAAGGCAACTATAACTGTAGAGAGTTAATGATATTTATTGATTTTTCAAGGACAAAAGCCTATCTGTTATAATAGATTCCAAATGATTCTGGTGAAATTAGTCTCTTGGGGCCTTCCAGGTGCCTGCTCTGTTGTTGCCACTATAAGATACTCTGACATCTTTTGATTTTAGTCACTTAAGTCCTTTATTTTTTTTTGAATCATCTTTAATGTCTTACCATCCTTTCCTATCAAAGGTAGACTCTGGTTCAGCAATTCAGCTATTCTCTTGCCATTACTCAACCCTGTTCCTTACAGTTCTGTTACATTCAGCCAGCAAACCTCAATTCCGTGTTTTCCAAACCATCACTGCTTAGAGAATTGTTCCAGAAAAGGATTCTTTTTTTTTTTTTTTTTTTGAGAGAGACAGAGAGAATGTGAGTGGGGGAGGGGCAGAGAAAGAGAGAGAATCTCAAGCAGGCTCCATGCTGTCAGCACAGAGCCCATGCGGGGCTCGAACTCATGAAACTGTGAGATCATGGTTGAGCCATAATCAAGAGTTGGGCACTTCACCGACTGAGCCACCCAGGTGTCCCCAGAAAAGAAGTCTTGAAAAATAAGTCTCATGTCAGCTGGGTCCTTTTCTTTGATTTCTTGCCATTTTCTGAAGCAGCACTATTAGTCTTTGCTCTTTTTTCTTTCTCTTTCTCTTTTTCTCTTTTTCTCTCTTTCTCTTTCTCTTTCTCTTTCTCTTTCTCTTTTGTATTTATTCTGAGAGAGACAGAGTGAGTCGGGGAGGGACAGAGAGAGGCAGAGAGAATCCCAAGGAGTGTGGAGCCCAGTGAGGGGCTCAAACTCATGAACTGTGAGATCACGACCTGAGCCGAAACCAAGTCAGATGTTTAACCGACTGAGCTACCCAGGCACCCCAGTAGTCTTATCACTTCTTGAAAGTTTATTCCACTGTCTCCCCCTCTTTTTTAGCCTTTGACTTTTCTACATACTTTACAAGAAATCTCAAAGATGTCAAACTGAAGCTCCTTCGCTTTTCCTGTTCTTTCTCTTTTGTCTTCCTACTGAGTCCTCATCAGCATATGCATTTGATTAGTTTTCTCTTAACCTAACAAACAAACCCTTTCTTGAGTGCAAATCAGTGGCCATTTTTGCTTGGATATAAAAATCCTCTATCTAGTTACCTTGATACCCTACCCCGCCATTATTTCTTATGATTTGCCTGTAGGTTGTTGTGGATTTTTTATGTAAGTGATTGCATTTCCTGCAAATAATCCTATCCTATCTAATTTTTATTATTCTGATTTCTTTTTCTTATTGCCAAGGCTAGAACCTCTTATAAATTATTGAATAGAAGAAGTGATAATGGGTCATCTTGTCTTATTCCTGATTTTAGGGGCACCTGGGTGGCTTAGTTGGCTGAGCATCCGACTTCAGCTCAGGTCATGATCTCACGGTGCATGGGTGTGAGCCCCACGCCGGGCTCTGTGCTGACAGCTCAGAGCCTGTAGCCTGTTTCAGATTCTGAGTCTCCTTCTCTCTTCCCCTCCCCTGCTCGTTCTCTGTCTCTCAAAAATAAGTAACATTAAAAAAATTTTTTTAAGGGAATGCTTTCAGTGTTTCCCTATTGAAAAGAGTTACTAGATAGTGTTACTGTTTTAAAATAGGAACTGTTTTATCAGGTTAAGGGAGCCCTCTATTCCTAATTCAGAAGGATTTTTTAAAATCATGAATTCATGTGTTTTTATCTAGTATTTTTTATGTATAAATGGAAATGATTTTATGATCTTCTTTAATATGGGTGAATTATATGTATAGATTTTATATCAAAACATATTTGTATACCTTCGATAAACACAGATTGATTGTGGTTTATCTTTTTTAAATACCAGAATGACTTCATTAATACCTTAAGATTTTTGACCTGTATTGATTATTGAGTGGAAGAGGGACTATAATTTCTTTTCTTGTAATGTTTTTGTTTAATTTTAGTGCCAATTTTCACTCACCTCTTGGAATGAGTTGGGGATTATACCCTATTTTTTTCTCATCTGTCATCTTGGCCTAGTGCTTTCTTTGTGAGAAAATTTTTAACTTTGGTTCAAATTCTTTAATATTTATAAGAATGTTCCGTTTTTTTATTTTTTTCTGAGCTGATTTTTAAGCTCTTTCTTTCTAGAGATTTGTCTGTTTTACGTTTTCAAAATTATTTGTTTGTTGTTGTTGATAATAGTTGTTGATAATAGTCTCAGTTTTCATCTGCTATATTTGTAGTTTTTTTTACTTATAATATTTGTGCCTTCTCTTTTTATCTTTTGTTGATTTGTCAAGGAACTATCCTTGAGGCTTGTTTAATTTTTATTGTATATATTTTGTGTTATTACATTTGTCATTGTCCCTACAATTAAAAAAATTTTTTTAACGTTTATTTATTATTGAGAGACAGAGAGTGTGAGCAGGGGAGGGGTAGAGAGAGGTAGAATCCGAAGCAGGCTCCAGGCTCTGAGCAATCAGCACAGAGCCCAACGCGGGGCTCGAGCTCACAAACTGCGAGATCATGACCTGAGCCGAAGTCAGTCACCCAACCAACTGAGCCACCCAGGCACCCCAGATGGTCCCTATAATTTTAAACAACTTTATAATTTATATAAAATAAAACTGTATACACATTTAAAGTATAAAGTTTATTAAGTTTTGACATGTGTGTGTGGTGAAACTATCACGACAGTCAAGAGAATATGAACATATCTGTCATCCCCCCAATTTTTCTTGTGTACCTTTATAATCCTTCCCTCATGCTGGTGCCTACACCTTTGTCCCCAAGCAAGTACCGATCTATTTTCTTTTTTTCTTTTTTTTTTTTTTTCAACGTTTATTTATTTTTGGGACAGAGAGAGACAGAGCATGAATGGGGGAGGGGCAGAGAGAGAGGGAGACACAGAATCAGAAACAGGCTCCAGGCTCTGAGCCATCAGCCCAGAGCCCGACGCGGGGCTCGAACTCACGGACCGCGAGATCGTGACCTGGCTGAAGTCGGACGCTTAACTGACTGCGCCACCCAGGCGCCCCTACCGATCTATTTTCTGTTGCTATAAATTAGTTTGTATTTGCTAGGGTTTTATATAAGTGAAATCATGCATTATTGTACTAACTATGTGTTTCTGATGCTTTGACCTCTGGGGCCTTACTCACCCTGGAAAGACTGCCCCTCTCAGGGTTAAGCAATTTCTAGAGATGATAAACAACTCACTTGCTGGTGTGCCTTTCATATGCAAACCAACCAATCCAGAGCCCATACCCCAACCACCTCCTTTTTAGGGCTTTCACACTCTGGGTCACTATCTGCCTGATTTCACCCCCAACCAGGAGCTAGGCAATTAGGGATAGCCTTTAAACCCCAGAGCCCACTGTTATTATTCAGATTAGCTAATCCCAAACCTGTTTGCCTTGCCTCTGCCTGTATCTTCCTGCTGAAACCACAGTATAAAGTTTTCTTACTGGTATTTGCCCCTCACTCCCCCTGCCTTCTAACCAACCTAGTGCTTCCCTTGTGGCCCCTGTGTGGCATGGCATGCCACCTCCTCTTGGGAATTGTGAATAGCAAACTGTCTTTTCAGTGGCAGTCATCTGATTTTTTGGTCTCATAACTGAATAATAATAAAACCTATGTTTTAAAACAAGTAATGCTCTCTTTTGTCTTGTTTCTTAGCATAATTATTTTGAGATTCATTCGTGTTGTGAATGAATAAAAACATTCGTTTTTATTGCTGAGTGTTCTATTATATGGGTATAACAAAATTTATTTATCCCTTGATCTACTGATGGAATTTTGGGTTGTTTCCAGTCAGCTATTACAAATAAAGCTTCTGTTAACATTAATGTACAACAAGCTTTTGTATGGACATACATTCCTCTTGGATAAATACCCAAGAGTGGAATGGCTGGATTGTATGGTAGGTTTATGTTTAACTTTTTTAAGAAACTGACAAATGATTTTGTCAAAGGGGTTATATTATTTTACATTCCCGTGAGCAACATGTGAAAGTTGTGACTTCTCCATATCCTTGACCATACTGGGTATTAAAAATCTTTTAATTTTAGCCACTTGAGTGTGGTATTTTGTGTTTTACTCTGCATTTCCATAATGATTAATGATTTGTAGCATCTTTCATGTGCTTGTTTGCCTCACATAAATCTTCTTTGGTGAAAATGTTCAGATTTTTTTCCCATTATTTTTTTGGGATCCTTGTTTTCTGACTGCTGTCTATATAAAAAAATTTACCATTTTAACCATTTTTAAGTCTACAGTATGGCATTAAGTTTCTTCATTATTGGATAGCTATGATCACTGTCCATCTCTAAAACTTTTCATCCTGCAAAACTGAAACTCTATACCCGTTGAACAACTCTTCACATTCTCCCCCCACCACCCCACAACCCCTGGTTACCACTATTCTACCTTCTGTCTATGAATTTGATTACTCTGTGTTCTTAATGTAAATGAAATCATACAATATTTGTTCTTTTGCAACTGGTTTGTTTCATTTAGTATGATGTCTTCAAGGGTCATCCATGTAGTAGCATGTATTAGAACTTACTTTTTAAAGCTGAATAATACTCCAGTGTATGTATATACCACATCTTGTTTATCTGTTCTTCCCTTGGTGGTTAGGTTGCTTCTACCTTTTGGCTATTGTGAATAATGCTGCCATAAACATTGGTGTACAAAAACCTGTGTGAGTCCCTGCTTTCAGTTCTTTTGGCTGTATACTCAGAAGTGGAATTGGTCTGTCATATGGTAATTCTATGGTTAATTTTTTGAGTAATCACCTTACTGTTTTCTGCAGTGACTGCACGATTTTACATTCCCACTGACTGTGCACAGGGTCTGGATTTCTCCACATCCTTGTAATTTTCCCCTTCCTTCCTTCCTTCCTTCCTTCCTTCCTTCCTTCCTTCCTTCCTCTCTCTCTCCCTTCCTCCCTCTAATTCTTTCTTTTAATAGCCATTCTAGTGGGTATTAAGTTGTGTCTCAGTTTTGATTTGCATTTCCTTAATGATTAGTGATTTGAGCATCTTTTCATATGCTTATTGGCCATTTGTCTGTCTTCCCTGGAGAAGTGTCTGTTCAAGTCCTTTGCTCATTTTTTTTGAAGTTTTTTTTTTTTTACATTTATTTATTTATTTTGAGAGAGAGAGAGCGCACGCACGCGCGCGCGCACACACACACACACACACACACACACACACACACACACACACACACACACACCAGCAGGGTAGAGTAGGGGCAGAGAGAGAAAGAGAGGGAGAATCCCAAGCAGGTGGTGCTGTCAGCGCAGAGCCTAACGTGGGGGTTTGATCACACAGCGAGATGATGACCTGAGCCGAGATCAGGAGTTGGACACTCAACCTACTGAGCCACCCAGGAGCCCCTGCGCATTTTTAAATCAGGTTGACTTTTTCGGTTTTTGAGTTGTAGGAATTCTTTATATATTCTGATTTCAATCCCTTATCAGGTGATTTCCACACATTTTCTCCCATCTGTTGGTTTCCTTTTTATTCTGTTAGTAGTGACCGTTGATACACAGACATTTTTAATTTTGATGAAGTCCAACTTACCTATTTTTTCATTTTGTTGAACTGTACTTCTAGCATCATATTTAAAAAATCATTGCCAAATCCAGGTCCTTGAAGCGTTTCCCCGTATGTTTTCTTCTAAGAGTTTTACGGTGTTAACCTTTATGTTTAGGTCTTTGATCCATTTTGAGTTAATTTTTGTATATGGTGTAAAGTAGGGAGCCAACTTCACTCTTTTGCATGTGGAGACAGTATCCAGTTTTCCTAGAACCATTTGTTGAAAAGGTTGTCCTCCTGCCACTTTTGCACCCTTGTCAAAAAATTATTTGAGTATATTTGTGTGGATTTGTTTCTAGTTCTGTTTTATTTCACAGGTCTGTACATTTATCCCTTTGCTAATCTCACACTGTCTTAGTTATGGTAGCTGTTTACTGAGCCTTAACACTGGGTAAATGGATTGCTCCCATTTTATTCTTTTTCAAAGTTGCCCTGGTTTGTTTTTATTTTTTATTTTACACATGTAACCTATACTATACTTTGGTTTCATATATCCAGTAATTTATTCCAGTGTATTTAAACAGCAGATATTTTCCCATATTGTTCTTTGTCTTAACTGCAATATAAATGTATACCAAACTGTCTGTTTGTTTGTGGAAGTAATCTGATTGACCTCCTTGCCTCCAGGCTTATTTCTCTCCAGGCCCCAAACTGAATCTTGCCTTAGGTATAACTTAAAGGCAGTAGAATTTAACCATCTGTTTTATAGCTTTGGTAGTCCTCCATTTCATGTATGGAAGTGAGCATCTCTTCAGGGCCTCAGACTTTTACTAGTTTTAGTGGGGGCAGGGGGCTCCTCTTCCTTTTATTTTGGACCTCTCTACCACATTGCCTTTCTCGAGAGAAGACCTGTAGTAATGCAAGTTGATTTCTGGTGTTCTAGGACTGCTTCACAAGCCCTTGGCGGTTTTTCAAGCTGTTTTAGCTCCATGGCAAGTATTCAGTGTGCTGTTCCCACCCCACCCTCTCTTAATGGCATGTATCAGTTTTCTACTCACCCACACCCACCTACTCCTGCCTCCTGCTCCTGTCAGATGTCTCTTGGCCTGGCTCTCCCATTGCTGCTTTTGTCACTCTTACAGCTGTCTTCTTCCTTTCTTTGGCTACTGCCTGACTTCCGTGGCAGCTGCTCTGTCATTGCTTGTCTGCCATTCTGCCCCTTCTCCTACCCTCATACCCTGCACCCCTGCCCCACATAGGTGTGTGATGTACATTCTCCGTGTTCAGAACTAAGCTTTATCACCTTCCCCGTGGTATGCCGTGTCCCCAAAGTGGTCATCCTCCTGTTTATAGCATTATGACTCACCTAAGTGAGATAGCTGGGCCTTCCTTACCTCTGGCATCTCATTGTTAAGTCTTCAGTTCTACCCCCATGAAAGGCTTCCTGGACCCAGTTCCAACGTGTGTGTGTGTGTGTGTGTGTGTGTGTGTGTAGGCTTTGCCACACCAACAAGCAATTCTTGGACACCAGTGTGTTCAAGAACTCAAATGCATTCTGACACTGTCTACTTGGAGATAGAATCAGATTCCACAGGTAAGGGGCTCAATCCCACAAGACCTCCCTCTACTTCAGATGACTGGCTGTCTACAAATTGGTGGTTCCAGTAACCCCCTCCAACTCAGGAGGCCAGCTGCAAGTCCAGGTTCTTACCTGTACTTCTGACCAACTGGCTATAAATCAAAGGTTCCCAGGACTATCTCCTTGGGTTCGATTAATTTGCTGTAAGAGCTCACAGAACTTAGGAAAACCTGTTTACTCACTAGATTTTTTATTTATTACAAAAGATATTAAAGGATACAAATCAACAGCCAGATGAAGAGATACATAGGCGAGGTCCTAAACAAGGGGCTTCTGTCTTTGTGGAACTTGGGGCTTGGCACAGTGGCAAATGGAAGTGTTCTAGTTTCCCAGTTTGGAAGCTTTCTGAACCCCCTTCTTTTTTGGTTTTTATAGAGACTTCATTACATGGGCACAATTGATTAACTTGTTGGTCATTGGTGATTAATTCAACCTGTAGCCCCTCTTCCCAGGAAACCCAGGTGGGACTGAAAGTTCAAATCTTCTATTCATGGTTGGTTCCCATGATAACCAGTCTCCATTCTTAGGTGCTTTGCAAAAGTCACCTTCATTAATATAAACCCAGTTGTGGTGAATAGGTTTATTATAAATAGTGAAACACACATTTCATCTTTATGGCTCTGAACATTTTTGGGAACTGAGGGCAAGAGACCAAATATAACAAAAGATGCTCCCCTTGTCCCTGTCTGTCTCTCAGGACATTTTAAGGGTTTTGGGAGCTGTGAGCCAGGAGCTGTGAATAAAGATCAAATATATAACACAATGTTACATTAGTTTCAAGTGTACAACATTGAGATTCAACAAGTCTGTACATTTGTATATATTTCTTATAAATCACAGTGTCACGCCCTGTAAATTCTCTTATCAGATTCCTCTAGATATTCCTGCCCTGCCCTGAGGTCCTCCTGATTTGTTGGCTAGGTGACTTCTGAAACCTTTGTTCAGAGCCGCCTTCTAACCTCAAACCACCCCAGTTGACCCTCATTCCTGCTGTCGTGGTTTCTAAAATCAAATTGTTCCAGTCAGTCTCCCTGTGCTTAAAGCCTTTGGTGGGTCTTGAGTGTGTTCCATGCAAGATCAGAACTTCTTATTGTGGCCTGGAAGCCCCTGTCTGATCTGATCACTGCTTCCTGTTACCTCACCACCTGCGTTACCTCCACACATCCTCACAGACCCCAGTGTTTCGTGTCTGTCATTTTCATACTCATTTAACGCATGTTTATTGAGGTCCTGCTGGATGCCCTCACCCAGCTCTTTGCCATTCCTGGAACCAGATAGGCTTGTTCAGGCCTCCAAGTCCTCTCGCTTGAAAGACTGTTTCTGCCATTCTCTTGGCTCACTACTTACTCTTTATCCTCCTAAGTTCAGTTCAAGAATTACCTCCTCTGAAAATTCCTTCTGGTTCTGCAGTTTCACCACCTCACCTTAATGTTAATCAGCTAGCATTATTTATGGCAGGTGATGATTCAGGGTTTGAAGAAATAGTTTATTGGTGCCTCACAGCTGGCTAGGGAACTATATGGACGACAATGTTTTATCTAATCTTTCTGGTATTTCCAATGTTAGGTAAAGTGTGAAGGCAAGGACGTGAGCTTTGGAGTTTTAAATGCCCTGAGTTTGAATCCTAATAGCCGCTCATTAGGTATGTGGCCTTGAAGAAATTCCTTAACCTGTGATCTTTAGATTCTTCATCTCTAGAGTGGAAGAACAGTATGTAACTCATTTTGAGAATTACATTGATTAAAGTATATAGAATGCCTAGTACTAGTGCTAAGCACCTATCAGGCAACCATGCATTGTAGTTGTAAAAGTAGTTTTTGTTCTTAATAAATGATATAATGTTGATTGAATGAACTGTTAGCTGAAGGAATTGAAACCTCCTTCTAGGTGCTTTTTTTTTTTTCCAAAAAATTTTTTTTCTTTCTTAACGTTTATTTATTTTTGAGAGAGAAAGAGAGAGAGAGAGAGACACAGCATGAGTTGGGGAGGGGTGGAGAGAAAGGGAGACCCAGAATCTGAAGCAAGCTCCAGGCTCTGAGCTGTCAGCCCAGAGCCCAATGCAAGGCTCGAACCCACAAACTGGGAGATCCTGACCTGAGCTGAAGTCGGACGCTTAACCAACTGATTCACCCAGGCACCCCTTTAAAAAAAAAAAATTAACGTTTATTTGTTTTTGAGAGAGAGACAGAGACACAGCCTGAGTTGGGGAGGGGCGGAGAGAAAGGGGCTACCCACCCTCCCCCCCACCTCCACCCCACCCAGCCCAAATCAAGAACCTGAACAGCTCTAGGAGAAGGCCCAGGCAGAGTTTGACATTCTTAGCTGCCACTTCTTTGTTTCTCCCACACCTGGGAGACATCCTCAGCAGGGCTGAGAGTTGAATACATATTTTTCTCACAGAGAGCTTCATCTCTGTGAAAAAGGTGAGTTTACTTAAAATCAAGGCTAGTACTTGAACGGTCATCTATATTGAATATCTGAAAATCAGTGATTGATTAATGTGAACACATTTAAGTCAGTCACTGCCCCATTACTTAGAAATCTATAAAATGGAAATAATCATCAATTAGTTTTCGTTGGTATTAGAAAGATTTATCTGTTTCTCTATTAGTCTTTACATTTTTAAAGGGTCAAATGGTGATAAGATTTGTAAAGAGAAGTCAGATAGTCCTGGACTTGAATTCTGCTTCCACAATTTACAGCTATGTGATCGTCTCTCAATTTCTTTAGCTGCAAAATGAGAGGTAAGAAGAGTATGTAACTGGTAGAGTTGCTGTGAGATTTAACTGAGATAAAATGCCAAATATTGAGATAATTTGTACCTGATGCTTCATCATATTTTATCAGTACTAATGTATTGAATATTGAATGCATAACTTTGAATAGGTGTACTCTTAATAGAAGCTATCACAACCAAAGTCTACACTCTGGGCAGATTGGTCAAACTCTCCTTTGCTAGTGGGGGCTTCACAATATTGATTCCTGAAACATTTTTTCTCTAGCAAGTGAAGGCAGCATGGTACTTGCTGGCAAAGGGGCTGAGAAAAATACATTCCAGAGTACTTTATCATTCCCATCCTAGGTGATCACAAGTCATAACATTTAAGAGTTGGTCTTCTTATTCCTTATAACTAGCTGTATGTATCAGGATTGGGGTTGGTTGTATATATCAGGAAGTAAAATAGGTTTCTTTCTTTCTCATATATATGAAATCTGAAAGTAAGCAGGACTGGTATGGCCCGTTGGTCAGTGTCATCGGAGAACTCAGTTTCTTTCTAACTCTCTATTCTGCTATTTTGTGTCACTGCAGGGTCCATAATGGCTGCTGGGGCTCTAATCATCACATCGAAATTCCACATTATAGGAGAGAGGACAGGAGAAAAAAACTTCCTTTTAAAACCACCTTCCTAGAAATCTCATCATACACTATAGCTTATAATTTCTTGGCTAGAATTGAATCACTTGTCCACAACTAGCTCAGGAAGGGGGCATGTTCTCCTTACTATTACCACCAGTTTTCGCCCTTCTTCCTCTTAAATGAAGATGGCATGTCTCTCAGGACCTCTCAGGGTCCACTGACAGGGAGTGTATGTCTGATCAAGAACTATTTCTTTTTGGCCTGAAGCCAAAGGAATCATTCTCTAGCGGATACTCAGTATGACTGTAATGATAACAGGTTGTATATTTCAAATAATTTACCCCTGAAATGCATGTAAGCATCTATAATCGCTTGCTTATAAAGTTAAAATCCAAGATTTCCGTAGTTCAAGGGAAATACCCCTGCTTCCAAAGGTGCACAACACAGTAAGTTGCAGTAACGCCTTTATCAGCGTCATAGGGTTGGGGAGGATTAAGTGAGAGGAGGCATAAAAAGTGCTCAGTGCAGATGGGGCTTTGAGACAGGACGGCAAGTGTGAGTGATTTAACAGTTAGTGGACACTGCCCACTGTCCCCACCACTGAGTGTACAGCCTCCACATGTATCCCTAGAGAATGTCTCAGATCTACACTGAATTCAGATTTTAAGAACATTTAGAAAATGTTGTTAGACCCTCAGATATCAGGAAAACGATAGTTATAATTTTTCAGAACTTCTTTGTCATATATCCTAGGGCTTTTAAGTATTGCCAGTGGCATCTTGGTTTTCCTCTGTTATTTGAATGTTAAACTTTCCAACACTCTAATGTATGTGCAATGGAACTGATTTTTTTTTTTTTAACTAAGAAATGCTTTTGTAATGAAATAAGGACTGTATATTCGCCCTTTTTCTGGGTGTGGTAGAGTAGGAGAGAAAACAGAATGTGTGTGCCATTGTGTCTAATAAATTAGGGAACTGCCCAGAGTTCATGACTCATCTCCCAAAGCCTCCCTGCTCAGTTATTCTGTAACTCACAGTTAACCAAAGGATTATGGTTCACAAGTGCTTTTTGAAAAATGAACAAGGTATAGATTTGAGTTTCTTCCTTATTTTGCCTTTCCAGAAATATGTAATTCTGTCTTTATTCGGCTAGTCTTGTCTAATCAAAAATGATATGTGGGATAGCGGAAGAAATCATATACAGCTAACTCTTCCTTAACAAGGCATGTATCCCTTGGATAAATGCCTAGTAGTGCAATTGCTGGGTCGTAGGGTAGATCTCTTTTTAATTTTTTGAGGAATCTCCATACTGTTTTCCAGAGTGGCTGCACCAGTTTGCATTCCCACCAGCAGTGCAAACGAGGTCCTCTTTCTCCGCATCCTCGCCAACATCTGTTGTTGCCTGAGTTGTTAATGTTAGCCATTCTGACAGGTGTAAGGTGGTATCTCATTGTGGTTTTGATTTGTTATTTCCCTGATGCTGAGTGATGTTGAGCATGTTTTCATGTGTTGGTTGGCCATCTGGATGTCTTCTTTGGAGAAGTGTCTATTCATGTCTTCTGTCCATTTCTTCACTGGATTATTTGTTTTTTGGGTGTTGAGTTAGGTAAGTTCTTTGTAGATTTTAGAAATGAACCCTTTATCTGTCATTTGCAAATATCTTCTCCCATTCCATCGATTGCCTTTTAGTTTTGTTGATTGTCTCCTTCACCGTGCAGAAGCTTTTTATCTGATGAGGTCCCAATAGTTCATTTTTGCTTTTGTTTCCCTTGCCTCCGGAGACATGTTGACTAAGAAGTTGCTGTGGCCAAGATCAAAGAGGTTTTTGCCTGCTTTCTCCTGGAGGATTTTGATGGTTTCCTGTCTTTCATTTAGGTCTTTCATCCATTTTGAGTTTATTTTTGTGTAGGGTGTAAAAAAAATGGTCCAGGTTCATTCTTCTGCATGTTGCTGTCCGGTTTTCCCAGCACCACTTGCTGAAGAGACTGTCTTTATTCCATTGGATATTCTTTCCTGCTTTGTCAAAGATTAGTTGGCCATACATTTGTAGGTCCATTTCTGGGTTCTCTATTCTGTTCCATTGATCTGAGTGTCTGTTTTTGTGCCAGTACCATACTGTCTTGATGATTATAGCTTTGTAGTGTAGCTTGAAGTCTGGGATTGTGATGCCTCCTGCTTTGGTTTTCTTTTTCAAGATCGTTTTGGCTACTCGGGGTCTTTTCTGGTTCCATACAAATTTTAGTATTATTTGTTCTAGCTCTGTGAAGAATGCTGATGTTACTTTGATAGGGATTGCATTGAATATGTAGATTGCTTTGGGTAGTATCGACATTTTAACAATATTTGTTCTTCCTATCCAGGAGCATGGAATCTTTTTCCATTTTTTTGTGTCTTCAATTTCTTTCATAAGCTTTCTATAGTTTTCAGTGTATAGATTTCTTACCTCTTTGATTAGATTTATTCCTAAGTATTTTATGGTTTTTGGTGTAATTGTAAATGGGATCGATTCCTTGATTTCTCTTTCTGTTGCTTCATTGTTGGTGTATAGGAATGCAACCGATTTCTGTGCATTGATTTTATATCCTGCAACTTTGCTGAATTCTTGAATCAGCTCTAGCAGTTTTTTGGTGGAATCTTTTGGGTTTTCCATATAGAATATCATGTCATCTGTGAAGAGTGAAAGTTTGACCTCCTCCTGGCTGATTTGGATGCCATTCCCATAATATATACTTTAAATATCTCATAATTTTATATATCAATTATACCTCAATAAAGCCAAAATTAAAAGATTCCTTTCACAGTGGCAGCGTAATATAATCAGGAATTAATGCAAGAAGACATGAATAGGACAAAAAAAATGAGTAAATACAGTAACACCTTGAAGAACATTTTCTGAAAAAGTAAATGGAGGGGCACCAGGGTGGCTTAGTTGGTTGAGTGTCCGACTTGATTTCAGCTAAGGTCATTATTTCATGGTCGTGTCAGGCTCCGTGCTGAGCATAGAGCCTGCTTGAGATTGTCTCTCTCCCTCTCTCTGTCTCTGCTCCTGCCCCACACACCCTCTCTCTCTGTCTTTCCCCCTCTCTCAAAATATGTAAACATTAAAAAAAATAATAAGTGGGGAGAATACTGTGTCCCAGGATTATAAAATTCAGTACCATAAAATGCCATTTCTCTCTGATCCGGTTATTTTATCAGTCTTTTATTATAAAAATGTTCAAATATAGAGAAAAATTGAGACCATTTTTTACCCACCCCCACCACATAGACCCAACAATGAACATTTTATTATACTTGTTTTATCAAATTATTTGTCCATCTATCTGCCATTCCTCTGTTCATTCATATTCATTCATCATTCATATTGTTTTTAATGTATTTCAAAGTAAATTGCTTATATCAGGATACTTCTTCCCAAATACTTAAGCATGCATATCATTTATATTTGTTTATGGGTGGAATTGTCTTCAGAGGTGAAATTTATGTGCAAATGTACAAATGTATTTCCCTATCAAAATACAGAGTATCATGCTAAGCAAAATAAGTCCATCAGAGAAAGAGAAGTCCTATGATTTCACTTACGTGTGGAATTTAAGAAACTCACCAGATAAACATAGGGAGAGGGAAGGAAAAATCAGATAAAAACAGAAATGGAGGCAAACCATTAGAGACTCTTAAATACAGAGAACAAACTGAGGGTTGCTGGAGGGGTATTGGGTGGGGGGATGGGCTAAATGGGTGATGGGCATTAAAGAGGACACTTGTTGGGATGAGCACTGCGTGTTCTATGTAAGTGGTTGAATCACTAATTCCTACCCCTGAAACCATTATTGTACTGTAAGTTAACTAACTTGGATTTAAATTTTAAAAAGAAAACAGTTTTTCTCTTGTCCAGGAAGATACACTTATATTTTTTTTCCAGTAAATCTTTCATCTCTTTCATAGGCAAACATTGTTCTGATTTTTTTCCCACCATAAGTTAGTTTTTTAATCTTTTATTTTAAATTTTCTTTTAATTTCAATTATTTATTTTTTTAGTCATCTCTCTGCCTAATTGTGGGGCTCAAACTCACGATCCCAAGATCAAGAGTCACATGCTTTACTGACTGAGCCAGCCAGGCGCCCCTCCACTATAGATTAGTTTTGCTTGTTCTAGAACTTCACATGTATGGAATCATATGTTATATGCTCTTTTATGTAAGGCTTTTTTCACTCAGCATGATGTATTTTAGATTCATTCATGTTGTCATATCAGTAATTCTTTCCTGTCATTGCTGAGTAATATTCCATTGTAAGAACATACCACTGTTTATATAATTTCTTATTGATGGTTACCTGGATTGTTTTCAGTTTTCTGTTATTGTGAATATTCTTGTACTAGTCTTTTTTTTTTTTTTTTTTTCCAAAGTTTATTTATTTTTGGGACAGAGAGAGACAGAGCATGAACGGGGGAGGGGCAGAGAGAGAGGGAGACACAGAATTGGAAACAGGCTCCAGGCTCTGAGCCATCAGCCCAGAGCCCAGACGCGGGGCTCGAACTCACGGACCGCGAGATCGTGACCTGGCTGAAGTCGGACGCTTAACCGACTGCGCCACCCAGGCGCCCCTGTACTAG
The DNA here is from genome assembly GCF_018350155.1 of Leopardus geoffroyi. Classification (NCBI taxonomy): domain Eukaryota; kingdom Metazoa; phylum Chordata; class Mammalia; order Carnivora; family Felidae; genus Leopardus; species Leopardus geoffroyi. Next base: position 29,752,599 of record NC_059336.1, read on the forward strand.
TCTTTTTGTGCTCATATGTTTATATTTCTCTTGGGTAAATGTATAGGAATGGAATTACTGGATCACGAAGTAGGTATATATTTGGTTTTATAAGAAGCTGGTACCTGCAGGGGTACCTGAAGCTGTCATACAAACTAATTTTTAAATAAAATGAAAATACAGGGCACCTGGGTGGCTCTGTCGGTTAAGTGTCCGTCCAACTCTTGATTTCAGCTCAGGTCATGATCTCACGATTTGTGAGATAAAGTCCTGTGTTGGGCTCTGCGACGACAGCATGGAGCCTGCTTAGGATTCTCTCTCTACCTCTCTCTCTGCCCCTCCTCCACTTGTGCATGCCTGTATGTGTGTGTGTACTTGCTCTCTCTCAAAATAAACATTTAAAAATAAAATAAAAATTTCACAAATAGTAGCCCATCCTAAAAACCATTCTGTGAAAGGCAAAACCATTCCTACTATTAGAATGTGTGCACTGGGTTCCTGGCATTGTGCAGACTACAGCTGGCAGTTCTGGTTTCCGTCTGACATTTCATAGTACATATTTCCTTTGGATTCAAACTACTTAACCATTCATCTGTATTCGTAACCATTCATCTGTATCTGTATTCATCAAAGGCTAGACCTTCATCATAGAACCAGCTTTTAAAATCAATTCGGAGAGAGAGGTGTGGGGAAGAGATAAATTTGAGAGCGTATGGGGTGTCAGTAAATCAGATATGATAGAAGGAGGTTGAGGGATTTAACAACAAAGAGGTTGTGTGTGTATGTGAGAGAGAATGAGAGGGGCAGGGGAGGGAGAGAGAAATACCAATGGTTCCCCTCCCCCATGAATTTTAATTTAATTTTTGCAAAGTTTATTTTTAAGATAGCCAAAAGGTGTCCTGTATACTGAAATAAAATGATCTCCAGAGAGCCTCCTCATTCTGTTCAAAACCAAAAGGTGTCCTGTATATTGAAATAAAATGATCTCCAGAGAGCCGCCTCATTCTGTTTAACAGGCTTCATAGTATTCCATTTTATGAATAGGTCATCATTTATTTAATCATATTTCCCTCTCCTGCTGATAAACATTCAGGTTATTTCCAATATTTTTCTATTGCAAACAGTGCTGCATTGAATATCCTTGTACATAGGGCATTTTTAAAGTATGGGTATATATATATCTCTGTAAAATTCTCAATTGGAATTATGTCAAAGGGATTGTGCTTTTGCAATTCTGCTAAATATTTACAATCATATGAGAGTACCTTTTTTCTCAAATCTTTGCCCCAGTACATTGTTGTTAAGTTTTTTATATTTGCCTATCTGATAAGCAAACACTGATATCATGGTGTAGCCTTAATTTGGCTTTCTCTAATCATGAGTTGAGTGTAAGCATTTTTTTATATATATAAGAGAACGGTTTCCTTTTCTGTGAATTGTCAGTTTCATATCTTTGCCCATTTTTCTTTTGGATTGGTGGTTCCCTTTTATTAATATGTAGGAATCCTTTATATATTAGGGAAATAAGACCTTTGTGAATGAGTTGGAAATATTTTTGAAGAGCTCATTCTTTAAAAATATAGAAGTAGTTGTTTTAGTGGAATGGTGGAAAAAGAAGCCAGATTGCCATGGAGACAACTCTTCCTAGAAATTTGGCTGCAAAGTAGAGTAGAGAGAATGCTAGCTGAAGGATTGATGTAGAGTCAAAAGAGTTCTCCCTTTCCTTTAAATTCTTATGTCTAAATGCTGTTTGTTATAAGTTAAAGCGTGGAGGTGGTGGTAGGGGATCTACAGGACAGGATTCCTAATGAATTGAGATTTTTAGGAGGAACTGTAGATGAGGAGGAAATGTGTAAATATGTTGACTGGGAGTTAAGGGTGTCATGCAGTCCAGTGGCTTCTATTTTCTCAAGTGAAGGCAAAGCCAACAGCCAAGAGTGTGGGAGGAGGTGGTTGGAGAGGAGAGGAGGTTCTTTGAAATCACTGCTATGGAGAATTGGAGAGAGCTGAGGAGGGAAATATAGAAACATTGCAGAAATTGTTTGGAGTTCCATCGAAGCAGAAGTAGTATCAGCCTTATGGCTTGTTTGGTTTTCTTAAGCAGCATTTGGCAGTCCCAAATGTGGGGCTGTTGGTTGGATTAGTTTAGGATTGGACTGTTTTTGTTTTTCCCTATGTAAGTAGAATAGAACAGGGGTAGCAAAAGAATTTAGGATGTTAGCAAGGTAGTGATGGAATTGACACCAAGCTTTCTTGGGTAGAGAAGGAAATAGACAGGACAGAAATACTAGATAGAAAATTAGAGAGAGGTTCAAGGGACCGGAAGCCTAGGTGAGGTCAGAGAACAGGTGTAGACATAAAAGAGAAGGAACTGTAAGGAATAGAGAGTGTGGTGGAGAGTGAGAAGGTAAGCCTCAGTCTGAGTTTTTCCTGGTGATGACAGAACCATTGTCAAGGCTGGCCCAAGTGGAGTAGAGATGTAAGGTTCTTGGAGTTGAGGAAGTCCAGTAATTCATAGGCTGGCCCGGATGTGAATTGTGGTGGCTGTCATCTGTGAGGATGTTGAACCATCTTCCAGGAGAATATCAGGACTGGGGGATGGGAAGAAAATTGTGAGCCACATTGCAGTCTCTTCGGTGATAAGGGAGTGCTAGCAAATTATTAGGCAAAAAAGCCCTCAAGAATGGGGACCATTAGAACAGGTTCTAGGAAGAATGGTTTGCCTATGAGATCCTTGTGTGAGGAAACCTCAACTCTCCTTGGTGACATGTAGCTCTGGGATACTTGGAATAGATTTGGAGACCGGAAGAGGAAGGAAGTAAGCAAGCACAGGTATGCATGCAGTTTAGTCTGGGAGGCAGGAAGTCACAGGAATTTGCCAGAGAGACTTTATAATATAAATTTATAATATATTATAAAGTCTCTCTCTGAGAAGAATGAGGCCTCGGCTGTGGTTTTCCTGGTTGTGGTCTATAGCTACACCTTGTTACCGACATGGATCTTTTTGCATTAACATACCTCTCACGGCCTAGTTTACACGCACAGATCCTCTCCAACTTGCCATTCACTGTGCACTTCTTTTCCCTTGCAGCCTTTCACATGAAGTACTGTCTTTCTTCTGCAGTTTCCTTCTTTTTGATTCATATATTCATGCTCTGTAGTGAAATCTGATTTCTTTTTAAGTTAATTTGGTTGGTTATTTTTTTAATTTTTATTTATGTTAGAGCATGCGTGCACTTGCGTGCAAGTAGAGGGGCAGAGAGAGGGGTACAGGATATCTATGCTGATAGTGAACCCGGTAAGTACAATACAAAGAAGAAAATAAAAATCATAAAGTGCCATGCTAAATGTTTATAGATTTTCCCTTCCAGTTTTACTTTCATGCATATACTTTCATACACATACATGAATCTAGTTAAGATCATATGGTATATTCAGTTCTGATCTGTTTTTTTAAGCTTAAAAAATGAAGGTCGTGTTCCATTTTCTTAAATTCTTTGAATTGTAACAGTGTATCATCTTGAATAGCAGCAACATAGTACTTATTTCAGCTTTTTCCTATTTTCCCTGCTGTTGGATATTTGGATTGTTTCTACTTTTCCATTTAATGAATATCTCTGTATCATTTTCACCTGAGTTTCAGATAATTTACTTTTACTTAGAATAGAGCCTTGGAAGTGGGTCACAGAACAATATGGACACGTTTAAGATCCTTGTATAATCTTTCTGGGAAGGCATTTGTTGTTACAGGCTAATGGCCATTCCGACCAGTGTCTGATTCCTTTTCATGAGACTCTTGCTAGCATTGAATACTTCATATAATTGATCATTTCTGATTTGGAAGGTAGAACTATTATCTCGTTATTATATTCCTTTGATTAATGGGGATGGTTAGCACTTTTTCATGTATTTTCTTAGCTGTTTTTCTCTTCTGTAAATTATCTGTTTAGGATTTTTAGGGTTTTCAAAATTGAGGTCTTCGTGTTTTCCATATTGATAGGACTTCTTATTTTAACGCTTTGTCTTATTGGTGGCAATTTTCCTAGTTTATTTCCCTTAAAAAAATAGACTTTATTTTTTAGAGTAGTTTTGGGTTCATGGTAAAATTGAGCAGAAATTAGAGTTTCCCAATACTCCCTGCCCCCATTCATGCACAACCTCCCACGCTCGTCATCCTGCACCACATGGTACGTTTATTACAGCAAATGAATCTGCATTGACACATCGTTACCATCTTGTTTACATTAGGATTTACTTGGTGTTGTGCATTCTGTAGGTTTGGACAAATATATAATGACATGTATTTACCATTGTGTTATTATACAGAATAGTTTTACTTGAAATCCTCTGTGCTCTGCCTTTTCATTCCCTCCCTCCTTCCTAGCTCCACAGCCACTAATCTTTTTACTGTCTCCAGGGCCTTGCCTTTTTAAGAATTATGTCCTATAGTTGGAATCATACAGTATGTAGCTTTTCCAAATTGCTTTCTTTCACCTACTAATATGCATTTAAAGTTCCTTCATGTCTCTTTGTGCTTTGATAGCTCATAACCTTCTAGTGCTGCATAATATTCCATTGTCTGGATGGAGTCCAGTTTACTTATCCATTCACCTACTGAAGGGCATCTTGGTTGCTTCCAGTTTTGGCAATTAAGAATAAAGCTGGGGCTTTATGGGGCACTTCAGTGGCTCAGTCGGTTGAGTGTCCAACTTCAGCTCAGGTCATGATCTCACAGTTTGTGAGTTCAAGCCCCATGTCGGTCTCTGTGCTTACAGCTCAGAGCCTGGAGCCTGCTTCAGATTCTGTCTTCCTCGCTCTCTGCCCCTCCCCCACTCATACTCTGTCTCTCTCTCTCTCAAAAATAAACATTAAAAAAATTTTTTTTAAAAAGAATAAAGCTGTTGTAAACATCTGTGTGCAGATTTTTGTGTGGACATAGTTTTAAACTTGCTTGGGTAAATAACAAGGAGCACAATTGCTGGATCCTATGGAGAAGGTTTAGTTTTGTAAGAAACCACTAAACTGTCTTCCAGAGTGGCTGTACCACTTAGCATTTCTGCCAACAATGTATGAGACTTCCTGTTGCTCCACAGGCTCACCAGTATTTGCTGTTGTCCGTACTGTGGATTTTGGCCATTCTGATAGATGTGGTGTCTCATTGTTTTAATTTGCAATTCCTTAATGACACATGTTATTGAATATCTTTTCATATGTTTATTTGCAATCTCTCTATCTTCTTCATTGAGGTGTCTAATAAGGCCTTTGGCCCATGTTTTAATTGGTTTATGTTCTTAGTTGTTCATTTTTAAGAGTTCCTATAAATTTTGGGTAACAGTCCCTTATCAGATGTGCCTTTTGCAAATATTTTCTCCCAGCCTGTGGCTTGTCTTCTTTTTCTCTTGAGATTGTCTTTCACAGAGCAGAAGCTTTTAATTTGAATGAAGTCCAGGTTATTGATTATTTCTTTCATAGATCGTGCCTTTAGTGTTATATCTAAAGAGTCTCACCATACCCAAGGTCATTTGATTTTCTCATATGTTATCTTCTAAGAGTTTTATAATTTGTGTTTACATTTAGGTCTGTGAGAATAAGTTTTTGTGAAAGTATAAGGTCTGTGTCCACATTTTTTTCTTGTGTATGTATGCCCAGTTGTTCTAGCACAATTTATTGAAAAGACTATCTTCGCTCCATTGTATTGCCATTGCTCCTTTGTCAGAGGTCAGTTGACTATATTTACGTGGGTCTGTATTTGGGCTCTCTCTTCTGTTATATTGCTCTATTTTTCTATTCTTTCACCAATCCCACACTTTTTTTTAATTTAATTTTTTTAATTTACATCCAAATTAGTTAGCATATAGTGCAACAGTGATTTCAGGAGTAGGTTCCTTAGTGCCCCTTACCCATTTAGCCCCTCCCTCCTCCCACACCCCCTCCAGTAACCCTCAGTTTGTTCTCCATATTTATGAGTCTCTTCTGTTTTGTCCCCCTCCCTGTTTTTATATTATTTTTGTTTCCCTTCCCTTATGTTCATCTGTTTTATGTCTTAAAGTGATCATATGAGTGAAGTCATATGATTTTTGTCTTTCTCTAATTTAGCTTAGCCTAATACCCTGTAGTTCCATCCACGTAGTTGCAAATGGCAAGATTTCATTCTGTTTGATTGTCGAGTAATAATCCATTGTATATATATACCACATCTTCTTTATCCATTCATCCATCGATGGACATTTGGGCTCTTTCCATACTTTGGCTATTGTTAATAGTGCTGCTATAAACATTGGGGTGCATATGTCCCTTCAAAATAGCACACCTGTATCCCTTGGATAGATAGATACCTAGTAGTGCAAATTTGCTGGGTTGTAGGGTGGTTCTATTTTGAATTTTTTGAGGAACCTCCATACTGTTTTTCAGAGTGGCTGCACCAGCTTGCATTCCCAACACACTGTCTTGATTACTGTTGCTTTATGCTAAGTCTTGAGTCTGGTAGTGTTAGCCCTCCAAGTTTGCTCCTCTTCAATATTGAGTTAGCTCTTCTCAGTCTTTTGCCTGTCTGTATAATCTTTAGAATTAGTTTGTCAAAACCCATGAAATAACTTGCTAGGATTTTCATTGAGATTGCATTGAGTCTGTAGACCAAGTTGGAAAGAACTGACATCTTTTTTTTTTTTTTTTAATTTTTTTTTTTTTTCCAACGTTTATTTATTTTTGGGACAGAGAGAGACAGAGCATGAACGGGGGAGGGGCAGAGAGAGAGAGGGAGACACAGAATCGGAAACAGGCTCCAGGCTCTGAGCCATCACCCCAGAGCCCGACGCGGGGCTCGAACTCACGGACTGCGAGATCGTGACCTGGCTGAAGTCGGACGCTTAACCAACTGCGCCACCCAGGCGCCCCCTTTTTTTTTCTTTAAATTTTTTTTGGAAAGAACTGACATCTTAACAATATCGAGTCTCCCTGTTCATGAACATATTTATGATTGATTTCTTTTACATTTAGTAGCTTTTATTTTTTCTATCATCAGATATGCCTGTTTACCTTTGTGGTTTCTTACGTTAGAAAATCTTTCCTCATTCTGAGCTCACATAAATATTCATTTCTTTCCTTTTAAAATGTGTTTTTAGGGCACCTGAGTGGCTCAGTTGGTAAGTATCTGACTTCCGCTCAGGTCATATCTCATGGTTCATGCGTTCAAGTCCCGCATTGGGCAAGCTCAAGCCCTACCACGAGTGAGTCCCACTTCTCTCTCTCCCTCCCCTTCTTTCTTTGCCTCTCGTGGGATTCTCTCTCTCCCTCTCTCTGCCTCTTACTCACTTGTGCCCTCTCTCTCTCTCAAAAAAAAAAAAAAATGTGTTTTTAAGCATTTAATTCTTCTACCCATCTGGATTTTATTTTTGGTATTTGGAATGAGGTGACAGTCTAACCTTCTCCCCCTAAATACATAGTTATTTTTCCCCCAAACCATTTCCTATCAAGAATAGACATGTACACATATATAGTAATCAGCCTTCCAGTTTGTTTTCTAACCCTTTTGTAGGAAATTGTATGCTTTCCCAATTTTAGATTATGGTCAGGTGGGAATAGTGGAGAAGTGATCAATCTTGTATGGCTGCACCTTGGGGAGGGCATTACTAACCCCATTTCCCTACTAGGCATGTTGCTGGTACCAGAGTCAAACTCCTGAGATGTGTACGAATCACCTCCATCTCCCCACCCTTCCTCAGAGGTTCTCATGTACCTCTTGGAAAGTACCCCTTGCTTCCCTTGAGCATCACGACCATATTTAGTTACCACCAGGCTGTGAGGCTCCTGAAGATGGGATGTATGAGTGCATTGCTCCCTGGTTCTTTCCCTAGTACCTAGTTCACTGAAGGGCACAAAAATCCGAATGGACCAATGAGCCACTATTACCAGTAAGAATGTGCCACAGCCCTCTGATGCGGTTTGTGATGAAATAAAGGTTGGGAACAGTTGTATAAGGTATGTTTCAAAGGGCATCACATTCATACAGTCACCCTACCTTCTCCAAACTTCTCATGCTGAACATGCTAAAGTTGCACATGGCAAGCACGAGGGGAGCTTTTCACGGGACTGCTGCCTGGCTCTTACCCCCGGAGATGCAGTCTGCTATGGGAATTTTTTAAAGTTCTTTGGGTGATTCTGAAGTGCAGTCAAGGTTGAGAATCACGCTTTAAAAAGTAGGTTCTTATTAAGTATTATTTGTATTGATATAATAATTCAATTAAGTGGTTGGATTTGGGGGGAAATGTGCATATCAGACTCCCAAAAGATCATTGATCCTATGTGCACATTTTATTGCTGGGAAGATTTTACTCCACATACTCCTTTGGTGAGTATTTTGGACATGGTTAACAATAATATAGGGCCTTATCTAACATGGCTGTCTGTTTTCTAGGCCAGCATGGATTCCTGGTTCATTCTTGTTCTGCTTGGCAGTAGTCTGATACGTGTAGGTGCCAACAATGCAACCACAGGTAAGTTGTCATTTAATAAAGCTGGCATTCAAAATGGAATTTTGCTGTCACATTTAATCACTTAAAATTGGAGACCTAGGTGATATTAAAGAAAGAAAAAATACTAAAGTTTTACTTTAAAGTGATGGTATAAAGTAAATATCTTTGGAAATCTGAGTCATAGTGAATGCTCAACATTGCTCTATATACAATATACTACTTTAAATAAGTAGATTATATGTTCATTCCTGAAAAATTTTTTTAAAAATGTTGCTACTTAAGATTCCTGTATACTGATTCTGAGGAAATAAGTAATGAATCCAGTTTTCTTCTTCCCTTAAACAGTAGTCCTTTGGAGGTGCTAGAAAGGGTCCACCATTAGATAAAAGTGTGTGTGGGGTGGGGAGGGGTTGGGGAGAGAGAGAGAGGGAGAGGTCTTTCTTTGGCCTCCTGGTGTTTAAGAGTTTATTAAGGCTTGCTGCTTTGTGCCTTATAACTTCAAGCTATCACATTCTTCATGGGTTGTTTTCTTTCTTTTGTGTGTGTGTGTGTGTGTGTGTGTGTGTGTGTGTGTGTGTTTATAGTTTCACCTTCAGTAAGCGTTACAAGATCTATGAAAACATCAACAACAGCATCAGTTAAAGAAGAGACCAAAACTTCAAGTCCTGCTTCTTCAGTAACTTCTCTGTCTGTGGCGCCAACATTCAGCCCAAATCTAACACTGGGACCCACCTATGTAACCACTGTCAATTCTTCAGACTCTGACAATGGGACCACAAGAACAGCAAGCACGGATTCTGTAGTCACTACAATTTCACCGAATGGAACGTGGCTTCCAGATAACCAGCTCACAGATGCCAGCACAGAACCTTGGGAGGGGAACTCCAGCACCGCGGCAACCACCCCAGAAACTTTCCCTCCTTCAGGTACTAGAGATGGTTTCTGTTTGTTTTTTCTTTTTCTCTTTGAAGTTACTCACCATTTTATTGTTTTGTGTTTTCTAGCCATAAGATTTCTTGAAATAATAAACATTGCAAACTAATGTTAGCAGATATAGAGAATTCTTAGGAATATCTGGCTAACATAGAGTTAAGAGGAAAGAAGACATATTCCGGAGGCTATCCTGCTTTGCCTGACATTCCTGTTAGACCAGGGAGGCTTAAGTGTCAAAGGTGGAGGAAAAAGTTTGAAAATACAAGAGAAAGGGGAGCTAATTGATAATGCGAGAAGCTAAAGATGAAAGGGTGCAGAAGCTGCGTGACAGGATTAGCCTTGAACAGAAGGGACCCTTGGAGATCATGGGAAGGCGAATGGGTCTGGACGTGCATAACAGATATGGGATAGGAATACACAGGCTAGGGGTGGAGTTAGAGGAGCTCAGGAAACAGTTAAGTTGCAGTGCCAGTTTGCTCAGGGTGTCAGCCCTGCCCACTTCTTTCCTTCAGTTCATCACTAGTTGATTTGCAAGTGGCACCAGAAATAGAATCAGCCTTGAGTCCAAAACCAGGTAGGGTAGGGCAAGTTTCTGACCCCTTTGAGCCTCAGTCAGGGTCCTGGTCTATAAAAGAGAAGGGGTCCCTCAGATGGCTTCTGTGAAAAGTAAAGGAGATTGTCCCCCGACAGCTGTGTAACTGTCATTCCTTTCCTAGCAAAAATCACTGTTCCCTCTGTTTTGTTTTGTTTTGTTTGAATGTTTATTTTTGAGGGAGAGAGAGAAAAGAGACAGAGCTGGGGAGGGACAGGGAGAGAAGGAGACAGAGAATTCCAAGCAGTCTCTGCACTGTGTGTGCAGAGCCCACTGTGGGGCTCGAACTCACAAACCATGAGATCATGGTCTGAGCCGAAATCAAGGGTCAGATGCTTAACCGACTGAGCCATCCAGGTGCCTTTTTTTTTTTTTTTTTTTTTTTTTTTAAAGTAGGCTCCATGTCCAATGTGCAGCCCAACATGTGGCTTGAACTGAAATCAAGAGTCAGACTCTTACCCAACCGAGCCACTCAGGCGCCCCGTTGTTCCCTTTTCTGTGGTCTCACTCCTTTGGTTCATATTTCCTCCCTGTTAGATAGTGAGGGCCCCTAGATTAGAATCACGTCTGGCTCATGGAGAGCATTCAGAAAGTATTTGCTGAATTGAATCTCATTCGGTTAACTACACATGACATTTTTTAGCTAGACGGTGTAACCCAGACCCTGCACTTGCCTGCTTTAATCCCTTGTTTTCCACTATAAAGGCTATGCAGCACTTGCAGTTATGAGCAGTCTGCTGAGCCACGCTCCCTGAGTTTGGATCCCATCTCTGCTGTACACTGGCTGTGTGACCATAGGCAGGTTTATTTCACCTCTGTACCTTAGTTCCTTCATCTGTAAAATGAGAACAAGTGATAGTAATAATACTTCCCTCGCTCAGGAACTAGTAGGATTAAATGAGTTGATACAGGGAAAGCATTTACAGTGCACACCTGCACACGGGAGGCACTATTTTTAAGCGGTAGGCATTGTACTAAGAGTTTTACGGAGGTATCCTATGAATCCCATGAGGTAGGTTCTGTTTTCTGTTTTGCAGGTGAAGGAGTTTTACAGTGATGAAACTAACTCCAGGAGTGTTTTTCAAAGTAAAGGTCGTGACCAATTCATGACATCATTTTAAGTGGGCCATCCTGAGTGATTTGTTTCTTTGTTTTTTAAGTGGATGGTCCTGTTCCATTTTCTGTTCTTTTTATGTAATGTGTATTATTTTGTGAAACTTTAATTTCAGTTATACAGAAGCACATACTGAGTAACAGTGTAAAATATATTTCTTGCTGTGAGTTATGGCTGTTGCTTAGGGAGGGAAGACGAAATAACGCATGAAATAACTCGTATGAACTGAATTCGTGGGAAAGGTGAGCCAGTAACCCATGCCTGGCTGACTCTGCAGCCTGTGTTCCTCACTTCTGTTCTGCACTGTCTTCATTTAACTGTTCTGTGAGATGACTGGATAATTCTCTCCTTTTCATAGATGCTTTAATGTAAGACTATAGAGGTTAAATGATTTGTCTTAGATCTCAGAGCCAGCAGGTAGCAAGTTAGGCCTATTTCTCACTCTTGTGGTCTTTCCACTCTGCTGTTAAGGAAACGAATTTTCCATAATCTGCCTTAGGTCCAAATTATGCCACAGCTAAGAAACCAGTTATTATACAGTTAACATATTTCATGTCTCAGGAGAGACTGAGGCTACATTTCACTGGTGACTTTTTCAAGATGAGTAAAACTCAAGGAAACCTTTATGGTACATCAGGATGTCACAGTCTGAACCCCACATCCTTCTCATCACTACCCTCTTACCAGTCCTCCCATAATCGTTACTTAATAATTTTTGGTTAAATCAGTATTTAATGCTTTATCTTACTATAACTGTGATGTTATTCCCTGCTGAGCTATAGGTGTAATGTGATCATTTTTCTTGTACAGTTTTTTTCCTGGATTTTATAATTGCCTTATGTTTCTGTTTTAGTTTTCTTTTTGCCTATTGCCAGCCAGTTCTTCTCATACTTTCCATAGACTCTCGATACAGTTTCAACAAAGTCAGATCTGTCAGGTAATCTGTTTTTTGTTTTTTGTTTTTTCCTACAGATTTTCCTCCTGCGTCCTCCATTGTCTTACTCAAATCTGGGCTTGATCGTCAGGGCTGCTGCCTAGGTGTTGGTCTGGGATTTCCCTTCTCTTTTATTTTGTGAATTCCTTTGTTACCTGGCTTCTATATTGACATCTTTGTTGGATTACTCCATCATTGGGTAGAACATATCTTCCAGTAGCCTCCTGAGAAAGAGGTCCAAGGGAGGTACATTGCGTGAGACCTTACGTGTCTAAAAATGGCTATAGGGCTGCATATAGAATTTGAGGATGTGTTTGTTTTCTCCAGAATGTCTAAAACATTGCCCTGACTCCTAATTTCCAGGCATGGAGGAGTCTACTGCTATCCTGATTCTTAATCACACTTTGTGTGTTTTGGGAAGATCTTTCCTTTATCACTCATGTCCTGAAATTTTACAGAAATGTGTCCTGATGTGTATCTTTTTCATTCATTATGTTGGGTGCTTGATAGGGTTTTTGGAGCCTTGGTTCTTTGATTCTGGAAATTTTTGGTTCTTCAGTTCGGGAGATTTTTCTTATATTTGGAAATTTTCTTCCATTGTCCATTTTCTCTGTTTTCTTCTTCTAAAATTCCTATTATTTAGATATTAGACATATCCTAGATTAATTCTTTAATCTTTTACATTTTTCTCTCCCATTGATCTTTGCTTTGAATCTCTGTTCTTTTCCTTTTTAAAATAAGCAAGTATGTATATATTCCTTTTTCTTGTGTTTATAACACAAATTATACACATATGGATTGTGTACATTTCTGCACATTGCTTTTTTCCATTAGCCTGTCATGCTTGTTCTATATTACAGTAAAGAACTGCTTCATTGTATGGATATACCTTAACATATTTATCTGTCTTCCCTATCAGTGTTCGTTAAGATTGTTTTCAGAGTACTCTTAGAAACAGTACAATTTGTCATTTCAAGCATACACGAGAATATTGGTAGGATAAATTATTTTAAGTGTCCATTTGTAAATTGGTGGATATTGCCAGATTTTCCTCTGTTGGGAAATTTATTCCTATAAATAGTATGTAAGAGTGCCTGTTTTCCTTTGCTGTCTTTAGTGCCGTAAATTATCAAACTTTTGGATCTGTGCCAGTCTAACAGGTGAAAATTAGCATCTCAAGTGTAGCTTTAATTTGCATTTCACTGAGTGAGGTTGAGCATCTTTCCATATTTGGAAAGATCACTTGTATTTCTTTCTCTAAGAACTCTGTTGGTATCCTTTGCCCGTTTTTCTTATTAGAATGTTAGGCTTTTCTGACTCATTTATAGAAGCTCTTTAATGTTAGGGAAACCCTGGGGCACCTGGGTGGCTCAGTCAGTTAACAGTCAGACTTCCACTCAGGTCATTATCTCGCGGTTCGTGGGTTCGAGCCCTGCTTCGGGCTCTCTGCTGACAGCTTGGAGCCTGGAGCCTGCTTTGGATTCTATGTCTCCCTCTCTCTCTGTCCCTCGCCTGCTTGCGCGCATACACGCTCTCTCTCTCAAAACTAAACAACCATTTAAAAAATTGTATTAAATGTTAGGGAAACTTTGTGTACCTGTGATAAAGTTGCAAATATTTTTCCCCAGTTGCTCATCTAGCTTTTCTGCATTGCAGAAGCTATCATAAGCAATTTCAAATTTTTTTAATTAAAAAATTTGTCAGTTTATTTTAACTAAATATTTTCTAGGTATTAGATCATATATAGGAAGGCTTTCCTTACTCCAGTATTACAAAATAGTTCTCCTTATGTTTTCTCCTAGAGTTATGGTTTCTTTCTTTTGTATATGTACATTTGTGTGCATGCAGGTGTGTGCATAAATCTTTGATCTAAAATTTATTCTGATGTGAAGTGTGAACTATGGATCTGTTTTTTCCCCAAATGGTTAATGACTTGTCCCAATACCTTTTTTTCTAAATATTTATTTATTTATTTATTTAGAGAGAGAGACATAGAGAACATGAGAGGGAGGGGCACAGGGAGAGAGAGAGAGAGAGAGAGAGAGAGAGGAAGAGACTCCCAAGCAGCCTCTGTGCTGTCAGCTCAGAGCTGTACTAGGTGTTCATCACAAACTGTGATATCGTGACCTGAGCTGAACTCAGGAGTCAGAAGCTTAACTGACTGAGCCACCCAGACGCCCCTGTCCCAATACCTTTTTTTTAAAGCATTTTTTTTATGTTTATTTATTTTTGAGAGAGACAGAGACTGAGCCTGAGCGGGGGAGGAGCACAGAGATAGAGGGAGACCTAGAATCCAAAGCAGGCTCCAGGCTCTGAGCTGTCAGCACAGAGCATCACACGGGGCTCAAACCCACGAACCATGAGATCATGACCTAAGCCGAAGTCGGACGCTTAACCGATTAAGCCACCCAGGCACCGCCCCCCCCGCCTCTTTTTGTTTCTTAGTTTGGTGTTTTTTTTTTTTTATGTCAGTACCCTTTAATGAATAATGTTTTTTTCCTTACTGATTCAAAATGCCACCTTATCATATATTGAATTCTGATATCTGATATGTATTTAGGTTCTCATTTGTTATGTGAGTTCGATTTATTGGCATTTTTATTTTCTATTAATCGTTTTCCCTGTCCAGAAACCCCACCGTTCTGTTCTCTGTATAGAACCCCACCGTTTTAATGATTGTAACTAAAATAACCAGTATTTGATAAAGTGAGTCATCCCTTGTTAATCTTATTTTTCAGAATTTTGCTAGCAATTCTTGATTATTTTTCTTTATGAACATTAGAATCAACTTATATAGCAGGAGAAAAGTTTCTATTGATCATGTCATATTTATAGATTAACAGGGACAATTGACGTCTTCAAGTCTATCTAAGAATGCAGTGTATTCCATTTGCTGAATTCTTACTTTGTATTTCTTGGCAGTGTTAAAGTTTTTGCCACTGATGTTGCACATGTTTTGTTCAGCTCATTTCTAGATATTTCAGAGGGGTTCTTTGTTACTTTGGTGTTTTGCTTTGTTGTTTGTTAGTATAAATGGAGTATTTTCTTCCACTGTGTCCTCTAACTGGCTGCTGTCGGGGCTGTGAAGGCTTCTGCTACTGTCATTATTTTTACTGTCATTTTTGACATACATCATTATTTTAGTTTTGAGTATACTACATAAAGCTGTTGGGTTTTGTAGGCATATTTTATCCTGATCATCTTAATAAATTTCCTCAGTGTTTGGGGTGCCTGGATGGCTCAGTTGGTTAAGCGCCCAACTCTTGATTTTGGCTCAGGTCATGATCTCACGGTTTGTGAGTTTGAGCCCACATTGGACTCTGCACTGACAGTGTGGAGCCTGTTTGGGATTCTTTCTCTCTCTCTGTCTCTCCCTCCCTTCCTCTGTCTCTTTCTCTCACTCTTTCTCAAAGTAAATAAGTAAACTTAAAAAAATAAATGTCCTCAGTGTTTGACATAATTTTCTTCAATTATCATGCCTTCAAATTAGTCTTTCTTTTTGTCTTTAAATGATTTGATGAGTATCTTCAGAACAAGGTTAGAAAACAATGGTAAAAGTCAGCCTTGTCTTGTACTGACTCTCAAGGATGCTTTTAGTGGTTTTCCATTAATATGGCGCTGACTCTTGAGTTGAGATATAAACATATTTATCATGTTTAGGATTTATTAATTTATTCCTGTTTTGAAGAGCATATATGTCAAATTTTGCCAGTTGCCTGTTCAGCATCAGTGAGCAAGATCTTTCTGATTTTTTTCCTCTTTTTATAATACGCTATGGTGAATCATTTTTAATAGATTTCCTAACTTTATTCACATTTCTGCAAAAAAAATCATACTAGGCATGTTGTATTTTTCTTGAATGAACTGTAGCAATTTGTTTGATACTACTTTATTTGGGATTTTTCCATTGATAATTTGTAAGTTATTTCTAAATTAAATTGGTTTATATCTTTCCTTTATATGTGTGCTGTTTTTTAATTTTAATTGTATGTGTGCTATTTTTGATAACTTTTAGTTGTCAGTGTTTTGTTTTGCTTCACAGAAATCATTGAACTTAACCTAGAAAATTGTGCATCTCATTCATGTTTTCAAAATTACTTGAATGGATTTGAAGAAAAGTCATCTCTTAAGATTAATTTCCTACATAGTGTTAATATTTGTTATCTTACATACTTATGTCCATTTTCGTGCTTAAGTTGGCTAACCATTTATCTGTTTCACAGTTTGTTGCTTTTTTCCTTCCAAAGAGTGTTGTTTTTTTTTTTTTTTTTTTCAGTTTTTATTTTTCAGTTTTTATTTCATTAATTTCTTTTCAATTCTTACTCTTTCTTTTTGCTTTTCTTAGATTTATTTCTTCCTGAGTTGAATGCTTGACTTGTTTACAGTCTTCCCAGTTAATTAATATATTTAATACTATGAATTTTTGTAAGCACAGCTTCAGCCATATCCCATAAGTGTTCCTGTGGGTAGTTATATTAGTTATGGTGCATTCTAAATATTCTGCTAAAGACAGACCAAAATTCAGTGACTTAAGTAGACAAAACTTTGAAAAAGTTTTCTCTGTTAGTATATAGAATTTGGTCTACACTGGTTAGATTTTATTACCTGTTGCCATTTTAAGTCCTTTATATTCTTAACTTAATTTTGCCCTGTTGTATTTCATGAATGACCTAAAAGACGTAAAGGCCTGTAATACAGTTATGTTTGTATTTCTCTTTGCCTTCTTATACTTTTTATGAATATTGGTGCTGTGTTGCCTTTGTTCTCTGAGAGGACAAACCACTGGTTAAAGTTTAGTGGGTCTGGGCAATCTTGTTTCCCATTTGTTGGAGGGTACCTCATTCTAGCTCCAACATACATAAAGAAAGAGCTGATTTTGTCTTAACTTAGGTTGAATAGTAATGTTTTTCTTTAATTTGAGTGCATGTTTCTATTTTTCACTTACTACACAGGTAATTCTGACTCGAAGGACAGAAGAGGTGAGCCAGTCACCTTATGTCTGTTGTTGTCCCTTTTACAGTGTACAGAATTCATCATGTTTCCTCTGCTCAGTCTTGGTAACCTTGTGCATCTGTACGGTTGTGTGTTTACTTTCCCTTAAATTGTTTCCATATTAACCTCGTTCACAAGAGTAACGGAAACAAATATTCATTATGTTTTCAAGTACAGATTATGGATTCTAACAGTTATAATATCTTTTAGATCTTTTAACAAGTAATAAAACAGCTGTATCTTATTTTATCATATCACCTTGCTAATATCACCTTTTGGTGATATTAAGCCATTATTTCTACACCAGAGCTAATTCCTAATGTCTAGTCCATAATTGCCTATAAACATCCTAGTTTTTTGTGTTGTTTTCCCTAGTCTATAAAGCATCGACCCTTTGTCATTTTGTATGGATTTTATGGGTTTTCACCCTCTAGCGTGACATCCCTGTGACCGGAGATGCTGTGTCAGTGGTCTAAGCAGGACTGCCGGATCCCTGGTCACCAGAGAACAGATATGGGAGTACTCGTGTGCAGTGACACATTTTGCTTAGGAGAGTAGTAAGACTGTCATCAGAGGGTGTAAAAGAAAGGGATCATCCAAAATCTAAGGAATGATCATCGCATTTGAGTTTCAAAATATTAATCTGTTGACCAGTTTTTCTCATATGTCACCTACTTTATTAAATGAGACTTCTTGGGCTTTTTGTTTTCTTATTCTGTTATTTAACCATGCACAATTTTTCCTGCATAATTAAGTAATGGAACATCTGAAGGCTTATGAATTCCCACTAAACAGAAAGCATCTGAATCAGAAAAATAGATATATAATCCTTTATGTGTTGTCCATCTGCCAATGTATTTGGTGAGGATTAGTGAGGTGTTATACTGTGCACACATGTCTTTTGATTATCCAGCTCTCACTTTCTTAAACTCAGGAACTGGGTTCTATTAAGTAGTGTCTTTGCTATTCACATTTGCTTACTAGATTTTCACTATCAGATGTAGAACTTAACAGATTTATGTTGCAATAGATAATTATATTTGCTCCTTAAAACTCTTTTAACCAATCTGAAAAGTCCAAGTGGTGTAGGCTTGAAGACTAAACATATAGCTCTCTGATTTCTTCCTCTACATAGTGTGTATTTTCTTAATATTTAGCCTTTCCTTGCCCCGGTATTATCCCTGTTTTACCTGGGTAACAAATAAGGATTTGAGTAGTTTTAATATTATGATTAAAAAAAAATAAAATTACCTTGATTATCTAGATTATTGGTAATTGTGACATTATTTATATGTACTAGCCCATATCCTTTTTAAGTTAAAAAAATAATTTTATATAATTGCTTTTGACCAAACAGGAAAATGAAGAGACATACATATTCTCAGCAATATCTAAAGCCCCAAATGTAATGACACTTTTACCAGAGCAGATCTTTAGAAGTATTTGTATAAATTTTGATATCACATTCTAATTTTAAAGCCAAGTGCTTTCTGAGAAATGAGGCAAATTTTTAAAAAATATTTGCATCATAATGGGTTTGCTAAGCGAAGTATGTCATATGCAGATGAATTAAATTACCAGCTTTTCTGCACTGGTCTCTGGGATGGGGTGCTTTTGAACAGCAGTGGCTGGTGTTTTAATTGTCAAAACAGAAAGGAATAAAAAGAGAGGAAGGGAGGCAGGCAGCTTTGCTTCCTTTCTTTTGAAGTCTAAGAAACTGGTTGTTTTCTCATGTGTATTTTTTTTTAATGTATCCCTCATTATTTAGTAGTACTAGCTTTTTTTCTGATTATGGTAAAATATACTTCCTATCAAATTTGCCATTCTTACTGTGTTCAGTGGAATTAAGACATTGTCGTGCAACCATCACCACCATCCATCTCCAGAAGTTTTTAATCATCCCAAACTGAAACATCCCAAATTAAACACTAACTCCTCGGGGCACCTGGGTGGCTCGGTCGGTTGAGCGTTCAACTTCGGCTCAGGTCATGATCTCACAGTTCATGGGTTCAAGCCCCGCATCAGGCTCTGTGCTGACCGCTTGCTCAGAGCCTGGAGCCTGCTTCAGATTCTGTGTTTCCTTCTCTCTCTGCCCCTCCCCCGCTCACCTTTGTCTCACTCTGTTTCTCAAAAATAAATAAATGTAAAAAAATTGTTTTTTAAACAAAAACCGCTAACTCCCCGTTTCTCCCTTCCCCCAGCCGCTGGTAACCACTACTATATTTTCTGTCTCTATAAATTTGTCTATTGTAGATACCTAATTTAAGTGGAATCCTAACAATATTTTTCCTTTTGTAACCAGCTTTTCTTTTAAAACATTCGTACTGGTGTTAATTTGGGTGGTTTGTGTAATATATAGTAATGCATTAAGTGCAGTTCAGGTGTTATCTTTTAAGTACATCTTCACCATGAAGTCCCTGGCCACTAGTACACTCTCCAGCTGTTATTTAGTCTTCACTAATTTTACATAACAATTTTATTAGTTTTGTTCTAGAGAAAACCAACTCTGAGACAGATTTGCATGCGGCAAGTTTACTGGAGAGTACTTTCTCTCTCTGGCACCTGTGAAGCAGTAAAGGCAGTAGTATTGAGTAGAGACAGGACATGAGATGCCACAAGAGCAAAGGTAGGAAAGGCCTCAAATCCTGCAGGGAGCTTGGGAGCTGGAATGGGGTTGTAAGAGCTTTTCCCTGGGCCAGGCTACTCTCTCTCTCTCTTTTTTTTAATGTTTATTTTTGAGAGAGAGAGACAAGAGCGTGAGCGGGGGAGGGGCAGAGAGAGAGGGAGACACAGAATCCAAAGCAGGCTCCAGGCTCTGAGGTGTCAGCACAGAGCCCGATGCAGGGCTTGAACTCACGAACCGTGAGATCATGACTTGAGCTGAAGTCAGAGGCTTAACCAACTGAGCCACCCAGGCATCCCAGGGCCAGGCTACTCTTGTAGGCCAAGGGCAGTTCCTGTGAAAGCCCTTGGCTAAGAATTGTTAGCCACTAACCCTCCTAGCAGCTAGGAGAATGGGTTCTTTGGTCTTGAAGGGGAATCTATAACATCTACTGTTCTCAGGAAGTTTGAGCAGGTGGTGATGCATATTCTCATTCATCTATTTAGAGATTTTCTTGTGTGAGAAAATGCTATTGAATGATCTTGATATATAAAGGCTAGGGAGTGAGTGGCATAGTGGAATGTTCAGAGAAGCAGTGTATGCTGGTTAAAAGCCTGGGCTCTGGAGCTAGACCATCTGGGTTTGTGTGTTGACTCTTAACCACTTACTAGCAGGGTGCGGATAGTTGTCTAACTTTCCTGTGACTCTTTCTGCCATTTGCAAAATCAGATAGGAACACAGTGTCTTTCATAGGGTTGTTTTGGAGAATGAAGTAACACATATAAAGTACTTGACCTAGTGCTGGGTCAGCACATAGCAGTTGCTCAGCAAGTGCTGGCTATCACATTGCTACTCCTACTATTCTGTTATTGTTACAGTTGACGGGAGGTTAAGGAGGTCAGGAATCTCAGTTGGTCAATCAGGACTCACAGAAACAGGGGCAATCATAGGCCTCCTGGAGGCTGGTGTGTGCACAGATCCCAAGGCAGGATCATCTTGCAACAGTACCACTACAACGGTAGACCTTTAGCTGTTCCTCTGCCCTGTACCTTTTTTTAAAATTTTTTTTTTTTTCAACGTTTATTTTATTTTTTGGGACAGAGTGAGACAGAGCATGAACGGGGGAGGGGCAGAGAGAGAGGGAGACACAGAATCGGAAACAGGCTCCAGGCTCTGAGCCATCAGCCCAGAGCCCGACGCGGGGCTCGAACTCCCGGACCGCGAGATCGTGACCTGGCTGAAGTCGGACGCCCAACCGACTGCGCCACCCAGGCGCCCCTGCCCTGTACCTTTTAAACAAGGTTCTGCATAAACGCATCTCCTCCTACCTTTTATTTTCATAGTTTTTTTTAATAATAGGATTTTTACATAAAGACCTTATCACTGATAATTGTTAAATAGCAAGAACACAAGGTAAAGCTATTGTAATCATACTTTAGATTATTTTAGGTGTAATAGTTTATATAACTGGGTTTTGTTTTTTTTTTTATATCCAGAAATAGTATCCTCTAAACATTTGTGAAGAAGGAGCCCTTGAACTACAGAGTTCTAGAACCAGACACAGTAAGCATTCTACTGAACCACAGAGGCTCCTTCAAGTTTCTCAGCTCTCATCAGATCACCTGCTCCCCCTGGCTTTCATACTTTGCTAAAGTTGGAATCTAGAAAGGGGTTCACATTCTTGTTTAAAGAAGTATTTTTTTTTTGATCATCATAGTAAGTGACATTATTGTGAACTCCATTTATAATGGCTTTCCCTAAGTAATCATATATTCATTCAGTACCTGTTAGATGTGAGGATTCCAGAAAGAAAAAAATATACATTCCCTGTCTCATGGAAGAAACTCATGAACACCAAGCATCAGAGCCCACTTGGCTACACACTATTTGGATATACCATGCAAAGTGCTGCCAGGGAGCTTGAAAACATTTGTGCCTGGAGAGTGGGAAGGAGGCATGAGGATGAGCTTTAGGCAGTTTAAATTAACATGGTGACTGAGGAAAATGAAGATGCACCAGGTAGGGTGAAAGAGTAAGTCAGGTGTATGAGGAACTGTGCACCGTTGATGTGCGTGAGTTGGGGAGTGGCCAGATCTAGCCTCAGCACAATGGACCCAGTGGTACAGTGGGCCCAAGGGTCAGGGTGTCTCTTGGTGACGGGAAGGAAGGAAATGATGACATAGTCAGATTTTTGTTTTAGAAAGATAACGCCAGAGGCCTTAGGGAAGATAGGTAGGCAATGGAAATTAGTTTCTCAGTAATAATTTGGCCCTAGACAAGATTGGGCTCAGCCCCGTGGTTTGGGCTCTTGAGGCAACCTGATGCTTTTTGCTGTTTTTAGAGCCAATAGGAAGGACTTAACATTTTAACTCTGCCTTTGAGAACTGATAAATACTTCTGTCAAAAAGTGTAGAGATGACACAAAATGGACCTCAGGAATTGAGCTAGAGGAGTATGACTTTTACTTCAGTGGTTATTTTTGTAGTTGGCCAAGGTGTGTCTAAGTCTTTTTTTTTTTTTTTTTTTTTTCAACGTTTATCTATTTTTGGGACGGAGAGAGACAGAGCATGAACGGGGGAGGGGCAGAGAGAGAGGGAGACAAGAATCGGAAACAGGCTCCAGGCTCCGAGCTGTCAGCCCAGAGCCCAACGCGGGGCTCAAACCCACGGACCGCGAGATCGTGACCTGGCTGAAGTCGGACGCTTAACCGACTGCGCCACCCAGGCGCCCCTATGTCTAAGTCTTTAAGTGACTCACCTGTCTACATGTGAACCCTTAGAATAACATGACCCTTTGTTTTCTTGGAAAAGGGAGATAGCAAATAGACGTCTATTGTCCCAGAACATCATTTTAGTATTTTTGAAATTCTGTCCCATAGTCGGAGTCTAAAAAGTGAAATTTTGCTAGAATAGATAGTGGATAGGAGGTGGGGGAGGGCAAGGAATAGACCAATGTGCTTGCCTTGCCTACTACGCCAGCCTGTATCCTGCAAGGCCACCTCTCTGGAAGACCTAGACCAGGACATGCCTTAGCATGATATGACAAGTCTATCCAGTTATGGAGGAACTCTAGGAGAGTGCCTTGATCCTGAGTCTGTGTCCAAGTCTGAGATTTGATACAGGGAGCTATAAGTTCTCTCCTCTTTTGTTAATAGATCTGAGTCTCCTTCCCTCACAGCAGCGTGGAGGTGTCTTTCCTATCTGTATTGTTTTTAACCATATCAAAAACATGGGTGTAGGGGCAGTTGGGTGGTTTAGTGGTGTCCCAACTCTTGATTTCGGCTTAGGTCATGATCTCATGATCATGAGATTGAGCCCTGTGTTGGCTCCTCTGTGGGCATGGAGCCTGCTTAAGATTCTCCCTTCCTCTGCCTGTCCCCCGCTCATGTCCATGTGTATCCAACTCTCAAAAAAACCCAAAAACCATGGATATAATTCATATGTCAAAAGGTAAAATCTTGCTTCTGTGACAGAGGACTGTTCTGGCCTAAAAGCATGGAATAGTTAAAGTGGTGCTGTCCTGTAGTTTATGAAGAGCCTGGAGAATAGTGTCACTTTGTGGTTTTGCTTTAGAGTGGCAGCTTTTTATGGACAAGTTAATGTCTGCGCTTAGTCTCCTCACCCATTCAAACAGGGCTAATAATGGTATCTAAGGGTTCTTAGGTTAATTGAGTGATAAAATATGTGCATGGTGCTTTGCTCTGTGCCTGCTATAGAAGTGCAAAAATACTCACTGTAATAATTTTTTATTAATTCCTAAGTTATCAGGCTAGCTGAGTCTCTTGTCATATTGCTTGCAGTGGTTGCATTGGTCATAAACAATACTGCACTGCTTCCTGGTACTTGTTCCATCCATTCATTCATTCAGGACTTGTTCTGACCACCCCACTTTACATCACAGAATGCTTCCTCCATTTCCTCTTTTACCCTGCCTTATTTTTCTTCACAGCACTCATAACTACATGTATTATATATTTCTTTACTTACCTGTTCTTTCTTTCCTACTAGACTGTAAGCTTCATGAGGGTAAGAAATTTTGATTTTATTCATTACTGTGCCCTCAAGACCTGCCTGACACAATAAGTCACTCAAATATTTATTGAATGAAAGAATAAATGCTGAGTGCAGGGATATCTCAGTGTGATCTTGAATCCATGCCTTCAAGAAATTTGTAATTTAATGGACATATAGTCAATGACTTTAATTCAGTGTGATTAGTGTTGTAGCAGAGTAGGTACATAGTGTTATGGAAGTACAGGAAATGAGCCGTTACTCACAAAAGGTGATATTTGATCTGGAATTGTATAAGTGGAGAGGTGGTAATAACATTCTAGATCAGGGTTTGGCAGACTTTTTGTATCAAGGACCAGATAATATATAATTTCAGTTTTGCAATCATACTATCTTGGTCATATCTATTCAACCCTGCCTTAGTAGTGCAAAAGCAGTCGTAGATAGTGTGTAAATGAATACGGATGTGCTGCAATCAAATTTTATTTATACAAGCTGGCAGTGGCTACATTTGGGCTGTAGTTTTCCTGTTTTAGACAGAGACTTGCCTGAGCCCAAAATCTGGACTGAGGTTCTCTGCTAGTATGTGAACTTTTGGATGCCAAGGCCAAATGTCTTCCCTTGATATCAGGCACTTTGCAAATGCTGCTTCTTTTAAATCATCCATTAACTGGAAGAGGTGGAGAGTGATAATACGTTTGTATTTCATACGGCATTCCACAAAGTTTCCAAGAGGTTGTCACACTACTACTAAGTAGGATAATAGGTATTTGAACTCTCAGGTTTGTCTGACCCTAAAACCCCATGGTCTGGAAATGGCTTTCTTTTGACCTCTTGCTGAAATGAAAATTTGGCTAGATGAATAACTCCAGGTTCAAAGTGCTTCCTAAGAACTTGGTAGACAGGGCACCATTGGCTTTGGCTATGGTATTATAGATGTGAAGTCATACATAAATCTGATTCTTGTTTCTCTATTATAGGGAAACTTTTTTCTTCCGTAGGAAGTTTTTAAGGGTGGCTTCTGGTTAATTGGGTGATTTCAATCCAAAGTTTTAAAAGCTTGGTCAGGATGTATCTAGGTAAATCTCCTTTTTCAGTATTGCCACTCAAACTTGATGATCCCTTTTGGCCTGATAACTGAGCAAACTTTCTTGTATAATTTCTTTCCTTCCTACCTTACTGTTCTCTTCTTTGGGAACTCCTAGATCTGTCCAGTTTGTCTCTTTACTGTCACAGTTTCTTTTTTTTTTTTTTTTTTTTTAACGTTTATTTATTTTTGGGACAGAGAGAGACAGAGCATGAACAGGGGAGGGGCAGAGAGAGAGGGAGACACAGAATCGGAAACAGGCTCCAGGCTCTGAGCCATCAGCCCAGAGCCCGATGCGGGGCTCGAACTCTCGGACCGCGAGATCGTGACCTGGCTGAAGTCGGACGCTTAACCGACTGTGCCACCCAGGCGCCCCACTGTCACAGTTTCTATCTCACTCTTACTGCTTTGTGTCTTGGGAACTTCCATGATGTGGTTTTTCACATTACTAATTGGTTTTTCAGTTTCATGTGTTCTCCTGTTCAGCCTTTCTGTTGAGATTGTTTCTCCCCCAGTCGTGTTTTAGTTTCTAAGAACTTTCTTAATTTTCAAGTTGCTCCTTTCCCTCCCATTTCTTTTGTTGTAGTAAAACACACATAACAAAATTTACTATCTTAACCATTACTAAGTGTACAATTCACTGGCATTGAGTTCACTGACACTGTTGCACAATCATCTCCACCATCCATCTCCATAATTCTTTTCATCTTGTCAAATTGAAACTCCATGCCCACTAAACTGTAGCTCTCCATTCCCCCCTCCCTCCAGCCCCTGGCACCCCCCCATTCTACTTTCTGACTCTGAATTTCACTACGCTAGGTACAAGTGGAATCATACAGTATTTATTTGTCTTTGTGTGACTGGCTTATTCACTTTGCATGAGGTCTTCAAGGTTCATCCATGTTGTAGCATATGTCAGAATTTCCTTCCTTTTTTAAGGCTGAAAATATTCCATTGTGTGTGTGTACATCATTTTGCTTGTCTGTTCACTCACCAGTGGCCATGTGGTTGCTTCTGCATGTTAGCTGTTGTGACTAATGCTGCTACAAACATGAGAATACAAATATCTTTTCAAGACCCCGCTTCCGATTTGGGGGGGCATATACCCAGAAGTAGAATTGCTGGATAATATAGTAATTCTATTTTTAATGTTTTGTGGAACCACCATACTGTTTTCAACATTAGCCGTACCATTTTACATTCCTACCAGCAGTGCACAGGGCTCCAGTTTCTCCACATTCTGGCCAACACTTGTTATTTTCTGGAGTTGTTTGTTTGTTTGTTTGTTTGTTTGATAGCAGCAGTCCCTGATAGGTGTGAGATTGCTCCTTGTTTTATAGTGGCCTTTTAAAAAAATTGATGCAGTGTGCTGTTGCAATATATTTTTATTTTTTTAATATATATATTTTTAATGTTTATTTACTTTTGAGAGAGAGAAAGAGAGCATGAGTGGGGGAGGGGCAGAGAGAGAGAGGGAGACAGACACAGAATCTGAAGCAGGCTCCAGGCCCTGAGCCGTCAGCACAGAGCCTGACGCAAGGCTCAAACTCACGAACCATGAGATCATGACCTGAGCCAGAGTCGGACGCTTAACTGACTGTACCACCCAGGTGCCCCGCAGTATATTTTTAAAGATTATTCTATTTAAAGAAATACTCTATTTCTTTTTTTTTTTTTTTTTTCAACGTTTATTTATTTTTGGGACAGAGAGAGACAGAGCATGAACGGGGGAGGGGCAGAGGGAGAGGGAGACACAGAATCGGAAACAGGCTCCAGGCTCTGAGCCATCAGCCCAGAGCCCGACGCGGGGCTCGAACTCACGGACGGTGAGATCGTGACCTGGCTGAAGTTGGCCGCTTAACCGACTGCGCCACCCAGGCGCCCCAGAAATACTCTATTTCTTGTATTGTGTCTGTTTCCCAGGACTGCCATCGCTGTCCTTGGTATCTGTGAAGGTCACTTACAGAGCTCTGGTTGAGCTTTACCCTGGAGCATTGAGTGGATTAGAATGTGCTCACAGTAGGTATCGCTTCAGGAGGACAAACAGGGACGTATCCTAAACTAGGGGTTCAGTCATGGTTTAGGAAGTTGGATGCAGTTCTCCTGTAGGTGGAGCTGCCTTCCTTTCTTTTTTCCCCTTCTTCATGTCTTGTGGCCACCTAGAATTACCTCAGGCCCAATCCTTGCCCTTTCTCTGTCATCAGGGCTGACCCAGGAAACTCTCTATGGGCCCAGTGTACCTAGCAGTCATGTACACTGTAAAAACCCTTTCTGGGTGCCAATTCTAACCAAACCAGAAAAAAGCGTTTATGAGGCACTCAGTGATATTTAAACAGTAAGTGAATATTACATTAGATTAAGGAATTAATGTTGCTTTATAAATAGGATAATGGTATTTTGGATATGTTAAGAATCCTTATCTCTTAGTGTTACATATTGAGATAATTACAGCTGAAATGATAGATTCAGCTTTGCTTTAAAATAATCCAGTGGGGGAGGGGTGGCTCCTGGGCAACTCAGTCCTTTGAGTCTTGATTTCAGCTCAGGTCATGATCTCATGGTTGTGAGATCAAGCCCCGTGTCAGGTTCCATGCTGAGTGTGGAGCTGCTTAAGATTCTCCCTTTCTCTCTGCCCCTCCCCTGCGTGTGCACGTGCTCTCTCGCTCTGTCTCTCTCAAAAAAGAAAAAAAGAATAAAATAATCCAGTGGAGTGGGTATAGACCAGTGGTTCTCAACTCAGGGTGGATTTCTCCCAGAGGACATTTGGCAATGTCTGCAGATGACTTTGGTCATCACAATTGAGGTTTTCTGCTGGCATCTAGTAGGTAGAGCCTAGGGATGTTGTTAAACATTTTACAGTGCATATGACAGTCCCCCCACAACAGAGAATTATCTGGCCCAAAATGTCAGTAGTGTGAGGTTGAGAAGCCCTGGTAGAGATTTAAAAAACTGACATATAGTGATAACATTGGAAGTAAAGTGATATGTACACAGGAATTTGCTGTAGTGTTCTCTTTATGTAAGTTTGAAAGTTTTCCATAATACGAAGTTTAAAAATATATGTGCAACTTATATTTAAAAAAAAAAAAAAAAAGCCATCAGCACTCTCTGACAGAACTTCTACTCTATATAGAGTGCTGTTTTCCCAGCTAAGTCTGAATGGGGCACACAGCTTGTTACCCAGCCTGTGGGTGTACGGGCCCTGCATTGACAAACCTTTGGTTAAATACCATCCTGCTACCCCAAGGCCTACATTCATCCACGGGTAGGCCTGGTTGACTCTAAGCTTGGGGTGTTTCCAGGCCCAGACTTGTTGAGCTAGTACTTAACCTTTCAACTGGAGGCTCTTCGGCTCTGATTGATCTCTCCAGTAGTCCAGTCCTTCTGCGTTGTCTTCTGCAGATCCCTGTTTCGGGTCTACTAATGCCACTCTTTGTTGCCTTCCAGATATGCTTTTGATTCATTAGTATTTTTATATTTCTTCTATCATTTCAATGTACTTTTGGGAAGAGAAAGAAGTAAGATTATGGATTCAGTTCACTCTCTTGAGCCAGATGTCTCTAATTACCTTCTTTTTATGCGTGGTGGACAGCCCTTTGGGATTGACATTTAACAAAGCCATATTTAGCGATAAGTCATTAATCTAGTATTTGTTTAGTGCCAAATGTATGTGAAATTCTGTCTGGGTTTTAGGTACGTGGCGAGAAACAAAGCAGATATGTAATTCTTGCCCTTGTGGAATTTATGGTGCAAAGGACAGACACTCATTATCAACTACGCTCAAATAAGTATATAACTACAAAGTGTGGGAAGTATTATCAAGAGCAGTAACAGAATGCTTTGTGAGAATAACAAGGAAGATAGTAGCCAATACTGACTGAATACATACCGTGCGTACCTGGTTACTGTGCCAAGAACTTTACATGGATGATCTCATTTAATCTGCAGGTAACTTATTTTAGAGATAAGGAAACTAAGACTTCAGATCCTAATTTACTTTTAGGAAGTCAAGAGAGACCTCTCTGGGAAAAGTAACACTTAAAATGAGAACTGAATACTAGGAGGTAGCCAAGCAAAGAACGGAGGGAGGCTATGTAAAGCAGGAAGGAATAACATATTTGAAGGCCTAAGGAAGGAATGAACTCAGCATGAAGGGTGTTAGAGGAAGAAGTGGAGTGAGCAAGCAAAGTGTAGCAGGGGATAGGGTGGGCAGGGGCCAGCGGGGGAGGTTGTTCTAGGCCAGGGTAAGGGAGTTAGATTTCCTTCTAAAGGCTTGGGAAACTATCAAAAGGTTTTATAAGAGAAGAAGATGATCTGACACGCTTTCTTAGAGACCACTCTGCCTGCTTTGGGGAGAATGGATTGGCAGTGGACAGAGGCTTACTGTGGTCCAGAGGAGAGAGGATGGGGATTGAAACTACAGTGATGGCAACAGAATGGAAATAGGCAGACACATTTGAGGCATTGATTTTAGCCCTAAAACATATTACTTGTAGCTGGGTTGGATATAGATAATAAGCAAGAGGAAGAAATCAAGGGGATATCCACGTTTCTTGAGCAGCAGGGTGCATGGTAGTGCTGACTACTGAATGGTGAGGGAAAGGTTTTAGACACGGAAGGTTTCACTGCCTGTGAAATTTAAGTGGAGGTGGCATATAGGCCCAGAAGAGAGGTCTGACCAACCAGTGCAAATGTGGGCACTGCTAGCATATCATTTGTGCTTACAGCCATCTGTCTGATCAGATTGGCTAGATAGAGGTCAGGAAAGAGTGCCAGCGTGTGCCTGGGTAGCTCAGTCAGTTATGCCTCTGACTTCCGCTCAGGTCATCATCTCATCGTTTGTAAGTTCGAGCCCCACATCGGACTCTGTGCTGTCAGCACAGAGCCTGCTTGGGATCCTCTGTCTCCCTCTGTCTCTGCCCCTCCCCTGTTCACACTCTCCCTCTCTCAAAAATAAATAAACATTTAAAAAATTAAAAGAATTTAAATAAAGAAAAAGAAAAGAGGCCAGGGACGGAGCCCTGAGGAAGTCAGACACTTTGAGACCTGTTGTTGAAAGAGGAACAGCTAGTAAGGTTAAAATGAGGTGGAGCAGCCAAGAGGTAGAAAATCAGAGGAGTGCTTTGTTGTGGGAACCAAGAGTTAAAAGTTCTTCAAAAAGGAGGGAGTACGTAGCCGGTTTGAATGCTCATTTCATATGAGAGCCACATACCAGTGTGTGTTTGAAAATTGCCATCAACAAAGAAGCATGGTATACCTCCCATCTCTTTTTTTTTTTTTTTTTAACATTTATTTATTTTTGAGACAGAGAGAGACAGAGCATGAATGGGGAAGGGTCAGAGAGAGGGAGACCCAGAATCCGAAACAGGCTTCAGGCTCTGAGCTGTCAGCACAGAGCCCGACGCGGGGCTCGAACTCACGGACCGCGAGATCATGACCTGAGCTGAAGTCGGCCGCTTAACCAACTCAGCCACCCAGGCGCCCCCTTCCCATCTCTTTTAAAAAACCTTTCCATCCCACATCTCCCTCCAGCTGCTGTTCCTTCTCTCTGCACCTCTTTATGGTCAAAGTCCTCACCTCAGAGAAGAGGTAATATCTCACTCTCTTCTCTTTCCATCTTTATTTCACTCCCTTTCGGCTTTCTCACCGACTACTCAACTGAGACCACTCTTTGAAAGGTCACCAATAGGGGTGCCTGGGTGGCTCAGTTGGTTGAGTGACCGACTTCGGCTCAGGTCATGATCTCACAGTTTGTGAGTTCAAGCCCCGCGTCGGGCTCTGTGCTGACAGCTCGGAGCCTGGAGCCTGCTTCGGATTCTGTGTCTCCCCCTCTCTACCCCTCCCCTGCTCATGCTCTATGTCTCTGTCTCTCAATAATAAATAAACGTT
Source organism: Leopardus geoffroyi (assembly GCF_018350155.1). NCBI lineage: Eukaryota > Metazoa > Chordata > Mammalia > Carnivora > Felidae > Leopardus > Leopardus geoffroyi. The sequence continues at coordinate 29,783,202 of NC_059336.1, forward strand.
AAAAAAAAAAAAAAGTCACCAATAGCTGCTGTCTTGTCATATCTTGTTTCACTTCTCTGTGAAACTCACCTACTTAAAATCTATTGACAGTATCTGATTGAGTTGATTACTCCCTCCTTGAAACACTCTTTTCTTGGCTTTTATGATGCCATATTCTGCCAGATTACTTCCCATCTCATGACTGCTGCTTATGAGTCAGTTTAGCTAGCTGATCTTTTAAAAGAATGTAAATCCAGTTATATTTCTTCCCTTTTCAGAGCCCTCCAATCACATAGTGCTTCTCATCACATTCAAAATTAAATCCACACTGCTTACCATGGCCTACAAAGCCCCAAGTCTTCTGGCTCCTGCCCATCTCTGCAGTCACATCCTGTACTAAAACTGGCCTTTGTGCTATTTCTTGAACCTGCCAAGTTGCTAAGGGAGATTATGCTTGCTGTTCTCTGTACCTAGAAAGCTCCTTGTGCAGATCTTCGATGGTTTACTTCACATTATTTAGACGTCTGCTCAGTGTAAGCACTATAGACCTTCCCAAACTACTCTAAAATAACCCCCTCTAGCCCATCAGTCTCTCCCTTTACTCTTCTTCATAACACTTGTCCTTGTCTGAAATTGTATGTTTACTTGTTTGTCAATTAATATGCCCCTACTTCCTCCAGATTGTAGGCTCTCAGTCACTTGTCTGCTTGATGACTTCTCTGTTCTCAGAGTCTGGAACAGTGCCCCGCTACAGTTACTGATCAAGAAGACAAGTCTTTGGGTCACCTGGGTGGCTCAGTCCAACTTCAGCTCCAACTTCAGCTCAGGTCATGATCTTGCAGTTTGCGAATTCAAGCCCCGAGTCGGGCTCTGTGCTGACAGCTCAGCCTGGAGCCTGCTTCAGATTTTGTGTCTCCCTCTCTCTCTGCCCCTCCCCCACTCATGCTCTGTCTCTGTCTGTCTGTCTCAATAAAAAATAAAAGTTAAAAAAAGTTAAAAAAAAAAAAAAAAAGTAAGACAAGTCTTTGAGGTGACAATAATGGATGTAATCCAGACCATATGTGACAGGATTGACCTTTGCATGGGAGGGACACGCCCTCCCTTTTAGCGAAACGGAAATGGTGAAGTTAGTTACAAACACAGACTAGTTGTATGGTTCGTGGTGGGGGTGTGGGCCTGGAGGAGGATGAGTCGGCACCTGGTTAGCTGCCATGAGAAAGGAGGCTAAGTACTGGGTGGGTAGGAAGCCAGGCCCTTTGGAATGAAGGGAGGAGTTGTTCTGTCTCTGAGCCAGATGTTGCTGTAGTTGGGCTCCTGGTAGAAGGTGGCCATGGAAAGAGGTACAAAAGAGTACCCGGCATTTTTAGATATGTAGTGCTTAAGGATCTAATGTCCCTTGCTTTAATCAGGAACGTTATTCTCTATGCCAGGAAACCATTTGAGTTTACAATAGGAAAATTGCCCTTTTACCTTCCTCTCCTATCTTACTCTAGATGGAGCCCATTGAGACTAGGACAGAGTGCACTGATGGCCCTACACACCTAGCTTGCCATCAGGATTGACATGTTCATGCTTTCAAATATTTGAGGGTTTTTTGGTTTTTGTTTCTTGGTGTGTGTGTGTGTGTGTGTGTGTGTGTGTGTGTGCGCGCTACGCGCTATTTTAGACTCTATAGCAATGAAAGAAACAGAGTCTCTGCCTTATAGAGCTTTTATTCTAATGCAGGGAGCCAGTAAACAAATGTCCAAATCAGAGGTGGGATGGGCGTGTCACTCTGGGTCCTCACCCTACCTTTTGCCTCGCCTTCCACCCACACTGGCCCTGGGGTGGCAGTGGAACATGTTCTGTCTCTCACTCACTGTCCATGGCCTGCCATCTACAGAAGCATTGAGTGAGCTCTCCATTGCATACGAAGGTAATGACGTATTCTCTCCATTTCAGATGAGACGCCAATTATTGCAGTGATGGTAGCCCTGTCCTCTCTGCTCGTGATCGTGTTTATTATCATAGTTCTGTACATGTTAAGGTGAGCATGCTAAAGCTTCTACGTTCTCTTGGACTCTGTTTCAATACCCCAGGGTCTCAGTATGCCCACACAGTCCAGAAGATAGTGAGATAAGAACAGTGAATAGGATAGAGGGGACTGCCTTGTGATACTAAAATTAAAATTCTACATAGTAATGGTTTAAAAGCTCTACGTAGTCTTCCTCAAGACCCAGCCCCTCCGCTTTGCTTCCATCTGCCCAAATCCAGTCCCCAGCTCCAGTTTAACCTAAAGCCCAGGATGGTGGTTTGAGGCTGAGGGAAAAGATATAATCTGTGTCATTGCTGTTAGGTGGGTTAAGATCCCCAGATCTAACCCTACTGTAGCAACCCCTAAAAGTACCTGAATGGAGAAGGTGTGCTGACTAGAGACCTATATTTCTAGTTGGGGTTTTGGGGGCACACCTAAGATCTAGGATCCCTGACCCTGGTGTGCTGAACTGAACCACGTGAATTAGAGTTCCCCCTTCTGACTTTCTTCAGGGTCCTCTAGATATTGTTCCTCAAACAGGAAGGAAAAGCAAGCAAGGGGAAGCCAGGGGAGAGAAGAGAGAGATGCATTTGTCCTCTTCCTGCTAAAGTTACTGCCCTGGCTAATTGGGATTAACTCTGTCCTTATCTTTGGCTTAAGCTGCTCTGTGCTCCCTCTGTTCTTTTGCAGGGATAAAGAGAAGGGAACCTTACACACCCCTACAATTTGTCATGTGTCTCCACCATTCTGCAGGAGACTTGTAGCCAGACCTGTGCCCACCCAGTCTGAAGCTCCGGGCTTCTCCCTGATTGCACCGGGGAAATACCAGCATTTTAGCTTAATAGGGATATTCTTATCTCCCCTCCACTGTATTCTACTCACTTACCCCTTCTCCACCTGGTGCGGCTGTCATCTCCAGTGAGTCCTGGAACTGGAGCCACACAGAGGAGCCATACAAGCCAGAATATACTGTTATGGCACCTGGGTTGGATTCTAGTGTGCTGAGGATGAGCAGGAACATCCTGAGGCACTCGATCACCCTGTAATGGAGCTGCCTCAGCATGTGCAGGACGTGTCTCTAAAAGAACATGTTTATTTGGTAAAGGAGATTTAGGATGCTGAATTGATACATGGAAACATAAAGCTAGTGATTGGTCTCTCCTGACTCTATGCTTGCTTTTTCACTATGAACATTTTCTCATTAGGTTTAAGAAATACAAGCAAGCTGGGAGCCATTCCAATTCTTTCCGCTTATCCAATGGCCGCACTGAGGATGTGGGTAAGGCCCCCCCTTAATGACATGGGGAACCTTCGTGGAGAAGAAAATCAAGAAATTAGGGGTTTCCCATCCTAAAAGGGCAGGGAGGGGGAAGACTTGAAGAAAGCAGTCCTGGTTTTTGGAGGCCTGGTGCATGAGATAGAACAGCCAGTTTAGTCTCCAGAGAAGGGCTGGGTCTCCAGAGCACCTGACCAACCTTCCCCCTTGTATACTGCAGAACCCCAGAGTGTGCCACTTCTGGCCAGGTCTCCAAGCACCAACAGGAAGTATCCACCCCTACCCGTGGACAAGCTGGAAGAGGAGATTAACCGGAGAATGGCTGATGACAATAAGCTCTTCAGAGAAGAATTCAATGTGAGTTCTTTGCTGAGGCTGGTGTGTCAGCAGGGAGGAAAGCAGACCGAAGGTCGGGCCTTTTGAGTCATGGGGTAGAAAACAGGTTTCTAACGGGTTAAGAGGTGAGAAATTTTCTACCAGGTTCATCTGACTCCTTTCCTATGTGATCATAGACAGGAAATGAAATAAGATTTGCCTCACCTCTCTCATCTACCCATCCATCCATCCATCATCGCATGTTAACTTTGTTTGTTTAATAAATACTTACCAAGCATCTAATATGTGTGAGGCACCAAGGATTTGCTGGGGAGCAAAAACAGATCCAGTCCCTGCACTCAGGGAACTCACTGTCCAGTAGGAAAACCCCCATAAATAAGAACAAAAATATATAAATTCAGACAGTAATATAAGACGTGAAGGACTGGTGCATAGTTGTAGGAGCCTATATTAAGAGGTGGCCTTTTAGAGTCTGGAACAGGGGTTGCAGAGTGTCTTAAGCAATAGACAATAGGAATAAATCAGTATAGAAATGAAGACCATGAAAGACTGCTGAGCACAGGCATCATTTGGGGTATTTAGATTTGTACTCTTTTTTTGTAACTCCCTTAAGGAAGCTGAACATGTTTGTGGATCTACCAGTTGATATTCCCAGCCACCAGTTCTGATTCCAGTTCAGAATTTCCTTGAAGAAATTATGTTTTAATTGAGACCTAATCGTAGGCGAGGGCATTGGTAAAAGTGGTGTGGGAAATATTCCAGGCACTGGAAATAGCAGGAGCCAAGCTATCACTAGTAAGGGTGGGTAAGGGAAGAGCACATCCAAAAAATAAAGAAGGGCTGTGTGTGACTAAAGGGCAGAGACTTGGGGAAGTGGTAAGATATGAAACTGTGTAAGGCAACTGGGCCAGGCTGTAGATGTTGTGGATTGTGATGAGACAAGAGAAAGCCATGGACCAATCAGATTTATATTTTGAGAAAAATCATTCTGGCAGCTAAATAGAGAAGAGCCCATAGGGAGACCAGAATGGATGCAGGGAGTACAGTTAGGGGCTGCAGCAGTTGTTAAGAGCCGAGGTGCTGATAGGTTGACGAAAGGTGGTAATGATTAGAGAGAGGGGGATGGACAGAGAGGAACAGTTCCAGAGTTGGCTAATTCATCAACTGGGGCATTGTTAAACTCTCAGTCTCCTTCACATCTTCCCACTCAGCCATGTGTCAGCTTTGTCTTTTAGGCTGACTCCCCTCATGTTGCCAAAGCGTCTTCCTCAGTTCTAAGTGCCACATGGAGGTATAACAAGGTCCAGTGGGAAAAGGATGACTGTTTCTTCCTGTGTGTCTCCTTTTATCAGTAAAGAAAACTTTCCCAAGAGCTTCTGAAGACTTCCCTTGTCACATGCTCTTTCTTAAATCAGTCACAAGCAAGGGAGAATTAGGCTTACTGCAACTGACTGAGATCAGTCCAGATTTTTCCTGTGTCGTGTCAGGGTTAGGCAGACAAGCCCACAGAATGGAAGCCATAGTAGCAAGGGGGAAGGGAAGAATGGTTATTGGGTGGGTGAGTCACCACTCATATCTGTTTTATCACTGAAGGGCTTAGAGGAGTGGAGAGTGATGTGAGCAGCTTTGCACTCTGAGAAAATCATTAGCAATGATGTGGAGAATAGATAGGAAAGAGGCAAGAGTTAAAGCAGGAGACCATTTACCGGGCAAGAGTTAATGGAGTAACTTGGACTCTTTTTTGGCTATTGGAAAAATGGCATTATGTAGTGCTCATTATTGATTGGGAACATTTACCTCATCCCCGAAGATAGCACCCAGCCTGAATACCATAGCTAGGTCCCAAATAGGCACTCTACTGTTTCATAATCTATAGTGCCCACTGCTTCTAGGTAATAGGGTTTGTGACCTCATGGCCAAATGTCTTTTTCTGTGAAATGAGTTTTTTGTTTGGAGGAATATTGCCTGAGATAAAACATTCCAGTAAATCCCTGGATGGAGGTGGTATTCCTAGAGGCGTGGTAGGCAGATTTAAACAGATACTGTGGTGAGAGCCAATTGCCATGCTACCATGGCCACTGTGTTCATGGGTTCTTTGGGCTAGCACCGCAGGTAGTGGAGGAAAGGGCCGAGCAACATCTCTTGGGTTTTTAACGGTGAATGCTATCTGGTGAGCATACAGGTGAAGCATAAATATTTCCTGTCTTTCTTGTTCCAGTTGTCCACCACCCAGGGATCGGCTTAGATCCTGACCTCCAGTGAGGTAGTGTGATACCTTGCTTGAAGTTCTGTTTCCTGGAAGGATTTCTCTTCTGTACTCATTCAGAACATCCCTTAAGTAGATTATCCCGTATTAGTCCACTCCCAGAATGGGCCAGTATGTCTCACAGAGCCATTTGTGCACTAGGCTGGACTTTTTTCTTCTGTTAACTATTGATATCATTGGGAAGTTAGGTGTGTCTAGAGTGGCTAGGTGGCAGGTGTTCTGTGCACATCACTTCCATCTGGTGGTAGAATTTTGTTGGACATGTTTAAATTTGTGGCTTATTAAGTCATATACTACTTAGCTGATAATGGGCAGCTGAAGTGACTTGAATATCTAGTTACCCATGATCAGGCTTATCGTCTCTACCAGAGCCCAGTGCTAAGCTAGCAACCCAGCTAAACTTGCTGACAGGATCATGGTTTTGTCCCCAAATCCTAAACTTTTTCATTATGATTTTTCTGCTCAGCCTTAAGCACAGACAATTAGGGCCCCGCAGAATCAACCAGAACCAATTTCTTTGTGGCCTGGGTTAGCTAGAGAGCCTTCTCTCTTTTCATATCACTCAATAGATGAATCAGAACAGGACACCAGCATGCCTGTGGTATAGGCTGTCTTCAAAATCTAAAATGGCTCAGTATGCATCAGTCCTTCCTAAGGAGGGAGGGGGATGGGCAAGGAGCAGCAACTTGTCCTTTATGTTGGAGGGGATATCCTGACATGCCACAGGTCTTTGACTTCCAGAAAATTTGGCAGAAGTGGCAGGCCATATTTTTTATGTCCAGCCTGAACAGCTAAGGTACATAATTCCTTCAAGTCCCGTGAGCTTGATGTCATCAGCATAGTTGTCAGGGTGATGCCCTGTGAAACAGAGAAAATCCTCACGAACCAGATCACATCAGAGAGAGGTCAAGATGATTAATCCCTGAGGCTGCTCCTGCCATGAGAATGGGAACCGCTTCATGTAGTCTTTGTGCACGGTAGAGGAAAAAACAGTTATTAGTCAATAGCTATATTCCAGCAGTTATGCTAATTTATAGAAAGGAGAGTGCATCTGGAAAAGCACCTGTAAATCGGCACCTCTACACGATTCGTATATTATAATCTGACATCCTTAAACACTGCCAGTCTTTTATGCTAGTTTATTTTGTAGTTTGCATGTGGGGAGGTGGTAATAGGAAGCATCAGAATAGCTAATACTAGTAGTTAACTGAGCACTCGCTTCATGCCATCACTAAACTCACACATGGAGATGTAGTATCTCATTTTCCTGCAACTTATAATCTTCTGTAGCAGTTCAGACCTCTGTAACTCACCTAGAGACTTAGCCTTTTGGCAAAGCTTGCATTTGCTCTTGCTATTTTAATGGTCCTCCTTATCCTTTGGATTAAGAGACCAGTGTGGGTATTCTATCACTTTCTCTAGATAGCTGTTCCAACCATACATTGGGAAAAATAGGTAGTTCCTAATGTAAGTGCAGTTTGGGCCAAAACTCTTTCCATCTCCTGGCCTGCAAAGGGTCCATTCTAACTAGCATAAAATAGTGACATTCTGGGTTCCCAGGAATTAGTTAGCTCAAGGCCAGAACCTAATAGATCCCAAACAGTGTATTTCTCTTTACCCCGGGGAGCTACCATGGTAGGTGGCTGTAGATTCTTAAGGGAAGATGAAGAGGAAGTTCATGGTATATGGCTGTTGATGTTATGGGGCAGAGTTCTTCCTTACATATCCCTAACACTGAAGGGTTCTGCATCGTGAACTGACCCAGGCCAGGAGTTGGATGCAAAGGAGCCCTTTCTGTACCTTAGTGCTCTAGGCAGTCCCCCTTCACTGACCTAGGCTAGCTGCCTCCCATTTTTATTATTAGGAGCCTCACAATGATTTATCCACAACTAGAGATGTCAGAGCCCTGGTGACTATGGCCTCTGAGGCTCCTTCCATCCCACTAACATCACGAATCTCATTTTGAAGCCAGTCCCTTCCACCAGCATCTCACTCTGGTAAAGACTGGAAAGCACTTCTGAAAGATTCCAGTGCTTTCCATACACACGTGCACTCTCTGGGAAGGCAAATGTTATCCTATCAGGGACACAGTGAAGGTGTCACTCAGAAGGTTGAGCCTCTGGGAGCCCCTGTAGCACTGATATCCCACACTTTGTGCCAAAGGCTTTCTGGGCTTTTCATTGTTAACTTAGCTGGATTTAGCATGCAGTCCAGGTTTCCACTGGCCAACCTAGCCTGCCATTTTGTGGCCAGTCTCCTGAGCTGTTACACTACCTGCAGAAGCTCACTTAACCATGTTATAATTTGAAATTCGAAATTTGGCCTTATCCAAGAATGATGCTCTTCCCTCCTTGGTCTGAAATCTCTAAAATCTGTATCAACAACTGTTCCTATGTGATTTTTTTTTTTTCAACGTTTATTTATTTTTGGGACAGAGAGAGACAGAGCATGAACGGGGGCAGAGAGAGAGGGAGACACAGAATCGGAAACAGGCTCCAGGCTCTGAGCCATCAGCCCAGAGCCTGACGCGGGGCTCGAACTCACGGACCGTGAGATCGTGACCTGGCTGAAGTCGGACGCTTAACCGACTGTGCCACCCAGGCGCCCCTGTTCCTATGTGATTTTTGATGATCCAACTCCATGAATTCCTGCAGTTTCCTCTAAGTATTAGCTCTTTTCTTTTCTTTTTATTTATGTATTTTAACCTCCAAATTGTGTTGTGCTTGTATCCTGGCTATCCATGAGCGATGAGAGCTGAGTTTTGGGGCAGTTTTCTTCCTCATAAAAGTAGGGTGCAGTGGAGAGCATAATAAAGATTTTTAGAAGTTGGCTTTCTCCCAACTCCTCTGTTTCGGCATCATTTTCACTGTCTCACTTAAGGCCCTGTCTTTCACATGAGCCACCCAGGAAAGATGTAAATTCCATTAGCATTAACATTCAGCAATCAGCAAAATACTGAAATCTTAACATTTGGTTCACCAAAATGCATGGCACAGTCATAGAAAGGCCCTAAGTTTTGTGCTGTCTTTGGACATAAACATTTGATGTTGGAGCTGGGCTTTTTCTTATTATCTAATAGTGTCGGAAGTTACCCCACACCTTGGTTTTAATGTTTCTCATTTCCTTTTAATTGGGATTCTTCCACATCTTTACCACCAGTGAGAAAATATCCCAGGCGATTGCAAGCAGTAACTGAAGTCGGGAACTATGGGTGACTTGCTCTTTCTCATCCTGTAACTTGGTTGACATTTCCTTTCCCTTCATCTGAACCCAGTGATCAGGGGTACATCGCCCTCATTTCCCCCCTCGGTCTCTTCACCACTGCCCTGTCTAATACTAAACTGCTAAGTCAGTTAAGGTTTTTTGTTTAAAAACAGAAGTCAACTCAACCAAATTAAGCAACAACAAAAACCCAAAGCATTAATTGGGAAGCATCAAGCTGGGGAAGCTGGCAGAATCAAAAGCTGATGTGGACTACTAGCCCTGGGGCAGAACAAGCCCTATCCTGGTGGCTCTGGGGCTCTCTAGGGAAGCCTCTGCTCCTTTCTTGGTATCACAGTCCTGAGAATCTGGTCTGGCACAGTGCAGCTCAGGTGTGACTGTGCCCACATCAGTCAGCCCTGGCTGGAAAGAGAAGGAGTAACATATAGGGCAAACATACCAGCTTGTGTCTACTGTCAGAATAATATGATCATGGGGTGAGGAAGGCCTTTTTAAGCAAAACACAAGATTCAGAATCCTCAGTGGAATAGATTGAAAGATAATAAATATATTAAAATATTAAATGTTCCTATGAAAAATGATGTCATAAAATGGCCAACTGTTAGAAACGGTTTGCCGCAGGTAGAGAATTTTTCATAATACATAAAGAGCTTCTATAAACCTGTGAGAAAAAAGTAAACAGTGCAGTAGAAAAGTTAATAGTTCATAGAAAGAAACCAAATGGTCTATAAACATATGAAAAGCTCAACTACATATAGTAGTCAAGGAAATCCAGATTAAAACTAACCATTATTTTGGGCCTGTTAGATTTGAAAATTTAAGATTGATGAAGTATGGGCAAAGGTATTGGGATACAGATAGTCTTATGCACGGGTAGAGCGAGTTTAAATTGGATAGCAGGGGCGCCTGGGTGGCGCAGTCGGTTAAGCGTCGGACTTCAGCCAGGTCACGATCTCGCGGTCCGTGAGTTCGAGCCCCGCGTCAGGCTCTGGGCTGATGGCTCAGAGCCTGGAACCTGTTTCCGATTCTGTGTCTCCTTCTCTCTCTGCCCCTCCCCCGTTCATGCTCTGTCTCTCTCTGTCACAAAAAAAAAATAAATAAACGTTAAAAAAAAATTTTTTTTTTTAAAAATAAATTGGATAGCAGTGGAGGATGATTTGGCAATATCAATCAAACTTTAAATGTTTATACTATCTGACCTAACTTCTGGGACTCTAACAGAAAACCAAATATGTATTTGTACGAGGTTGTTCATTACAGCATTATTTATAATAGCAAAGAAAATAAAATGAAAGGCAAATATCTGTCAAATAGCAGAATGGCTAAATTATTTCTTGCATCTATTATGAAATTCTAGGAGTGTCTGGCTGGCTCACTTAGTAGGGCATGTGACTCTTGATCTCAGTGTCATGAGTTTAGGCCCCATATTGGGTGTGGAGCTTACTTAAAATAAAGATTAAAAAAAGAGGGGCACCTGGGTGACTCAGTCAGTTGAGTATCCGATTCTTCTCCTCAGCTCAGGTCGCGATCTCAGGGTCATGAGTTCAAGCCCTGCATCGGGTTCCACGCGGACAACATTGAGCCTGCTTGGGATTCTCTCTCTCCTCTCTCAGCTCCTCCCCTGCTCATACGAGTGCATGCATACTCCCCCCCGACTCAAAAGAAATAAACTTTTTAAAAAAATAAATAAAATTAAAAATAATAAAAAATAAATGTCTTGACCTAGATTTCTAAGTATTGTTATGGGAGAAAACACATTGCAGAGGACTATACATGGTATAATCCCATTTTTAAACAATACTTCTTACTTTTTAAAGATTTTATCTTTTTTTTTAAGTAGGCTTCACACCCAGCATGGAGCCCAATGTGGGCTTGAACTCATGATCCTGAGATCAAGACTTGAGCTGAGATCAAGAGTCAGATGCCTTACCAACTGAGCCACTAAGGCATCCCCTAAAGATTTTATTTTTTTAAATAATCTCTACACCCAAGATCTCTACACTCATGACCCCAAGATCAAGAGTTACATGTTCTACTGACTGAGCCAGCCATTTGCCCCCAAGAATACTTTTTAAAGTCTGGAAAAATACTGTGAGCTATGAGCAGTGGTTAACTACAAGGAGGGTAGAATATAGGAGAGACATGATAGGGAACTTTCACTTTTTACTGAATTATTTGACTTTTTTATAAGCATATTCTTTTCATAACATTTTAAAAAGTAGAGTTTTTTAATATGGGTAAATGAAACTAATGGAGCTTAGCTTTAGCATAATATCCACTGTACTTTAATGGATATATAACATGTGGAATAAAAGTTGATGTCCCAGCTTGAACTGTGCCCAGGAGTCTTGTGATCCAGTCTCTTTGGAAAGGAATATCACCAAATGGGAAATTGTTGTGGAGAAAAATTGGACCATGGAGGTGAACAGCTGAAGGGATAATAAGCATAGGACATGACAGCTGTTTTCAGATATTTGAGGCTAAAAGGAGAGTGTGTAGCATTTCTATGAAACCCAACAACGGCTGAAAGTTCTAGGCGATGGCCTTCGTCCTAGAGGTATAAGCTGGACGTTTTAAATTGACCAGCATTTGTCTTAGAAGCATTGAGTTTATCTAAAAGAAACACTCTGAAAAGCCACTTATTGAGGTCCCTAAAGCATGTTCAAGGCTTAAAAGAAAAAGACAAAATTTAGTTAGCTTCTGAGAGGAAAAGTGACAGAGAAGAGAGAGAAGAGTGGAGACAGTGAGATGGTCTGGATCTGCCATGTCACATTGCAAGCAGGATGTGACACCCTCCCTGCTCCAACTCAGGACTCTACATCCTTATGGAGACAGCTTAACTCTTGGACTTCCAAGTAGAGGAGAATGTGTGTGTGATCTGGCAACAGAACTGTGTGGCATCTGAGTAAGAGGAAGGCAGAATAGCCTATACATTGACCGAGTTGTCTCTAAATAAATGAATCAGAGTCAGAAACCTATAGGCATCGACAGGAAATGTGTCAGGGGCTTTGGAATTCAGAGTCCAGGGAATTGGGGGTTTGGGGTGTCCAAGGGACAGAGAAGGCTCCAGCTGACCTCTGAGTTTTCCACTAGTCAGTGCAAGGTAAATACAAAAGAAATGTGTGTCTGGGTGTTGGGTCCTCCTAACCAGAATTGTTGCAATGAGATGAACTGCCTTAAAAGGAAGTAGATACCCTGTCGTGTCAGAGTCCTTAGGCACTGATGACTCTTGCTTGGGTGAGAGTGTTTGCAAGGGGATTCAGATTTAGAAGAGAATGAGACCCAGCAACCATCTGGAGATCTTAGGCAGCACAGTGAGGCAAGAAAAAAAATGAAAGGCATTAAGGATTAGAGAAGAAGAAACAAAATATGCGTTTTTGCAGAAGAGAATAATTGTCCTTGGAGAAATCCAAATACCCATCAGCTAAATTATTAGAATTAATAAGTTATTTTAGCAAGGTTGATAGATACAAAAACAGCATAAAAAATTAATGAATTTCTACACATAAGCCACAATCAGAAAATCAAATAATTTTTAAAATATGTCATTTACAGTAGCATCCAAAAGGAATAAATTTAACAAAATTTTACAGAATCTTTGGAGAAAATTATAAAAATGTTTGAAGGCATTAAAGAAAAAGCCTAAACAGTGAAGAGTTAAGATCAGTGAATTAGAAGGCTCAATATTGTAAAGATGTCAATTCTCCCCAGACTGATATATAGATTCAATGCAATTCCCATAAAAATCCCAACAGGTTTTTTGTGGAACTTGACAAGCTGATTCTAAAATTTATATGGAGGAGAAAAGATTCAAGAATAGCCAAGACATTCCTGAAGAAGAAGAACAAGGTGAGGAGACCTGCCTTACCAGATATAAAGAGTTATTACAAAATTAATTAAGACAGTTTTGTATTGGCACTGGGATAGACGAATTGACCACTGGAACAAAATAGAGAGCCCCAAAGCAGATTCATGTATGAGTGGAAACTTATTTATGACAGAAATACCATGGCAGTTTAAAGGATGGTCTTTACAATGAGTAGTGCTGGGACAATTGAGTAACCCTTTGGAATAAATGAAGTTGAATTCTTGTTTCATACCAAGGTGTAGACACTGTAATTTAAAAGACAAAAACAATGAAACATAGAGATAGTAATGGAGGGAAGTATACTTATGAACTCACAGTGAAAAAGGATTTAAGATTTAAAATGTTGATAAAGGGAAACATTGATAAACTTGACTACATTAAAATGCAGAATTTCTGTCCATAAATAGATATGACAAAGAAAACGAAAGCACAGGCCACAACTTTGTAAAATATGTTTGTAACCCTTGTACTGACAAAGGATGCGTATGTAGAATATATAAAGAACTCCCACAAATAAATAAGAAAATAAATAAGCGATCCAGTCAAAAAGTAGGGGAAACACTTGGAGGGAATCCTGTTGACCAGGAAACTATGGAAAGATGGTGAACCTCATTAATAATCAAGGAAATGTAAATTTAACCTACATTTGCTATATTTAAAGTCTGACAACAAATGTTGGTGAAGATACAGAAAAACTAAAACACTTCACATTGCTTTTGGGAGTGTAAATTGGTACAACTATCTCGAAAAACAGTTTGGCCTTATCTGGTAAGATTAAAGATGCTCATACCTGAAACTCTTGCACATGTGCACGAGGAAGCACATACAAATTAGTGCTCAAAGCAGGATTGTTAACTGTAAACAACCCAAATATTCATCAGTAGTAGAATGGATAAATAAATGGTGTGGTCTCAAAATGGAGTGCTACAAAGTAGTTGAAGTGAATGAACTTTGGCTACCTGGAGCAACCTGAGTGAATCTTCAGAATATAATGTTGGGCAAGAGAAAAGGTCACCCCTTGATTATGATTCCATTTTTATTAAAAAAAAAAAAAGACTGAACAAAAAAATATAAAATGTTCAAAGATACAGAAAGTGTGGGATACAAATAAAGTAAGGTGATGGTAAACACAAAATTCTGCGTTTACTTGTGGGAGGAAAAGGAAGAGGATATGAAGAGGAAGGGCCCAAAGAGAACTTTTAAGTTAAATTGTGTGATGGAGGGGCGCCTGGGTAGCTCAGTCGGTTAAGCATTTGACTCTTGGTTTCGACTCAGGTCATGATCTCAGGGTTTGTGAGTTCAAGCCCAACATCAGGCTCTGGGCTGATAGTGAGGAGCCTTCTTGGGATTCTCTCTCTGCTCCTCCCCTGCTTGCTCTCTTTCTGTCTCTCGAAAATAAATAAATAGACTTAAATTGTGCAATGGATATCCTTTTTTATAAATATAAAAGTTGAAAACAATTTTTTTTAAAAAAACTTGACACTTAAAAAAAAAATGATTTCATTCATAACCTGGCTTCCAGAAAGAGCTTAAGCAAGGGATGACATGGTCTTTGATGCCACCTAGTGTTTCTAGAGATTTTAACATCTGGTAGCCTTCTGGTTCAGATGCTTGTGCCTCGCTCCGTGAACTAGGTTTTTCAGAGTAGAAACTGAAAGTATAGAGTTCCCTGCCCGCCCCCACCCGCCCCCCACCTTATTTTCACCCCTGCCCTGGATTCTTCAGTGTGACCCTTTGCATGTAGCACCAAGTTCTCTGGGTCAGGCCCTTTCTTTTCTCTTGCCAAACAATGGTGCCTGTTTCTCCCTAACTTTCCTTTTAGGGGTCTCAGCCTTGCTGGAGACCTAGTTTTCCTGCATCGTCACTATGGGAAGCTGGGAATGCTGATTGGACTATAAGGTGTGGTCATTGTCCTAACTGACCCCTGAGGCCTATTTTCAAGAGTCTTGCTGTCACTACTTGTGCTCTACATCATTTAAGCAAGGGGTGTACGGAAAAATAATGTCTCTGGCTTGTCATGAAGACTTGTATCTCATCCTGCCCTGTAGCAGGGTGGAAACCTATGGACATCTAGCCTGTCTGGAAGAAGAGAAGGCAAACCAGGGGTGAACTGGGAGATTCCAGTCTTCAGTCAGGTCTCTGTTCCATGTGTAAGAGTCCAGCCCAGGAAACTCCCTTTTCCCCATTAGGTATTGGCAGCACAGGGTCTAAGGAAATGCCTCTCTCCGTAAAATGACATGCAGAACCTGCAGGACTTTAACTCTGAAAGGAAATTCTTATGAGCGAGTGAAGGCAGGTGGACTATGAGACCCTGACTCCTGTTAGAGTGTCCCACTTTAGTTTCTCCTACCGTGATCTTGCTTGTTCCTGGGAAGTGTATTTGTTCTCTTCTTAAAGCTTTTGCATCTGTCTGGAAAAATTTGTTGCGTTTAGGCTGGCATTTCTTTTATTTAATGGTGCACTTTGATATTCAAAGCTAGAAACCTGAGAGTCATCCTTTATTCCTGTCTCTCTCTTCCCAACCCACCTTCCCATCTCTAATTCTAACTCCAGAATATGTGTCAGATGCATCTTTCCTTGTACCATCATCCTTCATGCTCCCATTCTTGCCTTCCCACTGGTCCCTTTTCCACATAGCAGCCAGAGTGATTCTTTAACATGTAAGTTGGAGTACAGTTGAAAAGCCTTACATGGTTTTCTCATACACTGAAAATAAAATTCAAACCCTCTGTTCAAGGACCTACATGGAATTGTACATACTATCCTTGCCAAGCTTCTCCCCTCCACTTCCTCTTGCCATCCTCACCAACCACATTCCACGTTGTCTACCGAATACCCTCACTAACCTTTCATTCGCCTCACACAGCCAGGCCTTCTCCTGCCTCCGGGTCATCACTCATGCTGGTCTCTGTGCCTAGAATACTACTTTCCACACTTCTTCCTCATCGAGACCTACTCTTAATCTAAATTTGGGTATTTATTAGGCTTTCTGATACTTTCTGTAGTAACATTCTGTTCTTTCTTTCATTGTACTTATCATGGTATGTAATTTATATTTATTTGTTTTATTTGTTTAATGTCTTTCACAAGTTTGTACTGTCCTTGAGAACAAGGACTGTGTATATGACTGATTCACCACTGTTGGCTCTGTATTTATCCCAGCACCTAATAGGTACATAATGTTTATCTGTCAAAAAAAATAAATGAAAAGTAGTACATGAACCATGATTTACTTAACTGTTCCCCTACTGTTGAAAACTGAGGTTGTTTTCAGTTTTGGGTCGTTCCAAACAATGATAAAGTAAATAATTTGAGCAAAGATTTTTATTTCCTCAGGCTAGATTCTCAGAAGTAGAGTTGCTAGGTCAAGAGTATGGATACTTTTAAGGCTCATAAAACATATTTCCAAATCATTTGTCAGAAAGGTTATCTAGGTTGGAATTTGAAACTTTCTTTTTTTGCTTTCTGAATTTTGAATATATGGAGCATGTAAGAAGAAAGCAATTCAGTTAATAAAACTTAGCTTCTCACTCCTGTAAAACTAATTTATTGAATGCTTAATCTATGCCAGACTGAGATTATGGTATTTACTCCTCATGTGGCAGATATCATTAGCCCAGTTGTACAGATGAGGAAATGTCCTAGAAAGTTTAACAGATTTTCTCAAGTTCATACAGTCCAGACTATCTCATGTCAAATCATTTATTTCTACCCACACACTTCCCAGTGCTAAAATGGTGCAGATTCAGTGTCACTTAACCCAAATCCTCTGCTTCCTAACTGCAGTGTCCATGTGAATGCCCTCTCACCCATCTGTTTGTCCTTGCTTTCTTGCCACGTGGTACGGGAGACGGGGCTGTCATACCCTTCAGGTCCCTAGAGAGGGCTTAACTCAGCTGACCATCCAGACCCCTCCTGTGTGGTTCACTCTGAGATGCTTCTCATCTTTGCATGTTGGTTAACATGGGGATAAATGGCCCATCCCTTCAGTTCTGTCCCCATCCTACAGGGGTGGTCCATTTTGACCCAGCATTGTAACAGATCCCTAACCACTCAGTAATCATATAAAGAGCATGCTGCACTTTTAGTAACAGAAAGGGTATTCTGCCCCCTGGTGATTCTTGGTGTTAAACTCTAAGGAGCTTGCAGGCTATATTTAGAGGAGAGGTGCACTGTCTGTGTTAGGCTGAAAGTATTCCCTGGGCCCATCTTTTTCCCCCAAGTAAGGGTACAACTTGCTGTCAGGTTGGGGGATAGTGCAGCATTTGGCATGTTTGGTATTTATCCCTGTTAGTAACTTCCTGTAATTTCTCTTAACCTTTCAGGCTCTCCCTGCTTGTCCTATCCAAGCCACCTGTGAAGCTGCCTCCAAGGAGGAAAACAAGGAAAAAAATCGATATGTCAACATCTTGCCTTGTGAGTGTTCGTAGAGTTTCCTGGCGTATAATCTGAAACTGCATATCTAGCCAGATTTTTTGAGGATGGAAAGAATCTCGTGGTTGATCATAGGAGAGCTGGTAATAAGAGTAGGATCAAACCTTTGGGCTCGGAGAGCCTTTGTGGATCCCAGAGTGACCCCAGGTGCTCATCAAGTCCAATGAGGAGCTTGCCCATAGGCCTCAAGTTTCTGGGTCAAGAGGAGCAATTTCACCAGGACCGGATAGGAAGTATGTGGTTGTTACAGGTTTTTGTAGTGCTTATCGCAATGAAATCCTAATACAGAGTTCTCTTCATTAACCCCTTCCCAGAGTTAGTCATTGCTAGTCAGTTGATTTATAACCTAACAGACATTTGTCTAGGCCAGTGGTCTCCAAAATGGGGTGTGTATAATCCAGTGGGATGGGAGAGCAAAATGTTGAACTGTGCTTTGTTTTTATAATTGCCTTTTCAAAAAATATCCTTTAAAAAAATTTCTGGTGTATTTTTGGGTACATACTATAATAGAGATCACTATACTAGGCCTTTATAGATACTGAAGTTTTCTTATTAATATATGAATATATGCATATTACATAATTTTTTTTAAATGTAATTGGTATCCTGGTTACATTGTTCTGACTTTTTTCTTTTAATGGTGTATATTGGCAGTTCATCTGTCAAGAAACAGAAGCATTCACTTTCCTTTTTATCAACTGCTTACTGTTGCATGTTGTGAATATATCTTAATTTATTTAACTAGTCCCTGAATAATAGCTGAGATGTGTCCAAATTTTTGCTGTTATAAACAGTGCTGCACTGACATCTTAATACATGTGTGTCTCTGTGCACATAGGCACAGATGTCTCAACCGGGCTGGTTGTACCGTTAACTGATACGTTAAATTTTTTTTCTAGATGATCATTCTAGAGTCCATCTGACACCAGTTGAAGGAGTTCCAGATTCTGATTACATCAATGCTTCATTCATCAATGTAAGGAACTTGAGCTTTTCTCATTATTACCTTGAATGACCATTGGCTACCATTACTGGCTCCTTCCCAGCTGCACATTAGAAGGAGTATTTGTGATGGCAAGTTTTCCCTAAGGAGTCTAATTTTTTTAAGAAACTTCTTTTTTTTTTTTATTATTTTTTTAATTTAACCTGTTTTATTTATTTATTTTAATTTACATCCAAATTAGTTAGCATCTAGTGCAACAATGATTTCAGGAGTAGATTCCTTAGTCCCCCTTACCCATGTAGCCCATCCCCCCTCCCACAACTCCTCCAGTAACCCTGTTTGTTCTCCAGATTTATGAGTCTCTTCTGTTTTGTCCCCCTCCCTGTTTTTATATTATTTTTGTTTCCCTTCCCTTAAAGTCCTCATATGAGTGAAGTCATATGATTTTTGCCTTTCTCTGACTAATTTCACTTAGCATAATACCCTCCAGTTCCATGCACGTAGTCGCAAATGGCAAGATTTCATTCTTTTTGATTGCCGAGTAATACTCATTGTATATATATGTATCACATCTTCCTTATCCATTCATCCATCCATGGACATTTGGGCTCGTTCCATACTTTGGCTATGTCGATAGTGCTGCTATGAACACGGGGGTGCATGTGTCCCTTCGAAACAGCACTCCTGTATCCCTTGGATAAATACCTAGTAGTGCAATTGCTGGCTCGTAGGGTAGTTCTATTTTTAGTTTTTTGAGGAACCTCCATACTGTTTTCCAGAGTGGCTGCACCAGCTTGCATTCCCACGAAAAATTCTTTTTAAAGACCAGGTAGTTTTATGTGTATTCTTATGTTTACCCTGTCATCATTCCCAGAGATTTCCCATGCAAAAATCTGAATCTAAATGTGTACTTTTCTATAAGAGTCGGTGAATCCTTTATTGAACTTATTCAGATGACTAAGAACAAAAGCAGGTCTTGTTATCTTTAGTAAAAGTATGGGAGAACAGGGCAAGAATATCTGACACCAGGTAAGTCTGGTTAGCTGTGAGGGAAGAGCTGAAACTGGGAGGGCATTTTTTAGTGGTGATTTAGAGAATGTTTACAGAAATGGTTTAAGAGACTTGAGTACATTTTGTGGGCTGTGAGGAACCAGTAAAGAAGGTTTGAGAAAGAGAGAGGGAAAGTGACCGCAAGCTAGCAAGAGCAAACCTGACTACCGAAGCAGGATGTGTGAAGAGAACAGTGATAGAATTTGCACACCACAGTTCACAGCAGCATTAATCACAGTACCCAAAAGGTGGAAGCAACCCAAGTGTCCATCAGTGGATGAATAGATAAGTACAATGTATATACATACAGTGGAAAAGGAGGAAATTCTGACACATTACAATTCTGAAGACATTATACTGAGTGAAAGAAGCTGGCCACAAAAGGACAAATATTTTCTGATTCCACTTACACAAGGTACCTGCAGTGGTCAAATTCATAGAGACAGAATGTAGAGTGGTGGTTGCCACGGGCTGAGGTGAGAGGGGAATGGGGAATTGTTTAATGAGTAGAGAGTTTCAGTTGAGAAAGATGAAAAAGTTCTGGAGGTGGATGGTGGTAATAGTTGCCCAGCAGTGAAAATAAACTTAATACCACAGAACCATACACTTAAAAATGGCTAAAATGGGGGGCGTCCAGGTGGCTCACTTGGTTAAGCCGACTTCGGCTCAGGTCATGATCTCACGGTTCATGAGTTCGAGCCCTGCATCAGGCTCTGTGCTGACAGCTCAGAACCTGGAGTCTGCTTCTGATTCTGTGTCTCCCTCTCTCTTTACCCCTCCCCTGCCCACGTTCTGTCTCTGTCTCTCTCGCTCAAAAATAAATATAAAAAATTTTTTTTAAAGAATACTGATGGAGAGATTAGCATTGAACATGAGAAACGGCATTTGTTCCCCTGAGATTGATGGTAAAGGAGAATATTGAATAGATAGAGATGGTTTGTAGATGTGGGTATTTAAGTTTATTTATTTATATTTTGAGAGAGAGAGCATGCGAGCAGGGTTGAGGCAGAGAGAGAGGGAGAGAGAGAGTCCCAAGCAGGCTCTGCATTGTCAGCACAGAGCCCAATGTGGGGCTCAAAGTCATGAACCATGAGATCATGACCTCAGCCAAAATCAGGAGTCAGATGCTTAACCGACTGAGCCACCAGGTACCCCACATCTGTTTTCTAAGAAGTCAAGTGCTGGTTATCTGGTGGAAAAAAGGGGATTGGACTATGACATTAGAGTAATGAAAGTTTTAGAGTAGCTTCTGAGATCAGTAAGAAAGAATACTGAAAAGAAAAAAAAAAGGGCATGTCTAGCTGCACTGAGGGGCCAAGATGGAAACCATTGATGTGTACGGCCTCAGTTGTGTGATTTTTCTCTAGCTGTACCCTAGGATTGGTAATATGCAGAGAAGTTGTGGTATTCAGACAAAGGGGCTGCTTCAAGTAGTCAGCCATGTGCTAGAGGTTCAGTAGAGAAACGGAGTAACATTTGGAATGAACTGCACTAGGGAAAGGTGGTGGGGTCAAGGAACTCTAGGTCTTGAGAAGGTGGAAGAACAATCTTGGGATAAGACAAGGAGAAAGATGGAGGAACAAGAGACTACCCAACAAATAGGCTATTGGGTGAACTTCAGAAATGGAGCAGTCCAGACATGCTCACTGGAGTAGATTTGCTGACATTCTTGTATGTTTTTAACACAATGGTCATGTGTTTATAGTTGGAGGAAAAGGCAGCCTAGAAGAGACATGATGGATGCCGCTAGATAAGGAAAATAAAGAAAGGCTAGTGATCAGCTGGGATTCCAGGCTTCTTTCAAGGATTGTGATGAAGGGGATGGGAGGAACAGCTTGACTGTTACACAGAAGAATATAGCAATATATTGCTATAGAATGTATCCATGTGTAGATAAAAGAATACTCAACTAAAAGTGGTCTAGATGGGAACATGTATTTATCTCATATAATCTGAAGACAGTTGTAGGCCAGTTCTAGCATTGGCTGAGTCCGTGACTTTCTTAAGAAGCACCCAGATGCTCCCATCTTTCTACTTGCTTACCTTCTTTCTGTCCACGTTATCTTTGTGGTCACAAGATGGCTGCAGCAGTTCCAAGCATTCCTTATAAATACAACAAACAGCATAGATGGGGAACATTTCTGCATATGCTTTACCCTTTTTAGGGAATGTGACCTTTTCCAGAAGCTTCTGCAGCACCATGCTCTTCAGGGTCAGCAGGCCAGGGTTGGATCACATGCTTATACCTGTCTCTAGTCACTAGATAGGGCATTGAGAATTACCGTGATTTACCCTTCTGAAGCTGGGAGTGGTCACCTTACAAGCCAGTGGAAAGTAAATATCCAAACAAAATCATGGTTCTGATGGCAAGGAAGAAAGGGAAGAGTGGCTTTTTTAGTTGGTAACCAGCATTGTGTATCACCGTAATCAATTTGCCTCCTCCCTGCCTTGAGGGTGAAGACAGTCAAAAATTAGTTGGATGTTAAGGACATTCACTTTCGAATGTCCCCTTTCTGAGAGCTTTCTACTTTTCTTCCTTTCTGGTCTTATACTCTAATAAACTTTTGCCTGCTGCTCAAAAAAAAAAAAAAAAAAAGTTGGATGTTAAAGATGGTAAGCAGTAAGATGGGTTTATTCATGGTGGTGGTGAGTAAGGGTCTAGGAGGAAACAAGACCATTCCTTTGACTATGCTTAGTTGGAGCTCACGTTGGGGCATCCTATAATGCTTTGATGGTTACTGAAGAGTTATTAACAGGTGAGATGAAAGTTTAGATGAAGAGAGTTAAATTTCGGACCCTTATGATCTCAGTGAAAGTAGAAAGGCAGGAAAAAGCTTAAGGTTAACTATGAATAAGAGTCAGGGATTAAAGAAGATTTAGGTCCACGGGTTTTTTTGAGCACCTGCTTTGTGCGGAGCACCGTGTGGGTAGGCTTAAAGGTTACAGAGATAACATTTGGTCCCTGTTACGACACACAGACCATTGCCTTTAGTGAGCAATGTGTATGAAGCTAGTATTGCCAAGTTCTGTGGGACTTAGTAGAGAACCATTCAGACAACTTGGTGATCCAGTAGAGCTAAATATTGAAGGGTAACTCTGAGATCAAGAGAAGAAAGATGGGCAGAAACTTCAAAGCAAGAGGAGAAGCATGAGCAAAGTCAGAGACTGGAAACTGCAATCTTAGATTATAAGGTATAAGATGGGAAATTTTAAAAAAGAAAAAAAAAGATAGGAAGTCATGGGGGAATTGGTAGGGACTGCGTCTTAGAAGGCACTGAATATTAGATGTGTCCACTGGGGTTCTTAGTTGCAGACAACAGAGTCCACTTTTTATCTACCCTCTTGGTCAAGAAAGGGTTTATTATACTGACTGGGTAGCTCACAAAATCTGTGGGAGAGCCAGTGAATCAAGCTAAGGTGCTGTCAGCAAGGAACAGAACAGCTGTAGATGAGCCCAGCTCTCCCATGTGGCTTGAAAACCTCTGCACAGGTGCTACAGAACTGGATGCTTCTGCTGCCATACTTGGCCAAAGACCCTCTAGCACAGTCACCTTCTCACATTGCTTATTTACTTCTGCCCCAGATTTGGTATGGGAACATCTGCTAGTAACAAACTAGATCTTATACAGAAGTGAGCTGCAAGGGAATCTGGGGAATATAGCTTTTCATTTCTGAGCCTCTATAGTAAGAAAGTCCAGCTACAAGGAGGTGGGACTGGGTGCTGAGTGAGCCATCTTGCAGTATCTGCAAATTTTCAGTACAGCTAAAGGTTTTGATTAATTCTCTAGGCAGTGAGGTTTAAAGGCGTTAAAGACAAGGAGTGATGTGGCCACATTTGTTTATTGATCATTTAGGTTTACCATGTGCAACATGGATTTAGGAGGGACCAATTGGATAGTAGCAGGGTACAGATAATGAGGGCCTATGGAAGGGTTGGAGAGGAAGCAACAAAGTAAAAACTTTAAAGGTAGAATCTAGCACTTGGTGATTAATTGTATATGTGAGAGACTATAGGGTGATACTCCGTAGGGCGTATATGGAGTATAGGGTGGTCCACATGGGTGTATCCACCAGACAGTTGGTCATATTGATCTGGAGTTCAGAGGAGATATTCCAAAGCCATGGCCTTGGAAGTCATTAGTGAAAGAAAAGTGGGGCCTGGGCGCCCCCAGCCTCTGCCAGGCACACTGAGCAAGAGGGGCTCATGAGTGACACAGAGGGAGACCAGGAGAGAAGAGTATCTCAGAGGGAAAAGGATAAAGAAAGCATTGAGGAAGTATCAGGTTGTCAGCAGGGTTAGAAATCACTGGGAAATAAAGAGCAGATATGCTTTGGACTTGGAGTATAGGGGCAAACAGTGTCCTTTGCTGAAACAAATAGAGGACATTTATTGTAGGCTGTCAGTTATTCACACTTAACCAAACTTTTTCCCTCTATTGAAGAATAGTTTCTACAACAAAAATGTAAATATTTAAAGTGTAGAATTCAGAATTGCAGTGATAACAGTTCTGCTGTCATCAGCATTATAAAAATATTTGGGGGGTGGGGGGACTGGGTGGCTCAGTCGGTTGAGCATCCGACTTTGGCTCAGGTCATGATCTCGCAGTCTGTGAGTTCGAGCCCCGCGTTGGGCTCTGTGCTCAGAGCTCAGAGTGTGGAGCCTGCTTTGGATTCTGTGTCTCCCTCTCTCTCTGCCCCTTCCCTGCTCATATTCTCTCTCTCTCTCTCTCAAAAATAAACATTAAAAAAAAAAAACCATTTTTTAAAGCCTGTTTATTTTGAGAGAGAGAGAGCATGAGCAGGGGAGGGGCAATGAGAGAGAGAGAGAGAGAGAGAGAGAGAGAGAGAGAGAATCCCAAGTAGGCTCCGCACTGCCAGCATGGAGCCCGGTGCAGGGCTTGAACTCATGAACCGCAAGATCATTACCTGAGCGGAAATCAAGAGTCAGGCGCTGAACCAACTGAGCCACCCAGGCGCCCCTAAAAACATTTTTAACAATTTTATTGAGATGTAATTCACATACCATAATTTTTACCCATTAAAGTGTACAATTTAGTGGTTTTTAGTATATTCACAGATGTGTGTAATCATCACTATCCAACTTTAGAATGTTTTCATAACCTCAAAGAAACTTTCACCCCCTAGCTATTGCCTCTTATAGAACATTTTGCCTCAATAAGAGCTTTATTGTTTGGAGCACCTGGGTCGCTCAGTTAAGCATCCGACTCTTGACCTCAGCTCAGGTCTTGATCTCCAGGTCATGAGTTCAGGCCCCATGTTGGGCTGTGCACTGAGCGTGAAGCCTGCTTAAAAAAAAGAAAAAAGAACTTTATTGTTTATTTACAGTTAACCCCCATTTCCACCCCTGGCAACCCTTTAACAAGCCCTTTTCACAGAGAGCTGAGATGAAATGTGGGTCTTGAAGAGACGTGGTTCCCAGCACCATAGAGTGGTGGCAGCAAGCAGGGGGGAGTGAGACCTAAGGTTCGGAAAGCACAAAGGTCTGAAAGCAAACGTGACATTGGGCACAGGAGGTGATGAAACCGACAGTGACACAGTTGGCAAGTGGGTTTTCAACCTGGAGTCTTACCTTAGATGTGTAAGAGTATATAGGGTCTTTAGAAGTGTTTATTTTTAACTCATAGGAATGTAGCTACTGGAGCAAGCTAGTTTTGAATTTCAGAATTCTAAGATGTCTCAGAAACCAGGCAGTCACATTTTATCTTTCCCTTGATCATAACACAAGGAAAAGCAGTTTTGCCTCATTCTAGTTACACCTTATTGGTTAAGCAGTGCTGCCATATCACAATATCAGCATGCTTTCGTAGGGGACATATGGCATACTCTTGGTTGGGACAGGAAGCGCTTTGTGGCTGGGCCCTCCAACAGTGCTTTTTAACTATTCATGGCCCACATGCTCCTGTGAGAATTTAGCAGTGCCTTCTTGTGGAGCAGGGATATGACATGGCTTAACATACTCTAAGAGCTTCTCAGCCAGTTAAGGCTTTCTCAGTTTTCATCTTCTAATGATTAAAAACATTTGCAGAAACGTGAATTCCCCTTCTCAATAAAAACTGTAACAAGCTCATTACTGACTCTAAACACATCTAGTTCTGGGCCTAAAGCTTTCTACTGTGCTAGGAAGGAACTCAGCCCTGCTCTGGTTTGAACTAGAATAGGACGTGGCTTCTCAAACTCAGGCCCCCTCCTTTTTTCTGCTACTGCCTTGCACACTTGTATTCCACACCGTTTTCTTGGTGTGAAATGGTGTCCCATCTGTGAAGCTGCCTCCTTCCTCACTGCCCACTTTATGTCTGTCTTTGAGCAGCAGAGGGTGATTTACAATCCTTAAATCAGATGATTTTCACTTACCTAGGACTTCGCAAGTGAACACTACATTAAACAAGAGGTTGAAAAGATACATAACTAAAACAAAGACTGAAAAAGAAAGTTACTGCCAGCTGTTAGTTTTTCAGAGGCCCCTTTTCTGTTACATGGCATTCCCAGGCCCCTTTGCTTCTTGTCTCCTACTACGTCATGGAGAATCCCATTGTCTAACACTGGGAACTATTCCACATACCCACAGGCTATTCCCCAAAAGTTTTTATACCTGGGTAAAGCATTATCAAAGAAATAACCCCTTAAAAGAGAAGAACCCCTTTTCCTTCCTCATGAGGGTCCAGCTTCATCCCTGGAACCACCACATATGCTTCTGCCTTAGAGGGTTCTTGTCCATTAACATTAACACTAAGACCTAGATTGTCAGCTGCTGAGAAAGCATCAGAAACAGTCTAGCTGCTGGTCTGTGGTGAACCGCGGAGGCGGGTCTCTGTTCCACAGGATGGGGTTTGTTAAAGTTGTCAAGAATAAGGCTTACTTCAAGAGATACCAGGTGAAATTTAGAAGAAAACGAGAGGGTAAAACTGATTGCTATGCCCGGAAACGCTTGGTAATTCAGGATAAAAATAAGTACAACACACCTAAATACAGAATAATAGTTTATGTAACCAACAGAGATCTCATTTGTCAGATTGTTTATGCCCATATAGACGGAGACATGATAGTTTATACAGCTTATGCTCATGAACTCCCCAAGTGTGGTGTGAAGGTTGGCCTGACAAGTTATGCTGCAGCATATTGTACTGGCCTGCTGCTGGCCCACAGGCTTCTCCAGGCTTATCTCCATGGATAAGATCTATAAAGGCCAAGTAGAAGTGACTGGAGATGAATACAATGTGGAAAGCATTGAGGTCAACCCGGTGCCTTCACCTGCTGTTTGGATGCAGGGCTAAGAAAGAAGTTAAAAAGAAGAGGTGGAACCATCCCCAAATGTCTGTTGCCCAGCAGAAAGATGGGGTAGCTCAGAAGAAGGCAAGCTTCCGTAGAAGCTGAGGAGTGGGCTGCTGAGAGCTAATAAACCAAACCACAATTTTCTATGAAGATTTTTCAGATAAAGACAATAATACACTTATTCATCCAAAAAAAAAAAAAAAAAAGTCTAGCCTACGAGTTGGTATTTGGATGTTCTTACATCAGTGTTCATTAATAATTCCCTTTGAGAAGACTACCTAGACCATGTGATCTTTGTAATCTTTGATTCCTGATACCCAAAGCTAATCCTTTGGAAATTTCTAGAATGGAAATCTTGTTAGTGGCCTGGACCTTTTCACAGGGGAGGCTTTGTTAACTGGTTGGGAGTCTGGAGAATTTCATTCCTATCCATTCTTGGTTCTCACTTTCTTTTTCTCCCTCCCTCCTCTCTTACCCCACCCTCAGGGCTACCAAGAAAAGAACAAATTCATTGCTGCACAAGGTAAAGTAAATGACAATTTTTTACTTTCAGGCTTAACCGTGAGCTTATTAGTGGGCTTGGACTTTTTCTTCCAAATGCTAAATAGATTAATCAGAATGCTGTAACTTTTCTGTAATTACTGTCACCTGAAAGAAATGCAGTCTGCCTTGCACATTTATAATTAAGGGCCTTCATCTTGATGACTTAGTATCCAGGGGTCCTGTAAAAGTAGTCCATTTTTGTATGTGCATAAAAAGGACTGGAAAAGGCTACACACACACACACACACACACACACACACACCCCACAGTCTGATGAGGTCCTCTGTTTGGGGGCCCTATGGGAACCTTAGATTCAGGCCAGGCAGCTAAGAGTTTGAATTTGAATTCAGTGTCCGGAGAGCATCGGCCACCTCACAGGGTCCAGGCTGGCTCATCTCCTCCCCCAGTTGTTGAGCCTGAGCTCATCTATTATTCACAGAAAAGCGGTCTAGGAACCCTCAGAGCAGGGACCCAGTGCCATTGCCTTGTACGTGCTCTGCACATGTTTCCATAGTCCTGAGTTTTAACACATGTCTTCCACCTTTGGGATCCTAGCAAAAATATCTCGATGTTTGCAGCACTAAAAATAATGGATGTTACTGGTGGTCCATCAAAGTCCATTGTTTTAGTCATTCAGCAAATGTTTTTTGACTCTCTGTTATGTGTCAGGCACTGCCCTAGGTGATGGGGATATGTAAAGGGATAAAACAGGATATGGTTCATGCCTTTTTGGGGCCCTTAGTTGGTAGAGGACAGTTTACACCAAAATTAACAAGTTTCGATAAGTAGCTATACTGATGCAATAGCAACTAGCCACATGTGGCTATTTAAAATTAAAATTTTAATTAACTGAAATTAAATAAAATTTAAAATGCAGTTTCTTAAACATACTAGTCACATTTTAAGGCTTAATAGCTACATGTGGCTAGAGACTAACATACTAGTACAGATATGAAACATTTCATCATTGCAGAAAATTCTATTGGATGAGTACCATGGTAGAGATAAAACAGATAGAGAGGTAAAATAAGGTGGTTAGGAAAAACCTTAGATCCTTCTTGCCCTTGCAGTCTCCCACTAGGGCCTGGCCATTGCCTAACCAGGCCCTGCTTTCTCTCACCCTCTGTAGCCACCCATCAGGTCAGGTCTACCCTCTGAAGCCCAACTCAACTGCCCCCTACTCAGTGATCATTTTAGCACGAACAGCTATGTGCAGTCTCTTCCTCTCTCTATTTGCCACGGGGCCTTGTTGATGCTATTGTTGAACAATATTCAATATATTTATTGAATTAAGGTCACCTGTGATTTTCTGATGCACCTTTTCTCAGACTCCCATCTTCTTGAACCCCTCCCCAATACTTCACACTCCTTGAAATTCTCCCCTGTTATTCCCTGACATTCAGTTCTCGATTTTTCTCACTTTTCTAAATATCCCTTCTCTGGCTTTTCTTCTTTCTGCCTCTTAGATATAGTTTCTCCCCAAACCTGTGGATGACTACTTTCTTGCAGCTCCATTCTTATCTTTCATGGCACCATTTCTCTCAGGTCTGCCTCTCCGTCTGCTCTTCCTTAGTCTTCCTCCCAAGTTTTTCTATCTGAACTTGCATAATGCTTCAGATCCCCAGGTTTCTCTGTTTGGCCCCTTCTTTTCTTCTCTTCTGTATTCTCTTTGAGAGACCTCATCTCATACCTCCCTGTTTGACTGGCTACTGCCTCTCTTGAGCTTCTGAGCCACATTTTCAAACTAATTTTCTACCCCTTCACCTGGATATCTCCACATACCCGTCCACATCAAAAACTAAAATACGCCTTGGGGCGCCTGGCCGGTTCAGTTGGTGGGACATGTGACTCTTGATCTTGGAATTGCAGGTTTGAGCCCCACATTGGGTGCAGATATTACTTAAAATCTAAAAAAAAAAAAAGAAACTCACTAAAATATACCTCTCCTTCAGCCCCCAAACTGCTTTTTCTCCTGTATTCTCTGGCTGTCACCATGACTGGAATGCAACCCATCTAATCAACCAAGCCAGATTTGGGATCATCCAAATCTCCTACCCGTTCCTTTCTCTGAATATGAGTGGTCCTCTTATTTCTTTCTCCAAAATCTGTCTTCTCTGTCACACTGTCTTACTCCTGTCATCTCTTCTAGCTGTGTTGTCATAGCCTACTGATTGGCCCTCCAGGCCCAGCCTTGCTTCTTGAGTTCCTTCCACGAAAATGGCCTTTCTTGATGCAAAACTTTTGTTAGAACTCCTGAAAATCCTTTAACGATTTTCCATTATCTATAGAACAAGCCTGCCTTAGTCTGACCTCTGATTATTAGATTAATTAATTATTAGATTCTGATACCTTACCTGTCTTTCCAGCTCTGTCTTCTGCCACTCCGTGTACCCTCCACAATCACCTTATTGAACTCCTTATAATTCCTGGACATCTCATGCTCTTTCTTGCTGCTATCCCCTGCGCTTCTGCCTGGAGCACCTCTTCTCCCTATGTCCCCTTTCTAAACTCCGATCCACCTGATCCACCTGAGCCTAACATATGGCTCAGATGTCACCACCTCCAGGAGATTTTTCCTGACCTTGCCAGGCAGTGGCAAGGCCTCTGTGCATCTTTTTGGCGTGTGTCCACTTCTGCCATTATTTGTTTTTCTTCTTGTTACTATTTTTTTTTTTTTTTAACCAAAGGGAATATAAAGTTTAAGAAAGTCAAAAGGGTATTGCAAGGCGTATAAAAACAAAATGTCCCCCCCCTTTCCTCTTCCTTTCACTCTAATTCAGCCATTTTTATCTGTTGGTGACTTCTTAGGATAGATAATTTATTTAATCCTCTTACAGATTACCTCACAGTCAGACAGACATGCATACACAAATCCTTTTTCCCCATTCTTCCAATACAGTTAAATCACAATTTGGGGTTAAGACAATATTTATTATTTACATTATTATTACTGTGCTAGTATTATTTACAGCTAAAGTACATAGTATTCAATGATGTTCCCCCCAGACTCTCCACTAGAAGTATGTATTTTCTCTCAGTACCTTCAGATACATGAGGTTTAATTCTTTTTAAATTTAATTTTTTAATCTTGGGATCCTCCTAGAACTTTTTTCAGTTGCCCTCTAGCCTCAGAGCTCCCATCTTGAGCCTTCCCTTCACCAATACCCAGGGAATCCCATTAGCCTCTATCCTATGTTAGCTCCCATTTCCTTCTCTTTGTTTGCGCCCTCATTTTTGTGAAGAAATCTTTCAGGGGCTTTCCCAGAAAGGCTGGACTGGGGTAAATTTTAAATTCTAGCCTGAGCAAATCAACCTGTCCTCTCTGTGGCTAACGACACCCACCTTAGAACATGATAGGAAGGAGTAAATGAGATGCAAAGCACTTAGCTCACTGTCTGGCCAGTAACACAGGTATTTAGCAAGCAGTCATGATTTCTAGTCCTCATTTATAATACCCTTGGGAGACATTATTTATGTTCTCTTTACATTTCGACAACATCCCACCCCCCACTTCACTCCCTAGTGAAGTACCTGGCACATACAGAGTGGATGGGAAATGTTCAGTTAGTAGGTGGGTGGATGGATTGATGGATTGGATATTTAGCTGGGGACACGTGGGCACAGGCTTCCAAAGTCAGGAATGAATGTTCCCAATTTCCCAGCAGATTTCTTCCCCTTGGTGTGTGTTCTCCTCATCTTTGCTATTGGCTACTTTAGGACCAAAAGAAGAAACAGTGAATGATTTCTGGAGGATGATCTGGGAACAAAACACAGCCACCATTGTCATGGTGACCAACCTGAAGGAGAGAAAGGAGGTGAGTGGAGACATTAGATAGACCAGCATAACTAGCAGAGGAACTCCTCTGTGTTTGAGCCTGGGCTGTCTACCCTTTGTGGTTCCTGTGCCAGTCATTGATCAGACAAAGCCCAGGCCACTGTGCTTATCAGACTTTCCTATGGCCTGGAAGTCTCAGATGAACTTCAGAGGTGTGCCTAGGGCATGTTGCCTATGTCTGATAGTCAGACAACTCACCCTGGTTTCAAAACAACCTGAAGGAAAGGTTGGGCCATTTGCCAAGAAAAGCTACAGAGGAGCTTTTTTCCCCCGTGGCTTCTCCAATCCCTCGTTCCCCTGGTTTCCTGCACCTTCTCTGAGTCAACAGAGGAAACTGTATGAACTGAGACCCTGTGGGGTGCAAGGGAATCAGAGGCCCTGGTCTGATCATGCACTCAACTTTCTGACTGATTCTTTTCCTTTTGTGTCTGTGGCTGCCAAGTCCATGCCTGGCAAGGCCCTTCACTGCGCCATAGCTAAAACCAGTTCTGAGTTGTAGATCAAGCCCCAGAGAATAACCCCCATTCATGACAGTCTTTTCCTAGAATGGCCCTTAAATTACCTTGATCCCCACTCTGAGGTGTTGAGTGTGTTAATCAGCAGTTGCACAGTTCTTAGGAGGGTTGGTACTAGGGCTGGGCTGTAGGTTTGTTTCCTCCAACCTGACCTCTGACTCTCAGAAGCTGTTCAAGGTCCAGGCACCAGAGAAGGCATCACTCTGCCCTGGTTACCCCCTTAGCAGGTTGCTGGTTCCAGGGAATCAGGCAGGCCTGTCCCTAGACCATGACCTGGCATAGTGGAAGGGCACATTTTGTAGGTAAAGTAGCTTTTGATTTGCCCTGAACTGAGGGAACAGGGGTGGGAAAGAGCAAGAAGTATAGGGCTGGGGCTATGTATAATTTAAGAGAGAGTGCTAAACAGGATGGAAGCTGAGGGACTTGAAAAAAGAAGTTAAATAAGTCTGCAGTTGACGGAGGTGAGAGAAGAGGCCTTCTCTGGGGACTTCTGTCTGGGCTTTTGTGCTCCTTTCCTTCAGGTCCTTCACATCTGCTGGGGGCAGGAGGTCTGAGGTCATCAGGTGATGTGTGTCTGTTCCTTTCCAGTGTAAGTGTGCCCAGTACTGGCCAGACCAAGGCTGCTGGACCTATGGGAATATCCGAGTGTCAGTAGAGGATGTGACCGTCCTGGTGGACTACACAGTGCGAAAGTTCTGCATTCAGCAGGTACTGCCTCCTTCCTCCTTTCTCCTCTCGTATTTGGGATCTGCTGACCACTAAGAGAGTGGAACAAACTGGGCCATCCCCCCTCTTATCCAGGGTGGTCAGGAATCACTGAGTGTGAGGTATGTTTGGACTCTGAGATTAGAGATCTGGGCTCCCAAGGAACTTTGTCAAAGCTAAGGGAGGAACATTTTCATGACTGGGAGAAAAAAAAGTATTATTGAGATGGAGTTTGATCATCATCGGGATGATGTATGTGCATCAGGAGGTGGTATAATCTTCTGGGGACTTGACCCACCTTCTCCTTTCTTACTCCAAAGGCTCCTGACATCAAGGATATGGTGGGCCCTCCTCTTGGTCCTCCAGAGTGACCCTGGAGGCTTGAGCAAAAGTTGCCTTCAGAGCTGCGGGGTGGTGTGGTGCTATGAAAAGGGGACTTAACAAGAGTTGGGAGACCTGCATTTTAGTTCTGATCTTGCCATTAACTAGTTCTGAGACCTTGACGGGGTCACTCAGCTTCACGGAGTTTCACATTTCACACCTGTCCGCTGGGAATAATAGTAACAGCCCTGCCTACCTCCATGGGGTTCCTGGGAAGAGATCCTGTCTCCGTAGTTCACACTTCCTTGGGTTCACTCTCATCTTCCCATTGTCATTGACCACCACAGCTGCCCTGGCCCCCAAGCCTCACCTCCCCTCCCCTGGCACTCCCCTACCCCAGGTTATCAGGGCCAACACACAAGATCTCCTCACTCCACAGGTGGGCGATATGACCAACAGGAAGCCACAGCGCCTCATCACTCAGTTCCACTTTACCAGCTGGCCAGACTTTGGGGTGCCTTTCACCCCGATCGGCATGCTCAAGTTCCTCAAGAAGGTGAAAGCCTGTAACCCTCAGTATGCAGGGGCCATCGTGGTCCACTGCAGGTCAGTGTGGCTGACCCTTGGCTCCCCATATACCATATTCTCCCACGGTTAGAGCAGGGGAAAGCATGGGGGCCCTGGCCGAGGAGAGGGGGCTAGCACAGAGCAGATCAGCTGTTAGGGTCCTGGGACAGCAGCCAGAGAGACTCCTCAAGTTTTGGTGCTGGGTATAGAGCATTTGAGGAAAGAGGGAAGGGTAGTCCTCCAAGATTGGGGATGGGCAGACCACTGCTATGAAGCCAGAGAGCTAGATTGAGTGCTGCTTTGTGTACTTGGAGCCTTCTGACCTTTCTAAGTGTGGAGGTTCCCTAGTCCTAATAAGTAAAGGTACAGAGTCCGGGGTGCAGTGGGATTGTTGGCTCCATGAGAGTTCCAGCTAGTCACCATTCAGAATTAGAATTTAGTGGCCTGAAGAAAGAGCCCTGGCCTATGCTGCCCCCTCCCTGTATGTTCCCACAAGGCATGCTGGCCGTCCCAGTAACACCCCTGCTCTCTGGCTACAGTGCGGGTGTAGGGCGTACAGGTACCTTTGTTGTCATTGATGCCATGCTGGACATGATGCATACAGAGCGGAAAGTGGACGTGTATGGCTTCGTGAGCCGGATCCGGGCACAGCGCTGCCAGATGGTGCAAACAGATGTGAGTGATTTGTGGATAAGGTGGAGCGGGGGGGGGGGGGGGGGGGGGGGGGGGCGGGGGGGGGGGGGGAGGGCACATTCCAAGACCAAAACATCTGCTAGCCTCATGGATTACTCAGCTCCTAGGTTATTGTAAATGATCAGCATGCAGTGTAATGAAGGACCCTTATAAATTATGTATTAAAAGAGACACGGAGCATAGAGGAAGTTGTGCCTACGGGAATTGGGAACACAGGTGTCATTTGCACTAGACTCCTAAGGATAAGGAACAGGTCCTAAGAGAAGCATGCAGGCAGCTGAGAGAACCAGTGCCCACAGAGTTGTGACACAGCTTGGCCATGTCCAGGAGCAGCAGTGGCCGTGTCCACAGAGCAGCAATCCGCTCTGTAGTTGGGGCATGGGGTTCAAAGCGCACAGCACTGGAAGGGAGCCTGGCAGAGGTTTTGTGTGTCACCAGATTTTGACAACCCCTTCAGATTATTAAATGTGTGTTGTCAGAATGAGCAGGAATTGGATCTGTCCTTCTCTCCAGGCTTCCAGTCTAGGAGGCTGCCAGAGTAGGACCCTCCCTCCTAAGTGAAGCACCCCCAGAGGGACTCATGCATTTCAGGTCCTGCCCCGGGACGAGAGTGAATGATTTTATTCCTGCTAGGGTCAAAGGAGAAAGTGGACTGGAGTGAACTGGAGGTGGGAGGGTGTGATCTGTGCTGTGTATAACTGAGAACTCGGGCATCGTGGCGTTTCAGATGCAGTATGTCTTCATATACCAAGCCCTTCTGGAGCATTATCTGTACGGAGATACAGAACTAGAGGTGACCTCTCTAGAAACACATCTGCAGAAAATTTACAACAAAATCCCAGGGACCAGCAACAATGGATTAGAGGAGGAGTTTAAGGTGAGTTGGAGCTGAACTCCTTCATTCAGACTGGAGGATTCACGTGCTCTGGGGAATCCCCTTGTGAGGTATGTGGGTGGTTAAGGGGTTATGTGGGTTTCTGGTCCTTTACTCATACCCTAGTCACTTTCAACCCATCCTGTATGTTAAAATCACTTGGTGGTATTAGGAGGAAAGAAAAAACAGGCAATATTTTTTTTAAGTCCCCAAGTCTGCCCCCCCACCCCCACACACAGGTGATTATAATGCAGAAGAACAGCAAACCTTTCCTGTAAGGACCAGAGAGTAGATATTTTAGGTTTTGCAAGCCATGTGGTCTCTGTTGCAACTACTTAAAACCGTTGCTGTAACATAAAAGAAGCTACATATAGATGCTATGTAAACAAATGAGCATGGCTGTGTTTCCATAAAAGTTTATTTATAGGCAGCAAATCAAACTTGGCTCATGGAGCATAGATTGCTGACCTCTGCTGTGTGCCATTGGACAATGGTTCTTAGCACACCTAAGGAATATGTCACACCCTTGTCAATACAAGTGTTCCCAGAAGAAGAGATTCTGGGTTGCAGTGGGAAAGACCACATCCCTTAAAGCAGTTCTCAAACCGTAATGGCACACAGATTACCACAGGATCCCGTTAAGGTGCAGGTTCTGATTCAGCAGGGGGAAATAGAGTTAGGGCCTAAGATTTTTCATTTCTAACACAGTGAGACTGATGCTGGTTTCTGGGCTACACTTTGAGTAGTAAGGATCTAGAAGGAGCCTCAGAATCAGGAGAAGGGAACATTTGCATTTGAATAAAGTTTTCTAAAGAGTCCAGTCTTCCTCTGGCAGAGCAGCGGGGAGAGAGGAAAGGCAGGCACACTCCTTCCTATGAAGCTAGGATCCTTGCTCCAGGATCATAAAGTTCCAGCCCCAGGGAATCCCAGAAGGGTCCACAGGAGCCCTCAAGGCAGTGTTTCCCAAACACTTGTTCTTGGCTTCTTCACTGAGCTTATGACAGAAGGAACTGGGTTCCAGCAAGAAAATGTGGAAATGGAGGTCAGGGCTCTAGTGAGGAGCAGTAGACGCCAGAGTAGCCTAGAGATGCAAGTCCAGTGAAGGCATCATCTTGCCAAGTTATGGGGCGCAGTAATGTTTCCCCTCTCCTTCCAATTCAGAAATTAACATCAATCAAAATCCAGAATGACAAGATGCGGACTGGAAACCTTCCAGCCAACATGAAGAAGAACCGGGTTTTACAGATCATTCCATGTAAGAGCCCTCTCCCCATCCCAAAGCCTTAGTGTCCCATTCCCTCCTTCCCCTTCACCCCTTCCACTTCTCAGGTACTAATTAATGATCACCTTGGAGACAAGAATTAGGGCACTGCCTCTTGTCGCTCTCAGTTCTTCAGTGGCTTCTGGAAATGAAAAAGCATGAAGGCCAAAGGGTTTCTCCCTCCTGCGCTGGGAACAGGCATGTTATTGCCCAGCTGGGATGGGTGGGAAGGAGAGATTGAAAGAGAGCCTGGAGGTGATGTTGGGGAGCCACAGCTGCTGTCCTTCCTGCAGATGAATTCAACAGAGTGATCATTCCAGTTAAGAGGGGTGAGGAGAACACCGACTACGTGAATGCATCCTTCATTGATGTAAGTGGTGGCTGTGTCCCCAGAGCTCCCCACCCTCCATGGAGACTCAGCAGGGCCTTGCAGTGCCACCCTCCCAGTGCTTGGGAGGGTTGTCTTGGAGTCAATCAACAAATACAGAACTGATACCAACCTGTACACTAGGTCTTCCAGGCCCCAGAGAGCAGAAGGTGGGGAGGAAACAGAGGGCACACACCAGAGTGATAGCTAGAGGGAAAGCTCATAGCACACAGCAAAGGCTAAAAGCCTCTGGTCCTTCCCATATCTGTTCTCTTCATCCCAGCTCCAAACCCCCATCCCTCACCCTCTTAAAAAGAGACTAGCGTGTCACACAGAGTTTGGTCCTTGACCAAAGGGAGCTCTGCCTGGGATGAGTTTGCCTCCAAGCAGCCCCATCCCATCCTAGTGGCCTGTCTTCTTTGCTCTCCCCTCCCTGATTAAACCACCTTACTCCTACCATTGACCTGGCCTGCATAGGGCTACCGACAGAAGGACTCCTACATCGCCAGCCAGGGCCCTCTTCTCCACACCATTGAGGACTTCTGGCGAATGATCTGGGAGTGGAAATCCTGCTCTATCGTGATGCTAACAGAACTGGAGGAGAGAGGCCAGGTGAGCTCAAAGAGGTCCTGGGCTGTGGGAGAAAGAGACCACAGGAAAAGGGGCGGAGGGGAGCTAAGAAGATATGTTTGGCATAAACTGCCCAAAGAGCCATATCCAAGCAGCTGATATGTGAGCAGTCTGGAGCTTCTCTCAGGACTGGAAGGGCAGTGTGATCTGAGTCCCCAGACAGTTCCCACCCTTTTACTTCTGTCCTGAATACAGTTTGCCCCGAGCCTAGCGTTGTGCACACCTCCTCCTTCCACCCCCCCCTGGCAGGGACAGAGCTGGTGAAATGAGGGATGCAGAGCCAGACCGAGGCTCTGATGTGGAGTTCCTGAGTGTCTTTAAGAAGAGGGTGCCTTCCAGGCCAGAAAAATGAACCAAAGGACTGTGGGAAGATGAGTTGCCTCTTTGCAGACTACAGTAAAGGAAACAGTGGAACTTGAGAAATAACAACAACAACACAAAAGGATATTTATAAGTTAACATTCAGTTAACAAGGAAATCTTTAAAATTTTTTTTTTCTTTAACATTTATTTATTATTGAGAGACAGAGAGATACAGAGCGTGAGCAGGGGAGGAGTAGAGAGAGGGGAAGACACAGAATCTGAAGCAGGCTCCAGGCTCTGAGCTGTCAACACAGAGCCCGATGCGGGGCTCGAACTCAAGAACCACGAGATCATGACCTGAGCTGAAGTCGGTCACTTAACCGACTGAGCCACCCAGGTGCCCCAACAAGGAAATCTTTTAAAGAAAAATGTCCTCTAGTCATTTAAAAAGTAGAATTGCTTGGGAACTCTGAATATAAGGGACCATAGAAGCCCCCTTAGGTCAGCTCCATTCAGTGTAGGAGCTCTCTTAACACTGTTCCTGAGTCACCGTGCAGCCTCTACTGAGCACTTTGAATCTCAGAGATCGCTCTTTCTCTGCGTACCCCCACCCCACCTCTGCTGGGTGGCCCAGTGTGTGTTCACACAGTGTTTCTGATCTTAAAAACTCTCTGTGCTGTGGTTAGAGTGCAGTAAATGGTTGCTTCGTTATGCCTGGCCCGTGACTTAACAGGGATCAGAATTGAGAGAAGCCAGCAAGGGCCTGGTGATAAAGATCTTTCTGAGCCACAGTGAAGAGTTTAGACTTTATAGGGCAGTTTAAGAGCCCTTGACAATATCAGATTTGTGGGGTTTTTTGAAGTCCTTCTGGCTGAGTGAGGACAGATCAGAAATGAGCACACC
This sequence comes from Leopardus geoffroyi, assembly GCF_018350155.1. NCBI lineage: Eukaryota > Metazoa > Chordata > Mammalia > Carnivora > Felidae > Leopardus > Leopardus geoffroyi. The sequence continues at coordinate 29,821,396 of NC_059336.1, forward strand.
AAAGGCAGAGAGGAAGTCGTGGCAGTACTGCTGGTGACCTAGACTCAGGGATGGTGACAAGGGGTCTGTCCCAAAAGATAGTGAAGAGATGCATGGACTGGGCAGGGTGAAGAATTAAGGATGACACCCACTTATGACTCACTGAATTTGCAACCAATTAAAAATAAAAATTACTAAATACATCCTACATTAGTTGTTACCAGCTACATCTTCCCCGTTCTGTACTTGTACAGTTTGTTTATTTTAATCTTGATACAGTTTTTTTTGTTTTTTTTTTTTTCAACATTTATTTATTTTTGGGACAGAGAGAGACAGAGCATGAACGGGGGAGGGGCAGAGAGAGAGGGAGACACAGAATCGGAAACAGGCTCCAGGCTCTGAGCCATCAGCCCAGAGCCCGACGCGGGGCTCGAACTCACAGACCGCGAGATCGTGACCTGGCTGAAGTCGGACGCTTAACCGACTGCGCCACCCAGGCGCCCCTAATCTTGATACAGTTTTATACATATTTGCACACCCAGCTGTTCTGTGCGCCAAGAATTTTTTCAGGCTTAATCGTTTAGCACATTGGCTATTCTTTCCAGGTTTCCATCACGTCTCTAATCAACAGACATACTTCATGGGTCTTCATCTATCATTAATGACAATACTGATGAAGTGGAGTTTTGGGGCACAGTTCCTGGCTCTGCAGTTGTGCAGTGAGCTGCTGTGTTATCAGGAACTAGGTGTGTGTCTCCTGGCCCTCTGTGACAAGCTAGGATGGAAGGTGCACATAAACCACAGACCTGCACGAGGTTATCCCCACGCCCCCTGCCTCCAGATCTATGATGGACAGGCCCACACTGCAGGCAGAAGAGCCGGGATGGCAAGCCCAAGTATCCTGTCTCCATCCACTGCCCTGGAAGGAAATGTGGCCCAGTGAATACCTCACTAAATACATAGGGATTTAGTCAATTGATTGAGGCCCGTTCCCCGTTCCCCTTTACCTACCACTCGGCCTTATGCCTCTGTCTTTGCAGGGCCAGGGAGACAGGTAGCAGCTCTTGCCCTCAGAAGCTTCTGAAATGAATCAGAATAGGATATTAATAACATTCTTTACAAGGCCTCACTGCCCCCCAAGACCTAATTCCGCTTCGTCTTGTCAAGTGTAGCCTCCAGGGAGGCGAACACAGTAAGCCTAACTGATACATTTATACAACATGACACCACCACTGCCCACGCCTGGTTTTAAATTCTCAAGGAAAAAGTCTTAATTCCAAAATGTAAATTTTATATACATTAAAATCCCAAAAGAATTAGAACTTGAAATCCAGAGTCCTCTTCTCCCTGTTTTCTTTTTCTGCTCTATCCTAACCAGAGGGGTCCACCAAGATGCTTGTGAGGCCTGGGTGCCCTCAACAGCTGTAAGTTGGACCGTTCGAGTGGGCAGAGCAGTTCCAGCAGTTTCTGCATGAGGACAGCCCAACCCAAGGTTGTGTGCCCCTTACCCAGTGTCGGCAGAATGAGATTGCATTAGGCACCTGCCATAAAGCGTGTGTCCCCATAACCGTTGTCAGCCTCGGACCGTGCTAGAGACTAGTTGCTGTCCAGGGGGAGGAAGTTAAAGACAGCAGGAGAAAAGACACAGAAGCTTCTGCTGTAGCTTCTCTAGGCTCTTTTCCAGAATCCATAACCCGAAAACATAGATCTGAGATTAAAGCCCTGTTCCCAAGTATTCTGCTGCTGGACTTGAACACATCTATTCCCAACCTCCCATCCTCTGCTACTGATGATTTTAACACCTGCCTTATTGCCCCTTAGAGGCCCCTATGCCTGATGCCTGCCTCTGCTCTTGAAGGCGTAAGTATCCATGTGGGCGACCCACTTATTCTTGGTCTTTCCACCTCTTGGCTCCCTCAGCCACCCAGTCAAATCACAGCCTTGTCCCTGCCAATATCTGTGCTGCCTTTGAGATCTCAACCCTGGGTCCCGCCCTGCTTACCATCTGCTGATCGCCAGCCTCACTACTTCCCTCCTCTTACTCCAGTTAAGTTTTTCTCTCCACCAAATCTCTAGAGTGTGACCAGGGCCCGGGGGCATAAGAGCACCTGGCTCCACGTCTCCGACACAGACAGTTTCGCCACTCACCACTGACAAAATCCACAGACCGAGAGACACGAGTGGAGGTGAAACAAGAAAGGAATTTATTTCAGTGAGGCCGACACTGGGACGATAGCAGACTAACATCTCAAAGACTATCTCCAAGTGCTGAAAATATTTCTAGGTTCATGTAAGGAAGCTGTGGGACAAAGTTCAGTGAGTACGTGCAGGTGGGCAAAAAGGTCAGGTCGATCATGGTCAGACATGTGGGGTCTTGCTGAAGTCATGGCAGTCATTATTGCCTCAGGGATAATTTCAGTTCCCATCCCTGGATGCTTTGTTTGCCGGATCTTTTGCCTGCGTTAAGAGAGAAGCTGGAAAGAAAATTAATCAGAAAGTACAGACTGAGGTCAAAATGGAAGTGGTTAAAATCCTCTTCCAGAGCCACCGACTCCTCCACTTTTCAGCCTGGGACACCCCACTCATGTTCCCACCTTCCTCCCTACTCTCTCTAGAGTTTTTGTGATTTGTCATTATTATAATCCTTCCCTTGCTAACATCTGTTATTTCCCCCGGTCTCTTACTTTCATGGCACCTTATCTCTCAGCCTGGCTCATTTTTCTCTAAGAAATCAGACAAGAGCAGGTTCATCTTCCCTCCTGCAAGCACCCAGCCTCCTCAGATCTGTAGGCATTTTCTCTCCTTCTCTCCTGTTGCAGCGGGAGAGGGTCCCTGCCCCTCTCTATCCACCTGTCCACTGTGCCGGGCCCCCCCCCCCCCCCCCGCCTTCTCAAGTGTGTTGCTGCAGCGCTCTCCAACCCAATTACGCCAACCAGCCTTCGCGCTGTTGCACTTCCTGTCTTTACAAGATGAAAATCTCTCTCCTGTCCCACAGTTCCTTCCCTCTGCCCCCCGTCTCTCTGTACCCCTTCCTTCCCAGCACAACTCCTTTGAGGAGTTGGCTTCCTTCCTTCTACTTCTGTCCTCATCCTGTTCCTTCTCGGTCAGGATCACTGGTGACTGCCTTCTTGCCTTCCAAAGGCCTTTCTTCTCTCTTGTCTCTCTGGTCCTTTTATTGCAGCATCTGAACACTCAATGCCTCCCGCCTCCTCAAAACACTTTCTTCCTTTGAATTCTATAATATCACCCCCTCACTGGCCTGGCAGTTCCTTTCATTTTCTTTGTGACCACCTCCTCCTCTGCATGACCTTTTAATCATTGAGGTGTCCTCGACTCAGGCCTTAACCCTCTGTAGTTTGTCTTAACACACTATCTTTTGAGGACCTCATCTAGTCCTGTGGCTTGAGATGCTGTCTATACTCCAGAGTTCCCCAAATCTGTCTCTAACCCAGCCCCCTCTTCCCACTTGTGTATCCGCATACCCACCCGATATCTTCACATGGCTCTCCATTGAGGATCTCGAACTCCACCTGGCCCAGATGAAACTTGATTTCCTCCTTCCCCCATACTAGTCCACCCCAGTCTTGCCATCTCAGTAGGTGGTGCCGCCTTCCACCCGGTTGTTCAGGGAGAAGTCTAGGAGTTCCCTTCATCGCTCCCCTTTCCTCACTCCTCACACCGGTGAGGTCTGACCTGTGCTGACCATATCCGCTTTTCTCTAGTGTAACTACTGACCCGTCCTAGAAACCACCATCCCCTCACCTGCACCACTGAAGTAGCCTGGCAGCCCGTCTACCTGCTTCCATTCCACCCACTTTTAGTCACCTCACATGGCAGCCGGAGATCATTTTGAAAACATAAACCTAACTGTGGTCACTGCTTAAAGTCCATTTGGGGCTTCCTGAGATCTTGAGGGGAAATTTACTTATGCATACAAAATTTAGGAACCTTTCATATTGATATCTAGTCCCAAGACTTGAATTACATTGTTCTTCCTCACAGTGTCCCTTGCTCATTTTAAATAGTTTCCATTTTCCCTCGTTCCCTTCTGCCCTCTAGCTGCTGAGTGGAGCATGGCTTCTGAGATGGATCACAGCCTACTCCCTGCGAGGGGGGGGTCCCACCTTTGCCCTTGCTTTGTGTTCTGCACAGGCCTGGTCTCCAGCTCACATCTCCCTCCTCAGCAGGATCCCAAGGCCTTTGTAGCCCTGAGCGTCAGTAGGTACGGCTGCTGGCCCCTGTTCTGGATTCCTCAGGTCCCCATTCTGCCTGCTTAAGGAGGGGGGTTCCTCTCCTTTGGCCCAGAGAAAAGTCACCCCAGGAGATTTCTAAACTGGAGCTGTTCTTGTGTATTCCAGAGCCTTCTCCCTCAAAACTTAGTTCCCTAACTCTGTATCCCTGGAGGCCTCCTTCCAGTTTGCTCCTTTTCTTCTCTGTTGTGCCTCACCACTAAGGTCTCAAATACCTGAAAGCCATCAACTGTGGGTCCGTACTATTTCTTTTTCTAGTCATACTGTGATTCTAGCTCATACACTTCATTTCTCTCAAGCCCATTTGGATCTTAGCACTGGTAATGGTTTTAAAGTTCCAGTCTTCACTTGTAGCTGGTAAGCTGTGTAAAGGCAGTGTTGGGAGGGAACTATGGCAGCAAAACTCATTCCACTCACTAATGCCCTAAAAACCAGCATAATCTCTTGTTTAAGAGCCTTAATTAGAATTTTTTTAAGCTGTTCTTCTTGAGAAGAGGTCCCAGGGCCCCAACCCCCAAGGCATCCCCAGGGCCCCCAGTGGGCACATTGTGGAAAAGCACTAGTCTATGACATTGCTGTGATCCACCACTTTAATAATTCTGTGTTTTAGAATGAGCTCAACATCATTTATAAAGTGGGTAATGAATGATTACACATATGAAAAGCAAGAAGAGTCACTAAAATGGACTTCTAATGATTAGTTTATTCGGACTGAGAGACTATTGGTGATTTTTATTTTTCTACTTCTCATAATTTTCCCAGTGAATGTAAAATACATTTGTGGTTGAGGATTTTAAAATTGCCAGTAGTGAAGTGTCCGAGATCTTCACCGAAATGCTCTGAAGAAATGGACAGTATAACTATATTGTTTTATTTATGTATTCATAGCCTGACCCATTCTGCAAGCATTGAACAAATTCATTTACCAGATACTGAGAGCCTACCACATGCAGGCAGTGTGCAAGGTGCTGGGGAGACAAAGATGAAAAGTGGCAGTCGCTGCCCACAAGGAGCTGTGGAGGAAATTGAGCCAGATGCCAGCAAGACAGGCCATAAACCATCTCCTGCTCACTAGCAAGGACAGCAGTGCGGGTGCCATTGCAGGATCAAAAGATAAAGAAGAGGGGCTCCCGGGTGCCTCAGTCAGTTGAGCCGACTGGTTGAGGTCATGGTCCAAGGGTTGTAGGATCAAGCCCCGTGTCAGACTTCGTGCTGAGCATGGAGCCTGCTTACGATTCTCCCTCTCTCTCCCCCAGTCTGTCTGTTTCTCTCAAAAAAGAACAAAAACAAGATAAAGAGGGAAGGGATGATGGGGTGCTAGTGTGGCTCGGTTGAGTATCTGACTTCCACTCAGATCATGATCTCATGAATGAGCCCGCGTCGGGCTCTGTGCTGACAGCTCAGAGCCTGGAGCCTGCTTGCGATTCTGTGTCTCCCTCTCTCTCTCTATCTTCCCCTGCTCGCTCTCTGTCTCTCTCTCTCTCTCTTTAAAATAAATACACATTAAAAAAAAAAAAAAAAAAGGAAGGGGATGAAAGGGTGCTGTGGCCTGTGCTGTCTGAAGCACCATGGCTGGATGGGAATGTCACTGGGGTCAGTTGCTCTGGCTTAGCAGTCTGACATATGTAAACATCTGTAAGATGTGGAAACACCCCAAGGGAACAAGGGATGGGGAGGCATTGGAGCAAAGACATTTCTCTCCACCCTGCCATTGAGTGTTGGATGCAGCTGAGGTGATGGTCAGAGCTCTTCAGAGATACCGTAATATATTGCAAATTAGACTGTAAGTAACACCGAAATGTTAAGGGATTATGTCCAGTAAGGGAATTAAGTTTTCAAATTTACATTTGACTCGTGAACAACATGGGGGTTGTTGTTGTTCAACCCCTAGCACCCTGTTCCCACTTTGTGCAGTCAGAAATCTGTAGGGGCACCTGGGTGGCTCAGTCAGTTAAGCATCTGACTTCCGCTCAGGTCATGATCTCATGGTCTGTGGGTTTGAGCCCCGCATTGGGCTCTGTGCTGACAGCTCAGAGCCTGGAGCCTGCTTCGGATTCTGTGTCTCCCTCTCTCTCTGCCCCTCCTCTGCTCGCTTGCTCTCTCTCAAAAATAAACATTTAAAAAAAAAATCTGTATATCCCAGGGATGAAAGCTATAGCATATGGAATATAGTCAGTGGTATCATAATAGCGTTATATGGTGACAGATGGTAGCTATGCTTGGGTGAGCACAGTATAATGGATAGATGTGCCAAATTACTGTGTCATATACCTGAAATTAACACTGTGTGTCAACTGTACTTCAGTTAAAAAAAAAAAAAAAAAAATCTGTGCCGGGGCATCTGGGTGGTTCAGTCGATTAAGCGTCTGACTCTTGGCTTTGGCTCGGGTCACGATCTCATAGTTAATGAGTTTGGGCCTCACATCGGACTCTGCACTGACAGCACAGAGCCTGCCTGGGATTCTGTCTCTCCCTCTCTCTCTGCCACTCCTCTGCTCTGTCTCTCAAAATAAGTAAACTTAAAAATTTTTTGAGAAAAAAAAAAAACCTGTCTATAGCGTTTGACTCATCAAAAATGTAATGAATAGGGGCTCCTGGTGACTCAGTCGGTTAAGTGTCCCGACTTCAGCTCAGGTCATGATCTCACAGTCCGTGAGTTCGAGTCCCGCGTCAGGCTCTGTGCTGACAGCTCAGAGCCTGGAGCCTGCTTCGGATTCTGTGTTTCCCTCTCCCTCTGCCCCTCCCCTGCTCATGCTCTCTCTCTCTCTGTCTCAAAAATAAAATAAAAACATTAAAAAAAAAAAAAAAAAAAAAAAAAAAGATTCCCTCTGCCTCTCCCTTTGCCCTCAAAAAAAAAGTAAAAAATAAAACAAAACAAAAAATGTAATGAATAGCTAGCCTACTGCTGACCTGAAGACTTATCGGTAACATAAACCATTAGCACATATTTTGTATGTTTTACATATTCTATGCTGTATTCTCATAATAAACTAGAGAGAAAAGAAAATGGCATTAAGAAAATTGTAAGGAAGAGAAAATACATTTGTACTGTACTGTATTTATCCAGAAGAGTCTGTATATGAATGGGCCCATGCAGCTCAAACCCGTGTTGTTCAAGGGTCAGCTATAGATGTCCTAGTGAGGATCAGAAGTTAATTGGAGTGATATTAAGTAATGTAATGGCACTGAGGTTTTGGTACCTTGGAGATGAAGTGTGTCCAGTAAGAGCTGGCTAAGAAGGGACCAGGCAGCTCAGAAGGCAGCCCTGCCTCTGCCACACATCATATCCCGGGTGCCTCACCTCTCCCATTTGTCTCTCCAGGAGAAATGTGCCCAGTACTGGCCCTCGGATGGAGTAGTGTCCTATGGAGACATCACAGTAGAGCTGAAGAAGGAGGAGGAATGTGAGAGCTACACCGTCCGAGACCTCCTAGTCACCAACACCAGGGTAAGGTGGCCGGTGGGTGCGCCTCCTCCCGCGGGGAGAGCCACGGTGCCCTGCATCTCTGATCCCCCTTCTTCCAAAGGAGAACAAGAGCCGGCAGATCCGGCAGTTCCACTTCCATGGCTGGCCCGAAGTGGGCATCCCCAGCGACGGAAAGGGCATGATCAGCATCATCGCAGCCGTGCAGAAGCAGCAGCAGCAGTCAGGGAACCACCCCATCACTGTGCACTGCAGGTACCACTCTCCCCAGCCCTCTGAGGGGCAGAGAAAGTGACGAGAGGCAGGCAGGGAAGGCGACCGTGAGCATCCCGGTGAGCATGTGGCAGTCAAGTTTGACGACCAGCACGGGGCCAGATGATAAGAGCGTCTTGATGTTTGAACTTCGCATTAAGTGCTAGGGAATCGGTGACATTAAGATATTGGGCAGGGGGAGCATTTGAGACCGTGATGGGATACAGGAGAACAACAGGGGAGACTGACAGTGGAGAGACCAGTTGGACAATGTGGGGGGGAGGGTCTGGACTCCTTAAGAAACAGAGGAAAAGAGGGGCACCTGGGTGGCTCAGTCAGTTAAGTATCCGACTTCAGCTCGGGTCATGATCTCACAGTCCGTAAGTTCGAGCCCCATGTCGGGCTCTATGCTGACAACTCAGAGCCTGGAGCCTGCTTCGGATTCTGTGTCTCCCTCTCTCTCTGCCCCTCCCCTGCTCATGCTCTGTCTCTCTCTGTCTCAAAAATAAATAAAAACATTAAAAAAAATTTTTTTAATAAAAAAAAAAGGCAACACAGGAAAAGAGAAAAGGGCAACTATTTTCAAACAGTTTGAAGAAAAATGAACAAAACTAAAAACATACTTGTGAAGGAGAAGAGGAGTCCAGGGTGTAGGATATATCCCAAGTGTGAAACGGGGTTACTGATAGTAGTTGGTGTCACTGACAGAAGATGGTAAGGGGACTCATTTGAGGCGGGAGTGGTGAAGGTGAATTGTTTGGGGCATGTTTGATTGCATTTCATTAAAAAAAAAAATGTACCATGAGTTTGTATTGCTTTTATAATTAGGAAGAAAAAAAAAACTCTTAAAAGAGAAGGAAAACTAGAGTATAAATCCCTGCCAATTAGTTTTAAAAATAGAAAAATGAGCAAAGGAACTGCTAGGAATGTATCCAGTGAATGTGCTTCAGGAAGGTTGTAAATTATCTAAACATTAATAGGGGACTGATTCCATAAGCTCTGATGTATCTCATGCTACAGAGCTGCAAAGATTAATGAGGAGTCTGCTTATATACTGGGTATGGGTTAATCCTCTAGACTTATTGTTTTGTGAGCAAGGCAAATGAGAGATAGGGAAAGAACGTAGGTTTCTGTTGGGGGGCACCTGGCTGATTCCGTGGGTAGAGCATGAGACTCTTGACCTCAGGGTCCTGAGTTCGAGCACTACATGGGGTGTAGAGATCACTTAAAAATATCTTAAGGAAGGGGACACCTAGGCAGCTCAGGCAGATAAGCATAGCTCAGGTCATGATCTCAAGATCATGAGAATGAGCCCTGAGTCCCTTGGGATTCTCTCTGTCCCTGTCTCTCTGCCCCTCCCCCATTCACATTCTCTCTCACTCTGTGTCTTTGCCCCTCCTGGCCTTGCATTTGCATGTGCACACACTCTCTCAAAATAAACTTTAAAAAAAAAAGTAAAAATAAAGGGGCGCCTGGGTGGCTGAGTTGGTTAAGGATCCAACTATTGATTTTGTGTCAGGTCATGATCTCATGCATCGTGAGTTTGAGCCCCACATCAGGCTCTGCACTAACACTGTGGAGCCTGGTTGGGATTCTGTCTCTCCCTCTCTCTTTGCCCCTCTCCCACTTGTTCTCTCTCTCTCAAAATAAGGAAGGAAGGAGGGGAGGGAGGGAGGGAGAAAGGAAGGAAGGAGAAAGGGAAGAAAGGAAAGAAAGAAAGAGGTAAAGGAAAGGGAGAGGAAAAGAGGAAGAAAGAAAAGAGAAGAAAGGAAAAAAGCGAAGAAAAGAAAGAAATCTTAAGGAAGAAGTGGCCAAGTGCAGCAGCTACTACAGACGGATAGTAAACATGAAAAGATGCTAAACTTTACTAGTAATATTCTGAGAAATGAGGATGAAAATAGTGCAGCGTGGCTTTTTATCCATTGGATTGGCAAAATTAAAAGGATTCCTTGGTGGGGCGCCTGGCTGGCTCGGTTGGTGGAACATGCAGCTCTTGATCCTCAGGGTTGTGCGTTTGAGCCCCATGTTGGGTTTCGAGATTACTTTAAAAATTAAATTAGAAAATAATAAATAAAAATGTTAAGGAAAAAGGATTTCTTGGCCTGCCCAGATAAACACTTCTTTCCCTACACTTTTTTCTCTCCCTTGGTCACCCTCTCTTGGCAAACTCCAAATTCTCTAGCTACCCTGCGTCTGCACCGTGCAGCTGAGTGTGGCTGAAGAAAAGCACTGGGTTACAGGCCTCATTTTATGATCCTGACCGCTGGTCTCATGGTGGGCCCTTAGCGCTGCCTTGCTGTCCTTCCGCACCTTCCACGCTTCTAGACCAGGGCTGGACCTACTAGGACCCACTGCCATATCTGGCCTGCCACCTAGTTTTATATGGGTGTGCAAGCTAAGAACTATTTTTACATTTTTAAATGTTTTTTTGGTTTTTTGGTTTTTTTGTTTTTAAATCAAAAGAAGACTAGAGGCGCCTGGGTGGCTCAGTCAGTTAAGCATTCGACTTCGACTCAGGTCATGATCTCACAGTCCGTGAGTTCAAGCCCCAACTTCAGCTGAGCTCGAGCCCCACTTGGGGCTCTACAGTCCTTCTCCCTCTCTCTCTGCCCCTCGTTCATTCGTGCTCTGTCTCTCTCAAAAACAAATGAATAAATTTTTTAAAGATTTTTTTACTCAAAAGAAGACTATTTTATGACCTGAAGATTGCTTGAAATTCAGATTTCAGTGCCCTCATATAAGGTTTTATTGGAACACAGCTGTGCCCATTTGTTTCTGTACTGGCTGCTCTGGTGCTCCAGCAAAAGAGTTGAGACCATACGTGGTGCTCTCCTCACCTCACACTGCTGCTCAGCACATAAGAAGTCAGAGTTGCGCTGTTACATCTTGATTTTGTCTTTTCTCAGCAAAACCTATGATGTATTCTATGTGGCCCTTGATAGAAAAGCTTGCCAGACTTTGTCCTGTATGACTATTTCACACCTCCTCTCAAACCTAAAACCACCACTGCCTCTTCTGTCCTCACGCTTAAGAGAGGTCGGTGATTTCTGTTTGACGAAGAAAAGAGAAGCAATCCGAACTCCCACAGGCTCCCACCACCACAGCTGCCAATCCACCTGCCGTGGTGCTGTGGACCCTGCATCCCTCCTGTCCAGTGGATGAGTTGTCTGAGCTCTCTCTGTAGCCCATTACATTAACCATCTATTGCTAATCTCCGCACCTTAAAACAACACACATTTAGCTTACAGTCTCTGTGGTCAGGAGTCTGAGCACATCTTAGGCGAGTCCTGCGCTTCAGGGTCTCACAAGACTGCAGGCAAGGTTTTGGCTGGGGCTGCGGTCCCATCTGATGCTCGATTGGGAAGGATCCATTTCTGAGCCCACCTGGTTGTTAGTAGCATTCAGTTCCTTATAGGTGGCTGTACTGAGGGCCTCTGTTGTTTGAAATTCCATGCCACATGGACCTTCCCAGTGTGGCGGCTGGCTTCTTCTAAACCAGCAAAAGAGAGAGTGTCTCCTTGCAAAACAGGCATTATGATCCCGCGTAACATCACATGCGTGTAGTTATATACATCCCATCAGGCTTGCTGTAAATCTGTTGGCTAGAAGCACAGCACATGTCCTGCCCACACCCAAGGGGAGGAGATCACACGAGGGCATGAACAACAGAAGATATCGTGGAGGATCGTGGGGGCCATGGTGAGGCCTGTCCGCCACACACACCCTCCACTTGGGTATCAGTTCCATCTGCTTTTGTCTCCTCAGGACTTGACTTCAGTATCCTACATCATCAGGTTTTCCTCTGAATAACTGTCTGGATAACTACCATCTTCATATAGATGTGCTATAATTTCTCCCATCTTAATGTTTTAAAAACTCTTACCTCAGGGCACCTGGGTGGCTCATTCGGTTGAGCGACCGACTTCAGCTCAGGTCATGATCTCACGGTTTGTGAGTTCGAGCCCCGCGTCGGGCTTTGTGCTGACAGCCTAGAGCCTGGAACCTGCTTCTGATTCTATGTCTCCCTCTCTCTCTGCCCCTCCCCCACTCATGCTCTGTCTTTCTCTGTCTCAGAAATAAATAAACATTAAAAAAAATTTAAAAAAGAAACAAAACTCTTACCTCTAATTTCCTTCCAGGTAGCCCTCTGTTTCTGTTTTCCTTAATAGTAAAGCTTCTCAAAAGATCTGTCCAGACTAACGCCCCAGGTCCTCTCTCCTCATTCTCTCTCTCTGTCCCATTCCAGTTAACCCCTTTCCTCCCACATTCCATTGCAGCTGCCCCAGTGGGGGCTACCTGTGACGTCCACGTTGCTGAGTCCAGAGATCATTCTGTCTCATTACCCTTGACCTTCATCAGCATCAAACACAGTTGACCACTCACTTCTCTGTGGAATGCTTTCAGCATAACTTCTCTCCTGGTTTGTGTCCTCATTGACTGATTCCTCCTCATCCATGGTCCAGGGCCTCGTCCTTGGACCTCTTGTGAGCCCATCTTGTCACCTGGCTTTCATCCCAACTCCCACATGTCATTATCACTGGTTCACCCTCTCCCCTAAACTCCAGATTTATATGTCTAGTTACCTACTCAACATTTCCACTTGGGCATCTTCAGTTTAAAGGGTTCAGATAAGAACTTCTGGTCTTTCTTTCTAAGCCTTCTATTTGCACAGCCTTCCCCCAAGTTAGTAAGTGGCATCTCATCCCCCAGCTAACTCCTATGAGAAGCTTTGGAGCCATACTGTTCTCCTTATTTCCTCACCCATGCACATCTCATGTTCAACCTTGCTCTACATGGAAAGCAGTTTCAGAATCAAGTATTTGTCGCTCCCTCCACCAGCACCTCTCTAAGCCACCACCCCTTCTTCCCAGTACTTATACTGGCCTCGCTGATTTCCCTGTCCCACCTTCCTGCCTGTTCTCAACACAGTAGCCTGAGAGACCCTTTTAAAACTTCAGTCAGGCCACATCACTTAGAATCCCAACATGATCTGAGGGCTCTTACCTCGCCCCGACCACGCTCCTTCCTTCTGTCCGTCCGTCCATCCATCAGATCCAGCTACACAGCTTCCACACCTGGACATCCTGCCTTGTGCCTAAGATACTCCTCTCCCAGACAGCTACTGGGCCTTGGCCCTCGCCTTCTTCAGGTCTCTGCTCATGTGACCTACTAGAGAACCTTCCCCAACCACCCTGCCTAGAACTCCTGTTCCTCTTTTTCCTTCCCGCACTGCATATCATATTGTCTGGGGATACTGCTCCCCTCCACAGCCCCTGCCACACAGCAGGCACTCAGGAAAGGTCTGCTGAAGCAACTGATGACATTGAACAGGGCAGATAATATCATGGTCAGAGCCTGGATTCCTGGGACTTAGGAAGCAAATGAGAGACAGGAAAAGAATCAACACATACACCCCAGCGCAGAGGGGCAGGGTTTCTCAGGAGAGGAAAGACAAGACTAGAATCCCAACATGAGTGAGCAGCGGGTCAGGGCAACTCAGGCACATCTGCAGGTAGACAGTGAAGGCTCAGTGATGGGTAGGAGGGGGGTATGTGTGAGGTTCTTCGCTGTCCTGTGGGCAAGTCCCTCAGCAGGCAAAGTGGGCCGTGCAGGAAGGACAGCTGGGGTGCCACTTCCTCCTCAGAGCAGATTGAGCATGTGGCTTACTTGGAGAGGAGCAAATGGGCCTCCTGCCCCAACCCACCCCAGCAGCTCCATTAGATGGCAGCCCTTCCCAGGAGCTGTCACCATTACCCTCGGCCTTTATGTGCTCGTTGCCGCTGTCTTCACCTTATCAGCACAGTGGGCTGTAACAGATGTGGTAAGTGCATCTGCTCTATTACAGCGCAGGGGCAGGACGGACGGGGACCTTCTGTGCCCTAAGCACAGTCCTGGAACGGGTGAAAGCAGAGGGGATTTTGGACGTCTTCCAGACCGTCAAGAGCCTGCGGCTACAGAGGCCACACATGGTCCAGACACTGGTATGCAGCCCACACCACCGCCCCATCTACAGCCCTTCTTTGTCGGGGCCATCTCAGGGGGAGGCTTTTCCAAGCAGCCCCTCCTCCCCCAAGGTGCCCCATACAGAATGAGCCTTACGGGCATTGAGAGCAGAGGGGCACAGCCCTGCCACCAGTAAGAGAACCAAGCAGACTCTGTGAAGGCTAGAGGGGGTGCCTGGGTGCCCCACGGGGCTCCATGGGTCCTGGCGTGGGTAGTCTCAGGAGTGCTTCCTTTCTTTGGTTCAGGCTCCTGACCATCTCGGTGACCAGTAACCACCGAGTATGGGGATAAGCATCCAAAAGGGTCCCTGAACCTCCGAGAGACATGTTTGAAGGGGAAAGAAAAATACATTTTAAGAGTTGGGGGAGTTGGTGAGGCTTTGAGAGCCAGGGCGCCCGCAGCTTGGCTACCATGGTGAGGTGTGGGCCCCACAGAGCCATCTCCCTGCTTGCGTGGTTTGCCAGCCCAGCACACTCACGTCTGACCACTGTAGGCCTAGGACGATATCTTCCTCTCAGCTCACCTCCATCCAGAGGAAATTAGCTGTACTCAACCCAGAAGGAGAGTACAGGCAGGTCAGGGCTCAGGTGCAAGTCCAAGAACGTTCATTTCCTCTCGGTTTTCCATTTTTTGTAAAATAGGTTTGTCAGGAACTGCAGGTACCTTGTTCTTGTCAGTAACCCTGGCTTTTCCCTCCTTGTGCTCTCCAGGAACAGTATGAGTTCTGCTACAAGGTGGTGCAGGAATATATTGACGCATTTTCAGACTATGCCAACTTCAAGTAAGAGGCGATGAGACCCGGTGGACAGGAAAATTGCCTTTAATATTTTGTAATATTCTGTTTTGTTAATATACCCAAAATTGTGTATATATCTTATAACTGTTTTAGAAATTGGTACATAGGCTTCTATTACCTATTAGGTGGAGATTTTATATGTAAATGTGTTAGCACTGATAGTCCTTTTTCCAATGTTTTATTGGGGAATTAAATAGTGTGATGTTTGGATTGATATCGTGAAATCCTCTGCCTGGAAATTGGGCTGTATTATTCTTTGGTTTAGACATCTTTTCCTGAAGAAGAAACACAAAACTCATTCCAGGTAGCTCAGTGTCAACTAAGAAAATAAGCACAAAGTTTTCAGAGCTCTTGAGGAAACTGGTTGTCCTGGTGCCTACCCCCACCCCCCCTGTTCTGTAAATAATCCCTCCCCTCTCTACCCCCTCCCCCACCACTCACAACCCACTGTGGGGAGTAAGGGGACCAGAGCGGTATCTCTGGCACCACACTAGGGATTATCAGGTAATAAAAGCTTTGACTCCCTAAGGAAGTGTCTCCCTTTGTCTGGGGTGGGGCAGCTGTACCAGGGCCACGGCTCTCCCAGGCCACTCCTGGCCCTGCTCTCAGTGTGCTGTCTCAGCTGGTCTCAGAAGCCGTAGTCTTCTCGACGACTCCTTTCGGACCCGCGCAGCCTCTCCAGCTCTTAGCTAGTTGCCAGGACCCATGTCTCATTCTCAGCACGTCTTTGGTGCGGTGATCCCAGCCAGCCTCGCTCCCTGGGAACATGGCCAGGGTCCCCACTGTTTGCCTAGCGCGGGGCATGGAAGAGAGAGGAGGTAGCTGGCTAAGTAATGCCAATCTGGATTGTGCTACAAAACTCTGGATTGTGTTGCTTTGTCCAGGATAAGCCTTTATATCCACACTTACTGGGTTAAATAGCTTTCATTTAATTTAACAAAATTTCACTTCATTTCATATTTGGACTTTTTTATGAGAAGTGCCTCAGACCCAGAGGCCAGGGTGATGGGAATCTTCGATCCCAACTTGGTATCAAGCCTGACGTATTACACAAAAGCGTCTAATTTCTGTGTCTTAAATAAGGTGGGTGTTTCATTTATTTCTCATGTAACGGTGTGCCCAGTCCAGAGACCTAGTGTCCTCCCATCTTGTGGTCCCAGTGTCCCTTTAGGATGTTATTCGTGTCCTTGTGGCTGAAGCTGGATCACCGTCTTCTCCCATGGAGAAGCAGAAAGAAGATGGAGAGCAAGCAACCTCATTTCTAAGGACATGAAGCTTCCTACAGCCTTCTTTCCATTTGCACTCATACCCCATTGGCTAAAACTTAGTCCTACGCTGTACCATAGGACAATAGAATTGCTAGGAAATGTAGTCTTTGGTTGGCACAGCTGGGAGGGTGGGTCTCTTCATTGCCTCTCATCCTCATGAGCAGCTCCTGATGGGAACAGGAACGTAAACTGGTTGCCACAGCTGCGACAGCCTCAGTGCGAGGCTGAGAGAGGCTTGTGGCCTGTGGGGCCTTTTTCAAGAAGCAGGGATAGGCCCTGGGCTACTCAGGTCATTGCTGGTGTGCTTTTTGGCGGAGATGGGACTTGAGCTACCCAAGGGATGCTGGGAATTTAGATGAGCAAAAGGAGGCAAAGTCATACAGAGCCACATTACAGAAGGCCTCAGAGCCCAGGTGAACAGATGGGTTGGCTCCAAGATGGAAGCCAAGTTCACCACATATTCAGGATATCCTCAGGAGGCAGCGGCACCATGACAGACAACCTCTGGAAGTTTCTGTGAGGTGAGTATGTGTCAGAAGTACTCGGTCCTTCTGTAAGAACTAAGGAACTCCAAGGGGCAATAAATTAAAAACTCAGTGGTTTTCAAAGAAGCATAAGTAAGTTAAGCAAAGACAGAATATGAAGGATTTCTGAGGAGAGGTGCCATGTTTGGGAAGGAGACCCTGATTTTTTGCAGGCTACCTCCTGGCAGATGGAGAAGGGCAGGCTGGGGTCAACAAGCTACATAGCCAACTTATAGGAGAGCCCTTCTCATGCCTGTGCTGCCTCGCTATCCCCCACCAGGCTGCCTACCTCCTGTTGCTCAGGCTGGCATTGAGCAGCTTACACACCAGTGCTTACAAGGGTTTTTACAGAAGGACTGAGTATCTCTACCAACTCACCAGTGTGGGCTGGCAGCTTTCTGCTGGAGTCCATGCTGATTTGCTTGGTGGCTAGGCCAGTATTTTAAATACCACTGGTTGCTTAACAGACATCTTCAAGCAGGCCTTGCACGGTTGCAAGAGACATAAACCCAACGGGAACTAGTCGAGGCTAAAGGGAAGTGTATCAGGGCTCACACCACACAGTCGTGTGACAATGGCAAGGGTGATTGCTTCATCCATTGCCCATCTCCCAGCTAGTTAGCTATGCCCCAGGGAGCGTGAGCCAGTGCAGATTTCTCAGAAGGGGGAGGGCGAGGCATCCAGTGCCCACCGTGCTCAGACCTCACTTCATCAAGTCAGCACCCTCCTGGGCGTTCAGTTCCCTTCAACACCCCTCTGACCACCACCAAATGTACAAGTCTTTGATTTAAAAAAAAGGGGGGGGGGGCCTGAGTGGCTCAGTCAGTTAAGTGTCTGACTTCAGCTCAGGTCATGATCTCCTGGTTCGTGGGCCCAAGCACCTACATCAGGCTCCATACTGACAGCAGAGCCTGATTTGGATCCTCTATTCCCCTCTCGCTGCCCCTCCCTGACTTGCGCACTCTCTCTCCCTCTCTCAAAAATAAACAAACATTTAAAAAATTTAAAAAACAAACAAACACCACTTCCCCCAGGCCTAAAGTCTTCTGCCTTTATGATAGACTCACTCTCTCTCACCTCTTCCATAGTTCATCCCCACAGATTCCTTTCTTTCCAATTCCCGGGGATCCACTCTCTGTCCACTAGTTCCTGCCTTCTGACTTTATCCTCACTCTGGAGCCACTGCTCCTCCTTTCTCCTTCTTCAGAGACTGGCCATTCCTGTGGTCTGTAGGTTATGCCCCCTTAGCTCTTCTCCAGCCCTGAGCTCCAGGTCGGTTTCCTGCCACGTGACTGCACGCGGTGACCCACAGGCACCTGTCTCACACTCCCAATGCCCAGGGGTTCACCCTGTCTCTCCAGAGTCTTTGGTCCCTTCCTCCAGCCTTCCAGCATTCTCTGCGCCTCCCTCCCTCCACCCCTAGCCCACAGATCCAGACCTGCTGGCAGTTCCTGTGTTGACTCTTCTGCATTTTGTTCCTTATATTGGAGCACCGCTGCTGCCCTGTGTGCGGACTCCAGCTAACTCTGTCATCCTTCATCCAGACCATCTGCTCAGGGCTTTGGGCCCCTCTGTGCTCCAGCAGCACCCGAGCACACTGCTCTATGCCTCTGCTTTCCCAGCCGGCTACAAGCAGTTCCCAGACTGGAATGAAGTCCTATCCTCAGGACCGAGCATTAGTTGCTCAGTGGTGAACACATGGCTTTCTGTGTCCTGCTGAGAGGGATATGAGGATCAATTCCAGAGTCTACAGTCTGGAAGAGGACAGCAAACGTTCCTGAAAAGCTATGTATGTGGCCAGAAAGAAAGGAACAAGAGCATCCTTTGGGAAGCTTAGTTCTGGTTTGGATGTTTTAGGAAAAACCACAAACAAACTACAGAAAAAATAAAGGCACCCCATTCCTCTTTTAAAATAAACACAAGGGACTTTGAATAAAACATACTGTAAACCCAAACCAGAACTAAGCTGGTTTACTGAACTCAAAGGAATCATTTTCACTAAACCATAAAACAAATGTTTTTCCTAAAAATTACTTGGTTAACCAACACATATAGGAACAAAGTATTTTCCAAAACAATTTCACTGAACATACAATCCACACATTGTTTGGAAATTGATGTGTGCCTTCCTGCATGGGAAGCTGAAGTCCAGGCGCCCATGAATAACTGGTGCCTGTTATGCCATCCCCTCCCCCATCTTTGCCTCCGGATTTGACACACCTGCTCTCCTAATGACTGGCCACCACGCCACCAAGCCTGACCCTGGCCCTTGCGTTTGCTGTTCAGCCCAAATGCGGAAATTGCCTATTAACCCTGTAAACAGGCCTCTGCCCGCCGTCCCCGCCCCAGGCTAATAGCTGGTGGAAAGCTAATAGCTGGTCCGTGGTGGAAAGTTGAGCTGACACAGAATGAGAGGCAGGGGCATGTTTCAAGTGTCTAGGTGAGCTGTGCCAAACTCCGTGAATAGTCTTGGGTTGAACACAGGATGGGGAAGGCTTGGAACCTTGAGAGGCAAGATTATTCCTACCCCCTGCTCATAGGCCCACAGATGCTGCACTGCCCCCTTAGCTGAGCCCCCTCTCACGGGCCTGCAGGGAGGAGAGAGAAGCCGCCTGTGGGCAGGTGTGCCCCACCCAAAACTACCTCCATCTAGAGCGACCCAGCCCTGGTGCTCAGGTGTGTGGATGAGGTTCATTCCATCCACCCCCTTTTACAGTTGAGCAAACAAGCGCTTAGGTCCCCATGGCCTCCTCCAGACCTCTCCACAGGTTTCTGGCTCCCCACTCAGGCTGCCAACTGGGTGGGACACAGGTCCCCAGCCGCCGCCTCCAGGCCACAATTTCCTTTTCGGGTTAGGGAAGACTGAGGGCTTTGTAGGCCTAAGGGCAGGAGCCTGAGGATGCAGCCCGGGAAAGTGGGAGGAGGATTCTTCAGGGCGTGGCCCGGCTGGAGCAGTCCTACCACCTCAGATCCCTGGGAAGACAGGGAGCGGGAGCAATCTGTCTGGTGACCCCAGGATCCAGTGGCTAGGAACATGCACTGGGAAGGGAAGAGTGTTGTTGGGTGGCAGGCTACTCCCCCCTCCCTTCATTGAGACGTCACTGGGGTCCCACTGTCACCTGGAGGAGCCA
Source organism: Leopardus geoffroyi (assembly GCF_018350155.1). Lineage (NCBI taxonomy): Eukaryota > Metazoa > Chordata > Mammalia > Carnivora > Felidae > Leopardus > Leopardus geoffroyi. The sequence goes on from NC_059336.1 coordinate 29,841,023, forward strand.
CCTCAAGGAGCCACCTCGTCCACAGCTTTCCCTCCGTGAGTGAAGAGGCTGCTTTCCCCCAAGGGCTGGGACTCCTGGATGGCAGTCTGTCCTGGGTGTATGGCACTCTGTTCCTCTTCTCCCTCCCAAGTCCCTCTTACCCATAAATCATGTCCCAAAAAGAACCCTTTCCCTTTCTCTCCCCAACACTGTTTCTATGCCTGCTGCCTCTAGTGTGGGAGGGACGAGGGGTAAAAGCACTTGCCCCTGTCACCACCACACATCCATTCCACATCCCCAACTGCCATGGAAGAGAGATGGCAAATCACAGAAAAAAGGCAGGGTGCTGTGCACCAGGTGCCCCCAGTGCCCCTACACTGCTGCCTGTCTCTTGGAGGGCTCCCCTGACCCGCGTCTCTGTTACTTTTTCCAACCTACTTCTGGAATCCCTGACGGGAGGAGGGGTAGGCCTGACAGACCAGGAAGGGCCCTCAGCTGGCAAGGCTGGAATCCTCTATGCCCTGGGGGGGGGGGGGGGGTGGCTCTGGGGAAGGCTAGCTTCCAGGAGCCTCCGGGGTCCAGATCCCTGGACTCCTGGGATGAGGAGCAGTGGCAGAAGAGGGAAGGGCATTAGGAACCACTAAAGCTGCCCCTGAAGCGCCAGCTGTCCACGGGGACCCCGGAAGAAAAGGAAGGAGGTGTGGATGGAAGTATCCGCCTTCTTGAGTGCTGTCCACTATCCGTGGGAGCAGCCCTATCATGGCCGGCTGCAGGCTAGGCCTTCTGCTACCGCTGCTGCTGACTGCCCACCCTGGACGCTCGAAGGCTCAGCACTGGTCCCAGGGCTGGTACCCCAGAGGAAAACGGGCTTCCAGCTCAGCCCAGCACCCACAGCACGTCCCAAGGCTCCCAGGTAGGTTAAGGGTCTCCCCAGCCTGAGTGGGAGGAAGAAGGTGCTGGGTGGGTCTCCTTCACCTACCGTGAGCCTGGGATGGGGTAGTGGGCAGGCCACAGCCTTCGCTCCCTTCTGAGGAAGCGTCCTGGGCACTGCAGCAAGCAGACCAGACAAGGCTGCCCATAACCTCCCAAGCTATGCCCTGGCTCCCCCTGAGAACAGCATGCCCTGGGAGGCCAGAACCACAGGCTGGTGGTCCCTCCACAGGAAGCAGCACCTGGTGCAGACACTGCTGGTAAGTACAGAGAGAGGCCCAGGCATTGGCCACCAGGGGCCATTATGGCCAAGGACTTGGGCTATGTGGACAGAAGAGGGGGTAATGAGAAAACACAGAGACGCCCCCTGCCAAAGCACCCTCAGGCACACAGCCAGATGCCATCCGCTATTCTTCCTATTTCCCAGAATTCTTGGAACAATTTATGATAAGATACTTATGTTAAAGTAAAAGATTAGAAGTCATTAGTGGAGTAGGAGGAGACAATTGTGCTTAAAACCTCCATAAGTAAGACCATAGCTTTAGCGGGATCCTCTAGGCTTCTTTATCATCATCAGGAGAACCCAGTGTGTCTCCCAGTGGGAAGAGATGAGGAGTGTGAACTCACACTAGTAGAAGGGGCCCCAGAACCAGGTGGTCACTGCACTAGCAATGACTTAGTGATTGCAGAAGACCGAGTGCAGAGATGGATTACTACTATTTTGCAAATTTATTTTAAAGTGCACCAGGAGGGCGCTAACTGAAGGAGAAAGTGGTAAATTCCCATAAGGCAAAAACTTATCACCGAGTTTAAGTCGGTGTGAGCTCAGGCTTTTACATACCAGGTTAAGGGTGGGCAACACCCAAGGAGCTACAGAGCGCCCACACTGGGTCCTCTAGCAGCCAAGGCGCGTCCGCCAGAAGGCCACGTCCAGCTCCGCGGGGACAGGTCTGGAGGAGAGGGGGCGGGCAAGGTCGCAGCTGGGCTGCCAGGGCATCTGCTAAAATGCCCGCTTCCTCCCCGCGCAGACCGAACCTAGAGCGCCGCGCCCTGCAGCCCTCCAATAACGATGTGAACTCCCTGAAGCTACTGTCTCGTGTTCTCTCAGTCGTCCCCTCCCTTGCCCACCCGCGCTGAGACCCTACCCCGCGCGGGGGCTGGAGGGACGCGGGCCGGGCCCGCCGGCGGGAGGGACACGGGGCGGGTCATGGCAGGCCTCGCAGGAAGGGCGAAGCCAGAGCCAGCGGGCCCGGGGTGGACGCAGACGTTGAGGGGTAGATGCAGACGTTGGCAGGTGCGCTCCCCTCGACCCGGCTTCAGGAGGTGGGAGGCGGAGCCCGCGGACTACGAGTCCCGTGGTGCCCCGCGCCCGCTTCCGGGCCCCGTGATGCCCTGCGGCGCGCCGGACGTGGGGCATCCTGGGCCATGCTGCGCGCGCTGAGGGTCCTGGGGGCGAGACCCCCGTGCGGGCCTTGGGCCCCGCTGCTGCAGCTGGTTCGCGGCCGCAAGACCCGCCATGACCCGCCGGCCAAGTCCAAGCTCGGGCGCATGACAACCCCGCCTGCGGTGGATCCTGTAGAGTTCTTCGTGCTGACGGAGCGTTACCGACAGTACCGCCAGACGGTGCGCGCCCTCAGGTGTGTACGACTTAAGGGGAGGCGGGCGTCGGCGCCGTGGGCAGTGTGTCCGGGCGGGCGTAGAGGGTGCCGACTTTGGCGCGTCTCTGCCCAGGCTTGAGTTCGTGTCCGAGGTGCGGAAGAAGATGCACGAGGCCCGGGCCGGGGTCCTGGCAGAGCGCAAGGCTCTGCAGGAAGCCACTGAGCACCGCGACCTGATGGCCTGGAACCAGGCGGAGAACCAGCGGCTGCACGAGCTGCGGTGAGTGGGCCGGGAGGCGGGGCGGGCCGCTGGCTGGCACGGGGGAGATTCAGCCGCACTGAGTCTCTGCCTGTTGCCCTCCACCCCAGGTTAGCGAGGCTGCGGCAGGAAGCGCGGGAGCAGGAGCAGCGGCAGGCGGAGGAGAAGGCCCGGCGGGCCCGAGAGGCACAAGCCTGGGTGCAGCTCAAGGAGCAGGAAGCGTTGCAGCTGCAGGTGGGCCGTGTCTCCAGGGCCTGGGGCTAGAGGCCGGGAGCTCCGCCTGGGCCGCACTCGGAGTCCTGGGCGCCGCGAAATGGGGCACTGGCTGCGTGCAAAGAGAGAGTGAACAGCCTTGAGTCTTGAGAGTTAGCACGTAGGTGAGGATTTGGGAAAGATGGCGTGCGAGGAGAGTGCAGAAGTAAGAGTTGACATTGGAAAGTGTTCAAGTACCTGGGTGATGGTAAGCCTGCATCTGGGAGGGACCCCTGGTTCCACAAGGAATTCGTATTTTGCCTTACGGGCGATAAAGTCGTTGAACTTATGTTCTAGGCTAGGATATCAGGTATGAGGCTTAAAAGCAGACCAGTTAGGAGTGATCCAGCAACAAAGGACGGGGTCTGAATTAAAGTAACAAAAGGAGAAGGACAAGTTTGAGAGAGATTAAGAAGGACATTGAGGCGACATTGAGGAACTGATTCCACCTAGCAGGTCCAGAGATTGTCACAACTGGTGCGATTTCTTATCTGAGAAAGACGAACGTGGTAAGGCTGCCTGATATTTTTCCACTGGAAGGTCCGCAGGATCGTAGCTGTAGTGGGATCCTCCTCTACAGAGGTCCTAGGCTCCAAGCATCCATCCAAAGAGAGCTGGAGCCTCTCCCTTAGTGGGCAAAAGGCCAGTAGGCAGCAGGCATGTGCCGGAGACTTCCATTCAGCTGGCCTTCTCTCTCACAATAGGAGGAGGCAAAAAATTTCATCACCCGAGAGAACCTGGAGGCACGGGTGGAAGAAGCATTGGACTCCCCGAAGAGCTACAACTGGGCCATCACCAGAGAGGGCCTGGTGGTCAGGCCACAGCACAAGGGCTCTTAAGAGCCCAGTAAGGACAGTGCCCACCCAGGGACCATGTGTGTATGGGGTAGGAGGGTTGGGCCTGATCTGGAATAAACCAGTTGATGTTTCTTACGAAGAAGGAAGCTCAACCTATTCTGGTGGCCCTCACATTCTGGCCTCTGCACCCACCACTTGGTCAGAAACTCCCATACACAGTGCCCTGTTCTGCACCCATGCACAACTCTGCAAAGCACCAGACCTTAGAGGTTTCCATCTCACAGAAGCAGAATGGATCATAGTCCCCTCAGGCAGCCAGGTCGTCTACTAAGTGTCATCAAAGACTGGTTGGGAAATTACAGTCCTTGGGCCCAACTTGGCCCGCTGCCTATTTTTGTAAATAAATTTTATTGGATCACGGCTACACTCGTTCACTGACTACTTTCACACTACAGTGGCAGAAATGGGTAGTTGCAACAGCAACATTTGACTTGCAAAGTCTAAAATATTTTATACATGGGTTTTTACAGAAGAAATTTGTCAGCTCCTCATCTAGAGCGTTAGGACTCCAACCAGATTGTCAAATATCACCCAGTACCTGAGAAGCAAGCTAACCACTAGCCAAAGACCTGCTTCTGCCTGACCCTGAGATTTGCGGCTAGGGTCTGGTGTGCCCAAGACACAAGACAAGGAGGAGACCCCATTTCTTCTGGTGGCTCTTTCTACCCATGGCCTCAGTGGCTCACATGCACCCTGGCACTGCCAGCTTCCTTGGACCATGCCCCAGATTGGTACTGGTTGACCTTTACAAGGTTAGTATGGCTTATCAAGCACTTGGACCAAACCCTACAGGTACCAGAAATACTTGTAATTGAAGTTCACAAGGTGGAATAAGTGAACATACAGGTTTATGGCCCCTATTCAGACACAAGTCCTCATGTTTCTCAGAGCCAGAGCTGGTGCCCCTTTGTCACCGTTCACCTGAACTTGCCCAGTTACCGCCAGAGGAAAATGAACAGAATCCTAGTTTCTTTCCCCAGCTCCCATGTTGCTGAGACGATCTGGAAACACCTAAGACACGATAGCGTTTTAGGGAATATGAGCCATCCCTCAACATTTAGGTGAGGAAGCAGGTATAGAGGTATAAGCAGAGGGCCAGTGGTTATATCGCCTTGTACCCAGCTCCCATCAGGGCCTTGCACCCCTGACGGCAATGGCCTCCCTTCTCAGGCTGATTAATGTTTTCCCTGGCAATGAGCCCAGGCACAGGACAGTGCAGTTCTTGATTTCAGGTGCTCATTGTAACTTCTGAGGTGAGAGCTGATGGGTGCACACTGTGGGCCATGGGTTGACCACTGTGCCCATAGCCTTGGGCTTCGTTGTGGTAAGAAGTGGACCATCTGGTCCCCTGCAGTGGAAGCCTTTGGTAAGCTGTCACATGGGACATGGCCTGTGTGAGGAAATCCGGTTTCCTTCTTGCTAAGTCCCTGCCCTTCTGCACCAGGATCCAGACACAAGCTGTCTTCACCAGAGAAGAGTGTATCACTTGAAGCTCTGTCTTTGGGCTGCTTATTTCCCTTGGGCTGCGGCTGTCCTTTAGGGTCCTGCATGGGGCTGTAATTCCTTAACATTCACTGCTGATGCCAGTATGTCATGCAGAAGCACCTGTAAACCAAGCTTCGGTGTTTTTATTTTTCACCCATCTTCCTGGTATGGGCACCGATAGGCAGCTTACTGGTACCTTCAGGTTAAATCAAGCCCAATCCCATCTGTACCTATATCTAATGGATCATAGAGTGTCGTTCGGTGCATAGGGAAGTTATCGTATCCTGCCTGGTCCAGACTGTGGTTATGTGGTGTCCCTCGGAAGAATGCCTAATCTCTAATAGAACCCTGATAGTTAACCTGATGGCCTCAAAGACACCAGGGGCTCTTCTGAGTTTTACCTCAAGTTCCAAATATGCCTTGGGTCTGCTATATACAATGTGAGCCTGGATCTCCTAGAGAATCTTCTCTTGCTCAAGGCCCCACCTAAGCATAGTAGATTTGAGGGCTACCCAGTAAATGCATTTGGGTAACAATACCCAAACGAAAGTGCTTTCGCCAAGATTTGAAGAGGCCTGCCTCCCTACCATGCTCTGTGCACAATGGGGCAGTGAGGGTAGTTTGAGGGGCAAGTGCAATTTGTGTTTCACTTGGCTGGGGGTGGGGGGTGGCAGTAAGTATGCCAACCCCCCACCCCGGGAACTTTGCTGGGTGGCCAGTTTTTCCCTAGGATTTGTCTCCCCAAGCAAGCATCAATGTTTTACACCTGGATTACTGCCCCTTCCAGTTCTCCGAGATCAGCAACATGACATCAGTGAAGTGGACCATCAAGATGTCCTGGGGTGGGTGGTCAAGGTCTTGAGGATTAGGCTGAGCAAATTTTCGGACTTATTAGGGTGCCTGACTCAGTAGGATGTGCAACTCTTGATCTCTTGATCTTGGGGTTGTAAATTCAAGCTCCGCGGTGGGTGTAGAGATTGCTTAAAAAGAAACTCTTAGGGGCGCCTGGGTGGCGCAGTCGGTTGAGCGTCCGACTTCAGCCAGGTCACGGTCTCGCGGTCCGTGAGTTCGAGCCCCGCGTCAGGCTCTGGGCTGATGGCTCGGAGCCTGGAGCCTGTTTCTGATTCTGTGTCTCCTTCTCTCTCTGCCCCTCCCCTGTTCATGCTCTGTCTCTCTCTGTCCCAAAAATAAATAAACGTTGAAAAAAAAAAAATTAAAAAGAAACTCTTAAAAACAAAAAGCCCACAAAACTGCAGAGTTACTCACATCTTGGGCTGGGTGGCAGTGGTATACTGCCGCCAGGTAAAGGCAAATTGCTTGTGGTAGTCCAAGTGGGCAGGAAAAGAGAAGAGTGCATTTGCCACACGGATGGGCCTTAATCTCTCCTATCAAGGAGACCACACTAGACCTGAGCAAGCTTAAGGTCATTCCCCAGATTTTTCCAGTATACTCCAAATTTTCTGTGTGGAATATAGTTACAGGTATCCAATATTCCCTGAAATCTTTGGGAGGTTCCCTCTGGAACTTAACCCTGTGGTGGTTTTCCTGACAAGTGCAGAGGTGAGAGGGCTCCCTGGGAAATAAGCCCGGCAGACTGCTGAAATAAGGCAATTCTGGATTCCAGCAGGAAGAGTCAAACTTGCAACTCCCTTGCCTTCCCAGGAAGGAAGTCAAAAGCGATATTTACAACCCCAAATCCCGAGACCAGCGTTTCTCTTGGTCGCTTTGATGAATATTTATCCTCCCTGCAAGTAAGTGTATAATCCATAAAAGTGAACATCCATGTGAAGAAACAGAACATGGGGTCCAGTTCATATAGTTCTGCTTCCAAGGCCTCAGTAAAGTGACAAGGTCAGAGCTGCATAGGCCCCACCCTCACCAGTACTCCACAGTGGCGCTGTGGGTCACAGAGCCAATAATCACCCACAAACGCTTTGGCATTTCCCGTTGCTGAGGGTAAAAACACAGGTAAGGGATTGAAAGTCTCTGGGAAGTTGTGTTCTCTTTCACACTCTTATTTTTTTTCTTTTCATTGCTGGCCCCTGGGGGAAAGAGATGGTCCAGGAGTGGGATTTTGTGCCTACGGATTCCATAGCCACTGTGATGTCCTACAGGTGGGTGGTCAAGGTCTTGTGAGTTTGAGACACAAACGAAATTTGACATGTGGATGTCAGTCATGGCTACCGCACCTTTGCCCATCCTGCCAGACCCCAAGTCCACAGGGGCTGGTGCTGGCAGACCTGCTGCTGTTGCTGTTGAAGTCCAGTCTCGTGCAGGAAAGCAGGAGCCACTTGTGGCTGCAAGAGGTGACCCAGATGCTGAGGGGAAATGTGGGTTCACCCTTCCTCTGGCCGCAAGAACAAACCTTGCCGGAGACTTTTAGGTTATTGTCCTAACGGAGGCCAGCTGGCAAGGCAGTGTGGGCATATGGTGTGCAGACCTCCAGCCGCCTGTGCAACGGAGGATCGTGGATGAACAACTTTGCGGCACTGTTTGTCACAACTTACAGGATGTAGAGCGAGCTCTGCAGAATTGTACTGCAGGGACTTTTTCTTTCAATCTTTAAAAAGATTTTTAGATTTACTTTGAGAGAGCGCATGAGTGAGAGAGAAGCAGAGAGACGGGGGGGACAGAGGATCCAAAGCAGGCTGTATGCTGACAGCAGAGAGCCTGACACGGGGCTCGAACCCACAAACCATGAGATCATGACCTTAGCGGAAGTGGGCCACTCAACCAACTGAGCCACCCAAGCGCCCCTGCAGGGACTTTTTAAAAATAAGGTGAAATGGGGTCACCTGCGTGGCTTGGTCAGTTGAGTGTCCAGCTCTTGATTTTGGTTCGGGTCATGATCTCTTCTTGGTCATGAGATCAAGCCCCGTGTGGGGCTCTGTGCTGGGTGTGGAGCCTGCTTGGTTGTCTCTCTCTCCCTTTCTCTCTGCCCCTCCCCCCCTTCTGTCTCTTTCTCTTAAAATAAATAAATAAACATTTTTAAAAATGACTTTAAGGGGCACCTTGGGTGGCTCAGCTGGTTGAGTGTCTGACCTCATGTTGCAGGTCGTGATTTCATGTTTCACGAGTTCAAGCCCCTCATCAGGCCCACCACTGTCGACGTGTACCCGGCTTGGGATCCTCTGTTCCCCTCTCTCTGCCCCTCCCCCACTCACACTTTGTCCTTCTCAAAAGTAAAATAACTATTTTTAAAAATAATCACTTAAAAAAAATAAAAGTTTAAAAAAGTGAAATGAACTTGAAGACAGTAATATATTTTGACAATTAGGGATTTATACTTTCTGAAATTCTGTAAAAGTTATTAATAATTATATCACTTGCTTGGTTGTTTTGTTTTTTTTTTTCCTTTTAATTTGAGAGAGTGAGCTCAAGCAGGGGGCAAAGGGAAAGAGAGAGAATCTTAAGCGGGCTCCGTGCTCAGCACGGAGCCCAACAAGGAGCTCAATCCCACGACCCTGGAATCATGACCTGAGCTGAAGTTAAGAGTCGGATGCTCAACCAACTAAGCTATTCAGGTACCCCATACGTCACTCCCTTGTTCTTTGGTTTTGTTTTGTTTTGTTTTGTTTTAAGTTTATTAATTTTAAGAGAGAGAGAGAGAAAGCACAAGTCAGGGAAGGGAAGAGAAGAGGGAGAAAGAGAGTCCCAAGCAGGCTTTGCCAGCACAGAGCTGGATGCCAGATCCGAACCCACAAACCGCAAGATCATGACCTGAGCCCGAGTTGGACCCTAACCCGACTGAGCCACTCAGGTGCCCCACTCACTTGGTTTCCAATCTGAAAACATTCTGACACTTGTAATTTTTGTCCAAAACAAATGTAGCTCAATTCCAACTTCTAATAATGTATAAACTGTATTTGTCAAAAGGGGTTTTGTGTAAAATATCTCCAAATTAACGTTTGGCAAAAATCATAATTAAAATGTGTATTTTTGAAAGCAGCTGTCTATACCCCTTTTACCATCATTCGTCGGGACTGTCACTTCCTTGTGTGAGACACGTGTTTTTTTCCCTCTGAATATATTTTTTTTAATGTTTATTTATTTTTGAGATAGAGAGAGACAGAGCATGAACGGGGGAGGGGCAGAGAGAGAGGGAGACACAGAATCGGAAGCAGGCTCCAGGCTCTGAGCTGTCAGCCCAGAGCCCGATGTGGGGCTCGAACTCATGGACCGCGAGACCGTGACCTGAGTTGAAGTCAGACGCTTAACTGACTGAGCCACCCAGGCGCCCCTCCCTCTGAATATTTTGTTGCTCCCTGTAACATTCAAAGCCTAAGAGAAAATTTTTAGTAACAAATTTCCAGTATTTCAGTTCCTGACCTGGTGAAATTTAAGTCTGTGTTTGATTTTGGATGATCTTTGCATGTATACTAACTGCTGTTAAGGTGCAACTGATCTGGGGGTGACTTGAGCTGATTTGAGTCACACCTCTTAGCTTCCTGGACCCTCCTGTGAGTTTATAATGAAAATAAAATCAGATCTGGTAAAAAAAAAAAAAAAAAAAAAAATTCTCCAAGAAATAGGAGATGGTTTGCCTGATTGCCCCCTCACTGCTTCAATCTAGAAATCCATATGAATAAATCAAGGCTGCAAGTGGTTACAGTTCTGGTGCAATCTGCCTGGGCTTGAATCCCAGATCCTTCAAGTATCGTTGGGAACATCTCTTAGTCTCTGTGGGTCTGTTTCCTCAAAAGTAAAACAGGAACAATACTGGTATCTACCCATCAGATTGTTGTGGCAATTGAATGAGACATTCACGTGAAGCTAAGTTCAGTGCCTGGAACACAGTAAGTGCTCAGTACATGTTGAATGCTATTTTTTCTTTAATTTGAGTATAGTTGACACACAAAGTCACATTAGTTTCAGGTGGACGATACAGTGATTCAACAACTCTGTACATCATGCTGTGCTCACCACAACTGTACCTACCATCTGTCCCCATACAAGGCTACTGCAGTATCATTGACTGTATTCCCTATGCTGTACCCTTCATCCTCGTGATGTATCCATTCGATAACTGGAGGCTTGTACCTCCCACTCCCCTTCATCTATTTTCCCCGTCCCCCTACCCACCTCCCCTCTGGCATCTACCAATTTGTTCTCTGTATTTAAGAGTGTTTTGTTTTGTTTTTTTTATTTTATTTATTTTTTTTTAGTTTATTTAGAGAGAGAGTGAAGGAGGGGCAGAGAGAGAATCCCCAGGAGGTGCCCCACTGTCATTGCAGAGCCCAACGTGGGGCTCAATTCCATGAACTGTGAGATCATGACCTGAGCCAAATCAAGAGTCAGATACTTAACTGACTGAGCCACCCAGGTGCTTGTTTTGTCTTTTTTTTTTTTTTTTAGATTCCACTTGTAAGTGAAATCATATGGTATTTGTCTTTCTGTCTCTGACTTACTTCACTTAGCATCATACCCTCTAGGTCCATTCACATTGTCCCAAATGACACGATTTCGTTCTTTTATATGGCTGAGTAATATCCCAGTGTGTGTGTGTGTGTGTGTGTATGTGTCTTACATCTTTAGTCATTCATATTCATCTATCGATGGATCCTTGGACTGCTTCCGTGTCTTGGCTATTGTAAATAATGCTGCAATAAACATAGGGGTGCATGCATCTTTTTGAATTAGTGGTTTTGTTTTCTAGGGGTAAATACCAGTAGTAGAATTGCTGGCTCTTACGCAGTTCTATTTTTAATTTTTTGAGGAACCTCTGTGCTGTTTTCCACAGTGGCTGCACTGATTTATATACCCGCCAACAGTGCATGAGTGTTACTTTTTTCCCCCCACATCCTTGCCAACACTTGTAATTTCTTGTCTTTTTGATTCTAGCCATTCTGACAGATGTAAGGTGATATCTCACTATGGTTTGATTTGCATTTCCCTGATGATGAGTAATGTTAAGCATCTTTTCACGTGTCTGTTGGCCATCTGTATATCTTCAGAAAAATGTCTATTCACATCCTCTGCTCATTTTTAATGTGATTATTGGGGGGGGGGTGGTGGTATTATTTTTTAATTAAACTAGAGAACGACCTCAAATCATACCATGGGCCAAGAAGAATTACATACCAAATACAGTCAAACTGGGAATGAATTTCTGGAAGAGGCCAAGATCTGCCCTGCAGCTCCCCTTACCTCCAGCAGAGGGCAGTCTTATCAAGACAGTGACAGCACCCTCAAAAATGTAAAATTTGACCGCTGTAGTACTTGACTTAGGATGGCTCGACTTTACAATGGTACAAAAGCAATATACATTCAGTAGAAACCGTACTTCGACTTTTGAATTTTGTTCTTTTCCCAGGCCAGCGATACCCAATCCAGTACTCTTGTGATGCTGGGCGACAGTCACAAGCATCCCCCTCCCGCAGACGGTTAAGTGCCCGTCTGGGCGCCGCTGCTTTTGCTTTGCTTCCACCTTTGCTATCGTTTCTGCTGCCATAGCATCAGGCGGTGAGGACTGAAAAAAGGGAGCTTCCCCACTCTCTCTGACTTTAGGAGACGATATCCTGACTCCCCAGACCAGACAGGACTTTCGGAATCGTTTCTGTCCACACTGGTGCGCACGTTGAGTTGTGGCCGGACAGTACTAGAGGGGAAAACATGGTCGGCTCACCCACTGGTGCCCTGGAACTTCGTATTCCAGTCTCCCTCCCCACCTGCCTGCTACCGTTCACATTTCAGAGTCCTCAGGCAGCCACTCCACGCATTTTGTCCAAAATTATAGCATGCTAGCATTCAGTGAGAGAGTCAGGGCGAAGTATGCGTGTGTCATCTTCTACAGAACAAGAAACTTCTTCTTACTTTAAACTTTTTAACTGAAATATACATACCTTGGGGCGCCTGGGTGGCGCAGTCGGTTAAGCGTCCGACTTCAGCCAGGTCACGATCTCGCGGTCCGGGAGTTCGAGCCCCGCGTCAGGCTCTGGGCTGATGGCTCAGAACCTGGAGCCTGTTTCCGATTCTGTGTCTCCCTCTCTCTCTGCCCCTCCCCCGTTCATGCTCTGTCTCTCTCTGTCCCAAAAATAAATAAACGTTGGGAAAAAAAAAAATTGAAATATACATACCTAAAAGTGCACAAAACTTAAATATTTTGCTAATTTTCACAAAATAAGCCTGGTGCAAAATCAACACCAGATCAAGAAGCATCTCTCTGATGGGAGCCCCTCTCCCCTCCTTCCCCTCCCCAGCACAAGGAATTCAGTGGGCCTCCGTTTGAACCTCATGTAAATGAAATCACACCTTTCTATCCATATACATCCTTCCACGTAACACAATGACTGGGAGATGTCTTCACACGTAGTAGTAGTTTGTTTCTTTTCGTTGCTTTATTGCTATTGTGTAAGTTCATTTAGTCCACTTTGGTGTTGATGGACACAGGGGCTGTTTCCGGTTTGGGGCTGTTACAAATAGTGCCGCCAAGATAAGCACCCTTGGATGTGTCTTTTGATGCTCAGAGGTATGTTTCTGGAGTGGAACTGCTGGGCCATGTGGTAAGTACAGGTTCAGCTTTAGAAATCTCACTGCAGGGAGATTTCCCAGCTGTTCTGTATTCACGTGGTAATGCTAGCCTTTTAAATTTTAGCTAGTCTTTTTTTTTTAAGTTTATTTTTTTGTTTTAGAGAGAGAGAGAGAGCAGGGGAGGGGCAGAGAGAGAGAGAATCCCAAGCAGGCTGTGCCCCGGCCAGCGCAGAGCCCAATGTGGGGCTCGAACTCACAAATTGTGAGATCACGACCTGAGCCAAAACCAAGAGTCTGATACTAAACCAACTGAGCCATCCGGGTGCCCCAAATTCTAGCTATTCTTGTGAGCATGTATCTCCTGATGGTTTTAATTTTAATTTCCCCCCAGTAACCAGTGGGATAAGTACCTTTTCATTTTTACTGGACAACTGTTTCGCTTCTCTTAAAAATTTTAAGGTTATTTAAGTAATCTCTATGCTCAACGTGGGCTCAAACCCATGACCCTGAGATCGAAAGCCACACACTTTTCCAACTGAACCAGCCAGGGGCCCCTGGATAATTGTATAGCTTCTTTTGTGGCTTTCTCTTGGCTCGTTTGTCTTTTTCAGTTGATTTTGTAGGAGTTTCAGATTGTGACTATGAGCCCTTTATTGAGTGTGTATGCTGTGCTAATAAGAGTGATTTGATTCACGGGGATCTTTGGGAGGTACTAATTATCATGGGTCTCCCAGGTCTTAAATAATCAGGAAGCCCACTAAGGTCACACTCTAAATGGCCAAAATACCCTGTCTGTGGTGAATTGGGGCCCAACCTGCACCCCTGCAATATAACATCCTAGTCCCTTGCCCGGTCACCAGACCTGTCTTCATTCATAGACCAGGGCCACTTGGGTAAAGGAAAAACCCTACAATAACATTACAGGTTTGTACTATAAATCTTCCTCCTAGTGTTTGCCAAAGAGTCCAGTTACCTGTGTAACTGGAGTAGGGGAGGAAAAATACCCAGACCTTCCTGGAATTTCTGGGTACACTAATCCCCAGGGACCCAGAGTTCCACTGTGGCCCTCTGATCAGAACCAAAGCTTGTGGCAGTCAGGACGTAAGTAGGACCTAGGAAACAGGATGTAGCCTCGTACCTTTATAAAATATATGTGTGTTGGGGTGGGGGGGGGGGCAGTGAGAGATAACCCCATGGAAACCCAATGGCTTGCCACGTCAATGACATTTCTGGGACTCCTATGTCTGGGGCAAGTTGGGACATGTCGTCAAAAGTAAGAGAGATGTCTCACACTGTGCTGATAGGGAAAACTAAACATACAAAAACTCCTGAATCTGGCAATTCCACCCACAGGTATATACCCAAGAGAAATGATACATCTGCCAAAAGACACACAGAGGGTTGTTCATAGAAGCTCTATTCATAATAGCTAAAAACTGAAAATAACCCTAAAGTCCACCAACAGAGTAATGGGTAAACAGCTTCTAGTATGTTCGTACAACTGAACCCTACCCAGCAATAACACAGAGTTGAGCCATGACTGTATGTAACAGCAGTGGGTGAATCTCCGGGAGATTATGTAGAGCAGAGAAAGCCAGACATAAAACAGGACATACTCTATGATTACACCCAGATGGATTGGGAACCAGGCAAAATTAACCAATTATGATACTCATTAGAGGAGAGGCTCTCGGGATGCTGAACAAGAAAGTGCACGGGGGTCTCTGCGGGTGCTGGTCGTTGTACTATTTTCACAGTGTGTCAATAGGTAAAAATCCATTGAACTGTACACTTCAGATTTGTACACTTTATATAAATTTCACTCTGGTAAATAAAATTGAAGGAAAAATACTTTCCATCACAAGGACACGATGACGTAGTGAGAAGTGACTGCATAAATTTGTTGGCCATGAAGGTAAAGAGGGCATCATATGAATATCCTCTTTGTATAAACGTGTGTTGCTTTTGTTTTGTTATTTTTTTAAAGTTTGTTTATTATGAGAGAGAGAGACAGAGCATATGAGCAGGAGGGGGGGCATATGAGAGGGGGACAAAGGATCCAGAGCAGACTGACAGCAGCAAGCCCAATGTGGGGCTGGAAGTCACGAACCAGGAGATCATGACCTGAGCTGAAGTCGGTCGCTCAACCAACTGAGCCACCCGGGCGCCCCTAAATATGTACGTTGCTTTTATAGTTAACAGCAAAACAGATGGTCTTTCTACCCCCAAAAGATGATGGGCAAATTGCTATACCTTGCGCCTTTTACCCCTGAAAAGGGGACACAGTGCATGGTGACCCTCTCGATTTTGGGGTCCACATTGGCCACCCTTGAATGTGCTGTTCTGACCCATGTGCCCGAACCAGAACGACTGCTGGCTCGGAGAGTCTTCTAAGGCAAGAGGACACCACGGGCCATCCAGCTGCATGGAAGGCAGTTCTGCCTTCTAGACCTGTGACCCAGAGAGTCCCCTCGTGCTTAAGATGTCCCCCGTGGACCAGAATGCTGGGGAAGCCTGTGGCAAGCTCCAGTGAGATCTCACGTCAGAAGTCCCTCAGGTTTCAGAACAAAGCTATAACCCTTTTTGACAAGTCTCTAGCTCCCTTGGAAAAACAGATCTTCCCTAGTCCCCCAGCCCTGTCAGAGTTTGCCTGATGCTGACACTCCAGGTGGGTTTCGGTTAGCCTATTCTGTATCACAAACCACCCCAAACCTTCATGGTCTGAAACAATAAATACTTGTTACTGCTCACGAGTCTATGTCTGGATGATTCGTCTGCCCTCGGTTGGGCTCCCTCATGTGTGTGCGGCCCGCTGTGGGGCAGATGGCAGCAGGGACAGGGGCAGATGCACTGTCCCTGAACGCATGCGCCTTCCTCAATTCCTATGTGTGATCTCATGGGGAGTCTTATGTGGCCAACTGACCAAAGAGGAGGAAAACGGAGTCGTGTTTTTAAACAGCTCATATCCAGATGGCAGATGGCTGTGGTGTTGCTGTCTCGCTCACGAGTGGCCCTGAAGGACAGTAAGGAGATGGCTTTCCCCAGCTAGCAGCCCTGGAGACGCAATATCACAACCGCTTTACCTGGAACTACAGACACCCTTAGGGACAGGCAAGTAGCTGATGACTTGGCTTCATGATAAGGGGCTTGGTGCTTAGCAGCAATGTGAGGGGGAGGGGGGGTAACACGGAGGCCTGTGGGAGAGTATGTGGATGGACCTTCAGAACGGACCTGAAGTTGGGGAATATTAGTGCCTCTTTAGGAAGCTCACCAAAAGGACCTACAGCAGAGGTGGGCTGTCAGTAATCTGGGAGTAAGGTAACTCCGTGCCTGCACATGTCAGGCACCCTTCAGCCCCTCCCACCGCACGTCTTGTTGCTTGGACTCAAGAATGACGTGGTCACGGTGGTGGGGATTGCGGCCGAGTGCGTGCTCGAGCTCATGGACTTGCCCTCACCAACGCCGACCTGTCTACCGTCACTGCTGAGAGCCCAACCCGACAGCGGCAGGGACCCACCGGACACCTCATACAGCACGATGGATGTCCCACCAAATTGCCTCTGATGGAGGAACTCCCTTTATGGGAAAAGAAAGAGGGCAATGGCTTCTCTGGTCTGTCCGCACACCCATCCGAGAGGTGGGCCTCGGAAAACACCAGAAACAGCCTCCTGAGGGTAGACTTAGGGCCCAGAGACCACAGCGGGGGAGGGGGGAGGCTATTTTCGAGATCTGCAACCAAGATGTGGGGAGAGAACCGTTAGCCCCAACAAAGAAACCTCATTCCCGAACAGTCCTGAGAGCCTCGTTGAAACCACTCCCCAGGGCTGCTGTCCTTGGGGCTGTGCGATTTCTGTGGGAACTGCTCAGCCCCTCTGGCATAAGAATAGAGAAGGTGGGGGCGCCTGGGTGGCGCAGTCGGTTAAGCGTCCGACTTCAGCCAGGTCACGATCTCGCGGTCCGTGAGTTCGAGCCCCGCGTCAGGCTCTGGGCTGATGGCTCAGAGCCTGGAGCCTGTTTCGGATTCTGTGTTTCCCTCTCTCTCTGCCCCTCCCCCGTTCATGCTCTGTCTCTCTCTGTCCCGAAAAATAAAAAAAAAAAAAAAGAATAGAGAAGGTGGCTTCAGCATCGTAGACCATTCTGCGGGACACATGCACACGCCATCTCAGCCCTGTCAGCCCTACTGTCCCTCCAGCCACCGCTGGGAGTCCTCCCCTGGGGCTTCAACTGGCTCCACACCAGGACCATCAGGCGGAGGGGACACCACTCACCTTTCTTTCTTTCTTTCTTTCTTTCTTTCTTTCTTTCTTTCTTTCTTTCTTTCTTTTTTTTTTTTAGATTACTGCTCTACAGCACTCTATTGTTTCTATTTTATTTTATCTTTATTTTTGTTCCAGTATAGTTAAGATACGGTGTTATATTAGCTTCGGGGGTACAATATAGTGATTCAACAGTTGTCTCCATTCCTCAGTGCGGTCATGATGAGTGGGCTCTTATCCTCTTCCCCTATTTCACCCATCCCCCACCCACCTCCCCCCTATGGTTGAGTCTGTTTTTTGGTTAGTCTCTTGTTGCTAGTGTTCGTTTGTTTCTTAAATCCCACGTACGAGTGAAATCGTATGGTATTTGTCTTTCTCTGACTTATTTCAGCTAGCATTATGTTCTCTAGATCCATCCATGTTGCTGCAAATGGCAAGATTTCATTCCTTTGTATGGCTTTGTATGGCTGAGCAATATTCTATTGTATGTGTGTATGTATGTGTATATACATACACATGTATATGTATGTGTATATATACACATACATATATGTATATATGTATATGTGTATATACATATACATACATATATGTATATATGCATATGTGTATATACATATATACACATATATGTATATGTGTATACACATATACATGCATATATGTATATGTGTATATACATATACATATATGTATACATGTATATGTGTATATGTACGTATATGTGTGTGTATATGTATATATATATCACCTCTTCTTTATCCATTCATCTGTGGGTTGACACTTGGACACTCCTTCTGTAATTTAGTATTGTAAATAATGCTGCAATAAAACATAAGGGTACATATATTTCTTGAATTAGTGTTTTCATATTCTTTGGGTAAATATCCAGTAGTAGAATTTACTGGACTATATGGTAATGCTACTTTCAATTTTTTTTAATGTTTATTTATTTTTGAGAGAGAGTGCATGGAGGAGGGGCAAAGAGAGAGGGGGACAGGGGATCCAAAGCAGGCTCTGCACTGACAGTAGAGAGCCCGATGCGGGACTCAAACTGATGAACCAAGAGATCATGACCTGAGCCGAAGTCAGACACTTAACCGACTGAGCCACCAAGGTGCCCCTCTACTTTCAATTTTTTGAGGAAACTCCATACTGTTTTCCACGGTGGCTGCACCAGTGTGCATTCCCACCAACAGTGCAAGAGGGTTCCTTTTTCTCCACATCCTCGTCATATTTGTTCTCCCAAGCCACGAGCACGGAATATCCTTTCATTTGTTCATGCCGTCTTCACTTTCTTTCATCATCAGTGTTTTATAGTTTTCATAGCACAAGTCTTTCACCTTCTTGGTTTAGTTTAGTCCTAGCTATTTTACTATTTTTGGTACAGTTGTTCTTGCTTGTTTAATTGTTTTAATATCTTTTTTTTTTTTTTAATTTAGCAAGAGGGCAAACACGCAAGCAGGGGAGAGGGGGAGAGAGAGAGACAGAGAGACAGAGAGAGGGGGTGAGAATCCTAAGCAGGCTCTACACTCAATGCAGAGCCCAACACAGGACTTGATCCCACAGCCCTGGGATCATGACCTGAGTTGTAATCAAGAGTTGGACACTCAACTGACTGAGCCACCCAGGTGCCCCTATTTTGGGTGCAATTGTAAATGGGACTATTTTCTTAATGTCTCTTTCTGTTTCTTTGTTATTAGTGTTTATAAATGCAGCGGATTTCTGTACATTGATTTTGTATCCTGCAATCTTACTGAATTCACTTATCAGTAGTTTCGGGTGGAGTTTTTAGGGTTTTCTGTATATAGTATCATGTCATCTGCAAAGAGTGAGTGTTTTACTTCTTTACCAATTTGGATGCCTTATTTATTTTCTTGTCTGATTGCTGTGGCTAGGACTTCCAGTACTATGTTGAATAAAAGTGGTGAGAGTGGACATCCTTGTCTTTTTCCTGATCTTTGGGGGAAAGCTCTCAGTTTTTCACCATTGAGTATAATGATATCTGTGGGGTTTTCCCATGTGGCCTTTATTATGTTGAGATATGTTCCCTCTAAACCTATTTGTGGAGTGTTGTTTTTTTTAAATCATGAATTGATGTTGCACTTTGTCAAATGCTTTTTTGACATCTATTGAAATGATCGTATGGTTTTTATCCTTTCTCTTGTTGATGCGATATATCACATTGATTGATTTGCAAACACTGAAACACCCTTGCATCCCGACACTGTTCACCTCTTAAAAAGTTAACGGGACATATATTTTATGACCCCGCAAATTTACTCCTAGATAACTACCCAAGAGAAATGAAAACGTGTCCATGCAAAGACTCGTATAGAAATGCAAGATTATTATAATGGTCAAAACAGGAAACAGTTAAATGTTTGTCAGCTGGTGAATGGATAAGCAAAACGAGGTACATCCGTGAGCTACTCAGCAATAGAGAAGAACCAACTGCTGACACATGCAATCACTTGGATGAGCCTCAAAAACACTATGGCAAATGAAAGAAGCCAGACACGAAAAATTACACACCATATACCTCCGTTAATAGGAACTTTCTACAAAGGGTGAAACGACATCAGTGGTTTCCTGGGGCTGGCAATGAGAGCAGGGAGCAATGGCAAACAGGCATGAGGGACATTTTCAGGGAATGGAAGTGTTCTAAAACTGGATTGGGGTAAAGGCTGCACAACCGTTTACTAAAATCGTCAGACTGTGTGATTACAATGGGTGGGTTTTATGCTACACAAGTTATACCTTATTGAAATTGTTTAAATAGTGAAATTCCACTCTCATGTCAGCCGCATTTGGCACAGCTGATCATTGCCTCCTCCTTGAAAGCCTGTCTTCACGCTATATTCTTGTTCTTACCTGCGCTCCATCCATGGTATGTTTAAGAGCACAGTTCAACCCTTTCTCCATCTCTACTCCTCCTGGGTGAGCTCACTCAGGTCTATGCCTTTAAATATTGATACTGATGATGTCCAGATGAACGTGTCTTCAGCCTAGCCCTCTCCTGAACTCCCGACCCTCGTATCCAAACGCCTGCTCAAAGTCTCCTTCAGATGTGGGATGGGCATCTCGAACATCATATGCCCACACTGAGCTCCTGCCCTTCCCAACCCAAAGCTGTGCCACACTCAGGGTCCTCATCCCAGTTGATGGCAGCTCTGTCCTGCCCACTGCTCAGCTCTAAAACCTTGGAGTCATCTTGGATTCCTCTTTTTCTCTCTCGCCCGTATCCAACCCATCAACAACCCCCAACTGACACTTCCTTCTAAACATGCCTGGAATCAGATCACTTCTCCCTCCACACACCCACCATCTTGGTCCAGCCCGCTGTCATCCCCTGTGGGGATTCTGCAGTAGCTCCCTCACCTGCTTCCCTGATTCCACCTTTGTCCTATAGTTTTTTCACAGCATAATCTCCAAAGTTGTCCTAATAACTTGTAAATCCAGTCACATCGCTTCTCTCTGCTGAGCCTTCCCTGGTTCCCCATTGCATTTGGCCCAATCTGACCTAGCCCCACATTAACATTCTCACCCCAGGTCTTTGGTCACTCACTCTGCTCTGGCCCCTCTGGCCTCCTTGCTGTTCCTTGAACATGCCAGACACATTTGCACCTCAGGACCTTTGCACTTACTATTTCTGCTGCCTAGAACACTCCCCTTCCGTGACAGGCAGAATTCCAAGATGCCCCTGTCTGTAATCACTCCTGATATCTACACATTTGTGTACCCTCCTGTTGCATATGAGTAGGAGATGTAACTTTCTTCTAATCAATAAAAATCATGGTAAAAATGATGAGGTATCACTCCCTTTATATTATATGGTAAAGGTGAAGGGATTTTGCAGATATAGTCAAGGTCCCAATTATCCAAATTAACCAGTTTGACTTTGAGTTAAAAGAATGATAGAGATTTCACTATGTTGTACACCTGAAATTAATGTAACGTTGTGTATCAACTATACTCGAAAATATTTTTTAAATTAAAAAAAAATTTTTTAACGGTTATTCCTTTTTGAGAGACAGAGAGAGACAGAGCACAAGTGGGGGAGGGGCAGAGAGACAGGGAGACACAGAATCCGAAGCAGGCTCCACGCTCTGAGCTGTCGGCACAGAGCCCGATGTGGGGCCCGAACTCACGAACCGTGAGGTCATGACCTGAGCTGAAGTCGGATGCTTAACCCACTGAGCCACCCAGGCGCCCTAAAAAAAATTTTTTTAGCGTTTATTCATTTTTGAGAGGCAGAGGGAGACAGAACACGAGCGGGGGAGGGACAGAAAGAGAGGAAGACACAGGACCCAGATTCTGAGCAGTCAGCACAGAGCCCAATGCGGGGTTCAAACCCACAAACTGTGAGATCATGACCTGAGCCGAAGTCGGCCACTTAACTGACTGAGCCACCCAGGCACCTTTCAAGTAAAAATATTTTAAGAAAAAAAGAAAAAGAACAATAACAGAAAAAAAAAAAAAAAAAAAGGGGGAAAAGAGGGGTGCCTGGGTGGTTTGATAGGTTAAACATCTAACTTCAGCTCAGGTTATGATCTTGCAGTTCGTGAGTTCAAGCCCCATGTTGGGCTCTGTGCTGACAGATTCTTGGGATTCTCTCTCTCCATTTCTCTGTGCCCCTTCCCCACTTGCACTCTCTTTCTCTCTCTCTCTCTCTCTCTGTCCTCCCCCACTCACACTCTGTCTCTCAAAAATGAATAAATGTTAAATTTTTAAATACTTTTTTTATTTATAACATTTATTTTTTTATTTTTATTTATTTTAGTTGTTTAACTTGTTTTATTTTTTATTTTTTCAAATTTACATCCAAATTAGCATATAGTGCAACAATGATTTCAGGATTAGATTCCTTAGTGCCCTTTACCCATGTAGCCCATCCCCCCTCCCACAACCCCTCCCATAACCCTCTGTTTGTTCTCCATATTTAAGAGTCTCTTATGTTTTGCCCTGTTTTTATATGATTCTTGCTTCCCTTCCCTTATGTTCATCTGTTTTGTATCTTAAATTCCTCATTGGATTGAAGTCATATATTTGCCTTTCTATGACTAATTAATTTTGCTTAGCATAATATCCTCTAGTTCCATCCACGTAGCTGCAAACGGCAAGATTTCATTCTTTTTGGTTGCTGAGTAATACTCCATTGTATATATATATACCACATCTTCTTTATCCATTCATCCATCAATGGACATTTGGGCTCTTTCCATACTTTGGCTATTGTCGATAGTGCTGGTATAAACATGGGGGTGCATGTGTCCCTTTGAAACAGCACAGCTGTATCCCTTGGATAAATGCCTAGCAGTGCAATTGCTGGGTCGTAGGGTAGTTCTATTTTCAATTTTTTGAGGAATCTCCATACTGTTTTCCAGAGTGGCTGCACCAGTTTGCATTCCCACCAGCAGTGCAAACGAGGTCCTCTTTCTCCGCATCCTCGCCAACATCTGTTGTTGCCTGAGTTGTTAATGTTAGCATTTTGACAGGTGCGAGTTGGTATCTCATTGTTTTGATTTGTATTTCCCTGATGAGGAGTGATGTTGAGCATTTTTTTTCATGTGTCGGTTGGCCATCTGGATGTCTTCTTTGGAGAAGTGTCTATTCATGTCTTTTGCCCATTTCTTCACTGGATTCTTTGTTTTTTGGGTGTTGAGTTTGATAAGTTCTTTATAGATTTTGGATACTAACCCTTTATCTGATATGTCGTTTGCAAATATCTTCTCCCATTCTGTCGGTTGCCTTTTAGTTTTGCTGACTGTTTCCTTCGCTGTGCAGAAGCTTTTTATTTTGATGAGGTCCCAGCAGTTCATTTTTGCTTTTGTTTCCCTTGCCTCCGGAGACATGTTGAGTAAGAAGTTGCTGAGGCCAAGCTCCAAGAGGTTTTTGCCTGCTTTCTCCTGGGATATTTTGATGGCTTCCTGTCTTATATTTAGGTCTTTGATCCATTTTGAGTTTATTTTTGTGTAGGGTGTAAGAAAGTGGTCCAGGTTCATTCTTCTGCATATCATTGTCCAGTTTTCCCAGCACCACTTGCTGAAGAGACTGTCTTTATTCCATTGGATATTCTTTCCTGCTTTGTCAAAGATTAGTTGGCCATACATTTGTGGGTCCATTTCTGGGTTCTCTATTCTGTTCCACTGATCTGAGTGTCTGTTCTTGTGCCATTATAATATTTATTTATTATTGAGAGAGAGACAGAGCATGAGCGGGGGGGAGAGGTGGAGAGAGATGGAGACACAGAATCTAAAGAAGGCTCCAGGCTCTGAGCTGTCAGCACAGAGCCCGATGCAGGGCTCGAACTCACAAACCGTGATATCATGACCTGAGCTGAAGTCGGCCGCTTAACAGACTGACCCACCCAGATGCCCCATAAATGTTAAATTTTTTAAATACATAAGTAAACTTTTAAAAGAAAAAGAATAATAACAAAAATGTAGGTCTTGGTGGGTCTGGCCTAATCAGGTGATCCTTTTAAAAGAAGTTTCCCTATGCTCAGAGACTGGAAGCACCAAAGAGAGAGAGATCTCTCTCCCTCTGTTTCTGGCCTTGGAGAAGCAAGCCATGAGTTCTACAGCTGCAAGCAAATGAATTCTGCCAACAATCTCCCAGGCTCCGGGATGGAATGCAGCCTGGCTGCCATCTTGACATGACCCCTGTGAGACCCTGAGCAGAGAACCCAGCTGAGCCATGCCCAGACCCACAGAAACTGGGGATGGGGGGCGGGGGTGGGAAATAAGTGGGTGCTGCTTTAAGCTGCCGAATCTGTGGTAATTTGTTATGTAGCCATAGAAAGCAGGGCCACCTTTCAGATAGCCACGTGGCTTCCTTCTTTCCTTATGCCCAAGTGTCCGCTGTTACCTTCACAAAGAGGCCTGGACTGAGCACCCTGAGAAAAATTGCAACATGCCCCCCCCTTTTTCTCTACTGCACTTGCTACCTCCTAACCTGCTGAAATAGGGTTATTGTTTAATGCCTCCCCTCCTCTGCTAGAATATAAGCCCCTGAGAACGGGGAGTTTTGTCCGTTTGGTTCGCCAGTGTTTCAGGCATCTGCACTGGGACCCCGTGCATCTTCGGAGGAGGAGGCCTTGATGAGCTGAAGGAATGCCAGCCCTGGGGGGCCTTTATGCGAGGGCAGTTTATGTGCATGTGTTAACTTGGGTGAGGTCAGGGTGCCCAAAGGACAGGGAGAAGGCCCTTCTGGGGCTGCCTCCAGGGTCAAGCCCTTGGCCTTCTAGCCCGGCAATACCGATGGGCTGATTTGGGTGAGAAACAGGATTGGCTGCTGACTGTAATGAGGTCGGCCTGACCAGCTCCTCATGCCAGGCGGCTGACACAAGTGTCTCGGGGCCAGCCGGGCGCTGTGACCCGCGCAGCCCCAGCAGCCTCAGCACTCTTTTTGAGGAGGGTCCACAAGAGTGGCGGAGCAGCTGCGGCCATCCTAGCCTACGTGTAGAGCCTGAGCCCACTGAGTCTGCTCTGACACTGGCCTCATTTCCTCTGTGCAGTGGCAAGTTGGGCTTCCCAGGGAGCCCTCTGAGATGGCGTCCAACATGCTGAGTGTTCGTTACCAGAAGCCCTCGGGACCCACACCCGTGGGAGGGAAGGGGTCGAAACAGGATTAGGTAGAGGGAGAACTTGTATGCAGGCCTCAGTTGACCTTATGGAGAGTTACGGAACCAAAATAGTCCTTCATAGTTGCCCGGCATTCGGCCAAAATGGACCAGTTATTGGATATGGGCCACCAGGGAAGGGTGTGACCTTGGGCCAGGCAGCTCTCTGCAGCTGAGACAGGCCCTGGATGGGTGGCCACCAAAGGCTGTCTGCTGACCACACTCCCAGCAGCTGGGTGGCAAGTCCCTTCTTCTTCTTCTTTTTTTTTTTTAATGTTTATTTATTTATCTTGAGAGAGAGAGAGATAGAGAGTGATTGGGATGGGGGCAGAGAGAGAGACAGAGAATCCCAAGCAGGCTTAGAGCCCCATATGGGGCTCAAACTCACAAACCGAGAGATCATGACCTGAGAGGAAATCAAAAGTCAGACGTTCAACCGACTGAGCCACTCAGGCACCCCCAATTCCCTTCTTTTTTTAAGATATATATATATATATATATAAAATCTCTACACCCAACGTGGGGCTCAAGCTCACCACCCTGATATCAAGAATTGCATGCTCATTAGCCTGAGCCAGCCAGGTGCCCCAGCAGGTCCTTTCTTTCTTATTTATTTATTTTTAAGTTTATTTATTATGAGAGAGAGAGCATGAGCAGGGGAGGGGCAGAGAGAAGGAAAGAGACTCCCAAGCAGACTCCCACTGTCAGCGTAGAACCTGATGCAGGGCCTGAACTCATGGTCCGTGAGATCATGACCTGAGCCAAAATCAAGAGTCCTTCTCTTAACCAACTCAGCCACCCAGGTCCCCACCCCCCACAGGTCCCTTCTAGAAGGATTGGTTCTGAGCATCTCCTTGTTCATGACATTGACCAACATCCCTTCCACTGTGGCGGTCTGTCTTTATCTGTAATTATTTTCATTTTAAGATATATTAAAAATGCAAAAAAAAAAAGCACTCTTTTTAAATGCATAAAACAAAAGACATAGGATTACAAAAGAAACCAAGTATATTTATATTCAGATATCAAAATGTTAAAACAAATTTGTGATACAGTCACAATGCTTATTTAAAGCATTAGATATTAAAAATTTTAAATATATATTAAAAATATAAATACATAAATGCAGCATTAGATAACGTCCAGTAACTGCCATAATTTCAAAGTGATGATGAGTCTAAACAATGTTTGGAGACATTTGCAATAGCTGTAATGTGATAGGAGAATATCTGTCATTTTGATTTGTGGCAAAGCCACATGCGTTGCAAATCCCACTGGTTCTTTGCCCACCTCATGGTTGAAGCAAAGGTTAAATTTCGGTTAGAAGTTAGAGAAAATAAAGCCCTTTCCCTATACAAGTTCCAGGTGCAGGGAAGCGGGTGCTGGTGGGAGGGAGGAAGTGGGTTCCTGGAAATTTGGGCTCAGCGATCGGGGACCTCGGGAACAGAGGAAACAGGATGTGCTGCGGCCAGGGCAGAGGGCAGATGGGGAGCCTGGCGGGGTCCAAGGGTCTGCCCTGTAACCCATCCACCAGGTATTGGGAGACGAGCTACACAGTCCTTGGTTGGGCCGCAGACCCCCATACTCCCTGTCCCACTCTAGGTCACCGCACAGGCCACCCTCCCCCGCACGGCCTGACTGTCTGCCTCCCCTGCCCCCAGTCCATTAGCCGATGCGGTGACTGTGACAGGGCCAGGCCCCTGCAAATGAGGGGGCGCGCCGGGCGCCCAGGGCCTGACCCGCAGTGACCCGCTGTGACCAGTCATACGGCGGCCCTCTTAGACAGGGCTCCGCCTGCTGCGGTCCCAGCCATAAAAAGGCCGGTGGGAGAGTCGCCGCCGCAGCCGCCGCCCCCGACCCAGTGTGTCCACACCATGGCCGGCTCCAGCCTCGCCTGCTGCCTGCTCGGCCTCCTGGCGCTGACCTCCGCCTGCTACATCCAGAACTGCCCCCTGGGCGGCAAGAGGGCCGCGCTGGACCTCGACGTGCGCCAGGTGAGCCCCCGCCGCGACCCACCGCCTCTGTCCGCCCCGCCGAGGCCCCAGGGGGTTTAGTGGACGTGCGCCCCCGCCCGTGACTGCGGCTCCTGCACACCCCGAGCCCGGGCCCCCGGCCTCGCAGGGCCCGCGCTCACCCCCCGCCCTCCCTCCAGTGCCTCCCCTGCGGCCCCGGGGGCACAGGGCGCTGCTTCGGGCCCAGCATCTGCTGCGGCGACGAGCTGGGCTGCTTCGTGGGCACGGCCGAGGCGCTGCGCTGCCAGGAGGAGAACTACCTGCCGTCGCCCTGCCAGTCGGGCCACAAGCCGTGCGGGAGCGGGGGCCGCTGCGCCGCCGCGGGCATCTGCTGCAACGACGGTGCGCTGCCGGGGCGGCCCGGGGGCGGCGGGGGCGGGGCCGGGATCCAGGTGGGGGCGGTGCGGAGGTCCCGGTGGGCGCGGCCCCGGGGGCGGAGTCCAGGTGGTGCCGGTGCGGAAGTCCCAGTGGGCGTGGCCCCCGGGGCCGCTGCGCCGCTGCGGGCGTCTGCTGCAGCCCGGGTGAGCCGGGGCCGGGGGGCGCGGAGGGGGGGCAGAGGCCGAGGACCCGGGACCCGGAGGGGACCGCGCAGGGCGGCCCCTGACCCGCTGTCCTTCCAGACGGCTGCCGCGCCGACCCTGCCTGCGACGCCGAGGCCGCCTTCTCCCAGCGCTGAGCCGACGGCCCGGACAGCGGCGCAGCGCGCCCCTCGCCACTCCGCAGCCACCCCCCGAAATAATGAAATAAAATAAAGCAGAATTTTCTCCCCCTGCAACTCGTCTGGCGTCTCGTTTTCAGAAACGGGAAGGAGGGCGCTGGGGGAACCCCGAGGGTCGCGCCTGGCGGGGCCTGCGTCTCCGGGCAATTCCGAGCGGGAGGGCCGGGGTTCGGGGCGCGCCGTTCCCGCAGCCGAAGTCCTGCACGGGCTGGCGAACGAGGGAGACGGAAACAGACCCCAGCTTCCCGCTCCAAACAGAGCTGGGGGCCTGTAGCAGGTGGCCTTACCAGGAACATTTCAAAGAACCCAAACGACGGGGGTGCTGACAGGGAACCAGAGGAAGGGGAGGCGGCCAGTGGCGGGGGAATGACTTCCCTACCTCTGGAGGGAGGCTTGAACCGCGACCCGAGGGCTGGGTTTGGGGCCTCGCAGCTGAAGGGCTTTCACGTTTCCGAGGAGCTGGACTCCAGGCCACCGGAGGCCACTGGTGCGCAGAAGAGGTGGCCGAGCTGCCGAGGACCCAGCAGGCCTGCCTCTGCCTGTGCGGCTGAGGAACTTGGCAGTGCTGGGGACCCCGCGGGCCAGGGACTCCTGGGAGCTCACCGCTACAGAATGACCGCAGAACACAAAAGCCGCCAACAATCTTCAACCTATTTCTCGGCCATTCCTGGATCCAAAACCCTTTTGGGAATCAAGACGGCCTAATTCCTCTTTCCCAAAACATGCGGTCATTCACTTACCCGAGCAGTTTCAGAAGGTCCACGGCCACACTCCCCCTGCAAGTGAAACAGCAACAGATCGCTGTTAGAAAAAGTGTAGTTTCTAGGGCTTTCTCCCACACTGGAGGTCTGCATAGCACCCACACACACAGCAGTATGCGGGTCTCACCGGGTGGAGACAGAAAAAAATACCCTGAAGCGGACCGTAAGACTTTTTTTTACCATAAATTACGAAAACAGGCAAAATCTTGGGTGAGGTGGTGACTGGAGGGGGTCCAAGGGCAATTCTGGTCATACTCTCTTCTCCTGGTCTGGGAGCTGGTAAAACAGGTGTGTTCATTTTCCGAAAACTTAACATGTGCATGTGATTTGCTTTTATATGTATATCATATTTGAATATATTTTTATATTTTATAGGCATATCGCATTTGAATAAATATTCATTTTAAAAATGAAAAAAAGATCATTATTGCTAAGATGTGTAAGAAGAATAGAGATGAGGCTTTTGAAAATCCCAGTGGCTTACAGCAACCTGGACTGTGGTTCTTTTTGTTTGTTTTTTTAGTTTATTTGTTTTGTTTTAGATTTCACATATAAGTGAAACCATACGGTGTTTGTCTTTTTCTGTCTTATTTCAGTTAGCATAATACCCTCTAGGTCCATCCACGTTGGCACAAATCGCAAGATCTCACCCTTTTCGTGGCTGAGTAATATTCCACTGTATAGACTGCCGTCCTTGCTGAGGCCATGAGACTAGCCCCTCCTTTGACCCCACATCTGGGGGGATTAGTCATCAAAAGGGACACGAGATAACTCAAAGCGGAGTCCCGTTTAAACCAACCATGAGGAAGGACTCGGTGTACTAGCTGGGTATTTGAGGACAGTCTCAGAGTTCTGTGTCCCTCAGAAACCACACAGCCAGGGAGGGCTGCAGCTATAGGTGACCGAGCTCCTCAACTAGAGACGTGTGGGAACGGATTTGTGCTTTCCCGAGCTGGAGAGTCCCCCCCGCCACCTTAGCAGGAAGTCTGGGATCTCCCCTGGGACCTCACTGCTTCCCCTGAGTGTCCTGGGGTGCCAGCCCAGCTGTCCCCACTCTGGGAGAGAACTCAGGTCCCCTCACCCACTCAGGCACCCACTTTGCTGTCCCACTCTTCCCAAGAATCCAAAGGTCGATAGTATTTTATTGCCTCAAAACACAGGGTCAGACTGACGCCTCTTTTCCTGAGTTTGTCCCAGAGGTGGCGTCAAGCTGGGTCCAGTGGCCCCACCGGCACAGAAGCAAGCTGGGTGTCATTCTCCATTCTTCTTGGCTGCTCAGTCCCACGGCCTTTGGTCCTCGCTAGAATGACCCCTTCAGACCTCCAAAGTGCTTGGGGGCTTGTCCAGGGCAGTGGTTCCCACTTTGTGTAACTTTATTCTTTGTTCTTCTACCCGGAAGTGAAATTCCTAGAGAATATGCCCACCTACACATAATTTCAAAAAACGTATAATTAGTCTTAGCAGTAATATAGAGAAAAGGAATTTAGTACAAAATATTACTTTAATATGTGACCAAACAGGCAAGGCTACGCTAGGCGACATACACACAATCCAGTTTCTACTTATAACAAATATAATAAAAAGAAATTGGGACCCATTCTCTACAAGAAGTTCAGGAAAATAAAAACGTAAGAAAATGAAAATAGGGGCGCCTGGGTGGCTCAGTCGATTAAGCGGCCGACTTCGGCTCAGGTCATGATCTCACGGTCAGTGAGTTCAAGCCCCGCGTCGGACTCTGTGCTGACAGCTCGGAGCCTGGAGCCTGTTTCAGATTCTGTGTCTCCCTCTCGCTGACCCTCCACTGTTCATGCTCTGTCTCTCTCTGTCTCAAAAATAAATAAAACGTTAAAAAAAATTTTAAAAAAAATGAAAATGAAAATAAAAAGGTAGAAGGGCAACCAGGATCAATATTCTCTTTTGTGGGGTGCCTGGCTGGCTCAGTCGGTAGAACAGGTGACTCTTGATCTAGGGGTCATGAGTTCGAGCCCCACTTTGGGAGTAGAGCTTACTTTTAAAAAAAAATTCTTGGGGCGCCTGGGTGGCTCAGTCAGTTAAGCGTCCGACTTCGGCTCAGGTCATGATCTCGCGGTCTGTGGGTTCGAGCCCCGTGTCAGGCTCTGTGCTGACAGCTCAGAGCCTGGAGCCTGTTTCAGATTCTATGCCTCCCTCTTCCTCTGACCCTCCCCTGTTCATGCTCTCTCCCTCTCTGTCTCAAAAATAAATAAATGTTAAAAAAATAATAATAAAATTTAAAAACATAAAAATAAAAAAAATTCTCTTTTGTACCTTAAGAAAAATACAGGCTCAGATATCAACTAATTGCAAAGAGTGTAGTCATGGAACACTTGGGGAAATTTAAATAGTGCCTGGATGCTTTATGATATTAATATATCGTTGAGTTTGCATATGCGTGGCAACAGTGTGTGGTCATGTTTATTTTTAATTCATTATCCTTAATTCCAGTATAGTTAACACACAGTGTTACAATGTAGTGATTCAACAGTTCCATGTATCACCCAATGCTCATCGACAAGTGCACTCAATCCCCTTCACCTATTTCCCCCATCTCCCCACCAACCTCCCCTCCGATAACCATCAGTTTGTTCTCTATAGTTAAGAATCTGTTTAGGGGCACCTGGGTGGCTCAGTGGGTTAAACGTCTGACTTCCGCTCAGGTCAGGATCTCACGGTCTGTGAGTTCGAGCCCCGTGTCAGGCTCTGTGCTGACAGCTCGAGCCTGGAGCCTGATTCGGATTCTGTGTCTCCCTCTCTCTGCCCCTCCCCCACTCATGTTCGCTCTCGCTCTCCTCTCTCTCTCTCTCCCTCAAAATTAAACATTTAAAAAAATTAAAGGGGTGCGCCTGGGTGGCTTAGTCAAGCGTCAGACTCTCAGTTTCAGGTCATGACCTCGTGGTTTTGTAAGTTTCAGCTCAGGTCATGACCTCCTGGTTTTCAAAGTTCAACCCCACATCGGCTGTGCGCTGATGGTATGGAGCCTGCTTGAGATTCTCTCTCTCTTTCTCCCTCTCTCTCTGTCCCTCCCCTACTCACGCTGTCTCTGTCTCTCTCAAAATAAATAAATAAACTTTTAAAAAATTAGAAAAAACTAATTTAAAAAAAAAAGCATGGTTTTCAGACTGGAACACTCTTGTCCTAAAGTCTCACACAGCTGTTGTTTTACAAATTAGTATTATTATTTACATAATTCATATTCCTAATTTACACTATTTTATTTTACTTATTTTGAGAGAGAGAGAGAGGGAAAGAGAGAAGAGAGAGAATCCCAAGCAGGCTCTACCAGCACAGAACCCCACTCGGGGCTCGATCTCACCAACTGTGAGATCATGACCTGAGCTGAAGTCGACGCTTCACCAGCCACCCAGGCGCCCCTGTTTTTTTTTTTTGTTTGTTTTGTTTTGTTTTGTTTTTTTTATGTAAACTCAAAGCCGAACATCCAACATGCGGCTTAAACTCATGACCCCAAGGTTAAGCCGCGGGCTCCACTGGTTGAGCCAGCCAGGCGCCCCAGTCTGAAAACTATAAACATCAACTTGATCGCTGAACATTTACGGCTGATTTATTTTCCCATCGTGCTGTATTAGCGACGATCTGCGGTGTGATGCTGAAGGGCCGCAATTTCTGTTTTCTGTAGGGTCCTTACGCATAGGTTAAGCAAGCTTGCTTCTCTTCCATACCTAAGTTTAGTGTAATTTAGTTTTTAAATCTGGAATAGTGTGAAAATCTACCAAAAGTTTTTGAAGCATCATAAAAGATTGTCTATGGGGCAGAGGTCGGGGATATTTTTTCCCCATTCCTGATATTTCCTTCTTATAGGCATCCCTGAGGTAATTCT
Organism: Leopardus geoffroyi; assembly: GCF_018350155.1. Classification (NCBI taxonomy): domain Eukaryota; kingdom Metazoa; phylum Chordata; class Mammalia; order Carnivora; family Felidae; genus Leopardus; species Leopardus geoffroyi. The sequence goes on from NC_059336.1 coordinate 29,873,077, forward strand.
CCTTGAGGTGGGGCGGCGGGGGGTGGGGGGGGAGTAGCTGATGGGATGATTTGAGGGGAAAGGAATGTGCACGTGCACAAGCCCACCCCTTCATATCCGATGCCTCATGGGATCAGGCTGCCAGCCTGGGAAGCACACGCTGTCATCATGGTAAGTGCATGGAAAAGCAAAGAAGCAGGAAAGTCCTGGGAAGAAGGTCCAGCTCCCTGTGCCTGGGACGGTAAACTTGTCTCCAACTTGTTAATCGGCCTGACAAAGCCCTCTTGCCAGCAGATAGAAACTCTCTAACATCAGCTCTATCAATAATAAAGGTGGTATTGCGGCTTCCATAGGCTACGTTCTTTTGTTTCACTTTTCAATCGTTGCGGAATTCAGGGGTTATGGTTGGTTAAGGTTAAGGTTAGGCTGCTGTAATAAAAACACTGAAATGGTAAGGAGGCTTTAGAGGCTTCTAGAGGGTAGATGTTTATTTCTCTGTTTCTTATCAGCCTAAGATGAGCATTCCTGGCTCTGTCCCATTCCACCACTTAGGGACCCAGATTTCTTCTGCCATGCAGCTCTGGCATCTCCTCATCCTTGTCATTGTCTGATGCTTGAGTCTAGGATGCTGTGGATTCCAACGGGTGGGAAAGGAAAGAGTGGGGTGGAGGCACACCCACTGTCATAAGACCCCAAGTTCACTATCCCTTTAACTCACATTTTTTTAAAAAAAAAATTTAACGTTTATTTTTGAGACAGAGAGAGACAGAGCCTGAATGGGGGAGGGTCAGAGAGAGAGGGAGACACAGAATCCGAAGCAAGCTCCAGGCTCTGAGCGGTCAGCACAGAGCCCGAAGCGGGGCTCGAACCCATGGACTGCAAGATCATGACCTGAGCCGAAGTCGGACGTTTAACCGACTGAGCCACCCAGGCGCCCCTACTCGCATTTTATTAACGAGAACATGGTCATATGGACACACCTCCCTGCAAAGGAAGCTGGAAAATATAGTTACAAATCTATTACTACGTAATTCCAAACTCCCAGAAGTGTGTTTTTAAGTGTGTTTTTGTTTGTTTGTGTGGGATTTTTTTTTTTTTTTTTTTTTTTTTTGTAGAAATCATTAAGCTGCTTGCAAAATTGATGTGGAATAGCAAAGGAACTAAAATACCCAAACCAATTCTTTTTTTTTTTTTTTTTTAACATTTTTAAGAGTGGGAGAGAGCCAAAGCATAAGAGACTCTTAAAAACTGAGAACAGGGGCGCCTGGGTGGCTCAGTCGGTTAAGCGTCCGACTTCGGCTCAGGTCATGATCTCACAGTCTGTGAGTTTGAGCCCCGCGTCGGGCTCTGTGCTGACCACTCAGAGCCTGGAGCCCGTTTCAGATTCTGTGTCTCCCTCTCTCTCTGCCCCTCCCCTGTTCATGCTCTGTCTCTCTCTGTCTCAAAAATAAATAAACATTAAAAAAATTTTTTAAAAAAAACTGAGAACAAACTGAGCATTGAGAGGGGGTGGGAGGGAGGGGAGGGTAGGTGATGGGCATTGAAGAGGGCATCTTTTGGGATGAGCACTGGGTGTTGTATGGAAACCAATTTGACAACAAATTTCATACATTAAAAATGATAAAAAATTAAAATAAAAAAAAAAAAAAAAAAAAGACTAAAAAAAAATTTTTTTTTAAGTTTACTTATTTATTTTGAGAGAGACAGAGGCAGCATGAGTAGGGGAGGGGCAGAGAGAGAGAGAATTCCAAGCAGGCTCTGCGCTGCCAGCACAGAGCCTGATGTGGGACTCGAACACACAAAGCTGTGAGATCATGACCTGAGCCGAAACCAAGAGTTGGACACTTAACTGACTGAGCCACCCAAGCACCCCTACCCAAACCAATTCTGAAAAAGAACAAAGTTGGAAGAGTCATGCTACCTGATTTCCAGACTTACTAAAAGCTATTATATTGGAGACAAGATGGTAATGGAGAAGGGACAGCTCTACAGACCGATGGAACTGACAAAGGAGTCGAGAAATAGACCTACATGGATATGGTCAAATGATTTTGTGGGAGTTACGAAGACAACCTAAAAGGGAAAGACTCATCATTTGAACAAGCAGTGCAGGGACAAATGACTACCCAGATGCCAAAAACGAACCGCAACCCATAACTTGGACAATACAAAAATTAACTCAGGATGGTTAACTCAAATTCTCACCTGTTTCAAACTTACACAGTTTTGCTGATTACCAACAGAGCCATTCCAAACATTTCCGTTTCACTTGGATGACTGATGGGATTGGCTGGGTTAAACAGTAAGCAAAAGCATAACTTTACGAGAAACTATTAAACATTTTTCCAGAGTGGTTGCCTGATTTTGCGTCTTCACCAACAATATACGAAAGTCCCAGTCACTCCATATCCTTGTCAGTACCTGATATTGTTAGCACTTTTTAAAGTCATTGTAATGAATATCTCATTGTGGTTTTAATTTGCATTTCCCCACCAGCTAATGCTGTTCAACATCTTAACATCTGTTTATTTGCCATCTATATATGTTATTTGGCTATATGTCTGTTTAAATCTTTTGCCTATTTATTTTTTTTTTAAGATTTTAAGTAATCTCTGCACTCCACGTGGGGCTCGAACTCACAACCCTGCGATCAAGAGTTGCATGCTCTACTGACTGAGCCAGCCAGGGGCCCCAAATCTTTTGCCCATTTAAAAATTTGAGTTGAGGAGCACCTGGGTGGCTCAGCCGGTTAAGCGTCTGACTCTGGCTCAGGTCATGATCTCGTGGTCTGTGAGTTCAGGCCCCACATCAGGCTCTGTGCTGACAGTTTAGAGCCTGGAGTCTGCTTTGGATTCTGTGTCCCCCCTCCATTTCTGCCCCTCCCCCATTCGTGCTCTGTCTTATTCTGTCTCTCAAAAATAAATAAATGTTAAAAAAAAAAAAGAATAAAAATTTGAGTTAAGTTGTTGCTCAAGGTCATGAACCATTTCTTCCATAGTTTCTTCAAGATGTTTCACAGTTTGGGGGCTCCTGGGTGGCTCAATCGGTTGAGCATCCAACTTTGGCTCAGGTCATGATCTCTTGGTTTGTGAGAGTGCGAGCCCCACATTGGGCTTGTTGCTGTCAGCTCAGAGCTCGCTTCGGATCCTCTGTCCCCCTCTCTCTCTCTGCTCCTCCCCTACTTGTTCTCTCTCACACGCTCTCAAAAATAAATACAAAACATTTAAAAATTTTTTTAAAAAGGATGTTTTATAGTTTAGGTTTTACATCTAGGTATATGATCCATTTTTAAACCAGCTGTGGGGCGCCTGGGTGGCTCAGTTGATTGTCTGACTTCAGCTCAGGTCATGATCTCACAGCTCTGTGACTTTGAGCCCCACATTGGGCTCTGTGCTGACGGCTGGGAGCCTGAGCCTGCTTCAGATTCTGTGTCTCCTTCTCTCTCTGCCCCTACCCCACTCGCATTCTGTCTCTGTTTCTCTCAAAAATAAATAACATTAAAAAAATAAAATAAAATAAAAAACAGCTGCTTCTTTCCACTTCCTTGTGTCAGGAGGGTTTCTAAATTCTTATTAGGTCTGGTCCTGCCACAGACAGTCCTACCAAGACCTGGGACCCACCCTGGATGGGCCATACCAGGGCAGAGGCAGGAGACCATGGCAGGGATAAAAGCCCACACAGCTCTTGCCCTCCCTCTACATTTAATCATGATGGGCACTGAGCCAGGTCAGGGGTGACAGAAAACGGAGCTCTAAGACCAGAAAAAACTTGACCTTGACTTGGCACGTGGAACCTGGCCAGGTCTGACTGAGGCTGAGTCATAAGGCTTTGCCCCAAGGTAGGGTGTTGGGGTCAGGGCACAGATTGACTTCTGTCTTTGCTCCCTCCTGGCCTCTAAGTGGAAGATTCCAGAGGAGATGCAGCCTCTACTCACCCCAAGTTCTGGAGCAAGAAATCCCAAGGATAGGATATGGAGAACAGAGGGGGCAGAGACAGAGGCTGGGAGGTGACGGAGGGAGTGAGAGGGCAGAAGGGGCAAGGCAGGGATGTAATGGGACAAGGAGAGAAGCAAGAGTGGGCCAAGGAGCTGGAGGATGGGGAAAGAGAGGGGAGTGAGGCGCAAAGGGGATAAAGGAATAGAAGGGACAAAGAAGGATATGGGGACACAGAATAGCACAGGCTAAATGCCAGTGGATGTCTTCCCTGATGTTGCATGTGTCCAAGGGTGGAAGGTCCTAATGTGAGTGTGTGCACCTGTCCATGGTTGAGTCTGTTGTGTTTGTGATTTTGAATGAGTATCTCAGGGTCTACATCTGTAACTGTGGTCAAGGATCATAAGGAATGCGGCTCATGATTATTTGTTGGTCTGTGTGGCAGCACGGATGGGGGGACATGTAGTTAGGGTCTCGGTGGGATCCCTCTCCCACTCTGGCTGAAGGGCCCCCATGGGACCTGCTTAGCTTTTTCCTGGACAGAGAGTACCTGGCCCTCTCTCTGGTGTATCTGGGGTGATTTGCCACCCCCCCCCCACACACACACACACACACACACACACACACACACACACACACACGGCACAACCCTGAATGAAATAGTAGACTGGAAATCTGGGGTGTTGGGTGGGTCCCTGAAGCTGTGCCTCAGTCTCCTGGGATGTAAATGGGGATTGGAACTCCCTTGGCTCCTCCCCTTCGGCCTTTCTCGCGCTTCCCTCTGAGGCTCTCAACCTCTGTCTCTCCATCTCGGCTTCCTCTGTCCTCTCTCACTATCTTGTCCACTAATGTCTCTCTCCTCCTTGCCTTTACTTCTATGCCTCTGCGAGAGGATGCCCTACTCCCGGCTCTGGCTCTGCCCTCCCCCTCTCCGCCCCCCCCCCCCCCAGGTCGCCCGGTCCCTAGAACTCTGCAGAGCCAAGATCTCTTCCCTTAAAGATCCCGGACTAGTTGCGGCGGGTGAGGTGGGGGGGTCCGCGCCCCACCGTCTCTTCTGCCCCCCTCCTCACCCCTGGAGACGGAAACAGACACTCGCGGGTGCATTTTAAAAGGTTTATTTTCTGGACTGCGGGGGCGGGAGGGAGCGGGCGGCTCAGTAGACGCCGGGTGCTGCGGGCTCCGCGGGCTCGGGCGCCCCCGCCAGCTGCACCAGCCTCAGCAGCAGGGCGCCGGTCGACCCGTCCAGCTGGGTCCCGTTGCTCCGGTCGCTGGCGCGCGCGCGGCGGTGAAAACCAGCGCCCTCGCGACACTCGGGCTCGGTCACGCAGCTCTCTGTGGGGGGCACGGGCAGAGCGCGCCGCTGACCAACCCAGATCGACCAGCCGGGGTCCGCGGGACCCCGCCCACCCCGGGGCCACGCCCACCGGGACCTCCGGACTTGCCCCGCCTGGACCCCCGCCCCGACCCCGCCCGCCCCCGGGGCCGCGCCCACGGGAACCTCCGCACCGCCCCCACCTGGATCCCGGCCCCGCCCCGCCGCCCCCGGGCCGCCCCGGCAGCGCACCGTCGTTGCAGCAGATGCCCGCGGCGGCGCAGCGGCCCCCGCTCCCGCACGGCTTGTGGCCCGACTGGCAGGGCGACGGCAGGTAGTTCTCCTCCTGGCAGCGCAGCGCCTCGGCAGTGCCCACGAAGCAGCCCAGCTCGTCGCCGCAGCAGATGCTGGGCCCGAAGCAGCGCCCTTTGCCCTCGGGGCCGCAGGGGAGGCACTGGCGGGAGGGCGGGGGGCGGGGGGTGAGCGCGGGCCCTGCGAGGCCCGGGGTGTGCAAGGGCCGCGGTCACGGGCGGGGGCACACGTCCACTAAACCCCCTTGGTTTTCAGGTAACTGAGGATACCTCACTCAGTGACAGCCCTCAGCACCCTCCCTGTCCCACCCCACCCCACCCCCACCCCCGGGCTACACGGAAGACACCCTCCCTCTCAGCTCTGGAGCCATCAGTGGTGTGCACCCTTCTCAGCTGCCCACCGCCCTTCCCATAACTCAGACCTTCTCCCGCGCCCTCACTCAAACTTGATCTTCAGCACCCACGCGCCTAGAAGAGAGCGTCATGCCATGCCCAGAACACTTCCAGGCCCTTCCTCCCCTTTCCTGTCCCATCGCAGCAAGCTGGTGGGCCTCTCTGGGCCCTGACCTCTGCTCACCTCTGTGGACTGTGGGTGAAAGGAGCCGGAGACCCAGGGAGAGCATGAGGCCCCTTGGTGACTCAGGCTTCCAAAGGTGCCAAGCAGAGAGAAGGGTAGTCTGTGGGGGCTGCTCCCTATCCACTCTAGTTTGCTCAGTGGCTCAAAATTTAGCCACCTGTGACCTGGGCAGAACTGGGCATGCTGATTGGATTTCCTTCCAATGGAAATGGAAGGAAATGGATACAAGGGAATCTACTGGTCGTGCAGCACAGGAGAACTGGGCTAGGTACCCAGCAGAACTTCCTCGAAGGAAGTGGCACCCTCACTCGAATGAGCTCAGAGCAATGGCCAGCTTCTGTGTGAGGCTTGGGGGGGCCTGTGGCCAGCAGAGGCTGAAGGCTGGATGGGAAAGCCTCCAATCCTGGCTGGGACAGAGCCTGTCGGGGCTGCAAGGTCCCCATGGGCACAGAGAAGGCCTCGCTGTCCAGGTCTCATGGACCGGCCCCAAGCCCAGGTCTCATGGACCGGGGAAACAGCTGTCTTTCCTGCATCCCCTGCCTGGCTGGGGATAGTGTCTAGGAAGTCCTGTAGCTCGTCCTAGCCTGCCCGGCAGCCTGGCCCCCTCTGCCCAGCCATGTCAAGCCTCCCTTCTTCTGGGCCGGTCCCCTAAAGCCTTGCCTCCCCCATGACTTCCTTCCCTCCCAGCCCCTGCACTAGATGCCAGCCCTAGGGCTCTGCCCCCTCCATGCAGCCCTGAGATGGGCCACAGTCATACCTGTCTCAGCTCCAGGTCAGACATGGCCCTCTTGCCACCCCTCGGGCAGTTCTGGAAGTAGCAGGCGGAGGTGAAGGCCAGCAGGCCCAGGAAGCAGGCGGGTAGCATGGTGTCTGGCATCCTGGAGCAGGTGGGCACAGTGTGTGGGGCCGCTGTGCGGACTGTGCTGGGCTGCCTTCGCTCGCTGCCTATTTATGTCCGCAGGTGTTCCTGGGAGACGACGTGGCTGCCACCCCCCTCCCCAGTGGCTCCCCAGGAGCCCACGGCCTCCAGGTCCCAAACCGTCAGCAGTGATTCAGGCATCTGGGGACGCACGTGGACCTGTCTGTGGGGGCCTGTGGGGGAGGGGTGCCAGCCTCTGTGCTGTCATTGGCAGCCGTGTGGCTGCGATGTGACAGGAGCTGCAGTGACTGTAATTGTGGCTCTCTGGACCTGGGAAGAGGGACAGATGTGAGGGGGTCTCTAGGAGACCGTCCCCAATCTTTCCGGCAGCCCAGAAGAGGCTAGGGGCAGTGAGCCTGTGCCCAGACACGGCCCCCCGAGAAAGTGGTGAGGGAGGCCCGAGTGGCTGGTGTGTAAGGAGCAGGGTCAGGCCCCAGCCCAGGAGTGCTGGGACAGGGGACAGTCAGGTGTGTAGAACACCATGAGGATGGTTAGCCTTGTGAGAGGATAAATGACCAAGGACGGCACAGACCCAAGGTGGTGCAGACAGAGGGCTTTGCACCAGAAAAGGAAATGGCTGCCATGGACCAGGCAGAGGGACCAACATGGAATCCGGACTGACAGGGTGAGTGGATAGGCTCCCAGGGGAAGCTGGGGACACTCCCCCACACACACACCCCAAACACACACCCGGAGCAGGGTTCAGGGACTCAGAGGCTGGAGACCTCGAGGACAGCTTCTTGGCACGTTCCCATTACTCCCCTCTCAGGTGGGAATACGGAGGTAAGTGAGTTTCTGTGGAGGAAAGGAGAAATCCAAACCCAGTAAGGCTCAGAGGTGAGGGGCGAGCCACCTGCCCCAATCCCTACCCCTATAAGGAGCATATGGGGACCAGGGCAGGTACCATCTCAGGCTTTGGGTGGAAGTAGGGGCACGGAAGGTTTCTTGTTGGGGGATGGGAGGAGCCACAGCCAAATGAGCCCAGCCTGAGAAAGCAGATTTTGGTTGGTGACCTCAGGCTCGTGGGATGAAGGGACTAAAGCCTCCCTCTCCTGGGCCACCCGAGCGCCCGTCCCGTCCTTGGACCCAGGCTAGCCGCATGAGTCCTTTCAGGATTTACTCAGCCCCCAGCTCTTCTAACCCCAGACTCTTCGCCTCCTCTTTGGGTGCCGCGGGAAAGCTCTGACTGCCTTCTCCCCACCAAGTGCTGGAGGGGCTCCAGTGTCCCAGGGAGGGAATCACCACACCCAGGACCTGATGCCAGGCTTTTCAGGAACATCCCCTGAGGGACGGTGAGGACACTGGAGCCAATGGCCTGTCAAGAATCTGGCCTCTCAAAGCGTCATGACTTGGGCAGGTTACCCAACCTCTCTGTGCCTCACTTTCTTCCAGTGTGAGGTCGGGAAGATACTGGATACACCTCACAGGGTTGTGAGGACTGAAATAATGTACTATATAAGAGCTTTAGAAAAGTTCCTGCACCATCGTAAAGCTAATTAATAACAGTATTGTAGTTTTTTTTTTCTGTTTTTTTTTTTGAGAGAGAGAGAGAGAGGGCACAAGTAAGCTAGGGGCAGAGAGAGAGAGAAAGCAAGAGGGGGAGAGAGAGAGAGAAACAGGGTTCACCCAATATGGGACTTAAACTCATGAACCATGAGCTCATGACCTGAGCCAAAGTCAGATGCTTAACCGCCTGAGCCACTGAGGTGCCCCAATAGTATTGTATTATTAACGCCTTTATTCTTATTAAAAACTGAAGAGAGTTTTCCAGAGAGAGTAGCTTTCTGGGTTAACCCAGCAGGAACATTTTCATTCCATTCATGGGGCCCAGAGAGAAGCTGGGTCTAAATTATTGCCTCCTGAGACACTGGGCTGTGGAGGCCACAGGCCTGGTGTAGGCCAGCTCTGTGGTCTTGGCCCAGCACCTCACCCTCTCCGCACTTCAGGTCTGAGTTGTCATCTGAAAATGGATGGCACTACACTAACTGAAGGGGTCAGGCCCTGACACAGGCCAGGACACTCATGTCCCAACCAGTCATGACTACCCAGACGATCACTCTAAGACTTGCCTCTCACACCAGGGCCCCCTTAAAGACCCCAAGCACCATCTCCCTTGAGAAGCTGGAAGGCCTGCTTCTCCTTATATCCATCTTCTTGGAACACACGTGGGCTAGAAAAAGTCTTGGTACTGTGCTGGCTGGCATTTCACATATATCACCTCACATGTCACATGGACCTTCTGGACACTCTATGTTCCTACACTTATATGTTCCCTTTCCAAGTCTGCTTTTTCACACCTTCTCTATCCTTACATTTCCTACACCTGGGCTCATGGAGCTTTATTCACATGTAATTTTTATTTATTTATTTTTCTTTTCTTTTTTTAAATTCTTGAGAGAGAGAGAGAGAGAGAGAGAGAGAGAGACAGAGCATGAGCTGGGGAGGGGCAGAGAGAGAGGGAGACACAGAATCCGAAGCAGGCTCCGGGCTCCCAGCTGTCCTCACAGAGCCTGACGCGGGGCTTGAACTCACCAACTGTTGAGATCATGACCTGAGCGAAGCCGGGCGCTTAACTGGATGAGCCACCCAGGCGCCCCTCGAATCTCAGAATATTCTTTAAAGGACTTCCTCACCATTAGACCCTCTTTTCTGAGAACAGGTAACAGTTAACTGCCCCGGTCCCTCCTCTCGTTTCTTCGTTTCTTATTCTCCTTTTCTCAGGATCAACCCGGTGGCTGTACCACGTGACATGCATGCTACCTGTTGGCAGGGGTTGGCCTCATCTTCCTCTTCTAAGGGACTCTGCTGCCGGAAGTAAGTCTGTCCCTCCCCCTCCTCACCTGTTTTCCACAAGTGTGACTCGAGGACCCTCAGCAGTGTAGACGCACAAATGCCCTGTCAACTGTGAAGAGGTGAACAGCAGTGAACACAAACTGCTTACTGAATTGAATCCCAGACGACACACTGAGCAAGGACAACGGGAGAAAATGCTGGGCTTCAGGCAGACAGGTGTGGAGCTGAGATGCATCCACGCCACGAGTGGGAGAAAACACTCATGGGGAGAGCTCAGTGCGAATATTCATCAGATGTCTACAGGGGGTTACGTTAAGCCTAAAGGAGTCAGACATGAAAAGGCCTCGTAAAAAAAGTCTAATTTGCAAAAAACAACCTAAATAAGAGGCAAAATAAACTAGGAGACGTATTTTTTTTTTTAATTTTTTTTTTTCAATGTTTATTTATCTTTGGGACAGAGAGAGACAGAGCATGAACGGGGGAGGGGCAGAGAGAGAGGGAGACACAGAATCAGAAACAGGCTCCAGGCTCTGAGCCATCGGCCCAGAGCCTGACGCGGGGCTCGAACTCACGGACCGCGAGATCGTGACCTGGCTGAAGTCGGACGCTTAACCGACTGCGCCACCCAGGCGCCCCAGGAGACATATTTTTGACACTCTCTCCAGTGTTGAAATCTTGTGGCAGCAGGATGGATGGAGTCACCTCTGGGGGGCTCAGCTCCAGCGGTGGCCTGGCTTTGTGTCCCTGCTGGGGTCAAAGGCTGCCACCCCTGGGCCCACAGAGGCCGTCCCCTGCGCTATCACGCCTCCTGCCGCCCAGCAGCCCAGGGGAAGGCCAGGAGCCCTGCGGGGCGATTGAAGGGAAGACAGGAAGAGGCCCCGAGGGCCTCGGGGACCCAGGGGCGGAGAGAGCCGTGCCCTGACTGCTGAGAGTCGCATGAGCGAGGCGCCTGCGGCCCCGCCAGCGGGGTGGGGGGCGCCCCTGGGGACCTGGCCAGGCCCCGCGCTCCCGTCTGAGAAAGGGGTGCACCGCAGGGAGAGCGGGAAGCAGAGGCCAAGGTGCCGGGAAGGCTTCTAGAATATTCTTTCGGTGCCTCAGTCCTTCGGTGTGGTAAGGACACGGCACAGGACACACAGGCTATAGGACCTGTTGACCCACAGAGGACAACACAGACTTCCACATCAGTGAGCTATGCCATCACGGGGCCAAATTGTTCACACTCATTAGCCCCATAAAACCCTAAGAAAGGAGGAAGTATTTTTTACTGACTGTTGCTGACAGGAGACAGGGACAGAGAGGTTGAGTGGCTTGCCCAAGGAGGCACAAGTTAAACAAAACAAAACAATACAAAACAAAACAGCAGAACTGGGCCCCAGGGTCTGTGTCCTTCACCACTCCGCTGTCTCATAATTGGCCAGTTATGGCTGACTCACCAAGACATTACTATGTACTAGGATTCAAAGTTGGAGGTCGGTGGTCTTGTGGCTGGCTCAGGGGTCACCCAGGGCTTTCTTATACCCTTCTGGCACCCTCCACATGTCTGGGTGTCTCTCCTCATGGCAAGGAGGGCTGCCACAAAATGGTTCCCTCCTCTGAGCTTTTCCCTTCTCAGGGACCCTCAGGAGACCCGGGGTCCCCACTCCCAAGCTCCTCCAGGCTGGGCAAGAAACTGGCTGTGTGTTAGGCCAGCAGAGGTTCACCCCAGGGCTGGGTGTGTTCACGGGCTCCTTCCAAAATGGGGTTCTGTTAGTGAGGAAGAGGAAGGAGTGGCTGTTGGCCAGTAACTATGTTTGCTGCAGGCCCCAGGCTGGGAGGGATTTGTAGACTCATATAGACCACTTCACGAGGCAGGACCCTGTGGCGCAAAGAACCTCAGTGTCTTGTCCTCCGGGGTCGCACAGCTAGGCAGTAACAGAGTTACTGAACCAGGTTGTAGGTCAGGCTGACAAAATGTTAAATAATGCATGTTCTGTCATCTTACCTTGACACGTATATGCTCATAATGATCTGGAAGCCCCGGTTCAAATTTGGAGTCTCCTGCTCTTGGGACTCTGGCTGCAGAGTTGGCGGCGGGGGAGCTGACCTCTCCCTGCAGCCTGGCTCTGTCCCACATCCCCAGGGACATGCACACAGGTGGGCGCTCTGCCCTTGCGGCTCACAAACCGCCTCCTCTTGCCACGATGCAGACATGTTTGCGCACTTCAAGTGGGTCCCCCTGAGCACAGACCCAGAGGAAAGGACTCCTCCAGCTCCTCCAGAAACAATCATGGGAACAACAGAGTGTTCCAGGGCACAGCCCCCAGGGTACCCATTCAAGGCAGGTATGTCCCCTGGTCTCACCCAGAGGAGGGTCAGAATAGACCCTCTAAGGCATGAGGCCAGGGCCAAGGCCCCTCTCTTAGGCCTTACTGGTCCTTGAAGCCCTAAAACCCTGAAATCCTGTGGTAGCAGACCAGAATCTGCCAGAACCCCGCCCTCAGGAGGCCACGTGACTCCAACGACCCAGCTGCTTCATCCCCCACCTGCCACAGGGCAGCGGGGTCCAAACCAGAATGTGCATGTCAGTTTCACTACCTTCTGGCCCTTTCTGGACACTCCAACATGCCCCTCATGTTCTTGAGAGTCTGGCGCCAGCCCTCTACTCCTGGTTCCGTGTTCTCTAACAAGGTTTGGTAAATTTGAGCAAAAGGAACTTACTGAAAGGCTACTGATAGCTCATAACGTAAGGGAAAGCTGGAGATCCGGGGCTCAGAAACTATTTCTGGAGGATCATGAAACAGGAACCTGGGAAGGACTCCTGGAATGGCTGTGTCGGATCTCCCCGGTGGCAGCCCCTGAGATGGGGGCTCTTGCACGCGTGATTGCCGAAGGAGGGAGGGAGGGCTCTCAGGAGTGAGTGAAGCAGGACTGGGCTGGGGAAGAAGCCAGGCAAAGGTAGGTCAGCTGGAGTCTAGCCTCAGCCTGATCCCGCGGACAGCTCCAGAGTTGCCCTGCTTTGAGGCCAGGGGGTTGATTTTTTTTTTTTTTTTTCCTGATGTTTATTTATTTTGAAAGAAGAGAGAGAGAGAGAGAGAGAGAGAGAGAGGGAGAACTCGAGTTGGGGGAGGGGCAGAGAGAGAGGAGAGAGAATCCCAAGCAGGCTCCGCGCTGTCAGCTCAGGGAGCACAGGGCTCGATCCCACGAACTGTGAGATCATGACCTGAGCTGAAATCGACTGAGCCACCCAGGTGCCCCTGGGTTGATTTTTTTTTTTTTTAAACATATCTGAGTATTAGTTGTTGGGGGCTGGGGGCGGCGGGGAGGGGATCTCCCAGGCATTTTCTTGGTGAGGTGGCTGCCCTTGGCTGAGGGCAGGTCTTTAGAGACAGGTCAGCCGTAAGCCAAGTGCAATGTGCACAGCATCTGGGGGACGAACGGGCCCGGCATCCACCGTGGGATGACTTCGTCCCTCTGCTCAGATTCACGGTCTGGGGAGTGGAGTCTGGCTTTGCTCGCCTCCTATGCCCATCCCCTAGGTGTCTGAATGAAGCTCCCTCAGACTGTATCCAATGGAGAAAGAAGCTGAGGCTTGAGGGAAAACCAAGGCGGTATTATGAAGGGGCAATGGATGCTGCGGAGCGAACTCCTCCCCCCACCAAAAACATCCACAGAGCGATTTTTCTGAAATCAGAACCAGAGTCCCATCTTTCCTGCCCCCCAACTTAACCTTAGCAGAACTGACCTCCTCCTCCTGTGGGTCGACATGGTACCCCCAAAATGCTTGGTTCACGTGTTTCCCTGTCCCTCTGTGCCACCAGACAGTGTTCCTTTCTACAGTGGGTCCCCGGACCCAGTGCATCCCACACAGGGTCTTCGGTAAATGACTGACTTAGTGGCGAGCCCCAGTGAGCGTCACGTGCCTCTGTGCCGGGAGCACAGACACGTGTCAGGATGCAGAGTATTAGCCTAGGAACGTCTTCGGGTTTTCGCCTTTCTCTGTCGAGGAGGACTCTGGCTTTGCCTTCCTGGTTTCTCCTCGCCATAACCCCCCAGCCCTCTCTGGACAGCCGTCTAGGATCTTTTCATTGTTGCATCTACTACTGCCATAGATCAGAAGTCCACACAAGGCACAGTGAGGACACCTTTTCTCTGCTCCACAATGACTGGACGTGTGCATGGCTAGGAGCTGGAGTCCTCTGGCGACTTCTTTGCTCACGTGCCCGGGGAACCTGGGCTGGGGTGACCCAAAGGCTGGGCTTGGCTGGGACTGCCGACTGGAGTACCTGTGGTACTGTGGTACTACCTGTGGCCCCTCTGTGGGGCTTTTTGCCGCTTGGTGGCCTCGGGATAGTGGGACTTCTTAAGTGTTCCGGCTTCCAGAATGCTCCAGGAGTGTTCTAGCAAACCAGGGCTTGGCAAGTGTTCCAGCAAATGAGGCAGAAATGTTGTGGCATTTTGTGACAGCCTCGGAAATCACACAGGGTCAGGGCTCAATTGGTCGAAGCAGCCACAAGCCCGTCCGGAGTCGAGAGAAGGAACAGCGTGCCCCTTTGGATGGAGGAGCACTTGGCACTCTGGCAACTGGTCATTTAAAATAGTCACAGCGGGGACGTCTGGCTGGCTCAGTTGGAAGAGCGTGTGACCCTTGATCTCGGAGTTGTGAGTCTGAGCCCCACGTTGGGGGTAGAGATTACTTAAAAATAAATAAATAAGCTTAAAAAATAAAAACAGAATAGTCACAGGGGCATGAGGTCAGGAGGAAAGGACGAAGACTAAGACTTGAGATCCATTTTTCCAAGGAGTCTTGGAAAGGGAGGTGACAGAACAGCTGCAGAGGAGTAGCGTGGGAGGTGGATGGGAGGTTGCCGGGGGGATGGCCAGGGGACGGGAGGTGGCGGCGGGGATGGTGGATGGGAGGTAGCCAGGGGACGGGAGGTGGCCTGGAGGTAGCCAGGAGGTGGCCAGGGGATGGATGAAGGATGGGAGGTGGCCGGAAGTTGGCCAGGGGACGGGAACAAGGGGTGGATGGGAGGTGGCCAGGAGGTGGCCGGGACGGGAGGATTTTAGGAGGTGTTGCTGAGTAACAGCCGGTGTGAAATGGCATTTAGGTTGCTGAATCTGTTTCTTTGGCCCCGAACCGGATGGCCCTAAGACTGAGCTGTGGTGGTCAGACTTGCAAGCATTATGCAGACCAAGTTGGGGCAGGTCTAGCCAGCCGCACCCAGCCTGCCCCCGGAAACTTTCAGGGTGGGGGTGCCTACTGTCATTTCCGTCGTCTCATTACCAAGGGTCAATTTGCAAGGCCATCTCATGCATAAACGCGTGCCCTGGCATCTCATTTCCCCTGGTGTTCATGCTCCCCTGCCCCTCCTTGTTCCCAGGGGCCAGATTCCCCCCAAGCCTGATCTCATCTTTTGGGTGGGAGGGAGAGGAAGGCAGGACAGAGGGGTTCTCTCTGGAGGATCCTGGTTCCTGAGACAGGCTAATTGCAGGCTCCCTAATTAATGAGCCATGGGGTTGCATTTCATCAGCTGAGTCACAGTTGATGTCTGGGCCCTGGACCCAAGGGGAGGGTATCAGGAACCATGGGAGGGGAGGCCAGCCTGTGTCTCTGCCTTTCCCGACCGTGATTCTCTACCCCTTCTTTTAAGATTTTATTTTTAAGTAATCTCTACACCCGACGTGGGGCTCAAACCCACAATCTCGAGATCAAGTCGAATGCTCCACCAACTAAGCTGGCCAGACACCCCTATTCCCTCTGTTTTCAAACCCAGTTCTCTCTACTGGCTTAGAGGGTATCAGACTGCCCGTCTTCCTCCCTACTCCTGCCTCTGCTTCCCTAGCCCTGGCACCTTCCTGGGACGGTCCCCTAGTCTGTCCATCCCTCATGCCTTCATACCCCACGGGACCACACAGGGCTCATCTGCTTACTGTTTCCCACTCATCCCGTTCCTCTTTCAAACAGGATCTCCCCCAGCCACACATATCACACAACTGGGGTTGCCATCTGCAGTGTGGCAACCACGGCTCGGTGGGATGCCAGTCCCCACCACCGTGAGCACGACCGCAGACTGCCAAAGGCCATTCCGGGGCCACTTGGCACCTGCTCCTTCCCATGTCGTCCTCCTTCAGTGGCTGCACATGATGGGTACTTTTCCATTCACACTTGAGCTAGATTTCTCCACTTACACGAAGTTAACTGTGCTGAGTCTTTGTTGGGGGAAGAGCTTTTATTTTTGTGCCTAGAGGTGTAATATTTTTTAATTTTCAAAAGCTGTGCTATAGCTTGGTCATGAGTTGTTATTCCAAAATTAGACTATTTTTTATGCCTCTGGTTCTGGTTTGCATGGTGGACTTGGGCCCGAGCAGGTAGAGGAGTTGCACCAGATCAGTGCTGGCAGTGCCTCTGCCCTGCCTGAGGTCCCAGCTCAATAGAGGGATCCTTAGAGGCCCTCCTGTGACATCCAGGCCACTCTTATGGAGGGAACTTGAGTCTGCTCTTTGGCAGCCTCTGCCACCAGTAGGGCGTCTCAGGGGTAAGGAGTGGCCTTCAAGTCAGCCGAGCTCTTCGTGGACCCGAGCCTCAGTTTCCTCCTTCAGGAGTTAAAGACTCGGGAGGCCTGCCTAGCTCAGTCCGTAGATCATGTGACTCTAGATCTCAGGGTTGTGAGTTCAAGCCCCATGTTGGCCAGAGAACTTAAAAAAAAAGCGGGGAGAGCGCCTGGGTAGCTCAGTATGTGAGGGTCTGACTTTGGTTCAGGTCACGATCCCATGGTTTGTGGATTCAAGCCCCACATCAGGCTTGCTGCTGTCAGTGCAAAGCCCACTTCCAACCATCTGTCCCTCTCTCTCTCTGCCCCTGCTTGCTCGCTTGCTCTCAAAAAATAAATAAATCTAAAACAAAAACAAAAAAAAAGAGCCGCAAGGATTAAATGCCGCAAGGATTAAAGCACCCAGCACAATGCAGAGAGAGGGAGACACATAATCTGAAGCAAGCTCCAGGCTCCGAGCTGTCAGCAGCTGTCAGCTTATCCGAGTGAGCCACCCAGGCGCCCCCCCCCACCCCCCGCCCACAAAAAAACTTCTGGATGCCAAGTTTTTTGGTTTTTTTTGAAACTCACATGGGTGGTGGCCTTCAGAGTCTCCACAACCTCCTTGGTAATAAACGTATGATCATGTGTGTGTAAACCACTTGTTCCTGGGCACTTCTGGATGCAGCTGGCCCCTCCACTGGGGGGCGATATGGCTTCTCAGGTGCTGCAAGGGCCTTGGCTGGCTGCTTCTGGTGGGGCGACAAGTGTTCTCTTCCTAGTTTTGCGAGAGGATCTTTGGGGCTAGAATCCTGGGAGTGGGATGGCTGGGTCAGAGGGTCCACACACATGTAGCCCTCTCACCTTGCCCTTGGCAGTTTGTACGCCTCTCATTCCCACCAGCAGCACGTGATAGCACCTGTGAGACCAGAGCACCCACGGCACGTTGTAGCCAGACTGTGAGATGGGTGCCCATGTGCTAAGCAAGACACGGTGTTTCAGGATTGTTTTTATTTTATCACATTATGAGCAAGGTTGAGCATCTTTTGGTATGTTTAAAAGGCTATTTGCATTTCTTTATGAATCTGGATTTTATTTTTATTAAAAAAAATTTTTTTAACGTTTATTTATTTTTGAGAGATAAAGCACAAGCAGGGGAGGGGCAGAGAGAGGGAGACACAGAGTCCGAAGCAGGCTCTAGGCTGCAAGCTGTCAGCAGAGAGCCCGACCCGGGGCTCCAACCCACGAACCATGAGACGATGACCTGAGCTGAGGTTGGACGCTTAGCCGACTGAGCCACCCAGGTGCCCCGATCGGGTTTTTATTTTTAGAAACTATATATTAACCATTTGCATAATACAAGTCCCAATATATTTTCCCAGCTTGTAATTTATATTTTTACTTTGCTAATGGTGGCTTTTCCCCCGATGTACAAGTTTTTTTGTTTTTAATTTCAACGTAGTCAAATTTATCACTCTTCTCCCGTGCTGTATCTGGATTTTGAATGAGGAGGGTTTTCCTCATTCCCGGGTTCACAGTAATCTTCTCATTTTCCATTTTCTTCTAGTTCTTGGATGGTTTCCTTCTTCCAGGAGCTCCAGCTCCACTTGGTGAAGGTCCATTTTTCCCTGTTGGTTGGTGATGCCCCCATTATGGTGCCCCGAGTTTCCACAGGCATTTGGACCTGCTTCTGGATTTTCAGTTCTGTTTCGTTGGTCTATGTATACAAGGGTCAGCTCTCCCCACCGAACCCAAACCATTCTTCATTTTCAGCATTTTCCTGTTTTTCCCCCCTCTCTGGCTTGTTTTTCCAAATGATTTTGGTAATAAGAACAGTGTCTAATGACAAAGGCAAATGTCCAGGAAAGAATGTTAAGGGAAACCGCAGTCAACAGAACCACACAGCATATATACATACTTTCTTCCTCCCCTGTAAGATATTGTAAGAGAAAAAAAAAAAAAACCCAAAGTGTTTGTGTGGTCACATGGTGATAACATGCAGCATCGCCTCACTGCCGGCACAAACCTTTGGTGGAGGGAAGGGTGCCTCTTGTCCCTTCTTCCTCACTTCCTCCCGTGCCACTCTGGAGATCGTGTCACCCCTCTGGGCCATGGCACTTCTTTATAAGAGAGGGAGTGCATCACTGCGGGGTGGAGCCTGGGGTATGGCCTCTGCCACCTATGGCTGGACAGAGCATCTTTGGCTGATCCCCAGCCCAGCCAGTCCCTTCCAGCCTAGATCTGGAAGGAAAGACCCTGCCAGAGCAGGCTGCAAAGGGACTTGAGGGGACTGGAAGAGGGCGGAGGGGCCACCTCCGAGGGAGGGGACAGCCCTGAGGCGCCCCGCCCCGCCCACAGCCCTCACAATGGCAGCTGGCCCAGTATTACAAGCCCGCCGGCAGGAGGCTAGCAACGGCCTGGAAGCCGGGCGGGCGGCGGCTTCCTCCAGGGACAGGTCGCTTTGTCTGCAGACCTACTTACAGCAACCCCCGTGGCAGAGGACTGGTTTCCTGGGGGATGGAAAAGCTCCACGCGGCCGGGCGGTCTCGAGCTGGAGACGCGCGGGGAGCAGCAGCGCGGCTGGGGGCTAGGGCAGCCTGCTCCGCCCGGGCGCCCAGGTGCTGCAGGGTCCTGCGGCCAGGCTTCCAGGAGATGGAATACTCTGTGAGCACCGAGCAGCTGCTCCTCTTCTTCCTGGCTATCTGGTTCTTCTACTTCTTCTAAGTGGCCCTCCCTCCCGTTGCCCCTGGGGCTGGCGGGCCACAGCAGGAGCGAGCTGGCCCAGTCCCTGTTCAAGGGCGCACAGTGGCCAAGGGCTGGGGCCTCAGCCCCACAGGGAGGACAGCCAGGACGCAAGGCCGCACTGCCCCTTGGAGATGAATATTTGGGGCCCAGGGGCCCAGGGCTGCGCACCACAAACGGGCTTGGGGTCGAGTAAATGATACAGGAAAGGGGAAGACGGGCGCCCCACAAAACCTGCGGTCTGCGAGGGGGGCAGCGGGCCTCATCAAGGCTTTGCGGTCCTGCGTCTACTAGAGTCGGAGTCAACTCTGTGTTTACTGGTTAGCTGCTTTGTGCCTGGCCCCTGGCTCTGCTGAGAAATAAACTGCCCTCTGAGCCTGGTTGGCGGCAGGTGAGATGTTATTCCCGTTTTCTAGGGGCAAGGAACTGCCCAGCTGGCCGTGCCTAGTGCCGTTTCTGGCAAGGCTGGTGAAAGACAAATGTCCTTTTGGAGGGCACTTTAGAATAAGATAAAGGGGCACCTGGCTGGTTCAGCCGATAGAGCATGTGACTCTGGATCGTGGGGTCGTGACTTCAAGCTCCGTGTTGGGTGTAGAGCTTAAAAAAACAAGTAAGATAGGGGCGCCTGGGTGGCGCAGTCGGTTAAGCGTCCGACTTCAGCCAGGTCACGATCTCGCGGTCCGTGAGTTCGAGCCCCGCGTCAGGCTCTGGGCTGATGGCTCAGAGCCTGGAGCCTGTTTCCGATCTGTGTCTCCCTCTCTCTCTGCCCCTCCCCCGTTCGTGCTCTGTCTCTCTCTGTCCCAAAAAAAGTGAATAAACGTTGAAAAAAAATTAAAAAAAAAGAAAAAAAAAAAAAAAAAAAGAAAAAAAAAAACAAGTAAGATAAAAATGAATGCATCTCCAAGGATGTGGGTGTGGCTCCACCTGGTCACAGGACAGGAACTGTCCACCCCAGCAGCTCCCATGCCTGGTTTCCTACCAGAGCCTCCTGCGGCGCAGAAGCTCTTTTCAAATGCAGATCACCAGGCCCCTCCGCTAGAGGGAGAAAACTCTGCCCCCATCTGGATGTGCCTTATGTAGACCCCACACAGAAGGGGCTTCCTCTGGCTCCCTGGGGTGGGGCTCACAGGACGCCCCCCAGAGACAAGGGCTCCTGAGTAGTGAACCTGCTTCAGGTTGGCTGCTCCCCTGAGGCCACCACAGGCTGAGGGCAGCCATCCCCCCACCCCCAGCAGTGCTTTTGCTCCGAATGCTGGGGCTTTTCTTAGAACACAAGCAAGGAGGGTAAGGCCAGGCCATTTGAAGCCAAAGAGCAGCTCACAGGAAAGGCCAGCAGTGCAGACTCTGAAGTCTCAGGTGAGGCTGTGTCAAGGGAAGGAATTTCCTTTGAGGAGCACAAATACCCCTGGAATCTCTAACCCCACCCCCAGATCTCTAAATTCCCGGGACTCAAGAATCTGAGTTTTTAATCAGCTCCCTCCTTCCCGGGGTCACTCCCTGGGGTCCCCGTGGAGCATGAGCTGCAGGCCTGTGGGAGGGGAGGGGAGCAGGCGGCTGGGATTTCTGGGCAGCTTATGGCCCTGAGGACTCAAGGTGAACTCCCTCCTGACATCCTCCAGGGCACGGGGAACAGCCTGGTGCATTTTCTCACTGCCGTCCTTCCAGGGAGTAGAACCTCTTCCACACAGTAAACAGTTGTAGGAATACATACGTTCCCTCTGGGACGCCACAGAACTGAATTTTGAATGAAAACAATGCAGCCTATAAACAAGCACTTTTCCCATAATGGGCCCGTGCAGAAAAGCTCTGTTCTCAGAGGGCAGTGCACAGGCTCCGCCAAGATGAGGGAAGCCTGTGCCACACTGGCCCAAGGGAGGGTGCCCAACCCACGCTGCGTGCACACCCACGTGCAAACCCTCACACATGCCAAGCATCGAAAATGTGACTTCTCGTCCCTTCAGGCCATTGACCTGAATTGCAGCCAGACAGGGTTGCACTGACTGCTTGAGGCTGCCCTATGATGGTCCCACTTTGTGTGGGTGCCGGTGGGGACAGGAGTATGACGACACTGACAGGCACTCTGTCAGGAGGAAGTCCACAGAGGACAGACGTCAACCATCGCTTTATTAAGGCTCAGAGTCGTCTGCCAGTCGGGGGCTGAGTCACTCACCGCAGACTCCAGCCACGGAACACTCTAGGTGACCCCACGGGCGGAGGCTGTCCTTGAGCTCTCAAGCCATGGTCTCTCATGCTCCACTCGGGTCCATCCTGCAGGGCTGGGGTGTGTGTGCAGACAACTCAGGGGGCCCTTGGCAGGGTGGGGCTGGCTCTAACAGGCCCTGGGCTCTGGCAGAGGGGGTGGCAGGGAGGCACAGGAGGGCAGGGATACATCCCCTATCCCTCCCAGCCCAAACTATGGCTTTGTTACCCTATTGCCACTTGAGCAGGAGTGGAGCACCCCTCCCCTGTGTTCTGGCCCGGGTGCTACACTCTGGAAGGAGGCAAAGGGAAAGCCCCTGGGGAGGAAAGGGCCCCTCTGTGCTTGGGATTTGGCCTGACTTCAGGGGATTGTGCCCCCCAACCCCACACACACACTCCCTCAGCTCCTCCCATCGACAGGTCTTCTCAGGTTGGAGCTGGTCACTCAGAAGTGGACACGCAGCACGTCCTGGCTGGCAAATGGCCTCTGGCAGGCTGTGCACGTCATGGGCAGGGAGCGCTGCTTCTCACCCAGGCAGGGCCGGCATAGGAGGTGGCCACAGGGGAGCTGGTACACAGGCTCCTTTTTGAAGTAGGGAGAAAACGCTCTTTTGCAGGAGGCACACTCGGGCCCCGGGATGCTCCCAGGCTGCTCTGGTAAATCAGGGAGGAAAATAGGCCAAGGTGAAGCGAAAGCTGTCCCCTGGTCCAGGCTCCGTCCTGATGGCAGGGCATGAGCCTGAAGTGGGACAAGAAGCTTCCCCACCCTCCACCCCTTCAGCAGCATGGCTTTATCCCTCCTGGGGCCACTTCTGGTTGCTCTGGGAGGAGAGGGTGTTGGGGAGCCAGGACACCTGGGAGACCTCCCCTCAATCATCAAATCTTGGTGCTCCAGTGAGTGCCCAAGAAAAGCTGGCTTCTGAAGGCAAGCGGACCGTACTGAGCCCTCCCTCCCAGTCTCTGAGCAGGATTTGCTTCCCCCTGGAACAGGCTGCTACGGTCAGAGTGAGGCACAAGCTCATCCTGATAACATAAACTACAAGAAAGGCGAGACGACACAAGAAAGGAGACAGCAGACAGTGAGCAGGTGTAGCAGGGCTGGGCAGGTCCAAGGAGGAGGGAGGGCACCACGTGGGCAGGCCTGAGGTCTGAGTTACCCACTGAGCCTGGCACCTGCTTCTTCTCTTCAGCCTGGCAGCCCCTCCTGACCTGTCAATCCCCTTCCTGTGCTGCAGGCTCCCTCTTTCCCTGCTTCCCGCAGGGCCTCCCTGAATGAGGGCTGCAGTGGCCATGTCCAGCCACTGTCTCCCCAAGCTGCACCTGCTGCGCTTCCTTCTCTTGTGGCCCTAGCCTAAGGAGGCTGCTTTGTCCCCACTCCACACCCCTCTGGAGAGGGCAAGGGTGGTCTCTTAGGGGAAAAAAAGAGGCCGACCACGCAGAAAGAGAGGGACAGCAAGTACAAAGAATGGTTGGTCCAGAACCAAACCAAAGCAAAAAAAAAAAAAAAAAGGAATGGCTGGTCCATTAAAGAAAGACAGGACGTAGAGCTGTGATGGCGGAGACTGGCTTCAGGTGAGGCTACAAAGGGGGCAGGCTGGGGTGCGCAGGACTTCACCAGCGGCAGGGGCTTAGACTTTGTTCCAGGATCAGTGGGATGCCCTGGGAGGAGTCTAAGAAGTGAAGTGCCATGCGCTGGTGGACATTACAGGTGAGAGTGGCTGTGTGGGAGCAGCAGGGCTGCTGAAAGAGACGGGGAGGGGCTGGGGAGGGGACGGCACAGGGGACAGGGTGGCAGCAGAGTGCTCGGAGATCCACTTTGGAGGAGTACGTACAGGACTTGAGGATGAATGGATGTCAGGAAGGCTGAAGGACACCAAGGACAATCTCCACGTTACAGGCCTGACCCAAGAGAAGATGCTGCTCTTTACTAGCAATGGGGTGATGGGGCGTGTCTGCGTTCTGAGTTAGAACTTCACTCAACATCTATCCAGGGGTTTCCCACATGGAGGTGCCAGGCAGCTGTCAGGGAGGCCAGGGTCTGAGTTCCAAGGAGAGGAAGGAGCCACAGGGGGGAGCATGGGCAGTCACTGGCCAGTGGGTTCTCTCTGGGATGGCAGGGCAGAGAAGAGTTTGCAGGACCAGAGTCTGGAAGAGGAGTCCGAAGTGGAAATTGCAAAGGGACAGTGAAAAGAGGGAGAAAAAGAGCGCAGGATCCGAAAGGCCAAGAGAGAAGGGGTTTCAGGAAGGAGGGGCTGGCAAGCCGCATCAGACACTGCTGGGAGGGGAAGGGAGAGCAACCACTGCGTCTGGAGCCGTGGAAACCACTGGCCACCTGGACGAGAAGGTTCTTGGTGATGGTCAGGATGGAAATAAGAGAGACAGGGAGGTGTGGATGAGAAGAAGAAGAGGTAAGAATGGCCTGGCTCTGGATGGGCAACAAGAATCGAGCATACACCTTATCACGGGCTCCTTCAGGCTTCATCTTGTAAAAATTGCCTAGCATTCCGGCATGTTCTCTCACCTTGTATCCTAACTGATTCTATCATCTAATGTGGTCCCAGGTTCACTGTGGGCAAAAACTGCCTCAGTCAAAAGCTGCTACAGCTCTATTCTAAACACCAGTGAAACTGTTAACAGGAAGGGACAAAGGAGACAACCTCCAAGCTTCTCTCCACACTTCCTTAAAATAAACTGCCCAGCTGTCAGATGGGAGACAGACTGGATCTGAAAACTAACCAAAGGAGGGGAAACAAAAGTCCAGGACAGAACAATTAATATTAGATCTTATCAAAAACACTGCAGAGTTGCCAAGCCCTAAGTCCACAGAATTACCAAGAGTTAACTAGAGAAAGCTCTCCTTGTGAAGAGTTAAACTTCACAGGAGCCCCTCAGCTCCCCCTGGAAAAGGAAAGAGACAAAGTTCTCCCTGAGGCCCGGGTGCTGGCTGCTGGCGCTAAGGAGGTTGGGCATGGCAGTCCCAGGAGCCCCAGAGGCAGGGCCCAGGCTTCTGCTCCCAGGCTCTGGCGAGACGGATGGGGCCCCAGTTACCCGAGGCGGCGCCTGGCCTCCAGGAGGCGCTGCTCTCTCTTGTGCCGAGCTGTTGGAGCTGTCCCCGGGTCAGCCGAGCCGTGAAGGAGGGCATGGAGCCAAGAGTCGATGTCAAGGCAACTTCCAAGCTCTGTGACAGCTTCTGCTCGTGGGACACGGGACCTGACAAGAGATGCACAGACCACGATATCCAGAGAGAGGTTCAGCAAAAAAGACCAAGCAATAAGTCCTTGGAGGACCACAAGAACGGTACTTCTAACTTCAAATGGACGCAGATGTAAAGAAACTCCTCCCTGACGTCTGCTAGTGGATTGTGATGATGGAGTACCAGCAGTCAAAGCCTTGGGGACGTTCCTACCCATCCCACACCACTTTCAGGGTTTCTGGGCCAGCTCTAGCTTTCCTCCTCCTGGAAAGATTTCTGGGCAGGCCTGGGCCACCTTGTGGCTCATTTGCAGAACTGCACCCTACTTTCAGAAGGTCTCCTTGCAGGCCAAGGAGGTGCCCACCATTGTGCCCCTGCTCCCTGTCCATTCCCTCGCCAGCAGCTTTTCCTCATCTCCTCCCTTCTGGGGCCCCCACCCTCCCCGCTCTGCGGGTTTGCTGGCCTGCACTCTCTGGGCATTTGTGTCCTCTCTCTCCTGCTGAGTAAAGCAAAGTGGTCATTACCAAGTTGAATGACAAAGACCTCACTCTGCCCACTCCACTATCTAAGGGACCTTCTCTGTGTGGTTCACAGAAAGCCAAGCAGTAGGCTGAGGGTGAAGGCAATGGGAGAGTGAGACAGCTGTCCACGAAAGAACCCAGAGACCTGCCTGGTATCAGGGTTCACAAAACTGCCCCAAAGTAGGGAGTAGAACATTTTGTCCACAGTGTGCAGGACTTGCTTGGGGCCTTGAAGCACAGGTCAGCATGGTCCTATATCACCAACAAACCTGACCTTACAGACATCAGGGTCTAAGGACCTTTCTTTGTCTCACCCCACTGCACCTCAGATGCTTCCAGGAGTTTCCAGGGATCATGTTGACTAAAATCTATACTCAAAACCAGAGAAGACACAGATGTAACCTTTAAGTGCACTATTTGCATAGGGCTTTTACAGTAAGAGAGGATATTACAAGAATGATAAAATCTAAACAGATTTATTTTCATAAGGAAAAAGAAAGTGTCAAAGAGTTATCTCCAAAAGCACCAGGCACTAACAATCATGGGCAAATTCTACCAAATATGGAAAGAGGAAATTATTCTAATACTCTTACATTGTTCTAAAGTTGAGTACAGGAAAATGTCTTAATTCTTCTTATGGAGCACACAAATCTTTGGTAACAAAACATGACCAGAGATGGTATGTGTACATGACAGTTCAAATTATTTATCCAAAATAAAACGCTAGCAAACAGAACCAAGCAGAACATTAAAAGAAGCATGACCAAATGAAGTTTATTCCAGGAATGTAATAACGGTTGAATATTAAGAAGCCTATTAATGTATTTTTTCACACTAAAAGAACTAAGGATGAAAAATCATAGTACCATCTCCACTGATATTGCAAAGACATTAGACAAAATTCAACCACCAATCTTAGATAAAAACACTGAATTAAAAACATTTAAAAACATGACTGAATAAAATAGGAATCAAAGGTGTGGGAGAGTGTCTGAAATGGCTCCCAATGAGACCCACCTCCAGAGACTCATGCCCTAGGGTACCCCCTTCCCCTTGAGTGTGGGCCAGACTTAGTGACTTGCTTCTAACAGAATAAAGCAAAAATGAAGGGATGCCACTTCCACAATTAGGTAACATAAGACTATGACTTCCATCTTGTGCTTACACAGCTACCATGTTATGTGCTGCCCTTGAGAGGCCCATGTGGCAAGGAACTGAGGACAGACTGAGTCTGCTGGCCACCAGCCAAGACCAGCCAACAGGGAAGAGAGGCCCTCGGAACAATAGTTCAGCCAGGAACCAAATCCTGCAACAATCACAGGAATGAGCTTACAAGTGAATCCTTCCCCAGTCAAGCCATGAAGTGGCTGCAGCCCCAGCCAACACTTCGACAGCAGCTGGAGAAGACCCCGCAGCAGGTGACCCAGCCAAACTATCCTGGCTTCCTGACCAGAGAAGCTATGAGATAATGAATGTGTGGTGCTTTAAGCCAGTAAGTTTTGGGATAACTTAAGACAGCAAAACATAAAGCACAGGGCAATAGTGCCACGTGTCACCTGGGAAGCACAGGGAGGGCAGCGGACATGGAAGCAGAGCGTGGATTACCTGTTGAGCAGTCCATATGTGTCAGCCCAAGTTCACTGGCAGCTTTCATTTTCTTAGCGGTGTGCTCTGAGGTAGTGGGTGAGACCAGAAGGCTTGTGGTAGAAAAACAGGAAGCGTTTACCCCAAGGCTACTGTCCGGGGCATGTTCAGTCTGCTCCATCTTCCTTTTCCGAGAGGGCAGAGCAATGGAAGAAGGTGTCACTGCCAATGCAGTCTGTGCTCTCCCAAGCAGATGGCAGCCCGGAATGGAGTGCTGGAGCAGGAAATGGTCGATCCGGGCCTTCAGGGAGGGGTGAGGCAGGGGCTGGGAGTGTGGAGTAAAGGCTACCCCCGTGAAAGGGTCACTGGGCACTCGGCCCCAGGCGGCTTCGCTGCGGTTACACTTTTCCAGCGTGCTCTGGTCGATGACCTTGCCTGAAGGCAGCAGCATGGGGCAAGGCATGATCTCCAGGGTGATGGGATCCAGGAACTCCTCAGGCACATCCTGAATCACCTCGGCTAGCTCCTGCAGGCTGGAGGGGGCCTGCTGGCCCTCAGACAGGCTTCCGGGATCACAGTCACTCTCCATGGGCAAGGCTGGGGCCTGCAGAGTCAAGTCCTGAGGGAGGCTCTCTGAGGCAACCAGCAGGACACTGTCTATCACCTCCTGAGAGCAGGTTTTAGCTGGCTGACCCCACACTTCCAATCGTTTGATGCAAGGGATACCGCTGCCTGCCACATGGGTGATACAGATCTTGAGATGGACCACGTGGCTAAGGGAAAGAGCCCCTTTATTCCAGAGCTCCTGTGCCACAACAGCAGGAGAGGGGAGTGTGGCGTCCATTGGGCCAAAAGGTGGCCTGGCCTTGAAGCCCCTGTGACTAAACACCACTTGGCTCTGGTTTTTCAATAAGACTTTGCCTACTAAGGTGAACGCCTCCTTGTCTGGGATGGACGGCTCGGCGGGGCCCGGGGTCCGACACTCGGGGGCATTCCAAGATGCTCTGCTGGATAAGGCAGATGTGTACATTTCCAGGCCGGTGACATTCTGGCCTCCCCCAGCTGTGAGGTCTATGTTAATCCTACAGATTTCCACACTGAAGGGAAAGGAAACTATCACGTAGACTGGTGGCTTAATGAAATACTCTGTCCTAAAACCATGACTTCTCTTTGTCAGGTCTTCAGAGATGAGATTTTCTACTTCATAACCATCAGCTGATATCTAGAGTTAATGACAAATAAGACACACATTCACTTGATGAGATCCAAATGAAGACAACTAGATTTCAAGAATTTGCTACTTTTTAGAAAATTATTTAAAGAAAGTCTTAAGTTCCTCATTTAAACTTTCCTCTATTATACTGAATTCACCAGGGCTTTTTTGCGGGGAGGCACTCAAGGTTATCAGGTCAAGGGCTGAGGGCAACCGTGTCCCCAAGTACTGCCCATCCTTGAAAAATAGAAGCAACAAAAGTCTGCTCAATCCAAACAAAAATCCCTTCAAAATAATGTCTGTGAGAAAAAAGGACAGCTATGCTAGTGTTTTTTTATTGTAGAGGATGAAACCACAGAGATTTAGGGGAAAACAAAGATGTTCGTTACAGTTCTTAATTTTGTATTTGGACTCTATCAATTATTAAATTTCCATAGCAATCTTCTTGTGGACAATCTTCTTGTGAATCTATGACTGGGGGAACTTGGTCAAAAACAAAAGTGTGGGGGCACCTGGGTGGTTCAGTCAGTTAAGCATCTGACTCTTGATATCAGTTCAAGTCATGATCTCATTGTCATGAGATCGAGCCCCACATCAGGCTCTACACCGAGCATGGAGCCTGCTTGGGATTCTCTCTCTTCTCTCTCTGCCCGTCCCCTGCTCATGCTTTCTCTCTTTCTCAAAATAAATAAACATTAAAAAAAAAAAAAAGTGTGTTCACCAACAAGGACCACAAAAGACTATACGAAATCTAGAGCAGTGAATATGCTAGGGGGTGGGATTGTGAGTAACTTCTCCCCCTCTTAATATTCCTAATATTTGTTATAACCAGTGGAAATTTTAAGATAGAGGTATGCCTCCCTCTTTCTGAAAGTTCCTATCACACCACTTTGCTTTTACATAAGACCTATATTAGCACCTGTATTTGCTAACCAAAAGAAATCCAAAGAGAATTTTTACTTTTACGAAAAAAAGTTTTGGTATCACACTAATGTAGATCTCTTGTAAATGAACTTCCGGAAGGCAGTGGGTATTCATTTTACGCCATTTCAGCCTGCGAAAGGTTTCATGAGAATGTTCTTTTCAGATGGCGGAGGAAGCCTGTGTCTCTGTTCAAAGACATCAGGCTAGCAGTCTGGGAACCTGAAACAGCATGCTGTGTGCAGAAGCTCAAAATTAAAGGACGGCTCAATTCTCTTTTTGCAGTTTCCTTACTCCTTGCTCCGGGCTGTGGAAAGATAACCTCCTTTGCACAAAAGGCAAAGCAACTTAGTTCAAATAAAGAAGAAGGAATCCAAATAACAAGTACAAGTCATTATTTCTAGCATGAGAAGTAAGCGAGAGGAATACTGGGGGAGACAGTATTTCTACCTTCGCTGTGACTTTGAGTAGAATTAAATTTTATCATCAGAGGGAGGAGCACAATGAACACGACCCTCGAGAAAATGAGACACAGCTCCTCTTGTAACAGTGCTGCATGATTCTAGGGGTACATCCTGGCCAATGCTTACCTAAATATCACCTGGTGGGATTTAAAACAGTGAAGGTGAAAGCACATTACACCTAAATTAAGTCCACATACACAAGGCAAGACATGGGGAAAAGCATGAAAAATAGCCATTGCATATTTATGTGCATATACTTGTTTTGTTTACCTTGTTGCAGTAAATTCTTGGTCTGAACTGTGGGAGGCAAAGATTTATGACCATCTTTGTGGCTGAAAGGGTAGCTTCCAAGCATCAGAAATAGCCTTGAATAAAAAATAAAGCTTGATATTAGACATGTCAAAGTTCAATTCTAAACTTTTAGGAGTTGATTCCTACGGGAAGAGAATCAAACAGGGTAACAAAGACTCTCACGCACACGGCCATGGTCTATATAGTCTCACTGTATCATACCTGTGATGCTGGGGAAAAGGAGTCACCAAAAAATTGCACAGGAGCTTCTTTTTTTTTTCCTTATGTATTTAAGTAATCTGTACACCCACTGTGGGGCTCAAATTCACCACCTCGAGACAAGAGATGCACACTCTTCCAACTGACACAGCCGGGTGCCCCCACAGAGGAGCCTTCTCCTGCAGCCTGAGCAGGTTGGCCAAGACTGCGGGTCCTCTGGCTGACAGCTGGACCCAGTGGAGGCAACAGCTCTGCAAGGCACTCCCCACAGGAAAAGGAGGGTCAGAAGTGGCAGAGCTCAGAGAAAGAACAGAACTACTCAGCCAGAGGGTTTAGAACGGAAAAGGTTGCAGAAATCATAGTAGTACTAGGCATCTTTGTCATTTAACACCTGTCAATTTTTTTTCTTTTAAAGTTTATTTATTTATTTATTCATTTATTTATTTATTTATGAGAGAGAGAGAGAGAGAGAGAGAGAGAGAGAGAGAGCATGAGCACACATGTGAGCAGGGGAGGGGCAGGGAGAGGTAGAGAGAACCCCAAGCAGGCTCCGCACTGCTAGTGCAGACCCTGACACGGGGCTCAAACCCACAAACCATGAGATCATGACCTGAGCTGAAACCGAGAGTTGGACGCTTAACTGACTGAGCCACCCAGGCGCCCTGTGATTGCATTTTCTTATTAACATGAAAACAATTGGAAGAGTCCAAAACATCATCATTGAGAAACAGAAATCCCAGACTTGGAAAGCATCTTAAAAGGACATCTAATCCAAACAACATTTTAACGACCAACGTCCAGGCTGGGGGGAAATGGGTGAAGGTGGTCAAAACGTACCAACATGTAGTTATAGAAGTTCTTTAAAAAAAAATTTTTTTAGGGGTGCCTGGGTGGCTCAGTCAGTTAAGCATCCGACTTCGTCCGGTCATGATCTCATAGTCTGTGAGTTCGAGCCCCGCATCAGGCTCTGTGCTGACAGCTTGGAGTCTGGGGCCTGCTTCGGATTCTGTGTCTCCCTCTCTCTCTGACCCTCCCCCATTCATGCTCTGTTTCTCTCTGTCTCAAAAATAAATAAACATTAAAAAAAAAACTTAAAAGCAAATTTTTTTAATGTTTATTTTTAAGAGAGACAGAGAGCGTGAGCGTGAGAGGGGCAGAGAGAGAGGGAGACACAGAATCCAAAGGAGGCCCCAGGCCCCGAGCTGTCAGAGCCCGATGCGGGGTTTGAACCGACAAACCATGATATCATGACCCAAGCCGAAGTCGGACGCTTAACCAACTGAGCCACCCAGGTGCCCCTGTAGTTGTAAGTTCTGAGGAGGTGATGTACAGCATGGTGACTACAGTTAACAATACTGCAGTTATATTTGAGAGCTGCTGAGAGTAGACCTTAAAAGTTCTCATCACAAGAAAATAAGCTGTAACTACGTGAGGTGATAGATGTTAACTTACTACAGTAAGCATTATGTAATATATACAAATACTGAATCATTATGTGGTACATCTTAAACTTATTCAATGTGATATGTCAATTAATAGCTCAATAAAACCAGAAGAAAAGCAAAGATCAATGTCCAACAGCCTTTGGTAGTCTTTGTAGAGAAGCAGGGAAGCCACCAGAAATATCTCTCCTGCCAGCAGGCCTTGCCAATGGCTCTGAACCTCTTGGGTGAGGCCAGCCAGCCAGTCTATGCTTTTCCATCTGGCAGAGAAGGCCATGAAAAACTCTTTTGTTAGCCCAACAGGGAAAGGGTCACCCTCTGGGGTCTGTGTTATCATGATTAATAGGTGCCACATGGAGGCCAGGCACAGTTGGCATCGTGCAACATTTTAGCAGGCTGTTTCTGCACAGTGAAGGTCTGCCATGGGACCTTTAAATGTTTATTACGTCAGCCTCGCCCCAACTCAGAGTTTTACATATAGACACAAAATATTTTTTTAACATGGTTTTAATACATGCTAATCTCCTAAAAAGGGAACTTCTATGCAGATCACAGAAAGATTATACTTTGTTTTGTTCAGATCAGATTTTTACAAAGAGATATTGACCGTTTGTGACAACCGCATCACCAAGAGTGATGCCAATACATCTGACAGTCTACACTTGTAGCAGTCCGCATTCTAGGTGATTTTACATATTAGTAATAGCTTCTGATAACTTCATTATGCCTTCCAATATGGTCATAACCAGATATTTACACATGAGAACAAATTTTATTATCACACTTAAAAACCTCCTTTATATCACAGTTATAGCATTTGTATGTATATGAATGTGTACATACCTGTACACACATACCTGCACACACACATGTTGTTTTTTAAAAAGTAATGCATATGTTTATATATATTTTTTTAACTTTTTTTTAATGTTTATTTTGAGAGACAGACAGACAGACAGACAAGCGGGAAGGGACAGAGAGAGAGGGAGACACAGAATCTGAAGCTGAGCGGTCAGCACAGAGCCTGATGCAGGGCTCGAACTCAAGAGCTGAGAGATCATGACCTGAGCTGAAGTCGGATGCTTAACCGAGGGAACCATCCAGATGCCCCTGTATTATTTTTGACTGTAAGTTCAGGACAATGGAAAGAACATTACAAGATAATTATAAAACTGGAAGAAAAACAAAGATCAATGAACCTGATGAGATGAGATGAACCTGATGCAGTGGAGACCCTTGGCCTAAAGTCTCCTGTTCTTTGTGAATCTGTGTTGAAATTCTTAGTACTTCTCACTGTTTGAGGTATATATGCCATCCCTCTGTCAGAATATTCTAGAATCTGGCCTGGAATCAACATGGACTAGTTTACAGAATTCTCTTTTTTTCCCCCAGGGAAAATGTCTCCAGCTTCTGATATTTTTCTTGTTCTCCACAATAACTCAAAAATGAATGTATGAGGAATTGCATCTGCAAATATTCTCAGGGCCCTTGTATGTACCTCTTCTTGGCCAGGAAACCAGAGCAATTCAGAGAAGCAATGCCCTCAATTCTCCTGTCCAACTAGGGAAGTGGCTTCTTATTAAGTTTTTGTTTTGTTTTAAATGCACAATTAAGCCATTAACTGAATATGGAAGTAGTAACATGAATATAAAGCTCGGACCTAGGAAACAAAATATTTCTCCTGGAAAAGCAAGCCTATGATGCCAAAGGAAAACAGAGGATAGTGACACAGATGGTGACACAACAGAGGTGTGTAAGTGCAGAACTGGGCTGGCCCTGAGCAAAGGGCGAACTCAGCCACTCAGGTCCGGGTTCGAGAAGCTTTGCTTGCACTGCTGCAGGCAGCCCTCTCCTCCCAACTTTGTCCTGATGGGTCGGACAGGGCTTTGGTAAGAACAAGCAAAGACGGGCGCCTGGGTGGCTCAGTCGGTTGGGTGTCCGACTTTGGCTCAGGTCATGATTTCATGGTTCATGGGTTCATGCCCCACGTCAGGCTCTGCGCGCTGACAGCTCAGAGCCTGCAGCCTGCTTCGGATTCTGTCTTCGGCTCTCTCTGCCCCTCCCCTGCTTGTGCCCTGTCTCTAAAATAAATAAATATTTTAAAAATTAAAAAAAAAAAAAAAGCAAAGAGACAGAAATTGTGTTATACTGTGTTATAACATGAGCATACTGAGAGGTGGTTGACAGTGAGATAAAGGGCCCCTAGAGTGCCATCACCTCCACTCCACTGTCAACTCCTTAGGCCTTTTCTCCCTCCAACTTTCAGGGACAAAAACAAACTGGCAGAGTAATAATGTCAGCTCCTGGAAGTGTTGATTTCCCAGTGGGAGGCACTGATTTCACTAACATTTACCTTCCTATTTCCTTGTTATCTTCTTGGACATTTCACACTGCAGTCTTATAACTTTGATTTATTCTACATATCATGAAATTAATCTGAGAACTTAAATGCCGGAACCAGAACAAGTTGGGTAGGGGTCCTCCTCAAGCCATGATGAAGGGCTCACCTGTGAGTATGAAGCCAAATAGAAAAGTTTTCAAAATTATCTGAGGACCCAACTCAATTGTAAATGGCAGTGTGAAATGAAATTGACCAGAAGTGACCACCCTCAGGACCAGCCTGCACTTTGCCTTTAACCCCGGCTCAGCTCTCACCAGATGCCTGCTCCTGTGGAGGGACTGGAGATGAGAGGACGAGTCCAGGATGAGAGGACGAGTCCAAGGGCTTTCAAACTCCAGTCATCTCATAAGTTTAAAAATCCCACCTCTGACCCCTGAAAGGGGAAGAACTGGACTGTCCCTCCAATCAATATGATAATTTACAAGGTTTTATCTGCACTCTCAGCCAACACAAATGATTCCCAGTGAGTTAAGACACAAGGACCCTCTAGCAGCAAAACAACTCCAGCTAGAAAGGCACATACATAAAATGGCCACCAGAAATTTCATTCCACTTTAACCTTACCCACTGGTTAGCCCTCAAGTGGTTACTAATATCTTTCTTTTGCAGATGAAGAAACTGTGGCTTAAAGAGAGGTTAAGCTGGGACTGAGATGCCAAACTTTCCAAACAAACTCTGGTTACTATCTATTTGGACACCATTTACCTTGAAGGACTTATCAGGAACTTACATGGACACCTTACAACTTTTTCCCCCCCTCTTACTTAAGTTAGGCTTTGGTATCATTCATTTTTTTTTTTTTTTTAATTAATTCTCCCAAACTTAACGTGGCTATGCTCTAAATGTAGAAATTTGGAAACCTTGACTGTCCCTTCCAACATGTATTGGATCAAGCTTTAAATTGTTTTGTGAGGAAAATCTAGATAAACTAGCCCTCTATTCGAGCATATTACCTCATGAGGCTTTTCAACCTTTACAAGAGGTTGTTAATTCCATTAGCCAACCATTAAAGCATCTGACCAGACACAGCCTGTTTGTTCGACGCAGCAGCACTTACCAGAATCTAATCTGAGAGAATATTTATGGAGACTGTTCAGTCCATCCACATTAAATTCCTTGTCATGCCAGCTTAAGTGGCACCTCTTGCTTCCTGCCTGGCACCCCTGGTGGCTGCTGCATTCATGTCCCACATCACCATCTGACAGACTGCTTAGGAGTGTGGACCCTCAGCCGTAGCAAAGATAAATGTAACACACTGATGAAAATGTAGTGGCCTATCTGCCAAAATTCACAGGATACCAGGGTGGCAATGACACATCAGCG
Organism: Leopardus geoffroyi; assembly: GCF_018350155.1. NCBI lineage: Eukaryota > Metazoa > Chordata > Mammalia > Carnivora > Felidae > Leopardus > Leopardus geoffroyi. Next base: position 29,907,922 of record NC_059336.1, read on the forward strand.
GGGAACCATAATTTACTGTCTATACTGTACTTCCCCATTGAGCTCCCCTCAAGGGCAGTGTACTGGGTCATCCTCATGTTCAAATCCCAGACACAAATCCCACACTCCTCACCCCACCACAACGAGCTTTACCAACTACTTCCATGTGGCCCACCAGCAGGGAAGGGAACACCTCTAGGGGCACCTGGGAGGCTCTGTCATCGGTTAAGCCTCGGACTTCGGCTCAGGTCATGATCTCACAGTTCGTGAGTTCAAGCCCCACACTGGGCTCTCTGCTGTCAGTGTGGAGCCTGCTTGGGATCCTTGTCTCCTTCTCTCTGCTCCTACCCCACCCCCAAAATAAATAAACATTAATAATTTTTAAAAATGAAATACCTCTATGGCTGCCGTTTTATTAGGTTGTTAAGATGATCACTCTTTACTCTGCATAGTAACCTCTCTTTAAGACCCATGAGAAAATTCTCTTTTTGGTTTCAGTACTAGGAACAGTTGTTGGTTTTTTTTTCAACTCAATATTATATGGTATGAATATGAATCATATAATTGATTATGATGTTTCCTTTATTTTGGCCACTAGAAATCTCAGAATAAACCTGTGGCCCGTCCCTCCAGATTTCTCTTTGCCTGAATTCTTCACTTATTTTTATGTCATAGTGTAAATATATTGTGAAAGCTACCTTAAAATCATTATGGAACAAGAGAGAGTAAAATTACCAACAAACCATTCTCCTTTTGGTGGACATTTAGGTTGCTGGCAAGTTTTTACTATTAGAATATTAAGATAAAAATCTTAAGTCGATTTTTTGTCTTAGTACAACTTTGACTTTTTTTTTCTATGTTTCTTTTTGAGAGAGAAAGGGAGACACAGAATCTGAAGGAGGCTCCAGGCTCTGAGCCATCAGCACAGAGCCCAACGTGGGGCTCGAACCCATGAACAGTGAGATCAGACCTGAGTCGAAGTCAGATACTCAACCAACTGAGCCACCAAGGCACCCCTGACTTTTTTCTTAAGAGGTCGTGCATGTTTCTTGTGAAGGTGGCTATTTATTAACAGGATCCTTTTATCCCATAAGTTTTCATAACCAGTTTTGCTATATATAGGAAACTTTTTCATTTGGGTATCCATTATGTGTTCAGTTGGCTTATTAAACCAATTGATTTTAACAGATTTTCAGTCGGGGTTTTTTTGCAGGGAGGGTCTACAGTCTCAATAATGAGAGCCTCCTTCTCAAAATGGTAACTCTTACTTGTCTCTCATCTTACGACATTAGCTAGAACTTCCAGAATTATATGAAATAATAAGAGTTGCCATGCTTGTTTTTGTTCCCATTAGAAAATGCTTCCAGTGTATCATCTTTGAAATAATGCTGATTGAAATATTCTTTTTATGCTAATAAAGCATGCTAATTTTCAGAGTTTTTTGAAAATCAGGGATAGGCTTTGAATTCTGAATTTCTCTATATATTGAGTTTTATTATTTTTGTTATCTGACAGACTAATGAGAGATGGCACATTTTTCTAATTTTAAACCATCTTTTTATTCCTAGGATAGGCTCTATGTGGTTGTGGCAGATTGTTCTTTAAATGTTTTTCAAATTCTACTGAATTTGATTGCTCATATTTAATTTTAGACAAGATATTACTGCCCATTTATATACACTTATAAGCCCGGTACTAGGCACTGGAGTATGAGATAACAATTAAATAGTCAGGGGATGCGTGGGTGGCTCAGCCGGTTAAGTGTCTGGGCTCAGGGCATGATCCCACAGTTCGTGAGATGAAGCCTGAGTCAAGCTCTGTGCTGGCAGCACGGAGCCTGCTTGGGATTCTCTCTCTCCCTCTCTTTCTGCCCCCTCCCCTGCTCCCGAGCATGCTCACGCTCTCTCTCTCTCTGAACACTTAAAGAAAAACTTAGACAATGAAATGGTCAAGTGGGGAGACTATTCTGTATGATATTCTGTATGGTAGATATGTGACATTACACATCTGTCAAAAATCCACATAACCATACAACTGAATGACCCTTAATGTAAATTATGAACTTCAGTTAATAATAATGTATCAATATAGGCTCACCAATTGTAACAAAAGTGCCATGCTAATGCAAGATGTTACTAACAGTAGAAACTGGGTGCAAGGTAGAGGAAGTATATGAGAACTCTCTGTATTATATGCTTGATTTTTCTGTACACCTAAAACCACTCTAAAAAAATAAAGCCTGTTAATAAGAAGAATGGGGGGAAATGTGACTGAAACAAATGAAGAATGGAGATCAAACTGAAACAAGGTACTGTGCCATGTAAGAAGAGTGGCAGACCCTTTTTAAAACATCTTACAAATGATAGTATGTTTCTTTGGGAAATAGTGATGTCCAAATACTGTAGGATTCTATAAGGCTCTGGCTTCCATAAAGGTCTTGTGTGATCTTAGCACCTCTCTGGTTCCCACACTCCTGATCTTTTAAGGTCAAGTGCCTCCAGCCTTAATGCTTACTCTGGAAAAAAAGAATGGCTCAACATACTGGAAATGCAGACAGCCTCACCCAGGAAGGCTCTCCACAGCCCTGCCTGGGAAATGACAGGTTACATGATGAACTCTCACAAATACTTATTTACTTACAAATTTACTCCAGTAAATACTTAAAAATAAGAGCCTCCTTTTCCAAATTTGGCATCTCAGTACAAGAGAGACTGGGTCTGAGTATAACCTAGGGGCCATGCATTATGGCTAAACTGCCCTGCTGTTCAGAGAAGTAGCCTGGAGCCAGACAAGAGAGGTATTTATAAGACAGCAAGATAATACAGGTTTATAAGCAGATAATATACATGTAAATTCTATGGCTGGCTCAGTCAGTAGAGCATGTGATTCCTAACCTCAGGATCGTGAGTTCGAGCCCCATGTTGGGTGTAGAGCTCACATACATACATACATACATACATACATACATACATACATCTATCTATCTTTTAAAATGGGATGCCTGGCTGGCTTAGTCAGTAAAGAATGTGACCCTTGATCTTGGGGTTATGAGTTTGAGTCCCATGTTGGGTATAAATATCACTTAAAAATAAAATCTTACGGGGTGCCTGGGTGGCTCAGTTGGTTAAGCATCCGACCTTTGATTTCAGCTCAGGTCCTGATCTGGTGGCTCATGAGTTCAAGACCCACATGGGGCTGTGCATTGACAGTGCGGAGCTGGCTTGGGATTTTCTCTCCTCTCCTCTCTCTGCCCCTACCCTGCTTGTGCTCTCTCAAAATAAATAAATAAACTTTAAAAATTAAAAAATAAAATAAAATGTGTAAAAAAAAAAACCCACACAAGTCAATTTTCATTACAGTGATTTTTTTTCTTTTTTTAAACAAAATATTTCAGATTAAAAAGGTAAAGAATATAGTAAACACTCTTATACCCACCACCTAGATTTAGTAAATGTAAACATTTTGCCACATTTGCTTCTCATTTCAGTGTTAAGAACAAAATTGAAAAGATACAGAGGTGCCTGGGTGGCTCAGTTGGTTGAGCGTCCAACTCTTTTTTTTTTAATTTTTTAAAATGTTTGTTTATTTTTGAGAGAGAGAGAGAGACAGAGTGCGAGCTGGGGAGGGGCAGAGAGAGGGAGACACAGAATCCGAAGCAGGCTCCAGGCTCTGAGCTGTCAGCACAGAGCCCAACGTGGGGCTCAAACCCACAAACTGTGAGATCATGACCTGAGCTGAAGTTGGACGCTCAACCGACTGAGCCACCCAGACACCCCTATTGAGCATCCAACTCTTGATTTAGGCTCAGGTCATGGTCTCATGGCCAAGTCTGCATCAGGCTCTGCACTGATCATGGAACCTGCTTAAAGATTCTTTCTCTCCCTCTGCCCCTACCCCACTGGAGGGAGCTTGCACTCATCACAGCTCTCTCTTAAAAAGAAAAAAAAAAAAAAAAAAAAGATACAAACAAAAGCCACCACTAATCCTATTTCCTCTTCTTTTTTTTTTTTTTTTTTTACCAAGAGATAAGCTCTATCTGAAGTTCGGTGTCTCTCATTCAAATCAGCATTGGTATGCAGTAGTCTTGTATATTTTTACAGTACCTTAAGGGTATTATAACAGGCACACCTTGTCACGACTGGCTTTCCATTCAGCATGATTCATCCAAGGTTTTCCATGCTCAAATGTGGATTTCTAGTTTACTCACAGCATTCAACTGCACGACTAAAACAGCTTGCTTCTCCATTGCTCTATTACCTATGTTGTTTGTAATTTTTCACTATGAAAAAATACTGCAATAAATATTCTCTACAAGTCTTGTGAAAGGAAATGAAAGAAGAGAAGGAAAAGAAAAAATAAACAAAATGGTCCTGTCCTCAAGTCTTGAGGCACGATGGACCTCCTTCCAACAGTGATTATGGAACGTAAGAGTCTATTAACAGAGGCTCTCTGCAAATGACATTCAGAGTAGGAAGGATGGTCTAAGTGAATGTTTTTCAGTTTGTGGTTTTGAAATCAAGTTATGGGTTGAAGGAAAGAAATATTAACTGAAAGAGAATATAAAATATCAAAGTGCACATAATAGGGAAATTATTCCATGAAACTTTTTTTTAAATGTTTATTTCTGAGAGAGAGAGAGAGAGAGAGAGAGAGAGAGAGAGAGAGAGGTAGCAGCAGAGGGGGAAGAAGGGGAGACAGAGAGAGAGAGTGAGAGAAAATGAATCCCAAGCAGAGCAGATCCCAACTCAGGGCTCAAACCCACAAACCACAGGATCATGACCTAAGCCACCCAGGTGCCCCTCATGAAACTTTAAGATTTTTAACTAATCTCTATACCCAAAGTAGGGCTTGAACTCACAACCCCAAGATCAAGAGTTGCACGCTCCACCAACTGGGCCAGCCTGGCACCCCTACCTTCGTGAAACTTTGCTTCAGTTTTATACAAATACATATAACAAATTATATACTAGATCCAATATAAAATTTCTTATTGTGGCTTTTGATGAAAAAAAAAAGTAAGAATACTGGCCAAAAGTATACCCAGAATTCAGGGAAGAATTCACAGAAGTAATGTCTGAATTGGAGACAGCTAAGACACATGCCTGACCTCATGACAACTCTGAGATGGGACAGATGCTACATACTAATCGTACATTGGACAACATGTGCTGGACTATGGGAGCCAGGAGGTAAGAACTGGAACAACAGGGGAAGGGCACGAGGGAGAGGGACCTGTAGCAGCAAAGGCATAGAGATGGGACTGTGAGACTGGTTTAGAAAATGTGGAATATGCCGCTCAGCTAGAAGGGGAAGAGGAGGCAGGGCTGGAGAGGCAGGTGCACTGAGATGGGCAGGGCTTTGAATGTGACGCTAACGGGCTTTAGACTACTTTACTTGGTGGTCTGAGGCAGTGTTTTTTCCCCCAAATTGCAGATGAAGAATCAAGAACTCACATTACTGAGACACAGCCAGAATTTTTAAAAATTCAGTAGAATAGAGTCAGAGTGTATCATACATGAAGGCGGGCAGTGTTTTATGAAACTTGTTTCAGATATATAATTGAAACTGTATTTCTATCAATCTGGGTTTCTTCCTTAAGTAATCTCTGTACACCACGTGGAGTCTGAGCTCACGACCCCAAAATCAAGAGTCACATGCTCTACTGACTGAGCCAGCCAGTCACCCCTATTAGTCTGGGTTTTGATGTAAAAGGCATTTCTTACTAAGTTCTGCAGTAAAAAAAAAAAAAAAGTTTGAAAGCTACCGGCCAGAGGGAAGTCATAGAAGGTTTACAACCTGGGAAAGAACTGACACTAATGAAAAGCCTGCCATTAACCTCCTAGATGACAAAGCAATTCCGAAGCACTTAGAGGCAATTCACCCTTCAAGGGGTTCCAGCTCCCTCTAGGTACTACCTCAGGGGCTATCTTTGCAAATGGCTTCCTGAAGGCATCAAAGATGAGTATCAAAGTACAAACTACTTAGAAATAAACTAGGAATCTTAGTTTCTCCCTCCCTGGGCATTTTCTTCCTTTATTGTTACCATTTTTTTTTTTTTTTTTTTTTTTTTGAGGGAGGGGTATTCTTAAAGAGGAGGAAGGAGTAAACTGAACTATGTATAACATATTACAATCTTACAAGGATTTCAAAGCTACCCTCCAAAGAAGTCTTTTTTTTTTTCTTTAAGTAAACTACTCCCAAACATGGGGCTCAAACTCATGACCCTGAGATTAAGAGTTGCATTCTCCACCCACTGAGCCAGTCAGGCACCCCAAAGAAATCTTTTCTTTTCAGAGATTTTAATTAAACTTTTTATTTTAAGATCATTGCAGATTCAAGTGCAGTTGTAAGAAACAATACGGAGATTCCATGTACCCTTTAACCAGTTTTCCCTAATGGTAACATCTTGCATAGCTACAGCACAGCATCCCAACCAGGAAGCTGGCAATGATACAATCTGTGATCTTATTCAATTTCCCCAGTTTACATGCACTCATGCATGTTTGCCTGTGTATTCAGTTCTATGCAATATTATCGCATGTATGGATTTGTGTAATCACAAATTACACAAATTTGTGATTTGTCAAGACAAAGGTTCCATCACAAGAATCCCTGGTACACTCCTCTAAGAAGCCTTTTATCTTACAGATTTTGTTTTCTTCTTATTATTATTTTAGAGAGAACACAAGCTGGGGAGAGGGAGAGAGGAGGAAAGAGAGAGAATCTTAAGCAGGCTCCACACTCAGAGCAGAATCCGGCACAGGGCTCGATCCCACAACCTGGGATCATGACCTGAGCTGAAATCAAAGTCAGGCTTGCAACCGACTGAGCCACCCAGGCGTCCCTGAAAATTTTACTTTCAAGTAATCTCTACACCCAATGTGGGGCTCGAATTTACAATCCCAAGATCAAGAGTTGCATGCTCTACCTACTGAGCCAGCCAGGATTTAGGTGCCCCTAAATCCAAATCTCTGTTACCATGGAAGTCTTAAAATTCTTTACCCGGATCTAAGACCAAAAATGGGTTTCTAGGGTCAAGTGAAAAGTCCAGTGAATCCCACTACCCACACCGCAAGACATATTTGAGTGACACGTTTATTCTTGGTGTACCTGCCACTAAAATGATAAATACTGTATGAAGAAAAATTACAAAACTATATATAAAATTTTAGAGACACAAAACAGAAGTATTATGATCACACATTTGTTAAAAATCTGTATTTAGGAATATGTACACACGAATAATTTGGGAGGTAATGGTGGCCATGCAGAAATTTAAAATATGCAACAGATTAGAGTGGTGGGCTACTCTATTTTCCCTTTGGTGTGTTTAAAGTACATGTAAGTAGTTAAACAATTGCACTGGGTTCCTGGGGTACAGGAAGATATCCGAGAGGACCGGGGCTCTAGATGCAATGTTCAGGGTATTTCTTGCAGCTTAGAGTCCCTATAGAACTGGATGACCAGGTGGAGACAGACCTTTCTCCTCTGCTTCCCAGGATGCAGGCTGAATAAGAGAAAGGGAAAGGGAAGGGCTGGGAAGGGACCCAAAGGTAGGGTGATCAACCATGCAGTCTATCTTGGACTAAGGGCTTTTCCAATGCAGAACTTTCTGTGCTAACACCAGAAAAGTCCCAGGTCCCAAAGTGGAACCAGTTGGTCATCCTATCTGGAAGGTTTCAATCTGTGCTTCCGTGGAGCTTGAAGCAGCTAAGTAAACCTTTTTGTGGTTGAGGACTCAGAACAGGGGGGTAGGCAAGTGTGGAGGCATGATTCAGAAGAGAATAAGGTGACCATGACACTTTCTGAACATCTTAGCATCCATCTTCCTTTGGCCTAAAAAGTGCCATAGCTGAGTTATACAACCGGATTTTTGAGTCTCACAAAAACGTAATGGAAAGTAATTCTGGCAGATAGACATATTTTAAAGACTAGGCTCAAACAGGTTACAGAGGGAAAAAAAGAAGAAAAGATTACCTGTCAAATAAGAGAAAAGCATTTAACCTCATAGAGTGGGTGGAATACCAATGCACTGAGCAATTTTACAAATTGGGCACTTCAGCTTTTACAGAAGTACAATACTTCTTATAATTTCTAAATTGAGTTACTTGTCCATCCATGAAAAAAAATGTGACTTGTGTGCATTTTTCTTAGAGCTGGTTATAATGAAAGACAGCTGTCCCCGCACATCCCACACAGTCATCCACCAATGAGAGGTGCACAGAAGACCAACCAGAACACAGGTGTGCACCCAGAAGTTTGCAGCTTGCAATCTTAGGTGTTTGGAGCCCATTCGCCCTTCAAGTGTGTGCAAGGCATACTGCTAGGCACAGGTAGATACAACTTTTACTCTTAAGAAACGCACAGGCTCAAAACAAGGCACAGATGGGTCTCTTAATTTTAAGAGACCCACAGTCTCAAAACAAGGGCATGAACCAAAGATTCTAATACCACTTACTCATCACCTTAATAGCAGTGTCAGCAAAATTCTATGGAAACCCAGCTGAAGCAGCTATGCTCTTCATTTACAAACCTGACCCTTGAACCTTATTCCATCTGTTCTTGCCTCTCTCCTGAATCCTCAGCTTATCTCTGACTACTGGACCTTTCCTCAACAAGTAAGCAACATTCAAGTTTCTTCTGCCCTCAACAGTCCCCTCAAAAAACCTTGCCGAGGCTCAGCAGGTTGAGCGTTCAACTTCAGCTCAAGTCATGATCTCATGTTTGGTGAGTTCGAGTCCCACATTGGGCTCACTGCTCTCAGTGCAAAGCCCACTTTGGATCTTCTGCCCCTCCTTGGCTCACACTCTCTCAAAAATAAATAAACATTAAAACAAAACAAAACAAACCTTGCCTTGGTGCTGTATTTTTCTCAGTGTTGCAATTTAGCAAATAAAGATAAAAAGTATCCACTTAAATCTGAACACAGATAAACAATGGATTATTTTCTTTTAGTATAAGAATGTCCTATGTATTATTTTGACCTCCGCTAAAAAATTCTTTATTGCACATTCAGCAAACTCAGAAAGGAACTTCCTTAACATAATAAAGGGCATTCATGAAAAACTCACAGCTGATATACTCCACGGTGAAAGACTTAAAGAATTCCCCATAAGCTCAGAAACAATTCTATTCAATTTCATACAAGAAGCTCTCACTAGTAGGCAAGAAAAAGAAAAAGGTGGAAAGTAGAAAGAAAAAAGCAAAACTCTCTCTATCCAAAGATTATATGATCCTGTATGTAGAAAATCCTAAAGAATCAACACACACACAAAAACTCTTATAGCTAATAAAATAATTAGGCAAAAATGCAGGATAAATCATCCATATTTCTAAACACCAGCAATGAGTAATTCATAAAGATATACAAAAATTCCATTTACAATAGCACTAAAAAGAATAAAATGCTTAGGAATAAATGTAACTAAGGAGGTACAAGACTTCTACACTGAAAACTGTAAAATGTTACTGAAAGAAATTAAAGAATACCTAAATAAATAGAAAGCCATCTCTGTTCATGGACTAGAGACTCGGTATTGGTAAGATTGAAAGATGCTAGGGGCATCTGGCTGGCTCAGACAGTAGAGTGTGTGACTCTTGACCACAAGGTCGTGAATTCAAGCCCCACACTGGGCATGGAGAAAGGAAGGAAGGAAGGAAGGAAGGAAGGAAGGAAGGAAGGAAGGAAGGAAGGAAGGGGGGGAGGGAGGGAAAGATGATAAGCACCATTAGTCACTAGGGAAATACAAGTCAAAGCCACAATGACATACCACTCCACACTCACTAGGATGGCTATTAAAAAATAAAACACATGCGTGCATGGATAGCTCAGTCAGTTGGGCCTCTGATTTCAGCTCAGGTGGGTTTGCAGCTCGTGGGTTTGAGCCCGCGTCAGGCTCTGTGCGGACAGCTCAGAGCCTAGAGCCTGCTTCTGATTGTGTCTCCCTTTCTCTCTGCCCCTCCCCACTCATACTCGGTCTCTCAAAAATAAAAGAAAAAAGAAAAAAAGAAAGAAAACACAGAAAATAACAAGTGTTAGCAAAGATGTGGAGAAAGTGGAACCCTAATACCTTGCTGCTAAAAATGTAAAATGGTATAGCCACTGTGGAAAAGTCTGGTAGTTCCTCAATAAGTTAAATATAGAACTAACATATAACTCAGCAATTTCACTCCTAGGTATATACCCAAAGTACTGAAAACAGGTGTTCAAGTAAAACATGCACATAAATGTTTACAGCGGCACTATTCACAATAGCCAAAAAGTAGAAAAACCCAGTGTCAATCAACTGATAAATGGATTAAGACAGGGTATGCCCACACAACGCACTGTTATTCAGCTGTAAGTAATGAAGTACTGGTACATACCATAACATGGATAAATCTTGGTAATATTAACACTAAGTAAAGGAAGTCACACACAAGAGATTACATATTATATAATTCCACTTTTTGGAAATATCCAAAATAGGCATATCCACAGAGACAGAAAGCAGACTAGTATTTGACAGGGTCTGGGGTGGGGGCTGGGGGTGCGGTGGGTGTGGGGGGGGGGCGTATGTGGAATCACTGCTTAATGGGTAAGGAGTTTTCTTTTGGGGTGAAAAAATGTTCTTGAACTAGATAGTGGTGATTGGTTGCACAACACCATCAATGCACTGTCACTGAATGATGCACTTTTCTACAAAATGGCCAATTTTATCTGTATTTTACCACAAAACATTATCCGTTACTTATCTGAAATTCAAACTTAACTAGGCATTCTGTGTTTCATCTGGCGATCCTAGTCTCACTCTGCATCCTGCTCAAGGTTCCCCTTCTCTTCAAAAGTTCTCAAGGAATTGTGTCCGCATTTGCAACCCATTCCTTAACTCTCATTATTCTACAGGAGTGTCTGGCTTTTGCCCTAACAATCCAACTCAAACTGCTATTGTTAATGCCATCGGTGATGTCCAAGTTGCCAAATTTACTGGAGATTTCTGGTTCTTGCCTTAACTGCTCTCTCCCCAGCAACTGACATGGTGCAAATCGTCTCCTTTTTGCAATATTCTCCTTTCCCATTGGCTTCTGTGCAGCAAAAGTTTAACTCAGCAGGTTTGGTCTGTTCAAATCCTGCACATTCCAAAAAAACTGGCCCTTCACCAGCTCCTTAGGGATAATCTCTAAACTCTTTGAACATCCTTCATGTTAAGACTGTCTGCATACACCTGAGACCTTGGGCCACACCAGACAGTTTATACCAATAGTGGGGGCCTTGGGCCATGCTTTATCAGTTGGCCCTCTGAGAGGGATGGGGACCAAATGAGGTCAGACACGTGGGTAGCCAGTGCAATTGTTTAACTACTTACACGTACTTTAACTTGCAGCAGACCCCCCTCAATAAAAACCCTGCGCAGGCTCAGGTGAGCTTCCCTGGCCGGCAGTATTGGTAGATGTTGGCATCATTGCTGGGATGAAATTAAGAGCTGTCCACATGACTCCACCGGAAGTGGACAACCAGAAGCTTGTGCCTGGTCTCTCCCAGACTCCACACTATGTGCCTTTTTCCTTTGCTGATTTCAATCTGTAGCCTTTCATTGTAATTAAACTGTAACTGTAAATGTAACAGCTTTCCTGAGTTCCGTGAATCCTTCTAGTGAGGGTGGTTTGGGGACCCTTGACAAACTTCTATGCTACCATTTTTCCTGAAGTCTAATTATATCTTCTTTTGTTGTCTTTACCACTGGGTCCCCTTTACTGGCCCTCCCTACCAGAATACCAGAATGCTGGTATTCTATTCTTGGTTATCTTCTCTCCCCTGCTCCCCAACCCACAATAACCTCCCTCCCGCCTGTCCCAGGCAACTTCACTCACTTGTGGTTCTGACAGCCACCTGTCCTCATCCCCATTTGAGACCCCAGCCTGGAGATTTCTGCCTGGAGGCTCATCTTAGCATGACCGGCACAGATTAACCCTCTAACCAAACACCTTTCCTGCTTTGGTTCCAATTTTAGTTGAGGACTCCGTATCAATGTAGGCACCAAAATCATCATCCCCTAATCCACCCAATTAGCAAGTCTTGCCTTTTTCCCCTTCCAAACATCTCTGAAACTCAGACTTGCCATTCCATAGTTCTGGCCCTCATTATCTCTCACCTGAGCTGTTGCACACATTTGTGAAATATTCTGATGTATCTCATGTACCCCCACCCCCAATCTAGTTCTATTATTTTAACCTAACCGTTCTACAACATGAATCTGCCCAATTATGCGGACTTAAAACTCCTTTAAAAAAAATCCAGTCCCTACAGACTTAGGCTCTTTAGCAATGCCGTTAGTTGTGACCCAGATCTGCTCTACCTCTCCAGCCTCACCCTCTGCCTTCTTTCCACCCCAACTCTCCAGCAAAGCCCAGCCACTCTAAATTCCCACGCCATACTCACTAAACATTATCATCTCTGTGCCAGGACCCATTCAAGGCACCGGAGACAAATTAACTAGTTAACTAGACAAAGTTAACTCAAAGGGCCACCTTCCAACAGGGAAAGTAATAAGTAAACAGATAAAGAATAGTTTCTGATGCTGAGTGCGGTGAGGAAAACGAAAACTGAAGATGACAGAGCACAAACACAAGCCACTGGGAGTACTGTTTTAGCACAGGCAGGGAAGCGGGCTTTGAGAGGAGGCCTAAATAATGGGGGCAGGGATCCTTTTTAAAATTCTCACAGATCCCAAATGTTTACAAAGGTTACTTGTATTAAGTTGCATACAAATATATAGAGTCTATGTATACAATCTCTTTATGCTTGCAACTCTAATGCAACCAAACCTGAAGCCCACCTCATGGGAGGCAATGCATTTCCTTCTTGTCTGAGTTACTTGTCATGAACAACATTCTACCAGGTCATCAGATTTGGGAATCAATGGCCCAACAGGCAGTCATTTAATTCTACTCTTCTAAGTCCAATTTTAGAGAGACAATATCCCAGAGGAAGGGTGGGGAGAGCTACTTATTCAAGAGAAGTAGAAATGCAGAAGAAGGGGGGCTAAGAGAATGACATTAATTAAGCTAAGATAATGACATTAATTCTTGCTGTTTAAAACAGGAAGAACCAGCAACTAAGGACAACCAACCAAATCTAAAGGAGAATGAGACTTTAATTTTAAAGGATGTGAAGAGAACATGGCTGGTTGGGGGGGGGGGGGGGGGGGGCGGATCTTGAAATGTAAATTAAGCTGTAAAAGATCCTTATTTTTTTAAATGTTTACTTATTTAAATTTTTTTTTTCAACGTTTATTTATTTTTGGGACAGAGAGAGACAGAGCATGAACGGGGGAGGGGCAGAGAGAGAGGGAGACACAGAATCGGAAACAGGATCCAGGCTCTGAGCCATCAGCCCAGAGCCCGACGCGGGGCTCGAACTCACGGACCGCGAGATCGTGACCTGGCTGAAGTCGGACGCTTAACCGACTGCGCCACCCAGGAGCCTCTAAATGTTTATTTATTTATTTTACTTTTGAGAGAGAACACAAGCAGGGGAGGGGCAGAGAGAGGAGACACAGAATCTGAAACAGGCTCCAGGCTCTGAGCTGTCAGCGCAGAGCCCGACATGGAGCTTTAAACTCATGAACTGTGAGATCATGACCTGAGTCGAAGTCGAATGCTTAACCGACTGAGCTACCCAGGCACCCCAAAAGATTCTTATTTTAAAATAAAGTATATGAAAACCATTTTTTAAAAATTAGCTTTGACAATGTCTGACTACCCTTTTATCTTACAAATTCAAAATAATCATGAGATAAGGCCAGTAAACAGAGGAAGAAAAATAAGACAGGACTTACTTGAAAATAGGGAATTTACGATGTTTATTAGTTACCTGCACGAATTAGCAACAACTTGTACAATGGGGCCAGGTTACAATTAATTCATGTAACACACAAACTTCACTCTGCCATTGACAAGAGCACAACTAAGTCTCTTCAACAGATGATTTTATTACCAAACCTACATGCTGGCTTTTGTAACTGTTTCCCAACACCTTGTATAGTATACCTCGATAGCCTTTATGAGTAACAATGTCCCTGAAAGCCCTTCAGAGAGCAGAGGTGAACACTTTCTCATGGAGGAACATCAGCTTTTCTAAGCGAGTTCGTTTCAATAGTGGGAGCCATTCCCAGTGGGATATCTCTACTACACGGTACCCAAGCCGATTCAGCTGCCGCCTCTTCATATTGTGCAGTCCAAGCAGATCCCTGGAACCATAGCAGTATTGGTTTTTATTTGTCAACTGAATAGCCAGCTTCACTTGTGGGGCCTGCGTGCAAGCTGGGGGACAAGGGCCAGCCATCTCCATAGCCCCCAATCTGTCTGCCACATTGCAAAGGGAGGTCCCCAAAGGTATAGGTGCGTTCTCTAATTCCCTTTCCCGCTGTTCAGTCTCTGATGCAATCTCTCCCTGGAAACATTCTCTTGATTTCCCTTTTAGTAGCTGATTCATCAAATCATCTGTAATGCTGACTCCCACATGCTTAAGCCTTAATTTGGCTTCATCCTTAATTGGTATGGCTTCTTTGTTAAAGGGTAATGGCTTCATGTTAACATCAAGCTGGACCTCTAAGTCAGAAGATCGGGTATGAGGCAAAATCATATGGTGTTTGATGTACTGGGGCCCACCCAACATGTTCTCTAGTAAAAAGAGAGCTTCCAGGAATTCAGGCTTTGAGCACATATCCTTCCTTGCTAAATTCCACAGCATTTCCGACCCCTCTTGCTGAAGGTGAGCACTAAGACGATTGCCTCTGTAATCTAGACACTCGATGCCAACGGTACCATCAAGAGTATATAGCTCCTTAGTGAGTTCAAACTTACTTCTCTTCTGAGCTAACTTGACGAACCCTGGACTCAAAGCAAAATTGATGAGCTCTAATGGAAAGTACTCAGAGAATGCCAGGCCCAGCAGGCAGGTGAGCAGGTGTTCTGGATATCGACTGAACTCAGGCATCTTTCTGTGAATCTCATTTATCAGGCTAGAATAAAACTCTTCTGTATTGGGTGGCTTATAATTCAGAGTTCCAAAAGACCACAGAATCTTGGCAACATCTTTACTTCGGCAATATGCCACCCTTGGAGGCAAAGAAGCAGCCACAGCATTCATTATCCCTTCATCCAAGATGCGTAAGGCTGAGCAAGCAAGAGTCAGGTGCATGACACCTTGAACTCCTAGAAAAGGAATTCGCTGAGGAGCAATCTGGCCAAATTGCTTCATGAAATTTCCATGATCCACGTGAGTGAAACGGAACATCTTAAGAATATTCACTAAGGCATAACTGCTCAGATGCTGCATGTCAGCACAAGCCAAGTCTCCAATTCTCCGCATGACGTATTCAGAGAGATTACTACTTGATTTAAAGAACCCCAAACAGACTGTACCAACCTCCTCTAAGTTGATCAAATCTATGTACTTGAGAATCAATGATTCCAGTTTTTGCATTAGGTCTTGGGGTGCCTGACGACTTTCACCTATAATATAAATTAAGTGAATCAGCTGGGACAAGGATAGGTCTTTCCAGTGCAGATTAAGATAACTAAAAAAGATTTTTAAAAACCGAGGTACTCTGCGACCCAAGTTTCGCCAGAGATCAGCCACCAAGAGAAGTTGATCCAGACTCATCTCCCACACCTTACTGCAAAATCTGATTTCATACACACCTAGCACTGAATGGGAGTGAGGGATTCCCAAACTGACAAAGGCCTTCAAAATACTGATCAACTCCGGGACATCAAAGAACTGTATGTTTTTCACACTCAGCTGGCAGAGCAAAGCAAAGCTGGTGCTGGACAGCAAAGCAGGATGCTGCTCTGCAGGCAAAGAGCTCAGCTTACAGAAATAATCAGCAATGACTTGAGGCTGGAGATTATCTTGATGAACTGTGACTTTGTGCAAAATTAATTCACCTTCCGAAACAGACAGGGACTGGCAAGTCTCAGATCTGTTATAGCTGTGAAGCTGGTACTCTGGTCTTAGCTGTAGGAAACCTCGGGGGTCTTCAAAGGAATCAAAAATTTCTATATCCTCTTCAACTCCCGCAGGCCTGTGTGAGCCCGGCTTCAACGTGCTGGCCTTAGAGGCAGAAGTCCTGCTGAATTCCAAACCTGGGAAGGCACTGCTGATCGTCAGGATCCTCTGAGAGGAGGAAATGCTATGAATGTTCTCAACTTTTTTGGCAGGATGGCAGAAGCCGCTGTGTTCTGGAGGCTCCTGTCCCCTCGGCTGTGTGTAGCTTCCCACATTCCAATATGTCACACTTTGGGCTGTGCTGTAGGCAAAAGGACTGCAAAACGCTCGATATCCTAAAGGTTTTAACAACTTGAGAGTGGCTGTTGTTCTGGTGTCAGTACTGATCGTTTTGGCAGTCAGAACACAGTCCTTACAGGTTTGTCCAGGCAATTTCTTGTTTACATGGTGCTTGATTAGAGCTGGACAGGGAGGCGTTCCACAGAAACTACCTGGAAATCTTCGGCATATCGCAAGAGCCATGGGTCACAAATGACTGGGCCAGAATTGGTGGTGCCAGATACTGAAAAAAGGGTAGATGAAGAATAAGTGGCTTCCACCTATCACAATACCAAAATTTACACATTATAAGAAATGGATTAAACTACTTGCTGTCCACTCAAGTAAGTTCAATGCTAGTGAATGCCCAAATGACAAGACAGCATACATCAAGGCTACAAACTGCTTCTCCTTGATATCAATGCATAAAGGGCCCACTTGGGAGAATAAGAAAGTTGGTTAAAGCTGCTGCGCTAACACCAAAAGTAAAAAGCGGGACCTGATGTAAAGTTTAACTCATTATACCCACAATAACCCTCCTTGTTCCTAAGCATGAAACTTTTGACTACAGAATTGTTTTCTAATGCTCATTTCCCACAACTTACTCAACTGTTTTCTAATGCTGCTCCTGCACCTGCCAGAAGATGCCTATTCTCCTGTCCAGGCGACTTATCACAGACTTTGAACCACTATCGCAGAGAGGCACACATTTAGGACATATACTCAAAAACTCATTTTGGTGGCAGAAGGCAGCAGCCTGAAGCTCTGCTGTCAATTCATGGGTGGGAAGCAAAAAGCATCTCAAAGCTGGGCTCACGGTTCAGGAAACACCAACTCACACGCCTGCCCCGCTGACGTGGAAGGGGAGCAGCACAGCTTTCCTCTGGAGGCAGCTGATTAGCAATGCTGCCAGGGAGTCAGGTGCTGAAATCTTGCCTCTAGCAGTGCAGGTCCCACTTTCCCCCATGATAGAAACCAGGAGAGCCTACGAAACAGACTCTGCTATACTCTTGCTTTCTCTAAAGGCTTTTAGCTTTCCTCCTACTTGATAAATGCCAACGCCTGACAAGCAAAACCCAGTGAGCCCTGAGCTGCCAAGATGTGGACTTGACAGGGTTGTTGCTGCACAGAATCCCCTGCGGGTTCTGAGGGCGCAAGGGTGACTTTCTTAAATACCTGCCCAACTCCCCTGTCAACCTCTTCTTCCTTCCAGAGCCCATAGCATGAGAACCAGGTGACCACAGGGCAGGCCAGTGACTTTGTGAGCTACACAGGCTTCTCTGGATGGTAGGAATGTATGCTCTACTTTCTTTGTGAACCAGAGGAGAATTCTTTTACATGAAATCTTTATACGCTTACATCTTTACTATGACCTTGTGGACCATTCCGTCTACCAAGTTTCAATCTATGGGTCCAGATGTTACAGACCAGGTGTCAGCAAACTATGGCCCAGGAGCCCAAATCTACCCCTCTGTTTTTTGTTTTTTGTTTTTTTTAAGAGAGGGAGAGGGGGAGAGGGAGAGAGAGAGACAGAGAATTTCAAGGAGGTGCTATGCTCCGAGCAGAGCCTGATACAGGGCTCAATACCACAACCCTGGGATCATGACCTGAGCCAAAATCAAGAGTCGGATGCTCAACCAACTGTTCAAATCTGTAGACCTTCATCACACCTTGGGAACTAGTTTGGAAGAAATAACTGGGGGGGGGGGGGATGGAACAAATTTTTTTTTTTTTTTTTCAACAAAATAACTGTGCTACTCTAAAGCAAAAAATCGGGGTGCCTGGCTGGCTGAGTCGGCAGAGTGTGCAATTTGAATCTTGGGGTTGTAAGTTCAAGCCCCACATTACATGTAGATTACTTAAAAATAAAATGTTTAAGAAAAAAAAAGCAAAAAACTGAAAACAATATAAGTGTCCATCCAGAAGGAGGGGGCTGGCTTACAGGATAAGTGTGGGGCAAGCATCAACACAAGAAAATACACATACAAATATTCAGTGGAACAAACAGAACACAAATGAGTGCCATCACCTAAAATACACTTATATGAAAGGAAAGGAACTATATAACTTCTTTGTGGGGAGACTTTCCATTATATCTTTGATAAATTAACTTTTCCTTCTTTATTGGTATTGAAACTGCTAATACAGAAGAGTATATGAATTTAACAAATACCTTTATAAATAATATAATTTTTTTTATTTCATTTTTATTTGACAGAGTGAGTGCGCACACGCCCTAGAAGGGGGAGAGGGGGGAGGTGCAGAGGGAGAGAGAGAATTCCAAGCAGAATTCCAAATTCAGCACAGAGCCTGTTACGGGGCTCCATCCCACAATGGATCATGGGATCATGACCTGAGCTGAAATCAAGAGTCAACCGACTGAGCCTCCCAGGCAACCGGATAAATAATATAATATTATTTTTTATTAAAAAAAAAAAGTTTTTTTAATGTTTATTTTTGAGAGAGAGAGAGAGAGAGAGCGAGGGAGGGAGGGAGGGAGGGACAGGGAGACAGAGCATGAGCAGGGGAGGGACAGACAGAGGGGGAGACACAGAATCCAAAGCAGGCTCTAGGCTTCGAGCTGTCAGCACAGAGCCCGATATGGGGTTTGAACCCACAAACTGTGAGATCATGACCTGAGCTGAAGTCGGATGCTTCCCCGACTGAGTGACCCAGGCATCCCAAACAATATAATTTTAAAACACATTAGCGACACCTTGGTAGTTCAGTAGGGTAAGCATCTGACTCTCGATTTTGTTTGTTTGTTTTTAATTTTTTTTTGTTTATTCTTGAGACAGAGTGAACAGGGGAGGGGCAGAGAGAGAGGGACACACAGAACCTGAAACAGACTCCAGGCTCTGAGCTGTCAGCACAGAGCCCGACGCGGGGCTCAAACCCACGAACTGTGAGATCATGACCTAAGCCGAAGTCGGACGCTTAACCGACTGAGCCACCCAGGCACCCCTTGACTCTCGATTTTGGCTCAGGTCATGATGTCATGGTTCATGAGTTCAAGCCCCACATGCGGCTCTGCATTGAGAGCATGGAGCCTGCTTGGGATTCTCTGTCTCCCTGTCTCTCTGCCTCCCCCTGCAAACACGCACTCTCTCTCAAAAATAAATAAATGGTTTTATTTTTATTTATTTTTTTACATTTATTTATTTTTGAAAAACAGAGTGAGACAAAGCGTGAGTGGGGGAGGGGCAGAGAAAGAAGGAGACACAGAATCCGAAGCAGTCCAGGCTATCAGCACAGAGCCTGATGCGGGGCTCAAACCCACGAACTGTGAGATCATGACCTGAGCCAAAGTCGGACGCCCAACCGACTGAGCCACCCAGGCGCCCCTAAATAAACTTTTAAAAATAAATAAATAAATAAATAAAAGTACATTAAATAATTTAAATTACTTCAACTAATACTACCTAAGCGTATTTAATGAATAAAATTACTGTGCATGCTCCTCAAATGAAAAAAGAACCATTTCCTTGAACATTAATATTTCTGTTTCGGTGATAGAGAGTCTGCATTTTGAATTAATGTGGTTCTTTTTGAAATGCTAAAATACAGGTTAAGTCCCAAGATGGAAAAAACAACAGCCACAATTATCTTAGGGCCTCCTCCGTGCGGGGCCTACTATGAGGTTTTTTACCTGCATATAGTTCCAATCCTTACAACCTCTCTGTAACGTAGGTTTTATGGTCTCCATGTTGTAGATGAGGAAAAGGAGACTTCACAAGGTTAAGGAACCTGCTGACGGTTACACAGCTAAGGGATGGAGTGGGGTTTGACATCAAAGATTGTCTGATTCCAAACCCACGTTGCTGGTGTACTCTAGCCAAGAAGAGTCAAATTCCAGACAAAGAAGTGGGGAGGACCCTGACCAATCTACAGGGTTTCCAGATGCCAGGGAGCTGGTGGGTTTGAACTGGGTGAACTCAAAAGCCCCTCTCACCTCTAATACAGGCGTTACCTTGGGATAGTGCTATTCAGTTCCAGACTACTGAAATAAAGTGAGTGTCACAATAAAGTGAGTCAAAGGAATTTTCTGGTCTTCCAGTGCACAGAAAAGTTATGTTTACACCATACTGCAGTCTGTCAAGTGTGCAATAGCATTATATCTAAAAAACACACCTATCTTAATTATAAAATACTTTATTGCTAAAAATTGCCAAGCATCATCTGAGCTTTCAGCAAGACATAATCACTGATCACAGATCACCATAAAAAAAAATGGAGAAAGGGAATATTTAGTGTTATAAGTCCATCAAACTATGTGACTGTGTAAATCATATACAACTTTGACAAAAATTAAATCTGCAAAATGCATGTACTAACAGGAAATTAAGGTATTCTTCAAGAAGACAATCAGTATTCAGGGGCGCCTGGGTGGCGCAGTCGGTTAAGCGTCCGACTTCAGCCAGGTCACGATCTCGCGGTCCATGAGTTCGAGCCCCGCGTCAGGCTCTGGGCTGATGGCTCAGAGCCTGGAGCCTGTTTCCGATTCTGTGTCTCCCTCTCTCTCTGCCCCTCCCCCGTTCATGTTCTGTCTCTCTCTGTCCCAAAAATAAATAAACGTTGAAAAAAAAAAAAATTAAAAAAAAAAAAAAAAAAAGAAGACAATCAGTATTCAAAGAAAGTAACGTTAAGTTTCAAGGAAAACGTTGAAAAGTTTTTCTAGCCCAAGTAATTCCTACTGTCTATAGAACTACTGTTTTCTTTTTAAGCGTTTGTTTATTTTTGAGAGACAGCAAGCGAGCGGGGAGGGTCAGAAAGAGAGAGAATTCCAAGTAGGCTCCATACGGTCAGCGCACAACCTGATGCAGGGCTCGAACCCACGAACCGTGAGATCATGACCTGAGCTGAAATCAAGAGTCCAAAGCTTAACTGACTGAGCCACCCAGGCGCCCCTCGAATTTCTTTCTGAATGCCCAGTAACAGAAATGATGACAAAATAAAGGATCGTAGAGGCACGAAGAGCCAACTGCAAATGGCAAACAGTAGCTACTTACTTTTTCACCTTGCAAGTTTTAGTGTAACTGTATAGACACCATATCTACAAATATATGCCTGAAATATAATCACTTTGGAAGTCTGGTCTTGAGTGCTGTGGGGAAGAAAGGGAAAGAAACACACGGAAGATACAGAACCAATAAAGCAAAACAGTGAGGAGAAAAGGCACTGCGAAGGAGAGGCTGTCTGGATGTGTTGCCTACATAGAGAAAGCACAGCCGAGAGAGTTAGCTCCTCCTTACTTAAGGACTCCCAGAGAATCCCGAAAAAAGCTGGAAAGGGAATGGTATGAGACAGATGCCCAATCAATAATGCCTGACACGTTCTCTAGAGGTTCAAAGACATGTGACATCAGCACAAAGCTGCTTTCCTAGTTTAAGTGCCACATGCACATCCTCTTCCCCATCTCTCTTTAGGGCTCCTAACAAACCAGAATGGAGCCTCAGAGACCCCTGGCACTGTCCAACCACCCTAAATGATGTAATTTCACAGGAGTGAGGAATCTTACCTTTCCACCTTCCAGGTACAGGTCTGAGCAAGGCCGAATAGCTTCATTTTAAACTACAGTCCAGAAGTTAGAGGAAGGGAGCCAGACGGTGGAAGACAGCCATGCTAACTGTAGATTAAGTATATAACACTCTCAGCATATTTAATTCACCAGTTACTAGATCTCCTCTCTGAATTCTGATTTCCATCCTTTTGCTAGAAAGGTTTAACCCTCCTATGTCCTGGTAAAACTGCCACAAATAAATGAATACTTCAAACTCTAATCTTGTCTTAGCAAATAATTTGTTGAGCAACCCTGAGAATTAAAAAAAAAAAACAGGAAACTAACTTCCTCTAGGTGTTAAGAGTCTACCAAGTTTAATGCTCCTGGTGAGGGCTTAGTGACTGACCTAAGGATCCTTAGCTGTTAATGCAAATGCTAACGGGGCTAGACTCTTCTGTGCTTCAGTTTCCACACTGGAGCAGAGCCTACAAGACAGGGATCTACTACTACTGCCACGACAAAGGTCAAACACCAGTGTTAAGGTGTTTAGGTCAACGTAAGTATCACCCAGAGTTAAGCCAAACCAAAATCAATTGTAACAGCCCATCCCCTTTCACTTCATTCTAGTTTCCACTCTTATCAGAGAAAACAGCACACCACAATTATCTGTGAAACTTTTTTTTTTTAGTTTATATAGCCCTTCCTCCCCTTCTAAGACTCTGCTATTCCTCTAACAGAATGGCAAGAAGGGCCTGAGTAGATACAGTCTGACAAGGCCCCACAGATGACTGTTAGAGCCGCTGCTCTTAAAGGATTCCACACATTCTGTCTTTAGAAAATCTCTGGGTATGTGGGGCACCTGGGTGGTAGTTCAGTTGGTAAAATGTTTGACTCTGGTGTCAGCTCAGGTCATGACCTCACAGTGGTGAGATCGAGCCCCATGTGTTGGACTCTGCATTGGGCATGGAGCCTGCTTGAGATTCTCTCTCTCTCCCTCAGCGAAAAGAAAAGAAGAGAAAAGAAAAGAAAAGAAAAGAAAGAAGAAAAGAAAAGAAAATCTCTGGGTATAGCAACAGAGAACAGACACTCAGGTCCTCTCAGCCCATGTGAATGGAACTTCTAAAGGATTGCTAAAGCAATAGATGGGGAAGAAAACCATACCGTCAAATAAACTAGACCTGCACAACTCCCAAAGGCCTCACCTTCTCTGTTGCATTATGCAACACTGAGTCTCCATATTTCATTTTGATCTCCCAGGCAGTAGTGAAATCAAGCCAGAGCTTGCCTGAGGCCATTCAGAGCAGTGAGTTGTACAATCTAGTTCTGGAAAAGCGGCTTTCTTACTACTCACCAAGTGTGAGCCAAGTGCGGAAAATAGGAATTCACATTCCAGCTGCAACAAATGACTAGAGCACAGAACACCAGACACGTTGGTGCTAAAGCACTTGGCTGCCAGCTCCATAGGAAGAAGCACTCACTGTCCAAGGGTTTACAGTGAGTAGGCAATGAAGCATGACCTGAAGAAGTGGAAGGGTTTAACTGGTTTAAAGAGGGCCCAAAGATCCCTGAGTCAGGACAGAAGAGCTGTGTCATGATTTGTACGGAAAGAAAAAGGGCAATTATTTTTCTTACCTCTGGAGAGAAAAGGGAGGAAGACATCAATAACGACCTTAGGTATGTGCAACTAGAAACCGTCTGTTAAAAACGGGGACAGGATATACACTGTATTGATATTTACTGAAGGCTCAAGTTGACCCGGGTACTAAGCAAAATACCGTAGGGGCCTGCGGACCAGCGGCATCAGCCTCACCTGGAAGCTGGTCAGGAATGCGTCATCTCGAACCTTACCCCAGACCTACAGACCCCATCTCCAGATCCCTGAGTGGGTCGCGTGCACGTGTTAAGTGTGGTAACGAAGTGCCGCAAAACACCTCACTGGATTCCCACAACAGCCCTGTGAGGCAGGCAGTGATCATCTCCGTCTCACAGAGGAAAAGTCAAGATTCAGACGAACCGATTGTCCAAGGTCACAGAACTCTGGGGTGGCGGGGTCGCCGACATTCTGCCTAAACGGGCCTGCGAGAGGAGTCCGCAGCCCGGGCCCGGAAGCGCCCGGCCCTGCGCCGCCCAGGACGGGAGAGGCGGCCAAGGCCCAGGTGGACAGGGAGCGGCCGCCGAGTCCTCATCCGCGGCCGCCGCCACTCACCTGAGCCTGGTGAACACGGGCGCCGCAACACCAGACCCTGGATCCCACGAGCTTCCGTGCCACCGCCACTCCACCAGCAACACCCGGACCTCACAGCTCCACTTCCGGCCAACTGCCCGCTACTTCCGCCTGCTGCGCCGGTGACGGGTGCGGCCGAGGCTCAAAAGGCTCTGTCAGCGTTTTCCAAGGACGTTTTCCATTGTAGGACGTTGCCGAGAGGCCGGGGGAGTCTAGGACCCCCGGAGGCGAAACAGCGCCGTGGATGGACCTCTCTGGAAGTCGCTAAATAGCGTAGATACAGGTTCGAATCCCAGACCGCCACTCAGGGTTAAAAAAAAAATTTTTTTTCTTAACATTTATTTATTATTGAGAGACAGAGAAAGACAGAGCATGAGTAGGGGAGGGGCTGAGAGACGGGGAGACACAGAATCCGAAGCAGGCTCCAGGCTCTGAGCTGTCAGCACAGAGCACAAATAGAGAGGTCATGACCTGAGCCGAAGTGGGATGCTTAACTATCGGAGCTACCCGGGCGCCCCGCCACCCAGGGTTTTATAGCCTTAGAGAAATCACATTAACTGACTAAGCCTAGTTTCTCATCTGTATGGTGAGGGTAATCATCAATAATAGAGGCATCTGTGAAGTGCTCTCAGGAGAAGAGTTAGTGATGAAGAGCCGAGCCTGTTAGGAGAAATGGATATGAGGAGCCAGAGCTGGAGGAGGCCAGTGCTATATAGTAGATGAAGCCAGGGTCATCCTTCACCTCCCTAAGTAGAGGGGTTCACACCTGAGCTGCTATCAGCACCTAAGCAAGGAAGAGACCCTCCAAGAGGGCCTGACCCAACACTGCCGTTCTGGGGAAAACTTGAGCGCTGCTGGTTGGGTTTGTCATACCTTGTCAGTGCCCTGGTTGCTGGTCCACCTATCCTAAGTGCTGTGAAGGAGACTTGAGAACTGACTTTCCCTCCAAGGTACCATCTTGTCCGGGAGACAAAAACCAATGCAGCGAGGACACTTCACTGCAAGGAGGGGCAAGCCTGGCAACCCGACTCTGGAGCTCTGCGGAGGGCACCGTTTGCCTGGTTTTCTCACTAGGGCCAGACCAGAGCAAATATTCCTTCCTGTTGATTAGGACTCTCTTTGCCAGAAGAACCCAGAGAGAGCAGAGGGCCCATCCCCAGGGGATGAACCAGATCGCTCCAATGCAGCCATGACGGTCCTGTTCTTCTTTGCCAAATACTCAGTTTCCCAGCCTTCCTTGAAGTGAGAAGAGGATGCCGCTCAGTTCTGCCCATCAACATTTAAAGGGAAATTTACCGGCAGGATTCTGGAAAACTTTTATCTTCATGATAAAGTAGTACTGCCTCAATCCCTTCGTGGAGCTGTGGCAGCCACTTTGTGGCATGGAGAGAACTACATACTATGAATGGGAGAGTAGGAACATTAAGTCTTATGTCCTTGAAACAATACTTATGACAGGATGCTTGTGACCAGAATTGTCAGGTAAGGAAAAATAAACCAGCCTTCAAATTCTTGTAAATCAAGTTGTTACTTGCAGCAGGATGCATTCTTGACTGGGGGGGGCTCTGTAAAGATGACAGAAGCAATTATAAAGGACAGCACTTACCCGCAAAGGACAGCTCCATGCTCGCAGCACTCTTGGGTCCATTCTGTCTTTGGGGCCTCACCACTAATTACAAGTCTGTTCTCAGCCTTCGTGTTTTTGTATTCTGCCCTCAAACTTTGGCCAGTTGCTGTAACATGGCTCAGGATGCTACATCTAGCTGTCCTGCATCACCTACCTTCCAAGCAGCAGCCTGGTGTCCAGATGCTGAGTTGGACCCACCTAGAAACCCTTCAGGGTGACAATCCTAGCCGAAGAGAAAGCCACGGGCAGAAACTTGGAACCACGACTCCTCCTGGGCAACATGGAGGAGCTTGGGCTTTGGGCCAACCTTCTGGCATGGCCCAGTGAGCACCTCCGGACTTATGCCTCCTCTGGGAAATCCGTTTACTCCAGCTTTGCCCTCCACACCCCCCTAACCCAGCTTCACCTCCCAAACCTGCAAAGACACAAGCAGGCCAAAGAATGCCACTCAAGAGGCTTTCTCCATTTTATTTCTTTGGGAAAAGAAAACGAAGTCTTTCCATCACATATGGTAGAGATATATATTTATATATATTTATATATAATTTCTTTTGTGGTTGGAAGTCCCAAAGCTGAGTCTGTTCATTTTTTTTTTTTTTTTTTTCTATTTTTTTCCTACTAATGCCTTCTCTTCCCCCTGCCCCTCTGGCCTAGGCCCAGGTTCTGGGGCAGGTGCAGTGAGGGGTGAGTGGAATGGGCAGTGATTACCAGGATGGCTCCCCAAACCAGTTCAGAGATCTGGTGAGGGTCACCGGGAAGGGGCTGTGCAGAGGGACAGAGGCCACACAGAGGGGCACTCTTGTTTTTGTGGGGGACGCACAGCTCATTAAACAGTCACCAGTCATGGGAGGAGGCTGGTCAGGGGTTGGGGAACTTGCTCACAGTAGTTGCCAGCTCTCTCCACCCTGCCCTCCAAACCCAGTCTTGGGGGTGGGAGGAAGAGAGTGAAAAGAGAGAAATACAAGGGTTGAGGGCCAAGCCTCCTCTAATTTTTATTGCTGGTGAATTAGAAATTTGCCTTTCCCTTCCTGTCTTACGGAGATAGACTCTGAGAAGATACCGAGAGGGAAGTGACATTGCTGTCCCAG
Organism: Leopardus geoffroyi; assembly: GCF_018350155.1. Taxonomy (NCBI): domain Eukaryota; kingdom Metazoa; phylum Chordata; class Mammalia; order Carnivora; family Felidae; genus Leopardus; species Leopardus geoffroyi. The sequence continues at coordinate 29,934,649 of NC_059336.1, forward strand.
CCCCCACTGATGGCCATGCAGGCCTACCCTGGGCAAACCCAGGGTCCTGGGAACTCAGGGGTCAGTATTCCTCTCAGGTCAGCTTTGTCCTTCAAGGGCAATCACAACCATCCCCCTCGCCCCCCAAAACAAAGGCCTCTGGCTCAGGCTTGGGCCCATTGGAGCTTGGAAGTGGACAGTGCACCAAAGATCAAGCAGAATTTTCTACTGGAAGAAGAGGTGAGGTTTGGGGGAAGAGGCGGCCTAGGACAATGATGTTCTGAGCGTGAAAGCAGAGGGAGGCTGGGGCAATCGAGTGGGAGAAGACACAGGAAGACATCACAGACACTCATATGACCTCAGAAACTGGGTGAGGGGAGTGCCTGAGAGGCAGGTAGCACTTACTAGCTGTAGTTAGAGCCGGACAGTGGCCCTGGGTGTGGGGTGAGCCAAGCAGATGGGGCTATCACCCTGTGGGATCCTGGCCAGAAGGGTGGGGTAGAGCTAAAAAGCCTCCAGGTGAACCTTCCCAAGTACAGGAGGGCAGATCTTCCCCGGGCACTGAACCTCCACCCCAGCCTCCCCTCCGGCCTGATACGCACATACGGACATACACTCAGGACCAGGCCAGGCTCTGAGGCCTAAGCCCAAGAGACCTTGGCGGGGGAGGGGCTGGGCAAGTAGCCCTCTCAACCACAGACAGGCCATCTGCTCCCACTTGTCCTGCCAATCTGCCCAGGGAGGGGTAATAGAGCAGGAAGGAGAGAGGCCAGGAGCCCAAGGTCTGTCAGCTTCAGCAGATCCCATGCAGGCCCTCTTAGGCTACATGGCCTAGGAGGTGACCACAGAGAGCATCACTGGACACTGGGGTGGCCAACAGTAGGAGCCCAGACCTACCAAGGGGCTGGGGCACCTCATGGCACTTCAGGCCTGCTATCTCCATCTCTAACAAAGCAGCACTAATAAGGGGAGCATGGGCTCCCCTGCTGCCTGGGCCCCTCAACCCCCACTCATTCTGCCTCCCTCTATCCCCTCCTTGGGAGGAGGGTCCGAGTGGGTTGCCCAGCCATAGGGCCCAGAGGGCCCCCAGTGGAGGGAAGGGAGGGGTCTGGTCACAGCTGCTTTGAGAACCTCTTTGGTCTGGGGACATGGGGGACATGGGGAAGAGAGAAGGTGGGGAAGAGACACTGTGGACTCTGGCCTTTGACAGGGCGTTTGTCAAAAGGCCACATGCCCATGTTGGTGGGGGGGGAGGGGTCAGATTTCTGTGGACTCAATGCGCTCGAGGCGGGAGGGCGTCCAGGCTTTCTTCTCCTCGCCGTGTTGCGGGGTGGGCGTGCTGGCACCCCCCGCAGCCCCGCGCTCCCGCAGCCGCCGCTCCAGCTGCTGGTTGCGCTGGTACATCTCCACGTAACTCAGCTGCAGCTGCTTCTGGTACTCGATGACCTTCTCCTTCTCCTCCAGCCACACGCGGCGCTCCTCCGCGAAGCTGGCTCCCTGGCGCTCCCGGGCTCGCCGCTCGGCCGCCAGCTCGGCCTGCAGCCTCCCCACCTCCCGCCGCAGGGCCCGCGTCCCGCTCTCCCCGCCAGCATCCGCCTCCCCGTCCAAGGAAACCAACGAGGCGGCGGCGGCCACCCCGGCCTGCCGGCGCATCTTGGCCTCGTCGCTCTCGCACGTGGCCAGGGCATCCTGGGGCTCCGCCGGGTCCACGGGGGTCAGCGCAGGTTTGAGGCAGGCCGCGGGCAGCTCGGCCTCACCCAGCTCCAGGCTGGCCTGTTTGCTGCCGAAGGAGTCCCTCAGGCTGAGCAGCTGCTCCTCCTTCTCCCGCAGCGAGGCCCGGCCCTCCCGCAGCTGCGAGCGCAGCCCCACGATCTCGCTCAGCTTCTGGGACACGTCGGCCTGCGAGTCCTTCAGCTGCTGCTTCAGGAGGGAGATCTCCCCTGCCTTCTGGCACACCTGCACAGGGGCAGAGGCGAGGAGGGCCAGGGTCAAGGCAGAGCCCTGTTGGCTGGCACCACAGCCACCACATCCAGCCCCAGAGGCACACAGCATGCCCAGACACAGCGTCAGCTCATGGGACATTCAGGAAGGACACACCGGGCCCTCCTCGGACTCAGGACACACCTGGCTCAGCTCACACAGCCCTGGGCCCGCTCTGGTGCCCACAGACATTCCTAATCGTTTTTGTCTCCCTCCCCTTCACTCCCCTGTGACAGTGGGCCACAGCTCTGGGTTTCTCTGGAGGGACAGAAGGAAGGAGACTCAGAGGGGGAAAGCCCAAGCCCCCTGCCCGCACCTCCCACTTAGTTTCCTCCATCCGGGGCAGGAAGTCAGCCTGCTCCTTCTGGCAGGCGGCCACCTTGTCCTCAAGCTCTTCCCGCTGCCGCATCAGTCGGGCTGCCTCCTCCTGCAGCTGCTTCTTGTCCTGCTGCAGTCGCAGCACCTGCAACTGTAGGCCCTGCTGGGCGCGCTGGGCGCGGCGGGCCACCTGCTGCAGCTTCCCACTGCAGCCCTGCCGCAGCTCAGCCAGCTCGCGCTCCCACGCCTTCTGCCGCTCCTCCAGCACCTGGGCCACCGCGGCCTCGCTCTGTTCCAGGCTCCGCCGCAGGGCTGCCACCTCCTGCTCCTTCTCCCACAGCCGCTCCTCTAGCTCCTGGATCAGAGCACTGGGCGAGGGTGGTGAGCAGGCCGCGAAGGGCAGGGCTCCACCTCCGCCCTCCCCAGACCCCAGGTGGCCTGGCCGACCCATGGAGGAGGACGACCCACTCTTGCTGGAGGCCCGCCCACTGTCGGAGGTTCCCAGGTCCTGGTAGCCCGAGCCACCACCGCTGCTGCCGCCGCTGCCACCACCGTAGCTGGCAGTGCCGATGCGGTTGATGTGGCTGGTGGAGGCACTGAGGGGCGCCAGGTGCTGGCTATAGCTGGAGCTGTAGGTGGGCAGGCTTGTGAGTGAGTTCCGGCCGGAGTCTGAGAGGCCGCCCCCACCCCCGCCCGCTGGGGTCATGGTCCGAGACTTGTCTAGTCCGCCCTTGAGACCACCAGGACCCTGTCGCCCCTCAGGAGTACCATTGGTTTGCGGGGGGCACAAGTTCTGCATGGAGTGGAAGTTCTTGGGTACAACGGGCTTGAAGGCTGAAGGCCGAACTAGCGGCTCTGAGCACTGAGTAAAAGCAAGCAAGGGGGAGTGGGCATCAGAATGGGGCCTTAGCCCTGGCTCCAGCCTCTTCCCTCTGAGACACATTCAGCCCCGCCCCCAATTAATCTCCATCCTCAGGGTCCCTTGAAGCTGGGTCTCCACCTCACGCTACCTGAAAACCAAGTCTCTGCCCTGGGACCACCAGCTAGACTTGGCCCTCAAGACCCCTCCCCATGGCTTCTTAGCCCAACCTCTGGCCCCCACAACCCCACCTCCAGGGCCCACTTGATCCTCCTCTCTGGACAGCCTCCCATCTCCCAGAAAAGGGCCCTGGGGACTGACCTGGTCTAGCTTGCCAGAGGTGGCCAGGAGCTTAGGCGGATGGCTGGGCTCACGATACTGTGGTGGGGCCTTGTCACTGCCACCGCTGCTGCTACTGCCACCACTGCTGCCCACCACATTGCCGCAGACATCAGTGTGGTCACTGCCCCGCAGCTCGCCGTTGAGGTAGAGGGAGTTGGCGAGAGCCTTGTCTTCTGAGGGGTAGCGGCCTGGCCTCTCCCTGCTCGCCCCACCACCACTGCTGCGGGGGCCAGGGAAACTGCCCTGGCTGCCCCCACCCCCTGTGCGGGTGCCCACACTCTTCATGGCGAACTCCTGGGCATGGGCCACCCCACTGCCCACACTGCCCATGGCCAGGCGAGGGTCTGGGGGTCCGAGCTCAGAGGGCCGAGGGGCAAAGGCCAGGAGAGGATCCCGCCCTGGGTCAGCACGCACAGGCAGTGTCTCCAGCTTCGCCATGACTAAGCCAAGGGGGCACTGTGGGCACAGGTGGGAAGGCAAAGATAGGTCAGTCCCACCCCCACTCCCACCACCCCAGCCAAGTCAGCCCCAGCACCACCTGCACCCCACCCTCTGGTGTCCCCTTCCCTCTAATGGGCACAAGGGTTCCCAGACACCCAGGGTGAAGGAGTGGGGCCGGGGTAAGAGGACAGCTTGGTAACGGGGTGCCTGTTGCCCACCTGATGAAGCCCAGGCCTCAGGGCACCATGCACATACCCTCCCAGCTTTGCATTCCACTCCTCAGCTCCTTCCTCAACCCCACCTCCCCCATGAGCCCTAGTTCTTCACTGCAGCCCTCAGAATTTAGGTGTTCTTGACCTTGGGTCTGGGCACCTATGACCCAACCGCATGGGCTGGGGATAGGAGGCTGGAAGGGGACAATAATACCCGAATTCAACAGGGATCCTCAGAAATTAAGAGAGGGAGAGAACCCACCCCTATCCAAATATTGTGTGTGTGGGTAGGGGGAGGTCCTTCCCGGGCCCCTAACCTAGGGTGTTGCAGTCAAGGGAAGAAGTGGAGGCTCACTACCAGCGCAGGCTCCTCTCCTTGCCTTTCCAAGGGGGTGGGGGGCCGACGGGTCCTCAAGCCTGGGACCCTCCGAGGCCCGGTCTGCAGGGGCCATGTGCCTCACTCTCGCAGTCGGGGCTCGGCCCGAACCAGCTGTGCGACTTTGGACAGGCCGACTGAGCCATCCCGGACTGCAGTTTTCTCCTCTGCGAAATGGGAGGAATGAAGGACCTACCTCGTGGAGCTGCCGCGTGTCAGGCGCCCCGAGGCGGCGGGCGCTGGAGAGGACCGAGGTCTCGGTGCGGGAAGGCGGGAGCTGCAGCTGCCGCGCGCCCGTGGGTCGCCTGTGGGCGCCACCTCAGGCACGCCCCACCCCCCGCAGACGGCCGGGGACCGCGGCAGTCGCGCTTGGCGAAGGGATCTTCCCGAGGTCTCCCCAACTCGGCCGCACGAGGGGCCCCTTTGCCACGGTCAGTACCTCTGCAGAAGCCCGGGCGCTGGCTGAGGCCGGGGCAGAGGACGAGGTGCAGCCAGCTGCGGGCGCGGGCCTTGCCTCCCTCCCGGCCAGCGTTTACCACAGGTGGGCGGGGCGAGGGGCGGGGCTTCTGCACCCAGCGGCGCCCGCAGGGGATTCCGCGCGGCCGATTCCCCACTAAGAATTCACTGCCACCGGGAAGACTTCCTGGATTACTGCCTCCCCCCGTTCTCTATGGACCCTGAACCGCGAAGTTCTCTGAGCCCTTCCGTGAGCGTGCGCCCCCCCCCTCCCCTAAGGCCAGCCCACAAGAGCAGGGGGTGCAGCGCAAGCAGGGCGACAGGGCCTCGGGTTACCTGTGCTCTGGGAGGCCCCGCTTCCTGGTTCTTTTGTCTCAAATCCACACCTGGAAACACCTGCCCCAGAGATCCGCATAATCTAGCGAGGCAAAGGCACCAGGCAGTGCCAGCCGTGGATGTAGACCCTCAAATACGTTTGTCAGAGGTGGCAGGGGCACCCTTCAGGCTTTTACCCTCTACTCCCATGAGAAACCAGGCAAGGAGCCCTCCTTCTCTACGAAGATGAAGGGGTCCAGGTGGCACCTCAGTGCCCCTCAGACTGTCTTCTTCCCAGATGCCTATTCTCATGCCGTGGCCTTGCTATTAGGCCCCAGACCAGGGGATCCTGACAAAAATCTTGCCCTTCAGGAGTCTTTTGGCTACCACACCTGGAATTACAGCTTTAAGTGGTTGGGAAGTTCACCACCAAGCCAGTCCCCACTGCCTTTGTAAAATTCCATTCTCTCAGCATCTGCCCCCCAGGGGTGGAGAAGAGTACTGTACCACCTCCCTCCCTAGAGCCAGTCTGTCCCCACATGCAGGGCTGAGACTAGGGTGAGGCCAGGGATGCACCTAGTGAGTATTTTAAGTGCAGTATCAGTAAATGCAGGACCCTGAGAGTGAGTGCCTTCTTACCTCTCATGTCTGACTCTAGTTCCTGCACTGCCCCCAATCCCCACATACTCCAGCCCAGCTACCCTTCAACTCAAAAATCCCCCTCCCACCCTAAGCATGACCCCCTTCTCAGCATCCTTGGGTCCAGTGTAGGGAGCAGCTGGGGACTAGAAGGATGAAGACTGAGTAGCCTGAAGCCTGAAACCAGTGGGAAGGCCTGGGGAGGGTTAGGAGGAAGAAAAGGCAAAACTTCATAGAGATGGGGTTCAATGGTGGGGGCAAGGGAGGAATCTCAGCTGGGGCATCAGGGTGGGTGTGACACCCTTAACAAAACAGAGGGAGACTGTTTGGGGAAACAGGTACTTTGGGAAGGACCAGAGAAAGATCTCTCTCACCTACTGGATGGAAGGAGAGACTGGGGTGGTCAGCATTCAAGGGTGGTGTGGGTGGAGCCCAGCATCGAGCTAGGGAGGGCAGAGCCCTGGAAGTCTGGGAGGCAGTGTGGACTCAAGACGGAGGCCAGAAGAAGGCAGGCCCTGCAAACCAAGCTGGGGGGCTTCGAGAATGTGGGAGCAGCTCCCAGTAGTAAAAAGAGGCCAGGTAAAATTGGGATTGGGAGGTGTATCCTATATTTGGCAGGTGGAAACCTCACTGGTGTCTATGAGAGAATGGCTTCAGAAAAGTGGTGAATAGCAAAGCCAGACTAGAGGAGTAGACGGATCTGGAGGGAAAGACGGGAGAGTTCTCTGCTAAAAGAGAAGGTCAGAGAAGACAGTAGTTTAAGGTGGTTTGGGATCCAAAGGCTCTTTTTTAATTTTAAATTAAGCATGGTAGAAACCTGAGTATGTTGATATGGTGAAGGAAGGTGCCAATAGCAAGATTAGAGATCTAGGCAAGGGGGCTACACCAGATGCCTGGATGTGGGCAGGCGCAAACTTCAGAAGGGATCACATTGATCATGACAGTGACAGAGGATAATGTTTGCGAAGGTGCTTTATGAGCTATAGGTGCATTACAAACATGCAGTACTACATTCTCTGAGATTCAGGGAAGAAGAACCTACCATAGGTTGGGGCTGATTGTATGCCACTCTGCCCCACTATTTCCCTGGAATGTGTGTGGTCTCCAGACAAGCTCAATGCCCAGAGACCTAGTTGGAAATGAGGTGTTCCCAGGACTGTCTCCTGGGACCATTCTCCCACCTGGGGAATCTTTGATTGTCAACTCACAGCAGCTCTCCCTGGGGCCTCGTTCCCCAAAGAGGGAATTGCCATTTCTCACCTGTCATGATCAACCTCATGCAAATGTTCCCTGCCCCTTGCCTCTCCCAAGTTTGGGCTGCTGCAGCTTCTTTTCTCAAAACCCCAGCAGGGAGCTGGCAGGACAAAGAGGGGCATATGTTTCCCTGACAGGCAGAAACTGAGCCCAGAGGAAGGGTTTGAGCTTCGTGTATGGGTCCGGGTCCTGAACTGGCCCAGGTAGCTGAGTGTGGTCTGCATAGGCAGCCTCATGGCATCAGCTCGAGCACCTGAGATGACAGGTTGCCCAATTCTGCCTCTCTGTACCATCAACCTTCAGTGCCTGGGGCATTATGCACAGTATTGATGGTCGCAAAGGGGCCAAATGAACTATATCTGGGGTTTGCATGGGCAGGTCCCTCCAACCCCATGACCACTCAACCCCTCCCTACCTATGTCCTTCCTAAAGCTAAGAACACTCCACCCTTCTCTTGTGGTCTCAGAGGCTCCTATACCAACCCATTTACCCCCTAAAGCTTTCAGTAGCCCCTCTTGCCAGCACCCTTGCTGGGGGCTCCTCACTGGCCTTTTCCCCCTGCACTCCCTCCTACACACAGCTGCCAGAGGACTCTTTCTAAAGGGCAAAACTGATCTTGTCCCCGCTCTGCCTAAATTCTTCCAAGAGCAGCACCAAGAACAGTCGAAGGAGTTCTGGAGGCATCAGCTCAAGTGTAAATCCCAGCTGAACTGATTAGGGATGAACGCATGCAGGTTATTTCACCTCGGGTTTTCACACCTACCTTACAGGAATCTTAAGAAGTAAATGTATTATGGGTAAAAGGCCTGGCATTTCTCTCAGTCCCCGGAACCAGAGCAGAGCTTGCGGCAGGGCCTCCAAGGCATCTCCTACTGCCCATCCTATTCCCCCTAACCTGAGCCTCTCTCCACTCCACACAAAATCTCTTCCCAGATCTCTATGCCCACCCTGCATCCTTCAAGGACCAATCCAAATGCTGCCTCCCAGGACAGCATCCCTGATCATCCCAGGGGAGCAGGGGCCTTGGGGCACTTGGCTCAGGCTACTCCAGGGAGATTTCACTCTGAGGCTTACCCCCGGGACTGGCCTGTAGGTGCCCTGGGGCACAGATGGCAGAGTCTTGGGGGTCTCCGGGCCCTGACCCTGAGGAGATGCAGAGAGAGTGCATGTTGGAATGCATGTTATGAGCAATGCAGAGAGGCAATGAATCCGAACAGAAAAATCAGGAAGGGCTTCCGGGAAGAAGGACTGAGGGAGAAAGGGGATTAGGGGCACTGTAAGGGTTTTGGGGTGCAGAGGTCTTCAGAACTTCTTTGGGATGTGTGAGGAGAGACCCACCTTCCCTTGGCACAAACGGGGGAAGGGAACCATCTCCTAGATCCTGGCTCTGGTGAAGCTGGTGTTTAAGGACTGAGGGGGCTGACAGCGCCCCCCCCACCCCAGCACACACACGCGCGCACACACGAGCTTCCGCGCAGGGAAGTGGGGGTGTTCGCCATTCACCAGCAGACCACGGCCCGCAGCGCCAGCTCGGAGACCCCGGCCACAGGCTGTCCCGAAGAGGTGCCTTAGGGTCTCTGTGGTGCAGGAAATCCCTCTCGCACCTCCCCTTGCTCCCTACCAGCGCGTGTGGCCCCGGGGGGCGGGGCGCAGAGGGAAGAGGTGACATAATCCGGGCCGCACCCCCTCCGGCCGCCACCTCCCCCCAGGCCTGGTGAAGCATCCATGACATCATCGGCCTTATCTCCACTCCCCTCCCCCGCCCTGGGACCCCAGCGGCGGGACGCGCCCCCTCCCCAGCTCCGGGTCCGGCCGGATGAGCATCTAGGTGCAGCGGGCACGGCGATAGGTCGGAGCCGGGAGGGGTGCCGGGGTGGGCTGGCCTCACTTACTCGCTGCCTCGGGGTCCAGCGCGGGGTCCTCGGCGCGGGCACCACCGGCCCGGCTCGCTGGCGCAGCCCGAAGCCCGCCCGGCGGGGCGCGCGGCGCGGGCCCGGCTCCGCTCCGCGCCCCTCCCGCTCCCCGCCCGGGCCCCGCCCACCCGCGGCTGCGGCAAACGCGGGCCCGCCCTCCGGCCACGCCCCCCGGGGCCGCCAATCCCCAGGCTGGGGCGGGGCGCAATGCCTTAACCCCTTTGTAGCTGCGTCCAGGTTCGCGCTTGGGACCCCTCTATCTCGCCTTCTCCAAGGCTGCGTAAGTCGGTCCCAAGCCCCTCTGCTGGTCTCCTGCCACCCCCCAAACCCCTTGGGCTCGGCCCCCAGGCTCTGATCTGTAACAAATGCGGTGGGACCGCGCCCTCCACCACATCTTTGGCGACTGGGAGGAGACCCTCGGGTTTGGGGAAGGGGTCCCAGATGCCGACCCCAGCCCCATTCCTCTCCCACTCCTGCTCTTCCGGACGCGGCCTCCCAGCGGAGGGCTTGAGACTGCAAGTCTGCAAGGTGGGGGCAGGGCGAGTTGTCCCAGGTGGATCCGACGGCGCTGAGGGTATATCCAAGCGGCCCGCAGGCTGGCGTGTGGGAGGCCTCGAGGGGCAGCGACTACGTCCGGCGGCAAACGGAGCCCGTTTGAAACTTGCTGTTCGCAGAGGCGCACTGCCCGCGGGGGGGCGGGGGGTGGGGGGAAAGGAGGGCGACGAGGAAAAAGATCTACATTACAATCGTGCAGGGTGCGAGTGCTTTCTCACTCGGTGTCCTGCACTGGGCACGAGGTCCGGCCCGACCCCTACGCCGCATTAGGGGGTGAGAGGGAGTGAGGTCAGGACTTCGTCCCTCACTCGAAGTATCAGCTTCGCACGCGCGTGCTGCGTTCTGCGCCGGGATTTGGCCCTGGAGGACTGCCGGGAGGAAGCCGGCTTGTACTGGAGGTCTTAGCCTCGAATACTGCGAATATGGTGGGGAAGCAAGCCAGGCCTAGGGTTCAGCATTAGTAAAAGCCTGGAGCTACAAAGGGTCTGTCCTAAAAACTGCAGCGCCTCCAGTCTAGTTGAATGTAACCCATTATATCTTTGCTGTTAGAGCTGATTAGTCATTAGACATCCTGTTTTATAGTATATATTACTTGCTATTTCTTGTTTTCTGTATTTTTCCATATTTGCTTTTATCTTCTATAGTGTTCTGCAAGATAGAAATTCTGTTTTAAAGTCTCCTAGTGGTTGCCTTTGAGTTCATCAAGTAAAAATACAGTTTTTATTTCACAAATATTAAAATCAATGACAAATCATTCATTTTTATATTCCTCTTTACGTAATGAAAAATTTAATGTGCCTTTCCATCTCTAGGCCTCTTGCCCTCACGCCTACTTATATCTGTCCATTTAATCCAGGATGATAGACCCAGTCTTTTTTTTTTTTTTTCAAGCCACAAAATCCTCTTGGAAAAGAGGCTTTTGCCAACTCTTTGTTTAATTGCTATCAATGTCCTGCCAGTTTTTTATGCTCTAATTTTTCTATTTCTCATTCAGACTCATCTCTCATTTTACAGGTGATTTCAGGGAGGACCACTGAATGTTTTTTTCCTAAGCCTTTGCCCTAGGTGAGAATGCCTTTCTACTTACTGTCTTCACACACTAATGTAATGTTGTGGCTTGTTTATGGAATTCTTGAGTCTCAAACTGTACCCCTCAAGGCTCTCTTGTCCTTATCCCATTGTCTTTGGGTCTCAAGATGGTAGCAAGTACACCTGAAACTAATATAATGTTAATATGTCAATTATATATCCTCCCCGCCCCCCCCCCCCCGAAAAAAAAAAAAAAAAAAGGAAAGCTGGTCTGATGTGTGTTAGGTGAGCAATTTGCCTGGTGCTTGTTGGGATTTTCTTCATCCTTAAAAGTCAAATATTTTGCAAGTATAAGTATTAATTTTCCAGAAAAGAAGTGGTCTTTTCAGCTTAGAAAGGCTTTCTTCTAATGTTCCTGTCCATTTCTTGAACAGGGTTGCTTTGGGGTTTTTTCTTCTCCCCTAAAATTATCACATTGGATCACCACTGTCAATGAAATCTTTGTCCTTTTTCTCTGCGTCCTGGGAGAGTATCTCATGTTTCCTCCACATCACAGATTTAATTTTCTTGAGAGTCAAGGTCAAAGAAAACTCTTTTTCTCCAGTAAGATATTTAATTCTGCTTGTTTTATCTTGCTTTGATTTTAGCCAGTCCACCCTACCTGTGTCTTGATCTCAGCCTTAATCTCTTTTTAGTTTCTGTTCCAAATCATAGAGAATGTACTTTTGCATTTTAAGAAGAACAACAGGAAAACAAGGGAATACCATAGCTGACTCTGCTGTAATGCATATGAAAACCTTGATAAAGTGGACCATTTTCTGAGAAATAAAATTACAAAAATAAGAAAGATGTTGAAAACATTATCTAAGAAACATGTCCAAAAAAGGCTCTGGGCTCAGGTGGTTAAATGGAAGAATTCTCTCAAACTTTCAGCAAATAGATAGTCCTTACCCAGTAAATCTGCATTACACTCCAGAAAAGTTAGAAAGCAATTTCATTTTATGAAAGCTACAATTATCCTTAATTCCTAATATAGCATAAAAAGGAAAACTGCAAACCAATCAATACTTATCAATTCATGGGGAAAAAATTCTTAACTACAACTCAAGGAAATACAATTAAATATTCTTGTATAGGATATTGATCCATGTTTGTTAAATGGGAAAACAATCATCATATATGCCAAAAAGTCATTCAAAAATTGGTACCCAAAAAGAACCCTCATAATTAACCAGGAAGAGTTGAAACTAAGATTCAATATTTTGTGCTTCAACAGGTGGTAAAATCAGGAGTGCCTCAAATGGCCTAAGTGAACATTGCCCTCACCAAACAAGCCTCCTTATCAAATCGACCAGGTGCAATCTTGACTTATCTCTGAGTAGCAGGCTTCAGTTCTCTGTCAGCCTGTGGAATCATTCAAACAAGCCAATCACGTTCCCTGCAGGAATGATGGGCTCACCTCACCCTCTTGTTGCTACAAAGCCTGTCCTGCCCAGCTTCTGGTTGTACACTGTATTTCTGAGTGCGACACCTGGATGGTCCTGTGTGACCTGTGGTGTCCTCCTTCGCTGAGCTGTAAGGATATAGGTGCCCAATAAACTGCTGTCAATCTCCCCTGTCCAGTGTCAGGTACTGTGTTTGACCATCCCCATAACCCAAGGGTGGGAACCCCTCCCTCACCAGTGGGACAAAGCGAAGGCGGTTAAAACAAGAGTGTATTATCTCAATAAAGATGGGGAAAAAAAAATATGTATGTATCAGACTGACAAAAATTAAAAATTGATGATATCCCATGTTGGTGTGGCTGTAGGAAACAGGAACTCATGATGTTTTGGGGAGTATAAATTGGTACAACCTTTTGGGAGGACAATTGGGTAATCTATAAAAATGTGAAATATATAGATCCTTGGACCTAGTAATTCCATTCTGGAAAGAAATGCCATCACAAGTAATGTTGAAAGGTGGTCACTGATGCACTGACTGCAATAGAAAAAATAAATTTAAACCTAAATACATCAATCTATTAATAGAAGATTGAGTACATGAATCAGAGTGCATCCAGTGCAATGGGTGTCTATGTATGGACATAGAAAGATGACTACATTAAGTGAAAATGGGGCAGAATCTTACGTATGTGTATTCTGATTCTTGTATTATTCTAGTAAGAATATATATGTACATGCACAGAAAAGTAAAAAAAAAAAAAATGCACATCAAACTATTAACAGTGGCTACTTTGAGATGGTGGGATTGCAGGGAGAAGGGCAGAGAGACGATTCCAGGCACTTCTGTAATGTTTGAATTTTTTGAAAAACAACAAGCATGTATTACTTTTGTAAAAAAAATATTTTAAAAAATAATGCAGTTTGCTTGGAAGAATAAACAGGTGAATAAGCTCTGAAAATGTAGCAACAACAGGCTATTAATATACTAAATATTTGCTCAAAAACCCCTACCCCCATGGGATTTTGCATTTGAAGAGGGAGGAGACAATAAGTAAAATATACAGTGGGTTAGAAAGTGGCAAATACTAAGGAGAAGTTGAGATTGCTGGGGAATCCCAATTCTAAATAGGGTAGAAGGCCTCCCTCAGGAAGTGACAAGTTAAAGATTTGGAGGTAGGGGAGCAAGCCAAGCATAAATCTAGAGATTTCCAGGATGCGATCATTTTATCTACAATAAACTGAGCTCTTTTTCAGTATTTGTGTTTTTATGCACCAACTAAAGCTTCCAAAAAGAAAAAGCTACTTAACATGATTTTAATTATGGTTTTAGGAAGATCAGTAACTACAAAAGGAATTAAACATTGTTCAAGATTTACCCTTTTAAATGGCACTAGCCTTAGACTGTTTTCAGCTGAGTTCTACCCAATCTATTAAGAGATCATTCTAAATCCTAGGAAAAGATGAAAAGCTCCCTAATTCATCTTATAAAGGTAGAATAATCTTAATGCCAAAATCTGACAAACAACATAAAAGAAGAAAATTGTGATTGATTAATCATCTGTCTTCCCCACTAACTTTTAGCATGTTAGGATACTTTTTTTTTTTGTTTTTTGACAGGATACTTTAAAAAAATTCCATATCCCTATCTTAATACTCTGGTAAGGAGAATTAATGGACCCCCGAAGATATCCAAGTCCTAATCCCCTGAATCTGTAAACATGTCAGGTTACATGGCCAAGGAGAATTAAGGTTGTAGATAGAATTAAGGTTTCTAATCAGCTAACCTTAAAATAGGGAGATTAGGAGTGCACGGCTGGCTCAGTTGGTAGAGCATGTGACTCTTGATCTCGGGGTTGTGAGTTCGAGCCCCATGTGAGTGTTGCGATTACTCAAAAATCTTTATAAAATAAGGAGATTATCCTGGATTATCCAGGTGGGCCCAGTGTAATCATAAGGATCCTTAAAAGTGGATGAGGAAGGCAGAAGTAGGGGCGGGGGGCATATGACTGTGGAAAAAGGCTAGAGATGCAACATAGCTGGCTTTACAGACGGAGGAAAAGGACCACAGCCAAGGAGAAGACAGAATAGAGCCTCCAGAAAGAAACAACTCTAGGTTGATGTCAGCCCAGTAAGACCCATGTTGAACTTCTACAGAACTAAAGGATAGTAAGTGTGTGTTGTTTTATGTCACTAAATGTGTGGATATTACAGCAGTACTAGAAAATGAGTGCAAGCACATAAGAGATACTTAACATTCATTTGTTGAATGGTGAATGAAACTGCAAAAACCCTGGGTCTACAGATAAATGGATAAAAGAGAAATAGATCATTCACAGAATACAAATGGCCAACAAGCAATTGAAAACATCTGCAGCCCTGCTGATACTGAAGAGATGCAAATAAAAACCTACCAATTAATAGACTGTTGTGACCCTTTGGGGTCCTACCCACCAAGTTATCCAGAAGGGGACTTGGGGCTTCTTAGGGGTGACTGGGCAGTGACCTCCAAATGCCGAACTGGGGGGCAGACAAAGCACTTAAATCCATGTTTAAGTTTGGATGTTGGCACTAAAGTTTTTCACAGCTATTGCTTGCTTTATAAGGAAATAAAAACCTCTGGAATTGGGCCAAAAATTCCTGAGAATGACTAGTAAAGGTCTTGGGGGTTATCCAGACCAATATAAAACTAACTGAAATGTTTATGATCCAAATATGCTGGGGTCTTTAACATGTGGTTTTATAAGCTGATGTTTACACACACACACACACACACACACACACACACACACACACACACACACACTGGACCCTTGAAAAATAAAAGTTAAAGGGAAAAATATTAAAAACTTATTACACCGTTAAAACCACTATTCTTTACTCATTGCCCATTTTTCCCAATAGAAGATGGTTTTCCCTTTTATGTTCACAAGGGTCCCTGACATTTTTCTTTTGTTTTTACATAATTGATACTTTGTTTATATAGTACTAACAAAGAGACTTACCTGTATCTAAACAGTGTAAACCTCATTGCAAGATATTTAGAAACAAAGCATAAACCAATATAAGCCACTGCCCCCACCACCCACCATTGTGAGTTTTATGAATTCACATCTATTTGTGAAGAATGTTGTTCTTCTTAAAGCCCCAAGCAGAATAATAATGATTAATGCATCATGGAATTATAATTATATCCAAAACTTTAATCAATTTTATGGAAACATGCAGACTCCAAAAATGTTACCAGATAGAATTTTTGTAAAAGCTGGGGTCCATGTGTCTGGCAGAAAGCCTTCTTTGTAAACTTTTTACATTTGCAGATATGGTTGCAGACTAGATGAGATGGCTAGGTAAAATTTATACTACCTGTCTTTGGGGCCCAAACTTACCATGTGTTCTTCCCTTACCATTTGTCAACTTTTCCTCTCTTGAGTTACTACAATCCAGCAGGGACAGTAGCTGAGACGTGGAAAAATGAATTTCCCAGCAATGATGGATTATATGTTCAATAATTTCTCATATATTCATATTTGTTATTATTGTCTATTTTGATATGAGGCAATATGCACAAACTAAAAAAAAAAAAAAAATACATAAAGACAACTGCCAGAGTAGACATCAAGCATGTATCCACCCAACTGCATTGTTCTGTAAACTGTAGGGTTTAGCTCAACAACAAAATGGCATGAAGTCCTCATTGATGAGAAATAGTTAAAGGAAAATAAAGTAACAGAAGTATTAAATCTCAGTTACTCAGTTACAATACAGTTGGAGCATTACTAGTTTTAGTTTTTGCATTATTATGATGATGATGATGGATGTGTTTTTGTACAAGTTAGAAACAGAAGTCAAGAAAGTTAAGTTAAAATGACTACAACCAGCCAATAAATCTAGCATGCTATGTGCAAAAGATTATATTTAAACAAAGTTAATGTTACAGTATTGGTATTTAATAGGTTCTCATAACATTCTCTTACACATTTTTGCTGTAATGCGTAACAAAATAATGTAGTATATAATAAGCCAAAAATTATGCATGGTGTCAGGATAAACCAAGTAAAACTATTTTTCAATGTCACTACTGTAGTCTAAATTGCTTTTGGTACAACCCTGTGATTATCAAGTTATATATATTACACAACTCTTCACCCAGATATTGATCCTTTGCCCTGTCCTCAATGTAAAAGAAACAGGCTTCTTAGAACCCTATTTTTCAAATCAGTTAGTGGGTTAAGAAATCAATGGAGTCAGCATCAGCAGTGGTACAGAATAGAGAAGCAAGTATCAACATGCATCAACCACACTAAGCAAAGCACTGCTAGGACACCTTAGCTTCAGGTCTCTCTATCATGTGCATACGAACATGTACTTAATGAAAAATGGATTTCTTACTAAGAGATACTGTCAAATAAGTTTGAGAAACACAGCCTCAGTGGAATAGTCATCTCCAATCTTGGGCCTGGGACTTGGGACTGGAGATGTCTGGGGCAAGCACTTGTGAAGAGTGGAGTTGGTACAGGGAGGGGTTGATGGGAGTAACGATGATTTGTGGGATGAGATGACTGCAAAGAAGGGCTAAGAAATGAGTTACTCGGAGTGTCTGGGTGGCTCAATCAGTTAGGCATCCGACTTTGGCTCAGGTCATGATCTCATGGCTTGTGAGTTCGAGCCCTGCATCAGGTTCTGTGCTGACAGCTCATTACATTCCCACACCTGTCCTCCACTCAGCCCAGAAGGCCTTGCTTGTAAGCTACTGGTCCCTTTTGCATATCACAGGATTTGGCCATGCACCTGCTGGCTGGCTGACTGGCCTCCCTGGTGGATTAGCACCACTGCCCCATCCACTTGTGGATGGGGCCAGGTTTTGCTCAATGCAGTTCCCTGGGGTGCTTAGCATCTCGCCTCATACTCGGTAGGCTCTCCATAGTTTATTAGTTTTGTTTTTTGACACACACTTTGAATGTGTTAAGTAAGTTTTGTGTTACAGAGATCCAACATGCATCCTGCACTGACTGGTGCCACTGTGTAGCCTAGAGCCAATTGCCAGGTTGATGGAGGGACTAGTGGCAGCCTCACAGGGTCCAGCTTTTTTAGCCCCTTTTCTGAAGCTTATCTTGAGCCAAGGATCATGAAGCCATCTAGGGCTCATTGTGTTATTTTTAAAAATATTTTACTTTTAGTGGCACCTGGGTGGCTCAGTTGGTTCAACTTTGGCTCAGGTCATGATTTCATGATTTTTCAGGGGTTCGTGAGTTCGAGTCCCACCCACATCGAGCTCTGTGCTGTCAGTGCGTAGCCTACTTTAGATCATCTGTCCCCCTCTCTGCCCCACACCAGCTCGCACTCTCTCTCTCTCAAAAATAAACATTTATTGGGGTGCCTGGGTGGCTCAGTCGGTTAAACGGCCGACTTAGGCTCAGGTCATGATCTCGCGGTCCCTGAGTTCGAGCCCCGCGTCGGGCTGTGTGCTGACAGCTCAGAGCCTGGAGCCTGTTTCAGATTCTGTGTCTCCCTCTCTCTGACCTTCCCCTGTTCATGCTCTGTCTCCGTCTCAAAAATAAATAAACATTAAAAAAAAATTAAAAAAAATAAAATAAACATTTATTTAAGAAATAATTATTTTTGGGGCGCCTGGGTGGCGCAGTCGGTTAAGCGTCCGACTTCAGCCAGGTCACGATCTCGCGGTCCGTGAGTTCGAGCCCCGCATCAGGCTCTGGGCTGATGGCTCAGAGCCTGGAGCCTGTTTCCGATTCTGTGTCTCCCTCTCTCTCTGCCCCTCCCCCGTTCATGTTCTGTCTCTCTCTGTCCCCAAAATAAATAAACGTTGAAAAAAAAATTAAAAAAAAAAAAGAAAGAATTATTTTTACACCCTTCAAATTATCTTCTCCACAAGAAGGAATGAAAAAAAAAGACCACCCATTTTGTAGAAGGTAGATGTGTTGGCAACAAGGAAGACAAGATCAACAGGCTTATTAGAAGGATGAACTAAGGGATCTACCACAGTTATTTCTGTAATCTGGTCAGTTAATAAACAACTACTTTCAGGGACACCTGGGTGGCTCAGTCAGTTAAGCATCCAACCCGATTTTGGTTCAAGTCATGATCTCACAGTTCCTGAGTTTGAGCACACATTGGGCTCTGTGCTTACAATGCAGAGACCACTTGGGATTCTCTTTCCCTCTCTCTCTGGCCTTCCCCCACTCACATGCCTGTGTGTGCTCTCTCAAAAATAAATACACTAAAAATAAATAAATAAGTAAATGACTTCTTTCAAATTGAAAAAACTTACTTTTAAGTAATCTCTACACCCATTGTGGGACTTGAATTTACAATCCTGAGATCAAGACTGGCATGCTCCACCCACTGAGCCAGCCAGGTGCCCCTTGTTTAATTTTAAGCTTTTTTTTTTTTTTTTTTTTACGAGAAACTTTCAATATAAAAATAGGAGTATAACCTACATGTACCCATTACCCAGTTTTTACAATTTTTCAACTTATGGCCAATCTTTTAACCATTTTTGAAAAGACAAGTTGTATTATACGGCTCTCCCACTACAGCCTTGTCAATAATAGGCCTTGGGGTGCCTGGCTGGCTCCGTTGGTTGGGTGTCCAACTTCAGCTCCGGTCATGATCTCACAGTTTGTGGGCTCAAGCTCCATGTTGGGCTGTGTGCTGACAGCTTCGGATTCTGTGTCTCCCTCTCTCTCTGCCCTTCCCCCACTCACAGTCTCTGTCTCTCTCAAATAAATAAGCATTAAAAAAAAATAACAGGCCTTGAAGGTCCATTAAAAAGAGAAGTTGTGATAGAACAAAACTGAACTGGACTCTACTGGGAGCAAGTGGCATCAAAACAGGCCTGTCGAACTGGGCTATAAAGATAAGGCACCCAGAACAAGCATAATGAGCGTTTTGTAAATTGGGAACTCCAAAATCAGAATTTACCTGATGAGCTGGAGCCAACAGTCAAGTGTTTCTGATGTGGAGGGGGGACCTAATGATGAAAAAGGGGCCACACAACTAAAGGACTCGGGGTCACAGTGAAGTCCTGGGTCCCTGCTTCTAAATCACCATCCTTCATATATATGCATCCTCAGCCATCCGAGATAATCATGCTGGGGCTCCAGGAGAAGTGAAAACTACCCTCATGAAGCAAAAGAAATAAAAAGCAGAGCTAGTGAATAAGCAAATGTAAATCATGATATTGAAATGTTTATAATCAGTTTCAGTATCACACACGTAGACCAGTAATGTCATTGTTTTAACACCAGGTCTACTTTTTGAGATGTAAAAGCATTTAAAATAATTTCATGTATTAAATTTGGGGGATTTAAATGCTTAGAAGTATTTAAGGAATAATTGTTTAAATGCTTGAGAAATTACAAGTGGTTAAACCTGAAAGTCTTCATGTACTAATTGTGAAAGCGCTTTATACATATTTAGAAACATGTTAATCACTATTTCAAGAACTGCCCATTTGATAAATTTATTAGATTAGTAGGTTGATCACTAAATAATGCACACAGAGTCACAGGTTTTTTTCCTCCACACTAAGTGGGACATAAAGGGTTTTCGAAAGCTTCCAGGATGTGAGAAAGGGAATTTCCTTTTCCTCACTCTTGGCCTGTGGACTGTGTCCTGAGGGTGGAATGCAGGTGCTAAGACTCCTAGTCATCCTGCCACCTGGATGGCAGTGGCTAAGGACAAGTGAGGGAAAGGACGGAAGAGACCTTGCTCTGTAAGAAGCCCTTTCTGGTGGGGTCTTATTCTGATTCCCCTAGTCCAGAATGCAATCTGGCATGAGACTGTTCACAACTCCCCCAGGTGCTTCCAATGGGCAACCAGGGCCCAGAACCATCCATCACTCAGACTGTTGCCCCCTTTTCCCTTTGCAATTTTATGTTTTGTTCTGACACTAATGGTACCTATATCTGTTCCTTCTCTCTCCTACTGGATTACGGGCTCCCAGGCAGTGCTCGTGGCCCTTCCTAGCTCCAGGCGACTCCCAAGTGCCTGCTGCTGACGGAAGCAGCAGAGTCAGACCTCACTTGGAATTTAGGTACTATAGTTAATGCTTATGGCACCAAATGAGTCAAAATCATCCTTGACGACACTCAGGAAGGCTCCACCCTAAAGCCTAATGTCCTGTCTCCCCATAATCATCCACACGGTTTCCTTCAGGGTGAGAACAGAAAGCTGCCTCCTCTACCAGGCACGAGAGGAAGTAGGTGGTTTATGTTTAGGGGCAATGTTGCATAAAAAATACACCTTTAAATACATGCCTCACCCTCAGCACAGCAGGATGCACACGCCATGAACAGCCTACAGGAACTAGAGTGACTGACCCTACAGGAGACACACATCTCCCATCTCACACCCACTCCTGAGCATATGGTCCTTACATCCACCGGTGGGTGGAATCGCCCACACCATTTAAACTTTGTTGAGGATGCAGAGCTAAATTCATGCGATGGACTGTAGGAAGCACATCTCTCCACTGTACAATTCCTTCCAGCTCAAGTAGGTTCCCCGCTTCCTTCCACCTGCCCAGCCTCTCTCCCTCCCTGACTGCCCTTCCCTCCCTCTTAAAGGCCGATGTCCCTTAGGATTCTATCCTTGGCACTTCACTCTTCTCCTTAAGGGCTCTCAGTACTCTGTAGGGCTCCTGAATCCATCCATGTAAGCAACAGTGAGACCTCCCTCCCCAGTTAGGGGAGATGTGGCCGTAAGGTTGCTCACTTTTGCTCTGGGAAGGTTGCTCTGAGGCAGGGAGAGAAAGAACTCATCTTTGTAGGGTACAAAGGAACACAGGAAATGCTCAATATTCTTTTTAAATGAATGAATGCATAAGAATGGGACTTTCACCACAGGACTCCTCCCACCCCCACCCACCCTGGATATAATTTGAGGACTAGGCTGCACTTGCTCATCTGGGATCTCAGGCCAGGCCTTCTATCATACCAAGCCACACCAAGCTCAGCAGTGCTCACAGGTCTTTAATCTATAACTGCCTGGCCACATTCCACCTCTCCCCCAGGATGGTGGGGAGGGACCAAGATGTATGGCCAGGTAGGCTGTATCAGCTCCCAGTCCAAAAGGGAAGGGCTAGGTCAAGCTGGGGCCTGGACAGGGGGCTCCTGGCCCCAGGCGATGAGGGAGTTGCTGGCCTGCGCAAGTTCGGTGATGGACACCCGGCCCCGCTGTCGGATGAAGTTAGCCACAGCAGTCAGTTCCTCGGGGGTTATGTAGATGAACTTGCCCCTGTCGTCAATCACACCTGTGGAGACAGGAGGGTTGTAGGGCTGAGCCCAGCCCTCTAAGCCCCCTCCCCACCACTGCATAAGAATGCCCACCCAGCCACCCCTTTCTGGCTCAGAGCCCTCCAGGCTTGCCTGCCTGCCTGGCCTCCCCTGGCTGCATCCAATGGTAGCTAGGTGAGTCAAATCAGGCTGTCCCTGTCACCCTGAGCCACTCCCAGGCCTAGGCATATCCCTCTGCTATGCACCCTTCCTGCATGTACACCACTTCCCTATCCAGGGCTGGGAGTGGGGAGTCATCTGGCCTCTGGAACAAGTCCCTGCCAGGCCCCCTGTGGCTAGACACCCACCCCCCTCCCAGGCCAGGGTCTATGGCGAATGATTCTCATCCCCTCACCTGTCAGAGCCCCCTCAGCCAGCAGGTCTTGGATGCGGTTTATGGTGTCCTACGAGAAAAACAAGTCTCAGAGCAGAGACGGGCACTGCCATCCCCAGAAGACAGTCACAATCGCCCTCCGACCACAGCCGACTCTCCTCCCCTCCTTCTCATGGCCACCCCCCACGTGACTCTGTGCTTCTCCTTTGGAGGGGCCTAGGGGAGACAGGACTCTGGTCTTGGGGCCCTGTAAGACCCATGAGAGAGGCTCACTTCAAGGCAGGAGAGGAGAGGTGGGGATGTTTGGCCATGAAGGCTGGCATAGCCTGTTTGCAAGACAGTTATCAAGGTAACTGGGTTTGGGCTGCCTCAGTTACAGGGGCTGCTGGAGTGATGGGTTTTGGGCTTTTTTCTTTTTCCTTCATCGAGTATAAATACAGGATTCCTGGGGTGCCAAAGATTCCTACAGTCTACTCTTGCTTGGGGACATCGACACCCCATCTTTCAGGCGGGCCCCCTCTGACAGCCATATGGGCCCCGTGGCCACATTCCACATATCAGGCCACCCACCTTCAAGGGCTTACCTGAGTCCGCAGGCCCACCTGGGAAGCCAGGTCTTCCAAGAGCACAACCTTGGACTGCTGCAAAGAGGGGAGAGGAGAGAGAGGGGGACCTTGGGCAAAGCCGCTCGGCATAGAAGCCCTCTGAGGTTGGCATGCCCACCTGCTCTGCTCTGGTGGCTGGCTAAGCAGGCTACATACTCCCATGGGACAGCCTTGTTTCCCTCACACACTACTCACACGCTCTCCCAGTTGCCTGTACACAGGCACACACGCACTCATAAATTCTCTTGTGGCCCTGCTTGCAGGGAGGGATCTGCCCAAAACACCACCTGCCCCATGAGCCACCTCCTGGCCTGGGGACTACCCTGGGACAGACACACATGAAGAGCTGAGTGCCGCTGCTACCTTCTCCTCTGCATCTGGCCATATCATTTCAACGTCATGTACAGGCCAAAAAGGGAAGCACCACAGAGATGAAGCCAGGGGCTGACAATTGCCAGAAGCTGACTAAAAAACTCACTAGGACCTGTGTATGCTGAACACAAGGCCAAGGAGCTGAGGTATATGTATGTGGGAAGGAGGGTGCAGTGCAAAAGACACATCCCCTGCCTGAGCTCAAGGCTGGCCGAGTAGACAGGTGAAAGCAGATGAGAAGCCCGGATGAGCCAGGGTCTTGGCAGAAGCAGTATAGCTCGGCTTGTCTCACCTTTGTTCACTGCCCCTGGCCTAGAGATCCCTGCGACCATGACATGCCACACTTTTCACCATCCCCTTCACACTGCTGAGGCACTGTGCTCACCCTTAAAATAACTATGGCTAAATTTGCTCAGTGCTTTCCATGCCTACCATGCTGTGTGTGCTTCCCTCTCACCCTCAGTAGAAAGTTTAGTTCCCGGGGCGGGGGGCAGGGGGAGGGGGGAGTGGAGGTGCTGCCGAGGCTCTACCTCTGGGTCCTACACATGCATCTGCCCCTGCCTCCCCTCCAGACAGCATAGCATGTGACTCGAGAGAAGGCCGTCTTTTGCGTTTCCAGGAATCTTCCATAGCGAATCAGCTGGAGAAGGAGTGACACGGTGACACCTCCTCAGCTGCAGATGGCATGTGACTGTTCAAAATGCCAAACTGAACGTTCAGGCGGGGAGGCAAGTGAGCGGCAGCTGGGCCAGGGGGTGGCGAGCACAAAGTGACCTGGCCAGCTGACCTCTACCTACAAAGCAGGGAGCAGGCACGGGGTTCTCAGTGACAGCTCAGAGTGCGAACATGGAGTCACCCCAGGTGTCTCTTAAGACCCGGCCCGAGGGGCTGCTGGGGTCAAAAGTATGTTTAGAAAAACAAACCAACCCACTCAGCCCTGGTCAGGAAAGAGAGGGGACTGACAACCTGGAGGAGCCTGGAGGAAGGCAGGTGGGCTGTATTCCAGAAGTCCTCCTCCCTGCCGACAACAGCGCTGGGAGGATCAACTGGCACAGGCCGGAAAGACCTCCAGGGTCCAGAGGAGTCTGGAGAACCCCCAGAAAATGGCCTCTGCAGACAGCCTCTGCAAGCAAGCGCTGCAACTGCCGCAGGGGGGGCGGGCCCTTACTCAGGTCTCTGCAGAGGAGAGGGGGAGCTAACGCTAGCGATCAAAGCTTTCCTGAAGGAGACTCAAGACCATGTTGCTGTCCGCTGGGTAGGTAGGGACGGCAGGTTCCAAACAGCAGCAGGAAAGTGTGAGAGAGGTCTTGCTGGCCCTCGAAGGTGCCAGCGTGGAGAACCGGCAGAGAATGGGCTGCATCAGAGGGGAACGGCGCTCTCTTCCTCCCAGTAACACCCGGCCCCCAAGCTGTGCGCACGGTTCCTCGCCGCTGGGAGGAGTCTGAACCCTGTTCCCTTTGGAAGAGGTGGGGGGGGAGGATTATGCAAGGCCTGGCTCCTTGGCACCCCCTAGTAGCACCCCCACTGCCGCCCCCACTCCCTCTGTACCCCTTCCCTCAGCCGCCTCTGCACCTGTGAGCTGCACTTGAAAACCTCTCCCCTTGTCGCATCCTTCGTGGGAGAGAAGTTGCTTAGCAGCAAAGCAGAGCAGGACGTGCTTATGCAACCTGGAGCAGTACCCGGTGCGGCTACAGACAGAGTGGGGCACACGTGCCGCCCCGCCCTCGATTCCAAAGGAAACATCATCCTGTTTCCCTGAAGACCCAAGTTGCCGGTCAGGAACACATGGCAAGAGATACTTGTTTCAACTCAGTGGAGGCTCAGTGTGACAGAACTGACAGAAAACACATGTGAAGAAACCTGAAAACACAGTGACTCACTGAGCGTGGGGTCTGAGGAGCAGGGAGACTGTCAAACCCTGACTGTAAGGAAGTGATTGAAGGCTCAGGCCTCCCACACAGACCGGGTCCCTCTCCACTGTCAGAGGAGAGCAAGGTCTGCCAGGAGCGGGCAGCTCAGACTCTCCGGTCCCCCACCCATGCCTGCACAAGCTTGAATAAGCTGCCCGTACCCTGGCTCCAGTCTGCTCCCTCCAGGCCGAGAGAGCACACGTGACACACACACACACACACACACACACACACACACACACACACACAGACTCACACGTGACACACACGCGTGAGGCAGGAGGCAGACATCCAGGCTCTGTCCGGTGGCTTCTTACCTTTATGTAGTTGATGAACTCTGTCAGGAAGCTGTGGGACTAGAGGGGCAGAGAAATCAGGGTGAATGTCCCCCCTGCAGGGGCCACAGGGGTCTACACCTACCCACCAGCC
This sequence comes from Leopardus geoffroyi, assembly GCF_018350155.1. Classification (NCBI taxonomy): domain Eukaryota; kingdom Metazoa; phylum Chordata; class Mammalia; order Carnivora; family Felidae; genus Leopardus; species Leopardus geoffroyi. The sequence continues at coordinate 29,959,705 of NC_059336.1, forward strand.
TGTGTGGGCAGAGCCTCCCAGAGCGAGGGGTGGGAGGCACCACCTCTCCTGAGGACGAGGCCTCTGGCTGCTAGAGGCTGCTCAGCTTGATGCCCACCCACTTCTCACTGCCTGACAAGGGCGGCAGGCGAGGAGCAATGGGGCATCTGAGATGGGGTGGTGGGCTTGGTGGGCATGGGGAAGGGCTTCCCAGGGGCAGTGTGGACCCACCTGTTCCTCAGTCATGGTCTCACCCACACCTTCCTCCTCCACCACGAAGGCCTCCTTCAGTTTCAGGTACTCCTCATGTTCCCGCTGGGCCTGCTCCTCCCGAGCCTTCCTCTCTTCCTCCTCCTGTGGACAACAGTCAGGTACTGTGGGGCAGATGCCCACCCCATCCCTATTCTGGGCTCTGCTGCCCCCACAGCGCACCAGGGCACACAGTCCAGCCCTCTCTCAGTTCCTTCAAGACTCTGCTCTCTCAACCTCAAGCTGAGCTGCAGGCAGAGGCCCCTCTTCTCACCAGTTTCATTACCTCCCAGACACATGCCCCCTCTCCTTGAAAATCCTTCCGTGACCCCACCCCACAGTACCTTGCAATCACCCCTCCTCCTTCTCTTCCTGTCATGTCTGAACTTTGTGGACAAACACCCAGGCTCCATTTCCTCATCACCCTTTCACCCCTCCTGCCTACTCCAGTCTGACTTCTCCACCAAAACAAGTGCTACAGTCCCACCCCTGCCCTCCATCCCACCAAATCCAAGGGACAACCATCAGCCTCACAGCCTCTTAGTGGTGCCGGGAGAGCTGACCATTTCCTCTTCCCTTGCTTGGCTTGCAGACCCCACCCTCTCCAGGACTTCCTCCTGCTCCTTGGGCCATTCTCCCCACCTCCTCCTTGCTCAGCCCTGTCTCCCCCCCCCTCCCCCCCTCCCCCCCCGCGCCACAACTTCCTCGGGTCACCTTGCCATGCCCACAGCATCAACAACCATCTCCTCGCCAGTGACTGCCACAGTTGTACCCCTGCCCAGATCTTTCCTCCCACGTGACACATCCACTGGGCCATCTCACAGGCACTTCAAATTGCTTATGTCCCAGAAAGACCCTGTGATCTACTCCCCACACGTCCGGTCCTCCTCCTGGGTCCCTGGCTCAGTGAGTCACACAGCCATCTGGCCACCTGGTCAGAAATAAAGTCCTATCTACCACTTCTGCCTTCAACTTCCGGAAAACTTCTCAGTCCATCCGTGTTGCTCAATCACCACCACCACCTAGTGCCATAGCCTCCCCCCCAAGTCATCCTATTTTCCACAGCTCTCAAAAAGATCTTTTTAAAACACATAGCTAAAGCTGGGGCAAAGAACATATAAAATGAACCTGGTGCATCTTGTGGTGCCAGAAAGAAAGTACTCAGGAAACCAAACAATGAAGTTACGTCAAAGGTACATGAGAGCCAATTGCGAGAGCTCCCAATGGTCTATATAATAAGATAAGTAAGACAATATTGGACTCTAACACAACATACAAAATAAATATCCTCTAGTCTGTGTAGATATAAACAAACAATTATATAAATAAAAAAGAAAAAGTATAGCTCTGGAACAAAAAAATTCCCAATACTTTGTGTAGATACTCTCCTCTGAAAGAGGTGGAGAATAACTCTACCCACCCCTTAAGTGTGGGCTGTGCACAGTGACTTGTTTCCAAAGAAGTACAGCAAGGAAGGAGTTAACATTCCAGTGCAGAAATCTGGCAAATACAACCTGAGCCAAGCAATCAAGGTTAACATCAGTAAAGACAAGTTGACAACATGTATCTTTGATACAATGAGAACGGCACTTCACCTGTGACCTTCCTCCCAGAAATCCATAAGCCCAGTCCAATTATGAGAAAAAAACCCATCAGTTGAACGCAAACTGAGAAATGTTCTATAATACTTGCCTGATATTCCTCAAAACTATCAACGTCATCAAAAGCAAGGAAAACCTGAGAAAATGTCACAACCCAGAGAAGCCTAAGGAGACATGGTAACTAAATGTAATGTGGTATCCTGGATGCAACCCTGGAAAAGGAAAAGGAAAAGGAAAAGGAAAAGGAAACGGAAAAGGAAAAGGAAACGGAAACTGGAGGAAAATTAATGAAATCTGAATAATGTATGGGGTTTAGTTAAAACAACATATACTGGGGCGCCTGGGTGGCTCAGTTGGTTAAGCATCCAACTTTGGCTCAGGTCATGATCTCACGGTTCATGAGTCCAAGTCCCAAATCAAGCTCTCTGCTGTCAGCGCAGAGCCCACTTCGGATCTTCTGTTCCCCTCTTTCTTTGCCTCTCCCCCACTCGCATGCGCTCTCTTGCTCTCTCTCAAAAATAAACATCAACAAACAATGTGTCAGTACTGACTGTGAGAAATATACCACCTTAAGATAAGATGCTAATAACGGGAAACTAGGTGCAGGAAAGGAGAATCCTTTCCTAAAGGTCATTTAGGGTCCATTACACAATATCAATACTCAAAAAGGTAAAAAAAACCCTTTCCACTAATGCCTCCTCTCTGCCATGGTCTGGCCCATCTGCTATGGCACCCACAGCCAGGCTTTCTGCCATCCAGGGTCCCTGGACAATAGGACCAGTCAGAGGCCAAGGGCCAGCTTCCCCCAGCTGGGAAGCCCTAGCTCTCACTCTATATACACACCACAGCTTTGTGATGTTCCTTTTCTCAAGCACTCGTTCTCAGAAAGGGAGCCACTGGCAAACAAATGCTCATTAACCACCTTTACTGCAGAGGCCCCCATTCTCTGGGCATCTATCTTCTCCATGGCAGGCCCTAAACAGGACCTGGATCAGGCAGGATCCACCAACTCTTACAATGACCTCTAACAATTTCAAGGCCCTTAGGGTCCAGACCCCACCCCCCCTCTGACCCCTCTCCTTCTTGCTTACCTTGTTCCAGCCACTCTAGCCATCTCAATTTTCTTTAAATGCTCACTTTCCTTTAAATGGTATGCTCAATAAGCCAAATGAACAAAAATCCCCATCTCAGGGGCACCTGGGTGGCTCAGTCAGTTGAGTGTCCAACTTCGGTTCAGGTCATGATCTCGCTGTCTGTGAGTTCGAGCCCCGCATTGGGCTCTGTGCTGACAGCTCAGAGCCTGGAGCCTGTTTCAGATTCTGTGTCTCCCGTGCTCGCTTCGGCAGCACATATACTAAGATTCTGTGTCTCCCTCTCTCTCTTCCCCTCCCCCACCCATGCTCTGTCTCTCTCTCTGTCAAAAATAAATAAACATTAAAAAAAAAAAAAAAAATCCCCATCTCAGGCTCTGCTTTTCAGCAGCAGCTTTATATAGGTTGTGTTTAGAGTCCAGGGCCAAATAAACCAGGGCCTGCTCCTGAACCCAGTCCATGGCTCATCTTCTAGGTTAGGTGTGGGGAGATGCACAGGAAGCAAGGCTGCCTGGTCAGGGCTCAGAAGTTGGGGGGAGGGGGGGTCTGCCTCACCTTTTGTTCCTCCTCCAGGCGAAGGCGCTCCTCCTCTTTCTTCCATTCTGCCTCACGCTGGGACTCAAGGCGTTTCCGCTCCTCACGTTCAGCCTCCTCTGCCTGGAGAGAGGCCTTTGTAGGGGGCATATTCCCACTCCCAACTAGAGTTTGCCCACCTCACAAACAGGCCAGGGAAGGTAATGACTGGGCCGGACCATAGACCCAAGCTGCAGGAGACAGAGCCAGGCAAGCAGCGTGCAAAGAGCCCAAGGTAAGGTTCTGACATGGGGGACAAGAAAGGCAGGGCCCTTTCCCATTTCCCAGAGCTGCACCCCATCCCTCCTGCTTGCCTCACGCTGGGCTTTTCGCGCCTGTTTCTCCTCTAACTTCCGTAGTTTCTTGGCTCCAATTTTCCCTGACAGGTGACTTTCCACTGGCTTCTCGATACCTTCTTCCTCTTGGGCTGAGAACAGTCAAAGAAAGACATTTCAGCTCCTGGAGAGGACCAATGAGGATGAGTCCATCCTACTCCTTGTTCCTCTCCACATTGTCAGGGGAGGGGGGATGGGAACCCCTTCCTCCCACCTGTAAATGTCACTAGCCCAGTTCTGCCCTCCAAAGACATCTGTCGTGAACATAGAAATTCACACTCTGAGTGCGTGTATGCCAGAAAGTGTGTGTAGAGTGTGTGTTGAGGATAGCAGATAAGGTGGGGTAAGGGTGAGAGAATGATGGGGCAAAGGAACAGATGATAACTTTTGATGCTGCATAGCTACAAAAAGGGAGGCGTTGGGTTCCAATATCTGAGTGTCTGAAAATCCCAGTCAGGCATATCTGGGCTTGCAGAGTTCTCTGGTTTGTTTCTGAGCCAAACCTCCAGGGAAGGATGGCCCCATGGGGAAATGTATCCCCACCTCATATCTGAAATTGTCCTCACTGTGGTCAGGAACGGCTGAGGGTTCTGGGCTCAACGCCTGGCCAAAAAAGATAGCTCCAACCCCAAGACTACCTAAAGTTAAGACCAGCTAAAGGTTAGCTGTTGATGCCGGGGCAGCAGGAACGTCTGATCCCAAGTTTGAGACAAGGGGGATGGTACCACAGAGTGACTCTTTTTTGAGTCAAAAGGGGCTAATTCCCAGAAGTACAAGGGCAAAAGCCCCAAATGCCTCTTCCTCAGGCTCACACCAGATTTCAGCACTGGAGAAGAGATATTTTTTCCCACAATCCCAGGGGCTCTGTTGGTCTCCCAGGGATAAGGACGCTTCTGTCAACAAATTTCTCCAACCTCAAACACAGGTGATCTCACTTCAGGAACTACAGAAGCTCTTGGCTAGGCACTCTGGCCCTAGAGTGAGGCTCTCAGAAAATGAGTGTGCCGAAACTACTAAGGTGCTGGGATATGAGAAGTAGACTAAGGAACTTTCTGGGTCAATCTGAAGATCTCTGCCCTCTTGCTTAGACACTGAAAACCAAGATAAAGGAAGAGGGGGCTGGCCTAATAGAATAGGGGTCAGGGTCCAGAACTGCTGGTTTCTGGGACCAAAGGATGGGTCTCAAGTATTCCCTACTCCAACTTTATCTTGTGGCTCCCAGACATATCTCCTATACTCTAGCTTCACACTCCACTCTTCCATCCAGCTTTGGAGGTCCCCTTATGCCCTTAAACAGCCCCTTTCCCCTCCAGGCTGGGCCCCTCTCACCTGGGATGATGGCCTCCTCCTCATTCTCATCCACCTCTGCCCAGGCAATACGCTGAGCTCGACGCTGGGCCTGCAGGCGGCTGCCCAGGTCCCTCCGGCGCCGGGGCCTGCCCCCTGCTCTCTGCTCCTCAGGGTCCAGGGGCTGAGGCTGGGCCACTGAGCCTGCTACTACAGGCTGCTCCTCATTGTGCAACGACTCCTGGCCAGCTGTAGGGAAGAGAGGAACCACAACACTGTCTAGCAACCCAATCCACCTGAAAGCAGGGGAGAACCCCGGATGTCTCACCCTCCACTTAACGTTCTCCAGGCTCCTGCTGCCCAAAGCACAAAGCCCCAATTTTCTCAGATATTAAGGCCTTTATAACCCAGACCCACACCTTGGTCCTATGCAGCAAGATCATCCGTTCCCTCTTGCCTTTGTCAATACCTTTCCATCCAGTCTGTCAGGATACTGCCACCCTGCAAGACAGAGATGAAGCCCTACCTCCTCCAGGAAGCTCACCCTGACCTCTCCAGACTTCATGTGAATTCCCACTGCAGGACTGCATTTATTGCTTGCCTCAACACCACCTGCCATAGTTTTATAAGGCATGCTAACCAGGAGCACACCTGCTCCCGGGGGCTGTGTGTTTCCTTCCAGGAAGACTTCTTGGCTATCTGCTTTACCTCAGCTTTCTCTCTCCTGCCCTTGGAGCATGTAGGTGCTCTGAAGTAACTCGTGGGCCCAGGGAGGGGAAGAGACTATATATACACAATCCACATAACGACAGGAAATGGGAAATGACAAGAGGAAGAGAATGATAGGAGTATCTGAACTGTACCCTGGCAGATGACATGGCCTCATGGTCGGGGTACAGAACAGGGAAGGTGCTCTCTTTGAAGGGGAAGGACAGAGGCTCAGGTAGTTACAGCTCGTAGGTAAGCACAAAACACTCAAGTGCCCCCTTCTTGGCATCCACTCTGGAGCCGGCCTGGGTGGGACGGGAAACCCCGGCAGCCTCTCCGTTGGGTGCCCCAATGAGGGAAGGGAGTGTGTCCGCCAGGGCCTGGCCCCTCTGGGTCTGGAGTGTCGGAAGGCGAGGAGAGGAATTGAGAGAAGCTGTCTCTGAGGCTAGGAGAGAGGTGTAGAGCGCTGCCATCCACTCGGCGAGTAGGATTAGAGCACTACGTCTCCGCCCGCTCCCCGACGCGCAGGAATGCGCATGCGTGCAGCTGGCCTGAAGCGCGACGAGCGCCAGCCGGCGCGGAGCAACTCTTCGGTCCAGGCAAACAAGGCCAGCGCATGCGCAGAAGCCGCGGTGCGATGGCCTACAAAGGCTCAGGCCAGAGAACGCGTCCCCACCGGTCCTGGAGCGAAGGTATCTCTTACCTGCTGTTGCCCGGCCCCTGCTGCGAGTCAGGAAAAAGATAAGGCCGACAAGCAGAGCCGCTGCCACCAAGTACACCACGGGGCCCACCATGACGAAAGCTTTCAGGCGGAACAAGCTCGTCCACCTTGAGGCCGGATCTCCCGGGCCCCGCCCAACGTCCACATGGCCCCTCCTATCCCCCCTAGACCCCGCCCACCACCCGGTTCTCCGCCCAGGCCGCACACTTCGTATGGAGGCCTCATTATTTTACCCTATGGAATTTGGGAAGCATAAAAATACCCATTCCTTCAGGTGGAAATTATTGCAAACGGTTTTGTGCAGTGCGACATTTATATATGTTTTAAAAGCACTGAGCAATACCACACAGTGTTTATGAAAACATACATACGTGGAAAAAGTACAGTAAGATGCTTAGCAATGATATACACCAACTTCAGGATAGAGGTTACCTTTGAGGGAAAGCCATGGATCGGATTAAGGGCAGAGATTTGCCTATTATCTGTGACATAAAATTTCATTAAAAGGGGAGAGGGGAGGAGCAGAGACTAAATCTCCTATTTAGGGATACATTTTGGTACCCAGACCTGCAGTTTTATACCTATTTTAACATTAGCTTTATTATTTTAAATTAGCTTTATTAGACTAAAATGAAAATTAGTGACCCAGTTTTCCATAGCGAGCACTCAAAATTTAAATACCCAGAAGAGATTTAAATTTCCATTTAATTCTTAAGAATTATTTAAAGGGCTGCCTGGGTGGTTCAGTTGGTTGAGCACCTGACTCTTGATTTTGGCTCAGATCGTGCATGATCCCAGGGTTGTGGGATCAGGCCCCTTGTTGGGGTCTGCGCTGAGAGTGAAGCCTGTTTAAAATTCTCTCTCTCCCTCTGTCCCTCTCCCCTGCTTGTGCTCTCTCCCTCCCTCTCTAAAATAAAATTAAAAATTAAAAAAAAAGACTTACTTAAAAACTAGGAAAAAATTATACTTCAATAAAGTTGTTTGGCAAAAAAAACGGGGGACAGGATGTGAACTCAAGAATTTTTTTTAATGTTTATTTATTTATTTTGGGAGAGCGTGCAAGAGCGGGCAAAGGGGCAGAGAGAGGAGAGAGAGAATACCAAGCTGACAGTGCAGAGCCCCACATGGGGCTTGATCCCACAAACTGTGAAGTCATGTCCTGACCCAAAACCAAGAGTCAGATGTTTAACCAATTGAGCCAACCAGGCACTCTTCAAGATTTTTTAACAAGCAAATAGCAACTGCTGGGAATTTGCTGTAACAGTAATATGAAGTTTTTGTGTGTGTAATAACACAAAGATCAAAGGACCAATGGTATGAAGTGTAAGATTTGAAAAAAGATGGCACCATGTTAAAATTTTAACATCTGTTAAGTTGGAATATTGGGAACTTCAGCATCTATTTTATTATTTTCTGTAACTTTGGAAATTTCATAATTCACATTTTTAAATTTTAAGCAAGCAAACGGGCCAGGATAGGTGAAATAAAAATTAGCAAATGTTTAAAATTGTTAAAGTTGGGTAATGGGGCTTTTTTTCCATATTTTGCTAAGTTTGACATTTTTGCATAAGTTGAAATTTCCCATAAAAAAAGTTTTATTGAAAATTAAAAATTATGGCAGTGCCTGGATGGCTCAGTTGGCTGAACACCCAACTCTTGAGTTCAGCTCAGGTCTTGATCCCAGGGTCCGTGGAATGGAGCCCCACTTCAGGCTCCACACCAAGCAGGAAGCCTGCTTGAGATTCCTTCTGTCTCCCTTTGCCCCTCTCCTCCTTGCTCACTTGCTCTCTCAAAAACAAAAACTAACAACAACAACAAAACACTAAAAAATACACAGGGCATGTAGCTAGCTCAATTGATCTCAGGGTCATGGGTTTGAGCCCCACATCGGATGTAGAGATTAATAAAATACATAAACTTCCTCTAAAACCTAAAAATTAAAACTTCATACATTTTTGGGTGTAATTTGCACATGCATAGAAAGTTTCTGGAAGGGCAAAGCAACAGTCAATAGAGAGAACTCTTCCTCACTGCCTCAAACAGATATAATTTTTACAGCTTTCATTTAGTTCTCAGGTTCTCAGAATCCTGGAGCCCAAGCATGTCATTAAGATTTGTGGAGGGGGTGGAAGACAGCAGGGAGAAAGGGGAGACAGCTGCTGCCACCGGGGTCTAGGTATGAACAAAATAGGGCTGGGTTCATGACAGTAGCAGTGGGGGAAGAGAGGAGGGGAATGACTGAAGAACTATTTCAGAGGTAGAATTGACAGGACCTCATGAGCTCCTTTGAGAGCAAGAATCATCCTTCCTTGCTTAATGGGATTTCCCTCACAACGGAAGGGTGTGTGATTCCAAAGAGATTTCCCGTTATATTCCTTACTAAATTTTAGGAGGTAAAAATTCACATAGTTGAACTCAAGCATAGTTCGTTTAATGAACTACTGCAATCCCCTTTCGCTCTCTTCTAACTATGAACTTGACTGTCTCTTTATACCTTCGCTTATCAGTTAAATCAGTACATTTCTTTTTCGTTTTGTTGTTGATTAGGAGGATCTCTGTCATTGCAACCAAGAGTCCTGACTAGATTACATATACACAAACTTTTGCATGAATTACAGGTATTCATGTATCTCCTCTCTCCCCACAAGCTCTTATACTCCTAGGCCTTCAGCTTTAGAGTGAGGTGTAGCTAAAGCGAATACCCACTCACAATATTCCCTGCTTAATAACCCTTTATGGGCTCCAACGGTTTGCTGGGTGACTGTCCACACCTCTCCAACCTCAGTGATGATTGCCCTAGCACCCAGTGCTCCCAAGGTCCTTCCACTGACCATATTGCATGGTATTTGTTTGTGTGGTACAGGGACACACGCCCCAGACGAAGAGCTTCTTTGCCTGAGGCTGTAGCTGAAGCTTTCCACAACCAGGAACTCAGCTTTGCTCCCTGGGGAGAGCTCCCCTGGGGATTCCCGATGACGTCATGAAGAAGGAAGACAGATGACACAAAGGAAGGGCCACTCACTCCCTGAATCTAACCCACTATGTTCAGACGAACTCCAAGGACCCTCGTACATTGCCTCATCAAATTGCCTAAACAGGAAACTTCAGACCCCCATCCCCCCCACCACCACAGGGCACAGTAATGCCTTTTGGCCTCTGCAACATTCCTGCTATGGTAACGTCATTGAGCAAAGGTTTTTAGAGAACATGGGAATTTTTCGATATTCCCTGACAAATTTGAGGGTCTAAAAAAAAAAAGGGGGGGGGGATTATCAGAGGACAAGAACATTAAGCAAAATAACTCATCCAGGCACTGACAGACCTCTGACTTCTGATGCTCTGTCAGGAGTTTCCTCACCAGTAAAGAACCACCCTGAATCTGCCCTTGCTGAGTCCCTGGAGGAAGGAGACAGGTGATGTGTTCACTGGGGATGTCAGCAGTGGGCCAAGGCCTCTGGTACAGGTGGGTCTGCTGGGGGCACTCCCTACTCTTTGTACTGTCAGGGAAAAAGAACTTCCTCTGTCCTACAGTCCTCCTAGAAGGATTTAGAATCAAACTGACATGAGAGATTAAGAGGAGAAAACCACATTAAAAAATTTTTTTTAGTGTTTTTCAGAGATAAAGAGAGACAGAGACAGAGCGTGAACAGAGGAGGAGCAGACAGACAGGGAGACACAGAATCAGAAGCAGGCTCCAAGCACAGAGCCTGATGCGGGGCTTAAACTCACAAACCGCAAGATTGTGACCTGGGACGAAGTCGGACGTTCAACTGGCAGAGCCACCCAGGTGCCCTGAGAAAAATCACATTTAAAAGGCATGTGTACAGGGAATCCACATAGACAAGACATTCCAAGACAATGAAATTGCTGCCTCCAATAAGACAAAGGGGCAATGTGAGGCTCACTAGGAGGAGAAGGGGTAGGGGACTGAGGATACAAAGGGAAGAAAACTCATTAGCAAGGTGAAAAGAGATATTTGGAAAAAACAAGGTTGCTCTATTATGCAGATAAATTCCTTCATAAAGGGAGGGGGTCTCTGTTAATTAATACTTCTCTTCCTGTTGCAGGCTCTCCTTTCCAATGTAAATTTAGGCGGGGGGGGGGGGGGGCGGGGCGGGGAGATAGCGTTTCCTGCATCGATTGCGTTTTCATTACTTTTAACTCGGAATAATCTTTGTGCCACAGTGGCACATTTTGGGGCATCTCATCCTGTACCCCTTCACTGTTTTCGGGATGCAAAGAACTGGCTGAGGCAGTGGGCATGGAGAAGGCATGATGGATCTGAGAGGCTGTAGGGATGAGGGAATGAGGGAGTCAAAACACGGAGGTCTCAAGCCTGGGAGACAGGTGAAAAGACCAGGTTTGTTTTAGGCTATGCCAAATTTAAATTCAAAGGCAAGTAGCGGGATCTAAAAAAATGAAAACAGGGGCGCCTGGGTGGCTCAGTCATTTGACCCTCAGCTTCAGCTCAGGTCATGATCTCAGGGTAAGTTCAAGCCCCACATCCGACTTGCTGCTGTCAGTGCAAAGCCCACTTGGGATCCTCCGTCTCCCTCTCTTTCTCTGCCCTTCCCCCGCTGACGCTCTCTCAAAAATAAATATTTAAAACAAACAAACAAACAAACTCATAGTTAACGAGAACAGACTGGTAGTTGGGTGACTGGAGAATGGGTGAAGGGGGTTGACAGGTACAAACTTCCAGTTGTAAAATAAATAATCCTGGAGATGTACAGCATGGTAGCACGTTGACTACGTCCTGCATATTTTAAAGTTAGAGTCAATCTAAAAAGTTCCCATCACAGGAAAAAATACATAAGGTGATCGATGTTAACCAGACTTACGGAGGTGAACGCTTCTAAATGTATACAAAGATCAAGCCATTAGTTGTACACCTGAAACTGATACAGTATTATTTGTTAATTATATCTTAATTTAAAACAAGTTTTGTTTTTGTTTTTAACCCACGGTCAGACTTGACGGGAAAGGAAAGACGGGAGTGGGGCTGAAGATGAGGTCAGGATAAAGACCCAGGTTTGCAGCCCTTGCCCAGAAGGAAACAGCTCTCAGAGGCAGATTTGGAGGCGCCCGCGGAGAACGCGAACCGCCCAGAGCATAAGACTGCAGCTCATTACCGTGAAGGTTCTTAGCCTCCCTCGGTGCCCCCTTCCCAGAGTGGGGAGAAAGCAGGGTAGGGGGCGGTGGTTGCAATGGTCTCTCCTGGTCCTCGAAAAGAGCGCCCCTTGGCGGGAGGGCCTGGTCTCGACCGCCAGTCTCTGGAAGACCTCGCAATTCCGGCGCAGACGGGCCGCGCCATTTTCCCCCCTTCTAGCGCCCGGCGCCCCAGGCTGCTCAACCAGATAAGAGGCGCTCTGCTCCCGGAATCTGAGCAAGGAAGCCGGGCCCCCAGCGCGGACTTCTCGCCCCAAAGGCAGCTAGGCTGCCGCTCACAGAGGACGCGCTTCCCGGGAGCTTAAAGCTGCCTTGTCCGGGACACTAAGCCGGAAGCCGTGCCGCCCGCTTCCGCGCGCCAGCCGGAAGTGCCTGCCACTCGAGGCAAAGGGGCTTCCTGTGGGTCATGCATGCGGTTCGGCATGGCGGCCCCCTTAGCCGGGAAGAAGATCGTGTTTGTCACGGGGAACGCCAAGAAGCTGGAGGAGGTGCCGGGAGGGCGCGGGAGGCCGACCAGTAGGCGGCTGGGGGGTAGCGTGTGGCAGGGCCCGCTGAGGATAGGGCGGAGAGAAGCGGTCTCCAGGTGGAGGGGGCACGGAGAGGCGGACCCGGGCGTGTGGAACGGGCTGGGCCTCGTGGAGTGAAACAGCCTTGTGTGCGGAGTGGGGCGGCCGGTGGTTGGCCTTGATAGAATGAAGGCGTTGACACATCCGGGCTTGTGAGCTCGGGGTTGCGGGAGCCAAAGGAGTGCCGGGTCCATAGTACCTGCCCTCCCAGGGGTCACCTATTAAGCTAGACCCCAAACCGTGCCTCTTGACACCCCTCTGGAGCTGATCCAGGCCCCCCTGCGGACCCAGGAGTGCCAGACAACGCGTGGGGCAGGCATCCAAATTGAGCCGTCCACGCCCCACCACGGTTCAGAAATGTGGTCCTCAGCCTCTCCAAGCCTGTTTCCTTCTCTGTGAAATGGGGATGATTTGAGAGGTCTGTTTCACAAACCAGTTGGGTGGAGGAGTGAGAGAGGCAATGGATCCAGAGTTCCTGCCTCTGGGAATTTGTGGCTAGCTGTGAGGATTCTGCGGGTGGACGGATAGCCTTTGGCAGCAAGTAATAGGGACACCAGAAGTTTATATAAACCACCAGGTGACTTTTCCTAGTAATACAATGTTACAATGTGATGTCTCACAAGACTTGAGCCTCTCAAGGGCCTAGCTAGTCCTTGTAATTCTCTCTGGATGCTCATCCCTTTCCTGCTGGTGTTTTTCTGCTTCCTTCCCTCCTGCTGGAGGGGGCAGTGAGGCTTCTGCCATACATTAGCCCTGATTAGCTTTGCTTTGGTCAAGGGTTTGCCCCTGCTCAGTCAGCCATGGCCAAGGAGGTGAGTCATGGTGCAAAATCGGTGACATCCGCTAGATATGTCTGAGGCAGACGAGTGGGATGCAGTCATTAGGGGCCCCTTCATTTGTCTGCGGTATAGAGAATGATAGCACTTCTGTACCAGTACAAGGTGTCCTACTCAGGAGCCAGAGCCCTGTGCTAACGAAAAGTTTGGGATCTTGAGGCCAGACCAGTCAAACAGACAAGTAGTGACACGCTGAACAGAGCACCATCACAAAGGAAATTCTGTTGAACAGTTCTCAAAATACAAATATTTGTAGGGGCGCCTGGGTGGCGCAGTTGGTTAAGTGTCTAACTTTTGAGCTTGGCTCAGGTCATGATCTCACAGTTGGTGAGTTCGAACCCTGCATCAGGCTGTGTGCTGATGGCATGGAACCTGCTTGGGATTCTGTCTCTCCCTCTCTCTGCCGCTCCCCAGCTTGTGTGCTCTCTCTCTCAAAATAAATAAATAAACTTAAAAAAAAAAAAAGGAAGGAAAGTTCAAAATATAAATGTTTGTGATCTAGTTAACATATACTTTATTTATTTTTTTTTTTTTTAATTTTTTTTTTTTCAACGTTTATTTATTTTTGGGACAGAGAGAGACAGAGCATGAACGGGGGAGGGGCAGAGAGAGAGGGAGACACAGAATCGGAAACAGGCTCCAGGCTCTGAGCCATCAGCCCAGAGCCCGACGCGGGGCTCGAACTCACGGACCGCGAGATCGTGACCTGGCTGAAGTCGGACGCTTAACCGACTGCGCCACCCAGGCGCCCCCATATACTTTATTAACGCATTAAAGGATTCAATCTAGCAGTGTGTAGTTAACCATACTTTTATTCATTTATTATTTTTTAATGTTTATTTATTTTTGAGATAGAGAGTGACAGAGCACGAACGGGGTGGTGGGGGGGTAGAGAGAAGGAGACGCAGAATCCAAAGCAGGCTCCAGGCTCTGAGCTGTCAGCACAGAGCCCAACTCGGGGCTCAAACTCACTTAATCGTGAGATCATGACCTGCACTAAAGTTGGAGGCTTAACCGATCGAGCCACCCAGGCACCCCTGTTACCATAATTTTAAAAGAGTATTGTAAATATTGTGAGATTCTGCTATAGCTATAATGGAATATGACAACATGTGTGATTTTATTTTTTATTTTTAGAGAGAGTGAGCAGAAGAGAGGGCAGAGGGAGAGAATCCTAAGCAGGCTTCGCACTTACTATGGAGCCTGATGCAGGGCTCAATCCCACAACCCTGGGATCATGACCTGAGCTGAAACGGATGCTCAACCCCACATGTGTGATTTTAATAGATTTAAAGGTCACAGGAACTGCTGATGCTGCTTTGGTTTTCTATATTCACAATTGGAAAAGATGCTAAATTTCAGCTAGGGAGTAGTGAAAATAAAAAGGTATTTTTTCCCATTCAGGTTTACAGGCTTCTTGAATTCTGGGTAACCCCTGATCGAGAACTGGAATAGGAGGCTAGGTAGAGTTGCAGGGAGCGGGAAGAAGGGGAGAGGGTATTCCGGGTAGCTGGTTAACATGAACAGAGAGACCTGAAGTAGGAGGGGTAGGAGGCTGAGCAGATGGGGAAGCTGACCTGCTGGAGTGGGGCCCTGAAGTCTGGAGTGAGGCTCATGGGCCTAATTTGGTAAGCCTGAGGGGACTGGCCCGAGAATTACCTGAAGAGAAAAGTGGACGACAGCTTGTGTCGTATGGGGAAATTGTTAACAAATGGTGATAAATGTTCTTTCATTTTGGAACAGGTCATTCAGATTCTGGGAGATAAGTTTCCGTGCACTTTGGTGGCACAGAAAATTGACCGTATGTCTCTGTTTTGTTTTATTTTTGAAAACTCGTTCCATTTCTCTGTCTCCCTGTGACCTGACTCTCTGTGTGTCTGTTTCTCCAATAAGTGCCAGAGTACCAGGGAGAGCCTGATGAGATTTCCATACAGAAGTGTCAGGAGGCAGCTCGCCAGGTGCTTGTTCCTCGCGTGTCCCTTACTTGTTCCTCTTGTCCTGGGGGCTCCTGGGGGCTGTGCCTGCTGGGCTCAGGCAGAGAATAATAGGGTGGGCACAGTTGGTCAAAACTTCAAGGACCTGCCCAGGCCAGCTAGAGTGGGGCCAATTAATGTTTCTTTCTTCTCAACATTGACTGCATAGTATCTCCCAGACCACCACACACACACACACACACACACACACACCTGTCTGATTTTCAGATACATACATTCCAGTCCCTACATTGTCCCCACACACATCTATCTACCGCTGCGCTCACACATCTCTGTGGAATTGAGAAAGAGCACTTTATGAAGAGCCTGAGTGTGAATCTCAGCTTTCAGCTCTCCTGTTGCTGTGCCTGGAATAAGCTTTACAACCTGCCAAGTTTTTGGTGTTCCTATCTCTAAAGTGAAGATAAGAGATTACCCAAGGGCTGTTTCCTGTAGCTGTTTCCTGCTGCTATAGATCACAACTAGCTGTGTGTCCGGCCCCAGCCAGGGTGGCCTAGGAATTCAGGCTAGGGACAGGGCCTACTCTTGGTCACAGGTCTCAGGGCTCCATTTCCATGTGCTGCAGGTGCAGGGGCCCGTACTGGTGGAGGACACCTGTCTGTGCTTCAACGCCCTTGGGGGCCTCCCTGGCCCCTACATGTGAGTGCTCCCCTTGCAGGCGCCTGGCCACAAAACCACCTGAACTTTGAAATGATTGGTTACCTAATACTGTGGGTCATTCACTGTCTTGGTGTCAGCACCAATATTTCACATTGTCCCAAGAAGGGATTAGGGATGGGGGAGAGGCATGCCTTTCTTTCTTTTGTAAAGTGTGAGAATGTGATTGTGTAAGTGGAGATGGGCAAGAGGAACCCACCCGCTGGAGAGGTACATTCGTGGCAGATCAATTTCAGGAAAAAGGAAATAAGGAAGTTGAGATCTGAAAATGGATTTCCTTAAAACTATCCAGTGCCCTGGACACCCTCAGATGGTCCTTGTGTATCTCTAGGATACAAATACCCCGATTTGAATACCCTTGGCCGGGGTTGGAGGACATACGCACAGAAGTGCTTTTGCTGGGTTTTGGATATGTATATGTTGAGCTTTTGGATCGCCAGTATGTCTGCCAGGGCAGCTGCACCTTACGTATATTGCACCATACCCTCACCAGCGCTTATTAGGGCTTCAGTGTTTTGCGGTGTGGGGGATGTGAAGTGTTAACCACATTTGGTTTTAGTTTGCATTTTTCTAATTACCAGTGAGGTTCAGGTCTTCATAGGTTTATTGATCTGTGCATTGCCTGTATGCCTCCATCCTTTTTCCTATCACTCCTCTTCATTTTGAATTACGGCATTTTCTGTCCTGTCATATGGCCGTCCCAGGGCTCTACTCCCTGGGGAGTGCAGCCCAGAGAAGATGGTAGGAAGCTCCAGCTGCTCCTGTTGTCTGATTCACCTTCGTTTCTCTTGCAGAAAGTGGTTTCTGGAGAAGTTAAAGCCTGAAGGTATTAATCTCCTTTATTATCTCTTCTTTTATCTCTTGGGAATTGAGAATCTGGAGGTGGTCCAGTGGAGGAATCCCGACTAGTAATCAGGAATCTCAGGTTCTAGCCCCCACCATGGAGCCTGTGTTCATCTGTTTCACTATCTATAAGGAGCAGCTGCCACTCTCCCTACACACACCCAGTTCCAGGGAGCTCTGAGAAGATGGGAGTGGGAGTGGGGGTGCTGTGAGTTTTGGAGACAAAGGCGCTGCAGTTTATTCTGGCTGAGAGGGCTGGCCCTATTGACTGCTGGCCTGTCCTTGCCTTAGCGAGGGCCTGGGCTGGGGGCTGGGGGACTGGCCGCCCCTTGCATACCCTGTCACGTTGTGGGCCAAAATGTCCCTTCCTTAGGTGCTTTAAAAACACTTTATATTATGGAGCATTTCAAACATATACAGTAGTAGAATAGAATAATGAGCTCCATGTGCCCGTCACCCAATTTCCAGGGTTATAAGCACGGAACCTATCTGACGACATGTATAAGCTCCCCAAATTTGGTGGCTCCCCCATCCAGGGACTCAGGGATGGGGAGTAAGGCTGGGAGCTGAGCTGCACAGCCATCACTGTATCCCCCCCGCCCCCCCCCCCCCCCCCCCCCCCCCACAGGTCTCCACCAGCTCCTGGCTGGGTTTGAGGACAAGTCAGCCTATGCGCTCTGCACGTTTGCACTCAGCACTGGGGACCCCAGCGAGCCAGTGCGCCTGTTCAGGGGCCGGACCTCGGTGCGTATGAATAATAGTTCCCCCATGTGCCGCCAGAGGGTGCTGTGGCTTGAGCCGATGGCCCAGGGTCTAATGCAGGAGGGTGGTGGGAAGGGCCCTCCTGGCCAGTTAGTTCCCAGAGCTTTGCCCAGGCATGCCCCTGGGCATGACAACCAGAAGTGCTGTCAATCCCCAAATCTATTTGACCTCTGAGGCTGTTGTTTCTGGGATACACACAGTGGCTCATGACTGTTGAGGCCTGGTATACCTAGAGCTCTGCACTGTGTGCCCTTCTAGGAAGCAGATCTGGAACTGAAGGTGACAACTCCCAGAGCTACATGGACAACCCCAGTTGCTTCCAGCTCAAGTCTTTTTATCCAACTGCTGAGGCTATAGCTTCCCTTGAGCATCTCACAGCCTTTCCAACTTTTCATGTTCCTGTGCAATCTTCTTCCCCTAGCTCGTTCCTTCCTTGGCTGCCCTTGAACACACCCATGCCTGCCTAGCACACCCTTGGGTTCAGAAACACACCCCTGTGCTTCTCACAGGGTCCAGACCACCTTCTGGGCTGGTCTGCTCCCCCGACAGTGCGGCTGTTCCATCCTTGTGTCGGGAGGATGCATTCTGGCACATCACTCCTCTGCCAGTCCCTTCTCATGATAAGATCCAGAGTCTCCTGTGGCCTGCAGAGCCATACCCCAGAGGCTCCTCTGGGGGTTGCCCACAGACATCTCATCATGCCCTGCTGGTTACATTTTTTTTTTTTTTTTTTTTTTTTTAATTTTAGAGAGTGTGTGTGCAGGGGAGAAGGGGCAGAGGGAGAGAGAGAATGTGTGCCCTGTTGTACAACAGATCTCTAGAACTTTTTCATCCTGCAAAATTGAAACTAAAACTCCCCCTTTCCCCTCCCCACTAAACCCTGGCAACTGGTATTCCACTTTTGTTTCTAAGAGTTTGGCAACTTCAGGCCCCTCCTATAAGTGGAATCCTACGTACAGTATTTGTCTTTTTTGTGGCTGGCTTATTTCTTAGTATAATGTCCGTCATGGATCATTTGTGTTGTAGCATGTGACAGAATTCCTCCTTTTTATTGAGGCTGAATAATATCCATTGTATGTATATTCACATTTGTTTTGTCCATTTATCCATCGATGGGCGTTTCAATTGCCTCCACATTTGGCTATTGTGAATAATGCTGCTGTGAACATGGGTGTGCAGATACCTCTTGAGATCTTGTGTTCAGTTCTTTTGGCTGAACAGAGCCAGGATTGCTGGATCATAATTGCTGGGAAAAATTAGTCGTAGTTGTCTGCTACTTTCACAGAAATGCTCTCTAGAAAATCAGAAGTATGAATGACTGCAGGCCCTGCTAATGGGGCTTGCTCCCTGGGGTCCCCGTTCCCTATTTCCTGTTGTCTCCGCACCTCTGGCTGCTTCACGCACTTTGTTGCTGGCCAGCCTCTGCTTTTGCTGAGGTGGCTTTGTTTCTTCTGGTTTTGTTCTCACTCGAGCTTTCTAAACCCAGTCACGTTGTCTTTTCTGCAACGCCCGTGCCAAGCCCTTCCCCATCGGGTCCTGACACCGGCTGTGTCTACCACCTGGAGTGTTCTTGCCCAGCACTGTATGTGGCTAAAGTATCTCCTCATGGAGTTCCTCATCTAGGTTACTCCATGCTGTTGTTCTTGAGCCCAGCTTCCTGTCTGTTCCCTCAAAGGCACTTTGCATTTGGTAATCGTTAATCTGTTGACTGGTGGAAAGCCTGTTTTGCGTAATAGACCCATTCTATGAGGGTAAGGCTGGGCCTGCTATTACCCAAGTGCTGAGAACACTACCTGCCCCACCATTCGTGGTGTGGGTGACGTTCAGAGTGGTCAGCTGTGGGCCTCGGTCACACAGCTCCCCACTAGCAGTAGCAGAATTTGCCTTTTGTCTGAACAGTTTGGCAGTTATGGCTACTGGCTCATCCTCATCCTCTACCGCTTCCCTTGTATTTATTTTTTTTTAAGTTTATTTACTTTGAGAGAGAGAGGGAAAGACCAAGAGAGCAAGTAGAGGAGGAGGAGAGGGAGAGGGAGAGGGAGGATCTGAAGCTGTAAGCACAGAGCCTTACGCAAGGCTCAAACTCCTGAACTGTGAAATCACAACTCCAGCAGAAACCTAGATGAATGCTTCACTGACTGAGCCACGCAGGCACCCCTTCCCTTGTATTTTTAAGATTATTATTATTGTTATTATTTTTAAGTTTTTAAATTTATTTTGAGAGAGTCAGAGCACGAGCAGGGAAGGGGCAGAAAGAGAGGGAGAGAATCTCCAACAGGCTTCACGCTTTCAGTGTAGAGCCCAGTGCGGGGCTCGAGCTCATAAACCGTGAGATTGTGATCTGAGCCGAAATCGAGAATCTGAAATCAAGAGCTTAACTGACTGAGCCACCCAGGAGCCCCTTATTATTTTTTAACTTTTATGGCAACACGACAGCTCATGATGCTGAGTTAAATTGTTCTTTGTTAACATTATTCTGTTGGAATTTGCCTATTACAGCCAGTATTTACTGAACTCATTTGTGTATTGGACACTGTGCTAAGTGATTTCTGTTTCTTCATTTAATTATTAGGGCCTCCTTTGTATTTTGAGAAATGCAGCAATTTATTTCACTTAGCATAATAAAAATGAGCGCCTGGGTGGCTCAGTTGGTCAAGCATCCAATTCCTGGTTTCACTCAGGTCATGATTTCACTATTGTGAGATTGAGCCCCACGTCAAGGGACAGTGCAGAGCCTGCTTGGGATTCTCTGTCTCCCCCTCTCTACCTCTCCCCTGCTCGTGCTCTCTCTCTATCACTAAAAATAAAACATTTGTTTAAAAAAATTGAGTAGCAGGCAGAGGGCTTCTTTGCATAGTTTGGCACCTTATAACTTCTATTAAGAGAAAATGTTTTCTGTCAGTTTTTTCCAAGTTGACTTTCTTCTTTATTGAGGTCACAGTTTGTGAAAGCTAGGGAGGGCAGGTGACCCCAGGGGTATCAGTGTATCTGTGGGCTCAAGTTTGTCATTCTTCCATGTGTCTGTGTGTGTGTGTGTGTGTGTGTGTGTGTGAGAGAGAGAGAGAGAGAGAGCGAGAGCGAGAGCGAGAGAGAGAGAGAGAGAGAGAAGGGAGAGCTGCCCCACTGCATATTATTTGTGTATTCAGCAAACATTTGCAGGTACCACGGACCCCTTGAAACCATATCTTTTGAGTAAATGGGGCTTAACCAAACTGAACTCACACTGGCTACTACCCTTCTCCTAGTGCATCTCCTCTATGGCCAGTGACATACCTGTCCCTCCCTTTCGTCTGGCAGGGCCGGATTGTGGTGCCCCGAGGCTGCCGGGACTTCGGCTGGGATCCTTGTTTTCAGCCTGATGGATACGAGCAGACGTAAGGAGCTCCATTTTCTCCCAGGGATGTGGGGTCAGGATAGCCACAGTCTGGGTTGGGTCAGCGCCCCGCCTCAGTGCAGGCACGCAGGCACGGGCGGAGCCAGGCCACGGGCTGCCGTTCCAGCTGAAGGCAGCTCCGCTGGGGTGGACTCAAGGAATCCGAGTGGGCCAGTCTCCAGCGTAGGGGCAGCCGGGCGGAGCTGGGAGTCCTGGGCGCCCAGGCTCCAGCTCGCCATGGAGCAGCTGCAGGACTGCGGCGCTTTCCCCTTTCCGCCCTGACAGTTCTGTGGGATGATTCGGCTTCCCCATCTGGTTTGGAAAAGCGTTAATATTTATAGCCTCTGGTGGGCACCGCATGAAACCCCCACGGTGCCAAGCGTTCTCAGTGTGTCACGGGAACCCACCCCCTTTATTTACACTGGACATGTTGGCCATTATTGGAATCAAGTGTTCCAGGCTAGAGGGGCCCTTAGGGAGTGTGGCCTGGGGCCTCACAATAGCCAGACAGGGCTGAGGACAACATGAAGCCCCACCGTCCAAGAACGCAAGGGACAGAAATGCTCTATGTCCGCTCTGTTCAATCCAACATGTGGTTAGGGTGACTGAGGTACTGAAATTATTTTTATTCCATTGTGGTAGATTTCAATTCAAATGGCTGCTTGTGGCTAGTGGCCACAGAGCGGACAGCACGGCTCTAAAGTACCCAAGTGGGGTGTGGGATTCTCACCTCACTAGAGTCCTGATGTGGAGGAGTGGCCACTGGCCGGCTGTCCCGTGCCACCCCCGCAGTACATGAGAGGAGACTGTCATATTTGCTCTGTCAGGCCCCACTGCTTCCTGTCAACAGATGACAAAGCTGATCAAATATGCAGCTTATCCCCCAGTCCCTGGCTTCCCTTAATGACTTTTGGACAGTAGAGCAAATCTAACATCTTTCCGCACTCATTAATATGGGTTTCCAGCTACAGGGGAATTTAAAAATCTCTCCAGTTTTTTAAAAAATTAACCCTGGCTGTCAGGAGCTGGTGGCCCCGCCACCCTTTCCTGGTGACTCCTTGAGCTTGGGGCTCCGGGACCCGTGAAGGATGCACACCCCCTGAATCCGGGCTCCTCTGAACTGCTGCTGTTGCCCCTTAGGTACGCAGAGATGCCCAAAGCTGAGAAGAACACCATCTCCCATCGCTTCCGGGCCCTGCTTGAGCTGCAGAAATACTTTGGCAGCCTGAGTCCTCCGGTAGCCGGTGACAGTCGCCCTGGCGGGGGATCTGGGGAAAGCTAGCCCGAACCTCCCCCATCAGGCACCCCTCCAAGTACTTCCTTCAGGGTTCCCACTTGCTAGGGGCGTTGAGACCACCTCACCAGCCCTGCTTGGAGGAGCAGCTGGCTCTGCTTGGAGAAACTTTGGGCAGGGACACCATTTTCTTGCCCTCGGGGATTCAGTGGTCCCTCCTGCAGCCCCTGGCTTAGGATCCTAAAAGGACCTTGGATGTTATCCTGGCCACATCAGGATGGAGGTTTCGGGAAGAACCACACAAATAGCCCTAGATGTGTAAAAAATGCAACAAGTAAGAGTACTGGAAGACACTTGTCTCCAAAATAAACGATACGTCCATTTTGAAACCTGCCCTGGGCAGTTGTCTGTCTCCCGAGTCCCTTTTGGCAGGAGCAGGAAACCTCTCAGGTTGGGGGTGATGGTGGGACAAGGGCGGCAGCTGAGGGTGCTGGAGTAGTGCATCTTTCCTTTCGTTCTTGACGTCTCTGATCACAAGCTGATCTTTTCTTGGCCAGATCCACACCGCCCACCCACCCATTGTGGGATGCCACCACCCAGCTGGCCTTCATGGTGTTTGCTGGGTTGGGGACAGGCAATGCAGAATGTTGAGTGCTGTTGCAGTATTTCACTATGGCATTAGAGCAGCCAAAGTGTTGGTTTATGATTATAATGCCAAGTTCATTTGTATGGCAGGGGAACAGGGTGGAATCTTGACCCCAGTGGGATGACATGACATGGTTCAGCCTGGGGCCTCCAAGCTTTTCGGGAAGCTTGTCTCAGCTGCCCCAGGTCCTCGCTGTGACCCAGTGAAGCCATTTTCTGGACGGGACTTTAAGGGGCCTGGGGTGGCTCCCTTTCCTTCCCTGCAGGTTTCTCTGATAAGGAGGAGGTGCCCACCCTGAGGATATTCAGAAAAGCCTGTTGTGTGCAATGGGGGAGGGGAGAACATAATGCTGGGAGTCCCTCCCGGGCTTATTTCTGTGCTCACAGGCAGCTCTGGAGAATGTCACTTCCAGTCACTGTTCCTCAGTCCTGGCAGCATGGCCCAGGGCCTGAGTTTAACTGTTGTTTCCTCCCTGAAACTGCATCATTGTGTGTGGGTGAGGACAGAACAGCATTCCTTTGCTCCCCACTTGCCTGTGAGGCTCAGCTGGCTTATCTCCCCAGGAAGTGCCAGGGCCAGACCCAGCCTTCTCTAGTTGTCTCCTTGGTAGTGAGTGACGTCTGACTGGGCTCAGGCATGGGGTACTGGGGACCTGTCTGCTCCTGGCCTGGTGATTCTGGATAAGGCCCTACCTGCAGGGGACACCTAGGCCCCTGGGGAGGGGGCCCCAAAGGATCATGAGCCACATGGATGGAGTGGGGACCTGGGGCTTAGGGCAGGGCAGCCAACTCTTAAAGTGATGTCCTGGGTCCACAGGACACCATCCCCCTTTGTTAACCTTGAGCTACCCATCCCCGCACACAGCGCCGTGAGTGTTCGGACCCACGCCACCTGCCCAGGAGCAGTCGCGCAGTTGGAAGACGGGTCTTGATTGTGCCCGGTCCCCATTCCTCCAGTCAGCGAGCCAGGGGATACACCTCTCCCGCTCTGCCATCCATCCAGCCAGGGCAGGGTCATTGTTGCCAGTTACAAGTGGAAGATACCATCTCACCGTCGGGTTGCATTTCTCAGGTACCCAAGGGCATTCTCGCCGCCTGTTACCGTTTGGATGCCCCCCACCACAGGTTTTCCTCTTTTCTATTGGGGGTTGGGAGTCATGGTCTTTTTTTGTTGGTTTGCAGAAATTCTTAGCATATCTAGTTATTAGAGGTAGCAGATGTCTCCCTTGGTCTGTGGTGTATTTGTCAAGCCAAAGTCCTGTAAGGTGTGTGATGGGGTCCGTGAGCCAGGTGCTCTACCACTGCCGGTGCCCCCGATATGGCCAGAGTCTCAGATCTGTATTCCCTGCTCCCGCCACGGACTCTGGCCAACCACCAAATGACCAAACCAGAAACACGGCACCTTCTCCCCTCCGGCAAACCAATCCCTGCATCCTGCCATTTGGATTCTTCCCACTTCAGTTCATCCCCACTCTCAGGGCCCTGGTGCAAAGTGCAGCCCCTGCCCCCCCCCCCATACCCCTACCCCCCAACGTATAAAATCTGTACCCACTCAGCAGAGGGGACACGTTGCAACTGCAGCTCTGACCTACGTGCGCCTGTTTTTCAATCTGTTGGGCTGCTCTGCAGCTGCCTCTGGGAACCCAGGCTCATGGCCATCAGCCCTGCTCTCTCCACCAGC
Organism: Leopardus geoffroyi; assembly: GCF_018350155.1. NCBI lineage: Eukaryota > Metazoa > Chordata > Mammalia > Carnivora > Felidae > Leopardus > Leopardus geoffroyi. Next base: position 29,984,009 of record NC_059336.1, read on the forward strand.
CATGGCCCTTCACTGGCCCCGAGGGCCCTCCTCAGGGCCCTCGCACAGGCTGTTCCCAGAATACTTCCCCTGCAGTTTCCTGGCAACACAGCAGCACCAAGGCCTGGATCTTTCCGCATTTCCCTGTTGGACCAGCATCCACTGTGCGGGGTCGGAGGGGACAGTCCACAGACGGCGCTCCACAAACACCGGTCCTTTTCATTCCACCTTCCCTTCACGTTCTTTTATTCTCAGGTGGCCTTCTGAGGCCAGGGCAGGGTGGGACAACAGAGATGGAAGCGTAGAAACGGGAGCTTTATTCTCTAATGTGCACACAGCAAATTCCTTATACAATCAAGGAAATGGTTTCTCTTTCAGACATCTGACTCTTTTATCAAAAGAAAATCCGGCTTTAGTTCCACTCTGGGCAGAAGTTGTCCTGAGCAGTGTTACTGACCCAAGCGAAAGGCTAATGGGGACAGGGATGGGCACACGCCACGGAACCCCCCCCAACCTTGATGCCCAGATGTCCTAGGCCTGTTGGGACAGCTGGGAGGGAGTGCAGCACACAGGAACACCCCAAAAGACACCCGTACCTCTCCCCACATGGCTACAGTCAGCCTGGGAAGAGCCAAAGGGACAGGTGAATGGGACACGGCCAGGGCCTCAGTGTTCAGCATCCATGACGTCCAGGTACTTGGCTTCAATGATTCGGGGCAGCAGGTTGTAGCTGCGGGGACAACGAACAGACCGCAAGATGAGCACTGGGTCAGAGAGGAGAAGGCGGAGGCTACTCCCCGCAACCCCCCACGGGGCCAGGCTGGGCCCCTGTGGCCCACCGCCCACCCTAACCCATTGTCTCCCACCCAGTGGGGTCTCTGCTGCCTCTGCCCGCCGTCCCGTACCGGATGGGGATCATGACGATCATGATGAGGGGGAAGATCATCTTCATGTAGGGCAGGTTGCTCATGCCAAAGGCACAGAGCAGCAGCAGCTGCATGACCTGCAGGCCTGTGAAGTAGTGGATCTTCCGCTGGGGCACCCTCCGGATGTAGTGGGTGGGCGGGTACGAGGTCTGCGGGGCGGCAGGGGCCAGGTGTGGGCAGGTCTGGAACTGGACCTCCCTCCCCCACCCCTCATTCTCCAGGCCGGACACTCACCTGGTCCTTGAGCAGCAGGGCCACGCGCTCAAAGAGCTGGTTGCCGTCAATGGAGGTGAGCGCGATGTAGAGGAAGAGGCTGTAGAGCACCGGCTTGGGGATCCACTGCAGGGGGAAGGGCAGCAGCAGGAGGGAGAAGCCCACCAGGATGCTGGCACCCAGCGTAGTCAGCCGTGTCTCCTTCACATTCACGATCCTGTGCGGTCCCAGAGCGCCAGATCACCTCCGGCCCTGGTGTGCGGGGCATGCCGCCCCCCCACCCCCGCCTCAGGTCACACGTGGGGCCCTGGGCCCTTTCACTTCTGGGGCCCTAGTCTCCTGAGCCGTATCCCTTCCTAGGTCACAGGTGGCCCAGGGTTACCCCCACCTCAGGGTCCACATGACTTGCCTCCGGCCTCCAGGGACCACTCTCACACTCACGTCTCGTAAATGTGCCCGTTCTCCACACGCTCCTCCACCATGGCCAATGCCCGCACGTGCAGTGGGGAGTGGGGGTAGGCGGCATGGATCCAGGGCAGCCCAAACAGAGACAGCCCACTGTTGATGATGGCGATGAGCAGGAGGTCCCAGTGGTAGGCGGTGCCCTTCACCAGCCTGCAGCGGACAGGGGCACGTGTGGCGGGACACCCGTGGCCCCTCGGAGGGCCGGGCACGCACTCGCCCCTCCCCACCCAGCCCCGCAAACCTGTTCTCTGGGGCATTAGCCAAGGCAGCCACCAGGTTCTGCTCAATGAAGAAGAGCAAGGAGAGCAGGAAGCCCAGGCCCATGGCACTGGTGACGGCGCCCAGGGACAGGGAGTGCATCTCGGCTACCTCAAACAGGCTCTTGCTGGGGTTGTAGCGGAACTGGCTCACTGCAGCAGGGTACAGGCTCCTGCTCAAGCCTGCAGCCCCGAGGAGCAAGCCCACCCCACCGCGGCCCCTGCCTGAGCCCAACTCACTTTTAATTTCCCGGAAGCCGTAGGAGCAGATGAGGGAGAAGGTGAGCACCGAGATGGGCAAGGCACAGTCTGACAGGATCTCCCTCATGTAGGGGTGCAGGTAGGGGCTGGGGACGCAGGTGGGTGTATGAGCGCGGCCTGGGGGCCGGTGCCTCCTTCCCCTCACCCCGAGGCCCCCCTCACCTCTTCTTGAACTGGTAGAGGGTGTAGCTCAGCCACAGCGTGCCCAGCATGATCAGGAGGCTCAGTACAGCAGTCTCCCGGCCCGGGTGCTCAGTACCAGGGCCGCTTACGGAGGTCAACTCCAGGGGGCTCGCCAGGAGGCTGGTGTTGAGGGCGGTGTGGAGGCTGGTGTTGAGGCTGGTGCCGAGGCCCAGCAGGCTCACCATAGAAGTGTTGTCTTCATGGTGGTTCCCAAAGTTGTCATAGTAGTACTTCTGGAAGACTATACAGGCCAGCAGGCCTCAGCCATCGGGGCTCTGGGAGACTGAGGCCCAGCTTCCTCCTGGATGTGGGGCGGAGGGGGCCCTGAGGGGAGAAAAGGCTTCTGGGGGCAGGGGGGAAGGGAGGGGGCTGCCTTTCTCTGTCAGCCAGGACCCCCTTGACCTGCCTGTCCACCCCCCACCCCCATCTCTGACAGTGGCTCACACATGGCCCAGCGCCTCTGATCCTGCCTGAGGCAGCCCGGTCACCCTCCATTACATGGGGCTGCTGCTCTCTGCTAGTCACAGGTCTCCAGAGCACCCTGGACTGTGGCAGTAGCCTCAGCTTGCAGGCTGCTTGGCTGCCCTGGTCACAGCCCACAGTTCCCCTACTCAACTGAGCTCCCCCTGCAGCAGGTAGCCACCAGCTAGACACTCACTTTTAACCATGCCCTTGACAGCATCCAGCATGAACGTGATGGAAATGAACAGGGCAATGATCTCTTCTGTTGACCTGCCAGGGCGTGATAATGCCTCAGCGAATGGGGGTGAGTTGTCAGGGGGCCACAGGGTAGGCTTCCCTGAGCCTCTGCACAGCCCCCCATCCTCCTGCCATGGAGACCAGGGTCGCATGCTTCTCTCCTGGGGCAGTGATATGGTGGGGGCACCCCATCCACTGCAGAGCTACAGGACCTCAGAGGCCAGCATGGAGGCTGACCAAGCTCCCCGGCCTTGGTCGCCCTCCTGCTTGAGGGTCCCAGCAGCTCGGGGAAGGCTCTGTCACCTCTTGAAGAGACTCATGAGCAGGCTGAGGTTGAAGAGGGAATAAAGCGCGAGAAAGAAACTGTTCCACAGGCCCGTCCACGCGTAGAAGGTGTTGAAGTCCAGATCGTAGTCGTCACAGATGCCAGAAATTACTGCAGGCAGCAGGGCAGGGGTGGGAGGTCAGGGCCAGGCTGGGGCCAGGGACCGTGGGAACCACCTTCCCACCGGAAGGGCCACTGCACCTTGGATGTAGAGGGCCAGGGGCGCAGTGGTCAGCAGTACCACCAGCGGCTGCCCAGAGAAGAGTGCGTACAAGAGGCCTCCAATGCTCTGCCCTGCTATGGTTTTCTGCACATCTGAGAAGTGGGGGAAGGGGAGGTCAGGCAGGTGCCGCAGTGCTTGGCCCCCCGCCACACCCTCACCGGCCTCCAGCCCCTCACCAATGGCCCCGTTCGTGTTCTCATCGTTGAGGGACCCAAAAGCGATGGTAGGCAGGAGGCAGGCAAAGTAGAGGAACAGGGTGGTGGTGATGTATTTGCCCACAGCCTTATTTTTGCCGATAATGCCTGGGAATGGGACAGGACAGAAAGTGTGTTGGGGGATGCAAGACAGGCACATGTGTCGTCCTGGGACCTAAGCCGTAGGCTGAGCTCTCGGGGGGACGACAGGGCCACCTACCGTCAGTGAAGTCCAGTGGGTACACAGGGAATCTGCGGGCAATGTCCTCCCGGATGCCCTTCCCCATAGGGAGAAAGTCCTTGTGCTTCGGGGGCTGGGCAAGAGGACAGATGTCCGTCAGCCCTGAGGCCCATGGCCCATGCCACAGGCCACTCGCCCACGCCCTCCTCTCCCCTGTACCTGTGGGGATTTGTGTATGCTGATGGAGTTCATGTAACCCTTTGTCCCGATGGATGAACGCTGCCTCTCCATGGTGAGCAGCTGTCTCTGATGCACCAGAGCCTCCTTGAATTCTTCCTCCGTGCGGGTGTTCAGGAGCTTCTGGCGGAAGGTGATGTCCAAGAACATGGTGGCGAATGTGCGCCCCACCTCAGCTGCAGTCTTGGTGCTTTTCTGGGGGCAGAGGACAGGAGAATCACATCTGCAGCTCGAGAGTGGGGGGCACCCTGCCCTGCCCATCACTGACAGCCCGAAGCATGTGGCAAGTGCCCCCCACTGTGAGCTGGCAGCAAGTTTTGTCCCCCAAAGGTCAAGTGTTAGTGGACTCGACCATGATTCCCACCAGGTCAGCAGATCACTAGAACCACAGGCAGTCTCAGAACTTCCTTAAAAAACTCATGAGTGGGGCGCATGGGCAGCTCGGTCGGTTAAGCGTCCGACTTCGGCTCAGGTCATGATCTCACGGTTTGTGAGTTCGAGCCCCACGTCGGTTTCTGTGCTGACAGCTCAGAGCCTGGAGCCTGCTTCGGATTCTGTGTCTCCCTCTCACTCTCTACCTCTCCCCCGCTCATGCTCTGTCTCTCTCTCTCCTTCAAAAATAAATAAAAACATTAAAAAAAAAAACAACTCATGAGTTATGGGGCGCCTGGGCGGCTCGGTCGGTTAAGCGTCCGACTTTGGCTAAGGGCATGATTTCACGGCTTGTGAGTTCGAGCCCCGCGTCGGGCTCTGTGCTGACAGCTCAGAGCCTGGAGCCTGCTTCGGACTCTGTGTCTCCCTCTCTCTCTCTACCTCTCCCCTGCTCATGCTCTGTCTCTCAAAAATAAATAAACATTAAAAAAATTAAAAACAAAAACCTCATGAGTTCTTATAAACTGAGGTAGTGGTATTGTCCCAAGGAACACAAATCTGTATAATCATGGATGATGAAATCACAGCGATGGAGAAGAACATTCACCCAGCTCCGTTTCACTAGTGGTATTTGTACAGTCTGCAGGTATCTATGTACGTACGTATGTATGTAGGTTCGATGCCCAGCGCAGAGCCCAATGTGTGGCTTGAACTCCCAACCTTGAGATTGACACCTGAGCTGACATCAAGAGTTGGACACTTAACCAACTGAGCCACCCAGGTGCCTCTGGTTTATTTGATTTTCAGAGGGGCTCCAGGCCTGTCAAGCCTTCCCCTTTCCTGACTAAACTCAACTTTGTCCATGAACTTAGGGTCCAGCCTCTACCATGGCAACCTGTCCCCTGAGAGCAGTATCTGCCCCTTCAGGCTGCCCCAAAGCAGTAGTCCCAGGGCCGACCAGCCCACACTCTGCTCCCGTTAGCTTTAGAACAGTCTCGTTCTCCCGGGGAGGAGCCAGGCGTCGGGCTGGTTGGCCTGTCACGAGGCACCAGTCTAGCCGCTCAGCCCTGGGGATACTGTCTCTTCCACTGCTCTGGCCACCTGGCCAGCTGTTGCCCTCTCTGACCCATGAGATGCCTACTTCCCTAAATTCTCTTTCCCTCTCACCAGCAGAGTAGCATTCGGGGAGGCTCACAGCACGTCTGTGAAATTGCTGGGGGGCACCCGCTTTCCCTACAGAAAGCCTACGGAGGAGGGCCATGCCAAACTTGAGTCTGTAATAGAGGCAAGGGCAGAATCATCAAGAAGCTAGACGAAGTTGAAGCATGAAGGCCCTTCTCAGTCCTGGGCAGCAGCCTTAGCCGTTTTCTATTTATGATTTTGAAATCTTTTTCCTTGAGGGACTCCTGGGTGGCTCAGTTAAGCGTCTGACTCTTGATTTCGGCTCAGGTCATGATGTTGAGATTACTGAAATCGAGCCCCACGTTGGGCTCCATGCCGACAGTGTGGAGCCTACTTGGGATTCTCTCTCTCTTCACCCCTCCCCTGTGCACGCTCGCTCGCTGTCTCTCAAAATAAATAAATAAACATTAAAAAATCATTTTCCTTGAAAAAAGACTCCTCGAACTATATCAGCCTCAGCTCCCACAAAAGCAAGGTGCCCCTGACCAGGGGGGTGTATAGCCCAGGCAGAAGCAGGGATCCTTGGCCAGCAAATCACAAAAGCGACCAACTGAAAGGACTGGGGTGGGGGGAGGCCAACGACAAGCTCCCGTATTTGAGGGATACGCATTTTAACAAGTATCTCTTTTCAGTCAAGAAGGAAATACAACTTCCCGGGCAACGTCTGGGGGAAATTAGGGCTTGACGAGGACCCAGCAAGGACGCTTCAGAGAAACTCAGTAGGGCGGATGTGACGGACAGTGTGAGCATGAGCCCCGGACTGTGGGGTTCTCCGGCACATGGAAGAGACGCCTCCAAGAAGAGGGCCAGGTAACCTGGAGCCTTCCTTCCCAGGAGCCACCGCGAGACCCCCTACTCACCATCTTGGGCGGGGCCAGCACCAGGATGACGAATCGCACCTCACACGAGTTCTCCCCCCAGTTCTGTGGGCGAACCAGCCGGCTGATGCACACGTGCCGCTTCTGCAGGGCCTTGGAGGTACAGCTGCCGGGGTGGGGAGGGCACGCAGCACACAGTTGGTTGTCACCTTGGGAGCCGGGCTCCTGGAACCCCTAACTCTGACCCCCCCAGTGACCTCTCTTAGGGAGAGAAAGAGACCAAACGGGACAGAGTGCCCACACCCTCTGCCCTCAGACCCGGGGGGGTCAGGCTGAGCCGCGGGGAGGCCCGCTGTGGTGTCCTGGCAACTCACATGATGCAGATCCAGGACTGCTGGTATTGCACCCCTGTGGCCGTGGCAGTGACCCCTTGGATGGTGTCTGACAGCAGGTGGGCTGAGGCCGGAGTGAAAGGGGTAAGAGGGTCTGCCAGCCCGCCTCCCTGACCGCCCCTGCCCAGTCGGGCAGCTGGGCCTCACCTTTACCCTCCATGGGAGCCCCGGCATCCGTGAAGAGCATGGCCATGAACAGGCGCAAATTGCAGTCGGGCTCGGTGTTGTGGGGGTCGTGGGCTAAGCGGGACAGCATGGCCCGCAGCACATCATCCAGCGAGGTAGCCGTCTCGTTCAGGATGATGCTGGCCCGTGCCAGGAAGCCGTCGAGGTCCCGGTGTGCACGTACCTCTTCCTCAAAGTTCTTTAACTTCAGGTACTGTGGGGACCCCCACGCACAGAACCACGGAGGCCCGTGAGTGCGATCCGCCGTCGCCCCCTGGGCCCTCTCCTCTGTGCTGGTCCCCTGGCTGCCCCTGCCCACCAAGACCAATACCCCTTCCAAGAGGGACAGCCCGGCACGGCGGGCCCCCGCAGCCAGGCCGAGGGCCGGTGTGAGACCCCTGTTGAGTGTGACGGGGAGCAGCCACCTCCCCCCACCCCACCCCCCCTTTGATCAGTGGCCCAGGACCAAGTGTCCCCTGTCCTGCAGACGGGCCACTCACCTTGCGGGAGGTGTGTAGGAGCCCGCAGCCGCCCGGCGACTCACTCTCGGCTAGAGGAAAGCGGGAGGGCTCAGGGGGCCGCCCCGCTTCCTCGGGACTCTTGGCGGAGCGCGGCCGTGTCTGCCCGGTCCCCGGTGCCCTGCCCTCCCCCAGCCTGGCCCTGCTACGACCCCCATACCAGCCTGGGCGGGCTGCACCTCCAGGTTGACGTTGACAAAAAAACGGATGCTCTCGCCAGACACAATGGAGGAGGTGACCGTGTCGAAGGCCTCATCCCCCAGGTTCTCCTCACGGGTTTCCGAGGCATCGTCCATGTCACACTTGAGGTAGCCTAGAGGCCCAACCACCACCGAGAGAGACCCCCCCCAGAGAGGACCCGGCAGTCAGTGCTACACACGCCAGAGGGAGGGGGCCCCTAGGCTGTCCCACTTGGTGGGACACGAGGAGCAGGGGCCCCTAGGCTGTCCCACTTGGTGCACTCTCCGTGAACGCTGAGGGAGGCCTCCTGTAGGCCCAGGAGGCAGACTATCTAGTCCCCGCCCAGCCCCAATCAAAGTATGGCAGCCAGCTGGCGGCCCGACCCAACTGCTTTCTCCAACATTCTTCAGCTGCGGGGAACCAGGGCCCTGCACTGCTCTGACCCACGTGCATCCTTCAGCTAGAGAAAAGTATGGTCATTTCGCAAGCTCTGGGCCAGGCACCTGGTGCAACGATGCAGGCAAGACTGGCCCCTGCCCTCCCAGAACCCCCAGATTACAGGACCTAGACCTGTCTGGCTCTCTAGGGGGGACCCAAGGGAAGCCGGAACTGCTGCGGCAGCCAGCCCCCTCCCCACCTTACTGGCACAGGGTTTTAGGGCGCTTCTTTCGGGGAGGGCATGTGGGTCGAAGCATCAAGGCTGAGAGACCCGGTCCAGACACCAGACAAGGTCCAGGAAGCAGGGGAGCCAGAGATACAGTCAGGGACTGACAGAGAAGGGGACCCCCCCCAGGAGAGACCCAATGGAGGGCAACAGGGGTGTCGTGGCACCTTGGGACTCCCAGTGCAGAGCCTGGTCTTAGTGCCTACAACTGCTCACAGCCCACACCCGCTTCCTGGTGACACGCGAGTGTTCCACTCTTGCTCCTCAAGACCTCTGGGATGACAGTTGGGGCCAGCTCTGCTACCCCTGCCCTGACCCCTGGTCCCTCAGGCCCGGTCCTACCCCCCACTTCTGATCTCACTCCTGAGGCCAGTTGGACAACGCCCCAGGCATGCCGGCGCCTGTCCTAAGAGCAGAGGGCTCCCCTCCCCAGAGGGCCTTCTTCAAGGCTCAGAGGAAGCCTCCTCTTTTGGCAAGTCCTCCTAGGTCCCTGCCGGCACCCCTTCCTGACTGCCCTGTTCCCCTGTGGTTCACCACGTGCGAGTGCTCCAGAAAAGGGGCTCTTGTAGCCCAGACCCCACCAATGCCTGACAAACACCTGTGCTGGGACGGGGAAGGGTCAGCAGCACGCCTACACCTGCCAGGCAGTGACTCACCCTGACTCACTTCCACTCTAGCCCATCGGTTTCCTCTGCACATCCCAGGCCCCGTTCCCCCCAGTGTCCTGTGCTCAGCCTGGGCCCTTTTGGGCAGGAGGTGCTAGGCCTTCCCTAGGAGGGCCCCCTAGCTCTAGGTCTACACTGTACTCAGAGCCCAGAGTCAAAAATTGTCCTTCCCTCCTTTGTTATGGAGTTCACGTCCATGAAAAACTCCTTCCTCCCCAGTCCCGGGCCTGTTTTGCTTAGACTACCCGGCTCCCCAGCCCCAACCTGCCCTAATCTCCCTTCTGTCACCCCCATCAGCACCCATTATTTCTGGCCACTGCATCATCATGCTGTCCCCTTCTCCCCTACTCTGGGTTCTACCTAGGACCTGCCCAGCTGATACTACCCAGTCCCTGAGACACTCCTAGGAGGCCATGTCCCCACCTATAAGCTGAGCCACACACCTAACCTGCCTACCAACAGCCTGGCACATGCAATCACCATGCCCTGGGGACCCTGGGTACCTGGGTATCATCACTCCACCCTATCCAAGCACTGTCCCACTGAACAACCCTCTGATGGCCAGGCCAGCCCCCCAGGTCTGGGCACAGGAGAGCCCAGAGACGTGGAGAGCGGGAGAGCTGGTCTGAAGGAAGCAGCAAAGCTGAAGCCCAGAAAGGTTAGGTTACATTTCGTTAGAGGGACAATGGCAGCCCTTGCCTCACAGAACTGGGCGGGGACTGAGGGATGTGGGCAGATACAACATGGCCTAACCAGAGCATTCCAACAGGGAACCAAGGGCGCTCATCTACATAGCCCAAGAGGGGGAACCGCCTGCCTTCCCAGATCCACGAGACCACCAGAGAGCCCTGTCAGTGTCCGAGGCAGTGTTAGCTGCCCCCTCCACCTTACCACGATCTCCCGGAGGAGAGGATCTAAAAGCATCCAGCACCAACAGAGGGCCACAGATGGGTGATCAATGCCATGGGTGCCCCAGTGGAGGAACTAGGTCTCTTGTGACTTTTGACCAAGGAGCTCTCTTAGACCCCCCCCCCCCCCACACACACACACACAGATGTACTCACCTACTACATCCTCAACGAATCCATTCTGGGACATTTCGGAAGAGGACTCTGCAAAGGAAACCCAAGAATTGTTACCAGCTACACGAACGAGCCCTGGACAGTGTCCCGTGTCCAACTGCTCCCCTCCCCACACCAACTCTGCTGACTCCTTACCCCTTCCCAGGTACCCAACCCAAGCCAACCTGGGGACAAAAAGTGTAGGGGGTAGTAGTAGGTAGGAGCCCCTTAAGAGGAAGCCAAGCCTGTTATTCTTCAGCCAATCTGCTAGGGTCTGCCCAGGTGGGAAAGGGGAAATGTTCTCAGCATGTTTCCTCTAGGAGTTTAACAGTACCCTCGCAGGATTCACTGCTTTTGCTACTCAGCACAGGCCGCCGGGACTGTTGGGAGGGGGCCCGTCCCTCCACCCTCCTTGTAGTAGCCGGCCTCCCTGGCCTCCCGCTTGCGCTGTTTCGCAGCCAAGCCCAGCACCTGGGCGGGGGCCTTCCTGGCGGCACATCGCGGCGCCTCCTACTCTTTCTTCGCACCCAGGGGCCATCAACACCCATCACACGTGCAGTCGCCCCCAACCGCACACGCCTGGGGTCACCGGGGGGCGACATGGCAACGGCCTCCTCCCCTGTGCCCCCCACGTCCCGGCCCTCCTGGGAGGCGGAGCCGTTGGTCCTCCAAGGAGAAGGCGCGGGGCGGGGGGTTGCGCGGGGGAAGGGGGCTCTGCGCGCGCTCACTGCACAGGGCCCCGGATGGTCCCGGCTGTTTGTGCCGCTCTGTGCGAGGAAGGAAGCGACAGGAGGGGCCGCGTGCATGAGAGGAAAGCGCTTCCAGACTCGGAGACCCTGGGGGCCGGGGGGGGGGGGGTGGGGGCGGGCAGGATGCGGACGGCCGCGCGGGACGGGAGCCGGGTCTGCATCCAGAAGGGAGGGGCTGGGGCAGTAAAGCTAGCATCCGAGGCCGCAGGGATGGCCAGAGGACGAGGGTGACGAGGGTTTGGAAGGGTGGGGGTGGTGCACACCTTACTCCCATACCGGGAGCCCCAAGTGCAGGTAAATAGTCCTACAAGCCCCAGGCTGGCCCTCAGGTATCAGAGCCGCGACGTAAAGAGTGCTGTGGTCTCACAGGGGACAGTCGGAGGCCCCCGGATCCCCCAGAATGGGCAGGCTTCTCCGCAGCGCCGGGGGCGAGAAGGTGTCCCTGGCAGAACGTAACCAGAGGTGGCAGCGTGCCCGCTGGGAAGAGGCCCGCGCTCGGGGTGCTAGGGACTCCACAGTTCCGTCCCAACCGCTTCCACGCCCCCACCCCTCCACTGGTTCAAAGACTAAGAATTTCAAGCCTGCAATAGAGCATTAAATCAAGCGCGCAGTGTCCACGAGGCCCCCTGGGCCTCCCTCCACCACCCGCGTAATCCCCCGGGCTCGGGCTCGGGCTCCCACTCCCCCTCGGGCCGAACTCACACCTGACCCCCCAGGGCTGGGAAGCCTCCACGACCCCCTCGCCCACCGTGGCCCGGGGTCTGTGCAAGCCGGCGGCATCCGCGTTCTCCCCGGTGCTCCGACGGCTCCGCGTCCCTTCCTAGCAGCCCTTCGCGGCGGAGACCGAACGGCCCTCCCGCCGCGCCCCTGCCGCGCCCGCCGGCTCCGCCGGCTCAGGCACCCACCGCATGGCTGGAGATGGAACAGGCGCCGGGTGGCCGCGGCCATGGCCCGGCGGTAGGCCGCCGGACGGCTGCACACACGCGCGCACGCCCGGACTCCTCACCCGGGATCTCCGGGACCCCGAATTTGGCATTTCGGGCGGGCCAGCGGCGGGAGCTGGCGACACACCCCCGCGCCGCGTCTGGGTCCTAATGCCGCTCCACGCCCCGCCCTGGTGCCGCCCTGGGCGGGGTCCCGTCCGCCCGCTCCGCGCCCTCACCCGCGCTCCTGCCAGTCCCCAGCAGGCTGTTCCCGGGAGCCCGGGGCAACTCAGCCAGAACGTGTAGATCGGGCTTCCTCGAGCCCGCGTGCCCTCCCAGGCGTTGCCGGATTAGGAGCTGGGCGGGGCTGGGAAGTTTCTGGGAAGAAGCTCGACGGGCCCAGGGACCCAAGGTGTTGTGCCTCTGTGGCGGGTCGTGGGAGGGCTTCTCCACAGTCGGCTTTATGCACGCTGCCGGCCCCCGCCCCACCCTCGGCAGGGGGCCTCGTCGGGGCCCAGCCCGCCAGCTGCCCCGCCCCCTCCATTCATCCCGGTCGCTCGAGCGATAAACCCTCCTTCTCCTCCTCCAGGAAGCGCACCCTGACTAACTAGAAGGGCGGGCGCGCGTTCCCTGGGCTACGCCCTAGTCCGCAAGGGCCAGCGGCGCTCCCGGTTCGGCGGCGTCGGATTTACTTTCTGCGCGCCTCGCGGTTCCTCTTCTGGCCTCGTTGCATCCCCAGCGGTCTCTTGGGTCAAGGTCTTGACTCGTGGCTTCTATTCTTCCATTACTCGAGGTGGCCCTGCCGTCCGGTTTTCCTTCCCGAACAGGAGGGAGCCCGACCTGGGGACGTACATCCGCCAGCGCCTGGTCTTCTGAGAGTCGAGTGTGTGTGAGTGTGTGTGTGTGCGCGCGCGAGCGCGTGTGTTTGTGTAGGGAGGCGGTGTTGCGCGCGGGCAGGCCCGCGTGCGCTGCCACAGGTTAGGCAAATCCAGCCCATACGATGAATCCCTGGCTTGATCCTCGGTGGCTTCTCAGCAAACGATTCTGCAGCCTTTGCGCCCCACTTTGACTCAGGAACTCTCCCCACCACAGTGTTTACCCCATCTCTTCACACTGCGGCTGCCAACCCGAGGACTAGCAGCGACGCCCCCCCCCCCCCCCGCCCCAACCCCCGCCCAGCCTCCTGCTGGAAATGAGTCCTCAGCCACGGTCCCCCAGGCATGGAAGAGAGGGGGCCGGGCAAGCAGAGTGTGAGCCCACCTCTGCGGAGGGGTTGCTCTGAAGCCCCCAAGGGCTCCTGGTGCCTTGGGGGAGCCCATGTCACAGACCGGGTAAGCCGGGCGGCCGGTTTCCCCTCCCAACAAGACAGTGTGCATTGGGAGGGAAGCCATGGGGGCATTCCTCTGCACATGAATGGCCCCGGAGTCGGGAGGGCTCTGAGCACCCTGCTCCTTACTACCAGAGGAGACGCGGAAATCTACCAGACTCAGGACTGGCTGGGGGCTGGCTGCATGTTTTCTGTGGGGCTGAGCAGGGCCTGGGAGGATAGACACAGGGTATTCCTGGGGAACCCCTGCACTCCACCCATGGGATCTTCTTTAGCTAGACCCTCAGCCTATTTTACCGACTTCCAGAGTCCTACAGGTGGAGAATGGAGGTTGAGGAGGAGCTGAAGGACAGATAGGCTGACTGCCCAGAGATTAAGGCTGGATGGGGTGGGTGGGTGCCAGGGTTGGACCCCTGAAAAGCCACCCATTTTGGCCCCTGTCTGGGAATGCTTAGGCTTCTGCATCTGTCTCCCTGTGTCAGCAACAGGTCCCAAACACCCAGACCTTCCAACCCACCTTCCAGGAAGCCACCCTGGATTGGAGGGGCAACCTCCTCCTGGATCTGGGACCTCACCACTTGGCTCACTGATGAAGCAGGAGCCCACAGCCAAGGCCTCCCTCAGGGGTGGATGGACCTGACTCTCAGAGAAACTGCCACTGAGCCCTTCCCTGCTTCCTGCCCTCTGCCCCTGCAGGTTCTGTTCCTCTGATTGCCCTGGAGAGAGGCCCCAGACCCCCCCAGAGCCCCCCCCATACCCCAGCATGAGAAGCTGTTTACTTTAACCCTCCCCCCCATCACCTGCCCTCTGTGCATCAGAGGCTGAGGGCAAACACAGGTGCCGCAGGTCTCCCAGCCTGTGCCCCGTCGGGTCCTTAACACAGGCAGGCAGCTAGGGATCCAAACATGGGCATACACATTTCCTCTGATTCTCTCCCTTGGGGTCTCAGACTTTACTGGGCTGTGGATGTGAACACTGGGTTCTACAAGGCACTTAATGGCTTTCCAAAGGCTTTCAACTCCATTTCCCCCATAAGCCTATAAGGCCTTAAGATTTTAGAATCTGGAGAAGTAACTCTATAGTATCTCATTTAAAAACACAAAATAGGGGTGCCTGTTTGTCTCAGTCGGTGGAGCACGCAACTCTTGATCTTGAGGTTTTGAGTTTGAGTCCTAAGTTGGGTGGACAGATTACTTAAACATAAAATCTTTAAAAAATAAAAACACAAAATAAAAACAAAGCCACTCCCTTGAACTTCCTCCTCCAGGTACCATCCAATCTCCAGAGGGATCTCTGCTGCTCTGTCTCCACACCCTCTCCCTACTTCTCTTCAACCCCGTGATATGTCTGTCTTTTGTCCTCACCCCTGCACTCAAACCTCCTCAGCTCCCCTGCCTGTCCCCCGCCCCCAGCAGTGCCCAGCATCATCCATCCCTCCTTTTTCCTCCTCCTCCTCCTCCTCTGACCCAGTTCTCAGCGTGGGCCTGCCTGGATCTTTGGATCTCTCCCTGGGGCTCTCTACCAGCCACAGATTTCATGACTCCTGTCATTGTGTTCCTGACTTCAACAGGTCACAACTTACCTACCCCTTCCCCCCAACCTGGATGGCTGATAGGCAATTCTGAGGAAATCCAGGCTAAACGGAACTTCCAAGTCCACCATCCACCTGGCTGCTCTGGACCTGGGAGTCGCCCCAGTGCATCCACACCCAATCCATGCGCAAATTTTGTTGGGTTTACCTCCAGCCTGGTCCATCCTCTAGCCTTCTGACTTGCCCCCACCCCCATCCATTCTCCACCAACAGTGGCTTCTCGTGGTTTTTCGAAAAACAAACGAATAAATACGGTAATCTCCTGCTGTGGCCTAGGGAGGTAGGGGTGTGGGGTAGAGGGTGCTATACAACCTGGCCCCTATTCCCCACCTCATCCTGTGCCTCCTGCTCCCGGGGGAGTGCTGCTCCAGCCACAGTGGCTGCCAGCTGTTCCTCCAATACCAGCCTCCACCCGAGGCCCTGATAGTCTGGGTGCCAGGAAGGTGTGTCTGCTGCCTTGAACTGCTCATTCCATCCTTCAGCTCTCAGGGCGCCCTTCCCTGCTCACACGGCCTCTAGCAGTTCCCGTCTTTTCCTCACAGACCCCCATGCCCCCTAACTGCAGCATGGCCTTAGCTCCCTAAGAGCAAGTCTGTGTGTCCTTCACCAGCACAGCACCCAGTGTAGTAGGGTTCAATAAAGCTGACATGACTGATGTCTCCACATATAGTTTCCAGAGGCTTACGAGCCAGGGAAGCCCTCCGTCCTCCACTCCCACTCTGGTTTTCCAGCTGCACCTAATGGGGACCCAGCCGGATACCCCTGATTTCCCCAGACTCCCTTCCTCTCGCCCCAAACTCCTCAGTCGGCACCGAGTCCTTTAATTTCAGCTTCTGGTCTGCCCTGTCCCATCCCTCTGCCTTCCCCTTCCTTGGACTCCTGGCAAGTGTGGCTTCACACACCTTGCAGTTGTCAGGCTTCCCTCGAGACACCTGGGGTTTTACAAGCCTTTTGGGGCTCCTGCTGCTTTGACCAGCCTTCCCAGCCCCTCACAGCCCTTCTCTGGTTACAGCTGTACAGTCCCTCATGGTCCTGGGAGGGGAGATGCTGTTCCCACATTATCCCTCTGGTGATGCTGGTGGCCTGGGGGAGGGAACATGGCCTCCACTGACCCTCCTCTCCTGGGGCACGTGTCCAAGCCCCACAGGTGGGTGTGAGGAAGAGCTTTTGGTGCCCAACGAACACAGCATTGAGCCCTCTCCCAGTTCTATTTATCCGTGCTGAAAGATCTAGGCTCCTCTGAGGGGAGGCAGGAGGGCAAGAAGCCCTGTGGAGGGCCAACAATGACCTGCTCCCCTTAGGGGAACATTTCTTTGTGCCCTCCTCCCCTCCCGTCAACTCACAGTCAGAATCTAGAGATTGAAATGGAGTTTTTTTTAGCTAGAAAATTCCATGAAGGTTTGGTTATCAAATCATCTTTCCTCTTCCTGTTGTCCTTATTTTGCTATTATTTGTACATTCATCCAGGCATGAAACTTCTGAGTAAATATGTAAAGTTTCTTAAAAATCTGAAGCCCATGTGAGGAAAAAAAATTAAACTTCTTCAAGGGTATGGTAAAAGCAGGAGTAATTGTAGGATAAAATGGATACTCACATTTGATTAGCATTTAAAAAAAACAGATTCATAGTCATTTATTAGTGTGACATAAAATTTATTGACACTGATTTTTTTCTTTCTTTTTTTTTTTTAACCAAAGCCTGGAAAGAGCAGGAATAATTTGTGGATGAATTTATTTTTCTCCAAATTTTTGGATAATGAAACAACAAAGTTTTTGGAATTGTTTCACATTAGGTTTTTTTCCACTTTGGTTTTTTTCCACTTCTACCTGGAGGTCACCCCTTTGCTCTTGTCTAAATAGTCATTTTGCCTTGTCAATTATTCCTTCAAAATCATTCTCCAGTTAGTCCTCTTCTCATCTCCAGCAATATGGAGCAGCTGTCCACCCCTACACTACAGTCTACACCATCTCTCTTATTTAGGGGGGAAAAAAGATTCTCAAAACAGGCTCCCACAGAATACTGGTGTCCCTGAGTCCCAGAATACCGGCGCGCTGAGGCACTAGAGAGCCAAAAAATGGTGGCCTTTTCTCTCAGTCTGCAGGGCAAAATGGTCCTACTGCATAGGATGTTTTCAATTAAAAACATGGTTTTCCCTTGGTTAAAAGTCACTATCTCCACAACAGAACAACTTTGTGCTTGCTATCTCTTGTAACAGAAAAGATTATCATAAAGCAAAATTTAAAAAATCAAATATATATCTGATTTTAACAGAAAAGCTCAGAAACGGCCTAGACCATGGTGGTCTAAGGGAGCAGGCCCTATTCTGGGGGACCGAGATCCCCAGTGGGTCTGATATGGGGGGCCTTTGGAAGTGCGCAGTGACCCTTGGCCAAGCCGGTCAGAATATTCCTGATCGTTGTGACTGGTTCAGAGATGGGAATGTGACCCCAGACTTTGGTGCTGCTTCTGGAGGAGGCTGGGTCTTCCCTTTGGGGTCCTGGGGCTGCTGGTGGCATAAAGGACGCTTACCACCCGGGGAGAGGAAGGCCACCAATTGCGGAGAGAGGGCTCTGATGACATCTGAGTGCCTAGGTCCAACTTGAAGCTGGTACCACCCTAGACTCTTCTTACAGCAACCAAGCCATTCCCTTTCCATCACGGGCTACAAGCGGGGCATATAGTCAGGTTTCCCTGGGGCATCACTTTCCTAGATTGTATGATAGAAATGAATACCTGGTTATTTCTCTGTGCTTCTGAGAGAGCTCTGTGCAGCAGCCCTATCTGAAACCCTCTACTCCAAGTCCCTTTCCCACCTATGGGCCAGAATTCTCTAATTCTGAGGCTTCTGCTCTGTCAAGCCTGCTCTCAGCTTTTGGTAGACCGACTGCCCTACTGTGCACTCCAGGTGGGGACAGGCCCCCTTCCTGGCCCTAGGTTTCCTGGCCTCTAAGACCTTCTGGCTCTCAAAGATCATCCCACCCAGAAGCCCTTTGATATATCCTGTCTCCCCCATCTCCCTGACAACTGTGGAGGGTAATCTCCAAATCCTGATGGTTTCCTGGGAATTGAAAGCACAGGAGCTCCGTCACGTGGCCCTGCAGGAGGGGGTGGCATGAGACTCTGGGGGGAGGGGTTGTGAGGAAGGTGGTACTGCTGCCCCCTCATCCCCAATTCTTTGGGCCCCTCACATGCACTTTTGCTTTGGTTTGTACCTAATTGAGCACACAGGACCTCCAAACCCAAGACCATCTTCCCCACCATCTGAGGGAGGCTGCCTCCTCCCCCTTGGGTCAGCTCTCCATCTTCCCAGCAGAGCACTTCCCTTGTCCGGAGGCTCCTTCCTTGAGAAGGGGACAGAAGGCAGGGTCTCCATGGAAGCATGGCACCTCAGCAACGACCTCCTGCCCTGAAATGACAGCAGCCCTACGCCAGCCAGGCCCGCCCCCAGCCCAAAACCCTGCCACACGTGGAAAGGGGCACTGGTGACTGTTCCACCAGAGATGTGAGCCTTTGGGTGGCTTCTCCCTTGGAGCGTGCAGCTCCCAGGCCTGCTCTGTGGGGCAGTGCCGGAGAGGCATCTCGGATGGACTGGGAGCCAGGGCACAGGCTCTGCTCCTTGGGCGTCTCTCGGTGGTTCCCATTTGTAAAGTAGGACCGAGGGCCACTCATGGAGTTTTGGTCATGGTTAGATGGCCAACAAGCTTTGTAAAGCACCCAGGCTGAGGCGGGGTGTAGGGTCGCGAACCCACACCCGAGCCCCGCCATCCGGGACGAGTGAGAGGTTACTGGTGGATGTGGCTTCTCCTGGGCCACATGAGGGTGAGGGTGGGGACAGGATGGCTTTTCTCTGGGGTCCTGGGGAACCCCTGTGCCCACAACTGGCTTCCTCGAGCCTCTCTCTGGGTCCTGGGAGTCCTGAGAGTGCCCATCCCCACGCAGGGTGGTATCCTCATGAACCTTACTCTCTGTGGGCCCTCTGGGATCTGGGGATGGGAGTGTGCACCCCAAGGGCTCCTCCCCAGCTGCCCCCACAAAGCACTTCCCCAAGAGGCCCCAAGAGAATCCCCCGCCTTGTCCCAGGGGCCAGGCCTTCTCAACCTTGGGGCTGAGGCCACAGTGACAACCAACTGCGCCAGGTCTTGCTTGTTCAGTGAGTTTATTGGTCCTTAGCATGACGTCTCAGTTACCAAGGTAAATTCACATACACGACTGCAGGTAAAAACATGTAAAATAATATAAAAATAAATTGAAGGCTACTTTTATATATTTACTGAATTAAGTAGTGTAATAAATACTATAAGCAAAAAGCTTCAATCACACAATTCAGTTTCACTGAAGTTACAGTAGTGTCTGTAAATATGAGTTTTAAAATTTAAGTTACAAATATTAAAGCACTGGAAAACTAGTATAAAAGTGAATTTTGGCACGTAAGTGAGCTCTTCTGTCATTAGTATTCGACAACCTGGGACAATGAGGAAGCCTTTTCTCACCTACTTTTTGAGGTACAACTATCCAACGAGGCCAGCAACACGCTGGAATACTTAATAGTTTACAATCTTTGAGTTAACTTTTCCCTTTTGAGAAGCCCAAAGAGCAACCCAGAGCTTATTACTGTGCAAAAATTCTCCAAAATCCTAATAGAATTTAGGAGGGAACTTTTTCTTGTGACCTGCGGGGCCACGTGTCTTGGCCTCAGGTCAGAGAGCCCCCAGGGCTCGGACAGGGCCACCTGGACTCCTTGCCAGCAGCCCCTTCCTAGGGTGATCCCTTTTCTCCAATTTCTGCCTCCTTCCAATCAAAAAAAGGAAAAATCCCACATCAAAACGTAAAATAACCTATAACTTCAGCGACTTCAACATTATCACACTCACTCTGGGTGGTATAAAACTGAAGCTGCTAATAGGAAAGTTGGCAAAAAGCATGTAAGCCCCTGGAGGACTTCTGCCTGCCCCTAAGAAACCTACTACTTCTGATGTCCCCGCTGGGTTCCTGGCATCCACTCCTGAGGCCAAAATCTACAACACAGTGTCATGGCCCTTCCTCTGGAGAAAGCCTAAGACCCTGTCCCTCTGCCTGGAGCAATCAAGTGGATATTCAACTTCACAGTCAGAACCCAGAGTCGCCTGGCAGGTTCCAGAAGGGGCAGTGTGGGGGAGGAGGCATCCCCCCTGCCTCAGTCCTCGAAGAGCTCACACAGCTAGTGTGCCTCTTTGCCAGGGCACAGCGAGTGTGCCGCAAGGAATGCCCTTTCGCCAGTGTGCCCCTTCACACCCCCTAGCAGGCTGAGGAGTGTCAACAGAGGCCTCAGCCAGTTCTGCCTTTTTGGCTTTGGAACTTCTTAACGTTTTGACTTTTTTCAATCACAGTTTCATATTCAAGTTGAGGTAATCACAGTTTTCCCTCTAACAGCAGAGGGATTGGGACAGTGGGGCGAGTTGGTGAGAGAGCATTTCTGTGGACAATGGTCAGAAACCAAGACCACCACGTAGTACTACAGCCCCACGCAGTGGGAAGACCCGCTTTTATGGGCGGGCTCCGAGCCCTCTTTAAAAACTCTTTTGTGCAGCAGCCAGGAAATGGCTCGAGCTCCTCAATCTAGAGCTTTCATTTATAAATTCACAGCAACCCACCTGGAGTAAATGGCCTATGGTTCCCCCACCCCACCCACCCACCCCACCTCTCCCTTTTCTAAGGCTGCTCAAGTTTGAGTTTTTAAAAAGAGCTCGGTAGAGCTAAAAGAAGCTACAGTAACTCATTGCTTATTTCATCAATTGCACTTAAGATCTATGTTATTGATTCTGAAGCAGAGGCAGGTCCATTGTGGACCCCAGCCTCTGGCCAACCAGAAGTGAGGTGCTCCCTGACTTGGGCTCCACATCTGGGCCCTTGTCACCACCAGCTTTGGGAGCTGGGACTGGAGCACACAGGCCTTTTCAGAAGGCTTTCTTCATGCAAGAGTTCTTATTCAGTGGTATTTGGAGTTTTGTTCATTTGGCTTCAGATTATTTTTTTTCTAATACAAGTACATTTTACTGACAAGCCCTTAACACTTGCTTTGCTACTTGCATGGAAGCCTCTGAGTGATCAGGCACACAGACCACATGTGCTCCATCCTTTCTCTGTCTCTCCTCTGGGCCAGGGGCCTTTATCAAAAACCCCTATACATTACTGGAAACTTTGCTGGTTTCGTCTATGTGCTTCTTCCTAAGGCATGCAAAAAAAAAAAAAAAAATGTGAAATTCAGAAAGCATTTACAATCTAGGCAGCTGAGGCGCTGAAGTCCTAAAAGACATCACCCAAACATCAGTGCCTGTGACCGCCCCCCTCCCACATACTAATTCTGGAAGTTAGGCATGGGATGCATTTGTAATACCCCTCTGCTTTGTGGTCCAGCTGAAAACAAAGCCACCGGAAGAAATTCTAAGTTGGATATTGGAACTCTTTGAAACTCCTGGTCCTCAGGAACCAAGCAAGTCCAGGGCCAGCAACAATGCTTGGGGACATAAGTTTCCTGAAGTTTGTGGCTGAAAACCAGGCCTTCCCTGGCATGGCCGAGGAGAGGGCTAGGTCTGGAGAGTGAGCCCCCTTCGGGGATGCCCCATAAATGATCATAGCTCTGGGGCTAAGACAAAGCAGTTGCATGCAGGATGCTCTCCTCAAAAGTGAGGCAAAGCATCAGCAGGGAGGCTGAAGCAGCAGGTTTGCTCTTGCCCCCGAATGAGGCCAAGTAGAGGGAGACCACGAGGGGAGCTGAGCACCGACCTCCAGGGAAACTGCTTGCGAATTCAAAAGCCACATGCTTCTGGAAAGCAACATGCCTTTCCCCTCAGTTTAGTCTGTAAGGGACATCCCCTTATCTTAGAACAGACTGTTGATCTCAGCCCAAGCTGCTGGCTCAGTGGGCTGAGCTTGAGCAGAGCTTGGGCTGCTCCCCCCAGGACTGGGCCCAGGGCCAACAGGGCCAGCTCCTTCAATGCAAGTGGCCTAAACAGAAAGGCAGGCACTCCACTGGGGACAGGCTCTCCTGGGGCAGTGTGTGAGGCCTGTGGTGGCTTGGCCCCCAGGCATGGCCATAGTTTGGGCAGCCAGGGTTCCTTCTGCATCCCAACAGCTCCTTTGTGTAACCCAAATGCTTCTCCCCACTGTCACAGTGTCTCAGCAGCCCATAGGAGATACTGTTACCAAAGACCCAGAGGTTTTGCACTGCCAGCCCCACACACAGGGCAGGGCAGTCCCTATCGGCTCTTGCTCCACGAGTACCCCCCTCCCCCCCATTAGTGGTGCAGGTGATGCTCTTCAGCGCTGTATAGAGAATAAAGACAACATGCACTCAAGCCAGCACACAAAGGCCAAGGAGAACAAAGACAGCCCCTTTAGGGAGGGGCCTCTGGGAGAGCTGAGGTTAAGTAACCCCATTTCTAAACATCCACCTCCAGGGTGGACGTTCTGCAGGATGCACGGCACAGCCTTCCCCTAGGGCCTCTGCTCAAAGAGGTCGTGATACTCCTGCTGCTCCAGCTCCCGGTTATACTTCTCGATTTCCCGGTTGGCTTCTTCCACGTAGTCATTCATGAACTGGTCCATGACTGGCATTTCATTAAGGAAGAGAGCCCTGATACTGGAGGATAAGGGAGCCTGTCCCAGCTCAGAGGGATCTGTGGGCAGGTGAGGTGGGGGACACTGACGTAATGAGCGTCCAGCTCACACAAAGGGTACGTGACTCTTTTATATTGGCAGCACCACAGCTACAGAGAAGGGACTGGGGTTGGCACAGTCCTAGAGCTGAGCCCTTCAGCTTTCATGAGGACTCCTGTCTGCCTTCTCACAGATTAACTACTGTAATCACGTCTAGTCTCCAACTTGTAACTTAGGACCCCTGATGACCACAGAAGTCAGGATGTCACCACAGTTACATTTAAACTACAACCCACAGTTGCATCAGCAATCACTGAATGAAGGAGAAATTAATTTTAATGATGTTAAAAGGCCACAATGAAAAGTCTGCCTCTGTGGCTTGCTGTGTGTTCCCAGAACCCAGCTTGCTCTAGGGGCTTGGCTGTGTTGGCTCTAACACACACCCTCTTTACAATCAGGCTTTCACATGCCCCCAAAGTTACTGCCCCTGATTCTCAGGATACGTGGGTGAAAATCAGTCTTGTCACCAAAGAAGTTGACAAACTGAGTGCCATTGTAAAAGTAGCCTGCAGGCAGGGGGTCCAGGTGGCGTTTCACCTGTAGGAAACAAGAGTCCTGTTAAAATTATTTGACCACTTTGTATCATTTCTTATTCATTAGAAACAAATAAACATGCCTATTTCCCCAGCAAGAGAGCCTACTCTGCCCCACGGAAGGCTAGACATGTCAGGGAATTAACACTTCCCCTCAGCAGTCCTCAAATAGTGACTGATGAAGGTTCCCCAGCTCTCAAGGAGGAACTCTAGGAGCCCCTCATGGGATTAAACTCCATTTGTCCTCAGTGGCACTGGTTTGATAATACAGTCTTTTTAGCTGTTTCCCCCCCCCCCCTTTTTTTTTTAAGTTTTATTTACTTATTTTGAGAGAGAATGTGAGTAGGGGATGGGCAGAGAGAAAATCCCAAGCAGGCCCCAGATGGTCAGTGTGGATGGACCTGATGCAGGGCTCGAACTCACGAACCATGAGCTCATGACCTGAGCCGAAACCAAGAGTCAGATGCTTAACCAACTAAGCCACCCAGGCACCCCTAGCTGTCTCCCCTTCTTTCTCCCCCTTACTTTCCTACTGCTAGTGACTCCTAAGAAGCACTTCCAGAATAAGCTACCTGCACTCAAATCCATGTTCAAGGTCTGCTTCTGGGGGAACAAATACTATAAGGACTGCCTTCTGGGTGTCTTCTTCAGAAGCACCCAGGGTTGCCAAGAACAGGGGCTGGAAATGAACGGGCCTCTTCAAGTCCAAAGCAAGGGCTCCTGAGGTCCCAGATTCTCTCCCACCCACTCATTACAGGGAACAGCGACACAGCCTGTTATGGGGCCTGGATTCTGTGTCCCTTTTAGCCTTTGTCCCCAAGCCCCTCCTCAGTGGAGGTGGGAACTGGGGCACAGGCTGGGGGTCAGCTTACAGGTTGGGGGGTTCATCAAAGAGCCTCTCGTGCTGGTCCCAGGATTCCGCCATCTGCCTATCAGTAGCTTCTGGATCTAGACAGTTTTTTCTGGGCCCTTGTTATTTTAACTGTGGTTTATCTAGCATGGAGGGATGGGAGGAGAAAAGGACTTCTGTGGCCGATTCAACAGTGTGACAAAACAGGGCTCCCTGTCATCCCTTCCTCCTACAGGCACTGCTTCTCAATCTCATGCCCAGGTCACATCAGAGGTCACCTGGTACCCTCTTCCTCTTTCAGGCTACAAGGCTGGATGGGCTGAGGTTTCTCTGTGCCCAGCTTCCCTCTGTGGTCTGAGAGAAGCACAACATCCAGCATGCCCTACAAATAGGCTCCTCACTCAGGGAGTCCGAAAGGATGGAGCTGTGCCAGCCCAGAAGGATACCCTTGGGCTCTTAGGGGACTCACATGGATGTTCCTGATCTCCTGCTGGGTCAGCATCCCCCTGGTCTTCAGGGCTTTCCTCTGAGGCTTCTGTGCAGAGATGAAGGAAGGAAGGGAGGGGTCAGGTCTCCAAAGAGCTGATAGAGTACATGGCGGGTGAGGGCTCTGGGAGCTAGTTACGGGACTAAGATCCCAGCAGCAGGGAAAGCACAAGCACGGTCATGGCCTGGACACGATATCCTGCCTGTGTGCTCAAGGAGACCACCCTCCCAACATAGAACCCTGTATGCCAGGGGAAGCAAGCAGCAGAGGAAACACCGGTGCTTTTTGCAAATAGGCACGTTCCTGTCTGTGCAGATCCTCAACTCTAAGCCCAACCAGTGACATATATGCAGACAAAGGGACAACATGAAGTCCCCTAGTCAAGCACCAGTTTATATGAGAAAGACACAGCCCACAGGCAGCCATTCTTCAGTATAAAAGACAGGTTCCAACTAAGCATCTGCAAAGGAGCCAGAACCCAGCCAACTCTATTTCCAGGGTTCTAACTCAGGCTAAAACCCTGAGGCTGTGCTAAGAGGCCTAGTACCCAAAGCTTGCATCATATTAGAGGATTTTAACTGGGTTTCATCTGGGTTTTATTTTTCTTTGCAGTACTGGGCTAAAGATGCTTGTGTGCCTCTACAGGCAAGCGTCCTCTTCCCTTGCACCTGTTTCCAGGGCCCTGGGCTCACTGCTATCAGTGCTTGAAGTCTTGGTTTGCAAATAGCTATAAGCATATCTTTGTCGTTTCTCTTTTCTAGAGAGAGAACCAAATTTAAAAGGATTCTGGGCTTAGAACACAGGACAGCCCTTGAATTAGGTTCAGCTAAGAAAAGACATTTTGAGTTTGCGTTTAGACTGCCAGGCTGATCCAGGATCCACATGGAATGGCCAGGTTTCACCCAGGACCTAGTTAAGCCACCTAACAACTGCGGTTTGCCTTGGCAGTAGAATTAGAAATGGCTGTAAGACCACGTCTGCCTTGAGGCTGCCCTGGGTGGCTTCCTCCCAATCACAAAGCATCCCTGAAAGTGCTGGCTGAGCCTGTGAAGGGCGGACCGGGAGGGAGGTCATGAAGGGGCTTCTACCCCACAGCCAGGAGCAGCTCCGAGGTGTGCTGCTCACATCTGTGCCCGGTGTGCCTGGGCTTTGGAAACCACCTGCTTAGCTGACTGCCGCAGCCAGTCCTTGATGCTTTCTTCCTTCAGGGAGCAGCCAATGAACACGAGGTAGCTCTCCTGCTGCCCGTTGCTGTCCTGAGGTGTGCTTCGGGAATCGGGTGGTGGCGAGGGTCCTTCTAAAACTGGGACGATGCTCAAGGAATTGGCCAGAGTGTTGTGGCAGACCTCCATGGTCCTCTCAGAGTCTGCAGGGAGAACACACGTAGGCCCTGAGCCCCAAAAAGATAAAGCTACACTAAGATTGTAACATGCAGATGGTTGGGGACAGATTCCTGTGACACGCAGGAGGGAGAACTGATTGGTGGCAAGCTAGAAAGCATGAAATGAGAGAGGGAGGAGCAATGTCAGTTTCTGGCTTGGCTGATTTGGTAATCAGGTAGAAACCACTAACCCAGAAAGGGAATACAAGAGGGCCCTTTTGGGCTCAGCAGGGCCCTGAGAAGCCAAGGGAAGAGGGTGTGTCAACCAACACACAAGTGCGGCAGAAAGGTCACATGATAGGAACAGGAAAGATTGGGTTTACAGACCAAGAAGCTGGGGGCTAGTAGTGGTGACCCAAGAAAATGGCAAGGTCCCCCTAAAAAGCAGGATGAAAAAAGGGATCCAGAACACAGAGAGGTTAACCTTGAATAACAAAAAAGTCAAGAGAAGGTCTAAATAAAGAAGAAAACAAGGTGAGAGGAAAGGTGGAGGCATTATGACCTCTGAAGCAGGTCTGTTGGAGCCTGAGGAAAGTGGGCTTGAGTAAGGGGCCAAAGTTTCAGATTCAATAACATAAATTAGGCCAAAAGTATGGGTTCACAACCTTGAGAGATTCTTTTATATAGGTGATGTCATCTAATTCTCCCATCCAAACCCAGATGGTCCCATGCTTACAACTCTCAGTGGCTCCTTACGGCAGACACTGATTGTTGCCTGTCCAGCCTCCCCCTTTCGCCAATACCAATTCCCCATGGGTGATGGGTCCTGGAAGGCACAGCAACTCAATCCTGGCCAATGAGAGGAGAAGTCTGCTGAGGAACTGGCAGGAGATGCCTCAGTAGAAGCTGTGTGTATTGATAAAGCCACCCACAGGAAGAGCCTCTCTTATCACCTGGATGTTGTGTCTGGGTGTGACACCTAGACCTGCAACAACGAGGGGTGGGGACCTGACACACTAAGACTGGAAGGACCCACGTTACCTGTGTCCTCCGTGGCCTTGCTATGCTGCTTGACCTCTCGACTTCTCATTATGTAGCTAACACCTGCTAGTTGAGTTGGTGTTTGCTGTTGTGACAGCTACAAACACCCTAACAGACAGTCCCACTAGGTCCCTGCCACAGTGAACCTTTTTTGGTTCCTGAAATGTGCCTTTTTTGCTTGGTTCCAAAGCACATGCTATGCCTTTTCCCTGGAATATTCTCCCCTTTCTCAATGTTGAGTTGACTAACTAACCACCTCCAGCCAGGATGGACAGACTTCAGGTCATCAGGGCTCCAGAGGTCTATGGCTGATAAACAGAACTAGTGGACAGAAGGGAGAAGGAAGGCTAAAGGCTTGAAGACTTTGGCAGAAACGGATGTGGAGCTGGAGAGCTTGGCACTGGG
Source organism: Leopardus geoffroyi (assembly GCF_018350155.1). Taxonomy (NCBI): domain Eukaryota; kingdom Metazoa; phylum Chordata; class Mammalia; order Carnivora; family Felidae; genus Leopardus; species Leopardus geoffroyi. The sequence continues at coordinate 30,011,091 of NC_059336.1, forward strand.
GCAACTCCTGGTGACAGGTCTAGGAGACCACGGATGGCTTGAAAGGGGTGTGTGAGTCTCTGGAACAAGGAAGTCAAAGAGCTGTGAGGAGAGGCTCTGGGCAGGACATCTGGGGGAAGAGAGAACACATCTTCCACTGTGGAGCAGCACCTGCAGCAAGGTGGGGGAACTAGAAGAGCTACTGGTGTCAGGCCCACATGGGAGGGTTTTCCAGAGTCTGAGAGGCATCTGTGCTCTGCAGAGCATCAGTAGAAACTATGAACCCACATCACGAGATGTAAGCATTCCATAGGGCAGGACTCCCAAATCCAACTCCCCAGTTACCTGAAAACTTCACTTTGCCCAGGATGTGGTAGATGTTTCCAGAGAAGGGACTTGGCTTGATGGAAGACTGAATTGCTGGTGGAAGAAGAGGACAGGGCTGTCACACACCCTGGGGCAGAGGCCAAGTTCAGGGCACACAGCTGGGAGAGAGTTAGGGTCTGGGAAGGATCCCCACTTGAGGGACCAGGGCTCATAAGTCCTCCCTCCACCACACCCTCCCCAGTGGCTCTTCCCACTCTTACCAGGGTGGGGGTACTCCTGGGTCCTCAAATCCCTCTGTTTTCAGACCCCAATAGTGAGGAGACATGACAACACACATAATACTAAAATGGTGCCAGGAAGCAGGGACAACTCTGGGTATTCTTTTATAAGGGTCTGGGACATGTCCTAACCAAGGCTTACCTTTACACTTGGCCACAAAACGAGTCTTCTCCAAAGGACGACCAAACCATACGCAGATCTGAACCATTAGTGGAAAGACTGATCCAGCATCAAATTTACCTTCATACCTTAAAAGGTTTAAAAAACTGTAAGTACGAGTAATTGGGGCTTTGAGTGTTATTATATGCTACTCTGGGATGAACTACTTTGAGTTCCTTCTTACTTATGTGCCATTTTATGTATAAAACACTTGTTTTAAATATGTGTATGTCTTTTTCATCTTGAGATTGGGAAGCATGTTGCCCCATTAGAGCAGGGAGGTCTCACCTCTGCAGACAAGCAGTTCCCTGAAGCCCAAGACCCCATCTACCTTTGAAGCCTACCAGTATGCCACCTGAGATTGGGGGTCCTCCCTGACACTCCTGGAGCTCTTCCTCAGGGCCTTAACTGTACCCCACCCTTGTTGAGGGCAGTTTAACAGACTGTACATTTGGATGTGTATACTCCCCAGAAGGAACTAAAGGGCTGGGGCATCTCTGCTCTATTTTCTCAGTTTTGAATTCAGCAGACATAATGCCAACCACAAACTCATTAAAAACATGCCATATTCAAGCATGCCTGGCTGACTCAGTCAGTGGAGCATGCGACTCTTGATCTCAGGGTTGTGAGTTCAAGCCCCACACTGGGTGTAGAGACTGCTTAAAAATTGAAAAAAACCTTAAAAAAAACAAACAAACAAAAAAACTAAAAGAACATGCCACATTCAGAGCACTTAAAAAGTTTAAGTTTTTGTTATGGAAAATTTAAAACACATGCAAAGACATTGCAATAACCCCCCATTACCCAGCTTCCAAAGTTATGGAATTGTCATTCCTTCTGCTGAAGGAATTCCTTGAGATGGATCCCCATGATGGAATCAATGCAGTAAAGGGTGTAACCATCTCCTGGGTTATAATTTATACCACTCCCAGTAGCACATGAGTGTTTCAGTTTCACAGGGCCCCCAGCAATGATTCTTACAGATATTTTTGGTTAAATGTAATAGATGTCAATCAAAACAACAGTGAGGCATCATTTTACATTTCTGAATATTACTAAAACGGAATTCTGTTACCACGGCTGCCACTTATACTTGCTCTAAAGTGAACTGTCCACATCTACATGGACTAGGTTACTTTTCAGTATCAAAATAAACTTCTCAGATATTATATTAACTCTTTGCCACATATGATGCAAACATCTTCTTCCAATCTATTATATTTTATTAGTTTCCTTTGCTCTAAAATAGCACTACAGGGGCACCTGGGTGGCTCAGTCGGTTAAGCATCCGACTTTGCCTCAGGTCATGATCTCATGGTTCATGAGTTTGAGCCCCGCACTGGGCTCTCTGCTGTCAGCTCAGAGCCCACTCTGGGTCCTCTGTCCACCCCCGCCTCTCTGCCCCTTCCCGACTCATGCTATCTCTCTCTCTCAAAAATAAACATTAAAATTTTTTTAAATAAAATAGCACTACAGGGTTGAATTTTATATCATATATATTGTTGAAAGTTATCTTACTCTTTGTGCTTTCTTTAAAGTAAGGCAGTGGCATAACATTTTTGTAATACTGACACATTCTTTTTGCCCTCTCCCCATCCAAACAAGTCATGGGAGACCATGGGCCTCTCTGGCTTCTTTATTCAGAGCCCGAATCCATAGTGAAATTGGGAGGGGCTAACGGAAGAGAACAGGTATCCTCCCAGACTAGAAATAAGCCTAGGAGAGATGTGGGCAGGGTCAATGAGCACAGAGAAGGTTGTGGTAGGGGATGTTGAGAATCTGTACAGCACAGAGCTGAGCATATCCTAGAGCTAAAGCCTAGTCCCTCTGAGGTGGTGACCCTGACCCAATGAGGAAGGGGGAAAATATACAGATGTGCAGGAGTCTGATGGCTGCCATCTTGTTAAAAGACTAAATTACCCGATTCCTAGGAAGGGACTCAGAAGGGGAAGGTGCTGAAGGGTGATTTCTGAGACCCCCTCCATCATTGATTCTCTACAAGGGCTGATCAAGGGAAGGCTTCAGGCTAAAGGTTCACAGAGAGACTTTTTTTTTTTTTTAACTCTTTAAATATGATTGTTTATTTTTGAGAGAGAGAGAGGCGTAGAGAGGGAGACACGGAATGAGAAGCAGGCTCCATGCTGTTAGCACAGAGCCCAATGTGGGGCTCAAACTCCCAAAGCATGAAATCATGACCTGAGCTGAAGTCGGATGCTTAACTGACTGAGCTACCCAGGCGCCCCCACAGAGCATTCTAATGAATCCTTTACACCTGGCTTTTTCCTGGATCACTGTCTGCAGGAAAGTCTGTACCTGGAGCTAGATTCATGTGAACAATTCCCAGAATGAGTCACCATGGATTAGAGAATGGGTGCTTCCCTAGGCACTAAGTGGAAAAAGCAGGAATTTCAGCACCAGGCCCAGAGGTGTGGCAGGAAAAGGGTCAGTAGCTGTAGTCACTGGAGAGGAGGGTTTCACCTCAGATGCTCAGATGCTCCATCTGTTTCTTTTTAGCTAGGATGGAATTGTCTTGTTCAGGCATAAGGAATGATCCACTTACCCACTGTTTAAGCAAGTATGTAGCTCAAATCAGAGATTCCTTCTAAGAATATGCCTAAAAGCCTTCAATTTCACACACTGGATTTTTTAAAGTTTATTTATTTTGAGAGAGAGAGAGAGAGAGAGAAAGGGAGAGAGAGGGAGAGGGAGAGCAAGAGCGAGAGCGTGCAAGCAGGGGAGGGGCAGAGAGAGAGGGAGAGAATCCCAAGCCGGCCCCCTGCTGGCTGCCAGCACAAGAGTCCAACACGGGGCTTGAACCCACGAACTGAGATAATGATTTGAGCAGAAACCAAGGGTCAGATCCTCAACTGACTGAGCCACCCAGGTGCTCCTGGACTTGTTGTTTTAACAGCACAGCACAATCATTTTTCTGCTGGTCTAAAAAGATACTGGTGACGCAAGGGGTGGTGTGGAGAATGCAGAGAGGTGTCTGGGGGAAGTGAGTAAGGATAACAAAGATAATCCAAATTAACACGAGAGAATACTTTTGGCCAAGCTTTAGTAACTGTCTTCCCCTGAACCATCACCAGGGCAGAACCCAGTTAACCGTTCTATACAGGGACAAGCACAGCATGATGGTTGCATGTACCGGCTCTGGAGCCGCACAACCTGGGTGTGAAAGCCACAGCCCTTTCGCTTACTGGCTGTATGAATGTGAACACACCTTTAACTCCTTGCTGCCTCACTTACCTTATCCTTAAAATGTGGAAAATAATACAGCCTACCTCACAGGCTTGGCTTGAGGATTCATGCGATAACAGGTAGAGCTCTTAGGGTAGCACTGTCCAACAGAACTTTCTGTGACGATGCAAATATTCTGGATCTGCACAGCCCAACATGGTAGCTGCTGGCCACAGGTAGCTACTGAGCACTTGAAATGTGGCTTGTATGACTGAGAGACTGAATTTTACATTTTATTTAATTTTTATTAATTTACATGTTACTAAATAGCCAAATGTGGCTGGTGGCTACTGTCCTGGAGAGCTTAGAACAATGTGTAGCACACAGTGAGTGCTCAAGTGATGTTGGCTCTAGTGTCACTACAGCGCCCTTGGCACTCTCTTTCCTTCTCCCCTCAGAGGAGAGGTTCATAGGCTGAGAGGCTGCCAAGAGAGAATAAACATCCCTTGGGCCACAACAGCAGGGAACCTACCTGTCAGGTGGGATCCCTTAGAGGACTGTATTCTTAGGAATGACTCTCTCGTGGTAAGGTTGTCACTCCTTGGTTCTGTGCCAGCCACCTCACCCTCACTAGAGGCTAGAGGAGACAAAGGACACCATGTGCTTGGTGCCCACAGAGCCACTCCCTAAGTCTCAACATCCAGCAAGGCCCCCAAGTCGGAGCCCAACATGTGTGGGGCACTGGGCTCCTGGCACGACCAGCAGCTGTTGGGACATGGCAGGCCATCCCAGCGGCCACTGTCACCCTGGCAGAACACTTGAAATTTCACTTTTTTTTTTTTTTTTTCTGTAAATATATCATTGTGTTTACAAAGAAACCTTAGCTACTTTTCAATGATGATACTTGCCAGCCGGGGTACATTAAATATCGAGATCGCAGCATCTGAGGACTTGAAAAACTATTTTCTGAGAGAATCAGCTCAATGTCTTCATTCCTTTGAAAACATACAGAAAAACCACGTTAATTAGGATGATCAATCTTAATCTGCCCATTTTGCTTCCTCCCCTTTGTCTCCACAGACACACAAGCACATATGCATACATTTATTTCTGTTACTTCACACCTAAGTCCTTCAGTATACCTCTCCCAAGAACAAGCACATTCTCTTTCAGAAGCACAACACTATTATCACATCCAAGGAATACAACACTGTGGACCAACAGTACTAGTATCACCTGCAAGCTCATGAGAAACAAAATCCCAGGTCCCACTCCAGACCCGCTGAATCAGAACTCTCATTTTAAGAAGATCCCTAAGAGATCTACATGCAGATTAAAGTTGGAGAAGTACTGATCTAATCCATTTTCAAATTTTCCCTTTTTTGCAGGAGAGGTCTGGGACCCGGGATCTACACCAATCAAAGATTGCTCACTGAATTTACAATCTTTATTTTCCTTTAATCTTGGGGCCCCTGGGTGGCTCAGTTGGTTAGGCGTCTGACTTCGTCTTGATCTCGCAGTCAGTGCGTTTGAGCGCCGCATCAGACTCTGTGCTGACAGCTCAGAGCCTGGAGCCTCCTTCAGATTCTGTGTCTCCCTCTCTCTCTGTCCCTCCCTGCTTGCACTCTCTCTCTCTCTCTCTCAAAAATAAACATTAAAAAAAATTCTATTTTCCTTTAATCTGGAATAAGTCTTCTAACTTTGCTGTTGTTGTTTCTCACGGAGTAGACATTTTTGAAGAGTACCTGCCGGCTGTCTTGTGTCCCACAATCTGGATTTACCTGGTTGTTTCCTTATGATTAGAATCCGTTAAATATTTTTGGTCATATTAATACCTAGGTGATGTTGTGTCCTTCCCAGAGCATCACATGAAGGAAGCATGTGATGTCAATCTGTGCAAATCATGGCCTTGCTAAGTTTAATCATTTAGTTAACGTCAGGTCTACTACATCTCTCACTGTGAAGGTACTTTCCCCTCACTGTAAGCAGTAAGTGGTCCATGGAGTGATACTTTGAGAACAGTTAATATCCTTTTCATCAACAATCTGTCACCCACCCGTTCTTAGTATTCAATGATGATTCTTGCCTAAATCAAGTGCTATAGTAACTGTTATAAAATGGTGACTTGCTAGTTCTAAAAATCCTTATTAGTGTTAAAGGAGATTTACTATCCTACCCCTCTCATTTTTTTAGTATCACCATGGACTCATTTTACTCCATGTGCTATACTCTGTTATTACATTTGTTTTCTCTTATGCTCCACTTGTCCCAGTGTGGCCAGTGAGAGCTTCTTGAGCTAGCTCCTGCATCCTTTTGGCACATCTCTACTAATCTCTGAGTGTCTCCTTGCTTTTTTTTTTTTTTTTTTTTTTAGCACAAAATGTACCAGGTTCACCTTGTACTTTCCCTGCCCTAGACCTATAATCAGCCAATTCTCTAAGGAGTGCTGATAACTTTAATTGGGAACTGGTATATGTAGAAACCAGGACCTAAAGGTAGGGGTATTTATTCTACTGTGGTATTAGTATTTCTGGTCCCTTTCAATGGGAAGAGCTAGAAAATATACATTTTTTAATTGAAATACTGAACTTATATTGACTCCATTCACAGGGTTTCTCTTCCCTTTTCCCACTTCATATTTATTATCTTCCTTATCTAACAAGTGATGTTTGAAATCAGGGTTCCAATGTTTATGTTTATTTAAAAATTTTTTAAAAATGTTTATTTATTTTGGAGAGAGACCGAGTGCGAGCAGGGGAAGGGCAGAGAGATAGGGAGACACAGAATCTGAAGCAGGCTCCAGGCTCTGAGATGTCAGCACAGAGCCTGATGTGGTGCTAGAACTCACAAACCGTGATATCATGACCTGAGCTGAAGTCGGGATGCTTAACTAGCTGAGTCACCCAGGCACCCCTCCAATGTTTATGTTTAAAAGTTATTTGAATTAATTGTTTTGTGTGTGGTCATTATTACTTTGATATACAAATGGATTCACTTTTTCATTTAGTTTTATCCCTCTTTGTCAATTTAATTTCTGAATATGTAAAATATTTACATTGCTCAAAGTCAAAATTATATAAAAAGTATGTACCTTTTAGTATATCTTTATTGAGCAAATAAATGTGCTTTATGACCAGATGTTTCCTCTTCACACACACACACACAGACACACACACAGAGTCATCAATTCTCTATTTTTAGTTTGTAATTTGGACCCAAGTCCATGAAGTAAAAAGCTCATTTCTCTATGTTCTCTAACCCATTTCTTTCACATCTTAATACAAGTAATATTGAGAGTCTTGACTTCATTCTTTAATGGATGAAAATGTGAATCCATCAAGACAAAATCTCTCAAAACGGTACAGGATACTGACACATGGGGTCGTCTTGCTGATTTTTGCACAACACCAAAAGCACTTCTATAAATGCCCAAGTCTTAGATACAGTACAAAGACCCTGTGGGCCATAGCCAGAGTGTGGTGTCTGAGAAAGTGGCTGCTCCTATAGGGTGAAGTGAACTTGGTAAGTTTACCTGGTGACAATCCCATTTTCTGCAAGAATGAAGGCTGCAGTAGGATTGGCAGCCCTGATGAGGGTCTGCAGCTGGACAAGGAGAGGGTGCCTCTGCTCCGTGGTGTGACTGGTGAATACCACATTACTCACCAGGCCTGGGGAATAAAGCCAAGAACGGTTCAGGCTTCAGAGTCCTTACTGGGGCTGAGGGCTCACACAAATGTGGGCCCTTGCTCCCTCCCTGATCATCCCTTCTAATAGGGGTCTTATGTAGATGCCCCTGACCCCCCAACACCTGTTCCCCTTTCTGTCATTGCCACTTCTTGCGGTGAATGGCCTCAACCCTGGAACTGCCTTACTTCTTAACCTTCTCTATTTTCTCAATTCTGCTTTCCAGCTGACACCTGGAGCTTCTTTATCGAAGGGCCCATTCCACATCCCTTTTATCCTTAACCTCTTCAGGAAACGGTGCCACACACCTTCACCACAGACATTTACCAAGCACTAACCATACATCAGGCACTAACCGTTAGATTCTCAAAGAGTGCCCAGCCAAGGAGTCACTTACATGCACCTAATTCCAAGATAAGTGCTAACACAGGCATTCACAGTCATACAATAAGAAGAGTGGCACATGTAATGAGGGATTGTGAAGTGGGTCACAATACCTCCCAAACTTCCATAAAAATACAGAAGGAAAATCTATGCTATAGAGAATCTGGAAATCAGGGAAGCTACCTTATCCCACCATACCAATGTAATTATAATACCTCTTCCATACTCATTCCTGTTTTGACATAGTTATGATCATAGCACACACACCATTTCTACTACAAGATCACTTGCATTTTTGTTATTCGACCATTTTCATTCACTTAATATTACTGTGAAAATTTCAAACGTATACACAAATTTTAATTTGAAATGTTTATTTATTTATTTTTGAGTGAGAGAGCACGCGTACAAGCAAGGGAGGGGCAGAGAGACAGAAAGAGACACAGAATCTGAAGCAGGCTCCAGGCTCTGAGCTGTTAGCACAGAGCCTGATGCGGGGCTAGAACCCACAAACCGTGAGATCATGACCTGAGCTGAAGTCGGGACGCTTAACCAACTGAGCCACCCAGGTGCCTCAACATATACAAAAATTTTAGAAGTAGTATAATGGGGGCACCTAGGTGGCTCAGTCAGTTAAGTATCTGACTCTTGGTTTAGGTTCAGGTCATACTCTCATGGTTTATGGGATTGAGCCCTGCTTCAGGCTCTGTGCTGACAGCGTGGAGCCTGTTTGGGATTCTCACTCTCTCTCTCTCTCTCTCTGCCCTTCCCCTATTCATGCTCTCTCTCAAGATAAATATTAAAATATAATAGTATAATAGTATAACGAACTCCCGTGTGCCCATCATCTGGCTTTAAGAATTAACAACATATGGGGCGCCTGGGTGGCTCGGTTGGTTAAATGTCCGACTCTTGGTGTTAGCTCAGGTCACTATCTCATGGTTCGTGGGATGGAGTGCCAGTTAGGGCTCCAAGCTGACAGCACAAAGCCTGCTTGGGATTCTTTCTCTCCATCTCTCTCTGCCCCCTCCCCTCTGGCCCGTGTGTTCCATCTCTCTCTCTCTCAAAATAAATAAGTAAACTTAAAAAAGAAAAAAGAATTAACAACACTTGGCTAATTCTTCCATACCATATGCCAGCCTTTTCCCCTTTCCCCCGGATGATTTTGAAGCCAATCTCAGACATCCTATTATTTTATCCAAAAATATTTTAGTATGTATATCTCCATAAGATGACCCTTTAAAAAGTTAAAAATTAACAACAAATTCTTCAATATAAAAAATAATATAGTCCATGTTCAAACTTCTCTGCCTCATGAATGTTTTCCTAGAGTTAATTTTTTTGAATCAGGAACCAAAGTCCACACACTATATTTCACAGATACATCTCCTAATTCTTTCAATCTGTAGTGTCTCCTTATTTCCATGTAATGTTGCTTAACATACTAGTAACTAGATCTCTTTTATAGATTCAATCTTTTTAAATATAAATTATTAAAAGAATTTCTTGTTCTTTTTCCAACTTAAGTTGAACGCTTAATTCATTATTTTAAAAAGTTATGTCTTGGGGCACCTGGGTGGCTTAGTTGGTTAAGTGTCTGATTTTTGATTTTGTCTCAGGTCTTAATTTCATGGTTCTTGAGATTGAGCCCCGAGTCAGGCTCTGTGTTGACAGTGTGCAGCCTGCTTGGGATTCTCTTTCCTTCTCTCTTTCTGCCCCTCCTATGCTCTGCTCTCTCTCTCTCCCTCAAAATAAATAAATAAACATTTAAAAAAGTTATTTCTTGTTTAGTAATGTCATAACCTAAGGGTACATGCTTTCTTTTGAATTATTTGGCATAGAAATACTCATAACAGGTTGTATAGATGGTATCCTTTATCATGAAAAACTGCCTTTGAAACTTTTCAGCTTTTTGGTTTGAATTTAACTTTGCTGTTAGTGTCACCTCTTTCCTTTTTGTCTATATTTGTCTGTTACGTTTTTTCCCATTCTTTTATCATCATCCTTATTTAGATTTGTATGCTTCTCTTGTATACAGCATCACAGAATTAGGTTTTGTTTTTTGGTTTAATCTGAGATACTTTTCCTTTTAATATGTGTTTATCCCATTTACATTTACTGACACTTTGGTTCTTTCACCTTGGTTATATTAGATCCGTTTAAAAGTCTTTTTTTTTTTTTTTTTAATCTTTAGCAGTATTATCTCTGCATTCCTTATTTTTTGTTTTCTTCTGATAAGTGGTGGGCTTATAGTCTGTTTTTAGTTCTTACAATGGCTATCCTTACAGCTTTAAAAATTTTTTTGAAGTTTATTTATTTGTTTTGAGAGCGATAGAAAGCAAGGGAGGGGCACATAGAGAGGGAGGGGAAGAGGGGGGGGGGAGAGAGAGAGAAAGAGAGTGAGAGTGAGAGAGAGAGAGAGAGAGAGAGAGAGAGAATATCCCAAGCAAGCTCCATGCTGTCAGCAAAGAGCCCGACTTGGGGCTTGAACTCATGAACCAGGAGATCATGACCTGAGCTGAAATCGAGAGTCAGACGCTTAACTGACTGAGACACTTTTTAATAGATCTAAATCACTGTTTCTTATAATGTCCCTTTTAGACAATGTCTACTGGCTTTTCTACGTGACTGATGTGGAAGCTGGTAAGTGTTCTTCCCATTTCCACCGTCACTTTCTGGTTGGTTATATTATTTAGTTTCTCCAGTGAATGTTCTTATATCTTTAAAACTATATACTAAGAATTTAACTCTTTATAACTTGATTTTACTGCTCTAAACTTTATTGATCTCCCACTTTGGAAGATACAGACAGAGTTATTTCCTGCTGCCTTGTAATTCTTTGTTAAATATAATTTCATTTTATAAGTCTTCAAGATTTTCAACATTTATATTCTACTTTTTTTTGAAAATTTTTAAGTTTATTTATTTTGAGAGACAGAGAGCAAGTGGGGGAGGGGCAGAGAGAGAGGGGGAGAGAGAGAGAATCCCAAGCAGGCTCTGCACTGTCAACGCAGAGCCCAATGCAGGGCTTGATCTCACAAACTGTGAGATCGTGACCTGATCTGAAACCAAGACTTGGACGCTTAACCAACTGAGCCATCCAGGCGCCCCTATATTCTGTTTTGTAATAGAATTTTCATGGGTATTATCATTAACTCCATATCTAAGGATCAATTCTCATCATCAATCTTGTTTTTTTTAAGTTTATTTATCTTATTTTGAGAGAAAGAGAGCACGAGCAGGGGAAGGGCAGAGAGAGAGAATCCCAAGCAGGCTCTGCACTGTCAGCACAGAGCCTGACATGGGGCTCGATCTCACAAACCGTGAGATCAGGAGCTGAGCTGAGATCAAGAGTCAGATGCCTAACCTTGAATGAGCCACCTAGGCACTCCGAGACTAGCTTTGATAAATGATTAGTTCATAAGCAATTACTTCTAAATTACAGAGACGTCAACTTTCCTATGTAACCTTGTAATTGTAGGATCCTGAATAATGAACACTCAGTATAGAGGACTATGTACTGATTTAGTTCAGCTGGGTGTTTAGTTCAAAAAAATTAGTTATATTTAGTTTCTGAGGGCAAAACTCAAACAAGGTAAAGAAGGGTTTACAGATAAAATAAATTCCCTTCCTCCCCAGCCACCTAGTTCTCTTCCCTGAAGGCAATCACCATTATCAGATTCTCAGCTCTTCTTCCAGGATGTGCTAAGTATGCACAAGTAAATGTGTGTATGCTTTTCTCCCCCCACAAACAGTGGCATGTTATACTGTTCTGCACCTTGTTTTTTTGTTTTTTAACCTTTTAATTTTGGTAAAGCTTACTTCTTCATTAAAATTTTCCCTAGTATCTTTACCATTTCAATCCTTCCCTCATTCCACTCTGCTCCTCCTCTTCTCTAAACTATAAAAGTTCCTTCCTATAAATAACACAGGTGGTGTTTAAAATACAAGACTCATATTCTTATTTATCTTCTTCATATATGTAAAAAGACAGCATGATGTAAAGATTCAAGCATGGGTTTTAGAGCCAGGCAGACCTTGAGTTTGAATGTAGGGTTCCACTAATTGCTAATGAGTGACATCAGGGGCAAACTCCTCTCTCTCTGAGCCAAATTTCCTCCTCTGTTAGATGGGAACAATAACACATACCTGCAGGTTATCAGTAAATAGTTTTCACAGGGCCTGCAGATAGAAAGAACTCATTAAATGCAACTTATGGCCACCACCACTACCACCATCCTCATTACCAGCGCAGCAACAGCTTAACATGGGACCTCTACGTGTACACTGAGGGGCTTGGACTAATCCATTTCTCAGACCAACAGGGGTGGCTGTGGCACGTGGGCCTCAGCCATAGCAACCAACAGGAAGGTAAATGAGTGGCCATCACTAGATCAAAGGCAACTTCCAGGATCCTTGGCCCTGCCTCTAGTCTGTGGCAGAAGTAAATTATACTTCCTTCCTCTCACTACTCATACTAATGAGAAAAGTGTTCCAAAATTGCTAAAGACTGAATCTAACCTCACAAATTGTCTGGATGCATTCCATTCATGACTAGGGAGCAGGGATTAGGAGCTTCATGCCAATGGTCACATGTTAACACGGGGAAAAGGGCACACATGAAGCACAAACGTTATGTATCATGCCCGGGACCACAGATGCCAGGACTTACAGCTGACCTGCCAAGCACAGAACCTTCTTCCTAAGTGCTTATGTATAGTTTAGGGATCTATCAGTTCCTTGATTCTAAGATACAGGTCCTACTCTTCTCATGTATCTGTTTAGTGCTCAGCTATGAAGTTGACCTTACGCCTCTGCACAGTGCTTGAGGGACCTCTAAGGATTCAAGGGTGATTTTCCTCAATGGCTTTCCTTAAAATCTAAGTGGTGAGGGCAGCTCTGCCTCCTCCTCTGGTCTCTTGGTGAAAGGCTTCCTGGTTCCCCAAATGTGGGCCATGCAGGCACCAGAATCCTCCTCTAGGCCTGGTGAGTGCCAAGTAGCTCCTGGATCCATCATCCACTCTCAATCCTGGCTACTGTTTGTCTAGTGCAGTCTACCACTTTCTTCATTAGGTCACTGCTTATTTTGTGCACTTCCAGGCTGTTTTTACTACAATTCATTTTAACTACTATCTTTCAAAAGAGTTATCTTTCAAAACCAGAAAATCTGATCTTATCACTTCCCTACTTAAAATATTTCAATGCATTCCAGGGACTGCAAACTTCTTGGCCTGCCTGACCTACCTGCCATGCTGTGCTTCCTCAGTGGCCTGGGTATGCTCTGGTCACCATCAGGCCTTTACTCTTATTGTTCCTTCTGCCTGGAACCATCTGTTCTTCCCTCTTTGTTGGCCCAACTCCTCTTTCAGGCTATAGACAATGTGAATAGCATCTCTTCCAGAAGGCTTCCCTAATCCCCAAGGACTGGGTTGGAGCAGGCGCCAGATACAGATTTGTTGAATAAATGAATGAATGAATCAAGTATAATAAAAGATACATGCAACCTGATCTCCAGGGCAGCTGCCTAAGCAGTTAGGTTGTGGGTACCCATGTGTCAGAGTTTTCCTCATTTATAAGTCTGAGCAAATCCCATTCATCAGACAACCATCTGAAAGCTTTCTAAGACTTACTGATCTATCTATCTATCTATCTATCTATCTATCTATCTATCTATGGTTTTGGTAGAAAATTCATAAAGTACAAAAGGGTACTCAAACCAAGCTTCTTCCTCCCTCCTCCTCTGGCACCCTGAGCCCAGAGGCTCATGGCATGCCAGGCCCAGAATGGGGCATAGTGGGGAAGCAAACTGGGTTCTAGAGGGCTCAGCACATTCCGGAGATGACAGACATGGGAGCTGGATCTTGCAAGAGGCTCATGAGATTTCCAGCAGAAGACAAGAATAGCTGTGGTGGATCTTGCAGGGAGGGGCCAGCAAAGGCTGAGTGAAGACCTATAAAGGCCCTAGATTCTGTTTGGTATCTTCTTGGGCAAAAGAAACTGGAGAGTTGGGACTAGTGTAAATGTGCCAACCCAAGTGGCATGTGCCAGGGTCACAAACATAGGCCGGGCCTGTTCAGAAAAAGGCCAGAAAAGACCTCTGACAGATACCTTGCCCAAAGTTCTGTCTGCCTCATGAGTGTCATGTAGATAAACCTTGTGGCGTTGGGATTTTAGGTCAGGAATTGGACACAGAAAAGGGGCTTTGCTTTATAGGGAAACAAGCAAAAGGATTATCCTCCGCATTCCTTAGGCCAGCTATGCAAACTACCACCTGCCAAGAGGAAATGCCATCTGTGAGGGCAGGTACAGCAGTTATCTGGAGCACAGGGTGAAGAGGCCACTGTGGGCGGTTTCATCTTGTTTGGGCCAGGAGCTTCCTTCTGTTCTGTATCAAGGAGTGGATACCCACATTTGGCCAAGGTATTACCAGTCTGGGCTGTGAGTGAGCGGGCAGCCTGATATGACCACTCCCCAGAATGGAGAAACCCCTCTGAGGTCTGACTGCACTGGTCTGAGCTAAAAGCTTCCAATGGCCCAGAAAAAAAGTTTACTTTTTTTATCTATCTGTAGATACTTCCAAAAGTGGTAGTAAAATGTCTTTGCTTTCTTTCAAATCAGCATTATAATGAATCTTGTTTGCTGTTTAAGCATTGAGATTATTTCCTAATTCTTGGATTTCTGTAACACCCATTATCTTGGGGCTGCAATATAGTCCTTTTCTTGTTGTAAAACAATCCTTTGTTGTAAAAGCAATCAAACAGGGAACCTGACTCATGCTCAGGAGCAAAGGGAGGCAATATGCTCCCTCAGGACATGAAGTGTTTGTCTACTGGTGGCAGATCCTACCGCCAAGCTAGCCACCAAATCTCTGAGGATAAAAGAAATACTTGCCTTTTATTTCCTCCCTCCCTGGACGGCCCATGCCCATGGTGAGCCAGGTCAGATCAGTTCATAGGGTCCCTTAGGCCCATATATAAGAGGAAGATAATTACTAAGACACTGTTACTCTACAAGCCCTTCCAAGTTTAGAAAAACAGCATATATGGCCTCAAGGTCATCTGCCCACATGTGGTCACATCCCTATCTTTACACATGCACAGAGCTTGACACAAGTTGCCTTTGGACTCTGAGTGAGGAAACATGTTAAAATGTGTCTACCAAGTGCCAGAGAGAATCCAGTCTGTCTCGGCCTAAAAGGACTTTCCTCCTACAATAGTGGCCCAGGTTCATGGACATTGAAGACACAGCTCCTCCCCAAGGCTCATCTGTGCTTTGTGTGCAAAAAAAGCAGAGGGGCACTGAGGGAGAAAGTACCAACGAGTCAAGGTGCATTAGGGTGGCAGTAATTGTGTGGTGGACAGGGGATAATGCTAGCCCACACCCTTGGCTTTGGCCATAAGTTACAAACATGTATCTGAGGACCAGACAGTGATCCTTGGTTATCTCCTGTATCTATGTTTTTGCCTATGCTTTCTATTCCCAGGACAGATACTGACAACCTTCCTGATCTTCCAACCTAGAAACTTAGAGGGGTTCATCCTAGATACTTCCTTCTCCAACTCATGCCCCATATCTAGTTTGCCACCAGATTCTACTGATCCAACCTCCATAAAATCTCTTTCATCTGTCTGGAGTGGATACTGTGGGAAGACCCAGCCACCTCTATTTCCCTCTGCTTCTGGGGTACAGTGCCTGGAAAGCAACAAGAGCCTCTAAAAGCTGGACTTGAGACGCCCTAGTGCAGCAGCCCAATACACACATCCTTCCCTCCAGTGACCTGGCTCCTGCCCTGCACTGCACCCAGCTCAGCTGTTTCCCAAGACAATAGCTCTGGTATGCTTGGTTGTCTCCGCTCCCTGTGGACTGGCAATGGGATCAGCAAGGCAAAACTGTGCTGGGGACACTGAGTTATTTCCTTCTATCTGATTTCTACTTGCTGGGCTGGCTCAGGAAGCTCAGACCCCAGGTCTTCTGACAACAATGAGCATTTTATCATCACTACAGGAAATTTAGAGTTTATTCTGGGTCTCCAGGCACCATAGTTAACATGACTAAAAAGTGCTGCTTCCAGGGTTGCCAAATGATAGGACACTGTGAAGTTGAGTGTAACCTACAGGATGGGTGGACTTTTCTAAATGTTATCAAGGAGGTGTGGAAAATTCCAGTG
Source organism: Leopardus geoffroyi (assembly GCF_018350155.1). Classification (NCBI taxonomy): domain Eukaryota; kingdom Metazoa; phylum Chordata; class Mammalia; order Carnivora; family Felidae; genus Leopardus; species Leopardus geoffroyi. The sequence goes on from NC_059336.1 coordinate 30,027,250, forward strand.
TATGCAGGAAGGGATTAAGGGAGAAGGTCCTACTGGACCATACTATATACTCATGGGACAGGAGAAGTGCATCAAGATCGTGTTGATCCAGAGGCTAGGAATACCTGATACCTTTTTAGTCCACTGATATTAGTTGGAAGGCCAGGGAAGGCTTAATAAGGGAGGTGCTCAAGGGAGGTGCTGTTATGGCAACTTATCATCTTAAGAGATAAACTTGGGAAGAAATATGCCTATCAAATATGATAAAAGAAAAAGATGTCAAAATTTCCCTGGACCAATTTTGTTTGTTTTAGACTTAAAATATTTATTTTGAGAAAGAGAGAGAGCGAGCAGGGAAGGGATGGAGAGAGAGAGAGAATCCCAACCAGCCTCCACACTGCCAGTGCAGAGCACTACGTGGGGCTCAAACCCATGAATCATGAGATCATGACCTGAGCCAAAACCAAGAGTCAGAGGTTTAACTGACAGAGCGACCCTGGTGCTCCTGTTCATTTTAGATTTTAGAATGGTAAGAAAGAGCATGAAGAGAGAAGTCTGTTGCATCTAAACATAATTTGAAAGGCATGCAAAAGCAAGAAGTAAAACATATTGCTTACCTTGTGAACACTGGTCAAGACATTTAGGAAAGAGAAATCTATGGAGAGGAAAAAAGAGAAATATTTAAAAACATTAATGTTAGGATTGTCACTGGTTATTTCCCACTAAACTGTGACTATCCAAGCTGACTTATTCAATAAGGCAAGTGGCAGGCAGTACTAAGTACCAAGAATAGCCATGGCTCTGCAAAAGGTTTTCACAGGAAAACCAAGGAACCCCACAGAAATAGCTCTTATGTGGCCAACTCTTGATGGAATGTTGAAGAGGGGATACTGTTGAAGAGGGGATATAGGGCCTGTTCTCTATAGACAATAGGAAACAGGGAAAGAAAGTTGAGGTTTGTTTTTTTTTTTTTTTCTTTCAAAGAGACACTGTCCTGATAGTGAAGGGAAATTTCATGGGAAAATGAGAATTACCTTCCCCTGTTTGGGTCTGCAGTACTAAAGCTGCCACACTTCCCTTCCTGTGCACGCTAGAATCCTGGTTCTCCTTTAACACTATTCTGAGCTCTAATGGTGAATGAATAGCAGGAAACTGACTGGATCACAGATGAAGCAGGTGAAGGTGACTGATTCAAAGTGTGAGCTTGTTAACTAAGAGAAAAACCCACTCTGTCAGTGCTTTAAAACTCCTAAAACATCACAGTACCCTTCTCAGGGAAGAGAGCTAACACTAGTGAGAATAGCTGCCTTTTATCAAAGTTCTTCTTCCTATGGCCTGGGTACCATGCAAGCAGTTCACATGTATGGTCTTGCTCTGTCCTCATGTCTACTCCATGCCTTGGGTACTCACAAGCTGAGAAGAGCAGGTGAGTTTGTAACAGCTGAACAGTCTAAAGCACTTTGCCCATGGCCTCAGACAAAGCTAGAAAGTGGGAGGGCTTATGCAGGGACCCAGGTCTGTTTAGCACCACAGAGCTCCCATGTTTTCTCTCCCACGCTTCTGAATTGTTGTTGGTCTAGGTGGCACGTGGTAATGATGTTCAAAACACCGGGGAGAATTTCTCTCCTGCAATCTCCTTAGTGGTGGCAAGTCTTCATCATTCTATTTGCTTTCTAAAAACACTATTTGGAACCAAATTTGGTGGGCAAGTGAGCTGGATGAATACCACTTTGGACTGTTGATGAGGTTCTCTTGCCTGACTCCCTCATGGTTTCTGAGGAATTCCAAGGAGGAACCCCTACGTGCTCTGGGCAAGATCAAGAGTCATGGAACAGGGAAGAGACATCCTTCCACACTGGAGTTTCCCCAAGAACAGAACTCACTGACTTCACTGCACTCAGTCTACTGAATGGCCTGACACAATAGCAAATACATTCTTAGAAAGTGTCTGTCCCCATCAGTGCCTGTCACTTTAGAGTACATGCTCTTAAAGGCCTTCTCAGCACCCTGCTAGCTCCCTCACAGCAGCCCACAGCAATTCACACCAAAGACATCTTAGACAAGACAAGCAAAGCTCCCCTCAAGGCATTTTATCCAATCACAGGCTGGATGCTCATGCTTTAAATCTCTGACAGCTGCAAAGAAAACATAGACTTGCACATATATATGACTCCCTAAAACTGGAATGCAATTTCTCTTATCTTGGCATCTTTGGCATCTGTCCTTCAAATTCATGTTAGCTTTCTTTCCTAATCCAACTAGGAGTTACCACTGCTTCTTTATAATTCTTATAAAATTGCATTAAATATTTTATTATAGGACTTCCTATCTATAACACGATTGATTGTGTACCTTCATTGGTGTGGCATTTGGAAAATTATTGAACTTTTCTGAGCATTAGCTCCCTCAAGGTAAAACATGGTAATGATGCCTACCTTAAAGAGGGATTTTGAGGATCAAGAGAGGGTAAAGCATCACAGTGCGAGACAAATAGCACAAAATAAATGTTGGCTCCCTGCTTTCCTTCTCTACATATCATCCTCCTTACCAAACTCTAACGGTTTTTTTTATTTTTTAATTTTTAAAATTTACATCCAAATTAGTTATCATATAGTGCAACAATGATTTCACGAGTAGATTCCTCAGTGCCCCTTACCCATTTAGCCCATCCCCCCCCCCAAACTGTAACATTTTTGAAGAGTGCTTGGCATAGCATAGCATGACTTTTTTATTTTATTTTATTTTTTTCAATATATGAAATTTATTGTCAAACTGGTTTCCATACAACACCCAGTGCTCATCCCAAAAGGTGCCTTCCTCAATACCCATCACCCACCCTCCCCTCCCTCCCACCCCCATCAACCCTCAGTTTGTTCTCAGTTTTTAAGAGTCTCTTATGCTTTGGCTCTCTCCCATTCTAACCTCTTTTTTTTTTTTTTCCTTCCCCTCCCCCATGGGTTTCTGTTAAGTTTCTCAGGATCCACATAAGAGTGAAACCATATGGTATCTGTCTTTCTCTGTATGGCTTATTTCACTTAGCACAACACTCTCCAGTTCCATCCACGTTGCTACAAAGGGCCATATTTCATTCTTTCTCATTGCCACGTAGTACTCCATTGTGTATATAAACCACAATTTCTTTATCCATTCATCAGTTGATGGATATTTAGGCTCTTTCCATAATTTGGCTATTGTTGAGAGTGTTGCTATAAAGATTGGGGTACAAGTGCCCCTATGCATTAGTACTCCTGTATCCCTTGGGTAAATTCCTAGCAGACATGACTCTTAAACAGAGCAGACAAGTTTTGTGCCAACAAACATTAAAATAATGTATGTACAGGTTATTGACCAGCTCTTCCTCTAAGTAACAAAAGCAAGTGTGATATATATTCCTAAGCCTCACATAGGTATGGTATTGTGCATTTTGTAGTGTGCCAACCAAGTACCTGATTTAAATAAAATTCTAGTAAATCAAGAAATGATGATACTGATCCAATCTGCCCTAAAACATGGGCCCCACAATTCCTACATGCATATTCACAAAAATGTAGCTGTCACACAGGCAGATGTGGGACGACTTATTCCTTGCGGCCCTCTCAATGATTAGAATAGTTCCTGGCACACAGCAGACACAAGACACTCACTGAATGAAATCCTCTAGAAAAAAGACACCAGGTAAATCTCACATACACCCATTCTGAATCCAAACTGAGCCCATCCTTAACTTAAAGTAGACACACTAACCTCCACTTCACAGAATGGAAGAAGAAGCCCTATTATGCTCTGCCCCCAGCTGTTTTTTTTTTTTTGTTTGTTTAACCATGATCTAGAAACAATGATGTAAATTTTATCTTTGCTAAGGTAGCCACTTTACAAAAACTTGATTCTCAAAAAATCATTTATGATAAAAGCAATATATAATCCATAGCTAACATCATATTTAATGGTTAAAGACTAGATGCTTTCCCTTTCAGATCGGGAGTAAGATACAATGTCCGCTCTTGCTACTTATACTCAACATTATACTGGAGGTTCTAGTAAGGACATTTAGGCAAAAAAAAAAAAAAAAAAAAAAAACAAAACAAAACCAAAAAACCCAAAAAAAAAAAAAAATACAAAGCCTCCAGATTGGAAAGAAAAAAGTAAAGCTATCTCTGTGTACTCATGACACACTTTTGTATATAGAAAAATCACAGAGTCATAGAAAACAAAGCAATGAACAATCCAAAGATGATATGCAGAAAACAATTTCATTTATAATAACACCACAAAGAACAAAAATATTTAGGAATAAATTAAACAAAGAAAGCATAAGAGCTGTACACTGAAAACTAAAACATTGCTGAAAGAAATTTAAGACCTAAATAAATGGAAAGACAGCCAGGTTCATGGATTGTGAGGCTTAGTATTTTTAAGATGGCAGTACTTCTCAAACAGATCTATAAATTCAATACAATTCCTACTAAAATCTCAGTTGTCTTTTCTGGCAGAAAACTGACAAGCTGATCCTTAAGTTTACATGGGAATGCAAGGAACTCAGAATAGTCAAAACAATTTTGAAAAAGAACAAATTGAAGGACTCTCACTTCTCAATTTCAAAGCTTACTACAAAGCTACAATAATCAAAACAATGTGGTACTGGCATGACGACAGACATATCTATCAGTGGAACACAACTGACAGCCCAGAAAATAAGCCTTCACATTGATAGTCAATCGGTTTTTTACAAAAGTGCCAAGACAATTCAATGGAGAAAGAATAAGTCTTTTCAACAAATGGTGCTGAGAGAACTGGATATCAACACGTGAAACAACAAAGTCAGACTCCTACTTCATGCTATATGTAAAAATTAACTCAAGATGGAACACAGGTCTACATGTAAGAGCTAAAACTATAAAACAGAAGAAAACACTGGAATAAATCTTTGTGACCTTGGATTAGGCAATGCTTTAAAAAAATTTTTTTTAATGCTTTTATTTATTTTTGAGACAGAGAGAGACAGAGCATGAGTAGGGGAGGGGCAGAGAGAAGGGGAGACAGAATCTGAAGCGGGGTCCAGGCTCTGAACTGGCAGCACAGAGCCCGACGTGGGGCCTGAACTCACGGACCATGAGATCATGACCTGAGCTGAAGTCAGACGCTTAACCTACTGAGCCACCCAGGCACCCCTAGGCAATGCTTTCTTAGATATCACACCATACATACAAGCAACAAAAGAAAAAATAAACTGGACTTCATTAAAATTTAAAAGCTTTTATGATTTAGAGGATACCATCTAAAAAATAAAAAGATAACCCATGGGAGAAATTTTTTGCAAATCAAATATCTGATAAAGGACCTGGATTCAGAAAATATGAAGTTCTCTTGCAACTCAAAAGGAGACAACCTGAGGAGCCTGGCTGGCTCAACTGGTAGAGCATGCAATCCTTGATCTCAGGGTCTTGAGTTCAAGCCCCACATTGGGCACAGAGATTACTTAACAAAAAAGTAGGGGGTACTTGGGTGGCTCAGTGGGTTGAGCGACTGACTCTTGATTTTGGCTCAGAGACCGAAGCAGGGCTCGATCCACAACCCTGGGATCATGACCTGAGCCGAAATCAAGGGTAGGATGCTCAACCCACTGAGCCACCCAGGTGTCCTCGGTATGTATCCTTTTAGATATTTCCTATATACATAGGAATAAACATTTAAAAAATACATATTGTTTTGGCAATTTACTTTTCTCAGTTCACAAAATACTGTGGACATTTTTACATGTTAAAATCTACTTAATTGTTTTAAATCCCTGCCTAGTATTCCATTGTATGAATATCCCAAAATTTAACCAGTCTCTTACTAATGAGCATTTGGATTATTTCCAATTCTTTGATATTACGAACAGTGTTTTTTTTAAATAAAGATTTTTTATTTTTTAAGTAATCTCTACAAAGTAGGGCTCGAACTTACAACTCTGACACCAAGAGTCACATACTCTACTAAGCCAGCCAGGCGTCCTGATTTTATAAACAGTGCTGTTTTGAACACTGCAGAGCACATCTGTCATGTTTCAGACTACTCAGTACCTTCTAAACAACTTTCCTAGGCTTGAACTTACGAAGTCCAACTTTTTTTTAAACAGCACAAACTACCTTTCCAGCCTTTCTTGCAGTCTGGGGTAGGCATGTGACCTAAGTTCCACCAACCAAATGTACTACAAGACTCCCACAGGCAGTGAGTCAGGTGAGTGAGGGGATGTATGCTAAGCAGATCCCATTTTCTGGTGAAGGAAGTGGTTGAGATATCCCCCCTACCAGGGCAGCCCTAAGAGGTTTGATTGCTCCTGGCTGCCTAGCCAATACATCCTGGCCCTCTTGGAGACTCTGCAAGCTGTAATGTCCTTTAGTAAATCTCTTTCCATTGAAACATACTGGAGTAGGCTCTCCTGTTTGGAATTAAGAATTCTATATGAAACCAACACCCCTATACCTATATATCTTTGCACATTTGTACAAATATAATTATATGAAATTTTAGCAATGGAATGGCCAAATTTGTCTTCAAACAGATTATATCATTTTATATTCCTATCAACACTGCTTTTGAATGTACCTATTTTCCTACACTGTTGCTGTGTAATAAGCCACCCCAAAACTAAGCGGTTTCAAATAATGATGACATATTATCCCTCATGATTCTGTGGATTAGATGGGCAGTTGTTTTGGCTTGGAACAGCTCAGCTGGGGCTGATGGTCTAAGATGGTGTCATTCACATCCAACTGGGGTCTCAAGCTCAGATGGGAGGAATGGGATGACTAGGCCTCTCTCTCCACATGATCTCTCATCCTCTACCAGCCTAGCCCAGGCTTCTTCATATGGTATTCTCAGCTCCCAGAGGCAAGAGAGGGCAAGCCCCAATGTGTAAATGCTTTTTAAGCTTCTGCTTATTTCTTGCTTCTTGATGTCCCATTGACCAAAACAAGTCACATACCCAAGCCCAAATTCCAAGTATAAGAACTAGATACAACTCTTCAACTCTTGATGGAAGGGGCTGTTTTTGCTGTGGGCATATTTTAAATCTTCCACAGCTGGCCACGTAAAAAAATTTTCTTTTTTTAAAATTGGTGGGCTTAACACTGGCCACTTACTATTTTTTTAATGGAATGGGTTTAACTTTATTTCTTATTTAAAAATTTTTTAAATGTTTACTCCTGAGAGAGACAGACAGACAGACTGAGTGGGGAAGGGGTAGAGAGAGAGGAGACACAGAATCCAAAGCAGGCTCCAGGCTCTGAGCTGTCAACACAGAGACCAACATGGGGCTCGAACTCACAAACTGTGAGATCATGACCTGAGCCGAAGTCTGATGCTTAACTGAGCCACCTAGGTGCCCCGGGTTTAACTTTAGTAAGTTTCTATTCTTGATCATGTGTGCCATAATTCTCTTATTCTATTCCATGTGCATAACATGCACATGGAATAGAATAGCCCCATAGCCCATATGCATGGACTAATCATTAGTTTTCCAACAGAGCATCAGTAGACCACTACAGTAAATTACTTTCTGGAAGGAATTCAGAGGTAAATTTGGAAATTTCTAATTTCTAAAAAAAAATTAGCCAATCAGTAACTTTGACTTACTGACTTAATACTTTTGAAGTCCTAATATGAAAAAAAGAGGAAATTAGTATACTCATACTAACATGCATGATTTTGTTACTTGTATTTTTATATTCCATGACCATAATTCACACATGATATAGCCTTATTCTATTCTTAAATAGATTACATGCTCATCTTTGGTCCTTTTATATACTTCTCATACATCTGAATTCTCTTAAGGACCTTTAGTCCTCACATGCTGGCACACCCATTTATTCACCAGATATTTCGTGAGCACTTACTTGCATTAAGCATTAAACAGAAATGGTTTCGGCACTCACAAAAGCTAAGTCTATATTCTACAGTTCCTCTCTTTTCTCTAATGATCTTAATTTGTCTATTTTTCCTCTTCACTTTGTTATTTTATCAAGCTTGAGGCTCTCTGAACAGACAAGTTTTAGCAGTGTCTATTCTACTTCTCACTGCTTTGATTGAGATTTTTTATTGCGATGGTGGTTTTATTATTGTCTTCATTTTCTTTCTAGGGCTCTAGCAGTTCATTTTCTATCTGTATTTGCTAACTAAACTCCCTGGTCTCCCTGATCTTTTCTATTTAAGAGTTTTACTGAGGTATAACTTGCATATAACATTCATTCATTTTACGTGTACAGTGTAATGATTTTTAACATAAATTTACAGAAGTATGCAACTATCACAATTCAATTTTAGAACATTTGTATCACCCCAAGAAGATCCCTCCTGCCCACTTCCCCAGACCTTTTATATAACTTCTCTGAGCTCTTCCCACCTCACCCTATTAACTTCTCTTCTTCTTAATTTTTTTTTTTCTTGACAGTGCAGAAGAGTACTCGTCTAGGCTAATTCTTCTGAAGTATAATCCCCATCTGTCGTTCGCTTATTACTATCTTTTCCTACCTTTTAAAAATGGTATTATCTGTCTCACATTAAATCTCCTTCTGCTTTAGTGCATCTTTATTTATTTATTTTAAGATTTTATTTTTAAGTAATCTCTATACCCAACGTGGGACTTGGAAGTCACAACCCTGAGATCAAGAGTCATTGCTCCTTCAACTGAGCCAGCCAGGCACCCCTTTAGTTTATCTTTAAATGAAAACTTGAGGAAAATAAGAAACACGACTGATAGAAAGGTGGCATGTAAGAGTCAATACAGTAGTCCAAAGTACAGTGGTGATGCTCAGCATTCACCATAATAACCTAGGACAAAAGGAAAACAGACCACCTTGGCTTTTTTATGGGAGAGCAGAACCTAAGTCACAGCTAAAGAGAAGAGATATGGCGAAGACATTTCTTGAAATCAGTCGAGGTGATAAGGGAAGTAACCTCCAATATAATTTATAAGAGACATCTGAAGATATCAACTTGGGACTTAAATAGGAAGGGAGCTCTTTCAGATGAAGGTTGAAGGGTAGATCAATTAGTTTCCAGGAGAGAACAGTAATTTGGACTAGTCAGAAAGAACACGTGGTTACAGACCTGGGATACATTCCACTAGGCTAAAGGGACAGGAAGTCAAATAGCTCTCTGAAGGGACAATGTAATGTTTGAATCTCTCCCCAGTGAGGAGTGCTCTGATGATGAAATAGATACTTCCAGACACCACTGGAGAGGTATAAACCACAAAACCCACCCGGAAAGCAATTTTCAGCTGTGAATGAAGAGTAATAAAACTGATCATACAATTAATTAATAATATCTCTTTGAAGATTCTAAGGAAATTATCTCAAATTTGAGAAATTTATATGGATAAAAATGTTCCTATAGCATTATTTATAATAGTGAAAAGTTGGAGACATCCTATGTGACTAACCGTGGAGAAACTGTTAAGACAATCATATCCAGCCATATGCACAATTACCACTGTGATACTGGAACATATGTTAACTTATATAGTATATGCTAATCTAAGAAGCATATAAAGTTATATGTAGACTGCAACTGTGAAGACATGCAGACAAAAAAGGAATTCACAAAAATTATAATACTTAAACCACTGAGTTAGTGAGATTATGGGTAAATAATTATCCAATTTTCATTGTTGTTATATTACTTCCAATGTCTCGAGAAAAAAATAGTTCACCTATTAGTAGCAAGAATGAATGTCATTAACCGAGGTTAAGGTGGCTTAAGCATAGGAAAAATTATCTATAAGATACTCCAAGTACCTTGGGAAACAAATCACCTCCCCTGTAGTAAAGAGGAAAAGAAAGGCTGCCATGGGCATTCTTTTTTTTTTTTTTTTTTTTTTTAATGTTTATTTATTTGAGAGAGAGAGAGCACGCATGCGCGAGTGAGAGTGTGTGGGGGAGGGGCAGCAGGGAAGGGGCAGACAGAGAGGGAGGCACAGAATCCGAAGCAGGTCCCAGGCTCCAAGCTGTCAGCACAAAGCCTGACATGGGGCTTGAACCCACGAACCGTGAGATCATGACCTGAGCTGAAGTCGGATGCTTAACTGACTGAGCCACCCAAGTGCCCCATGGGCATCCTTTTTTTATGGGAGAAGCCGTTTCAAGTCCCACCACTCTAGATGGGCAACTTTTCAGTGCAAAAAAAAAGGGGTGAGAGGCTTCCAGTGTATAGGCATCTCCTGAGAACCTAGCACAAATCAAGCATTAACTGAGCATTCATTATATATAAGGTAGACTAATGCATTCCAAAAGACAATAACACGTAAAGATGTGTCTCCTTCTGGTGGGTGGGAGAAAATCGCTTTCTGTACACTTAAACCCATCACGTCTTGTGGGCTGGAGATAATCCGAAGTATGTACCTGTGGTCCATGTAGCAGCTCAGGGGCTCCACACACACCGTGATGGCACCAATGGTGAAGGAGGACTTGACATTTGAGTCTGGATGGGTCTGCAGGGCCTGGACAACATCAATGACATCTGTGTAGCTGGGGGAAAAAAAGAGAAAGATTAGTTTACTGACTGGGGCCGCAGAATGGGGGAAGAGGGGCACACTGAGGGGCTGAGTGAGCAAGAGTGGAAGGAAAACCACGAGGAGGTACCTGTGACTAGGTTCCTTGGGGTCATCCCACTTCATGATTCAGAGCCCGTCCCTGCATCCCACAGTGTTTCTGCATTCCCAAACCCCATTAGTACTCCTAACTGTGCAAGAGTGAGTGGAAGAACCCCCCATCACTTCTAGGAGTGAAGGGAAGCCTGCAGATGACCCTGGCGCTCTGAAGGTGGAATTGGTGTCCTTAGGCCTGTTTTCCAATCAACCTAGGAGCTCCGATGTTGGTCTATTTCCTTTAATAGCTTTCCCCTCTCCTTCTGCTTCACAGAACATGCAGACAAGAGAGAATGGGGATCATCAGGTACCTCTGTAGGTCAGCAGACACATGTCAAACCCCGCTTGCATTTGTCTTTCCTGCTGGGAACTCCCTCTAAACTACAACTTCCAGAGCCAACTTTAATTATTTTTAGTTAGAATGTAATATATTTATCATTTAACTCCCCCATGCATGCTCCTCCCAAGGCCTTGTCCTTCTCAGCAGAGGGGACTCCATTTTTTTCTCAATTTTTAAACTATAACTAGAATGAGATGGCTGCTTACATTCTCACACTGCTACTGGGCCAGGACTGTCACCATCTCTTGCACAGATCACCCCACAGCCTCCTCACTGGCCTCCCTACTTTTTTTTTTTTAATGTTTATTTTTCAGAGAGAGAGAGAGAGGGAGGGAGAGCGCGTGCACCCGTACACATATGCACACGCATGCGGGGCAGGGGCAGAGAGAGGGAGGCAGAGGATCTGACGCAGGCTCCACACTGATAGCAAAGAGTCCAATGTGGGGCTCAAACTCACGAACTGTGAGATCATGACCAGAGCCGAAGTCGGACACTTAACCAACTGAGCCATCCAGGTACCCCTCACAGACCTCCCTACTTCTGTCCCTGGCCCTGCCCGACCTGTCTTCAACACAGAAGCTAGAAGGATCGTGCTGACCCCACTGTGCTAAGCCACGGAGTGGCTTCATCCCACTCAGAGTCAAAGCCCAAGTCCTTACGGGGCGCCTGTGCTGATGGCTCAGAGCCTGGAACCTGCTTCAGATTCTGTGTCTCCCTCTCTCTCTGCCCCTCCCCCACTCATGCTCTCTTTCTCAAAAATATTAAAAAAATTAAATTTAAATAAAATTAAAGAAAATAAAAAAGCTAAATAAAGCCCTTACCTCAGCCCCCGCGGTGGTCTATGATCTGACTCCCACACTGCAAGGACTTTCTCCTCCTACTATTCCTTCCCTTACCTCAATCTACCCATCCTGACCTCCTGGTTCTTCCCTGAACATGCCAGGCATATTTCCACCCTGGCATTCTCGGTCCCTTCTTGTGGTGCTCTTTTCCTCAGATATCTGCCAGGCTTGCTTCCTTGTTCCCTTCAGGTCTCTGCTCAAATGGCATCTTATGAGAGAGGGATCTTCTGACTTCCTGCAGCCTATGTGACACAGCAACCTTCCTTTTGGCACCACCGGTCCCCACGAAATTCTTCCCTACAGCACTGAACATCAGCTACATTGTATTTTCTCATTTATTTGTATTTAGTCTGTTTCTGCAGTAATAATGTAAAGTGATTGAATGGTGTAATCTATGGTGCCTAAGCAGGACAGATGAAGGAACTGGATGTTCAATCATGGGTAGACCCATGGCCACTCCAAGAAGGGGCCTTCCCTCTTTACCTTGTAGAGAACATTTTCCCAGCCTATCACCAAAAGGTCAGTTCCTATAGAGGGAAGGGAAATCAGAAGGCATCCTTACTGATCATATGGGACTGGGTTCTAGCCTGGGCCCTTGGGAAGCCAGTGATGGTGGCTGGGGGGAAAGGTATAGCCTGCCTGAGCCACTCCCTGAGTTTCTACAAATAATTCATCTGCAAAATGGCACTTGGCTTTATCCCAGACTGTAATATTCACATCCCAATCCCCAGGTCTGCCTCTGTCCTGACCAACTAGCAGTACTTCAATCAAGAACAGGGTGTGCCTGGTTTTAGAGCTTCCCCACGAGTGCCTGGTAGTCAGAGAGCTGTTAGAGTGAGCCCTCTGCTCCCCGGTTTCTCCCCCTGCCTGGGCACATGTGTGGATGTCCACATGGGGTTCCTTCTCCTGGTTCTGCAGTGTCTAGTTAGGCCTGGATGCAAGAGAGCACCCCACACTGCCTGCATTGCCAGGCGTTCTGCACCCTTGTTAAGTAGGACTGACTGATGCTTGCACACTGCCCCAAATCTCTTTGTGATCATGTTTACCAGATTTAACCCTCCTGGTTAAGTGCCCCAGCCTTGCTCCTAAGCATCAGTTTTCTCTCTCTTCTAAAAATAAGTTTCGGAAGCTTTTTATTTTCCATGTCTGGTATGAGCCTAGAGAATCCTTTCTGAGGGCAGAAAAGAACTGAAAGATTTACCAAATCCTGGTAATTTTGGTCATTTTAATATCCTGGGTTTTCCTTCAGAGAGAGTGGCTGGTAATTCCCAGGTTTTCAGAGCATTCCATTTAATGGAAAAAAGGTTGGAATGAAAATAGGCCCCAAAATCCTTGGTGGGAGCAGGGTTATCGAGGTGATGAATGTGGGTACTGCAGCCAGGAACTGCTGTGGCAAGACAGGAGGCCCTTGGTGTCTGTCACTCACTGTACTTGTTGTGAGGAGGAGGCTGCTAGGCTCTCCCTCCCTCCTCAGCCCTTGCCCTGTAATCATCCTGGCCAGGGCCTCCCAACAGGAGGAGGCAGGCTTCACTACGGAAGGAAGCACACTGTTCCAGCTACCAGAGCCCGAACTCGATCGCTTTGGCTAATAAACTGCCTCAAATGCATGATGAAGGAAAAAAAACCCCAAAAAACAAAAACAAACACACACAAAAACCCCCGGTTCTTCATGTCTGCCTCTTTCTTGTCAGTTCTCTCTTTATTAAAAATAAAAGCAAAACAAAGAAACAAAACAAAACCCCAGCAGGATTTTTACTTTCTTTATTCTGAAACAACATACCCCATTCAACTGTCCTTTGGCCTCTGTTTTATGTTTGCAATTTAAGCCTACAATTTGGGCATGTGTTTCAGATTAATAATTCAATTTTTGTTTTGAGAGAGACTTTAAGTGTAGATAATTTAAAGAATAATTTTTTACAATATTCTGGAGTATAAACAAATATAATCTCTCAAATTCCTTAAAATTATTTTTTTTTAAATTCAGATTTCTCCAGTTTTATGTGTGTGTCTGTCTGTAAGTTCTAGACAATTTTATTACCTGCATAGGTTCCTGTATCTACCACCACCGTCAAGACACTGAACAGTTCCACCACCACTCGGTTCCCTTGTGTTGTCTTTTTATGACCACACCCACCTTCTTCCTACCTCCCACTCCCATCCCTAAGTCCCGGCAACCACCAATCTGTCCTCTATTTCTAAAATTTTATCATTTCAAAATACATTAATTTTTAAAAGAACAATTAACAGCTCCAGTGGATGTCAAAGCTCAACACCACTGCCCCACTGCTGTAGGAAGTCAAATGGAACCAGGCCACTCTGGGGACAAAAGAAAACTGCCCTAGACCACAGTGTTCCCCCATGAACCCTATAAATGAAGATAAAAGCCATATCCAGGGACTATAAATCTCAATTTGAGAAACCTCTGGAGTCTCCCTTCACTGGCAACCTCAATACTGGGCATGAAGGTCCAGTCCCAAGGAGATGGTCATGCAAAAAGGAGGCAGCCATGAGTTCCCTGCTGAGCCTCAAGAGAATGGGCCTGGCCCATAAGAACCATGTCTTAGCGAGAGCCATAGCATTTTGCTGGTATTTCCACTTGAGTCCCTCAGGAAAGCTGAGATCCCTAGCATCCTGGGACTTCAACTGCGCAAAAGCTGGGTCTGAGAGTGGGCTGGCCATACACGGTCACTGCAGTCCAGCACAACCAGGGCAGCTGACACTTTTGCAGACCTGTACTGCCAGAGACAAGGAGTCAACGATGCTTTCTCAAGTGATGGAAGATGGAAATGCCCTCAGCTGCACAATGGCAAATTGCTGAATTTGACTCCAGGTCCACACTCCCAATGACTCTCAACTCTGGCAGGGACCAATCCATTCCTTTGACCATCAGAAGTGATGGAAAGCCAGAAGAAAACAAGTGGTTTCAAGCCTAGACTCTTGCTCTGTGGCTTTCATGACCTCAGCCCACAAACAGGACAAAAGGGCTGACAGAAGGGAAGGCCAGGGCAGGTGTGAGAACAAGGCCTGAAGAAGACGAACGACGGCTTGGTGGAGTGCACGGTGCTGTCCACCTCCTGACTCAGGACCACCAGCCCAGCTTTTCTCCACTTCTCACCATCCATCCGCCCAGGAAACCCAACAGAGCTTTGGATCTGGGCCTGCTCTCTACTGGAAACAATTAGCCAATTGCAAACAGTAATTATTACGAGCACAAAAAACATAGCATAGCACAAAAGCGCTTTGTGAGAACTGCCAAAAGCTTCCGTATTACCAGCCATCATCAAGACCACAGACTATGTTTTCCCTGACCTGGCATGCTCTCTTCTGGGCCTGGGGGGTGGTGGGCCTGCATAGGGCTCCTCCCTGGAAGGCCTTAGAACAAACAGGTCGAGGTAAACTCCTTTCAGCTAGGGTCACTGAAGCAGTGGTACTCACTCTGTCCAACCTATTCTCACAGGGAGCTTCCTGCCCAACTGGACTATTCATGTTCCCCACTGAGGGTCCCAGGAAAACCTCCTGGACCAGCCATCCTGGGAATGGTGGGGGTCGAGAATGCAGAGGATAGGGGCTGCCTCTGCAACTCCACATGAGGGAGGATTGAAACAGAGAGCAAAGGAAGAGACCACAGGGCCACTACTGTTACAAGAATTATCAAAGAATCTTGCCCAGAGAATCTCTTCCCTAATTCTCTACCGTGAGGATAGAGAATTTTGAGGATACCATCGTGCTGAAACCAAACTTAAAACTTGTGGGCAAGCTACAGCAGCTCTCTGGGGCACAAGATGGTAACCGGAGTCCTTGCTTGTCTGAGGCCTCTCTGGGTAGTGCAGACTCTGCTCATGCAAATGTGGAGGTCATTCTGTGTCCCAGGCTAGCCACACACAAAGTACAACAGTAATGGCAAGGTCATCACCATTCCCATTGTCCCCAGAAGACTTCCAGTGCTCACCCTTGCAACACCACAAGCAGTCGAATCTTCTTGCGGATGTAGGCTGACTGGCGGGCAGAGCGGTTCTGCTGGGCCTCCAGGACACTGGAAAGGTATCTCTGGAAGTGGGCAGCATGAAAACACTCGGAGCTGTCCATGATTTGGCGGTATACCATCCACCTGGAAACGGCAAGTATAATCTCAGCATGGGGGCTGCCTGATGGCCTGGCCCCACAGACTCAGCCAGTGGATCCAAATGTGACCAGTACTTCCACATACATTCTGCCCAGTGACCCCGCACAGGAGGCCTGGGGAGCTCCGTATCCTGAAACCACTATCACTGGAACTTTTGACAGGAAATGCCTTGCCACAGGGGAAAAGGTCAGGTAAGCACATGACCATTAATCAGACTTCAGAATTGAGAAAGACTCCTTATGACTGGGCAGTCATTTCCTGAAGGACCATCCAATAAAATGGCTTCAGTCTGGTGCTGAGTAAAATTTTTGCTAAGAAGTGAGCAGGGTGAAGAATTCAGACTATTTCTACAACAAAAGAAATGGAAACAAGGGAGGAACTGGCTAGCTACTTAGTACTTGTAAGAAGACCAATATTTCTGGAGCATCTCTGTAAAACTTGTCCAACCTCCCACATCTCCCTAAACTCCCAAACTTCTAGGTGATTTCCATCTTCTCCATCTTTTCCATCTTCCTTATGGCCTCCTGCAGGATGCCTTACTTCGAGGTAGACTGACTAGATATTAAATGCCTGTTCAGTTAGCCAGGGATGTTTAGTAATCTGCCAGCCATATGAAAGTGATGGATGAACGATCTTCCCAATTTCCCCTAAGCCAACGTGTCCCAGATGCACTTGAACGGATGCAGTCCCCTTGTGGTCAGGGACGGATCACACCCACCAGCTCCCATGTTCTAATCACCCTGGTCCTGAGTTGCCCTGTTGACCAGGCACACTCCCTGGCCTTTGCCTGTGCTAGTTCTGCTGCTACAGTGCTTGTCTCCAGATTTCCAAAGACTCACTCCTCTTATCTCCTCAGGCCTCTGCTCAAATGCCAGCTTCTCAGTGAGGTCTTCCCTGAGCACCCAATTTAAAACTGGGACCTCCCTCCCAGCTTGGCAATCCCTACACCCTTCTCTACTTTGTTATCTGTATGGCACTTTTCATTAGCTAATATACTACTTTCCTTGTCTGGTTAATTGTCTTCCTAAACTAGAATGTAAGGTCCACGAAGGCAGAGACATTGTTAGTCTGTTTTTTGTTTTTTTTTTCATTTGTCGCCCACACATAGAACAATGTCTGGCATACAGGACGTGTTCAGTATAAATGTGTTAAATGAATGGATAGATGGCTCCTGTGCTAATACCAATCACACCAAAGGCCAGTACATGTTGAAGGTTTCCCAGTGCCTATGTGGGCCCAGGCATAGAATCCCTTTCCCCAAAGCAAAGGCAGCAGCCGTACTAACCTGCCATATTCCTTATGCAGAGTGACCAGGAAAGCACAGAGCTCGCTAGCATGACAGCCTGGGAGGCCAGTTACAATGCTGATAGTTACCTACATGAAAGAAAAGTCACGTGAGTTTGTCATTCAACAGGGAGGCAGCGTTGTGTAACAGGTTAAGAGAAATGATTTCTGGAACCAGGTTCTGTGGGTTTGAACCTCAGCACCAGCACTCACCTAGATATATGTCCTTGGGCTAATAACAGAACCTATCTTGCAGGTGGGTGTGATGATTAACTGAGTTAATATATGTAAAGTGTTTAGAACAGTGTGTGTGGGACATACCAAACACCACGTAAAATGTAGTGTTCCTAATATAATTTCTATGCAGCAGGCTTGACTGGATCGGTTAAAATACCATGGAAAACACTGGGCAGAAAGGAGGTCTGAGACAAAGTGCCACAGGCTAAACTGGTGTGGTAAGTAAGCTCAGCCAAGGAAGAGGAGTGGCATGGGGATGTTTCTGTCTGGCTGCCCAATCCACCCAAGCCAAATGGCCTGAGCTAAGGAAGCAAACAGAATGTAGGAAGTACGTCTGAATCTTGACTAGGTGAAGAGCAGGTTGGACTGTCTTAGCCTTAACACACAACCAGATGAAAACAGGGCCCTCTGCAGGTATGTATTCTGAAGCAACTTAAAGAAATCCAGTGACAGAGAAGAGGTGGAGCAGGGGAGGAAAGGAACCATACACCTACTGAACAGTATCAATGTAAATTTTTAAAACAATTTTTTAATGTGTATTTATTTTTTGATATAGAGACACAGAGTGCAAGTGGGGGAGGGCCAGAGAGAGAGGAAGACACAGAATCCGAAGCAGGGTCCAGACTCCGACCTGTCAGCACAAAGCCCGATGTGGGGCCTGAACCCACAAATCACGAGATCATGACCTGAGCCGAAGTTGGATGCTTAACCGGCTGAGCCACCCAGGCACCCCTCGATGTAAATTTTTATTTCACAAGACTCACTGGGATGGGCCTGGTCACAGATGAGTTAGATTAAAGCTTAGCTGGTGGCAGTTACCACTCTAGTTGGTCACATCAGCACAAAGATGGCTGTGGATCTCTCTTCTTTTGTGGGAACCAGAAGTTTTCCCTCCTCCCTTCCAACCAGGCTCCTACTCTATATCCCTTACTGTCCCCGTGGGCAGTATTCCATGCAACTTCTTGTTTATCCTCCTCCCCACCCTGGTCCTATTCCTCAGCGCCCAAGTCCCTGGCTCTCAAATCACAGCACATGTGCTTATAGCCAGACACCGTCTTACTTTAAGGCCAGTCCTATAGCACCCTTTTAATGAGTAGGCATTTTCATTTTAAACTCTTGCCTTAGGGAAAAACCAGGCTTCTAACTGCTTGGTACTCCTATTTTCTTTTGCAGGTGAGTGTCTTCTAGATTTATGTATAAATAAATGCCCTCCTGGAGTATATTATGACTTCTGGTTCCAGAGAAATGGTGGGAGGGGTCAAAAGGAGGGGCATATGAGGTGGGAGCGGATTAAAATCCACTCTTGGGAAGACAGTGTTTATAAAGTATCACCTTACCCTAGTGATGCCAGCAAGGCCCAATAAGGCCCTTCCTCTTATTAAGCTCAATGTGTCACCCACTTCCAGGTAAGTCCTTGTCACAAACAGAAAAGGCTGATGGGATGAGAGCACTGAGCAAGAATCTGAAAGACGTGGAGAAGCCAGGGGAGGGCATGGCAAGGTGCTAGGGCTCTATGGCTGCTACAGGGCTTGGCTGGGGTCAGTACAGACACCTGTACACAGTCACTGTACAGAGTAGGTTTCCTGTATATCATTACATCAGTATCCTAGGAGGTGGAGAGTCTTACAAAAGGGACCCTGCTTGAGCTCTTTTTGTTAACTGACATAGAAGATCAAAGGGCAGGCTATCGGGCTTATCTTCCTGTGAATTCCCAGCATATTTGCTGAGCTGCTGTACCTTGTCATTTTCTACTCGGTGAGAAGGGCTGATTTCAGCTTGCTGTAGCAGGACTGGGAGATGGGTCCTCATCACAGGCTCTCGACTAATACTGCTGATGGCAAAATGCTGAAGAAACCTAGAAAAACAAAGACAATGTTAATGTTACCACTGCCAGCCTTGCCTGAATGTGCTCCTTCACATGAGAAACGCCTTATCTAACTGCTAAAAAAGAAACCTTAGACAGATACTCTCTAGAGAATAAAACTATATGGTGTGTCACTACTACTGTTTACACTGATCCCTAAGAAGCTACAAAGAAAAAGCAGCTTAACTTTTTTTTTTTAATGTTTATTTATTTTTGAGACAGAGAGAGACAGAGCGCGAGTGGGGGAAGGGCAGAGAGAGAGGGAGACACGGAATCTGAAACAGGCTCCAGGCTCTGAGCTGTCAGCACAGAGCCCGATGCGGGGTTCGAACCCACGAACCGTGAGATCATGACCTGAGCCGAAGACGGACGCTTGACCGACTGAGCCACCCAGGCGCCCCTGGAAAGAGCAGCTTAGAAAGGACCAACGCTGGGGTCTCTGACATTTCAAAAGCCAGACCATGAAACATCTATAAACAGAAAACCAGAGCTCACCAGTCCAGCTCTGGGAGTTTGGCTGGGAGTAGCTTTAGAGGACTCCGTTTCTCCCCAGCAGAATGGCTCAGGACACTGAAGAGCTTCTGCGCACTGGAGTGTCTGGAATATCAAAAGCTCACAGATTAGAACTCCATCTCCCTATAGCACCACACTTTACATAACTTGATGCTTTCAAGCCAGAGTCTTGTGACGGAGTCAACACTTCCAAAATAAGCATCTCAATGACTTAAACACAGTGCGGTATTAGTGTGTGACAACTGGTGTACCCAGAGAGGAAGGCTTGCCTGAAACCCTTGGTAATATTACAGGTTTCTGATTCTTGGTGGATTTCATCTCTCTTGACTTCTGTTTCCCCAAGGGCACTGGCTACCTGCAAGTGGCAGCACTGAAATGACTGTGCTGGCCCTTTCAGAAGCCAAGACCCCTGTGTTACATAACGTAAGTCGTCCTGCAGAGAGAGCAGACACACACAGCTTAGGGAAACAAGCATAAACACTGAAGGCAGCCACTTACAATCTCTTTTGTTCCACAGATAATCCATCTTCCTGGATCACTTTTAAAGACAGCCCTGAGTTAGCCTGCTGTTGCCAGGGGGAGAAGACCTAAACAAAACAGAATTTGAGCAAAGAACACTTTAAACCCAACAACAGGATATGGAATCCACATGGGGATTTGATGGTTGTTGAAAATCTAGACTGTCAGGACAGAGAAAAACCATCATAACAAACAAGTTTGTTTCAAAAATAGACGCCTGAAGCAATTTTGTTCTGTATTTTTCAAAACCAGAATTTCTTTCTGGGTTCCTCTCCCAGGGATTCTGTTCCTTCAGAAGCCAGGAAGCACGGAGGAAGGTGTCAGGTAACACTGTTCTGGCAGCATAGGCATGTTCTTCCCTGGTGATAGGGCCAGACAGAAGGAGCAGTTCAAGCAAGTCCTGTTTAGGGGCACAGAGATAGCTGAGAAGAATCTGAAGTGCTATCTCTATGTCCCTGGATTGAAAGGACAAGCACAAGGAGGTAGGAAAGATGAGCAGGCAGTAAGAGTAAGACATAGACTAGCCTGAGAGGCCACTCTGCAACCAGGCCAACCCTTCTCTCTTCCATGTTCTGTCAATCTGTCCTGAGAGAGGGACACTGTCCCCTTATAAGCTGCCGCAATCAGACCTTTCCGAGCATTTCCACCAGTCATAAGGCTGGCCATGTGTTTAACTTTGGCTACGGCATCGTCTCTAAGTGGGTTGTGTAATTCTTGGTAAGCTCTCTCACTCATGCAACCTGTACTGAGTGCCTATAACATGCAGACTGTCAGGTGGGACCATTCACAAGGGCAGGGCTTGTGAACCATGGGCAGAGACTGGGGAGGGCTACAGAACTCTTATCCAATAGGTGTGGCCCAACAATTCAATAAAGTAGCTAAAAGAAAAATGACTCTAATTAGGATTTAAAGGGACAAAGAAGATTTGTCTTAGCAGCTAAAAAGCCTTTTGTTTGGTTCTTTTAGGTTCTCATCTCCCAATGGCAAAAGCACCATTCCAGGACCCACAGGGATTAGAAGCAGCCACTTCCACCATTCCCAGCTCTGCCTCTCATCACCTCACTGTTAGCCCTGTGATGTGGCCTTACCATCTAAACTCCTAAGGAAAAGAAAAGTATTTGTTTTGCTAATGATTGGTGTTACCTCTGAGTAAAATGCTTGGTATATCTTTGATCTGGGGAAAAGGGCAATCATCAGAAAATTGCTTGATCCATGGAAATGAACTGGGAGATGAGGAAGCAGAGAACTTTTGAACTCTATCAGAAGGGCAGCAACAACACTGGTGGAATCCTAAAGAGAAAAAAGAGGGAGAATCAGTGAGAAAAGCCATTTGCATGACACTAGTCCTCATGATTACTGTCAGAACACATATAATGAATTTCACTGCAATTATTTTCACATTATGTGATATACTAGGGTTCAATTATGGATGGCTGGAATTATGGAATTATGGTATTGGCTTTCCAATACCCAGTTATGGGAGATACAGGAAGTACAAGGGTCTTTTCTCCTAAACTGAAAACGTCACTCAAAACTCTTTCTATGGTATTAATCCCTTATCAGATTTACAATCTTTTTTAAAACAATCTCTATACTTAATGTGGGGCTCAAACTTATGACCCCAATATCAAGAGTTGCATGCTCTACCAACTGAGCCAGCCAGGCACCCCATGATTTATAAATATTTTCTCTCATTTTGTGGGTTGTTTTCACTTTCTTGCACTTGTACTTTGATGCACAGAAGTTTTCAATTTTGATGAAGTCCAATTTATATATTTTTTCATCTGTTGTCTGGGCTTTTGGTGTCATATTCAAGAAATCACTGCCTATTCTAAGGTCAGTCATGAGGATTTTGCTCCTGTGTTTTATACTTAGAGTTTAGTAGTTTTGGCTCTTCATTTAGGTCTATGCTCCATTTTGGTTGATTTTTGTATACGGCATAAAGTAAGGATCTAACTTCATTCTTTTGCATGTGGATATCTAATTTTCCCAGCACCATTTGTTGAAAAGGCTGTCCCTCCCCACTGAATGGTCTTGGCACCCTTGTCAAAACTCATTTGACCATATATGCAAAAATTTATTTCTGGGCTATTTTATTCTATTGGTCTGACCTTATGCTAATACCATACAGTTGTTTGATTACTGTAGCTTTGTAGTAAGTTCTGAACTCAGGAAGTGTGAGTCCTTCCACTCTGCTCTTTTCAAGATCATTTTGGTTGTTTGGGCATACCTTGAGGCTCCATATGAATTTCAGGGTGGGTTTTTCTATTTCTGCAAAAAATGCCATTGAATTTTGATAGGGACTGCACTCACTCTGTAGATCACTTTAGGTAGAATTGTGGTCTTAATAATGTTAAGTCTTCCTACCCATGAACATGGGATGTCTTTCCATTTATTTAGAACTTCTTTAATTTCAGCAATGCATTGTAGTTTTCAGCATATAAGTCTCCACCTCTTTGGGTAAATCTATTCTTAAGTATTTTATTTTATTCTTTTTGGTGTTATTGTAAATGGAATTGTTTTTTTACTAACTTTTTCAGACTGGTCATTACCAGGGTATACAAATACAACTGATTTTTTGGTGTCAATTTTGTATCCTGCAACTTTGATGAATTCATTTATTAATTCTAACAGGTTTTATGTGTGAATCGTTAGTGTTTTCTACATATAAGATCATTCCATCTGTGAAGAGAGATAATTTTACTTTTTCCTTTCCAATTTAAATGCCTTGTAATTCTTTTTCTTGCCTAACCACTCTAGCTAGAACTTCCAATACTATATTGAATAGAAGTGGCAAAAATGAGCATTCTTGTCTTGGTCCTGATCTTAGGGAAAAGCTTCTTTAAAAAATTGTTTTCAATATAAAAATAACATATTCACTAATTAAAATTTTGAAAAAATATAAAAATAGAATAGAGAAAGTTAAAAAAAAATCAATCCAAAGTTCCATAGTCTAAACCCAACCACATCTAACATCTTAGTAATTTTCCTTCTAGTCTTTTTTCCTATTCATTTACTGACTTGCCTTTTTCAGGCAGTGCAAAATTGTATTTATCTTTCTAATTCCATACCTTGCTTTTATTTTATTTTACTTTACTTTACTTTACTTTACTTTATTTTATTTTATTTTATTTTATTTTATTTTATTTTATTTTATTTTATTTTATTTTATTTTATTTTATTTTTTGAAGATTTTATCTTTAAGGTTACCTGGGTAGCTCAGTCGGTTAAGAGTCCGACTCTTGATTTCAGCTCAGGTTATGATCTCATGGTTCGTGAGTTTGAGCCCCAAGTCAGGCTCCATGCTGACAGCCTCTCCTGTGCATGTGCACTCTCTCTCAAAATAAATAAACTTAAAAAAAAAAAAAAAGGAGAGAAAGAGAGAGAGAGAGAGAAGTAATCTTTACACCCAACATGGGGCTCAATTTACAATCCAGAGATCAAGAGTCACATATTGGACTGACTGAGCCAGCCAGGCACCCCCCAGGACCCTGCTTTTAAAACTTCATTTACCATCAGCACCTGCCAAGTTGCTATAAACTATCTGTGAATATCTTCAAAGATTGCATCCCACTATCCTCTAAAGCCACCCCTATGGCTGGACATTCATATTACTTACTGCATTTCTCCTTGCCAATAGAACCTTTTATTTATTCTTTGCCAATTTACTGTTTTACATGGTAGTGTGAGGCTGTTTCTGATGTACTTCCATATATCTGCTAACTAACTTCATGTTAATAAAGACAGAATTATTATTTTAAAAAAAAATTTTTTTTTCAACGTTTATTTATTTTTTTGGGGACAGAGAGAGACAGAGCATGAATGGGGGAGGGGCAGAGAGAGAGGGAGACACAGAATCGGAAACAGGCTCCAGGCTCTGAGCCATCAGCCCAGAGCCTGATGCGGGGCTCGAACTCACGGACCGCGAGATCGTGACCTGGCTGAAGTCGGACGCTCAACCGACTGCGCCACCCAGGCGCCCCAAGACAGAATTATTAATAGAAAATAATTTGTTCTAATCACCAAAAACATTTTATCCAGTTTACTTTTTTACTTTTTAGTAAATTCTCTCCTTGAGACTTTCTAGAGTTTCAAATTACAAATTAGTCTGATAAATTTTATGTTATATCCAAATAATGAAATACCATTCGGCAATAAAGCAACAAGAAGGAACAGACTATTGATACAAACATGGTGAATCTAAAAATCATTATGCTGAATGAAAAATGCCAGACTCAAAAGGGTACAGAATGTATGATGTCCATTTATGTAACATTTTATTTTATTTTATTTTATTTTATTTTATTTTCTTACTTTGAGAGGGAAAGTGAGTGTGTGTGCACACATGCAGGGGAGGGGCAAAGAGAGAGGGAGACAGAGAATTCCAAGCAGGCTCCACACTCGGTGCAGAGCCCAATGTAAGGCTTGATCCCACAACTGTGAGATCATGACCTGAGCCGATACAAAGAGTCAGATGCTTAACTGACTAAGCCATCCAGGAGCCCATATTAGAACTGCAAACTGATCTACGGTGACAGAAAGCTAATTGGTAGTTGCCTGAAGCCAGAAGTGGAGGGAAAGACGAACTGCAAAAGAGCATTAAAAAAGTTTAGGGGTGATGGAAGTCATCTGTATCTTGACTGTGATACTGGTTTCACAAGTATATACATTTATCAAAACTTTAAATGGATATAGTTAACTGTATTTATTTATTTATTTATTTTTAATTCTTTTAATTCTTTTATTTATTTTTGAGACAGAGAGGGACAGAGCGTGAGTGGGGGAAGGACACAGAGAGAGGGAGACACAGAATCTGAAGCAGGCTCCAGGCTCTGAGCTGTCAGCACAGAGCCCTATGTGGGGCTCAAACTCACGGACAGTGAGATCATGACCTGAGCCGAAGTCGGACGCTCAACCGACTGAGCCACCCAGGCGCCCCAGTTAACTGTATTTAAAGTATACTTCAATAAATTAAATTATTGGCAATCCTGCCCCATGGTGGAGGAACAGGGACAGGGAGTTATTTGGTTTTCATCTCAGAAGTGTGAGTATCCTTCTGAACATCAAAGCCATGGACTGGTAAAACACCTACCCCATCATAGAATAAAATGGAATTCATGTGATCCTTGGAAAGGACGATACTTCCGTGATGACGGTGAGAAAACAGAAGACCACTAGAGAAGAAATGCACTTTCCCTGGAAGGAAAAAAGAGCTGGTCAGAGCTGGAGGGTTGGATCTTGGGGGCTAGATCCCAATGTCCTTACAGGTACCAGGGCAAACCACAGTGGTAACTAGAGACTAGTATCTGTAATGCTTAAGTTACACAATTTTTCTTAAATGTTTTTATTTATTTATTTAATTTTTGAGAGAGTGAGAGCACGAGCCAGGGAGGGGCAGAGAGAGATGGAGGACAGAGGACCTGAAATGGGCTCCGTGCTGATAGCAGAGAGCCCAATTCAGGGCTCAAACCCACGAACTGCAATATCATGACCTGACCTGAAGTTGGACGCTTAACTGACTGAGCCACCCAGCACCCCAAGTTACATGATTTTTATGCTGAGCCCCGTGCTCTGGGGAAGCTGATGTACACTCCTAGAGCTTCAGAGAGAAATGAGGCATCACAGTCTTTGTACGCAAATTAGAAAAAACAAGTACGTTATCAGCTGATGGGGAGAGGCAAAATTCACATTCACTTGTGGGTGCCTTCTACAGGAACACACTGAAAAAGACTTTGGGGTATGTTTGTTCTACCGCTGAGTTTATAAACTCTGCTTCCTTCTATTTTGGCAGAAGGTGGCTTGGCTCTAAAGAGACCACATCCCTCACTTAAGGCCCAACAAGAGCAGTAGGGTCTCAGCTGAAGGACAGTAAAGGGAGCCTGAGGGTCCCTGTGGCCAGCAAAGGAATATTTGAGTTAGGCAATAAGGGGATTCTATACACACCAGAGACCTGTTGTTCTATATTCACAAAAGATGGGTGGGATGTAGACACCAGATGTGGTTTCTTCAGTTCCGAGGATTCAGGTCTAAGGAGAACTGTTGTTTTCTGGGTGGTCAAGGTCATACAGAATCGCTCACTATGGGCCCTAGGGGGCAGGCCAAGAAAGGATGGAGAGCTAAGATGACAAGTGTTAAGGCTGGGTTTGGAAACTGAGATGAAGCACCCAGAGCACCCATAAGACTACAGAGGGCAGAAGACAAAGAAGAGGGACTGATTCCTTGAGCTGTAGCTCTAGGAATGCAGCCCCAAAGCTTGAGATTGTAATGACAAGAAGAACAAAGGCAAAGGTGAGGAATTTTGGAGACTTCAAGTTTTCCTGAGGAGGTGCGGTTTCAGGAGGCAGAAAGGCCTGAGGAAGTGTGCTGGAGTGTGCATGTTAATGGGGCATGAAAAGAAATAGGGGAGGTAGAGGCAGCTTTTAGGTACAAGAGGAAGGTTTGGAGCCTGAATACCAATAGACAAACTAGATGCTCAGTTAGAGGGAAATAGTGCTAACCTTAGCATCTGGGGCAGCAGGAGCTGCCCAGTTTAAGGCATCCAGGTTCAAGGCCTATAAACCTCACAACCTCTAACAAGTAGAGCCTGACCTCTTTTGCACATAGGCTTGCCCTATAGTCTTCTTGAATAGAAGCCACCCACCACCCAGCTTCATCCTGTATCAGTGCCAAGGTTCTTCATGGCTGCTCCCAGACCATTCCCTTCCATGATGGCACAATATTTTCATTCCCTCAGACACACAAGCCCTTTCTTCCCTTCAATGCTCACAATGACTACCCTCCTAATCATGCCACAATGTTTCAAACAACCAAGACTTCCATCCCTTCTTAGAGATCCAGGGGATGACCCACACCCCATTCTGGACTCACTACTCCTCAATCCCAATGCCACAGCAGTAAAACAGAACCCAGAACATCTTAACCTCTGAAATCTTCAGCTCCAGAACCTACTCTTGGAGTGCAACATCCTATCATCCTTTTTGCTATCTCACTTCCCAAATCTTATCCTCTGATGTCACTGAGCCTTTGAAACCTCAGGCCCCCAGTTTTCCCCTACTGCTCAGAAGTTTCTGACTTTCCTCTCACCCACATCTAGGGCAGATCTTCCAGGACAGGGCATACTTTAACTTCTGTTTTCTTAGGGAAGGGGATGGGAACAGATTCTGCTCAGTATTTACTAATTACACTAACTGCACCAAGCACATCATATACATTATAGTTTTCCATCTTCCCAACAAATTTCACAAGTAATCTTCTTCTTACAGGACTGATGGGGAGACACAAGCTTAGAGAAGTTTCTCCCCAAAGTGACAGAACTATGTGCAGTGCGGCCAAGGCACTGTGGCACCTGGGCCCCTCTGGTTCTTACCCGGCTTCTCCCCACTTGGCTCTCTCCAAATGGCTCCCTATGGCTGATCTGACGATGTGCTCTCTCTGCTTCTTAGCCTCAAGAGGCCCACAGCGCTGCCGCAGTCCTTCCTCTGCTCTCTCAGCTCCTCTAGTAGCTCCCCCAAGTCCCAGCCAAGATTTTCAGCACTCTCCTCATGTCATGACCTCACTGATTCTAGCCACAAGGTAACTCTACCTACTGTTTACAGAGAAAAGAGAGGTCAACAGGTATTAGGTTAAGAACTGCTCCCCTACTACTGCTTAGTATCGGTACCCTTCCAGGTTCTGGGCTCACCCTCCACCTGTGTAGCTCCAACAAGACGCTTCTCAGAAGCAAGAACAGTGCCACTCAAAGGCCTCCTAGACAAATCTCAACATCCTTCCAAAGCTTCCAGAAAAGAGCACAGATGTGAGAGGTCATCTCCAGTATTTCCTTTCTCTCTAGACTCAAGCTTGAAATAAAATGGAAAAGACGAAGACAGAAATTCATAAGGCAGTGTTGGAAAAGCACTCATTTTGGGGCCTGGCCCAGGGCAAGAACACAGTAAACAGAAACTGATTTTAGTACTGGTGCAAAGAGATTGCCTTGTGTTGCAGCGACCCCTCGGCCTGGCTCTGGGAGCAGTAACTTTCATTATCCTCAGAGCACACATGAAATGTGACTCACTGGGTGGCCCAGTGCCTGTTACCTGGTCTCTGGATCCTAATCCACATGAAGTAAAGACACTTCCAGTATCTGCTCTGGACTCATGACTGTCAGACTTCAGTCTGAAGGGAAATGCCTTTGTAGGGGTTTCTCAGTGACCATGGGAGCCAACTCCTGATGAGATCTCCTTGGCTCCTTGTCTCATCCCCAGTGCCCTTACTGAATGGCCTCTCTCATTCCTTCTCCATTCTGTGAGTCTAAAAACCCAAAGTAAGAGCAAGTTCCCCTTCACTACCCAAGAAGCAGCAGGGGACTGAGGCCTGGCTCTGTCTTTGATTGACCTCTGTATCACCAGGAGTCCAACAGAAGGATGAGCCCTCAGGCAAACAAGACACCAAGTGCCAATGAAGAATTTGGCTTTTCCTCCTTTAGAAAACTGGCTGTACAAAGAAAACTCCTCCAGTGGTCCAGCCTGTGTGAAGAGGGAACATCTATCACTGCTGAGGAACTATGATACAATGGCTGGATAATTTTCATTCTGTGTGAGAGTGTGTGAAATGTACACGTATGGTTTAAAGAAAATCAGTAACAACAAAATCTCAACGCCTGTACACTCACCACTCAGACTAAGAAATCCAGCATTGCTAGTACCTTTGAGGCCTCCCAAATGTCCTTTCTCAATGGCTCTCTCTCTTCTACCCAGAGGGAACCAACACCCCGAATTCCATATAATTTTAATGTATTTCAGTGTATCTATAAACTATTCATTATTTGGTCTCATCTGTTTTGCTTTCAAATAAATAGAATTTTACTTTTATTTTTTTATTAAAATTTTTTTTAATGTTTATTTTTAAGAGAGAGAGAGCAAGTGAGTGTGGGGAGGGGCAGAGAGATGGAGACAGAAGATATGAAGCAGGCTCCACACTGACAGCAAAGAGCCTGATTTGGGGCTTGAACTCATGAACCATGAGATCTTGACCTGAGCCAAAGTCAAACGCTTAACCAACTGAGCCACCCAGGCGCCCCTTTATAAATAGAATTTTAATAAATGTGTCCTTCTGTGATTTGCTTACTACTCTCAACATCTGTTCCTGAGTCATCTATGCTGTAGGTAATATGCAGCTATATAATCCATTCACGTTAAGTGCTGCAGAGGACATTCTCTCTACGGCATCCCTGGCTAGCTTCATGTGGACACAAGGGAACACACAAGAGGGTTCAGAAGGAAGTCAGCAGATTAGCAGTTGCCCACTGCCTAGGTCTTCCCAGCATAGGAGGGTGGGACTCAGCTTGGGAACCAGAGTTCTCAGGATGTGTCCACTGCCCCATGTGCCGAAGGGACTGGCGTCCCTGTGCCTCAATGCTGAACAATCTCTGCTCAGTAGAAAAAAACACTCCGCATTCTTTAAAGCCCTACAGGGACAATGAAGGAGCTGCCTGAGAGCCAACCATTCACTGAAGCCTGTAGGAAATAGTAAATACGTACAGTCAACTGATATTCAACAAAGGTAAACAGCAGATCGAGGAAAAAGGAGTCTTTTCAATAAATGGTACTGGAAAAACTGGATATTCCTATGTAAAACAATGAACATCAACCCATACCTTGAATGAGACTTTCTGCCCATTCCCACCAGCCACAGCAGAAAGCCTCGTATTTCACAGGGATGTCTGGTAGAGTACTCAGAAGGCCTCTGCCTCAGCAGTGGGGTAAAATTAGCCCTAAATTAAATGCTGTTCTGCCACCTGGCTAACAAAGTTTAAAAGCAAGGCCAGATAAGACTAGAAGAAAGTATATTAAAAAAATTATTATAGGGGCTGGGTGGCTTGGCTGGTTAAGCTTCTGACTTTGGCTCAGGTCATGATCTCACAGTCTGTGAATTTAAGCCC
The DNA here is from genome assembly GCF_018350155.1 of Leopardus geoffroyi. Lineage (NCBI taxonomy): Eukaryota > Metazoa > Chordata > Mammalia > Carnivora > Felidae > Leopardus > Leopardus geoffroyi. The sequence continues at coordinate 30,057,500 of NC_059336.1, forward strand.
TACACTGGGCTCTCTGTTGACAGCTCAGAGCCTGAAGCCTGCTTCAGATTCTGTGTCTCCTTGTCTCTCCGCCCCTCCGCTGCTCATGTTCTGTCTCTCTCTCTCTCTCTCTCAAAAAATAAACATTAAAAAAATTAATATAACGGTATCCTATATGTTGAAGAAGCTAGAAGACTGAACCATGTTAACTTGAGATATGAAAAGCTGTAAAAAATATCTCAAACTTCTAGAGATGAAAAATACAATGTCTGAGAAGAAAAATACACTGAATGAGATTAATGACATTAGATAGTTGTCAAAGTTTAGCTAAGCTACTCCAGGATATTGCTGCCTACATATACATTTTGTTTGGCCAAGAGGCCTGGGGGAAAAGGGGCTTAAAATCAGGCAAGCCCTATATAGCAGCCCGTAGAGTCACAAGAGGATGTAAGTTCCTGACATGACTTCCCCAACAGCTCTTGTTATTAAGTCTCCCCTGGGGGCGCCTGGGTGGCTCAGTCGGTTGGGCATCGGACTTCAGCTCAGGTCACGATCTCACGCTCCGTGAGTTCGAGCCCCGCGTCGGGCTCTGGGCTGATGGCTCAGAGCCTGGAGCCTGCTTCCGATTCTGCGTCTCACTCTCTCTCTGCCCCTCCCCCGTTCATGCTCTGTTTCTCTGTCTCAAAAATAAATAAAACGTTAAAAAAAAAAAAAAAAGTCTTCCCTGCCTTCTAGGGCTATCCCCTTGTGCTTACCAAAACCCTGCTTTCTTGGTTTGAATTGACCAATCTGGACTTAGCCTGGGAACCCCAAAGCACTCTACCCTAATAAAGGCATGTGCCCCAGGTCTTGCCTCTCCATCTGCACTCTGCTTTGTCCTTCCTACGTGCTCTTGGAGGCATAAGGTATGCCATTGCGTGTACTTCCTTCAAGATTTGTGAGTAATACACTTCTCTATTTCAATTTCTTTCATGGTCTTTTGTTGAACTTGGCTCACCCTTCGGTACTCCGTGCTTCACTTAACAAATGTTAATTTAATAAACTCAAAACAACAGTGCAGGAAAGAAAGTTAGTAAATTAGAATACATACAAATAGAAACTATGCATAATGAAATACAAAGAGAAAAAAGACTGAAAATAATTGTACAGAGCAATAGGGGCCTGTGGGGCAACTCCAGGCAGCAAAGATATGCAACTTGACCCCCAGAATAGGAGGTGCCAAAAAAAAAAAAAAAAGGCCAAAAAACCCCTCCCAATTTGAGGAAAACTAAATCCATCCAATCAAGACACAAAACGATTTCCAAGCACAAGGAAGATGGAAAAAAAAAACACATGAAATCACATAAAAATAAAATTGCTTAAAATCTGTGATAAAAAGAAAGACTTTCTAAAGCCGCTGGAGTGAAAAACAGATAACTTCTATAAAAGGAACAAAGATAAGAGGTGGATTTCTGGTCAGGAATGATGCAAGTGAGAAGACAGTGAAGTGGAGCAGCACCTTTCCAGAAAGAAGGAAACTGTTAGGGCACCTGGCTGTCTCAGTCAGTAGAGCATGTGACTCGATCTGGGGGAGCGTGAGTTCAAGTCCCATGTTGGGCAGAGAAACAGAGAGGGAAAGAAACTGGACTAATTGCTAAGACAACTTTTTAAGGACTCTATTAATGGACCAAAGTTGTATAACAAAACTTGAGAAGCATCTATTTGAGAAATTCTACTGAAGTTTGGTGAGAACAGGAGAAATCTGTGGTGTTTCAGCCAGGGGCTATTCACACTGATGTGGAGAATAAAGGCGAAAGAAAAAAAGTAAACTTCTTTATAACTTACAACCCAGTGACAAGTACTAGAGACAGGCAGAGTAACCTTCCCCAAAGAGCTTAGCTGCCTCGATGTTAACACTTTGCTAAAGGCAAAAGGCAACCTTAGCTTGACATTAGCCAGACCTCTAGGATCCTGTAAAAAATCCCTTTGGAAACTTCCTTTATGTCTACCTTCCTCCAAGATATATGTTTAACAATCATCCTCCAAACATATGGCCCACTGATATATACCTAAAGGGTCTCATGACTAAGGTTTTACTAGACAGTAGTAAATGACCTTATCCTAACAACAGCTAGCCCCTCAAGGTCCAGGAATTCTTGCTTCCAAATTCCTCAAAGACTTACTTTTATCCCTACCTCCCTCCCAACTCAAAAGTATATAATCAGCCACTCCTCACAACCCCAAGGCAGCTCTTTCTGCTGCAGGTCCTGTCCCCGTGCTTTAATAAAACCACCTTTTTGCACTGAAGATGTCTCAAGAATTCTTTCTTGACCACTGACTTCCAAACCCCAACATTCCACATCAACATGACCTCCCCTCTAGTTCCGTGGTGCAGAGAAATCTTATGAGGCAAAGCATAGAAAATTCTACAGCTAGTTAAGTTAAAAAACAATAGCAATCAAAGTGGCAAACACTCAAGGAATGCCAACATACCAACCAGCGAGAATGTAACAGGAAAGTCAGGGGCCTGAGACAACATATATCAATGATTATACAGCAAGGAAGCTGTGTTTTAAGGCATCTTCCTGGTGCCATGTGCACCAGGATACAGGTATAAGAAGGCTCATGACAGGACTGTCTGCAATAGCAAAAAACCATAACCTCAAAAACCATCAACAGTCAAAGAATAAACAGCACATTTTCATATAAAAGAATCCTATGGAGCCATGAAAGTAAATGAACTATATGGCTACCCATAATAATCTGGGGGAGTCTCAGGAATAGAATAGTGAGAAAAAAAAAAAAAAAAAAAAAACCAAGTCCCAGAAGAATACACAGTGTGTGATTATATATGTTACACTCAAAAACAAGACTTTGTTTAGGGATATAGACATATGTGGTAAAACCCTAAGCAGGCTCCTGAGGATTAGGAGCTGGGCACCCTGAGGGTGAGGAAGAGAAGGACACATGAAGGACATAAATGAACAGGAAGCTGCTATGATGCAGAAGTCACTAACTGGGGAAGGAAAAAGGTTCCAAAGCTGGAAGCATTTCAAAGTAAAGAAAGTACTATTCTTGTCTATATGTAGTTCGAAATGCCAACCCTGGACTGAGAATCAGAAGACCTGGTCCAGATTTTAGAAAAACACTGTGAGGGGCGCCTGGGTGGCTCAGGGTTAAGCGTCTAACTCTTGGGTTCAGCTCAGCTCTGTGCTGATAGCACAGAGAATGCTTGTGATTCTCTCTCCCTCTCTCTGACCCTCCCCTGCTCGATCTCTCTCTCAAAATAAATAAAATAAAAACTTTTAAAAAAAGGAAAGAAAAGAAAAAAAAAAAAAAAAAAGACCTAGTCCACCCTCCAGAGCTACCTGAACTTGCAGTTGTAACCTCAGTCAAATTTTCACTTATGGGATTCAGGACAAGAAGCTCAATTAAGCCAATGCATGCTGAAGAGCTTTTTAAATTTATTTTTATTTATTTATGGTTTAATTTATATTCAAGTTAGCATATGGTGCAACAATGATTTCAGGAGTAGATTCCTTAATGCCCCTTACCCGTTTAGACCATCCCCCCTCCCACATGAAGAGCTTTTTAAATGCCTTTGGGGAATGGGAACAGATAAATTTCAAGCTCATCATAGTCTCAAGGAGAGAGAGACTCACCAAGACCCTAATGACACCGAAGCTTCAGAACCCCTCACCTGCCCAAGCTCCCTTCCAAGGCCTGCGAAGAGCCCTACATGTTTTGTGTTCTCTTTCCTTAAGAGAGCCCTAAGTGGTACAAACTCGAAGCCCCACTTGACCTGAGCTCCAAAGTGGCAAAAAGCTTAACAGATAGCTAGAGGAGATTCCTGTTTAAATTCTCTGCTCCTATTTAATTTTTCTGCCTCAGAAAATCAGCTCCTAATTCAAACTACATTTCCCTCTGAAACTAAGAGTGCACTCTCAAAAGAGTGTGACTAATAGGGCTCCAGAAATCCCTGGCTGTGCCCTTTATGTGGAAACCTCAGCATACACTGAATCTTGCAGGAAAACTCAATACAATTTAAAATTATTTTTCTAACGAGGCCCTTTGCTAAGAAGGTGCAAACTAAGTTTGGCAAACATCCTTGATAAATATTATAACTGGCTCAACTATGACAGAGCACAACCACCTCTGTGTTGCCTCTACAACTTGCTTCTGAAACACTATGCAATCTTGCCCCAAGGCTAGTAGCACTGTGACGCACCTGCTGCCTTCAACAAGGGTTCCTCACACCGGTCTTCTGCACCAAGATCTAGATAGGCAGAAGTGCAAGCAGGGGCTGTAGTACAGGCATGACAGCAAATGCTATTACTTACTACCCCCAGCATTTTGTGGAACACCAAAACTCCTTGTGCTTTGTCTCCTCCGTGAATGGAGAAGCAGAAGCTGAGCCAGTAATCTGAGAACAGAGAGAGGAATTTGCCACTGGACAAAATATTTTCAAGGAGAAAAAATTATCCAGAAAGGGGATTTGCATAGTAGAGGTTGAGAAATTTGTGGAGTAAGTCACAACTCTTCCTCTACAAAATGACTGTATCAACCAGGGAAAGAATAGGACTAAGAAAATGTTATTTTGGGGAAACCAAAAAGGAGCATGGAATGAATCCCCATGAAATCCATGCAAAACCAACAAGGTTCTTGAGAATCTTGGGTCAGCAGAAAATACTGCCAGCTTGGACTGAAAGGGACAGAGAGAGTATAAATCAAAAGAGATTACTGGATTCTCAAAATTCTACTGGCAAGAAGCAGGCTGATAAAACTCAGCTACAAAGTGCCACCTTTACGAAAAAGGAAGGATGACCAAGGTGTAGCCACAAGCCCAGAGGGGAACACTAAGGGTTTAGTTGAAACCAAGAGCCCAGGTGGCAGAGATCAGAGCTATGGAGGACTATTCTCAGGCCTTGAAACCTAATCCAGACTCTGGAGTTTGCCCAGCTGCATTTCAAAGCTACCTTGGGCTGACGACTCCTTTTTATTTTCTATTTCCCCCATTTTTGAAGCCGAATGTCTGTAACTGTTATCCTATACCAGTGCCACCTTGGGTGTTGGGAAGGCAGAGGCAGATAACTGGTCTCTTTAGTTTGACAGGGCCACAGCTGGAGAGGACTTGTGTTCAACTGTACTTACTGGATTACATGCCAGAGCTTATCTACACCTGATTTACATGATCTTGATGAGGAGATTTTGGATTTGTGAGCTGGTGAGATTTAGGACTTTGAACTATTACCATAATGAAATGAGGCCCTTGGGAAGGGGTGATTGTATTTTGCACGTGGGAGGGATGAATGGGGGGCCAGAGGGTAGACTGTGGCTCCCATGACCTTCATCTCCTGATGTTATTCCTGTGTTCATGTAACATTATATGGCAAAAGAGAAACTATCTGAGTGGGCTTCTAATCACAACAAGCTCTTTAAAAGCAGTTTTCTCTGGCTGGTATAGAAAGGGAATTTATACAGAACAGAAGCATAAGAGAGATTCAACAACACAAGGGAGGTTCTCATTGCTGAGGTGGGGGAGGGCTGTCACAGGGTGGAGACCTCTGCAAGAAGGAGCTAAGCATGGTCCTGGCTGTCAGCTGGCAAAAAGACAGGGACCTTAGTCCTACAGTCTGAAGGAACTGAATTCCATTGATAATCTAGATGAGCGTGGGAGCACATTCTTCCCCAGAGTCTCCAGACAAGAGTCTAGTCTAGCTGATGCCTTAACTTCGGCCTTATGAGACCCTCAACATGAATCCTTCTGACCTACTGAACTGTGAGATCATAAACATGTATTGTTTTGAGCTACTAAATTTGTGGTGACTTGTTATACAGCAATAGAAAACGAATCCAGACTTTGGTCCACAAATTCCATTTCTGAACATGCTACGGCTCTAGCCATTCTGAGAACAATCCTCAGGAGGCAACAAGAGGACCAGATTGTGGTTCTGGGCCCATCCCTTCGGAGCACAAGTTTCCTATCTGCAAAATGGGTGGATAAAAGGAGAAAGGTTGTAGGAAAATACTTCTATGCCAACAAATCTTTTCAAATATCTGACGTATTATTTCTCACAACACCCATGCCAATACCTGCAGAAGAGGAACCCAGACACAGTCAGGAGGAGAACAGTAACGGCTGGCTCACCTTCCTCAGGCCAGGAGTGTGGGTTGCTGGAATAAAGATATGCTCCTTCTCCTCCTGTTAGAAAAGTGCCCAGGAAACAGGCATCCCCCTTTAAAAACAAGCAATCACAAAAAGTAAATGATTTATAGCATAAACATTCACAGAATCAAAAGTTTTGCCCATTTGTCTATCTACAAAGCTGCTTAGTAGCCTCAGATATACCCAATTTCTTCCACACCTCTGGCACTGCCTGGATCTTTGTCATGTCACTGGCATTCTTGACCTGTGCTGAAGAAAAGAATGTGAGGTCCTCTCTGAGTCCAGGCACCAATGCCTGCTATGCTTGTTCATGCTCCAGTGGATTTCTAGCCACTAGAAGCAGTTCTCCCTGGCCCAAAGCCTTGACCTCTCAGTTCTATATGTCTAGGTCAACCTGAGATCTGCTTGTAATAGTACAGGGAGATTAAAAAAAACACACCAGAGGCACCTGGATAGGTTGGTCAACTGGGCGTCCAACTCTTGATTTTGGCTCAGGTCATGATCTTGTGGTTCGTGAGATAGGGCCACGCTGGGCACTGCACTGACAGTGCAGAACCTACTTGGGATTCTCTCTCTCCCTCTGCTCCTCCCCTCACTCGCACTTCCTCTCTCTCTCAAAATAAATAAATAAACATTAAAAAAAAAAACCCACAACACACCAAAAGGCCTAAATGGCAGAACAAATCCCCTCTAACTGTGCATCCCATTAAATGGTTATTTAAAAAAATTTTTTTAAGGTTTATTTTTATTTATTTTTGAGAGAGACAGACAGACAGACAGAGCATGAGTGGGGGAGGGGCAAAGAGAGAGGGAGTCACAGAATCTGAAGCAGATTCCAGGATTTGAGCTGTCTGCACAGAGTCGGACAAGGGGCTTGAACCCATGGACCACGAGATCATGACCTGAGCTGAAGTCAGATGCTCAACTGACTGAGCCACCCAGGCGCCAGCCCCACCCCTACTTTTTTTTTTTAATTTTTAATGTTTGTTTATTTTTGAGAGACACACAGTATGAGCAGGGGAGGGGCAGTGAGAGAGAGAAATGGTTATTTCTAGAGCTTTGCCAGGAGGGGAAGAATGCAAGCAGGGATTGAGACAGAGAGGAACATATCCTTCAGATCAGCTCTACAATGAAATATTCCAAATTATCTTCATAATTGTTTACATTTCATTTTGATACAATGTTAACATTAAGAATAAAAAGGCTGCTTACCTTAACTGCTTGCTGGGTTTTCTCAGACAATTTTACTTCATTATCTTCTACCTGTATCCAAGAGGAGTGCAAATTTTCAGTTTCCTACTTCAAGGGTAAAATTCTGCTAGGTTTCCCCCATGTTCAAATATTTCCAGGAGACAGGGCAGCCCCTCGACCAAATCCCATGCTCTCAGGCCCTGATGGCTGGCAGAGTTCACTGGCTGCCAGTCATCAAGTCTTAGAGCCCAAAGCCATGGTGGGTTCTCTCACTGGGACCTGAGGTCCAGCTAAATGAGCCTACAATATGTGGAAATGATGTCTTTGTCTCCAATTATATTTCAGGGAAAAACAACTATTTGTAAGGATGAAGGGAAGAGAACATATTAAAATATTTTGAGTGCATTCTCCTTTAAATGTGTTCATCTCTGAGGCTGATTCTTCCCTTTCCATGTCAGAATTGTAGGAACAATATAAACAGAGTCTAAAATAGGTACTTAGACCATTACTTCACTCATTACTGTCATACTTTCTGTGTCCCACGGCACCATAGTTTCAGACCAAGTCCCCCTGGTGCAGATGGGACCCTTCCACATGTAGAGAAATCATTGCTGTAAAAACTCAGCAGCAACCATTCTGACCAGAGAAGGGAGCCACGTGATCTATTCCGTACTATCTGTGTGACTTTAGACAGGCTGGTCAATTTCTTAGCCTCAGTGTCCTCATATGGAACATGAAGGTGTTAATGTCTTTCTTTCAATAATTTAACAGGGACCGAAATCATTTAGTTCCTTTCGTTTGGCACTTTCCCAAGATTAGGAGAGAGTTAAAGAAACTAGATTCGTTTGCATAAACACAAAGAGCTCAGATTAAAACTTCCATTCCTGAACAACAGCTAGTTTAGGATCTGACACCCCACCGGGGACCCAATGAAAAGGCTCTTCTTCAGATGTTCTCCCCGATTTCTCCACATTTAAGTCCACTTCCATTGGATGAATAACACTAACCAGCCAGGAGCAGAATCTGGGTATGGCGGCTGTCAGGACTATGGAGCTGGTTTCTGTGGTAACAGTGCCATCTGCAGGAAGACCACAGACATGTTAGTTACTGCTCACTACCTGGCCCATCTTGTAGGCCCAACAGCTAACACCCCCTCCCCTTCTCAGGAGCGAGGGATCCTCTTATTAGTATACAAAATCTTATGCCCTCAGAAATTGAAAACCTCCTTATCTGGGGACAGGGAGACTAAGAGGGGAGGAATAAAGTTTTCCCTGTGATATTAACTCTATTACTTTTCTTTTTTTCTTTTTTTTAATTTTTTTTTCAACGTTTATTTATTTTTTTTTGGGACAGAGAGAGACAGAGCATGAACGGGGGAGGGGCAGAGAGAGAGGGAGACACAGAATCGGAAACAGGCTCCAGGCTGAGCCATCAGCCCAGATCCTGACGCGGGGCTCGAACTCACGGACCACGAGATCGTGACCTGGCTGAAGTCGGACGCTTAACCAACTGCGCCACCCAGGCGCCCCACTCTATTACTTTTCTTACAACAAATAGAATTACACATTTCAATGAAGAGTCCTGGGAATCAGTCCTTTTTATCTACACTTTTAATTTTTATCAAGGTAGTGCAAAGGTTAAAAAAAAGGATCTAATTATTATTTAAAATTGCTTCTTCCTAACTACCAACAAGGCTGTATATGTGAAAATAATGTTATATATTAATGTTAATAACACATTATGTGTAATTAGATCACAATATACAATAATGTATAATTATTATATATGATTTATATATACATATGTACTATGAAATTATATATAAGTTATTTTGCCAAAACAAACAAAAAAAAACTCAAGTTTTGCTTTCTAAAGACCTCTTATAAACACTTACCCTTTTCTTTAACCAAGATCTGAGATGTCAAAAAGGATTCTGAGAAGATCACAGACCCTAAGCACCCCCTTCCTCCCAGCAAGTCAGGAATGTCATAGACAGTCATACAAGCCTATATCAAACGAGAAAACAGAGTTAGGCCAGTTGTCAGTCTTAAACTTTCAGGGACAGACCTTTAAGAAACAGACCACAAAATGCTGCTTTAAGGCACATTTCAAAAGAATACTCAAGAGTTTCTAAGGAAAACGAAAGTCATCCTGAACTACATCTCAGAACTGGGAGAGAACCTCAGCATTACCCAGGCATCTCTGCAACTGCCGCTGCATCAGAGACACACTTGGGCTAGAGGAGCATTTTTCTTTTAAAGTTTATTTATTTATTTTAAGAGAAAGAGTGAGCAGGAAGGGCAGAGAGAGAGGGAGACAGAGAATCCCAAGGAGGCCCTGCACTGCGAAAGCAGAGCCCAACGTGGGGCTCGAACTCACAAACTATGAGATCATGACCTGAGCTGAAATCAAGAGTTGGATGCTTAACTGGATAAGCCATCCTGGAGCTCTGGGCCAGTGGAGTATTTTTATGTTTCTTCTATAAAGTCCCTCAAATTATCTATCTTCCCTAAGAGAAACATAACAGCCTTCCTTCTTAATTGTGATGAGGCCCTGGCCTCTCAGAGTTGAGGGCGTTTCTTCCAGGGTTTTTTTTGTACCCTCGCATACTCTTCACATCCTGGCACATCAATATGCTCACCAACTCCTATTTTGGTTTGGGCTCAAGTTCTGGACAAGCCTGGAAAGGTAGTCAATCATTTAGTACACAAGTCTTCATGGATATTTCTGGGTATATACTGACACCTGCAAATGCTTCTTTCACTACCAAGAAAATTAAAAGAAAACTATATAAGTTTTTATGGCAAGATAAAATAGAGCCTTCAGCAGGCTGGAAAAAAATTGGAGCAACAGAGTTCTTGAATATCTGGTAAGTAAGTCCTAATTTATATTAAAACTAATGAAAATGGAACAATTCGGGGGGCGGGGGGGGGGAGGGAGGAATCTAGCAGAAGAAATGCAGAAAATAGTATGAGCCAGAGCCAGGGTCTAGAAAGATTGAAAATCTGGTGAGGGACATGATGAGTGGCACAAGGAGCCCTCTCAGGTACCGTCTCCTCCTGGTCTGACGTTGCTGAATGAATGCCCAGGTGCAGAGCTCCTGAAGCAGAGCCCACCTTCACACATCTTTGTCCTTGCCTGGGACCCCTGCACCACCCTCAGCACAGAGACAAAAGAGACCTGGGGCTCTTGAAGAAATTGCTAGATCCCCAAACACAAAAAAGCAGCAGAAGAGTTGAGGAAAAAAACAGAGTTAAAGCCGAAGTTGTTAATTTCTCATGTCATCATGAAAAAAGAATGTACAAAAGTGACAGGTAGGCTTTTATAGTTTAGTTAACTTTTCTTTTTTAAAATAAATTTTTGTTTAAAATAATTTTATTTTTTAAAAAGAGACAGAGAGAGAAACAGAGCGAGAGAAGGGGAAGGGCAGAGAGAGAGGGAGACACAGAATCTGAAGCCAGTTCCAGGCTCTGAGCTATCAGCACAGAACCCAACACGGGGCTTGAACTCATGGAACGTGAGATCGTGACCTGAGCTGAAGTTGGATGCTCAACCCACTGAGCCACCCAGGTGCCCCTCTTTTTTTTTTTTTTTTTTTTTAAGATTTATTTTTAAGTAATCTTTACACTCAACACTGGGCTCATACCCACAACCCTGAGATCAAGAGTCACACACTTCACTAAGCCAGCCAGGCGCCCCTGTTTTAGTTAGCTTTCTGAGTAGGTCTGACAACTGGGGTTTTTTATCTTAATCTGCTCCAAAGAATTTTATCTTTTTTTTTTTTTTTTTTTTTATAATATATGAAATTTATTGTCCAAATTGGTTTCCATGAAACACCCAGTGCTCATCCCAAAAGGTGCCCTCCTCAATACCCATCACCCACCCTCTCCTCCCTCCCACCCCCCATCAACCCTCAGTTTGTTCTCAGTTTTTAACAGTCTCTTATGCTTTGGCTCTCTCCCACTCTAACCTCTTTTTTTTTTTTTTTTTTTTTTTTTTTCCTTTTTTCCTCCCCCTCCCCCATAGGTTCCTGTTACATTTCTCAGGGTCCACATAAGAGTGAAACCATATGGTATCTGTCTTTCTCTGTATGGCTTATTTCACTTAGCATCACACTCTCCAGTTCCATCCATGTTGCTACAAAAGGCCATATTTCATTTTTTCTCATTGCCACGTAGTATTCCATTGTGTATATAAACCACAATTTCTTTATCCATTCATCAGTTGATGGCCATTTACGCTCTTTCCATAATTTGGCTATTGTTGAGAGTGCTGCTATGAACATTGGGGTACAAGTGCCCCTATGCATCAGTACTCCTGTATCCCTTGGATAAATTCCCAGCAGTGCTATTGCTGGGTCATAGGGTAGGTCTATTTTTAATTTTCTGAGGAACCTCCACACTGTTTTCCAGAGCGGCTGCACCAATTTGCATTCCCACCAACAGTGCAAGAGGGTTCCCGTTTCTCCACATCCTCGCCAGCATCTATAGTCTCCTGATTTGTTCATTTTGGCCACTCTGACTGGCGTGAGGTGATACCTGAGTGTGGTTTTGATTTGTATTTCCCTGATAAGGAGCGACGCTGAACATCTTTTCATGTGCCTGTTGGCCATCCGGATGTCTTCTTTAGAGAAGTGTCTATTCATGTTTTCTGCCCATTTCTTCACTGGGTTATTTGTTTTTCGGGTGTGGAGTTTGGTGAGCTCTTTATAGATTCTGGATACTAGCCCTTTGTCCGATATGTCATTTGCAAATATCTTTTCCCATTCCGTTGGTTGCCTTTTAGTTTTGTTGGTTGTTTCCTTTGCTGTGCAGAAGCTTTTTATCTTCATAAGGTCCCAGTAATTCACTTTTGCTTTTAATTCCTTTGCCTTCCAAAGAATTTTAAACATCTAAAGATACAAAACCTTCCTGGGCTATGTGGTCTCTCTTAAGTGGCAATGAGAATACCACTTTGGTTCCTAGATCAATCAGGAAGACAATCCTGTGGGTTATACCCAATACCTTACTTTCATATTTGGCTTCTGATATTGAGGAAGGGGAGACAGAAAATCAAAAGGCAGAAGCTCATCTCAGCCTGGAAGGGAGGACAGGATTTGGACTGAAAACAACAACTTCTCTCTTCTTTCTTATTTCATTAGCGGCTGCTGAATGCATGCTTAACACAATAATATGATTCCACTGGACTCCCGACTACCTTCTATTGTGCAAAGCACCTTCCAAAGCACTGCACAACAGTCTAAGTAGAGAAGTCAGGGCTTAACGTCTGGCAAGGAGATAAAGTACTATCACTTAATATCAGAAAGCATTTCCTAGCATCTTGATTATGTCAATTAATAAAATCTAAACAAACATCAATACGAAATGGTGACAGATACAGGGAACAGATACATTATAAAAAGAGAAATTACGACCTTAAGGTTACCCCTCTTGTACTACTTTTTTTAATTTAATTTTTGAAAGACAGAGACAAAGCAGAAGTGGGGGAGGGGCAGAGAGAAGGAGACAGAATCTGAAGCAGGCTCCAGGCTCTGAGCTGTCAGCGCAGAGCCCGATGCAGGGCTCGAACCCATAAATCATGAGATCATGACCTGAGCCAAAGTCAGATGCTTAACCAACTGAGCCACCCAGGCGCCCCATGTACTACTTTCTTTAGATAACACGACTGTTTTCCACTGGTGATGGTGGTGGGCATGCATCTGCATGGAATCATCCACACCTGTGCACCAAGTTCTTGGTGACTAAAAGCTCACTGGAATTAAGGCTTGGGCAGTAGCCATAGAACAGACTCAAGGCATAATCTGTGCCCATATCTATTTCAACGAGACTCTTGGCTGGATGGGCCACTATCCTCTCACGCGTTGCTTGCCGATCATCTACACATCAGGAGGCACTGGGATAAACAGAGGACTTGGCTTGTGACCAGGAGCAACTAATCTAGAAACTGCCCCCCTAGGCCATGCCAGTCAGCCCACCTGGGGACCTATATTTCTGCATCTGTAAACCACCCAAATGGCCCATCAGTGTGCTCCCAGCACATGGGTCCGAAAGTTCTGCTCTGACCACCCTCTTCACTGGTGGCTTAGGCCCCATTTTGTTGTTGTTGTTGTCTATTTGTTTTTATTTATTTTCACAGACCCCTGTTAATAAGCGCATCAGCACAGGCTGTGGAACACAGAGAAGCCAATGAAAACTCAGCCTGTATTGAGGCAGCCTTGTCCTCTGCTCACATTTCCATATGAGGTCAGAGCAATCACAGTCACTTAGAGGAAGCCTTCCTAACCTTAGGAAGAAGTGTCTCTCCTAGCCTCCAGCTAAGACTCTGGACCCTGGGAGCCTAGGCATGGGGGTATGATGTGGTGGGCGTGGCACAGCTGCCTGGGCACCCTCAGAAAGCACAGGCTCCCCACTCCCTCTGCAGCTGAAATGCTCCTGTGAACAGACCAGTTTCCTCAGGTAAGGTACGGACTGCCCAAGAATCCCATATCCTCCTATCTCACCCCTTGCAGATGTCCTTCTAGAGGCCATTCTCTGCCAGCTGACTTAAAACAGCTCTGCTTACCGTCTTCACGAAATATAAGCTATCTTCACTGTCCAGAGGCACAATCCTAGAGGAGGAAAGAGATATGTATTACATTTACAATGTTCTCTTTTCTCAACTTGGCGGCAACCCACAGACCTAGATTTCTTTCAGGGCTTTTCAAGGCACTGGGTTGCATGTAAGCAGAATTAGTACATAGGCTGCTGGAGGGAATTAGGTCCACCTCCTACCCCCATGCCCGATGCTTCAGTGGGAAGCACTCAGGGCAGAAAGTCTCAGATGAGTGTAGCCAGCCCCAAGCCCAACCCTGGCATAATGCTGTTGCCAGGTATGGAACTCTATGAAGACCACCCACATTAGCAGTTACAAGACAGCCTCTCTCTTCTTCTTTGTTCCTAAAACTTGCCCCAAATGAGTATGCACTACAAACATACACTTACCTTCCGTGATTATTCACAGCATGTATATGAAAAGTCATCTTGGAGCTGTAGACTCAAAACAAAAGAAGTCAGTCTGCTCCTGGTGACCACAGCGTTGGTGCCCTCCCCAGACACCTACAGCTGCAATGCACCTGTGCTGGGCCCTCATGGCACCCTTCCCAAGTGTGGGGCCAGTGTCTGACTCGTCATAGCTCTTTCTCGGTGCAGATTCTCAGGGCTGCCTTGACTCTTGGACAGGGCACAAGAGAACCATGTGACAGAACTACGGTCTACTGCAGACTGGGAAGACCCTCTAGTGGCCCATGGCCTCCTGCCCCATAGCTATGACAGCTGTGACATATTGTCCTAATCCTGCTCTTCTTTACTACCTTTGGGTCAAGCTGCCATCTCTGCTCAGAGCCCAAGCAGAGGCCAAATCCTGTGTTCCTCTTGGGAGATGGTTTGCTAATCTGATGTAGTGTGAGGGTACTCAGTAAAGTGATCTTGTGGAGAGAAGGGAGTGGGGCTCCAGATGGAGGGCTGGCCATGGGAGACGCTTCTCCTATTGCCCGGTATTCGTTCCTTGCCGATCCTTCCTCCAGCTGGGAGGTATACCCGGGGCTAAAAGGCCTTGGGGTTGAAAGGTGGCCTGTCCTGGAGAGGCTGAGTGGCCTATGCAAGGCCCTGAGGAAAGGAGAAAATGAATAGGCCAGCTGTGTTGATGGTGACACAGAAGAGCCCCATGCAACAGCAGCTAACGTTTACATGCCTAGCCTTTCAGCACAGTGGGAACATGAGGAAACAGATGTTCAGAGAGCTCCTTGTCTTGCCCAAAGTCACAGAGCTGGAAAGCAAAGGTGCTTTCTCAAACTCAGGTCTTCCAGGAACAGACAATCCAGGCCAGTGCAAGGCCTTAAGGGAACGAACTTCCTCTGTCCCCTTCCTCTCAGGGCCTGAGCTACAAGATCCAGAAGACCCACAGGAAAGGAACCTTAAGCCTTGCACCAAAGAGATCTGGCTCTTCCCTCCACTCCTGGAGTTACAGCAATAGAACTCTTGTTAGATCAACTGACTGACTTATTGTTCTCAATACTCCTTCTCACTACCCAGGGCTGTAGATGTAAGAAAATGTGGGGTACAGAGATGAGGCACCACAGGGCACGTCCCATAGAGTTCTTAAAGAAATTCCCCAATGTTGGGGTCTTCGGTCTCCTTTGCAAAAAAAGTGCACCTAGTGGTCCTCATATGGTACAGAGGGTTAGGTGGAGTGGGTTCATGAAAGTTTTGCTATGGACACAGACCACACAGAGAGCCTCTGTGATGTGCCAGGAGATGTGTGATGCTTAGACTGCCAGCAAGCCCAATTCCCACAGCATCTAGCCCCTGAGGCAGGGCCAGGCTCAGGGTGTCAATGACCTGAGAGGGCATGGAGGCCCAGAGCCAGGCTCTTCTAAGCAGTGACTGCCTTCTCGTGCCCAGGGACCTTGACCCAACAAGCTTCACCTCTCATGTCCCCAGCTTCACCTTTCTAACTTGTGAACCTGGGTCCTTCAGGTCTCCGACACCTCTGGTATTGATCTGCCTCCCCTTCGGTCATCAGGAATGTGTCTGACTCTTTCTCATACAGTTCCTCCATCTTAGGCTCCTTGGCCTCTCAAAGCCCTGATCTTGAGTTTCTCCTTCACACGTCCCCTTATTTTACTAGAACGTTTCTCAAAGAGAAGGTGGAATATCAAATACAAGGGAGAAGAGGGTCTTTATAAAATGAACATTAAAAATAATTCCTTATATAAAATAGCAGTCATTGCTTACCGTAGGCCTGCCTTAAACTGTGTCAAATCAAAGGAATCTAACCCGGATCCCAGGGTCTGCTCAGCTACCTCCTTGGCCTGTAAAACCAATGACAAAACAGAGACAATGAGCTTTCACAGCAGGAAAGAGTACACATCACTGATGGGAAGTACCCTTCTAACATTTGGCCAGGAGAACACTGTGCCCCTCCCCTCTACATGACTGCTTTGTATACATCAATAGATCAAAGTGGAAACATTGTGTTAAGGGAAACAGGTGCCTGCTTTCTTTGGGCTGGGTTCACAGGAAACACTTCATTCAGGCAGGTGGGCACTGGAACTTGATCTGCTGGGAACTGTAACCAGCTGAGATGATGCCATTGTGAGGTCTGGAAAAGTGTCTTCTCCCCGCCCTCTCCCCTGGCCTTGAGGGAGAAACTACTGCCCTTGGAGTTTCTGTCAGATGCTAAGAATATTCAAATACCTAGATTCACAAAAGATCAGTTAAAAAAACAAAGGTATGAGAACTGATAGTGCATAAACTTTCAGCTAAAGGGTTGAGAAATCCCAAGTTGTGCCAGGGATTCAAGTTCAGTGAGAAGGGGAGATAGCAGGGAGCTGGTGACTACGGCTACAGTGTCTCTGGTATCTACATCATACACAACCTTTCCAATGTCAAATGGCTTCCTTCAGGAAAGGTCCTATTGGCATTGGGAGGCATCAAGCCGACTCTTCTCATCTCCTTACTGGGTCAGATATAGGAATCCAACTCAGCAGGGCAGGTTAACCGCAAAACAGCAAGGAAGAGAACGGTCAGAGAACGAGAACACATGTGCTTGTCTAGGAAAGGCAAGTCAGATTTTCTAATCTTTAGGGTTTTTTTTTTTTTAACACTAAATTATAGGAAATCACACTATATAGTTCAAAACAAACTTGGGGAGCCTGGGTGGCTCAGTCAGTTAAGCGTCTGGCTCTTGATTTCATCTCAAGTCGTGATCCCAGGGTTGTGGGATCGAGCCCTGCATCCAGCTCTGCACTGAGCATGGAGCCTGCTTGAGAGTCAGTCTCTCTCTCTCTGTCCCTCTCCCCCACTTGCATGCTCTCTCCCTAACATTAAAGAATCAAACTTACGTAACTTTATATTTTTCTTTATTTTTAACTTTTAAAAGGATTTTTTAAAAGCTATTAATTAAAACACTATGCTACAGAATGATTTTCTTTAACACAAAGATCTACAAAGATCAACAAAGATCTACAAAGAAGTGCTGATTAGTGGTCCTTCGTAGGACAAACGACACTTCGGTCACAGGCAACAGAAGCCCAGTGCTCTCCAGGCATCTCTGTGTCTGGTGCCAGCTCCACCGAGGCCCAAGCTCGCACAAAACTGAGTAGTACCAGGTATCCAAAGCCAAAACAGATGGATAGGAAGTTTTACATTGAAACAACTACTAATGAAAGAGAAACATGGTATTTAAATTACCTTTGTTAGACTGGAAGTTTTAGCATAACATGCAATGCCAGCCAAAACAGCCTCAATAACAGCAGCATACACCTGGGACAAGAGCCTACTTTAGAACAAAAAAATATGGGTTAACTACAGCATCATAAGGTTTCAATAAACGCTGCATGCACATAAATGACATTCCCTAAGGAACTGAATGAGAAAAGTGCAAAAATGGAACTCATTGATTTTTCTTTTCTTTTTTTTAAAAAAAAATTTTTTTTTTCAACATTTATTTATTTTTGGGACAGAGAGAGACAGAGCATGAACGGGGGAGGGGCAGAGAGAGAGGGAGACACAGAATCGGAAACAGGCTCCAGGCTCTGAGCCATCAGCCCAGAGCCCGACGCGGGGCTCGAACTCACGGACCGCGAGATCGTGACCTGGCTGAAGTCGGACGCTTAACCGACTGCGCCACCCAGGCGCCCCGGAACTCATTGATTTCTAAACCTTTTAAAGCCATGTGCCCCATACCTGAGATACACTTTGCTCTTCTAAACCATGACAGAAAAGTCAACTCTTCTTAATTCTGCTCAGAAGACCAACCTTCCCTGTTTGTGATCCAACAGAAGAGAACTCTGTGGGCTCCCTAGCTCCTTCAGTGTCATGGTACAGACTTTGCTTTTCCAGGACCAAGCACACCACCCCTTCATGTCATCTCCTCCCAGGCCTGCTGTGGGCTGGCTGTTACTGGAATCTCAGGGTAGGAGACCTCAGGGGCAAGAGAGACTACTAGAGAAGATGAGCTCCACTTAAATTCAAATTCCGAGCTGCAGACCACTTTACAAGTAGCTTACCTGCTCTAGAGAATAGAGAATGTTTCTGAGGGGAAACATTCTCTTCCTATAGCCTCCCTGCTCCCTGCCCGCCAATCTTGTTCTTTCTCTTGGACTCCTCACTTCCCAAAGTGATTATAAGGTTTTTTTCCCAAAGTGATTATAAGAAGGTTTCTTCCTTTGCCAGACTGGGACTGCTATGAAGGTCCCTAGAAAATCCGACACTGGTTCCTCTTAAGCAAAAATTTTCAATCTCCGTATTTTGGGCCAGATAATTCTTTGTCATGGGGTCAGTCCTGTGCACTACAGGATGTTTAGCAGCACCCCTGGTCTCTATCCATTAGATGCCAGTAGTACCCCAGTTGGGAAAACAAAAATGTCTCCAGCACTGTCAACCATCTCTGGGAGTCGGGGGTAGGAGTGGGGGGAGAGGAGCAGTAAAATTGCCCTTGGTTGAGAATCACGCTTTAGGGGAGGGAGATCCAGGATCTTATCAGGATAATTACAGACAGAAGGGGTTCATTCACAAGGCCCTGAAAAGCAAAGGAGGTGCCTGGCAAGAAAGTGATAAAGCCTTGCCTCAGACTACTACAGAAAAGTCTATTTTTATGCCTGAGAATCTCTTAACAGGTAAAGGAAGGTGACAGGAATTGGAAAGCAGGAAGGAACACAGAAATGATCTGATCTAACTCCTCTGACAGAAGAAGCAAGTAGGGCCTCTGAAGGTGGAATAAGTTGTCCATGCAACAGAAAACGAATGGCAGACTTGAATTCAGGTCTGATGCCAGCCTGGTGCTTTTCTACTGTGCCATGTCATACTGCCAACTTCTTTAATTTCCTCTTTGGCTCCTGCACCACACCTCTACATTATAGGTAAAGGATTTGAGGTGGGTAGAAGAAAAAAAAAAAGACAGAAAAAGTATACATAACAAAATGATAGCTCCAAGAATCAGCATATCCTGAAGACTGTTGGCCAGGCCATGAGAGAGGGATCCATCCTGGTATGAAGTAGGCCTGGCAGGGACACTGACAATGAGCTTGGCCACTTCCAGGTAAAACCACAGTCCTCCACACCTCAACACCAACACCAAAGACATATATATGTCTTCCTCCTTTCCCCACCCAGCTTGATTCAGACATCATTCAGTACCAACACTGTTCAGGTCTCCCCACTCTTGGCCTTCTCCTATACAGACCCTCAGATAAGAGCTGAATGCAAAGGTACCTGGTTATGGACTCAAAATGGCCTGAATAGGAGGCCCGAGATTCATGACAAGGGAAGAGTCTGCTCCATGCCTAGATGGCACTGCTGTTGCCTTCCCTAGGACTCTACAAGGCCCAAGTTCTACCAGCTCTGTGATTCAGTAAGTCTCCTGATATGGGCCCATGCACCCCTCAATACCAGTCCCTGAAACAGGGTACCAATGTATTTGGTTTAGGAAAAACACCAAAGATCCAGAATGAAGATCCAGTGGCTAAGCACAGTGGCATAAAAGTATCAGCAGATACAAAGCAAGACTATATATACCCATCAACGTATGAGAACGCAGTTGACTTGCTGCTAAAGTGCAGAAAATCCACACATTTAAAAACTGCACAGGGGCTCCTGGGTGGCTCGGTCTATTGGGCATCTGACTTCGGCTCAGGTCATGGTCTCAAGATTCGTGAGTTTGAGCCCCGTGTCAGGCTCTGTGCTGACAGCTCAGAGCCTGGAGCCTGCTTCAGTTTATGTGTCTCCCTCTCTCTACCCCTCTCCTGCTCATGCTCTCTCTCTCTCTCTCTCTCCCCCCACCTCTCTTAAAGAATAAACAAACATAAAAAAAATTTTTTTAAACTGCACACACATTGGGGTGCCTGAGTGGCTCAGTCAGTTGAGTGTCTTCTTGATTTTGGTTCAGGTCATGATCTCATGGTTTGTGAGTTTGAGCCCCGCATCGGGCTTTGTGCTGATATTGTGGAGTCTGCTTGGGATTCTCTTCCTTTCCCTCTCTTTCTGCCCCTCCCCCTGCTCTTAGTCTCTCTTAAAAACAAAACAAAAAATAAAATAAAAAATAAAAAAACTTCACACACATTAATTACCACTATACAAAACCTAAATGTAGAATTTTTAAAAACCCAGAAAGATACACAGTAAGATATTAAAGGGTAGTGCCAAAGAGGAGGAATTATAGCCGATCTTATTTTTCTTACTTTCTTTTCAGTTTTCCAAATTTTCTGTAGTCTGACTATATTCCTCACATTATATTTTTTCCAATACAGTTTAGTGTTTCCTACCCCAGAGGGGTAGGGGTAATTCTGGGAACTACTATAGCCTGAGGATCATATATTTATAAAAAGATCCTTAGATGATTCTCTGTGGCCTGTCACTATTGGCCTTTGGGAAGCACTTGTCTAGACCATAGTAGTTTATGTTGGAATATTTAACTAGGTAATAACAGAACTCTATTATGTTTGTATTTCTAAAGGAAAATTCCTTTTTGGAATGCAATAGTTCCAGCATTGTTATGGATTGAATTGTTTCCTTCTAAAATTCATATTGAAGCTCTAACCCTCAATGTGATTGTATTTGGAGATAGGACCTTTAAGAAGGTCATTAAAGTTAAATGAGATCATAAGAGTAGAGCACTAATCCAGTAGGACTGGTATCCTTATAAGAAGAGGAAGAGACATCAAAGACTTCTGTTTCTCCACTAGAGCACAGAGGACAGGCCAGGTAAAGACACAGAAAAAAGTGGTGGTCTGCAACTCAAGGAGAATGGCCTCACCAGAGACCAACACTGCTGGACCTAGAACTTGGACATTTAACCTCCAGAACTGTGAGAAAATACATTTCTGCTGTTTAAGCAACCCAATCTCTGATATTTTGTTATGGTAGCCCAAGAAGACTAACACAAACATTAATGAGTTTATTTCTTATCTTTGGTTTCCTGTTATATGTGGGGGGAGAGAAGTTAACACTAGGACCTTTCTAAAGTTGCACAGCCTAAGTTCAGATCCTAGCTCTGATCCCGAAGCCTGAAAGTCAACTCCAGAGGAAACACTGCTCAGACCAGATGGGGTTTCACAGATTCTCCCAATGCATTTTAGGATGTTTTATTTGTGGGAAAGCCTCTGATAAAAAATGTACTATGTAGAAGACATAGAAGAGTCAGGCCATTGAAATGCATGGGTGTGCAGAGAGGAAGTCTCTGAGTTCTGGAGAGAGGAGCACATATCAAAGACAGCAGGACTCCATGCTGAGGGACAGGGGCTGGGAACTAAAGCTCTGCTCACTACTTCACTCTGCTCACTCCCACCCATTGCTGATCTCAAAGTGGGACAGCCACTTCTTCAGAGTAACTCAACTTTGAGAAAGAAAAAATAAGAGGGACACTTGGGTGGCTCAGTTGGTTGGGTGTCCGACTCTTGATTTTGGCTCGGGTCATGATCTCACGGTTTGTGAGTTCAAGCCCCGCATCGGGCTCTGCACTGGCAGTGTGGAGCTTGCTTGGGATTCTGTCTTCCTTTCCCTCTGCCCCTCCTCCACTTGCTCTGTATCTCTCTCTCTCAAAAATAAATAAAAAGAAAAAAAAAAAGAAAAAAGAAGATAGAAATGAAGACTTACATTTGTTCAGTTTTCTTGGGCAGCTTACTCTCATCACCTGTGAAAAGAGAACCATGAATTAAGTGTGACAAGATCACAAGACATGCAAACATTTCACAAGGAGACTACAATTTCGTAATTTGAAGATGTCAAGAATTACATTTTTTTTTTTCTTTTGGGTTAAATACAGTACAAGCACACACAAGAGAGAAACCCAGCTTCGCCCGGTATCCTCCTAGTCCTTCACTCCTGACACTGATTTTGTCACCACTAAACACCAGAGAAGACATGGGGAATTTCAGGCTCTGGAATGTTTTTGCCTTTGTTTTTAATTTTTTTAATTAAGAGGTATAATTAAGTAGGCTCAGTTCTGAGTCTTTTATTGTTTCCTTAATTAGCTGACCCTTAATTATCATGCTTCTTTCAGAATCTTCTGGCTTATATGGTAACACCCAGGTAAAAACCTGGTTTCTGCTATACCCTCTGTGGAACAGTGCTGAGATCCTCATTCATTCTAGAGGTTCTTCTCTATACCTCTTTGGATGTCTGCAACTTCTAGTTACCCTAGCAAGGAGAGCAGCTCTAGTGGGCCTAACCTTTCTGGATGGCCCTGCAGCATGGAACACTTGCTCCTGTGAATGTTCCCAGTCCACAGGTAGCCTTCTACCATGGTCCTTCCTCACAGAACAGCAGGCATCTGGCTGAGTCGTCCAAAGTCCCACTGTAGCCCACACCTCCTGCTATCCCCTACTAGGACTTACTCATCTTTGCCTTCCCTCTGACACTGAGCACATGGTCTCACATATGGTTAGACTATATACATCCTGAGCTGATAATTGTTCCTCCTGAAATACATTCTTTGAGAAATGTGTTAGGCACATCAACTCTCCTTCTGGAATCAGAGAGGGAGTTGGAGGCTGACAACGTGGGTATCTTAAGCTCCTGAGGAAAGCAGTAAACTGTGAGTCCACTTTTATCTAGTTCATGGGAGAAAGTATTCATTAGGTAAGTTGATGAGATGATAACTTACAAGAACTTACCCAAGTAAGGAACGTGGGTAGCTCCAAAAAAGTATGTTCTTGAACAGGCAAGGGGCCCCTTCGGTGAGACGCACTGTACTACCTGGATGTCAGAAAAAAGTAAGAGTAAAAAAGGAGCAGGGACTTAGGTGTGTACTGTTAGAGAAATGAAAAGTGTATAGTTAATGGAAATCAATTTTATTTCACCAACAGCTGATTTATTATTTTTTAAAGGCACAGAGGAAAAGGTCACGTTTAGCTGTTGTTTTTCCAACGGTATTTTGTGTGTGTGTGTGTGTTTTTAACCTTGGCTACATTGTGAGGTTGCTGTCGGGTCAGCCCATGATGCTAATGAATTCACATCTTAGAAGGAAAAGAGGAAATATGCTTGGATTTTGACTTCCATTAACAGTCTAGAACTTTTACAGTGAGGACCTTGGCCAACATGACAGGCCGATGTGTGGGGGAGCTATAAATTCAAAGAGGGTGCTCCCCAGGTCCCCATCTTCATTTGTATTTCATCTCTATACACAGGCCTTGGAGAAAAGAAAATAAGTTTCCTAGATTTAAAAATTCTTATTCTTCTTTGTTTAGTTCATTTATACAAAAGTAGATAAAGATGTCCTTTTCTCTTGTGAAAATCCAGCATCTCATCAGGGTTCCCAGGATATCAGGTATAAAACAACAACAACAAAAATGCTACTATAGGAGCTAAAGGAAAAGAAATTAGCACAATATATTAAAAAAAATAGCTAAATGTGACACAAATATTCCTTCTACTCCAATGTTTAAGGAAGTCACAAGAGAATGCATGGCATTTTTTCTGTAATATTGTGAACACCGTGAATCCAAAGATTTGTATTAAGGACTTGTTATGACTACTCTGTAATTCACCATCATGAACATGATCAATATTACCATGATCCTAAATAAAAATGCATGTACATATTTCTAATTGTTGGTTAATGGACATATTTCCTCAATAAAACATGTTCCCTGGACTCCAAATTTCTCCTAACTCAAGTTTTTTTTTAAAGATGCCATGTGTTTCAAACCAGCTTCCTGAGATTATATCATAAATTCGTATAAGTAAATTTCACATCTAATTTACTGATACATTAAAAGAAATCATTACAAGAGAATTTACATATATAATGTACAACTACTCAGATAATCTGGATTTGCATGTTTTACCTGTCACTGATTAATCTGTAAATTATTCATAAATGGCACAGAAGTGGAAAGGGTAAGTATGTTACACTGAAAAAGAGATGAATGAAGATGAAAGGTCATAATCTCAGACCCCCCACCTCCATCCCAGGACCAAATCTCATATAAGTTCCTTGACCTCATTAAGTTTCTGAGTTTATAAAATAAAGATCCCCAATTATTATAAAAAGTTCTACAAAGAACTTGGAAAATTAAAAAAAACTGAATAGTTTTTTTTTTTTTTCGATGTTTATTTATTTTTGGGACAGAGAGAGACAGAGTATGAACGGGGGAGGGGCAGAGAGAGAGGGAGACACAGAATCGGAAACAGGCTCCAGGCTCTGAGCCATCAGCCCAGAGCCTGACGCGGGGCTCGAACTCACGGACCGCGAGATCGTGACCTGGCTGAAGTCGGACGCTTAACCGACTGCGCCACCCAGGCGCCCCTAATAGATTGTTTTGAAGAGCAGTTGTAGGTGTACAGAAAGAATTAAACCCACAGGTGTGTGTGGCCCTCCCTACATTCTGCAGGAGTCTTCCTCTCTCACTCTAGTCCATATTCAGCCTCCAGGAGTTCATCAAAATTGTTATTTACATGTGGCTTCTGCTCCAGGTAAGCAGACATTGGCTGTGACTCTCTCGACTCACCCCTCTAGATCTTGGAGTGTATTTGCCTTGAGACTTCAGTTCTTTGATGAGCCCAAGAAAAGTTGTTGGTTTCAGGTTTTTTAGCTTTTTTCTTGTAAGGATGGGAAAGATGATTTCTAAGCTCTTTATGTGTTAGCACCGAAAGTGGAAGTCTGCCCTGGATCTTACTGAAATCTTGCACTTTAGTAGCCCTTCTTTGACACTGCTTCTGTGGGTGAATAGGGGAGCACATTGCTTTGTTACCGCCTGGTAGGAGCGTTAAGTCCAGGTTCTCCACACAGACTCTACTGACACCCAGTGTGTGTGTGTGTGTGTGTGTGTGTGTGTGTGTGTGTGTGTGCGTGCGCGCACTCGAGAGCGCATGCTCCTTGTTACTGCTGGGCAGAATAGGAGTTTAGGTTCCCCAGTATGCCTCTAGTGACACCACCCTGGCTTGGGAGAGTCCCAGACACTATGGGTAAGTGATGGCCTTGTTATAGCTGAGTGGTGGTGGAAGTCCTGACTCTCCACTGGCCTCCAAGGATACCACCCCAAGGAAGAACACTTCGTTACTGCTGGATAGTGGTGTACATCCAAGGCTCCCCTGTCTCCACTGATACTGCGGGGGGAGGGAGGGTTCACTGGTGCCCAGTGGGGATGAAAGTCATGGCCCCCTACTGGGCCTTCTCTAATACTGACAGGGGTGGGGGTAAGGTAATGGTGCCCTGTTACAGCCTGGCAAGGGTGGATATCTAGGCTCTTCACTCAGCTCTTGTTGGCAGGGGTAGATGGAAATATTTTCTGAGGGGTTTGGCAGGAATAGAATAGCTATTATCTAAAAAATTTTTTTTAAATTTTTTGAATGTTTATTATTTTTTGAGAGAGAAAGAGAGAGCGTGCGTGCGAGCGCGAGCATGAGTGGGGGAGGGGCAGAGAGAGGGAGACACAGAATCTGAAGCAGGCTCCAGGCTCCAAGCTGTCAGCACAGAGCTTGACACGGGGCTCAAATCCACAAACCACGAGATCATGACCTGAGCCGAAGTAAGACGCTTAACTGACTGAGCCACCCAGGCACCCTGAAAGTTTTCTGTCTTGTTAGGCTGTCCCCTTCCTAGTCCTTCCACCAGAGAAAAGAGGCTTTACTTAGGGCTTTCTAGGTCTGCGCCTATTGGCATTTCTGGGTTGTCAGCTTTCAAATATCCAGTCTGGGATACATAGGCAAAAAGGAAGCCCAGAAAACTCACTGCCATTTTGTCCCTTTGGTCCTAAGGTCCTCAGCCAGCCTACTTCTTCTACCCTCCTATGTTTCTTTTATATATAGTGTCCAGGGTTTTTAGTTGTACTTAGCAGAAGGAATAGGAGAAGTAGGTCTACTCCATCTTCCCAGAGGCAGAAATCAGCTAGTCTCCTTAAGTTTTAATTTAACATGTAGAGTCAACAAATAAGATTACACAAAGAAGCCTATGCCATTTGGCATTTTCTGTATATTCCAAGGGTGCTCTGGGGGGGGGGGGTGTTGAAATGAGGCCTGAGCCCTCCTATTACAGGGCAGTAAGATCCTGACAGCATATCTATTCGAGCAGCCCTATGTTCCTGACTGGCTTGGAGGCAGATTTGAGGTTTCAGTCCAGAGAGACTAGGTCTCATGTTCTCCAGTCAAAACTAAACAATAGTACCTACCTCCCCAGCTTTCCTGATTGTCAGGAACATTCTGAAAATAATCAAAATTCCATGGACTTTTACAATCACTAGAGTCTCACATTTCAGTCTAATGTTTCCTTTAAAAGAACATAGTAGACAATTTACCACCAAATGCAAAAGTCTTCTCCCTGGCACCCTCAATACAAGAACAGTGACCCTCAAGGTTTATGTCCTGAAATGTAACAGTTAAGACAAAACAAACTTAGGCTTGGATGACTCTATTTCCAAGTTAATTTAAAATTCTTATTCTACTGACAATACTACTATGACAAAGAGTTTGGTTTGTGGAAGTATTTTTTTAACCTTTTTCCTTCAAATATTTAAAAATTAACTATGATGTTTTCAAATTATACCTAGTACTTCTATAAATAGTCAGTTTGCAATCACTTCACTCCAAAACAACTTCAAGTTCAAGGTTAAATCAATACACTAACCAGAAAGGTTACCCTTAACTTCCCCTCTTTCCTATTTAATAATAAAACCAATTAAACACCAGGTAGTCAAGCCACTCACCATGTGTTTGGCAAAGCTCCCACTGGGACCAGTGCTGCGTACCAGGTGCCCTTCAGAAGGGAAGTTAAAGTTGCCAGCGTTCAGGTTTTCTCGTGTGGAGTGATTACCAAAGAGAACGAATGGCTGCCTATTAGGGCTAGAGTGGCAAACCAGAAATGTGATTAGAAAAGAGATTCCTGACCAGGACAATTTCCCAGTGAGTGGGTTCTTGGGGTTTTCAGAGTGGTGTCCTGCGGTCTGAACAAAGTGGTCAATACAGCCCCCCTAACACTCCCTACTGGGTGGGAATGGATGCCAGATGTCTCTGACTCCTCCTACTGACCCATAGAGATCATTTAGGGACATAACTAAATCCAAGCCAGGTTTATATTTTCAGCTTGTCCTACTTCTTAAGGAGAAAGTTCTGTAAGTCTGCTGTCCATGGTGCAGAGATGGAGCAAGAATCCAGTTTCACACAATAGCATTTTAGTGGAAACAGAAATTTTAAAGGATGCTAGCAGTTGTGATAGACTGTAGGCAGACAACAGAGGCATTAACTATTTGGAGTAGCTTTTAGGATGGGAAGAGGAGAGTAGGGCTATGTATTGTCCTCACTACCACATCCACCTGACTTGCATGTATCCCCTTCTTCTGTCTCCTCTCTTGGTTAGACTTGTCTTGTGGTTTTTGTTGTTGTTGTTGTTGTTGCTGTTACTTTCTTTTTTCTCAGCCCACTTCAACTGACCCCCTCAGTCATTTCACTCAAATTACTCTTGCAAAAGTCACCAAATGACTTTCACGTAGCAAATAGCCAATCCACTAGGCAGCCTTCAGCCTGCCCCTCCTTGGTCTCTGAGAAGCACCGGACACCCTTTCCCTGCAAAAGCTGTTGCTTCTCAGTCTCCTTCATCAGCCATTCTCCTCTTCTATCTGCCTCAGAATATTCCTAGGGTTTTACTTTCAGCTATTTGCCTCTCCTCTCCTCTTTCATGATCTACCCCACTATACCTGTTCTCCTGGAATCAGTATCCATCCAGGGCTGAGCCAGACCTGAGAGGCCCCCTTAGGCCTCCTTAACTTCTTCTGCCCCTAACCCTCTAAATCCAATCAATCAACTCACTAGTTGTCCATTTCCCTCAATCCACATGGTTACAAGCCTCATCCATGCTGCCATCATTTCCTCCCTAGACAACTAGAATGCTTCCGCACAGCTACCCTGCTTCCACTCTCGCTCTCCTACAGTCTCTTCTCCACAATGCAGAGAGCACAACCTTTTACACATGCAAAGACTGTAATGCCTTTATGTTACTTTCAGGGGGACTGAAATCTTTCACATGGTGAAAGATGATCTACATTCAACTTCTTTGGCTCCACGAAAGGCCACTCTCCTCCAACTCCTATGTCCCACCAAACTCATCCTCTTTTATGTTTCTTATGTTCTCATCTCAGGGTGCTTTTCTCCCCCCCCCCCTTTTTTTTTTTTTTAAGATTTTACTTTAAAGTAATCTCTACACCTCATGTGGGGCTTGAATCCACAACCCCAAGATGAAGAGTCACACGCTCCACTGACAGCCAACCCAGGAGCCCCTCCCTTAATTATCTTTGCTCATCATTCAGATTTCCTCCCAGAGGAGTCCATGCTCCCAGCTATGGTCTTCACAGTACCAAGTTCTTTTTTCCTTCATGGCACCAGAGTTTGTAATTATATTTTTTTGTGAGGTTGCTTGATTAAGGTCTTATTTCTCCACCACACTATATACTCACTCCATGAGGGCAAAGACCATGACTAGTTTATTTTTGAATTTTAATTTTTTTAAAAATGTAATCTAGGGGCGCCTGGGTGGCGCAGTCAGTTAAGTGTCCGACTTCAGCCAGATCACGATCTCGCGGTCCGTGAGTTCGAGCCCCGCGTCAGGCTCTGGGCTGATGGCTCAGAGCCTGGAGCCTGTTTCCGATTCTGTGTCTCCCTCTCTCTCTGCCCCTCCCCCATTCATGCTCTGTCTCTCTCTGTCCCAAAAATAAATAAACGTTGAAAAAAAAAATTAAAAAAAAAATGTAATCTCTATGCCAACTTGGGGCTCAAAATCATGACCATGCTCTACCAACTGAGCCAGCTGAGCATCCCCATGGCTGGTTTACTTTTTAACCATGTTTCTCTTGTTTAATATGTCATATGTTCTCAACAACAGTCAGTGACTAAAGGGTATTTTTATTTTCTTTTATTATTATTTTTTTAATGTTTATTTATTTTTGAGGTGGGGGAGGGGCAGAGAGAGAGAGGGAGACACAGAATCCGAAGCAGGCTGGAGCACAGAGTCTGGCCTGGGGCTGGAACTCAGGAACCATGAGATCATTACCTAAGCCGAACTGTGGGACACTTAACTGACTGAGCCACCCAGGCGCCCCAAGGGTATTTTTAAAAAATAGTTTCTGCTATGTATTGAATGTATCCCCACAAAATTCATAGGTTAAAATCCTAACCCCCAAAGCGATGGTATTAGGAGGTATAGCCTTTGGGAGGTGATTAAGCCATAAGGGCAGATCCCACATGAATGGTATTATAAAAAAGGCTCTTATAAAAGAGGTCTGAGAGATCCCTTGCCCTTTCTGCCATGTGAGTTTATAGTGAAATGAGGAAGCAGGCCTTCATCAGACACTGGATCTCACAGTGCCATGATCTTGGACTTCCTAGCCTCCAAACTGTGGGAAATAAATGTTTTTTTGTTTATAAGCCACCCAGTTTATGGAATTTTTGTCATGGTAGCTAAAACAGATTAAGACAGTTTCCTTTATCCCTGATCCTTTCCTTAAATTGCCCTCAGTGTGTGTCACATGGAAAAGTGTTTACATTTCTTTGTATTATTCTTAAAAATACCTCCTTAAGCTTCAGGCAAATAGGAGCTCTTAAAAGTAAACATAACTGATTTTTCTTCTGAAGCTTAATTCAAGTTAAGTGACTCTTCAACCAGTGTAATCTGTCTCATTTCACATTGGATTGGAATTAGGAAATAAAAGAGAGGAAAAATCTACTTTGATCTACTTTGATCCCATCCCAGGCTGGGCCCTCCGGATTACCATGACAAAGAGAGGTGCTAAAGGAAAAACCGCAAGAAAACAAAATGCAGCAACCTTGATACTCTCTTGTCTTCCTGGGGCTGGACCTTTATTGCCAGAGCCCTTTTACTCTCCACAAATGAGGATCCCTGCCCAGCCCATGGACATCCTACTTCCTAGCTTTCCTGGGGTAGGGATGGAATATAAAATTCCTTTCTTAAGATTTCAGCAAGCTACAATGTTTTAAAAACTAGTTTGCTATAAATCTATATTAATATATATATACATACACACACACAAACACACATACATACATATACACACATATACACAAAAGCAATGAAATGGACGATTTTTCAGAGTATGCATTTCTTAACCTATGATGACCAAAGTCAGTCTATATTTTCCTGACTCTACCTTCTGGACTTAGATGCTCCCTCACATCCACTTCCCTTGTTAAACCCCATTTCTCTAACATCATTCACCTTTCTTCCCCAAGAAACCTACCTGTTTTCAGTTATATGGCTGGAGATCATTCCATGACTGAAGTAACTTCTGAATGGCTAAAAAAGAACCCAACACTGTATTATATCACAATTTTATAAAACAATCACAAATCTCTCATATAGGTATGTGTGTAGGTATAGAGTGTGTATGTGTGTATTGGAAAGAGAGAATGAGAGAGAGAGAGAGAGATGTGTTTATAGATTATTATAAGAACACGGAAGGACATAGGTGGTAGAAAGCAACATGAATTTGGGGGACAAGTAACTAACAAACAGCAACAGAAATAGACAAATGGCTGCAAGAGAAAAAGAAAGGTAAAGAAAAATTCTTGTCAAATTTTATGATTTAATTATTGAAACAAAATTGGACCAACCATCATCTGTGGTCCAAGATACTAATCATGTAGGAATTTTCCCTTCTATTAAAAATTTGTTTTTCTACATTTCTTTTTTTTAATGTTTATTTTTGAGAAAGAGAAAGTGAGCAAGCGCACGCTGGGGCAGAGAGAGGAGGACAGAAGATCCAAAGCAGACTCTGTGCCAACAGCAGAGAGCCCAACATGGGCTTGAACCCACGAACCATGAGATCATCACCTGAGCTGGTCAGACACTGAACCCACTAAGCCACCCAGGCACCCCTGTTTTTCTACATTACTAATAAGGGAATATACAT
The DNA here is from genome assembly GCF_018350155.1 of Leopardus geoffroyi. NCBI lineage: Eukaryota > Metazoa > Chordata > Mammalia > Carnivora > Felidae > Leopardus > Leopardus geoffroyi. The sequence goes on from NC_059336.1 coordinate 30,088,705, forward strand.
GAAGTCTAACATACTAATTTAAAATCAGCATTAAGAAAGAATCCACAGAACTTAGAAATACACAGAAAGAAGTTTCCCAGGAAAGCATAGAAGTATTTCTCAGCATTGGTATGTAAAGTGCTAGGCTAAACACTAACCAAAAATTGATACACAGGGACTATGTCAAAAGGGTCAAAATTTCAAAATGCAATTTTAATCCTCTTAAAAAACATCTATTGTTTACCTCTTGCTCTGATTATGTAAGTAATATATGCTTATTTTAAAATATAACAATCTAAGAACTGTTAACTTTCTGGTAAATTTTCTTCCTATCTTTTTTCTATGGTACATCCATAGCATATGGCTGTACCAAAGTTTATTAAATAGCCCTCTATTCTTAGAAATCTATGTTTCTTATATCATAATACTACAATAAGCAACTTTTCATAAGTTTTATTTGCAGCTTTGATTATTTTCTTAAAGCAGATATGGAAATGAAATTATACGTAAAAAGGCAAAACTATATTGCCAAATTGTTTTTCAAAAAAGTTTTATCAATATACACTTCCACTTACCATACATGAGTGTGCCTATCTCAGGGTAAACTCATAAGCACTGTCGATTAAATGTCCATTTAAAAATATATTTTCCAAGTTGATAAATGAAAAATGGTACCTCACTGCAGCTGTATTATACATTCCTTTGATTTCTAATGAAATAAAGTATATATTCAAATATGTTCAATGGCTATCTGGATTTCCCTTTGGTAATTAACTGTTTACATCCTCTGGATGTTCATCAATTGGAGTTTTGGTGTTTACAGATCTTACTGATCTGTAAAAACTCTCTCTATATTAAAATAATAGCTATATTTTACTGAGGTTTACCTCTACTGTGATAGACACTTAAATGTATTATCTCAAGTAATCCTAATAACCTATGAGGATCATTCGATCACTATTTCCTCTAGTTCTGTTAATAATACTGTACTAATACTAAAACGGGAAAAAAACATATGAAAATAAAATATAAAGTGGCCTTCAAACATGAAAAAAAGTTCAAGCTTACTCATTATTAGAAAAATACAAATTAAAATAATACTGACATACCATTTCTTATCTACGAGATGGTGAGAAATTAAAAAGTGTGACAATACATCCTGTTGGTGAGGCTGTGGTGTAACAGGCACTCTCATATACAGCTGGTGGGAATGCAAATTGGTCAACCCTTCTGAAGAGAAATTTGGCAATAGCTAACACAACTAGATGTGCACTTACCTTGTGACCCAGCAATCGCATTACTAGGTATACAAACCTCCAACAATATGAAAATACATAAGCACAAAGTTATTTACTATGGCACTGTTTGCAATGGCAGAATATTGAAAACAACCTAAATAAGCACACATAAGAGAACGGCTGAATAAATTACAAATCCACACAGTAGTATACTATGAATCATAACAAAGAATGAGAAGATCTCAATGAACTGACTTGGAGAAAGTTGCAGGATATTTTCTTGTTAAGTGAAAAAGTGAAAATGACTACATGTATGTTGCCCTTCAATGAAAAAAACAAGAGGACATAAGAAAATACACATGTATCTGCTCATGTGTGCAAAAGAAAAAAAAAAGACAAATCAGAAATGAAGAGATTTGTTATCTACTGGTAGTAGAGTGGGTGGAAAATGGTGGAGTGAGGTAGTGAATGAGAAGGAGGTGATAGGAAACAAGGAGTGACATGTCACAGAATATACCTTTTTGAGTATCTTTTACTCTAGGAACCACAGTAATGAGAGAAAAAATAATCCAGAAAACTAAAAAGGGCACTGGTGAAATGTGGGACTACTTCATGTGGCCTAATATAGAGGTAACTAGAGTCTCTGCAAAAAAAGATGGACAGAAAAAATATCTGAACAAATAATGGCCAAAAACTTCCCAAACTAGAAGAAAACTATGAATCCACAGATCCAAGAAGCTCAACAAGACCCAAGCGCAAGAAACATAAAGAAAATTATAGTGAGACACATCAGAATCAACTCAAAACCAGTAAAAAAAGAGAAAATCTTAAAAGCTGCTAGAGGGGAAAAAAAAAACAGTTATACAGAGAGGAACAAAGATAAAGACGAAAGAACAGACCATCAGAAACAATGCAAGTGAGAAGACAGTGGAACAGCATCTTCCAGGTACGAAAAGGAAAAAACGGTCAACCAAGAATCTATACGTGGCAAAATGTCTCCCAAAAATGAAGGTGAAATACAGGTATTTTTTCAGACCTATACAAGTTGGAAGAATTCATCATCAGAAAGTTTTCACTATGGAACATATTAATGGACACTTCAGGGAGAAGGAAATCATACCAAATGGAAATCTGGATCGTCACAAAGGAATGAAGAGCATCAAAAACAGTAACTACATGGGCAAATATGTAAGATTTTTTTTATTACTTAAATCTTCTTAGAAAGGATTAAAATGAGATTAAAAAGAGAACTGACTGCTTAAAAATAATAGCAATGTGTTGGTGGCATTTATAACATACGTAAAAGTGAGATGCATGACAACAAAAGTCAACACCAGCTCCAAAGATCAGGAGTCAGTGTAGCACAGGGGAGCTGAGGACTGGCGTGCAAAACCAAAGTAGGCTCAAGTGCAAGCTCAAGATTTGTCTTCTGATCCTTCTTACTGACTAGTTTTGGGCACTGGCCTATGCCTCGGTTCTTGATTTAGATACCACTATTTACTCCTGGAGTGAATCTTACCCTGAATCTAGTAACTTCATCATTGTTTGCGTGGAAAAAAAAATTTACCTAGACACTCAACTGACAAAGGTGTGCTACTCACACGTGGAAAATTATGTCTAGGCTTATCAACTACTGCCCAATAGAATTCCTTGCTGACAGAGGTATCATGACACTCAAAAATGACTATCCATCTTATATAGGAGCTGGTACCAAACACCCAACTTCCTTATAGATGTTGGTAGGTTGGCATGGGGGTTAAAGACTTCTATACAGCATACAACAAAGCATAAGGAAAGAATAAACATATTAGGATCGGTAGTGTTGTATTCTGAAAAAATTAACAAAACAAAAATAGAAACAATAAGTTAATCAGGTTTTTCTTTCTCTTTGACCCTTCCCTTACATACCTCACCCACTTGAGATTCAGAAAGTTCCAGCAGGAAAGGAATTTCTGTATCAAAATTAGCAAAGAAGCTAGTCCACTGATGTTCAAAAGCCACCAAATCCTATGAAGAAAATGAAAAGGATAATGCATTTGGTTATATTAAGAAATATTTTAGAAACATGAATCAGATCTCAAGTACTTTAGAATCATGAATCAGATCTCAAAATACCAGACTGTTTAAATGTTTTAAAAGTTAACAGCAGGGGAGCCTGTTGTGGCTCAGCTGGTTAAGCATCAGACTTCAACCCAAGTCATGATCTCATGGTTTGTGAGTTCAAGTCCCACATCAGGGTTGAGCTGTCAGCACAGAGCCTGCTTCAGATCCTCTGTCTCCATCTCTCTCTGCACCTCCCCCACTCGCCCTCTCTCTCAATAAATAAACATTTTAAAAAGTTAACAGCAAACTACAGATACATGTTACAACATAGATGAACCTCAAAAACATTATGTCAAGTGAAAGAGGCCAGATATAAATGACCACCTGGTGTATTCTCCATTTAAATTTTTTTTTTTCCAACGTTTATTTATTTTGGGGACAGAGAGAGAGACAGAGCATGAATGGGGGAGGGGCAGAGAGAGAGGGAGACACAGAATCGGAAACAGGCTCCAGGCTCTGAGCCATCAGCCCAGAGCCCGACGCGGGGCTCGAACTCACGGACCGCGAGATCGTGACCTGGCTGAAGTCGGACGCTTAACCGACTGCGCCACCCAGGCGCCCCACCATTTATATGAAATATACAGAAAAGGCCAATCTATAGAGACAGAAAGTAGATCAGTGATTTGAATGAGGAACAGAGACTGACTGCAAGTGAACACAAGGGAATTTTTTGGGTTGATGAAAATATTCTAAAATTCGATTATGGTGATGGTTGTACAACTCTGTAAACTTCACTAAAAACTATTGAATTGTACATTTAAATGGGCAAATTTTATGGTATATAAATTATAGCATAATAAAAAAATTGTTTAAAAAAAAAGGGGGGGCAGTAATGGCCACTCCAATGCCTTAGCAATGCCCTCAGCAATCTTTGTTGGAAAGAGGGACCTATTTATGACGTATCTTAAAGATGGTACATCCTGTGCCAAAAGGGTCACATCAGTGGAGCTTTAAGGACAAGTTAGATGACCTTAGTTAGAAGTTGGGTGGTGGCATGGGTGGCCCAGAGCCCTCTCCTCCCTTACACCCTCCCCCAGTGGCAGTGGGAGGATTGTGAAACTGTGTGCCCTTCCCAGTTGACTCTCCTCTTTGTGCAACCTCTTTCCTTCCCCATCCCAGCTACTTTTCAGCCTCCTCTCTGAACTCATTCTGGTTCCCAGTCACCACACATTGCTTTGTGCTACTGGCTTTCCTTTAAAACATCATCAGTTAACCAAAAAAAAAAAAAAATCATCTATGAGTTGCTTAAGACACTCAAATAGTATCCTTGTCTTATTCTGAAGTTGCTGATAATTTGTACTGAGATAAGTTATCTTCACTGCTCATCTCACAGTTTAAGTGTCTGTATGTTGGGCGCTGGCCTAGTGCCTTGCTCACAGCAGGCATTCTGTTTGCTGCATTAAAACTTACTAGCTGGATTTATGCTCTCCTCCATTCTTCTCTCCCAGTCGGGGATAAGCAAGTACTCAGACCTATGGGCTCCGTGTTAGCCAGGTATTGAGTCTACCGGCCCTACGCATAGAGCACAATGGACCCCTGCTGGGAATTCTTAGTGTAAACAACATTCTTACTAATGGCTCCGCTGCTTGTTTCCCAGATGATCTATATTTTATTTATAAATAAATACAGAAGTATATGTGTATATGTATCTAAAATTATTTTAAGTAATCACATGGGTGACAGTGCTGATACTGCTTTCTGAATATGTTTTATATATAATTTGGGATAAAAAAAATCAGGTATACATGTGAGAATATTTGTATATACATATGGAGAGAAAGACACACACAGAGAATTTCCTACCTCTATCCACTGAAGAGATATAGAAACAATGACCAAACCAGTACCAATGAGCATTCGCAGCACCTACACTGTTGTGCTAAAATACCACTCCCCAAACAAACTAGAACTTATTAGAGAAATGACGATTCCAGACCTGGGACAGGAAATGTATAAGAGAACCCAGGAATCTCTTATCATAGTATATGGCAAGGAAGTTATCAAGGACTATTAGGGTTGTGTCAAAACAATTTGTAACCAACTTTAAGTGAGCTACTACCCGAAGATGAAACAAGCTGAACATCAGCAAAGATGGTAACTGCACTGGATAAAAACACATCAAATAGGTTTAAATCTATGAGTTCAAAATGAGATATATTAAAAAGAACTAATTGGTTACTTTTGGGAATGGTTGGGAACCAACTTTATTTTGAAAATTGATAAATAAAAGCAAGAATTCAAACAATTATCCTGTTCTTCCCACATGAACTCCACCACTGCATAACCAAATAGCAAGCTGAATTATTTCTCTTTAGAGAATATAAATGAAGAAGGAATTATAGAATTGGAATACTACCATTTTACAATGGTGAATTAAGGATCTAATTAATCAATTAAAGACCTAAGGACCGTACATCAACGACTGTTCACAAAATTAAAAGAGATTCAATTACACATATATACTTCTTGTAAAGAATACCCTCTCAGAAGTAGTTTTCTCTCCAAAAATCATTCCTGACACTGATTAAACCTCTAGATTCAATTACCAATAATATGGAAATACAGAAGACAGGGAAAATGTTAAACTACATGATAGGAATGTGATCAACAAATCCCAATGAGGATAACTATAAAACAAATGATCTGATTTCCTTAATAAATAGTTAAGTGGGGGTAGGGACAAAAAGAACCTATAGATTAAAAGAAACCTACACACACACACAGGCAAAGTTAAACTATGTATATAGTATACATAGTATACAAAGTATAACTAGCATTATACATGAAGCACATTTGGGAGCACATTTTGATGATAAAATTGCAAAGAAAAGTAGGGCTCATTGCCATAGAATTCATGATAGTGTTATTCTTCGGGGAGTAGGAAAGAGGTGATGGGTTTGGCAAAAAGCACTCAGACTGCTTCTGGGGTGGCAAGACTCTGTTGCTTTGCTTTATAATGACTTATTAAATTACATATTAGTTTTATGTTCTCTTCTGAGTCTGTGTTAATAAAAAGTCTTTAAAAACAGACACACAAGTAATATACATTTATTACAGAAACTCAGAAAATCTAGAACAAAAATCACTGTTAACATTTTGGAAAATATGGGGCACCTGGGTGGCTCAGTCAGTTAAGCGTCCAACTTCGGCTCAGGTCATGATCTCACAGCTCATGAGTTCGAGCCCTCTGTGCTGACAGCTCAGAGCCTGGAGCCTGCTTCAAAATCTGTCTCCTTCTCTCTTTGCCCCCCCCCACTCGCATATTTTCTCTCTCTCTCTCTCTCTCTCTCTCAAAAAAGGAATAAACATTAAAAAAAAATTAAAAGGAAAAACATTTTGGAAAATGTTCTCATTCTATTTTTACAGACGTATTATATATATATATATATATATATATATATATATATATATATACACACACACAAAATATATGCATATATTTTTTTTTAAGTTTGTTTATTTTGAGAGAGAGCAAGTTCGACCACAAGTGGGGGAAGGGCCGAAAGAAGGAGAGACAGAATCCCAAGCAGGCCCTGCACCATCAGCTCAGAGCCCAATGAGGGGCTCCAACTTAGGAACTGCGAGATCATGACCTGAGCCGAGATCAAGAGTCTGATGCTTAACCGACTATGCCACCCAGGCAACCCCAAATATGTGCCTATTTGTAACTGGAAATCTACAATTATCTGGGTCAGACTGTCCTACCCTACCACCTCTGTGCCTTGGCCCAGTAAACCAGACCTCCTGAGTTTGGGATCCTGACCTGCTATCAGGTCCAATCAGTGCCCCTGATCCAGGGTCCAAGATAGTCTATGTGTTTTAGAGGATACACGAAAAAAGATGGGGCACTCTGTTCCAAAAAATTTCCCCGAGGGAGCCAGGTGTGTTAGTACTAATTACAGAATAAGATAGAATGAATCATTAAATACTGCTTTCAGCTCCATGCTAGGAGTGAAATGAAAGATGCAATGAATTCTCATATTAAAAATAACTAGCATTATACATGAAATGCCTACATAAATGCGCGCGCGCGCGCACACACACACACACACACACACACACACACACACACAGTCTTAAAACACCCTAACATCCTTATATTTCTCTATGCTCACTATAAAGATGAGGAGACTGAGACACTTCAGAGTAAAGTGATCTACCTAAGGATGGAATACTAAAGAGGAGCAGAAGTGGAAATATATCTAGGCAGGAGATACCCAGAGCCTGTTTTTTCCACCACAGTATCCTCCAACTTTTCCAATGGATACTGTGTATGTAGGTAGAAATGGTCAGTTGCATTTGATGTGGAAGAAGGGAAAGTTTATCTGCTCAGACTCTTTGAAGTCAAATCCAGAAGACAGGCCCAGATAGATATCAAGGTCAGATACGCAGCAAAGGTCAGAAAATGCGGAGACTGTGTCAGTGTGCCTTCGTTCTTGGCTGGTGGCAAAAGATGCTGAACTTTAGTCAGAACTCTTGGCCCTACGCTGGCATCCTGCTCTCTGGTGGCTCAAAGTCCATATCCATGGCACCACCGGTAAACTGAGCTGGCTTAAGGACTAGGCAAGGGGACAGCAGCCACATTTGAACAACTTCTCTCAATGTTGAAAAGGGGATGATTCTGGGGCTCAGACAGGTTCCTTCCCTGTGGCTAGAATGCTCATACCGCCTCCTCCTTGGTCTGGAAAATCTCTGATCACCACACATGCTCTGGGAAGCAATTCCAGGAAGAATGATTTTCCTTACCCTTTATGTTCCACTGCAATTATAGCAGTTACCAAAGTATGCTGTTATTATTGGCCTAAGAGCCCATTAAATAGTATGAGCGGGAGCCAGGTCTACCTATTTCTGTGACTTTAGCATAAGCACAGTATCCAAGAAATAGCAGGGATCAAGGACTATGTATTTAATCAACAAGCAAAAAAAAAAAACAAAAACTCAAAGGCACTATACTGACTGACCAAGAGGGAAAAAAAGCTCAATTTAAATATTTAAAAGTATTTTTATGAATTACACAATGCAATAAAAATGGGAAAATGAAAACAAGTGATCAATAAGACTATCACCTAAAGTTTCTAAGACACAGACATACAAACTTTACAAAGATGGAATACCTTTTACTTTTTTGCTAAATATATTTTGAACATCTTTCTATATCAAATTTTTAAAAAAATTTTTTAGTGTTTATTTTTGAGAGAGAGGGAGACAGACAGAGCACGAGCAGGGGAGGAACAGAGAGAGAAAGAGACAGAGTGTGAGTGAGGGGTGGAGAGAGGCAGACACAGAATCTGAAGCAGGCTCCAGGCTCGAAGCTGTCAGCACAGAGCCCAACATGGGGCTTGAACTCAAGGACCATGAGATCATGACCTAAGCCAAAGTTAGACTGTCAACTAACTGAGCCACCCAGGCACCCCTATATCAAATCCAATTCTAAAACATCATTTCAAATGACAGTATAATGGGCCGCTGAGATTTTTTTTTTTTTTTAGAGAATGCGTGCTGGGGAGAGGGGCGGAGAGGGAGAAAAAGAATTTTTTTTTTAAAGTTTATTTATTTTGAGAGAGAGGGAGAAAGAGTACCCCAAGCACTGTCAGCACAGAGCCAGATGTGGGGCTCGATCCCATGAACTGTGAGATCATGACCAAAGCTGAAATTAAGGGCCGGCTGCTCAACTGACAGCTACCCAGGTGCCCCCTGAATAGTTTTATTTAACCAAATTCCTATTGTTGGACATTTACTTTGTCTACAGTTTTTATAAACAATACTTCAAGTGAACATTCTTCAGTAACATCTTTAATTTCTTAGGATAAATTACTAAATCGAAATTGCTGGGGGGCACCTGGGTGGCTCAGTCAGTTGAATGTCCAACTTCTGCTCAGGTCATGATCTCACAGTTCATGAATTCAAGCCCTGCATTAGGCTCTCCACTGTCAGCGTGGAGTTGCTTCAGATTCTCTGCCGCCTCTTTCTCTGCCCCTCCCCCGCTTGTGCAGCACGCTCTTTCAAAAATAAGCAAACATTTAAAAAAATAAAAAAGAAAATGCTGGGGGCACCTGGGTAGCTCAGTTGGTTAAGCATCCGACTTCGGCTTAGGTCACGATCTCGCGATTCGTGAGTTCAAGTCCCACATAGGGCTCTGGTGCTGACAGCTTGGAGCCTGGAGTCTGCCTCAGATTCTGTGTCTCCCTCTCTCTCTGCCCCTCCCCTGCTCACGCTCTGTCTCTGTCTCTCAAAAATAAATAAATGTTAAAAAAATTAAAAAGAAAAAAAAGAAATTGCTGGATAGGGATGCCAAATGTTCACTCAAGACAGGCATTTCACCTATTCTGTTGAAGGCCTCACTCTTACTCTGACAAGTGGCAACTCAATCTAGTCTTTTAGAAATTTCTAGCATTTTCGTAGATGAAAAAGTAGCACCTCCTTGTAGTTTAATTAGTGTATTTGTGAGAACTGGTGCAGTTCATCTGTAAAGAATATTTCATGGAGGGGTGTCTGGGTGGCTCAGTCGGTTAAGCGTCCGACTTCGGCTCAGACCATGATCTCATAGTTCGTGAGTTTGAGCCCTGCCTTGGGCTCTCTGCTGTCAGCGCAGAGCCTGCTTAGGATCCTCTGTCCTTCTCTCTCTCTGCCCCTTCTCCGCTGGTTCCCTCTATCTCAAAAAAAACAAAAAACAAAAAACCTTTAAAAGAAAAAAGAATATTTCATGGAAAAAATAATAAAAGAAAAAAATACACTTCGCAGAGGAGTATGCACTCTCCCTCTTGAGATCTGTGGGATCTGACCAGGAAGCATGGAGCTGTATGTTCTCTGGCCATCAAAGAGCTGCCAGCAATGATTGGCCAATGGAAATTAAAGCCCAGATGTCAATCCTGGCTTAAGATTACAGTCTTGGCAAAGGGGGAAATAAATATGAGCAGAAAAAGTATTTGGATGGTGGAGAGAAAAGAGGGTTTCAGAGAAGTTTGGAAGCTATGAAATAGCTGAGAGAAGGGGGAATAAGGCAAATTTTTAAAAAGTAATATAGGTATGGATCACACCCTTTTCAGTGATTTTCTAGAGACTCAAAGACTGGAATAGCATTTTTAAATACTTTTGGTTGTTGAATTTGAATTTTATTAAGGACATTTGTAAACTCACCACAAGAGATCCCTGTACAAATTTATTGTCATTTTTATACGTACCTATAGTTTTTATCCCACTTGGGGTTCAATGAGCTTCATGGATTTGTGGACTGATTTTATCAATTTGGAAAGTTCTTGGACAGTATCAACTCAGATTTCCTGCTGCATTTTCTCTCTACTCTCCTTTTGGGATTCTAACTATACTATGTTAGATCATCTGACATTGTTTGACAGGTACTGGATGCTCTGTTCTACTCCCCTTGCTGCTCTTCTCTTTGTCCTTCGGTTGAGAAATTGCCTTTGATATATCTTTAAGTTTACAGAACACTTCTTCATTTGTATCTAGGCTGCTGTTAAGACAATCTAATGAATTCTTCATTTTAGATATAGTATTTTCATTTCTAGCATTTCCATTTAGTTCTTTTTCTACTTTTCAAGTCTCTGCTGAAATTTCTCATCTTTTCATATATGCTGTTCTCTTTTTGTTCAGATTCTTCAGCATTTATTTTAATGTTTATTCATCCTTCAGAGAGAGAGAGAGAGAAACAGAGAGACAGAGAGACAGAGCATGAGCGGGGGAGGGGCAGAGAGAGAGGGAGACACAGAATCCAAAGAAGGCTCCAGGCACTGAGCTGTCAGCACAGAGCCTGACCTAGGGCTCAAACTCAAGAACCGCAGGATCATGCCCTGAGCTGAAGCTGGACACTTAACTGACTGAGCCACTCAGGCAGCCCTGATTCTTCAGCATTTTTATTAGCTACTTAAAATTCCCCATTAGTTAATTTCAATATCTGGATCTAATTCTCTTGACTGGTTTTTTTTTTTTTTTGAAGATTTTATTTTTAAAAATTTTTAATAATGTTTATTTTTGAGAGACAGAGAGAGAGAGAAAGAGAGCACGAGTTGGGGAGGGGCAGAGACAGAGACACAGGATCTAAAGTAGGCTCCATGCTCTGAGCTGTCAGCACAGAGCCCAATGCAGGGCTCGAACTCATGAACCATGAGATCATGACCTGAACCGAAATTGGATGCTTAACCAACTGAGCCACCCAGGCACCCCTAAGATTTTATTTTTAAGTAATCTCTACACCCAGTGCAGGGCTTGAACTCAAAACCCTGAGATCAAGAATTGCATGCTTTATCGACTGAGCCAGTCAGGTGCCCTCTCTTGACTGTTTCTTGATAACAATAAAATTTTCTTCTAATTTTTCTTTTTTTTAACCACATGCCAGCCATTTTGTGATAAAAGAGCAGTAAAAACTGAAGCAGGTAATATTTACCTTTACAAAAGTATATCTTTTCTTTTATCAGGTCATTAAAATAGGGATCCAAGGAATTTTGATCTACAATTGATCAGAGTCTGGGTCTGAGTGCATTTGTGCATTTGTTAATTACTAAATTAAAATATTTTGAGGGTAGGGTCTGAACTTCAGCAGACTTTGCTCATGGGAAGTCAGAAAACCAGGGAAGGGCCTGGTCTATAGTCCATGGTGATTACCACTACTGCTTCTTCAGCCAAAAATGTCATCATCTGTTCAGGTGCAATTAAAAATATCCTTCTGGGGGGCACCTGGGTGGCTCAGTGGGTTAAGCGATCGACTTCGGCTCAGGTCATGATCTCGCAGTTTGTGAGTTCGAGCCCCGCATCAGGCTCTGTGCTGACAGCTCAGAGCCTGGAGCCTACTTCAGATTCTGTGTCTCTCCCTCTCTACCCCTCCCCTGCTCATGCTGTGTGTGTGTCTCTCTCTCAATAATAAATGTTAAAGAAAAAAAAATTTTTTTTAAATATCCTTCTGGGGTGTCTGGGGGGCTCAGTTGATTAAACAGCTGACTCTTGATTTTTTTTTTTTTAATGTTTATTTTTGAGAGAGAGACAGAGAGAGAGAGAGAGAGAGAGAGTGAGTACAAGTGGAGGAGGACAGAGGATCTGAAGCAGGCTCTGCACTGTCAGCATGGAGCCCGATGTGGGGCTCCAACTCAAGAACTGTGAGACGACCTGAGCTGAAGTCGGAGGCTCAACTGACTGAACCACCCAGGTGCCCCAGACTCTGGATTTTGGCTCAGGTCATGATCTCATGGTTCATAAGTTCAAGCCCCACCTCAGGCTCCATGCTGACAGTGCAGAGCCTACTTGGGATTCTCTCCCTCTCCCCCCAACCCTACACCTCAAAATAAATAAACAAACTTAAAAATGTCCTTCTGTGTGGTCCCTCTCAATGGGCATCCAGAGATGCTTCCAATGTTCTCCAAACTACAATGCTACATTTAGCCTCCATGTGTGAACAATGGCATCCTCACATTCAAATGACTGCAGGCAGTTGGGTATGGGTCTCAGACAGTTGTAGAAACTCCTAAACTACTTATCTCTCTTTCTTTGTGGTTAAATTTTCTTTATCATTTTTGCATTCTTATGTTACATGTTTTTGCATTTTCACTTTTTTCCATAATTAGGCTAGCAATGGATTGATGATGATGATGATTAGGTCTCTTCAAAGGATAAAAAGTTCAGGTTTTATTTTTCTTTTATATTTGTTTTAATTAGAAATGTTTAAACAGAATGGCTGTTCAATTTTATCAAATGCCTTTTAGACACCTATGGAATCATCACAAATCGCTCCAAGGAGAAAAATTAGTATAGTGATTACACTAATAGGTTTCCTGACACTAAACTAAATATTGTACCCTTGTTAAGCTCTATTTCATCAGGGAATACTCTGACATGGTACTGGATTCTATTTGCTAATATTTTACTTAAAATACAGGCATCAACATGGATAAGTGAGACTAGTCTATAGTTTTCATTTTTGTTATTTTCATTGGGTTTTATTTTTTATTTTTATTTTTTCAACGTTTATTTATTTTTGGGACAGAGAGAGACAGAGCATGAACGGGGGAGGGGCAGAGAGAGAGGGAGACACAGAATCGGAAACAGGCTCCAGGCTCTGAGCCATCAGCCCAGAGCCCGACGCGGGGCTCGAACTCACGGACCGCGAGATCGTGACCTGGCTGAAGTCGGACGCTTAACCGACTGCGCCACCCAGGCGCCCCTCATTGGGTTTTAATAATATAACTAAATTAATTAAAAGGCTACACACTGTTCTTCTTCTATGTATATCTAGCCATGGCCACTGAGAGATACTGCTGAGCTGCTTCACCACAGCAAGTATTCCCAGAGCCTTAGTTTTATCTGTTGCTCCTCACTGCAAAGTGTTCCACCCAACTTCATGTTTTCTTCCAAGTTCAGATGAACAGTTAATGCCCGACCCTCTAATCCAGGAATCAACAAGTTATGGCTTGTGGGCAGGCCACATATTTTTGTAAATAAAGTCTCCTTGGAACACAGACACCCCCATTCATTTAAGCACTGTCCACGGGTGCTCTCAGGCTACAATAGCACCGCCGAGTGGTTCTAACAGAGATGGAGGGCACACAAAGCCTACATGTGCTGACCTCTGCTCTAATTCTTAATTTGTTTAAGCCAAACCCCATCTTTGCTTTCTTTTTGTCACAGAGAAAGAATACAAAAAGACATCCTCTGTATTGTTTTTCTAAAGTCCGGCCCAACCGAGAGAATGTCTTTAGGTGGAAATGTAAACCCTGGTAGGCAGCTTTGGCTTCGCCTCAGGTGAGGTTTCCTCACCACAAAAGAGGCAGTATCACTTTTCCAGGTCCACTTCTACTCCCAAGGAGTTCAAGATAACAATCTGGGAAGAAATTGTTCAGACAAAAATATCTCTTGCATTTCTTCAAATACTGTTAGTGGATAAGTGAGCTGGCTGTAATATTTATAAGTTAAATATATAGTTAGGCTCCTTACTTCTGAAAGCAAACTCTCCAGAGACATAGGATCCATCTTGCTGTAGACATTCCATAGATTCAAACTCACATCCTGCAGCTGCAACATAGGGCAAAAACATTGAAATAACTGAGTTAATATCACTACAACAATCAGATTTATCAGAAATGACTATCTTGGTGAAAACTAAGTGATTAGACTAATAAATCAAACTTTTATCAATTATATTAGAACCAATACATATTAATAAATGCTATCCAACTCAAGGAAACTAACGTTACAGAAACTTTGGTACATCTTTTGACTATCTTCAATGATGAGTACATATATATGTATGTACATACACACATTTATTTGCCTTTGCTTAAGTTTTTTAATTAAAATAATACATGCTCATGGTTTAAAAAAAATCAAATAGTACTAAAGGCTTAGAATAAAACATGTGAATCGCCTACTCCAATCTTTCTCCAAACCTCCACTGTCACACAGGCAATCACTCACAAGTCTTTTAACATTTTCTTTCTGGTAGTTACCTCCAAATTTTGATATAACATGCTTCTATCACTATTTGATTTCTCAATTTAGAAATTAAATATTAACCATCCCTATTCTCACACTTTTTCTCCACATACCTATACCCTAACATCATCTAATATCATGATTTTTTAATTATACCAGTAATTACTGTTTATAACATTAAAATCATATATACATTATTTACTATAGGAACATGTATGCTATACTCCTAGTTGCATTCTTAAACCAATTTTATTTTTCTTAGGGCTACCGACAGAGTCATTTTTTTTCACTTGTGCGATTAAAATAAAAATCAACCCTGAAGTTTTTTCCAATTGTCCCACCCAATTAGCTATGTTTACACTAGGGTTTCTAAACATCAACACTACTATCATTTGGGGCCAGATATTTCTTTGCTGTGAGGCACTTCCCTATGCATTGTAGGAGGCTTAGCAGCATCGCTGGCTTTTACTCACTAGATGCCTATAACACTGCTACCCCCAGACAATCCAAAAGTAATTCCAAACACTGTAAAATGTTTCAGAGGTGGGATGTTGGGGAAGCGGCAACAAAATCATCTTGACTGATAACCAATGGCTTAAACATATCAGATAATCTAATAATTCTTTTTCTTACCTCATTCTGGTCTGGCTGTTATGTAAGCTTGCTGTGCAACTACAACTTTTGCTTTGAGAGTTCTCTTTGCTATCATCCTGAAGCTTTCAGATGATGGATTTGGTTCCAGGGCTTACTTTTCTCTTTCTTGATTAACTCACTTGCTTACTGGAGTACATCCTCAAATAGCTTTTTAAAAAATATTTATTTATTTATTTTTGAGGGGCGGGGAAGGGCAGAGAGAGAATCCCAAGCAGGTTCTCTATTGTCATGGCAGAGCCCAACACAGGGCTCAGTCTCACGAACCGTGAGCTGAGCTGAAATCAAGAGTCGGACGCTCAACCGACTGAGCCACCCAGGTGCCCCTCCAATATCTTTTCAAAAGGCAAAATTTTTTTAGTTTTAAAATGTCTTTTTTTTTTTTTTTAATGTTTTTTTTTCAACGTTTATTTATTTTTGGGACAGAGAGAGACAGAGCATGAACGGGGGAGGGGCAGAGAGAGAGGGAGACACAGAATCGGAAGCAGGCTCCAGGCTCTGAGCCATCAGCCCAGAGCCCGACGCGGGGCTCGAACTCGCGGACCGCGAGATCGTGACCTGGCTGAAGTCGGACGCTTAACCGACTGCGCCACCCAGGCGCCCCTAAAATGTCTTTATTCTGTCCTCAGGCCTGACTGACAGCTCATTAATGCTCTTTCCATTCTTTTGGACTCTTCACTCTCTCCATGCTTTACCTTGATAGTTTCTACTGCTGTAGCTTCAAATTCACTAATCTTTTCTTCTGCAGTGTCTAATCTATTGTTAAAACCTCTCCCATCTCAGACAATGTAGTTTTCACCTCCAGAAGCTCAATTTAGGTCTTTTGAAAATTTTCTCTCTCTGTTCAACAAGTTCAATTTTCCTCCTAGCTTCTTGAAAATATGAAATACAGTTAGAATAACTATTTTAATGTTCTTTGCTAATTCTAACATTTCTGTCACTTCTAGGTCAATTTTGAATGATTACCTTATTATCAGTCATGTTTTCCCACTTCTTTGTAAAGCGGATAATCTTTGGATGCTAGACATTGTGAATTTCACCTTGTTGGAGACTACGTATTTTTGTGTTCCTATAAATATTCTTGTGCTTTGTTCTGGAATGCAGTTAAGTTACTTGGAAACAGTTTGATCCCTTTAGATCTTGCTTTTATGAATTTTTAGGAGGTCTAGAGCAGTGCTCAGTTTAGGAGTTACTATTCCCCATTACTGAGACAAAACCCTTCTGAGGACTCTACTCAGTGCCCTTTGAATTATGTGTTTTTCCAGTCTAACTGTTCCCAGCCCTTAGCATATATCAGGCACTGTTCTGGATTACTTTTCAGATTTTTTTTTTTTTTTAATGTTTATTTATTTCTGAGACAGAGAAAGACAGAGCACGAATGGGGGAGGGGCAGAGAGAGAGGGAGACACAGAATCAGAAGCAGGCTCCAGGCTCTGAGCTGTCAGCACAGAGCCCGACGCGGGGCTCGAACTCACAAACCGTGAGATCATGACCTGAGCCAAAGTCGGTCACTTAACAGACTGAGTCACCCAGGCACCGCCAGATGTCTTTTGTTTAACTCTTGCCTTTGGTAGTTACCTGACACACGGATGAATTGATCAATATTCTTGAATACTTGGGATGGGGGGAGGGGCAGGGAAATCTTGGCAGATCTTTGGTGTTCTCTCTCTGGGCATTTTCCTTTTTAGTACTCTAGCTGCTCTCCTACCAGACTCTTCACTGCATCTTCTCAACTCAGGAAATACACCAGGATTCACATGGGTATCCCCCTCCCAATGCCATGGCCTGAAAATTTTTCTCAAATTACTAAGCTAGCGAAATCATGGGGCTGTGCTTGCCTTTTTTTTTTTTTTTTTTTAATGTTTATTTATTTATCTTGAGAGAGAGAGAAAGAGCTCGAGCAGGGGAGGGGCAAAGAGAGGAAGAAAGAGAATCCCAAGCAGGCTCTGCACAGCCAGCACAGAGCCTGATGAGGGGCTCGAGCTCATGAACCATGAGATCATGACCCGAGCTGAAATCAAGAGTTGCTCGCTGAACCGACTGAGCCATCTAGGTGCCCCTGACCTTGTTTATTTCTATTTCTCAGGGAATCACTATTTCTCAGTGTCTGATGTCTAGTGTCTTGAAAACATATTTTGTTTCTTGTTTGTTCTTTTGGTTTGGTTAGGTTGGGTTGTTTTGGGAAGGAGAGAAATCTGATTCCTATTGTCTTATGTAGGTGATTTATTTTTTTCTTCTGGAAGCTGTGATATTCTTTTATTCTTAGTGTTCAAAAAAGGCATAGATAGATTTAAGGTTTTTTTCTTCTTCATTTATATTTAAGTCATTTAATTTAAAAGTTGTATTCTCTTTATCGCTGGAAATTGTTTATTCTTTTAAAAAAAATTTTCTCCCTCCTGATACCTCTGCTCTAACTTTCTGCAACTCCAACTTGTATTATCAGACTTCTTGGAACAGTTCTCTATGTCTTTTCATTTTTATCTCATATATTCTGTCTCCTTGATTTTAAAATTTTACATTTTTAGAAAATTTCCTAACTTTACCTCCCAGCCCCTCTATTAATTTTATTAATTATAATTTCCCAGAGCTCTCATTTTCGTCATGTTAATTTATGACAACATAACACTTGTTCTATGGTCACCAAATCTTGTCTGGGCATCCGAAGTGGAGTTTTAGGTCTTAAATTTTCCTCTATATCTTAATTATCTTTGGGTCTTATCCAATGTCTTTAAAAAAAAAAAATCTTCATCTTTTCCTTTAAAGTTACAGGTATTTAAAGCAAATGTCTGGTGATCTTTGGTTGCCTGTTTTTGTTTCAAAATGGAAAGGCTAACTGGAAGCTTCATGCTTTCAGCAGAGCTGGTCAACTACCAGAAAGTTTTTTTAGGGAGAGCAGACAGCCAGCAGGTGGTTATTCAGGATCCCTACTCCCTTACATTCTAAATCCCAATAGACTGATTTAATATATTTGGCCCCTTTCTCTGTAATCTGGAACAGCTTTTCAAGTGTCAACTGATTTGATTTTTTAAGGGTGCTGAATTAAATTTCTAATTTTAAATGCAAACGTTAACTCTACTATTAATTTTGAGACATAACATTTCCTCATGTCATCCATCTCCCTTTTTAATTCTGTGTGTCCTACCTATCATTTCTCTTTTTACAAATTCCATTCTTTTTTTCTTTTTTAATTTTTAAAGTTTATTTTGAGAGAGACAGAGTATGAGCAGGGGAAAGGCAGAGAGACAGAGACAGAGAGAGAGAGAGAGAATCCCCAGCAGGCTCTGCAGAGTCAGTACAGAGCCCAACATGGGGCTTGAACTCACCAAACTTTGAGATCATGACCTGAGTGGAAATTAGAAGTCAGACGCTTAACCAACTGAGCCACCCAGGCGTCTCTTTACAATTTACCCATTCTTAACAGGTACAAAAGAGATCATCTTTTCTCTCATTTTTATTTTATTTCCTGGAGAAACCGTTTTTAAAAAGCACGCTTATCTCTGCATCTAATATGCTATGGTTTCCTTCCTATATTTTGTTAAATCTTATTCGTAAGTTTCATTCCACCTTTCAATACGAACATCTTCTGTTTGTCCATAAAAAGGTAAATGAATGTTTGTTCTATGGTTACTCTCATTATTCAGAAGTTTGCTATTAGAATCCTCTCCTTGGGAGCTAGCTGATGTAAATTTACTTTACTAGGTCACAGCTCCAGCAGCTGGAGAGTTAAGAAGGAGGAAGCCGAAGGCAGGGAAAGCCCCAGCAGAGGAACTTCCCTGTGCTGCTTCCCAGGAAGAGTTCTCTATCTCATAACTGAGTTTGATCCAGCCTAAATGCCAAGTATAAGTTATGTGGATCTGGTTTCCTCTCTCATGCTGGCACCTACTACATCAGGGACATAGCAACCTCTTGGTTAATGACTTTGTTCTGGGTGTGGACATACAACAAAACAAAATTTTTAATAAAATTAAGTTTCTAGTGTCCGTAGTTCTCCTTCTCTTGACCTTCAAAAGATGCAAAAGTATTTCTGGCTCAGACAGTTATCAGGCCTTAGGTATGTGACTCAGAGTGGAGTACTGCTCCATATCCTAAAGGCCGATAAGGAAGAGAACTGGGGTGGGGGTAGGGGAGAGAACGAGATGGACAACAACAGGAAAAGTATTGGAGAGAATGACAATTAGCAACTACAAAGAAGGTAAGACTCTGGAGAAAGGGATCTTGAGAGAAGACTTATAGTAGCCCGACTACATGCTGTGTGTGGTTTCTTCCACCCTACAGAAAAGATCTACATTACCTCGTAAAGGTTTTTTAGAAGGGGATTTTGTGCCTTTTGGATGTGTCTGCACAGTGTAATGCTCCTCAAGGCAGGAGCCAGAAAGGCCTGCCACATGTGGTCTGCAAGAACCCTGCGACCTCCTAGTGTACTGCTTTTTCATGCTAATCTACCCACAGCACAGGGCTTAGGAGCACAGGCTCTGAAGCCAGACCCTCTGGATTTGGCCCCACCCCTGCCCCTCACCAGCTACTAGCTCTGTGCTTTTGGGAAATTCATTTAACCTATCTGTAGAATAGGAACTAATAGTACCTACTTCAGAGGGTTCTTTTGTAAAAATTACAGTCAACTCATATGAAGTGCTTAGAACAGTGCCTGGCATATAGGAGACACTATAAATGCCCAGTTTATACAATTAATTAAAAATAAATATTAGCATTATTGCTAAAAATTTTAAGCTTCCTCTCTACCTCCTATGGCTTGCCCCCTTCAAGCCCTTACTCTTCTAAATTAGAGAGCATTACTTCCTAGCGGGAGCAGCTTCCACAGCCTTGTTTACTAATAACTTCTGCTGTTGTAGTCAATGTGAGAATACTACAGTTTTGGAGCAGGAAAAGTGGGAGTCAAGTGGTGTGCTTCTCTTCAACCCTATAGCCCATGTTTTTTCCATATTAGGGAGTCTACCAGGCAAGCACCCACTCACTTCCTAGGGATTCTGCTACTTCTTGGAAAGGAGAGGTAGCAATTAGCCCTGGGTCATGCTTCCAAAGGTCCCACTTACTCTATGCCCAATAGTATGTCCCCCTTCTGAGCATGTCAATACTCACTCCCTATTTCTGTGCTGGGGGCAGGTCATCTCACTGAGGATCCTTTAGAGGCCCATGGATGCTTCTGGGGATGCTGCTAACCTACCAGGCCATCCTCCTTAATATGCACTCTGGATGACCCCCTCTCCCAGACTCATTCATCAATTCACTTAACAAATATTTATGGGTCATCTCCTAGATAAAAGAAATATTGAAATAAAAGATACTGTTCTTAACACAAAAGATAACCCTTTTATTCCTCTAGTATATTGTACTTAGACAAAATTTTGCACTGTCCTTTTCATTGCTCTTGAATAGTTCTCAAGTTACATGAATTTCTGAGATACAAACCACAACAATGAAAAGACTATTTTTGTTCTCAAGGAGCTTCCAGTCCAGAGACCAAGGGCAGGTGGATACATGAACAGGGGTGTGTGGAAAATGTATAACATAGGACAAAAAAAAAAAAAAAGCTGTAAGAGGATTCAGCCTAGGATGCTACAAGAGTAGACTGGAAGAACAATGGTATCAGAATGGGGAAAAGAGAGAAAGGAGGACAGAGAGAAACTCCTAGAAGAAAGGACATATGAGTTCTGTTTGGGGACCAGCTTTAAACAACAACTATTTTCCATTTCAAGTCTTTTAACTTGCTCCATACTCTTGAGAGGTCACTATTAGCTTTCAGTGTTATAATGATGCACAATCACAATGTGGGGGTCCTTCATAAAGATTGCAGGTTGCAGATAAAAGCCAGGCATGCTGTCTTTCATACATACCTCATATTTCATGGTAAAAAATCCATCCCCTCCAATGCCCTCAAGTGCAAAGGCCTGTACAATTGGCCACTTCTCTACTACAAACATATCAAATATCTGCAAGTGACCTAGAGGAATCAAATACAACAACATGTATCAAATACCATCCTGGATATAACAATCTAAACCTGATCTTAAGTGGTTACCCAGGCATCTCTCACAAGTTCATTACGGTCACATTTAGCAGAATAAAAGTAAAACAGATAAAATGCTTAGTTAGATATTAAAACTAGAAATTAAAAATGAAAGTCAAAGAAAATGCAAACCATAACAAGCTACATAAATTCAGATTTCTCTATAGTATAGCACACTCTGGTTTCCTAAGTAAGCAAGTAAGTTAACGAATAAATAGTGGCCTATTACATCTGACTTGCATCACTTGGCAGATATAATTATTAACAGACCCAAACTCGGCTCTTCCCACCCTTAAGAAACATAGCCAATCAACTTCCTTAAGGGAAAATTACCAAATCAAAAATTTTCCTTTCTTGCAGCAATAGCTCCAATGTGCAAAGTTTAAGAAAAAAATAAGATGTAAGTACTGCTAAATGTGTTGACTTTTTCCTTTATTTTTACACATTTTTCAGCCTCTCTGTCAGCATATTTTTAACAGCTACTATTTCTTATTACCAAGAGGCTCCACAGCTATACTCTACATACAGTAGCAAATGGCACAGCTAGACGGCAACTGTGGTAAATCCCTTATCAGTTCTTCCTTCTGAATAGATGGCCTGCTGTGTTTTTTAGAAACTACAGTTACAAGTAACCAGCTTGCACAGAAAAATCCCCAAATTTCATTCTGTTTGATCCTCTGCCTTTAGTAAAAATAGATCAATGGGTTTCCCAGGTGAATGCCTCCAATGGAAGGGGGAGGTAGAAACACTGGATTCACACATCACCCAAGCAAAGTTCTAATAGGGCTTGCTGTCAGATACTCACCTTGGGAGCTGTAAGGAATGCCAATTCTACTACAGTCTCGAACCATGTCCACAAAGCTGGCAATTTTAAATTCTTCTGCAGCTTCCTCATCTTCATACTAAAGAGGGAAATTGAAAGGAAAACAGGCTCTGAGGTGACATCATGCAAAATCCCCTATTTCCTCGGTATTTTATCAATCAGAGTTATGGCAAATGACATTTATAGAGGACTGCACCCAAGAGGGTGTTTCCAAAGCCAACTTCTTGTGTTGCCTTACACCACACATAAAAACCAACTCAAAATAGATCAGATACCTAAATGCAAGAGATAACATTTGCCTCCAAAATTCCCCAAACGCTCACATGGAAAGAAGGGTGCTTCCCATGTTGTTTAAAGGCCAACTGTACATCAGTATATTTTGCGATTCCATTCTATTTTTCTTCTTGTATTAGAAGGCTGTTTTGTTATTTTAGTGATTGCTTACAATTTATAACAAACATCTTTAACATTAAAAAAAAAAAAAAAAAGAAAGAAGAGTTTTTAACCCACATCAGGTCACAATTTCTATGAAATCCTAAATCTC
Source organism: Leopardus geoffroyi (assembly GCF_018350155.1). Taxonomy (NCBI): domain Eukaryota; kingdom Metazoa; phylum Chordata; class Mammalia; order Carnivora; family Felidae; genus Leopardus; species Leopardus geoffroyi. Next base: position 30,111,504 of record NC_059336.1, read on the forward strand.
AAGTCCCAATTTGATTTCCAGCCAAACACTTGAAAAGAACCCAAAAACAAATACCAAGAAATCCAAACACAGAAATGTCACAAAGCTTATCAAACTCTCCTGAGGCAGTCCGTGGCACTAGTCCTCTGAGAGAATGGGCTCAGGCTGGTGATGAACAAGTAGGACGGGAAGCTAGGGTCACAAGCCTACGACTAGGTCCCAATCTGAAGAGTCCTTTTTGTCTCTGTCAGGCATACAATTTATCTATAAGGTAGCCTCATAATGAATTATGAGAAGTTCCACTAAAACAAGTAACTTTTTTTGTGTAACCACATCCTGCAAAGTGATTTTTTTAAGGGGCCTCCTGGTCCAGATCTACACTTTTTTTGAAGAATATCCTCAGAGTGTCTCTAAGTGCCTGTTCTATCTTTTCTCCTTACCTCATTTTCGGTCATGCAATGGAAATGCAGATTTCTCCAATGTGCCACATAGGGTAAGAGATAGCGATAGTTTACAGGATTACAGTACAGATGGACACTATCTGATTTTACCAATATAATTACATCTGTAAGGAAAACAAATTTAAAACACAAGATTGTCAAAGGCATTTCTTTTGCACATTTTCTGTCCACCTAATTAATAAAACCATTAAAAAACTATTTCAGAGAAAAGGTAACAAAACTCTAAACTAAAAATTCTTTAAGTAGACAACGTGCCTCAAAGTGACTGTGGAACACTCACGTGTGGACAGCAAGGATTTTCTAGTTCCCATGCGATGCTCCAATCATTGTGGCCCTCTGGTTATGACAATGCAGGCACAGAATAAGTCAAAAGAACAGCCTTCAAAGTGTTCTGCTTTTGCAAAGTTCAACACAGTCACATCTATGGTATCAGACTTAGCTGGGTGTTTTGCTGCAGAGATAAACACCAAATGGATGTGCCACAGCCTACCACTGAGGCAGGAAATATCACCAATTATGGCCAGTGATGGTTTTCCTGCAGATATCAGTGTCTAAAGCCCTTGGCTGTTGACTCAAGGCAATCATGGGCCTGAGGATGTCACTGTTCAGCTCTGGGAAGCATTACTATGTACTGGGGTGAACTTTGTACACAGGAAAAGCTGGGAGGAAGGAAGTAGAGGCAAGTGGACAAAGCTGCTATAAATAGATCAGCAGCTCACAGACTTAAGGGGTAATCACGGATGTTGCTGGGTCAAATAAATAAAACAATTCCAAGAGTGCGAATAAATTTAGGTAAATTAACAGAAGAGCCATGGAATGGGGCAGGAATATTAAAGCAGTTTGAAGACTGAGAAAGCAGTCATACTTCCAAAAGAAAAGCAGAGCTCACTGCATGGCTCCTCAGAGCCATCTCAGGCATCTCTCTAACAAGATGATGCGAGGGAAGTTGCTGCAGGAGGTGGCTGGAAGTGAGAGAAGCGTGGGGGCAGGGAACACCTGAAGCAGCAGGTTTAGGACAATGCCAACACAGTAACACAGTGTGACAGCCAATATTCTACAAAAACCTAAGCCCGATGAATACTGACTGCAGCTGATGACACCAATGGGTGGCCTCTTGAAATAAAGCTCCAGGATGCTGGCCTTTGATTTTTCAAAAATCACTCTGTGCTCCACACCTGACCAGACCCAGGTATCCTAGGGAATGCAGTATGGTGCAGCATATTCACTGCTGACTCTTAGTTAAGCACCAAAGTCAAAAGGTGGCAAGAGATGGGAAAAGGGTACCCTCTCACCCTGTTGGTCCTCTTCACACAGGCCCTCTAATAAGAGCCTTGCCCTGAATTACTTGTAGAACGTGTGCTGAAGAGAGACTGACATCACCTGGAGAGCCTGAGGGTTTCCTAAGACTGTGCACTACACTAATGTGTAACACTCCACAAGGAATTAGGATCCAATAAAAGAAATAATGCAACAGCTACTAAGCCTAATTAAGCATTTTCAGAATCTCATAGGACTCTGATGTCATTAAAAATTTTTGCTTTTGTTTTTTTTTTTTTTTTTTTTTTCAATGTTTATTTATTTTTGGGACAGAGAGAGACAGAGCATGAACAGGGGAGGGTCAGAGAGAGAGGGAGACACAGAATTGGAAACAGGCTCCAGGCTCTGAGCCATCAACCCAGAGCCCGACGCGGGGCTCGAACTCACGGACCGCGAGATCGTGACCTGGCTGAAGTCGGACGCCCAACCGACTGCGCCACCCAGGCGCCCCTTGCTTTTGTTTTTTAATAAATCCTTCATGTTGGCCTCTTTTCCTCTCACAGAGATCAAAACGTAGATGCACAGGGGTACCTGGCTGGCTCAGTCAACAGAGCATGGAACACTTGATCTCAGAGTCATGAGTTCAAGCCCCATGATGGGTATGGAGCCTACTTAATTAAAAAAAAAAAGAAAGAAAGAAAGAAAGTAGGGGCACCTGGGTGGCTCAGTCGGTTGAGTGTCCCACTCTTGATTTTAACTCAGATCATGATCTGGTTGGTGGGTTTGAGCCCCACTGCACTGACAGTGGAGAGCCTGCTTGGGATTCTCTCTCTCTCTCCCTCTCTCTCTATCCCACCCCTGCTTGTGTGCTCTCTCTCTCTCAAAATAAATAAATAAACTTTTAAAAAATTAAACTTCAAAAAAAAATGTAGATGCTTAAATCCAGTGATCTCAGTTTGCCAATTACTAGGATTTAAAACATGAAGTTACTAATTCACTTTTAATTCATTAATGATTTATTTTTCTTCAAAGAATTCTTTCAAAGAAAATGCTCATTTCATAAATACCCATTGTGCCAGGTGACAGGATAAAGACAATGATAAACAAAAAAGCACACCTTTGAGGATTTAAACTTTCCTTAAGTCCAGTACCATACTGTCCTTAGCAACCTTGGCTTCAGTGAAATGTATGGCTGGTATGAGCACCTGTCTTTTTATAACTCTAAATGAGCTGCCAAGATGAATTCTTTCTAAACCAGTAGATGCTGTCCAGCATGAAGAAACATTTTCAAAAATCAAAATCTGAAACTAAATTTGAATTAAAATAAATTATTTTTTAAATTTTATTTATTTATTTTGAGAGAGAGAGGAGGAGCAGGGGAGGGGCAGAGAGAGAATCCAAAGCCCACTCTACACTGTCACCACAGAGCCCCACATGGGGCTGGAACTCACAAACCATGAGATCATGACCTGGGCCAAAATCAAGAACTGAACGCTTAACCGACTGAGCCACCTAGGTGCCCCAAATTGAAAGAAATTTAATGGAAGTGAAGCCTGCTCTGTCTGCACTTCCTAATAAAAAGGAAATCTTTAATCAATCTATAAGGATACACACTATTAAGGATTTTACCACAGAAGAATTTTCACAAACAGTAGACCAGGGTTCTGTAACCTTGGTACTACTGACAGTTCAGACCAGATCATTCTTTGTTGTGGAAGGCTGTCCTGTGCATTGCAGATGTTCAGCAGTCACTGAACATCAGTTCATCAACAATAGCTGGGACAACTGAAAATGTCTTCAGATATTGCCCAATGTCCCTTGGGGAATAAAACTGCTTCCACTTTATAATTTTTTTTGAAAGTTTAATTTGAGAGCAAGAGAGAGAGAGAGAGCATGCAGACAGGAGGGGCAGAGGGAGGGTGAGATAGAGGATACTAAGCAGGGTCTGCACTGTCAGCACAGAGCCAATGGGGGGCTCAAACTCATGAACCACAAAATCATAATCTGAGTCAAAACCAAGAGTCCAGACACTTAACTGACTGAGCCACCCAGGTGCCCCAAAACTGCCCCCACTTTAAAACCACTGCACTACATCCACTGCAAGATTACTTTCATATCAGATGTTTGCTTTCATGCACTCCCCAGCTGCTTCACAAGAGCTGCCTGTCTCTTGTCCAGTTTGATTTGTCTATTCCTGTGTCTCCTGATCCATCTGGCAAACAAGTCATGATGCTAAGTATGTGATATCAGAGACAGCTCCTGGGCATCAGCCCACAACAGCATCAACACAGGGAGAGTGTCTCAGAGCTAAAGAAAGGGGCATGTAAGCAGAAAGCCTCCATTGTAGTCATGGGCATCGTCATGAATTAAAGTCACACAGAAAACAATTCCCAAAGACGGAGCAGGACAAAGAGCCTTTGTTCCTAAGCTGAAGATCCACATGAAGTCTTCCTTGTAGGAGTAGCCTGCAGGCTCATCCTTTACCCACAAGTGAATGTGCTTTCACAGGACAACAGCACATAATCTGAACCTCCCAGCACACAGAGGCAGTGGGCAATTCAGAGGAAAACTAGTGCTTTGCCAAGAAAATATGAAACAAACTGATATGTATTTTTCCCCCTAAAACTAATTTATCCATTAAACATATTCTGAAAACTACTGGTCACTAGTCTTGTATCAACCAGCAGGTGACCAACAGGAGCACACTACTTACTACTATATATACTCACCATCTAGAACTTCTTCAGAAAACCCTGTCTTCTCAAAATCACTTGCATTCTGATTGTACAAACCAAACAGAAGATAATTTGCCAGCTCTCTGCAGCCTTCATTGTACCTGCTATCGATTCCTGCAAGGCAAAGAAGGCTCTGATCAGTGGTACTGTACTATGGGAAGCAAATAAGTCCCAGTAATTTGTCCCTGCTCAGCAAAACCCTGATGGTTAGGTTAAAGGCAGAAGCTCATACCAGTTTTGTGCCAGGAACCAAACTGAACAACCCTATGAAAGAAGCATCAAGTACTCTTACTTGGATTTCAAGATCTATATAGTTGAGATAATTAAACCATATACATTATTGAAGCTATTAATTTCCAAAAGGCAATTTTTGAGTATAGAATGAAGCAGAAAATATGGTCTAGGTCCTTTGGTGGCTGGTTAAATACTGTGGAATACTGTTCAGCTGGAATAGGGGGATAGAAAATATTCACTTTTCAAAGAGAGCTTTAACAAAACATGGGGTATCAAATAAAGACAGATAAAGGCAGTTTGAAAAGAATTAAAAGAAGTGAAAAAGAGGACAAGTGAATGGAACCACAGACACCTATCATTTCACAAATATTTATCAGGCTCAAGGTCTACACTGTGCTGGATGCTGGAATGTGTGGTGAACATGACTGCAAATGGCCCTCAAGACGCTTACAGTCTAGTGGGGCTGGATCAGAGACAAAAGGAAATTAAACAACACTGCCTTCACTACTGCCTCGTTCCTGAGTATCTATGAAAGCCCAGAGCTATGGCTCTGGGCAAGAGGAATGTCTCACAGGCAAGGCAGTAGCTGTCTAGTTGAGACTGAGGAAGGAGTTAGAGCAGAGAGACCTCCAAGAATAGAAACATGGCTGGAGCCTGGAAAAGAAGACCGTCAATGGTCATCCGGACAAGGGACAAGTGAAAGGTAGAAAGTAACGGTCACTTAGACCAGAGGGGCCCAGGACTGCTTGTGGCAGAGGACTTCTAATGTAAGAGAACTCCCATCTCAGTTGAGATTATAAGAGAACAGCCCTCCCTGTTTATCTCATTCAACGCTTCAGCCAAGGGAGGGGTGAAAAAGAATCAAAGTCAGAATGGACTGCTATCTACGGCCCAACATTTAAAGGGCTACAGAGTTAAAAACAAACAGTGGGCTGGGCAGACCTAGCTTCAATGTTTATTTATTTTTGAGAGACAGAGAGAGACAGAGCACGAGGAGGGGAGGAGCAGAGAGAAGGAGTCACAGAATCTGAAGCAGGCTCCAGGCTCTGAGCTGTCAACACAGAGCCCAATGCGGGACTTGAACTCACAAACCGTGAGATCATGACCTGAGCCGAAGCCGAAGCCGGCACTTAACCGACGGAGCCACCCAGGCGCCCCTGGGCAGACCTAGCTTCAGCATGTCTACCTCTAAGGATTCCAGCCGCATAAACTGTTAACATGAAAAAGACTATGTAAAATTAAAGGCAAATGAAACTATATGTAGGCACTGTGCTTAAGCTGATAATGTTGTTTCTCATGGGGTATTATAGGTTAACAATTCTGATGTTGCTGAATATGTATACTAGAATTAAGTAAACTGATGGTGGATGATGGGTGCCAAGTTTCTCACTGATGAAGTAGGAGTTTACAGGTAAACAAAAGGGGGAAGCTAGAAAAATCTATGTGGTAATTGGTTAGGCTGGAGACATTAATATGAATTCATGTTTAGCTTAATATGGGTACATAACATTTGCATTTAATGTACACATATGTATCTTGTTACTCTGTCAGCTGCCAGGGCTTAGCAGCAGTGACATCTAGTAATAAGAGTGTATCCAAAGCCTAGATCTTGGTTTCTAATACCATTCTCCAATAAAAGGAACCCCAGTGCTCCCTGGAGAAATGGCTGATTCTAGGACTGGAGGAGGAAATACACAAAATAAGTCTAGAGTACCTTATAGTGCCAGAAAGCACATAAGTGCTAAACAAACAAAACTTTGATGGGATGGTATGTCAAAGGGAGAGACACAGAAGCCAAATGAAATAAGAGCATAAATACAGTAACAAACAGGTGGTTTTATTCGTAGGTAAATTCATGGCAAAGACAGCCCCCACCCTTTTGAGGGCTGCAGCTAGAGAGGGGATCCAATGAATGTTGTTTAAACATTTGAAACCTCTGGCAGGAATTCCAGGTCCACCACAAGTGTGTCTTTATAGAGACTTGCCAACCTCTGGGCTTAGTAGTGGAACCAGGATTCAAACCCCAAATCTACCTGGCTCCAGAGTGCATGTTTTTAACTACTCTGCACACTACCTCTCATAAGGCTAAAGGCAAGTGCTGTTAAGTGAAAATACAAAATTATGCACAGAATATATGAGGAGAGACAAACAACAAACTAGTGGCAGTTTGCTTCTAGGAAAGAAACTGCAGTGGTAGATGGACAAACCACCAGACCTAACAATTCCAATCCCATGACTCAATGGATATAAGTGAAAATGAGACAAAGAAGATCAATCTGATATAGAAAAATCTCCAAAATATATTGTCAAGTGAAAATTTAAAAATTAGGTTAATTACAGTATAAACAAAATGTTTCCATTTGTGTTAAAAAAAGATACAATTGACAATGTTATCTCTGGGGAGTGAAACTGGGTATCTGGTTGGTTGGGAAGCTCAGTTAATTTTCATTTGAGGATTGTCTTAATTTTTAAATTATATGATGCATTTTCATAATAAAAAAACTTAAAGAACAAATAAGTGTCCAATTCTGCTACTCTATGGTCCTGGGCAAGTCTGTTCCATCTCCTTGAGTCTCAGTATCCCCCTCTATAAAAAAGGGGACTACACTGCTCCCTTTTAAGGTTGCTGTGAGGGGAAATGAGATAACCTGCACAAAGTGCCTGCCTCGTGGTTGTGGGTCCTTATCCCACTGATATCTCACCTGACCTCATTAAAACAGCAACAGATTTCAAGGGAACAAGAGCTAGAAGAAGGACACTAACCCAAGCTTATCTCACAATGACACTATTATTAATATCTTCCTTGAACAGAAGCCCAGTTGCCCCAGCTTGTTAAAAGCACTGACCTAGGATGCAGAGGATCCCATCGGGTTGAGACTTGCTGCTCTGGGTCAAGATGCTCTGAACCTGGCGGAGTCGGCTGCAGCTGCAACAAGAACAGAAACAAGCTCCTGAGTGCCAGCGCATGAAGGCATGAGGAAAAGGAAAGGGATGGAAACTGGCCCTTGCCTGGTTTTGGTATCAGAACTGTGACATGACCTGGGAAGTACTCCCTTCTCTTCTGTTTTCTGGAAGAGATTATGCAGAATGTGTCTGAAGCCTAAATCTGAACTGTTGATTACAAACTGGAGAGTCCATGGCTCTGTGGCTCACCAGAGGATGGAGCCAACGCTGGACTGGGACTCAGCAGCTGACCGAGGGCCCTCCAATGACTTCTCATTTTTGAGGATTATCAAAGAAGAGTTACCACACTGATCTGCCCTAACTGTGGTCCTCATCGGTTTGCCAAAAACAAAAACGAAAAATAGTTAAAACCAAAAAATTGGTTCAAGGACCTAAATGAAGCTCTGATTCACCATCACAACTACCCCCAAAGAGAATGTTAGCAAAGGGTACTTGTTCCCATTTCTGTGCAAGTCTATTCCCGTGGACTTAGGGATACCCCCTCCTCCCAAAGTATAAGGAGAGGCACTCCCAGACATTAATATCACTTCTAAGGACTCCATGCTCTCCATACCAACCTCTCCTCCTTCCTAGTAGTCCCAGAAAAAGGTGCTCAAGACTGATTCTGTTCAAGACTGATCACGTGATCAAGGATCAAACTGATCCTTCCACTAGGTCTCTCCCTGTCACCCCCAGGTTCAGGATGTGCCTCTACTATTCACTCCCTAACACTCCCATTAAATTTTTCCCTACAGTCAGCATATTCCCAGCCTTACCACATTATTAACTAAGATCCTCCACAAACCAACACTAAGTGTTCCATCTAAGACAATTAGATTTCATTCCCACTCGTTGCTGAATCTGCTCCACTGCATGTCCTATACTCACCCAAGCAACCGTATTCAGCCAAACAACACTACTTCTCTTCCCTGAATGCTTTCCCCCACCCTCTGGATTCTTTCTGATGTTTACACTCCTCAACTCATCCATTCCATGACTTAGTGGTCATTATCACTGTCTTCTATCAAGATGTTCACATATACCACCTAACATCAAAACCAGAGACAGTACTGCCAAAAAAGAGAGCTACAGACCAATATCATCATGAATATAGCTGTAAAAACCTTTAATAAATGATTAGTAATTAGAATTCAACAACATATAAAAAGAATTATACACCATGACCAAGAGGGGTTTATCCTAGGGATACAAGGCTGGTTCATTATTGATAAATCAGTCAATCATATTAACAGGCTAAAGAAAAAAATCACACAATGATGCAGAAAAATCATTTTCTGCACTAGTTTACAATAAAAGCCCGAATGAACTCTATTTCTGTATTGAAGCAACAAAGACATGGAAACCAAAATTAAAAATACAATGTGACCAAAATATAAATTTAACAAAACATGTATAGGATTTACGTGTTAAAAACTACAAAACAGTAATAAAGGAAACCAAAGAGGATCTAAGTAAATGGAGAGACACTGTGTTCATGGATTGGAAGACTCAAGATAGTATAAATGTCAATTCTCTCTAAATTAACGTATAGGTTTAACACAATTCCTTCAAAATCCTAGCAAGCTTTTCTGTAGATACAGACAAGATCAATCCAAAACTTACACAGAGAGGCAAAGGAACTAGAATAGCTAAAAAAATTTTGAAGAAGGAAAAATAGGGAGAGGAATCACTCTGATATTAAGAGTTACTACATAGCTAAAGTAATCAAGACTGCGTGGCACTGACTAAGAGACAGCATCAATGGAACAGAACAGAGTTGCCAGAAATTGCCCTACACAACAGAGCCAGTTAACTTTATTTGATAAAGGTTCAAAAGCAATTCAATGGAAGAAGGATAGTCTTTTCAATAAATGGTGTTAAAGCAAATGGATATCCACAGACAAAAACACGAACCTCAACCTAAATTTTGTACCTTACACAAAAATTAAGATAAATCACAGATTTAAAATTTTAAATGTGAAATTATAAAATATTTAGAAGGTAACAGAAGAAAATATTCAGAACTTAAAATCTGATGAAATTCTTAGACTTGATACCGAAAGTATAATGCATGAAAGAAAAAAATCAATAAATTTGACTTCATCAAAATTGTAAACTTTTGCTTTGTGAAAGACCCTGTTGAGAGAATAAGACAAAGTACAGATTGGCAGAATATATTTGCATATCGCATACCTGACAAAGTAGAATACATAAAGAACACTCCAACAGTAAAAAAATTAAAATCCAATTAGAAAATGGGCAAAAGGTATGAAGAAACATTTCCTCAAAGAGGATATAGAGATGGCAGATAAACACCTGAAAACATGTTCTGCATCATTATCTATTAGGGAAATGCAAATTAAAACCACAATGAGATATTACTATGTATCTACTAGAAAAGCTAAAATAACAAACAGTGATAATAGGAAAATGCTGGGAAGGATTCAGAGAAACTGGATCATCCATACATTTCCATCCATACATTTCTGAAGGAAATTAAAGAAGATACCAATAATGGAAACACATCCATGTTCATGCACTGGAAGACTTCTTATTGTTACACTGTCAATACTACAGAAAGTGATCTACAGATTCAGCATAATCCCTATCAAAACCCTAATGATGCTTTTTGTAGAAATGGAAAAATCTATCCTAAAATTCAAGGGACCCAGAATAGTCAAAAGCATATTGAAATGGACAAAGCTGAAAGACACAATTCCCAATTACAAAAGTAACTACAAAGCTATGGTAATCAAAACAGTGTGGTACTGGGATCAAGATAGACATATTGACAATGGAATAGAACAGAGAACTCAGAAATAAACTCCTTTTGTGACTGGCTTATTTCACTCACTATAATATCCTCATGGTCAAATGATTTTTCACAAGGGTACTAAGACCATGCACTGAGAAAGGACAATTTTTTCAATAAATGGCTTTGGAGACACTGTATATCCACATGCAAAAGAATGAATCTGGACCATCACATCATAAATAAAATTTAACTCAAAACAGAAAAAAAGACCTAAATGTTAACCTGAAACTATAAAACTTTTAGAAGAAAACATATGGGAAAAACCTCATGAAACTGGATTTGGCAACAATTTATTGCTATGACACCAAAAGTACATACAACAAAATAAAAAATATGTAAATTAGATTTTATCAAAATTAAAAACTATGTTCATCAAAGGATACAATCAACAGAGTGAAAAGGCAGCCCGCAGAATGGGAGGAGATATTTGCAAATCACGTATCTGATAAAAGGTTAATATCCAGAATATATAATTCCGAAGGAAATTAAAGAAGACACCAATAACGGAAATACATCCATGCTCATACACTGGAAGACTTCACATTATTAAGCTATATATATAATTCTGGATATTAGCCTCTTACATATAAAGCACTCCTACAATTCAACCATACACATGCAAAAAAAAAAACCAACAAAAACATTCAAAATGGGCAAAAGACTTGAATATACATTTCTCCAAAGAAGATACACAAATGGCCAATAAGCACATGAAAAGAAGCTCAACATCACTAATCATAAAGGAAATGCAGATCAAAACCACAAAGAGATACTATTCCCACACAAATTAGGATAGTTACTATTAAAAAGAAAACAACAAGCAAGGATGGTGGGGAAACTGGAACCTTTGGGCATTGTTGGTGGGAACCTAAAACAGTGTAGCCGCCATGGAAAATGATATGACAATTCCTCAAAAATTAAAAATTGAGGGGCAGGGGGAGGGAAAAATGAAAAACAGAATTACCCTGTAATCCAGCAATTTCACTTCTGGGAATATACAGAAAAAAAAAATGAAAACAAGGATTTGAAGAAATATTTGTATACCCATGTTCAGAGCAGCATTATTTACTACAGTCGAAAGGTAGAAGCAAATATCTATCAACAGATGAATAAACAAATTCTGCTATATACATACAGTGGAATATTATTCAATCTTAAAAGGAAGGAAATTCTGAGACTTGCTAAAAACATGGATGAACCTTGAGGACATTATAATAATGAAAAATAAGCCATTCATAAAAAGACAAATATCACATGATTCCATTTATGAGATATACTTACTATATTCAAATTTATAGAGACATAAAGTAGAGTGGTAGTGTTGAGCTGGGGGAAAGAGGTGGGGTTACTGTTTAACAGGTACAGAGCTTTGTAAGATGAAAACAATTCTGTGGGTGAATAGTGGGATTATAGCACAACAATATGAATTACTTAATGTTGCTAAATTGTACATTTAAAGATGGTTAAGATGGTAAATTTTGTTATAGTTATTTTACCACAATTAAAAAAAAAATTGGGGTGCCTGGGTGGCTCAGTCAGTTAAGTGACTGACTTCAGCTCAGGTCATGATCTCACAGCTCTCAAGTTCAAGCCCCACGTTGGGCTCTGTGCTGACAGCTCAGAGCCTAGAGCCTGCTTCGGGTTCTGTGTCTCTGTCTGTGTGTGTGTCTCTCTCTCTCTCTCTCTCTCTCTGCCCCTCCCCCACTCACTGTCTGTCTCTCTCTCTGTCAAAAATAAATAGAAACATTTAAAAAATTTTTTTAATTTAAGTTAAAAAAAAGTCAATGTCATGTAAAACAAAAAGAACAGAGAGGGAGAATGCTTCTAATGTGAGAGATTAAATAATAATAATCTAATGTAAAAACCTTAATTTCATTAAAAACAAAAACAAAAACAGAGAAAGAGCCATGAGACATCTGAGAAAATTTGATGGTAGTAAGGAATTACTATTAATTTTTTTAGGTGAGATGTTATTGTGGTTATACCTAGAATGCCCCCCCCTTTTTTTTTAAAGCAGATACATGAGGAAGTACTTAGAAGTGTCATGATGTCTATAACTCACTTGAAAAGGGTTTAACAGAAAACAAGAATGAGGAAAAGAAAAGAAAAATAAAGATAACATACATGGCAAAATGTTAAAAATTATGGACTCAAAGTGGTGGGTATATCAAGTATTCACTGTACTACTACTCTTTTACCTTTACTGTATTATTTGAACATTTTCTTAATAAAAATCTGGGGATGGAGGTAAGAGGGTCACACGGAGTAACTTTAGGGTTTTTAGAAGTAGCACAACAGAAACTGCAAGATAATCAAGATTAAAGTTAAGAAAGCTTCTTTCCTTGGGAAATTATCTGCCTCTCCCCCACCTTTTCATATTTAATACAAGACCAATCTTGCAATCATTCTCCACACCAATTTCATCAAGTTGGTCCTTTGGCCCATTTCCTAACCCAAATGAACAGCAGTCGACTGACTGCCAAGGGTACCAAGAACTCTTTGATTTTCAAACTAACAACGAGCCAGTGACAAAAAGCATGAATAGGTCATGTGACCAGGAAACAAACAGCTCCCCAACTACTGCTGTGGAAAGCCAAGACAATACTGAGAACAGGAGCAAAAAGCATTTCTTTTCCACAAGTAGCTTGGCCAAATAAAGCGGAAGCATATAAAATGTAGAAAGACCTTCCTTTTCCCAGAGTAAGACATTTTCCTAATTAGTATCTCTTTTCTTGTCAAATGAGTAAAACTAAATTGTTCTTTCCTCTATACATTTTCCTGCTTCCCAAATTTAATTTTTAACCAGAACATAGCCTATTATTTGTCACTAAACCATTAAACTTGTCACTTATTGAAATACTTACCTATTAAAAAAAAAAAACCCAGTTAAGTATAGAGAAAACCACAATCACCCGTATTCCCAGCACCCAAAGTTAGTCTCTGTTATTAACATTTTGGCATACTTGCTTTTATCTACCTTAGTACCACATGTAAAATACGTATTATCCTTTTTTTGATGAAAAAAATGGAATATTACAAAAGTAACTAAAATTGTCATTGTTCCTCACCCCCAGAATTCACCACTGACCTTGCTGTATATCCGCCAGTCTTTTTTTTAATAGAAACTTTCAAACATATACCAAGTCCAAGAAGAGCACTGCCCTCTAGCTTTTAGGTCTACCCGAGCACAGCTGGCACATCCTGGGTAGATGGCCTGTGGTCACCACTACTTTACAAAGTTCCTCTTTTAGAATACTTGTAGTCTCAGCAGATGCTGAGGTTTATGTCAAATGTGTTATGTCAAAGGTTATGTCAAAAACATAATGAGGTTTATGTCAAATATGCCACTTGTATGCTATACTTTATTTCTAACTTTCCTTGGATTCAGACTCAAAATCTAGACATGATAGTTGACAAAGTGAAGAAGCCAAGACCCAAACAGAAGCAGTTTACCCAAAATCACAAGGCTGAGTAAAGATTAGCAACCCCAGAACGTGAGCCACCATCAGATACCCTAAGTCTGAACTTTTCCTTTCTGCTACCCCTCAGTGATTTCCTGACAATAAAGTTTGCCACAAAACAGTAATTCTGAATTCTAAAGTCATCTATTTTTCCCATATTCAGTTTATATGTAACAGTTAATTCACTGGTCATTGCTTTTACAAGTTACCATATACATGGCCAGGTATATTTTCCTGTTTATATTTCCTTATCCTGGGTCCCTGGAAGTGAAGGAAAAAAAACCTGAAAATTTTGTTTTTGCCCATTTTTTCTCCGTAAGTTATGTTAACTTTTTTATTTTCAAAATTAAACAATTAATGAATATACTGTCCTTATATTCTGTATGCTTTGTGTTTGGATTGTTTTACAAAGTGAATCCTCACACCAATCTGATTCACCTTATAATAGAAAACTGCTGTGAATAATTTGGTGTGAATCTCTCAGTAACATAGTTTGGGTGAGGCTTTTCTCGGAGGTGGACTGTTTTCACATGAAATCATAATCATGAGATATGTAACTGCTCTGCAACGTGCTTTTTTCACTTAATATTATACATTAAGATCTTTCCAAGTTAGTACATAGAACTCAACTGCATTTTTAAAAGTGCTGTACTGTATTCTTTTTTTTAGCCACTATGAACATTCAGGACATTTGTTATTTTTGCAATAGCAAAAATGCTTCAAAGAATAACTATATCCATCTTTGGCATAAGTACAAAAGTCTCTTCAAGGTAGAGACCTAAAAAGTAGCACTGGCAAGTTGAGGTATCCGCATTTAAAATTTTGATAGATCTTGGGGCGCCTGGGTGGCGCAGTCGGTTAAGCGTCCGACTTCAGCCAGGTCACGATCTCGCGGTCTGTGAGTTCGAGCCCCGCGTCGGGCTCTGGGCTGATGGCTCAGAGCCTGGAGCCTGTTTCCGATTCTGTGTCTCCCTCTCTCTCTGCCCCTCCCCCGTTCATGCTCTGTCTCTCTCTGTCCCAAAAATAAATAAACCTTGAAAAAAAAAAAATTTTAAATTTTGATAGATCTTGCCAAATTGTTTTCTAAAAAGAGTCACCTACATATACCAGAATACCTGTTCCCCACAACTTTCTAAACCATGTGTTATCACTTTTCAATTAATGTTAATGGTTAGAGTTATTATCATAATTTACATTTTTCCCTAATCACTAGAGAGACTGTCAAATGTTTTACTGATCATCTATATTTCTTTTTCTATGAATGCCTACTTTTTTTTTTTTTAGGTTTATTTTTGAGACAGAGTGTGCACGTGTGGGGGAGGGGCAGAGAGCGAAAGAGGATCCAAAGCAGGCTCTGTGCTGACAGTAGAGAGCTCAATGTGGGCTCGAACTCAAGAACCTTGAGATCATGACCAGAGCCTAAATCAGATGCTCAATCAACCAGCTGAGCCACCCAGTCACCCCTGTGAATGCCCATTCTTGTTCATTACCCATTTTCTGTTTAGTCATGGGGGGTCTGAATAATTTATATATTCCATCATATTTTAAAAATTGTGTTTTGGTCATATGTTGCAAGTATTTTCTCTAAACTTCTAGACTTTGTTTATGGTATCTTTCACACAGGAGCTGTCAAGTTTTACAGAACTAAATCTGCCTAACTCTACTTTTAGGCTTAGGAGTTTTATATCTTCCTTTTGTGCTTTCCCCACTCACTATTATTAAAAAAAATAATAAAATGCCAATTTTTCCATTTTATTTGTGTGTGTATTTTAAACATTTATCTCTTTATTCCTATGAAATTTGCTTTT
Source organism: Leopardus geoffroyi (assembly GCF_018350155.1). Lineage (NCBI taxonomy): Eukaryota > Metazoa > Chordata > Mammalia > Carnivora > Felidae > Leopardus > Leopardus geoffroyi. The sequence goes on from NC_059336.1 coordinate 30,127,197, forward strand.
TTACTTTTGTGAAGCAGGAATATAACTGTATTTTTCCTCCAAAATATAAATGATTGTCCCGAGACTACATATTATTCCTTTTAATCCTCTGATCTAGAATGACACTTTTAGTGTATGATAAATTATTAAATAAAGCTGGATCCATATTTTCAATCTTTATTTGATCTATTTACCTATTCTCACAGAAATAGTACATTTAAAACAATAATCAGAGTTTTATGTTATTACTTGAACTTTGTTAATAGATTATTTTTATCTGATCTGATTATTTTTATCTGATAGTGCACGTCCTTCTATCATTGTTTCAAAGAGTCTATGGCTTTTATTGAACATTTTCTCTTTACGATGAATTATAAAATCAGCTTGTCAAGATCCAGAAAAATTCCCACTGAGAATTTATTTTGTGATCATACAATCTGGTCAGCACTGAGCTCCCCACTCAGGAACATGATATATCTCTCCATTCATTCCTCTCCTGTTTTACGTACTTCTGTCAAGTTTTATATTTTTATTTATATAAGTTTTACACATTCCATATTAGGTTGACTCCTAGATATTTTACAGCTTTTGTTCTCATTTTGAATGTGATCTTGAGTCCATTACCTTTTTCAAACAATTTGATAAACTCTTATTAGTTCTAATAGTTTTACCTATTACCATAGTTTTCCAAATAGTAAATCATAGCAATTTTATCTCTTTTCAATACTTACAGCTTTTATTCCAACTCATTAATTCTTCACATTTTTTTTAATGTTTTATTTATTTTTGAGAGAGAGAGAGAGAGCGAGAGTGCGCACACGGGAGGGACAGAGAGAGGGAGACCCAGAATCTGAAGACAGGATCCAGACTCTGAGCTGTCAGCACAGCCAGACGCGGGCCTGAACCCATGAACCCATGAACCCATGAACCAGGAAATCATGACCTGAGCCAAAGTCAGATGCTTAACTGACTGAGCCACCCAGGTGCCCCAAAAGAAGCTATTGTAGGACTTCTAGGGTTTAAGAAACTTGGCTCTGAGTTAAAGTGGCAATTATTTACTCCCCTTGCAAAACTAGAGACTTGAGGGGGCACCTGGCTGGCTCAGTAGTGCAGCACATGACTCCTGATCTAGGAGTCTTGAGTTTGAGCCCCACGTTGGGTGTAGAGATTACTAAAAAAATAAACTTATGGGTGCCTGGGTGGCTCAGTCGGTTAAGCGTCCGACTTCGGCTCAGGTCATGATCTCAGGATTTGTGGGTTCAAGCCCCACGTCAGGCTCTGTGCTGACAGCTCAGAGCGTGGAGGCTGCTTTGGATTCTGTCTCCCTCTCTCTCTGCCCTTCCCCCCCAATAAATAAACATTATAAATAAATAAACTTAAAAAAAACACAGAATAAAACAACAACAAAAAACTAGAGACTTGGAAGAAAGGCAAAAAGACAGGATGTGTAGCAACACAAGAAACGTCATTTCCTACTGGTATCTTTGCTGGAGCAATAACTTACAATGGAAAAAGCAAAGCCAACATTACCACTGTCATGGTCAAAACATGATTAACCACTGACTATAAGTGATATAAACTCAAAGTGACTTACACACTGATAAACTGAGATACACACATAAGATATGAACGAGAAATGCTCTGGCATCATCAACTATTTAAATGACCTTCAGGGGCACCTGGGTGGCTCAGTCGGTTGAGCAGCCGACTTGGCCGACATGACATGGCTCAGGTCATGATTTCGCGGTCCGTGAGTTCGAGCCCCGCGTCGGGCTCTGTGCTGACAGCTCAGAGTCTGGAGCCTGTTTCCGATTCTGTGTCTCCCTCTCTCTGACCCTCCCCCGTTCATGCTGTCTCTCTCTGTCTCAAAAATAAATAAACGTTAAAAAAAAAAAAAAAAGATTTTAAATGACCTTCATTTTCTCCCAGCACTTTGGTGCAGCTCACCAAAGCTGTCAGTAATCCTAAGTAATGTAACTTTCATTCCAGGATGCTACCTCACTGAGGGAGAGACAATCACCTCATCCATATCCATTCTCCCCTTCTTTTTCACTCACAGTACCCCAATTTTATTTGGGGCCAGCAATGGTGCAGTTCCTCTGCTTCTAGGGCTGACCAATGAGACATGCAGAAGCTATCATGTGGAAGCTTCTGGGGAAACTCTCTGAAGGGAAAGAATCAACTTAACTAGGAGAGCTGTCCTTTCTCTTTCCCCTTGCCTGACAGACATGATAGGTGGAGTTCTTCCAGCGATTTTGTGATCATGAAGCCATGGAATCCACTTGCTAAGAATACCAAAATACACAGAAGAGGCCTGGTTCCCTCCCTGATGACTTTATACCAGGACTAGCCTACACTCCTTAGACAAACATCTTTTTTAAGAAAAAATAACCCCCCAAGTTAAGTCATTATTGTTAAGCATCTTTTACCAGCTAGCAAACATAGTTCCTGATAGGCCACATTATCTAAAATGGTTAAAACTGGTGCCCATTTGCAATTCATGTCTACACATATTTCATAAACTAGGGTGTCCACAATACTCCACAAACTAAATTCAAGGACTTCATAAAATGCTACCTACCACACATGGAAAATGTTATCTGGAAGTCTGTTCTCATGATACTCTAGTGGAACAACATCTTATTTTCCATTTTCTTCCTCTTCTCTGGCTTTCTCTGAGCATTTCCTCACACAATCTGCTCTTTGTAAAGTCAGTTTCACAAGTCTTCATTCAGAAAGCATCCACAATTATTTTCCCTCACTTCTTTGACTATTAAATGCATGCCAAATCTAAATGCAATGTGGGATCTTTGGATCTTGGAGTAGAAAAAAGACATTAGTGGGAAAACTGGGGAAGCTCAAATAAATAGTCTGGAATACTAAAAGCCAAGTAAACAAAAGTTACTTAGTAAACTAAAGCACTATACCAGGATTTTGATAAATGAAGATGGTTATACATAAGATGTTAACATCAGAGTAAGCTGGATAAGGGCTATATAGGAACACTCTACCATATCTGCAACTCATCTATAAATCTAAAATCATTTCAAAATAAGAAGCTGAAAATAAAAAACATACCAAGTGAGCTGACTTTTCCTCAAACCGGGGCTCAAAATCACAGATAAAACTTTTTTTAGTATTTACTTAAAAAAATTTTTTTTTAATGTTTATTTTTGAGAGAGAAAGAGAAAAAGAGTGTGAGTAGGGGAGGGGCAGAGAGAGAGGGAGACACAGAATCCGAAGCAGGCTCCAGGCTCTGAGCTGTCAGCACAGAGCCCAATGCAGGGCTCGAACTCACAAACTATGAGATCATGACCTAAGCCAAAGTTGGACACTTAACCAACTGAGCCACCCAATATTTATTTATTTCCGGGGTGGGGAGGAACAGAGAGAGAGAGAGAGAGAGAATGAGCAGGGGAGGGGCAGAGAGAGAGACAGAATCCCAAGCAGGCTCCACATTCCCAGCACAGAGCCCAACTCAGGCCTAGATCCCATAAACTGTGAAAACATGACCTGAGCCAAAATCAAGAGTTGGATGCTTAACCGACTGAGACACCCACATATAAAATTTTTAAACACCCCAGTTGCAGACTCTGCTTTTTCTGTTCTTTTTCTTTAAACTTTCAAGGCAAAAACAACAATAATTTAAGCTGTGTAACTCTGGAGGGCATCTGCATCTCATTCACTCCCTTCTCTAAAAATTAGAACATCATAGATAAGCCCAAGAGTTAGGAAACATTATCAAGATACTGTGCACTATTAATGCCACAGTATTCACTAAATAAGAGTCCTCAGTACACAGTCATCCTAGACACAAGTAAAAAGACAGATACTCAGACCTCTACCTCTGGGCCAGAAATAAGACAACCATCTTTGCTTCTATAGACACCACACCAAGCCTCCCTGGCCAGCATCTAAGTATAGGAGGTAAAGCTTTGCATTTTCAGATACACAAAGTCATAGCCTTGCTTTGCATTCTGAGTTTCCTTAAGGCAGGATTATGTGTACAATAGTAATTATTACTTCTGTAGATCTGTAAACTACAAGAGTACCATGTGTATTGGCCACTGGCCAATATGTATCACCTGAAGAAGTAACTTGTTTCTGTGAGACTTTACTAAAGCGCACTGTATACAGCATCACTATGGTGAACCACTTCTCACCATCTAGCTCACATATGATTCTTCATTCTCTGAACACTCCTGAAATTTAACATAGCCCACAGCTTCAACTGTAATTACTCTCTATTCATTCAATAAATAATTCATGCAAGCAATATCTCATAATAGCTTACAACAGCAATTCATATTTAGTGAATGCTGTCTATGTGCCAGACACTGATCTAAGTACCAGGGTAAGCAATGTGGGAAATGGTAATAAAAAATGGTCCCAGCCCTTTGGTAATTTCCAGAGGTAACAAAGAAAGCCCTTCCTATGAGTCCCTTATAGAGGATCCCCAGCACAGGAACCCCTTAATCAGACTGCTTTGCTAGAGCACATCTTCCAGTGTTTTTTTGTTTGTTTGTTTGTTTGTTTGTTTGTTTTAAGAGAGAGACAGCGCACCTATGTGTGCATGAAGGGTGGAGAGGGGCAGAATGAGGGGGAGAGAATCCCCAGTAGGCTCCACGCTCAGCACAGAACTCAACGCGGGGCTCAATCCCATGACTGTGGGATCATGACCTGAGCTGAAATCGACTTGGATGCTCAACTGACTGAGCCACCCAGGTGCCCCCTGCCAGCGGCTTCTTAATAAAGGGTGCATGGAAGGTCAAACTTTGAGAATTTGCATGTGTGAAATGTCTTCATCCTTCATCTGCCTGAGAGTATGCCTGGATACAGAATTCTCGGTAGGAATCCATTTTCCTTCAGAAGACACTGCTTCTCCATTAGCTTCTAGTTTCCAATTTTGCTACAATACTATGATTCTTGACCCTATCTATGTGATTTGTCTTTATAGTGCTCAAAAGTTTCATGATGTTCTACCTTGGCATGGATATTTTTAAGTTAGTTGTGCTGGACTAATGGTGAGTCCTTTTAATCTGGAAACTCATGTCTTCTGGTTTTGAGAAAATTAATTAATTAAACTTTTTGCTTTATTTTGTTTTGGCTGATTTCTCCATGTCACCCAACAATAACTACCCGTTATCCCTTCTTCCATTATCCCTTCTTGTTATAAATACCTACAAACCTCTGGGTCATTCAGTTCTCTACATTCCCTAAAGATTTTTAGCTTCTTGGGGCGCCTGGGTGGCGCAGTCGGTTAAGCGTCCGACTTCAGCCAGGTCACGATCTCGCGGTCCGTGAGTTCGAGCCCCGCGTCAGGCTCTGGGCTGATGGCTCAGAGCCTGGAGCCTGTTTCGGATTCTGTGTCTCCCTCTCTCTCTCTGCCCCTCCCCCATTCATGCTCTGTCTCTCTCTGTCCCCAAAATAAATAAACGTTGAAAAAAAAAATTAAAAAAAAAGATTTTTAGCTTCTCGATCACCAACCCACCAGCATTTGGGTCCATACACTCACCAAAGATGAACTGTCCATGTACCTATCTAGTCTGAGACCAATGTATCCATTTATGTCCTAGACCCTATTCCCTCTCACCTGCTCAAGGACTTCACCCCTGCAATTTTCCCTTCTCTCTCTTTAATCACCAATTTGCCTCTCTGTACTCCATCATTACTAATCAACTTCAAACACTTTCAGATGGATTATAATGTCTGCCCACCTAAAACCAAAAAGAACTCTAACACTTCCACTCTTCCAACCACAGCCCTATTACTCTGCTCTCTCTTATAGCCACACCCTATTATTTTGCTGTCTGTCATAGCCATACCCATAGGGCTCTGCTCTTCAATCCTTGAAACAACATCATTATGGCTATCTATACTCACTGTCTTCAATTCTTCTCCCATTTTTTCTTAAACCCACTGCACCAAACCTGTTCTTGTCAAGGTCACAGATGACCTCCATGTTAACAAATCTAATGGTCTATTCTTAGTCTCACCAGCTCATCAACAGTATCCGTCATTTGACTTTCCATGATTGTCCTGTATTTTTTTCCTATCTCAAAAGTAGGAAGCCACTGTCCATTATGGTTTCCAAACTGGAAACCATTTCTACACTGTCTTTCCTATATGGAATATCCCAGGGCTTGGATGCTGGTCTTCTTCTTTATCTACATTTACTCCCTGGATCTCTACCCAGTCTCATAGCTAAAATAAAAATGTGGGAGTCATCAGCATGGTAGTTCCAGTCCCAGTCTTTCTCCTCAACTCCAGATCTAATATCTCCATCTGGATATCTATTAGGCAACTCAAAATGAATAAAGCCAAAACTGAACTCTATTTTCTCTACAAACCTGCTCTAATTCCAGTGTTTCCAGTATAGGTAATGGCAACCTCATCCTTCCAACAGTTGAGCTCAAAACCGACTATGCCTTCCAACATTATTGTTCCTTCAGCCCTTTTTCTTCTCAACACTCTTTATTATGATTTTTGCTATTTCTCTTTCCACTTATAAAGGAGCTCTTTGAGGGCAGGGCCTGCCTTGTCTGAATCCACAACACCTAGCACAGGTGATATGTGTATAAAGACCAGTAAAATTTAAACTAATAAACAAGTCCTGAGCAGGATCAGGTCCCTCTGCAGAAAAATATTTTTGAAAGAGGAAAGCATATTTCAGCTATTTCCACTGGTTCCTTAGTACAAGTCAAGATAGTTACTTGGTAATAACTCCAAAATCTCAGTGGCTTCAAACAATGAAGGTTTGCTACTTGCTCTACATGTCAAACATAGGTTACCTGGAGGTTTGCTCTGGGGTACCAGACTAATGGACAAGCCACCAGCTGAAGCACTAACAGTCACCATAAGAGAGGGAAAGATAGTGGCAAATGACACACCAGAAGCTTTTACCATTTCTGAGCACACTTCACTCATCAAAGACAACTCATAAGGCCATACCCAACTTCAAGGGGGCAAGCAAGTATAATTGCAGCACATGCCCAGGAGGTGGAAGCCAAAAATAGTTGATGGGCAACAATGATGACTACCATATCCTGATAAAGAAGCTTCTAGTTCTAAGTATCATTTTAACTCCTGATCTCTATTCTCCATCTGTGAAAATGAACTCCATTGCTACAAGAGAACCACACACTTGCAAAGTACTATCTATGGGTCTTTAGGAATGTGACTTCACCAGTTAGGCCTGCCTCTCTCATCAGTCAGGAGTCAGAGTGCAGCAAAGCAGCCAAATATGGGTGACAGGAAAGTGCTAAGCCCATACCTGCCATTCAATGCCCAAAGTCAGGGAAAGCCTTAAATGAGTAAAAAAGCATGTTCAGTTCTGTGGAGGTAGGGTAAAGGAGAGGAACCTTGACTAAATTTCTTTTACCAAAGGTATATAGAACAGCCAGGCCTTGCGGTTCCTTGCACTATCCTTTGTCTGAGGACTAACAAGTTTCACTCAAACCACTTAAGATTCAGAGTTTATGATTAACAACATTAATCTAACATAAAAATACTAATTAAAAAAAAAAATGCTGTGCACTGTCATGCACCTAGAAACAAGAAAGGCAGCAGTTAGAGATGGATTTCACTGAGAAGCTTTTTTTTTTTTTTAACGTTTATTTACTTTTGAGACAGAGCATGAACAGGGGAGGATCAGAGAGAGAGAGAGGGAGACACAGAATCTGAAACAGACTCCAGGCTTTGAGCTGTCAGCACAGAGCCCGACTCGGGGCTTGAACTCACGAACCGCGAGATCATGACCTGAGCCAAAGTCGGACGCTTAACCGACTGAGCCACCCAGGCGCCCCTCACTGAGAAGCTTTTTTCTCCTAAAAGTTTCAAAGACTCAAGATTCCTAAGCTGAAGATGATCTAGGATCAACCCCAAGTCTACACAGGGCTTAGATTTAATGGATGGCTGCTTTAAATTCTAAAGTATTCTGTGCAGGAGTGTCTACCTAGTTTAGCAGGTAGAGCATGCAACTCTTGATCTCAGGGTCACGAGTTCAAGCCCACTGTTCGGAATGGAGCCTACTTAAAAAAAAAAAGTATCCTCCACAGTTTCTATTCTGTACAGAGTTCAAATATTTTCTAACAGTGAAAGTGGCTGCCAGAAATGTTAGGACAGATTGGAGATGGTTACCATAAGCAGCTAAACACTTGGAACACAAGGAATTCCACTGAAGGGCAGAGCAGGAGTTCCAACAATGTCACCTGCCAAATTTGAAGCAAATTAGGACTCCCAAATGCAAATGGGTATCGAGCCCTACCTCCTCCATTCTTTATTCACTCAACAAATGTGCATTAGTTGCTGGGGTGGGGGAAGGAATGCCAGGAAGTAAGAGAGATACAGGATTCTAAGATTTAGTTCTTGCTCTCCGTGAATTTGTTCTTGTTAAAACAAAACAAAAACAAAACAGATTGGCGAGCAAAAAGTTAAAAATACAATGCTTTAAGTACCGTAACAAGAATACAAGAAAAGCCATTTTAACATATAAGTTAACAGCTTCCTTTCAAGGGAACATATTTTCTTTGCTAAACTGCTAAAATACAGAAAAAGGAAAACAAAAAATCGCTCTTCTGATTTAATGACAGTTTAGCAGTCCCAAAGCCCATTCCGCTCTCTCTCCTTTCTTCCCTCTCAACGTTCTCGGCCGCAAATGCTCCTTCATTCCAATCTCCATACTCTGCGGGCGGCCCCATAACAGCTCCATCGCAAACAATGCCCAGACTATCAAGGTCAGCCCCAAAGGCACTGGGAGCAGAAATCGGAAATGGGTCTTCCTTTAACGAAAGGGGGCGGGGACCCTCCCCAATATCCCCATACCGAAGCACCCAGAGGCTCGGTCTCTAACCTCAGGGGCTTGGGGTCTGCCAATTCCTCAGGGGTTGGGGTCCGCTAATTTCGGGAGTTCTGGCCTCTTTTTCCTATTTGTCCGGTTAGTTTTCTCTCCTGCGAGCCTAATGACCTCCACCTTCCCCCAACCTGAGCTCCCTATTGTGGAATGAGGGAGCGTCGCGATGCAGTCTGGGGCATGGGGAGGTGGGGGAATGCGCAATAAGGAAGATGCTGTCAGCGTGTGTATATGCAGGGGGCGGGAGGGGGGCACTCTTTAGGGACGCGGCTGTCAAGGGAAAGGCTCTAGAGAAGACCTACTGTAGGAGAGATTTATACGGAAGTCGTTTCTGGGGGAACCTAATTGGGGGTTATATCCAGGGGAATACTGTGGGGGAGGGTCTCCATAGATAACCTTTTCTGGGGGAAATATTCCAAGGGAAAGGCAAATGAGTTACGCATAGAGAACCCACTGCGGAGGTTCTCCACAGGGAAATCTTTTCTGGGAGAAACCTACGGAGGCGGAGATGTCATAGTAGGGGGTCTCTATAGAGGAGACGCTGTGGAGTTGTCTACAGGGGAGCCATTGTGGGAGCCGCTACACACGGCGCCGTTCCTGGGGAAACGTTTCTCTGGCAGCCGTTTAGGGAAAACCATCTGCAAGGAAGCCATGTCGGACCACGCCCTGCGGCGGGAGGCGTCGCCAGACCCCAACAGTCCGCAACCCCCAGCCCGGCCTCCCCTCTGCGGCATCGGCCCGCGTACCTGACGGAGGGCGACCCGCGGCCGGGGCCGCCGGGGAACCGCCCGCGGAGCAGCCCCAGCCGGTGCGGGGGATACACGTCCATGGCGGCGAAGGAGGACGCTGCGGCTGCGAGGGTCGCTCAGGCCCGCGGGGCAGCTCCAGGCCCGCGGCTGCCGGGCGGGGCGGCTGGGCGTGCCGGGTGGGCGGGGGGCGCGGCGCGCGGGGGGCACGTCGAGGCGGGGGCGGGGCCGGAGGCGCGCACAGAGCGTGGATGGGGGCGTCGGCACCGGCTGGGATGAGGGTGGGCGCACCGCCGCAGGGCCGCGCCCTCCTTAAGCTGCGAGGCGGCCCGGCGGGACGTTGGGAATGCTGGTCCCTACGGTGAGGGCTTCCACGCCAGGGCTCTTCCCTGTCCTCAGATCCCGCATCATGGAGTGGGACTCTGCTGCGCCCCCAGCCACGCACACGGACGCGCCCGGGGGCGGGGCCTTACCGCGTCCCGCCCCACTCTGCCGGCTTCGGCCTCCAGCGAAGCCTTCCGCTGTAGCAGCCAGGTCCCCGGGCGCCGCGAGAACTTAAAGCACTGCCCGGGTTCTCCTCCCGGTCTTCCAGATGTCCCAGGCCGGTGCCTCGCTGCTCTTTCCTTCTCCGCTGCTAATCAGTTGCGCACCCTCCCTTCAAACATCCTGCCGATTCCTAGCCGACCTCAGGTTAGCAGTGTGCTCACACTCGTGCTCAGGGCATGGGCGTCAGGGGCTCATAGGTTCTCAGAGGATCCCTGCCCTTTACTGTTCAGATCCTGGCTCGACCTGTCCTTACGAGAAACCTAATGCACCAAGACTCAGTCTTTTCGTGTGTAAAATGGGGGAAATACTTAATTGTTAGGGTTATCAGGAGTTTCACTTAATGCAGGACATATTTCGATTTTGTTTTGCGTCCCGTATTGACTTGTCAGGATGCCTTACGTGCCCCGTATCCATCTTTTTGCAATCAATTACAAAAATATTAGAACAATTTTTCCGCCAAGGTAATTGGAGCTTAAATCGCTTAAATGGTAACTCTAGTTGAAATATCCTACCTCTGCAAATAAAAAGATCTGGATAATACCTATAGATCCTCCAGCAGGTTTAGCTGAGGGAAGACCAAAAGAAAGGACTAGAAATTAAAAGTACGTATTCCTATTCAAAAAAGGACTTCTCTTGGCTCAAGTTTCGAGTCGTGAACAAGTAACTACCATTATTTAGAGATAATTTCACATCAAAACACAAGCTCTGAAAATCAGCCAATCAGTGACTGCTTCACTCCAGTGGCTATGCTTCTGAAAATCAGCCAGTCAACAACAGCTTCACTCCGGTAACTATGCATCTGAAAGTTAGTAAATCAATGACAGCCCCTAGCTTCTGAAAGTCAGCCAATCATTGGCAGCTCCACGCTTCAAGACATCAGCCAATCAGCAAGTGTCTCGCTCGGGTGACCAAGCTTCAGAAGTTACCCGGGTCCCCAGCTGCCTTAGAGACCACACTAACACTGCTGGAAGTCAGTTCATAGGGAGCTGGATGCTTCTGCTTCCGAAATACCTCCAATCCCTGAACGCGGGGCTTCCCAAAACATGTAAGATCACCTCTGGCTTTGTTCAGGGAGGCTGTGCTTTACAAGTACAGCTCTCCTTTGCAGGCAGAGAAGTTCATCTTTTTCTGCATCAGATACTGAGTTCATTTTTTTTTTTTTTTTAATCTGAAGTTCACAATCCTTTCAAGATTCAACTCCCAGCTACCATTAGTGATAGGAGTTTGGACTTGTGACAAATTCAAGGACACAGCCATGGGATTTATCAAATACAACCTTTTCAGTTCTTGCGATGGTTGCTATTATCTTTTTCTTTACTTTTTTTTTTTTTTTTTTGCAGTTCTCTGGGTGTGTTCACAAATTTGTACAGTCACCACCACAACCAAGCTTAGAACATTTTCATCGCCCCAACAAGAAAACCTACACCTTAAAGCAGCCATTCCCCCATTTCTCTCAAATGGTCCCAGCCTTAGGCAACCATGAATCTTTCTCTCTTTCTCTATGGATTTGTCCGTTCTCAACATTTCCTACAAATGGAATTATAACTATGTGGTCCTTCGTGACTGACATTTCATTTAGCATAATGTTTTCAAGATTCATCTATGTTGTAGCATGTATTAAAACTTCACATTTATGGTTATAATATTCCATTGCATGGATAAATCACGTCTTTCTTATCCACTTATCAGTTGATGTACATTGACGTTATTTCCACATTTTTACTATGTTTTTTAGCTAATGCTCCTATGAAAACATTAATGTACAAGTTCTAGTGAGACATATGTTTTCAGTTCTCTTGGGTGTATTACCTAGGCCTAAAATTACTAGATCATATAGTAACTCTTTAAGCTTTTGAGGATCTTCCAAACTATTTTTCAAAGCAGCTGCACCATTTACATTCTCACTAGCAATATATGCAAGTTTCAATTTCTCCAAATCCTCAGCAATATTTATTATTATGTATATTTTTATTATAGCCATCTTAATGGGTGTGAAGTGGTATGTCATTGAGGTTTTGGTCGACATTTCCCTGATAGCTAACGATGTTGAGAATCTTTTCATCTACTTATTAGCCATTTGGAGAAATGTCTGTTCAGAGCTTTTGCCTCTTTTTTATCTGGTTATTTTTATTAAGTTGTAATAGTGCTTTTAAAAAAATTATTTATTTTGAGAGAAAAAAGCATGAGTGGGCAAGGGTCAGAGAGGGAGGGAGAGAATCCCAAGTAGGCTCTCAGCACTGTCAGTGCAGAGCCAGATGTGGGGCTTGAACTCACGAACCATGAGATCACGACCTGAGCCGAAGCTAGATGCCCAACCTACTGAGCCACCCAGGCACCCCATAATAGTTCTTTATATATTCTAGATAAAAGTCCCTTATCAGCTATATGGTTTGCAAAAAAATTTTTTTCCCATTCTGTGGGTTGTCTTTTCACATTCCTGATAGTGTCCTTTGAAGCACAAAATTTTTAATTTTGATGATATCCAAATTTATCTCTTTTTTCTTTTTGTTGCTTGTGTTTTGGTGTCAGATCTAACAAACCAGTGCCTAATTCAAGGTCACAAGGATTTACCCCCACATTTTCTTCTAAGAGTTTAACAGTTTTGGCTCTTAAATTTAGGCACATTTGAGTACATTTGGTACATTTTGAGTTAATTTTTATATTTGGTGTGAGGTAACGGGGTCCAACTTCATTCTTTTGCATGTGGCTATCCAGTTGTCTCAGCATCATTTCTTTCTTTTTTTTTTTTTTTAATTTTTTTTTTCAACGTTTATTTATTTTTGGGACAGAGAGAGACAGAGCATGAACGGGGGAGGGGCAGAGAGAGAGGGAGACACAGAATCGGAAACAGGCTCCAGGCTCTGAGCCATCAGCCCAGAGCCCGACGCGGGGCTCGAACTCACGGACCGCGAGATCGTGAGATCGTGACCTGGCTGAAGTCGGACGCTTAACCGACTGCGCCACCCAGGCGCCCCTTTCTTTTTTTTTCTAATAGTTATTTATTTTTGAGAGAGAGCATGAGCAGGGAAGGGGCAGAGAGTGAGGGGGACAGAGGATTCCAAGAGGGCTCTGTGCTGACAGCAGTGGGCCCAATGTGGGGCTCAAACTCAAAAACCGCAGGATCATGACGTGAACTAAAGTCGACACCTAACCGACTGAGCCACCCAACTACCCCTATTTTTATTTTTTTGAGGGGAGCCTCCATGCTGTTCTCCAGAGTGGCTGCACCAGTTTGCATTCCCATCAGCAGTGCAAGATGGTTTCCCTTTCTCTGCATCCTTGCCAACATCTGTGGTTTTCTGTGTTGTTAATTTTAGCCATTCTGACAGGGGTGAGGTGGTATATCTCATCGTTGTTTTGATTTATATTTCCCTGATAATGAATTACGTTGAGCATGTTTTCATGTGGCTGTTAGCCATCTGGATGTCTTCTTTGGAAAATGTCTGTTCACACCTTCTGCCCATTTCTTAACTGGGTTGTTTGGGTTTTTTGGGTGCTGAGTTTGATCAATTCTTTATAGATTTTGGTTACCAATCCTTTCTCAGGTCATTTACAAATATCTTCTCCCATGCCATAGGCTTTTAGTTTTGTTGATTGTTTCCTTCTCTGTGCAGAAGCTTTTTTATCGTGATGAGTCCCAACAGTTCATGTTTGCTTTTGTTTCCTTTGCCTTCTGTGACATGTCTAGTAAGAAGTTGCTCTGGCTGAGGTCAAAGAGGTTGCTGCCTGTGTTCTCCTCTAGGATTTTGATGGTTTCCCGTCTCACATTTAGGTCTTTCATCCATTTTGAACTTATTTTTGTGTATGGTGTAAGAAAGTGGTCCAGTTTCATTCTTCTATATGTCACTCCAGTTTTCTCCACACCATTTATTGAAGAGACTGTCTTTTTTTCATCGGATATTGTTTCTTGCTTTGTCAAAGATTAGTTGACCTACCTGAAGTATTTTCTAATTCCAAAACTGTAAGCAAAATTTCAAATGCCAGGACAAAAAATCTACTGCAGTAATTGAAAATGAAATGACTCCATTTGCTGTTGTAGTGATTATTAAAGCTCTAAATGGTTCATCTTTTTACGGCATTATCATGGATGCAAGTAATGATTGACAATGCAGAAAACTTTTTCCTTTGTGCAATACTCTTCTTGTGAAAAGGCTCATTTGTAAGGCTATTTTGAGAAAATCCCTTCCAAACGAGACTTCAGACACAAGAGAAAATTTTTGTTCAGACTCTAATTGAGTTAGGAGTTAATGAAGAAAATTGTACTGCTTTTGGTGGAAATCATACAAATACAAATGTTGGTAGATGTTTGCACGAAGTGCAGACATTGTCTATTCAAAGCTGAAGGTAAAGCATGAATGATTCTATGGAAGCTGTTGGCTGTCCTGCTTATATTGTGCATAAGGCTGCTAAAATGGCAGTTCATGTCCTTCCATTTCTTTGATGTAATTGTCATGAAATTGTTCTTTTTTTTTAATTGTTCTCTTATGCCAGCATTTGTACAATTCAAACTGAACAATTAAGGGATTTTGTGATTTTGCTGGCATTTTGTATTTTTCATTTCTCTTGTTAGCTCTCTTTAACAAATGGAGTTGAGAGAACTCTCTGAAGCACTGGAATCTTACTTTCATTCTTAAAAAAAAAAAAAAAAAAAAAAACAACTCCCAAAATTCTTACTGGCTTTAAAAACAATCCATTAGGGGCGCCTGGGTGTCTCAGTTGGTTGAGCGGCCGACTTCGACTCAGGTCATGATCTCACACTCCGTGAGTTCGAGCCCCGTGTCGGGCTCTGTGCTGACAGCTCAGAGCCTGGAGCCTGCTTCAGATTCTGTGTCTCCCTCTCTCTCTGACCCTCCCTCGTTCATGCTCTGTCTCTCTCTCTGTCTCAAGAATGAATAAACATTAAAAAATAATAATAAAAACAATCCATTGAGGGAAACCAATTTATTTCTTGTTCATAGTTTACAATATCTTCTTAGCAATTGGATTATGCAAACTGAAAAGAAAAGTGTTATTGCAACACCCCATTGCTTAAGGGAACTGTTGTATGTATTAAAGGAAAGACTGATGAAGAAAAATTTATCCCTTTAAGTATCAAGACTGTTCTTAAAAGGGACAACACTGCTTATGAAAAGGAAAAGAAATTCTAACCTGAAGTGGATAATTCTTACAGCACCTGTCATGACTACTTTTTGAAATGGATTTCATCTTACAAAGAATTTGATTTTTTTACATGGATATTGCTAAATACTCATATCTGACAGCCTGGGAACAAGTGGAATCACCTTGTGTAGTAGTGAAGAAGAAAGGAATAAAAATTAATAATGCTGTGTTTTGTTAGTGGACATTTTAAAAAGTTATTGAGTAAGAGATACAACATAATACTGAGGAATGGAAAAGCAAGTCATGCCATGAAAGATGGTATTGGCTTCAAGAAACCAAATTTAAAGAGCAGTTTTCAAGGTTGTCAACTTTATCCTAGTACATGTTCGGTATACTGGCTCATGATGCTAATGTTGAACATATTTTCCATTAATGAATGATCAATAGACAAAAGAACTAAAGAAGTTAGATGTGACCACTGTAGAAGCTATGATACAAAGGAAATGAACTTAGATGGTATTTGCAAGGACTTTCATAAGCAAATTCCACAAAACAAGTAACTATTAAAAAAGAACCAAAAGGTCAAAAAAATATAATTAAAGGAAGAAGTATATAATTTAGATACTTATAATTTATTTCATTTAAATAACAATTACTTTTTAGCATGTATCCCATATAATAGTTTTCTTTTATATCATTGTACATATGCATAAACAATTAGATATGATTCAAATTTAACAGGGCCTCCTAAATCTGGCAGTTCTCCTCATAGTACCTCCTAGATCTGAGGTACTATATGCAATCTATTTAATGAGGATCTTTTGAAAAGCTTTTCCCCAATAATCTTTTTGTTTTGGGGGTACAGTTTCCCTAGAATAAAATGGATAATTAAATGCACAGTTCAATGAGTTTTAAAACTTTTTTTTTTAACGTTTATTTATTTTTTTGAGACAGAGCATGAACGGGGGAGGGTCAGAGAGAGGGAGACACAGAATCTGAAGCAGGCTCCGGGCTCGAGCCATCAGCCCAGAGCCCGACGCGGGGCTCGAACTCGCGGACCGCCCCAGACAAACACTGATTAGATCTTACTGGTCATAGATCAGTATTGTCCTCTCTTTTTTTTTTTTTAATTTTTTTTTTTAACTTTTATTTATTTTTGAGACAGAGAGAGACACAGCATGAACGGGGGAGGGGCAGAGAGAGAGAGGGAGACACAGAATTGGAAGCAGGCTCCAGGCTCTGAGCCATCAGCCCAGAGCCCGACGCGGGGCTCGAACTCGCGGACCGCGAGATCGTGACCTGAGCTGAAGTCGGACGCTTAACCGACTGAGCCACCCAGGCGCCCCCAGTATTGTCCTCTCTTGAAATCTATATAAATTTGTTATGCAGGAAGAGATAACTAATATATCTCACTATAGTTCTATAAGGTAAGAATTAGAGATATTTCTTATACACAAATAAATAAACTGAGGTTCAGAAAGATTAAGTGACTTTCCCAAATAAGTATCAGAGCAGGTTTTTCCCTTGACAATTTTTTTTTTGCAATTTTCATGGAGAAACAATAAAGAAAAACATCATAGCTCAGATAGCAAATCTCATCAGCCTTCCCTGAACCTCTTTTATTTTTCCCCAGTGTTCCATCATCTTTTCTTGCAAACCCTCAAGCCTGCCCAACTTCATACTCTGCTCTCTATATCCTGTCATCTGGCAGTGTTCACTAAGCAAAGCAAATGCTGGTTACATTAGAACTCAGTCTTGATTCTACCTCTATCTTTCCCCAATGCCCATTTCCTAACCACTGCCTTCTAGAAGAGTTTTCTAGGAAGAGAAAAAGGGAAGGGCATTAGAGGCAGAGAAAACAACAAATGCAGAGAAGTGAGGGTTTGACAGAAACCAGCAGCTTCTGAGGGAACGGATAGATAGTGGTTCAATGTGGCTAGAGAAAAGACCTCCTGGAAAAGGAGACGGTGGGGTGAGGCAGGAAAGGAACTGGTAGTTGGTGTGGAGAAACCTATACACCATGCCAACTTGGAGTTCTCTACAGTAAACGACTTTAGACAGGGAGAAACATGCTTTTTTCTTTTCTTTTCTTTTTTTAATGTTTATTTAAGGGCGTCCACCAGTGGCTCTGTCAGTTAAGCGTCCAACTTCGGCTCAGGTCACGATCTCACCGTTCATGGCTTCAGGCCCTGCATCCGGCTCTCTGCTTGGTGACAGCTCAGAGTCTGAAGGCTGCTTTGAAGTCTGTGTCTCCCCCTCTCTCTGCCTCTCCCCCACCCACACTCTGTCTCTGTCTCTCTCTCTCAAAAATAAATGAAAAACATTAATTTTTTTTAATGTTTATTTTTTTGAGATAGAGAGGGCCAGCAGGGGAGGGGCACAGTGAGACAGGGACAGAGGATCCAAAAGGAGCTCTATGCTGACAGCAGGGAGCCTGATGCAGGGCTTGAGCTCACTAACTGTGAGAGCCTACCTGAGCCAAAGTTAGGCACTCAACCAATGGAGCCACTCAGGTGCCCAGAGACTGAGTTTTCAAAAGACCCTTTGGTAGCTTCCCAGACGCTGTTGGTGCTCCTTGGCTCTTAACCACTTCCCTGCATGTCTGCCCACCTTCCATGTCAGCAGGCTGGAAGCCCTCAATCCATGACTGAACGGAGTTGCTATATGAATATCCCGACTTATCCCTCCTCAGGTAGGATGACTCAGAAGCACACCCTCCATGGCGTTTCTCAAGGTTCCTCAGTAGGATAAGCTCTAGCTGCCCAGTGATAACTTGCTGGAAATCATGCACTTCAACTGCTTTCCTTGCCCTGAATCTCTTCCCTACTCTCCAGCTGGTTCTTTCTGGGATTATTTCCCAAAATAGGTACTTGCACTTAAATTCTTATCTCAGGATTTACTTCTGAGCAAAGTAGCAAAATGAAACATGGATTACAAGATAATATATCCCACATTTATTCAAATGCTCATTAAAATGTTGATTCTTCCCCAAATACTCTTATGAGTTAAATGCAATTTCCAACAAAATCCTAACAGGATATTTTTAATGGAACTTAACTGATCCCTATGTCATTAATAGCAAAGTTGGTTATGAAAAAAAAAAAAAAAAAAAAAAGGAGAGGGAACTTGCCCTACCAAATAGTTAGATATGTTATAAAGCTTTTAGTAGTTAACATTCACTCTAAAACTATCATAATGGCATGGTGAGGGGCAAACAGACCTAAACATATATGAGACCTCATTGTATAATAAACGTGGCATTACAAACTATGGGGGAGCTGGTGGACTATTCAATAAGCAGCACTAAACAACTGAATTCCCTTGTGAAAAGAATTAAACTTCTATGTGACATAAAATACAAAATAAACAGATAATTCAAATATGAAAAACTGACGGGAGTATTTGAGAATATCTTTATAACTCAAGGAAAGGGAAGGATTTCTTGAACAAGACAAAAGTCAGAAATCTAAAGAAGATTGATGTATTTGATAAAATAAAAATTTGAAACATATGTACAACACATGGTATAAACAACCAAATTAACCATCCATGCTATAATACGGATGTAACTTGAAAGCATTAACCTTAGTGAAAGATGACAGTTGCAAAAGATCTCACATTGTATGATACCATTTTTATGAAAGGCTCAAAATAAGCGAACTGATACAGACAAAAGGTAGATTGGTAGTTGCCAGGGGCTGGGAGGAGAGGGAGAAGGAACAATGACTGCTAATAAGTGCAGGATCTCTTTAAGAGATGATGAACACGCTCTAAAATTAGACTGTGGTGATGGCTGCATAAATCTGTGACTATAACTAAAACCCAATGAACTGTACACTTTAAATGGGTGAATTCTATGGTATGTGAATTATTTCTCAATAAAACTTTTTTTTTAAGGCGAGACACCCACTGGGAGAAGATACTTGCCATGAATATTACTGACAGATTATATCAATTCTGTAAAGCAATAAAAATGACAAACCTCTCAATATGAAAATGCACAAAGAACTGGCAATTCAAAGATGCAGAAACCCAGGGGCGCCTGGGTGGCTCAGTCGGTTGGGCATCCAACTTCAGCTCAGGTCATGATCTCATGGTCTGTGAGTTCGAGCCCCGCGTCGGGCTCTGTGCTGACAGCTCAGAGCCTGGAGCCTGCTTCAGATTCTGTGTCTCCCTCTCTCTCTGCCCCTCCCCTGCTTATGCTCTGTCTCTCTCTGTCTCAAAAAATAAATTAAAAAACGTTAAAAAAAAAAAAAGATGCATAAACCCAGTAAACATACATAAATGTGCTCACAATATTAGGAATGAGATAGAAGAAAATTAAAATAATGAGATACCATCACACCCACTAATTTGGAAAACAACATTTAAAAGCTTGAAATTATTTAAAAATAATAAATAAATAAAAATAAAAGCTTGACACTATTTAGTGTTGCCAGAATATGGGAAAATGGAAACTCTCATACACTTCCGGTGGGAGTATAAATTAATATAACCACCTTGGACAGCAATTTAGTAATACCTAATAAAGCAGAAGAAGCTTGCATGTCCCTATGAGCCAGAAATTCCAGTTCTAAAAAACTCCTTTTTTGAAAAAAATTTATTTATTTTTAGTAATCTCTACACCCAACGTGGGGTCTCAAACCCACAACCCCAAGATGAAGAGTCACACAAGGTCTTCCAACTGAGCCAATGAGGTGCCCCCTTAAGAAACTTTCACGTGGGAACATGTGAAGTGAGTCCAAAGATGTTTATTAAAATGTACCATGGCATTCAGTATGCAGGGGCAGATGGATACAAGTAAAATTATGGGGAGGAGGGGCCCCACCAGGGCAGGAAGCCAGGATGCCCAATCCGTGGGATCCCATCCTTTCCATCGATTGATATTTTCCTGTTATCTATGTTGAATTCTTTCCTTGAGTTCCTTAACCTTAGTTGTAACTATTCCTGACTGGTTTCCGAAATAGCAACATTCCTCCCCCAGAAAGATGCAAGTCCCTCCTTTTTCTGAAGTGAGGAGGTCGAGGGCTCACCTATTTTGGAGGGTCACTCTCGCCAGAGAGTTTATTTGGCTTTGTAAGGTTACCAAAGAATCTGCCACCTGTTCCATGTCATTTAGCTCTTGAGATAGTCTATGGTATAGTCCTACGGATGAACCTGTGCCCCCTATTCCAGTTCCTATTCCTGTCGCAATTCCTGCTCCTATCAGAACCGGTAGCAGGACTGCCCATTTAGCCCAGGACTTGGGGCTAAAGGCTGTTAGGAACTGATCTTCAGTGTATATGGGTATCTCTGGGGTTAGGAAGATGGAATAACATTATCTGAGTCCAGTTGGCCTCTAAGCATCGGTAGGCCGAATTAGAACACAAATAGAACACCCCAGGGGTTGAACACAGGGTTGCATTCCTCTTTAAGGTTCTATTTCTTCCGCATAGAGAGGTACCATTCATACCTTCAGGGACTATACAGATTAGATTGTTGGCATTTGTGAGATGGATCCCAGTGGCCAGGGGTCCAGTTAAGACAGAAGTGTTGGTTTTGAGATTTTCAGGAGCTTCCCAGGTCAAAGGGATAGGAGTGGCTAAGTAAGCCCTCCGGCTGAGGGGAAGCACATCCAGCAGGTTTCGGTGTGATTATCTATTTTATGGAGGACTGGTAGAGTAGTGTTAGTCCAACATTGGAGTGGGGAATTGGTAAGCATCTGATTGAGGGCTAAAAGGCTCAAACCTTGGTAGGCTGCGGGGGGAGTGGTCGCCTTTATGGCTTATATTACCCTGTCCTGGGTATCCTTTCTAACCTTTTGAGGGGCCCTGTCCTGCATCCCTTCCCCACCCGAGATTCCCCCATTGAGGAAGGTAAGTGTAGCAAGCTTCCCTCTCTGGAGGCCCTTGTTGTAACATGGGTTCCTGACATTTTGGGTTATCTCTATGGTCCAATACTTAGTCCTCGGGGCATCGGGTGACTGACAGAGAGTGGGTGTTTTTCCCTTGTAGCAATCTTTGTGGAGGGAGGTGAAGGCACTGAACGCCTTATTGTCATATAACAATCCTGGGGGCAAAGTGGGTAAGCGGTAGTTGTGAGGGTGAGAGAGGTTATCATAATATACAGGCAATACTTAATAATCCTCCCATCCAGAGGAGGTATGTGAGACCTGGCATGCACCTTTTGTTCCATGTCCAGCTTGTTGGTACAGTCTCTATCAGCTCAACAGTAAGAAGTAAGATGAGGGCTAGACACCAGTAAGGGACAAGGGCTGGCAGACTGCATCCAAACCCCTGGGCTTGGTCCACCTGTTGATTCCTCAAGCTTCTGCCATGCTCAGGCCAGCTTGCTTCCGGGGTGTTGCTGGAGCAGGGCTGGAGATCTCAGGGGCCAGTGTCTTTTTTTTTTTTTTTTTTCAACGTTTATTTATTTTTGGGACAGAGAGAGACAGAGCATGAACGGAGGAGGGGCAGAGAGAGAGGGAGACACAGAATCGGAAACAGGCTCCAGGCTCTGAGCCATCAGCCCAGAGCCTGACGCGGGGCTCGAACTCATGGACCGCGAGATGGTGACCTGGCTGAAATCGGACGCTTAACCGACTGCGCCACCCAGGCGCCCCAGGCCAGTGTCTTTTTGAGGGTCAGTTTAAGTAGGTTGACTGGATCTGGATCACTGAGCCAGGTTGAGGGTTCCTCTGAGTTGGCCTTCTTAGCTCTGGAGTGATGGACCCATGGGGTGATACCTGAAACTGAATCCTCTATTTGGTTGTATGTCTGTAAAATCCACCTCCAAGTCTTCGAAAGGGGGGGGTTTCTGCTAACTGTCAGACCAGGTTTAGGGAACATATGGGTTGCATATTTAGAGATCCATCTTGTTTTCCAGTTGTTTAAATAATCATATGCCCGTGGGTCTTATTATTATCTCCACAATATAACAAGCACAGAAGATTGCATATACATGAAATACTGTGACAATTTTCTGAAGTTTATCTCAAGTTGTCTAGTTTAGGCAAACAACAAACATTTAAAGGCAATCATAACTAGAATTTAACATCCATAACGGTGCATTGTTGAAACATAGGTTGAAACATAGTTGTTCTCTCTAAACACCCCCCCCCCCCCGCCCTTTCCAGAGACAGCCAAATTGAGACAAATGCATTTGTAGAACAAATCCAGTCTTAACAAATCTGGCCTAATTATTTACATAAGCTCAGCAAGAATAGCGATTGATCATAAGGATCTTTTAAAGTTTGCTTTGTTGGAACCTTTTATAAGGAATCTCTGGGTTGAACTTTTAGTAGCCTCTCCAAGCCAGAAGCCAAGCCAAATACTTGCCATCAGACAGGCCTGCACCACCTGTAGAATTGGGCGAATTCCTCTTCATAAGGTCCCCAAGATATCCTGAGGTTCCTGCACCTGCCAGGAAGTGACCTTCTTTACTTACCTGATGAGGCTCCTGGGAACTCTGTAAGCAAGGCACCAACATTTCCAAGGGGCTTTATGGCTCCATGTTTTATAAAGCCAACCCTAATTCCTTAAAGTTGTCTGGTCATATCTGAGTCTATGAATGTCATCCTCAAATATGACAGTCCAGTCAAAGCCTTGGTAAAATAATCAGTATTTCCAAATGGTGACCTGTTATAAGATGAACAGATTCTTATTGAATTTATGCAAACAATTGTAATTGCCATAAAAGAAAGAATACTCATTGAGAGTTTTGAATTTCAGGGGAATTATGTAGAGAGAAAAGATAAATGCTTCAGTTTACAAATGCATACTTTATGACATTTTTGTATATCCTAGATATCTTAAGAGAAGGTTTCCTTAATCTGGAAAAGGAAACATTAGGGAACCAGCAATATTTTCAACAAGAATCACAAAACTATAATCTTCCTTAGTTCATTTAATCCCATGTTCTTAATTCTTGTTCAATTTGAATGCAGCTTTTTAATTCTGGAAATTTTTACCCATTTTAGTATTAATCTTAAAGATGTCAAATACCTGTATTTATCCCCAAAGTCCTTTTTATAAATCTCCTTGAAGAAGAAACACGTTTTGTGAGAGAATAAGAACAATTATAAATGGCAAAATCTCAGAAATAGACATCGTTAAAGATCTGATGAGAGTTCATTATGATGCAATTGACAAAGAAATTCGGTTATTTCTGTGACACATAACATCTCAAGTAATCAGAATATTAAATGATGACCTTATATCAAGACATTAAAATTTTAGGAATTTCATATATTCGGGCAGTTACAACATTTACCTGTGCAATACAATCTAAGGTTTACCATTGTATGACAGAACTTTTACAAATAACTTAACATCCCAAATAAAAGGACCTAATTCGTCAAGAAGAATTCATTTACCATTTAAATCCTGACGGGGTGCCTGGATGGCTCAGTCGGTTAAGCGTCAGACCTCGGCTCATGTCATGATCTCACGTCAGGCTCTGGGCTGACAGTTCAGAGGCTGGAGCCTGTTTCGGATTCTGTGTCTCCCTCTCTCTCTGACCCTCCCCTGTTCATGCTCTGTCTCTCTCTGTCTCAAAAATAAATAAACGTAGAAAAAAAAATTTTAATCCTGAGAAGTTTGTTAAAACCCCAGAATTCATAAGTGCATCCTAAATAGGATTACAGATCATTACAAATCTTACAATTTTATATATTCAACCAAAGTGGCAATAAAAGATCCCAAAGGTGAATGTATAGCATTATACAGTTGTTATCAAAACCTAGCTCCTTTAACATTCAGAAGTTTTAACTAACTAATCAAAGACCTGATAGAGATGAGACCTAAAACTTTGATTTTTCCGGAGGACAAACTTTTGTTTGCATTGTCTTATCAAGAGCAGATCAACAGTTCAAGAAAACTTTGTCATTTGATCAGAGAGAAAAGCAGGATTTCAACCTTATACTAGTGTACTTTTAAAATTCCATTCATCTTAACCTTCTATAACTTTCTTTTGTTTCTAAATTTTGTCCCAAAGCCATTTCTTTCCAAATAACCAGTCTCATTTAGGACAAAATTACTTTTTTCTACCCTCAACGAAACTGTATTTCCATTCCTTATATCTTTCTTATATACCTCCTATTTTCCTACATACAGAGTTGCTTTCTTGATTTTCATCAGTCTTAAGTACATTTATCAGAATTTTAACTCAGAAAACCTTAGTCTCCAATTGAGGACTTAGTAACCAATGGAGAGGTGTTTACATCAGAATTTTTTTAGATGGTAAATTCATGAACCAATTAAGTACAAAGCATGTTTTCCAATAGGTCTGAATAGCCTTAATTTCTCAGCAATAAGAAGTTAAAAACACAAACCTATGTTCAATATTCAAAGCTTTAGCATTCCATCCTATTTGGAAAGTTTCAGGTTATCAAGGACCTTGAAAGTTATCTTAACAATTACCCATGAAAACTTTGAGACAGACAAAATTAACTATCATCAACAAATTGCAACAGAGATAACATGAGCTTATTTGACCTTTGCTGATAACTTTAAAGACAGGTCCAACAAACTTAAATTAGTTTAATTTTTTTTTTTTTAATTTTTTTTTCAACGTTTATTTATTTTTGGGACAGAGAGAGACAGAGCATGAACGGGGGAGGGGCAGAGAGAGAGGGAGACACAGAATCGGAAACAGGCTCCAGGCTCTGAGCCATCAGCCCAGAGCCTGACGCGGGGCTCGAACTCATGGACCGCGAGATGGTGACCTGGCTGAAGTCGGACGCCCAACCGACTGCGCCACCCAGGCGCCCCAAATTAGTTTAATTTTTTAAAAATTTTATTTATTTTTGACAGAGGGAGAGACAGAGCATGAGTAGGGGAGGGGCAGAGAGAGGGAGACACAGAATCCTAAGCAGGCTCCAGGCTCTGAGCTGTCAGCACAGAGCCCGATGCAGGGCTCGAACCCACGGGCCGCAAGATCATGACCTGAGCTGAAGTTGGAGGCTCAACTGACTGAGCCACCCAGCTGCCCCAACTTAAATTAGTTTAAACATCGAATATGTTTCATCTGCATCCACCTAAAAGCCTATCAATTTTTCCCCATTGTCAATTTTCATTTGGGGCACCAGTGGAGATATCTGAAATGGGTGGTCCAAGGTCGGGGGGGAGTGCAGTTTTCTCCTTGACTTGGAGGGTGGGAGGAGGAACCAATGGTGCCTGAGACACTGAGGATGGTATAGGACCACACCCAAGTTGGTGAAGAAACATGAGGGGGAGGGGAAGGCAGAAGCAGCAACTGCTTGGGAATATTCCTTAAAGTCCCTGTCTGGAGGTAGACTAACCACAGTTGCTCCATTAATAGCTGTTAACCTGGGAAATGAGGGAGAATCCCTCACATCTATTAAGCAGAGAAACAGGGAGAGAGTCAGTGTCCCCTTTTAGTCTGGGTCTCTCAGCTAGACCAATAGGGTCCCCTTCTCCAGGTTCCTCCTGATCTCCGCTGGGTTTTTGGGACTTTCCCTGGTTGGAACATTTGTTCTTTTTAATGTCCTTTCCCCCTTGCAACTGGGCATATTTATGGCCTTCTCAGCCCCCAGCTCTGATATCAGTGGATGTGGACCAGCATTTGGAGAGGCCGGTCCCTGGCTGTGGTGAGGGCGCAATCTGCCCACGGGGCCTTGTGGGGGAGGGTTTTCTGGCCTGGAAGGGGAGGAGAAATGGGCGGTGGAGGCAGCGTCCTGGAGGCGGTGGCAGCAGCCAGACCAGTCCGCCAGGGGAGGAGTTTCAAGCTCAGGGGAGAGGGGAGGGAGCCTAAAGAGTCATCAAGAGGGGAACATTAGGGGAGCGGTGGGTCGCTTCTTTGGCTCCCTGGGTGAGTCTCCGGATAAAGCAGCTAAAACCTTTGCCTGGCTCTCCTGGCTCCGTCCCGACCCCACAATGCTCCCGTGAGGCGGAGTCACAAAGACAGAGGGACAGGGGCGCCCCCTCCAATGAGGAGACTAGCCAGATGCCCTCCTGGCAGTGTCCTGAAGGAACCCAGGCGACGCTCAGCCCCACAGGTCACAGCCCTGCGACCCATGATCAGAAACGTTCTGATATCACCACAGACCGAGTGCCATCCATCATGGAATCGCAGACGGGCCCACTCACACTCCGTGGCCCCCTGGGGACCCCAAGCGTGCCTGCCTGTGGAGCCACAGAATCGAACTCGGCAGGCAAGCTAGACCGAGTCGCATATTCACATTCACATACACACCAGAGGTTATTATATTCCCTACTATAGAATCCCTACCTGTGAGACTTCTGACGTCTCTGGGAGTGATCAGGTCCCCCTTCCACTCTTGTGAGCAGGCCTGGCTAGATTGGGCCCCAGCCTTACTGGACGTCCAGTCCAGGTCCTCACCTGCCAAGTCTCCTCGAGTCCGGCGGGAACGGCGGAGCGGGCCGGCCTGAAGGGGACAGAGGAGACTGCCGAAATTTAGGCAGGGTGCTCGCTCTCCCTTGTGATCCCTCATTCCGTCACCGCCTCGCTGTTCTCCCAAACCGGTGGCAACAATGGGCCAGTGCGGTTGGGTTTCTCGGTCGGGGAACCAAGTATGTTACAGAACCAGGCTGGAACACTGGCGGAAAAACCAGGTGGCACTCGGAGATCTTGGTGGATTGGAGATTTGTTTTACACCGGCGGGCTCAGAGGAGACTGTTTCTCCAAAGGTCTGAGCCCGGAATGCAAGTGGGGAGAGTAATTTATAGCCGACAGCCTCCATAATCTGTGGGGGTTTTCGGCACACAGCAAAGGAAAAAGAAACTGGAGGAGGGGTCTCTAAGCTAGAGACCAGAGTTCGTTTTAGTCCAATCAGCCATCTTTGGTGTACTTTATCCACTTCTCCAACACAGGCAGGTTCAAGCATCACTCTCCTATCCTACGTGGTGGCTTTCTCCTAGAACCTCAAATGTGGAATGGAGTGATCCCTCCTGCATTTGGGGCCTAGCTGAATTTTCAAACTGTCTCTCTTCTTCAGGTTAAAGTCTACAATGGAGAGACTAGGGCCCATGCATTCCATATTCTCTCTCTGCTTCCTCTTCCTCTCCATAATACCTTCAGGCCAAGGCCTAGGTTTTGAAAGCACACTATGGAAGTAAAGCTTCAATCTGGTAGCTATTGATATGTCAAATGAGAGCTATAGGAATTTAGAAAATTATTTCCCTTTTGACGATGCCTTGCTTTGAAGTCTACTGATTTGCAGCAAAACTCTATTGTGAATGTCCAAAGCTGAAAAAAGAAAACAATCCTCTTTGCTTATTTCCTGCAATAAATCAAATCTCCATCACCACCCCAATAAGATGGATGAATTGTGGTAGACATGGAGATTTGCTGCCCAGATCCCCTTTCAAGGAAGGATTTGCTGCCCAGCTGCAGAGAGCATGGTCAGCAGCAAGCCATCAGCTCGTTTCAGGGTCTGCCTCAGCTATAGACAGCTGACTCTTCCAAGGTCACGCCGCTCTGAGGCAGCCTACCTAAAGACTGAGTCAGGTGGAGGTATAAAGACGTGGCTTTTTTGGCCTAATGTGGGCCCTTCTGTTGGGAAAGGTTATTGGAAAGATACAACCACTAGTTGACCCGTGAGCTGGACCTGGGCAATCAGAAGCTCCTCCTTCCCTACCTCCCTCTCTTGTCCTTGTAGTATGGGTTCTACTTGCCTTTCTTGCTTCCAGAGATTGCTCCAAGGACATAGCCTTGAGACAGTGATGTGGTTGGTGTTGAGAATATGTACATGGTATATGTGACTGAACCCAGTTAAGGCCTCTGTATAAACGTTCAAGAGTTGGTGTGCAGGTGTGGGGATCTACTTGTCTTGCTGCTGCTCAAGGCAAATCCAGTATGTAAGTTTCCTGTGCTTATTAAAACTGACACCTAAACTGAGGGTTGTTGTAGAGAGGTGGGTGGGGAGATGGGTTAAATGGGTGATGGGCATTAAGGAGGACACTTTTTGAGATGAGCACTGGATGCTATATGTAAGTGATGAAAGTGATGAATCACTAGGTTCCACTCCTGAAGCCAAGACTACACTGTATGTTAACTAATTTGAATTCAAATTAAAAAAAATCAGAGGACACCTCACACACACACACACACACACACACACACACAACAATTGCCACCACCAACCTGGAGTGGCCTGCCTCTTTCTTTGGTCTCTCCCTGCCCTCCATGTTTGGGGGCCAGTTTCAGATCACACCCAGGAAACTCCTGAGGAGGCTATAAACCAACACATTCTACCAGGCAGTACTCATTCAGCAAGGCTTCATTTGGCCTGCATCACAGTTTGATTTCTTCCTCCTCCCTTTCTGGCTTCTGCCTCCTTCTTTCCCATAATAAATATCTTCAACCCAAACTCCATCTCAGAATCTAAATCAAACCTAATGACATGGACACTCTGGGATGAACATACTCTTTTTTTTTTTAATGTTTATTTATTTTTGAGAGAGAGAGAGCACAAGAGGAGGATGGGCAGAGAGAGAGGGACAACGGATCTGAAGCAGGCTCTGTGCTGACAGCAGTGAGCCTGATACAGGGCTCGAACTCACAAACCGGGAGATCATGACCTGAGCCAAAATCAGACGCTTAACCAACTGAGTCACTTATGTGCCCCAACATAAAGATCCTTACACATACAAGGGAATATGATTCTGCCTCAAAAAGTAAGGAAATTCTGCGGTGCCTGGGTTTAAGGTCCAATTTCTGCTCAGGACATGATCTCGCAGTTTGTGAGTACAAGCCCCACGTTGGGCTCTTTGCTGACAGCTCGGAGCCTGGAACCTGCTTCGGATTCTGTGTATCCCTCTCTCTCTCTGCCCCTCCCCTACTCGTACTCTGTCTCTCTCTCTCTCTCTCAAAAATAAATCAATATTAAAAAAAAAAAAGGAAGGAAATTCTGACACCTGCTATAGCAGATAGATGAATGTTGAAGACATTATGCCACGTGAAATAAGCCAGACACACACACACACAAACAAAGATTGTAGGATTCTACTTATCTGAGGTACCCCAAGTAGTCATATTTATAGAGACAGAGAGTCTCTTCAGGGTGTGGAAAGAGGGGAAAATGACAAGATACTGTTTAATAGGTAGAGTTTTAGTTGGGGAAGATAAAAAACATTCTGGAGATGGATAGTGTGATGGCTGCACAACAATGTGATTGCTTAAGGCCACTAAGCTGCACTTAAAATTGGTAAATTTTATGTTATGTATATTTTATCACAATAAAAATTGGTTTACCAAAGTCAGCCATAAATCAAAGAATTACACACTGCAGGCAAGTTTATGGAATATAAGGATGGTTAAATATTAGGAAATCTTGGTGAGATGCTGCAAGTCTAAAGTGGTCCCCTTAGGTCCATAATGTAAGAAAGTGCCCTCTAGATATATTTCAGCAGCTTTCGCACAGAGTGACGGTGGCATTGGACGCACTTAACAAAGACATAAGAAATAGGTCAGAGACCATGCTCACTCTTTTCATATTACAGAGACCTGGATGGTGACACTTCCAGAGGGAGAATGGAGGATGCTGAGGGGACTACAGAAGTCTCCCCTGGTCACTTTCAGAACATGAGGGAGGCTGTGGTAGAAGGAAACTGAAAGTTTCAAAGTGTTGATCATGTCCATTAAATAAGCCATTGGGTTTAAAATCACTATGACATTAAGGGGCATTTGGGTGGCTCAGTCAGTTGAGTAGCTGACTTTGGCTCAAGGCATGATCTCATGGTTCATGAGTTGAAGCCCCACATCAGGCTCATGGCTATTAGTGCAGAGCCCACTTCAGATCCTCTGTCTCCCTCTCTCTCTGCCCCTCCCCCACTCATACTCTCAAAAATAAATAAAATGGATTAAAAAATAAAAATAAAATCACTATGACATCATATCGCACAGGGCCCTGATATTACCTGATTTTCTTTTTCTTTTTTTAAGTTTATTTATTTATTTTGAGAGAGAGAGCACAAGTGGGGAAGGGGCAGAGAGAGAGGGAGAGAAAGAATCCCAAGCAGTCTCTGTACCAGGGCTCAAACTCCTGAACTGTGAGATCATGGCCTGAGCCAAAGTCGGATGCTTTATTGACTGAGCCATTCAGGCACACCTACCTGATTTTCTTAAAAATAAACCTGGGTTCACATTTTTGATAAATGTAGTAAGTGACCTGTGTCTACCTCAGCGTATCACATTTGTCAGTTTGTCACATTAGTGATGATGCTAGGTGTAACCCACTGGTCAAGATAGTGACCACCAGATCTCTCCATGGTAAAGTTTCCTCTCTGCAATTACTAAATATTCTTAAGATAATACTTTTAGACTTTTTGAATATCCTTTTTCCCATCTCCTTTCATTGCAATGGTTTTATCTTTCATTGATGATTCCCGTCTGAAGCAAATATTACTAGAATGTTTATAAAATGATTTTCCCATTTCTGTCATTCCTCCTACATTGGCTAGTTGGCATTCTTCTATGAAGAAAAACTACTTTCTATGCCCCTAAAGTGTTTTGTGTTAATATTAATATAGATGAATAGATATATTTTCATTCAATATATTATAACCCATTTGGTGCATTATTTGAGGCTAGTACTGCCCCAAGTTTGACATGAGGCTCTCTTTAAAATGTAGATTCCAGAGGCACCTGAGTGGCTCAGTCAGTTAGGCAGCCTACTTGAGCTCAGCTCATGACCTTACGTTTGGGGAGTTCAAGCTCCACATCAGGCTCTCTGCTTCGGGGCTCTCTACTGTTAGCGCAGAGCCCGCTTCAGACCCTCTGTCTCCCCTTCTCAGTGCCTACCCTGCTCACGCGCAGGTGCGCTCTCTCTCTCTCTCAAAAGTAAACAAACATAAAGAAATAAAAAAATAAAATGTAGATTCCAAGGTACCTTCTCCATCTTCTGGGGGTGGAGTCTGGGATTCTACATTTATAACTGGCTCCCCCTAGTGCTACTTATGCCCATTAAAGTTTGAAAAGCTGCGGTGAGGCCCTTCCAAAGGACCATCTGAGCAGTTTATGTTAACAGTGGTCCCGCACCCAAAAGGCAATACACTTAAAACGTGAAAACGCTACTCTTCTGAGCCAAAAACTGGCCAGAATACCAGCAAACAAAAGTCTGTCTTCCACGGGTGGGAAGGAATGAATACGAAGAGGGTGAAGAGGTTGGGAGACAAGATACCTACTAATTCTTGCAATGTTACAGCAGTGTTTTTCTGCATAATGGGAACCATTTGCTTCCATCCACAAAGGCGGGGAGCTCTTTGATACTTGAAACCAAACATTGATATAATCAGAAAAAGGCCTACATCAAGCCAGCAAACAGAATATATGAATACACACTGTCAGTCCTGCTGGAAACTCCGAATAAAATCCAGAAAGGATATGAGAGAGGGAAAGTATTAAGTCTACAGCAGCATCTGGAAACTGAAAAACCAACAAGCCAGGTGTTTCAAGAAAGTCTTGG
The DNA here is from genome assembly GCF_018350155.1 of Leopardus geoffroyi. NCBI lineage: Eukaryota > Metazoa > Chordata > Mammalia > Carnivora > Felidae > Leopardus > Leopardus geoffroyi. Next base: position 30,158,845 of record NC_059336.1, read on the forward strand.
AAGATAGAGAGCAGAAAGAAATGTGTGATCAAAAAAAGAGAGTTGTACTGAAGCGTTTTTGCCTGCTTCCTTTTCAAACCTCACTAAAATAAAAGTAAATTGAAAAAAAAAAAGCACAAACCCCACAAAGATGAAAAAAACAGGCTTTGAGGCAGGCAAGGCCAGGCTAGCGATGTCAATAATATATTAGATGTTCTTACCTGACATAAGGGAGAAAGAGAAAATGGGGCAAAGTTGTGGTTGACTGCTTCCTGGTACCTTGAGGAAACACCTTCACAAACCCTGCTGAACGAAAGTAGAACCTAGTGTCCTGGGAATGTAATTCATTACCACAATGTATCTAATTGATCCACAGCTATTATGGTCCTATACCTTAAACTTTAGAAACCAGTAGCTTCTATGGTGTTATAGGCTGTTGTGTAGCTAAACACAGAATTTTATTGCCCTGTAGAAAGTTAACCAGTCTTGAATCTTACCTAGCAAATTGTCTTTGGAATTCCTTTCATTAAATCTAACTCTGTGTACACACACACACACACACACACACACACACACACACACACACCTCTGTTTTTCAAGCATTGGCAAACCACTTTTTTTTAAACCTGCTGGTTCCTTCCTTAAAGGAGTTAAATAAAATTTTGATATATGCTCACAATCTCTTGGTTTCAGAAGTTTGCTTTAACATCACTTTCAGTTTCTCAGTTGTGCCAGGTAGATGGTAGTGAGACAAGAAGAAAACCAATTTGTGTTTCAGTACCCCAGAAAGGCTCAGAGACTGGAAATACCACATAGCTTTGATATCATGAGTGAGGGCTGGAGCTAGAATGGGAAAACATAGTTGAAAATCTGGGTCCTTTTCTACCAGGAAAGTAGAAATTCCCATTTGGAAAGGTTAGACCTCAAAGCTCTCACCGTAGGGAGATCAGGCACAGCAGAGAGTGAGGCTGCTAGAGTGGACACTGGGGAATGGAGTGAAGTCTGCGTTATGAATGGAGAGAGCCTGGCATCATCCACCCTACTCTGAGCCAGACAGATTCCACCACTCTCCATTCTTTCTCTTCCACTCACACATATGCTTCCTGCCAACAGGCAAAAGATAGGAAGAGCCTTTGTTAGAGAAACTGACCAGCCCAGAGAAAAGTACCTACTGAAATTAACATTGGGGGGGGGGGCCCACAAACACCTACAAACAAAAGGCTCCAGTTATTGTGCATATGAACAGAGGGGCACACGTAGGTCACCTAACATGGAAAGCTGCAAACATGAAAATCAGAGACCTGAAACAACAAAAAAAGGAACTTGAGAAAACAGAGAAAATGACAAAAAGCAGGAAAAAACTTATAGAAATCTACTGTAATTAATATTCCCAGAGAGATTAGAGAAGATCTTATATCCATGAAACAAGATTAGAATGCTATATATAAAAAAGGAACATTTAACGAGCATAAAAAAAGATTTTAGATGTTAAGATGTTATGGCAGAAACCTTTTTAAAAATTAAAAGTTTAAAAGATGACATTGCAAAAATCTCCCTAGAAAGTACAAAAAGACAAGTAGAACAGGAGAAAAATAATTACGATGATTAGAACAGTTCAGGAAGCCTAATTCCTCTCTTCCCTTTGTATCAAAGTGTAGATAGGGAAATCAATCACAGGCAATGTAGTTCAATAGAATAATATTAATTTAGAGAATTCAACACAACAGTGGCAGAAGAGTTACAAGAGCCAAATGAGATGCCCAAGGTTTAGCCCCAGCACAAACCTGCCATCATCACCAGAACTGGAAGAGAAAGGTATCAAGAGATGTTACTAGAGGTGATGTTACTCCAGGAGCTGGAATTTGCCAGCAGAAACTGAAATCATGGCAGGGGTGCCCCAGAAGGAGATTCAGCCCTTGCCAAAGACAATACCCAAAGCAGAGAGAACAGGGAGAAATACCCTGTTCCCACCTTCCAGTTTCCTGCCATGGCCTCTCATAGCTCAAGGGAACCTGAGAAGCTACATGGGTCAGCTTCCTACAAACATAGGAGGGGTGGGCAGGGAATGGGTGTGTGAACAAATAAGCACCTGCCCAGTACACCTTTGAAACACCAGCTAAATTCAGACAAAGGAAGAGAGAGGACAGCGAAATAGGGACAGAGACAGAGAGACAGACAAAAACAGAAGGGCAGAAACAGAGATGGAGACAGAGACAGGGACAGACAGACACACAGAAAGACATACAGAGATATAGAGAAAGAGAGCTGAAATGAGAAACTCGGGAAAGGAATTGTCGAGGAGAAAATCCAACTTCCCACAATCAAAGGACACAGGGTTCTAGTTGGAAAGGTCTCACCAGGAGCCCAACACAATGAATAAACTTAAAAGTATAAATACAGACAATCAACATGAATTCATGTTTAGTTTAATATGTACACAGATGGATAGATATAAAGATGACTTTAGAAATAAATATGTGCCTACACAGGTTAGGTTAGTATATATACACATATTTTTTTTTATGTTTATTTATTTTTGAGACAAAGAGAGACAGAGCATGAACGGGGGAGGGTCAGAGAGAGGGAGACACAGAATCTGAAACAGGCTCCAGGCTCTGAGCTGTTAGCACAGAGCCCGACGCGGGGCTCGAACTCACGGACCGTGAGATCATGACCTGAGCCGAAGTCGGCCACTTAACCGACTGAGCCACCCAGGCGCCCCTATACACATATTTTCTAACTCTTGCTGAGAGATCCTGAGAGCAGTGACACCCCAAGAGAAACAAGTACACTCAGTGCCCAGATCTTGTTTTCTAATACCGTTCTCCAGTAAGAACCTAGGCTCTATGGAGAAATGACCAAATTTAGGGCTGGGACAAGGAAAATACAAAATGAACCCAGAACATTTTGTAGTACTAGAAATTAAGGAAGTGCTCAAAAACTACAGTAACAACAAAGGATGGGACATGTCAAAGGGACACCAGACCCAACTTGGAGGAGTTCCCAATGGCCAAAGCTGAAAAAAAGTGGTAAACAAAATAAATAATGTGGTATTGAATTACAACACAAAGTGTAAAATAAATATACATTTATACTTGTATAAATAAATTGGTTGAATAAATAAACAAAAGGGGGAGAAGCAACAAATCTTCACAGAAGAATTTCAAATAATAGAAGTAGACATGCTCCCTCTTTTGCAGAAGGTAGAGTTTATTTCCCTTCCCTGTCCCCTTTGACTTCGTGACTCACTTCCAAATAATACAATATGGAAAGGAGAAAAATAGTAACCTTACAATGGAGAAACCTGACAACACCTTAACCAAATGATCCAGGTTAACATCATCAGTAATAAGTTGTGTTGATATTATGTGTCTCCTGATATCATGTGATCAGAAGGACTTTCACCTCTGTGCTATCCTTCCCCAAATAGCAAACATCAGGCAAACCCAAACTGAGGGACATTCTGAAAAATACCTAGCCAGTACTCTTCACAAAGATAAAGGTCAAATACATACCATGGAAATACTAACCAAAAGAAAGTTAGTGTACTTATATTCATACCAGACAAAACAGACTTTAAGGCAAACAGTATTTCTAGAAATAGAGACTTTTCATAACGGTGAAATGTTCAATTTGCCAGGAAAATATAAAAATTCTAAATTTGTAGTTCTCAAATGTAGTTCTCAACATGAAAAGCTAAATAGGGGTGCCTGGGTGCCATAGTCGGTTAAGCATCTGACTTGATTTAAGCTCAGGTCATGATCTGATGGTTCTTGAGTTTGAGCCTTGTGTCAGGCGCTCTGTGCTGATAGTGCAGAGCCTGCTTGGGATCCCCTCTCTCCCTCTCCCTCTCTCTCAAAATAAATAAATAAACTTAAAAAAAGTAAAAAAAAAAAAAAAAAAAAAAAAAAAAGCTAAATAGAACTAGAAGGAAAAATAGTTGTGCCCACAATCATTACGAGCCATTTTACCATACTTCTCTCAGGAACTGATACAACAGACAAAATAGATCAGTGTGTGCTTTCTGGCCTTTTCTTTCTTCCTTCTTTCTGGTTTGTTAATTTATTAAAAAGTCAAAAATTAGCACTAGAAGCATGATTAGAAATAAGGGCAGAGGTGCCTGGCTGGTTTGGTCAGTGGAGCATGAGACTCTTGATCTTGGGATTTTGAGTTGGAGCCCATGTTGGGTACAGAGATTACTCAAAAAGATAATAAAATATTTTTTAAAGAAAAGAAGAAAGAAGGATATAAATACCAGGCAAAATAATTTTAGCACTCAGGTTAGGTGGCATTGGCAAGGGGAATTCACTTTTCATTATGAGCTCTGTGATGCTATTCGAACTTTTAAACCATTTTCATCTGTTGCTTTGGTAAAAATTAACAATTCAAAATAAAATTTTAAGTCATTGAATACATTTAAAAAATGTGGCAGAGTCAGATTAAGGGAGAATAGGAGCAAAGAGAACAGCCCAAAATATGCCTGTTAGAAGAAGTTTAGTACCAAGTAAAAAGTAGTGCTTCCCCAAGAAGCTAATTGTTGTTTATACAACGTGGTATTGTCATAGGAATAGAAGATCAGATCAATGGAGCAATGCATACTCGGGAAACAGACTCACATAAATATAGAATTTAATTTGTAATGAATGTGTCACATCTTAATTTTTTTTTAACATTTATTTGTTTTTGAGAGACAGAGAGAGACAGAGTGTGAACAGGGGAGGGGCAGAGAGAGAAGGAGACACAGAATCTAAATCAGGTTCCAAGCTCTGAACTGTTAGCACAGAGCCTGACATAGGGCTCAAACCCATGAACTGCAGATCATGACCTGAGCCGAAGCTGGATGCTTAACCAACTGAGCTACCCAGGCGCCCCGTGAATGTGTCATTTCTGACTGGTGGGGGAAAGGACACTATTCAACATGTGGTTTGGGGATAATAGGGTTTACATATGGGAAAAAACTAAATTAGGTTTGTACCTCATGCCATCAATATAAATACATTCCAGATGGAATACAGATCTAAAATGAAAATACAATTTTTTTTAGAAGTAAAAAGTAAGAGAATTAAAAAGGCATAAATACACACACATATACATATATATACACAAATATATATATATACATATATATATACACACACACACACACACATATATATATATATATATTATACACAAATACAATTTGGGGAGAAATAGGTTTTCACAAACAAGACACAGAGGCAAGGATGAGTATGGTAGCTACTGCATATGTATCAGGCTTTCCTTTCCTTCATTCTTCCATTACAAAACTCTTACAACCTGTGTGGAACACATTGTGAATAGTTTGGAATGACTAATCTGGCTATCAATATGTAATACATATTGGTCAGAGTGCTCATAACAGGTTAGCAGGCTCTCCTGGGATTGCTATGCCTGATCCATCATACAGTCCTTCTCTCTCCCTTTGGAACCATCAAATGTAAGAGTGGGCCATGTTTCCAACAAGGCAAAGGAAGCTTCAAAAGAAAGAAGGCCAGAGAACTCATTATACTAAGAGAAAAATTATCCTCATGATACTGTTGGAGTTATGATTCTACTCATGGCTCAGGACCAAATACATCTGGAATTCCCAATTTTGTGAGTCAATAAACTGTCTTTTTATTTGAACTAAATTGAGTTTGGTTTCCATCACTTTCAACCGAAGAACCATGTCTAATAATCCAAAAATGATATAGGTTAAGCTTGTTGATCTAGATCCCATAAAATTATAATCTTCTAAATAATGGCAAATATCATAGATAAAGTGAAAGACAAGTGGTGGATTGGTATAAATTATTTACAGTAAACAGTGGGCAAAAGATCAATGTCTAAAATATATAAAGAATGCCTACAACTCATTAAAGAAAAAATAAAATGACTCAAAGGAAACTGAGAAAAAGGTCTCGGTCAAAACTCTTTCCTTCGAAAGTGATAAAGCTTAACTCTTATTCTTTTAGCCAAAAAGGGGAATTTGTTGGTTCAAACAACTGAGAACCAAAAGGAGCAATATGCTTCAGGAATGGCAGGTTCCTGGTGCTTAGCTATTGCTAAAACAATTGCTTGTTCTCTCTCCCTCTCTTAGTTCTTTCTTTTTTATATATAGATTTCATTGTCACCCATTGGTCTCTTCACATGGCAGCAATATATTTTCTTGCAGCTGCAGGCTTGCCATCATTGCATCTGTCATCACTTCATCATTGCTTTGGTTTATTTTTGTTTTTAATTTTTTAATGTTTTTTCATTTCTGAGAGAGAGAGCATGAGCAGGGGAGGGGCAGAGAGAGAGACACACAGAATCTGAAGCAGGCTCCAGGCTCCAAGCTGTCAACACAAAGCCCATTGGGGGGCTTGAACCCACGAACCATGAGATCATGACCTGAGCCGAAGTCAGACACTTAACCGACTGAGCCACCCAGGCGCCCTATCATTGCTTTGGTTTTAAGTGTTATAAAACCCAACCCAAAGTGGTGTAAACAAAAAAGAGAACTCATTAGCATGTGAAATCAAAGAAGTAAAATCTAAGGTAAGACGGTCTTTGAGTGAAGCTTGAACCAAGAGCTCCAATAATGTCAAAGTAGGACATATTTCACCCTTCTGCAATGTCCTGCCTTCTGCTGTGTTGGTTTTATACGCAGGTCCTTCTCTCATAGCCCTAGGTCCTCCTCATCCTTGAGGCTCTCATTCCGGGGGGAAAAGAGATTTTCCTGTCTTAACCCATATTTCAATAGCTCTGACTGGGTCACAAGACCTCCCCACACAATTTCTGTGGCCATAGAATGTGATTGGTTAGAGTGGGTCATCTGTCCACCCATGGATTCAAAAAGAAGTCACCTTCACCCAAAGTAGAACTGAGAATAAGAGAAAGAAGTAGTCCCTTCTCCCTTCCTCCAAAGCCAAGAAGTAGAGTGAAGTACATTTTAGGGAGTGAACATGGAGCTACTATCATGCTCTTACATATAGCTCATAACCTTAGAGAAAAACAGATCTGCTTTTTCTGAGATGCCCACAAAGGCTCGAGCTCTGCTGGGGCCATGTGTCTCCCTTTGGCCAATCCATCATTGTGTCCCACTGAATGGGTGCTAGCTGGGCATCTAAGAAGCAGAGCCTGAGACTTGCACCTTAATAATTGAGGAGTATTCTTAGGAAAATCCTATTAGAGAATGAGGGAAGCAAGACAGTGTCAGGGAAGAAACTAGGCAAAGGTGAGGATCCAGCTGCTTTCTTGGGGGAGTTCTGATGCATAAACTACACTGCAGAATTGTCTTCCCCACCTTCCTGTGAGACAGAGGGGCTGTCTTTGTATCTCCTTTTAGATGTGGAATGCCTGTGGTGGGAGGGTATGCTATCCCAGCCAAATTGGCCCCCTCCTCCTAAGGGCAATTCTCTGAAGAAAAATGCAGCTGTGAGCCTCTAGTGGGCAATACTCACCTGAATTGGAGGATGGGAGCACTGACCAGTAAAGCAGATCTGACTGGGGCACCAACAGTAGCTACTACAATGACTACAGTGATCGGTCTGCTTGGGTCATTTGTATGTCCTGAGACAGAGGAGATGGACCTTTTGAGTGATGGTCCATCCCCCAGAGTCATATGCAATGGGAGAAGGGCGATTCTGAAAAGCATAATGAGATATTGTCTGCATTTTACTTCTTTAACTCACACACATGTGCCTACAATTAAAAAAATTTTTTTAGAGAGAGAGCACAAGTCAGGGATAGGGGCAGAGGGAGGGGGACAGAATCTTAAGCAGGCTCCATCTATGCTCAGCATGGAGTCCGACACGGGGCTCCATCCCACGACCCTGGGATCATGACCTGAGCCAAAATCAAGAGTTGGATGCTTAACCAACTGAGCCACCCAGGTGCCCCATGTGCTTACAATTTAAATGAATGTCCTCATTTACAGTAATGAAGCTACCTCACAAGTGATGAGAAATCTTCTGCGTTTTTGCAGCAGATGCTGTCACTGCCTTGCCCATATCCCCTTGTCCTTACCACTTTTGGGCATACTGACCTGGCTTCCAGCTGTCAGCATGTGCACTTCCTTGCATAATGGCTTTCTCTGATTATTCCCTACTCTGTCTTTGTCACTTACACAGGAGGCAAGAAGTGCAGAGGAAATAACATTTCTTCCTCCCTGGAAGCTGCTCTCAACCAATGACTGATGGGAGTTGATGTGTGAACATCCCAGCTCCCTTACTCCTTGTAGTGGAGTAAAACTATGATGCATGTTCTATACTGGCTCCCGAGTTTCCCATGCGATTAAGTCCCAATTGTACACAATGGTAACTGGATTGAAAGTGCACCCTATATTGGTTGCCTTACTTTCTCTGTCTTACTTTCCCACTCTCCTACCAGTCTTTTCTTTTTATCTCCCAAATAAACTACTTGCAGTCAAGTCTTTGTCTCAGGATATGCTGCTGGGGACACAGAAATTAAAATATCCCCTCCCCAAACAGAAATAGCTCAAGTCATGCCCTGCTGTTGCAAGAAGGTGTGTGTGCGTGCAAGGGGGGTTCCTTCAGTTGTGAGCTGGCTGCCTTCTTCTAATTTAGATCTGGATGTGGCTCTCCAGGGTCTAGCAACATACAAAGAACACTCACAAACAAACAAGCATATTGTTGGAAGAGGGGTGGAAGAACCTCCTTCAAAAAAAAAACCCCTCACATTTGGAACAGGAAAGAAAGAGAGAACATCAAGGAGTAGTCACCAGTTCCCAGCACACATGATTCCCCTGCAAGACAAGAGCAGTGAGTGCTCTGTGCTTTGGCAGCAGACAACTGCCTTGCTCAGTCCACCTCACTGTTTTCAGGCTACTCTCTGTGCTCACCTCCCTTATTCACTGTCCTCCATGGCCACATCTAAAGGGTTCCTTGGATGGATTCCTTTTCTGAACTCTGTACATTATGAGCAGCTCACTTCCTGTTGATGTGAGATCTGAAGCCCGAGGATGCTTTAAGGTAGTGTCAGTCATACTTGTCTGATCATAAGACTCACTTGGAATGCTTATTAAATACATAAATTTTGTGGCGCCTGGGTGGCTCAGTCGGTTAAGCGTCCGACTTCAGCTCAGGTCATGACCTCACAGTCTGTGAGTTCGAGCCCTGCGTCGGGCTCCGCGCTGACAGCTCAGACCCTGGAGCCTGCTTCCGATTCTGTGTCTCCCTCTCTCTCTGCCCCTCCCCTGCTCACAATCTGTCTCTCTCTCTCAAAAATAAATAAACATCAAAAAAAAAAAATTAAAAAAATACATAAATTCCTAGCACTGCTCTTTACCTTTCTGAAGGAGAAGATCCCAGAAACTTGTCTTTGCCTGGATTTCCTAGAGAACGGAGCAAAAGGCAAAGACTTCTTGGTAGGATATTAATGGGAGGTGCTATCCTAGAGCAAAAGTTAGAGTCAAGCGGAAGGAAGAAAAGCACTACAAGAAGGTATATTATTGAGCTCCCTGTAGCTTCAAGAAACCATCCTTGGTTGCTAAGTTACAGAGAAGTCTTCTTAAAAAGTTATGCAAACCCACCATGTTTTGAAATGGCCCACTGTGGGGTGAGAGGGAAAGATTATTTGCTGGTTCCTCCCTGTCTCTTACCTTGCATTGGCCCAAGTTCACCCACGGGGTGTTAACTCCCGCATGGCCTGGGATTCGTTCCCACTCTTGCAGAAGGGAAGGCCAAGTTCCTTGACTGACAGGCTCACGAAATCATGGGTGGTGGGAGAATAGCAGCTTCCTCAAATGTGGAAATGCAGGCAGACAACAATTAATTCATAGAATTTGAAGGTCACAGGTGAAGGGGTGATATTCAATATATTTAACAATAAATACACAGGCATAGCTGAATGAGAAATTATTATAGGTATTATAGGATAAACCAAGATTCTGGGCTGCCTGGGTGGCTTAGTTGATTAAGTGTCCAACTCATAATTTCAGCTCTCGTCATGATCTCGTGGTTCTCAGGATCCAGTCCTGTGTTGGACTCTGCACTGACAGTGTGGAACATGCTTGGGATTCTCTTTCCCCCCTCTCTCAGCCCCTCCCCCACTCATGTGCATGTGCGCATGTGCCCACACACTCTCTCTCTCACTCTCTTAATTAATTAAAAAACAAATCAACCAAGATTCTCACTACAGGACAAAAGAGATACAAACATAAACTCCCAAGAAGTATAACTCTGTAGTCCTAAATTTGAATTTATAGCACCAGTGTGAACCTAAGGTATATTTTCTCCCAAAATAAAAATGATTATTTTCTAGCTCTGTATACTTAAAAAAACAAAAACAAAAACTAAGTCACTGGGAATAAGTACCCCTAGCATCAAGATCGTGGTCTCTAAATACTATTTGTCTCTAAAAGGAATAAGGATACTTAAAGAAATGTCTGCTTTCATATTTGAAGCAGAAAATGTACAAGAAGAGCCTGTAACATCTTGTATTTGAAATGAAAACAAACAAAACCAAACAGACAAACCTATAGAACACTACTGTAGGAAACAACCATTAACATATGGGAAAATTTGAACATCAAAAAGAATAGTAACTACAATGAACTGAAAGACATCAGATATGTTGTTTGTGAATCTACAATGACATTCAAAACAATAAAAACAACAAAATCCTTTGGTCAACTTTGGAGGATGCCAGGGAATCGTTTCATTATCCTGTATACTGGTGCACAAAGGCAAATACTGGTGCACAAAAACACTATGCTTTTACCGTATGAACTACACCTCAGAGTAACTAAATAGTTGACAAGGGAATGTTATTCTTTATAGAACAATTACAACTGATAAACATATAAAGGAGAATAGATTAAAATGAAATACTAGAGGGGCACCTGGATGGCTCAGTGGGTTAAGCGTCTGACTCTTGATCTCAGCTCAGGTCTTAATCTCAGGGTTGTGAGTTCAAGCCCCATGTTAGGTTCCACACTGGGCGTGAAGCCTACTGAAAAGATGAATCAAAATAAAATAAAATGAAATACTAGAAATAGTAAATATTAGAACTAATGCAAAACAGTGGTTCTAGGCTAGTTCTGTCAAATATAACATTCTGTGATAATGGAAAAATTCTATATTTGCATTGTTCAACAGAGTAGCCACTGCAGCTGTTGAGAACTTAAATGTAGCTAGTGTGACCAAGGAATTAAATTTCTTTTTTAAAATTTTTTCCCCAAATTTTTATTTAAATTCTAGTTAGTTAACACAGAGTGAAGTATTGGCTTCAGGAGTAAAATTCAGTGATTTCTCACTTACACACAACACCCAGTGTTCATCACAACAAGAGCTCTCCTAATACCCACCATCCATCTAGTCCACCCCCACCCACCTCCCTCTAGCAACCTTCAGTTTGTTTTCTATTGTTAAGAGTCTCTTGTGATTTGTTTCCCTCTCTTCCCCTGCCTCCTGTATGTTCATCTGTTTTGTTTCTTAAATTCTACATATGAGTGAAATTATATGTGGTATTTGTCTTTCGCTTATTTCATTTAGCATAATACACTCTAGCTCCATCCACATCATTGCAAATGGCAAGATTTCATTCTTTCTGATAGCTAAGTAGTATTCCATCATGTATATATATATACCACATCTTCTTTATCCATTCATCAGTTGATGGACATTTGGGCTCTTTCCATAGTTTGGCTATTGTTGATAATGCTGCTATAAACATTGGGGTGCATGTATTTTTGAATCTTTATTTTTGTATCCTTCAAGTAAATACCTAAGTAAATACCTATCTGAGTTAAATACTCAAAAGTTCTCCATAGTGGGGCATCTGGGTGGCTCAGTCGCTTAAGCACTCAACTTCAGCTCAGGTCAAGATCTCATGGTTCATGAGTTTGAGCCCCACACTGTCAGATTCTCTCTCCTTCCCTCTCTCTCTGCCCCTCCCAGACTCATGCTTTGTCTCTAAAAAATAAATATATGAACTTAAAAAAAAAAGTTCATCATACTGTTCTCCAGAGTGGCTGCACCAGTTTGTATTCCCACCAACAGTGCAAGAGGGTTCCCCTTTCTCTGCATCCTCCACAACACCTGCTGTTTCTTGTGTTGTTAGTTTTAGCCATTCTGACAGGTGTGAGGTGGTATCTCATTGTGGTTTTGATTTGTATTTCCCTAATAATGAATGATGTCGAGCATTTTTTCATGTGTCTGTCAGCCATCTGGATGTCTTCTTCTTTGGACAAGTGTCTATTCATGTCTTCTCCCCATTTCCTCACTGGATTATTTGTTTTTTGGGGGTTGAGTTTGACAAGTTCTTTAGAAATTTTGGATACCAACCCTTTTTCAGATATGCCATTGGCAAATATCTCCTCCCATTCCATAGCCTGCCCTTTAGTTTTGTTGATTGTTTCCTTAGCTGTGCAGAAGATTTTATCTTGAGGAAGTCCCAATAGTTCATTTTTGCTTTTGTTTTCCTTGCCTCCAGAGAATTGTCAAGTAAGAAGTTGCTGCGGCTCAGGTCAAAGAGGTTGTTGCCTGTGTTCTCCTCTAGGATTTTGATGGTTTCCGGTCTCACATTTAGGTCTTTCATCTATTTTGAATTTATTTTTGTGTATGGTGCAAGAAAGTGGTCCAGATTCATTCTTCTGCATGTTGCTGTCCAGTTTTCCCCACACCATTTGTTAAAGATACTTTTTTCCATTGGATAGTCTTTTCTGCTTTGTTGAAGATTAGTTGGTCATACATCTGTGGGCCCATTTCTGGGTTCTCTGTTCTGTTCCATTGATCTATGTGTCTGTTTTTGTGCCAGTACCATACTGTCTTGATGATTACAGCTTTGTAATAAGACTTGAAGTCCAGAATCGTGATGCCTCCTGCTTTGCTTTTCTTTTTCAGGATTTCTTTGGCTATTTGGGGGAAGGGAGGATTAAATTTCTAATTTTGTTCCATTTTCATTACATTTAAATAGCTACATGTAGCTAGTTGCTATTGTATTGAACAGTACAGTTCTAGGGCATGATTATCTTGGGCTGCTAAAATTCTTAGGTGAGAGACTAGTGGGGAATTTATAATGGGGAGATTAGAATTACTACCCCTAAATTTACTGATCAATTTTAAAATCACAAAAAGAGACAGACGTTATGTATTCTAATTAGATGCAATGGGGAGTATGTAACACCACCCATGAAACATTCTTGCCAAAAATATCAAACCTAAATCTGATCCAGCTTCTAGATCTAACTACCAGTTTTGGAAATACAGAGAACAGGAGAATATGATACACACCATAGCAAGAGAGGTCAGCAAAATCTAGAATGTGGTAAACTCCTCAGAACAAACAATATGATTTATTATGATAATAAAATAATTGCAAGGGAGGGGCACCTAGGTGTCTCAGTCTGTTAAGCATCCGATTCCATTTTAGCTCAGGTCATGATCTCATGGTTTGAGCCCTGAATTGGGCTATGAGTTGACAGTGAAAAGCCTGCTTGGGATTCTCTGTCCCCCTCTCTCTCTGCCCCTCCCCTGCTCATGCTTTTTTTTTCTCTCTCTCAAAATAAATAAATAAACTTAAAAAAATAGTAATTGCAAGGGAGAAGTGGGAGAGGATGAAAGCTACAGATCAGAGAGACCCTATTTGGGACCAACTGTGTCTTAGTCTGGTGCCCCCCCAAGCAGAACCTGATTAAAAAAAACAAAAACAATGGGGCGCCTGGGTGGCGCAGTCGGTTAAGCGTCTGACTTCAGCCAGGTCACGATCTCGCGGTCCGGGAGTTCGAGCCCCGCGTCAGGCTCTGGGCTGATGGCTCAGAGCCTGGAGCCTGTTTCCGATTCTGTGTCTCCCTCTCTCTCTGCCCCTCCCCCGTTCATGCTCTGTCTCTCTCTGTCCCAAAAATAAATAAACATTGAAAAAAAAATTAAAAAAAAAAAAAAGCAAAAAACAAAACTATGTGCAATACTTTATTCAATACTTTATTGAAGAGTGTGATCTCAGAGGGCAGGAATGAGGGACAATAAATGAAAAAGGGAAGCACAAGAAGGCATGATCAAGTTGGCTACCATGAAGAGTGATTTCTTAATTCCACAGACCTTGTGAGAAGTTACATATACTGGGTCTTCAGACTGTCGATCTCGGGATGAAAAGGAAAGCAGTTGTCCATTGGTCAAAGTTTGCCTCAAAGAGTTTTAAGTGCCTGGCACTTTTGGGTTGTGCATGCCAGGCGGGTTTCTACAGTATTCCACACTGCAGCATTAAAGAGAAGCCCTGAAGCTGTGCCAGGCCACACCTGTGTGCAGCTGGTTGGAGCCTGTGCAGAACTGATATGGGCAGCAAAGTCTGGATTAAATGACAGGTGAGCCTGAGGGTATCTGGAGTTATGCACAGAGATGTCTGATATAAACTATTAAAAAAAAAGCGGGGGGGGGGGAGTGGGACAGGGAGAGAGAGGGAGAGAAGGAGAGGGAATGAATCAGGGGAACTTGAATGCTATTGAATTTTGACTGAACGTCTTTGGTGACCTTAAGGAATTATTGTTAACTTTTTGTGTGATTATGGTATGGTGTTTATGACATTTTTTTCAAGGCTTATCTTTTAGAAATCCATACTAAAGGATTTGTACATGAAACAATATGATGTCTGGAATTTTCTTCAAAAGAATCCAGTTTTTAAGGGAGAGTAGATGGAGGCATAGCTGAAACAAGATTGGCCATGAGTTATATGCTGATTTTGAAAACATCCACTAACTTTGAACTTAATTTCTCTCCCCTTGAATGTGGATGGGACTTAGTGACTTGTTTCTAATGAACACAATGTGGTAGAAGTGATCTTGTGTGTCTTCCAAGACTGTGTAATAAAAGTCATTGCAACTGCCACCTTGCGCTCTTTTGGATCATTTGTTCTGGGAGAAGCCAGCTACCCTGCTGTGAAGACACTTCAGCTGCTCTGCGGAGAGGGCCACGTGGCAAGAAACAGATGCTTCCTGGCAACACTTTACCAGCCAGAGGTGAGGGTCACCTTGGAACAGATCCTTTAGCCCCAGCTAAGGCTTCAGATATCTGCAGGCCAGGCAGACAACATGACCACAGGCTCATGACAAATCCTAAGACAGAACCGCCCAGTTAAGCCACTCCTAAAATCCTGACTCTCGGAAACTGTGCAAGATAATAAATGTTTATTACTGTTTAAATATGTTAAGTTTTGGGGTAATTTGTTACACAGCAGTGGTCAACTGAAATAAATTAATAATTGTTGAAGCTGAGTGTTGAGTTCATTGTAGGATTCTGTTTTTGTATATGTCAAACTACATTTTCTTTTTTATTATTTTTAGAGAGAGAGAGTGTGTGAGTAGGGGAGATGGGCGGAGGGGGAGAGAGAAAGAATCTTAAGCAGGCTCCACACTCAGCACTAAGCCTGATGCAGGGCTCGATCCCATGATCCTGGGAACATGACCTGAGTCGAAATCAAGAGTCGGATGCGCAACCAACTGAGCCCCCCAGGTGGCCCTGTTTGGCATTTTCCATGATAAAAATTAAATACTGAATTCCTATATTGCATCTTCATGTTAAGTCATTTCCAAGTGGATTAAAGACTATCTGTCAGGGGTGCCTAGGTGGCTCAATCGGCTGGGCATCCGACTTCAACTCAGGTCATGATTTTGCCATTTCCAAGTTCGAGCCCTGCATCCGTCTCTGTGCTGACAGCTTGGAGCCTGGAGCCTGTTTCAGATTCTGTTTCCGTCTCTCTCTGCCCCTCCCCGACTCATGCTATGTCTCTCTCTCTCTCTCTCTCTCTCTCTCTCTCTCTCTCAAACATTAAAAAAAAAAAAACAAAACTATCTGTAAAAAGCAAAAATTCCTGGTAAATTATCATCTCTTTAACCTCAACGTAGGAAAGGATTTCTTAAACAAGACATGAAAAGCACAGACTACCAGGGCTCCTGGGAAGCTCAGTCAGTTAAGAGTCTGACTCTTGATTTTGGCTCAGGTCATGATCTCACTGTCATGAGATTGAGTCCCTTCAGGGCCTCAATGGCCCTGGCCGTGGAGCCTGTTTAAGATTCTCTCTCTCCCTCTGCCCCTCCCCTGCTCATAGGCGTGCTCCCTCTCTCTCTCTCAAGAAAAAAAAAAGAAAGAAAATCACAGACTATTGAGAAAAGATTGATAAATTTATATACATTAAAGATAACTATTTATTAGATGATACTATAAAGAAAGTGGTATTTGTTACACATATAATGAAGAAAGGACTAGTATCTGAACATAGAAGTGACACTCACAAATCCATAAGAAAAAGAAGCAATTCAATAGAAAAGTGGGCAAAGGATATGAATGCTCACTTCACAGAAGGGGAGACCTAAATGGTCAATAAACAAATAAAAAACTGATCAACCAGTGTCTCTATCTCTGTGTTGGTCCCCTCAGTAATTAACACTCTCTCCCCTAGCAGATATTAACAATGGCTGACTGGAGTTGGTATATAAATACCTGGAAACACCCTTGCCCCCTTGCCTCTCTGAGACATGTGTCCTGTACCACTTCCCAGAGTTCCCTCTGTGGAATTTCCCTGTGGAATGGCTCACACTAGTCACTGACTAATAACACATTCTGTATTGATTTTCTTCCCTTCCCTGTTTCACTTCCCTACTCTCCTGTTTCCTGGGATTACATCCCACATTAACCTTGAATTCTTGCCTCAGGGCTTTCTTTCCGGGGAACCTAAGCTAATAGAAGAGTGTTCAAGCTTCCTTGCCAGTATCAGACAGTCTTGAGCCCTGGCAATTCTGTGAGAATTTCATGCACAAAAAGAAGCTATAGCCTTGAAATGCATATGGGAGAAAGGGGTCTGATGGCTCCAAACAAACCCTGAGGGTGGGAGGCTCAGACCAGTGGCCATAGGAATACACTTCAAAGCTACCCCAAGCCCAGGACTCTTGCAGGTCTGCTTTCTTTCTGTCCTCTTTCAACTCTGTATGTAATCAATGCCCTTGGCCCTGAGTTCATAGCTAAACTTTCCCTGTTGCTTGAGTCATTTTTGATATGCTGATCTGGCTTTAGCCTGTTTAACTTGGTAAATAAACACTGCAATCTGGGCCATATCTCTAGCCACAGACCATGCTTTTGGTGAGCTGGTTCTGTACACAGGGTTATCTGCTACCCCTCCTCCATACTGGGGTTCTGGCCGCGGTCATAGTACAAGTGAACACAAGAACCACCTCCCTGTAATGAAGGCTGCATTGCTGCCAGTGGCTTCTCAGATGATGGGAGTTTATGCCAATGGCTTGGCAGCAACATGAGATGGGGACCTCTGTGTGCGCATCGGAAGCCTTGATCACAACACTGGCAGCAGTTTATATCAGTGCCTTGGGCAAGCACTAGCAATAGAGACGGTGTTTCTGGCTGCACCAGCACAGTGGCCTTTCATGGGAGCCAGCTTAGAGAGTTGGTTTCTCTATGAGCCAAAGCAGGAAACAAGGAAATGGACATCTTCCACGGGTTTGCCATACTGTCTCAGTGGTAGTATCTTCTGTTATGGTGTTGGGTATATTTAGGGGGACTTCCAAATTCTTGTGGCCTGTGTTAATTACCTACTGCTGTAAGACAAACTGCCCCCAAATTTAGTGGCCTACAACAATTTATTATCTTCACAGTTTCTATGGGTCAGAAATTCAGGAACAGTTTGACTAGGCAATTCTGGCTCAGGGTCTTTTGTGAGGTCTCAGTCAAGATGTTGGCCAGGACTGGCATCATCTGAAGCCCTGACAGGGGCCAAAGGATCCATTTCCAAGTTGTCTTACACACGTCTGGTAAGTATGTGCTGGTTCTTGGTGGCAGGTTCCCGTTCCTCCCCACCTGTGCCTCTCCACAGGCTGCTCAAGTGTCCTCATGACATGATGGCTGGCTTCCTCCAAAGCAAATGAAGATAGAAGGACAGGGAGGAGAGGGAGAGGGAGAATGTGAAGGAGAGGAAGAAGGGAAGGAGAAACTATCCTTTGTATGACCTAGCCTCAGAATATACATAGTATAATTCTACCACATTGAAGTTGTTAGAAGAGAGTCACTAAGTCTGGCCTTTATTCTACAGAGAGGAATTAAACTCCAACTTTTAATGAGAATATCAAAGAATTTGTGGAAATTTATTAAAAAAATTTTTTTTCAATGTTTATTTTTGAGAGAGAGAGAGAGAGAGAGAGAGAGAGACAGACAGAATATGAGCTGGGGAGGGGCAGAGACAGAGAGGGAGACAGAGAATCCAAAGCAGGCTCCAGGCTCTGAGCTGTCAGCACAGAGCCCGATGCAGGGCTCAAACTCACAAGCCATGAGATCATGACCTGAGCCGAAGTTGGACGCTCAACTGACTGAGCCACCCAGGCACCCCTGTGGACATTTCTTTTAAAGCACCATCTTGTTTTTAAGTTTAATAACTAATTGTAACTTGGATTATAAGGTTTTTTTCAAGTCCTCTGTCCTTTGAGTTGCTATAAAGGCCACTTCCTGTATTTGTGGCGCTTACCTATGGCAGCCACCAGGAGCTCTGACAACAGCTAAGGGGGCTAATCCTATGCTCCCAGATCAAGGATCCCTGAACATTTACTTGTAAAGCCTCCCAAGTACTATAGGGATCTCATGTTTGTAAGTTGACCTATCCTTCACACGGGAGCTACCATTGCTACCATTGTGTTTGTTCCAAACCCTCAGGATCAACCTTTTTCACAGGCAATATAGTACCTTACATGTTAGGTAAGATTCTGATATCTATAATTAGGGAATTGCTTTGTTCCAAATAGATGAAGAGTATAAGAAGATCCTTGACATAAAAAATGTTGATTTTTCCAATAGTACAGAGTGAAGTCTCTTGATACTTAGGGAAGGTCAGACAGCTTGATCAGATAGATCTTACCAGGGCGGCATTCATCCTTACAATCCAGTGCTCCATAAATATTTGTTGTATACAGTAGACTGATCCCCCTCCCAAATTTTTGTTTGGATCTTTCTTATGGCTGTAAGTGTTAGCTGGCTGCCAAATGAGATTTGTATACAAAACAATGCCTTCTTGTCTCAAGGTGGAATCAACTCTTAGATACAATCTATGTCTCAAGGCTCTCCATAGGTTTAGGCTGCCGCTTGACTCCAGATAAGACCACATCTTTGCTTAGCTCCCTTCCCTATCTGTCCTGCTTCCTTCATTGCCTTTCTCCAGAGAGCACTCTCATAATAAATCCTGTTTCGGGCTCTGCTTCTAAGGAAACTGACCTAAGACAATGCATGAGTAAAAGCCAAACAATTGTTAAAAACATCCATGTCCATGACCTGGAGACAATGCAAAGATATAGAAAATGATGACATGAAATTAGAGAGAGCAAAGGGCATACAAACAGAGAGAATGCCTTTCCTGAGTTTAAAAAAAAAAAAAAAAAAAAGAAGGAAAAAATGGGCAGAGGTAACTTCAAACCATCTTAGTGGATACAAACCTCCTTGGCCACGCAGTTGGTGAGGACTCTGTTATGTGGAGTCTGGACTAAAAGCAGTTCCAGGAATTTTTTGCCATTGGAATTCCTTGCCATTAACATTAAAATTTCTAGGTCCTGGAAGTGGCCACCTTGAAAGGACTAGTGGAGAAAAAGATGGTGTGGGATTTCAGATAGAACAGTCATAGAGTGTTGGTGGTAAGGTGTAAGGAGTCCAGCAGACAAGCTTCTGGAGCTACAATGACCCTTTTCAGGAAGAATGACCCAACGATCAGAACCCTCTGTGTATTATATATAAATGACTCATTGTACATCCTATATGTATATACAATTATACAGCCATTGTTAATCAAGTTTACCTTAAAGACTTATTCTTATCTTTGGAGGCAGGAAGTTACAGAGTATTTTGGGAATTTATTGCAGTCCTAAAACAAACCATCCCCAAACTTAGTGGCTTAGAGAAGTACATTTATTTATTTTGCTCATGTATCCGCAGTTTGGGTGGGTTAGCAGAGGTGGCACCCCCTCTGCTTCATTAGTGTCTGGGGCCTTAACTGGGAAGAACCGAACGGCTAGGGTCTGGAATGGCTGCGGCTGCTTCCTTGCAATATGGCAGTATCAGATTAGCTGGGCTTCTTTTATGGCAGCTGGATTTCCTCAGAGCAAGTGTTTGAAGGCACTCAGAAAGAAGCAGCAAAACTTCTTGGACCTTGACTCAGAAGTTTCAGTATTTCACTTCCACCACAGTCTACTGGTGCAACAAACACTAAGACCAGCCCAGATTCAAGGAGTTGGGGGAATTAGTCCCCATCTTTCCATGGAAGGAGTGCAAAACAATTTGTAGCCATCTTTAATTCCACCATGCAAAAGTATAAAGTGCAGGAGACTGACAACATTAAAGGAGAAAGAAGATTGCAGTATTTCCCTGCATAGTCAAGGTAAGATTTTGTTTGTTTTTTATTAAAAAATTTTTTTTAGCGTTTATTCATTTTTGAGATACAGAGAGACAGAGTGTGAGCGGGCAGGGGCAGAGAGAGGGAGACACAGAATCTGAAGCAGGCTCCACGCTCTGAGCTGTCAGCACAGAGCCCGACATGGGGCTCGAACTCACGAACTGCTAGATCAGGACCTGAGTGGAAGTCGGACGCTTAACCGACTGAGCCACTCAGGCGTCCCAGATTTTGTTTTTTTAAGGCAAGATCATTTGAGCAAAACATGGCTAAGGAAAGAGAACCAGAGAAGGGAGTAGATTAAAGAGGAAAACATTTGCTGTAGCAAGGTTCTAGGGCAGCCATATTGCTGCCCTGTGGACGCAAACCATTTTCTCTTACCTCTGAGTATTCGTAAAATTATGTGAAACTTCACAGCCTGGCTTCAGTTTTGCTGTGAAGAAAGAAGGGAAAGTCTGGTTCCATTTCTGGCCTGGGGGAGTAGGGACAGCAGTGCTTCCTGAAGCCAGGGCATAGCTTCATGTAAGCCACCTCCATCTGACTGGGTTCTTGCCAGAGGGTAGGGCCATGTCTTCCATCCCCACCTCATTCTACACAGCCCCTATAGGACACTGCAGCAAAAACCACCGGCAAACCAGAATGCCTGTGGTAGGGCCTAAGCTGAACAATGTGTTTTGTGCAACAATAGGAGGGATGTGTGGGTGGAGAGCTGAGGGCGGAGACTGGTGGGCTGTTAGGCTTCACCTGCCTTGAAGTGGATACACAGGAAGGTAGGTCAGGACCTAGGTATGGGTACGGGGGTATATTCTAGAATTCTGAGCTCTAAGGTAAAGCAAAAGTGGATTTCTTTGTTTCCCAGGGACTGCAGGGTGCTCAAACTCTGAGCTGACCCAGGAATATTCCTCACAACACAAGGCTTATGTCAGACAATGTCTGGTTATCTAGTGCTGAGTAATAAACCTCTCCAAAACTTAGAGGCTTCAACTGACAACCAGTTTCTCTCTCAGGATTTTGGAAAAGGCACAGGAGGAAAGACTTACCTCTGTCCCAGGTAATGAGGAACAGCTCAGATGGCTGGGACAACCTAGGTGGCTTCTTCCCTCAATGACTGGTCCCTCAGCTGGGATGGGTTCACCAGGTACATGTGTCTGGGACTTCACTTCTTGGTGGTAACTGGGTCTCGACTTCTCCATGTCTCAGGGCCTTTCCCTCTCTATGTCTCTGTGTCATCTTTCTACAGCAAGGTGGAAGAGGGGGAGCAGCTCAGGATTATCAAAATCAAAATCAAGGTTACCAGGTATTCTCAAAAGCTCGTATCTGTAATTGGCACAGTCACTTCTGCCACCTTCTGCCATTGGTTACATCGAATCACAGGTCCAGTCCAGATTCCAGGGTTGACGACCACACAAGGTTACACTGTCAGGAGGCTTGTTTCACTGGGGCCACCAAAGTAACAAACTACCTGACAAGAAGGGCTCTAGGTGCAGATGTGTGCGGTGGGCTGAGGGTGCTGGACTCTCTTAAGAGGTATTTGAGAACATATAGTGCAAAGTAAGATAACCCCAAATTTCCTCCCCAGAATTAAGGGTGGGGGCTCTGGTCGGCCACTGGATCGGCCTGAATCAAGGAAGCTGAACTCTTCACTCAAGAGTACTGGGCATTTATTGCGCGCATAGCCTATGCGCTGGGGTTAATACACATGTTACTTCGTTGTCCCGACTTTACAGAGGGGAAAGCAGAGGCTGGTGCGCAGCACTCTTTCTACAGTACCGCACACCACGACGAAGCCTTCTAGGCCCCTTCTGCCCCGCAGGTAGTCCCCCGCAGGCAGAGCGATGACACACGCCGGGGTCTCCGGAAGGGCAGTCCTCAACACAGCCGGCTTTGCTAGCAGAGCGGACGGCTCCCAGGCAGACAACGGTAAGAGGCTGCCTCAGGGAGGCTAACCTGTCCCCGGGGCACCGAGAGAAGGCTAAGAACCGGAGCGCAAAGGCGCCTCTGACCCGAGGGGGAAGGGGTCTCAGCAAGCGGTAGACCAAGGGTCAGACACCCGCCTCCAAGGCCGCGTGTGCGAGAGGACGGCCCGCGCGCCGCGCACCGCCCACGCACGCACGCACCGCTCCGCCTACCGCGCAGCTCTGGCCCCGCCCCCTGGATTGACCGCCCGAGCCACCGTCCGCACAGCCCCGCCCCGCACGGCCAGGCAAAGCGGAGCCGGCCGTGCGGTGTGTGTATGTGTTCGCGGGGCGCCGTCTCAGCCCCGGGAAGATGGTGGCGGCGGCGGCGGCGACTAAGGCGAGGCTGAGGAGCAGGACGGCGGCGACAGCGCTTGCGGGCAGGAACGGCGGGCAGCGCTGGGACTGGGACGCGACCGGGGCTGGGAGGCCGGGGCTGGGGGCCGGGCTGCGCCTCCCGCGGCTGCTGCTGCTGCTGCTGCTGCTGCTGCTCCCGCCGCCGCTGCTGCTGCTGCCCTGGGCGGCCGAGGCCGCGGCAGCGGCGTCGGCGGTGTCGGGCTCAGCCGCAGCCGAGGCCAAGGAATGTGACCGACCCTGTGTCAACGGCGGCCGCTGCAACCCTGGCACCGGCCAGTGCGTGTGTCCCACCGGCTGGGTGGGCGAGCAATGCCAGCACTGCGGGGGCCGCTTCAGGTGAGTGGGGGGTGGTGTTGGAGGGTCAGGCCCAGAGGGAGACTGAGGCTAAGGGGCGCCGAGATGGCTCCAGGCCGGAGGCAGATGCCGGACAGTAAGTGGGGAGGGTACGGCCGCTCCTCGGTGTTTGAGGACCATTTGCTTCTGAGGAGATCATCGTCTCTGGCCTAGGGTTGTCTTGTACTGGAAGATGAAAAGGTTCGAGGCACGGGTGGAGGCACTACAGAGGGATTTGGGTGCGGCGGGTACATGAGAAGAAAGCTTAGGGTCCCAAAGAGTATCAAAGCCAGTCCTTGAAACTGGGCCGCTTTCGGATAAACGGGGTATAAAAGAAAAGAGAGCTAGTCTTTAAGTAACACTTCGTTTTAACGTCTCCTTGTTCCCTAGGGCCTGATGAGTTCTCCGACTCATTGGAGATGTAGGGTACTCTGAAGAAACAGGGCCCTGGAAGTGATTTGTTGGCTGGAGATAGAAGGAAAAGGTTAGGATTGTGAGATATTAGAGATATAATCAGTGGTTGTTGGCTAGAGGAAAGTGAAGAGACTCGCCTTTTGAAGCTCACTAGAGGTGGCTGATTGGAACAGGATGGAGAGGGCATAGAAGGAGGTTCCTGTATGCCCTGGTTTCTGGAGAATATGGAGTTCTGAGTTGGCCTGGTTTGGGACAGTACCTCCTGGAGAGATCATTTATTCATTAATTAAAAGTTATCTATTATTTGCTTCAGTTGTGAAAGGATTTCCAGGTAATGCACACAAACAAATAGATTAGCTAGACTTTGACCTAGTCCACCTGGAATTTGGAATACAGTAAAAGAAAGATAGTACACAAATGACCCTAGTCACAAGGACTACGGAGTCATTCATGCCTTTGGCAGATTTTACTAAACATTTTTGATGTCAGATGTGGAGGAGTGGGGAAATATGGAACCCAAGACAGAGGGTCCCTGCTCTCATGGATCTTATGTTCCAGTGGGGGAGATAGGCAATTAATAAGTAAATAAGCAAATAAGTAAAGAAAAAATGAACAAGATAATTTCAGATAATAGTAAAATGCTGTCAAGAAAATAACACAGGATGACCTGATAGAAAATTATAACCAGCGAGTAACTTTAGGAGGAACTCTCATTTGAAGTGACATTTGATCAGACCTAAATGAAATAATGGAGAATCTGTGGGAATTCAGGGAGGGAGGTTGTGACTAGCTGGGGGAATGCAAAGAAGACTTCGAGGAAGAAGCGACATTGGGTTTGAGCATTTGAAGAAAAATAGGATTTGGAAATGTATAGCTGGGAAAAAAAAAATTACAGATGGGAGGAAGGATGCAAGCAAAATTGTGGAGCCCAGAAAGCAAAGTATTGCTGGTACCAGGGTGTATAGAAGAGAGCTGTGAGAGGGATGTTTGGAATGGTAGAACTGTAGACTCATGTAATGTCAGATCTGCAGGGGAACTCAGAAACATTGAGGAGATGAGCTGTTTATTGTTAGGGAGTAACCAAGTGATTTCATGACCTGTGTGTAGTGGGGGCTGGCCTTGTAACTTCTTTTTTTTTTTTAAAGTTCATTTTTGAGAGAGATAATGCACAGGAGGGACAGAGAGAGAGGGAGAGAGAGAGGGAATCCGAAGCAGGCTCCAAGCCATCAGCACAGAGCCCGATGTGGGGCTTGATCCTGTGAACCGGGAGATCATGACCTTAGCCAAAATCCAAGAGTCAGATGCTTAACCAACTGAGCCAACCAGTCGCCCTGTGGCCTTGTAACTTAGGGTGTTCTGATTTATGAATTACATTAATTGACTCATATTTGTTGAGGGCTCCTCTGGGGTAAGTTGTGAGATACAGTGGCAAACAAGACCAACATAGTCCTGCTCTTATGGAGCTTACATTCTAGCTTGGGAATAGGAAATCTAATAACCGATTTATTATTATTTTGCTTGAGGCTATGGAAGAAAGGATAGAGGACAAACAGAGGACTTAGTTTGGAATGGTAAGGCTAGTGGCTGAATAAGTGACTTCTGAGTTGAGATTTGAAGGGTAGGATAGCACTGCCTATGTGAGGAGTGGGGTGCTAAAGGGCCAGCATGTCCAGAGGCTTGGGATGAAGGGGATCATGGCAAGCTGGATAGAAGGCCAGAGAGCTGAAGCAGAGAGCAAATGGGAGCATGGCAAGACTGGAGAGATAGGCAGGGGCCAGGCCATGTGAAACCCTGTAGGTTGAGCTGAGAATTTTGACCTTTAGCTATCGAGCAATGGAATGGCATAGTTCACTCTCATTTTCATGGCATTACAGGATTTTAGATTGGAGCCAGAGCAGGAATGGCCTGAAAGTAAGGCCAGAGCATTTTGAATTTGAAGATCTTCTAAGATCAAGTGAATGGGTGGTTGTGTCAGAGGAGAGTCCTTTAAGTTCTGAGAATCTGGAATGCTGTGGAAGGCAGTGGGGGCCCACAGGGTGTGGAGGAACATGCATAGCAAGATCTGTCTGTCTACTCTTCAGAGTATGTGGACTCATTGGGCACCTGGGTGGGGGCTGGCCTGGGTCAGGACGGCAGTAATGAGAACCTGAGATAGGCTGTGGGAATGGAGGCAGGGTAGGTGCTAGGTGGTATTGCAGAGGTAAAAGACAGGTCTTGCTTTGAAACTGGTTCATTCTTGGGAAGGGAGGGGGATGGTGAGGGAAAGCAAACTAGATCCTATCTTGGGCGACTGAGAAGATAGTAATACCATTAACAGACATAGGGACACAGGAGGAGATTTTATACACACTGAGATTGGGTGCTCTTAGGCTATCCACTTAGCAGGACAGGTGTAAGCATTGGGGTCGTTTGTGTATGAGGGAGATTGCCAGGGAGAAAGAGCAGGGGTCTCTTGTAGTCCAGAGGATTGGAGAAGAGCCACTTGTTATAGGGAATAAGCAGTCCTGACACTGGTTGTCTCAGATGGTGTCATGCATGAGTAAAGGGGCACCCCTGGTCTTTGTGGATGCTCTATTTGAGCAGGTTCGAGGCGGTGTCACTGCTCTTTCCTGGACAAACAGTTATGACTTTGGTCCTGATAATTCCAGTATATTTTGTAGGCTTCTGGAATTTGCGTTTTTAAAAATGAAAGTAAGAGGAACTTAATGTCTCTGGCCTTTTAAAAAACTTTCATTAAATTGTTAGTGGAAGGATTATTTTAGGGGAAGACTGAAATGTTGGTTTTGATTATAGTGGTACGTGTCTTGATTTAACTCACAGACCTTTTTGTTATTAAATGAAGAGACATTCAAATGAATACCTTTCTGGTTTGGAATGGCATCAAGTCAGTGTGTTTTTTAAATCTTTCTAGTTCCATAATTCCTGTGTGAAAATTGTGGTTTTAAGGTCTTTTCTGTTAATTGAAAGGAATGTAAGATGATAAGAGGAGTAGATTTCACTGAAGTTATCGCTGGATGCATACTATGTGCCAGGGACCTGGCCAAATGTTTTCATATGCATTGTGCCATTTAATCTTCTGGACAACTCTGAGGGTGTCGTATAAAATTTGTGTTATTATGTGGTTGCAGTTAGAAAATCACTTAATTTTTTTCCAAATGAAAGTTCCTACAGAAATGATTAATCACAGAGGATTTTATTATTGGTGTCAGTTTAGTAAAAATTACTATGGAATCTTTGATGGATGATTTCTAAAGCAGTGCCAGTTTCATTTATTTTTGTGTTAGCATTCATAATTCAGTGATCATTTTTTTTTTTAAATTTATTTGAGGGGGAGGAGCAGAGAGAGAATCCCTGACGCGGGGCTCAATCCCACAAACCACGAGATAATGACCTGAACAGAAATCGAGAGTCAGATGCTTAACCGACCAAGCCACCCGGGCACCTCATCAGTGATCATTTTCTTCTATTTGTGACCTCACCATTGAAATTTTTCTTTGGAGGATAAATACATGCCATCAAATTAGAAATAAAGATAGTAAGCCCATTTATGAAATTAATTGCATTTAATTCTTCTATCAGAAGTGGAAGTTTCAGGAGGATAGACTATAATAGCCTAGTGAATGGGAGCCTTGTAATTACCCAGGATATTAAGAACTTCCCTTCCCTAGAAGGAAAACATATGCAGCGCCTGGCTCATTCAGTTGGAAGAGCGTGAGTCTCTTGATCTCAGGGTCGTAAGTTCAAGCCCCACATTGGGCGTAGAAATTATTTACAACAAATTTTAAAAAACGAAAGAAAGAGAAAGAAAGAAAAGAAATAGGCATTTATTGAGCATCTATTTTGTGCCGGGCATGTGGGGTGATGGTGGTATTAGTCGCAGCAGTAGCTGCCACCAGCATTTTTCCCATTTTTTTCGAGGTGTTGTGTCAAGTGCCATTTAGAAATTACTTATTTTAATCCTTAGAATGAAGTTATTCCCATTTCACGGATGGGTGAACTGAAGCTTGGAGATACTGAGTAACTTGCTCCAGCTTATACAACTTGTGAAAAAACTGGACTGGGATTTGAGTTCAGGCCTTGTTAATTCCTATACCCTTGCTTTCCATTGTACCATTTGTCCTCTCATTTTTTTCTGAGTCCAGTCACCCTTTATGAACATTCTTTGGAAGGGTTTCCTGATACCATTAAGAAACAAAGGAGGAAAAATAGATTTATTGCAGCAATATGCTGGCATTAAAATAAATAAACAAACAAACCAGAGGAAAAAACAAACCCTTAACTTACTCGAACCTGTTTGGCTACTGATCAAGGACATGTATACCTATATGAAAGGAAATGTCTGGAAAATAAAATCTGAAAAAAGAAAAAGGTAAAAAAATTTTTTTTGTTTTGGTTTATCATAACTACTAAGCAGTATTAACTTGAAGCCCTAAATTTATGTTCATGAGTCAAATAGACTTGTCTGTGTTCCCCAGTAGAATATAAGCTCCATGAGCTCTGGCTTCCCAGAGCCTAGAACAGTGCCTAGGACATGGTGCACAATAAATATTTGTGGAATGAAAGAATAAAATTCTGCAATATCTTTTTTATGACTTACAAAAAAGTCATCCTTACCTGTATGATTGCCATCTGTGTCTTTTGTTCTCATAAATCTCAGGCACTTTTTGCCTTCTGTATGCTGGGCATCTTTTTTGGGATGTTTTATGGTCACCTCCTAGTAAGCCATCTGAGACAAACTTTTATCCTCATGGAAAAAAAGAGTCTTTTCCTTTATACTCTCTTATTTCAGTAGTCAATCCTGCGAAATAACCAAAGGTCAAAACTAAAGAGTAATTCTTTGCTTTTTCTGTTTATTCTCTCTTAAGTCTTAAAATTGTGTTCCTTCCCACTCCTGCTGTCCTAGATCATCTGGCCCTTCACCTCCTTGCTGACCTGCCTCTTTTGCACCCTGACTGGTCTCTTGCACATCCAGAGCCCATTCAACACTTTGTCATAGGAATCCCCTGAAAACGTGTCAACGGTCTTGCTCAGAAACCTCTTTTCTTTTTCTACTCCTCTTATTACCTGGAAAATGCCCCTCAGCAGAAGGCTCCCACTGCCCCAAACACATTCTTTTTTCCCTAATCATATTCATCTACTTTGTAGTTTTTCTGCATATTTGCTAAATTTAACACCTTTCCTTCTTGCCGCCCCCATATTCTTTTTCTCTCCTTATCTAGATTCTACCTCAAAGCCCGTCTTCAGTTCTCTATAATCTGTTATAGACCATTCTCTGAAATCATACCCATTATCTTTTTCTGAGATGAGTTATCAGCCTGTTCAATACATAGAAGCTTTTGAATGATTATTATGTGTTAGGTGCTGTTCACTTGCCTTGATATAAAGGTGGGTAAGAAAGCCTTGCTATCCCGTTGGAGAGCTCATAATTCTGAAGGGAGGACAGCTATGTGCACAGGCAATTAAAATTTAATAATAAAAATGCAAGCAGTATGTGGTGCTGGACTTAAACATAGTGGAGAGGGGCCATGGTGGAAGGCATCACAAAGAAGAGAACATTGGGCATATCTGAGGTTTAGTGTGAATAGACAGACCATCTGGGAGAGATGAGCATTCCAGAAGGAGAAAAGAGCATGTACAAAGGCAAAGAATCATGCACTATCATCCTTACCTAAGTGTATTAGTTTCCTAGGTTTGTTGTAACAAAGTACCACAAACTGGGTAGCTTAAAACAACAGAAATTTAATTTCTTCCAGTTCTGGAGGTCACAAGTCTGAAATCAAGTGTCAGTAGTGTCATGTTCTCGCAGAAAGCTCTAAGGGAGAATCTGTTCCATGCCATTCTTAGCTGCTGGAATTGCCAGCAATCGTTAGCATTCCTTGGCTTATAGATATATCACTTTAGTCTCTGCCTCCATCACTTCAGATTCACATGACACTTTCCCTGTGTGTCTCTTGTCTCGTAAGGATGCCAGTCATGTTGGATGTTTGAGTATGACCTCATCTTGAGTATATCTGCAACCTCTCTTTCTAAATAAGGTCACGTTTACAGGTACCGAGGGTTAGGACTCCAACATATCTTTTTGTGGGGCACAATTCAACCCACAGCACTTAGAGAACTGAACATGGATGTTGTTGGGGCATAACCTGTGAGGGATGTGTTGGAATGGTGTGAGCCTGGAAGGTGATAATGGCCTTTCCTCTTCCTTTCCCAACAACCTCCAGCTTCAGGGTGCATGCTTGACCTGGGCTAAGCCATCAGGGCATTCCAGCCTCTGGTTGTTAAGAGGTTTGAGGTAGGCATGTGATCTAAGCTGACTTAAAGTGAATCTCAGGACTTTTTCTGGAGAGCTCTCTCCTCTGGATATTTAATGAAAGGGATGCTTTGTCATCTTCTGCTTTGTGTGCTGAGGATATAAAACTTAGAAACTGTTATAGCTAGCATTGTTGTGATAGGAACCCACCTATGGTCACAGCAACTTCTAGAAGAGGGTAGATGTCAAGGAAATGGAGCTGGAGACCTGATGATTGTATGAATCTCTGGATCAAATGTTGCTTGAAGCTGTACTTTTCAGTTTTGTGAGGTACTGCATTCTGTATTTTTCTTAAGCCAGTTAGGGTTGGATTTCCTGTTCCTTATAATGTTGAACAATTCCTGACATACTGAGGAACATAGGTCAGGATCATGAAAGTCTTCATATTCTACACCGAGGAGTTTGAGCCTCATTGTCTCAGAATTGACAACATGGTCTAAATTCCTGACATTTTTCTGCCAAGTCTTAGTTTTCCAGTGTTGGTGGGCACATGATCTGAACCCTAAGTTACCACAGGCAATAGTTCAGCTTGTTTCTTTGATACTGTGTAACTCAAATTGCCAACTTCCAGCTGGGAATGAGGCTGTTTTTCACTGCCCTGTACCTCAGCTCTATTTAGCCAATTTCCCATTTGAGGGCTCATTAATTTGTATTTGTGAATTGTGTTGGATATAATTTCTTTCAAGGTTCTTTTGGTGACAGCCCAACTCATGTAAGCTTAAGAGAAAAAAGATGGGAGAGATTTATTTGTTCATGTGACAGGAAAGTCAAGGGGATATTGTTGGCTTTGTGTGTGGCTGGATCCAGGGGTCCACTTGGTCTCTCTCCATCTCTTGGCTTTGATCTTCTTTCTGTTGGCCATATTCTCAGGCAGACTGTCTTCAGGTGGTGTCTCCAGAAGTTAAATTGAACTGGCCACTGGAAAAGAATGACCCTTTCTTAGATGCTCATTGCAAATAAAGAGTGCTGACTGGTCCCTTGTCCTTTACTGAAGCAATCCCTGTGTTTGGGTCATGGGGAATGTTCTGATTGATCGTACCTGAGTTGAGCACCTGCTGTGGAGCTGGGGTGTGAGGCCCAGCTCCAGTGGGAGTAAGTGGCATGGACTGAGGATGGGGAAGTAGGAAAGGAGAAAGAACACACATCATGTACCAGAACATGGGGCCCATGCTAGGCAGGTGAGAACAGTGACATCCCTGCATATTTCCAGAATCTGCCATTTGGTAAATACTCAATAAGTGTTGGTGATGAAAATTGGGAATGCTCTTGAAAATACTGTATCAAGTAATGAAATGCCGGTCTCCTAGTATATCAGGAATTCACTCAATCATTATGAGGGACTGTGGGGGTCCCACTATGTGGAATGCATTATGCTGGCTCTTGTTTTTTGTTTTTTTTTTTTTAATGTTTATTTATTTAGAGATAGAGAGTGTGCGGGCGTGCACGCAAGTGGGGGGAAGGGCAGAGGGAGAATCCTAAGCATGCTCTGTGCCATCAGCACAGAGCCCAGCATGGGACTTGAGCCCACAAACTGCGAGATCATGACCTGAGCTGAAGTCAAGAGTCGGACACTTAACCAACTGAGCCACCGAGGTGCCCCATGCTGGCTGGCTCTTTGAGGTCGCTGCAGTGAGGACTGTTCCATACTGAGTTTCAATCTCATGGAGCCAAGTCACTGAATGGCATTTATTTGTCTCCTGACTTTGTGATGGGGGAGATAGAATTATGGGAGGAATCAATTATGTTATATTGGGTAAAAACTCTGTAAAATACTTACATAATAGACATTTAAAATTTTTTGCTGATTTCCAAAAGATAAAATTTACTTATTTGAAAAGGTAAAAATTGGGACACCTGGCTGGCTCATTCAGTAGAAAATGCAACTCTTGATCTCAGGGTTGTGAATTTAAGCCCCACACTGGTCATGGAGCTTACTTACAAAAAGAAAGAAAAGAAAAGGTAAAAATATGTTTGTTGCGTAAGAAGAAAAATTGAGCATGAAGGTCGTAATATAATTGCATAAGTTATATGTTTGAAAGCAGATATCTGACATTTAAGCTTTACCTCTTTGAAAGTTTCCCAAGATAGCTAAATGCTTTTTATTTACTACAGTGTAGAGGAGAGATAACTATATAGGAGAAAAACAGAGTACATTTATGATCAAAACAGTTTTTTCTAAAAATGTTGAAATGACTTAATAAATGTGTAGGTTACATTTATCTTGAGTATTAAATTTAGAAGTAGGTATCTGGTACTGTGGTTGAACAGAAGTCATAATTAGTTTTTCTCTTTAGCACAATCTTGTTTCTAAAACTGAAATGAAACCATTGTACTTTTCGGAGTATTTGTGTCTGGAAATTTATCAGACACTGACCTATTCTGAAACTTTTTTTCTCACACTCTTTATCATTTTCTGTGGTTTCTCAAATGATTGTGGCAAAAGCATCCCTATCCATGTATTGTATACTGATTTAATTCTTCATTTTGTTACTCTCTTCTTTCCATTCCCCTTTTCTCCTTGTACTTTCAGACTAGCCCTTTATAATTAGCTAGACGTTTCCTCGTTTTTCCTTCTGAGAGTGGCTTCCTCATATTTGTCTTGCTTATTTATTAATTTTTTCTTTCTTCTCATTTTATGAATGTCATCTTCCTTTAAATACTTTTCTTTTTTTTTTTTTTTTTTAATTTTTTTTCAACGTTTATTTATTTTTGGGACAGAGAGAGACAGAGCATGAACAGGGGAGGGGCAGAGAGAGAGGGAGACACAGAATCGGAAACAGGCTCCAGGCTCTGAGCCATCAGCCCATAGCCTGACGCGGGGTTCGAACTCCCGGACCGCGAGATCGTGACCTGGCTGAAGTCGGACGCTTAACCGACTGCGCCACCCAGGCGCCCCAAATGCTTTTCTTTTACTACTTGAGACCCTGGTTTGATTTGATTCTTTCAATTTTTAATTCTGTAAGTTTTCTGTTCTTTCAAGGTAACATTTTGAGTGAACTTCAATTCTAGCTATTTATTTACATGTTTACTCATCTTGAATTGTCTTGCACTTATGGAAGTTAATTTTAGTCGTGGCTGAATTCTTTGTCTTTTTAGAATTTGATATTGCATTTAAAAAAAAATTTTTTTTAAAAATATTTATTTATTTTTGAGACAGAGACAGAGCATGAATGAGGGAGGGTCAGAGAGAGAGGGAGACACAGAATCTGAAACAGGCTCCAGGCTCTGAGCTGTCAGCACAGAGCCTGACGTGGGGCTCAAATTCACGGACCGTGAGATCATGACCTGAGCCGAAGTCGGACGCTTAACCGATTGAGCCACCCAGGCGCCCCTGATATTGCATTCTAATTAAGAATTTTCTAATTTGTTTATTAATAAGCTTATAAGCATTAGGGGCTGGAACTGTGTCAGGTGCTGTTAAGAGACACATAAGTCACCTTTCTTGACCAGTGTTTCTGATATTTTTTGTTTCACACATCCCTTCACAAAAATTTACAATCTTTGGACTCTTAGGAATTAAAAAATAATCTTTTTAAACAAAGTATCCTGTTTTTGATGAGATGACTTTAAATAGACTAAAACATAATTTCTTTTTTTTTTTTAATTTTTTTAAATGTTTATTTTTGAGACAGAGAGAGAGAGAGAGAGATACAGCACGAGCAGGGAAGGGGCAGAGAGAGAGGGAGACGCAGAATGTGAAGCAGGCTCCAGGCTCTGAGCTGTCAGCACAGAGCCCGACGCGGGGCTTGAACTCACAAACTGTGAGATTGTGACCTGAGCCGAAGTCGGATGCTTAACCCGTGAGCCACCCAGGCGCCCCTAAAACATAATTTCTTAACAGACTATTGTATACATTTTAACTATAATTTGTAATGATATTCATAATATTAAAAGAAAAATTTGACCTTTTCCCTACTTAACATGTGGCACATATTAATATATTTTAAATTAATTTTATAAGGAAAAGCATGATTTATAGTCAAAAAATGACAATTTTGGATTGAATTTATATTACAATAGAGATTGAATTGGACTCTGTGCTATAGAAATAGACTTTTCTGTCCTAATGATTGGTATGTAGGCATTTTTGCTTTAAAAATTATGTCTTAAAATTTTTTTGGTGTTTTGTTTCTAAATCATAAAGTGATAGTGGTTTTCAGCTATTTGTAAGCGTTTCTCTGCAGATACCATATTTCCTGTGTGGATGTTTTTTTCACAATTGAGTGGAAAGGCCAGATTGACTATAATTGTCACTTAATTTTCCCCTTTTAATATTGTTTTTTGAAGTACTAGAGACATCTTACAAAGCTATACAAGGATTTTGATCAGAAGGTGTGGCAAGATGATCTTGAGGCAAATTTGCAGAATTAGTTTTCTTTTATGCCCTTCTGTAACTTGTATTTAAATACTGTGTCCTATACTTCTTTTTTAGTATATACCAGTACTGTCTTTTAATTGGAGCATCGTTTGGGCGGCTGGTTGAGAAACCCTGACCAACCCTGACAGCGTAACTCGTTGCTTTATTAAAGCAATTATGTTTGGTGCTGGGTTCAGTCTCTGAGCTAACTTTAACTTCCTTTTAATATGAAACATTTCAAGTCTATGGAAGAGATACAAAGAGTAATAAAATGAACATCTGTTTACCTGTAACCTAGTTTTGCTGAATTTCCTTCTTCTTTTTACTATTATAATATAGTAATATTGAATTATATAATATAAAATGTTACGGATACAAACCAAAGCCCCTGTGTTACTCCTCCCTGATCCCATTTCCCCTCACTCTCTTTTCAGAGGTAATTTGTACGGTAAAGTTGATGTTCATTATTTCCCTCTCACATTTCTACTTTTACTACAGACGCACTTACACCCACACCCACACAGTGTCTTGTTTCCAAAAACAAGATCATGTTTTCAGACTTCATAAAAAGTGACTATTCTATAACATATTGTTTTCACCCCCCAAATCCATTTTTTAATGCTTTTGAGATTTGTATTGATAAATGTAGCTCTAGTTGATTTATAGCTGTATTCAATATATAACTCCAGTTTATTTACCCATTCTCCTGCTGATGGGCATTTAGATTTTTCCACCTTGTCCTGTTACAAAAACAGCTACAATTAACATTCTTTACTTATCTCTTTATGCACCTGTATATGAATATTATCTAGAGTTGTTATCTTCAAACTTTTGAAGCACCTCCAAAATAATTTTAAAATTCTTTTTACTTCCTTGCATACTTTTAGGTTGACATATACCATTTTTTAAAAATCGACTTACATAGTTGCAAAGCACAGAGTTACTAAAAAAATTATTTTTTAAAATTTACTGGAATCCAAATTCCATAGCAGTTCAATAACCATTCTCATTCATTAAAAAAAATACATGTGTGGTCATCTCAAACAGTCAGTTTTTGCACTGAGCCTTTTTTTCCCCCTTAAGTTCTTATTTTCATTCTAATAACTCCATATAATTTTATAATTTTTTTTCTGGGCTATGAATTCTGCCCATTGATTTAGATGTCACATGCCATAAAACTCACCACTTTAAAGCATACAATTCAGTGACTTTTAGTATATTCATAAAATTGTGCAACCATCAGCACAGTCTAATTCCAGAATATTTTCATTACACCAGGCAGAAACGCTGTACCCGTTAGCAGTCACTCACCCCCAGTCCTCCTTTCTCCCAACCCCTGACAGCCACAGTCTGCTTTCTCTTGATGGATTTAGACATTTCATATAAATGTTATTATACAACATGTGATTGTTTTGACTGACTTTTAGCATAATGTTTGAAAGATTCATCTTTGCATCATGGACCAGGACTTCATTCCTTTTTATGGCTGAATAATATTCCATTGTATGCGTAAACCACATCTTATTTATCCATTGCATCAGTTGATGGTCATTTACGTGATTTTCACCTTTTGACTATTGTGAATAATGCTGCTCTGAACATTTGTGAACAAGTTTGTGTGGACATCTGGGTATGTCTCTTGGGTGTATACCCAGGAGTGGAATTGCTGGGTCGTGTAACTCAGTGTTTTACTTCTTCAGGAAGTGCCAGGCATTTTTCACAGAGACGGCACCAGTTTATATTCTTAACAGCAATTTATGAGGGTTCATTTTTCTGTACATTCTCACCAGTACTTACTTTCTGTGGTTTTATGCTATCCTAATGAGTGTAACTGATATCCGTTATGGGTTTGATTTGCATTTCCTTAGTGTCCGTTGATTTTGAGTATATTTTCATGTGTTTTTTGGCCAACTTCGAGAAATGTCTACTCTGATCCTTTGCACATTTTAAAATTAGGCTCTTTGTCTTTTTATGGTTGAGTTGCAAGTGTTCTTTATATATTCTAGATATTTCTAATATTATCAGATGTGATTTGCAAATAATTTCTTCTAATTTTGTTCATTGTTTTTCACAAAAAAATAACCTTGATAGTATCTTTTGACATACAAAAATTTTTAATTTTAATAAAGTCTAATTTATTTTTTCTTTGGTTGCTTGTGCTTTGAGTGTCTTATCTGAGAAACCATTAATCCAAGAGCATGAAGATTTACATCTGTGTTTAATATTTAAGAGTTTTATGGACTTAGCTCTTACATTTTGGTCTTTGATCCATTTTGAATTATTTTTTGTACATGCTGTGAGGTGGAGGTTCCACTTTGTTCTTTTGCATGCGGATATCCAGTTGTTCCATTTATTGAAAAGACTATTTTTTTCTCTCCACTAAATGGTCCTGGTACCCTTGTCAATTGAGTAGATGTATGGGTTTTTTTCTAGACTCTCAGTTATATTCCATTGACCTGTATGCCTATTGTTATATGAGTACCAGCCTGTTTTGATTACTTTGTAATAAATTTCAAAATCCTTCTACATAATTCTTTAAACGGTTTATTTTAAGATAATTATAGATTCACATAGGATTATAAGAAATAGTAGAGAGATATTCTATCCTGTTTCTTTTAATGGTAACAACTTGCATAACAGTAGTACAAGAGCACAACCAGAAAATTGGCATTGATACAGTTTTATTAACCTTATTCAGATTTCACCAGTTTTACATGCGCTAATTTGTGTACATGTATTTCTGCCATAGAATTTTATTCTGAGTGTTTCTATATTGAAGATAGTTGAGTATGTTACCATATTTCTTTAAAACGAGGATTTGTGTATAAATAATTTTTTTTTTCAATTTCATGTTACCATGAGACCTTATGTGAAGAGTTTTTTCTGAATTAACTAATCATTATGATTATTTTTAGTGCACAGATGAGCAAACCATATAAATGTAATGGACATTTTTAGAAATAATAATTAAACATAATAGGTAGATTTTTATTGGAAGAGCATCTCTTACTGAGATGAATAGTACTTCTTAAAAAATCTGTGGGTAATATAACTTGCTGCTAGAATGAGACAGAACTCAGTGTAAATCTTATTCCTCTTTTCTTCCTTTGGTAAATGTAAAACTGACGAACCTTGTCTGTGCAGTCATTGTAAACACTTGACAAGGGCAGTAACATGGTGACCTCGGTGCTCTAGGAATGCTGTTCTGGCTGTGGGCTGCTTAGTAGACTTTGTGGGCAGGTCTCTGAAGCTGTGAAGATCGCCAGCAGCTTTGGCTGTTAAGACTACTATGAATTATTTTGGTCTTGGGGTAGAGCATAGCAGGGGGAATGGAGATGAAAGGATGAGTCTGAGGAAGCCTTTGATGGCAATTGTATCATAAATTGGTCATACATTTGAGGAAGGGGTTAAAATAGAGGAAGAAGCTAACAAATGTCACACCCACATCTTGAGCCTAGGAGAATGGGGCTATTTTCTCATTTCAGGTGGACTATAGTTGGATGGGAAGAGATACTCCTCCCACAAGATTAATGTAATATTTCCAATTAATAGGTAAGAATGTATCTAGAAACCTGTAAGAGGTGAGGGGGCCACACAAAGCAGAGCCGAATATAGCTGGTGTCAGAGCCATATTTTTTGGCTCCTGGTTTCTTTGCAGGGTTGAGTTTTGTTGATTCTGGAACTCCCAGTTTTTGCCGTTGCACTGCCCTGTTACGCTCTGAGTTTTAATTTTATTATTTAGAAAAACATAATACAAATTATCTTCTGATGGATGTTTAAGGAAGTGATTTACATAAGCTATTGGACCCCTGGTTCTTGAGCCAAACTAGGCATCCACAAGACACCTCCTCATCTGGGGGTATAGAGTCAGATCACTGTCTAGATGTCTTTGAACAAAGGCTCTGCCTCTAGTTTTTTTAGCTTCTGAAATGTTCTTCTCTCCAGAATGTCATGGATACATATATGAGTTTATCTTGGACTCTCTTTGTAGTAAACTGCTGGTAGTAAGAGCTTGAAAATTTTTGTTGTTATGAATTTTGCTGGAATTGATATTTTTATTCATTAGTCAGCAAATGTTGCATGAACATCTATGATGTTTTAGGCACTGGAGAAAAAAAAAGGTGAATGAGATATATCCTTGAGAAAATCATGGTTGTCTAGTAGGTAGAGATGTTTCTCTGTATCAGTAAGAGACCACGTGATAAGTCTGAACACAGAGAAGGCATAATTCAACTCAGCATCAAAAACGTTGGGCGCGGTTTCCAGAGTTCCAAGGGACATTGAACTGAGATCTGAAAGGGTGGTTAGGACTTACTAGGTGGGGAAGCAAGAGGGAGGGAAGATAGAGATAGGATGTGCTAAGGCCTGGGGACTTAAGGACAGGTAAGTTGAGGGAAGAGAGTGACGTTCAGCGTTGCTGCACTTTAGGCTGCTCAGTCTGGGGATCAGTAGCTAGAGATGGAGCAGGAGAGGTAAGGTGGGGTTGGATTGTGATGGGCCTTATGTCCATCAAGGCAGACACAGGTTTCCAGGCAGGTTTGACATGATCAGACTGGCCTTTGAGGAAGATGACAGATTGCTCTGTAGAGAACTGGTCAGATCAGGGAGCTAGGCTGAGCTGTTGCAGAGACCAAACTTGGATGAGGAGAATTTGAACCAAGGCATTGGCATGGACAGTGGGAATAGAGAATGGACAAAAAGGTTTTGTAGGCTGAATGAATGGGGTGAGGTAAAGGAACAACTGATGAGTTGAAAGAGGGTGCATGATGACAAAATGTTGGAAAAAATAAGTGAAAGAAGGGGATTTAATTTTTTGACATAAGAAATATTCGTCTCAAGTATGGGTCTTGCTTTGTGCTGGAAATGTAGTTTGGGTGGTTATCAGCATATAGATGGTAGGTAGGTGAAGCCATGAATACAGATGTGATTCAGGGGGATCATGGAGGACTGGATCCAGGACAGCTCCTAGGACAGAGCCCAGGATGTGAACAAAGGAATTGTCCCTTGATTTTATTGAGTCTTTCAAGGTCGATGATTTATTATTTTTAAAAAATATGAGGGAGCCATATTATTTCATGGTAGTTTTAATTATCATTGTAGATGAGTATGGTAAGGTATCCTAAACATTTAAGCATATAGTACTCATTTGTAATGTTACATGATTTATTATAGTTGTAGATTTACTATTTTCTTTTTTTTTAATAATTGGGACAAATGCTTAATCTGTTACATTTTAGGGCCATTAGTATGAATGAATTTTCTTGATGAACTTTTTTCATTGTATTTTGATTTTAAGGAATTATGTAAAACATTTTTACTAAAGGTGAAACTTTGGAATGTGGAAATACTTTCAGTATTTCAGTGCCAAAAATGCAGCTACTTTAACACCTAGAAATTCCAAGATTGTGTATGGAAGATTTGCTCTTAATTTGTAGTATGTATTAGAATCATTTGTGGAGCTTTTAAAGACACCAGTGCAATGCTAGATCCCAGCTGAGAGAGGTTTATGTCAGGGCCCCACCATTTGTGTTTTTTTCGTGATTTGGTGTATATTCTAGGTGAGAACTCTGTATCAGGGGTTTGATTAGGAGCTTTGTTAGTATGTTTTGCTTCTTGCTTATATGGTTAGCTTCTTTGCTTAAAGCTATGACAGTAGGTGCGCCTGTGGCTGAGTCCATTAAGAGTCTGACTCTTGGTTTCAGCTCAGGTCATGATCTCACGGGTTTGTGGGTTCGAGCCCCGCATCCGGCTCTGTGCTGGCAGGCAGTGTGGAGCTTGCTTGGTATTCTCTCTCTCTCTCTCTCTCTCTCTCTCTCTCTGCCCCTCCCACACTCATGCTGTGTCTTTCTCAAAATAAATAAATAAACTTTACAATAACAACAAAAAAGCTGTGACAGCAAAGGCCAGGATGGCAGCAAGTTAGTTGATCTGGCTATCTGAGCATTTGATTTTTTAGTGAATTTAAATTATAAAGCAAAATTGAATGGCAGTTTAGTCTGGGCTCAGAGCATTAGAGGACTGTTTAGGTAAAATACAACATATCCACACAATGGAATACTGTAAAGGGAGTGGCTATAAAAAGGAACAAGGACTATGTCTCTATGTATGCTGTGTGGTCATTTTGAGAATATATTGTTAAATGATAAAAGCAAGGGGCAGAACAGTGGTATTGTGGGTTATGATTTTTCAAATAAAGGGGCCTATAAATATGTAAATATGTATTGTTGTGTATACACACAGACCTACCAAAGGAATGGTAAACCAGAAACTAATAATAATGTTACCCTAAGGAGAGGGAGGGGATTGGGTGCAAGAAACAGCTATGGAACCTAGACTTAGAATATACTTTGTTTTGTGGATTAGGCTTTAGAATCATGTAAATGCCTTACCATATTATAAAACAAAAATAAAATGAGAGGAAAAAATTCCAAAAAAATGAAACACAAAATGAAATAAGTGAGCCTAAATGTATATCAGGTTTGAAGCATACAGAGTATTTCAAGTGACTCTGAAACAGAGTAATGTGACTGTAAATTTCTACTGGGATATACCCCTAAGGACAAAGAGCTGCAAAGGTATAAACTGATTTTAATAATCAGATACTTGGTAATAATATTGGTAGTGTTATTCTGGAGGTTCTGTGTTGTAAGATTGTAAGCAAGTAGATAGTTACATTGGATTGAGGCCATAGATTTTGATGTGGAAAAGAGATACAATCAGAGATTGGGTAAGAATCCAGGAATCTTAAATTTGATCAGAAGTGTCAGTATGAACTCATGATATATTTTCTTTTCTTTTTCTTTTCTTTTCTTTATTTTTTGAAGTAGGCTTTATGCCCAGCGTGGGGCTTGAACTCGCAATGCTGAGACTGAGTCTCATGTTCTACCAACAGAATCAGTCAGGTGCCTCTGTATTTTCTTTTTTAAAAACGTATTTCCTAGTTCTCTCTACTAAAAATCTGAGAAACTCACTTGGACAGCATTAAGCACTTCTAGTTCCAGACTCTATTCTCTAAATAATAATTCCCACTAAAAGGAACCTAGGGTACCTTGGAAAAAGGAAGCCAGGAAATCTATAAAATGAGCCCAGAACGTCTTTTCATATCACAAAACAAGCTATGGGAAGATTTCTGTTTGTATCGATGGTAGGATAGCTTTTTCTAAGCTGACACTCCCAACTGAGAACAACTAAAAAAAAAAAAAAGGAAAATAATTCAAAAAATCTGTTTAAGACTTTAGAAAGTGAGCAAGTCAGACAGCAAGGACTTGAAAGATTCATATTTTAGAAAAGGAAAGCTCAGAGGGGTGAGGGCAGCTTTCGGTATAGCTTTTCCCTTGGAGTGATTGGCTGATTTGAATTGTGCATCTAAGAGTTTGAACAAAGGGGTAGCAGAGAGGCTGAGATTTTAAGTAGAGTTTTTGGTAGTTATGCAGAGTTAGGGGACAAAATTGGAGTTCAGGGCCTACAAAGAAGGAAGAGCATTGGAAAACACCCCTGGCTTTTAGTTGGGAACTCTGAAGGATAGGCTATACCTTAAGGATTAGCTCTCACAAAGGCTGAAGCCCAGCTTTCAAATCACCTCAGTCCTTGATTGGATTAAGGAAACCTGCTCCTAGCCTTATTGCTTGCTAGAAGTAAATGGTAAATTTTCTCTGGAGAAAGACACCATCAATCATTGATTCAGTTGTCTGTATGGTTTTTGTATATTTACTGATAACATGTAATATATATTTATGTATAGCTATATATATTTTATGTTATATCTACAACATATTTATAAAACTTAGTCTGGCATTAAATTAAGAAATAACCAGATATATATACGAATAAAAGAATTGACTAAAAAATCCAGAGAGAAAACACAATTGAAGCAGACTCATAGGAGATTTCTAGTACAGGTGAGATAGTACAGACCCGTTTTCTCTGCTAAGTCTATACATCCTAGAATTGGTACAGAAGACAACCAAAGGAGGACTCTGAAAGGTTGTAAGAAGAAGAGGTGAGCTGGTTTGGGACCACAGGACTAGAAGAACAATATAGCCCTAGGGAATAGTACACCCCCCTAGCCAACAGAAAAAGGCCTCCCAGACCTTAGGCTTCCTGACCTTCTGACCTGCAATAGAATGTAGTCCAGGTAGGCTCATTCCTTCCATGAATCTAATGGAAGTCCCCATAGGGGCCCCTGTGTGGCTCAGTTGGTTAAGCATCCGCCTTCGAATCAGGTCATGATGTGGTTCCTGAGTTCGCGCCCTGCATCAGGCTCTGTGCTCATAGCTCAGAGCCTGGAGCCTGCTTCAGATTCTGTGTCTCCCTTGCTGTCTGCCCCTCACCCACTCATGCTCTCTCTCTCTCCAAAATAAATAAACATTAAAAAATAATTTAATGAAAATCCCTTTGAAAACATCAGGCAAGCTTAATGTCATAACCAAAGGGAATCAATTAGGAATCCACTGAATATAAGTGTGGAGACAAAGCAGTCTTTTTCCCACCGGTCTTAAGACTTCCCTTTTCCACTGAGAGATATCAAGGCAGGTGGGCAGAACTAGCAAGTGAGACTCAGAACAGCAATCGTTCCAGTCTGAGAAACTTCTTTGTCCTTGAGGACCTGAGGGTCTCTTCCCCCAACCAAAGATACTGGGGTGAACACTAGTGGCAAAAAGGACACAGCTGCAAGTGGCCTGGTCCAGGGAAGTTTCTTTGGTTATGTGGGCCTGAGCTTCTTCTCCCCTAGCCAGAGATACAGGGGCAGGTGGGTGGAACTGGCAAGAGGGACCCACCTATGGGAAGCAGCATGTTCTGTCATTTTTGTCTCTGTGGGTTCAAGACTTGCCTTTCCCACTCAGAGATACTGGGAAGCGGGGGTGGGGAGGTGGGGGGGGTGGGGAGGGTTGGGGAGGGTTGGGGAGGAACCTAAGGCCACCACACCCCTCTCCCACCAATAGGCACCTGGCAGCCTGGCTTGGGGAAACTCCTTCATCCCTTCAGGCAGCACCAGCAGGGACCCTTGGGAGCCCAGTGGCACCAGATACACAGAGCAGGCCAAATAATACCACAAAGACTCTGAAAATTAATCTGCCACTGGAATAATAGCCCAGAAAAGTGGGTAAGGTCCATATGCTAAAACTAAACAGGGTGACTACCTGCTAAAATAAAATATTTAATAAGGCCCTGTGTTAGTGACTTCTAACATAAGAGACAAAATATTAAGGATACAATAGAAACTTGCTTGTCATACCAATAACAAAGTAAATTGCAACTTGAATCAGAAAAGACAACAGACACCAGTCTAAGATGTAACAGATATTGGAATTTTCTCACAAGAATTTTAAAGCAGCTGTCATAAAAATGCTTCAAAATCAATTAAAAATTATTTTGAAAGAAATAAAAGTACACAATCTCAGTAAAGAACTAAATAAATTAGAATCAAGTTACAAATGAAATTAGAACCAAATGGAAATTTTAGAATTGAAAACCACAGTAACAGCAACAACCCCCCCCCCCCACCAACTTATTGTATGGGTTCAATTAGTAGAATGACAGTGACAGAAGATAGAATTAGTGAACCTGAGAACTGAAGAATAGAGTTCTTCCAGTCTATGTTTTTTTGTTTGTTTAAAAAAAATTTTTTTTAATGTTTATTTATTTTTGGGAGAGAGAAAGAGAGCAGGAGCAGGGGGGGAGGAGCAGAGAGAGGGGGAGATACAGAATCCGAAGCAGTATCCAGGCTCTGAGCTGCCAACACAGAGCCCAATGTGGGGCTCAAACTCATGAACTGTGAGACCATGACCTGAGCTGAAGTCGGATGCCCAACCGACTGAGCCATGCAGGCGCCCCTGGAAAAGATCTAACACTTGTATAATTGAAGTCCCAGAAGGAAATTAGAGTGGGGCTGAGAGTATTTGAAAGAAATAATGGCTGAAAACTTACCAAATTTGGCAAAAGAAACAAACCTCCAGGTCTCAGAAACTGTAAACCCCATATAGGAGAAACTCAAATCCACACCAAGATGCATCATAATCAAAGTCTTGAAATCTAAAAGTGTGAGATGGATACAAGGTTAATACACAGAGGTCAGTTGCTTTCCTGTGTATCAGCAATGAAGAAGTGGAATTTGAAATTAAAAACACAGTACCATTTACATTAGCACCACCAAAAATGAAATACTCAGGCATAGGTCTAGCAAAATACGTATAAAATCTATATGAGGAAACCTACACACTCTGCTGAACAATCAGCAAAATCAAGAACTAAGTACATGGAGATACATCCCTTGCTCATGGATGAGAAGACTCACTGTTGTCAAGATATCAGTTCTTCCCTTCTTCCCTGCTTGATCTATAAATTCAGTGTAATCCCAAGCAAAATCCCAGTGAATTATTTTGTGGATATTGGGAAACTGATTCTAACATTTACATGGAGAAACCAAAGACCCAGAGTAGTCAGCACAATATTGAAAGAGAAGAACAAAGTTGGAGGATCAACACTCCTTGACTTCACGACTTACTGTAAAG
Source organism: Leopardus geoffroyi (assembly GCF_018350155.1). NCBI lineage: Eukaryota > Metazoa > Chordata > Mammalia > Carnivora > Felidae > Leopardus > Leopardus geoffroyi. Next base: position 30,203,428 of record NC_059336.1, read on the forward strand.
CTGCAGTAATCAAGACAGTGTCGTATTGGTGAAAGAATAGATAAATATATCAATGGAACAGTATAGAAAGCCTGGAAACTTAAGGACAGAGAAAGGTTTCTTGAAAGCAGCCAGAGAGAAATGATGAAGAACACCTGTTCAGATAACCGATTTCTCATCTGAACCATGGGGACCAGTGGAAGTGGCACATCATTTCTTAAGTGTTGAAATAAAATAACTGTCATTTGTGAATTCTGTATTCAGCAGAACTGTCCCTCAGGAATTAAAGGAAAATAAAACATTTTCAGATGATGGAAAATAAAAAAGAATTTGTTGCTTCCAGATCTAGCATTAAAGATTGGCTAAAGGAAATTCTTTAAACAGAAAAGAAATGATAAAAGAATAAATCTTGGAGCATCAAGAAAAAAGAAGGAACAATGGAGAGAGCAGAAATACAGGTACATGAAGTAATAGACTCTCCTTTTCCTCCTGAGTTTTAGCAATCATATTTGGTGACTGAATAAAAATTATAAAACCATCTGATACTCAATATGATGATATTTAAAATAGGATAAAGGACCTAAATGGAAGTGAGGTTGCCACACTCCACTAAAAGTGGTAGAACATTACACCAGTAGATTGTTATAAGTCACATATGTGTATTCTGGTGCCTGGAGTAACCACTAAGAAAACTGTACACGAATGATAGAGTGGCCAATTTAGTCTTAACATTTCCATAATTACTATAAATGTAATAATTACCTAAAATGTAAATGCAGATTGGTTGAAAAAATGTGACTCAACTATATGCTGCTTGTAGGAAAGTCACTTCAAATTCAATAACGTATGTAGGTAGAAAGTAAAAGAATGGAAAAAGTATTCCATGCAAGCATTAACTGAAAGAATAAAAGGGGCAGGAATGGCTATACTAATAATTGATGAATTATGTTTTTTATTTTTATTAAAAAAATTTTTTTTTACCATTGTAACATTTATTTTTTGAGAGACAGAGACAGAGCAGGAGCTCTGTCTTCACCAACTGAGCCACCCAGGTGCCCTGACAAATTATATTTTAGAGCAAAGAAAATTACCAGAGACAAAGAGGAACATTGCGTAAAGACAGAATGACAGATTGGGGCACCTAGGTGGCTCAGTTAAGTGTCTTGACTTTGGCTCAGGTCATGATCTCACAGTTGTGTGAGTTTGAGCCCCATGTTGGGCTCTCTGCTGACAGCTCAGAGCCTAGAGCCTGCTTTGGATTCTGTGTCTCCCTCTCTCTCTCTTTCTCTCTCTCTCTGCCCCTTCCCTGCTTGTGCTCTGTCTCTGTCTCTCAAAAATAAATAGATGTTTAAAAATTTTTTTTAAAAAGATAAAATGACAGATTAAATATTTCCAAGGGTTAAGAATGTGGAGTGGCAGGTGGGGTGGGATGGGGGAGATGTGGGAGGGAGCTGTATGGTTACAGAAGGGCAATATGAGGAATCCTTATAGTGCTGGAACCATTTAGTATCTTGACTATGGTGATAGATGCACGAATCTACACAGGTGACAAAATTATATAGAACTTACACGTGCGCACACACACACACACACACGAATGAGTATAAGTAAAACTAGAAATCTGAATAATATTGACTTATCAACATCAGTGTTCTAGTTATGATATTTCACTGTTGTTTTGAAAAATGTTACCATTTGGGGAACTTGGTCAAAGTATACAAGGAATCACTCTATAATTTCTTATAACTGCATGTGAATCTATTATTTCAACTAAAATTTAAATTATTAAAAAAAAAACCAGGCTCAAGGAGGCAAGAAGACATGACAGCTAACTGCGGTGTTGGGTTTTGGATTGGATCTTGGAACAGAAGAAGGACATTATTGGAGACATGCAGAAGTCAGCAGTTAGAATGATTAGAAACAGACTTTGAAATGATTGATTGATAGCTTTAAGAATCTAAATGACAAGATCAACAATTTCAGCAAAGAATTAGAAAATATAAAAAAGAATTAACAGGATGCCTGGATTGCTCAGTTGGTTAAATATCTGACCCTTGATTTCTGCTCAGGTCATGATCTCATGGTTGTGAGCCACTCTTCGGGTGTGGAGCCAGCTTAGGATTCTCTCTCTCCCCCACTCGGTGTCCTTGCCGTGTTGACGAGTGCATTCTCTCTCTTTCTCTGTCTCTGTCTCTGTCTCTCTCAAGAAGAAAATATTAACAGAAACTGGAGATACAGGAACTGATTTTAGGAACTTTAGATAGAGATGAAGAGAGAATCAATGAACTGTAAGAATAAGAATATGTCTAAGAATATGTTGGGAAAACACCTGGACAGAAGCACAGAGAGGCAAAGGGATAAAAAATCCTCTGTCATTTGTGAGCTTGCTTGTGCTGTGCTCTCTCTTTCTCTCTCACACATACACACAGTGGTTTTCTGTGAACCATTTGAGAGTAAGATATATCTGTCTCGTGGCCCTTGGCCCTTTAAATTGAAGTACTGTTTAGGGGCACCTGGGTGGCTCAGTCGGTTGAGCATCTGACTCTTGGTTTCGACTCAGGTCCTGATCTCTCAGTTTGTGAGTTCTAGCCCCATGTCCAGCTCTGTGCTGACAGTGTGGAGCCTGTTTGAGATTCTTTCCCCACTCCCTCTGCCCCTCTCCCGTGTGTGCACGCTCTCTCTCAAAAATAAACTTAAAAATTTTTCAAAAATAGTGTGTATTTTCTAAAAATAGTGATAGTTTTAAGAGACTTAAGTATTAAGGTACTGTTTTCACCTTCAGTAAACTTAATACTGATATAATACCTTTAATATATTGTTTGTACTGAATTTTATCAATTGACCTGATAGTGTCCTTTATATTATTTGCTTCCCCCACCTCCAGTACCAGATCCAGTGTAGGGTTGGGTATTGCATCATATCTTTATGTCTCTTTAGCCTACTTTAATCTCGAATATGGGTCAGCAAATCTTTTCTGTAAAGGACCAGATAGTAAATATTTTCTGCTTTGTGTCTGTGTAGTTACTCACTTCTGCTCTTGTAACATGAACATTGACAATAAGCAAAAGGGCATGGCTGTGTTCCAACAACATTTATTTACATGAACAGTTAGGCAGGATTTGGCCTACGGACTATAGTTTGCTGATTCCAGATCTACAACATTTCTACTGCCTTTCTTATTTATTTATTTATATTTATTTTTAATGATATTGACATTCTTTCATGAATACATCCTCCCTCTTTTAATCCAGTTTCCTATTTTGCTTTTGCTTCGTGTTTCCTCCTGGTTAGATTCAAGTTATGCATTCTTGGTCAGAATACTGTGTAAGTGAGGGGATATCCCTTCTCAGGATATCACATTTGGAGGCAGGTGATGCCTGTGTCTTCCTTATTTTTTGTATTAATTTTGTTCTCCTGTTTGAGGTATTATCTTTTTTTTTCCCACTATCTACTCACTATTTTATTTCCTTCTTGCAACCAGTAAGCAGTATGTGGGGAAACACTTTAAAACCATGCATATATTCTGCTCCTCATTAGGTTTTCCTCCTGCTTTTTTAACATCCATTGATGCTAAAAAAATATTTTAATACTCCTCTCTCTGATTAATAGAACAAAGATTTTAAAACACTTCTCTTGGGGCGCCTGGGTGGCTCAGTTGGTTGAGCGTCCAGCTTCGGCTCAGGTCATGATCTCGCATTTCAAGAGTATGAGCCTCAAGTCGCGCTGTGTGCTAACAGCTCAGAGCCTGGAGCCTGCTTCAGATTCTGTGTCTCCCTCTCTGTCTAACCTTTCCCCGCTCATGCTCTCTCTGTCTCTCTCTGTCTCTCTCTCAAAAATAAACAAAAACATTTAAAAAATTAAAACACTTTTAATTGACATATGGAGAATACTACACCATATAGTTACTGTGCTCTTCAAAATATTCATGAAGTAAAAAGGAAATCACCCTGGGAATTTGAAATTTTGAACTCAATGTTAATGAGAGTATTATATGTCAGAAGATGGGATACAACTAATGCAATGCTGAGAATGAAAGTTAGGGCTTTTAATGCATGCATTAAAAAAGAAAGATTGAAACTCAGTGATCTGTTTTCAACTCAAGAATATGGAAGAACTGCAAAATATATTAAAAGTCATTAGAGTAGAAAAGACAAAATTGACTGGTGCCTGTTTGGCTCAGCCAGTGGAGCGTGTGACTCTTGATCTCAGGGTTGTGAGTCTGAGCCCCAGTTGGTTGTAGAGATTACTTAAAAAAATAAAATCTAGAACAAAAGAAAAAGAAAAGACAAAACTGGTAAGTTGCTAGAGAGGTTGATAAAGAGAAAAAGAAAACAAATTACTGATGTCAATAATGATAAAGAGGGTATCACTATAGATTCTAGATACATTGGAAAAATCATAGGAGGATATTACTAATAAGTTTATTCTGATAAATTTGAAAAAATCCGATGAAATGGCAAACTCTAGTAAAACCAACTTGCTTAAAAGAAAACTTCAGGCTCAGATGTCTTTACCAGTGAATTCTTCCAAACTTTTACAGGAGAAATAGCACCAATCTTATACAGACACTTCTGCATAAGGAAATAGGTAAAATTTCTTTCTTGTTTTTATACAGCCAGCATAATTTTGTTATCAAAACCTGACAAAGAAAAAGCAGGTCAGTCTAACCAACATATAAAAAATTTTAAACAAGATATTTGCAAATTGTATCCAGCAAAATATCAGAAGAGTCATGACCAAGTTGGGTTTATTTGAGAAATTCAAGGTCAATTTAATTTTGAAAATCAATATCATTCACAGCATTAATTGAATAAGGGAAAAAAGACAAATGATCATTAGATACACAGTTTTGGTATTTTTTTTGAAAAAATAGAACTTAATACTAATGTTAAAAATCCTTCCTTAATCTGGTATTAAGAAAGGGTTTTGCAAAGAACTTAGGGTAAATATCACACTGGTGAAATACTGAAAGCTTTTCCCTGAGATTGAGAACAGAACAAGGATACTTACCATCACCAATATTTTTCCATATCATAATGGAGATCTTAACTAATTGTAATAAGGCTAGAAAAATAATAAAGTCATAAATATTGGAAAAGAAAAAATGAAATAGTCTTTTTTTTTAATATTTTTATTTATTTTTGAGACAGAGACAGAGTATGAGCAGGGGAGGGGCAGAGAGAGAGGGAGACACAGAATCCTAAGCTGGCTGCAGGCTCTGAGCTGTCAGCACAGAGCGCGACGTGGGGCTCGAACCCACGGACTGTGAGATCATGACCTGAGCCGAAGTCGTACGCTTAACCGACTGAGCCACCCAGGTGCCCCTTTTTTTTTTTTTTAAACAGGAGATATGCTTGTATTAGTCATAGTTTTTGCCTGGGATAATCAGAACGGTATTACCATATCACAGAAATGAAAATTTCATTGTTAAAAAAATATAGAAGTGGTATTTAAAGTTTTGGGCCAGTAGGAGATCAGTATGACTTCCATCAGAGAAGCAGATTGAGGTTGGAGCCCTGGGGCATTCCTACAACTAGAGATTGGGACAAGCAGGTGAATTTAGCAGAGGGGATTGAGAAGAAGTTGTCTGTGAATTGAGAGTGGAGGGTTTTGGAAACCAAGTGAAGAAAGTGTTTTAAGAAAGAGGGAGGCATCAGCTATTTCAAATGCTTATATAACTTAACAAAAGGATTTGGTGGTGGGGGAGTGGGGTAGGGGGGGTGGCTGAGGAGGTTAGGGTTAAAGCCTAGCTGGAATGTGTTAAGAAATTAGTAGGTGAGAGTGTTGTCAGTGAGAGTGGATAATTCTCAAGACTTTTGCTGTAAAAGTGAACAAAGAAGTGGCAGCAACGTGAGAGGAACATGAGATAAAGGGAGGGTTGGTTTCTTTTTTTTTAAGTTTATTTTTAAGAGAGAGAGTGAGATAGCACATGCGCAAGTAGGACAGGGGCAAGGGGGATGGGGACAGAGGATCTGAAGTGGGCTCTGCACTGACAGCAGAGAACCTGATGTGGGGCTTGAACTCACAAACCATGAAATCATGAGATCATGACCCAAGCCGAAGGCAGATGCTCAACCACCTGAGCCACCCAGGCACCCCAAGGGAGTTTGTTTTTTAGGAAGGGAGTACGACAGCTCATCTTCTGCTGGCCCAATAGAGAGAAGTGTGGGGTAAGGGTTGGAATTAGGTTTGTTCTGCTGGTGCCCTGATTGAGTAGAATTTGAGGATTGTAGGCCCAGGTAGAAAATTTAACCTTAGATGGATTTAGATAGTTCATCCATTACAACTGGAAGGCAAAGTACATGCATTTAGTAATTGGAAGAAAATATAGTTCTCTCCTAATTTCTTCCTTTTATTACTATTCACTTAGTGCCGTTAGGACGCCAGGCACATTTCTAGGCACTGGAATTAGTGAACAGAACAGACAAAAATCTTCACTGTCATGAAATTTACATTCCACTGGGGAAAAATAGATATGAAACGAATAAGTAAAGCAATTCACTGATCATCCGCTGAAATTGAAGAGGGGGAAGAGGGTTTGGAAAGTTGAAAGAAAATAAGGTATAAAAGAGAATTGACCAGAAAAATGGAAGGATTGTTGTCGTGCAGTGCTGAGAATCTACTTGAGATGTGTGTTTATAAATGTGAAGTAAGACCAGTCAGCACAATGTTGTGTCTCTAGTTTTATCCGGCTATTTGGTTGCATATACTAAGTAAGCAGAGTTGGGTTCAGCCAGGTTTAGGGTTTGCCATATGTGTAATTTCAGCTTGCTAAGATGCCACTGAGTGTAAAATGTACTCTTACCTCGTGTACTACTAAGAAAGAAAAAAAAGCACTTCCTTTAAATTGTGACATGCCGTTGATTTTACAGTGCATCCTGGTTTCTGGGCTATTAGGAAAAATTTGTTCATTTCAGAATTGGTGAAATTAGTAACTGGGATGGTTTTTACTTGAAAGCAACAGAAAATCCAAACTTAAATGGACTTTAGCTATGAAGAGGAGCCAAGGGGGATATGAGGAACATGGCAGCCTGTATGAGACTTGTTTCCTTGGCTCTTCCAACTGCAAGCACTCTGCTTTTCTTGAGCCAGCTTGCTGTGGGGACCTACAGGAAACTTACAGGATCTGGGATCTGTTGTGATCCTTCCAGACAGAGAGAACTGATGTATAACTGGGCCAGTATAGCAGGGGGCATGGATGATGAAGCAGCAGATCCTGGAAAGTGTGATGTTGCACTCATGGAGTATAGTAGGTGTTCCTGACCTCCACAAGGTCAATATATTGCTAAATGGATGGGCAGAATCTTACCTGTGCTTGAGACCAGGGGGGTGTTGGGAGACCTGGGAGCAGAGAAGATTCATACTTAGATGGGATGGGAGTGTAAGATGGTACACCCACTTAGGAAACGTTTTGGCAGTTTCTTTAACTATATATCTATTATTTGATCTAGCGACTTCACTTTTATGTATTTATCCAAGAGGAATGTCCACACATGCCCACACAAAGGCTTGTACACAGTATTCTTAGCATCTTTATTCATAAGAGCCTCTAACTACATAATCCAAGCGTCCGTCAACAGGAGAATGAATAACCAGGTTGTGGTATATTCATGCAGTAGAATACTACTCAGCAATAGGAAGGAGCAAATTGCGGATACACACAATACTGAGAAAACATTTTGCTGATCAAAAGAAGCGAGGCACAAGAGCGTCTCTGTATGACTTTATTAAATTAGGTTATAGAAAACTGGTCTATAGTGATGGAAATAAGATCAGTATTGGGAGGGATTACCTGCAAAGTGTGTGAAGGAACTTTCCGGGGTAACAAGACCTGTTTTATGTGTTGTTTGGGAGGGTTCCCCACATGTGTACATTTGTCAAAACCTAACAGATAGTACATTTAAGGTGCCATTTATTGTATATGAATTACTCCTAAGATTGATTTAAATTTTTGGTTGGAAGAAATCAAATCAGTATAGCAGTCATATGTCGTACTGTATGTGAATAGATTATATTATGACAGTAAAACTGTCAGGTTAAGAAACGAAACCTAACCATATCCTGTTTAGAAGAAAGAGACTTGAAAATTTGGTAAGGAAATATGAAAAATAGAGTTGGATGAAGAGCTATGGCCCAGGAAAACAACAAAAAAATGGGTTGTCAGTGGACAAGGTGGAATGTGAACATCAAACTATATAAGTGGGTTATTATCATGATAAAAGAGACAATTTATGAAGATCTAATAGTTATGGAGCTTATATGGCTAAATAGCTAAATACATAAAGCAAAAATAATGTGGCAAATGTGTCATGGTATGGGATTTTGATATACTTTTCCCAGAATTAGATCTTGTAGGTAACAGTAAGAATATAAAGGGTTTGAATAGTGAATTCAATAAACTGAATTACACATACATAGTAGTTTACATTTCCTACAATAGATTATCCTTTTTTTAAAAAATTAAAAAAAAAATTTTTTTTAACGTTTATTTATTTTTGAGACAGAGAGAGACAGAGCATGAACGGGGGAGGGTCACAGAGAGAGGGAGACACAGAATCTGAAACAGGCTCCAGGCTCTGAGCAGTCAGCACAGAGCCCGACGCGGGTCTCGAACCCACGGACCGTGAGATCATGACCTGAGCCGAAGTCGGACGCTTAACCGACCGAGCCACCCAGGCGCCCGAATCTTTTTTTTTTTTTTTTAATTTTTAACGTCCAAGGAACTTTGGTCAGAGTTTATCAATGTCCAACATACTTGACCACAAAGAAAATCTTAACAGGTGAGAAAAGTTGAGGGTTTTTTATAGGCCACATTGCCTGGTAATAATACAAATAAAGTAGAAATCATTGTAAGCTGACTCCTTTGAAACCCACCTCCTTTGGAGGGTTCCCCTATTTTCCCGGTATTTGTTTCTACCACATAATCACCCTCAGCGTATTCTTGAGTTGGAAAGTTGGTAGAAGCAACGAGTTAATTCTTTATATTTCTGGTTTTGTATTGTTGAAAAGCCTTGGTTTCAATCCAGTGTCTTTGTGCTACTGCCAGTGAAGTGAGCACAGGCAGTACTGGTATCTACACCTGGATTGCCAACGAGAATGTAAAACTTGACCTGAAAGTTTAGTTGATATTCCTAGCCTTCCCCTTTCAAGTCTCTCTAAATTTTCAGTAACCATTTGTTAGCCATTCACTAGAACATAGGGAATTTTAAGTTAAAAGAATTTATTTATTTATTACAAATGTAACTTCATTTTGTTTGTTTGATTTTTTTAATGTTTATTTGTTTTTGAGAGAGTGCAGGACAGAGTGCCAGCGGGGGAGGGGCAGAGGGAGAGGGAGCCACAGAATCCGAAGCAGGCTCTAGGCTCCAAACTGTCAGCACAGAGCCTGACACAGGGCTCGAACTCACAAACTCTGAGATCATGACCTGAGCTGAAGTCGGATGTTTAACGGATTGAGCCACCCAGGCACCCCTATGTATTTATTTATTTTTTTAAAAATGTTTATTTATTTATTTTGAGAGGGAGAGTGCACGCGAGCGAGGAAGAGGCAGAGAGAAAGAATCCTAAGCAGGCTCCATGCTGTCAGCGTAGAGCCTGACGCAGGGCTTGAATTCACAAACCATGAAATCATGAGCTGAGCCGAGATCAAGAGTTGGGTGCTTAACTGACCGAGCCGCCCAGCTGCCCCTCAAGTTAAAAATTTAAAAGTAACAAGAATACAGAGAGGATGTGGAAAATAGCATATTCTCACGTATTGCTGATGCAAATGTGAGTTGTTACAGCCTTTTGAAAATTGGCAGCTTATTTAACAATTAAAATTCATATTCCTTTGGCCCAGTAATCCTCCTCCTAAGATTCTATTCTTAGAAATTAAAGCACAAGTAAGGCCATATGTATAGGGATATTTATTGCAGCAATGTGCATAATGCCAACTGACTGAAAACAAAATGAATGTTAGTAGGAGAAATGCAGGAAAAAAAACACTACCTCCATAGGTTAGAATATGCTTCACAAAAAGTGAATTAGACTAATACCTGTTTAGTCGGAGAGACTCTCACAAAGTTTTGTTGGGGGGGCGCCTGGGTGGCGCAGTCGGTTAAGCGTCCGACTTCAGCCAGGTCACGATCTCGCGGTCCGTGAGTTCGAGCCCCGCGTCGGGCTCTGGGCTGAAGGCTCAGAGCCTGGAGCCTGTTTCCGATTCTGTGTCTCCCTCTCTCTGCCCCTCCCCCGTTCATGCTCTGTCTCTCTCTGTCCCAAAAATAAATAAACGTTGAAAAAAAAAAAAACAAAAACAAAAACAAAGTTTTGTTGGGTTAGAAAAGGAAGATGCAGAAAAGTTTGTATAATATGTGTAGCCAAAAATTAAGAGAACTGTGCATATATCATGGGCTCATGAATATGAAGAAAAATAGTTAAGAATGCTTACTAGGTGGTTAAATGTTTATCTTAATGTGGTGTGGGTGGGGGTATACTTGGGGAGAAAAGTTACAAAAGGTGAATCGTCGTTTAGTTGACAGCTTGTCTGTGATCATAACTATGCATTGTCTGTAAAATTATGTAAATGCTAGATTTAAAAATACTGAGTAGATATTTAAAATAAAAATGACCTATTTCTTTTCTAAAAGTGATGCTGATTTGCAAATACCTGAGCATGTCTATGTGCAGTCCAGAGCAACCCTTAGGAGCAAAACAAGCATAGTAGAAAGCCAGAAAACATTGTGAGCTAGAAGGGCCTAAACTATGTCCACACATACATATACAATAAACCAGTAACCAGTGGGAAGTTTATTTGCCCATAAACTGGGAGTGGTCTCTGTGGCTGGTTGATGCTGCGTTCATAGACCTTTGCATTCCTTTGGTTGGTCATCCTTGGTATTGGCTTCCTGTTCAGCCTTGTAGCATAATGGCTGCATTACTGAGATTTGTGTTTGGGGCACAAATTGGTTATAACAGTGTGAGAGGAAGGTGCAGAGAGCAGAATTGGGCAAAGGAAGAAGTTGAACTTCAGTGTAGGCCTGACAAAGGGGAGCTCAGAAGTAAGGACTGTCAGAGTTGTTTTTTGTTGGATTGCTCCAGACTTTCCACCCTTTGTGGTATGGACCACCCTGGGCAAGGCAGCTCCTGAAGGAACTGTAAGAGCCGTAAAAACTGTTGACCAGGCTGTTAGTCCTTCCTCAGAAGGGAGATTATGTGGCAAATCTCCCTGTCTACCACACTGTCTTTGTTAATGAGAAGATACTTCCTGGAAGGCCTTCATCAAGACTTCCCCTGACATTTAAGTATTTGACTACGTGCTGTGACAGAAACTAGTAATGACCCTTCGTCTCCTTTCTCCACTTCTCTAATGAAGGAAATCCTGATTTTTCACTGAATACATGGTCATTTGGAATAGTGGCTACATTTCTCAGCCTCCCTTTACATTTAGATATGTCATTAAGTTTTGGCTGATGGGATATAAGTTGAATTGTCTTGTTTGACTTAGAAGGAGGGAATGTGCACTTTGTTTTCCTCCTTCCTGCTGGGTAGAATGTGGGAATAAAAGCTGGAGTTTGAGCAGCCATCTTGGATTGTGAGGTGGAAGCCACATGTTGAGGATGACAAAGCAACTAGATAGAAGAACATTAGGTCCCTCATGATTATGGAAATCCTTTTGTGTTCTCTGTATTTCTTACCTTTGGACTTTATTATCTTGGTTAAGCCATTACTATTTCTGTTTTTCTGTCAGTTGTGTTAGATTTCTAATCAGTTATTGTCAGGGGGCATAGGAAACCATGAGTGGCTCAGACTAATCTTTTTGGGTTAGAATGGATGTTGGGAGTAAGACATGGAGATACCAGTATCCAGGTGAGTACAGCAGAGGGAGAGAAGGGCAAAAGGCTAAGAAGGATTTGAAGGTGATGATAATTGTGATGGACCATGGAATCTTAACTAAGTGGGAAAGTCGAATGTGTGTGTGGTAAGTGATGAGCATGAAGAAGTGATAGTTCAGTGGATTGGAGGTCCCCATGGGGATGATGACTCACTGGAAAGGGAGAACTAGGCTAAATGAACTTGAGAGATAAGAGATGGTGGCCAGAATGTAGGATGCCTAAAATGCAGATTTTGGTGCTCATGCTATTACAGGAAATGGCAGGACCCAGAAGAGTGGGTGACTAATATGGGTGGAAAAAAAGACTGTTAATGGTGAAGTTAAGAAATGGAAAACCTGGGGCGCCTGGGTGGCGCAGTCGGTTAAGCGTCCGACTTCAGCCAGGTCACGATCTCGCGGTCCGTGAGTTCGAGCCCCGCGTCGGTCTCTGGGCTGATGGCTCAGAGCCTGGAGCCTGTTTCCGATTCTGTGTCTCCCTCTCTCTCTGCCCCTCCCCTGTTCATGCTCTGTCTCTCTCTGTCCCAAAAATAAATAAACGTTGAAAAAAAAAAAAAATTTAAAAAAAAAAAAAAAAAAGAAATGGAAAACCTGGGTTCTGATTAGAACATCTTATATGTTGATGTAGTTGAATGAACTAGATGCTAATATCAGTGGGCAAGAAGGAATAACTGGGATGTCAGTAGATAAGTCAGGAAGTAAGGGAGGCAGACCCAGAGGAGAGCATCTGTTTCAGACAGGCTGACATTGGTGATGGAAGACGGACAAAAGATGATCTGGAAACAGCAGTGTGGAAGGAAATAGCATCCTTCTTAAATTTCAAAAGTTCTATATAGGAAAAGATACCAGACACAAAATATAAAGAAAAAAGTAAACTGAGAAAATGTATTTATAGTACATTTTACATGCAGATGGGAGCTCTTTAATATAAAAAGAGCTCCTAAACATTAATTTGAAAAAGACAACTTGGTAGCAAAGTGGGCAAAGAATATGGAATTTTAATTCAGAGAGGAGGAAATACAAATGACCAAAACAAGACACTTAAGCATCAAGGTATGTACCAGCCAAAACATTAATGAGATATCAGTATATGCCTATCATATAGTCAAGACCTAAAAATATTAAACTTCAGACTTGGCACGAGTGTGGGAAGACAGGTGCTGACGGTCACTGCTCGTGGGACGTGGTGGATTGCCTTCAGAAGTGGCAGCCAAATGGCTGTGATGGGTCCGTTGTGTATTGTGGCTTGATGTGCTTGCCTATCACAATTCTGCTTTCCACGGTGTTATTGTATTAAATACCCTTTAGTCGTAACTATAACTGTGTGATCTTTTTAAAAACCAGCTCATATTTATAAGTAAGTTCTTGTAGCCATTTTCATGGTAGCCATTTTCAAAGTATGATTTTCCTATCTCAGCTAGAAAGATTTAGATACGCTTTTTTTTTTCAATTCCTGTTGGTTTTAATGTATTTGTACCCCCCTTTCTTAAGTTCATGGAAATTATTTTTTTCATCTAGATTAGTATAATCTGACTATAACTACCCAGTCATTTTCTTCTGGTTATAGTGTGCATTAATGTACTTACTATGCTTGCATTATTTGAGAATTAAGAAAGATTAGTATGTGAAACTTGGATGGACTTACATTTTTGTTTTTTGTTTTCTGTTTGTTTGTTTGTTTTTTGCATTACAGACTAACTGGATCTTCTGGGTTTGTAACAGATGGACCTGGAAATTATAAATATAAAACAAAATGTACATGGCTCATTGAAGGACAGTAAGTAGTAATGGCTGGTTTAAATTTTTTTTTTTTTTTTAGAGCTCAGTGTGGCGTTACTTTTTTTACAAGTAAAATTAACAACCTGTAGCATAGAGTACTTAAAATATTTTTTATTTGATAACTTTTCATTTGACAAGTGAATATGATTTTATTAACCTTCATTGTGAATTTGAAAACAATTTTTGTTTTCAGTTTTTGTTTTGTGTTGATTTAAAGCTGTGAATGAATTATACACACCAGAAGTTTGTATATTTTCAGTTATCATACTTAGAACTGTTGAATATTTTAAATGATTTATACCATTAGAAAATTATATCATTTTTCTAAGTACTTATTTTTATTGTGGGCAGGAAAATAAAAATAGCTTCTTCTCTGGGCCTCCTGTGCCCCTCCAGCTCTTGCCTTCTTCTCTCCATGGCACATCTTTAAAGCAGTGTTTCTCAAACTTTTTGGTCTCAGGACCCCTTTACACTCTTAAATTTTGAAAATTCCAAATAACTCCTGTTTGTGTGGGTTATATCTGTGTTTATTATGTTATAAATAAAAACTAAGGAAATTCCTTATTAACTCATTTAAAAGCAATAATAAACCTACTACATGTTAGCACAAAATGGAATATTTTTATGAAAAAGCAAACCCTATATTTAAAACAACATCAGTGCGAAGAATGGTATCGTGTTACATTTTTGTAAAATCACTTCTCTTTCTGGCTCAGTAGAAGATAGGTGGATTATCATATTTTCTTCTGCATTCAGTTTGTTAGAATATGTTATTATGGTTGAAGCATGTGAAGAAAATTAGGCTTCACTTGAATGTGTAGTAGGAAAAGGAAGGATATCTGAATAACATTTTTAAATAATTTTGGATGGTCTTCTTTGACACTGCATCAAAGCTTGACAAGTGCTAATTTCTTAAACGTAAATTGCAGTGTGGAATCTAAAACATTATTAATGAACTTTTGGAATTTAAATTAAAATCTTTTGAGTTTTCTTATACTTTTGAATGGCTCTTTAAGCCTTGCATGGTTTTGTAACAGGTTATATGGGTTATTTAGAAAATAATGGTTCCCTGAACTATTCAGATCTTCCTAATTTTGATATATTTCATGATACAATATGAAAAAAATCACACTGGTTAATGTCACCATTTAAAAAAAAATTTTTTTTTTTTAACGTTTATTTATTTTTGAGACAGAGAGAGACAGAGCATGAACAGGGGAGGGGCAGAGAGACAGAGGGAGACACAGAATCCGAAGCAGGCTCCAGGCTCTGAGCCGTCAGCCCAGAGCCCGACGCAGGGCTCGAACTCACGGACCGTGAGATCGTGACCTGAGCTGAAGTCGGATGCTTAACCGACTGAGCCACCCAGGCGCCCCGGTTAATGTCACCATTTAATCTCATCAGAAAATTTTAAGCATTGGGAAGTTTTATCTGGGTGGCAGAGACAGATTTTCCAAAACTAATTATTGCTTTGAAAGCCTGTATTTTATCTTTGGCAACAAATACTGCCAGTTGTTTTCTTTGAAGTGACAGACCTGCTTTGTTCATTTTTAAGGAAGTATCTACCAGATATCCAAGTCTGAGTAACCATAGTTTGTCAGTTGTCCTTTCAAGTAAAAATGATAAGTAGTGTTTGAGAAAAAAGCGATAGGTTCAGCTCAGCACTCAAACAATTGCAAAAGCGATTTTCCTGGAGCCCGCAGTACTTTGTTAGACAGCAGAAGTGCTTTATGCACACTTCCCAGCCTGTCAGGCAGAATATTCAAAAGATGTGTATTCGTGGGCCACAGTTTAATAAAATTAGCAGTTTTTACTGCTTAATAAAGATACTCTTAAATGAAACTCCTTTTTCCTTGTGAACGTGTAGTATTAAAGAGTAACAGCGATTACTGGTACGGTTTGGTGCCTCTGCCCTGCTCTGTTCTCAGGTACCAGCAGTTTCACCCACCACTGCTCTTGCACCATTAGTAAATGCCAACGGGTCCCAAGGCCTCTGGCATTGTGAGGACCCCACTTTGAGAATGGCTGCTTTAAGGAGTTGTTTGCTCTTGCCCTTTCTGTCAGTTTATTTCTATCTGACGTCTTTCTCCAGCATCCCTCCCAGTGTGCCCTTGGTGGTGGTTCCTCCCGAGCCTAAGCAAAAAAGTTTAACTCCTTCCTTTCTTATCTCCATATTCAGCCTGCCAGTAAGTTCTGTCTGTTCTCCCTCTAGAGTGTCTTCCCAATCCATTTACGATCTCCCTTTCATTTTCATCTCTACAGTTGTTGTAAGACGCCAGCCATCCTCTGTTTTCTGGGCCACGGTGATAGCCTTGAAATTGGCCTCCCGGTTTTTGCCGTTGCCCCTTGCCCACCTCTCGCTTCTTGTCTCCTGTGGTTTCCTCTGTTTGCTCTGTTTCAGACACGCTGATTTTCTTCACGTTGCCTAGACACATCAATCCCTTTCTCACTAAGACTTTAAGACTGTGCTCTTCCCTCTGCCTGAAACATTGTTCCCCAGCTTTTTTCCCATGGCTTATCTCTTGTCATTCTCATCTTTTCCAAAGCTTTCTGGGGTAACTCCCTGCCACCTGTTGGACACATCACATTCCTTTCATTTCTTCATGGTAGTTATCATCAGCTGAGTTAACTTGCTTATGTACTTAATTGTTTGCTTAGAGATGTTAGGTAGACACGTGTGGGGTAGAGGGAAGGCCTAGACTGGAGACATATAATTAGACATCACCAGGGTATAAATGGTGCTGATTTTACCAAGAGCTTTTTGAGTGGAGTGTTTGGGTGGAAGCCAGGTTTGAGAACAAAGTGGGTGAGTAGGATGTGAGGAAACAGAAAGCAAAGTCTTGTGTGGAGGTTCACTCTCTTCAGAGGAGAGAGGAGGGGTAGGTTGGGTAATGGCTAGAAGGAGAGTTGAAATTTGAAGTTTTTATGTTTTGTTGTTTTTTGGTAAAATGTGTGAGACTTAAGGACATTTAAATATGGATGTGGGAAGTTCCAGATGAGAGGGAGATGTGAAATGTTTAAGAGATGGAAGGAGGAATAGACAGGTCTATCTGTTTTGGAAAATGGGGAGTTGAGAGATTTTTGTCTGAGTGCTGAGCTTAAGCAAGGAGGTGAGACTGAGTGGTTTGAAATAGTAATTGGGAGTTAGTAGCAATTGTGGGGAAGGAGAGAGAGAATTCGTAGTAGGACTGACTGCTGGCAGAAGTAAAGTGCCAATTTGAAGTTGGTGAGCTGTGACCAGTCCTGGAACCAGCCTATCCAGTGTTGTGACTACCTCCAGCACAGCTTAGTTTTCTTTGCATTTAATTTGAATCAAAGGAGATCACTGGTTTCCTCTAGACCGGGGCTTTGCCAGGTAGCTCCATGAAAAGGCAGAAGGGTAGGCAAGTTTAGAGAATTGGCAGTTGTGTGTGTGAAATGATGTAGTGTGAAATCTTAAGTTGAATAGGAAAGGAAGTGCAGAAATGAAACAGCTAACTGGTTGGTTCACAGGCTGTTAAAGAACAGCCACTGTATGGGCTGTGGGGCCTGAAGAGGCATAGACCTGTCCGCCTTGTTTACCGTTGCATGGTTAGTGGTCTCGCACATAGTAAGTACAAAGAAAAGTAAATCTTTGACAGATAAAGGAATGTTGTTTATACACTATTAATTTCTTCTCTCCGTGTAAATTTATCTTTAAAAATCTATCTCTATTTTCTTCTCAAATGTCTAGTAGTTATGCTGATTATTATAAATTACTCTTTTTTTGTTCTTTTCAGGCCAAATAGAATAATGAGACTTCGTTTTAATCATTTTGCTACAGAGTGTAGTTGGGATCATTTATACGTTTATGATGGAGACTCAATTTACGCACCACTAGTTGCTGCCTTTAGGTAAGCTCTGTCATATAAGTACTAGTTAATCATTATCTGATTTCTGAATTCACACTTATCTCCTAGATTGCAAACTTTTATTGCTCATCACTTTTATTATCACTTACTTACCACCTTTATTTCATGGCGAGAGTGCTAGTTCTGGAGTCCTCTGTCACTTGTGTGCTAGGCCTGACTTGGTTTCCTGTAGATACTAAGTAAGTTTCTGGGCAGAGGACTGGACCTCTCATTTCGGTTTCCTGATGTATCAAATTGTGGTAGTACTATCAAGTTTACTTACTTCTTGTGGTGGTGGTGAAGTTTACATTTAAAAAATGTTTTGTGAGTAATATATTGGATATTGTTTTTGTGAAAAATTTAAATCAGGACCCACATTCACCTTGACCCTTGTGTTCCTCATTGCATAGGCCTTCAGGAGTTATTTGTTGAATCCAGATACAGTTTGTGTGTGTGTGTGTGTGTGTGTGTGTGTGTATTTATGTATATGCATTAATATGGGTGAAGGAAGCTTTTTGGAAAAATACACAGAAAATGAACAGCAGTTACCTGTGGAAAATGAGGAAAATACCAATTTTGTGTTGTGATTTTTTTTTTAAATTTTTTTTTTTTTTTTCAACGTTTATTTATTTTTGGGACAGAGAGAGACAGAGCATGAACGGGGGAGGGGCAGAGAGAGAGGGAGACACAGAATCGGAAACAGGCTCCAGACTCTGAGCCATCAGCCCAGAGCCCGACGCGGGGCTCGAACTCACGGACCGCGAGATCGTGACCTGGCTGAAGTCGGACGCTTAACCGACTGTGCCACCCAGGCGCCCCTGTGTTGTGATTTTTTAAACAAGTATATTCCTTATTAGGAAACACTTAACACTAAATACATGGGGTATTCTGAATTGTTTCGGCATTTTATTTTTCATTAACAATAAGTAGCTGTGTTGTTTATTATATTTTTGACTGCATGGGAATTCAAAACCGTTCTATTTTTCTTCCTTTTACTCAATAGATGATTTATGAACTATATTTTTCAAAACTGCACATCCCCTTAGAGAGCCATAGCTGTCAGTTTTTCATCTGCAGCTGACTTTCTGGATTTCTTTCTTTGACTTTAAAAAGAAATCAGTTCGACAAATATTTTTTGTATTCCTCACATGGGGCTGGTGTAGTTGATGTTTCCTGTCAGCGAGGAGGTAACAGAGAGTAAAGAGTACACAAGAAGCCAGAGAGCTCAGGAGATCAGGGGACTAATGTGCCCTTGTATTTCTCCATTCCCTTGGGCTTAGAATTCTCCCCAGCATGTCTTTGAACTGAGCACTGAGGTTATTTTCTGGGTTTCAAAGGTCCACTCTGGAGCCAAAGAGCAGAGTATAGGCCATGCTAAGCAGTAAAATGTCATTGTCGAAGCATTGGGTGCACTTATCTTTATGCCAGAGTTTGAAGCGTACCTTAGGTTACAGCAAGGCACCCCAAACTTCAACACAAGTAAGGAAACTGTCTCTGTTATGCTGTTATCATGATAGTACTTGGGGGTTCACTTGACACTGAGTTCATGAGTCAGAATTCATGGAGTCCCTATTATGTGCCAGGCACTGTGCATCAGCTTGCCAGTAGCCCTTGGAGGAGCATCAGCCAAGCAGGTGTGCATAACCCTGTGGCTCACCTGGATTGTGTGTCTGGTGAGCCGACACGTGAAGCAACAACAGCAACAAAACAAGCATGAGGCTGTAATTTTTCTAGTCAGTGACTTCTTTTTAAATTATTATTAATTTTTTATTTTATTTATTTAATTTGAGAGAGGGAGCATGAGCGGGGGGCAGGGGGAAAGAGAGAGAGAGGGAGAGAGAATCTTAAGCAGGCTCCATGCTTAGCATAGAGCTCAACACAGGGCTCGATCTCATGACCCTGGGGTCATGACCTAAGCCGAAACCCAGTCAGAGGCTCAACCGACTGAGCCAGCTGGGCATCCCTAAGTCAGTGACTTCTGAGAGAAGCCAAAGTATATGCACAGATTAATAGAAGGATTTTTATGTTTCTCTAAAAAAGCTGGTTAATTGATAACATACATTAATCCATTGGTTATTTTAAAATCTAAACTGACAACATAGTGTGAATTCTCTAAGATGTTAGTGAAAAAAATGTGTGTTTAAAAATCAAAATTTACCTGAAACACAAAACTCCTAAAAGCACCGATGTGCAGAACACCTTGAAAACAACTGTTGAAGCCATGAGGGTGCTGTCACAAGGTGGAGGCTGAGGGGTGCTGCTGGGTCAGGGGAGTTCTCGAGAGGGGAATCAAGCCGGTGGTGATGTGCAGGCATTCCAGAGTGTTGAGAGCCTGCTGGCAGACAGCCCAGCTAATAAGAAAAGAACCACATGGGATTCAGAAACTGGGGACTGTTTATCCCAGTTCTGCCCCAGTCTCTGTATGAACCTGAACAGGTCATCTAAGTGCTCTTGTACTCGGCTTCTGCCCAATAGTGCTGGTGTCGTACCGTGTTTTCTCTGAGTATGTTGCAAACTACAAAGTTTAATTTGATTCTGAGCTGGTTGATCACATTTATCTTTTACATATGGAATTTCTGAATAAAATTTGTTTATCAGAACAAAATTTGGTTATCAGAGTCCCATTAGCAGACAAATCTGAGAACCGCTGGACCAAGACTCTTGCAGCTGTACCACATCTTGATTTTGTGGTGTGTTCGGTTCAACAAATGTACAAACGTAGCACCTTTGTGGAGCAGCTCTTCTGCTGGGATCTGTTGGTAGGAGATGCAGAGGTGGTAGTGGTGATGGAACAGGGAGAGTCGTTTTCCTTTCTAAGAACATCCTTCAACAGAACATTATTCCTTTTAAAGTTTTTTGTGTGTATGTGTTAATTCTTTTTTGGTGGGGGAGTGACATTGATAAGGCAGTTGTTTAGACTGTGATGAAGGGCTGTTAGAGGAGCCATGTGATGGCGTCATCAGACCATGGCGCAGAGAGTAGTCAAAGGCAGGCACCTCTCAGGGTCTCGGACCTTCCTTTACCGGGCGGAAGTACAGACTCTGCCTCGCCCCGCCACCGGGCTCTGACCCCTGACTTTAAAAATCTGGCTTACCTTCCAATCTCCCAGCCTTTGAAGAGCGTCTGGTCTTGCAAGGAGACCTAGGACTGCTAGTAAACTTGGGTAGTGTTGTTGGTGAAGTCAGGGTGTGTCCCAGGTGTGTTCACAGAGCCCATGTCTGCCTGGCACCGTGATAATGAATATCTTTGAATAGCGATTTTCAAAAATGGTTCTGAACAGTGGTACTCTGTGTTTAAAATAAAGGTTATATAGAACCCCAGGGCAGGCAGTTCTTGATTTGCTCAAGTTGAAAAACTGGCTGCAACCTAAGCTGTGCTTGTGTCTATTTATCTACTTGGGGGCAGGAGGTGGGGGGGGGGTGGGAAGCAGCTCGGGGTGACAGTTGAATGGCATGCCTGCAGCATCACTTTCTCACCCACGCACTTTCCATTGCTTTGCATGCTGGGTTGAGGCTGCATTTGTATTCATTTACCCTGTAAAAGTTTATTTTTGTCATAAACCAGTTGTTTTATTTTCACACTGGGAGAAAGTAGCACATTCTAAAGCTGTCATAATGTCAGGTTTTCAAATATAAAGAAGCAAATGCCCGAGTCTCTCTGACAGTGGGGAAGCTGACCCCCTTTCTCCAGCATCATGGTCATCTAACATAGGTGGCCCTCGCACCCCTTCTGTGACTCTGTTCTTTCTCCCTCCACCCTTTCTACCGTTCGTCCTGTGCACTTAAATGTCCCCACCATATAAATAATAGATATCGTTAGCCATCATTTACTGAATACCTATTAATGTGAGGCAATCAACGTTTAAGCACTTCACGTGCTGTAATAGTTTGATTCTTATTGTATCACTGCCGGGTGGATAGGATTTCTCTCCATGTGCACTTAGGACACTGAGGTTCCCAGATGTCTATGACATGCCCAGTGATGTGGAGTGAGAATTGGCATTCTCTCTGGTCCTAAAGTTCATGCTAGGATAAGAGTGCTGGGTTTTCCACATGTGACTGAAGCCCCGAGTCATCCTGGGCCAGTATTTCTTATGGGAAGATTGCTTTCAGCATATCTGTTTCTACATCGCCCTCTTATAAGTACTTCCCCACTTAGCATTTCAAGGGATTCTGGTACATAAAACTGATGAAAGCAAATGTCACCTTTTCCAAGATGCCTTCCCTAACTGCCCTTTCTAAAGTAGCACCTTTTTTTCAGAATCTTTATTTTTGAGAGAGAGAGAGAAACAGAGAGAGGGAGACACAGAATCTGAAACAGGCTCCAGGCTCTGAGCTGTCAGCACAGAGCCTGATGCAGGGCTTGAACCCATGAACCATGATTTCATGACCTGAACTGAAGCCGGATGCTTAAATGACCCAGGTGCCCCCCCCTTTTTAAGTTTATTTCTTTATCTTGACAGAGAGAGAGAGAGAGAGAGAGAGAGAGAGAGAGAGAGAAAGCGAGCCTGTGCATGCATGCGTGAGCAGGGAAGGGGCATAGAGAGAGGGAAATAGAAAATCCCAAGCAGGCTCCACACTGCCAGCACAGAGCCCAATGTGGGGCTTGAACTCATGAGCCATGAGATCATGACCTGAGCCGAAACCAAGAGTTGGACGCTTAACCAGCTGAGCCACCCAGGTGCCCCCCCCCCACCTTTTTTTTTTTTTAAGAGAGAACAGGAGGGGCAGAGGGAGAGAGAGAGAATCTTAAGGAGGCTCCATGCCCAGAGTGGGCCTTGAAATCATGACCCTGGGATCATGACTTGAGCTGAAATCAAGAGTTGGACACTGAACTGACTGAGCCACCCAGGTGCCCCAGCACCTTTGTTCTTTCACTGGTTTTTTTTTCTTTTTATAGCATTTATCTCTGCTTGGTGTTACATATACACTCCTGTATGTGGGGGTGGGAGATATTTCTGGCCTTGTTGTTTCTCTAATGTGAACTCCATGAGAGCAGAGGCTTCTTCACTGTTGTGTTCTGGTACCTAGAACAGTGTCTCACGTGTGGTATCAGTGAATATTTGTGAGTTGAATACACAATGCAGAATGCTTTACTGTTTTGTAAACCCTGGAGTACCTACACAGTCCTAGAGTTTGTAGAATTCAGTCTAGATATTCTCATTGAATGAAAATCCTGGCTCCTCTTCCTAATTTCCCGCTTCTCTATTCTTCCATTTCATTATTTTTATATGCACTTACCTAAATATGTGTAAATGTACACATATACTAGGTCCATTGTTTTGCATCTTGTTTTTTTCCCTACTTATCAGAATGCCTTGATGAGTTCCTTGTTAGTTCTGCAGAACTACCGGTATGGAATGATTGATGCATCTAACTCTCTGCAGATGAGCATTTAGGAGGTTTTCTTCTTCTTTAAAAAAAATTTCTTGGGGCGCCTGGGTGGCGCAGTCGGTTAAGCGTCCGACTTCAGCCAGGTCACGATCTCGCGGTCCGTGAGTTCGAGCCCCGCGTCGGGCTCTGGGCTGATGGCTCAGAGCCTGGAGCCTGTTTCCGATTCTGTGTCTCCCTCTCTCTCTGCCCCTCCCCCATTCATGCTCTGTCTCTCTCTGTCCCCAAAAAATAAATAAATGTTGAAAAAAAAAAATTAAAAAAAAAATTTCTTGGGGGGGTGCCTGGGTGGCTCAGTTGGTTGAGCGTCCCGACTTCGGCTCAGGTCATGATCTTGCAGTCCGTGAGTTCCAGCCCTGCACCGGGCTCTGGGCTGACTGCTCAGAGCCTTGAGCCTGCTTCTGATTCTGTGTCTCCCCCTCTCTCTGCCCTTCTCCTGCTCATGCTCTGTCTCTCTCACTCTCAAAAATGAATAAATGTTAAAAAAAAAATTAAAAAAAATTCTTTTTTGTATTTAGGTCATCACTATACTCCATGTAGGGCTTGAACTCATGACCCTGAGATCAGGAATCACATGCTGTACTGACCAAGCCAGCCAGGCACCCCTAGGTGGTTTCCAGTGTATTGCCATTCTGAATAGTGCTGCAGTGAGGGTGGTTGTATATTAGTCTTTGTGTACACGAGCAAGTGTTAGTTCTACAAAGAACTTAGAATTGCTAGGTCACAGTGAATGACCATTTAAGATTGTCATAGGCCCTTGAGGGAGTAGTTTACATGGTATGTGCTTTGGGAAAGCAAGGAGGCTAGTGCAGCTAGGGTTGAGTGACTGAAGGGAAGAGAGTAGTAATGAGATGTTTGTTCATTGTGTGGGGTTGTGTGTGTGAAGCAGATTGCATAGGGCCTGGTAAGGATTAAGGTTTTCACTGAATGAGGTGTTGGTGGTGGTTGTGGTGGTGATAGTGAGTTAGTTATTGGGCAAAAGATGTGAGCATATGAAGAAATGCAAAAGGCAAGTAAACACAGGAAGAATGATTAACCTCAGGAATATAAAAGAAACTCAAAACCACAATATAAAAAAATCACTTTTCACTTACCAGGTTAGCAAGGCTAATATAGGACTGGTACTTCTTCTTCTTGGCAGGTGAGGTAGGATGGACCTTTTTATTCTTTATTGATGAGATTTCAGATTGGTATATGGCTTCTGGAAAGCATATGGATCAAGAGCCTTAAAGCCATCATTTAGACCCTTTGATTTGATAGTTTTTAACACTCTCCAGACACCCAGCAAATACTATTGTGTGCTGGAATCCAAATGAGAGAGGAAATGCTTCTGGTGTATTACTTGTAAAATAGAATATAGGCTGTGATAATGGTATCAGGCAAAAAAAAGTACATCAGAATAGTAATAGAGTTAAGATTGTGGGTGTTTAGCCAATTTATTTATTTATATTTTTACTTTTCATACTTTTCAGTAGTATATATTTGGCATTCATCAACTCGTAAAGTTTGTTAGTTTCTGTAATTTTGAAGGTTTACTCAGTCTTTCAAAGAACCATTACAAACAGTTTTGTATACATAAAAAAAAGAATAGGCTGATTGATTTCAAATCTCATTAGAAATATAACCCAGGATAAAGGCAAGCCTAGGAAAGATTCAGATCTGTCCCGCTGAGGATTCAGAACTGGATCCAGAACTAACAGGGTGGCACTATGCATTTATCACAGGAATTTGCCCCTTTTCCTGGAAGTGTTTTTTTGTTTGTTTGTTTTTAATTATAAGGATGAATTCCAGTTTTGAATTTGTATGCCGCCATGTGACGTGCCTGTTGAGTATGCTTCCCTTTATAAGAAATGTGTTTCCATTTCAGTGGCCTCATCGTTCCTGAGAGAGACGGCAACGAGACTGTCCCCGAGGTTGTTGCCACATCAGGTTATGCCCTGCTGCATTTTTTTAGTGATGCTGCTTATAATTTGACTGGATTTAATATCACTTACAAGTAAGATATTTAAGTCTAATCTTTGTGATTTTATGAAGAAACTTTAGTCTTTGTTTTAACAATAATAATGACTAACATAGTTGAGGGCTGACAGTGTGCCAGGCATTGCACTAAGCAGTTTGCATGGATTTTCTCATTTAAGGTTCCTTCAAAAACTCATGAGGTATGGGCACTGTTTGTTCACTTGTTCTGTAATTGAGGAAACTGGTGGGAAATGGTAAAATACATTGTCAGAGTGGTGGGACCAGAATTTCATCCCAGCTCTAACTGCCTTTGAGCTTCTCCTGGAAGAGAGGGGCATTTTTCTGCTAATGGATAAAAACAGTGGGTTTTTTTTTTTGCTGAGTGCAAATTTAACAACTATTATTCATTTTAACTTACTCGGGTTGGCCCATTGATGAGAACTTCGTTGAGGTTACAAAGGAAATGCAGACAACAGACTTAGGCAGCTTTGGGAATTTGTTGTGATAGGAAAGAGGCTAACTTTTGGCCTTTCCTTTTTTCCTCTTAAGAAATGTTTATTTTCATAAGTGGTTAAATTCATAAAGCACCTTAAGCAAAGGGTTTGTGCTGAAGAGCTTCTGTGGCCCACACAGCCTAAGATACTATTCGGGTTTTTACAGAATAAGTTTGCCAGCTCCTGGCAGAGGCAGTAAGCTCCATGTATAACCGTTATGCTGGATTCTACTTCTGCCCATATTCTCAGGCTCTCCATATTCTCGTAGGCCTATTTAGAGCCAGCTCTACCTTATTTGATATGGTGATTTAGCTTTTCAGGTGCCCGGGGTTGGTGACTTGGCAGCCTGGGCAGCGTATCACAGTACTAGCAAGGTGATTTTTAGTGACCCAGGCAGGCATAAAGGCTAGGTTGAGGGGAAAGACTGATGAGTCTGGTTGGGTACAAGTGAGATGTGTAAGCAGGACATTGATATTCAGGTCTAGGGCCCAGAAGAGCTGCCAGAGCTGGGGATGTCATCTGGGAGTCACTGGCACGCGGACAGTGACTCACTGGCTTATGGGCCCGAGTGCACAGTGAGGAGAGGGGCAGTAGAAGCAGCTAAGGGACAGAGGAATGCCGATGTGTTGTTTGTCACAGAAGCTCAGAAAAGAAAGTTTCAAGGAGGGAACTGACAGCTAGGAGATTGGGTAAGCAGAGGGGGCCCTAGGTGACCCTAGCTGAGGAGGGTAAGGTCAGAGACCTGGTGGGGGCACAGTTCACAGTGGAAGGTTAGAAAGCCATGGCACTGAGTGGGACACTCAGCTCTAAAGGGGAGGGGAGAGGTTTAGGCCAGAGCTTTGCTTTGCTTTTCTTTTTTTTAAGCATTTATTTAAGTAATCTCTACATCCAGCGTGGGGATCAAACTCACAACCCCAGATCAAGAGTCAGGTGTTCTTCTGACTGAGCCAGCCAGGCATCCCCTTAGGCCAGGGCTTTTCAAACTGCACATGGCACTGAGATCTCCTGGAGGGCTTGTTAAGACACAGATTCCTGAACCCTACCCAGAAACTGTAGTTCAACAGAGCTGGTGCCTGAGAATCCAAATTTCTGATAAGTTCCTGGGTGATGCTGCTGCTGCCTACCCATGGTCCACACTCTGAGTAGCATTGCTCTAGCCATTCAACTAGGCCTCGTTCTGGGTTCCCTGTAGGTCCTTAGGCACAGTCTTAGCTCTTGCAAGCCCCCTCATAATAGCAGCCTTGAGGGAGAAGAGAAACTCCAGGGAGGGAGCACCCCTGGAGGGGGCGCAATTCAAGCACCCTTGACATTGGAAACCCTTTGCCCTATCACTGGAGAGTTCTAGCTCTGTGACCAAGAAACACATGTTATTCTTACCCTGATTGGTTAAGGGAGCCTTGATCTCTCCTGGAGACCAGAATTAGTATTTATTTGTTAAGTGAAGGAAGGTTGAGGTTATCCTAAATTTTAATAGCTTCTTGGTTCCAAGATCTCTGTTCTTTAAAAAGGAGTCCTAAACCATTTTAGGGGTTCCAGACCCTTTGAAAAGCCAAATAAAACAATGATCTTTATTCCCAGAAGAATGCCTAGAAACACATACATAAAACATTGTTATTCTTTTTACAGGCATCCTCAAGTTGCACTGAATCCTAGCTTTGGTCTGACCGTAGCTGGGGGACCCTTGAGACTGGCTACCCACAGCTACTTAGATGTTCCCTGATTTTCTTTTAAAAGAAGAAAAAAATAGTTATATTTTATTTTCACACAAATTGACACTTCATTTTATTTCTGAGTCATATTTTAAGAACAGATAATTAGACCAATTTTTCTCATTACTCCAGTTTAGACATACAAACAGATGTTTTGATGTATTATTACCTGCCACTTTCACTTTTCAGAGATTAAAAAATGATGTTTGTGTTTTGAGATTTTTATGTGACTTTATTTATTTATTTATTTATTTATTTATTTATTTAGAGCACAAACAGGTGAGGGGCAGAGAGAAGAGAGGTAGAATCTGAAGCAGGCTCCGTGCCATCAGCGCAGAGCCCGATGTGGGGCTTGAACTCAAAAACCTTGAGATCATGACCTGAGCTGAGATCAAGAGTCAGACGCTTAACTGACTGAGCCACCCAGGCGCTCCTATTTATTTAATTTTAAAGTTTATTTACTTATTCTGAGAGAGAGAGAGAAAGTGAGTGCAAGCACAAGTGGGGGAGGGGCAGAGAGAGAGGGAGAGGGAATCCCAAGCAGGCTCCATGGTGTCAGTGTGGAGCCTGATGCAGGGCTCCAACCCACGAATTGTGAGATTTTGACCTGAGTCAAAACCAAGAATCGGACGCTCAACCGACTGAGCCACCCAGGCGCCCTGAGATTTTATGTAACTTTAGAGAGTGCTCACAGTTAATTTTTGGCACATGAGATAAACCTCTGCCTAAGGGCACTGGAGTGGGGAAGTTGAGGTGTAAGAGAGGCTGTTATATTTTCCCTCCTTTAGTTCAAAACGCGTTAAGGGTTACTCCCTTCTCTTCATTTTTCAGCAACATTAGATTTTGATTGAGTGCCATTCCCTTGTATATGGTTAATAAGTGTGGCAGTAGGAAATTCTAATTTGACATATTTTTGGTGTGAGGCACAGGGGTGCTCACACTGGCATGGCAGTGCTTTAACTACAGTTTTATTTTAGGCCTTTTAGAAAAACGAAATGTGATTGTTGTAGCCATTTTACGATAACAAGTCCAATCTGAAATTTAAACTTTATTTTTTATAAACTTTATTTTTTATAAACTGTTGGCCTTGCAAAGACCTTTTTCTTTTAGAATTTAAAAAAAAAGGTTTATTTATTCATTCATTCATTCATTCATTCATTCATTCATTCATTCATTTAGAGAGCCAGAGAGAGTGTGTGTGAGCAGGGGAGGGCAGAGAGAGAGGGAGGGAGAGAGAATCTCAAGCAGGCTCCACACTGTGAGTGCAGAACCCGATGCAGGGGCCCGAACCCATGAACTGTGAGATCCTGACCTGAGCCAAAACCAAGAGTTAGACACTCAACCAACTGAGCCACCCAAGCACCCCAAAGGCCTTTTTTTTGAAAAAGATGAAACTGAAGCTTCACTTCCGTGTTTGTATTATTACAGAGAGACAGTAGGCACCTCTTGGTAGAGGCCTACAGAAATGTCATTTAGCTTTTCTAACCAAATACTTTGTGTACTTAATCAGCTTACTGGGGCTTCAAAAGTAGGCATACACATTTCTTTCATTATAATTATATAGATTATTAAAATACTGTATACAAATATAGAATTTTATAAATACGTCATAAACTGATATTTCAGGGTAGGTGTGAACATTAATTAGCTTTTTTTTTTTTAAAGTTTATTTATTTATTTTGAGAGGCAGAGTACAAGCAGGGGAGGGCCAGAGAGAAAGGGAGAGAGAGAGAATCCCAAGCAGGCTCCACACTGACAGCACAGAGCCCAACGCAAGGCTCAAACTCACCAACTATGAGATCATGACCTGAGCCGAAACCAAGAGTTGGGCACTTAACGCACTGAGCCACCCAGGTGCCCCTAATTAGCTTGTTTTTTAATAGCTGATTCCTAATTTTCTGACATGCTTTGCTGCAAAATTTCTTTTTAGTTTTCTGTTTAGGCCTTAGAAGAAATCTGTACTCTTAAAAGTATCTTGATAGTTTGGTTATTGTCCCCTCCTTTAAAATCTGAATTATGTCTTTTCAGAATGCTGACAATACAGTTATCTTAAAGTCATGTTATTATGAGACACATTATAGTTAAGCTGTTGAGTGAAACTGGTCCTTCCTTTTTCTTCTCTCTGACATGAGTGGATAAACTTACTGAGGAATTTTAAATACACCAATCCGGTCAATAATCTTATATTCTCTGAACTCTCAGAGGTATATGTATCATGAAGATGGTATAATGTATTGTTAGCCGTTTGTTTCATCCTTTTCCTCCAAACTTGCAACCTCATTTCCTAATGCTCGTCACTGATGGGGCCACCAAGAGCAGCATAGTCTTCCCACCCTTGAGAAGTTAAATGTGGACATTTTGTAAGAATTTCTTCTCCCTAAGTAAGTTTTTTAACTTGTCTCTTCTTATGAGAATCCAACAGGGTTGATATGCCCTAGTTATGCAGTGTTGAGTGACCCCACTTTGGCTGAAAGGTAAGTACTGCCGTTATGCTCGTGAATGAACTGGAGAGCCAGTGACAGATAGTCTTAAACCTTGTGTAGGCAGAAGTTTTGCTAAATTAATTGAAGCGTTGCTTTGTGTTGATTTAATTTTCCCCAACTGTTTTTATAGTTTTGACATGTGTCCGAACAATTGCTCAGGCCGAGGAGAATGTAAGATCAGTAATAGCAGCAACACTGTCCAATGTGAATGTTCTCAAAACTGGAAAGGTGAAGCATGCGATGTTCCTCATTGTATAAACGACTGTGGTTTCCCTGATCGAGGCATTTGCAATTCAAGTGATGTCAGAGGATGCTCCTGCTTCCCAGACTGGCAGGGTAGGAGCTTCTTTTATCTTTGCTTTTCTTCCAGTTTACCGCATCTTCCTAGTTCCTTATGTTCTACATTGACTTTATTCCTTGGGTATATACCATATGTATAATATATGTTAATATATATATATATAATATATGTTAATATGTAGCATTTAAGTTTTTGCATCTCTTTATTCAGATTCTTACAAATCTTTGAATTTCACAGATGTGTGGTTGTGGTCTCTCGAGAATTGTGGAGAGGTTTGACATTCTTTGCAATTCATTCATGAAAGTTTGAGGGCTTGGTCTCAACCTTAAGACATAGCAGAGAACCAAGCTGGGAGGTGGGACAAAAACTAATAGTAATGGTATCTCTCAGATACTTTCAATAAATTCCAAAAAAATTGGGGTCTATTATATAATAGAATCCTAAAACAGTCAGTGAGTGGAATTATCTGCAGATAGAGATTATTAAAGAAATTGTAGCAAATTCTTTCAGGGAATCTATGATAACAGCTGTTACTGATTTAGTAATTTTCTTTATACATTACCCTTTCTACCAAGCACTTTTATTGTGAAAGGAAATGTGCTTGTTTAATGCTTTGTGCGGTTTGGCCTACATCAAAGGGTTAAGTAATTGAAATATTTGAGTACCTCCCACTGTGCACAGCTTGCAGCAGGAGCCACACCCCCAACCGTGGAGTTTCTTGATTTTCCAGGAAATGGATAGTTTCTATTATTACTCCTGGGACTAGTCTTTAAATTTTAGTCTGAAAGTTTTTCATTTGAATTAATAATTCCTTTGTCCGGTCTTTCCTCTGAGAGCTGCTTAAGCAAGTATTTCATTACTAAAAAATCCTAACCTGGATATGGTCAGGTCATAATTAGAAAAGTGTGTGATTTTCAGTTTTATTGGAGATAACCCTTGGTCACTAGCTTTGAGTGAATTGAAAGCACGAATTAAAGGACTTTGATATTTAGATGCTAAAGGAAAACTAAGTATACTTTAGATATTTGTTACATTTATATGATTAAAACTTGAAATGCAGTAATTTTAAAGCTGCATTTTGTGAATCTAATTTATTCTGTTTTATTAGGTCCTGGATGTTCAATTCCTGTACCAGCTAACCAGTCATTTTGGACTCGAGAGGAATATTCTAACCTAAAACTCCCCAGAGCCTCTCACAAAGCTGTGGTCAATGGAAATATAATGTGGGTTGTTGGAGGATATATGTTCAACCACTCAGATTACAACATGGTTCTAGCGTAAGTTGTTTTAAACATTTTTGCAAGAAGCTGACTAGTTTTCTATTTCAAAAATTTATCAAGTAGAGCTAAAAAGAAAAGAAATCATCAGTAATTCCATCACCCAGAAAATCACTGTTAATATTTTGGTAGTGGTGTTCTAGAATTTGTTTGACATATCCTTAGTTTTTGAAGGTGGGAGGCACAAAGAATGTGTTTTTATCATAAGTAGTAATTCATCTTTTCTAGATACCATCTCTCATATTTTGTTTTAGGTACACATGGGGGGGCTCTACAAAAATTGGGGGTTATTTTACCTCTTATTTTAATTAGCTTATCTGTAGGTCACATGGTTTGCATTTATAGTTTTCTAGAGGAAATTATGCTATTGTCTAATATTTGACCCAGTGTTCAAAGTCTCCTGCTGGTCCCATGCTGTTCATCTTGAAAGGAGAATATATATTATCACAGTGGAGTTATGAAGTTAGTTATGAAGATTGACTTTGGGGAGAAATTTATGAACATGTACTCATGCTGATTTTATGCCCTGGAGATTTTTTCTAGGCATTTTTTATTAATGAAGATTGTCAAAAACCAGCATCTGTTCTTTAAGGGATTCTGGAACTATGGCAGCATTGGCATAGTTTCTGAATCCCCCAAGTAGTCATTAAAGCACACATGCAACTAGGATAGCAAAATGGAAAAAAAAAAACAACAACACATGAGTAACAAAACAAAGCTTGGTCAGAAGTTATCTACACAGATGGGTGGGGCTAACCCATTGACAGCTCCAGAACCTGTGTGGTATTGCCATCTGTGTAGGAATAAGCAAAGGGGAGCAAGGGACTGACTGACAGGCTCCAGTATACCTAGAAGAAGCTGCTTTGAGAACAGCAGCTGGAGCTGGAAAGATTTGCATATTCTAGTACTGGGTAAGCACAAGGGATCTATAGTAGGATCTGAAGGGGCTAGAACAGTTTGTGCCTTATTAGCTCTCTAAATGAACTAGGCAGATTTTCTTTGCAGGAGAAAGTTCCACACTGAGGAGAAACCACTGGGAATAGAATTCAAATTGAATAGGACAGTGACAATAGAAAAAAAGGAAAAGGGTGTCCAGATAACAGTCAGGGAGGGGAACAGAGCCAGGATAGTTCAACAAGTAAGCTGCCATGTGTTTGAACACACACTGTTAGCAACAGAAGAGTGAGCTGGAGAGCTGAGAAATTAGGAAGTCAATCCTAACCCACGCCCCTCCTGTACAAGTTTGGGAAAAAACTAGTTTTGCTTAAAATTGAGCAACAGAAAAAAACGTATGAAGTTATTAGTGACCTAGAAAAATAAAAGTTAAAGTAACATAGAATAAAGAGACCAAGGAGTAAGATAACCCCC
This sequence comes from Leopardus geoffroyi, assembly GCF_018350155.1. Classification (NCBI taxonomy): domain Eukaryota; kingdom Metazoa; phylum Chordata; class Mammalia; order Carnivora; family Felidae; genus Leopardus; species Leopardus geoffroyi. Next base: position 30,235,902 of record NC_059336.1, read on the forward strand.
CCTTTGTACGTGAAAGCGTACTAGAAAAATATACTCTCCAAACTGATGAAAATGGTAAGTTAGAATTCCCAGACAAGCTAAAATGCAGGAAGACGATGATGCGAGATATGAAAGAACAGTAGAATCAGAAGTAGAAAAATCCAGAAATGAGTTGATAGAAGTTAGGAAAGAATTTTAAAGTATCTCAGAATTAAAGACGAGCCTAGGAGGAACACAGTAAGTAAGCACAATAGAAACTCCTTTAGTAATAGAATATGAAAAAGGAAATTATTAAAAATCACAAAGGAATGAAGGTAAGTACAGTTAAAAACCCTGGACATTATATATAAAACAAACATGAGAAAACTGTGAAAAGGAGGGAGAAGGCAGTCTGGCTAGGGACCTCGGGACCCAAGGAATGATGTAACAGTAGATTCCATGGGTTTTCTTTTTGTCTCATATATCCCAGATTTGATGTTGGAAAAAGCAGCAATCTGAAAATGCCAATAGACACAAGCCGAAAAAGCCTCAAGAAAAAGCCTACCTATTCTCTCTAGCCTAACGACTAGGAAAAGGGCAGCTTAGCAAGACAGCAAGACAGAAAACTGTAAGACACAAATAACCACTCTGCTGCAGTCAAACACCACAGAAAGAACTGTGGCCCCACCCTCATCCCTGTCAGCAAAGTCTGAGTGTAGAGTCTAGATTTCTGTTCCTGCCAGGGTGTGGTGAGGTGCTGCAACCCTCCACCCCCACCCCACTGCCAGTATTAGAGAAGGCCTAGTGAGGAGCTGGGCCTTTCTTCTCTTCCAGGCAAGAATGAGGCCTCCCTCACCCATGTGATGTCAGTGGAGACCGCGTGGGGAGCCTGGCAGTAATGAGTTGGCCTTCCCTCTTCCCCACTCGGGTGACAGAGGAGGCCTGCTATAACAGTAGATTTAAATAAGATCCGGAGGCTCATGTCATGACACCCAAAATGTTCAGATTCAATCGAGAATCATTTCTCATGCAAAGAGCCAGGAAAATCTCAACTCGAATGAAAAAAAAGCAATTGAGTTGCTGACAGCAGGATGACATAGATAATAGAATTATCTGACAGGATTTTAAAGCAGCCATTATAAAAATGCTTCAGTGTACAATTATAGACATACTTGAAACAAATGAATAATAGGGTCTCACCAAAGAAATTGAAGATATAAGGAAGAATAAGATGGAAATTTTAGAACTGAAACGTACAGTAACCAAAACAAAAATCTCAGCAGACAGTATCAACAGGAGAATGGAGAGGACAGAGGAAAGAGTCCGTGAATCTGAAGGTAGAACAACAGAAATCCCTCAATCTCATCCAGAGAGAAAATAGAATATTTTAAAAATGAGCAGAGCCTCAGAGACCTGGGGACTATAACAATAAATCTTAGCATTTCTGTCACCAGGGAGTCCTAGAAGGAGAAGAGCAAGAGAGAATGTCTGAAAAAGTATTTGAAGAAACTATGGCCGATAGTTGCCTAAATTTGGCAGAAGACATGCGTGCACATGCAAGAAGTTGGGCGAACTCCAGCAATCCTGGACTCCCACAGGGGTTCACAGTCCATTGATTTTGCCCCAGTCTTTCTCATTCTCCCGCTCAGGCATCATATTTCTCTTCATTTTTCAAATCTCTACCACATTGTCTCCTGTTTTCATTCTCAGCCAATTACCTTGCTTCCTGTTTCTGTTTTGAAAGGTAAAAGTTATCCGAAGAGAACTTCCACGAGCTCCCACCACCACATGTAGCCATTACCCACATCTGTGCTCATTTATTCTGTCCTCTGTTTCTGTACATCAGCACTGCCCAGTGGGTCACTGTCATGTCACTAGCCATTTGTGGTTATTAAGCGCTTGAAATGTGACTAATGTGACCAAGGAGTTGAATTTTAAATATTCAGTTCTGAGTCCTCATCTTACTTGGTCTTTCACCAACATTTGATAAAACTAATCCATCCCTCCTCTTGCAAACCTTTTCTTCCCTTGGCTTCCCGGACTCCACAATCTCCTGATATTTGTTCCCACTACTTATTCCTTTGCAGCCTCTTTAGCCGGTTCTTCTTCAGCGGACTGACTTCTGAATGATGCTGTGTCCCAGGGCTCAGCTCTTGGCCCTCTTCCATGAGAGTATATATTCACTCTCCTGGTGATCTCATCTAATATCTTGGCCTTTATGTTGGTGACCCCCAATTTTATGTCTGCATCCTAGCCTTTTCATCTGAACCCTTATCTCCACCTCTTTATTTGACATCTCAATCTTTTGGCTATCTCAGAGGATCTTAAACTGTATGTGTCCAAAACTGATCTTTCCTCCTGGCCAGCTCTTGCCCCAGATGACCCTATCTCAGTTAATGACCACTTCATACTTCTATTTGCTTAACCCCCAAATTTTGGAAGCCTTCCTTGACTTCTTGTTTTTTCACGTCCCATGTCAGTATGTATATTAGTTATCTATTGCTGCACGACAAACGACTACAAATTGAGCAGCTTAAAACAGCACCCATTTATTACCTCATAGTTTCTGCTGGTCGAGAGTCTGGGCGTGGCTTAACTGGGTGCTCCGCAATCATAGTGTCACCTGGCCTTTGTTCTCATTTAGAGGTTCTGCTGGGGGGAAAGTCCACTTCCAAGCTCACTAGGGCTGTTGGCAGAATCCACTTCCTTGTGGTTATAGCCTCAGCTTCTTGCCGACTGTCAAGTAGAGTCTGCTGTCAACTCCTAGAGGCTGCCCGCAGTTTCTTATCACTTTGACTTCCCTAGTGTGGCTGCTTGCTTCGTTAGGTCACAAGGAGACTCTCTAGACTGAGTCTGCTGGTAGGACGGATGTCATGGAAATGACATGTCACCATCTTTGCCACGTTCTGTTGGTTAGAAGCAAGTCATAGATCCTGTCCACACTGGAGGGGAAGGTAAGGTATTATACATGGGCATGAATACCAAGAAGACAAGATCATGAAGACCACCGTCCCAGTGTCTGTCTGCTACCATATGTCAGCAGACATTGTTAGCTCTACTTTTATTTATTTTTGTTTTTTTAACATTTATTTATTTTTGAGAGACAGAGGCAGAGCATGAGCAGGGGAGGGGGAGAGAGATACAGATTCTGAAGCAGGCTCTAGGCTCTGAGCTGTTTGTTAGCACAGAGCCCGACGCGGGGCGCCAACTCATGAACTGCGAGACCATGACCCAAGCTGAAGTTGGACACTCAACCGAATGAGCCACCCCGGCGCCCCTTGTTAGCTCTACTTTTAAAATCTATCCCCACTCTGTTTTTCACTGTTTCTAGTGCCACTGCCCTGAGAAGTAAGGTAAAATTAAAGGTCTGAAAGTGATTGTCTCTTCTGCTATGATACTAGATACTATGAGAGTCAAGTATTCTACCATTGATGTGATTTTTACCCCTGTATTTGGCATTATCGACTCTCAAAGCAAAAAATCTGGGAATGACTTTGATACTTCCTCTCCTTCACCTCCTCATATCCTAATCTCCTATGGAGCCCACTAAATACATGTTATATTCACTCTTTCCTCTCTGTGCCCAGCCTGCCACTATCTCTCACCTAAGCTTTAGCAGTAGATTCCTAGCACGTCTGTTTCCATGCATTCCTCTTAATTCACTTTTTAAATACCAACTGTTATGATTTTTTTAATATAGTGTAGATCATATAATTTACTACCTTCTTAAAACCTATCAGTGGCTTTTCCCATTGGACATAATGGGCCTACCTGATCTGACCACTGCTTACCTTCCCAGACTCAACTTGTTCCTTTCCCACCTCCCCAGCCTTCTTTGTTTGCCTAAAACTCTCTGTGTGCTCACCCCTCCCTCAATCCAGATTCTTCTTGCTGTTGTACCCCAGGGCTGTTTTCTTCTCACCCTTTAGATCTCAGTTAACTGTCCCACAAGAGATCTTCCCTGATGATCATCCAGTTCAGACAGGCTCTCCCTGTTCTTTTTCAGAATTGTCATTTCTTTTAGAGCAGTGTTCATCATTTTTAATGCTACGTGTGCCCCTTGTGCTTCTCAGATTTTGCCTTTTCTATTATACATTCTCCATGGTTAGAGACCTTGTTTGCTCACTCAGCTCAGGGCTTCGCTCGTAGAATGAGCTTAAATAAGTATTTACCAGGTGAGTGCGAGAGTAAATGAATTCTTTGCTTCCTTCACAAATATCTGTTCCTAGAAATATTAATGTCACCTCTTGCTTTTATTTGACTGGTGTACCTCATATGCCACGTTTGTTTTTTAGATTGTAACATTTTTTCTTCTTGTACTTGATCAGAACATGATTTTTATAGCTTTATGTATTTCATGTAAATATTAATACAGTTTCAAATACAATTTTACTAACTCATGAAAGGTAAACATAGTGACTCCTTTTAGAAGAAGTGTTTCTGGAACTTACATTATAAACTTAATCATCATTTATACTCTTACATAACCATATTTCAGCAATTGAACTTACTGTCTATTTTTCCCACAACCCTGTTAACCCAAAACTTCTAACTTGCGTTAAAAAGCAATGCCCATTTTATATCACCTAGGAGTCGTCTTGGGAAACAAATGGTCTTTGTCTCCAGGGTTAAGATTTCCAATTGAAATTTTATCACTGAATTTTCTTCCCTTAAGCAAAGAAGAGTTTAAAAACATTATTTGCGTGGGGCTTCTGGGTAGTTCAATTGATTAAGCGTTGGACATCGGCTCAGGTCATGATATTGTGGTTTGTGAGTTTGAGCCCCACATCAGTCTCTGCTGACAGCTCAGAGCCTGGAGCCTGCTTCCAAATCTGTGCCTCCTTCTCTCTCTGCCCCTCCCTGCTCACACTCTGTCTCTCTCTCAAAAATGAATAAACATTAAAAATTAAAAAAAAATTTTTTTAAAGTAGGATATTGAGTAGCAGATAACCAAATACCTAATCCAGTAAACTCCTTTTTTTTTTTTTTTTAAGTGTATTTATTTTGAGAGAGACAGAGACAGCACAAGCAAGGGAGGGAGAATTCCAAGCAGGCTCTGCACCATCAGCATAGAGCCCATTGTGGGGCTCGAACTTGTGCAACTGTGAAATCATGACCTGAGCCAGATGCTTAATGGACTGAGCCACCCAGGTGCCCCCAGGAAACTTTAAAACAGATTCACAGAAACAGTAAGACTGACCCCCTGTTCTGCCCCTTAGAAACCATGTGGGTGAGATTCTGAGAGTTCTCACAGTCCCAAATCTGAAAGAAGCAAACTGAATGAGTATCATTGTTGTTTCACCCTCTTAATTAAAGAGTCAGAGAAATTAGAAATTGTTGCTGAGGAGGATTGGGTGAAAAGAGGGAAAATCAATTGAATGGCTGACTCTCTCTGTCCAGAAGTCAAGGCTTCTTTTAATTTGGGATATGCATTGACCACTGGGGTAGGACACTTAAAATCTCAGAGGAGAGCAGAGTCTGGGTAATTTATTCTAATAGACTGCATACTCCTCCATCTGAGCCCCAGCATGTCCTCAGACTTCAGAAAAGTGGATAGAAGATGAAATACCAGCTCTCACAATAAAGCTAGGATGGAAGGATAATTTGTCTTAGATATTCCAGAAAAAGAAGAAATCACCCACACTTTATAAATGTCTGGAGGGCAATGTCTAATCACCAGCAAGATGAAAGAAATGATATTGTAGCTAACACATCATATTCTATGATGGAAAAATAAAGAGGAAGAAAACAGCTTGTAAATGCTGTCAACTATCATAGAGGAAAAATAAGGAGATTCCTTCCAGCTGCTGCATGCTGCATGTCAACTTAATGAGGATTTGAATTCAGAAAAACAAACTGAGAGACAGGAAAATAACAACAATGAGATGAAATGGGAGATTACACATTTAAGGAAATGTAAATAAATTATATACAGCAAAAACTAGAAAGAAAATTGAATTACTGACAGCTTTATAGACATTCCAGCGAATACAGGTTGAAATAATTAGAAAAGCAAAGACACATGGAAGACAGGAGATCCAATATAAAGATAATTGCTGTCGCTGAAGAAAAGAACCTAACAAATAGGACAAACGGATTGAAATAGAACAAGAGGTTTCAGGAAAATTGTATAGCTGTTCAACAAGACCTGATTTGATCAAGTTATTGAACTTTTAGGATAAAGGACAAATTATTGGATGGAAAGCCTCTCAGGTAGTTCTGTGCCTCCTCTGGCTGGGCTCATGTTCAGCCTCCACAGAGCCTTTGCCATGGTCTTCGGATGGTCAGACACTGTGATTGGAATACCAGGACCCTGTGGGTGGTGGAGCCTATGTCCTGTGCTGTGATTGTCATTGTGATAGCAGCCATCAAGGAGAGGTTTGTGAGAGAGATGGCTGCAGTTCTGAAAGACACCTGCTTCTGAATTCCTGAAGTTTGTCTTTGCTTATCTGTGTGTCCAGGTCTTAGAACTAGTTGTTCAATATTCTGTTATCTTGAACTGAGCTCCCAGAATTTATTTAGTGCTTAAATTTCTTATGTTTTATTGCATCAATATTGTTCTTGCCTTGCGTTTGCTTTTCTGGGTTGTGAAAAGAGTCACAGCCTGTTATGTAAGAACTTTGGCTTGTTCATCTGTGCCAGGTTATTGGGACCTGCCAGTACCTTAGTGTCTCTGAGAGGCTCTTGAGCTGACTCATTGACTATGAGGAACAAAATGCATAAGATACAGATTGAGCACCCTCTGTGTCATTTGAAAGAGAAGTAGATTAAATCATCTAGGGGTTTGGGCACTCTCTGTTTCTTTCCTCTTTCAAGCTTACAGACAGAACATTAGGTATATTAGTATTTTTAGAAGCCATGCCAGTCCTGAGGAAAGACCTCTCACAACCAGAACTCCATAAGAGTATTATAGTGGTATGCAGTCCATTTTGTAAAGACATTACCCTGGATGGATTTTAGTTATTTCTACCTAAGTAAAATATAATAGTGTGACTTTAAAAAAGAATATAGAGAGAAAGGAGGAGAGAGAGGGAGAAGGAGAGAGAATGAGAATGAGGCTTCCAAACAGGAGAGCAAGCCACATGAAAGGGGGAAAAATCAGACTAGCCTTAGGCTTCTCCATAGCAACATTCACTGCAGTATTTTTCAAGGGAGCAGCATCTGCAAAGTTCTAAAGGCAAGAAAGGATGGCCCAAGATATTATACCCAGCCAAGATGTCATTCAGCTGTAAAGCTAGCAAGCAGGTATTCTTTTTTTTTTTTTTTTTCTTTTATGTTTTATTTATTTTTGAGAGAGAGACAGAGTGTGAGCAGGGGAGGGGCAGAGAGAATGAGACACAGAATCGGAAGCAGGCTTCAGGCTCTGAGCTGTCAGCACAGAGCCCAATATGGGGCTCAAACCCATGAACAGTGTGATCATGACCTGAAGCAAAGTTGGACACCCAACCTTGACTGAGCCGCCCAGCTGTCCCCCAAGCAGGTATTCTTAAACATGAGAGAATTTAGGGAAAGGAGCACATATGAGCTCCACTAGAAAAAAAAACCACTCAGCAGCAAAATTAGGAATTAAAGACTCAAGGAGAAGTTGTGGTGAGAGGACGGTGAGGAGATTGCTTCAGCTAAAATACAGATCCAGTGCTAAAGAACTATGGTATCACAGTTATAGAATGGAGTGTGACTGTTACAAACTGGGACAGTGTAAAAATTACATAACAAAAATTGGGAGAAAAAATGGGAGGAAATGTGAGTGCTAAGGTTTTCAACTTTCAAAGCAGGAAGTTAATGGATTCTATCCAAAATTAACCTAATTTTGTATGTAACTTAAAAACTAAAGTGAATGCAACCTCTAAATAATTTTTCATGTATTTTTAAAAATGTGGAATATTTAAAAAACACATAAAGTAATAACTGGTATTAATATATTATTCAGTAAATGTCCCCATTTTGTTTTAGATCATGTATAAAATAAGACAAAAGGAAAGGTTTAGAAAAGAATAATGAATACTAATGCATACACCACCTAGGTTAGGAAATAAGGCATTCCTAATATAATTAAAGATCCCCACATGTTCCACCCCATCTCAGAGATAATCAGTATCCTGATGTTGTATCATTTGTTCACATACACGTCTTTATACTTTTGATAGATATGAACATATATTATGATTAATAAGTTTTCTATTTTTAGTCATTATAGAAACAGTATTCTGTAGTTTGATTTTTTAGCTTAGGATTGTTTTGACATTTATGTTTAGAATGTGTTGTTTGAGTGTATTTATTTTTCACTGTATAATTTTATTATATGGACATAATCCTTTTTCTATTGGTGGACATTTATTTGTTTCCTTTTTTTGCTACTTTGTTGATAAAACTTTCTTCTTTTTTCTTGTTTACATAATAACTTTTCATAATAAAAAAAACTTGGATTATTCAGGGAAACATAGAAAATAAACATTTATTTAAAGTAGAACAATAGCATTAGTTTCTTTTTGACTTCTTTTTTCTATTAAATTATATATAAATTGACACTATTTAAAGTATCAACTGTAGCATGATCCCCTTTGTATAAATATATATTGTCAGTGTATTTTTCTATATATATGCATCAAAAATGTCTGGAATGATGTTTACTTAGTGTTTGTATTTTAAAAGTCTTTAAATGAATCCATAAGTGTAATTGAAATGTTAAATGATAATCCAGCTTCCTTGAAAATACGACTTTAAAAAAATCAATTAGATAAAGTAAAGGAAAAGTCGGGAGTTTTCTTTTACTTAATTACCATTCCTTTTTCAATACCTGTTTTCAATTTCACATGATTAAATGAAAGAGAAGTTATGGCAGTAAATGTCCCTTGAGTATAATGCAACTTGCAAGTAATTTAGACTGCGTGTAGAGAGGTTTTCAGGAAGCATTAGAAACTTCCAGTAGATTTTTTTCCTCGTCTTAGGGCTGTGCAGCCCAGCCTTGCTTCCCAAGCTCTGATATGCCCCCATGGACCCAGATGTTAGGTTTGTTTGTTTGTAGAGGTGCCTTCTTGTATGCATGGCACATTTAATTAGCGTCTCCAAACTGTATTATATCACAAATAAAAAAGTATAAGATACTCTGTTTTGTCATTTGGGTGAAAATATGATGTTTGTTTTGTAGGTATGACCTTGCTTCTAGGGAGTGGCTTGCCCTGAACCGTTCTGTGAACAATGTGGTTGTTAGATATGGCCATTCTTTAGCATTATACAAGGTAAAATGTCTCCACTCTGTACTAAGCTAGAAACTCAAGTCTTCCACACTTACTTTTTATTGTATTATGTGATTGAAAAGCTATGTAATGTTGGGTTTTTGTCTCTGATCTTTTTTATTGTGGTAAAATACACATAACATGAAATTTACCATCTTAACCATTTTTAAGTGTACAGTTCAATGGTATAAAATACATGCCTAATGTGCAACTATCACCACCATCCATCTCTGTAACTCTTTTCATCTTGTAAAACTGCAACTCTATGCCTACTAAATAGTAACTTCCCATCCCACCCCCACCCCCCACCCCCAGCCCCTGGCAACCACCATTCTACTCTCTGTCTCTATAATTTTGACGTCAGTGTTGGTTTTTAGTTGGGGGAAAACTTACTATTCGTGGGATATGGGGAGCTATTTAATTGGCTAGGTTGTAAGTGGAAATTAAAGTTGAAACCAATTTAACCTGAGAGATTTTAATGGACTCAAATTATACTGGGGTATTATGATTATAGTACTAAATGGTGAGAAATTTATACTGTATAAATTAGCTTTTATGTTCATTAGCAAGTTTAGCCAAGAATAGCCACCTTGCAATATAACTGAATAATCACTTTCATTTCCTTGTTTTTGTGGTTTATGGTAGGATAAGGGAACTTTTCAACTTTATCTTCCCAACACATTTTATACCGTTAGAGATCTTGTATGAGGAAGTCCAAGAACAGTGGGTTACAGAATATGATTTCTTTCATTTTATCTTGTTCCTTTCTCCGATCTTTTCTTAATAAGTCACTGAAAGGTGTATTTCACTAGCACTTTTTAAGCTAAGAATAATATTGAGGTTTTGAACTTCTCCTTTTCCTTCTCAGATTTGATCCTTTTGATGTGTTTTAGAATTTTGTTTACATTTTTTCCCCTAGGATAAAATTTACATGTACGGAGGAAAAATTGATTCGACAGGGAATGTGACCAATGAGTTGAGAGTGTTCCATATTCATAACGAATCATGGGTGTTGTTGACCCCTAAAGCCAAAGAGCAGTATGCAGTGGTCGGGCACTCAGCACACATTGTCACATTGAAAACTGGCCGAGTGGTCATGCTGGTCATCTTTGGTCATTGCCCTCTCTATGGATATATAAGCAATGTACAGGAATATGACTTGGGTAGGTGTACTTTTTCTAGTGATTCTTTTAAAACCTTTATCTGTATTGTTTTGACTGTTCAACAAGAGTCCACCTAACTTTGACCCGGTACTTTATCTTGAAATGCAGTGAATGTTGCTATATTACTATTGAAATTCAGATCCTTGCTGCGCTAAGTAGTGTATATTTGTTACTGTCAGTTTGGCGAGGAGCCAAAGATGGCACTAAATGCTTTAGGTGTTGGAAATAAAGTAAATAAGTAAAAGTGATTTGGAACTACAAGTATTCTGACAAAAAAAAAAAAAAAAAAAAATTAGACCACCCTTTAGAGATTGGGTTAATGGACTGTGATTTCCCCTTAATGTGTAATCTTTCCATTGGTTAAATTTTATTATATCTGCCGTTTTGGTGCAGGAGTACTGCCCATAATTGATAGTTTGAGAAAGTAGGCCCATAAAGTACATCTGGGTATTGGTCACTGAAGGTCACGGGGTATTAAGTGTTCAACTGAGGGGAATCTGAGTCTTTTAAATTTAATGTAATTATTTTCCTGCATGCTATATTAGACCATCAGATCATTTAACAGGTTGATGTTTGGCCACCTGGTTTTGTTATAAGTTTTAGATGGCTTTCCTTTAAAAATTAAAAGGTAAAAGAAATTTATATGTATCAAGTCTCCTGAAATCTCTCATTGTAAACTAATTGGTCATTTAAAGTATTAGGGGAGGAGGAGCCTGCAACATTTGCCTTTAACTGTTTTCCCCTTCCAGCTAAGAACACATGGAGTATATTACATACCCAGGGTGCCCTTGTCCAAGGGGGCTATGGCCACAGCAGTGTCTATGACTACAGGACCAGGGCCCTGTACGTACATGGCGGCTACAAGGCTTTCAGCGCCAATAAATACCGGCTCGCAGATGATCTCTACAGATACGATGTGGACACCCAGATGTGGTGGGTGCTTTTTCTTGAGCTTTTACTCTAAGGTGTGAATTCTGGCAATTGTCCGGAAGATATTGTGTTATATTTTTGTTTTCAGGCCTAGCAGATAATTCTCTTCAGCACTGTAGATAGGAAAGTCGGGAAAGAAGCAGAAGGTAATAGTGTAGCTAGTTTATTTTGTTGCATTGTTCTATAATTTTGTAGTAGATTGATTAGAAGATGCTTAGTATTTTTTGACTGGTTTTTCAATTTTCATACACTCAGTACCACTGTAAAATTTTAGCTCTTCAGAATCCTGAGGAGTCAATTGTTCTACAAAGCTGAGCTTATGCACATTGTTGTAATTAAGTAGAATCTATCCATTTTTTAACCTTTTCTTGATGACCAAAGTGTCATCATTGGGGTTAGTTACTGGCGTCATTGCATGAAATCATCAAACAGAGGTGGTCTCAGGACCTAAATTAGAGCAGTACTCCCTCTCCTATAAATTGAACTATATAAAGTATGCTAATTTTAATAAATGTAAAGCAGATTTGAATGATGAAATAATGTGATTATATAAAGCATGGTTTCTCTTCTTTTTGTATTTCCTTACATATTTGAGACCATGCTATGGATACCAGTTTACATTCTGTCAGTCATTAAAATGTCTGTCATTTTAGTGGCTGTGTAAATACTCTGTCGTGTGGGTGTACTGAGCTTGAACAGTTGGAAGTTTTGGTGTCTAGTTTTTGTCTTATTAATAAGGCATTATACATAAGCTTTTGTCTGTATTTTATGTGATTTCTACCCAGAAACTGGAATTATAAGGTCATAAGTTATGATCATTTTTAAGACTCTTAATGTGCTTTGTCAAAATTCTCATAGACCTTTAAGGTTTTACATATTTATTTATTGTTGAGAAAGTTACTTATATATAGGGAAAAATCTAGAAGTATTTGCACATTTGGTTCTAAAGTTAAGAAATTGGTTGTGTTTGCATTAGCAAATAGATGATAAATATCCTGAAAAACTAACCTTGTATTTATTATTTTTAAATAAACTCAAAAGGACCATTCTTAAGGACAGCCGATTTTTCCGTTACTTGCACACAGCTGTGATAGTGAGTGGAACCATGCTGGTGTTTGGAGGAAACACACACAATGACACATCCATGAGCCATGGCGCCAAATGCTTCTCTTCAGATTTCATGGCTTACGACATTGGTAAGTTTCCCAAAGCCATTTTAGTTTTGAAGAATCTTCTTTTGTCTATAAGCAGCATTTTATTTGTGTATGTATGTCTGTATGTTTATTTTTGAGAGAGAGAGCATGAGTGGGGGAAGGGAAGAGAGAGAGAGGGAGACAGAGAATCTGAGCCAGGTTTCACCTGTTAGTGCAGACACCAATGTGGGGCTTTGACCCATGAACCACAAGATCATGACCTGAGCGGAAGTCGGATGCTCAACTGACTGAGCCACCCAGGCGCCCTATACATAACAACATTTTAGAAGAAACTGAAAATATTGGGAGTTGAAAATGGTCAGGCCATTTGAAAGAGGTACAAATGGTTTATTCTAAAAATTTTTTAAAACATTTATTTATTTTTGAGAGAGAGAACACATGAGAGGTGGGTGTGGGGAGCAGAGAGAGAGGGGGACAGAGGATCTAAAGCGAGCCCCACATGGGGCTCACGCTCACAAGTGCAAGATCATGACCAGAACCAAAGCTGGATGCTTAACTGACTGAGCCACCCAGCCACCCCCCAAATGGTATTTTTTATATTCATATGACAAATATTGCACATCTATTAAAAAGTATTACTTCTATATTAAGTTCTTGTTTATATTTTTATTTAAATTTTTGATATTTTTCTATATTGAGTTCTATTAAGTGGAGTCACTCCCATCAATTGGTTGAATGTTAATTTTTGAGGATGGGTTGGGGTGAGCAGCCTGTGTGTTACAAATGAATGACTTATTTAATAGTGTTACGTAGTTGTTACCACCAGCATTGTGTTAAGTTGGTTTAACCAATAGCTTTATCTCATTCCCTAAAAATTGGTTTTACACATTCTTGATGTAATACTTTTTGACATGGAACTTTATAAAAAATTTTGGTGTGGTAATATACTTGACCAGAAGAGGGCAGTATGTGTTCATGCAAAACAAATACCAGAAGTTCTCTTGTATCATCAGATGTTCTTTTTTAACAGACATATATGTGCCAGCCACTAAGCTCGGAGATTGTAAGATGAGTAAATTACAGTGCTGGGACTCATAGTAGGGGAGGCAGAGAACAGACGATATAATTGCAATTCAGGGTGTTGCTTGCTCTTAGAAGAATACATGAAAGCATCTTTGGGCATTCTTTAACTCAAGAGAGTAAGGATTATGGTCAGGGAAATTCTTGAGGTCAGATCCAAATTCTTTGGACCTTGAGGTCAGGTCCAAATTCTTGAGGATGGTCCATCCAGGCTGGGTCCCCAGGAAGTCAGCTAGGTGAAGTTAGGCAGCACTTGTACCCTATTGCTGGGTATCTGGTGTGCCCATGGTAGAAGGTGCTTTTTACCAAGGCTGGAAGTAGAAGGAGAGGGACTGGGTCGGGAGGAAGGGAATAACTGGGTTTAGGTGCATGTTCATCTGGAGATGACTGTGGGACTGAGCCATACAGAGGTCAGTGGGAAGCCTTAGGCAGGGGCAAGCCTCTAGGAAGCATGTGTCATCAGGGATGAGCAGACAGCCAGAGGATGGATGGATAAAGAAGTTTGAAGGAGAGTGGAGACTGTGAAAACATGTCAGAGAAGCAGGAGGAAAGTGAGGCAAGATTGGTGACCTGTGAGGGAGGGGTTAACAATGGCTGCAGAGGAATTAAGTAAAACAAGGACTCTAGGTCCTGTTGGATTTGACAACAAAGATGTCCTTTGTTAGCCTATAGTCAGGGAGGAGGAGTAATCCAGATAGCAGCGATGTAAGGTCAGATGTACACCGTGAATGTTAAGTGTTTTAGTGAAAAAAGAAAAGAGAAAAAAACCCAACCCACTTCTCTGTGAAGGGAAGAAAAGGCTTACATAAATTGAGTGCCTCCTTGGGCACATTTAAATGCTGTGGTGAAAGCCAGGTGGAACAAGAGAAAGCAGTTCCCGCCATCCTGTGGTTTTAGGGAGGGAAGCAAGGTGGGTGGGCAGGAAGCTATGAGAGTTGGTGGCCTCTGTTCTCTGTGTGAAGAAGACCACAGAGTCTAGGCTGGAGAGAAGGAAGTGAAAGCTCTTATTGTCAGAGTTGAATAAAGGTCTGGATCAAGTGGAAGAACCTTTGCTTAGTGAGTATGAATGTCTGAGTGTCTCTGAGAGGGAGTGTGAGTAAGGTTGGCAGCGTTCTGCAGCACCAGTTGGATTAAGGTACAGAAGGGAAGTTGCTGACATGCAACAAAACAGAAAAATTGGTAGGTCTAGGGAACCTAGAAAAGGACTTTTTAAAAAACTAGGTGAAGTTTGAACTGGAAAATAATTATGGAACCCACATATTTTACTTACATAAGTTTTGAAAAATGTCACATTAAGAAACACTCTAGTGGGTAAAAGTGATAGGCGGCAGAGTGAGTGATGTGAGTGTCAAGGATGTTACATGCACTCTTGAATTAGAATTGCCATATTGTCCTGCCTCCCATGCCCTGTTGTTCTGCTGCTGCTGTATTTTACCTCCGAAATAATGGTGTGATTAAGAAAAACTGAGAGATACGTTTTATGAGTTGTGCTTGTTGCGGTCTTCTTCCCAAAAAAGATGCCAGTTCCTAACTGATTATGAATAGCAATTCCTTCTGAAATGCGTTTTTCTTGCTCCTAGCTTGTGACCGCTGGTCAGTGCTTCCCAGACCTGATCTTCATCATGACGTCAACAGATTTGGCCACTCCGCAGTCTTACACAACAGGTAATTAATTGGAGAAGAAGAAGCATTTGCTCCTTTTCTCTTGTGTTTAAAATGAAAGTGAGGTTACACATGAGGTAGTGGAGTTGGACTTACGTATTATTTGCAGGATTCCCTCAGTCCATTAGTTTTTCACGGAATTTTGTACATACGGATTTCCTGATTTATATTTAAAATATCTGGTGTGGGGAAATTCAAATCAAAACCATATTGAGGTACCACCTCACACTGGTCAGAGTGGCTGAAATGAACAACTCAGGAGACAACAGATGCTGGCGAGCATGTGGAGAAACGGGAACCTTCTTGCACTGTTGGTGGGAATGCAAACTGGTGCAGCTGCTCTGGAAAACAGTATGGAGGTTCCTCGAAAAATTAAAAATAGACCTACCCTACGACCCAGCAATAGCACTACTAGGAATTTATCCAAGGGATACAGGAGTGCTGATTCATAGGGGCACATGCACCCCAATGTTTATAGCAGCGCTATCAGCAATAGCCAAATTATGGAAAGATCCCCAATGTCCATCAACTGACAAATGGATAAAGAAGATGTGGTTTATATATACAAAGGAATACTGCTTGGCAATGAGAAAGGATGCAGTCCTGCCATTTGCAACAACGTGGATGGAACTGGAGGGTATTATGCTAAGTGAAATAAGTCAGGCAGAGAAAGACAGATATCATATATTTTCACTCATATGTGGAACTTGAGAAACATAACAGAAGACTGTGGGGGAAGGGAAGTGGAAAAAATAGTTTCAAACAGAGAGGGAGGCAAACCATAAGAGACTCTTAAATACAGGGAAGAAACTGAGGGTGGATGGTGAGGGAGGTGCGGGGGAGAGGGGAAAATGGGTGATGGGCATTGAGGAGGACACTGGTCGGGATGAGCACTGGGTGTTGTAAGTGATGAATCACGGGAATCAACCCCAAAACCAAGAGCACACTGTATACACTGTTAGTTAACTAACCTGACAATAAATTATATTAAAAAAAATTTCTTTTTTAAAGAGGAAAAAAATAAAATAAAATATCTGATGTTGATTTGAATTCCTTGTGATGCCAAGTTTGTTGGTGTGGTTTTGTTGGCATGCAGGGGTATGCAGCACGTTTGGTGCTGTCTCATGGGACAGCGCGAGTTATGCTCAGTTACTGTCTTCTGCCCTCTGCTATTCGCTGTTGTCTGCACCACTTGGGTTGTCAGGTCTCTCACAGTTGTACCTGAGTGGTAAGGAGAGATTTCAGTGGCGGGCGAGGTAGAGGAATGGAGATGGGAAGACTGCGAAACTTCATATAGATCAATCTGTAGTCTTTGGATAATCTGAAGTCTGTAGTCCATTTCCTTGCATCGCTCAAAAATGCCTGGCCCGAGCTAACAGAATTCTTCGTGAATCTGCCCCTGGAGAAGGAGGATCCAGAATGGCCACTCTGCCTGTTGCTTACTTTGTGCTTTAAAGATTTTTGATTTCCTAAACAGCCTAATCATGTTCTTAACTTTTCCCATTTTGTTTCAGCTGTTATGAGTGTTGTCTGTTTTACCTTCTAAAATTCTGAGCCTTATCAATCCTGGAACTATTTAAATGCTATAACGCCAACATTATGTTAGGATTTCCTTGACTTTCAAAATTTCTGTTGTTACGATGCAAGATGAGATGAAGACCTGGGATTAGGAAAAATGAGCCAGCAACATGTCTTGGGGATGTCGTGAGGGAAGAATCGACAGAATTCAGACACTTAGATATTGGGAAAAGGTGACATCTTTTTAAAGTAATAACTTAGCTGAAATTTAGTGATAAATATGGTTTTCCTATGAGAACATTTGATGGTATAGACTGACAACTTTACTAATTCGAAGTGTCATCTTAGATTGTAAGCTTGTACTTTATCAGTGTAGGAAAACCTGAAGTTTTCTAGTGTATGCATCCTGATGCTTTCATCTGAAAAGCCGCAGGGCCATTTTGTCGTCTTCTTGCCTACGGGTGTCTGGGCCTCTGCTTTATTCATCTTTGTGCCCCTGGTTCTCCTGGCACAGGATTTGACACATAATAGGCATTTGCTAAATCGTGACAGCTGTTAGTACAGTGATGGTAACTAGCAGATAAATGGATCTTCTATTAAAACATTCTTTGGTTTTATACAAACTCAGAGAAGTTGATAGTTTACCATACGATAGAATTTAACCACAAATCAGAATTAGGAATGGCTTGCCTGGGTTATAATAAGGTTTTCATTTTTGTGTAGTTCCAGTGGTATGTTTGGGCCTGTATGTGAATAATCTGTGCCTGTGGGGCAGGGTTGGGGGAGGGCAGCGGATGACGAGAGAGGCCACGGCTAGTTTAATCTTGTGAGAGAAAGAATTTACTCAAAGAGAAACTTGGATTCATATCATTTCTTCGTATCCCGTATTCCAAGTGGTGGTTTTTCTTAACTGATGAGCAGCGTTGGGTGAGCTGTGCCTCACTTAAGTTGTTGTTTTCGTGGGTTTTGTGAGGGAGGTGGGAAGAAGAGCTGGTTCTGAGGCACCGAGGCTGCGTAGATGCCGCTGCACCTTTCTCCGGCTCCAGGCCTTTTTGAAGGGCTCTGTGTACCTCCCATAGCCAACGTGTGACCAGATGGATTCAGAGTTGCTGAAAACACCAGCTGCACCAGGAGGGGGATGGAGCTTATTTGGTTGAAGCAGCAGATTGACTAGTTGAATCCAGACTGCTTAATGCGATACTAATCCAATAATGAGATTAAAAATTAAATGTGAGGCTCATTTTTGGTAATTGAAATGTGTCAATTTTTAAATATAATATATGGCAAATACAGAAGAGAGCCACAAAATCTTTATGCTTTAGTAAACTAGTCTTGTGTTAATTTGAAGGAAATTGAGGCAAGTGAGAGTAAATTACTTGACACGTCATTGTGGGTTAGTTCTAAACTTCCTGGCACGTTGTAGGATCTTGGAGTTGGAAGAGTTCTGGAAGTTACCTGCTCGGAACTTCCACTTAATGCAGGCATCCCGTTTAAACATGTCCAGGGATGGAAAACTCACCTAAGAAGGAAGCTCCTTCCTTTTCTGCAGATGCCAGTTATTAGCGGGTTCTCCTTAATATTGCCTGGAATCGACTTCTATCTTCTGTCTTCTGTCTTCTGCTGATTGATCTTGTTTCTGTTCTTCAGATTTTTGCAGGAGATTGTTATATTTAAGGGTAGTGCTGTGTCTCCTGTCTATACAGTCCCCAACCTAACTCTTTCTTCAGGTTCTGATCTGGTACAGTGGATGGCAGGATTGAGGATGTACCAGCACACATCACACAAGAGAGATACCATGTATGTGACAGATATGGCCCAGTATACTTTGTGATACAGACTGCATCATTTGCTGGCATTGGCCTTCCATGATAGCATTTAAGAACTTTCCCTGGAGCTGTTACACAACTGCTTTTATTTTGAATAGGTGTGATTCTGCATATATGGCCTGTTAAACAGCTTTATTCTGTGTTAATCACACAGAATAGGTGTGATTCTGCATATATGGCCTGTTACATATATCAACAACAGGAGCTGATATACACAACAAATTGAATATACTAAAAGTCTATAGTTTGATAAATTTTGACATAAGTATACACTTGTAAAATCATCACCACAATCAAGATAACATATCCATCACCCACAAACGTCCTTGTTCAAAAATGTCCCCTGTCTTTATTCATGAGGGATATTACTCCATTGTTTTATGTTTTTTTATGACATATTTGTCTGATTAATACTGGACAGAATAAATTGAGAGGTATTCTTTCCCCCTTTATTTTCTGGAAGAGTTCATAAAGGATTGGTATTACTACTTTACATGTTTGATGTTTGGTAGAATTCATCAGGGACTTGGTAGAATTCATCTGGGCCTGGGCTTTTCTTCGTGGGAAGATTTTTAATTGGTAATCCAGTCTCTTTACTTGTGGTACGTTTATCTATTCAGATTTCCTATTTTTTGTTAAGCAGTTTCTTTAGCTTTTTTTTTTTAATTGTGATAAAATTTTCATAACGTAAGATTTACCATCTTAACCAGTTTTAAGCGTATGGTTTAGTGGCACTAGGTGTGTTCATATTGTGTGTAACCATCACTGCCATTCATCTCCTGAACTTTTTCATCATGCACAATTGAAACTGTCTCCCCATTAAACAGTAACTCCTCATTCTGCTCTGCCCCCCTGTCTTTGGCAACCAGCATTCTCCTTTCTGTCTCTGTGAATTTAACTCCTTTGGGTACCTTTAGTTGGAATCATACAGTGTTTGTATTGTTGTGGCTAGCTTATTTCACTTAGCAGAATATCATCAGGGTTCATTCATCCATGCTGTACATGTGTCAGAATTTCTTTCCTTTTTAAGACTGAATAATAAATATTCCCTTGTGCATATATTCCACATTCTGTTTATCAGTAGACACTTGGTTTGCTTCCAACTTTGCCTGTTGCAAATAATGCTGCTGTAAACATGGATGTACAAATACGTATTTGAGTCGTAGCTTTCAGTTATTTTTTTTAATTTATTTTTTAAAATTTACATCCAAGTTAGCATATAGTGCAACAATGATTTCAGGAGTAGATTCCTTAATGCCCCTTACCCATTTAGCCCACCCCCCGTCCCACAACCCCTCCAGTAACCCTCTGTTTGTTCTCCATATTTAAGAGTCTCTTATGTTTTGTCCCCCTCCCTGTTCTTACATGATTTTTCCTTTCCTTCCCTTATGTTCATCTGTTTTGTATCTTAAAGTCCTCATATGAGTGAAGTCATATGATATTTGTCTTTCTCTAATTCCGCTTAGCATTATACACTCTAGTTCCATCCACGTAGTTGCAACTGGCAAGATTTCATTCTTTTTGGTTGCCGAGTAATACTCCATTGTATGTATATACCACATCTTCTTTATCCATTCATCCATCGATGGACATTTGGGCTCTTTACACACTTTGGCTATTGTTGATAGTCTAGCTTTCATTCTTTGGGGTATATACCCAGAAGTTGAATTGCTGAATCATGTTGTAGCTCTACTTTTTAATTTTTTGAAGAATGAGTCACTTTCAGTAGTAAGTCTTACTAGGAATTTGTTGCATTTAAGTTGTCTAATTTGTTTGCATAAAAGTTCATAGTATTTCTTTATATGCTTTGTAATCTTTATAAGGTCAACAATGATGTCTCTTCTTCATTCCTAATTTTGTTAATTTATTTTCCGTCTATGTTCTTGGTCATTCTAGCCAAAGCGTTGTCAATTTTGTTGATTTTTTAAAGAACAAACTATTGATTTCATTTATTTTTCTCTGTTTTTTTTGTATATATTTTATTGTTTTTTTCTATATCATTTTCTCCCTTCTGATTGCTTTGGGTTTAGTTTGTTTTTCTTTTTCTAGTTTCTTGAGGTTATTGATTTTAGATCCTTTTTCCCCCAATGTATGTGTTTAAAGCTGTAAGTTTGTCTGTAAGCACTACTTTAATCCCATCCCATAAACTTTTAAAATGGCATATTTTTGTTTTTATTTAGTTAAAAATATTCTCTAATTTCCCTTGTGATTTCTTCTTTGACCCATAGATTATTCAGAATATGTTGTTTGTTTTTCAGATGTTTGTAGAGTTCACAGACTTTCTGCCTGTTGATTTCTAATTTAATTCCATTTTGGGGATTAGAGAACATATTTTGAAGATTTCTTTTCTTAAAACACTTATTGAAGGGAGTGGGGGAAAAAACGCAAATATTTACTGAGTTTTTTTTATGGTCTAGCATATATGGTCTATTCTGGAGAATGTTCCATGTGCCCTTGAAAAGAATATATGTGTTATTCTATTTGGGTGGAGTGTTCCATAGTTGTCAGTTAAGTCAGATTGGTTGATAATGTTGTTCAAGTGTTGTGTATCCTTGTTGATTTTATGCCTAGTTGTTTTCTCATTAAGAGTGAGATGTTGAAGTCTTCAACTATTATTGTTACTTTACTCTTTCTCAGTAAGGCAGTCCTGCCAGCAAAAGAATTTTCTTAGTCTTTGTTTATCTGGGGATGTCTTTATTTCAGTTTCATTGTGGAAGGATAGTTTTGTTGGTTAAAAAAATGTTATTTGACGCTTTTTACTTTCTGTACTTTGAATATCTCAGTCCTCTGCCTTCTGGCTTCCATTGTGTCTTAGCCATTAATCTTAGTGTGATTCTCTTGTATGTGATGAGTTATCCTGCTTTTTTGCTTTCAAGAGTTTCTCTTTGTTTGGGTTTTTTAGCAGTTTTTATTAATTAATTAATTAGTTAATTTGTTTTCAGGAGTAGAATTTAGTGATTCATCACTTACATATAACATCCAGGGCTCAACACAACGAACACCCTCCTAATACTCATCACCCATTTAGCCCATTCCCTGCCCACCTTCCCTCAGCAGTTTTTAATTATAATGTGTGTAAGTATGGATCTTTTTGCGATTATCCTACTTGGAGTTTGTTGAATTTTATGGATGTATAGATTAATAATTTTCATCAAATCTGGGGAGTTTTCAACCATTATTTCTTTAAATGTGTTTTCTGTTCTCTCTTTTTTCTTTCTGGGACTCCCATTATGCTTATGTATGATGCTTGATAGTTTCCCACAAGTCTCTGATGCTCTTTTCATTTTCTTTGATTTAAAAAATTTTTTTCTTCAGATTATATAATCGTTATTGATATATCTTTTTTTAATTTTTAGGATTTTATTTAAATCCAAATTAGTTAACATATAGTATAATAATGATTTCAGGAATAGAATTTAGTGGTTCATCACTTACATATAACACCCAGTGCTCATCCCAACAAGTGCCCTCCTTAATGGCCATCACCCATTTAGCCCATCCCCCCATCCACCTCCCCTCCAGCAACCCTCAGTTTGTTCTCTGTATTTAAGAGTCCCTTATGGTACTATTGATGTATGTTTAAATTCACTGTTTCTTTCCTCTGCCAGGTCAAGTCAGCTGAGTCCCTCTAGTGAATTTTTCATTTCACTTACTGTACTTTTCAACTCCAGAACTTCCTTTTAATTGTTCCTTATAATTTGTATCTCTTTATGGGTATTCTTGACCTGTTGAGTTGCTGATATCCTATGTTGACTTAATTCTTCAGACAGTTTTCTTTGAATATATTTGTAATAGCTGATTTGAAGCCTTTGTCTCTTGAGTCCAACATGTGGGCCATCCCAGAGACCGTTTTGATGGACTGTTTTGCTTCCTCTGTTTGGTTCACACTCTTGTTTCTTTGCGTATATTGTAACATTTTATTGAAACGGAAACATTTTAGGTAATATCAGATGTGGATTCTGATTCCCCCACCTTCACCACTGTGGGTTGTTGCTGTTTGTTTAGTGTCTTGTCTAGACTGATTCAGTAGTCTGTCTCCCCCAGTGCACCACTGCTGATTTTTCTGCCTAGTTTTTTTTTTTTTTCCCCTTGTTTTTATTTTTAAACCTGACTTACTAGGGGTTGCCTCTAAAGAGTCCTAGGGTTTTGTGTTTTGTTTTTGTTTTTTAAGTGGTAGGGGAGAGAATGGTTTTTAGATACCACAATCTAAATACCAGTTATATTCATTGCAACTAGGTTGGTTCTACCCTTTTAACAAGATAAGTCAAAGAGACGCTTTGTTGGACTGCCTGGCTGGCTCTGTGGGTTAAGTGT
This sequence comes from Leopardus geoffroyi, assembly GCF_018350155.1. Taxonomy (NCBI): domain Eukaryota; kingdom Metazoa; phylum Chordata; class Mammalia; order Carnivora; family Felidae; genus Leopardus; species Leopardus geoffroyi. The sequence goes on from NC_059336.1 coordinate 30,258,743, forward strand.
CCCACTTTGACTCAGGTCATGGTTTCATGGTTCATGAGTTCAAGCCCCACATCAGGTTCTCTGCTGTCAGCCCAGAGCCCACTTCAGATCCTGTCTCCCTCTCTCTCTCTGCCCCTCCTCCACTTGCACTTCTCTCTGTCTCTCAAAAATAAACATTAAAAAATTTTTTCAAAGAAAAGCTTTGTTGTTCTTGTTTTTAAAATGAAAACCGGTGTGTGTGTGTGTGTGTGTGTGTGTGTGTGTGCGCGCGCATGTGTCTGTGTGTGTTTGATTTCCTTTTTCCCCTCCCCTCACTAGATAAATGGTAACATACAATATATACTTTTCTCTGCATTTCCTTTTTTTTCACATAGCAATATATCCTGAAGGTCACTCCACAGCAGTATGTAGAAATCGTGCTCATTTCTTTTTACATCTACCGACTGCTGTTTCATTGTGTGGATATACCATTGTTTATTCACATCACATCCCGAATTGATGGGCATTTGCGGACATTTTGTCTAAGGATTGTAAGAAGCATTCCATGCATTTGTTCATAGAAGCTTTCAGTAAACTATGCCTCTCCTTTTTTTTTTTCTCCCTGTAGCACCATGTATGTATTTGGTGGTTTCAATAGTCTCCTCCTCAGTGACATCCTGGTATTCACCTCGGAACAGTGTGAAGCACACCGGAGTGAAGCTGTTTGTCTAGCGGCAGGACCCGGCATCCGGTGTGTGTGGGACACAGGGTCATCTCAGTGCATCTCCTGGGAGTTGGCAACTGAAGCACAAGAAGAAAAGTTAAAATCAGAATGTTTTTCCAAAGGAAGTATGTTTTTATCCTTTTCTTAAAATTTAATTAATTTGAAATCTCACTTTGTCTGATTCGTGGAAGCACTTAGGATATATTCATTTTTTATCTTCATTTTATTATCCAGAATTATTTGGTAATAACTGGAGCAAAGGCTTATGGGTGATTAAAAATTGGTTTCTAAACATTTTTTTTTTAATTTTTTTTTTTAACGTTTATTCATTTTTGAGACAGAGAGAGACAGAACATGAACAGGGGAGGAGCAGAGAGAGAGGGAGACACAGAATCTGAAACAGGCTCCAGGCTCTGAGCTGTCAGCACAGAGCCCGACGTGGGTCTCAAACTCACGGACCGTGAGATCATGACCTGAGCCGAAGTCGGACGCTTAACCGACCAAGCCACCCAGGCGCCCCAATTTCTAAACATTTTTACGATAGATGGGATCATGCCACATGGCTCCTAGAAGCCATGAGTGATGGAGACAAAACTTTAGTATTGCATAGATTTTTGTATACCAACTCCTGAACCTAGCAGTTGGTCTCAGGCAATGCAATCCAGGAGAACCTTTTTGTGATGATGAAAGTATATTACATGTGCATTGTCTCAGTATGGGAGCTACTAGTCACATGTGGCTATATGAGACACTTGAAATGAGACTGGTGAGACCAAAGAATTGAATTTTAAACTTTAGTTAAATTAAAAAATTACAGGGGCGCCTGGGTGGCTCAGTAGGTTAACCGTCCGACTTTGGCCCAGGTCACGAACTCGTGGTTTGTGAGTTCGAGCCCTGTGTCGGGCTCTGTGCTGACAGCTCAGAGCCTGGAGCCTGCTTTGGATTCCGTGTCTCCCTTTCTCTCTGCCCCTCCCCCACTCATGCTCTGTTTCTCTCTGTCTCAGAAATAAATAAACATTTTAAAAAATTAAAAAAAAATTACATGAGGCTAGTGGCTACCCTATTGGATTATGCAGTTCTGATGTTAAGGATGAGATTAAGAGGGGCAACCCAGAAAAGCTATGTTGGAGTAGATTGTTCTAGTGGATAGAGGCAGAGTTGCTCTCTTTGCAGAGTACTCTTTTGTAGCTTCTCTAGTTGGGCACAGCAATGATAGCAAGGCAAGAGAGTTGCTGAGGATGACCAGTGGTCCTAGCTTTTAGAACCACTCCTTAATGTTTTCCAGGCTTTCTTCATCTTGTCTACTTAGCTTCTTATGGTTTTGCTCTGGCTTACAGCACAGTGTAATACAGTGAGATAATATCTGTAATAAAGTGAGGTAATATCCTACCTTTAAAAGTAAGAAAAATGTCTCTGCAAAGTATTTGTTCACTTCAATTAATTTAAAGAATGTTGACTGAATTTCTTAACTGTTAGAGTTGGTGTAGCATGTTACCATGAGGGTTATGGTGGATAGAGTCAGCTTTTACTGTCCTAGAATGCTTCAAATTAAGATGAGTATAAATCCTCAAAAAGGACACCCAGGCAACTTCCCAGTGAGTGCTGAAGAACAGAGAGGACCAGAACCTGGTAGGGTTCAAAGGGATAAAATCTGTGAAATTGGGTTTTTTTTTTAATCCAGGTTTTAAAAGTTCAAATTAAATGTACATGATTATAGAAAATAATATTTAATTACCTTAGATGGTTCAGTATGAATCCCTTTGCTGTGAACTTATCTCAGATGTCATATCCCTGGTCACTCTTCTTTCTGTGTGGGCCCAGTCCATGGGGCGATGACCAGAGGAGGACATCAGCAACCCAAGGAGCATGCTTCGTGGGGGTGGGCCCTGCCTTGTCTTGTCTATGGGTTCCATCATGTGCCATGTTCACAAGTGGATCAACAGATGAAGCAGCATGGTTGTATGGGCTCTCTTTTGTTGCTGACCTTGGCCTGTCAGGGGTCCACAGGAGATGCAGCAGGTCTGTAGTAGCCCAGAAGATCTCAAACTTAACACTCTTAGATTTACCTACATGTGTACAGAATGTATCTCAGCCTGGTGCCTCCTTTGGGCTTCTGTGGTGCTGCCTGCTTCCTGTGCCCAGATTAGCCTTGCATTTACAGCCAGGAGGAGTGGTTTGGTCTGTGACGTTACTTTGTTTGGGTCCTCGACAGCTCTTGGTGTTCATTCTATTGCTAGCTGCTTTTTTTCTCGGGGAAAAAAGTATTCAGAGAACCTGACCTGCTTCCATTATATCTCATTATCGTTGAATGAAATGAACATATCTTTGTTTTTCCCCCTCTGTGTACTTTCTATGGGAGTAGGGGGCTTACAGAAGAGTGTTTCTTTAAACTTCTTACTTATTTCTAAATATTCTTTTAACCTGAGCACACCAGTATATTTTCCTGCCAGTTTTACTTATTTTACTTCCCATCCCTTGTTAACATTTTTTAAAAACCTTAGTCTCAGATTTTTCTGAGGAGGAGCTGTCACAGTTGATGAATTTTTCTTCTTTTCGTAGCTCTTGACCATGACAGATGCGACCAGCACACTGATTGTTACAGCTGCACAGCCAACACCAACGACTGCCACTGGTGCAATGACCATTGTGTCCCTGTGAACCACAGCTGCACGGAAGGCCAGGTCAGGGGCCGTTTCTCAAGGATTTCAGAGGATGAAAGGGTCCCCGGGCGGTGGGGGGGGGGGGGGGGGGTCAGGTGTAAGACTATAGTGTGTATGGTACAAATACTGGCCCAGACTTATTTTTAAAACCTGTGGTGTGGATTTGGATTTTATTATATTGCTTAGGTTTTCTTTTAGGAAGGGCTGCTATGTGCATCATAATTTCAAAGGTCCTGCTGGCCACAAGGGTTGATGTGTAGTGTTTTAGAAGAGAGCAGGACTATTCTTCTGTGTACTCCCTACTCCTTAGAGGCATGACTGTAGCTAAGTGCTAGATGTTTGGTGTGAGTGAGCTCACTCTACCTGTGCAAGCTTTTGGGAACAAGTTTTAGAACTTGAGACTGAAGGTGAGTCAGGCAACTTTGCAGAATCTCCTTTTTTAGGTTCTAGGGCAAAAAATAATAGAATGACTCAGCTTCTATAGTTTGTGACAGTTTATTCCACAAAGCAGTTCATAAAATATGAAAGTTTTAAATTGTTTGGGAGGCTTTTGAAAAGCAGTGGGTTGAACGCCGCCATTTCACAAATGAGCAGGTAGAAGATTGGTGTTTAAAATAGAGCACCTTGCCTCCTTCCTGGGTCAAGGCATGTCCTTGTGCGGAAGATTTCAGCACCCTATTTCCATTGCAGGCCTGATTCATCTGCATCTTATTTGTGTGTTTATTTGCAGTTTGCTTCCTCAGTTAAAAATTTGTTGATTTTAACATCCTGTTTGTCCTCACCATGAGTTCTGGCCGGGGATTAAGAGAAAAGCTTTTGTCCACTGTGTTCTAGATCTCCATTTCCAGATATGAGAATTGCCCCAAGGATAACCCCATGTACTACTGTAACAAGAAGACCAGCTGTAGGAGCTGTGCCCTGGACCAGAACTGCCAGTGGGAGCCCCGGAATCAGGAGTGCATCGCCCTGCCTGGTAGGCCTTGTAGGGGCATCTTGATGTGCATGGGTCCAGAGACGTCACACACGCCCCCCATACTATGCAGCCCAGATTGAACCCAGCAGAGGAAACAAACTCATTTTAACCATTCATCCACCTTACCATAATTGTGGTTATTTTTTTTAATGAAAATACAGTTCTTAAGCATTTGCTCATACTGTGCTTTGAGATAAAGTAAAGCATCATCTGCTGCTCTGGGGAATGGAATGACAGTTTGGCTCCGTATCTTCGAGCCTGCTGCATTGTCTCTGCTCGCCTCTGTTGTGGTCACCTGTCAGTAGAATGCAGCAATTTTGGCAGCCAGTCAGTCTGAGGGGCACTTTATGAATAGTTCTTCCTGAACACTGGGATTAGATTGTCAGCACCTTCTGACAAGAAGGAAGAGAGATGCCTTTATCAGCAGCACCTCCTGGGGTGATCTCCAGTCCTGAATATCTCAATTTATGGCCTCTAAGGTTTGGAATGAAGAGTTGAGGGCCTCAGGCTGGCCAGCCACGACAGAAGTTCTATGATACATTTGCTCAACCACGATTTCCCAAAAGGGGTACATCTGTGGTTCTGTGCAGCAGCTGAAGCATGCCCAGGGCAACAGGGTCTGCCTGGCCCCTTTTGAATGTCCTTTGGAAGTACTTGATTCATCTTGCATGAGTGTGAGCTTCTCGTTCTTTATCTCATGGCATCTCAAACTTCAGTGCACTGCAGGGGATTTTGTCAGAAATCAGATTCTCATACACATCGGGGGTGGGGCTCTAGAATCTAGATTATAACGAGTAGTGACACTGATGCCACACTTGGAAGAACAAGTCTTTTTTTTTTTTTAACGTTTTTTACTTTTTAGAGAGAGAGACAGAGTGTAAGTGGGGTTGGGGGGTGCAGAGAGGGGTGGGGAGACACAGAATCCGAAGCAGGCTCCAGGCTCTGAGCTATCAGCACAGAGCTTGATGTGGGGCTCGAACTCACAGACTGCAAGATCACGACCTGAGTTGAAGTCAGGCACTTAACTGACTGAGCCACCCCGGCACCCTGCAAGAACAAGTCTTTATCTGCTCTTCAATGAACCCTTTCCCATGGCACCTTCCACTTACCTCACTGACTGGTAACGGGCATTGTTGGTGGTATTCTTCAGGGAACTTACTTCTGGCAAAGTTGCTTTGCTGTGCCCTTTGAGGAAGCGTGCAGAGCTTCTGTGAGGCAGGGCACAGAGCTGAACTGGGTGGGTTCAGGGTGACTGCAGAAGTAGATTCCCATCTTGCCTCATGTGCTGCAGCTGTATCACTTTGGGTATGTTATTGTTTTGTTTTGTTTTGTTTTTTCCTGAAAAGGATCTTTCCACCTCACTTTGGGGACGTTTTGTGCCCTTGATTTGTGCCCTTTCCACTTGATGTGAAAATAGTGCAGCTTTTGAAGACTGTAGTCTTACTCACCAACTCATTTCCACACTCCACAGTTTTCTTCCCCATCCTTCCATTGTGCATATTTATTTTTCTGCTCTTCACTTAGGATTTTAGTCTTGTTTCTAATTGTTCGTCAAAAAGGAGTTTAGAAATTGAGCACTGGCACCTAAGATTTTTTCTTCCAAGATATAGAGAGTTGACCTTAGAGTATGCATAGGACTGGTGAAGTCTAACTTTCTTCTATTCTGTATTGGTCCTTAGTGATGGGTTGGATGCCATCACCATATCCTAGTGAAGTACTGTGGAATTCAAATTGCAAAAACTTTCTAGGTTTCCGGTGATTCAGACTGGTAATGTAGTGGTTTTGTGTGGTTTCTAAAACTCTTTTTTTTCTTTTTCCCCCGCCTTACAAAAGAAAATATCTGTGGCATTGGCTGGCATTTGGTCGGAAACTCGTGTTTGAAAATTACCACTGCCAAGGAGAATTATGACAATGCTAAATTGTCCTGTAGGAACCACAATGCCTTTTTGGCTTCTCTTACAACCCAGAAGAAGGTAGAATTTGTCCTTAAGCAGCTGCGAATAATGCAGTCATCACAGAGCATGGTGAGTTAACATCCTCAGAACTTAAATTTCTACCACCCACCCTTCCACTGAGAGCACGAACACAGCTTCCCTGTGATGTGCCTGGCACGCGGAGTGCTAGTGTGTGAGTATACTGAGAGACTGGATTGGCACGATCAGATGCTCTTCCTTTGATGCTTTCTTTCTTACCTTAAAATTGTTCACACTTTGTAAGTCATATCTATTAGATTGTAAGACAGAGGGATAATTACACGTATATTGAGTAGCGCCATGTGTCACATATCCTTGTGACATCAGCTGATGCTTTCATTCTGGCTTCTGGGTTCTGCTGGGGGAGAGGGAAAGGAGATGTCACTACCGATTAGCTAGGTTGAAGGAAGCCACTGGAGTCTGTCAGGTTTCAGGTATTGTTACAGTGTGTAATATTTAATGGTAATCACCCTAAGAACTGTTGGGTCTTCCTTAGGTCTGACCAGCTCCAAAGGAGAGGGCACCTTCTTATCAAATGTTTCTGAGCCCAGAAAGCCCCAAGTTCTCTTCCTGTCCTCCCAGTGCCCCCAGGTGACCTGTAGTTGATATTCTACAAACACATTTTGTCTAGAGAGGGATGAGCAGCACTTTGTTGGGTGCAGCCCCCTTCAGGGAAAAACATGGAAAGTGTGGTCTGGGTCCTGGCTACATTGGCCTCTGTATACCACCTGCTGTGTGACTGGTGGGAGGGGCCCTATAGTATTTTACTTTTCTCCAGTTGGTCTTTTTTCCAGTGCAGCTTTGGTATGGCATGGACACTTCAGACACTGGCAATACATTATAAATGTGGTTATCTCAGGGAACACTATGGCCACATTTTATGTTTTATGATATTTTGAAGGGTTTTTCACATTGCATAATCTCCATCAGAGATTTGTTTCTCTTTTCCTCAGCGCCAGAAATGGGCCTCTTCCTCTGTTCTGTCCTTGGCTGTTGGCCAGTCTTACCTGTAGTCACTCCCTCAGAGAATTGATGGCTTACAACATTCCACATTACCAGTGACCCCCAGGTCAATGTCCTTGAAAGAACACCTGGCTTAGAAGGGTCCTGCTCTGCCAGCTGACCACAGATATATCTTCTGGTACCTTTTCCCTCTTCCTCCAGTTTTCTGGCTCCAGAAGTTTCTGCATAGCTCCCAGGTCTGCTGAGAACACATTTGTACAACAGGAATTCACAGTCTTGTGGTGAGACTGACAGGCGAAAAGACAACTGTAGTGAAATGTGCTTCCATAGTTGTGAGTCTAAACCTAAATCCCAGGCTTGCACAGAAGAACGAGAGCGAGCGCTGGACCTAGCCTATAGGGCAGAGGCTGGCTGATAGACAGCCAGAGAGGTAATCTCTGAAGATGAGAGAGTTGGGAAGGTGGAGAGGGAAACACCATCTTTGTATTGTACCGCCACATGCAAGATGTGGAGATCGAGGGGTGAGCTGCAGGTATGTTTGCATGGCTGGCTGCGGGCTAGGGGGAAGGGAGGTCCTGTGGCCGGGCCTCACGAGGTATCAAATCCAGAGAGGCCTTGTGTATAATGCTGATTGCTATGAATTCTATCCTGAAGCCAAAGAGGAAGAAATTGAAGGACTTTTAAAAGGTATTAATTTTAATTAGCTTTCTTTCCTTAAAAAATGCATATTGCAAAGGAAGTTTAGAAGATGCTAGCATTAAAATCAAAATAAATATCATTTATTACAACTAAAAATAGCTTCTGGGTATGTTTATTTCTTTGACATCTTTAACAGGCACGTATATTTTTTTCCTCTCAAAAATGGAAATACATTGTACATTCTGTTTGTAACTGCCAATATTAGGAATATCTTTCATTTCTGGACTAAAGCGTATACTTCGACTTAAAAATTGTTTTAAATTGTAACAAGAAGAAAACTTTAATAGAGCAGAAGATGGCAGAGACTCCCAGAGGTCCTCTTATTCCCTAGAAAATTCAGTGCCAGGCAGTACTCCCCAGCTTGAAAGTACAAATCTTCAATCATCTGAACTGGCCAAAGCCCCAACACAAGCTTAGTTAATGATCCAAGGATAAGCATATAACCAGTATTTCATAAATATTGGTAAGATGCTTTTATGCATAAGTAATCATTTAAACCGAGGTTGGGGGATGGCCATCTCTGTGTAACATTTGCCATAGGGTATAGTACTTTAGGGACTTATTATTACCTCTTTGCTGTTAATCTCTATGAAAATTTTTATATCTTCTCTGACTTATATTTCTGTCCTTTGTGAAATGGTCATACTGAAGTGCCAGTGATGATATATAACATTAAAAATGATAATCTGTCCGACTCTGCCGTGGCCCAGTCAGGATAGGGAGGTTTTCTTTTATCTGTGGGTATATGTAATTTAGTGGTTTTTATCAAGAAGCCTGTTTTGTTCAAGACATTGCTTATACGTAGCTGTGTCTCTTTTGCCTGCAGTCCAAGCTCACCTTAACCCCATGGGTTGGCCTTCGGAAGATCAATGTGTCCTACTGGTGCTGGGAAGATATGTCCCCATTCACAAATAGTTTGCTACAGTGGATGCCGTCTGAGCCCAGTGATGCTGGATTCTGTGGAATCTTGTCAGAACCCAGTACTCGGGGCTTGAAGGCTGCAACCTGCATCAACCCACTCAATGGTAGTGTCTGCGAAAGGCCTGGTAAGTATATGGGTGAATGATTGTCATTGGAAGCTCACTGAAAGAGAAACTGTAGGAGGCATAGTTAAATATTGAGATGTGTGAGATAGTCACGAGCAACAGATGGAGTATTGGTTTCAAGCATATGAAGTAGAGTGTCACCCAGAATTTAAACGCAGAAGGAAATAGTCTTTGGTCTGCGTAGTATGAGCCATAATCATAAACAAAAATAACTAATTCTATTCAAAAGAGCCTAATATTCTCATTTACAGTGAGATTGATTGGTGTGTTGACCACAAAAAGTGTTGAGAATTTGCTCCGACAGGCAGATGTCTTGGTGCTGGCAAAGAAATGCTGTGGAAGAGAGAACAAGAATGCAAAGAAAAGATCAGAAGAGCAAGCAGGTCACTGCAGGGACAGTAGACAGAAAAATGAGGAGAGCGGTTACGTGATAGCAGAAGCAAACCCGAACCACGCTAGAGCTGTGAGAGAGTACCAAGGAGCACACCCTGAGTAGCTTCTCAGGTTCAGATCTCTCCTCTGGGCTACATTCAGGCTCCCCACGGGCTTGGGGTCTCTCCTCTGGGCTACAGTCAAGCTTCCCAAAGGCAGGCCTGGGGGCAGCCTCTGCAGCACGCGCAAGCGTCGTATTCCTGCAGAGGGACGCAGGGACGCACACAGCAGATGGAATTTTGTGGGAGCTTTTTGGGAGGCTGGACTCCATTGACATAGTGTCTCATTTTAGCAAGGTACTATAAGTTGTCTGAAGAGTACCCAGGTGTAGAAGAGAACGCGTAGCCCTGTAAGAATCCCCTTAAAATACGGTTTCTAAACTTCCTGTAGGGGAGCTTCTCAGCCTTTTTGGGTCCTGAATGCTTTGGTGCATTTAATGAATGCTGTGCTCCTTCTACCCCCCAAATACACAAAGATACAAGTTTTCATGTTGAGGTGGGTTTCAATATCCTGGGTCCCATATTTTGTAAGGAGCTTTAGAACCACTGCTCTTATAGAAAGATTAGCTTGTTCCCTCATGTCTGTCCTTAAGGTTCTTTGAAAAGAGAGTTTTTTTACCCCCCAAGTGTATGAGTATACTTGACTAACCAGTACATGGTGACTCTGTGTTTTGTTTCCCCCTACATTTAATGTAGCCCACTGCATTGATGTCGTGACACGCTAATGGGTCACAACCCACCCTGACAGGCCTTTTTGATCTCAGCCAACGTGGTGGGAGCTCTAAGTGTCTCTCTTGGGTTTGCTTCCCAGCGAACCACAGTGCCAAGCAGTGCCGGACGCCGTGTGCCTTGCGGACGGCGTGTGGAGAGTGCACCAGTGGCAGCTCAGAGTGTATGTGGTGCAGCAACATGAAGCAGTGCGTGGACTCCAACGCCTACGTGGCCTCCTTCCCTTTTGGCCAGTGTATGGAGTGGTACACCATGAGCAGCTGCCCCCGTAAGTGAAAAGGGTGCCGTTCCTGCTGTGGGGCCGCGCTGTCGGCCCCTGAGCATTTTAGGGACAAGGCTGAGACTGCGGGAGGAGAACCTTCATGCAGAACCAAGCCCTGTGGGATAGACCACAGAGTACAGAAGCAGCTTGCCCAGCTTTAGTATCCTACTGCTTCATCCGTGCAACGTCTCCACACCTTACTCTCCTGATTGATGAAATAAATGGTCTCTGGTAGATGACCACTAAGGTCCCTTTCTCCCTCAACATCCTGGGATTGAGAGAGGAGTGGGGGGAGTCCCTATTCTGTGTTGGGCAAGATATTGGGCTCTTTAAATTTATTGTGTCATTTAAACAGTGACTTTAGAATAGGAGTCTTAACGGACAGAAGTTGAATAGTCTGTTTTAAAAAAAAAGGTAATTGTTTTTAAAAAGGGTAATTTAAATACAATGAATTCAAAGCAACCTAGTGAATTGTGCTAGTGAATTGTAACTTGTGCCCTCTTACAGCTGAAAATTGTTCAGGCTACTGTACCTGTAGCCATTGCTTGGAGCAGCCAGGCTGCGGCTGGTGTACTGACCCCAGCAATACTGGCAAAGGGAAATGCATAGAAGGCTCCTATAAAGGACCAGTGAAGATGCCTTCTCAGGCCCCTGTGGGAAATTCCTACCCGCAGCCCCTTCTCAATTCCAGCATGTGCCTGGAGGACAGCAGATACAACTGGTCTTTCATTCATTGTCCAGGTAATTTGTCTTGAGTGCCCAAAATCGAGTGTTTCGCTGCCTATTTATAAAGAACAAAACTTTGAAAGCTATGTTACTTATATGAATTTCCTTTAGGAAAAAAATAACATCGTTTTAGGAGAAATAGTTTTGCATGAAAAATATTTTTTTTAAACTAATTTTGTTTTGGGATTTTTTTTTTTAAGTTTATTTTAATTTATTTTGAGAGAGTGAACGAGTGAGCATAGGCTGGGGAGAGTCAGAGAGAAAGGAAGAGAGAATCCCAAGCAGGCTCCACACCACCAGCGCAGAGCCTGACGAGGGACTCAATCCCACGGTCGTGAGATCATGACTCTCAGAGATGAAATCAAGAGTCAGACACAACCGACCGAGCCACCCAGGTGCCCCTGAAAAATATTTTCAATGTCAATGAAAACACAGAAGTTCAAGTGAGGTGTTTTGCTTTCACTACAGAAGTAATGAAGTATGCTCATTATAAACAAATACTGCAGATGTAGATAAAATAAAAACTGGAATTCCTCTTCTCATGTCCAGTTCTTCATAGAGGTAAAAACTTTTACTGGTTTAATATAGATACCTTCAGACATACCAATTTCTATTTTAGAGATAGAAAATACTGGGGTGCAGGGGTGGCTCAGTCAGTTGAGCTTGTGACTCAAGCACAGGTCATGATCTCATAGTTTCATGAGTTCAAGCCCCTCATCAGGTTCTGCACTGCCAGCACAGAGCCTACTTGAATTCTCTCCCTCTCTCCCTCTCTCTCTGTTCCTCCCCCACTCACACTATCTCTCTCTCAAAATAAATACGTAAACTTAAAAAATAGAAAATACTATGCTATATAGGATTAATATGATATCCGTTGTTCTAGTTTGCTTTTTACTGAAAAATACATTGTGGCAATTGTTAGACAAAAAATGAAAAATAAATTTCCTGCCAACCCAGAAATTCCTTTTCACAAATGTAGAAAAAAAAAAAAGAAAATAGTCTTATTTTGAATAAGCATTAAACCAGACTGGTACGCCAGTGGTACACCTTGGAGGCAATCCACTAATGAGATTGCAAAAAGCATGAGAAATCTCACCTTTTTTTTTTAATGTTTACTTGTTCTCAAGAGAGAGACAGAGTGTGAGTGGGGGAGGGTCAGAGAGAGAGGGAGACACAGAATCTGAAGCAGACTCCAGGCTCTGAGCTGTCAGCCCAGAGCCTAATGCGGGGCTCGAACTCACAAACCGTGAGGTCATGACCTGAGCCGAAGTCGGACGCTTGACCGACTGAGCCACCCGGGTGCCCTGAGAAAGCTCACCTTTTTAAATAGGCATATAAGCTACTTATATCTTCATAGCCAGCAACTGGCTACAGTTTGGCACTAATGCACCCAGACTAAATTCCCAAAGTGACAGGGAGGTAGGGTGCTGGCTTCCTTGATGTTTACATTTCAAAGTGATGGCTCCCAGGCCCTTAAGAAAAAATTCCTCTGATTGTTGTGCTGATAAGAGGTTTATTTAGGTTTTTGAAAAGGTTTACATACATATACATGTTAAAGGAGAAGAGAAAGGATTTGTAAAAACAGGTTTCCTTGAAGTGCTCTAAGAAAAGGGAGAAGGGGGAGGGAAGGGTCCCTATCCCTGGCAAGAGGAAAAATTAAGCCTGCCGCCTGCTCTCCCTCCCCCTCTCCCTCTGTTCCCTTCCTCCCCCTTCCTTCCAGTGGTTGGTCAAGAAGGAATAGACCATGAGTTGGGAAGGGTGTCCTGAGAAATCAACCCTGAGAAATTGGCCTTTGATTCAGACTGTCAGTAAATACTCAAGAATGTGCTGATGGGCCTCCAGAACAGCTGGGAGAGGTTAGGTGCAAAGACCCCAGGAGGTTAGTGGGTAAGAACTTCTCCAAGAGTCTGACACATGGTGCCACTGACAACAGGGCAATGAGGACTTCTGTAAGGGAAAGACCACCCTAAGTAACAGTAAAAGGCAAGAAATAGGCTGGGGGGAAAATATCTGCAGTATAAAGATTATCATCCAGAGTATGTAAACCTCTGTCCTCCAGGAAGAAAAAAATGTGTAAGCTCAACAGAAAAAGTGGGCAAAGGATATAAAGAAGTCATTCTCAGACAAGGAAAAGAGCAGGAAAATGTAAAATAAGAAACCAGTTTTTTTTTTTTTTGGTCTACCAAACAAATTTCCTGTGTTCCTTTTTTCCTCTCTAAGAGGTCAAAGGATCTATAATTCTGTTTCTTATCTACTAGTTTAATTCATGAAATATTTAAATCTATGCATTTGTGTTAATGTCAGGAATATATGAGGTGAAATGGCAACCCGCAGAATGGGAGAGAATATTTGCAAATCATATACAGTATCTGGTAAGAGTCTAAAGTCCAGAATACATAAAGAACTCTTAAAACTCAACAGTAAAAAAAAAAAAAGAACCCAATTATGAAATGGGCAAAAGATTGAAATAGACGTTTCTCCAAAGAAGATACACAAATGGCCAATAAGCACATGAAAAGATGCTCAACAACATTCAAGAAATTGGAACCCTCACACATTGCTGGAAGGAATGTAAAATGGTGCGGCCACTTTGGAAAACCATTTGGCAGTTCCTCAAAAAGTTAAACATAGAGTTGTCATATGGCCCAATATATACCCAAGAGAATTAAAAACATATGTCTACCCAAAAACTTGCGGTGAATGCTCATAGCAGCATTATTCATAATAGACAAAAGTGGAAACAACCCAGTGTCTGTCAGCTGGCGAATGGATAAACAAAATGTGATATATCCATATGATGGAATACTATTAGGCAACAAAAAGGAGCAGAGTACTATATTCTGTGACATGGATGAGCCTCAAAAGCATGCTCCGTAAAACCAGTGAGATTCAAGACTGTTTATTATTATGATATCATTTATATGAGATGGCCAAAAAAGAGCAAATATACGGAGAAAAAAAATAGCTTAACTGTTGACTAGGGCTGGGAGTGGGAATGAGGAATAATGGGCACGGGGTTTTCCAAAGTAATGGCACCATTTTCCATTCTCACTAGAAGTCTGAAAAGGTTGAGATTTCTCCCCATGCTCATCAATGCCTGTGTCCGTTTTTTGATTGCAGATATTCTAGTATGTGAGAAACAGTATCTCACTGGTTTTGATTTGCATTTCTCTCATGACTGATGAAGTTGAGCATCTTACAGGCCATTTGCATCTTCTTTGGAGAAATGTCTATTCAAATTCTTTGCCCATTTTTAAATTGCATTATTTGTCTTTTTCTTATGGACATGTAAAATTCTTTGTGAATTCTAGATACAAGTTCCTTACTGACTATATGATTTGCAAATATTTTCTTCCATTCTGTGGGTTTCTTTTTACTTTTTTGGTGGAATGTTTTGAAATATACAAGTTTTAAATTTTGTGAGTTCAGTGTATCAGTGTTTTCTTTTATCCCATGTGCTTTTGGTACTGTAAGAAATCAGTGCCTAACTAACCCAAGATCACAGAGATTTACTCCTGTTTTCTTTTTTTTCATGTTTGTTTATTTATTTTGAGAGAGAGAAAGTGAGTGATGCACTGGGGGGAGGGAGGGGCAGAGAGAGAGGGAGAGAGAGAATCTGAAGCGGAGAATTGATTCTCAAGAGAGAATCAGCCTGATGCACGGCTTAGTCCCATCAACTGTGAGATCATGACCTGAGCCGAAATCAAGAGTCAGACTCAACCAACTCAGCCACTCAGGTGCTCCTCCTATGTTTTCTTTCTTTCTTTTTTTTTAATAAAATTTTTAAATGTTTATTTTCCCAAGAAACAGAGACAGAGCGTGAGCGGGGGAGGGGGTGAGAGAGAGAGAGGGAAACACAGAGTCCGAAGCAGGCTCCAGGCTCTGAGCTGTCGGCACAGAGCCCGATGCGGGGCTCGAACTCATGAACAGTGAGATCGTGACCTGAGCCGAAGTTGGATACGACTAAGCCACCCAGACACCCCCTATGTCTTCTTTTTTAAAGTTTCATAGATTATTCTCTTCTGTTTAGGTCCACAATCCATTTTGGGTTTACTTTTGTATGTTGTGTGAGGTTGAACAGACACAGAGCTGGTCACGAGATACTTCCTGCTGTTTGCCACTCTCCCGAAGCCTGCTCTGTCTCCCAGCCTCAGTTGGATTTTTCAAGTGTCAGTTGGTCAAGTGCATCTAGTCACTTTCCCTGTCCCACCTTCTACATTAGGAGACAGAATGTCTCAACTCCCCTTTTTCTATTAGATACCTGACACTCTGTTTTATAATTTCTAGAAATTGTTCAGTATTTCAGAAGTATCTCTCAATACACTTCTGATAGCACTTTTTCTTCTTATCCCATACTCTGATTGATTTATGCTTGTTTTTACATTTTTTTCTGTACTTTCAGTGGGATTTTGAAGGGGAAGAGAGAGAGAGAGAGAGAGAAACATTTGTTCAGTCTTTTTATCTTGAACTAGAACACAGATTTTTATTGGTAAATGGTTTTAGGTATTACATTTTGTGTGTGTGTTGTACTTTGCCCTTTTGACATCTATACAGTTGTTCACCTTAACATGTATATCAACATGTATATCCCACACCAAGTATTCTTGGTGCATTCCTAACTGATAGAGTCATTCTTAAGTTTTTCAGCTGCAGTCTGTATAGGACAAGTCACATACCTGCAGGGATTAGAAAAGAGGTGGGTAAACAGAACCGATGCAAGACTGTGGAAGGTTGCCGAGACGGTGAAAACCTGTATCACGTTGGTCAACCAAGAGAGATCTGCAAAGGTTGCTAAAAAGTAAACCTTAGATGTTTTCACCGCAAAAAAGCAATAGTAATTATGTGATATGAGGCAAGGCTAACATTACGGTAGTAATCATTTAGTGATATATAAGTGTGTCAAATCAATGCATTGTACTCCTTACACAGTAGTATCTCAGTAGAGCTGGAGGGGAAAAGACAGACTTGCAGAATGAGATCTTCCATCTGTAGTGGTACAGGTTATGCACTCTGTGGATGGCCCCACTGGAATCTGCAGTGAATAGCAGTCCTGAGAGGCCCAGGTTTTATATACCTTTCTAGTTGTAAAGTCCTATATGCATCAAGAATCTTACTAACTCCACTTGTGGAAATGTTTTTATATATAAAGTGGTTATTTTTCTAAAAGAGAAAAATTGAAAGCAAACTAAATATCAGGATGTAAGGGAATGGTTAAATAACTTGTGATTCATAGAAATCATTCTGCCATTTAAAGTTTGGTAGGGGTGCCTGGGGGCACAGTCGGTTAAGCGTCCATCTCACAGTTCATGGGTTCGAGCCCCACGTCAGGCTCTGTGCTGACAGCTCAGAGCCTGGAACCTGCTTCGGATTCTGTGTCTCTCTCTCTCTCTGCCCCTCCGCTGCTTGCAAGCTCTCTCTCTGTCTCTCTCACACAAATAAATAAATAAGCATTAAGAAATTTTTTATGGTTTATGATAGATGAAATAACGTGGTAAAGTAACCGTGCTATAAATTTAAAAAAATCAAAATTGAGTGTTAATATGAGCACAAACTGTTTTAAACTGTATAGAAAAAATACTGAAACTAGAATTCCAAATGTGCACAGTGATCTCTGGGTTGTGCAGTTGAATATGATTTTCCTCCCTTCCTTATGTTCTTCAAACTTACTCTCGTGAACATACATTATTTTACAAACGAGCAAATTATTTTTTTAATGGCTGTAGACTTTCACCTTGCTGTGGTATATTTCTGATTTCCTGGACTAGCCGTATATGGATGTTTTGATCTCATGTCTCAAACTAGTTTTTAGTGGGCCAGTTTGAATGATTTTGCATTTAGAGGTAATAAGGTAATAAAAGACAGTTGCAAGTAAATCTCATGGAACTGACTCCACCCTATTCTACCATGGGACAGGCCCCTTCAGATTCTTTTTCTTTCAGCTTGCCAGTGCAATGGGCACAGCAAATGCGTTAATCAGAGCATCTGTGAGAAGTGTGAGAACCTGACCACAGGCAAGCACTGCGAGACCTGCATATCTGGCTTCTACGGGGATCCCACAAATGGAGGAAGATGTCAGCGTGAGTCACGTCCCTCGGGGTTACTGACTGCAAAGCAGGCAGAACACAGTGCTTCTGTTTGACTTGAGTATCTAGGAGGAAAAAAGCCACTTGGTTTTGGATACTGCATTTCTTTGTCATACTTGTCAGGAGCTCAGCTGAACGTGGGAGGGAGTGAGCAAGGCTGCCAAGTGTCTGAGTAGCTGGTTAAAGCAACGAGCCAAAAATGGAAGAGTTAAGCCTTTAATCATTCACTGTGAGGGTAAAGCAAAAGGCTTAAACCTGAACCCGGGAAAGCTCTGAGTCCCCTCCCTCCGTTTCCACCCCCCTGGACTGAATGCTGGATGACCATCTGGTGGATCAGCACAGAGGTGGGGAGAGCCCCTAACAGCAGGCTCCAGCGAAAGCCTGTAAGGGACCCTGAGCATGGGAGGGGAGTGGGAAAGTGCCAGGGACCTTACTGAACTCGGGGGCAGTGTCTTCAGGGCTACCCCCTTCTTCCCCCTGAGGAGGCTCAGCAGAGGCAAGAAGGTCTGCCCCAGACGTCAGATAAAGAGATGAGGGAATGCAGGCGCCTGAGCTAGAAATGCAGACATGTGAGAGCGTGGCCTCCTGGGGGTGGAACAGGGCGGAGGCTGAGACCCTGCCGGCAGCTCCCTTCAGAGACTGCCACCCAGGCCAGTGCAGGAGGCCAGCGAGGTAAACCTGGGTCATGGGCTGTGGTCAGGTCCCAAAAACCACACACAGGGTTTTAACCAGATGCAGGACTCCTCAGCACTTCTAGTATATTTTAAGGATTTAAAATGATGAACTGCTTTTTGGCTTGTTCTTGTTTCCATTGGGAAGACCCTTCAGGTTCTGAGCAGGAAAGTAAATAAGAAAGGAAAATCCTTGCTCACTTCCCAAATCCCACCTCCAAACTCCTTAGCACGGCCCTCGAGAATCTGATCCCAGAGCAACCAGGAGAGAGCTGGCATTTTAGCCATACATCCCTTCACCTCTCAGGGGTCAGTCTCCTCATCTGTAAAATGGGGAGAATAGGGTGGGGTTGAGGTGAAAGTGGTCAGAGCAGGGCGTTCAGTAGATGTGGGCAGTTATTAGTACCCTCCTACTGCCCTTTCCCACCACTCTTAAGTAAAAAATTCTTGCTCAGATTAAAAGGTATTTAGTAAACATATTTTTCCTTCTCATTATGACTGGACTTCATCCGTTCAATAGCAGTCAGGGTACCTGGCATTACTGGGGAATGTACACAAGACGCTGTGCCTGAGGCCCCCTCGGGCACCGGACCTCGGGCACCTTTATCCTCTTCAAGACCATGCATTCTGCCTAAAAGCTCACTGTGGCTTGTGGCCATGCGGGGAACCACATCCAGGACATGGGACTGACTGCTGGGCCTGCTTGTGCCTCCAGGTGCCATCATCCCCATTTCTGCAGCTGCCATTTAGAAAAATGACATCCTCTGAGGCATTTGTGGGGCTTGAGTTCACTTGGCCAGAATTTAGAGCTAGATTTCTTTTTCAGAGCTGCAATCTATAACAGCATGATTTTTAAAATACTATGAGTGGCACCAAGTTTTTAATGTTTTCCTCTTAGAATTGTGTAGTCCTGAGTGAAGGACAGTGGCCATGATCTACTGAATGCTTACCGTGTCTCATTCATGTATTACCTCCCATCATCCTTGCAGCTAGCCTGTGAGGTGGATACTGTTCTCATCCGCATTGCATAGACAAGGAAAGTGAGGCCTAGAGAAGGTAAATAGCATGCCCAGAGGAGCTCCTCCTTACAGAGGAGCTAAGTGCAGGAGAATGAACACGTGCCCAGGCAGCCTGACGTCAGGCCCGAGCTTCTTGCTAACACACCCCACTCCTCTCTGTACCCAGCAGAGCCAAGAGCAGAACACTCGTGCTTCTGACTCCAGCATCCATCCTCTTAACCGCTGCCCTATTCAGTTTCGTGAGTTTCTTTGGGCGATTTTTTTCTTCACAGGATTTATTTTAAGTACACCTGTCCTCAGCCCTAATGCCTTTAATTTATTTACAGAAAAACAAGGTGTAAAGTGAAAAGGTATTGAGCGAAAGATTTGTTTCATCCCATGTATAAAATGTGTCCTGGCTCGCACTTATGCGTTGGATGAAGAAGGTGATTTGTTGATAGCTGGAAGAAGAGGTGACAGGAGTTGTCTTCTGCAGAGGCTAAAGTGGAAGCCAGGGTAGTGAGCCTTGCGGGGCCCCTGACCTGCCATTGCAATTTCACCCCAGTTCTGAGCCCTGTTAGGATTTGAAACGTAGCCTTTGTGGAGCAGGCACCTCAGCTGAGGCTGAGCGGCCAGACCAAGCCTCCCCTCAGGGGCTGTCATTGCTCAGAGCATCTCCGTGGGGGCAGGGACTGTGTCTGTGTCCCCACACCCAGCGCCATACCTGAGACGCTTCACAAATATTTACTGAATGAATGAGTCATAGTAGTGAAAATCCATCTATCAAAAAGATCAAAATAGATCAAAATGGTTGCTTCAGATGGCAATGGGAACCAGCATTCTCTTTCCTCCTGTCCTTGGATTTTGGTTCTTTTAATGTTGCCTTTACATTATTTGAGATAAATCATTAGCTGAAAAACTTGAATCTTATCCTTTAAATGCTTTCATTTTCATCGGTCTTTCCTATCAAATCCAATCCAGATAAAATTATGTGTTTTAGGAAAAGTCTGTGATAGTAGTCATCTCTTAAGCCAGTTGTGACCTCCATTCCGTTTCCTTCCCCCAGCATGCAAGTGCAATGGGCATGCGTCGCTCTGTAACACCAACACGGGCAAGTGCTTCTGTACCACCAAGGGCGTCAAGGGGGACGAGTGCCAACTGTGAGTACCACACCCTTGGGCCCCTGCCACAGGCCACACCTAGAGTCAGTGACTGACAGCCAGGCAGGCTGGGTCTGTGCCTTGTTTTCATGGGCTCTGGGGGATCCCCGGGTTGATGGATTTGGAAGTTCGCCCTTTCTACTTCAGACAGGTCTAATTTGGTCAGCCTCCATACTGAAGAGGTCGTAGGTTCAGCAGCAGTTCCTTAATGGTTCTTTAGTTCACATTTTATGTTTGAGTGACACTGACATTTCCTGGGTTCCTGACTTAGATTCATCTTTTCACCTCAGTCGCTACTCAGTTTTTGTCACATCCAGGGATTACACCCTTTCCCAAGAAATTTGGAAGAACTGGTATTCCAGGACAGTGTTTTATTTAGCATTTTGGTTGTCTGATAGTAGAGATGATCCTCAGGGCTTTAACCCATCCCTCCTTATTCTAGCATTTTCCTTGGTGAAGTATGTCAGACATCTTCCAAGGAAGAGTCTGGGGTTCCCATCCATGAGGATGCAGACAGCGTCAGACAGACATGGAGCTTTAGCCCTGGCTGAGCCTCCACTGAGCAGGGTGCTCTTGAGACAAGTCACTTAACCAAGCCGAGCCTCAGTTTTCCTGTTCATCAATAGTGGGACTAGCAATAATTGTTTTTAGTGTCCTGGTGAGTTGAAACAAGAGATTGTTCCCCAACAAGTATATACCTGTCTGCCTCCCCAGAAAACCTCATAAAACATGTGTTCCAGGTTGACTCGTTCTCAAGAAGAGACTTAAGTGAGAGAAATGCATAGTAGTATCACAGCATTGAGCTGATACAAACAAATACATCATTGGTGAACTTTTTTTCCCCCAAAGAATAGTAGTAATAATGTCACCAGTGACCCAGACCTTGCTGGTGATGTTCAAGGAAAGAGTTGCTCTGTCTGCATTTTATAGTTCACACTGCTGTGCATATTTACTGGTTTCATGATGCCTTAATGCTAGTATGTGAAGAAATGTTTAATCAAAGATTAAGTTTAGCCTTGTGATCTAGGCTCCTTTAAACAGAAAAATATAATAGAACAAAATTAATGACTCCTTTTCTCAGGTGTACAATAATGAAATGAGGTATAGGTCCAGTAAAAGATTTTCTCTTCAAGAGATTTTATTTATTTGTTTTTTATGTTTATTTATTTTTGAGAGAGAGAGAGTGTGTGAGTAGGGGAGACGCAGAGAGAGAGAGAGGGAGACACAGAATGCAAAGCAGGTTCCAGGCTCTGAGCTGTCAGCACAGAGCCCGACACGGGGCTCAAACTCACGAACCATGACTTGACCCGAAGTCGGACACTTAACTGGCTGAGCCACCCAGGCACCCCTATTAAAGAGATTTTAGATACAAGCAAGAGCTAAGAATCACCTGGGATCAAAGGACACAATATCCCGTATTATTTATCTGAGAAGAGTGCTTGACCCAAGCTTTCCTCCCTTTCTTATAGCTCTTAGCTACTGGGCCTGCTAGTATGAATGATCTTGTGAAGTGGGAGATTGGGTTTTGCTGATGTTCATAAATGATATTTGTGTATTTCAGTGGGGGGAGTAATTTCTTTTTTATTAGACTTTATTTTTTTTCTTCAGACTGGTGAACCACGTTCAAGGGTTTAACAAACAAACAAACAAACAAGTAAATAAATAAATAAATGTGATTCTCAGTGTTTAGCCTTTGCCTGCTTATTTTTACAGAACAGGACCAGTTTTATTCAGGGAGAAGAGGAAGGAAGTGAGAAATGAATATTTGAAAAATATTTTAACTTCAGTCTTAGAGGAATATTTAGTCCACACAAAAGTAAAAATGTGTTTTTTATGTGTTTTCAAAAAACCAAGGATCTAGGTTTATTATATTTGGATTTGTCTCCTGCACTTTGGCAAATGTTTATTCGTTGGCGGTGGTGTGAACTGCTGGGCCATCACTACTGAACCTGAACACAGACTCTCATCAAGCTCCCTGATCTGAGTAACAGTGAAGAATGTAATTGTACAGACTCAGACTTGTTTTCAGTTTAGTTTTATATAAAAGGATCTGCTTGATTTTAAAATGAATGTAGATTTTGTTTTACCTAGCAATAGAAAATAATCTTCATTTTTATCCTCCTAGATGTGAAGTAGAAAATCGATACCAGGGAAACCCTCTCAAAGGAACATGCTATTGTAAGTGTTTTCACAATTCATATTTGTCTAAAGGCCAAATAGATCAATAAAACTTCATACTTTAACATGGGTTGAGAATGGTAAGTGCTATAAGAATATCATGGAGGTGTGTCCTAATTTGATGTGTTTCCATTCTATCACATTTACTACATTTATGTTAATTACCTCTTTAGGAACTAATAAATAAAATATTTAATGATTAACTTACAGGGAAAGGTAAATCTGGCAAAGGGGCCAGGTTATTATGGGTAAATGTATTTTCTTTCTATAGGAAAATCCACATAGTAGGCAAAGTTACAGAACCAGAGAAAAGGAGTAATGTTTTCGCATATCCACTCTAATTTTGTTCTTGTTTTCCTGGATTGAATAGCATCCACTCAAAATTCGTGTCCACCTGGAACCTATAAATGTGACACACACACATATATATATACACATATAGATATACATTGTATGTGTATGTGTGTATATGATATATGTAAATATATACACGTGTATCTCTTTTAGAAGAAATGAAAAAAACTTCATAACTTTGTGTAGGGGAAAGAATTCTTAGATATGATTCTAAAAGCACAACTCATAAAAGAAATTTTTATTTATTTTTGAAAGAGAGAGAGCATGAGTGGAGGAGAGGCAGAGAGAGAAGGAGGCACAGAATCCCAAGCAGGCTCCAAGCTCTGAGCTGTCAGCACAGAGCCCAAGGTGGGGCTCAAACTCACAAACCGTGAGATTATGACCTGAGCTGAAGTCAGGTGCTCAACCGACTGAGCCACCCAGGCACCCTGAAAGAAAAAATTATTTATTGGGACTTTATCAAAAGTTAAAACTTGTATTTAAAAGAATACCATTAAAAAGTAAAAAGCCACAGAGAAGAAAAAATGTTTGCAAATTATGTATTTGATAAGGAGCTTGTATCCAGAATATATTAAAAAAAAAAACAACCAACCAACAACACTTTTACAACTAAATGAGGAGACAATTCAAGTTGAAAACAAGGAATGATTTGAATAGACATTTCACCAAAGAAGACAGTTGGCCAACATGAACAAAAGACTTAGTAACATCACACATTTGGGGTATGTGTATTAAAACCACAGTGAGGCACACCCCTAGAATGACTAGAATCAAAAGTCAGTACTGTGACTTAATAGATGACTGGATGTTCACCTCTGCTCTACATTCAGTCTGTTGAATACACCTCTTTGGTTAAAGTACATTAAGAAAAACCTGGCCTCACCAGATAGAGTTGGAAAGGAGTAGAGTATTTTAATAACCTTTTCAGTTAATTATGGATACTATCCTTTGATATCATATCAAAACTAGACAACTGGTTATTTCTTAAAGATCAGTTAAATGTGGAACTCGAAACCATGTCAGTGAATTTTTTGTAATCTGGTACATTACAACGTATTTATCTTGGAAAACAAAGCCAATACCCAATGCCAAGTTTTAGCAATGCTATGGGAAACTGGAACCTTCATGCATGCATTCTTTATGGGATATAAAATGGTGTAGGCACTCTGGCAAACCATTTGGCAGTTTCTTAAACAGTAAAAAATAAACTTAACAACAAGTCTCCGTTTCCCTCTTCTTCTGGCTCCTGGCAGTCACCATTCTGTTTTCTGTTTCTATAATGTTGACTGCTCTAGGCACCTCATATAAGTGGAGTCATACAGTATTTGTCTTCTGTGGTTGGCTTATTTCGTTTGGCATAGTGTCTTCAAGATTGTTCCAGGTTGTAGTATATGTCAGAATTTCCTTCCTTTTTAATATTCCACTTTATGTATACTCTTGACGGACCTTTGGGTTGCTTCCATCTTTTGGCTATTGTGAATTATAGCCATGATCTGTTTGGCTGCTATGAACATGGTGTACAAATATCACTTCAAGATCCTACTTTCAACTCTTTGGGTATGTACTCAGAAGTAGAATTGCTGGATCATTTGGTAATTCTACTTTTAATTTTTCGAGAAACTACCATACCGTTTTCCACGTTAGCTGCACCATTTCACATTCCCACAAGGTTTCCAGTTTTTCCACGTTCTCACCAACCCTTGTTCTTTTCTTTTTTCTTTTTTCTTTTTTCTTTTTTTTTTTTTTTTTGTAGTAGTAGCCATCTTACTGTGCGTGAGGTGGTATCTCATTGTGGTTTTGATTTGTATTTTCCTAGTGATTAATGATGTTGAACTTCTTTCCATGTGCTTACTGACCATTTTGTATATCTTCTTGGGAGAAGTATCCATTCAAGTCCTCTGTTCATTTTTAAGTCAGGTTGTTGAGTTGTACAATAGACTTTTTAGAATTAAATTCTACCATCTTGGGCAGCTAGCTCTTTCTGCCCATGGGTCCTGTCCCCATGTTTTAATAAAACCACCTTTTTTGGACTAGGAAAAAAAAAAATTATACCATCTTTGGCCATTAGTTTCTCTCTAAAGGCATGTTCTTTTGCTACATCACTTTAGTGTTTGAATGCTTTCTTGCTTTCTAGAATAAGATAGTCAAGGCACATATTCCTTGCTCAAGACCTGGAATCAGCCTATTTTTCCATGGAGTCTCGATTCCTTTTATATCATTAATTTATAGCTGTGTATCTTTAAGCAAAACCTAGCATGTAATAGATGTACAATTAATATTTGTAGGTGAGTGAGGTTGGAGCCTAAAGTCTCAGCCAGGATCATGATACAAGGAGAGTTTGATAGCTTATTCCAAATAAAACAATACTGCCCACAGACTTTATTTCCTTTGAAAAGCTTCCTAGTTCCCAGTTATAAGTGAGCTAAAAGTGTTTCCTGGCTGTTGAATATTTATAAGAAAATCAGTCTGTATCTCTAAAGACTTGTTCTGTTTTGTTTTAATTTTTGAATATACATTTCTTTCTTTCTATAGATACTCTTCTTATTGACTATCAGTTCACCTTTAGCCTGTCCCAGGAAGATGACCGCTATTACACAGCCATCAATTTTGTGGCGACACCTGATGAAGTAAGATTTTAAAAGTTTTCTTGCTTTGTTTTGAATTCATGTGACTCTTTTTCTTGATCCTTATGGATAGAAGCTCGGCATTAGCATGGTCTCCAAAGTGGAGTACGCAGGACTGTTTAGAGGTGCAGGAAAGAAATGTTAGGATCTACATTTTATCTCCTCTCCATCTCAAAGACAAGAGTGACGTTGTTAAGATTTATCAGGATCCGATACACAGGCTGACACTGACTCCACACATGTTTGGTTTGCCCATCAACCCATTGCATCCCCATACAGGAAAGGAGAGCAGACTGCAAGGGGAGCTCCCCGTTAGAGGGGCACATGGCAAGGCCCAGATTTATTTCTTAAAATGGACCAGACGCTTAATAAGTACCCTCAAAGAGACTGCACATTGAAATGAATGCCAGTGATACGAGGACGATGGCAGAGGTGACGCTTCTGTGCCTAGAATAAGTTGTTAGCCTCAGTAGGAGGTAAAACTGGTGAAGGTGCAATCGAGTCCAACAAGAAGTTGACCAGAAATCATTGAAATTATTAAGACTGTTGTTTGAAATGTGGGTTTATATCTTCTTTCATTAACGATGAACCACAGCCTGCCATAAGGTACTACCTAGAGGCAGAGGGAGCCAACATAGCACGACATTTAAAAGTGAAGCATTTAGAACATGAAGGCACACCTATATGATTTTTTCAATGAAATATAAAGTCATTCAATGGCCAGTCCAGTACGTAATGAAATTTCAGTAAACTTGATGATAAATTATTTAGGAACCTCCTTTAAACTTTCTTATTTCTCATCAACATACACAAAGCCATTTACTGTCACAAAATTCCTGTCACAATAAACATAACAAATAATACACAGAGGATAATATGACAGTAGGCCCATTTATATTCCTTTGTTAACAAACAAACATTGTTAACATTACTAAATTTAAAAAAATAAATAAATTAGTAGTAGAATAAAATCCAGAGTGTGGGATGTTTATTATATAATGAAATGAAAGTAAGATTTATTTTTTATATTCCATTTTAATGGTAAATTTAAAGAAAAATGAACTAGAGAAAATCTATTCCAATGAGTGAGTTTCTTTTTTTAGTAAAAACAATAAGTAACCTTAATGAAAATATTCTGTGGACACACTGTATGTCGTATCATTTGAATGGCTCTGGTGACTGGTATTTAAAAAAAAAAAAAAAAAGGTTTTAAGATAAGGTTAAACCAAAGTACCACACATGAAATTTGTTTAATACCTTATTCCTCAGCAAGTGGTTGAAGGATGTCTTTCAGGATGTGATTGATGTTGTTGATTTTATTTTAAATAAACAAGACTCCTCGTAATACTTCTTGATGAGGTGAGGAGCTACGAAAATCTTTTAACCTCTCTGGAGTTCCTTGTTTATCTTATGACAGAATATTTAATAGAATTATCCAATGTGTATGTTCTGTCTTTTATAAAAGCACTAGGATTTCAAGTTTATTGATCCTTTCCAAAAGAAGTAATTATTAGTAGTGTGCTTCCAATAAACATAAACACTTGAGCTGTCCCCTGCAAGAGGACAATGAGGTTATGTCAGTAAATGAGAAGGTAAATAACTGCTTTGCGAGAGAAACTTCTGGGTCGGAGATCACATTTTGAAAATGACTGTTTGGAAACATTTCCACTGTTGTGATTTTGTGCTGTAAAGACCATTACAAATCTTACCGATCTGACTTGTTTTTTGATCTTTCAAGATACAGAATTTCAGCAGGATTGGATCCGTTTACAAAATTTAAAAATACGACATCTGATTCACTTGCAAAAACAATTCTTTGACCACAAGAAAGAGATCTATTCGTCAAATTTCAGTGAAAACTTAAAATTAGCATCAGTTTACCCATTGTAGCCAACAGTGCACTTCTTCCCATTGGCTCAGCACATTTCTCAGAGATGTCTTTTTCAGTCATTAAAATCAAGGATCAAAATAACCTAGCTCTTCAAATAGTTGTCTTTAAGTGGTAAAAGGATTTCAAAGCTAATGAGGAGTATTCAGTCATATTTCTCTTGATTTTTTTTTTTTTTTTAAATTTTTTTTTTTCAACGTTTATTTATTTTTGGGACAGAGAGAGACAGAGCATGAACGGGGGAGGGGCAGAGAGAGAGGGAGACACAGAATCGGAAACAGGCTCCAGGCTCTGAGCCATCAGCCCAGAGCCTGACGCGGGGCTCGAACTCACGGACCGCGAGATCGTGACCTGGCTGAAGTCGGACGCTTAACCGACTGCGCCACCCAGGCGCCCCTTGATTTTTTTTTTAGTGAGAGAAAAATGTTTTTTCACATCCCGAATGGACACAAAGTATTTTTTTTAAGTTAGTTTATTTCAGTTTTATATGCTTTTTTAAAAAACCATTTCCATTTTGGAGAACTTCACAATATATGTAATCTATCAGCTCAGAAGTATGTAGGTTTAATTTATAAATACACATAAACTGGGGACTTGGTTAAGTGTTTACGTATTGGTGTGAGCTCTCCCGACATTTGGAGCCCAACTACTTACGTGATCCTTACGAGGCTGCTTCCCCTAACATAGGCCATATGATATAAGACATTGTGCTCTGGTGAGGGGTTTTTTAAAAGATACTTTTTCATAGAGTTAGGCATATGATAAAGCATTAAATTATATATACTTTTAAGGGAGAGAAATGAAATTTATTTGGGAAAACTGGTTAGAGATGTTAACTCATATTTTATAAGTGTGAGTTTCTTTTAAGACATCGTAAAATACCCATTTTGTAATTAAGAAAATTGAGAGTAATAAAATTTGATTACTGTTTTCTTTCAAAATCTGGAAACCATTATAATCAATTTTCTCACTGTTCGCACCTCTCATCAGCAAAACAGGGATTTGGACATGTTCATCAATGCCTCCAAAAACTTCAACCTCAACATCACCTGGGCCGCCAGCTTCTCAGGTAAAGATATACCTAGAGAAGACCTTTGAAGTGGAAGTAGCAGATTGAGAAAAGTGACGTAGTTGTTGAGAAAGGGGGCGCTGGGGACAGACAGATGGGTTTTGCCACTTACTACCTGGGAGACCTTGAACCAAGTGTCCAAACCCCTCTCTAGACATTAGGGTTATTTGTCGTAAAGAGAAGATAACAATACTTACCTCCTAGAAGTAAGTAAGTTGTGTAGATGAACTTAGGTTATACGTGCCAGCGCCTACCACGGTGTCAGACTCAGTACGTGCTCACCACCCCTGCCCTGCTACCGGCTTTAATAGCATTGCTATAGCCACTGCTCCGGCACTCCCGTCACCTCCCTATCCATGCTTCACAAGGACAATATGGAAATGACTCAGAGTTTCAGGAAATGGAAATATTTTAAATAGAATGAGATCTTAGTAAGTAAGGGGAAATATACTTTGGGAATTAAATCAAGCTCTCAGAGCATAGTGTTTGCTAGCCTGTTTACCTTGCTACGATTCACTAAAGAAAATCTGAAGAAGTAAGAGGTGGGCCTGATGTAGTGCTTATGAACATAGCTTGGCAGATCTGGGTTTGAACTCTGCCTTTACTATGCTGCACTGTGCGATTAGGCAAATTCAGCTTTCTGAGCCAGTTTCTCGTGTATACAAGGGATGATTAAAACACCTAGCTGTGCAGAACATGGTGAGGATGAAATGACATAATAAACAAAGTAGTCAAGGTAGTGCTTGAAACATGGTTATTTTTCACTAAATGTTAACCGCATGTCATTATCATTACTCTTACAATACTTGTTTTTGGTCACAACAACACGACCAATCAGATTGAAGCAAAATTAATTTTTTTTTAATGTTTTTATTTATTTTTGAGACAGAGAGAGACAGAGCATGAGCAGGGGAGGGGGAGAGAGAGAGGGAGACACAGAATCCGAAGCAGGCTCCAGGCTCTGAGCTGTCAGCACAGAGCCTGACGCGGGGCTCGAACTCACGGACTGTGAGATCATGACCTGAGCTGAAGTCGGATGCTCAACCGACTGAGCCACCCAGGCACCCCTAAATGTAACCTTTGTATGTATTATGTTTATCATATCTTAAAAGATATGCTATCTATCTTAAGACATGTTTATCACGTCTTAAAAGATTGTATAGAATTCAGAGAAGGTTTAGAAACTTGCGGTGAGGAGACACTTTTAAGAAAAAGTCGGAATTATGAGAGCCTTGGGAGAAGGGCAACATCTCTGAGCATGTGAATGCTTTTCAATGATTCTCTTAAGGAGGACCCAAAAACCTGGGCTCCAGTCACAGTATTTAATGCAGACATGGGGAAAAAAATCTGTTTTTTGAGTCTTTGTAGATACTAGAATTCCTGGCTAAGGGAGAATATGGAATATTGAAGGGCTATTTGGGAAGAGGATAAGTTTATGCCAGATTGAGGGGATTTAAATACAGTTGTAGCTGATAACAGAAGGGACGGAGTGATTCCCTAGAGCTCCTTTCTCCCTGCTGCTGTTGAGACATGAGGTCACTGCTAGTTAGGAAAGGAGAGGTGACTCTGTTCCTGATATGGGGGATCAAGAGTACTGACAAACAGGTATAAAGGGGAAACGTAAAGCAGTTGAAGTGTTAACGTGCAGAGTGAGGGCCATTGCTTGTCAGCAGGATTCCAGTGGTATCTGTATTTTCACAACTGCATGCCATCGTTTCAGTGCTGAGGAGTTCCGAGACCCCTGCAAAAGCATTCTGGTTAAGGGCACAGCATTGTGTATCCGCCTTCCTGCTGCAAATCTCACCTCTGCTTCTTGCTGGCTGTGTGACCTGAGCCAAGTTACTAAATTTCTCTGAACCTCGGTTTCCTGATCTATAAATGAGAATAATAAGAGTTGTTGTTAGAACTAAAGGAGATTGTGCTCTTAAAGGCTATTCCTGGAACATAGTGTTAAGTAAATGCTAAACTGTCATTATTAATGAGGACAGATTCTGTCCAAAAAAAGAAAAAAAAAAATGGGGCTCTTGTATTTCATTCTTTTCTTCCTGACAGCTGGAACCCAGGCTGGAGAAGAGATGCCTGTTGTTTCAAAAACCAACATTAAGGAGTACAAAGATAGCTTCTCTAATGAGAAATTTGATTTTCGCAACCATCCAAATATCACTTTCTTCGTCTATGTCAGTAATTTCACCTGGCCCATCAAAATTCAGGTAAGAAGTGCTTTTCGGTCTCAACCTGCAGACGTAGTGAAATCTCTTCAGTGGAGACTAAATCCACTAATTTGGAACTTGAGGTAAATGAGGTGCACAGTATAGCTTTGCCTTTGTAGTCTCTGTGGCAAAGGAGCGTGAACACCTGAGCACCGTAAAGAAGGTGTGGTGGCGATGGCTTCAGTCACTTGAGAAGGGAAATGATACACGCTCTTGAAAGCAACTCGGCATATAACACGTTTGGTAACTACAGCTGTATTCATTTCTTCGCTGAGCACTTGCCACGTAAAAGCCTATAGAGCTTCGGTTCTGGGGGAAGGTGGGTATAAATGAAATAAACACACTTCTAACCAGCGAGAGCCAGAGTGCGGGATGTGCCATACAGAAAGATGCCACAAATGCGGGCAGAGTTTAGAGGAAGATTGCATTGGGTGGCAGCACAAGGTTGCCTGTAAGAGCACAGGCCCTGCAGTCGGGCAGGGGGATGCGTCCTGGCTTGCTCCTAGACAGGTCGTGTAGCCGCTCCACACCTCAGATTTTTCGTGTATGTGACCTGAAAGCATGTCACTTGCTGCTGCCACCGGTGTTATCAACCTTGATCGTTTTCTCTGTTCTCGGGTGACCAGTAGACTCCCTCTTATCCAAGACCCGTGACCTCATTTTTGCTCTTTATCATCTGCCGCTGTCCTCAAGGGCCTTGCCTCCATACTTTTCTCTTTTACCTCCTGTGTGGAATTCAGGGCTGGGTGGACTTCCAAGCGCTGGTTCACCTTTAGCCATCGAAGCACGGTCACAGGACTGGTCTGTGGCCGTTCACCGACTCTCAGAAGCAAGTCGTCACTGATCAGTGACGATGTGTTTGAAAAGGACTTGTGGTGATTTTGTGTCCATGCCTTGGGACTGTGACTACAGAGCAATCTTCTCCTTCCTGGAATGTGAGGATAGGTTCTGTGTTGTGGTTTTTTTTCTCACCAACCACTTTCCTTTTTCTGTCTAGTGGTCTACCAATGTGCTCATCCTCTAATCGGCTTTCCCTTTGCTCTTAGACACTGTCTGCTTCCCTCCTTGGCCAGCCTTCTCATAGTGTTGGCTCCCTATCTGTGCTTCCTCTTATCCACTCGTCCATCAGCCCATACAGCAGTGCCTCTGTCCCTCACCACATCCTGAAACTGTCCTGTCTTAGCAGATGCCAGTCACTGAATTCTTCAGTCTCCTCACTGCTCTCTTGCTCACAGAGTGGCTTGAGTCACTGTCTTTCTGGCCTTCCTGGTCCTTTCTTTCCCTGATTCTCTGGCCAGTCTCTTCAGGGAGTCTCCTTCCTTAAATATTGGGGTTGTCTGCGAATCAGTCATATCCCATACAGTTTCCCGGGGTAATTCCATCCCCCCTGTAAGACTTACGGGATTCTCTGTATTGGTGATTCTCAGTGCTGTCTCCAGCCCAGCTTATACTTGAGCTCCAGACCAATATTCTTGGTAGCTGCCTAGACACCTCTACCTGGACAATCACAAGCTCCTGCCTTTCGCACATAGTCATTCCTATGACCTCAGCGCCAAACCCCAGGCCTCTTTTCTCAGTGAATGACACCACCATTCGTCTAATTTCCTTTTGCTTTCCTTGTTAGATGTGTATATCAAGGTTAAACTAACCATTAGTAATTATAAATTGATTTTTTCTTCTTTCTGGAAGAGATTATATAAGATTAGAATTCTATGAACCTTGAGTACCTGATAGATCTCTCCTGTAAAATCATTAGATTTTGGTGTTTTATTTGTGGAGATTTTTTTAAACTGTTGATTCAGCTTCTTTAAAAGTTATAGGATATTTTGGATTTTCCCTTTCTGTTTGAGTCATTTAAAATAATTTTTTCTAGTTGTTATTTAATTTTTTCAGATGTATAGACATAAAGTTATTCACACTATCCTCTTATCTAATTTTTGCAGCATCTCTGCTTAAGAGTACTGAATCAGGGCGCCTGGGTGGCTCAGTTGGTTAAGCCACGACCTTCAGCTCAGGTCATGATCTCACAGTTTGTGAGTTTGAGCCCTGCGTTGGGCTCTGTGCTGACAGCTCAAAGCCTGGAGCCTACTTCAGATTCTGTGTCTCCCCCTCTCTCTACCCCTCCCCTGCTCACACTCTGTGTCTCTCTGTCTCTCAATAATGTTAAAAAAATCATAATAAAATAAAATAAATAAAAAAGAGTACTGAATCATACACTTAAAAATGTTTAAAATGGAGAGCCCCTGGGGGTGCCTGGGTGGCTCAGTCGGTTGAGTGTCCGACTTCAGCTCAGGTCATGATCTCACAGCTCGTGAGTTCGAGCCCCACGTTGGGCTCTGTGCTGACAGTTCGGAGCCTAGAGCGTACTTCAGATTCTGTGTCTCCCTCTCTCTCTGCCCCTAACCCACTCATCTTCTGTCTCTGTCTCTCTCAAATATAAATAAACATTAAAAAAATTTTTTTAATTAAATAAAAAAATAAAATGGGGAGTACCTGGGTGGCTCAGTTGGTTAAGCGTCCAACTTTGGCTCAGGTCACGATTTCACGGTTTGTGGGTTCAAGCCCCACATCGGGCTCTGTGCTGACAGCTGGGAGCCTGGAGCCTGGAGCCTGCTTCAGATTCTGTGTCTCCCTCTCTCTCTCTGTCCCTCCCCCGCTTGTGCTCTCTGTCTCAAAAATAAATAAATAAGCATTATAAAAAAAGCTTAAAATGGTAAATTTTATCTTATGTAGGTTTTACCCTAATTTTAAAAAGTTTTAAATATCAAAGTAAGACTTTTTTTTTTTTTTTGGTAAATATAGATGAACTTAATCTAAAATTTATACAAAAAGGCAGAGAGTCTACAATAGCTGTAACAAGTGTGGAAAGAATAAAGTGGGAGGAATCACTGTATATAATGTTAAGGTTTATTGTTTAGTTACAGTAATCGAGACTTTGTGGTTGTTGGTGGAGGGATAGACAGATCAAGGAAGAGAATAAAGAACCCTGAAACAGAACCACATAAATATGTCGATACGATTTTTGACAAAGAAACAAAGACAATTAATTCAGTGGAAGAAGGATAGCCTTTTCAAATAAGTACCGCTGGAACAATTAGGCAACAACAGACAAATAAATGAACTTTGATCTAAACCTCACATCTTAAACAAAATCAGCTCATTATAGATCATACCTTTTTTTTCCTAAGTAAAGTGGCCACTTATTCAGCCTCTTGTCATGTCAAAATGTTTTGTGCATATGCCACTATAATTAGCACACCCTCTGTAACAGGCAAAATTGTACATCAAATTATATTTCATGGTACCTCATTATATAAAAATATAAAGTAAAAATGATCTATCATTTCCATGTAACATTACTATTAAACAATTCAGCAGTAGATAATGAAGCGTGAAATCTTAGCAAAATATGATACAGGAAGAGCATAATGTAATTCTCACTTGTCGTTATTTGTTATGAATATACAAAGGCAAATTTTTTAAATGTTATATTTACTGAGATTCTGGCAATAGCTTTATGTAACAAGACACAGCATTCCAGGCCTGCCACTCAACTTGTTTATGGTAACTCTCAGCTTCAATCTGAAGCTGTTTAAAAAAAAACAAAAAAACAAAAAAATCAAAAGCCTGCTTTTTTTTTTTTTTTAACATGCTAAGTATTTTGGCAAGTGTACCGTTAAACACAGTAAGGAATTTAAGATAGCAAGAATAAGAAGTTAATAAAAAGTACCTGTGTCTATTTGAAATGATTCCTCTCGAAAGCCAGAGTGTAGTCCAAATTAATTCAAATGTTATAACACATTCTCATGCAAAAAAACATTCAGTATTATTGAAGTGGAGGTAAATCCCAGAACTTTGCGGGCTCTGCCATACTGCAAAGGGCTGTTTCTCTGGTTCACTTGACAGAGTCCAAGGATATCAAAGGGCACGACTGCTGTACGCAGCTCTGACCTCCCATGAAGCATGGCTACTGTGTCCTCAAAAATAGGATGTGTGAGGATAAAAGGCACGCTATTCTGCTAGCTAAAGAGATAGCACCCTCCCCCTCAAAAGCCCATTCCCAAGATAAATGAAAGTATTTAAGGGCAAAAAATTAAAATACACTTACCTACAGAGTAAGGATTTTGAAATAATCAATGTGATTGCTATTTCAGAAATGTTAACTGGAGTCATCTGGTCATTTCTGATTACATCTTAATGATGTGTCCACGTTCAATTTCTGTGGGCTCATCATTAGATACTTCTAGTCAAAAATATTAATTTTAGGGACTCTTGGGTGGCTCAGTTGGTTAAGTGTTCAACTCTTGATTTCAGCTCAGGTTATGATCTCACTGTTTGTGAGATAGAGCCCTGCATCGGGCTGTGCACTGGTCGGGCTCTGCACTGACAGTGCAGAGCCTGCTTGGGGTGTTCTCTCTCTCTCTCTCTCTCTCTCTCTCTCCCCCCACCAAAAGTTAACATTAAAAAAATATTAATTTTATCTCCAAATACTGTAACCACTAGCACAACTGCAGTGTGTTATCTCCAGGAGTTATTAAGCACGGGAAGAGAAAAAATAGACACAGAATCCAAAGCAGGCTCCAGGCTCTGAGCTGTCAGCACAGACCCCGACGCGGGGCTCCAACTCATGAACCACAAGATCATGTCCTGAGCCAAAGTCGGACGCTTAATCGACTGACCCACTCAGGCGCCCCTTGAAGAAGAACTTTATATCCTAAGTCTGGGCAAAAGATTTCTAGATTTGACAACAAAAACATGACCCATAAAGGAAAAAATTGATAAATTGGACCACATCAAGACCAAAAGCTTTTGCTTTATGTAGTAAGACCCTGGCAAGAGGATGAAACAGTAAGCTACATACTGGGAGAAAATTTTTGCAAATCATATTTCTAACAAAGCACTTGTATCTAGACTATAACAGTTCTCAAAACTCAACACCTTAAAAAAGAAGTACTCTAATTTAAAAATGAACAAAAGATGTGAAGAGACAGTTCATCAAGTAGATTATACGTTACGGCAAATAAGGACATGAGATACGCAGATTCAGAAGCCATTAAAGAAATGCAAATTAAAACCACAATGAGACATCACCACATACCTATCAAAATAGTGAGAACACCGAATGCTTGAGAGAATACAAAGAAATTGGATCACACATACATTGCTGGTGGGAAAGTAAGATGGTATAGCCACTCTGGAAAGTGGTTTGGCATCTTCTTATAAAACTAAACTTGCACTTAGTATACAACCCAGCATTTGCGTTCCTGGGCATTTATCCCAGAGAAATGAAAACCGGTGATTACACAGACACCTGTACACCCATGTTTATAGCACCTGTGCAGCAATATTCAGCAGCGTTACTCATAATAGCCCCAACTAGAAACTACCCAAATATTCTTCAGCAGGTTAATGGCCACACTGTGCTACATACATATCATATATATATGTATGTAGTACAGATACATATGTAATACTCAGCAATAAAAAGAAATAAACTATCGATACAATAATTTGGATGAATCCCAAGGAAATTTTGCTGAGGTGGGGGGAGGCTTAGCAATCTATATACTGTATGATTCCATTTCTATAACATTTGAAAATAAAAATTTTAGACCAAAAATATAGATTTGTCTACTGAAGCTTCAACTTTTTCTGACTTTTCCTGACTGACCTCAGGACCTTCTTAAAAGTGTTCACCTGATTAGGTCAGGCCCACCCGCACTCAAGGGGAGAGGATTATGCAGAGTGAATACACCAAGGTAATGGGAATCATAGGTGGCATTCAGGGATTTAGGTTGTTTGACCCCATAGAGGTTGAGCTGTAGGCTTTAGTCAATACCATTTCACTTTGGTAACGTCTGACACTATCCAATTATAGATCAGATACATTTATAAATATTTGATTTGGGGTCTAGTAAATATTATTTCTTGGCTTGTTTTAAGTTGAGGTTGTTTTCATACTGACATACCTTGTTACTTCTGACTCTGATTGAACTTTAGGCTTTGTTGTGTATAGCTGAAAAATGATGAACATTTTTAAGGTTCTTAGTGAAAATCTTACGCTGCTGACATTTTTCCCATTTAGAAAGAGGGCTCCGTGCATATAAACAGGCTCTTGTGCTGGAGATAGTCGTGCTCTTGCCAATGCTGAGTTCTAGTTTTTTTTCCTCCCAGTGCCCTGTTGCTCCACCCTCTGAAAGCCACTGAAATGGTTTTAGAGCATTTCCTTCTAGAGGGATCTCTTCCCCACACTTACTTTTAAAAAGTACTAATTTTAAGTTTAAGAGTCAAAGAGATGTTGACTTTCTGCCTGATTTTCTGTTCTTCACCTGGGCTGGATCACTTACTTGAGTAAGATCCACTTATGAAAGCTGTATTCAGGGCACTTTCGAAAATAAACTATGGCGTGCTCACCATTTAGTTTGCCAAGCTTTCCTTGAACG
The DNA here is from genome assembly GCF_018350155.1 of Leopardus geoffroyi. Classification (NCBI taxonomy): domain Eukaryota; kingdom Metazoa; phylum Chordata; class Mammalia; order Carnivora; family Felidae; genus Leopardus; species Leopardus geoffroyi. The sequence goes on from NC_059336.1 coordinate 30,295,565, forward strand.
AGCAGGTAAGTTCTATTGGAAATGTGTCTTTTTACTCTTTGGTACAACTAACTGTAGTATTTGCAGGCAGCGTAAATAGAGCTGCGGCATTGTGCGTCCTCGGTGTCTGCACACGACACCCGTTCTCTGTGCACTTGGGACTGTACCTGGATGTGTGCCGTGTGGAGGGCTCAGCCTGCCTCTTCCTGCACAGATCCAGCGGTGTGCTCAACAAAGGGGGCTGTACGTGTCTGTACTGCTCTGTTTTCCTCAGAGCCTTAGCTTTTCTAGATGTGGTTAGCTCTTAAACACACCCATGCACACTTAGAGACTATCCAGATTCGGTAAAAATGTAGAGACTAATTTATGGAAAAGAGTAAGGAAGTGTCTAAATGGTGCAGGATGGGTCATTCGGTTAAATTTTAGTATGGCTTTCAATGCAGGCAAAGCCTTTTTGTCCTTGATTCTCCTTTTTTAAAGCAGAATAACTGAGGAAATCTAGTTCTCAGAATTCATATAAACATTGGCACTTTAAAAATTGTAATGCTGAACTCAAGTTCCTTCACTCTGTACCAATCCCAGGATTCTTTTCCGTAATTAGGAACAGATCAAAACCTGTAACTGCTAACTGAGGGAATTTGAAACCAACTGTAAAAATCTTTGTAGACACAGTTAAAAAAAAAAAAACAAAATACCCAGATTGAAAAGGCCTTGTGTGTAGAAGGGTGGTGGGTGTGTTGGAGCCAGTTGTGCATGTTTTCTGGTCAGTTGCTCCTGTGGGTGAGCGCCCCTCCCTCAGCCTCTGCTTTCTGAAAGCAATCCTGGGTGTCCTTGCCAGAGGGACTCAGCTGGCATAGCCATGCCCATAGTTTGGGAGGGTAGGTATTCAAGATAGAGAATGGACAGGCAGATGTTTTGTGTGAGCTGGGAAGGTGGGCAGTGAAGCTGGGGTTCAGGCTTGTTACTAGCTCTGCAACAGAGGTTGTTATTGTAATGTGGAACTAATATTAAAGCCTTCTCCGTGCTGGGTGTTTCATCTGCTGGTTTATGTAAGAGGCTAGTGTTCGCAAGCGAAGGCAACACGGAATTTGTATTGAGAACTGGGCATTCATTTGGACTTTAGAGTTATGTTTATAGGTGCTAACAGGATTACTCCACTAAGCAAAGGATGTATGAGACTTCACTCAGATATGCTTCTTTTGGTAACAGTTTTGTTGAGATATAATCCACATACTATACAATTTGCCCATTTAAAGTGCACCCTTTAGTAGTTTTTAGTATATTCACAGAGTTATGTAACTTTGCCTTCAATCAATTTTAGAGGATTTCATCACCCCAGAAAGAAACCCTCAGTAGCGGTCACTCCCCATTCCTCCCTCCCCTTAGCCCCTGGCAACCACCAGTCTACTTTCTATCCCTATAGCTTTGCCTATTCTGGGCATTTCATAATAATGTAATTACATAATATACGGTCCTTTGAGACTGCCTTCTTTCACTTAGCATACTGATTTCAAGGTTCATTTATATTTAGTATGTCTGAGTACTTAACTCCATTTCAAGATTGAATAATATTTTATTGTATGGATATACATATACCACATTTTATTTATCCATTTGTCTGTTGATGGATACTTGGGTTGTTTTCACTCTTTTGCTATTGTGAGTAATGTCAAATATACTTTTAATGTTTATGTTACTGTATAATGATAATGATGGCATATGTACATACCTCCTGGTGTCAGATATCTGTACCTTATAAGTTTTAAGAATTATAAAGCCATGAAATACATCTAGAACTGAGCGACTTAAAGTGTAAGTCTTTTTTTGTTTCAAAGTGGCATTTAAGGTTCTTATACTGTCTTGTGATTTTCATTAGGATCATTATTTATTATTCCTTCTTGAAAGCCTCCTCTCTTTCACTTTCCACCTATGGCTTTGGCTGTTTCTTCTTAGTTTTTAATACCATTGTTCCCTTGGATTTCCTCTGGACCCATTCTCCCTGGATAGTTTCATCGACACCATCTGTGAAAACCACCTATGGCTAGGAAGGGTAAATCTCCATTACTAACAGACCTCTCTCGTGTGACCTCCATATCCAGGACCCAATAGGCTTCCCTTAACATCCACTCACTCCACAGACTTGTAGCCCAAAGCAGCAGTCTTGAATGGATAGGAGGAGCTGTCGGACGCGGGGTGGCAGGATGTGCCCACATTCTTCCGAGAGCCCTGGGAGGAGAGGGGAGTGTCCCATGCCACCTGGGTCTGAGTGAGGATGAGCAGTACCAGGGCTGAGTGTCAGGAACGTGAGGTTGGGGAGTAGGGGTGTTTGGGGTGGGGAAAGGGCATACCCAGTCACTTTCAAGAACAAGCAGGAGTTCAGCAGAGGTGAAGTGGCAGCGCTGTGAGCAAGGTGCTGGAGAACTAGGCAGAGGCTGTCATGACGAGACTGGAGGCTTCAGCAGAGGGGTTGAACCCTGACCTGAAAACCACTGGGAATTGTTGATGTGTCATAAGCCAAGAAGTGTCCAAAGATCAGTGTTTTTGAAAGACCCTTTTGGCAGCAGTTGGGAGAATGGTTTGGAGGGAGCTGGGCCTGAGTTGGGGAGTCCAGGTAGAATTCTTACTTGGAAACCCAGGGGAGTGGGTCCATCAGGTGTCCCTCAGACATGCCCGGTAGCAACTTTCTTTCCTCATCTGTGCCTCCACGGCTGTAGACTTGTCGAGCTTTTCACTCTACAAAGATTTCCTTAAGGGCAAGGAGGATGCCTTATATTTCTGTGTCCTCAGTGTCCTAGCATAGTGTTGACCAGCTGTAGACACTTCACAAATGTGCACTAGATGGATGAATAGTTGTAGGTACGAGAGCTTTCGGGTTGGTATCAGAACTCTGTGGGGTTTTTTGCAACTTTTCTAAAGGTGCTGAGAGCTTTTTCTGATACTGTCAGAATGATTGCCAACCAGTGCTAAGGTGCCAGCTCGGGTTGGAGACCAAGAATTTGCCATCCCAGTATGCACAGTCTGGTGTTACAGGATTGAATTGTTCTAGAAGTTGTCGAAAGTGGTAGAAGAAAAGAAAGGGATGAGGATACAAACATCCTAATTTCACAAAGAGGGGCATTAAGAGATAACTGTATGTATTGAAATATTTAAGGATGAAATGATAGGAAACCTGGTATTTGCTTCAAAGTAATATGATTGTGGGGAAAGAGGCTAGCATATGGATGAAACAAGACTGACCTTGGGCTGGTCATTATTACAACTGGGTAGTGAGCACACTGGGTTCATTATTCTGTTCCCTCTACTTTTTAAATTTAAAATTTTCCATAATAAAAAAAATGCAAAAAAGATCATACAAGTGATAGAAAAAAAGAATAAAGGTCTGAGTGTATTATTTAACCTCCTGAAGGTAGCCTCAGCTGGGCCAGCAGCCTAGGCTAGCTGGAACCTAGCACATCTAGGCCAGCTGGGGTATATCTTGGAACTGACTTTCTTTTACTTTGCAGGAAGTACACAGCATTTTACTAGGGTTTTACCAGTTATTGGCTGCTGTTGGGCAGTCTCTAGAACAGTCAGGAGTCTGGGACAAAACCCTGTTTTCCCTCAGTCTAACACACCTCACCCTGGTGAGATGGCAAAGGGAGCCTCCCTGAGAGCTGCTGGGCTCACCTCCAAGCACAGGTGCATCAGAGGCCTGAGATCTCCTCCCTCTGGGCTATGAGGACTGGGAAGCTTCCTTCCAGAGGGCCATGGCCAAATTGCCTCCTGCTCCTGCAACCGTTTGTGTGTAACAGGCACGTCTTTTCCCTGTATCCAAGGGTGGTTTATCCGTTCCCTGTCTCTGTTGGCATCCTTCCAACACCATCGCCCTCATAACAGTGACACAGAAACTGACAGAGGCCCTAAAAACAATGATGTGACTATACTGGAAGGAGCTGGTGGAGACAATGGCCTAAATCACCTTTGATTATAGTAGGAAAGTCAGTAAGTGATGCCTAAAATGGCTAAGTCAAGAAATAGCAAATAAAATAAAACAAAACACTAATTGGTGATAAAAAGGTAACCCACAGAAGAACTGAAAAGAAACCTAAATAAAGGTGGGGACCTCTGGAGAGAAACCTTTACAAGAGGAAATAGGGAGCAGGAACCATTGCTTTGCATGATTAGCTCTTTTGTCCTTGTAGATATTTCAGCCAGGTACAGTATATGTAGTTCTTAATGACTTTGAAATTACTAATGATCATGATAAAATGGAATCAGAATTCTGGAGAGTGGTGGAAGGAGTGGCTGGAAGGACAAGTGGGGAAGAAAGCACAGAGCAGTGTTGAGGTGGGAGGCTGGGAGGGCACGGATGGTGAGTGTTAGCTAATCACATGTCAGGAAGGAGTGGCTCGGTGGTATTAACTCGCTTTGAGGCTCTGAGCAGAGTCTGGGTATACAGCTTCTGTGCCAGCACAAACCAGCATTAGGTGGCTAGTATGTGAGGCCAGTTGATGGACACTGGGATCCAGTCCAGAGCCCGTGGTCTCAGTATGGAGTTCCAGATAGAACTCCCATTTGTTTTTGTTTTGTTTTTAAGAAAATTATTTTATTTTTGTTTTTAGTGTATATATATAAATATTTATTTATTTTGAGAGGGTGGGGAGAGAGAGTTCGAGAAGGGGAGAGACAGAGAGAGAGAGAGAGAGAGAGAGAGAGGGAGGGAGAGAATCCCAAGCAGGCCTCACACTGTCAGCCCAGGAACCGTGAGATCTTGACCTGAGCCTAAATTAAGAGTCAGATGCTTAACCAACTGAGCCACCCCAGAATGCTTGTTTTTAAAGTTAACTAAAATTAAAAAATGGTTTGTTTTCCAGTGAAGTTGTTAACACCCAAAACTATTCACTTCACTATGAAGTTTATAACAAAAGTGGACCTATATTTAATCTTAGCTGATATTTGAATAGTTATATATACACTACACAATGACATCTGTTCTTTTTATCAGAGCATACCCTCCCAATCAGACACACAAATGCAGAAGTAACAGTGTTATTTTCATTTTTTCCTATTCTAGTAAAAGAATCTAATTTCTAGAATTCATAACTCAAAACTGTTCACACAGGTTTAATTATTTTTTTCTTGTTCATGTCTGAAGAAGAGCTTCTTTCTTTAAGAAATTTACATTTTACGATCTTTGAAATATAAGAAAGATACAGAATCTGCTGAGTTATATATGCAGCATATACATTCTTAGAAGTTATTTTTAAAATATAAATTAATCATATATATCCATGTTACACACCCTGCTATTCGTATATTCCTTTAAGCAACATTCAAGTATATTTGTGCTTTGTATGTTTACATTACTTTAGAGCCCATTTCTAGTTTTCAGTAAAACTGAAATTGTATATCTATAAAGATTTCTCAAATATTTAATAAGTGCAAAACAACCATTATGAAAATATAAATCACTGTTACAGCTTTTTCATCTTTCATTTTTATGCATTTCCTGTCATCCATGTCATTTCCTGTTCTTTCGGGAAGGTGATAAATTTTTATCTCTGCAATCTCAGCTCGGGAAGCTGATAAATTTTTATCTCTGCAATCTCAGCACGGCTGTTCCCTCAGCACAGGATAACAGTCTGTATATTGCAGGTTTTCTGAACACACAGCAGTCACTCGGCCGTCTCAAGTGTAGCAGTGAAATCTGATAGTTTCCAGTTATTTCAACTGTGGGACCACCTTGTTAGCTGCTTCCAAAGAATTTATTAGATTCTGCAGCTCTTCTTTACTTATTTCGACAATACGGTTTGACTTCGCCATTTTCTTTTACATCTAGATTAAAGTTTAAAAGTAGCATTTGTGGGCGCCTGGGTGGCGCAGTCGGTTAAGCGTCCGACTTCAGCCAGGTCACGATCTCGCGGTCCGTGAGTTCGAGCCCCGCGTCAGGCTCTGGGCTGATGGCTCAGAGCCTGGAGCCTGTTTCCGATTCTGTGTCTCCCTCTCTCTCTGCCCCTCCCCCATTCATCCTCTGTCTCTCTCTGTCCCAAAAAGTAAATAAATGTTGAAAAAAAAAAAAATTTTTAAAGTAGCATTTGTGGGTCGCCTAGGTGGCTCAGTATGTTAAGTGCCGGACTTCAGCTCAGGTCACGAGCTCACAGTTTGTGGGTTCCAGCCCCACGTCAGGCTCTGTGCTGACAGCTCACAGCCTGGAGCCTGCCTGAGATTCTGTGTCTCTCTCTCTCTGCCCCTTCTCATCTTATGCTCGCTCTCTCTCTCTCTCTCTCTCTCTCTCTCAAAAATAAACACTAAAAAAAATTTTTTTTAAGTAGCATTTATAACGTAGCAATCTTGTTACTAGACGATGCAAGCTTTAACGGCCAATCAAAATCCTGTAGCTGTGAGAAGAAATATCAACTATTTCTTCTAACAGAGCCTGCCTGATTTCATCTTTTCCTACTTTTTAAGTATTTCATGATAGCTTCTTGATGAAATTAATTCAGCTGATTCAACTGCTGAAATATCTCTTCATCAGGTAAATTTTTAGCAACTACAGCTTTGAAAAATTTGGTAATATCTTCTAGAACATTCTTCCATTCTGTTGAATCCCAAACACAACGCGAATCCTGGTAGAAAGGATAAGCTCGACTACAAATGCTATCAATTATTTTGTGAAGAAGCTGCAGGCCCACCTCTGCTGGAAGCTTCTGCAGCTGCCACAAGGGCATCCAGTGTTCCTTTATTCTTTTTTTGTTTTAATTCCAGTATAGTTAGCATACAGTGTGAATACTAGTTTCGGGTGTATAGTATAGTGATTCGGCAATTCCATACATCACCCAGTGTTCATCACAAATGTACTTCTTAATCCCCATCCCCTGTTTCACATATCCCCCACCCTCCTCCCCTCTGGTAACATCAGTTTTCTGTAGTTAAGAGTCTGTTTTTTGGTTTGTCTCTTTTTTTTTTTCTTTGTTTTTTTCCTTAAATTCCACTAATGAGTGAAATTGCATGGTATGTGACTTTCTCTGACTGACTTCACTTAGCATTACACCTTCTAGATCCATCCATGTTGTTGCAAATGGCAAGATTTAATACAAGAAAACTTTTCTATGGCACAGCAAAACTCAAGGTGGTAGCAGCAGTAGAGCCCGGTGAGAGTGGTCACAGAGTCTTCCATCTTTGACATAGCTGAGGCCTGAGTTCTTACAGGAGGAGTCCGTTCTCTCCTGACTTCCAGCCTTGCAGTGCCAGAGCTGTGTGGCAAGATTGGCATGGTGAAGCCAGGAGCCCAGATGGCAGCCAAGGCCACTTTGGCCCTCTCAGATCCTGAAGTGAGATCTTCAGCGTCTGCAGAGCCTGTTTGAAGAGCAGAGGGGCCCCGGTCTGGACAGACTCCCAGACCAGTAGGAGGTGAGGCCTGGTGAAGCTGCGGGCCTCAAGAGCCATCGGAGTAGCCCACGAGGATTCTGTCAGGTACATACAGACCTTGGGTTTTCTCAGAGCCCACCAGGTGCTTGCTGCCTGGGAGCTAGCAATCTTTACTTCTCAGGATGGCCAGCTGTCCTTTCCCATCCTCTACCTTGTGTGTTCATAACAGTGAAGGTCACTCATGGTGGAGAAGATAAAGGCAAACTAGAGGTCCTTCCCTCTCTTTTTTCAAACCTTCTGTATTAAACAGTGGTCTTTCCCTGTTAGTTCAGTATTCATTCATTCATTCGTTCACTTGTTTCCGAATACCTACTTTTCTGGATTGCACATAGTAGATGCAAAATACAAATGTTAGAAAAAGAATCTGTTCTGTGGTAGTTTAATATAAGAAGTGCCTTAATTTTTTTTAATTTTTAAAAAAATTTTAGAGCACCCTCCCTACCACAGTTGATAAGAAATCCATTCTCAGAGAGCCCCATCCCCTTCTCAGGACCGCAGAAACCTCAGGACTTAACCTGAACCCAGAGATCTGGGGAAGGCCCTCTGATCTTCATTCACTGACTGCCCTGGCTTCTGGCCATTAGGTTTGTTTTAAGACAGCTGTTCTCATTCCCATGTGTGACAGACCTAGGCACTTGAGCACAGAATAATCAGCAAGGCCCCAGAGCCTCCCCAGGCCTACCATGCAGTCACCCTGTATTCCTTGGCCCTTTCAAAACTCTAGAACATCTTCTCCGTTCCTTCCATTTCCTGGTCTCAGGGTTTGGGCCATACCTCTCTATTTCAAAGCACTACCCTCATCCTTCCCCCTTTCCCCACCAGACTCCCACCCCTGGAGAAGATCCAAGTTCATTTCTTTGGGGGCCAAACCTTCCAAGTAAAAATGACAAATTTTTTCAGTGTAGTTCCGAAACACTGAAGGAATTGTTCAGGGGAAGGAGCAGGGTAGACTCTTTCCTTTAATTCTTTAGTTCAGTGTTCCCTAAAATACAGTCTTTGGACACCAGCATCAGAATCACCTGGGGAACTTAAAGCTTCAGGAGTAGGAATGGGATTCACGCTTTGTTGCAAGCTCTCCAGAGTTTGAGAACCATTGTCTAGTTCTTGGAATACGATGGTGTATTTGCCCTCTGGAGGTCAGGGTATCTGCTTCTGTGGGAGGTAGGGAATTGCCTTTTTGTTCTTTATCCTATAGCAATTAGAAAGTCAGAAATTGATACCTTTGTAGACAGAAGAGTACAGGAATCTGTTTTTCCAGGACATCTCTTGCATACACAGCCATCATATAAGGTGGAATATGACTGTCCCATGCCCTGAAAGGGAAGTGGATCAGGCACTGGGAGTGGAGAGAAGAGAGAGCCAATCCCCAGTGGAAGAGCAGGTGGCAGAATGAGGATGGGAGTGTTTGGACCAGGTAGCAAGGGACAGAGGGTGCCCACTGCAGATGGGTGGGCAGGGCATTCTGGTGACGGAAAGACCAAGTTCAGTAGTAGAGCAACCTGAAAACACGTGTTTGGCAGAAACAAAATTACTGCGTGGGAAATGTAGGCCCACCGTGCACTCCCCTAAACCCTGGGGCTAAGCTGGGCTTCTGGATTTCATTTCTCAGATTTATTTAATATGCCCAGAGGGTCCCCTGGGCAAGCACAGCTTAATCAAACTTACTGCTGAAAGTGAGGCAGAAGCAGGTTGTGGAAACGTCAGGGGACCTGAATTCTAGGTTTGCTGGAATGTGGGGAGCGATACCTACTAAAGGGAGAAAAATGATACTATGAGTTTTTATTTACAAATGATACTATGAGTTTTCTTCCTTGTATTAAGTATATTTTATTATAGACAGTCCCCATTTTCTTCAGTGTCAGAAAAGCCACAAGCACTTCAATGTTTGTTTCAATGTCTATTTTGTAATAATTCGTGGAAGAAAGTTCTGATTGGAATATTGTCTTAAGTGAAACAAAAGCACGAAAGTGTTTAATTTTACAGTTAACAAATTTTAAATTATGGTTGCAACCATAAGCCAATTCTTAGAAGAAAGAAAACTCAATCAGGTCATAACTCAGTTTTGGGGGAAGGTGGAGATAGGGTCATTATTTTACCAGTTACCCTATTCATTTATTCAGCACATATTTATTAAACACTCTTATGTGCCAGTCAGTGCTTTAGGCACTAGAGACATGTAGTCAGCAGCAAGGTCCCTGTCCTCATGGATCTTATTTTCTAATGAAAGAAAAAGACCATAAATAAATGCACATCTAAGAAAACTTGAGCAAGATAAGTAGAGGTGTGGCTTCAGTTGTGCAGATAGATAGTGCTCGGAGATTGGACAGCACGGATGGAGTCCTTCACTTCAGATTTGACTTCACAGCATGATTTAGTAGTCAAGAGCCTCACCAATTTTCCCAAGGTCCTCTCTTAATCCTCCCTGGAGTATTTTGAAGGACTTGTGTTTTTACCTTCATACCTCTTCAGTTGATAATCCCGCCAAGTCCTCATTTGCCTGTGGTTTTGTGCGATCAGTTCTCCAACAGCACTTTCAGTAAAATCTAATCTTTCACAAGATCACTTTTGCAATTGGTTTGCATGTCTGATGGTCTGAGTAGCAACAGTACAATTCATGCTTGTGGTCCCACTGTAATTTTTTTCTATTTAAATTCTAGTTAGTTAACATATAGTGTAATATTGGTTTCAGTAATACAATTAGTGATTCATCCTTACATATAACACCTACTGCTCATCCCCATTAAGTGCCCTCCTTAATGCCCATCACTCATTTACCCCATCCCCCCCATCCACCTCCCCTCCTGCAACCCTCAGTTGGTTGTCTGTATTTAAGAGTCTCTTATGGTTTGCCTCCCTCTCTGCTTTTATCTTATTTTTCCTTCCCTTCCCCTATGTTCATCTGTTTTGTTTCTTAAATTCCACATATGAGTGAAATCATATATTTGTCTTTCTCTGACTGACTTATTTCACTTAGCGTAATACATTCTACTTCCATCCACTTTGTTGCAAATGGCAAGATTTTATTCTTTTTCATCACCGAGTAATATTCCATTGTGTATATATTCCACATCTTCTTTATCCATTCATCAGTCAATGGACATTTGGGCTCTTTTCATAAGTTGACTGTTGTTGATAGTGCTGCTATAAACATTGGGGTGCATGTGCCCCTTTGAATCAGCATTTTTGTATCCTTTGGATAAATACATAGTAATGCATTTGCTGGGGCGTAGGGTAGTTCTATTTTTAATTTGTTGAGGAACCTCCGTACTGTTTTCCAGAATGGCTGCACCAGTTTGCATTCCCAACAGCAGTGCAAAAGGGTTCCCCTTGCTCTGCATCCTTGCCAACATCTGTTGTTTCTTGAGTTGTTAATTTTAGCCACTCTGGGGGCGCCTGGGTGGCTCAGTCAGTTAAGCGGCCGACTTCGGCTCAGGTCATGATCTCGCGGTCAGTGAGTTCAAGCCCCGCGTCGGGCTCTGTGCTGACAGCTCAGAGCCCTGGAGCCTGCTTCAGATTCTGTGTCTCCCTCTCTCTGACCCTCCCCCGTTCATGCTCTGTCTCTCTCTGTCTCAAAAATAAATAAACGTTAAAAAAAAAAATTTTAGCCACTCTGACAGGGGTGAAGTAGTATTTCATTGTGGCTTTGATTTGTATTTCCCTGATGATGAGTGATGTTGAGCATCTTTTCATGTGTCTGTCTTCTGAATGTCTTCTTTGGAAAAGTGTCTATCCATGTCTTCTGCCCATTTCTTCACTGGATTATTTGTTTTTTGGGTGTTGAGTTTGATAAGCTCTTTGTCAATTTTGGATACTAACCCTTTATCCCATATGTCCTTTGCAGATAACTTCTCCTATTCTATCAGTTGCCTTTTAGTTTTGTTGATTGTTTCCTGTGCAGAAGCTTTTTATCTTGATGAAGTCCCAGTAGTTCATTTTGGCTTTTGTTTCCCTTGTCTGCAGAGACATGTCTAGTAAGAAGTTGCTGTGGCCGAGGTCAAAAAGGTTGCTCTCTGTTTTCTCTTACAGGATTTTGATGGTTTCCTTTCTTATATTTAGGTCTTTCATCCATTTGAATTTATTTTTGTGTGTGGTGTAAAAAAGTAGTTCAGTTTCATTCTTCTGCGTGTTGCTGTCCAGTTTTCCTAGCACCATTTGCTGAAGAGACTGTCTTTTTTCCATTGGATATTCTTCCCTGCTTTGTTGAAGAATAGTTGGCCATACATATGTGGACCCTTTTCTGGGTTCTCTATTCTGCTGCATTGATCTGTGTGTCTGTTTTTGTGCCAGCATCATATTTGATGGTTACAACTTTGTAATACAGCTTGAAGTGTGGAATTGTGATGCCTCCATCTTTGGTTTTCTTTTTCAACATTGGCTATTTGGGGTCTTTTCTGGTTCCATCTTTAGAATTGTTTGTTGTGGCTCTGTGAAGAATGCTGGTGTTATTTTGATAGGGATTACCCAGTGCAGTTTTGAATTGTGTTTCCCCCTCTCTCTCAGAAGTTTTCAGTTTGGACAATAAGTTCATCACCCTGTCAATCAAAGCTTAATCCACAAAGACTGACATGGTAGGTGGGGTGTTGAGCAAGAATAGATGTTTCTAAGTGGTCAGTCTGTTCATAAACACTTTTAGGTTAGGACTTTTTTTTCCCCCTACAAAACCTTTGTAATACGTAACAAAAGAGATTCCCTTAATGTGAATCTTGGGTAGCAGCCACGCTGGCAACCAATTTATATTGGTTCGTTGTGGTTTTGAATTAGACATGAACGTGGTGTTTCCCTACTTCACCAAGAAGTCAGCTGTGATCACAGCACTGAGGAGTGTTTTGTGGCACAAGGGGCACAGACATCTGGTCGTCCTCAGAGGGTACTATTAACATCCGTACTTCCTGCCACCTGACAGTGGGGAAAGCATCTCGGGATCTCTTTAAGGCTAAACAATGAGGACATACTAATGCTTTAAAAGATGAAAGTCAGGGCGCCTGGGTGGCTCAGTCGGTTAAGCGTCCGACTTCAGCTCGGGTCACAATCTCGCGGTTTGTGAGTTCGAGCCCCGCATCGGGCTCTGGGCTGGTGGCTCAGAGCCTGGAGCCTGCTTCTGATTCTGTGTCTCCCTCTCTCTCTGCCCCTCCCCCGTTCATGCTCTGTCTCTCTCTGTGCCAAAAATAAATAAACGTTAAAAAAAAATTTTTTTTTTTTTAAAAGATGAAAGTCTATAAACAGAATTGGTTGGACTGGAATCTGTTACCTTCTCCTTCTTTATATGCTGTAACCTGGAGTCCTCATTCCTCAAGATTGAATAACCTTGTTTAAACAGTTGTTCTTCTCCAGCTTATTAAAGAGCTTTTGTGCAAGGGTGGTGGCCATATTCTCAAAGAATCTTACTTGTGACTGGTTACTGTTAAAAAATGAAGTAAAAGCAAAGAATGTGGGTTTCTCCTTACCTGTGGCATAAAATCTATGTATGTTTGTATTTCTGATTATATGGTGGCTAGAGAGAGGACACAAAAACTGAAAATTCTATTCCCCATAATGTCCTATAGCCTGAATAGGTAGTGTTGGAACTTTATTTATGGAATGTCTAAAAGAAAACAAGACCATCAGAAAAGGCAAACATTGGAAACCTCCGCTGCCTCTTTGAGTCTGGTTGTGAAAAGAGCACAAAGCCAACAGTACAAGAGAGTTCCCATTTCTCCACATCCTCTTCAGCATCTGTAGTCTCCTGATTTGTTCATTTTGGCCACTCTGAGTGGCGTGAGGTGGTATCTGGGTGCGGTTTTGATTTGTATTTCCCTGATGAGGAGCGACGTTGAGCATCTTTTCATGTGCCTGTTGGCCATCTGGATATCTTCTTTAGAGAAGTGTCTATTCATGTCTTCTGCCCATTTCTTCACTGGATTATTTGTTTTTCAGGTGTGGAGTTTGATGAGTTCTTTATAGTGTGGAGGTTCCTCAAAAAATTAAAAACAGATCTACCCTATGACCCAGCAATAGTACTGCTAGGAATTTACCCAAGGGATATGGGAGTGCTGATGCATAGGGGCACTTGTTTCTAGCAACATTTTCAATGATAGCCAAATTATGGAGAGAGCCTAAATGTCCATCAACTGGTGAATGGATAAAGAAGTTGTGGTTTATATGTACAACAGAATACTACTTGGCAGTGAGAAAGAATGAAATGTGGCCTTTTGTAGCAACATGGATGGAACTGGAGAGTGTTATGCTAAGTGAAATAAGTCATACAGAGAAAGATAGATGCCATATATTTTCACTCTTATGTGGATCCTGAGAAACTTAACAGAAGACCCGAGAAACTTAACAGAAGAAGAAGGGAAAAAAAAAAGTTACAGAGAGGGAAGGAGGCAAACCATAAGAGACTCTTAAAAACTGAGAATAAACTGAGGGTTGGTGGGGGGTGGGAGGGAGGGGAAAATGGGTTATGGGCATTGAGGAGGGCACCTGTTGGGATGAGCACTGGGTGTTATATGGAAACCAATTTGACAATAAATTTCATATTAAAAAAATAAAAATTGAAAAAAAAAAAAGCACAAAGCCTTGAATTGTCCCAGTGCTGGGACTTCTCTTTCATTACCATAGGATGGAAGCTGTTGTCTGACAAAGAGAGTTGGGTGGGATTAGAAAAAGAAGCCGCTAATCATTTACTTCTCTGATTCCTGTCATATTTATTGTCTGTACTGGAGCAGTAATCACCTTATTCAATAATTGTTTTACTTACAGTACCATTGTCTCTCCAAGGAGGGCTATGTTCTCTTTAAATAAGCAGGGAAGAGGCGCCTGGGTGGCTTAGTCACTTAAGCATCCAACTTTGGCTCAAGTCATGATCTAGCAGTTCATGGGTTGAGCCCCACGTCAGGCTCTGTACTGACAGCCTGCTTCAGATACAGTGTTTCCTCTCTCTCTGCCCGTCCCTTGCTTGTACTCTGTCTCTCTCTCAAAAATAAACATTAAAAAAAATTCATAAAAAATTTAAAAAGCAGGGAATATGCCATAACATCTGGCTAGTACTATGAGTATTATACCTAATAATGACACAGTTATCATACTTAGTAATAAATCCTGACATGCTCATTTTTTTCATGTTCTAATATCTCTGAAATCACGATGCATCTTAGTCAATGATTTTTAAAGCATTTTGTCATAGTATAATTGACAATGTTTTTTCTTAATTGTATACAAAATAATGCCTGTTTCAGTCAGTGGTGTCTTCGATGAACTACATTAGGGATTTTTTTATATTCTTTGTATAAAAACTATTAACGTGTAATAAAATTATTTAGGTTCCAACTGGTGTTATATTGATTGTCAGATGATACTTAATGTAGTAAAACTTGAGATACAGGTTTTTTTTGAAAGGACACTATCCTGAGTATTCGCTGAGCATGTAAGTATCAAAGGGATGAAGGGCACAGAAGAAGCTCCTGACCTCGAGGTAGATCCAAGAACTTGAACTCAAAGCAAACAAGGAGAGCATTTTGTCCAGAGGAAGGCAGAGGAGGTAGCAAGCAAACTGGCTTGCCTGGCATTGGGCTTTTCATGTTGGGGGTCTGAGAGGTCTTCAAGGTCACACTGAAAGGACTTAGATCTGATGTCAAGAGCAGAAAGGCTGGCACTCTGGGAGTTCGCATTGAGGCTTCAGAATATTACCTCTGGGTTGGCAGTTAAGCCAGAAAAGAAACTAAAGGGTTGAAGCACTCTTCCTGAGCATTTCAAGTGCGTCTTTTAGCTTACCCCTTGAACCAGGAAGGCCGAGTTGATGGTGCTGCTCAGTAGTCTACCTCCTCACGCTGCCTGTTTCTCCCTCACAGATCGCCTTCTCCCAGCACAGCAATTTTATGGACCTGGTACAGTTCTTCGTGACTTTCTTCAGGTAATTTCACTTCTACAAACCATATCCTCTCTTTTGATTCAGGTACTAAATCCCATTAATTATCAGCTCATAAAAGATAAATGAATAATCTGGTGCGGGCAAAACAGATCAAACTAACTTAATAGGCCTTTTTGAGAAGTTACATGTTGGTTGCAGTAATGTAAATTCAGTGTAATCTGATGAATGAAAACATTTGCTTTGTATGTTCTGGCTTTTGGGAGCAGCTTTTCATGTATTCTATACTAAAATGTAGATAATTTGGACCTTCATATGGGGAGAATTTGGGGTTGAAACAATCAATAATGATTACTAGTGTGTGCTACCAATATGCTTCATCTTGTTCAGGGATGATTCACGTGATTATCCAGAGTTTTTAAGCTAAAAGTAACTTGTTACTTCTTGGGATTCTTTTATTTTTAACTTTGTTTTTGTGAAATACTGTATACACATAATTGAAAAATACACATGCTCCAGATCTCATAAGAGAAAGTAGCAGCATCCTGCCCCACACCTTCCCATCCCTTACTTCCCTCCGGCTTAAATTGTCTTAAGGATATTTAACTTCTCCATGCTTACACTATTTCTTGATTTTCCAGTTCAGTCTGTCTTTCGATGTCCCACTATAGATGAGGATTCATTATCTCATGTAACCTTACGCAACAACTCCCCACACACCACGAGTGCGAAATCCCCTGCCTTCCCCCTCATGTCATACAGTTACATCACAATGTTTGGCTAAATCAGTGCTCCCGTTTTTGTTGTTATAACTGTAAAACCCCTATTCACAGCTGGGTTGAACTATGATTATACCTCCCCATTTTTTGGATGGGGGAATCACTCTTTGTTTATCGTAACCTGCGTTTTTTCATCATTTGGTTTTCTATGTAACTAGCCCTGATTTGGTTTTCTATGTAACTAGAACTGAAAAATCTGTCTGTGGTCAGACATAAGCAGGTGTAGTCTCCTGGTTTCCGTTTCTCTTGGAGATGTTTGTCCTGGAGCCCTCCAGCCTGCTGCCCCCGGTTGCACTAGCTCTGGAGGCCTGCTGCACGATTACCATCTTGGGAACTTCTTCTGCCTTCCTCTTGTGTTGAAATCTCTGTTTCCAGGATCTCCTGTCATTATCTCCCTATTTATTTCCTCCTTTTACTGGGGCACGTTCTCCAGGAGTTTTGAGAAAAGTTGCAGGGGAGGTAACTTTTCTGTAACTTTCTCTGTCTGAAAATGTTCTAATTTTACCTTCACGTTTGATCAAAAGTTTGAATGCAGAATTCTAGGCTGGAAACGCCATTAGAATTTAGAAGACGTTAATACTGTTTCTTCTAGCTCCCAGTATTAATATTGAGAAGGCTAATGCCATTATAATTCCCAGTCCTTGTATGAAATCTATTTTTAAGTATACTATAAAATTACAGAAACACTTATAGAGCAGGTGTCCAGCTCAATAAATTATCACAAATTAAACATGCACTTTAGAAGCTCCCCGTGTTATCAGTCACAGCCCCTTCATTCTTCCCCCAAAATAACTACTCACCTGACTTCTAAAGCCATGTATTGGATTTGTCCATTTAAAAATTTTACAGAAGGGGTGCCTGAGTGGCTCAGTCAGTTAGGCATCCAACTCTTGATTTTGGCTCAGGTCATAATCTCAATATTGATGAGTTCGAGCTCCACATAAAGCTCTGCATTGTCAGTGCTTGAGATTCTGCCTCCCTCTCTCTCTCTCTGCCCCTACCAATAAACTTGAAAATTTTTAAAAATGAAAATTTTCATAAAATCACTGCAGAAATTTTAAAACAATTTGAATGATCAAGATGCAGTTAAAGTTGTACTTAGAAGGTATGGCTTTAAATCTGTGCTTCTCAACCTTGGTTACACCGTAGAATCACTTGGGAAGCTTTTGATGCCCGTGCCACATCTCAGACCAGTCATGTCAGAATCTCTGGGGATGGGACTTAAGCATTTGAAAGCTCCCCGGTGATTGCAGTGTGCAGCTAAGGTTGAAGATCACTGCTTTATAAAAAGCACATATTGGGAAAGGAAAAAAGCTTTCTCAGTAAGTCAGAAAAAGAACTAATTAAACCTGAAGAAAGTAGAAGGAAGCAGTATAAATAGAGTAAAATTAATGTTACAGGGGAAGAAGTACAGTAGAGAGAATTGAAAGAACCGCAAAGTTGGATCTTTGAAAATAATAATACTGATAATCCCTTGGCAAGATTGACCAAGAAAAAAAGAGAGAAGGTATAAATAATGTCAAAAATTTAAAAGGAAGCATTACTCCAAATGCTGCAGACATTTTTTTCCTCCATAAGAGTATTTTATGAGCAACTTTATGCAAATAAGTTTGAAAATTGAACAAATGGAATGGAACAGTTAAAAAAACAAAATTATCTACAACTTACTGAAATTGATACAGAGTAGGAACTTGAATATTGGATAGCCCTATATCTGTTTAAAAACAATACATAACTTAAAATTTTCCCACAAAGGTAACTCCAGGCCCAGGTGGCTTCATTGGTAATTTATAACGTTTTAAGGAAGAAATAATATCATTATTAACCAAATCTTTTAGAGAACCGAAAAAGAAGGAATACATCCCAATTTATTTTATGAATTTAGCACAACCTGACAAGAATATTATGAGATGGAATTTACAAGCCAATCTCACTCAGGAATGAAGAAGCAAAAATCCACTATGACCCAGTTGAGTTCCTTCCAGGAATTGCAAAGTTGATTTAGCATCAGAAAAATCAATCCATGTAATTAACATTAATTGCATAATAAGGGAGGAGAATAATAAGATCATCTTAATCAGTGGGGGAAAGCATTTGATAAAATTTGATATCATTCATTAAAAAACTTTTAGGAAACTCAGAATAGAAAAAACTTCTTTAAATCTGATAAAGGACCAATGTATAAAACAACAGCAAACCACATTCTTAATGGAAAAATGTTAGAAACTTTCTCTTCGAGTTTGGGAACAAGACAGATTCTACTTACCAATTACTTCATTCGACATTGTGACAAAGGTTCTAGCCGATACAGTAAGAGATGAAAAATAAAATACATAAGAATTGAAAAAGAAAAATCATCACACTTGCAACATGATTATGGGAGGAATTCAAAAGAATCTGCATAAAAAATGTTAGAATTAATAGGTGAATTCAGCAAAGTAGCTAGACACAAGGGCAGTATTAAAAAATCAGTTTTATGTCGTTCAGAGGCGTACATCTTTTGCAGCTCTTATTGGTAAAGGCAGATGCTGTCATGAAAACCATATAATTATATTTCCCATAGTAAGCCATCGGGTGCCCTCCCCTTTCTACCGTGAAAGGAGAAATCCCTTCCCAAGTGATGTTGGAATGCAGATGGCCTCACATCAAGATTCATCCACATCCTGATGGGTCCCCTTCTGCCTGCTGTAAACTGTACCCTTTAGTTTCTGGATGACGATGACATCTCCACCAAGAAGTAACCGTTGCAGCCCTCTAATCTTGGAGGGAGATAAAAGAATCTAATAAAAGCCTTCAGTGTTTCTGGGGAAAAAATCAATTATATTTCTACATTTCACCAATAAAAATGAAATTTGTGTATTTGTATTACTTCAGTTAATTGCTCAAAATTACAGCATAACAAGATCAAGAATTACCAAGAAAAAATGGAGAGGGTGGGGAGACCATCCACTGGCCCTCCCAGATAGTAAACATTTTGTCAAGCTACAGTGGTCAGTGTGGCACTGGCACAAAATCAGATTAACCAGTGGAATATATACATAACGACCAAAATAGATAAAGTTTAAAAGGTTCCGATTTGTTTTAAGTGATGAAAAGCTAAGTAGAAATAAAAAGTAGATAGTAATAAACAAGAAGGTAAAAGATCAGTATAGACTTAACAGTCACTTGTCACATGTAGCTCACAAGCACTTGAAATGTAGCTGGTGTGACTAAGAAACTGACTTTTTCATTTTAACTAATTTAAATATAATTTAAAAACTGCTGCTTCATTCAGTTAGTAGAGAACTTTTGAGTATGTTTAGAACAACCTGGATATGTGAATCTACTTTTTCACTTGTGGATTTTAGGAAATTTAAATACAGATCAAATATTTTCTGGTAAAAATCTAGTGTTCAAATTGAGATGTGCTTATTAGTATTAAGTACACACTGGATTTTGAAGACTTAGAATATAAAATGTCTCAATTTTTATACTGGTCATATGTTCAAATGATGATTTGGCAATCTTGGGTTAAATAAAACTTTTATTTTTTTATTTTTTATTTTTTTTTTTTAATTTTTTTTTCAACGTTTATTCATTTTTGGGACAGAGAGAGACAGAGCATGAACGGGGGAGGGGCAGAGAGAGAGGGAGACACAGAATCGGAAACAGGCTCCAGGTTCTGAGCCATCAGCCCAGAGCCTGATGCGGGGCTCGAACTCACGGACCGCGAGATCGTGACCTGGCTGAAGTCGGACGCCTAACCGACTGCGCCACCCAGGCGCCCCAAAACTATTTTATTAAAATTAATTTCGCCTGTTTCTTTTTACTTTTTAATGTGGCTACTAGAACTTATAATTACATATGTGGCTCACATTAAATTTCTATTGAACAACAATGATCTAGATAACGTAAAGGGAAAAATTGGTAGGGACGACATAAAAAGATACGATAAAATAATGCTAAACTAATCCAAGTATTTGAAAACAAAATATTAAGTCTTCATTCAGACTTTTTAAAGTAGAAAATCAGCATACAGATAATTCTCTTATAAAACATCAAAAGTAGTTTATGTTCGTAGTAAAACTTCAAACAACGTAAAAATTAAAATTCAAACTTCTCCTAATTCTACTTTTAAGAAATTATCACTGTTAATATTTTGATGCATGTGTTTCCACAGTTTTTTCTCTGTATATATGCTGCACGTAAGTTCTGTTTTTTTCTGATTCTTTGGTTTATAAAGTGGGTTCCCTGCTTACATGTTGTTCTATAACTTGTCTTTTTACGCCATGTTTTATGGTTAACTTTCCCATGTGGAGATTCACTTCATTTCTAAACAACTTTTCTCATAGTACAAGTACCATATTTTGTTTAACCAGTCCTCTTTTGACTGACTCTTAGATTGTCTTCAATTTTGTTACATATACCTTTACGTTTTTCTGTGAAGATCTCTCTGGGATAGCTTTTATGTCCCTATAATTGCTGCATCAAAATGCAAAAACACTGCCGTGGGCCCTCAACAGTGGCATGAATTTACACTCCTACAGGAGGAATATAATTTGTCTTACGGCCTCTTCCTCTCACTATGTCTTAGCAACACTAAAAATTGCCATTATTTTTAATTCGCCAGTCTGAGAGGTATCACTGGTATCTTAAATTTGGATGTCTTTAATTATGAGTGATGCTTACTGATCTCTTATAGTTCTTGTTTTGAATTACCTGTCCCTATCCTTTGTTTTTATTTCTATCAGGATATTTGCCTTTTTTGTACCAAAATTTAGGACTTGTTTTATTTTGCAACTATTAACAAGTGTGTGCTCAGTTGTTTGTCTTTGAACCCCATTTATGGTGTTTTCCACGAAGCAGACCTCTCTTGTCCTTCCCTGTTTTCTTCATGTGTATTTTCCCTGTTGTCTTTTCATGTTTAGGTGTTCCTATATCCGTATGGAATCTATTTGATTATAGCTTTACTATACTCTGCAGTATGAGTGCCAGTGTCAAGGCAAGATATTAATTGCTTCGGCTCCAGGGACCACACCATCCACTAGGCCCGGGACTCACTCTCTGTGTTACTCCCTTTTTCAGAAAATACTCAGCACAGTTCATTGGAGCTGAGTGGGCACCACAGAACCTCTGTCCTAAATGTTGCAATGCTAGCAGTATGGAGTACTGGAAATTTGATGAAACTACCTCCCATTCACGAGAAAATCTCTTCATTCCACAGAAGTAGAGATTCCAAAAGGAAACTGCCTTCTAATGTTACCACAGGAGAAATCAAAATCCCAAGATCTCCTCCCACCCCTCCCAGTAGTTTTTTTATTCTGTTTAGTGGCAGGCAGGTAGGGTCACTGACCTGAGCCACCTTCTGTGGTCCTTCAAGAGTGGGGCCGAAGCATCATTCTATATTCTTGCAAATTCAGTATTTCATCAATCTTTGCCCTGTGACTTCCACCAGATTATGAGCCTCTCCAAGATAGCTGTCATTTCCTTCCTTTTTGGCCACATGAGCTACAGGGCCTGGAGGGGTGGTAGACTTATCTGGGTCTCCTCTGCATTTGTCTCAAAGGTATTTAGCTGATCCCACTGACCTGTCATAGTCTTAACCCTTCAGAACCCAACCCAATTGCCTATTCCATGAAGTCTTCTCCTGATACATTCACCCCAAAGTCCATCCCCTTTGGGACTCTTATGATAGTATTTAATCACCCTTCAATGCACTTATTTACCAGGCTGGAGCTTAAGAACAACCCATACGTAGCTGAACCTATAATTTGACATGCAAAGATGAGCAGGGCCAATTAGAGGCCTCTCCTACAGGTTTTAAATTGGGTTTGAGAGCCTGAAACAGTTACATGTCTCACAGCCCTAGCTGTACCTTAGAACACTTTTTAAGAACAACTTAAAAAGCACTAGGAGCCGCCTGGGCCCCATGCCCCAGAGATGCCAATTCCTTGGTCTCTTAGGGCACCTGATCCTTGTGATATTTCAAAGGCTCTCTCGTGATTCTTATGTTCAGTTGGCATTGAGAAACCCTAAGTTAGCTGAAAGTTCTGTGAATTCAGGGCCTGGGGCAGTATTACATCCATCCACACGCAAGCTAAAGCATGGGAGGTCAGATGGGAAGGAAGATTGTGTAGCCACTGAAGGGGATGGGACCACAGCCTCAGCTCCTGGCAGCTTCATGAGTCCAGTCCCTACAAGAGCTCTCTGCTATAAGGCTCTCAGTGAGCCCTGTAACAGCCTGCACAGCCATCCGGTGGCCTCCGAAGTAGCGATTATCTGGGATTTAAATTCTAGATTGTAGTCATTTTAGGTTCTGTAGGAACAATTTTTGTAAGTTTTACCATTTTTTTTCTCACACCATCTTATGTGTCCCATGCCTTTCCCTTTGTTGGATGTTGTTGTTCTGCAGGACCGAATGAGTAATTCAGAAAGGACCTGAGAAGGAATTTGATGCGGGGCGAGGAGGAGGGGCTTTCAGACTGAGGACTGGAGTCTTGAGTTTTGCAGTGTTGTCTTCTCTTTGCTTGTTTCTACTCCTTTCATTCTTTTGCTTGAATTCTAGAATTCTCTGTTAGATTAATGAGGAAGATTCTGGATCTGTCCTTTATATTTCTTAACTGAACTCACTTATTCTTTCATTTTCCTTTTGCACTGCATTCTATGTGAGCTCCACAGCAGTATTTTCCAGCTCATTAATGTAATCCAAAGTTGGGTCCATTTCCTTTGTTGAGTCCATCTGATAAGTTTTTTTTTTAACTTTTGCATTTTATTTCTAATATATTTTTCCTTATGGCCTGTTTCATTGTGAATGTAGCTTCTTCTCATGTTCCTTTGTGAGATTAATATTTTATATTTTATTTTATTTTATTTTATTTTATTTTATTTTATTTTATTTTATTTTAAAGTCTTATTTTGTGCTATTATTAATAACTCTCCTTGGATGTTTGGGTTTTGTTGCTGTTGTTTGATGCCTCTCTTTCACAGTATTGGTTTCCTCAAAATGTCTGATTTGGGGATGTGTTGAAGACTGCCATTTGTCTGTGTGTGGATGCTATTTCTGTGTGTCACATCCTCCAGGATGCTGTTTCTGTGTGTCACATCCTCTAGTGAGTGTGGAGTAGGGGCAGAGCGTGTTGCTGAGCAAGCTGTACTGTTAGTTTGTTTTCTGAGTGAAAGGGCCACCGTCCTGCCTGGCCTGCCCGGCCCCAGGCCCAGGGCTCACTGCCTCAGCTGCTGTCTCCCACTGCTTAGCACAAACACAGAATGGGGAAGAAGCTGCCTGTTGTGGCCACGCTGAATGTAGCTCCCCTTGAACACTGTGGCAGTTCCCTTCCCTCCTTGTATCCATTGGCTGTGGGCTCCAGCACATTTTTATTTTGTTTGGTTTTGTTTGTTTAAATTTTTTAGAATCTCTGTTTAAAGCAATTTTATATTTATAACAAAATTGAAAAGAAAGTACAGAGATTTCCCGTATCCCCCTGCCCCCACACAAGCATATCCTCTCCCCTATCATCAACATCACTCCCCAGAGTTGTACATTTTTTACCGAGGATGAACCTACACTGACACATCATAATCCTCCAAAGCCCATAGTTGACCTTAGGGGTCACTCTTGGTGTTGTATATTCTATAGGTTTGGGCAAATACATAATGACATATATCCAGTCTCCTAATACCCTATGGAGTGTTTTCACTGCCCTTAAAAATCCTTGTACTAGAAACCTTTTTTGCTTTTCAGCCCTCTCTGTTCTGATTTCCATCACCACACTCCATCTAAATTTGTGTGTGTGTGGAGGGCAGCAAGAGCATCTCTATTGCCACATCCTAGAGATGCTTTTTAGTTGTCATCTTCTTGATTCTCATCAGTATCAAGGAGCTGACCACCCATCATTGAGACTCTGCTGGCCTTCTCTGACCCCAGACTGCTCTGAGGCCACTCTTTTGTTGAACTTTTCTGTCAGCTTCTCACTGTCGATGTTCTCCCAGAGCTTGACCCTGGCCATCTTCTCATTCTGTATTCCGATTGAACTCTGCCATCCCATCTGTGGCATAACACTCCCAGAAGTGAACTTTTTGGTCCTTCCTCACCGTCTGCCCTGCTGCCGCTTCCGAGTGACTTGTCTCCCATGCACCAGGCACTCCCTCACCACGCCCCCCGCAGTCAGAGCCCCTCTACAGTCCACACAAAATCCGAGGAGACCTTGAAAATGAATCCATGTACATCTGTTCCCTTATACTCTGTGGCTTCTCATTGTATCTAAACTAACCCAGGTGAACTGACCTTTGCTCACATCTCCATATTCATCTTATGCTACTCTCCTCTGCAGTCCCACTGCATGAGCCATCTTCTGATTTTTCACAAGCACCAGGCTTCTTTCCTACCTCACAGTACTTGCACGTGGTTTTCTTTTTTTCCTGGAAAATGCTTGCTTTCTTTCTTTCTTCTCCCTACCCTTCATCTCTATAGATTTACTCATTGCTTGGTTTTTCCAGACAACATCCAATTCTCTGACAGCAACTCGGTGTCCTGCAGGTCTGTTCAGTTCTGACACTACCTGGAGTTGGCACAGACCCCACCGGTTAAGGGCTCAGTCTGCTGGGACTGCACCCACTTCAGATGTCAACCACGAATGGGTCCTCAGGCTGCCCATGCTTCTGCCTGGCCAACTACAAATTTGGGGGTTCCTGTGACCCTCCTCACATTTGACAGTTTGCCAGAATGACTCACAGAACTCAGAAAAAGCACAGCACTTAAAATTACAGTTATTAGAGGGGCGCCTGGGTGGCGCAGTCAGTTAAGCGTCCGACTTCAGCCAGGTCACGATCTCGCGGTCCGGGAGTTCGAGCCCCGCATCAGGCTCTGGGCTGATGGCTCAGAGCCTGGAGCCTGTTTCCAATTCTGTGTCTCCCTCTCTCTCTGCCCCTCCCCCGTTCATGCTCTGTCTCTCTCTGTCCCAAAAATAAATAAACGTTGAAAAAAAAAATTAAAAAAAAAATTACAGTTATTAGAAAGAATGTAACTCAGGAACAGCCAAATCGAAGAGATTCATAGGGCAGGTTATAGGGGTGGGTAGAGAGCACAGCTTCCACTCCCTCTCTGGGCATGCCCCCCTCCCAGCACATGAACATATGTGTTCACCAACCCAAAAGCTCCCTCAAACTTCATGGCTCCTCATTTCTTTCAAGGTTCCATTACAGAGACGTGATTAATGAACTCAGTGTCTAGCCATCTCCCCTCCCCTCTGGTTGTTGGGTGGGGATGCAGCAGGGAGGGCACTGAACATTCTAGCTCTCTAATCATGTGGTTGGTTTTTCTGGTGACCAGCCTCCATCCTGAAGCTATTTGGGTCCCTCCCTCCCAGGAGTCATTCATTAGGATACAAAGGACCCTCCTGAATTACATTTCAATAAACCTGTTCTAAAAAAAAAAAACAGCTCATTCAGACCCAGAGACCCTGTCATTTTTTAAATTATACCTAAAACTGTGTAAATCAGTTTGTACAAAAAAAACTATTAAAGATATATATATTTTTTTAATTTTTAATCAAATTTAAAAGTAGCTCATTCCTTTTCAATACTGAGAGATATTTTGGGACACCTGGGTGGCTTAGTCGGTTAAGCGTCTGACTTCAGCTCAGGTCATGATCTCACCGTTCATGAGTTCAAGCCCCGCGTCGGGCTCTGGGCTGACAGCTCAGAACCCGCTTCAGATGCTGTGTCTCCCTCTGTCTACCCCTCCACTGCTTGCACTCTGTCTCTTGCATCGTCTCAAAAATAAATAAACATTAAAAAAATTTTTTTTAATACTGAGTGATATTTTATGTAAAGATCAACCACAGTTTATTTCTTCACTTCTTGATGGAGATGGACATTTGGGCTGTTTCCAGTTTTTGGCTATTATAAATAAAGCTGTTGTGAACATTTGTCTAAAAAAGTGGGGAGGGGGACACTCCTGTCACTCAGAAAATTTTAAGAATTTTAGGACCTCTGTGCCAGGAACTTAGGACAGAGACCAAATAAATACATTTTTTATTATACTACACTCATCCTTCAAAACTTGGCACAGCATCACTTCCTCCAGGATTTCATCCCAGAGCCCCAGAACTAAATGGTCTTCCCTTATTCTCTCCCATAGAACAATACTATTTTTCATCGTGGTCCTTCTCACAGTTTTTTACTTGCTTCATATCTGTGTCCACAGTTAGACTCTTAAGCTTCAAGAGAGCAGAGACGCTGTCTCTCATCCCTGCACACACACACATACCTTCAGTACCTAGTACACAGTCATTTGCAAATATATGTGGAAAGTAAACTAAGCCTTTAGGAGAACTGCAGAGTCTTGAGGAACCATAGGCACCAACCTCTCTGAGGGAAGAAAGCTACTGGTGCTGGTTGATGGCACACTTTGAAGGGATGGAGAGGCTGCATGCTAATTCAGTAGCTCCAGTTAACAGGTGTATTCTTGGAACATGTGTACAGAATGAGATGACCCTGCTGCTAATCACCAGCCCAATGAGGAGCAGTCTCTTCTGCTGCCTGGTGGAAGACTGAATGACACCATCAGAATTGACTGGGGACATCTTTAGAGACCATGGAATCTTGTCTAGTAAACAAGGACAGATGGTGTTGTTGTCACTCCTACCTTTTGAAAGTGGAACCTTTGGAAAAGAATCCAGAACTTTGTTTATTTCTGAGTTTTGTTTTAAGAACTAGGAATGATGATGATCTTTTAACTGAGAATAGAGTCCCTTTTATGAGCATAGGGAAGAAAATATTTTCCTCAAGCAAGTTAACCAGGTCCCAAAGGATCTACATGAAAATAAGGGGGAAAGAAAGGTATCCAAACGATCCTAAGCACTCTGAAAAATAGCTCACATGACACAGAAGAGAAGTAGATCGGGATGTTGTGGGGGCGCTCAGTGATTCAAGTGAGAAAATCGGTATAAGTTGAGTTACCTAAAGTATTTCCAGACTCAGGCACAGTGACATAAACTCTAGATTGTGACAAATCCATTAAACCCTCTTTATGTCTTAATTAGATGCTAATCCAGACTCTAGTAGAAGCCTTGTATATGAAGAGGGGAATAATAAGACCCACTTGCTTGCTCTGGGAATTAGATGAGGTCATGTGTGTGAAAGGGCTTTGTATCGGGGAGTGAGTGCTAGAGTGGTTAGGACGACAACTGATAGTAGTAAGAAGAGACCCACTAACACTCTGTGGAAGTCTTTGTGGCTGGAGTCACGGGTGCCAGGGCAGCATCTGAGTGAGGTTAAAAAGGAGAAATAGGTGACATCGCCTCACCTGGCCAAAAGGAGAGCATGTAATGGGAATTTCTGATGTAGGCAAGATACAATGTACTTGTAAAATGTAATTATCTGAACTTCTGCTAGACCCTTGCCAGACTGACAACAGACATTTTGACAAATCCATTTCATGTTCCAGAAGATAGAAGTGATCATGGGTTCCTGCCGCTCTGGATCTAATTCTGACCAGAATGATGAGTGTAAAATCACAGGAACATGGGAAGAAGCAGTGGTATCTCTGCTTTCAGGTTAGCTTGGAGGTCAAAGCCAGGCCAAGAAATGCATACATAGTTTTAGAAAAGCCAGACTTGTAAGGGCAGGAAAACATGACCATTAGTTAATAGTCATGCCATGCCCTCTGGATGGAAAGTTCAAGATGCTCTCAAAAATGTCATTCTAGGGGTGCCTGGGTGGCTCAGTCGGTTAAGCATCCATCTTCACAGGTCATGATCTCACAGTTTGTGAGTTTGAGCCTCGCATCGGGCTCTGTGCTGACAGCTCGGACCCTGAAGCCTGCTTCAGATTCTGTGTGTCTCTCTCTGTTCCTCCTCCACTCACACTCTGTCTCTCTCTCAAAAATAAAGTTTAAAAAAAAATGTCATTCTAGCTGCACAATTAAAATTAAGCTGGTGAGAAAACAGAGAGATGCCCCAAAAGCTGAGCTCTCACACAAATTGTGAGTTTTCTGAAGACCTATATAAAAGATAGAAAGAAAAACCTAGAATTAAGAAATGGATTTTTTTTAGAATAGTCTCAGGAAAGTGCAAACCTTGGATAAGCAGGAGCAGGTTTAGGATAAAAAGACAAAAGGATTCTTGTTTTCTCCTCAGGTACAATGCTGGCTGGAAGTAAGAGACTCCGCCTAGGGCTAGTGTCCTAGGTTTGAAACGAGAAATACACTTTGATGATCTTTGAGTGACATTGGCAAAATGTTAATAACTTCCAAGGATAAGTAATAGACACAAAGGAATTCACTAGATCATTCCCTCTACTTGTGTGTATGTTTGGAAATTTTCATGGTATAATGTTTCTTTAAAATTACATTTACATAGAAAAATCTGGGAGACAGTTAATAAGAGAGACCGCAGTAGGGTGAAGACTGAGTTACAGCACCACCAGTACATAAGTTAGCGGAAGGAAGAAAAGAAAGGAGGTGTATCAGCCAGCGCCACGTTTTTTGAAATAACTAGAATTTTTGTTGTTGTATTGCCCTGGGAGAAATCATGCACATACCAGCTTTGAGGGCAATCACTGTGAATTGGTATGCTGTTTGTGTCGCTTCTTAGAAAAGCTGGAACTGGTGGAAGCAGCTGGGTTTTTGGTGTTTTTAACAAGTCTCCGTTGAAGGCAGAAGCCCCACCTAGGCCTAGGGGGACAGGGGACACTGAGGTGCCCTGGTTTACACCTCTGGCTTGAGGGTAGTCCCAGGAGAGGCCTCTGAGTGGTACCAGGGTGCTCACCTCTGAGGACAGTCCTGTACTCTGCTACATCAGTAGGGTCTTGGCCAACTTGGAAACTGTTCTCATTCGCTTCTTGCCCTTACATGTGGATATGCTGCCTCCTTGTGTTTCTATTAGAATAAAAATGTAAAAAAACAGGATTGTGCATGGAAACCAAGAAAGACGGGTTACTCTTCTCAGACTCCCTTACTGCTTCTTCCTCTTCTCCCCAACTTCTCAATAGTGGGGTGCCCCCCCCAGGACATCTTTCTGTATTTGTATTCACTCCCTGGGTGATCTCATCCAGATTTATTACTTCAAATACAATATGCAGGTGACCTTCGAACAACACAGGTTTGAACTGTGCAGGCCCACTTATACACAGATTTTTTTTTAAACAAATACAGTGCAGTAAATGTAATTTATCTTTCTTTTTTTTAATATTTATTTATTTATTTTGAGGGGCACCCGGGTGACTCAGTCGGTTAAGCGTCCGACTTCAGCTCAGGTCATGATCTCACAGTCTGTGAGTTCGAGCCCCAGGTCGGGCTCTGTGCTGACAGCTCAGAGCCCTGGAGCCTGCTTCAGATTCTGTGTCTCCCTCTCTCTCTCTGCCCCTCCCCTGCTCATGCTCAGTCTCTCTCTCTCAAAAATAAATAAAACATTAAAAAACATTTTTTTAAATATTTATTTATTTATTTATTTTGAAACAGAGAGCACGCGAGTCAGGGAGGGACAGAGAGAAAGGGAGAGAGAATCCCAAGCAGGCTCCACACCATCAGCACAGAGCCTGACATGGGGCTCAGTCTCACGAACCACGAAATCCTGACCTGAGCCAAAATCAAGAGGCAGATGCTTAATTGACTCAGCCACCCAGGCGCCCCTTATGATTTTCTTAATATTTTGTTTTCCATACCTTACTTTATGGTAAGAATACAGCATATGATACATATGTATATAATACATATACAAAATATGAGTTAATCAGCTGTTTGTGATGTCAGTAAGGCTTCCTGTCAGTAGTAGACTATTAGTAGTTAAGTTTTGGAGGAGTCATAATTTATACGTGGATTTTTGACTCTGCGGGAGGTCAGCCCCCCTAACCCTTGTGTTGTTCAAGGGTTAACTATGTACTAATGACTCCAAATGCCATCTCCAGGCCAGACCTGGCACCCAGCCTTCAGACTCCTATATCTGCCCACATCATCTCCCTTTGGTGATTAGGCAGATTCTCAGAATTCAGACTGCTGTCCTGGACCTGCGCCACCCAGAGCCTTCCCTGTTTAAGTTGATGGCAAGTTTCTGAGGCCAAAATCTCTGACTTCTCTGTTCCATACCCTACATCTAGCACATCAGGAAATTCTGTTGTCTCAACCTTCCAATTATGTCAAGATTTCCAGAGTGCTTTTCACACTCCTGTTACCAGAGCCTAGCTTGAGCCACCATCATCTCTCCTAGACTGCTGGGCTCCCTGCTTCTACCATCGCTGCCCTATTGGCCTCCTCAGCATAAGTTAAATCATGATACTTCTCCACTCAAATGCCTGCAGGCCTTCCATGGTCTGTGTCCCCTTACTTCTTTGCCTTTATCTGTGACCTGACTCCCCCTACCCCAGCCATGGTGGCATCCTCAGGTTCCTCAAGCAGCTCTAGGTATGTCCTTCCCTCTGGCTGTGCACGGCTGAGCCCGTCGCCCAGGCCTGTTTCTGGAGACATCCCCTGAGCCACCCCCCACACCTCCTCCCAGTCTTGCTCAGATGTCACCTCCTCAAGAAGTAAGGCTCACCCACTCTGACCATACTGCTTTATAGTGCCATTGTCACTCCCGAACCCCCTTGCCCTGAACCCTCTTCTTATTTCTGTCTCATTTACTACCTTCTAACGTGCTCTGTAATTTGCTTATTTATTTTATTTACTTTTTAGCTCCTCCTGACGGAACGTAAACTCCATGGGAACACCAGTCTTTTGTTCAGTTCATCAGTGTATTTTGTGGGCCCAGAACAGGCCCTATCTCAATAAAGTATTGATTAAAGGGTAAATAGAGACTGTCAGGGAGGAGGAACAGACCAGCAGTGTCAGGACAGCCAAGGTGCCCAGCAACACAGGAACTGAAGGCTCTCGCCTGAATGATGACTCTGGAAACCCCTTCTCTGTAGTCAGGGAATCCATTGGAAGGCTCTTTCCTCATTCATGTCAGGGCAGTGGTGGGCTGTGGGAGCCTTGAGGTTTCTACTTGAGAGAGGGTGGAAGTTCAGTCATCCTCACACCTCAGAGTGCCCTTCTCCAGCCGGCCTGAGGGGCCTGCCTCCGGCCCACACTTGGGTACTTGGAAGCCGACCCCATGCTACAAATGCCTTGTGTTTGCAGATGACAGAAGTCACTCATTCTCTCTGCTGTCAGGGTAGCTTTTCAAACCTTCCACACTTGGTTCACAGATGAGAGAACATTGAAAGCATTTGCAGTTACAAGACCACTGGGAGGTATTCTCTGCTAATACTTTTGAGAAAGTTGTCGGTTTGAGGTTGACTTTATTTTATAAAAATTATATGAATTTATTTTGTAAAACTATAGTTGAATATATTATTATATAGAAGATTATTTCTTGTGTATTTACCTCTTCCTTATGAAAAGCTGGTTGTTACTGTAATAATTAACTTTTCTCATTTTGTTAGACTTTATCAGTAAAGGCTTGCCAATTCAGTTAAATGGCATGCTTGTCGTTCGTTATTATTATCCTAGAACTGTTTTTCTTATTTGGGATGAGCCATGACAGGTCATTCCAATAAAAAACCCAGTGGGAGGTTGCAGCTCTCTCCCGGTGCCTTGTGGGGACAGTACTGTCTTGATGTAGGACAGGAAGCTCAGCTTCTGAGAGTCTCCTCACACTGGCTTCCTGTGAACCAGGACATGGTTGTGATGAATCATCAGAAAGGTGCTTGGAATTGGTATTGGGAGGGCACTCCCTGCCTGACCTGCAGTGTGGGTGACAGTGCTGATTCTGGGGGCTGGGATAATAACTCAGTACTTTCCTTTCTCACAGTTGTTTCCTCTCTTTGCTCCTGGTGGCTGCTGTGGTTTGGAAGATCAAACAAAGTTGTTGGGCCTCCAGGCGTAGAGAGGTAAGCCTCAGTGGATGGTTCCGGAATGCCTATAAGAGCTTCTTCCTTTCTGTTCCTCTAAAGCAAGTCAGTTTTAGCTATTTAGTGATAATTGAAAGACATACTGTAGGGGGAGTAGTGCTGCCCTTTCCGCAAAATGTGGTCAGTAGATTTCAGTTAGTGCTATACAGAGTATAATTAATTCTGCACCACGTGCTTTTAACTTTCTAAAAGGAAACTCTAATATTGACTTGCAGATTTCAGTTCTACCCATATTCTACCGGCA
This sequence comes from Leopardus geoffroyi, assembly GCF_018350155.1. Classification (NCBI taxonomy): domain Eukaryota; kingdom Metazoa; phylum Chordata; class Mammalia; order Carnivora; family Felidae; genus Leopardus; species Leopardus geoffroyi. The sequence goes on from NC_059336.1 coordinate 30,327,681, forward strand.
CTCTGTCCTTAACTCAGACAGGAGATCTGAGGGCTCAGTAGCAGAGCCTTTCACAAGAACGAAAGTAAAATTAATGAGCTAAGCATCTCAGAAATATCTCTTCACTCAAGGAAAGATAAATCGGTGTCTAGTCTAGTTAAGTTTTTGCTTGAGTTTTATTTTTTAGTGAGTCTTGATTTATTTCTAGTGCTGTGTTCCAAAAGAAATACCAATAAGTCAAGAAAATATTTATAATTGACAAATCAAATAAGTAAACTTGGTTAAAAACTACAGCATAAGATCTTTGTTTATCATAACTTTCACCGATATCATTTGCCTTCTAGTCATCCTGTCTATTGCATCGTTGCTAATGGAAGGGCACTGAGATCCAGACTGACATACGCTCCTTGATTTTCTGTATCTACTCATGCCCTTTTCTACATAAAAATTGATCTGGGGGCACCTGGGTGACTCAGTCGATAGAGCGTTCAACTCTTGATTTCGGCTCAGGTCATGATCCCAGGGTTGTAGGATCAAGCCCCACGTCAGGCTCCGTGTTGAGTATGGAACCTGCTTGGGATTCTCTCTCTCTCTCTCTCTCTCTCTCTCTCTCTCTCTCTCTCTCTCCCCCCTCCCTCCCTCCCTCCCTCCCTCCTTCCCTCCTTCCCTCTCTCCTTCTCCCCTACTCGTGCGCTCTCTCTTTAAAATAAAAAATTAATTGTATTAAAAATTGATCTGTAGACAAAATTTAGAAGAGAACAGGAATGTGTGAAATCAAAACTCACAGGCATGCAGCACTGTTCACTGAACATTAGTGTCTATAATGAGGTTAGCATAGGCTCCAGGATATGGGCCTCTTCCTGGGGGCCATGACCGCTTTTCTGACCCATGTAAAGGTGTTGTTATCATATAGATAATGTTGCATCCTTTTAACTATCATTTTTAAAATTCAGTGGGTAACATATTCAGAGGGATTTTTCTAATAGCTGTGTTACTAAGACATCTTAAAATCCTGATGAATTACACAGTGTTCTGAAAAAATGTAAGTTATCCAAATGGAGTAAGAAAGAAAGAAATGGGAAGCCTCAATAAACCAGTGGCCAGGGAAGGAATTGAAAACTTGTCAAAATATTACTCTCTCCACAGAGGGCATTACCCAGGGATTTTTAGTTTGAGGTGAGCTTATGTAAATAATACTAGTCTATTTTTTCCTTGAGTGCTTATGAGAATTACTTATTTCCAAAAGACATAAACTGTTCCCAAGTAAGGGAAAAGATGGAAAGCTTAAAAGAGTCCTAACTCATTATATGCATAGAAAAGGCCAGTCATATAATGACTGTAGGTGCAGCAGTCTAACTGACCAGTGTAATAAAAGGATCATTTCATACCAGAAAACCTATTGGAATAGGTTATATCAGTGGGTAAATATAGAACCTAAATTTGTAGTCGTGGCCAAATAATCATGTCATCTTTTACTGAAATTCAACACCCATTCCTAGTTTAAAAACAAAACTCTTAGTAAACTCAAAAATATCGCCTCCTTGTTAACACTAGAAAGGATATCCAGATAACCAACATCACTCGTGATAAGAAAATATTAGAAGTTATGCCAGTAAAATCCAGACAAGTTTGTTCCAATAAGAGCTGACATTTGAACATTTCTAAATTCCAGCCACTGTTCTCAGAGGTTTTATATAGATTAATTAATTTACTCCTCACAACAATCCTATGAAATAGTTACTGACCCTAGTGCTCTCTCACAGATGAGGAAACTGAGGCTCAGAGAGGCAGAATAACTTACCCATCATCGCACAGTTGTACTCATGTTCTCTAATACCTGGTCTGTGTCCAGGTTTCTCCAGCTGTCTCAAAAGATATCATTTTGGACTTGATTTGTTTGAACCAGGGAGGATGAGGTACTTCTAGTATGTGGTATTCTCTAATAAAATCCCTTAGTTTTCGGTGCATTAATGCTTGCTATGTTGATCAATAGCAACTTCTTCGAGAGATGCAACAGATGGCCAGTCGCCCTTTTGCCTCCGTAAACGTTGCCTTGGAAACAGATGAAGAGCCTCCCGATCTTATTGGGGGGAGTATAAAGGTGAGAATGTGATTCAGAAGTCCTGAAAACCTGTCCAAACTTATGCTTTTAAGTCTGGGAAACCACAGAGAACAAGAGCCTTATTCTGTTGCCTCTTATGTTTCTCTCTCTCTCTCTCTTTAACAATAAGGTGACACACTGATGTTGTCAGGTACTCTTTTGTTTTCATTTTTCAGTTTTTCATTCATGCCATTAAGTATTCTCATGTTCAAGGGATTTTAAAATATAAATGATTTGTCTCATATTCTTGGAAGTATTCTGTGGCATAATACTTTAAAACTTGTATTAGAAAAGAATAAAATTGAACCATTGTTTTTTATTAGTTTAGGAAATTTTCTTAAAGGGGCAAAAATCATTAATTCACTATGCATTCCATGGAATGTAAATATTACTGACCTCTCCAAAAAAAAAAAATAATAAATAAGTGGTGAAGAAAGTGATAAAAGTTTCTCTTGACAAAATGATGAAATATTTCAGATATTCTGGGGAAGTAGTTATAGATCCTAAATTTTCAAATACTTATTGAAGCATTACTGAGCTCATAGGAAGTGGGTGAAATTCCCAGGGAATACTCTCCTATCCTTCCCCACAAAAAGAAGAAATCATGAACCAAAACCAGAACCAAATATGTTGTGAAGTGGTCCCAGATTGGTCACACACCATGACTGCCAGCTGAGGTAAGTGCATGTCCTCTCTGTGGGAAAACATCCCCAATTCAGCCCTGTAGGATCCCCACAGATCAAGATCAAGCAATCAGAGATCACCAAGGACAAGAGAGACAAGCTAGCAGGAAAAGGAGTTAGCAGGCACCGTGGACAGTGGGTTTAGACAGGACTTCACATGTTAGAGTAGACCTCTAAAGAGTATAATATAGCTCTGTATGAAATGTTTAAAGACGTGAAAAGAGAATTATAAAGATGAGGACACCATGAGTCAAGAATGACCAGAACTGCAAAAGAACCAAACGGAACTGTCAGAGATGGAACATACAGGGGCACTGGCTGGCTCAGTCAGTACAGCATGTGACTCTTGATCTCGAGCTCGTGAGTTTGGGTCCCCTTTGGGTGTAGAGATTACTTAAAAATAAAAAATAAACTTAAAAAAAAAAGGAAATGGAGGTGCCTGGGTGGGTCAGTCAGTTGAGCGTCCAACTTCAGCTCAGGTCCTGATCTTGTGGTTTGTGGATTTAAGCCCCGGATTGGGCTCTGTGCTAATAGCTTAGAGCCTGGAGTCTGCTTTAGCTTCTATGTCTCCCTCTCTCTCTGCCTCTCCCCCACTCTCACTGTCTCTCTCTCAAAAATAAATAAAACACTTTTTTTAAAAAAGGAAATGGAACATATAGTGGTTAAAATTTTTTAAATGGCTCAGTTTACATGTTAAACAGCATGTTAGACTCAAAGGAGAACTTTTGAACTGGAAGATGAATTTGCAGAAATTACACAGAATGCAAGACAAAAAGACCAGGAGATGGAAAATATAACAGATAATAAGAATATGGAGTATAGGGGTACCTGGGTGGCTCAGTTGGTTAACCGTCTGACTCTTGGTTTCGGCTCAGGTCATGATCTCGTGACTTCGTGGGTTCAAGCCCCACATGGGGCTCTGTGCTGACAGTACGGAACCTACTTGGGATTCTCTCTCTCCCTCCCTCTCTACCCTACCCCCACTTATGCTCTCTCTGTCTCTCTCAAATAAATAAAACATAAAAAAAAAAAAAGAATATAGAGGATAAAATGAGAAGACCTAATATATATTTTATATATATATATTGGATGATTGCCACAGTGTGGAACAATTGGAACCCACGGGCACTGTTAGTGGGGATGTGAAATGATGTAGCTGCTGTGAAAACCAGTATTGTTCTTTCTCCAAAAAATAAAAATAGAATTATCATATAATCTAGCAATTCCTCTTCTGGATATATACCTGCAAGAATTAAAAGCCAGGCCTCAAAGATACATTTGTACACCCATGTTAATAGCAGCGTTATTCACAATAGCTAAAAGGCTGCTAAGAGCAGCCCTAGTGTCCATCAGTAGACAAGTGGGTATGTAAAATGTGGTGTATACATACAATGGAATATTATTCAGTCTTAAAAAGGAAGGTAATTCTCACACCTGCTACAACATGGGTGAACCTTAAGCAAAATAAGCCAGTCACAAAAAAAAAAAAAAATACTGTATGATTCCACTTTTATAAGATGTATAGAGTAGTCAGGTCCATAGCAACAAAGTATAATGGTGGTTGTCAGGGGTTGGAGGGGAAGGGGGAATAGGGAGTCACTGTGTAATGGGTGTAGAGTTTCAGTTCTGCAAGATGAAAAGACTTCTGGAGATGGATGGTGGCGATAGTTGCATAACAGCATCAGTCTACTTAATACCACTGAAGGAAGCATACACTTAAGAGGGGTTAAGGGGCGCCTGGGTGGCTCAGTCGGTTAAACGTCCAACTTCAGCTCAGGTCATGATCTCGCGGTTCGTGAGTTCAGGCCCCGCATCGGGCTCTGTGCTGACAGGTCAGAGCCTGGAGCCTGTTTTGGATTCTGTGTCTCCCTCTCTCTCTCTGACCCTCCCCCGTTCATGCTCTGTCTCTCTGTCTCAAAAATAAATAAATGGTAAAAAAAAAAAAAAAATTAAAAAAAAAAAAGGGGGTTAAGATCCAGGATGCCTGGGTGGCTCAGTCAGTTAAGCATCCAACTCTTGATCTCAGCTCAAGTCTTGATCTCAGGGTCATGAAGTTCAAGCCCCGTGTTGGGCTTCACTCTGGATGTGAAACTTACTTAATAAAAGGCAGCGGGGGCTGGGGGGAGGGGTGTTAAGATGGTAAATGTTATGTGTATTTTACCACATTAAAAAATAACTAGGGGAAAAAAAGAAAAGATACTTAAAGGAAATGACAAAGTGACAGCCTGTGACTTCTCATTAGTAACACCAGAAGCCAAAGGAACGTGGAAGAGTGTCTCCAAACAACATAAAGAAGAGAACTGCTAACTGAGAATAGCGTGCCTGGCAACTTGGTCTTCCAAGAATGAGGATAGAATGAAGATCTCTTCCAATTAGAAGGAAAGCTGAGTTGGCCACCAAAAGTCCTGTACAAACGAAATGTCTAAAGGATGTGCTAGAAAAAAGGAAAATTTACCCCAGAGGGAAACTGAGGTATAAGAAGGAATTGTGAATAAGTGAAATGGTAAACATATACATGAATCTAAGCAAACATGATAAAATAACAATTTGTGGGATGTAAAAAAAATAGACAAATCTTAAGTACTAAGCAGCACCATATGTCATATATCAACAGCATATGACCCAGTTGGTTGCTTCTTAAAACACTTTCTTGACTCTCCTCCCAGGACAGCACACTCTCACCTTCTAGCTGCTCTTTCTCAGTGTTCTTTGTTCAACCCTCTCCAACTCCCCACCTCTTTAACAGTGGTGCACATCCAGCTCAGTCTTCGGGCCTCCTCTCACTTCTTTTACACCAACTCCTTTGGTGACTGTTGTAGCCCTATTCGAGCTGCTATAACAAAACACCAGCGACTGGGTGTTGTAGAAACAAGAGAAATTTCTCACAATTCTCAAGGCTAGGAAGTCCAGGATCACGGTGCTGGCAGATTCAGTGTCTGGTGAGAGCCCCCTTCCTAGTTCATAGATGGTGCCTTCTTACTCCGTTCTTACATGGTGGAAGGGGCTAGGGAACTCTCTAAGGTCCCTTTTATAAGGGCAGTAATCAATCACCTCTGAAAGTTCCCACCTCCAAATATCATTGTATTGGGCATTAAGATTTAACATACGAATTTTGGAAGGAGACAAACATGCAGACCACAGCAGTGATCTTTTCCATCGTGGGTTTATATTTAATACCATGATCTCTGCTTAGACCTCTGCTGTGAGCCTCTGACTCCTATATCCCATTGCTTACTCAGAGTTCCCACTTGGATATCTTAGCAGCCATCTCCGAGTTAACATGTCCAGAGCTGAGCTCTGGATGTTACTCCCCACACCTCTTCTCTTGCATATTGCCCCCAACTCAGTACGTATCACCTCCATCATCCTAGCTGCTCAGACCAAAATCCTGGAGTTGTACTTGGGCCATACTTCCTCTCATTCTCATTGGACAACCAGTCCATCAGCACATGTCTTTGGCTCTGTTGTCAACTACTGAGCACACCTCCACTGTTGTCACTGCCCTTTCACCCACCCCATCCTTCCCTGTGCTGCAGCCACCATAGTTCTGGAAGTTATTTTCTTCAAACAAATTGAAGAAATGAATGGCATATTTGGGATACGACGGGCAGAATTCCGAAGATGGCCTCCAAGATTCCCATCTCATGGTTTTTCAATCAGACACTACTCTAGGTACTGTTACGAAGGGATTTTGTAGGAGTAATACAAATCCCAAGGTAGCTGAGACCATAAGATACTAAGGGAGTTTTTTCTGGTTGGTGGCAGGAGAGGAAACATGAAAAGGACTTGGCATACCACCACTGATCTGAGGCTGGAGGGGCCATGTGAGGAGACCTCTGAAAGAGTGATCCCCTCCAGATCACCAGCAAGGAAATGGCAACTTCAGACCTACAGCTGCAAGGAACTAGAGTCTGCCAGCCACCTGAATGTTTTTTGAACAGATTCTTCCCTAGAGCCTCCAAATAACAGCCAGTGCAGACGATAACTGGGCTTCCACCTTGTGAAGATAAGAGCTGAGATCCTTGAGAACTTTGTGAGATAAGAGCTGAGAATTTTCCAGAACTGATGGAAGAGATGAATATACTTGTATCTCTAAGCAGGGAACTCTAACAGAGCTCGCCCAAACTCCTGACCTACAAAACTGAGAGAATAAATAGGTGCAGTTGTAAGCAACTAAGTAATTTGTTACACAGCAGTAGAAACTAATACAGAGGGCATATATAAAAATCACCTGTGGCGCACCTGGATGGCTCAGTCAGCTGAGCATCCAGCTCTTAATTTAGGCTCAGGTCATGATCTCACAGTTTCGTGAGTTCAAGCCCCACATCGGGCTCTTGGCTGTCAGTGCGGAATCTGCTTGAGATCCTCTCTCTACACCCTCTCTGTCTCTCTCAAATAAACTTAAAAAATAGATAAAAATCACATGTGAAGGCTGCAGTATTAACACGTGAGAAACACCGTTTTAGTTAATTCTTTGTTTTCTTCCACCAGACTGTTCCCAAACCCATTGCTCTGGAACCGTGTTTTGGCAACAAAGCTGCTGTCCTCTCTGTGTTTGTGAGGCTGCCTCGAGGGCTCGGTGGAATCCCTCCTCCCGGGCAGTCAGGTGCGTATGAAGGCCAGTGACAAACCCGAGAAGTGTGAACTTGGGTGTAGAGGCGACAGTGAACAGTAGGCTCATGCCTACCTCATGTCATTGTAAGGATTCAGCAAGATGATCCCATTGTGCTTGGTGTTCCCTAAACTGTCTTTCCTGAGGTCACGGTTCTTTCCCAGGGATGATCCCAGAGTTCCCTCCCTGCACCAGCTCCCTCAGCCTCTCTGTGGTGTTGATGCTTCCGGCCACACCTTCCCTTGCTGCAGTGTTTTGCTCAGCTCTGTCTCTGCCACCCCTCTCTTGTCTCTTTTTCCCTTACTCAGCCTTGAATGCAGGACGTCCCCCCTCCGTCCATGCGTTCTTCCTCAGTCATCTTACCTACTCTCATGGCTCTCCTCCAAGCTGGACACTCTCAGATTGGTATTTCTAGCATGACTCTTTTTCTTTTGCTTTTTCACTCTGTTTCAAATATAAGGCAGAAATAGCAATTATAACAACTTAAAGGAAGTTTTTAGAAATGTACTCATAATTGTACCATCCAACACCCAACTATGTTCATTGTCCTCTTTCCTTTCCAGCCCTGACCAGCAACTTTGTTGAAATGATTGTATAGATCTAATTTTTTCTTCTTCTTTTTTCATACAACTCATAAACATTTTTACAGATTACTACATAACATTTTACCAGTGTCTTCTATGCAGTTCTATCAAGTATAAATCATAATTTCGATAAATATCCTCTTATCAAACACTGAGATATGGAATACAGTTTTGGAAAAATCGTGGAGTACTTTGGAGGGATGCCTCAGACAATATGCACAATATGTTTTACACAGCTTTTAATTGAAATGATGGGGGTCAGGGTTGCCTTAGCCAAAGAAAGCCTTATGTCTGTGATAAAAGTGTGTCCCAGAATCCTTGCCCAGCCCCTGAGCTCCACAGCCCCCCAACTGTAGCCCTCAAATTCAGAGGCGCCTCCAGCCACGCTTTCAAAATGGTTTCTGGGTCTTCATGAGGAAGGCCTTTAGGCATGATCAGGCCAGGATTTGTCATCTTCATAGGGTAACAGCTTGATTTGCCCTCACCTAGGGATGTGAGTTCAGCTCCTAACTCGGCTTTACCTGTGTTGAGGGTAGAATGACCCATTAACCTGAACTCTGGAGCGTGGTCTCCTGCTGCATCCCAGCTCAGCAGACTTGGCCTGTGCTCCCTAAGAGCAAGGCCCTGACTGCAGTAGGGAAGTGACAGGCTTGTAGTACTGTGGCCTTTTCTGCCCTGCCCTTTGCCTGATAGACCCCATCCTGTTCAACTCCTGATGAAAGCCTGCACACCACCTGAGACCCACCCCAAGTGAGCCCATCCCTGCAACCTCTTCTGTACTCCCAATTTTAGATGGCTCTTCCTCAGGACTCTGAGAGTACCCAGCTCTGCCTTTGCTAGAACAATGTCACTGCTGTGGATTCCCCAAGCGTGCCAGGCACATGCCTCCATTTTATAGGCTCAGTGAAGTGGAGTGACAAGTGGCACTCCCGTGGCTCCTGAGAACCTCAGCAGAGCACTGAGCCTGCACTGGCTTGTTCACATGCACGGGGAACCCAGCTCCCAGTACAGAAAGGAGAATGGAACCACTAGTCCCTAAAGCACAGGTGGTAGAGGTGGTGGGGTGATGAGCCAGGCACTGTTCTAAGATTTTTACGTGGATTCACTCAGTGACTCCTCACACAGGCCCTGTACTGCTGTTGTCCCCATTTTGCAAATGAGAAAACTGAGGCAGTTAAAGAACCTTGCTTATTCCAAAGCCTGGCCCCAGAATGTGTCCTAACCTGTGTCATAGGATAGATACAAAAATAACCAGTGTTGCCTGAGTTATGTGGAATGAATCTGAATTTACTCAAAAAGAGTGCTGCTTTTTCTTGGCACCCTTTTTGGAGGCCAGCAGGAAAAATTTACCACTTAAAGCACGGCTGCAATCTTATTTAAATGCTCCAACTGCCAAGCAGAGTTCTTTGCTTCATTGATCTACTGAACAGCATGCTACATCTTTTGTGTAAAAAGTAGGGAGGGGAGAACAATATGTATTTGTATTTGCATCAGTAAATCCTGAAAGAATATATACAAACTAATGAAAGCAGAGCTCGGATGGAGGGAGGTGGGAGGCACAAAGCGGAAGGAAGACTTTTCCCTATATGCTTTACTTATTTGTTTATTGCACTCCAAGAATGTAAAAAAAAAATTTTTTTTTTAATTATTTTCAAAAACAAAGCAAGCTGCTCCTTAACACGTGTTCACGGTGGGCTCTCCCCAGGTCTCGCAGTGGCCAGCGCCCTGGTGGACATTTCTCAGCAGATGCCGATAGTGTACAAAGAGAAGTCAGGAGCCGTGAGAAACCGGAAGCAGCAGCCCCCTGCGCAACCTGGGACCTGCATTTGAGGCTGGGCCAGGGACTCTCCGTGAGTGAGCGAGCCAGGTGTGGCGTGCCAGCGCCGTCTGCAGGGAGGGGGCAGGCGGGGAGATGCTGTGCGAAGCGGGCCGAAGACTGGAAACCCTCGAAACATCTGACTCCTCTGCATGTTCACAAGCTTTCTTTGCCGGTTTCTCCCATCTGTGCTCCAGCATCTAACCTTTTACTTTTGCATAGGACATCACTGATTTAATTGCAGGTCCAGGGGTGATCCAGTTGTTGCTGGAGGAGGCTGGGGTATAGAGCCAGTGAGGGAGCTGGGAATGACACTCAGGTTCACTTGTGGAAAACTGCTCTTGGGGCCGTCTCAACTTGCAAAAAACAAAAGATGTAGTGTTTACAAGTAGACATTCACCATCCGTCGTTCTTGAACGTGGTCTTTTAAAAATTAGTCAGATGAATGAATTTGTCCTCATCTGAAGCCTGCTATCTTTTTTAAAAGATGTGCTACTTATTCTTGCACGATGTAGGCAAATCTCTCTCTTCCAGGGAGTAGCTTTTTTCTAGTTGAGAATTAACAATGGTCTGGCTCTTTTGAATCATATCAAACTAAGGTAGAAGGGAGCTATTTTAAATGTCAAGGTCAGCAGTGTTACTTAGAATGTAAACTGATGTAGTAGGTAGTTTTCTATAGCAACTTGATTAATTTAGTCTTAATCCATTTGAAATTTTCTCCCTCTGTCTCTCTTTCTCTTCATCTCTCTCTCTCTCTTCCTCTCTCTCTCTCTCTCTCTCTCTCTCTCTCTCTCTCTCTCACACACACACACACACACACACACACACACACACACACACTAAGTGCCTAGACTTTAAATAGATCTAGCAATTGGAAAGTTGGTAAGCCTGTGTTTTTACATAATTGCATTCCTACATTCTTACAAAATTTAAATAGCTACCATTGGCAATCTGCTGTTTTTCTAAAATCTGATTTGCAGCCAGGGAAAGAATTTTCTCACCCCAGGGAACGTTTAACCTAGCAGCAGGGACTGAGAGGAAAGCGGAAGTGACCAAACTGTGAAAGTTCCTGTTTGTGTTGTCATCAAAAGGGGCCCTAAATAAGGTGTGGTTCTCGTGTGCCCCCTGCCCCTCTCCCCAACTCTAGGCCTGATGTTTGCTCCAGCCCTTCTGGCCACTCCTGCCAGGACACCACAGAGGAAGGGACTCGTTCATGTTACACGTCTCCCTTGAACAGAAAAGAGCATGACAGCACTTGGGACCCCTGCACCTAAAAGCAACAGTGTGTTCCTGTAGCCTGCTCAAAGATGGTGGGTCATCCTCAGGCTGCTGGTGGAATCGCATGCCCAAAGCCTGGAGAAGGACCTGGGATTGTTTGCCCGTTCTTCTCCGGGAGAGGCTCAGCCCAGCTCTCCCATCCTCCTTCCCAGACCTGGGTGGTGGCTATGGGCGGGGCAGTGACCACTGTGGATGATGAAAAGCACATGGAGGAAATGGATGAGGAGGAATAACTATGCCAAGTGGAAAGTGACCAAATTTAAGTGGGGTAGGGCAGTCCTGCTCTTCTCCCCAGGCCACTGCCTGGGTGTTGTGTTGTCCCTGTGTATGGTGCTCTGTATTCTGGCATTATGCAGCAGCCTCCCCAGGTCTGTATTCTGCTTCAAAACTTTGGAGTTCTCTGACATTACCCCATAGGGATGGACCTTTAGACGACAAAATGCTCAAGTTTGTGAATTTGGAGAAATTAATACTCAAAAGGGCAAAGACTGCAGCATCTCACCTTTAAATGCAGTGCCTAGAGCAGGAGTGCTGTGTCTTCCCCAGCACCAACCCCTCACCCACGAAGAGCTGCCTGGAAAGATGTTTTCAAGCAAGTCGAACCATAAAACACTGTCTGATGCACAAAACACCTCTACTTTGAGACTTGTCTCTCAAAAAGCTGCTTCTTCACATCATTGGTAAAGAGCAGACAATTCTAGAAAAGACCCCTTCTCTTCCAAGCTTCCCACATCCCTGCTCCACACCACAGCACCCACAGAGCCTGCCACAGAGTGGCACTTTACCCCTATAATTGCCATGAGGCCTCTTGGCCAGAGAGAGGGAAGCCCCTGGAGAGGGACCTCCCATAAGGAAAATCCTTGTTTGTTCGAAGGACCAGTGTTTCTTTGGCCAAAGAAGTCTCTTCCCCATGGGTTTCCAGGCCTTGAAATAACATGTACTGTGTCCCTTAGCCACCTGGATATTTTATTTTTTTCTAGAAGATAGTTTATTTTTTAAAAGGAGCAAGTGATGTTTAATTTTGCTCCAACAGTGGAGAAACAGCTGAATCCACCTGCTTCTCCTTTGCAGTCAAGAGCAAAGAACTTCCTCCAGACTCAGGCCAGAGGAAGGGAGTGGCAGGAGAAAGAGGCAGTCAGCTTAGGAGCCAGTTACCAGGAGGGAATCATCTGGAACTTCAGAGAAATGCCTGCGTGTCACAAGAGAGCCTGTATATAAGTTAAAATTGTCATGAAAACATCGATGTTGCACTTGTACATAATTATACAGTAGTGTCCAGAATGTTCATTCAGAGTGTACATAAAACAAAAAACTATGTTAATGTATTTTTATTAAATGTAACGGTGTCTGAGTTTTACCTAGTATATTTTTGTGCCACATACTGAATATCCAAGTTTGAAGAAGTCCTCTCGTTGGGCCCTGATACATTGATAACAAAGCCAAAAAGGCACCCCCATCATGCCAGTGTGTCCAAACGCATCTGGTACTAATTGGACGACTCTAAAACAGAAATTGTCAGTACACAGAGGAGAAATCGGGCATTGAGCCCATTTAAACAGCATTGTGTGAGGAGACGCAAAGGCAGCAGGAAGGTCGCTGTCACTGTTGTTGGCTCTGCAAGTGCATCATGAATCTTTCTGTTAGCCTCTTGGTGCTGTGCTTGGCCAGCAATGACCCATCTTGTCCTGAGGACTGTTTCTCTTGGTCTCTAAGTTCAAAGACTATATCAGATTTTCCAAAAAGGGGTTTTCCAGGATGTATCTGTTTGGTCTAAAATTTTAATGACCACTTCCCAGAACCATGGTTTCCTATACTGAAAACTGGGGGTGGGAGTAGGGTGGCTAGTTCATTGATAAATAATTCCTGTTCCCTCCTGGAGAATTGCACACCCCCTGGCCTCCTGTCTGCCCCCTACTCCTGCACACACACAGTTTGGGGAGAAGTCTGCACTTCCTGTGAGATCACCTCTAAAAGGTGGGAGGAGTTGTGAGCTAACCTGGAAGAAAAGCAGCCCTGGACAGAAGACTGTCAGCAACAGGAAAATACCAGAACTTGTGTGGGTGAGGCCCAAAGTGCAATATTGCGGACACACCAGGAAGTCTGGGGCGGACGGATGAGAAGACCAGAGCACTATCGGTAGGAAAAAGGCATGTTCCCTTTTCAGTGCATCTCTGTCAACTCAACGGAGTGTATCTGGGGAGAGGGTGGAGACTCACTTCCTTGGGTGCTGGTGTCATTTTTGAGAACACCTTTGATCCTTTAGTTTCTAACATCCATCCACCCATTCAGTGAATATTCACTAAGCACTAACTAACAACCTAAGCTAACACTAGGGCAGTGACCAAGATGGAAAAGAAGCTTTGTGGAATTAACAGCAAAACCCAGCTCAAGCCCCTCATCCCAAGAGACCTCTCCTCGTGGCAGTTCCTGTGAGAATTGGCCACCCTGAGGACAAACCCAGGAAGGCAGGGGTCTGTCCTCAGGCCGTGCACCAGCTCTCAGTCTGAAATGTTTGCCCAATTTACCAAACCAGGAAAATCACCATGATGGCAGGCCCGCCAAGAGACATTTCCCCGGAATCGTTCAAACTCCTAAGCACCCTCACCTGCAGGGAGATGGTTTGAAGTGGAGAGGAAAACTGGCGCCTTCGCTTTCAAAGGCAATAATGGAATCGACTTTCAGTAACTGAAATTTGTGCACAAAACATTCTAAACACTAGTGAAGCCTGTTTTGTTGAACTAATTCTGGCTCTGGAAATGTTTTTGTTTTATAGGTATTTACGGTTATTGTTTTGGGGGGTTTTTTTGTTTTTGTTTTTGTTTTGTTTGTTTGTTTGTTTGGGTTTGGATTCAAGCTTAGTTTGTTAATATGTATAATTTAGCATCTATTGCACTCATGTAAATATGGAGTAAGTATTGTAAACTATTTCATTGCTGGGGACTGTGGGTGTTATACATACATTTAGGACTGCAATTTTTTGGTATTTTTTGTATTGTAAAATAACAGCTAATTTAAGCAGGAACAAGAGAATTAAGGGAGGTCTGTGCATTTTAAACACAAATGTGAAGAACTTGTATATAAACAGAAGTAAATACTATAATACAAACTTCCTTCTGAAATAAAAGTAGATCTGGTAAAAATGTGGTTTTTGCTCTGAGTGTTTAATTTTGAGTTTGTTTTATTTCATTTATTTTTACAGTTTGGTCATTAGAACCTTAAGAAAAGGGAAACAATGTTTAAGATGGTTACCAGTGTTCAGACTGTCTCAGAGGCAGCACTTGGCATTCAGTGAAGGTAAAGGTGTAAAGTCAGCAGGGTGGGCACCTCAGACACCTGTTGGGATGAAGGAGGTACAGAGAGCCCCACACAGCTTGTGAGCAGACTCCCAACATCCCCACTGTAGCCTGTGTTGCCCTTGAAACAGCAATGCTGGGGAGGGAGAATGGTGGGGGGAGCAGCTCTGCCCTGGCACGGGGCGGGTCTTGGGTTGGGCACAGCCCACGCGGAGGCCAGAGCCACCCAGCTGTCCTTGATCTCTCACCTTCTCATTCTCTCGCGGGTTCCTGAATGTTTAGGTTTTCCAAACTGCTAAATCTCAGGTATGCCGACAGGTTGAGGACTCCACAGCCACATTGTTGTCCTCGGTTTGAATTTTTGATGTTCTTTCCATCCACAAAGCTTTGTCTGTGAGTGCGGCTCCTGTGCTTGGGGCAGGGTCAGAACAGTGCACTTCGGCACCCTGGTGTGGAGTGCAGGAGCCCTAGAAGGATGAGATCAGCATGAGGGGAGTTGAGAACATCAGAACGTGGCTCAACATGGTTCACATAGGAGAGGGTGGGTGAGGCACCAGGCCTGGCCAGCCCACCAGAACTTGGGTCTGGGCTGGGGAGGTACATGGTTGGGCTTGTGGCCAATGCCAGGTTGGAGAAGACCTTGAAACTATTCTAGGGGGAGGGCTGTGGGTGCCACCAGCTGCTTAAGACAGGATGGAATCCTGTGAGCGTGTGGTGTTATGGCAGAGGCCATGCTGTGTGTTCACCACACCTGTTAGATTTTGCTATTGGACCCACAGGTTAGGTGGGGGACCATACACTGAGCTGTGGCCAGAGAAATGTTGGAGTAAGTGATGGACACCAGTTCTAAACTTGGTCCATTCAGTGTTCCCACGTCGGACTCCCTAGAGGTCAGGTGCCAAAGATGTTGGAAGGCACGTGGGTCCCTGAGTCACCAAATAGAGGCAAGCCACTTTAAAATGCATAGCTTTGGCTTACGTAGTGGCCAGGTGGCAGGCAAGGAGAGAACAGATGGCAGCAGCACAACAGCCGGGATCCCTGGCAGGTAGTGGGAAAACATCTGGTAAGGCTGTTAAGTTCGACAGCTTGGAAAGCAGTCTGCGTGGCTACTGAGTTTTTAGCTCAGAGGGAAGAAGGTCAAGAAAACCAGAATATGGTATGTGTTGATTAATATTGGCTGCTTCTGGCAAGGCATCACAAGAAAGAGTTGACTTCTAGAATTAGCCAGTTTATAGGCCAAAGGGAAAAGTGTGGAGAATCCTGAAATCCAGGGTCTTGTAGTGTTAGAAAAGCCAACTCATCTTGCTTCTGGTCTCCAAACAGTAAGAGGTGCTCATGATCAAGAGACCCAGTAAACCTTGGCCTCCATGAGTGGGAATCAGGTGGAGGCTGTGGTCTTCCTGCTTGACCCTCAGAACCTCAAGGGCAACATTTTGAGGGTGAGGCATGTGGATAAGGAAGCAAAGATATAAAGCCAACTTGAAAACTACATCCAGGAAAGAACCTGGAAATGTCATCACTGACCCTGGACCTGCCTGGGAAATAAAAATATAGGCTTTTGAGGGATAATTATGTTGCCTAAGAAACCGTTAGCCTGACCCTTACAAATGAAAACAACCAAGCAGCACTGTGACTGTTGAGGAAGCCTTCAATCAGAACTACCTGCAAGCAGATCATTGTAGAAGCTGTGTCTGAGGGCACACACCCAATGCCACCCGAATGTGGCCCCAGGAACAGATAGGAGCTCTTGTCAGGGACTTCTACCACAAGGCAGGGCCCCCAGAGGATTTCAGAATCACTGCACGTCTGCCATCCTCCTTCCTGCGTGAGGGTGTCTTTCCCTGTCCTGCCAGTGTCTGCTCGCCAGACATTGTGTACGGACCAGGGATTCCAGTGAACAAAACAGACCAAAATCCCTGTCCTTGAGTTTACCATGCAGCTGGGGAGACAGATAATGAATACAGTGTCAGACGGTGAGTTCTGTGAAAGTACCAATGGGGTAGGGGGCAGAAAGTACAGGGGGCCAGGTGCTCCTTTACATAAGAGAGGCAAGGGAAGGTCATTCTGACAGGTTAACAGCTGAGCAGAGAGCTGAATGAAGGAGGGAGCTGGCACCTGGATGTTTGGGACAAGGGCATTCAGAAATAGAGGGGGGCAGTGGGTGCAGAGGCCTAGAGGGAGAGCAGGCCTGCTGGGTCTGTGCTGTTCTGAGGCTGCCGGAGCAGTTAAAACAAAGCGGGCTACCCTAGCCGTGGCAGGAGCTGGGCCTGGCCGGGGCCTGTGGGGCACGGTTCTCAACTGGCACAAGACATTTGGGAAACAGGTGGGGGTGATTCTGGCTATCGCATTGCAGGGGGAGGCGCTGCTGTGATTTCGTGGGTGAGCCTGAAGGTGGCCATCCTGTGACACGTGGGATGGCCCCACCCGGGCCAAGAACTGACCCACCTCCCACTCTGTGTTTAAATGTCTTGCTCGATATTTGTGGAGATGAGGAAATCTGTTCCTAATTATTTTAGTGTAGACGTCAACCCTGTTGCAACCACAAGGATTCGAGAGCTGGTTTGATACAGTCTCGTTTTCCCGGAAATCAAACTATTGGGTAAAATCAAGGGAAGACCAAACCTTGTTTTCTTCAAAACTTTACCCAGAACCGGCCATCATTCTGGAAAGTTCTGTCAGCAGTGGCAGCATCACTCTTGGTATCTGAGTCCCCAGCCCCACCTACACATGTGTAGGCTGCATGTGAACAGACACACCCTGCAGCCCTCTGTTACTAGGTGTGTGACGCCTGACAAGAATCCCCTCCTATCCTGTGTCGCCAACACGGGAAAAGGACCAGACCAGGTGACCTGTCGGTTGTGTGGAGCGTAGTTGCTCTGTCTCCTTTCACGGGCATGCCAGGCTCCCTGGCAAGTTGCTGTCCAGTTGGGGGGATGTCTCCTGGAGCCTCACGTGGCCCCTGTCCTGCTTCTCTTGAAGTCTCACCTGTGTCCCCACTTCCTGTAAAAACGAGCAGCTGCTGTGAGTTTGGCCCTGCCTGACTCGACTGGAGTGGGGGATGCGCGGGGAGGGTGGAGGTGAGCAGCATGCAGTTTCCACATCAACCCTGCACCTAGACAACAGGCTCCAAGCCAGACTGCGCATTCATGAGCCGTGAAGTTTCCACCAATAAATCCACGGATGCTCCTAGCACCTGCCTTTCTGCCTGACCCCACCCCGCACCCCCAGCCACCTGCCAGCTAGAAGCTCAGCGTTGACAACGGCTAGCAGAGGCCCAGTCACAGGGATAAGGCCAGGGCCAGGACCGTAGTGTCCCCAAGTGCACATGAAAGAGTGACAGCAAGCAGGCTACCTGGAAGGACATGGAGGCCAACACTCAGATATGGACCAACAAGGCAGGACCTGTTCCTGGTCATGGGGCGGGGCACAGCTGGACTCAGCCTTGAGGCATTTGGCCAGACTTTTTCAGGTAGAAGTGACAAAAACTGAACTCGGACAACTCTTGGTTTCCTGGGACCACTGTAACAAATTCCCCAACTTGGGTGGCTTCAAATGGAAATTTTATTCTCAATTCTGGAGGCCAAAAGTCTGAAATCACAGAGTTGGTGGGGCTCTGCTCCTTCCAGAAGTTCCATGGGAGAACCCATTCTGGTGGACACCAACACTCCTTGGCTTGTGGCCACATCACTCCCATATCTGTCTTTACATTGTCCTCTCTTCCATGTGTATCCAGTCTCCCCCGCCTCTCTTGTAAGGATGCATTTACGACCCACTCTGATAATCCCAGGTAAGCACCTTCTGTCCAGATTCTTAATCACATCTTTTGCTATATTAGGTAACTTTCACTCTTTAGCCTGCATCTAAGGTAACGTTCACAGGTTCCAGGGCTTAGGATGCAGACATATCTTTGGAGCCACCATTCAGCCCCTTACAGCAACAAAACCCTTGGAAAGTCTACTGGCCCAGGGGTGGCAAGATGGTGACCTTTGTAAGCCACAGCGCCTGGTCCCCTCCTCTTGGCTTCTCTTTTCAGAGCTGCCTGGGTCCGTGCGCCAAATGGCTTCAAGCCTCCCACAAGGGAATCTTCACTCTGAGGAAGAACAGACAGCCAGGCAGCAGGAACCCCGTGACCTTCCATTTTCCCACTGCACCCAGTTAGGAAGCCTCTTTTCCAAAGCACATTGTCTGATGTTAAAGCGGCTCCATTTGCTTAAAGGCTGTGCCTGAGTTGGGGAGAAGTACCGAAGGAAGACCGCCAGCTTCCGTGGAACAGTGCCACTGTTTGCAACGAGGTTCTGCTCTTTTTTATCTACCCAGTCTTCCAAAAGGTGTGTGTGCCTGTATTTTACTCTAATTGTCTGAGTGAAAAAAATGAAGTGATAGGGGCACCTGGCTGGTCTAGTCAGGCGAGCATGTGACTCTCAATCTCGGGGTTGTGAGTTCGAGCCCCATATGCAGTGTAGAGATTACTTTTATCTTTAAAGGATTTTTTTTTTAGTGTTTTGTTTATTTTTGAGAGAGAGAGACAGAGTATGAGCAGGGGAGGGGCAGAGAGAGAGACACACAGAATCTGAAGCAGGCTCCAGGCTCTGCGCTGTCAGCCCAGAGCCCGACGTGGGGGCTCGAACTCATGAACCAGGAGTTCATGACCGGAGTCGAAGTCGGACGCTTACCAACTGAGCCACCCAGGCGCCCCAAGATTACTTACATTTTTAAAAACTTAACAAAAATGAAGTGACACAGTTTAACACACACTCACATACAGCCAGTCATTTAGCAGATATTTAATCCTCCATTTGGATCACCATATGCAGTCTTGGTGAATAGACTGCTCTGCCTCAGCTCCGAGCACACACAAACACCCCGTCTCTCCCCAGCCCACATACAGGTGCGCGTTCCCATGCAGGTGAAGATGGTCGAGAACATTCCTTCTTCGTAAACAGGGTGGACTCTGAGCTTCACTCTGCCCAACACTCCTCCTTCCCCGCCCCCACCCCCCCCCACCCCCCCGCCTTAGAGAACTGTGCTTCCCATTTCATGTGGTCTTTGTGGGCTGATGTCACTCCCCAGCCACTGGAAGGGGCTTATAACCCACACTGGGCCCACCAAGGTCCTGCCTGGCTCAGCCCATGAATGATGGGTAAAAGAGGTACCTATCTCTGCTGAGATTCCTAAAAGGAGAGACTAGATCTGCAGCTGCTGATGGCATTCTTACCCACCCTGCAGTGAGAGCCTGCCTGACTACAAAGGGAAGCTATGCACAGACCAACAAGTGCACCATCACTTGAAACCCTGGAGACAGCTGTGCCTGATGCCCAGATTGCTCAGGTATATACCCAAGCAGGTTTGATTTGTGTTTGGTTCCAATAAGATTACTGGCTGAAGCTGGAAGGCTGGTTGATAGCTGCCACGTGTGGTGTCTGTGGGTTTGTTGTGATTGCTAAACATACGGTCTCAGAACCAGTGGCTCTTTTTCTGGTCAGGACAGCCCAAAGCCTGGGCTTTGTTGTGATCTGTGCTTAACCCTTTTGTCTTAGGTGATGTTCTCCAGAAGTTCAGCCTAAGATGGGAATTCTCAGGCCATGATTTATCAGAGTGAGTACCTTCAGGGGAACCTCTTAGGGAGGCAGGAGCAGGCAGGGGAAAGCACTAAGTTAGGATGTGGTCTCAGCTAGGATCTAGCTTCAGCCTGATCCCCCACAGGGAGTTCTGGGGCATGAATGTTGCACAGAATTGTCCCCCCACCCCAAGGCTGCCGTCCACCTTACAGAACAGAATATAACCCTACAGGCATTTCTTCTAGAGAAGGGAACAACTGTGAGCTGTGTTAACATCCAACATTCCCCAGCAGCTTGGCCAGAGAGGGCTCTGAGCAAGGCACCAACAACATGCACTTCAATCTGTTTCACGGCCCCTGACAAGCCTCAGGGTTTGAGAAGGAGCAGGCCAGAGACTCTGTAACCCTTAACTCATCAGGAGTCTCCAAGCTCTTGAGGAAGAAGGAAGTGGGCAGAAGGCTTAGTATTTGTCCCCCATTGTTCTGCCTTCTCCTCCCCAAACACCTTTGCAGAACTGCAAATCAACACAATCGTTTGGCATATGCTGGGTCCACACATGGGTACTTGTGAAAACTTCTATGATAAATTTCCCTAGGCTCCAGCAAAGAATCCGACTCTTCATATGGACAGGAGCAGGCAGAATATGTGGAAACAAAAAAGCAATTAGCACCACTCCAAAGTTGTCTGTCAGGTCTGGGCTCTGTGCACACTGAGGAGGGGGTCCCCTAAGTGATCCTGGGACTCCATGGCACCCCAGAGGTGGTAGTAACAATCAGAGACTACGTTTGGCTGCAAATAACAGATGTCTGTGGAGAAATTGGCTTAAACAAACTAAAGGTATTTTTCTCATACAGTGAAGTCTAGAGGGAGGCAGATGGGGGCTGGTACAGTGACTCCACAATGTCATGTGGCTTCATCTTCAAAATGGCACCAATGTCCCCAGGCACTGTCATCAAGTTCTGGGGAAGAAGAAGGGAGAGGATGCTAAAAGCTGAAGGGACCAGTCAACAAATCAGTTCCGTTTCAAGAGCTCCCCTGGAAGCCTCCTCACCTGTGGCTCCACTTGTGGCCAGGACTGTGCCACATGACCACCTCCTAGCTGGGAAATGTAGTTTTCAGTATCTGAGTACGAGCAGAGAAGACAAGTCAACAGAAATTTCTGCCACTAGGATCTAATAGTTGATTCAGTTTGGCATCCCTAGGTGAGCAAATGTAGTCCAGATTGTTTCTGAGGACATCTGAAGTCACAGACCAGCAGAGGCATACCCTGTGGCTGACCTTGGTCTCCAGGCTCCCAAGACAGATCACATGAAAGTCAGGCCAGTCTCAGTGCATGTGGTTTATTGAGTTTTGGATGTCATTCATAGTGCTAGGTTAAGCCATGGGGAAGATGGCTATACAACCAGTGCAATGCAGGGGACTGGACTGTCACTCCAGGTGGTGCCCACCAAGCAGCATATCATGGATGGGAAGAACTTTGCCAACATAAGTCATGGGGCATAGGTGGCTATCATGATGGGGGGGGGGGGTGCCTCACTAGGACAGTGCCATGAAAGGCTGCAGTGTTAAAAGTTTTGCCTAAACGTCTGTTCAGATGTACTCCTTAGGGCACGTTATGTTTGAAGAAGCTAATGAAATCTCTTAGAATTCTGGGAATCTGGATGGTTTCTGACCTCTAGGTGATCTGGAGTCCCAGTGAGGCCTCAGCAACACAGGTGACCCCCCCCCATCCCTATCTTGTGGGAGAACCCAACTGTTCCAAGGTCAGTGGAGAAAGGGACCTATAACCAAGAAACCCACAAAAAGGGAAACCAGGGGCTTTGCATCAGACCCTCAACCCACATCCCTCACTCTAGGGGACAGGCACACAGGGTGTGCAGACCTAAAAAGGGCAGTGGGCTGAGAGCACTGGGGCTAGCTTGGGAGGCACACCAGTCCAACTTCAGTGGGGCAGTAGGGTGCAGATGTGGCCCTGTACCCCAGGCAGGATGGGACAGTGATGTCCAAGGTCTGCTGTCCTGGTCAGAGCAGGGGCTGGAGAGCCAGGATAGGGAGCATGGGGAGCAGGTTGCTCCCAACCAGGAGCCCATCTGTGGAGGACACCTTTGGGGTGCAAGGACAATGTGGACTTGAGGCAGAAGCTGGGTTCTGCTCTCTGCCTCCACCACCCCCATCCCAGGCCATTCATGCCTCCATTTAGGCCCACCAGCTCACCATCCCCTCCCTTACACCTACTTGCAGGAGGCTATTCTCGGGGTCCTGGTGGACATCTAGCTGGTCCTGCAGGATTACTGGCCACCCACCATCAAAGGCCTGTATGGCACCATCTATGGAAGGAAGGGACGCAAGGTGGGCTTGGCTGGGAAACCCTAGCACAAGGCTCAGTTCCTCTGGGACAGAGACCTTTGGCATCCTGCAGTGGGATGGGTGGATAGGACGTCTGCAGGGACTGGCTTCTGGAATGGAAGGTGCATGACAAGGAATAACAAAATAGAGACACCTGTGCTAATAGTGCCTTGCAAACTGTCGTCCTCACAAGGGTGACAATTATCAGCCCCATATTATAGATGGGCACAAGAGGACAGGGGAGATAACTAACTAACTCTAGACTGGTAAGTGGCAGAATCGGACTTCACGCTCAGGCCACCCAGTTATTCAGACCCAAAAAGCAAGATCATCAGTGGAGGCGCTGGCATTCCCGGAGTAGGGGGGAACCACCTCAGAAGTGGCAGAAGCAGGAATTTCTCTTCGTTCCATTACAGGAGCTCTGAAACTTGTTTTGACTGCCTCCTCCCTCCGGCCTGAAGGGTCACCAGCCTAGTCATCACTAAAATTCTACCTTCGTCTGTGACCTTGTCTTCGAGACAACTGGGTAAGGGTTTCTTCAGGGGCGAGTCAGCAGCATAGGGGTGTGCAGCTGCGTGGCTGCTGCAAACGGCCTCCGTTTCCTCACCTCTAAACTTGGGAAGGGGCATGTCTGCGCCGCCCCGCCCAGGGCCCCTCACCCAAGCATTGGTTCCTGGTGAAGAGCCCCCGGAAGGCTTCGCACTCCTCACGCCGGTTTCCGCTGGCTCCGCAGTCGCACCAGGGCGCCACGCGCGCACTCGCGTTGTCCACGTAGTTGGGGGTGATGGCGGTGCCTGCGGGGACCCCGAAGACGGGGTAATCGGCCCACTCAGGCGCGGGCATCCCCGGGAGAGCCCCGCCCGCGCCCGGGTCCCCGCAGTGCGTACCTACGAGGCCCGCGAAGGCGCGCAGGCAGCGGGGGGCTTGGTCCTGCAGGCAGCCGTCGGGGGCGCTGGGGGCGGGAGCACAGGAGGCCTGGAAGGCCAGGAGGCGGGGCCTGCGCGGCGCGGCGGGAGGGCCGTGAGCGGGAGGCCCCGCCCTGCCCCGCCCAGTCTCCGCCCGGCTGCTCCCCACACCCCTCTCACACCTGCAGACCTGCCCCGCTCCCTCCCACACCCTGCAGGCACCCGGGGACCCGGACCCGCCCGGCCGCCGTCTCATTCCACCTAGTGCCCGCACCTGCAGACCCGGCTGTGCTCGCAGGCGTCTAAGGGTGCGAGGCAGGAGGGCGGCGCCGGGCCGGGGCCCGAGAAGGCGCAGGCGGGCACGAAGGTCTGGCGCCTGCGCTCGGCGCACGCGGCGTTGACGCACGAGCAGAAGAGCAGCGCGTGGGTGAGAGCTGGTGGCCCGCGGGCGAAGAAGCGGCGCAGGGCGCGGCGGCAGCGGGCCTGGGGGCAGCCCCCAGCCGCGGCCCGACCCAGGCACTGCGCCACGTACTCGGTGCGCAGCCGCTGGCACCGCGCATCAGCCGTGCACGCCTCGGCCGCATCCAAGCATCGGTTCCGTCCGGCCGAACTCGGCGACCCTAGTGGAGGAGCGGGCAGCTGCTGTTCTCGCTGAGCCCTTATCAGTACACTTCACCTCCGCCCTCTGGCCACGCCTTCTGAAGATGCAGGGCGCTAGGAGCCCAAAGGGGCAGAGTGTGGTTCGGTGGCGTGACCGCCTGGCACTGACTGGCCTTCTGCCGCGGGGATGGGCGGCGGTGGGCTCTGGGGAGTCCTGCAACACGTCAGGGATGGATGGGACGCACCAAGGCCTGGCTTCCCCCAGGCGCTGAGGCCCAGGTACCACTCCTTCCCCAGAATGGCCACACCCGTTCAAAGGGGTGTCCACCTGACAGTGGAAACAGAGCAAGGCTTCTGGACACTTGGCTAAAGGACATTTATCAGAAATGGCGTTGAAGGCAGTGGCTGCTCCTCTGACACTCTGGGACACCTGAGCTTTCTCCCTTTCCTCTACTCCTCCCTTCCCCAAGGAGAGCCTTGGAGTGAGTGTATAGGTGTCTGATGCTCCCTGCTTCCAGACCTTCTCATGCGCCTCCTTCTGTGCCTTACCGCGGGTGTCTCCCCGCCTCAATTCCCTTCTGATGCTCCCTTCTCGCCCATCTAACTAACCCCTGCTGGCCCATGAGGGCTCTGGCTTCTCCCAGTCCCTCCACTCCCCACCAGCCAGGCAAAAGAGGGATTCCCTGAAAGGGCTCGGTCCCTGGAAGGCCCACTTAGGCCTGGCTGCCAGAGTGTGGATTCCAGAGAAGCCCCTCTTGTCAGACCACAGAGCTGTCCTGAGCCTCAAGGCCATGACAAGTGACACTCCGCTGGCCACCAAGCCAGGGTCTTGGAAGTCGGGACTTGGCAGCCCTTTCCCAGGACCCAGGTCACCAAAAGAACAGGCTACCCATGCCCCACGGGGCTCTCAGCCCCTGGGAGCCACTTCAGTCTGGGTAAAAATTTTCCAGCCTGGCCCCACATCCATCTCGCTGGGTTTGTGGAGGGAGGGAGGTGGCCCTGGCCTCAGGTCTGGGAGCCGGGCCCATATCTGGCACTGGCCTCCTCTTTCAGGATCCATGGATTGGATGGTGGGAGCCATGGTGATTCTTGCTGTGATTTCAGCAAGTCTGCTCCACAGATAGAAAGAACAGATCCCGAGGGCTTAGAATTAGTAAGTGGAGAGGGTAGACATGAGGGGGGGGAGCCCTTCCTTCCTGTTTCCTTCCCTCCCCTTCCCTCCCCTTCCCTCATCTCCAGGATGCCAGGAGCAGCAGGCAAACTTTGCCCTCCTCTCCCAGCCAAGCCCCCTCACATCCCCAGGCCTCAGCCACACACAACAGCATTTAGTGTCACCTAAGGTCTTGGTCTCCCTCTGCCAGTAGTACCCTTGCCTCATCGTTACCCTCAAAAAGCACATCTCAGCCCCAATATCTCATCTGCCTTAAACCTTTGCCAGATTCCATTCTCCCCACCTCCCTCCACCTGGTAAAGTGACCCCTCCCTCCACAATACCCCAGCTGGGGAAGGGAAGCCAAGCAGGTGGAACAGATGCGTGGCACAGAGACCCTAAAGATGCAGGGCAAGGAACGAGTGTGAAGCTCCAAGACTGCAGATGGAAGGGAGGGGTTGGGGAAAGGAAAGAGAGGTGGGAGAGGGGACCCAATAGGAAAAAGCAAGTGTCTGGGGCAGGAGTACAAAGACGGGACTTGGGGGCGGGTTGTGCTCCGCAGAGCCCAAAGGCAAGTGTTGCGCTGCGGCCACCAGGTGTCCGCATGCACACCCCTTGCACAGGTCTCTTGTTGGTGCCCCTTCCTGCGGTTCTTTTTCCAGAATCGCCCTCTTGCCCCCTCACTCTGTCCCTGAAGATCGGTCAGAGAGGCCAGGAGTTCAGGGGTCTGCGGGAGGAGGTGGCCACTTACCCAGAAGCAGCAGCAGCATCGCGGGTGCCAGGCAGAGGACCATGGCGGGCGGCGAACAGAGAGGACAGCTGGAAGCAGAGTCCCAGTGGAACAGGTGCCCCCTTCCCAGCCCTGCCTGAGCCCAGCTTGGTGGGAACCCAAGTGTCTGTGCCAGTGGGAATACTGCTGTGGGGAGGAGCCTTTGTGATGGGAATGACTCCCCGCCCCAGGCTGTGCCTCCGCGTAGGTCCGGGAGCCACTGAATAGAGCACCTGGATGTGCGCCTAAGTGGACCCTCCCCCCACCTCCCAGCAACACCCACACAACACGCTAAGGGGACCTGGTCTCTCTCATGCCAAACTATTGTTTTTAATGTTTATTTATTTCTGAGAGACAGAGCTACGGGGGTGGGGTGGGGGGTTGGGGGGGGGGGGATGGGACAGAGGATCCAAAGCAGGCTCTGCACTGACAGCAGAGAGCCCAGTGTGGGGCTCAAACTCAGGAACTGCAAGATTGTGACCTGAACCAGTCGGATGCCTAACCAACTGAGCCACCCAGGAGCCCGTAGTTTTAATTTTTTTTAAGTTTATTTATTTTTGAGAGAAGGAGAGAGCACGGACACGCGCCCAAGTGAGGGAGGGGCAGGGAGAGAGGGGACAGAAGAACCGAAGCAGGCTCTCCTCTGATAGCAGGGGCTTGAACTCACAAACCGGACTGTGAGATCAGGACCTGAGCCTAAATCCCATGCTTAACTACTGAGCCACCCAGGCTCCCCTAACTCACTTTAGACTTGAAGAAAAGTTGCCAACAAAAATGTTAGTGTTCCCCTTATCTATACCCTTATCAGGATTGCTTTGGCTATTTGGGGTCTTTTGTGGTTCTGTACAAATTTTCAGATCATCTTTTCTATTTCTGTGAGAACTACCATTGGAATTTTGATAGGGATTGCACTAATCTATAAATGGCTTTGGGTGGACACTTTATTAATTTCTCTGATTGATGAACACAGAATATCTTTCCATTTATTTGTATCTTCTTCAACTTCCATCATGAAAGTCTTGTCGTTTTCATTGTGCAGTCCTCTTACCTCCTTGGTTAAATATATTCCGTAGTTTTTGTTTGTTTGTTTGTTTGTTTGTTTGTTTGTTTTTGGTGCAATTGAAAATGGGACTGTTTTATTTCTCTTAAGGATAATTTGTCAGTGAATAAAAACACACCTGATCCTTGTATGTTGATTTTGAATGTGGTAATACTGAATTCATTCATTAGTCCTAACAGTTTTTGGGTGGAATCTTTAGGATTTTCTATGTATAAAATTATGTTGGGGAGCCTGAATGGCTCAGTTGATGAAGCCTCTGACTGTTGATTTCGGCTCAGGTCATGATCTCACAGTGGTGGGATGGAGCCCTGAGTTAGGCTCTGTGCTGACAGCATGGAGTTGGCTTGGGATTCTCTCTCTCTCTCTCTCTCTCTCTCTCTCTCTCTCTCCCTCTCTCTCCGCCCCTCTCCTGCTCTCAAAATAAATAAACCTTTAAAAATAAATAAAATGTTATCTGCAAACAAGGATAATTTTCTCCCTGTCTGATTTGGAGGCCTTTTATTCCTTTTTTTCTAAGTGCTCCGACTAGCATTTCCAGCACTATGCTTAATGAGAGTGGTTGGTGTTAAGTATCCTTATTTTGTTCCTGATCTTAGAGGGAAAGATTTCAACCAATCACCATTGAATATGATGTCATGTTAGGGTTTGTTATATCTGGCCTTTGTTATGTTGAGGTTTACTCCTTCTATACCCAATTTTCTGAGGGTTTTAATGAAAGGATGCCATACTTTTTTTTTTATTTAAAAAAAATTTTTTTTAATGTTTCTATTTATTTTTGAGACAGAGAGAGACAGAGCATGAGCAGGGGAGGGGCAGAGAGAGAGGGAGACACAGAATCTGAAGCAGGCTCCAGGCTCTGAGCTGTCAGCACAGGGCCCGACGCGGGGCTCGAACTCACACACCGCGAGATCATGACCTGAGCCGAAGTTGGATGCTCAACCGACTGAGCCACCCAGGCGCCCCAAAGGATGCCATACTTTGTCAAATGCTTATTCTGCATCTATTGAGATGATATGTTTTTTAATCTTTCTATTAATGTGGTATATCATACTTATTGATTTGCATATGTTAAACCATCCTTGCATCTCACGTGAGATAAAACCCACGTGATCATGGTATATGATCCTTTTAATGTGCTGTTGAATTCACTTTTTAAATATTTTGTTGAGAATTTCTGCATCTGTATTCATCAGGAATATTGCTTTGTAGTTTTCTTGTATGGTCCTTATCTGGCTTTGTTATCAGGACAATGCTGGTTTCCTAAAATGAATTTGGGAGTGTTTCCTTCTCTTTGAATTTTTTTGGGAGAGTTTGAAAGTGATTGGCATTAATTCTCCTTTAAATGTTTGGTAGAACTCATCAGTGAAATCTAGTCCTGAGCCAACTTCTTAACTTGGACCTTTATCCCACTGACTTTTAGCTCTCTTTGTATAAAAGATACTGTGGCTATAAATTTCCCTCAAAGTACCACTTTCATGGTAAATCCAGCTTTTGATCATTCAATTTTTATCATGCAGGTTTTTCTCCGTATCATGCAGTTTTAGGCATTTTAAGACATGAAATATGAGTGGGAGTCCCATGGGGTCCAGACACCGCCCTGATGGATGAGAGTGTGGAGAGATGTATTAATGATGTTCTTTATTTTTTTGCATTTTATGATGGTTTGACATCTTGGTTGGGGGGGTGGAGCTTGGTGTTTGGGGGAGAGACTGCCCCTTCCTGGGCTGGCTAATTCCTAGAGTTAATGAAAATTTGCCTATGAATATGTCTTTCATGTGCAGACCAACCAATTCTGAGTCTATACCCACAAGCGCCGCCTTTTTTCTAGCTCTTACCAAGCCAGTATTTGCCCTGCCCTAAATCACCACAGGGCCAGGTACCTGACAATTAAGACCATCCCTGTACCCCATGCCTGGCCAATCCTGAGCCGTGCTTTGCCCTTCCTAGGCTCTCCCCTCACTCCTCCTTCCGCCTCCTGGCCAAACCTCATGCTTCCCCATGTGATCCTGCATGGCATAGCATGATCCCTTCTCTTGGGAATTGTGTGTAATAAAAACTTCTTTCAGTGACATTAACCTCTCCATGTCATTACTCAGGTCATCTTTATAAATCAGAATCCCATGGGTACAATTAAGACAGACAGCAGCTTTAGAAAACCATCTCATTCAACCTCTGGGGCTGCCTCTTCTCTGCGGCCAATGCAAAGAGTGGTTGGTTGCAAAAATTCCCCAAGTCTTCATGCCCTCTGAAGCAGGATCCAGGGGAGTTACTCTCCCCACCCCTGGAACCTGGGCTGGCCCTGTGACTTGCTTGGGCCAATAGGATGTTATGGAAGTAAAATGTGCCAGTCACAGAATCTTCCAGAGGCCTCACAAGCTTCCACTTACTTTCTGACAGGGCTGGGGCTAGGATGAGACAGGATCACTACTATGAATTTTTCCTTCTGCCTCAGGTTCCAACATGACTTGGCATGACACTGTTACTGATCTGATGTTCGGTTAAAATTTTGATATTTTGTTCATCATTGATATTTGGTTTTAATTTTGATCCTTTAAAAGATTGCATTAAGATCTTATTTATCTTGATTGCCTTTTTTGTGTGTGCTCAAGGTAAGTGTGTCACTTGCCTTACCCTAATCCTGGTCCTGCTCTTTAGAACCCTCCTTAGCTGTTATGTGAACAAGCTATGGGTACATAGTCTATTCGTCCTCATCAGTCTATGCAATAGGTAGCCAAACCCAGAGGCAGAATTGCCCAACTGGCCAGAAGTTGACTGCAAACATATGAGCCCAAATGAACTACCAAATGAGTTTAACCTAATTTACCAATTCACAGAATTGGTTATTTTAAGCTACTGTGTTTGGGGGTGGTTTTGTTACGCAGCAACAGCTGGCTGATACAGAAGATCACTCAGCAATTCTTTCATGAAGAATGGGGAGAGAATAAGTGACTTCTGAGAACTTCCAAGGGAGGCAGAATAGACAGGGCAAAGGGATCATTCAAGCTAGGCAACACTGTCCTATGCCCAGGTACATCTGGGGCCACAGCTGCCATCTGAGGCTCCACCCACCAGCCACCACCCCTTGGGACCCTCAGGGAGCCCCAATGGGGATGAATTTACATACAGAAAAGACTCACAGAAGCTTGAGGTCAGCATATCTTTCTTCTGACTTCTACTTTGGTATCCTTTTTAAAACAGCTCCCACTGTCCCCTCCCATGAAATGGAGGGAAGGCTGAGTAATGTCCAAGGTGAGAGGGCTACAGCAGAACCACACCCCTCCAAAACCTCAGGTGGAGGACCAATAACAGAGGTGAGGCTGAGGAAGCATCTGGAGGACATGGCAGGAAAAGGGAGGGAGGAGGATCCCAAGGATTTTGTGGATTGTTTTGTTTTGTTTTGTTTTGTTTTTTGTTTGGTTTTTGCAAAGGCCAGGCTCCAGGGAAGTAGACTCAATCCGAAATGTAGGGCCCCTGGAGTCCAGGCTTCTGGCCCAGCAGTCACTGGATTCTGCAGAGCTGGGTCTAGGTAAAATACATATGCAGAGACACCCAAGTTCCCTGGATAGAGACCTCTCCCAATGCCCAGAATGACCCAGCCTCCCCTGGTGACAGGACGTCAGTGACTACATGACCTTTGCTCCTTGGACTGATAGATTCTTGGGCTGGAATATATACCCTACCAGGATCCCCCCAGCCATAGGGAATGGGGCAGCATTGGGCATCTTCTGATAAGGCTCCGGGGTCCTGAAGTGGGTGGGGCAGAGCTCGACTCAGGGAAGAAACTTGCAGGCTACAAAAGTGCAGGAAGTGTGATTCACTGGCTCTGCCCCTGGGAGACCAAGTTCTTGTGGTGGCTATCAGCAGTCGCCTGTCTGTAAGTATCCTCATCTCAGGAGCCCCTCTCTCACCAGAGACAGGATCTTGGCTTCTAGACTTGACCTGCTGCAAATGAAGAGGAGAGGTCACCCCTGAGGGCTGGGATCCCTTTTGCTCTCTCAGTGAGGACCGATGACCCGGAAAGAGATACAACTTCTCTCTCTCCCACCCTAGGGACTGCCAGCTTCTGGTCTCCATGACAGTAGCTTTTCCACAAGGTCACATCTCCTTTGCATAATAACGCTCAAAAACCTCAGTAGGGGAGGGCAGATGAGGGACAACAGAGATGGGTGGGTGAGGTGGGGAGGGTCTCTACCTACCTTGGGGTTGCAGGCAAGGCAACAGGACAGAGGCTTCTCAAGGTGGCTCTTGGGCTCTGGCAGAGTTCTTAAGGTCCGGAGCAATGGGTAGAGGACAAATGTTGTGACCACAGGCAGAAGTCTCTGGAGCAGGGTGGGGACAGGGGCCTCAAGGTAACTGGGAGATAAATGAAGGGGAGGGGGGCGTCTAGAAGGAGGCAGAAGGCAAGAGCCCACCCTCACCTCCCTCCCCATCTCCTACCGTGCTTCACTCACCCCAGAGTCCGGGCTCTTCAGTGGCTGCTGGGCCTGACTCCATGCTGTGAACGCTCCTAGAGGGAGGGTCCCGGTGTGGGCCATCTTTGGGCCTAAGCAGTGGGATAAGAGGGCAGGAGGTCAGAACAGTGGTCCTGAGCAGGTGTGCACAGCCTGAGTTCTGCTTGAATGAGTCTCTACCCTTCTGCTCCATGTCACTCCCTCCAGGTCCCTTCCTGCTCCCTCCTGAGACAGGCCCCTGGGCCCAGGCTCCTGCCTTCCCAGAACCACCGGTACTTCTCTCTAGCCCTGACATTTCTCCCAAGCTCTGCCATCACCCCAGCACCCTGGCACCACCCAGATATTGGCATCACTCAGGTCCCAAAGCGGGGTGGACTTCCTCCCCCAGGAGCAGCCATGCCTGCGCCCCTTGTCACTGGGTAGCCCTGCTGCCCTCAATGGCTCCAAGCCATGCTTGGCTGCTCATGCCCCATCGCCCAGCACCTTGCCACTTCCTTTGCTATCTCTCTGAAACAGTCTCCGTCGTCCACAAGCTTCTGCTTTAGTGCTGATATGCAGTTGTCCCCCACCCTGCCCCGTCTCTAGACCCCCTTATGCTGACACACCAAACTCTGACCACCTTGCTCCTCCCCCATTGACCCGCAATCACTGCTCATTGTGTCAAAGCCCGTCTCGGAACCTGGGACCTGGCTGGTGCCCTGCCCCTGTCTGGGATGCCCTCTGCCCCAATCTCTAGCCCAAGCCCTGCCCCTTCTGGCAGCTTGCCCAGAGCACTCCCAAGTCCAGGGAGTGTCAGATGTGCCATGGGGTGCCTCCCTTGCCCAGCACCCCACTGAAGGGGCCAGCCCTAGGTCAACCATGCTTAGGTATTATGTGATTCTCCTCCCAGGTCATGGAGAACTGGGTTAGGGACAGGCCCTTGGCACAAGGGCAGCCAGTGCCATAACTAACCAGCGGTAAGGAGTAAAAAGGGTGTGCTGGGTCCAGCATCTGGGGACTTTAAAGGTGTACAGAAAAGATTTAGGCAGAGGAAGTGGGAAAGGGGGCTGGCAACTCATGAGAGGCTAGGAAAGTCTGGAAGGGCACAGTGGAGCAAGAACTGCATTCTTAGCTGGCAGAACAATGGCAGTCTAGGATGAGGCAGCCCCCTGGTGGGAGAAACACAACAGGTGGGGGGGGGGGCGCTGAACCACATTAACGGGAGGGGAAGAGGGCCTCACAGGGGTCCACATCATCAGCTCCAACGGGAGGCCATTGTGGCCTCCTGCTCAGGGCTTCTTCCCACTTGCTTCTGCCCATCTCTCTGCTCCTGGGGGGAAGGTCTAAGGACCCCACCCCAGCTCCCCCAGGTCCAGCAGAGTTCTGCAGAACAGCAACCACAGGAGTGGGCTCAGAGCCTACCCAGTGCATGCAGGACCCCTCCTTGAGCCGCAGAGGCATTGCTGGAGATGGGATCCCGGCTGTCGGTAGCAGCACCAGGCCAGACTGGCCCCGGGGAGCAGAGGCAGCAGAAAGCTAAGGATCACCACCAGCAGGAAGGCCTTGTGGTCTGTGGACAACAGGGTAAGGCTGTGTCCTCAGCACGTGCCCCGCCTCAGCCCCTCCCCACACCCCCTCCCTCCTTGGACACACTTTCAGGCTGTATAGGACCGCTGTCCACACTGCCACCAAACCCTGGCTTGTTGCAGGACGGCGGAGCCCAGCCCGGAGCACAGTGGCAGTTATGGTTACTGTTGCAAACCTACAGAGGGGAAGAGAGAAGGAAGGCCCAGTGGGATCAGGAAGTCCAAGGCCACCCCCTCATCACCTTTCCGGCCACTCACTCCATGGCCATGGCAGGCTGTCAGGCATCGCTCCAGCTCCCAGAAGGTAGTGTTTTGGCAGCTCCCGTCCTGGCACACCTATGGGTGCACCAGGCAGTGAGGGGGAGTGACGTTTTGGCCTACAGGACTCAAGCATTAGGGAAGGGTTTGGTGTGCAGGGCTCACAGGGCTCACCATTCTAGGGCCACACTGGGTGCCTGGCTCTACCAGGCCCAAGTCATGCAGGTCTAGCTGGACACCAGGCAGCAGGAAGACTCCCCTGCAGGTCACCTCGCTGCTGCCTAGTCCAACCGTGGAGTCCACCGGTACCGTGTGTGGTGCCAGTGGGCGCTGCTCCCCACCCAGGCACTGCAGCTTCCCACACTGTGCATCCCTGGGGACGAAAGTGGAGGGTGACCGCATGTCCAGAGCGTCCCTCTTGCCCCAGTGCACCACCCCGCTTCCCCTAACTCCACTCACTCCCCACCTCTGCGCACAAGGCACGAAACCACCCTTGCGGTCCTGGCCACAGTTTCCATGGGCGTCTCCTGCCGAGTTCACAGTCTGGAAACAGGCCTCCGGGGCTGGGCTGGAGCCTGAGGAAGCATGGGCGGACCGTACTGGCTTCAGTCCCCACCCCCACCCCCCCATCTTCCCCTGCGTAGAAAACGGTGCATTCCCGAGGATGGGGCCAGCGGTACTCGGGTAGTCTCACCAGGCCCCCAGAGCTGCTGGCACTGCTGCTCCAGTGTAGGACACGCGCCATCCCGGCAGTAGCCCCGGCCGCTGGCGCAGGAAGAGCCGTCTAGTAGGAAAGTGTCCGGGGGGCAGTAGGGGGAGGTGCCCGTGCAGAACTCTGGGAGGTCACAGTCGCCAGCAGCTCGGCGGCACAGCACGCCAGCCGGCTTCAGCTACGCAGGGGACCAGGTGGAGGGAGGGCGGCCGAGGGACAGCGAGACAATGGACATTGAGAGATCCACGCCGATACAGCGACTCAGAGGCTGGAGGGCCAGGTGAGGCCAGGCGGGCCCGCGCGCAGAGCAGAGCCAGCACCAGCAGGGGCACCAGAGGGCGCCAATCAGCCAAGACCAACAGCCGGCTCCCGAGCCCCCTAACCCTCACCCCGAGCCCCCCCCCCCCCCCCCCCCCGCCCAACGCCCTCACCAGGCAGCGCGCGCAGCAGTCCCCGCGTGTGCACTGGGCTCCCGCACGCAGCGAGCAGTTGTGGGCGAGGCAGCAGGCGTCCGGGCACTCCTGGAGCCGGAGAGAGGGTGTAGGACCAGATGAGGGCGCAGCGACCCAGACCCCGGGGGAGGGGGCGAGCGGGGCGCCAGCCTCGGCCCCCGGGGACCGGGAGCGCGGACCTGACCTGGCTGGGGCCGCAGTCACACTCCTCGCCGTCCTCCACGAGGCCGTTCCCGCAGCGCGCCCGAGGCACGAGGACCCTGGAGTCCGGCGCGTTGGAAAGACACGCACCGCCCCCCTTGCGGAAGAAGGCGCGCAGCTGGCGCCGGCTGCAGGGGCTGAATACGCGTGGGAACGGGTGCCTACAGGAGGGGAAGGACGTCGGGCGTGCGGGGACCGCCCCCCTCAATCCCCTGCTCGTCTGCGACCCCCTTCCGCCACTACTCCCTGTGCTTGGCTACACAGCCCCTGGATGCGCAGAAACCGCCTAAGCAGCAGGCAGCCGGGATCCTCCACACGCGGAGGCCAAAGAGGGCAAGTAAACTGTACAGAGTCACACGGCAAGCCCGAGACGGGAGGGTGTCACGCCAGGACCAGGCAGCCCGGCACTCAAGGTCAAATCGCGACCTAGCGCCGTTACTCCCGGGGTTGGAGAATCCTTGCTAGGATGTTCTGAAAAGCTCCATACTTTTGAGAATCCACTTCTGCGTTTCCTCCCTTTAAGCCTCATAAAGAAGTCTCGGGGTGGGTGCTATGACCACTATCTCTATTTTACGGAAGAGGAAATCGAGGGATAACCATTTCTCCCAAAGAAAGGCAGCTGAGGAAGGTCCCCTGGTCTAGCGGAGCCTCCCCCGGAACTCCTGCCGCCCCCCGCCCCCGACCTCGGCGTCTGTACCCGGTGGCCGCGGCCATGACGCAGCCGCCTTGCTCAGCTGCCGCCTCCACGCAGCAGCCGTCAGGGTCGTGGCTGAGGCCAAGGCTGTGACCTATCTCGTGGGCCATGGTGGCCGCTGCGCCAATGGGAAGCTCTGAGTGATCCTGGGAGGGCGTAGGGACGGTCACTGCGTCACTGGGGGCTGCGGGGATGCCTCCTACCCTGTCCCTCTCCGCCCCCTCCTGTCCCTGGTGGAGCTCACCGTGCTCACGCCTCCCGAACTCTCGGCGCGACACATGCCCTCGATGGGCGCCAGGCCCACAGTGGCGCCCTGGAAGGCGCGGCCCCTGAAGGCAGAACGCAGCGTGACCCGGTGGGGCCAGGATTCTGGGCTGCCCAGACTGGGACCCACGTGGGCGTAGGAGGGACCCACGTGAGCAGCTGCGTGGAGTCGTGTGGCCACCGTGCCCACAACCCTCGGCGCCACTGCAGGAAGGCCCAGAGCGTCGCATTGGCGTCTGACGTGATATGGCTCCGGTCTTGCTCTGTCCACACTTCCAGGCCAGTCAGTGCCACCTGAATATCCAGAGTCCTGAGAATCTGTGGACGGGACCAGGCTGAGCTGGGGGACAAGATGTGCCACAGTGCCTGTGCTCTTCCCCGGGGGGCGCCCTCTCCTCTCTGCTCCATAGTCTGTGCTCATCTCCAACCCTGCCACCTCCTGCCAGGACTTGCCAGCCCATGTCGCAGTCACCCCCATTAGGACTCTCTTCCCGCCAACCCCAACCTGGTCTACGTAGTTGGCCACCTCCAGGAGTCGCTGTTTGGTGTGGTTCAAGTTCCTGTGCTGGGTCAAGAACTGGAAAGACATACAGAAGAGTTCCTGGCAGGCTGAGCTGGCCCCATCCCACCCCACCACCCCCCTGGGGCCTCTGCTCACCAGTGTGTGGTCAGCCACTATGTACAGCTCCAAGAACCTCGGGCTCCTGCGGACCTCCCTCCTCTCCTGGGAAGAGGCAATGGTGACCCTGAGTGGCAGGCTGCCAACCCCAATTCCCAGGAAGCACAAAGTTAACTTTAAAAATTGCTGGAACTTGTTTCTTCAGCCTCCAAATAAAAATATCAGGACAGGAGGCCCTGAACTGGGGCTGTGTATTCCTGTCTTTTCCGATTTTCAGGGCTATGGATACTCCATTTCCACTCCCACCCCTATCTGTGCCCCTGACCTTGATCTGAGTGGCACGAGAAAGGCTGGCCATGTCCCCTTTGCTCCCGGCATCCCTGTGGCCGCAGGCCCCTTTCCAGCTGAGCAGCTGCCTGGTTGGGAACATCTTGTGAGTGATGAAGTCCTCGGAGTCTCCAGCTGACCGTGGATGCACATAATAACTGGCATTGCTGCCCAGTGTGATCAGGCCCCTAGAGTTCGGAAGAGTGCAGAGGAGGGTGTGAGGGGACTCTTTCTCCAGTCCCAGGCCCAGCCCCCTCCCCCAGAACTCCTCACCTCATCCCAGAGCAGGTGCTGAAGACTACCCAGGAGTCAGGGAAGCCCCTCACACGCCCATGGTAATGGCAGTGGTCCTGGAGAGCAAGGGACCCAGCCCCAAATCTCAGCCAGTGCTGAACTGGGAGGGGTTGGGGGGGGGGGCTGGCTCCAGCCTCTCTTTAAAAAGAGGAAGCAAATGGGAAAGGAACGGTGGAGAGGTCCTCAGGGAGTGCACCCCCCCAGCATCCCTTACCCTGTCCTCAGAGCCCATGGAAGTATCTCACCGTGTGGTCGGGGACCAGCACCACTGGCTGCCCATCTGGGGTATAGTGGGTTTCTGTGTATCCCGGGGCCAGCAGCCTGCTGGGAGGGGGTGTTATAAGGGTCACCTAATTCAGCCAGGCCTCCTCCAGGATGCCCTCCAGCCTTCCTCCCTGAATGCTAATTGAGCAGCTCCATGAGTGAGGCATAGGGCTAGCACTGGAGAAGCACCCAAATGTATCTGAGGGAAGGGACAGGAGCGACTGTGTGCTGCTCAGCTCAGAAAAACCTTGGGCTGGAGGGAGAAAGGTGGCGGGGGGGGGGGGGGCAGGAAGGAGACTTGGTGAGGGCTGAGGTGTGGGAAGTGGGTGTGTGGGAAGCAGCAGGGAGGAGCAGGAATGGAGAAACAGTGTGTGGTCCCTGTGGAGTCTATGGTGGGCAGCTCCTTCCACAGGTTTGGGGAGGGAGGATTCAGGAGACATTGATGAGGAGGTGGGGCCTGGAGCCAAAGAAGGGCAGTAAACTCCCTGGGTGGCCCTGCCCGATGCCCAGCCTTGTCAGGCCTCTGTTCTCTGGCCCCCAGACCCCACGTTTCTCCCCAGCTGTCCTTCAGTGATGCTCACCCCATGCTTCCAGAGAAAAGAGAATCCCCACCTGTCCACAGCTGCTCCTGACTGCCCACCTGAGCAGGGAGCCCCATCCCCATCTTCTTCAGACCCCACTCCATTAACGATCTCACCTTCCTTCCCCATCTTTCCGGGGTCCTTCCCACCAAGGGAGATCAACTGTGAGCTAATGTCTCTTCTGTAAAGAAAATTCTCCATCCCCACCTCGCCTTGACCTCTTTACTGCCAGACCACTCCAAAAACCTGTGGTGCCTGCTTCTCCATCTCCTAGTCTTTCCTCCACCTTCTCCAGCTTCCCCCCCCCCCCCCACTCCACACACAGACTCAACCCAAAGAGTAGGTGCTGTGGTCAACCCCTCTCATGTGTGGGGACACTGAACCTCAGAGGAACTATGGTTCTGTGTCGTGGAACTAGATACTGTTCCTGGTCCATCTGGCTCCATGGGGGAGAAGCCAACATGTGTAGAGTGCTTGGAACAGTGTCTTCAATGAAGCGAGCCCTCGACAAATGGTGGCTGTTGATAATTCCATCTGGATGGTCTCCAGACCCCACGCTCCAACATGGACACCCACCCCACCCAGCCCCACACTGCCTACTCATTCACCAGCTCAAAATCTTTGGCTTTGCAAAGACACTCAGCCTTACAAAGGCCTCTGTGGGGCCGCCTGCGGGGCTCAGTTGGTTGAGCTTCTGACTCTTGATTTCAGCTCAGGTCGTGATCCCAGCGTCGTGGGATCCAGCCCCACATTGGGCTCCACACTGAGCATGGAGCTTGCTTGAGATTCTCTCCCTCCCGCTTCCTCTGCCCCTCTTCCCTGCTTTCTCTCTCTCTCTCTCCCTCTCTCTCCCTCTCGCGCACGCGCTCTCGCTCACTCTCACTCTAATTAAAAAAAAAGAAAGAAAAAGGCCTCTGTGATCTGGCTTTACTGGGACTCCCCAAATTCATTTCCCACTGCTCCCTTCCCTGTAGATGGAGACCCTCGACAAATCCCTGCCTCCTGAAGGAGTCTTGACCTACAAAGGCCACACCTCACCTCAGCCCCGAGCACCTGCCCATCTTTGGAATCCATTTTGGATTCTCTTTGGACTCAGCACACCCTGTGAGCACCCACTAGGTGATGCTCGTTCATTTCTGGCAGGAAGCTAACGAGATAATCCTGGGGCTGGAATGAAGGATGTGCCCCACAGCAGGGCTGACCCAGGCCTAGCAGTCTACTTCGGCCTTGAGGGAGCCAGTCATGGGCTGGCAGGACAATTCCTGTACCTCTTCCTCTGGAGCCCTCGCCCCATCCAGCCTGCCTTAGGGGTTTCCCTCCATCCCTGCCCCCAGCACTGATCCCCTCCAGAGAGCGGGAGCTGCTCTCGGCTCCCGGCCCCCTCCCCTGCCTGGTACTCACTGGTTCTTCTCCAGCTCGAGCAGGAGCTGCTGCCCTTCAGCCTCCAAGGCCACCAGCCCCATGTCTAGCTTCGAGACCTGGTCAAGAAGGAGAGTAGGGCTGAGGGAGCAGGTGGGATGTGGAGCTGGCTGGCGAAGGAGAGCACGGGGCAGGGGGCAGCAGGCTCCCCACTGGTCATGGTAGGTGTGGATGAATGTGGGGGTGAGAACATGCAGGCAAATATGTTCCCAAACTCGGGACGGTTTTGGTTCTGACAACAGCCATTGGACACAGCCTGCTAGGGGCACACCTCATCCTCCAGAGGAATGAAACGAGGGGTCCCAGGAAGGTACCCTGACTTGCCCAAGGCTACTGGACTCTTCCTCTGGCCCTCCCTCCTTTGTCACAGCGGGAAGGCTTCCTCGAAGTGGGGAGGAAAATGGGGTCCTGAAGACATTGGCTGGGGGAGCATTAGGTAGCCAGGCTCAGGCCTCCTTACAGCCTCGTTTCTTGCTGCTCCCCACTCCCTGCAGAATTCAGACTTTACTCCCTCCTCCTTCAATTCTGACAAACTGAAAATTCCCCTAGCCTTCCGAAGGCCTGCCCCACACCTGCTTTGCTGAGACCATAAAGTAAACCCTGACCCCCTACCTCAGGCCAAGAGAAAAAACATCTCAGCTAGATGTCACGGAGGGCTGGCCTGGGCCAGCCTGCAGCCTCTCCTTCTCGCTAGCCTGTTTGCCTCTCCCACCCTGTGGAAATACCCCATCTGCCGGCCCCCCTGCCTTGTCCACTCTGCCTGGCTGGGGGCCCAGAGTTGGAACCAGAGTTGGAACCAGCCCAGGAGCATCCTGGAGAGCTGCTGTGTCTTTGGAATTCTGGCCCTCACCCTTCCCTGCACCATGCACTGGGCTGGGCCCCGGGCCAAGGAGCTCAGATTCTTGTGGGGGCCCTTTCTCTGCAGGTGGGAGGCAGACAACCCCGCAACCCCAGCCAAGAGCCCCCCACCCCAAGGCCCCAAGCATGAGCTCACATGGCTGGAATGTCACTTACTTTATTGGAGAAAGGTTTGTACCCAGCGCAGGCAGCAGCCCCAGATGGAAAGCCTCCTCCTACCTCACCCCCACCCTGGGCTCCCTTCTCTCTGTCCTTCTGCTGTTTTTCCTTGCTTCTTGCCCTCCTGGTGACCCTGCTCCTCACTACATACCCCATCCCTAACCTGAAATGTGGGTATTTCCTGCCTCTTGGACAGGAATCCCTGCCTCATCTCTGTCTGCTGGCCTCAGCTTGGCAGGCTTCCTGGCGGTAGGGGGAGCGGGGGAGGGGGGGAGGCAGGGGAAAGCAAGGCCCTCTGAGATGCCCTTCCTTGTCACAGCCTAGGCTGGGCTGGGAGGGAGGTGCCCAGCATGTGCCCAGCCTTGCCCTCTGCCAGTGATGCCACGGCTCAAAGCCCGGGTCAGCACCATGCTTGAATGGGGGCCCCTGAGGGTCTGGGGGACCCAGTAGGGCCCTAGGTTAAAAGCTCCTGGGCCTATGGGGGCCTTCCAGCCTTCATGACAGTGCTCTACTGCCTTCCTTGCTGGCTTGGACAGTGGTTTGTTGCCTTTTACCTGAAAATTCAGGATGAAGAGGGCTCTCTAAAACTGGGGGACATTGGCCAATGGTTAGAAGCCTTTCAGACCTTAGTGGATCTCAGGCTTCTGGGCCAAAGAGCTGTGTGACCTTGGGTACTTTCTCCAACCTCTCTGGGCTTCAGTTTGCCCCTCTGTGATATGGGGATACTAAGGGCACTGGCCTCCTGATTTGTAGCAAAGCTGTGTGGCACATACAGACGGGAGCATGGTTATTCTGGAAGTGTGTGATGGGTGGGTGTTGGCAGCAAGTGGGGCAGAGCATCCTGGAGAAGCGAAATCAGGCGGGCCTGCCCTAGGAGGGTGACCAGTGCCCCCTGGTCAGAAGTGGATTCTGCACGAGCCAGGGAGGCCGAAGTGTTACTGGAGG
Organism: Leopardus geoffroyi; assembly: GCF_018350155.1. NCBI lineage: Eukaryota > Metazoa > Chordata > Mammalia > Carnivora > Felidae > Leopardus > Leopardus geoffroyi. Next base: position 30,368,478 of record NC_059336.1, read on the forward strand.
AGACAGCAATGTGTCCACAGGGTAACACGTTCTGGTAAACTTTGCAAAAGGAAGATATTTTGGTGTTTGCCTAAAGAGGTCCCTAAAAGTTTCAGGGCTCACAAATTCTGGCCCTATCTCTGCCTGGTGGGGAGGATAATTCCCCTGGATAATTCTGGGAGGAAGGGAGAAGCAGACGGTGGGGCAGGAAGCCTGAAAATGACTTCCATGCGTGCAGGCTCTTGTGATCTCATGTGTCTCCCCACCCCCACCTGCCAAACCTCCGGAAAGGGGCCTAAAAGACCCCAGCCAAACTGCCACGCTAAACTTTGAAGACGGGGAAAGGGGCTGGGAGACCCCGGGCCCCCCCCCCCCCCCCCGCAAAGGGAAGGACGACCTGGCACTGACCGGCTCGTCCAGGGTGACCGTGCGCCGGGGTCGTCCATCCAGGACCCAGTGCAGGGTGACTGGCTCTCCAGGGTTGTCTCCTGGGGTGAAGACAGAGTAAAAGCTGAGGGGGAAGTCTGAGGAACATAGGGGAGTAGGGGATGACAGAGGGATGAGGTGATAGGACATCAGCAAAGAGGAACAGGAGACTCCACCTTCATTATTCAGAGGTGTAGCCTGGAGGAGGGTGGCCGCTCCTCCGGCATCCTTGGAACTGAGGAGCCACCAGGGAGGTGGCAGAACAGAGACAGAGGAGCCTGGGAAGGATAGCTCAGCTGGGGAAGCCAGAGGCCCCACTGACCTGGGGGAGGCTTGGGGGTCAGAGATCACAAGGAAGAGACCAAGCCCCCAGTGCAGAGGAGAAGGAAGAGGGAGGCAGCCTCGGGTATTTTTAGCCTGGGCAGCAGATGCCTTTGGAGTGAGAGATCTGTGAAGAGAGGGTGCCTGTGTCTCCTCCACCATCTGAGAAAAACAACAGCCAGATGTCTTGGGCGGCCCACCTTGCCCAGACAGCTCCCTTGGGGGCTTCATGCTGGAAGCAGGACTTCCAGGGGCCCTAGCTTGGAAGCCCCTTTCTTGGATCTTGGAGGTGGGGAGGCCCCGGGGGGAGAGAGCCTGAGTGCTCCCAGGCCGGGTGCGCTTTAAGGGGGCCCTGGAGGAATACCAGAGCCAAGCATTACTCAGAAGGCTCTGGAATGCTCCCCTGGAATGCTCCCAGCCCCCCACCCCACAGTGGGTTCCAGCAACCCTCACTACCCCCGCCCAGCTGCCCAGCAGAGCCAGGCCCCAGGCAGCCCAGAGCCCGTAGGCAGCCCTCCCTGCCCTCTGACACAATCCCTGGGGAGGCAAGCCCAGCTCCCAGGACTGACAGTTCCCCAGCACCCAGCCTGCCCCAACCCCACGCTGAGATGGCAGACTGTGGAAGTGGCTCAGCTCTTGCCAGGCCACCCCAAGTCCTTTCTCCTCCTCCATCTTCTCCCCCAGACCCCAGCATCAAAGACCTGGAATAGCAGCAGTTCTAGGAATCCCCTTCCCCCAGGAAGCCCTCCCTGATTGGATGAGTGGGCTGCCATGGTTGGGCAGGGCGGGGCGGCAGGGAGGGGGGTGGGGAGGGATCTGAGTGCTTCTGGGAGGAGGGGTAAGCAGGGTGGGGAAGGGGTGTCTCCCAGCCCAGAGAGGGCTTAACTGGGTGTGGAAAAGTACTTCTTGCTGGCCCTAAGCCTCCTCAGTAGAGAGGGGAGGGTGTGCCTCTGTGAGGAGGGAGAGGGAGGCGCAGACAGAGCTGTGGTGAGGAGGATTAGGGCGGGAGCTGAACGGGGGGAGCCAGTGTGGTGTCGGGGAGCACGAAGCCCCTCTCCACTCCTCCCAGGGGTCCTATCACCCTCTCCTGACCCCATGCTGAGGAGGGGGGAGCAGCCATCCTCAAAGGCATAAGGGCTATCATCCCACCCCCTCCTGGCCCCAGAACAGAAGAGGACCCCATCCCTACAGGTACTCCCCACAGTGCTCTGGAACCCAGCACTCCCAGGCCACCCAGCCCAGCCCAGCCCAGCCCTTCCTGCCTCCCCCCTGATGTCCTCCCAGGCAGGTGGCGGGACACTTCACGTCCAGGACCCCGCCAATTCTCCTACCCACCGGGGTTGCTGAGGTTACTTCCCAGGGTCCAGCCTGTCCGGAGCACCCTTCGTTATCTCCAAACAAGGCGACAATATCAACCACACACACACACACACACACACACACTGCCCCAAGGTCCTGGGGTGTGGGGTGAGCATGGGGGCCAGCCTGAGTGTGGAGGCCACAGCTGGCCCCCTAGTCCGAGGGCACAGCAGGGACTCTGGGGAACAGCGGGCTGGCCCTTAAGGGATGGAGGTGCAGGAAAAAGTCCGCACTGGTGGGTGGGGTCTGGGGGTGGTCAGAGCAGAGAATCCTAGAAGAGGGGTCTGGGGACTTGGGCAGCTGCTTAGAGGAGACGCCCCCCACCCCCTCCAACCACCACCACCACTGCTTTGCCATTGGCACTGTGTCAGTCTGGACTCCAAGCCAGCCCAAGTACAGCGGACAGTCCCTGGGCAGGTCCTACGGAGACCCTGCCAAAGCCTGGGCGAGCCCTGTTCTCCTGGCCACCGTGGGTGGGGGGAGGGCAGTTCAGGCCCTCCATCCCCTGACAGTGACCTGGCCTGCCCCGCGGGGCACATCCCACTCACCTTGAAACGCCTCGGTTCCCGACACCTGCAAAGGTAGCCACAGTAGCAGCAGCAGCAGCAGCAGCAGCAGCAGCAGCGACGCCTGCGACCCTCGAGCTCTCAGAGACCCGGGGCCCATAGCTGTGAGTGCCTCGGTGTCCACGCTGCGGCTCCCGGCTCCCGGCTCCGCCCCGGCTAGATCCGGGCCGACCCACGGCCAGAGCGGCCGGCCCGCCGCCTCCCGACCCCCCCGCGCCACCCCGCACGGAGCCCCGAAGCCCATCCGCCGCACCCTGGCAGCGGGCCGGACCTCGTGCGCCCTCGGGGAGCCGGAGCCGCCGTCTAAGGGCGGGAGCAGGGCCGGCGGAATCCGTGCGGCCCCACGGGGGACCTGCCCGCGCCAACCAGCGGGGGTAGGTCTCTGCGCCCTCTCCTCGCGGGGGCGGAGCGGGGTGGAGTGGGGATGGGGCGGGCCCCTCGGAAGGGCCTTTGAGGACCTTTGGGGGTGGGGGGAGAGAGACCAGGGCTGGGGGCCACCTGTTGCCCCTCGGGTCTGCGCAGGGAGCGCCCCCCTCTGGGGTCTCCTGGGGCGGACCTCTCTGTCCCCGCCTGGCCACCAGTCCTGCCCAGACGCGCCCTGGCCCGAACCCCGCGGAAGTGCCCCTAGGAGAAGGGAGGCCGGACGACCGCGACTGGCAGGTGTGGAGCTCGGCTGGACCGGCTCGGAGCTCGCCTGCCTCTGCATCGCGGTGGCCGCCAGCCCCTGTCCCCGCGGCGCGCGGTGGTGGTCCAGCCGCAGTCCCGGGGACTTGATGCCCCCGCAAAGGCGAGGCGGCCGACAGGCTCGCGGCTGAGGGCCGGGGCAGCCCTTGTCCCTGGTGGTGGCCGGAGGGAACAGTTGCACAAAGCCACGGAGGTCCAGACGTGGGGGGGTTCCTTTCGGCTTTGGTAACATCCGTTTCTTCTTTTGAAGATTTGCGTGCTGAGTAGTAAATTCGGAGTAGTAAATGCAGCGGTTCGGTTAGGAAGAGTTCCAGCTTCAGTTTCCATCGCCCCCCCCCTCCCCCCAAGAGTTCCCCTGTGCCTCTCCCCAGTCACTCTCTCCCTCTCCCAGCCCCAGGCAGCCAGGGATAGGCTTTGAGCCTACAGATTAGTTTCGCCTCTTCCCGAACGTCATATAAATGTTATCCTAACGCATGTGCTCTTCTGTGTCTGGCTTCCTTCCCTCTATGTTTCTGAGATTCGTTTACATTGCTTCGTGATCAGTAATTTGTTCTTTGGTAGGTGCCAAGTGTGTTCCACGGTCGAGGGGAGCGCGGTGGCTCCGTGTTCTCCAGTTAGGCATGTGGGTTCTCCTGCTCCAGTGCCGGACTCTTCTAAACACAGCTGCTACAAAATCGCTGTGAAGTCTTTGTGTGGACATATGTTTTCATTTCTCATTTCTCATCTGTGATGACCCAGAAGTAGAAATGCAGGGTCATATGGCAAGGGCGTATTTAAGTTAAAACAACAACAACAACAACAACAAAAAACGATTTCCTAGAGTGACTGTACCGTTTTGCATCCCCACCAGCAGTGTATGAGAGTTTCAGTGCCCCTACAGCCACACCAGCATTTAGTGTTGTCAATCTTTTGAATTTTAGCTATTCCAGTGGGTGTGCGGAGTCCTCATTTTTGTAGTTGAACGTTACCACTTACTTGTATAGTCCCCTCTTGAGCATACAAATGGTTTCCAGCCCTTCTGCTGTTATGAACCATGCTGTGATGGATAATTTTATATACACACTAATTTGTGAGATGATTTCCTACAAGTGGGATTCCTTGGGCCACTTTACGGTTGCACCAGCAATATCTAGAGTGTTCCTTTGCCCACAGCCTTACCAACACAGTTCTCAGACTGTGATATTTGCCTGTCTGAAGGTGAAAGTGCAGTCTCTCTCTCTCTCTCTCTCTCTCTCTCTCTCTCTCTCCCTCTTATTTTTTTTTTAGAAAGAGAGAATCTTTTTTATGATTTATTTATTTATTTATTTATTTATTTATTTATTTTTGAGAGAGAGAGAGCGAGCACAAGCAGGGGAGTGGCAGAGGGAGAGAGGGAGAATCCCAAGCAGGCTCCACACTGTCAGTGCAGAGCTGATGCAGGGCTCGAACTCACGAACTGTGAGATCGTGACCTGAGCTGAAATCAAGAGTCAGATGCCTAACCAACTGAGACACCCAGGTGCCTCGAAAGTGCAGTCTTAATTTGCATTTCTCTTAGCAGTGACCTCAAATAATTGTTCAAACATTTAAGAGTCATTTGTATTTCCTATACCCTGAATTGCCTGTTCACATCCTTGGCTCATGTTTGTATTGAGCTGTTGGTCTTTCTCTTAACAACTTGAAGGAACTCTTTATATATAAGAGGTATTAATCTTTTGTCTGGAATATGAGTCGCAAATATTTTTCAGTTTGTGAAATGTACTCAGCCTGTTGTGTGTGGCTTTAGTTCAGCTATTTCCATTGATAAATAGCATCCAGTTGTGTGAATGTAACATCTGTTTTCCCCATTGATTCTACTGTTGCTGGACATTAGTTAGGGTTGTTCCTAGTTTTGAGATGTTACCAAAAATGCTGCTGTGGACATTTATGTGCATGTATCCTTAGCTTCCTGCCTTCATCCTTTTACTAGTTTCCCCTTGGAGCACAGCCTTACTTCGCTTGCCTCTGAAACCTCATTTTGGGGAACCAGACCTAATATAGACTTAGATGGCTTTGGTCACACTGGAAGCTCTAGTGTGGACAGGCTGGAGAGGCATCAAGCCCTCCCTCTGTGGGTGATGAAATAGGGTCACCACGGGTGCTGACAGTGACAGAGCCCCCCGCCCCTTGCAGCACAGAACTCCCTGATCCTCCTGGATGAGCCAGGGGGGCAGAAAGCAAGGCATCCTGTCATACCCTGGGTCCATTTTTGCTATCACTTCTCTTGGGGAGGATTTGGGGAAGAATCGGGGTGGACAGAGGGACCTAGGCTTCCATCTCGAACCAGGAGCACACCTAGAGATTCCAAAACAAATGTAGATCCTGAGAAAGGGGAAATTGTGGAGATACAGTCCTAACCCTGGTAAAGGGGTCCTGAAGAGGAAGAAGAAAGAGGCAACTAAGAAAGCCCCAGAGATCACAGAGAGAGGACAACACCAAGTGTGCAGCCTGGCAGGGCCTGGTAGGGCTTAGAGGCGGCTTGAGCCCTAAATGAGCTGGGGGCCAGGATTGCAGAGTAGACTCCCAGAGTAGCCACACTCTGAACACGGAGGGGAGACTTCAATGTGGACATCAGGGTGAGAAGGCAAGATCCTCTCCTCTCTGGCAAGAAACCAGTGAACTGGTGAGCTTCTATTCCCACTACAGACCTAGGCTTTGGTGCCTCCTTGTCAAGGGGTTCTTCCTGACCCAAAGCCTGGGTTGCTGTCCCCTGCATATACTTCTCCCTGCATCATATATCACACAGCAGTGTGGTTGTCCATTTCCTTGTCTGTCTCCCCCAGACCCTGAGCTCCATGGGGTCTGGGACTATGCCTTTATTTAGTGCCTGGCACAGGCCAAGGCACACAGTCAGTGCTAATAAAACAAGGTGGGCATGTAGCCTAAGAGCCATGTGGGGATTGGAGTCATCCTTGCAAAGTGGATGCCTCCCAAACCCAGATGAGCTATGTCCAAGTATATCTGAGGAATTTTCTGTTGAAATCTCAGAGCACTATTTATATTTGAGGTCGCAGAGGAGGGGGTGGGACCATTGAACCACAGTGGAGGAAGAGGGATCCTAGAAGTGCGACTGTGGGAAAGATGATTTCCCAAGGGACTTGCCAGAGTCACTCTCCACAGGGCCATTGGGGAGTATCCAGGGAAGGAGGCGAACCAGTAAGAGTTAAATCTTTGTAAGTGCTCACGTAATGGGTGACACACACCGTCTGTAAACAAGACTCATTCTGAAGAGTGACCCAGAACAGGGTGACCATAAACATTCTCGTACAAGTCTCACAGTGGATGTAAACCCTTAGTCCTTTTGCATAAATGCCCAGGGATGGAATTTCAGGATCATAGGGAAGAGTATTTTAGCTGTCACAGATAATGTCAGACAGTTTTCTGAAGTCGTCATGTATTCTATAGGACTCCATTTATATAAAGTTCGAAAACAGGCCAATCAAATCTATGGTGTTAGATATTAGGACAGTAGCTACCTTCTGGTTGGTTGCCCCTGGGAGGGGGCTGAAGGGAGACTCTGGGGAGCTGGCAATGGTCTGTTTCTTGCTCTGGGTGCTGTTTACATGTGTGTGTACCTTTTTGGAAAAGTCATTAAGTTTACAGTTTTCTGTATGTGGGTCACTTGAATTAGAAGTTTATTTTTAAAGTCTTGAGGTGCCTCAGACCTCTGGGGGTGGACAACTAACCCCTCTGAGGACCTTCCAATCCCAGATGGACCTATCCCCTTGGAGGTGCACAGAAACAGTCCTCCCCTTACCCTCTCTTCCCCAGACAGCCCAAAAACATCCGGCTGCATTTGGCTTGCTCTCCCTCTGTCCCACCTCTGGATTTAGTGCACATTTTCCACCCTCTCACTTGACAACAGTGTAGAAAAACCAGTGCTTACTAAGTGTTCACCTACTGCATGCCAAGTGAGGTGCTGGGCATCTGGACTCACGTGGACACGTGAGCAGCGCCCAGAGCCTTAAGGAGCAGGAAAGGGCGCAAAGCGCTTGAGCGTAAGGTAGCCTGTGGTAAATGTCATGTAATTTGCACTTGCCGGCCCCCTCCGTCAGACAGTCTCCCAGAAAGAGATTCACATTTGGATCTTGTGTTCCAGTGCAGCAGTTTGGGTTGCGAGAAAGAGACTCACTCCAGTTATGTCACAGGATGGATGTTTATTGGGAGGACATGCCAGACAGGCCCCCAGGAAGAGTCTGGCAATCATGCATTACAAGGACTAGAACCTGGGACCAGGAAGCTTCCAGCTGTGGCTACATGGAGCTTACCTGGCCTCCAGTTTCTTCCCCAACCTGTTAGCGCCCGATGACAACTCCCCACTACTCTCCATGTTTCTCAGCTCAAATTCCAGGGGAGGTCTTTGCGCCTCTTACCGTCTGCCACCAGGCTATGAGGGGAGTCAATAGCCCACCCAAGAACTGGCTCCTCTCATGCACTGACTTCATGGAGCAACTTATACCTTCTTTGTGACCCTCATTCAACCTGAAAGCCCTGGGCACACAAGCTTCCAAGAAGAGCGAGTGAGCTCATGTGATCATGGAGAGGAATGCACCTAGAGTAGAATCGAGAATGCTCTCCACTCTCCCTGGAGGTACGAATGGGGGCATCTCTTCCAGGGGCCTGATGAAATGCCTGCTCAGGCAACTGAATTGCCTGCATGCCCTCTCCCTAGGGATCACCAAAACCTCTTGATTTCCTCAGTCTTGATATGTGAGAGGGACTAACTCCTCTGGGAAGCCCATGGACAGAATGACCAGGGACACATCCTGGCCTTGGGTAGGACACTAAAAACGAGGCCTGCTGGAGGCATTGTCACCAATGTTAGAAGTCTCAGGGATGAGTCCATGGTTGGGAGTCCTTTGGAAATAGAATAAAAACAGTATTTCCCAGAATCCTTTGCAGCTTGGGGCAGCCATGTGACTAAACTCTAGCTGATGGGAAGTGAGTGGAAGTGACAAGCAACTTCTGGGCTGTGTCCACAATGGGAAGGTATGTGCCTGCAATGTCCACTTTTTCTCCTTCTTGTGTGTGAACAGAGTGGGGCCACCGTGAACCTTACAACCAAAGGTAACATTTTAGGGATGGAGAAAAATAAGATAGACGGATCCAGAGTTCCAACACCTTAAACTACCATAGCATACCCAGACTCGTATGGGAAAGAAAAAGAAGGTTCCCTCATGTTGAAGTTACTGTATTTGGTCTCTTATTACAGCAGCCTAACTTCTATTCTAGCCAATACAGAGTGCTTAGGCCAGTCTGTGAGGATGTAGAAAGATTCATTTCTTTTCTAATCCATCCAAAAAGTCCACAGTGGGCTTGGGGGAAAATATGTGCGGGGCAGTCCATTGGAAGAGAAAAGGAAAGATGAGATCCAGGGAAAAGGAACAGAGAAGTTGACAACATGACCAGTCCGTTTCTCCTCAGAGTCCTCGGGGGTCAGCACCTCTTGGGTAGATTAGGGTGCCCCTTCACCTATCATTGCCCATTTTTCTTGGCAAGAGGTTTGGAGCCAGGTCTCAGAAAGTCAGATGTTGCAGAATTGTTTTCACAGAGGTAGGCAGGACTCAGTGCTACCTTGTTCACGAAGCCTGCGTCATTGCAGATTCTGGTGACCTCCTCCTCCTGAGGGTAGGCAATGCTACAGGTCAGCTCAGGGGTGGAGCACAGGACAAGGTCCCACATGTGGCTGCATCAGGACCACTGAGCTTCCCTCAGAGAAAACCCTGGTCACATGAGGACTCTGGGAGCGGTCATCACCTGACCTCTAACTCTGGTGGGCGGTCCCCCAGACCTCAAGCCATGTGTAGGGATCCCAAGGGGATTGGTGAGCATGTGTCTGGCTGGCCATGAGGCTACGAGCCCTGGCCCACCAAATGGATTATCTACAGAGGGGATATGTCACAGGGAAGGGAAAACAGACTTTCACCCCTGCCCAGGTGATCGGCAGACTCAGGAGTGGGAAAGAGAGACCCCAAAACACAGGTGGGGTTCTGTGTTCCAAGAGGTGTCTTGGATGTGGAGGTGATGCTGCTAAGTTCAGAAGGTCTGCCCCAGTCACCCAGCCAGCAGGTCCCATAGAGAACCAGTCACGCTGGCCTACGGTATGCCCAAAGAAGTGCCCAGTGAGCAAACCCGCGACTGCTGTGGGCCCCAGTCAGAATGTGGCTCCCCTATCTTCTCAGGGGTCCCTGGGTTCTCCATATTCTCTCCCTAGCCCCAGGGGCCATCCTGTATATGACTGCGGTCTCTAGGTGCCAACCTTGCGCTGTGGGTTAGTTAGGCATTGTGTCTGCTTGTGCCCACATGGTGAATGGATACCTGTGCTGTCTCCTTCTGAGAATCCATCTCAACCAAATTCTCACCCACGCTCGCCTTACGAAAAGGCCTCCTGCAACGCAAGAGTGGACTCAGAGGGTCTCTCCCCTCCCCCTGCCTCCCCTCCCTCTCCCGACCCCCAGTGCTTAGCCCCAGACTGCTCCCTGCACAGGGCAGTGGGGTGCCTTACCTTTCTTCCTTCCCAGCACTTTCTTTACACAGACAGGGTCCAGATAAAGAAAGAAGAAAACCATAGCAAGATGGATATAAAGAGGATTCTAGAAGTGATTCCCAAATTTGGAGCAGTGGGAGAAAGAGAGACAGGCTGGAGAGTATGGAGCCTGTGAATTTGGTAGGAATGACACGAGGGAATGTTGGGGGGCAACGGGGAGGACGAGGTGACCCCATCCACCCCCAGGTCTGAACCCACCTCCAGGCGTAGAAGGCCCCCAGGCCCAACAACAGGAAGAGGAGGCCCACCAGCAGCCCCAGGACCCAGAGTAGCTTCTGGAACAGACTCAGGCGGTGCAGAGCTGGAACACAAGGGTGAGGCTGAGGTGGCACCTATGACTCCAGGCCTCCAATCCTCCCTCCCAAGGTGACTCCCCAAAGACGAAAACTATTCTAGCTTTCACTTTATCTCAGAAGCCCCCTCCATGCAAAGGTGCTTCAGGCAACCAGTCTGGACTAGTCAGACAAACTGATTACAGCAGAAGGGATTCAGGGAAGACCTCAGAAGGAAGCCTTTGGACCTGAGAGCTGGGCCTCTGTGCAGAGGGGCCTGGGAGACGGACGCCCCACCTACCTCTGGTTCCAAAGTAGGTGGAGGCGGACGCAGAGCCCAGGGCGTTGGAGGCAGAGCACACGTATTCCCCCTGGTCGCTGGGCCTCAGCTCCTCCATGTCCACCCTCAAGACATTGGCAGTGGCCGTGACACGGATGTGTGGCTCTGCAGGAGCACCCCAGGCCTGGCTGGAGGCCACCAGCCTACTGCCGAGGTGGAGGCTCAGGCTGGCTAGGGGCTCGCTGTCCACTCGGCAGTCCAAGATGCCCTGGATGCCCCCCTCCGGCTCCACAAAGACCGTCATGGTGGGCATCGTGGGAGGGTCTATGGGAATACAGGGAGTGTGATGATGGCCGCAAATCCTCCCCTCCCTGTACCCGGGCAAGATGACTTTGCTGCTCTTCCCATTAAGAGGTAGAGCCGACCCACCCCCCCCCCGCCCCCCGCCCACCACCACTCCTTGGTCTGTGACTTGCTTTGACCACTAGAAAGCAGAAGGGGCTTTATGTGACTTCAGGGCTAGACCTCAAGGGGCCTCGCAGCTTCTGCCCTCCTGCGAACACAGTCACGTGGGAAGCCCGGGCCAGCATGCTGGACAACGTGTGGCGGCCTGGCCAGCAGCCAGCCCCTGGATGAAGCCCCTGCCAACCATGAGGATGAAGCCATCCTAGGCTGTCTAGCTTCAGCTCAGCCCGGCCCCCATTTCTGACCCACGGAACTGTGAGCAAATAAAATGGCTGTCATTTTACGCTCTATGTTTTGGAGTGGCTTGTTAGTACAGCCATATCGGACTGACAGCATGGCGCCTTCATGAGGAATGGAGTAAGGGACCAAGGCTGATGAGGGCCTATTGCATGCCGGGCACTCTGCGTGCCGTATCTCCTATGCTCCTCGCGGGGTGAGGGGACTGATACGTCATGCATGAGGAAACCAAGGCATGGGTACCCAAGATCACACAATCAGTGAGCAGGAGTCCTCCCACCCGGGACTCCATACCTGCAAGGTCTTTGCTCTTTGCAGACAGAAGAGAAGGAAGACCTGAGGTGGGCATGTGAGGTGTGGACAGACTGAGGTGGCAGGGGGGGGGGCGCGGGGAGGGGGGTCATACTCACATAGCACCCGGAGCATGACTGGAGCAGAGGTTGTGGTCCCACTGGGGTGTTGGGCCCGGCAGTGGTACACCCCAGCTTGGGCACGGGCCACGTGGGTGAAGGCAAGGGTGGGTCCAGGCTTCACGTGCAGTCGCTGGCCATTCCAGAACCAAGCGAAGGTGGAGTTGCCCATGGGCCCAGGACCACCAGGGAGGTGACAGCTCAGGTTCAGCGGTGCACCCTCAGGCACGTCCAGCCCTGGCTCGGCCACCACACGTGCACCTGCGGGCCGAGGACCAGGAGGTCATCAGGGATCAGCAGGCCTGTGGGAGCTGGAGCCTCTGGGTAGGATCTGGGCATCTGAGAGCCTTCTGTGCATTATGGGAAGGTCCGTTCTGATTTGGGGCTCTCAAAGGTGAGACCGTGTCTCTCCCATAAGACTGAGATCTCTGAGAACAAGGCTGTCTCTTATCCTCGCACTGGGGACCTCCAGGACAGGGCTGTGTGTCTCTCTTAACAAACCAGACTTTCCGATGGATGAGGTTGTGTTCTGCTCTCAGGTTGGACTCCCCAAAGGTAGGGCTCCACCTCATCCCTGAAGGTAGAGCTTGTGTCTCTCTTCCCACCCCAGCTTCCCCAGGGCAGGCCTGTGCCCCCACCCCAAGTTGGGTTCTGTGACGGTGGGGTTATGCCTTGCCCGCATCCAAGGTCCCCTTGGCACAGCTACAGCTCCACCCTCGTAGGGGGCTCTCCAAGGGCAAGGCTGTCTCTCCCCTTCAGACTGGGCACCTGCCTCCAGGAGAGCTGTTTCTCTTCCATCAGATGGGGCATGGCTAGATCCACCCATTGTGGTCAGCCTGCCCCCTCTTGCAAGAGCTCCAGCCCTCACAGACACATAGCCCCGCTGCGCCCCTTCCCCTCCCCCTTCTCCCACTCACCTTCTGCCTGCAGCTGCCCTGTGGTGTTGACTGAACCCAGGAAGTTGTGGGCTGTGCACACATAGATGTCCTTGTCACCTGAGGGTACCTCTTGCACCTGCAGCCGCAGGGCATTGCGGGCCACCTGGATATGGCCTGTCCCCGATGCCAAGCCGTCAACCCCATGGCTGGTGGCCAGAACTTTGCCATCACGGGACAGGGCGAGCTCAGCAGGTGGCTCGCTGTCCACGGTGCACTGTACCACGGTCATGGGGCTCGCCCTCGAGTCCTGAAACGACGACAGGACAACATCCCGAGGGGCATCTGGTGGCAGAATAAGACATAGTTGGAGGCCTTGTTAAGAAACCCTGTACCATGGCCTACCTGCCTGGCACTGGTGAGGCTGAAGCCTCTGGACAAATGGTCACTTCCTAGAAGTGACAAGTTCTCAGGAGTCTTGTGGACAGACTCCTCCAGGCAGGGTTCACACGACCCTAGGGTCTCTTTTCTCACCACCTGTGTCCTTCTTTTCCCAAGTGCCCAATCCAAGGTCCACTGCAGTCCTGTGTCCACCCCTACGAAGGCCCAGAAGTGCCCTCCGCCCGCCCTCATCCTCGGCACCCCTAGCCAAGGACCCCTGCTCACAGTGGACTTGCAGGGCTGTGGGCCGGGAGCTGCGTGTGCCCTGGGCATCCCGGACCTGGCAGGTGTAGGCACCCGCATGAGCCCGTGTAGCTGCTGGGATCGAGAGAGAGGCAGCTGGGCCCTCCTGCAGCCAACGGCTGTTGTGGTACCAGGCATAGAGAGTGGGTGGGTGCGCAGCAGGGTCTTTACAGGTCACCGTGACGGGGGCCCCCTCGGGCACAGCAGCTGATGGAGACAGGTTCACCTGCACACCTGTACCAAGGAGAGCGGGGTTAGCTAGGCCCAGGCGGATCCCACAGCCGGTCCCTCCCCTGGTGGGCTTGGCATGCCCTGCCTCACCTTCTAGCCGCAGTTCCAGGGATGCATTGGCCTGGCCCAGAGGACTGTGGGCAGAGCAACTGTAGAGACCCTCATCGCTGGGCCGGGGCTCCCACAGCTCCAGACGCAGGGTGTTGGGGACAGAGGCTGTGGTCGAGGAGGCCAGGAGGCGGCCAGCGTGCCTGAGGGCCAGCTGGGCGGCTGGGTGGCTGTCCACAGTACACAGTACCAGGGCCAGCCGTCCACCACGGCTCTCGAGGAGGTAGGTCAGGCGCAGGCTGCGGGGTGCGTCTACAGGGACACCAAAGGAAACAGTTCAGAGGACTGCAGCCGGGAGGCTAATTGGCGGGTGGCATTCAAAACCAGGAGGGCCCTGGCTCCCTACCCCAAGGGCCCCCGATTACCCAATCTATGGCCCCTGCTCCACTGCCCAGAGAGAACCTATCTCCTCTCACCCTCAACTCAGTGTTCCTTGTTCTGGGCTTCATCGGACAGATGGGGACTGTTTCTGGGTTGGACATCTGTGGGACTCTGGCCATGCCCTGATCCCTTGTTGCCCCACCCTGCATCCAACCAGACTCACAGAGGACATCCAGAATGACGGGTCTGGAGAGGCGGGGTGCCCGGCCAGGCTTCAGCACACCACAGCGGTAGGAGGCAGCATCCGTGACTGTGACATTGGGCAGAAGGATGGAGTGGGCCCCTGGGCGCTGCTGCCCATCCTGGTACCATATGTAGGTGAGCTGGGTCTGGTTGGTGGTCCACACAAGACAGGTCAGGTTCACCAGCTGCCCTTCCTGCACGATGGCCTTGGGCCACACCTGCACACTCACAGCTGGGGAGAGAGAAGGGCAGGGGGGACGCTGGAGAGTTGTGAAGCTGGGTAAGCCAGCCACCTGTCTCCATGTCAGCTTCTGAGAGGCACAGGTGGCCCGCCTGTAAACGAGGCTCAAGGTCGAGCTTGGGAAACAGCTCGCCCTCTCTTGTGGTCCCAGGCAGAGCTCTGTAGAGCCCTGGAGTGCCCTGAGCCCTCCCTGATCCTGGTGGGGGGCACATGGGAGAAGGCTCCCCTGTCCCGTGGTGTTTCCTCCTTTCTCTTGATTAGCTTTATCCTCTGGACATCAGGCAACCTTCTTTCTGTTTGTTTTTTTAATGTTTTATTTATCTTTGAGAGAGAGACACACACATAGCACGAGTGGGGGAGGGGCAGAGAGAGAGGGAGACACAGAATCCGAAGCAGGCTCCAGGCTCTGAGTTGTCAGCACAGAGCCTGACATGGGGCTTGAACCCACGAACTGTGAGAACACGAGCCGAAGTCGAACACTTAACTGACTGAGCCACCCAGGCACCCCTGCAAACTTCTGTTTTTAAAAAAGACTCTTCCAGGTGCCTGGGCAGCTCAGTCGGTTAAGCGTCTGACTCTTGATTTCAGCTCAGGTCACGATCTCACGGTTTGTGACATTGAGTCCCATGTCGGGCTCTGCACTGATAGCGTGGAGCCTGCTTGTGATTCTCTCTCTCTCTCTCTCTCTCTCTCTCTCAAAATAAAAATGTTTTAAAAATGAAAAAATAAAGCAGGTTCTTCCATGAAACCCAAGTCTGGAAATTGCTGCCCTTAAAGGGGGGGTGGGAATGGAGACAGTCCTTATGTTCAGCCCACCTGCTGTGCCTCAGGCTTCCAGAACCCTCTCCAGCCTCCTCTCCTCTCTTAAAGGAGTCATCCATGCACACACTCACATCCCCACACTGACCCTGGGCATCGAAGTTGGCAGAGGCTGAGGTCTGGCCCAAGGTGTTGGTGGCCTGGCAGGTGTAGATGCCCTCATCCTCCAGCGCCGCATTGTGGATCTCCAGGCGTAGGGTGTTGGGGGCCACAGCCACCTGCAGTCGCAGAGAGCTGCTTGCAAGTTCCCCCACACCTTGTAGGGTAGAAGCCACGAGGTGGTCCCCGTGGAGCAGTCGCAGCTGGGCTGGAGGGTCACTGTTCACACGGCACAGGAGGAGGCCCAGTCGCCCAGGGCCTGAGTCCATCAGGGTGGTGAGCGTGGCCTGGCGAGGGGCATCTACAGGAGGTGGGGAGTGGTCAGGGCACCTGGGCTCCCCCAACCCCTCCCCTAGCTGTGCCCTTGTTTCCTTCAGCCCCCAAGAAACATGGACAGGATGAAAGCTTACAGGACACGTGGAGGATGACAGGGGCGGCCTGGCTCGTGGTGGCTGAGCCTGGAGACTGGGCTTGGCAATGGTACGCCCCAGCTTGACTCACAGTAATGGCTGCAAAGTGGAGTGTGGCCAAGTTCGACTCCGGGAGGGGCTGGCCATCCCGATACCAGAGGTATGAGGTCCCCTCCAGGACCCCTGTGGGCACCTGGCATCTCAAGACCACAGCCTGGCCCTCCCGGAGCTCGGGCGATGGTGACACCTGGACCCAGGCTCCTGTGGGGAGAAACCAAGAGCAGGTGAGGGCTCTCCACCATACCCTCCCACAGTCTAAGGATGTATGTGCACACCAGGACAGCATGACCTCAATCCTATGTCCAGGAGCCATAGCCTACCTACCACACCACCACCAAGGGCCCCAGTTCAGCTCCATGCCTCCTCCTGTCCTGTTGCCAACTCCCCTGCACTGGGTCTATCCCGGCCTTTACCACCTACCACCTTGAGCCACAGTTTTGTTCTGTCAGTCATATCTCACCTACCAGAAGGTGAGCCTAGTGCGGGCCCAGCCTATATGACCTGTAACCCAGTGCCAGGCACAGCACCTGCACATGTTAGCTCTTGGCAAATGCTCGTTTGACCCCCTGAAGCACTGAAATGGGAGGGGTTTAGGCCGCGCCAAGGGCCTGGTCCTGATACTGATCTGGACCCAGCATGGGTGGCCGAGGACTTGGAGGGAAAGTTAGCCACTATGTGGTCTTGAGTCCTCTCCAGGCCTGCTCTGCACCCAGGCTCCAAGTCATGAGAGCCCACGAACTGGGAGGACCAAGCAAAGGGCTGTCCGGGTGCCCCCTGGGTCCCAGGCAGGACGAGGCTGGGGTGAGGAGCAAGGAGGTGGGGTAGCTGGAGTGGTGGGAGCACAGTCTGTGCCTGGAATCAGAACCAAATCAATCCAGAGCTAGCTAGTCATGTGACCATGAGCAAGCTCCTGAAACTCTGACCCTCAGTGTCTCTTCCAGTGAAATGGGTATGATAAATAAGAAAAGACATATAGAACCAAAGCCTAAGGACAATGCTTGAAAATTGATGTTTGTCATCGTGGGAGAAAAAAAGGGTGTTTTTTTCCTTGGCCTTTGCAGCCTTATGGGTATTAACTTTCCTCTTTCTTGGCTTATTCACTTAGGGAGGATTTTTACAGAAGAATACATGTATATTAATGTGTATGTGTATATATTTCTACGTATACATGCATGTGCATATTCATATTCACACACATACATTACGCACATGTATGCATAGTATACGTGTCTTCAGTTTTGTATGAAAATTCTTATTATGTAACAAAATTATGTTATTATAAAAGAAGTTTCTAACAGAAGCGTTCCAACCAAGCAGGCCACCTTATGCAATTGCCACTGCCCCCTAGTGGTTAGCACAGTTATTACAGGTGAAAATATCTGGCTGGAGACAAAGGGAAGCCTGCTGGGTAGCTAGAAACTCCCTTAACCTGGAAAAGACTCACATCTCTGCACAGAATCCACATGACCGAGCCCAAAGTCTGGCTAGAACAGCCCCCAGGGGATCTACCACGTCTTTAGAGAACTGAAACTCACCTTGGACCTGAAAGAAGAGGGAGCTATTGGTGGATCCAAGGGCATTTGTGGCCTCACATCGGTAGCTTCCGGAGTCCTCCAAGTTCAAGTCTCGGACCTCTAGCTTCAGGGAGTTGGCTGTGGCTTTGACCTGGAGGCGGCCATGGTGTGGGAGCAGGGGCCCCAGGCTGGTGGCCAGGAGGCGCTCCCCATGGAACAGGGCCAGCTGGGCCACAGGGCGACTGTCCACAGTGCAAATGAACACAGCTACATGGCCCTCGCCCACATCCAGGAGGGCTGACAGCTTTGGAGGTTCTGGGGGATCTGCAGACAGGAAGGAGGTCAGGCCACCCCCAGTACAACTCACCACAGTCCAGCTGCCCCTGTGTGCCCCTCCCCCTCCACACACACAGGTCAGACCTGCCCTTGTCCACTCCCCAGCCACGCTCTGACCCCCCCAAACCCAACCCTACCCTGTTCCCTCCCACTGACCACTCCCTCACCCCCTGAGTACCCAACTCTGCCCTTGCCCGTCACTCACAGAGCACACTCAGGACCACTGGGGTGGAGAGCTGGGCCCCAGCCTCGGTAAGAATGCGGCAGGCATAGAGGGCAGCATCTGTTCTGGCCACAGGCAGCAGAGTCATGGTCTCCAGGGGGCCTTGGGCCCACAACGCCCCATTCCGGAACCAGGAGAAGTTGGCAGGGCTGCTGGCCTCCCGGTTCACACTGCAGGTCAGGTTGGCCGCGGTGCCCTCTCGCAGCGTGCGCGACGGTGTGATGACCAGAATAGTGGCTGGAGAGCAGGCAGCACGGGCCAGCTGAGACAGGCTTTACCCTGACCACTTCCCCCGTGGGGTCGGAGTCCAGCCTCCCAGCCTGGAGAAGGCAGGAATGAGACCCCCTGGGCTTCCCATGGGGCAGGGGAGCAAAGCAAGCTCCTGCTGCTGAATGGAGGTGGTTTCAGCTAATAGACCCTCCTTGGGGAGCCAGGGGTGGCAGGGTCCCGAGTACCAGCCCCTGCTTCTGAGCCACCCATTCCCTGCCATGACTCACCTTGGGCATCAAAGGTTGCAGAGGCAGAGGTGTTGCCCAGTGCATTGCTGGCCTCACACAGGTACACACCCTCATCCTCCAACACTGGGTCACGAATCTCCACACGCAGCAGGTTGGGGGCTCTGGTGACCTTTAGGTGCTGAGAACAACCCCCACAGCCCAATGGCAGGGAAGAAGAGGCCACAACATGGTCCCTGTGGAGCAGTCGCAGCTGGGCGGGGGGGTTGCTGTCCACACGGCACAAGAGGAGTCCTTGACGTCTAGCCCCAACCCCTTCGGCGTCAGGGTCCAGCTGGGCAGTGAGTGTGGGCTGGCGTGGGGCATCTATAGGGAGGAAGAGCATAGGCATTCATCCCATGGCCTCCACCAGGGTCATACAGGTCCACTCAAAGCTGGCTAGCCACACTAAACAAAGGCATGTGCTTAAAGTTGCCATAAACAGCTGTGTAGGTTGTGCACTGCACAAGGACAACCAAACCGGGATAGGAGGAATGCAGCCCATGCCCCTCATGCTAAGCTATGCCATAGTGCTATACTGAGTCTTCCCAGAGGAAGGATTGCCATTTTTCTAGCTTGGACAAGGCTGTCATATGGGCTAGCATAACGTCATGTGCTTCTGACACACTGAAGGTTGGCCCCTCAGGCTAACATGGGGCACCCACTCTTAACAGGACACAGTCCCTATGCTGAGAAGTTCTGCCTTCGTGACTGTGGGAGTTTGTGAGGGCACAGCCTATGAGTGTGTACACATATATGGAAGCATGGTGTCCAAGGTCCCAGCCCAGGAGGACAAAGCCTGGACATGCTGGCCAACGATGCACTTGAGGCTAGAGGCAGGGGGCCCTAGAGGGGCTGGGGTTGGGGGGGTGGGACGTAGGGAGGTAGAGAAAGCCCCAGCTTTGTTCCCCACATTTCAGCCCTGGGTGGAGAGCTCTATGGTTCGCAGACCTGCGGCTGCCTTCCTGATCTAGACCCTGGAGCAAGGCAGCAGCAGGAGGGCCTGAGGGAGGCGGGGGTGGCTGGCGGGCTGACCCTCCCCATGGCAGGCAGGGGCTGGTGGGAAGACCGCTCACAGAGCACAGTGAGGATGGCGGAGGAAGAGGGGCCGCTGGCACTGTGGCCATCCTTGGCCTGACAGTAGTAAGAGCCGGTGTCGGTGCTGGAGGCCGCAGGGAGATGGAAGCTGCTGCTGGGCCCCTCGAAAAGCAGGGCTCCATTCCGGTACCAGGAGAAGCGGATGTCAGGCGTCGGGCTCAGACCACTCCTGCAGCTCAGTGTCACTCCTTGCCCTTCTACCACTTCTGCTGTGGGGCTGATGAGGAGGTGGGCCACTGGCAAAAGAGGGAGTAAGGGAGGATCAGGTCCCCCGCACACCGGCAGCTCCGTGCCACCTGCTGCAGGAAGGCCTCCAGGGTTCACCTCTCCCCACATGACTACAGGCGGGTCTGGGCTTCACGGCATCAGCTCTGTGAACCTCTTGGTATCAGGGGGGTTTGTCCTTGAATGCCGATTCTGATCCATGGGTAGTAGCTGGCTGCAGCATGGTTGAGAAGGATTGGGAGCCAGAGCCCGGACTTACATCAAGAACCTGGCTTGGGGGCGCCTGGGTGGCGCAGTCGGTTAAGCGTCCGACTTCAGCCAGGTCACGATCTCGCGGTCCGTGAGTTCGAGCCCCGCGTCGGGCTCTGGGCTGATGGCTCAGAGCCTGGAGCCTGTTTCCGATTCTGTGTCTCCCTCTCTCTCTGCCCCTCCCCCGTTCATGCTCTGTCTCTCTCTGTCCCAAAAATAAATAAACGTTGAAAAAAAAAATTAAAAAAAAAAAAAAAAAAGAACCTGGCTTGATCGATTAGCTCGGTCTGTCATGGCCCCAGCAGGAGGGAATGGCAGGACATCCTTCAAGATGTGGAAGCCCCTGTTTTTCCATTTTCCCTCCTGCATCTGACTCCTAACAGAGCCTGCCCCAAACATTTGATACATAAAAAACAGATGGATATCAAGGACCCTTCAAGTTCAGAGACAAAATGTGTACATAAGGAATAATGCCACCTGCCATGTTTCCCTTTTGCCTTGGCCTCAGGAACCTCCCAGGTTGGGATGACGGTATAGTCCAGATCTTTGATGTGATTTTTTTTTTTTTTAATTTTTTTTTTCAACGTTTATTTATTTTTGGGACAGAGAGAGACAGAGTATGAACGGGGGAGGGGCAGAGAGAGAGGGAGACACAGAATCGGAAACAGGCTCCAGGCTCTGAGTCATCAGCCCAGAGCCCGATGTGGGGCTCGAACTCACCGACCGCGAGATCGTGACCTGGCTGAAGTCGGACGCTTAACCGACTGCGCCACCCAGGCACCCCATGATGTGATTTTTTTTTAATTATTTTTTTTTTTACCAAACAGCTTGGTCAGCCCCTCAGCTGAGCACTCTGGACTCCTGGGAGGAAGAGATCAGAGCAGCCCTCCTCCTCAGGCTCCCTCCACCAGCCTCCCTGTGCCTGTCTTACCTTTGGCTTGGAAGTCCAGGGTGGAGGATGAATTCCCAAGGGAGTTGGTGGCTGAGCACGTGTATTTCCCACTGTCGCCTGGCTGCAAGTCTCGGATCTCCAGGTTCAGGGAGTTGGGGTTGGAGAAGACACTGAAGCGCGAGCTGTGGTCCCCCTCCCCTGGGGTGGAGGCCAGGATGAGGCCATTGTGTGACAGCACCAGGGTGGCCACGGGCTCGCTGACCACTGAGCAGTGGAAGATGCTCACCAGCCCCTCCTGCGTCTCCAAGAAGGCAGTTAGGTCCGGCACAAGGGGCGGGTCTGTGTGGAGACAGGTGGGTGATGGTCATCCTCAGACAGGGACAATCCCTGGATTGACCCTGCACCTCCTTTGTCCCACAATGCCCTGTGAAGGGGCAACCCCAGAGCTCTTGAGTGCCTGTTGAACACTTTTGTTCCTGGGCTGAGCAAATCACTTTGTCTTCTTGGCCAATAAGTGTGGCAACCCTGTGAATGTGGATCAGGGGCCCCACTTTAAAGATGGGAAGACTGGGGGTGCCTGGGTGGCTCGGTTTGTTAAGCAA
Organism: Leopardus geoffroyi; assembly: GCF_018350155.1. Classification (NCBI taxonomy): domain Eukaryota; kingdom Metazoa; phylum Chordata; class Mammalia; order Carnivora; family Felidae; genus Leopardus; species Leopardus geoffroyi. The sequence continues at coordinate 30,389,765 of NC_059336.1, forward strand.
CCAATTACGGCTCAGGTCATGATCTCTCGGTTTGTGAGTTCGAGCCCTGCGTCGGGCTCTGTGCTGACAGCTCAGAGCCTGGAGCCTGCTTTGGATTCTGTGTCTCCCTCTCTCTGTGATCCTCCCCCACTCACACTCTGCCTCTCTCTCTCTCTCTCTCTCTCTCAAAAATAAATATTTTTTAAAAGGGGAGAATAGAGAGACTTAACAACTGAATGAAATTCAAGATCCTGGCTTAGATCTTGGACCAGAAAAAAAAAATTGCCATAAAGGACATGATGGGGTCAATTGGTAAAATTCAAATATGGGCTGTAGATTAAAAAATATTGGTCTATCAATACTATCAATTGTATCAATATTAAATGGCTTGGCTGTGATCAGTGTACTGTGGTTATGTATGAGAATGACCTTTGGATATACACGCTGAGGAGTTAAGGGCTAGAGGCACATCATCTACAATTCTGAGAATGTAAACGTGTAGATATGCGAACTGGTGCAGCCACTCTGGAAAACGGTATGGAGGTTCCTCAAAAAATTAAAAACAGAACTACCCTATGACCCAGCAATTGCACTACTAGGTATTTATCCAAAGGATACAGGGGTGCTCTCTTGAAGGGGGACATGAACCCCAATGTTTAGAGCAGCACTGTCAACAATAGCCAACAGATGGAAAGAGCCCAATGTCCATCAACTGACGAATGGATAGAGATGTGGTATATGTATACACGATAAATAAATACAGCAATAAAAAGAATGAAATCTTGCCATTTACAATAATGTGGATGGAATTAGAGCGTATTGTGCTAAATGAAATAGGTCAGTCAGAGACAGACAAATATCACGCTTTCACTCATATGTGGAATTTAAGATACAAAACAGATGAACGTAAAGGAGGGGAAGCAAAAATAACATAAAAAAACAGGGAGGGAGACAAGCCATAAGAGACGAACCTTAAGTGCAGAGAACAAACTGAGGGTTGCTGGCAGGGTTTTGGGTGGGGGGATGGGTTAAATGGGCAAGGGGCATTAAGGAGGACGCTTGTTTGGATGAGTGATGAATCACTAAAATCATTATTACACTATATGTTATTACACTCTATGTTAACTAACTTGGATGTAAATTAAAAAAAAAAAAACATCTTTTTAACATTTATACATTATTGAGAGACAGAGAGAGACAAAGCATGAGCAGGGGAGGGGCAGAAAGAGGAGGAGACACAGAATTTGAAGCAGGCTCCAGGCGCTGAGCTGTCAGCACAGAGCCCGACACAGGGCTCGAACTCACAAACCACGAGATCATGACCTGAGCCGAAGTCGGACGCTTAACCGACTGAGCCACCCAGGAGCCCCTGGATGTAAATTTTTAAAAATTTTTAAAATATCGACTCTCGGCCTTTTGGCTATGATCAGGTGTCGTCTCTGTTCTTGTCAGTTTAATATCTGATACGTCCTCTATCTGAGGACAATATATTACTCGGATTTTTGGAGCAGGGAGATGGAATAGGAGCTTGCTCCGTCCACTCCACGCATCGACCTGGTATTGCAGCACTTCCAGGAATGGTGCACACACAAAAATAAATAAGTAACAGTTAAAAATAAATTGAAAAGAAGAATGTAAGCTCGTGGCTAACAGATAGGTGACACCCAACTGGTGGATGTCTATACATACAGCGTATATACATATGGGATGCCCATATATATGTTTACATAGAAAACGCGTGTACACTTTTGCACACATATGTATATATGCACGTGTGTAATACACACGTATATGCATACTTGTGCGTATGCACATATATATACATACACATATATATTTAAAGAGAGAGAGCGAACGTACCAAACTGTTAACAAATGGGGACACTAAGGTAAAGGCAGGTGGTCATTCCTTGTGTTTTCCTTGCAACTTTTCGCAAGCTTAACTTGTTTCAAAATGAAAGGATTCTAAAAAAGGAGGAAATTGAGGCCCAGAGAGGTCAAAGCGTGCCCGGTTATGCGGAGCTGGGACACGAGCTCAAGGCCAACCAGGCCCAGGACCCTAACCCTCCTGTGGGGGCCCTCGCCCTTTGACCGCCCTTTGACCGGGCTCTGGCAGCATCCGGTGCCCCCCTGTCCTGCCACTTACGGTTGACCACCAGGCTGACGGGGCCAGAGCGCTGGCTGCCGTAGGAATTGTGCACCTCGCAGAAGTAGAAGCCGGTATCGGCCCTGGTGGTCGAGTGCAGCTGCAGGGTGTGGCTGTGGGCGTCCTCCAGCAAGACGTGGTTCCTGTACCAGCTGTAGCGCAGCTTGCTGGGTGCTTCTTTGGGCGTGTTGCAGGTCAGTGTCACCGTCTGGTTCTCTAGGACGGGGCCTGCTGGGCTCACCTGGACCTCAGCCGCTGTGGGGGCAGCATGGGGCACGTGGGGGGATACCCAGCTGACTTCCAGGGCACCGGGGTTGTAGCCAGTCAGCGTAAACCCCTGCATGTTCTGCATCACGCCCCTTCTGCAGCAGAGCCTTCTGGATGGGCACTGCATCTCTTTGTCCTGTTTACAAGGGTTCTCGTGACATCCCACCCTGCCAGGAAGGCTTGTCACCTGATACAGGGCTAGGACTCCATGCCTGCATTCCAGGAGGCACCTTGGCCTGGCTTCCTTCAGCAACAGTAGCCTGGATCCCCACCCCCACCCTCTGGTCAAGACCCAGGCTCACCCAGGACTCACTAAAGACGTGGAGGCTGACGGGGGGCGACACCGTGGAGCCCACGCCATTCCCAGCTTGGCAGGTGTAGACACCGGCATCACCCCAGGCCACCTGGGGCAACTGCAGCACAGGACCCTGGACTTTGAGCTGTGTCCCATCCTTGGCCCACTGCATGGAACTGACCTCGGGGTAGCTGCTGTTCACCTTGCAGGTGAGTATGACCAGATCACCTGGAAGGATGTTCCGCCCTGAAGGGCTAAGAAGGATCTCCACACCCTTGGGGGCATCTGCAAGTCATGATGGGGGGCATCAGGCGAGGAACCCATGGAGGGCAATGGCAGCCCTTCTCTCCTCTCTCAACCCTCCGCCCTAAGGAACCCCATCCGGATAATGGTCAGGCCCATCCCTTCCCCTGTCAGGGCCGGCTCTGCCCCCCAACTCGCAAGGAGGTCCTGATTCCTTCCTTTTGCACTGAGGGCTTGATAATTCAGCACTTGGCCTAGCGTCCAGCCTACACTGCCTTCCACGGCTTTCTGCCTCGTGACAGCGTCCATTGCCTTCTGTTCTGTTTGGGGACCGTGAGCATCATACCGCCTGCTTAGGTGGCCTGCACAGGACCAGACACCGAATGGAGGGGTCCAAAGGCAGAGTCAAACGAGCTCTGAGAATGGTTAGCCCATGTGTGAGGAAGGTGCCAACCACACAAAACAATTGTGTTTCTATAAATCTTGTTCCAAAGCCTCTCACTACGTAAATATGCTAATAGAAGCTAATATGTTCAAGTGCTTAATCTAGGTAAATAGGCAAATAACAGCAGCTAATGTTTTAGAGTGCTCGGTATGTGCCAAGCACTCCTGCAATTTCCACACCAGTTCCTTGAGATCTGTGAGTCTCCTGAACAGAGGACACGGAGGCTCCGCAGGGCAAGTCACTTGACCAGTTTGCCCCGTTTGCTCCTGTGCCTCATGGATCCAGGCAGCCTGGTGCCTGTGAACAACAGTTGTTCTAGAACAGGCTCTGCCATGTTTTACCATGACGGGAAGATGCAGAATCAGGTAGAAACTCAGGCTTTCATCCACCACCTCTTTGTGGTGTCTGGGCAATACCCTGATCACCGTGAGTCTGAATAGTCTTAGGCAGGAGAGGGGTGAAGCCTCCTACACACACACACACACACACACACACACACACACACACAGTGCATCCTCCAGAGCTGGGATAAATCCCAGGGGCCTTGCTGCCTGACCCCCAATTCTCTGGCTCTTTGTGTCTCCCCTTCTCTGCCCAACCTGGCCTCAGGGACAAAAGGTACAAGGAAGCCATTAAATGTGACTCAGAAGGGCTTAGCGGTGTCTCTCGCCCTGCCTGACCCTGGAGGTCCAAGCGTGTCTGGCTTTGCCTCGGGGGTGAGGGCTCTGTTTCCCCAGGCTGGAGGAGGGAACGGTTTCTGCTGGGGAAGCCACAGATGTGCCCTCAGTACCAAGGGAGTGGCGCCTAGCACACTCACACTGCACTTGGAGGTGAATCTTGCCCTGAGTCTTGTGCTTGGCTACCGAGAGTTGGCATTGCAGGGTCCGGCCATGGTCCTGCCAGGACAGGGGCATATGGAGGGTCCCCAAGTGGCTGATGCCCGTGGGCTCGAGCTTCTGGTGGTTGGAAGTGATGGAGCGCTCGGGGTCCTGGCCTAGCCACTGCAGGCTGATCTGCTCCTCCGGGCACGCGTAGGGAGTGGAGCAGTTGAAGTTGGCCTCCATGCCTTCACGAAGCTCCGCTGGCCAAGCGATCGTGGGCTCCTCGGGCTTCTCTGAGGACAAAGACCAGAGGCTGAGGACTCCTCTTCACCACACATGAGGCCGAACACCCTAGAAAGTCCAGCTGAGGGGCAAGACCTGAGCAGGGTCCTTTAAGAGGAAGGAGAGGCTGCTTTCTATCCCCAGCCCCACTGAGGGTGAATGCAAGGGAGAGGTGGGGCTGGGTTTAGGCCAGGGCTGGTGGGCTCAGGATTGGGGCTGTGAGCCAATGGGGCCAGGAGCAGCTTGGGAGATGCTTCCGGGCAGTAGCTAGGTCACCCTGCCCCTCACCTGTCACGGTGACCACAGTGCCTTTGACATCTGACCAGCGGTTGCTATCACTGATCTCAAAACGGAAGTTGTAGGAGCCCGAATCCTTAGGCTGCAGGTCCTTCAGCATCAGGCTGCATATCCTGTGCTCAGTGCGCCCCAAGAGCTGGGCGCGGCCACGAAAGCGTGCCTCCACCAGCTTGGGGTTCTCCGAGTGGCTCACCACCTGCCTCTTGCCCGAGTAGTCGTAGTACCAGATGGCTGTGATGCCATGGGGCACTTCCACATCAGCTGGGAAGCTGAAGACACAGGGGATGACGAGGCAGGACCCCTCCACACCCTTCACATCCTGGGGACTGGAGACACCCCACAAGGCCAGGCCTGAGGGTGAGGTGGGACAGAGAGGAGAGTGATGAAGGCCGGGGACCACCACAGGGCCCTCAGATCTGCCCCAGACGAGTCCCCATAACCTGCCCTGCCCCCAGCAAAGCACCTTTGGAGCAACCCCTCTGGATGCCCCCTCCCCCCCCCCCACCACCAGCCACTGCCTCCCTGGGCCTTCCTTCAATTTCAGCAGACAAACCGGTGACCAGGCACAGTCCAGTCTGCTCGGGCAACGGAGGGCTCGACTCACCAAGGCCAGGCCCTGTGAGATGGGGAAGGCCAGCAAAGTTTACCTGCTGAGATAGATGAGGTCAACTGGAGAAGCTGGATCAGGTAGTCCATGGCAGGTTTGACACTAGTTCTGGTGCCTAAGAGGGTGATGCACACTGTGCTGGTGGGGCATACGGGGGCCTTCTAGGGAAACTCGGGGCACCTCAGCCTCAGGGCCTGCTGAGAGTCCAGCCTTGTGTCCCCCACACGCTATGCTGACCAACCCAGTGAGAGGGCAGGGCAGGGAGCCAGGAGCCCACGTTCCTGACTCAGACTGCACCAGGGAATGCCTTCACTTGGTGACATGCCCCACAAAGCCCTCTGTGCGTCTCTCAGCCCCACCCCAAGTTCTGCTTTCCCAGCCCCTCAAGGACACTCCTCCAGAGCAGATGAACATCTGTTTCTCCCTTCCCCCCCCCCATTTCCCCACCCAACCCAACAGGAACTGGAGCCCAGAGAGGATGGAACCCAGTGAGATTGATGGTTTGAAGTTTGTCTTCTTACCACCAGCCTTACCAACTGTAGGCCGTAGTGGGGCTTGACCGAACACTTTCCAAAGTGCTGCCTTTAAGATTTACTTACATCCCCGAAAGGTCCTCATCCTGCTCCCCATTCTGCTCCCATTCCCGGGTCCCCACACACGCACCCTGTGGCTACTGCCATCTACCCACGGGCTCTCCAGCTGACCAGCTCTGCCCCCACCACAAATGATCTCTGCCTGTTGAAACCTTATTCGGTCTTCAGGGTGCAGCTTGAAGGTGGATTCTAGCTGAAACTTGCCCTTCGGGGTCCCTGTGGCCGCCCCACAGCTACCTCTGTGCTTGCCTCGTCCTTGGAAGCTGGTGACCACCCGCTTCTCAGGAGCTGGGGCTGAGGACATGTGCCCTGAAGGAGTGCAGAGCCCCCTAGGCCTTGCAGTGGTGAGCAAGAGAGAGGTGTGGTCCTTGGGGGCCTAGAGTTGGAGGCTGGGCAAGTCTGGGCACAGGACACAAGAGCCCTGCACAACACATATCCCGCAAACATGAGTTAAATGTCTGCTGTATACCATGCACAAGATGGTGGGCTCTCTGCCACCGAGAGTCCCTGCTAGAAATGAGGCTCTAAAGAGTACCAACGAAGGGGCGCCTGGGTAACTTGGTTGGTTAAGTGTCTGACTTCAGCTCAGCTCATGATCTCATGGTCCATGGGTTCAAGCCTGGTGTTGCGCTGTGTGCTGACACTCAGAGCCTGGAGCCTGCTTCGGATTCTGCGTGTGTCTCTCTCTCTGCCCCTCCCCTCCTCGCACTCTGTCTCTCTCTTTCTCAAAAAGTGAACAAGCATTAAAAAAATTTAAAAAACAGAGTGCCAAAGATATGAATCTGAGTGGGGAGATATGCCAGAAACACTCATAACTAAAACTATAAAACCGTAAAACGATAAAAGAAAACATGGGTGAAAAACACCATGACCTAGGATCAGGCAAGGATTTCTCAAGTATGACACCAAAACACAAGCAACAGAAGGAAAAAAATAGAAAAATTGGACTTGGTCAAATTTGAAAACTTGTGTGCCCATCAAAGGACGCTATGAAGAGAGTGAAAAGACAGCCATAGATGGGAGAAAATATTTGCAAATCGTATATCTGATAGGGGATTGATATCTAGAATATATAAAGAACTCTGACAACTCAACAAAAATAGCAACAACAAAACCCCCAAACAATCCAAATTCAGAAACTGGGCTGAGGACTTGAATACACACTTCTCCAAAGATGATACACAAGTGGCCAAGAAGCCTGATGCTCAACATCATTAGGCAATAGGAAAATGCAAATTAAAACCACAATCAGCTACACTTCACACCCGTTAGAATGGCTACTAACAGGCAAACACAACCAGAAAATAATAAATGCTGCTGGAGATGAAGATGTGGGGAAATTGGAAGCCCTGTGCACTGCTGGTGGGAATAATGGCGCAGGCCCTGTGGAATGTAAAATGGCGCAGCCCCTGTAAAATGGCGCAGCCCCTGTGGAAAATCGTTTGGTGGTTCCTCAAAAAGCCCAGCAATTCCACTTCCAGGCATCTACCCAAAAAAATTTAAAATGGGGACTCAAACAGATACTTGTACACTCATGTTCATAGCCACATTATTCACAATAGCCAAAAGGTAGAAACAATCCAAGTGTCCATCAACAGATGAATGGATAAAAGAGATGTGGTATAGGGGCGTCTGGGTGGCGCAGTCGGTTAAGCGTCCGACTTCAGCCAGGTCACGATCTCGCGGTCCGTGAGTTCGAGCCCCCCGTCGGGCTCTGGGCTGATGGCTCAGAGCCTGGAGCCTGTTTCCGATTCTGTGTCTCCCTCTCTCTCTGCCCCTCCCCCGTTCATGCTCTGTCTCTCTCTGTCCCAAAAATAAATAAACGTTGAAAAAAAAAAAAAAAGAGATGTGGTATATCCATACGATAGAATATTATCCAACCATAAAAAGGAACGAAAGTCTGACATATGTCACAACATGGGCGAACCTCAAAAAATTATCCTAAGTGAAACCAGCCAGATACAAAAGGACAAATATTATGCGATTCTACCTATATGAGGTCCCTGGAGTATGAAGAGTCAAAGAGATAGAAAGTAGAATAGAGGTTACAAGGAGCAAGGAGGGGGGCTGGGGAGGAGAGAGTGGGGAGTTAGTGCTTAATGAACACAGAGTCTCTTTTTTGGATGATGAAACATTTCTGGAAATGGAAAGTGGTGATGGTTACACAATATTGTGAATGTACCTAATGCCACTGATTTGTACACTTAAAAGTGGTTAAGACAGTTAAGTTTTATATTAAGTACATTTTACAACATGCACACAAAAACTCATGTTGCAAACTTTGCAATCCTCCCTGGTCCTAAATGCTGACTTGGCGGGGGGGGGGGGGGGGGGGGAGGCTGGGACTGGGGACAGGAAACTCATGACATCTCCCAGCCCCCAGCCCATCAGCCGCAGGGTGGGGCCCAACTGATTTCGGGGGCTACCAGGGGGCACACCTGGGGAGGCGCTCAGCAGACACCCAGGGCCTAGATGGGGTCTGGATTGCCTGTCAGAATGACAGTGCTTAGCCAAGTGTGAAGGGACAAGGGGCATCCTGGCAGGGAGCGTGGCAAAGGCAAAGATGTGGGAAGGCCAGGAAGAACATTGTTTCTCAGGGGACCCAGCCCCCTGGCTGGGCTGCTCCAGCAGACAAGTCTGATCATTTGCTGAGGCTGACTGTCTCCTCCTCTTTCTTTGTGTGGCCCTGGGCCTGCTCCTGTCCCAGGAGGATGTGCCCACACCCTCTATACCTGGTCCCTAGCCACAGGAGAGGCTCATGCTGGCCCAGGCAGTGGCTGTGGCCTGGATGCTGGGCTGAAAGGCAGAACTGGGCATGTGGCGGGGAGGTGTGGGTCTGGGGCCCAGAGCCACACTGGGTAAGAGGGTGAGCTCCACTATAGCAGAGACATCGATCAGTAAGATAGTGGCGTGTTGGTTCCAGTGCCCCTGCTGTTCCCATTTGGGGTCATGGAAAGGACAATGCTGAACCAACAGGAGGAATGGTGGGATTTTAGACCTACTGACCCCTAAATGGAGCAGAGACTTTTTGAAACATGTGAGAAGACCCTTTCTAGAACCACCTCAAGTCACAGCATGGAGATGTCACCTGCACTTGGCCCAGCTACAATACCCAAGAGATCAGACCCATCAGAGTGCAATTCGTTGGCTCAACCTCTTCCACCCCAAAGACCAGCCTCATCCCAGAGAGCCTTCCTGGAAAAAGAAGGGGCAAGACAGACCCCAGAAAAGAAGACCTTTGTCTCTACCTCTTGCTTAAGGTTAGGTGCTCCTAGGGCTTGAATTGAGCTGGGCACCTGGTGTGCACCCTGCGCCCCCCGGTGGTAAGGGGGTGGTTGCCAGTCCTGGGGAAGGGAGTCCTGTATTGGGGGACCAGAGCCCCTCAGCCTTGAAACAACCCCTTATTTAAGCAGTGGCCACGTGGGAGAGGATTGTTCCCCAGACTTCAGAAAGTTCCTGAGGTTCACTTTGTATCTCCAAGTCTTGGGTGCTCTGAAGACAAGGTTTAAATCCCCACCCCCCAAATTGGTATATGTTGCATCATGGTTGGGCTGAGGTGGCCTGGCCCATGGTGGGTGCCCACGTTTGCTGCCTGTGTGAGAGCAAGTGAGTGGCAAAGCCTATGTGAGACCCAGTGTCCTAGGACAACTGGGGAGGGCTGGCTGGGGCCCTGAGTCCCTGACCTCATATCCCAGACACCAGAAAGAAGGGCAGAGGTAATTTCACTGCAGACAGCTATGCAGGATTCAGTTTCTGTTTCCTAGCACCAGGGCTCTCCCCTCCCTAACTTCCCTATCAAGCTGGAGAACGAGAGAAGTGAGATGACACGGCCATCTGGAGTGCTCTGCCCCCCAGATAGGAAATCAGGGTACAGACGGGCAATTCCAGAGTATGTTATCTTCGTAATAGTGGAAAGCCCCAAATATAAGCCAAAGGTTTCACTTGGAAAGCCATATAATCCATAAACGAGGTCTACCGGGTTGAAATGGGCAGTAGAAATCCCACGTCTCGTTCGCCAATCTGGCTATAAACGCTCAGAGCCCAAGCACCCATTCCCGAAACTGTGCTAGACAGTGCTGGGAGTCCTGCTTGGATGAAGAAGTGGTGATGAAGGAGGTGAGTGGGCCTGGGCTCCCATGAGGGCAAGATGAGGGTTGGGCGGCAGCTGGGCCAGGGTGAAGGAGAAGTTTGGCTGCCACGTGGGATGGAATTGGGTGGACATGGGGAGGAGAGTGATGGGTTGGGGGAGGATGAAGGTCAGGATCGAGGCTGGATGGAGATGATGCATAGGAAATGTTTGGGGTGGAACTGGGGGTGAGGTAGGACTGGAAGTTGGTTGGGATAGGGATTGGGATGGGGGTTGGGGAAGATTTGGGGGCATGGAATGGTTTGGGTAATGAGTGCAGCTTTGATTAGCATCTAGGGCTTGGGTTGGTTCCGGTCCAGCACCCACCCCCAAGACTCCCAAGCAAATCTCAGCCCCGCCCCTCTCCCAGACCTCCTCCCGCATTCCAATGATGGGAATACCTGTTCCGCTGAGGGAAGTGGCTGCAAGGCTGGTGAACGGCAGGACAGGAGAACAGGAAGGAAGGCCAGGTGCTCGTGGTGCTGGTGGCTTCCCAGGGCTCTGCCACCCCAAGAGAGGAGATCCAGCCTCAGAGGTTGCTTCCTCTTTTCCCAAAGCCTCAGCTCTACTGCCCAGCCTGGAGGCTCGTCAGGGAGGCAGCTGCAGGCCTTGCGTAATATCAAGACAGGAAAGACCTCCTAGGCAGGGGAAGGACCCTGGCAAGGCCCTTAGGGTAGTGAGCAAGCAGAAGTGGGATCGGGGGCCACGCTGGTGTCTCCTCTAAGGCAAAGCAGGAAATTGGGAGGTCCTGCTTACCAGCCGTGTCCATTCTCTTCTTTGTGGCCACTTGGCCTTTTCAGAGAGTCCGAGAGAAGAGGAAGATAACTTTCTACACGCATCCCTCCTGACAACCAGGAGGAAGGCAAGCCTGGCCTGGGGTGAAGGAGCATTACAGGATACCCAGACACAAGTATTGACTCTCCAAGCCCTGGGAGCCTCTCAGTGCCCCACTGCTACCGGTGGGATAGAACCTCCAAGTAGGCCCTACTTGTGGGGGACACAGGGGCTCCAACCTCCAGGATACTCCTCAGACCATAGAAGTGTCTCTGATTCACCTTCTCTTCCTCACTGTCTGTCCTACACCCCCACCACCCCTTCATGTGATTTTAGCATCTTCCCACTTAGGCAGAAAAAAGAAAAGTCCCCACCATGTCTGGTTATTGTTTTTTATTCTAGGTTTATTTTATTTTAATGTAGGTTTATTGATGGCCTACTATGTGCCAGACATTCGACATATGGAGCAGGTGTTGAGTGACAACACATTTCTCATTTCACAACTCCAACTGAATTCAACTCAGTCCCTACCTACTTGTAGTGGTGGAGAGCCCAACCATGGCACATCAGGACCCCTGGACCCTGTGGGCAAACCCACATGTACAGATCAAAAAGGACATGAAACTCTGAACCCAGAATCCAAAACCACAAAGCAGATGTCTCCTGACATCTTACCCTAAAGCCCTCAAGCCCCAGAACATTAAGGCTCTGTCACTCACTCTGACCTCACTGTCCTGTTATCTTTCCTAACCTTGGGTCATTTCCTTTTTTGACCAAAACTCAATGGGTTCATCCATTACTTCTTCCTCCAACCCCAACATAAAACTTGTTGGTTCAGCTCTAGGCCTGTGCAGCTGATTCCAACTGTACGACATCGTGGACGAGGCAAAACTAGGAAGACAGTAAAAAGGTTGATGTTACCAGAGGTTAGTGGGGAGGAAAGGATGAATAGGGGAAGAGCACAGACGATTTTTTAGGGCAGTGAAACTGTTTTGTGTGATACGATGATGGATGCCTGTCATTATACACCTGCCCAAATCCATACTGAGTGAACCCTTTGACAAAGCAGGAAGGAATATCCAACGGAAAAAAAAAAAAAAGTGTCTTTAACAAATGGCGTGGGGGAAACTAGACAGCGACATGCAGAAGAATGAACCTGTACAGTGAAGGAAACAATCAGCAAAACTAAAAGGCAACCAATGAAATGGGAGAAGACATTTGCAAATGGCATATCAGATAAAGGATTAGTATCCAAAATCTATAAAGAACTTATCACACCGAACGCCCAAAAAACAAAGAATCCAGTGAAGAAATGGGCAAAAGACACGAATAGACACTTTTCCAAAGAAGACATCCAGATGACAGCAGACACATGAAAAGATGCCTACCATCACTCATCATCAGGGAAATACAAATCAAAACTACGAGATACCACTTCACACCGGTCACAATGGCTAGCATTAACAACTCAGCAACAACAGATGTTGCCGAGGATACAGAGAAAGGAGAATCCTTTCGCATGGGTGCAGCCACTTTGGAAAACAATATGGAGTTTCCTCAAAAAATTAAAGCTAGAGCTACTCTATGACCCAGAAATTGCACTACTAGGTATGTACCCAAAGGATATAAAAATGTTGATTCTGGGGTGCCTGGGTGGCTCGGTCGGTTAAGCGTCTGACTTCGGCTCAGGTCACGATCTCACGGTCCGTGAGTTCGAGCCCCGCGTCAGGCTCTGTGCTGACAGCTCAAAGCCTGGAGCCTGTTTCAGATTCTGTGTCTCCCTCTCTCTCTGCCCCTCCCCTGTTCATGCTCTGTCTCTCTCTGTCTCAAAACTAAACATTAAAAAAATTTTTTTAAATGTTGATTCAAAGGGGCACATTCATCCCAATGTTTACAACAGCACTATCAACAATAACCACATTATGGGAAGAGCCCAAATGTCCACTGACTAATGAATGGATGAAGAAGATGTGGGGTGTGTGTGTGTGTGTGTGTGTGTGTAGGAATATTACTCAGCAATCAAAAAGAATGAAATCCTGCCATTTGCTACAATGCAGATGAAACTAGAGTGTATTATGATAAGCAACATAAGTCAGAGAAAGACAAATATATGATTTCACTTATATGTGGAATTTAAGAAACAAAACATGAACATAGGGGAAGGGAAGAAAAAATAAAAACAGAGAGGGAGGCAAACCATAAGACTCTTAAATGCACAGAACAAAGTTGCTGGAGGGGTTGTGGGTGCGGGGTTGGGCTAAATGGGCTATGGGCATTAAGGAGGACATTTGTTGGGATGAGCACTGGGCGTTATGTGTAAGTGATGAATCACTAAATTCTATTCCTGAAATCATTATTATACTATATGTTAACTAACTTGGATTTAAATTTTTGAAAAAATTGAGTGAACTCTAACGTAAACTTTGGATTTGGATGATTATCCTGTGTCAATGTAGGCTTATCAATTACAACAAATTGGTGGGGATGTTGATAACGGGGTGAGGCCATGCATGTTGGGGTTATGGGTCATATGGGAAATCAGTGTATCTGCCTCTCATTTTGATGCAAACCTAAAATTGCTCTTAAAAAAAGAGAGAAAGAAAAAGAAAAGAGTAGAATAGAAAGGACAAGGCTCCTTCCTTTCATTCCAGCTGCTGCAGTGAGAGAATGCCCCGAAGTTCTAGCGAGAATTTGCGCCATAAATGGTAGTCACGCAACTTTGGTATGCAGTTTCCATCGCTTGAAACTAATGCAGCTCAGGCCCTTGACTCTTCACAACCGAGGTTTCAACCTTGAGGCAGGTGGCTGAAGGTAGTGTGTATAACTACTTTCATACCCTTATTGTTTGGAGGTTGTAAAGTAGAAGGAATAAAGGTCAGGGGCCGGGAGCTCTTTTAACAATTCTCAGGCTTTTGTATCCTGAAGTTCCATCTCTTTGCAATTGAAAACATCAGATCAAAATCTGTCCTGAGAATAGAAGATCCTAAGGTAATAGAACCTTTCGGGACTGGGAAAGAGCCTGAGAAGAGATGCCACACGGTATGTTTTTAGTGGCAATGCTTGAAGTGGGAAATTTTGAATGTGAAATTAAATCTGGCTAATAAATGAATTTATTTCATGGCTTAATGGTGTTACTCTTTGTAAAATCTGGATAATGTGTTTTACTTTTGCTCTGGAATAAGCAAGCATGATTTTTTTAACGAATACAAAGTTTGGCTAAAATGCAGAAAATTAGAGTTAATAGGGCTTTAAAATAGAAGTGTGTGTCCCTCTCCCTCAGGTAAGTGTTGGTGTCCAAGGCTGATGTGGTAGCTGCACAATCATGAAACTAGAACACTTTTAAGTTTTTTGCTTTGCCATCTTCAATGGGCTGCTTCCACGTACGGTCTAAAATGGTTGCTGGGACACCAGCCGTTATATCTGCATTCCAGAAAGCAAGATAGGGGAACGAACAAGGCAGGTCATGCCCCCATCTTTTAAGGACAATTCTTTAAATTACACCCTTCATTTCTGCTCCTATCACGTGAGCCAGAAGTTTGTCACATGACCTTATGTCTTTATTCCAATAGATGATGTGCCCAGGTAAATACTAGAGGTTCATTACTAAGGAGTTGGGGGGTAGGAGGGGGGGTGGGAGATGAAGCCCTGACTTTTCTTGGAGCAACCAGGATCCTAATTGAATCACTCATCCCTTAGGGCACCTGGGTGGCTCAGTTAGTTAAGCACTTGACTCGGGTTGAGCTCAGGTCACCATCTCATGGTTCATGTGTTTAAGCCCTGCGTTGGGCTCCCCACTAGTAGTGTGGGGCCTTCTTGGGATTCTCTTTCTCCCTCTCTCTCTGCCTCTCCCCTGATCTCTCTCTCTCTCTCAAAATAAATAAATAAACATTTTTTTTTAAATCACTCATTCCTTGGAACTGGTGGGATAACAGCTGCAGGCCAACTGCCCACCTCCTTGACAGCATCTCCGTAGAGCCCCCTATCTCCCCTAGAGGGCGCCAGAGCCCTCTGTTTCCTTGCCCTTGTCCTTTCAGATCCCACTGCAACGTCTGAGGTATGGCCAGCTCAATCCCCACCGGCCCAAAGATCTTCAGGGGACCGGTGGGAGTCATGTGGCTCAGTGGTTCAGAGGCTGGGCCTTACATAGAGCTGAGCTCAAATCCAGACATATCATTCACCAGCTGTGTGATCAGGGGGAAGTCGCTCAACCACTCTGAACCTGAGGCCCTTGGGACAGCCTGTGTGAAGAGCCTACCACCAAGCCTGGAATGTCAGAACAGTTCTGTGAGTGCAGTGACAGTGGCTGAAGGCTGTGCTCCCCCTTCCCCGCCCAAGGTGACCTCCCATAGCTACACTCTGAATTGTCATTCATTCTGTTGCCCCAGAGCCTGTGGTCCGTCCCTCTGGCTCTCCTGTCCTGCTCATGCACCCATTTCTGCTCCCTGTGAGTTTGAAGGCATATGTGCTTCTCCACCCCCAACTGCTAAGACTTCAGGGCAGAGAAAATCCCTTCCATCCATGCCAATACCAGTCAGCCCTGCCCTTCCCTCATAAAGTTGAACTGACCACCAGACATTAGCAGCCAATTGGGAAAACCCAACCAAAGGAGGAATGAGAAGAACAAGTCGCTATCGAGTGCTGACCTGGCAGCATCGAAGCAGCTTACACCTGTAAGGACCCTCTGAGCCACGTGCTGTTGTCACCTCCACTTTAAGGAAACTGAGTCACAGACCGGTAAATTAACTTGGCTGAAGTTTACACAGCTAGTAAGGGGCAGAGAAGTGGACTCTGAACCCAGGTAGCCTGTTTCCTGTATTGCACCCCGAACTACTCAGCTGAGAGTATCCTGCCTCTTTTTTATTTTATTATTTTTTTTAACGTTTATTTATTTTTGAGACAGAGACAGAGCATGAACGGGGGAGGGGCAGAGAGAGAGAGGGAGACACAGAATCAGAAACAGGCTCCAGGCTCTTAGCCGTCAGCCCAGAGCCCGACGTGGGGCTCGAACTCACGGACCGCGAGATCACGACCTGAGCTGAAGTCGGACGCCCAACCGACTGAGCCACCCAGGCGCCCCTTTTTTATTCTAATTCCAGTATCGTTCGCACACAGCGTTACATTAGTTTCAGGTGTACAATACAGTATTCCAACAATTCTATACATTACTCAGTGCTCAAGATAAGTGTGCTCGACATCCCCTTCACCCGTTTCCCCCATCCCCCACCCACCTCTCCTCTGGTGACCACCGGTTTGTTCTCTATGGTTAAGAGTCCGATTCTTGGTTTGTCTCTTTTTTTCTTTGCTGGTTTGTTTTGTTTCTTCAATTCCACATCTGAGGGAAGTCATATGGTATTTATCCGTCTTTCTCTGACTGACTCATCTCAGCCTTATACTCTCGAGTTGCATTCATGCTGCTGCAAATGACAAGATTTCATTCTTTTTTTATGGATGAATAACATTCCATTGTACCTATGCACCACATCTTTATCAATTTGTCTACGGTGGACACTTGGGCTGCTTCCTATGCTGCCTCTTTAATAAACTAAACAAAAGGTGAACAAACTGATCCCAGAGGATACATAATTGAAAAAACAGAAGAGGGGGGACCCTGGGTGGCTCGCTCAGTTAAGTGCTGACAGCTTGGAGGCTGGAGCCTGCTTTGGATTCTGTGTCTCCCCCTCTCTCTCTCTCTGTTCCACCCCTGTTTGTGTTCTCTCTCTCTCTTTCTCAAAAATAAATAAATAAATAAATAAACATTAAAAAAAAGAACAAAAGAGAACTTATAAAAAGACTCTAATTCCATTATATTCCTTTTTAAAATTTTTAAAATGTTTATTCATTTTTGAGAGACAGAGTGTGAGTGGGGGAGGGGCAGAGAGAGGGGGAGACACAGAATCCAAAGCAGGCTCCAGGCTCCAAGCTGTCAGCACAGAGCCTGACGCAGGGCTTGAACCCACGGACAGCTAGATCATGACCTGAGCTGAAGTCAGATGCTTAACCAACTGAGCCACCCAGGAGCCCCATAATTCCATTTTATTCTTAAGACAAAAAGAGGCAGCTATGAAAAAAAAAAAAGCATGAAATAATTCTTGGAAATTTAAAATAGAATCATTGAAATAAAAACAAATTCAATAGAAAGGAGTGTGAACATCTGTGGTTTGGGTGTCCAAAACGAATTCACCCTACCTTTGGTTAAAAAACAAACAAACAAAAAAAAAACCTTTCATTTTCCTCTATATTCTTAAGCCTGTGGATTAGGTGGAATTGTCCACCCTCTCCCTATTTTATACACAAGAGGAACATGTTGCTGATGACAGTCCACTCTGAGGAGCCAGGGGATGAGGACAACACTGAGGGTAGAGGAAAGATACACAGTGACCCTCCGTCCTTGATGACATCATCGCAGTCTCTGGATCAAACCTTACCTGAAGCTAAAGGAGTGAGTGCTTCCCTTTCCCAATATCCACTTGTCAAATCCTATAGAAAGACTCCAAACACACTTGTCTCAGATGTGTTTCCAGCCCTCAGAAGAGTCACCATCTTGTGATGGTGTACAAGCCCACCCCTAAGGCACAGCAATTGGGGGGTGGGGGGGGGGTGTGGGAATCACACACTGGACTGGAGAAGCAGCAGTTCCCCAAAAGAAAGGGGAGGGGAAAGGAGTGCTGGATAAACACACCAACAGCCACGACATCTGACTACACAGACAAAGGGCCCAGGCATGGGAAAGTGTGTGTGACAAATAGACTCTGTGGTAACATAATGGTAAGGACATCTGTTTCTTCTCTCTGGAAGTAAAAAGAAAAGCAATTAGAAAACCAGAAACAACAAAATCTATTCCAGGGACTGAATATGAAGCAAACACATGTGAGGCATGATTTTGAGCAATCAGTGGAGTGTAAGAAAAGAGAACCCGCTTGACCTTGATGTTGGAGACAGCAAGTCTTCAAGCAGCATAGGGTGGAAGGAATGGCATTACATTTCCTTCTCAATGGAGATATCTCATTTTTTTGGTTCTGTAGTAAATAATGTTTATACAATCACAAAATTGGCTGATTTTCAGTTTTCAGAATCACCCTGAAGATAAAGAATGGGAGATTTAACTATAATTACAAAACAGAATGTAAGTGTTATAAACTATGACCATGGAAATGTGAAGATAAAACCAACAGAAATTAGAAGGAGGTGGGGAAGGAAGGCTAGTTAGCCTTACATAGTGATGGGGCTCAAGAAGTTGTCTGAAGTTGAGTAAAGAGGAACTAAGTTTTGAGTATAAATTGTTCAGAACTATAAATAACAGCAACCTGAGACTGTGATAATAGTGTAGCCAATGGAACCAGAAACAAGAAAGTGGGCAAGGGTGGAGATGGGAGATAGTGCGGTTTAAATTCTTGCTTTTTAAAAAAAGTTTATTTATTTATTTATTTATTATTTTTTTTTTTTTTGAGAGAGAGAGAGAGAGAGAGATAGAGAATGAGCAGAGGAGGGGCAGAGAGAGAGGGAGACAGAAAATCCCAAGCAGGCTCCGCACCATCAATGCAGAGCCTGATGCGGGGCTCGAACTCACAAACCATGAGATCGTGACATGAGCTGAAACCAAGAGTTGGATGCTTAACCAACTGAGCCTCTTAAATTCTTGCTTTGGTAATGAGGTATCATTAGATATTCTTGAGTTACTAAATTTAGAACTATAATGTTAAAACTCTGGAGTATCTAAAAATAAGAAAAGTTCTGAGGAGTGGAATTGGTGTAGGACATTTTGTTTCCATTTTGTCCCATCCTTTACCAGTTGAATTTCTTTACCTCCATATACTACACCATATCAGACCCCCTCCCACCCACCTTGCTCTATGTCCTATGTTCCTATGAAGGGTCAGCACTCAGTACCATTCCTACCTCCCTCTGGTTTGTCTACCTTACTACAGAGGCTGAATAACTACATTTGCATTTCCCAGACTCCTTTCCAGCTACCTTAATGCCACCACGCCACCATCCAGCCGTAATTAATTTCTCACGTCACCAGACTGGTCAAATAATAGTGTCTCTCAAAAATCTGGAACCGGGACTAAGCGACACCACTTGGCTTCTGCTTGTAGCTGAAATGGAGGGCAGATAAATTCAGGAATGCTCACATGCATGGAGAAGAAAAAATAAATAAAAGGCAATCTGTTAAGGGAATGAAAAGACAAGCCACAGACTGGGAGAAAATATTTGCAAAACACAGATCTGATAAGGGACGTGTATCCAAAATATACAAAGAACTCTTACACCTCAACAATAAGAAGTCAAACATTAAAAAGTGCACAACAAGGGGCGCCTGGCTGTCTCAGTGGGTGAAACTTGCAACTCTTGATCTCGGGGTCATGAGTCCAAGCCCTACGTTGGGTGTAGAGATTACTTAAAATAATTTTAAAAAATCTTTAAAAAATGCACAAAGGATCTGAACAGATATCTCACCAAAGATACACAAATGGCAAGTGACCATGTGAAAAGATGCTCAACATCATACGTCATTGGGAAATTGCAAACTAAAATGACAAGGAGATACCACGGCATACCTGTCAGAGTGGCCAAAATCCAGAACACCAACAACAGCCAAATGCTGACAAGGGTGTAGAGCAACAAGAACTTCCATTCTTTCTGGTGGGAGTGCAAAATGGCACAGCTACTTTGGAAGACAGTTTGGCGGTTTCTTCCAAAGTTAAACACAGTCTTACCGTGTGACCCAGCGGTCACACTCCTAGATATTTTGCTCAATTGACTTGAAAACATGTCTACACAAGACTCGGTATGCAAGTGTTTCTAGCAGCTTTACTTATAATCGCCAAAAACTGGAAGCAACCAAGATATCCTTCAATGAGCAAATGGGTAAATAAACTGTGTTATGTGCATACAATGGAATATTATTTAGTGGCAAAGAGAAATGAGCTACCAAGCCATGAAAAGCCATGGAGGAAACTTAAATGCTTCTTACCAAGTGAAAGAAGCCAGTCTGAAAAGACTATATTCTGTATGATTCCAACTATTTGACATTCAGGAAAAGGCAAAAATGTTTTTGCCTGTGGTTGCCAAGTTCTCCACAGATACATAAGTGGAACACAGGGGATTTTTACAGCACGGAAACTACTCTGCATGATACTGTAATGACGAATACATGATATTATATGTTCTTCAAAACCTATACGTGTAAAACACAAAGGGGGAACCTTAATGTGACCTATGGCCCTTAGTTAATAATGTATCAATGTCGGTTCACGAATTGTAAGGAATTCACTACAACTAATCTAAGAGGTTAACGTAGGGGAGACTGTGCCAGGAAAGGCTATATGGGAACTCGGTACTATCTGCTCAATATTTTTGTAAGCTTAGGGGCACCTGGGTGGCGCAGTCGGTTAAGCGTCCGACTTCAGCCAGGTCACGATCTCGCGGTCCGTGAGTTCGAGCCCCGCGTCGGGCTCTGGGCTGATGGCTCAGAGCCTGGAGCCTGTTTCCGATTCTGTGTCTCCCTCTCTCTCTGCCCCTCCCCCGTTCATGCTCTGTCTCTCTCTGTCCCAAAAATAAATAAACGTTGACAAAAAAATTAAAAAAAAAAAAAAAGACATAAGCAGAAGTGATATGCCGTGTCTTCCAGCCCTTCAACACTGGTGGGTGCCTGTTGTTCTTTGTTCCTCATTCTGCCTTTCTCTCCTGGAGCACTGAAGGGATAACTGGAACTCTCACCACCATTTTTGGGACATAAAGTTGAGGAACACACCCCAGTGGTAGCAGAAAAGGGACCTGCAGAGAGACTGGCACGTGAGCAATATGCCCATGCCAGCCCAAGACTGTGGACGTCTGGACGTTTAATGCAAAAGAAAGAAACTCTTGCTTAGGATGCTGTGTTTTCAGGCTCTGTTGCTCATAGCAGAATGTAATCCTATCTGATTTGCCCCCAAAGAGAAATGTTGACTAGGCAGTTGGTATATAGATCTGGAGCTCAGAGCACAGTGTGGGGTTGCGGGTAGAAATTTGGCAGTCATCCTCATGGACGTGGTAATGGAAGCCACGAGAGTGGATGAGATCACCCAGGCAGAGTGCGCAGTGTGAAAGAGAAAGGAAAGGGCTTCCTAGGAGGCAGCCCACCCCACCCTTTTGCCCACAAAACACGATTCTGGCTTTGCCACTCAGTTTCAACATCGTATAAGGAGGGTTCTGCCTCCCCAGAACACTTTTTGGGTTTTATGATGCAGAATCAGGATGGAGGGAGGCTAGGGGAAAGGTAAGAGGTGTATGGTCAGGGCTTGGGGAAATTGTTTTGAGATTTTCGAGAAAGAATTGTAGGAGCAGCTATGGTGTGTGGCAAAGTGGGTGGAAGAAGAAAGGAAAGGGGTTTCATAATGTGTTGCTATAACCTAAGTATCCCTTTCATGATATTCAAGAAAACACGCAGAACTTGAAGTTTGTTGAAATTACTTTTTGGTTGCTAGACTGGATCTTTTCTGTCATAACATCACCCAGAGACTGGTCCATTCGGATAATGGGTTTAGAAGGATTACACAAGTATCATTAGGGGCTCCTGGGTGGCTCACTCAGTTGAGCGTCCAACTCTTGATTTTGACTCATTTTCCCACAACCATGGGATCATGACCTGAGTAGGGCTCCATGCTGAGCAAAGAGCCTGTTTCAGATTCTCTCTCCCTCCCTCTACCCCTCTGCCCTGCTTGCGCTCTCTGTCTGTGAAAAACAAAAAACAAAAACCCACCAATTACAGCAGTGTAGGTAAAGAAGAAGCTTATGCCAAGGACACAGGGTTAGTATGTTGTAGAATCCAGGGGCAGAAAAGGGTGTGTCTGGGCCTCACAAGAGTCTGGAACAGGAGCTGGAAATATGCCAGTAGCCAGGGAGCCGTCACCTGGCCACTTTCCTCCCCCTGTGGCTACAAGGACTCTCCTCTCTGTTGCTCTCTGCATATCTGCTGGATTCTTCTCTTGTTGTAGATTGCCTTTTTAAAAATAATTAATAGGGGCGCCTGGGTGGCTCAGTCAGTTAAGCGTCCGACTTGAGCTCAGGTCATGATCTCATGGGTCTTGGGTTTGAGCCCTGCATGGAGGTCTGTGCTGACAGCTCAGAGCCTGGAGCCTGTCTCCCTCCCTCTCTCTCCCCCTCCCCCACTTGTGCTCTGTCTCTCTTTCTCTCAAAAATAAACATTAAAAATTTTTTTTAAATAAATAATAGTAGATTTTGGCTACATTTTAATTGAAGTACGGTTGACACCCAATGTTACGTGAGTTTCAGGTGTACAACACGGTGATTTGGCAAGTCTAGAGCTATGCTGTGCTCACCGCAAGCGTAGCTGCTGTGGGTCACCCTACAACGCTGTTACCCTACCACTGACTGTATTCCCTATGCTGTACCTTTCGTCCCCGTGACTCACTCAGTCCGTAACTGGAAGCCTGCACCTCCCACTCCCCTTTACTCCTTCTTGTCCATCCCCCACCCGATAGATTTTATTTTTAAAACCAGTTTTAAGCTTACAAAAATATTTTTTTTTAATTTTTTTTTTCAACGTTTATTTATTTATTTTTTGGGACAGAGAGAGACAGAGCATGAACGGGGGAGGGGCAGAGAGAGAGGGAGACACAGAATCGGAAACAGGCTCCAGGCTCCGAGCCATCAGCCCAGAGCCCGACGCGGGGCTCGAACTCCCGGACCGTGAGATCGTGACCTGGCTGAAGTCGGACGCTTCACCGACTGCGCCACCCAGGCGCCCCCTGCTTATGTCTTATTAGCCAGAACTTAATCACATGGCCACGCCTAGCAGTAAGGAAGGCTGGGAAATCTCTTTATGCTGGGTGGCCATGTGCATGGCTAAAAAGAGAAGATTCTGGGGCGCCTGGGTGGCGCAGTCGGTGAAGCGTCCGACTTCAGCCAGGTCACGATCTCGCGGTCCGGGAGTTCGAGCCCCGCGTCGGGCTCTGGGCTGATGGCTCGGAGCCTGGAGCCTGTTTCCGATTCTGTGTCTCCTTCTCTCTCTGCCCCTCCCCCGTTCATGCTCTGTCTCTCTCTGTCCCAAAAATAAATAAACGTTGAAAAAAAAAATTAAAAAAAAAATAAAATAAAAAAAATAAAAAGAGAAGATTCTGTTGTTTGGGTTTTTTTAAGTTTATTTATTTTTGAGAGAGAGAGAACGAGCAGGGGAGGGGCAGACAGAGAGAGAGAGAGAGAGGGAAGGGTGGGGCAGAGAGAGAGAGAGAGAGAGAGAGAGAGAAAGAGAGAGAGAGAGAGAGAGAGAGAGAGAGAATCCAAAGCATGCTCTGCACCGGCAGTGCAGGGCCCGACACGGGGCTTGAACCCATGAACTGGGAGATCATGACCTGAGCAGAAACCAAGAGTAGATGAGCAACCGACTGAGCCACCCAGGCGCCCAGAAGATTCTATTGTTAAGAACAGGAGAATAGATATGGGAGGAAGGGACAACTGCACAGTATCCTCCCACTTAACATGACTGAAATGGAAGTGTTATCTTTCCCCAACATTTCCTGTGCCCTTAGACTCTCAGCCCTTTTCTGTACGCTCACAGAACACTAGCAAAGGGGCAATTCTGTGGGATAGAAGCTGGCAAGAGGAGGAAGCACTCAAGCTAAGGAAAGGGGTGAGCAGAGAGAATGTACAATGAAGCTTAATTCTCAGTGGTCTGGTAGAAACCAAAGATCCCAAACAAGATGCCCAAGTGAAACAAGCTGAGTCTGTCAATTCCATCCTGCCTCCTGCTCTCTCTGCACACCCCCCTTGGTTTTATCTGCACTATTTCCTCCTCCTGGAACGTCCTTCCCACTTCTCCACATGGATAACTCTCTCAGTCGTCCTTCAGGGCTCAGGTCAGGGGTCACCTCCTCCAAGAAGTCTTCCCAATGTACTCACTGAGGACCCTAATAACATCACACTGCACATGGGGCGGCGAGTGGGACAGTATTGCTGCAGAGTTCCGGGAATGGGGCCGATTCTGGTCCTTTGGGTGTCATCTGGGGCAGGGTGCTGGAGAAGCTCAGCAGGAAGGTAGGACCCCAGGGCTTTCTTTTTATGGAAAAAGAGGCACCAGCTGCCCCTACAACAGGGGAGGCAGGGCACTTCCAAAGCTGGCCATGGCCTGGGCCTCCCACACTCCCATCTCCAATGAGGAAAATGATATGGCTGTGGGTCACAGAGAGGAAGTCCAGCTGGGTGGGGTCAGGCGGAGTAATTCCTGGAAGGAAGCTCTCACCTCAGGAATCTGGTAGAGGAACACTCTAGAGGCTTCTGTCCCAAGAGTCATCCACCTCCTGTCCCTGGGAAGGGGCAGGCAGGGCTGGAAAATCATTGGGGAGCCTCTCTGGCTGCCTAGGTACCATATTCCCTTGCCAGCCTCCTTGCACAGGCAAGGGCACGGGCCCTGAATCCACCACTGGGTCTGAATGGAGCAGTACCCTGTTCTCCCTACACCTCAGCTTTCTCTTCTGTAGAATAAGGATGAAGGACCCTTCCCCGAAAGGGTTTGGTGACAGGGTAAGGGACCAGCCAGGCACCAGCAAACCATGAGGTTCAGTCACCAGGGTCTACTGGTGAATAAAAGCCTCTGCCCACCCTTCCCGAGGCACCTGCCCTCCCGCTGGTGTGGTGTGCCCCAAGCTGGGGCACAGCAAGCAGCTGGGCCTGGGCAGGAGGGAGGGGAGACTGAGACCCCCCCAGCCCTAAAAGTGCCTGCTGGTCTGCCATGACAGGTCGGGTGCTGGGCACTGGAAAAGGAGAGCCCTGCTTCTGCCTTCTCAACCCACAGTTTTCCTGAGAGCCCCGCCTAGTGATGACCAGGGCTGGGGGCTCCCCAAACTGACACAGGACCCACAACAGGGTTCAAGGGGCCAGGTTCTCCCCGCGGGCTCAAGGGAAAGAAGAATGTTGTTGAGCAGGTCAGGAGTGGGGCCTGGCCCAGGTGGACCAAAGGTCTGGAGCTTGTGTTCGAGGGGCAGGAGAAGAGGTTGGAAGTTAGGTCTGGGAAGGGGAGCTTGATAGGTCAACCAAGGGCAGTCCACACCTTGGATCACTTGGTGATGGGGAGCCACAGAGAATATAAACTGGTGAAGCGATGGGGCCAGACTTGCACTTTGGAAAGTCACCTCCAGTTGCACAATAGAGATGTGTTGGAGGGAGGGGGCTGGAAGTGGTGGCATCCTCTGGAGAATGGATGAGCCAAGGCCAGAGGGGGAAGGCCTGGTGTGGAGAGAAGCTGCTCCTGGGAGGATACTCTCAGAGGCTGATCCTTCCTCCAGCTGCCCCCCCCTCCCCAGAGAAGCAGAAAGCCGGTGAGGTCAGTGGGCGGGCCCACGATGGCACTGGGAGGGAGAGGAGGGTGTTGCAAGGGCACAGAAAAGATACTAAATGCAAGGGCTCTGCAGGATCCTTGTGCATGCCCTCCTGGGCCCAAAGCTGCTGGCAGCTGAATCAAATATTTTCGAATTTGAGGATTCACTGGGCTTCCTTGCTGTCCTTCTCTTCTGTCAGACTGGAAGCTGCCCAAGGGTGGGGCCTGTAACTCCCAAGTCAGACTGAGGGGGCCTGAACTGGGGGAGGGGGGGGAACAGAAGGAGGAGGCCAAGTACGAGGATGCGGATGCGAGGGCTGAGGACCCCCTACCATGAGTCTTCACTCCTGCTCAGAGCCTGCTGCTGTGGCCCTCAGAGATGAGCCAACATGTAGAGCTGGGGGTGGGGGATGGAAGAAAACTGCAGCGGAAAAGAAAAAGAAAAACAAGAGACAGGTTGTGCCTGAGGAGCCAGACCCTTTGCCTTCATATACTCACCTGCAGCCCCTTCAACCCCCCCCACCCCCACCCCAGGCTTTGCTCGGCCTCTGGCATGATATGAAGGCCTGACAGCCCCCATCACACACATGTCACACACACAAATACACACACACACACATGCACACACACACGAAGGCACAAGACCCAGTGACACATGTATATAAGAGTCACAGAGACAAAGACACAGTCATACACAAAACTACTTAAAAACTATCTAAATTGGGGCGCCTGGGTGGCTCAGTCGGTTAAGCATCAGGTCATGATCTCATGGTCCGTGGGTTCGAGCCCCGCGTCGGGCTCTGTGCTGACAGCTCAGACCCTGGAGCCTGCTTCAGATTCTGTGTCTCCCTCTCTGACCCTCCCCCGTTCATGCTCTGTCTCTCTCTGTCTCAAAAATAAATAAAACATTAAAAAAAAATTTTTTTTAAATAAAAACTATCTAAACTAAAAACTACCTAAAAAACTATCCCTTAAAACCACCCCAACACATGAACATAGACATACACATACACAGTCATTGGCGCGCACACACACACACACACACACACACACACACACACAAACGGATGCACACACTCGTGGGAACAGTCAGCGGAGGCTGCTGATTGGATACCTTGCTGGCTTACTGCCTACGTACTGATACCCAAAAGCTGTCTGGTGCAGCTCATCCCCTATTCCCACCTTGTCGCAGGGCAGTCTAGGGCAGTGGCCCTGATAATAAGGGCCACAAGCCTAGGAGAGGTGATACTCAGCTGGGGAACTTTTAGATGGGCAGTGAGGAGGAGGGACAGTATTCTAGGGAGGGAAAAATGGCCTCTGCAAAGGTTTGGGGTGGTGAGGCAGCTATGATGCCCAAAGAGCTGTGCGGCCCTTGTTTGGGGACGGGGTTGGAGACCAGACGGGAAGCCAACCCTCCTGGTGCAGAGAGACTTGGCTGAGAAGCAGACCTTGGCCCCCTTCCCACCTGTGCCCCAGCCTGAGTCCTTGTGGGGGCACACTGGGTAGAAGGAAAGGGGCCCAGCCCAGGCCCTGCCAGTACCAGGAGGTGGTGATGGGCAAGGTAAGAGGGCTGCTTTGGAAGGGCCTAGCAGAAAGGGGTCTCCAAACCCCTGTTTGGAGCCATGTCCCAGCACCCCCCAGAGGGCCTGATTTGGATAGGAAGAAGGCTGTGAGCCCTCACAGGAAAGGGGCTGGGTGCTCTTCGCAGAGACAGGGTGAGTTCCCAGTAATCCCTTTGCCAGCAATGAGAACCCTTCCTCAACACCCCAGGCCTCAAGGACAGAGCTGGGCCCCAGGCTGGGGCCCGAGGGGCTGACCTCACCTTCGATTCAGCCTTTTCTCTCTGACCCTTGGAGACCTGGCTAGGGATGGGAGGGGGGTAGAAAGTGGGATGGACTGGGGACTGTAAGGAGTCTGGGCCAGGGCCCTCCCTCACCAGCAGCGAGGCTCTGGAGTTGGGCTGGCCTAAACTGAGCCCCTGAGGTGGGCCTGTAGGGGCGAGGAGGGGGAGCCCCTCAGCCGCAGGAGGACAACGAGGCGTCTGGAATTCCTCTTCCCTCCCTCCACCTCCCCTTCTCACACTTCGCCCCCTCCCACCCCCCAGGCTGCCGGCGGGGCGGAGGGGGGAGGCGCAGCGACTGGGCGCAGGAGGGGCGCTAGGAGGGGCTGGGACGCGGGGCCGGGCTGGGCCCCTCCGAGAGGCCCGCGCAGCCAGGCCCCGCCCCGGCCTCGCACATCTGGGCCGGGAGCGCGCGACCATCCGGCCTGGGGGAGGGGGCCGCGGGCGGGGTGGGCGGCGCGGGGCGAGCCTGAGGCGCGGGCTGGACGCACGTCGAGGGCTGTGGCTGCCGCGGCGGGTACGACCAGGGGCTGCGGACCCGGGATCGAGGCGGCCGAACCCAGGTCGAGCTGTCGGGAGGGTGGAGGTGAGTTCTGGGCGGGGGTCTCCCAGAGAGGAGAAAGGCGGCGAGCTGTGCGGTCCTGTCTGTCCCGGGCTGTAGGCTGAGAACCGACCCCCCCCCCCAAAAAAAAACTTCCTAACCCTGGGGGTGGGGGCGGGCTGGGGACAGATCCTGCAAGGCGTTCTCTCCATTGGGGCTGCGGGTTCAGAAAAGCAGTTGGAGCGGCGACCTTGTATTCACATCCAGGCTCCGGGACCCCACACACGCACTGCGGAGTGTGGGGGGCTGGGGAGACCCCTGTGCCGCGGTGGGGGTGGGGCTGGGGGACTGGAGTGGGGCTGGGGTCTGCTCCGGTAAGCCAGTTTGTGGAGAACACAATGCCTAGGTCAGACGTGGAGACCTGGGGGTTGAGTGTGTGTGTGTGTGTGTGTGTGTGTGTGTGTGTGTGTGTGTGTTTGGGGGAGGGAGGTCACCTGGTGGGAAAGGAGGGTCTTAGGGCCTATGGTCTGGGAAGCTCGAGAGTGGCAGTGACCAGGATGCCACAGTTCCAGACTGTGATGGCCTCCTGACCAGGGACCTCTGGATTCTCTCCACAGGCCAGCCAGGGGTGGGGGGCCCAGGGGGGAAGGGGCGGGAGCAGGTGGGGTGGGGTCTGGGGTCCCTGTAGGGGCAATGGAGCCAGTCTGTAAAGCAGGCTTGTGTTGTGGGGAGAGAGACTGGGAGGGAGGAAGCTCTAAAATATGGCCTCGATGTGAGACCAAGCGCAGCTTTAGAGCCCCAGAAGGTAAGGGAGGTGATGGGGGCCTGGTGGGCAGAGGATGGGAGGGGCTTTAAGCCTTGGACTCTGTGGAACAGAGGTTGTTTGTGAACTGGAAGCCCCCATGGTGAGGACCCAAAGGGGGTGGGGCAGGATGTATGGAAAGAAAAGTTGAGGACAGGAAGGGGCCATGGGAGACCATTTATGGTACCCCCTGCCTCAGCACTGGAGGAGGCAACCTCCCTACCCCACAGCCTCCTACTGGTCCCTCTCCCAGAGGGCTTCTCTCTAGAGACAGACTGGAGCAGCTCTTTGGGTGCCATTTCTGATCTGTCCCTTGGCCCTGGCTGGCCCAACCTGTGGCTTGGGAGAAATGCCTGTGGCCTCTCTGCCTGCTGACAGAATCCCATCCCATTAAAGGGCTGGCAGGATGTTGAGCAGAAAGCAGTGGATGGGAGAGGCAGTCCCTGCCTGCAGGGGATGGAGGGGAACTGTAAAGATCAGGGTGGGCTCTTTGTCCTCATAGGCAGAGGACAGGTATGTGTGGAGCCTTGAAATCCAGCAACACCACACACCCTGAGTGCACTTTGGGGGCATAAGTACCCAGCCTTAATGTCCCCTCCCCAGGAAGAGATCTCTGGAAAATTCTCTCCATCAGGCCAGTTCTAGGCTTTTGTGAGTCCAGGAAGCACTCTGGAATGGGAGTCTCCCGTTTCGAGTCTCTACTCAGCCACACCCTGTCATGGTCCCCAGTGACTGATAGGTCATACCTATTGGGTAGAAGTCAGGGCCAGGGGTCAGTGTGAAGCTGAAGATTAGAGATCAATATGAATCCAAGGGCTAGGGGTCACTCCATGGGAAGGTTAAGCGTCTGTCTGTGGGTAGGGTAGGGGTCAAGCTGGGGCCAGAGTTTAGCCTGTGCTTGTAGCCAGGAAATATCATTACTTTCTGTGTAAATCAAACTGCCCCACCCGGTTATGTTCAAACCCATAAGCATCCCCAGTCTGAAATTAGTCGGCCCCTGCGGTGAGCATCTACTTTGCCCCCTTTCCAGCTGTGGATTCTGTCCCAGTCGTAGCTTTGAGAAACCAATACTGTCCTTAAGTGTTTCTGGGTGCATATGCATGATGGGGGATGTCCCAAAGACATATGGGGCCACCAGGCCCTTCTACCTCCAACTCTCAAGGAATTGGCAGGATCCCCCTTCTTTAACACAGATTGATTCAGGTCCTCCCCCCACCAAAGAACTCAGAATGATTAGAATAAAAGTCTCAATAAGACCAAAAACTTCTAACAAGAGAAAATTCAGAATCCACATCATGAAGGATAAGAATAACTGCTCACATATGAGGCTCCTGGGTGGCTGTCTGTTGAGCATCCGACTTTGGCTCAGGTCATGATCTCACTGTTTGTGAGTTCAAGCCCCACATCAGAATCTGTGCTGACAGCTCAGAGTCTGGAGCCTGCTTCAGATTCTGTGTCTCCCTCTCTCTCTGCCCGTCCCCCGCTCTCTCTCTCAAAAATAAACATTAAAAAAAGAAGAAGAACTGCTCACATCTGTCCAAGTTCCTGCCCTTATCAACCACCTTCCTTATCTGGACTTGTAGGTCTTAACAAGCCCCCTGCATACCCCATTTTACAGGAAAGACACTGAAGCACAGAGAGGCGACCTGATGCACTCTGGCCAGGTGCAATCGTCAACCCTTGCCGGCCCTGAGACCCCAGTGTAGGCACAATCCATGTCCACATGCCCAGAGACAGGAGATAACTGGACCAGCTTCAGATAGCTGGGAGGACTGTAGGCACACAGTTTGGACATGGAATCCAGCTTAGAGGGATGACTCCTGAGTCTTCTTTTCCTGGTAGTTCTAGATTGATTCTCCTCTAAATACAATAGAGCCTTCATCCGGAAAATCCATTCATTCATTCAACCACTTAGCACAGAGCCTGATGCAAACAAATGCTCAATAAGTTTTTTTTTTTTTTTTTTTTTGCTCAAGAATCGAAACAATGCACAGATAGGGCTGTCAGCTTCCCCCTTGTGGCCTCAATCCACAGGGTGTGCTGTGGTCAATACCGTCAACTCTCTCAGAGGGAGAAAAATCCAATCTATGGTGTTTGCCAATTTCCTTGGTGTAAATACTTGTACCATGGCTAATTTCAAGTTAACCCATGTGATGTCCGTGAATGCAGAGTTGGAGAGAGATGCAGAATCAGCTCTCATGGCTGGGGAGGCTCACCTCCAGCACACCACTCCCTCTCCCTGCACTCAGCCCCTGTCCTGGCTCTCAAGGCCCGCACCCATGTACACTATTTGCCTTCCTGTTTCTTAGCATCACTCTGCTGTTCTGAGTGCCCCAAAGCCGCCCCTGTCTTTCCCGCGATTCTCACTCCTGGGCATCCAACTGTGCGCCTCTGCTGACAGCAGGATTGCATGTATCTGGAAATGTCTATGGTGCTGGCCATGCAGGAGTATCCTGGACATGTCTGAGTGTCCGTCCACAATGGGGCTGGACTGTGTAAACTGT
The DNA here is from genome assembly GCF_018350155.1 of Leopardus geoffroyi. NCBI lineage: Eukaryota > Metazoa > Chordata > Mammalia > Carnivora > Felidae > Leopardus > Leopardus geoffroyi. The sequence goes on from NC_059336.1 coordinate 30,420,640, forward strand.
GTGTGAGCAAGGGTGCGTGCTGTGCATATGTGTGCATGCGTGTGATGGTGCCCAGCTCTGCGCTCGCCTGCATTCTGTTAGCAAAACTTCCTGATCAGGCCACTGGCTACAGAGAGGGAGGGGGCTCTGAGCAGCCTCACCTTTGTTTAGGGGGGCTGCCAGGCCCACAGCTGAGGACCTTAGCACAGGTTATCTGAAGATCGGCCCAGAAACACGTTAAGCAGCACTTCTCAAACTTTCATGTGCACAGATCTTGTTAAAATGCAAGTTCTGACTCAACAGGTCTTGAGCGGGGCCTGAGGTTGTGCATTTCTAACAGCTCCCAGGGGGCTCCGGTGCTACTGCCTCTAGCCTGGCCCCCAGACACAAACTCAGGTTGCTTCCATCTTAGAAAAGAAAATGAAAGCACATCTTCCCCTCCTCAGGCTTTCTGTTCCTCCAGCTACTGCCCTCACACCAGCCCCTGACCTCAGCCATGCTTCTTGGAAGTGCTCGCTGCATTCTCTTACCCTATGCTTGCTCCTTGCCCGGGCTCACTTGACTTCTACCCCATCTCTTTCATTCTGCCGAAATGATGGCCTTGGGCCATTAGAACAGGTGTTGCAAGGCTCCTCTAATAACCTCTAAAGGCATCTAGCTTCGAGTACTTCTCTTAGATCTGAGATCTTCATGGGACCATAGCAAGCATCCAGTCTTCTCCAGCAGCACACCTTCCTCCAGCCAGCCTTTCCGTGCTGGTTCTCCCTACTCTTCCCCCACTACTCCCTGCCAGGCCTCCCTTGACATGACTCCCAAATGTGCACCTCCCCCTCAGCTTTCTCTCTGACCTCTGCATCATACACCATCTGGCTCGTTGGTCTGCTCTCTGGGAAGTTTCAATACTGCACCCAGAACTCTGCCCCTTTCCCCTGCCAGCCTGCCCTTCTCCGGTATTCTCCATCTCACTGTCCATCCCCTAGCTCGAATCGGACAATGTCCCCCTTGACATCTTCATCCTAATCCCCAACATCCAATCCAGCCATCTTCTATCAGCCCTGTTGGTCTCTCTAACTTCAGAACTCGACTTCTGTCTCAAGACACATAGCTACCACCATCATCTGTCGCCTGGTGCCCCCATAGGGCTTCTGCTTCCAAACTGCCTGCTGCAATCTGCACTCTCCATACAGCCAAGGGACTTTTTAAAATGCAGATTTAGTTATGCCCCCAATTCTGCTCAGCTACTTCAAACCTTTCAAGATTTGCTGTTCCCTGTCATATAAAACCAAATCTAAAATAGGGTCCTGGAGGGTCTGCCTAGAGGATCAGCCCAACCCAGCCCAGCCTCTCTCTCTAGCCTTACCAAGCCTTTCTGCTTGGTTTGTATCCAGCTGTGACCTTGACAGCATCATTTGTAATCTCAAATTCACTTCGGTGATTATCCTACCGTAATCAGTTTCCCCACCAGGCTGTAGGCCTCCAGGGCGAGAACAGTGTCTCTCTGGGTCGCTAATGTCTGCTAACACCTGGCACAGAGTGGGCACTCGAAAACATTTAGGAGCATCCTGATTCCAACAAAGCAAATGTTAAGACATTTTGGAGACAAGCTGGCACTGTGGGACTGAACGTTAGCCGAGCCTAAGGAATTGCTGTTAATATTGTCACACATGATGAGGATGTTGCAACGACGTTTGTGGAGTCTTTATCTGTTGGAGCGACGTATTGAAGAATTTATAGGTGAAACAACGTGATGTCTGGGATTCGCTTCAAAGGACTCTAGCCAAAAGAAAATAACTAAAATAAATAAGCTTTCAATAAGGGAACAAAGGAACAAATAAATGCCATTCTGTTTGTCTGTTCCTGTTGACAGTCACAGGGCCTGCAGAGATGCTGGCTGTCCCAGAGATGGGCCTGCAAGGGCTGTACATTGGTAAGACTCTCCTCCCTCCCCCAGCCTGTGCCCTGACCCACCACCCCTCTCATCCTGACACTGAGACCCACCCCTAGCCTGCACATGGGCAACTCTCCCAGACGAGGTTCTTGAGACAGTGTGTTTGTGCAGGAAGGGTTGGTGCTTACAGGACTGTGTGTGTGAGTGTGTGTCTATGAGTGTGTGCACAGCGGGTCTGTGTGCACAGGACTGAATGCGTTTGCATGTCTTGGGCAGGGTCTGTGTACACGGGACCTGGTATGAGTGTGAGTGTGTGTGTGTGTGTGTGTGTGTGTGTGTGTCTGTGTCTGTGTGTCTCTGTGTGTCTGTGTCTGTCTGCCTGAGGGTAAGTCTGTGTGCAAGGCCTTGTATGAGAGTGTATATATTGGCAGGTGGTCTGCATGCACAGAATTCTGCGCGTGTACACCTTCATCTGCCTCTGGCCTGGTCTGGGAGCAGGCTCTGGGCTCTCTGCAGGGGTGGGAGGCCAGAAGTCAGGAGGGCCACTCCTCAGGAAGTCCATTAACAAAGACCTGGTGGGCTGGGCCTTCCTTCCTGCCTCCCTTCCCAGGCCCAAGCCACAGCAACTTGGCCCCTCAAGCTGGAGCTGGTGGCAGGGCCCAGGTCCATACTGGCCGCTTAGAAAAAGGAGCCCTGGGACACTGACCACCATAACCCTGCCCCTCCAGCACCTCAAGACAGACTCTGGCCCTGTCCAGGCACTTCCTAGAATCCCCCTCATGTACATGTTCCCAGGGTATCCCAAGGCCAGCAAGAGCTGGGACCTATCAGGGCACACAGCAGGGTAGCTACTGAAGGAATACAGGACCTGGCCTAAAGCAAGCCAGACCAGTTGACGTGTCCACGGGTCTTCATGCAAGACCCCATCAGCCTCCTGGACCAGCCTCCCTGTCCCCACACATGAATCTCAGGGCAGCCCAGCACTGCTGGTAGGGGCCTTAGCAACGCCCAGTGGGGTGGTGATGAGCCACCAGCCCACACCTAGGGGATTTCCAGCCAGGCAGGCCCCTAAACTGCCTGATCCTCCAAGCCAGGCTTTGGGCTGCCTTCTGGAGCTGCTGTTTCCTCCCAGCAAAGGTCCAGCTCAGTGCTGGGCCTGAGAGAGGGTTTCAGTGGGACCTCCTGCCCCCAGATGCTGGCTCCAGGTTTCCGTGTGTTGTAGGGAAGGGAGGCTCAAAATCCAACTTCCTAGTGTTGTGGACATGCCTCAGCTCAGAGCTGGGCTGGGGGAAGCACCATTCCCCTTCTTGATCCTCACCACACAGCCAGCTGGGCCTATCCTTGGCCCTTGGTGGAGGGAGGGGGAGAGGGAGGATGACTCCCTCAGGTCCTGATTAGAACCACGTGGCCAAACTCTAGTGGGGAGGGGAACAGCCCCTCCTGCTGCTCAGTTCTGTCTGCAGTTCCCCACCTCTTCTGGTTTCTCTGCCCTCCACCCTCACCCTGCCCCAGGAGCCCACTCACCCATCTCTCCTGCCCTTCTGTCTCTAGACTCAGTCTCCCCCAGTCCCCATAATTCTTCTCTATCTCTCCCCTCACCTGCTCTGCCCCTGCTGTGTCTTAGGGATGCTGGGGGAGACAAGGAGTCCTCAGGTGAGGCATGGGTCACCCTCCAGGGATGGGTCACCTTAAATCGATAACAGGCCTTCAGTCCTCCCCTGCCTGCCTCAGTCTTGTCCTTCCTTCCCTCCCCAGCTATTTCCCCTTCCGCGGCAGGGTGTCCCTTGCCTCAGCCCAGGAAGGACTGATGGAGAACCTCCCAGTGCCCAGCCACCGGCTCCTAACCTGATGGTGTGCCAGAGTAACTTACCCTCTCTTTGCAGGCTCTAGCCCCGAGCGGTCCCCCGTGCCCAGCCCGCCCGGCTCCCCAAGGACCCAGGAAAGCTGTGGCATTGCCCCCCTCACACCCTCGCAGTCTCCAGTAAGCCCGGGAATAGGGATCCTGGTGGTGGGTGGCCTGGGTGGTATGGAGGCAGGTCACACTCTAGAAAGCAAGGCCTGGTGTCTAGCGGAGCCCTAGCAGGGCCTGGGTTGGGCTGGGGGTGCTGCCTGGATCTTGCCCTTACATTCTCCAGTCATGTCCCCCCCCCCCCCAAGAAGAGTTAGCCTTAGGTGACCTTGGACTGTAGGGGTAACAGTCTACTAAGGTGAGCCCAATGTAACTAACACCCAGGCAGCACCACTCTGGGGTGACACCCATAGACCATAGCCTGCCTAGGGCAAGGAGACTTCTGACATGTAGTGGTATATCTGGGGAAGAGAAGACACATATTGCTAAGCGTTAGTTTGGAAACTACTAGCTTGAAGTATCCAGGATATAACCTTCTCCCAAACTCCCTGGGTCACCCCACCCAGAATGGCCTCACCTAGTGATGCAGCCTGGAGACCCCCTTGTTCTTAGGGAGCCCAGGCCTGGCCTGGGAGAAGGCAGAACCGCTCTGGGCACGTGCACAGGCCTTTCTTCTCTGCCACAAAACTGACAGAATCTGGTCGTGTCACTGTGGACACAAAGATCTAGGGGGTCAAATATACACAGGTCTGTGTGTTACCGAAGCTGCCCAGAAGAGCGAGATTGCTCTCAGCTGGGCCGGGGCTGTGCGGTGCTGTGAGATGGGGGTGGGGCTCAGGCCAGCCAGGCAGAAGGTGGACAGAGAACCGAAAGAGGAAAGCAAGAGCTTACGCCACAAACTGCAGAGGGTGACCTGAGAGGCCTTGGGCTTCTGAGCAGTTGCAGTTCCAGGGCTTAGCCTGGAGGCTAGGAGGGGAGGGGATTTGGGGCAGGTGGCTGGAGCCGGGGCCAGTCTGGACCACAGCCAGGGGAGAGGAGGGGCTTCGGCAGGCAGTCAGTGGGGCCCTTGGGCTGCTGCCTGACTCTGGGTCTTGTCCTCACAGAAGCCCGAGGCCCGAGCCCCACAGCATGCTCCCTTCTCTGTGGTGGTGGCCATTGACTTTGGCACCACCTCCAGTGGCTATGCCTTCAGCTTTGCCAGTGATCCTGAAGCCATCCACATGATGAGGTGAGGGTGGCTGAGCTGGGAGATTGGGGCGGGGGGTCCTCACTCCCTGGGATGGGCCTGGTCTCAGAAAGACTGTCACTGAAGAGACATGGGGTCTCTCCAGAGCTCCCTCCATCCCTAGCTTGGGGCTTCCTGTGGGGGCAGAAAGTTAGAGGATGGGTCCTAGGCCTGGGCCCCATCCTCAATCAGAGAAACACCCAATAGAAATTTGGGGTTTCATTTTTTTTTTTTAAGTTTACTTATTTATTTTGAGAGAGAGGAGTGCAAGCAAGGGAGGGAGAGAGAGAGAGGAAGACAGAATCCCATGCAGGCTCCATGCTGTCAGCACAGAGCCCAGCATGAGTCTCAACCTATGAACCGTGAGATCATGACCTGAGCCGAAATCAAGAATCTGATGTTTAACCGACTGAGCCACCCAGGAGCCCCTGGGCTTCATTTTTAATTTTAAAAAATGTTACAGTTAAATACACAAATGCCTTTCTGGGCTTGTACACAAATGCACACAGGCATATATGCACATATATGTGTCTGTAAAATAAAAGTGGGAGGGGTGTCTGGTGGCTCAGTCGGTTAAACATCCAAGTTTGGCTCAGGTCATGATCTCGTGGTCCACGAGTTCGAGCTCCAGGTTGGGCTCTGTGCTGACAGCTCAGAGCCTGGAGCCTGCTTTGGATTCTGTGTCTCTCTCTCTCTCTGCCCCTCCGCCACTCACACTCTGTCTCTCTTTCAAAAATAAATAAACACTAAAGAATTTAAAATAAAAATGGGATATCATACAACTTGCCTTACTTTAAGCTTTCAACATTATTTTGTAGATGTTTTGTGTCAACACATAAAGCCACAATTTCTTTCTTCTTCTTTTTTTTTTTTCAAATCCAACTGCTTTATTTTTTCTTAAAAAAGGAAAAAGAAAAATGAACCAGCCAAACAAAAACAAGGCAGCCGCCTGGCTCCCTTGGGCTCTGGGCATGCATCTTGGTTGACAGGCCTGTTCTTATATAGGCTCCTGCTGAAGCCACAATTTCTTTTAACAGCTGCGGAGTACTGACATAATTTGTCCACTTTTCTACTGATAGTTTTAGGAGTTTTCTTGTCCTCTAATTTTTCACTATTACACAAAGTGCTGCAATGAATGTCTTTCCTTGAAAACCTGTGCTGGGATTTCTGCGCAGTAGACTCCTACAGGCAGATTCCTAGGTTCAACACCTCAGGTGAAGGACAGGGACATGAAGGATCAGAGGGCTGAGTTGACAAGTTACACAGCTGTTATGAAAGAGATGTTCAAAAAAAATACATCCTGATATAGTTGAGTTTTGTTTGAACAACACATTTGATACTCCCCTCCAGGCCTCAAGACCCTGATCCTTTATGTCTTAGGGAAGCTGCAGCCAGTAGGTGGAAGGCCCTTCTAGAAGACCCCAAAGCTCCAACCCAGATTGGGATGAGGGAGCAAAGGGGCTTCCCCAGGGCCCAGAAGGGTAGATGGCAGGGTGGATGGAGAAACAAACATAAGGGTTACTTCCCCAAAGATACAAGGAACTTGACCTGCATGAGCATGAACTGCCCTTCCCCTTTCTCTGCTCCACCCACATCCACATTTAGGCCACAATGGCTCTGGGCACTTACAGCCCTCAAGGGGCTGCAGGACATCCCAGCTGGCATGTTTGTCAGTGCACACCGTTGAGACCATGCTGACCCTATGTTGGGGCAGAGGACACAAGAAAGGACAGTGTCTCAGTCCTGTGGACGAGACAGTCACAGGAAGTAATTGGGGGACATCTTGGCTTCTTCCCAAACCCTCCCCACCCTACCAGTCACCAAGCCCTATCATTTCTACCTCTCTAGTATCTCTGGAACACCTAGCCACTTCTCTCCACAGCCACAACCCCTAAGTTCAGCCCCACCCACTCTCACCTGGATGGTTGCAAAATCCTCGTCTCTGGTTTTCCTTCTCCATTTTTCCTCCCCTCCATCTGTTGCCATGTGGGGACCAGTGACCTTTCTTTTTTCTTTTTCTTTTCTTTTCTTTTCTTTTCTTTTCTTTTCTTTTCTTTTCTCTTCTCTTCTCTTCTTTTCTGTTCTTTTCTTTCTTTCTTTTTTGACTCGCTAAGTAGCTTTATTAGAGAAAGCCAGGATTACAAAGGACTTAAGAGTTGGCATTGGGCCCCTTCTTTTGACAATGGTGGGCACAACGTTAACAAAGCACCAGTTTTACTGCATCCACTGCTTGGCCTGGCCTGTCTTCTTTTTCTCCTGTTTGGCCTGGCCTGTCTTCTTTTTCTCCTGTTTGGCCACTTTGGGAGTCTGCCCCCTTACTTTCCCAGCATGGCCCAGAGAACCATGGACTTTACCTCCAAGCACGTGGATGGTTCCCCCAGAGTGGTCACAGCCTCCACCCCACACAGGCCCTGATAGCTTCATCTTCTAGGGGTGTGCCTGTCAGGAGCACGATTTGATCTCCTTGGAGCATTGCCCTCCAACAAGTCTATGTGAGCCTTGATCTGGGCAACTGTCTCCTGGCTAGCCACCTCGAGGGTGTGTAGCTCCTGAGTGTGAAGCTCCTGGGTGCGAACAAAAAGCTACATACCAGCCACTGAATGGTGGTCACTGCTGTTGCTACCACAAAGATCAACCGGTGACTTTTCTAAAAGCAAATGTGGTCATGATTCTTCATTCTTCTACTTAAAGCCCACCAAAAGAATTCAGATGTGGCATTTGATGCTCTTCCCTAGCTGACCTTAACATTCCTGTATTTTCTCCTTCTGCATTTTGAGCCAGCCTGTAGCTGGTTATCCCTGCGCTTTCACACCTCTCCACATGCTGTGCCTTCTGCCTGGATTCCCAGTTCTCTCCCTTAAAGGCTGCAGGGGACAAGCTTGGCCTAGAGGGTTCAGGACATCAGAGAAGTTAGAGGAAGGGGAGAAACAAGTTGCCAGACCAGTGAACTAGACCAGGAGTTCTGGGTAGAGATCCACATGGTGCCTGCAGATAGGGAGGCTTGGGATCTCATTCAGGTTTGGGGATCCTGCTGGAGGTGCAGTCAACTGGGGTGTAGCTGTTGAAGTGGGTCAGATAGGAATGATCTCAAATGCTTTGAAGAAGCTTGGCGGTGGAAGACAGCCTAGAGGAGGGCACACCATCTGGCTGGGAGAAAGCCTCTGCTAGAGTCCTCAAGAGATCCGTCAGGAGGCCAGACCCAGGCAGGTGGATGATGGCCTGCTGCTGCTTAAGGAGGGAGGCGAAGGCCAATGGTGTACCTCATAGAAGGAAGCAGGAGCTGAGAATGTTGATAGGTCCTGTGGCCCCATGGATAGAAAGGATCCCATGAGCAGCATTTTATGGAGATTTGAGTGGATGCCAAGCACTGTCTTCATGAGAACTCTAAGAGGTAGGTACTATTATTATCTCCATATTACACGTAGGAAGACTGCTGCTCAGGAAGGCTAGGCGGCCTGCCCAAGGTCACACAGCTGATTCCAGAGCGGGTACCCAACCTCAGGAAGGGAGGGTTTCGCTGACAACACTGACAGTCCTGTGCCCCCACAGGAAATGGGAGGGCGGGGACCCAGGAGTGGCCCACCAGAAGACCCCCACCTGCCTGCTGTTGACCCCGGAGGGCGCCTTTCACAGCTTTGGCTACACTGCCCGCGATTACTACCACGATCTGGACCCTGAGGAGGCGCGGGACTGGCTCTATTTCGAGAAGTTCAAGATGAAGATCCACAGCGCCACTGTAAGGCACATTCTGGCTCGGGACACTCCAGCCAGGGAGGCGGGGGCAGGAGAGGAAAGGGCAGGGCTCAAGGAGGGTGAGCAAAGGTAAAAGGCGAGGAGAGGCTGAGGGGGCTTGGGAGTCAAAGTGGAGGAGGGGCTAAGGGGTGAGGCCGGGATTAGAGGAGGGCGGGGCTAAAGAGAGGGCTTGGGGACAGAACTGGTGTTCTCCTGGATTAGCAGGAGAGCCCAGCCGAGCCCACACTTCGGAGGGGAAGCACCAGGAAATGGCGTGATTTTCAGAGAGAGTTTGTCAGGAAATGGGGGTAGAGCTATGGCCTCCTGCAGAATCGCCTATGTTCCTGCCAGGATCTCACCCTGAAGACCCAGCTAGAGGCCGTAAACGGAAAGAAAATGCCTGCCCTGGAGGTGTTCGCCCATGCCCTGCGCTTCTTCAAGGAGCATGCCCTTCAGGTGTGCTGTGGCCCCATCCCTGCCCACCGGGGCAGGGACCCCCGCCAGGTCCATCTTTTCCTGTCAGCCCATCCGCTAGAGGTCAGAGGTCATTTTCGCCAGCCCCTGCCTTCCTATCTGATAGAGCCTGCATGGGGGTGTTGGGGGAGGAGGTGTTAGGAATTCTTCCAACTCAGCTGGGAAGTCCTTCCTGAGGCCTGATTAGTCCCTCCAGTTCCCATAGAAGGCTGAAGACACCTCCCACCCCCGCAACCCAAGCCAACCTACCTCTCATTGCCCCCTCCTGCTCCAGGAGCTGAGGGAGCAGTGCCCATCGCTGCCAGAGAAGGACACCGTGCGCTGGGTGTTGACGGTGCCTGCCATCTGGAAACAGCCTGCCAAGCAGTTCATGCGTGAGGCTGCCTACCTGGTGAGGATGTGCAAGGCAGACCAGTGGGCATAGCTCTGGAGGGCTCTAGGGACGGCCCCAGACTCTCATTCACCCACCACCCTTGGGACTGGTCACTGTGTACAAAGACCTCTGGCCTTCCCCTGCTGGGCATTTTGGAAGGTTGTCACCACCAGGAGAGGGTGTGAGCCTGCATGAACAGAGAGCAGAGGGACGAGAGGCTCGGCCCAGGCCAGCTTAGCCAGCGTCTTAAGTCGGGTTTCCTAGCAGAGCCCAAGATGGGTCCTATGCATGTGGTGTATTGGAGAAGGGCTCTTGGGAGAAAGAGGAGTGAGGGAAATGGGCCAAGAGAAAGAGCCGAGCAGGAATGTGGTCTCAACTGGAGTCTAGCCTCAGCCCAATCCCATGAAGAGCACTGGAGGGAGAACTGTACCCAGCAGTTGACCACAGGAAGGCAAGGGGGCCCGCTTTTTGTATATCCATATCAGTCTGTTGTTGGTTGCTGGAGGTGAGGGGGAAAACTTTCCAAGTGAGGTGGTTTCCATTCAGCTGAGGGCAGTTCTCTAGAGAAGGGGGGGCAGCTGGGAGCCAGTAGCAGCCCACACACAGTAGCTGGGCAGCCAGCTCCGGTATTTTCAGGGGCTCCACCACCATGACCCAGCCACTGTAAGCTCTGCAGTAGGGGAGACAGGACTACGAAACTATGAAGGGAGGTGATTTGGGTCAATGCTTCCTGGGCTTCCTACCATAAGAGATGCCCAAAGGTCTGGAGACTTGGGAGACCTGAGTGCACAACTCAGGTTCCCCCACCTCCAGTAAGATGGGGTGGGGAAAGAGGGGAGCACAGCCTCTCAGAGCAAAACTCATTGCTTGGTCCTCCCCCTGGGGCCTTGGGGGACACCCAAGGACCTCTAAAAGGTTTGCCTGTGCACCCCCTGGAAGATACCAGAACCCTCAACCCCCCACGCTCCTGTGGGCCAGGCATGCCCCAGGTGCCAGGTCTGCAGGTGCCTACACTTGTCACTGGAAGGAGCTAACCCTGAGGTGGTGGGCATTCCCCCACCCCACAGAGACCAGGATGAAAGCAAGGCTGTGCCCAGCCAGAATAAACACCCCCCACCCTAGTGCCCCCTGCTGGTTTATCCACTCTGCTTCCTCCCACACTGTTCCTGGCTGCCAGCTCAGGAAGGGCTGGCCCTGGGCAGGAAGTCTCGATACCCACCCGTCCCCAACCCCCACCTGGTCAGGATCCAGGGAACCCCACAAAACCATAAAGTACTTCCCACAGGGATCCCCTGTCCCAATATAGGAAGTAACAGATCCCAAGTGTTTTTCTCCTCACAACTGGCCCCTCCTGGCGCCTGGAATTTCACTGTTGAGAGTCTCTTGATGCCTATATCTGATTCTCTGGGGAACAGAGTTCTCCTGGGACTGGGGAGGACTGTGGCTATTATCTGACACCAGCCTGGTGAAGGAAAAGGGCTCAGTGAGCCAAAGGTGACCCCCCCCCCATACCACCTCCTCTGATTGGTGGTCTGGCCATTACACCCCATACACACTGTGCTAGAGTCTGGGCTTACAGACTTAGCCAGTGCTCAGCTGGCCAGCCCTGCACCTGTGAAGGGGACCTTGCTACAGCCTGGGCAGCTTAGAGGGGCACGTCCCAGATGCTCTCGGTTTTCACTGTCTAGGGTCTCTTCCTGCTGGGCAACCCCATGGTATTCTTGGCCATGGCCATGGCCCTCCCCAGCCTGGTCACAGGGTAGCCATGAGGCAGCTCCAAATTTGTGCAGCTTGGAGGGGCCTGGGAGGCCTAGCATGGGTGAGGTGTGATGGGGAGGAGGTGGGAGCCCCAAAGGCCCTGGTTGCCTGCCCTGAGGTGCCATCTTAGGTATGACACTTGGCCCATGGAGGTCCCTGGCCCCGCCCATCACCTATTCCCAGGCTGGCCTGGTGTCGAGGGAGGATGCAGACCAACTACTCATCGCCCTGGAGCCAGAGGCTGCCTCTGTCTATTGCCGCAAGCTGCGTCTACACCAGCTCGTGGACCTAAGCAGCCGGGCTCCAGGCAGTGGACGCCTGGGTGAGCGCCGCTCCATCGATTCCAGCTTCCGGCAGGGTGAGCTGCACTCAGGGGCACTGACTGGTGGTATTACATTTGCCCTGGGAGGGTCAGAGGGTCACTGAGGCCAGACACTCAGCCATGTCCCACACGGAGAGGACATCCTCCCCTCCCCCAGCCACGTCTCTGGTGGAATTCAGTCTGAGGAAGGAGGTGCAGCCCTGACCTGGGGGAGCCCAATCTGAGGATAGAGATTTCACCTTGTCCTGGGGGAGCACTGTCTGAGCAGGGTAGGACTCCATGCCAGTCCTGAATCTGAAGGTAGGGGGACACAACCTGCCCTGAGGGGAGGTGCTCAGGTGAGAAAGGAAAAAATCAGCCCCTACACTGAGCCAAAGGTGGTCTTCAGTTTTCTCTTAAACAGCCACTGAATCAGCAGCTTCTCCCATCCTGGCACATCAGCTGTCTTCTTCCTCCCCCACAACAGCCCTGAGCTGCTGCTACCAAGCTCAAACTCCAGTGCCAGGGCCGTGCACTGAGACAGCTATGGTCAGTCTTAGTCACTCTCCCAGATGCCACCTCCCATGACTAGGAGAAATCCCAAGTCCCAGGCTCCCCTGGATCCCCCAAGATCCCCCCCCCCCCACACACACACAGCTCCTCCAAGCTCTCCTAACCCCTATTTTGCAGTGGCTCCAGCCCACCTACGTTAAGGGAATGTCCTGAGGCCAGAAATACTTCCTTCCCCTCAGCTGTTGGGTCACAGCACCTGAGATTACCGCATCGGGTTTTCTGGATCCTTTGAGGTTCAGCATTGCCTTCTCCTACTTAGGAGTAGAGCAGGAGTTTCAGAAGAACTGGCTGCTCCAGATGCGCATGGAGGGTGCTGGTGGGAGGATGGGGTCGAGTGTGGTAGCTGAGGCACCACCTTCTAACCCCACTGTCCTGCTGTCCCTCAACCCCTAGCCCGCGAGCAGCTGCGCCGGTCCCGCCACAGCCGCACGTTCCTGGTGGAGTCCGGCGTCGGAGAGCTGTGGGCAGAGATGCAAGCAGGTGGGGGTGGGGGTGGACGGGTGTTTCTTGAGCCCTGCGGGTCACCATATACTGATTGGGGGCATGGGAACATTTGCGAAGTGGGGTTCAGACCTTAGAAACGCAGATCCTCCTCCTCCATTAGCTGCACCTAACCTGTCAGTCTCATGGTCACCTGCACCCCCACCCCACTCAGCCGCGCCCCTAACTCCCACTTCTGGAGATTCTCCGCGGATGGAGTTGCAAAGCCCTGGAAACATTTTCCTCCAAAACCTTGCGCCCGTACCCACTGGTGTAAGGTTCAAGCACCTGAAGTCCCTTACAGCCACCCCACCCCCATCCTCCCTGCAGGCAAGGCTAGCGACTGGGGCAGGGCTGGGGGCTGGGTGAACCTGGAAGGGGCGCAGAGCTGAGGGTGCAAAGCAAGCCAGGAGTGTGTGCTCACGCTCGCCGCCGCAGGAGACCGCTACGTGGTGGCAGACTGCGGGGGAGGCACGGTGGACCTGACCGTGCACCAGCTGGAGCAGCCGCATGGCACGCTAAAGGAACTCTACAAGGCATCTGGTGAGTAGCCAGCCAGCACCCTTGGTGCCCAGCGCGCCCAGGCCCCGCCAATGCCCCCTGGCGGCTGAGTCTGCGCTGACGCCCCCTTCACTCCCTGCCGGGTCTCAGGCGGCCCCTATGGCGCGGTGGGCGTGGACCTGGCTTTTGAGCAGCTGCTGGGCCGCATCTTTGGAGAAGACTTCATCGCCACCTTCAAAAGGCAACGCCCGGCAGCCTGGGTGGATCTGACCATCGCCTTTGAGGCCCGCAAACGCACGGCAGGCCCACACCGTGCAGGGGCACTGAACATCTCGCTGCCTTTCTCCTTCATTGACTTCTACCGCAAGCAGCGAGGCCACAACGTGGAGACAGCCCTGCGCCGGAGCAGGTGGGCCCGGGGACCAAGGACTCAAGCAGGGTTTGCGGATGCCGGACGCCCCTGCAAGGGAGGATGTGGGCCCCAGAGGACAGTGGGAGGTCTGCCCAATCTGCCCTGTGTACACGTCTTACCAGCTGGAGGCAGGGGAGGGGCCTAAGCACCCCAGCTAGAATCCTCAGGCCCGATCCGTGGCAAGAGAATCTTGAACCCCCAAAGGGCCGACATTTTGCGCCTCCCCGCACCCCCACAGCCCCACACACCATGCGGGCCAGGGCGCCTTGGCTCCTCTGCCTGGAGGCTCCTCTCCTGGGACTTCATGCCTGGAACTGGAGCAGGCAGACGGCTAAAATGCTCCTGAGGGAGTGGGGTGGAAGGACACAACATGCAGTCAGTGCCCAGTGCACACGGGCCTGGAACAGGGGTAGAGCTCCAGACCCCAGCCCATGAGCCTGTGCCCCCTTCACCAACAGTGTGAACTTCGTGAAGTGGTCCTCACAGGGGATGCTCAGGATGACTTGTGAGGCCATGAACGAGCTCTTTCAGCCCACGGTCAGTGGGATCATCCAGCACATAGGTGAGTACCGAAGCTTGGGTCCTCCACTAACCCCCACATTCACACTCGGACGCAGGAATGACCCCTCCTTATTAGTGCCCGGACCCTCCACACATCCAAACACCGGAATGAGACCCAGAATCATCTGGGACAACCGGAGGACACAGTATGGTGGGTATTAAGAGCTAGGAGGGATGATGCGTACAGCCTCTCCAAGTGAAAGACCCTCTGGTGCCTCAGTTTTCTCATTCATAAAACGGAGTAATAGCACAGGGTTCCCAAAACTTATCATAGGGACTTAAAGAGCTGAAGTACTAGAGATGCGCCCACAGTGGGCAGCAGGCACTGTAAATGCGTATCCTTATCTCTTTGCCCTCCAGGACATGGAGGAGGAGGAAAAGGGGGGTACAGTGTCAGGGAAGCAGAGCCCGTGAAGGCTTCCTGGAGCACTCAGTGAAAACTCGGTTTTTCTTCCTCAGAACCCGTCTACCGTTTTAGGGTGAGATGGCTAGCTTCTAGTTGCCAGCAGGATGCAGGATGGTGGAGGGGAGGTGCCCGAGGCCGCACCGCGGCGGCCTCAGAGGCTGGTGCTCTTTGTCACCTCCCTTTCCATCCTCTCCTCCCGCCCCCTCCCGCAGAGGCGCTGCTGGCACGGCCCGAGGTGCAGGGCGTGAAGCTGCTGTTCCTGGTGGGCGGCTTTGCCGAGTCGGCTGTGCTGCAGCATGCGGTGCAGGCGGCGCTGGGCGCCCGCGGCCTGCGCGTGGTGGTCCCGCACGACGTGGGCCTCACCATCCTCAAGGGCGCGGTGCTGTTCGGGCAGGCGCCGGGCGTGGTGCGGGTGCGCCGCTCGCCGCTCACCTACGGCGTAGGCGTGCTCAACCGATTCGTGGCTGGGCGCCACCCGCCCGAGAAGCTGCTGGTCCGCGACGGCCGCCGCTGGTGCACCGACGTCTTCGAGCGCTTCGTGGCCGCCGAGCAGTCGGTGGCCCTGGGCGAGGAGGTGCGGCGCAGCTACTGCCCGGCGCGCCCGGGCCAGCGGCGCGTGCTCATCAACCTGTACTGCTGCGCCGCCGAGGACGCGCGCTTCATTACAGACCCCGGCGTGCGCAAGTGCGGCGCGCTCAGCCTGGAGCTAGAGCCCTACGACGGTGCGTCCTCCGGCCGCCGCGAGATCCGCGCCGCCATGCAGTTTGGCGACACCGAGATTAAGGTCACCGCCGTCGACGTCAGCACCAATCGCTCGGTGCGCGCCGCCATCGACTTTCTTTCCAACTGAGGGCGTGCGCGAGGACCAGTTCCCCAGTGCCAGGCCCCGCCCTCTTATGGTCGTGGGGTCGGCTCTAGTGGATGGAGCTGCTGGTTCTGAAGTCGCGCCTCTTCCCCCACCCTCCCGCCTGGGGAGATGAGGTCGCAGGATGGGTGGGGACAGACTCTGGCTTTGGAATTGGGCCCAGGTCCGCTGACTGGAAGGCTGCAGAGCCCTGCCAAGGGCTGAGGTCAAGGAATCAGAAGAGGTTTGTAAGCCGGTGCGCCCACAGGGAACACGTCACCCTGAAGGCAGAATGCACCAGAAGACCGAGCCCTGGCCTGAACTGGGGGGGGGGGGGGGGGGGGGGGCGGGGGGCAGGGCGGGGGTGGGGAGGTGTGAAGGCAGCCGGGAGAGGCGGAGCAGGGCCGCTGCAGGAGGGGCAGCAGGAGGAAGGAGGATGTGCAGAGCTTTGGCCTGAAGGGCCGCGTGCGTGGATTGATGGGCTCAGCCTACACAGGGAGCTGGGCAGAGGAGCCCCATGCCACAGAAAAATGGCTGGGGACTGGCACGAGAGTCACAGGAGTATAGGACCTCCCCGGGCGTGGCACCGACCATCCAAGTGTGACTGTTAATTTTAAAACTTTCTCAGCAGGCTAATGAGGAAGATACAGGCTGAAGGCACTTATGAGAGGATGTGGGGGAACATGCGGGGGCCGGGGGCTTCCTTCAGGACAAATGACTCATCTGAGAAGGCCCCTAGGGCAGCCTATGAATGACCCACTTGCACCCTATCCCAGCTACCCAAGCGCAGTGGGACTTGGGGAGCTGCAGGGTGGACAGAAGAGGCACTAAGAGCTGATCTTGGCTCTGCCATCAACTCAATGTGCCATTGGGACATTTCCTGCCCACCCATGACATGCAGCTGACCCACCTGCCTGAGAACCCTAAGGCGACAATAAAGCATTTATGCTTCAGGTGAAGCCAGAGCCTGCTGGTACCTCACAGGAGAGGACCCCAATGGAGGAGTAGTGGAGGGGGCCTGGGTTCAAAAAAGGGAGAGTGCTTTCAGCTTTGTGCAGAGCTGGGAAATGACCAGAAGGGGGTGCTGCTGTCTCTCTGTCAAATATCCCAAACAACTTCCCCTAAGACCTCTCTCTGGCTTAGGCATAAGGCCTCACCCCAGCCAAACTTTTGTCAACTATTCCCAGGCCTAAAATACCACTCGTGCATACTTCGTTGGGGGCTAGGTGCTATAATACCATGAAGTGCCCTTGCCTCCTAAAAGAGTGAACACAACCAGAGCTGTTCCTTAACTTATCTGCAAAGGATTGGGCATTCTCAGAGCAATGGAAAACAAACATTAGCTGGCCTCTGATGTCCACTGAAACTTTTATTTCTTTAGGGTTTTATCCCAACCAGTCCTTTAAAAACCAAGTAACACAGATCTGGGGGTTAGGGCTTGGGGACTGCACCTCTCTTCTACTCAGTGTGGACAGCAGTAGGAAAGAGGGAGGGGGCAGGGGAGGGCAAAAGCCAGACAGCAGCAGCAGTAATGGGAGTGACGACGACGTCACAGAGCCAGTTCCCTCCTCTCCCAAGCCCTGGCTGAAGCCCCTGTGACTTGGGGTGGGGGGTGGGTAGAACCCACCCCAGGCCCCCCCTCCCCTCCTCAGATAGCCTCCTTGGGGGCTCAACCCATTTCTTCCGGCAGGAGACTGAGGCACACAGAGAGGAGGAAGTGGGAGAGGAGGACACACGAGAGGCAGGGAGGTGGCACAATGAAGGCAGAGGTGAGAGGCCCCTGGACACCCCACACCCACCCCGGGGAGGGGTGAGGAAGCCACACCATGATACAGCGTTCGGGGAGATGAGGTGGGGTTTAAGGCTGTGGGGCTCTGAGGCGCGCAGGGCCGTGGGCCTCAGTCAAAGCCGTGCCAGTCGCTGTGCTCTGAGTCGTATTCTAGCTCGGCACCCACGCACTTGACCCCATCAAGCAGCATGGGTGTGCCATGGTGTCGGTCTGCAAGGCAGGTGACAAATCAGGATACCAGGCTGGTTCCCTGGCCCCACCCACTCTTGGAGACTCCCCTCCACCTTCCCTCTGGGCTCTGCTGGGATGGGGGTGGGGGGAAGGTACCCGGGAACCCCAGGCCAGAGCAAGGACCCCTCTTTCAGATAGGGAGGGCAGAAATCCCTTGCAGTCAAGCTGGCACCTCCCCCCTCTAGCCAGACCCAAAGCTCGCACGCTCACCCATTACTCGCGCTTGCACTGTCACTCGCACACAGGTGCCGGTGCCACCTTCACAGGCTAGCAGCATCTCCTCCTTGAGGACTCCCTCCTTGTGTGCCGAGTATTCACACTTGACGCTGTAACCTGCCCAGATGATCAGCATCTCTGTGGCCTCCCGCCCCTGTCCCCCAGCACTCACTGGCACCAAGACTGGCCACCTCCTCCAAAGGAGTAAGGATGGCCCAGGACTTGTCCCCCCAGGGCTGGGCACACAGGCCCTGGAAACTTCCTCCTCTTCGATGAGGTCTATGTGTTTCTAGCCTGTGCACAACCCTGTTATGGCTCCAAGGGTCAAACTCGGGCTTCCAGGAGGAGGGTCCACTGGTTCCCCAAAAGGGCAGGCAGGGAGAGGGGGTTGATAGGGAAAGGGGGATGGGCAAGCCCTTAGCAGGTGGGGTGGCAAGAGGTAAAGGCCTGTGGGAGCTCACTGAGTCCACTTAAGGGCAAAGTCATGAGGAGGAAATAGGGGGACATGAAACTAAAACTGGGGTGTAAGTGACTATGAAACTGACACCCTAGCCTCCAGGTGGCAGGAGAGGGCCTGAAGCTACAGGGAAGGCAGAAGCAGTCCCAAGTCCAAAGCCTGTGACTGCCAGGTGCTAGGAGGTAGCTGCCCAGGGTCCCTGGGGCTCTGGCAGATTTTTCTTGAAGGGCAGACAGGAGGGAGAGCTGGAGGCCCAGAGCCAGTTGCTCATTGGCTCCACCACCTCACTGAGGGTACTATCAGGTGATACACAGGCACTGGCCAGCAGGGTGAGCCCATGGACCCCTGCCCAGGGAGCAAGGCCTGGGGCATGGGAGCTGCTGAGATGCCACACTGCGAGCTCTTAAAGAGGCGTCATGTCGCCCAACTGCTGAACTGCCCATCTACCCTAGAACAGGGGGAAGCACCCCATGCTCTCACTCTGGTTACATCCAGGCCCTGCTGGAGGAGGGTAGGCCTCCAGCACCCTGAGCAGGGCACACACCTTCTGGGATGGGCATGACGCTGAGGAGCTTGAGGTGTAGGCTAGGGACAGGTGCTTCTCGGACGTCCTTGCTCAGCCTGTGCACCGGGGGCAGAGTGAAGGTAATCTCATACCTGTGCAAGATCTTCAGGAAGCCAACCTGTAGCAAGAAGGTGGGGAGGGGGAGGCACCTAGTCACTCTCAGCCTACTCCAGGGCCCACCCAGCTCCTGCCACCTGGGATCCTGTGCACCCCTGCACCGGCTGCTATAGGAATCCCAGAGGGGGTCTAACTCCCTCCGCCACTCCAGCTTGTCCACACACCAAGTCCAGTGGCTCCAGGCGCTTCGCCTGAGGACCTCATCCCCTCAGCTGGTTACTCAGCACCTGTTGTGTGGGCCCCACAGCAAACGGTGGCCCACTTTATAGATAAGGAAATGGAAGCCAGGCAGTATGGCCAGGGTAAAGGTCTCCCTAGGCCTCTTGGCCACTCCTGCCACGTGTGGCACATATCAAGGCACCAGCCATTGCCCACAGGGGAAGCTAGCTCAAAGTCCCACGATGCAGGCCGTTCACCTGCCCCGCCACTGCCAGCACCTGCCCAGAGCCAATAGGCGGGGGTCAGGGACACGGGTCCTTTAGCCACTCCTGTGGAGACAGTGGGCAGCACACATACTGCACAGGATGAAGGACGGGATAGAATTAGAAAAACAGACACTAGACCAGCTGTGTCAGTGTAAAGCTGACCCATGGGCACCAGCTACTGAACTCTGCTGGCACCTGAACGTGGACGCCTGCCTGCCCACTCAAATGCTCAGTGTGCCCAAAGCCCCACAAGCCATTTCTGTTGTTCATACACGGTGACTGGCAACCAGTGCCCCCTGGGACAGATGCCAACCTTGGATAAGTCCAGTCATGTGAAGGGCCACAAGCTGGGGTGGCAGCTGAGCAGGTAGGCTGGCCAGAGGGCAGTCCAGGAGGCACAGGGGTGCGTAATGTACCCACAACTTATGTGCACGCAGACTGGCATGCTCAGTTTCAAGGGCTGCACAGCTCTGTTCCTGGGGCTTGTTAGGACTGGCTGCGTGAAGCATTTGGCCTTTCGATGGGACAGGCAGACATCACGGTATGACAAAGCTTAGCCCATGTGGCTCCCGCACTTTGCAGGTGGAGGACACAGTCCTCAAGAACGATTTCTGGCTATCCTGCAAATGGTGACCCTGTGGCCCAGCCGCACCAACTGCAGAATTTTCCAGGGGAAATCTCAGAGATGTGCAAAAAAACACTCCTTGCCGCCCTATTTATAACAATAAAAAATAGAAACATTCATAACACCAGGAATAGTGAACCAGCTAAATCAATGATGATACATTTAATGGAATACCAGACAGTTGTAAAATCTTGTGGAAAATTATTTACTGACATAGGAAATGGTTCACAACACAAGCAAGCAAAACACTGCTGTGATACTAGCTTTTTGTTTTTGTAAACGAGCAAAAAAAGCTGAATGACACACATCAAAAATTAACTGTCATTGTGTCTAGATACTATGATTGTGTGTGCTTTTAAATTTCTTTATAGTTTTCTCTAGCTTCCAAATTTTCTCTAATAGACGTCAATGGATTTTGCAATGGGGAGGTGGTGGGAAAGGGAGCTATTCCCTAAAGTTTTGTTTCATTCTGTTTATTCCCTTGAGGAAGTTATCAGCTAAAGGAAAAGAGCACGGATGTTACATTTGGGCAGAAAATGATGAATCTGGGCCCCTCCTAAGGGAGGTCTTGATGCACCAGATGCCCTCCCCTTGCCAGGGCATTCCTGTTCAGCTTCAGAGCCCCGCTTATTGCCAACCTGAAGGCCTCACTCCGTTTCCCCACAATCCATCCCGTCCAGACACTTCTTCCTGCACCTTCCAAGTGCATGTGGGATCTGATAGTGCCCCAGCAGTTGGGGAAGTCACACCAGAGGGTGTGTGAGGTGTGACACTGAGAGAGGTGGACGCTCCACCCAGAAAGCATGGCGGTGCTCAGTAAACACTCATACCGCAAAGAGCCTAAATCAGCCAGAGGTCTGGCAAGAAGGGAAATAACGTCACACCTTGTTGCCAGCAAAATTCCCCTCACACCTGCGTTCTTTCATCTCATTCTTGCACTAACTCTCTGAGGCGTGAACTGCCTTCATCTCAGAGAAGAGGAAACTGAGGTGACCTGCCCAGGGTCACAGAGACAGATGAGCGGGCCTGGTCCTGAACCCAAGCCCTGCGGCACCTCGAGCCCTGATACCACCTTCCATTGCTGTTGTTGGGGTGACACTAATAAGAGTTCGGTTCCTCTTGTTCGAATACCATGCTAAAGGTACTCATTTCATCACTGCAATCTCACCACCTCCCTCCCACTTTACAGATAGGGAAACCAAGGCCCAGGAAGGGACAAAGATGTACCTTTGCAGCCAGCTTAGAGGAAATGGAACAGACAGGTCCAGGAAGCCAGGCAGGGCCATGGAGGATGTAGAGGGAGTAAGGCGGAAGATGGCGGGGGAGATGTGCACATACCTTGACTAGAAAGCTGCTGTCGCTCTCCTGGGTGACCATGACCACGGAGTCATGCAGCTTCTCATCAAAGTGTACATGGCTCTGGGAACCTTCTGCATCATGGCCTCCCGCAAAGCGGATACTCCGGACTCTGGGCTTGTTGCCTAGGAAGAGAGTGGGAAGGCTCCAGGGGCTGCCGGCTTCCTTTACTGCCAGGAAACTATTCCCCCTTGTCACCCTCTGGCCGACCCCCTGGCAACTACCCTTGACATCATCTAGCACACACTGCCTGGACTCCTTTCAGGGCTAGGCCATGTCCTGCTGAACATTAGCGGTTATGAGGGTTAAGGCTGCCCACCTGCCCAGTCCTCCCACAAAATATAAGCACCCTGAGAACTGGTGTGACAGAGGGAGTCAGGGATTGGCTAGTACAATCTCTTACTTAGAGGAGATGAGGCTGATGACAGAGACCAGAAGAGTCCTCCAGACTCTTAGCCCCAGACCTTGGGTACCCTATGCAGTGCTCTCCTTCACAGTGCCAAGCTCCCATCTCTGGAATCTTTTCTTCCAGGTCTCTCAGTGCCAAGGCCCCTCCAGATGAACCCCAACCCGAGAGGAGGTGGGCAGGGACACAAACAGCCTCGTTGGGACCTTTCTGGGGGTGGGAGAAAGCAAAGAGGGCCAAAAAGCACACTGAGCCCACCTAGAAGAGGCTGCAGTTACCTCTTAACTCCATCACTGATCACCAGCAAGGAAGATGGAAGAACCCAGGGGAGCCTCTCAGACCCCTCCCAGAAACACCCTTCCCTCCTCTACTTCATGACCCCCCCCCACCCCACCCCGCAAAACACACAGGGCCCTCAGCTATCCCTAGCTGTGTCTGGTTCTCCAAGGCCAGGAGGCAGGGAGTTGAGATGGACAGAGCAATCGGAGCTGGGCTGAGGGCCTGGGCTGGGGGAGACCCATCTTGCCATGAGATGGACCTCAATCCTCTCTGGCCCACAGCCACAGACTCCCAGGAGCCCTGCCCAGAGTCCTTTTGGTGGGAGGGGCTGGGCCGGACCTGGCCTGGGTTCTTGAACACTCACTGGAGGCCCAGGGAGTGGGGAGGGGCAGCCTGGCACTTCCACATTCCCCGCTGAGGCCCCCAGAACTGACCCTCAAATTTTACCTGGCCTCCCTTGCCTAAAACCCTCTGTGAGCCCTTCTGGACCCTGAATGAAACCAAAATTCCCTTCTGTAGCCTCCTGTGGCCCTACCTACCTTATCAGCCTCAGTGCTCACCCCCAGGTCCTAATGCTCCCCACCAGCCCCCACAGTGGAATAGGGGGGCTGAAACGTAGGGACATGAGGGCACATACTTCCATAAACCAGCACACCAAGGAGCCAGCAAGCGTCCTCAGGTTCCCTGCTAGTGCTTGCATGAGCACCAGGACCCAACAAAAACACTGGTATAATTACACTGATATAATGTAATTCTCTCTCTCTCTCTCTCTGTCTCTCTGTCTCTCTCTCTCTCTCACACACACACACACACACACACAGCCAATGCAGGCCCCACAAGTAACAATACCCCTCCCACCAGGGTCCCCTGGGAGACCTGTGCAAATCTGCCAAGCTAGGGAGGCACTCACCCTTGTTGGCTGCAGCCATGGATGCCCTCCCTGCCACGGAGAAAGACGCGCAGCTCCAGCCAGACACCGCCGCTCAAGCGCAGCAGCCTCCCATGCTCAGGGACGCCAGCAGGAGCCTGAAGGATGGGGAGTGGGGAGGGCAGGGGTCAGGGCCACTCATGGCCCTACGGCTGGGGGAAAGCAGAGATCTCTTTAGGGAAGACACTAAAACTCAACAGCCCAAGGGGTGCCTGTACCCTCTAGCATGGGGGGGGGGGGTTTCTGCTCCCCCACTCCTCACATTCCCCAAGAGCCCTCACCCCTGCCTGATGCCCTACTGACCCAGAGCCCCACCAGCATGTGCTGAGCCGTGGCTTCTCAGTGCCAAAGCATCGGTACGGGACTCTGGTACCCAACCCACCTGAGGCTGGCAGGAGGGACAGCCTGAAAAGGAAAAGGATACCATTGGCACTTTTTAGAGGCTAGTTCTCATGCTGGTGACCCCAAGGGCTAGACCCTCCTGTAACCAGATGCCACATTATTCAGGTTACACACCCAGTGCAGCTGGGTCTAGGTCAGAGTCAACAAGATGCTTGAAAGAGAGCGAGAATGGGGGCCCACCTAAGATGGGTCCTTGGAGATTCCCTCCCGGTGACAGATCAGTGCCACATGCTGAACAGATGCCCCGTGAAGGAATTGCCCCATTGCAACCCACCATTCGGCCTCTGGCCTCATTCTCTGGGCCAGCCTCCTAGCTCAGCTCCCCAAGGGCAGCCTCAGGGCAGGGGCAGCGGGAGGCACCCCCAGGAAGCCTGTGTGAGCAGCCTGGCCTCTGATGGGCTGAGCTGGGACCATCTAAGCATCAAAAAGAATAATGAGGGCAACTGATGGAAACAGATGGAATACATAAAACTGGAGCATTCACAGAGATTACAAAAAAAGAAGAACGCAAAATAAACACACCCGAACCCTCGTTCACTGACAGTAGCAAGGCCCTCTTTACTCGGAAAACTGGCAATAAAGAGAAATAATTCAGCCTGTCCCTCGGCCTTTCATGTAACTAAATTGTCCCGGTGGTTAAAGGAAAGCTCTTCTTTACAGAAGAATCCTCACTATTAAGTAACAAAGGAATGGCCAAATGCCAAGCAAGTGCCAAAGAGACAAAGGCTGGAGGCAGGGAGGCAGGGGATCCTTAACAAGGAGGGCAAAGGTTGACAGAAGTAGGTGCTCACAGATGCCCCAGTGCCACCTACGGATGGCCTGGGGTTCTTAAGAAGAATGACACGAGTTTGCATGGAGGGATGTAGTGTCAGCCAGTCATACGCTGTCAAGCTCCCCTCACTCACAATGGGATAACCTGACACACAGAGGCTTCCTGATGTGAGACGCCATGAAGTCCCAGCATCACTGACAAGGGGGTCCTGCCTGAAATGTCTAACCTAGATCTAAAGAAGCCCCGAGCTCTAACTTCTTGCTTATTGAAAATGCAGAGGTTAGTGCACACATTAGATAACTCCATGAAAAAGCAAAGAAGCAAACCCAGAAGTCAGAATATTCTACAAGACAACTGATGGGTCATTTTGGTTTTTTCCCCCCAAAGTGCAAGAAAAATAAAGGAGAGGAGCACCTGGGTGGCTCAGTCATTTGAGTGTCCGACTCTTTATTTCAGCTCAGGTCATGATCTCACGGTTCATGAGTTCAAACCCCACATGGGGCTCTGCACTGACATGATTAACTCTCCCCCTCTCTCTGCCCCTCCCTGGCGCTTGCGCGTGCGCTCTCTCTCGCTCTCAACATAAATAAACTAAAAAAAAAAAAAAAAAAGAGGGGCACCTGAGTGGCTCAGCCGGTTAAGCACCCGACTTCGGTTGAGGTCATGGTCTTGCGGTTTGTGAGTTTGAGCCCCACATGGGGCTCTGTGCTGACAACTCAGAGCCTGAAGCCTGCTTTGGATTCTGTGTCTCCCTCTCTCCCTGCCCCTCCCTCCCCAACTCAGGCTCTGTCTCTGTCTCTGTCTCTCAAAAATAAACATAAAAAAAAATTAAAAAAAAAAGAATAAAAAAGAAAAATATAGGAGCGGCAGCTGTTCTAAATAGGGGATGGGCAAACTGTAGCCTGAGGCTGCTGCCTGTTTTTTGTGAAGTTTTATTTGAATACAACTGTACGCCTTTGTTTACATGTTGTCCAAAACTGCTTCTGCACTAAAGCAAAACTACTTTGAGTAGTTGCAACAGAGACCACATGGCCTGCAAAGTCTGAAATGTTTACTATCTGGCCCTTTACAGAAAAAGTTTGCCAACTGCTGTTCTAAATTAACACACAAAGAGACCAAGAAGGATACTCTATGGGACAAGTGACCTGGATTTTTCCACCACATCAGCTGCAAGAAGAAAAATAAATGGGGTAGGGGGTTCTAACTACCTATAAAGAAAGGACATTTGGGGGACAACTGGAAAATGTGAATGGGACTAGATCTGAGGTGGCATTAAGAAATATTAGCTGATCTCGTTGAGATAATGGACTTGTGTCATGTAGAGATGTATGTCCTTATTTTTCACAGATACACACTTAAGTATTTAGAGATGAGCAACCCATGAATGACCTTGGCTAATCCGGGGAATGAAGAGAAACCACAGGGTGGCCTCCTAGTTGGGGGCTGGGCTTGCAGAGGACATGACCTTGAGGTCCCTTAGGTACCAAGCTGCCCCGGTAGCAGGCCTCAACTCCTTTCCCACTTCCCAGTGCAAGAGAAGCCCACCCAGCCCCGAGGGCCTCATGAGCATCATAAACAGCTCAGGTACCAGCCTCCCACAGATGTGAGGCAGCCTACAGAGGTACAGCGAAGGGCAAGGCTTGGGTCCCAAGGTCCTAGGCCCTTCCCAGGCCCTCCCCCGGCCCCTACCTCAGCTAGCTCCCAGGCCCAGGGAACAGGGAAGGGAACTATGCCCCCACTTATCTCTGGCCAGTGCCACTCTGGGGTCAGTCCCAGAAAGGCAGCCCCTTAGCCCTGGAATGCTCAACTCATCCCCAGAGAGCCTGGTCCTTAAAGAGAGGCCTGCCCCCCAACCCACCTACTCCAGCCATCTGCTGAAGCTGTAGACTCAGAACTATGTAAAAAATGTGAAAAATGACCAAGCACGAAGGTACCAGGCCCGCTTCCTACCTTCTGCAGAGGCTGCTCCAGCCACACCTCTGCAGCCACAGGCGAACAACAACTCAATGCCCGCAAGGTCCCCCCATCTCCCAAGACCCTTCCTGCAGGCCGGGGTGAAACTCTTAACCAGTGGCTGGTGAGGAAAGGCTCCTGGAGACTCCTTCCACAAACACTCTGACCCACTTCATGCAGGGCCCTCTCCCTGTCTTTCCCAATAACCCACTGCTATGGCCTGTCTGCCTCCGTCCAGGCCCTCCCTCCTGCCTGGAACAATCCCCTGCCCCCATCTAAACCTTAGCCTCGGTCTCAGCCCCAGAGGACTTTTTTAGGGTAACACAATCCTCATTTTATGTTCATCATTTTATGTTCCCCACCTTACCAGGGCAAGGACTGTGTTTTTGCCAAACTCTTTGTCCCCAGTACCCAGCCCAGCACCTGGCAGGGAGCAGCTGTGTCCAGTTTATATTCGTTAAATGAATGAATGACCAAACTAAGGGGAACCCAAGCATGGTCCTTGGCTGGACCCTCTTGGTAGATGTGACATATCAAGGCCAGTGACTCTAAACCGGAAGCTCTCAGAAAGAGGAACTCACCCTGCTCTCTTAGCCAACCCTTGCCCCAGAGGGCACTCCCCTCCCCCCATCTCAAGGAGTGTGGCCTCCCACTGGGCATTATTCTAGCCTTGCCACAATCTGTTGCTCCCCTTGAGATGGAATGCCCTCTGCACTGCCCAGAGCTCAGTACAGAGCAGGCATTCAAGCATGCCTGTAGCGCTTGGGCAGTGAGAACACAGAGATGGAAGGCAAGTGACTTAAGGGGCCAGAGGAGGCTAGAAAAAGCAAGCCTCCTTTCTCAGCAGAGAGCCCTGTCAGTCTCTGTCCCGTGGGAGCCAGACTCTCATCCAAACACAATTCCTCAGCAGAAGCAGGAGGAGAAGGTATCTAGCTTCCCCCTGCTGCAGCTGTGTCCACAGGAACTGCTAGGCCCCCTCGTAACCCCAGGCCTCCTCCCGTGCTAGCCAAGCCCTGAGTGTGGCCCAAGCTGCACAGCCCCACAGAGACAGTGGGGATGTGGTCAGGAGCATGGGCTCCAGGGCCCAGCAGTACTGGTTCACATTCAGGCAGCATGGGAAGTTATTTTCAGTCTCTGGGCCTCAGTTTCCTCATCTGTAACACAGGAAGAAGCAGTGACCTCTTCCTCTGAGAGTTTGGTGCAGCTGGTACTTGAACCTCTTGACAGAGCTGCCCATTCCACCAGCATCTTTGCAAAAGCAAATCCCAAAGGCCCGGTTTCTAAAGCAACAGCAATTTCAGGGTAGCAGTGGTAGAGAGGCTCTTCACGCTAATCCTGGAATGGCCCTCAGGGTGGGCCCCAGGGACTTCAGCCTTCTCAGAAAACAGCTCAAGGGGTGAAGGGCCTCCCCCCCTTCCCTTCTCCTGCCTCTCTCCTCCCCCATTCCCAAGCCAGCCAGGTCCCCAGTGATTGCCAGAGAGCAGACTTGCAGACTGCTGCCCCCTTCAACCAGAGGAAGATGTGAAGAATGTATATTCTGAGAAATGTCCCCACCCCAACAACAAAAGCAAGACCCCCTCCCCAGATTAGATAAACTGTCAACAGGTCACCAGTGGTGATACCATGGACAGTCACAGGATGGGGAGGGATGGAAAGCTGGAACAAGGGCCTTACAGGTCTTGTCTGGTTCTTAGTTACTCTCAGGGAAACTGGAGGAACAGTCTCTTTGGGAGACAGAGAGCTGAGGTCCCTCTCAGCTTTAAAGAGAAAGGCTGCTTCAAGGTTACCCTATCTAGGGCAGGGCACAGCCAGGCCCGGTGGAACCTCTGGCATGAGAAGGTCCAGGGACACGGCAAGTGAGCAAACAGAAGGACAAATGGACAGTTACCCAGAAACCCGGAGTTCTCAGCCCCCTAGGCTCCTGTCCCACAGGGTGCTAGCTGTTACTCCAGGCTGTCCCAAGATAGGGCCCAAGGCTCCAGACTGAAAAGAGCACCAAGACAGTACCCATGGCAAATTGGAGCTCCAGAACATGCCATCCTTGCCCTCCATCCCACAGCTGCACTCCTAATACCACTTCTCGGCCTCAGAAGCAGCCCTCAGATCCCAGGCATCACAGGGCAAGCCCCAGCTAGTCCTCCGCTTTGTGGCTGGGGGCACGGCCCCAAACTCTTGGGGTCTCTTTCTCATTCATTCCTCCATCCCCACCCTCAACCTGTGCAAGGACTTTCTGAGCCAGGAACTCCACGACGTTCTACCTCCCCGCCTCCCCCACTCCCACCCCACCCTAGCCCACAGCTAAATCCTGGCTTAAGGACACAGTCCAGCAGGAGCACTGTCCAGCCTCTCATTAAAGCTCAAACTTGTAAACAGAGTGCCCATTGAGATGACACTGACCTGCTGATTCCAGAACCTGACATAGGACTGGGCACATAGTGAGGGAACTGCATGCCTACAACAAAGCCTGGAAAGGCAAGGCTGGGTGCCAGGTTTGGTGGTGGCAGTTTTACATCAACTCAGTCTGGATGTGACTCCATTTCCTCTCTCTCCACCAGGCAAAAGTGCAGAGTTAAATATAGTGTCTCTCTCTCACAAGCAGGGGTGAAGTGGGGAAGAGACCCCTACCATCCCACACACTTGTGTCTCCCCAAACTCATCCCCCATGCCCCAGCTAGAGGGTTCTTAGACCCCTCTAAACTCCAGATTGCCTGCCCCACCGAGGCCTTGCCCTGAGCCTGTCACCTGAAGACCCCAAGAAGTAGAGGCCAGGCCTGGTCCAGGGAGCGACACTTGCCCTGACCTTCTTTAGCTCCCAGGGGAGAGAAATGCCCTACTCCCACTTCCCAATACCAAGATTCAAGAAAAAAGGCAACCTAAAGATTCTCTTCTCAGTCCAGCAGAGCTCCTGGTCCAGAACTTAAATAAAACCGCTCCTGCTGTGATGATAGGAAGGATATGGCCAAGCCCCCAAAGGCATCAGGGGCCCGGGTGTAAGACCCTGTATCCTCTCAGGGCCTCCATCCCCGTGGGTGTGGCGCCCCATCACCGCCCCTTTCTCATCTTCTGGGGGAAGAGATGCAGTTAGACGTCCCCCCTCCATCACACCCCTCGCAGGCTTCTAGGTGGCAGCTCTGTCCCCCATAGATAATCCTCTGCCCTCCCCACCCTCACCTCTGCTGACGCAGGAGTCTCAGGAGTCCGCACTGCCCGACATCACCGCCCTCCTCCCTGAAGATGTCGAGAACAAGAGGTTCAGAGGCTACTGGTCCAAGGTCACACAGCGAGGCAGTGACAATAGCGGGGGAGGGATACGTGTGTGCTGACGGTGCTGACCCCATTACGCCCCCACCCTCGCTGTGTCACACGTGCCCCCGACAACGCGCCGCGGAAAACATCCCGTCTCCACCACCTAACGGTCACCAGCGGCCTCCGGACTGACATTTCCCCAGCTCAGATGCCAGAGAGCACCCCGGTGCGGACCGACAGCGGAACCGTCGCCCCAGCCCGGTGGGGTCCTAGTCACCAACTGCCTAGGACGGCGCTCTGCCGGGAGATCTCGCCGAGTGGGGCGGAACTGGGAGGTGGCAGGAGGAGGAGCATTCTCACCGTGCAGGGCGCACCCCGAGGCCAGTCGGGCACGGTCGACCGCGGTGGCGGCGGTGGCGGTCGCGGCGGCAGCGGGGACTCAACGCCGGGCACGAGGAGGGAACCCCGCGCCGCCGCCGCCGCCCGCTTCACCGGCACGCCCCCGCCTCCGCCCATTGGCCGACCGAGGGGGTGGGGCGAGGACTCTTCCGACCAATAAGAGGACGCCAGAGAACCGCCAACGGGCGTTGCGCCACTGCATCACGTGCAGGGGGCCCTCTGCTGCGCCAGGCTAGCCTACACCTACCGACGGCCCGGCGAGTTCTCGCGATGAAAGGATCCAGGCAGCCAGACGTGGCCAGGGGCCAGCATGGGGCGGAAAGGGGAGAGGGAAGGAGGAGCGTCTCGAATACGCCCCGCCCGCGTCCCAACTTCAGCGGTGGAGTTTGCACGACCCGCCTGGGCCCCAACTCGAAAGGGGGCTTTCCTGGGCTCTGTCCCCTCGAGCAGCCATAAGGCAGGACTCAGAGATAGGTGGGGCGCCTGTAGGTCTCTTTTCTCCCTAGGCTTACAAGCCCGCATCGGCAATCGATATGGGCATAGCTAGGTCCTCCGGTTCAGGAGCTGAGAAACCTCCATCCTTTCCACTTTGCGACCTCGGGGTTTCAGCCTCTTCCTCTTCCACCCTATCCCTCCGCCTCAGAGGAAGCGCTCTCGCGCAGACTCGAAAGGCGTCCTGGGAGCCGGACCGGCCCGATTAAGCATCAGAACAAAGAAGGCACGCGGGATGGGCCCCGGGGGACCGCAGCCTCTGCTCCTGGTCTCCATGGAGGCGGTCGCCATGGCAGCGGGATGCGCGTAGCTCAGCGTCTCGGGGTGGGATGTGAGCACCTGCACGGAGACTGGGAGCGAGAGGCGTGGTCCTCGGGTCTTTAGGAATTCCAGTAGCTGCTCCGCGGGTGGTCCTGGAACAACAGTTCTCCTCCCACATTTCGCTGGCCTTGACAGGGTCCCTAAAGTGCCTGCGGGGAGCCTTCCAGAGCCCGAGGTTCTCTCCTTCCAATGTAACTAGGGGGAGAGATGGTATGGCACGGCTTAGGGTCAGCTTCCTTTTAGAAGGACCTGGGTCGCTGCCTTTGGGGACCCGTCAAGGTTCATGTCTTCCGATGGATACCCGTGACTCCTAACCTATCCCATGGCCTCTGGCCTCCACACTGTTGGCAAATTAATCTTACTGAGCTATTGTTTCCATCGCAACTTCCCCTCCTCCAAAACCTCCGTGTTCTGGGACTGTCTCAAGCAGAATTTCACAAACTTTTTAGAAGCATTTTGGGTGATTCATGCGCACTCTGGCGTTTGAGATACTGCCCTCCAGCGTGGGCATTGGGAGATTCCTACGTTCTGATCCCAGCCCATCCACTTCTGCCAGATGATCTTTCACTACCCAGCCCCACCGTTCCATGTGCCCCACTATGCTCCCTCCGCTAAATTGTATTCTCATGTCTATTCGATTCTGCAGCGTTTAAAGTTGGCAGACAATGGGCCTAAAGGAGACTACAGATATATTTTGTTTAGCCCACACGAGGCGTTTAAAAATTCTAATTCTTCTTCCTTTTCTCCTCCTTTCTCTTCCTCCTCTCTTCCTTTTTCCTCTTCCTCCTCTTCCTCTTCTTATTCCCCTTTTAAAATATCAGAAGATCTAACAACGTGGACTCACATTCTAGCCTGGCACCAAAGACTGGCACATCAACTTGCTGTCTTGTCCCCACCAATCCCTGTTTTCTCACATTGATTTTACCTTCTGGGACTGTGCAGACATTTGCTTTCATGATACCCTCCTTATGCTACCTTTCCACCTAGAATGCCCTTTCCATTCTCCTTTCATGGACAAAACTCACACTCCCTTCAAGACCAAGTTAAGACCTGCTTTTATTATGTCTTTGAAGACAACTTCTTCTCAAAACTATCCCTGGTGTGGGCTGTTTCAAATAGAGACTAGCTGCTAACTGGGCACTGCCTGGGGCCATTTCCTGTCAACTTCTTTAAGCAAATATTGACTAAGTGTGTATGATGAGCAAGTTACTGTGCTAGGCTATGGAGTTACAGGTTCTCACAGTTCAGGGTGGGAGTACGCCACACAAAAACAGCTGTGGTTTCTTGTCCCTGCCAAACACTCTTCACACTCCTAGGTGCTGGGCAGTTTGGCTGACTGGCCAATTGAAAGGATCTGCAATACAGAGCTGCCCATGCCCTGGGATACTACAGGCTCCATTGCAGCCCAATGGGTCTGTTTACCAAGAAGAGGGATGCTAATATCAGAGTGGCGCCCAGGCCCTGGGACTTCCTGTGCAGAGGGCCTTAACAGAGCTTTGAGGGAAGCCACAGGCACCCTGGAGATTGGGGCAGTTTGGGAAGGCATTAAGAACAACTCCAGGGGCACCTGGGTGGCTCATACTTTCTCTTTCTCTCTAAAATAAAAAATAAAAGGGGCACCTGGGTGGCTCAGTCGGTTAAGCATCTGACTCTTGATTTCCATTCAGGTCATGATCTCACGGTTCTCTGACAGCGCAGAACTGGCTTGGGATTCTCGGTCTCCCTCTCTCTGTGTCCCTCCCTCGCTCATGCGCTCTCTCTCTCTTCCTCTCTCTCTTTCTCTCTCTCTCCCAAAAATAAATACATAAACATTAAAAAAAAAAAAAAAGAACAACTCCAGTTTAGGAGAACAGACTGAACTCATGTAAAATACCCATTCCAGCTCCAAACATATGGTATTCTGGACTCTATTCTTTTTAATAAAAATTAAACAATTGTAACCTTGTTGGAAAACTGCTGGGCAGTATTAAAGCTGAAAATGCCAACCCTTTGACCGAGCAGTTCCATTCTTAGTTACATACCAAAAGACGTGTATACAAATACGCATGGCAGCACCATTTGGAATAGCCTCAAACTGGAGACAACCTAAGTGTCCATCAACAATAGAATGAATAAATGAACTTCACTGTATTCATACAATGGCCTATCATACAGCAGTGACATAAAACAACCTCTACTGAATATGTGTAACAACATGGATGATTCTCACAGGCAATATTAAGCAAAAGAAGCCCTGCACAAAGATAGTATAAACTGTATTGTGTATTCTAGTACCCACCTCAGTAAACATATATATGCAATTTCTCTTGAGTATATATTGAGGAATGAAATTGCTGGGGAATAGCTGTGATGCCTTTATAAGGTGTCAACTTAGCTGTGGTGAACTACATTTCCCAGAATTCCCTTCCAATTAGGGTGGGCCACAACAGTCATTTGTAAAATATGTTTTTAATTTATTTTTTATTTTATTTAAAAAAATTTTAATGTTTATTTATTTTTGAGAGGCAAAGCATGAGCAGGGGAGGGTCAGAGATAGAAGGAGACACAGAACTCGAAGCAGGGGCTCCAGGCTCCGAGCTGTCAGCACAGAGCCCGATTCAGGGCTCAAACCCACAAACTGTGAGATCATGACCTGAGCTGAAGTTGGATGCCCAACTGACTGAGCTACTCAGGCGCCCTTTTTACTTTTTATTTTATTTTATTTTTAATTTTTTTTAATGTTTATTTATTTTTGAGACAGAGAGAGACAGAGCATGAACAGGGGAGGGTCAGAGAGAGAGGGAGACACAGAATCTGAAGCAGCCTCCAGGCTCTGAGCTGTCAGCACAGAGCCCAACGCAGGGCTCGAACCCATGGACCATGAGATCATGACCTGAGCTGAAGTCAGACGCTTAACCGACTGAGCCGCCCAGGTGCCCCTTTACTTTTTATTTTAGAGTGAGTGTGATTTCGGGAGAGGGGCAGAGAGAGAGGGAGAGAGAAGGGGGGAGGGAGAATCTTAAGCAGGCTCCACACTCAGCACGGAGCCCAATGCAGGGCTCAGTCCCACGACTCTGGAATCATGATCTGAGCCAAAATCAAGAGTCAGATGCTCAACCTACTGAGCTACCCAGGCACCCCCACAGCAAGCATTTTGGCATGATGTTCAGAGGGCAAAAGAAAAGCAGTGGCTGTATTGGCAGACTTGCAAAGTCTAGGCAGAAGTTGTCTAGCTCATACACTTTGTTACCTATCTGCTGGCTCACGTCATTGACATGGGATCACAGTCAGGCTTGCAACTACTCCACCCTTCCCTGGATCCTCCTTCAGTTTCTTTGACTCCTGGGTCAGATAACAGAGGGCACCAGCCTCTCCTGAAAGACACCCATATCATCAAGTTTGGAGGTAGTGGGAACTGACACGAGCTCGAGTTGGCAATCAAAGCTTTCAGCTTATTCTCATGGGTTCCGGCTTGTCGTTTCTCTCCCCCACTTTATATCCATCCTCCCTTCCCAACGGCACGACCTGTGGACTTTAAGCTCCAGCATCAGATACAAAACAACAGTCTTACAGAAATTGTTTAACAGTTGACCCAAAGCCAACTATGTTTTTTGTTTCTATGTTTCTATGATTAAACCCTAACTGACACAATAGCATAGGCAGGTGTTTAATTTTATAGGAAACTGCCAAACGATTTTCTGAAATGGTTGCACTCATACCCCATCAGCAGAGTACTAGGAGAGTTCTAGTTGCCTCACCTCCTCATCAGTACAAAAATTACCAGTTTTGTAAAAACATGACACTGTGCAAACCAACACAGGGCAACAGGCCACCAGTCTTCAGCCTCTGCTCTGAACCATGCCCTTGCGAAGGACAGTTTCACAATATCCATCAAGATTACAAATGTACATATTCTTTGGCCTAACATAGAATTAACCATGCAGCTATACTTGCATGAAATACTAAATATGGATGCAGGAGGTTATTCATTGTTGCATTATTGTTTTTAATAACAGAAACAACTTACATGTCCATGAACAGAGGACTGAGTAATTAAATGTTGTACACACTATAGAATTTTATATGGCTTTTAAATTTTTTTTTCAACATTTATTTTTGGGACAGAGAGAGACAGAGCATGAACGGGGGAGGGGCAGAGAGAGACGGAGACACAGAATTGGAAACAGGCTCCAGGCTCTGAGCCATCAGCCCAGAGACTGATGCGGGGCTCGAACTCACGGACCGCGAGATCGTGACCTGGCTGAAGTCGGACGCTTAACTGACTGAGCCACCCAGGTGCCCCTTATATGGCTTTTAAAACAGGAAGTTTTCAATGTAACGGTATGGAAAAATATTGTATTAGTTGAAGTTCACCAGAGAAACAGAACTAATGGGAGACGATATAGAGACAGGGCTTTAGGTTATATAGGTGATACAGATACAAACTTATTATAAGTAATAAGCTCTTGTGATAAGAGAGCTAACTGGCAAGTTGCAAGATCTACAGAATGAGTCAGCAAACTGGAACCTAGGAGAGTCAAATCCAAAGGCTGGCAGGCTCAAGACAAAGGAAGAATTGACATTTCAGTTAGAGTCCAAAGGCAGAAAGAAAAAAAAAAAAAAGTCCCAGTTTAAAGACCATCAGAAAGAAGAAAGTTTCTCTTACTCAGGGAAGAGACATCCTTTATATTCTATTCTGACCTTCAACTGATTGGATGAGGTCCGTGCACATTAGGGAGAGCAATCTGCTTTACTCAGTCTACCTTTATTTATTTTTATCTTTATTTTATTTTATTTTATTTTATTTATTTTTGAGGGAAAGCAGAGGGCAGAAGGAAAGGGAGAGAGCGTCTTAAGCAGGCTCCATGCCCAGTGTAGAGCCCGACACGGGGCTCAGTCTCACCATCTTGAGATCATGACCTGAACCAAAGTCAGACGTTTAACCAACTGAGTCACCCAGGTGCCCCTACCTTTAAATTTAAATGCAAATCTCATCTGAAAACACCCTCACAGAAACACCAGGAATGTTTGACCAAATATCTGGGCACCCTGTGGCCCAGTAAAGTTGGCATATAACATTGACCATTGCATACCTGTAAGAGATTGTATGGAGTGGAAAATCAAGATACAGGACAGAGTGGGTAGTATGCTTCCCTTTTATGGTAAGAAAGGGGGGGGCAGAATAGCCATAAAGGTGAATATTTGCTTGCATTCACCAAAAGACATTCTGGGAGAATGCACAGAAACCAAAATTAACCCTATTGCATGTGTGTGGGCACCGAGTGGACTTTTTACTTTTTATGTGTGTTTTATCTATTCAAAACATTGAGTAACAACAAAATTTAAGTATCTTTTTGCATGCCTTCTCCTCTTCTAGGATTGTAAACACTTGGGGAGACAAATTGTGTTTTATATTTGTGTTCCTGGCATTTAGTACATAGTAGGCACTAAATAAACATTTGAGGAATTAATAAATGAATGAACCAGAAGAAATCAGATTTCCTGTGGGTCAGAAAGGGAAGAGGGGTGTGAGGATCAGAGGGGGAAAATATGGCAATGGCTGTCAGAGGGGAAGTTTGGAGAATAAGAGAGATGTTGAGAAGAGTTATAGAATTATAATGTGTGATGTAATCCACTTTCATATTTATGCCCAAGAAACATTCAATAAAATTCCCCATTGTTTGGGGGATTTAATTTGTAGGGTTTCGAACATGATTTTAGATTCAGGCACATCCAGGTATTAGGAATAGCCAGGGTTGGGGCAGGAACTCAAGGAAGAGGAACCTCCAGGACTTGGCCTAGCCTCTGCCGTGGAGGAAGCCAGCAGACTCTTGAGAGCGCGATCCCTGCCACCACACCTGTACTCTGGGCCCACTGTCCTCCCGTCAGGCAGAACCATACCCTACCCAACCTCCTGGTCCCCAAGCCCCTCCACAAACCGTTCCTACCAGCTCCACACATAGGAGTCTCCAGGTGTGGTCCATGATGACAGATTCAGAGAACAGAACTTTGGAGAATCAGTGCAGACTATGGCAAGATAACAGTGCTAGAGCTGGGGTCAATATGTGTGAGGGCTGGTGGTTAATTTGGGGAAAGTAGAAGGTCAGGCTGAAGCCGGTGTTAACCTAAGACCAGGTTGAGTGCAGAGAAGAGGCAGGGAAGAGGCTCAGACCAAGGTCAGGAGTAGTCACCAATTGTATTTTTATTTATTATTTTAGGAGCTCAGGTGAACAGAATTGGGCTACCCATAGTCCTTAGTTCATAACGCTCTCTCCCTGCTTGTCCATAAACAGCCCACTATGAACACCTGTAAACCCACCACCTGCCCAAGGACTAAAACATTAAAAATAACTCACTCCTATGCTTCTTGCATCTCTGCCTTCTGCTTCCTCTCAGAGGTAATCACTATCCTAGATTTTATCCTTTCATTGCTTTTTTCCTCCTTGTGGTAGACAGACAGCTTCTACAATGGCTCCCAATGATCCCTGTCTCCTGGTATTCACACCCGTGCACACCTCTCCCCTTGAATGTGGTCTGGACCTCATGACTTCTAATAGATAGGATACAGCAAATGTGATGGGTGTCACTTCTGTGATTACATTAGACAGGATTGTAATTGCCATCTTGCTAGAAGACTCTGTTAACTCTCTCCCTTGCTGGCTTTGATGAAGTGAGCTAGCATACTGGAAGTGACCAAATGGCAAGGAAATGAGGGCACCAGCCAACAACTAGCAAGAAACTGAAACCCTCAGTCCTACAGCCCACAAAGAACCGAACTCTGTCAACAACCAAGTGAACTTGGAAGTGAATCCTTCCCCGGTTAAGACTTCAGGTGAAACCACAGCTCTAGCCACCACTTTGAGTGCAGCCTTATGAGAAACTCTGAAGCAGAGGGCCCAGCTAGGCCACACCTGGACTCTTGACACACAGAAAAGATGAGATAATAAATTTGTGCTGTTTTAAGTTTGTGGTGATTTCTTACACAGCGATAGAAACTAATACAAGTTATTTTCAATTCTTTTCTATTACAAAGAATGTTGCTATGACTATTGCTATACCGTGTTACAGAATACAGAACACAAGAGCTTAAGTTTCCCCTGGGTATATGCTGAAATATGTCTAGGAATAGAATTGTGGGGTCTCAAAATGTAATTCCAGTAGTCGGTAAATTTTCAGAGTTAGGGTCATATAATGGCCATAGTATCTTGGTCACGGTTGGGAATCAAGCTTGGCCTCAGTCCATAGAACTATGGATCAAGTCTGTGAGCAGGGTTGGGAGTCACACAGAGGACAGGTTTAGGGGTCAGTCCATGGGCAGCGTTGAGGGTGAGGGTGCGGCTACATTTGGGGAGAATCTGAAGCCTGGGTTTGGAGTTGGGTTTGGACAGGGCTAGAAGATTCTGTGAGGGTGAGTTTGGGGGTCAGTCTAAGGCCAGTGTTAGAAGTCAGGCTGTTCTAGTGCACAAGACCTGACCCTGTGATATCGTCAACCTACCAGGCAGCGGCCACCCAGCTGACCAAAGGTGAAACCCACTCTGGGCCTACAAGGCTCTTTCACTCAAAATAGGGGGGGGGGGGGGGCGGGGGGGGCGGGGCGGGCAGTGCGGCTTAAGAAGGGCAAGATATCTAGACAGAGAAGGCAGTCGCAGGAAAGATAGCACAACTTCTTTAATGGCGGTAGTGCGGTCCTGTATCTCCAAAACATTCTCAAAGGTGCCCCCCCCCCCCCCAGGAGGGGAGGGAAGGGTGTTTGGAACAGGCACAGCCCATGTCTTTCCCACTCCTGGCTGAAGCCACTCCTCACCCCTTCCTCTCCAGCTGCTGTGCTCTCCAGCCTCGAGTTGGGCCCCAGGTGAGCGCGCCGGAGAGGGAAGCTTCTCCCTCAGCTGCCTCGGGCAGCTTCCCCCGAGGTCCAGAGCGCAGAGAACTAGCCCGGATGGAGACGCCGCTGTCCTCAGGGCTGGGCGGGGACCTGTTTCTAGCGGTGTACACCGAGTCGGGGCACCGCCCCCTAAGGCCCAGAGCAGGGAGCACCAAGGTGGGGCCCCTGGTGTCGGGCATGGCTTTGGGGAGCATGCCAGGTCTCTGCACGTGGCTTCTGGGTTCTGCAAAGCGGTCCATTCTCCTGACCCGGATGGAGTGGAAGGAGGTGGGTCAGTCCGGGGGGCTGCGTTCTGAGGGCTCCTGCCTCACTGCCCCCCAACTCACCCCCAACCCAAGGGAGGGGAGCGCTGGCGCCCATGAGGCTCTTCGGAGCTGCTGGCTCCGCGCGCCCGTAGGTCCGTCAGTCCGTCGGTGGGTGCGTGGGTGGGTGCGTCGGTCTCGGCGTCCGGGCTCTGGCGGGTACTGGGGCGTCCCCGCGCGGCCCCGGCCGCCGCTCACCGCTGCTTACGCTCTGCCTGCTGGAGCCGCCGGGAGAGATCGTCGATGCGCACGTTCTTGAGCTGCAGCAAATGCTCTAAGCGCCTCACCTTCATCTGCAGGACCTGGGCCGCGCCGCACAAAGGTCAAGCCAGAGGCCCGCTGCCTTCTGTCCCCACCACTGCAGGCCCTAAGCACCCACCGCCCCACCACCACCCGCGCCTTCCCAGTCACCCTCACCTGCACAGTCTCCTGAGAGGCCAACAGCTCCTGCTCCTTTTCAGCGATCTGGAGGACGAAGCTTGGGTCGCCCTGCAGTGCCTGACTATATCCCGGAGGTCGGGGCGCCGGCAGCCGGCCCCCCCTGGGGTGGGAAGCAGCTTAGCGGAGGCCCGAACCTCAGGCCCCATTCTCATCCTTCCAATGCCCCTCGGCCAGGCCTTCGCTCCCCGTCCCCTACACCCCCACTTCCTGCTTTCCCAGGAACAACCTGCCACCACCCTTACCTGCCAGCCCTGTGTAGGCAGATCACCAGGCCTGGTGAGGTAGGAACTCCCAGCCTCCTTACCTGAGCTGCCCTCCTCCCTGGGGGTCCGGGGCACCTTCCCCTCGGGTCTTCTGGGACAAACCTGAGACCAGGCAAGTGGAGGAGTTAACCGTGCTGGAGTCCTATTTTCCTGACTTCTCCCTTGCTTCCCCCAACCCCGGCTCCCCTTCCCCCATGGGAAGGAAGGACAGGCGGAAAGCTTCTCCTGGGAGAGAAGAAAAGTAAAGGCCACTTTACCCACATCCATGTAGCCAGTGCCATCCTGGGGAGCCAGCTCCTGAAAGAACCCCCAGGGTTTACTGTGAGGTAGGATTCGCTCATCCCCAAGGAGCCCCATGTCTCTTCCGTGGTCCCCAAGACCAGGCTCCCTTTGCCAGACACCCTTCTCCCACACTTCTTGCCAAGGCGGGGCTTCCCGCTGCCTGGGAAGCTCCCACAAAGTAGTGGGAGAAACTTGAGTGGGGTGGCACCTGTAAGGAGCCCGCGCCCTGCTTCCTGCGCCTCTGGCGCTCCTCCAGGCGCTGCCTCAGCGGAATGAGCACTAACTCCACCACGCCTGGCGCGCATTGCGCGATCTTGCGCATCACGTCCTCTGGTACCGAGAAGTTCAGCTTGTTCAGCACCTTCCTGGGAATAGACACAGGAATGGAGGACTGGGTCCTCGGGGAATGAAGTGAGGGGCGTGGGGGAGAAGGAAGGGGGTGCAGCCCTGGGGGAATGAGCCAGAATCTTGGTTGTCACGTTTCCTTTGTCTCCTCAAAAACAACAACAACAACAACAACAACAACAACAACAACAAAAAACCCTTGATTTTGTTACCAGTTCTGCCTGCGTTGTCCCTCCCTACCCTGACACCAACAGAGTCCCAGCTTCCTGGGATCCTGGGGAGGGGGAGGGGGGAACGGGGTTAGAGATTTCGCTAGTGTACCCAAGTATTCTGCTACCTGTTTAGGTGACCCCAGTTGTTGAGCTTCTGTTGGAGAGAGTTGGCAGGGACATAATTGTGCATCTCCACCATCTTGGGGAAGTAAAACTTGATGACTTCTGCGACCAGGACTGAGGGAAAGGAAGCAGATGTGGAAGGTGGGGGAGGAGGCAGTAGGTAAGGGAGAAGGAGTAGGGAGAAGATGTGCGTGTAATGAGAGAATCGGGGGTTACAGAATGGTGTGACCAAGCGGATGGGTGGAGGTGTGGAAAGGGAATGGGTGATAGGGAGGGAGGGGTGGTGGAGGAGAGGGAAGGAGTTCAAGAAAGCAAGATTAGAAATGAGTGATCAGCCTCCAGCATACCCCAGAGAAGCAGCATCCCATCCCCATTAACTCAAGCATATGAAAACTGAGGTGTCTGGTCTTCAGAGAAGGAGTTTCCAAGAGAGCCTATCAGGAGCCTGGGGCCCCACCCTAGGCATTCACATGGACACACACACACACACACACACACACACACACTCCAACAGCAAAGTCCCAGGATCACAAATACATATGCACACAAGACCCCCTACATGCATACAGGACAGAATGTATCAACAAACATATGCACATACACAAGCTCAGAATCCCACAAGACAGATATATAGAATATAGTAATGAACAAGTACATACAGAGAGATGCACAAAAACATACACAGACACACGTCTTAGTCATTAAAGTCCCAGGAGGGCATCACAGACTCACACTCAGACACCACAACCACACATGCCTAAAGAATAGAACAAGGGGACATACATATAGACCCACACACAGCCATATTCCCACAGATACAGATAAACACACACGCGCACACATTTGTATAATTGAAGTTCCAGGAGATAGTCAGACACCCCCCCCCCAACATACACATACCCACATGCACAGAAACACAAAGAGACACATGCACACAGACCCCTTACACACGTACATACAGAATATGTAGACAAACACGGACACATGGGACACACACAGGGGTGCACACACACTAAGGTGCACACCTCCATCACTGAAGTCCCTGGAGAGATTTCTCTTGGGCCGGGATAGGGGGATGTTGTCTACCCACAGGTACAGCTGGTGCAACGCCTCCTCGTCCACGCTGCCAGCCATTGGCACCCCCAGCAAGGCAAGACCGTTCCAGTCGTGCAGCGTCAGCGCCAAACCGCACGATCTCTCAGATGCCTCTTCTTTCGCCACCGAAGGCGCCCAGACCGGCCTCTGCCTCTCAAACCGGGAAACGCGCTTCCCAGCTGGGAGCAGCCATATTGTTTTCTGAAACCATGGCAACTATCCTTGACTCGGAGGGGAACAGGGGCTTCTGGGAATTGTAGTTTTCTCCCTCTACCTACTCTCAGGCCCCAGCTTTGAATAGGCGATTAGGTGGCCTTGTCTTCCCAGCATCTGCGCCCACTCCACCTGATCAGCCACTGGCCCACCCTGGGACCTGCCAAACCCAACTGGGCCCTCAGAATCCCTGCCCCAGCATCCTCAGGGCCGAGATTCCCCTTCTGGATCCTTCAGCTATCAGTCCCAAGTGAAGGCAGCATCCCAATGTTCCTCAGCTTTATCTGGGTGTCCACTGTAATTAATCATCTGCTGCTTCCCACCTGGATTGTGTGATAGGCTGTGTGACAGTGCCTCCTTGCTGGGTCCCTCCTCAAAGCTCTGTGCTATTAAGGCCATCACCACTACTGCCCTTCCCAGCAGTGTCCTGGTAGGGCATTTAATGTCACCCAGCCTCCCAAGGAGAATACTAGGGCTCAAGGCCAGTGCCTCGGGCAGGTTATTTAACTCCTTAACCTTATCTTCCCCCTTTGTGAAGTGGGAAGGCTTCTATTTGTCCCAGTGGGGTAAGAGGGAGGAAAATGGGAAGGGTACTTACAGATCTGCATTTGTATGGGGACTGAGGATATGGGAATTGGCTACAGGTATAAATGCTGCAATAGCTCCTGTAAACACTCCCATAATCCCTCATCTCCCTCCAAAGAGCTGTTCTTCCATGGGTTAAAAATGCACTTCAGTAGCCAGTTCCATTTCAAAGGAGCACTATTTTTAGAAGGGTTAGGGATGTGGGTTCTGCCTTAGTGAAAGGACACAAAGTAGCAGTAAAGGGGCTCCTAGGGTCAGCCAGGGAAGAAAGTTTGCTTCCACCGAAGACTAGCAATGTGGCTTTGGGCACATTACTGGACCTCTCTGTGTCTGATTTCTCGTGGTTTCACCTACCTCATAGGGGTTTTGTGAGCATCTAAAGTGCTT
This sequence comes from Leopardus geoffroyi, assembly GCF_018350155.1. Classification (NCBI taxonomy): domain Eukaryota; kingdom Metazoa; phylum Chordata; class Mammalia; order Carnivora; family Felidae; genus Leopardus; species Leopardus geoffroyi. The sequence goes on from NC_059336.1 coordinate 30,463,084, forward strand.
AGCACAGCGCCTGGCACACAGCAAGGGCCCTATTAACATCACTTGGTGCCATCATTATTGAGATGATCTCAGTTCCAGCAGAAGAGAAGACAAATGGAAATGATTTGCCTTGTTGGTATTTGAGATGAGGGACTGGGTTGAACAGGGGCACCTGGGGAGAAACCTACCGCTCCCATCTTACTCCAGAGCAGGCCAGGGGGGTAGGCTGGGCTTCCTTAGGACTTTCCAGTTTCCTCCTCCATAGCTCAGATGGGGGTAAGGGGAATCCCAACTACTTCTTGCCGTCACTTAGTTTCATTGCCTTTAAGGCTTACAGGGAAACCCTGAGTTCCAGGAGTGTGGAAGGCCAAGTATGGAATCGTCACTCTACCTTCTTGTTTTAAAATCATACATATTGGTCTTGCCTTTCTGAAGGGACCACACCCAGGGCAGGCAAGGGACAAAAGATGGCCTAGATATCCCCCCACCCCCAACATTCCAGGGTGGAGAGAGGAAGAACTGAAAGGAAGTAGTGGGGAGGGAACCACAGTGGTGATGTGCCAGCCCTGGTGAAGGTGGGAAAACCGGTTTGGGGCCCAGAGCTGCCTGGCCTCCCCAAGCCCAGGTCCTCCCCTAGTTGGAACCAAGGGGGCCTGAGGGCCTCAATGAGGGAGGGGCTGGGCCCTGACAGGAGAAAAGGGGTTAGAGGTCAGCAGAGGCACCAATCTTCACCTTTGGACTGGGGTGCCCCCTGGAGGGCACCACAAAGCGAGTTGCCCATTCTTCCTCACCCTCTTGGGGGTGCAATGTATCCCAGGAATTTTATCTTCCTCCTGTACTGTCCCCAGGATAACCAGCCACCAGGCTCGGAAATGCTAATCACTGAAAGGCCTAAAGGGCTCCCTCTTTAAGAATCAAAAGTAAACCAAGGGAGGCCCTGTATGTACCTCCGAACTCCAACCTGGACCACAGGAGTTGCCCCAACACTCCTTTTGCTCTGCCTTCTGGCCCCACTCCTACAAGGACCAACTTTAACGGGCTTGATAGGCCTAGTTCCCAGTTTAATTTGGTCCAACAGGGATTGCTGGCTCCCTCCCTTCCCTCCTAGCCAACTGATCCTGAGCTGCTTCTTTCTAACCCCAAAGCAGGATAAGACCCGACTTCCTCAAACCCAAGGAGATACACTAAAGCCCCCTTCCTCCCCAAGCTTGGATAATACTTAGATATGGAGGTGGTCCCTCACCCCAGTCAGGGTGTAGGCTGTGGCCGCCCTCTCAACGCTTGGTTCCATGTCCCACCAGAGCAAGGACCAAAGGGAGCCAGGAAAGGACGTGTTCCCAAGACAGACGCAAGCCCAGACCATGAAGGATGCACCCTTGGCTGTTAAAACGTTCACCCCCACAAAAGGGGGGTGGACAGATTTATTGAATTCAGACTGGGAAAGGAGCGGCTGGATGGCTGGACTCTGGGCCCAGCCCCAGGCACCCTGCCCAGGATAGGGCCCTGCCAGAGAGGGAGGAGAGGCATGGGGCCTGCAGCTACCCACAAGGGAAGTGCCCATTATCACTCCCCTGGAGGGCCTCTTGGGAACCTCCAATTTGGAAAGAAAACCAAGGGCCACAGTAACCTGGACTGGGCCAGAGAAAGGGATTGGGAAGATGGGGAAGCAGGCAGAGGCAGGCTCAGGAGCCTGCGGTGAGTTAGACTGTGCTTCTCAAGGCGGCCCAGGGGCAGGGTGGGGGGCTGCCAGCCTTGTGGCGGCCTAGGCTGGACTTTCCTCTGGAGCCCTTCCCAGAATGGCTTTGGGGTCCCCCCCACCAAACACCTGGTGTGGACGGCAGAGGGGAGAGGCACTCTCCGGCCGGGAGCCTCCAGGGCCCAACCCTGGCTGCTACTGTGGCCTAGTCCACTGATGGCATGGTGTGGTAGCACCGGACAGCTCCCCACCCTCCCCACCTGGTCCCCCAAGCCCAGGGGCAAATGGGGAGGAAAGAGGACTCTGAGAAAGAGGCAATAAGCAGGCAGTGAGGCTGACCCCAGCCCTGGGCCCTACCGAGGTGGCTGGGCCTGTCACAGGGCCAGAGGAACATCACTAAAGGATCTGGAGCTCCCCATTCTGGCTCCATCCACAGCGGCTGCCCAGAGAGTCCTCTGCCCTGGGCTGGTGCTGCCACATCTGGGTTGGGCATGGCTAGGCCCAGTGGCTCAGCTCTGATGTCCAAGACCCCGAACTCCTGCCTGCCGGGCATGGTTCTTCCTGGTCACGTGGACCAGATCGTGTTCCAAATGAAGGATGTGGCTCTGCACACGGTCATCAATGGGGAAGGAAGTCAGGTACCTCTTGACCATAGCGAAGTAAGCCATGGCCTCCCCAAAGCTGGGCACAGGCACCTCATCACCATCTTCCTCCTCATCTTCATCATCTTCATCCTCCTCATCATCCTCATCTTCCTCCTCTTCCTCACTGTCAGACTCAGAGTCCTCTTCACCCTCCAGGAAATGGAGAGTAGGGCACTGGGCCTCCTCCTGGGCACCGTAGCCCCCGAAGCTGCCACCAGCTTCTACTACCCCCTGGGCCCAGTCCTCAGCCTCCAAGCCCTCAGAGGAGCTCTCTTCCTCCTCTTCCTCCTCCTCTTCATCACTGTCATCAACATCACCCTCCTCTTCCACCTCCTCTTCCTCCCCCAACTCCTCTCCTTCCCCCCCTTCCTCCTCCTCACCCTCTTCTTCCTCCTCCTCCTCCTCCCCTTCACCCTCCTCTTCCTCTTCCTCCTCTTCTTCTTCCTCCTCTTCCTCCTCCTCCTCTTCCTCCCCCTCACTCTTGAGGGCAGTGGTGATGGTGGCATTTGGGCCACCCCCGAAGCCAGCCTCACGAAAGCAGGCAGCTATGTCCGAAGGCTCCACTGCCTGCCAGGCGGCAGCCACGAAGTGCAAGGCCTCCATCAAACCTAGCTGCAGGCCTGAACGATCCTGGCCCTCTAGTGCGGCCATGGCCTTGAGTAGCATAGCCTGGCGGTAGTGGCCCTTCACCTGTTGGACCACTCCCCGCTCCAGCGGCTGCACGGTGCCCGGCGGGAAGAAGGCCAGCTGTACATGCCGCAGGCCGGAGGTATCCAGGGACTGGGCAGCCAGGCGGCCGGCCAGTAGCAGGACTCGGCGAGACTCTGCAGCCATGCGAGTGTCCAGGGCCTTCAGGTACTTGGCCAGGGCCTGCGTGGTGACACCACCCTTAGAGTTGGCGGTGTAGTCGCAAGGCAGGCCGGCTTGGCCTGCACGGGGCTTGGCCGACTTGCCGGCCACAAGCGGGGGCAGCTTCTCGCTACCGTCTGCGTTGGCGCACAGCAGGACGCTCAGGCGCTGGGTGGCCCTGCGCGCCCGTCCATCGCTGCCGCACAGCCCCGCAGCCTGGTCGGGCAGGAAGTCGTACCACAGACTGGTCTCAATGGCGCTGAACACGTCCTGGGAGGCGTAGCCCTCGGCCACCGACGGCGGCTGCTCCTCCCGAGCGCGCCAGCCCGTCGAACCCCCGCCGCTGCCCTCCGAGGGCACCGCAGGTGGGCTGGCGGGAGCCGCTGGGGGCCGGGGAGCAGCACTGCGCGACCGGGCGCGGGCCACACCGCTGCAGGACACCACACCGTGGCGCCGGCGGAAGCGGTCCAGCCAACCGTTGGAGGCGGTGAAGTCGTCCATGCCCAGCTCCTCGGCTATACGCAGCGCCTTCTCCTTGAGGATGATGCCCTTGACGGGTAGGCCAGCGGCGCGGATCTGCTGGAACCAGGCGATGAGCAGCCCCTCGAGCTTGTCGTAGGGGGACAGCTTGTTGGTCTTGCGGCAGGTGGAGGCCACACCGTACTTGCGCTCCGACGCCAGGATGGCGCGCTTGTTCTTCAGGATGGTGCTCAGCGTGGACGGCGGGATGTTGAAGCGCCGCGCGATCTCGCCCTTGCGCAAGTCCGGGTTCTCCTCCACCTCCTGGATGATCCGCGACTTCTCCCGGAACGTCAGCTGCCGCCGCTTGGGGCCCATCCCGGCGCGCCCCCCGCCCCGGGGCCCGGCGCCACCGCCGCCGCCCCGGGGCGGGGGGCCCGGGCCCGCGGCGGGGGGCACCTGGCGGCCTCTCCCGCGCGCCCCGCCCGAGACAAAGCGGCTCGCGGGGCGGCGGGCGGGGCGGTGACCCGGCCGGGCCGGGGGCACCTTCGGGGGCGCCGGCGGGCGCGGCGCCGGGCGGCGGGCGGCAGGCGGCGGGCGCGGGCGAGGGCGGGCGGCGCGGGCGCGGAAGGCAGGAAGTGCCGCGGCGCGGGGAGCAGGGAGCGCGGCGAGCGGGGCGGAGCGGGCGGAGCGGGATCTCGCGGGAAGCGCGGGGACGCCCGGCGCCGCCTCCCCGCCCTCCGCGCCCACCCCCCTCCCCGCCGCCCCGGACCGACCGCGGGGGGGCGCTGCGGCCTGCTGGACCCGCCAGCGCTCGGGCGTCCGGAGACCCGCGGGCGAACGCGCGGGCAGGGGCGCGGTGCCCGGCCTCTGCGCCCAGTGGGCACCGACCTGCTGTTTATAAAGAGTAACAACTGTGTTTTGTGGTTTTTGTTTTGTGACAGCAAAATCTGCGGAATCTGAAAAATACAGGAAACTAAAAATCATCTTTCACCCCAACACCTGGAGAAATGCGCAGGTAACATTTTGGTACGTTTCCTTCCAGTCTTTTCTCTAGGTTCATGCAGTTTTCTTTTTAAAAATTTATTGCATAAAACTGGCATCAGATGTATACACTGTATAACTGGCATCTCCTGCTGTTTTACCTGGCATCAAGTGATGAGAATTTTGCCACTTGATGAAGTATTGCCAACATGCTTTTTAATAGTTGTATATTGTTCCAATTATGGGTGAACACTAATCTGTGTAGCCTATTGTTACCCATTTAGATTATTTTTACAAGCAGCATTACAATTTTAAATCTATTTGCTAGTAATCCCCAAATCCATAGATGAACACTGATAACATCTCCGTGTGTCACCTTCTGGACTTTTCCATGCATACAGGCATAAATGTGTTTTCAGCTACAGAAATAATGTCGTTTATATATATAAAAGCATACATACACATGAATCCCTGAAACCTCCTCCTGCACCAAACAAATAAAAATGACATATTCTTAAAACAATGAATGCTTTGCAGTAGTTAAAAAAAAAAAAAATCTCTTAGAGTAGTTTGAGGTGTGTAGTCAGAGAGGAAGGCTGTGACCCAGGGGGATGGGCTAAGGACCTGGATGATCTGGATGAGGCTACAAACAAGTGGATGTGTACAAAGAAGAGGACCAAGGACAGTGCCCTGGGCTCTCCAAGGTTAAGGGTTCAAGAAAGGACTAACAAGAAATTCATGAAAAACAGCTGAAGAGGTTGGAGAAACACCAGGCCTGTATGGTGTTCTGGAGGCCAAGGGAAGAAAGTGTAACTCACTGCTGTGTTACCGTGTCTATTTCTTTGAATGCCATTTGAATGTGAATTTTCTAGTCATACTTTTTGTCCATGTTTCTCTTGTATTTGTCTTTTTGTGGACTTACAGGAGCTCTTCATATGCTCTGAACACAAAATCTTTGTTAAGTATATTGCAAATATTTTCTTCCAGTCTGCTACTTATCCTTTAACTTAGCCTAGGGAATCTTAAATATGAGAAGTTTATAACCTTTAAGTAAGCAGCTGTGTCAATTTTTTCCTTTATTGTTTCTGGGTTTTGTGTCTTACGTAGGCCTTTTCCACTCCTGAGACATAAAAAATATTCTTCTAATCACAAGGTCTAGAAGAACATGGGAGATTTTTCCCTACAGGGGCCAGATCAGTGCTTGGCCCATAATGGGTATATGGTTCCTGTGCAAAGGTGAGTGTAAGGCTACATGTCCGAGACCCCTTGCCACACATTTTCAGGAAACCGTGTCTACATTTTGGTGGTTTCATCAATGTACACATATGTCCCTCCTGCCTCTTCACCCATCTTGGCTTATAATCAATGTGTGTTTGGGTGAATGGACAGTGGGTGGGCTTTTTTTTTTTTTTCTACTTCGCTGAATTTTCCCATAAGCAAGTACAACAGGACCTTTAAAATTAAAAGGAGAATGGAAAGATTGCTGAGGGACATGAGGAATAATGATTAGGTAGGTAGAATGGGTATTAGGCCTAGTGGGTAGCTTTGGACAGCCTAGGCCAAGACGAGAGAAGGTGGACTGTGGACTTCTCTAAGGTGGGGAATTGGAAAGATGGGGCTTACAGAGGGAGGTGGGGGGATCCCAGGGCTCCAGATGGATCGACGTAGGAATTGCTCAGCTGAGAGGGAGTGGAAATGGGCCCTATGCCCTGCTACAGGCAGCAGGTAGACCAGATATCTGGAAATGGCTGTGCTGTCAACACAAGTGTGTGACTTCTTTTTTGTCCTGAAAGTGGCCATACTGGTATTTTTTTGTGGGAACCAAGGATGGGCCTGGAAGGTGAAGACAATGTGGGCCTATTGATACAGGTGGATACAGTTACTAGGACAGAGATTGTCTAGATATTTGAGGACATCTCTAGAGTTTCTAGAGCCAAGAGTCCCAAGATAAATACATTTCTCCCCTAATCTTCCATAATTCTACTCACACTTTCATTTTTTTTTTAATTTTGAGAGAGAGTGAGGAAGAGCATGTGAGAGCAGGGGAGGGGCAGAGAGAGAGGGAGAGAGAGAATCCCAAGCAGGCTACACACTGGCAGCACAGAGCCCAACGTGGGGCTTGAACTCATGAAATGAGAGATCATGACCTGAGCCAAAATCAAGAGTCAGACACTTAACTAACTGAACCACCCAGGTGGCCCCATCCTTTCATTTTTTCAAGTTTATTTATTTATTTTGAGAGAGAGAGAGAGAGAGAGAGAGAGAGCAGGGGAGGAGCAGAGAAACAGGGAGAGAGAGAATCCCAAGCAGGCTCTGCACTGACAGCACACTTTGCTGTCAGTGCAGACCCTGACTCAGGGCTCGAACTCACAAACCATGAGATCATGGCCTGAGCTGAAATCAAGAGTCAGACACTTAACTGACTGAGCCACCCAGGTGCTCCCCCCATCCTTTCATTTTAACAGCTTTATTGAGATATATTTCACGTATCATACAATTCACTCATTTAGCATATACAATTCATAGATACATGCAACTGTCACCACAGTCAGTTTTAGAGCATTTTCATCACCTTAGAAAGAAACCCCTGCCTGGATACCTCATATGAATGGAATCAATAACACATGTCTTTTATGACTGGCTTCTTTCACTTAGAGTCATATTTTCAAGATTCATCCATGATGAACTATCTGTTAGTGCTTTATTCTTTTCTTACAGCTGAATAATATTCTATTGTATGGATATAAGACATTTTTATCCATTTATCATTTGATGGACATTTGGATTATTTCTGTTTTGGCAGTTACGAATAATGCTGCTGTAAGCATTTGTTTGCAAGCTTTTGTGTGAACATGTTTTCATTTTTCTCGGGTATATAGCTGGGAGTGGAGTTGCTGGGTCATATGGTAACTCTTATGTTTTTTTTTTTTTAATTTTTTTTAACGTTTATTTATTTTTGAGACAGAGAGAGACAGAGCATGAACAAGGGAGGGTCAGAGAGAGAGGGAGACACAGAATCTGAAGCGGGCTCCAGGCTCTGAGCTGTCAGCACAGAGCCCGACGCGGGGCCCGAACTCACGGACTGTGAGATCATGACCTGAGCCGAAGTCGGACGTTTAACCGACTGAGCCACCCAGGCGCCCCAGGTAACTCTTATGTTTAATTGTCTGGGGAACTACCGGATTGAGTACCAGATTCAGGTCTTTGAATTAACTTGAAAATTGTACCTGTTCTTTGGAAAATATTTTAAAATACAGAAGATGTTGAGGGTACAAACATTTAATTCCACTATTCAGAGAATATTCTTGTGGGATACTTTTCTGTGCATATTGTTTTTAGTGGGACCATAGTTGGCATAATATTTTGTAGCCCATATTGTGAACATCTTTTCACATCAATAATTATTTTCATCAGTGAGTTTCAACTTTCTTTTACGCTAGGAACCCTCTCTTGAAAAGACCATCTTCTGAGAGCCCATTATGTAATCACTCAAATATCAACAATTACTTATTGGGCCCCTGCTGGATGCCAAGCATCCCTACCTGCCCCCATGCCCATTCTCTTTAAAAGCTGCAGGTATTACACGGTATAGAGGAGTCACCTCATTAGCTGCTCCCCTGTAAGAACACCCAGCTTGCTCTCTGCATTTCATTGTTACTAACGATGACTCAATGAACAAACATCTGTGTGTACTTTTATCATCTCTTTAAGAGAAATCCATAGAGGTGGGATATGGGGTCAGAGGCCAACCTTGGCCGTGGGCCCATACGAGGTGCCTGGAGATGAGAGAAGAGGCAAATGACTTGGTCCCTGTTCTTCAGCTCAGTCAGCTTGAGGAAGTGACATTCGGGAAAGGGAAAAGGAGATTTCAATAAATAAAGCTCATATCTTGCAATAGTTCCTTTTTAGGAATTCATTCTGTGTATGCCTGCTGCATCAATGTAAAAATGAATAACCTGAATGTTCAGCATTAGGGAATTGAGTAAATATATGCCTTTATGGTACTCATATGGATCCACCTCCAAGTAAAAGAAAGCAAGGGGTAAAACAATGTTTCACATACTGTTTGTTATATCTGTAAAAATATGGACATATGCTTGTACACATATAGACCTACACTGCCCACTATGGTAGCCACTAATAGCATGTGATTATTGAGCACTGGAAATGTGGTGAGCACAAGCTGAGATGGGCTGTGAGTGTAAGATGCACATTGAACTTTGAGACTTGGTACCAAAAAAAAGTATCTAAAATATCTAATTAGCAGCACCTAATCTCACAGCTCGTGCGTGGGTTCAAGCCCCGCATTGGGGTTACCTGCTGGAAGCCAGCTTGGGATTTTCTCTCTCTCTCTCTCTCAATCCTCCTCCACTCATGTGCTCTCTCTCTCTCAAAATAAATAAATAAACTTTCAAATAAGATATATAATTAACAATTATTATATTGATAATATGTTTAAATGATAACATTTTGAATATATTAGATTAAATAAAATATTAAAATTTCAACTGTTTCTTTTATATTTTTTAATGTGGCTACTAGAAGATTTTAAATTATGTATATGGCTCATATTTGTGCCTGCCATTATGTTTCTATTGCCTAGGACTGTCATAGACTATCTCCAGAATATGCAAGTTTATGATAGTGACTGCATCTGTTCTGAATGTTTGTGTGGGATGGAAGATTGACTTTTCACTGCTGTTTTGTACCATTTGAATTTTCTCCTTTGTTCAAATTTTTGGTACCATGAACCAATTTTTTTTTAAGTTTATTTGTCTTTGAGAGAGAGAGAGAGAGAGCGAGCTCACGAGGAGGGGAGGGGCAAAGGGAGAGAGAATCCAAAGCAGGCTTTGTGCTGTTAGCATGTAGCCCTACACGAGGCTTGAACCCACAAATGGTGAGATCATGCCTGAGCCAAAATCAAGAGCCCGACACTCAACTGACTGAGCCACCCAGGCACCCCAGTAACATGTTCCAATTTTTTTTTTTAATTTTTTTTTTCAACATTTATTTATTTTTGGGACAGAGAGAGACAGAGCATGAACGGGGGAGGGGCAGAGAGAGAGGGAGACACAGAATCGGAAACAGGCTCCAAGCCATCAGCCCAGAGCCCGACGCGGGGCTCGAACTCACGGACCGCGAGATCGTGACCTGGCTGAAGTCGGACGCTTAACCGACTGCGTCACCCAGGCGCCCCCATGTTCCAATTTTAAAAAACCATTTAACATGTCACAAGCCATGACGGAAAAGGCACTAGAAAAATGAATCCCATAAAGATGCCGTGTGGATGGAGTACTATGTGGCAATGAGAAAGAATGAAATATGGCCCTCTGTAGCAACGTGGATGGAACTGGAGAGTGTTATGCTAAGTGAAATAAGCCACACAGAGAAAGACAGATACCATATGTTTTCACTCTTATGTGGATCCTGAGAAACTTAACAGAAACCCATGGGGGAGGGGAAGGAAAAAAAAAAGAGGTTAGAGTGGGAGAGAGCCAAAGCATAAGAGACTCTTAAAAACTGAGAATGGGGCGCCTGGGTGGCTCAGTTGGTTGGACGTCCGACTTGGGCTCAGGTCATGATCTCGCGGTCTGTGAGTTCGAGCCCCGCGTCGGGCTCTGTGCTGACAGCTCAGAGCCTGGAGCCTGTTTTGGATTCTGTGTCTCCCTCTCTCTCTGGCCTTCCCCCGTTCATGCTCTGTCTCTCTCTGTCTCAAAAATGAATAAATGTTAAAAAAAAATTTAAAAAAACTGAGAACAAACTGAGGGTTGATGGGGGGTGGGAGGGGAGGGTGGGTGATGGGTATTGAGGAGGGCACCTTTTGGGATGAGCACTGGGTGTTGTATGGAAACCAATTTGACAATAAATTTCATATATTGAAAAAAAATAAAATATATAAATAAATTTAAAAAATAAATTTTAAAAAAATGCCGTGTGGGAACAGGCTTGGAGAAGCAGAAGGATTTTGCAAATGTGATAATTTTTCCTTCTTTTCTGCCAAGGTACTGGGGTCACACCAGACCCCCTTAAGTGAGCCCACAGCTTGATGTGTACAGTTTAGAGGCACGGTGTTCCTTTCATGGGAAGTGGAGCTTTCTGAAGCCCAGAACTGTCATTGTAACCAGGACCTGGCTGGATGTGGGGAGTTGTTTCTCATACAAAATGATTGCAAATATCTATTTTAGCTTATTTTTATTGACTATCTTTTTTTTTTTTTTTAATTGGGCACGTAATCTGTGATCTAACTGGCAAAAGGAGATGTGGGAAGATACACAGAGCTGATGGGAGGAATGCTCTGGAATGACCCCTCTGTGGTCTTGGGCTCTCTTCACTGGCCCAGAGGTGACCTCTGACTGTGAGATTTCAAAGGATTCAAGAGTGTCACACTCCCCCACCTTTTGTTGACCACACACAGACACACCTTCCCCACACCCTGTAGAAGCCTGTAAGCACATTTGTGTGTGTGTGTGTGTGTGTGTGTGTGTGTGTGTGTGTGTGTGTTGGGGGGGGGGGATAACACCAGCTGGGTTGATTTTGAAAACGCAACCCTTCAGTTTTATTTCTGGTCTTTGAAGTGGGAGGCCTCACAGACTGTCTCCTCCCCCAGTCCCCCATCCTGGGGACAGCCACAGCCTGGACTGTGAGTAGTGGCTAGAGATTGGGAGCTGGACCCTTGATCCAGGGCGGATGAACCTGAAACCTCAGCCCTGTCCAGCACTAAGTATAGCACCTGACATCACAGAAGCTGGGCAAAATGTTGGGAAAAGGAAAAGTCATGAACCCCACCCTCCTCCTCACCACTCTGAGGTAGGACTGGGGGTCTTTGCATCCCCTTCTTCCACAAGTCACCTAGCCACCCAACCTCCTACCGCCAGGCCCTCCCTTCTGCCACTCCCACCCACTGCACCTTGGCAGGAGGGATGGGACTACGCAAGAGGCGCAAAGCCTCAGCTCCTGCTTTCCCAGCTGTGCTCCACCCCGCCAGAGGCCAACTCCTTGCTGGGGAGATGGGATGGAAAAGCAGCTTGCCACCCATTCACTTTTGGGTGCAGCCTTCCGGTCTCATTCCAGGAAAGCAGGATTGATGCAAAGCGATTAGTTCGAAGGTGCTCAGTTTAAACTAGTGATAAATTCAGTTTCCCTCGTCATCAAAGACACAAATTAAACAATGTGATGCCATTGACATCACCTTAGCCAAACCGTCGGTGGGTGTGAGAAACTTCCATTAATTGGGTTCTGAGGTCGTAGACACCTTCTTTGGCCCCAACCGCTAAAACCTATGGCTAGGTCAGGCATTAGAGCCTCCTCTGGGGTTGCTGGAGAAAATTAGACCCCTCGGGGTCACATGTATCGGTAGCCCCCCACCTCCGGTGTACCTCGTGTGCGAGGGGCGGGGGAAGGGGGAGGCTCCGTTCGATGATTTTGCTTTAGGGACGCTCCGCGCTGTTAGTCGCGAGCGCAGGGAGGCTGCAGGAGCGCCTGGGATGAATTTCTGCTCCACCACTTGCCCGGTGTGACCTTGAACGAGTTAATGAACTTCTCCACGCTTCAACGTCCGGGTCGATAGAGTGGCAAACCCAGACCGCACCTCGTAGCCTTGTCTGGCAAACTCCTGGAGTGGAGCCTTCTCACGGTGCCTACTGGTGAGTGTAGGTGATGTTAAATCTCGGGGTGGGGGGGGGGGTCCCTCTGTGGCCACCCTAGCGGGTGTTGGTTCCTCTGAGACCCTCTCGGCCGGGGGTGTGTAACTCCAAACCACATCCCGAGAAGCAGAATTTGGGAAGCCAAGATCCTCGAGTCCTGGCTGGAGGGGCGAGGGGTGGCGCGTGGGGGCTCAGGAGAAACCCCAGTCCCTCAGCCCCAACCAAAGTCTGGAACTCGGCGGGGCCGGGCTGGCCAGCCTCCGCGCCTTTCACCCCGCGGGCCCCGCCCTCAGCCCCGCCCTCCTCTAACCAGAGCCCCCATTGGTGGCGTCCGGCGGCGCGGCTGCTGTTATTTTTCGAATATATAAGGAGGTGGAGGTGGCAGCTGCTGCTTAGAGGTTTCCCGGACTGGTGGCTGGTCCCTGCGTCCCTCCACCCCGCCCCACCCTCCCCGCTTCCCTCTCCTCCCTCGCTCCGGCCCCGTGGCTCTTCCTCCCTCCCTCCCCCCCCTCCACCCCGCGCCCGCTCCCCACCTCGCCCCGGCCAGCTGTGCCCGGCGTCGCCCTGCGCCCGGCCCTCCGGCCAGCCTTCCGCGGGCCACGCCGCGATGGAGCTGCCCCAGCCCGAGCCCGCGCCGGGCGTGGCTCTCAGTCCGGCCGGCGTGCGCGGTGGCGCCGAGCGTCCCACCCACCTCCGGGGCCTCCGGCTGGGAGCTCATGGCCTCGTGGGGTCCCCGGAGCGCGCGGCCGCTTCCTCGCCGGTCACCACCCTCACCCAGACCATGCACAACCTCGCCGGGCTGGGCAGGTAGGGCGCCCCACCGACGCGGGGTGTGGGGTGAGAGGCCCGCACTAGGGTGTTGGTCCCCGGCGTGGGAGTCGAATCGAGAGGCTGAGTGGGGAGGTGTCCTGGGTAAGAGCCTGCTTCAGGGACCCGGGACTAGGGCAATGAGGCCAGGTCTGTGCTGCTCACACCCTCCAGGTGACTTGCTCTTGGCAGCACAAGCCTCTGGAGACCACTGTCCCACTTCCCGGCCCCCCCCCCTCCCCCGCTGCCCCCCTAATCTCTGCCCTAATCACCACTATTTTGCCCCAGGCAGGGGATTCTGAGCTTGGAGTGGGAACTTGAGGGTGGCAGAACAGACTGGTTCTCCTATGTCCATGCCCCTGCTCCCTCCACCCCTAGTCCTTTCCCAGGGTTAAGGGGTTAAACACTGGTCCTGCTTCCTGAACAGGCCTGCAGTGTCCAGGCTGGGTTGCCCTCAGCAGCAATAGAGACTAAAGTATTGGTCCTAGTTCCAGAAAGGCTTGTGGATGGGTAGGGGTCTGAAGAGTTCCGATGAAGGCCCCCCAGGGCTCCTTTCCTGCCCTGCCATCCCCCAGAGTGGCCTCCAGCCCAGCTTCTTGCTCTTGCTTTGGGCTCACCTCTTTCTTAATCAACAAAGAAAAGACACTTAGGGCTTCTGCCCAGAGAAGAGGGTAAGCCCTCAGTGCCATCACCTCTCTGGGGCAGTGGTGGGCCCTTCAGAGGTGTGGCCAGTGGGAACATGGGCCAGCCAGCTCTTGAGCCCCATGTTTACATTTCTCCTTCCCTGGGTCCCTGTTGCCTTCCCAGTGAGACCCCAAAGAGTCAGGTAGGCGGCCTGCTCACACGCCTATCCCTGTCCCGGAGACGAGCATCTGAATCTTCCCTGTCGTCTGAGTCCTCTGAATCTTCTGATGCAGGTGAGTCTCAAGGGCCCCGGGGGACTTGGGTGGCTGCCTGAGTCTCCCCACTTCCCTGCCAATCACACTAACATTTTCCCCACAACCGGGAGCCTCCACCTGCCCACTTCTGGTGGGGCTTACCACACCAGCCCAGACTGGCTGAGCGGGCTGTAGGGCGGGGCCCACTTGGGGAGAGGAGATCTTACCTATTTAAAACCAGGCGCCAAAGTCCCTGAACCACAGCCCCACCTGGGAGGCATTAGGGCTGAAACTTGGTCATTTTATAACATTCGCTTGCCTTCAGCTATAACCTTTTCTTTAAAAAGCTGTTATCTCTTCTAGAACAAATTACTTTAAACCAGGTTAAGAAAAATGCTTAGCAAAATTTTGGTTTAAAAACCCATACAGAGGAGGGGCACCTAGTGGCTCAGCTGGTTAAGCTTCAGACTCTTGATTTCAGCTCACGTCATGATCTCAAAGTTCTCCATGCTGACAGCACACAGCCTGCTTGGGATTCTGTCTCTCTCCCTCTCTCTGCCCTGTTACATTTTTTTTTTTTTTTTTTTTGTAATGTGTCAAGATCTAAAATAGAAACAGGTTTTTTCTTTCTTGAATAGGGTTGGGACATGGTGGGGGAAAGTGCAGAAGATGGGCACTACTTTCAAACCAAGGTGCTCTGTCCCCTCAGGTCTTTGCATGGATTCTCCCAGCCCCATGGACCCCCAGATGGCAGAGCAGACGTAAGTACAGAAAAGGGATCTCCACTGGGGCACCTGAGTGGCTCAGTGGGTTGAGCATCCGACTCTTGATTTTGGCTCAGGTCATGATCCCAGGGTCGTGGGATTGAGCCCTTTGTCAGGCTCCATGCTGAGCTTGGAGCCTGCTTAAGACATTCTCTCTCTCTCTCTCTCAAAAAAAAAAAAAAAAAAAAAGTGAAAAGATCCCCACTACCAAAGAGTTGGAACCTGCCTTTGGGAATCCCAGTTTCATCATAAACCTACTGGGGAAGCCTGGGAGAATGCCCAGACCCCTCCTATCCCCATATACCTGGTACTAATTGACCTTCCCAAGTCCTGAGACTTTACTTCCTGTCTCAGAAAAGGGTCTGCTCCTATAGGAGCAGCCAACTGTGGTCTCAGGACCAGGTAGTGGGGATAGTGGCTTCTGGAGCAGTGGATACTTCAGCCAGCCCTTGGCTTGTGGGAATACAGGCCTGGTGTGTGTCCTGTTTTTCTTTTGCCTATACAGATGTTTATTTGTTTTTTTTTTCTGTGAAATATCACAATTTTAAAATATGGTCCAATTGATTCAAAACTTTGAATTTGCTATAGACCAAACAAAACAGTTGGGACAGGTTGGTCCAGCCCTTGGCCATCCTATCAGCAACCTCTGGACTAGGCACTTTATGAGAGAGAGCGTGGAGAGAGAGTTCTGCTGAGGACAGATCCCTTCCCCTTGGTTGTGGGGCATGAGTAGTATCTTCCAGACCACAGCTGTTCCCATCCAGCTGTTAGAGCCCCAGCAGGGAGAGCAGCTGCCAGGCGTTAGTGGGGACAGCTGGGCATCCCCAGACTGGGCTGAGGGACTATGGCTTTGGGGTCAGAGCAGTGCCTATCTTTCCTCCCACTGTCTTTGATCAGACTGGGCTGGGCTACAGGGTTTGTTCACAAACAGGAAGCAGGGAGAGAAATGGGTGGGGGCGGGGGGACTGCAGGTCGGTTTTTGGTGGCAACACAGAACTGTCCCTGCTTTACTCCCGAGGCCCAGGTGCAGATTGTAAATGAAGCCAATGCAATGTGGTCATTCCTGATGCCAGGTTGTCTGGGCACAACCACTCCCCACCCCTAGGAGTCATCCCCCTGACGCTAGCCCTCAGTGGGCCCCCCCACCTCTGCACCTGCTGTGTCGGTTACAGTTTCTCAGAAAGAAGCATGTGTGTGTGTGTGCCTGCGTTCGCATAGACGCACAAAAGCCTTGCGTGGCAGGTGGTCTCTGGTAACATAGCTAGGGGGTGGGGCCTATCTACAGAAGCTTGTGCCCCAGCCTCAAAAGGAACATCTGTTGGAATTCTTTGCCTGCTGGCCTCTTCTAAGGCAGGAGAAGGGGGTGGGACAGAGGCTGGGTCCTGGAAAATTCCATAGGAGGGAGGAGAGGATGTGACCCTGAACATTTGTCACCAGGGGGTCTGGCATGGCACACTGTGGCTGATCCAGGGGCACACTAAACTAGGCCCCTGTCCTGGGGGGAGCCAGGAGCGCCCCACACAAGGGGAGGGAAGGCATCCAGGCCCTGGAGATACCCACATTGTTGGCCACAGTCTGTCATCATGGGATGGATGGATGCCTTTCCTGGCCACCATATGGCCCCGCTGAGGTGATTTGCATACAGGTGGAAGGCCTGTGGGCAGGCTGGCGAGACCGTTGCCTTGGTAGCGCCTCAGCAACCCTGTGACCTGCCCCAGCTGTCTCTATTGCTGCCATTCTCTGGGCTCTCTTCCATTCAGGGCAGCCTTCAAAATCCCGGGCTGCTTCTCCTCTCCCCCCCTCCCCAGTACCTGGACCCCCTCCCTGCATTCTTCCCTCCACTGTCTACTGGCCTGAGTCCTGTCCTCTGGGCCTTGTGGACTGGGGGCCTGATGCTGGGGGTGGGCAATGTGCTACAGGAGGAGGTGGGCTGCACAGGATGTTTCTCTGTCTTAGGTTTGAACAGGCCATCCAAGCAGCCAGCCGGGTCATCCGAAAGTAAGTGCTACAGCCTTCCTCAGGCCGGCTCTGGTAGTCTTGGTAGTCTACCTACCATTGGCTCTGTCCATGCTCCCCTCTCCTCCACCTCCCCCACCCCACCCCCCACGTTGGGTGGAGTAGGCATGGGGAGGGTGCTGTCCCATTCCCTCCCACAGGGATGCATAGGGCTCTGCGGTGGAGGGGCATCCTGCCTGCTTTCCTGCACAGCCCTCTACTCTCCAGCCCTGACATATCCCCATTTCCTTCTGCAGCGAGCAGTTTGCCATTCGACGCTTCCAGTCCTTACCGGTGAGTGCCCTCTGAGGCCTGACGCTGGAGGCCCAGGCATTGCCCAGGCTTGAGGAGGGGCAGGAGGGATCCAGGGTCGCCTCCCGGAGGGTGGACTTGAAGTGGTCTGGCGTCCCTGGTCTGGCTGTGGGAGATGGGGTTTTGGAGGTGGATGGGCAAGCTGGGGGATTCGAAGGAGGGATGGGAGAAGGTAGGGCCAGGGCTGATGCCAGAGGAATGCAGCCTTCAGTACCTGCTGCCCTACCTGGCTCTCTAGGTGAGGCTTCTGGGCCACAGCCCTGTGCTACGGAACATCACCAACTCCCAAGCACCCGGCAGCTGGAGGAAGAGCGAGGCGTGTGGCCGAGCTGCCCGCAGCTCTGGGGAGGACAAAGAGAATGTGCGCGTCCAGAAGGCTGGAGTGGGAGCACTTCAGGGAGAGAAGGGGGTGTGCTGGGGTGGTTCTCTGGCGTTTGATGACACCCGCCCCCCCCCCCCCCCATCTTGCCCACAGAATGGATTTGTTTTCAAGATGCCGTGGAAACCCCCACATCCCAGCCATGCCCATGCTTTGGAAGAGTGGGCTGACCGAAGAGAAGCCTTTGCCCAGAGACCAAGCTCAGCCCCCGACCTGATGGTACGTCAGGAGAGCCAGACCATGCAGGGTGGGCTTGCGTGTAGGGTTGGCACCCCTGAAGGCAGCCTGGGGGAAGGTGGAGGGTGATCCTGAACCCTAGGGCAGTGGGAACCTTTTCTCAGAAGGATGGGGTTGGGGGCTGCCCGGGGTCCCCACCCTGAGCAGCTTGTGTCTGTCCCCTGCACAGTGTCTCACCCCTGAGCGGAAGATGGAAATAGAGGAGTGGAGTCCCCCAGCCCGATCCCGCTTCCCCCTGACTGCCACCCAGGGGTCCTCTGAGGAAGATGATGGATTTGTGGACATCCTGGAGAGTGACTTAAAGGTAACCAGTCTTTCCCCAGGATCTCCCCAAAGAGGAAAGCACTGACCTCCTGCAGGGAGACTACGCCATCATTCCAATGACAGAAGAGGAATTGGAGCTAATGGAGTCACAGCCTGACCTCTGGCCTACCAGAGACTAGCAGGCGACTGGCACTGGTGATGCAGTGAGGGAGGGCCCTGCAGGGCAGAGGGAAGCCTGGCACTCCACCATGGCCACGCTTCTCACGATTCTGTGCAAACAAGTGGGGCCCTGCAATTTCCTGGTTCTAAGGGACCACCCTGTGTGGACATGGCCGAGGAGGGCCATGCTGAAGGACTTAGGGCCTACGCGGTTTGGCCTTTGCCTGCATGTTAACCATATCCTTGCTGATTTGGCCTCAGGATGACAATGTGGTCCCCCCAGGCATGGAGAGCCTCATTAGCGCCCCACTGGTCAAGACCTCAGAAAAGGAGGAAGAGCAGGTGGGTTTCTGGGGGGGACCGCTCAGAACTTGGAGGGGTGGAGCCCTACCCTCCAGGTGGGGTTAGTAGGGGGCAGGGGCTGGGCACTCTGACCCCCTACCTGCCACCCCTCCCAGGACCTCATCATATACAGCAAGTGCCAGCGGCTCTTCCGTTCTCCGTCCATGCCCTGCAGCGTGATCCGACCCATCCTCAAGAGGCTGGAGCGGCCCCACGACAGGGACCTGCCCATACAGAACAAGCGGAGGAAGAGCGTCACCCCTCCAGAGGAGCAACGGGAGGCCGAGGAACCTGTGGGTACCCCCTAGGGTGGGGCTGGGCGGCCACTGTCCGAGTCCACCCCGCAAGCCCTTCTTGGCTGGGTTTGTGGCAGAGGGAGGGGGCAGGGAAAGAGGTACCAGCTGAATGGGGGCACTGAGGGGCAGCCTGCCCACCCCTGATCCTGGCCACCATCCACCCCACAGAAAGCCCGTGTCCTCCGCTCAAAGTCCTTGTGTCATGATGAGATTGAGACTATCCTGGACAGTGACCACCGAGAACTGATTGGGGATTACTCCAAGGTACCAGCACTGGGGACCCTCCGCAGACTTGACCCCTTACTGTATGGCCCCCCCAAGCTCAGCAGGTGTTTTGGCACCTTCCTCTCCCCTCCCAGCACACTTCCCCCCACTCCCTGCTTTGTCATTTGCAGCTTATCCTTTATTCTTACCTAGACTCCTCTCTCTGGCTCTCTTTGGTCTCCTGACTCTACCTCAAATCTGTCTGGGGTATCAGTTGTGTTCCAACCTTGGAAAACATTTCCAAACTAACATCTAGCTTGGAGCCTCCTCTGGCCTCATCCGGGCACTTTGCAGAGTGTGGGGGCAGCAGGCAGAGAGTTCATTCATCTCTTCTGCTCCCTTCTTCACTTTCCCCTTGGAAAGGGGTTGCTCCCTGGATGTCAGAACCCAAGAGGCACCTCTTGGTTGCTATCGGAACCAGAGCTAAATTTGAAGGTCAGAGCAGGTGTGGCCTTCTGTGCTTAGAAAAGAAACTCCATACTTACCTGACTCCTGGTCTTGCCAGTTTCACCTTTTTTTCTCCTCTCTCTCTCTTTCTCCCATCTCCCTTTCTCAAACTCTCTCTCCTCTTCCCTTCAGGCCTTCCTTCTGCAGACTGTGGATGGGAAGCACCAAGATCTCAAGTACATCTCACCAGAAACGGTATGTGGGGATGAGCCATTCTCCAGGCACACTTGGGACGTTTGCCTGTTAACCTTTTCTGGCTGGAAAAGGCCAGGGCAGCGGTAGGGTTGGGGTCAGCTCCCACCTGTCAGCCTGACCTGCTGGGACCCACCTCTGTGACCCACAGATGGCAGCCCTGTTGGCAGGCAAGTTCAGCAACATTGTGGAGAGGTTTGTGATTGTGGACTGCAGGTACCCCTACGAGTATGAAGGCGGGCACATTAAGGTGAGGCGGGCTGATGAGGACAGGCCCTGAAGACCCACCAGGTCTGTCCTTCCTCTGCGGGGAGAGTGACTCAGTGGGGGGTGGCTGCACCCTATCTTAGGGAAGGATTCTGCCCAGTAAGAGGTGGGGTCACCTGTCTGAAAGTTGGGAACCGCACAGGGAGGGACCTGCCACCCAGGCCCAGGGCTACTGCCTGACCTCCAGCTCCTCTGGCAGACTGCCGTGAACTTGCCCCTGGAACGGGATGCTGAGACCTTCCTGCTACAGAGCCCCATCACACCCTGTAATCTGGACAAGAGAATCATCCTCATTTTCCACTGTGAATTCTCATCTGAACGTGGTCCCCGCATGTGAGTCAGCCAGCTGGTGTCTGCTCCTGACCTCTGCCCAGGCTTTGGGATGCTGGAGCCATCTGATGCACAGGAGGCCCGAGCCCAGCCCCAGCCCCTCCTAGACCTGGGCCTCTGGTCTCCTGGCAGTGTGTAGCAGACCTCAGCCTCCCTTCCTGTGCATGGCACCCTCCTCCTACTTCCCTCTCCCCATCCTTCCCATCTGGCCTCATGTCCACCCACCATCCATTGCCACCCCCCCCTCCCCCCCTCCACCAAGATCTGGTTCTAAGTCTCCAAAAGTGTCCTTAACCTTCAAGGGCCCTGTCCCAAGCCTCGGTGATGTTGACCCTTCCAGGGTTTGACGGATCTTTCTTCTCCCCACCTCTCATCCTCACCAAGTCTTGTCCAGACCTCCTGAACAGATCTCTACAATTTTGTCTACTTCTCTCCTTCCTGTTTCCCCTTTCTTGGTCCAGGTCAGATATCTCTAACAAAGATTGTGAACTATCTTCCAGAAACAACTCCCTTGATTTACCTCCTTTCTTCCATCTCCCCAACCTTTTCTGGACCCAGTAGCCAGATGATCTAAGAGTGTTCTTGTGGCTGACATTCCTTTACTCAAGCCTTCTGTGGCTCCCCATGGCCCACAAAGGGGTGGGTGCAAAGAATAGGTCCCCTGAGGTATATCTCGCTGCACGCCCAGCTCTGACCCCTACACCCCTGCTGGTCTCAGGTGCCGTTTCATCAGGGAGCGTGACAGAGCCGCCAACGACTATCCCAGCCTCTACTATCCTGAGATGTATATCCTCAAGGGCGGCTATAAGGAGTTCTTCCCACAGCACCCGGTACCATGGGGTGTGGGAGGGTTGGACTGTAGGGAATGGGTTCTGCCCAAGGAGAAGGGAGGTCTCCTTCCAGAGTTAACCATTCCCCATATTGATTGACTCTCCCATCCTGCCCTAGACCTTCTGTGAGCCCCAGGACTACCGGCCCATGAACCATGAGGCCTTTAAGGACGAGCTGAAGACCTTCCGTCTCAAGACACGCAGCTGGGCTGGGGAGAGGAGCCGGCGGGAGCTCTGTAGCCGCCTGCAGGACCAGTGAAGGCCAGCACCAGTCCTGCCTACCTTCTCTTCCTCGTGGCCTGGGTGCCAGCCACCTAGGGCCCTGCAGGGCTGAGGGTCTGCTGGAGGCCCCAGGTGCCATCCAGGGGAAGGGCAGTGAGGGTGTCCTGTCTGTCTGCCCCCAGCCCTGGTCCCCATGTCTCCATTCAATCATACTTCAGACCCTTGTCCCACCCCCACTCCAGCCCAGCCCCTGGAGGAGCCCAGCCTGTTGATTTGGTGAAATTGGATTATGTCGAGCTCTAAGGAAGTATTTTGTGTCCAGCAGGGACCTTTTTTGCTTTTTTCCCTTCCTTGTGTGAGTTAACCCTTTGTCTTCCCATGTCCAGAAAAGACCCCCCTTTTCTCTAGGGGCTTTGTTTGTATGTGGCCAGAGGAAAGCCACAGCCCCCCAGGATGGGCCAAGGCAAAATTCCTCCCTGTGAGGGGAGCAGGCACTGTGGCCGGGCCCTCTCTAGCACTCCTGGGTGTGTCTGCCGTGTTTTCTTTCTCTTTCTCTTTCCTGTCCCTCCACATGAACACCTCCAGCACAAACATAACCTCTTACTCTTTCCTGTTTCAGTGTTACCCGCACGCTTGATTCATTTGTCTGATTTGTTGCCCATCTCAGGATATTCACAGGCTGAGGATTAGGCTCCCCTCTCCAGCTGGGGTTAGAGACTCTGAACATTAATTAGCCACTTGACCCTAGCTCCTCAGGGGCCCTTGGGCCAGGGCTAAGGCCTGCATCCTGAGCCCCTGGAAGCCCAGACCTCACTGCTGTGAACCCCGGGGACTGACTGGTCAGAATTTGCTGCTGTCTTGTTGTGGATGGACAGATGGACGAATGGACGGATGATGGATGGATGGATGGATAGCCATGGATGCCCAATGCCTTGCACACACAAACTGCTGAGTTGAAGCATTTCAGTGAGCATGACAGCCTGCGGCAAGAATATATATGTGTCTGTCTGTGTGGACAAAGTCTTTACACTTTAAGGTTTGGAAATATTCAAGATGAAATATCATAGAAGCAGCGAAGCCAAGGACAGAGCCACGTCCGGATTCCAAATCTCAGGATGTGTGGGGGGCTGTGCTTGAAGGCCCAGATGAGTCACCTGTTTGGGCCTTGGTTCAATAAAGCACTGAGCAAGCTGAGTAACCAGCATTGTGTCCTATGGGCCCTTGACAAGACCATGGCAGACGCTGATGGGGGGGATAGGATAGCCACAGGTCAGTGGATGGGGGCGGAAGACTCCTGCAGAGGTGGCCTCATGTTCTCTTCCCAAGGCAGCCTTGCCTCTCCTTCGTGTGTCTACTCAAACACCTCTAACCTCACCCTTTCTAAACTGCACCAAGTAACCAAAGTGACCCTGTCACTGCTCAAGAGTTGTCAGTGGCTCCCCACTGCCCTCAGGATAAACTTATCCCTGCATGGCCCTTTAGGACCTGGGCCCTCCCCAGGCCCATTCCTCACCTCATTTGACTCAAATCCCCATGCCTTGCTCTTCACATTTCCTTCCTTTGCACCTGCTGCATCATCAGGAATGTTCTCTCCCTGTTATTCCTCCTTTGAGACTCAATTTCAGATGTCACCTCCTCCCAGAAGCCTTCCTGCCCTGTCAGAAAACTGACTTTCCTCTCAGTGGCCCCAGCACCCCGCAGAGGTTCCACCATGTAGGGGGATGCCAAGTTCAAGATCAAGAGAGTGGAAAAGGGCCAATTTGGGAGAACAGGTCCCAGGCCCAAACCTGGTGTCTCAGGAAATTCCCTCAGAACACCACTGCAGGTGACCCTTGCCCCCAAATGCGAGTCTGTGATTGCCGGGCCTCCTTTGCACACATGTACAGATAAGGAACTACCTGATACAGAGTGTGTCAAACATGTGGGGCATCATTACCACTTTCTGTCAAAGTTCATCTACCTTCTGAAGTAGGTGGTGCTAATGATTATTCACTCCATTTTGTAGATGGGAAAATGGAGGCTATTTCCTACCAGAGCAATAAAGGACTCCAGATTCCCAGGCTGAGTCTAAACAATGCTTGCCTTGTCTCCGGCTTTTCCTCCAAGATTCTTACGCCCAAAGGCTTCGTCTTCCCTCTTGGTCCAGGCCCCGTGCAAGGGCACAATGCATGGGGGGTGTTGGGATGTGACTTTGATGGTCTGGGGGCCTGGGCCTTTGCTCAGGGAGGGAGGGGCTCTGAAAGCTCCAAAAGCCCTATCCGCTGATCAGGCAGCTGACACCAAGGGTAGCATTTATTCGGGTAAGGGGACTTGCCCCAGAAAAAAAGTATCTGTGTAGACCCCTGAGGAACAGGGAGAAATGGGGAGTGGGGGGAGGGGGGGAAGGCCCTGGGCACTGTCCTACTAAGATTTGCTTGCTCCACTCTCCTTAGGTGGTCCCAGGAAGCCCCGCTCCCTCCTTCCTGGTTTATAGAGGAGGAAGGCTGCTGGATGCTCAGAGAGGGCATGTGGTTGCCTCCAAGTCACACAGCAGATACAAGCAGAGCAGGCATTCCAGCTGCCTAGGACTCTCCCACTTCTCACCTCCTGCCTTGGTCCCAGAAAAGCCAAGTGGGTGGGGCTAGGTTGCCTGGTTTCTACTCTGAGTGTCCTTTTTCCACCCCATGGGTCAGGGTCAGGCCACGTGGGAGGAGAGAGCCATGGGTATTGAATGTAAACACATAGGCTGTGTACCAGGTGCTGACATCTGAGACTACATCTGTCCTCCTCATATCCCACCATCGGAGCCATAGTTGTGGTCATGGGGCATTCACACTGTTCCAGACACACGTTGTCTCCTAAGCTTACCAGGTAGGTATATAGCTCATTTTGCAGGGGAAGAGGAAGAGGAGTCAGGGAGAGGGCCTTGGTCAAGCCAGGAAACAAAACTTCCCCCAGAGAAGGTCCTGGTGCTCACATATACCTTGATGGGGGTGGGCCTGAGTCTAGGAGAGGGAATGCCAGAGGTTTGCCTCTCCAACTCGGGCCAGGACCCCATCTACCCCTGGAGTTCAGGGGATGGGGCAGAGGTGCCCCAATCTCTCCTCCCCCTAGCAAGAGAAGCAATAACTTCTTTCCTGGATGCTCATGAAGGGACGCAGATCAAGCAAGGAAGCAGTTTAAAATCCTGGGCTGCTGGCCAGTTTTGAAGGTTGTTTTGCCTGGGCCAGGGTAGTTAAAGAGCATCATAGAGCCAGGCACAGGTGGGAAGCTGGCCTGTGCCAAGCTGACCAAGTCAGTGGGCACTAATGGGGTGTGGACACCAGCTGAATCGCTCACTGGGTCACTTGCAAAAACAATTTTAAAAAATGTTTTCTTTTTAAATTGAAGAATAATCAACATCTCATCAAGGGCACACATCTTAAGCAGAGAACACAGACCCGAGGAACCATTACACAGCTCAAGATAAAGGACTTTTCTAGAATTCCATGAGGCTCTCTCTTGCTTCCTCCCAGTACCTGCATCCCAGGGGTCCCCACTATTCTGACCTCTGTCAGGTAGATTCGTTTCTCCTGTCTTGAGCTTCATATACATGAAATCATACAGTTCATACCCTTACGTCTGGCTTCCTTCACTCAGCATGACTTTGAGATTCATTTATGTTTCCTTTAGCAGTGGTTTGTTCCTGTTCATTGCTGAATAGTATTCCACTGTGTGACTATACTCCTAAATTGAATTATTCATTCTAAATTTTTTTCTTTTGGTTTTTACATTAAAAAATTAAGATACAGGGGTGGCTGGGTGGCTTAGTTAAGCATCTGACCCTTGATCTCAGCTTAGGTCTTGATCTCAGGGTCTTGAGTTCAAGCCCCACATTGGGCTCTGTGCTGGGCATGAAGCCTACTTAAAGAATATATAAAATAAAAGTGAAGATATAATTTACATATCTTATATCAAATTCACCCATTTGAGTGTACGATTCTGTGAGTTTTGACAAATGCAAACAGTGTGTAACCACCATCACAATCAGGTATAGAACATTTTCATTCTGCCCTTGATGGATTATTTGAGGTGATTTCAAATGGTACTGGCAATATACCCAGGAGTGGAAATGCCGGGTCATAGTGTGTTTGCTCAGCTTTAGCGTTTTCTACGAGCAGAGTGAGAATTCTGCTGCCCCGTATGCTCATCACAATTGGTAAATTTTAATTTCTCTCTCTTAACCAGAAAACGTGACCGTTGTACATAGCAAAGAGCTCTGTTAAGTGCTGGACCTACACGTTGTGGTGTGGCAGCAGCAAGGCTCAAGCATTATAAGCCCAGCCTGTTTTCTGACTCTCCTACATTGAAATATTGGTCTTAATTTCTTCCTCAAGTCAGATTCTCTAAAAAGTTAAAGTGACTCCTCAGAGTCAGTTGGCTGTACGTCATTGGCTTGAGCCCATCCATTGACGACAGCTTACAGCCATCTAGAAAAGTTGGGATTTCTAAAAAGTCTTCATATCTGGAATCGAACACGTAGGCGCCCACTTTCCAGAGGCAATGAAACTGTTAGTACAGAAAGGAGGGATGTTTAGACAAGGAGGTCCACGGTCTCATGGAATCTGGAAACAATCAGGAGAGGGAAGTTGAGTAATGACGGGGAAGTTGCTGTTCTGCAGCCAGGAAAGCCATGCCTTGAGAGAACGCTGGAGGACGTGGACTTGTTCACAGCCGATTGTTCAAAGAAGACAGTTGGTTACGGGACAGAAGGTAAGAAGCATTCCTGCCCAGCCCACACAGGAATTGGCGTGGGTGCCAGCCTTGTGCCGCTAGGCAGCCTCCGCCCCACCCAGCTGCACCAGCACACGCCCCTGGGAGGGCTGCCAGGCTCTGAGTCAGCGGGGCCTGAGGCAGCCGGAGGGGAGGAAGCCTCACGTGGCTGGGTCCCAGCCGCCTCGTGGGGCCTTCTGGCTGTCAGCCCTGCAGGAAGCGCGGCTGTTTGAAAGGACGAATCACACATGGCCTCCTCCTCCTGGAGCCCAGCCAAGACTATTTCCACGGGGCCTGGGGGTCCCTGAGGGTGGGATGGAGCTCCCAGGGTTGGGTTGTAGAAGGTACGCAGGGCTAGAGTTGGAGGAGGCTTATGGTCTTCTGAAATGTGGAGCAGGGGCTGAGTCAGCCCCTGGGGCCACTGTGAGGGGACAGGGAGGAAGGGGGACACACAAGGTGGGGGGAGGGGCAGGCTGAAATCTACGGACATGCACATCTCCCTTAGCACCTCAGGAAAGTTACTTGAGTTCACTGTGCCTTAATTTCCTCATCTGTAAATGGGGATTGTAAATGCCCTCCTTCAAAGGATTGCAGGTTGGATCAAATGAGTTAGTGTATGTAAAGCACTCAGAACAGAACCTGTCTACAGCGAGTGCCATACAAGAGTTGGCTATGGCTGTTACTACTTAGGGCCAGTGTGAGGATTAAAGAACAGACAGGTAAAAAGGATGAGCCTGAAAACAATTAGAAGAAAGGGGTCCAGGCTGAGGGTTTTGTCCCTTTTCTGCACATGGGCAAGCCCCAGGGTTGTAGGAGAAAAGCCCAAATGCTGTATGTAGGCTGGTGGTCTACTGTGCCAGTCCAGGTAGCAGTTAGGAAGCTGTGGAAGGGGATGTGGTGGAGACAGAGGAGGAAGCCATCTGTGTGGCTGGTGGAAAGCTGCCCGCACAGGGCAATGCCACCTGTGAGATGACCCAGGGAGGTGGAGGGGGATGGAAGAACAAGCCTGGCCTGAATTTGGTCCCCTTTATTCTACAGTAGCCTTATCCACTTAATCTCAGCCTGCCGGGATTCTCAAAAAAGCAGATCCCTTCTTCTGCTTAGTTTGCTATTCTACTCTTTGAGAAATGGCTAGACATCCTTATCAGGGAGTCATTCAGAAAATCCACTGCCTGGGGCTGGCAGATTCTACCCAATTGCCCTCCCCACATCCAGAAGTAGGTGGTGGCTCAACTAGTCTGGCCTGAGGACTCAGGGTCTGTAAAGACCTTCAATATGGGTTCCCAGCTGTCAAAAACTAAAGGGGCTGTCCCCAGGGAGTGAGTTCTCTGTCCCTGGAGATGTGTAAGCAGGACCTGGGGGTTGGTTCTAACATCTGGGAGAAGCAGCAGAGCTTCCCAAGCCAGGCTGCCCACTGGTGATCAGGACACTGCTACGGCTTGGGTAGGTGCGGAACGGAAACTGCTTTCCAAGTTGAATCAGTATCAGTCACCGTGCACACATCACAGTGTTAGGCACCAAGGGGCATTGGAAAAGGCAGGCACCAGGCTGCCTGCCACCATGGGGTAGGCCTCACCCTGACATGGGTAGGGAGCAGTGGAGGATGGGAGTGTGGGGAAGGGGCCCAACGTAAGAGGGTACAGCCAACCCCCCACCCCAATTCAGAGGACCACTGAGAAGACCACTGGGGAGTGGGGTGATAGGCACCTCTGCACACAGCCAGAGGGAGGGGAGGGGGAATGATAGGAAGGTGTGATCCTGAGCCACTTCTAGACAGGTGGGCCAGGCCCTAAATCCAGCCACCTTCCTCATTCAATCTCCTCTAGTTTTTGTGTAGTGCTTTATTTTACTTTCCTTCCTTCTCTCTTCAGTTTCTCTCTCTCTTACACACACACACACACACACACACACACACACACACACACACACACTCTCCATATCCCACAAACCCACATCTGCACCTATTGTATGCCTGGCCCAGCTGCAACCTGTAGGGTAACCACTATGAAAGGCTCACACACATGAACATGCAACGCATGTTGCTTCCACCGCACTCAGACTGTTCCATTCTGTCGTGAGGACTGGTTTTATAATTCCAGGAGGCACTAGAAGGTCAGCCTGTCCGTCCCTCTGCCTCCCATCAGACCAGAACACCCCACTTGCTTTCCAGTGCTGACCAACACCTCTCTGACACCTTCTCCTATCTTGCCTCTGTATTAAGGGTTGTCAACATGCATTGATTTACCGAGTGCCTACTATATGCCAGGCAACACCCTGACCACTTCACGTTGCCTCAATTAGGCATGAATTAGACTGTAGGTAACGGCAACCCCACACAGCTGTTTAACAAAATAAATGTGTGTGCTCCTCACTCAGCAAGAAGGCTCTGCAGCATCTTGGGGGACCCAGGCTCCTTCCTGCCTCACTGTCCTCAGCTCATGGCTTTAGACCTGGAAATCACAGGCTGGCTGAAGGCTGTAAAGAGTCAGGCATGGCACCTGAGTCTGCTCTGCTACTTGTCAAGACACTACCTCCATCTGGGTCCTCCAAAGCCCTGCATAGTAGCGGCTCAGGCTAGATTTTCACTGCTGTCTCCTTCACATACCTCGCGAGGCCAGCCCCTCAGTGGCCTGGGACTTGGGAGTGGACTCACTGCCTAAGGAATGGACAGAGAGATGCCTGGGTGGCTCAGTCGGTTGAGTGTCCGACTCTTGATTTCAGCTCAGGTCAGGATCCCAGGGTCGTGGGATTGAGCCCCACATTGGGCTCCATGCTGAGTGTGTGGAGCCTGCTTAGGATTCTCTTTCTCTCTCTGCCCCTCTCCCCCATTTGGGCTTTCTAAAAAGAAAAAAAAAATAAATTTAAAAATAATTTTTTAAAAAAGGAACGGACAGAGGCTGGAATACTGTATTCCAGATGCCAGGGGGCCCCAAGCAACCACAGCCCTTGGCCAGGTCTCTGCTGTAATCAGCTGGCAGACATGGGTCCTGGCTGAGCGTGATAGGGACCAGCAACCAGGAACTGAGCCAACATGACCCCAGTCTTGTGACTGAGTTCTCACACGGTCTCTGGGCCTGCCCCTCCATCTACAAATATATGTTGTACATGTGTTCAAAATGCCCCTATGCCCTAGTCAGACCCTGCCCATCTCCTGTAGCCTTCCTTCAATGCCGCCCTGCCCAGGTCCTGTAGCCATTGCATGCCTTGCCCTTGGAGGGTCCTGGCTCCAGGGTCCCCACCTTGGCTGCCCGGCTCTTCATTTCTTCAGTCACCAAGGAGTGTGTTCTTGTCGGCTCCAGGCCTACTTTGTGCATGGCCCTGGGGAGGGAACATGTGTGCCATGGCCTGTGTATACCCCATGGGAGACATCACCACCACAGGCAGACCCTCAGCAATGGGTGCAAAGAGAGCAGCTGAACGCTAACGGTCAGTCCAGACAAGAAAGTTTCCCCTAGGTTTTGGTGTGACCACATTTTGAAGGGGAAAAAAGGGGGGAGGAAAGGGCATTCTAGGCTGAGGGAACAGCCAGTGTGGAAGCTCTGAGGAACAGAACACTGGGAGGCTTGAGTGGTTCACTTGCTAATAAGGCAAACGTGTACATGCATGTGTGGGGATGCCCAGGGTAGGCAGTGAGGCTCAGGATAGACCTTGCCGGGCCCCAAACACCTCTGGGTTGAGTCTCTAATTGGGGCTGGAGGCAGATGGCCTGCCAGGCCCCTTTTAGGTTGAAAGAATAAATCTCTTCACTATACCTTTGACAGCCTCCCTCAAAGAGGGGTCAACTTGTTAGAGGTGGAAGTACGAAAGGAAAAACTGGTCAGCCTACTAAACCCTTCACTGGGGTCCAACGAAGTGACTCACCTGCCAGGAACACACAGCTTGTGACAGGGGTGGGCTAGGGGGATGGGGGGGGGGGCAGGGATAAATTTGAATCATTCTACTCGAAACCGAACCCTGGCCTTAACCCACCTCAGGAACCCACAACCCTAAACCCTCCCTGAAGAAATGCCTAAATATCCATCTTTGTCCTGAAGTCACAATTTCCAAAAGTAAAGCCCAGGAACCTGCATTTTAACAGGCACCCCACTGACTCCCACGCATAATGGCCAGTTTGAGAACAAGCCCCGCACCTTTAGGCCCCACGAGCCTCAGAAGGCTCGCAGGGACCTCGGGGTCCGAACCGTTCCTCCTGCTCCCAACTACGCGGCCGCCCGGCCTTTTCCGGAAGGTTCACATGCCGGGTCGCTGCGCCCTCTCGCGGTCGACGGGGGCTGTGGCCTGGGGCTCGGCTGGTCCAGGGGCTCCGAGTAGGAACACCCATACCCTGTCTGGAAATAATGGGCATGGGCCTTGCTGGGAGCTCGAAGCAAGGGGTCTTTGATCGGAGGGCGAAAGCTGCCCTCGCCGGGGGCCCGGGTGTCAGAACACCGCCCCTCCCCACTCCCGGAGCTACACTCTGGGCGCGCGGGCCCCGCCCACCTTGCGCGCGTAACCTCGTGCGCGCTCTCGCGACCGGCGTGCGCAAGCGCCCAGGGGCTTCGCAGCCGCCATTACTCTCCCACTGCCGGGTCCTGCGGCCTGTTAGCAGAAGTCCGCAGGCGGGGAAGGAAGGGTGAGTACAACGCCTGGAGGACAGCGGCCCCGGGGCTCAGGAACAGCACACTCAGGGCGGGGTGCCTGGGTTAGGGCTTGTCTGACTGGAGCAAGAAACTACAACCCCCCCAATGCCCTGCGCCACAGGGTTGCGCGAGGCAGTGACGTGAGAGTTTTTGTCGCTACCATTTGTGGGCAGGGGGGACGCGGTGGCGGAGGCTGATGACGCGCTCTTCTTGCCGCTGGAGGGTCACCGGAGGTCAGCGCCAGGTCAGCTGGCTCCCGCTCTCAGAGCGCCTTCGCGAACCTTCCTGCTTGACCAGTCTAAACTGACGGTCTATTTACCCTTAATCACTGTTAACAGATATTTGTTTACTGTGTACCCGCTGTCTTTCCAGCCCTGGCTGGCCACTGAACCAGCCAGACACCCTTATTATTAGTATCATTACTTAGTAGTCTTTATTTTTAAGTAATCTGAAACTTACAGAAAATTTCAAGAGTTTCTTATAAAGGGCTATCTCATACCCTTTGATAATTAAATTAGCTGCAGATACGATGCCATTTTAGCTCAATGTTTAGAGGTATGTCAGTGTGTATTTTCTAAAAACGAGAACATTCTCCCACATTCAAAATTAGGTAACATTGGTCAAGACTATTATCTAGAATGTTTCCAGTTGCCCTACTAGTGCTGTATGTTGAAACTACCCTTTTCTTGGCTGGGGATCCCACACACACATCCCACACACAGGCAGCGTTCAGCTGGCCTTGTCTCTTTAGTCTCTTTCAGTCTGGAGCAGCGCTCCCCAGCTTCTGTTGACTCTCATGACACTTTTTGAAGATTCCTGGCCATTTGTTTTGTAGTTTTGTAGGTTTGGGGTGGTCTGAGATTTCTTCACTTGACCTTAGCCAAAAGGCAGAGAAGCGATTGAGGTTTCTTCACCATTGACTTTGTTGTGAGCAGAAGTGCTGCTGACCAGACACCATTATGCCGAGGCGGGGAGTGTGTCTTGGGTGGCTGAGGAGCACCAGTGACCAGCCACAGCAGCCTCTGGACATGCTGCCTGCCTTGTGGCTGCCCTGTGACTTTAACACCCATCTCACTGAGGTCTCTGGCTTCCCTGTAGTGCCTACCCTGGAGCTATGGTCCACGCCTTCCTCATCCACAACTTGCGGGCTCCGCAGGCCCAGGACACGGGCCTTTGCCGAGTGCTCTACTCCTGCGTCTTTGGTGCCGAGAATTCACCTGATGACCCACGGCCACATGGTGCTGAGAGGGACAGGCTCCTTCGAAAGGAGCAGATTTTGGCTGTGGCCAGGTAACACATGGGCCTTCACTGAACACATGCCTGATAATGATAGGTTTTCTGTGGGGCACAGAGAATCAGACTAAGAAGCAGAGACAGAGTTTTAGAGTAGTGTTTCCATGAGCTGTCCACAGTTGTTCACAAGCGTTATGTGAAAAGGGGTTAAAGAAATAATAACAGTACGGTCATCATCGTTAACTATTATAGTTAGCATTTATTGAGTCTGTACATATGTGCTAAGAGTTTATGTTCTGAGCATTTCATGTATGTGGACTCATTAATCCTTGTAACCGTCTATTGAAATAGATACAGTTATTATCCCTACCTTGCAGGTGAATAAACTGAGGTACAGAGACTTTAAGGAACTTAACCTGCCCAAGGTTATGTAACTAGAACATGGCAGAGCTAGGATTTGGGTGTAGGCAGGCAGATCCTGGAACATGCTTTGCAGTGCAGGACTTCTCAGGGCCATTAGTATGCCTGTAGGTTTTATGAATCCCTAAGGAGGAGTGAGAATGTCATACATGGGAATGCTGAGCCCAGAGCCTCCTGAAAGCCACTGAAAGAGCAGTGTGTGGGAAATACTGTTCCAGATGTAGTGGCTGGCCTTGGACCTTCCCATCCCAGACCCAGATGGAGCCAGCCAGTGCCAGAATCTCTTGACCTCTCTGCCTTTTGTGTCCGGGGATTAGCATTCTCGAATGGGCAGCCCTGTGTTAGCCTCTTGCCATCCCCTTGTTCCTCTGGGCCTCCACCCCCCTCCTGTAGCACAGAAAATTAAATGCCTTTAAAACCAGCCTGTGCATGGCCCAAATTAGAAAGTGATTCAGGAGGGATCAGAGAGTGATTTCAAAAACCTGAATGGCCAAGTGGACGGTCTTTCTTTTTTATTTGGAAAGGGTTGCAGGATGGTGGTGGAGAGGTTGGACAGGCCAGTTGCATTTCTTCATTTCTCATGGCTTGCATTTCTTCATGTTAAGGAAGCCTCTGTGAAGCTAGTGGTGGCAGGATCTTTTTCCCCTGGTGCCCTTTCCTGGC
Source organism: Leopardus geoffroyi (assembly GCF_018350155.1). Classification (NCBI taxonomy): domain Eukaryota; kingdom Metazoa; phylum Chordata; class Mammalia; order Carnivora; family Felidae; genus Leopardus; species Leopardus geoffroyi. The sequence continues at coordinate 30,495,989 of NC_059336.1, forward strand.
TCAAAGAGCTGTGTTCAAAACCTGCCTTCTCTTGAACACATGGAGTGAAATGGTTCAGGGCCTGGAGATGGGAGCCTGGATTCCTGTCATGGCTCATGCTTCCTGCTCTGTGGTCCTGGGCAGGTCACTTAGTCTCTCTGGGGCTAAGTTTCTACATCTGAGATATGGAGTTAATAGCACCTCTCAGTTTTAGGGGTGGTCATGAGGATGACAGAAATCAGTGACCCACCCACTCTTCCCAGGCAGGTGGAATCCATGTGCCAGCTTCAGCAGCAGGCATCGGGCCGGACCTCCGTGGACCTGCAGCTTCAGTCCTCAGATGAGCCAGTGCCCCTGCATGAGGCCCCACATGGGGCCTTCCGCCTGGCAGCAGGGGACCCTTTCCAGGAGCCTCGGACAGTGGTGTGGCTGGGTGTGCTCTCATTAGGCTTCGCCCTGGTGCTGGATGCCCATGAGAACCTGCTGCTGGCTGAGAGCACACTCCGGCTGCTGGCACGCCTCCTTCTGGATCACCTCCGGCTGCTTACCCCCAGCACCAACCTCTTGCTTAGGGCTGATCGCATCGAGGGCATCCTTGCCCGCTTCCTGCCCCATGGTCAACTGCTCTTCCTCAATGACCAGTTTGTCCAGGGTCTGGAGAAGGAACTCAGTGCTTCCTGGCCCCGCTGACCCCTCACTGGGATGGGGCTTCCTGAGGGGCAGGGAGGGAGGACAGGGATGGATGGACACACAGCCAGGTGAATCTTGGCATTGGCCTCCTTCCCAGCCTGCTCCCAGCTCTGCTGTGCTACCACATCCAGGACAAGTGGACGGGACAAGCTGGCAGAAAAGAGGGCTGGGCAAAGGGTGGTGAGGAGGAATCCCGGAACATCCTGTGCCTGGAGCTGCCATGTGACTCATTTAGACTGCATAGTGGACCAGTCTCACCTGTCCTTGACCCCAGTTTCTCCCATCCCCGGCAGCCAGCCCCCAAAACAGTCCACCAGTTGCTAGTGTTGGAGCATGAGGAGTGGAACTCAGCCCACTTTCTCCTTCCAAACCCATAGTCCTCACAGTGCGAAAGGAACCTGAGACTCCCAGGGTGGGGGAGCTCGTTGCTGTATTTGCACTCACTTAGGCAACATTTTACCAACAAGGATTTTGTCAGTGAGGACCTGCTCAGTGTCCAGCCCCACCACAGTTCACAAATGTGTCTGTCGTTCATTCAGCAGTGGGATTCTGTAGCTCTCTTTGGGCCCATCCCTTGCCCACCAGGCAACCTCAAGATAATGCTAGGTTTCCTTTGTCTTCAGGGAGAGAAGATACCATCAGATGGGTGCAAGAAGTCTAGCCAGGATGAAGTTGTCTCTCTTGTTTTGAATTAAAAGCACTGATTGTGTGATTTCATTCTTTGTTTCTGTAAATTTGGATAATGTATATTTGCTCTTATGAGTACGTGTCTCTTTGGCACTGAGCTGGGTACCTGAGCTTTCATGATCAAAGATGCCCCCAAGAAGCATCTTGGGAGGTCTCCAGCTCTTGTGCCCCATATCACCCCTGTCGCCTTATGGGCCTCCTTTGGGTGGTAGTACTTGTTTTCTGTACCAAAATGTGGCAGGTTGGTGTGGATCTCTGAGAAGTAGAGCCTGAGACGAGGATTAGAGGATTAGTTACAAGTCGCTTACATGGGAGGTGATTCCAGGAAGTACTGGAAGGGAAGGCAGCCCATACAGGTACATTATCTAGGGTGGGTCGGGAGCTTAGTGCCTCTGGGGGCCTGTAACACAACAGTCACTTTTGAGTGACCTTGCTTCAAGGGTGAGGGACTAAGAATGTTTGTCTGCCATTCTCTTCAGTCAGTGGTTTTGAGTTGGTCTTAAGACAAATTACCTGGCTCTTTCTGCCCCCAGAAAAAGGCATTGTGGTGCTGGGCCTGGCTGCATGATGGTCAAACCCAAAAGGATATGGGTGGGGCACCAAACTCCTGTTCTGAGTCTTTAACCAGCAGCTCCTTGTGGTGGTTTAAAATGATTCAATTGGAGGCGCCGTCTGTTAAGCACCTGACACTTGGTTTCAACTTAGGTCATGATCTCATGGTTCGTGAGCCCCAAGTCGGCCTTCTTGGGATTCTCTCTCTCCCACTCTGTCCCTCCCCTATTTGTGTGTGTGCATGCATGCACTCTCTATCTCAAATAAGTAAACGTTAAAAAAAAAAAAAAACTGGAAAAAAAATTTCTTTATTCTTTATTGTCAGTACCACACTGTCTTGATTACTGTTGCTTTAGATAGTAGTAAGTCTTCAAGGCAGATAGTGTCAATCCTCCAGCTTTGTTCTTCAATAATGAGTTGGCTAGGGGTACCTGGATGGCTCAGTCAGTTAAGCATCCTGACTTCAGCTCAAGTCGTGATCTCATGGTTCATAAATTTGAGCCCCACATCTGACTCTGCTGTCAGCGCTGAGCCCACTTTGGATCCTCAGTCTCGCTCTCTCTGCCCATCCTATGCTCTCTCTCAAAAATAAATAATAAAAAAATAAGTATTTAAAAAATTAATGAGTTGGCTAATCTCCGTCTTTTGCCTTTCCATATAAACTTTAGAATCAGTTTTTCAAATCCACAAAATGACTTGTTGGGAATTTAATTGGGATTGCACTGAATATGTAGATCAAATAGATCACATTGGGAAGAACTGACATTTTGACAATATCGAGTCTTCCCATCCACAAACAGGGAATATGCACTTACTTTGTTCTCCTTTTATTTCTTTCATCAGAGTTTTATGGTTTTCCTCATAACAAATCTTGTACATATTTTGTTAGACTTGTACCTAAGTTTCATTTTGGGGATGTTAATGGTACCTGTGTAAATGGCAATATATTTTTAATTTCAAATTCCATTTGTTCATTGTTGGTATAGAGGAGAGGGAATGACTTTTGAACATTAACTTATATCCTGCAACCTTGCTGTGATCATTTGTTAGTTCCAACAGGTTTTTCTTCTTTTTTTTTTTTTTTTTAAGTTTATTTATTTATTTTGGCGGGGGGTGGGGGGGTGGGCGGTGCAGAGAGAGAGGGAGAGAGAGAATCCCAAGCAGGCTCCACACTGTCAGCAAGGAGCCTAGCCCAGCTCAGGGCTCAATTTTACTAACTGTGAGATTGTGACCTGAGCTGAAACCAACTGTTGGAGGCTTAATTGACTGAGCCACCCAGGTGCCATTCCCCAACCCCAACAGTTTTTTCTTTCTGATTCTTTCAGATTTTCTACAGAGGCAATCATGTCATCTGTGTACAGGTGTAGTTTTATTTCTTCCTTCCACATATATAGCTTTTATTTCCTTTTCTTATTTTCCTTACTGAATGAATTGCACTTCCAGTACAGTGTTGAAAAGCAGTGGTGAGATGGGACATCCTTGTTCTCGATCTCAGTGGGGAAGCTTCTAGTTTCTTGCTATTGACTATGATGTTGGCTATAGATTTTTGTAGATATTCTGTGTTAAGTTGAGGAAGCTCCTCTCTATTCCTAGTTTGCTGGGAGTTTTTTTTTTTTTTAATCATGAATGGATGTTAGATTTTGTCAAATGCTTTTTCTGTATCTTTTTATAACCATATGACTTTTCTTCTTTAGTCTGATGGATTGATTACATTAACTAATTTTCAAATGTTGAACCAGCCTTGCATACCTGGGATAAATCCCACTTGGTCATGTTGTATAATTCTTTTTATACATTGTTGGGTTCTATTTGCTAATATTTTACCTCTATGTTCATGAGCAATATTGGCCTGTAGTTCTCTTATAATATCTTTGTCTGATTTTGGTATTGGGGTAATATTGCCTCATAGAATGAGTTAGGAAGTGTTCCCCCTCCTTCCGTTTTCTGGAAGAGATTTGAGAGAATTGGTATATTTTCTTTCTTAAATGTTTGGTAGAATTACCAGTGAACCCATCTGGGCCAGCCTTGAATTTTTTAATTAAATTTTATTTTCCAAATAGGTAACATGGTTTAGAAGTCAGAATGATAAAAAAATTTTCACTGAAAAACTTGCTCCCACCTCTGTCCCATCCATTCTGTTCCCCCCACTATCCCAAAGGGTAATAGCTTTCTATATTTTCTACATATCTATCTCTCTTATACAAATACAAGCAAATACGAACTTGGGTTCTTATTCCACTTCCTGCCTGCATTGTTTTCTTACACTATAGGCCAGCTTGATATAGGGTTCTGCACTTGCTTGTTTCACTTAACAGTGTTGCCTGGAGATCTTTTCATAGCAGTACATAGGATTCTTACTCTTTTTTTAAGTTTGTTTATTTATTGAGAGAAATAGAAAGAGGGGGAGGGGCAAAGAGAGAGAGAGGGAGAGAGAATCCCAAGCAGGCTGTGCACTGATGCGAGGCTCGATCTCACAAACAGTGAGACCATGACCTAAGCCAAAATCAATAGTTGGACATTAACCAACTGAGCCATCCAGGTGCTCCTTATTCTTTTTTATTCTTTACTCATTATATGAGTATATTATAGTTCACTTAACAGATCTAAGAATTACTGTGAAATATCTCACATTTATAAAACGGTGGTTAGAATCATAATCTGAGTACCCATCATTAAACTTGCAAAAGCATTAACTCATTAATTTCTGCCATTTTTATTAAGTCCTTCCTTCTGTTTTCATTTCCTTCTGTTATCTGTAACTCTTTAAGGGTGCTTAATTCTTTTGTTTTCAGGTTTAAAAAAAAAAATTGGTATTTGTGTTTTAAGTTAAGAATTTTCCTCTGACAACTGCTTTAGCTATATCCCGTAGGTGCTGACATGGGGTGTTTTCTCTAATATATTTTCTGGAAAACCTGCAGTGTAATTTCTTTCCTCTTTGATTCCCTATTTTAAAAAAAAAAATTTTTTTTTTTAACGTTTATTTATTTTTGAGACAGAGAGAGACAGAGCATGAACAGGGGAGGGGCAGAGAGAGAGGGAGACACAGAATCTGAAACAGGCTCCAGGCTCTGAGCTGTCAGCACAGAGCCTGACGCGGAGCTCAAACTCACGGACTGTGAGATCATGACCTGAGCCGAAGTTGGACGCTTAACCCACCAAGCCACCCAGGCGCCCCTGATTCCCTATTTTTACATGACCATGTAAGAACAATATTCCTGAGTTCTTGTGTGTTCAAAAAAATAATAATTTGGAACCTGTATACTTACCTTTTTGGTCTGGGTGCCCCAAAGATTCTTTATTTTCCAGTAGTATTACTAGAATATATTTTGTAGTGTAAACATGGTGTGTTTTTTGTTCAAATGTAGATTTAAATTCTTATTTCAGAAACATTTCCCTGAATTATGTCTTTTTTTTTTTTAAGGTTTTTATTTTTAAGTAATCTCTGCATCCAACATGGGGCTGGAACTCACAGTCCTGAGATCAAGAGTTGCATGCTGCACCGACTGAGCCAGCCAGGAGTCCCTGAGTTATATCTTTAATAGTTATTGTATTTCATTGGTTTTGTTCTCTTCAGGGATTCCAGTGAAGCACTAGTTGGCTCTCCTTTTCCTGTTATCCATGGCTATGTTTTTTCTCCCTAATCCTTTTTCAAAATCATTATTGTTGAAGTATGATTGACATACAATGTTATATTAGCTGCAGGTGTACAACAGATTGAGTCAACAATTCTGTACATTATGCATTGGTCCCCATAAGTGTAGATACCATCTGTCACCATACGACGTTACTACAGTATTACTGGCTATATGCCCTATCTGTATTTTTCATCTCTGTGATTTACATATTTTATACTGGAAGTTTGTATCTCTTAATTCCCTTTATCTGTTTCACCCATCCTTTCACTACCTAATCTTTGTAACATGGCAGATCCCTGAAAGCATCAGAAAAGGAAAATGACTTTCTCAAGATGTATCTCATATTTTCCAGTAGGAACGGCAGTGCAGAGGCTCCACTGGACCCAGTTTAGCTTAACCTAGGAGAGAGCTTGCAGGCTATGAAGTCCCTGAGGCTCACCTGTGTGACTCAGACCTCTGCCTTCTGGATGGTTCCAGGTCCACCATTCTGTGGAGTTGGTGCATCCCCTTAGTATTGCAGTGGCAGTTGGTCGAGCCCTCATCCCACCTGCAGGGGGACACTGAGCACTGAGCACATCATATGTGTCTCTGAGGCATCACTTCTTGGCTTCTTGGCTTCTGTGGTGTTGTCAGGCTCCCTTGGGTCTCAAGACATGTGGCTCCTCTCTTCTCCCTGTCGTGCTGTGTCTGCCCAGACTCCGAATACATGCTCTTTCCCTTGATGCCCCAGAATCAGGCATTTGGGTGGTAGCAAACTTTAACTAAAGGTTAGAGGGATAGAGAGGAGTTATCCTAAAGAACAGAGCAAAAAACTTAAGATTGATTGTCAGACATTTCTGTTCTCTGAGTCTCTAGACCATTCCCCCTAAAGGGATGTTCTTACTCTCAGTTCCTTCTGGAGCCTCAGCCACCCATCAGCTTTCAGGCTGCTCCCTTCTTTCTTATCTTTTTATTAAAAATTGTTTTTCTTCTTTTTATTGTAAAGTATATATAACATAAAATTGACCATTTTAACTATTTTTAAGTGTACAATTTAGTGGCAGTAAGTACATTCACAGTATTGTATCTGTTCCAGCATGTTTTCTTCATGTGAAACAGAAACTGCATCCATTAAGCAGTGCCTCCCCATGCTTCCTCCTGTACTGTCTGTTCTTAGCAGCCTTGTTTTATTCCTGTTCATTCCCCCCTGTCCTGTTCATACTGAGCAGTGTAAGGCCTCATCGCCCACCCAGCTTGGTTCCAGCCTACCTGTTGATAGTATATCTGTGCCCACTTAAAAAAGAGAAAGAAAAAGACTGTTCTGGGGTTCCATCTGCAGCAACTCAAAGCATATTTTCTTCCTTCCTTCCTTCCTTCCTTCCTTCCTGTTATTTATTTATTTTGAGAGAGCACAAGCAGGGAAAGGGCAGAGGGAAGAAGAGACAAAATCTCAAGCAGACTCCTCACCATCAATGCAGAGCCCAATGTGGGACTCGAACTCACAAGCCCACTAGATCATGACCTGAGTGGAGATCGAGAGTCGGATGCTTAACTGACTACGCCATCCAGGTGCTCCTCAAACCACATTTTCAATGTTCTGCATTGAACTCACAAACTCTTATAGGAAATGATTAAATTCTCAAGCAAGGCCTCCTTCCCCACTAATCTCTATAAGCTGAAGGGGATCATAGAAAGATGTATTCTTCCAGACATGAATTATATATTCCCCTTAAGAAGCAGATACAGGGGCGCCTGGGTGGCGCAGTCGGTTAGGCGTCCGACTTCAGCCAGGTCACGATCTCGCGGTCCGTGAGTTCGAGCCCCGCGTCGGGCTCTGAGCTGATGGCTCAGAGCCTGGAGCCTGTTTCCGATTCTGTGTCTCCCTCTCTCTCTGCCCCTCCCCCGTTCATGCTCTGTCTCTCTCTGTCCCAAAAATAAATAAACGTTGAAAAAAAAAAATTAAAAAAAAAAAAAAAAAAAAGAAGCAGATACAGTGGTTTTAATTTATCAGTTTTCTCCGCCTCCCTCCACCCATCATATATGCTTATTTGTGTGTTATTTAGTTTAATGTTTTTTTTCCCCCATCAGGTTACACCTCCAGGAGGATTTACATTGTGTCTCTTGTTTTCTAGTTAAACATAGCACCTGGCACATAGCAGGCACCCAAAATATGTTAAATGAATGCACGAATGAATAGGTGGTTTATAAGAGACCCTTGGGGCCAGGGAGTCTGCAACATCACCATGTAACAACTTTTTATTTCTCCTGGGAAAGCAGATAGAAACAGCAGACTGCCTCTGCTATCTCTCAAGGATGGTAGGCCCAAGATCACATGTCCCTCTCCCAGATGATAAGCTACTTGTTACAGCAAAGAAACCAATGGTGTAAAATTCTCAAGTTTCCTGCTACAGTCCCCCTGTGTTCAGAACTTCTGCTGGCTTGCCTTCTACACTGCTGTTAATGAAAAGGAATGATCTTTCTCTTTGGTTAGTATTATGATTGGGTGTTAGCATAGGCCTGTGATTTCTGCCCCTAGGAATGGTGAGTAAAAAAGTGGTTAGAACTCCTCCTCTCTCTGAAATAATCGCCTGAGTTTATGAAGCCTAGCAGTAGTCAGAACAATACCTTCTATGTCCACCCTGATTATGCAGGCCATGGCAACTTGAGGGTCCAGAAGTCTTTGGCCCAGCAAAGGCTCTGCCTGAAGCTGGAGCTGGCAGCACAGTGTTTACTCTCTGGGCATTGCTTGGTGTGGACACTTGATCAAGAGTAAAAGACATTAAAACCCTGTGACAGGTTTCTGGCTCATGTGTTCCTGTAGTACTCATGTGATGAAAATGAAGTCAGTTCTGGCCAAGAGAGGAGCCTCTCCTGACTCGGAGAGGTTCTAAGGTGACAAAACTGATGAGCAAAATAGGTAAGTTTCCTATGTCTTTGGACGAGGAGTTAGTAAACACAGTGGAAGACATGACCCATTCAGGATAAAGACCAACATAAAATGCCTAGGGTTAGATGTAATTAGGGTTAGAGTGGATCCACGTAAAGGTGCCTACGAGAGACCACAACTAGTGAGTGAAAGGTTGGTGAGGGCAAGATTTTTATGTAGCCTCGAAGAGCCTTTCTATGGATTACTTACTAATTAAAAATGGGGAAATAGTAAATTACAGTGGAGAGACCTGGAGGTGCCCCCTTTATCAAGTGGTCAAAGTGAACATCCCCCATGATGGGATCATGCTGTGCCTCCCTGATTGCAGGAAGGACACAACACATCTGAGTGTCAAGAATGCTTAACCTGAATCTGATCAGGAGGAAACCTTAGCCAAACCCAAAGGGAAGGAAATTGTGGCCTGTGCTCTTGAAAACCATCAAGGCAGCGAAAGGCTGAGGAACTGCTTTAGATGAAAGGAGACCACAGAAACATGACACCCCAAGGCAGTGGTGGCCACAGGCTAGACCCTGAGTCAGGAGAAACATTGTTACTGTCAGGGCACCATTGGGACAATTATGGGACCTGGAAACCACAGACCTGCAAAGGATCCATAGATAGAATTCAGGGGATGATGCAGACGTGGGTGGGGGAAAAATTACATCTTTTTCACTAATCACTAACTGGAATTAATATCCCCCCCCCCCTTTTTTTTTTTTTTTTTTTTTTTTTTTTTTAATTTTTTTTCAACGTTTATTCATTTTTGGGACAGAGAGAGAGCATGAACAGGGGAGGGGCAGAGAGAGAGGGAGACACAGAATCGGAAACAGGCTCCAGACTCTGAGCCATCAGCCCAGAGCCTGATGCGGGGCTCGAACTCACGGACCGCGAGATCGTGACCTGGCTGAAGTCGGACGCCTAACCGACTGCGCCACCCAGGCGCCCCTCCCCCCCCCTTTTTTTGAAGATGTTTGCAGTTGTATCAGGTACAAATGGCATACAATGAGCTGCCGTAAGGATAAATAAATACAATTTTTTTGTTTAATGACAGGGAGGTAGCTGCTTCTCTCCTCACCTTAGGATGTCACCTTAAAAAATATCAGAGGCCTGACCATTTGGTCAGGAATTCGATAACCTGAGCTGGATTTTACAATGCAGGCCTTCTGGTCTTACAACTCTGTTCGTGGAGCTCTAAGAGCAATTCAGGAGTCTCTTATGAGGGGGACAGGAAACTTCCAGTTTATTCATTTGTCTCCTGAGGGGAGGAGAGAACATTTAAGTGTATAAAATTTAAGTATAAAATGTGTGAACTGCTCCCTAGGCTTTGTAGTGTCTCGTGATATACCTGCATGTGTGTGAGCTCACTGCCTTTTCAGTAATGGTATTTTCTCTCCTCTGTGTGGGTGTCCAGGGGTCTTGCTGTTGACAGGATTCTTTATTTCCCAACCACTACACGTATTTTAAAGTGTACAATTTGATGAGATTTGACATAGGTATGTACCTATGAAACCATTATCACAGTCAAGATAATGAACATATCCATCACCCCCCAATTACAAAGTTGCCTTTTGTAGTTTCCTTCCTTTTTAAACGTTGGCCACCAGCGACAATGACATTAGCAGAATCTAAGACTTGGTCACTAAAAGAAATTATGGGTGTTTTCATATCACAATAAAGATACCTCAGATTATCATTTATGCATAATGCTACTTAAACATTTGTTTAATAGTTTAATGATTGTATTTCAATCTAATTGGGATTTTTTGGGGGATAATCCTGTGTATCTTTAAGTCCTTTAAAAACACTATTCTGTCCTCTGAACTTTACCAGACAATCCAAGGGGTCATTGGCCTGAGCCAGGTTAAGCGCCCGTGCTCTAAGCAACAGAATAGCCCCATACATGAGCTCCTTGTGTTCTGGCCTATAGGGCCTCCTCTACAGGCCAGTCTGCATCTGGCTGCCCCAAAAGGAAGCCAACCAGCGGATGTGCAGTGAACTTCCCCAGTGCTTTTTATTGCCTCATTCTTAATGCAAACAAAGTTCACCAGAGAGGGGAGAGACTGCAACACAAAAGAGAAACTAAGCTAATAGCAAAAAAAAAAAAAAAAAAAAAAAAAAAAAAAAAAAGAAAGAAAGGAAGAAAGGCTTCAGAGGAAAACCATACAGGGAATATCAGGAAAAAAATTTTTTTTAAAATAAAGTTTATTCATTTATCATTGCTGAGAGAGAGCAGCCTGCACAACCAGGGGAGGGGCAGAGAGGGAGAAAGACACAGAATCTGAAGCAGGCTCCACGCTCTGAGCTGTCAGCACACAGCCTGACAGGGCTGGAACTCAGGAACCTCGAGATCATGACCTGAGCTGAAGTTGGATGCTTAACCAACTGAGCCACTCTGGCGCCCTGAAAAAAAAAAAAAAAAAGTATTTTTCAAGACTCTCTAATTGCTACCCTCAGTAATTAGATTCAGGAACATATTACATCCATAAGGGAAAGATGGAACATCAAACAATAAGAATGAATTCTCAGGAAATAAAGGCATTATTGGTTATATTAAAAATTTGAAGATCTGAAAAAAAAAAAAAATTTGAAGATCTGGAAAATAAAGGAACCCAGGAAAAAGCAAAACGAAGGAACAGAAAAGGTGAGATAGAGGGAATCTTACTGCTTTGCACAGAAAAGAAAAAGGGTACTTAGCGTTTGCTGACTAGTTCCAGGAGTTGGGGGTATGGTGTGTGCTGTGGGCTAGTATGGCAGATTGGCCTGACTTCTCATTCTACTCTTTATTCACACCCTTGCACTGTGGCTTTACATCACCTTCTGGAAGAGGCGGAATCTGTTTCCACTCACCTTTAACCTGTACCAGCCTTAGTGACTTGCTTTGTCCAGCAGAATGGCAGAAGTGATATGCCATATTGAAGCCCAGGCCTAAAGAGCATTTTGAACTCTCTCTTGGAGACTTGTCCGGCCATGATGAAAAAAAAAAGTCTAGGCGGGCCTGCTGGGGAATGACAGACCACATAGAACAGAGATGATCCATCCCAGCTGAGCCCATCTCAGGCCAGTCAGTTCCCATCAGAATTGGGAACTGGCATGAGGGAGCCCAAAGAAGATGAGAGCTGCCTAGTTAAGCCCGGTCCCAGATCACCAACCTGCAGAACTGTGAGCTAGATAAATGGTGGCTCAGTTACACTTGGGATAGCTTTTTTTTTTTTTTTTTAAGATTTTATTTTTAATCTTTATTTTAATCTCTACACCCAACATGGAGCTGGAACTCACAACCCTGAGATCAAGAGTCACACGATCCACAGACCGAGCCAACCAGGCACCCCTGAGATAGCTTTTTCACTCAGTAAAAGCCAGCTGAAACAACTGGCTCCCTCTGCCTCCTCATATAGGGTGCTTTCCTGTGTTTCACAGAGGCTGAAAGGTGGGGGAAAACACCTTCCAGATTCCTTTGCAGCTAGAGTTCATATAAAATGAGATCTGACAATGAGATGCCCCATCAGAGATTTGGGGGATAAAGGCTATCTCTCTAACCATAGCAAGGACACAGATATGTGAAGGCCTAAAGCCAGACTTGACATTCCTGCATCCACTTGACGTTGAGACAGAGCTGTGTGGAGCTGGGGCCTTCTCACTTCCAACTATGGTTATGGTAATGTGGTCTTGAGCTCTGGTACTCCTTTGGGAGCCTCCTGCTGCCTGCAGTCCTCCACCCCTGCCCCCCAACCACCAATTTTGAAACAAAGTAATTATCTGTATTATATTCCTTCCTGTGGGGTGGGGGGGGGGTTCGGGGAAAGAAACTGGCCTTGTTAAGGGTTGGTAAAGAGCACTGGATTATCACACCTGAAACCATCAATAAATGGCTGGTGGGGGTGTAAAGTGATGAACCACTTTGGAGAATTGCTTGGAAGCTTCTAATTAAGCTAAATATACCCTATTGCCCAGCAATTTTTAAATGAGTACATAACTTCACAAAAAGATTCATACATGAATGTTCATAGTAGCTTTATTACTATTAGCCCAGACCAGAGAAGCCCAAATATTCCATAGAAAATAGAATGAATAAACACATTGTGGTATATTCATATAATAGAATACTACTCAGCAACAAAAAGAACAAATTCCTGATACATGCAACAACATAGACTGACATCAAAAACATGTTGGGTAGGGGGGTGCCTGGGTGGCTCAGTCAGTTAAGCGTCTGACTTCGGCTCAGGTCATGATCTCACCGTTCATGGGGTTTGAGCCCCGCATCGGGCTCTGTGCTGATGGCTCAGAGCCTGGAGCCTGCTTCAGACTCTGTGTCCCTTTCTCTCCGCCCCTCCCCCACTCATGCTCTGTCTCTCTCTCTCTCTCTCTCTCAAAAACAAATAAACATTAAAAAAATTAACAAAACAAACAACAAAAAAACATGTTGGGTAGGGGAGTGCCTGGCTGGGTCAGTGGAGCATACAACGCTTGATCTCTGGGTCATAAGTTGGAGCACCTTGTTGGGGGTAAAGATTACTAAAAAAAAAAAAAAAAAAAAAAAAATGGGTGAAAGATGCCAGACACCAAACAGCATGTATTATTTGATTTCATTTGTATTAAAATCAGGAACAGGCAAAATAACTATGGTGATGGAATCAGAATAATGGACTGGGGTTAAGATTGATAAAGGAGTACAAGGGAATTTTCTGGAGAAATGGAAATATTGTAGATTTTGATCCAGTAATGGACTGGGGTTAAGATTGATAAAGGAGTGCAAGGGAACTTTCTGGAGAAATGGAAATATTGTAGATTTTGATCCAGATGCTGATTACACAGGTATTTACTTAGATAAAAATTAATCAAGTGGCACATTTAAGATTGATACATTTCACAGAAGGTAAATTATGTTTCAAGAAACAAAACCCTTGGGGCACCTGGGTGGCTCAGTCAGTTAAGCATCTGATTTTGGCTCAGGTCATGATCTCATGGTTCATGGGTTCGAGCCTTGTGTCAGACTCTGTGCTGCCAGCTCAGAGCCTGGAGCCTGTTTTGGATTCTGTGTCTCCCTCTCTCTCTGCCCCTTCTCTGCTCTCTCTCTCTCTCTCAAAACAAACAAACAAAAAACCCTTCTGCACAAAATAACTACAGTGGTTTCTGTTTTCTGCACTGAGTTCCAGATCCTAGGGGAGGGACCCTATGACAAGAGACCGCAAAAGGGGCTGAAAGCAAGCAAGGCACCAGCTGTGTGGCAGGAAGCTGGAGCCATGGAGGGATGTGGTCAGGGGGAAGGCTCCTGTATTGCGGGAGGCCTGTGAATTTTAGGAACTCTGGCAACTTGGAAGCTGTGTCTTGCCCATGTATTCATTTGCTTGTTTTCCCACAAATTTCAGTAAATGTCTGTTGCCAAGCAACTTACATCAGTGGTTCTCAGAAGGAAGGGTGAGACAGCAGTCCCTGAGTGGCAGGTGACCAGCAACACAATGCCCTCAGGCTGGTGAGGAGGCCGTGCTGACCATGGGGGCTAAGGCCTGGAGGAGCCCCCTGCAGGAGGGACTGACTCACAAGCTGACATGGACCAAGCCCTCTTCTGAGACCACTGAGAGGTAAGGTGAGCTTCTACCAGACCCTGTTATGTCCAGAGATCTCATGTGGTTGGTCAAGGCTTCCTCTGGAAGCCAGAGGACTCAGAGGCCCATTATTTTAGAAAAGAAAATACTAGAAGCTAGCAATTTTTCTTGAGTAGTAGCCTTATGAGTACAGATTTTGGTTTTCTTCATCAGGCATTTCTGGTTTTCCCCATATCATGTATACAAGCATATAATTTTCCTCCAGCTTTACTGAAAATAAATTAATTTTTTGGTAATGAAATTGGCAGTGTGAAAAATAAAATAGTTTAAATAATAACAGTTTAAAAACTTATCTGAAACAAGATTGTAAAGGCAGGGTTTATACTTTATTTTTCAGTCTTGGAGAGTTCCCTGAAGGGACTCAGACATGAGAACATTTCTGTTTTGGGGGCCCTCAGTCACTATTCTCTGGGTCTGACTGTGCTCTCTGGGGGGAAACGTGAGCTGGTGGTTGCTGAATCATCACATGTGAGTCACAGCCCTCCTTGGAGCACTGGCCTGGGGACTTGGGCCACCTGTTAGTTAGGTTATGAGCTTTAAAGGGGAGGAGTACTCCAAAGGCCCTCACTGGGGCGGGGGGGGGGGGTGGTACCTGGGATATAGATCACTCTCTTGCCCTTCCACTAATAAATAGACAGTGATCAATAAACTACTCATGGAGAGAGAGAGAGAGAGAGAGAGAGAGAGAGGAACATAGAAACAGACTTTTAACTATAGAGAACAAATTGCTGGTTACCAGAGGGAGGGGGGGATGGGCGATATAGGTAATGGGGATTAACAGCACACTGAGTAATGTATAGAAGTGTTGAATCACTACATTGTACACCTGAAGCTAATATAACACTGTATGTTAATGAACTGGAATTTAAATAAAAACTTAAAAAAAAAAAAAAGAACTCTACTCATGAAATAGGGCAGAATGCAGTCAACAGTAAGAGATAATTGATATAAATAGCCAGATAGGGGGGCGCCTGGGTGGCTCAGTCGGTTGAGCGTCCAACTTCAGCTCAGGTCACGATCTCCCGGTCCGCGAGTTCGAGCCCCGCCTCGGGCTCTGGGCTGATGGCTCAGAGCCTGGAGCCTGCTTCCGATTCTGTGTCTCCCTCTCTCTCTGCCCCTCCCCCGTTCATGGTGTGTCTCTCTCTCTGTCTCAAAAATAAATAAACGTTAAAAAAATTTTTATAAATAAATAAATAGCCAGATAGGGTCTAAATGATTTTAAATTTTATTTCATTTAAAATTTTTTCATTTTGAAATAATTTCAGACTTACAAAACAGTTGCAAAAATAATAAAATATTTACATCTTACATAGCCACAGTACGATGATCAAAACCAGAAATTTAATACAGATAGAATATTACTAACTAATCCAAGCCTTAGTAAAATTTCCTCAGTTATCCCACCAATGTCCTTTTTTCTTTTTTTTAATGTTTATTTATTTATTTTTGAGACAGAGCACAAGCAGGGGAGGGGCAGAGACAGGGAGACACAGAATCTGAAGCAGGCTCTAGGCTCTGAGCTATCAGCACAGAGCCCAACGTGGGACTCGAACCCACACACTGTGAGATGATCTGAGCCCAAGTCGGACGCTCTGGCTACCCAGGTGCCCCTTTTTTTTTTCTGTTTTGGGGTCTGATTCAGGATCCCACATTGCTTTCAGTTGTTACGTCTCTTTATTCTTGTTTAATCAGGAATAGTTCCTCAGTCTCTCCCTGTCTTTCCATGGCCTTGACATTTTTGGAGAGTTATTGTGTAGATCACTAGTGATAGAAACGCACAGTATCTGTGCTGTACAACATGACAGCTATTAGCCATACAAAAATAGCATTTGAAATGTGGCTAGTGGGGCTGAGGAACTGAGTTTTACATTTTATTTAATTTGTAGGAAATGGCTACTGTGCAAAATGGCTAATGTATTGAACTGGACAAATGTTGAATGTCCCTCATTTGGGGTTTGTTTGACATTTCTTTGTGATTGGCTTCGGATTATGAATTTTGGCAAGCATATCATAGATGAGATGATGTGGGACCCAGATAAAAGGTGGAAGAAGACTACCTAGACCAGGATTTTCATTGTGGTAACATATACATAACATAAAATTTACCATTTTAACCATTTTTAAGTGTACAATTCATTGGCAGTAAGTACATTCACATAGTTGTGCATCCATCACTACCATCCATCTCCAGAACTTTTTCATCTCCCCCAACTGAAACTCTCTACCCATTGAACACTAACTCTTCATTCTCCATTGCCCCAAGCTCCTAGAAACGACTACTCTACTTTCTGGCACTATGAGTTTGACTATCCTAGATACCTCACGTGTGTGGAATCATACAATATTTGTCATTTCGTGACTGGCTTATTTAACTTAGCATAATGTTTTCGAAGTTCATCCATGTTATAGTATGTGTTAGAATTTCCTTCCGTTTTAAGGATGAGTACTATTCTGTTATATGTACATACCACATTTTGTTTATCCATTCATCCATCAGTAGACATTTGGGTTGCTTCTACCTTTTGGTTATGGATGTGTGTATACATATATGCTTCATTTCTTTGGTATGTATCCAGAAGTAGACTTGCTGGATCATGTCGTAATTCTATTTTTGAATTTTCGAGGAGCTGCCATACTGTTTTCCACAGCAGCTGTACCATTTCACATTCCCACCAGTAATGTACAAGGGTTCCCATTTCTCCATATCCTTGCCAACACTTGTCATTTTCCATTTGTTTGTCTTATAATAGCCATCCTAAACATTTATATCTGCTATAAACCAAAGGTTTATGTTTCTTCCCATTCATATTTTGAAACCTAATCTCCAGTGTGATGGTATTTGGAGGTGGTATCTTTGGGAGGTGATTTGGGCCATAAGGGTGAAGCACTCACGAATAGAATTAGTGCTCTTTTAAAAGGGACCCCAGAGAGCTCCCTTGCCCCTTCCAACATGTGAGGACACAACAAGAAGATTGTCTGTGAAGCAGCAAATGGGCCCTTATCAGACACTAAATGTGCTGGCACCTTGATCTCGTACTTCCCAGCCTCCAGAACTGAGACATAAATGTTTGTTGTGAGCCATCCAGTGTATGGTATTTTTGTTATAGCAGCCCAAAGGACCAAGATAATACCTCATTGTGTTTTTGAGGAAGCTGTATTATTTTTTTTTTTTTAATGTCCTGGGATGTCCAGACAAATGTAGAGACAGGGATGCAACTGCATTTGGAAGCCAGTCACCACACTTCCAATGTTGTTCCTGCAAGAATTAGATATGAGATCATGGATTTGGAGTAGGTAGCAGGCAGGAGTAATTCTTGAACCAATCGGCATTCACTCTGCCTTGGCTAAACAAAGCAGAGCTGGCTTTATTACAGTTAGTTGAGTTCAGATGTGACATTAACAACATTTTTGTAAATGCTGAATGTTGTGAAATATCCCAATAAAGTAATAAAATCTCATCTGAAAGTGTTCAGGCATTTTCCCGTGATCTAGTTTGGGAGGACTGGCTTTGGAGACAGGTATGTACTCAGGCATTTCCGTGTGATCTCGGCCAAACCTCTTAACTCCTCAGTTGTCATTCTTTCATTTTCAAGTTGTAGTATAAAGCGTAACAATCCTAAGTGTACAGCTGATGAAGTTTTGTATATGCACAAACCCATGTACCCACCACTCACATCAAGATACAGAAGTTTCCATCCCCTGCAAGGGTTCCCATGTACCCCACCACAGAAGGAACCAGTGAATGATTTCTATTTATGTAGATGAGATTTGCCTGTTTTTGAACCTTGCTTTACCTTGCAACTGGAGGAACAGATAGCATGTACTCTTTGTGCTTAGTTAGCCATGGTGCCCATTTATCCTGGTGAGATTCATCCATGTTATGTGTATTAACCGATCGCTCTTTTTCACTGCTGTATACTATTCCATAATGTGAGCACACCACAGTTTGTTTCCTCATTCTCCTGCTGATGGACCTTTGGGTTGTTTTCAGAGTTTGCCTATTGTGAACAAAACCACTAGGAACATTAGCTATTGTGCATGTTTTAAAAATTTTTTATTTTTTTGTGTTTATTTTTGAGAGAGAGAGGGACAGAGTATGAACAAGGGAAGGGCAGAGAGAGAGGGAGACACAGAATCTGAAGCAGGCTCCAGGCTCTGAGCTGTCAACACAGAGCCGGGTGGGAGGCTCAAACCCACAAACTATGAGATCATTATCATGACCGGATCCAAGTCGGATGCTCAACCTACTGAGCCACCCAGGTGTCCTATATTGTGCATGGTTTTAGATGGACACACAGCCAGGAGTGGTGGCTGGGTGATAGGGTTGGCATGTTTCACTTTAGTAAGAACTGCCAAACATTTTCTGAAATCTTTTAATCGCTCTTTAAAACAGGAAAAATAAATCTCTGCCCGGTTATTGTGAGAGTATTTAGTGGACTCTTAAGGTATAAGGCTTCAAGCCTGTACCTGGAGCACAGTGGGGGCTCAATAATTGCTGGCCTCTACCGGAAGCAGAGGAAGGGTCAGGCAGTTGGCGAGCACTGTGGGGAGGTACCTGCCCCAGACCCTTGGGCAGAGGCCTTTCCCACACAGCAGTCAAGAACCACACCCAGAAGGCTGGGCAAGCCCACAGTGGCGCCCCTGCCCTGCTCCCACCTACCCAGCCTCCGTCCACCGTGATCCTGCTTCCTCAGGCCCAGCATTGGCGTCGCGCCCGTGCGAACTTTGGTGTCACCCGATATTTATTGAGCACGAACTGTGTGCCAGGCCCTGGGCGCCCAGGTGCAAACGACATAAAGATCTTCACTCCTCAAATTACTGGGTAGGAGGAGTAGGAAGCATGGGGACCACTGACTCCGAGATCAGCCATCCACTTGGATTCTGGCCAGACTCTGGATTTCTCCTAGAAGTTGCCCGAGACAAACACGGAAAGAAAATAATTTTATCTTTTGCGCCCCAGCAGGAACCTAGGTCGGTCCGGTGCACCCGTCCGACAAGTCCAGGCCCCCAAGCCAAGGCCAAGCACCCACCCCCGCCGCCCAGGGGCTCTGGCTGGCCGCGAAGCCCCGCCCCGTCGTTGGCCAATGGCCGCGCGGTCCCGCCCCTCCCCACCCTCCCCCTCCCCTGTAGGGGAGGGTTCCGGACTGTCCCCGGAGGTAGGCCTGTCGGCGGGTGGTGGCAACCCGAGGTAAGATAGCCTCCCCGGGCGCTCGGTCCCGTCGGCTCAGGACGCGCGGACGCCTCCCCGGAAGGTGGCCAGCGGCGGCAGAAGCCGAGTGGGACTCGGAGTGCGCCCGGGCGCACGGGGTCTGGGGCGCACGGGGTTCCGGGGACAGGTCTGGCCGCGCGGGTCTGGGGAAGGGCTGGTTCTAAGGGCACACGCGGTTCACGGCAGCGAGGGCTCCACGAGCCTCAGCCAGCACCCGGGGTGGCGCCGGGCGTCTGCTGGCACTGGAGGGGAGGTTGGGCCGGAAGGAGGCAGGCACAGGCAGCTGAGGTCCTCCAGCCGCACCGGCAGGCCGAGGGTGACCCTGGGACGAGGCCTAGCCGGGATGGGCCAACCTCCCCGAGCCGCGCCTAGGGGCCAGGGCCGCCGCCCTCCCCGAGATCTTTACAGTTCTCGGTGATGACACCTGCTCAGAACAGCCTCTCATCCTCCGCGGGCCTGGTCCCATCCAGGAATCCTAGCCAAAGCAGTGAGGCCTCGCCCCTCTGGGCCCGAAGATTATTTCTTTCCGGGACGCACTCAGAGCCTCCGAGGCTGTCGGGTAGGAAATTCTCCTTGCAACGTTGGTCCGCCCTTCTTCTCTGAGACCACAAGGAGGTGCTAAGAAAACATTGAAAAAACAAAACAAAACAACCCACCACAACAACACAGCAAACAACCACGTTCTCCTGCACGCTGCGGAGCCTCAATAACTTCTAGAAGGATAGTCAGTTACCTGAGAACTGTGACTGCTGTAGAGGGCAGGTTAGAATGCTCTCAGCCTTGTCGGAACGATGTCCATTTCGCACAAGACAAGGACTAAATATTGCAGTCTCCCAGGGGCACCCTCACCCAGACAGTGGCCTTGGTCCCTTTAGTACTGTGAGTCTCACTTGCTGCAGCTGCCCCCATGTTCTGCAAGATGCGTGGTGAGCTGCAAGGAGGCAACAAGTCCTGGGTTCAAATCCTGTCAGGATCACCGGTCTGCTTGTGCAACCTGGCATCATTTCTCCTCTCCTAAATGAAAGAAACCCAGGATGTGCTGCCTAAGTGGACCATCAATATGTGAACAAATGTGGGCTTCCTTTCTTTTTGGTTGGAGCATGTTATATTTCCATACTCCCCAAACTGTGTTACTAAGGGCTGAGGCTCAGGTGCAGAAGAATGTGTTACCTGATTCTGTCCTGGTACCTCCCTGGATGCCATGGGAAAGAAGGAGAAAAGGGTCATTTCGTCACCATAGAGTTGTTCTTTGCTCATCTCCTGAAGGCTCAGACGACTCCCACCCCACCACCTCCTTGATCCTCTTGACCTCTGTCATTAACACTTGCCCCACCAGGAATGTAGCACCTGGTGGCTGACGAAGGGAGGCAGGCAACATGAGGCTCTGAGGCCGGTAGACAGGACTGTCGCCCCATTTCCCATGTGGTGAGGGACTGGCAGCTCAGCTGTGCTCTGCAGCACTGCCTCCTAGAGTCCCACCCAAGACTGACACCACCTGGCCCTCCCTTTTCTGATCCCTTCCTTCCCAGAAAATCCACTTGGACATCTAGTAGCCTCTCAAGCTTTTTCAGAATGGATCTTTGGAGTCCTCTCTGTGCCACAACTTGCCCACCAGATTTTCTGGCTTGGAAAATGGCACCATCCATGCACCTAGTGCCTGAGGAATCATCCTTGATTCTTCTCCCTTCTTCACCTCCCACATACACAACACACTAAGAATCCAGCCACCTCTCACCACCTCCATGGTTGGCATTCTGGCCGTACCCTTCACGTGGCTCCCTGCTTTAGCCTCCTGATTTGTCTTCTTGCTTCCATCCTGGTCCCTCCACAGTCTAGCTCCTCACAACTACCAGGGAGGTCTTTAACATAAGTCAAATCCTCTCCCTTCCTTGCTCAGAAGCCTTCTATGGCTCCCCATTTCACACTAGAGAGAAAAAAGTAAACCCAAAACTCAAAGTCTTTTCCTGCAATGCCCCCATAAGCTACCACTCCCAACCTCCTTGACCTTGATCTCAGCCCCTCCCCTAGTTTTTTAAACCTGGACCACCCGGAACGGATTTCTGTGCTTTAAACGTGCCAAGCTTGTTTCCACCTGAGTCCAGAATGGCTCATCTCAAATGTCATTAATCCAGAAAGACTTCCTGACCAACTCTGCCTAGGCAGCATGCCCTTCTACAGGAGTCCTGTCTTCTTATCCTGCTTTATTTTCTTTATAACCTTGATTATTGTTTGGAATTTTTATTTATATGTATATTTACTGATTTGTCATCTGTCCCACCTCAATAGAATATAAATTGGATGATGGCAGAGATCTTATCCCTCTTACTCCCTACAGCTCTCCCTGAGGGGGGAAGCAGGTAAGAAATTTGCAGACAGCCCCATCTATAATTGCAAATTGTGGTAAGTGCTACTTAAGGCAATTGCTTGTAATTGAGGCGCTTGTAAATGTCAAGTTTACTAGGTTGAACTATTGTGTTGTCAAAATAAGCTCTCTGAGCCATTTTAGGGGTGAAGACAAGCCTGGAAAAGACTGGTAATTTGCCCCAGATCACACATAGTGATTGGAACTCAGCCTCCTACCCTAAGAACATGTATGTGGCAAGCTTTAATGGTGGGCCTGCAATCATGTTCTGGAAAGAAACTGATCCTGGAGCCTGATAATTTTCCACTAACTAGCAAGCCCTTATTCTTGGTACTTCATTTTCTTCACCTTTAAAGTAGGATGATCTTATTATTATCCTTTTGGGCTTTTTTTCTCCCTAGTACACCCCAAAGAAGTAGCACTTCTTGCTTTCAGCAACGAGGGGCACATACAGACCTTAGGACAATGGCAAGGAGTCAGAACTCTCCGCAATACCAACCAACCTACAAGACAGAAATGGGGCCTAGATCTTCTGGATCTTATTTCTTTTGTTCATCAATTCATTTTTTATTTTTTGAGGGCCTCTGGACTTGGGCAGTAATAAAATTGGATGATTAAAGAAAGCAAAACATTCCAAAGAGTTGAGAAAGAAAGAAGTAATTGCCTTTTGTCCGATCCCACTCCCAACTCTGTTGCCATATGTGGTGTGTTTTCTTCCAGTCTTTTTTCCCCTCTCAGCCCATCCTTTTTTGGGCCAGTGCCCTCTGTCACTTCAGAACCTGGACAGCGATGACGTTTGCTGAGGACAAGACTTACGAGTATATCCGCCACCATTACAGCAATTTTGGTCATATTCATGTTCTGGAGATTCTGCCTTATCTGTCCTGCCTCACAATAAGTGACCAGGTGAGCTGGGGCATGACAGCCAGCCACTGACTTGGGGCAGGCTGGGGGTTCAGAGCTTCACCCAAAGCCAGGGCCAACTCCTTTCTTCTTGGTTATTGTCTGCATCCTGCTTCCTGACCTTGACGCTTCTCTAACTTGCTGAATCAAGTGTGGGTCAGGATGGCCTTTCCAACATGGCTGAGCGCCCTCTCGCGTCCATTTGGTGTAGTGCTAAAAAATATGGTGCCAGCTGCCTGAGATTTCTGGGCTTCAATCCCCGTTCTGCTTCAGTGGGAACCTTCCTTTTCTTCGGTCTGTCTTGTTATTACTCCTCCTCAGTTTTGACTCCGTTCTCCTTGTCATGGAGCTCTGTCCTGGCAGGGAGTCCAGGGCTCAGTTTTGAGAGTTCATGGGAGCCAGACCGCCCTCATCTGTTAGAACTGGCTGTGGCCCCAAGTGAAGCGGGGCCAGCCGCCTCCCAGTTTCAGCTGCTCCCAGATGGCCCGGGCCCTCTGCTGCCTCAACGCAGCTGAGGTGGCAGTGGTGAGGTGGCCGTAGCAGTGGAGCAGGCCTGTGGCTGACAAGGTCTGCCCCTGCCCTCCTGCCTTTCATTTGGGGGCTTGTGGGGATGCCTTGTGACCAGTTCTGCAGTAAATGTTTTCTGTGGCTTTTCGTTTCTGCTGTCTGGTTGCTTGTCTGAATGTGGGAATTCAGTCTGTATGTGAGATTTAAAACCTTTGCCGCCCCGAGATTCCCCATCCTCCTGATTCTTAGGTCAGCTGCCTCTCTTCTCCTTTTGCCTCCTTTCATCTCCTGTTCCCTATGCACCCTTTTCCTCCTCTGCTAATCCAAACCCTTTCTTTTTGCTTTGGGGGCTGCATAAACTGAGGAACTGCCAGGTTCCTCACCAGTAGAGTAGGGGTCATGGCATTAAGATAATTCACACACAGCCCTGAGCTCAGAGCGTGGCACACACTAAAAGCCTACTTCCTGGAGGCTGCCTTTACACTTGGGCCCAGACACTGGCCTTGTCCTGGGCTCTGACCTGGTTTCGCATGGCTGCCACACTCTTGTGGCTACTTGGTGTCTCTCTCTGCAGCTGTCCCTGAGTGGGGAAGGGTCCAGGGCCACCTGGCTTGAACAGGGCATCTGGCTGTGTTCCAGGACCGACTGCGGGCCTACTACCAGCTCTGGGGGAACCAGGGCACCCTCTGGGAGCTCTTCAACAGCCTTCGGCGGCGGACTGGCTGGGTGGAATCCTTCATCAAGGCCCTGAGGATCTGTGAGCTGGCTGGTCTTGCTGACGAAGTGGCCTCTGTCTACCAGAGCAACCTGCCCGGTGAGCTTCTTGCCCTGGCCCTCCTCATGGAACCCCTGTCGTTCCCCTGGCCTCCACTCTGTCTGTCCCCTCACCCCTGTACCTCCTGCCTTCCACTGTCCCCTTCCCTCCCATCACTCCTGGGCAGTGGACAAACCTGGGTGTCAATCCCAGCTTAGCCTCTTGTTAGTCATGTCCCTTTGGTGAAGTGCCTTAATTTCCCTAAGCCTCAGTCTTCTTCTCTGTAAAATGGGGTTAATGGCCAGACATCTACGTCATAGGGCTGTGGTGGATACCATGGGACAGTGGGTGGCATGTTGAGTGCTTAGCTGGGACTGGGTGCCTCCTGTGTGCTCAGCAAGTGGGCCTTCTAATTTGTGTGGCTGTGACATTTGCCTCCCATTCTTTCCCACTTCCTGTCTTCTCCCTCAGTTCACCTTCCCTCTCTCCATTCCTCTCTTCTCTTCCTCCGCTTCATGTCTCCTCTTTCTCCCTCATGGGTTCCTTCTTCCTTTCCCTCATCTCTTCCTCTCCCCCTAGCACCCCTGGAGCCTTCTAGGTCCCCCACTCCAGCTGCCCAGTTACTCCTCAGCTCCCTTTCAATGCTCCCTGCCAGGTTGAGTGCCCAGAGGGATCTGGTCAGGTCAGGTCTGAGGGGACAAGATAGGAAGAAAACTCAAGCCAGCCCTATGTATGTTTTAGACTAGAGACGACTCCTGAGACACTGCTCAGATTTAAAGCCTTAGAACAGCTCTACTCCCCCCCCTCCCCCCACCATTTGCTTTCTTTTTTTCCTCCCTTCTTTCTGAGGAAAGAGCATCAGGTCAGGGGTTAGTTAGGGGTGACAACCGCCTACAAGGAGGAGAAGAAAGCCACTGGGTTCCAGAGTGCTGAGGGACAGAGAAGTGGTGACTGCTGACCCAGTCTGGGTTGTGAGAGGCCTGTGAGGTGCCCCGCATGCTCCCCACCCCCATTCCTTTCTCTTCTACCCTTCTACTCCTTCTACCTCTTCTTGTCTTTGTCCTCCCTACCTCCTCTCTCCTTCCTGCCTCCCACTCAGTGAATCTTGTCTCTTCTAAGGAGTACATCCCACCTCAGGACAGCTTTTGGAGCTGTGGGGGGCCTATAGTCATGGCTCTGGGGGTCCAGGAGCATCCAGGCCTCTCCTGTCACTGGGAGTTCCTCTGACTCCTCCTTGACATCATTGTATCTTTGTCTTCCAGGGGTCCCGAAGAACTGCCCCCCAGCCCCACTGGAGCCACAGTTAGCTCCTGCTGAGGTTCCAGGGCCCTCCACACCTGCCGTGGCCCCCAGCGCCCCCCACAACGGCTACAGAGAGGAGGAGCCAAGTTTCCCCATGCCTGTCCAGGACACTGAGCCACCAGGGTCCCTAGGAGAGGTGTGTTCTCACGCCTAGTCTGGACCCCTGCTTTTGTGTTCCTGTCTGCCCAGCCTCTAGAAGCTCTCTTCTGCCCCCACCACAAGTCATGCCTAACCTCTGCTCAGAACCTAAGGGCTCCCCCAATGGAGATATGCCCCAAACCAGCTCTCAGACTGCTGACTAGGGCTTCACCCTATGGCAACCCCCAACCTGCTTATCAACCAGCTGTGAGGTCACAGTATGGAGGTCTTTGAAGTGGTCCGTGTGAGATGTTGAGCTGGACCGAAGGACCGGAGAATGACCACTGGAGGAGTACTGGGGAAAGAGGAGGTGATGGGGTAGAGGGTAGATGGAGTAATTATTGCCAGTAAAGTCAAGTTCAGGGCGAAAATTACTGATTCTATTGAGATGTGATGAGCAGGCAGCAGGGTGTTCAGGAGACACCAGACCATGGACTTGAAGCCCAAGAAAGGGGTCTGTGCAGTAGCCTCAGAGAGGGGGACATTTGATAGGGCCAGGCAGATGAACAGAGACTCCCCATGGGATGGTGTGTGTTCTCTGTAAGGTACGTTCCTGTGGACAGAGGGTCTGGCAATGATCAAAGCCGGGGCGAGGGGCTTCCCTGGTTTCTGTGCTCCATGGCACAGGCTGAGGCCAGTGGGAGATGCCTGCTCCTGGGAGAAGCAGCTGCCTCATTTCCATTTTCCCTCTTGCAGAGTTCAAAGAAAGTCCCACAGACACCCAGTTCTGGGACTGTCCTGAGGAGGCCAGCTGGCCCCCTGGAGCCCTCCTCTGACATGGCAGCCCTCAGCCCTCTGACCTCCAGTGGGCGTCAGGAGCAGGACACAGAACCAGGCAGTGCCCACATAGCAGGTACGTATGTGACCTGGAGCCATAGGACCTCTCGGACCTCCCAGAGGGTGAAGACTAGGGTTGCCCCTCTGGCTTCCTTGGACAGGAGGCGAGGGTGGGAATAAAGGGAGTTTACCTCAGGAGCAACCCAATTCCTTGAGGGTGTATTAGTATTTTCTACGTAACAACCCATTCCAACATTTAGTAGCCTAAAATAGGACTATTTAGCTCGTGATTCTGTGGGTCAGCAATTTGGGCTGGCTCAGGGTAGTTCTTTGGATCTTGGCTGGATTCCCTCTTTCGTACACACCCGTGTACGCACTGCTTACTTACGCCTGTTGGCGGGGTGGGGGGGGGGGGGGCACCTTGGTTCTCTTCAGTGAGTCCTCATCTTTCACCAGACAAGTCTGTTTCCTGGCAGCTGAGCAGAATTCTGAGAGAGCAGACTCCTGGGGCAAAGGCTCAAAACTGGCAGTCTTCCCTCCTGCCTCATTCTGTGGCCCAAACAAGTCCCGGGGCCAGCCCAGAGTCAAGGAGTAGGGAACAGACTCTGTCTCTAGATGAGAGGACTGACAGTCACATTGCAGAGGATGTGGATACAGGCAGGGGAAGAGCATTAGGGCCATTTGTGGATTTTGCTGAGGGGACCCTGTGGGGTTCACCAGGACCTGGAGGACAGTGTGGAAGAGCTGGGCTACTTATTGGCAGGGGCCCTTAGAGCCCTTAGGCGCTGCCCTACCCCTAGTGGGGCTCTAGCTCCCAATGAATCACTAAAACTTCTCAGCCCCCAGAGGAAGTATGATTTTCATCAGTTAAGGGCCTGGGCCCCAAAACCAGATCTCAGTTCCCACCCTCGGGAATATAGAGCTGTCCACTCTGACTTCCCAGGATGGCATCTCTCTGCTCCGTTGTTTCCTAAACTGTATTCCATGTAACACTATAGCCTGACCAGCCTTTGGTGCCCCTGGGACAGCCACAAGGCACCTGAACAGTTAAAGGCTCTGAGAAGCCATCTTAGTGCCCTCCACTCCTTTCACCCCAGAACTCTTCCCCAAGCACCCATTTATACTTTGCAATGTCAGCTTGCCATGGGACACCTTTCAGGAAATGCTGCTGTGGACCAGGGAGGCAGAGGGCACTTAGATTTCAATACATGCGTGGATACAGGTCCCATGAGGTTCTGTGGTGTCAGATTTTGGTGGGCGTGGGGTGGTACATCAGAATTACTTCTGGCCTTTGTCAGCCATAGGGCCTGGCATGTGTATTCTCAGAGTACCATGGGGGATCTGGATATAAATGCCTATATGGACTGTTACCACCTGCTGAGCCATCGTGCTGCCCTTTGCCATGATCCAGGGTGGCTCCTACTGGTGGGGGAGGGGAAGGTGGCAGAGGGAGGAGCATCCAGAATTCCACCAAGCTAATGAGCAGACACAGGAGGAAAGGGGGGTGTCCCAGGCAGGAGAAGAAAGAGGAGAGGATAATTAATGATCTTCAAGCTCCTAGATGCTGTAAAGGGGAGGAACCATTTCATTCATTCATGAGAGAACAGACTTGACTTTAGGTCAAGGACTAAGGCTAGATAGGGCTGAGGATGCGCCTGCAGCTGTTGGACCTCGGGGCCTGGGAGCAGTGACCAAAGGGACTGTGGAGACTCCATGGGAGGATGTTGGGAGGCCTGGGTGCAGTAGGGACTTGAGCTGGGGAACTGAGACCCTTCTTCAGCTCTCTGATCCCAGGTGACTGTGCTTTTAGGGTAACAGTCCTGTGGGTTTGTGTTTTCCCTTTTATTTTACCACCTGCAGGCATGGCCTCCAGCCTCACATCACCCCGTGGGCCTGTGTCTCCATCTGTCTCCTTCCAGCCACTGACCCGTTCCATCCCCAGGGCAAGCCGCTTGCCAGGACCCTCAGTATCAGCTCCGCCTACTGGCATCTCCTCCTCTTCCCCTGGCTTGGCCTCTTCAGGGGGTGCTGGTGACCATGGTGAGGCTACCATCTGCCCTGGGGCTGGGGTGTTGGCCAGCTCATTGACCACCAGCATGGCACCCTCCAAAGTGCCTACCAACTCAGCATTTGATAGAATGATGCCTTCCAAGTTGCCTGCCAGCTCGAAACCCTCCGGTACAATGTCTACTAACGTGCTCACTAGTCTACCGCCATCCAAACTGCCTATCAACTCCACACGTGCTGGCACAGTGGCACCCAAGGTGCCTACTGGCTTGGTGCCTGACCACAGGATGTCCACAAGCACAGCGCCCAGCAAGGTGCCTGCCAACACAGTGCCCCCCGTCAGGAGCAGCATATCCTCAGGGGTGAGTCTTTGCCCTTCTACCAGTGATCCAGGCTTTTCCCCCGAGCCCTATCCTTGGACCCTTTCCAGTCTCCATTCTGTCTCCAGCCTGGGCTGTGCCAGGGCTTCTTTTCAAGGGTATAGGGATAGCTGAGATCCGGCCTCTTCTGGACCCCACACCAAATCCTTTAGAGTACTAATAATCATTAGAGCTCTTGAGTGTGGATTCCTAGGAGGGGTGGGTGTGGCGGCCATCCCCACTGGTCATGTGCATCAACCCGTTTAGAGCTCAAAGCCGTATATTAGGCCTAGCAGCACCATTTTGCAGATGAGGGAACTGTGAGGGATAGAGCTGGATGGCCTGTCTGCCTCAATGTCTTGCTCTTCACCCCCAGGATATCCAGTCTGCTTCTCCATTATCAGGGCTTTGTAGATAGCAGTCTCAGCCTGAGACAGCCACACTGACCCAACAGCCCCCCACAGCTGCCCGTTCTGGACCAGCACATCTAGTCCTGCTCCTGTTGTCTGCCTGGAAGAACCAAGTCCAAGGGACCCGTTAGGCACATGGCCAAGCCTCTGACCCTGTGGCTGCTCCATGGCCTCAGCCCTGGCAGAATGTTGAAGTAGGATGGGGCCACAACTGCCAAGGGCTCTAGGAGGGCGGGGGTGAGCTCACAAGCAGGCCGGTGAGTAGGGAGAGGGGTACCTTGGAGAAAGTTACCACTGACACCACTGCAGAGGCTTGGACACCTTCTCTCTCAGTGCCCTCCTGCACCATCATTGGGTTGAGTCTCCAAGAGAGGGTGGCTTCCTCCCATACTGTGGGCTGGGAATTGGAGGGTTGAGATGCTAGTTCATGTATTGGCTGGGAATGGGGCCACCCATTTGGGTGTCCGGCCATCCCCAGTCCCTTCCAGCCCTTCCTTTCTTTCTCAGGAGACTCCTCCAGTGGCTCCAGAGCCCACAGGCACCTCCACCAGAGACAGCTTGCCCGAGCCAGACCACAACTCTGCCACCTGGGGCTCCGAGTTGGAGCTGAGCAAGCCTGGCCGGCTGGTCTCCCACATGGACAGTGAGCCGTTCTCAGGCTGCTCTGCGGACCTGGCCCTCAGCTGCAGCAAGTCCTTGGGCGCAGGGCCTGACAACGCCCCAGAGGAGAATGAGTACCAGTCAGTGGATTCCATTAGGATCCAAGTGGCCCAGGATCCCAGCATTGACCTGGTAGAGAGTAGTCCCGGGCCTCCTGCTGCCCCACAGCCCTCAGTCAAGGACAAGTTTGTCCCGGCCAGATTCTATGCTCCATGGCTTGGGGCAGCTGCAGCTGGGGCTCTCTTCGCCATGCTCTTGGCTGTGCTGTATAGGCGGCGCCTGTGAAGCCCCTAGGGCCTCCCTGTCCCGAGTCTGCTCCCTTCCCTGTAGGACATCTAGCCCAAGCACGGACTGTGCTATCTCCCCGTCTTGTCCCTTTCATGGGGCTCGTGGAGCCTGGGCCTGAGGAGAGCCGGGTGGGGGGGGGGGGGGGTTGCACAGACTGAGTGCAGACCAGATTTCTGTCCCAGCCCGTGCACTCCACATGTACTCCAGACTTCACACAACCCACAATCTGGTCTGTGGCCTTTATTCTCTGGAGGAGGTGAGGTACCCCCATCCAGACCCTGTTTGCTCAAGTCCACAGATGAGGTGGTGCTGCTAGATCATGCAGGGGGTCAGAACCCTCCCCCTCCCCCCCATCCTGCCCTGGTGCCTGGTGGCCAGCAGATGTGCAGGGTGGGGGATCCCACAGGACCTTGCTCCAGACCCTAAAAGCCCCAGGAACCTAAGGGTGATCCATTTCCAGGGACCTGGCTGCTTGAGGTCCCCCAAGAAGCGAGGGAAGTCCAGAGGTTCCCCTGGACCCCTAGGGAACCTAAGGCAGCTGCTAGGCCTGAGGACTGTCTCTGAAGCCCCTCTCCAGTCTCCTCACCCCCATTTTCCCTTTCCCTCCCTCTGGTCTCCGTGGTCTTTAGCTTGGTGGTGGTGGGGAGGGGGGTTTGGGAAGGAGAGACCTGCCAGGGTAAGCTCAGGCCAAGGTTTGGATTTCAGCTCCACCCCTTCCTGGGCTGTGTGGCCTTGACAAGATGATCAGACTTCTCTGGTCTTGCTTCCCCACATGGCCAGTGAGTATCATGGCTCATTTCCACTGGGCTCTTCTGAGATTAAAGCACACAAGTGTTTGTCAAGTGCCTGCATTCCCCAGAGTAGGTGACTGCTGATAGCTGCCCCTACCTCTCCCCTGCCAAGCCTGGTAGACATGAGGGTATAAGAGGCACAATGCCCAGTGGGTAAGGGTGCAACTCTGTAGTTTGGGGTGGGGCCTGTACCCCACTCGAACTTTCACTCACTCTGTGCTCTGTCACTGTGCTGTCTATTAACCTCTCTGTGCCTCAGTTTCCTCAGCTGTAAAATGAGGATGAATAGTAAGATTTTATATGTATATAAAAACAAATCTCCTAGTGTGATGAGGATTAAATGAGTTTATCTATATGAATCTTAGAATGGTTCCTGGCATTTATTAAGTGTTGGATACATGGTGCTGTAAATGTGGAGGGGTTGGAGTGATTGGCTACACCTTACGAGGCAGATCCAGACCCTGCTACCTCCCCTCACTCCCTTTATATTTGTTTCTTATTCATCTTGTGCATTGGGGAGCGGGGAGGGAGGCATGTCTAGTGGCAAAGCAGTGCAGGGTGAGGCCTGGGGCCCCCCAGAAACCAGATGGGTTGGGGAATATCCTCATGGGTTCTTTTCAGGCAGTCATCTCTGGACAAGAAGCAGGCATAGGAGACCCAGAAGCCACTTCCATTCCTGTTCTCTGCACGAGACAGACTAGCACTCTGGGGGGATACTGGGGGTAGTAGCTGTGTACTCCCCCAAATGTCAGCTGGTAAGTCCTGTACCCTGCTTTGGCTGCTAAGGCCTTTCTTCGCACTGCCCTAGGGGGCTTCAGTGACCTCCACCTTGAATGACCTCTCCTCCCTCTGAATTTCTTTTCAACCCTCAATCCAAATCCAATGGCCTGCACCCTAAAATCAGGAGAGGTCCTTACCCAAGTTGTCTGCACCACTTCCCATCACCTTTGCTCTTAACCAGCCCTCTTTTAGCCCTCCCTCATTCTCAGATACCCAGGTCAGTAAAAAATTCATGGACAGGTACTAGTTTTATTATTTTTAAAATTTTCATTCATTCATTCATTCATTCATTCATTCATTCATTCATTTAAAGTAATCTCTACACCCAACGTGGGGCTCCAACTCACAACCCCAAGATTAAGAGTCATATGCTCTACTGATTGAGCCAGCCAGACACTACCCCCTGGTACTAGTTTTAATGTGTTACCCTCCCAGGATAGCTTTGGAAAAGAGTATCTCAAGAAAGTAATGTGTAGTCCCAAAGGATGTTACTTAGCTGGTGGAATTTCAAGCACAATGACCAGCCATGTGGGAGAGACCTTTGTGTAAGGTGTATAGGAATCATTCAGGGACCTACCAGGCATTTTTCAGATTTTTAAAGATTTTTTTGAAAGATGGAGAGCACATGAGTAGGGGGGAGGGGCAGAGGGAGAGAGAGAGAGAGAGAGAGACAGATAGAATCTCAAGCACAGAGCCTGACATGGGGCTCAATCCCATGACCATGGGAAAATGACCTGAGCCAAAATCAAAGGGTCGGATGCTGAACTGACTGAGCCACCCAGGTGCCCCCTACCAGGTAGTTTTCAAATGATGCTGCCCAGAAGCCCTAATCCTGGCCTACGTGAAACAGCATCCCTACTTTGGCCGTTGTCAACTGAAGGTCTCTAAAATGCCAACTTGAAGCAGCATTGGGAATTGGCCAGTGCAATGAGGCCTGTGGCCAGGAGAGGACTTGGGATAGTTGGTAAGATATGTCAGATTTCAGGAATCCTGGGGTTTGAAGTGAGGCTTTCAGCTGCAGGGGGGTGTGTAGGAGGAGAATGACACAGGTAACTCCCACCACCATGGCCTGGACCACATGGAGGCCCGAACCCCAGGAGAGGACAGAGAACCTCTACCCTCAGTAGACTGGGAAACTTGGCACTTATACTGGGAGACTTGGTAAAGCACACTTCACCTCAGGGTGAAGGCCGGGGTGGGGCCAGAGGCTCAGTGCCAACCTGATCCGTTAGGGACTCACCACCTGTCAAAATACAATCCCTCTCTACCTTGTCTCTCCTGCTAAAACATTTCCCTCGGAACATATGAGCCACCATGGCTTTTTTCTCCTTGGGAAATATAGACCTTGCTTGATAATCTACTGAAGCCAGACCAATGCCGTACCTTCCCCCTGTTTTCCTTGCTGGATACGCTCAGATTTAATTGGGTTTAGGGGGAATTTCTGGTCAGAGATCAAGAAGATGCCCTTTGCCCTGCCAGGCATTAGATTATTCATAGCTTCTTTTAAGAAACATTGTTTCTGACGGAAAGCTTTCAAACACACAAAAATAGAATATAAGAAATGTATATAAGAAATATATATAAGAGAAAACAGAAGGAGAACCTGCCATGTGCCTACCATCCAGCCTTAATAATTACGGACTCATGCCATCCTTGTTCATCCCTGCCCGATTCCCCCTTTTCTGTACAGGCTCCTTTTATAACTCAGAGTGAGGGGTTCAGAAAGCCAAGGGGCACATGTGGGTTGGGAGAATTTTGTGGTAAAGGCCCTCTATTTTCTCCCAAGGCAGCATTAGGCATTCCCCTGTTGGTTTCTTGGCCATGGGTGGCATCCCATTTGAACTAGTTCAAGGAGTGAGCAGCACTGGGTTCCTGTCCTAGTGAGAGGGGACCAAAGGGGGTTCTTCCACTGACAAGCTCCTTGGAGGTGTCTGGCTACTGCTTCTGTCCCAGAGAGGCAACAGTTGGGGGTGTCCCGTGGCAGCTTGCCCATTGCACCAGGGGCCTCCTCCAGGTTCTGACAGAGCCCTTCCAGCAGGCAGAAATTACCCAACTGGGCCGGTTCAAATTCCACAGCATGTTTCCTGCTCTAATAGGAGTCTCCCAGGAATGGAGTCGGTCAGGCCTTGAGGTCACTTGCTTTCCATTGAAGGACCGTCACTAAACCGATGGCCGAGAATTGCCCCCTACCTCCCCACAGGAAAAGTAGTGTTGGCATTCCTAGTCTGATCAGTGGTGGAAGGGATTCTATAGATGAAAATCACATGCTCTCCCTGTGCTCACCTTTCTGCTCTTTTCCTTGTAGCCTAGGGCCGTGAAGTTTACAGCTGGTGTTGGGCATGGTCACCCAGTATTCCTCACTCCTGCAGCTGCTGTTAATAACAACAGCAATAATAAAAAGGGCCACTGCTTACCCCGTACTTTGCTGCGTGCCAGGCGCTGGGCTAAGCACTTTAAATATATTAACTCACTTAATCCCCAAACAACCCTATAAAGGAGGTACCATTATGACCCAGTGTATAGCTAGTCTGCAAGACTGGGAGGGAGGAAGGACCAGAGGAGACAGTACAAGGGAAAACTCTGACCCCTGAGCCCCCAGAGCTAGACGTGTTCTACGCTCATGACCCACAGCTGATTGGATGCCTTGGAGCCGGGACCCCATTTGAAGTGAGATTTCACACCAACACATTCCTGCCCAGGGTGCCAAGATCTGCCCCATGGTGTAATAGTGTAATAATTATTATAATATAATTATATTATATTAATTATTATAATTAATAGTCTTGGAGATATTGTAACAATTGGACTACAATCGTTGTATGTGTGCTCAGGCTTAACGGCCTAAGGCTATGTGAGGCAAAGCAGTGGGCTTGAGACTAAAATGCCAGGTCTCCAGAGGCCAGTTTGGTGTAGCATACATCGTTTATTAAAGGATTCTCCAGTGCCAGGTCTAAGGCCTAATATGAGTTAAGACCCTTGGGGCGCCTGGGTGGCTCAGTTGGTTAAGTGTCCGACTTCGGCTCAGGTCATGATCTCTCAGTTTGAGCCCCACGTCGGGCTCTGTGCTGACAGCTCAGAGCCTAGAGCCTGCTTCAGATTCTGGTCTCCCTCTCTCTCGGCCCCTCCCCTGCTCACACTCAGTCTCTCTCTGTCCTTCAATAATAAATGTTAACAAAAATTTTTTTTTTTTAAAAGACCGTTGCTTACTCTCCAGTGGTTGGGAATGGCTCACAAAATGTGGTGGAGACGAATGGGCTTTCATATCATACTTTCATGTATTGATACAATATTTTGCACCTCCTGTGTGCAGAGTATTGGGAAATGCCTTGGAGACACAGAATAACAAAGCAAAACCCCACCCTAAGGGCCCCCTTCCACCGCCTATTGTTTCCAGTCCAATAGTGAGTGGTCTAAAGGGGGATGCCTGAAGCAAAGGTGGGGGTAGGGAGAAGGGACAAGTGTTGTTTTGATCAGTTATATACTATTAATAATTACAATAACTAGGGTTGCCTGGATGGCTCAGTCAGTTAAATGTCCAACTCTTGGTTTTGGCTCTGGTCATGATCTCACTGTTCGCGAGATCGAATCCAGCGTGGGGCTCTGCACTGACAGTACAGAGCCTGTTTGTGATTCTCTCTCCCCTCCCTGCTCCCCCCCTCTTGAACACACGTGCGCGCACTCACACGCTCTCTCTTCCTCTCTCAAAAATAAGTAAATAAACATTAAAAAAAATAATTGCAAAAACTAAACCCAGGAAAACAGTAACACTTAGAAACTATAGGGAATAAGAAGAAAATGAAGTGTAAATTTACAAAGACGCCTAAGCAGAAAGGCTATAGTCAAAGTGTCTGACAAGATCAAGTGCTGGGGCACGTGGGTGGCTCAGTTCGGTGAAGTGTCTGACCTTGGCTCAGGTCGTGATCTCACGGTGAGTTGGAGCTGTGTGTCAGGCTCTCTGCTGTCATCACAGAGCCTGCTTCAGATCCTTTGTCCTCCTCGCTCCCTGCCCCTCTCCCACATGCACGTGTGTGCTCTGTCTCTCAAAAATGAATCAACATTAAAAACAAGCAAAACAAGATCAAGTACTGATGAAAACACAGAGCAACTGAAACTTTCACAGACATTCGGGGGTATATAAATTGGTAAAACTGTTGGCAAACTGGCAGTACCCTACTGACAGTGACCATATGCATAACTTAGGAGGTAGCAATTCCGCTCCTGGGCATGAACACAACAAACAAGAGCTTATGTCTACCAGAATGTGTGCAAGAATGTGTCTTTTTTTTTCTTTTCTTTCTTTCTTCCTCCCCCCCCCTTCCTTTCTTTTTCTTCTCCTCCTCCTCCTCCTCCCCCTCCTCCTCCTCCTCCTTCTTCTTCTTCTGTGCAAGAATGTTTCTAACTGCACTGTTCATACTAGCCCCAAACTGGTATGAGTCCCAATGTCTCTCCAAGGTAGAGTGGATAAGATAAGCTGTGGTAAAGTCACAAAGTAGAATGCCAGCATATAGAAATGAGTACAAATGAACCTATTGCTCTACACAGCAACATGGATAAATCTCACAGACCCTCTGTTGAGCAAAAGAAGTCAGAACGCACACACAAAGGTCATCGCTGTCGGATTCTGTTTCCACAAAAAGTACAGAGATTAGCAAAAATGATCCATGGCTTTGAAAGACTGGTTACCTTTGGGAGGGACAGGGAGGGACATTCTAGGGAGCAGCCCTACCTCCTGATGTAGAAGTACAGCATGATTCCTGAATATGTTCGGCTCGTGTCCAGACTCCCTGCTGGAGATACAAAAATAAACCAAGATCACCCACACGAGAACACACGGAGGCTGTGCATTCAAAGCTTGCAAAAGAGTCAGCCACTATCACTTGCATTTGGCAGGAAGGGACTCCAAGGCAGGGAGGTGGAAAGTGTTCTGGTGGAAAAGAAAGGGAGCTCCAGGTGTGTTATGATTGGAGGTTGTTTGCCCCGGATGCTGGAGGCTGGCTAACTAGAAGGGGCGCGTCGGTGATTGGCTAGGGAGCATATTTGGCTTTCTCTGGTTGGTCCTGAGTTGCAGAAATCGGGACCGGGAAGAAGCTGGCAGACACGGAGTCCTGATTGTTCTGAGCCCACCGCTGCAGACGTTATGGTTTGGCTTCCCAGGCTGGTTACTGCAGACGTTTGGGGTAAGAATGTTAGCGTCGTATATGTGTTGGCCACTGTCTGTCTGCATATTCAGTCTCTCAGGGAAGAGTATGGGCTCTGAGAGGGGCCTCTGCTGCTGGAACAGGAGGAGAGTGGGCACATGCACATTTCCTCCAGCTCCCTATCCCTCCTTGGGATAGCTGCTATTGGAAGCCTTCTTTGGTTAGACCCCTCTCATTTACTAGGCTTCCTAAGTTCCCATGGCTCGCCTCAAACCCTGCATTTAATTCCCATTTCCTTGCCTGTATTTTATTTTATTAAGTTTATTTATTTATCTTGAGAGAGAGAGAGAGATGAGGGGCAGAGAGACAGGCAGAGAGAGAATCCGAAGGAGGTTCCGCATCGTCAGCACAGAGCCCGACGCGGGGTTTGAACTCACGAACCGTGAGTTCATGACCTGAGCTGAAATAAGAGTCGGACACTTAACTCGACCGAACCACCAGTCTCCCCTACTTGCCTGTGTTTTAAAAGCCCATAGCGGGGCGCCTGGGTGGCGCAGTCGGTTAAGCGTCCGACTTCAGCCAGGTCACGATCTCGCGGTCCGTGAGTTCGAGCCCCACGTCAGGTTCTGGGCTGATGGCTCAGAGCCTGGAACCTGTTTCCGATTCTGTGTCTGCCTCTCTCTCTGCCCCTCCCCCGTTCATGCTCTCTCTCTGTCCCAAAAAGAAATAAACGTTGAAAAAAAAAATTTTTAAAAGCCCATACCGAATATCTTTTTTCTATATACTCAATGCTGTATCTATAAAACAAAACA
Organism: Leopardus geoffroyi; assembly: GCF_018350155.1. Taxonomy (NCBI): domain Eukaryota; kingdom Metazoa; phylum Chordata; class Mammalia; order Carnivora; family Felidae; genus Leopardus; species Leopardus geoffroyi. Next base: position 30,533,240 of record NC_059336.1, read on the forward strand.
AAACAAAACAAAATAAAAACAGGGACTCCCGGGGAGCTCAGTCAGTTAAGCCTCTGACTCTTGATCTGAAGCTCAGGTCTTGATCTCATGGTTATGAGTACAAGCCCCGCATCAGGTTCCACGCGGGGCGCAAAGTCTACTTAAAAACAACAACAACAACAGCACCCAAAATGCCTGCTCTCACTAAACACAGCTTTCTACTGAGGTAAAATATACCTAGTGGAAAGTGCACTCAGCAAGGAGGTAGGGGTCTGCGGCAGGAAGGTGGAAGTAGGCAGAGAAAGCCGGTGGGGTGTGAACAGCGGAGAAGGCGAGGAAGCTCTGGCTTATAGTTCTGGGTCCACAGCCAGCTCCCGTCATCCCTTATCATTCTGCACCCACAGACGTTGAGGCTGGACCAAGTGATGTCAAATCCTTCCTCCTCCAAGCCTCAGCCCCGTCCGCCCTTGACTGTCCTTGGCACGGATGGCTGTATGGGCTTCCTCCCCCTCCTGTTTTCTCTTCCCCCATCCCCAGGTGCCATTCCATGCCATCTGAATCACTGATTTCCTAGCAATCAGACACTGTCTTCTATTTAATCAATTCACTTGTATTTAACATAAGAAGAAAGAAAAATCCTCTCATTATCACATGCAGCTGGAAATCGGCTTCTTGCAGGAGGCTGATCCAAAGGAACGGGGAAAGAGAGAAGCTGGTAATTGTGGAAAGAATGACTTCTTCTCCTACTGGCTGTCACGACGTCCTTAGAGTTGTGAGTCCACGGACACTCGTTTGCAGTCATTCGGCTGTCGTCACTGCTAGAACTTCAGATCCTTGGACATTTCCTGCATTCAACTTGCAGTTATGAGGGTCTACTGGGGCCAGATGTCTGCTTGTAGCAAGCTTACGACAATGAGCAGAAACAGAACTTTCAAGCTGGGGCGCTTGTCCAGGACCTCTCCCCCTCTTCCCTCCTGCCCTCGTTCTCAGTTTTCCACCCAGAGAGCGGCACCTCGGCTCTCAGGGGATGTGGCAGCCTGTTACCTCCTGGACTGGCTCTGCGGACTCCTTCCGACCCAGTCCAGCAGGGGTCAGTCTCCTCCCTGAATTTTCACCTTCTTTATAATCTAGTCTCTTTAAAACATCTTTTGATTACACAGGTAATACGTGAAAATGTGCTTGCTGCAAAACATCAAAACTCCCAGCCAAACAGAGTTACGTAGGCCAGAGTTTCTCAAACTTCCGTGTAGACACAACTAGTCTGGAGATCTTATTAAAGGCGGGTGTGACTCATGGAGTCACTGCATTTCTTTTTTTTTTTTTTAATTTTTTTTTTAACGTTTATTTATTTTTGAGACAGAGAGAGACACAGCATGAACGGGGGAGGGGCAGAGAGAGAGGGAGACACAGAATCGGAAACAGGCTCCAGGCTCCGAGCCATCAGCCCAGAGCCCGACTCGGGGCTCAAACTCGTGGACCGCGAGATCGTGACCTGAGCTGAAGTCGGACGCTTAACCGGCTGAGCCACCCAGGCGCCCTGAGTCACTGCATTTCTTTTTTTTTTTTTTTTTTTTTTTTTAATTTTTTTTTTTTTCAACGTTTTATTTATTTTTGGGACAGAGAGAGACAGAGCATGAACGGGGGAGGGGCAGAGAGAGAGGGAGACACAGAATTGGAAACAGGCTCCAGGCTCTGAGCCATCAGCCCAGAGCCCGACGCGGGGCTCGAACTCACGGACCGAGAGATCGTGACCTGGCTGAAGTCGGACGCTTAACCGACTGCGCCACCCAGGCGCCCCATGAGTCACTGCATTTCTAAGGAGGCTTTGAGTAAAGACAAGGAACAGTAATTGAAAATGTCCTTCACTCCCCTACAAGTTCGAGAGACATCGTTCTTTGTGTGCTGTGCCATTTGGTAATCCTAACTTAATCCCATCCTTGGTTTGAAAGTGAGGACTCTCTGAGGTCCTGTTCAGAGCAGTAGGGGTGCGGGGTGTTCTAGCCTCTAGCTTCTTCTGTAGTTCCTCGTAGCACCCCACAAAGTATCATTGCCAAGCTTACTAGGTCTTTGTTGAATTGAATTTAGTTCATACAACAATCCAAATGGTTTGGTCCTTGTTTCAGTTGGTTGAGGTTCCTCAGGTTGTGGATTTTTTTTTCCTCTCCGTGTGCGGGATGAGGCAAATCGCTGATGAAATGGAGAACAGGGCAAAGCCGGAGCCAAAGACCCACACAGTGTTACTCAAGACCATTGGTCAACTGCTGTCATCAGATGACCTAACTGTTACTCAATAAATCACGACTCTACTATCCCTACAGTCATCCAGCATTAAGAGTATGTACAACGCAGCTCCAGTAGAGGTGTATCTGCTAATGAATGCTGCATATAAGAAACGATGCCAAAACTGAGTAGCTTAAAACTTAAAAGTAGCTTTAAAAAATTTAGTATTTCGTGGTTTCTGCGGGTTAAGATTTCAGGTGCAGGCCCTGTGGGTCATCTGGCTGAGGGTCTCACAGGAAGCTGCCATTGAGGTGTTGGCTGGGGGCTGCAGCCATCTTAGGGCTCAACCTGGAGAGGATTCACTTGCAAACTCACTCATGTGGCTGTTGTAGGAGTCAGTTCCTCGCTGAATTGTTGCTCTGTGGGCCTCACTTCCTTGCTGGCTGTTAGCCCCGAGGCTGCCCTCCACTCCCTGCTGCACAGGCCTCTCCATAAAGCAGCTCCCAACGCAGTAGCTTGCTTCATTCCGGCAAGCGGGAGAAAAGAGCTAGAGAGAGTGAGAACAAAACAGAAGTCACCGTCTTTCAGAACTTAACATTGGAAGTGATATCTCATAAATTTTGTAGTCGCACTCAAGGGGCAATTTGCCAACACGTGGCGGACACTGGGAGCATTAATGTAGAAGGTACATTAATGTATATTAATGAGCATTAATGTACATTAATGAGCATTAATGTACATTAATGTACTATAGGATGGGAAGTTAGCTCTGACCAGCAGCAGAGCATAAATATTAATATTTATGCTTAATTCTTAGACCCAGCGTAAATATTAATATTATTCTTAGACCCAGCAATCCCATTTCTAGAAATCTAAGCCAAAGATATACTGGCAAAAATAAACAAAGATGTATGTACAAGGCTAATTATTGTGGTACACTTTGTAAATGGCAAAGGACTGGAAGTAACCTAGGTGTCCGTTAATGGGACATTGGCTGAACGAACCATGGTGTCAGTGCTCTGCAGCTGTACGTAAGGATAAGAAATATCCATATGCTGCTGTGGCGTGAACTACATGTTTAGTTAAACGAGAAAAAATAGTGGAGGGGTGCCTGGCTGGCTTAGTCGGTAGAGCATCTGACTCTTGATCTCAGGGTCGTGAGTTCAAGCCCCATGTTGGGCATGGAGCCTACTTAAAAAAAAAAAAAAAAAAAAGGGAGGGGGTGGCACCTGGGTGGCTCAGTCGGCTAAGCATCTGACTCTTGGTTTCAGCTCAGGTCATGATCTCATGGTTCATGAGATGGAGCCCCTCATTGGGCTCTATACTGACTGTGCGGAGCCTGCTTGGGATTCCCTTCCTCTCTGCCCCTCCCCAAATAAATAAATAAATATTTTTAAAAAATGGGGCACCTGGGTGGCTCATTTGGTTGAGCATCTGACTCTTGATTTTGGCTCAGATCATGATCTCACAGTCGTGAGCTCTAGTCTTGAACGGGGCTCTGTGCTGCATGTGGAGCCTGCTTAATATTCTCTCTTTGCCTCTCTCTCTGCCTCTCCTCACCTCAAGAAAAGTGGAAAAAAAATGTATACTCTTTTATTTAAGAAAAAACCACAGTTTTTAGTTAAGAGTTGAGGCTTGACGCCCCATGTGACTCTACTGGGAGAGGACTTTAAAATCTTGGGTCTGGGGGCTCCTGGGTGGCTCAGTTGGTTAGGCAACCAACTTCAGCTCAGGTCATGATCTCACAGTTTGTGGGTTCGAGCCCCGCGTCGGGCTCTGTGCTGAGGGCTCAGAGCCTGGAGCCTGCTTCGGATTCTGTGTCTCCCCCTCTCTCTGCCCCCTCCCCTGCTCCCACTCTGTGTCTCTTTGTCTCTCAATAATAAATAAACGTTTAAAAAATTTTATTAAAAAAAAATCTTGGGTCTGGTTTCCTCTGGACTCTTCTCCACACAGTTTTCCCTTTGCTGATTTTGCTTTGCATCCTTTCCCTATAATAAATCTTAGCCGTGATTATTGCCAAAACAAAAAGAATTTGGACTGGAATCTCTTGTCTATTTTCATGAAAGGGTAAACAAAAACTAATTGAAAAACTGGTTACCTGAGGTGCCTGGATGGCTCAGTCGGTTAAGTGTCTGGCTTTGGCTCAGGTCATGATCTTGTGGTTCGTGAGTTTGAGCCTGTACCAGGCTCTCTGCTGTTGGCATAAAGCCTGCTTTGGATCATTTGTCACCCTCTCTCTCTGCCCCTCCCCTGCTCATTCTCTCTCTCTCTCTCTCTCAAAATAAATAAATAAACTTAAAAAAAAAAGTTTACTTATACAGAAAGGGCAGGAACAGAGAAGAAGGTTCAAGGATAGAAGCTAGACTTTTCTGGATGTACCTTGTTTTGTAGATTAGACTTTGGAACTGTGTTACTATTTTACATAATTATATAACAAAGTTAAATTTAAATTTTTTTGTATTTCTAAAAATTGAATCAAAATGGGGAAAAAAATAACCCAATTGTGCATGGAATTGATGCCGAACCATACAGAGAGGAATTATTTCAACTTTAAAGCACAACAATTTGATGTTTCATCCCCAGTGCAATATATTCTAAGGACAAAAAGAACTGCAAAGAAATCTTAAATAGTATTTAGTAGTCACATTTTTGGTAATAATGTTGATATTTTTATCCTGAAATTATTATCTCTAATGATAAAGCAAATAAGTAGTGAATGTTGTTAAGAATTTAGATTTTCAGGGGGCACCTGGGTGGCTCAGTTGGTTAGGCGGCCGACTTCGGCTCAGGTCATGATCTCGCGGTCCGTGAGTTCAAGCCCCGTGTCGGGCTCTGTGCTGACAGCTCAGAGCCTGGAGCCTGCTTCGGATTCTGTATCTCCCTCTCTCTGACCCTCCCTCGTTCATGCTCTGTATCTCTCTGTCTCAAAAATAAACATAAAAAAAAAATTAAAAAAAAAAAAGAATTTAGATTTTCAGGGTAAGATAAAACCAAAGAAATTAAGAACTCGATAACCTTAAAAATGAATGGAAAAATATTAGTATAGATTTATGATATACTTTTCTCTTTAAAAATACATTTTCTAGCTCTATCTGCCAAAAGGGACTAGAAACAACGAACAACCCAGTAGCAATGTGCATGCCTAGTGTCCAAATTGTGGCCTCTAAACAACATTTCCCACTGATAGAAATAATTACTCCTTGGGGAAATGTCTGATTCAAGATCTGGGCAGGAAATTTACAGGGCTGAGGCTGGAATCTCCTGTCATAGCAGAGAACAAAGAAGTTATTTAAGACTACTAGATCAGGGGCACCTGGGTGGCTCGGGCGGTTGTGCATTCAACTCTTGATTTCAGCTCAGGTCATGATCTAATGGTTTGTGAGATTGAGCCCTGCATAAGGCTCTATGCTGACAGCATGGGGCCTGCTTGGGATTTTCTCTCTCCCTGTCTCTCTGACCCTCTTCTCTCCCTCTATCTCACTTTCTCTCTCTCTCTCTCTGTCTCAAAATAAATAAACTTAAAAAACAAACAAAAAAACTACTAGAGTCATGTTTAAATGACTACAGAATGAATCTGAAGGGCTTCCATTGGCCAAATGTGGGACAATTTGAACATCAAAAAGAAGAGTGACTCCAATGGATTGAAATTCATCAAATGTTTTAAAAATGCCTGAGTTCATAATAATACTACAAAGAAAAAAAGATGCTAGAAGACCAATTCATTCAGAAAACCGGTCAATAAAGAGAAAAAATCAATCCTGCCTTAAAAAAAGAATGGGGTGGGGTGTGCCTGGCTGGCTCAGTTGGTACAGGATATGACTCTTGATCTGAGGGTCATGAGTTTGAGTCCCATGTTGGGTGTGGAGCCTACTTAAAATTAAAAAAAATTTTTTTAATTAAAAAAAAAAAGAATCAATCTTGCTTTTTCTATACAAGTCGTACTTTAGGATACCAAAGAGTTGAAGGTTCTTTATAAGAGAATTCCAGTTAATTAAGTGCAGAAGAGAGAAAAGAATTAGAATATCACAATTTTGCAGCCTCTAATAAAATAGTGACTATCACCATTAGGCAGTATCATCAATAGTTGCTAAAACCAGTAGGTAAAAAGCTGATGGAGAACTTTATAATGGATGGACCAATCTGATGATCCCTGACCAAATGACCAATCTTTTTTTTTTTTTTTTCCAAATGACCAATCTTAAAGTCTTAATGCAAATAATTAGTTAATGTTAAGAAATAGGATTTTCCTGTTCTCCTGATTAAATGAATAGGAAGTAAATAGCACCACCTATGAGGAGTTATTTTAAATAATGCAAACCTGAATCTCATCAAGCCTTTAACCTACAAGGACGGAATCATCAAAATCTGGAATGTAGGCGTTCTTCAGGACAAACAACCTGGCTTCTTCAATAAATAAATGGCAAGAAAAATAAATGGAGAAAGAACTTATAGGTTAAAAAAGATTTAAGAGACAAAGCAATGAAGTGCAATATGTTGACCTTGTTTGGAAAAATGAATTTGCCACAACCATTATAAGAGCAAGATTGACAATCAGGGAGATTTAAATAATGTGATGGCTCATGGTACTTGAGTTCTGTACATTTTTTATTTTTCATAATCAGAAGTTAAGCCCACATTTTTCTTTTGTGTCCTGACAGCATGAGACTTCCCTAGGTGTCTTGCTGAAACTACAGAGCCATGGCACCCCCATCATCTCTTTGAGCTACCAGCTAGTAACTGCATCAACAAAGGAATAATAATAGCTGATAATTTGTTAAGCACTTACTACGTGCCAGAAACAATTCTAACCACTCCACATATCTTGTTTAACTTTAACCCAAAGTCCATTAAGCTTTTTAAAATCTTTCTGTTAAAATAGACAATATATATTTTTTTCAGTGTATACTGTGGGAATCACTCCATTGCATCTCAAGATGTTACAATTCCTTTTGATGGCTGCATAGTGTTCCATTGTGTGGACCTGCCATTGGTTATTCAACTGAGGTTAGCTAGGTTAAGCAGCTTGCCCAAATCCCTCAGCTGGCGCCTGTAGAATTAGAACCAAGGTCTGGCTGGGGTGCCTGGGTGGCTCAGTTGTTAAGTGTCTATCTGACTTTGGCTCAGGTCGTGATTTCATGGTTCACGAGTTCGAGTCCCACATTGGTTGAGCTCAAGCCCTGCTTCTCTCTCTCTCTGCCCCTTGTTCTCTCATGCCTTCTCTCTCAAACAAAACAAAACAAAACAAAACAAAACAAAACAAAAACAAGGTCTGACTCACTCCAAAGCCTGTATTCTAAACTTGTGCTTCCCAAACTTTAATACATATACATGAATCACCTGGGGCTTTTGCTAAAATTGCAGATTTTAGGTGGGTCTGGAGTGGGGCCAGAGATTCTGCATTTGCTACAAACTACTAATTATGCCAAAGCAAGGCCAGCCTAGAAAACTCAGCCAGGGAATGAAAAACTACTGATGCCTGGGTCCCACCCCCAGAGAGGCCAACTAACTTCATGTGCCCGGGACGTGGCCTGGCTTTCTTTCCCCCCTACCCCCGGCAAAGTTCCCCAGGTGATTCTTGGGTGTAGTCTGGACTGAGAACTACTGTCTCAGAAGCCTGTTTGTTTTGAGGAATTCTTCCACCATGACTAATCTGCAGCTTATCAAGCTGGCTCCTGGGCAGTTAACTGGCATCAGGTGCTTTAGAGCAGCCTGGTGCCGTTTTACAGCCTACTTCAATGACCTTATCAGGAGTTCTACTTTTACATTTGATGGCCTGCTGTTTGCCAGCTACATATCTATTGGGTAGGGGAGAGTATAGAAAAATGATAAAGTCATGGCTCCTTCTCTCAAGGTGTTTACAACCCAGCTGTTTTTACCTCTGGGTAAGCCCCGGAAACAGTAGAAAGAACAGAGAGCGTTGAAGTTTACGGGCCCAAAGGACCATACCTATCTGTGCTTCTCTGAGAGACAGATAGGAGTCAGTGATCAGAAAAACTTCAGAAGTTTTTAAACTTTTGAAGCTGGTTGGAGAATATGATTTTAGGTCTATAGCTAAGTGCTTTAAGCCTTGAATTTGACGGTCTTGTCTACCTGTTCATGGTGGTTCTGGATACTGCAGGCCTCCCCCCAGTCCCCACAAGGGTAGGCCCTTACGCGGTGGCAGATGGCAGACCAGAAAGCACACGCCCCACAAGCCCCCTGACACCCGCAGGGGCGGGAGTTAGGGCCCAGCCAAGCACGCTCGGTTCCTTGTTTCAAATTTACCAATCAGATAATGCATTCCTCTTCCTACGGGGAGGGAAGTGTCCTTACCTTGAACCGAACAGGCAGCTGCCTTCTCTGGCCACACTTCGGGCCAGCCCCAGTGCCACATGATAGTTGTGCACATGACAGGAGCTTGGTGGCTCTTTGGGTCTGCCAGGTTGATTCATTGGCTTCCCAGAACCCCAGCTGCTCCAATCTCTGCAGTCTCCAAGAGAGTTAGGTCACTACGCATACCTTGTCATTCCGTACCGATAGGGTGTTTTAGATTCCTTCGGGCTTATAGTTAAGGTTTCATTCATCGGGAGCCCTTTGATTTGAAGACATTTCAGGCAGAGAACAATATGATTTCTATTTTATTCAGACATATACTCAATCAAAAATATTCATGAAGAGCCCTGTGCTAGGCCCTTTGGGCACAGTGACAAACCAATGACCCAGGGTCCCTGCATCATGCAATTGCAGTCTAGTGGAGAGATAGATGGGTGTGAGAGGAGAAAACAAACAAGTATACAATAAAAAAGGTTTTGGACTTTGGTTCAGGTCATGATCTCGCGGTTTTTGTGAGTTCGAGCCCCCGCGTTGGGCTCTGTGCTGACAGTTCAGAGTCTGGAGCCTGCTCTGGATTCTGTGTCTCCCTCTCCCTCTGTCTCTCCCCTGCTCACACTCTGTCTCACTCTGTCTCTCTGTCTCTCTGTCTCTCTCTCTCTCAAAAATAAAATAAACATTAAAAAAAATAATAAAAAGGGTCTGCGTCCCTTGAAGGGAACTATGGCAAAGAAGAAATGAAGGAAATTTTCTTTTTTTTTAAATTTTTTTTTTTTCAACGTTTATTTATTTTTGGGACAGAGAGAGACAGAGCATGAACGGGGGAGGGGCAGAGAGAGAGGGAGACACAGAATTGGAAACAGGCTCCAGGCTCTGAGCCATCAGCCCAGAGCCTGACGCGGGGCTCGAACTCACGGACGGCGAGATCGTGACCTGGCTGAAGTCGGACGCTTAACCGACTGAGCCACCCAGGCGCCCCGGAAATTTTCTTACAAAGTTCAGCAAACATGTACCATTTGACCCATTCCTACAGATGAGATCATATGTCCCCAGAGAGACATGAACACACATTTCAGAGCAGTTTTTTTTTAAATTTTTAAAAAAAAAAAAATTTTTTTTTCAACGTTTATTTATTTTTGGGACAGAGAGAGACAGAGCATGAACGGGGGAGGGGCAGAGAGAGAGGGAGACACAGAATCGGAAACAGGCTCCAGGCTCTGAGCCATCAGCCCAGAGCCTGACGCGGGGCTCGAACTCACGGACCGTGAGATCATGACCTAAGCTGAAGTCGGACGCTTAACTGACTGAGCCACCCAGGCGCCCCATAGAGCAGTTTTATTCAAGATAGCCAACAAGTGTAAGTGACCCAAATGTCCACCAGCTGGTGAATGCATAAACAAAATAAGGTATTTCCATATCATGGAGCAGCAGTAAAAAAGAACAAACTCCTGAGACACCAACAGCCTGGATGAATCTCAAAAATGTCACGCTGAAAGAAGCCAGATTCAAAAGAATATGTACTAAACGATTCCATGTATATAAAACCCTGAAAAAAACTGTAGAGAGAGAAATCAGGTCAGTGGTTGCTTGGGACCCAGGGGTGGGGAATGCTAGGGAAGGGGCACAAGGGAACCTTTGGGGTGATGGGGGAGCCCTGGATGTGGTGATGGTGCCCATATTTACCAAAACTCACCAAACTGTGTGCTTAAAATAGATGCATTGTATTATATATAGTAAATTGTGCATCAATAAAAGTTGATTAAAATGTAACTGGAGTAGAGACGAAGGAAATAAAAAATAGAAATGGGGACGAGCAGGAAGGAGAAGGCACATGTATTTAGAGAAGGTGGGGTAGAGGGGGGCTCTTGGAGAGGACATTAAGCTGAGGCCTATGCGTGAAGAGGGCCAGAGGAGGGAAGCATGAAGATGGGTGGTGGGCTGGAGCGGGAGAAGCTCTCCAGGCAGTAGGAATGGCAGATACAAAGGCCCTGAGGTAGGAAGAGCCAAGGAAAATTGCTCTTGCTATGATAATTAATTGGACTGAGAAGACTGACCTGGAGATTTTTGGCCTACCTAAAAGTAACAAAGTACCTTTGAAGAATTTGAGTATCACCCCTCCCCCCACCCCCAACCTGCAAACATTAACAACTAATAACGAGGCATCCTCTTCTATTCATTGGTACAGGACCCATAGTGACCTCTTGATGACACTTTATAAGCCATTCATTTAAGTTGACGTTCGAAAGGGGCGCCTGGGCAGCTCAGTCGGTTAAGCGTCCGACTTCGGCTCAGGTCATGATCTCACGGTTCATGGGTTCGAGCCCCGCATCGGGCTCTGTGCTGACAGCTCAGAGCCTGGAGCCTGCTTTGGAGTCTGTGTCTCCCTCTCTCTCTGCCCCTCCCCCACTCGTGCTCTGTCCCCCTCTGTCTCAAAAATAAATAAACATTAAAAAAAAATTGAAGTTGACGTATGAGGGTATTGGTGAGTCATACAAACAGCATTTCACTGAAATGCCTAATTTCACACTTTAATATATACTGGTGTTCTCTTTCACTGAATTTCACCAGTGACAGGGATTCTGAAAGGACAGCACAATAAAGTTCTATGGTAGCCTCCATCTGCCACAACGAGGTAGATGATTCTTCCTGTGTGCATTTGTCTCTCCAGTTGCCTGAAATCTAATGATCCTTGAGAAACGGGCTCTGAGCCCTTTGGTAGGAAAGTTATAATTCAGGATATTGGATCATGGGAGAGGACAGGATGAGAGGCCTTGATAATCAGGGCTTGGTTTCCATCATTATTGTTTTAAGATTCTAGTTCCAAGTAAGAGAAGACAATGTCAGCTAGATTAAGAAAAAAAGGAGTGTTTTTCAAAAACATTTTTTAAATGTTTATTTATTTTTGAGGGGGGGAGGGGCAGAGAGAGAGGGAGACACAGAATCCGAAGCGGGCTCCAGACTCTGAGCTGTCAGCACAGAGCCCAAAGCAGGGCTCAAACCCATGAACCACGAAATCATGACCAGAACTGAAGTCAGACACTTAACAGACTGAGCCACCCAGGCGCCCCATAAAATGTTTTTTAAAATTTAAATGTTTATTTATTTTGATAGAGACAGTGTGAGTGGGGGAGGGGCAGAGAGAGGGGGAGAGAGAGAATCCCAACCAGGCTCTGTAACATCAGCACAGAACCCACTATGGGGCTCGAACTCACAAACCACGAGATCATGACCTGAGCTAGAATCAAACGTCAGATGCTGGGGTGTCTGGGTGGCTCATTCAGTTAAGCGTCTGACTTTAGCTCAGGTCATGATCTCGTGGTCTGTGAGTTCAAGCCCCACATTGGGCTCTATGCTGACAGCTTCGAGCCTGGAGCCTGCTTCACACTCTGTCTCTTTCAAAAATAAATGAACATTAAAAAAAGAAAAAGAGTTGGACGCTTAACTGACTGAGCCCCCCAGGGACACCAAGAAGTGTATTTTAATGTTACAGGAAGGGACCCAAAGACAGGAAAGTAATCAGCCCAGGAAAGGATGGAAATGGGCAGGCCTGGAAGAACTGGAAAAGCACTCTCGTTTTCCTGTTTCGCTCGGTGCATCTGTTCATTCTTGGGTCTCTCTGCAGACTAGCTTTCTCGGTTCTTTTGCCTGCATGGGGGATGTGGCATCACACTTGGAGAAGTGACTCCCCATTCCAAGCTGGTGGTGTTATGCAGTATGAACAGAGCCGTTGGGGCCTAATCTATAGGCGGGTAGGGGGATTTCTGGGAGAAGAAGGAGTGGTTGTGAGGTGGCAGGTACCAAACATTAACTTTGCCAAACAGGTGGCAAAGATTTTAGTATTTTAAAGGATCCTGAAATTGTTATTGCCACTGTAATCATTTGTTAACACATTGCGTGTGTGTGTGTGTGTGTGTGCGCGCGCCTGTGAAAGGCACTGTGGGGAATATGAAGATGCAAACTCTTATTCTAAGAGCTTTCGTAATTTAGTTGATATTATAAAACATGTACACCAAGGATGTGAAAAAAGTATGTGATACATGTCATTAAAGGTGACATATTATAAAAGATTGGAAGGTTCCTACCTGTGGTCGTTAGTGAAGACTTTAAGGAGGAGGTATCTTTTGGGCTAAACCATGGAAGTTGGGTTGGATTTTGATAAGCAGAAATGTCGTGGGAAGGAAGTTTGTGTAGGGATGAAGGATGAGGCTTATAGCTGGGTAAGAGTCAAGTCTGCCTGGAGAACTAGGAGATTCATTTTGCTAGAACATGCTACATAAACATATGGGAAGTAATGAGGAAAAGTGGAAAGATGCTAAATGTGGGGCTTCTTGGATTTTTTTTTAAGTTTATTTGTTTATTTTGATAGAGAAAAAGTGTGAGTGGGGGAGGGGTAGAGAGAGAATCCCAAGCAGGGATTTGAACCCATAAGCTGCGAAATCATGACCTGAACTGAGGTCAGACGCTTAACCAACTGAGCCACCCAGGAGTCTCAGATATTCAGTGTTGTGGACTTTGTTCTGTAGGCCAAGAAGCTATCAAACCCTTTTAAACAGAAAGGAGATTATATGAGAACAGTGGTTTAGTACAATTAACCTGGGAGCAGTGGGCCTGGAAAGTAAACCAGAAGCAGAATAAATGTTTAGGAGGCAACTGAACTAAGTTACTGAGTACTCAGGGCTTTTTTTGGGTCTAATTTGATAGCCACTAGACATTTGTGGCAATTCACTACTTTTTTTTTTTAGGTTAGTATTTTTGGGGGGCATCTGGGTGGCTCAGTCTGTTAAGTGTCTGACTTCAGTTCCAGTCATGATCTCTCAGTTTGTGGGTTTGAGCTCCGCGTCGGGCTCTGTGCTGACAGCTCAGAGCCTGGAGCCTGCTTCAGATTCTGTGTCTCCCTCTCTCTCTGCCCCTTCCCCGCTCATGCTCACTCTCTCTCTCTCTTTTTCAAAAATAAATAAACATTAAAAAAAAAAGATCCTTAAAAAGACAGTTTATTTTTTTAGTAATCTCTGTACCCAATGTGGGGCTCGAACTCATGACCTAGAGATCAAGCATTGCCTGTTCTTCCAACTAAGCCAGCCAGGTGCCCCTATTGACCACTTTTAATATGTAGGGCTACATGTTGCCACATGAGAAAATAATGTTTTAGATATATTGGGTTAAATAAAATATACTAATAAAATTAATTAAAAAAAAAATTTTTTTTTTCAACGTTTATTTATTTTTGGGACAGAGAGAGAGCATGAACGGGGGAGGGGCAGAGAGAGAGGGAGACACAGAATCGGAAACAGGCCCCAGGCTCTGAGCCATCAGCCCAGAGCCTGACGCGGGGCTCGAACTCACGGACCGTGAGATCGTGACCTGGCTGAAGTCGGACGCTTAACCGACTGCGCCACCCAGGCGCCCCCTAATAAAATTAATTTTACCCATTTATTTTTACTTTTAAAAATGTGGCCAAATCCTATATATACAATGTTTTTCCTGTACATACACACCTATGACAAAGTTTCATTTTTAAATTAGGCACAGTAAGAGATTAATAACAATAAAAACAAAATAGAGCAATTGTAATAGTCTATTTAAAAAATTTTTTTTAATGTTTATTTATTTCTGAGACAGAGAGAGACAGAGCATGCATGGGGGAGGGGCAGAGAGCAAGAGGGAGACACAAAATCCCAAGCAGGCTCCAGGTTCTGAGCTGTCAGCACAGAGCCCGACACAGGGTTCGAACTCACAAACTGAGATCATGACCTGAGCCAAAGTTGGTCTCTCAACCTACTGAGCCACCCAGGCGCCCCAATAGTCTATTGTGATAAAAGTTATATGAATGTGGTCTTTCTCTCAAAATATTCTTTTTTAAATTAATTAATTAACTTATAGAGAGCGAGTGCGGGAGAGGGGCGCAGGGAGAGAGAGAGAGCGTCTTAGGCTCCATGCTCAGCACTGGAGCCCCATGTGGGCCTTAATCCCACAACCCTGGAATCATGACCTGAGCCAAAATCAAGAGTCACCGTTCCACCAACTGAACCATCTAGGTATCCCTCAAAATACCTTACTGTACTGTACTCTCCCTTCTTCCTGTGATGATGTGAAATAATACGATACCAACGTGATGCGACGAACTGTGGTGAATGACGTAGGTATTGTGACATAGCAGTTCGCTACTATTGACCTTCTGACAGTATTTCAGAAGAAGGATCATCTACTTCAAGACCGTGGCTGACTGCGAGTAACTGAAGCCCTAGAAAGTGAAGCTATAGATAAGGCGGGGGGGGGGACCTACTGTAGGTTTATTTGGGAACAAAGATAGTAACAGCCATCAAACTCTCAAAACGGAAAGAACTAGATCTCCATTGCCTTTAATATAACAGAGATGTGGGGGCACCTGGGTGGCTCAGTTGGTTAACTGTCCCAACTTCAGCTCAGATCATGATCTCGTGAGTTCGAGCCCTAAATCAGGCTCCTTTGCTGGCAGTGCAGAGCCTGCTTGGGATTCTCATTGTCTCCTCTCTCTCTGCCCCTCCTCTGCTCACGCTTTCTCTCTCTCCCTTTCAAAACCCAACACAATACAATACAAGACAATACAACAGAGATGTGGCTTTTATATCTAGAAATGAATTTCCCAGTGTGTCTAAGGAAAAAATTCTGTGAAAAAAGGGTTCCATGGTCAATTACATTTGGAAGATAGCTACATACCTTAGCCTCCTCTTGGAGATTTATCATGCCCTTCAGAATATTAAAGCTTTAAGAAAATGACTTAAGTTTATCTTGTATTTACCAAACTTACTCGAGCACAGTGCTAAGCCATTAGTTGTTATCTGGTAATAGTATCCAAATCAGGGATATTTAGTTGAAGATAAGATAGGCCTTGGGGTACCTGGGTGGCTCAGTTGGTTAAGCTTCTGACTTCGGCTCAGGTCATGATCTCCAAGTTTGTGAGTTCGAGCCCCATGTCGGGCTCTGTGCTGACCGCTTGGAGCCTGGATCCTGCTTTGGATTCTGTGTCTCCCTCTCTCTCTGCCCACCGCCACCCCCCCCCCGCCCCCCGCTCATGCTCTCTCTCAAAAATAAATAATAAAAAAAATTTTTTTTTAAAGAGAGATAAGATAGGCCTTGAGGTTGAAAACAGAAAAAGTTTTCAATCCTTTCAATACTTGGGAAAGGATAGAATCTTCCATGTCTAGGAAACTGAGTTGTTCTAAACTCATTACATGTCATCTTCGATTTTCTATCTCTATTCTCCTGAGACAAGTTGAGCTTTATTTCTGAAAGCAGGTAATATTCATATTGCCTGTGAGCTCTGGTGAGACCACTAGAATGCCACATGCTAGCTATCGTGTGTGTGAATGTGCACATGCACCTATAACACACATCTCTATCCCTCTTCAATAGCGCATTCTGGGCCAGGGGCCAGGCCTTGGAAGAATGTCTAGGGGCTTAACAACTTCATGTTCTTCATATCTTTGTCCTTTGGGAGAGATAATAGCCAAGGTTTTCCCAAATTTTCACCATTATACTCTGGAAAAAAAGACCTTGGTCTTGACAGGGGCCTGATTCTATGCTTTTCATTTTCCTGGCACTAATACAGCCCAATGAAAGGAGAGAGAACTTGCTGTATAAACCTCTGTGGCTTGGTGCTCTGGTGATCATACTTCTGGTTTTTTTTTACTCCCCAGTTGCTCTACTTTAGCTGCAAGAGACCTCAAGGGAAACTCAGAGAGGGTCTGTCCCCTGGCTCTTAGGAAGCAGTAAGAGATGAGAATGTGAAGCTTCTCGCATCCCCTGGGATCCAGAGGGCAGACTGTGGGCCCTAAGATGGCCTCCAATGACTCTCTTCTTCCTGGTATTGGTGTCCTTGTGTAGTATCAACCCACTTTCAAGAGGGCTGATCTGTGTAATAACAGGATATTGGATATTGCAATAGGGTGTTGCAGAAACGATGGAAGTATGACTTCCCAGGCTAGATCTTAAAAGATACTGTGACTTCTGCATGTTTTTCTTTGAATCACTAGTTTTGGGAGAAGCCAGCTGTCATGTTGTGAGGACATTCAAGCAACCCTATGAAGAGGCCCATGTTGTGGGAGCTGAGGCCTCTTGCCAACAGCCAGTACCAGCTTGCCAGTCATGTAAATAACCCATCTTGGAAGGGCACCCTCCAGCCCTTACGCCCTCAACTGACTGCAACTTCATGAAAGGCCCGGAGCCAGAACCACCCAGGTAAATCACTCCCAAATGCTTGACCTACAAAAACTGAGATAACATATATTCATTACTGTTCTCAGCCACTAAGTTTTGGGGTTATTTCTGACCTAGCAGTAGGCACCTAATATGGTAGATGTGTATTCTATATGATGTTTTGTCACTGAAATGGCTCTATCATTAATGGCTCTATCAATGGGAAATCACTACTTTAGAATTTGATTAGTTCCTCTGAAGCACTATGCTTACTATGACCTCTGTGCTTATTCTGATGTGTATATCAGAAAACTGGTTTCTCCCCAAGGATAAAATAACTGAGACAAATGGTAAAAAACTTAATGATTCTGTCCCTCTAAATGATGCTGTGTGTTGTAATAACCACAGAGAAAGGAAACCTTTTTTTTTTTAAATTTTAAATGTTTTTTAATTTTATTTTTGGAGAGACCAGAGTGCGAGCATGGGAGGGTCAGAGAGAGAGGGGGAGACACAGAATCCAAAGCAGGCTCCAGGCTCTCAGCTGTCAGCATAGAGCCTGACTTGGTGCTCGAACCCACAGACGGTGAGATCATGGCCTGAGCTAAAGTTGGATGCTTAACCGACTCAGCCACCCAGGTGCCCCAAAAAGGAAACCTCTTGTTACTTTCATTTGACATTTTTTGGAAAAAAAAAAAAAAATGTAAGCTTAATCATGGGCTTCCTTGGTCCAGGACAAATCTTCAATTTTTAAAAAAACAAATGCCATATTTAAGTATAACACACATAGAGAAAAGTGCACAAGTGAACATCTTGATGAAATATTGCAAAGTGAACACACCCATGTAGCCATCACCTAGACCAAAGAAATTGAACCTTACCAGCCTTACAGAAGTCTAATCTGTTGCCCTCTCATGCCTACTCTCTTCCCTTCCCCCCACCCCCAAACACCATTATCCTGACTTCTCACATCATTTATTAACGTTGAACTTCATGTAAATCATATGGTATGCATTCTTTAGTGTCTGGTTTCTTTTGTTCAGTTTATTTGCATTTTTACTTTTAGGATTATAAACATTTTGCCTAATTGTCATTAGTATATGCTTCACCTGTTATTTTGGATAAACTTTAATGATAGCCACACACTGTAAGCTTACACCAGGGAATGAAGAAACATATTTATTTAAGATGACAAAAAGCCTTCCACTAATTTATTGGAATTTTACTGAATCTGTGCCTTTTGGTAACTGTAACGCAGAGGGTAGCTGAACTTCTCAGGAATCCAGGCTCTATCATTTAAGCTGTGTGCCTCTGGTTAATTTGCCTCATTATCCAAGTGTTGCTAGATGAAATGACATGTAAGGGCATTACGTACACTGCAAAACACACACACACACACACACACACACACACACCCAAAAACCCCTACACCTATTTTCGGTGTCATTTTGATATTGGGGTTCATCTTGGCAGCCTTAGGTGATGATTCTTGATTCTTCAGGATGATCTATCACAGCTCAACAGGCTTGGAGGAAAGCTCCCTCAGGTCAAGGAGGACCAGATGGGTGAGGCAGAAAGATAAGCAATACTGGGGACTGGGATTTTGAAGGCTAGCTACAGGTGTTCTTAGTTCTTGTAGGATCCATCTGGGATGGGTTCTTGCAGGAGCTGGGATTTCCAGAGTTTGGATACAGGGTTTCCAAGGTTATTCCTACAATGAGGGGGAACTAGTTTGGAGTGAGCCTGGCTAATTCTACTCAACAAGCAAGAGAGAAGCTTATCTTTCTCGTTCTGCGGGCTACTAGCAGTTATTACGGCAAAGATAAAAAAAAATGAGGTCTATCACCCAAGGGACATTACAGTGTCCCCGGAGAGGCACTTAGGAATAATTAGCAAGAAAAACTAATAGTCCTGTTAAACTTGACGGACTGAGGGAGTGCCTTGAGGGTACAGAGCAAGGTGGGGTCATTCCAGGCTTGGATAACCTTTGGAGAAGGGATGGGTGGCAGGGCCTTAGGTAGGTGTGAATGGTCAGTATCTCAGGGCTGGAGGTGACTGTGGTCTCGCCCCCCAAAAGGGAATAAGATGATTAACGCTCGCGCGCGCGCGCACACACACACCCCTTACAACCCAGGTTCCAAGGCAGCCACCAAATCCTTATATGTCCCCCTAGTGCACCGCACGGAAAAGGAATCCACACTGTCCTTCAAAACGCAAACCCTACTCCCCGGCTCCCACACCCCCTCCTTCAGCACTGAAGGGTGGCGTAGGATTTATAACCCACCTCTTTCTTCCAGTTGCCATGGAGACCAGCCCCAGACCTTTCTTTCCTTCTGGTACCGGGTACGTTTCTCCAACGCAGGCGGAATGGAGGGGGCTTAGCCCAACCACGCCAGTGGCAGTGCTGGGGGAGAGGGTAAAAAAGCGCAGAGGGGCTGGTGGTCTCGACGGCAGTGGCGGAACCAGGCCAAGGGACAAAGGCTAAATCAGCCGCGGTTCAAGCCCTTGGGTCTGCCAATGACTAGAGGCCAGACGCTGGGGGCACACTGCTGGGGTGGCGGAGGGCACGGGCAGGGGGAGAGGGATGCAGCAGCGAGGCGGGACTCAGGGGCAGGGCCCCCCTGACCTGTCCGCCAGGGCGGGCGGGTGAGCCGGCCCCTCCACCCACACGTCCATTGGGCGGCGCCGCCATCACTCTCCCGTCGGCAACACCGCCTTCTTCGCGGCCAAGCTTCGATCCCCTCCCCCGCCACTCTCCGCCCCGCCCCGTCCTGGGAGCCTTTCATTGGACGGACGCGCGGTCGATCCGCCTCGAGTGAGGGAGGCGATTGGACGCGAGGCCTTCGGGCCGCCCCCAGCCTATTTGGATTGGCTTGCTGCGCGTTGGCGCAACGGAAGAGGCGGACGGTGGAGGGGGCGCCTCTGCTTGGGCTGGACTGCCGCGGAGGAGGCGACGAGGGTTTCGGCGCTGGGGGGCTGGCTTGGGCGGCAGCGGCGGCTGCTGCGGATGGGAGCGGGCCGGCTCGGCGTGCCCATGGAGCGCCACGGCAGAGCAGCCGACACCTCCGCCTCGGCGGGGGAGCCGGCGCCCGAAGGGCCTGATGGGCGGCGGCGGGAGCTGCTGCGGCGCCGGGCGAGTAGCGCGTCGGAGCCCCCAGTCGGGTCCTCTGCCTCGGCTTCGGCAGAGGGCATTAGGCGAAACCGGCCCGGCTCCTACAGCGGCGCTCCCTCGGCCTCCCGCCAGCGCGTGGAAAGCCTCAGGAAGAAGCGGCAGCGTAAGTGCCCGGGGGGTCGTCCTCGCGGCTCGCCCTGCCCCCTTCCGGCGCGGCCGCCGTTT
This sequence comes from Leopardus geoffroyi, assembly GCF_018350155.1. Taxonomy (NCBI): domain Eukaryota; kingdom Metazoa; phylum Chordata; class Mammalia; order Carnivora; family Felidae; genus Leopardus; species Leopardus geoffroyi. Next base: position 30,553,257 of record NC_059336.1, read on the forward strand.
TTTCCCGCGCGCTCGTGTGGGGACAGTGCCCCCGCACGGTGGTCCTAGGTTGGTGCACGGGCTGACTCCCGGCTGGAGGCCTCAGGTCCAAGTTTGGGGCATTAGGGTCTGGCCCCCGCCCAGACCTCGGGCGCAGTGGTCCGCCCTTGACGGTGGTGGAAGTGGAGCGTCTTTACTCAGGACCCTTTCTTCCTCTCCTTAGCTCCTTGGGCATTCTTTGCCCGAGAGTCACATGATTTTATCGTCGAGAAGGCTTCTTTTGACTCATTTCCACCGCCTCCTTTCCCCCTAAATCCTTTGAATCCCCCGTGTCTGTTTTCCGTGGGTCCCAAAGCGGTGTCCAAGACGTTAAATCCCTTTAATCTGGAGATTTCGGCCTTCCTGGAAAATGGTTAACTAGCCCTTGAGTTGCTGCAGGCCTAAAACTGGATTCCGTGTTCTGTGCACTTAAGCTTTGGCTGCTTTTCTTCCCGTGAGAATTCGGGTCGTCTCTCACCCAGATATCTCTATTTTCTTTGCATCTATTTGCTGATACTCACGATTGAGGTCTGTAGCATTCTGGGCATTAAGGCTTTTTATTTTGAGGGAATCTCGCCTTGGCAGTTGCACATGCTCTTTCTGGAGAATCGGTTTCTCCATTTTCTTATCAGGCTTCTTTTCCTGCGTTGTGTTCTAGTCCATACATTTTCACCCCTTTAAAGGTCTTCAGTTAGCATCCTCAGTCTAGTAGCTATTGCTACTGTTGAAGGTATCCACTGTCTTAATACTCTAATATAAGCTTTATCATTTAGTGACATTTTACATATGGTTAGATTTTTGTCTTGTTGCCAAATTCCTCTTTCAGGAAATCAGCCTGTTTTAAATGCAGGTTATGAGAGTGAGGTCTTTATTGGATGGGCTTGTACCTCAGCCAGCCACCAGGTTGCTGTACTTTATCTTACATGATTTGGATGATTAAATGTTAAATGTAGCCCTGTTTTGCTGTGAAAAATTTGGGAGTCTGAATTATTTTGTCTTTTCCTGTCTTGAAAGAAATTTGGAAAACAGATTAACTGCTCTCAATCGATACCATGTTTAGAACCAGTTACCTGGTTTGTGTTTTATTTGAGAAGCACCTGATTTTTAAGCAATGCAAAACGTTAATGGTTTTGTACTACATCATTAGAGATGGTTGTAAATTTCAGAGATTCACAGCCCTCTAGCCAGCTGTCTTTTAGCCATTGACCGTAAAAATTCTAAATAAGTACTTTTTTTTATATTAAATATAATTTATTGTCACATTGGTTTCCGTACAACACCCAGGGCTCATCCCAACAGATGCCCTCCTCAATGCCCATCACCCACTTTCTAAATAAGTATTGTGTTTTGGGTGTTTGCGGAGGTCAGGCACTCTACTGAGAGCTTTAATAACTCATTAGTACTCATAACTTGTTTATTCCATTTTACAGATGAGAAAACGGGGGTACATTTGCCCCCTGTCAAATGACTTGTGAGTAGTGGGATAGAAATGTAAATTCAGGAGGTCCAGCTCCATACATCCTCTCAACCACTGTGCTTTATTGAATTGTGTATATTCTATTAGCTGTTTCTTCATTGCTCTAAAGCTAAGCATAATCACTATCTTTTGTGTTCAAGACTTACTTGAGGTGAAAATTTCTAGCTACTGTGGAAGTACTTCCAAATTTTGAGCATAAAAATGACCTTGGGAGTTAAAAATGCAGATTCCTTGGGTCCAACTCCCATCTTTTTGAATCAGAACCTGGGGAGGGTTCTAAGAAGCTGCATTTTAACAAATTCCTCATATCATTTAGATACAGCTGCTCAGAGACACCTGTGGAAAACTCTGGTTTAGACTGTATCGGGGGGTGGGGGTGGTATGTAAGGTGGTTTTGAGATGTCTTTTTATTTTTTTATTTTTAGAGAGAGAGTGCACCTGCAAGCAGGAGAGAGGGGAGAGAGAATCTCAAGCAGGCTCCATGCTAAGACCGTGGAGATCATGAACTGAGCTGAAATCAAGAATTGGATGCTATGGGCACCTGGGTGGTTCAGTCGGTTAAATGTCTGATTTTGGCTCAGGTCATGATCTCATGGCCTGTGGGTTCGAGCCCGTGTGGAATGTGGTGCTGACAACTCCGAGCCTGGAGCGTGGTTCATATTCTGTGTCTTCCTCTCTCTCTGCATTTCTACCACTCACTCTCTCTCTTTCAAAAATAAACAAACAAACAAACAAACAAACAAACAAAAAGAATTAGATGCTTAACCGACTGAGCCACCCAGGTGTCCCTGAGATATCTTTTAAGGAACCAAGACAGATATTCATGTCGGATTTATTTATTTATTTACATATTTATTTATATATTTATTTTTGTTTTTATGTCTGATGTTTGTCATGGTTGCCTTTATTGCTTTCTCTGATAAATCATGAAAAGCCATCTCTCAGGTAATGAGACCTGCCAAAAAGGTTATTTCTTTCTTCCATTTGTTTTTTCTGTTATTGTCCGGGGGTGCACCTGTTAGATGGAGAGGCAGCCTCTTGATTTCTGAACCCTCCAAGAATGGTTTCACCTCTGAGAGAATTCAGTAAAGACTAAATAAATCTCCGTATTTATTTTTGGTAAAGTTGGGTATAGGGTGGTGCCATCTTTCTTTGGAGGTTAGAGAGCTTCATTCTGATGTCCTTAAACTACTTGTCTAAAGGTAGGAGCCTAGATGTCATTTGAAACTAGAAGGAGCTATTCAGTTTATCTTAGGAATTCTTGTGGGCCCTGGTCATAGTCATGTTCTGCCACACATGTTCCCTAGAACAGTGTAATTCTCAAACCTGTTCCCATCCCAGACTTAGGCATTAGGGATGAGGCTAGGCATGTCTGTGTGTAAGAAGTTCTTTAAAAGTTTTAGATTAGGTAGAGTATGTCTCACAGGACAGAGAAATACCAAGTAAAGATTGATTTAAAATGATGGAAACCAGGGGCGACTGGGTGGCTCAGTCAGTTAAGTGTCCGACTTCGGCTCAGGTCATGATCTCACGGTTTGTGGGTTTGAGCCCCGCGTCAGGCTCTGTGCTGACAGCTCGGAGCCTGGAGCCTGCTTCGGATTCTGTGTCTCCCTCTCTCTCTCTGCCCCTCTCCTGCTCCTGGTCTGTCTCTCAAAAATAAATGAACGTCAAAAAAAAAAAAAAAAAAAAAAAAGAAACAAAGATGCTAATGATGGTAATACACTGCTTACTTGTGTTAGACATTGTGTCAAATATGTTAAAAACCTATCATTGAAGTCTCACAGTTACCCTATGTGGTAGGTATTTTTTATCCCTAGTTTCCAGAAGAGGAAACTGTCAGTGAAGTTTTTCCTTTGTCCACAGGCATGTAGTGAGTTAATAATGGATCTGTGTGATTAGTTGCCTGACTTTCAGACCCAGTGTTCTTGACTTTCCCTATTTTTGAGTGGGGGAAGGTACATGCAGCATAACCCAGAGCAGTGGTTCTTACATGGAATTACTTAGAAGCTTAAAAAAAACCACCAAAAACCCATTCAGGTCTGCAAACAAGTCTAAGAACATGCACCTGTTAATTTTTTTAATGTTTATTTCTATTTGAGACAGAGCATGAGTGGGGGAGGGGCAGAGAGAAGGGGACAGAGGATCTGAAGCAGGCTCCATGGTGACAGCAGAGATCCCAGTGTGAAGCTCTAACTCACCGTGAGATCAAGACCTCGGTCGAAGTTGATTGCTTAACCAACTGAGCCACCCAGGCGCGCCCCCCTGCTTTTTTAATGCATCTGTTAATTTTTAAAAAGTTTTACTGAGGCATAATTACATACAGCAAAATGTATACTTTGACAAATGTATACAGGTATGTCACAAGAGAACATGCATTTTAATCAAGGGTCCCAGATGTGCAGCAGATGTGTTAGAGGTGTGGAACCTGGGATGGGAGTATCCCATGTGGCTGGTGGATGGAGCTGGATTTTTGAAGGTGACTTCAAAGCATGAAGCATGTTGTAGCACTCCAGGGAGATCTTTGGGACACGTTGATTTTCGACTCCTGTTAGTCGTGGAATATCCTTAATTTCCATTGATCTAGAAAATAAAGCTTTTAGGGGTGCCCGGCTGGCTCAGTTGGTAGAACATGCGACTCTTGGGGTTGTGAGTTTGAGACCCACGTTGGGTGTTGAGATTACTCAAAAAATAAACTTAAAACTCTTTAAAAAAAAAAAAAAAAAGTTTTTGTAACTTGATAATGCCAGCCTAGCAAATGGTTGCTTTTCCTTGGCTTTTGGGGAGCATCAGTGTTGGCAGAAAGGAATTGGTGCTGGGGCCCTGAGAGACTGCCCCTTATTAGGTGCAGTGTTTCATCTTCAGTTAGGGAATTAGGGAAGACTGCCCATTAGGAGCTCAGTAAAAAGATTTCTGTTGCTTCGTAGCCTATGTTTGAGGTACAGAATGGGAGAGGATGCTTTTTAACCTTTTTATCAACTTTAAATCCAAATGAAATCAAAGTAAACATGGTCCTTCACTTTGGTTGTTCAAAGAATGTGAAGCATTAAGCAGGGCCTAAAAATAATCCAAGTATGCAGCTGTGTAAAATGGTATAGTATGTTATTTTAGGGGCCATGTGTATTTAGGTAATATGATTGTTCAAACAGTGTTAGCATCCCTACCCTTTTTTTATCTAGGGGGTACCATAAAGGAGAAGTGATGTATGCTATTAAAAATCTTTTGGGGCACCTGCGTGGCTCAATCACCCGACTCTTTTTTTAAATTTTATTTTTGAGAGAGAGAGAGAGAGACAGAGATAGAGTGTGAGTGGGGAAGGGGCAGAGAGAGATGGAGAGACAGAATGTGAAGCAGGCTCCAGGCTGTGAGCTGTCAGCACAGAGTCTAATGCGGGGCTCAAACCCACGAACTGTGAGATCATGGTCTGAGCTGAAGTTGGATGCTTAACCAACTGAGCCACCCAGGAGCCCCAATTGCCTGACTCTTGATTTCAGCTCAGGTCATGATCTCACGGTTTGGTTCGTGAGTTTGAGCCCTGCATTGGGCTCTGCACTCATAGTGCCCCTCCCTCGCTAGTGATCTCTTTCTTTCAAAAGAAATAAGTAAACTTAAAAAAAAAAAAAATCTTTTAGGGGCTCCTAGGTGGCTCAGTTGGTTAAGTGTCCAGCTTTGGTTCAGATCATGATCTCATGGTTCCTGAGTTTGAGCCCCCCATCAGTGCAGAGCCTGCTTGGGATCCTCTGTCCCTCCCTCCCCCTCCCCTGCATGTGTGCAAATGATTTCTCTCTCTCTCTCTCTCTCTCTCTCTCTCTCTCCCTCCCTCCCCCTCTCCCTCTCCCTCTCCTTCTCCCTCCCTTTCTCCCTCCCTTTCTCCCTCTCTCCCCCTCTCCCCCTCTTTCCCTCCCTCCCTCCCTCCCCCCTTCCCTCCCCCCCTCAAAATAAACATTAAAAAAAATCTTTTGCTTAAACACATGTTAAAAGGAGAGAGAAGGAACAAGGCAATAGACTGTAGGCTGTTAGGACCTTATCAAGCAGAAAAGAATAGTTATTTTGGTCATTTAGAAGAACAGTGATGTTTCTTAGGCTTAAATTTATAACCTGGTGAATGTTTTTTCAGGTTCATACCTTGGGATATTTTTATCTTCAGGCACTGTTCATTCTCAGTTTATTATGTTCTTTCTCAGTGTATGTCAGCGAGACTGACCAGCATGTGAAACTTCTCTTCTAAATAACAGCTTAAAGTTTGCTTTCTAAAAGTGGAAGCCATCTTTAGTTTTCTAGTAGTTTATTAGGTTTTGTGGGTTTATATTTCCAAAATGTAGAATTTATTATTGAGTCTACTGGTTTGATAATATATAATATTATATAGGCATCTAGTCCCCAAGTTAAAACTATTTTGAGAATAAGAATATTTTTTTTAATTAAAAAAAATTTTTTTTTTTTTAACGTTTATTTTTCAGACAGAGAGGGACAGAGCATGAACGGGGGAGGGTCAGAGAGAGAGGGAGACACAGAATCTGAAACAGGCTCCAGGCTCTGAGCTGTCAGCACAGAGCCCGGTGTGGGGCTCGAACTCACGGACTGCGAGATCATGACCTGAGCCGAAGTCGGACGCCCAACCGACTGAGCCACCCAGGCGCCCCAAGAATATTATTAAAGTAGGCCTTTTAATTGATGCCAAGGATTGCTGTCTAGATCGGCCCAGAGATTTGGGTTTGCAATATCTTAACCACATTGGTCTGGTAAAGATGTGGTTCATAGTACTGGAAAACAGCACATTCTTATACACCATTTATTTCCCATTTGAAAGCCTTTCAGTTGTTGAGACCTATTATGGTGCTACAGATGGTTTTACATAAATAACCTGTGAGGCAGAGTTTAAATTCTAAGTCAAGTGTAGATTGTCTAGACTGAGTGCCTTGGAGGCCTTAATACCAGGATATATGTGAAGGGTTGCAAACAGACTAAAATATCTGTGAAAATTAATGGAATAATTCAGTAATTGGAAGTGATGAATAAGTATTCTGTTGGTGAGATATGAAGACTGATGGTATAGCAGAAGTTCCTTTTCCCACCAGAAACAGTGTTTTGAACAAGGATTAGAAAGCTTATTCCAGTATTCATTATGTTATAGTATATGAGGCAGTCTGCAGTCAGTGATGGGAATCTAATCCCTTTGGGCAGTTGAATGTTTTGAAATAACAATTATATGGTCTGGCATAATTCTCTCAGCCATTATCAGAGAACATGTGTCTAATGGACCTCCTGTGCTTCTCAGTGTTTCTCAGTTCTTGGGTACGTAAATCGTTTGATGAGTAGTACAGAGAAAAATCCAGAAACCGTTAAAGTCTGTAACAAGCATATGAACTGAGCTCTGCCTAAGACTCCTTATTTTTCTTTATATATTGTTGATCCTAATTTTTTAAAGTATGCGATTTTTATTAAACTCCTAATTTTATTTTCTTATTAACTCAAGGGTGTGTGTTTTGTGCTCTTAGGTTTGTATAGACACTTGTTGAAAATGCTTGTGAAAGGATTTAGGAAATCTGGGTTTGAGTCCCTACCTCTGCCTTTTCTTGATTGTGACCTTGGACTCTTGTGCACTTCAGTTTCTTAATCTGTAAAGTGGGATGATTATAGTACTTGCCTTATATGATCGTTGCAAACGTTAAATAAATTTATGCAGTCAGGTGCCTAATAGAGTGCTTGACTGTTAATAGATAATCATTTAACACATAATAGCTATATGTTAATATTTAAATTTTTTAATCTAAGGAAATGGGAGTAAAGCTTAATTTGCTTTAAGCATTATAAAATCTTCCATTGGTCTTAGGTTTGTCCAGACCTTCAGATTCCAGTCCTATTAAAAAAAAAAAGTTTATTTATTTTGAGAGAGAGAGGGAGAGCAGGGGAGGGGCAGAGAGAGGGAGAGAGAGAATCCCAAGCAGGCGCTCCATGCTCCCAGCACAGAGCGTTATGCCAGGCTCGAACCCATGAACTGTGAGATCATGACCTAAGCTGAAATCAAGAGTCTGACTCGTAACCACTGAGCCACCCAGACTCCAAGATTCTAATCCTATTGATGTGATATGTTTGTTGGTGGAGTGCTGTGTCTGTGGTAATTACAGGTTGGTGGCTTCCTAAAGTTGATGGTTAAAAGAATGGCACAGGGTGCCTGGGTGGCTCAGTTGGTTAAGCCTACGGCTCTTGATTTTGGCTCAGATCATGATCTCACCGTTCATGAGCTCGAGTTGGGCTCTGCGCTGACAGTGCGGGGCCTGCTTGGAATTCTCTTACTCTCTTTTCTTTCTCTGACCCTCCCCTGCTTGCTTGCCTGAGCATATGCCCACTCTCGTTCTTGCTCTCTCTCAAAATAAACATTTAAAAAAAAAATGGCACTACAGGTCAGAAAATAGGAATCTAATCTCCTTGCTTCAATCCTATTTAGCACTATTGCTTTCTTGAGTGAAGAAACTTTTCTTATAGGTGCCAGGGACAGACTTTTCATGACCTCTGCCAGTTTGGGTCAGGCCTGTCATTGGGAATGGAATTTTTGTAGGTGTAAAAAAAATTCAGGACTGTCCCTGCCTGGGACTGAGGTGGAATAGCTGCTGGGGAGTCAGCCATAGTGTTCTCATTAGAATTGCATTGACATTGTTAGGTTAACTTGGAGAATTGACATTTTAATAATACTCAGTGTTTTTTCCTGGAACAGGAATCTTTCCGCTGCTCTGATTTTCAGTACACTATTTTAATAGCTATTGTACATATTTAGTACTAAGATTTGTCTCTAAGTATTGTTGTTATTTTTTGGAATCTAACGTGAAAACCATCTTTTTGCATTCCTGAGAAGAATATCTGTTGACTATGGTTAATTACTCTTACTGCACAACTGGACATTGTTTAGTAATTTAATGCATGTTGTTGTGAGATGTTTCTTTTCTAGTTTATTTTTTTCCAGAGAGAATGTGGGGAGTGGGGGGGGGGGGGGGGGGGCGGGGGGAGAGAAAGAGAGAAAGAGAAAGAGAAAGAAAATCTTAAGCAGGCTCCACACTCATTGCAGAGTCCAACATGGGGCTCAATCCCACGAACTGTGAGATCATGACCTGAGCCAAAATCAAGAGTGGGATGCTCAACTGACTGAGTCACCCAGGTGCCCCTCTTTTCTAGTTTTGATATGAGGTTAGAATGACTTAGGAATCTTTTTAGATTTTTTCTGTAATCTAGAAGCTCTTAAAGGTTTGCCTGGAAACCATTAAGGCCTGGTGCTTTTTTGTTCTTGTTTGGGTGAAAGATCTTTCACATCTTTTTAAAATTTTTCAGTGCTTTTGATTTGTGTTTTTGATCTTATTTTAAGCCACTTTTTGTACTCTTTTTTCTTGCTAATTTTCTGGTGTACATTTTAAACTTAATATGAAATTGTACACTCATGTAGTCTCTGGTTACATACTCTTATCTTTGATTTTTCTTTTTTTTTAAAGAAAAGCTATATCTTCTTTCTTTTTCTTGGATATACTTACCAGAGATTTGTCTTTTTTTTTTTTTTTTTAAATTTTTTTTTCAACGTTTATTTATTTTTGGGACAGAGAGAGACAGAGCATGAACGGGGGAGGGTCAGAGAGAGAGGGAGACACAGAATCGGAAACAGGCTCCAGGCTCTGAGCCATCAGCCCAGAGCCTGACGCGGGGCTCGAACTCACGGACCGCGAGATCGTGACCTGGCTGAAGTCGGACGCTTAACCGACTGCGCCACCCAGGCGCCCCAAGAGATTTGTCTGTTTTAATGGCTTTTTCAAAGCTTGATGTTATTGGTCAGCTCTCTTGTGGTGTTGTTCATGATGATCATGTTTTTCTAATTTCATTTACATCGCTTTAAAACATTTTTTTCTTTTTTTAATGTTTATTTCTGAGAGAGTGTGAGTGGGGAAGGGGCAGAGAGAGAGGGAGACATAGAATCTGAAGCAGGCTCTAGGCTCTGAGCTGTCAGCACAGAAGTTGGACATCCAACCAACTGAGCCACGCAGGCTCCCCTACATCTTGCTTTTGTTCTTAATAATTCCCTTCTGCTTATTTTGGATCTAATTTATTCTTTTCTAGCATTTCAAATTGTGTGTGACATTTCCCTTTTTATTCAGGTTTTCTTTTTTGCATCCATTTGATAAACTTTTAAGGCCAGAAATTTCCCTTCGGGTACCATGGAGGGTGTATCTTACTGATTTTGATACATAATGTTTATTATCATTCATCCAAAAATAAATTTTGTTTTGATTTCTTCTTTTATTTCAGAGTTAAAAGAAGTGGGTTTAAAAATTTTCAGGTGGAGAGATTTATTTCTTTGTGTTTGTTGGATTAATTCATAATGTTGAGTTATTGTGGAAAGTGAATGTGGTTTGTTTTTGTTCTTTGGAGTTTGAGGCTCTTTAAGCTTGTGCAGTTAATTTGTATGGTTTATAGGTATTTGAAAGGAAGGTGTATTTGTTTTTTTTTTTTTTTTTTTGATAGGGTTATTTATGTTTCATAGATTCACCTTACTAGCTTTATATTCAAATCCTCTATACCTTTATTGTGTGTGTGTGTGTGTGTGTGTGTGTGTGTGTGAGAGAGTACAAATTTCTGATACCTGTGTCATTCTCACATTGTTGTGTAGATTTGTCAGTTTCTCGTTTTTAATATTTTTGAAGCATTTGTTAGGATCATATCAGTTCTACTTCTTTTATGCTCATGATACAGTTTCTTTTTATTCCCTTTTAATCCTTTTTGTTTTGAATTTTATTTAGTCTGCTAGTATTGTACTTAATTTCTGTTAACATTTGCTTAATACGTGGAGTAGCATTATTCAGGAATTCATTTTGCTTACCCAGATTCAAGTCTGTTAAATAAATGGTGCCAGTGATTCTACCCACCAATTGGTCAGTGAATGTATAATGGCAAGTGAGTGTAAGATGGGAGTTGTGAATCCTATTTCCTGGGTAGATAGCTGTTTGGAGGGGCACCTCTCATGTGAGCAAAGTAGTCCCTGTTAAGTGCGGTGCAGGTCTTGATACATAAGGTTTGACTTTAACTTATCATGGTTCCTAAATATGTCACCTGTTCTATCTGGTATATCCGTCTCCAGTGAGGTGCTTAAGATTTTGATTTGATTATTTTTGACTGAATGCTGTTTTCATCTTAAAGCATCCAACTCTTTATGATAGGACTCTCTCGTGTGTGTTTTGCCATATATTTACCTCAGTCTACTTGTATTATCTTAAATGTATATATAATATATAAGCATATAATCAAATTTCTTCTGTAGAAGGGTAATTTGACCTATTAGTGATTACTGATGTATTTGTGTTCATTCCTGTCCTTTTTTGTTTTGTATTTGCCATATTTTTTTTCTTTGTTTTTGAACTGATTTGTTTCCATAGTTGTTTGGAGGTCATATGTTCATTTTCTTCTAGAGTTACCTGTACATTTTTGATGTATTTAAACTATCACTTTTTTCTTCTTATTTAGAATTCATCAGAATTTGTATCTTCTTTTCCCTATCAAGACAGAGCTACTGTTTGCTTCACTTGTCTCTCACTTCCCTTTTCAGCTTCCTATGTTGAAATCATATATTTTAGTTCCAGATTGCTGATTTTTCAGAAAGTCACATGTATTGTTTCCTTTGCTGATCATTGTTTCTTAAAGCTCGTATTTGGATGCTTTTAAAATTATATTGGAAGGCATTTACTAATTATTTCAGAGAAGGTCCCTTTTTTTTTTCTTTCTTTTCAGAGAAGGTCTTTGAGTAGTAAACATTGAGTCCTTTCATGTGTGAAAATTTCTTTTGCACTCCTCCTTGAAAGCTGATTTGGCTGGATATGTTTCAAAGTCTTTTTCCTTATAACTTTGAAGCTAGTGCTCCATTATCTTCTAGCATCTATGTCGCTGATGAAAAATCCATTTCCACCTTTATGTGATTTATGTATCTTTGTAGGAATATGCTTTTGTCTTTGGAAGTGTTTAGGATTTCTTGACATTTCAATAGGATGTGTCTAAGTCTGTCTGTCTGTTTGCCACTAATTGGTTCTGCTTGACACTTAGTGAACCTGATGATTTATGTCTTTCCTCCTCTGCCTTCCCCAGGAAATTTCTGGGACTCACAGAAGTTATGGTTCTGTATTTCTATATATATCTACTTTTCCTTCATACCTGAGAGGATTTGGGGAGAATTTCTTAGTTTTGTTTTCCATTTTTTCTTTGCCTATTTTGCTGTTAAATACATCTTTTGAGCTTTATTTTGGAAATAGATTTTTTCCTTTTTCTTATTTTATAAAACTCTTTATTGAGGAACAATTTACATACAAGCAACTGCATCTATTTAAAGTGTATAGTTCCATGCATTTTGACAGATATATAGACACACCCATGGAGCTCTCCCTTCACCTCCAACAATCAAGATTTGGGTTACTACCAAATGTCTATCAACTGATGAATGGAGAAAGAAGATGTGCCCCGCCCCCGCCCCCCCAATGGAATACTACTCCACAGTGAAAAGGAATGAAACCTTGCCATTTGCAACAATGTGGATGGAACTGGAGGACATTTTGCTAAGTGAAATAAGTCAGTCAGAGAAAGACAAATACCATGTTTTCACTCATTCGTGGAAGTTCAGAAACTTAACAGAAGGCCATGGGGGAAGGGAAAGAAAAAAATACATGAATAGTTACAAACAGAGGGAGGCAAACCATAAGAGACTTTTAAATACAGAGAACAAACTGAGGCTGGAAAGGTGTGGGGAGGCTGGGGGGTGGGGAAAATGGGTGATGGACATTTAGGAGGACACTTGATGGTATGAGCACTGGGTGTTGTATGTAAGTGATAAATCATGGGAATCTACTCCCGAAGCCAAGAGCACACCGTATACACTGTATGTTAGCTAGCTAACTTGACAATAAATTACATCTATATTTAAAAAAAAGGTTTGGGTTAATACAGAAAGTTTTCTTCTGCTCCTATAGTCCTTCTCTCCACTTCCTCCCCCAGCCTACAATCTACTTCCTATCAAATGCAGAAATGATTGCTTTGCATTTCCTGGAGTTTCATATGCGTGGAATCATATAGCATGTAGCCTTTGTGTGAGGCTTCTTTTACTCAGCCTGTTTTTGAGACTGATCTCTGTCAAGTGTATACTAGTTTGTCCCCTTCCCTCTTTTTTTGGTTTCCAAAGCTTCACAACCCCCAACTAAGAAATTAACACTGATACAGTTCACAGACTTGACTTAGACCTAACCAGTTATACAAAAACTCTTTTGTGTATACGTATTTAGTTCTATATAATTTTATCATGTGTGGATTCGTGCAGTTACAACCACAGATGGCAGTCATTTCTTAGTTTCTTCTCATTTTACCCCTGAGGATAATTATGATTCTTTTTAAGTCTCCTGTTTGTTTCTGAAACTCTTTCTAAAGATGTTTAGTTTCTCGTTTTTGTGGTGTAGATATCCCTTTTGGTGATTCTAATTTGTGAAGTGATCATCTCTATTTTGAGGATTGCTTTTCTGTCAGTGGATGCAGTATCTCTTTACCTATTTCTGAAGGTGGATTGTAGGGATATATGTCCAGATACATGTCTCCTCATTTCTTCTGGGGTGATAGTAGCTACTTGGGTGGGTGCCATTCTGAGTCTTTGGCTGAAGTGCTTGTGTTTAATGAAGACTTTGCCTCTGGAGGGGTGGAGGTGTGGGGAGTGGTTCTCAGTAGAGGGAAGTGGTTGGTCTGTTCAGTTGCACCAGATGCATTCCCCACCAGATCACCCATGACCACCAGAGCCTGTCCCTGTTTCTCCATGGCAGCCACTCCTATGTACAGCTTGTTGGAGCACCCGTGTACTCTCCCAGCCTTCATAGCTGCTCCCAATTTTTATTTTATTTTATTTTATTTATTTTATTTTATTTTATTTTATTTTATTTTATTTTATTTTATTTTATTTTATTTTATTTTTATTTTATTTTATTTTAGAGAGAAATTGAGAGCTTGAGTGGGGGAGAGGGGCAGAGGGAAAGAGAGAGAGAATCTCAAGCAGGCTCCCTCCTCAGTGCAGACCCAAAGAGGCGCTTAATCCCTGGGATCATGAGTTGGATGCCCAGCTAACGAAGCCACCCAGGCACTGTTTTTTATTTATTCCCAGTTTGTTTGTTTTTTTAATTTTTTTTTATAGCATTCTTCTTTTTAGGGTTCTGGACAGTTACTGCCCTTATCAACTTAGTTTTGCTGATCCTATCAATTCTTGTTTCCCGGAATTATTTTGGAAAATAATACATCAGTAAATCTGTATCTTTAGTCATTTCTGCGATCTAAGGTAGGAGGGCAAGGCAGTCTGTGCAGTCCATTTTGATCTGATCTCCTGAAGCTATTTTTTGGGAAGGATTTTTTGGGAACAGATATTAACTCTAAAATATGTTACCATAAAGTCCTTTGAAACCTTTTATTTTGGGGACATGAGGTTTTGAGAAATTGACCACTGGAGCTTACATGTTACATAAGGTTGGGAATTTCCTGTATTTCTAGTTTGCATACTAAACCAGAGCTCTGAAAAGTTTCAACATTTCTTCTTTGAGCCAAGGGGAAGGATGTAGATTTTCATTCTCAATCTTTTTTTTTTCTTTTTTTCAAAGTTGAGATTCATGGGTAGTCATTTTGTTGTTTTTTAATATTTCATTAAAAAATGAATGTGTAGTTTGGGCTTATTTGTGCAAGAGGCCTGGGTTGACTCAATATTTTGATGTTTTTCTTCCTGATCTTTGTGACTTTTTTTGAAATAATACATTTTTAAAAATATGTTTTTTATTTTTATTTTTTTAAATCTACATCCAAGTTAGCATACAGTGCAACAATGTTTTCAGGAGTAGATTCCTTAATGCCCCTTACTCATTTTGCCCACTCCCCCCTATACCCTTCAGTAACCCTCTGTTCTCCATATTTAAGAGTCTCTTAATGTTTTGTCCCCTTCCCTGTTTTTATATTATTTTTGCTTCCCTTCCCTTATGTTCATCAGTTTTGTATCTTAAATTCTTTGTATGAGTGAAGCCATATGATACTTGTCTTTCTCTGACTGATTAATTTCACTTAGCATAATACCCTCTAGTTCCATCCACGTAGTTGCAAATGGCAGGATTTCATTCTTTTTGATTGCTGAGTAATACTCCATTGTGTGTGTGTGTGTGTGTGTGTGTGTGTGTGTGTGTGTGTGTGTATATATATACACACACACACAAAAGATAAAGATATGTATATGTATACATATATATACACATTTATATATATAAAAGATGAAGATGTGGTGTGTGTGTGTATACATATACATGTATGTGTATACACACACACACACACACACACACACACCCCACATCTTCTTTATCCATTCATCCATCGATGGACATTTGGGCTCTTTCCATACTTTGGCTATTGTTGATAGTGCTGCTATAAACATTGGGGTGCATGTGCCCCTTTGAAACAGCACACCTGTATCCCTTGGATAAATGCCTAGTAGTGCAATTGCTGGGTCATAGGGTAGTTCTATTTTTAATTTTTTGAGGAACCTCCATACTGTTTTCCAGAGTGGCTGCACCAGTTCGCATTCCCACCAGCAGTGCAAAAGAGGTCCTCTTTCTCCGCATCCTCGCCAACATCTGTTGTTGCCTGAGTTGTTAATGTTAGCCATTCTGACAGGTGTAAGGTGGTATCTCATTGTGGTTTTGATTTGTAATTTCTCTGATGATGAGTGATGTTGTGAGCATGTTTTCATGTGTCGGTTGGCCATCTGGATGTCTTCTTTGGAGAAGTGTCTATTCATGTCTTTTGCCCATTTCTTCACTGGATTATTTGTTTTTTGGGTGTTGAGTTTGTGTGATAAGTTCTTTATAGATTTTGGATATTAACCCTTTATCTGATATGTTGTTTGCAAATATCTTCTCCCATTCTGTTGGTTGCCTTTTAGTTTTGCTGATTGTTTCCTTCCCTGTGTACAAGCTTTTTAAAAAAAAAAAAAAATTTTTTTTTAATGCTTATTTTTATTTTCGAGCATTTTTTTTTTTTTTTTTTTTAAATTTTTTTTTTCAACGTTTATTTATTTTTGGGACAGAGTGAGACAGAGCATGAATGGGGGAGGGGCAGCGAGAGAGGGAGACACAGAATCGGAAACAGGCTCCAGGCTCTGAGCCCTCAGCCCAGAGCCCGACGCGGGGCTCGAACCCACGGATCGCGAGATTGTGACCTGGTTGAAGTCGGACGCTTAACCGACTGCGCCACCCAGGCGCCCCTATTTTCGAGCATTTTGAGAGAGCATGAGCAGGGGAGGGGCAGAGAGAGAGGGAGACACAGAATCAGAAGCAGGCTCCAGGCTCTGAGCTGTCAGCACAGAGCCCGACATGGGGCTCGAACTCGCAGACCACGAGATCATGACCTGAGCCGAAGTCGGATGCTCAACCGACTGAGCCACCCAGGCGCCCATTGTGCAGAAGCTTTTTATTTTGATGAGGTCCCAATAGTGCATTTTTGCTTTTGTTTCCCTTGCCTCTGGAGACGTGTTGAGTAAGAAAGTTGCTGTGGCCAAGGTCAAAGAAGTTTTTGCCTGTTTTCTCCTCGAGGATTTTGATGGCTTCCTGTCTTACATTTAGGTCTTTCATCCATTTTGAGTTTATTTTTGTGTATGGTGTAAGAAAATGGTCCAGGCTCATTTTTCTGCATGTTGCTGTCCAGTTTTCCCAGCAGTATTTGCTGAAGAGACTGTCTTTATTCCGTTGGATACTCTTTCCTGCTTTGTCAGAGATTAGTTGGCCATACGTTTGTGGGTCCATTTTTGGGTTCTCTATTCTGTTCTACTGATCTGAGTGTCTGTTTTTGTGCCAGTGACTTTTTTTTTTTTAAAGTATTTTCAAGATCAGACAGAATCCTGTTTCTTTTCCCAACACCCTTTTTGTTTCTCTAGTCCTTGGAAACCTCAGGGTATGAATAAATTGCTAATCTAGTACGTATGTGTTTAGTTTTCAGAAAAAAAAGGTTGTTCTGACTTTTTTTTTCCTTTCCCATTTAGTTTTTCCATGGTTTGGCTTGGATATTGGTGGAACCCTGGTTAAGCTGGTTTATTTTGAACCCAAAGACATCACTGCTGAAGAAGAAGAAGAAGAGGTGGAAAGTCTTAAAAGCATTCGGAAGTACCTGACCTCCAATGTGGCTTATGGGTCCACAGGTATTCGGGATGTGCACCTGGAGCTGAAGGACCTGACTCTGTGTGGACGCAAGGGCAATCTGCACTTTATACGCTTTCCCACTCATGACATGCCTGCTTTTATTCAGATGGGCAGAGATAAAAACTTCTCGAGTCTTCACACTGTCTTTTGTGCCACTGGAGGTGGAGCGTACAAATTTGAGCAGGATTTTCTCACAGTATGTATTTTTTTTTAGCTTACCTACAATTTATGGTAATCTGATCATTAAAAATAATACCAGTAGCAAGTGGTGGAATCATTTCCATTTCTAATGGAACTTGAGTTTTCACCCGATTAAGATTAGAGAGATGTAAATTGAGTCGTAGTCTGGAGTTGCCATCTAGAGATTATAATAAAGCTGTGATAAGCAGTCTGAGGAACTACCTACGAGGAACAGGTCATTAGGTCTGAAAACTATGAGGGGCGTCTGGCTGGCTCATTTGGAAGGGTGTGTGACTCTTGATCTTGGGGTCATGAGTTTGAGCCCCATGTTGGGTATAGAAATTAAAAAAAATCTTGGGGCACCTGAGTGGCTCAGTTGGTTGAGCGTCTCACTGTTGATTTAGGCTCAGATCACAATCCCAGGGTCGTGGGATCAAGTCCTGTGTCAGGCTCTGTGCTGAATGTGGAGCCTGTTTGGGATTCTCGTTCTCTCTCTCTCCCCCCCTCCCCCTCTTGCCTTCTGCCCTTCTCCCCCGGTCACTCACACTCTCTTTTTCTAAAATAAAAAATGTTAAAAATCTTGAACAGTGAGATTGGAAAAACAATTTTGGGGCACCTGGCTGGCTCATTTGGTGTAATATGTGACTCTTGATTTCAGGGTCGTGAGTTCAAGCCCCACATTGGGCATGGAGCCTCCTTTAAAAAAAAAAAAATAAATAAAAAAAAAAATGTCGTTTCATGTCATAAAATTTTTTACAGGGGCGCCTGGGTGACTCAGTCGTTAAGCATCTGATTTGGGCTAAGGTCATGATCTTACGGTTCATGAGTTCAAGTCCCACATTGGGTGAGCTCGAGTCTTACTTCTGGTGAGTTTGTGCCCTGCATCGAGTGAACATGAGCCCTGCTTTGGGTGAGCCCTGTTTCTCTCTCTCTGCCTCTTACTCACTTGTGCCCTCTCTCTCTCTCTCAAAAAAAAATTGTTTCCAATTTCGTCTACCACATAATTTCTCTTGTCCCCCTCAATTGTTTCCTGGCAAGGTTACTATTAAAAAAACAAGGAACGCTGGTCCAAAACAGTGGCCTTTTGGTCTCAGGGCTAGTCTGAAATGGTTAACAGCAGAGCCTTCTCTCCCCAAATGCCTTCTGATGTGTACTGTTCTGCACTCTTGTTATATGTGTCTCTGAATCATGTCTGGATGCTGGGGGAGTGCCAGTGGGTGCCTGACTTTGTTTTCATTTAGTAACACTGTGTGCAAGGCCTTGAGGCTAGGTCCATTGAGGGTGGATGTGGTTGTGGGGTAGGTGGGAGAGTAGACAAGTGAATTGGCCAAAACTCTGACTTTCAGGGTCAGAATAGATTGAAAATATCTTCAGTGACTATGGTTTTTAAAAAAAAAAGATTTGTGTGTTTATTTACTTTTTGAGAGAGAGAAAGAGACAGGGCGAGCAGGGGAGGGGCAGAGAGAGGGAGACACAAAATCCAAAGCAGGCTGTAGGTTCTGAGCTGTCAGCACAGAGCCTGATGAGGGGCTCGAACTCATGGACTATGACATCATGACCTGAGCTGAAGTCAGATGCTTAACTGACTGAGCCACCCAGGCATCCCCAGTGATTGTGTTTTTAATGCCACTAATGAGAATGTTATTCTAGAGATTCTGCCTTTGCCTATGTTGTTTTACCTTTCTTTTTTTCTCCATGTGTCATTGTGTGGTTTGTGACATCCTCCTTCTTTGTCTTCTTTCTCCTGACTTTCTCCTGTTACTGACCATAATCCTAATATAGGATTGACATGAATTTTTATCAAGTTTTAATATTCTTTGCCTGAATTTCTTTTGGTGGTTGGTTTTTAGTGGTTTCTCTTCCAGCAGTGAGGAAAGAGGAAGTTTAGTTGGAGTAGAGACGGTTCCCTTCCTTTGTGGAAGCCTCATAGTGGACTCTGGATCATAACTGATGAGTAAAGGAGAAAACTTTTTGCAGGACCCTGTATAGATGCCCTTTGGAACATATTTGAAAACCATTCAGGCTGTTTCCAGAGGTTCAGCATTGTATGGTAATTCAAGGGGAGGGTGCAAAGTGAATTTTAGACCTTAGAAATCGGTTCTTAGGCTTTCAGGTTTCTCATTTGAATGCACCGGTGCTGTCCTTGAAAATTGTAGGAAAATGAAATGCCTATCAAATGCTCTTTGTGCATTAAGAGTAACTAGTATTTAATAAACCACAGTGGAATATTTTTTTAAAATACTGAGTTTATTTTGTTGCTTTTTTTTTTTTTTTTTTTAAATTTGAGAGAGTGCAAGCCAGGGAGAGGGGCAGAGGGAGAGAATCTTAAGCAGGCTCCACACTCAGTGTGGAGCCTGATATGGGCCTCTATCTCACAACCAATCTCATGACTGAAATCATGACCTGAGCTGAAATCAAGAGTTGGACGCTTAACTGACTGAGCCACCTAGGCGTCCCTACTTTGTTGACTTTTAATGTGGATCAAATTTCTTAACATAGTGGGTTTGCTTGTTGGTGTAACACATTATGTTATGAATACCTTGCATTAGTGAAATCAGCTATGCATTTATTCGTCTAACTATCACTTAGGGGCTGGGATTCATTAGGAATTAGCAGGACACTTCAGGATGACAGGAATTCTAGAAAGGAAAAGGAAAAAAAAAATTGTAGAAAGAAAAAGGAGACCAACTGTTTGGGCTCCACTAGGCCACCAGTGTAAAACGATGAAATGAAAATACAGAAAAGGAGATACAGAAGAGGAAATTCAGATTCACATGCAGGAAGTTGGTTTTGAATTCGTCTCAGTAGAGAGGGCATGAGCAGGTGCCATAGGGACAGTGATGAATACTTCAAGGGCTTGGGTTTGGTCAGAGGAGTAATTTAATATTCTTACTTAGGGATTAAGGATTAAGATGAAGTTACCTGTTAATTTCCCTCTTTGCTGTGGATCAGAATAAATTGAGTAGAAATGTAATCAAGTGAGAGTTGACTTAAACGGGGAGGACTTGCAGGGCTGGACGCACTTGTAAACAGAAGTAGGTGCTGTAAGGGGGTTAGGAGGCAGTTTTTACCTTCATCACATATGTGGAGTGTACGTGCTTGTAAACATTCACGTGGGTTAGAAGTTCAGCAAGTAAAGTGGGGAATTTTTTTTAATGTTTATTTTTGAGAGAGAGAGAGAGAGATCAAGCAGGGGAGGGGCAGAGAGAGAGGGAGACACAGAATCAGAAGCAGGCTCCAGGCTCTGAGCTGTCTGTGCTGTCAGGCACAGAGCCTGACACAGAGCTCGAACTCATGAACCTGGAGATCATGGCCTGAGTGAAAGTCAGATGCTTAACTGACTGAACCACGCAGGTGCCCCAAGTGGAGATGTTTCTTTATGCCATCTCTCCAGAGTCACCACTGTTAGAAGTTTATGTATCTTTTTAGTGTTCTCTGCATGACTGTATGACACACACAGGTGCATGTAAACTTGGCTTTACACATAGGCACGTTAGTTAGGGTCACGTATTGTGAAGTGTTTCTCAACTTGCTTTTTTGACTGACAGCATGTCTTGGAGTTCTTCCCACCTCAGTTCTTAATGACTGAAGATCCTTTTCATTCTTAATTGATCCTGTACATTGCTTTCTAATATGAATAATAATCGTTCTGTTATTTAAGTGGATTACATTGGTAACACTTGGGAATTTTGATACTGCTAAAATCTTCTCATCCTCCAGGGACTATACTTGGTTTATTTTTTATTTATTTAAAAATTAAAAAAAAAAAGTTTATTTTTGAGAGAGAGACAAAGTGTGAGTGGGGAGGGGCAGAGAGAGGGAGAATCCAAAGCAGGCTCCAGGCTCTCAGCTGTCAGCCCAGAGCCTGACGAGGGGCTTGAACTCACGAACTGTGAGATCATGACCTGAGCTGAAGTCAGACACGTGTCCGACTGAGCCACCCAGGTGCCCTGTAATTGGTTTTAGATAGTGAAAAACCTTATTACCTTCTAATTATATACTTTGCAGCCCTTTGACGTCTGTTTATTAATAACAAAGTGAGGCCTAGTTTGATACTGTTCTATAGCTTCGAAGATGGTTGTTCAGAGGGCAGATGTCTGAGTCCTTGTGGCTCCTGCCATGTGTCACCAGGTGTTTGAGTCACTTGAATTTCTTGGAGTTGGCTTTCTAATAGGGCGGTGATCTCACCTGTGCTCCTGACTCATGGTCCCTGTGAGTAGACATCTTGTTTTCTGCTTGGGTTTTGGGCACATTTCTCTGGCTGCTGCAGTGGTTTGTAGGTGGAGTGTATTTGGGTCTGTCTAATCAGATCGTCCCTATGTTTTTTGTCTCCAGCTTTGTTCTGTAAATCATATGTACGAATAGTACACATCTGTGAGCACTTCTATGGTTTGTTTAATGTAGAGGGGTGCCTTATTAAGCAGAGTTTTTATTTTTGGCTTGTTAGAAAGTCTGAATATATTTTTATTTCATTACAGATAGGTGACCTTCAGCTTTGCAAACTTGATGAACTAGATTGTTTAATAAAAGGAATTTTATACATTGACTCAGTTGGATTCAATGGACGGTCACAGTGCTATTACTTTGAAAACCCTGCTGATGCTGAGAAATGTCAGAAGTTACCATTTGATTTGAAAAATCCATACCCTCTGCTTCTGGTGAACATTGGCTCTGGGGTTAGCATTTTAGCAGTATATTCCAAAGATAATTACAAGCGGGTCACGGGTACCAGGTAGGTCTTTTATATAAAGGTCATTGCTCTTGATATCGTGATGAGCTAAAACTGAGTTTTCAGGTATTGCATATAAGTACACCTTTAAGAATGTGTCAAAATTATGTGAAAAGTAAAAAAAAAAAAAAATTATGTGAAAAGTGTTTTTTTTTCTGGAATTATGCAAACAAATATCATTTCTCTTTGAAAATTCTGATTTCTTGACTTTAATCTGTATTGTTCAATATTTCATTATCATAGTTCGGTAAAATATTTAATTGGCAGATTCGTTGAAGCCCACAGTCCCTGCCCTCAGATAGTATATGATGTGCATATACCATAAAGTTACCAAAGCTACTAGTTAGCATCTATAAGGAGAAGACAAGGCAAGATCCCAGCTTTGAAACTGGCCTGGATTTTATACATACATGTGAACATGCACACACTCACACTCACACACCCACGGGATGGTCTGAGATCTAGAAGGTGAGGTACTGAGCAACAGAAACATGATTGGAAGAGGGTAAGCCGAAAGGGGTGGAGAAGTGAGTGGCAGGCAAGAGTGAATATGCTGTGGTTTAAGGATTAGAGATCCTTAGATGCAAAACAAGGAGCTGGGGTTTGGGATAAACAAGGTTTTTTAACAGGTGTGAATTACAGAATGAGAGGAGTAATTTGGGGGGAGAAAACCATTAATGGGGGAGTTCTTTGCCGGGTGGGGGACTGACGAGCCAGGATGACAGGGGGCTTAGAGAGACAAAGGGAGGAGGTGTTAGCGTGGCCTGGGTGTGTGGCGGGCAGATCTGCGCCCAAAGCTCCTGACACTCAGCAGATGCCCATACTGCACTGGGGGCACAGGCAGGGAGGTGGGCCCAGTGTTTTGCCTCACTGTTTTTGGCTCATGTGAGTATGTACCTTCAAGGTATGTATCAGGCGCCCTGAGTTTATCTTTCTGCAGTCTTGTCTGCCAGTGGCATCTGCAGGATTGGGTTAGGGCAAGAGTGGGTTGATGTACGGATATAATTTCCAGTTCATAATTACCTTCCCATTCTTATTTTTAAAATGTTCTAATACTGTGTTGTTTGTTTTTAATCAGTCTTGGAGGAGGAACTTTTTTTGGTCTCTGCTGTCTTCTCACCGGCTGCAGCACTTTTGAAGAGGCTCTGGAAATGGCATCTCGTGGAGATAGCACCAAAGTGGATAAACTAGTTCGAGACATTTATGGAGGGGACTATGAGAGGTTTGGACTGCCGGGCTGGGCTGTGGCATCCAGGTAAGGGGGCGTGTGTGTTCTGAGAAAGACAGGAATAAGATATTAAATATTGGATGTATCTTTTTCCTTTTAAACGGTTTTATCCAGCTATAATTTACATACTGTAATATCACCTGTTTAAAGTGTAAATTTTAGTGGTTTCAAGTATATTTACAGAATTTTGCAGTCATCACCATAGTCTAATTTCAGTACCTTTTCATCATCCCAGAAAGAAACCTTCTATCCATTAGCTGTCACTTCCCATTTCCTCTACCTCAGTCCTTGGTAAACACTCATATATTTTCTGTCTGTAGATTTGCTTGTTCTGGACACTTCATATAAATGGTGTCCTATTATGAGACTTTTGTGACTGGCTTCTTTTCACTTAGCATGTTTTCAGGGTTCATCCATGTGGTAGCATGAATCAGTAGTTTGAATTTCCATGTGAATTAAAAAAATTTTTAATGTTTTTATTTAGAGAAAGAGAGAGCATGAGCAGGGGAGGGGCAGAGAGAGAGAGAGAGAGAGGGAGACACAGAATCCGAAGCAGGCTCTAGGCTCTGAGTTGTCAGCACAGAGCCGGATGTGGGGCTTGAACTTGTGAACTGCAAGATGGTGATGTGAACTGAAGTTGGATGCTCAACTAACTAAGCCACCCAGGAGCCCCTCCATGTGAATTTTACCATCACCTTGTCAGTGGCTGCAAAAAAAAGGCATTTATGATTTTGATAGGGATCCTGTTGAATTTGTAGGTCATGTTGGAGGGTATTACGCGATCTTAACATTATCAAGTCTTCTGATCCAAGATAAAATGTCTTTCCATTTATTTAGAATTTTGCTTTCTTTTTTTTTTTTTAATGTTTATTTTGTTTTGAGGGGAGGGGCAGAAAGAGGGGGAGAGAGAATCCCACTGTGAGTGCAGAGCCAGATGCACGCTTGATCTCACAAACTGTGAGATCATGACCTGAGCTGAAATCAAGAGTTAGATGCCTAACTGACTGAGCCACCCAGGCGTCCCCTAGAGTTTTGCTTTCTTTCTCCAAAGTTACATTTGTAGTTTTCAGTGTACGGTTGTTATACTTCTTTTGTTAAATATATTTCGAAGCATTTTATTCTCTTTGATGCCATGGTAAATGGAATTCTTTAAAAATTTTATTTTCAGTTATTTAGAAACACTTGTTTTTTTGTATTGGGACACATTAAAAAATTTTTTTTAATGTTTATTTATTGTATTTTTGAGAGAGAGAGTGAGAGCGTGAGTGGGGAGGGGCAGAGAGAGAAGGAGACACAGGATCCGAAGCAGGCTCCAGGCTCTGAGCTGTCAGCATAGAGCCCAACTTGGGGCTTGAACTCACGAACCGCACTTAACCAACTGAGCCACCCAGGCACCCACACGTGATTTTTTAAAATGATAGTAAAGGACCATATATATATGTGCTTATGTGCTAATTTCAGGGAGTTTGTAAATGCTGCACGTTTTATATTTGAGTTTGCAGCTTTTGTGCACTGTTAATCACTTCCTTTTCTGATTGGGTTTGTGTTTTGATCGGTTATTAATGTAGCAGTGCGGCTCTACAAGTACTTTGAAGTACTTGGCCTTCTAGGGAAATCTGATACTCTTCCGTAGTTGACTCTGGGACGCCACTTTGCTTTACTCTGATAAAGCAGTTTCCGAGCTGCGAACGTGACCATTCAGCTGATCGGTATGGCTGCGCAGCTGGGACTGAATCGCCAATAGAGGTGTCTCCCTGGAGCTGTCCTCTGGCTGTGGAAGGCACAGTGGCGCCTTAGAGTGGATCTGATGAGGTCCTAACTGGACGTACAAAGATCTGTTATCAGTGCTAGATGTCACTGGGAGCTGTGGGGAAAGGCATTTACTTATTCAGAATGCTTGAGCGGTTTCTTCCAAGTTGCATTTCTCTTTGAACAGATGCTCTGTTATTTTGTAATAAATGGTTTGAAGATTTGAACAATGTCGCCCTAAAAGTCACATTTATCTTAGTAGAGTAACATTCAAGTTCGTTGGGCTGTGTTGCCTTTTGGTTCAGTGGCCGCATGTTTTTTTTCTTCCTTCACAGCTTTGGAAACATGATAAGCAAGGAGAAGCGAGAGGCTGTCAGTAAAGAGGACCTCGCCAGAGCAACGTTGATCACCATCACCAACAACATTGGCTCAATAGCAAGAATGTGTGCCCTTAATGAAGTAAGGGGACCTGGATTTCTTTAGATGCTCTGAGGAGAATACAGAACTTACTAAGTGGGCCTCAGCCCTGTGTACAACGTCTGTCTTGTCCGCACAGTACCTGAGTATAGTTGTATGGGGTGGAGTTTCATTGGCCATGTTAAAGCTCTTCAAGTGTAGACTGCTCTTAACTGATGTTTTTTCCTCAGTGAAGATAAATATTGCCACTATGTAAAAGTAAAATCACGTCTTCTGAGGGGAAAGTAGGAAGGTAGGAAGGCAGTGAGAAGTCCGGGTGATGGGGGCAGCGGGTGGGGGGGGGGGGGGCTGTAGGCGGGGTGGACAGCAGCCCCATCGAGCCCGGAGTCCCCGGGAAGGCATCCGGAGGAGTCGCCGAGGCCGGGAGAAGAGAGCGGGCAGCCGAGGAGCGCCCGCCCCGTGCGCCGCCATGAGCTGTCTTTGTGCTTTCAGCTTCTTTACAGTGCTGCCTTGTAGCATTCGGGTCAAGCAGCATTGTACAGGGCTATGAAAGAACCGAGAGCGGCCTTCCCCGGGGTCCCGATGCTGCGGCTCCGCCACTTGTCCCTGCTCACGCGGTTTTGCTTACATTTTCTCTGCTCAGTGGATCGTGTAGGCATGCGGCTTAAAAAAGAAACTTCGAAAGGCACAAAAGGGGATTGTCTCGTTTTTAATTAAAAAGCTACTGTATCAGCATCAAGTAATTAAAAACATTCTTCATTTGAATATGTTAGTTACTGTTTTCTTTATCGCTTGTTCCTTTTCCTGTGCTTTTATAAGATATATTAGTTGATGTCGGTGTACGTGCCAATTGACATTTTTTACTCAAGTATTTAAAGTTACACAGCTGTGTTCTTGGTTTGTTTCTGTGTCATAAGTCACTCCCGTAGAGCTGGGTGTGGGTTGCTCGCCAGCGATCGTTCTGCAGTAAGGCATTTTTAAGCGTGAAGCTTTTCTTTTGAATTTTACTCTTTTTTTAAAAAAAAATGTTTATTTATTTTTGAGACAGAGAGAGCATGAACGGGGGAGGGTCAGAGAGAGAGGGAGACATAGAATCTGAAGCAGGCTCCAGGCTCCGAGCTGTCAGCACGGAGCCCGACGTGGGGCTCGAACTAACGGACCGTGAGATCATGACCTGAGCCAAAGTCCGATGCTCGACTGACTGTGCCACCCCGGTGCCCTGGTTGAATTTTACTCTTGATGAGGGACTTACTCAGGAGCAAGGTCTCTCATGTAGAGAATATGACTGTGCTTATGCGTTTTGGTAGGAATTGCCAAGATGTTTTGCACCAGGGCCGCATTAACTTAGATCTGTTTAGGCAGTGAACGAATGGGTTGGTGTTACCACAACTTTACTCACGCTGGGGTAGAATTCCAGTTAGTTGGTCTGCTGCTAGCTTTTAGTAGGTTTAAAATATTAGTCTCTTGGATTACTGGTGAGGTTGAATTTTTGCCCCTTATATTTCTTGTATAATTTGCTTATTTGTGTCGCTTTCCTTCGTTTGAATTGGGGGTCTTACTTTTTTTTCTTTCCTTTTTTTTTTTTTTTTACTTTTCTGTATAAAACTTTTACCAGAAGTTATTGTTTGTCATACTTAATACAAATGTTTTTCCTAATTTGTATTCTCTTGTGACATTTTCTGGCATGGCTTGAGGTGGGTCCAGAGTTGTCTGGGTTCAAATTTAAGTAGCCTTGGACCAACTAGATTAAATGTAAATACTTTTTAAATTTTTTTGCTCAGCAGTCAAGTTGCTGCTAAAAACTATGCACGTGGTGCTCTGTTTGGGGTAGCTTTTACGAGGGAACAGAAATTAAGATGAAAACTAATTACCTTTTTTTAATGTGCTCAGAACATTAACCAGGTGGTATTTGTTGGAAATTTCTTGAGAATTAATACGATCGCCATGCGACTTTTGGCATATGCTTTGGATTATTGGTCCAAGGGGCAGTTGAAAGCACTTTTTTCGGAACACGAGGTAAGCGGACTTATTTCTCGCGATGTGTTACGAGTGTAAAGGGCATGCAGTTCCCACTGCTTGGAACTCGAAGTAGATGTGAAATGGACTGCACTGCAGTTCTTACTTAATTTTTTGTAGACGTATAATACAGGGTTTAACTTTGTAATGTTCAAAAGCAATTTCTTACCTGATTTAATGCAAGGGAAATTTTTGGTTAACTGTGAATGTCAGCAATTTTTTTTAAGATTAAAAAAAATTTATTTCTTTATTTTGAGAGAGAGCACGAGCACACACAAGTCGGGGAGGGACAGAGACGGGGAGAGGGAATCCCAAACCGGCTCTGTGCTGATAGCACAGAGGGGCTCAGTCTCATGAACTGTGGGATCATGACCTGAGCTGAAATCAAGAGTAGGACACTTAACCAACTGAGCTACCCAGGCACCCCTGAACGTTAGCAATTCTAAAGAAAAAAAACCTTGATAAACATTCACCTATATTTCTAGTGTTACTTTTTTCCAAACCATCCATTATGTTTTTCCCATTACATTTTGTAAATGCACTTACTCGGGGTTCTGCTTTTTTCATTTTGATGTTGGCTTTTGTGTTATTGATACAGTTCATGTGCCACTCATATAAGATGTGTGTTCTGAAAACAAACAGAGAAATAACGTTCCAAGATTAGAACCACATAAGAACTTCATACCTAGACAGGCTAGAAATGACAGAATGGAAGAAAATCATTGAATTGCTCCACCTGAAATTCTGTATGGGAAAGTGCCTTTCTATTTTTCCAGTTTGGGGAAAAAAATAGGACCATAGCTATGGAGGGGAACCTCTCTTCTGTCCCCTTGCTTGTGGGGCATTTGAACTATTTATTTCCAGTGTTGTTGGATCTTAGTGCTATCACAAACATTTTTCAGAATTGTTTGTGTATATTTACTTAACAGTATTTATAGGAATCGGCAGAATAAGATTTGAAGTGCTACAGGGATTGCTTTTTCCTTTAAAGTTGCTCTGAGTTTTTCCTGTTTAAGTGCCCTTATTAATAAGTTCATTGTTAAAATTCAAGGTGTACAGATTCCCCTTATCAAAGCTTAAAGGTTAGTCATCTAATTGTTTAACTTTATTTTATTAAAAAAATTTAATTGAATAAATTTGACGTGTAACATTGTGTAAGTTTAAGGTTTACAGCTGGTCACTTTGATACATTTATGTGCTGGGAGGTGGTCGCTGGTGCGGCCACCTGGCCTGATGTGATGGTGCTGCATTATTACTGGCTTTGCTTGTCCTGCTGTGCATGAGATCTGTCTGGCTTATTTACTGCCTGTCAATTTGTATGCTTAAACATTTTTTGCTTTTAATGTTATTAATAAATCGGTACCAAATTATCTTTCAGTTTCTTACATCTTTTATATACATCTTGCTTTTTGTGATTTTTGACCTGTTCTATTTTGCTTTATGTTAGAATAAAAAGAAACTCTCTTTAATGTTACATTGCAGTAGAACTTTCCTCCTGCTCCATTTCTACCTCTTGAAACTTTCCTAGGCGGAAGGTGGAGATTCATTTCTTAGGTTAACTTTTCTTTTTTTTAGTCTTCACACCGTAACAGTTATAATTTGAACACTTTGTGGAGTCTTGGTTTTACGTTTTGTCATTCTTACTGCCTGCTGACTTCATGTTCCTCTCTGGTTATGCTTGCTGGCCCCGCTGTCTCTTTTCCAGTTGCATCTAGGCTTCTGACTCCAGTGTTGATCGCCGCACTTGTGGAAATTTGATATGTTAGGCTCTGACATATGAAGGCTCTTCCCGTGTGAAGTCGGGAAGTGAAAGTTTTGTATAGATTCCTCTCTGCCCTCTGTCTGCCTTTGCTGTTCTCATCTTAGCATTTTGTAGCTTGTAACGACTTACACCTTCTGCTCGGTGGTGGGTCTTGGGTCTTCAGTGGAGCGCATTACATTGGTTAACTTCATCTCTTCTTTTGTTGCAAAATAAAAGATCCAGAAGGCCACGGGAAACAGAGTGCGTAGCCAGCTACTAACCGCCGGTGAGCCCACCTGAGCCCACCCTCCGCCAGCTGGTGCACTTGTGGGCGTCCTCTCAGGATGCTCATCGTGTGGCTGGCTGTTTTTAAAACCAAGAAACAGTGAGAGGAGAGGCTTCAGCTTCTCTCTTGTGTGGCCACGTTTCTTGGAGAAGCTTTCCTTGGAAAACGGAGTGGACTTCAGTTATTTATGATCTTTAGAGACCGTTAGCACGTTCTTTGCAATCCGTCAGCATGTCTTTCAGGATCTTCCTGCTTTCCTTTTTCAGTCGTTTTTGTCTTTCTTAAAGGACTTTGCTAACTGCCCGGCTAGCTCAGTCAGTAGAGCATGAGACTCTTAAAGGACTTTGCTGTGGCATCTTATCCCTTGGAGACCTTGACGGATCCTGTATCCTGGTAGGACTGTTCTCTGAGGCCCGGAGGCACTGTCTTTTTACCAGTGTGGATTTTGTCTCATTTTTCTGTTACAGTCCTTTTCTTTTTCTTGTCTGTTTTTGGGTTTTCATGTCTTGGTTCTTGGTTGTATTTGACTTTGGCTACTTACTTCTGGAGATGGGCTTGCATCGTCCTCATTCAGCTGCTGCTTCTCACTTTCATGTCTCTGCTCTCTCTCCAGGCTCTTCTGTTGCTCTTTCACATGGTGTTTTTCTGTCTTTGTCCCCCCTCTTCATGTCCCATTAGGGCATGGTTGTCCACTCCTCTGCTGCCCGCCTCTGCCAGTGCTGCCCCGACCACTGTCTTGCTCCAAATGCAGACATCCAGTTACTTGCTGTGGGTGCGGCTGCTTGGCTGCCTGGGGCACTCCTGCCTTGCACGTGCTGTATGGAAGCCGTTCTTGCCACATCTCTTGCTCCTATACCCTCGTGGCTGTCACCAGATGTATGGGGGACACCTAAGCCTCCCTGCTGCCCTCTTCCCCTTCTTCAGGCAGGTCTTGAGTCCGTCCCAATCCCTTCTTGCTCTCCTTTCCATCCCCAGCCCAGTCAGGCCCTCCCCCTCCGTGACCTGCCCCTGCCGCCCCCACCCCCCCAGCTCTTCCTGCCCCATCAATCTTCAGGTCCCGTCTTCCCTTCATTTCTTAGTTGTCTGGAAATGCTCCGGGCCTCTGCTGCTTCTCACGTCCTCCTTCTGCAGGAGGCAGCCTAGGTACAGGCTCTTTCCAGAGGGAACTGAGCTGCCATGGGCCTCATAGCTCCTGCAGCCCTCACCATGGGTTTTGGTCTCACATGCTGGCATGCCCGGGTGTTTTATACATCCAGCCCTCCTCCTCAGCCTGGGAGCTCCTTGGAGCTCAGCAAAATAGGTGCTCAGTATCGGGAATTAAGGGCACTGTTGGCTTTAACACTAGTAATCATATTTATGGTAATTTAAATAAGTCTAAGGAAAATTGCTCTCATTTGTGGTGTACTTTTTTTTCAGGGTTATTTTGGAGCCGTTGGAGCACTCCTTGAGCTGTTGAAGATCCCCTGATCACCTGGGGAGGGTTCCTGGAACATTGCACAATGGGATCTGTGAACTTTTGTTTTTTAAGAGACTTACTCAATTTTATGATGGTGTACTACCCAAATCAAAGCAAGGAAGGATGAGTGTATTTTTCTAAGTCATCAAGATAAATCCTTAAAAATTTAGTCGAAACTAGTAACCACTAAGGAAAGATACATATAAAAAAAAGTGGACATGTCCACGGCAGTGAGGATTTGCTGTAGTTAAGTTGCTCTTCAGTATAGCTTTGTTAAACCTGCCATGTTTTTGAAATTCCCCGTGTCACTTACTGGGAGCCACTTCAGGGGAGAGCTGTTCAGTGTTCAGCTGGCTGGTTTTGTGTCCTGTTGAACTTGCTAAATGTAAGGCAAGTACTATATGTTGTAATCTCATCACAATGTAGTCAGTATAGCCTTGGAGATCATTATCTGTGAATTAACTCTGGTGTTCATTTAGCCTCTGTGTGAACATATTGAAAAACATGTTTTATTTAAGGTTCTGCAACCTTAGAGTAATTCTGTACTTGTAATTTTGGCAATTGAGCAACTTTGGGGAAGGGCAGTTCCAGGTTACTCTACACTGCAGATCCTGGGAAGGTGTGTCTGGAAAGATGGGACTCAGTCCACCCTGGGAAGAATGCCCTTGGGGGGGTGTGGGGGGGGGGTGGGAGGTAGGGAGTTAAGCGGAGTTAAGCTAGTAGAAAAAGTGCACCTGGAAGACTAAAACCAGACTTCTCGAATCGACATTTTCAGGGAATCGGGGAGAATCTGATTGTTTCCGGCTGGTAGAAAGTGAGGAATTGAAGTCCATTGATTAACTCCTAGGGGCAGGGTAGGGAACTTTTGCCTTCCTCTCCCACTCAAGGTTTTTACTTGCCGGAAGCTGGCAAGGCTGGCTCTGAGCTTGGGGTAGGACTGAGCATGAGGGCTGCATGTGCGAGGCTCAAAAGGCAGCTTGAGGAGTCTTGGTAAATAGAGATTTAAGATGGAGTCTTGGTAGAGATGGACTTAGAGCGTTTTCTTTCTGCTGTGCAGAATAATTTAAAAAACCCTTCCCCTTGGAGATAGAATATTGTTTTGAGTCTTATCTTGTGTATTTTTGTGCCTGCATTGCTGTTGAAGGCCATGAAAGGTCTGTATAAAGCAGCCTTTGAACTAGAAGGTAACCTCAAGGCTCTGCAGCCTCCTTGCGCCTGGCAGGGACCTAGGTTGGAAGAGTGCAGGGCTGGGTCACCAAGGGAGGAGGGTCGGTCGGATTCCTTGGCACCCTTTTGTGTTGGCCGCGTGGGGGCAGCAGAGGCACGTGCCAGCTCTGGGACCAAGGGCAGTTGCTTGCGGGGCAGGGAGTGGCCATTTCTCAAGGGCGCCTCTCAATGCAGCTGGGCACCAGCGGGTTGTGGGTACTGCCAGCCTGGTGCAGGCCAGCAGAACTGGAGGAAAGCTGTGGGAATGGGACTTGTGGCTCCCGGGAGCCAGTCAGCCTCTCTTCTGCTGCTGCTGGCCCTTGCGGGCCTCAGCCCGAGTCCCCTCTAATCTCGTCTGCGCTTGGTGGCCCCACCTTCCCTACAGCCATCAAAGACCATGTCCCTACCCACCTGCTGATACGCAGTTGTGCTCCTGGGAGCCCCTGTGCCCCAGACCCTCCTCCCAGCTTGTTCTTCTCCAGAGGAGGCGGGGGAGGGAGGGAGCCTGCTTCCCTGGTGGAGACCCAGGCGCCTGTGCTGGGGCCCCCTGCTCTCCCCACACATACTGTGCTCATGAGGCTGTGACCAGTGCTTACATGGCTGGCCTCATACAACCTTTGTTCTCCCTGCAGTTTAATGGGAACAAACCTGCCTGAGGTCACACAGCTAGACCTGGGCAGAGCCCCCTCCTGCATAGCGTTCACCTTCCGTGTTCTGCATCCTTGCCACTTCCTGCTCTTGAAAGGCTGCCTCTGTGACTTCTCTGTACTTTGTGCCCAGCCCAAAGTGTCACTGCCTGGGAGGGTGCCTGATCAGTCACCAGTGGGTTGTTACTAAGTCTAACAGACATTTCACATCCTCTTCTTCCGTTCTAACACAGTAGACCCCTCTTGCTTTTCCTTCTGCCTCCCAGGCCACCTCTGCCTGTGCCAGCCACTTCTCCTCTGAGGACAGATCTTGCCAGCCCCCTGGGCGCAATTCTGGACTTCCCTAAGCAGTCATCAGCCCTGGACATTGATTTCCAAGGTAGCGGCCCCTCACAGCCCTTGCCTTTGTAGCCCCCCGGCAAGGACTGCCTTCCCCTCTTAGCACTGTGTCCCCAAGGCCATCTCTGCACGGGAGTTGCTCACATTCTCTTCCGAGACTGATCCCAGTTTACTGCCACTTTGCTACCTCTGGCTTGTGAGATGCATGTAAACTCCCACCCCCTGGTACCACTGCCAGCCCCTGGTGTAAGCTACTGCCGTCTCAGCAGTGTCCCTTCCAGTCTGCCCTCC
This sequence comes from Leopardus geoffroyi, assembly GCF_018350155.1. Lineage (NCBI taxonomy): Eukaryota > Metazoa > Chordata > Mammalia > Carnivora > Felidae > Leopardus > Leopardus geoffroyi. The sequence continues at coordinate 30,586,252 of NC_059336.1, forward strand.
ATGAGTTGGCGAGGCCCCCCCCCCCCCGCCCTCCACTGGAGGCCGTATGTGTACGTGTGGGGTGGCCGTGGTTAGGACCCAGGTGGGAAAGGAAGGTGGCCTAAGCCAAGATTGGAGCAGTAGACGAAGGCTTAAGAGGGCTGGGATGCGGTGACTGGATAATGGGGAGGGAGTCCCAGTGAGGCACCCAGGCTTGTTGGGAAGGCTTGGTTTTGGATTGCCAGGTCTTGATACCAAAAAGGCAGCTGAATATTTGGGTTGGAGATTACAGACCTGCAAATGATGACTATCTAGGTGGGAATTTAGTGAATAGGAAGGTAGAGGGAGAATAACAAGATGGGCAGAGAAGGAAAAGGCTGCAGAGCATGGTCTGAGAAGGGGCTGAGGGAGAGGAGCTCTCCAGGCACCTGCATTCAGAGGAGGTTTAAGAAGTGGTCCAGATTTGTTGCAGGGTCACAGATGGCCTTGAGGGGGCCAGTTTCCCCCAAGCTGCGGAGCCAAAGCTGACCTGCAGGGCTTCTCGTGAGTGGCAGTGAGGAGAAACAGCAGTCACCACAGGGGGACTTTGGAGTCTAGGTGTGTTTTTTTCCCTCCTGACAGAATAGTTGGTATTTCCAAGCCTGAGATGCAGCTAGAGAGGTGGGGGGCAGCGTGGGCTAGTTCCACCACCTCAACCCCCCTGGGCGCTAGCTCCCGCATCTGTGAGACAGCTGGTGTGTCCCGTGGCATCTGCAGGGCTGAGGCCAGGGGGCAGGTGGGGTCTTGGCCACCTCCTCCCTCGCTGTGGCCTGGTGCTCTGCTCCTCACCTCTGACCTGCTCCCCACCCCATGGGGGTGCAGGCCCGAAGCTCCTTCATCACAATCACATGTTGCTGGTGACCAGCTCATTTTGATCAGAGCTACTTACCTTGACTTTCCATTGCTACACAGGCTCAAGAGGGGTGTAGGTGATCTCAGGCCCCTCTGAGTGGAAGGGTACATGCTCGGCACAAAGTATTTTCAAAACCTGCTTTTTATTTACATTTAAGTCAATTACATGCATGTTTTGTTTTTAAAACAGGAGTAATTAGCCAAAAATGCATTAAAATTTTAAAATAGCAATTAAATATACAAAAATATAGCTTACAAAAAACTGCGGATGTTTAAAAATATTCTGCTGCAGAATTCTTAGTGTACAAACACGTCTATGAAACCTGAGGCTCAGAGTTTCATAAACCTTTTTTTTTTTTTTTTTTTTTTGAGGGAGTTATACAAGATCTAGTGAGTAAACCCCAGTGGGCTAAACTACAGGACTAAACTACCCCCCTCCTTCCTGGCAATGATGTCAAGAAACCCAGAGACGACAGTTATGAGGAACACTCTTGGAAGACCAGGCTCTCTCCAGGAGGAGCTTCCCTAACACCGGCCCCACCGGCCCCACCTACCCACCTGCTGTAGGATGGCCTGGGAGGGACCGTGTGCAGCTGGCCCTAGATGCAGGCACAGGGAGCTGAGAGGAGCTTCACTAAGTACAGACCGGTCCCTTGACATTGGCGGGGACCACATTCTAGGTCCATGTCCCTGGAGCAGGGAGGGTGTTCTCCCTGACCTGAGAGCCACAGAAGTGAGCACTGGATTGGTAAGCAAGGGTGCAATGCTCGGTCTGAAAGTGGAACCAAACTATTAGCATTTTGCAAAGTTGGGCTCTAAAGCTGAACCGGACAAAGACAAACTTATTGAACGAGCCCCTCTATTTTTCTTGTGATATTCCCACTCAAGTGGAAGCACAGTCCATGGCATGGGGGATCTTTCATTAATACTATCTACTAAAGAACCACTTCTGGTTAACTGCAGATTTCACCAGAATTTAGACATTGTGAATTTAGACACATTCATCTCTTTTACTTAAGAAACTCGTAATAGCTGACGTGAAAGACATTCTAACCCAGGGCCAGATACTCAGGTGACAGAAGGGTGGCATTTCACATACAATTCCTTTCAAGTTTCAGGTTAGGGGCCTAAATTGCACTTTTAAACCAAGGAAAGCGCTGGGCTGCTGCTCTGGGAGGCAGGAAGCCAGGGAGGGGGGTGAGAACCACTGTAGGAGTCCATGCCCCTCCCCCTAGGGCTGCCTGGAAGAAGCAGCTTTGTAAGACATTTTTTTCTTAAAAGATTTCTGTTGTTGAATGGAGAAAATTCTGTGGCAAGCATTTTCTTTTTAATGTGTACATAAAGAGTGGGGAGGGAAAGGGAGCAGAGCCAGGACCCTGAAGACAGACACTGAAGTGTGTGTATCTATGGTTAGTCTTGAGGAGACTGGCCACCTACCTGCTTAGCGTCATCTGAGACATCTGTCCCCCAAACAGAAGGATGCCTCAGGCTTCAGTTGCTGCTGCTTATCAGACTCCTGCCTCAGAAACACAAGAACTCGCCTAAGAAATGACAGTTGTAGCCAGACGTCACCCCATCGGATGGGGTTGGATGGGGACCAGGGGGGTGTAAAGGCTGTTGGACCTGGACGAGAGGCCTGCATTGCTGTTCTCAGCAACACAGCAGAGCCTGCTGTTGGGTGTCCTGTCACAGACCAGACTGTCCTTGTGCAGTCTGGAAACTGGTGGTGCTCTCATATTATCTGAGTGTGTGGTAAGGGTCAGGGAGGGATTGCTATTTCTGCTTTGTATGGAAAACTAGAATTTTAGTATGCTGCAATCAATAAAAAATGCCTTATTCAAAAGGGAATGTGATTGCAAAGACATCCTCCAATTATGGGCTCACCTTGTACAGATACTCGGACTTCTGAGATGGCTCTTCCCCCATGAATAGCAATGCTCCTTGGATATACTGGTCTGGTATCACATGAGTAAAAGAGAAGAGTTATATATACACGTGTGTAATCCCTGTTTATGCGCAAATGGTCACTGGAAGGATCTACATGGAACGTAGTGGAACACAGCGGGTGTTCAAGGGGCAATAAGTTGGGCTCGCTAGGTCAGGGATGCAAGGAAGACTTGTGATTTGTGAATTATATGAAGGGATTACCTATTCAAAAATTTATGGAATAGCTGCCAAGGAGCACCATGGGCAAAGACAGATGGAGGTGACTGGCAAGATCAGGAGAGGAAAAGGAAGGGACCCAGGTAAACGCAGGCCCTACCCCAAGGGAACTCCTGTATCTCAGGAGGCTCTTGCTGAGGTTTTGTTGCTACCTGAGCTACAGAGGAGCCCTATGTGACTGGCATGATCCTGCCTATAATTAGGAACTTCCACAACCCCAGGCCTACTGCCCACCAGGCTTTGGACATGTATGGTCCTCATGAGAGCCAGCAGAAATGTCACTACAATTCTTAGAGGGCAGAGAAGGAAATCAGCTTTGGGAGGCTAACTTGCATAAAGACACATGGCTGGTGAATGGCAAGGGATGATTAAACTCACTCAGCACTTTTTCTGTCCAGATCCTCCCTGTGTTCATTTCATAATTCTCAGAAAGACTCAGAAAAACTACTACAGTTCAGAATAGCTTAGCAGAGCAAGACCAGGCCACAGAGGTGGCAGGCTTTGGAGTGGGGCTGTGGAAAGGTACAAATTGGTCCTCTAATGGGCCCAAGGGACTTGGCACTGGGGCAAAGGAACTTAATTTTGTCAAGATGTGTTAAGAACAGGCTATCTGGCAATGATGGAATGTTCCCTGTATTCCTCAGCTTAGACTTCCCCGTGGGCCATCTACTCGCATCTGGCCATTTCTGTCTAGTCCAGCTCCCTGCCTTGGTGGGCACAGGCTACGAGGACCTCACCTGCCAGGGACAGGCCCAACCACATCACACTGTGGCAGAGAGAAGCGGCAGATGACAATGTCTTATGCCTACTTAATCAGGAATCAAGTCAGACTGGTTTTGTTCCCTGTTTCTAAAGCCACCTGAATTCAGCTGTACTCCTAGCAACTAGATAATGATGCAGCCACCCATGGAGTTCAGTTGGGGCTGAGTTACATTCTTTTAACCCACAGCATACAAGTAACATCCGATCTTTGAGCTGCTTAGACACAGCAAGACAAAGTAAAACAAAAACAAAAACAAAAAAAAACCTGCCATGTCACCCCCCAGTGGCCCAAGAGCAGACCAAAGTCCCCACGTGTCTACAGATTAACAAAAGATCACCAACAACTTCCCAACAAAAGACAGATGTGGCCAGGGTGGCCTCAGTGTAAGGTGTGAGCCTGTGCCAAGAGTATTAGGGGATCCTTAACTCATTCTTTAAAAAGTTCAGATGAAGATTTAACCTTGTCCACAGACAACTGTGTTTTAATCAGAATTGAAGATGTAAATTAAGCCCTGGCCATTGGCAATAATGACAGTGCAGCATAGAGTCCTGGAGGAGGACCCAGGTGTGGGGAGCAGGTGCATTCAGGTTGTCTTGCTAAGAGTGGCAGGAACTACTACTCTGGGTGACACTGGCTGAGCTGCAGTGGGACACCGAGCCAAGAAAGGAGATGGCGAGCAGAGTGAGTATTCACCACTCCATATCCAGCCCCACCCTGGTGAAAGGGTGGCATTTTAAAAGCCCTCTGCATTCACAGGTGTGGAGGTCACGTTAGCGGCACCTCGTGGGGGTTGGTGACCAATGGAGAGTGCACGGCATTCTGGCGCTTTCCTCTAATGGCTGGAACTATGCACCAACCATATCAACTTGCCCTTCCTGTGACAGGGAAATGAACTAATCTACCCACACATACAGGGACAGAAAAAAGCTGCAACTGATGAGTTATAATCTTGCCAAAGCTGTGAGCTGAAATCATTTGCAGTTTTTAGAGCATGTGAATTCCTCCCTTCAGGGGAAAAAATTCTCTTTCCTGTTGGAACCTCGTAACAAGGTGAGATCTGTCCCAAGCCATCCCATGGGGAATGGTGGGTGTTGGCCACAACTGAGGCTAGTCTAGAAGCAAACCTACTTTTGACACTGTTCACTGGAAACATTTCACTGTAAACTGGGTGCTTTGCAGTATTCAACTCCATTGTGCTACCAACACAACGCAGAAATGGTGAAAGTAGGAGCGCATGAAAATCTCTTTTCAAGGATGCCCAACAGGCTAAGGCTTTCATATAAAAATACCCCACGCTTCCTTGCCCTGTTGAAGCAGCCAGTTGGCGTGACATGAATAGGTCACAAGGAGGAAACAGCCAATTCTGACCAACTGGATTTGTAATTTTCCAAACTGGATTTTGTCCAGCACTTTCCTAGGCTAATGGGAATTTTCCTCATCTGACCCCAGCCATTTGAGCCAAGGACAGGTTCTGTCTCCCATTCTAAGATGGTAGAGACGAATCCAGAAAAAAATCCCTGGAGACATGCCATGAACAGAGTAGTAAAGCTTCCTCCATTCTCTCTCCATACCATGCAGACCACATTTCCAATGAGAAACTGTCCTCACTCACACCTGGGGAATGGAGCAGAGGCAAAGCTCTTGACGAAGAGTCCACCCTATAACAGAAGGAGGTGGAAAGCAGTGTCGTGGAAAAGAACTTTCTATCTGACCCAAAGCCACTTCAGATGGCAAATTTATACAGTATTCATGAATCTGAATGGACTCTTCAGTCATTTCTAGAAAAGTTGGACAGAAAGAGCCAAAGAGCAGCATGCATTTCTCTCCTATAAAGACACTTTAAATTACTTATCGCAAGTCTGAATACTGAGGCACACACCAATGGGTGAACAGCCCTACGGGAGCTTCCTGAAACTATTTACAATTTCAAGTGGATCCCTCGCTTCAGAATTACAGAAAGATCTTATTTGGGATGCTTCAAATTGTTAAAAAGCCAATGACAGGCATTTTCTCTTAAGTAGAAACACAGGGCAGGAGAGGGAAGGAAACGGAAGGAGTGGAGAGAGGCAAGGGAGTCAGCATCCTCTCGTCTCAGCAGGGTTAGGGTTAGGGCAGGGCCTAACCCTCGTCTCAGCAGGGCCGGGAAGACTGGCCATTCTCAGGAAGAAGCTCCCCTTGGGAGCCATCTGAGAGGCTCACAGCAGCTCCTTACTGAGGCAGTGGGCTAAGACCAGCAGCTGCACTGGAACCCCACTGTATGGGGGTAGGCAGCACCCTGAGGCTCCCTGGGTCACACACAGACAGCACATCCCCTGCTGGGGCTCCAGACGGGCGGCCTGGCTGGGCTTCACTGGGGAGTTTGGGGGGGCGGGCAAGAATAAGAGGAAATGACTTCTGACCAAGCCTTTCCAAGCGCATCTAATGTGTTTAGATGATTTGATAAGCAAGTGTCATGAACTTGAGGGAGAAGGAGTGGCGAGGGGGCACTGCTGCTCTGTGGTAACCAAAGCCCCTGGGTTCCAAGATGACCTTATCAAAGGAACATAATGTGAAAAGCCTTGTTGGCACTGCCTCACCAATCACTGGCAACCAGTCGGGCTTCAACTGAGGTAACCGCTGGTTTTACTTGGCTCAGGGACTGCCAGGAGGGTCTGCTGCTGCAAAAGCATGCACGGTCTGCATAGAAGCTTATCTGTCCACAGGGTGGGGGGGGGGCGGGGGGGGCTTTAAACACCTGCCCTCAGTTCCCTTCTCTAACAATCCTATCTTCCCTTCTGCTTGATAAAGATTCACCTTGACATGGAGAAAAGTATCTGGGAGACAGAGTAATGGCGTCAGCAAGAGACCCTCATGAAATTTCTTGAACGTAACCGGAAGGCTTATCCATCATCCACTCCTCTTCTCTTGGCATGGGGTAGTGTCAGCGTGCTTTGGTTGTCACAAGACCCAGCAGTCTGGCTTCCCAGCGTAGCTGGCCCGAGTTCTTCATGAGGCAAAGGAAGTGGCAGCTGGTGCCCCAGGTAGAGCAGCCAACGCAGAGACCGCTTGTGTTCCTCCTGGCTCCATATGGATGTCGGATCCCACAGCAGTTTGGTCCTTGGGGGAGCTATACGATGTTCTCTGCCCCGGGCAGGGGCCCCTGCGGGGGTCCACGGTCCTGCTTACTGTGCAGCTGGGCCAGCTGCAGAACTGGCATGTTGCACAGTGGACATACTTTACGAACCTCGAGCCACTTAATAAGGCACCTGCAGGATGAGACAACACAGGAGGAAGATGTCAGTCCCAGGCTTATGGCGCCCCCTGCCAGATGCCTCATGGGTTAAACACATCTGCCCCTCTAGCCAGGGGTTGGTGTGAACACTCAGATCCCAAGCAGCTCCACCAGCAGGTGGAGAATGCCTTTTACCCTCTGGAGAAATCAAAGCCTCTAATCTTCTAAAAGGTGATACGAATCAGCCACAGCATGCTATACCCTCGAATCATCCATGACTTCTTAAAGGATGAAGTACACTGAGGAGGGTGGTGGGAAGTAGGAGAAATAAAAGTTTTTAATAGAAATGAAAACAAAAAATTGTGAGAGAAGAGGGAATATTAGTATGTTGGCATAGGAGATGGCTTCACACTCCCACTTACATTCATACTTTATTTATTTTGATTTAAAATAACTGGTTTTAAGTTTTTAGGAATAGAAGCTCTCGTTGGAAAATTCCATTTAAAGCAGCTGTTCGTAGCCTCAGCTCTAAGGAGGTGTGGGCTTATTTGGCCCTCTGCCCAAACTCCTGCCTGGCAGTCATGTTCTGCCACCCGGTCCCTCCTGATGTCACGTATGTACACACACACGTGCACGCATGCACCTCACTCCATAGGGTGCGTTGAGCTTGCTGCATTGTAGACTAATGATGAAGCTGTCCAGCTTGTCTGGCACTGCTCTAAACCCACAAGTAAGTGGCTCAATGTGCCTCAAATTCAGGTCCCTTTAAATAATTCCACACCAGGGGCACCTGCGTGGCTCAGTCAGTTAAGCGTCCAACTTTGGCTCATGATCTCGCCACTGGGTGAGTTCGAGCCCCGCGTCGGGCTCTGTGCTGACAGCTCAGAGCCTGGAGCCTGCTTCGGATTCTGTGTCTCCCTCTCTCTCCCTCTGCCCTTCCCCCCTTGCTCGCTTGCTCTCTCTCAAAAACCAAACATTAAAAAAAATAATTCCATACCAATACTCACTTTCTGTGAAAGGCATGCTTACATGGACAAATGCCCAACTCATCTCGAGGCTTGAAGTCTTCTAGACACACTGCACAGAGCTGAAAGACAATTGCACACATGAAGCAGAGTGCTAAATACTCTCCCAGGCCCCAAAGTAAAGTGCAGGCCCCCCGAAGCCAGCCATTTGAAGGGACTTACAAGGTCCCACAACTCCTTAAGTGAAAGAAGCAGGCTTGAATGGGCGAGGTCTTCTGAAGAGTCTCCTGCTCTTCCTGTCACACATCTTCAAGATGGAGGGCAGACAGGAGAAGACAGAAAGCAAGAAGCAGCTTCCTTTACTTCAGTAGTCAGAAGAGTCTGACTTGGCTTATTCTCAGTAGACAGGCTAAACATAAAGCGGCTGTCCTGGGTGGGTGAGGGGCTGGCTTCGCCAGGGAATGCTCTGCCCGCTCAGCAGCACGGCCCCTGAGGGGAGTGCTCATGCCCCGGGCCAGGCCCTGGAGCCCTCCTTTGGTTTTCACAATGTAGACACTATAAACTACATGGCACAGCCTGTGGTGACGTGCTTCTCACAGTCCCTGGGGTCCCTCACTTATGGGCTGCCTTGTCAACGTCTTTGTCATATATAAAGTTATTCAAGAGTCTCTAATAGTTAAACTTAAGAAAATACACAGACGGGGCCAGGCTCACTCTCTTGACAGGTGGCTAGGCTCCACTGCCTGGAAAGAGGCCTTCACTTCCAACCACTACTCCTTGGGCACACAGCAGTGTCCAGAGACATCAAGTATTGCATATACGCACTTCACAGGCAAGAAAACAGAGGCTTGGAGCCACCCTGGTGAGTGGCCGGACCTGGCTGAGGACCCAGGTCTGTTGCACTAATGTGCTGCTGTCCTACTTGTCTCCTGCCCAAAGGTTGAACTCCTCCCTGCTTGTTTCCCTGTCCATCTCCAGGGATCCTGATTCAACCGTCACCATTTCTTGTCCATCCAGCTGACACGGCCTCCCTGTTGCCTGTTTCTTAACCTATAATGTGTAGCCCAGTGTCTTCTTACATTATGTGATAGGCCACGTGGCTCTTGGTGCCCTGTGGCCAGTGCTGTGAATCTCAGTTTTCCAACACCCTTCTCTGGGGAGCTCTCAGGAGCCTTGTACACAGCAGATAGGATCTTCACAGGAGGAGAATGGTAACTGTCTTATCAAGATTCAGCCTTACCATGGAGACAGCAGGAGAGCAGGGGAGGAGGAAGGACAGACAGCTGGCCTTGGCTCAGACACCCACTAGCTGTGGAACCTCTGTCATCATGTGGCCTCTCTACAGATGTTCCTTCATCTGTAGAGTGGGGACACTACCTGCCCCACTGTCATCAGTTCAGACTGGGGACAGGGCTGAGGAGGCAGTAAGGCAGTCTACCAATACCAGTTGTTTTTATTTATGTTTAAATTTCATGACGGGAACACTATTTTTAAGCCCATTTTTGACTTCTGCAGGAAGGCTGAGAACGAGCTGTGTGGGTAAAGGTGAGAAACTAGCAGTTCCAGCCTTGGGGGTGATTTTTTGGGCTTCTGCTTAAAAGGAGAAATGATGTTCCCATCTGGTAGGCATTCTGGGAAGGCCCAGCTTTCCTCCCAGCACAGGGAGGGAAACAGGGTCAGGACTGCTGGCTCTGCCCTGTGGAGATTCAGCACTGATCCTACCAAAGGGCAAGAAGTTGGACAAGCCACTCAATTTTAATTTGCTTATTTTTCTAGGATCCAAAATTAGATGTGTAGCCTTTTTAAAATGGAGTTACAATTAATGGTTATAATGTGCTATTATGTTGTTAAACAAATTCTAAAACCATAGTCACCTGTAAAGAAAAAAAGGTTAAATTCTGACACGTTAAGTGCCAAAGGTGACCAAAAGCAAGGGCAGTCATGAAGAGAAAAGCCTCCGATCTGACTTTTCAGAAGTTCCATGAAGGGCCAAACTAATTTTACAACTTTACAGGTCCTATTTTGCACTTTACAGTATTTCAACAACAAACTGCTTCTCCATTGTAACTTCCCATACCTTTTTAAAAATGGAGGTATATTTCACATAATATTCATCCCTTTATACAATTCAGCATTTTTTTAGTATATTCACAGAGTTGTGCAACCATCACCACTATCTAATTCCAGAACATTTCATTCCATGCTCCCAAAGCCCACACCCATAAACAGTCACTCCCCATTCCCCCTTCTCGCAGTCCCTGGCAATCACTTACAACTTTCTGTCTTGATGGATTTGTCTATTCCGGTCATTTCCAGAATGGAATGGAATCATGAAATGGTATCATACAATAAGTGGTCTTTTTTTGTCTGCCTTCTTTCATTTAGCAAAATGCCTTCAAGGTTTATTCATGTTGTATCATGAATCAATATTTACTTTTATGGCTAAATAGTAGTATGGATACACTATATTTGTTTATCCATTCATTAGTTGATGGTTACTTGGATTGTTTCTACCTTTTAGCTATTATGAATAATGTTGCTCTACTCTAAACAAGTAACACAAGTTTTCAATTCTCTGGGTATATATCTAGGAGTAATTGCTAGGTCATATGGTAATTCTGTATTTAACTTTTTGAGGAATTACTAAATTGTTTGTTTCCCAGAATGGCTACATCATTTCACATTCCCACCAGCAGTGTATGAGGGCTCCAATTTCTCCATATCATCAGGTAATTTTTATTGCCTTTTAGATTATAACCATCCTAGATGGTATGAAGCGGTAATCTCATTGTGGTTTTGATTTGCACTTTCCTAATGACTAATGATGTGCTTATCGGCCTGTTGTATATCTTCTTTGGAGAAATGTCTGTTCAAAATTCTTTGTCCACGTTTTTAGTTGGGTTATTTTTCTTTTTACGGGTTGTAAGAGTTCTTTTTTTTTTTTTTTTTTTTTTAATTAAAAAAAAATTTTTTTTTTCAACGTTTATTTATTTTTGGGACAGAGAGAGACAGAGCATGAACGGGGAGGGGCAGAGAGAGAGGGAGACACAGAATCGGAAACAGGCTCCAGGCTCTGAGCCATCAGCCCAGAGCCCGACGCGGGGCTCGAACTCACGGACCGCGAGATCGTGACCTGGCTGAAGTCGGACGCTTAACCGACTGCGCCACCCAGGCGCCCCAAGAGTTCTTTATATATTCTAGATACAATTCCTTATCAGATAGCCAACTGATTTTGACAAAGGTGCAAAAAAGCATTTCAATGGCAGGACAACCTTTTCAACAAATGGTGTCGGAGCAATTGGACATCCATAGCTGGCTATCACCAAAAGCATGAAAGCATAAGCAATTGAAGGAAAAAGTAAATAAAATGGACTTTATCAAATTAAAAAAACTTTTGTTCTACAAAAGACCCTGTTAGGATAAAAAGGCTGATATAAAATATTTGCAGTTCTTTTTATTTTGTAGGCTTTTTATTGAATTGTAACAGTTATTTCTATGTTGTGGATACTACCTACTCTTATCAGATAGAAGATCTCCAAGTATTTTCTCCCTGTGGGCTATCTTTTTACTTTCTTGATAATAAGGGTTTTTAAAGTTTGATGAAGTTCAATTTATCTTTTTCTTTCGGTTGCTTGTGCTTTAGGTGTCATATCTAAGAAACCATCGTTTAACCCAAAGCCACGGAAATTTATATCTATGTTTATTTCTAAGAGTTTTGTAATTTTAGTTGTTACATCTGGGTCTTTGGTCCATTTTTAATTTTTATATATGGTGTAAAGCAGAGCCCTAACTTCATTATTTTATACAATTTGGTTATCCCAGCACCATTTGTTGAATCAACTGTTCTTTTCTTATTGAATTGTCTTGATGCACTTGTTGAAAATCAATTGACCATAATTGTATACATTTGTCTTTTTTTCTTAAAATAACTTTTTTTGGGGTGCCTGGGTGGCGCAGTCGGTTAAGCGTCCGACTTCAGCCAGGTCACGATCTCGCGGTCCGTGAGTTCGAGCCCCGCGTCGGGCTCTGGGCTGATGGCTCAGAGCCTGGAGCTTGTTTCCGATTCTGTGTCTCCCTCTCTCTCTGCCCCTCCCCCGTTCATGCTCTGTCTCTCTCTGTCCCAAAAATAAATAAACAATGAAAAAAAATAAAAAAAAAATAACTTTTTTTGGGGTGCCTGGGTGGCTCAGTCAGTTAAGCGTCCGACTTCGGCTCAGGTCATGATCTCATAGTTCATGAGTTCGAGCCCCGTGTCAGGCTCTCTGCTGACAGCTTGGAGCCTGGAGCCTGCTTCGGATTCTGTGTCTCCCTCTCTCTCTGCCCCTCCCCTGCTCTTTCTCTGTCTCTCTCAAATAAATAAATAAATAAATAAATAAATAAATAAATAACTTTTTTTTTTTTTTTTTTTTTTTTTTCAGTTTGAGAGAGAGAAAGAGTGTGTGCATGCATGTGTGAGTTGGGGAGGGGAGAGAGACAGGGAGAGAGAGAATCCCAAACAGGCTCCATGCTGTCCAGCTCAGAGCCCTGATGTGGGGCTTGAACCCATAAACTGTGAAATCATGAGCTAAGCTAAAACAAAAAGTTGGATGCTTAACCAACTGAGCCACCTAGGTGCCCCATATAGGTTTGTTTCTGAACTCTCAATTCTATTCCAGTGATCTGCACATCTCTCCAACTGGTAGGATCACACTGTCTTCAAACTGAGGCTTTGTGTTAAGTTCTAAAATTGGAAGATGTGACTCCTCCAACTCTGTCCTTTTGCAAGATTGTTTTCAGCTATTCTGGGTCTCTTGCATTTTCATGTCATTTTAGGATCTGCTTGTCAATTTTCACCAAAAAAAAAAAAAAAAGAAAAAAGAAAAAAAAAGGCAGCTGTGATTTTGATTGGGATTGTGTCAATTCTGTAAATATTTGGGGGAATATTGCCATTTTATCAATAGTAGGTCTTCCAAACCACAAACATGGTAGGTTTTTCCACTTATATAGGTCTTCTTTAATATCCTTCAATGGTATTTTGTACTTTTCAGTGTACAAGTCTGAGCTTTTGTTAAATTAATTCCTACCTGCTCTTTTTGATGCTGGTGTAAATGGAATAGTTTTCTTAATTTCACTTTTGGATTATTCATTGCCAGTGCATAGAAATACAGCTGGTTTTTGTATGTTGATCTTATTTGTTGCACTCATTTATTAGCTCTCATGATTTTTGGTGGATTCTGTAGGGTTTTCTGTTTTTATAAATTCATGTCATCTGAAAATAATAGTTTTCCTTTTTCCTTTCCAATCTGGATGCCTTTTATTACTTTTTCTTGCCTGACTGTTCTGGCTAGACCCTGCAGCACAATGCAGTACAACTGCAGTACAATGCTGAATAAAAATGGCAAGAGCAGACATCCTTGTCTTGTTCTGATCTTAGGGGAAAAAGCTTTCAGTTTTTTACCATTAAGTATGATGTTAGCTCTGTGTTTTCCATAGATCAAGTTGAGGAAGTTCCCTTCTATTCCTACTTTGATGAGTGTTTTTATCACGAAAGAATTTTGAATTTTGTTAAGGGCTTTCTCTGCATCTACTGAAGTGACCATGTTTTTTTTTTTTTTTTTTTTTTTTCCTCCCTTTATTCTGTTAATAGGGTGTATTACATTGATGGATTTTTCTTTGTTAAACCAACCTTGTATTCCTTGGGATAAATTCCATTTGATTATGGCATATAATTCTTTTTATATGGTGGTGGATTTAGTTTGCTAGTATTTTGTTGAGGATTTTTTCTCCTATGTTCATAAGAGATACTGGTTTGGAGTTCTCTCTCTCTCTCTCTCTCTCTCTCTCTCTCTTTTGTGTGTGACGTCTTTGTCTGGTCTTTACATTAGGGCCTGATAGAAGGAGACAGGAAGAGTTCCTCATCACTCTTCATTTTTTGAAGTCAAAGAATGGACTATGATAATGTTAGCCCTGCCAGAAGCTGGGATAGGAAGACACATTTACTGACTGGTTAGTCTATAAATACTTGAGTTTGCTTGTTTTACATGTTAAAAGTCAGAAAAGTTCTTAACTGATGGCACCTGCAGAAAGCAGAAGGAAGCTGAGTCAAGTAGCTCCAAAGTAATTTTTTTGCAGGTTGGGGAACAACAGAAGCTTCAAGTCTGTGGGGGCAGTTGGAACAGCATGTGATGACTCCAGACTCAAACACCTAGGGCCACACTATTTTTGTTTTGTATCCAAAATGTGTTTATTGGGATGGTTTCCCACTCGTCTTGATTCAGGGTGCTTTTAGTGCTGCTTTTATCTGAAGGAGCATTCTTCTTTTAAGTCTTACTTTTCTTCGTGTAGGTTGGCAGAGGAGAGTGAAGTAGCTAACGCACAAAATTACTATTTGTGCATGGTTAAAGGTGGTGGTGATTTTACAGCAACCTGGGCATTTCTGGGCATTTCAGTTCCTACTTCTGTATGGCTTATTTCACTTAGCATAACACTCTCCAGTTCCATCCATGTTGCTACAAAGGGCCATATTTCATTCTTTCTCATTGGAAGTGGCACATTTTAAAAGTGCTGAAAGAAAAGAAGTGTCAACCTAGAGTTCTATGCCCTTCCTTCAGGAATGAAAATGAAATAAAGACATTCTCAGATGAAGGCAAACTAGTAGAATTCAGAACCAGCAGATTTGCTCGAAAAGAAATGTTAGAGGAAGTTCATCAGATAGAAAGAAAATGACATTAAGAAGGAAACCTGATGGTAATGCAAGCTGGTGCAGCCACTCCGGAAAACAGTATGGAGGCTCCTCAAAAAATTAAAAATAGAACTACCCTATGACCCAGCAATTGCACTATTAGGCGTTTATCCACAGGATACAGGTATGCTGTTTCAAAGGGAAACATGCACCCCCATGTTTATAGCAGCACTATCAACAATAGCCAAAGTATGGAAAGAGCCCAAATGTCCATCGATGGATGAAGGGATAAAGAAAATGTGGTATATATATACAATGGAGTATTACTCGGCAATCAAAAAGAATGCAATCTTACCATTTGCAATGACGTGGATGGAACTGGAGGGTATTATGCTAAGTGAAATTAGTCAGAGAAAGACAAAAATCAAATGACTTCAATCATATGAGGACTTTAAAGAGACAAAACAGATGAACATAAGGGAAGGGAAACAAAAATAATATAAAAACCGGGAGGGGGACAAAACAGAAGAGACTCATAAATATGGAGAACAAACTGAGGGTTACTGGAGGGATTGTGGGAGGGGGGATGGGCTAAATGGGTAAGGAGCACTAAAGCATCTACTCCTGAAATCATTGTTGTACTATATGCTAACTAATTTGGATGTAAATTTTAAAAAATAAAAAAAAAAACAGTGCAAAAAAAAAAAGAAAAAAAAAGAGAAAGAAAGTATGACCCAGAAAAAAAAAAAAAAAAAAAAGGAAACTTGAAGGGGCACCTGGCTGGCTCAGTTGGTTAAGTGTCCGACTCTTGATTTCGGCTCAGGTCATGATCTCACAGTTTATGAGCTTGAGTCCTGCATCAGGTTCTGTGCTGACAGCATGGAGAGTGCTTGGGATTCTCTCTCTCTCTGCCGCTCCCCTGCTCTTTCTCTCTCTCTCTCAAAATTAAATAAACATTAAAAAAAAGAAGAAGAAGAAGGAAACTTGAAGGGGCACCTGGGTGGCTCAATCAGTTAAGCGTCCAACTCTTGATTTTGGCTCAGGTCACAGTCTCACAGTTCATGGGTTCAGGCTCTGTACCAATGGGATGGAACCTGATTGGGATCTCTCTCTCCTTTCTCTCTGCCCCTCCCCTCAGCATATGCACACACATGGACTATATATATATATATATATATACATATATATATATACACATATATATACATATATATATACATATATATATATAAACATTAATAAAAGAAGGAAACTTGGAATATTAGGAATGAAGAGCAACAGAAATGGTAAATATCTGAATATTTATGACTATTCTTCCTTTCCAGAATCCTTTAAAATATATTTGACAGTTATAAGTAAAAAATATAACACTGTCAGATGGATTTTCAATGTATATAGATGTAATATGATAGCAACTGCATAAGTGGAAAAAGGTAAAAGGGTCTATCTACATGGTGGAACGTTTCTACATTCCAACTGAAGTGCTAAAAAAAATAGTTCCAGGTGTATTTATTTTGTAATTCTCTAAAATATTACACAAAAAAGATAAAGCCAAAATCACAAAAGATACTAAAAATGGATTACTAAAAGTCTTCAAATAATCCAAAGGTGGCAGTAAAAGGGAAACAAGAATGAAAGAGGGAAAAACAGAAGACAGGTAATAAAATGGTAGACCCAATTACAAACATCAATAACTGCCTTGAATGTAAATGGTCTAAACACACCAATTAAAACAAAGATTGGCAGAGTGGATTAAAAAAAATCCATCATGACCCAACTTTATGCTATCTATAAGAAAACTCACTTCAAATATAATTCTATAGGTAGACTGAAAATAAAAGGATGGAAAAATACAGGCCATGGAAACATTAATCAAAAGAAAGCTAGAGGTGCTGTACTAATATCACACAAAGATTCCAAAGCAAAGAAAACTGCCAGAGATGAAGAGGGATATTATGTCTTGACAGAGGGATCAATTCACCAAGAAGACATAAAAATCTTAAATGTATAATAAGCACTAAAAACAGAGCTTTATATAAATCAGTATATACATACATGGAAAGACATAATGTGTTTTTAGATCATAAGACTCAACATGGTAAAGAGGCCAATTTTCCCCTGACTTACAGATTCGATGCAATACTAATCAAAATCCCAGGAGGACTTTTTCTTCTTTTTCGTAGATATAGACTAGCTGATGCCACAATTTAAATGGAAGAGCAAGGAACTAGACTAGCTAAAACAGTTTTGGAAAAGAAGAATAAAGTTGGAAGAATCCTATTGTCTTATTTTGACTTATTATAAAGTTGTGGTGTTGGTGAGGGAATGGGTGCATAAATCAATGGAACAGAATGGAGAACTGAGAAAGACAGTCACAAAATATGGCCATTTAATTTCTGACAAAGGAGATTTAATGGAGAAAGCAACTACTCAACAAAAACTAGAGTTGGGGACACTGTGGTGAACAAAGACTAAATGCAAATAGGGAGCAGATCGTAAACTAATGCCAAGACTCTCCAGCTTTTCTTGAAGAAACCCAGATCTGGCAACAACTGGCCTGCATTCCCCCATGACAACAATTAGCTAGAGCTGAGTGCTAGCAACTCCTTTAACAGGACCTGCATTCCCCAGTATGTCACAGATTCCACAGCACCTTTCTGTTTTTCTCGACACTAGATGTCAAGAAAATGTTTTTCTTGACATTAGAGGTCATTTAGGACTCCACTTACATGACTGTTCTGTTGTTTCTCTTAGAGATCTCCTTCTCTGTATCTGTTTCTCTATTAAAAGATGGAGAAATAAAAACAGGGAAGACTATGGGTATTAAGAGGATATTTTTCTTTGTAGAAGGATAATATATTATGTTTTGAATATGTATATAGTACCTCCTTAGCTTCACTCAGTGTAAGTGTTGCTTGACCCCTATACTGGTAGAAAAAATTAAACAAAAATGATACAGTCATAGATGTAGAGCTAACTAATAAGCTGGAGGGGGCAGGGGTGGTGTCTGGGCATCTGAGTTGGTAAGGTCCCAGGAAGGCTCCCTTAGGGGAGCAAAAGCCAAGAAGTAGCTATGTGATTATGCAATATCAGACCCCTTAAGAACTTCTCAGTATATATCCCAGATAACACACAGCACCCTTTTGCACACCCCAGTGTGACTTGCTTGTTTACAGTCTTCTCTACCAGATTGTTAACTGCCTAAGGGCAGAAATTAGTATTTTACGCTCCTTTGTGTCTCTGTAGTTTAGTAAGTGTCTGACATGTTTTATGTATTCAATAACTCTAAAATTACTGTAAAAGTAATGTACTATTTTCCTTCTTTAAGACCATTACATATAAAACTAACATCACTTTTGGGGCACGTGGGTGGCTCAGTCGGTCAAGCGTCCGACTTTGGCTCAGGTCATGATCTCGCGGTTCGTGGGTTAGAGCCCTGCGTCAGGCTCTGTGCTGACAGCTTGGAGCCTGGAACCTTTTTCGGATTCTGTGTCTCCCTCTCTCTCTGCCCCTCCCCTGCTCGCACTCTGTCTCTCTCTCCCTCAAAACAAATAAACACTAAAAAAAAAAATTTTTTTTAAACTAACATCCCTTTGACCAACTTCCCCTAATCTTTTTTCTCTTCTCTCCATGTCCCACGTGATCATGTGTCCTTCTCAAACCCAGTAAAACACCTTGCAGTATGCACATAAATCCATGAACAATATGGTGTTTATTTTAGTTTACATATGTGATATAAACATTTATATCACTTTATAACTTGTTTTCAGATCCCATTAGAGATCTATCCCAATTGATATATTTACAGATAGAGCTCAGTCCTTAATTTTGTCTGCTTTTATAGTACCTCACTGTATGAATCACTAGATCAGGTTTCTCTTCCTTCCCCCCCACTCTCTTGGTAGATAATCTTTGGTATATCATGTTTTATTTATTCACTACACCACTGAAGGACATTTAGCTTGTCTTTGATTTTTCACAATTCTAATTATTCACTAATAACAGTATCCATATCAAAATTCCATGTGCTTACATAGGACAAAGCTATGTCATCACTGTATAATTAGGCTACAGGAATGCACACACACATAAAAGTCTGACAAAATAGTCTCATCACCAAGAAATGCAACTGGAAAAAACCAAATGAACTGCAAAAAATACATGATTGCCTCTGGAAACAAGCTATATATAGAGCAAGGTTAGGTTTTCCTAGCTACAGTTTCAAATAACAGGGAAAGGGGATCAGCAGCTTAGTCCAATTTAGCAAAATTGGAATTGGTGAGTGCAAGTGAAATACTAACTCTGATACATAATGGTGCAACCAACACAGTGTACTCATTCAAGATAAAAGATCCATTATAAACTAATGGGTCAAAACCAATAAGGAAGACTTCTGAGGAACCTGGTTATTCAATATGGGTAATGTATGTCAGAATTTAATTTTTCCATTTATGGTCATCAAAGAGACCCCAAATGGAAAAGAGATCATCCTCTATTACTTTATGTTAATTTTGGGAAAATTTAAAAATCAAACAGAAATTGATGCTTGGGTTTATTCCAAGGTTAGGTCTAAAATGCTGTAACACAGCAACTCTTTGTTAAAAAAATGCAGATGAACTATTGGGACCTCATCAAGATAAAAAGCTCTGCATAGCAAAGGAATCAGTCAACAAAACTAAAAGGTGATTCCATTACAGTGGAATGGGAGAAGATACCTGCAAATGACATATTGGATAAAGGGTTAGTATCCAAAATCTATAAAGAACTTACCAAACTCAATACCCAAAAAACAAGTAATCCAGTGAAGAGATGGGCAGAAGGCATGAATAGATACTTTTCCAAAGAAGACATCTAGATGGCTGACAGACACATGAAAAGATGCTCAACATCACTCATCATCAGGGAAATACAAATCAAAACCACAATGAGATACCACCTCACATCTGCCAGAATGGCTAAAGTTAACAACTCATTAAACAAAAGGTGTTGGCGAGGATGCAGAGAAAGGAACTCTCTTGCACTGTTGGTGGGAATGCAAACTGGCGCAGCCACTCTGGAGAACAGTAGGGAGGTCCCTCAAGAAGCTAAAAATAGAACTATGATCCAGCAATTGTACTATTAGGTACTTATCCAAAGGATATAAAAATGCTGATTCGAAGGGGCACATGTACCCCAACTGGTGTGTGTGTGTGTGTGTATACATACACACACATACATGTATAATGGAATATTACTTGGCAATTGAAAAGAATGAAATCTTGCCATCTCCAACAATGTGGATGGAACTGGAGGGTATTATGCTAAATGAATTAAGTCATTTAGGAAAGACCAATATCATATGATTTCACTCATGTGGAACTTGAGAAACAAAGCAGATGCACATAGGGGAAGGGAAGGAAAAATAAGATAAAACAGAGAGGGAGGGGCGCCTGGGTGGCTCAGTCGGTTGGGTGTCCGAC
Organism: Leopardus geoffroyi; assembly: GCF_018350155.1. Classification (NCBI taxonomy): domain Eukaryota; kingdom Metazoa; phylum Chordata; class Mammalia; order Carnivora; family Felidae; genus Leopardus; species Leopardus geoffroyi. Next base: position 30,606,344 of record NC_059336.1, read on the forward strand.
TTCGGCTCAGGTCATGATCTCACAGTCTGTGAGTTCAAGCCCTGCGTTGGACTCTGTGCTGACAGCTCAGAGCCTGGAGCCTGCTTCGGATTCTGTGTCTCCCTCTCTCTCTGCTCCTCCCCTGCTCATGCTGTCTCTCTCTGTCTCAAAAATAAATAAAAACATAAAAAAAAAACAAAAAAACAGAGAGGGAGGCAAACCACAATAGACTCTTAAATACAGAAAACAAACTGAGGGTTGCTGGAGGGAAGATGGGCTGGATGATGGGCTAAATGGGTGGTGGGTACTAAGGAGGGCACTTGATGGGATAAGCACTGGGTGTTATATGTAAGTGATGAATCATTGGGTTCTACTCCTGAAACCAATGCTACACTATATGTTAACTAACTTGAATTTAAATAAATTAAAAAAAAAAAAGGAAAAAAAATATGCAGAAATAGCAAAGGCACAGTAGAAATTTTCAAAGTGTTTGATGATAACAGAAATCATTGTTTTATTATTATTGAAATAATTTCACAAATTAACTCTTTTTGAAGAGACTGGCAATGTAGCTGCCCCACAATGAGATTATATAAAACATAGATATTACAATTTGCAGCTTTCTAACTCCTTGCTTTACAAATAAATTAAAGAACTCAGAAAGGAAGAGAAAAGGGTCCTAAAATTAAAAATAAAATCACTGGGTTCTACTGAACAATTGTAGTCAGAGATGACACAAAGAGTAAAATGAAAAAGAATTCTGGGGCGCCTTTGTGGTTCAGTCGGTTAAGCATCCGACTCTTGATTTCAGCTAAGGTCATGATCTCACAGTCCCTGAGATTGAGCCCCACATCAGGCTCTGTGCTGATGGTGCAGAGCCTGCTTGGGACTCTCTCTCCCTTTCTCTCTGCCCCTCCCCTGCTCGTGCTGTCCCTCTCAAAATAAATGAACATTAAAAAAAATTCTCATAGACAATGTGTATGAAAGTGTACAGCAGGATACACACACACTTTTGATTTACGTTACAAAGCACAGTAAAGTTGTGAACACCTGGGAGCCAACCATGCAACCTCATCACTAGACAATCCCAAGGAATCATATCTTCCCTTATGTTCTTCTCTATTCTATCCCCTTGCCTCATCTCCCCAAATCCCCACCCCCAAGAAGTAATCATTGTCTCTTTTGTACCATTGATATGAAGGAACTACTAGGAACTTTTTTAAGAGTGAAAGTAGTGCAAACTCATCTTGAGTAGAAAAACAAATTTGTATCTATCTACTACTCATATCAGGGACAACATGCAGCATCCCTATTACTATGAAATCTTACATCAGCACCATTTCTTTTTTTAAAAAAAAATTTTTTTTCAACGTTTATTTATTTTTGGGACAGAGAGAGACAGAGCATGAATGGGGGAGGGGCAGAGAGAGAGGGAGACACAGAATCGGAAACAGGCTCCAGGCTCTGAGCCATCAGCCCAGAGCCCGACGCGGGGCTCGAACTCACGGACCAACATCAGCACCATTTCTATTAAAAATGAGTTATATTACTCTTTTTAAAAAAAATTGTTTTTAACGTTTATTCATTTTTGAGGGATAGAGTGTGAGCAGGGAGGGGCAGAGAGAGAGGGAGACACAGAATCCGAAGCAGGCTCCAGGCTCTGAGCTGTCAGCACAGAGCCTGATGCAGGGTGTGAACCCATGAACGGGGAGATCATGACCTGAGCTGAAGTCGGACACTTAACTGACTGAGCCACCTAGGCACCGAGTCACATTACTCTCTTATGTCTTCTCACAATTGATTTTTATGTGACCTCACTTTCAATTATCCTATTAAGGGCTGATAAAAATAAGCCTAATTTTTTTTAACTTCTTAAAATAAAGATAGTTAAGCATATCACTTCTATTAGATAATAGCTCAAGAAAAGATTAAAACGCTTAACAGGGGGCCTGGCTCAGTTGGTTAAGTGATCGACTCTTGATTTCAGTTCAGGCCATGATCTCATGGTTTGTGGGATCAAGCCCCACGTCTAGCTCAGCACTAACAGCATGGAGCCTGCTTGGGATTCTCTCTCTCCCTCCCTCTCTGCCCCTTCCCCAGTCGTTCTCTCTCTCTCTCTCTCTCTCAAAATAAATTAATAAACTTGAAAAAAAGATTAAATACTTATAGGCAACTTACCTCATGTAAATTCAGTTCTTTTACTTTCTCTTTTAATATAACCTGTAAGACATAAAAGTATGTCATACTCATTTAAATATGTAATTAAAAAATATCTCATTATACTCACACATATTTTTCTATTGTATATGTTACTCATTTCCCCTCTCATTCAATATTAGAGAAAATCTCTTTTATAGCTTGAGACAGAACATTTTTTTAGCAACATTCTTTCTTTGAAAAAAAAAATTTTTTTTAATGTTTATTTTTGAAGGAGAGAGAGAGAGAGAGAGAGAGAGAGAGAGACCACAAGCGGGGGAGGGGCAGCTAGTGAGGGAGACACAGAATCTGAAATGGGCTCCAGGCTCTGAGCTGTCAGCACAGAGCCCAACACAGGGCTCAAACTCATGAACTGTGAGATCATGACCTGAGCTGAAGTCAGATGCTTAACCAACTGAGCCAGCCAGGTGCCCCAGCAACATTTTTTCAACTTGAGCAATGATGCAATGTTCTCCCAAAAAGCAATTTTAAATCCCTTTGGGTATAGATTAACTTTTAGGAAAAGATATTAATACATTCTCATCTGGACTAAGTGCTAACCCAGGAGGAAAATAAATGAGGTCGACTCTCATGATTCAGTAAAACACAGTATTGGCTGACGGGAAGTGAACGATTACTAATATATAAAAGATTAAAAAATAAGGTCAATCTTAATTTTAGAAGTTTTGCTTATTATTTTGCATTACTATCCCCAGGAAATTTTAGCTCTACCCAGAGTTATGTAAATGAACTTAAAATTCATCCAGTCCCTAACCTGACTCTGTGGCGACTGGATACCAAAAAAAAATGCCAAGTGATAAGAGGATGGATTATTATTTAAAAAGAAAGTTTCTGAGAATAAACAGCTTATTAGAACTACATGCCATCTTAAAGTGAAAAAACAGGCAAGTGAAATTTGGAGAAAATCTCCCAATTTTGAGTATCTTATATTCCTGAACCAAAAATGGTTTTCAGGGCATATTACATTTTCAGAAATCAAAAGCTACCATCCGACTACACAGGGATGTACTAAATTTCCAACTCAGTAGATTTTAAAGACCATTTTACTTTCTGTCTTCTTACTGTATTAATTCTATCAGTCAATTTCACTTCTTGAATAACCATCAAGGCCAATTTTACTTTCTACTTAGCTTACATACAAATCTTATAGGCTGTCAAGTTTACGATAATGTTGAGACAACAGGATTCATTCATTTAGAAAAACTAAAACATTCAACTCTGTGTGTAAATCCCACATGAGACCTATGGGAAAGAGCGTGGGGTTACCTATGAACATCAGTGTATACATCTAAGGAACTTGACAAGGAGCTCAGATTTCAAAAAGACACGAACAAAAGATGTATAAAAAAAGATACGTAATCCTAAAACAGTGACATGGTCCTGTAGTGCCAGTGTCAGTTAAAGGCCCAAATAAGCTAAAGCTTGCCCCACAACCCTTCAAAAAAAACCAACAACAAAACCCAACAAAAAAACTAAGAAAACAAAACAAACAAAAAAAAGCAAACAAAATCTAAAAAACTGAAAGCAAAAAACTAAGGACAACAAAAATAATTTCATACTTTTGACCAAAACAAAATTAAGGAACACCTAGACCCACTGTTTGGAGTAAAATGTTAATGGATGACACATGGAAGAAAAAACAAATTGTACTTGGCCGTCAAGAAAAGCTAACTTTATTACCTTAAAAAACAAATCAGTAAAAGGATGATAGTACAAAGGGCTAGGGGTTAACAATAATGACCCAAGTATTTGGATTTCTGGTGGTGTGACATTAATAGAAAGGGGGAGGAGATGAGATCACTATAATACAACTGGTCCCCTCTGAGGAGCTGGTGTCTCCTACTGGAAGAGGTGAAAAAAAAAAAAATTCATTTCATGGAATCTCTGAATGCCACTAGATTAACCATAGCTTTAAGGATTATAAACCACAGCATCTCCCTTTAGCAAAATGTTGGCTAAACCTCCCTGTTATATTATTATATCATCTGAACTTTCTATAACTTCAAATAATACTTAAAGAAAATACTTAAAGAAGTTGACCTATTTTGTAGTACAAACTGGCAAGTGAAATGCTAAAATGAACACAAGTAAATTCAGCCCCAGATTAAAATATGAGTGGAAATCTAAATTCTCATTTTTTGGCAAAAAACCAAAACAAACAAAAAACAACCAAAAAAACAAAACAAAAAACATAAAGATCAAAGCCAATCTGAAGTAAATTTCTCACCTGTTTGTAGGCATAAAATTCTTTGTGTGCTTGATGTCTTAGCCTAAAAGACAGAATATGAGTAATGTGATATTGAGGTTTCCAATGTAACAATTTGATAAAAATCTTAAACAGATTTTTGATATTAATTTATATCATTTATTGTTTAAAATCCAAAACCTTTATCCTGAAAAATACCCACATGACCTGTTACCATGTTATGACAATAACCATAAAATATTATCAAAATATTAACTCAAGTGAAATCTCATTAAAACAAAATCTTAACACAACAAATATTTTAATGAACAAGCCTCAATTTATATTGGTGATAGTCCACTGGTTTCAGTAATATTTAATATATTACATTTTTCTTAATTAAAAAAATTAAGTATAACATCCATCTAATAATGTACAAAAACTTTAAGAATCCAGTTAAATATGTTAAAATATATATATTTATACACTGCTGTAACTATCACCCAGATCAAGATATAGAACATTTCCAGGACCCCTGAAATGACTCGTCCCAATCAGTATCTACTCCTAAGAGGTACCCACTATCTTGATTTCTACCATTACAGATTAACTGTGCTTGTTTTGAGCTTCACATAAATGGATCATTTGGTACACTTTTTATGTTGGCTTTCAGCTAACAAATACTTGTGAAATTCATCCACATTGCAGTAAATCTTTCTGACTGACATATAGTGCTCCGCTGTGTGAATATAAGACTATCCATTCCACCGTTGATGAATATTTAGGTTACTTCCAGTTTGGGGCTATTATAAAGCTGCTAAACAAATTCTTCTACATGTCTTTTAGCAGACATATAGACTCAATTCTGTTGAGTATATACGTAGGAGTAGAATTGCTAGTCAAAATGCTTATACCAATTTCTACTCCTAGATGTAATTCATGAGAGCTCTAGCTGTTTTAAATTTTTGCCACTACTTGGTAGGGTTGATTAAAATTTTTTTTAGCTGGACTAAAGCCCAGGGCTCTGTCGGTTAAGCATCAGACTTTGGTCAGGTCTTGATCTCATGGTTCGTGGGTTCGAGCCCTGTGTTGGGCTCTGTGCTGACAGCTCAAAGCCTGGAGCCTGTTTCAGATTCTGTGCCTCCCTCTCTCTCTCTGCCTCTTCCCCATTTGTGCTCTGTCTCCCTCTTAAAAATAAACATTAAAAAAAAATTTAGCCAATCTGATAGGTCTATTCAGTGGTATCTCATTTCAGTTTTAATTTGCATTTCCCAAATGATGTTAAGAACCCTTTTATATGCTTATTGTCCATTTGTATATCTTCCTTTAAAAAATACCTATTTGGGTCTTTAAAAAATGAGTTACCGGGGCGCCTGGGTGGCGCAGTCGGTTAAGCGTCCGACTTCAGCCAGGTCACGATCTCGCGGTCCGGGAGTTCGAGCCCCGCGTCAGGCTCTGGGCTGATGGCTCAGAGTCTGGAGCCTGTTTCTGATTCTGTGTCTCCCTCTCTCTCTGCCCCTCCCCCGTTCATGCTCTGTCTCTCTCTGTCCCAAAAATAAATAAACGTTGAAAAAAAAAAAAAAGTAAAAAATGAGTTACCTTTTTCTTATCAATTTTTCTTTACATATATTATATATATATTAGATATCTAACATATCTAATATATATATGTATACATACATATATTAGATATACTCTGTTGGGTCTATGTACTGCAATTATCTCCTACTCTGTGGCTTGCATTTTCACTCTCTTGATGGGTGTATCTTTTGATGAACAGAAGCTTTTAATTTAAATTAAGTCTAATTTATAAACTCTTCCCAATAATGTCAGTTCTTTTTGTGTCCAGTTAAAGAAATCTCTGTCTACCCCCAGATCATGAAGATATTCTCTTGTGTGTACTGTGAAAACAATGTGTTATTTTACCTATCACATTTAGGTATCCATTTGAAATTACTTACAATCCATCTGAAATTAGTCTTTATATATATGACATGAGTAGGGGTTAAGATTCTTTTTATCCACATGCAGATTTTCATTTGACTCATTTATTGAAAAGTCCCTATTTCCCTTTTGCATTTCAGTGGCATATCTGTTGGGAGACAGACCCAATATGTGGGTCTGTTTCTAGAGTTTCTATTATGTTCCACTGGTCTATTTGCCTGTTCTTGTATACTAGGTTGAACAGTGTAAAAAATTCATGTCTGCTGGAACCTCAGAATGTAGCCCTGTTTGGAAATAGAGTCTTTGTAGATTATTTAGTTAAAATGAAGTCATATTGGGATTAGGGTAGACCCTAAATCCAATACAACTGGTGTCCTTAGAAGAGAAGAGAGACCATACAGAAACACAGGGAAGAAGGACAGGTAAAGATAGAGACAGACTGAAATGATACAGCTACAAACCAAAGAACATCAAGGATTTCTGGTAACTACCAGGAACTAGCAGAGGCAAGGAAAGATCCTCTCTTACAGCCTTCGGAGGGAGCATGGACCTGCTGACACCTTGATTTCAAACTTCTAGCCTTCAGAACTGGATTTAATGTTTATTTATTTTTGAGTCAGAGAGAGCGCGAGCAGGGCAGGGGCAGAGAGAGAGGGAGACACAGAATCCAAAGCAGGCTCCAGGCTCTGAGCAGTCAATGCAGAGCTGGACATGGGGCTCGAATCCACAAATCATGGGATGAGATCAGGACCTGAGCCGGCCAAAGTTGCATGCTTAACTGAGCCACCCAGGTGCCCCTAGTGGGTTAGGTGTATTAAATGCATTTTTGATTATAATATTCTCAACTTACATTGGGTTTACTGGGATGTAACCCCACTGTAAGTTGAGGAAGATCTGTACGTGTATATTGTTCTCCAGTTACTTTCATCTCTGTCTTAAAAAGGTATTCTCCTGCTTAAAACTAATAGCAGTATAGGGGTGCTTGGCTGGCTCACTTGGAAGAGTTATGTAACTCTTGATCTCAGGGTCGTGAGTTCTAGCCCCACATTGGATGCAGAGATTACTTAAATAAACTTAAAAAAAAAAAGAACTAATACCACTATAACTTTTAAGTGTGTCTCCTCTCACCTCCATGGTTCATTCCTTCTCACAAATCCTTCACAACTAGCTCACTCTCCTTAATACTATTTATATTATACTGTATTTATTAATATGCCCGAATCTCTTAGGACAAACACCAAAATACTTCCTTGATTCTATAGCAAACTGTACACCTACCCTACCCCAACCTAATCTTTTCTCAGCCAAGATTCTTCAAAGAGGAGGTCATATTTCTTGTATTCATTTTCACCTGCTGGTCAGGCCTTGCCCCATTACAGTCCACCTTTCATCACCCCTGTATCCATGCTACTGAAACTTTTCTAACTAAAATTATAGACGCAAGCTTAATTGTCAAATGTAATGGGAACTTTTGACATAACTGACTTAATCCACTGAAATGCTACTTGTGGGGTTCCTGTCCTATGATTTTTCTTCCTATCTTCTTCTATCCCCTTCTAGTCTCTTCTATGGGATCCTCTTAAATATCAGTGTTTTCCTAGGATTTTGTCCTGGATCCATTTTATTTCTCTATACACATTCTTTCTAGGGGACCCTCCTGGCCTCAGCTTCTACCTATTATTACATGACTCCCTTTTTCTAGACAGATTTCTTATAAGCTTTAGACTTATATATCCAACTGTGTACTAAATATTTTGACTGTTAACACAAAAAAACTCAGTCATCCCATGTCTAAAATGGAATCTATCATCTTTCCACCCCAAACCTGCCTGTTTTCTAGCTCTATAAAGGGACTGCTATCTTCCCAGCTGCCTAAACCAGAAGTCCAGGAACAATTCTGAGCACATCTTTTCTTGTCCATCATTAATATCTGGTCACCAAATTCTGTTCATTTTCACCACCCAAATATTACTCACAACCATCCATAACACCCTATGTAGCTCTACTGTCATTATCTTGGTTTAAGACCTTAAAATTTTTGTTAGATAACTCAAAAGCCCCCCTATAACTTTAGTTTTCAATTTTTTCTTACTTTTAAGTGTTTATTTTTGAGAGAGAGAGAGAGAGAGAGAGAGAGAGAGAGAGAGAGAGAATATGAATGAGACTGAGAATAAGAATAAATGGGGGAGGGGCAGACAGAGAGGGAGCCACAGAATCCAAAGCAGGCTCTGGGTTATCAGCACTGAGACCAATGTGGGACTCAAACCCAGAAACTGTGGGATCATGACCTAAGCTGAAGTCGGATGCTCAACTGACTGAGCCACTTAAGACGCCCCAGCTTTGATCATTTTAAAAGAGCTGAATCCATAAATCTCCAGATTAACTGCAAATGACTTGTTAATTCCAAATTTAATATATGAAAGGTTAAAACTAACACTAGGTTCATCAGAAAGGAAAAGCTCCTTACATCATGATTTAATTTTCAAAATGGTACCACTGACTTGTAAATGAAGTTTAGAAATGTTTGAACATTTCTAAAAGACTGGTTTCTCTAATTAGACAAGATAATTTTATTTTAGTATAGCAGATCCCCACTTATTTGCTTTGTTAGATAAATAATAAAAAAGATACAGAAAGGATAAAATGAAGTACAATGGTAATATATGAAGACAACCGTTATCATTTTTTTCCCTTTCTCTACCTATTTGCTTGATTATTCAAAGGAATACAATGAAGTAAAATGGTGTTTCACAATTGATTTCTCAAAAAACTTACCCAGAATCACAATTGGTATATTAGTGTTTTTCTTAAAACAAGGTTAAAGGCTTAGTTCTTAGACATAGTAATAAAAACTATACTATGAGCTAGCTTGAATATTTTAGAATATTTTACATATATAAAACTCCTTCATTAATGAATCTTTAAAAAATATTTTGTTATATTATATTATTTTATCTTTTAAAGTATAATTTGGTTTCAAATATTAAATTCACAAATTTCTTAGTTAAAACCACTATTTATAGCGAAACCAAAAAATTTAGTAGATCTGAGGGAAGAAATAACAACAACAAAAAATCAGCAGTCCTCTGCCATCCTCCCCAAAGATAATCATATTTTAAGGTTATGAGGTCCTGTTTTTGCTATGGCTAATTCCTTCATTCAAAAAAAAAAAAAAAGCCAAATATTTACATAACATTTATCAAACAATTATTAAAAAAAGTTAGAAAAAAGAAATTTCTGCAAATAACATTTTTCCTAAATGCTATAATTATATTAGTTAAGTGTTTATTTATTACTCTGAGAAAGACCTAAAAATCCTAAGTAGCCAGCATATCTATGAGAGGTAAGAAGTGATTACATTTTGTGAGAACTTCAAAAAAGATTCAATTTCTGTAGGAATGTAGACTTATTTATCAGAATATTGGAAACAATACACTAAATTCATTCAAATTTGACCATCAGTGAGTAGTCACTGGTGGCAACAATTAATTATTGCTTAAAGACATCTGATGAGGGTATGTATCGTAACCATAATCACATTCTGTACAAGCACTAAAAATTGTTAGAGGTATAGGTGTTTAATAAAATCCAACTTTCTACTCTTTTACTCATAAAGCTCTTTGAACAATACAGTATATGAATTTTTACAGTCTTTAAGTTTCAGCTTTGAAAACTTAAAAAGAATAAGATGTTTGTTTAAACAATTATGAGTAAGTCAACTGTGAATCTTTACTGGCCAAATCCATTACTCCTTCATGTGAGGTGTTATCCTTTGTCACTTCTCCATACACGTGCTGCAGAGCTTTTGGAATATTTAGTGTTTTATGCAGATAATCAATCACCTGAACACTTGACCAAAGGGACTTAAAATCTTAAGAGACCACAAGAACCTGTTTAAAGGCTTGGACCTTGTCTTGGACATTGTTTTCTAATCCCTAATGACTTTAGCTAACAATGATGCAACACCATCCTTGAAAAGATATCTTGAAATCTTTGTGAATGTAGATTAAATCTTGGGAACAGATAATAAGTGTATCTGGACCAGGTGCTAATATGTTAGAAAAATAAATGGGGACAATTTTCTTCTATAGAGTAAAACACATTCATCAACAAATAGGATTGAAGACTGTATAAAGGTGTTTTATTCATTAGTAACTAACTCACAGAAGGTTAAAATGTTTAGCAACCTTAATTTTAGAAAACTTACTAATTATTGCACATATACAATTTTTTAACCTAAGGGCAAAAAGCTGATTTATAATTGATTAATATATTCTGAAGTAACACAGAATGAAAACTGATTACCTAATCAAGTAGCAACAGAAGAGTAAACTAAGGATGAAGACAAATATAGCAGTGCCAAAAACCACAATATATATGTTGAGAGGCAGATTCTGGAATCCAATATTAGGCATCCTGAAATTGTAATGTGGGAAATCCGAGCTCATGGATGAACTGTGGGGGGAAGAAAAGAAAGGAAAAAAATTAGGTTATAAAGACTAAGAACCAAGATAGCATTATCTTTGAATGTATATAGAGGCAATAATTTTAAGACTTGACCCCATTTGAAATAAATATGATAGACAAAGAGTTAATATTCTTGCCATTCATTTATCATGCTATAAATATATTTTATTTTTAAAAATTTGTTTTTTAAAGATCATCAGTTTATTTGAAAGGTGATCACCAGAGGATAGCACTTTAAATTTCCAATATTGATAAATTTTAAATTGTGACAATTTAAAGTTATAAATAAGGTTATTTTCCCTTCCTTTAACACATCATAATATTGTTTTAAGGACTACAATGAAATATTTTAGGCTGAAAACTTTCTTAGTATCCTCTTAAAAAGGTTTTGAATTTCTTGTCTAGTTGTGGGTTTTTTCCCCCCTTTCTTTTAAATTTAAATTTTAGTTAATATACAGTGCAATACTGGTTTCAGGAGTAGAATTCAGGGATTCATCACTTACATACAACATCACCCAACTAGCCCATCTCCCACCTCCCTCCCTCTGTCAACTCATAGTTTGTTCTTTATCATTAAGAGTCTCTTGTGGTTTGTTTCTCTTCTCTTCCTCCGCTCCTTCCCATATGTTCATCTGTTTTGTTTCTTAAATTCCACATATGCGTGAAATATGTTATTTCTCTTTCTCTGACTGACTTACTTCATTTAGCATAATACACATCATTGCAAATGGTAAGATTTCATTCTTTTTGATGGCTGAGTATATAGATACATACCACATGTATGTATATATCCATTCTTCTTTATCCATTCATCAGTCGATGGACATTTGGGCTCTCTCCATAGTTTGGTTATTGTTGATAATGTTGCTATAAACATTAGGGTGTATGTACCCCTTTGAATCTGTATTTTTGTATCCTTTGGGTAAATACCTAATAGTGCAATTGCTGGATAGTAGGGGAGTTCTACTTTTAGCTTCTTGAGGAACCCCCATAGTGTTTTCCAGAATGGCTGCACCAGTTTGCATTCCCACCAACAGTGCAGGAGAGTTCCCTTTCTCTGCATCCTCGCCAATACCTGTTATTTTTTGTGTTGTTAATTTTAGCTATTCTGACATGTGTGAGGTGGTACCTCATGATGGTTTTGATTTATATTTCCCTGATGATGAGTGGTATTGGGCATTTTTTCATGTGTCTCAGCCATCTTCAGATATCTTCTTTGGAAAAGCGTCTATTCATGTCTTCTGCCCATTTCTTAACTGGGTTATTTGTTTTTTGGGTATTGAGTTTGGTAAGTTCTTTATAGATTTTGGATACTAACCATTACCAGATATGCCACTTGCAAATATCCTCTTCCATTCCACAGGCTGCTTTTTGGTCTTGTTGATTGCTTCCCTCACTGTGCAGCTTTTTTTTTTTTTTTATCTTGATGAGGTCCCAATAGTTCATGCTTGCTTTTGTTTCCCTTGCCTTCGGTGACAAGTCTAGTAAGAAGTTGTTCTAGACAAGGTCAAAGAGGTTAATGCCTGTGTTCTCCTCTAGGATTTTGATGGTTTCCTATCTCACATTTAAGTCTTCATCCATTTTGAATTTATTTTTGTGTATAGTGTAGAAAGTGGTCCAGTTTCATTCTTCTCTATGTTGCTGTCCAGTTTCCCCAACACCATTTGTTGAACAGACTTTTTTCCATTGGATATTCTTTCCTGCTTTGTCAAGGATTAGTTGACCATATAGTTGTGGGTATGCCACAAATATTTATTGAGTACTTACTATGTACTTGACACTACTCTAGAAACTTGAGATCCTACCTAAAACACCTTTACAAGTTACATTCATTCATGAAAAGGTACTTCACTGAAGTAATGCCAGGAATCAATTGACAAATGAAAAAGTTCAACCTCAAAGTGCAAACTGTGCCCCACCCCGCCAAAACAAAAACAGAACAAGTCTTAAGATCTTAAAAACTTTGTAACCTTTAAAGTAAGGAACATAGGGGCGCCTGGGTGGCTCAGTCGGTTGAGCGGCCGACTTCGGCTCGGGTCATGATCTCGCGGTCCGTGAGTTCGAGCTCCGCGTTGGGCTCTGTGCTGACAGCTCGGAGCCTGGAGCCTGTTTCAGATTCTGCGTCTCCCTCTCTCTGACCCTCCCCCATTCATGCTCTGTCTCTCTCTGTCTCAAAAATAAACGTTAAAAAAAAATAATAAAGTAAGGAACATTAATAATGGTAAAATATTGGAAATAACTTAGATATCTCACAAGGAGGTAATGATTAAATAATTTTGTTGAGTCATGTTACAGTATTATGAGGTCATAAAAATCTGTTTCGGTAAATTTTAATGTTAAGGGAAATATAAGGATATGTGGGAAAAATTAAGCAGGATATAGATTGTATATTAAACATGATCCCATGGGGCACCTGAGTGGCTCAGTCGGTTGAGCATCCAATTTCAGCTTAGCTCATGATCACACAGTTTGTGGGTTCAAGCCCTGTGTCGGGCTCTGTGCTGACAGCTCAGAGCCTGGCGCCTGCTTTGGATTCTGTGTCTCCCTCTCTCTTTTCCCCTCCCCTGCTTGCAACTTTGTCTCTCTCAAAAATAAACAAACATTAAAAAATATTTTTAAAAATTATCCCAATTTTGGAAAAGGTTAAAAAAAAGGATATATATGTACATCTATATGGGTAGTACACACTGGTATGTATGTGTGCGTGTATGGCAGAAAAAAGCCTGAGAGCTAATATGTCAAAATGTTAACGGTGGCTTGTGGTTTATTTTTTTTTTTAATTTTTTAATGTTTCATTTATTTTTGAAAGAGAGAGAGAGAGAGAGTGTGTGAATAGGGGAGGGACAGAGAGGAAGGGAGACACAGAATCTGAAGCAGGCTCCAGGCTCTGAGCTGTCAGCACAGAGCCTGACGCGGGGCTCAAACCAACAAACCATGAGATCATGACCTGAGCCAAAGTTGGATGCTTACCCAACTGAGCCACCCAGTCGCCCCCATTTTGATTTTCTTCTTTTTTTAACTCCCTTAAGTCAGGCCCTGTTCTGAGCATTTTAATGACTTTATTTTATCTCCACATAAAACTTCTATGTAGGTAGATACCATAATATCTCCCATTTTATAGATGAGGAAACCAAAGATTAGAGAGTTTTGGTCACATAGTCATGACTGACCAAGTATGTACAGGAGCCAGGGCTTCTCCACCTCCAAAGCCAGTGCGCCCTCACCCTATATGTTCTACAATCTTTTTCTTGTGTTGTTCTTATAATCAGAAAACAGCAAATATTGTTTAAACCTTAAAAAGGGGGATATTTCTGTCCATTTGTTTGGTAATACCGATCTCACCACATAGTTCAAAACCCAAGAATGGAGGCTGCCCCCTTCATTAGATGATGAGCTACAGTAATAAAGTGGCTCATCACACCTTCTCACTAGAACTTTTGTCATTTGGATCCATTGCAAAATGGTCAAAATGAAGACCAACTGCCAGGCTTGATTATCAAGACCACATATTGATAACTGAATTATAACAATCACTACTGCCAAAATCAAAAGTAAACAAAAACCTACCAAACAAAACATTTCAACTTCTATTTATATAAGGTAAATTAAAAATATGTTTACCGATTTTTAATGTCTTTCTTGGTTCCCAGAAGAGCATACTTAAATTGCAGACACTACTGAGATATTGACTGGCTGTATCTAAAATCTAATGTCTTATTATTACTTTAATTTCCAGCTTCTAATAACTTATACCAGGAAGTCAACAGCACAAAGAACAACTTCATCCCATGGAAACTCTTCTCTGAGAACTTCCAAACATAAATAATGGTTAATATTTAGTTTTGAACTTTCAGCCATTTTCTGCAAGTGCTTTTTTACTCAGATACATAATTTCCTTTTTCCTATACTCAGATAATCTTGGAAGGGAAGGAAAGAATTAAGGACAACTTTACTACATATATCTAGAACATACATTATAGAGTTGTAAGAAAAGTACAGCTGCACAAAACTTCACCCTTAATCTCCACATTGCTGACAGGGCCTCACCTGATGACCCTTGCTACAGTCAAGACTTTGATGATGTCCTTCAATCCCTTAGAAATATCCCTCACCAGACAAACTGGGCTTGGTAAAAGAACTCTCACTTTAGGAAACAAGAGATTAAACATCCATGCTAGAAGGGCTAACAGAGAGGAAATAGGCAAAAAGAAAGTGGTGTGGTAGAAAAAAGGACAGGTTAATAGTCAGCAACTTCAGATGTTGCTCCCAGGATAACACTAGCTAGATGTCAGCATTTGGCCCATCTATACCTTAATTATCTCATCTTCAAATGGAGTAATGCCTGTGCTACCAACTTCATTGGATTCCTGGAAGGATAAAATGAGACCACAGATACTGAAGTGTCTGAGAACTCTAAGAGTCATGACCAAATACTAAAGTTTTAGTGTGTGTGTGTGTGTGTGTGTGTGTGTGTGTGTGTGTGTGTGTATGTGCGTGTGCGTGCATTTGGCAGGGACTGGAGGAGGGGTGACATTAAATAAAAGAACATAAAAGAAGCTCTGACAAAGATCAAGTCTCTGGAGAGGATTTCACCAAACCAAGCACTCCTTTCTCAGGGAGCTCTTCTGCACACACTGTCAAGCTTTGTGTCAAGTGGCCTGCCAATCCAGTCCCCAGTGGTAGGAACTGGAAACTTATCCTTTCTAAAGGCAGCCATCAATATAGGCCAGCAGGGCATGTGTCAGTGGTGTTGAGAACACTGCCCTGCAGGAGTCATTGCACTGGGTGGCACCACCAACAATGTCTTGAGGAATTTTGAACAGGTACACGGATATGCAGACTGAGAGGTAGCGCTGCCGTTAGAGGGGAAAGACATCTTCCTCGGTGCTCCTGAGAGCTGGCTGGCTGCTGAGACTTTCCTAGGAGTTCTCCCTTCTTAGCAAGGCCTTACAACCTATTACCAGAGGGGTGAGGTTGGCAGGGGATATGCTGATGCTGAACACATTTTAGGAATTTTCTCCTTTTCCTTTGATGAATGAAATTGCTTAGCTACAATTGATATGTTGGCCCAATAGCTAAGTAGAGGGTGTATTATTCCAAGATGTTAATCCTGGTGTAGTGACACATTAGTTTTAGAATATTTTCATCATAATATCTCTTCAGTATGAGTATTAATAACCCTTTAAAATGTCATCTTTAAAAAGAGAGCCACTATTCATCATCCTAGTAATAAGCATACTTTGCTACTGAGGTATCACAAATGTAAAAGTTACTTAGGAACTGCTCCTTGTGAGGAGAAACAGAACATACAATATGCTACTGGATTTTACTTGCCATTTCTGACTTAATTCACGTGAAAACCTTTTCCCTCCTTATGAAATTCATAGTTGCTGAAATCTGTAGTTTCAACCTAAATTTCAAACCATCTATCTAATTAGGTTATTTATAAAAAGAAAGAAAAAGAAAAACACAGAAGATCTGAGTATTTTATGAGCAATGGGATTTCCCACCAAAATACAAGAGATATGGTTCCACAGGGGACCTGAGTTGAACACAATGCACCACAGCTAGACAGGCTACAGTAGTGTTCTTGAAGTGTGTTTGGTAGCCACATACTTCCTAGGCCAGTTCCTGTTCCCTGGACAATACCACATCATCATCTTCCCAGTAGTTAGTATTCTACTTTAGCTTCAAAAATGCTCAGATAGACAGACACCAATAATCAGACTGCTGTATTTTATAATTTATGGTTCACAAACCATTAAAAAAAATCCTATACTTGTTTCTTATAATACAAAAGCCCAAGAAAAACTTAAGAACAATTATTTTGGGTTTTTAAAATCTTTTTTTTTTTTTTTTGGAAACATGAGATTTTTAATTTACATTAAAAAAATGCACCCATGTTGTATGTACCGGTCAAAGAGTCTGGCCAAACGAATACACCCATGTTACCATAACCCTAATCAAGATACAGAACACTTCCATTTACCCAGAAAGTTCCCTTGTACCCCTCTGCAGTTAATCACCACTCCCACTGATCTGATTTCTATCATTATCAATTAATTTTCCTTATTCTAGAATTTCACAGTCAAATGGAATCACACAGGATGTAGTCTTTCGTGTTCAGCTTCTAGTCATCATCAGGTCCTTGAAAGACTCTGAATAGTTACAGAAAACACTTCACATTATATTCCCAGTTTGCTCTAATTATCACATTATCTCCAGTTATCGTCTCTTAAAGATTACTGACTTCATCTTTTGAAAATATCAATTTTATGGTTAATCCTTTGACATTTCTTTCTATACAGAATTCCTGGTTATCTTTTTTAATTGTGTTACTGATTTCATGGAAGAAATTTTCACTATGTCCTTTATATAGGTGTTCCTTTCCATTTTTTAAGTCCTTCTTCAGTGGAGCACTTTCTTTTTTCCTATTGTTTTTTAGGTCTTCAACAGAAGAAACATACAATTCACTTGCCATGTTTTGTCCCAATCAAATTCTACAAGAAAATAAGAACTCTGAGGTGCTCATGAGTGAAGCAGTCAAGCCCCTTCTATGGTGAGGCATCTGCTGATATGGACAAGTCTCTAGTAGCTAAGAGAACAGAAGTGCTAGCTACAGCTTAGTCCAGTGGGCTCCCTCATTAAGCTAGGAGGGAATACAAAGGATGTGGATACGCACAGAATTCTTTCTTTTACTGATGTTGTTCTCTAATAAAAGGTGATTTTCACCTTTTATTTTCATAGAATCATGAAAAAACCTTCGAGTCTATGGTCCTATACAACTGTTGGTGGGCAACATGTATGGCTAACGCACACATAACATGATTGACACCCAGGACTGCCTAAACATTTTTGTGCACTTCTGCCCCAGCACTATTTCTTGAAAAGATAACCCCTGCCCCATTGAATTGCCTTGGGACCTTAACAGAAAATCAGTTGACCATAAATATGTAAAGATTTATTTCTGGGCTCTGAATTACTTCATTGATCTGTATGTCTTTCTTTATTCCAATTTCACACAGTCTTGACTACCATAACTTTGTGGTAAGTTTTGAAATAAAAAAGTGTTAAGTCCTCCAACTTTGATGTTTTTCAATATTGTTTTGACTATTTTGGTTCTTTGTTATTACAAATAAAATTTAGGATCAGCTTGTTAATTTCTGCAAAAAAGCCAGCTGAGATTTTGAAGGAGATTGCTTTAAATCTATAAATTTGGGAAGAACTGCCATGTCAATAATATTGTCTTCAAATGCATGAACATGAATTTCTCTCATTTAGATGGTCTTTCATTTCTTTCAGATATGTTTTGTAGTTTTCAGTGTATTACTCTTGCATTTCTTTTGTCAAATTTATTCCTAAGTGTTTTATCCTTTTTAATGCTACTGTGGATGGAATTGTTTTTTTAAATTTGTTTTGGGTTGTCCAATGTTTATATATAGAAATAAACTGATTTTCTCTATAATGATCTTATATCCTGTGACCTTACTGAACTCATTTATTAGTTTTTTATTCCTTTGCATTCCCTAAATGCAGGATGATCACTTCATCTGTGAATAAAGACAGCTTTATATCTTCTTTTCTAATCTGATTGTATTTCATTTTTCTTTCCTGAATTAATTGGCTAGAACCTCCAGTACACTGTTGAAAAGAAGTAGTAAATGCAGACATCCTTTCTTTGTTTCCAATCTTAGAGGAAAAGCATTTAGTATTTTATTATTAATTATGATGTTAGGATTTTATGTAGAAATTTTATATGCAAATTTCTTTTATTCCTAATTTGCTGAGAGTATTTAATCGTAACAGTCTATTATATTGTTTTCTGATATTAAATTAATCTTGCATTTCTGGTGTAAATCTCAGTCACAATCATTTTTATATATTCTGGGAATCAGCTTTGTGGAGGATTTATGAAGCTACGGTCATAAAAGATATTGGTCTATAGTTTTCTTTTTTTTTTTTATAAAGTTTATTTATTTTGAGAGAGAGAGAGTGAGTGAGTGAGCAGGGGAGGAGCAGAGAGAGGGAGAGAGAGAGAATTTTAGGCAGGCTCCATGCTGTCAGCACAGAGCCTGATGTGGGGCTCTAACTCACGAACTGTAAGATCATGAACTGAGCCAAAACCAAGAGTTGGACCTTTAACCAATGGAGCCACCTACAGGTGCCCCTGTAGTTTTCCTTTCTTGTGATTTTTTTTTTTTTTTTTTTTTTTTTTTTTGGCTTTGGTATCAGGCCAATACCCAGGATACCAAGGTATCATGGTAAGATAACATACTAGTCTCAAAATGAGTTGTGAAGTGCCCCAGTTCCTCTATTTTCTGAAAGAGTTCATGAAAAATTGGTATTATTTCTTCTTTAAATGTTTAGTAAAATTCAGTGAGCCTATCTGGGTTTGGGTTTTTCTTTGTGGGAAGACTTCATAAGTTATTCAATTTGTTTACTGTTCTAGGTCTATTCAGATTTTTTATTTCTTGAGTCAGTTCAGTGATTTGGATCTAAGAATATGCCCATTTCATCTGCATTTTAACATTCATCGTTCATGGTATCCCTTTATAATTCTTTTAATTTTTCTAAGATTTGGTAGTGTGTATCCTCTTTCATTCGGGATTTTAGTAAGTTGTATCTTCCTTTTTACTTGATCAGTTTAGCTCAGAGGTTGGTAAACTAAGGCACATGGCTTATTTTCACATAGTCTATAAGCTAGGAATATTTTTCACATTTTAAAAGGTGTGCTAAAAACTCAAACAAACAAGAATATATGAAAAAGACCACCTGTGGCCCTCAAAGCCCCAAATATTCACTCTCTGGTCCCTTATAAAAAAAATTACCAATTCTTGCTTTAGCTGAAGTTCTCAATTTTGTTAATCTTTTCAAAGAACCAACTTTTAATTTCACTGATTTTCCTCTGCATTTCCTTGTTTTGTATTTCATGGATTTCTACTCTGATCTTTATTACATCCTGCCTTCTACTTGGTTTGGGTTTAGTCTATTCTTTTTCTACTTCCTTATAGTGGAAGCTTAGGTCATGGGTTCGTATTCTTTACTCTTTCATTTAAAAAAAAAATTTATTTACTTATTTTGAGAGACAGTGAGTGCATGCATGAGCAGGAGGGGCAGAAAGAGAAGGAGAGAGAGAATCCCAAGCAGGCTCTGTGCTGTCAGCCTACAGAGCCCAACATGGGGCTCAATCCCACGAACCATGAGATCATGATCTGAGCTGAGATGAAGTCAGATGCTCAACTGACTGAGCCACCCAGGTGCCCCATCTTAACTCTTTTCTAATACAGGCATTTACAGCTATAAATTCTCTCTCTAACCTCTGCTTTAACTAGGTCCCTTTAATTTTTTAGAATTATCAAAGATCTATTTTTTTGAGCAATAATTAAAAAATAATTTATAGAATTTATAAAAAAACAAGTAGCAAATGATTATTACAAAAGTGATACCTTTGAATATAACTTTCAAAATTTTACTTTGTCACAATTTTTTTTTTTTTTGAGAGAAATAGAGAGAGCGTGATTGGGGTTGGGGCAGAAAGAGAGGGAGACACAGAATCTGAAGCAGGCTCCAGGCTCTGAGCTGTCAGCACAGAGCCTGATACGGGCCTCGAACTCACGAACCATGAAATCATGACCTGAGCTGAAGTCAGACGCTTAACCAACTGAGCTACCCAGGTGCCCTTTGTCACAACTTCTTAAGAGGCATACCCTGCATATGCTTAAAAATTTTTGAGGTGAAATTCACATAACATAAAATTAACCATTTTAAAGTGAGCAATACCAGTGTTATGTAGTGTCTTCACAATGTTGTGCAACCATCACCTCTAAGTCTAAAACATTTCATTACTCTAAATTCAGAGACACCCTGTATCCATGAAACAATCATTCCCTACACCCTCCCTACTCCCAGCCTTGGCAATCACCAGGCCATTTTCTCTTTCTATGGATTTACCAATTCTGGATATTTCATATATATAGCATCATTCAATAAATGACTTTAGTATCTGATTTCTTTCTTCGCATGTTTTTGAGGTTTTTACCCATACTGTAGCATGTATCAATACTTCATTCCTTTTTATGGGTGAACAATATTTTACTGTATGTATATATTACAACTTGTTTATCCATTCATCCGTTGATGGACGTTTGGGTTCTTTCCACCTTTTGGTTACTGTGCTGCTATCAACCTTTGTATATAAGGATTTGCTTTAGCACCTGTTTTAGTTCTTTTATATATATTCCTAGAAGTGGTATTAGTGGGTCATATATATTTCTACATTTAACTTTTTGAGGAACCATCAAACTGTTTTCCACAATGGCTATACCACTTTACATTCCCAGCAGCAATGTACTTTCTTCATAATTCAACTTTCTTCATATTCTCAATAATATTTCTTATTTTCTGTGATTTTTATTTTTTAAAATATCCACTCTCATGGGCATAAAAGTGGCATTTCACTGTGGTTTTGATGTACATTTCCCTAATGAGTAGTAATGTTAAACATCATTTTGTATGCTTATTTCACTTGTATATATTCTTTGGAGAAAAGTCTGTTTAAGTCCTTTGTGCATTTTTTTTTTTTTAATTTTTTTTTTTTTCAACGTTTATTTATTTTGGGGACAGAGAGAGACAGAGCATGAACGGGGGAAGGGCAGAGAGAGGGAGACACAGAATCGGAAACAGGCTCCAGGCTCTGAGCCATCAGCCCAGAGCCCGACGCGGGGCTCGAACTCACGGACCGCGAGATCGTGACCTGGCTGAAGTCGGACGCTTAACCGACTGCGCCACCCAGGCGCCCCTTGTGCATTTTTTAAAATGGGCTGTCTTTTTTTTTTGTTTTTTTTTTTGTTTTTTTTGACGTTTATTTATTTTTGAGACAGAGAGAGACAGAGCATGAACGGGGGAGGGGCAGAGACAGAGGGAGACACAGAATCCGAAACAGGCTCCAGGCTCTGAGCCATCAGCCCAGAGCCTGACGCAGGGCTCGAACTCACAGACTGTGAGATCGTGACCTGAGCTGAAGTCAGACGCTCAACCGACTGAGCCACCCAGGCGCCCCTAAAATGGGCTGTCTTTTTGTTGCTAAGCTAATAAGAGTTCTTTCTGTATTCTGGATACTAAACCCTTAATAGACACATAATTTATAATTATTTTCTCCCATTATGTAGTTTGTCTTTTATGTTTTGATAATTTCCTTAAATGTACAAAAAGATTAAATTTTGGTGAAGTCAAATTCATCTTTTTTCTTTTGTGGCTCATGCTTTTGGTGTCATACCTAGGAATCTATTGCTAAATCTAAGATCATGTAAGTTTACCTCTATGATTTTCTTCTAAGAGTTTTCTAGTTTCAGTTCTTATATTTAGGTCACTGGTCCATTTTGAGTTAATTTTTATGTAGGATATGAGAAATGGATCCAACTGTATTCTTTTGCATGTGAATATCCAGTTATCCTAGCATCATTTATTAGACTGTTCTTTCCATACTGGTCTTCACACTCTTGTCAAAAATCAACTGGCCATAGCTGGTTGGGATTCATTTCTGGACTCTCAAATCTATTCCATTGGTTTACACCAGTACCACATTGCTGTGATTACTGTAGCTTCATAGTAAGTTTTGAATTGGAAGTGTTAAGTTTTCCAACTCTGTTCTTTGTCAAAACTGTTTTGGTTTTGGGGGCCCCTTACAATTCCATAAGAATTTGTGGACTGGCTTTTCCATTTATGCAAAAAAAATGATTGAAATTTTTATAGAAATTACACTGACTCTATAGATTGCTTTAGGTAATCAATCCATTATTTTGGTTATTGTATTTTCATTTTCATCCAGTTCAAATGTTTTCTAATTTTGTGTTTTCTTTACCCATGGGCCATGTAGAAATATAGTATTTAATTCCAAATATTTGTGGGTTTCTCAAATTTCCTTCTTTTGGTGACATCTAATTTAATTCCATCATGATCAGAGAACACATCTTGTCAGGTTTCACTCCTTTTCAATTTATAGAGACTTGTTTTATGACCTAGCATAAAGTTTCCACTAAAGTTTAGTGGAACATAGTCATGCTCATTCATTGATGTTTTGTCCATGGCTGCTTTTGAGTTAAAACAGCAGAGTTGAGGCTGTGACAGAGACAATTCAGGTAATAAGTCTAAAATACTATGTGACCCTTTAAGAAAATTTTAACCAACACCTGGTAGCATATGGTCTATTTTGGAGGTTATTCCATGTGTGCTGAAGAACAATTGGTATTCTGCTGTCATTAGGTAGAGTATTCTATAAATGCCTGTTAAGTCAAGTTGGTTGATAGTGTTGGTTCAACTTTCATAGATCTTTGGTGATTTTTGGTGTAACTGTTCTACCCATTGAGAGTGAGGTCTTAAAATTTTCAATTCTTATTGTTGAATTACCTATTTTCCCCTTTAATTTTATCAGTTTTGCTTTGTGTATTTTGGGGCTCAGCTGTTAGGTGGGTATTTGTTTTTAACTGTTACATCTTCCTGATAAATTGATCATTTTATTATGAAATGTCTTTGTCTCATAATTTTTTTAAAAGTCTATCTTGTCTGTTGTTGGCATAGCCACTCTAGCTCTCTTACGCATATTCTTTGCAAGATTTCTCTTTTCCCATCATTTTCTGTCTTTGAATTTGGTGTGTCTCTTGTGACAGAATACTGTTGGACCTTTTTTTAATCCAGTCAGCCAATGTCTGCCTTTTAGTTGAAGTAATCTAGTCACATTCAATGTTATTATTGCTATGCTTGGGTTTATGTGCCATTTTGCTATTTGTTTTCCATATATCTCATGTCTTTTTTCTGACCTTTTTTGTATTGAGTGGATATTTTCTAATGTACCATTTTAATTCCTTTTTTGAATTTTAAAATATTTTTCCCTAATTGATAATTTATTGACATAATTGTAGATTCGTATGTAGTTGTAAGAAATAATAGATCCTTTGTATATTTTGCCAAGTGTCCCACAGTGCTAACATTTTACAGTATAAATCGTAACTATACAGAGCGCCTGGGTGGCTCAGTCAGTTAGGTGCTTGACTTCAGCTCAGATCATGATCTCGCAGTTTGTGAGTTTAAGCCTCCATTGTGCTCTGTGCTGACAACTCAGAGCCTGGAGCCTGCTTCGGATTCTGCGTCTCCCTCTGTCTGCCAGTCCCCTGCTTGCGCTCTGTCTCTCTCTCTTTGTCGCTCAAAAATAAACATTAAAAAATCATAACTATATATTAGTTATATTTATAACGATAACATCACAAACGGGATAGCCGTTGATATAACCAAGCTTACTCAGATTTCCTCAGTTTTCCTTACGGTTTGTTCCTGCATGCATGCATATGTGTGTATCTACCACCATAGAGAAGAATACTGAACAGTGCGAACACCAGAAGGATTCTTTCATGAAAACACACTACTGCCCTTCACTCTCAGGACTTAACCTCTGGCAATGACCAGTATGTCCTCCATGTCTAAGATGCTGTCATTTCAAAATTGATACATAAATGGAATAATTATGGAACTTTTTAGAGTTAGCTTTTAGCTTTTTCCACTCAGCCTAATTCTCTGGAGATTCAGGTAGGTTATTGCATGTATAGTTTGTTCCTTTTTATTCCACAGTTATGTATGTACCACAGTTTGTTTAGTCATTCATCTGCTGAAGGACATCTGGGTTGTTTCCAGTTTTGGCTATTACAAAAAAATCTGCTATGAACATTTGGGTACAACACACTTCTAAAATCCATGGGTCAAAAGAGGTCTCAAAGGATACTTACAAAAAAATACAGTAAAGTTGACTGAAAATGGAAATACAATACATCAACATTTGTGGGACACAGATCAAGCAGTACCTAGAGGGAAATTCATACCACTAAAACGTATAACATTAGAATAGGAGAATTTCAAATCAATCTAAACTCCATATCAAGACTCTAGAAAATGAGCAAAATAAACCCAACTTAAACAGAAAGAAGGAAATAAAGAGCAGAAATCAATGAATTAAAAAAAGGAAAATGATCTAGAAAACCAAAGAAACAAAAAGCCGAGACTGTTCTTTGAAAAGATCAATAAAACTGACAAACCTGTAGCAGGATTTAAAAAAAAAAAAAAAGGCACAAATTACCAATATCAAAAATTAAACAGGAGGTATCACTACAGATCCTGCAGCCATCAAAAGGATTAGGGCATACACACATAAATTTAACAACCTAAATAAAAAAGACCAATTCCTCAAAAAACACAAACTACCATAACTCTAATATAAAGTAATTTGAATAGCTTTGTAACTTTTAACAGTTGAGTGTGTCATTTAAAAATACACAAAAAAGAAAGCTCCAGGCCCATATGATTTTACCTGAGAATTCTACCAAATGTTTAAAGAAGAATTAAAACCAATTATTGAAGATCTCTTGCGGAAAACAGGAGGAAATACTTTCTAATTAATTTTTTGAAGCTAGTATTACCCTGGTTGCCAAAGCAGATAAGGACAGTTATCTCATGAACATAAACATAAAAATTCTCAACAGAATTTAGCAACTAGAATTCAGCAATATATAAAAAGAATTTTATATCAGGACCAAGTGGAGCTTATTCCAAGGATGTAAAGCTGGCTTAATATTTTTTTAAAAAATCAATGCAATCACTATATTAAACAGCTAAAGGATACAAAAAAATCATATAACCATAATAATTAATGCAAAAAAAAAAAGCATCTGACAAAATTCAACATCAATTCAATATAAAAACCCCCAGAAATACAGGATTAGAAGGGAACTTCCTTGACTTGATAAAAAGCATCTACAAAAAATAACAACAAAAAAATCAAACACAAAAATACATGTGTTAAAATGTAGTGAGCCACAAATGGGATGTATAGCTTTCATGACTAGGAGGGAAGACTATGAAGCAAAGAAAACTGGGTCATTTTAGTAAAATCTCAGAAGGAACAAAAGTTGTATGTGTGGGGGAGTAGTCATAAGAAAGCAAATGAAGGAAATATAAAATAAAATGGTAGGAACAAGATCTAAAGTTAATTATGAGGAAAATAAATGGTTTAAATTCCCTTAATAAAAAAGAGACTCTAAGACTACATAAAAACAATAATCAGTTATATGCTGTTTATAAGAAAATACTTAAGACAATTCTAAGAATTTTCTAAATGAGGATGGTGATAGGAAAAATGAGCAAAAATATTTCAGGTAAATATTGTATAAGTGCCAATTTCAAACAAGTAGAAATGAAGGCAGAAACAGGTTACATGGAACAATGATGCTTTATGATTAAAAAATTAGAGGTATAATATAACCAAATAAGACATATAGACATAAACCTTTACTTAACACAGCATCCAAATACAGAAGCAAAGGTTATTAGAAACACACTAAGAATTTGGTAAAAATATAACCATGGTGCAGCCTAGAGAGAGAGAGAGAGAGAGAGAGAGAGAGAGAGAGAGAGAATATAAACAATACCATTAACAAATAATAAATATACATTTAGAACTTTGTATCTTACAGAGAAAACACATTCTTTTCAAATGACTCTGGAACATCTACATTTAGATAAACTGTTTATTATAAGGAACATTTAAAAGATCACATTCTGTGCCCACAATGCAATAAAATTAACTCAACAGTAAAAAGATAAACAAAAGAAAACTAACTACTTGGGAATTCAAAAAATAATCTTTGAAATGACTTGGGTCCAAGAGGTAATCAAAATAAATTATAGACCATTTAGAAATTAATCACATTGGAGGAAAAAGCCTTGTACTAAGAGAAAAATTCATAATCTTCAATCTTGTATTACCAATCTTTATGAAAATAAATGAGCAAAAGAATTCACTTTAGAAGCTAGAAAAAGAGTAAATCAAACAGAATAAACTAGAAGAATGTATTAATAAAGGTCAAACAGAAATAGATGGGTTAAAACAAAAAATTCCACAGGGGAACTGAAATCAACCAACTAACCAATAAAATATTAAGAATGTGAAAAAGATAAAAACTAGTGTTATGCTGACATTTAAAAAAATCTTATAAGAGAATTCATTTATAAATGTATGATTTTATAGGAATATATAGAATTTTATAGGAATAGGAACCAAACTGGCTGAAGAAGAAATCTTGAAAATATACAACTGTGTCTTCATAAAAAGGTCCAGACACTGATGGCAATGGAGGTGGAACTCCATCTAAACTTGTACAGATAATTCCACTACCAAAAAAACTGACCCAGAGTACAGAAACAAAGAAAAAACAAAAAAGGTAGAGAGCATCCCAACATCTTTAAGCAGGTAAGCATAATCACGAAACCAAAACTAAAACTATACAGTGGAGTTCACAAACTTGAGGCTTATGTGCTAAATCTGGGCTTGTGAATATGTTTTGTTTAGCATATACAAAGTTTTAAAAATTGAGATTAGGGGTGCCTGGGTGGCGCAGTCGGTTAAGCGTCCGACTTCAGCCAGGTCACGATCTCGCGGTCCGTGAGTTCGAGCTCCGCGTCAGGCTCTGGGCTGATGGCTCAGAGCCTGGAGCCTGTTTCTGATTCTGTGTCTCCCTCTGTCTCTGCCCCTCCCCCGTTCATGCTCTGTCTCTCTCTGTCCCCAAAAAAAATAAACGTTGAAAAAAAAAAATTGAGATTAACAGTTTAAATTTGGGAGATATACAATTTGTGGGGCACCTGGGTGGCTCTGTAGATTAAACATCTGATTCTTGATTTTGGTTCAGGTCACGATCTCACAATTTGTGAATTGGCATCCCAAATTGGGACTCTGTGCTGACAGTGTGAAGCCTCCTTGGGATTCTCTCTCTCCCTCTCTCTGCTCCATATATGTATGTATGTATGTATGTATGTATGTATGTGTGTGTGTATATATATATATATATATATATATATATATATATATATATATATAAAATTTGCAATGTCCAGCTTTACATGGAAAAACATCAGAAGACCTAATAATTCTGGGCTTCATTCTTGCAGGGCAACAATTGCTCAGTGGCCTTGGGGCCTCCAAGCTGCTATGCTGCTGTGCAACTGGGAGGTGAGGAGGGGACATTCTTACATACTAGGGGACATTCTTACATACTAGGGGCATAGTGACCCCTGGGCTAAGTCACTATGCTCTCATTTGTCACAATTTCCACTATCCCCTAATACTCCCTAACTCTGAACCAAATGTCAGTAGGTCACTTGTACTTATCCTGTTACTTTTCTCAAAGTAGATAAATATTTCTACCTCTATCAAAAGAAAGAAAGAAAGAAAGAAAGAAAGAAAGGAAGGAAGGAAGGAAGGAAGAAAGGAAGGAAGGAATCAAGGACTGTATGATTTTGTTTTCTACCCAAGTGTACTTGAGTGATTCAATTTTCTGCCTGGCCCTATTGCCACCAAGTTTGTTGCCTTTCCCTTATGATTTCTATCTTTGATTTTCCCACATCAGATAATAGAAATTCTCACCTATACCCTTTCTTAATACCTACGTGGTACTTAACCCATCTAGAAACTATTGCGTGGAAAAAAGGCCTAAAATTGTTTTTCCAAATGGTTAGTCATCTATTGCAAAAGCACTTGTAAAGCTCTTTCTTCACTGTCTTAAAATTCTACCTTTTTCAGAGTCACTTTTTACATATGTCTGGGTCTGTTCCTGGATTCTGCAGTCCCTTCACTTTTTTCTATCTATGATAATGGCCTGCACCAGCATGCAATGTTTTGTTTTAATATAGCTTTATCATACCAATAATTAATACATGATAGGGCAATATTTCCATTATTACTCTTCTTTTTTAATATTTTCAGTAAGTCTTTATGTATCATCATCATCATTATTATATTATTATTATTATTATTATTATTATTATTATTTGAGAGAGCACGTGCATGCATATGGGAGAGGGGCTGAGGAAGACAGAGAATCCTAAGCAGGTTCCATACTCAGAGTACGGAGCCCAACAGGGGCTCTATCCCATGACCCTAGGATCACGACCTGAGCTGATACCAAGAGTTAGATGCTCAACGACTGGGCCACCCAGGTACTCCTCAAGGCTTTCTTATACCATTTTTTTTTCCAGATAAACAAAAGATATCCTGTTGGGAAGTTGACTGAAAGTATATTAAATTTATAGCTTACTTCAGGGAACTTATTTTTCATTTATTCTAGTTTCATTTTATGCCTTTCAGTAGACTTTATAGCTATATTCATACAGGTTTTATACTTTCCTTTAGTTTATTCCTAGTTATTACATGTACTTTTGCTGTTATTATGAATGGGATCTTTTCTTCCATTATGTTTTCTAAGCTGGTTATTCCTGGCATAGAGAAAAGCTACTGCTTTTTGTATATTTACTTTGAAGCCTAACATGGAAAAATTTTTTAGGGTAGGTGTGACTAAATGCCTACATAAAAATAAAGCACTCACAGTGCTTAATAAAGCACTCACAGCTCTGAGCAGTGAGACCCCAAGAACAACTAGCTACAAAACATACACCAAGGCAAATGAACATAGTGACTTTCAATCAGGCTTTTTACTTATATATCACCTAAAATAATTGTTATAAATATATTCTCACCAAATATAACTTTACTTTGAACTAGGTGATCTCTGGCTCATTGTTCTGACAATAAAATAGAAAATTTACAAGTTGTCTTTCAAGACCCTGCCCAAATGGGACAGTGCCCAAACAGTATGTGCTTTAGAAGATGCAATCTTTTTGTCTTCTAAGCATAACCAAAGATGGTCTCAGGAATGAATTACAAATATAAGAAAACCAAGATACATCCTTGTTTGTTTAGCTAGAGCATAGGAAAACAACTGCAGAAGAGATTATTCTCTCAGACCTGTGACTGAGGTTCAGCTGATGAGCCACAGTGTGGCCTTACTAGGCTGGCCAGGACCTGGCTCTACTGCAATAACTTGAGCCTAAAAGAATTAGATGGCAGGTTCTATGTCTCTATTAATAGTCAGGAGCAGATGTGGAGCCTCTGCAGCTCAGTCCAAGCTGACTGTTCTCTACTTTGTCAGAGGCCAATAAAACCACAACACATCTATTATGAGTTGGATTTGGTATATTTCACTACTAAAGAATACAGGAATTTGATTGAATGTGTGCATCTCTGGAAGGATGCCTAAGAAATTGATAACATGAGCTGCTTTTTGTGAGGGGATGAGGTATCTAGGAGGACAGAGTCTTCATTATAGAATTTTCTGCATCTTTTTAATTTTTTGTATTTAAAGTAAAAGAAAAAATCCAGTGATGTATCTGACTAGTATTTGTCTATGTCTATAAAAGCTGGTAGAGCCAACGGTATTAAAAGATTTAATGTTTACTTTTGAGAGAGAGAGAAGCACAGAGTGCAAGTGGGGGAGGGGCAGAGAGAGAGGGGGAGACAGAATCTGAAGCAGGCTCCCTCTGAGCTGTCAGCACAGAGCTCTGTGCAGAGCTCGAACTCACAAATGGTGAGATCATGACCTCAGCCGAAGTCGGACGCTTAACCGAATGAGCCACCCAGGCTTCCCTGGTATTAAAGGGCTTAAAGGGAGCAAGTATTAGAAGTCCATTGGTATAGAAGCATAAAGTATATGTACAGAATTAAGCATACATTTCCTGCCATATCTACAGTGCACCAGTGAATGTCAAGCATTTAGGTCCCCCAGAAAGCATCCCTATACCACGTTAGAATACTTCCAAGTTTAGCAGAGAAACACTGCTTAAAATCACTTACACTCCTTGATTCTAAATCTATTCTAATGTACCAAAGTTATACAGTAATTTTAATTCCATTGCCCCCATGTGACTTACATAAGAGAAAGTACAAAAGTTTTACTCATGCCTAGTCAACACTTGAGTTCACCTGAAAATTCCTTTTTTTTAACAAAAAACTTTTTAAGTTTATTCATTTATTGAGAGAGACAGAAAGAACAAGAGAGGGAGGGTCAGAGAGAGCGGGGGAGAGAGAGAATCCCAAGCACTCAACGCTGTCTGCACAGAGCTGGATATGGGGCTCAAACTGTGAGATCATGACCTGAGCTGAAACCAAGAGTTGGATGCCTAACCAACTGAGCCACCCAGGTGCCCCTGGTTCACCTGAAAATTCTATTTCTCATGATAAGTCTGTAAATTGACAGTCTTCTGAGCTTTGGTCAACAAGATTTTCCTAGGCCCTGGTTATCCTTGAGTATAGGTTAAGGTTGCATTTCCATATGTGCAGAGGCCCAAACCCCAGAATGCAGAACCTCAGGTAGAGGTCATGCCCTGAGGTGCTTTGTGCCTGAGTACCTAAGCTGCTCCTCTTAGATGG
The DNA here is from genome assembly GCF_018350155.1 of Leopardus geoffroyi. Lineage (NCBI taxonomy): Eukaryota > Metazoa > Chordata > Mammalia > Carnivora > Felidae > Leopardus > Leopardus geoffroyi. The sequence goes on from NC_059336.1 coordinate 30,637,435, forward strand.
TACCACCAACTCACTTCCTTCAAAGTGCTCCAGTCTATCACTTTCAGAAATTTCCTCTGCATTCCCAGTCTTTTATAATCTCCTCTGGTACTGGGCTATTGGAGATTCTAAGATATCAGGGCTCAAAAATCTTTCATCTTCAAAAGGCAGACAACTAGACAAGATAATTGGTTGGTATTCTGTAAATATTTCTCTAAATGCATCTTGTGTTATCTGAGTTACAAGTCTAAGGTCATTTTTATCTTTCATCCTCCAGAGGATAGTTATTTCCAGTGTTAAACTGGTAAGTAGGTATGTGAGTATACTGTCTTTAAGGGTCAAATCTGGAAAATAAGTACACGCCAAACTCTCAACCTGCAGGCAAAGGTTTTTCTCTACAATAACTTCAGTTTTTCCTTTACTGAAACTTCTTCCTATTTGTAACACTCCCCCCCCCCCCCATTATTTGGAGGAGAGTTGCAGGAGCAAAAAACTAGGTATACAGGATTTGTTATAACCTATTTGTCTATTCCATGAATTTTAACCTGAATCTTTCCATTTGGCCTTAATTTTATTGACCACTCCACTATTCTTTAAAAAAATTTTTTTAATATTTATTTTTGAGAGAGAGAGAGAAAGAGAGAGACAGAGTGCAAGCGGGGGAGGGCAGAGAGAGGGGGACACAGAATCCGAAGTAGGCTTCAGGCTCTGAGCCGTCAGCACAGAGCCTGATGCAGGGCTCGAACTCACCAACTGTGAGATCAAGACCTGAGCTGAAATCAGATGCTCAACCCGCTCAATCCACTGAGCCACTTAGGTGCCCTGACCACTCCACTATCCTGATAACATTTTTTTCCCCTTAAGGGATGTACATTTTTTTAAAAAATATTTTTACCACGGTGCTTCAAGGTGGTTTTTTTTTTTTTTTAATTCTAACTAGTTCTTTTTAATAGTCTTTGTGTCTTTTATTCTTTTTAGTCCTATTATTGACAATTCCATTCCTTCTCCATTTCAGTTTTTTTTTTTTTTTTTCCCTGCTTCTTCTATTACCATTGTTTTCTCTGGTTTTGTACACAGCTTTTCTCTTTGTTGGTATTGCCCAAGTTCTAAAATCAAGGCTGTGGTGCTACCTTTGCTCGCCACAACTGAACTCTGTCTTCTTATACATTTTATATTTCAGATGTTTGTTATTTTGGTGGGTCTCTTTTTACTCTGTCATATTCCCAGTAATTATTCTGTGTTGGCTCCATGAAGACTTTCTCTCCATTTTTGTGTAAAGTCTCTATTTTCAGTTTAAATCATTCCATCAGATTTTTATGAGACTTCACTTTGATGATGGTGAGGTATTCAAATTTGATGTCTTGTATTCCTTTCTGACCTCTGTCCTAAGCACAACCATACATACAATATAATTTCACAAATAATCCGCTTATCAGCACTTAATGACCAACTTCTATTTAATTCAGTCTTGTGATTCAGTCTTGTGATTAAGGACGGAACTCTTAAAAGAGTATGGATTGTAGGAAAAAGAGCAGAATAATGCTGAGATAGGAGTACAAAATGAGAAGTTGTAAAGAAGGAAAATACTCTCAGGTTGAACTTTACATCATAATTACAAAGGCAGTACAAAGAAGTGAGATGTAATGAGCAGTTCTCATTCTTAGCATGAAAACAAACCCTAAATGTAATATAATACCTGCTTACTTTTAGAAATAAGCTGATTCCCCCCACAAATGTTATTTCTCACAACAAAAGAAATAAAAATGTAACAGGAGAGCAATGCCTGTGTCACTCAAAACCATACTCTAATTACCTGGGGATGTTTAATTTTCAACATCTCTCAAGTTTGATGAATGGGCCAGTGAGCCTCTTTCTTTAGAGCCAGATCTTATTCTACATTAATGGCTCATCATCTCCTGGGTTCTTGTACAGGTGGGCATAATAGACACCTGCAGAGCACAAAACAGATATAATTCTTAAAAATTGGTAAGTGCTTCTAGTTGCTGGAGTAAATGTATTATTGTTGGTGTAATGCTAATCTACTTATTTACTAGAATTATTAAAAAGATGGATCATGAAAAGAAAAATCTTCAGTATGAACTTAAAAAAATTTTTTTTTGATGTTATGGATATGTTATTTGAGAAATGGTTATCTTTTCTATTCCTTCAAGAAAACCAACTTGATTATACAGAAGGAATTTAAATGATTATTTGCAGATGACAGTAAAATAAAAAAGAATACTAATAAATATACACAATCTATATTAAGAAAATATGAAAGATACAAAAGAAGATGTAAATAACTGAAAATATATATCTGCTTCTTGGTTGTGGAAACTCAATATCATAAAGATTATCAATTTTCTTTAAATCTATAAATTTAATGCAGACAAAATGAAAAATACTGCCATAATTTGGCTTTTTTTCTGGAGGCTGGAGGGTAGTTAGAGAAGCTAGTTCTAGTTCAACAGGAAAAATGAAAATGGGAAAATAGCAGACATATTCCAAAAAAGAAAAACTTGTGTTACTAACACATGAACTGACAGATTACAGGACAGAATAGAGATGTGATAATTAATCATAGCTGCAGTTTGCCAAATATCTCCAGTTTTCCATCTTCTGGGCACATGTATGACTACACTGATGGTGTGAGACTCTCCAGGGCCCTCTTCCCTCTAGCCAGGACAAAGAGCAATGTTCAAGATGGTGGCAACCCTGTTGGCCTAAGTTACTGAGTGAAAGTCACGGTGCTGAGCCTCCAGCGACCCTTGATGGACATGTACCAAAAGGAAAGAAATTTCTTATTACAAACCACTAAGAGTTTGAGGTTGTTTGTTATGGCAGTTTAACCTAGCCTACCCTGGTGGATACGAGAAAGCTGGAGAGCAGTCTAAATTCATATAGGAATCTAATATATTATAAAGTTGATATTATCCAGTAGTTGATATTACCCATTAGTAAGCACTCACACATTAGTGACATTGCCAATTAGTAAAACTGTCAGCCTCCATGAGAACAACTTGACAAAATTATGCATGGATTTACCCATTGACCCAGCAATTCCACATTTAGGAATTTAATTTTCAAATGTGCTTACATGTCTACTCAAAAACACATATATACCAGGCTCTTCTTTGCAGTCCTGCTTGTAATAGCAAAAGGTTGTAAGCAACCTAAATATGTAACTGGTTACAGTTTATCACCATAAACTAATTTTGCAGTTGTTAAAAAATGTTGTAAATAAGATACCTAGGAATAAACCTAACCAAAGAGGTGAAAGACCTGTACTCTGAAAACTATAAAACACTGATGAAAGAAAGTGAAGACAACATAAAGAAATGGAAAGACATTCCATGCTCATGGATTGGAAGAAAAAATATTGATAAAATGTCCATACTATCCAAAGCAACCTACACATTTAATGCAATCCCTATCAAAATATCAACAGCATTTTTTCACACAGAACTAGAACAAACAATCCTAAAATTTGTATGGAACTACAAAAGACCCCGAATAGCCAAAACAACCTAGGAAAAGAAAAGCAGAGCTGGAGGCATCACAATTTCAGACTTCAAGTTATATTACAAAGCTGTAGAAATCGAAACCGTATAGTACTGGCACAAAAACAGACACATGGCCAATGGAACAGAATGGAAAACCCAGAAATAAAGCCACAATTCTATGGTCAATTAATCTTTGACAAAGCAGGAAAAAGTATCCAATGGAAAAAAGTCTCCTCAACAAATGGCGTTTGGAAAACTGAACAACAACTTGTAAAAGAATGAAACTGGACCACTTTCTTATCCCATACACAAAAATAAATTAAAAATGGATTAAAGACCTAACTGTGAGATCTGAAACCATAAAAATCCTAGAAGCGAACACAGGCAGTAACCTCTTTGACATTGGCTGTAGTAACTTTTTTCTAGAGCTGTCTCCTGAGGCAAAGGAAACAAAAGCAAAAATAAGCTATTGGGACTACATCAAAGTAAAAAGCTTCTGCACATCAAAGGAAATAATCAACAAAACTAAAAGGCAACCTACAGAATGGGAGATGATATTTGCAAATGATATATTCAATAAAGGGCTAGTATCAAAAATACATAAAGAACTTACAAAACTCAACACTGAAAAACAAATAACCTAATTAGGAAATGGGGAGAAGACATGAAGATATTTCTCCAAAAAAGACATAAAAAACGAAACAAAAAATTAACCAAAAGACATACAGATGGCCAACAGACATATGAAAAGATGCTTTACCATCACTTATCAGGGAAATGCAAATCAAAACTACAATGAGATATCACCTCACACTGGTCAGAATGACTAAAATCAACACAAGAAATCAAAGGTGTTGGGAGGATGTGGAGAAAAAGGAATCCTTTTGCACTGCTGGTGGGAATGAAAACTGGGCAGCCACTCTGGAAACCAGTATGGAGGTTACTCAATAAGTTAAAAATAGAATTACCCTATGATCCAGCGATTGCACTACTGGGTATTACCCAAAGGATACAAAAACACTAATTCAAAGGGATACACGCACCCCCATATTTATTGCCCCATCATTTTTAATTTTTTTATTAAAAAATTTTTTTAATGTTTTTATTTATTTTTGAGACAGAGAGAGACAGAGCATGAGCAGGGGAGGAGCTGAGAGAGAAGGAGACACAGAATCCAAAGCAGGCTCCAGGCTCTGAGCTGTTAGCACAGAGCCTGACGCGGGGCTCAAACTCACAGACTGTAAGATAATGACGTGAGCTGAAGTCGGACGCCCAACCGACTGAGCCACTCAGGTGCCCCTGCCCCATTATTTACAACAGCCAAAATATGGAAACAGTCCAAGAGTTCACTGATTGATGAATGGATAAAGAAGATGTGGTATATATATATACAGTGGAATACTACTCAACCATAAAAAGAATGAAATCTTGCCATTTGCAACAACATGGATGGAAGGAGCTAAAGAATGTAATGCTAAACAAAATAAGTCAGTCAGAGAAAGATAAATACCATATGATTTCACTCATATGTGGAAGTTAAGAAACAAATGAGCAATGGGGAAAAAGAGAGAGACAAACCTAGAAACAGACTCTTAACTATAGAGAACAAACTGATGGCTACCAGAGGAGAGGTGGGGGGGCAGGGGGTGGGTAAAATACGTGATGGGGATTAAAGAGTGCACCTATAATGATGAGCACTGGCTGATTAAAAATGTATTTTGTGCTGATTTGGCACAGTTTGCATGATAATATTACTAAGTAAACAAAATAAAAACAAGGTACAGAACTGTGTATGTGGCACAGTACCATAAATGTAAAAAGATTAAGAGAGAAACTAGCTTTGCATATGCCTAAAACATCTCTTAAAGGATATATAAAAAACTGGTACCAGTGACTGTTTCTGACAGGGCTGGAGGAAGACTGACTTTTCATCAAATATCTGTTTAAAATACTGAACCTGGGTGGTTCAGTTGGTTAAGCCTCCAACTTCGGCTCAGGTCATGATCTTGTGGTTCACGAGTTCGAGCTCCACGTTGGACTCTCTCTGCCCCTCCCCTACCTATGCTCTCTCTCTCTTTCTCAAAACTAAATAAACATTAAAAAATAAATAAATAGAATACCTTTTATATCTTATAATATGTGCATACATTACTTACTAAGGAGGCTACAACACAAATTTAACTGTAAATGTAAATAGAAAAAGGTTCCCTGTGTTGTTTGTAAAGATTTGTAAGGATTTTTCAAATTTGATTATTATTTAAAAGACTTGGTTGAAAACCCTGGCCTTTTTGGGACAGATTTGGTGAGGAAAATTTTCCATAAGGATTATTAGATATTTCATAAATATCCTGTGGCTATCCATCTTAAATCAACATTTGCTTAGGATAATTATCTAATGATTTTAATTCCTCTTTTACAAATTATATAAATTGTTTCTTCTCTCAATTATCTAATATTTCTAGAACAATGTTAAAAATACAATGGAAATTGTTTTCCTCATAATCTTATGAGATTGTTGTTTTATCAATAAATAAGATGTGTAGGGCGACTGAGTGTCTCAGTAGGTTGAGCATCCGACCTTGGCTCACAGTTCGTGAGTTTGAGCCCCGCGTCTGGCTCTGGGCTGACAGCTCAGAGCCTGGAGCCTGCTTCGGATTCTGTGTCTCCCTCTGTCTGCTCTGCCCCTCCGCTGCTTGCACTCTGTCTCTTGCATTGTCTCAAAAATAAATAAATATTAAAAAATAAATTAAATAAATAAATAGGATGTGTATAGCACTGAGACACAGACACAGGCACACATATACATACCATATATTAAGGAAGTTTCCATCTATTCTTAATAAACTACTTTTTTACTAAATTGGAAAATGCATTGCTTGAGGATAACAGATTTTATTTTTTCATTTTACCAACTCGGTAACAATCTTTTTAATATTTCTCTTCTTCAAAGACAAGCAATTGAAAAAAAAAAGAATCTGCTGCAGATCAGCATTTTTAGAATGTACCAATATATTGATACTAATACAAAGTTTAAAATTATGTGTTTCTGGGGCGCCTGGGTGGCTCAGTCGGTTAAGCGGCGACTTCAGCTCAGGTCACAATCTCGCGGTCCGTGAGTTCGAGCCCCACGTCGGGCTCTGTGCTGACAGCTCAGAGCCTGGAGCCTGTTTCGGATTCTGTGTCTCCCTCTCTTTGACCCTCCCCCATTCATGCTCTGTCTCTCTCTCTCTCAAAAATAAATAAACGTTAAAAAAAAAATTAAAAAATAAAATAAAATAAAATAAAATAAAATAATGTGTTTCTGCCCTGTCTTGAGAGACATTTTGTTTAATTTGTGGTTCACTAAAACTAGATACTCCAAAAAAAAAAAAGATAAGCAATTGAGGACTACTGATGAGCAGCTCTGACTTCACGAGATCTTCTATTTCTTTGACCTTTTGGTCTTGGCTTTAAATTAAAAAAATTTTTTTTTAATGTTTACTCATTTTTGAGAGGGAGAGAGAGAGACAGAGCACAAGCAAGGGAGGGGCAGAGAGAGAGGGAGACACAGAATCCAAAGCAGGCTCCAAACTCTGAGCTGTCAGCACAGAGCCCAGTGAGGGGCTAGAATTTACACTGTGAGATCATGACTTGAGTGGAAGTTGGATGTTTAATCTACTAAGCCACCCAAGCACCCCTGGTCTTGGTTTCAGATTGGGATTTTTGAAAAAGAGCCTGATTGATCTACATGAGGCTGCTTTAATGAAACAGCTAAAAATCAAGACAAAGCAAGAAGAATAATTAACATCTGATTGAAACCAGACAGCAGTCCTTCACCAGGTACTGAATCAGAGCATTAAACCACCTGAAATATGGATTTAGAATCAACTTTATAACCCTTAGATGTAAAATTTAAAAAAATTAAATTTTGCCACATACACCTCAGCACTACTTAAATATATTGGCTGAGTTTTTTTTTTTTTTTTTTTTTTTCCAATTTGTTATAGAATAACTTACTTTTGGAAACAAACTACAAGTTTGTATATAAGCCTCATATAATTGGTAGACTGGACATTGTACCTTTCTAGGGTCTTTCTTGAAAGTAGATCCACAGCTTCCACTGATGACTTTCACTTTAAATTTCAGGAAAACCAACAAATTTGGAGCTTTCACATTTGAAATTCTCTTCTTAGTGTTATGACTTCTAAAGCAAAAGGGCTAGACATTGGCTTAAATAAGTAAAAATAATGTTCATGTAAAATCTCTATGTTAAGTATACTATACAATATTCAGCTTACTGCTTTGTGGTTCTTAGTCATATTGGTTCAAGTTCAAACTGACTGTTAATGATAAAAGACTCAAAATAATGTAAACACAATTATAAATATATCACCTATGGATTCTGATTGCACTCAATGCTACAATACAATTAATCTAGGGAAAAAATAACCTTAAAAATCTCTGAAACTGGAGAATCTTTTTTCTTCAAACAATTCTTTAGGATATGAACCAAAGTGAAGATTTTGCATAGTGTTTTAGAGTTTATAACTAGCATTCACATATATAAATCTCATTTAATTCTTAAAATCACTGTGGGATGGGTATTATACTTTGTATTCAGATGAAGGAATTGAGACTAACAAAGGTCAAGGTAGCTGCCCTACTGAAAACAGTAGTGAATGGTGGAAGAGGGACTGAAACACATCTGAATCCAAATCCTTTCTTCTTCCCATAAGATCCTACTGCATCCTACTGTTGCATCCTACTGTTAGTGTTTCAATGGATGCACAAATGATTTCTGGGATTCCTGTGAGCAGTGAGTATGCTGATGCATCCTGGTTCATTGTTGTTGCCTTAGAGAGAGACTCAAGAAAGGCCAACATTATAATTACCAAACAATTTGGAGCTGTGAATATACATGTATATTTAAACTTTTAATTTTGAAATAATTTTAGAATTTCAGAGAAGCTGCACAAGTTACCATAAAATTCACCTAGCTTCCCCTAACGTTAAAATCTTACACAACCACCAGGACAGGAAATCAAGACTGGTGTAACACTACTGTACTGCCGACTTCTTTCAAATTTCACCAGTTTTTCTATTGATTTTTTTTCTTTTCTAGGATCTACTCCAAGATCTCACATCCCATTTAATTATGTCCCTTTATTTTTCTCCAATCTGTGACAAAGAACTGTGTCTTTTAAATTAAAATTAATTAAAGTTTATTTTATTCTGATTCTGAAAATGTCATGGCATTTCTGGAAACAGCACTGACTATTGAAAACATCACTTGGGAATTGCTGGGTATATGCGATAACCAAGAAGACATCCTGAACAAAGAGCCAGAGTGGCCTGAAAGACAGAAAAAGAGCCGCTCTTTAAATAAAGGAAAAAGTCAGCTGTGATAATCTGGAGAGGTCAGTTGTATTTAAGACATTTGTCCACAGAAAATACACGAACAATCACTTGTAACTCCCTGGAAAAACACAGGTTACCAGACAGAAATCAAAGCAACTCTGTTTAATGGAGCCGTCATGAAAGGTTATTATTATTATTATTTTTAATTAAAGGACTTGAGTTTGTTTAGTCTATAGATAAGGTAACTTAATAATTATATTCAAGTATACAAAAGGTTATTAGAAGGCACTACATTTCCTTTACATATGGATCACCTTTTGTAAATTGTATCATAAAAGTGGCTGAGTTGTGGCTAACTCTAAATCAAACCTGAACCACTGGGAAGGTGCACAGACCCTGTTCAAGTTACTTTGGGGGAAGTGCCAAGAAGGTCCTCTATAAACTTTTATAGGTTACCTCCTATTCTTGAAAGTTATGGGTTGAGCACATTAATTCCAGAACTTTATTGATGAATTCTCAATTACCAAAAAGGTAATGGTTTTTTAGAATTCATTCGTACAGCTTAGAATCCCTGAAGAAAGATTACATGGCATAAACTATACGTACTAAAACCTAAACAAGGAAGTTAAGTAAACCACAAGCACTTCTAGAGTAGTAAAACAAGAACAAGTTAACAAATGAAAAAGATTCTGTTGATTGAAGATTCTGTTATTGTACAGCCTTAAAATGAGAGAAAACAATGTCTCTGTGGTTTAGAAATTCATCAGCCAGGAAATGAGGGTAAATCAGAGGGCTCCACCGCAGTTAAGTGAGCTCTATGGAAGATGCCATAGGAGAGGCATTAAGTGCAGATTCAACCTTAGCCATTTCCCTCACTATGGCTGTGGGCAAGTCTCAATTCCCTCATATGTTAAGTGGGGATAGTTACCACATCTGTCTCTGGAGGGTGTACCTGTATATAGTGAGTGTTCATCAACATTATCAGGGTCTTTTCTAGTTCTTTGTTGCAAGGTTAGCATTGGAATTAGCGTCTGAATTTTCTCGTGTCAGGGATAATATGAGTCTAGGCCACGTTTTCCTGGGCCATTCTGTTCCAATCCAAATCTTTGAGCCTGGGCCACAAGTGGACTTCTTTCTGATGTGACTTGGAATAGGGAATTCTGGGAAATGGGAATTCGTTTAGCTACATTTCTTCAACAACAGTTATAGATGGCTGATCTGTATAAATCAAAAGCCTATCAGTTTTTAGATCTTAATTTTGTAGGAGAATTCTACAGCCATAAAACACCATCTAAGATGTTCATGACTAACTTAGCAAACCTCAAATAGTTATGAAGCCAGCGAAGTGTACAGGCTGTCTGGTACTTTGACACTGGTGATGATTACCTTAAGTTTATAGATAGTTTACCTTGTATTACCTCAGGTTTATAGATATTATAGTCCTATGCATAGCCTCAAAGGCTCTCCTTTGTCTACTGGGATCACTTTGTTCTTTTAAGAAAGATACGGGAAGACATCATCCTTAAGAGGATTTTAGGCAGACTATGGAACAGGTGGGATAATGGCACAGATGAAACATGTTATTTCAATATTCTGGGGATGAGTCTGGTTCTGCTGATTTTGTATTTTCAAAAATTCTGAAAAGGTCATAATCATTCCAAAACAGTGAATAATTCTTCTCTAAATGGGTTTTTAAGAGTCAAGACTTGCAATATCATTAGCCCTTAGAGGCTCTTTCCTATATAAAAAAATTTTTACAAGACCACTACTAATCTTCATCATGCAAAACACTATTATTTTGATTTTGTAGGTGGATATATTAGAGACTATTTATAAGTTTGTAATTTTTCTCCCTTTTCAAGATCAAGAATAAGATGGGTGGCTCAGGTCAAATGAAGCCTTACAAGGCATATGTTCCCTCTAAAGTCATTGTACATCTAGGGTTGGGTCTATTCTCTGCTTGATCAGTTCTCTTGGGGGCTACTGGGCTCAGTGGGAAAAATTCACACTAACTAAACTCACAAGAGCCTGGTTCATAAATCATAATATCAACTCATGAATTCAAACCAGGAAATTGACCTAGCAATTCTCTCTTGGAAGATCTTATGCATTAACCCAGTTACAGAAAAGAGAATCACATATTCTTAAGAGATGTTCCCATTACGTTGTCAGCTCTTCACCTATAAAATGACATTTCCATTTTGAGAACCAGTATCACCTACTTACAATGGCAAATGCTCCTTAGTTTTCCCTTTCATTTATCATCAACCAGATTGTAGTGGACTCCCCACCCCCAGTATCTTTTCTTCCTTTCTTCCACTATAGGTAGAACTTTTAGTGAGGCACATGGCTATACTTCCCACCTTTCCTTGCAGCTATGCATGGCCATATGTCTCACGGATTCACATGTGATGATTCACATGGAAATATCTCATAATTATGCTTAACAGAGCAGTGAAGGTACCTTCTACTTTCTGCTTCATCCCTCTCTCCATTCTGCTTCCTGTAATGTGGATATCACCATCTTGCTCAATAAGAATATGGTTTACACCCAAGAGGGAGGGTAGAGTGCTAAGAAGGAAAAAGGGACAATTGGTAAGCAGTCCCTGATGTCATGGAGCTCCATACCAGACTTGTGCCAACTATTACATGAGTGAGAAATAAAATTTAATCTTGTTTTAAGCCACTTTTTGTTTTGGGTTTTCTGCTACTCATAGCTGAATATTTATCTCATATATAGATGTTCTGGGTGAGTATTATTTTAAATTATTTTATATTAATAGTCCATTTGGAATATCAGACCATGGCTCCAAATTCTATTTCAGAAAAATTTGATTTTTGCTAAATTGATATTTAGCCTTCTGTCATGACACCACATTAGATAACTAATTAGAACACAGGAAATCCGACATTACAACACCCTAACCTCTTGATGTAATGTAGGAAGCAGTCTGGGCCCATCAGTAGTACATTTACCAATTACCTTCACAGAATCACAGAGTTAAAGACCATCAGCACTAATTAAGTATCATAGTCCAATTGCTCGAATTTATAGAGGAAGAACCTGAGGCACAGAGAGGTCAGGTTTTTCAAAGTCAAAAGGCTGGCCTTTGTTTTTTGTTCTTTTTTTAACTACATCCACAAATTTGAGGGGAAGATGCTCTGAAGACTGTATTTCTGTGCATCCTATCTCCAACATTTATACTAATATCTATCTATCTATCTATCTATCTATCTATCTATCCATCTCATTGGTTATCCCCAAATAAAATATCTAGGCTTTAGCTCACCAAGCTCACATAAAAATAAAAAATGCAGTATGTAACCACAGACATTAGCACATAACAGTAGCATGTAAACACAGACATTATATGATAATGTCTGAGGTATGCAGAATATTCAACAGGAAAATTAGTTACAAAAGGAAAATAGCAAATAAAAATGAGAGTGTGCAACAGTTTGTTACAACAGTCCCACAGAGTTATATCTTATTATCCATATTGAATGATGTACCTATAATTATGACATTATTCACATACACAAATGAAGCTGAAAAGAATGCTGAGACATGAATGAATCTTTTCCACAATCTATGTTAGAACACCATTCTTGGGTTGGCAGTTACAGTAACTATTTGTAGAACTTTTCTCATCATCTGTGACTGACAACCAGTCCTGAGATACCAGTCAACTTTACTTAAAAGAAAATCATTTCATCTCTTCTCCCTACAGGATAGGTTAGTGTACCTCTATGAATCTTTTTAAACATGTTTACTCATTTTTGTGACTGGAGGGATGGGCAGAGAGAAGGGACAGAGGATCTGAAGTGGGCTCTGCACTGACAGCACAGAACCTGATGCAGGGCTTGAACTCACAAACTGTGAGATCATGACCTGAGCTGAAGCTAGATACTAACTGACTGAGCCACCCAGGCACTCCCAGCTCTAGGAATCTTAGTATCTCTTTTTGTTATAAAAGAGAACATAGATAGACCTTGAAAATATCATGCTAGGTAAAAGAAGCCAATCACAAAGGACCACATATTGTCTGATTTTTTTTATATAAAAGCCCAGAATAGGTAAAATCTATAGAGATACAAACAGTAGATTAGTGATTGCTTAGGGTGGAGAACGGGCGAGCAGAAGGGGCAGGATGGAAGAGTGATGGCTAGGATACAGATTTCTTTTTGAGATAATCCAATAACAATGAGAATATTGTTAATATTAACAATGAGAATATTCTAAAAGTGACTGTGGTGATGGATGCCTAACTCTGAATATACCAAGAACCACTCACTGCATTGTACACTTTCAATGTATGGGCTATGAATTATGTCTCGGAAAAGCTGTTTAAAAAAAAGGGGAGAGGGAAGAGAACAGACTTAAGACAAACATTAGAAATGATGTATCCAGACTCTCCTAAAAAGTTAAGAAAGTATGCAGAGCAGTTAAGTGGTAACAATTTTTTTTAATATCATCTGACTGCTATTGGAATGGAACCAGCCACAGCTCAGTAGCCAGGTGAAAATGGCAGCATAACGGTCTCATCCTTATGAAAGGGAGATCACTGACATGTAGCGAGGATTGTTTGTTCTTGTGTTCCATTTTGTGTTCAACTCTTTCCATGTTCCATCAAATTGCCTAACAGCAAAAATCATTAGGAGAGCACTTTATTAAATGAGATAGACCATACTCACAATATCTCTGAAGTAACTCAATTATAAATTCAATAACTCTGAAACATTCCATTAGAATTACCTTCATTGAAGCACACAGTTAACAAATAGTAGGGCCAGAACTTAAATACCACATGCCTTTTTTGCCTTTAGGAAATTAAACTTGTAATTAACTGCAAAAATGTATGCTAGGTTTATAAGAGTTGGAAAGTTAGTTTGAATAAAATCTAAATGCGAGTTCCACTGATTTCACTACATTTGTTCTTATTTATCTTAGCCTGCAGAAAGTATTGGAATTCCTTATGAGGAGCCAGTTTTCATTTGCTTTATAGGAACTTTTAAGTCAGATTATATTTAAAATGTCAGAAAAAGAATATTAGAATTACAACCTCAGATCTAATAAATTCAGAATTGAACTATACCTTAACTTCATTAAATGTACTGGAGCTATTTAATAAGAGTTATTTACCACAACATGTGAGATTTCTATAAATTCAGACTAAACAATACCTGGCTCTTAAAAGATACTCAGTAAGGGGGTGCCTGGGTGGCTCAGTCAGTTAAGTGTCCAACTTGGCTCAGGTCATGATCTTCCAGTTCGTGGATTCAGGCCCCGCATTAGACTCTGTGCTGACAGCTCAGAGCCTGGACACTGCTTTGGAGACTCTGTGTCTCCCCCTCCCTCTGCCCCTCCCCTGCTCAAGCTCTGTTTCTCTCTCTCTCAAAAATAAATAAACATTAAAAAAAAAAAGATACTCAGTAAGAATTTATTGATATGAATAAAGGCAAGACAGTAAATCCAAGCAGCATACTGGATGAAATAATTGAGATATTCCTAAGAAGACAAAAGCCACCCTTGTATGAGAATACACAAGCTTTGTGGCCTCCAAAGAGGAGAGTTTCAACCCCATAATTCCAGTACTCCACCACTTTCTAGCCCATACAGCACTTAACAAACAAGGAAACAAGACAAAGGCTGCATCTTGGGGCCCAGGCCCAGGGGCTTCCTGCTGCATTAAATGAAGGTGAGGAGGCAACAGCTGAAATACAATTTCCTAGAGGGCTCTTAAAAACAACAACAACAACAACAACAACAACAACAACAACAACAACAACACCCTTCATCCTAATAGTGAAATCAACTCTACTACTCAGTAAGTGCAATGACTTAAAGAGAGTAGGTGTTCCACAAGCATCTGTGTTAATTCTAAAGTAGGAAAAGGTAATGGGTTTTTGTTTGTTTTTGTTTCTTGTTGGGTTTTTTTGGTGCTGAAACCTAGGAAAATATAATTTTCAATACTAAAACCATTTCAGAGTCCTGATGAGGAATAGTTAGTTTTTATGCTTAGCTCAACTGACTAAAAATAAGTATAGATCTTATTGATGGTCTTTTGAAAGATCCCTTTATAACAGCATTCTTTATCTTTCAGAAAAGACACACGGTATTATTATTTAAAAATAATAGTAAGCAAGGGTATGCCTATGAAAAATCATATTAGCACAAACTTTTAACAGCTTTCTCAAGTAACATTACAGACTCTCTAGAGATGGTCACTAAGCTAAGAACACTGGCCTCTTTAATTTTCATTTGGTATCGAGGTTACTTTCCTCACAACACACAAATTCAAAAGATGAATAAAAACAATCTGGATTAAGGTAAATGAAGCATGACAAATAAGTAAGGCTTTTTTTTCAGCATGACTTTATTTAGTAGTTTTACTGGATAAGAATATGAAGACATGAAGTTAAACAAGAAGTATTAGGAGAAATGGTGATCAAGAGACACATAAAGTACAATTTAAATAAAAAGAATGATATCCAATAAAGAATTCTCCCTGTCTTTAAAGATATTCAAACATTAGTTCTACAACATACAACTTTGATTTCTTTACACACAATTTCACAAAAACACTGACAATATTTTAAGGACACACACACAAAATGCTCAGCCCGGGAAGAATGAATGGATAGATATTCAGGGGCTGGGCCAAATTGACTCTGGAAATCCCCTGATTTTTTAATCCTAATCTAGTACTCTTTCCTCTTCACTGCTTGATTCTAGTCTATAACAGGCTTTCATATATACACCTTGAACTTTCAGAGCAACTGGAGTCCACATTCTCAATTGTAAAAGAAAAGCAATCGTTCACATTTTGCTATAGTACTCAGAATTTCACTGTGACACTCATTAAAACAAAAGAGTAACTCAATTCTTTTTATTCTGATTCAAACTCATTATCTTTTATCAAGAACACAATTATTATAAAAATACTTGACAGGGGCGTCTGGGTGGTCCAGCCGGTTAAGCGTCCGACTTCAGCTCAGGTCATGATCTCACAGCTCGTGGGTTGAGTCCTGCATCGGGCTCTGTGCTAACAGAGCCTGGAGCCTGCTTTGGATTCTGTGTCTCCCTCTCACTCTCTACCCCTCCCCCGGGTCATGCTCTGTCTCTCTGTCTCAAAAATAAACATTAAAAAAATATTAAAAAATATACTTGACAGCCTCTTATACAAAGCATATTTCAGGGTAACCCTAAATAGCCCTACTTGATGAGATAGTCTTCTTTACAGAATTCCTGTTACCAAATGTGGATCAGATAACAGAATAAGAAAATCACCACTCTGCTGCAATGGATGAAATATGATATTGACATGACCATCAGTGGAGTCTTTTATCATTACTACAAGCAGGGTAGCCAGGCACAACAGCAGGCCTCTGGATGTGGTATAATATTAAGCACCTCCTAAGCATTCTTGCCAAAGCACTGAAGTCTGATTTTAGTCAAGCCTCTAGAGCTAACTTCCATTTGTAGGAAATACTAGGAATAGATTAATAAACTCACACCATGAAGAAGCCAACAGACAAATCCCAAATGTGAGATATTCCACAGGACAAATGACCTGGTTCCTGCAACTAACTAGTCCATGACATACCAAAAAAGGTGGGGAGAGAGGGTGGGAAGAGGATGTGCCCTAGATCAAATTAGACACGAGAGACAAAATGACCAAAAGTGGTCCAGGGACTTTGAATCCTGGTATGAACAAGACATCTCTAAAAAAACATATTCTTGAGATAATCAGGCAAACCTGAATAGGGTCTATCTATTAGATGACACCAAGAAGTAAATGTTAATTTTATTAGGTGTGAGAATGGCATTTGGGGTCTATAAGACAATGTCTTCACTTTTTTTTAGAAATACATTTAGAAATATGTCAGGGTACATACACTGAAATGCTGGAGATTTGCTTTAAAATACCTCAGCAAACAGGGGCGCCTGGGTGGCTCAGTTGGTTGAATGTCTGACTCTTGATTTCGGCTCAGGTCATGATCCCAGGGTTTTGGGACTGAGCCCGCACTGGGCTCTGTGCTGAGCATGGAGTCTGCTTAAGATTCTCATTCTCTCTCTCACTCTCTCTCTCTCCCTCTGCCCCTCTCCTTTGCTCACATTCTCTCTTCTAAAATAAAAAAAATTAAATATTAAAAATTTAAAAAAATACCTCAGCAAATGAAGGTGAAAGAAAAAAGGATAAATGAAACAAATGTGGCAAAACGCTGGTAACAGCTGAACATCTTGTGATGGGCATATGGAGGTATGTTGTACTATCTACTTTTGAATATACTTACAATTTTTTTATAATAAAAAAATGAAAAAGAAGAACTTCACTACCAGAGAAGTATGAAAAACAGTACAGGTGGGTTTTGTATGGAAACCAATTTGACAATAAACTTCATATATTGAAAAAAAAAAAAAGAAAAACAGTACAGGTAAATCTTTTAAGTAATATTAACCTTGGGTAGAAAATAAACGGATCAATAAAAAAAAATCAATGGCAGTTGATTATTTAGAAATCGAATTATAAGGAGAAACATCAATTTTCTCTCTGTACCATATGGTCAGTGCTACAGACTGAATGTTTGTATCCCCCAACCCTCAATTCATATATTGAAACCTAATCCACAATACGACTGGTATCTGAAGGTGATTACATTATGAGGGTGAAGCCCTCATGAATGGCATTAGTGCCCTTATTTTTTTTTTTAATGTTTATTTATTGGGGTGCCTGGGTGGCTCAGTAGGTTAAGCGTCCAACTTCAGCTCAGGTCATGATCTCCTGGTTTGTGGGTTCAAGCCCCACATCATGTCAGCTGTGCTGACAGCTCAGAGCCTGCAGCCTGCTTCAGATTCTGTGTCTCCCTCTCTCTGCCCCTCCCCCACTCACACTCTGCCTCTCTCTCTCTCTCTCTCTCTCTCTCTCTCTCTCTCTCTCAAGAGAGTGTGTTCGTGTGCAGGCAGAGGAGGAGCACAGGGAGAGGGGGATAGAGGATCTGAAGCCTATGTGGGGCTCAAACTCACCAACTGTGAGATCAAGATCTGAGTTGTACACTGAGCCACCCAGACACCCTGGGATTGTGCCCTTATAAGAGGCCCAGCCCAGATAGCTCCCTTGCCCTTATCCACCACATGATGACACAGCAAAAAAGCAAAATGTACAATCTATGCACTAGGAAGTGGGTTCTCACTAGACACCGAATCTGTAGGTGCCTTGATCTCGGACTTGCCAGCCTTCAGGACTGTGAGAAATTTTCTGTTATTTATAAGACACCCAGGCTAGGGTATTTTGTTATAGCAGCCCAAATAGACAAAGACATTCAAACAGCTACGGAATATATCATTTTATTCCTGAAGTAGGTTATTCCACTGAAAATCCACAGCAGAGAACAAGCAGTTTCACAGACTACATTAAAAAAACACAACTTTTAAGAACACAGCTGTTGGCTTTCTCTCCTCAGAACTGTGTCATGCTTTTATATAATTCTGGAGTTCTAAATGGGTGGTGGTAGTGAACTGAAATAACAAAAATTGAGACACAGAAAACAGAAATCACAGCTGCATTTTGAACTGAATGCTATGAATTTTTTTTCTTTTTATGTAATCATTTGATCGCTTTTCTAAGAACCCTGGACCTACTTCACATCCCTCCTGAAATAGTATTTTAACTTTTTAGTATGCAATGTTCATAATGTATTCCACACAGAGTGCTGACTAAGGCTCCTTGGAGCTCCATTTTCTTATCTTCCAAGTAGTTCAAAGTAAACCAAACAGAATAATCAATCATCTTCCAGAAACATCTTCAAAGCATAAAACATTTCATTTCTAATAGAGCAGTGGTCCTTAACATTTTTTTTAGGGTTATGAATCCCTCTGAAAATCTTTTTATAGAAAAAAATGCAACTCTAAACAAAGTACAAATTCATCAACTCAACACTAAAGGCCTCCCATGAATTGGCTCAGACTTTTCAACCCCATTCACCACTATTTCTCTAAGTACCACACTTTAGTCAAATGCATTAGTTATGGTTCCCTGAATATGCCTCCCTATCTTTGTTCTGGATATTTCCACCATCTGCACATTTCAGGCTATCTCGACCATTTATTCTTCATGGTCTGTCATAAGCAATACAACCTTCACGAAACCTTCCGATTCCCTAAACCTCCCTCTGAACTTGTCTTCTATCCTATACTTTCAAGACTTTTCCCCATTTTGTATCATGGTTTATCAAATACTTATCTAATCTGGGATTCTGAGTAATACAGCAGTGAAAAATGAAAATTATCACTAAAGAAGTTCTTACCCCTACAACGGGTTGAATGGTGGCCTCCCAAAAGATATGTCCACATCTTTACCTGAGGAATATGACCATATTTGCAAAAAGGGTCTTTGCAGATATAATTAAGAATCTGGAGATAAGATCATTTTGGATTGTCCGGGTGGCCCCAAGTCCAATGACCATGTCTTTAGAATAGAAAGAAGAGAAGGCCATATGAAGAGAGAAGCAGAGATTAGAATTATGTAATCACAAATCAAGGAACGGTGGAACCACCAAAAGCTGGAAAAAGCAAGGAAGGTTTCTTTCCTAGAGTCTTTGGAAGGAGTGTGGCAGGCAGCCTTGCTGACATTTTGATTTCAGACTTCTGATCTCCAGAACTGGAGAAACCTGGAAGCCATCCACTTTGTCATAATTTGTTATGACAACACTAGGAAACTATATAGTCCTTTCTAGTTATTTTTATTTGCTTAATTTTTTGTTTATTGTGTAGTTCTGCAATGGTTAATTACTTCAAGAGCATCAGAAGAGATTTAAAAAAATGTACAGGCTCTTCAAATCTCTCCTTATTTGCTTGCTATTTTCTGCAACAGTCTCTGAATTCCCTTTATCAACAGTCTTCTCAAAGTACCAGTGCAGGATAGCATCTGAATAGGAAAGAGCTGTATTCTTGTGAAAGTTGACATTATCAACTGTGACATGTGGTGGGTTGGAGGACGAAAACCTGCGTTCTAAACTTGGCTTCTGACCTTGTGAACCTTAACAGGTTGCTTCTTAGACCTCTTATCATCTATGAAAAATCCTTTGAGGGTTGCTGTGAGAAGAAAATAAGCAATACATGTAAAGCTACTGACAAAAAAGGTATTTAGTAAAGGTTAGCTAATGTGAAGGATGATTTTCTGGGTATAATATTGCCCCTGGCTATTAATCTACTGTTCTATGATTAAAAAAAAATCACTCTTACTGCCATAATAATTCACCCTGGCCTGTTTTCAAGGACAATTAATAACTTTAAGTAAAAACTTTAATTACAGCCAAGTATGAGACTTTCCAGCATATTTCCAAAGAAGTTTTGCAATTTCTTTCCTGCTAAAGGAAAAGAATGAAAGCCTACACCTCTGATTTTCCTTCCCACCCACTTCCTATAAACTACATTAGCTCATACTTTGGTGTTTCATTATCTGCCAAACTTTTTCTTTCAGTTCAAGATGAAGAGCCTATTTGGATAGGACACCTACATTCTATTTGCAGTTTATAACATTGAGCATAATTTTTCATGCTCAGAGTTAGGAGAAAATAATAAAGACATACAAAATAGTTCATAATTTTTTGGTTTGCCTAGATGAACTTAACAAATATAGATGACGCAGCACCATTCAATCTCTAAATTAAAAAAAAAATTTTAGGGGCGCCTGGGTGGCGCAGTCGGTTAAGCGTCCGACTTCAGCCAGGTCACGATCTCACGGTCCGTGAGTTCGAGCCCCGCGTCAGGCTCTGGGCTGATGGCTCGGAGCCTGGAGCCTGTTTCCGATTCTGTGTCTCCCTCTCTCTCTGCCCCTCCCCCGTTCATGCTCTGTCTCTCTCTGTCCCAAAAATAAATAAACGTTGAAAAAACAAATTAAAAAAAATAAAAATTTTAAAGGTAACATAAAGCATACTGACAGACTGTGGCAAAATTAATTTTTAGAATTCAATAAACACTGTCATCAAATGAACTGAATGCTCATACTTGTAATGCCATATTTGTACTTCTTTTGTTCTCAAATTATTCTGACATTCCAATTTTAGTATATGCGCTGCTGAAGTGAACACCCAAATTATTCTGACATTAAGTTTGCTAATGGAAGAACTGTATCTGATATAAACACCTGCCTAGTTGTGAAAACATAAATAACAGACAAAATGAGACACAGATTTTCAGGCAACACACATAAATTAACCTTCTACAGAAACCTATGGTTTATATAGGAGCAAGTTTTATGACAAGGTGAAAATTTACTAATCTGAATGACCAAAACTTTAGAAGATTAAGAACAGGAAAACCTCACTTTAAGAAAAGTCAATAAATGGGGTGCCTGCGTGGTTCAGTCAGTTAAGTGTCTGACTCTTAATCAGGTTCGTGAGTTCGAGCCCCTCAGTGGGGGCTGTCAGTGCAGAACCGACTTGGGATTCTCTCTCCCTCTCTCTCTCTCTCCCTCTCCCTCTCTCTGCCCTTCCTGGGTGCATGCTCTCACAAAATAAATAAACTTAAAAAAAAAAGACAATAAATAAAAAAAGGAACTCGGAAAGTAGGTAGGTAAACTGGAAGTTATTTACAATGTGAAAACATTCATTATGGTTACTTTAGTAGTAAGCAACTCTAATACACCTAATAGCACTAAATGCATAAAAATCCAAGTTGCATTACACTTTTTCAGAGCAAATTCACAATTTAATGTGAGATTCACTTGTAATGGTATCTAAAAAGTGGCTTTCTTTCCTTGCCACACAGGCTTGCTCCAACTCTCTGGAGTACCATGGAGGCAGAGAGCAACTCTCTGGTGTCAGACCGTCCTTAGGGCAGATGGAAGGCCCAGGCTGGTTTTCCCAGGAATGACCAACCAAAAGTAAGGCCGCTGGCCAGCTACTCCTGGGCCAGCTGGCATGGAACAAAGTGTCTGGTTCCTACCTCCAGAGCAGGGGAAACTCAGCCAGCTGGCTTTCAATGGACGGCACTAGTTGGAGTGCTCACAATTCCTTTCAAACCATCTGGCATTCTTTTTGAACCCTAAATTTACCAAGCACTACACTCTGCTCTCCGAAATGCTCAGATAATTGGAGGAATCCCCACTGCCTACCTAGATAAGAAAAGAAAGAGGCAGAATAACTGCTAAATCAATTACTTCAAGAAATAATTTCTCAAGTTAAAAGTTGCTTTCAATTTTAGCTTGTACATTATCTACCTTAAAATCTAAACTATTCCCATGATTATCAGGTAAACTTTCAAAGTAAAGATCAAGTCAAATAATAAGGAAATAGGTTAAACAGGCAATTTAACATGCAGAAAAGTTGTAAAAATCCCTTAAGGCTTGCAGGACCTGACTCACTCTACTCTGAACTTCTACAGAGCCTGTCTGTATCCTTCAAAGTCCCTAAAAGTGGACTTTGTATTGCTACATATACTTATCTTCCCAGCCACCAAGTTAAGTGAAAACAACAGTGTCTTACAGCTACTTCTGAAAAAATATCTATTAATGATGTATTGGGTGTTTTATAAGTTCCATTTCTAGAAATATTAGAAAACTTAATGTGGAATAACATGAAGAAAGGGCCTCACTTCCAGGGAAGCCAAAGAACAGGATTTGGCTTGAAATAAAAAAAATGTTTTATCAAGTGTTCAAAATGATTTATTAAGTGACCAACTGTTGGGAAGTGCAGAACTTGCTATAGGGTGTTCACCTATCAATTGTAGATCATTTTACTAATCTATCACATGGGGTAATATGAGGAATAGAGATGCAAGCAATCAGAAAAAGGACAAAAACAGGTGAGTCACATTTATAGCCAATATACCTTATGTGATGTAAGTACTATGAACAAAAATATTAGATTAAATATTAGAAACTGAAGAAGGCTATACAAATAACTGCAATTGTAATTTTCACTGTGTTTACCCCCATGCCAAGTACTGACTTTAGCATTTTACATATTATTTCATTTGACCCACACAACAAACATATGAGGTGGGTACTATTATTATTTCCATCTTGCAGGTGAGGAAACCTGTCCAAGATCACATGGCTAAACTGAAAGAGCTGGAATTCAACTCCAAGCATCTGGGTGCAAAAATGACAGTATTAAGTTATACTTATGAAAGAATGAAATGTAGTATAGAGAAAAATTCAATTAATATAGTCTTTGTAACGTTTTCAACTCTAAGTGTAGCATAAGGTGGTAATTAAAAAAATAAACACTGATTTTTTTGTCAGAAAAAAATTTTTTAAAAGCAAGAGCTAGTCTACCAGGTTAAAAATGTCAGTTTTACCCTTTTTTGCCCATACATTGAGTAGGTACTTGTGCCAGTTGCTATTCTAAGGGACATGGTGGTAAATAGGGCAGATGGAAGTCATTGCCTTCTTGGACCTGATGTTCCAAGGGGGTAAGACACACACACACACACACACACACACACACACACACACACCAGTTAACAACAGAATTTCAGAGAGTGACACATTTTACAAAGAGGTAGGGAGGAAATGTATAGTTCTCTTTTGAGACATTTAACCATGAAGGTAAATGAAGAGGATGGATGGGAGGTCAGGGGGAAGTTTTTAATTCTGTTGTAATTTTAAAATTATTTTTAAAGATGGACAATGTCAGAGCATGTGTGCATGCTGACATGGATAGTGGCCCTGGAGAGCTGCTGATGATGCAAAAGACAGGCATATATTCAGAAGTGAAGTCCTTGAGTAGGTATGAGGGGGAATACAGAAGGGAGGGAAGTTAGCCTCTGATAGGAAGAAAACATGGGCCCTAAAGAAGGTGGATTTCTAGATTCAGTGAAGGGAAGCTGAGTGGTATCTGTCTTATAACTTCTAAACCTCAATGAAATATGAAGCCTGCTTATCTGCATGAGGAAGGGTGGGCTGCTCATGAGTTAAAGAGTGGGAAGAAATGATTAAATGGTTACAGGCAAAAACATTAGGAATCTGATAGCCTTCCTGGGCTGAGAGCCTACTTCAGTTTTCTGGTCATGAATCTGAAGTTCTCTAATATTCAACTACTTAATGTGTACTCAAGGAAAAGCTAGATGAGGGACAAGGCAACTGTAAAAAGAAAACAATTCAAGACTAAAAAATAAAATAAAAAATATGTATCCATGAGCTATATCACAGTCACTGACAATGTCCAATTAAACTGTTGGCTATCTATGTAGCTCCATTTGTCTCCATCTTCTCAGAATAGAAATTCTTGTAAGTAATATATTTGTTGTATTTAGTCATGACATATTTAATTATGAAGGTTAAAGATTGTTTCTTTTTGGTCATGAATGGTTCTGTCACTTCCTAAGGTGGATTTAAAAAAATGAACTGGATAGTCTTATTGTAGATTCCAGAGGTGATTCCATTTCATGGCTTGAAGAAACTTCCTCTGTGTTAACTGAGATCCTAAAACAGAAACATCCTAAAATCTTCCAAAGTGGGAGAAAAAAGAGAATGGGGATTAGACTTGGGTTGGACTTCTTAACAGAAATACCAGAAGCCAACAGAACAATGCCTTCAGAAGAGGGTGGCTAATTTTTGATGTAGAATTCAATATTCAGCTAAACCACTATTCAAGTGTGAGGGCAGAATGAAGACATTTCCAGATACGCATCTTCTGAATTCAGGAAGAATTTCAGTTTGTATGTCCCCTTTCTCAGGAAGGTGCTAAAGAATAAGGAAGAGAGGGGCGCCTGGGTGGCGCAGTCGGTTAAGCGTCCGACTTCAGCCAGGTCACGATCTCGCGGTCCGTGAGTTCGAGCCCCGCGTCAGGCTCTGGGCTGATGGCTCAGAGCCTGGAGCCTGTTTCCGATTCTGTGTCTCCCTCTCTCTCTGCCCCTCCCCCATTCATGCTCTGTCTCTCTCTGTCCCAAAAATAAATAAACGTTGAAAAAAAAAAATTTAAAAAAAAAAAAAAAAAAAAAAAAAAGAATAAGGAAGAGATAGGATCCAGGAAATAAAGGATCCAACACAGTAGGAGGGCAAAAGGAATTCCCAAAGTGATGACAAACGGAAGTCCTAGGTGACAGCTAGGAAAAAGAAATACAACAGATTACCTGGAAATACTGAAAGATTATTAGTTTTGTCAGAATTTGAGAATGAGTCAGTGACTGGGACAAAGAAAACTAAGCAAATGAAAAACAAACAAAAGAGGCAATTATTTAATTTAGAGAAACAAAAGTCATACAAGACAGCAAATGTAATTATTAGTACCCTACAGGGCTCATCTGTGAATAACAGGTACACTGTCAGTCATATAAATACTGAATACTGACTTGATTGGGAAGTATAGGTAGGAGTGGGGGGATGGAAGGATGGTTATGTAGGACAGCCAAGTCCTCAACTTCCAAAATAGAACTCCGCAGATAATGTCCAATGACAGATAATCAAGAAGTTTAAACATTAAAAATCAAATATAAAGGTAAATATCCGAAGGAAGTGTTGAGAGTTGAAGGTGGTTCAACATTCTGAAATTGCTGGTTTTTCACTACTCCCTAATCTAAAAAATGGCAATTTCATACAGTTTGAACTAATACATTATAATAACATAACTTTATTACTGATTTTTAAATGAGCTGCCATTTGAAACAAAACAATTATTGATAGAAAATGCTCAACAGAAAACAAAATTCTACTTTCTGTTATCAGACATTGTTGGGGGGACAACATATCCCAGTTTGGAGTAAAAAAGTATCACCATACATGCTATTACCATCACTGACATAACAATATTAGTATTGCTAACAAAGAATACATTTACTAGTAAAACAACATTTAACATAATTTAATCTATTTTCATGACAAAGACATTACTTTAGAATTTTCCTTCAAACATCATACTACACAAATGCTAATCTATGGGTCGGTAAAGACTTTGATTAACAACATGGCTGAATAAAATGGCCAAGATGTTTTTCAGTTCCTTTCTTGATACAAATAATAGCTAAGTCACTCTTGCAAAATTAAAGTTCCACAATACTGCGGTACTATGCAAGCCTATTTCAGTGATAATTCCGGTTATACTACTCTGTTTATCTAAGACTTCCCCTTGTGGTTTGTTTTAAGGGAATTCCTAAAAAAAAAAAATTTCATGCCGGCAGTTATAAATTATCGGGGTTGCTTCAATATTAGTGACACTAGTTTATGAAATTAATGAAGCCTTTAATTGTAAGTTAACCTCTTTTAAGTCAATGACATTGAAATTTTATTTAAATTCTACCATAAAATCAAAACTTCTCCAAACTGAAAAGCCAACCTTTACTAATTTTAACTTCTACAAAAAAAGAATTTGACTATGCTAACATAGACTTTTACCAAGAATAAAATATCCTTATCCAACCAATGGAAAATTTCCCCTTCAAATTAAAAGCAAATGTTTTTAATAGAGGAAATATTCATAAACAAACACATGCTATGGAAGACTGCTTAAGTTTGGATTTCATTTTGCATTGAAAAACACCAGGAATTAAAATACATGTGATTAAAAAATAAGCTTAAAGAGAATCTTAAAACTGAACCAATTCAATTATTCACATCACCCAATAAGATCCTCTTATTTTTTTTTACCACCACTATGTTCAATCAAAAGATCATCATAAAAATATATTTTGGAAATATGTTTCTTATCAACAAGTGTAGCTAATTTCCTATCACTCTGCAAAATTGTAGGAGTAAAAAAGAAACTGAAAATGCAACCAACAATCTTCTAAAACTTATAACATCTGGTTTAAAAAGAGAAAAAGGTCCAACTGAAACAGCAAGGAATAACTGGTACTCTTAATGCCTCCTTTTCATCGGTCTGCATCAACTGTAACTCTTCCTAACTCCACCAAGACAACAAAGTGAGGCGGTCCGGCCCACGGAACCCAAGTCTGTGGGAACCGCAGAGCTTCCCTCTCTCTCTGGGGATGAGGACAAGGATAAAAGGTGTTCTGTTTTCCCCTAGTCCTGTAAGAGGAGCCATTGAGCTGGGCCACACAACCAGACAACAGAACACAGGAAAATTCAGATCAAAGCAAGGGCGCATGCCAGGAGAATATGCAATAAAACCCTTTGCCAAAGCATTTAGAAAAAAAAAAAAAAAAAAAAAAAGGCAGCAAGGAGGTGAAGAGACCACCTTCTTAACACAGGGAGGCAGGGAGAAACAAAATCTGCTTGTACTGAGGAGCTGAGAAAACAGTGTCCTGGATATACCGAAGTATTTCTGTGGACGTGTATAGGAGTGAGTACCTTGACATTACCAATGAACGAAACCCCAAAGGCGGTGTCCTATACGTCCTGGAGTATTCCCATACACACATATATGAGCATATTTCCATTAACTAAACCCAAAAAGCAAAGTGTTGTAGGTATACAGAGAGGAGAACATTAATTTCCAACCAACATATAAAAACATTCAGTTTCAATTAAAACACACTGGTTTTGCAGTAAGAAACATACAGTATTGTTTAAAGAACACCAGAGGCAGAATTGGGTGGAGGTCTGATGAAGTAGTGTCTCTTTTTCTTCAGACCCTTTTTAATGATCTTTGATTCTCTCATTTCATAGGGGACACGGAGGAGGGACACACACACACACACAATTAGGTCTCCAGAAACAAAGGAGGGTCTCCGGCCTGTGGAAGCACACACGCCCCTACCCACAGACAGGGGGCCACCACCTGACTTTAATTAATGGGTAAGCTGAGGCAAGAGGTCTCACCCCAGCCCACAGCCATACGCACAGTGACAAACGGGCACGAGACCAACGCCACAAAGAAAGGGGAGGGGCAGGTGGGGACCAGGAAAACACTGCCACGCCGCGCCCCCTAAAGCGCGTTCCCATCGCCAGAGCGGAGGCAGCCGTCCTCACCATCCTCGTCCTCGCCTCCCCGCTTATCCAAGCCGCCACCCAAGCCCGGGCACCGACGCCGGGCACGGGCTAGCGGGGCGTGCGGGGAGCCGCGAACCTTCCCTCTGTGACCTCCGGGTGACAGACAGCCTCGCGCCGCCCTTTGTGCGGGACGCACCCCCGGCCCCGGGGGACCCCCTCCGCGTCCCTCCCGGCCTGGGCCGCTGTGCCACCCCTCCTCGTCGAAACGCCCGGAGAGCTAACGGGGGAGGCTGGCGCGGGCCCGCAGTCTCCTCAGCATCCCGAACCCGGAGCCGCCCGGTCCCCTAAGCCCCGGCCCTGGGGCGACGGCCCCCGGCGCTCCGCCCTCGCTCCCTCACTTACTCGGGTGCGCCGGCTGCGGCGGCGGGTGTGCGGAACGGTCAGCGCCGGGAGGCGGGCGACGGGCGGCAGACTGCTGGCGGCGAGCGTCCGTCGGGACAGAGCGCGGCTGAGGTGGCGGCGGTAGACTGCGCTCGGCGGCCCCCGACAAGGGGCGGGCCCGGCGGGGGAGGGGCGGGCACCGCGCCTCTCATTCATGCAGCGGGGGCGGGGTGAGGGACCCGGATGCCCGGGCAGCTCCCGCCCACCTCACTGAGGGCGCTGTGGCTTCAGAGTCTGCAGTGCGCACGCGCAACGCTTGGCGGCCCGGCCTGGTCCCGCCCCGCCCACTGGAGGGTGGGGGCGGATACTCCACCGGCCGATTTGCCGCGGGCAGATCTACCTACTCTTTCATCTGTTTAGTATTTTTGCATGTTCTATAAACATTTTTTTTCAAGAGAAGGCTTGGAACGCTACCTCCTGCCTACCATCCAGTCTGCCAGTCTCCGGGGCACAGGAATGCCCATTAGTTTGATGGAAAGACAGCGCACACCTCCCCCACCCTCCGTTTCTCTTGCAGCAGGTCCTGTCAGCTGAATGCTGGAACCGCAGTGGGAGATGAGACCCAGAATCTGCACAGAGAGTGAAGTGTGTGCAAGAAAGAGTGCATTACATTGTTTGGGGTCCCCTCAGCCCCCAGCTGTCATTCCACAGGGCAGTCAGGAAATTGACCTTGGTTTTGGAGTGGGCTCAACCTTTTCTGTAATGTCAAAGCCTCAAGTTTTGCAGCTCCACGGATCTGTGCAGGCCTCTCATCTTTCGTAGGCAGTATATTTTGTGGAGACACCCTTCTGTTCTTAGCCCTTTAGCTTTGCCACTCCTGGGCCACAGAAATCTTTGTCGATGCTGGGAGCCTGCAGGAGGCCTCACACCCTTCCCCTCTGAGGTTCCTCAGCTGAGTGTGAGGGTACAGCTCAGTCCCCCTGGCCCCTTCTGAGGCTCTCCTTCCTTCTCTTACCTTCCAGGTTTTCCTCAATTAAGCCATAAACAACTCAGTGGCTTAATTTTGGGAAGCAAAAAGTCATCGTGGAAAGTGCCTGTAGACAAGTTCCTTCTGCTTTGGCAAACCATAAGCCTCCAGCAAGGGGGAAGTAAAGACAAAAACATCAGTGAACATCTCAAGAAGTTACTCAGTAGTTACAGGCCTCCAAGGTGAGAGATGGTTGGAGGCATGTGCTGTATAGGGTGTAGAAAAAGGAAGGATGTGGGAGACCCATTCTTCCTCTAAAGCTGCCTGTCAACACTTATCCCTCCCTGCCCTGAAAGAACCTCAGGGGGCTTTTCCTTCTACCTTCCCTTCTAGATCTCAATGAAAGCTGTTACCAGGATGGCCTTCTCAACTGTGGTTTGCTGATACTTGTCACTTTTTAAATTTAAATTTTTATATTTTTACTGTTTATTTATCTTTGAGAGAGAGAGAGATACAGAGATAGAGTGCGAGCTGGGGAGGGGCAGAGAGAGGGAGACACAGAATCTGAAGCAGGCTCCAGACTCTGAGCTGTCAGTACAGAGCCCGATGTGGGGCTCGAACTCACGAGCTGTGAGATCATGACCTGAGTTGAAGTCGGTCGCTCAACCAACTGAGCCACCCAGGTGCCCTGATACCTGTCACTGATTAAACTGGGCCTCCTCATCTCTCTCCTGGCCTATTGATTCCCATGCAAATCAATTCTCATTATATGCAAATCTGTCCATATTACTGTCTTTTTCTAAAGTATCCCACTTAGTACTTTGATCCTTATTTTCCAGGCATTTCCAGAGCAGCACCACGATGCTTCACCCTTAGTGCCTGTATTCTTGCTGTTCTCTGCTAGGAAAGCAAGCTTATCTAGGAACGCTTAATAGTTGCTTTTTAAAATATGTATTTTTAAGTTTATTTTGAGAGTGAGAGAGAGAGAGAGAGAGTGAGTTTATGCATGAGCCGGGGAGGGACAGAAAGGGGGGGAGAGAAAGAATCCCAAGCAGACTCAGTGCTGTCAGCACACAGCCCAACATGGGGCTCGAATTCACGAACCGTGAGATCATGATTGAGCCGAAATCAAGAGTTGGATGCTCAACTGACTGAGACACGCAGGTGCCCCATAGTCACTTTTTAATGAAGTCTTCCTATCCCTACCTTGTTGACAGACTGTCTTTTGGAAACTTTCTGGGTCTTGTACCCAAGTCCATCCCAGCCCCAGGCACACTTAGGATTCATACTCATTTGCTAGTATTTTCCTCCCCAACCAGAATGTGAACCCTTTAATGATGGGAACAATGTCTTCTCAAGACCTAGCAGGTGATTGGCAAACAATCACCAACAATGGTTGTTGGGGCAGGTGATGTTCCCTGATAGGCCAGCAAGGTTCCACAGGTGTGAGAAGAGCTAAGCTCTCTTTTCTTTCTCCTCCCTTCTTGTGGCTTCCTTTCCCTGCTGCCACTGATATGTGTTTGAAAACCTGTCTTATTTGTTTAAAAAGCTTGGTTAGAAATTCTCCAGTCCAAGAAGGCTATAGGGTTGAGGGTGGAGTGGCGTTAGCTTCATGTCCTTTGTCCTTGTGAAACTCAGGAGAGAGAGAGTATAACAGATTGTTCCTTGTTTCTCTTGGAGAAGTCAGATTTTTTTGATCTCCTTGTGTCTCCAGCTGGAGATTCACAAGCTGATCCATGGTCCTATCTGCCTACTGAGACAGAAGGTTGTACTTCCCTCTCACTATACCCAGCCACCCCCACCTAGACAAAATGCATGTGGGGGTGATTGTGGGTACATTAAGAGAGGCCTGGGCAGTTTAGGTGCATACCCCAAAACAGCAGGCATCCAGGACTTGAAATAGCTTTCTCAGCTAACATGGTCCCTTGTTCCTTGATGGAGGAGTGGGGAAGGCTTCACTGTTTAGGGCTTCAGAGGATGTCCCTCCTTCTATTTCCTCTTCCCCCTCCCTCCAGTCCTCTTCCTACCTTATACTTCTTTTAAAGCGTTTTCCTCACCCCGCCCCCAGCCCATTACTCAGAAAATTGCCCTTACCCACATGGTCAAAAGTCCTTCAAGATTCCTCTATCTTCTGGAAAATAAATGGCATCTAATTTTAAGTCAAATGTTAGTAACCAATTTTGGAACAGTAACTTTCTGAATGGTAACTGTTGTGGGACCAAGGGCTACCAGTCATCTTGGATCTGGTGCTCAATACAAGTTTGTTGAATGACTGTGTGATCAATAAAGGCAAAATCAGTCTTTCAAAGAGAGGCTAGAAATCAAAGAGATCATTTGGGTTGTTCTCAGCCCAGCCCCTCTACCCATCCTCTCCTCCTGGTGAGGCCTATCCATCTCTTGAGTGGTGGGCACTATTCCAGAAACACATTCCTCATATTGGCCAATGATTTGGCTGCTTAATTATCTGGAGCTCTGAATAACCCTTCCAAGAGTTGACCATTCAATGCTTTGACACTTTGGACTAGGTCAGCAGAGGAGTCCCCACCATTTCTGTGAGAGCTTGAGGCATACTCTTGTGTTCCCTGAGCCCCTTCATTCGAGAATTCCAAAGTCTCCTGCTGGGCTTCCTCCTACAAGAACCCTCCTGATAGCCCATGTGGACCTCTAGGTGGGGTGTGACCCTGCCCATAGAGTCCTGAATTGCTTCTTCTTTTTTTTTTTTTTTTTTAATTTTTTTTTTTCAACGTTTATTTATTTTTGGGACAGAGAGAGACAGAGCATGAACGGGGGAGGGGCAGAGAGAGAGGGAGACACAGAATCGGAAACAGGCTCCAGGCTCTGAGCCATCAGCCCAGAGCCCGACGCGGGGCTCGAACTCACGGACCGCGAGATCGTGACCTGGCTGAAGTCGGACGCTTAACCGACTGCGCCACCCAGGCGCCCCGAGTCCTGAATTGCTTCTTGATGAAGGATGTATGTATACAACGAAAACAGTGCAAGTGGGGGAGGAAGTGTAGGCTTCCATGTGCATGGTAGCTTTGGGTAAGGCCATGTCTACCCTCAGAAACAGGCGTCAGGGATTCTGTTTCCTTAGCCACCAGCAATCCATTCTGCCTTTCTGGCACCCACAGGCCCAATAACCCAAATAGAACTCAGAGCCCTCAAAACATAAATGTGCTCAGGATTCCATGTGGGAGCTAGCTGAGACCAGCTGTAGATGGAGAAAGTGGAGGCACAATTCCTCAGGGCTGGTGCAGCCGGCTCAGACTAGCTACTGGATTGGAGTACACCTGTCTTAGTGTGGGTTCTCCCCCAGATAGACCCAAGACAAGGACTGGAATTCAGGTAATTTACTTAGGAGGTAACCTCAGGAAACAGAAGGGGGGAAGTGGGAAAGCAGAATAGGGAAGGGAGAAAAGTCAATACAAAGGTGTGCTGATGAGCCAGTTACTGCTCTGGGTGACTTGGCCTCCATTCTGCTGGCAACTCAGAGAAACCTTGTGGAACAGTCTCAACACTGTCCTTCCAAATGTTGATGAGGCTGGAGTATTTACCTACTGACATCCATCTCCCTTTTGCTTATAGATGACCACCATGGAACTTTCAAATTATGACTGTGCAGCAAGGCATGCTACCTAGCTCAGCTCCTCCTGCCTCTACCACTGCCATCACATTAGAATACCACCATCACCACAATTCCCACCCCTCTTTTCCCACCCAACTGTGTCACTACCTTTTCTCTTTGTTCTTAGGTCTGATCTTAAAAGAGGAAGTGAAGTGGGGTGATATCTTTGCCCACAAACTGTTCTAGGAAAAAGGAACTGTAGTGGTTCTTCCCCCATTTGAAACTATCTGATCTACCCAAATAGCTCTCTGCCGTCATCACCTCATCCCAAAGCAAGGGACAGGAAAGAGAGACAGGCAGTCTTTCTGGAAGGACTGCTGGCATCACAGAGTCATAGAAGCAGAGCTAGAAGGGATGAACTCTCTCCCTAGAAAAATGAACCTATGTTTTGCTTCTCCTGCTACTGTAGCACCTCCTCTAAGCAGCTTTCCCTAGTTTATCTTGGCTTTCTGCCCTTCCAACCCACATGATCATAACTCATGAACTGTGAGATCATGACCTGAGCTGAAGTCAGAATGCTTAACCATCTGAGCCACCTAAGTGCCCCCTCAATGGATTTTTTAAAAAGACACAACCTGGGGCACCTGGGTGGCTCAGACAGTTAAGCATCCAACTTCAGCTCAGGTCATGATCTTGCAGCTCGTGGGTCCGAACCCCACGTTGGGCTCTGTGCTGACTGCTCAGAGACCAGAGCCTGCTTCTAATTCTTTATCTCCCTCTCTCTGCCCTTCCCATGCTCAAGCTCTGTGTGTCTCTCTTTCTCTCTCCAAAATGAATAAACATTTAAAAAATAAAAATAAATAAATAAAAAGACACAAACTCAGAGGACAGAGAAAATAGAAAGGGAGACAATGGCAAAAACAATTTTGTAAGCTGGAAAACAGATGGATGAGTGGTAACTGACTTAGC
Source organism: Leopardus geoffroyi (assembly GCF_018350155.1). NCBI lineage: Eukaryota > Metazoa > Chordata > Mammalia > Carnivora > Felidae > Leopardus > Leopardus geoffroyi. Next base: position 30,670,972 of record NC_059336.1, read on the forward strand.
AGCACCCCTCTTCCCCCAAAAAGCTAAAAGCCCAGGAAAGGCAAAGAACAGCCCTATTTTCATGGCAAAATCCTAAAACAAAACAGAACAAAAACAACCAAAACCAAGCAAACAAATAAAGGAATTGGCAGTCCTAGATACCTCTGGAACTGAGCAAGCCAATATCAGAAGAATCGGGTGAAAGGTGATTGGGAAACAGTTAAAATCCTAGTTCTCTTCTACCACTCTCCATGCTGCAGAGCCCCTCTCCCAACAGGCAGAGCACTGGAAATGTAGTCTCCAGAGAGGGTAAAACAAGGTTTCTGGATTGGGTACATCAGGAACAGCTAAGAACAAAAGGTTTCAGGTGAAGAGCAGGGCCATTAAGTGAATATTTACTCACTGCAGACAGATCTTCAGCTTTCTTTTCTGCTCACTTATCAAATCCCTGGCAGCCACACTCCATCCCTTGTCTCTGGAATTCTGACCAGTCCAAAAGGAAAGAACTAAAGATACTGACATTAGAATTTTCAATAAATGACAACCCATGTCTCCCTACAGTGAATCTCTGAGTTGACACGTCTGACTCCCACACTTTCAATAAGTTTTTCAGGGCTTTGCTCTTAATCAAAAGCAGACAGCAAAAGATCACCTTAGGTTCCCTAGAAAAGAGGCTTAAATGAAGAGTCAGGTGCACAAGATTTATTGAGGGTGAGCTCTCAGCAGACACCTTCTCTACTCCTCATATCTCACCTCCTCCGGAAGGAGCTGAGCAAGGATGTGGTCCCAGCTGGAGTCTAGCCTCAGTCTGATCCTACAGGGAGCCCTGGAGTGTGAATTGCATGACAGGATTGATTTCACCTTGAAGCAAGAGGGCTGTTTTGTGCCCACACATTAATCAATCATTGATTGTGGGCTGCCAGGGAGGAGGCCATAATCTCCCAAACAAGGAAGCTCCTGTCTGAGGTCAGTTCTCTAGAGAAAGGGGCAACTCTGATCCATTAATAACCAACACTCGCAGCAGCTAAGGGTATGGGTAGGCCACCAATAACATCTGCTACAGATTACTAGATATCTGAGGAAAACTGCTAACATGCAAGAGAAGAAACAAATAGTAATAAAAACAAATAAAAACAAGAAAACTAACAACCAAAAGAAACAGAAAAAAACAACTTGGAAGAAACCAAGACTTATTCTCAAGGATAAGAGATATTACATCCACGAAACAAGAATAAGATGCTATTTTAGAAGACAGGAAACAAAAATAAGCTTTTAAAAACAAACAAACAAACAACCCTGATGGCAGAAATGAAACTCGATAGAGGGTTTAGGAAATAAAGTCTGGGTTATCTCCCAGAAATAGATCCAAAAGACAAAACAATGAAAAATAGGAAAGAAAAGAGGAATGCAGAAGGAATAGTCCAGAAAGCTTAAAATCTGAATAACATGTATTCTAGAAGGAGAGGAGAGGAAATTAATAATGAGATAAATCAAGAAAAATCTCTCAAACTGAAAAAAACAAATTTCCAGGTTGAAAGGGCCCATCATGTGCCTAGATCAACATATAAAATAGGCCCAACCAACACACATACTTGTGAAACTTCAGAACCCTGAGGACAAAGAAAATTACACAAGCTTGAATAAAGAAAAAACGAGTCATATACCAAGTCTCAAGAATCAGAATGGCTTCAGACTTCTCTTCACTGGAACTGTTCCAGAAACACTGGCAGGTAGAATACTAAAGTAATATCTTTATAATTCTAAAGGAAATTTGTTTCCAATGTAGAATTCTATACCCAGTGAAACTATCAATCAAGAACTAAGTAGAATAAAGACTTTCAGATATGCTTTCATTAGTTGGAAGTAACTGAAGTATGTGCTTTACCAAAATGAGACTACACCAAAGAGAATGACACAGAATACAGGAAGAAGGAGATCCAACACGTGGGGAATCCCTGTGAGGCTGATATAGTATGAACCTAGGAGGATTGGAGCAGAGAGATGCAAGAAACAGAGATGTTAAGGATTGTCGTTACCAAGATGTCATTACTAAGATTGACACTGTAGCACTTTATAACCAGTTTTTCTTTGAGGTACAGACTTCTGAGGTAAATTGGCAAAATGACAGAGACCCCACTTATTGTTGGAAAGATTTCTAGCCTAATACTGTTGAGACTTGGTATCCAGTCCTGGCTTTGGCTTGAAGTGGCTGTGCTGGGAAAGTCTCTTTCCCTTCCTGGACTTCTAGATCATCTTCTGTAAATGTCAAGAATGGGCATGTCTTGAATGTGCAAGAATTCCATGTGTCTTTAAGGCTATTTGTGCCTCTGTGAAATTTATTCATGATATATCATCCTATGAGTTTTGAAAAATGCATAGATCATTTAACCACCTCCACAGTCATGCTACAGAAACAGTTCCATCACCCTAAAAAAATGCTCTCATGGTACTCTTTTGTAGTCAACCATCTCTCCTCCCCTTAACCCCTGGAAACCACCAATCTATTCTCCATCCTTATAGTTGTATCATATAATTTATCATATGAATGGAATCATACAGTATAAAGCCTTTTGAGTCTGGCTCCTTTCATTTTACACAGTGCAGTTGGTTTGACACACTAGCCATCAATTACCACTAATCTTGTTTTCAGTGTTCCCTGAAGCAGATTCAGAGACAAGAATTCAAATGCTAATAATTGATGTGGGAGATGATCTCTGGAAGCACTGCTTAGGGGAATGAAGACAGGGAAGGGAAGGGAGCCAGTATAGGGTGTGTTTTTTTCAAGGGGAATATCACTGTTTTTTTTCAAAAACTCCACTCTCTTGGGACTCTGGGATCTATTGCAGAACTCACAACCCAGAGCTGTCCAGCCTAATGAGTGAAGAAGCTAGGATATTTGTCTACCAACTCTTCTTTCACCATTGGTTGAGGGTTGCTTCTGGGGGCCTTAACTCCCCAGCATTCTGGCTTTCCTGGTATGTGGATCAAGAATGTTCTTGCCACCAGAAAAAAAGCCCTCAGGCAGAAAGTTACAGGTGTTCACATTAAGCAGCATTTGGTGTGCAGTAGTGAGTGCCATAAGAGATGTGTGGGGCATTAACACCATCAGCTATGCCCTGCCCCACCAGTGAGAGAATGAAACCAGCTTCAGAGAGGAGAATTGAGGACTTCTGTGATTAGGGTCTGAGAAGACAGCCAGGACAACGAACCCCTCGGTCCCACTAGATGAATTCTAAGGATGAGAACTGTTTTGCCTTGAGAGTAGGAGGGGAACTCTGAGAGGTAAAACTGCCCCCTCATAGGATGGATGGAGACCAACCAAAAACAGGGCTACATCCCCACTGCTGAATCACACCCATGCATCTTCCCCCTCCTCTATTAGAGTCCCTGATGTGAACAGTAGAGCTTTTTCTCTAGACAGTTGGTAAAACAGGCTTGTATTATTACCTTAAAACTCTTGGCTCTCTTAGCAAATTGTTGGTGTAATGGATGTGCAACTCAGCAGAAAAATGCAGACGTGTAAGAAATACCTTTCAATTTTCACAACCTAAATTGAACTCAGTTTCTATTGTGCACTTCATTGTGTATTGGTGTCACCTTAATATCAATCAGTTGTTGCCCGTTTCCAGGAGGCTTTCAGAAATCCAAAGCGTCAGCAGGTGGCTTCTGGTCTGCATCATCACTGTCCACGTCAGCATCACGTGAGATGTGCTCTCTTGATGTTGTCTTTGGTGGTCAGTTCACACAAATCCTTGCTGGCCCAACCTTTTGCTCATTTTCTAACTACATTATTTGTGAGGGGTTTGTTTGTTTTTGATTTTTTACTGTTGAATTTTCAGAGTTCTTTATATATTCTAGACACTAGTCTTTTGTTGGATATGTAGCTTAAAAATATTTTCTCCCAGGCTGTGGCTTTTATTTTCATCCCCTTAAAGGTTCCTTCACAGAGTTTTTGATTTTGATGAAGCCCAATTTATCAAATATTCCTTTTACGGATTATACTTTTGGTGTCAAATTATGAACCCTTTATCTGGCCTTAGATCCTAAAGATTTTCTCCCAAGATTTTTTCTAAAATTTTACATTTAAGTCTATGATTCATTTTGAGTTAATTTTTGTACAAGGTATGATATTATGTTAAAGGGTTTTTTTCCTTTCTTTTCTTTTTTTCCTTTCTTTTCTCTTTTTCTCTTTCTTTCTTTCTTTCTTTCTTTCTTTCTTTCTTTGTTATTGTTGTTTGCCTTTGGATGTCAAATTGTTCTAGCACCATTTGTTGAAAAGGCTACCCTTCCTCTGTTGAATTGGTTTTGCATCTTTGTAAAAGGTGAATTGGGCATATTTGTGTGACTCTGCTTTTGGGTTCTCTCTTCTGTTCCATTGACCTATATATCTATCCCTATGCCAATACCACAAAGTCTTTGTTGTTGTTGTTGTTGTTAAACTTGTTTTTTTTTTTTTTTTTTTTTTTAAGTAGGCTTCACACAGAGCAGGAGCCCAACTCAGGGCTTGAACTCAAGACCCTGAGATCAAGAGTCAGATGCTTAACCAACTGAGCCACCCAGGCACCCTGATAAAATCTTAATTACTATAGCTATATAATAACTCTTTAAATTTGGTATACTAATTCCTCTTGATATTTCTTCTTTTACATATTTGTTTTATCTGTTCCAGGTCCTGTGCCTTTCCATATAAATTTTATATTATTTTCCCCAGGTTCTTTGAGATGTAATTGACATATAACATTGTATACGTTTAAAGTATAAAACATAGTGATTTTATATATGTATACATTGTGAAATTATTACCTGAATAAGATTAATTAATACTTCCATAACCTCATATAGTTATATTTTGTATGTATGGTGAGAACTTTTAAAATCTATCTTAGCAGCTTCCAAATATATAATACAGTATTTTAACTACAGTCACCCTGATGTACATTAGATCACCAGAGCTTATTCATCTTATAACTCTCACTTTCTCCTCCTTCTCTTCTCCCACTTCCCCTTCTGCTGCTTCTTCCAGTCTTTGTCCAGTTTTGGTATCAGAATAACATTGGCCTCGTAAAATGAGTTGGAAAATGTCTTTTCCAGAAGACATTGTATAAATTGGTATTACTTCTTTAAATGTTTGTTAGAATTCTGGAGAATTCTGGAAATGTCTTTTCCAGAAGTCATTGTATAACTTGATGTTAATTCTTCTTTAAATGTTTGTTAGAATTCTGGAAAATTTTGGAAAATGTCTTTTCCAGAAGACATTGTATAAATTGGTGTTAATTCTTCTTTAAATGTTTGTTAGAATTCCCATAGGGACCTAGATATTTCTTTTGCAGGAGTTTTTAAATTATGGATTAATTTTATTTAATGTGGGGCACCTGGGTGGCTCAGTCGGTTAAGCGTCTGACTTCAGCTCAGGTTACGATCTTGCTTGCGGTTTGTGGGTTCGAGCCCTGTGTCGGGCTCTGTGCTGACAGCTTGGAGCCTGGACTCTGCTTCAGATTCTGTGTCTCTCATGCTCTCTCTTCCTCTTCCCTGCTTGCAGTCTGTCTCTCTCTAAAATAAATGAACATTTTAAAAAATTTTTTAATTTATTTAATGGTTATAGGATTACCCAGATTATCTATTCCATCTTGGTAGAAATTCGGTAGTTAGGTAGGTTGATTGGTCTGTTTCTTTTAAATTGCTGAATTTATGAGCATAAAATTTTTTATAGCATTCCCTTATTATCCTCCTAATAGTTTCAGGAATGAAGTGATATCCTATTTTATTTCTGATATGGTAATATTTGTCTTCTTTTTTTGATCTTCATCAGTTTTGCTAAAAGTTTATAAACTTTATTAAATTTTTCAAAGAACTAGCTTCTTGTTACAATAATTTCTCTATTATCTTATTTTTAGCTTCATTGATTTTTTTTTTTTTGCTCCTTATTTATTCAGACTGATTTGGGTTTATTTTGCTGTCATTTTGCCTAGTTTCTTGAGGTAGGAACTTAGATTATTGTTTAGAGGCTTTTCCTCTTTTCTAATGTAAGCATTTAGTGCTTTATTATTTTTTTTAATTTTTAAAAAATTGTTTATTTTTGAGAAAGAGAGAGAGAGAGAGTGAACAGGGGAGGAGAAGAGAGAAGGGGAGACACAGAATTCGAAGCAGGCTCCAGGCTCTGAGCTGTCAGCACAGAGCCTGACATGGGGCTTGAACCGTCGAGCTGTGAGATCATGACCTGAGCTGAAGTTGGACGCTTAACTGACTGAGCCACCCAGGCACCCTTTATTATAAAAAAAATTTTTTTTTTAATTTGAGAGAGACAGAGACAGTGCAAATGGGGGAGGGGCAAAGAGAGGGAGACAGAATCCCAAGCAGGCTCTGTGCTGCCCAGAGCCCAACATGGGGCTCTAACTCATGAAACCATGAGGTCATGACCTGAACTGAAACCAAGAGTCAGATGCTTAACTGGCAGAGCCACCCAGGCACCCCACCATTTGGTGCTTTAAATGTCCCATGCAGCACGGCTTTAGTCACATCCCACACATTCTGATATGTTGTTATTTCATTTTAATTTAGTTCAGCCTTTAAAAAAAATATTTCTCTTGAGTCCTCTTTGACCCATAAATTATTTAGATGTGTGTTTAGCTTCTAAATTTTGGAGCTTTGCATGTTGTCCATCCATTATTGATTTTTTACCTTGCTTCCACTGTGGTCAGAGATCATACTTTGTCGATACGGTTTCAATTATTTTAAATTGGTTGAGGTTTGTTTTATGGCCCAGGATATGGTTTATCTTGGTGAGTATCCTATGAATTCTTGAAAAAAATGTGTATTCTGCTATTGGTGGGTGCAGTATTCTTCAGATGCCAGTATCCTAGTTGATGATGTTCAGTTTTTCTCTATCTTTAGTGATTTTCTAATAGTTTTATCACTTGCTGAGAACGGGGTTGAAGTCTCCACTTGTAATTGTGGATTTGTCTCTTTCTTCTTTCAACTCTATCAGTTTTTCGCATCATATATTTGGAGGCTCTTTTCGGCATGTACACATTTAGGATCCTTGTGCTTTCCTAGTGGATGGATCCTTTTATTTTTATGTAATGTTGTTCTTTGTCTCTAGCAGGAAAAAGTATTATCCCCATTTACCGATGAGGAGACTGAGGTGCAAAAGAATTTAAAACTGGGTCTAAAAATGCTGGAAATCGAAAACCCCCATTAGGTAAACCCTACAGTAATAATATTTGCAGGCAAGGTCCATTGATGGTTGCTAAAATTAGTAGGTGAAAATTTGGCAGGCAACAAAATCTCAAAGTATCTCCTCAGCATACTTCTTACAATTATTATAGTCATTAATTATAAAAATATCAAAGTGGGGAAACCCTGCAGACACCACTATAATCAAGGGATCAAGGTTAAGATCACTAGTAGGAGCCATACTGACATTGCATACTCCTGACATGATGCACTGAGAAAGGCACAATATTGCTTGTTACCTCGATCTAATCATAATAAAATACCAGACAAACCCAAAGTGAGAGACAGTCTACAGAATCCCACAGAGGTGCCTGGATTAGAAACCAGAGCCTCTATTCTTTCCACTTTGGTCCCGGAGGGTATGGGAGCCAAGGATGTGGGAGTCCCTCATTTTTGAGGGGCAATGCACTGCTGGCTGGACAGGTACCTATCTCACTGTTTGGGACTCTTTGCTGGAGTGCTTTCTTCAAAGCATGAAGGTGGTTTTGGGTATGCCACCCAGAGATGAAAACACTCTCCCATCACCCCTTCCACAGCCCTCAACCAGTGACTGATGGGAGCAGGTGTATAACCATCCCAGCTCCCTTTCCCTCCTGGGGTCGGGGAGAGGTAAAACTGCGGCATGTTCTCCATTGGCTCCCAAAATTCCTCGTGGGAAATGAACTGTAGTTGCCTGTACTGGTAACTTGTTGATAAGGTACCTTTACTGACTGTCTCCCCCTCCCTGTCTTACTTCCTCATTCCCCTACCAATGTTTCCTAACATCACCTCTCAAATTTCTTGCATCCAGTTTTTTTGTCTGAGAGTCGGCTTCTGGCTTCTGAGGGAACCTAAATTAAGGTGATTGCTAAAGGGCACCATTATCCTTCAGTCACACACTGACTGCGGCCAGCAAAGGCATTATGCAGGGGCAGCGCCAAAGTAGGCTACCATGAACAGCTATTCAGGCAGTGCACTGTACAACTACTGCAGCTGTACAAATCGGTACCTGTACTAGTTTCCTATTGCTGCGGTAGCAAAGTAGCTTAAAATGATACACATTTGTTATCTTGCACTTCTGGAGGTCAGAAGTCCCAAATGGGTTTCACTGCACCTAAATCAAGGCAGCTCTTGATTTTTGGCAGCTCTGGGTTCCTTCTGGAGGTTCTGTCTAGGAAAGGATCTGTTTCCTTGACTTTTTCAAAGACTCCTTGAGGCTTTCTGCATTCCTTGGCTTGTGGCCCCCCCCCCCCATCTTCAAAGTCAGCAGTGTAATAGCTGAAATTTTCTTTCTCTTTCTCTCCTCTGCTTCTATCATCACATCTCCCTCTCTGACTCTCCTGTCTCCCTCTTTACTTTACGAGGATCCTTGTGACTGGACTAAACAGGATAATCCAGGATAATCGCCTCATCTCAAAATCCTTGATTTAGTCATACCACAAAGACCCTTATGCCATATAAAGCACCATGATCACAGGTTCTGAGAATTAGGACAGGAATATCTTGGAGGGCCATTATTCTGCCTACCATAGTGCCCACAGTCAAGGGTCTAGAATAAAGGGGCAGTGAGTTGGCAATACCTGCCCAGAGGAAGTCAGCACTGTGAGGAAGGAGAAGGTGGCGAAGAGGCTATTACCTAAATTGGAGAATACAAAGAAGATATTTCAGTGGCTTTATATACAGTATATATTTATAGTGTGTGTGCATGCATGTGAGCGTGTGTGTGTGCACACGATCATGGGTGGGGGTGACCGGGCATGGAGCTGGAGGGAGCAGATGACTCTAACAGTGACAGAGGCCTCTGGAAGGAACAAGAGGAACCATAAGGAGGAGATGGGTAGGGTGGGGCTATTTCTGAGGAAGTGACCCTGAGGTAAAAACAGAGGAAGGGAGTGTGGTCCGGAGCTCCAGGCAGAGCACAGGGTGGGCGGAGCCTTCTCAAGGAGTCCGGGATTGGGGGTGGGGGGGGGGGTGGAGAGAGAGAGAGAGAGAGGGAGAGAGAGAGAGAGAGAGAGGAAGCAGGGTTCTGAGACCAGGAAGGGGAAAAAGAAAGAGAAACTAGGTTTGTTCTGGGAAATAGGACTGTGGTTTTTATATTTGGAAGTTCCTGGGCGTGATGAGCATTAAGTGTAGAATGTACTAACTGGTTGGGGAAAAGTGATAAATTTGCAACTTCTATCAAGCATTTTGTCCCCTATTAAAAGTTCCCTGTAAATTTCAAATGAGATTCATCTGTGAATTCATGTAATAAACATTGAGCTACTGCCAGACACTGGGCGATGTTTGCTGCACTGGAGATACAAACAGTGAGCAAATGAGGTGAATGAACAGATTCAGAGAATCAGTGTGAAAGAAAAAGACAAGGGTATGGAGGAGGGAGAGGGGAGTGGGTGACAGAGGCCACATAAGGGATGCAGTGCAATTTTCAGTATCTTTGTCATATGTGGAGGGAGGCTTGCCCAGTCGCCATCCTCCTTCCCACCTGACGTGGGAAGCAGCTTTGAGGCACATGTTCCCCACTCTCCTCTTCCTTGGAGCCTTTCCCTCTTTTCTTGCTCTTCTCCCTCTCTCCATGTCTTCCTTTTCCTAGAGCTTAGGAGGACCAAGCCTGGAGGAGACAGTAACTGTGGCTTCCTTCTCTTGCCTCCACCTTTAATTCCTATTCCTTGGACCCAATTCAATAAACAAAGATGAATAGAGGCTTACTCTGGCCCTGGAATATACAAGATGGGCGACTCCCATGGCCAAGGGCAATTCTCCAGCAAGGAGACATCTGGGAGCCATTAGCAGCCAACATGCACAGCAGCTGGGCCAGGGGTGTCCCAGCCAGCAAAGGGGATCTGTGTGAGGCAACAACAGCGGATGATCTCACACCCTGCTCAAGGGAGTGCAAATTGGTATAGGACTTTGGAGAGCAAGGTAATATAGAGTAGAAGGCTCACGTATCCTATGACCCGGCAATTCCACTCTCAGCCATTGACCTAGAGAAACGTTTGCATGAGCAGGAGAATATGAGTAGAAGACTATATATTGCAGCGTACTCTGAAATAGCAAGAATTAGAAATAAACAAAATGCTCATCTAAGTTGGATACATACATTCGCACAGTGGAAGGCAGCAGGTAAAATGAACAAGAATTACAAGTATCATCGGAGTGAAAAAAGCATGCTACGTAACAATATGCACGATGTTGCAATTTATACAAAGTTTAAAAGTATGCAAAATATGCTACGTAACAATATGCATGATGTTGCAATTTATACAAAGTTTAAAAGTATGCAAAATATGCTACATAACAATATGCATGATGTTGCAATTTATACAAAGCTTAAAAGTATGCAAAATAATGTAGCATTTACGTGTGTGTGTGTGTGTGTGTGTGTGTGTAAACATGTTTGGGAATCCCAATATTCAATGTGAGAGTCCATATAGAGTAGCAGCACTTGCAGCCAGATTGCTGTGACTCCATTCCCTCTTGTCTGTCTGTCCATGTCTTTATTCTGCCACTTCCTTCTCTTCCTTTCCCCTTTTGCTTCCCTTGACCACCCCCAGTGACCACCTCCAGCCCCAGCTCATCCTCTCTTCAGCCTCCTGCCCCCTTGGGTCCCTACGGCAAAAAGGCCCAGGCTGGAAGGAGGCCTGGGGCAGTTGAGGCTCTCTGGGACCGGGAGCAGAGCAGGAGGTGGACAGGGACCCCTCTTTGTTCCTCCTTTTAGCCTGAAAAGCTCCACTGAGCCTTCCTGAAGGGCAGGCAGCCAAAGGCCTCAGGAGAAGGTAGACTCATTTCCTTATAAATGATGTGGTTATGAGGGCGGGAGTTTCACATGTGGCTTTTTGCATAATCAAGTTATCAGGTAGTTAGCCCATTAGAGGGCTCATAAAGTCTCCAGCTGCTCTGACTCAGGGCGGGAAACATCCGTGAGATGAGCCAGCAGGGATGGAGCTCTGAGGATGAGGCTGCCGACATGGTGTCAGATGGGGATACTCTCTGGGGCTCATGTCACAAAAACCTTGGCTTTAGAATCCGTCTGAGTTCAAGTCTTAGCCTCACCACTTGCCAGCTGTATGACCATGGGCAAGTAACCAACCCTCCCCGAGCTTTTATTTCCATATTAGGGCAATGGTGGTTTCGAGGTAGAAGATTGGCCCGGAGAAGTACAGCCGGCCGCTCTGACAGGAGGGCAGTCCCTGGGTGTGGCCACCAATTTCTGGAATCTAATCCCCAGACTTCCCTCAGAAAATGAGAGGTTGGCACTTTGGCAACTGTGGACGGTATCAGCTAGACTCACTGTATCAGATTCCTAGGGCCATCATAATGAAGTGCCACAAACTGGGTGGCTTGAAACAACAGAAATTTATTCTCTCACAGTTCTGGAAGCTAGAAGTCTGAAATCAAGGTGTCAGTAAGGCCATCTCTCTCCAAGGCTCTAGGGTGTCCTCCTGTCAGGGAGGGGGGTGGTCACCATCGCTCCTTTGTCCAAGGTGGTAACTTTTCTGTGGAGGCCAAGGGTAGGGCAAAATGATGCATTTGTCAGTCCTGATGACATGTGGAAGGGTTGGGGGCCCTCACTGCATGAAGAAAGGAGGGAACATTATAGAGCCTAAGCTTATTAAGGGAGGATATTTTGGGCATTCTCATATCCCGTCTTGTCCCCTAGAGATGGCCTGGGTCCTCAGCATCCTGGTGAGAACACCAGGAGTGAATGGGAGCAGAGAACTCTGCCAAGTGCTGCCCCTTCTGGATCTCTCTCTCCCCATCCTGGGGATTCACTCCTCTGCTCATGTCTCTACCACCTTAGGTTAAGGAGGGATGGGGTGCAGAAAAACTGGAGGCAGGGCTGGTGGGAGGCACCTCAGAAGTGGAGTGCCCACCTGAAGAGTCTGTGTGGGGGATCCAGCTTAGTGGATGCCAAGAAGGCTGGAAGAGAGGTGCTCTGTCTTCATTCCCAACAATTTGACCTCAGACGTGTAGGAATTTGAAGTGTTATGGGCTTCCTACAAGCACGGTTTGGTGGTACATAGGGCCATGCCCTTGGACAATGATGTTGAGCCCTGAGATGCCCACTTCCTGCTCTCCTTTCTATGTGTAGTAGTCTAGGTTCTTCAGAGAAGTGGGCCAATCCAAAATACATAGGGAGAGGGAATGAAGGGGGGAGGGGAAGGGAGAGGTTGGTTCATGTGATTATGGAGGCTGATAAGGCCAAAATCTGAAGGGTGTGCCACCAGGCTGGAAACCCTGGGAAGAGATGATGTTACAGTTCCAATCCAAAGGACATCTGATGGCAGAATTTCCTCTTGTTCAGGGAAGGTCAGGCCCTTTCTCTATTCAGGCCTTTAACTGATTAGATGAGGCCCACCTACATTATGGAAGACAATCTGCTTTACTTAAAGGCCACTGAGTTGAATGTTAATGTTGTCTAAAAGAACCCTCACAGAAGTATCCAGATATCCAGAAATGTCTAGAAATATCTGGATGTCCCATTTAAGCCAAGTTGACACACAAAATTAACCTCCTTACTAACATGACTTTACCAAGCAATAGGAATGATAGCTTTTAGTCACTGAGGACCTACCTTGTACTGGGGGCATTGTGCTTACTTCCCAGCACTTACCACATGTGTGGTAGATTTTACATTCCTTTCCCAGAGGAGTCAACTGAATCTTGCCTGGTGTTACAGCCAGTGTTGATGCCCCACTTGATCTCTTTTCTCAACCAATGACTCCTGCTCCAGCTGCTGCCAGTGAGGTGGCTAAAAGCTTACATCTGAGACCATCTCTGGAGGATTGCGTGTGACTGATGGGATTGCTTTTTTCCAGAACCTTCTGGGAATTTACATCCTCCTCTTCCACTGCCACTGCCCCATCCTTCAGGGATGGACAATGACTGATTGACCCAGGGGTACAAAAGTTTGGCCTGCTTACCTCAAGGGGAGACAGTGCTGGACAACTTACTCCCTAGAGCTTCCCGTGGGATCAGACAGAGGTTAGATACCAGCTGAGACCCCATTCTTGCTGAGCATCTTCTTCTACCTTGTTCTGCTTTCCTCCCTCCCTTGCTCTTGAGATCATTTCCTCAGTAAATCATGTGCCCAAGAATTCGCATCTTGGGTTCTGATTCTAGACAATGAGATCTAAGATACCTGTTAATGAGGAATTTAGAGCTAGGTCTAGTTGACTTCAAAGTTGGCCCACTGAACCCCTGCATTGTCCAGAGTTGGAGGAGGTAAGCTGGCAGGTGTGAATGATCCTTGAGGGCCCCTGGTCTCAGCTGAGGAGTGGAGAAGAGTCCTAACCTTTAGGAAGTTCTTGGTGACTTTGTCACACTCCCTCCCTTGCTTGCTCGCCCCTTGCTGCTGTCTTATTCCACAAAACACGACACCAGCAACAAGCTGCCCAGGTAGGTACCTCTACAAGGGCAGGGAAGGGCAAGTTGAAGGCCAAGCTTGTGAGTGAAGAGACCATGGGTCTGTGAGTCTCAGGCCTAAGTCTTCCGAGAGCAGGGAGTCAGCTTTCAGTAGGAGGAGGCCAGATGTGCAGTAACAGGACCGTACTTGAAGTCCTGAGCTGCAGCTTGGGAGAGGGTGTGAGCCAGACCCGGGTGGGCAGGCTGCCTGGTCAGCAGGCTCTGGGCCTAGGCTGCGGCCCGAGGCCCCATTCGCAGCCCCCTGCCTGTGGGAGTGCTGAGTCACCACCCTGGGAAGGTCTCAGCCGGATTTTTCCATAACTTAGAGGTTTGGAAGTGCTCCAGTCATGCCTGCTCCAGTTAGAATTTTTGCCTCCAGCTTTCCCAGGAGGCTTCCAGCCCTCTCTGAGAGTCAGCTGCTCAAGGATAGCAAATAAGTGAGAAACGAGCTCTCCCAGGTGGAGATGAGAGAGTCTGGACCCAAGAAGGTAGAGCCAGAGCCTGGCAGAGAGATTACTGAGGGCGGCTGTGGAGTTGGGGAAGGGCTCCTCGCTGGCCCCCAAAGAACCTTCTACTCCACCTGGCCGGTGAAGACAACAAAGGATGGGGTACCCGTTGGCTGAAGACTTCTCTAAACTAAAAGAGACATGTCGGACTGTTCTCTTTGGTTAAAGACCTTTATTACCGCCTTCTCTTTGAAAGAATATAGCATGGGGCCTTTGGTGTCAGGTAGACCTGAATAAAAACCTCTGTTCCATCCTTAAATTCTGTGATTCTGGGAGAGTCACTTAATGTTTCAGAGTCTCAGTTTCCTCATCCAGTAAATGGGTGGCCATGTTCAGTATATAGGCTTATTGTCTGGAATGGGACAAGTCAGATGAAGGAAGTAGATCATCAAGAGGCAGAGATAGGGGTGCCTGGATGGCTTAGTCTGTTAAGCATCCAACTTGATTTCAGCTCAGGTCACGGTTTGTGAGATTGAGCCCCATGTCAGGCTCTGCACTGACAGTGTTGAGCCTGCTTGGTATTCTCTCTCCGCCCCCCCCCCCCCACCTCTCTCTTTCTCTCTGCCCCTCCCCCATGTGTGCACCATCTCCCTCCCTCTCTCTCTCTCTCAAAATAATAAATAAGTTTTAATTATAAGAAAAAAGAGGCAGAGGGGTGCCTGGGCGGCTCAGTCGGTTGAGTATCTGACTTCAGCTTAGCTCATGATCTCACAGCTTAGCTCATGGTCTCACAGAGCCCCGTGTTAGGCTTTGGGCTGACAGTGCAGAGCCTGCTCTGGATTCTCTGTGCCCCTCTCGCTCTCTGCCTCTCCCCCGCTCCTGCTTTCCACCCCCCCCCAATAAACATTAATTTAAAAAAAAAAAAAAGAGGCAGAGATAGTCTTGGTGGACTAGGAAGGCTAAAGAAAAATTCATCCAACTTCACCATGAAGGAAATAATTATTTCTAGAGCCAGGGTGGTGTATATAAGGTCACTGCTTACCCGTTTCGGTGCTCAAGGCAGACATCTCTAGTTATGTCTGCAAACTGTAACGCTGGATAGAGCTTCCAGGTAGCTTCTATTGTTTGATCAGAGGTGGCACTTGAGCTAGAACCTGTGTGTCTGTCATCCTTGCCCTCAGGTCAAGATGGCTTGACAGCCATCACACAGGAATCTCTACATGAGTATGTGAGAAGCAATTTAAATGGAGAAAATTTGTCTTTAGGATGTCTTCTAGCTTGAATGCCTGGGGATGGAGATGGTTCTGATTGGGCAGCCCAAAGGCTCTATTATTTTCAGGCAGCTTGAGTTACTGGGCAGAGATCAGACTTGGTGTGGACCTTACAGAAGACTACTAGCTTGGCAGACCTGGACTTACCAAAGATGGACTCTTAGGCTGCACCCCCCTCCCCCCAGGAGCAGACCCCAAGACAAGGATTACACAAGTCATACAAGTAGCTTATTTGCAGAATAATCCCAGGACCACCCACAGGAAATTCAGGAAGTGAGACCGGGAAGAAAACGAAGCCAGTGCAAGGTGGATTTTGAACTAGGTTGTCATTGTAGGTGACTGGATCTTAATCCTGCTGAGGAAGGCTGGGAGACAGTGCAGAGCGCATATGTGAGTTCTGGCCTCTGAAGGGTGAGGGAGCTGGGGTATTTATATGCCACCTCCCACCAGTCATTAACTGAGGGCTATTGTGGTAAGATGTTAACTCTCTGGTTACAGATAGACAGGATGAGGCCAAGCAATCAGAGAAAGCGCTCAGGAAAAAAAAAAAAAAAAAAAATCACAGGTCCTGGCAGCCAGAAGTGGTCAGAGTCAAAAGGAGTTATCTGCTATTCATGTGGCCCCCAAATCCCAAGGAGCTCACCTGAGTCTGTTCATTGAAAATCAGATCAGCCTAACCTTTTTCAGTGTGTATTTCTCTTAAAATTCCAACCTCACCCTGCTCCAGTCTGCTCAACCCCTAGGGACATAGAATGGATAATCCCTGGACTGAATGACCAGAACCCCAGTGATTAAAATAGTAAATATTTATTTTACATTTACCATGGATCAGGTGCTTTGGTAATTGCTTTCTAAGAATGATCTCATTTAATGATCACAACACCCCTATGAAACAGGTGCTATTATTATCTCTGAAGTTCAGAGAGGTTAAGTGGCTTGTCCAAGCTCACACGGACAGTGTTATGGACTGAATGGTTGTGTTCCTCTAAAATTCATATGTTGAAATCCTAATCCCCTATGCATATCTCACCTGAGTGGCACTGCCCCATGCCAGCCCACGCTGTCCTTTCTGCCCGCCCAGACTCTACCTACCTGCCTCAGGCTGGGCTCCACCTCACCATTTCCCAAAGCCTCATCCAATCTCTGAGTGTACTCTTGATTTGCACAGGCTACGAAACAGGGGGCTCAGGCCAAAGTGAGCTAAATCTCTGGGGTGGGGAGCAGGGAGAGCCCTAATGATGCTCTTAGTCTCTTCCAGAATCTGACAGCCAAGTAATGAGCTCAAGGTAGAAGATGCCACACTTGATTCTCATTTTAATGTACACCCTGTGTCTCTACGTGTCTCCTGTTAGGTGCCTATGACAAGGTCAATGCTGTTGGGCACTGGAGGCACAAGTGCAAACTAAAAAAGCCCTACCCTCGTGGAGCTGACGTGCTGATGACAGACAGACAGACAGACAGACAGACAACAAACATGTCAACCAGTAAACAGACTGTGTCAGACGATGGTAAATGTTCTAGAGAAAAATAGAGCCGATAAAGTTGATCTGGCCGAAGGAAGGTAAAGGAGGGAGTCACGTGGACCATAAAAGAGGAAGAGCTTTGCATTCAGGGGAACAGCCAGTGCAAAAGTCCAGAGGCAGGAGCACCCTTAGGATATTAAAGGAACAAGCACAGTATGACTGAAGAGGAGAAAGGGAAAGGGGATGATAGGAGAGAAGTAGCAGGGAGAGATCACATAGGGCTTTGCAGACATTGTAAGGACTGTGGCTTTTGCTTTGAGTGGGGTGGGGGGCCACTGGAGGGTCTCAAGCAGAGGCAGAACATGGTCTTTCTTAGCCTCTGTGGGGTTACTCCGGTGAGAATCACCTGGGGGTGGGGAGGAGTGGGGGGTGGGAGAGAGAAACAAGGGTGGAAGCAGAGGAGAGGTATACTGCAGAGAGCCAGGTGACAGGTGATGGTGGTCCAGACCGGCTGGCAGCGTGGAGGAGATACGTAGTCAGGTGTTTTGAAGGCACAGATGATGGGATTGCCGATGGCTTGGTTGAAGGGTGTGAACAAAGAGAGGAGTCAAGGTTTCTGGTCTGAGCAACTAGTCTGGAAATACAGTAACATGGGGAAGAGTGGAAGGAGCAGGTTTAGGGCCATGCATGAGAAATTCCATCTTGAATATGGACTGTGATTTTATGGGGAAACTCCATTCATCTGTCTTTCTAGCTGAGGTCTGTGGCTAACTTGGCAGAGAAGTAATCCAGCAGGGCAGGACAGCAAATCAAAACCCTGGGAGGCAATGATGTTTGACTACAGAAAAACTTGTATATTTTTCTTGTATATGAATGTTTACAGGTTTATTTATTAAAGACCAAACCCTAGAAATGATCCCAATGTCTATCAACAAGAGAATGGATAAGCAAATTATGGCCTGTACATGCAGTGGAATAATACTCAGCATAAAAAACACACCAAAGCCAAAAACAAAAAACACAATGCAACCTGGCTGAATCTCAAATGCATTATGCTAAGCAAAAGAGACCTTACACTTAAAAGAGCACAAACTGTATGATTCTTTTTGTATGAAGTTCAAGAGCAGGCTAAACTAAGCTAAAATCAGAATGGTCATTTCCTCTGGGGAGGGGGGTGGGATTGACCAGGAGGGGCACACAGGACCTTTCTGGAGTGATGGAAATGTCCTATATTTTGTTCCGGGTGGTACTTTCACAGTATGTAGGCAAGTTTTAAAATTTTATCGAGCAGAATCCTTAAGATGTATGCATTTTAAGATGTGTGCAAATTAAACATTTTCAATGTTTTTAAAAAAATGACACGATGAAAAGAAAATGACCTCTGAAGTTGGGGGTCTGCTTGGAACACCCAGCTCCTTGTAAACAGATCCTAAAAGGACGGAGTGATGTGGGGGTCCTTATCACCTCCTTTGGTTGCCCAGTATCTGAAACCTCCCCTTATACTTGGAGGTACCTGGCACTATGGGCTTGCTTTCTCCAGTGACAAAGGTGCGGGTCCAGAACCAAGCTCGGCCTCCCTGGAGTGCTTCCCAGAGCTCTGAGTCTGGGATGAGGCCACAGAGAGCAGAGAGCACTGAGAACACGGCCACAGTCAGAGACAGAGGGTGCCAGGAGCGGCAGCGCCTGGCCACAAGCTTGCAGTGGTCAGTTCTTCTGATCAATCCCATAAGTCACCCTGTAATCTTCTAATAAATCCCTCTTCTGCTGAGGCCGTCCAGAGCCATTGCTGTGGTTTGAGACCAAGCGCCCTGCCTGGTAAAAACGCTGTGTGGAAAGAGCCCAGGGGTGAGTCAGAGAGACCTGGATGGTGTCCTAAGTCACTCTGGTTCATCAAGTCCTGGTGATCAGACAGCCAGAGGGAGCTTATCCCATGACCAGCCCAATTCATGAGGGAAAGCCAGAGGGCAGGGAGAGCCCCCTGGAAGGGTGGGGAGAGCTGCTGAGGGCAGCTGCAGGGCAAGCCGGCCCAGCAAGGGATTCCGGTTTTAGCTCTGTAGGGACATGCTGCAGCATACCGGTCTTACTGGACTTAGGGGCTTGACCCGAGCCCACAGAGCTGGATCCTTAAAGTCTAGACAGAGCACTAGGCAGGCGCAGCTTTCAGGGCATGAGGGGCCCCCGTCCCTGCCCGGGGAATGTTTCCTGGGGTGAAACAGAGCCTGGGCCTCAGGGAGCCCTCAGCAGAAAAGGAGACCAAACCCAAGATGTGAAATATGCCTTAGAGCTCACAAGTGTATGCATACACGCGCGCGCGCGCGCACACACACACACACACACACGCGCGCGCGCGCGCGCACGCACCTCCTCAAAGAGGGATCTCCTTGCTTCTTGCTTCGTTCCTCAAAGAGGAACGCAGGGAAAAGATGGGAGAGTGCCCCTGCAGGCCCATGGCGCTGTTTACAACCATGGCAGGTGTTGCTAATCCATCACCAAACTCTTGCAGCA
Source organism: Leopardus geoffroyi (assembly GCF_018350155.1). Taxonomy (NCBI): domain Eukaryota; kingdom Metazoa; phylum Chordata; class Mammalia; order Carnivora; family Felidae; genus Leopardus; species Leopardus geoffroyi. The sequence goes on from NC_059336.1 coordinate 30,690,250, forward strand.
TAACCGTTGACAGAGCTGGGATGTCGGCAGGTGGCTGCTGGAGAAAGACTTCTCTGATCTGCACCCCCCCCCCCCCCCCCCCCCCCCCCGCACTGGAAGGCACACGAGGCCTTGGGAGATGGCAGCGGGCATGTTCAGCTGAGCCCCGTGGTCCCTGCTGCCTACAGGCTGGGCGATCTTGTCAAGTCCTCTGCCATTTCCGGGGCTTGCTGTTCCCCTGTGTAGGAATTCGAATTTTGCAGGGCTGTTAGCTGACAGACTGAGGCACGGTATGTGGAGGCATTTTGTGAACTTCTCGGAGCTGTGCACATCGCAGCGGTTTTATGGCTTGGGTTTGTTTTTCCTTTGAGAGACATTCGCCACTCAGGGATGGTGGCTACGAGGGACCTATGAAGGACCTAGGAGGGGGCATGAAGGGAGAAAATGAGGACTTGGGGTTCTGTTTGAGGGGGAGGGTTGCCTAGGAGGTGGGAGGGGTGGGAAGATCCAGAGAGAGGGCTTAGCTTTCCGGAGTCCCTCCACTTTGGGGAGGGGAAGGCTCAGGACAATGCGGTGGAGGGCAATTCACTCATGGCAGCCAGCCCCGCGCTCCCTCAAATGCTGGGCTCAGAGTCGGGAGTCAGTGGGGGGAGTGTGGTGGGAGAGCTTAGTCTCCCCGCCTGGCCTTCCAACTGCAGACTCCTGGGTGGTCTGGACCTACGTCAACACCGCTCCCCACTCCTCTCTTGGCCCTCCTCCCTGCGGCTCTGAAAAGTCCAGTGGCGTCACTTCTTCCAGATGTGGCCTCCAGATGTGGCTTGGAGCAGGTCAGGGAGATCAGGGATGCAGAGGCAGCCACCAAGCCCCTGGCTTTTCCTTCTCCCTCCTTCTCCGAGGGGGCCTGCTCAGTCCGCTCCCTCCCCTGCCTTCCTTTCCCCGCTGGGTCAGTGTACCAGGGACCTAGAGGCACGGGTGGATGGATAAATAAATACCAGTTACGAAGAACCTGAGCCAGACAGTTGCATCTTTATTCATGTTGGAAAGAGCGTATAGCGGGGGGAGTGGAGAACTCTCAAATATTTCCGTTCTGAGCCGTCCCAGTGGCTCCAGGAGGAGGAAGTGAGCTGTCTCCTTGGCTGGGGACCTGCCAGGGCTCTGGGCCCGGGGCCAGCCAAGGCCTGAGAGGAGCTGCTGAAAACCTCCCCCTTAATGGGAACAGCCTGGCCCCTTGTGCCTCACTAGGATGGAGAGCCCCAGTTAGGGGGGAAAGGCAGCTGTTTTCTTAGTGGCAGCCTGTGCAAACCAGGTGGTGCAGCTGGGAGTGAGTTCCCCGCCTGGACCAGCGTGTATCAAAGCGAACCATGTGCTCCAATTCCCTAGGGCTCTTGTTCAAATGCAGATTCTGGGGGCGCCTGGGTGGCGCAGTCGGTTAAGCGCCCGACTTCAGCCAGGTCACGATCTCGAGGTCCGTGAGTTCGAGCCCCGCGTCGGGCTCTGGGCTGATGGCTCAGAGCCTGGAGCCTGTTTCCGATTCTGTGTCTCCCTCTCTCTCTGCCCCTCCCCCATTCATGCTCTGTCTCTCTCTGTCCCAAAAATAAATAAATGTTGGAAAAAAAAAACAACAACAACAACAAAAAAAAACAAAAACAAATGCAGATTCTGACTCAGTCCATCTGGGACCAGGCCTGGGATCTTTTAGTTCTAACTAGCTCTCAGGTGATTCTGACGCTTGCTGGTCTGTGGACCACATTTTGAGCAGCAAGGCCCTGGACTGGATATCTAAATCATGTCTATCTTTTTCGACACTTCTCTCTCTCTCTCTTTTTTCTGCAGGTTTTCCTAGATTTCTTTCTTTCTTTTTTTTTCTTTTTTAATTAAAAAATTGCCACAGGGTAGACAGCGAAAAATCTCCTATCTCTGCCTCCAGCAACACGGGGATCCCTTCCGGTGGTCAACCAGTGCGGTGGGGTTTTGTGTACCTCCCTCCCAAAGATATTTGATGAATATACAAGTAACTACATACCTTCTCTTCCCTCTCCCTGCCCTGGTACCTGATATGGTGCTCCTTTGCATTTTGCTTTTTCCATTAACGACATGCCGGGGAGGGGGCTCCGGTTCTTTCTCTCTCTTTTGAAGTTGCACACCTTCATTATGTGCCATAACTCACTGAGCAAACCTCTTGTTGGTGGACGCTCGGTTGTGTCCAGTCTTTTGCCCTTGTGGATGGCAGTGCAGTGAACACCTTGGTAGCCTGTCGCTTCCTACGGGTGCAGTCTATCTGGAAGACAGAGGCCTGCGAGTGGAGATGCAGGGTCAGAGTCTACGTTCGTTTGGAATTTTGAGGAACGTTGTCAAACCGACTTCCCCACGGAGGTTAGAGAAGGCCTGTTTCCCTTATTCTCCCAATGCCATGGCTAAAACTTCCTGATCTTTGCCAACCTGATGTGTAAAAAATGGTAACTCTTTTTTTGGAAACTCTCCCCCCCCCCCCCCCCCCCCATTAGCTTCTATGGTCCTCTTCAACTATTTATCAGTGAGTCGAAGCATCCATCATCTCTGGGCCAGCTGCCCTATCGGGTACTGGGGATCCAGCAGAAGACTCCCGACTAATCCCTGTGCTTTCCTCTAGTAGAGAAGATGAACAGTTAAACAGTCAATAATTCCTTTTTTAAAAATATTTATTTTTGAGAGACAGGCAGATTTGTGAGTGGGGAGGGGCAGAGAGAGAGACGGAGACACAGAATCCGAAGCAGGCTCCAGGCTCTGAGCTGTCAGCACAGAGCCCGATGCGGGGCTTGGGCTCACAAATCATGGCCTGAGCCAAAGTCAGACATGTAACCACCCAGGTGCCCCAAACAGTCAATAATTCCTAATGGGCATGAAGAGCTGGGAGAAGGGGGTGAGTTCTTCAGGTGGCACTTCTCAAACTTCAACGTGCTCATTGCATCAACCTGAGGATCTCATTAAAATGCAAATTATCACTCAGCAGTGGGGGGGCTGGGGTGGAGTCCGGGGTTCTGCAGTTCCAACAGGCTCCTAGGCCAAGCTGGGCTGTTGGTCCCCAGATTGTGTGTTGAGTAACGAGGACCCACCTGAAACAAGTTTGCAAACTTTTCCCGTAAAGGACCAGATAGTAAATATTTTCAACTTTGTGGGCCACTGTGGGCTCTGTTGCAGTCCTTCAACCCAGACTTTGAAAGTGGCCCCGGACAATAGGTAAATGAGTGGGTGTGGCTTTGTTCCAAGGAAAACGTATTTACAAAACAGGCAGTGGGCTGGATTTGGTCAGCGGGCCCTGGTTTGCTGCCCCTTGCCCTACAACACCATAGGCATCCAAATATCTGCTTGTTGGAGTGAGGAGGAAAGGGTGCCGTTGGAGCGGTAGCAGGGGGCTGAGCCTGTCAAGGGGTCAGTGGTGGCTGGAGGAATGGCGTATGAGTCAGAGTCCAAACAGGAAAACAGAAACCAGGGTTTAATAGAGGTCATTAAATGCAGGGGATTGGTTACATAGGTAATGAAGAGCTGAGCAGTCATCCAGGGACAGCCCAGAGATTAGCAACAGCAGGAAGCTGCTACACCCTGGGGAAGAGGAGGGGGTGTAGAGGTAGCGTAGAGGTGGTGTTACTGGGGCTCAGATTACCCAGGGGGAATGGGAACCATGGTGGGTATACCCAGAGGGAACAGGAATCATAGAGGAGGTCCGGCCATGGTTGGAGACACGGGGAGGGAGTATCCTTGCATCTGCCTTTTTCGGGCCTTCCCATCTCCCACCCATTAGCCAAACCTAGTTGTGATCTGACCTATGCGGGAGCCTGCATGGACCAGCCCCCATCATATAGAGCTAAGCAGGGGAAGTCAAGACATGACTTGAGGCCAACAGGCCAAGGCCCAGTCAAAGGGACACTTAGAATGAGACTCGAGTGAAGGTAGTCGACCAGGCACGTGATGGAGGAAGGATGGGTGTTTCAGGCACAGACAGCAGGCGTAGGGTGTGTAGGGGTGAGTGTGTGGGAGGAGGTCAGCAGGGAGGCCACTCCCTTAAGCCGGATGACATTTATGCTTTAGAACAGGGGTTGGCAAACGTCTTTGTCACATAGTTTTCTTTGTTTTGTTTAAAAACAAAATGTAGAAACGTAAAAACCATTCTTAGCTCACAGGCCACACCAAAACACAGCCAGCTTTTGGCCCATGGCAGTTTGCTGGCCTGTTTTAGAAAGTTCTACTTTAGAAGGCTGGGGGTGGATAGGAGGCTGAGAGCAGACAGAGAAGTGGGAAAGGAGGTGGCTGAAGACGCCAGGCAGGAGATGGTAGCCGCCCAACCAGGGTCATCACGGAGGAGAGAAGGGATGAGGTAGAGATTTGGAATGGACAGGACATAGAATGAAGTTCTAGGCCGGGCCTGGAGGGGTTTTCTGACACCTTGAATATTCCCCTGAGTAGCTTGGAGCCCCTGGCTCCCTTGCTTCAGGGAGCTAAAGAGACACCTGTCATCCTGGCAGTGTACTTCCCTACCCCATCCCCCAACTCCTCCCCAGACCTCTCTTTAGGGCGATGGTGGAGGAGCAGGTCATGCTGCCTCTTAGTGAGCCAGGGGTCAGGGCTGCCCAGCGGATAGTGACACACTGACTGCTCATTCTAGAATATTGGTACTGAGTATTTGCGATTCTCAGTTTCTGGACTTGGTGGCCATTCCAGAATGACCATGGGTAAGACCTCTCTGGCTTTTGGGTCCAGAGTAGGGCTGGGAAGCCCCTTAACCAGCTGTGGGTCCAGACACCTGTTGGTAGCCCCCACCATGATCTTGATCACAGGCTAATTGTGGTATAGACAGGGCTGGAATGATGTCTTAGTTTGGGCTCCCCAGAAGAAAGAGACAAAGATTCAAGTGCAAGGAGTTCAATGTACTGTGGGGGAGTGGGAAAGTGAGAGAGGGGAGGGAAGCAGCTCATACCGGGCACATTATGGAGCCAGTTCCAACTGTGGTCAGCTGGAACTTAGTTCTTCTGGAGGACTCTGGACTCAGAGTAGAACATGTGCCCCAGAGTTAGCCTGTCTGAGGGGCGAGGAAATGGGTTATTTATCTATCAAGTCCTTCCTGGTTGGAGGTCTCTCCAAGGCATGCTAACTCCCTGGCACGTACAGCCTGCTACCTGGCTTTCTGCTGCTCAGGAAAGAAAGCTCTCAGGTGTAGACATGAAGGAGGAAGATAGCTAGAGCTTTCTGAAGCGGTAAGTCCCCAAGGAGATGAGCAGGATGTCTGTCACGCTATTGATAATTATCCTCTGTTTTTGACAGATGGGGAAATGGAGAAGCAAAGTGACAGCCCAAATCACAGGGAGCTTTGTGACAAGTGGGCGGGGAGGTGGGGTGGGGAGGCTGGAGCTCAGAGCATGTGGGCCCAGCCCCTGCCATCAGGAGTGTTCTGGACCTGAAAGGCCCTGCCCTTAGTGTCTTACAGGCTGATCTAGTTGCCCCACCTGCCTGTCTTCAGCATTGTCTATGCTGAATATTCCCCACTTCCTTAGTCTACTCCCAGAGCCTTATCTGGGGAAAGGGGGAGTGGCAGGACACATACATGTGGCAAGACTTGGCTTCCTTACCAAGTGCCTATACGGGGCTTACAGAGCCGAGGAGGAGGGTAAGCAGAAAACAGAGGGGGGGGGGCAGGAGTTGGGAGGTGGCCAACTGGTCAAGCTGTGGGGGCAGGATGTGCTGAGCAGAGGCAGAGACAGAATGGGATGGAGTCAGTGTGGAGGGCTCCCAAGGGGACTGTGAAGTGGGCTGGGCAGGTTTGCATAACAGGGAACAGATGTCGCAGGCCTTAGCACTAAAGTCTGTGTGTGTTCAGAATTGAACATGAGCCAACCACTCAGTCATCTGTTCATCCAAAGATCACTTATGGGGGCTCAGTATATCCCAGTCATTGTGCCAACCCCCTTGGAGGAAACATGGAGGAACCAGGTTATTATTGGCTGTTCTCAGAACCTGTTGCACCTGTTTGGGGAGGGGGGTGGGTAGGTCAGTTTTCTTCCACCTGAACTCTTCATTGAGTCCTGAGTTGGATGGTGGAAGGTAACACAGCCCTCAGAGAGCCCCTAGTCTGAGGGGGAGACAAACTTTGAAATCCAAATGTGGAGTTGCTCCTTGCTCAGGGATGCTTAGAAATAATTTTGTTCCTGAAGTCTTTGATACCCAAGAGGGGGTGAGGGTGACTGGAATTTCCACCTGAGTGGCCCAGCAGAACCCCCATGAAATCCCATCCTGTTCCTAAACCTAGCCTGTGACAGATCATTAGCAAAGATTGCTATACCCTCTCACTCCCTGTGTGTGCCCTCACCCTTTGCAATGTGGCTTTGCAGCTTCTCCCATCAGGAATCTATTCATCCCTTGAATCTGAATCTGGGCTGGTGCATTAGTCAAGGCTCTCTAGAGAAGCAGAACCAAAAGGATCTATCTATCTATCTATCTATCTATCTATCTAGATCTAGATAGAATTATCTAAAATTAGATAATTAATCTAAAAGTAACCACCACAGTTGGCCTGCCACTTGCTTTGGGCCACAGCGTATGGTGTAATTGATGGTATGTGAGTCCTGAACCTAGGCCTCAAGAAGCCTTCCTTAATTCTACTCACTTTCTTGGAATTCTGCCCAGCCACCATGTGAACAATCTTGGACTGGCCACTGGAGGATGAGAGACCATATGGAACAGAGATGATTCATATCAACTGATGTCAGGTCCTATCCAACTTGGCAGCTGACTGCATGTATACAAGGCAGCCCAGCCAAGATAAAATTGCCCAGCAGAGCCCAGACCAAATTACTGACCCACAGAACTGTGAGTTAAATAAATAGTTGTTGTTTTGCCACTTGGTTTTTGGAGTGGTTTGTTATACAGCAAAAACTAGCTGATACACAGTCCAGCTTCTGTAGTACCCTATCAGCCTGCCATCTTGCCTGATGGAGAAGACACAGGCAAACAGAGGGTCTATTTCAGGTCTGTACTGTAATGTACAAACAGTACATTTCAGGCATATGCATATGATAAGGCTCTCTGGGTGTCTATACCCATTGGGGGCATGCATGTAGACATACTTCCACCCTGATATTTAAATATAGCCCTGCCCAAGCACACTCTGGCCTGGCAGGCTCCCACGATAATGTGCCAGAGCAGAAGGAGGGGTGGCAGCTGGCAGCCAGGGAAGTGCATGCTGGGGGGACAAGGAAGACCAAGGGCTGGTCTCTGTGCCGCAGGCCTGGAGGAGCCTCAGGGATGCATCGTTGGATAGAGCACAGGAAAAGTCTTGGAAGCAAACCTGGGCCGAGTTCTGCTTCTATGATTCAACAAGTCTGTCCTGGAGCAAGGTGCCTCACCATGCAGAGCCTCAGTTTCTCCAAGGGCAGAGTTAGGTTTCGAGGGGGCCCAAATCGGATGTAAGCTGGGAGCCCTCCTTCAACAGAAGAATACCAGACTAGGATCACAAAATTGCAGGAAGGGGCTCAGGCAAGTGAGCTTAAGCTTCATTAGCTTTGCAGTAAATCGCTTCTGGCTTCCTCGCTGGTAAAATAGGAGAGTTAATAATAGTGATTGAACAGGATTGTTTTGAAGATGAATATACCATATATGCATATACCATGTATTCATATTATAGTGGGTGTCCTAGAGGGTGGGATCTAGCAGTAAGGCATCTTTGTATGGAGGAGATGGTTCATGTGGCCGCTGGTGGGTAGGGATGGGTGGGGATGAGCAGGAGTGGAGTGAGAGGGATGGTGTGGTATCTATACTCCCACCCAGCTCTCTGGCTTGCAGAGAGGGGATATGGCGGACACCAGATCTCGTTTCATGAGGGCCTTTGGGAAATCCTGGGGCCTAAGTGAGATTATAGCACATTTCTGGACACAAAGTTGGGACATGTCTTTTCTTCTCTAGCATAAGAAGATGAAATGGAAACTCTTGAGCAAGTGATTTTTTGAGGGCATGCTTTCGGAGAAGTATAAACAGGAGGGAGGGGAAGCAGGACAGGGCAGGGGAAGATGTTCAGCAAGGATGGGGTCTAAGCTGGCATCTAGCCTCACCCTCATCCCACAAGGCGCTCTAGGGTGTGAATGGACCAGAGAGTTGTCCCCCCTTGAGGTCAGCAGGGCAGGCTTTTTTCCCTAAGTGTCAATCAGATGCTGGGAGGATGGTGGGGAGTAAAACTTTCTAGAGTCACCCATCAGCCAAGGGCAATTCTTGGGAGAAGGGAGCAGCTGGCGGATGAGCACAGTGGCCTGGGAAAGGGGATCTGGTCAGGGTACCAACAGAACATACCACAAGGGTTCTCTTCACATTTCTGCATGATATTCAGATCTATCATGGTATGGGGTTGGCAACTTGGGGAGTGCGAGGGGATGAACGGTTGGAATTTAGGAAGGACCACAGTGCTGATCTTTAGGGCACTCTGGCGGGGGCACTGGTGAGATGTTGCTCCCCAGTGCCTTCTAAGGACTTGGCTTTCTAGGAGGAGTCACGGTGCTAAGTTCATCTGGAAGGGCCTGGGGGCTTTCAGAAATAACTGGGGCAAGTTAAGGGGCCCTGAGACACCCGTGGTCTTCAGATGAGGGTAAAAGCGCATGAGATGTGTATTTTTCCTGTTAATGCAACCTCATTTGTGTCCATGGGGTGGTGAGGCCTGGAGGAACTCTGGGCACATGAGGGAAAGGGCTTTGTTAACTCTAAAGGACAGGATGATTTCCAAGGCCGTGCGTGTGATCAGATGGGAGAGAGTTTCCAACCCTGTGGAAGGACCAGAGATTCATTCCAATCTTGGCAATGGCCCATTGGCTGGTTCATAAGGCAGAGGAGCTAGGGAGGAATGTATAGCAGTTTGGTGGAACCAGGGTCCTGCACCTTGCTGTGTCTTGTTATCAAAGGCGATGTTAGTTTTCTTTGGTGAGATGGGTCTTAGAGAAAAGCAAGTGGACTGGCACATGGTATAGGCTGGAGCATAAAATGGGACAACCGCTTTGGAAAACTGGCAGCTTTTTACGAAGTTAAACATATATCATAGGACCTAGCAATTCTTCTCATAGGTAGTTACCCAGGAGAAAGGAAAACATACCATATTAGTTATCTGCTGCTGTGTATTAAATTATGCCCAAACTTAGCAGTTAAAATAAAAAAATTTTTTTTAATTAAAAGAATTTTTTTACTGTTTATTTTTGAAAGAGAGAGAGACAGAGACAGTGGGCGAGCAGGGGAGGAGCAGAGAGAGAGAGGGAGACACAGAATCTGAAGCTCCAGGCTCTGAGCTGTCAGCACAGAGCCCCATGTGGGGCTCAAACTCACGAGCTGCGAGATCATGACCTGAGCTGAAGTCGGACGCTCAACTGACTGAGCCACCCAGGCGCCCCATAACTTAGCAGTTTAAAAGAACAAAACCCACGTCTCATCTTCACAGTTTCTGTGGGTCAGGAATCCAGGAGCAGCTCAGCAGAGTGGTTCTGGCTGGAGGTCTCTCATAAAGCGATAGTTTGGTGGCCGTCAACAGGAGGGTTGGATGGAGCTGGAAGGTCTGTTCCTAAGACGACTGACTCAGACACCTGGCAAGTTAGTACAGACTGTTGGTGAGAGGCTTCAGTTCTTCTCCACATGGGCCTCCCTATAGGGCTGCTTGAGTGTCCTTAGGACATGGCAGCTAGCTTCCCCCAGAACAAGAGGTCCAAGAAAGCGAGGCAGAAGCTGCAATGCCTTCTATGACCTAGCTTTTGAAGGCACATACCGACATTTCTGTATATCCTACCAACGGCTTGGTAGCTCTGTCCAGTGTTGGAGGGTTCTGCATGACGTCATGAATAGTAGGAAGGGGAGGGTCATCGGGAGCCATTTTGGAGGGTGGTGACGTCAGGGGTTAATGCAGCCCCGCCTCCTCTGTTCTGCACAGAGCACCACATGCAAACCTTTGGTATCTTGAGATTCTAGTGCATTGAGTCCTGAGTATCCCTGGGGGCATCTGTGTGGGGGCTTCATTTCCAGTGGAGCTGTAACAGCAGTAGCAGCAGCAGAAGATTGCAGTGCTCAGCAAGAGGCTATGCAGAGGGGCCTTATGGCTTGGCTGGAGGGTATGGGTTCTTGAGTGAACATAGGCTTGCTCCAGAAGCCAGCCATGGTGTGCAGTGAGGTTTGGTGTGGGTTAATTAGGCCCAATGGGAGGGGACAGAGGAGTCACTTGGTCTCCACTTTTATATACCCTGAGACCAGAGTCCAGGACACCCAAGGCAGCCTCTCAACAGGCGTGTGAAGTTCAAGCAAAGTGGATGAGGGATTTCCAAACCCAAGGGCTTGTCTTTCTCATCCTGTAGTCTCTTTGGCAGGGCAGGGAGTGTGTGAGGAGTCTCTCTGTGCCACAAAACTCAGGCATAGTGCCCGTTTCCAGATTGTGGTCCCACGATACCTCTCCTGCTTTCCAGGACAGGAAGCAGGACTCACCCTCCAACTATTAAGGACCTTTATTATCTGGCCATGTGCTTTATGAATAGGTCACTTCAACTGAGTTGCAGAGAGTTCTGATTGCTGGGCTCCTCTCCAGGAGTTGAGTCTTTGGCTGAGTGTGTAGGTCCTTAGACCCCAATCCTTTCCCACCAATCCCACCAACTCAGTTTCCTGTCTGGGAGCTGGGAGGTGGGGTGAAGTTGTGCCCCCCTCCCCATCATATGGGCTATATTAGAGGATGGAGATAGCAGAGCAAGATATAGCCTCCAGTCCTTGAGGGCAGCCTATGTTTCCGTAATGGATTTTGGGGCCCCAATGGTGGATTTTGAATGAATACAGAAACTTAGGGACCCCACAAATAAGACGGCTTCTTTTTCATTACCAAAGCCCACAGTATTTAGGGGTATGGGTAAAGAGATGAGAGTGGAATGGGACAGAGAGGCAGTAGCCCTTTAAAGAGGAACCCAGGGTTTGCAAAGCAGTGCAAATTAACATGCAAATGGTCTGCAAAAGTAGACTTGGGACCCAGGGCAGTGGACTTGGATGAACCAAAGGGTTCTCGTGCCAGTGTGCCCAGCCCTGAATCATGGTTCCCTGCTGGATGTGAGAAGAGGTGCTACAGCTCCAGAATTTCTATAAAGGAGGCACTGGGGTGGGGGTTGCAATCTGGCTGGGAAGGCGGGAGGCTGTGGAGCGCCACTGAACTGAGCCACATACTTTTTAATGATTGTACATTTATTAGAGGGCAGCTTTGATTCTCAGTTTCCTATCTCTAATCTGTTAATGTGGTAGCAGGAATCAATGTCACTTCAATAACTCCTCTACCCAATTATTGGGCTACCTCTTTCCAACTTGACAGTCTATTTTGGAATTTTGTAAACCAGTCCTCCCTTCATATTCCTTTCCCACCCGGATTCAGCTGGAATGGAATTTGACATTCTTTTCGTGTACTTGCCTCGTTTTAAGTTGATTCCAATGACCAATGCAGACCCCATCCTGGAGCTCTGAACTCAAGTAGCGCGGTGTTTCCTAAACAACTCTCTCTGGATATCTTCCAGGGACCTCAGGCTGAGTGGATTTGAGATAGGACTCTTAGTCCTCCAAATCCAGTTCTTGGGAGTATTCCACACCCCACTCCATGTCTTATTAAAATGGCAGCCCCATCCATCTAGTGTATAAGCCAGAAGGCTGAGGTCAGACTAGATACCTCCCTTACTCCCCTGCCTCTCCGCTCTCCCACCCTGCCCCATGCAATCTATCTCTAAGTCCTAAGTCCTCTTCTATTTCATTGGCTCTTACTATTCCTTTACTATTTCAATGGCTCTTAACTGGTCTCCCATCACCAGCTCTTATTATGCTTGTACCATTCTATCCCCAACTCCTCCAATCTTCACTCAGATGTCAGGGTTATTCATGTCCCCTCTGTGATGCTATAATCTATCTGTGTGATACTTGGAAGGCTGCTGCCCTTCTCTGAGCCTTAGCTCCCCATTGGTCAAAGGAGAAGTTGGTCTGGAGGATTGCCAAGGACCAGCACAGATCAGTTTCTGGGGTGCCATGCTCTGAGAGGCTGGCTGCTTTCTGGGTAGAGAGTAACTCCGTAGTGAGGGGAAGGAACCCTAGGGTTTAGGAAACTACAGTGCAAGCAGTCCTTGGAGCCTTCACTTTCCAGGTCTTACAGTCTGCCTGCCACTTTCTGCCACCAGGATGAAAGAAGTGTAAGACACAGCTGAAATTCATTGGTCTATTCTGGTTCCTCTTCCCCTCTCCCACATACCAAAAATATGTGCTTGTTTCTCTCCCATTCCAGAACTTCAAAGCCAACACGGTCTAACCCAGGCTGTCATCACTGGGAACTAGTATATATTGATTAAAAAAAAAAAAAGCTTTATTTTGAATTTGTTATAAATTCACAGAGAGCTACAAAGACGGTAAGAAAAGGTCTCATGTACCCTGTACCCCTCATCTGGCTTCCCCCAATGGTTACATCTAACCTAACTACAGTACATTATCAAAACTGGAAAATTGGCATTGATACAATGTATGTAGAGTTCTATGTTATTTTGTTACTCGTATGGATTTGTGTAAGCATCACCCATGTCAAGATACAGAGCTATTTCATCACCACAAAGATCTCCCTCTCTCTAATCCTCTGTAGTCATATTTGCCCCTCTCCTTACCGTCCCTAATCCCTGGCAATCAGATTTTTGTCATTCTGAGAAATGTTACACAAGTAGAAGCATGTAGCATATGACCTTTTATATTCCCCCCCACCATGTTCCAGAGAACCATCCGGGTTGTCACATATACCAATTGTTTGTTTCCATTTTTGCCTAGTAATGCATAGTGTGAATGTACCTGTTTGTTTAACCATCCATTTGCAGGACATTTTGATTGTTTCCTGTTTTTGCTACTTTATTTAAAGCTGTACTGAGCAACCTCTTGACAGGCTTTTGTGTGGACATAATTCTATTTCTCTGGGATAAATGTCCAGGAGTACAATTGCTGGGTTGTATGGTAAGTGTACGCTTAGCTTTTAAAAGAAATTGCCAAGCTATTTTCTTTTTCGTTTTCTGTTTTTATTTTGAGGGCGACAGAGAGAGCGTGAGCAGAGGAGGGGCAGAGAGAGAAGAAGACAGAGAATCCCAAGCAGGCTCTATGCGGTCAGCATACAGAGCCTGACATGGGGCTCAAATTCATGAAACTGTGAGATCATGACCCGAGCCAAAACCCAGAGTCTAATGCTTAACTGACTGAGCCACCCAGTCACCCGTTATCTATTAAAAAAAAAAATTGTTTATTTATTTTGAAGTGGGGGGGGGGAGCAGAGAGAGAGGGAGAGAGAATCCCAAGCAGGCTCCGTGCTGTCAACACAGAGCCCGGTGTGGGGCTCGATCCCGTGAACCATGAGATCATGACCTGGGCCAAAATCAAGGGTCGAACACCTAACTGACTGAGCCATCCAGGCGCCCCTTCAGGTCTTTTGCCTATTTTTAAAATTAAATTATTTGTTTTTGTTTTTGCTATTGAGTTGCATGAGTTCTTTATATATTTGGGGTATTAACCTCTTATCAGATATACTGTCTGCAAATATTTTCTCCCATTTTATAGGTTGCATTTTCATGCTGTTGATTGTTTCCTTCGCTGTGCAGACGCTTTTTAGTTTTATGTAGTCCCACTTGTCTATTTTTGCTTTTGTTGCCTGTGTTTTTGGTGTCAGACCCAAAAAACCCCAGCTTTCCAGCTGCCCTGCTCTCTAAGGCCACTTTTGTATGTTCGGGACAGGTTCCAAGAGTATCAGGTCATGGAATGATTTCCCTTAGGCTCCCTTGGTCTGGATTAACCCTCACTCTTTTACCTCTTCCCCTCTGCATGTTCTTTGCCAGCCTATAGATTCTATCATGGGGACTCCCACCAGACCCCTGCTAGCGTTTTGTTTTTTTCAAATACATTCTCTGAGTGCATGAGATAGAAGAAAACTACAGTTGATTTTTTTATGTTGATCTTGTATGCTGCAACCTTGCTGAACTTATTTATTAGCTTCAGAAGTTCTTGTTTGTTTGTTTTCTGTTTTTGTTTTTTATAAATCCCTTGGGATTTTCTAGGTAGGCAATCATGTAATTTGCAAAGGAGTTTCTTTCTTTCTTTTGAATCTGCATGCGTGATATTTATCTCCTTGCCTTGCCTTTTTGCGTGGGTTAGATCCTCCAGTGCTATGTCGAATGGCACTGGTGAGAATGGAAAAGCATTCACTCTTTCGCCATTAAGGATGATGTTGTAGTTTTCTGTAGAGAAAACTTTATCAAGTGCTTTATCAAGTTGGGGACATTTCTCTCTATTTCCAATTTTCTGAGAGGTTTTTTTTTTAAATCATGAACAGATGTTGGGTTTTGTCAAATGCCTTTCTACATCAATTGATATGATTTTCCTTCTTGTTAATATGGTGGATTGGGGCGCCTGGGTGGCGCAGTCGGTTAAGCGTCCGACTTCAGCCAGGTCATGATCTCGCAGTCTGTGAGTTCGAGCCCCGCGTCGGGCTCTGGGCTGATGGCTCAGAGCCTGGAGCCTGTTTCCGATTCTGTGTCTCCCTCTCTCTCTCTGCCCCTCCCCCGTTCATGCTCTGTCTCTCTCTGTCTCAAAAAAAAATAAATAAACGTTGAAAAAAAAATTAAAAAAAAATATGGTGGATTACATTGATTTTCAAATAACAAATCAGGCTTTCCTACATGGATTAAGCCACAATTGGTGATGATATACATATACATGTCTTTTAAAAGATATCATTGACGGGCGCCTGGGTGGCGCAGTCGGTTAAGCGTCCGACTTCAGCCAGGTCACGATCTCGCGGTCCGTGAGTTCGAGCCCCGCGTCGGGCTCTGGGCTGATGGCTCAGAGCCTGGAGCCTGTATCTGATTCTGTGTCTCCCTCTCTCTCTGCCCCTCCCCCGTTCATGCTCTGTCTCTCTCTGTCCCAAAAAAAAAAAAAAATACACGTTGAAAAGATATCGTTGAATTTTATTTGTTAATATTTGGTTAAGGACAATAGCATCTATATTCCTGAAGGGTATTGGTCTATAGTTTTCTTTTTTTTTTTTTTTTTTTTCGTCTTGTCTTTGCCTGTTTTTGATATCAGGATAATACTGGATCCAGAAAATGAATCGGGAAATGTTCCTTCCACTTCTATTTTCTGAAAGAGATTGTCTAGAACTGATGTTAATTCTTCTTTACACACTGGATAGACTCCTCCAGTGAAATCATCTGGATATTTCTTTCTTGGGAGTTTTAAGATTATGAATCCAATGCCCTTACTAGCTAAAGGTCTGCTTAAATTATCCATTTCGTATGGGGGGAGGGAATTGTGGTAGTTTGTGGTTTTCAAGGACTTTGCCCATTTCATCTCAGTTGTCAAATTTGTGTGTGTGGTCTTCATGGTGTTTTTGTATTATCCTTTCAATGTCTGCAGAGTCTGTAATGACAGCCCTTGTTTCTTTCCTAATATTGGTATTTTGTGTTTTCCCTCTTCCTTCTTTTGTCTGTTTTGTTAGAGGCTTATCTATCTTATCAATCTTTTCAAGGAAACAACTTTTTGTTTTATTGTTTTTATCTATCATTGTCTTGTGTTCTGATTTAGTGATATCTGCTTTTATCTTTATGATTTCCTTCTTTATGCTGGATTTTTTTTTCTTCTTCTTTTTCTTGTTTCTCTTTTCTTTTTTTTTTTTTTATAAAAATTTTTTTTTTTCAACGTTTATTTATTTTTGGGACAGAGAGAGACAGAGCATGAACGGGGGAGGGGCAGAGAGAGAGGGAGACACAGAATCGGAAACAGGCTCCAGGCTCTGAGCCATCAGCCCAGAGCCTGACGCGGGGCTCGAACTCACGGACCGCGAGATCGTGACCTGGCTGAAGTCGGACGCTTAACCGACTGCGCCACCCAGGCGCCCCTCTTGTTTCTCTTTTCTAATGTAGGTATTTGGTACTACAAATTCCCTGTCATTGTTGCTGGTCAAAGAACACACCTTTGTGTGATTTTATTTTTATTTATTTGTTTTTTTTTTTTTTATGGTGAAAAAAATTTAGACTTCTAAATTTAGCCAGCTGGACTCAGTTGAGATGATCCCAATTCTGCTGGCAATATCCAAAGCATCATAGTCAGGAGCCAGTTGAACATACGCCTTCTTCTCTCCATTGGGCCTGATCAGGGTAGTGACCTTGGCCATATCAATGTCATAGAGCTTCTTCCCAGCCTGTTTGATCTGGTGTTTGTTGGCCTTGATGTCCACAATGAACACAAGTGTGGACACAAGTCCACATCGGTCGTCAGGGGGAACTTGATGATGGCATGTTGGTCAAGCTCGTTTCTCCTCGGGGTGTTTTTTCGAGCATGTTTGGGCTGCCTTTGGCAACACGGTGTCTTGCGCTTTTGGAAGGTGGGTGACATGTAGATCTTATTATCTTTTGTGCCTGTGGATGCCTTACAGTGCTGCTTTCTCGGCCTTCAAAGCCTTTGCTTTGGCTTCAGCTTTGGGAGGGGCAAGGACTTCCTTCTTCGCTTTGGCACCGTCTTCACCAGTGGGGGGCAGTCTGAGACCAGGATTAGAGGTCCCACTAGGTTATTAGGCTAGGTTGTTACAGCATAAGCTCCCATTTTTGGCGCTGAAACCTGATTGGTTAGGGGTCTGCTTATTGGGGCAAAGGTTTCTCCGAGGGCATCTCACCCCTCCCAGCTTGAGGACCCCTCATGGGGTCAGTGGAGCAGCCACCAGCTGTTTATTTTATTTTTATTTTTTTAGGTTATTTATTTTGAGAGAGAGAGAGAGAGAGAGAGAGAGAGAGAGAGAGAGAGAGACAATGTGAGTGGGGGTAGGTTATTTATTTTGAGAGAGAGAGAGAGAGAGAGAGAGAGACAATGTGAGTGGGGGAGGGGCAGAGAGAGAGGGACAGAGCATCCCAAGCAGGCTCTGTGCTGTCAGTGCAGAGCCCCATGAGAGGCTTGAACTCACAAACTGTGAGATCACGACCTGAGCCAAACCAAGAGTCTGTTGGCTTCGCTGACTGAGTCACCCAGGCGCTCCTGGCTGGATTTTTAAAGCACCATCTCAGCTAGTCAGAGCCTGGCTTGCTTTCTGGGAGGAGCTGCTGTGCCGATTGGCAAGGCTGTGGGGCTCACCACTGCCCCCTGGCGGCCAGCCTCAGCCCCCTCCAGCTCTCTGACTTGGTGTCCTCCTAGTCTCAGGCTGCAACCGCACATCCTGAGGACGGGTCCCACGAGTTCTCAGGTGAAGGAACAGGAAAGAAGGCTCACCAGCTCTCCCGCTCTGCCCTCCTTTCTGCTGCATCTTCATCAGGGAAGACCTCAGGGAAGGGCTTGGGCATCCACGAAGAGACCGCCAGCTCCCTAGCCCTCGCTGCTCTCCAAGGCCACTTTCATATGATCAGGACAGATTCCAAGAGTATCAAGTCATGGAATGACCTCCCTCAGCGCCCCCTGAGTCTGGCGTGACCCTCACTCTTTTGCCTCCTCCTCTCTGCATGTTCTTTGCCAGACTGTAGATTCTATCGATGAGGGAGCCCCAGAGGCCCCCCCTGCTTCTGCAGGTGCCTGCCTGGAACTGCAGGCACAGGGCCTTATGAGAGTCAGATGAGCACACACTTTCAACCGGCAGGGGGCTGGGGAAAGTCCGCCATTGCCGCCCCCTCTTTCCCCAAGGCTCGGTGCCCCTCAGCAAGCCTTCCCCAGAACAGCCCTTTGGACATCCTCTCCCAGGGGCTGTAGCCATTGCCAACCCACACCCACCGGCAGCTGTAGTAGACGGAGAGGCCACAGGCCCCCATATTCTGGATCACTGATGGATTTATCCCCCAACATGCTCTGACATTGTTTGACAGAGAGCCCAGGATGAGCAGCCTCCATGGTGGGGGGCATCTGGGGTAGGTGAGGTGGATGTGGGCGGGGTGACAGCTGTTTCTATGCCTGGAAGGACAATCATCCCAGATAACGAGGCGGAAGTATGTGTTCTTCACGCTTTCAGGCCCGTCTGCTTTATCTACAGCCTCTCCCTAGTGCCCAGGAAAGAAGATGTGAAGCAGGTTCTCCCTAGGTCTTGGGAAGAGTCTTCACTTCCTCCTCTCTCTCCTCACATGGCAGAAGTTCATGATAGAAAGAGAAAATTGTGTCTCCACCAGGCCTAGATGCCTCTTGTCTGCCAAGGAAAGATGTAAAGTGAAGATGTGAAAATTATGTCAGTTGATGGGGTTTTACTCAATAAGTTGTCCTTTCTACTGTGTTCTGGGAAATCTTTACTCACAGGAGGCAAACCAGAGGTCCTAGGTCAGTTCCCAGCTCCCCATCTCCACCAGCTGCCTGGGGGCCTTTGAGTTTGGTGGGACGAAGTGGTTTCTGGGGACCCACACAGGCTGAGACTTACACAGAGCCTGGTACTCCCTGGGGGCCCAGTATTGAGTACTGGGTGGAGAGGAGCAGAGGGCAGCCTGTCAAAGAGGTCATGGGAGGATCAGCGAGTCACAGAAGCTCTAGAAGGGCACAGATGAGGCCTTAAAAATGGGAACAAAGGAGCATGGGGTCCCCCAGCTGCTCTGTGCTGGGGCCTAGTGTCTCCTTAAGGGTTTGAATCTCTTCTGAGATTGAGAACCCAGGCTCATAGAGCATTTTGTGACCAGCCCTTATCTACTTGGAGGACTCAAGCAAAGCAAATCTCAAAGGCCAGCAACAGGGACTGATGCTGGGTGCAGGGATTCTGGGATATAGGCAGACTTCTGAGGCATAGGAAGCCCAGGGGCTGGCCTGAGCTGCGGCTGGGATGCCCAAGAAAGAACATTAAAAAAGCAGAGCAAATTCAAATATAGTAAAGCCAGACTTGGGACAGGAAACTCCAAACTTGTGGGTAGAGGAGATCACCACCAAGTTCAGGTAACCAGAGATACTTGAAAGGCCAGAGGGTGATGGGCTTGAGTCAGGATGGATCTCTCTCTCTCCCTCTCTAGTATCTATCTATCTATCTATCTATCTATCTATCTAGTCAGTTATTTCTTGCTGCATAACAAGCCATCCCAAAACTTAGTGGCTTAAAGCATTAACT
Organism: Leopardus geoffroyi; assembly: GCF_018350155.1. Taxonomy (NCBI): domain Eukaryota; kingdom Metazoa; phylum Chordata; class Mammalia; order Carnivora; family Felidae; genus Leopardus; species Leopardus geoffroyi. The sequence continues at coordinate 30,709,298 of NC_059336.1, forward strand.
ATTTATTATTTCTCATGGGTCTATAGGTTGGCTGGGCCCAGCTAATCTTAGCTGGGCATGAGTGAGCAGTTGCTGGGTTGACTGGGAGCTGGCTGGTGTGGCATGGCCCGCCAGTAGGCCAGTCCAGGCTTGTTCACATAACAATTGCAGGGGTCCAGGAAAGCAAGTGAAAACATACAAGTCCTCATGAAGTTGTGATTTGGAACTGATACACCGTCACTTCCACCACGGCCTCCTGGCCAAACAAGTCTCAAGGCTAAGCCTTGCTTGAAGGTGTTCGGAAATAGGCTTTGCCCCTTGATGGGAGGCACTACAAAGTCACATTGATGGTAGGGGAGGGAAACGGGGCCATTTTTGCGATCAATCTCCCACACCACCCATTTACAAAAGACAGAAACCTGGGTGACATCACGATGCCTCCTTTCTACTTCTCCGCCATCCACTACATCACCAAGTCAATGTGATTTCGCCTCTAAAGTTCCATCCAACTTCTCCCACTGGCATCACCCATGCCCGAGGAGCCCTAAGTGTCTAACTGGTTTACTCCCATTTGTCTTCACTGTGCTTGGATTTCTTCAAAGTGCAAGGCAGATCAAATCAAGATCATATCACCTTTCCTTGCCCAACCCTTCAAAGACCCTGCATCAGTCAGGTCACAGTTGTAAGCAGCAGAAACAGGCTATGACTAGAGCAGCAGAGGAATCTAATGAAAGGGTATTGATCAGCTCACAGGACACCCGGGCAGCTGGACCCAGAGATCACACAGGCACAAGGAATGGTGACTGGATAGCCAGCACCACCATCAAAACCACACTGTTAGAGCATCTGGGGGTGGGTGTGGGACACCGTGGTCCCCACTATCCCTAGCCCCTAGATGTTGCTGGAAGACTCCATAGTTCCCCTTTCCTCGCATCACTTGCTACAGACTTTAAGACCTGTGTGGAAATGTCGTATTGGCTAAGCCCCTAGTTGTGGAGATGGGAGTGAAAAAAACCTCATTTAAATTTCTGTGCTGATTCAGTCAGTGGGGATTGCTTGTCACAGGCAGGAGGTTCAGATGTTGGACACTCGTTTTTCTCAAACTTTATGGTGCTTAGTGGGCTCCCAAAGCCACCAGGAGCTGGGTGGGTATCTTAGCTGGTATGCGGTGTTCCTGCTTTAATAAGCATCCTTTTAGTTAAAAGTCACAAGTCCCTTTTAGTTTAAGTGATAAAGTGGTGAGGACGGGACCTTGGTTTTTTGCAAAGCCATAAAGAGGAAAAAGTTAGCCTCGTCCTCTGAAGAAAAAGAAATAGGTCAAAAGCTAAAAGTATGACCTAATCCCTCTGTAGTCAGGCAAGAAATAGGAGACAGGCAAATGTTGTGCAAGAGATTCCCCTGGGCTCGGCCAGGAGGAGCCGGCTAGAGGATCCAGTGCAGGAGGCTGGGCCTCAGGACCCATTAGACTCTCACGAACTTTGTCAAGCTGCTATGAAAACTCCCAGGGTCTGGGTCTGCAGGATAGGCTCCCCATTCCTACCCTGAAAAGAGCGAGAGAGGCTGGAAGGGGACAGAAGTAAACTGGACAGGGGACTTAAGGAGTCACTTGTTGGTGCCTCCCCCAGGTCCCTTTACAGGCTTGTGCGCCACCCGCAGCTGTAGTGCACGTTGCCAGCTGCTGGGTCACCCCTGACTTCTAGTGCTTACTAGGCTCTGTGTCCCCACCCCCGGCAGCCCGCAGCCAATGGCTGACTGCTACGTAACAGCCCCTCCCTCTGCCTCCAGGTGAGTCTTGCCGTTGAGGCTTCACTCCAGCCGAAACCACACACTGCCTATAGCCGTGGCGGTGACAGAGGCCCTTCCCACCGTGGATATGAGGGCGGGCGGGGGGGGGGGGGGGGAAGGGGGAGAGGAGGGGGGCAGTTGACAAGCTCCCGGCCCCCCCCTCCCCCCCTTCCCTTGGCCCCTGCTTACGCATCCCAGCTCAGAGGCGGCCTCCTCTCTGCTCCGCGTTCCATTTCCTCCTCCCGGGGCTGGGAGCCAGAGAATGGATGGCAGCACGCCCTTTAGCTCTCTTTTGCCCCCTCGTGGATCTGGTGGGAACTTTGGTGACTCCCGAATCGTTTTTTCCCCCCAGCCTACTTGTGGTTCCAGAAGCGGAACACTGGGACTGTGGAGAGCGGGGGAGGGGTCAGGGTAAACACTTGTAGTTGGCATAATTGAGGGTAGTTTTCCAAGCAAAGGGGTTGGTGGAATTAATGGGGGAATGCATGGTAATTCGACTCAGAAAACGTTGGGATTCATGAGGGCCGGGCATGGAAACTGGGCGAAAGCGCTGGTTAATTCCGTGAGTGACTTCTGTGACCACGTAACACCTCTTTGGATCACAGATTCCTCTTCTGTCAAGGAGGGAGAATCCGACCGGCTCCCGTCAGCTGAGGTCACTGGCGGATTTAGAGTGATTACAGATCTGAGAGAGCTTTGCTGTCTCAAGCCATGTGGATCTCGTTGCCTATGAATTTCCATCATATGTCCATCTTAACTATGCGACTTTGTATGTGACTATTTTTTAATTACATTAAAAATTTTCAATCCAAGTTAGTTAACATACAGTGTAGTCTTGGCTTCAAGAGTAGAACCCAGTGATTCATCTGTTACATTTGACCCCTAGTGCTCATCCCAAAAAGTGCCCTCCTTAATGCCCATCACCCATTTAACCCATCCCCCCCACCGACCTCCCCTCCAAACGTCCTCAGGTTGTTCTCTGTATTTAAGAGTCTCTTATGGTTTGCCTCCCTCTCTGTTCTTGCCTTATTTTTCCTTCCCTTCCTCTATGTGCATCTATTGAGTTTCTCAAATTCTACATGAGTGAAATCATATGATATCTTTCTCTACTGACTTATTTTGCTTAGCATAATACACTCTAGTTCCATCCACGTTGTTGCAAATGGCAAGATTTCATTCTTTTTCATTACCAAGTAGTACTCCATTGTGTGTATGTACCACATCTTCTTTATCCATTCATCAGTTGATGGGCATTTGGGCTCTTTCCATAATTTGGCTATTGTTGATAGGACTGCTACAAATATTGGGGTGCATGTGCCCCTTCAAATCAGCACACCTGTATCCTTTGGATAAATACTTAGTAGTGCAATTGCTGGGTCATAGGGTAGTTCTATTTTTAATTTTTTGAATTAAACCTCCATACTCGTTTCCAGACTGGCTGTACCAGTTTGCATTCCCACCATCAGTGCAAAAGGATTCCCCTTGCTCCACATTCTTGCCAACACCTGTCGTTTCCTAAGTTGTTAATTTTAGCCATTCTGACAGGTGTGAGGTCGTATATCACTGTGGTTTTGATTTGTATTTCCCTGATGATGAGTGATATTGAGAATCTTTTTTTTCAATATTTATTTTATTTTTGAGAGGGAGAGAGAGAGAGAGACGGAGGAAGAGTGAGAGCACAAGTCGGGGAGAGGCAGAGAAAGGAAGACAGAGGATCTGAAGCAGGCTTCATGCTGGCAACAGAGAGTCCAATGTGGGGGTCAAACTCATGAACCATGAGATCATGAGCTGCAGTTGGACCCTTAGCCAACAGAGCCACCCAGCCAGCCACTGGGTTATTTGTTTTTTGGGTGTTGAGTTTGGTAAGTTCTTTATAGATTTTGGATACTAACCCTTTATCTGATATGTCATTTGCAAATATCTTCTCCCCTTCTGTCAGTTGCCTTTTAGGTTTGTTGACTGTTTTCTTCACTGTGCAGAAGCTTTTTATCTTGAGGTCCCAATGGTTCATTTTTGCTTTTATTTCTGTTGCCTCTGGAGACATGTCAAATAAGAAGTTGCCGTGGCTGAGGTCAAAGAAGTTTCTGTCTGTTTTGTCCTGTAGGATTTTGATGGTTTCCTGTCTCACATTTAGGCCTTTGATCTATTTTTAATTTATTTTTGTGTACGGTGCAAGAAAGTGGTCCAGATTCATTCTTCTGCATGTTGCTGTCCAGTTCTCCCAGCACCATTTGCTAAAGAGACTTTTTCCATTGGATGCTCTTTCCTGCTTTGTCAAAGATTAGTTGGCCATATATTTGTGGGTCTATTTCATGGTTCTCTATTCTATTCCATTGATCTATGTGTCCATTTTTGTGCCAATACCATACTGTCTTGATCGATGATTACAGCTTTGTAATACAGGTGAAAGTCCGAGATTGTGATACCCTCCAGCCTTGGTTTCCTTTCTCAACATTACTTTGCTATTCAGGGTCTTTTGTGGTTCCATACAAATTTTAGGATTGTTTGTTTTATTAGCTCTGTGAAGAATGATGGTGTTATTTTGATAGGGATTGCATTGAATGTGTAGACTGCTTTGGGTAGTATTGACATTTTAACTGTATTTGTTCTTCCAATCCATGCGCATAGAATGTTTTTCCATTTCTTTGTGTCTTATTCAGTTTCTTTCATAAGATTTCTATAGTTTTAAGTATATAGATTTTTCACCTCTTTGGTTAGATTTATTCCTAGGTATTTTATGGGTTTTGGTGCAATTGTAAATGGGATCAATTCCTTGATATATCTTTCTGCTGCTTCATCATTGGTATATAGAAATGCAACTGATTTCTGTGCATTGCTTTTATATCCAGTGACTTTGCTGAATTCATGTATCAGCTCTAGCAGTTTTTCGGTGGAGCCTTTTGGGTTTTCCCTGTAGAGTGTCATGTCATCTGCAAAGAGTGAGAATTTGGCTTCTTCCTTGCCGATTGGATGCTTTTTATTTCTTTTGGTTGTCTGATTGCTGAGGCTAGGACTTCCAGTACTATATTGAACAACAGTGGTGAGAGTGGACATCCCTGTCGTGTTCCTGGTCTTAGGGGGAAAGCTCTCAGTTTTTCCCCATCGAGGATGATATTAGTGGTGAGTCTTTCATATATGGCTTTTATGATGTCAAGGTATGTTCCTTCTATCCCTATTTTCTTGAGGGTTTTTTATCAAGAAAGGATGCTGTATTTTGTCAAATGCTTTTTCTGCATGTGTTGAAAGGATCATATGGTTCTTATACTTTCTTTTATTAATGTGATGTATCACATTGATTGATTTGCTAATATTAAACCAGCCCTACAGCCCAGGAATAAATCCCACTTGATCATGGTGTATAATTCTTTTGATATACCGTTGAATTTGATTTGCTAGAATCTTGTTGAGAATTTTTACATCCAAATTCATCAGGGATATTGGCCTGTGATTCTCCTTTTTAGTGGGGTCTTTGTCTGGTTTTGGAATCAAGGTAATTCTGGCTTCACAGAATGAGTTTGGAAGTTTTCCTTCCATTGGTATTTTTTGGAACAGTTTGAGGAGAATAGGTATTAACTCTTCTTTAAATGTCTGGTAGAATTCCCCTGGGAAGTCATCTGGCCCAGGACTCTTATTTGTTGGAAGGTTTTTTTTAAAACATTTATTTATTTATTTTGACAGAGAGAGGAGAGAGAGAATCTCAAGCAGGCTTCATGCTCAGCACAGAGCCTGACGTGGGGCTCATGATTGCGAGATCACGACCTGAGCCAATGTGAAGAGTCAGATGTTTAACTGACTGAGCCACCCAGGCACCCCTGTTGGAAGATTTTTGATAACTAATTTCTTTTCTGGTTATGGGCCTGTTCAAATGTTCTATTTCTTCCTGTTTGAGTTTTGCTACTATGTGAGGGTCTAGGAATTTGTCCATTTCTTCCATATTGTCCAGTTTGTTGGCATATAATTTTTCATAGTATTCTTTTATAATTGTTTGTATCTCTGTGATGTTGGTCATGATCTCTCTTCTTTCATTTGTGATTTTATCTATTTGGGTCCTCTCTCTTCTTTTCGAGAAGTCTGGCTAGGGGTTTATCAATTTTGTTTATTCTTTCAAAAAACCAGCTCTTAGTTTCATTGATCCATTCTACTATTTTTTTTTTATTCTGTATCATTTATATCTGCTCTAATATTTATTATTTCCCTTCTGCTGGCTTTGGGCTTTATTTGCTTTTCCTTTTCTAGCTCCTTAAAGTGTAAAGTTAGGTTGTGGATTTGGGACGTTTCTTGTTTCTTGAGATAGGCCTGAATTGCAGTATATTTTCCTCTTAGGACTGCCTTTGTTGTTTTCCAGAGTGTTTGGACTGTTGTGTTTTCATTTTCATTTGCTTCCATGTATTTTTTAATTTCTTCTTTAATTTCCTGGTTAGGCCATTCATTCTTTAGTAGGGTGTTCTTTAACCACCACGTATTTTCCAAATTTTTTCTTGCAGTTGATTTCAAGTTTCATAGCATTGTGATCTGAAAATATGCATGGTATGGTCTCAATCTTTTTGTACCTGTTGAAAGCTGATTTCTGACTCAATATATGATCTATTCAGGAGAATGTTCTATGTGTACTCGAGAAGAATGTGTATTTTGCTGTTTTAGGATGGAATGTTCTGAATATATCTGTTAAGTCCATGTGGTCCAATGTTTCATTCAGAGCCTTTGTTTCCTTGTTGGTTTCCTGCTTAGATGATCTGTCCATTGTTGTAAGTGGGATGTTGAAGTCCCCTACTCTTATGGTATTATTATCAATGAGTTTCTTTATGTTTGTGATTAATTGATTTATATATTCGGGTTCTTTCACTTTCAGGGCATAAATATTTATAAATGTTAGATCTTCTTGGTAGATAGACCCTTAATTATGATATAATGACCTTCTTCATCTCTTGTTACAGACTTTATTTTAAAATCTAGATTGTCTGGGGGGCGCCTGGGTGGCTCAGTCGGTTGAGCGTCTGACTTCAGCCAGGTCACGATCTCGCGGTCCGTGAGTTCGAGCCCCGTGTCGGGTTCTGGGCTGATGGCTCAGAGCCTGGAGCCTGCTTCCAATTCTGTATCTCCCTCTCTCTCTGCCCCTCCCCCGTTCATGCTCTGTCTCTCTCTGTCTCAAAAATAAATAAATGTTAAAAAAAATAAAAAAAATAAAATCTAGATTGTCTGATATAAATATGGCTACTCTGGCTTTCTTTTGGTGACCATTAGCATGATAAATGGTCTCCATCCCATCACTTTCAATCTGCAGGTGTCCTCGGGCCTAAAATGAGTCTCTTGTAGGCAGCATATAGATGGATCTTGTTTTTTTTAGTCATTCTGATACTCCATGTCTTTTGATTAGGGCATTTAGTCCATTTGCATTCAGAGTGATTATTGAAAGATATGAATTTTTTTAAATTTTTTTTTCAACGTTTATTTATTTTTTGGGGGACAGAGAGAGACAGAGCATGAACGGGGGAGGGGCAGAGAGAGAGGGAGACACAGAATGGGAAACAGGCTCCAGGCTCTGAGCCATCAGCCCAGAGCCCGACGCGGGGCTCGAACTCACGGACCGCGAGATCGTGACCTGGCTGAAGTCGGACGCTTAACCGACTGCGCCACCCAGGCGCCCCTGAAAGATATGAATTTAATGTCTTTGTGTTATCCATAGAGTCTATGTTTATGGTGATGTTCTTTGGTCCTTTTTAGTCTTTGCTGCTTTCCACTCAAAAAGTCCCCCTTAGAATTTCTTATAGGGTGGTTTAGTGGTCACAAACTCCTTTTTTTTTTGTTTGTTTGTCTTGGAAAGTCTTTATCTCTCCTTCTATTCTGAATGACAGCCTTGCTGGATGAAGGATTCTTGGCTGCATATTTTTCCTATACAACACATTAAATATTTCCTGCCACTCCCTTCGGGCCTGCCAAGTTTCAGTGGGCAGGTCTGCTACTACCTTTATGTGTCTACCCTTGGAGGTTAAGGACCTTTTTGCCCCTAGCTGCTTTTAGAATTCTCTGTCTTTGTATTTTGCAAGTTTCATTATGATATGTCATGGTGTTGACCTGTTTTTGTTGATTTTGAAGGGAGTTCTCTGTGCCTCTTGAACTTGGATGTCTGTTTCCTTTCCCAGGTTAGGGAAGTTTTCAGCAATAATTTGTTCAAAGAAACCTTCTGCCCCTTTTTCTTGCTCCTCCTCATCTGGGACTCCTATGATATGGATATTGTTTCATTTCATGGAATCACTTAGTTCTCTAATTCTCCCCTCATGATCTAGTAATTTTCTTCACCTTTTTTCAGCTTCATTATTTTCTATAATTTTATCTTCTATTTCACCTATTCTCTCCTCTGCTTCTTCAATCCTTGCTGTCACTGTATCTAGTTTATTTTGCATCTCAGCTATAGCATTTTTAAAATTCATCTTGAAGAATTCTGAGGTCTTTGATCTCTGCAGCAAGGGTTTCTCTGGTGTCTTCTAAGCTTTTTTCAAGCCCAGCTATTAGTCTTATGACTGTTGTTCTAAATTCTTGTTCAGATGTATTGTTTCTATCTGTTTTGGGCAAGTCTCTGGCTGTGATTTCTTCTTGATCTTTCATTTGGAGAGAATTCCTCCATCTTGTCATTTTGGCTAAGTTTCTGTCTTTTGAATATTTTAAGAGTGTGTTATGTGTCCTGCACCTGAGAGTACTACTGTATTAAAAAGGAGTCATACACCGTCCGGGGCCTGGCACTCCAGGAAGTGTTTCTGGTATGATGTGTGCACTCTGCTGTTGCATTTTGGCTGCTCTAACCACTAGTCAGTCCTCTGCAGAGCTCCTCCTTACTTGCAGTGTGGAGTGTTTGGAGCTTTAATTAGGTGTGCTTTGATTTGTTTGTTGAAGTAACCCTGGGGGGAAGAAAGCAGTGGGTGGGTGGGTGGGGGAACCTGATCCCATAAAGAGAAAAAAAGGAAAGGGGAGAAAAGAAAACCAAATAGAGAAACAAAAAACTATAAGGCTGATTCCAAGAAAAGAGAAAGGAAAAGAAAGAAAAAAAAAAAAGAAGAAAAGAGGAAAGAAGGAAAAAGAATAAAAAAGCCTGATCAAAAAATAAAAAGAATATATAATAAGAAATGACAAAAAAAAACAAATCAGGCACTATGAGCCTGATTCCAGAAGAAAAAAAGTGAGGGTGGAAAAAAAGAAAGAAAGAAAGAAAGAAAGAAAGAAGAAGAAAGAAAAATAGAAAGAGAAAGAAAAGGAAAGAAAAGAAAAAGAGTTGTCTGTTGGTGCCTGGGGTGGTGGCTGTGCTGGTCTGGAGGAGAGGCAGGCTACATTGGGTCAGTCAGTCTTGCTCCAGTAAATAATCAGTTGCCAGGCACAGAGGGGCGGGTTTTGGTGTAAGCATGTTCTGCCTCCACTGGGGGCCACTGTGCTGCTCTCTGAAGTCCCACCATGTTGGTGTTGGGGGGAAAATGGTGTCACTCCAATCCCTTCTCCCTGGACCAGAAATCTCAGCCCAGGCTGTTCAGGCAGCCCTCACAGAATAAGCGTGGGAAGTCAGCTTGACCTGTGCCACTGTTCTCCTGAGTCTTCCCCTTGGCGCTGGGCTGGGATTCAAAGCCCCAAGTCTTAAAGGACCCAGCATAGCATGACTCTGCTCCCCTGCTCCAGGGTGGAGCCTTTCCACCCTGCTAATGAAAGGCCTTTGGCTGGCACGCAGGCTCTTTTGTCCTTGAGGAGGCAATACATCCTCTTCCTAAACTACTCTAGGATGGGGACTGTTCTCTACCAGGGCTGCCCTGAGATCCGCTACACCACACTATGCAATTCAGGGACAGCTCCCTCCTCCCCAGGAGTGCACACCATGGCTCCACTCTGGAGAAAGTCATGCACTTCCAAAACCTGGGAGTTTTAGCTTCAAAGGTTGTTTGCAAAAAATGAGCCGGGATACTCAGTACTTCTCGTTCTCCACTCTGTGGTCCAGAGAGGTTTTCCTCGTGTGCTAACTCAATGCTGCACTTGCACAATTCCTCTCTCTTTCTCTCCCTTTTGTCTCCCCACAGAAAGGGTTCCCTCTCCTCCCTACCTCCACCATTTTATCTCCCTCAACTCACATACACGCACCTTGCTCCTGCCAAGCCGTCTCCCTCCAACTATGGAGATCCTTCCGCTGCTCCACAGATCTATTTCCTGGGTGTTCTAAGTGATCTGACCTCAATACAGCTGTGTTTGAGGGACAAGGAAAATTCAGGTCCCTCTACTTCTCTGCCATCTTAACTCTCATCTTGTGGCTATTTTATTTCTTCAACCTCTTCCTACTGGTCTTCAAGCTTCCGCATTGCAAATGGCAACTAGAATTCTCTTACTCAACGCCATTTGGCTATGACACTAAAAAGCCTTCAAGACTTTCTCATTGCACCTCAAGTCCCATCTGTGTTCTGTGCTCCCCCCGCCCCAACCCTGTGTGCCCTGGAGCTCATCTATTTCTCCAGCTTCACCCTTATACTCTCTTCTTTGCTTTCTCTTGTTCCACGCCTGCCTTCAGTTCTTTCACCAGCCAAGCTCTTTTCCATCTCAGGGTGTTTTCACCTGCTATTCCCTCTGCCTGGAAAGTCCTTTTCTTTTTTTCCTTTCTTTCTTTAATTTTTTAAAATGTTCATTTTTGAGAGAGAGATAGAGCATGAGCAGGGGAGGAGCAGAGAGGAGGGTACAGAAGAGCCAAAGCAGGCTCTGTGCTGACAGCAGTGAACCTGATGTGGGGCTCGAACTCACAAAACAGGAGATCATGACCTGAGCCAAAGTCAGCTGCTTCACTAACTGCCTGAGCCACCCAGGTGGCCTGTATCTTTCTTTCTGTGTGTGGTCAGCTCCTTTTTGGTTCCTTATAGCTCAATTTAGCTATCATATCACAAAAGGAGCCTTCCCTGGCTATACCCAGTTTCCCTTTATTTGTTAATTTGTTTTCATAGTAATTACCACAGTCTTACATTATCTTGTTTATGTATTAACTCTCCCCCCCCTCCTTTAAAATGTGTCTTTCTTTCTTTTGATAAAAAAAAATTTTAATGTTTATTTTTGACAGAGAGACAGAGCATGAGTGGGGAAGGGGCAGAGAGAGAGGGAGACAGAATCTGAAGCAGGCTCCAGGCTCCGAGCTGTCAGCACAGAGCCCAACACAGGGCTCGAATTCACAGACCGCAAGATCATGACCTGAGCCGAAGTCAGACGCTCAACCAACTAAACCACCCAGGCGCCCCTAAATGTGTCTTTCTACCTCAAGGGCGTTATTAATCCCCGATGCCTAAAATAGTAGCTACTATTCTTCTAACATCAGTTAGGAATATATTTGGCTGCAAGTAACAACAACAACAAACTATGACAAACCATGAACTTCACAAATTTTAGCCACCTAAGAAGAAATCCAAAGGTAAGCCAATTGCTGGTATTGTTCCAGTGACCCCAAATACCGTTAGGTACCCAGGCTCTTCCCATATTTCTGCTTCATTATCCTTAGCACGTTGATGTTTCTCCCCTCATTTATTACCTCATGGTCACAAGATGGCTACTCCAGATGCAGGCGTCACATCCACAAGTAAGCTAGGGAGACACAAAGAAGGATAAGTACTAATCATGTCTCCTTTTGTGTGAGCAAAAGCTTTCCTGGGACTCCCTGAGCAGATTTCCCTTCACATCTCTTTACCCATAACTGGGTCCAGCTTCCCTCGAAGCTAGAAAAACAGGAAACATATGATGGTTAATTTTATGTGTCCACTTGACTGGGCCATGGGGTGCCCAGATATTTGGTCAAACATTCTAGGTGCTTCTGTGAGGTTTTTTAGGGATGAGATTAACATTTCATCCCAAATGTTGACTCAACGGAGCACATTGCCCTCCCTAATGTAGGCTTCACTCAATAAGTTGAAGATCTGAGTGGAACAGAAAGGCTGACTCTTGCCCAAATAAAAGAAAGTTCTTCCTAGATGACTGCTTTCAAACTGGGACATTGACTTTTTTCTTGCTTTCAGGTTTGAACTGAAACATCGGCTCTTGTTGGGTCTGGAGGCTGCCAGCTTTTGGAATGAAACCACACTGTCAGCAATCCTGGTTATCAGGCCTTTGGACTTGGACTGGAACAAAATCATCGGCTCTCCTGGGTCTCCAGCTTGCCAACTCACTGCAGATCTTGGGACTTACCTTCTTCCATAATCACATGAGCCAATTCCTTGCAATCAATTGCTCAGTCTTATTGGTTCTGTTTCTATGGAGAACCCTGACTAATACAGAATGATATTGTTATGATTGGTTCAAAGGGCTGTACAACAGAAATATAATGTGAGTCATTTGTGTAATTCAAAGTCTTCTAGTAGCCACATTAAAAACGTGAAGAGGTGAAATCACTTGTAATAATATATTTAACCCAAGCTATTCAAAACATTTATCACTGTGACATGAAATCAACATACAGACGAATAATGAGATGTTTTACAATTTGAGCCACTAAATCTTTGAAATCTGTGGTGCATTTTATACTTATAACAAATCTCCATTCAGATCAGCCACATTTCAAGTACCCAATAGCTGCATGTGCATAGGGTCTACCATATTGGCCCATGTAGGTTTAGATCATCAAGGCACATTACTCATATGCAGAATATATAAGGAACTCTTAAAACTCAATGATAAGAAAACCAACAGCTCAACAAAATATGGGCAAAGATTTGAACTGATACTTCATCAAAGAAGAGATACAAATAGCAAATAAATGCTCAAAAAGTTGCACTCATTCATTCAACCTAGCTCGTCATTAAGGAAATGTAAATTAAACCACAATGAAATCTTACTATACACCTACTAGAATAACTGAAATAAAAAGAAAGACCATAACGAGTGTTGTTGAGGGCAAAGGTCAACTGGAACTCTCACACAGTACCGTTGGGCATGAAAATGGTAAAACCATTTTGAAAAAGAGTTTGGCATTCCTTAAAAAGCTAAACACACACCGATCATATGACCAAGCCATTTGCATTCACCCAACAGAAATATAATGTTCCTACAAAGATCTATATGTGAATGTTTATAGATAACATTTGACCAAAGATAGTATTACCACGGATAATAATGTTTGACCAAATATCTGGGTACCCCACGGCCCAGTCAAGTGGACACATAAAATTATTTTATTATTTGTAAATAATAAAAATTGTAAACAAACCAAACGTCCATCAGCAGATGAATGGGATACAAAGGAACACTTCAGGAATAAAAATAAATTATTGACACCTGTAACAGTATAGATGAATTGCAAAATAATTATGGTGAGTGAAAGAAGTCATATTAAGAAGGGCATTTTAGGTGGGTTCCGAGGTGGTACAGCCATGTTAGGTGGAGAAGGAGGTAATGTGTTTTGAAGAAATAGCTTTCGGTCTGTGTCATAGAAGGGCCATGGTATCTTTTCCCTTGACGCCTCAGAGGGTTTAGCTGAGCCATCTGCTTTTAGAAGTGGGAACCTCAGCAGGCCGCATGATGACTGCTCTCGTCCACATGAGGGCATCAGTCACACACCCAACGGTCACGGAGAAAGAGTCATTCCTCTGAGCCTAGCGTCAGTCATGGCTTATGCTGAAACACGATGCCATGAGACACAAAGATAGGTTCGTGACCCAAGGCCACGTTAAGGAGGGCTCCAATCCCATACTCCGGTTCCTAAATGCCAACTATTGAAAATTCCAACTTTGGCTGGAAAAATCTATTATTGAAGCTCAGTAGGACTCAGCAAATGCAGCACAAAGCAGCAAAGCTCAAAACACGAGGAGGGAGCAGAACCAGTTAATAAGCTAAGGCAAGAGAAGCCAGACCGCCAGTGGTTGTGGTCATTATCTAGACCCACTTGGTATGCCAGTTGTTGGTGACAACACATGTTGAAGTATTGCGGGATGGTGTGTCATGATGTGTGCAACTGGCTTTGAAAAACTTCATCCCGAAGGTAGTGGGGAGCCATTGAGAGCTTTAGGCAGAGGCGGGACAACATTGATTTGAGCCAGAGAAAAATCACTGGGATATACTGCAGTGGGGAGGAAAGGACGGAAGTGGGAGGAGCGTGTCAAGGTGATGAGTCTTAGGTGACCATCTTTTTTTTTTTTTTTTCTTTTAATTTGTTATGTTTTAGAGAGAGGGAGAGAATGTATGCAAGTGGGGAGAGAGGGTCAGAGGGAGAGAGAGAGAGAACCCTAAGCAGGCTCCATGCTCTGCGTGGATCCCAACATGGGGTTCGATCCCCGGACTCCGGGATCACCATCTGATCCAAAACCAAAAGAGTCGGACGCTCAACCGACTGAGCCACGCAGGCGGCCCTAGGTGACCATTTTAATAGTCCAATGAGAGTTGCAAAAATTCTCAATCTGTGGTTGGGCGGGGAGGGGGAGGGGATGAGGACAAGGGAAAAAAAGAACATGGTTTGGAGCCAGATAACTTGAACTCAGGTAGTTGTTGGCACATCAATTAACCTCCATGTGCCTCGGTTTCCTCACCTGTAAAATGAAAGTGCATTTCGTCTGCAAGAACTTCCATAACAAAGTATCATAAGCTGGTTGGCTTAAACAACAGAAATTTACTTTCCCACACGTCTGGGTCTGGGATCAAGGTTTTGCTGGGCTTGGTTTCTTCCCAGGCCTCTGCTTGGCTTGTAGGAGGTTTTCCCTCCGTATGCGAGTGTGTTCAAATTTCCTCCTCTTCTAAGAACACCAGTCATATTGGATCAGGACCTACCCAAATGGCCTCATTTTAACTTAATTATGTCTTTAAAGACATATCTCCAAATGCAGCCACATTCTCAGGTACTGGCAGTTAGGACATCAAATATGAATTTTTTGGCTACAAGTCAGCCCATACAGGAGGCTAATGAGAGGATTTGTGAAAATTAAGTGAATTAGGGCACATAAAGTACTTACAGCAGTGACCAAAAATGTTTTTCTGTTATTAAATATGACATAGGGAAAGGAGGCAGCCATTTCACAGGGGCCCCAAAGCTACTGCCTCCTCCAGAAGTAGTCCTGACTGTTCTCTGAGCCCAGCACCCTCAGAAGCCCTCCCACCAGCTTCTGGTCTCTTCCATCTGAGGTCATGGCTGTTAAAGGTCAGGATCCTCTTTAGCCCCCTTCTCTCCGGAGGAAAGCTTGATCAGGTGATCGCTTGGAAACAACTAAGGCTGTGGTTCTCAAACTGTGGTCTCCAGACCGTCAACCTCACCTGGAACTTGCTAGGAGGGCAAAGGAATCAATTCTGCTGGACTACCACATGGGGACAGCACAGGACCACTGGTAAGCACGGGCTATGTAAAGCATCCACAAATGCAAAAGCCTTTCTTTGCCCTTTCTGCCTCCAGTCTGGCCCCAAACCCCTCTGTTCTCCCCCCACAGCTTGAGGGACCTCTTGAGACCCTATACTCCATTGTGTTACTGGCTCAGAAATCTTCAGCGGCAAGAAAGGCCATCTCCAGCAGTATCTCCTTTCTCCTGCATCTTTCGGGTTTGTGAATTTCTGTTTGTACCTTCCCTGGGGTCAGACTGACCTGGATTTGAATTTCAGCTCTGGCATTTACCGTCGGGGTGTGACTTAGGCAAAAAACATCATTCTGAGGCTCTGCTTCCTCATCCCTGAAAATGGGGGCAATTAATAAGACTCCTGGGGTGTTAGGAGAGAGTGCTTGTTGATAAAGGGATCTTAGCCTAGGGTCTCGCAGACAGTGGGTACTTCATAGGCAGCAACCCCGTCTCCCCTTCTGCATTGCCAGGCAGGACACGCAGTCAGGGTGCACAGGCCCACATTGATGCCATACGCATGCATGCTGTGGAGCCCCCCCCTGCCCAATGTTTTCACTTCCAGCTGCTGGTACCCGCATCTCTCTCCCCGGGGCTTCCTCTGGCTGCTGGCATCCACTCTGCCTAGAGCTCTGCACAGTGGGGATAAATAGTACCTATCTCATGGCACTGCTTGAAGGGCCTGGTTAGTGCCCCTTAGAATAGGTCCTCAGACTGTTGCTGTTGGGGTGACCTCGCCCTTGCCCTTCTCTTGCCTGTCTCTGTGACATCCCCCCCCCCCCCCCCCCCCCGCCCAGGAGTGGCAATATCAGAATATCAGGCAGTGGACAAAGGTTGGGGGATACCTGCAGGGGCCTGGCTCACTGATGGCTCCCTGCTCTACCGCTTCTGACCTCCCGCCCTTGGGCCACTCAGGCTGGCTGGGGCTCACCCCCCTCGCAGATACCTAAGATGCCCCAATTGGTGTCATAGGATGTAAGAGGACACCGGACGCCGGGCACTGCCAGATAACCCTGGCACCTTGGCAGGGGCAGCTGGTGCTGTGTGGGCTCTCTGAACCCGGACCTTCTTAGGCTGGGGACCTGGAGGTGACACAGCCCCTCAGCCTGCAGCCTGCCAGGGCCAGGGACCTAGGCCTTATCCAACGGTCTCGTCACCAGGACCCCCCTGGTTTCTGTGGCTGCCTCCTGGGGGTGGTTTGTGCTTGGCCTTCACTTTCTGTGTGAGGCTAGTCCTGCCCCTGGAAGTGAAGGCTTTCATCTACAGGACTTGGTGTAAGGGCCTCCACAAGCACACTCCCCAGCCCCCAGCACGAGTCCCTCCCCCCTTGTGGCTGTCGCTGTCGCACTGTGTGTGCAGGAAGTCAAGGGCAGAGCCTTGCCGCCTCGAGGTACGCTTTGCAAAAGTTAGCAGACTATAGTCAGGACCAGCTACACAATTTACGGAGCCCCGTGCAACATGAAAATGCAGTTTTTCCTGTTCAAAAATCAGGAAGAGTTTCCAGACAGGGACAACGGAGCAGTAAGCCAAGTGGGGGGAGGGGGGGCTGCGTGACGGCACAGGGGGCAGGCGCCTGAAGCCGGCTCTGACTGCGACCCTTATCTCTCAGTGCGACCGAGTTTGTCAGAACTTTCCTTGCACCCTGGAGCGCTCGGGAAGGACGCAAGGGCACAGGGTTGAAATGGGCCCCTTCCCCAGCTTAGGACATCTGTTATCTCAGAGATGCTTCGAGCCGGTGTTCTCTGCGCAGCTGGCCTTTCTCGCAGGCTGGCCCCCAGGTTCCTGGGGTCATGGCAGCCTGTGGGGCCTTTGCTGCCTCTGACCTGCCGTGTTCACTGTGTCTGCTCTGGGGTGTGGGGTGGATCCCTTGAGGCCCCTTTCCTTTTCTGCAGCTAATCATCAGACCTTTGGATTTAGGTCTGAGCAGCCCTTGGGGAGCCCCCAGACATATTCCTGGTGCACAGGGTGCTCTAGGCTCTCCCTAGGCCCACCCCTCCCAGCTCGTCCCCCCAGCTCTGTGTCCCAGGGGGCTGGGCTGGGTGGCTGCCCCGGTGGGCTGCCTGCACCCTGCTTCTGGTTGAGTGTCACCAATGGGAGCAGGAGCCAGAAACTGGAGGAAGTGAGGAATGGGCGGGGGGGGGGGGGGAGGCATTTATTCCACCAGCTTCCCCCACCCGGAAACTCCCACCCCCTGTCTGGGTCCCTGTGCCAGGTCACAGCTCCTGTCAGGCAGCTTCCTCCATATTGCCCTCCCTGTCTCTAGGGTCTGATTCTCCTGGCTAACAGCTCCTTCCCCTTGGCTCGCCAGCCCCAGCCAGTGATGGAGTCCAGTTGTCATTACTATTTTTTTCCCCTGAGATGTCCTGATACCCTGCCCAAGCCTCTGTAAATAGGCCCTTTATCAAACTCTCCCAGAATTACCGCGATTTGAATTTGCATCTATTTCCTTCTGGGACCCTGGCTGGTACAAGGATCTCTGTTCTCTGTTGCACTCCCAAGTCTATGTTTGTAGCTCCCAGTCCCTAGGGATAGCGGGGTCAGGGACTGAATGTCCAAGAACTCAGGCCGGGGTCTACCGCCTGGCTTCTTGGAGAGGTGGGAACCTTCCCTCATGTTTTCCCGAAGATGTCTGCCAGAGCTCCCATCTTCAGCTAATTGGGAACCAGGGACCTAGAAGTTGTGTCTTCTCCTTCTTCAGTTTCAGGGCCTGATGGAGGCAAGTTGGTTCCCTCAATTGCACCCTACCCCCAGAGAGATCCCTTCTGATCAGGCGACCAGGTACTCAGACAAGTAGAGACTCAGATAACTAGACAACCAGGTGACTGGACAGCCAGGCGTGCAGATGTGTAGACATCAACACCTGCTGAATGTCTAGCTGCTGGGTCTGCAGCTCTACGGCCCCTACTCTCCCTTCCTTTGGGGAGCCTCTCTTCTCCTCCTGTCAGCCCCCTGGTTTACCTTTGACCTAAACCAATCAGCCAATCAGGCTTCACCAAACTGATCCCAGGACCTTCTAACCAGGAAGAGGTTCTCTCTTGTGGGACCGCCGAGAGGTCTGGAGGGGCCAACCAGGAAGAAGGCAGCACTGAGAGGCAGACATTGTTTGAGTCCTGATTAAGCCATTCCTGAAGCTAGTTACCCTGGAACCTTTCAGTTATGTGAACCACTGAATTCCCTTTTTGCTTAAAGCCAGTTTATGTGGAGTGCAATAGGAAGAAATCTGTGTATTTGGTCTTTGTCTCTGTTTCTGGCCCAGAGCTCCTCAAAACGCTTGTAATTTCTTAGGTGATAGGACTGTCTTTTGTCATTCCTAATAAGTCCTTTGGATCATACGCGAGTTTATGCCAATGAGGTGATTTAGGGTGGGGTCCCTATGTAGCCTCTGGTCGGAGCCGGGAGGGACCCTTCCCCAACTCCTATGAACCTCTTCATCTGGTTGCTAATCTGTATCCTTTATATTAACCTGGTAATGTAAGTGTGAGTAAATATTTCCCCGAGTTTGTGAGCCATTCAACAAATTACTGGAGGTGAGGAGGGGGTTGTGGGGACCGGTTTTACAGCCAGTCAGTCAGAAGTCTGGGTGGTCTGGACTTGGGATTGGCATTTGAAGTGAGGAGCAGTCTAATTTCCCCTAGCTTTATTGGGATGTAATTGACATATAACATTGTTTGAGTTCAAGGGGCATACGCCGTGTTGATCTGATATACTTACGCCGTGTTGATCTTACTTACATGTAGCAAAATGATTATTACCACAGTTGGCTAGCACTCCCATCTTGCCACGTAATGATCATTTCTTTCTTTTTCTGTGATGAGGACATTTAAGATTTACTTTCTCGGCAACATAAGTGAGATCACACAGTATTTGCTTTTCTTTGTCCGGCTTATGTCACTCAGCAGAAGGCCCTCAAGTTTCATCCAAGTCCCTGCAAATGGCAGAATTTCCATCTTTCTCATGGCTGAGTAATCTTTCATTTTACGCACACACCACACCTTCTTTATCCACTCATCTGTTGACAAGACACTTCTGCCGTTTCCTTATCTTGGCTATTGTGAATAATGCTGCAGTGAAATCAGGGTGCAGATATCTCCTCAAGATCCTATTTTCATTTCCTTTGGATACATCTCCAGAAGTGGGATTGCCAGATCAGAGGATAGTTCCATTTTTAATTTTGGGGGGAGCCTTCATCCTGTTTTCCACAGTGGCTGGAGTGATTTTACATTCCGAAGCTGGGGGTAGTTTTAACCTGTGGGGTCTGATACTTTCGGGTAGATAGTGTCGGAACTGAGCTAAACGGTAGGGTGGTCGGTGGCCACCGGAGAAATGGGATTGCACGGCTGTGGGAAGACTCCCCCACCTCTGGTGTCTGAAATGTTCTGGGTCTCCCAGACCCTGTGAAGGGAAGGGTCCTGGCTGGGGTAGGAGCCACTGAGCCTCTCCTCCACTGGCCTACCATTGAGTGGGAGGGGGATCAGGACAGAGTTGTACACACAGGAGGCCTCTCTCTGCTTGTAAGAGTCTCTCAGGAAGCCTGGGTTCAACCCTGGGTTTGTTTTTAGTGATCTGGGTCGGTGGACATGTCCCTCCTGCTCTCGGGCCCTGGCTTCTCACGGGGCGCCGCGGGGAGACCTTCTTGCCCTGCTTTGCCAGTGGGTTTGACCCATTGTGAGCATCATTCCCCGGAAGCTGCTGGCTGGGTGTGAAGGCCGGGAGCAGAGCCCACCCAAATCTGGCTCTCAGAGCCCAAGTCCTTGTGGCCTCCAAGAGGGGAGCCAGGGCTCTCCTCCCCCCATTCTTCATTCAGAAAGCTCAGGCTCCCAGCCAGGGTAACAGCCTCATGCGTGGGGCTAAGCCTTCTGTGCTCTGGCTCCTCCCTCCTTCTCTTTGTTCTTTCCCCAAACCCTGCCCCAAATTGGTGTGCAGGGAGCCGAGCACATGACGTTAATGACCGTTTTATCAGGAAAGCCCATCTGCAGTCATAACTCAGCCTTCAGTCGCTGGGACTTGCTTGCCCCAAATGTTTAGAGCTGTGGTTCTCAAAGTAGAGACTTCAGACCAGCCGTGTGAGCGTCGCCGGGGAACTTGTTAGAAATGCACATTCTTGGGCCCCATGCCCGACCCCGGGGTAGGACCCAGCAAGTGTGTTTGCAGGGGTCCCCCAGGGGATCCTCACTCAAGTGTGAAAGCCACTTGGAGCTGCTGTGGGAACAGCATGGGGCTGTTGCTAGGACAGAAGGTGCAGAAGGGGACGATCTGGTACCCACCTAGATCTCCTGTAGCCTCAGATGCCCCAATGCCCTGGCTCCTGTGAGTGAGTGTTGGCTGCTAACAGCCTCCAGCTGACCCTTCTCTTCAGCATTGCCCTCTGCAGAACCTGTGTGCCCAGAAACGCCTGAGAGGTCAGGTGCACACCTGCCTCCCCCACCCCCACCAGTAGGCCACAGCCAATGACTGATGGCTGGGGTGCAACAGGCTGGCCCCTGTCTCAAGGTGGGACATTCTCGTGTGAATTACTCTCTAGATCCCCTCCTGTGAATTAGGTCAAGGCTTTAACTGCTAGACTTTAACTGCTCCAAAATGCTGCTTACCCCAAATGCCTAGAGTTGTTGGTGCAACAGGTATGAATTAACGCACAACACCCTGATGTGAAAAGAAAATGCCGCTTGGCTTGCTTTGGGAAAATAAAAATAAACCTGGCTCTGAGGCCCTGCCTACCAAGATGACCACGCTTGGTGACTGTCCTCTGCAAGCTGGTTTGAAGTCAGCCAGGAGAGCCTTCTGTAGCCCAAGATGCTGGGGAGGCCCCTGGATCTCAGGTGCTGGTGACCACCACTGTGGTGGGGCCATTTTCTTCTTGGCCTCAAAGAATCAGCTTGTCTATTCTTGGTGAAGACAACAGAGGGACATGTTTCACAGGGGGAAAAAAAACCCTTTCAACTATTCTCCTCCCCAGCTGCCCTTCCTGAGAGGGGAAAGAGAAAAGTGTCTACTTCTTGTGTTCAGCGAAAGAAGAAAACAAAAACAAAAGCAAAACAAAGACAAGGCATGAATTAATTTCCCCAGTAGTTCCTGGCAGGTATCAGAGCAGATGGCAAGTTGTGTGTGTGTGTGTGTGTGTGCCTGCGCGTGCAGGGGGTGTTATTTGCATATGTGGACTTAGAGGTATGTTTACATATGTGAGCTTGGGGCTTGGGTTCCATTACAGAGAGATAGTAACCAAGGCCAAAGGCCCCATCACCCCTCCCTCCACCACCCTCCCAGAAGGTGTCAGTCTCTCCCTCAGTGTCAGCTTTCTGCCCCAGGCCTGATGTGCTTCTCACCTGCTACCCTTTTGGAGCCCACTGGGAGCATAACAGGTGTTGCTGGACAGGACAGTAGGACGACCTGTCTGAGCTCCAGCCACCTCTTTGTTTTGGCACTTCAGGGATTTAAAATTCTAGGTTGGGAGCAAAGACATCAAAACCTCGGTAATTTTGGCCCCAAGTCTGTCCAGAGGTGTGTGTGTGTGGGGGGGGGGCGTGGTGTGAGGGGCAAGGGGAATCTAGGTAAATAAAAATATAAAAAGACCGGACAGAAATATAGTAAAACATTTACAGCATCTTTATTCCCTGGGATCTGTGATTATGGGTGATGTCTATTTATGTCTTTGTTTTTATTTACATTTTTGAAACTTTCTAAAACCAACATGAATTATGTATACAACAATGAAAAATGAAACCATGAGAATAATTATAACCCCCACCCCGCGTTTATTCCTTGAGTGCCAGCTTCCTTTCCTACCCTCATTATAAAAGGAAAGCTTTTATTTCCTCAACTTTGTATTATGAAAACTTCTCAGCACACAGAAAGAAATGGAAAGAACAGTACAAAAAACACCCGTACATTATACAACATACCCCACCACCCAGGCTCAAAAGTGGTGATACTGTTTTGTCTTTGCTTAACCTATACATATGTACTTTTGTTTTTTCCCAAGGCATTTGAACGTAAATTGTGATACATTTCACGTCTAAACACATCTGAATAAATCATGTAAGTATAAAGATTCTAAAGACTTCAGGTGCCATTTTCTTGTGGAATGTCCTACAATCTGGTTCAGTGACAGTCAGCCCTCCCTCCCTAGGTCATTTGCCTCCGCGGGATGTTTCTCTGGATTGCTTCCCCTGTCCAGATCAGCTGCAGATTCAGAGTTTGTTGCAAGCCCCACCTCCTCCACGAAGCCTTCCCTGACATTATCAAATAATATCCTGTTTTGTTACTCAACTCTTCATTCAACATTTCACGAGTAGAACAGCTCAGACCAAGACCCAGTCCTGTTCTCTGGAAGCCTGCAGTCCAAGTGTTTGTCAGGAAACAAGACAATTAGGCAGATGGCCGTGGGTGCTGTGGGAGGCACTAGGACTTGGTGCTGGCCGTGGTAGAGGAGGGGAGCCTCCCTGAGGCTGGGGGTGGTCAGGGAGGGTATTTCAGAGTGGCAGAGGCAGCAGGATTGGTGGAAGGCGCCCTGGTTAGATTTTCATGTTAGAGCAATTTCTCTGCCCAGCTATTCAAAAATGTTGTTTGAATGAATGAACTACAGAATGGAGAATGGGTTGGAGAAGGACAGAACTGGTGCCAGGTCTAGCCGGGAGTATTGCAGTCATCCAGGGGATAATCACAGTGTCGACCTGAGTAGATGGATGTGAGGGCGTTAGGGAGATAAGTGCGGCAGGGTCTGGCTGTGCCTGGATGTGGGAGGATGAGCAGCGAGATAAGTCAAACTGGTTAAAGCATCCACACTTCTGGCTTGAGCAGCTGGACCGATATGGTATGTTCGATGAGTCAGGTAATTTAAAAAAAGAAATAGGATTTTATGGGTGGGTGGGAGGGGAAATGAGCTTCCCTTCGCGTGTGTTTTGTTTGAAGTTCCTGAGGCTCATCCAGGCAGAGACATCTGATAGTTGGGAGTTTAATATGAAAGGTCAGGGGACTCGTCTAGACCGAAGGTACAGATTTGTGGGGCTTTAGCAAATGCGTGGCAAATGAAGCCCACCCAGGAAGAGAGTGTGTCTTGTGAAAAGCAGGCTGAGTGCCAAATGCAGAGGAACTGCCCCATTTAAGACTTAGAAGAAGGGACTGAAGAGGAGTGGCCAGAAAGGTAAAAAGGAAAGCCAGGACCTAGTGCCAAAGATACAATGAACGCTGCCAAGGAAGGAGGAAATGGCTAGCGAGTGGAATGATCCCAAGAGAATAAGTCAGATGAAGATGCATAAAGGTGCTCTGAGGATGTTATCATTGAAGAACAGTTTCCATGGAGCAATAAGAGTTCCACGGAACTAAGAGCTCCAGGGGCTGGAGTGCTAAGGAGAACACAAGGCAGGGAGATGTCAATAGAGGTTTGCTCCTGGAGCAAGAGGGAGGAGTTGAGAGTGGGGGATGGAGGGATGGAGGAGGCAGGGCCCTTTGTAAAGGGTCTCCCATTCTCCACCGTCCCCCATTCTCCACCGTCCCTCAGTAATCAGCTAGGGGGTGGAGGCAAGCTCTGGTGGGACATGGGGGTGGAGGAGGAATGTGGCAACTGCCAAATAAACACACCATCCGGGGAAGCCAGCCAGGGTTGGGCCCAGAATATCTGGAACGGAACCCATCTTCCTTCTGAAGCAGGAAGTGGTGTTGGGAGCTGAGTTGACCGTGGAATTTCCGTGCTGTGAGGATATTCCCGGTGAATGCTTTTTATTTATTTATTTTTTCATTCATGAAAAAGAGTTGGAATTAAATGACAACCCCACCCCCCCCCCCAAACATTCCCTCCCACAGAGGAAGTGCTTAATTTAGCCTCATGTTCCCAGTTGAAAATATCCCTGAGGTTTGGAGATTTCTGCTGGGTTGTTTGTCACCCTTGATTATGGCAGGATGTGAATGCATATGGCAGGATTGGGCTCTTTGTGTCTTGATTTCAGTGGAGAGAATAAGTGGCACCATCCCAACCTCAGTACCAAGGGAAGTCCTGCTAGACCACCTATACAGGATGTGGGGAGAGGTGTCAAATACCAACTTTGGGAACCTTAAATGACCCTCCCAATGCTGGCCCATCAAAGAGGTTGGTGAGGCAGAGAGAGAGTAGAAAATTTGAATTTCTTTGGAAGCACTTTTGCCAGGGGTCTGTCTTCCTTGGGATGAGGTAGAGTGGTGCTTCCCCCTTAACGAGGGTCAAATGAGAGGTGCCTCAATGGTACCACTCACAAAGCTGAATATATGTCCCTGGAGCTTGCAGGGCACAGGAGACTGGCCTTGGAACCAACCGAAAATTTTATTTATCAAAGGACTGTGCCTAGAACGGACTGTCTGGGATCTAAGTGGAAATGTGATCATGTCTGGGAAGTAACTATAGCCCCAGAGGCGGTGAGTCAAAGGGGCTAGTCTTCTTGTGCCGGATGTGGACACACAGAGGAAGCAAAAGGATTGTTCAGATCCCTCCCCAAAGGGCTACCTGGCATGAGGAGGCAACCGCAGCATGAGGACCCTCTAGGTGAACCATCCCAGATACTTGGGTATCTATAAGAAGTGGCTTTTAAAAGATATCCTAAGCAGGAGATGGGCTGGGATCTCAAGGCTTTCTCAAGCATTTATAGGAAGGGTTCTTGGCTGTACAGTGGGCATCTGTCCAACAGCAAGATCAGAATCCAGCTGTTACTTTCACAGACTACAACTGTGGTATTGTGATTTATCATAAGAAATACATATTTGGTCTTTGTCCCTGGTTTCTGGCACAAACCTCCTAAAATTCTTGGAATTTCTTAAGTGTTAAGAACAATAAAGGTATCTTCGTTCATAATAAATCCCTTTCAGTCTCACCTGAGTTTATATTAAGGAGGGACTTTTGGAAAGCCCCAAGGACGGGAGCTGGTTGCCAGGGACCCAACCATGAGATTAGAGGGTTCGAATGGTCAGTTCCTGCCCCCTGATACTTCCAGGGAGCAGAGAGGGGCTGGAGATTGAGTTCATCACCAATGGCCAATGAATATTCAATCAGGCCTGTGTAGTAAAGCCTCTATAAAACCCCAAAAGGACAGGGCTGGAAGAGTTTCTGGGTTGGTGAACACATGGAGGTGTTGGGAAAATTCGTGCTCACAGAGGGCTTGGGAGCTCCATGTCCTTTCCTCCCTACCTTGTCCTACGCATCTCTTCCATCTGGTTGTTCCTTTTATCATAAACTGGTCATCTAGTAAGTAAAGTGTTTCTCTGAGTTCTGTGAGCTGCCCTAGCAGATTAATGAAACTCAAGGAGGGGGTCATGGAACCTCCAATCTGTAGCCATGGGTCAGTCAGAAGTACAGCGGACAACCTGAGCTTTTGGTTGGTATTGGTATTGGAAGTGGCCGGTGGGATGGGGGGTCAGTCTGATAGGACAGAGCCCTGAAGATGTGGGAGCTGATGGTATCTCCAGGTAGATAGTGTCAGAATTGAGTTGAGTTGTGGGACACCTGGTCAGTGTCCTCTAAGAATTGGAGAATTAATTGGTGGTGTTGGAAAAGACACATACATTGGAATATCTAAGTCTATTATTTCTTATGCCCTTAAGGGAGTTATCATTAAGCTGAGTACGGGAGGATGTCATAGTGTAGAGGCCGATGAATAAAAGTTATGAGAAAAGGTAAAGGAAAAACAAAAAGATGTTCTTTGGGTAAAGTTACTTAAACATCAGATTGAGTGTGGATAAATATGCCTGAAGCCTTCCAGGGGTTTGAAGGGGATGGATTGCTAAAGAAATTCCAAGCCTGGTCTAAAACCCTTAAAGCAACCCCAGACCTGAACCAGTAGAAGCCAGCTGTGAAAGCTCTACAGAACCCCGAAGAGCCCATGTTTCAAAGTCCATTTTAAATTGAGAAGAATTAATATCCAGGTGGGGGATGTCAAGGCCAAAGAGGAAATGAGCAGAACTAAATGGGCCAACCAAGGAACTCACTCCATTGTCAGGGTATTGGGTTCCATGACTCCTGCCCTCCCGGTGGGGCTTGATCATAGCTTGAATCATTGACTGCTAGGCAGGTTTCCCATCCTCCCATTTTTCAGATGAGAGCTTTCGTTGTTGTTATCCTGTTTGCACTCCAGCATTATATACATCCCCATGTGTGGTAGGGGCCAGATAACTTATCTTTTATTTTATTGGTCATTGAACACAGAGAAGTTAATCCAGACCTGATGAAGAGATCTTAACATAGATCTTGACTTTTGAGCTGGAGTCATTCATTGGATAGGATTTGGGGGTCATCTCCCTTGCAGAGGAGCAAGAGTTTTTCTATGTGTGGGTACAAGGGTTTGCATGGCAAAAGTGGTGGGCTGTTAGAAATAGTACTAAATTGTACCCTATTCTATTTTCCCTTTATGCTATGGCAGTGGGAGTTTTTGCTAGGCATTCGGTTGCCCAGGGAGGACCCCATTTCCCATATTCCTCTGCAGTTAGATAGAGCTATGTATCCAAGTCTATGAAATGCGAGTGGGAAGTGATGTATACAATTCCCTGGTTGTACCTTAAAAGGAAGCTTACCTGTGTTCATTCTAGTTTAGTCTTCATTTATGAGATGATTTTTTATTTTACTCAAAATTCTCTGAGTGCTCTACCTTATTTTTAATTTTTTCTATGTGTGGCTTGAACTCATGAACCCGTGAGATCACGACCTGAGCCGAAGTTGGACCTCAACTGACTGAGCTACCCAGGTGCCCCTAGAAGATTACATTTTAACATCTGTTTTGTGGGCACATCATTTTTTTTGGGTTTTTTTTTTTTGCTGATAAATAAATTTTATTTATTTATTTATTTATTTATTTGTTTGTTTGTTTATTTATTTATTTTAAATTTTTATTTTTTAAAAATGTACATCCAAATTAGTTAACATATAGTGCATCAATAATTTCAGGAGTATATTCCTTAATGCCCCTTACCCATTTAGCCCATCACCCCTCCCACAACCCCTCCAGTAACCCTCTGTTTGTTCTCCATACTTAAGAGTCTCTTCTGTTTTGTCCCCCTCCCTGTTTTTATATTATTTTTGTTTCCCTTCCCTTATGCTCATCTGTTTTGTCTCTTTAAGTCCTTATATGAGTGAAGTCATGTGATTATTGTCTTTCTCTGAACTGACTCATTTCACTCAGCATAATACCCTCCAGTTCCATCCATGTTGTTGCAAATGGCAAGATTTCATTCTTTTTGATTGCCGAGTAATACTCCATTGTATATATATACCACATCTTCTTTATCCATTCATCCATCGATGGACATTTGGGCTCTTTCCATACTTTGGCTATTGTTGATGGTGCTGCTATAAACATTGGGGTGCATGTGCCCCTTCGAAACAGCACACTGTGGGCACATCTTTCTGAGTCGTGTTCATTGTCTGTAGGGATGTTATTTTGCCCCATATTCTCCTTTTTAAAAAATAATTACATTATATAGGATTTGGCCTTGATAATTTTCTATTCCTTATTTCTATGTGAAGTTAGTTTTCCCGAAGTTTTGGAAGGAGTCTGGCCAGGACTTCCAATACAAGGCAAATAGAAGCAATGACAGTGAGTTTCTTTGTTTATCCTAGAATTTTAAGAGTAAAAATGTAATGTTTCTCTCTTAAGTATCTTTTTTATTTTTATTTTTTTGTTTTTTTAATTTTTATTTGTTTTTTTAAATATGAAAATTATTGTCAAGTTGCTTTCCATACAACACCCAGTGCTCATCCCAACAGGTGCCCTCCTCAATACCTATCACCCACCCTCCCCTCCCTCCCACCCCCCATCAACCCTCAGTTTGTTCTCAGTTTTTAAGAGTCTCTTTAAAAAGGATGTTGGTGGATATCATTTACCAGGTTTCAGAAGTTCCATTCTTTTCTAGTTACTTAAGAATTTTAAGTAAAAACAAATTTTTATAATGTTTATTTATTTTTGAGAGAGAGAGAGAGAGGGAGAGAGAGAGAGAAACAGAGCATGATTGGGGAGGGCACAGAGAGAGGGAGACACAGAATCTGAAGCAGGCTCCAGGCTCTGAGCTGTCAGCACAGAGCCTGATGCGGGGCTTAAACTCATGAACCATGAGATCATGACCTGAGCTGAAGTCGGATGCTTAACCAACTGAGCCACCCAGGTGCCCCAAGAATTTTAATTTTTAATGAGTGATATTTAAGAAAAAATTGTTTTTCCATTTGAGATTTTTTAAATTTTTAAAAATTTAATAAATGTGTATTTTTAAAATTTAATAATGAGGTGGATAATATATTTTAATGTTGAACTTTTTCTGTATTCTGGAAGTAAATTAACTAGGGTATAACATGTTGTTGCTTTAAATAAAGTAGAGCAGACAGTTTGTAGAATTTTGTTTTGAATTTTTATATCTATGCTTATAAGTGATATGGGTCTGTGATATTTCTTTACTTTGCTCTTGTTTGGTTTGGGTATCAAGGTTTTTCTAACCTCATAAAATGATTTGGGACATGTTCTTTTTTATTTTCTGGAACAGTTTGCATAAGATTAGAATGATCTATTCCTTGAGTGCTTTAAGAAACTGCCTATAGGGGCGCCTGGGTGGCGCAGTCGGTTAAGCGTCCGACTTCAGCCAGGTCACGATCTCGCGGTCCGTGAGTTCGAGCCCCGCATCAGGCTCTGGGCTGATGGCTCGGAGCCTGGAGCCTGTTTCCGATTCTGTGTCTCCCTCTCTCTCTGCCCCTCCCCGGTTCATGCTCTGTCTCTCTCTGTCCCAAAAATAAATAAACGTTGAAAAAAAAAATTAAAAAAAAAAAAAAAAGAAACTGCCTATAAAATCACCAGAGCCCCTTTTTAAAGGAGAGGTTTTTAAACTTTTGATTAAATTTCTCAAATGGTAATGCAATTACTTATCTTTTCTATTTCTTCTTGAGTCAGCTTTGGATGATATATTTTCTAAGTAGATATGAATTTCATCTAAGTTTTTAAGTTTAGTAGACAAAAACTGTTCATAGTTTATAGTTGCTTATAGTTTAAATTTCTGTATTTTTTTATCATGATGCATCTTTTTTCATTTTTAGTATTATTAGGGTTGGGCCTTCTTATATATTATGTAATATATATGTACTTAATTCCCAAATCTTATTATTTCATTCCATCTGCTTTTTTCCAGATTTATTTTATTATTCTTTTCTCTCACTTTTTTAATAATGTTTATTTAAAAAAATTTTTTTAACGTTTTATTTATTTTTGAGACAGAGACAGAGCATGAGCAGGGGAGGGGCAGAGAGAGAGAAAGACACAGAATCCGAAGCAGGCTCCAGGCTCTAAGCTGACAGCACAGAGCCCAATGCGGGGCTCGAACTCATGAACCGTGAGATCATGACCTGAGCTGAAGTCGGACGCTCAACTGACTGAGCCACCCAGGCACTCCTATAATGTTTATTTTTGAGAGAGAGAGAGAGAGAGAGCGAGAATGAATGGGGGAGGGGCAGAGAGACAGAGGGAGACACAGAATCTGAAGTAGGCTCCAGGCTAAGAGCTGTCAGTGCAGAGCCTGATGCGGGGTTCAAACTAATGAACTGTGAGATCATGATCTAAGCTGAAGTCAGATGCTTAACCCACTGAACCACCCAGGAGCCACGTCTTTTCTCTCATGTTTAATGTTGGCTGATAAGCACAATAATTTTCTGCTTTTCTTGTTTTCTAATATTACCATTTATAGTTATATGCCAATCATATGTCATGTTTCCTAGAAGTAGAGCCTAGGTTGGGGATTCTTGTGTACATGATTTATTGAGACAGGGCTCTCAGAATAAGGATGCTGAGGGAAGTTGGATAAGGTAGAGGAAGGAGCTAAGCAAGGATGTGATCTCAGCTGGAATCCATCTGAGCCCGATCCATGGGGAGTTCTGGAACACAAATGGCCACAGAACTGTCTCACTTTGAGGCAAGTGAGCTGAAGTTTTGTACTCCCACCAAAGTCATTGACTACAGACCGCTGTTGAGAGTTGGGGGAGGGGGGCAAATCTCCAGGTGGCTCCCATCAACTGAGGGCAATTCTCTGTAGAAGGGGTAGCCATGAGCTGCTGGCAGGCAAATTCACTATTAAGTGTGAAAAAGCATTATGTCTAAAAAAAATGTACATACCTTAATTTAAAAAAATACTTTATTGTTAAAAAATACTAACCATCATCTGGGCTTTTGGTGAGTTATAATCTTTGCTGGTGGAGGGTCTTGCCTTGATGTTAATGGCTGCTGGCTGATCAGAATGGTGGTTGCTGAAGGTTGGGGTGGGTGTGGCAATTTCTTTCCTTTTTTAAATTGAAGTATAGTTGATATACAATGTTGTATTAATTTCAGGTGTACAACATAGTGATTTGGCAATTTTATACATTACTCTATGCTCACTACATTAGGTGTAGGCAATTTCTTAAAATAAAACATTGAAGTTTGCTACATTGACTCCTCCTTTCATGAACATCATGTGATGTTGTTTGATAGAGCTTTGCACACAGTAGAACTGCTTTCAAAGTTGGAGTCAATCCTCTCAAACCCTGCTGCTGCATTACCAACTAAATGTATGTGAGATTCTAAATTCTTTGGTGTCATTTCAACAATCTTCACAGCATTTTCACCAGGAGTAGATTCCAACTCAAGAACCACTTTCTTTACTCATCCCGAAGAAACAACTCTTTATCCATTTAAGGTTTATCATGAGATTATAGCAATTCAGTCACATCTTCAGGCTCCATTCCTAATTTTAGTTCTCTTGCAACTTCCTCCATTGAAGTCTTAAATCCCTCAAAATCATCCTTAAGGGTTGGAATCAACTTCTTCCAAATTCCCATTAATGTTGATATTTTGACCTCTTCCTGAATCATGAATGTTCTTAATGGTAGCAAGAATGGTAAATCCTTTCCAGAATATTTTCAATTTATTTTGTCCAGATCCTTCAGAGGAATCACTATCTATGGTGGCTATAGTCTTACAAAATGTATTTCTTAAGTAATAAGACTTAGAAGTCAAAATTATTCCCTGATCTATGGGCTGCAGAATGGATGTTGTGTTAGCCGGCATGAAAACGACACTGATCTCATATATCTCCACCAGAGCTCTTAGGTGACCAAATGCATTGTAACTGACCAATAATATTTTGAAAGGAATTTTTTTTCTGAGCAGTGGTTCTCAACAGTGGGCTTAAAATATTCAGCAAACCATGTCATAAACAGATTTGCTGTCATCTAGGCTTTGGTGTCCCTTTTGTAGAGCACAAGCAGAGTTGATTTAGCATAATTCTTCAGGGCCCTAGGATTTTTGGAATGGTAATGAGCATTGGCTTCAACTTCGAGTCACCAGCTGCATTAGCCCCTAACGAGAGAGTCAGCCTGTCCTTTGAAGCTTTGAAGCCAGCCATTGACTTCTCCTCTCTAGCTATGTAAGCCCTGACTGGCATCTTCTTCCAATAGAAGGCTGTTTCATCTACATTGAAAATCTTGTGTTTAGTGTAGCCACCTTCATTCTTAGCTAGGTCTTCTGGATAGCTTGCTGCAGCTTCTACTTCAGCACTTGCTACATCACCTTGTGCTTTTGTTTTATGGAGCTGTTTCATTCCTTAAACCTCATGCACAAACCTGCGCTATTGTCAATCTTTTCTTCTGCAGCTTCCTCACCTCTCTCAGCCTTCGCAGAATTGAATTGAACTGAAGAGAATCAGGGCCTTGCTCTGGATTAGGTTTTGGCTTAAGGGAATGTTGTGGCTAGTCCGATCTTCTATCCAGACCACTCAAACTTTCTCCATGTCAACAATAAGGCTGTTTCACTTTCTTATCATTTGTGTGTCCACTGGAGTAGCACTTTCAGTTTTTTTTCAAGAACTTTTCCTTTGTACTCATAACTTGGCTAACTGGTCACAAGAGGCCTAGCTTTCAGCCCATCTTGGCCCTGGGCATGCCTTCTTCACTAAACTTCATCATTTCTGGGAGTGATTGATGTGTGAGAGATGTGTGATTCTTGCTTTCACTTGAGCACTTAGAGGTCACCGTAGGGTTAGTAATTGGCCTAATTTCAATACTGTTGCGTCTTAGGGAATGGGGGGGCTGAGGAGAGGAAGGGAGATAGGGAAATGGCTGGTGGGTGGGGCAATCAGAACTCACATTTGTTAAATTTGCTGTCTTATCTGGACATGGTTTGTGGCATTCCGAAACAATTACAATAGTTAACATCAAAGATCCCTGATCATATTATATCATATTATATTACGTTATACATATAATAATAAGAAAGTTTGAAATGTTGCAGGAATTACCAAAACGTAACAGAGACATGAAAAGAACAAATGCTATTGGAAAAATGGCATCAACAGACTTGCCTGATGCAGGATTGTCACAAACCTTCAATTTGTAAAAAATCCTGTGTCTGTGAAGTGCAATAAGACAAAGTATGCCTATACATGATGTTGAAGGAATTTCTGCAATTCTGTT
This sequence comes from Leopardus geoffroyi, assembly GCF_018350155.1. Taxonomy (NCBI): domain Eukaryota; kingdom Metazoa; phylum Chordata; class Mammalia; order Carnivora; family Felidae; genus Leopardus; species Leopardus geoffroyi. Next base: position 30,741,794 of record NC_059336.1, read on the forward strand.
TTTTCTCTCTCTCTCTCTTTTTTTTAAAACTTTTTAAGTTTATTTATTTTCTGAGAGACGGTGCGTGAGTGGGGGGAGGCACAGAGAGGGGGAAAGACAGAATCCCAAGCAGGCTCTGCATTATCAGCACAGAGCCTGATGCGGGACTCAAACCCACAAACCATAAGATCATGACCCGAGCCAAAGTTGGACAGTCAACCAACTGAACCACCCAGGTACCCCATGTAATTCTATTTTTTTCTTATAAAACAACAACCAGGGATTTTATGAAATAAAATAAAGATTTCCATGAGTGGATAAAGCAGCATTGTGGCCAAAAAGCTTGCTTGTCACTTGCCAAGCAAGGTGGCTCAAGGCAGGAGAAATTCCCAACCCCCTCAAATTGCATGAAAGACATTTCAAGACAACTAGAGGCTGGTGGGTGTGGCTGATGTATCATGTGGCAACTATTGTCGGAGCTTTGAAAATCAGTTTCCCAGAAGCTTTTTGCTGACTTTGAACAGAAGTAGTTTAATGTCTAGTGATGTCAGAGACAAATGGAACTATTATTTTAGGCAAATAGGGAATGATGACAATATCACACATTCTTTAAAAAACCTCAAAATTGTACCGTCCATTCTAAAATCACTAAAGAAATTAATATCACAAGCACAGATTTCTAAAATAAGCAAATCACTGTGATGCTATATGTAGTTGCCACTAACCCAAAGATGCCATGGTATTTTATGTGAATAAGGTGTTCATATAGTTTAATTTTCAAAACAGAATACTTTTGAGAGTGAAAGAAGAAGTGTGGATACTTATGTAAGGATAGCAGGGATTGTCCCAAGCAAACTGGGTCACCCTGATTTTAAATTATAAAGCAATTTCCGAGAATAGTACTTTCCCCAAAGATGTTAATATCAGCTATATAAAACAATGGATGGATGCTGTCTGAGCCAATGGAGGATTAGCTAACAGGTATCTAGAATAGATGTACAGGGGCCATCGGCAACCAGTCTACCCAATACATTACTCTTGATTCATGTTGTGGGCATTTATTTGAACAGTGAGATAATAAGCCCAAGAGACAAAAAGAAGGAAAATACAAACAGAGGACCAGAGACTGAGAGCACACAGTGAGAAGTTTGAATATATATTTAAGGGGCGCCTGGGTGGCGCAGTCGGTTAAGCGTCCGACTTCAGCCAGGTCACGATCTTGCGGTCCGTGAGTTCGAGCCCCGCGTCGGGCTCTGGGCTGATGGCTCAGAGCCTGGAGCCTGTTTCCGATTCTGTGTTTCCCTCTCTCTCTGCCCCTCCCCCGTTCATGCTCTGTCTCTCTCTGTCCCGAAAATAAATAAACGTTGAAAAAAAAATTAATTGAATATATATTTAATCCAAGTTCCGGAAGTTGAAAAGCAAGAGAGATAGGGACAGAAGCAATATTTGAAGAGATAATAACTGAAAAATTTTCTGAAACTATTGAAAGATACCACCCCTCAGATTCAAGAAGCTCAATTCCAGACAGTCTACATAAAATAAAATCTGCACCTAGATATAGAGGACCAAAGACACAGAGAAAAATATTAAGAACAGCCAGAGGAGGCAGAAAAAAGATATAACATTTAGTCAGCTGGCAGTGGAAGTGAGAAGAAAGTGGAATGATACTTTCACTGTATTGGGAAAAAAAAAATCCATATAATTCTATACCCAGCTAAAACATCTTTTAAGAAAGGTGAAATAAAGGCATTTCCATAAAATGTAAAAATCCAAATTCTGAGTTTATCCCCAGCAGAACTTTACTAATGATCGTTCAATAACTGCTTTAGATAGAAAGAAAATGAACTCAGATGAAAGGGCCAGGAAGCAAAAAAATAGGTGAAGAGAAAAAAAAAAAAAAAAAAGAAAGAAAGAGATGTAAACGTGTCTGTGTATTTTTCCATTCTGTTCACTTCCCAGCACCAGACACATTTCCTCTTCATGGCTTTGCCACTTGCCCAATTCTCAGGAGCTACTGAATGGAAAATAAAGCACTGCTATGAAATGCTTTAGGAGGTTGAGAAAAAGTAATTTTGAGGTCAGACTATTTGCTGCATTAGAAAGACTATGACTACCTTTATTTCGAAATATGTGATGGAAACCACAGAGAGAAAAATATGGGTTAAAGGAAACACATGACGGAATCATTTCAAGGCTCTTCTATTTAAAAACAGGAATATAAAAAGAAGTCTCAATTCAATGATAAAACAAGCAAGCCAATAAAAAACGGGCAAGGATTTGAACAGACATTCTACAAAAGAAATACAGATGACAAAAAAACACATGACAAGATGCTCAACATCATTAGCCATTGTGGAAAAGTAAGTTAAAACCACTATTGAGATGTCACTACACTCCTACCATATGACCCGGCAATCCAACTTCTAGGCATTTATCCAAGTGTCCACACATAAATCTGGATGGAAATGTTTACAGCAGTTTTATTCATAATCTCCCAACAAGAAATAACCCATATGTCCTTCAACTAGTGAATAGATGAAATCTGGTATATATCCATATAATGGAATAGTATTCAGCAATGAAAAGGAATGAACTACTAATATACACAACATTGATGAATTTCAAATGCAGTAGGCTAAGTGAACGAAGCCAGACACAAAAGATTACATACCATATGATTCCATTTATTACAGAAGAGGCAAAATGATAGGGATAGAAAACATCAATGGTCTCCTCAGGCTGGAGAAGGGGGAGGGATTAACAACCAAGGGTCATGAGGGATTATTTTGGGTGATAGCACTGTTCTATACATCAGTTGTGGTGGTGGTAACACAACGTAAATGTTTTTCAAGACTTACGGAACCAGATACTAATAAGGGTGAACATTCCTGGAGGTACTTGATACCTTAAAAAAAAAACAACAACAATAAAAAAGTCAAGGAATCCTCAGGGTATTTTACAATCTCACTTTCTTTGACGTGAAAGTAAATGCTGTTCATTACACGCTTGTGTGCGTGTTCAACCCCCTGTCCCCAACACACCCAAAACATTGGTTGTTGTCATGTCAAATTTCCAGAACTGTTCCTTCCAGCCTTCTCTCTCCTTTTGGCAGAGGACTTTTCCACGTACTTTACCAAGAACTGGATTCGACGAATACATCTGAACTTTCCTCCTCCTCAAATGTTCTGTCCTTATTCCTATGAGGATACAAATAACCTCTAAACACCTCAGGGCATTTTTATTCTAGCATGGGAAGTAATTTTCAAATTATTAAAGAGTAGAATAAGCTCACCAAAAGGTATAGTGATTTGGCACTATGATCACACACTGACATCCCTCCAGGTTTACAGACAGTTTGAGGACCAATTAACCATTTGGGTCAAGTGAAAGAAGCCAATCTGAAGGCTACATGCTGTGTGATTCCAACTATATGATATTCTGGAGAAGGCAAAACTTATAGAGACAGTAAAAAGCGGTTGCCAGGGGCTTGGTGGGGAGAGAGAGGTGAAGATGGAGCACAGGGGAGTTTTTAGGGCAGTAAGACCATTGTTTTATATGACACGGTAATGGTGGCTACATGTCCTTACACATTTGCCAAACCATAAAATGCACAACACCAAGAATGAACCCTATATAATCCAATATAAACGATTGGATTTAGTTAATAGCAATACATCAATATTGACTCATCACAAAAAAACAATCGGCTCATCAATGAAAACAAATGTACCACAATAACGCAAGATGGGAACACAATAACGCAACATAGGGAAAATTGGGAGGGAGGGTGAGGGGGGTGTATGAAAACTCTGTATGTTTTGCTCAATTTTTCCTTTAAATCCAGTCACTCTGGAAAACGGTGCGGAGGTTCCTCAAAAAATTAAAAATAGAACTACCCTATGACCCCGCAATTGCACTACTAGGTATTTATCCAAAGGATACAAATATGCTGATTCGAAGGGGCACATGCACCCCCATGTTTATAGCAGCGCTATCGACAATAGCCAAAGTATGGAAAGAGCCCAAATGTCCATCGACGGATGAATGGATAAGGAAGATGTAGTGTGTATACACACACACACACACACACACATATGTACACACATACACTGATGAGTGGATAAAGAAGATGTAATATATATATTAATATTAATATATATCATAAATATATGAATATGTAATAAATGAGGTGTAACATATATTAATATTAATAATATATATTTCGTTCTTTTTCACCACCGAATAGTATTCCATTATATGTGTGTATATGACATACAATGGAATACTACTCAGCGATGAAAAAGAACGGAATCTTGCCATTTGCAACAACATGGATGGAACGAGAGGGTATTATGCTAAACGAAATAAGTCAGTCAGAGAAAGACAAATATCATATGACTTCACTCATATGAGGACTTTAAGACACAGAACAGATGAACACAAAGGAAGGGAAGGAAAAATGAGATAAAAACAGAGAGGGAGGCAAACCATAAGAGACCCTTAAATACAGAGAACAAACTGAGGGTTGCTGGGGGGGTTTTGGGTGGGGGGAAGGACTAAATGGGTGATGGGCATTAAGGAGGGCACTTTTTGGGATGAGCACTGGGTGTCGTAAGTAAGAGATGAATCACTGGGTTCTACTCCTGAAGCCAAGACTACACTGTATGCTAACTAACTTGAATTGAAACTTAAAAAACCAAAGAACCTAGAACTCTTAAGAAGTCTCCTAACCTGGGGTGTCTGGGTGGCTTGGTCAGTTGAGGGTCCAACTTTGGCCCAGGTGATGATCCCACGCTTCGTGGATTCGAGCCTCGCATCGGGCTCTGTGCTGACAGCTCCGAGCCTGGAGCCTGCTTTGGGTTCTGTGTCTCTCTCTCTCTGCCCTTCTCCTGCTTGCACTCTCTCTCTCGTCTCCCCAAAATAAATTAACATTAAAAGAAGTCTACTAACCTTTTAAAAAGTGACACAGATGAGTGGAACTTTAGATGTGAAGTTTTAGGAATACTTAACCAATTTTATGTTCTTCAAAATGTCTTCTTATTATGCACATGAGTGATAAGCCATAATTCACTGACTCTAAGATACTTAAAAAAAGTCTCTGGGGGCGCCTGAGTGGCTCAGTCAGTTGAGTGTCTGACTTTGGCTCAGGTCATGATCTCACAGTTCGTGAGTTTGAGCCCCGCGTTGGGCTCTATGTGGACAGCTCAGAGCCTGGAGGCTACTTCAGATTCTGTGTCTCCCTCTCTTTCTGTCCTCCCCTGCTCATACTCTGTCTCTCAAAAACAGATAAGCCTTAAAAAAAAGTTCCTGAATCAGGTTGCATCTTAAAATGGATGGCATTTTAGATTTGATGAAATATGGTATGATAAAATATATGACTAAATAGATCTAAAGGAGGTCTTTTAATAAGTAAATAAAAATCTAAGGTTAGAAAGTCATGCCATAGTTAAACTGATAGTGTTTTTCTTTTTAATGTTTATTTATTTCTGAAAGAGAGAGAGAGACAGAAAGAGAGAGAGAACGAGCAGGGGAGGGACAGAAAGAGACAGAGACACAGAATCAGAAGCAGGTTCCAGGCTCTGAACCGTCAGCACAGAGCCTGACCTGGGGCTTGAGCTCATGAGCGGTGAGATCATGACCTGAGCCGAAGTCTAGCGCTTAACTGACTGAGCCACCCAGGCACCTGGGTGGTGATTTTCTTTTTAAGTGGGGCTTAAAATAATAGTGCATCTTACAACTGACGTGTCTCAGATTAGATGAAATACAGGTTCAGTGTGCACTATAAAAATCGGCTAGACAATGTATATTTAATTTATCTACTGTTGTCTCTGGTGGTGGGACTTAAAAGGAGTTTACAATTTGAATCATAACGCTTTATTTCTTGTATTTAAAATTGACAAAGCAGTTTGACAGAAAATGTCAACAATGATAAATTTGAGAAGTAGGAGCATGGTGTTATGTCTTTCTTGGCTATTTTATTTTACGTATTTAAATTTTAAACAACAAAACAAATACTTGAAAAAAAATTGAGGAACACCTCAGGAACCTTCTCAGAGCTGCTGGCCAATCTCCAGTTTATTTGTTGGGAGTATTCTTGGGCAATTAGGGGATGGCAGAAATTGAGAGAGGAAAAAGTAGGCAGGCAGACACAAAAAGATAAAGATTCCACTCATAAGAGGTACCTGCCATAGTCAAATTCAAAGAGACAGAAAGCAGAAGCCTTGGTAGTTACCAAGGGCTGAGGGTGGGGGTGGGGAGCAATATTAAATAATACTATTTAATGGGTACAGAGTTTCAGTTTGGGATGATGGAAAAGTTCTGGAAATGAGTAGTGGGTGGCAGTGTTGTGATGGTTACACAACACCGCGAGTGCCCTTAATGCCACTAAACTGCAGACCTAAAAATGGTAAATTTGGGGGGGTGCCTGGGTGGCTCAGTCAGTCACTTAAGCGTCTGACCCTTGATTTTGGCTCAGGTCATGATCTCACAGTTCGTGGGATTGAGCCCCGTGCCAGGCTCTGTGCCGACAGTGAGAAGCCTGAGCTGGGAGTCTCTCTCCCCCTCTTTCTCTGCCCCTCCCTCGTTCTCTCTCAAAACTAAATAAACTTTAAAAAGTGGTAAAAAATTTTTTTACCTCCAAACTGGTCAGGGGAAATCAAGAGTTTTGTCTTGGGCATGTTGTGTTTGAGATGCTCATAGGCAGTTGGATAAGATCCAAGCTCAGGGGAGTGGTCATGGGCTATAGATGCAGATTTAGCAGACACCATGTTGAAGCCATGGGGAGAGAGAGAGAGAGAGAGAGAGAGAGAGAGAGAGAGAAGGGAGGGGGAAGGCAGGTCCCAGAGCAGAGGATCTTCCCAGTGGGAGGCAGGGGTCAGCCGTCTGGAATATTTCTGAGACACTGACCGAGGTGAGGACACCCGGGTGTGGCATGGTCTAGGATAGTTCATCCCCCTCCCCTTTTGGAAACTTAGTAACATTTTTTAAAAATTTTTTATAAAAGAGAGATTGAGCGTGAGCAGGGGAGGGGCAGAGACCGAGGGAGAGAGAGTATCCCAAGTAGGCTCCGCCCTGTCAGCACGCAGCCCAATGCAGGGTGCGATCTCACAAATCTCAAGAACCGTGAGATCATGACCTTGGTGGAAACCAAGAGTCCGAGGCTCAACCAACTGAGGCGCCCAGGTGCCCTGCCCACCCCACCGCCCCCTCCCCCCCCTTTTTTTTTTGAAAAGATGAGAGATGCTGGGGAATGTGTGCTCATGGGAATGGTCCACTCTTCCCATAAGAGAGGGGGTGAGGAAAGATGTAGGAGCGAAGAGAGAACCGAAGGAGGAGGGACACTGGGTGGTGTGGGAGGCCTTAGGTTGGGAGCCCGCACGTCCTCCATTTCTGAGGAGGACGGGAGAGAGAGTGTGCCCCAGACGGGCAGGTCTGAAGATCTGGGGGTGGGAAGGCAGTGGCCTTTGCTTCCTCACCAGCTGAGCTGGGCGCACGAGGGGCCGAGGGGCCGTGGGAAGTTTGGGGACAGAGGAGAAGGTATGAACAAATCCAGGCAGAGGTGGGAAGAGACCACACCCTTTCTTGGGAAGTTCGTTGGGGCGGGCAAGGTGGAGTGCCCTGTGGAGCCCTGCGGCCCTGACAGCAGGGGGAGACCAGTGATGAGGTCGGGTGACTTTTCCTGGCAGGGAGCACAGGCAGGTGGGTCTCACTCAGTCGTGATTCTCAAAGTGTGCTCCGTGGACCAGCCGCTCAAGCATCACCTGGGAACCTGTTGAAATGCAGGTGACGGGGCGCCACCCCAAACCTACTGAATCAGAAGCGCTAGGGTGGGGCCTACCCACCTGTGTTTTTCACAAGCTCTCCAGGTGATTCTGGAAGTCTGAGAAGCTCTGAACTGGAGTGGGGGAACCGAGGGCGCTGGAGGCGACCTGCGACCTGCAGGTCAGAAGGGCGGCCGTTCCTAGCGCTGTGAGCTCCCTGATGGATCTAAAACCCTCCAGGGGAACTGCCCCGAATGGAATGCTGTTTAAAGACACTCAGAGCTTTCCAACGAATGATTATTTTGCAAGACAAACAATGTCCTTCGAAGGTACTTTTTTTTTTCAAATCTAAATTTGAGTATTGAGTTTCCTGCCCACCGTGGTTTGAAAGGACCCCAGGCTCTCCTTTCTCTCCCCATGTCACGTCTTCTAGAGTTGTCACAAGGACCTTTTTGGGGCCTGCTCCGTCTTTCCACATGGCTCCATTGCAGTTTTCAATTTTGTGGGAGAAAAGAACGATGAACTGGCCATTCCCCCGTGTGTGAGGCCTTTTCCTTCCCCGACAAAATAGAGACGAGGATGAGTCAGCTTCTCCCAACCTCCAGGATCTCCTAGTGACTCAGAGGATGGTCTGTTTCATGGGTAAGGGCTCCTCCCACGAAGTGAGCAGCCCTAGCCACCCCCTACCTGAGTCACCCGCCCTGGGTGCTCCCATCAAGACACGGCAGGGGGTGGGGCACGCCGAGAAAGGTCAGCGATAAGTGGACCAGGAAGGATGATGGGGGTCGAAAGGCTAGATGCAGGCGGCTAAATTTGTTCCTCACTTGGGGGTGGCCTTGGCTGGACCCACAAAGGGTTCAGTGTCTCTATTTGAAAATGGGAGAAATCGTGTATCCTACAATATGAGACTCAGCAGTGACCCAAAAGGAGAGGAGATGAGCCTCTGGGAATATGTCTGGCTGGAGACACCCTTTGGACCTTTTCTGCGCAAAAGAGAGTGATCCCTGGGGGTGGTTTATCCTTGAGGATTTCTAGGACAAGCTGTAGTCTGAGCAGGGCCTGTGGGAGGAGCCGGGAGGCCTCCACGGGGGAGGAGGGTGGGGTTTAGGGCACTGAGCAGCTGGTATAAACACAGCAGCCCCCAAACCTTGGATTTGGTGCTGCCTGTTTTCCTGGGTCTGACTCCGTCAGTGTTTCTTCTCCTTCACTCCTGTGTTCATCTGTTTTTCTCTGTTTGTCTCCTCCCCCTTCTCTCCTACATCACAGAGAATAGCGAAGGCTTCTCTCCCCACAGGCTGTTTTCTTTCCTGTTTAGATGGTGACTGGCATCTCTCCGCTTATGGAGGCAGCAATCAATCCATCCTGTTTACTTATTGCTGACACGGTGCGTTGTGGTCAGTGAGGTTGTCCACAGCCCCCCCAGGGTGGGGTGGGGACCAGGGTGCTGACACACAGGCATACACACTCAGCCATGACCAGGTCCGTCTGCCTTACCAGTGCCAGGAGGTCCTGGTCTGATGGTCTGATGTCTGGGATGCTGTGGGGCAATCAGCTGGGCCAAGGTCATCTCCTCTGCTGCTGGGGTTCATGGCCCAGCGTGCTTGGCACAAACACAGGGCTCAGACAAGATCTCCCCACGGAAGCTGAGTGCCCAGTGCACAACTCCTCAGGAGTGGGGAGGTCTCAGAAGCAAGAAGGGCAGTGCCCGGAATAACAGTGTCAGAAGGCAGCTCGCTCAGCGTGCCCATTTCTGCACGAGGGAGATAGGAGCAGAGAAGGCAAAAGGCTTGTGGAATGGATCACTCTTCCCTGCATCCCCTCTGCTCTGCCTCTCCTGATTGGGCCCTTCCCTCCTAATTCATGGGACTTGAGACACACATTTTAGTTTGTTTTTCTTGATTTCCCCACATCCTATGCAGTGGCATTGTTCAGGATTGATCAATGATGTTTTCCGGGGTTAGTGGTATGAGTGGGGAAAGGGGCAGGAGGCAGGCCCGACCTGTGGGGAGACAGGTGGTGGTCGTGATGGGCATTTAAACAGAGGTATGGAGGCACCAAGGCCAGGAAGATGACGCTGTTTTCAGGGTGCTTACCCGGGACCCGACTCCTACTAAACTCTGAGCCCAGGGCCCAAGCACACAAAGATTATCAAACAAAAAACCAAAGAACAAACAAAATCCACAGTAGCTAAGAGTCTAGGCGGATGCCCCTTGATGTTAGGAGAGGATTCTCGGAATTCCTGAGGTCATCTGGAGCTCACCAGGGTCTGCCTCATAGCCTGACTGTGTATCTACTGTTATGATGAAGAGCCAGACAGACCTGGGCTTGGGGGTGCCCAACTCTGCCACTCAGTCTATTTGTCTGAGGTTCAGATTGAGCTGAGTGTCCTGTATTTTAATTTGCTAACCTTCTAAGTCCCCCAAAGGTTGGCCCCCACCCTTAACCCCCCATCCAGAGGCCGTCAGTGGCAAACCCTGCATTATTCTGAAGTCTGGGATTTCACCTCAAAAATTCACATAAAATTTAAGCTCAATTCCATGTTCCTATCCTTGTTTTGATATAAAACAGCTATTAAATTATCCTAGTTAAAAAGCAACACATTTCCCGTGTATTTTCCCTTGGTTGTGAATTAGTTAAAGCCCTGCTCATCCTGTTAGCCAGCTTTCCAGTGGATGGAAGGGAGACCTGGGGGTGTTTGTGCTGTGCAAGAGGGAATGAGGAAAAGAAGGGCAGGAGAGTGAGATTTTCAAAAGGTCACATTTGTTCAATTTAAAGGACTCCATTTTTGCCTTCCTGTTTTGCCTTTTTATACGTGTTTTTTATTTTTTTACATTTATGTTTTGTTGAGAGACAGAGAGAGACAGAGCATGAGCAGGGGAGGGGCAGAGAAAGAGGGAGACACGGAATCCGAAGCAGGCTCCAGGCTCTGAGCTGTCAGCACAGAGCCTGACACAGGGCTTGAACCCACGAACCATGCGATCATGACCAGAGGCGAAACCAGACACTTAACCGACTGAGCCACCCGGCCACCCCAATATATGTTGTCTTCTTCTTCTTCTTCTTCTTCTTCTTCTTCTCCGTCTCCTTCTCCTCCTTCCTCTTCCCCTTCCCCTTCTCCTCCTCCTCCTCCTCCTTCCACACGCACACACAGAGTTGAGAGAGACAGAGAGCACGTGCAAGCATCTTAAGCAGGCTCCACGGCCAGTGCAGAGCCAGACCTGACTTGGGGCTTGATCTCACAACCGTGAGATCATGACCTGAACAGAAATCAAGAGTCAGACACTCAACCGACTGAACCACCCAGGCATCTGTAATTGTTTCTTCTTTCACAACGTGGGAATCACTTTGTTAAAACCATTGAATTCTCTTACCTGGCAAAAGGGTGGGCGAATGGAGAGCCAGAGCCTCCAGAAAAGTGGAGAGGGGGCAAGATGGCACATACCCCTTGAAAACAGTGAAGGGAGCTTTTAGAACAGTGGCTATACGTTGGAAAAGCCAGAGTTCCCAGGTGCTCCACAGGTCCCCTGCCTGTGGGGGGATGGGAGCCAGGTGTTGGTGCTTTTAAAAGCTCCCCAGGTTATTCCAGTGTGCAGTTGAGACTGATACCATTGCTTTGGAGCTTTGCTACTCAAAGTCTGGCCTGAGGACCAGTGGCATTCAACTGGGAGCTTAAATCTCAGGCCTCACCCCAGACCTGCTGAATCAGAATTTATGTTTTCACAGTTGCTTTGTCTGCAGTCTGAGAAGACCCGCTTTAGCAGACCTGTTGGGAGCCTCATCTTGATGGGGTGGTCTCAGCAGCGGCTGGTTTCCTTCAGTGGGGACTTGAAGGCCATGGGTGCTAGTCTCTCCATCACAGCCTGCTGTCCTGTCTCCCACTCCTGGGTGTACAAAGTTGTAGGCTTACCCACAGTGATGGAACTTGCCTTCTTTGCCTGGGTCTGTTAGTGTCTTTCCGTTGATACACCATCGTTCCATCGGGACAACCATATAGTAGCCAAAGACGTTGGCTGAAGATCAGGTACTCCTGTCCTGGTGGAGAAACCTCAGGACACCAGTCAGGATATGGGGAGAGGACAGACAGAAGTATGCAGAAGTGTGCCTTGACATCAGATGCAATATTCACGTACTGTATGGCTATGCAGGTCTGGTTTTGAGTCACATAGTCTCTTGTTTTCTAATTCTTTCTTCAGTCACAAGGAATTGACATACTTATGAAAAATCCGGGTAAGTGAGGTTGCTCTTTGCCTTCATCAGTTGGCTATCGCAACAACAGTGCTGTGTAACAACCACGAAACACACAACAGTATTCGTTTCTCACGTGTATGTTTGCTAGCTGGGTTGGCTGTGCTGCTCTCATGCATCTACAGGTTGGCTGCATGTTAGCTGATCTAGGCTTGGATCAGCTAGGTGCTTCAAGATATGGTCTGGGTGAGTTTGGCTCTTGGCTCTGGGCTGAGCTCTGGTCTGCCTCTCGTGTGTTCATCTGCAGCTCCAGGCTAAAAGGCAGTAGCTATCCAGGGGAACGTTTCTAATGGAGGTGGAGAAAGCACAAAAGAAAGTGGAAACATGCAGGAACTCTCAAAGCTGAGGCTCAAAACAGACTCACCACCACTTCTATTCCATTTCATTGGCTAGAGAAAGCCACACGTTCAAGCCTAACATCAGTGGGTGGGAAGATACACTCCACCTGTCTCAATTGTGGCAAGAATATGGATGCAAAATACTACACGGGGAAGTGAAGAATTGTGGCCATTAAGTCAACCCACTATATCCTCCTTGGGAATGAATGATGCTTCCTTGGGGCTACATGTCCCATCCCTTCCAGAACTTTTAAAAACTTCCTCATAGCAGAGACTGCTGGCTGGTCACCAAAAGTCACTTTTCTACCCTTCCTGGATTCACAGCTAGAACATATCTCCCAGCCTCCCTTGCAGTTAGGTATGACCATGAGACTGGTTTTGATCAATGGTATGTGAGTAGAAGTAATGTTAGTTTTCAAGCTAAGGTTTTCTTCTGCGGCTGGCTTTGTGCTGATGAATACAAGACCTTGATGGTTGTTGGAGGCTCATGCTGGAATGAGCCTAGATCCCTGAATCACAATTCGGAGGAAAGCTGTTATGAAATAGGAATACTTCTTTATTGTCCAGGTAAGATATGAATTTCTGTTATGTTTGAACCATTGTGTTCTTGGGTCTCTTTCTTACAGAAACCAGCATTACTTATAATTAGTAAATTTCCTAAAGCCCTTCTTTGTTACTCTGACCTCTCCCCGGGGTGGTGGGTGTGGAAGTGCTTTGTAAACTATAAAGTGCTCCACACATGTGAAGTCTCACTGTGATCAGTGCTTGACTAATGTTTCAACACAAAACAGAATCTAAATCAGTTGTATGGATGTGGCAGAGACTGATGCTAATAACTACTGATATCTGGAGGGGGCCTGATGGCTTGGATATTGATTTTTATATCTCTTCTTCCTTTTTAATCCTCGTCACAACCCTGAGCCACAGGCTCCTGTCATCACCCCCATTTTAAGAACGACAAAAGGGAGCTTTTGCCGAACTTGCTCAAGGCCTCACAGCTAGTCAGGTGCTTAAACCTGACCTATTGTTCTGGGAGGAAGCAATACGGAACCATCTTAGCTCTAATCCACTTTGCACCAATCAGGCTCCAAAGACCCGCTTGGCTCATGGTGGGGGTGGGTAGAGAAAAATTGGTTGTACCCAAGGTAGCTGGTGGTGGTGGTAGGATTTGTAAGCGGTATTTAAAATTCCAGGCCCTGGGGTGTCTGGGCGGCTCAGCTAGTTAAGCAGTTAAGCTTCTGACTCTTGATTTCAGCTCAGGTCATGATCTCACAGTTGTGGGATTGAGCCCCGTGTTGGGCTCCACACTGGGCGTGGAGCCTGCTTAAGATTCTCTTTTCCTCTCCCTCTACCCCTCCCTGGCTTACTTTCTCTAAGAAATAATAAGATAAGATAAGATAGGATAGGATAGGATAGGATAAAATAAAATAAGTTCTAGGCCCTAATCTGAAACTGTGTACCCTAGAAATCCATTCTTGGAGATAAGAGAGAGGTGTGTATTCCTTGAGGCTTCTGCTTTGTAATAGATTATCTGTAAGATGGCTACCAAGGATTCCTTGCACTCTTGCGTGCTCATTTCCTATGGGTTGAATTATGTCTCCCCCATACGTTTATTGGATATGTTGGAGTTCTAATCCCCAGTACCTCAGAATATGACCGTATTTGGAGATAGTGTCTTTACAGAGATAATCAGGTAGAAGTGAAATTATTAGGATGGGCCCTAATCCACAGGTGTCCTTATAAGGAGGGGAATTTGGACACAGAACAGGGGCATGCACACAGGGGGAACTTGTGAGAAGATGAATATGAGGACAGAGATTGGGGTGATGGATCTACAAGCCCCTGAACACCAAAGATTGCCAGCAAAGCACCAGAAACCGGGAGACAGCAATGAAACAGATTCTCCCTGGCAGAAGGAAGCAAACCTGTAGACACCTTGATCCTGGGCTTCCAGCCTCCAAAAACTGTGAGACAAGGAATTTCTGTTGATTAAGCCATCTACTTTGTGCGACTCTCCTGCAGCAGCCCTCCAAACTAATACCACACTGCACTCTTCCTATCAAGAGGTGGAGTCCGCTTACCCTCCCCTTGAATAGGGGTTAGCTTGGTGACTTTCTTAAGCCAATAGGGTGTGGTAGAAATAATGAAATGGCACTTCTGGGTCTATGCCTCAAGATGCCTGGCAGCTTCCATTTCACCCCAGAGAGAAGCCCGGCTGCCATGTTGTAAGGAAGTCCAGGCTATTCTGCAGGAGAGGTCCCATGGAGAGAGAAACCGCTTGGATTGTTCCAGCCCCAGTCAAGCAAGCGGCAGAAGAGCTGTCTAGCTGAGCCCAGTCCACCCAAAGAGTTGTGAGAAATAAGAAATCGTTGTTTGGAGCCCCTGAGTTTTGAGGGTGGTTTGTTATGCAGCGAGAGACAACTGACATGTCCTTGGGCAAGTGTTCTGGCACCTCTGTCACAGTCATGCCTCCAGGGCCGTCCTGGCTACCATCTTCCTGAATGGATTCTGGGTGACACCTGTCTTCCCACATGCTCGCTTCCACATAAAAATCTTCAGTGGTGCATCTGGTTGCAGGGCCTGGTTGGTGCCAGCACCCCAGCTGCAGAGAAGACTGGGAAGGAGCATTTTTGGTTTTGGAGAAGGGGGGCAGGGTTCGTGCTCCTGGAAAGTTCCCTAAACACAGAAGGGTGTTCAAAAGGTACTGGCCACCCCTGAAATTTGATGAAGGCTCCCAACAATGGCCAATTTTTTTTTTTTTTTTTTTTTTTTTTATGTGAACTCTCTGTGTGTCTGGCACACAGCTCTGGGTCCATTCACCTTCTAATTGTAAACAGTGCCCTGACATCACCCTTCCTCACTCCGCATCCCTGTGGTTAGGATGGGCTGACTCCAGGGCTGGGCATGTGATTCAGGCCCAAACAATGATATGTGACCCAGCAGAGCCAACTTGGTGTAACCTTGGCTTTTTGCTGGGACAGCTGAAAGCAATGAGGACTTGAGCTGTGAGGTTGGTACTTACAGCTGCTGGCAGCCATCTTGCCACAGCAAGGAGCAGAGAAGAGAGATAAGGACAGGAAGACTAAGTCTTGGTAGTTTTCAAACCTCTTGGTGTGCAGATCTCAGACCATTGGCGTCCTCTGTTATGTGAGCATATACATGTCCTATTTGCTTACACCAGGCCATTCTGAGTAGTTTTCTGTCATTTGTAATCTGTCAAGCCCACGTTAGCATTTTTATTGAATCCAATGACTCTTTGGAGTAGGTATTATTTATTAGTCCCATTTTATAGATGAGAAAACTGAAGCACAGGGAGGCCACATGGAGGCAGAGTTCAAACCCAGGAAATCTAATTCTGAGAGCCTACTCAAAAGCATTCTGCTTCCTTGGTGACAGGGAAGGATTCACTGAGGAAGGTGACATTAAACTCGAAGGGGATACAGGGGTTTGGGGCAGAAAGGCTTTCTGGGTGAAGGGACTAGCGTGGGCAATGACCAGGACTTTTCTACTGAGAAGAAACTTCACCTCAAATGCACCATGTCCTTGCCCCGTAACCAGTACGCTTAGTGGGTCCCTTTTGCAGGGGAGCATCAAACCCCATTTCTGTAGGGTCACCTCTGCTCTCCTGGCCTCCACTCATGCGGACCTATGCTCTGCACTGGGGCTGGCTGTGGGGTGTAGGTTAGATGTGGCACCCTCCTCACCCTGAAAGACAGTTCAGGGCAGGGGCCTGGCTTCCACCCAAGCCCCCCCCCCCCCCCCCCCCCCCCCCCCCCCCCCCCCCCCCCCCCCCGCCTTGGACTGGGTCTCTATCAGCTCCAGGAGGCCCTGGAGATGTTCACAGAATGAAATGGTCAGAGACCAAGTGACCTTCCCCATAAACAGGCACAAATGAAAACTCTACAAGGGACCAGAACAGTGCTTGCAGAATCTCAAATGGCGAATAAACAAGTAATTTCCAAATAACTATGATTTTTTAAAAAAGGAAAAGAAAAAGTGACCCTCACACCTAGTTGCTTCGGTTTCACACCTATTTGCTTCGGTGTTTTATTAAACCAAGGATGAGGCAGCGCGTCCCAGCGAAGGCTATTTTGTTACAGAGGCCATTTCCACGTAGTGGGCTACGAAGTGACAGGTTGTGGCTCTGTGAGTGCGCCCTGCGCCAACCCCCTACTGTCTAGGATTGGAGACTGAGGCGCGGAGGTCTCAGAGGCGGGGTAGAGGGTGGTGGCGGTGGCGGTGGCCGGGGAGGCAACGGGTGTTGGGGAGAAAATGAGGCGGCCCTTGGGGACGAACCCACTGACCCCAACTAAGATCCAGTGAAGGGTCTGCGGGAGTGAAGGCAGCTCCGGGAGGAGAGGGGCGCCCCTTCCCTCCAACTCTGCGGGTAAACTGAGGCCCGCGTCCTGGCTCTGCTGGTCGCCTGGCAGGCAGCCTTGACCGCGTTACGCCCAGCATCGGGCCGGCAGGGCTGGGCTGGTTACTCTCCTTTTGGGGATGAGTGAGTACGTTTGGCGCCCAGCTAGAGACGGAGCGTTGGGCCGGGGGCTTCGGGGGCGGGCCCCCACCCCTCCTCCCGGGGGCCCGCGGCTCCCGCGGCCCCCGCGGCCCCCGCCTCCCCGCTCCCTGGGGGCCGGGCTCGGGGAGGAGCTTCGCGCGTCCCCGCCCCGAGGCGGAGCAGGGGGCCGGGCCCAGGCGGACCTGGCGGGGTGGGCCGGGGACGCGAGGCGGAGCGGGGCCCCACGCAGGCCGCGGCGGCTGGCTCGGGCCCCTACGGTCCCGGCGGCGGCTGGAGGAGGAAGCCAGACGGCTGGAAGAAGAGGGGAGGAGGAGGAGGAGGCCGAGGCTGGAGCGCCGCTCGCCACAGACTCACTTCCCCGGCTCAGCAGGGAAAGGTACCGCGCGTCCTCCCCCCAGTCCCCCTGCCCCCCCTCCCCCCCGTCCCGAGCCCCCGGCCCTCGCTCACGCCCGCAGGAGCTGCGGCCGCCGCGGGAAGGTGAGGGGCTCCGAACGGCCCCGAAGGCTCCGGCGGTCCGGGGCTCCGGCGGCCAGCGCGGCGCTCGCGCGGGAGGGCTGGGGTGCGCGGCGGTGCCGGAGGCTCGCGGACAGCGGTGGGCGCCGCGCCCCCTCGCTCGCGCCGGGGGAAGCGGTGGTCCGGCCCGGGGCGGTGATCCCGGGGCGGGGGCTGCGCTGGCCAGGCCAGCGCGCGGGGGTGGAGGGCAGGCCGGACCCTCCCCGAGCTCCGTGCAGCAGGGGAGAGCCCCGGGCGCCCGGCGGGCGCGCTCGGTGGGCGCAGACAAAGCCTGGCGCGGGCGCCCCGCGGCGACTCGGGCGGTCCGGGGGGTGGGCGCTGGGGACAGAAGAGGAGGCGCCGGGGCGACGACCGGGACTCGGGGAGAGGCTGGGCCGCCCTCCCTCCGGCTGTCCGGGTGGTCTCGGGGGCGGGGAACCGCTCTCTCCAGAGGGCCAAATAGGGAGCCAGGCTGGGAAAAGGGTAGGGTGTGTTGAGTGCTCACTTTGGGGGAGGGACTGAGGGAGGCCACTGCCTTGGGGGTTGGGCAGGTGAAGGGCCGGTGGACCCCCTCGGAGCTAGTGCTAGGAAGGGGCCACAGCCTCGACGCGATAAGTGCAGTGGCTGGCACGAATGGTAAGATGTGCCCACAGGTTGTTTGCAGAACCTGCTGGTGGTGACACATCCGTGCCAGTCCGTGGGGGGCAACTCGGTGTTTGGAAGAAGCCCCAGGGGTCGTTGGAGTGGGCACGAATGCAGGGTTGAGTAGGCGTGCATCGGAAAGTGTGTGCAGTGAAGGCCCCACGTTTGCCCACCTTCCCTCTTGTTGGGGGCGGGGGGGCAGGGAGAAAGCATTCCAGTTCCCGCCACACGCCCATGCCTCCACTTGGCTCCAAGGTGGTCTGCTCCCTGTCCCACACTCCGATTACTTCCCCTCTTTCCAGCGTTAGAAGTGGCTTCCTATCCCCGATTCCCAACAGGATAAGAACATGCCTTAATACCCTCCACCCCTCACTTACCGCTCCTTTTTTTTGTTTGTTTGTTTGATTTTTTCCTTCATCCTTCATTCCCCCTCAGCTACAGATCTACTTCTTTACTTCTTTTCACAGCAGAACTTCTGCAAAGAGCTGTCCTCACTTGCTCCTCTGGAGCACATCCCTCAGGTCCTTCAGCTCACCTGACCCGGCTTGGTCCTACCACTTCACCGCAAACTGCCCCAGTCAAGGTCTCCAGTGATTCCCACGCCCCTACAAGCAGGTCTTCTTTGACGACCCCCCCCCCCCCCCCCACACACACACACCTTGGTCTTGTTGATCTTCTCTCTTTCTAGAGTTAGTATCCTCTCTTGACTTCTGGTTTTCTTCCTCTCTCCCTGGCTGGCCCTTCCTTAGTTGTCTTTGGGGACAACTCCTTCATTCAGCTCTAAAGGTTGGGGGATCCCAGGGCTCTGTCCTCAGCCCCTCCGCTCTCCTGACTCCCCACTGTTTACCTATCCTCCAAGCCCTCATTCTTTCTTCTGATTTTTCAAATCAAGCATTACTTTACAAACACACTGATCTTAAATGTACATCACTTCTCTTCTCATGATTTTAAGTAGCGGATTTTGTCACCAGCCCCAGCTTCTCTAGCTAGCCACCCATCTGATGGTTTAGGGTATCCTGGATGTCTCATAGGTATGCAAACTTCATATGGATGACACAGAACCCTGGCTGCACTCCCCAGGTGTGACCTTCCTGGGCCTTCTCTAAATAGCCCATAACCCACCTATCTTTAAAGACAGGACCAGATGGTACCAGCTCCTCCCTTTGCCCCCCTCCCCACATCCAGTGCAACAGCAAGTCCTTTTGACTCTTGCTGCAAAATCTATCTCAGGCTTGTTCTTCATACTCTGACTTCACTGCTATGGCCCCAGGCCATTGCCCCAGGCCAGGTCTTGCCCAGGTGCTGTAGTAGCTGCTACCTGCTTTCCCCCAAATTCCCACTTGCCCACCTCAAATCTATTTTTTTTTTTTAAAAATTTTTTTTTTCAACGTTTATTTATTTTTGGGACAGAGAGAGACAGAGCATGAACGGGGGAGGGGCAGAGAGAGAGGGAGACACAGAATCGGAAACAGGCTCCAGGCTCTGAGCCATCAGCCCAGAGCCTGACGCGGGGCTCGAACTCACGGACTGCGAGATCGTGACCTGGCTGAAGTCGGATGCTTAACCGACTGCGCCACCCAGGCGCCCCCACCTCAAATCTATTTTAACAGAACAGCAAGAATGATTTAGAAAAATAGTGATTACATAATCACATTCCTTTAAAACCCTTGATAGCTCCCTACTGCCATTGGAATAAAATTTCAAAGATCAGACCCTCCATGATCTGGCCACTGCTGACCTCCTCCACCCTTATCCTGACCATTGTCCCCTTTGCGTTCTTCCTGATCGCCACATCTGAATCACTTCTGCTCCTTGAACACCCTAAACTTTTTCCTTCTCTGGGCCTTTGCTTGTGTAGTTTCCTCTGCCTGGAATGTTCGTCCAGGGTTTTCTATTGGGCTGGCTCTGCTCCTTCTCATTGTCAGGTCTCAACTTAAATGTGCCTTCCCAGTCTTGGTAGAGGCCCCCTCCCCACTCCCCTGTAATTTGTCATAGCACCTGGTTTCTTTCCTTTCTTAATTATATTTATCACAGTCCATACTATTTGTTGCAGTTATTTGTTTACTTTGTCCGGCTTCTCAAGTGCTGGACCTTGACTGAATGGCCCATTGCTGCCTCGAGAGCATCCAACACAGTCCCTGGCTGACTCTCAGGAAATCTTGAGCCAGGTGGGAAGGTCAGGGCTGGGTTAGGGAGAAAGACATGGGTATTGCGGTCAGTGCAGAAGCAGTGACCCCAAGGATTTTTGTTTTCTTTCCACAAAAGCAGTTGTATAAACTGCTGTAAAAATTGGAGAGGGCCAGTGGGATGTGAAGAAGGGACATGGGGAGGGCACAGGAGGCTTAAAAGCAGGCCTGTCTGCTTAGGGAAGATTGGGCAGGTCTGGGGGGTGTAGAGTTGGTGTGGGTTGTGGTAGGTTGGGCATACATGATTTCCTTTGCTCTCTTTGGTTGAAATCCAGGCTGGGTCCACAGAGGGCTGTGTGTGTGTGTGTGTGTGTGTGTGTGTGTGTGTGTGTGTGTGTTTTCTCTAAGTCAGGAGATGGGGGTGATCTGGGCGGACAGAGATTTATTTCAGGCCTATCCCTTGGGTGCCTGCTGGGTGCCCAGCCCTGGAGGACAGGAGTTGGAAGAAGAAGCTAGAGCTGAACATCTTTCTATAGACCCTTGTCTCTCCACCCACAGCTCTCTTCTTTGCACAAAGGAGCCAGCTGAGAATTAAATTGTGTGGCTGGTGATCTCAGAATGGAGAGCTAAGAGCTAGGGGACCTCAGATCTGGGAGAGCCCTGAATAGAGGGCCAAGGGACACTGTGAGGGGAACAATGGAATAGGGGCTAAGGGTTCAGATCTAAGGTCAGGCTGACATGCCTACGAAGGGTCTTGAGCTGGAATAGGTGGGAGCAAGGAGAATATCCTGGATGGGAAAAATCAAGCAGAGGCCAAGAGGCTGGGCCAGGGACCTGGTATACTCACTGGGTGCCACACAATGGCCTAAAGACCTTGCAAATATTAACTCCTTTACTCTTCTTAACAGCTCTAGAATGTAGGTCTCATGCCCATTTTACAGATGGGAAGACTGAGGCACAGTCCTATAACTCAGTAGTGACAGAGTGAGGATTTGAACCCAGGCAGCCTGGCTCCAGAATCTGTGCTGTAAACCACTCCACTGTGACACTTCTCCCCTGCCACTCACATCCACACCAGCTGAAGGCTTCTTAACTAACAAGTGCTTTTGCCTGACTCCCAGAGGCGCCTGGCCTTGGAGGCTGGGGAGGTAGGAAAGAAGCCATACCCTGAAGGTAGAAGGGGTCCTCACTCAGAGTGGGCAGCTGCGGTCCTCTGCTTCATGCCCCATTTTTTTTTCTTCTAGAAAGGGCTCCAGGCCCAGGCCAAGTAGTTGGGCGTCATGCGTGTTGTGGTTTTGGGGTGCTGGGGAGGTCAAGTACTTCTGGTGCAAAAGCAGCTCTCTGCTCGGGATGCCATTAGAAGGTCACCCCTCTGGGTTTAGCATGGCCCTTTCCCCTCTTCATCTGCCTCTGGAGAGCTCACGAGGTCACGAGGGGCTCTGCAGATAAACCGCCTGTTTTTGGATTACTTTACAATGTTGTGAGGTGGAGCTTTGGACTTGGCCTTGGGGAGTGTGCATGGAGGTTTGAGTAGGGCTGGGTTGAATGTGGGAGCAGAGCTGGGGGACTGGAGAAATGGGACTTGAATTCAGCTTAATCCACATCACTGTTGGTCTTGTCCCTTACCTCTTTTTGTCTGTCTGTAAAATGGGATTGGAGAGACTTTTTCTTTGCTCCCTAGAGGTTGCAGAAGTTGGCAACTCCTGAGATTGCATGCTTGAGTGGCTTCTTGCACACCCAGCATAAAGGAGTGAGGACTTCCCATGAGGTGCCAGCCCCGAGGACCTGGGCCAGGAAGGAGGGAGGCGGGCGGTGGGTGTGGCAGCCCTGTCCTTCAAGGCTTTCCTGTTTGGTCATGAGAACGCCTCTGGGCAGGTCACTTGGCTTCTCCAGGGTCTGGCTGGCCGGCCAAACAAGGGTTGCTGACCATACAGGGATGGAGTTTCTTGGCTCCAAATTCTGAGCCCCACAGTTTAAGGAATCTGCTCATCTATCTCAGCAGATCCTTCCAGTCCCCCAGGGAGAGAAGGAGGCAGAGTTGGTGGCATTCTTTTCATTTTGGGAAACTGCGGCGCAGGGTAAGCACATGGCTGCTAGAAGCTCAGCAGGCCCATGGGTCTCGGGAGTGCCCCTTCTTTGGCAGGGAGACTCATCCACTGAGTTGAGATGGAAGCTGGGGCTCAGCCTGACGCTGTCAGGCTGGAGCTGAGGGTGGACATTCCAGCTGGGTGCCGGACCCTCTTACCTGTGGTCAGCACCCTGTGCCCCAGCCTGGTGCACGGAGCCACTGGCTACACAGGACAAGAGCTCTCCTCTGCAGGAAATGAGTGAGCCACTCCAGATGTGATATAATGAGGTACTGTTCAGACCAGCTTCCTGGAGGAGGCAGTGCTTGTAGAGGGTCCCCAAGTCCTGGGCAGCGTTAGCCAACAGACGAGGGGATGACATTCCCAAGGAGCAGGGGGAGCCCAAGCTTGGAGTACTGGGTTGAAGCCAGGTCAGGGAAGGTCTTAACTGCCAAGCTGCTGAGTCTAGACCTGATTCACTAGGCCCTGGGGAGCCATTGAAGGTTATAGGCCTCGGGTGCAATGACTTGATTAGACCAGTGGTCTATAAAAGTGCTTCTCAAACTCTAACATAGACATGGATCACATGGGCATCTCGT
Source organism: Leopardus geoffroyi (assembly GCF_018350155.1). Taxonomy (NCBI): domain Eukaryota; kingdom Metazoa; phylum Chordata; class Mammalia; order Carnivora; family Felidae; genus Leopardus; species Leopardus geoffroyi. The sequence goes on from NC_059336.1 coordinate 30,764,560, forward strand.
TAAAATGTAGGCTCTAATTCAGTAGGTCTGGGCCAGGGCCTGGGACTCTGCATCTCCCACACGCTCCTGGGTGGTGCAGACCTGGTCCATGGGCCATCTCTGTAGTGAGGGTTGAGACTGGGGACTCAGGGGCCGAAGCAGGTAGGTACAGGGACAGGTGCAGGTCAGGTGGGATCTAGAAGAGGTAAAGGGACCATGCTGGCTCCTGTGGACTGTCTTGTGGGAAGTGAGGGGAGTATGTAGAGGGTGTGGGATGCAGGGGCCACTCTGCTGGGAGGTGGGGCTGGGTGAAGGGGGCTCTGGGAGTCTGGGTCTCAGACCAGTGACAAAGGTCTGAGACTTTTGATTTTCAGAGCGCCTGACTGTGAGGAACTCTCAAGACCATGAAAAGTGTCTTAGGCGACTGCCCCAAGTCAGGGTGACACACAGCCGGGATACAGGGCATCTTATCTTTGCCCACAGCTGAGCCCGGCCCTGTGGGTAGCCAATCTGGGGTGAGCACTCTTCCTGCAGCCAGGGTGGGGCCGAGGAGACTGGGGAGACAGCTGACTCCAGCCCCAGACATGCGATCTTCTCCTAAAAGTGCCCAAAGTCACTCCAGCTACTAAGCTGTCACCCCCAGTGTGTACAGCATCCCTTTCCCTGGCCTGTGTGAGTCTTTGTAGAGGCCACCGATGGTTACGTGAGCCACTGTTGGGGTCTTGTCCCACTTGGGCCACCTCCCCTCATACCTGGAAGTGAGGAGGCCTGGATGCTTCTCTCTGCGCTGCCCCTGACTGGGCCACTACAGGCAAGTGTCTGCTACCCTCTGAGGCCCTAGTTTTCTGTTAACTGAAGGACTTGGTCCCCTCCCTGGGGAGCAGGGGGGAGGGTGACAGGGCTTGCTGAGTGGGGAACCACATCTTCTCAGAATGGCAGCTTAATGCATTTTAATTTTGGCTTAATATTAAAACTCAAAAGTGATGATGGAGTAGATTAAGTAATTTGCCCAGAAGAACTGTCCAGCCTGCTTTAGGGATTTTCCGAGGCCCCTTGCTCTCTGGGCCCTACATAGCCTGGTGGCGTTGGGGCGGGGGGTGGTATCTGAGGGCCCCAGTCAGGTGAGGTCCCTCCAGATGCTGGCAGGAGTAGACAGTCACCTCATTTGGGGGAGGGTGGAAAGGAGAGACTGAGGGGCTCTCAGTCTGAGTTCCCCAAATGTCCCATCGATGTCCTTAAAGGATACTCTTCCCCACCCCGCCACCCCCTGCCATGATCCCTGCCCGTGTGCCCTCTACTGTGCCAGGCTGTTCTGAAAGGTGGGAAGGGGCAGCATTTCACAAAGACTATTCTGAGAAACCTCAAGGGTTTGGGGACAGATAAGGGTAGAAACTGTCAAATTCATTCCATCAGCCTATGGGAGATTCAGAATGCATTTAGGAGAATTAAAGGTTCTGACAAGTCCTGCAGAAAAAGAAACCTTTTACTGTTTTCTAAACTGATTTGACCATGAAAATTTTTTGGGGAGAAGGTGTCCTAATAATATGTTCCACTCACCAGGGAAACACCTGGTGGGCAAGGGCTGATGTGGAAAGATGGGTGGGCCCAGAAGGATGGATGGGTAGCTCCCTGGGGGAAGTGGGCTTGGGGGATGGATACTATTTGGACAGTCAGTGGAAGACAAGGGCACTGCAGAGGGAGGACTGGTCTGAAGGCAACATGGGCCCAGGGTCAGCCCTGGGTTCTTGCAGCAACAGCTCTGCTTCACTTCACTGGGTGGTTGAGGAAGGGACCTGGGCGGACGTGTGTGGTGCCAGGACACAGCGGTCGCCAGGCTGGGGTCTGTGTGATTCTGGGAGGACCATTCCCCTCCCCTTCCCCTGCCATCTCCTTGCCTAAGGTCTCCCAGCCTTTCACCTTGGAGAGGGGGTTTGTGATCTCTGGGCAAGAAGTCAAACTGCTCCGTGCCTCAGTGTCTTCATTTGGACCATGGGGATGACCTTACCTCCCTTGTAGGGCCATTGTGACACGCAAATACTGGTTGGCTGCTCTTTGTGTGATTGACATGGCTGTAGGCAGTGTCTCCAGGAGGGACCCAGGGAAGGGGGCAGTTGCTGGGGACATGAACAGGCACAAAGGCCACCAGAGAGCCTGGTGGGGCTTAGGGTGGGGTCCTGATTAGACTGGAGGAGTAATCTGTAGAGGGTAGCAAGGACCTGCTTCCTGGAGGAGTGGCTGGCAGGGTGGGGAGATTTTGACAGGCCCTCCTCTGGGTGTGGGAGTCAGAAGACCCAGAGGGTGCCTGTGGGAGACAGGGGCCCTGAGGGCAGGGGGAAGGTGTCAGGGACCTGCCTCCGGGGCCATCAGAGTCTTTGAGCAGGGCAGTGGTTGAATCAGAGCAGTGATTCAGGGGCGTCTGGGTGGCTCAGCCCGTTGAGCGTCCCACTTCGGCTCAGGTCATGATCTCGCTGTTTGTGAGTTCGAGCCCCACGTCAGGCTCTGTGCTGACAGCTCGGAACCTGGAGCCTGCTTCGGATTCTGTCTCTGTCTCTCTGCCCCTCTCCGACTCGCTCTCTGTCTCTCTCTCTCAAATAGAAAACATAAATTAAAAAAAAAACAACAATGATTCAGTGTGAAATATGGCATGGGTGTGCAGTGATGGTGGGGTGGCGGTGCGGGACCCCCTTCAAACGCACACATTGGGTTTCCTCACAGAATAGCTGTGCCCCTTCTTGTCCCAAAGCACAGGGAGGGCTGGGTTGCTTATGTGACCCTTATAGACCTTTGACCCTTTGACCCTTATCCTCAGATTCTCAGAGCTCTGAGTCACTTTTCCAAAAGGCTAAGAATCTCACCATGTCACCTTCCCGGAAGGGGTGTTGCACATGCAGAAGGGGGAAGGGGAGGGTCCCCTGTGCCCTTCTGCTCCCTCTCCCCTCCCTGGTGGCCGGTGGGGACCGTCACTGAAGCTACCCTGCCCTGCCCCTTGCCAAACCTCATTTCCTCCCTGGTGTGAGGATTCTTTGTTCAGTAGCTCAGGTGGAGGAGATGGGGTGTGGCCGCTCACAAGGTGACCCAGGAGAAGTTGCTGTAATGGCGCGCTGGGGCGGACAGGCCGACGCAGTGATGAAGCGCTCAGGGAGGCCCCGGCAGACGATGCTTCCTGCGCCTTCTTGCTGAGCCCAGCTCCAGGCCCTTGTCCTTCGGTGCCCCGTCTCTTTCTTCCTCAAACAGGCAGGCACCAGAGCTTTTCCTGCTCCCTCTACATCAGAGGCTGAGAGGGACAGAAGCTGAAGAAAAGCATTCAGGTTCAGCCAGAGCAGGGTGGCCTGGCTGCGGGGGAGGGGAAGACCCCCGCCCCCCCCCCCACCTCCCCCACCCCGCTCAGTCCAGATTCCTTTATCTTCTAGTTGCTTCTTGGCGGAGAATGTTAAGGAAGGTGTGATTTAAGACCAGGAGAAGAAGCACTTGGAAATGATTTATAAGTTATTAGGAAACAGAAGAAAGAACGTAGCCACCCTCCGCCAACTTTGTGCCAGGCCCTGGCAGACCCATAATTCCTGTCCTCTCCACATGGCTGCACCAGGCATGAGCTGTTGCCCCATTTGGAGCATGGAGGTACTGGCAGTGCTGAATGGCATGACTGGGTCTCAAAGCCAAGGTTCTAGGACATCTGGTGTGATGTTCTTTCTTTACCTCACTGCCTGTCCCCAGGCCTGTCCCCAGGTCCCCAGACCTTCAACCATGCCTCTCTAGCCACTGCCAGTTCTCCTCCAAGCCAGCCCAGCCCTCCAAACTCTAGACCCCAGGGAGGAGAGGCTGGTGGGTCCTTCTTTTGGACTGGCCAAAAATGATGAGACTTCAGGTCAGCTAGATTTTAGGGTGACTTGTGGGGCACCTGGGTGGCTCAGCTGATTAAGTGGCTGTCTCTTGATTTCAACTCAGGTCATGATCCCATGGTTTGTGAGATCGAGCCCTCAGTCTGGCTCTGTGCTGATAGTGTGGAGCCTGCTTGGGATTCTCTTTCTCCCTCTCTCTACCCCTCCCCCTTCCCCCACCCAAAGTAAATAAACTTAAAAAAAAAAAAAAAAGATGACTCGGACAGGAGACACTTAGGATCAGCAATGGGCCAACATCCTTGGGAAAGATTTTTAAACAAAGCTTTTAAATATTTTGTTTTTATTTTTGAAAGAGAGAGAGAGAGAGAGAGAGAGAGAGAGAGAGAGAGACAAAGCACGAGTGGGGGAGGGGCAGAGAGCGAGGGAGACACAGGATCCGAAGCGGGAAGCGGGCTCCAGGCTCTGAGCTGTCGGCACAGAGCCCGATGCGGGGCTTGAACTCACAAACTGCATGATTGCGGCCTGAGCGGAAGTCTGCTCAACCAACTGAGCCACCCAGGCGCCCCTTTAAATGAGGCTTTTAAATGTTAAATACACGGATTACTTTTGATCTTCTTTATTTTAGAAAATCAAAAAAATCATACACAATTAATGCAAAACTTTTGAGTTAATCTGAAAATTTATCTCAGGAAAAGACAATGAAATTGACTCATCTCTTGGTTTTAAAACGTAAAACCTGAGGGGCGCCTGGGTGGCGCAGTCGGTTAAGCGTCCGACTTCAGCCAGGTCACGATCTCGCGGTCCGTGAGTTCAAGCCCCGCCCCGCGTCGGGCTCTGGGCTGATGGCTCAGAGCCTGGAGCCTGCTTCCGATTCTGTGTCTCCCTCTCTCTCTGCCCCTCCCCCGTTCATGCTCTGTCTCTCTCTGTCCCAAAAATAAATAAACGTTGGAAAAAAAAAAAAAAAGAAACTTATAAAACGTAAAGCCTGAGCATTAATATCTTACTAAGCGATTTTTGGAGCACATTATGTTGGATGGCAGGTTATGGGACCTCTCGGAACCTCAGTTTCCTCCTCTGTGGGATGGACACATTGGTGTGAGGATTAACTGATATATTCTACGTGAAGTGCTCAGCACTGTGTTCTGTATTTCACATGTGCTCAGCAAAAAATAGTGATAATGATGACAGAATTATAAGAACAGACATTTCTCGATTTCAAAAGCTGGTGAGTTATTAAGTCTGTCTTTGAACTCAACAAAAGGACTTGAAGAATATGTTTATTGTCCAAGCTCAGCGTCTTAACTCTGTAGGTGTTTTATGGATTAAATCATGGGCTCAGGGCCCACGTGTGCATTTTGAAATGAACACCACTGGCTTTTCAGACCCGGTTCCAGCTCTTGCTGGGGGCGGGGGCGGGGGGTGAGGGTGGGGGTCCTGCTTCAGGCTTGAACTTTATGGAGAGCCCTTTATTGGGCGATCCTGTGTTAGGACTCATTAGAAGAGCACAGTGAAACCACTCTGAAGTTACTGGGAGGGGAATGTCTTGGGCCAGTGAGAAAGGAGGTGACTGTCTAGAGGGAAGTACGAGTTTGTTGCTCTTAGACTTTTCTATCGTGTAGGCAAAAGCAATTAGAACACCATTCCTGGACAGGGCCAGGTGTTTATGGAAGGCAAAACCAAGGGCAAAGGGCTGTGGCCGGCATAGCGTAGTGCCCGGCAAGCCTTAGGCCAAGCCTCACTGGGTAGAGAGGCTAGGGTGGCCGCAGCATACCCCACCAACACCTTGGCCTGGAGGCAGGTGGCCTCCCAGTGGCAGCCTAGGTTTTGGCAGGGCAGCTGGGCTGAGCCGCCAGGCTTGGGGATGCCTCCTGCCAGCCCCGAGTGCCTGGCACAATGTGTTCAGTGTCAGCCTGTGGGGAGGGTAAGACGGGAGTGCCAAGCTGAGGGCAGCCCTCGGGCCCGCTGTCCTGGGAGGCTGAGTGGGAGCCTGAGAACCCAGCAGGCAGTGGGCAGAAAGAGATGAGCTCAGTGTCGTCAAGCCCTGCTCTGCCCCTCACTCTCTCTGGGTGGCCTTCATCCCATCTGGGAACCTTTGAGAGCCTGTTTCCTCATCTGTAAAATGGGCAGCAGGGTGTAGGATTAAATGATTCAGTGAATGGAAAGTCCCCAGCACGGGGCCTGGCACACCAAGGGCTCAGTAAATAGAAGTTTGCTACGGAGTGTGTCTGGTGGCTGGGTTTCTCGAGGATGTTTCCCTTTTTTCCTTTTGTGATGGTATGTGTGCCACCTTCGCCTGTGATAAGCTGTGGTGAACGGGGAGGCCATAAGAGAGGGGGCCTTGCCGGAAAAGAGTTTACAGTGGAGGGGTACGGAATCAGTGCTAAGCATTTCACGGCCCCACAAACCCTGCCTGGGCTCGGCAAGCCTTGGGCAGCTCAGCCCTGCCACCAGGGCTGCCTCTTTGTGGGCGGGGTGTCTTGCGCTAGGCAGAGTGGGGACCCGTGGTGGCTCAGGAGAGAGGATGGGCTCGCAGGAGACCTCCCTCCTCCCCGGGCTTGGAGCCGCAGCACAGACGGGCTTTGTGCAGTCACGAGGGGCCGGCCAGGGGGCACTGTGCCCGGGCTGAGTTTGTCTCACAGCCTCGGTTCTTGTCAGTGGTTTTGAAAGAGTCCGTGGAAAGTGCTGACTGGGCTGTCCTCCTTCACCCCAGACCCGAGGCTGCGGCTCCTGGCAGGGAGAAAGGAGAAGCCCCGCAGGGAAGCCACCTCGTCAGCCGCCCGCTCACGCCTCCCAGGCTTCAAGTTCAAGAGTCCCTCCAAGGAATGGGTGGATCTCTGCAAGGGGACACGAGCCCCGGTCAGGGGGCTGCTGCTCCGGGCTGTGATAGCCCCTGGGCCCTCCCCCTGCCCGAGAATCCCACACCAAGTTCTTCAGCCTCAGTTTCTCACCCTTCCTCCCCACAGGCTTGTCGTGAAGGGGAGAGGCGACAACTAATTGACACGGAACTTGTCAGGATTGGCCGTGTCATGACTGGTCACCCAAGTCATCCTGCTCCTGCCCTCGCCCTCACCCCCACATCCTGTCATCCAGCAATCCCCAGGAGGTCACCGGAGCACTCTCATCCTCTGATCCCCCCTCCTGCCTGTCACTTCCTCTGCTCCAATGTCACCTTATCGGCCAGACTTCCCTGACCTCCCCACGCAGAGCAGCTGCGTCTCCCCTCACCCTGCTCTTCTTTTGTTTGGTGGAACTTGTCACCCTGACCTGTTAGATCCTCTGGGGGGTCGGGTGGCGGAGGCCTCTGGTCGTTGCTGTACCCTGAGTGCCGGCTGTAACGTTTGGCACTCACCAAACGCTTTTGTCGCCGTAGTCGTTTCTTACGGTTTCTTTGGGGGTAAAATAGACATCACCTAAAATTTACCATCTTAACCAGTTTGTAAGGGCACAGTTTAGTGACATTAAGTGCATTCACAGTGTTGTGCTGCCATCCCCACCACTGTCCGTCTCCAGGTTTTTTTTTTTTAATGTTTCACAACTGAAACTAGTCCCATCAAACCCTAACTCCCCATCTCCCCCCTTCCCTGGCCCCTGGCGTCCTACTTGTGTCTATGGATTTGACCACCCTAAGTCCCTCGTATAAGTGGGATCATGTAGTAATTGTCCTTTTTTTTTTTTTTTTAAGGTTTATTTATTTTTGAGAGAGAGACAGTGTGAGTGGAGGAGGCGCAGAGAGAGAGGGAGAGAGTGAGAGAGAGAATCCCAAGCAGGCTCCGCACTGTCGACCTGGAGCCCGAAGAGGGGCTCGAACCCATAAACTGTGAGATGGTGACTTGGGTGGGAGTTGGAAGCTTAACCGACTGTGTCACCCAGGTGCCCCAAGGTAATTGTCCTTTTGTCACTGGCTTATTTCACTTAACATAATGTCCTCAAGGTTCATCTATGCTGTAGCAGGTGTTACAATGTCCCCCCCCCTTTTTTAGGGCTGAATAATACTCCATTGTATGCATATACTCCATTTTGTTTACCCATCTGTCCCTGGACGTTGGGTGGCTTCCCCCTTTTGGCTATTGTCAACAATACTTCAGTGGGCACGAGTGTCCAAATATGTCTTCAAGACCCTGCTTTCAATTCTTTCACATATATACCCAGCAGTGGAATTGATGGATCACATGGTAACTTTATATTTAATTAATTAATTAATTAATTATTTATTTTTCAACGTTTATTTATTTTTGAGCATGAACGGGGGAGGGGCAGAGAGAGAGGGAGACACAGAATCGGAAGCAGGCTCCAGGCTCTGAGCCATCAGCCCAGAGCCCGACGCGGGGCTCGAACTCACGGACCGCGAGATCGTGACCTGGCTGAAGTCGGACGCTTAACCGACTGCGCCACCCAGGCGCCCCACTTTATATTTAATTTTTAAAGGAACCAGCACACAGTTTTCCATGGCAGCTACACCGTTTTACATTTCTACCTACAGCACACAAGGGTTCCAATCTCTCCACATCCTCACCATTTTATTTATTTATTTATTTTTATAGTAGCCATCCTAATGGGTGTGAAGACAAAACATCTTTGAATGGATGAATGAATGAGTGAATGAAAAGTCTGTCCCTTGCTTCCTCCAGCCCCTGTTTTCACCCCTCCCCTCCCTGGGCCTCATTTTCTCTCCTACCTTGTTCATGCATCTCCAGTGTCTTCCCCACTGGCTACACCCTAGGCCTGGAACATGTCCCCCTGTTTTAAGATGCAGCTAAGGCTTCCTCCCCATCCTCACCCCTGCTCCATGTCCTGGGCATCTCACCTGGACATCTCACTGCTCTGCACCCTGCACTATGCTGGGTCTGCAATGCCTGTATTGTTTGCTGAGCGCGAGCGTGACCATCCTGCCTCTTTCTCTGGAGGGTTGGGATGCTGCCTGTGGAGTCTTGTGCCCTCTGGGGTGTTGGGGCCACCCTGCCCCTTCTCCTTGGTGCCCCCACGGGGGCAAGCTTTCGTGTGTGGCCGACTCACCTGGGGAAGCTCAGGGGCACCCGTCATGCCTGCAGAGTGGCTTAGGTGGTGGCGGCTGCAGCGGCAGAGGAAGGTCAGGTGAATGCGGCCACGTGGGGCCAGCAGCTTGGAGGAGGAGCCCTGGAGGGAGGGAAAAGCGGTGTTGAGAGTTGATCTTGTAAGCAGTCTCTCCGAGCCTTTGCCGTTGTGCTGCTGGAGCTCCTTTCTCAGGTCTCCCCTGGAAATCCTCTCTGACTCCTTTCCCTGCCCCCGTTAGGTGCCTGGCCCATGTTCTCCCGCATTCACCATCCCAGCTGTTATCACATCTTCAGCATCACGGCTGTTATCACATCATGTACGTTCTCTCTTTAATCCATTGCTGTGTTCTCCCCAGGGACTAATGCAGTGCCAGGCAGGGCTGTATCTTGGGGGAGAGAAAACATCTAAATCTCTCTGAAGACTTCTGATTGGAGAGCTTAGGACTCATGAGAAAGCAGAGCAGATATGAGGGCAACTACTGTTCCACAGATGGAAATCGAGTCTTCCCCAGGATCACTGAGAGCTAGACCCTGTCCTGTATGCCCCCGCCCCAAGAGTCTCATTTAGATGACCCAGCATGGGGGCTGGGGATTGGTCATTTGTAAAAATCTCCAGGTGAGTGTGAATCCCTGGTTAGGTAGGAGTGCCTGTCTCGTGGGCTTGTAAATTGTGGGGCCTGGGCCACCTTGTCTTTTTACTCCGCCACAGCCCTGAATTTCAGAAACAAGGGAGCTGGGCTCCAGAGTAGAATGGGGAGTTTACCTGGGGGTCTCTCCCTCGGGGGTCTCTGGGGAGACAGAATTGCTGACTGTAGTTAGTTACCTATTGCTGTAACAAACAACCCCCAAATGTAGTAGCTTAAAACAGTAATAAACATTCATCATCCTCAGAGTTTCTGTGAGTCAGGAATTTGGGAGCAGTTTAGGTGGGTGTTTCTGGCTCGAGGTCTCTCAGGAGGTGGAATCAAGATGTCGGTTGGGGCCACACTCATCCGAAGGCTTGCCTGGGCTGGAGGATCTGCTTCCTGGTGGTTCACTCACAGCTTGGCGAGATGGTTTGGCTGGTGGTAGGACTCTTGCCTCCTGGGCCTCTTGATAGGATTTCTGGAGTGTCATCACAAGGTGGTGACCGAATTCCCTTTGATTAAGCAGTCCAAGAGAGCACGTGGACGCAACAGCATGTTTTCTGACCCAGTTTCAGAAATCATGCTCTGTCACTTCTATGATATCCTATTGGTTACACAGGTCAGCTTGGGAGGGGACTACATTAGGGCACAAGTACTAGGAGACAAAGGTCATCGAGGGCCATCATGGAGGCTGGTGACCACATGGGTGGTCATTTCGTTGTACCTACAGCCTCGTAGGTCTTGCCTGGAAGGTCCAAGCACCGCCAGGAAGTGGGATGGCCTTCTCTCCTAATCTTCGTTCCTCCCCTGTCATCAGACCATAGCAGTTATCACCGTGGGCTAGGGTGGTTCTCTTTGAGGCCTAGAGGTCTTGCTCTGGAGTCATCCTTCAGGAAGGTCTGAGACTTCTCTACTGGCTCAACATCCCCGCCACATTTGGTCTCCTGGCCCAGGCCTCCCTTGGTGACCCTGATTAGTACGCACTTGGGCCTGTAGGAAAACAAATATAAAAACCATTGCTGCTACATGCCTGGTTCTGGGCTAAGTATTTTGCATTGTCGCACTCAACCCTGTGAGGCAGGCACTCTTTTTTTTTTTTTTTTTTTTTTTTAAATGTTTATTTATTGTTGACACAACACAAGCAGGGGAGAGGCAGAGAGAGGGGGACAGAAGATCCAAAGTGGTCTCTGTGCTAACAGGCTGACAGCAGCAAGCCCGATGCAGGGCTGGAACTCATGAACCGCGCGATCATGACCTAAGGTGAAGTCGGATGCTCCACTGACTGAGCTACCCAGGTGTCCTGAAGCAGGCACTCTCTATCCTCATTGGGTTAGGTCACTCATCTAATAAGTCACAAAGATTCAAACGATTGGTACTAAAAAACAAGTGATCTGATCCCAGGGAGAACCTATATGCAAACCATGATGCTAGAACATGTTCTCAAAAGAGGGGACTATTTACTAAGCTAGGTCATCAAGTGAACCATAGGAAAGTGTGTTTTTGTGATTGTGATTGTGTGTGTGTGTGTGTGTGTGTGAGAGAGAGAGAGAGAGAGAGAGAGAGAGTGAGAGAAAGTAGGGGAGGAAGGAAAGTAGGGGAGAGAGAGGAAGTAGGGGAAGGGAAGGGGGGAGGGAGGAAGGGAGGGGGGTAAGTGTTTCTTCCTGGGGTTCCCCAAGGGCCATAGTGATTTGGGTGCCTCAGAACAGAGCTGGTGCCTTGTTCTTGAGGCTAATCTTCTCTCAAGTTCAGCCCTTGTAGGAGAACTTCCTCCCAGAGGAGTGTCTCTGTGAGCACCATCTCCCTTCAGGCCCACTCTGCCCACAGCCTGCTCTGCTCACCAAGGGCAGCCCCGCACCAGCGTGGTCCCTAGGACAGCGATCAGTTCTGTGGTCTCTTACACATGTGTGCTTGATGACTTCCTGGAGGGGGACTCAGAGTTTGGGTGTCAGGTCCTGCTTGGAGGGAGGAAATCCAGGCCTTGGGGTCTTATCCTGAGGGCTGCTGAAGCGAGCCAGAATGAGACCTGTGCCTTTAGGACTTTGCTGGGGGACCCTGGAAGCTGGCCAATAGGGTCTGGGGTCCGGGCTAGCCTCACTCCGGGCAAGGGTGATTATTCCCATTTTATTATTCCCATTTTACAGATGGGAAAAGTGAGGCTCAAGTGCTAATGGGCTCTCCCAAGGCCTCACTGGTTGGGGGCAGAGGCGGCTGTCTGGGTAATTTCATCTTCTCCAGGAGCATCTAGGAGTCCACAGTCCACATCTCAGACCCCTGACCTCTCCTTGGGCCGAGGAGGCACAGGGTTTGCTTGCACCTGAAAGTTCCAGGATCTGAGGGGAAGAAGATGGGCCCTGCTGGCACAGAGCTGGCTGCCTCCCTGGCCAGAGAGGATGTTTGCCTGTGGTCACACACAAAAATGGGAACCCAGGGCATGGGGGATGAGGAGCGGGGGTCAGAGGTGGAAGCTGAGCCGGTCGGGCTGGCCCAGATTTGGAGAGGTTCATGGCCGAGTGTTTAGAAGTGGTCATGACTGGCCCCTGACCTGATCTACGATCAGAGTGTGAGCCACTCACTTGTGCTCAGGGTGAGATCTCTAGGGTGGAGTGTGGGACAAAGCTGTTTTCAGTGTGACTGTGGGGGCAGGAATGTGGTCTGGGGCTCCGCCCTGGCCCATCTCTACCTGTTTCCCTCTGGCTACACAATCGTGGAGGTGGAGGCTGCCGGCTGAGCACTAGGCCCATCAGAAACACTCTACCCTTTCTCTGGCTTCCTTCCATGCTTGCTTCCCCTCCTCCACCCCCAGCGAGGCTTCTAGCCCGGGCTGGGTTATCTCCAAGGCCTGTCTCTGTAGGCGGCTATAAACTGGGGTCCTGGAACCATCCTCCTGGGTCCAGGGAGCATCAAGGGAAGTAGGGGTGGGGACACAGAGCTCACCTTTCCAGGAATGCCTCTCCCTCCTGCCCACCAGTGCCTGTGTGGGCCGTGCCATTGGCTCTGTCCCCCCATACACCAAGTCAAGGGCTGCCTCTCTCCATGCAGGATGCAGTATAGGCTTCCCGCTTCTCTTCTGAAAAGGCTTACAAAGACTTTTAAAGTTGCGCTTTTAGGGACTTGACTTTATACATCTAGTTGTGAGGAGGAGATGTGGGTAACAAAGACATTGTGCTGGGAGAGAAGTCTGAGTGCCAGGACGGAAGATGGGGCCCCCAGAGCCCCTTGCCCACGTGGGCCTGTGGCAGCCAGAGAACATTGCTGGTGGGTGGGCTCTGTGGAATGAGGCTCCCACGCCTTCCCTTTTATGAGCTTGGGGTTGCCTAATGACCATTGTCTCTGATACCCGACCCTCCAGAACTGGGTAGGATGTAGGCTGACTCAGAGTTGGGGCCAGTCAAACACAGGCTGTCCATGCACTCTGATTGATGTCAGGGTTAAGGTCTGGTCTGATACTAGGGTTGCAGCCATGGGCTGAGGCCTGGGTCTGAGCTGAGATGCTGACTGGGGTTCTTCTATAAGTGAGATGGAGTCCTGGGTCCCAGGCGAAGCCCCTGTACTGATTTCTTCAGGGGTCTTCTTCCCTCTCCTGCTGTCTCAGAGGTGGCCCTGCTAGGTGCTGTCTCATTTACTCCTCCCAGCTGTCCTACCAGGTAGAGGTCCCTATGCCCATTTTACAGATGGGAAAGCTGGAAGACTAAAGGAGGCCATTAAGCATCAGATGGGGCTTAAACCAGTGTGTCCAGGAGGTGGGGTACAGATGCTGTGTCTTTGGGCTAAGTTCAGAGGTGTTGGCCGGGTGGGACCCAGAGAAGGGAACCCACTAGTCCAGGTCACCTGGTAAGGAAAAGACTGAGCCAGGGTCTGGGCTCCCAGGCTGCCCTTGCCCTGTCCCCATGCTTATGCCCTCTCACTGCCCACCCTCATGCCCCTGTGGTTGGCCAGGCTTGGCCCAGCAGCCCAGCCTCTTTCACTTCCTGGCTGGCTGGCCAGGGCGAGGAGGGCTGGGGAGGGTCTGGTGGGGAGGAGTTCGGGGCCCAGCCCCTCCCTGGGGTTGAGGAGTGGGAGGGGCCTCACATGCAGACACAGAGCCCCTTTGTCTCCGCGGCTGTGCAAAGCAGCTGGTCTGGGATTTCTGGGCATTTTTTACATTTGAAGAATAATTGCATTGTCTGGGGGGCCCAGGAGAATCCAAATCCCTCCCCAGACCTGCCAGGCAGTCCAAAGAGATTCCCCTGGGCCAGCCCCCCAGCTTCCCTGCCCCTCCCTCCCATCTGTTAGAAGCCTGAAGCAAAGAGGGGTCCCTCCAGGGAAACTGAGCTAGGGCTGCTGCCCTTGGGCACTAGTAGTATCTGTTCAGAGGAAAGGATTATAAGTCCCCAAAGTTGGTTAGGGGAGAGTGCAGATGGCCCCCAGAGCCCTGGGTAGGGCTCCTGTGAGGAAGCATGGGGCTTGGAGGTGGGAAGTGGAGCGCTTCAGCTGGAGGAGGCTGGATCCTAAAGGGTGAGGTGAGGTGAGCTGGGTGGGCTAGCTGCCTTGGCAGTCTTCTTGTCCTCTGGGAAATGGGTCGCTCAGAATGAGGTGACCTTAGAAAAAGACAGGCAGACACATTTGAGAGTAGTAGCCTGTGTTTAATTTTTTTTTTTTTTGTAACATTCTTTTTTCCCCATTTTTGAGACACAGAGAGAGACAGAGTGCTAGCGGGGGAGGGACAGAGATCGGAAGACACAGAATCCGAAGCAGGCTCCAGGCTCTGAGCTGTGAGCACAGAGCCTGATGCGGGGTTCAAACTGAGAAACCGTGAGATCATGACCTGAGCTGAAGTCGGACACTTAATCGACTGAGCCACCCAGGCGCCCCAAGAGTAGGCTGTGTTTAGAGGGGAGCCAAGGATGGGTAGAGTTTTTTTGTTTCTTGTGAAGGCTGACTTGGGGAGGGGGTGGGGCACCTGGGAAGTTGGCCCTTTGTGGCAGCCGTTTTTGTTATAGTGGCTGCTGTTGCTATTGGGGAGGGAAGTGACCTGCCGATTGAAGTGAGCTGAAGTGCACCCCAGCCTGAGGCAGAAGGCGCGCCCTGCAGTGAACTGGGCTACTGACCCTTCCTCGAAGTTCACTCCCAGGGCTTGGGGGGGGGGGGGAGTCACCCAGTGTAGCCTGGGACCACGCCCTGCTCCGTGACTGTGGGGCTGCAGCCTCATTACGGAATAACAGACAATAGGATTTCTTGGGGTGAGATGTCCATGCTTGGGGAATGGAAGAAGGACGGGGGTGGGAACGTGGGGGATCACTGCAGAGCCCAGCCAGTGGAAGGAACTCCCCTTTCCAGGGTGCTTCAAGAAAGGTCAGTGGGAGCAGACCTTGCTGGTGGGTCCAACAGCATACAGCTGTGCAGTCACACAGCTGCATAACCAATACTCCGTACAAGGGTGTGCGTGTCAAGAGAATCCAGAGCTGGCTTCTGTGACATGTGTGAGGGAGGGATATTTCCTATGAGGCCTTCATGTGGGCAGTGCCGGGGATCCCAAGACTTTAGTGAAGTTGGGGTATGTGTGTGTGTGTGTGTGTGTGTGTGTGTGTGTGTGTGTGTATGTTTGGGGGCATCTGAGTGAGAATTGAAGCCAGAAAGATCAGCTGAGTCCAGAGGGCAAAGGGCCGATATGCCGAGGCCTTCCCTATGCCTGGTACACAGTTAGCTCAGTGAATTGCTGGGTTACGTTCCTGGTCTATGAGAGGCCTGGGCATGACTTGGGGCAGGCCCAGCAATTCTCTAGGGGTACAGTTCAGATGGAGGAGGCAGGGGTGAGGGGGGGGAATTGAGGGGAGAGGCGACAGTGATTCTGGGGGGTTGACATGGCTTGATCTGATGGATAAGGGCAGGTCTTCCTCTGA
Source organism: Leopardus geoffroyi (assembly GCF_018350155.1). NCBI lineage: Eukaryota > Metazoa > Chordata > Mammalia > Carnivora > Felidae > Leopardus > Leopardus geoffroyi. The sequence continues at coordinate 30,779,913 of NC_059336.1, forward strand.
GGATGCATTCAGCTTTGAGCCTTGGGACCGCTTGGCAGTCCTGTGGTTTTAATCATGATGGGGAAGCACAAGAAGATGCCTGGTGCCCCCTGCTCAGTACTGGGCATTTCCAAGAGGGGGTCAGCAGTCGGAGGCCAGGACTAAAGTACGTCTCTGGTATTTGGCAATTGGAGGTGCTTCTTGGAGGGTAAATTTGAGGGTGAAGATGCAATTGGTGGGGATGTTGAGAGAAGGTGGGGTGGGAAAGTGGCAACGCCAACGCCCATTTCTGTCGCCTCGCTTTCTCATCTTCATCCTTCTTTCTTGGGTGACCCTGACAAAGGGATGGGGCCTTTCTTCCCTCTTTTCCTCTCTTCTGCTGCTGCCTTCTTTCCAGACTGGCTTCTTGGGCAGGTTCAGTCAGGGCAGTGGGCAGCAGGGGAAGGTGTTGGCTGGTGGGCCAGAGCAGAGGTTCGGGGGGAGGCAGTGGGGCATCTAGAGTGGGGGTGGGATATTCATGCCATGGCTGGCCTGATTTCTTGAAGCTACCAGGCTTGGCCTCTTTGGGCACATGGGAGCCCCAGGCTCCCACCCTCATTTTTCCGTGGAAGCAGGAGCAAGAAGACAAGTGTCCGTTGCCCTGTGCCTCCCTCCTCCCCCTCCCCCTCCCTATCCTCCCCCCCCTCCTCCTCCCTGCCTGGCTGAGCCAGCACTTTTTTCTTCTCTCCTTTATCTGCTCAAAAAGTACAGGGTGTTCTGTTTCTCCTGTGCATACAGATCAAGGAGTGGATGTTATTTATTTATTTATTTCCCGAAGGCGAGAGAAGGACAGGCAGGCACCGAGGAGCATGAACTGATTCTTCTTCCTCAATAAGCCGGTTTCTCATAAAATTAAAAAAAAAAAAAAAAAGCTGAAAGGAAAAGATGCCACAAATCAACAGAAAACAAGTTGCTTCTCACCCTCTCCTCTCCACCCTGGCTGGAGATAACAGCACTGGAAGGCCCAGTTCAGCGTTTCGCTGAGGGCCTGGCACGGAGTAGGCGTTCCTACACATGATTTTTCTGTCCCTTTCAGTTTGGACTCCAGAGTGTGTTGGCTCCGTGTGTCCATATGGGAGGCCATGGGGCAGCTTTCTCAGCTCTCTGACTTCTGTGGGCCCTGTGTAAGGCTTCTCTGACCCGTGGAAGGAACTGGCCTGTGGGATTCCTTTGGAGGGGGGGAGGACGTCATGGGTGCAGGTGACCCACATGGCCCTTGCTCATTACCTACTTTCACCCCTGTGCTGTTTGAGTGCAAGGTCTCTGATACATTGGGAACTCAGGGTCCTTTCTGTGTTCATCTTAAAGGCAACTGCCCACCTGCGTTCCCCACGGGGCATTTCTGAGCCCCCGTCCCAAGGCTCTCTGCTCAGAATTTAGTTACAGAACTTTACAAATGATTTTCACACTTGAGGCTCTTGAAAATATTGTCCGTCTTGCCACATCCGCATAAGGCCTTATTCGACTGTCACAACAATGTAGTGAGGACCAGCTGGCCATTTCTGAGGGTAGCCAGAAGTTCAGGTAGCCGGCTGGGGAGGCGCTGCGCCCCAAGTATCCTTTCCCCATAGCTTCCAGCTTCACTAGACCCCGGTTTCCAGACGGGGTGCCCCACGGGAACTAGGGGTTTTGTGAGGAGACTTCAGAGGGGAGTGGGTCCCTCCCAGTTTTATCCCAGTCACACCTGGAGCCCGCAGGAAATTTTCAAGAAGGGGTTGCACCAGTCAGGTTTGAGAACTGCGGCGGTCCCCCCTCCCCCCCTTTACTGTATAAGCAAGGCGGTTTTGGAGGGTGGCCCCGGCTGGGGGTGCTGATGGAGCCAGGACACCAGCACGCCGGCAGGGGCCCCCCAGTCCTGGGGGTGAGGCACGCGGGCGGGGCGGGCGGCAGCGCCACGTCGCATCGCGGGGTGCCTGGCAGGTGGCGTCAGCGGCAGCGGCAGCTCCGAGCACCCAGTGTGTTTACCAACGTGACGCCACCCCGCGTCGTCTCGGCGACCCTTCCTCCCGCTGGCCGCCCTGGCCGCCGGGTGCAGGCAGCCACACCCTCCCCTCTAAATTTAGTCCACCGGAAGGAGAACCTGGGGGCGGGGAGGGTGGCAGGGCTCAGGGAGGAAAGGACCCAGGCCGCCCGACCCCGTGCTCCCAGACGCTCAAAGGAACCTCGCTGGAGGGAGCGGGGAAGGATAGGAGAGGGAACGGAGCTGCAGGGAGGAGGAAAGGCGGAGCCGCACCGCGTTCTCCTGGAAGGGGGCGGGGAGCCCCGGCCTCCAGCGGAGACTCGGCCTCGGAGGGCTCTGGGCCGCGGGCGCCACCTTCCGGCCGTCTAGGGAACTGCCCGGGCACCCAGGCGGTCGGCCTGGGTCTGGGGGTTTGCCTGGAATTTGGGGGCGGGAGTGGGGGGACAGGCCCGTCCAAGCCCAGGTGCCCAGGTATGGCGCCTGCCGGCGGAGTGGGTGGCGGGAGGCATGAGGAACAGCCCCAGCGTATTTAGAAAAAGACCCTTTTGCTAAGCCTATGATAAAGAGATGTTGGGGGGCGCCATTCAAGGTGGGGGAAGCTTTAATGATCAGACCAGATGTAAGAAGTCAGTATGTAGCTCGCTCGCTCCTTCCTTCCTTCCTTCTTCCTTCCTTCCTCTCCCTCCCTGCCTCCCTCCCTCCCTTTTTCTCTTCTTCTCTCCCTCTCTTTCTTTATCTGTCTCATTCTCTCTCTTTCCTTCCTCCCTCCCTCTTTCTTTTTCTTTCTCTTTCTCTCTCTTGTCTTTCTCTTTCCTCCCTCCTTCTTTCTCTTTCTTCCTTCCCTTTCTTTTTTTCTCTTTCTCTGTCTTTCTCTTTCTTTCCTTCCTCTTTCTTTCTCTCTGTTTCTTTCTCTCTTGTCTCTTTCTCTCTCCTTCCTCCCTCTCTCCCTCCCTTTTCCCCCTCCTTTCTTTCCTCCTTCTCTCTGTTCCTCCCTCTTTCTCTTTTTCTTTCTTTTAATTTCTCTGTCTCTTTTTCTGTCTTGTCTCTTACTCTCTCCTTCCTTCTACCCTCCCTTCCTCCCTCCCACTCTTTCTTTCTCTCTCTCTTTCCTCCCTCCCTCCCTTCCTTTCTTCCTTTTTTTCTTTTTCTCTCTCTTTCTTTCTCTCCTTCCTTCCTTCCTTCCTTCCTTCCTTCCTTCCTTCCTTCCTCTCTTCATTCCTTCCTTCCTTCCTTCTCCTTCCTTCCTTCCTTCCTTCCTGCCTGCCTGACTGCCTTCCTTGCCAGGAATGAATATCTGAATGGTTACTGAGGTACACACGCATACATATAAAAATGACACAAATCCTACCTGTCCAGGTCGGTGGATCTTTGAATGTATACTGTGTGGCCACCGTTCAGATCAAGACATATATTCCTTCCACCCCAGAAAGTTCCCTCCTGACTGTTTTCAGTTATTCCTGCCCCTGGTCTCTCTTCTGTCACCACAGATTCATTTACCTCTTCATGAGCTTCATGTAAGTGGAGTCATACAATATGTACTTTGTATCTCTGGCCTCTTTCCTTCAATGCAATGTTGGTGGAGGGTACCAGTAGTTTGGTTCTGTTTATTGTTGAAGAATATGCATGAAAATGCTGCACGTAGTACAGTGGATTTATCCATTCTCCCGTGGTTGCTTCTGTTGTTTTGGCTCTTATAAATAAAGCGGCTATGAACATTCCTTAGCATGTGTGTTTGGTGGACTATGTCCTGCTTCTCTTGGGCGTATTCTGGGGGGTGGGGCTGCTGTGTCATTGGAAGGCTTATACTGAGCTTTGTTAGGTAGGGGAGACAGTTGTTTTATGTCCCCTGTCTGCTGCACTGCCCAGCAGCCACCTTCCAGACACCCTTCCTCCCCTGTTGTTAGTAGGTTCTACCACTGAACCCTCGGCAAAGACAACTGGAATCGAAGTTGCTTGGGTCAGGGAGGGAACAGAGACAGGATGAGAGCCGAGCGGCCCCTTGGGATGGCCCACAGGCACCTTGGAGCCCTCGTGGTCACTCTGGGAATAGGCGGTAGCCTCTCCCAGCACTGGGGCGATTCAGGGACCCCCCTTGGCTGCCTAGCCATCAGCTCCCTAGCCTGGCGTCTCTGAACAAGCTGGCTTAGTGTAACTGTCAATTTGATGTCTGGCCTCTGGTGCCATGGGTCCTCACAGTCCACCGTTTCCTGGGCTCCTTGCTGCTTTGCGGTGACTGAGGGGCTGGGTGGCTGGGGGAAAACAACCAGAGAAGTACCCGGAATAGCAGAGGCTCGTCCGATACCGGCCTCGTGGCACTTTCTGGGGGGAGGGCGGGACTATGTCCTGCCCACCAAATTGCCACTTCATTCACACTGTGAAAGACTAACAGAAAGCTAGAGGAGGAGAGAAGGGGCAAAGGAGAAAGAATGCCAGGGAAGAGCCACGCACGGGAGGGAAAGTAGAGGGTCCAGCGCTGTGTGTGCAAGTGTCCTGCGGTCTGTGTGAGCATCTTGGGGTCTGTGTGAGCATCCTGCGGTCTGTGTGAGTATCCTGGGGTCCGTATGAGCATCCTGTCATCTGTGTGGGCATCTGGGATTGGTGTGAGCTGGACCACAGCAGCCGTGTCAGAGCGAGCTTGTTCAGGGACAGAGGTGTCAATAGTTTCTCTTGAATTTGGTCTTTTTGAGTCATCCCTTTCCTGGCTGGCTCTAGTCTCAGCCTTGGGGAATAGGCAGTGTGCCTAGCAGGTTGGGGGTGGGATTGACGGATCCCAGGGGCTTAGGGTGGGTTCCCAGCAGTCCTGCTTGCCGGTGGGGGCCCACAGTGCATATTTTCTACCTCTCTCCTTCCCTCTGTCTGTCCTCCTCCTTGCCACATCCTTTGGAGATGGCTCCTCTTGTCCAGGTCTCCGGAAGAGCAGGAGGGCTCAAGAAGGTCCCCCCTCCCCCGCCCCCTTGAGGGCAGAGCTCATGAGTGTCCCATGGGACAGGTGGGAAGTGAAGGCAGAGCAGGTAAGCTGTGACACCCCCACCCCCTGCAGGTTCCTAGGAGGCCAGTGCGGACGGTATGCAAAGTTGTGAATCCAGTGGCGACAGTGCGAATGACCCTCTCAGTCGTGGCCTACGGAGAAGGGGACAGCCTCGCGTGGTGGTGATCGGCGCTGGCTTGGCTGGCCTGGCTGCGGCCAAAGCACTTCTGGAGCAGGGCTTCACGGATGTCACTGTGCTCGAGGCTTCCACCTGCATCGGAGGCCGCGTGCAGAGCGTGAAACTCGGTAAGTGTCCCTCCTCCACCCGCGCCAAGGTCACCTTTTGTCCTTCAGTGCTCTGGCCCTGCCTCAAATCTCATTATTTTGGTTTTTCCCTGGGATAAGTGGGCCTTTGCCAGAAGCTTCCTTTGCCCTCTGAGCAACCCTCTGAGGTGGGCAAGATGGGGCTCTGGCCTTCGTCTTTGGAACATGACCTAGAGTTCAAGTGTTTAGGAAGGAAAGGACACCCAGGCCAGTGTCTCGGCAGTGGGTGGACCAGTTTCTGCTTCACAAGAAGAGTAATTCTGTAAGTTCTTATTAGTCATTACCCCTTGAGTGTGAATTAACATAGCATGACTGAGAGCTAGTCTTGGGACAGTAGGAGCTCAGGGCAGCAGAGTGGTTGGGACTTGGGGCCTCCTTGTGGGTGATGGGCAGATCTTAGCATTGCCTGGGAAGATGATCTGTCCAGGTTACAGAGTAATGAGGCCTCTGGAGAAAGCCTCCAGGTAAGAGACTTTCCCCAGGACTGGGCAGATTTTACCAGGGGTGGGGGAATTGCCTGAAATGCAGCTGGAGGTCAGCACTTCCCAGCCAGGGGGTCTGACCAATGAGAGACCAAGTGGGTAGGGACCACGCTCGATGGCTACCCTCCAGAGGATTTTGTGTCTCTGTTCCCACATGGGGTAGCAAGGCCATGCATTCGATCGTATTGAGAGTCTTCTAGAGCGTTTCCTGGAGGGCAATGTGAGGTTGTGTCCATCTTCTGCTGCGACACACAGGACTGTGTGGCAGGGGGGGATGAAAGTGCCATCCAAAGCACTCATAAACCTGGGGAAAGCCAGCAGGAAGCCCTGGGACGCTTCGCTTGACACGTGATTGGCTGGCTGGGAGCCTTAGGGAAGGGGCAGCTCCCATTGTGGTTCCTGAGTCTCGATAAGACATTCAGTGTATGACGCAGAAACAGAAGATGAGGACAAATGGCCCGGTCTCAGGGGTAGCTGACAGCTGAGACATGCCACGCATGGGACAGGCGGCGGGGTGAAGAGATGGGGTGCGGGAAGCTGCGAAGAAGCGTGATCTGGTGACCTGTTGGCGGTGGGGGCCTTCCTGACTTGGGGGACCTTGGGCAGACTTCAGGTGATGGGGAGAGTTGGGCAGGTAGCAGAAGGGGCCATACGCGTGGAGTGATGTATGTGATCAAGGCAGACTCCGCGAGGAGCGGGGAGAGCATGCCCTCTGGAGGGCGAATTTGCATGTGTTGTGTGTGCAGACATACGGGGCTGAAACCAGGGGCGGACCTGCTACGGTGTGAGGCGGTGGCTCTGAATCTCAGTGGTCGGGGCAGGCGTCGAGGGCCAGAAGCCCCAGGGACACTGGATGGTGCTGGTGCCCTTTGATGCAGGGGTGTCACAAGGATCGCAGTCATAGAGGGGCAGGCAGGCGAGGGCAGGAAATATCTCTCGACCACGACCAGGGCCTACCCACCCCCCCTGTTGCAGAGCCTGGGGAATAGGGGTGGGGTGCTGAGTTTGCTGCCGACCTCAAGCTCCTCACCTCATTCCTGCTTTTGCCAAATGTCCGTCCAGGAAGGATGCTGTCCCACGCCTGGATGTCACTGCCCAGTGACTGTGGTTTGGAGCTCCCTGCGTGCCCTGGGGAGGGTCCAGGCCCCTCCCCGAGGTCTCTTCCTCTCTTGGGAGCTCAAACCAGGCAAGACACTTTGGGGAACCCCAAGCCTGAGGAATTAAAGGAGGATTAGTAATAAATACTCTCAATGCCCACTAGGAACCCACTGGAAGCAGGGCACTGGGTTTTGAGTTTTTTGGTGCCATCCCATCTGCCCACCTTTCTGGACAAAGGGACATACACGTTCCTGCATCTTCTCCCAGAGACCTCAGGAAATTCTGTCTCACTGGCGGTAGCACGAGGTTGACCATTTTGTTCTCTTGCCTGCTGTTTGGCACATACATATATACAGGGCTATTTTTTAGTAACTAGTGGTTTAATTAGAAACAGCCAGGAGAGGGGATGCACAAAAAAAGAATGACCAGTTCCTGGGGTGAGGGGTGATATTGTTGTCTGTTATGGCATATCAGATAACTATTGCTGCATAACAGATCACCCCAAAATGTAGTGGTTTACAGCAGTACCATTTTATTTGCTTAAGTTCAGTGGGTCGGGAATTTGGGCAGGAATCAGGCAGGTGGTTCTTTCACTGGTCTTGCCTGGAATCTCCCACTCGCCTGCAGTCATCCGGTGGCTTGACCGGGGATGGTTTGTTTATGACAGCCTTACCCATTTGTCTGGTGGTTGGCACTGGTTTTTTGGCTGGGCCACGTGTCTCCAACAGGGTAAACCTCTCCATGGTGGTCACATTCTAAGAGTGTGAAAGTGGAAGCCACAAGATCTCTTGAGGCCTGGGCTCGGAAGCCGCAGACATCACTTTCACTGCATTCTGTTAATCAAAGCAAGTCACAGGGCCAGCCCCGATGCAAGGGGTAGGGAAATGGACTCTACCTCATGACGGGAGGACTGGCAAGGTCACGTTGCAAAGGGCTATGTGTACAAGGACAGAGGAGGAATTATTGTGACCGTCTCAGCAAAAAACTTAACTGCACCTGATATCTTGACTCAGCCCTCCAAAACACAACAAAACACCAAAAAATGTTCCTCTCTCTTCCCCTTGCTTTGCTTCAACTTCCTTGGGAGCTAGGCAGGGAAGGAGACAATGTGCCACCATCCCTACAGCATCGGAAGAGGAAACTGAGGCCCAGGCACAGAGGCAGCTTGCCTCAGAGCATCTGGTACCTTGGCTCTGGATGGGATGGTAGGACCAGCACCAGCTCTAGCCCTGTCCCAACTTGGGTCCAGGAGTTTCCCCCTGCCCTAGACAGACTCCTGGGGTTCTGCCATCTAAGGTTTTTCTGCCTTAGGAAGACAGAGTTTAGTTTTCTCTGGAAGTCTATTTGAGACTGCCTTCAGGAGGAGTCTTCCAACCTGGAATGTTTGCCCTCCCTCCTCTGCCTCAGACTGAGCTGGGAGGGGGGCCACTTTTTGTCTGGGATCGGGGCTTAGACTCCGGGGCCATTGGAGAATGTTGAGGAATTGGAGTAAGGTCAGATGAGGACCTCGGGCCAGAGGACCTCAGGTAACCTCTCTCCCCTCACTGGGACCACTGTACCCTCAGGTGCCCACACAGTATCTCCTGAGGGAGAGCCATCAATGAAAAAGGAGGGCTCAGTGTCTGGTGTTGTGTTAGACAAAGGTGGGATGGAAAAGCAGAGCCTTGTAACTAGTCCAGTGAAGCGACTCTGGGGGCAAATCACAAAGGCATTCAGGGTGGCAGTTATCTCGGCTGTAAAGTGGAATCCATTTTGTGCCACACGTAGTTTCCCCTGGGAACTTTTCACTGAAGACTTTGGTTGGTTGCCAGATAGGGGCCTAATTCCCCTTCCTGCTCTGTTGAGGGGATGGAAGGATCCTCTTGGAGGAAGAAGGCTGAGGCAGTGTTCTGGCCCTCTGTGAAGAAATCCCTGCCCCTCTAAGGGCCTGTTGTTGTCACCGTCAGGACACGCCACCTTTGAGTTGGGAGCCACCTGGATCCATGGCTCCCATGGGAATCCCATCTATCATCTAGCAGAAGCCAATGGCCTTCTGGAAGAGACAACTGATGGGGAGCGCAGCGTGGGCCGTATCAGCCTCTACTCCAAGAATGGCGTGGCCTGCTACCTCACCAACCGTGGCCGCAGGATCCCCAAGGACGTGGTTGAGGAATTCAGTGATTTATACAACGAGGTGAGGTGTTAGCAGGGCAGTTGGACCCATGGGTGTGGGAGGCGGGGAGCACGCCGGCAGTGTGGGGGGAGTTGAGTGCCTGCTGGGGTCTTCTATGATCCTGGTTATGTCTTTGCACACTCTCTGGGCCCCATATTTGGAAAAGCAGGGCAATTTGAGGACAGAATGAAGGTGAGGGGTGGAGAAGTACGAGGTAAGAGGTCACTGATACAGATGATTACATATGTCTTCAGAAAAGCCTTAAGCACCTTTTATTAGATTTATTACTGGGTACTTGGGTAGTGATTGTTGTTGTTGTTGCTTTTGGATACTCTTTTAAGTTGTAATTTTTTAAAACTTTATTTTCTGGGGTACCTGGGTGGCTCAGTCGGTTAAGTGTCCAGCTTCAGCTCAGGTCATGCTCTCACGGTTCATCAGTTTGAGCCCCACAGTACGGAACCTGCTTGGGACTCTCTCTGCCCTTGCCCCACTCACACTCTTTCTCTCTTTTAAAATAAATAAATAAACTTAAAAAAACAAAAAACAACAACAAAAAAAACCCCTTTATTTTCAATTTTTTCCCAATATATAGAACTATAACTGATTATATTACATGTTGATTTTAGCTATCTTGATGAAGTATTATTTTAATGCTAATATTATATCTATTAACATATTATTTTAATTTATATTCTAATAATATTTTAGAATTTTATGGATATAATACTATACCAAAACATGAGAATTTTTTCTTTCTAGTAAGATATTATTTTAATTTATATTCTAATAATATTTTAGAATTTTATGTATATAATACTATACCAAAAAATGAGAATTTTTTCCTTCTATTAAGATATTATTTTAATTTATATTCTAATAATATTTTAGAATTTTATGTATATAATACTATACCAAAAATGAGAATTTTTTCTTTCTTTCTAATCCTCACACCAGCATTGTGCAGTAGAACTTTCTGCAATAATGGAGATGTTTTAGACCTGCACTGTCCAGTAGGGTAATTGCTAGCTACATGTGACTTTTGAGCTCTTGAAATGTAGCTAGTAAAACTGAGGAGCTAATTAACTTAATTTTAAATTGCCACAAATGTCTAGTGGCTACCGTATTGGACAGCATAGCCTAAGACCACTTATTTCTTTTCTTGCTGTATTGCACTGGATAGCATCTCCAGTACAGTGTTGGATAGAAGTGCAATGACATGCATCCTTGTCTTGTTCAGGTTTTTAAAAAACTGTTCATAGAGGTGCCTGGGTGGCTCAGTCGGTTAAGCATCCGACTTTCCCTCAGGTCATGGTCTCACGGTTTATGAGTTCAAGCCCCATATTGGGTAAGCTTGAGCCCTGCCACAGGTGAGCTTGAGCCTTGCCTCAGGATTCTCTCTCTCTCTCTCTCTCTCTCTGCCCCTCGCTCACTTGTGTGCTCTCTATCTCTCTCTCAAAAAAAAAAATGTTCGTATTTTTAGTATCTTTCAGTGGTTCTGCGAACTGCACTTAACAAGCAAGGTAGCACGTAGGTCTTGCCTTCTGATTGCTTGTCATTTGTAGTATAACGACCCTTCACTCCGGGTCAGTAAGTTGGCCAAAAAGCACCTATTGCACATCTTCTGGCTCTTGGGTATGGAAAAGGAGAAATGACTCTTGCTTTGGGGATGGTCCTTGTTCAGTGGAGGGCAGGCATGCTGTGACTTATATGTGTACACCCACAAGGTATGTTATATGCAATCCCATGGTACTGTATGTTCTTACTCATGTGCTAGGAGACTGAATTGTTAACGAGCAGATAAGAGCTAGTATTCTTCAAAGTAGACCTTCCTGGTCTACTGGGAATTAGTCACGTCCTGAAATCCAGGTTATTGTGAGTGCTTTCAGCATGGTTGCCTCTTGAGAATGACTTTTCAGGGTCCATGACTTACTTATTCTCTTATATAAACTTAAAAGTAGATCATCATCAGTTTCCGCTTGTGGTTTTGACTTTTGAAACGAAGAGTGTGACTTGTGGAGAATAGCATGGATAAAATGGGTTATCAGTCCGAGGGGTGATGCTTTGGGTTGGCAGGAGAAGGTGTTAACCCTGAGGAAAGTGATCGATTTATTTGTGTGTGGTTCCTAACCAAAGCTGGAGGCCATTCTGAAGAGATATGCTGTAAGCATATGAAGCCCTGCCGGAGGGTGACTTCACAATAAATCTTCAGCCTCCCTCTAGAGGTGACTTCGAAGGGCTACTCATTTCAATCTGTTACATTTGTTAACAAATAAGTGAATTCGTGCACTCGTGTCATATAGAGCTTAGTCCCTAGAGCAAGACTACCTTGATTCAAATATTAGTTCTACTATTTATTAGCTGTGTAGCCTTGAGCAAGTTGTTGGGGGGCTCTCTGAGTCTTAACTTTCCTCACCTGTAAAACAGACATAGTTAAACCCACTTCAGAATGTCACGAGGATTAAATGAGATCCTGATGAAAAGTGCTTAATGAGAATTGGGGTGAATATTGTTAACTGTTACAGGCCTGTGCCATTTCCCTTGGTCACATTGGGAAGATGTAATTTAATCCAGGGCAGAAGACTGTACCCATAGGACAACCCCGTGTGCAGGTCAGGCTGTCCCAGTTGGTGGTGGACACAAAGAATCGTGTTTAGATGGACTAAATTTATCTGTCCTCAGCTGTACATTACGGCCTTTGGTCAACATAAGCTAAAGACTGGCTACCATGTTGCTTATCACTCAAGGAAGAAAACCCAGGGAGGAGGAGGCACACCGAAAGCCTGACTCCTTGGCCGTGGTACTGGGTGAGGAATTTGCTGAGGACTCCAGTTAAGGCCAAACGCCCAGCATCGTGTGACTGTGACTGTAGGGAGAAAAAGTGACCAAGTTAACTCATCTTCTTCTTTAGACTGTATGCTACAGAGACATGTTTAATTCATGTTTCTATCTCATGTGGAGGCTTTTCCCCGAGTGGGATGGTAGGGGATGGGTCATGTCACCTTCCTTTCTCTACCCTGCAGCCTCAGGGCCTCTACCAGGGCTGGATTGCAGGGCAGACGTGATTCCCGTGAACGTGTGCTGACCGAATTCAGACTCGCTTTAGGAGGGGAACCACACCACTAATTGGCACCAGCCATAGATGTTTGGCTAAGGAGCCCACCTGTTGCCAGTGTCCTGGGAGGGAGAGGGCATGTGCTCATGCTCACAGCCCTTCAGTGATGCCAGGGTCCAGAGTCCTTGACGTGACTCTTAGTCATTCATGCCCCACCCCTGACTGCCTTTCCAAAATCATCTCTAACTTTCTCTTTCCTCGCTGCCCTCTTCAGCAAGACTGAGTCGCTTACATTCTCTCTCCCCGCCCTCGTTTTTGAGTATGCTGTTCCTTCTTCCTGAAATACTTTTCCTCTGTCTCTCACTGCCAACTGTCCAGGGTCATCTGCGTTGATCTCAAAACCTGAGGGTTATTTCCTGTCACAGCGCATCCTGCGGAAACAGCCCAGTTATGAGATCTCCCCAGTTTGAGTGAAGGCAGGGGCTCAGGGCTGTGTCCGTCTTCCTCACCGTTACAATCTGTGTTTGGCACGGCCCCGTAAAAGTTTGTTGAGTGAATGTTGGGACTCAGACCTTGCCCTCTGGGGATGCCATGACTGGCCCAGGACTGGCTTAGTTTCTTCAGGGAGATCTGCCCAGTGTTTGGTGGGAGTTACGTGCCTGGCAGGCACGGGACGTAATAGGACCCTGCTCTAAGGGACTGTTTGTTGCTTTCTGTTGATAAGGTATGGTTTGGAGTTCTTGCCAAAATATGCCTGTGAAATGTATTTTCATTCCTTGGGACACTGGAGCCTCCCTCCCCACCACATGCCCTTGCCCCAGCATGGTCATCTTGCTTAAATATGTCTGGGTTCTGCAGTAAAGGGGCACTTTGTGTGGACCTGAGCAGGGCCAGGGAGGGGCTCCTGGGAGGTCAGGCTTCAGGGCTCCTCCTGCTCCCTCTCCCCCAAACACTGCCCAGGCAGCAGTTCCAGACTGCCCTCCTGGGAGAGGGTGAAGCAGATACGCTTGGGCAGGAGTGGCAGGGAGAGGGTTTGGGCATTTGGTTCTTGGAAAAGTGAAAGGTGTGCAGACCCAGGTTCTGCAGTGGGTGGTCTGCTAGGGGACATAGCGCCCTTGAGGGGGCGGTTCCTTTCCCACCAGGCACCAAACGTTTTACTTGGTTTTCAGCAAGGGCCCTGCAGGAGAGCCTCCAGGGCTCCGTCCCTCCTTCGTAGACCCACGGGGCCTTAGATGGTGATCTGGAAGCAAGTAAGCTGGCTGGCTGTCCAGGACGGCTTGCCAGCCCTGAACCTTGGCCCTGTTGGTGTAGCCTGAGCGCAGCACGGAGTGCCACACTGATTCACCAAGGATGAGGAGCCATGGGCTCAGCATATCCAGGAGCATCGGGAACATGGGGACTCCTGAGCTGGGGTCCTTTGGTCTGAGATGGAGGGAGGTGCGAAGAGAGGTGTGTTTTCAGTCTCCTGGGGTTTCTCTGGCAGGTCTATAACTTGACCCAGGAGTTCTTCCGGCATGGTAAACCAGTCAATGCTGAGAGTCAGAACAGCGTGGGGGTGTTCACCCGGGAGGAGGTGCGCAACCGCATCAGGGATGACCCTGACGACCCTGAGGCCACCAAGTGCCTGAAACTCGCCATGATCCAGCAGTACCTGAAGGTATCCTTGTCCTCTCAGAACTTTGTTGAATACAGATGCCAGAGGGAAGAAGACAGATCCTGGGGCATCTGGGTCTGAGGAGGGCGGGGCTGCTCTGAGGTCCCGTTCTGACCCCTGCCTGAGCCCTGGTGGTCACCCGGCTCCTCTCTGGCTCTTCCCGCAGGTGGAGAGCTGTGAGAGTAGCTCGCACAGCATGGACGATGTGTCCCTGAGTGCCTTTGGGGAGTGGACCGAGATCCCCGGGGCCCACCATATCATCCCTTCGGGCTTCATTCGGGTTGTGGAGCTGCTGGCCGAGGGCATCCCCGCCCACGTCATCCAGCTGGGGAAACCCGTCCGTTGTGTGCACTGGGACCAGGCCTCGGCCCGCCCCCGGGGCCCTGAGATCGAGCCCCGGGGCGAGGGTGACCACAACCTTGACGCCGGGGAGGGCGGCCTGGGGGGAGAGGAGCCCCGGGGGATGGGCGGGATGAGGACGAGCAGTGGCCGGTGCTGGTGGAGTGTGAGGACTGCGAGGTGATCCCGGCGGACCACGTGATCGTGACCGTGTCGCTGGGCGTGCTCAAGAGGCAGTACACCAACTTCTTCCGGCCGGGCCTGCCCACCGAGAAGGTGGCCGCCATCCACCGCCTGGGCATCGGCACCACCGACAAGATCTTTCTGGAATTCGAGGAGCCCTTCTGGGGCCCCGAGTGCAACAGCATCCAGTTTGTGTGGGAGGACGAGGCGGAGAGCGGCACCCTCACCTACCCGCCGGAGCTCTGGTACCGCAAGATCTGCGGCTTCGATGTCCTCTACCCGCCCGAGCGCTACGGCCACGTGCTGAGCGGCTGGATCTGCGGCGAGGAGGCCCTCGTCATGGAGAAGTGCGACGACGAGGCGGTGGCCGAGATCTGCACGGAGATGCTGCGGCAGTTCACAGGTGTGTCCCCGCGCCGCCGCGCCCGCTGCCCCCTCCCGGTCCTCTGCCACCCTCTGCATCTTCTGCGCCTGCCGTGGCTCTTCCGCATCCCCAGATGGTGCAGCTGAGGGGGCGTGCCCACTGGGAGAGCCCCCCCCCCCCCCCCCCCCCCCCCCGCCTCCGCACGCGCTTTGGAACTTGAAACCCTGAAAACCGTGGGTGCTGTGTTTCTTCTAAGGGTTGACGGTAAAAACTCAGGTATCACCCCCAAACCTCCGATCGCCCTTTTCCTACCCATACTGCCCTGCTGTGAGATGCATTTGTGTGTCACTGTCAGATCCTCTGAGTTGAACATTTTTCGTATAGGAAATCGAGGGACCCAGAGAGATGAGCTGTTTTGCTGGGCGGTCCGCAGGGAGGCACTGAAGGGCCAACCGCTAGAGCCCCCCAGCCTCTCCACCCCTCTTCCTGCGTCCCCCTGCCTGCTGGCGGGGGCTGGCCTTGCAGCCAGGGAGGTGGAGTGCCAGTTGTCCGCTCAGGGGTGTCCTCTGTGTGCAGCCATTTATCATCTTCCTTCCCCTCGGCTCTTGCGACTTCCCAACAGGGAACCCCAACATTCCAAAACCTCGGCGAATCCTGCGCTCGGCCTGGGGCAGCAACCCCTACTTCCGAGGCTCCTATTCGTACACGCAGGTGGGATCTAGTGGGGCAGATGTGGAGAAGCTGGCCAAGCCCCTGCCATACACCGAGAGCTCCAAGTTGGCGGTGAGCGGGGTGCAGGGTGAGGAGGTCCTGGGGGGCGGGGGGGGGCAGGGGTTTTGTGTGTGGGTTTGGTTGGGGGGGGGAGGGGGAGGGTGGTGTTCCGCCGAGGGGTGACGACAAGCTGAGGCAGACGGTGTAGCTCCTGTGATGAAGGAGATGATGAAGGAGAAAGCAAGGTCACGCGTACTTCACATCTGGAAGAAAAAATGGACTCAAACAGATATTAGAAGCTTTCTTGAGGTTGTAAACGCTGAGCCATTTCGTGTTATGCTCTAGCCATTAGTTACATTTAGTTGAAATTAATTATGATTTAAATTAATAGATTTAAAGATTTAGCTCCTTGGTCGCACTGGCCACATTTCAAGTTTGATAGCCACGTGCAGCTAGTGGCTGTTGGATTGTGTAGCCATAGAGCACTTCTAGCACCCTGGAAAGTTCTGTTGGACAGCGCTCATTCAGTAGGAGTAAGTTTCCCCAATATGTTTTATTTACTTTTCCCCCCGAATATGTTTCAGAAAATAAAATTGAGAGTACTGACCCTCCCCTAAATTATATCAACTATATAATAAATAATAGAGAAAGATAATAAATCTGAGAAAAAAAGTTGTATATATTTCTGTTTTTATGAAGCGGACTTCAAGTTTCCCCCATCAAGCAGACACATACAAAAAAAAAAAAAAAAAAAAAAGTTAAAACCCAGCAGGATTATATTTAAAACAGTTCTTTGGTGTAATTGGTGAAGAAGATTTCCAGCGTGTGTTGGGCATGCCTGGTTGTGCTCAGCGGGAGAGAGGAAAAGGCCCTTAGATGCTACAGCCATCCTCCTGAAAAGCAAACCTTCTCTTGTCACCTTCATCAAGTTAGGACTAGTGCATCCAGCAAAAAGCAAAACAACATGAAAGGAACTGGGGCCTAAAGCAGACAGAGTTTGCTTCTATCACACAGAGACACAAAGGGAGATCCAGAGGTAGGTATCAGGACCCAGTACCATTGGCACCTGGCTCTGTCTTCAAGGCCACTTTGTGGTTCCAGAGGGCTGTGAGGCTGCCAGTCTCAGGGCAGACAAGGCAAAAGAGAGGAACCCCTGGGGCTGAGTCAGTGCTTCTAAACCACAGTGCACTTGAAGCTGATTGGCCAGAACTTAGTCACATGCCTGTAGCAGCTGCTAAAGAGGTTGGGATGCGTCATTTTTATTCTGGATGGCAATGAATCCAGTTAAAAATCAGGGCTTTGTTACCGAGGAGAAAGAGCAGAATGGATGTGGGAGTAGGCAGCTCGCCTACTTCTGCCACGATAAGCCTCCCCCCACCCCTCTGCGGCTTAACGACCTCTGTGGGCTCCTTGTTGGTGGGTTAAAGCTTGCACTTCTCAAAGTGAGTGGTCTGCGGACCAGCAGCCTCAGCATCATGTGGGAGTGTGTTAGAAATGCAGACTCTCAGTGCGCCCCAGACCTGTTGAATTAAAACCTACATTTTACCGGGATCCCCAGTTGGTGCCTTTGCACATTCAGTTTGAGACGCAGTGGGATAGAGTCCAAACTCAAGTTTGGAATGCAAGCACTTGTAGTTTGCCTGGACCCTACCTACACAGCTTGCTTTCTCGAGGTGGAGCCCCGGCTGTACCAAAATTCTCACTGTCCCTTGCTTTGGTGCATTTTTGCCCTCATTTTTCCTTCTTCTTGAAATGTCTTTTGCCTGTTTGTTTACCTAGCATCTTCTGAGAAGCAGCCCAAAGGTCCTGTCCTCTGGGAAGCTTTGTGCAATCCCCCTTACAGGGGGCCTCTTTTCTGGGCTCTCAGCACCTTGCCCAAACACCCATCAAGTCACACGTGACGCCGTTTAGTAATTGGGTTTCGTGTCTGGCTTCCCCACCAGCAAGGAAGCTCCTCAAAGCAGCAGCCCGGTCACCTTTTATCTTCCAAGTGCTCAGAACAGTCCCTGGACCCTAATAGGGGCTCCATAAAGGTTTGTTAAATTACCGCCTAACTTTATTGAGTGCTTATGTTCTTCCAGGTTCTAAGTGCTTTAGATACATTATTTCAATTAATCCCTACAACCACCATCAGAAGTAGGTGGTATAAACCCATTTTGCAGATGAGAAAATCAAGCCTTAGGAAGGTTAAACCATTTGCCCTGAGTTCACTAGAGGCGCAATGGCACAATGAGCCTCTGAGACTGCAGATCTGGGACTCCTAGCAGCCTCAGAGCAGAAAGAACTGAGACCTGGATGTCTGGGGAAGAAGCAGGGGAAGGTGGCCAGGTGGGATGGGCAACTCCTCATCCTGTGGAAGCAGCGATACCTGCATCTCAGGTGCCTGCTCTCTGACTTGTAGTATGGATGGGGGGGGGAGGGGTTCCTGGGGCAGACAGGTAGCCTCCTAGCCTTTCTTGCTCTTCCCCCCTCACTTCCCCATCCCCTGGCCCAGCCCATGCAGGTGCTGTTCTCGGGTGAGGCCACTCACCGCAAGTACTACTCCACCACCCATGGTGCTCTGCTCTCTGGCCAGCGCGAGGCTGCCCGTCTCATCGAGATGTACCAGGACCTCTTCCAGCAGGGGACCTGAGGGCCCTCTTCACTCCTGAGCGTGTTCCTTAAAGAGCCACTAACTCGTGACTGCCAGCCCTGCCCTTTGCTGCCTTGTGCTCCTAATTTCCTAATCCACTGTAGAATGGATTTGTACCTTTCGTAGAGCTAGACACCCCGACTGGCTTCAGATCTGGTCCTGTAGCTTTTCCTTTTCTCTGTGCCGGGTGGTGACCAGGGTGGGGCCCGTTGATTTACCTCTGTGCTCTGACCTCTGACCTCTGACCTCCCTGTGCCTCCCCTCCCCTCCTGCCTTGTCATTGTAAGTGCCTTCAATACTTTGCATTTTGGGATAATAAAAGAGGCTTGCCCTTCCCGTACCCCTCAGCTCGTCTCTTCCATTTACCTCAGCCTCTTATGTGTGTGTCTGTACTTTTTGTTAGCATATCCTCTTTGAATGAGGGGATGGTGGGAGGGCTGTGGCCTGGCTGTGCCCCCAGAAGGTAGGGTGCCTGCCTTACTGGAAGGGGTCTCCCCTCACCTCAATCTGTTTGTGGTTGTTTGCCTTCCTGCCGGCGAGACCCCTCAGGGATAAGGGCTCCTCACTACTCAGCTCAGCTCCTTCAGGATGGGCCTGTGTCTGCCCACCGGCCCTTTGCTGGACTACTCAGAGCCCTACTGGGTGGCATGGCCACATGGAGCGAAGGTGAGTTCCATGGGAGGGGACATCTGTTGTGGCTCCATGCCAACCTCAGATGCATTAATTATCAGTCAGTGTCACCTGGCTGTGGGGCCCTAGGTCTGACCTTTGGGGTGGCTGCTGTTGACTTCTGGGAAGGTGGATAGGGTGGCCATTTTTTTTTTTTTTTTTTTTTTTTTTTTTGTGATATACCTAAGTATTTCTCACCTGCTGTATTCCAAGGGCCTATCACTTACGGGGGGGGGGGGGCAGAGGGGGGGGCAAGTAGTCTTTTCTGCTATTTTTTTACTGAGTGAAAGCACACACATCGCATATACATATAGTCACTTGCACACGTGTGCACACACGCATACACTCACCTGTGTGCACACACAGTACATCCACACATCCACACACCTACATACACTCACTCCCACACAGATACAGCACCCCACACCCTTACAGCTACACAGAACTACATTGACATACACATGCACAGAACCTTAAAGAACAGTTAGTCATTTTATTACTACAGATTTGACTCCAGATTGCTAATGATAGAGTTTGAATTGTATAGACTTGGGGGGTTTGGGTGGTGGAGGAAATTGTGGAAATCCAGGTTCGGCACCCCGCCCCCACCCACAGCCCCCCCCCCCCCCCCCCCGGCCTGACTCTGTGTGCACTTAGGTTGGGCTCCCTTCTCACAAGTTGAAGGCACTGCCCCTAACAGGACTCTACATCCTGTCCCCTGTTTCCTTGGGTTATGGTGGAGATGTCTAACACATAGACACGTCTACACACATGCCTACCTGCACCTCCCGACACACCCTCCCTGCATGCACACCCGCCATGCCCACACAGCTAACAGGTGTCCTTGCTTCACCAAGGTTGGTCCCCCTTGGAGTTTAGGTCAGGGGTTCATAATCGCCTGCCACATAGCTTAAAAGGTTGTAACTGTATAAAAATTATAGGAGGAGCTAAAGATGTGGTTCAAGCTCAAAGTCCTGAAAGGATCTGTGGAGACCCCTCCCTCCACACCTGCCCCCAGTACCACTGTTGCTCCCCACACCCCATGTGATTAGTGCCTTGTGTGTCCATTTCTAGATATGTCAATATAAAGATGGGCCCTCCTCTCTCCTTTTTGCACAAAAGTGACCAAGTATTCATCCTGTCCTGCATTTTGCTTGTTTTAGTCAACATAATGTATCTTGGAGATCATTCCGTAACAACACTTAAACAGACCATGTAAATTTGGACCTTGCTTTGGTCCAGGGGTGTATCTCCCTCCTGGCCCAGAGTTGCTTTGCAAGAAGCATCCTCTGTTAACTTGGCCTTGGGAGGCAGTGATCCAGTGTGCACCCTCCCCGTGTCCTGGATTTTCCCCACTAACTGTGGTGGGATGGGTAGAAGTGGCCTGTCACATAAGTATGGGGGAAGAAAGTAATAGGTAGATTCTGAGGCTCACTGGCAGGGGAATTTTAACGGACTCTATGAGGGTCAGAGGGCTATAAATGTTTATTCTATGATTGCATGCTGGGGAGCTTCAGGTGTGGGTAGTGGGGAGGGAGGGAATAGTCACTTAGAGCTGGCCACCTGCCAGGCAAGGTGCTAGTTGTTAATGCTGGGTGCACGGGTCTCTTAATTTGATATGGATGCCAACTCGGGCTGGGGAGGGCAGTTTATCCCCATGGGGAGACAAGTCTTACAAGAGTTATGTAATGGCACCCAAGGTCATGGAGGTCTGACTCCGCATTGCAGGCTCATTCTATTTATTGAACCATGTAAAGAAGAGGCTGGTGCCACCAAAAAAAAAAAAAAAAAAAAAAAAAAGGAAAAGGAAAGAAACCTGAGGCCATTGCTGGAGAGAGTGGAAATGGGCAAGCCACACTGGGAAACTCTGTGGCAGATTCTACTAAAACTGGCATGTGCCCACCCAAGGGATAAGAATGCATATGCCCACCAAACTTATGTACCAGAATGTTCATAGCGACATAGTTTGTAATAGCTAAAAACTGGAAGTGGCTAGATGTCCATCCATAGTAAAGCAGGCGAACCGTATTACCTCCATACAATGGAATACTACGTAGCAATAGAAAAACACAAGTTGAGATTTGCAACATTGATTAATTTCAAAGACATTATGTTGAGTGAAAGTAGCCAGTCACAAGGCTATATGCTGTATGGTTTTTTTCAGTGAAGTTGAAGAACCTATAAAACTATCGTGTTAGATATGAGGGGACAGAGCAGTGCCTGGGAGGGAGTACAGGGGTGCTTTCTGGTTACAGAACTATTCCATATTTTGACCTGGGTGGTGGTTGCATGGGTGTATACGTTCGTAAAAATGCACTGGGTTACACACTGAAGGTTTATGCACTTTTCTGTGTGTGTGATATAACTCAATTTATGAAGTTTAAAAAAGAGTCTGAGGACATCCTTCCCTCCACCCTTCCATCCAAAAATATACGGTTGTGTTGACCCAACAAGTTTCCTCCTTGCAACAGGGATGACATCCTGAGAGCAGATAAAGGGAGGAAGGACCTACTTATGTCCCTCTGGCTGCCCGGTGATAAGGACTGGCCTTGTGTTTACTAGTATGTCACCATTTATCAGACTCCTTGCCTGTGTCCCCTCATCTAGGCACCTGCAGCCATGTGAGGGAGGTGGGGACTGTTTCACAGCAGGGGAAATTGAGGTTCCCAGGACACTGTGGGATTGTGCAAGGCCGTGCGGCTTGCAGGGGATGCCATCTGAGGGGGAAGGGAACAGCTCTGGGGGAAAGGTGGGGACAGGTATGGGAGCGGTGGCCCTGGAGAGTTTGCCAGAGCCTGCCAGGGTACTGCCTCTCTATCAAACAATCATTTAATGTGGGTAGCATTTATGATTGGCAGCTTCAAAAACAGATTTGAGGCCAGGGGTGCCTGGGTGGTTCAGTCGGTTAAGCGTCCGACTTCAGCTCAGGTCATGATCTCATGCTTCACGAGTTCGAGTGCCGCGTCGGGTTCTGCGCTGACAGCTCAGAGCCTGGAGCCTGCTTTGAATTTTGTGTCTCTCCATGTCTCTGCCCCTCCCCAGCTCATAATCTGTCTCTCTCAAAAATAAATAAAACATTAAATACACATATTTGAGGCAGATAAATGCAAGGGCCATTCAGAAGCAAGACAGATTAGATGTACCAGGAACACGGGATGAATTCCTTGCTGTGACTAAGTCTCTGAAGCAGCCTTGGCCTTGATTGAAACTCAGAGGACTCTATCAGGGGTGGCAAATGTGGCATGCTCGGGCCAACACCCACGTCAACGCCTGCTGTACATTTCCTGTCACCTAGAGAAGGTCACGTGAGAGGAAATTTCTTTTCTGGCCATAGGATTCTAGTAGGATAGTTGCATGATGTCTTGTGCCGTGGGCATCAGTGACCTCATGAGCAAGGCTTTCAGTTGTGGCGATGTGGAAGCCTCAGAATTGTTTCTTCAAGGGGCCTGGGGTACTTGGCAAGTACTGTGCCTCTCCACCTTTGCTGCTATGGGACAGGTTAACAGCTCCTACTTCGTGGGAGCCACTTGGAATGTCTGCACTCTGTACAAAGGTAGGAGAGAAGCATCTCTGATTTGAGTTTCTCTGCATTGACTTACTTGGGCCCGTTGAGACGAGCCCAAGGGTAAGCCCAAGGTGCAGAGCGAGGTGGGCTGCTGGTTCAGTTCTAGAGAACCGCCTGCCTAATTAATGGTCTGCCAAACATAATGGTAGAGTTACACGAGGCCGTGTTTTCTCATAATGACTGGCTGTGCCGTTTGTTGAGGCTGCTCTTGATTTGGGTGGGGTAATCTAATCTCAACAGAACGGAAGACTTGTGGCCCTAAGGTGGCATCCAGGACATCTGAGCTGATGGTAGGCATTTAATGTAAGAAAGGAAGGGGTTGCTTCATACTGTTCAATTGGAGATGCGGATACAAAATCTGCTCTCGCCTTTCATGATTTTGGCAGTGGTTGTTGGACGCTGATTTTGCAGGTGTGTTCAAAACCTGACTTTCTGTTAGGGGATGCAAAATGTCAGGCATGTTTTATTTCAATGAGCTCAGTATTTGAGCAATTTTGAGGCAACCCTCTTAGATTTCCCTTGTCTGTTCTCCCCTTCAACCCCTGAACCCCCCTGTCTCCTCACTGTCAACAGACAACAATGTCTCCCAAAGTGTCCTTCTTCATAGGCTCACTAGAAGCCATTGGAGGCAACTTCCTCTACAGGTCTACAAATAGCTAATCTAAACACCCATCCTTATAGGGACCACCCCTATCCCCCCCACCCCCCACTCCCCCATCCCTGACCCCAAAGGAAGTATGTGACCCTCCACTTGTGCATCTCATGTTCCAAACTCAGGGACCTTGCCTCACCTTTCCCTCTCCCCCTTCTCTCTACTCCATCCTTCCCATCCACATTTCAAGATGCTCTTGTCTTTCCATCACCCTCTCCTCTTTCTACCACCTTCCCTTGCCTTCCTTTCATGCTAGTGTTTCTACACTTGCTCTCTGCATTCTCACTATCCTTACCCTAGCAGTTGGTGGTGGGGATCCTGAGGTTGCAGACACACACACACACACACACACACACACACACACACACACACGGGAAGGCCTGGGTTGGCTCCCCTTCTCACTAAGACTAGCAGAGGCGGGGAGGATCCCTGCTGACTCCAGGGTCTCTTGAAGTGAGGACGACCTCATCGTTTGAAACCCGTCCTTTGGCGCCATCTGCTGGCCATATAGGACTACAGCCCTCTTGGCTGCAGGGAGAACGTGTGTGCCCTGGATTCTCTGTGGTCTTTTCTGAATTCAACAACAAAGAGACCTCCCAACAAATCACAGAAAATACCTTTAATTTATGTTGAGTAAGTGGGTAAAATAACATTGTAACTTATTCTGGAGCATCGTTTATTTTTCATTCTTAACGGTAAAAAGGGACCTTGTTGGCCCTGAGATGAGATTTTTTTTCTCTCCTCCCTCCCTCTCCTTCCCTCCCTCCCGCCTTCCATACCCTCCCGTTCTCTTCCGTTTCTCTACCAGACTTTTAGTGCATTCCTTTTGTATGCCAGCCTCAAAGAAGATTTAATTATGCTTTGAGAAATACATTCACTAAGTAGATGAGTGAACGAATGAATAAGAAATGTGACTTGTTTGGTTTCCCAAACAAAGTTGGACGGTGTGATTTAAACTCTTTTAAATTTATGGAGTTTGTTTTATGGTCCAGCATCTGGGCTCTCTTGGTACAGGATTTATGGGCTTGCGAAGGATGTGTTTTCTGCTATTGTTGAATGGAGTGTTCTGTGGATGTTGATGATATCCTGTTGGTTGATGGTATTCTTGGTTTCTTCTGTATCCTTGCTGATTTTCTATATAGTTCTAGCAATTGTTGAGAGAATAGTGTTAAAGGGTCTAATTAGAATTTTGTATTTATGTATCCTTTTCGTTCTATCAGGGTTTTTTTCTTTTGTGGTATCATTAGACTATTTTAGATCGGTTTCAGATGTAGGAAGAAGTAAATATATAGAGTCCCCTCCCCCAACCATCTCTCCTATTATTAACATTTTTTTCATGAATATTGTATGCTTGTTACAACCAAAGAACCAATGATGGTACATTATTATTAACAAAAGTCTCTAGTTGATTCAGATTTCCTTAGTTTTTACCTAATGCCCTTTTTCGGTTCCAGAATTCCACCCAGGATACTAGGTTATATTTAGTTGTCACGTTTCCTTAGGTTCCTCTTGGTCGTGACATTTTCTCAGACTCTCCTTGTTTTTGACGATCTTACCGATTTTGAGGAATGCAGCCAGGTATATTGCACGATTACCTCTCTACTGGAATTTTTCTGATGTTTTTCTCATGACTGGACTGGGGTTATAGGTTTTGGGGAGGAAAACCACAGAAGTCAAGTGCCATTCTATGTCATCGTGTCAAGTGTAGGTACCATCAACATGACTTAGGACTGTTGGTATGAGCCTTGCTCAGTGGTTGAGGTTGTGTTTGTCAGGTTTCCGCACCGGGAAGTTAGTCTTTTCCTCCTCTCCATGCTCTACTCTTTGGAAAGAAGTCACTTTGTGCAGTCTCAAGTAAGGAGTGATGCTCCCCTTCCTTAGAGTATCTACCTTAATTTATTTGGGATTCTTCTGCCCAGGAGCATTGTGTCTCCCCCCATCCCAATCCTTTATTAATTTATTCAGTTATTTTTATGTATCAGAATGGATTCATGGGTATTTATTTTATACTTTGGATTGTCCAATACTACTTAATCTTGTTATTATATTGTTCCAGCTTTGATCATTGGGAAATCTTTCAGTGGACTCCTATGTCCCTTGGACGTACCCCCATCAATGTGTGTGTGGCTTTTTTTTTTTTTTTTCTTTTTTGGAGTGCTTCTTTACTTTCTGGCACTACAAGATATTCTAGGCTCATCCTGTGACATCCTGCCCTAGTCATAGAAGTAGACATTTCTGTACGGAATCCTAGCCCTTTTGATAGGGCGCCTGGGTGGCTCAGTCGGTTAAGCATCCAACTTCGGCTCAGGTCATGATCTTCACAGTTTGTGAGTTAGAGCCCCGCGTGGGGCTCTGTGTTGACAGTGCAGAACCTGCCTGGAATTCTCTTTCCCTCCCTCTCTGCCCTCCCCCCACCCTCAAGATAAATAAACTTAAAAAAAAAAAAAAAAAGAAACCAAGGTTTGGGCATTAGGTGTGCTTGTGCCACGGAGGTATCATTGCTTCTAGGCCCTCTCGGCTGACAGAGCTGTGTGTATACTAACCTACGTATCTACACATCTGTGAGCATTTTTTAATGTACCTATCCGTATCTGCGTTAGGTGTGAGTTCTTACTGATGTCTTCATCACCACATGGATCATTCTAGCCTCCTCCCAACCCTTTCATTCTGAAGGACATTTTCACTGGATGTACGATTCTGATGGGCAGCTTCTTCAGTACTTAAATGCTGTGCCTTTCTTCTGGCCTCCATGATTCTGATGAGAAATCCGCTGTCTTTACAATTGTGTCTCCCTACAAGAAGGTGTCATTTCTCCCTTGCTTGCCTCAAGATTTTCTCCCGGGTTGCCAAAGCTTTAAGACTCAGCATCCAGCTAATCCCCTTTAATGAGCTTTCTGGTGATTTTACTGTCTTATCCATAACTCCCTGCCCCTTCTAGAAGTAGGTTTCTGTCTTCTGAATTCCCAAGGCGCTTCAGTTTGATTTTTTACTGTCATCATCGTACCTGCCTTGTTTGCCAATAATGCGATTATGTGTCTTAGGTGGTTCACAGTGACTGCCTCTTCATACCCCCATAGCATCCAAGCATTTAACAAGGCTACAAAAAAGTTTCTTACATGGATGAAGGTAATAATATAATTGATACAAAATTCTCAGATTTCTTAAAATTTATTTATTATTTATTTTGAGAGAGAAAGCACAAGTGGGGGAGGAGCAGAGAGGATAGTGAGAGTGAGAGAGAGAAAATCCCAAGCAGGCTCTGCACTGTCAGCGTGGAACGCAATGTGGGGCTTGAACTCATGAACCGTGAGATCATGACCTGAGCTGAAGCCAGATGTTTAACCAACTGAGCCACGCAGGCACCCCCGAAAATTCTCAGATTTTTAAAAATTAGTTTTTAGTGACACAAGTACTTGTGAAAATATTCTCCTAAAAATAAAGGAACTTTACAGATAAAGCTGGAGTTTCCTGTGATCATTTCCTTAATTCTGATCCCCCATCTTAAGAATTTGGTGTTTGTCCTACCAAAATATAAAAATAAATTCCTACATACGTAACATGTGAATGAAAATTATATAGTATTTTGTATGTATATGTATTTTTAGATAAATGGAATCACCCTGTACGTATTCTCTCTTTTTTTTTTAAGTTTATCTTCATGTTTATTTATTTTTGAGAGGGAGAGTCAGAGCACGAGTGGGGGAGGGGCAGAGAAAGAGGGGGACACAGAATCCGAAGCAGACTCCAGGCTCCGAGCTGTCAGCACAGAGCCTGACGCGGGGCTTGAACTCATGAATGGTGAGATCATGATCTGAGCGAAAGAAAGTTGGATGCTTAACCCACGGAGCCACCCGGTGCCCCCATATTCTCTTTCAATTGGCTTTTTGTTCACACAACAAAAAGAGAACTCTCTGTTGAAATTATGTATCTCATATATTCCTTGTAACTGATACATAACATTTCATTGTATGACCATGCTTCACTTAAGTATCCGCTCTGCCAAGGATGGACACTTTCTTGTTTCTAGTTATTTGTTATTATAAACAATGCTGTAATAACCATAGACAGTGCCTCTGTGTGCACCGTGTAAAGGTCCCTGGATCATAGGGTGTAAGTATTTTCAGTTTTGGAAGACACCGCCAAATTACCCTGAAAAGCGGTTTGCCAAATTATACTCCCACAGATGGGGTATGTGAGCACTTGTATCTACGCCATTTTGCCATCACTCAGTGTAATGAAAAATTCGTGTTTATTTAGGTGTAGGTAAAATCAGGTGTCTCATTTTTGTTTTTTGTTTTTTAACGTTTATTTATTTTTGAGACAGAGAGAGACAGAGCATGAACAGGGGAGGGTCACAGAGAGAGGGAGACACAGAATCCGAAACAGGCTCCAGGCTCTGAGCTGTCAGCACAGAGCCCGACGCGGGGCTCGAACCCACGGACCGTGAGATCATGACCTGAGCCGAAGTCGGATGCTTAACCGACCGAGCCACCCAGGCACCCCTCATTTTTGTTTTAATTGCATTTCCCAACTAGTGATATTTTTTCTTGTGATTATTAGAAATTCTGCCCCCCCCCCCCCCCCCATGGGTTGTCTCTCCTATCCCTTAGCCCACAGTTTTGGTAGTTTCTTAGTGATTTGTAGGAGTTAAAAAAAATATATTGAGGATTATAGTCTTTTTGTCCATGACATGAATTGCATATATTTTCTTCAAGTCAGCTGCATTGTTTATGGGGTCTCTTGACATATAGAAGCTTTAAATTCAGAAAGAACAAACTTTCATGAATCTTTTCTTTTATGGTTTGTGCTTTCTGTAACCTATTTAAGAATATGCATTTCTATCCCAAGTCATGAAGATAGGATTCTGTGTTTTTTAAAAATAGTTCTTAAACTTTTATTTTATGTGTTTAGATCTTTAGTGGACTTGTGGTATGAGGCAGGGATTCGCTGCTTATCCCGATTATTTCTTGTTGGGTGGTCCACCTTTTCCCCACTGATATGAAATGCCATCAAATGATTATTTGATTTTTTGTCTTGCTGGGGAATAGGAAGGCTATTCCTGAATATTGGTTTATACTTGGCTAAATGCAAACTCTTTTATTAGTTTCAATTATTTATCCAGGACTTTTCTCGGGTTTTCTGGGTAGAAGGTCATATTACTTGCCAAATTTGATAGTCCTTTTTTTTTTTTTTTTTTTTTACTGTTAATGTACCTGTTGTGTCTTTTTCTCTTTCCTTACTGTATTGAATGTAGCTACTGGTACAATGTTGAGTAAAGGAGTGATAAGGGGATCATAATCTTGTTCCAAACTTTAATGGGAATGCTTCTGCAGTTTCTAAGTATGCTGTTTGCTTTTGGTTTCTGGTGGGTACCTCTTATCAGGTTGAAGAAATCCCCTTCAAGATCTAGTTTGTAACTGTTTTATTATGAGTGAATATTGAATTTTATCAAATGCTTTTTTGGTATCAATTGAGATTATCATAGGGGTTTTCTCCATTTATCTGTTAATGTGTTAATTACGTTAATATTTCTAATGTTTCCCTTGTATTTTGGAGACCGTCTTCACCTTGGTGTATTAGTCAGCTTAAGCTAAATTCTGCTCTGTAACAAACAATCCCTAAATCTTAGTGAATTACAACAGATGTTTATTTCTTGCTCATGACATATGAGCACTAAGGATTGATTTCATGTCTTCTTAATTCTAGGGCCCACGTTGATGGAGCATCTCATGGTAGATGGAAAAGAGAGATACTGGAACATCTTAACATTTCTACTCAGAAGTGGCATATGTTATTTCTATTTACATTTTATTGGTCAAAGCAAATCAGTGGCTGAACTTGCTTGATGTCAGTGAATAGGCATATAATCTTCCTGCAGAAAAGTACCCAGCAGGTTGGGGCAGCAAATGTTTTCATAATTATAATATAATCTATCATACTGGTCATGACATATTATTATTTTAATATGCTGATGGATTTCACGTGCAAATATTTATTTCGGCTTTTGCATCTATGTTCACAAGTGACCTAAGATTTTTTATCTTAGGCTTTCCAGGCTTTTCTTTCTTCCCCTCTTGGGCTTTTAAAATAATTTGGGTAGCTTTGCATCTTTTTACTATATGCATTAGAAAAGTGTGTATAGAATGTTAAATATCTGGTTCCTGGAGGTTTAAAGAACTTACTTGCAAAACTGGTTGCACTTGGTTTTTTTGGAAGTAGAACTTTGATGTTTTAATTTCTTTTATGATCACATTCTGTTAACATTTTCTACTTTTGGGGGGGGGGATGCAATTTTGGTGATTTATATTTTCTTAGAAAATCGGCCTTTTCATGATGGTTTAAACATTTACTGCTTTCAAATTGTTCACAGTATTCTCTGGGACTTCAGTTATAGCCCCTTTTTGTTTCAGATTTATTCTTTTTCATTGTGTTTATGTTGACTGGGCTTTTTCGAAGGGTACTGTTTTAAAAGAAGAATTCATTCATGTCTGGGAATATTTGCCTCTTGCCTTTATGCCTGTATGATACCCTATTTGGGTCAGAAAACCACAGTCTCTCTTTATAACTCTTTTCTTCAACACACATGTACAATAGGATCTCATTTGGTTCTCACGGAAAATGTGAGCCCCCGGTAACAGACGGAGGAACCTAGGGCTTGGGATGGTGGGGTTCTTGTTCTAGGCCACACGAGTGGGTGTTCCAGTCTGGGCCATTGTTTGTTCAGGCTCAGAGCAAGAACTCGATTGGTATTGCCACTGTGGTAGATGATGACAAAAGTTCTTCCCTCCTCCCTGTGACCCCATGCTTTGCCATGTGACTTTGTATCTCCTCCCACTAAAGAGGTTACTCTGGGTTGAATTGTGTCCCCCACATTCATATGTTGGTGTCCTAACCCAGCCACTTGTGATAGAGTGGAAGATTATTCAGCAAATGTTCAATCACTTTCCTTTCCCTCTGGGAGCAGAGTTTCTTTTCCTGCATAATCACTTTAGGCTTGGCCATCTGACTTGTTTCACCCAGTGGAACATGAACAGACATGACATGATGTGATATGAGCAGAAGTTTTAAATGTTTGCACAGTTGGGTTTCACTTCTCATGTACTTGTCATTTGTCATGGGAAGAACGTGCCCCTGATAGCTGATGTTTCCTGGAGAATATGGAGAAAAATGGAATAGATCTGTGTCCGTAGAAGCCTGGAGCCAAACCTAGGACCTGCAGACAGACACATGAACAAGAAATACAAATGCTTGCTCTTGTAACCTGTGAATTTATGGGTGGTTTGTTTTGCAGCATTGTTGTGGCAATAGCTGACTGATACACCTCTCTCTGGGGAGTCACTCAACCCAAAGGGGATATTTCTAGGCACTGATGATAGAACAAGCAGTGGGCCCATAGGTGGGGGAGCCACCCAGGGTACAAGGGTGGCTCAGTCCCATAAAGGGGCCTGTCAGAAACGGGCCAAGGGATTCAGTTCCCTGGAGGATGCATTTCATGGCTTGACTCTGGCTCAAAGAGTTGGAGGAGACAGAAGCCAGTGGGCATTCTTTTAGTTCTGTTCTATCAGACTGAGGAGAGATCTTCTATCCCAAACTACCCAGTTCTCAGCTAATGAGGAAGAACTTTGTTCTAAAAATTCAGAGCTGATGGCTACTCCTCTTCCATCAAATGGAACATCTGAGAAGCTCTGCTGTCCTACTCTGCTCTCAGGTCTCTTTTGACCCCAGAGCCACAAGCCTGGACAGTCCAGTGAGCATGAAGTCTTTGCTGAATTTGCAAATGGTTGACTGATATCCTTACTCTACAGATCTGTTTTGAATTTCTATCCTCTTTTTAGGTCTTTGTTGGTGTATTAAGGGGAGGGCTCTTAAGGGCTTGACCGGATGCCATCTTAAGTTGGAAATACTGTACTTATTTAAAAAGTCTTTCCCACACCAACAGTGTGTATGACTTTCAGCAGTAAAGTCAGGAGAAAATTTGTGTACGGACAACCAGAGTCAACCTTATAGAGATAGTGTTGGGGTTGGAAATGCAAATTTGGCACATGGATGTTCCTGTGGATGGCAACAGGGAAAGAAAAGGAACCCGAGAATAGGACTTGAGAATATGCTTAAATATAGAGGGAGACAGATAGAAGAGGGGCAGGAAAAAACAACTTTCCTGAGTTGTTAGGGACTCCTGACAAGACAGCAGGTCTAGATGGTAGCTTGGGAATGTTGAGTGTGGGTGTGGCACGTGGAAATGCCATCTGCAGAATCTCTAGAATCTACCTTTTTTTGTCGTTCTTCTCCATCCCTGTGGCCTGTGGCCACAACACCATCATCTCCTGCCCGGATTATTGCCGTCACCTCTCTCCCAGTTGGTCTCCTGCTTCGGCTCTGGTCCTTTTGCTTTTTTATCCCAACGCAGCAGTCAGAGTCACCCAGAGTCCAATGCTGTCTGTCTCCTCTTTCCTCAAGCCCTCCGAAGGCACCACCCGACTCACTTTTACGCACCTGGAAGGCCGGGGTCCTGCTGTGACTTACACAGCCCTGCACGCTTTGACTCATCACCTACTGCGTCTGGCACCCTCAGCCCCTGCTCCCCTCCTTTGCCTGATATGCTCTGCCTACTCGGCCCTCCTCGCTAACCTTTGAACACACCAGGTCTCCTCCTCATTCAGGATGGGTTCACCTACTGCTCCCTCTGCCTAGAATGCTCTTTCCCAGAGGTCTGCATAGCTCACTCCTTTATCATCTTCAGGCCCTTTCTCAGACATCACCTCCTATCTGAGGACTTCCCTGGGTACTTGATCTAAAAGGGCGATCTCCCCCATCCTCAGTACTTCTGTTCCCTTCCCCTGTTACATTTCCTTGTCACCACCTATTGTATATTTTATGTTGTTTGTTACCCATCACTTCTGTCTCTCCTGAAATGAGGACTCTGTGGAGACAGAAATTTTTTTCTTTTGTACACTGATGTCTCCCCATCTACGGGGCACATAAGTAGGTGCTCAGTAAATATTATCAAATGCATACATTGTTCAATGACCATTGCCTGGCCATTTGTTATTGGCTGGTGGGTGCTAGCTGGTTGAAATGCATCAGAGGGCATGTGGGCCCCACCTGTGCCGTTCACATCTGAAGCTAGAGGAACACCAACCACCTGATCTATAAGAGGTCCAGGCATTTGGTGCTTGTAGACCCACTAGGACGACCGTGAGATGTTCCCTGAGAGCTGGTTTCTGAGGGTTCCAGACTGAAACGGGTCCATGATGGATGAGATTGGAGATAGGTAAAGCGAACTTAAAGGCACAGAGAAAGACAAAAGGCTGGGATCGAGGCATGAGTCGTTTGGATGGGTGGTTGAAGAGGGATGTATCATGGAAACAGGCAGGATGCACAAGGAGGTGAATGTGTGAACTAGGATGGCCCTACGCCTGGTGCACTAAATCAACAGCACTTTCTATTAACTTCCCTGCTCAGCCTCTGAATGCACTAAGGGACTTTCAGACCACAGTTTGGCTTCCCAAGTTCATTTGTCATCACGAGGACACTGGCTTGTAAACATACAGCTATATTTTTCCATTAAAAATGAGCACATTGGTCTTGGGCTTAGGAACTTCATGTCCTAGTGAGTTAGGTTGTCTGTGTCAGCTTCTAGGAGGCTGGTAACTGTGGAGCCCTAACTGGATCCATTTTCTAGACCTGTAATACTAAGAATCGGCACCTTGGCTGGGGGCAAGTTCATTGAGCAAATAATGTCCCACTGAGCCTTTTGAGACACAGCCAGTGTTGATCCTTCCTAGTAGCTCCCTTATCCTTTTCACCGGTCTCTTTCCAAATCCTACACATTTGGCCAGTCTGGGAAGATGTCCTCAAGGCTGGGGGCTTCCAGAAAAACCCCTTTCTGTCAGGTTCCTAGTTAGAGGGGGAGCTCTTTGCTTATGCTGTTGCAGATTAGATAAGTGGACGCGGGCTTGAAACGTATTGACTGGCATAGATAGTGGGCAGTGAGCCTGACTGCTGGATAGTGATTCTTTGCTTCTTCCTTTTTTAAAAAATTTTTTTTTTCAACGTTTATTTATTTTTGGGACAGAGAGAGACAGAGCATGAACGGGGGAGGGGCAGAGAGAGAGGGAGACACAGAATCGGAAACAGGCTCCAGGCTCTGAGCCATCAGCCCAGAGCCCGACGCGGGGCTCGAACTCACGGACCGCGAGATCGTGACCTGGCTGAAGTCGGACGCTTAACCAACTGCGCCACCCAGGCGCCCCTCTTTGCTTCTTCCTAATGCCAGAATTCTAATTTTCTTCAGAATAGCAGTGTGCCCAGTGGGAGGCTGGGATCCTTGTTGCCCTAAAGCAACGGTTGACAAACTTTTCCTGTAAAGGGCAAGATAGTAAAATTTAGGCTTTGTGAGCCAAGAGGAAACTTCTGTGTAATTTTCTCATCATGACATATTCTTTCAACCACCTTACTACCCCTTCCACTGAAAAATGTAAAACTCATTCTTAGGTTGTGGGCTGTACAAAATCACGCGGTAGGCTGAGTGTGGACCTCCGCTCCCAAGCATCCAACCTATTTTGACTTCATCAGTCTCCCTTGCAGGGTGGTCATAGGACTCAGTTCTGGCCCATAAGAGCCGAGTGGAGGTGTGCTAGGGGAAGGGCTCAGGGAAAGCTTTTTGTTATCTTGATAAAAGCAGACTTTTCTCCTTTTTTCTCTGTCTTGAATAAGATTGTGGATTTTGGAAACATTGATCATGATCAGGAAACAGAGAGTATGTGAGTCAACACAGCAGAGATTAGAAGGCAGAGGCAGAGCTTGTGTCTGCGCTGAACAATGCTCGCAGCCACCCACCCTGTAACTTGTCAGGTGAGAAAGACGACGCCCCATGTTTAAGCAGCTGTCCCTCAGCGTCCTCATTACCTGCAGTTGCATTCTTCACCTTTCCAGCGTGCTAGAGATGTCCATGGCTGTCTGCTCCTGGCCCATCTGGGAATATCACTCCGCCCACGGACACTGGCACCTGGACAGCTGTGTTTTATACCACGTGATCTGACCCACTTCTGCCTGCCTGCCCAGCTGATCAGACTTGACCCCAAATTAGCCAATCCATAGGCTGGCCAGTGACCTATGACCTCTGTGGCTTGGCCCAAGAGATGAGTGGGGCCAATCTGGCCCGTCTGAGGACCCCTTCTTTGCTTTCTGGCAGGACAGAAAGAGGTAGACACAACGGTATGGTGGAGTCATGTGAATGATGAACCCCTGGAGGGAACGCCCATAAATGTCATGGGGGAGGTCCCTGGAATTGCCTCCCATGCATCCCTCCCTCCAGATCCCAGCTCTGAGAGCTCAGGCTGTCATGGCCCCAGTTCTTGGATTTCTTCTGGATTCCAAATGCATCCTGCATTTCCTGCTTAGTTCCTCCCCAGACCAGAGCAATTTGAGAGTGTGGGCTGGGGTCCTGTCCAGCATGCCTTTTGTTTCCCTGCTCTTGCCAGGGGGTGGGTGGGGAAGGGAAGAGAGCCAGCCCCAAACTGCAGGAGAGTCCAGAGCAGCCCCTCTGCCCAAAGACCCTGCTTCCAACACCACCTGAGTCCACAGGGCTCCCCAGAGAGCTCTTCTGAGCAGAAGCTGCGGGAGCGGTTTAGCCTTTACCAGCATCTGGTTTTGTGCTTCGCTGGAGCCACAAGAAGAAGAAGAAAAAAAGGAAATTCTTTCCAAGTAGACGGTGAACATGTAAGTCCCTGGGGGTGTAACAGGATGGAAATAGAAACAGGGTCAGGAGGGCACTGAAGAGTCGGGGCTTTGACAGGTCGCGAAGGGAGGGTGACCAAGGTCCCAAACCTTTTGCCAGGACCTGTCAGCGCCTGGAGCAGGAGGCACTAAAGGCTTGGGGTGGGGCTCCAGGTGGAGGGGTGGCGGGTCGGAAGGCACATAGAGCGGGTGTTCTTGCAGAAGCCCAGGCACAGCTGGCTGTCTGGCTGGGGGAGGACACAGGCTCCAGCCTTGTGAGGATGGGCGGAACCAGTAGGGGTGAGACAGTGGTGTTGAGTATTAGGTGGGCAATGGGGCAGTGTCCCAGGGAAGGGTCAGTTGGCCAGCTCCATCAATCCAGGATTTAATGAACACTTACACCCAGCCCCGAGCAGTTCTGGGAACAGCCTTCTCCCCATGCACAGGTACGGATTCTAGCAGTGGGTCTGAAGCCAGGATGACCTTGGTGCAAGCTACCAGGGAGGCTGAGGGATATGTGGGGGTTCGTTTGGGTTAGGGGATCTGGAAAGATCTTGGGAAGAAGGTGGGCAGGCTCCGGGCTTCCAGGAGCCTGTGGCCTCAGTACCAGTGGCCTTGTCATGCCCACATGGAGCTGAGGAGATGACCTTGCAGGAGGCGAGTGGCCTGGTATTTGGGGTGTCTGGGATCCACCCAGGCGGGTGGAGGGTGAACACACATCTGGAGCTACAGACAAACTCTTGGGAGCCATTTATATACAAGTGGTCACTGAGATCATTTGGAATGGATGAGATCGTGTGGAGAGTTGAGAAGAGGAAGAAGAAAACCTTGGGGGACATATAATGGCAGAGAGAGGCGCCTGCGCAGGAGGCAGAGAGAGAGAGAGAGAGAGTGTGTGGCCAGGGAACCAGAAGAGATCCCAGGGGCGTGGCTTGGGTGCGGAGAAGAACATTTCAGCCACCAGCGTGGACTGTGGCAGACAGAGGGAGGAGGTCGGGGAAATGAGACGTCCCAGGTGACTTGCAAAAGCGGCTCTGGGGGATGCTGGGGACAGAGGTCCCTGAAAGAGTGTGGGAAGCAAGGCAAGATGGGTGGCAAGAGCCCAGCTCAAATGGGGAGGGCGGGCAGACTGGACTGGGGCCCGGAGTGGGAAGCAGGAATGAAACTTTCTAAGGATGGTGGGGGCAAAGGGCTTAGGCAAATGCCAGTGTCTTTGGAGTCTCGTTCTGCCCTGTCCCATCTCACAGGGCCATCCATTTCCCACTCACAAACTCCCTGAAGGCCTCATCCCATTTCTTGAAGATTGTGTAAAGGAACTCTTATTCCCATTCTAATCAGCGCTGAGAGTCTTCCCATTCTCCCAGCCACCTTGACCTTTCCTGGGGGCCTCCCGGAGACGACGGCCTCATTTCTCTATGTACCGAAGAGACAGTATCTCTAATCAGATGTGTCTACTCTATGACCCTTTGGCATGTCCTGACACCAAGGTCAGCAACTCAGTGCGTTAGCTGTGGCACAGCCTCTGTGGGGGCTTTGCAGCTCTCCCTGATCTCCTGAAGGCTTGGTATGGGGGTATAGGAAGAAACAGCTGTGTGCAGAGGGCCTCGGTGCCCAGGAGATGGGAGCTGAGACTTGAACATCAGACATGTTTTGCTGATTAGTCATTGTGCCTGGAGAAAGTACTGGGCAAGCTGCCAGCCCCACCTGCCTTCATGCCTAATGGGTTAACCATGACAGGACAGGGAGGACCCCCCAAAATTCCCCTTATGAAGGCTCCCTCCCCAGCGTGCTCCCTTGTCCCCGCTGTTGGCCTCCTGTGGGCTTACCTGCCCTGGCATGTGGGAGCCCATGTTTACCTGCTCAGAGACCCTCCCCTGCCCGGGAGTCCAATGTTCAATTCTTTGACAATGGGGTCTGTCCCTTCATTGACCCCTGATTTGAGGAATGGCCCCCACCTCGGTGAGAAAAGAGCAAGGACTGTCCCCCAGTGTCCCCAGCTTTAGGGTGGCCAGTGTGCCATAAAGTGGGCCCTCTTCAGGGTCTGCAGCATGTTCCCAGCACCCCCACCTTAAACTGCCCTTCCTGGGCCTTCGGGGGATGCCAGGCCTGAGGGTCTAGACCCTGCTGTAGACCCACAGTATGAAATGTCTGCTCCTGGGCACCAATAATGGCAGTCTTTTTACCTTATAAAATTGGGGTGAGAAGTCTAAAATTGTGGTGACCTTTCAAGCACCTTTCAGACTACTTCCTCAGTACAGGATGGAAACTTCTGGCTCAAACTACTGGCCCACATGGGGCCCAGCAACTGGCTCTTCCAGATTTAGAAAATCCCCACTCCAGACACCCTGGGGTATCACCTAACTAGCTTTCCATGGGACCACAGTCACCACCCCCACTCTGATTGTATGTATGTGATTGATATTATCCAGCCGAAGACTAGATTACCTGCAGTCTCTTGACAATGTGACAAGTGCTGGACATTTCACTCAAAGCTAACAAGTATGGTTCCTAGGTAGGTACCATCATGTACATCATGTACACTCATCATGTACACTTGTCTACATGGGCTTGTATATTTTTTCATGTAATGTTTCACCCATTTAACTGATGGCCACCTTCCTCACTGAGGCTCTCAGAGCATCACAGATACATCTGGGGAGACTGACAAAGCGAAAATTTATGCTTATGATTACTGTTTGATTCCCAAGACTAATCATGTGAATTTTAAAAGCCACCAAACTCCTGAGTCCTTTGGTCATGCTAAAATTCCCAGAGGATAGCAGCCATCAGTTGAAGAGGCCTTAAGTTGCAATTAGAAAGTGAATGCAGACCCAATCTATCCTGTTGTGGGGCTTTAGAACTTGAAGGATTTTAGAAAAAAAAAAAAAAAAAAAAAAAAAAAGTAATTCTTTATGGGTTACAAGCTAAAGAGGGACAGTTTGCACAGTTTGGACAAAATAGAAGTACTCTTACCAATAAATATGTCTCAAAATGACAAACAAAGCTCTTCCCGTTTGATGGCTCCAGATCCCAGCAAGAAGTGACGGGCACAGGCACTATGTACAGAGTGTAAACAGTAAGGCCCTTGGACATAATGAGGGGCAGGGCCGGGTGATGGGGTATGCATGATAGAGCCTCTGTAGGGGGGAGTGGGTCCATGGGTCAATACAACAGGCTTGTACGATGGTCATCCAATCTGCCACCAAAGTTTGTTGGTGGTGTTGGCAGGTCCACTGGGTTCCTCCAGTCGGCAGTAAGGAGAAATTGTGTCCATTGAGAAGCCTTGGCCCCACGGACTTTTTCCCCAGGGGAGGCGTTGGAGAGAGCCAAGCAGGGCCTCTGTGCCCCTTCCTCCCCAGGAGACGCAGGCCTGCCTGGCCATACTTGAGGCTGTCTACCCAGAGTTCAGAGCAGGGATGGGACAGTGTTTCTCAAACAGGGATTGGGAGCCAGTGGCCCCACGGAGCCCGAAGCCCCTTCCTCTTCAAGAAGGAGCTCCGGGCACCTGTGTCAGGAGGGGGCCAAAACTTGTCAACTTTCAAAGGCCTTACCCCGGCCCCAGTTCCTCAGGGAGGCCAGAGAGCAGCCGCCCTGATCAGTGTCCGGGTCCCTGATGCCGCACCGGCCTCTTGAACAAAGCCAGCCTCCCTCCCTGCCCTCCCCTCACCGCACCCCCAGCCCCTTTCCTCCTCCCCCAGCACGCTCCCCGGCCTAGCTCAGGGCCTAGCTCGGGGTGCTTAAATATCAGTCTCCCGGAGGTTGCTGTAATCGGCCAATTCGTAGGCCTGGCAGGTGGCGCCTTCGGCCACTTCGTGGGGGACTCCCAGGGACACCGCCTCCACCTCCGCGCGCAGGGTGCTGGCGGCCTCTGCGCGCTGCGCGCTCCCGGCGCGGATCTTGTGCGACAGGCTGGAGACCTTGGCGCGCAGCTGGGTGGTGGGTCTCCGGAACGGCCCGAGCAGCCTCCACTCGCGGAAGGCGCAGGGCGACTTGCGACGACCGGCGACAGGAGGAGCCTGCATCTCGGGCGTGCCCGGGGAGCCGGGGGCGGAGGGTGCGGTGAGGGCCAGCGGGGCTCCAGGAGGCGCGGCGCCCGGGCCGGGAGCGCAGTCGGGGCGCGGGCCGCCGGTCGAGGCCCGCCAGTGGTGGCCGTAGACGCGCCAGAGGGGACGGCGGCGCCGGCGACGCCGGCACTGGCAGCGCAGCAGGCGGAGGAAGGCGCGCTTGAACTCGCGGCTGGAGCAGGGGTAGATGAGCGGGTTCACGCAGCTGTTGAAGTAGCCGAGCCAGAAGATCACCTTGAAGACGCCCTCCGAGGGCTTCAGCTGCGGGAACAGGGAGCCTGCGGGGAGGGAGGGGGCAGAGACCCACGCCTGTTAGATGCCCTCAGGCGCAAGGTCATCCACCAGGGGCTCTCAACGTATCTCCCCCAAGGGGTCCCTGAGAGAATTCGAAGGGTCCAGGAACTTGGAGGAGGAAAAATCATCTTCCATTTTATTCACTTCTACCTGCTATGGAGCATTTCCCTCCATGATGAGTGTAGCCAGTAAACCGAATAGAATGAGACCCAACCATAGGAAATCACGGTTCTTGTCGCTCAAAACTCGTGCTGGCTTGGCAGTTTCACATGACTCCACCTAAGATTACAGTTCCCGCAGATATTTTCCTATCACATTCGGTTGCTGCAGATGCTTTGCAATGTTGTGTATGCTCCTATTTGGAAACGACAGTCATCAGAACCCACCACTAGATAACCCTGCTATTTAATGCCTTAACCCAGAAGCACATCGCTTACTAGATCACAGATTTCATTCACAAATATTTTGATGTTTTCAGTGAAATCGGTTTTATTTGCAATCCTCTGTGTTTTAGCTTATGCATTTGAAAGCATAACTCTTAAGAAGGGCTCCACAAGCTTGCCAGCTGCCCAGGTAGTCTCTAGCACAAAAAGGGTAAGAACTTTTGAATTAAAGGTTGACCAAGGCTTGCCCCACATCAGGCACTGCGCTGGGCTCACAACAAACATGGCCAGGTTCTCTCAGTAGCTATGTGCATAAAATATCAAGGGAATGAAGATGGGGAGATGGCAGTGTTCAGCATGTGGGGTGGGGGTGGGGCTGCCAGGGTTCTCACAGGATGGACTGGAGTCTGGCAGGACGAGGAGCAGGTGTTAGGAGTGGAGGGGACAGGTGGGTAGAGGATTACAACTTTGGGGCCTGGGAGTGTCCTATGGGATACGCTGAGGAAATGTCATTTGGGACAGATGGTGAAGAGCCTTAAATGCTGGAAATTTCAGGGGCGCCTGGGTGGCTCAGTCGGTTAAACATCCGGCTTTGGCTCAGGTCATGATCTTGAGGTTCACGAGTTCCATCCCCGCGTTGGGCTCTGTGCTGACAGCTCGGAGCCTGGAGCCTGCTTCAGATTGTGTGTCTCCCTCTGTTTCTCTGCCTCTCCCCCGCTAGTGCTCTGTCTCTCTCAAAAATAATAAACATAAAAAAAATTTTTTAAAAATGCTGGGAATCTCGGTATTTATTTGTGAGTAGTTGGGAGTCATGGATATTTTCAAGCAGGCAAGAGACAGAGCCTAGAATTAAGGCTCAATAAACACAATGCCCATGGCTGTTGGAATGCAGGTCAGGGGGGCTGTCTCAGCGGAAGTGGTCAGGCAAGCCTCTGGGGATGGCTTGGCGGGAGCAGAGCGCCAGGCAGGAAGGAGTAGGTGCACTAGAATCTGAGCTGTGTCAGAAAGACCCTCCTCACAAACTCCTCCCCTGGCATCCCCACCACGGACCTAAAAGAGTCACGTCTTCAAAAGGCACCTGACAAAATGCAAGGGCACGACCCAGAACGCAAAAGCCACCGTCTCATGCTCGCATCCTCAGCAGCAGCAGGGGGAGGGGGAAGGTGGCGAGAGCATGGCATCCCAGGCAAAAGCTGTGGGTGGCTGCCCGTGAGGCTGAGCAGGCCAGGGGCAGGGGTCCTTGACGAGTCAGGGGACCCGCTCTCTCTTCTCTTTGCCCCCAAAGAAAAACGAGCAGGGTCCCCTCCAAAGGGGGCAGAGGCACCGTGCCCCCTTCTTTGACCTGGGAGCCCTTGCACATCACCCACCTCCCGCCATAGGGAGAATTCCTGGTACCAAGAGACATGGGGGTGGTGGCAGAAGAGGAAGGTCACACAGCAACACGAGGGACAGGCCTCTCATACTGTGGTCACGCAGCCCTGAGCAAGTTATTTGGCCACCCAAGTCTCACGTGTTCTGTGAAATACAAGAGTATTTCTCAGGGCGCCTGGGGAGTTCAGTCGGTTCAGCGTCCGACTTCAGCTCAGGTCTCGAGATCCGTGAGTTTGGGCCCCGCGTCCGGCTCTGTGCTGACAGCTCAGAGCCTGGAGCCTGCTTTGGATTCTGTGTCTCCCTCTCTCTACCCCACCCCTGTTCGTGCTCTGTCACTGTCTCAAAAAGAAATAAACATTAAAAAAAAACATTAAAATAAGTAAATAAAAAGAATATTTCCTAGGAAGGGATTTGTGAAGATTAATACATCTCAGATGCAGGGCTTAGCAGGCTCTTAATGAAAACACTGGTGTGTCTTGATTTCCCCTCTCCCTATTCTGTGGCTTTTGAGAGAGGACAACTCAGCCCCGGGAAGGGACGCAGCTCCCAGCTCTGGAGAGGAGCCAGGAACAGAAGCCGAGACCTGGTGGGTTCGGGGGAGGCTGGGCAATCAGTCAGCATATGTTGAGAAGATAGTTTCCCCCGGGAGAGGAGTTGGACAGTTGTCCTCGGAATGTGGGGGCCACCAGGGTTGACCTCAGGCTCCAGGAAGGTGGCTCTCTGAATAGCATCCCTCAATGGCTGCAAAGTAAGACACAGTGCTGAAAATAACTCTGACTCAGGCCACAATTCTTTTATATTTAGCGCAGGATGACAAATCAGTGGACTATGCTTTCAGCTGCGAGCCTGAAGCCGGCCAAACAGCATGGTTATCAGCGTGGTGTTTACTCAGATCGGTGGGTGATACGGAGTATTGTACTATGCCCCGGGCTGTGTTATAAACACTATTCTAATTTATGCTCAAGCAACCTGTGCAGAAGCTTGCTACAGGCTGAGAATTCCTTACACACAAAGAACCGGGAACCACTCAGCCTTTCTGCCCCAAGATTTTCCTACTGTGTCCTGCTGAGGTTCTGTCTTACTTTGGGCTCTCCCAGAAGCCGATCCTGAGACAAGGATTCAAGTGCAACGTGCGAACTGCGGGCAACTGGGGGGCACAATCCCACTGGGAGCTCTGGGAGACCGTGAAGTTCAGGGACCTCAGAGCTATCCCACCAGCGGGGTGAGGGAGGTGGGGTATCTATACACCCATTTCCATCAGTCACTGGTTGGGCTACTCCCAGGGGTGTTAATTTCCCACACTTCCTGCCTGCTGTGTGAGTGGATGATGAGGATTTTGGTGGATGGAGAAAGCCCCTGGGCAAAGATGCCGGCAGGCCTGGGGTGCAAGTCAGCCCATGCGCCCCTCAAGGTCCAGGGTCACTAACAGCATCTGGCACAATCGTTTCATGTGCTCTCTGCCCACTGTGCGCAGACATCTTGCCCGGAAAATACAGACGTCCGTGCCTGGGCTCCAGCTTCCACAGGCAGCAGCACCTCTGTTCCCCTCACAAGTGGCAGTTCTGAGCCTCACACCCAGCTCTTCCCAGAGTGCTGCCGTCTGCCCTCCATGCCTCCCCGCACCCAGTCTCACTCTCCCCGCTGTCCTGCCCGCCCCCCACCGGCTCCAACCTCTCGCAAAGATCTCTGGGGTCGGAGGGGCCTGTGGGCACTTCCCGGCCCTTTGTGTGCATGGATGAAATGGGGAATTGCCCCGAGATCCCTGAGGATGGGCCTTTGGCTGACGGGCACTGTCCCTGCAATGCCGGCCTGCTGTGGGGACATCGGTGGACAAGCCCTTTTTGGGCCACCCCCAGCTTGCTGGTCCCTAGCCACTTGGACTTTTGGGCTTGTGGCTACTTCAGGCCAACCTCACCTGTCTTGCCTTCTCGTCCCTTTCCAGGGGCCCGGCGCACGCCTCTGCCAGCCCCATAGCCCAGCTACAGGAAAGCCTCAATGAGCACAGGGGGTTCTGAGACCAGGCCGCTGTGTCTCAGTACCTGGCAGCCCCCTTCTCCGTCCCCGAGCTGGCTCCCTCTCCCACTCCCCGCACTGTCCCCAACCTTCCCTGCAGGCCGAGGGCCCAGGTGTGCTAGCTCAACTTGGCAGCTGTCATTAGAAACAGAGGCCCTCGTGGGACACCCTCCCTCAGTTCCCACCCCTCTCTCCCGGCGCCCAGCGTCACACCCTGGCTCTCCTTTCCCCTGTGGCTCCCGCTTCTCTTTAGCAGTCTTCACTTCCGTCTTCTCGTGCGTCGGCTAAACGGCCACGCTCGCTTCTTGCCGCCCTCTGGCCTCTGCTCATCCTGGACTGCCCTCCCTCTTTCCTCCACCTGTTAGTGCCAGCTCCAGAGGTGCCTCCACCTGGAAGCCCTCCTTGCGCTGCCCCTCCCAACCTAGCAGTTAGGTGTACTCTCCCCATAGCACATCTCACTTCTAAGGGCCAAGTAAGCTGCAGGCTACTGTTGGTTTCCTATCTTACCCTTATTATTTTTTTCCCCCAATGCTTATTTATTTTTGAGAGAGACAGAAAGAGAGAGAGACAGAGACAAAGCACGGACGGGGGAGGGACAGAGAGTGAGGGAGACACAGATCCAAAGCAGGCTCCGAGCTGTCAGCACAGAGCTGGACGCGGGGCTCGAACTCACCAACTGTGAGCTCATGACCTGAGCCGAAGTCGGACGCCTAATGGACTGAGCCACCCAGGCGGCCCTGTCTATCTTATCTTTAAACTGGAAAGCTCTCCACGTGTGCTCGGCACATCGTAGGTGCTCCACACATTCCAAGCCCTCTCTCTGTCACACCCTGCATCCCATCCGTCACCAACAACTATTGGTCCTGGAATCCCCCCCCACTTGGTGCCACCCTCAAATGACTATCCTCATCTACCCAAAGTGCCTTTTCATAGTTTTTTTTTTTTTAAAGTTTTATTTATTTACTTT
Organism: Leopardus geoffroyi; assembly: GCF_018350155.1. NCBI lineage: Eukaryota > Metazoa > Chordata > Mammalia > Carnivora > Felidae > Leopardus > Leopardus geoffroyi. Next base: position 30,823,546 of record NC_059336.1, read on the forward strand.
TGAGAGAGACAGAGATAGCGTGAGCCGGGGAGGGGCAGAGAGGGAGGGAGGGAGAAAATCCCAAGCAGGTTTCACGCTATCGGCGCTGAGGCTGATGTGGGGCTCAAACTCACGAAACCATGAGATCATGACCTGAGCTGAAACCAAGAGTCAGAGGCTCAATGGACTGAACCACCCAGGCGCTCCTCAAAGTGAGGAGCTCCTCTAAGTGAGCCCCTTGCTCCAGCCCCAGAAGCCCCACACCTTGTCCTGCACACAGCAGCTGGGGAGGTCCTTTTAAAAAATAAGCCTGAGCACTTCACTTAAAACCCGGTTTCCACTGCTGACTGAAGCTCCTCGTCCTCTCTTTCTTCTCTGTACTTTGACCTTCTGCCAGCCTCTTGGGTTTCTCCTATCATCCCTGCTTAGCCAAGACTCCTATCCACTCACACCTCAGATACCCCTTCTCAGTCTTCCCGTGTCCGCATCCTTCTGGATTTGGGTTGTACTTATCCATCCAGACCCTAACTCTGGAGCGAATCACCGGCTCCCTGAATACATTAGGGTCCCCGCCCTCAGCTCTGTCCGGGGCGTCCAGTGACCTCGCCGCTCACCCTCAGCCCGCTCTCCCGAAGTCCTGCGCCAGCCCCCTGAGCCTTTACTTCCCCGCCTTTGCCTCCTCTGGAGCAGCTGATCTCGCTTCCTGTTTCACAGAGAAAACAGAAGCCAAAGAAGCCAGGCACTGGCTCAAGCCTTCCTCACCTCTCCTCCTCCTTGGTAATAAAGGGGTCTCTCCTCCTGCCCGAGGTCAGCATCCCTGCTGATGGTGCTCTCCATCCATCAGTCCCCTGCAAGCATGCCCCTGTCACAGCTGCCCCCTCTCTGCTGGTTCTCAGGCTATGACGTCATTCTTTCCACACCTGCCGACGCCTCTTCCGCACCTGCTCCTCACTGCTTTGCTGCAACAGCCCCGCTCCTCCCAGATCCCAACCTGCAGACGCCGCTCTCATCCATCCCTGACTCCTCTCATCACAGCCGTGGCTCCCAGGGCGCCACGCTCTTGGACTTTCTACTCGGTGTCAATTTCCTTTGCTGCTTCTTCCGCACGTCTCCGCTGCAAAATGTAGGGAGTGTCCTTCTCAGAAGAGTCTTTGTAATCTCTTCCCTTTGTGTTCTCCTGGCAATTTCATCCCCGCTTACTTATTTAGTTAAATATTCATTTATTTTGAGATAGAGTGCAAGCAGGGGAGGGGCAGAGAGGGAGAGGGAGACACAGAACATGAGGCAGGCCTTAGGCTCCGAGCGGTCAGCACAGAGCCGGACGCGGGGTTTGAACTCACGAACTGTGAGATAATGACCTGAGGCTGAAGTCCGACACTTAACTGACTGAGCCACCCAGGCACCCCCCCCAGCTTGTGGTTTTAAACACTGACTTTAGGTTGATCATGCCCGCAGCTCTATTTCCAGCTCAGATGGCTCTCCCAGATTCCAGACTCAGATCCACCTGCCTCCCAGACGTCTCTACTTGCGTGTCTACTGGCATTTCACACTTATCCTGACCTCATGAAGCTTACATTTCATTGGGCAAGGCCGGCAATGCATAGGATAAACAAGGAAAACGCAACCATATCAGGTAATAAAATATGCTAAGGAGAAAACGTACTGCAAGGAAGGAAGATGGGAGGTGTGTGTTCATGAGTCTGTGGGTAGCTGGGGGTGGTGGTATAAATGTTGGATAAGGTGGCCAGGAAAGGCCTGCTGAGAATGTGACATTTGAGTAAAGAGCTGAATGAGGCCTGCGGACACCTGGGGAAAAAGTATTGCAGGGAGAGGGAACAGCGAGTGCAAAGGCCCTGAGGTGGCCCTGGCATGTTTGCAGAACAATGACGAGGCCGGTGGCTATAGAATGGAGTGACTGAGGGCAGAGAGGAAGGGCCTGAGGTCAGAACTCAATAGTACCCTACTCCAGGGGCCCTCCTACCCTGTACAAGACACTATCATCTCCCGCCTTGAGGAACTCAGTAGCCTCCCCACTGTCTCTTGCTTGCACCCTTATACCCTGCAATCTATCCTCAACCCAGCAGCTAGAGTGATTATTTTTTTGTTTTTTTAAAATGTTTATTTTGAGAGAGAGAGAGCACATGTATGTGAGGGGGAGGGGGAGAGAGAGAGAGAGAGAGAGAGAGAGACAGAGAGACAGAGAATCCCAAGCAGGCTCCATGCTGTCAGCACAGAGCCCGATGTGGGGCTCGAACTCACGAACGGCGAGATCATGACCTGAGCCAAAACCAAGAGTCAGATGCCTTACCGACTGAGCCACCCAGGCGACCGTAGAGCGACTCTTTAAACATATAAATGGATCATATCACTCCTTGGCCTCCCAGACTCTCTAAAAGCTGCCCTTCCCCCCTCTCTGTTAAGACCCCATGACCTACACAGCTCAACATGTGGCCCCCAACCTCTCTGCTGTCCCCTCTTCCTACTTGCCCCCCAACTGTTCCAGCCACACTGCCCTCCATGTTGCTTCTTGGACATGCCGGACACGCTCCCACCCTGGCCCTTTGCACTTTTCCTTACAATCTTCTTCCCCCAGATACCCACAGGGCTCATGCCCTAACTTTCGTGGTGACATCTCCCTGTCTTCCCACGGAAAATTGCATGGTCTTCCCGCCCGCGACCCCCCACCCCCCTCAGCTGGCACCGTTGCTGCCCCCTGGCACTTCCTGCCTTCTCCCGTGCTATTTATTTTTCATTTTGTCCATCATCTCTCTCTGCAGCAAAGTCCACAGGGCAGGACTCGTGCCTGTTTTGCTTGGCACGGCACTCCCGTGGCCCCAGAGATCTCCTGAGCACCCCGATCACACAGTAGGTGCTGAACACTTGCTGAGTTTGCTGAAGGAGTCCCTCTTCTCTACCTTACGTGTCCACCTGGCCATCACGCCCGGGACATTCGAGTTTCTCTCTAGAGGGGGTCCCCCTCCCTTCACCTCGGTCCTGAAGCCTTTGCTTAGTCTGGCATCTCATTTTGTTTGCATGGCTGGGACTGCCCCTGGGGTCCTCTGGCCTCCCCACTCTGCACATAGCTGCTGGAGGCCTTTTCTAAAACGGGTTTCTCTCCTTATCCCTCTGAAAAGCGTGAGTGGCTTCCGGTGGCTCTGAGGACCAAGCCCAGGCTTTCTGGTGTTGCATTCAAGGCTTTTTAGGGCATGGTGCTGTCTACAGCTTGCTTCCCTCCAAAACTGCCCCCACGCCGAAGGCTGAAGCTGCAGGCAGGACTTCCCACAGGGGCTGGCCTCCTTCTGCCTTTCTGCTTGGCCCCAACTGTTTCCTCTCACCCCGTCCTCTGGCCTCAGGTCAGATGTTCTCCCCACCAAGCCTGGGTGCCCTTTCATGCAAGCCTGCATTTTAGTAAAATTTGTTACTGCTCTGTCTACCCTTCTATGCTCTCGGTTTCTCGAAGGCAGGAATGAGATGGATGGCTGTTTCCAGCCTGGCCGCGAACACAGGTGCCTGACCCAGAGCAGGGGCTGAGGGGTTGTACTTAGGCGCCTGTGAGGAGAGGCAGTAAGAACGGAGGTGGGAGATGACTGCAGACCACAAACAACTCCTGCTGGCTTCTCTCTTCTCCTTGACCTTGCTCTCACGTGAGCGTCCATCAGGCTTGCTCCCACCTGCCCTTCCCCATTCCCTCTACTGGGGCGCCTCTGTCAGGAGCCTAACCTAATGTCCAGGGAGGGCTGGACGTCCACCAGTCATAAAAGGCAAGGCCTCTCCTTTGTCGGCAGGTAAGTTCATCCTATGGTATGTTGGCTGGGCCAGCCTGGCCCACACATGGTTGGGGACACTGACACAGCCTGTGAGGTTTGTGTTTGGGGCCTTGATGACCACAAGCCAGTCCCCTCTCCTAAGGACCGGCGACATCCAGGTGTAGGAGATGCTACTGAGGAGCCGGCTAGGCCTGCAGCTGGACCGATCTGGCCAAGCCTCGCTGAGGAGTGACCGCTCTGAAGCCATGGGGCGGACTGTGTGATTAACAGCACTCTTCTGGCATCACCAGAAGGAAACTTGTTCTTGGCAGAATGTCAGAATTCACAGCCAGCCTTGCTCATAACTTGCAGCTGACCATGAAATATCAGGCTGCACCCCAGCCTGCCCCCTCTCCCACCCCCTCCATCACGAGTCACTTTTCCATCCCCAGGCGGCCATTCTCTCTGGCCAGAGAGATAGAGCGGGGTTAAAAATACCACATTCAGGGGTGCCCGGGTGGCAGAGTCAGTAAAGCTTCTGACTCTTGATTTCAGCTCAGGTCGTGATCTCGTGGGTTCGTGAGTTTGAGCCCTGCATTGGGCTCTGCATTGATGGTGTGGAGCCTGCTTGGGATTCTCTGTCTCCCTCTCTCTCTGCCCCTCCCCTGCTCTCTCTCTCTCTCTGAAATAAATAAATAAACATTAAAAAAAAATACCACATTCATTTAGGTATTCAGGCATCTTCTTGCCAGCAGGGCTAGGAGAGAAGGAATTCCCAGCCCTAGACTTGCTTTCTCTCTGCCACTTCTCTCAACGTCTCACTCAGTGGCTTTCAATAGCTCCTTTGTCAAGAGAGGCTGGGACCTCTGCCACCAGCAGACCTCTTTGCTATACTCTAAAGGGTCAGACAAGCCTAATAAAGCACACTTGAGCTGAGACCTGAAGACCTTGTGAGGCAGTGAGCCATGCATCCATCTGATGAAAGAATTCCAGACAGTGGAAAGGGAATGTGCAAAGGCCCTGAGGCAGCAGGGAACCTGAGACGCTGGAGGCCAACACAGAAGTTAGGATCACTGGAACAGAGAAGGGGAAGGGGAGAGTGGTATGAGATAAGGCCATTTTGAAGTGGGCACAATCATGGAAGGCTGTTGGGAAGAGGAGACCTGCATAGGGGCCCGTTCTCAGATGAATTGTGAGAACACAGAGGGGTGATTTGAGGGCACTGTGGGGCCAGCTGTGCCAAGCCAATTCTCTCGGATAACTTGCCTTGCCAGTTTTCCATGGTGAGAGGTAACTGGTAGGTCCCCTGGCTTGAGACGGACCAGGAATAGATCAGAAGTCCTGTGCCCCCCATGCTTGCCTCAGGATCCATGAACTCTGTGGGGCTGGCAGGGAACTACTTGTCTGGCCTTGGACACCCTTCTGCAGCAGCAAGGATGTAGGCAGAGGAGCAGTTCCTAGGTATACCCTGTCAGTGGTCTTCCTTCCTTCCTTCCTTCCTTCCTTCCTTCCTTCCCCCCTCCCCCTTTTTTCCTTCCTTTCCTTCCTTCCTTCTTTCCTTCCTTCCTTCCTTCTCCCCTCCTCCTTCCTTCCTTTTCTTCCTTTCTTGCTTCTTTCCTTCCTTCCTTCACTCCCTCCCTCCCTCCTTCTTTCCTTCTTCCCTCCCTCCCTCTTCCTCCCTCCCTCTCTCTTCCTCTGTCTCTCTCTCTTCCTCTCTCTCTCTCATTCATAAATTCATTCATTCATTCATTCTTAGTACTTCCTAGCTCTATCTGCTGAATCAGGGACTAACTCAATATCACTGAACAGCTGAGAGCTCAGACTGTGGTCTTTAAATGATCATTTACTACTAAGAGAAACTAAGGCTCTTCAGAGAAATGGTGGCTCCCAGGTTCTGGGGGGAAAAGAGTACAAGCTGAGCCTGAAACATCTTATCAGGCATCTGAGCCTCTGACCAATCTTAACGGCGCCAAGTAGAATTCTTGGCCAAAGCCGTGAACCGGAATCTGATCAAGCCAGTTTATAGGAAGTGCAGGGAACAGAGGGACCCATTAAATGGCACCATGCGGATGCAAACTCCAGACTGTGGGCAACTCTTTAGGACAAATGATCTGGTTTCCTCACCAAATAAATTGCAAGGAAAAGGTGGGGAGAGGAGAATCTTACAATTGAAGAGACCTAGCAGGCAAATCAACCACCAGCAACATGTACCCTATTTGGATCCTGATTCAAACAAACTACAAATTTATGAGGCAACTGGCTACATCTGAACACTAAGTAGACAGTATTTGATATTAAACAATCTTTTTTTTTTTTGCATTATAATGGATTGTGGTTATTTTTCAAAAAGTTCTTGCATTCTAGAAATATATATTGAAGAATTTACAGATGAACTGATATGATGTCTGGATGTTCTTTCAAAAGGATCCTCAGTGGTGGGGCAGTGGGTGGGGTTTGGGATGAACCAAGACTGGCCTTGGGTGGACAATGTTGAAGCTGGGTCATGGGAATTAAGGGATGGAATGGTGGGTGCCGGGGGCTGGTGGAGGCGGAAGGGAGTTGTCAATCAACAGGTATAACGTTCACTTAAGATGAATAAATTCTGGACATCTACTGTGCAACGCTGTGTCTACAGTTAGCAATATTGTATCATACACTTCAAAATGCGTTAACAGGGTAGGTCTTGTGTTAAGTGTTCTTATCCTAATAAAACAAAACAAACAAAAAAGAGTGCTGTGCTTTGCCACTCAGACTCTTGTCCTGGGAGGACGTGAAGAGAGGGAGGATGTGGGTTCTACCCCTCCCTCCCTCTGTGCACATTAACTGAGCACCTACTATGTGCCAGGTTCCGCAAAGGCACGGAGAGGGGATGGCTTGCCAGCCCTTTCTTCAGGCTTTTGGGCCAGGGAACAGTGATGCCACTACTTAGGACCTGCAGCAAAGCATCCCCCACCGCTCCCCCCTGTGATCATAGGTCCTTGCACGACCTCGGGGAACCTGGGGAGATGAGTCTTTCCACACTCTCAGATGCACATGCACATGCTACCCTCCATAGCTGGCTGCCAATGTGTGCTTTCCAGTCTGGACACCAATTCCTCAGCATGGCTCAAGCCTCTCTTCTGCCTCGTCCTGTCTGCTCTCTTTCTAATTAAGCCACAAGATGATGACAGTCAAGTTAGAAAGCACATGCGTTGCAAGAATATAGCTTGATGACTATGTGATGTGCACACCCCGATGTAATCACTGCCCAGACCAAGATCTAGAACATTCTCGGTCCTTCAGAAGACTTTTTTTTATTAATTTTTTTTTATTTTTAAAAATTTACATCCAAATTAGTTAGCGTATCGTAAGTTTCTTTGCTCTCTCTTCCAGTCAATACCACCTACTACATATACCCACTATTCTGATTTTTCTCATCAATGAGTGTTGCCTGTTTTTGAACTTCATACACATACAATCATCTAGTACGCATGCTTTTAACTTCAGATCTGGCTTATGTTGCCCAACACAGCGTCCGTGAAATTCATCCACCTTAACTGCAGGCAACACGGTTGTTATTTGTCCTCGCCGTATGGTAGTTCAGCCAATGAAAACACCACAATTTATTTCCCTTTTCTCCTGTTGATGGCCTCCTGTCTCATCTTGTGACCCCTCTTCTTACGGGCTCTCCATTCCACGTCTCCCAAGCCATGGGGCACCCCACAAATACCTTCGCGCTTCTGTATCTACACATGTATAGTTTCCTCTGCCCTCGTGCTTTGCGATATGTGTAAGAATATTGGCCATTACAATGCACTGTGATCAAAACATGTGCGGAGTGTTAGGGGAGCATGAAGGGGTACCTAACTAAATCTAGGGGTGGTCGGGGTGGGCAGTGGTATCACAGGGCTGAGACTGACAGTGTGGGAGGGAGGCCCAGGTATGGCTCACAGATGGCTGGAGATGGGGTTCTGGGACTGTGGCTGGACAGTCCTGGGACTTCTGGTATCTGAGCCTCCAGACAGCTTGTACGCCCTGTATTTGAAAGGGGACTGTGTGCTCTGAGCCTCTGAGGCTGCTTTGCGTGACTGAGCACATTCTGAGGCCAATTCAGAGGCCAGTGAGGCTTGGTGACCTGCCCAACCAAAGGGAGCTCCAAGTGCAGGATGGGGGTCTGCCTGTGGTTGCTAAGGTGGGGCTGTCATGAGTGAGTGAGTGTGTGTGTGTGTGTGTGTGTGTGTGTGTAGGTCCCAGGGGGGAGTTCTTCTGCAGATGGGGGCTTGCCAGGGCAAGGTTCCCCCAGTTCCTTTGCTCCCCTCTTGCCCACAGGGATTTCTACCCCCAAACACTGGCCCATACCTCTGGGAGGTGAGAGGACTCCTGCACTAAGTGCCCTGGGCCAGAGGCTTTAATCAGGTGTACTTCCGGCCGGCCCCAGCCTGCACCATGCCCCTTTTCTCTGGGCGTCCTCAGTGGAAGTCTTCAGGCAGCAGGTACAAACTTGCTGCCCCTCTCCAAACGTATTCCGTAAGTTTGGGTTCCTCTAGATGTCAGGAGGGGCCTTTACACAATGTGTTGTGATTTTCTAAGTTCCGCGCCAGCTTGCTGGGGTGAGGGGAGGGGGGACATATCTGAAAGGGACAGGGCTTCCAAGATCCCCTCCTCCACAGGCCCCAAGAACTGGTGACCGTATATTCTGTTGTTCAGTCTGGAACACCTTTGAGACTGAAAGGGGAGCATCACTGATAATCATGCCCGTCCACAGGCATAAATAACCAGGACTGGTCCTAGGCAAACCAGGATGCAGGGGCACTCTGGTGCCCGGGATGGCTCAGCTGGGCATCAGCAGGGAATGCCAGGCAGGTGGGCACCCTCCCATGAGGGTGAGCGACGCTTCTTGTGTCCATACACAGCTCCCCGGGTGCCCCAGAAGGAGCCAATGCCGCCCTTCCTGGCCTTGTGTCTGGCATCTTGGGGTCAGACACGTGGTAGAAAGAACATCAGGTTCTTTGAGCTGACCCTCTGCCTGCCTGTCACGTGCCCTGCTGCTGCTGCTTATGGGGAAAAGGGACAGTGGAGGTGTGGGAGATCCCTCTCCTGGCCCCTCAGGATTTCAGGTGCGGTGTCTGCGTCTCACTCAGTCTTTTCTAGCCAGTGTCTTGGGCCCCCAGAGGCTCCGTGGTTCAGGACAACGGGTTTGTGTCTCTCTCAGCTGTCACGCTGACCTGACCCACAGCATTTCAGGTTTATAGATGGCAGTCCCATGGCCCCAGGACCAATGACCCTCTGGGACCCTGGGATCCCTTCCTAAGGGTCTCAACGGTCTCTGGGATGTCGGGGTTGCTCACCAGCTGTGTCGCCGCTGTGGCTGTGGCTCCTACTTCCACTCAGCTTTGTGTGCAGAGGAGTGGGTGAGGGGCACCCTGGGTCTGTTTGACAACCCCTGGGTTGTGGCCCTACTAGGTGCCATAGTCGATAGCCCGAGCTGGCACACGTGTTCTTTCTCAATCCTTCCAACTCTGGTGCTGGTCACACCCGGCATAGAGACCGGGGCCTGGGAGGAGGGAGATGCCTGTCCTCCTGGTGCTCTCCTACTCTGCCGCTTTCTGGTTCCTTCAAAGTGGGTGCTCCCCGAAGCTCTGTCCCCAGCCCCTCTCTTCTCTTTGTCCCTCCATCCTCTTTCTGTGAGACTGTACCCCATGCTCGTGCTTTGGCAACCACCTCCATTCTTGGTCCCCTTTATCTAAGTTCCCAGCATCCCCCGCCCCAGCCATATATTGGTACTTTCATACCAAGATATACCATCCCCTTGGATCCCACATTCCCCCCAAAAGTTGTTGCTCAGAATTTTCCCTGTTCCTTCAAAGAAACCTCCTTCCTCCCAGGCCTGGGCCCAGTGCTGGGGGTGTCAGGACCTCCTGACCCCTTCTCCTTTCTGCATAGCCCTCAGGCCACTCCTGCCCTGACTACAGGCTCTGCTCCCCCTTCTCTCTGGGGCCCTGCCCCACCCTCCAAGCCACACCACGGCAGATCAGAATATTCTGGTTCCCTGCTTGGCCTCTGTCCTGCGTGCTCCTTAGTGCCAGATTCCACTCAATTTGGCTCCACCAGGGCTCTGGGCTCTTCCCTGGGGCTCAGGAGGCTGGGCACAGCACAGACTGGCAGGAGGGAGGAGACAAGGACACGCTGGGGGTCCCACACCAAGCGTGAGGAGCAGCAGAGATGGAAGGATTGAAAAAGAGCCAAAGGCCATGGAAATGTAGGGATGACTTCCTGGAAAAGCAGCACACGTGCTCTAAATGTCAAAAAAAAAAAAAAAAAAAAACCCACAAAAACCAAAAAACAAACAAACCCAGTAGCCCTTTGTTGACTGTTAACAGTGAAAAACGTGAAAACTCTAACGTCCGGCAGAAGCCTCCATCAACACCCCACGGAATACCCTCACACGGAATACGATGCTGCTAAAATAAACCAGCGTGGATAAATCTCACCAACATCATGAAAAGGCAAACTCAAGAATGATGTGCACGGCCTGATGCCATTTATATACATCCTAAAGTCACACTGTTACTATGGGTGGGGATGTCAGCGGTAAGAGTATAAACAGACGAATGGGGGTGACAGACTCCGCATTCACTTCTCGGGAGGGAGGGAGAAAAGGAAGAAGGGACAGCAGGAGGGGACTTACTTGAGGCCGGGTTCTATTTCTTCGAAAAGAGAAAGAAAAGGATCTGAGGCAAATATGGCAAAATGTTAACATCTGTTCAATACGGGTGATACAGGGGCACTTGGTATATTATCTTCTCCTTATCTGTTCATCATTCTGTAACCCCAAATAATCAAAGAACGTAATTCTGTACACAGCTTGATCATTCCCTACAGGGGGCCAGTGTGAACCGAGCGGCAGAGGGGAATGAGGGCACCCGGGACGGGGTACAGCTGGGCAGGGACATGGCGGGGGTTGTTTGGGGGGAGAAAGGAGCCTGGGTGGCGAGTCTGGTCGGGGGGCAGAACGTTCTAAATCCTGGGCAGGTTTCTAAAGGGGGGTGGGGCGCATTGGCTTTCTCCTGCCTGCCTGCCCAACCCTCCAAGTGTGTGGCTCAGTGTCCCTGCCTCCCTCTACCCCCACCGCAGCCTCTGGCTGGCTGATTTCCAAGTCAGTGATTTATTCAGCGAGCAGCTGATATATTCAGCAAGCAGCTACTACAATAGCAATGGCTTACATGGCACTCACGACATGTGACGTTTGTATGCACACGTAGTAACTCACTGAACTCCTGCTGTGGCCCTGCAAGTGGGCACTGTTACCATCACCACCGTCCCGAATTTGCAGATGCGGAAACAGAGGCACAGAGAGGTTCGGGGATTTGCCCGAAGTTACACAGCGAGTCAGGGGCAGAGCTGGGACTTGAACCCAGGCTATCTGGAGCCGGAGCCCGCGGGGCTTGCTGCTGTGCTACGTTGCTCCTTACGTGCCAGGCACTGTGCTGGGCACTGTGGATTTGGTGACCACACAGCCTTGGACTTGAAGAGCTTCTGGCCAGTGCGGGGAGGTCAGGCACCAGCCAAGCAACACGCAGATGTGAGGGAACAGAAACTTGTCCCCCCAGGGAGAAAATACAGAGAAGGACACGCTGAGACTGAGGTGTCTGGGAAGGCCTCTCTGAAGAGGGGACATTGAAACGGAGACCTCAGGTTAGCCGGGGATGGGGGTGGGGGGAGGCAGGCTAGACAGAGGGAAGAGCAAATGCAAGGGCATGAGCTCCGCGTGGGCAAGGAACTGGAAGAGGGTCAGGGGAGCCAGAGCGCGCAGTGAGGAAGCGGCAGGGTGGCAAAGCCATGAGGCCATCACTCAAGGCCCTCCTTCCAGGAGGGGGACCCTGTGTCCGGGTCTGCCCCCGCTGTCCTGGTTTGTGCCTGTGATCCCAGCATAAATATTCATAATGTCTCATTTTGGTTTGGACAATAATAAATTTGAAGGTCACCCTCATAGACCATGGTGGAGAGTTTGGATTTTGTTTCCAGGGCAGTGTGGAAAGCATTGAGGGGTTTTAGTAGAGAGCGACACGCTAATCTATAATGCATAAAGTTCACTCCGGCTGCTGCTTCGTGGAGAGGGCCTGCAGGGGAGCAGGAGGGAAGCCCTTGTCCCCTTCCTGACTCAGCCGCACAGTGTGGAGGGAGCGAGGCCTGGGAAAGGCAGCTCGGGAGGCCCCAAACTGAGCTTGCAGACATGGGCAAAATGACTCAGGGCAAATGCGTCCCCAGAGATGCTGCTCCCCTTCTGCTCCCTGTGCTGACCCAGCCCAAAGCCCTCTAGGAGGGGCCTTCAGGGGTGGAACTAAGCCCCTGAGAACAGCCGCCTACCTCCCAGGACGGCAGGGGGCCTGCCGAAAGAGATAAGAAAGTTCTCAGAAAAAAGGACTCCGTAAATGTCAGAAACAACCGTGAACGGTATTAACTTCCCATTTGATAATTTGCCCCTCTCCCTTTCCTTCTCATGGCACACAGGCGCCCCCACCCCCCTTCCAAGAGGAGGTTTCAGAAGTGAGAGCCCAGGGCTTTCACAGACACGGAGTGAGTGTGGGAAAAAGCAGGTGGCTTCCAGTACCTGCTAATGTACATGCATGTTGGCCTTGAATGAAAGTAGGCCCACCCACAGTGCACCCACCTCCGGAGGGGGGGGCAGGGGGGCTGGCATTTATATCTGGCTGTGTGCTGGGAGGGTGGGTATGTAGAGGAACATGTACACCGCTGACCACATGCTATGGGCATGTGCCCGCACAGATTCCACCGACCTCTTGTATTTTGGGGGTTCGGCTGGGAACGGCAATTCAGAGGGAGGACAGAAGTCAGAAGCCTGGAAAATGAATCCTGCAGGCACGAAAGGCCTCTCGTTTGTTGCCCACAAAGTGCACCCGCCTAAGAGTCCAGGAGGGTTACTGAGTCAACCTTCCAGGCTCAGGTGGAGAGGCACCCTCCACCCGGGAAGGCCATCCAAGTCTGGGTGCAGGGAAGGCACGGCCACAGGCTCAAGGCGGAAGGGAAGGGGCTGGAGAGGGGTCACTCACCAAGCGGCAGGACGAAGAAGAAGGGGAACCAGCAGAGCACGAAGACGCCCACGACGATGGCCAGCGTCTTGGCCGCCTTCTTCTCGCGGGAGAACTTGAGCAGGCGCACGGACAGAGAGCTGCGGAGGGTGTGGCCCTTGGCGCTGCGCGTCCCGTGCGCCCCGTCGGCGCCGGCGCCCGCGCCGGTGCTGGCGCCGCGACAGTGGATGCGCAGCACCACCTCGGAGGCCTTGCCGCGCTCTCGCTTGACGCCCGCCTCGAGGCTCCGCGTGGTGCTTCGAGCTACCACATACACGCGGCAGTACATGACCACGATGACGGCCATGGGCAGGTAGAAGGAGCACACCGAGGAGAAGACGGCGTAGCCTGCCTCCTCGGTGATGCCGCAGAAGCGCTCGTCAGGGGGCACCGGCTCCTTCCAGCCCAGCAGCGGCCCCACGGACACCACGAGGGCCACGGCCCAGAGCAGTGCCAGGATGGCGGCCGCCTTGCGCTCGGTCATGATCGCGGGGTACTTGAGCGAGTGGCGCACGCCCACGTACCGGTCCACCGAGATGGTGCAGAGGCTGAGGATAGAGGCCGTGCAGCACAGCACGTCCACAGCGGCCCACACGTCGCAGAAGGCCCGGCCGAAGGCCCAGAAGCCCAGAACCTCCATGGTGGCCGAAAAGGGCAGCACCGTGGCGCTCAGCAGCAGGTCGGCCACGGCCAGGTTCACAATAAAATAGTTGGTGACCGTCTGCAGGTGGCGGTTGCAGGCCACGGAGAGGATGACCAGCAGGTTGCCCGCCACGGCCGTGAGGATGAAGGCGGCCAGGAAGACGCCCACGCCCACGCCCTGCGCGCTCACCACCAGCCCCCCGACGGCCGCCGTGCCGTTCACCTCGCCGCCCGCGCCCGCGCCCCCTGGCTCCCCAGCGGAGCTCCGGTTGTCCTCGCCGCTGCCCGCGCCCACCACGCCGCCGCCGCCGCCGCCGCCGGCGGCTCCCGGCACGCCGCCCACTGCCGGGCCCTCCGAGGCGGCCGCGCCGCCCGCGCCGCCCCCGCCGCCGCCCGCGCCGGAGCCCCCGGCGCTGCTGTCAGGGCGGGGTCCCTCGAAACTGACGCTCAGGAGGTCGCGGAAAGTCATCTCAACGCGCGGCCGTCGGGGGCCGGGCCCGGGCGCAGGACGAGCGGCCGGACAGGCGAGGGGCCCCGGGCATAGCCGCGGGGCTCGGGCGGCAGCCTGGCGCGCGGGTCCCGTCGGGGTCCTGCCCGAGTTGCTGTAACGCGGAGCGCGGCTGTCCGCCAGCGGAGCGGGGCCGGCGGCGCGGCGGCCGGGGCTCCCGAGGCTGGTGTCGCGGAGTCGGAGCGAAGAGCCGGGGGCCGGGGACGCGCGCCGCTCTCTGAGCGTGCCCAGGCGAGCGGGCAGAGCGGCGGCTCAGGGGCCGGGCAGTGCAGGCAAAGCCACTGCGGCGCTCGCTTTCCACCGGGCGCGGGGGGCGGGACGGAGGAGGGGCAGCGCCGGGAAGGAGGAGGGGGCGGTCGGCGCCGAGGGAGGGGGCGCCCCACTCGCCGGGAGAAGGGGCAGTGCGCGCCGGGCGAGCGGCAATTCTGGGGTCCGGAGGGGCAGCGGCGCTGACGCCCGCTCCGGCCCCGAGGCAGCAGGTCGCCGCGGGTGCCCCCGCCCGCCCTCTCTTCTGGCGGTCAGCTCCGCACCCCTTCCCGCGCCCCTTCCCGCGCCCCTTTCCGCGCCTCTGCCGAACCTCCTCCCCTTTGCCCCTCCGCCGCGTCCCCTTTCCTCCCGCCCTTTCCCCCTGACTCTCGGTCACTCGCTGGTGCCCTTGGGCGCGCGGAGCGGAGACGGCGCGGTTCCCGGGTCCCCGGGCTCTCGGGCTCCCGGCTCTGGCCGCCAGAGAGCAGCAAGCGCCCGGGATCTGCGGACTGCGGACTGGACCGCGCAGTACCGCGGCGGGTTGCCTCCTGGGATTGCCTGGATGGATCTGCCGCACCTCCTTACTCCTTTCAAGCCGCCGGCCGGGCGAGGGTCTCAAACACCTCCGTCCAGTGCCGTGGAGTGGAGAGAGACCGGGAGGGATCAGATGCCAGTGCTGGCCTGTGATGGGAAAAGGAACAAAAGACTATATGGTTAAGGCCCTCGGACCCTGCCCACCACACATCGGTTCGCGTATACCAACTTCTGCATTGGTACTTTGCTTCCTATCAGAAGTTGTAATAAAACTTCTTTGCTACACTAAATAAGTGGCCTTCTTCTGGGGAGGGAGGGTTTTAAGTGCAGGAGGGTGGGAAAGGGCACTTGGCCCGATGGTTAAAGAGTGGGGGTGGGAGGGGTGGGTGGGCAGACTGTCTGACTCCAAATCTGGGCTGTGTCCCATATGAGCTCTTTGACTTCTTTGTGTCTCAGTTCTTCATCTGTAAAATGAGGATAAGAGAAGTTAGTGTCTATTTATTGATGGGAACACTGGATAAGTTAATATGCATTGAAGCCTGAGAACGGTGCCTGGGTTTGTTGGCTGAGTGAGGCTTGGCAGGGCAAGATTTGGACAGGGAGGGCTGAGCGCGAGGGGCTGTGGAGCTGGTATGAACCGGAGACACAGGTGGAGGGTTGGGTTTGAGGAGCCTCTTGCTAACTAGCAGGACTGGGTAGGGAGGGACAAAAAGGGATCATTCCTTTGATTGACGTTAAGATACTAAGCAGGGTAGGTAGGGATCATGCTGCACACTCTGGGTGGCAGGGAGAAGGGAATTGCAGGGCAGAGGTAAGCGTGTAGGTGCAGGATGAGGAAGGCTTGAGCTGTTCCAGGGAGATGAGGGTGTATTTGGAGAGCTGTCTGGGAAGAGGTGGAGAACTCACGCCTTTGGTGCCCGCTAGTTGTGGATGGATGACACAGGGCAGGATGTTTGAGAGTCCTAGATGAGCAAGTACTTTGGAGAAACAGCAGAAAATGGGAGAAATGTTGACATATGGGTAACACCCTCTCATACCGACCTCCCCAGCCCAGGAAGCCAAAGCTGTTAGAGTCTGAGCTTAGAAACAGCTTTTCCGAGGCCCTCAGTTTTCCCATGGCATCGTCCACCTTTTTCTTGGGTCTTTGAGAAGTTACTGTAGGGAGTTGGAATGAAAGCAAGGCGAGCCCTGGTGGCCCTTGGGTTCTCTGCGATCCAGTGGCAAAAGCTTCTATTTAAGATGGACAACTTGGCATCTGCGTTTATCTCCCCTCCCTTATGAGACCCCTTTAGAGCGAGCGTAAAGACAAAGGAGAAGTTCATCCCACAACTGAGAAGTTAACTCCTGCGCTGATTAACGTGGACTTCAGCCCCTACGAAAGGTCATGAGGGATTTGAGGAGATCTGGACCTCCTCCTCCCTCATGAAGATGCTGCAGGCAATGCTGGATGGGAGAGAACGCTGACGGAGAAGGTGTTCCTGATAGGTATCCTGTTTTCGGGGACCAGCAGCCCCCAGTTCCCTCCCACCAGCCTTTATTCGTTCATTCAACACAAGGTAATGACGGTTGCTTTATTGATGCTTATGATGTTGAATTAAAGCGAAGTCCCTGCCATTCTGGGGCTCACGAATTCAAATAGCAGAAAGCGTTCCTAAGAGTTAGGAGGAGGAGAAGTTTTCTCTGGTTTGATATCTGAGTCCGGGAGACTCTCTCCAATTAAATCTTCAAAGAAGATCTAAATCCAGAGGAACTCTTTTCCACTACTCCCCCCCACCCTCCCCGTATAGCAGTGGAATCTGAAAGGGTGCAAACTCATACATATCGTTGGGAGACCCGGTTAAAGCTGCCACTTCCCGGTATCAGTCCCCGTGAAGAACATGGACATCCAGTCTATTCTTCAGCTGCAAACGGATCTCTAGTCCTAGCCTAACTTTTAAGCTTACCAGTGCTTGACTGTACCCCTGGCTACCACCGGACCTATAATCCTGACTGACCCATGACCTCAGCCTTCCTGATCCCCCTAATTGTGCCATTCGCCCCAGATACATACTGTGGTCAGCAGGGGCAATGGGTGAAGGGGGGAGGCCTCAAGGCTACCTCCCCTCACCCTCAACCTAGCAGAGCTCGGAGCTCAGGACTGGCACCTCCTGGTGGACGTGGGTCAGGGAGAATCCGGGGAAAGGATGTTGTCTGCTGGAAGGAGATACTTTGTAATCTGTCCTTCTAGCCCCATCCCTTGAGCCTGCAGGGAACTTGAGGCCAGTTTTGATTTTTTTAAAAAGGTTTATTTATTATTTATTTATTTTGAGAGAGAGAGAAAATGCATTTGTGGGGGAGGGGCCGAGAGAGAGGGAGAGAGAGAATCCCAAGCAGGCTCCATGCTTTCTGCATACAGCCCGATGCAGCGCTCAGTCCCTTGAACTATGAGATCATGACCCGAGCAGAACTCAGGAATCGGACGCTCAACTGACTGAGCCACCCAGGCGCCCTGAGGCCAGTTATGATTTGATTATTTATGCTTAAGTTTTGCTTAAAATTAGGGGAGTTGGAAGTTAGTGGCTGTATCTCCCATCACAGTGGAAATGGTAGAGGCTGGGAACGGGAGCCAATAGAACGATACCCCACTCAGAGCCTGGCAAGCAGCCCACGGCTCTGCAGACCCTTGGAGTTGGTGTTTGCTTTGCAGCTGTGTTTGCTTCTGCTCCTAAGAGATCTTCTTTCTTTCTTTTTAATTTTTATTTATTTATTTTTAAATTTTCCTTAGGAGAGGAAATAAGCTGAGGAGCAGGATACCGTACAAAGTTGGAAGACCCACTGGGGTGGAAAACTTTCCGAGTGGGGCAGAGATTCGTTGTGGGAGGTTAAAAGCTGTTATAAACAACCCCCGAGTGTGCGTGGCTTAGTGCAACGAAACTTCAATTCTCGCTTACTCAACATCCAGTGTGAATGTACCTGGTCGGCAGCTCTCAGGAACAGATCTCTATGAGGCGACTCAGGAGTCCAGGCTCCTTCCAATGCGTGGCTCCACTTTTTCCCAGAGCCTGGAAATTCTCCAGGATCCTGGACACCTTTTCTAAATTGTCAACGACCAGCTGCCCAAAGAACAGAGGGGACTGCGGCAGATGATGCAGACATTTTAGGAGCCACACACAGCACTTCTGTCCAAGCCCATGTCCCCACTTAGATGCAAGGGGGAAATGTGGTTCAGCCAACTGCCCAGGGAAAAGGGAATGAATTTGATGACCATCCAGTCTGTCTGTGCTGCAGGACAGCAAGAGTCCCAGGAAGACTTGATTTGGGCATTAGTTAGTTAGGCAATGCCTCGTGGATGGATTGTGAAAAGGGTAAGTAGATTGGCTGCTCTGAACCCCAGCTAACACTCCATCCAGGCCCAGTGGATGCTTTTCATGTGGCTCTTCCTTTCTGACCAATCCTACCATGCACATTTCCAGCACAGCCTGCTACAAAAAGGTGAGTTGGGATACCATTTGGGAATGAACTGGTGATGGTGAGAATTCCAACTCACTCAGCTCTGGGAATGCACAAGGGGAATCAAAGTGAGCAGTGGAGACTCAGCTAGCGTTGCTTTAACCTTCACGGAGAGTTGGCGATCCCTTTAGAGTAGAATCCACCCACTGCCAATGGGGGAATCTCTCACCTTCCTTTATCAGCGCCGAAAAGTCTACCTTATAATCTGGATCTCCTAACTCCAACAACCAGTGTTTCTCACTACATCACATTTTCTTTGTACCTGCTAGTAGAGGTGACATACAAAGTTACTATCTCATCCAGCCCCTGAGATCAGATTACCCATTGTGTGTAATGCCAGGAGAGGAGAAGACAGTCCATAAGAATCTTCTGTGGTAAACGAAAAGAAAGATGAGAAAGTTCCAGGGATAAACTTTGCTAACCTGACCAATTCTCTGACCCTCAAACAGAGCAGCAAATGCTAACGAGGGAGATTTCCTAACACAGAATTGAAATAGGCCGGTCAACTGAGAGGAAGTGGCCTATAATCAACTGGAGAGGCCAGGAAGGGTTGCATGACTCCAATCCCAATTAGGGAGGCTGAGACAGCTCCTGCTGGGATGTCAACCTTCCAGCTCACAAATACGATGGCCCACAGCCATTTTCCATTTCCTTTCTCCTGGGCCAAGATTTGCAGGAGAAAAGACAGTGAAAAAAGGAGGATTTCCCTTGATAATGATTCCCTGGAGGATAGAGGGATGGAGGAAGCAAAAAAAAAAAAAAAAAAATCCCAAGTATCCCAGGAAGACAATTAGGAAGTGAGACTGGCCTTCCCCACTTTAGTGTTCTCCATGCCTTATCCCTTGGGCTCCTACCAAATTCCCCCTTCTTCTCTCTTCTGTAGGTTAGTCACTGATTCTTTTTTTTTTTTTTTAATCTTTAAAAAATGTTTGTATTTATTTTTGAGGCAGAGAGAGACAGAGCATGAGCAGGGGAGGGGCAGAGAGAGAGGGAGACACAGAATCCGAAGCAGGCTCCAGGCTCCGAGCTGTCAGCAGAGACCCCGACGTGGGGCTCGAACTCACAGACTGTGAGATCATGACCTGCGCTGAAGTCGGACGCCCAACCGACTGAGCCACCCAGGTGCCCCCGTCACTGATTCTTTGATCCCCCATTTCCCCCATGAATGTAAAATGGTGATAATAACTGTCCCACGTGGGGATGAAGTATCTGCAAAAATCCCACTCACCTCCTTTGGGTCTCCATTGTCTTTGATTTATTCCTCTCTAGTACTTTGTAATTTCACTGTTTACCTGTGGTATCTGGAGACAGTGGCCTTCTTGGGATTTCCAGTGACTGACATAATTGTCTTTTTGTGCCCAGCAGCTAGTGCAGGCCTGGGCTCTTGAAGTTGCTCAGGGAGTTTGTTCAGTCGGTGGAGGAACATGCGAATCGACAAATGAAGAAACCGGTGAGTGAGTCAAAGCATGAAGGACTGCACACCTCTGAGTGTTGTCGAGGGTTAGAGCATAAGTCTCTGTCCCTGATTGCCAGCCTTTTGCAAGAGGTAACTGGGGAGGACTTCCTACATTCCAGGGAGCCTGGTCTGTCTAGGGCAGGAGCGGGCACCTTCGTTCTGGGAGGAGTGCTTCTGGGAGGCACCAGTAGGAGCTGGACTGCAGTGGTACATGTCCCTGCTCCCAAAAGGGAATCAAAAGGGCCCAGGGTTGGAACGCGTCTGACATGTTCCTGTAGTTTTTGGCTTGGGCTGCCGTCTAGGGCCTCGGGTCTTTGAAGGAAGGTGGTCACTGGACCCCACAGGGCCCAGCGAGTGCTCTGATCTGGGCAGAAGGCTGCTCTGGGTCTGCACATACGTAGCAGAGGAACACTGATGACTCATTCAGCTAATATCCATTTGAAATCATCTGGTTCTACCAACTGGCCACCTTGAGAGTGCCAGAGATTATGTGAGTAAAGGTTACGAAGAGATTGTTTTTTTGGTCTCCATTCTTCCTTTTGAAAATCAGAAGCTAAATGTTGGTGTTTTAGAAGGGCCTCTCTGAATCCCCCCAGAGACCTATTCTTTGGTGGTTTAGTTAGCTTCATAACCTTGTGTAGTGGATTGACTGGTGGCTCCCCAAAAGATGTGTTCACCTCCTAATCCCCGGAACCTGTGAATGTTACATTCTTTAGAAAAAGAGTCTGTGCAGATGCAACTCAGTTAAGGATCTTGAGATGAGGAGATTGTCCTAGATTATCCAAGTAGACCCTATACCCAATGATAAGTATCTTGGTACGAGTGAGCCACAGGGAGATGAGACACAGATACACAGAGGAGGAAGCGACGTGAAGACAGAGACAAGAGAACAGAGACCACGAGCCAAGGGAGGCCAGAGATTGCCAGCTGGCAGCAGAAGCAGGGAGAGGCGAAGAATGGATCCCCCGCAGGAGCCTTTGGTGGGAGCGTGGCCCTGCCACCATCTTGAATTTTGAACTTCCACTGTCAGAACTGTGAGAGAATAAATTCCTGTTGTCTCAAGCCACCGGTTTGTTTCCTTTGTAACAGCAGCCACAGGAAACGAATACACCTTGGTTGAGATTGGCACCTAGCTGCCAAAGCATTTCCTTTCGAGAGTCACAAATGGTGCCCAGGGCTTTTTCGGGTGTATGCATCAAATCTAAAGGAGAAGGTAAAGGCATACCCAGAACAGACCCGACTTGATTATGAGCAGAAAAGTCCTCTGGAACCTGAAAAAGGAGTCCCTCTGGTATACACTTCGTGTCACAATTCTGTTGGCCAAATATATCTTTTTCTATTAAATTGGCAGGGGCCTCACACAGAGCAGGAAGGAAAGTTTTTCAGTCGGGGCCCGAGGGTTATCGTTACGGGCTGGAGGACAGGGAAATTCCCTGAGCTATTTGAAATATCTGCCACCTGGGTGGTATGTTTACTCTGAGGAAGAAGTTGAACAAAGAAGGTTTATTGTATAAACCGTAGCACTTAGGTCTACCAAGAATTGTTAACGGTGACCATCGTTATGTGCAATCATTTACATTGGATGTTTATGGATAAGGCAGGATTTTGAGTGTTTTTTTCCTTCTCTGGAGCACCCTCATTGACCTAAATGGAGGGACTTTTCTTTTGTAAAATGGAATGATCTTTTACTAGTGTGCCTTTTGTTTATAATACCTACACATATCCTTGCTAATAAAGGTGGTCAGTTGGGAAGTAGGTCTTCTAACTGTTTGATCTGCAGGGGCTGTAACAGGTTGTCCAGAGAAGCAGAACCAATAGGTGATAAGTGTATTTGAATATATATATATATATATATATATATATATATATATAATTTTTTTTTTTTTTAAAGGAATTGATTGCCTCAGTTGTGCATTAGGAAGACCAAAATCTGTAGTGCAGGCTATAAATTCAGGTCAGAGATGAATGAAATAGCAGTCCTGAGTCTGAAATCTGTAGGGCAAGCCAGTGGGCTGGAGACTCAGGTAGGGTTTTAATTCTTTTTCTTAAATGTTTATTTACTCTTGAAGGAGAGAGATAGAATCTGAATGGGGGAGGGGTAGAGAGAGAGGGAGACACAGAATCCGAAGCAGGCTCCAGGCTCTGAGCTGTCAGCACAGAGCCCGATGCGGGACTCGATCTCACGATCTGTGAGATCATGACCTGAGTGAAGGTGGTTGCCTAACCGACTGAGTGCCCCGGGTAGGGTTTTGATGTTACAGTCTTGAGGCAGAATTTCTTCTTCTGTGGGAAACCTCAACTTGTGCTCTTAAGGCCTTCAGCTGATTGGATGAAGCCCACCCATGTTATTGAGGGTAATCTCAATTTTATTTAAAGTCAACTGACTGTAGACGTTTATCACATCTACAAAATACCTTCACGAACATGTTTAGATTGGTGTTTGAAACACAAACAGCAATGCAAACAACAGGGCACCATAGCCTAGTTTTTCTTCTTTTGCATGATTAGAATTGTGGCCCAACACATTTTTTTTTTTTTTTTTTTTAAATTTTAGAGACAGAGCAAGAGTGCACAAGCAGAGGAGAGGGGCAGAGGGAGAGGGAGAGAGAATCCCAAGCAGACTCCACACTCAATGTGGAGCCTGATGCGGGGCTCCATCCCACGACCCTGGGATTATGATCTGAGCCAAAAACGAGAGTCAGACGCTCAACTTCCTGAGCCACCCAGGCACCGGGCCCAACAGACTTGTATTAGAGAAGTTTCAGGTGTGGATTTTGGGGGATCTTGCTCTACTTTTGGGGCCTGTTTTTGGCCGTGGGGTTTACCGTGGTAAGAGAGATCCCGGTCAGTTTCATTAACTTCTGTCATCCGGGATTCAGCAGTGAGGTTCGGAGCAATGTGTGTGAAATTGATAATAGTTCAGGGAACCCTGGGTCACATTCTTCAATTCCCAGAAGAATTCTACATTCCTCTATGAATAGTTGCTGGTCTTCTCTGGGTTTAGGGAAATCCTTCGTTGTAGTTATTCATTCAGTTCTGGTCCAAGGTTTAAATACTACAGTTGTCTGGATACCTGGCCTGTGGTAGGCATGAGCCTTTAGCAGTGACTGGCATTTAAGGATCTTTGGAGTTGTTGGGGAAAGGGTAGGGGGTGGCAGGGAGGAGGAGGGAGGAGTCACTGGCGGTGTGGAGGGGGAGCAGTGGAAGGGTGGGAGGGGCAGAGGCAGGGCTGCATCTAGGGAAGTAACTGGAGGGCAAGGAGGGGGAAGATAAAGGCAGAGGCTTGTTTGCTGTTACTTAAGTTTTCAAATTATTCGTTAGCTTTGGCCAAAGAATCTTCCAGTGAAGCAATGTTTAAGTCAGAATTTCCTTTGGGGACCTCTGTACGCTGATCGAAATATCCTCTTCCCTTTGTTTTCTAAAGTTTTCTCACATGAACAATTGTGTGCAAGTCACGTGTTCCCCAGAGTGGCCACTGAGGGTCCAAATGATCCGTGGTGAAGTCAGGCCATTTAGAAAGACAGGTACGAGAATTTGGATTCTAACATCCAAATTAGAGGCAGGGGTTTTCCTGGAGGAGAAAAGGACTTGGATGACCCCATGAGAGCTGGCAGTGGGTGGTAGAGACGTCATGCTTTGGCCCCTTGTGTCTTAGGACCTCCTGTCCTGACAGTTGTCTGTCTCTAAACACAGACCTGACAATTTGTGCTCTTTCGGAAAAACCGGAGACAAGACTGTCTAGACAAGGTATCGAGATGGAAGAGGAACCTTATCTAGCTTTATTGATGACCCACAGCACTTTGAACGGATTCTAGTGCGGTGAGAACTACAAACTCAATGCTCTGTGAGGCTCGCTTGATCTACAGGTCTACAGGGGGCCTCTGCTTGTGTTCTGGCCTGTGATTCTCCTTCCTGTGACCAAGAATTTTAATAGAACAGCGTAAAATGGAAGCACAAAAGAGAGCCAAAGAGGTGAAGAGGGATGGCCCAATTCTACCAAGAATGCAAACAAAGGAGACACCACCAAAAAACCTGGGCCCTGAGCTGCTAATAAGTAGCTAAGGACTCACTGCAAAGAGAGGGGAGTTCAGACCAAAGTGCTGACTCACCACACTGGTGTGGATTTGAAGTCACGAGTACGTTGTCAGCATATAACGCACCTGGCCAAAGGCTGGGGCTGCAGTGTCATGTTGGGACCTCCAGGAAAACTGTGGACAGAAAGGAAGACCACCTAGGTGAGAACAAACAGAAACTGCTTATTCAGAGTCTGTCATAGCAAGGGACCATTAGTTGCATTTGTCAGGGACTTCAAGGCAGGCAGGGAGCAGGAAAGTGTTACAGCAAACATAGAAAGGAAGGCTTCAGGCACGCCTGCAGTGACTGGAGGTTGTTGGGGACCCTGGAAGGAGCCTGGCTAGAAGAGGGGCATTTTATGTGACTGCTTGGGAAGCATATTTGCCTTTGCCTGGTGGGTCCTGGGTTGGACGTGGGTACATGAAATAAAGAAGCTGGAAGTCACTGAGCAATTTCTGACCATTCTAGGCCAGTTGCTGTGGGCATTTGACTTCCTGGGCTGGTTGCTAGAGATTGTGGGTAAGGGCTCTATTGTCCAATATGGTCTGGTCATTGTCCACTTGTATATTCAGTTTCTCAGGAGGCATTGGTGTCTTGCCCCAGAAAGTTCACAGTATGGGTAAGGAAATAAGATGTACACTGAAGGGCAAGACTGTATGTACCTGGAATCAAGGGGTCCATCTGAGGCCAGGCTGAGGGGTCAAGTTGTGGGCAGGGTGAGGGTCAGGTTGTGCACAGAGTGAGGGTTCGGCTGTACTCAGGTGAGGGGTTGGGCTGTGGGCAGGTGGCTGGTCAGAGTAGGCCACCGGGGTTGGCCAATGGCTTCCTTCCGGGGGCAGGTTACTGGTGGTGTAGGGCTGACCCAGGGGTGCTGGCCTTTTCTCTGACCAGCGCTGATTTAAGCTCTTCCTACTTTCTAAACATCTCCTTTGGCATTAAGAGACCTTCCCCGGCTGCACCTGGTACATTGAGGGGAGTACTTTTAGGTATACTCTAAGGTTAGGGAGGAATGGTATGGTTTTGATAATAGGGGGCCAGGGCAAAATTACAGCCTGCAGTCTGTCCCTGCTGTGTGGGAAAAGCATCATCACACCTGCACACAAAGATGCTTTGACAGTCACATCCTCTGACAAGCCAGAACTGCCCCTGTGCCATTGTGTTAAGAATCAAGATGCTGTGATGCCACTGATTTCCCAGGTTGGTAGGGGTAAGGAGATGGTGGGAATTACAGGGGCTTTGTTCCTTTCATTGTGCTATTAAATGCATTTAATACCATTCAACCTTCCCCTTGAAAGGTTGGCTCTAGGAGTAACTGTAATTCATCATCTCCCAGTATTGCTAGTTTAGGGTGACTAGATCGGGGCCACAAGATTCTGCCAACACACCTCACTTATTGTCTTGCCACAGCGCCTGAAAGGCCATGTCCTTGCTCCCCTCTTGGGTTGAGCATTGCCTTCTGCTGCTTTATTCACTCATTTGCAAACACTTATTACAAGTGTTACACATCGAACACTTTACTGGGCATGGTGGTAAAATGTTGAGTGAGCTACAGCATTGGCTTCCATGGATACTATAGTCTATCCTGGGAGACAGGTGATAAGACACAAAAGTGCAATGAGTCTAGTGCAATGAGGAACATGCACAGGGCACTGTGACAGGACCACACAGGGCTCCGGGCAATGTAGGGGGAGCGGTGAGGCCAGGCATCTCTGAGGGGATGCCATTTCAACTGAGATTGGATTTTTAGAAATATGAAGTTCGCGAAGAACAGACAAATGCACCTCAGGCAGAAGAAAAGCCTGTAGAAGATTCTCAGGCCAGGGCAATTTGGGCATTTCTGCCACCAAATGTAGGCTGGTGAGCTTAGAGCATAGAGAATGAGGATGGAGTGCGTGAGTTGCATTAGAGAGGAAGTGGGCGCCATAGTTAGAGAGGAAGTGGGCGCCATAGTTAGAGAGGAAGTGGGCGCCATAGTTAGAGAGGAAGTGGGCGCCATAGTTAGAGAGGAAGTGGGCGCCACAGAGAGATGCAGAAAGGTGTCTACGTTTGATTCCAGTGGAATATTTGAATCGGAATATTTTCAAGTAAATTTTTTATGAAAGCATAACGTATGGAGACAGCAATGCACAAATCACAGGTAAATAGCTTGCCGAGTTGTTATAAAGTAAACACACCTGTGTAACCATCACCCAGATGAAGAAACAGTATGTTACCCCACTCCAGTCCCCTGGGAGACTGCCAGTGGCCATCTGGACCTTCTCAACTGCCTAGTCCTTGTGTGGCCTCTCGTTCAGGAGCTCCTGCAGTATTGTTACTGTCCCTTAGGGTCCTCCCCTGGGCTGAGCACGTGGCTCATGATTGCCTCTTTTACTAGACTTGAGGCTGAATGAGGGCAGGAGCATATCTGTTCTGTCCACCCTGGGGTCCCCACTCGGCTTGGGTCATTTGTCATGACTGGCCCACTGACCATCCAAGGCGGAAGCCACTCTTTTGACCCTGGGCTCATTAATCCACATGCTTCCTGGTGGCGAGCGTTTTCAAGTGTCCAGCAAATACTGAAAGACTGAGTGAATGCCTGCTGGTTTTCGTTTTAATTCCATGCAGCAACTTAAATGAGCTAGCAGGTGATGGCCCCGCTCAGTGCACCTGCAGCTAGAGTATTAAGGCTGAGACTGAATGGGAGCAAGGGGTTATTGTGGTCCTTCTCCATTTCTTGAAAAGTGAAGTTGAAGTAGACAGGGGCCTATAATTACAGTTTCAAGAATTTTTTTTCAAGTGTGAAGAAGCTGGGTGAGCAGCATCTGGCCAAGAAACAACTCTCCCTTGTGTGGTCACGTCTTGGGTGCTCTTCTTTGCATAGTTTTATTATTTTCTAAAATTAAAGCCTTATTGATACAGTTCAGGTACCATATGATTTACCCATTTAAAGAATACAATCCAGGGGCGCCTGGGTGGCTTAGTGGGTTAAGTGTCTGACTCTTGATTGTAGCTCAAGTCATGATCTCGTGGTTCGTGAGTTCAAGCCCAGTGTCTGTCTCTGTGCTGACAGCACAGAGTCTGCTTGGGATTCTCTCTCTCCCTCTCTCTGCCCCTCTCCCGCTCATTCCCACTCATTCTCTCTTTCTCTCTCTCTCAAAATAAATAAACTTAAAAAAAAAGAAAAAAAAGGAGGGGATACAGATACTGCTTAGATGTTTGTGAGAAACATGTGAAAATGAGAAGTATATATAAAGATAACTACTTATTGAGTGAAAATATGTGTTCTCCAAACAGGTGGGGGTGAAGAACGGAATTAAGAAAGCATGTGTGATCTCGCAGAAGTCAGGGAAGGAGAAAAAAAAAAAAATAAGCAAAGAGGAAGCAGGTAAATAGAAAACACAAAATAAAATGGTAGAAATAAGTCCAGTGTAATGGCAACCATCAGAAAAATATATAAATCATGGTCACTTAATAGTCATCTAAGCTATACACACAGAGATTTTCGGATTGAAGCAAAAGCAACAATTACATAAATGAAGTCTAGCTCTATGCTGTTTATGAGAAACACACATAAATCAAGGAGCACTAGATGGTGGGAACGAAAGGGTTAAAATCCAGGCAAATCTTTACAACAACAAAAAAGATGGTGTTTCGGTACTAATAGCAGACAAAACAGGACTTTATGAGGAAAGCAGTGAAAATGACAAGTGGGGGAGGGGTGTGTGCGTCTGGAAGGTTCAGTCAGTTAAGCATCTGACTCTTGATCTTAACTCAGGTCTTGATCTCAGGGTGGTGAGTTCAAGCCCCGTGTTGGGCTCCATGCTGAGTGGGAAGCCTGCTTGGGATTGTCTCTCTCTCTCTGCCCCTCCCCTGCTCGCACGTGCGTGCTCTATCTCAAAATAAATAAACATTAAAAAAAATAAAGAATACAATCCAGTGGTTTTTACCAGGTTCATAGATGCGTGCACCATCACCAAATTCATTTTTAGAACAATCTCTTTACTCTCCCCACCAAAAAAACACCCTACTCATAGACAGTCACTCCCCATTCCCCCATACCCACCACCCCCTGTCCTAGGCAATCATTCATCTACTTTTTACCTCTATAGACTTTGCCTAGTCTGAGCATTTCGTTAAAACGGAATCATGTGATTGGCTTCTTTCACTTAGCATAGGATTTTATTTAAAAAAAAAAATTTTTTTTAATGTTTATTTATTTTTGAGACAGAGAGAGACAGAGCATGAACGGGGGAGGGTCAGAGAGAGAGGGAGACACAGAATCCGAAGCAGGCTCCAGGCTCCGAGCTGTCAGCACAAAGCCGGACGCGGGGCTCGAACTCACGGACCACGAGATTATGACCTGAGCCGAAGTCGGACGCTTAACCGACTGAGCCACCCAGGTGCCCCTAGTATAGTATTTTAAAGACTCATCTGTATTTCGGTATGTTTCAGTACTTTATTCCTTTTGTGGCTGAACAATTTCATTCCACTTAAACTCGCTGATTTTGAAGTCTTTTCCGGTAAGTTCATCATCTCGGTTTCCTCAGGGGCAGTTGCTACTGATTGCCTTTTTTTCATGTGTGTGGGTCCAACTTTCTTGCTTCTGTGCACCTGTCATAGTTTTTTGTTGTTGTCGAAAGTGCTACATTTAAAATAACACAATGTAGCAGGCCTGGAAATTGATTTCTACCCCCCTCCCCAGTGTTGGTTTTGGTTGCTGTTTGTTGCAGATGTTGTTTGTTTAATGACTTTTCTGAACGAATTCGGTAAAGTCTGTATTCTTTGTCAAGAGTGGCCACTGAAGTCCCTGTGTGGTTAGGTTAGTGGTCGGCTAACGATTGGACAGAGTGTTTTAAATGCCTGGAAACAATGAGTCTTTGCCAAGGGGCTCTGGGTACGTGTTGAACCAGACCACCTACACCCCTTCCTTAAGCCTTCACCTGTGTGTATAGATCTTAGAGTCACTCAGAGGTGAGAGCTCAGGGCCTTCTCCGGCCTTTCCTGAGCCTGCGCACAGCCTATACATGCACGTGATGTTCCAGATCCCCAGGAATGTGTATGAGAATTTCAAAGCACGTACGGATATCTCATTGCCAGCTCTTCCTTTTAAACCTTTTGGTTAGCCTGATGTTTGCTCCACCCTAGGTAGTGTGAAGTTACCATTTGCGTGTAATTTTCAATGTCCCCCCAGGGGAAAAAAGCTTTTTACTCTTTTTCACTGGGAAAGCCGGGAGTCAGGTCAATTACAGAAAGCCTTGTAAGTGGGATCTTCCAAGAATTAACCAGACAGGTCAAAAAATGATCGTTCTTTAGGGCTGTGGCTTTGAAAGGGCTTCAACCCTCTTCTGTTCCTTCTGGCAGAGTGACAGGCTGCGACTTTTCACTGCCGGTTGGGGGCGGGGAGTGTGTCTCTTATTTTTTAAGACTACTTTGGAGCTGGAGAGTGGGACAAGGGATGAGGGCAAGTTGCAATGCCACAAAGCTCACTGTTGGTTTTTTTTTTTTTTAATGTTTATCTATTTTTGAGAGCGAGAGAGAGGCAGAAACGGGGGGACGCAGGATCTGAAGCGGCTGGTGCTGATAGCAGGGAGCCGGACGCAGGGCTCCAACTCACGAGCCTGTGAGATCAGGACCTGAGCAAAGTCCGATGCCTAACCGACCGAGCCACCCTGGCACCCCCGGCTCACTGTTGTTAATGAGATTCAGCTAGATTTAATAAATGCTCTGTTAGTAATAAACTCAGGTTAATTGGCAGAGTTCTGAGAAAGTTGGTTCTGATGATTTTTTATTTTATAGAGGAGAGAATTTTCCGAGATCCTCACTCTGCCATCACCTCCCTGTGATCTTGTGAACCATGTTCATCTAGGCATTTTTAGATTTTATTCTTCTGTGTTTCTCTAGCAAGTGTACTTTACATATAGATTTCCTCTCACGTCACATTAGGGATTCTGTAATATCTAGTTGTCTCGTTCTTCGAATGTTAAGAATGAACTGTTGGCCCAGGAGCTGTCAGCCTGTTCTCTCTGTTACAAAGTTTCCCCACAGACTTTGCTTCAAGATTTGTGTCCTGGTATGTTGCCTAGATTCGTTATTTCTTCTGGGGATGTGAAACTGTTTTCTAAATCTGTCATTCCTTCTGCATTTATTAGCTGTGATTCCTCTATGAAGAAGAGCTTTCATCAATTATTTGGTTATTCTGAAATACAGTTTACAAGAAAACAATGTTTAAGTATGTTCCTTTTATCCCGACTTTCTCGAGGGTTTTTATGAAAACAGTGTGGAGGTTCCTCAAAAAATTAAAAATAGACCTACCCCATGACCCAGCAATAGCACTGCTAGGAATTTACCCAAGGGATACAGGAGTACTGATGCATAGGGGCACTTGTACCCCAATGTTTATAGCAGCACTCTCAACAATAGCCAAATTATGGAAAGAGCCTAAATGTCCATCAACTGACGAATGGATAAAGAAATTGTGGTTTATGTACACAATGGAGTACTACGTGGCAATGAGAAAGAATGAAATCTGGCCTTTTGTAGCAACGTGGATGGAACTGGAGAGTGTGATGCTAAGTGAAATAAGTCATACAGAGAAGGACAGATTCCATATGTTTTCACTCCTGTGTGGATCCTGAGAAACTTAACAGAAGACCATGGGGGAAGGGAAGGAAAAACATGGTTAGAGAGGGAGGGAGCCAAAACATAAGAGACTCCTAAAAACTGAGTACAAACTGAGGGTTGGTGGGGGGGTGGGAGGGAGAGGAGGGTGGGGGATGGGCACTGAGGAGGGCACCTGTTGGGATGAGCACTGGGTGTTGCATGGAAACCAATTTGACAATAAATTTCATAATAAAAAAAATTAAAAAAGCAATGATAGAAACTTGATTCTCGTGCTTTCATTTCTTTATTGTGATAATATTTATAGATAACGTAAAAAAATTTTTTGAACATAACACAAAACTTACCATCTTAACCATTTTAAGTGGTTCAGGAGTGTTAAGTTTGTTCTCTGTTGTGAAACAGAGATCCAGAACTTTCTTTTATCTTGCGAATCTGAAATTCTATACCCATTAAGTAATAACTACTCATCCCCCCTTCCTGCCAAGCCCTGGTAAGCACCATTCTACTTTGTCTCTATGAATTGACTAGTTAACACACCTCATGTGAGAGGAGCCGTCTGTTATTTGTGTTTTTATGACTGTCACATTTCACTTAACACAATGGCCTTGATCATTTCGCTTAATACAATAGCTTCGAGGTTCACCCATGTTACAGCATGTGACAGGATTTCCTTCTTTTCACAAAAAATTTTTTATTAACGTTTATTTATGTTTGAGAGACGGAGACAGAGAGCGAGTAGAGGAGGGGCAGAGAGAGAGAGAGTCACGGAATCCGAAGCAGGCTCCAGGCTCGGAGCTGTCAGCACAGAGCCCGACACGGGGCTCAAACTCACCAACCGTGAGATCATGACCTGAGCCGAAGTCAGATGCTTAACTGACTGAGCCACCCACGCTCCCCAGGATTTCCGTTTTTAAGGCTGAAGAATATTCCGCTGTATGTATACACCACGTTTTGTTTATCCACTCATCTGTTGATGGATTATTGGGTTGCTTCTGTCTCTTAGCTATAATGAATAGTTCTGCTATAAACATAGGTATTTGGTATTTGCACAAATATCTCTAAGATTCTGCTTTCAGTTCTTTTGGATTTATTCCCAGAAGCAGGATTGCTGGATCATATGGGAGTTCTATTTTTAATGTTTTGAGAGTCCCCCCCATACCATTTTCCACAGTGGTCGCACCATCTTGCAATCCAACCAATGGTGTGCAAGGGTTCCAATCTTTCCACATCCTCTCCAACACTTGTTATTTTCTTTCTTTCTTTTAAATAGTAGCCACCTTAATGGGTATAATATATCATTGTGGTTTTGATTCATATTTCTCTGATGGTTAGTGATGTTGATCATTTTTTCATATGCTTATTGGCCATACAGGGTTTTAACTTAACTCTGAGTTTATATCTGTATCTCTTTTATCATATGCTAAAAATCAGTTTGATTCCTTATAACTTTACTATAATTACTTATTTGTTTTATCTTAATATGTGTTTGTATGTGTGTGTACATATATATGTGCGTATCTTTCAAAATAAAAATACTGACTATGGTAGGCAGGATAATACACCCCCCGCTCCCCAAACGTGTCTGTGTCTCAATCCCTAGAAACTGAATTTGTTATGTTTCATGGCAAGGGGAAGTTTAGGTTGCAGATAGAATTAAGTGTACTAGGTGCTTCTGGGTGGCTCAGTCGGCTGAGTGTCTGACTTCAGCTCAGGTCATGATTTCATGGTTCGTGAGTTTGAGCCCCGTGTTGGACTAGCTACTGTTGGTGCTGAGCCTACTTTGTCCCGCTCTCTCTCTGCCCCTCCCCTGGCCACACTTTCTCTCAAAAATGAATAAACATTTATACAAAAAAAACAAAAAAGAATTAAGTTTATTAACCAAGTGACCTTAAAACAAGGACAGTATCCTGGGTTATCCAGGTGGGCCCAAGGTAATCACAAGAGTCCTTAAATGGTGAGGAGGGAGGCAGAAGCGTCCAACCTAGAGAGAGAGCTCAGGAGAAAGATTAGACTGGCCATTGTCAGCATTGAAGGTGGAAATGAGCCATGAGTCAAGGAATGTGGGAAGCATCTAGAAGCTGGAAACTGCAAGAGAACAGGTTTCTCCCAGGACCTCCAGAAGGGAAAACAGCCCTGCTAACACACTTACTTTAAGCCGGTGAGACCCATTTCAGACTCCTGACCTCTGGAACTGTAAGATAATTGCATTGTTTTAGGCCATGGTAGTTTATCATAGCAGCAGTAGGAGGTGAACACGGATTTTGGGGCCTGGACACAAGGAACTATTGAAATAAATGCCTACAAGTGTGGAAGTGGCTTTGCAATTGGGCAATGGCTGGAAGCTGGGAGAATTTTTGGAGCGTGATAGAAAAAAAAAAACCTAGATTGCTCCAAATAGATTGTTAATAGACATATGGATGTGAATGGCTGTGTTAGTGCTGACTCGGAAGGGAGTGAGAAGCAGGGTAAACTGTCTCAGAGGGCACCGGGTTCATCGGGAGCAGACCATCGACAGAAACACGGTTATTAAAAGAGCTGTCGGTAAGGCCCGGGTGGAAATGAGAAACACGTTCTTGGTAGCTGGTGAAAAGGGAATCAGCTGAAAGTGTACTGAATTGTGTCCCACAGTTCTGTGGAAAGCAAAACTTGCAAATGATGAGTTTGGATATTCAGCTGAGATTTCTCAGCAGGGTGGTCAACATGGGGCTTGGTGTCTTCTTGCTTCTTATCGTGAAATGTAAGAGGAAAGAGATGGGTTAAGCAAAAAGGAACCAGAGCTTGGTAATTTGGGGAAATCTCAGCTTATTCAGAACACCAAAGAAGTTAAAATGAGATTCGCTGTCAGGAAGCACGCTCTGGAAAGAAATGGAAGGGTGTGGATGAACAACCTTCTGTTAGTGCCTTGGAGGGATCAGTGTTCAGAGTATCCAATCATACGGAGGAGCCTGGAAGGTGTGTGACTCACGGACCCCTCAGCTGCCTCGGCAGAAGCCAGGAACAGAGATGGGATTGTCCAGGAGATTTCTGTAGGGGAAGCCTCTTGTCTAATGGAGCAAATCCCTGAGACAGACATAGCAGATCCACAAAGCTCTTGCAAATTTATGCCAGCAGAAACACCGCCGGCTTAGACGGAAAGGTACAGAGAAAGTACAATGTGAAAGAAGGCAGCTGGGCCCCCCAAATTCTACAGGCAAGAAACAAGCTGATAAAACTACTGGGCTGCAAACATGTGCTATTTTTCGTAAAAGAAATAAAAGCTGCTTCCTAGGGTGGGGCCATGAGCCAGAAAGGGTTAATCCCAGACCATGGAACAAATTTTCCGGCTGGATTTTGAAATAGCTTGGGACACGTGTCTTCCCTTCCATTTTCTTCTCCTTTGAATCAAATGTCTATCATTGTTACCTTATGCCTGTCCCTCTGTGACACTTTAGGAGCAGATAACTTGTTTCTTGACTTTCATAGGCTCACAGATGGAGAGGAATTGTGTCTCACGATTCTCAGGAATTGTGTCCAGACGTACAGGTATGAAATGAGAAATTTGCATTGGGTTCAACCGCTAAATCTGTGGTCATTTGTCACAGCAGCAATAGGAAACAGTCCAAGTTTATTGCCGACAATGAAACTGCTGCATACACTTTAAGATTCCTTGCTCATTTTGCTTTTTAGAATATAGCTCCCTATATGGCCTTATAGGGATGCGTGGTCAAAACACTGTGTTTCTGAGTTACTTGAAATATTTATTTTCTGTATGATTATTCTACCAACCTTATATACAGTAAGTTAATTTGCTTAAGCTTCTTTTTTACCTTCAGAGATGCTTTTTTTCTTTTTGAATTAACTTATTATGTAAAAATGTTTTAATGTTCATGTATTTTGTTAATTTATTTTTGAGAGAGAGAGAGAGACAGAGTACAAGTGGGGGAAGGGCAGAGAGAGGGAGACACAGAATCTGAAGCAGGCTCCAGGCTCCGAACTGTTAGCACAGAGCCCAATGCGGGGGTTGAACTCACCAACCGTGAGATCATGACCTGAGCCAAAGTCAGATGCTTAACTGACTGAGCCACCCAGGTGCCCCTGAATTAACTTATTTTTTTTTAATGTTTATATTTATTTTTGATACAGAGAGAGACAGAGCATGAACAGGGGAAGGGCAGAGAGAGAGACACAGAATCCGAAGCAGGCTCCAGGCTCTGAGCTGTCATCACAGAGCCTGACACGGGGCTCGAACTCACGAACTGTGAGATCATGACCTGAGCCGAAGTCGGATGCTCAACCAACTGAGTTACCCAGGCGTCCCCTGAATTAACTTATTTTTAAACATTATATGAAACATTTATATGATTCCAAAATTCCATTCCATCTCCCAAGTTCTCTCTTTCCCCTTATCGTTAACCATTTTAAAAATTAGTTTTTGCTTCCCTCCTGTTATGGATGGGATGTTTGATTGCTCTAGAATTCATATGTTAACATGAATGTAATGTGATGGTATTTGAAGATGGGCCTTTGGGAGGTAATTAGGTCATGGGGTAGAGCTCTGATGATGAGATTAGTGTCCTTAAAACAAGAGGCGTGAGGGATCTTGCTTCTTCCTTCTCCCTTCCATGTGAGGACATAGCCAGAAGGCAGCTGTTTACAAGCCAGGAAGTGGACTCTCACCAGACGCTGGCTCTGGTGATTTTGGACTTTCCAGCCTCCAGAACTGAGGAATAAATGATTGCTGCTTAAGTCACTCAGTGGATGGTGTTTTTGTTACGAGAGCCTGAACTGAGACACTTTCTTTTTGGATAAACACACACACGCACACACACACATACCATAGCACTTTCTTTCCTTTCTTTGCACATGTAGCAAACTATGCACATTATCTTGTACCTTGCTTCTTCTTCTTCTTTTTTTTTAACATAAAATATTTTGGAGATCAGTTTTTAATTGTTTATGCAGATCTTCCCTGTTGCTTTTTACAGTGACATAGTAGCCCATTGTACAGATGAACTGTAATTAGCTTAACCACGTCCCTATCGTTGGAAATTTAGATCATTTCCAGCCTCTCACGGTTACAAATAATGCTGCTATGACTAACTTTAGTCCTACATCTTGGTATATTTTTGCTGGTGCAGCACTGGGATAGATTCTTAGAAGTGAGCTAGCTACATCAAAAAGTGAATACATGTGTGCATTTTCCTGGGTATTGTCAGTCAGAGAGCTTTAAAAAAAATAGATAGTTTCTACTCCTATAATCATGACTGCACTATGTGCTAACTAACTGGGATGTAAATTAAAACGAAATTAGGGGCGCCTGGGTGGCACAGTCGGTTGGGCGTCCGACTTCAGCCAGGTCACGATCTCGCGGTCCGTGAGTTTGACATCTCGAGGTCCGTGAGTTTGAGCCCCGCGTCAGGCTCTGGGCTGATGGCTCAGAGCCTGGAGCCTGTTTCCGATTCTGTCTCTCCCTCTCTCTCTGCCCCTCCCCCGTTCATGCTCTGTCTCTCTCTGTCCCAAAAATAAATAAACGTTGAAAAAAAATAAATAAAAATAA
Source organism: Leopardus geoffroyi (assembly GCF_018350155.1). Classification (NCBI taxonomy): domain Eukaryota; kingdom Metazoa; phylum Chordata; class Mammalia; order Carnivora; family Felidae; genus Leopardus; species Leopardus geoffroyi. Next base: position 30,859,424 of record NC_059336.1, read on the forward strand.
AACGAAATTAAAAAATAGGTAGGTATCAGAGATTATTTGAGTGGTGCCGAAGCCCAGACTGTGACCTTAGAAATGGTTGGGTGAAGAAAGAGTATGGGAGAGGAAGTGTCACCGTTAAGAGGAGGGTTTTGAGTGGGGGTCTACAGGTGGATTGTAAAACCACCATTACTGGAAATGAGAGGAACACTGCCGTTCGGTGCCATGATTGCTAGCGAACGAGAGGAGTGACGAGGAGTGTGATGGACGGCAACTGTGAGGAGCAGGGAAGGGGGACAATGCCATAGGACCCGGAGTCTCAAGGGATCTGGAGTTTCAACTAGTTAGTGGGACATCAGGATTCGGAAGCAAGGGGAACTGCCTTCTTGGCTTGGGCTACAGTAACAGATTACCATCCACTGGGTGGCTTAGACAATAAACACTTATCTATCACGGGGCTGGAGGCTGAAATGCCGAAGATCAAGGTGCCAATAGATCTGGTGTCTGCTGAGAGACCCCTTCCTGGTTTGTGGATGTTTCTTGTTGCATCTTCCCTTTAGAGAGCAGAGAGACAGGGGAAGGAAGCCCTCTCTGGTCTGTCCTTAGAAGGGCACTAATCCCACTCATGAAGACTCTCCCCTTGTGACCTAATTACTACCCCCTAATACCTTTCCATTGGGAACTAGGATTCTAACCTGGGAATTTGGGGGGCGGGCCACACATTCAGTCCAGAGCAATTACCCACGCCTGGGATGCTGGGGATGTGAGAGATGAAGCAGGTAACCACTAGAGAGGGCCTCAGGAAAAGCGTGTTCTGGGGGGCTGCTAGATTTTGTGAAGCAGCAGGGGCGCAGAATGCCCTGAGAGGAGTTTCATAGGGCAGGAGTGTTTCTTGTGGAGTGGGAAGGGCACACTGGATGTGTGTGGGAGGCAGGGGAGGGCGGGTGTTTGCCTTACCGAAAAGAGGTCACTGGAAGGTGTTGAGCTGGAGATTTGGGAGCCGGTGGAAGACTGGTGGTGACCGATGTGAGTAAGAGTGTGTGTTGTAGAGATGTAGTTGGTTGCGTACCCAACATCCATCCCTCACGGAACCTCCCCTCTATCCCTCCTTCCTAACAGAGCCTTGTGGTGGCTGAGCTATCTTCAAGCCTTGTGCTCGTCCCTTCCCTAGTCTTAGGAAGTAGGTCCTAACTGGTTAAATCCTGGAGATCCTGTTTTATTTTATTTTATTTTTTAATTTATTTTTAACTTGTTTTATTTTTTATTTTTTTAAATGTACATCCAAATTAGTTAGCATAGAGTGCCACAATGATTTCAGGAGTAGATTCCTTTGTGCCCCTTACCCATGTAGCCCATCGCCCCTCCCACAACCCCTCCCGTAACCTTCAGTTTGTTCTCCAGATTTATGAGTCTCTTCTGTTTTGTCCCCCTCCCTGTTTTTATATTATTTTTGCTTCCCTTCCCTTATGTTCATCTGTTCTGTGCTTTAAAGTCCTCATATGAGTGAAGTCATATGATTTTTGTCTTTCTCTGACTGACTAATTTGCTTAGCATAATACCCTCCAGTTCCATCCGTGTCGTTGCAAATGGCAAGATTTCATTCTTTTTGATTGCTGAGTAATACTCCATTGTATATATATACCACATCTTCTTTATCCATTCATCCATCGATGGACATCTGGGCTCTTTCCATACTTTGGCTATTGTCGATAGTGCCGCTATAAACATGGGGGTGCATGTGTTCCTTCGAAACAGCACACCTGTATCACTTGCGTAAATGCCCAGCAGTGCAATTGCTGGGTCGTAGGGTAGTTCTATTTTTAGTTTTTTTGAAGAACCTCCATACTGTTTTCCAGAGTGGCTGCACCAGCTTGCATTCCCAGATCCTGGTTTACTTTTAAATTACTTTTATTTATTTATTTTTTAATTTTTATTTTGAGAGAGAGAGAATGCATGAGCAGGGGAGAGGGGCAGAGGGGGAGAGAGAGAATCTTAAGCAGGCTCCATGCTCAGCACGGAGCCCAATGCAGGGCATGACCCTGGGATCATGACCGGAACCGAAGTTGAGGGTCACGTTCTCAACCGACTGAGGCACCCAGGAGCCTCCTGGAAATCCTGTTTTTATAAGCAATGTTTGGTTTAGGCATTGGCCGAATGATGACATTCTGTCAGATGGGAGCAAAGAGGATGACTTCTGGAATCTTCCGGGAATTATCTTCGCATTCTTTATAAAAGACACAAGGAAAAATAACCACTCTTCTGCTTCTAGAAATCATTGTTTCTGGTACAATGTTTGGAACTCCTGCAGTCATCCTGGGACCATGAAGACTCAGATTAACACGCTGATATGTGGGAGCCTGGCAGAACAAAAAGATGGAAGGAATCTGCATTCTCGTTGACCAGCCTGGAAGCTGCCATTTTGTCATGGCAAACAAGTAGCTTCCTCATATGCTACTTTGAGTTTGGCGATCCACCTTTTTATCTTCTTTTATTGCACCCATAAATGTCATAACTGACAACGTGAGGCTTGAAGAGGTTGGGAAATGTACTTATTTGTCGAGACATACGACCATTCCCAACAGTATAGGGATTTGTCACTAAAAACATATTAAGAGATAGATATGCAGATGGTGTGTGTGTGTGTGTGTGTGTGCGCGCGTGTGCGTGTTTGTGTTTGTGTATACTTGTATATAGATTATTCCTAAAAGGATTCTGTGAAACTGGTAACAGTGCTTACCTTTGTGGAGAGAAATGCCTGAGGGGCATGGTTGGAAGGGAGATTTACTTTTTCGCCTTTCCTATTTTGCATCCCAAGACTGCATTATTTGTTCAAACAAGATGAAAACTCAATAGCATAAAATGTAAATGACATTGCAGAAAATAAAATTAGTGATGGTTCAGGCAAACTTAAGAAAGTCTAGAACGCCATGCAACAGGTCAAGAGATGACATTGATAAGAGAGAAGATGACAACCCTGAAGAGAAAGCATGGAACCCACCACAAAAATGGAGCAGAAGAATTAAAGGCATGAAAGGATACTTTCCTGAGACCAGAAATGATCGATGAACATCAAAAGACCTGAACTGCACAACCCTAAATAATAAGGTACACATATGCAAGAGAAAATATTTTTCACATGGTGGTAGAAAAAAAAGTGTGAGAATTTTGCTATCAGAGGTCATCTCTCTCCTCATTTCTTTCACTATTATTACGAATGATGATTAGACTGGGGCGCCTGCGTGGCTCAGTCGGTTGAGCATCTGACTTCAGCTCAGGTCATGATCTCACAGTTTGTGGGTTCGAGCCCCACGTCAGGCTCTGTGCTGACACCTCGGAGCCTGGAGCCTGCTTCGGATTCTGTGTCTCCCTCTCTCTCTGCCCCTCCCCCACTCGTGCTCTGTCTGTCTCTGTCTCTCAAAAAATAAATAAAAATGTTAAAAAAAAAAAAGAATGACGATTAGACAATATCACCCAGGCCAATAAAATATAACTACACTAAATACAGAATGCATCTTTATTTATCCAACAGAGACACTTTCAAAAGTGTATCTGTAAATATTTTCATACAATAAAATCATACGTAGCTTTCTGAGAAGAATAAAAAAAAAGAAAGGAAAGCTGGAGATTCTTGGGGGAAACGGAGGCTCTGGGATATAAAATCAAATATTCTAATTATTGAATAATTTTCTTATAGATAGGTAGTGTTGGAAAACAATTTCCATAAAAACTTAAATAAAGTGAGAAAATTACAGTAAAAATAAAAGAGCTGAACTGTGTTTCAATAACAGAATAACAAAGAATCTGACATTTCAGTGCATCCTGGTGAAGATTTAATACTTCAGGTATATTGAGAAAAGTAATTCAGTCTGGACTCAGAATTCTCGCTGATAAAGAAAGTGGGGTAAATGCTACAAAATCATATCTTAAGCAGATGTTATGTCCATCATTGTCTTGGGAGACTATGATGGCTGTGCTCTGGAAGACAGACACACGCTTGGGGACTGCGATGGATCAATACTTTTGAAATTTAGAAAGCCCATTAATTTAGTAAAAAAAAAAAAAAAAAAAAGGTTCCTCCTCGTTTATCCACATTTCCCGATAACAAATGTTATGCCTCTGTTAATATCCATAGGTAATTGCCACTACAGTACTTTGGGAATTATTTTATCAGCAGAGTTCTAGGATTGCTACCCAAGAATTCTTGGCTCCATTAAGGTGTTATTCATAGGTAAAGGTAGCAGGAATATATTATTTATAGCCTAGATATGTAAAGTCTGAGAAAATGTATCATTCCACATACCTCTCTTGTAAGGACACTGTCGACATGAACTCTGGGGTTACATTATTATCTATCATCTAGCTGGCTAGCTAGCTATAGAGTGCGAATGGGGGAGGGGCAGAGGGGGAGGGAGAGAGAATCTTAAGTAGACTCCACGCTCAGTGTGGAGCCCAATGTGAGGCTCAATCCCACAACCCTGGGATCATAACTTGAGCTGAAATCAAGAGTCAGATGCTCAACCAACCGAGCCATCCCGGCACCCCATGCAGAGTTTATTTAGACATGGGAATGACTGGGGCAGCGGGGTGTGATGGAGAGAGTACCAGGGCAGGAGTCAGCATATCAGATATTAAACATGGACCGAGGTGTGTCAGTTACTGATTATGTGGTCTTCAGCTGGTTATCTTAATTTTCAGGGTCTCAGTCCATCATGTAAAAAATAATTCTACTTTCTTAGGCTGCTGGAGGATTAAATAGGATAAAAGATACAAAATTAAGCTTGAAAGGGTGATAAAAATACATGTATAATTTCAATTAAGGTTGCCCAAGAAGTAGACTCAGGGATAAGGATTCATGTACAAATAGTTTATTGGGGAGGTGATCCCAGGAAGCACTTGTTGAGGAATTGGGGAATGAGGCAGAGGGAGGAAGGCAGCCCGTAAACATGAGTTATCAGGCTAGCTACCATTGGAGGCAACTGGGGCCTAATCCCTCTGGGGATTAAATCTGGGAGAAATCTGAGGTCTAGGAGACTGAAGTTCAAGAACTTCAGAGTTATCCCATCTGTGGGGTGAGGGAGGTGAGGTATCTATACACCCATTCCCATCAGTCATTGGTGTAGCTTCTGGGGGTGGGGCTAATTTGCCGTCAGTTGTAGCCAGCGCCCTACTCATGCTCCAGCAGCCCAAGGGAACCCCCAGGGAGAGAGTTGCCCGTTCTGGTGGGTTATGGGAATGGGTGGTTCCCAGGGGATACAGGTGGAACTCTGATGGTGTCTACTACATTAATCACCTTTCAAGTGCTATTTCAAACATATGCTAATAATTATCAAAATACATATTTGGACAAACAACTTAATGTTGAACAAAGTCTCTTTCCCAAATATTATCTCAAGACCTACTTTGTTGGTGGGGACAGCTCCAGCCTATACATGCCTCTGAACTCCTGCGACCCCACGGTATGGCCCTTCTCATATCCTGTGGGTCTCATTCTCCCTGACGCCCTTCTCTCCTTCCCCTCCCCCGCCCCCACTGGCCTCTAGCCAGGGGTTGGGAGTCCTCAGCTGCTTGGGAAAGACTTGTTAACTGATAGAATTAAATCCAGGATGCGACTTGGTTTTTCACTCATAGATGTTCCCATTCCATCCAGAGACTTCATTTCAGAGGCAGATGCCTTCGGATGAGAATGGTGTGCTGGAAAGGCCTGCATAAATAAAACTCATGCATGATAGCTAAGCCTCTTCTTAAAAACTGGATTCCATCTTTTCTCCCAGCAAAATGCTTATGGAACTGCTCACATGGAGAGAAACTAACTGGCTTGAGTTACTTGCCACTCTGAAGCAGCCCTCTAGGGACGTTTCTGATTTAAAAGCATCTTTTTTATCGCACAATTTTCTCTACCCCCAGATGTCAACCCCTCCTCCTCTTGGTCTCTATCTCCCGGGTGCCAGCCCCTGTGGTCAGGGCCAGGGCTTTTACAGCCTTTGCTGGTTTGGCTAACCATCCAGGTATCTCCTTCTTTCTCCCTGACCCATGTGGGGACCTACCCAAGTCGCTTCTCAGCTGGAGAAGGGGACTTTTTGCCAACCAAAGATGACCCACTGGCCTAAGACCTGCTGTGAGCGAGGGAGGGGTTCAAGAGTGACAATGGTCCCTCCCCTGCAGGAATTTTTGTCTGCCCCGGCCCCCAACCTCCCCTAAGCCTGGCGTCTTGAAGCCATCCAGCCATCCTCACTCCTGGGAAACAATTGAGGGCCTTGATTTTTTCCATCGTCATTTTTTTTTTTTTTGGTTCACAGGAGGTGAAAGCCTTAGAAAAACTCAAAACCAGTGCCTAGAACAACCCACTGCACGTTCCCAAAAACACCAGTGATATGCTGGTGGCTTTATTTTCTGATAGCACGCAACAGAGCCGCCTGCATTTTTTCCCACTCAATTGAGTGACTTTTTGATGGATTTGACTGGTTGTTTTGGCATCGCATAGGCACAAACTGGAGCTGGGGCTCCACGGAGGCGGCAAAATCAGACATGAATAATAATCATAATAAACCGCCACAACATTTGAAAGTTTCCAAAGAGCTTTCCCGTGCATTTACCTCGTTCCATCCTGAAGCGCCCTGTGACACAGGCAGGGCTGATGTTATGGCTCCCATTTTCCTCACGGAGGACATAGAGGCCCAGACGTGGGTGACAGCTTATCCCCTGTCCTGACCAGACCTGGATTCCTGTCCGGGGTTCTTTCTATGTTGGCGGGGATAAGAGATAAGGGAGAGAAGCTGCCTGGCGGGGCTTCTATAGCAAGAGGCTGGGCGAGGGCTGTTCAGAATATTAGCTTGGGTGGTAGGGCCAGTTAGGATTCGGGGAATCAGGTTCTGCAGAGGAAAACAAACATCGGGGCATTGGACGTCAGGCTGAGGCAGGCCCTGGTGAGGTCTGCGCTAGTCCTAGGACCAGTCTGCAGGACACTTTGCCTGATCATCTCCTAGGCCTGTTGCCAGGCATAGCTGTGAGGTGAGCATACGTGGCCTGCCGGGTTCCTGCTGGGCTCCCAGTGCTACCATGCAAACCTTTCTAACAGCTCCCATTGGCCTCTGGCACATTTCTGCTCCCCCTCCCCTCCACTCACCCCTCCTGCCTTCATCTTGCTGGCTTCTCCTTTCCCCTGGTCCGTTATCTCCATCCTCCTCTACCCCAGCGGAACTCCCTGCCCCACCTCCCCCTTTCCAAGATCCAACTGTCTTTGCTCATGGATGTAACAAAATGCCTACCAGAGAACACCTCTGAGGTCCTCTCTCTTCTCGGGTAAAATGCGTTTGTTTTTGTCGGGGCCTTCTTGGGACACTGTTCCCTCTTGCCTTGGCCCACGCTGACAACCTGAGACGTTTGCTTCCTGTTGACGTTCCCTTTGAGGTGCCAGCCCCTTTGCTGAAGGGATCTCCTTCTTTCTCCCTAACCCATGTGGAGGCCTTCTAGTCGGTTTTCAGCTGGGGAAGGTGACCTTGACAACAGAAGGCAACCCACTGGCCTAAGACCTGCTGTGAGTGAGGGGGTCAAGAGTGACCCTGGTCCACCCCGGGAAGGCGTTCTTGACTGCTCAGTTTCACCTTGATCCTGGGCAGCTGAGACCTGGGAAGCTGGGTTGATTGGCTGTGGCCCCAGCCCCTCTTTTCTAATTCTTTGGAGCTCTCCTTCCTCCTCCCCGCTTCCTGCCCTCCCTCTCCCCCTCTTCCTGTCCCTGTCATCTCTCTCTCTCTCTCACACACACACACACACACACACAGTGGACTTCCTGTGTCTTTGTGATCAATCCCTACTCTTCTCAGGGAACTGATATGCCCTTCCCCCTGGTTTTTCAGATCTCAAGGTGGCAAAAATGGAGATCTAATGGAAGTCCAGACTCTGTTGGGGGCAGGTTTGGGTGAGGGTGAGTTTATCTGGGAGCTCCTGACACTCACCAGAAGGAGCGCGCCGCGAGTTTGTGACTTGCCGTGAGGTGACTGCTTTTTTTTTTGTCATTTTGACATATCTTGTGTCTAACGCTTGTCTCCCAGTAGACAGGAGCCTCTTCCCTGTCCTGCGGGGACCTCATGAGATTCTCTGAATGGGATGCTGTCGAGTGGACATGGGAGGAGGGAGCGGATGTGGACGGAGGAGAGGTTGCTGTTCCTGTCCCTGCGCTCTGCACAGGCCTTTGGTGCCTCATCTGCCTGGGGGCTGGCAGCTCCCTCATGGCCTCTTCCGCTTGAGGGCCACATGCTCCCAGGCTGCAGCCCCCACCCCTCCCACACGCTCAGGGAGCAGGCAGCTGGTGTGAGGTCGGTGCTGGGCGCCCAGCCGGGAAGTGAGGGAAGACCGTGCCGGCCCCTGTGGCCCGATGCAGGACACAGACTCCAGGGTGTCCCTGGGGACGAGTCCTTGCCCCTGGGGATCGTGGGGGGCTCTGGGTCCTCCCCACCCTGCCCCGATTTCCTTTTGAAGGGCCTGACAAAGAGGAGGTCCCTCTCTCCCTGTCCCCCCACCCCCGTGCCAAGTGTGAATCTTATTTCATTTATGGCATTTTCTTTCGGTGAAAAACACATAGTTTGACCAATTAAAGCCTCTTTTGGACTAAGCCCCTGACAGAATTGGGGAGGCAACTGAAAAGGACGTCCTGTTCCTATGGGTTTTCATCTCTCTCTTGTTGTTTTTTTCTTTGTTTTTTTTTTTTTTAAACTCTTGGTCACGGTTCAGATTTAGAGGGAAGCAGTGATGGGAATAAACTATGTCCGTTCCGGCCTCCTGGCGGCTGTAGAGATCCAGCTCCCAGCTGTGAAGCCAGGGTGGGCAGTAAGGCCAGGCGGGGAAGCAAGCTCGGACTCCCAGAGGCCCCTGGACCCTGGCATCTGGAGAGAACAGAGCGGACCACCCTGCAGGGGAGGGCGAGGGGCGGTAAGGGAGCCAGCCCCCCAGTGGGTGTGAGAGGCAGGAACCTACTCCGGGGAGCAGGAACGTCAGCGGGGAGAGGGCAGGGAGGTCTGAGGACCTCTTACTAGCTGAACCTGGTGGAGTGAGGGGCCGTGAGTATAAACGAAGGAGCGTGGACACAGCACCCTGCACGGGACCAGCGGCACTGTCCTGTGAACCCTGGGGACTGGCTGCGTGGATCCGGGAGTTGGGGCTGGGGCAAAGGAGGACACACACGGCAGGTGTGATGCGGGAAAGGTAGCTGATGGGTTAGTTTCCAAGACCCTTTGGGGTCTTTCAGGATCACGGAACAGGTGGGGTGCCTGGGTGGCTCAGTTGGTGAAGCATCGGACTTTGGCTCAGGTCATGATCTCATGGTTTGTGGGTTCGAGCCCCACAACAGGCTCTGTGCTGACAGCTCGGAGCCTGGAGCCTGCTTCAGATTCTGTGTCTCCCTCTCTCTCTCTCTGTCCTTCCCCCTCCCTCCCCTCTCAAAAATAAATAAACATTAAAAAAAAAAAAAAGAATCTTTGGAACAGGCAAGGTGGGAGGTGGGGCCAAGCATGTCCTGCCTGTCAAGGGGACTCCACTGGTACACGTGGGCTGGGAAGACCAGGGAAAATTGAGTGACAGGAGAGTGCAAGGAAGGAATGAAAGTAAATTTTCTGGGCAGCTACGGATGAGGCACGGTATCAGGTAATTTATACATGCCTCATTTTATTCTAGCAAAATCCATTTATTCATTCACTGATTTATTTATTTGATCTTTCAACAAACATTTATCGAGCGCTTTCCCTATATTAGACACTTTTTTGGGCACCAAAGGTATGAATCAAATGAGACACGGCCCCTCCCTCAAGAGCTCACAGTCCTGATGGGAGGAACCTTCTGTCGGGTTGGGTAGTCATGGATGGCTTCCTGGAGGAGGTAAACTTTGAGCTGAGTTTGAAAGATTTAAGTAAAAGGAAAATTAAAGAGTGGTGATGGGAAACGGTGGCGGTGTTCCACGTGGAGGAAGGAATATGTGGGCGGGCATGGAGATCTGAAGCACTGCCATTTTTGGAAAAGTATTAATGGTTCCATGTGATTGAGGCCAAGGCCTCAGTCTCAAAGGTGTAAGGTAGAGGTGGGCTTTGCGACACTTATTTATTTATTATGATTATTTATTGGTGGGTGACATGACAAGATTGCCATTTTGCATATCCCATTCCGACATTCATGTCAGAGGGGCCAAGTAGGGAGTCCTGTGAAGGGGTGTGGGCATCATTTGGAAAAGGGGAAAGTTCCGGATTAGGGCAGTTGCTTCGGGGATGGAGAGAAGTGGACGGTTTGGGGGCTGGCGGGAAAGACGGATGGTTGGGACAAGACTGGAAGAGCAGGGTGAGAGGCTGGCCACAGCTTTTAGCTCAGGCGATCGGTGTGCAACCCCTGCCCTCAGAGCCCGCTATCAATACGAGGAATTTAGCGGTGGAAGACACAGAAGTGGCCCCTCTTTTCGTGGGAATGCCAGTCCAGGAGGGAAGACAGTGAACAAGAAGTGAAGAGGGTGGGCACACAAAGAGGGGCAAAGCAGTGGACTGGGGCTTCTGCCTGTGCTTTTGGAAGGTTTCGACTAGTGCGGCATCTCTAGGGAGACCAACGGAACCAGATGGGAGAGGAGGGAGGTTCGAGACAGAGGGGGGAAAGCAGGACTTGGAGTGATTCCCCCCTTTCCCAGATGGCAGGGCCACCGAGTGGGTATCGTTGGCCACTTTACCGAGAACACAGGTGGAAGACCAGCATTGTAGGTGTGGACCTGCTACATTTGGGTGTCCACAGGGTCTCCAGGTGGTGACGCCCAGAGGGTGGTCCAGTAAGTAAGTGTGGCATTCATCTGACGGCTCAGAACTGCATAATTCAGGTTTGGGTCTATTATTATGTATGTGGTGGTTGAGGCCATGGGCTGGGGGGTCATTCAATGAAAAGAATGAGTCATGGAAATAATTGGCTTTCCCTCTTACCTCTCTCTGTCCGATAAAGTAATACAATTCTCATGAACTTTTTGGGGAGATAAAATATGCACACAGTGAACATTCAAACGGCACAAGAGGGTATACAGTGAATGGCGAGTTCTCCTCTCGCTCCTCCTGATCCCTCACAACCCAGACCCCTTCTCCAGAGATACGTGAGTTTCTCATGTATTCCGGAAATATTCTAAGCCTATAAAGCAGTTTTATATAAATGCTAGTGCATTATATTTACTTTCTTTCTTTTAAAACTTAAAATAAATATCTTGACAATTATCCCTTATTAGTAACGATAAAAATTTATCTCATTCTTTTATATAGCTGCATAATACTCCACCACGTGCAAGTCCCATAATTTAATTAGCCAGTTCCTTATAAGTGGGAATTCAGTGTGTTTTGAGGCTTTTGCTACATAAACAATACAGCAAAAATATCCTTGTACATACAGACATCACTTAGGGATTAGTTTTGGCTGCATGTAAGAAAAAACTCAACAGATTTTAACAAAGTAAGGACATATTTTTTTCTTATGTCATGAGAAATCTGGGGTAGGCAAATGCTGGCATTAGTTTAGTGGCACAATGATATCACAGCAAAGTCCTCATACTCTTTTCCTGTGGTTACAAGGTGGCTGCTCCAGATCCAGCCATCACATCCTCTTTCCAGGCAGGAGGCAGGAGAGAAGACAACAAAGGGGAGAAGGGCACATTGTCAGCAAAGTCTGTTATCCTTTTAAAGGAATTTTCTTTCTTTTTTAATGTTTGTTTTTGAGAGAGAGAGAGAGAGCGAGCAAGTGGGGGAGAGGCAGACAGACACACACACACACACGCAGAGAATCCGAAGCAGGCTCCAGACTCTGACCTGTCAGCACAGAGCCTGATGTGGGGCTCGCACTCACGAACCATGAGATCATGACCTGAGCTGAAGTCAGATGCTCAACCAACTGAGCCACCCAGGTGCCCCGAGGGACTTTTCTAGAAGCCTTCCAAACATTTTTCTTTTTTCTTACATCTCATTGGTCAGACCTGTGTCAAGCAACCATCTCTATCTCAAGGGAGGCTGGGACATATCTTTTAGTTTGGCCCATTGCTCTGCCAACAAAATCAGGTTCTGTTGTAAAGAAGGAGAGAATGGGCATGGGGTAGATGTCTGCTAGATTTTCTCTCTACTACAAATTCTTATAAATGGAATTGCTGGATTAAATCCTCCTATGCATTTAAAATTTTGATGATGCCAAATTGCACTCCAAAGGGGTTTTTACCAATCGCAGTCTACAATGTGCAAGAGTGTCTGTTTCCCTACATCATTGCCCACAAACTGTTGCCAAACTCTTTATGTTTTGCTAATCTGATGGGTGAAAAACGATCTCTTATTGTTTTAATTTGCATTCCTCTTATCGTGAGTGAGGTAGAGCATTATTTTACATGCTTAAAAACATTGGTATTTAAAGCGTGTCAGGAGAGGGGTACCTGGGTGGCTCAGCCGGTTGAACGTCCGACTTCAGCTCAGGTCACGATCTCTCGGTCCGCGAGTTCGAGCCCCGCGTCGGGCTCTGGGCTGATGGCTCCGAGCCTGGAACCGACTTCCGATTCTGTGTCTCCCTCTCTCTCTGCTCCTCCCCCACTCATGCTCTCTCTCTCTCTCTCAAAAAAAAAAAAAAATTTAAAAAATAATAATAAGTGAAGCGTGGCAGGAGAAGAAAATCCCATAAAGGACAATGAGAAGTGTGGACTGGGGAAAAAGAAAAGCAGGAGAGGTTGGGTTCAAAGAAGGGGAGAGAGGAGCTTCAAGGATGGGAGGAGGATGGAAGGGACACCATCAGATATTGCAAAAAGGAAAAATAAGGACGAAGATGTGCCCACTGGGTTTGGAAACATAGGGCCACTTGGGACCCCAGAAGGCACCCAGAAGGTTCAGCTGGAGTAGAAACCAGGTGAGCCTCCTTTCCTGCAAAGCCTTTCTTTCTTTCTTTCTTTCTTTCTTTCTTTCTTTCTTTCGATGAGTAAATGAATTCAGAGGGGTTCAATAACTTGCTTGAGGCTTCCAGAGCTTGTATGGGAGGAGCTAGGATTTGAGTCCCAGTGGGCTGGACCTCCAGGATCTCCCATAGTGAACCCCACAGAGGCTCTGGTGCAGGGAGAGTATTTGTTTAGAACTGCTGCCCTACAGACCTGGAAAGGGCCTTAGAGATGATGGATCCCCTTGACCCATTTAACTAGTGGGGGGACTGAACATGACTAAGGTGAAGAGCCATCTGGCAGAAAACGGGAGAGCCTTGCAGGAACGCAGATCCTGCTAGGATTCAGGGCATTTTGTGGAATTACTCTTTTCTCTGGCAGGGACGCTAGTGATAACTTGGGCTAAGTAGAACCCACCTGTCTGTCAGCACCTTAGACAAAGCAACTTCCCTGAGTCCCGGGGGGAGTCCCCAGTTTCCTGAATGATGAGAGAGTCCAAAACGATCAAGACATGGCTACATTCTGGGTTCCATCAGTGGCCTTTTGGGAGTGGTCTGGGAGCTGAAAGCAGACCCAGTGCCTGTGAGAGAATTACTGTTCCATCTTCTGCCACGGCAGATCCTCTAAATTGCCCCCACGTGAAGTCACCAAAATATGTATTACCATCTATCCTTGGCTGTCAATAAAGCCAACCAGATGGCCATATCTCTAGCTTGTTTGATGATTTATTTACCCATTCATTGAAAGCACTTTTATAATTAGAATTAAAATAATTGATTGTTATAATAAAATATTATCACCCAGATAATCCCTGTTGAGGAGTTTATGTAGGGTGGTAAGGTGCTCAGCCTCTAAAGACAAATCATGGTCGGCTAAGGAAATTGTGGTAATATGTTCCTTTTTAGCTAGATACTCACTTTCCCAGAAACTCTTGCAACTGGATGGTGGAGGGGTCTCATGTGACACAGTTCTGGCCAATGAGTGTAAGAGACAGGCAGGAGAGGAGCATTCCCTAGCATTAAACCTTCTACCTTCTTCTGGCCCCAAATGTGGATGGTCCCTAGAGCAGAGGCAGCCATCTTGCAAAAGAACGTGACAATAACAGATCAAATAGGCAGAGAATGGTCGTCCTGCAGAAGGGCTCCGTCAATGCACATGCCCACGAATAGTGCACACACGTGCCTGTTTCCCCAAACTCTCACTAAATGGCTGCTGTTACCTGTTTGTAATCCTGACAGTACGATCAGTTTTGAAAAGGTATCTTACAGTTTCAACTTGCATTTACTTATTTATGATTAAGGTGGAGCGTTTTTTTCTTATGTATATTAGACATCTGGATTTCTTCTTTTGTGACCTCCTGTTTTCATCCATTCCTCCATTTTTTTCCCCCCTATGGGATTGTTAGGCCCTTTCTAATGAATACAAAAAAGTTTTTTGTGTGTGTGATTTCAGAAAATTAGCCTTTGACAGATGGGTTGCAAGTTTCACCCTCCACCTGCTGTTTATCGTTTGCCTTTCTGGATGGTATTTTTCATCCCTCAAACAATTTTAACTTTTATGTGGTTGTAGGTAGCAATCATTTCCTTAATGGTTTCTGGGTTTTTATCTTATTCAGAAAGGACTTTGCAGTCCAGGGTTATAAGCACATTTACTAATTTCTTGCCTCCGAATACTTTCATGGTTTCTTTTCTACACTTAAATATTTGCTTCGACTGGATTTTATTTTGGTCCAAGGAGTAAGATAAGGATTCGCTTTATGTTTTTCCTGCCCGTTCTCAGGGTCCAGGTTCACATGTTGGGACCTGGATAAGACATGGTTATCTTCCTGTTCCCTTCAGGTCTAGGTGGTCTTCAGAGTGTGTGTTTCTTTAAATAAGTTTTTACTTTAATTCCAGTTAGTTAACATACCGTGTTATAGGAGTTTCAAACATACGATATAGAGATTCGACACTTTCATACGTCACCCAGTGCATCACCCAGTGCATCACCCAGCCCCCATCACCTGTTTTACCCCCCCCGCCCCCCCCCCCCCCACCTCTCTTCTGGTAACCAGCAGTTGGTTCTCTCCAGTTAAGAGTCTCTTTCTTGATTTCTCTCTCTCTCTCTCTTTCCCCTTTGCTCATTTATTTATTTTTTCTTAAGTTCCACATATGAGTGAAATCATATGGTTATTTGTCTTTCTCTGACTGGATGGTGTTGGGAGGTTTGAAGACACCAGGAAAGCAAATGCTGTAATGTAGGGGACTGCTGCTCTGTGGCAGTTTCCAGCACTAGGGCAGGCAAGGTAGGGGAGGGAATCGGCGGGGGTGGGGGGGTGGGGGTGGGGTGGGGGGAGGTGGGTGGACGGTCCGTCCTGAATCCAGCACCTTCAGGGTGACGACTGCTTTGAAGGGTGTCCTCGGAGAAGCCTCCTCGTGCGTCCCGGATGTGAGGGATTCTGAGGATTTCCTTTTCACGAAAGGCTGGCTGCAACTGTCAGTGAGGAAACAGACGGTCTTGCAGGGGCTCTTTGAAGTTCTCTCTGTGGTGCAAACACAGCCTTCGTTCCCCAGGTGGCCAGAAACGACTCTTTAAACTGCATTTTGCTCGTTGCTTTTGTCTCCTTCTCCCTCAGTCAGTTCCTCACTGGCCTTAGGCTTCCCCCAGATCTTATGCTGTGCCAGTCCCAACTGGGGACACATCCCACTAAAACTCCCAAGACTCCTGAGCAGGAGTCGGGCGGAGGCAGGAGACCAGAGCTCTAGGCACAAGAGAAATCGGGGTTATCCACACATATGTATGGCAAATGCGCTCCCAGATTCCCAGGAGCATAGATTTTGCAGCTGAACTTGCTTTGAAAGTTGATTTTTAAGATTCTCTGAGAGGCTCAAATAAAAGGGTGTGTTAATACCGGCGTTGGCAAAGGTGTAGAGCTTTTTTTTTTTTTTGCATCTTAAGTTTTATTGAGATATAGTTCACATGTTATACAACTTAAAGCACACAAGAGAAGTTTTTATTTGGTACATTCACAGAGTTATGCAACTATCACCATCTAATTTTAGGATGCTTTCATCACTCCGAAAAGAAACCCCGCACCTATTATCAGTCACTCTCCAGCTCCTGCCCTCAGCCCTAGGTAAGCTACCACAAGCATTAATTTGCTTTGTGTATTTGTCTATTCTGGACATTTCATATACATGAAATCATACAATATGTAGTCTTTTCATTTTATTTATTTATATTTTATTTGTATTCCAATTTTTTAAATGTGTGTTTATTTTTAAGAAAGAGAGAGACACAGTGTGAGTGGGGGAAGGGTGGAGGGAGAGGGAGACACAGAATCCGAAGCAGGCTCCAGGCTCAGAGCTGTCCGCACAGAGCCTGACGCGGGGCTCGAACTCACAAACCGTGGGATCATGACCTGAGCTGAAGTCAGATGCCTGACCAGCTGAGCCACTCAGGCGCCCCTTTATTTCTATTTTTTAAAATTTAAATCCAAATGGGTTAACATACAGTGCAATAATGATTTCAGGAGTAGAATCTAGTGATTCAACACTTAAATATATCACCCAGTGCTCATCCCAGCAAGTGCCCTCCTGAATGCCCGTCACCCATGTAGCCCATCCCCCCACCCACCCAACACCCCATCTAGCAGCGCTGTTTAGTCTCTGCACTTAAGAGTCTTTTAAGGTTTGCCTCCCTCGCTTTCATCCTATTTTTGCTTCCTTTCCCCTATGTTCATCTGTTTTGTTTCTTAAATTTGTGAAGCCTTTTATAACCACGCTGGAAAACCGTCTGGCAGTGTCTGCTGAAGCTACTCACACCCATACTTTATGACGCAGCAACTGAACGCCCGGGTACGTATGCACCAGACATGAGTGCCTGTGTTCATTAAAAGACATGTACTAGAGATGTCGATGGCAGCAGTGTTTGCAATAGTCTCCAGCAGGAAATAATTCCAGTATCTATTGATATAAAAGAATGAATAAATAAGTTGTGGTAGAGTCACACAGTGGGATCTAATTCAGCAATAGAAGAAACTCCCCAAACATTCAGTATAATATGTGTTATGGGTTGACCTGTGTTCCCCTCCCCAAATTTGTATGTTGAAGTCCTATACCCTGGTATGTCATGTGACTGTCTTTGGAGATTGGGTCTTTAAAGAGGCAATTAAGGTAAAATGAGCTCATCAGGATAGCCCCTAAACCTGTATGACTGGTGTCCTTGTAAGAAGAGGAAATTGGGACACAGACACGCACAGAGGGAAGACCGCGTGAAGACATAGGGAGAAGACTTGGTCTACAAGCCAAGGAGAGAAGCCTCACCTTGATCTTGGACTTCCAGCCTCCAGAACTGTGAGAAAATACATTTCTGTTGTTTAAGCCATTGAGTCTGTGGTATTTCGTCACGGCTGCCCTAGCAGACTGATATGATATGGGATTGCATGAATGAATCTCATAGACGTTATGTCGAGTGAATGAAATGACAAGTCAAGCATACATACTGGATGATTCCATTTACATGGAATTTAAGAATAAGCGAAACTAACTGCTTAGCTTTAGAGTGAGAATGTTGACTGGGAAGTGGCTGGAAGGAGACTTCTGGGGCACTGGAAATGTTTTACAGCTTTCAAAAAAATGTTTATTTATTTATTTTGAGAGCGAGCGAGAGAGAGAGAGAGAGGCAGAGAGAGAGGGACAGAGAGAACCCCAAGCAGGCTCCAGGCTCAGTGCAGAGCCCAACGCGGGGCTCAGTCTCACAGCTATGAGATCGTGACCTGAGCTGAAATCAAGAGTCAGATGCTTAACTCACTGAACCACCCAGGCGCCCCATGAAATGTTTTATATATCTTGATCTGGGCAGTGGTTATATGGTTATACGCCCATGTAAGAATTCATCAAGCTGTAGACGTAAGATTCCTAAGAGTTGCACACTTTGTTATTTGTGGGCTGTATCTAATAAAAGGGCAAAACAAAAAAGATTCTTGAGAAGAGACATGAGCATTTGGGGGTCGGATCACCTCCGTGTGGCTTAGTTTATCTGCCTTTACCAACAAAGCGATGGGAATGCAGGCCAAGTGAGCACTGTCCAAGTCAGTTCCTTCTGAATCTGAGACAAAAATAACCACGTCTCAAGTATGTTCTTTCCTTTTTTTCCAAATGGGAAAGGCACGGGCTTTTTTTTCACATTCCCAGCCAGAGGGAATCTTTCTCAAACTTTCCATAGAGATTCTCCTTTGGGCAGACACCAAACATGGACATTTTCCACCAGGGAAAAACATGCTGGGGAGTTACAGGCTTCTGGAAAAAAAAAAGAAGGTTTGGGAAGGAAATTATGGCAGAGCCCCCTCCCCACCCCAGACTGTCCCCAGTCCTCCGGGAGCCACACAGCGGCTGTGCATTGTCACCGTGAGGGCACTGATCAAAGGGTCTGTGACAATGCTTCCGGAGGACAGGGGAGGGAGAACGGACTGGGTCAGATAGCGGCCAGGCTCCAGCTTGCTCTGAGCACTGGGCCTTTCCTGCCTTGTGGGAAGGTTTTCATTCTCCATCCCCCACACAAATGGAAGGAAGTCACAGATATTAAAAAATAGAGTGTAATGCAACATATAAAATGTGGACAGTGGATGCAGTGTTCCAGTTCTGTCTGGCTCTGTCCATCTGTCAGACGTGGAGAAGAAGGCGCCTGGTTTCCAGGCTGCACTGCCTCTTTGTCCTCCCTGGACTCATCACTCCTAGCATCTCCTCCATTGTCCAGCCTATTCATTTCCCTCCTTAGCCCCTTAAGGACCGGGGGTGCAGACAACTCTTTAGGGATCACTATGTAAGGCAGGCACTGTGATAGCCTCACGAGGAAGGTTTTCTTTTTCAGGTGAGGATGCCAAGTATAGGGAAGAGAAGTGCCTTGCCTGAGACCATGCACCTAAGAGATGTCAGAGCCAGGATTTGATCCTGGCCGGCGGAATCCAGTGCTGGGGCTCTGGCCACGGGACTCAGCTGCCACAGGTCTCTTTTTTTTTCCTTGAGGAGGACGTTGCTGGACGGCTCCATTCGATCCTATCTCTCAAGATAACATTTTCGTGAAATATTAAAAGAACGGAAATACAAAAATCCACGATGACTAGAATATTAAAATGTTAAATAAAGGCAGGATCAGCATGGCTGATTTTCCCTTTTGCTTCAGGCTCAAATATGGCCCTGTTAGGCCAACTTATTCCCGGAGTCCTCACCCCATGGCCTGCCCTCAATACATGATAGTGCGTCCAAAGCCCAGCCTTGGGCTGATTGTTCTTCTTTGCTCTTTACCCTGTCTTGTCCTTGGACCTCTCGGATGGATGATCTTGT
Source organism: Leopardus geoffroyi (assembly GCF_018350155.1). NCBI lineage: Eukaryota > Metazoa > Chordata > Mammalia > Carnivora > Felidae > Leopardus > Leopardus geoffroyi. The sequence goes on from NC_059336.1 coordinate 30,878,627, forward strand.
ACACCCTTAGTTTTCGACCTCAGCGTGGGGGAACTCCAAATTCTCCATGCCCAGCTTCAGGTACACCACTTCCCGTAGGTTTGTGTCCTGTATTTCCATTGATCTTCCAGAATCTCCCGCTAAACACTGCTGACCTCCTATAGACATCTTGTCCTTAACTGAACTCATCCCTCCCTCCCTCCTGTCCTCAGGTCTCTTTTGGACTGTCCTGTCGGTCAGCGGCAGCAGCCTCGTTTGAGATCATCTGGCTCTACTCTCATTGCCATTTTCTATGCCTATCAAGTCTTGTTGGTGTTTATTCTCGAATACCACCGATGGCTGCCCTTTCTTCTCCAGTAACTCTTGAACTGGCCACTTGCCGGGGGGGGGGGTGGGAAGACGCAGAAGAGGGGACCTATGAGCACAACGATTCTTCTGAGACCCGCAGCTGTAGTGGGGGCTATAAGGAGGAAGGGATGAGTTCACTTAGAGCTGTGTAGACCAGGCAAGTGGAAGTTGGAAGCAGAACTAAGCACCCTATTGTTGAAATGTCCTCTCAATCTTTTATTGTGTATTCTAGGCACTTGTTGGATGTTAGAGAAACAAAGACTGAAAATCAGTTCAGTGCCTGAAAAGCTCACAGGCTGATAGGAGAGACTGACCCACAAGTCGTACTCCACAGGAGTATGCCATCTTGGCGGGGGGGGGGGGGGGGGGCGGTCACTGAGGAAGGAACAACAAATTGTGTCTGAAAAGATGGCTGGGAAAGTTGCCCAGAGGAGAGGACACTGAACTGGACTTGGTGTTGATGTTGGTCATTATAAAGGGGAAGAAGATGGGGCGCCTGGGTGGCGCAGTCGGTTAAGCGTCCGACTTCAGCCAGGTCACGATCTCGCGGTCCGTGAGTTCGAGCCCCGCGTCGGGCTCTGGGCTGATGCCTCAGAGCCTGGAGCCTGTTTCCGATTCTGTGTCTCCCTCTCTCTCTGCCCCTCCCCCGTTCATGCTCTGTCTCTCTCTGTCCCAAAAATAAATAAACGTTGAAAAAAAAATTAAAAAAAAAAAAATAAAGGGGAAGAAGATGGTGAAGCTCACCAAGGCGGTGACTATGGACGAGAAGACTTCATCAGGATGGGTGGAGGTGATGGTGCTGAGGAAAATACCCTACGTTGGTGCCTCTGCTGGTAATAGTGTGGGCACTGATATGGGCCATCCCAAACCAGTCTAGGGACTCTCACAGCCATGGCTTGTGGTTCAAGGTACAGTTTATCTGTGCCCTTTGCTTGTTCAGTGAAGAAGCATTCAGAGCTCAGACATTCATGTGCCTTGCAAGCAGAACATGAAGATAATCATTTTTTCTGGCTATTCCTTTAGAGGGAGTTGCTTGCTCTGGGATTATAAAGAGATATTCTTGCATCGGGCCTTGACTTGATTTTAATCTGAATAAAAAGTCACTAAGAACTGAGGAAAGGGAATTTTCACACTAATTACTGGTTGACCAGCTGGCACTGATGTTGGACATCTGGTCCCCACCCCATCTCTCCCTATTGCAGAGCCTTCTAATTCAGCATCTATAACTTGATGTGTCTGGGGGCCCCGGGGGACATTTGTGCTGGGTCCAGAGAGCTTGTGGGAGATTAAAAAGGGAGCTGGGGGCACCTGGGTGGCTCAGTCGGTGAGGCGTCCGACTTCGGCTCAGGTCATGATCTCCGTCAGGCTCTGTGATGACAGCTCACAGCCTGGAGCCTGCTTTGGATTCTGTGTCTCCCTCTCTCTCTGCCCCTCCCCTGCTCATGCTCTGTCTCTCTCTGTCTCAAAAATAAATAAAAACATTAAAAAAAAAAAAAAAAGGGAGCTGTCCTTTCTACGCTCTTCCAGTCCTAGAACCCCTGGTCCTGGTGACTGATAATTCCAGAGAGGCTTCCTCTCCCCCGCTCCCCGTCCCAGATCTCTCCCATTGGCTCATCGCGTGCTTGAGGTCTTGCCATTACCGCATCATTGCTTTGGCTTTGGTCCTGCAGCTCTAGGAAACTGAAACATCTTAGTAACAGAGTTTACAGGTCACTGTCTCCTGGACCAATATATTTTAATGGTGAGGAGGATGGAAGGAGTGCTTAGAGTCTGGGTCAATTCTTGTTGTTGTTTTTTTCAGTGTTTATTTTTGAGAAAGAGAGGGAGAGAGAACATGAGTGGGGGAGGGGCGGAGAGAGAGGGAGACACACAACTCTTAATGGGTCAATTCTAAATGAACAGGACTGGGTGAGGATGTGTGGCAGAGAAGTTGGCAGCTTTGGGACCTCTGAGGCCTGATGGGAGGTGGGGGAAATGCCCTACATTTGGCCCGGTGTCTCGGGTTGAGCAAGATTTGGAGGTGAATGAAGGGGGTCTCTGTTTGCTCGAAGGCACCAGTGTCGGGGGGGGGATCCCTGCAGGGGGAATGATCAGAGACCCTGTGGATGTACCGGGAGTCCCTGCCTTTCACCGGTGTCCTGCTGTCATTCTCCAGAGTGACCTCTCCCCCTCAACTCTTCTCATCCCAGCATGCTGTTCGTGTGTAGACACTGGGTTGCGTTGCATCCTAGGAGACTGATATTCCGAAAAATCTTAGGGGAAACCCAGACATGTCTTTGCTTATAATAATTTTTAGAAAAGCTTTAGCAAGGCCCACTTTTCTGTCACCACAAAGGCGACACAAAGTTAGACACAAAGTCTAACCTGGTTTTTCTTCAATAATCAGCCACAACTTCTAGCTGTGTCTCCACACGAAACACCTCGTCCTGGTCTCCTTTCCAGTGGCAAGAAGCCAGGCCTTGAGACTTCAGAGAACTGAAAATTCCAGGGCTGGAAGTTCCCGGGTGCATGCCACCTGGCCGAGCTACCTGTCCTGTTGTGGAGGGTGACATTTGTGTTGGAATCTTATAACCAGACTTGAAATTCAGGAAATCCTGAGAATTCATTGGCCAGCTTTGAGTTATCTTTTTGAAATCATGAAACAGAAATTGGGAACAACATTTCAAGCATTATGAGTCTCAGACTGAGTCCCCTAGGTCAGCTGGCACGCCTCTCATTGGTTTGCTCACAGACTCATTTCTCTTCCTTCACCGGTCTCTGCTCTAGGTTGTAGAGAACTACATTTCCCAGGCTCCCTCATGCTGGAACCTACCTTGTGACTGCGAGTAAGTTGGAAATTTACACGCCGAGGGCAGCTTTTAACTAATGACTGACCGAGGTATCAGTATCCAGCTCCCCTGTCCCTGATGTGACCTCCTGTAGTACTGATCCAAAGTTACTCCCCTGGCACTTTGGTTGATCTCACACCCTAGCCTGGCCCTCTTCCTATTCCCATTTCCTCACCCCCTGCCAGTATCCACCCCATCCCTGACCATTCACAGGTATTCTCATCACAGGGGAAGACAGAGACATGGCTCTGATTCCTTCTTTTTCTAACTTCCCCCAGTCTGAATCCATTTGGCACCTGGGCCCATACTGTCATTTGGGCCATGTCTAAGAGCTTTAGGATAAGTTCCTGAAGGAGATCTTACACTCCTTGTCTCCCCTGAGATGCCCAGCAGGCCTAGGACACCCCTAGAAGCACCCCTTGTCAGAAGTGGAAGGCTGTGGGGGTCACTGAGACCAGAGGAGGAAAACAAGCCCCAGAAAAGCTAAGGGGGCATGCTGACTAAATGACAGTTTCTCTTTTTCTTTTGACAGAGATGTGTAGGGAGACATTGGATCCTCACGATAGTCACTTCTTTGTTTACTGAGTTGTTGTTTTTGTCGTTATTATTACTCTTGCTTCTTGGTATCCTGAGGGGCCCCAGGCCTTTGGGCACATGCGGTTGGGAACTTTCCTGAAGCCATTTCAAGCTGGGCAGGGAGGTGAGTGTAGGCAGCAAAGTAAATGGAGAATCACAGCAGGGTTTGAGGCATGCGCATGGAGTCCAGTGGGGGCCTGAGCATTTAGCCCAGCCTTACTGGGGAAGGGGGCAGAGAGCGCTTCCATGATGAAGTGAAACCTGAGCTGAATGTTGAAGTTCAACAGGGGTTTCCAAGGTAAAAAGAGGTAGTTCCCTCCTCCCCCCAATTCAATATACAACTAACACCGGATATAAAGATGATGCTTTTTTATTTGGAAAGAGTTTTGCATAGGGGTATAAGAACAGAGTTTGGGGTCAAATGGGATTTAAATCCTGGCAGCATCACTTCCTCTGTGACCTTGAGCAAGTTCCTAAAACTCTCTGAACCTCAATATCTTCATCTGTGAATTGGGATAATAAATCCCACCTCACTGGCTGGTCATCCAGTTCAAAGGAGATGAACTGACTTGTGTTAAGCACTTGAAAAGTGATAGCTATGACGTTCCCCTAGTGAGCTTTGAACTTTTATCATCATCAAGTGAATGTTGACAGTTCTCTTACTGTGTTCAAGTGTCGAGTGAACCTATCTTGTCCCAGGCACCCTCATTTGAGAGGACAGAAGATATTATTCCCTGGACTACAGACCCAGAGGGAAGAGGGGACCTGCCCGCTCTCACCTTGAGCTGGGTTCCCCCAAGAAGCAGGAGCCAGGCAAGCATGAGAGAGAGTTCAAGTACCTTACTTGGGAGGTGATCCCAGGAAACACTGGCTAGGGAGCAGGAAGTGAGACAGAGAAGGGAAGTCAGCCCACTGCAGGAGGTGTTTTCAGTCTGTTATCGTGGAGGGCAGTGGGGCTCAGCTCTACTGGAAGCCCTGGGAGGCAGGGTAGAGTGCATGTCTCAAGGTTACCCCAGCCAGAAGAGATTGCTGCATCGTCAGCCACCAACTCCAGTCGTGGCTGAGAGCCGATCCCGGGGCGTTTGGCGTGTCTAGCCGGTGCTACAGGCAGCACAGTGGACTCCAGTGGCCAGGGAACAGGTGGGTGCTAGCAGCTGGGCGTGGGGTGTGGCAGTGCAAGCGGGGGTTATCAATAGGACACTGTTAGTGTCGCTTTCCCTGGCGTCGTGGTTAGGGAGCTGAGTGACTGCATGAATGGGGATGGGTGCCCGGGAGACAGGATGGGAGTCTGAGGACAGACGGAACCAGGACAGGTGCTGTATCTCCGTCTGGCACTTATGCTCTGCCTCAATGAGCAGGCTGGTTGGGTGCCCTGGACAATTTAAGTGATCTGTTTAAGACGCTCTTCCCTTAACATGGTGGTTTATGAATAACTGTTGAGTTGATTTTACCACCGTTGCTTCATCAAAAAGAGAAAAGAAAATATTTGACCTACCCCCCAGAGTTCTCTGCCTTCAGCCCCCCTTCTCCTGTTCTCAAGTTCCCTGCCAGCCCCCTCAGATCCAGAGAAAGATTGTTAAACATTTCTACTTGCAATTCTCATATGTAAGTGCCATACACATGTTTTCTCTGTCTCGTGCTATGTATCGTGACCTGACCCTGAGACAACAACTTGGATCCAAGGGGGTTATTTGAGATAGTTGTTTGGGGGTTATTTGGGGGACTCTGGCAGGAATCACTCTGAGGAGTGGGGCGGTGAGACAGGGAAGGGAGGAAACACCAGTGGAGGGCATTAACGGGTTGGTGGGGGCCCTCAGGAAACCCTGTCCTGCTGGGGGCCTCTGCTCGAATATCCCCCTGAGGGGGGAGGTGGCTGGAGCACTGCTCCCCAATGCCCTCCCTCACTGGGTGAGGGCTGCCGTTGAGGAGCTAACCCCGGGGCACTTTTGGCATGCTCTGTGCCCAGGGGAGCCCCTCCCCCATCAGACAGTGCCCTCAGGTAGACATGCAGGATGGGCTGAAGGGGGTGCTCTCTGGAGGACGGAAGGAGATGCTCTACTAGGAATATAGAGGCCTTGGAAGACACCTGCTTTCCTCCTGGTGAAGGCACAGCCACAAATGTGAATAATTTTTTCATCAGGCTACTCCCCTGCCCAACCAGCTTCCATAGATCTCTATCACTTACTTCATCCGAGCCAACTTCCTGAATTCTTGCTGTTCCGGCACTGCCTGATGATTCTTTACCCTCTAATCCATAAATAATGATAACCACAGCAGAATGCATAATTAATCAAACCAACATTCCTGCTTTCCACACCACGGGCACAGAGGGAGCTAACGGATAGTTGGCTGCCGGACTAAATTGCTTCGGACCTACCTTGCCAGCCCTACGCACAGCTAGCTGTACCCTCGTTCCCAGGCTTGCTCACCCCCTCACCCCTTCTGACCCTGCAGGCCTACTCTCCTCCTTCTGCCCGTGCAGTTCCGTGCATTACTCAAGGCCAGCTTGTAGATGCATCCCTTCTCCTGTTCTTCCTCTTCCCACAGTTGTTCTTACATAGCGCATGTTCGTAAAGGTCATATGTCAGGCCAGGGGCTGTTGGCCATCTGGTTAGACGTTGGCTCTTGCTGCAGGTGTGGACTTTGCCTGAGGCTGGGGCCCGAGTTTCTTCTCTGTCCCCATGGCACAGCCATACATAGGGCCAAGTGCTTGATCAGTCCTCCGTGATCACTGGCGTGAGGGATGCTGGCAATATGATTATGAGGACCTTAGCAGATGCTGCTGGTGCCCACATCCGTGCAGCATTCACTCTGCACCCCAAAAGCTGCTTATGATGAACATGGTGAGTCTGCCCCAGGACTTCCTTCTCCGGCTGGGGAGCGCATGTGGCCTGTGTATAGGACAATCAAGAAGTGTCCGAGCGCCACAGAGCAGGAAAGACACCTCGACAGTTTCCTCATCCTCAGTTGAGGTAACTCTGAAGGGTGTTCTGCATGATCTCCCATGCTTCCACAATGGGGGGAGCTCCAGAAGCCTACGGTGGTAACTTGCTGGATAATATAACCCATTTGGGGGGATTCTTTCTCTCTTTCTTCAGTTCTGAACTCTCCTGTGAGTGTTTCCTGCTGTCACTTCTTCCCAGATTAAACTTGCACTTGAATCCTTATTTCAGAGAGTGTGTCCAGGGTCACCCAAACTATATAGATGGCCTCGACATGAGAACCTGTGGGTATAAGGTTTCTGAAACCTTCTGAGATTGTTGGGGCTCACTGTGCTCATGATGAGAGCTGGGAGACAATGAGTGTTGAGGGCCTGAGGGGATGCACTTGGAGGTAGGTCTGAGGTCAAGGGAAGGGTCAGGTGGGTCTGGGAAGCAGGGTTTCTCAGGGTAAGCTCTTTGCTAAAGAGGAAAGAGATTGAAATGAACTTGGGGTGACCCTGAAGCTTGTTAAGTCTTGAGTATTCCCAAAAGACGTGCCTTGACTTGAAAGTTTACTACAAAGTAGTTTGGATATTGGGAGAAAGTACCACTTTTGCCAGCCAAAACCCACATCTTCTTTCTGAGTCAGAGTGGCTGCTTGGGTATCTTTTGCCAGGGCATCTGCATACTTTTGTCTTGACACAGAACTTGATCTGTTCCTCACTGAGGGAAACTTGAGTTGGTGGTTATGACCTACCCCCTGGGGCTATGGATGGACTTCTGACACATCTCAGACTTACCTCCAATCCTGGCCTCAGAGAACACCTTATACTGGCCATAGACTGCTTTTTCCCACCCCAGCCATTAGACTAACTTGTAAGTCCAATTTCACATATTGTTCCAGAAACATACCATCACCTCAAGGAGACCAGCAAAGACAGAGTGGGTCCCTGAGTGTAGCCCACCCACAGCTGGAGCCCTGAGGGCACATGATCTCAAATTTCCTATGGGGTAGAGGGTCTACTATGACCTGAATTCTAGGGGATTCTATAATCTGACCTTGGCAATGAGGACCAAAGGCTTTCATGACTCTGTGAATTTCATTTTTCATGCATCCATCTGTTCATCCTGAATCTGGAACACTTTTACCCATTGAAGGAATTAAACAGGAGTTGGAAAGAGCTCAGCAAGACCAGCCAAAGACTCAAAGAACATTTGGCTCAAGGAAATTCCAGAAGAGAAAGAGCTGGTGAAAAGGGAGGCTGGAATCCTGGCAGCTACCTCCCACCCAGAGCAGGGAGGGTGGTACAAGCTGCCAAGGGAAAGATCCAGGCCAGGCTGGGAAGCTACCTTCATACATGGGCAAGGATAAGAGAGGCAACGGGACTCCATTCTCCAATAAAGTGAAACAGAGAAGCAATCAGCTTTGTTGGGAACCGGTTAAAGGGGACCCTGAATGTGTGCTGAAGAATTTGTTTGGTAGAAAACCTTCTGATTGGGACAGAAAGGCCTTGGTTTTTTTAAATTGCAGTTCTTTAATTAACAAGATGGATAATTTTTTTGTCTTTCATGAAATTAAAGAAAATTGAATTCTATCATACATTCTGAAGAGTGGACAAAAGTGTACTGCTCCTTGATGAATTTTCACAAACTGAACTCACCCGGGTAACCAGCACTCAGAGAAACAGAATATGATTAGCACCTCCAAATCCCCCACCTTGTACTCTCTTCCCAGTCACTACCTCCTCAAGGGTAACCACTCCCCTGACTTTTTTTTTAAGTTTATTTATTTAGTTTGAGAGAGAGAAAGAGCATGCATGAGTTGGGGAGGGGCAGAGAGAGAGAGAGAGAGAGAGAGGGAGAGAGAGAATACCAAGCAGGCTCCATGCTGTCAGCACAGAGCCAAATGCAAGGCTCGATCCCATGAAGCATGAGATCATGATCTGAGCCAAAATCAAGAATTGGACACTAAGCCAGCTGAGCCACCGAGGTGCCCCTATCCTAACTTTTAATAGCATAGATTAATTTTGCCTGTTTTGAAACTCATATGAATGGAATTATTCAGTGCATATTCTTTTACGTCTGTCATTTCCCCCTCAACGTTGTGTATGTGAGATTTATCCACATTGTGTGCAACAACAGGCCATTCTTTTTCATTGCTGTACTGTATTTCATTTTATGGTATACCATCGTTTATTTGTTCATTCTGCCTTTGAAGGATGTGTGATTCATTTCCAGTTTTTAGCTACTATGAATAAAGCTGCTATGGCATTCTTGTGCATGTCTTGATGGATATATGTTTGCATTTCTATTACACATGCTCCAAGAAATGGGATTGCTGGGCCATAGAATAGGCATGCATTTAGCATTTGTAGCTAATACAAAGTAGTTTTCCAAAACGTTTTCAGCAACCTCACTCTTACTAGCAATGTATGAGATTTCCAATTGCTCTGTATTCTTGCTAACACTTGGTACTTTTTGTATTTTTCATCCTTGCCATCATAATGGTTGTGTAACGATATGATATTGTGGTTTTAATTTTCATTTCCCTTATGACTGATGGGTTTGGGCACCTCATATGTTTATTGATCATTTGGTTATTCTCTTTATTGAAGGGCTTGTTCAAAACAAGCCTGTTCAAAACTTTGGCCCATTTTTCTATTGGGTGGTCCGTCATTCTCTTATTGATTGCCCATAGTGGCTGTGCGATTTTGAACAAATGTTTACCCCTTTATAGGCCTTTGATTCCTCACATTGTTTATGTTGTTACTGTGGAGTTAAATCGAACCTCTAAGGCTCTTGGGTGGGTCCACAGTCCTGGACTTTCAAACGACCTTATTTCATTCCTACGGCCCCTCTTAGGCATGGGCAAATGACTCAGCCTGGTCCAATGAGATGTTTATTGAAGGCTTTGGGAAAGCAAATCTCTTTCTTCTGGGATTTCTGAATGTGAGGATGATGTCAAATGATGCTAGATTGGAGTTGTTCTTATGGTCTTATTGCCATTGACCCACGAAGACATGAAGAGATGCTCAGAGTGAAGCCAATACCAAAGAAAGCCAACAACATGGAAACAGGGAGAAAACATGAGAGAGAGAGAGAGAGAGAGAGAGAGAGAGAATTGATGCAACCATTCTTTTTAGTTTTTCTGTGAGCCAGCATTGTCTTTATCACTTAAAAGAGGAAGAAAATTAGTTTTGCAATTGCTATTGATGCCCTCCCCATGTTATCCCTTTGGCACTCACTATTCCCTTTCCCTCCTAAAACTTCCGCTATAAGCACTTGAGACTGTTTGAGGATGTTCCCCAGTTTTTGGAATTGCCTTATATAAGGCAGGCTGGAATGCTGGAGCTTAGGAGTCCTGTGAGTAGCCCTGAACTAATGACAGATGAGAGTTGGTGGATAAACACTCTAGCTTCCTCTCCCTTATGTGGGACACTCTGATGTGTGCTCCATACAGTTGCTAAGAACTCTCCAGCTGAAGTGAGCTCCTAGTTTTTCACTGTGGTGACCTGCTCATGATGTCCCCTGCATGCGCAGCCTTCCCTGCTTTGTCTTACTTTCCCACTCCTTTCTTGGTACTGTCTGACATCACTTCCCAAATAAAACACTTCCATGGCAATTCTTGTCTCAGGGTCTGCTTTTGGGAGACTCCAAACTAAGATAATGAAGGAACTAGAATTTAAGCCAAAGTTTCCATGAGCATTATAGAATCCAAGTTAATCTAATGCAATCAGGTTCAGTTTGAGGGCTCTGTATGGAGCTTGAGTAAGTCTCTGAGGGTCTAAATAGTTCAAAGTCATCTCTGTCTTCAAGAGACCCACCAGTTTGGTGAGGAGATAAGCTGCCCGTGTAAAACACTTGAATAAATATATTTTAGAATTCTGATGTTGGCAGGGAAGGGGCCCTGCTATGGGGGTATCTGGGTATAAGTGGCTGGAATCACCAATTTTATGGCTCCTGAGAGTCCAGAGACTTCCTGCCAATTTCTTCAAATTCCCAACAACAGACTGGGCACAAAGCCCATAGTCACAGAAATCTTATCACACACAACATTTTGATAGTTTGGCAGTTTTAGGGAAGGTGTGGAAAACTATGGAAGTGACCAGGTCTCTCACCTCACAACCACGTCCCACGCTGCTGAAGCCATACCTTCTGGAGCTCTACCTCCCTCCAGAGGACTCTTCTTATTGGGTGCTGCCACCAGGCCGTCGGCCCAAGCTCGGTTCTGATTGTTTCTTTCCTGCTGGAAAGCTTGCTGGGCTGGCCAGCCTTCTCCAGAGCTCTTTGGAAATTGGAGTAAATAGATATTGGCCATTCTTAAAAACTGAAGTCTAGATTGATCTTAAAGTTATCTTTGATTCCCCTCTTTCTCTAATCCTCCAAGTCCAGCATGGTGGCAAAACTTATTGGCTCAACTTTCATGACATTTCCAACATCTGAGCAGCTCTTACTTTCTCCACTGCCACCACCCTGGCTTGAACTACTGTCTTCTCTGGTCTTGATGAGTGCAATTGCTTTTCCCACAGGTCTCACTATTGCCAACCTCATTTTCCATACTAGAAGCAGATTTAGCTTTCTAAAAGTGTAGGTCACATCCGTATGTAAATTCTCCTTTGCTCAAAAGCTACTGAAGGCTCCTTATCTCATTCAGAGTAAAATATGGAGCCTTTCCATGATGAACAAGGCAGGCGTTCATCACCACTCTGACCTGAGCTTCTACTGTTCTTCTCTTTGCTCACTCTGATCCAGCCACACTCCCCTCTTGCTGTTTTCTGAACCTGCCAAGAAAGGTCACACCTCAGGACCTTTGGACTTGTTATTCCCTCTGCCTGGAATGTTTTCCCTCAGATTTCAGCCTGACTCATTCCTCATTTATTTGGGATCCTTACTCGGAGTGATTTTCTTTGACCATTCATATAAAATAGCATCCCTTTCTAGCAGTCTTTAGTGCCTTATTCACCCACTTGATATATTAAATATATATACACTGAAAATATTTGGTTTATTGATCGTTTTCCCCTAACAGTATATCAACTTCTTAAGATCGAGGGATTTGTTGTTTTTGTTGGGTACTGTAACCCCGGTGCACATAGGATACACGTAGAATATTTGTTGAATAAGTGAATGAATTTCTTTTTTTTCCAAATAAGAACTTTTTATTTTTTTTATTATTTTTTTAATATGAAATTTATTGTCCAATTGGTTTCCATACAACACCCAGTGCTCATCCCAACAGGCGCCCTCCTCAATGCCCATCACCCACCCTCCCCTCCCTCCCACCCCCATCAACCCTCAGATTGTTCTCAGTTTTTAAGAGTCTCTTATGGTTTGTCTCCCTCCCTCTCTAACTTTTTTTTTTTCCCCTTCCCCTTCCCCATGGTCTTCTGTTAAGTTTCTCAGGATCCACATAAGAGTGAAACCATATGGTATCTGTCTTTCTCTGTATGGCTTATTTCACTTAGCATAACACTCTCCAGTTCCATCCACGTTGATGAATGAATTTCAAACTCGAGAAAATGTGGGGCTCCCAGGGCTGCTCCTGAGCCTTGATCTACAGAAATAACACAATGATATAATGAGAATTAGGATGGCAAGATTTATTGCCCGGTATGGGAGCACAAGTGAGACCATGCATCGTTAGTATTTAAATTAATCCGTAGTCCTTACCTACTCAGATTAATGGTAATCCAGTATTTTTCTTTGGGCCGAATTACACCTGAGCCACCAGGGATTTTCACAGTCCAGTGGAGCCCATCCTGCTTCCAGAATCCCTACAGGTAGAACTGAGGAGTCTGATTAGTCCCTGGCAGATTCCCTTTCCCTGATGCCTTCCACAATTCACTCTTCCTTCAGCAAGACTTTATTAGAAACGCGGATGAAGGGAGAAGGCCATGACTCATATTTGTGGAAGATGGTCGTCATGTTTCAGCTCTGCTTTCCTTTCAAGTGTCAGATGTGGGCCTCCAGCACCTTAGTTCCAGGGGAGGACATCAGGCGATGTCTACTGCTGGAATCAGTGCTGCAGGCACACTGGCATGGCTGCAGTGGGGAGGTGGAAATTAGCTGTGACGTGTGGGCTTGGAGAAGCGTAGGCTGGACCTCTTGTTTCCCGCCTTCTTGATCAGGCAGCAGGTTGGTCAAAGCAGTTAAGGCAGATGGCTGTTGAACTTATTTATAAATGTCCGTAGGAGCAGAAGCTTCCTTGCAAGGACACTTTCTTCTCAGCCCGTGGGCTGCTGTCTCAGTTCCAGGACCTCTGGGCTTATCTCCTATGGAGACGTCACACACATGACCGACGTGTCACTTCCCCCTCCTTCCGTGACTGTGTTCCCTGTCGCAGCGGGAACGCTTGCTCTGCTGGGCTGCACTGACCTTCGGATCCTCACGACCCCTCCCAGGGTCCAGCCGCTCGATGGTTAGCGTGAGGTTTCAAGATGTGCATTTTCATTCCAGCGATCAATTGTACGATCAGCTTTATGTTCCGGAGTTTGACCAGGCTGATTGCCAGGATGGTGGCCTTTGAAGGGATTTTTAAGGTATTTCAAAACACTGGATATGATTTTACCTTACGTTAGAGACCAGCCTCCGCGGATGTGACCCTGCTGTGTGTGTGGCAGATTTATAAGACATTTGCCAGCAACTCACTTATCAGGGAAAATGTGGGGTGTCTTTAGTTTCTCGGCTGTTTTCTTATCCGAACCCCCACCCACTCAGTATTGGTCGAAGGGAGTTGGTCTCCCCACCCCCGGTTTTATTTTTAATTAAAAAAATTTTTTTAATGTTTATTTATTTTTGAGAGAGAGATAGAGAGACAGAGCATGAGTGGGGAGGCGGCAGAGGGAGAGGGAGGCACAGAATCCAAAGCAGGCTCCAGGCTCTGAGCAGTCAGCACAGAGCCCGACGCGGGGCTTGAACCCACAAACCATGAGATCGTGATCTGAGTTGGAGTTGGACGCTCAACCAACTGAGCCACCCAGGCACCCCTACTCTTTTTCTTTTTAAAGGTTTATTTATTTTTGAGAGAGAGAGAGAGAGCATGAGCAAGGAGGGGCAGAGAGAGAGGGAGACAGAGGATCCCAAGCAGGCTCCATGTTGACAGCAGCAAGCCCGATCCAGGGCTCGTATTCAGGAACCATGAGATCATGACCTGGGCCAAAGTTGGACGCTTAACTGACTGAGCCACTCAGGTGCCCCTCCCCACCCCCAGTTTTAGAACTTACTATGCTACAATATCTTATTCAGTTCCCTTTAACTAATGCCTGGGATCTTCGGGATACAATTGCTTTCACCCTCAGCTACCCTGCCTCTTCTTCCTTACATGGATTGGGGTGTATGGGCAAAGGCTCATTTGCCTTTGTAATACTGGGGAAGACAAGGATTCTGAGGTCTTTCTGAGGCCCTCTGGCTCCTCTGTCCTTGTTCTGGTTGTCATTTACCCTTTAGATCTCTCCAAGTAGCCCCAATGTCTATCACCTTCCAGATTCTTCTATAGGAAGCAGCAAATGCTCCTCTTAATCTATCTGGAGAATACATCTCCCATTTTTCCAACAGCAAGCTTCCTGACACCACCCTCTTCCAGGAGCACCCTCCTTCCCTGCTATTTTGAGTCCCAGCCCCGGGTAAGGAGCCAACGGCACACCATCTGAGAGTGGGAGCTCGGGAATCAGGCAGCAGCCCCCAGCGTGAATCCCAGCCCTATCACCTGTGAGCCATGTGGCCTTGGGCAAGTCCCTTTTGCCTCTCTGGGCTTCAGTTTCCTCATCGGTAAAGTGCTGATAATACTATCTGCCTCTCAGGAGCATGAGGATTTAAATGACACTGAGTGTGCCACACGTTTGCTGAATGAATGAGCTAGTGTACAAAATGAATGAACGAACACTTGGGGGTGTTATGATGTTAAGGTGAACACTCTGGCCAGACTACCTGGCCTCTCCTCTCTTACTACTTTTGAGTAAAAACTCCTCTTTGTCTAATTGCTTTTCTCTTTGCTGTAAGTTGGTTTACCTTCATAGCAGATGGTGAGCTCTCCAAGGGTAAGGACTAGATCTCCTCCTGTCTCTCCCTCAGCTTGGCAGGTGCTCAGTAAATGGTCACTAGCCCTTGTGTCCTATTTGGCCAAAATGACTTCTGAAGGCTGGCATGGAGAGGCCAGGCCTGAGATGAGCCCTTGGAAGTATCAGCTTCTGCCCTCCCCAGCCACCTGGAAAGCTCGCTCTTACGTCCTTGATATGGAAGCAGCTCAGAGGAGTTGAGACATTAACCTACATGTGGGGTGAAGATAGGAGAGCCCAGGTACTGGGCTTAAGAACCAAACACACCGGGCCAGGAGAGAAACACCAGGGCAAAAGAAGTAGATGAAAACTCAATATCTGGTTTGTTTTAGTGGTCAAATGATGAGCAAGTTGTGGGCAAGACCGTGATCTTGATTTACGGGCAACCGATGGTTACCAGAGGGGGGGGGGGCGGTGAGGGTTGGGCAAAGTGGATGAAGAACAATGGGAGATAGGGGCTTCCAGTTATGGAATGAATAAGTTATGGGAATAAAAGACACAGCACAAGGAATAGAGTCAACGATATCGTAATAGCAATGTATTGGGATAGACGGTAGGTACGTTTGTGATGAACATAGCACAGTGTATAAACTTGTTGAATCACTATGTTGTATACCTGTACGTTAGTGAATGTAACATTGTGTGTCAACTATACTCAAATACAAAAATAAATATGGGTGGGACAGCAACTCCTGACTTTAGGGACAGTTAAGTCTCTACCCGATCACACACGAAGTGCCTTGGGGAGAAGTTACGAATGTTTTAACAAATTCCGTTCATCTTCAGGCACATAGCTCAGATCTCAGACTGTGATGGACCACAATGCTTCCTTCTTTAAAGTGTAAGAAAAGCATGTGTGACAATATTGGGCATTCCACATCCATGGGCCCTTCTAAGGGAAATTGGATCACCCTTGGTGATAAGGAAGGGGCCCCAGGGTAGATAATACCCAGGCTGGCCATAAGAGAGCCTGGCATGAACATTCTGCTTCCTGGAGTAAAGCCAATCATCAGGCAATCAGACAATCCCTTTATGGAATTTTATCTGGAAGTTATAGAAAGAACCAGCCAATATGTATCCAGGGGGAAAGTAAGAAGATAGGCCAGTGGCTGAGTCACATTCATGGTAGAAACAGGAGTGATGACCAGGGAACTCTTCAGGTTGAGGGAAGAACCACACAACTCAGCCCGTGGAGCTGCCTTGATGCTTCTTGGTGCCCTTGAATGGAGTTACCTGGGTGGGTCTCTGTTCGTTTGCTGTGGTTAAAAGACCATGCTTTGCAGATAGAATTTATCAAAATGAAAGCCCTAGCCAAATCAAGCAGTAATTCAGCACATGCTGAAGCCCGTGCCTCTCAGACTTTAACCTGCTCATGGGTCACCTGGGGATCTTGTTAAAATGCACATCCCCAGGGCACCTGGCTGGCTCAGTTGGTTGAGTGTCTGACTTCAGCTCAGGTCATGATCTCGTGGTTCATGAGTTCAAGCTCTGTATTGGGCTCTGTGCTGGCAGCTCAGAGCCTGGAGCCTGCTTCAGGTTCTGTGTCTCCTTCTCGGTCTCTGCCCCTCCCCTGCTCACACTCTGTCTCTGTCTCGCTCTCAAAAATAAATAATAAACATAAAAAAAAAAATTTTTTTTTTAAATGCACATCCCCATTCAGTAAGTTGGGGCGGGGCCTGAGATCCTGACTCGCTAAAAGCTGTCAGTTGAGGTTGATGCTGCTGGTTGGGGAAATCAAAGTTTGGGGAGCAAGGACTTAAACACTATATACACACGCACACACAGACACACACACATGTGCGTACACACACCAAGTGTGTGTACCAAGTACAAATTTTTTCCGCCCATCGATCTCCAAGTACAAAATTTTACGTAGAAGTTTTTTGAGACCCCACAGATAACCACCAGGTGGTTGGGTAAACCTGTCAGTTTTCACTTTAGCTCCACTATAGAGCTGAAGACAAAACTAATGACTTAAAACAACTACTTTTAATTTATTTTTGGGTTGGGAATCCAAGATATGTTAACAATTAATAATAAAAGTTTTTAAACTTAGCATAGATTTCTTTTGTGTTTCCGAGCAAGAAAATTCAGTTTTTAAAAAAATGTAAGAGTTTATTTAGCCTCCTCAAATTGTGCCTTTAAATGACTCCCTGGAGAAGGCTCATAGAACAGTAGGGAAGAAATGGATTATTCAATAAATGGTACTGGGACAATAGCTTTACAACTTCGGGGAAAAAATCAATTTAGAGTCTCATCTTACTGTACAGCAAAATAAATTTCAATGGATTAAAGAACCAACTATAATATAAAAAAGACTATAAAAGCATGAGGAAATCTCTAGATGGGGAATACTTAATAAGGTTTAAAAAGTTGGAAGAAATCATAAAAGTTACAAATTTTATTAGATAACATTAAAAATTTCTGTCGGTAGTCCATCCTGCTCCCACCCCATCATAATTAAACAGAAATCAAAATAGTAACAGAAAAGTATACATATTACCAATATCAAGAGAGAGGGCAGTTCAATTAACTCTGTGCGTTTGTTGAAACTCATAGAACTATACCCTCCCCCACCCTGAGAAAACTTTCCTCTCTGTAAATCAAACACAAATTGCAGAAGAGATATAAAAGAAAAAAATAGTTGCTGAAAACATACAAACATTAAAGTACTGGCAATACACACACCAAACCAAAGGTTGATGTTCTTTTTAAAAAAAAATTTTTTTAATGTTTTTATCTATTTTTGAAGGAGAGAGAGAGAGAGACAGAGCGTGAGTGGGGGAGGAGCAGAGAGAGAGGGAGACACAGAATCAGAAGCAGGCTCCAGGCTCTAAGCTGTCAGCACAGAGCCTGATGTGAGGCTCGAACCCACAAACTGTGAGATCATGACCCGAGCCAAAGCCGGACGCTCAACCGACTGAGCCACCCAGGCGCCCCTCTTTTTTTTAATTAAGAAGCTTTTTTAAACATATTATTTATTTTTGAGAGACAGAGCATGAGCGAGAGAAGGGCAGAGAGAGACAGACAGACAGACAGAATCTGAAGCAGGTTCTGGGCTCTGAGCTGTCAGCACAGAGCCCGATGTGGGGCTTGAACCCACAAACCGCGATATCATGACCTGAGCCAAAGTCGGATGCTTAACTGACTGAGCCACCCAGGTGCCCCCAAAGGTTGATGTTCTTAATATGTAAAAATAATTTTGAATTTGGTAAGCATAGTTTTAATATCTCAACAGATACATGAAGAAGCAGACAAGTCGTAAGAGAGGAAATTTAAATTACTAAAATAATAAAAGGTAAATTCACTCATCATTGATATTTTAATGTCCCACACATCAAATTAGTCCAAAGTAAAGGAAAAACAGGAATACCTGATGTGGGCAAGAGTGTACTGTGTAGGCTGAGGAGTGACCTCCAAAGATGTCCATGCCCGAATCTCTGGAAGCCTTGAATGTTATTTAAAAAAAATTTTTTTTTTCAACGTTTATTTATTTTTGGGACAGAGAGAGACAGAGCATGAACGGGGGAGGGGCAGAGAGAGAGGGAGACACAGAATCGGAAACAGGCTCCAGGCTCTGAGCCATCAGCCCAGAGCCCGACGCGGGGCTCGAACTCACGGACCGCGAGATCGTGACCTGGCTGAAGTCGGACGCTTAACCGACTGCGCCACCCAGGCGCCCCTTTGAATGTTATTTTATAGAGCAAAAGGGATGTTGCAAATGTCATTAAACTAAGGAGTTTGAAATTATCTTGGATTATCTAGGTGGGAATTGAGGGTAATCACAAGTATCTTTATAAGATGGGAGCAGAAAGAGTTGTCTGTGGAAGAGAAGTGGGAGATGTGATAATAGGGGCAAGGGACTGTGATTCAAGGAAGGGGTCACAAGCCATGGACTCTAAGTGGCCTCATAAAGCTGGAAAAAGCAATGAAGCGGGTTTTTCCTTAGAGCTTCCAGCCCCGCTGACACCTCGACTTGATTCCGTTGAAACTGATTTTGGACTTCTGGCCTCCAGAACCAAAAGGGAACACATTTGTGTTTCTCTCAGCCCCTGAGTGTGTGGTAATTTGTTACAGCAGCAACGGGAAGCTACTGGAAGCTAATGCCGGCAGTAAAACAGCTTTTCGCATACATTGTAAACAGGAATGTCAACAGTGCGACCTCTTTGGCGACATTTTCACAACACGTGGGGAAAGCTGTAAAAATTTTATATCTAATGATGTAGTCATTCCATGTCTGGGAATCGATGTCAAGGAGACCATTTGGTAAAAGGCTCTTGCTTGAAATGATCGTAATCTTTATAGTAGCAGCAAACTGGAAACAAAGTAAATGTTCAAGGGAAAGGGAGACTGAATGAACTACAGGCTGTCTGAGGACAGATTATCATTAAACTCTAAGATCTTTATAAAGATTTTGTAAATATGGGGCATGTTATATTGCATAAATGTTGCATAAGAGTAAAAGACAAAACATAAAGTTATAGATGCACCATGACCTCAACTGCGTAAAAATACATAAAAGTAAGACTGAAAGGATAGAGACCAAAATATTTTCTGGGTGTGGATGATTATTTTTATTCATCTGGCTATTCTATGTATTTTTTTTAAAAGTTTATTTACTTATAATGAGGGAGAGAGAGGGAGCGTGTGTGCACACATGCAGGTGAGCTGGGGAGGGGCAGAGAGAGAGGGGGAGAGCGCCCCGAGCAGGCTCCACACTGTCAGTGTGGACCCCAATGTAGGGCTTGGTCCCACAAACCAGGAGATCATGACCTGAGCCAAAATCAAGAGTTGGACGCTTAACCAACAGAGCTACCCGTGGGCCCAGAATGTTCTATCTTTTTATATTTTCTATAATGAGTGGGCATTAGTTCCACAGTGAAATAATTAGGATCACTAAGTGATCCCTTTGGAAATGAGGGCAAGAGCCCTGGATCTTGAGGTTGGTGTCATGGCCAAACCTTGAAGGAATTGGGAGATCTGAAGAGATTGTTTAGGGACAAGGCAGAAAGGAAGAGAGGAGGGGTGACGGGGTGGGGCGGGGGGGAGTTTGACTTTGATCTGAGAGAGATCGGGGGAGAGCTATGGCAACTGGTTAACAAATTGGGGGATTTGGAATCATTAAATATAAAATCCCTTAGATATAAAATTGTTGTAGCTTTTCCTACATACTGTGAAAATATTACAAAAGAGTTTGCACTATTGACATTTCTGTTTGCAATTTATGCAGACGCCTGTTTTACTGCAAAATTAGGTCTTAACGTGCTTCACAAACTAAATCTTCTCAGAAAAAGGACTAGAGCAGTCATAGTTGGTTGTCTACCCAATATCCACTCCCTCTTCCATTCTCGGGCAGAACCCCAACATTGTGCTGGGAGCCTGCCCCCTACCCCCACTCCCCCAATCCATGCAGGTAAAGAAAGCACATCTCAGCCCAGCCGAGGACGGAAGGAGGTGGGACAGTCCTGACTAGTCGAAGCCACTTATGGAAAGCCCATCCCACCTCTCTCAATATATATTTCCAGAGGCCGTATTTAAACTCCTGTCGTCACAGAACTTAGAATAATGCCCCGAACTCAACAAATGCTCAATAAACGTTGATGAATGAAACAATCAGCACTTGGCATTCCCCTCACCATTGTTATTGGTCCAGGAACGGACACATGACCTAGCTGGGTCAAATGAGGCTGAAGAGAAGGACTTTTAAGGTTAAATGAAAGGCTCATTGTGTTCTCCACTATTCTGAACAAAGCAACGCACTGCCCGTTTCTGCTGGGCACCATTTTGCCACCTTGAGAAGGGAACCCGAGAACTAGCTCCCCTCAGAGGAGGGCGGAGCTCAGAGAATCTCTAAGAAACGGAGCCAGAGCTTACCCTACCTCTGAACTTCCAGTTCTGTGAGTTAATGCTTTTTGTTTAAGATCTTTTGTGTTGGCATTTATAATGTGGAGTACAAGAGTCCAAGGAGTTTTGATGGAAAACTTCAAAATATTTAGAATCTCTAGAATTCCAGTTCCTGAGGGCTTACCCAGGGTCAGATGCCCTGGAAAAGTTATGCAAGTGGTTCATAACCAGATACAGATTTTCATCCAGTGAAGGAGCTAGCTGTTCATGAGATTGACAGGATGGGAGAGACAGTTATCGTTTTGGGCTTAGAAAGGGTAAATGAGCGGCAGTGTTACAGGGGTAAATATATGCCTAGTAGAAAGCTATTGTCTTGGGTTAGGGGGTGCCTCAATCAGGATGGGATACCTATGTTGCAATAGCAAACAACTCCACAAAAAGGCTTATTTATTGCTATGCCACCTGTCCATTATGGGTTGTGGGGGAGGAGCTCTGCTCCTGGTAGCTGTCAGGGACCCAGGTTGATGGAGCAGCCACAATCTCAAATGTTGCTGGTCTTCTGGAGGAAAAGAAAGACCTCTGGAGTGTTTCATGTAGGTAATTAAATGCTCCAATTAGCAAGTGGCAAGTAAAGCCAGTTTCGTGGGCATGTAAGCTGTGTACAGGGCCCCCCAGGCTCAGAAGGGCTCCGTGCTTGGTTTAATGCTCTGCTGTCGCCATCTTGAAAACCTTAAGAATTTAAAAACCAGGGACCCACACTTTTATTTTGCACTGGGTCCTATAAATTATGTAGCCAGCCCTGGTGATATGTGTCACTTATATTTATACCTTATTGGCCAGAACTGATCACATGTCCCACCTGGACCACAAGAGGGCAGAGAAGTGCAATTCTATTTTGAGCCAGAGCGAGGGAAGAACCAGAACATTGAATGAATAACATACAAGAGGACTCCAGAGTACCTGCCCTAAGTCTTTTGTTTTGTGGAGCTGAGGGAAACTTTCTCCCATTATGCAGAGCTCTGGGTTACTAGAAGAACTTATTTGCATAAGGGTCTCAGGATCTTTCATGAGAAAAAGGACAAAGATTTCCATGTCTGTTCCTGGAGATGCCAAGTTATGGAAACCTGTTGGGGTGGACCAAGCCCAGGGACTGGGAGGAGCCATGAGGTTCTAGAAGTGGAGTTCACTAAGCTGAGGATGAGGCTTGGTATGAAGACCAAGGGGTTGGTGAGGGAGAACCTGCTCTGTCCAACGTGTGTGGAGGTGGGAGTCTTCTATCATAGCAGTCATCTCTGGGATCTGGTGAGTGAGCATGGGCTGCAAACTAATATGGTTGCAGCCTTGGATCCCAAACATGAGGCCCTCCGTGCATCTGGGCCAGGGAAGTCCATCAGCCGTGGACAAGGATGCAAAGGACCTGTCTTGGACACTGACAAAAAATAAGAAGTTACAGCCCCAGAAGTTGGCGAGACTCCAGTTCTCTCTCCTGTTGGCATTTGGAAGCAAGAGTGAACCCTCTTCAAACTGATTCAGGCTCCAAGTTCCTTAGAAAATTTGCAAGGAGGAGTCTGCTTGACACAGAGATGTTGGACTTCTACTAATAGGTCTTGAATGATTAATTAAGACAATATGAAAGAAGGTGTTCTATATCCTATCCTGAATTGGAGAAGCAGCTCATGTAGTTACTTTGCAGCTTAGCCAGAACTATGCTCATGTAAAGCTATCTGAGAGAGCTCTCTCAACTTGGAAGGGACATCTCTCCCAGTGCTTAGGGGCAGCCAAGCTGAATACCTGTGGGACCACAGAACAAGTTTAGTGAACTCTTCTGTGGACCAGTTATTGTGGGGGGTACAGGTTCCTGAGACCTGGGCTGAGCCAGAGAGTGGAAGGTGGGAGAAGTTGTGTTCCAGAAGACTTGCTTGGATTCATGGCGTACCCATAGCCATGTGAGAGAGACCCATGGGGCCACTTGTACTCTTCACTTGTTCTCCTCAAGGTCAGGGCTCTTTTGACTTTTTACAGGGAGTCTCCTAGAAGACAGGCATGGTGAGGAGAAAAGGATCCAGTGCAGTGAGCTTGACGAAATGAGCATTTCACCTGCACTGGATGCTGTTGGTGCCCTGTCCAGATTCCCTTTGCCAGGAGGGGGTATGGTTTCTCCATTGCTGTGGAGTGGTTGTGTTGGCTGCTGAAGGCTCACAAGGGGCTCTTTCTCCCTAGAATTTCCCTCAGCTGAGTGGGAACTATCTCCTCTTGGAGGTTACATGTCCCCTGCTGGGGAAGGGCAGCTTTTAGCCAACAATTGACATGATACAAAAGACTGGCCCTCTTGCCTCAAAGTATGTCTACTCTGTGGTGCCATTCATGCCCAGAGCTCTATGCTAGACTCCAGCTGAGAGCACATCCTTGCTCAGCTCTGTCCTCTGCCCCATTTGCTTTTCTCATTCCCATTCTCCTGAGGTCCCTCCTCCGCTAGATTATGTGCACCCAATCTCCATCTCAGATGCTGCTCCCAGGAGAGCACATTTGTTCTCCTCGTGAACTTGGAGAAGTGTTTGGTGAAGAAAGAACAAAGGTTCCTGGGCAATGGATGGGGGAGGCGGAGGAGGGAGGCACAGTTCTCTTTCTTCACGGATGGAAATAAGCTTCCCAAAGACTGGGGGTGAAAGTCACTGAGAAAGGTCTTTGTGCAAGTCCCAGGGGATTGCAGAGAACCACTCAGGATTTGAGGGGCCAAGTTCAGCTCTCAAAGAAGGCACGTGGGCTAGGCTGTGATCTGGGACTACATCCTAGTACTAGTCAGCACGGTTTGGGAATACACCTAGTCACAGACTTTAGTTTTTCTTCCCTTCTCTTTGTCTCCCCTCGCTCATGCTCTCTCTTCCCCAATTCACTCCTCACCTCTAGAACTTTCCATCCATTTTGGGTAAGGCAGGGTTTCCATGAAGGGACAAGTCACTGAGAATATTCTTGCTTAGTGAAACTGCATTGGTCACTGACTTTGACCTGTGGCCTCTCACCCTGACGCAGCTACATGAAGCACTAAGCACAGCTGTGCCTGCAGAAGCTCACTTTGGACCAGAAGTCAGTTCCTTGTGATTTTTCCCACTCCGCATTCCTGTCCCTCTGTTCTTAGTCTGTCTTTCCCTGAATCTCCTGGTCCAGTCTTTTGGATTTCCAGAATTCCGGTTCCTCTTTACAGGGATCCAGATTACCAGACTGGTTGTACCCATATTTCTTTTCTGCTTAAAATCTTTCACTGATGTCCCACACCCTCGAAGGTCTTCTGCATGGCTTGCGACCCTTGCTGGGTCCACCTTTCCTCACCTGTGGGGCCAGTCCCCCAACCCTGTGCACCCCCTGCCTTGGCCCTGCATCTCACACAGCTGTTTCTCAAATGACTGCTTGTCCATCTGTGCCCGTGCGTCCGCTGCTCCTTCCCCTTAGATTGCCTCTCTCCCTAATTGACCTTCCAGGAGTCACGTTTTTTCCTCTCTGCACTTTTTCTTGCCATCCTGGAAGCACCTGTCTACCCCCTTGCCTCGAGTCCTTTCCTGCCTCTCTTCCCCCACATCTTTTGGTACTGACTTTTAACTGGTAACAGCACCATTGTATTGCACTTTTAGGCTACACAGTTGGACTATAAGCTTTTTGGGGACAGGGCTATGTCCAACACCTCCTTGAAGCTCAGGTGTGCCGCACAGCTGTGCGGGCCCAGAGCACCTGGGGGGGATAGAGTGCCTTGGGCTCACCATCCATGTCGACTTCCTTCTAGTGCCCTTTTTATATGGAGGGGCTGGAAAATCAAAACCCACATTGGCCAGACTCCCCGGAAGCTAGGGTTCTGAACGAGATTGAAACAGAGGCCAACTTTCTGCCGCTTCCATTGGTTGTTCTGGCTAGCAGGCTTTGGCCCCTGAGATGCTGGGGTTTTCTGCAGCGCGTTCCAGTGTCTGGTCGCTAACTTCATGGGTGTTGAGGGTCAGGGATCGGGGCATCCATGTGTTTTTTCTTGTGGAGGTCTGCAGAGTATGCCCTTACTCTAGAACAAGCACTGCACCGGGGACCTGTGATGCCCCGTGCCAGTGAGGTGTTGTGGTCCCTATGTGTGTGGCATCAGAAACAGCTCCTCTGCTGAGCTAGTTCAGCTGTGTGGTTTCAGCCTCCCGAAAGTTTTCTAAATCCCTAGTGTTTTGCATTAAATCTACTTTTGCTTAGTACAGTTCAAGTAGTTTTCAGTTTCTGCAACTGCCTCCTGGCTAATAGAGTATGTTTGCAGAATATTGAAAGACCAAGTGGTTCTCATTTAATTCATTTCGCCTATGAGGACACTGAGGTCCAGAAAGAATATCAAACCAGCCAATGGTAGAGCCAGGACTGGAACCAGGACCCTTGTCTCCTAGTCTAGTGATCTTTCCCCTGCATCGAAGTGGCATTTCTGCCTTCACTGCCTCCCCCTCCCCTGCCTTGTGCTCTGGAATGAATCTCTCTCTTCAACAGGTGGGATAGAGAGGGATTGGACCATTGCTTTTAATATTTGTGTAGTATATAGATATATTCGTGTTCATATTCAATATAAGTAATAATAAACGATATTGACTGCTTTCTCTTCCCTTCCCCACGTCATTTCCCCACCCTGTCCCCCAAACACTATTTTCCAGAATAATTTTCCTTGCCTTGGGGTTTGCATCTAGGGAGATCCAAGTAAGAGAGGAATTCTTCCCTGTCAGTAAGATGGCAAGTCTCAGGAAAGGCTATGGGCCCTGGAGAAGGTAGTTTGGGGAGCAGATCGGCAAGAGATTTAGAGTCGGAAGGCCCTTGTCAGAGCCCACGACACTCGTTCCTGGACGTGGGCCACATGTGGACCCCAGGTGCCTTGCAGGTGGCGTCCTTCCATGCTGCTGCCAATCGAGATCCTTGCTTTTGACCCCAAGGTAGTCTCCAAAGAGTAGATTAGTTTCGGTAAGGTCTCTAATGTCAAGTAAGAGGCTCTCAGTCACATCCCCTGAAAGAAAAGAAATGTCTGGTCCTTTGGTCAAGCTGCAAATCGTTCAGAAAATGGAATAATTACCTTGAGTCTACTGTTTGAGTCTACCAACTTGTCAGATACAAGGTTTGCTTCAAAGAGTCTGGCCTGCATTCGGCCAGTCCTAAAAACCTCCTGAAAACTAGCATAGTGCATATGGTCTCTCTGTCTTCACAGAACAATAATGTGTGGGGTGGGGACCCCAGGGGACACAGAAGGATGATAGTGGCACACAGCCTGGACCTCCTTCAGCACGCAGCCCGAGGCAGTAAAAAAACAAAGATCTCCAGAGAAATGATAAGGAGTTTTAAAAATAAAAGCCAATAGGGCAGCCTGCAGCGTCCCACTCGCTGGCACCTCTTTTTTCCCAACTCTGGCTCTCAGCACATGACTGGACCCAAGGCTCGGTCCCCAGGGCTCTGCCTCCTCGGCCACCTTGGGCCCAAGGGCTCTGCCCCAAGGTCCAGCCTGGCCAAGAGTGGTCAGCAGAGCAGAGAGAATCATAATGACCCACATGCTCAGAGATAAGGCCACAGCTTGTTGATTTAGGGGCTTGGTTATTCTCTAAATAAACTTTCCTTCTTCAAAAATTTGTCTTTCAACTGGAGCTGAGTGTTTCCTTCTTACTTTCCCAGGGGAGAAGCTTGTGTTTTGCTTTTCATAAATTTTTCTAGAAACTGTTCCCACACTCGCACCCACCAGATACCAAGCCCCTCTGACCCTTCTCAGATTGACCACGAAGGGTGGATGCTGGGGCTGTGGTGGAAGTCACACATTCTCTTGGAGTCCCCTGGGGTTCAGTGGGGGTGAGGGAGGGAGGGATTTCTGCTCTGAGTGCAGGAGACCTGGAAGACTGAGGATGAGCAATGCTCTGGGGCTGCGTAAGAAGAAGCAATACAACCCCAAGAGGGACAGTTACCCTGTCTCCATTTCAAAGATGAGGAAACTGAGTCTCAGTGTGTGTGTGTGTGTGTGTGTGTGTGTGTGTGTCTGATGACTCAACCAAGACTGTGGTACAACAAAGAGAGAAATGTAAAGTCCAGTCCAAGGACTCGGTCCCATGCTTCTCTGCCTCTCTGACTGACCATGCAAGTTTGTTATTGTATCAGTTAGCTATTGGCACGTAACAAGCCACCCCCAAATGTAGTGTATTAAAATAACACCATGTACTTAGTTCATGATCTCTGTGAGTCAGTAGTTTTGGCTGGCCAGTTCTGTTGATCTTGCTTAACTTACTTGTGAGTCTGCAGTCAGCTGAGGTTTGGTGGCCTCCCTCACGTGACTGGTGATTGGCTGGCTGTTGGCTGGCATGATGGGGTAACTGAACTATGTGGTCTCTCTTCCCGGGCTTGCTCATAGGATGGTGGCTGTAAGTTTCCTGAGAGCAGCAAGAGAAGCAATCCTCCCCCCCCCCCCCCCCACACACACACACAGCTCTCTTCAAGTCCCTGCTGGCATCACCTTTGTCTTATTATTTAGAGGAAATCACCTGGCCAAGCTCAGGTACAAGCTGTGGAGGGAGACTTCGCCTCTTGAGGGAAGGAGCAGCAAAGTCACTTTGTAAAGGGTGGAGGCACAGGGAGGGGAAAAACTTCTGTTCATATATGCAACTGACCGTGGTTACAAATAGCGCAGGGGAGGGAATAGAGTCCGAGTGTAACCCCCAGTTCGGTGCCCAGGGTCCCGTTACTGCCCTCTGCTGCTGATCATGTCATGTCTTGGGTTAACCAATCTGCTCATTCACCTTCAGTCATTGGCAGAGAGCAAAGAACCTTGCGTGGTTGGGAGATGGGACGTGGGAGAGATAAGTTTTGGTGTGTGGGAAAAGATGGGAAGGAAAGAAGAAGAGACCAGGACTGCCTGGGGGTCCAGCAGAGCTGCTATGGGGAGGGTGTAAGTGGTGGGAAGAGAGCTGAGAATGTTCCACGATTCGTATTCTGCCACAGACACTCGTCCTGGACACCGCTGTCAACAGAACTTCCACCCTCTTTGATTCCCTCTCAACTAGTTCCCAGGACCCTCCAGTTGTGGAGGACCCCACTGACCGCACCTTTCAGCTTATTTTTTTAAATCATTGTTGGGGCGCCTGGGTGGCGCAGTCGGTTGAGCGTCCGACTTCAGCCAGGTCACGATCTCGCGGTCCGTGAGTTCGAGCCCCGCGTCGGGCTCTGGGCTGATGGCTCAGAGCCTGGAGCCTGTTTCTGATTCTGTGTCTCCCTCTCTCTCTGCCCCTCCCCCGTTCATGCTCTGTCTCTCTCTGTCCCAAAAATAAATAAACGTTGAAAAAAAAAAAAAATTAAAAAAAAAAAAAAATAAATAAATCATTGAGCCATCACATACTAAATATACTACCCCTCTCAAGGGCATTGGAAATATAAGTAAATGTGGAGGGGTCAGGCCGTACAAAAAGAGTGAAACCCTTTGGAATGATGGAAAATTAGACAACATGGGTGGCCAGCGAGGACGTAGGGAATTTGGGGCAAGTAGGTTGGGGTGGGTGGCATTCTGTGAAACCTCCTGTATTACCAGAAGTTTTTCACTATATTTCTTGGTATACTAAATCTGGGAGATTAAGAGGATCTAAAACAGGGTCTTTAATCCAGAAGTGCATAGAACCTGGAATTCTGAACTTGGGAGTTGGAAGGAACCTTAGAGAACAACCGGGAGACCCCCTCCCCTTGATAGGGTGCTTTAGGCTAAGAGGAATGGGGTGGTAAAAGGACTTGGCAAAGGTACCATGAGAGTGTGTTTGCCAATATTGGCAATATTGAGCATTAGCAATATTGCACAGCCAATATTAGAATTGTGATCTTGTGACGCAATGTAACTGGCATTATTGAGTGTCGTGTGTGTGTGGACACGGCTGTACTCATGTCAACGATCTCACTAATTCCAACAACAACTCTGTAGTAGATATGATTGGTGCCCAGGACACAGGACCCTCCCCCAGTAGCTACATGCATTGGCTACTGAGGGCTTACCTCTGGAATCTTCTCTGGGAGAATGATGGGAGCCAATCTTCTCTTGGCTGATGGGAGCTGCCCTGTGGAAGAAGCCTGGGAGAGTATAACCACACCTGGTTATACTTACTGATATGGGGTGTAATGACTTTGGTCAATGACTTACTGATTTGGGGGTGTAACCGCTCAGCCTCCTCGTTTCTGGGAGGGACAACTCTGTGGTGCCATCTGTACTCCAGAGCTCCACATGGGGTCAGGCTTCTGAAGCTAGATTCCAGCTGAGACCACAGCCCAATTAAGCTCTGTCCCCTGCTCTACCCTGTGTCCCTTACTTTCTTTTGCCTGAGAACCCTTCTCTCCACCCAATAACCTTTGCACACCCGTATCCCTGTTTCAGGCTCTGCTTCTGGGAAACCTGACCCAAGATGAATCCTCCATAGTATTAGCTAGAAGTCACACAGCTTGTGAAAGATGTCATCAGAACTGGACCCCAGATCTTCTGACCTCCAAGTTTACACTCTCACCAGTTCAACCCTGCCCCTTCTCGCCATCTCTGGGTACTGGGCCTTGTGGGGGCTGAGTAATATGTCTAGTATTTGTTGCTTCTGAGCTCACCATATGGGAACCATTAAGTGTCTGTATTCTTACCGGGATCCTAGGTTCCTGCTAACCCTCATCCCTCTCTGGGGGCCCACAGGAGCAATGACTCAGGCCTCACTGGGTGGGAGTGTTCCCTGCAGAGTTGCTAGCAGGCCCTGTGACTGTAGGGGTCCAGGAGACTCATGGGAGTGAGGGCCACCAGAGATCAAGTTCCTAGGTAGAGGGCGTATGGATCCAGGTCTGGCCTATTGATGTCTACTCCCCCACCCAGAGTCTCTCCTGCCATCCTGGGTGTGAGCACAGCAGGAAAAGCTGGTTCTGAGCTCACAGCCTCCTAACACCTCATATGCTGAGTGGGTTGAAGGTTTCAGATGCTTTGTCCTGTTTTAATACTCATACCATTTTGCAGATGAGGAAACAGGCTCAGAGAGGGAAGGTGCCTTGGGTCAGGATTGCCTGCCTGGCAAATGGCTCAGCAGAGACTCAAGTATTGGGACTCCTGTGTGTAGCACAGATGTCATCTGCAGGAAATTTTCCAATCCCCACCGTGAGAGCCTTTATTCACGGTGGTCTTTTCCGGAGGGCCCTGCTGCCTTCACTCTGAAGGACTGGCTGATTGGGGCCAGCCTCTGCATATCCCGCAGAGAGACTGGGCTGCCCATTCCCCAGACATAACTTCCAGGCAGTGTGACCCTCTGACCTTGTTCGGTGCTGCAGAGCAGAGCTTTTCAGACTGTGCTGAAGGACCAGATTTTAAATCTCTCAATCTGCTGTGGACCAATGCTTTTGTAAACTACAATAAAAATGAATTACTAGAGAAGCGAAATGTTAAAGAAAAACGCACAAAACAAAGCCCCAGTTTTTGTTTAATTAGATTCAAGAGGCAAAATTAGGTGGTCAAGTTGCTACAAGCTTCCTAAATGCTTCTTCGATTTCTATGCTAACCTAGTCAGGGTGCAGAGTGCAGCTCTAGGGCTGGGTCTGCTTTGCGGACCATGCTTTGAGCAGTCCTGCTTTAGAGAACCCCTGCTTACTAGGGGTTCCTGACACCCTGTCACCTCCCTTACTTCCAGGCCACACTCAGGGTAAGCAGGACTTTGGAATTCTCTATTGAAATGTCCACATCCATAAAGGGTTAGTATCCAAAATCTATAAAGAACTTACCAAACTCAATATCCGAAATACAAATAATCCAGTGAAGAAATGGGCAGAAGACATGAATAGACATTTCTCCAAAGAAGACATCCAGATGGCCGACAGACACATGAAAAGATGCCCAATAGTGTTTATTATCAGGGAAATACAAATCAAAACCACAATGAGAGACCACCTCGCACTGGTTCGAGTGGCTAAAATCGACAACTTGGGCAACAGATGTTGGCGAGGATGTGGAGAAACGGGAACCCTCTTACACTGTTGGTGGGAATGCAAACTGGTGCAGCTGCTCTGGAAAACAGTATGGAGGTGCCTCAAAAAATTAAAAATAGAACTACCCTGCGACCCAGCAATTACACTACTAGCAATTTATCCAAAGGCTACAAAAATACTGATTCAAAGGGGCACATGCACCCCCATGTTTATAGCAGCACTATCCACAATAGCCAAAGTATGGAAAGAGCCCAAATGTCCATCAACAGATGAATGGATAAAGAAGACGTGGTGTATATATATACAATGGAATATTACTCGGTGATGAAAAAGAATGAAATCTTGCCATTTGCAGCAACGTGGATGGAATCAGAGGGTATTATGCTAAGCTAATTATCATAGAAAGATATCATATGATTTAACTCATATGTGGAATTTGAGAAACTTAGCAGATGAACATAGGGTAAGGGAAGGAAAAATAAAATAAAAACAGAGAGGAAGGTAAACCATAAGAGACTCTTAAATACAGAGAACAAACTGAGAGTTGATGGGGGCAGTGGGTTAAATGGGTGACAGGCATTAAGGAGGGCATTTGTTGGGATGAGCACTGGGTGTCATATGTACGAGGTGAATCACTGGGTTCTCCTCCTGAAGCCAAGACTACACTGTATATTACCTAACTTGAGAATACAAAAAGAAAGAAAAAAAAAATGGCCTCATCCTGCCACTGTGCCCTGTGTGGCCATCTTCTCTGGGTCTGTCGTGCCAAGGTTAGCCCGTGCCATGGGCAAGCCTGCCCAGGGAGGCGGGGTTATGGACAGAGGTTGGACTGGAAGGCTGAGTTGTCCACACATGTGCAGGCAAGGCCCTGTGTGGTGCAGGGCTGCCGTGAGAGGGGTGTGGGCTGCGTGTTAGGGGCCTCCCTTTGTCGTCTCCTCTCACCTCTTCACAAATGTTAAGGGCAGACCCGCCTCTGGGCTTATGATGTTTCCTGCCAGGTTGGGACTGATGAGAAGCAGAGAGGTGGGGGCCAAGTACCTGGGCTTCTGACAGTCACCGCTGCTCACTAAGAGTGGCTCTCCGTGCCCTGACCACTTACCTACCCCTTGTGGCACTGAGCCCATGGACACTGCTGGCCAGCCCTTCCGGCCAGCCGTGTCCCTGCTTCTCCAGACCTCACACAGCTTGTTCCCTCTCTCATGTAGCACCTGGTTGGGGCCCTTTGGTGCTCCTAATCGCTGGTCTGTTTGCTGTCTTGGGGGCTGCCCCGGCAGTTGTCTGAGGTCCCCGGAGGGCAGAAGAGCCTCCCCCACGTCCATCCAGCTCTGGGGCCACATGCACGCTCTTGCATGGGGAAGTTCCCTCATTGCCTTGGCTCTGGTTCTGAACTAAAACAGTCCCCACAGCGTCCTAGGATCTGAGTATTTGCTGTGTGTCTATTTCCTCCACAGACATATTCTCCAAGGGCAGGGACCACAGGCTTCCCTGTGAACTATGGGTCTTGCTGAGGGCTTGGCTCTCTACTTTCTTTTTTTATTATTATTTTTTAATCTTTATTTTTGAGAGAGAGAGACAGAGTGCAAGCAGGGGAAGGGCAGATAGAGAAGGAGACACAGAATCCAAAGCAGGCTCCAGGCTCTGAGCTGTCAGCGCAGAGCCCGAGGTGGGGCTCGAACTCTCGAGCCACGAGATCATGACCTGGGCTGAAGTCGGATGCTTAACCGACTGAGCCACCCAGGCCCCCCAGCACTCTCCTTTCTTTATCAGTAACTCCGGCTGGGTTTTCAACTCAAATGTGCTTGACGTTGGCCTCGTGGCCCCCCTTTCCCCACACCTGGTACCTACTTATCCACACACATACTTATCCACATGCACACGCGTATTCACAAACACTCACAAATATATACGTCTATGTGCACAGCTGCACACACACTCACACACGCACAGGCACACACAACCACAGCTGTGTCTGTGCTACCCTGTCCACTGGGCTTGGATGGGGCTCAGCAGACAGAGAACCCGGGACTTCCAGACGCTGTCTTGCCAGATGAGAGGCTGAAGGGCTCTTATAACTTCCCGGGGCCGTTTGCCGGCTTTCTTGATAACACGAGCTGAGTCCATTTTTCAAGGCTGTAAGCCAGACCAGACATCCTGGCCTTTTGGGGGACTCAGTGGCTGATGGAGTGCCAGGGCATGGCTTGCTTCTCTGTCTTCAGGACTGGGCTGGCAGCCTGACGTATCTTTGAGGCTGAGGGACTTGGAGATGGAGGGGTTCTTGAAGCCTGCCATCTCTGAGCCTCCCCTGGATCGCCCACATGTCTGTGCCAGCGTGAGCAAGTGGGACATGTTAGGGCAGCCCCTGTGTCAGCCGGCGGAGGAAATCTGGAAAGCTCCACCTTTGACTGCCTCAGGCAGCAGCAGAGGCCAGAATCAAGACTTTTCTCGCATGCTTTGGGAAGGCTCAAATTGATAGTGGATGTGAAAATGCTTTGCAAACTATAAAGCCTTGTGCATCATGAGAGGGGATGTTCGTTTTTAAGACCACAGTTGAGGGGCGCCTGGGTGGCTCAGTCGGTTACGCCTCCAACTTCAGCTCAGGTCATGATCTCATGGTTCATGAGTTCAAGCCCCGCATCAGGCTCTGTGCTGACCACTCAGAGCCTGGAGCCTGCTTTGGATCCTGTGTCTCCTTCTCTCTCTGCCTCTTTCCTGCTCACTCTCTTTCACTCTCTCTCAAATAAATAGACCTTAAGTTTGAAAAAAAAAAAAAAAAAAAAGACCACAGTTGAGCATTGTTTCTCTTCCCCGTGAGTAGCGGACCTTCTTCCAGGGACTTTCAAGGACCAGGTCAGCCAAGGGGTGACTCTTGGGCAGTCAGCACGATGCTGGGTGCCCATCCCCAAGCTTGGCTGTTGTGTGGTCTGCAAGGAAAGCAAGAGCCAAGGAAAGAGTAGGGGAAAGTCTCCCTGCATAGTTGCAGACAGGGCTGTATAGATGCCAGTGGTCAGGTGGGGAAAAAATGGTCCCCTCTTGGGCCAATGTGCCTTTCACAGACCCTTGGAGCAGAATGGCACTTACAGAAACATCAGTGATTGCACTTAGACAGTAGTTGTGGGTTACGATTATGGTCATAATAGAAGCTTCGAGATGCAATCAATCGCCTTATGTTTACTATGGTTACTTAGTATGATGGTCAGTTTTTTGTGTCAACTTGGCTGTGCCACGTGCTTCGATATTTGGCCAAACATTCTGAATGCTTTTGTGAAGGTGTTTTTTCCATGAGATCAACATTTAAATCAGTGGAATTGGAGTAAAGCACATTGCCCTCCGTGTGGGTGGGCCTCATCCAATCACTTGAAGGCCTTAATAGGACAAAGACTGACCTCCACTGAGCAAGAAGGAATTCTGCCAGCAGACTGCCTTGGGAGTCGAACCGTAACTCTTCCTTGAGTCTCCAGCCTGTCAGCCTCCCCCATCGGATTTTGGACTCATCATTCCTCTACAATCACATGAGCCAATTCCTTAAAATAAATCTCTCTCTATTATGTATACACACATCCTGTGCGTTCTGTTTCTCTGGAGAACCCTGACCAGTAGGCTTATCTTCATAGAAGGATAGAGGAATGGGGACAAAGGATACCCAACATCTCCATATCAGGAGGGCCAGCAGCCCCCCAAGCTCCCAGCTTCTCTGGCCTCCTTGACCACAGGGGGTGTGTACGGCTGCCACAGTGGGAGCCAAGGTGCTTGCGGGTCACCTTGACACAGAAACCACAGCTTTTGCTCTCCATCGGCTTTTCATCCTGTGTGAGTCAAGGAGGCCCAAAGCCTGCAAGCCCATGTACAATGTTTCATGTTTACTATGTGGTTCCAGGAAACCAGGCGGTGGGAAGCGGGAGGTCAAGGTCACTTCCAAGCAGATCCAGATCTGATGTTAACCCTCGACACTCGAGGATGCACTCCTTGTTGCTGACAGTCCTTGTCGTTCCCAGGGCCTCAACTTGTTATGATTCATGGATGAAACAGGACCCAGAGGGAGACAAAGGAGTTAGCGTTCAGTGGTTGATGCTCAGGAAGCAGGAAGAGCTCTCAAGGAAGCCCCCTTCAGAACGAGAATGGCAGAAGGCAAGGATTTGTGCTTGCCAGAGCTGGGCTTTGTGGATATGTGAAAGGGCCTTCTAAGCTCCACCAAGTTTCTCTTAAAGTATTGGGAAAACTCAGTGGTGTCCCACTCAAAGTCATGGTGTGGGGACATGCACTTTATGTCACATGGTGGTGAAGGCAGGGGCAGGACCCTTTCTGGGCTCCAGGAAAGGAGCTATGGGTGGGGGGATGAGAACTGAAGAGTCCAGACTTGCTCCCTTGTGTCCCTCTTGGTCAAAATACTGGGGGTGGGGGATGTGTGTACCGGATGGGACAGGTTTGGAAACTCCAGAGAGGAAGGGAACGCCTTGCCGTGCACTGGGGAGGAGGCCGAGCCCTCCTCGGAGAGTGGCCTGCACCTCCAGGGAGAGGTCATGACAAAGAAAAAATGATGGCGAGGCTTGGTTGTGTTGAAAGGCCCTGAGATTTCCCTGCCCAGCCCTGCTCCAGCCTCCCATGGGCCCTGTAGGGCTTGGAGGAGATCCAGGAACATGCCTGTGGCCCCTAGAGAGTGGCAGGGAGGGGGCTGAGAGGAGCATGCCAGCTAAGGGATCACTGTGAGGTCAGGCAAGGGGACTCCCTGCCATCATCCCTGACAGGAGCTGAGAAGTGGGCAGTGAAGTGTCAGGGGCCAGGTTGAGAGAACGGCTGAACCTCTTTTAAGGGCCTGTAGCCCCGTGACCGTTCAGACGGTAGCCCCAGTCGCCGGGCCTGGCTCAGCCTGGGAGGGACTGAGATTGGGCTTGGCAACAGCATCTCACTCATTGGTCTGGCATCTCCTGTTTGCATCCAGATGACCTCTCCTCACCGCACTAATTTCCAGCAAGCTACTGGGGTCAGTACCGGTTCCCGGTAATGACTGATGTGGACAACAGCCTGAGACCCCGTCAGCTCTTTATTCAGCACCAAGGCAAGTCAATGGGCAAACCCTGGCCATTTTTTGCCAGAGGGCCAGCTGGAGAGTGGGCAGCCTCAGTGCTATTGTGGGCGGTCCCAATATCACTTTCCTTTTCCTTTCTGATCAAACTAACAAATCCTTTTCCTCTGCCTTAGAGTTAGGCGTGGAGGGCACAAGGTGGCAGACAGATGCCCCACAAAGTCCCCAGGACTCCAGTCTGATGAAGAGAAACAAAGCAGTCTCAGCGTCTGACAGGTTAGCAAGAGAACCCCACCTGCTGCCCCCAGTGGGGTCCCCTCGATGTCCACAACCATACTGTCTTCCCTCCAATGTGCTGAAGGGGGCTCCAGGCCCCCAGGGCCCTTTCCCAGCCCTGAGTTTGTCCATGGCCTTGGTGGTAGAGGTGGTGCACGTGCCCAGGTGCCCTGCCTCTGTGGAGCCCCCTGTGTCTGTTTCCTCCCCTGGCTGGGTTAACTAGACCCAGAAGACCACAGCGAAGGGCTGGCTGCAGGGGAGAGGGGACCCCTGGGCTCAGTGTTGCACACCTTCAGTGGATATCTAGGGGTTCTGGGGGGAGGCTTCCCTTGGGCTGGGCCCCCCTGGAAAGAGGCCAGAGACAAGGATTAGGGTGTGAATGATTTATTTGGGAGGTGAGGGAAACTTCGATAGAGAGCAAAAGGAAGACAACCAATGAAGGATGTGCCACCGAGCCCATCCCCAAGTGGGCAACGGAGGCTCAGTCCCGTCGGAGAACTCAGAGACGGCACACCTCAGAGTATTCCCACCTGAGGGGGGAGGGAGCTGGGGTATTTGTCCACCACTCCTGTCCATACGGATAGGAGGCTGCCCCTGGGTAACCAACTTTCGAGGACTTCCGACTGCTCCTATGTGTGGGCTGAGTGGGCTCTCACAGTCAGAAAAGCCCACCGTCCGTGGGTGGCAGGTGTTCCCGAGGTGCACCCTTCAGTGTGGAGATGTCACCGTGGAAGAGAGATGGGCGAGCGCTGACAAATATCTGCTCCATTGCTTGAGCTACTTCTTTAGCAATGCGGTTCCTGTCTGTGACTGGCTCCTCCATTCCTGCAGTCTCTCTATGTCTGGAGCTCCCCTTCGAGACCTTTCTCCTCCCCAACTCCCGGTCACCAACCACCTTCTCTGGGTTGGTCCTTCCTGGGTTTTGCCCACCAACTCCCTGGGTCCCTCCTCTCCTGCTCTAATGGCAGAACCTGGACCCAGCAGGCCTGCAACTCAAACCACAGCGCGTCTTCTTTGTGGACAAGCTCTCCCTTACCCAGACTGATTGAGACTCCTCCTCGACCTTCCGTGGCTTCCTATTTTTTTCAGGATAAAACTTACTTCTCTTACTCTGGCACCTTCATCTTAATGCTGATTTCCCTCTTCAGATTTATGTTGCAGAGATCTTTTACGCCCTGTTTTAATCAGTGTGTCCTGAGCAGTAAGTCTGGAGTTAGCTGTCCCTGTGTTCTGCCACATCCCACCACGGATACCTTGCCTTCCTTCTCTACTTAAGCAGAACTACATCCTTCAGAGACTTATCAAGATGGAATCAGAAATCACATGAGCCCACGCTGAGTCTTCACTTATTATGATTCACAGGTGAAGGCAAGACCCAAAAGAAGGGTGGGGGGGGGGGCATGGAAAGAGGGAAAGGGAGAGGGAAAGAGAGGAAAAGAGGGAGAGAGAGAGAACACATCAAAGACAAACGAGCACTTCACTGAGACGCACAGATTTCCCGGGGGCTTGCCAGTCAGCTTTGTATGGCTGGACACACCCACACGACAGCAGGGAGCCTAAGCCAGATTAGAAGACAAACTCATTAGAGAGAGCCATTCTGGTCATTGTCCTATAAGCAAAAACAAGGCTGGAAATCAGAGGGATGCAACAAAGCAGGCAGTTCTTGGAAGACGGCCAACAATCCCAGTTTGAGTCCACATCGAAATGGAATATTAGTGCCACTGAACTGCACGCTTGAAAATGGTAAATTTTAGGTATGCTTTTGCCACAATTAAGAAACACGGGCGGGGGGGGGGAGAGAAAAGAAACATGAAAAAAAGAAAGAAATATCTATGTATTGAAATCCCCATCCTTAACAATTTAGAATGATGTACTTGTTGGGGGTGGGGTTGAAGAATGGCATGGCTGAAGGAGAAAACTTCTGGGTGATGTTGATAAATACTCTTTACAGTTTTTCAAGACCCAGTGTTCTGGCACAAATCGGTAAACTGGATCAGACAGAAGGCAATTTCTGGAAGAGAGAAATAAGCATCTGGACAATTTTTATAAACACCCCCTTGGCACCAGGATGGCGTGCTTGCTGCTGACGTGTTTTGGCCAGCACACGAGCAGTCTGAAGAGAAGCATGCTGGGTACGAGGGCCAGGCTTGTCCTGAGTCCCACTGAGTAGGGGAGGAAGGGAAACACTTTCTTGCCTCTACCAAATCCTGCAGCAAGAGAATGCTCAGTTTGGTTGAGTGAGAAAGCTTGGAGGAGGCAGTGTTGCAGAGATGGTCCAACTTTCTCCCTGTGAGAGGAAACAGTCTCAGGTCCTCCCAGCTGGAGGAAGGAAAGCCATCCTCTCCAGCACAGCATCTGGAGGCTCTGGCCCCAACTTAGCGAAGGCTTGAAGGCTTTAAGAGTTTAAGAGCAAACGTGGCACCTGCTTTTTGGAAGCCTGGAGTCAGATAGAGAAGAGCTCTCACTGTCCTCAGGGACCTCTGGGAAATGTGGTTGGAAATACCATTCAGGGACAGGAGCTTCTGGGGAAGCCAGGAATTGCTTGCTTTTCCCAAACAAGCCTAAGTCAAACCTACAGTTTCCAGGCAGCCTCGGTCAGTGGGGGGGGGACATACCCTGTCTCCAGCAATCCAGGGGGGAAGCAAGACACTGAACCCACTCCTCAACTAAGGCCTTCCCACTCCTATATATCAAAATAAACTGGACTCTACACCCTAGTGTCACAGCCTCTAATGGCCCAAAACATTCCCTGGGTGATTTCTGTGGACCTTAGAAGGCCACTTTCCTCATGGTCCTTTTGGTCATAGCTTCTGCATCCAAACATCAAATCTCTACTCTGTTCCTATGTCATAACCTGGGTGCACTAAGACTTTTCACTGTTTTCCCCCAAATTGTTGCCATACCCAGGGGTTCATTACCCTTATGGAGAGTTTGAGGGGTCATGTACCCATCTTCCACTGATCTTGAAAGTTCTTTTCTCTGCCTGTGTCTCCCTCTCCCCCTTCTCTCTTTCTCTCTCTCCTCTCCCTCTCAGGAGCCAACTCTGTCCTTGTTTTAGCAGAGTGCTTTTCTTCCTCCACTCAGATTTTGGCACCTGCCGATGATCCTGCCCACGGCTGCTCTGTTCTCCCCCACCAGGCTTCTCCAGGCAAACCTTCCAAAGAAACATGATGCTCTCCTCAAGAGGGACTTCTGATCAGTTCAACTTTCTCCACGTCTTTAATTAGAAACAATTTAGTCCAACTGGGAAAGAGGCATTTTATCATCAACTAGCCAAATTACTATCTCCTATAAGATAGGGCAAATCAAAAAGAGAATAGAAATGATTAACCTTGCAAATATTTGTGATGCAGAACCCTCAAGTCTTCAAAGATTTTTTTACAAAGAAGGGTGAAAATGCAAACCCCATCAAAGTGTGTTTTAAATCAATGCTTCTCAAATTTCAGTATGTACACAGATCCCCTGAGAATCTTGCTAAATGCATATTAGAATTCAACAAGACTGAAGTGGGGCCTAAGGTTCTGCTTTTTTTTTTTTTAAGTTTATTTATTTATTTTTGAGACAGAGAGTGGGAGAGAGAGAGCACAAGCAGGGGAGGGGCAGAGAGAGAGAGAGGGAGACGGAGAATCCCAAGCAGGCTCTGCACATATAGGGCTCGAACTCACAAACCTGTGGAGATCAGGACCAGGGCTGAAACAAAGAGTTGGACTCTTAACCAACTGAGTGACTCAGGCACTGCAGGTTCTGCATCTTTCATAAGCTCCCAGGTGATGCTGTTGCTGTGGGTCCACGGACCACACTTTGAAGAGCAGTCACAGACCAGTGGTTTTCAACGTTACTGCCATTGGAATTACCTGGGGGAGCTTAAGAAATATTAATGCCTGGACTCCACCCCAATATTCTCATGTGATCAAGAATAGCTGAACATTGGTATTAAAAAAAAAAAAAATTCACCTTCAACAAATGATGTTGGGAAAACTGGAGAGCTACACGCAAAAGAATGAAACTAGACCACTTTCTTATACCACATACAAAAATAAACTCAAAATGGGTTAAAGATCTAAATGTGAGACCTGAAACCATAATAATCCTAGAAGAGAGCACAGGCAGTAATTTCTCTGACGTTGGCTGTGACAACTTTTTTTCTAGATAGGTCCCCTGAGGCAAGGGGAACAAAAGCAAAAATAAACTATTGAGACCACATCAAAATAAAAAACGTCTGCACAGCTAAGGAAACGATCAACAAAAGTGAAAGGCAACCTACTGAATGGGAGAAGATATTTGCAAATGATATAACTGATAAAGGGTGAGTATCCAAAAATACATAAAGAATGTATACAACTCGACACCTAACAAACAATCTAATTAAAAAAGAGGCAGAAGACACGAACAGACATTTCTCCAAAGAAGACATCCAGACGGCCAACAGACCCATTGAAAAGATGCTCAACAACACCCATCGTCAGGGAAATGCAAATCAAAACCACAATGAGATATCACCTCACACCTGTCAGAACGGCTGGGATCAAAAATAGAAGAAATGAATGTTGATGAGGATGTGGAGAAAAAGGAACCCTCATGCACCGTTGGTGGGAATGCAAACTGATGTAGCCGCTCTGGAAAACAGTACAGAGTTTCCTCAAAAAATTAAAAATAGAATTACCAAATGATGCAGTAGTTGCACTACTGGGTATTTACCCGAAGAACACAAAAACACTAACTCAAAGGCTTACAGGCACCCCTATGTCTATGTAGCATTATTTACAATAGCCAAATCGTGGAAGCCCAAGTGTCCACTGATAGATGAAAGGATAAAGACGATGTGGTGTATGTACAATGAATATTAGTCAGCCATAAAAAAAAGAATGAAACCTTGCTGTTTGCAACAACACGGATGGATCTAGAAAGCATGAGGTTAAGCGAAATAAGTCGGAGAAAGACAAATACCATAAAATTTCACTCATGTGTGGAATTTAAGAAACCAAACAAATGAACAAAGGGGAAAAAAGAAACAAATCAAGACATAGACTCTTAACCATAGAGAACAAATTGATGGTTACCAGAGCGGAGGTGGCTTGGGGGGATGGGTGAAATGGGTAAAGCAGATCACAGTACACTTATCTTTTTTTTTTTTTTTCAACGTTTATTTATTTTTGGGACAGAGAGAGACAGAGCATGAACGGGGGAGGGGCAGAGAGAGAGGGAGACACAGAATCGGAAACAGGCTCCAGGCTCTGAGCCATCAGCCCAGAGCCCGACGCGGGGCTCGAACTCACGGACCGCGAGATCGTGACCTGGCTGAAGTCGGACGCTTAACCGACTGCGCCACCCAGGCGCCCCACAGTACACTTATCTTGATGAGCACTAAGGAATATATGGAATTGTTGAATCATGACATTGTACACCTGAAAAATATAACCCACTGTATGTCAATGGCACTGGAATTTTAAGAAATTCAGGGGGCTCTGATGTAGGGCTAAAGTTGAGAACCAGTGCCCTAAAGTAAGCATCAAGCACATGGATTAATATTTTATCTTTTCTTTCTTTTTTTAAAAGCTTATTTAGCTTTGAGAGAGAGAGAGAGAGAGAGCACGTGAGTGTGCATCAGGGAGAGGGGGAGGGGCAGAGAGAGAGGGGGACAGGATCCAAAGCAGGCTCTGGGCTGACAGCACAGATGTGGGGCTCAAACTCATAAGCGGCGAGATCACGACCTGAGCTGAAGTTGG
The DNA here is from genome assembly GCF_018350155.1 of Leopardus geoffroyi. NCBI lineage: Eukaryota > Metazoa > Chordata > Mammalia > Carnivora > Felidae > Leopardus > Leopardus geoffroyi. The sequence goes on from NC_059336.1 coordinate 30,920,153, forward strand.
ACGTTTAACCGACTGAGCCACCCAGGCGCCCCTTATCTTTTCTTAATTGTGGTACTTGGCATGGGTAGGTAGGAGGAAGACAGTCTTCTCCTAAAGGAGAGACCAACTGCGACATTCCCAGTAGTCCTCAAGGGCTGTAAGGAGAATCTCGTAGGAACTCAGCTCTTTGTGGTGGGGACAGAAAATGGCTTTGTTAATCTGAAGCCAATTTAAAAGGACATGCTGGGGCGCCTGGGTGGCGCAGTCGGTTAAGCGTCCGACTTCAGCCAGGTCACGATCTCGCGGTCCGGGAGTTCGAGCCCCGCGTCGGGCTCTGGGCTGATGGCTCAGAGCCTGGAGCCTGTTTCCGATTCTGTGTCTCCCTCTCTCTCTGCCCCTCCCCCGTTCATGCTCTGTCTCTCTCTGTCCCAAAAATGAATAAACATTGAAAAAAAAAAAATTAAAAGGACATGCTAATGAACAAAATGACAAATCAAGCTAAAATAAAAAGAATGAAAGAACAAAGTGGTAAGATGTAAAAAAAGGTATAAATTAATATTCAAAAAAAGCAAGTTTTAGGACAAATTAGATACAGTAAGAATAAATGTTTATAATCAAAAATTAAGCTGGATAACACTCAGGTCGAGTATATGAAATACCCAATATTTGATCCTGTGAAACCTACAGCAATATAACAAATTCGTATGGCTCAAAAATAATGTGGTTAAAAACCAGAAGATACAATGATAAAGCAAAACAAGATTAAAGGTTAAGCATCAGCCTCAGAGAGAAGTCCCTCTGTGCAGGACAAGAGCAGTGCTTTGGGCTGGGTGCCCACTTGTCTATTATAAGCTGGTCTCACTGAGGCCTGGGACCTGAGGTGACAGGGACCCCAGGGAAGTAGGCTCTTGGCACTGGCCTTCTGGTGTTTGGCTGTATGGCCTGAGACACCTGCCAGGACCCTTAACTGCTCTCAGAGAGCACCTCTAGACGGCTAACTAGCAAGCTGTTTATTTTGACCCACTGGCAAATAGCTTACAGACTGCCAAGATTCTTACTAGAGAAGACTTGGAGGAGGGTACTTCCGGCAGGCTGGTCAAATTTGCAGATTAAATTCAATTTATTAAACATTTATTAAATTCCTCCTCTGTGCCAAGCCTTGTAGAGGGTACTGCGGATCTGGCAATAAACAGGACATCTGAGTGGTATATTTAAGGTCTGGTGGGGTTAGGGCCCTGGAATGGGGTGAGGGAGTGCTGCGGGTTGGGTCCCCCAGAAGTGGACTCTGAGATGAGGTTTTAGCATGTGGAGCTGTTGGAGCTCTGGGGATCAAACTCTGTGAATGGGAAGGAAGCAGGATCAAGTACTGGGAGAAGCTGGGCTGCAGTGCAGTCTCAACAAAGGCCTCAGCTGACCTATGCAGTGCTCTGAGGCTGAAATGGCCCTTCACAGTTGTCTAACGTCACAAGGAGAGTTCTGAGCCTCTATATCCCCCAATGACCAGTCATCGGATGTGACTATCCTGTTGGGTGAGGTAGCTATCTCCAGCCAAGGGTAGTTTCCAGGAAGAGATAACAGCTCAGGGAAATCAGCCAGAAGCACTCTCAGCAGATGGGCCAATGAGTTCTGAGTTCCGATGGGGAATCTGGTGTTACATCATAATGTCCATTACAGGTGGTATCTTAGTTTGTTCAGACTTCTCTAACAAAATACCACAGCCTGGGAAGCTTATAAACAACAGAAATTTGCTTCTCATGGTTCTGGAGGCTGGAAGTCCAAGATTGGGGTGCTAACACGGTAGGGCTCTGGTGAAGGCCCTCTTATGGGCTGTGACTGCCGACATCCCATCGTGTCCTCACATGGTGGAAGGGAGTGAGGGATCTTTCTTGGGTCTCTTATTATTATTATTTAAAAAAATTTTTTTAACATTCATTCACATTTGAGAAACAGAGAGAGACAGAAGTGGGGGAGGGGCAGAGAGAGAAGGAGACATAGAATCTGAAGCAGGATCCAGGCTCCGAGCTATCAGTACAGAGCCTGACACAGGGCTAGAATCTGGGGCCTCTCATAAGGGCACTAATCTATTCATTTGGACTCCACTTTTAGAACCTGACCACCTCCCAAGGGCTGCATCTCTAATATCATTATCTTGGGGTTAAGATTTTAACATATGAAATTTGGGGAGGAGGATACATAAACATTCAGTCCATAGCAGGATATATATATATATATATATATATATATATATATATATATATATGGCTTGATAGGGTCATTCTGTACAAGATCCTGACTGTGAAGTGAATCAATAAATGGTTAGTTGACTGGATCATCCCTACTGGTCATCTATGAAGCATCAATAAAACAAACTCATCTTTGATCGCCCAGACAGACGTGATGTATCCACAGTGAAATGAGCAAAGTCTTGAGTTGGGTGGCACGCGGAAGATGTGTAACTCGTCACTCTCCCGTCTGGGCTCCATACACCCACAGTGGCATGCAGAGGGGACAAGGGTGAGACGAGGTCTGGAGACCAAGCAGGCCTTTGCCATATTTGAAGAGTCAGTGGCTGCTTGGTGCAAAAGAGAAAAGACTCTGTGGAGAGGGTATGAAGCTGTCTCAAAATGGATCTGGGGAAGAAGGCAGAACCATCCTTAATGGAGAGAAGACTTCGTGTCAGCATCAGGCGATAGTTCCTAAGGTAAAAACTGGCAGACAAGGGAGTGAGGTGAACTTCTCTTCCCTGGTGACAGCTCAAGAGATGTAACACGATCAGGAGGACATTTTTAACATTCAATATGGAGATATTGCTAAGTTAAACCCATCTTGACCATTCCTTGTAGTTGGAGACTAAGATATGATAAAAGAATGATTAAAAAAAGAGAGTTTTACAGATTTTCTAGAAACCATAAGAAGAAACTGGAGTGGGGTTGGGATAGTTTCTGCAGAGGACAGTCACAGCGATGAAAAAGGAAAGGGTTTGAAATATGGATAAAAGGGAATGAACTGAAACCATATGTCCAAGATATTTTGGGGCACAGCACTGCTGTTGCATACAAGCACGTGGTGAACCCACAATGCATCTCCTGAGGGTCTAGCGACCTCACCTGTGGGAGAAGTTCTTAATCTTACTTGTTCAATGGCAGACTGGTGAAGCCAATGGACTTATTTCAGTATAATGTCTTTACATTCATGACACAAAATACTTAGATCACAAATACACTTCTCAAAATATTAGCAAAACGTTTCTAATGTAGTAGAACACATTACAGAACCATATCCAGCAATGGATTTAATAATTATTGCGTTTTTAAGTCGTGCTCAACACACACATCTCTAAAGATATCTACAAAAGATATGTACAAGCATCATGTGATAAGAAAACAATGTGTGATTTGGTGATAAAGGCACAGGCATTGCTGACACTATTATGGGTTGTTACCTACATTCATAATTGAGGGAAGTGCTAAATGCTATTATATTAATTAAACATTAGTTTAGCTACACATTAGTTAACTTTTTTTCCACCCCAGTTCAGGAGTCCCCCAAATTCTGTCCAGCCTGAGGACCCCAGGTCAAGGGTCCCTAGAGGGACCACAGTAGGGAGGCAACAGTCCACAAGGCTGGGAAGCCATTGATGTGTCAGATGTCAAAGGACCCATACTGTTGATGGGAATCTGGTCGGTCTCTGATACTGCCTACCCTCCATAACTCTGTAATCCTCTCTGGCATTCAAGGTACTTTCTTTTTAATCAGATAAGGAACCATCATCCCAATGAGGTTAAAAGTAATAAATAAAATTTCTTGATTTCACTTCTCCGGCGAGGGTTTCCCCCGGGGAAGAGTCAAAAGCTTTAGACAAGGATGGAACACGATAAGCTCGGGAGAAGGTGTGAATCCAGAATACACCTTCACCACCTTTCCCCAGCATGTGTGGTTTGTTCGGAAACAGAAGAATGTTGGGGCACCTGCGTGGCTCAGTTGGTTAAGCATCTGACTTAGATTCAGGTCATGATATCCCCATTCCCTGGATTCAAGCCCCAGGTCGGGCTCTGTGCTGACAGCTCAGAGCCTGGAGCCTGTTTCAGATTCTGCACCTCCCTTTCTCTCCCTGCTCCCCCCACTCCCCACGCGTCGCGCTCTCTCTCTCAAAAACAAATAAACATTAAAGAAATAAGGAAAGAAAGAAAGAAAGAAAGAAAGAAAGAAAGAAAGGAAGGAAGAAAGAAGGAAAGAAAGAAAGAAAGAAAGAAAGAAAGAAAGAAAGAAAGAAAGAAACAGAAGACTGTTTTCCAGAATTAGGGACCCCTGAGTTAAGTTCTGGGGATTTCATGCTCCACTTTCCTTTCTAGTGTCAGTTCGCAGTGTTTAATAGAGATGCATTTCTATCAGAAAATAGCCCGATTTCACGTTGGAGATTTTTCAAACCTGGTGGGACAGAGAGAATCACTGATCTCAATTCTCCACTTTCTGTATGCCTTCATGCCTTTGCTAGTGCTTCATAGTGGTCAGAGTTACTCTCTGACCCCTTGACGCTGAGTATGATCATGTGACTTGTTTTGGCCAATGGGATGTTAGCAGATAGGTCACGAGCAGAGTGCCTGCACAGTTGGAGTTACCTTTTGTGCTCAGTGCCTTTTGTCGTGGGAAGAGCATTCCCTGGATAACCACCTCGCGTGGAAAATATGGAGAGGCGTAGGGCCTATCTGGACCTGGCCTGGAACTTGGAACCAAGCCCGGCCGAGCCAGCCTTAAATTAGCCACCTTGCAGCCGTGGGAGCATGAGAATTCAGTGTTTTTTGCTGTATGCCACTGAATTTGGAAGATGGTTTTTATCACAGCACGATTCTAGGTAGAGCTCGTACACCCAGAGATGTATTCTCAACGCAGTATGGCTTACAATAAACCCACGCTTTAATTTATCCATTGCTTAAAATTCTATTATACAAAGTTTATGCTAAAAAAAGATGCCTATTCGTGTATTTTAAGTTCGATATTTATATATTTTTGGACTCTGGCCGTTGGTCACTCAGGATATTTCTGTGCATTGAATACACATAAGCTGATATAACACAGAAGGAAATAGTGGAGTGGTAGTGAGGGAAGCGGAGAAGACTGTTCGATGTTAAATTCAGCAAATATTTATAGAATTCCTGTCATATGCAAGGTACTTTTCAAGGCACTAGAGACACACGGATAAAAATCCCTGCCTCGGTGGAGCTTTCCTTCTAGTGACACTTATTGGGTATGGGAATTATTCTGTTCCATAGCAGAACAGGGCTCTCAGTAGCAAACCATAAATTATGGGAGTGAAATGGACAGGAAGAATAAGGGAAGTTCACACCCACGGAGACTTCAGGAGGTGGAAGGGACCATATCATGAAGGGAAAAAATAAGAACTGGGCGAACGCTCAGCAAATAAGTAGCAATGGGTTTTGCTCAGAATGGGGAGAGAAATCTCTCTCTCAAGTGGGAAACCTAAAAATAAAAAAAAAAAAAGAAAGTCAAGTCAGAGACAGGAAGTGGCTTTTTTCTTGCCAGGAGTTTACCTCAGAGTCAAGAAAAAGAAAAGAAATGGAGTCTTAAGTTGTTATGAACAGTTATGGCCTCTACCTCCGAGGTGAGGTGATCAGAGACTCTGTTACTAACCGTACCTACGTCATCACATGTCCTCTACTTCTTCCAGGATCTTTTTTTCTTGAAGAGTTGTAAAGCTGTCCTAGGTAACCTGAGTGATCTAAAATATCCACTCTACTGGGCAGCCCTAGTGCTGATTCTGGCCTTCTCTTCTTTTTTTTTTAATTTTTAAACAAAATTTTTTTTAACGTTTATTTATTTTTAAGAGAGACAGAGACAGAATGCGAGTGGGTTAGGGGCAGAGAGAGAAGGAGACACAGAATCCGACGCAGGCTCCAGGCTCCGAGCTGTCGGCACAGAGCCCGACGCGGGGCTGGAACTCACGAGCTGTGAGATCATGACCTGAGTCGAAGTCGGACGCTCAACCGACTGAGCCACTCAGGCACCCCTCTGGCCTTCTCTTCTGGCCACTTATTTCCACGACATCTGTAGAAGAAGTGAGAAAGACAGATAATTTGGTGACATAGCCAAACATCTAAATATATGGAAGATTCTGGAAACAACAATGGCGTGAAGAAAGTATACATTTATTTCTCATTCACATAAAAATATGGTGAAGCTGTCCGCAATCGGTGTGGTGCTCCATGCTCTCGGGGACTCTGGCTTCTTCTACTGTTGCTGCGCCTCTTGTGGCCTTGACCTCTTGTCCAAGATGGCAGCATTTACACTCCGGGCAGCACGATAAAGAGTAGGCCAAAGAAGAAGAGGAAAAGGGATATTATTGCTGCTTCTTAAGGAAGAGACCATACTGCCATTTACGTTCCATTGGCTGGATTTTAAACGTCTTGCTTCTCTCGGCCACTTAGGGATGTTGAAAAATATAGTCTTCATCTTGGGTAGCCACGTGTCCAGCCAGAAATTAGGGGATCCAGCACGATAACAGAAAGGATAGCTACTGGGGATGGGCTAGTCAGAATAGGCAAGGCTGTGCTGTGGTACAAAGAAACCCTAATATCTCAGTGGCTTGACATAACTAAACTTCATTTCTTGCTCAGGAATCCAGGTTGACAGACACTCTACCATCACTGAGCTGACTCACCGGGAACCCAGGACCTCCAGGACCCCTGTAACAAGAGAAGAGAAGGCATGGAGGGAGGACACGGGCTCCCGAATGCTTCAGCTCACTAGTATATCACCTCATTTCTGCTCTCAGCGCCTTTGCCAGAACCAGTCACCTGGCCTCCATCCAACCAACAGGGAGGCTGGGAAATGAGGAAGAACCATTTGATTATTATCAGTGAACAATAAATATCTAAATATCTCTGCCGTGGGTTAAAACTGTTGGATTCGGTTAAACAAATGCATACGTATCGCTTCTTGGCCTTTTGGCTAAGAATCAAGTGCAAAAAGATGTATATGTGTATATGCATATACAATGATTAATTGCTAGAGCACATTAAAGTTTTGATCGACTGTGTCAGTATTTAACATTCCTTTCTTCCTCTCAGCTGGCTTACATGTGGCTCGGTGCCTCAGTTTCCTTCTAGCCCTGTCAATTTGCACTTTTCTTGTATCCGCGGTCTTGAAGAAAAGCCGCGAGAGTTGATGCTAGGTTTCCCATCTGACACAGAGGAGGCCTCCTTTTAAACAATAATAAAAATAGCCTCCATTGATGTTGCTGTTTCTTTCCCCCTTTGTCTCGTCTGTTGAAAGAGCCAATTAAACAAAGTGTGTGCTTTCGGCGCCTGTTCTGTGCTCATTTTAAGATTTAATCAACCCTCTGAACCTGCAGCGTAACCGCCTCATAATGTCAAGTTAATATATTGAGATCAGCTCAAACCCACCATTCCCAAGGGTGGTTTTGTTTAAAGGCGAGTGGTAATTGAATTTCTAAACAACTGCCAAGCTTTCAAGGTACCAAAATAAACATTACCCAAACAGAAACTTACCCTGGAGTCTTTGGTTAACTTATGCATACTTGAGGAAAATAGAGGTTGTAACAATTTTTTTTTTTTTTTTTTTTAAAGAAGGGAGCTATACTCTTTGCTGTCCCTTTAAAAATTAATCACCATCTGCCCCCATTTTGCAGGGGGCATTTTTCAAATCTGAACAGCCAGATTTACAAATCAGGTAAATCAGCAGCTGATTATTCATCGAGACACAGTTTGCTTTATAGGAAGGCGTTTCAGTCTCCTTTAACCCCTGGGCTGTATCATTGCTCAACTGAATATCTTTAGGGCTGCTCACTGCCTGCGGAATAATGTCCAAATTCTGTACCCTGGAGTCCTACACTCTCCGTGATCTGTCTCCAACACAATTTTCAAGGCTCGTCTCCGGCTACAGAACCCTTTCCCCTTCCAACCGAGCATACACCCTACTCATCAGTCGTATCTCACAGTTCACCTCTTGCAAATGTGTTTGACACTTTTCTACTTGGGTACGTGTTGATTCTATTCCCTTAATCTGCAATGCTCTTCATCTTAAATCCATCCCTTAGGATCCCACCCCAGTCAGTAACCCCTTCTTGTTCCTCTCAGTTGTGTTAAACGTCACCTTTGTGCTCGATAACACTGAGGGACACATTTATCGTATACTTCCCTCCTCCTGTCTTGCGTCAAAATAATTCATGTTTGGCTTCCACGTGAGAACGTAAGTTCTGCAAAGCCAGGAAGTATTTCTGTTTTTTTCTCTCTGCTTTGTGCTCATGAATGTGTACGGAGTACCTACTAAGTGCCTGGCCCTGTGCTGGAAGCTCTGAGCACGGATTAGGCCCCGAAGAATCCCATGCAAAGACTGGTTGTAATACTGAAGGAAAAGAAGAGATAGATGAATGAGCTTAGAAATAGCAGTACAAGATGGGATGCACTTAGAGGGTTACAATATCTGATGAACGGTTGTCTGCAGCATCGCTGGTACATGATAGAATGTGAGGACCGTTTACAAGAAGGAGGTGCTGTCACCAGCTTGGGAAGAGCTTCTTGGAGGAGCCTCACCAGGCATCTGGACGTTCGTGGACAAGGAGACGGGATATGTAACAGCATGGCAAAGGCAAAGGAGAGGTTTAGTGACGCTCAAAGGGAAAGGCAGATGGCTTTTGATATAAAGTATTTGTGAAGGGAATCGTCAGGGACAGATGAAAATAGGGGGAAAAGGCACCTAGAAAGTCCTGAATTTCCAGAAGAAGGAATTTGGACTTTATTCAGTAAGCACAGGGAGCCACCGAGAGCCACTGAGGTTTGGTGTGATATGGCTGTGTTCTTCCTGGGAGTGTTAGCCTGGCATTGATTGGTGCGGGATGGTGGGAGGAGTGACAGATCATCCCTGATGCAGGAGCAAAACTGAGGGACTGAACTATGGCAGCAGCCGCCAGCATGGAGGGGAGGTAGCAAGTGGGTGACCTTGGGCAGAAGTGAAATCACCTGGACTTATGAACGAGGGAGATGTAGGAGTCAAAAGTGGGTACTGAGCTTTTCAGTCTAGAAGCCTGCAGAAATGGCAACGCTATATCGGTGAGGGGCCCCTAAGAGGCGGACCGGATCTGAGCATGAGGGGCCAACAGGAAATCCAGGTGGGGGGCTACAGGCACTGGGAAACGTGGGCTGGAATTCAGGTAAGGGGCAGGGCTGGATATAATTAATATTTGAAGAAATATTTTCAAATTTCAAGCGTCACTATATGTTAGCACTTTATGTAATTATTTTATGTTTTTAAGTTTATTTATTTATCTTTGAGAGAGAGAAAGCATGCATGGGGGAGGGGCAGAGAGAGAGGGAAAGAGAGAGAATCCCAAGCAGGCTCCACACTGTCAGTGAAGATCCCGACGTGGGCTCGAACCCATGAACCGTGAGAGAGTGACCTGAGCCCAAGTCAGATGCTTAACCGACTGAACCACCCAGGTGCCCCTGTTAGCATTTTACTATTGCAATGTCTATGCATTTAATTATTGGAACATCTTTGTATGGATATTTAAAGGCATCTTTAATGGGATATAATACATGTACTACTATAGATATCATCCATTTAAAGTATACAATTCAGTGAATTTTAATACACTCACAGGGTTGTGCAACCATCAACACAATGTAAGTTTATTTAAAAAAAAATTTAATGTTTATTTATTTTTGAGAGAAAGAGAGACAGAGTGCAAACGGGGCAGGGACAGAGAGAGAGGGAGACACAGAATCCGAAGCAGGCTCCAGGCCCCGAGCTGTCAGCACCGAGCCTGACGCGGGGCTCGAACTCATGAACCATGAGGTCATGACCTGAGCCAAAGTCGGACGCTTAACTGACTAAACCAGCCAGGTGCCCTAAGTGTGAATAGTATTGATCACTTCTCAAAGAAAGTCCATGCGTGTTAGCCCACACCCTCCTCTCAGCCCAAGGCAACTGCTAATTTACTTTCTGGCTCTATAGATTTTCCTATTCTGGACATTTTAAATAAATAGAATCATACAATACGTGGTATTTTGTGACTGGCTTCTTTCACTTAGCATATTTTCAAAGTTCATCCATTTTGTAGTGTATATCGTATACCTCATTCTTTTTTATTGCTGAATGACATTCCATTGTTTGGATATGCCTTATTTTGTCTGTAATTCATTAGTCATTGGATTGTTTCCACTTTTTGACTATTATGAATAAAGCTGCTGTGAACATTCACGTACAAGTTTTTGTGTAGATGTGTATTTTCATTTCTCCTGATTTTATGCCTGGAGTGGGATTGTTGGGGGATATGGTAACACTGTGTTTACTACTGTGAGGGACAAACTGGTTCCAAAGTGATCGAACCATTTAAAATTCCCACCAATGACGTACAAGGGTTCCAAATTCTCCACATATTTGCCAACACTTGTTTTTGCCCGTCTTTTTGATTGTAACCGTCCTAGTGCGTATGAAGTGCTCTCTCGTTGTGGTTTTGATTTGCATTTTCCTAACAACGAATGATGTTGAAGATCTTTCCTTTTCTTTTTAAAATTTTTTTTTCAACGTTTATTTATTTTTTTTGGGACAGAGAGAGACAGAGCATGAACGGGGGAGGGGCAGAGAGAGAGGGAGACACAGAATCGGAAACAGGCTCCAGGCTCTGAGCCATCAGCCCAGAGCCTGACGCGGGGCTCGAACTCACGGACCGCGAGATCGTGAGCTGGCTGAAGTCGGACGCTTAACCGACTGCGCCACCCTGGCGCCCCTACTTTTCTTTTTAAAAAATATTTGTTTTTGAGAGAGAGAGAGTGCATGTGCGCTAGTGGAGGAGGGGCAGAGAGAGAGGGACATTGAGGATCCAAGGCAGGATTTGTGCTAACAGCAGAGAGCCCGACGTGGGGCTCCAACTCATGGACCGTGAGATCGTGACCTGAGCTGAAGTCAGGCACTTAACTGACTGAGCCAGTCACCCAGGTGCCCCACCCATTTTTAAATTGGTTTGTCTGTTTGGTATTGAGCTGTTCTTTATATATTCTTGGTATGTTTCTTTTTAGATATATGATTTTTAGATATATGATTTGCTAATATTGTTTCCCATTCCATGGATTATCTTTTCATCTAGGGCATGTCTGTGTGTGTGTGAAATATTTATTTGCAGCATGAAAATTTTTATTGTGATGTCCAATTTATGTATTTTTTTTCTGTCATTGCTTCTGCTTTTGGTGTCATACCTAAGAAATCCTCACCAACCCAAGGTCATGAAGTTTGCAACTATGATTTCTTCTCAGATTTTTACAATTTCTGCTCTTACATTTAGGTCAAGTTAATTTTTACGTAATACGTTCTTTTGCGCGTGGAATCCAATGATCTCAATACTATTTGTTAAAAGGACTATTCTTTCCCCATTGTGACGAAGAAAGATAAATACCGTATAATCTTACTTATATGTGAAATCTCAAACAACAACAACAACAACAACAACAACAACAAAAAGATTGAACTCAGAAACAGAAAGTAGAACAGTGGTTACGAGGGGGTAGGAGGTGGAGGAGATAGGGAGATGCTGGTCAAAAGGAACAATCCTTCAGTTCTAAGATGAATAAGCTCTGGGGATCTAATGCACAGCATGACGACTATGGTTAATAATACTGTGTTGTGTACTTGAAATTTGCTAGGAGAGATCTTAAAGATTCTCACCTATATGTATACGAAACAAAAACAAAGCATAACTATGTTTTAGTTGGTGATGGATGTGTTAATGAACCTGATTATGGTAATCATTTTGTAGAGTCCACATAATTCAGATGGTCATGTTGTACCCCTTAAATATATACAATTTTATTTGTCCATTATACCTTAATAAAGTGTAATCAATAAGTAAATAGCAAATACCACCCTCGCTAAAGGAACGGAATATTATTTAGCTGTAAAATGGAATGCGATTCTGATATCTGTCGCAACATGGATGAACCTTGAGAATACCATGCTTGGTGAAATAAGCCAGACCAAAGGACAAATACTGTTATGATTCCACCTTACCTAGAGTAACCAATCCATAGAGCCAGAAAGTAGAATGGTGTTTGCCAGGGGCTGGGGAGAGGGAGGAATGGAGAGTTATTATTTAGTAGGTTTAGAGTTTATGTCTGAAATGATGTAAATATTTTAGAGATGGACGGTTGCCCAATAATCTACATGTACTTAATGCCACTGAATTGTACACTTAAAAATCATTAACATGATAACATTTTGTTATGTGTATAAAATGTTAACAAAGGCAATTAAGAAAATAAAATGGAGCCAGTACACCGTCGGATCTTGCTCTTTTCCACAATCTCTTCCTTTTGTTTGGATAATTTAATTCCCTTATACTTGGGAATTCCTGCTCAGATTTTGTTTTTCTGGGTACCTAGGGGGTCATCCTTGACTCCACAGAAGCTACTTACTGGCCAAAGTTTGTGCTTAGGCTTCTTTAGCCAGCGAGACTGTGTGTGTGTGTGTGTGTGTGTGTGTGTGTGTGTGTGTGTAGCTTCAAGGTTACTACCACAGTCCAGGGAATTTATGGTTTGGGTCCACTTTCAGCCAGGGGCTAGCTTGGAATTTCTTCCTGCATCACTCCTGAAAGGGTAGAGCCTTGGCTTGCACGCATTTGTCAAGACTTCTAGGGATGTGTGTGGTTCTCTTTTCACTCCTGGCTTCCAGGGAGCCCCTGGGAAGCCAGTGTTTAGCCAGTGTTTCGTCACGGGCTGTGCTTAAACTCTTGCCCTGGGAGGCACAGGATTGTTCTGTGTGTGGCCTGGGGAATGCTTACAGGTCTGACCCACGTCCCGCTTTGATTGTTCCCGCACACAGACCACCACATGTGCACAGCCTGCCTGACCCCCAGGGTCAACTGGGACCCCAGGAGCATTCTTCTTAGCTGTCTTTTACCCTGTTTCTTTTTGTTAAACTTTTGGTCACTCACCATTTCACTGGCTGTTACCAGCATTACGAGCTACCAGCACGCCCTCCCTTTCCCTTCACCAAGATCTCCTGGTTTTCAACAACACCCTTAAACATGGAATTCTCCCCATTCTCTTCCAAATAAAGTCAATCCCCTCAGGCAGGACTGTGGAGCTCTTCCTCCTCTGGCCTGTCTCTTCCCCTGGGAAGAATCTGCACTGAACCTGGAGTGGGGACAATGGCCCTTTTCTCCTGGACGTTGAGTGACACTCTTGCTCTGTGAGACCTCAGGAGGGATGGTAGCTTCTTGTCTTCTTGCCTTTTCCCTATCAGCATGGAACCTCCACCTGGTGAATGAGCTGGGGCAGGGTCGGCTGGAGTAGAGCTTCCACCATACAAATAGGGACTGGATGCGGGTTCCCTCATCCACACCCACCCAGAATAGTGGTTCTGCAACACGGGGTTGGAGAAACACTGGAGCCTTGCCCTTCTCAGAGCGAAATTGTAGCCCCGGCCTGGGAACTGAGGGAAAAGGGAGTCCTTGTCTTCTTGGCCACACTCAACAGAGTAGAGTTTCCATAACACAGAGTGGGAGGAGGAGGAGGGAGCAGGTCGTGGCTCAGATACCATGGACTCTGCTGTCCTTAATGAGATTTCATAGATTTTCTTCAGTGAGTGTTTCTCTACTTGCTGTATGCCCTTAAGATGATTCTAGAGCCTGTAAATATTTTTTTTTAAATATTTTTTTGCCACTTAAATAATTGTTTTTGTGTGGGCCACACTCCTCACTTTGCCATTCCTGGTGTCCCCAACATCACGTATCTTAACATTTTCATGTAATCTCAGTGCAAGGATGACCATGGAGTCCTTGACTCTCCTTTCACACACCCAGCCTGCCAAGAAATCCTACTGGTTTTACCTTGAAAATTTACCCAGGATTCAACCTCTTCTCTCCTCCTCGACTGCTAATCATCTGGGTCCAAGCTATCATCTTCTCTCACCTGCAAGCGCCTCCTCTTTGGGGTCATTTCTACCCCTTCGGATGTGACCCTGCATTACCTCTCTGATTTCCCCCTTCTTCTGGTCACTCCACTCCAGCCAATCGGCTCCTCGCTGAACAGGTCAAACCTACTTATACCGCAGGGCCTTTGCAACGACAGTCTGACGTACAGGATGCATTTTTCTAATTATCTACATTGTTAACTCCTCATTTCAAGTGCTTGCTCGATGTAATCTTCCTGAAGGAAGAGACCTAGCCTGACTACCTTTTAAAAAATATTTTATTTTATTTCAATTCCAGTATACACCCTGACTACCTTTTAAATTTTTTTTTTTCAACATTTATTTATTTTTGGGACAGAGAGAGACAGAGCATGAACGGGGGAGGGGCAGAGAGAGAGGGAGACACAGAATCGGAAACAGGCTCCAGGCTCTGAGCCGTCAGCCCAGAGCCCGACGCGGGGCTCGAACTCACGGACTGCGAGATCGTGACCTGGCTGAAGTCGGACGCTTAACCGACTGCGCCACCCAGGCGCCCCCACCCTGACTACCTTTTATACTGCAACATTCCCCTACCTCACTGCATTCCTGATCCCACGTCCCTACTCTACTTTTTCTTTTTCCTATGATGCTTTCCACTGTCAAAGGTGTGATATAATTGATGATTGTTTCTTGTCCATTCCCCTTGCTGGAATACGACTGCATCAGGGCAGGCTGTTCATCTTTGTTCACGGTTGCGTCTTTAGCACTTAGAACACAGCCTGGAACAAAACAGGTGCTCACTACGTTATTTGTCAAATGAATGAATCCATGAACTCTGATTAGTGGTGTGGACAACATGCCTGGATACAATTTGGGCCATAAATTAGAACGGAGGATGAATTTGGGGCCCTGGGTCCAGAATAACCTTGGAGTTTAATTCATGTACTCTTCAGACACATTTCAGACTGCCATGGGGGAAAATAGAAATTCTGCACCAGGGTTCCCAGGAAAATGCCACGGCAAAGAAGTAGTTGTCATAGTCCCAAGAGAAAAGTGGTTGTTACAGTCTCGTGAAGGTGGATGTGGGGCTTCCCTATTAGACTACACACCTGCTCCTGACTGAAGGTTTAGTGGTTAAGCCCAGTGTCTTTTTTATTTTTTTTATTTAAAAAATTTTTTTTATTAAAAAATTTTTTTAATGTTTATTTATTTTTGAGACAGAGAGAGACAGAGCATGAACAGGGGAGGGTCAGAGAGAGAGAGAGAGGGAGACACAGAATCTGAAACAGGCTCCAGGCTCTGAGCGGTCAGCACAGAGCCCGACACGGGGCTCGAACTCACGGACCGCGCGCGACATTATGACCTGAGCTGATGTCGGACGCTTAAGTTGGACACTTAACCGACTGAGCCACCCAGGCGCCCCATGCCCAGTGTCTTAACAGAACAAAAAGGTGGCGGCCGCTGGAGAGGGAGTGATATGCTTGCCTCACTTGAAATGGTTCCATTCCTTGGGACACATTTCCAGCTTCCTGCTGCCCTTTATTTACCCTATCCCAGGGGAGGTGGAATGTGTTGCTAAATTTGGGAAGAGTGAACCCCAGTTTTCCTCTAGGGAGGGAGCCTGTCGGCAGGTACCAGTTCACTGCTGCTCCTCTGGGCCGTAAGTCTTACCCCCCATCTCTCCACCCAGATAGGGTCTGTCCCATCCACGTGGGACCCGTCAGTCTGCCTCTTTCCGCAATTCAGTTGACAGGCCCATTTTGCAATAAACCGCGCTTTCCACAGTAACAGCCTTTATAAGTAATAAGGGCGATAATTCAAGCCTTCCAATGCCACTCCGTTGTCTTAATTCTCACATCGTTGAGAACTCGGGGCGGGGAGAAGGGGGCAACTCATGGACTCTTGAAAGACCTCCAGCATTTTGCTTTCATCATGTTGGCCACAACGGGCCCATGTGGACACCCTGGCTGCGAGGGAAGGATGAGAAAGTGCTTATGTGGCTTTTCCGGCCTCTCTCTTGGAAGGCAGTAAGGGAGAAGGGGCTTGGAGTGGCACTTGAGCAGGCACTACCTGTCACACAAGCCATCTAGAGCCTGGCTCCCGGGACCGGCTTCATCAGCATCACCTGGGAGCTTGTTAGAACTGCAGACTATTGAGGGGCGTCTGGGCGGCTCACGTGGCTGAGCGTCAGACTTCGGCTCAGGTCATGATCTCACGGCTGGTGAGTTCGAGCCCCGCGTCAGGCTCTGTGCTGACAACTCGGAGCCTGGAGCCGGCTTCAGATTCTATGTCTCCCTCTCTCTCTGCTCCTTCCCTGCTCGTGCTCTCTCTCTCTCAAAAATAAATATTAAAAAAAAAAAAAAAAAAAAAAAAAAAGGAAATGCGGACTTTTGAGCCCTACTCCAGACCTCCTGAATCAGAGACTGCATTTTATTTTATTTTTTTTTTAATTTTTTTTTTCAACGTTTATTTATTTTTGGGACAGAGAGAGACAGAGCATGAACGGGGGAGGGGCAGAGAGAGAGGGAGACACAGAATCGGAAACAGGCTCCAGGCTCTGAGCCATCAGCCCAGAGCCTGACGCGGGGCTCGAACTCCCGGACCGCGAGATGGTGACCTGGCTGAAGTCGGACGCTTAACCGACTGCGCCACCCAGGCGCCCCCAGAGACTGCATTTTAACAAGATTCCCAGGTGATTCTTGAACATTAACATTTAAGAAGCACTGCCAGGATCAGGAGCCTGCAAACTACAGCCTGTGGGCCAAATCCAGCCTGTCTTCATAAACAAAGTTTTATTGGAACACAGACACGGCCACATGTTGACGTGTTGTCTATGGCTGCCCGTGCACTACAATGCGGGAGTTGAGTAGTTGTGACAGAGACCACAAGGCCTGCAAAGCCCAAAATATTTACTGTCTGACCCTTTGCGGAAAAAGCTTGCAGTCTCCTGGTCTGGACCGAGTTGAGAGCCCAGAGCACAGCTTGGTCGACAACGCTGGGCGCAGATGTGACAAAGCAAATTTAAAGACAGACTTTTCTTCAGGATGAGAAAAGCATGAGGACACCGGGGGGTGAGATGTAAGAGCCAGTACAGCTGAGAGCCTGACCGGAAGAAGGTAGGTCTGAAAGGGCGGGCCTACGCTGGCCGACTCCATCTTGTTCCGTGGCCTTCACCTTGACCACACCTCCTCCCCTTGAGTAACCCCGCCCCACCTGCCTAACAAAGGTTGCACGTTAGAGCTCCAGGAAGAGCTGGTAGGATGGGGGTGGGGGTAAGAATGTAGCTAATTGTTCCGGTGAAAAGAGGCAAATCCACAGGCTCTTGGTTGAGGGGCCTTCGCATTTGGAATTTCCCACAATGCCTAGCATACAATCGAACATCAAGTAGGCATCTTTCAATGTTTTATGAACGGAAAAAGGAACCTCAGTAGATAAATTGAGGTTCCCAACGGAGCCTTTTGCTTTCACTTCAAGCCCCAGCATCTCACACAAGAAAACCCCTGAGGGAGGGGGAGGGGACGGGGTGCTCTTATTCCCACTGCACAGCTGGGGAATTGTGGCCGAGAGAGGTTCAGTGACTATCCCGGGGTCACCAAGCCAGGAGGCCATCCCCAGCTGGGGCTGGAACCCACGCCCCTGGGCCCAAGAACTTGCTCACAGAAAAGCTGCTCCAGAAAGGCAGAGAGTGGGGGCTGGGTTTTCCGCCCGCAGGGACTTTGCTGCTAGTTTGTGTTGGCTGCTCAGGGAAGCCAGTTATCTTTGTCAACAAATTGAAACACAAAGTTGGGTTTCTAGAAGAGGCCTCTGGTTCTGTGATACCTGTGCCCGAAAACAAGGGTTGCATTTCTGCACCAGACTGAGCTTTGGCTGGAATGCGAGGTGGGGTGGGAGCCAGAAAGAGAGCGAGGTTGAATTTCTGCCAGGGCCTCTGGGAGACCAGAGTTGACAGGAGGAGAATGCCAAGGGCGGTCCTTGTGGCCCTTGTCCTTTTCTGGGACCCCCTCCCTGCCGCCATTCCGCCAAACGTCCTCCAACTCTGACTGCTTCCCCGGCTAGCTGCCTGAGACCTGTTCCCAGGCTCGGGTACATGCTCTGACGCCTTCATTCCTCTTCCCAGACCCCGTCCAAACTTCCGGGGCTGTGTCCTACCTCCTCAGGAACATTTCCTAAAGCACTCACCCATGTGGGTTCTGCCTGCCTGGCTTCCCTGAAGCAGAGCCTGAATACGCTGGGGGTGTAGCTGGCTTATTTTGGAGATGTTCCTAGGGAAGTGGGACTTGGGGAGGCAGGCAGGTGGGGGTGGGGGGTGTTAAGGAGGAAAAGTCACACCCAGTTGTGTTATTGAAGTTGCTCTTGTGGTTAATGGCATAAAAATACACCACAAGCTTTGGTGTATTGAAGCTTTGGTGTCAAGGCATACAAATTTGGAATATTTTTCTCTTCTTGCATTAATTACACACTAAGCCTATTTCCACTGTCTGCATTGAACTAGGTTGCGTTTGGTATTAATAAAGCTTTCTTTAGTCACTGTTTGCCTTGTATCTATCCTTTCCTTCTAATCTTTCTGTGCCTTATATATACATTGAGTGTAAATAAAATTGTAGTTGGATTGGAAAAGAATCCATCTTTGTTTTTTAATAAGAGCTTTTGGGGCTCCTGGGTGGCTGAGTCGGTTAAGCATCTGACTTCAGCTCAGGTCATGATCTCACGGTTCCTGGGTTCGAGCCTGGCGTCCAGCTCTGTGCTGACAGCTCAGAGCCTCGAGCCTGCTTCAGATTCTGCGTCTCCTTCTCTCTCTGCCCCTCTGCTGCTCACACTCTTTCTGTCTCTCAAAAATAAATAAACATTTAAAAAAATAATTTAAAAAATTTTCTTAAATACGTTTTGGGATATATATGACCCTGTTCCCCCTGTCCCCAGTATAGTCACTATTTTGGCATTTTGCACACATGTTCTTTGGCATGGGTTTTGGAATCGGACTGTCAGGTGCTCTCAAAAGGGAATATAATACTGGGGCCATGGCTGGGAGTGAACTGAATGTAGCAATCAGTCTGGGAAGATATTGCCATCGATACTGGAGTCTTTACGAATCTATGAGCCCTGTGAAAAAAAGTAATCACTGCTTTTATTTTTCTTTTTGGTTACTATCATACATGGGAGATATATATATATTTTAGATATATATATATTATATATTTATTATATTTTAATTTATAAATATATTTAATTATAAATTAAATGGGATATGTATCTTATATATTTATATATTATATATTTATTATATTTATTATTTATTATATATTATATGTTTATGTTATATATTATATATTATATTTATTATATATTACATATAGTTATTATATATTTATATATCTAATAAATACATATATATAATAAATATATACTATAACTATATATAATATATATATTTTACCATTATTCTTTCTTATTTTCTATTTGGTTTTTGTTCATGTAGAAGAACACTTTTGAATTTCATCTCTTGATCTTGTGTCTGGTCATTTACTGAAACTCTGGTGTTAGTTCTAAAAGGTTTTTGGTGAATTTATATTCGTTAGATGAGCAGCTGTATTTTTGTAAACAAAGACATTTTTCTCACTTTTCTTCCAATATTTATACCTCTTCTTTTTCTCTTGTTTCATTCTTTGTCTAGGACGCGTTATTGCAAAATATCCCTGAAGGGAAGCATCTCTGTCTTGTTTCTGACTTTTATGTGACTATTTCTAGTGTTTTACCATTCAGCTTGTTTGAAGTTTCTTGCAAAAAAAAAAAAAAAAAATCTTTTTAAATTTTCTTAGATTAAGGAAGCTTTTTTGTCCTATTAGCTGACTACTGTCGGCAGGTAGTTGTGTGAGTATGTGTGGGGGTGTATTTTAGATCAGAGGCCAGTGTTGAATTTTACGAAAGGCCTTTGCTGCGTCATATCAGTCCGCTATTGGCACAATAGCATTGTGCAACAATCACCCATACTCGGTGGATTAGTACCATAATTACGTTTCTCGCTTATACATTTGTGGGCTGACTAGGATTTGGCTAGTCTCGCTTGGCTCTAAGCTTCGGGCTGAATCCAGACTGTTTCAAATGTCTCTTATCCTTCTGGGACCAGTGACCTAGCCAGCAAATGGTGGCTTCTATGGTGATGGCAGAAGTATAAGAGGGGACAAGCAGAAACAAATGATACCACAAGACGGCTAGGCTTGGGACACTCTCGCCTCCACCCATTCTCAGTGGTGAAACCGAGTCACATGGCGAAGCCCGACAACAGTGACGTGGGGGAGATACACCTGGCCTCTGGAGGAAGCAACTCAAGGTCACATGGCAGAAAGTGTGGATACGGAAAAGGATAGAAACTGGGACGAGGAATGCGATTGATCACATGCATCTATTGAGGTATTTGTAGACTCTGTCTCCCATCCTTAGAATGTCATGTAATTATATTAGTACGTTTTCAATTGTTGAAACGTCATTGCATGCCTGGGATAAACCCTGCCCGTCTCGATCCACTATCACTGTTATAATTAAATGGCTGGTTTTGATTTTCTAAAACGATTCCTGGGATTAATAGGCTTCCACTGACGGTTGTGTAAAAGAGAATATAGGACTCACTCCTGGGTGGGTTCTACCAAGAGATTATTTCATGGGAGGGGGGCTTCCCCGTCTCTCTGAGGGCTCGGTAACCACGTGTGGCTCTGTGCTTCCTCTGGCTGTCCTGCATCATCTCCTGCTTTGGTGCAGGGATAGGTGCCCAGCTGTTGCTACTTAAGGGGAAAAGGAGGACCCAGCTACTGAGTGGCTCTGAAGACAGTTCCCTGTTACGGGTTGAACCGTGTCCGTCCAGAATTAATATGCTGAAGCTCAAACCTCCATTACCTCACAATGTGACCTTACTTGGAAACAGGGTCATTGCAGATGCAATTAGTTAAGATGAGGTCATTAGGGTGGGCCCTAATCCAATAGGACAAGTGTCCTTACAAAAAGGGGAAAATTAGTCGCACGCATGCACGCAGGGAGAACACCACGTGAGGATGAAGGCAGAGGTCAAGGTGATGTTTCTACAAGTCAACGGCCCTCAAAGATCACCGGCCAACCACCGAGGCTGGGGCAGAGGCGTGGAACCGATTCTACCTCACGGATGTCAGAAGGAACCAACCTTGCTGAGACCTTGGTCTTGGGCTTCTGGCCTCCGGATCCATGAGGCAAAAACATTTCTGTTGCTTAAGTCATCCAACTTGTGGTACGTATGGGAGGCCCCAGGAAGCTAAAACACCCTCTGCCCCAAATGATCACACTGGCAAATACTTGAGAACCCTCACTCATTCCTTGCGTCTATGAATTTTTGGCTTGGAGCTCTCTAAAGCCTTAGCTTTCCTGGAGTTTATTCTCTGCCTGTGTTTTTGGCTGATGTTGTTTACAATCTTCTTTTCCCTCATAGATTTCATGCCATCAACCTTCTAGTCAATATTTTTTTTATCAAGTGACCTCAGTATCGTTGTCCAGGTTGTGATAGACTCATTGTATATATGCTTTCTGTCATACTTGCGGTTTGGGGCCATCTATTTCCCTGGACCAGTTTTGGTTCAGCTACTATGAACTCTAGGTTATGTAGGAAAACAATGCCAGAAAGGGTCAATTACTTGTTTCCAGTCCTATAACCATTAGATGAAAGTTACAGCTTGAGCACAGGCACCCTAGTTCCTAAGTCAACGTGTGTTTCACTGCCGAGAATGGTGGGATGATTGTCTGGTATGATATTCTAGCAGATTATTAGAGCCCACCTACTGGAATGTGTTTAAGAATGGTTCTGGGCCCTCATGCAAGTTCAATGCTGTGATCAGTTAGAGAGGTCTGCTATGGGTGTGGGAGGGACAAGTGGAAGTGGAGTGTTAGGAACCTGTTTTGTCTGCCTTAGTTCTTGTCATTCTTCAAAATTTTGGCTCATGCTCTTGAGACTTCAGTTTGCAAGTAATGCAAAGGAGCCCCCCAAATGATTAATAGTTTGTTAAAAAGATTAGCTAATCTGTCAAGTGGAGTACATGTACTTAAAAAACATCCTGTAGGTCAACTAAAAAAAAAATTTTTTTAATGGAGGTGGCAGTGGTGTAGACTAAGGAGTGAGCCGGGTACAAGCTAAGTGGTTTTAAAATGGAAACATCTTTGGGGCGCCTGGGTGGCTCAGTTGGTTAAGCGTCCGATTTCAGCTCAGGTCATGATCTCGCCAGAAGTCATGATCTCACAGGTTGTGAGTTCGAGCCCCGCATCGGGCTCTGTGCTGACAGCTTGGAGCCTGGAGCCTGCTTCAGATTCTGTATCTCCCTGTCTCTGTGCCTTGCCCGCGATGCCCCCCCTGCCTCAAAAATAAACATTAAAAAAATTTTTTTTAAACGGAAACATCTTTGCTTCTTATTCAATGATTTTTTTTTTTTTTTTTCCTTACAGCATGTGCTTTTTTGGATCAGAGAAAGTGTTTTGAATCCGTTTCATTCCCACATTCCTCCATCAGGGTGTTTTCATTTCTCTGGAAGACTTGCCTCTCTCTTGACCACCGAGGAGGATTAAATAACTGGTAACAGTGGCTGCATGTTGTTCAGTAAGGAACTTTCCTTGCAGCTTTACTCAAGATGTGTATTTTAAAGCATGCTTACAGGAAGTGAGAGGACTTAGTCCTGCTTCTTACCTTACCTTACCTTACCTTACCTCTCCCCATCTTCACTTCTCACTTCTTCTTTCCAGTCTTGGAAAGACTGATGTTCAGGTGAGCCTGTAGAGAAACAATCCTCTGAGAAGGTAACTGGCCACTGGGTAGGACTGGGGGCCGGGAAACTTTCAACTGGCTTGAAGATCTCTTGAGGGATGGGAAGAGGGATTGGTTCAGAAGTCAGATTCCTCAGAGTTGAAATCCTGATTCTGCCATTTACTTGCTGGGTGAACTTTTATTTATTTATTTATTTATTTATTTATTTATTTAATATTTATGTATTTTTGAGAGAGAGAGAGCATGAGAGATGGAGGGACAGAGAGAGAAGGAGACACAGAATCCGAAGCAGGCTCCAGCCTCCGAGCTGTCAGCACAGAGCCCGACGTGGGGCTCGAACTCACGGACCATGAGATCATGGCCTGAGCCGAAGTCAAAACGCTTAACTGACTGAGCCACCCAGGTACCCCACTCGCTGGGTGAACTTACACAAGTAGTTTAACGTCTTTGATTTCAGTCTTTCCTTCTATGTAATGGGGATGTGACAGGGGTAAACACTCCTCTTTGTAGACTTGTGAAGAATCAACAGGATGATGGATATAAAGCACGGGAGACGGGCGCATTCATTCATTTGTGCACGCACACTTGTAGGCACCCGCCATTCATTTAGAGCATGTTTATGGAGGGTCTGCCATGTGTTAGGCTCTGGGGATTTAAAGATAAATTAAGACATGGTTGCTGTTCACGATGTTCTCAAAGTCGGGTGGGGGAGACACACACATTCCACCAATTCCAAGGATCCTGCGCCAAGGTCACGAGCCTAAGGGTACACAGGAGCTGTTCCACATGAAGGAAGGGGCGGTAATGGGGAACCTCTCTGAAAATAAATCTGGAAAGCTGAAATTCAGAGATAAAAGAGGTGCTTTTCAGGAGGTGACAGGAGAAGAGCAGCCACCAGAGCCGGGGGAGTTTTCCCTTCATTGAACAGCAGTGTTGTCTCTATGGGAAATGCTAATTTTCTGCTCGGCCTCATTTCTGGGGACTTGGAATTCAAGCCATCCCTGAGGGATCTTCTGAGACATAGCCTTTCTCTGTGTGAAGGAATGATGTTATCTGCAGACTGAGATAAAGCGACGGCATGTTGGCCGTTGACAGAACCAATGGTCCTTTGACCCCAGGAGTCTGGGAGGTTGGTCCCGTGGGGGCTATTTCTGGGGAGGGAGGAGGCAGGAGGACTAGGGGCACAACCCCATCTAGGGAAGGTAGAGAGACACCGCGTGGGTGTCTGTGCAGAAGCCTGCAGTTACTTGTTTATATTTAGCCAATAAAATAAAATGTGCCTGTGGAGGGTGGGTGTAAGTTATTATTTATTGCTTTGCAGAAAACTCCCACACAGGGCTCTCTGGCAAGGGAAACTTTGCAAAGAATTTCTGGCAGACGCAAGGTATGGCTTTTATTTCCAGTGGGCTCCACACTTTGCTTCCAATGTTTGTCAACGTGTCACCATTAGGAAGAAAAACAAAATTGAGGGATGCATTTCTGGCCAAACGTGTTCATTAGTTAATGTATACATCTTGAGCACCCACTCTGCTAGATGCTGGGGGTATTGTGGGAGCCAAGTCAGAAGTCCCTGTTCTTAGGGAAGCAGTAAAGACAGGTGATAACAGCTAATAAACATTCGGGAGTGTGGGCCCAAGAATCACCCCCTCTCCATTCTGGGTTCTGGTGACAGAGGGTCATGATACAAACGAAAACCAAAGCCTCATCAATGGCTGTGAAATACCCAACGGTCCACCAGATTCAGAACTCTCTGGTATCAGTCGGAGTGGAGAAGCTGGATGAAATTTGAAGCCAAAGTAGGACCTTTCCGCTCTTTTCTCCAAAGCTAGACATTGAGACCTGTGAAGAAAAAGTCCTAAGCTCTCTTACCCAGCCAGCCTCGGACTTGTCGCCAGAACAGGAGAGAAAGAACCACCGTGGAGGATAGGCCAGTGTAGGTGTCCATATCCTACACTCTAGCACTAATTAGGAAGAAAATAATAATGCATCGTTGATCCAAAACAAGCCAGTTTCTCTGGTCACAAAGGCTTACATATTCTTGTTGTGTCTGTTTCCAGAGTCCTCTCTTTGGGAAACTGTCCCTCCTCCATACCAGGAAAGCTTGGTCAGCCAAGGGGTGGGAGCATGCACTCAAGCTGGCCAATCAGAGCGTTGTTCATATAACCCAGCCAATCAGAGATCCTTGCTGAGGTTGATGTGGGTTGTGAGAGACAAAGGGTCTCTCAGTTCCCTGAGATGAACTGTGAGGAGGTGGACAGATCACCTGGAGGTTTCTTTGGAGCAGGAAGAAAGAAGCAGGGGGGAAGGAATCCACCCCAAAGGCAAACAGAGAGAGTGATGGGGAAAAAGGGACAGATATTCAAGTCTCCTTGAAATTGGCTGTAGCCCGGATAGAAACATTCGACCTCACCCCTGGGCTTTTGCATTCCATGAACTCATAGATTGCATTTTTCCTTGATGTGGCTTTCTGCTGGGTTCTATTCCTTAAAAATGACCATGCACAGAGACTAGAAAAAAGACAGGACCATGGGTGTTTTTGTGAAGAAACATCAGAACTTCCCAACCAGCAGGTGCCCTGTGGGAAAATGAGTTTGGTGGGAAAAGACATGTAAGCCACAAAAAGAGAAAGGCTTGAATGCCTACTTCAGCTGCTCGCAGAATCTGAGTTCATCTGTTCAAAGAGCTTGCCTTGGATGAAGCATCATTTTTTGTTAAGCTATGGAAAGTTCTGGAAAGGATATGCATTCCATGGTATAAATTGGTTGTGATCGTTTTTCCTTCTGGGAGTCACGTGCCTCATCAAAGAGCTGGACATTTGGGGTGAATGGATGAAGGGGACGTAGAACCAGGAGGTAATGAGCAAAGATAAAGGAAAGATAAGCCCTAAGCATAACTTTTTTCCTTCACACTTTTAGCATGAAGTGCCTCCTACTAGGGGTGTGGCCTTTGGTATCATTCTAACTCCAGAATCCCAGAATAGGACGTGGAAGATGCCCCTCAGGCTGGGGATAAAAAGAATATGTATTCTAAAAAAGGAGATTGATATTTAAGGAATTGACCTATTATGGAAACTGCAAGCCCCAAATCTGATAGGCCAGCAGGCTGGAGACTCAGGGGACTGTTGCAGTTTGAGTCCAAAGGTAGTCTGCTGGCAGTATTCCTTCTGGCTTGGTAAAAGTCAGTCATTATTCTACTAAGTCTTTCAACTGATTAGACGAGGCCCACCCACAATATGGAGGGCAACCTGCTTTACTCAGACTTGGAATCCACCAATTTAAATATTAATCTTATCCAAAAAAGAAGAAAAAAATTAAAAAAACACCTTTGTAGAAACATTCAGAATAATGTTTGGCCCAATATCTGGGCATCATGGCCCAGCCAAGTTGACACATAAAATGAACCACCACAGGAATCCAGTCTTTGAAGCCTTGCATTGGTCAGCCCTCAGAAATGGCTGCCCCTGAGGAGGGATGTCACCTTTGGGGAGATAGCCCCTTGGACCCGAGTCCAAATTCTAGGAGGGGGGCTCAGGTGTGAGTTATCATCAGTCAACACTCTTGGCAGCCGCAGGAGCAGGTACCTTGGTCCTGAAGTTGGCTCTGGACAACACATCCCAACCCCACTGCACCTCCTTAAGGCCGACTCAGGTCCTGTGCCTGTTGTGGTCTCCCACTCTTCATCTGGCAGTCGTTCTCTCTCCTTCTTCTCTCCTTCTCCTGGCAGTCGTCCCCACTCTCTGGGGCAGGAACTGGGTCTCCCCACAGCCCAGGCCTGGAACACTACACTCCTCACTCAATTTGTTATTTTGCTGTTTGCAGGACTTTCCTAGAAGGATGCTTCCTCTTTCCCAGCTCTCTAGTCAGTATGAAAACGTGGTGACTTCTTAAAAACAAGACAACATCCTGCCTCTTCTCTGGCTTGCCAACAGTTTTGATTTTTTTAAAAAGAGGGCTTAAAATATTTTTGAATATGAAGAAGCTAATCTTTCTGGAAGAAGCCACTGGTAGTAACACGCTTCCCATAAAGAAATGACCCCTGACCTCTCTTGTTTGGTAGAGAGGCCTCAGCTGGGCCACCTCTTCCCTGAAGTGAAAGCTGCTAATGTGTTGCAACATTCCAGAATGGAGCGTGGTGGTGTCTCCTCCCTCCCCTCCTCCCCCCCTTCCACCCTCCCCTCCTTCCACCCTCCCTTCCTCTCTCTTCTCCAACCGTCTGGAATCAAATACATGAGATTCTAGCCACGGGAGGGCAGAAGAAGGAGGACACAGAGAGAGAGCATGGTGAGTCCACAAAAGAGATGGCCCCTAGTTATTTAGTTGTAGACAATGTCCCAAGGCCCCTGTCCTAGGGCTCCTCAGAGTGTGGCCCATGGATCAGCATCCTCCGTGAACCCGGTAGAATCCCAGATCCTGGATCCCACCCCAGTCCTGCTGACTCACAGGTAAAGACCAGCACTCTGTGTTTTCACAAGCCCTCCCGGTGATTTTTGTGCAAGCTTATGTTTGAGAAGCACTGTAAAACCCCTTTCCTCCCAACCAATCTTTGGAGCTAGCTTAAGCAGAGTGGGTAACCGGTGGTTATTCAGAGAATTTAGGGAGCAGCTAAATATGCACCCCCCGCCCCAACTCCATGAAGAAGTCATCTACTCCCCACTGCATTTGCTACCTGTGCCCAAAATCCTTCCATTAGAGCAAAACTGTCGGCTGCCATTCGATCTCTGAAAACGCACCGTTCTTACCCCTTTCAGCACATCGTCTGCTTCCACCCTTTGCTTCCCCTTTTCTCTCCTCAAGGAAAAGCTTTTGAAGAGGATGTTCAGACACAATGCAAGCGGCAGGTATTGCAGAAACTGGGGTGGATGGCCGCCATGATGTTAACGCAGGCTATTTTAGGTTCAAGATGTTCCAGTCTCCAGGTACCGGTCATCGGTGACAACTGACCTGAGTTTGTCAGTCACACCTAAGGACTGATCCGCTGTCTTACGCCTGACTCTGCCACATTGTTCTAGCATCTGTCTAGACCCCAAGGACACTGGAGTCTATGATTCTGTGTTCCATGTTAGTCTACTTTTTTAATAGTAAGAAAATTAGTTTTTAGAAGTTTGTTGCATCTTCTGGGAAGAGGAAAGCCACTGACTTATACTTAGGTTTCCCTGAGTGTTTTGAGAGTGTGCTGGGAACACATCAGAGTCTTGTGTACCTAATGGTTTTAACATAAGACCATCCTGGAGGTTGGAAATACATTCCCCATGGCCTCCTGGTGCCAAGCTCCTTGGACCTGCTCTATTCCAGCAGGGTAGGGCCTGAGAGCAGGACTCTGAGGACAGCCTTCCTTGCCTCACCCACCAGCATCCAGGTGTATCCATTGTCCAGAGGGCCTCAATTAATACCCAGCACGGTACTGGCATTTAAAAATGGTAACTTCTAGAACTGTGATGATTTTTCCCCGCAAAGAACAAACTGAATAGGAAAATTACTGCCCACCGAGGGAGAATTGAGAGGCTTTGTGTTTCAAGGGCTCCTTCTGAAGAATTTTAGGTTGGTTTTTTGTTTTTTTTTTTTAAACCAAGGGAGGCAAAAACCATTCAAGAGCGTGTGATTGAGCTCGTCCAAAATAATGCAGCTAGGTCAGGTGTTTCAAATTCAGAACTGCGAGCCAGGCATTTGGCCTTGAAGATTCTCTTCTAGCCGCCCATCCTTCGTGTCCCTGGGCATTGTCTCTGGTTTCCCTTGGACCAAAATGACAATTATCAGACAGTCTGAGAGATAATTTTGTAATGTTGCTATGAAACCACTTTAACACTCTGTTTGAAAACTTAGTCTAAATGGTGCTTTAGACTGTTCTGGGGCAAAAGGATTCGGGTTGTTTGAGAAAACAATTTCTAGGAAAACAGTATAGGAGGTAATGCGTAAAAGGCAGGATGCTGGAGGTCGGCCAGAGGCTGTCCCGGCTCAACCTTGATGGGAAGAGGAGGTAGACAGACGTGTATCTCCACT
Source organism: Leopardus geoffroyi (assembly GCF_018350155.1). Lineage (NCBI taxonomy): Eukaryota > Metazoa > Chordata > Mammalia > Carnivora > Felidae > Leopardus > Leopardus geoffroyi. The sequence goes on from NC_059336.1 coordinate 30,948,818, forward strand.
TGCGGATGTATATTTACGTCAAGTCACGACAGAAGGAAGCTTATGTTCTTATCGTTGATGAATTGGAGGCAGTCGCCTGAAGTAGCCTTCACTCCATGGAGCCATGAGTTCCAAGTATCCCTCTGCTTGTTCGAGGCCTACAGCTCCCTGAGCACGCTGCATCATGCCGATGGGACCCCAGCCTCACAGACCTCATGGGCCGTTGGGGAGTAGGGGAGCCCTGAAGATCTCCCCAGTAGCCTCTCAAGTGGAAGATCAGCCTTGTCCCCTCGTTCCCAGTTCCCAGGCCTGCTGGGGAAAGGCAGGATGACCACAGGGCCATTGTTCTCTATTTCTCTGGAGCACCTAGAATGTTCCAAATTGAGTGAGATGGCTTAAGATGGTATATTAGCCAGGGTTTTTCAGAGAAGCAGAACCAAGAGGGTATCTGTTTATTTCATACTGGAACTTACACCATCTGTTCTCTTGGTTCTCTGACTACAGCTTTTGAGACTGCTCAGCCTCCATAAGTGTGTGATTCTTTCTAATAAATCAAATGTATTATTTTATTTTATTTTATTTTATTTTGAGAGAAAGAGAGAGAGTGCATGCATGAGCAGGGCAGAGGGGCAGAGGGAGAGAGAGAATCTCACGACCCTGGGATCATGACCTGAGCCAAAATCAAGAGTTGGACACTCAACTGACTGAACCATGTAGGCACCCCACATTTATTCTTTAAAAAAAAATTTTTTTTTAATGTATACTTATTTTTGAGAGAGAGAGAGAGAGAGACAGAGGACGAGCAGGGGAGGGGCAGAGAGAGAGGGAGACACAGAATCCAAAGTAGGCTCTAGGCTCCGAGCTGTCAGCACAGAGCCCGACGCGGGGCTTGAACTCACAAGCCACAAGATCATGATCTGAGCCGAAGTCGGACACCCAACCAGCTGAGCCACACAGGTGCCCCCCCCAAATTTATTCTCTATAATAAATATGTATACTTACATAATTATGTATGTATACCTTTCCATATTTATTTACTTATGGGCATCAGATCACACAATTATGGAGGCTAGGTCTCAAGATCTGAAGTCCTGAGAAGGAGGAGACCTAATGGTATAAGTTCCAGTCTGAAAGTTCCAGTCTCTAGACCTAGGAAGAGTTGATGTTTCCAGTTCAAATGCAAAGACAGCAAAAGACTGATATCCCAGCTCGAACAACCAGGCAGGGGGACGTCCCTCTTACTCACAAGGAGGGTCAGAATTTTGGTTCTATTCGGGCCTTCAATTGATCAGGTAAGGACCACCCATGTGAGGGAGGGCAATCTGCCTTATTCAGTCTACCTGAAAAACTCAAATGTTAAACTCATCCAAAAACACCCTCACAATGACTATCTGGGCAGCTGGTGGCCTAGGCAAGTTGACTCATAAAAATAACCATCACAGGTGACTTTGAGTGTTGATTCCACCTTTTTAATTTGTTTCTATATAAAACTCTTTTTTTTTTTTTTTTTTTTTTTGAGAGAGAGAGAGAGCATGAGCAGTAGAGGGAGAGATAGAGGGGTAGAGAGAGACTCTCAAGCAGGTTCCATGCCCCACATGAAGACCAACATGGGGCTTGATTCCATGACCCTGGGATCATGACCTGAGCTGAAATCAAGAGTCAGATGCTCCACTGACCACCCAGGCACCCTGAAACCCCATTTTTGACAATAACTGGGCTAAAAACTATTTACCCCCAAAAATTGGAAATTCAACCACTAATATGTTTTCTATTGCCCAATATATTGCCACACACTGACCTGCTTCCATCAAGGGAAAAATTATATGTTATGTAGTATAAAATTAACATTAAATTATGAAATTAAAAAATGGAAACATATAAAAATAAAATTTTAAATGTGTATTTTTTTTCTATTTTCAAGTAATTAAAATATCTTCATTTTTAGATGTGAGTATAGATGCCAGCCATCTTTTCTTAGGAAGAACTGTCCTTCATCCTGAGGTTAGAGTCTTCCTCATCTTTTGTTTCTTCTACGAAATGGGGGCAACAGAGGCCAACAGGCATCTTTATCACCATCTATTAGTCTCCCAAATGTCTCAAAGGTTTACTAGTATGAAAATTAAAAAATAATAAAAAAATAGAGTGGCAGAGGTATCATTAGTAGAGGCATAAGAAAGAGTAAAGAGGCTTGGGTGTGAGGCAAATACAGCCACAGATGACAAGGTTGCTGAGCCCCATCCCCAGGTTGAACCCATCCTATGGATGAATCATTCCATTCCTAGGCATACGCCAGTAGGAATTCTTTCATACATACAGAAGAAAGTATGTATAAAATGTACATTTCATCCTCGTTCATGCAACCAAAGCTTGGAAACAACCCAAATGCCCAACACTGGGGATCCGACGAACAGACGGCAACATAGTCACACAATAACGAGTTGTACGGCTGTCAACATTAAGGGAACACCGCTACAACTTGATGAATCGGGGAAATATTAAGCGCAAAAAAATAACTCCCATAATATTACATAGCACTTGATCCTCTCAGAAGGATAAAAACAAATATATATATATACACATATATATTCATATATATATATACTGTCAAAAATTTTTGTTCTGTGAAAGCTCACATGACGAGGTGAAAAGAGACTGGGAGAAAATATTGGTGCACCATCAATCTGACAAAGCAGAAGTATGGAGAATATATGAAAGCGATGTGCAAAATTCAATGGTAAAAGGCAAACAATTCAATCAGAAAATAGACAACAGACATGAAAAACAAATCCGCTAAAGAGGACGTATGGATGGCACATAAGCACATAAAAAGATGTCCAGCATCATTGGCTATCAGGGAAACGAAAATTAAAACCATAACTGTTATCAGTACACACCGATCAGAATGGCTAAAATAAAAAAAAAAAAAAATAGTGACAACGCCAAATGCTGGTAAGGGTGCAAAAAATTGGATCGCCCAGACATTGCTGGTGGGGAATATAAAATGGTTTAGCCACTTTGGAAGTCGTGTGACAGTTTATAGAATTAAACATGCAATTACTATGTAACTCAGCAATTACACTCTGGAATTTATCCCCAAGAATGAAAATTTGCGTTCACACAAAATCCTCTGTACAAATGTTTGTCGCAGCCTTATTTGTTAGAGCTCAACGCTGGAATTGGCTCACATATCTTTCAGCCGTGACTGGTTAGTTAGTTTACTTGCACTCAAACCCTCGTCTCAAGATCTGCTTTCAGAGATAACCAAACTAAGACACATATGAAGAAAACGGAACAGTATGAAAATGGAAACCCAGGAGAGCAAAACGTAACAGATCCCCCGGGGAAACAAGTAATTGCGTGAATGAAACACAATGTTAAGACACCATGCCCTCCACCACACTCAAGTTAATATTAACAGATAAACATAACAGGATGTTGCAACTGTAAAATAACAAGCTGCTATTTAAATAGAACAATTAGGGAACAAAAAAAGGATTTCTGGAAGTTAAATCTGTGATTGGTAAAATACAAGCAAAAAAATGTAATAGCTGAAACTTGAAGATCATGTCTGGAGATTTCTCAAAATAGAGAGAAGACATATTGCCTCACCTCCCGATAAAAAGAACAGTTAAGCACCAGAGAGAATCAGTCTTGAAGTTCCGCAGCTGCCTCCCCACAGATTTGCTTTCTTCCATGGTTGTTCACTCCAAACTATCTGATGATTGGCAGGGTGCTTTTCTCTTAAGCAATGAGTCATTTAGAACTGTGCCTTCTAGTGTCTAAATATAAAGAATTTTTCTTTTCTATTTTTTGAAGGCTGTTTTGGTTGCTGATTGCTATTTCCATTGTATTTTGATCAGATAAATTGATATGTCCCCACCTCCACCGTTGCCAGAAAAGTCCCTACCCTGTACCCTTGAAAGGTTGTTATGAGATGCTCCAGCTGTTCTAGTGTTACTATGTGTCACACGATTACCATGTAGTTTTGGAGAAGATCAAACAGGGAGCCTAGACGTTAGGTTAACAACTCCTTCCCTCCACACTGCCAATGGATATCCCATGGGGACTCTCTGCACCTGGCAATATGGAGGCACCGCCCCCCCGTCCCTCCCCACCAGTGTGGTATTGGGGGAGATATAGGAGGATGTCAAGACTTTCGCCACTGCTCAGCAATAACGAGGATCCCCCTTCCCCCACCAATGTCTGTGGAAACTATGTGGACAGCCTAGACTGCCACCCTCAGCAGGTGTTAATGAGGAATGTCTTCCAACCTGGGTGTCCTTGGAGGCTGACTGGAGAACCTGGATTTCTAAACCCGACTGGGAGTAAGGAGATGGCACCCCATTCGCCCACAAGAGCTCTGTTGTCAGAGACCTGCTAAAACATGAGATTTAAATAAAATCTAGTCTCAAAAAATAGCACTCAAAATGTTCAGGATCAATGAAAAAAAATCACATATATCACACTAGGAATCAAGAATATCTCAAACAGGGGGCACCTGGGTGGTTCAGTCAGTTGAATGTCCGACCGACTTTGGCTCAGGTAACGATCTCACAGTTTGTGAGTTCGGGCCCTGCATTGGGGTCTCTGTTGTCAGCGCAGAGCCTGCTTTGGATCCTCTGTCCTGTCCCCCTGCCCCTCCTGTGCTCGTGCGTGCATGTGTTCTGTCTCTCTCAAAAATAAATAAAACATTAAAAAAAACAAAAACGAAAACAGGTACGTGAACTCTAAAAAAAAAAAAAAAAAGAATAGTTCAAACTGAATGAGAAAAGTCAATCAACGGATCCCAGTTCTGAAATAACACAAATGATTAGATGGAATTATCTGGTTATTTGCCATCATAAAAAAGCTTCATGAGCAATTATGGACATGTTTGAAGCAAATGAAAACAAGTAGTTAGTCAGAAAAACCAAGAAAACAAAGTGGAAATTTCACAACTGAAATTTACTACAGCTGAAATGAAAACGTAATAGTTGGGCTTGATAGAAGAATGCAGAAAGCAGTGGGATGATTGGTTGCAACTGAAGACAGGACAAGAGTAATTACCCAAAATGAATTAGAGAGAGAAGATAGACTGACAATAATGAACAGAGCCCCAAGGAGATGTGGGATTATAACGAAAGGTGTGGTATCCGCGTCAGGGGAGTCCCAGTAGGGAGGAGGCACAGAGTGGGGCTGAAAAAAGCATCCAAAGACATAATGGCCGAAAATGTCCCAGTTTGGCAAGACATAAACTATTGCCATTTAACATTATCCTGGAATTTTAAGCCACTACAATAAGGGCAGAAAAAGAAATAAAGGGCATAAAATATCAGAATGGAAGAAATACAGCTGCTTCTCTTTGCAGTTGGCATGACGGTCTAAATAAATCTTAATCCCAAGGAATCTCCAAAGACCTCCCAGACCTAATAAGTAAATGTGGTAATTTCACAAGATACAAGATCGACACCCAAAAATCAATTTGATTTCCATATCCTTGCAATGTGTATATGGAAAACAAAAATTTTAGATGTCATACCACTTACAATTGCTCAAAAAATGAAATGATTAAATTAGGCTTAAATATGACAAAACATAAAGAAGACTTAGGCTGAAAATTACAAACACTGATGAAAGAAGTCAAAGAAAATATAAATAAGTGATGAAATCCCAATTGATATACAAGTTTAACACACAATATCTATCAAAATCCCAGCAAGATTTTTTTTTTTGTACATATGGACAAGATTATTCTTTTTTTTTAATTTTTTTTTTTCAGCGTTTATTTATTTTTTTTTGGGACAGAGAGAGACAGAGCATGAACGGGGGAGGGGCAGAGAGAGAGGGAGACACAGAATCGGAAACAGGCTCCAGGCTCTGAGCCATCAGCCCAGAGCCCGACGCGGGGCTCGAACTCACGGACCGCGAGATCGTGACCTGGCTGAAGTCGGACGCTTAACTGACTGCGCCACCCAGGCGCCCCAAGGACAAGATTATTCTAAAATTTACATGGAGGGGCGTCTGGGTGGTTCAGTCGGTTGAGTGTCTGACTCCTGATTTTGGCTCAGGTCATGATCTCACGGTCTGTGAGTCTGAGCCTTGTGTGGGACTCTGCTCTGACAGTGTGGAGCCTGTTTGGGCTCCCTCCCTCCCTCTCTCTCTCTCTCTCTCTCCCTCTGCCCTGCCCCACTCGCCCTCTCTCAAAATAAACAAATAAACGTTTAAAAAAATAAAATAAAAACATAAAATGTATGTGGACAGGCAAAGGAACTCCTATCTAGCAACATGTTGCTGCTTCTTAATCCATTATGTTCAAGTCCAATCTCTCTTTTTGTATCTCCATCTGTTTATTTCTCTGTGCTGTGCCCTGGTTGGTTATTCCCCATGGCTGTTGACCAAGCCCTACTGGAGTCATAGCTTCGGAACCAGTTTTTACGTGTCTTTCTCGTAACTGTTATCAATACCTGGAATTAACTTCTTTATTTGTTTATAAGTTTATTTTCTGCCTCTCCCAAATGGAACATAAGCTCCACAGGGGCAGCAACGCTTTCTTTTCTTGCCTGGAGTGCCTGGAGCAGTGCCTGGCAAATTGCAGGCAGTTGAGAACATGTCATTTCGTTGGTAACAGACTCCTGAGGACACAAAGAGTTCAGTAAACAAAATGGACTGTGAAACATCCCCGCAATTAACGGATATATTTGACAAGACATGGCGTCCATAAAGGAGGTATAGGTTGTTACAAATAATCAAAGAACAAGAAAGAACTTGGAAATTAAATATACAAGTGGGGGAAAAAATGAGCTGGTAGTTAATGTCAAGGAAATTTCTCCAAATGGAGAGGAAAAAGATCTATCTTTTTACCCTTTGATAAGGAGAACAGATAAATATCACAGAGAATCAGTCTAGGAGCTCCAACATCTAATAGACATATTCTCCTTTAATACATTTTGCTGCATTCCATAAATTTTGCCTTGTTTCACACTCATTCATCCTAGGTATTTCCTGATTTTCATGCTGAGTTTTTCTTCAAGGAATGAGTCATTAGAACCATGTTTTTTTAATGTGTACACATTAAATGCTCGTTCCCCCCTCCCCCCAACCACACACCTATCTTTCCCCCTGTACTGCCAGGAGTACAGGGAATTAGGCTTATGCCCAAGCTTGGCACAAATCCACGTTCTGGTCACTCACTAGTGACTCTATTTCTATTTCATCATATGGCTTGGGAAGGATAAACAGGCAAAGATTTTCTGTCCTCATTCATAGATCATTATTTTCCCGGCTCCCCGTGATGCACAGGATGTGAGGTTCAAGTTCCTCATCATGAATCATGAATCCCCATCTTAGTCCCTATCCTCAATTCACTGAGGGAGAGTGTGGATCAAATTTCACTCACTGCTATGACCATAGGTTCTCTCTTCATTTTTGATACCTGGAAGTTCCCATTTTAACCTCTGAGTTCAGTGATATGTATTTAAACATCACACTGTGTCCGGAGCACGTCTGCATATTGGAGTAGTGCAGGTGATTCTTGCCTGTAGTCAGCTGGACATCTTTACTAGAGGGTACATTGGCTCTTTCTCCCAGTTCTCACCAGTTCTCCCCAACTGGTTCTGTTATCAGAGAGCATGTTTTTGTTCAGTAGATGTTTCTTTCTCCTTGCGACATGAACTCTCTTTCCCCAGGTGCTGGCTCTTCTTTGTTGAGTGGGGTTCCTTTGGTGAATGGTGTTAAGTTTGACTCAAGTGTTTGGTTACTCTGATTTGTGTACTTATTTGTTTGTATTTTCCTGTTAGTCTCTTTGTAAAGGGTGCATTTGCCGTTGTAGCTTGTCTCCAGTGGGGGCAAGGATGGATATGCGGGCAGTCGTGATGAGCTATTTCCTGGGCTTGGTGGCTCCCTGCTCCTTTTGGGAGTCACCAGCCTCACAGATAAAAACACTGGCACTCAGTGCTACAGTACCATGGAGAGGGAGAGGGACAGGAAGAATATGGAGGTGATCCCCATCGATCGAATTTTCCTTCCGTGTGTCTTTGATCTTCTCATTTCACGTATTGGCTCTTTAGCTTGGCACATCTATGGGAACTCCTACCTTGGCAGTAAGTTTCTCTGAACACATTTTGGGCCGTGTTCAATCCACATTCCACATTCTTTCAATCCAATTCCATCTGTCTTTTATATAATTCAGGTATGCCTCCTAATTTCTGGTCCACCTGGCACTCTTTGTCCCCTGGTATTTCCATGGATTTATTCTTTCAAAAACATCCTTTCTCTCATTTCTAACGATTTTGTAAAGCAAGGTATCTTTGCTATTATTGAAACCTTAAAAAAAATACCATTTTTTCCTTAAAAGTAAAAAAATACGAGTAAACTGTTATTCTGAAAAAGTGTAATGATAGCCACTGTACGAGAACATCCAATTTTTAAAAGAAAATTGATATAAAGAGACTTGCCTTGCCAGATATTAAAAGATATTTTAAAGCCAAGTTAATAATAAGAACGTGGTAGGCCAAAATGGATAGATCAATGAAATAGATTAGCACATCCAGACACAGAATTTGGCATATAGTGATGTTGGTATTTTAAATCATTAGACAAAATATTGTGTAGGCACAAATAACTGACCATTTAATAATCTTTGAGTACAGAAGACCCTTTCTAATCAGACACCATGTCCAGAAACCCCAGGTGGAAAACTGGTAAGATTCTGTGAGTTAAAAACAACATTTTCAGTACAGTAACAAAAATCACAGACTTAAAATACAATTAGTAAGCTAGAAAAGGTTTTTCAGTATGGGTAATAAACAAAAGGTTAATTAGCATCATTAATATATAAATATCCAGGTGAGCACTTTATTTTTTTTAAGTTTATTTATTCATTTTGAGACAGAGACAGAGCGAGCAAGGGAGGGGCAGAGAATGAGGAGAGAGAGAGAATCTCGAGCAGGCTCTGTGCAGGGCTCAAACTCACAAAGCCGCAAGGTCATGACCTGGGCGGAAACCAAGAGTCAGACCTTTAACCAACTGAACCATCCAGGCACCCCCAGATGAGTACTTTAAAAGAAAAATGGGGGGCGCCTGGGTGGCGCAGTCGGTTAAGCGTCCGACTTCAGCCAGGTCACGATCTCGCGGTCCATGAGTTCGAGCCCCGCGTCAGGCTCTGGCCTGATGGCTCAGAGCCTGGAGCCTGTTTCCGATTCTGTGTCTCCCTCTCTCTCTGCCCCTCCCCCGTTCATGCTCTGCCTCTCTCTGTCCCAAAAATAAATAAACGTTGAAAAAAAAAATTTAAAAAAAAAAAGAAAAATGGGTAAATGCCATAAACTGTTCAAAAAAGAAGAAATACAAGTAACTAATAACACACAAAAATGTTATCCTTTGTATGGAAAATGACATCTATAAACTATTATTAAGTGTTTGGATTGGCAAATGTTAGCAAGAATAAAATACTCTTGGGTGTGGTGTCTATATGCCTATAGGTGGGAGTATAGGTATAATCAGATCAGTTTAATCTGATTGGGTCCGTATATTTTGTCCAGATGTTTTATTTCTAGGAACATATTATTTTTAAAAAAATTTTTAATGTTTATTTTTGAGAGACACAGAGAGAGAGACAGAGTGTGAGGGGAGAAGGGGCAGAGAGAGAGGGAGACAGAATCTGAAGCAGGCTCCAGGCTCTGAGCTGTCCGCACAGAGCCCAACGCAGGGCTTGAACTCACAAACTGTGAGATCATGACCTGAGCTGAAGTCAGACGCTCAAGCCCTGGAGCCACCCACGTATCCCACTAGGAACATATTCTAAGAAAATAATCAGACAAATGGGCAAAGATGTAAACATACAAGGTAGGTTTGGCATAGCATTGCTTGTGGTGCGGAAAATGTGTAACAGCCTATCTATCCACCAAGAGGAAAGTGGTTAAAGCAGTGGTTGTCAAACACAGATATATGTATGTGGGTTTTCTCACCAAGGGATGTTTCGCAATGTCCAGAGACACTTTGGATTGATACCCTGGGGGAGAAATGAGTGCTACTGGCATCGTGTGAGTAGAGGTCAAGGGTGCTGGTAGGCACTCCACGAGGTATGGGTCGACAGACAACTGTCCGCCCCAAATACCGGCAAGTTCTGAGGCTGAGAAACTTTGAAATAAATGATGGCACATTCATAGAATGAAAACCTTTTTATCTATTAAATATGAGGCTGTATATTTCCATTTATTGAAGGACAGCCAGAAAATATTGTGAAGAAAAAGTTACTGGTTATAAATCAGCGGCGAGCAAAACAAAGTTAGACTAAGCAGTGGTTGGGACAGTTAAGTATCTGGTTGTATCCAAATATTTATTGTCTCCAAATTTGCTCTAGATGGTGCATCGTTTTTTCTAAGTAATTGGTAACTACCAAAATATTTATATATAGTTGTCTTAGTAAGGAGACCTTTCTTAATAGCTTCTATTTCTGGAGTGCCTAGCCTTTGCTGGGTATTGTGCCAGATTGTTTATTTCCCTTTTCTTTTCTTTTTAAAAATAGCCTTTCATTAGTACCCAAGCAGTACAGGTAAATTGTACAAAATCAGAAAATATAGATAAGCAAGCACTTAAAAATTAAGACATTCTCACCACCAGGGGATCCACTGAAGCATGCTGGTGCATACCCTTCCAGATCTTTCCTTGTGTATGTGTCGCACATATAGGTAATAAATGAAATCACAGAGTTTTGTTAATGTACTTTTTTGGGGTTACAATCTGTACTTTCTATTATAGCACATTTTTGTATCATCGATATCCAGACCATATTCAAACATTCCCAAATGACCCAATCATGTCATTTACTGCTGGTTTATCTTAAAAAGAGAGAGCATGAGAGGAAAGAGAGAGAAAGAGAGAGAAGGAGAGAGCAGGAAAAAAAAAAAACCCGAATTCATCACATTTTGAAATAGCTGTTTTGCAAATTGGTAATTGAAGGGAAGAATTCAGCAGTCATGCTACCATCCGTTAGGAGCTGAATTTGGGGGTAACTGGAAAGCTCCAGTGACTGAAAGAAAGCACGACTTTACCTGTGTGCTCTTTGAGTCTTAATTCGGATCTGAATCTCTTGCACACGGTAGGAGCTCAATGAATGTGAACTGATTAGTAATGAATGCTGACCACTTGGCAGCAAATAACCAGGAGAAATTCTCCTCTGAGTGAGACCCTTGGCTAAAAGACCTGGGAATCATGGCAAAGTCTGACGAACTAAACTGTCCATTTCCTACTTGGCCTACAACTGAGAAACAGTTCACGTTTTAAGTATCACGTTTACTCTATGCTCTCAGTAGAGCATTTGACAGAATCTGGGAGTCAGAACTATTGGCTAGAAGCAACGGGAACTGCTTCCGCTTAACTTAGGCTTGCGTGGAGTTCATCGGAAGGGCTTTGGGCAGCTCACAGAAGACGTGAGACCATAGAAAAAGTCTGCCCGTGAGACCTCAGTTGCTGGACACTCGGTCCCTGCCGCAGTGGGCACCCCCACCACAGCCTGCATGATGCCATCTCTGACATCCTCTATTCCAGCCAGTCACGTGGAAAAAACCTCCAATGGACCCTACCCCTTTGTGTCACTCTCTTTAGAGTCAAAATCCTGGGCTTGAAGACCTGATTGGCCATGCTTAGGCCGTGAACCCGTATTTTGCTGTCAGGAGACATGGAAAAAGAAATATTTCCCCAATTCCCACAGCAGGAAGTGGGGTTGCCTCCCACCCTTCCTTTGGATGGACTCTGGGCAGGCAAAATGGCTTTAGAGACAGGTCCCCCTTTAGAGACAAGTCCTTCGCAAGTAATTCATGTAGGATCAAATGTCCTCATTATGAAAATGAGTCCATATTTTTCTCCTCTATTCTTGGCCTTGGTTCCACTGTCTTCGTTGTATCGATGAGGAAGCTGAGCCTCAAAGAAGGGGGGCAAAGTGCCCTGATCCCTCTGCATTAAGCGACAGAGGCAGGATTTGAATCCAGAGCTTCAGAGCTCTTTCCATTACACTGCAACAGGGTAATGCCAGTGATCAGGAAAGCAAAGGAGGAGGACGGTTTGCCCGAGATTCACCGCAGCGACCTGTGCCAAGCCCGGGAAGCAGAAACCCGCCGTGAATTGCTGCACCACCGTGGATTTGTCTCCCCACTCACAGCACAGGGGAAATCACGAACCCTCTGCTTCCCGCAGCAACAGGGAGACTGGCCGTGAGCTGACCGGGAAGGAGGTGCTTTGAAAACGAGAGTGTTGAAAGCCACTTCTCAGCGGTCACCACCAGCATTAGCCCCTTCGAAACTGCAGGGTGTTACCATCTTGGAGCGGTTTCCCTTTCTTTAGCATCCAGCTTTTTCTGAAGTACATTCTTTTATGTTCTTAGAAAATGCAGGGCTTGGAGAGTAAATGTGGTGCGGAAAACACATGGTATTTTCAGCTCCAGTATAATTTATTAGGGCGTCCTGGTAGCGAGAATACGGCACCAGACCAGGAATTTTCCCTATATAAATTATCTGCAGAAACAAGGACACCACTAGTTCACAATGGGAAGCATTATGCCCTCTCCGAGAAGTAGAGAATGACATTATTTTGTGGTAAAATTGTTGCCAGTCCCAGATACCCACAGGGAGAAATGCAATCCGACCCTCATTAATGAGACCCTGCCAAAAGCATCGGGTCTGCCCGTGCCCGGCTCTGACTGTGACGTCTGCTGGAGTTGCGATTGGCTGCCACATCCCGGCGACTTGGGGTCCCGTGGGGCAGGCTTGGGGTCCAGGAGCATTTCAGGACTGGATTGCTGGTGACGTGCGGACTGAGTCTCACCATTGTCACCAAGGAATTGGGAGATCTAGGGTGAGTCCTTTATTCCTGGGATTCCCCATTTCCCCATCTGTGAAATGGGGATATTTGAGCATTTCTCAAGGTGTGAGGTCCCGTGGAAGGGATCAGTCCTACACCATCAGGCCAGCAGTTTGCCCCTAGCCTGCCCGTGAGACGCTGTCAAACTTTGCAGTAGGATGGGGCCCAAGTTTCTGGGGGAATGAGAGGAAAATGTAAGGGAATGTTTATTAACTGCCCCTATGGACAGGCGAAACTTGGCAAGCTCTCCTTGAAGCGACTGTGAACAGTCCAGCCCATACCCGGCCTTCAGCCCCCACCGACCTACCCGCGGGACCCTCCCCAGGGAGCCCGGGGGCCACTGGTGGGCGTCAAGAAACCCTGTTTCCGGCACAGCGGTACCCTCCATGGCTCAACTACAAGCCCTTCCCCATCCTCCCCACTCTACCCCGGTGCAGACGGCGGAGCTTGGCACATGGGGGTGGACGTCCCCTTCGCTGGCTGAAACATGTATTTCAAGATGAAGCAAAGAGGCGGGTGATGGCAGGAAACACTTCTGAAATTCACCTCTTGACTTCCTTTAACCAGAGGCCTTGAATTCCTTTAAGCAGAGGCCTTCCTTGTAAAGGGTAGGAGGTCAGAAAGATGCAGTTTGACCGAGGAGAAAGGGGGGGTTGTGCTACAGACCCAGGTTTGAGCTCCACGTGGGCGCCGCGTGGGAGACCCAGGCAAAGGCTTCTCGTCCGTTCCCTTATCTGTACCCTGACGAGAAGCCCGGGACCTTCCGCACGGGTGGGGGTGGGGCACGCGACCTGGCATTCACATAGGAGTGCTTCATAAAAACAAGTGAGTCTGTATTTAACAGAGAGAGAGAGAGAGAGTTATTTAAAACCGAAACGGACTTCAGCAACTTCTGCCTTTTAAGGGACGGAGCGAAGGGAAGGCAGCAATGCCGGGATCCGTGGACACATAAATCTCTATACTGCTCCCTTCCCCTTATGGAGGGGACCAGGGCTGTGGGTGGGGACTGGAATTTCAGAGCCTCGGCCCTGGACTTCCGAACGGCCCAGGACCCACCGTAGATGTGCTTTGGTTAGCAGACGCTTCCGAGTGAGTGTTCTGTGTGTAACATACCGGTGGAACCTAGTGGAGGGTAGGGAGCTATGTTGCTGTGCATAAGAAAGAGTGGGTAGAAGCTGTCAGGAGAGGGGATATACCCAACGGCAAAGAGTTTCTCCTGCAGAGCGAAGCTCAGAGAGAAATTCCCAGTGGCAGGGTGACCTGAAGTCTCAGGAGAACAGGAAGGTCTGATATTCATTTGGGCGGGGGGGGGGGGGGGGGGGGGGGGGGGGGGGGGGGGGGGGGAGGCGTGCGTGTGTTCCATGATGTAATCCTTCTCCCCGCACCAACATTCAGCCAAGTCTGCGTGAATCAATTCAGGGGAGATCAAGGAAAAGGGGGCTTTTTTTGTTTTTTTTTCCATGTCAGAATGGAGAAGGGAGGAGAGGAAAGCTACTGCAGGTGACATGCAAATAAGGACGAGACTTGGCTGGAGGTGGCCTTGCAATTCACAGAAGGCTTGGAGAAGGGCATTGGATTTGCCACCGGAAGAGAGATGGGGATTCAGACAGTTTAATTAATTTATTTTTTTTTTCAACGTTTTATTTTATTTTTGGGACAGAGAGAGACAGAGCATGAACGGGGGAGGGGCAGAGAGAGAAGGAGACACAGAATCGGAAACAGGCTCCAGGCTCTGAGCCATCAGCCCAGAGCCTGACACGGGGCTCGAACTCCCGGACCGCGAGATTGTGACCTGGCTGAAGTCGGACGCTTAAACCGACTGCGCCACCCAGGCGCCTCCAGACAGTTTAATTTAAACCTTGAAGACAGGTGGCCCCAGTCAGTATGTGGATTACAAACACGTAATTGAGACGCCACCTTATAGGAGAGATAGACGAAGGGACAGTTATGATGATTGCAGCTAGAAGAATGATACATTTCATTTTTCAAACGTTTATTTATCCTTGAGAGAGAGAGAGAACGAGACAGCAGGGGAGGGGCAGAGAGAGAATCCCAAGCAGGCTCCGGGCTATCAGCGCAGAGTCTGATGTGGGGCTTCCGTGAGATCAAGACCTGACCTGAGCTGAAATCAAGAGTTGGACCCTTAAGGAGCTGAGCCACCCAGGCGCCCCATATATTTAATATTTTAAGACACTAAAAGTATCAGGCTGTCTGGAGAGCAAAGTAGCCATCAGACCTGTTTGCAAATGTTCCCTGTCTTTCTCCTTCCAGACGCAGGGTAAAATTGTATCTCCCTGCCCGTTTGAGGTTGAATTTGGTCATGGACACGCCTTGGTCCGTGAAAAGTGAGTGGAAGCAGGTCCCTTCCCGGCAGGAGCTGTAAGGACCAGTGTGCATGCCTTGCCCCTTCTTTGTCCTCTGCCTCGGTGACTAGCAACAATGAGCGCGGCCACTCTGTCACCCTGGGTCCTCGGTGAGGATGACACTAATAAACCTCAACCTTTTTGGCTTGTTTTGAAGGCAATTGAAATTTGAAGAAGGAGGGCTGTTATTTTTGCATAACTTAGCCCATCCTGAAAGATACGGACGTTCGTGCAATGCCTTGCTTTGTTGCTGGGGACATTGAAGTTTAGACAGGAGCAGGGACTGCCTGCACCAGGAGACCTTACAGACAGACCCTCTGCAGCTAGGACCCAGCTTTCCTGCTCCCCAGCCAGCAGCTGCCCAGAGCCCGGATGTTGTACCTGATGGGAGCAGCTGGATGCCTTCTACTCTCAGGCACTGATAACAACAAGCTCCAGACAGGTAGCATGAGCCAAGGAAAATTCCTTGGACTTCTGCTCCTGCCTCCTTCCCTGGAGGGTGGAGGTGGGAATATACACTCACTAAGCCACATGACAAACGACTTGGATTCAGGGAGGGGTAAGCATCGGGGCAATTAATGCAATCTGCCACACTCCCCCTCTCTGACCCCTGAGTTTTCGTAGCCTGTGTGGACCCCTCCTCCCATGAGAGCCTCTGCCAAGGCTCCACAGTGGGCCTTGTCCCCTCCAGCCCCGTGCCTGAGTGTTCCCGGCTGTGCAGGATCATTGGTTGGACTCCCAGAGTCTCAGATGGTATAACCTGGTGCATTTAAACAGCCAAAGACAAGCTGGGCAATTATGCTGGACGACAAGGCCTTCATAAAAGATTTATTGGCTCCTGCAGAAACAGCCTTTAAATCACCCAGGACCTGTAATTACATTGGGCACACCAAGTGAATGCATCTGTCCCAACACCTGTGAGTCAAGTTCGCCCTTTGCTTTCTTACGCTGGCCGAGTAACCATTCCCTCGTTTGTTGACCACCTAACAGGGGTCACACACGATGCCAGGCCGTGGAGATACAAGGGGAATACAGACAACAATCTCCCCCTGAACACCTATGAGGTATAGAGATGGACAGAAATGTACAGTGAGGTGAGCAGGAAGAGGAAGAGGAAGGAACTTCTAGCACTGTGGTGAGGGTAGGGGCATGAGCAGGGCTGGAGAACGAATCAAGCTTTGAAGACGTGGATATGCTCGAGATGGAACGAACATGCCAACAAAGGGAATGTCACGGCGTCAGAGTCACTTCAGCCTGCTGTAATGCAAAAATCTTAGACCGAGAGGTTCTACAACAAACATTTTCTATTCCAGTTTGGAGGCCAGAAAATCCATGATCAAGGAGCTGGCAGATCCAGTGTTAGGGGAGAGCCCTCTTCCTGGCCAGTGGATACCTGGCTTCTGTTATATCCTTACATGGGAGAGAGAGAGAGAGACAGAGAGACAGAGAACCAGAGACAGAGGAAGAAAGCTCTTTGCTTTCTTTTTCTATACGGGCACTATTGCTATCATGAGGCTTCCACCCTAACCCTTAGCCTATCCCTAACCCTAATCCTACCCCTACCCCTTCCCAAGGATGTGCTGGTCTCTTCACAAGCGTGAGGACCCGTCCTGGTGTAACGGCAGGAAAGCAGGGAGAAGGTGGCACCCTCTGACATATCCGAGTCTTGTCCACTGACACTGGGTCTAAACTCATAGTCCACCAGGGGTGTGGCCACCTCTTCAGGGGAGGAGATGAGCAGTCAGTCTATCAGGGAGCGCTCGGTGCCGCAGTCATGTCGCCACTCCCCGACACCAGCCGCTATTTTTTTTTTCACCGCCTTGAGACCAGGAGTCATATAGGTTGTTTGACTGTTTATTTGTTTATGCTGTTCTGACCCGGTCTTGAAGCCCTGGCTGGAGGCTGGTCAGTTCCCCTGTTTTGAGCAGCCGATTAAGCCCACGCTCCTGACCTCTTCCTTTAGCAGCCTTTCATCCTCCAGGCTATATGTACCAGCCCTGAGTGCTCTGGGGGCAGGTCCCAGACAAGTAGGGACAGTACCTATGCCCCGGTGCCCAGGAAATTATTCAAATTAAACAATCCACAGAGAGCCCAAGTAACCGAGCCATCCCCACACCATTTTGCCAGGCATAAGCTGCCCCCTCAGCTCAGACCTGCTGTTACCTTGGCTTGGGTGAACCTGCCGTGTGTGGGGCTCTTTCATTCTGGCAGCCTTCTTTCATTCGGAGCTGTAAGTAACAAAGAGTTCTGCCTTTCATCTATTCGAGTGTCACTGTGTTGTGTCTTGACATCAAAAGAATCTTCTAAAACACAAGGGTGGGCAATTTAGTGCTTTCCCTAAAAGCTCTGAAATGCATCAGCACCATACATTAACTAAATCAACTCTAAGACCTACATCCTATACCGGGGGGGGGGGGGGTTCACTCCCTTGGCGTTCCCATCTCAGGGGATGCCTCATTGTACAAATGGCTCAGCTGAGGTCATGAAATGAGCTCAGATGATAGATTTTAAAAACTCTCTTATTATAATGGTGGTGAGAGAAAACTGTCCTACACTTGAATGATGGGATTCAGTTCAAGCTTCCATTATCAAATACCCAAACACCTGCTTGTAAACATCATCTGAGACACTGGAAATAAAAATTGTTAAGAGCTTCACAAAAATTAAAATCCCAAATCACCCTTGTCAATGTTCACTCAGTGGCCTCAGCCATTAAGGGTCTCACTCAGGTGCCTGTGTAGAGTCTAAGCCCCTCTCCTGCCATAGTTTGGGCGTCTTTCATTGGACAGGATGCAGTTCCTTCAGGACATCTGAGTTGATTCATGCAACCCAACGTCTAGTGCTCACACTTTACGGCAAAGAAACTTTAGAGGATGCACAGGACTGTCACGGCATTGATGCACGCTCAGGAAATTCAGAAATACTAGGGAGAGAGCCTTTTGTGTTATCACAAGCAGAACCCATTATTTACATTAATCCAAATATACATTACCCCTGCTGAAACAGTATCGATTCAGCAGTGTCCGAGGGAGGGCAGAGGGAAAAAAAATCTGGGCTTCAGCTTCCTGATGCCAGCCTCAGGCTACGCAGGCTACGTGTCATGAGAATGACCCTCAACTGGGAGAAATTTTCTCATCAGGAGGCTGACTAGAACACGTTGTTTTTCCAAATGTAGTTGGTGCCCTTTTTGCATCCTCTTAGCGTTCACGATGACTGTGATGTTGATGACTTCCTCTTGCAAGCACCCGAGACTCTCCAGCTGAGGGCTTTCTCTGGTTGTGGGAGTGCGCTCAGACCACATATGGGGCTGTCCAGAAGTACCAGTGAGCTGAAACCCTCAGAAGCAGTGCCTTGAATTAAATGACGGACAGGAGGAGTTGGTGGGTAAACCCTCCAGCTTCCTCATGGCTCGAGTGGACACAACCAGTCCCTGAGAGTCTCAGTTGCCCATAGCAGCATCCCTTTGTTGATTTTCTTCCCTTCCCAACTCCACTTTTCGTGTCCTACTCGTGTTTCCTGGGACCAAAATCCTCGTCTCAGGCTCTGCTTCCGGGGCCCCCAACCTTAGACCTGTGGGAGAAGTCCATTGTATATATTGCTTCTCTACCATGGGGTGGCTTTTCAGATGCTCTGATTTTTCAGCAAAATTTTTAACTATATGGAATGAACCTAGCCTGTCACCAAGTGTCATTTGAGGTATTCCTTTTTTTAATATCCTGCAGGTAGAAAACCATTTTGAATTTTATACTCCTGACATTTAAAGATGAACTCAGTAAGGACGCCGTTTAGAGACAGAGCCTCTGACACCTCTTGTGAGCAGCTGTATTACATTCCTCAAGCCCATGAAACCTACCTCGAGGGAGGGGTGCCCCCTCGTCCCCGTGTTTGCTTCCGCTGGAATAGCTCCCTGTGAGATTCCAGACCTGGAGCTGCAGGACGTACACTGGGTCCTGAGCTACCAGGGACCTGGTAAGAACCAACTCTGTTGTCTGATTTTTCCCAGAGCCTTGAACGTGTGCAACTTGGATGGCAGCTGCAAATCTCTTTCCTGCCACTGTGCTGCAACATTCATGTGACCCTCCAGTATTCGTCTCCCTCTGCCTTTTATCAGACAGTCTTGGATGAGTTTTAGCATTTGGACCCGTTTCTTAACTGGGTCCCTGTGCATCTACTCCACATGTAGGGTCAGCCGTGTTTGATGGGCATGAATGCCTTCTTCCTCATTTCTTCCCCGGCTCCTCTTTGTTTTTCAGACTCAGGTTACTAGTACTTCCGTGGATTCTGTCTGGCCAAGTCCTCCATAGTGGGAGGGGGGAACAGAGTCAGCAATGAATGTCGTGTTTGTGGAACATATTTTAACACGTCTGCTGAAGTCAAAGGACTGTGAGACCTTGTCTTATAATGAGCCCAAGGTCCAAGACTTAATCACTTAAATCCCCAGTGCTTGGCCCTACACCCATTCTTCAAGGCTTCAGGCCTTTGCACCAATGCGTTAAGGATTTAAGGCAAATCATACCCTGTCCCCCATATACAGTAAAACCTTGGATTGTGTTCCGCAAGATGAACAAACATTTCTGAAAAATTTTAACTTGATAAATGAACGATGCCTTGCAATACAAGTCATATGTGATGCCCAGCATCACATGATGACCACAACTGAGCCAATGGTTCTTGAAATTCGCTTTGATATGCAAGTGCTTTGGATTGCAAGCATGTTTCTGGAAGAAATTATGCTTGCAAACCAAGGTTTTACTGTAGCTCTGAGTTTGATGCTAACTGGGAGATGATGCTAACTGGGAGATGACCGTAGCATTAAAGCAAAGAGAAATCAAAATATCGGCTTGATTGCTGCAGTTACATTTGAGGATGAAGATTTGACCAGCTGGGCTTCCTGATACATCATTCCCTTGAGAGTAGAACTGTAGGCCTCCCACAACATGGGGTAGAGCTGGCTCGTATAAGTAAACCGTATGGAGGAGAGGAGTCCCAGAGACCTATCTTCTGGTTGGGAATCCCAAAGGGAAAACACCCAAGAGATGTAGGCCTTGCACACACACTCTGAATACTCATGAATCTATCAATCTCACAAGCCACTCCTTCTGGAAATGGAAGGCAGAGAGAGCAGAATCAGTCTCCAAGTACATTTCTCTCCTGGGGAAAAGAGTAGGAGTTGCCTCTGTCTGTGGGAACTTGAGGCATGGAGGAAGAAAAGATTCCATCTACCCACAATCCTGTGTGAAAAACCTGGTGCCTTTCTTAGTGCCCCTATGCTGTTGGTGGCAGTGTAAATGGGTAGAGCGATCAGGGAAGGAGTCTGTAGTTATGACTGAGGCTTGGTACACTCTGACCCAGCAATCTCACTCTTGAGGACATACTGCAAGTAAATTGGTTCACAGTCACATGGGGATGTGCACAAAAATGTCCACCAGAGCAGCTACCGACAAGCTTAAGTCCATTGCTAGAGGAATGGAAGGTGCAGTACAGAGGACACGCATTGAGGAATACTACACTGCTCTCAGAGCAATGAGCCAGTGCGGTAGAGCCATGAGATCTTTTTTTAAAACAAGGAGAAACAGAACGAGGCCAATTGCATAATGCCATTTATGTAAATGAAAAGCACAAATACAAGACAAGTAGGGGAACATTTCATATTTTACAGATGCATACATACATATTCAAGCATGAAACAAACACATTAGCCTGGGAGCCTTTGGGCATCAGAGACTAAAGGGAAATGACAGAGATGGGCCTTGCACAAACTGATGATGAAAGTGGGTCGTGAACCGAGGGCCGTGGTCAACTCAACCCTTGGCTCCCGAGGATGAGAAATGCCCCTTCCTCAGTCTCTGGTCTGCTGCCAGCTTCTGCCCTTGCTCCTCCCTTTGGCATCCAGGTGTCTGCTCCTTCACCGCCCCCCCTCCCCCAGTCACTCATGTGCCTATTTGGGCTGGTTTCCAGGCCTGCTGTCCCCTCAAACAGCTCTTCTGAACGTCACCACTGACTTCCAAATGGCTAGATTCCTTGGGTATTTTTTAAATTAATTTTTACCTTCATCCACAAAATTAAGTTTAAGTTAATTCACACTTTGAAGGGCACAGTTCTGCTTGGAGAAATGCATGGGAGTCATGTAACTATCACCACAATAATCAAGATATAAAATAGTTCCACCCCACCCCCCAAAATTCCTTCCTGGTACCCCTTTGTCATCATCGTTTCTCTTGGATTCTGGCAGCAACTGGTCTGCTTTCTGCACCTGTAGTTTGTCTTTTTGAGAATATCACATAAACGGAATCATACAGCACACAGATTTGGATCTAAGTTGTTGGGTATATCAATAGTCCATTCCTTTTTAGGACTGAGTAGTGTTCCATTGTATGGATGAACCATGGTTTGCTTGTTCATTCACCTGTCAAAGGACTTTTGGGTTGTTTCCAGGTTTGGGTGATTAAAATAAAGCTACAATAAGGTGCCTGGGTGGCTCAGGTCATGATCTCATGGTTCGTGAGTTCAAGCCTTGCATCTGGACTGATCTGTACTGACAGTGCAGATCCTACTTTGCACTCCTCTCTCTGCTCTCCTCTCTCCGCACCTGTCCCTCTCTCTGTCTCAAAATAAATAAATAGATATATAGAAAGATAGATAAATAATCTGCTTTAAACATTTATATACAGGTGTTTGAGGGAACATAAGTTTTCATTTCTCTGGGTAGAACCCAATGAATGGGGTTGGTGTGTCAAATGGTGGGTGTATGCTTGTTGTATGGGATACTGAAATGGATTTTTTGAGTCCTCATTTTACTAGATGTCTCCCATCATGCATCCTGTTGACCACCACGTTGACCTCTCCTCTTCTGTGAGGCCACTTCTTCCAGTCTCTTTGTTGGTTGCCCTTCCTCTCCTCAACCCAGTTTCAGCCAGGGTTGGAAGTTCCCAGGCTCAATCTGGGCTCACCACCTTCCCTTCTTCTGGGTGATCACGGTGAACACTGTGAACACTGTCTCTGGGCCACAACTTCCACATTTGTAACTCTACCCCCGACCTCTGCTAAACCTTGGGCTCATGAGTCCAGCTGTGACCCTGCTGTGCTCCCAGCGCTTTCTCCTAGATCTTGCGAACGCTGCCATCCTTGGCAGCCTCACCCACCTCACTGCTTCTCTCAGGCTTTCCCCACCAGAGTAAAGACAACCGTACCTACCTGGGTGCTCAAGACAGAAACCTGGAGTTATTCCTTATATTCTCCTTTCCTGTCGCTGCTTAACAGATACGGCAAATTTAGTGTCTTAACCCCGTTTATCATCTCTCAGTTTCCATAGGTGAGAAACTAGGCACAGCGAAACCCTGCTGGTTGCTCCACTCCAGGTCGCCAGGTCTCCACATCTCCCAAGGCAGACCTGGTATTGGCAAGTCTGAATTCCTTTCTGGAAGCTCTGGGGAACCATATACTTCCAGGCCCACTTAGGTTGTTGGATGAATCCCCTTCCTTGTGGTGGTAGGAACGAGGTCCCCATTTCCTCTCTGGCATCAGCCAGGCGCCATCATCAGCTCCTGGAGGCCTTTCTTTGTTCCTTGCACGTGGCTCCTTACGTGCAACAGCATGTGGAACCTTTCTCAAGCTTGGAACCTTTCTGTCTTTCCCTGGTGTTGCATCTCGCTGACTCTGGCAGGAGAAAGTTCTCTGCCTATACGCATGCATGTGATTATATTGGGCCTTCCAAAATAATCCAGGATAATCTCCCTATTTGAAGGTCAACTCACCAGTAACGCTGTTGTGAGTTAAACTGTGTCTCCCCCCAAAATATATTGAAGCCTTAACCCTTGATACCTGTGAACATGACCTTATTTGGAAGCACGGTCTCTGCATGTCTACTCAAGATGAGGTCAGATGAGGAGTAAGGTGGACCCTTAATCCAATATGACTGGTGTCCTAATAAAAAGAGACGTAGAGACAATGAAACACAGAGAAGAGAATGCCCTGTGGACCCAGAGGAAAGACAGCCATGCGATGACAGAGGCAGAGACTGAAGCTAAGTAACCATAAACTAAGGGATGCCAAGGGTTGCTGGTAACAACTGTAAGCTAGGAGAGAGAGCATGGGCCTGCCAATACCTTGATCCAGGACTTTTCTATTCTTTTAAGCCAGTCAGTCTGTGGTACTTTGTTACACAGCCTAAGAAATGAACATAATTACATTTACATCTGCAAAATCCCTTTGGCCCTGCAAGGTAACATCGTCACAGGCATGAGATCTCAGTATATCCACAGCCCCAGGGATTAAGGTGTGGAAAGTTCTCAGGCTCATCATTCTACCTACCAGCCCTCCTCTTCCCAACATGCAGAAATTCCTTCTAAAACAACTGTTTCTCAAATCTAATGAAGTTTATCTTTCTTTTCTTTTTTAAAGAATTGTGTTTGTATTTTACAAATTTCTTCCAATACATTGGCCATATATTACATTGGTAATCAGGAAACACAATAAAAGTTATTAAAAAGAAAGGAAGAGGGTAGCACTTAATTGTGCTTCTCCCAGTGATGTAATGAGAAGATTCTAAAGAACATCAGAAATCGGAACAAAGCCTGGGCAACCGGCCAGAACATTCTGAGTTGGAAATAGCTCCTCCTAGGCTCCTCTGTTCTCAGAGCTCCCCAGGGTCTGTTGTTCCCTGCCTGCGGGAGGGTGTCTGACAAGTACAAGAGAGACCAGGGTCAAGAGGAAGGAACAGTCCCTCAGGGCTGGGCTGACCGGGAGGACACATAGCAGAGTGAGACCAGACTTAGGGGGGAAATTCAGGCCCAACATCCTGATGGGTGGACCAGGGGAACAGTTGGAGTAAAGCTGTGAGGTGTGATTGCACATGGTGTTTTTCTTTCCTGGGAAGGAGACCATAATCCTGGAGCAAATGGGCAAAATGATTGCTGTTTGGATTTCATAAGCCAAATTCTCTGTGCTGCATTCCTTGGATCCCAGAGTTCCATGGGGATGTCTCTTGGTGGGCAAGGAAAGGCAAAGGGAGAAGCTGGAAGGGCGTTCCAACCCCCTGACTTCAACCAAAGAAGGTCCACTACTATCTGTAAGAGTCCATTGGAAGCAATGGGTTCCATTACTCTACCAAAAAATGCAGAATTCATGATAAAGATGGGCAAGGGGAGCCTCTAAAGACTTTTGAGGAGGGGAATAACCTGTTCAATACAAAGCTGCCATGCTCACAATATCCAGTGGGCTAGGTTGTAAGGCCAAGAGCAATGAAGAGAGACTGGAGGACGGGAGCCTATGGCAATGGGTGAATAATGCAATGGCTATAATAATAATTAATAATAATGATGATGATAATAACACTTAGTATTTTAAAATATTATTATTTCAATAATTTCAATTCTAAATAATCTTTAATTTTATTAACCTTTCTTATTCATTTAATGATTTTGAAATGATTTAATACTTTTATTTATTATAATTTTAACAAATTAATCATTATTATACCTGTATGAACTCATTCATCCCCACAACAACCCTATGAGATAAATACCAATACTATCTCTGTTTCACATCTGAGGGGCCCAAAGCACAGAGGTCTTAAACAGCTCACCCAAAGTCACACAGCGAGAAAGAGGAGAAGTCAGGATGGGAGCCTGGGCCCTCCATCCTTGCCTAGTGGGGGGTTGAGGAAGAAAGGTCCATCTGGTTGAAGAGATTGACATGACCTCCTTTGCAATGCCCACTGTCATCTCGTCTCTTGACATTTTATCCATATTGAGTGGATTCAGGTTATTAGTCAGACTAACAAGCTCCCAGGACATGAGGGCAGATGGGATGTGTCAGATGGTGTGGGGGAGGGAATCAAAGTCATACTAACACGTAGAGTCTGAAACCCCGGGTGGCACCAGCTTCCATGGAGTCAGGTCAAACGGGAGGAAGCGACCCTGAGTGCCGTGGGGGAAATGCTGGGCCCAGTTGGGATGGTGGGTGTCCCCAAGGGACACGGAGGTGAAGTCAATGATTTGCAATGGCACTGATCATCATTTTGGAGCAGTGCTTCTGGATGTTGGGCTGGAAGGTGCATTAAACCCCACCTCCCTTGGCTTTCTCTTTAGAGTTTCTGATTCAGTGGGCCTGGGATTGGGCCTGAAATTTTGCATTTTTAACAAGCTGCCAGGTGATGCTGATGCTGCTGGTCCACAAACCACACCCTGAGTCACACAGTTCTGAGAAAGACACATAAAAACTCACTTCCTGTTGTTTCACTGTGATACCCTTTACTTTAGTCATCAAACTTCTGTGTAGCTGTTGTACATCTGTGCCTTGACATAAATTGTTCTTACTGTCTGCTATGCTTTCCCCCACTCTGCCTCCAAATTTATCTAGTTTCTTTACTTCCTTAAAAATTTTCCTTCTTGTTAAGCCTCCTCTGACTCCCCCCCCCCCACCCCCGGTCTGATTTGGTTGCCCCTATTCTGTGCTCTCATGGCGCTTTCTATCATCTGAGCCTAGAGCCTGGTACAGAGTAAATGCTCAATAGATATCTGATAAATCAAAGAAAGGCATGAAACATTCTTTCCTTCCTCTGAACAATTCTAACCTGTATCTCTTTCATGGTACATTCTTAATAGCACACTGCAATCTCTAGAACAGGAATGAAGAATGTAGTTCATCTTAGATTCTAGTTCCTATCAATTACTGTGCAGAAGGATTTTGAGAACATATCTGGGCTCAGAAGAAAAGAACAAGTGGTTGATTAATATTGTCTGTCGCAGGCCAGGATGGGAGTGGGGGTAGGAGTGTCATATATATGCTATTCCAACTCTAGGGTGAATTGATTCTCCTCTCTACCTGTCCACACTAAGAATGAGGAGTTGGGATAAAGGTCTAAGGCCTACCACTGGGCCTAGAACATTTTGTAGGGCATCTGATATGGGAATGTTGCAGGCTGGGATAACCGGGGAGGGCTCTCTGGAGGGGTGTTCTCAGCAAAGTGTGTTCTCAGTCTCTGGGATAACTGCTTAGATGCCCAAAACTATTCTCTTCTGATGGAAACCAGGTTGGCTGAAGGAATATAGGATGTACAATTTCAACGCAAGTGCCTGGTGTATAACCCAAGCTTCTTTCCTGTTGTTCTGGTTTCTTAGGTAGAGAGCCCTGGCTGGGTATCTTGGCCCTATGAAGAGTTAACAGATCTTGGCACCTTTTGGCACTAGGGGCAGTTTCCAAATAAAGACCTGAATATCCTGACTGGTTATCAAATGGAGTTAGAGACTTTGGGTTTGACTTGTTCCTCTCTAGAGCTGCTACATATAAGGAATGTTCTGGCACCAGAGGATAGCTCAGGGATCAGAGCAGGGACAGGAGATCAGAGTGGTGAACAATTACCAACAAGGCTGCTGGGGTGGACTTGTGTGGATTCAGGGAAGTTCAACTTGCTCTGTGGGTGTTTCTAACCCAACAAGTTTGCTTTTTGTTTCTTTAGGCCTCAGTCAAAATTCTAAGTGGATAAGTTACTCTTGTCAGGTTAGGATTTTCTACCTCTTGCCTAAATGGGGTCCCAACTGCACTTTCTTCAAAATCCAATAGGCTGTACTCTCAAAACCCAGGACAGATTTAAGAAAGGGGCTCTCCTTCTGGCTTCTAGACCACATGATATGGGAAATGTCCTCGTGACCCCAGCCTTGATGTCTCTCTTAGATCTCCCTCAGTGGATGCCCTCCCATCCCCCCAAACACACTACCCCATGGGTTCTTTGTCAAGGGCTTCTCTCACCCTTCACAATCCAATTTCTGTTCGAGCTCAGATTAGTTCTAGCCAGGATATAAAGCATCTGTCTAAATACCTAGGACATCTTTGATATACTTTTATTGTATGAGTTCAAATAAACGTTTGATATTAAGGGATGTGGGCCTGTAGGACAATATCACCAAAATCGATACCATGTAAGGGTCATTGTGGGCCTTTGGGGTAGCACTGAGCAGAGTAATGCTGTGACCTGTTCCTATAGGAAGTATTAATAAAGTGCATTTCATGAATAAGCAAGTGTTCAGCCTATGGAATTTATCAAAGGGGATGGCTACTTGTCATCAGGGGTACCAAGGCTTTGGAAAAAGAATGATAAAAGTAACAACATTCTATTAGATCAGCTTTGTGGTCAAATAAGTTTGGGAAATTCTTCATGCCATGTTCCTTTTGGGAACCACAGGCAGAGCTACCAATCAAAGGCTCTGAGATTTCCTAGAGAAAGGGACATGGCTCTATTTGACAATTTGGCTTGCTTTGTTTCTGTCCCAGTTACTTAAGTAGACAAAAGGTCCTTGAAGCCAAGAATTGTGGCTTTGAACCAATGCACATCAGCACCCAGTCAGTCCACCCTCAAGACTCTGAGAAGTTAACCCCTGCCGTCCACAGCCTCCTTGGAGTGTCATCTTGGACACTTTCCTCTCCCAAACAGGTCCCTGTGTGGGGGAAGTCGTAAGACATAGATGCTTGTTCTATCCTGTGCTGGCCCCCTCCAGCGGGCATCAGAACGAACAGTCAGGCTCCGCGTTTCAGGCCTGGGAGGCTTGAAAGAAAAGCTATTTCAAGAAAGAGGCCAGTCAGGATGCCCGAAGAAGATGGGTTACCATGGTGACAAGATAAGACTTTGTCACTTTGAAAACGAATGGCATTTTTTCCCTATAGGAAAACCATTCCGTGTGTAGAGAAGGTGGCCCTGACCGAGGCTTTTATCAGCTATAGTCCTTTATCCCTGTGGGTGTTGGTCCACGCGTTGGATGATGCTGAGTGATTTTTGGACAAAACGCTATGAGGAGTCAAGTAAACAGGCTGGCAGTGGAGACACCCGGAGCCCCCCGTGGGCCCCGTATGACTTGTGGCCTCCGGCAAGTCTCCTGATTTCCTGTAGGTCTCAGTTTCATCGTTAATTAAACGCATAGCTGAAAATTTAGAACAGGGGTGTTTCTTTTTTTAATTGAAGTATTGACACAATGAAGTAACACACAATGTTACCTAAGTTTCAGGTGCACAGTATAGTGATTGGACAAGTCTGTACGTTATGCTGTGCTCACCACAAGTGCGGCTACCCGCAACGCCATTACAATACCATTGACTATATTTCTGGTGCTGTACCTTTTATCCCTGTGGCTTACTCATTCCGTAACTGGAAGCCTGTACCTCCCACTCCCCTTCACCCATTTTGCCCATGCTCCCACACCAGCCCCTCTGACAACCACCAGTTTGTTCTCTATACTTATGGGTCTGTTTCTGCGGTTTGTTCGTTTATTTGTTTTGTTTTTTAGATTCTGCATATGAGTGAAAGCATGTGGTATTTGAAGCAGGAGTTTTGACAAGCTCACAAAAATGCTGCATCATTTGGTTAGAATTTCAGTAGGGTTTTTTTTTTCCTTACAGAAATTCACAAGCTGATTCTGAAATGTGTATGGAGATGCAAAGAACTTAGAATATTAAAACAATCTTGAAAAGGAAGAGCAAAGTGGAGAACTTACAAGGCATGATTTCAAGACTATGAAGTCACGATACTCAAGCAGCATAAGAATCAATAGAGAGATGTATGAAACAGAAGGGGCTCAGAAATAGACCCTCACTCATATAGACCCTCACTTTAATTTTCAACAAAGACATGGAAACAATCCAATGGAAAATGGAAAGTCTTCAAGAAATAGTCCTAGAACATGGAATACGTGTATGGGAAAAAAACAAACACAGTAACTCCTACCTCCGCCATATATAACAATTAATTCAAGATGAATCATAGACCAAAAATGTACAAGCTAAAACTAGGAAGCTCCTTTAAAAAAAAAATGACCCATCAATGTGTAGAACTTTGTTCTATGCACGTTCGCTGAAGACCTCCCTGAGCCTTGTCGCCTTTTTCCTCCTGTCCTTGACTTGCTCTATGGAGGAATTCATGAGGGTGTCTGTGGTGGTTTGTGTTATTGGGCAGATTTTTCTTTTCTTTTCTTTTCTTTTCTTTTTTCTTTTTAATGTTTATTTATTTTGGGGGGGGGGGGTGGTGCGCAGAGAGATAGAATCCCAAGCAGGCTCTGCACTGACACGGGGCTTGAATTCATGAACCAAGAGATCATGACCTGAGCCAAAATCAAGACTCGAACACTTAACCACTGAGCCACCCAGGAGCCCCCAGGAAGATTTTTTCTTAAGGTAGGAATTTAATGGTCCATTCTTTAAACCACATCAGAATGTCTCAGTGTGGAAGTGGCCTTCTCCAAATGTCTATTACTCACAAAATGAAGGAGCAGGTCCACAAGGCAATCTCCTCAGCTCCTTCTGTGTCTAAATATTCGCTGTCTATAAAATGATGGAGGAAGTGATGACTCCTGGGAAAATGTGTAGGCGAGAGAAGCAAATGACCAAACTCTAGTCTAAGACTGTGGGTTTTGAGAGACTGTAGGTCTATTCAGATTGCTCGGGGCAGGGCAGTGGCACATTGGAGACGGGGTACAAAGGGAGAAGGGACAGCTCAGCCCCTGAGCAACCTCGGGGTCTAGTTGGGGTGACCCAGTGCACACTCTGAAAACAGCAAGGAAAATAAGCCCTACTGAGAAAGCCTGGGATGATGTGAGGGGCACTACATGGCCGTTCACAGACCCAAGTTCCGACCTGGGATCTGTCACTGTGTGACTTCAGGCCCCAGCAGTCTCATCTGTAAAATGAGCTTCATCATCTGTACAATGAGAGGCTTAAATTGATTAGCAGGGGTTTTATCTTCCCTTTTTAAAACCTAGCATCTCGTTCTGTTAACTCTCCATTAATACATTCCCCTTTTTACTTTCTCTCCTCAGGCCCGGCTCCACACCACAGATACCCTTTCAATTGTGCTGGGTGTGTATCTTTTGTGTAAATGTCTTCTTGCGGCATAAGTATTGCTCCTCTGTACCAAGAAGTTGGTGAAACCAGCTGCAGAGTTATTCACAGAGATGATGCTCAGAAACAGACTAGAATGAGCGTCACTCTGATTATCACTTTGGGATGCAATGCGAAAGGTGAATTTCTTTTACCTGTGTGTACCCGAGCTGACATTCTCTTTTTCTGTTGGGATGAAACTGACAGTGTATACACATAGCACCAACCTGCTCTTTGAAAAGCACATCACATCTATATATGAGGGAGGGAGTTTTATCCAAGAGGTCTATAAAATTTTCATAGACAATAAATCTGTCCCGTAAACAAGCTGAAGATGAGTTAAACTAACAGGACGTCAAACATATGGATTATATTTCCCCTCAAAGCCTCATGGAATTTCTAAAACAAACAAGCTAGAAGCTGGGGCAAAATGCAAGCAGGGTTTTTCCAAGCTCATCATTGGTGGTGGGGGCGGGGTGGGGGGGTGAGAAAGGAAAAAGTCTGTGCCCTTGGAGTTTTACATGCTTCTGAGTTCAGTTAATTTCACGTTCTTTTCAGACCACAATCACCCTCTCTTCTGGATCCCCCACATCTGATTATGGGGAGAGATACAGGTTCTGAAAGAAGAAAATCAGTTGTGTTGGAAAAGAAACGCGAGGAAATGAATGCTGAGTCATCACTTAGTCAGAGGAAGGACTCACAAATGGTCCTGGCTGTGGGCAGTGATGTTGGTCATCCCTGGAGGATGAGGGGGGGGGGGTGTGGGTTTTTATTCTTGGGGGACAGGGCCATCTCTCATGTATAGACTAGCCCTGCATGAAAAGGACACTTCTGGCTTTAGTCCTCTTATGCTGTGTTTTTCCCAATCCAGTGAGAAATTGCCCTCAGAATCAGGAGTCCCACTGACCCTAGGGAGGGGTGGGTAGATGTTTACCTTTTATCCCTCTTTGCACTTCCTGCCCAGTTATTTCAGGCTGCTTTCTAATTGGCAACGGGCTGTCTGAAATCCTACCCACACCTGGCACAGGAGCTGGGGTGATGGAACACGTATGCCCCTGCACAGCACCCACTGGTAACATAGGGGAGAACTTACGGGAAACAATGGAAGAGCTCAGAGATTATTGTCTTTACTTGTTAAAGCCAAAAGAAGGCGATTCCATCTCCCTGGGACCTGGTTTTGCTAACACTCAACCCTCGAGGACTCAGACATTGACTACAAAATGCCAAACCATTTTAAAGAGCTAAAAGTTTATGTAACCATCTGGAAATTCATCACCCCCCAATTTTTTTTTTTTAAATGTTTATTCTTGAGACAGAGAGTGCAGGGGAGGGGCAGAGAGAGAGAGGGGGACAGAGGATCCAAGGCGGGCTCCATGCTGACAGCAGAGAGCCCCATGTGGGGCTGGAACTCATGAACTGTGAGATCATGACCTGAGCCAAAGTTGGACACCCACCAACGGAGCCACCCAGGCTCCCCACCTCTCAGAATTTAAAATCAGTGATACAACATGCAGCCTACACACAACTGTAATGTATTTGGCTGTTGTGGACGTTGTCGTTGCTCTAATCAAATCCCTTCCGTGGACTGTGTTACAGGTTTGTGCGCCAACCCCAAGCTCTTGTGTGTTTTCTTCCTAATGGGCTGAGTTCCCAGCATTCTTCAAAGAACTGAACCAACCCCTGGAGCCACTCTGCCCAGACTTGGGGACAGCCTGAAGTGCCTGTGGCCAAAGACTACTGAGGCAGCAGTCTGAAAGCCCTTTGCCTTGAGGTCGGACAAACTCAAGTGTGATCAGTCCAGAGCAGGCTAAGGCCAAGACTGTATACTTGGCTCCTTTCCCTTTCTGCTTCCCACTTCCCCCGCCTCACTATCTTACTGGTCTCCCCAGAGACGACTTCCTTTATAAGATGCTTACTTGTGTATTACCAGCTTAGGAAAACACTTTTGGAGAACCCAATCCCATGCTAAGATACCTGTCCCATGTTAGGCACGGTGGGAAGAAAAGAAGACCCCTTTCTTTAGGACAACTCTCCTTGGAGGGACGACCCATACACAAAGCAATTAAGAAAAATATTTCTTAGACAGAAACAAGTGGTGAAAATATTGTGGCCCACTTATGCCTCATCTATATTACTGAATGCCTGTGATGGTGCATGCACAGAGCAATGTTAAAATGTCATGGAGGGGCGCCTGGGTGGCGCAGTCGGTTAAGCGTCCAACTTCAGCCAGGTCACGATCTCGCGGTCCGTGAGTTCGAGCCCCGCGTCGGGCTCTGGGCTGATGGCTCAGAGCCTGGAGCCTGTTTCCGATTCTGTGTCTCCCTCTCTCTCTGCCCCTCCCCCGTTCATGCTCTGTCTCTCTCTGTCCCAAAAATAAATAAACGTTGAAAAATAAATAAATAAATAAAAAATAAAATGTCATGGAAAGGACAAGGGACTAGGGAGAGGGCAGATAAGGAAAACCACTTCCTGAAGGGGTGGCTTTGGAAGCATGGGTAGAACTTGCAGTGTTTGTTGTAATGTTGGTAATAATATCGAACACGGACCGCGTTCATTTCTCTTTTGATCTAGAACTCTGCTCAGAAGCAGGTTCAGGAGCTGAGGGAGAGAAACTTCCCCAGGGACCTGCCTGCCCTTTTCACTGCTGCCTTATTCAGGATGGGAGCTGCCTCCCAGAGTGCTGCTTCTTGTGAATTGTGGCCAGACCAGAGTCCACCCAGTTCAATGATCCGCTTCTCCCCCCAGAGTGTTGTGATTTAAATTCTCTTTGTGAGATAAAGACGTGGCATGAGACATGTTGCCCAGGGAAGTGTGAAAAATGCATCCAGTGTTCAGTTTATGAAGACATAACCCACCTCACTTTCAATTCCATGATCTTGATTGACTTCCTTGTTCATTCATTTAGCAATCTTTATTGAGCACCTACTATGGGCCAGTGAACTGGTGGTAGGATCCCCTCCCTAAGGACAAAAAACAACACCTCAAGGCAACCTGGCTATACGCGTGCGTGACAACATCCCTCACGACCTTGTAACATGAGACCACTTAATCAGACTACATGTTTTGTATGTTACCATGTATGGGAAACAAAAAAATAAAAAATGTATAAAAAACTATGCCACGTGGCGTTTGGGGCTCAGTTCTTCAGGTACAAACCCAACTGAGCAGGGCCGGCACAAATAAAGTTGCTTCCTGGAAAAAAAAAAAAGCCTCGGTGTCACGACCCTGTGTGCAAGAATCCTGCTACAAACTGCTGAGAGCTCACCATCTAATAAAGGAACAGACAGGTAGAATTCTAATTTGGTGTGATGGGGGCAGTGATAGAGATGTGTGCGGGGCAAATGGGGGCACAGACAAGGAAACCCTAACTCAACACCCAGTCAAGGCCAATCGTTCAAGGACATTCTTTGTGTGGTCACACCCTTTCTTCCTGAACACTTGACTGCTTCTAGTCTGTCCAGTGGCTTTCAAGATGGTCATTTACTGTATGAAAAAAATCTCTTCTCTTATAGGCTGGGTGTTCAGAGTAAAGAGAATGAAACATTACTTAAACCATCTCCCTCATATGACATCGATGGCATATGAGCTTTTCAAGAATATCTGTGCTCTGTGCATAGACCGTTGGTTAGATCCCAACAGAGAACGTCAGGGGAGAGAAATTCACCTTTCACCTTACATCCCAAAGTGATACTCAAAGTGACACTTGGTAAAACTTCCTTCTACTCCCTTTCTGAGCATCATTTTTGTAAATAACCTTGCAGCTGATTTTCTCAGCTTCTTGGTAATTGTGTGACCTTTTTTTGTATCAAGGATGCAATTTTGAATATTGTCTCTATAGGCTTACACCTTTCTCTACATTTAGAAAGAAACCACATTAATTTCATCTTGCACTCTTCTTGGTTGGCGATATGGGACTCATTTAGTTTACTAGGAAGGTGCTGTATTTGAAAATCCCATAAATGCTTAAATGCCTTCATGCTACTGTTTAGTATAAGAACCTATTTGAGGAAGTCAAACAGATAGACTGGGGTCAGATAATAAATGTATAGAGTTGGGAATATTAAGGGCTCAAGGATGACCCTCAAGTCTCTAATGTTGACCGGGTGTGTGGCAGGGCCACCAGTTGAGATAGACAATCTAGAACAAAAAACAGTTTGGAGGTGGGAAGATGAGAACCACTTAAATCTGTTGAATTCAAGGTGCCCATGGGGCATGAAGTGGAAATGTTCAGTGACTGCGAATCTGTTTGAGTTGATGAGGGTCAGGACTGGAGGGTGGGATCCAGAAGTTATTAGCATATGGGTGGGAGTTAACACTGAAAAAGGAGGAGCACCTGGGTGGCTTAGTCAGTTAAGCGTCTGACTTCAGCTCAGGTCATGATCTCATGGTTCATGGGTTTGAGCCCCTCATCGGGCTCTGTGCTGACAACTCAGAGCCTGGAGCCTGCTTCGGATTCTGCGTGTGTGTGTGTGTGTCTCTCTCTCTGCCCCTCCCCCATTCATGCTCTCTCTCAAAAGTAAATAAACATTAAAACAATTTAAAAAAAAAACTGAAAAAGGATAAGGTCATTGCAGGAGCACAAGAACAGTGGGTTTGGGCTGATCTTCAAGGGGCAGGTGGAGAAAAGGAGGATCCCCAAATGGAGAAGGGAGGCCCACAAAGACACCAGAAGAAGGCAGTGATATGGAAGGGAAGGGAATATAACATTTCAATGAGGTGGGAACACTGAAGATGCAAAGAACTCCAGCAGGATTTGGACTGAGCACGGGGTAGAGGAAACGGGTGACTTCTGTGGGAAGATGGTTAGAATAGGTATGGTTCAGGGGCGCCTGGGTGGCGCAGTCGGTTAAGCGTCCGACTTCAGCCAGGTCACGATCTCGCGGTCCGTGAGTTCGAGCCCGCGTCGGGCTCTGGGCTGATGGCTCAGAGCCTGGAGCCTGTTTCCGATTCTGTGTCTCCCTCTCTCTCTGCCCCTCCCCCGTTCATGCTCTGTCTCTCTCTGTCCCAGAAATAAATAAACGTTGAAAAAAAAAAAAAAAGATTAAAAAAAAAAAAAAGAATAGGTATGGTTCTGATTTCATGAGTAAAGCAGTAAACAGTCTTCTGGGAGGTGTGGATGAGTGTGGGGGGGGGGTCACAGAACAGAGAGAGGGCAACCTGAAATAAACATTATTGTTTAGAGTCTGAGAGGAGGTTACCAGCAGAGAAAGACAAAGGTCAGGTGTAAGGGAAAGAGGATGACTGGGTCAAAGGCCTTGCCTTGTACGGGAAAGTGTAGATGGCTGGGGATGTAGATAAGTGTAAAAGCACGTGGGGGCTCAGGTCTGACGACCTACTTTTCTTTCTCGTTCAAGTAGAAGGCAGGGTCTTTTGCTGAGAGTGAGAAATGGGGAAAGGGTTTCCTAAGGGCCTTATGAGGACAAAGAAGGTTGGAATAGTCGTGGCGGACAGTGGGAGATAAGCTGCCTCCCCAGAGTAAGAGAATTGCTTAATTCAGGGCACCTAGGGTCAAGCCAAGTTTGGGAACTTGAATTTGTGGCGATTGGTTTTCTCCAGCAGCACTTGGCATCATAAGTGGAGAAAGGAGATTGGAGTCTTGATTCTGGAAGGACATTTTGCAGGCCAGGTGAGCAGAAGGATGAGTGTACAAGGAAATGGAAGTTTCTGGTGAGAGAACAATCCAACAAAAAGCATTCAGTCTGGAGAAAAAAGAAGCCGGGCCAGGATGCAGCTGACATCCTATTTAATGGGGGCGGGTGTGTCAAGGGATAGGACCTCCGGGAGGTAGGAGCCACGTGGGAGGGTAGTTGTCAGTGCAGTGAGCAGGGCATTGGAGCGTTAAGCCTGGAGTGGTGCAGATTCAGGGTTCAGCTCTGGACATGACAGGCTGAGACAAAGTAGAAGCAAGAGGGGAAGAGTTGAGAGACAAAAACAAAATGGGAGGGGTGGCCGCCTACCTGGACATTGGGATCTCCCAGGACAACGTCAGGAAACGGCATGAAGAGGAAGAACCACAGGCTGGAGGCCAAGTGGTTGGAGAACGAGGGCAGGGCTGGAGGCAGGAGTGGGTGGGAAGGGATAGTGTCGGTGAACGTGTGGGTCAGGGAGAGAATTGCCTTTTAAGGACTCCAGGCTTTATGGAGATGAGAGGCGTTATTGGAAGAGCCTCAAAGGCCTTGACTCACGCACAAGCCGGTTCAGTTCTAGTTGGCCCCTAAGGGCCCTGACAATGGGTGGTTTACCCTCAGAAGGAGCCAGGGTCTCCCCAGATGCTCAGAGCCGCGGTGGGGGCTCCCAATGTGCAGAGAGATCAAGGAGGCTCCGACTCCCCTCCCTTGTCATGGGTTTAAAATGCTCTTCTACATGTTTTATCTCCCGCTGTTGTGAGGCTTACAGCACCCTGGTGGCTAAACCATTCAGGGATGATGACCACGAGGCCGTGAGACTTCGGTGGCCAGTTAACGACCAAGAGAAAGAAAAGGGAGGTCTGGAGCTCTCGAGACAAAGCGGGCCATGCCTACAGCTCTGCTGAGGCGTCGCCGTGAGCTCCCAACATCCTAGAAACCTGGGTCCACCACCTGGATTCCATGAGCAAAGTCTTGACTCTGTAAGACTTCGCTCATGTGTATATAATAGGGCTGTTTTCAGAGACAGAGTCACGCATTTCCGGTTCCTAGCGCACAGCCAGTATAAAATTAAAGACGTCTCTTCCCTCACGCCCTTTCTTTGCTACCCAGATACAACGTGCCTCTGAAGCCCTGAGCAGCCACCTGAATGTTACCCTGGATTATTTCCGGAAGGTCTCAGTTCACATCTCTGCCCAGCCAGAAGGAAGGGAGGAAAAGCCTGCCGCTGAGGCCTTCCAACCAAACTATTTCTGCCCTTTGTGTTTCAGGCTCACTGGCCTCTCTCAGGCATGGGGCGATCCGTGTGGGCTTAATGCACAATTGCGCTTTGCAGAATTGAGCTCACACTATAAATAAGACTTGGATTTCAGTGGTGGGATATATAAGCTGTGGGTGGTAGGTGGCAAAAGCATTGGCCTGACCATGGAATTTGTCTAAAACCCTGAGTGAGTGAGTGGGTAAAAATAGTTGCAGAGGAACCTGTCTGGCCCAGGAAACATTAATCAATTTGCAGGGGCCTTGCTCAGGCAATGCTCCAGGGGCTAGGCAGGAGCTGATTCCAGAGGAGCCTTTTAGGATAGGAGGTAATCTGGTGCCAGGAGTTGGAATGGTATTTTGCAGCACTTGGCTTTCTTGTCCCTGGGCAGGTGAAGGAGAAATGAGGGGTTTACCTTCCATGGAGGCTACTGGCCCGACACAATGCCCAACACTAAAAGCTCCTGAAGATCAAAGGACGCTGGATGAAGAGTGCAAGTTTAAGGTCGTAATATAAATGGTAGAAAGTCTTAGGAGAAGAAAATAAAGCCCATTTATCAAGTTGCAGCCGTTTATGGACAGGGCTCTGGAGCTGGGAGCAGACTCCCGGAGGCCAAGCCTCCAGGTCGTTCCCACCCCAACACGGAGAAACCGTGGGGAGTTGTCTGTTCCCCTGGGAGGCCCCAGTCAGGACATGGGAACAGGAGGTTTGGAGAAAGGCAATATATGGGGTCCATGCCTATTCTATGAGGCGCCCACCGCTTCCCAAACCACATCTTGGGCGGCTCCCAGAGTCAGGACGAGAAGAGACGATGGTTCAGAACTGACAGTGCACTTGCTGCCTTGTCCTTTAGTAGACAGGACAGAAGAGGAGAGTACCATCAGATCCTGGGAGATAAGATCTTAGGCAAACTCCCTCAGAGAAATGGGCCGAGATAGGCCGCTGAGCTCTCCTTGATAGGACTTTCAGATAGCCACAAGCAGCTGGCTATCCCAAATAGCTCTCCTTCCTAGCCTATCCAGGGCTTCTTCACTTTGAGAAATTCATTCCTTTGGAGTTAAGCGTGGCAGGGCCAAATGGCCTTCGCGGAGAAGTAACTCCACTCAGGACAACTTTGCATGCATAATTGGACAAGTAATCTCCTTGCAGAGGAAATGGAACCCAAGATGGCATGAGTTTAAATAGCATGATGAGGTGAGGACTCTGAGTAGATGTAGAAATATCTGGAGCATAGTGCCTGATTGATCACTGACACGCCACGGATGCCGATTGAATACGCATTGCAATTTGTCTAAGGAAGGGTTTTCTTTCTTCCTTTCTTTTTTTCTCATCTTCTATTCTTGGTCTATTCACATGAAATATTTAACTTGGATCCCTGGTCTAAAATTAAAAGCTCAGGTTAGAACAAATTTGCGGAAATGAATCACACGCACTCAAGTCGTTCTTGCTTAGAAAAGTTGACCATGGAAAGATATGACCACTCGTGAGCACGGTTCAAGGTCACAATTAATTATTTTTTGTTTGTTTGATTTTATCCCAGTCATAATGGCCCCGTTCCTTGTTCCTATGGAAAACGCTCTCCTGGTATTTCCCACCAATTCTGGCTTTGTGTTCCTGCCTGCTTGCTCTTATTTCTGAACCCCAAATCCTAGGTGGCATCAAAGGGCTCTCTTTGTCATTTCACACCGCACGGGGCTTAATAACCTCATGACTTTTTCCTGAAGTCAAACGTTTCCAAGAAGTCTTGGACAGAGAGAAGTGGGCTGAAGGGAGGGGAGAATGAAGTCGTGGCTGGGGAGCCATGTCACCCTCAATACATCATCTCTGTTTTCCTTGGTTGGAGGAGTAGGGTCACTGGGAGGGTCTGTTGCAAACGACATTGGACAGCTGCGATGGTTTATTTTTAGTGGTGAGAGAGAGGAAGAACTTCCAAAGATAGAACTCGTGCCCATGCTCTGCTCTGTAAGTTCAGACTTGGGGGCGGCTGGCGAAAAGGGCTGGGGGGCTTTGAGCCAGAGCAAACACGCGTGCAAAGCCACCTCAGGTGGAGGGTTGGAAATGGCGGCTGGTCCCACCATAATGCACTTGGAGTGAACTCCATGGAGTTCTGGATTTGGTCCTCACATCTTTTCCAGTGGGATTTACAGTTGGGAGGAGCCCCTTCCTTTCTTAATTGTCTTTTTTCTCCCTTACTCCTGACCCCTTCTTCCCTCCAGTGGCTTTGATAACTTTTCCCATCCCTCTCACTGCTAATGGCAACCCCTGGTCTCCCGGTGCAGGTGGAATGGGTAGGGGATTCGTGTTCGGAACCGGCTACACATGAGCAAAGTAGACAGCGCTTAATAGAGTGTGGCTTAAAAATCACAAAAAGGCTGGGCACTCCCCAAACTTGGCCTTGTGCCCCCTGACGTGCTGCCTGTAGCCCCCCCGTAAGAATGAAGCATTTCCACAGAAAGCGAGTGTAAATGTACAGACCTGACATCTGGAGATTAGTGCTTTATCTGGGAGCAGTGGTGAGCCCAGACCTAGAGACGTGGTCTCTATATTCCTATAGACACGTAGAGATGTGTCGTGGGTCTGAAGCCCCTATTTAGGTGTCTGACCTTGGCTCTCAGAAAAGACTCTGACAAACTCATTCACCCGGAGGGGATTCCGCAGCTCAGCAGATGTTCTGTGGCACATGAGATGCTCTCACATGCAGGGTTTGGGGGACCCTCAAAGGGGCAGAGAAAGACTTTTTGGTGCTGATGTCTGCGGACATCCAGGAAGAGGAACCCTGGCTTCTTTGTTTAGGTTTAAAGGTTGCCTCTCGTGGGGTCTCAGGCAGGATGCGCCTCTGGGAGGCAGACCTTAGCAGGACTCTGTTCAGTCGTTTTTTGTTTTGTTTTTAAATAGGCTTTATTTTTAATTTTTTTTTTCAACGTTTATTTATTTTTGGGACAGAGAGAGACAGAGCATGAACGGGGGAAGGGCAGAGAGAGAGGGAGACACAGAATCGGAAACAGGCTCCAGGCTCTGAGCCGTCAGCCCAGAGCCCGACGCGGGGCTCGAACTCACGGACCGCGAGATCGTGACCTGGCTGAAGTCGGACGCTCAACCGACTGCGCCACCCAGGCGCCCCTAGGCTTTATTTTTAGAGCAGTTTAAGGTTCACAAGACAACTGAACAGAAAGTACCGAGATTTCCCATATACCTCCTTTCCCCACGTACAGCCTTCACCCATTATCAAAGTCCTGTACCAGAACGGTGTTTTCATATTACCTACCTTGATGATGAATCTGCATGGATACATAATTGGTCATCCAAGTCCTGAGTTTACCTTAGGGTTCATTCTTGGTATTGTATAGTTCTTTCTTTCTTTCTTTTTTTTTTTTTTTAAGATTTACTTATTTTTAAGAGACTGAGAGAGACAGAGCACAAGCAAGGAATGGGCAGAGAGAGAGACACACACACACACACACACACACACACACAGAATCTGAAAGAGGCTCCAGGCTCTGAGCTGTTAGCACAGAACCCGACATGGGACTTGAACCCACGAACTGTGAGATCATGACCCGAGCCGAAGTCAGACGCTTAACCAACTGAGCCACCCAGGCGCCCTGCTATTGTATGTTCTATAATATGCATCTACCATTATGGCATCACTGGGTAGTTTCACTGCCTTAAAACTCCTCTGTGTTCTGCCTTTTCATCCCTCTCTCCCTGATAACCCCTTGCAACCACTGATCCTTTTACTGTCTCCATAGTTCTGCGTTTCCCAGAAAATCATATAATTGGAATTATACAGTATGTAGCCTTTTCAGATAGGCTTTTATCCCTCAGTAATATGCATTTAAGTTTCTCAGTGTCTTTTTATGGCTTCATACATAGCTCTTTCCTTTTTAGCGCTGAATAGTATTCCATTGTTTGGATGCACCAGTTTATTTGTCCATTTAGTTACTGAAGGACATCTTGCTTGCTTCCAAGTTTGGGCAATTATGAATAAGGCTGTTACAAACATCGTGTGCGGGTTTTTGCGTGGACTTAACGTTTTCTTTACCTTCTTTGGGTAAGTACCAAAGAACACGATTGTTAGATCACACGGGAGGAATATTGAGTTTTGTAAGAAATCGCCAAACTGTCTTCCAAAGTGACTGTACCATTCTGCGTTCACGCCAGCAGCGAGTAAGAGTTCTTGGGGCGCCTGCGTGGCTCAGTAGATTAAGCATCTGACTCTCGACTTCATTTGGCTCTGGTCCCATCTCACAGTTTGTGAGTCTGAGCCCCATGTTGGGCTCTGTGCGAACAGTTCAGAACCTGCTTAGGATTCTCGATTCTCAATCTCTCTCTCTCTCTCTCTCTCTCTGCTCCTTCTCCATTCTCCCTCTCCGTCTCAAAATAAATAAATAAACTACTAAAAAAAATCCTTGTTGCTCCATAGCCTCACCAAGAATTGGTGTGTTTTGGGATTTGGGCCCTTCTAATAGGCATGTAGTGCTGTCTCATTGTGGTTTTCTTTTGCGGTCCCCTGAAGTCCTAGGACAGGAACATCTTTTCACATGCTTATTTGCCATCTGTGCATCTTTTTATGCGAAGTGGCTGTTGATGTCTGGCTCATTCTCAAATCAGGTTGCTTGTTTTCATATCGTTGAATTTTAAAGGTTCTTTGTATATTTTGGGGAACAGCCATCTTACCAGATCTTCACCAGGCAAATATTTTCTCCTGGCCTGGGGCTTGTCTTCTCATTCTCTCCACAGTGCCTTTTGCAGAACAGAAGTTTTTTTGTTTTTTTTTTTCAACGTTTATTTATTTTTGGGACAGAGAGAGACAGAGCATGAACGGGGGAGGGGCAGAGAGAGAGAGGGAGACACAGAATCGGAAACAGGCTCCAGGCTCTGAGCCATCAGCCCAGAGCCTGACGCGGGGCTCGAACTCACGGACCGCGAGATCGTGACCTGGCTGAAGTCGGACGCTCAACTGACTGCTCCACCCAGGCGCCCCCAGAAGTTTTTAATTTTAACGAAGTTCACTTTATCAATTTTTTTCTTTCAATGGATCGCGTCTTTGGGGTCGTATCTAAAAAGTCATCACAAAACCCAGTCTCATCCAGATTTTCTCCTATGCTGTCCTCTAGAAGTGGCACATTTTGCACTTTGCATTTCATTTCTGTCTGTGATCTACTTTGAGTTAATTTTTGTGAAGGTTGTAAGGTTTGTGCCTAGATTCGTTTTGTTTGTTTGTTTTTTGCATATGGATGTTCAGTTGTTCCAGCGCCGTTGATTTTTAATTTTTAACTTTTTAAATTTATTTTTGAGAGACAGAGAGAGACAGAGCATGAGTGGGGGAGGGGCAGAGAGAGAGGGAGACACAGAATCCGGAAGCGGGCTCCAGGCTCTGAGCTGTCAGCACAGAGCCCGTTGTGGGGCTTGAACCCACAGACTGTGAGATCATGACCTGAGCCAAAGTTGGACGCTCAACCAACTGAGCCCCCCCAGATGCCCCCCAGTGCCATTTGTTAAAAAGATCATCTTTGCTCCATTGTATAGCAAAGTCTAGACCTCTCTTTGAGCAAGGTTAAACACTTCACTGTACAATAAGAATCATGTAATGTCTTAAAGCCATAGTTTTTCCTCAGCTGTGAAAAAGAGAGTAAAAATTCCCACTGGTCAGGAACATCGTGGTCACTAACAGGATACATTTGAAAACCCCTTGGCAGCTATTTTTATTACTTTCCCTTTACAAATAAGGGGATGGGGCTCATTTATTCAGTGGCAGAATGGGCATCAAATTTAATTGTTATTTTTTTATTTTTATTTTTTAACATTTGTTTTTGAGAAGAGAGAGTCAGAGCTTGAGCGGGGGAGGAGAGAGAAAGAGGGAGACGCAGAATCGGAAACAGGCTCCAGACTCTGAGCTGTCCGCACAGAGCCCCACTCGGGGCTCGAACTCACAGACGGTGAGATTATGACCTGAGCCGAAGTTGGATGCTTAACTGACTGAGCCACCCAGGCGCCCCTTAATTGTTATTTTTTAAATCTCAATCTTCTGTTTCTGTCTTTCCTCCCCCTTAGGGTCACAATGTCCCTGGGTCTAGGCCCTTGCTGACAGCATCATGCCATGTCTCTTGTTCTGACAAAGGAAACAGGCTTAGTGCTTGAAACTGTATCTGCCTCTCTGTTTTTTTTTCCCCCTTGTGTTTGCATATTTAAATATTCTTCTAAATGAAATATTCTAAACAATTCATAAAGCAAAGAAGAAACCATAATGGCAATTAGAAACGTTCTTTGTAATTGAACTAAAACAAAACCAAATCACATATCAACACTTGTGGTTATACTTGTAGTTAAAGAGGTACACTTAATGAAAGTTAATATTTTAAATGCTTATATTAGAAAAGGAGAAAGGCTAGGACTCATTTACTTAGCGGGCAATTTAAGAAGCTATAAAAAGAACAGCAAAATAAATCCTAAGAAGTAGAAAGAAGGAAACAAGATAAAAGCAGACATTCATTATTTAGGAAATACACAGTTGAGAGCATTAACAAAGCTAAAAGTGTGTTTTTAGAATATGTGAATAGTCAAACTTTGGCAAGATTAATCAATAAAAAAGATAAAAAACAAAATTAAGGGGCGCCTGGGTGGCGCAGTCAGTTAAGCGTCCGACTTCAGCCAGGTCACGATCTTG
This sequence comes from Leopardus geoffroyi, assembly GCF_018350155.1. Lineage (NCBI taxonomy): Eukaryota > Metazoa > Chordata > Mammalia > Carnivora > Felidae > Leopardus > Leopardus geoffroyi. Next base: position 30,992,402 of record NC_059336.1, read on the forward strand.
TGGTCCGTGAGTTCGAGCCCCGCGTCGGGCTCTGGGCTGATGGCTCAGAGCCTGGACCCTGTTTCCGATTCTGTGTCTCCCTCTCTCTCTGCCCCTCCCCTGTTCATGCTCTGTCTCTCTCTGTCCCCAAAATAAATAAACGTTGAAAAAAAAAATTTTTTTTTTAAAAAATAATAAAAAAACCAAAATTAAATATAAGAAAAAAAAGATGCAAAGCTAAGATACAGAAAAATTAAAAACAGAGGAAGTGTTCTCAGGAGTAGTTTATTAAATAATAAATTGGAAACACATACGAAATGGATACATTTCTTTTTTTATTTTATTTTATTTCATTTTTTTAAATATGGAATTTGTTGTCAAATTGGTTTCCATACAACACCCAGTGCTCATCCCAACAGGTGCCCTCCTCCGTGCCCATCCCCCACTTTCCCTTCCCTCCCACCCCCCGTAGATAAATGTCTTTAAAAATACCACTTAACAAAACAGACTAGAGAGAAAAGAAACTCTGATATTCTATAACTAACTTTCGAAGAATTTGAACTTGCAGTTTAAAATTTTCCTTCCACAATATACTAGGCTCTGGTGGTATTAAAGTCAAGTTTTAGCAAGCATCCAAGTAATCGGTAATTCCCATATATGCAAACTCTTCCAGATGACAGAAAGATAGAGAATACTTCCCAATTAATTTATGATGCTAGTGTAGTTTTGATACCAAAACCAGGCAAAGAGAACTAAAGGAAGGAAACTGACTAATCTCATCCAGGAACTTATTTATAAACTCTTAAACAAAAAATTATCAAGTCAAATTCAGAGAGTATCATCATGAGCAAGTTGGTTTTATTCCAGGGGTACAGGAAGGTTAAACATAGGAAAATCTCTTAACAAATGAAAGGACAAAGACCATGTGATCATCTCAATAGATGCAAGAAAGGCAATTTGTAAAACTATAAATCTATTCATTGTTAAAAGTTCTCAGCAAACTAAGAATAGAAAGAACTATCTTAACCTGATAAAAAGCATCTATAAAATGGTGAAGCAAGGATGTCCTATCTCTCCCCTTCTGTTTAATACTATACTGGAAGTCTTAGGCAGTGAAGTGACTCAAGAAAAATAAATAAAACGTATAACAACTGGAATGGAAAAAACATTGTATTTAACATTGTCTATGGTGAAAAAATAAAAGGGTCTTCATAGAACAGATTATTAGAAATAGAGTATTTGGAAAGATTCCGAATATGAAGTCAAAATACCAAAAAGGTCAATTTTGAAAGCCAACACCAATTCTGAATAGAGCTAACAAACTATGTGCAAAAACACGGGGGAAAGTAGAAAACTTTATTAAAGATATTAGCATATTAACCTAAATAAATGGAGAGTGTGTTATGTTTATAGATGAAAGGACTTAATGTCACAAAGACCAAAATTCTCTCCAGATTCTTCTATAGACTTGATGCAATTTACTTCACGGACTTTGACAAGATGATTCTAAAATGTATATGCAGTAACATGGAGTCCCGATCAGGCCGCAGTGAGCACGGCAGAGCTGTGGGGAAAGTTGGAATTTCTAGGCATTCCTTGGCTTTTCCATGCGGGAAATGTGAAATTGGATTTCTACCCCCCCCGCCAGGCACAAAGATCGGTTCCAAGTAGAATTAAACCTCACATGTGCATGGTACAACTTTTACAAACCAGACAGGAAAAAAATTTTATGATCTGGGAGTGGAGAAGAATTTCTTAAATAAAAACCACAGAGAGCACAAACACTAAATGAAAAGATAGAGGAATTCATCTGTATCAAAACTAAGAGCTTCTTTCCATTAAAAAGCACTACAGAGTGGGGCGCCTGGGTGGCTCAGTTGGTTAAGCATTGGGCTTCGGCTCAGGTCAGGATCTCATGGTTTGAGTTTGAGCCCCACATTGGGCTCTGCTGTCGGCACAGAGCCGGCTCCAGACCCTCTCTGTTCTGCCCCTTCCCTACTCGTGTTCTCTCTCTTTCTCTCTCTCCCTCTCTAAAATAAATATTTTTAAAAATCTTTTAAAAAGCACTCTAGAGTGATAAAACTGCCAAAAGCTGGGATAAGATGTTGTAACTCATTTGTAACAAAGGATTAGTATCTAGAATATATACAGAATTTCCACCATCCGTAAGAATGTAACATGCAACTCAGTAAGAAAACAGGCTGGACAAGAAGCAATAACAGGCATTTCACAGAAGAGAAAACTTACATGGTCCACCAACTAAAAGTAATATATCAAATATTGGGTGGAGTAAAGAGGGAAGGGTATGAAGATGACAGTGTCGATTAATAAACATAGTTCAGGGGCACCTGAGTGGCTCAGTTGGTTAAGCATCTGACTTCAGCTCAGATCATGACCTCACGGTTCGTGAGTTCGAGCCCCGTGTCGGGGTCTGGGCTGACAGCTCAGAGCCTGGAGCCTGTTTCAGATTCTGTGTCTCCCTCTGTCTGCCCCTCTGCTGCTTGCACTCTGTCTCTCGCGTTGTCTCAAAATAAATCAACATTTTTTTAAAAATTTAAAAAAATAAACATAGTTCAGAGTTACTATACCAAGAATAAAAAATCCATATTCTTTGGATTTATAGAATTTAACACCATGAAAACAGCAAACAAACTTAAATGTTTTTGCTTTTCAGGAATGGGACTGAGGGTTCCGTTAGGCAAATAAGCGCTCCTATATTCCTCTAAAAATATGTGCATATATCGCTTTAAAATCAAAGAAAATATTAGGGCGCCTGGGTGGCTCAGTTGGTTAAGCATCCAACTTCAGCTCAGGTCACGATCTCACAGTTCATGAACTCGAGCCTTATGTTGGGCTCTGTGCAGACAGCTCAGAGCCTGGAGCCTGTTTCAGATTCTGTGTCTCCCTCCCTCTCTCTCTGCCCCTCCCCCATTCTCACTCTGTCTCTATCTCAAAAAAAAAAAAAAATTATTAAAAAAAGTTTTTCTTAATCAAAGAAAAAATAGTAAATACATCCCACTTTTAAAAGAAGCAAAATGCTAAATCCATCAGAGCAAATGCACCACAAATAGGCAGCACCGGCATACAACTACACCTACAAAACTTTACCAAAGGACATTAAAAAAGAGAAGCCAATAAAGGAAGGGATCTATATATATAATATTCTGAAATGGGCAGATAACGTTGTAAGGATTCTCTCCCAAATTAACCTATAAATTTAAGCTTTCTCCAATCCAAAATCTTCTTCATTACCTCTCAACAAAACGATCTGGAAGTCCTTTAAAAGAACATCAGAAAAGAATAGCAAAAAAAAAAAAAAAAGTTAGAAAGATTTCATTTATCCTAAAAATTAATATAATATAAAAATTTAGTAATTCAGAGGCACCTGAGTGCTTCCAGTCAGTGAAGCGTCTGGCCTTGGTTAATGCCATGATCTTATGGTTCATGAGTTCTAGCCCCACGTCAGGCTGTTCACTGACAGTGAGAGGCCTGCTTGAGATTCTCTCTCTCCCCCTCTCTCTCTGCCCCTGTCCCACTCACTTGCTCTCTCAAAATAAATGAATAAACGTAAAAAAAAAAATTAGTAATTTAAATGATTTATTCCTGGTAGAATGATAGATAGTCAATGTAGCAAAATAAAATGATCAAACGAACTGATCAAAGAGCATTAAAAAGTGATATCCACAGTTATAGGGGAAAATACACAGTTTTGGGACTTGGATTTATTTGAAAACAATTCTGAAGTCTCATATTACACAATACGTTATTAAGTGTAAAGAAAGTTATGAAATAATTTGTGAAGTTTAATCCCATGTTTGCAAGAAGAACTAAAGTTAAATTTGTACACACACACAAATGCTAAGGATAAAAACAAACGGTAACATTGGCTATCTCCGGTCACTGGCCATAGGTGGTTTTTATTTTCTTCCTTTTTATCAGTATTTTCTATTTTTTTCTGAGAAGACATTCTATTTTTAAAATTTTGGCTAGTTATTTTAGGAAGCATAAAGTAGACCTAAACATTTCTGTCATATTTATTGAAAGATTTTTTTTTTAAACATTCCAAACCTCTGGAATCCTACCACCCGTATTTCTTTTCCATTTGTATGACAAAGATATTAAACATGAAACTGTGGCCCCAAATTTGTTTAATGATTCTTTTTAAAAATATTGGCACTGCCTTATTTTCAACAGTTAACAATGGAAAAAAAATTGATGAATTTCCATGCAAAACAATAACAGATTATGCTTCGGTTGTATAGAAATTTGTTTATTCAGAAGCATCCATTCTCAACCACTTCGGACCAACCAGTGTTACTATCTCTGGCTAAACACGTGTTTTCTTTCCACCACTTTTTCTAAATTGCTCCATGATTTTACAGAGTCATTTTTTTTTTGAGCTGAAATTTTCCATGCTTGGTTCTCTACCAAAGGTGATTTCATTTGGGAAAGATTGAAAAAATGTATAGTCCAAAGTGTTCAGTCATTTTTACAGTTATATAAGGATGAATAAAAACACTCTCTCTATTTGAAAACCAATTTAAAAGCCTGTTTCTTACCAGACAGTAACTCTGAGTGTTTTTGGGGGGAGGTTTAATATTTACATCCCATCTGTCCCCAGATGGTGCTTTTGTCTTTAGAAAGAACCTGTTGTTGATTTCAGTGCTCTGCTTTCTTTGTTTCTTCCCTTTTTTTCAGTTTTTAAAAAAGAGAGGATACAGTATGGTGGGCATTGTGTAGGCCTGGAGTCAGGGGCTGGGCTGCATGGGAGTGCTATGACACACTACTGCCTGACCTTGACCTTGACCATGCTATTCAAAGTCTGATGTGTCTCTTGATAACCCTGTAGGTTGTGAAGATCCCTGTAAGAAAGCTGGCTGGAGCTGGCCAAGCTCTGTGAAATGTAATCAAGTCAACACTGAGAGGCAACTATCTAAAAGGCGTTTTGGTCTCTGTACGATGCTGGCTTACCCTAAAAAGCCTGTGTTAACAGCATTTGCCTCGATTTATGAAAAACAACAGAGACAAACCAGTGAAATGGACTCAGGAAAACAGCACAGTGAGAATTACTCTAGAAGTGGCTCTTTACGGGTGTTTCTTCAACTTTTTTGACCAAAGCTCATGTCCACTGGGGGGACAGTCCCAGAGACACTGTGTTTGATCGCACAGGTTGTGTACTGTGCAATCCCAAGGGATGCCTTTCACAGACCCCTCGGACAATCTCTCCCTCCTGATCCCAGTTGTCAGTGGAGAAGAGAACTCTACCAAGGATTGGAGAGGGAAAAAACCCTCAAAGTTGCAATTTAAGCTTATATCAGATTTTATAGTATGAAACTATGCTCTAGGCACTTAAAAATAACCCAATGATTTTATTACACATACCTTGAGATTTTGTTTGGAAGTTAGTCAAATAACACAAGTTCAGGGGAAGCACACCTAATAATGTGAGACTGATCAAGAAAATTCAAGGGACATTACAATGTATCTACTTTCGCAATAAGAAACTGGATGGTTTCACATGAGCCCAGATGCACATACGTCGTAAGCTCTGATTGTGGAAAACAGTAGGCCAAAAATACTATTGATGAAAATATGCACCCCTGTCGACTGTAGGGTTAACCAGGCAACCACAAAAAATAGATGATTAAATAAAACCAAGAAAAATGTATAAAACGAGAGACCCTTAATATGAAACTACAATCAACTCAAGACAACAATAAAAAATGTTTGTATAGTACCCACCGTGTGCCAGACACTTACCCCAACATTTTCAATATGTTAACTCCTTTTAGATAAATTTCATATATTTATATACATATATATTATACATTTTTATATATCATATACATATATATGATATACATGTAGATTATTTTACACATGATATTTATTTTCTATATTTTTTTCACAAGAAAACTCTGTGAGGTAGGTTTTGTTTTCTCCATTCTGCAGACAAGACACAGAGATGTTAAACAATAGTGTCAATGGCTTCAATTAATGGCCACCCTGTATCCACGCCTTTTGTCCTAGGACTTTGTAGCTTCCACCCACTGTGAATACAGGGCTGGTCCTGGGACTTGCTTTGGCCGCTAGGGTAGAGAGGAAGTGAGAAAAAAATCGGGGCTAACCAACCGGAGGCTCAAAGGGGTCCGGGAGAGCTGAGGCTTCCCCTGGCCTCCAGGCAGCCAAGCCAACTCTGAACACTTTCCTGTTAGTCACTTCCAATATTGATGATACGCAGACGGGGAAGTCTGCCTCTGCTGCGTACGAGGGCAGAACTCTGCATTTACCAGCTGCCTGAGCCACATTTCGGAGAACATCAGCTTCACATCCTCAGGACACTCTTACAACATGCCAAATTACTAGCAGGTTGATTACCGGTAATTATCCCTTGCTGATACCTAAAAATATTTGAAACTGTACATCAGCTGCTTATGATGACAGCAGAAGTGACTTAGTCTTACAGGATGTCGAGCCTCACCAACCAAAGACCACCAGGACTGTATCTGTGGTCAAAGTTAGGTTTATTTAGCTTGTTGTAGCAAAGGGAGAGAGCACACGGGCGGGGGGGGGGGGTACCCACAGGACGGCTTGTCAAGAGGTTCTTCTTATAGGTTTTGGACTTGTGCTGAGTGATTCTTAGGAGGGTTGAGGGAAGTTGGCAGTTGGGTTTGGATGGGATATGTCAGTAAGTAGTGGCCCTGGTGCCATGCCTGTCAGAAAATTGCTATGAGAGTAGATCTCAAATGTTCTCACCACGCACACACACACACACACAAAGTAATTATGTGACAGAATGGTGGTAGCTAACGTCCTCGCAGTAATCATTTGGCAACATATGTGTGGCAGACCAACACCTTAAACTTACCCAGGGTTATATGTCAATTATATCCCGATAAAGCTGGGGGGGGGGGGGGAGGCGGAAAGTGCCGGCAATCTGGTGACGGGGTGTCTCAGTCATTTTTATCCTGGGGGTGGAAGGACCGAAGCAGAGCTGGAGAGCTTGTCACTGGTGAAGAAGCAGCGGTTATTCTTATCAGCAAGTGAAGAAAAGGGTTTCTTTTTGTGGTTGTGGTATGGCCCCGTCTCTGCCTTGTTTCAGGCATGGAGTGGCCTTGCCTGATTATTGTTTATATTCTGGGAAAGCTGTTTATGTTCATTTGGGAACACTTTGCTTCAGCCTAGCTGTTAGCTGCTAGCTACCAGCTGTCAGGGCCATTTTTTACTTTCCGGGAATCACTTCGACACAAGTGAGGGGGACCCCTTTACAAAAGGAGGAGGTGTCCTGAGAGCAGTGCATTCTAGGGCCCATGGGCTGCACACAGGCATTGCCGTGGATGTCCGGAGACCAGAAGGTAGAAGTTGGGGGGGGAGGGTGAGCAACTGTAGCGAGGGTGGTGAGCTGGGCTGGGGAGGGGGTGGGAGGTAGAGGGTGGGGTGAGGAGAGACTACTGGGAATGGGACTTGGACCAGGTGCCTGCATACCAACTTTACCTCTGGCGGTGATTCTGAGAGGGGTCTTAACTACCAAAGAAATGAGCGGGGAGACACATGCAGACTGCCCGTGAAAGCGATGGAATTCAGCCAGCTGGGAAAGGAGGAAAGAGAGGACCTATGGAAAAAGTTGAGCAGAACCAAGCAAAGAGAGCAGCATATCCAGATGAGGCAGGGGACGAGAATGGCTCTGGAAATCATCACTGGCAGTATCCCAAAGAAAATTCCAGAAGTCGCATGGTATTTTCTCAGCAGCATGCATAAAGACAGGGCTTCTAAGTGTCAGGGGACAAAAACCATGAGGAGGTTATGCAAAGCCACCTAGACAAGAACCGCGGAAATATACAAGATTGGGAAGGATTTAGATCTTTTTTTTTTTTTTTTAAGTTTATTTATTTATTTTGCAAGAGAGGTGGGGGGAGGGGCAGAGAGTGAGAGACTCCCAAGCAGGCTCTGCACTGTCAGCATGGGCCCCTATGTGGGGCTCGATCCCATAAACCATGAGATCATGACCTAAGCCCAAACCAAGAGTCGGACACTCAACAGATGAGCCACCCACGTGCCCCAGATATATATCCTTGAAAGGACTCAAATGACTATAAATGGTGAACTTAAAATCACATTTGAGGGGCACCTGGGTGGCTCAGTCGGCTGAGCACCCGACTTCAGCTCAGGTCATGATCTCTCGGTCTGTGAGTTCGAGCCCCGCATCAGGCTCTGTGCTGACGGCTCAGAGCCTGGAGCCTGCTTCGGATTCTGTGTCTCCCTCTCTCTCTGCCCCTCCCCCACTCATGCTCTGTCTCTCTCTGTGTCAAAAATAAACAATAAAAAAAAAGTTAAAAAAAAAAATCACATTTGAAGGTTATAAGGAACTTACCCAAAATGATGTTGGAAAATGAGTGACACACTGAGCAAATCTGAGAATACAGAAAAAAAAAAAAAAAAAAAAAAAAAAAAAACAGGTGAAAACGACAAGAGGGAATACAATAGAAACAGAGGATGGAGAACGGAAAATCCAAACACGGGAAATCCCAGAAAAGACCAAAAACCAATGGAGCGAAAATCAATCCTTCACATTTCCTCAATTATACTTTCCCCCCATTTTGATCTTTCTGAAATTAAGACGCATCTTATATCTTAGTTTGCATGCCATTTCCATCCCCGCCCCAAGTAGTCTGACTACCTTTACAATTGGTGTCATCTTAGAATTGAGAAAATGTGCTAATGTAAAAAATGTCCTGAGCTAAAGAAAGATCCAAATAATGCAGATGGAAAAGGCTCACTCGAGTTCCAAGGAATATGAGTGGAAAATACCCAAAATTAAAGATTTCTTGGCCAAAACTCTTAGAGAAAAAAATCCTCTAGGCTTCCAGGCTTAAATATCAGATTACCCCAAAAGAACAAGTGTTGGGCTGCTTTATCATTGCTCTTGAACAACAAGGGTTGGAAGCTCACAGACGTCAAAAGTTGTGGCCTTGGAATTTTTTTACTCAGCCAAGTGGTTCGTATTTCATAGGTACAAAAGATATTGCTGGGACCTTCAAAGTGCATCAGTCAGGGCTCTCTAGCAAAACAGAACCAATAGGATAGAGAGAGAGAGAAAGAGAGTAAGAGATTTCGTTTAAGAAATTGCCCCATACGGTTGTGGGGCTTGGCAGGCTGGCAAGCTGGAAACTCAGGTAAGATTTCCACGTTATAGTTTGAGGCGAAATTCCTTCTCCTTGGAGAAACTTCAGTTTTTGCTTTGAAGGCTTTCAGCTGATTAGGTGAGGCCCACCCATGTTATGGAGCGTAATCTTCCTTACTTAACATCAGCTGATTGTAAATATTAATTACATCTACAAAATACCTTCTCAGCAACATCTAGATTGGTATTTGACCAAATAACTGGGCACCATAGCCTAGCCCTGTTGACACATAACATTAACCATCACACAAGGACTTGCAAAGGATGTCAGCCTTCCTTAAAACAAATGTCTTAAAGGTATTTTCCAAATACAAAACATAAAGTTGAGCAAACCATGGTAAAAAGGCTCAGAAACCAGTTAAAGTAAAAGCCTGAAAACTGTACATCTGTTTCTAAAATTGAATGGAAAAGCCAAAACTATTCTTGAAATGAAAGGGCTCTAGTGTTAAAAATAGTGTAGTAACTATAGTTTTGATATGAAACCCCAGATGATATTAACAAAAAAAAGGGGGGGGGGAGAAAAAAGGAAATGAAGTTTTTATCTAAGGTTGAGAAAATAAAAAGGTGCCGATTTATATGCTTGACTCAGAATTGCTAGGAAAATATAATTTAAATACTTATTCCCGAACACTGAATTAACAACTAGTCAAATATTTTAAGTGATGTCTTATCTTCCAAAACACTGGCAACAGTATAATCTCACCCTCGGCTTGTGGATGGATACCAGGCACTGTAATGATCTCTGAGCTCTGTGTCCCTGCATGAGTAATTCACACCTGTTAACAACTAACCCATGGTTCTCAACCCCTGGGTGTGTATTAGAATCCCCCTAAGAGCTTGTACACATCCTGAAGCCCTGGTGGCACCCACGACTTGTGTGATCCCACAATCTCTTGGGATGGGGCTCAGCTACCATTAGTTGTTAGAGCTGCCCAAGCAATTCCAAATTTGTGCAGCCAAGTGTGAGAACCCCGAGCCTAGGCCGTTGTCCTTCTTATGTTTCTTTGAGAAATGGCATTCGACTTTGGCACAAAATTGCCCAGTTACTTGCCCCTCTACTTTTCCCCTGAGTCGCCTTTTCAGTGATCCTTGCTTATTTGGTTACAATCCGTAGCTCACTACTCACAGTACAGTCCAAGGACCGGAGGCCTATCATCTCTTGAGATTTTGTTGGGAATTCCCCCCTTCCACGGCCCTGCCTTTCTAGGTGGCCTTCTTGCCTCCTAATTTCCCTTCTTCCAACTTCTAACAGAAGGCTTTTTCCAAAACACAAATCTACTCATTCGGTAACCCCCTCCATAAACAATGAGAGACTCTACCTCTCCTCTATACTAACTCCAAGGTCCTAAAAGTGGAGTTTAGGGTTCTCTGAGGGTTTGTCCTCTTTATCTTGTCCCAAACGTCCTTCTCAGCCTCATTTTCCACCCTCCTAACTCCACGGTACAGCAGGCCATTTGCCATTCACCAAATGGATAAGCCCTTTCACACTTCAGTTATTGGGCAAATGTTTTCTTCAGCTGTGAATGCCCCTTGACCCATTCTCCCACCAAGTCTTTCCTTGAGGCTCAATTTAGATGCCACTCTGCTGTGAGGCCTTCCCCAAACCCCCAGTCAAAAGAAATTTCTCTTGTTCTTTTCTTGTAGCCCTGGTTTCATTCAATCTTATGTGCTAACTTGTCTGTTTTTCCTCCTAGAATTTTAATCCTTTGTGGGGAGGAACTATGCCCTTTGGCCCCTGATCTTCCAGCGAGTGCTTCTAGAACAGATGTCATGGGTCACATTCCAAATGCCTGTAGGTGAATTCTTTTAGCAGGGTCAAGCCGCCCCACATTCCAAGGACACTTCAGAGGGCAAGACCAGCCCACACTTTATTTCGACATGAGTATTTATTTGCGGAGTCTCTGACTTTGGCTTATTAAGCAACTCCTTGATATTTCATGGAATTGTCACGCTTTCTCATTATCTTCATTTCTTGTTCCGCTGGCAGAGTGCTTCCCATGTCCTGACAATTTTTCATCTCACTCATATTGACACTTCTTTCTGGGGGCCCCGTTTGTTCAAGTCAGACTGAAAGAGTGAATCAACTTTCTAAGAATGATGACTCAACTTCTTTTAAATCTGCGGACAATATAGGAAGCTCAAACTAAAAGTCTAAACAATTGCCCAGGAAGGTTTGCTTGGGGAAAGGGTGTGGAATTTCAGCGTCAACTGATAAGAGCATTCATGCCTTTTGGCAATTTCCAAAGAGAATAAGGCTGCCTGCCTGCCTGCAGGTGCACTCAAAGACAACTAAGGAATTTAACCGAAGAGCAAGACTATCTCTACTCAGGAATCATACTAATCAAGCAGTCACAGATTCCTGCAAGAGCCTCTGTAGCATGGGGCTCTGACAAGCTAGCACACAAGCCAAGCAGTCCAACTGTGACTGCCAGATGCCTAGTGTTTGGACTAAACACACCAAAAGTTGACAGACAGAGGTGACTCTGGAGGTGACAAAGTCCTAGATGAAAGCCATCTTCACGGACAATATATTTTCCCAAATGTTTTTGCCTTTCTGTATAACCTGATCCAAATGTTCTCTCCCTGTTGCAGACAAATCTTTTACTATGTGGTATGATGATAGGATTTTATTCGTACAGAGCCCCCAGGGCAAGTTCCAAGCACTAGAAGTCAAAGTCTGTGCTTGTCTTCCACTTCAAGCTCCTACCCTGTGCTCTGTCACATTGAAAGAATAAACCACGACCGAGGAAGAGATGAGATCTGAGAAACAGAGAATCCAACCCAGGAGAAATACAAAGGGAATTTCAAAATGACAATAAAAATACATCTCAACGTCATCAGGCCTAATGTGTTATTAACTCTGATAAAAGGAGAATAGAGGTTCCCAGAGGGCAGGTATCCACTAGAAAAATAGAAACTATAGATTGCTTGATATGAGTGATCTTTTGGAAAATCATACTGAGAAGCTATTGGAAGATGTAGGGGGAGTTAGCAAAGGGCAAAAAGAAGTCTAAGAAAATTGGAAGCAAGTCAATTATTAACTTCAGGAAAAGCAAAGAATGAGAAACGAGACATTGTAGTATGCTACAATGCTCAGTTGTGAATAATGTTTATATAGACATGACAATGTGAACATAAAATATTATTTAGCCCCTAATAGTAATATTATATTAAGACAAATACACTAACAATAGAAAATTAACTCAATGTTCTTAGTCCAAGACCAATTAAGTGGACAAAAATTAAGGATATAAAAACATAAACTAATAACCAATAAGGTAGTTATCGATGGAACTCTATACTCTATTAAGTGTGAGTACATCTTGACAGGTGTACGTGATCATTCATGATAACTGACCTCATATTAACCACCAAGAAAAGCTCAATAAATTCCACAAAGCAGAAATAATACAGATAACGTTCTCTGATCACATTAAAATAAAACTAGAGAATCATAACATCAGAAAAAAACTGATTAGAGAATTTTAAGAAGAGCCTATTTTGAATTCTTGCTACTCAAATAGTAGTCTGTAGACAGAAGCATCTCCATCCCTCTGGGCTTGTTAGAAATGCAGACTCACAGACCTACTGAGTCAGTGTGAGAAGTGAGCTGATTCATTTTCAGATATACCAAATAAAAGCTGTTAGCAATAGGTTTATAACTTATTGGAAGTATGTACGAACCCTCCCCCCAGCAAAGATGGAGTCCCAAACTCTTAAGACACTTCTTTTCCTGGTTCTTCTTCCCCTCTTCATTTCGTGGGCTTATTTTTCGTGGTCTTTGCAATCAGCGCGTGCCAAAGAACTGAAGTGTCTGAGTCATCTCAAGGAATGTACGTTTGTCCCAATCAGACTACTTTTTGGCCTTACGTGGGCATAGGCACTTCCGGGTAAGGCTGTAACCTCTGTAGTAGTCAGCCAATGAGGAATTAAGGGAGGGACTTCACACTAGGAGATAAATTGCCTGCTGTCACTGTCCGGAGTATGCCTGTTCCTCAGACACCTGCTCTTGTAAGAACATTGATTCAAGCCTCCCTTCACTGGGCTCTGAGACTCTGTGTCCCTCCTCTGATTGGGTCAGTGGGCTTATTTCTCACAGTTGGCATCTGCATTTTACAAATTAACCCAGGGGATTTGCAAGTACATTCATGTTTATCTAGTGCTTTGGACTGAATGTTTCTGTCCCCTCGAAATTCCTGTTAAAATCTAATCCCCAGAGTGATGGTATTTGGAGATGGAACCTCTAAGAAGTAATTAGTTCATGAGGTTCCATGGAATCCTCATGAATGGGATTAGTGCCTTAAGAAGAGGCCAGAGACCTAGTTCACCCTCTCTCTGCCATGTGAGTTTACAAGAAGTCAGCCATCTGCAAACCAGAGAGGGCTCTCACTAACCCATCTGTGCTGGCACCATGATCTCAGACTTTTCGCCTCCAGAACTGTGAGAAATACATTTCTGTGGTTAATAAGCCACTCAATTTATGACATTTTGTTATAGCAACCTGCTCTAAGACACACATTATTTCCAGAAAACGATGATAATTTATTATTATTATTTTTTACATTTATTTATTTTTGAGAGACAGAGAGACAGCACAAGTGGGGAGGGGCAGAGAGAGAAGGAGACAGAATCCGAAGCAGGCTCCAGGCTCTGAGCTGTCAGCACAGAGCCCGACGCGGAGTTCCAACCCACAAACCGTGAGATCATGACCTGACCCGAAGTTGGACCTTCAACCAACTGAGCCACTCAGGCGCCCTGCAGAAAACGATGATCATTTAAATAAATGCCAGAACTATGGGTCAAAAACAGATCAGAGCTCAGAAGAATTTTAGCCATAAGGAGTGCCTGGGTGACTCAGTCAGTTGAGAGTCCAACTCTTGGTTTGGGCTCAGATCATGATCCCAGCTTCGTGGGATCAAGCAGCACTTTGGGCTCCACATTCAGCACATGGAGCCTGCTGAAGATGATCTTTCTCCCTCTCCCTCTGCCCCTCCCCTGCATGTACTCTCTATCTCAAATAAAGAAAAATTTAGCCTTAGATATTTATATTGAGAAAAGTAAAACAAAGAGAATCAATGCATTAAATATCCAACTCAAAAAGTTAGGGAACATAAACACAAAATAACAGAAGAATGGGGGTGCCTGGGTAGCTTGGTTGAGTGTCCAACTCTTGATTTTGGCTCAGGTCATGATCCCAGAATCATGTGATCGAGACCTGCATGAGTGCTGAGTATGAAGCCTGTTTGGGGTTCTCTGTCTCTCTCTCTCTCTCTCCTTCTGCCCCTATCCCACCCCCCCACACACTCTCTCTCTCTCTCTCTCTCAAATTTAAAGAAAAAAAAAATTAAAAGAAGAAGGAAGGACTTCATAATAGTAAAAGCAGAAATTAATAAGTTAGAAAAACAGAGGATTAACAAATTAAAATCTATTTCTTTTTTAAAGATCAGTAAAATAGGGGCGCCTGGGTGGCTCAGTCGGTTGAGCGTCCGACTTCGGCTCAGGTCATGATCTCACAGCCGGTGAGTTCGAGCCCCGCGTCGGGCTCTGGGCCGACAGCTCAGAGCCTGGAGCCTGTTTTGGATTCTGTGTCTCCCTCTCGCTGCCCCTCCCCCGTTCATGCTCTGTCTCTCTCTGTCTCAAAAATAAATAAACGTTAAAAAAAGAAAAAAAAAAAAAAGATCAGTAAAATAGATGGACAAATAGAAGATTTAAGCAGGTAAAAAGAGAGGAGACACAAACACAAAATAAGAAAGGGTAAAGAGAAATAACCTCAGCAACAGAGTAAAGTGGTTTTTTTTTTTAATTAGACTATTTGCACAATTTTATTCAAGTAGGTTTTAAATATGCAACTATAAATGAAATTTTAAAACCTGGCTGATATAAATAATTATCCTGGAAAATATAATTCACTGAAACTAATCCTAGAAGAAATACAAAAACCAAATGGACCAAAACTATGTGGATTAATTTCTATTAAAAAAAAATAGAGAAAAATTTTAAAGTATAAGCCTCCATGCAATCATAGAACATCCATGCAGGCCCAGATAATTTCACATAATAATTCTAGCAAGCCTCTAAAGAATAGAGCATTATAATGCTAGTTTAACTCATTCAGGACATAAGAAGAAAAATCTCCAAATTACTATTTATTTTATTTATTTATTTATTTATTTATTTATAATTAAAAAAATGTTTTAATGTTTATTTATTTTTGAGAGAGAGAGAGAGTGAGTGAATGTGTGTGTGTGTGTGTGTGAACAGGGGAGGGGCAGAGAGAGACACACACAGAATCCAAAACAGACTCCAGGCTCTGAGCTGTCAGCACAGAGCCTGATGGGAGGCTTGAACTCACGAACCACAAGATCATGACCTGAGCCAAAGTCTGACGTTCAACCGACTGAGCCACCCAGGCGCCCCTCCAAATTATTTTTTATAAAATGAGTATAACATTGACACCAAAAGCTAAAATAAATTGTACAAAAAAAGAAAATGTACACATTAATCTCATTTGCAAATATGCACACTAAAGTTTTATATCAACAATTTATATAACGAGAGCAACCAGAGCTAAGCAGTTCATTAAGAGAATAGTAGCATGATCAAGAAGGATTCATTCCAGAAATTCATTCCAGAAGGGTTTAGTGTTAGGAAAAGAATATAATTCAACATATCAATAGATTTTAAGAGAACGTTATTTTTTATATATTGATGTTGAAATGGCATCTGACCCATTCTTAAATTTAAAAGACTTTCATTTTTTTTAAAAGATTTTCAAAAAGGAAATTAATAAATACTAAAATTAGGAATACAATAAGGAGGCCCACTTCCATTTAACATTGTATTGGAGGTATGACCCTCCTACTGGACAGAAGAAAAATATTTCAGGTCGGAAACATTGGAAAAGAAAAGGTTAAATTATCACTCTTTGTAGATGGTATGACTTTCACCTGGAAAATCCAGCAGAATTAACTGGAAACTTCTTCAAACAAGAAAGACACTATAATAAATAAGCAGACTATAAAAATCAATATGTAGAAACCCACAGTTTTCATTTAGAACACCAGTGAGTTCAACAATGTAATGGCAGAGATGATTTTGTTTATGGTAGAAAGAGAAAATATAAGTAAGTATAAATTTAACAAAAAATATATAAAACTCATCTGAGGAAACGTTTAAAAATGCTCCTGAAACACCCCAAATAGACATAGATTCTCTATTCTAAAAATCTGATAGTTTGAATAATTGACTACCTGCTGTCTGTGATGTCTAATGATTGTCACCACCCTCCCTTGCTGGTCATTTTTGGGATGGACGTGTGACCCAATGAGATATTAGACAGTATCTGCCGGTGTGGGCAAAAGTCTCTCAATATTTAAAAAAGATCTAAGGAAGATGCAGTCTCTTCCTTTGTCTAGATCTTGTCATGTCTGGATAGGATGCTTGAAATTGTTGACATTGCTTTGCAACCATACCAGAGCCAGGCTAAGTGCAAAGACAGGACAGCAGGATGCCTGGGTGAGATCAAGTTTATGCATATCCCATAATTTTTAATGTTGAATTACCCTGATTTTAATTATTTTTCAATTAGCTGTCTTTATTCTTTTGATTTCCTCCTTAATCCAATTACTATTCAAAAGAGCATGTGTAAAATTCGCTTTACCTTTTATTTGTTTATTAGTTTCTGTTATACTTTCGAGAACATGGTTTGCATATATTCATCTTTCTAACTTTGTTATTTTCCTGGGGCTGACTACAAAGCAATGGAACTATACTGGATCGGACTGGCCCACTAGGAGTTCTATTGAGCAGAGGAACTGCTCAAATATGTTTCCTCCATGAAAGAATGGATTCCCCCCCCCCCCCCCCCCCCCCCCCCCCCCCCCCGCCCCCAGATGGTTAGGTTGAAAATGGGCCATGCGAGTTAGTTAGCTCAGGCAGGGAGGCAGACTGGATAAGTAAGGATGCCCCGAGGGACCATCTTGAACTCCTTGTGAGTTGCTGTATGGTCCTTGTGAGTTGCTGATGTAACCTGAACTCTTCTAATGTGTTTTTTATTCCTCAAGGCTCTAAAAGGTTTTGGGATCTAAAAGGATCTCAAGGACCTAAAAGGAATGGGTTTTTCATTTTTAATAAATTATTCTGTGAAGACTGGTGTATTTTGGGCGAAGAGCATGAAGAACCAGGAGCGACACTGACTGGCTCCCTGTCCCTCTGTCTCCCCACCTCAGAGAGCCCGAGCCTACTTGCAGCTGCCAATTTTGCAGCCTTCTGGGCGAGGGCTTTCTCCAAGTCCCCTGGGGCTCCTCTGCTCCTTATCGGCTGCCCTCCCTTCCCCGTTTCACTGCCCCGCTCCCCTGCTGGTGTTTGCCAGCCACGCATTCCAAGTTCACTCCTTGCCCTTGAAAACTTGTCTTCTTCTGGGAATACCCAAATTAAGACAAACGGTAATTTTTATGATTCGTTTAGCCTCATTAGTCTTTGTAAACAAACATTGCTGGGGGAGGAAGGTGAGAAATGTACAAGCTAAGAAGTCACACTTGGATAGTTCCATCAGTATTTGAAAATGTCATACAAGTCATTTATCACATTCTGCTTGATCAGGCCATAGAAATGTGTTTCAGCAAATCTGTGGAGCATGGAGGGGAGACTGCACAGTTCAAAAGCCCTGACTCTATAGTCAACTGGATGCACTGAGACCAATGAACGATCTTCCAGTCACTAATTGCCACAAATAATATTAAATTCCAGCTCCTCCTGTAGGTATAACTCGGAGATCCGCCACCTGGGCTAACTGGTTGAGAAGACAGGTTCCCTGGGAGCAACCTGTCACGGGTCCCTGCCATGAGCATAAAGTTGTGTTTGTTACAATGACAATCACGTTTTCCTTCAGAGAGGTGGAGGCTAGTTTCATAAGTAATAATACTAGTGACAACAACATCCAGAGAGAATTGTGGTTGCGAAAAAGATCACAAATTTCCTCCAGGAAACATTTACTTCAGGTAAATCTCTATCTGGGCTTTGTGCTTTTCTTCTCAGATTCCACACTGTCTCATATTTGCCATATCATTGTTCTTAATCCTTTAAATTGTAAAGGATATTTTATTTATCTATCCCCAAGGATACTCCTTGACACTCCTTGAAAGCAATCGTGTTATCTTTCCGTGTGGTATCGTTGGCACAGAGCTGGTCTCTTAAAAGGAATAAACAAATAAATACAGAACTGTAACAGGTAAAATCAATGGGGAAAGACCTGCCCCTGGACAAAAACTGGGAAACATTTGAACCATATTGAAGCAAAGTTCCTTTAAACCTCACGATGAAAAACAAAGTCATGTTATCAACAAGGGTTAAAGTTTGTAAATGCCACATTTTACGTTCAGAGAGGTTGTCATTCATGTGGGAAAGCAAGAGAAAGCCAATTTTAGACTTTGAGAGGTTCAGAAAACACACTGGTCAGAACTCCTTAAAAAATTGCTTCCAGTTGTATGCCAAATAACAGAAAGACAAAGCAAATGTAATCACAATAAAAGAATGTAATGTCATAAAAAGATGAGTAATGAAAATCTAAAAAAAACCCAGATGTCTAAATATTTTTGAAGACCTGGTTTATAAATGGAGTTAAAGTGTTCTAAAGCCTCCGAATCATCCAGGGAGCAGTAAAATACAATGTATATTATACCCTAAATAACGAATAAATGCTGTCATTTTGGTAACGTTGAAAAATAGAATATAGGGACACCTGGGTGGCTCAGTCGGTTGAGTATCTGACTCTTGATTTCAGCTCAGGTCATGATCCCAGGGTCGTGGGATCGAGCCCCATGTCAGGCTCTGTGCTGAGCTTGAAGACTACTTAAGGTTGTCTCTCTCTCTCTCTCTCTCTCTCCCCCCCCCCCGCCCCTCCTTCTCTCTCTCTCTCTCTCTAAAATAAAATTAAAAAAAAAAGAATATAGTATAATAGAGAAGGAGAAATGGAATTATAAAAACACTCAGTTGGTCAAAAAAAAGAGAAGGATAAAAAAGGAACAAATAGAGATGAGCTAAATGAAAAAATAAATTGTGGGGTAGCCAACATAAATTCAAATATACCATTAAATATAAATATAGAGACAATCTTTCAATTAAAAGACAATGATTGTGAGATTAGATTTTCAAAACAAAACTATTGCTTACAAGAAACACACTTTAAGTATAAAGATGCAGAAAGGTTAAAAGTAACAGGACAGTGGTCCACCTGGGTGGCTCAGTTGGTTAAGTGACTGACCCTTGATTTCAGCTCAGGTCATGACCTCACAGTTGTGAAATGGAACCCCACATCAGGCTCTAAGCTGACAGCAGGCAGCCTGATTGGAATTATCTCTCTCCCTCTCTCTATGTCCCTCCCGTGCTCAATCTCTCTCTCTCTCAAAATAAATAAATAAATAAATAAACTTTTTTTAAAAAAGTAAAAGGGCAGTTAAACATAATGAGGTATCCGTTAAATAAAAGACAGAGGATGTGGGCATCGCACAAAGTAGACCTTAAGAGTACTACCAATGGTAAAGAGGAATATTGCATGATGATGAAAGCACGCATCACCAGAAATCTAAAACAACTCTAGGGGTGCCTGGATGGCTCACTCAGTTAAGCGTCCGACTTAGCCTTAGGTCATGATCTCACGGTTTGTGGCTTCGAGCCCCACGTAGGGCTCTGTGCTGACAGCTCAGAGCCTGGACCCTGCTTCAGATTCTGTGTCTCCCTCTCTGTGCCCCTCCCCTGCTCACGCTCTGTCTCTCTCTCTCTCCAAAATGAATAAACTTAAAAAAAAATTTAAAACAACTCTAAATTTTTATGTACCCAACAATTTAACTTCAAAATACCTAAGCAAATATTGAGAGCACTAAAAAGAAATAGACAAACCCATAATTATCGTGGAGATTTTAGCACAATACTGCGTTCAACAACGGCAGAATGCACACTCTTTTCAAGCGCATGTGGAACACTTGTCCAAATTGACTATGGGTTAGGATGTGAAGCAATGTGCAACAAAATTCAAAGTACCAACATCTTAACAGTATGTTTTCTAGCCTCTTAGCACAGGAGAATTAAGTGGGCCAACAACAGCATTCGACTACGGGATCAGATTTGGAGTGGAAGGTGAAGAAAAGTCTCAGGGCAACTGGCTGCACAATCACCATCCACAGACAACTATCCGAGGGCGGCATGCTGTAGACCAGAATGCAGGGCATCTGGAAGTCAAGGCTGGAGCAGAGAACAAGGCAAAAGTCCCTAAAGGCAAATTTATTTCATCAACTTTGTAATTGTGTCTGGGGACCAGTCACTGTTGAGAAATAGGGAATCTGCCTCCATATTGCTGAAATTATCTAGCAGATACACTCTCTTTCCATCATGAAGCAAATCTTTGGTCTATTCCATGTCCGTTTGCTGAATTGGAAACTTTGCAATATTGAATTCCTCTACTATTGAAGCCTCTCCCTGTTGAATATTCCCCATGGACACCAGTAGGCAGTCTTTGGGGCCACTTGATTTTAGGCTTCTGAAGAAATGAATGCATCTTTCAAATGTGGTAAGAGTCGAGAAGTATCTTAGGAACCAAGAAAAACTGGGTTGGAGTTAACGTGTTCCATGAGGGCTTTCGCGTTTTAGGAAACTGGGGTTGCAGAGAATGTCATGGTGGGTTTCCACATCTTTTCATTTTTAAGCGTCAGATGCCAGCTTCTCTTTGATTTGTCAGGCTAAAAAAGAAGCTTCCACAAATGGAAAGATACCAACTCTGTGTTGGGGCTTGCTCTGTCTTACATCCCCCGCTATAGGGTTTTGCTGAAATTCTTTTCCCAGAGTGCCATGCTCTGTACAAAGTGAGGAGTTAAGAAATATTTCCTGAGTTGACTTAAAGAATGCAGAACATATTTGCTCCTTCCTTTAAAGCTTTGGAGGCATGTACCCAAGGAAGCATCGGCTTAGCCATTTGATCTTCTACCCCGGTTTGGCAAAATATTTCTTATTGTTTGGGTTTATGAGAAATTTCAAAATAGGTTTTCTGTTGTAATAAGGAAATAATCCGATTCATTCTCGCATCGAGTTTTCCTTTTCAGCTGTGCCCAAAAGATCACCTATGGCTCTTGGAATTTTTCCTTGAAATCAAAGGATCTGGATAGTTAAATCACAGTTAATGGCTTCATTAGTTTGCCCTGAGGCAAGGGGGCTGGTTGTTAATAGAGACACCGGAGATGCAGGAAGGGTGGCCATTCTTCCACGTAGCCTGGTGGAAATATTGCAATTAGCAATGTCCAGACTATTTGAGCCTGGTTTAATTCAAGTGTGATTCTTATGGCAAGTTCCAGTGCTAAGAATCCCAGTGTCCCTCTGGCCCTGAGCTGCCCTGTCCATCTCCAAGACTCAAGTCCAGCAGCCCATGTCTGTCCAGGGTTCCAGCCTCTTTTCCCACAGGGCCGGTTCCATCCGATGTAATCCCCCTTCTTCTTTCCAGTATGCTTCCCAGGCCACATCGGCTCCAGAACGCAATGTCATAAAATGAAAGGGTTTCTGGGGTAACTAGGCCTCTGCACCCTCCACCCCACTCCCCACCCCCCCAACTACCCTGCACTGTAAATGGCATCATCCAGCACATATGAAAGCACTGGCTTGCCCACGGCTAGCTCTGGTGGTCCACGGGGTTAATTAGTATGAATTACCCACACGATTACCTCCACGATTCCCAATTATCTACCTTATTTAGCATCTCCTTGACACTATACTGGGGAGACTTGTCACCAGCAGAAGGGGGTCCAATAGGCAAGGGTTGTTTGCCAATAATCACACTGGGAAAGGGCCTTTGTCACCTCCTTCAGTCCAAGAGCTTTGTGGAGTTGCAGACATTGCAGAGCTGTGGACTTCCAAATGGTGGGGGTTATTTCTTACCTTCCCTCTTGGGAGTGACGGACTATGCACATGGCTCTTAATCCCATTCCAGACCATCTAAAGCTTTGCCTGGTGTCCGGGTTTGGTTCAGTGTGGAGGGAGTAAGGAAGAGGAGAGGAGATGGGGATGCAAAGAGCCTGCTCCTGTGTCCTAACTGCAGTCAATTCAGCATTTTCACATAAGTTCGATGCGATCATCCACATTTCCACACCATGAGGCACAGCGTCTCCAGCAGAGCGGGCAAACAAAAGGAAAAGAAAAGAATAGAAAAAAAATATCAGGAATAGGAGATGATTAGTAACTCTAATGTGCAGGGGTAAAAGCTGGCTCTCTTTGCCTAATAGAAGCATTTTAAAAATTCGCATGTGGTTATGCTTGATTTATCTTCAGCCAATCCAATTAAAAACCCGGTTCTGGTGCTTTCCTCCAGAGTGACTTAAGCCGTCAAATCTTCTCATGGCAACCGTAATAAATTCAGCATGCAAGTGGCATAATTAAAACAAGATGCCAGTTAAGGGCCTTGGAGTGGCTTAAAATAAAAAGCCCGACTCCTTGCCCAAAAAAAAAAAAAAAAAAAAAAAAAAAAAAAAAAAAAAATGTACACAAAGGTGTAGTGTGGCCCGGAGCAGGCAGGGGAATTTAGATCTCTGTTTCATTCTTCCTCCTGCCTCTAACTTCCTCGGGACTGCAAGCCCGTCTCTCTAGGCTGTGCTCTGCTACTTTACCTCTGAAAAAATGGGGAACACCTCTTCTGCCTGCCTCTAGCAATATCGTCAGGCTTACGGGAGAAAGCGTATCTGGACATATATAGAAACGAAACTGCATTTTATGGCATATGGTGTTATGGTTATAATTACGAATGTTGGTTATTAATGGTAAAGAGGATGGTGACATTTGTGAAAGCGGTCCTGGGATATCACCTCAGGGCATGTAGAAGTGGGCGAGGCTTGGTCTCTATTAAATTCCAGGATAGCACGAAATGTCAACACTTTATTGACAGAGCCAATAGTCTAAGGAACATAGAGACGGGAGCAGCCGAAAGCCGTGGGAAAGGTTGGTTCGGTCCTTGTGAACATAGCTTTGTGGCCTTAGCCATGCTGGTGAGTCAAAGGGGAGATGAGGTACGGAGGTTTTTGAGACTAGAAGAGTGGGGAGAGAAGGAAGGAGGGGTGGCTCTGCAATTCTAGCCAGCGTGGAAGACGAGATGTGCGCCCTTCTAGGGAGAGCGCGCGAGAAGCAGCTGGGTGGCCCATTTCCGTGTGGGGACAGCACGATATAATCAAAGGTTGAACTGTTTACACTCGGCCTCTGTACCAAACCCATGCTCCTTCAACTTCTAGGATCATGGAACCCATTTGAGAATCTTATGAAAGCAGAGAACTCTCACCTAGGGAGGAAATGTGTACACGGACAAGTGCACAAAATCCCGCGGCTGGAGGCCCAGATGTGGACTATTGGCTTAGAACCTGGAAGTAGGCGGCGCCTGGGTGGCTCAGTCCGTTAAGTGTCTGACTCTCGGTTTCGGGGCTCAGGTCATGATGTCAAGGTTTGTGCGTTTGAGCTCCGCATCAAACTCTGCGCTCAGATCCAGGGTCTCCCTCTCTCTGTGCCCTTCCCCTACTCTCTCTCAAAAGCAAACATTAAAAAAAAAAAAAAAGAACCAAAGAAAAGAAAAGAAACCCGGAAATAGGCTTTAAACTCTGAAAGTGCAGCACCTATTCCTATCTTTCTAGCATTTCTTGGGCAGGATTTCTGAGCTGCTCAGGGAAGGACTGAGTTTTGATGAAGGAAATGATCTCGGGTGTTAGTTCGGCTGACAGCACTAATTGCATCCACTGAGGTGAGGTTGGCTTTTTTTGGCCGTTCATAAAGTGGGCAAGGATATTTAAGTGCTAGAATAATGCAGAATTCTGAGCATGCCCCCACGTAGCCTCAGGTTTGGCCCAAATGACGCCCCACCCTCTCATGCAGATTCCCTACGTTGACTGAACCATCTCCAGACTCAGGTCCCAAAGAAGAACCCCAAAGGGCAGTGCCAAGCTGTCCCCACCGCACCCCAGACCCTGTGCAGGTTTCAGATTAACTGGAGGGGGGCCCCTGGGTGGCTCAGTCGGTTAAGCATCCAACTTTGGCTCAGGTCATGATTTCACAGTTTGTGGGTTTGAGCCCCACATCAGGCATCATCTGACAGCTCAGAGCCTGGAGCTGTTTCAGATTCCGTGTCTCTCTCTCTCTGACCCTCCCCCACTCATGCTCTGTCTCCCTTTCTCTCTCTCTCTCTCAAAAGTAAATAAACATTAAAAAAAATTTTTTTTTTTTTTAAATTTTCAAAATAACTGGGGGAACCAAATCCCACAGGAGGTCCCTGGCCATCACAGGCTCATTTCTACCTGTAGGGCTTTGTATAGGCTGTTTCTTCCATCTAAAATGCGTGTTTCCCCTTCAGAATGTGAGTAAAAGTGGGAATGAAGGGGCATAAACATAAACAAAGTGTGTTGAGCACGTGATATATTATACTAAGTGGTAATTCAACATGAATAACGTAAAACTGAAACTCTTAGGGTTCGTCTACTGTCTGGAGGTCATTCACTAAAGCGTCTAACACTAATACTTTTGGCAATTAATAGTAATGTCAATTACATCTCAATTAAAAAGATGTTTAAATAGTGATAATAACACCATTAGTACCACTGGTAACACTAGAACTAACACAAGCAATCACATCTCCTTAAGTACTGATCTGATCCATTTACTTTTTTTTTTTTTTTTGCATGAGAATCACTTCCTATACGCACACACATTTTGCACATAGATAGATAAAGAAACATAGTCTAGGGGCGCCTGGGTGGCTCAGTCGGCTGGGCGTCCGACTTCGGCTCAGGTCATGATCTCGAGGTCGTGCCCCGCGTCGGGCTCTGTGCTTGACAGCTCAGAGCCTGGAGCCTGTTTCAGATTCTGTGTCTCCCTCTCTCTCTAACCCTCCCCGTTCATGCTCTGTCTCTCTCTGTCTCAAAAATAAATAAATGTTAAAAAAAAAAAAATTTAAAAAAGAAAAAGAAATATAGTCTAAGGCTAAAGTTACATACTTCACTTTGACTTAAAAAAAAAAAATTAAAAAATCACTACTTGCTTATACCCCTGGATGACCTTGAGGAGTAGAAAGACAAGGATTTTTCCAACGATTTAGAAACACACACACACACACACACACACACACACACACACACTGATACCTCATTTTGTTCTGGGAAGGTAGCCAAGACCTTTCAATTTTTGTGCTAATATGGTTCAAGAAGACAGGAGAGGGGGCTTAGTGAAAACATTGTTTTGTAATCAAAAGAATAAAATGAGATACGCTTTTACAACGACCTTGCATGTCAAAAAAGTCTCTTTTTAGCCCTCAAGTGCAGAGACTTAATCAAATGCCCTTTAACTGCTTGGATTTTTTTTCCCAGAAACCATTCCACTACCACCAGATTTTTCTAACGCCTCAGGTATTTCCACAGACAAGGGTTGCCTCCTTTTCTCATCCCAGAAGCCACCAGAAGACTTCCCTCCATCTCTGCATGCCCTTGGACCCTTCCTGAGATCAAAGAATCCTGGGACGCACATGCTCCCCGGTATCCATTCCGAAAATATTTCCCTGTAGGGTTGGGCTCCACCAGCAGGCTCTTTATGAAGAGACACGGCCCCAGATGGGTGAAGGGCAGGGGAAAATACAGCCTTCCAGTTCTGGAATGACTAAGTCGTGGGGATGAAAGGTACAGCATAGGGCATGTAGTCAGTGGCATTAGTAAGAGCCTTGTACGGTGACAGATGAACATTGCATAATGCACAGAGTTGTCCAATCACTGCCTTGTACACCTGCAACTAATGTAACATTGTGTGTCAACTATACTTCAATTAAAAAGAGAGAGAGACCGACAGACAGACAGACACGGCCCAAGTTGGCATAGATGCGGGGCGTGTGTATGTAACCATGCAGAAGCGACAGTTCGTTTTTCCAGCTCTCTCTCTCTTTTTTTTTTTTTTTTCTTTTTTACCGTAGACGGAGTATCTAGGATTGGTTCAGGTATCACATTATTGTCAAAGCTCTTGCATAAAAGGCTGACACATTCTTCCTCAATGACAATTTGTGAAAGGTGCCAGAAATTATGCGCTAGATGTACAGTTCCTGGGTGCGTGTAAGCCTGTATCTGGAGGTCACTTCTGATGATGGAGGGGCATCCTTTTCCATAAGGGAATGATCTAGAGCAGATGAAAACAGTTACTAACGTAGTCTACATGGAGACAGTTTCTCTGTTGGATTATATTTTACCTGGTATTTTATTATGCTATCCCCAATGCCTTAACATTTCAAGGGGCTCTCCCACAACACTGCCTCACCTTGTCCTCCTCATAGACCTGGGAGGCCAGTTCTCTACGGATGAGATGTGTGAGCACTATGGCAGACACTGGGGCTGGTTACAGAAGTCCGTCTCTTCTCCTTGGGCCGGCACACGGCGAGACTACATCCCCCAGCCTCTCTTAAAGTTGGTTGTGGCCATGTGACTGAGTTCCAGCCGAAGGAAGATGAGCTGAAGTGATGTGTGCCACTGCAAGTCCGGGCCCACGAAAGCCTCCCCCCTCTCGTTTCCCTTCCAGCTGATGGGATGATGGGGTAGTGCCACGGAAGCCACATAGGAAACGTCAGTCTCTAAAATGACTTGCGTGGAGCAGAGAAGCACACGCACACAAACACACACACGATCTCCTTGCTGGTCTGGAATCCGCTTGAACTATTCTGCGCATGAGAAGTAAGGGTCCGGGTGTTGAGCTCTTACACGTTTGAGTCTGTTTGTTATCGCAGTCTACCCTAGTCAACCTAGCACAAAAATGGCGTGCCAGGAAGTGCTATGCTGCCATCTTCAAAAGACTAAAATTGCACAGCATTGGCCTAATCAGGTGGCAGTGCTGGGGTGACACAGGTAGCGGAAGGAAAGATGGAGACCCGTGTTGGTGTGATGTCGTGGCAGCAGACCACACGCTTGCTGAGTCTGTGGCTCTAAAGAAGTTGGTGGAACAATCCGGAGTGAGAGTGCATATTGGCTGCTGCTGGGCTTAGAAGATATTACTATAAAAAAGAGGTGACATGGAGAACAAACTGAGGGTTAAGGGAGGGGTTGTGGGAGGGGGATGGGCTACATGGGTAAGGAGCACTAAGGAATCGACTCCCGAAATCATTGTAGCACTAGATGCTAACTAACTTGGATGTAAATTTTAAAAAATTAAAAATAAAATTAAAAAGAGAGAGAGAGATGAACTCAAGCGTGTCTGGTTTATAAGCAGAGAGTGAAAGCCATAAAGTTCAGAGACTAAGGGCCTTAAGATATTAGGAAGACCGACGGCTTCTGGACCCTAAATCCTAAGAGATAAGGCCAAAAAAGGCTTTTAACAGCACAATCTCATTAGAACTTTCCAGTAAACCAATGGGGCTTAGACCTGTGGCATGGGTCACACTGAGAATGTTGCCTTCTCAAGTCCATTGATTCAGCTGGTCTCAGTATAGGTACATTACCTATAATGGAAAAAACAAATGTATAGGTTGGGAAGCAAAGAAATCAAGCAGACTTGGGGAATACGTTTGGGGGATAAAATATAGGATGTTGTTTCTGGCACAGGGAGCCAACTAGAAGCCACTTGAAGAGAAGCATGCCATATTTTTTAAGGAATTGTCAGAGAAACAATGAGCCTGGCCTACAAAGCCTGTGCTTGTAAAGCTACATGGAAACCTCAAAGTTACAAGAGTAGGGTGAGTTCAGGGAAACGTATGCTCCGTGCCAAGAACTGCAATGCACTCAGTGCTTTAGAGGAAAAAGGGCCAATTAGGAAGCTTCCAGCACCTCTAGGGCACAGTCTTCACAAGGTCTGCCTGGGAGGGTCCCAGTCCTGCCATGGACTGGTGACAACTGATTGTTTCCCTCCTTTCTGGAAACTTTCAGGGTAGTTACAGTGTTCTTGTTATACCATGGTAAAGGGTCGCTCTTTTCTCATGTGATGTGTCAACATCCATGTGTGAGAAACAAGGTGGATGTTTTCATTCCCGATTTTCCAGTGAAGAGACTAGACCCAGAGAGATTATGACCATGGCTGGGTTTCGGCCATACCACAGCCAAATACCTTGTCAATTCAGTTACAGGGGGCTAAAAATGGCCATTTTCAAGTAGCAACATCGGTGTTCTACACCAAAAGATTCTCTGAATTCAGGCAATGATCCAGTCAAACCCCAATAATGATGCCAAAACATCCTGGCTGGCTGGCTGGCTGGATTTTGGACAGAATTCACTGCATCGATTTGCCACCAAAAGACTTGGAATTATGGCTGAAGATGAGGTTTATCTCCAGAAGCCCCAAGCCAACAACCAATTTGCTCAACTCAGTCCCCAAATCAATCAGTGTGATGAGAGTGAAACTGTCGCAAACTAAATTTTACCTCCTATTCCTGCCCATGCCTGGGGAAAGTATTGCTCTGATCCTTTCTTCTTCGCCCCCAGTGGCTGCTTCAAAGGAACCTTTCCGACAGACCAAGTCTGAGGACAGCTGTGAGGCTGGTGATGTGTGTTTCCTGTGTCTCTCCACTTTTTCTTGTGCCTGCAAAAGGAGTTACCCTCCTGTCCTTGTATCCTTGTGGCGGCCTTATAAAGAGGTTCAAGTAAATTACATGTCTTTATAGGACCGATTTTATTCTCATAATTACCTTTTGGGCAAGAAACGGATCCTTTTAGCTGAGTAACTATTCCAAACGATAATTAAAGTTGACATCAAGCATTTGAACAGAAACACGGCCTAATATAAAAGGGCAAAAATTCTTCGGAGAGATTTAGTGGGAGGTTAAACTCACTAAGCTTATGGTATTAAGTGGCAGGGAGATATTATTCCAGTATTATTCTACCCAATTTCAAAGCCCAAGTTCAAGCCCAAGTCCTACAAGTTAAGCTTAACCAAAAACAAAACCACGTGACACAAGAAATTAAGATGACCCATCAATAGCGAAGACTGCTCTGAATAGCACAAGAACCAGGGTTTGGGGTAGGACATACAGTCAGTTATTCAAGCATCAGCCATGACTGGAGGACACATGATACAGTCACAGCATTTCTGCACAGCAAGGCCAACAAGGCCAGATGACTTGTAGGGAAGATTAGCTCCAGCTCCTCTACCCCTCCTGGTGACCTTGGCTACCTCGCCTCCCATGTTGCCATCTTCCCAACTGGATTCTTCAAAGAACTGTTCTGACGAGTGAGCCAAATCTATGTTTAAGGCCATCGTCACTCAGTAGAAGAAGCTGAGAGTGAGTTCAGGTTGACCTTCAGACCTGAGAGGATCCACAAGAAGAAACAGGAAAATAACTGTATGAACCAGATCAGCCAAAGGAAGAGGTAAAAATTCACTCAGACCCAAGGGTTCTCGTGACAGCACGACACAAGATGCCTCCTTTGTGTTTCCTACCAAATCAACTGCTTGTTTGGAGTCCACATCAAGCCAGCCCCAGACATCTATAAATAATGCCCAGAGCTCAATTATTGTCTTTTCCCTTCTTGATACCCATGGTTTGCCAAGTTTTTCCTCTGCCAATGAGCTCTGTGACTTGGCTACCACTTGGCAGTCTTCAGCTGTGATGTTCAGCATCATCAACCTTAGCCTAAGAAGAAGCAGGTAGGAGCCAGGTCCTCATTCTGGCCTCAAAGGCACTGGTAACCAAAGTGTCAGGATTGGTTAGAATCAATGCAAATTAGGAGTGTGTGCATCTGTGTGTGTGTGTGTGTGTGTGTGTGTGTGTGTGTGTATGTGCGCACACGCCTTTGGGTTAGAGTTTGTTTGTTTTTTAAAAAGAATCTGGGAAAGTGACCAAGAACTCTATATTTAAAAAAAACAAAAAACAAAAAACAAAAAACCTTTTCCTAAAGGGACACCTCCAACCTAGTTCTCACAGCATAGGGAAATGATGCTGATTTTATCCTCTGATGAGCAAGGCATAAAAAAAACGCCACCTTCTCATCTATTTTCATATTTGTGGGATTTCCAGTGGAGGAATTTGCCCCCTTTCTCTGCCCCACTTAGTGTAATGGAAACTACCTTAATTTTTCTCTTATGCCCTTGAATCACCACGTTCCCTGATGCAGATACATCAGTTTTGCAAATAAAATGGGAGGTGGGGGAAGTGGCCAAGGCCTTGACCCAAGAAAACTTAACCTGAAATGTGGAAGCTAGCAGAGGAAGGAAGGACTGTCAGGACCCTCTTGCTAAAAGCTCTAAGAGTCACAGGATGCTTGATTATGGCCAGGGTCAGGGCACTGATGCCAAATCTCAGAGCAAAGAAAGCAGTGTGGGGACAAAGCAGACCCGCAGTCTGAAGAGGGAAAGATTGCAAGCATCAGGCAAGGCCAAGGTGGTCGGTCTTGGGCTAGGTTCCAGAGGAAGAGAGTGTGACAGTAAAGAGAAACCTGACTAACGTGGACTTGGGGTGCTAGAAGGGGGGGGCTGGTGGGAAGAGCCTTACCACCCAATGTCAATGACAAGAACTGTCAATTACCGACCCCAACAGAAGAATCTCAAGAGGAAAGAATATCAACGACAGGTCCCAACAGGAAAAGATGTATTGTGTATCTCCCACAAGAAATGGAACACCCCCTAACTCGGCCAGTGTGAAGTCTTGCTTCTCCTCGATGGACTTTTGTTCAAAATGACCCCTCCCAACGTCTCCCTTCTTCTCCGTAAAACAATGGTCCTCTCCTCTGTTTGTTGGACTTACCTATGGTTTTGCCATGGCTTGTTTGTCCCAGATTGCAGTTCTCTACTATTCGCAAATAAATCCATTTTTTGCTAGTAGAATCATTGGCGGTCTTATTCTTAAGGTTAGTAAGAGAGAAGGCCAGAGGTGGGGGTTCTGAGTGGGGAGGAGCACATGGGCCAGACCAGGGGAAGAAGCCTGGTGTCTGAGCAGGGCCAAAGCCACTCTGTCAACATTCGACTCACAGTGGAGGCTCACAGCAAGCATTTATTAGACTGCAATCTGTAAGTGAAGGGACTGATCCAGGCTGCAGGGTGGGTGACCAGTTGTGCCCCAGACAGGTGGGTGGGGTTGCTGCTCCAAAGCCTGGGGCTACTGAGGAGGCCCCCCGGGGCCCCTGAGACTCAGTTTAGGTGGATTGACTAGCCTGTAGCTCTGGAATGTGTTGAAGGCATCCATCTAAAGACTTTGACCTGCCCAGCTCAGCGCTTTGGCCACAGGCACCTACAACCTAGTGCAGCCTCCCTGAAGCAATTAACCATCACTCCCCACACCCCCCCCCTCCCCATTTCCTATTTTTCTCTGAGTTCACAGAATTAGGGCAAATGAAAGAGGGTTACAGATTCTAGTTAAATGAGGGTAGGTTGACCTGCTACGTTGTTTTGGGGTTCTTTTTAGCTGTACAAATATACCTCGACCTAGGGGAACTTCATAGGAGGAATATTGTTGTTTTAGCGTCGACCTGATAAACCAGCTTAAAAATTTTTTCAGATTATTATTAATTACTTGTGTATACTTCTAGCCCTCAAACTAGAGAGGACCATCACAATTGTCCATCCCTTGGGTTTTAGGAGCACAAAGCACTACATTCTCCGAGCCTGACATTGAGAAAGTGTTTTATGTGATACCAGGTCTGTAAAACTCCGTGCATGTGATGGTGCGCGTCTGTGTGTGCACGTGTGTGCGCACGTGTGTGTGAGTGTAATATTAGTATATAGTTCTCTGTCTGGGGTTT
This sequence comes from Leopardus geoffroyi, assembly GCF_018350155.1. NCBI lineage: Eukaryota > Metazoa > Chordata > Mammalia > Carnivora > Felidae > Leopardus > Leopardus geoffroyi. The sequence goes on from NC_059336.1 coordinate 31,024,265, forward strand.
GAAGTGATTTTCATTTTCCATCTCACATTTTGTCTTCACTCTTAATTTCTTTGCAATAAGTATTATTTTCATAATCAGGAAAGAAAACAATAAAGCTATTTCCTTTTTTTTTTTTTTTTTTAACATTTATTTATTTTTGAGAGACAGAGGCATGAGCAGGGGAGGGGCCGAGAGAGAGGGAGACACAGAATCCAAAGCAGGCTCCAGGCTCTGAGCTGTCAGCACAGAGCCCGACGCGGGGCTCGAACCCACACACTGTGAGATCATGACCCGAGCTGAGGTCGGACGCTCAACCGACTGAGCCACCCAGGCGCCCCAGGTATTTCCATTTTGAAAAAAATAGGTGGCCATTTCCTGGTCAACAAAGTTATTCTTTACTTACTGAGAGCTGTGTTTGTAGACGGCTGAAATTGAACATAACCACGGAGAAGTCTGAGCTCCTCAGCTAGTGTCAGCTTCCTAAGCCCCCTCCTCCATTCCAGGGCTTTCCGTTTCTCTCGCCTAAGCCAGTGGTCTCTCTCCCTCCCGTCCCAACCCTACCACTCTCCCACTCCCTCTGCAAGACATTTATGGGCATTTTATAATTTCTAACAGCATGCATCTCCTTGGGTTTGGGATGTCACAAAGGAAGAAAACGACCCTGAAGCCACTGGGCCTAGCTCACGCACAAAGGAATAGCAAGACTGTGTTATTCAGCTCCTTCCAATTTTGTCGCACCAGATGTAACAACTCTCCTAGGCCGGTAGTCTCGTTCATCCTGTTTTATGTGAACAGATCCTGCTTATAATTTTACCAGGGAGAAAAAAAATTACCTCCCTGAGTTAAACTTGCAATTACCTTATTTTTTTTTCTGAGAAAAACAAAACAAAATAAAACAAAACATCTTTCTTGCCTTTTTTTTTTTTCTGAGTATAGCTAGCTGGTTCTTTTGATATTTTACATCCTATCTTTCCTTCTGGTTTGTGCCCCCTGGATCAGTGCTTCTCCCGCCTTAAAGTGCACGTAGTCTGAGGATCTTTTAGCAACGTGGATGGAACTGGAGAGTGTTAGGCTAAGTGAAATAAGCCACACAGAGAAAGACAGATACCATATGTTTTCACTCTTATGTGGATCCTGAGAAACTTAACAGAAACCCATGGGGGAGGGGAAGGAAAAAAAAAAAGAGGTTAGAGTGGGAGAGAGCCAAAACATAAGAGACTCTTAAAAACTGAGAACAAACTGAGGGTTGGTGGGGGGGTGGGAGGGAGGGGAGGGTGGGTGATGGGTATCGAGTAGGGCACCTGTTGGGATGAGCACTGGGTGTTGTATGGAAACCAATTTGACAATAAATTTCGTATTAAAAAAATAAAAAATAAATTAAAAAAAAAAAAGAACACAGATTCTGATTCGGTAGGTCTTGGGTGGCGGCTGAGACTGTATGTCTATATGTACCCAGGCAAGGCCTGCACTACTGGCCCAGCGATTGGACTGGGAGTATCGAGGCTGGGGCCACACACAGGCGCGTGGAAGGTAACATTAAGGAGCCCGTTACACTCAGATGCTCTATTTCTTTAACACCCTGTTGGTTCTTGCAGCTCTGTATCTAGCCAGCTCTAAATAAAGCAGTTAACTAATAGATCCTGTTTTTTTTTTTTTAATGTTTATTTATTTTTAAGAGACAGAGAGAGAGAAGCGCAAGCAGAGGAGGGGCAGAGAGAGAGAGAGAGAGAGAGAAGGAGACACAGAATCTAAAGCAGGTTCCAGGCTTTGAGCTGCCAGCCCAGAGCCCGAGGGAGGCTCGAACCCACAAACCGCAAGACCACGACCTGAGCTGAAGTCGGGCGCTCAACCGACTGAGCCACGCAGGCGCCCCGCATCTTGTTATTTTAATGATATCGGGTAAATTAAAATGCATAACTTAAGTGACAGGGTTATCCAACATCTCATCCAGTTACCTGACACCGGGTTGGCCTTGCGGTGGGTGTCGAGCCAAAAGACACGACCAAGACAGAGATTTACTGGCAACAAGTAAAGAACCCCAGGGATCTTTCCCCAAGCGGTGTTGGACAAGTTTTAAGCTAAGGATGCATGTAAATTCATGAAGGGGCTTGTGCAATGGGGAACACAGATGGAATTGGGCAAACGGTCTACTTCAGTTCTCCGGCTGCAGTTGGTCTGGTATCTGAGTATTCAAAGGGGGTTACATCCTGTAAAGACAACTCAACGTGCCTCAGTTCAACCTTCAATTTTGAATCAGTGCTGGAAGTTTTATTGTCCCTGATGCGATTAGGCTACCTCCTGATAGTGGCTGTTTGTTCTTACAATCTTTTACGAGATGGCCGAGAGGGCCTGGGGCGTAGGATGACTTTGCTCCAACCAAGAAAACTATGCGTGTCTTTTCCCAGGGACCCTTCACTCTTTCTGCCGAGAGTCCCCCACGAAGTGGCCCAATCTCTGGCCTCTCTTGGCATGTTTTTCCCTGGGCGTAACCCTCCCAGCATCTACCTTGGGGCCACATGCCTGCCACATCCGAAGAGTCTAGTGTGGTTATTTACAGAGCTTTCTTTGGATCCTGCTGTTGTTGGATCAAATTCAAGTGTTAACACTTATGGGCTGTGTGACCCCGAGCATACCGCTCAGTTCCCTGAGCCTTAGCTTGTTCATGGGCTAAAGGAGAATAAAACTTACCCTACACAGATGTGTTGAAAAAGAAAAAGAGAGAGAGACAGAGAGACAGGGACAAGCCCAAAATGGAGTCATTTGCCCCCACAGCAGTGAACCAAAACTTGATTACAGTTTCAACCTATTGCAGGACCATGACCTTTCTTTTTTTTATTCTTTTATTTTTATTTTATTTTATTCATGTTTAATGTTTATTTTTGAAAGAGAAGATAGAGCACGAGCAGGGAAGGGGCAGAGAGAGAGAGGGAGACACAGAATCCAAAGCAGGCTCCAGGCTCTGAGCTGTCAGCACAGAGCCCGACACGGGGCTCGAACTCAGTAGCTGAGAGATCATGACCTGAGCCAAAGTCGCTTAACCGACTGAGCCACCCAGGAGCCCCTTATTTTTATGTTTTTACTTTATTATTATTATTATTTGAGAGAAAGAGTGTGAGAGGGGGAGGGGCAGAAAGAGAGAGAGAATCTCAAACAGTCTCCATGCCCAGTACAGACGTGGGCTTGATCTCACTTATAAGGTTCTGGAGTGATGGTGGGATTCATAGCTGACAGCCAAGAAAGAATTCTTGAAGACATCTTTGGCGCAAAAGGGTGATTTTATGAAAGCACAGGGATAGGAACCCTGGGCAGAAAGAGCTGCAATGGGGTTGTGAAGAGTGACTGCTTGTATAATGTGGAGTTGGAGGCGGGGGGGGGGGGGGGGGGGGGGGGGAGGTAAAGTCAAGAGGAAGTTTCTTTTTTTTTTTTATTTTTTTTTTATTTTTTTTTCAACGTTTATTTATTTTTGGGACAGAGAGAGACAGAGCATGAACGGGGGAGGGGCAGAGAGAAAGGGAGACACAGAATCGGAAACAGGCTCCAGGCTCTGAGCCATCAGCCCAGAGCCTGACGCGGGGCTCGAACTCACGGACCGCGAGATCGTGACCTGGCTGAAGTCGGATGCTTAACCGACTGCGCCACCCAGGCGCCCCAAGAGGAAGTTTCTTGAAGAGATTTCCATGTGATAAAAACTCACAGATTACTGGATGCCTGCTATTGTAAAGCTAAAGTTGTTTTACCCTCTGGCAAAGCATTATCATTAAGACAGTAGAGAGTTCCAGGAGATTGGCTATTGATAAGATATTTGTAAACTGATTGGAGAATCTATCAGTTTAACGATCTGTTTTCTGTCCTTTCCTTTGTTCTTGGGCAGTCGTGAACACCTGAGGAATATCACACATGTCCCACTTGGGGACATGCCTCAACTTGCCTTATGGTCCCTCATCATCATGACAGTGAGATCATGACCTGAGCTGAAATCAAAGAGTTGGATGCTCCACTGACTGACTCATCCAGGTGCCCCAAGAACAAGACCTTTCAAGTCCATGGGAAATTTCCTGACCAGCACTAGTGAGGTCATCTGCATGATAAAAACCCGCAGGGCCCCATTCCCCCAAAAGGAGAAGTCCTGGCCTGAGAGGATCCTTTCTTTCCTTTTGCGAATAACTTTCTTGCCCCAAACTCGCGTCTACAAAAATCTTTAATTTTATACAATTCATTGGAACACCTCTCTAGTTGTTACATGGGATGCTGCCCAATTCATGAATTTTCGTGAATCGCTTAATGAGACCAATCATACCTTCAAATTTATTCAATTGAATTTTGTTTTTTACTTATTTTTTTAATTTTTTTTTACATTTATTTATTTTTGAGAGACAGAGAGACAGAGCACAAGTGGGGAGGGGCAGAGAGAGAAGGAGACAGAATCTGAAGCAGGCTCCAGGCTCTGAGCTGTCAGCACAGAACCCAACACGGGGCTCGAACTCACAAACCATGAGATCATGACCCGAGCTGAAGTCAGACGCTCAACTGACTGAGCCACCCAGGGGCCCCTCGAATTTTGTTTTTTAATAGCTGTGATATTTAAGTGAGATTTTGGCTCATGCAGACTGCTCCATAGATGACAGTTATTAATGCTAATAACTCTCTTGGCCCTGCCTTCTTTGTGAAACCTTAGGCACCCACGTGGGTATCATTTTATGACCCTGTAGCTTCTTCTAGAATAACGTTGAGCCCTGAACCGCCTTCTATCTCTATTTTGCCCTCACTGCATTATCTCCACCAATCCTGACCTTGATGTCAACATGTGTCTGTGAGTCTGAGCTCGTGCCTCTAGGAGAAATTGGATAGAACACTCACATTCAGACTCTTTTGAATCTGTTCATTTTTACCTAATTAGCAATCACAACTGCTTAACTACTTAAAACAGAAACAAAAACTATAGCTATTCCTAATGATTGTATATTGGTGTGGATATCCAGTAACTTGGGACAATGTAGTGCTGGAATTTTTATTGGTGTACAAAGATAATTATTATTTATTCATCGGCAATTCATTTACATTATCCACTTTAATTGGATGATCTGAACACCTTGGGGCAAGGGATTGCAAATACTTTTCACCAGGTATACCAATTCGGCTCACCTAATTGGTACTGGTTGTCCAGAGTATGGTGTTGAGAAAGACTGAGACTGTTTCCCTGGGCTGGAAGGAGTGATATGGGAAGACTGTCTCTGCTTTAAATGATAGGGGTTTGTTTAGAGGAGGGGGTTTGGGGGTAGTAAGGACAGTTATATCCAATTTTTCTTAGCTCCCCAACTTAATCTTCTATTATAAAACATGGGTGGAAATTACTGTTTCCTGAATCAGTTCGGTAAGCGTCTTGTCCCTGACCTGATTGGATTCTAAATTCAGTATAAATTCCAGTTGAACAAGAACTGATTTTTACACTCACATTCAGAATCAGTTGTTATTATTTATTCATTGAGCCACACCCTGGGCTAGGTACCCTCTTGAGCCATCCTGAAAGTGTGGACCTCACCAGCTGTTCTTTTCTTGTGTGTCTAAGTGTTGCATCCACACGACTCCTGAAACAGAATGCTACCGGCACCAGTGACAGTCACAGCAAAGTTTATTGCAATGAGAGGCAAGGCCGACCGATCGGGACCGACACTCTTGACCAGAGTGCAGCCACGAACAGCCGTGGTACAGAGTTTTTATAGCCAACCGCATCATCTTATCATCACCTGGGAACAGAACAAAGAAATAGTTCCCAGATGGGGGTGGAAACAGTTCAGACCTTCTGCCGGTAAGCCGCAGTTGACCTCCTTGACCCTGCCTCCGGTGCCATTTTTTCAAAGTTCTCAACATGCCCTTGCCCCAATCCGATCAAACACCAATCCAGTTGATTTCCCTTGAACTTTTGCTCCTTGATTGATAAGACAAGGCTGTTATCTCTTAACCTATAGTGTCAAAACAAAGCTATTATTTCTCAAGGCTACAGGTTAGCCCTACACTACAGTTTAACCCTTCCACCCCTTTCTCCAATAACTCCATAATTTGGCATCTATGATAAGGAAGCCTTCAGAATTATATAGAGATTTCTCGGCAAGGGTATTCATCACAGTGCTATTTACTATATGAAAACATTAAAAATATTTAAGTTTGGTGATTGGCGATAGAATGAATAATTTAGGGCATATTCACACAAAGAGATAATAGACGTCTATTGAAAGTCTTTCCACAGAATGATGAACGACAGAGAAAAATGTTTAAGCTCACTATTAAGTGAGAAGGACAAGATGTAAAAATCTGTACACACAATGGGAGATAAAATTGTGGCTGATGACGATTTTGATATTTTTCTGTGATTTCTAGAATGATTTCACTATTTTTGTAATCAGAAAAATGTTACTGAGAACTCTCTTTAAACCACTCAGAACCTAAATGAAGACAGGCACACAAATTATCATCAGAAGTTCCTCTTTTTCATTCATTAAAGTACATCTGGCCAGACCTTGGTTGTTTTAATTGAAGAGTGCAGTTTATGGCTGAGAACAAAAAAGCTTCCAGTCTTTCCAAATTTCACATAAGTTTTCATAAGCTGTCTTTCTCCATAATTCATTTGGATTAAAGAATCATTGCCTGCTAAAATCTCTGGCAGGCTCCGAGAGGAATACGTCCCAGCGGGTGGATGGCAGAGCATAGTAGTTTCTGCACCCTGGTCCCATCCATCCTGGTCAGCTCTGGCAGGCTCTTAAGGGTGGTTTGAAGATAATCTCCATCATTCTTCGCCCGCCTTTGGCCCTCGGGGAGCCCTAGCGTGCATCTAGGAATCACTGTCAGCATGCTCCTGTCTACCTGCTTCAAAAGGCAAGCTCCTGGGGGTGCCCGGGTGGCTCAGTCGGTTAAGCATCCAACTTCAGCTCAGGTCATGATCTCACAGTTTGTGGGTTCGAGCCCCGTGTCGGGCTCTGGACTGACAGCTCAGAGCCTAGAGCCTGCTTCAGATTCTGTGTGTCCCTCTCTCTGTGCCCCTCCCCTGCTCGTGCTCTGTCTCTCTCTCAAAAATAAATAAACATTAAAGAAAAAAAGTTTTTTAAAGGCAAGCTTCGTTGATGGTAAACCCGAACCTAATCCAAAGACGTAAACTTTCTCTCAAACATACAGGAGCAGAGCACTCCCTCTGTGTTTTAACATCATCTTAGGGTCCTCCCACGTCAGTCTCTCCATGACCGTAACAAATGATGTACCATCATAACCAGAGTCATATCCGTGGAGCCATCCTTGTTTGGTAGCCCCATTTCTGAACATGAACTCTTTCCAAACCACCCAGACACAGGTTCCCCAGGAGAAGAACCCTGTTCACCTGACCTCAGCCCTCTCTAAAGAGGTGAGTCACTACTTCTCCCCTATAAGATTGAGAACTCCCCCAAATAGTCATTTTTCTCCTGAAGTGGGAACTCCCTAAATCTTTCCGACAGTGTAAGGCGTTCCCTACGGGAAGGGATGGGCCCTGAACCAGGTTGAGGTCCCCCAAAGCAGTGGGACGCCAACAGTGGGAGGTGGGAGTGTTCTGTTCAGGTATTGGCAGTGAAAGGGTACACTGTCTATCGAGAATTTCAGATGAGTATTAAAAACCGAGTAAAAATTAGTCTGCTTTCTGTTATCATGTGAGCCAGCATTTCTAAACAATGTGATAAAATTCTTCTTTGCCCCCCAAATTTTTTGTTAGACCACATTCTACATAATTATGATGAGTATTGTAGAGTTTTGATAATGTATATGGAACTGCATATCAATACATGTTTGTTATTTATCCATCATAAACATTGTATTCTACATAGAAGGCAATTTGAAGTTCTCCCAGTTACGGTCAGCCCTAACACAATGCCTCATATACATTCATTTTGAAAGGCAGTTAATGGGGCGCCTGGGTGGCTCGGTCAGTTAAGCCTCCGACTCTTGATTTCAGCTCAGGTCACGGTCCTACGTTTTGTGGGATCAAACCCCACATTGAGCCCTGCGTTGGGCTCTGCACTGACAGTGACAGTATGGAGCCTGCTTGGGATTCTCTCTCTGCCCCTTCCTACTCTCTCTCTTTCTCAAAATAAATAAATATTGTTTTTAAAAAGTTAGTTTATAACCTTCTAGTGCTGAATGTCTCCATCACCAGGCTTCTCCATATTCCTGCCCTTAACCAGTAGATTGAAGGTAACAATGGTTACGCAGGGAACACAAAGAGGGCAAAACCAAACTTCAATGCCTTCAATTCCGCCATGTCATGTGACGGTGAGAAGTCATTTACGTTGAAATTGTAAAACAGCATGCGAACTTTGAAGTGTACTATTTTTGTTTGGTAAGTGCAAATTTCAGGTCCCACGTGAAGTATTTTTACCAAAATTGAATAATGCCTTTAAAATTGAAATGCAGTCTACTTTTTTAATTAATTGTTTTTAAAAGCTAAATAACAAATGAAGAAAATAATGATTATCACTGATCATTATCACTGAAAATAATTTTGTGAAGGGGCGCCTGGGTGGCTCAGTCAGTTGTCATGATCTCATGGTCCGTGGGTTTGAGCCCTATAAACGGGGTCTGCGCTGACAGCACAGAGCTGGTCTCCCTCTCTCTCTGCCCCTCCCCGCTCACATTATCTCTCTCTCTCTCTCTCTCTCTCTCTCTCAAAAATAAATAAACATTTAAAGAACATGATTTTGTGGCACAGAGGAGAGAGTTTGAAAAATAATCTGTTGGTGATGTCGAGTATTCTGTGTGTACAACTGCCCCCCAAGTCAGGGAGTCAAGTCCTCCTGTTTTGGGTTGTTGTCGTCGTTTGTTTTGGTTTTGTTTTTGTTTTGCTATTAGACTGAAAGCCACTAGCATTCCTAGGTGCAAAGAATCAGAGAAAAGACAGGTTCTGATTTTTTTAGACTTAGAAAATTTGGGAATGTTGACCAAATATTCCATGCCAGATCATCCTAGGCAGGTTAACTTAGTTGATATGTTGAAGAGTTAATAATGGCACAGGTTTTGGAAGGTAGACCTGGATGTTAAACCTATTTACTAGTGTTCTGACCTTAGAAAAGTCATGTAACCTCTCTAAACCCCAGCTTTCTCCGCCATGAAAGGTTTGGGTTGGTGGTAGGATGAGACCGAAGACAGAAAAAGTACTCCTCCAGAGTGGACCAGGCATTTGGGGCCTGGAGGAGACAGAATCCAGCAGTAAAAGTAGAAAATACTTTATAGAGTAAAGGGAATCCATTGTTGTTGTTTATTACTTATACCCTAGACACGTACCTGTGGCAAGAGGCAGTCTGTGGTGCTTCCATTTTGGAAAGCAGACGTCAGCCATTGGGCTCCAGTAACCCGAAGGAGTAAGAAAGTGTGGACCCTGAGAACCGAGACGGTCACGGCTGTGTGAATCTGAGAATAATACAGGGCTTAGTCACAAGGAAGGAGATGAGAACAGAACAGATTCTGCAGCAAAGTAGCCTTAGGTTGAACTTCTGAATCATTGAGCTAGTGCTACAGGGCTCCCTAAATCTTACTAGAATGGTAAACTGACTGGCCTAGGGGTCTGAGCAAGAATGGGCCCAAGGTAGAGTCAATGGCTTCACCCAGGAGAATTAAAAATTTACAGTGGCAGAAAGGGATTACAATTTTAAAGCCCAGATGTCTTTCTAGAACAGCTACCAAAATCCTGTTTCCCTGGGAGAGATTCACTCTATCCCTAACATAAAGAAGGGGTCATTCTTCATTTTACAAGGGGGTATCAGTTTTCTATTGCCAAAATAACGCTGCATAAAAAAACACCCACGCAACCTCGGTGGCATTCCATAGTCAACATTTATCACTTGTGTTTTTGGGGTCCTCTAGACAGCTCTGTTGGTGTTGGCCGGACTCACTCGTGGTCTGGGGCTGGCTGACTGTTGTGTAGTCAGTCACAAAGGCTGGCCTTGGCCAGGAGGACTGGGGCGAGTATCTCTGCTCCATGCAGGGTTTCTTCAGGTCTAGGCTCAAAATTGTCACACTGTCATTTCTGCAACACTCCTTTGGCCAAGGCAAACCACCTGGTTGGGTCCATATCCAAATGGTGAGGAAATAGACTTCCCCTGTTTAGTGAGAGAAAGTGAAAAGTTATTGGCCAAAAGTGTAGCCATGGGAGAGAGGTGAAGAAACGGGGCCATGAGTGAATTACACTATCAGGAGTAATATCCCCAATCTTTCCTTGCCAATTCTGACTCCCAGTTGTTAAAGATTAACCAGAGCCTCCAGTCTACAACTAGAGATCGTGGTTAATGTGCGAATATTGAACGTGGCCACAGAGAACAAACTGGGTTTAACTGGGGGTAACTATGAAATAGACATTGCAGGAGAAACATTGTGTCAGGTGTGGGATTCTCATGTGTCCCTCAGACCCCTCCAGGGGACGAGGGTAAAAGGGTAGTGTTTCTTCACAGCACATACGCAATAAATGATCTTTGCAGTCTGAGAAGCACGGTTACGTGCATCTCATTTCAGCACATTGCGATTCCATGGGGTTCACGCGATTCCAGGAATCAGTAGATTCCTGAGAGTGATCTACGTTTCCTCCTGAGGCCGGGAGGGAATAAGGCAATGCCCAGACCACTGTGCAGAAATGGCAGCGCCCAACCAGGACCTGATTCTCTCAGCTCCTCACCCTGGGGTTCCTTCTGCCCTCTGAGCTGCCTCGCGCAGGCTACACCCTCAGATCCTGAAGCATCCTGGGCCACTGTATTCCCAGGGCAGGACGTGGCTGTCCACGGCTTCCAGCTCAGCCATTTCCAGGAGGTGATGGCTTCCTTTTGTCTGCCAGTGTGTGCAACGGACACTCACACAGCAAGGCCATGGCTAGCACTCCACTGGCTGAGATAACAGCTTTAGGAGTTAAAAGAATATACAGTAAAGACCTCGCTGGTCTTCAGGAGGCACTTCTTTTGTTTCTACTTGCTTTTCTGCCGGCTCCTTGGGCAACGGTTATGATCACTCTGGTGCATGTTCAAGAGATGCTCATGACCCTCCAAAAGAGCGAAAAGCAAGAGTGCGCCGGTCGCTGGTTACCAGAAAGATGCACGGAGAAGCTGTGGTCTGGCTGCAGCTACGAAACCACTGACACCCCTGGGGAGGAGTGGGGAGACCCAAGAATGAGAACATCTGGGGATCTCTGGGCGGCCAAATAAAAATGTCATCACGCTGTATCGATGGCCTACGACAAGGGGCAGGGCGAGGAAGTCCGGGTGAGAGGATCGCTAGGGAAGGCTGGCAACAGTGACAGCCTGCTGTTGCCACCCACAGACGTGTCTCCCAGCACCACCGACTGGAAGTATAAAGACGTGGACGCAGCCCCTGCTAATAAACAGATTTTCTGCTGGAATATTTGTCTTCTAAGCCTCCTCTCTATTCATATGGTAATTACCAAGTAGGAAAAGAACTATGCTCCTTGAAGAAGAATGTCTGGGCTCGTCCATCACACATTCATATGTGTTTCCATTTAAACCTACTGGATTTTCAATGCTTGTGACTGATGGCACCCATTCTCACTTCAGCTGGTCTGCCTAGGATCAAAATATAAACGCCCCCAGGGAATTGTAAACAACATTTTCTGCCAAAATATATGACTTGGGGCACACCAGCGAAAACAGCACTCGTAGCCATAGAGAGGACAAGGCCCTAGGGACATAGAGACAATGGTAGTTACAAAAAGGAACTGAGTGTTTCCCCAAGATGACTCAGTAGAGGTGGAAGACAGGCCTCCAGGCAAACCAAGAAGGGCTTATTGTAGAGCAGTACTATTCCATAGAACTTTCTGCAGTGATTGGGAATGTTCTACGCCTGTACTGCTCAGCATGGCAGCTATTAGCCACTTGTGGCCATTGAGCACTTTAAATGTGGCTAGTGCAACTGAGAAACTAAATTATGAACCCTTTGTTGGGGGGCTCAGTCAGTTGAGCGTCCGACTTTCGGCTCAGGTCACGATCTCGCAGTCTGCGAGTTCGAGCCCCGTGTCAGGCTCTGTGCTGACAGCTCAGAGCCTGGAATCTGTTTCAGATTCTGTGTCTCCCTCTCTCTGCCCCTCCCCTGCTCATGCTCTGTCTCTCTCTCTCTCTCTGTCAAAAATAAATAAACTTAAAAACATTTTTTTTAAATTATGAACCCTTTTTAAGTTTCACTTAATTTAAATTTTAGTAGCCATGCGTGGACAGTGGCTACCACATTGGACGGCGTAGCTCCAGAGTCTTGCTTTCTCTACTAAATTGTATTTTGTTCCGCACATTCAGCTGGGTTTCTTGTGTCCACGTAAGCTGCTTGGCATGCTTGGCTGTGTTCCTCTCCCCGTGTGGGAGGGGCTCAGGTGGTGCAGGCCGTATGGAATAGTCCCTTTGGAAGCAGCTAGCCTGAGAGGATAAACCTCAGCATGGAAAAATTTGGGGTGAAGCATGTGGGTGCCTTGAAGGCCAAGGTGGTTGCACTCCCGGGGCAAAAGAGCAGCTGAAAGAAATATTTCTAGATTTTTGGAGTCTCTCCTCATTGGAATGTGTCCTTTACAGACAGAAAAAAAGCGTTGGCCTTTTGACTAAGGAGTGAGGAGGCGTTCGTAAGTGTGTTGTCCCTACAGCCAGAGGAGAGGATAAGGACAGATGAAAAGCAAAGGCAATCAGAGGAACTAGGCAAGGCCTTTCAAAACAGGACGGGTCAGAAACACTGTTCTCTCCCATGACTTTCTACTCTGAAAGAAGTGACCCCCCAGCTTCAAGAGGATTCTTGTGCAATTATGCATAATATGCTTTTGATTAAGTATCAAAACAAAACAATGGAATTGCAGAAAAACTTGGCCACTGCCTGAGGTGAATTCTACTGTTCCTGGGCCTATGTCTCCAACGAGGACACGGCCAGAACCCCCATCGGAAGACCCTGTTCGATGGGGGGCTGTGGAGACAGTTCCTGTCACTCCATAAATACCCCGGGAAGGGACACACGTAAGAATGGGAGATGAGAAGAAACTGACACATGGAGTAAAATAACGACTCTCAGATGGGGGCCTCTTGTTGTGATGGTTCCACGGTATCATCCAAAGGAGTCTAATTAGTACCTGCTGACGATGCATTTGTGTGACAGCTGGTGATGGGGGTTGGGGGTTGTGGCATGAAACCTATGGCCACAGCTATGGGGAACAGGCCTTGAGAAGTACACAGGTATGGAGAGTGTCTTACTCCTTCCTTCAGAACGGCGCTGATTTCAACATGGTCCCAAGGAGCACGCCAAACCCACCTCCCTCTCCTACCAATCTCCACCCAGTCACAAACTTCCTTAAACAGTTCAGTCTCATGTTGAGACAGATCAATATTTTATTTCTACGCAACCTGCTGAATTCAGTGTATGATTGAGCTCTCCTTCTAAGTTTGTGAGAGGGAAAAGGAGCTGGTGACATTGGTTGTCCATTTAGAAAAGAGAGAGAAAAGTTTTGGATTCTTGCCTTATCTCCCTGAGAGAGTTTAGCCAACTGCAGAGAAGGCAGGGCGGGGGTGGGGGGGTAGTCTACATCAGATCACCCTCACTTTTGACAGCCATTGTGGGTGTGGGGGGCTCCCCCAAACCGTCCTCACTTTCCATCATTTGCCCGGACTCATAGAACTCATGGAGAGCTATTATCTCTATGGTTACAGTTAATTCCAAGGAAAGGAAACACATGAAAATCAGCCAAGGGAAGAAGCACATAGGTGGAATCTGGGGGCATGTAACAAATACAGAATATTCATTGTTCTGTCCTCTGGGAGTCAGGATGTGTGACAATATGCGCAGACTATTGCCACCCAGGGAAGCTCACTCAAGCCTTGATGTTAGAGTTTTTACTGGGGCTTCATACCATAGGCATGATTAATTGATTGATTGATTGCCCATGTAGCTAATTTCGATCTGCCGGTCATCTGATACCACATGACCCCAGAGCCCTTAGCCTAAGTCATATTGTTTGTTCTTCTGGCATGGCCAGCCCTTGTTCTAAGACTGTTCGGCCTTTACCATAAATCATACAGTTAGACTATCCATCCTGACATCAGGCTCCCGGGCAAGCCAAGACACTCCTATCAAGCGTGACATTTCAAGGACTTAGGGATTACTTCCCAGAATCTGAGATTAAAGGCCAGACCCCTTGGGAAACAAGGTTAAACGCTTTACTACACACGTACACATCACAACAAATTGCAGGTGGCTTGGAGATCTAAATAAAAGACAAGTTAAAGAACCAGAATAAAATATAAGTGAAAGCTTTATAATCCTGGAGTGTAGAGGTTCTGTCTAAACATAAAATTTCTGAAATAAAGACACGCCAAACAAATTAAAAGATAATCGGCTGAATTAGATTATACATCCACACTATACTTAACAGTTGACAAATAAATATAAAAAGACAAATAGTACATTGGAAAAATGGGCATAATCCATGCGGAACAGAAGAAGTAAGTGTATCCTGTAGATGAGCGTATGGATTAGTATAAACTTTTGGGGGGGGGGACTGTTCATTTAGAGTCATTAAAGTAAAAATTTTTAATGTTTATTTATTTATTTTGAGAGAGAGAGAGAGGGGGTACAAGCGAGGGAGGGGCAGAAAGAGAGAGAGAGAGAATCCCTGCTCTCAGCGCAGAGCCCCACGAGAGGCTTAATCTCACAAATGGCGAGATCAGGACCTGAGCTGAAATAATCAAGAGTTGGACGCTTAACTGACTGAGCTCCCCAGGAGCCTCCAAAATGTAAAATGACATTATACCTCTAGAAATATGGTTTTTAATGACATTATACCTCTAGAAATATGGTTTATAGAAATTGCGCACAAACTCAGAAACATGTGTATGCATACATATACACACCCAAAGACATATATACATATTTGCAATAAAAAGACAGGAAGATCTCACTCTCTAGCCCATATAAACAAATGCTATGCTATATAGTCTGCAACAATGGCACGGGAAGCCAACGAAGCATTCATTGAATAGACAAGCTGCAAAAGAATATTTATAGCCTGATTCTGTTTTTTATATATATAAAAAGTCTGTAAATATGTATAATCTGTACATGTATAACAATGTATATGCATGTACATATATATCATATATACACACAGGAAAAACGAAGACTTAGAAGTAGTTACTCCTGAATGGAAATGGAGAGATAAATTTTTCTTTTCTTTTATATCATATGATTTTATTTCAGTTTGCTTCAGCAAGCACAGGTATATGTGTGAATTTTGCAATTAAACACACACACACACACACACACACACACACGTGTACAACGGTCCTGTGCTTGTGTTGACCTGACTACACTGAATCTTCTTCCCAGAATCCCCTTCTCTGTGTGATTCTGGGTTAGAGTTGGCTGAAAGAGAAGTTTGCAGGAGATGTGGGGGAAAAAAATACGGCAGCAGCCTCTATTCTCTGAAATCTGTGGTCAGATATAATGACAAAGGCAAACAAGGTGGGGGCAGGTTCTACGTCATCCTAACTCTCCCCTACCCAGCATCCAGCACTTCACCCTGGTCCGGCTGACCAACAGCAGCCCTGGGCATTTCCACTGGGTGCCCCCTCTGGATTCCCCGTCTTGGCTACAGTCTCAGAGGTGGTAGCTGTAAGAGGCAGTAGGCTTGTATAGACTCGCCACCTCCCCTTTGCAAGCCCACTCTGGCAGGTGGGTGTGCCTGCGTGACTTCCCCACTTCCCCTGCAAGTTCCAACCTGTCCCCCTGCCCCAGTGCCCCAGGACGGCTGGGGAAAGACTTTTCTCTCGTTTTCCAAGGCCCCTTCCTGGACTTTTACTTCCCAAGCTCCTCCCACCTTTGTGTAGGTTTGATTCCCACATAAATCCCTTATTTCATAATACTCATAGTGGTTCTGCTTCCCTGACAGGATGCTGACAGTTGCCACATATCCACGTATTAGATGTATATGTATATACGTACTTGTCATGTAGAGCGTGAGGAAAGTTTTCTGATGGGAAAGTTGAGTTTCTGTTTTCCCCCTGGAGTCTCTCAGGCTGTCAGCCCACTGCCCCCAGCACTGGGATGCTCCCCTATCACAGCCTGGCCCACTTGGGAACAAAAGTGCCCCCCCCCATCCTCTCTTCATAGCTAAGAGAGCCGGAAACATGAAAAAATGCTAAATCCTAAGGGAAATCAGCAAAATACTCAACAGAATCAAAACAAGAAAATTTCCGCAAACAGCTGGTATTCCATCAGAGCCTAACTTGATTTTAGGGATTCTTGGGTTCTGTCACACATCCTGGATTTGGTGTATGTCATCTTTTAATCCCTTTCCTAGAAATTGTTCCTTCGACTTTTAGACCCATTGGAATCCCAATGGGAAAAAAGTGAAGAAGAGGGAATAAATCTTTCAGCCTTGCCCGCCATGTGTTGACTATTGAACTCGCAGACATCATCTCACTTAACTCTCACAGTGTC
Source organism: Leopardus geoffroyi (assembly GCF_018350155.1). NCBI lineage: Eukaryota > Metazoa > Chordata > Mammalia > Carnivora > Felidae > Leopardus > Leopardus geoffroyi. Next base: position 31,040,717 of record NC_059336.1, read on the forward strand.
CTGGGAGGCAAATGTTATTCTCTGTGGTCTTAGAAAATTGTGGCTCAGAGATGTTAAGTGAAACTCCCAAAGTCAAGCTAGTCAGAAACGCAGGACTCAGTTGTTGAGCGTGGGTCTTAAAACACGTGCTCATCCACGCGATGGGCTCTTTGAGATCAACATTGACTCTGGCTGCCTTCTGAATCAGTTAGCCACTGCTGCAGAAACACACTCTAAGATCTCAGAGGTTCACGGCCACATCTGTTTCTCACTCCCGGGTGGGTGGGTTGGCTGTAGGTTGGCTGTGGGCTCAGCTGAGTGTAGATGGCCTCAAGGCTTCAGCTCTGGTCAAGGTCTTTTGTCTGTCTGCATTCTGGAACCGAAGCCAGAGGAGCCCTGAATGCTTAGGCCAAGTTCTTCTTATGGCGGATGGCAGATGCTATAGAGGACAAGTGGAAACTTGCCATGTTGCTTCTAACATGAGCTCGGAACTGGCACGCTGTCACTTCCACCACTATGCCATTGATCCATAGCCAATTGGTCCACAGTGAAGGAGGGGCGGGGGAAATACCCTCCTTCCACAGTGGGCAGGAAAGGGAGCGAATATTTGCTGAACATTCCTCCCTAAAGTTCTGACTCCATATTTCAACTTCTCTTCTGAGACACATACTTGCAACTCAGGTGGAGGAGGTCTTCCCTTCAAGCAGAATCTCATTCGACCAACAACAGGGTGGCTCAGTCCTTAGATAATCAAATATCGGCATAACAAAATGACTATCACATCCATTATCTGCTACTGGGTAATAAGTCACTGCACAATTTAGTGCCTTAAAGTAACAACAATCATTTATTTTGCTCGGGAAACTGTAATTTGAATAGGGCTCATCTCTGCTTCACACGGCATCAGCTGAAGTGGCTTAAAGGTTGGGATGACTCAACAGCTAGGGGCTGTAATCATCTGAAGATTCATTTCACTCACGTTATCTGAAGTTGACATTGACTGTTGGCCGAGACCTCACCCGCTGATCAGAACACCTATACGTGTCGTCTCCATGGGGATTCTTGGGCTGGTTTTAAGTATGAGTGTCCCAAGAGAACAGGCAGTAGTTCACAGAGTGTTTGTGATCCACTCTTGGAAGTGACATAGCCTCACTTCTGCTGTACTGGCTGGGTGGTCACAAAAGTCCACTCAAGTTCAAGGGAAGAGAAAGTGAACCCCCATCACTTAATATCGTATCATATAAGTACAGATGGGATGTGGTATATTATGGTGACCATCTTTGGAAGAGGTAATCTACTACAACCAGTAACAGCAGTTCAAGCCATCCAACTGGGAGGAGAACATTATTCTTCCTCCAGGTATTAAGGAATAAAGGCCATACTAATTATAGTAAGCTTTTCAGCTCTCCTTATGGATATTGAAAACCCCTATTCACACTTACCATAGGAGCATCCATACTCACACCAAGCAGTCCTAATTGTTACAGTTGATTGGACCAAATCTATACACTTGACCCAAATAAGTTCTATCAGCATCTTTCCTAAATAGACTCCACTTTGGTCTAGCTGCTGTCATAAACCAACATGTAAACTTGGGAGCTATCGGTAGTCACCATTTTTGACCCTGTCTCCTGTCAGAGAAAACCGGCCTGTCATGGGAAGCAACAATCAGAAGGGGTTGCAAGGCTGACAAAAAGGCTTTCGAGCTCCCTACAATATTCCAGCTCCTGGTCATGGCCTTGCAGAAGAGCCAGCTGTCTCCCTGCCCTTGGGTTCCCTGCACACCTGTGTAGTCCTGAGGTTGAAACCCTGTTTTTTCTATATCTAGATGCAGAGACTTTCTGTTACTTGCAACCACAGGAGCCCTAAATACTACAGAAATAAAATTATTTTAAGATCTGATATAATTATATGAGTAAAAATCTATGACATTTGAGATGAAATCTTGCATACAAATTAGGGGCTTTGCTTGTTTTTTCTTTTTTTTTTTAAGTTTATTTATTTATTTTGAGAGAGAGAGAGGGCACAAGCTGGGGAGGAACAGACAGAGAAGGAGAGAGAAAGAATCCCAAGCAGGCCCCAAGTTGTCAGCATGGAGCCTGATGTGGGGCTCGATGTCATGAACCATGAGATCACGACCTGAGCCGAAATCCAGAGTTGGATGCTTAATCAACTGAGCCACCCCTTTGCTTGTTTTTTCAAAGCAGCCCAGGGAAGGGTGGCTGTGTGAGTACACATTTGCTGAACTCCACTTCCTGAAACCTATCAAAATGAACAAAAAACAACCAAAATAAGAAAAGGAAATTCCACATACAAGGGGGCTGCAGAATAGCCAGAGCACCATTCCGTGGATTCTGGGCAACTGGCGGATGTAGGGATATCTGGGCCCCATCAAAGAGAAGTGCAGAATTCTATGTTTATTTATTTTTGAGAGAGAGAGACAGAGTACAAGCGGGGGAGGGGCAGAGAGAGAGGGAGACACAAAATCCAAAGCAGGCTCCAGGCTCTGAGCTGTCAGCACAGAGCCCGACACGGGGCTCAAAGTCATGAACAGTGAGATCATGACCTGAGCTGAAGTCAGACACTTAACCTACTGAGCCATCCAGGCGCCCTGAGACATGCAGGATTCTAAAGCAGAATTGCCTGAATCTTGAGGAGGGTGACCTATTCACGGGGAAAGGAGAGGGTGCTACGGGCCCTGTGTGTGGTACCAAATTGGAAAAGTGGGCACTGTGATAATGGCTTGGCTTTGGGGAGCCATGGTCTTTGCTACATGGACTTGGGGACCATTCGTACAAACGAAAGAGCAAGGATGTAGAGGGGATGCCGAAGGATGCATTAGATATTTATCTCCTTTAAAAAAAAAAATCCTACCCCCAACCCTTTCCATCTGGAAGGAGGGGCTATTAGAGAGAAGACAGGAAGACAAAAGCTCGAGATTCAGCTTGGGATCTCTAACCAGACAGAGATGAAAAGAGCTGGCCCATGACTAAGGTCTGTTAACCACCAACTTCATGCTGCTATGACTTCCTGCTGGAGCTACCCACCTATTAAAGTGGGGGACGGTGGCTGAAATCTTAGAGGAGCCAACCCCACACACCCACACCCCAACACAGTTACAAGACACAACTTGCTCTGGGTCAGAGGACTGAATAGATTTGGTGGGTGAAGGCTTAGATACGGTATATTCACCTGCTTGCCATTGCCCCATAGCACCACCTCCCACAACCTTCAACTCCTCTACACCAAGGTGACATTCTAGCAAAATCTACCCTGCTAGATCCTGTTCTCAGGGGCCTATACAAGAAGGCCCTGGGTAAACTTGGAGGCACGACAGGGTAGAACGACAGGGCCTTGGGCTGAGGACTTTGGATGGGGCTAGAAAGGTAGGGAGAAAAGTCACAGGCCTTTCTCATTGGGAATTTTGAGAGAATTCGATGCACAACTCCTAATAGCTGTTCAGGGGTAGTGTGCAGAAGGAGGACTAGTGTTTGTGAAGCCCACGAGCCAGGCACTCTGCTACATTCTTCGCATTTAATCCTTGGTTTAACCCTTCCTGGTGGGTGTGATTCCAGGTGGACATTATTATTCCCACTTTATGGATGAGGGAGAAAAGGGCAGAGGGATTCCTTAACTTTCTCAAGAGCAGACCTCTAATAAGGGGCAGAGCTAGGACATGATTTCAACAACAACAACAAAAAAAGGATACTGCAGCAAACTCCAATATTTTCTGATTTGGAAAAAGCCACTGTCACAACACAGAAGAGAAAAACAAGTCAATCTTCCATGCAAGCAGATGGTAGGGATGTGAGTTAGACAGAGAGGGGACGCTGCCACCTGCAAACAGAGCTTCTGGAGAATTCTGCTCCAATAGCAGCTTGTCAAGTGACTAGTGACCCAGCACTGTGGGTCACCACCACACCAGGTGTCACGGCAGCACATCAACCCTTCGGCAAACTGTTCCCTGATCCTGCACATGTTTGGAGGTAAGAAGAGGGAGAGCCCAAGGGAATGCCCTGCATAAAAGATGAGCCTAAATCCAGCTCCTTTTCTCTAATGCCAAGATGAGAAAGGGGAAGATGAGAGGGGAAAGTTGTACAAAATCCTGATGCCCAGGCAACAATGCCCCAGATCAATTAAATCAAAATCTCCAGGGAGAAACCTAGGCATCAATATTTTTTTTTTAATTTTTTTTAACGTTTATTTATTATTGAAAGACAGAGACAAAGCGTGAGCAGGGGAGGGGCAGAGAGAGAGGCAGACATAGAATCTGAAGCAGGCTCCAGGCTCTGAGCTGTCAGCACAGAGCCCGACGGCGGGCTCGAACTCACAAACCGCGAGATCATGACCTGAGCCAAAGTCGGACGCTTAACCGACTGAGCCACCCAGGCGCCCCGGCATCAGTATTTTTTAAAACTCTTCAGATGATTCCATTTGCAGCCAAGAATGATTGCCCTAGTTATAATTAGTGCTGTGGGAGCCCAGAGAAGTCCTTGTCCAGCAAACGATGCAACGTATTCTTAGAAAACTTCACCTTTGCTCCCCTTCCGTTGTCCTTCATGTTTTTGCCTTTCACTGGGTTTTTACCGTCAGGATGCAAAAGAAGGTCCTCGTGTCACTCTATTTTTTTTTTTTTTTTTTTTTTTTTTTACAGCACTGATATAGCGCCTGATAGGACATTCTGGACTTAATCTATACTTATTGGTCTACCCTTTGTTATCTCTGTTCTCCACGAGAGGGTAAGGTCCATGAATCAGCACCGCCATATTGCTCAGCTCCGGGGGTACCATTTATGTATAACGCAAAGTGAATAGTGCTACCCAAAGTTGTACAGCACAGTAGCCTCGTGTGGGGGTAGAAATTTCATCTTGTTCATGGTTGTTTCCCAAATGCCTAAAACAGTACCTGGAACATAGGAGATGCTCAACAAATCTTTTTTGAGTGAATGAATAAATGAATGTGAATGTAGAACATGATAAGGATCCTCTTTATGGGAAAAGCTGGTTCTCCTGCATCCTAGGACCTGGGCTCTGACACTCATCATCTTCTTATGCGTCGTTACCACCATCATCACGGTTGTCATTGTCACCATCACCACCAGTGTTATTAGGCTTCCACATAAAATTTCCTTTGGGAACAGGATTCCATGACTAAAAATCAAAATTTGAAAACTAATGCGCTGATGAATATAATGTTGACTTTGCCCAAAACCCTGCCCATCACCTCCTCCCCCCCACCCCCTATAAATGGCTTTGGAACCAAACAAACTTGGGTTTAGATTCTGGCTTCATTACTTACTAGCAATGGGACCCAGGGTAGTTTTTCATTTTCATATGGTTATTTTAATAACTAGCTTACTGGACTACTGTCAATTAAGAGAGGTTGTATATAAAGAGCTTGTGACATGGGGCGCCTGGGTGGCGCAGTCGGTTAAGCATCCGACTTCTGCCAGGTCACGATCTCGCGGTCCGTGAGTTCGAGCCCCGCGTCGGGCTCTGGGCTGATGGCTCAGAGCCTGGAGCCTGTTTCCGATTCTGTGTCTCCCTCTCTCTCTGCCCCTCCCCCGTTCATGCTCTGTCTCTCTCTGTCCCAAAAATAAATAAACGTTGAAAAAAAAAAAAATTAAAAAAAAAAAAAAAAAAAGAGCTTGTGACAAAAAATATATGAAAATGTGCCCCCCCCAAAAAAAACCACACACACACAAAAACAAAAAACATGCTGTGATGGGGAGGGATGCTCTGTTGCACCAAGTCCTCCATGGATTCGGGCTGATACTCTCTTCTGAGTATTTCCCATTATGTGTTTTGGAGTTCCTGAGACCCTCTGCCTCCCTTCAGAGGAAAGATTATCCCAGAGGTTTTAACCAGCCAGCTCATCACGTCTACTGGGTTATCTTTGACCAGAACCAGTGACGTGACCTCCCCTAATGGCAAAGGCAAGAGCAGCTGGGAAATGCAGCTGTTTGCGGGCTGAGTGTTTCTCAGCAACAACTCTGGAGGATGGAACCGGAACAGGACTGGGACCCCTGGGTGACTCAGTCAGTTAAGCATCCGGCTAAGGCTCAGGTCATGATCACGGGGCTCAAGGGTTCGAGCCCTGCCTCGGACTCTACTGACTGTGCAGATCCTGCTTCGGATTCTGTGTCTCCCCCTCTCTCTGACCCTCCCCTGCTCATGCTCGCTCTCGCTCTCTCTCAAAAATAAATAAACATTAAAAAAAAACCTAAGTGTATTTAAAAAAAAAGAACTAAAGCAGGGCTCACTATTCAACTGCTGCCTCCCTCTGCCACAGGCACTGGGCTAAATGGGTTCTCTTGTATGCAACTGGCAGAAAAGTGAATTGGTTACAGGCCCTCAGAGGATCTTGTGGCCAAAACTTTTAAAATTCGAAACAAGGTTGTCCTGTGACCTAGCAATTCTACTTCTTGGTACCAATCCAAGAGGCCTAAAGAGGCATACACTAGAATGTTGATTACAACTCTGTTGCAGTCATGAACCCAAACTCAATTTCTACCAGTAGGGGAAAGTCCAAATAAGCCATGTTTATCCATGCTATGGAATTCCAAGCAGCAGTTTTCTAAGTTTAGGTTATGAAATGGAAAAATGTCTGGAGGTACATGGACCAAAAAGAAATAATGGTCAACTCCAAGGAAAAGTAGGGTGGGAGGGGGTTGAAGGGAGGGAGGAGGGCTTGGCAGAGACAAGAACATGAAGCTCTTATGGCTGAGCCACTGCAGACCCAAGCAAGAGCACCCTCTTATAAAAAGATGATGTATTAACGCCACTCCTAGGTAATTGTCCAAAAGAACTGAAACAGGAACTCAAACAAATACTTGTATGCAAATTTTAATAGCAGCATTGTTCATAGTAGCCAAAAGGTAGAGACAACCCAAGCGTCATCAACAGATGAAAGGATAAAAAAAAAAAAAAATGGTGGTATATCCATGCAAAAGAATATTATTCAGCCATAAAAAAAAGTTCTAATACCTACTGTAACATGGATGAACCCTGAAAACATACTAAGTGAAACCAGCCAGATGCAAAAGGAAATATTGTATGATTCTACTTACATGCAATATCTAGAATGACAAATTCATAGAGACAGAAAGTAGAATAGTGGTGACAAACTAGGGGAGGGGAAATGGGAAATTATTGCTTAATGATTACAGTTTGTGCTTAGGATGATGAAAAATTTTGAATGGTGGAAATAGTGTTGACGGCGATTCTCATAAATGTTGACAATATGATTCATGCCAGTGAGTTATACATTTAAAAATGGCTGAAATGGCAAGTTTTGTTTATACATTTTACCAAAATGAAAACATCAAATGATCCACACTTGAACCTCAAAAAAAAAGGCAATTTAATATATTTTTAACTTTCCTTCAGAAAGAGTCAAATCGGCTCTTTTTATTTTTAATGTTTACTCATTTTTGAGAGGGAGAGAGAGGCGTGAGCAGGGTGGGGTGAGGGGGGCAGAGACAGAGGGAGACAGAGGATCTGAAGCAGACTCCCTGCTGTCAGCACAGAGCCTGACGAGGGGCTCAAAGTCACGACCAAAGTCGGATGCTCAACCCCCTGAGCCACCCAGGTGCCCCTCAAATAGGCTTTCTTTGAGTCCAGAGAAGTGGAGTGAGGATTATAAGGGCCTTTTGTAGAAACCAGATTTTCCCTCTTTGGCCCCAAGACATGGTTTCCAACATTTAGGTGTCTACTTTCGCCGTAGATTGTTAAAGATGACAGAATTCTGTGTAAGGAGAGGGAAGAAGGTAATTAAAGCTGAGGAGGAGTATGCCATTTAAATCCCTTTATAGGAAACCTGGTGAGTCTAGTCATGTACTCCGGGAAACTGATAATAGAGGTAGAAGATGGGAGGCAAGTTGTAGGAAGTTTGCCTTTGAATCCTTAGCATAATTATTGATGCAATTCTCTATTGTGCCACGTGTGTTTTGAGGGGGTAGAGGGAGACGATTAAATGATTTATGTGTTTAATTTCCCTGGATGCTTAGAAGGCTGCTGTCCTGCACTCTGAACACAGAGAAATTGATTAAAATAACAATTGCGGAGAGCACAACCACTAGCAATCAGCACCCGGGGCTGTTTTCCTCCCTTAGAATCAGACCTGATTCCTCCCAGCTGCCAGAGGTCATCTCCTTGGCCCTTGGGGGCCAGCATGGAATTTTCAAAACTAACAAGACTTAACCTTAGCTAACAAGGTCAATAGGAAAAGTAACAAAGTCTCCAGGCTCCAAAGAGGGGAGCAAAGTTTGTCTCTTACTGGTCTCCACTTTGCTCCTGCTCTCCAGGGCCTCCAGCTCTTAAATAAATACACTTGTAATCAAATAAAAATTAACAAATATTTATTGAAAGACTGGTGGTGTGTGGGAGGATATGGTTCCTGTCGGGTGGGGGGGGGGGGGCCAAGGGGACAATGTCACAGGGAATGAACGGAGGTGGGAGGGAATTTCATTTGGAAAGTAATGTGCACGGAAGGGCACAGGTGTGAAGCAGCAGACCTTGCCTCTTAGTACCTTCTGTGACCTTGAGCGAGTGATTTATCCTCCCTGAGCCACGGCTTCCTTGTCTGCACAGCAGGGATGATGGTAATGTCTACTGCATGGGGTTGCATGCATTTAAGAGAGAGATGTGTAAAGGCCTGGCACAGAGTACAGGCTTAGTAAGCCGTTGGCATTATCGGTGTTGTTGGCTGCAGATCACAAAAGTGGAGAACAGAGGTCCAAACCTCAGAAGAGGACACTTAGGGGTGAGGCAAGGGAAGGGCTTTGGGACGGACACCAAGTCAACTGAGAAGCTAGAAATAGGAAGGGAACCCACTGAAAGGGTTTTATATATATATATATATAATATGTTATATATAATATGTTGTTTATATATATAATAATATATATATTATTGTACTTTTATTATAAAGGGTACACGTAGGACAAAGGGTGGAAGGGTGTTGGACACAGAACTTCCATGCCCAGGAAGTCATGGTATGGAGTCATGGTGCATCCGCGTTCACCAACCAGGGAGGTTCACCAAACCTCAGTATCCAGAGATTCTCTTAAGGTTTCATTACAAAGGCATGATTGATTAACTCATTGGCCACGTGATTGAACTCAAGCTCCAACAGGTCTCCCCTCCCTCGTGGTGGAGCGACTGAAAAATCCCAACCTTCTAATCATGAGTTTGGTCTTTCTGGTCACCAGCTCTCATCCCGAAACCACCCAGGGAGGCAGCCTAATTGGCATAACAAAGAATCTCCTAACACTCTGGGAGTTCCAAGAGTTTTTGAAGCTTGAGACCAGATACATCCTTGATTATACCACAGATTTAGAGGTGGGAGAACTAGGACTTGAGTCTCGCTGGGTTTGACAAGGACCTGCCTTGATTTGTTTCTTTCCACCTCAGCTTCAGTATCTTCTTATGTAAATGGAAGAATGACACGGTTACTTTCAGAGGTCTGATTCAGCAAAGCAAAGCATATACATGTAGGAAAAAATACAGGAAGGACATAAATCAAAACAATGAATGTTGGTTGACTCTGGAAGATTTGTTTTCCTTCTTTGTCATTTCTGTAATATAATATCCTTCTTTCTGAACTTTAAAAATATTTGAAATGCCCCATGGTTCTACAATACACCAAAAAAACCCTCCACAAACTTAAAAAAATTAAAGTATATAATCTACATATTTAAAATGCACAGCTGTATGCAGTTTGATGAGTTCTGACAAATGTATACACCCCTGTAACCAATACCCAAATCAAGATATAGGACACTTCCATAAAATAAATGTCATGTAACAGGATATAACGTATGGCATGCTGACTATAGTTAATAATACCGTATTGCATATTTGTAAGTTGCTAAGAGAGTGGATCTTAAAACTTCTCATCACAATAAAAAACTTTTTTGTAACTATATGTGGTAATGAATATTAACTAGACGTACTGTGGGTGATCATCTCATAATATATACAAATATTGAATCCTTATGCTGTACCTCTGAAACTAGTATAATGTTATATGTCAATTATACCTCAATAAAAAAAAATAGAATAAAATGCAATCCCCCCCAAATTTTTTAAGGTGTAGAACACTTCTGTTACCCCAAAAGTTCCCTTGGCACACTTCTAGTCTATCCCACCCCAGAGACAGCTGTCCTCCGATTTTTAACACCACCCGTTGGTTTTGTCTGTTCTTGAATTCCCAAAAAATAGAATCATAGTATGGACTCTGTTGAATTGAAAGGGCGGACCTACGCCGGCCGACTCCATCTTGTTCTGTGTCCTCCACCTTGACCACGCCTCCTCCCCTTGAGAACCTCCCGCTCACCCATTCAAATTTCCCAATCAAAACATGCCCGTCGACCTCCGTGACAGGACTCCGACCCTTCCCCAGCCAATCGGCCGAGGCCACGACCCCTCCCCAGCCAATCGGCTGAGGCCACAGCCATTACCTCACCAACTGCCCCTAGACCCCAATAAAACCTTTGTGCTTTTGAAACTCGCTCTCTCTCCCCGGTATCTCACCGCTGCGTCGGTGCAGGTAGGGAATTGAGCTCGAGCTAGCTCGAATAAAGGCTCTTTGCTTTTGCATCGGACTCGGCTCCCTGGCGGTCTTTGGGGATCACGAATTCTGGGCATAACAGTATCAGTTCTCTTCTCAGCATAATGTTTGGAGATACATCCAGGTTGTAAATCAGAAGTACATTATTTTTTAGTGCTGTCAATATTCCCCTGTGGTTGTCAGTTCTCCTGCTGCTGGATATTTGGGTTGTTTCCAGTTTGGGGCTATTGAGAAGAAAGCTGCTACAAACATTCTTGTACAAGTGCTTTTGTGGACATCAACCTTTATTTCTCCTGGATATATACCCAGGCGTTGAGTTCCTGGATCCTAAGTGTATGTTGACTTGTTTCTGAAACTGCCAGATAACCTCCAAAGTGGCTGTACCATCTAACGTTCCCACCAGCAACGTATGGGAGGTCCAGCTGCTCTGTGTCCTCACCATGGCCAGGTATTATCAGTCCTTGATTTTAGATATTCAATGAGCATGATGTGGCATTTTTGCTATCAATTTGCATTTTCCTGATAACTTGTCAAGTTGTGCATCTTTGCATTTGCGTTCTGGGCACTCCTATTTTCTTTTGAGAAAGATCTGTTCAAGTCATTTGCCCCCTTTTTTAAACTGGAAAATGCCTCACCTTTTCAGGTGTTTTCACATCAGTTCTCTCATTTTATCCTCCCCGAAAGCCTGAGAGGTGGGTGGGACAGCAATAATCCCTTGTTGTAGATGAAGACGCTGACATTTACAGAATGTGTCACAGCCAGATGATGGAGTGGCTGCGACGAGAAGCAGCGATTTTCTCCTTCTCTTCTTACGTACATCATGCTTTTCTTCCCCACGAAAAGCATGGGGAAGGCTGTGATGCTTGTAAGACATCTGGAAAAGGGGTCTAAGTAATATACTCAAAGCTGCTACCTGTGTGAACGAGCATGGGAAGGGAACAGCTTTGTTTCTCTACTCAGACCCCGATGGCTGCCTTTTACCAACCAACATGGTGGACCCACTAAGACCCCAGTGGGATTTATGGGTGCCCCCAGACAGAGTACTCTTCAGTAGCTTCTTGGCCGTGTCTAACATGAAATGGGGGGTAAACATCGCTTCCCAGGGCCGTAAGTTCCTCAAACATAGGCTTCAGCACCACCCTAGGACCACGTGGCCATCAGGTGAGACTGACATGTCCAGGCCAAAGAAAGGTGAAGCAATCCTGGCACTCTCCAGAGTGGGTGCCCAGTTCTGCCCCATTCCTCTGCGCGATGCTCACTTCTGCTGTCCTTGGGAAATGTCCAGTCCATTCAAGCAAGAGAGCAAATCCCTGAGATGATCCACCTTGTATCATTGCTCTAGTCACTCACTTTTCCTGCCCATCCCACTACCCACCCTCTCTGCCTCCCCTGACATTGACTGCTGCCTGGACTCTGAAGGCAGACCATGGGCTTTAAGTAACTTTCACTGGTCACCTTCTATAGGCTTGCAATAGATATGGTTATTTCCAGTTATACCATTTCATCATTTTGTTTTATTTCATTGTTCTTTTTGAAATTCACCAGTCTGCTCTCTCACGCCTTTAAAGGATCTTTACTTCAAAAGTGATCAGAATGACCCATGAACGAAGTCTACTGCCTACTCGTGGCCTCACTTACAGATTGTGGAATTGTCCCAGGTCTAAAATTTCCTCATCTGTAAATGATAGGAGTGGAGGAAGGTGGTTCGAGCCCCATGTCGGGCTCTGTGCTGACAGCTCAGAGCCTGGAGCCTGCTTCGGATTCTGTGTCTCCCTCTCTCTCTCTGCCCCTCCTCCATTCATGTGCGCATGCTCTCTCTCTCTTTCTCTCTCTCTCTCTCTCTCTCAAAAATAAATAAACATTAAAAAAATTAAAAAATATTCTTAAAAAATTTTTTTAGATAAGGGGTAGATTGTGTGTAGCAAAGTTCACAAATTTTAAATGTACAGCTCAATGATTTTTTCTTTTTCTTTTCTTTTAAAAATTTTTTTTAACGCTTATTTATTTTTGAGAGAAAGAGATAGAGACAGAGCATGAGCAGAGAGAGAGGGAGACACAGAATCTGAAGCAGGCTCCAGGCTGTCAGCACAGAGCCCAATGCGGGGCTCAAATCTATGAACCGTGAGATCGTGACCTGATCCCAAATCAGACGCTTAGCCAGCTGAGCCACCCAGGCTCCTCTCAATGATTTTTTTCCCTATGTATACACCTGTGTAATCCATCACTCAGTGCAAGACCTGGAACATTTGCAGCATCCCCAAGGGTGCCTCGTATCCTCCCAGTCATATGCTACAAAGATAACCACTGTGGTAACTTTTATAGTCATCAATTCATTTTGCCTGTAGTCGAACTTCATATAAATGGAACTGGGCAGCACGCACTCTTTTGTGTCTGGTTTCTTTTACTAGACATTCATCCATGTTGTTGCAGATAGCAGTAGTAGGGAATTTTTCATTCCTGAGTAGTAATATACAGTAGTATGAATATATCCCTATTTATTTCTCCATTCTGTTAATGAATGCTTGGGTTATTTCTACTCTAGGATGTTATGTACAATGTTGCTATAGACATTTTTGTAGATGCTTTTGGTGAAAATATTAACCCATTTCTGTGAGACATGTACCTAGGAATCATAGAGTCGTTATATTTAACCTTATAAGAAATTGTCATACAATTTTTCAAAGTGTTTGCGCTGATTTTTACTCCCACCACCAATGACGATTCCAGTTGCCCCCCACCCTTGCCAACCTTTGATCTCTTCTCACTTTTTTTTAGCCATTCTACATTCTGGTGGGTGTGTATTGTGGTTTTTCATCAGCGTTTCTTTTTGAGATTTTAAAAAATGTTTCTGTTTGTTAAGTTATGACATTCAGAATTAGCATTAAAAACAGAATAAGTGAATTAATGTTGTTTTTCATTTTCACTCTCTTGGATTTGTAAAGCAGTGTTTGATGGATTGAATGAGATCATCTATTACTCAGGTTTGCAAAAATATAGCAATTAAAGTAATGGACTCCAGTAGTCATTAGCATTTCCATTACTAAGGGACCCTTTCAAAACCTTCAGTCTCCTCTTTGAATCTGGACCTTAGGAAGCCTCACGGGTTTTGTTTTAAAAATATGTATTCTTAAAAGGCTCAAAATGGCAAGCAGGATGGAAATTAGAAAGAGCCAGTTGATTTCTGTTGGAATCAATTTCCTAGGAAGCTTTCGATTTTGAAAAAATCACTTATTTTATTTAAGAATAATCATTTATTTAGTGTGTATATGTCCTGTGCAGGGGATAAAGAACACCCTGTGGTCTTGAACAGTCATTTACTTATTTTGTTAGTGTCTGGTAATCTAAATGATTTAAAATTCTTTCTGAGAAGGGACTGTGTTTGGTACACTAGGGTACGGACCATGATAACAACCAGGACGATGTCTGGCACATAGTAGGTGCTCAATAAAATGTTTGTTAAATGAATGAGTTAAAACTGTTTCTTTTCATATATGTTCAGTGCCTAAGATAAAGCTTTGCAAATGACAGACAGCCCAGAAATGTTTGTGAAAGGAAAATAGAAAATCTGGAAGGACAGAAAATTGAGGAAGTCCAAGGGAATGAAGGAAAATTAGTCCTGGCCAGGTTACCTTTACATAAGCAAGGGCTTTATTATTTTCATAATTTATGCTCTATACAACATATACCCACATATCCACTTGGACTTCCCACAGACCTCTCAATTCAACATGTTCAAAATTGAACTCATTGAATTTAACAGTCTATAACCAATTTTTAAGACCTACCCCCCCCTCATATATCTACTTAGTTAATGCTACCCCCTAGCAACCTAGCACTGTCCCCCATGCCAGAAAATTAAGAGTAATCCCTAATTCCTCTCTTCTTCATCAACCTGTCCATTCATAAATTAGTTCATTCAACAAATATTTATTAAGAGCCTTTTATGCACTTGATTTTGTTCTGGTATTGATGACGTGTCTTTTGGACAACCTTCTCCTGAGAAGTACTTTGCTTATTCAAGAACCCAACTATTAACATCTTGATTCCCTAGGCAACAACCTATCATTTGAGACATGTTCCAGACTAGAGAACAAAAGCTAGAAGCTTTAGTGCATGGCTGAATTTTCCATTTATAGAGGATGAGTCAAGGATGACTCATCTGATAACCATTTCTATTGAATTGCCATGTCTAGCAAAGAGAAATATCTCCATTCACAAAATTCTTCCCTCTTCTTTCTGACTGCTGCTGTAGACACATCATGTGTTTAGTCCGATTTCTCAATTGTGTGAGGACTCAATGGCTCAGTTAGAGACAGAGTTTGGTGTGGACGAGGGGATCTGTGATGCTTCGTAGAAGGTTGTTCACATATGTGCATGAATTAATGGAACACATTGATCCAGCAGGAGGGTGAATGTACCTCAGACCCAGAAATCCCACTTTTTGATAAGTCAATGCCAGACTCTAGTTAGTGGGAGTGATAATAGGACAAAAATATTCAATTTTATAATCACTTGATGAGCAGTTGTTATGGGCGGGGGGGCAAATATAGGCACACCCTGAGTTGGAAATATCTGACTCTTCAAAGACTTACACATACAAAATTCAAATTTGATATAGCCCCCCTTCTCTTGAATCATTCTGAAATCGCCTCCAAATTCTATCCTCACCTTCTCCTCCAGCTCCAGGTAGCAGTCAAGAATAAAGACCTGCCTGACCTGCTTATTTATTTCTATTTTGTTATGTTTATTTATTTTTGAGAGTGGGGGAGGGGAAGGGAGAGAGGGAGACACAGAATCGGAAGCAGGCTGCAGGCTCTGAGCTGTCAGCACAGATCCCCACCCGGGGCTCAAACTCACCAACTGTGAGATCGTGACCTGAGCCGAAGCGTTTAATGCTACCTGTCTACTGGTGTCCAGAAATTATTCAGTTCTTTATCAACCCTCTTTTCCTCCTCAACTAAGTATTCTTGCTATCAACCACCAATAGTCAAGGGGGCGAAAAAGCCTTGCTCGGAGTCTGACTTAGCATTTGATGCTCTATTTATAAATTTTGAAGGAATATAGCTTCATATTTTTACTGTGGATATACAGCATTTCAGCCACATTGAGTGATATAGACTTTTATTGGGACACAACTACCATTAAGAATACGACTGCTAAGAAAAATTTCAATGGGAGTTTCCAGCCACTGAAACGGACACATCTTTTTGGAACCCAGTCCACAAATTGGGACCTCTAGATCTGGAAGCATCTTGTTTTCTAGGAATATCTTTCTGTTTTCTTGTTTATAAGGCTGTGGAGCTTTCCTAAAGTTTTCGGAGAGCAGGCATTGACATCTTTCATATATAGCAAGTCTGTACAAGCATTTCATCTGTGTGTGTGTGTGTGTGTGTGTGTGTGCGTGCACATGTAAGAGGGAGTAAGACAGTTGAGAGAGATGGGCTTTCTGTACCCCAAGCCCATTCCCACTTATAAGAATGGTTATGTGGGAGATGTCCTCAACCTGGTCCAGCAGAGCCCAAAAGGCAGAGGGAGACACAGGAGTTGGGGAGGGAGCCACTTCTGTCCCAACATTCCCAACAGCATACAAAGTCACTATGAGAACAAAGGAGGAACGCCTCAGGGGGAGAGTTGGGTAACAGTGGGATCCACTTGACTTCCAGTTGTACCCATTCCCCAGATTCCCGTATTCAAGGCTATGTGACCATCTTAGCATGGCTGTCCAGCCTCTGAACCCAGGAGTGTTGGAAATTGTAGCCCATGTACGCCCATGACCTTCTTTTCCTTTTCTTTTTTGTTTTCTTTTTTTTAAGTGGGCTTCATGCCCAGGGCAGAACCTAACCCAGGGCTTGAACTCACAACTCTGAGATCAAGACCTGAGCTGAGATCAAGAATTGGATGCTTAACTGAGCAACACCGACACTCCCCTCTCACGACCTTCTGGACCAGTTTCAATTCTTCTAATTCACCAATTCTTTGTAATCACTCACCTTTTTCCCATAATTTAGAGCTAAATCACACCATTTACTTGTAAGAAATGTCTTTCTGTAACCATATCTAGGCTTCCCTATCTTTTCTCCTTTCTTTTGCACATTCAGTAGCCTTAAGCATTAGGTAGACACTATATTATCTTTACTATAGATGAGGAAATTGAAGCTTATAGAGTTTGAGTAACTGGTCTATAGTCCCATGAGCGATAAATATTGAAGGAAGATTTGAACCCAAGTCCTCTGACTCCAGAACCTGAATTCTTAACCATCATTCACATATACATCTCCAGTAGGAAAGAGAATAGTACATTAATAGCATGTGTCTCATGGGGACAATGAAAGCATTAAATGAAGTAATTTAGGTTTAGTGTTTGGCTCGTGGGAAGATGTAACAAATGTTAGTGATGGGAATGATAATGAAGATGATGATGATGATGATGATGATGATGAAAAAGGCGGATGAGAAGGAAGATAAGAAGGAAGAAGAGAAACACCAAAAGCTTTACTCATTTGCCTCCTTCAGTAATGATTCCAACTGCTTATTATGGAAGGTGAGTGGTTGTCATGATAGGAGAAAGCAAACTCAGAAGGTGGTTGGAGAAGATGCTATAATTTGGAGAAAAAGCTTTGCCTTTATGGAATTTGAGGAAGGGTTTACTTTTTGAGCTGGAGATGTCACAGTGCTCACCTCCTTTCTTCCAGCAGACACCCCAAGGGCTAGATAGTTCCCTAAGACTCTTGTATTCATTTCCCCATCCTGGAAATCCAGTAAGACCTTGATTTCAGGGGATGGTGAGATGTGAGAGTGAAGGGGGTTGGAAGGGACTGGAGCCAGTGCTTGCACATTGATAACAGTCTTCTTCTAATCCAGACCCTAGTTTCAGACAGTCCTAAATCCAATTTATTATGTTCTAACTGCCACAATGTTAATCCCAGACATTAGTGCATATAAGTAGCCTGTCTGTGGAAAGAATAAGGCTAGAGGCTAGGGAAGAAACCACCAGTCCAGCCATAAAGAGATAGCTATCCAAAGTGCTCAGCTCTGCATTGGGGGTGAGGTTATCGGACATTAGTTACCAGAGGCCTCCTAAAGCTATTTTGGGAATTCAAATCTAAGCCAAAAGCAAAGGTCAACATGCTCATGTGTGACTCTAATGGCTGGAGAGAAAGGTCCACCATGAGAACAGAAGAGAGGGCCAGAGACGGAGACCTATACACGGGCAAGACCAGGGATTCTGACTCTTAAGTAGGCTTGATCTAATCACGTGTGGCCTGAACAGGCAGATTACCAGCTCTGCCTTTGTTAACAGACAGATACTAGTAAGGGGTGGGCAAAACTTCCTCCTTTGCGAGATGCACCTCCCTAAAACTTGGCACAGTTTGACATTGCTCAGTAACATCTTCCCTCTACTTCACCAGCTGGGACTGTTCTCATGTCAGCTAGAATGGCTGCGAGTATCTAGTACCGTAGACACCCTACCACCTACCTGCCCACCCTTTCTGTCCAGTCTTCCACCTACCCCGCCAGGTCATGGCCCTATAGGAGCTCAGACGAGGAAGAGATTAGTGTGGAATGGACTTGTTGTCTTGGTCTCCTTTGAAGGAGTTGGGCTTCAGCTGGGTCTTGACGCATAGAGAAAGTGAAGGCAAGTATGCATTCTAGGAGAGGTTATTCCTAATTTTGGCAATGGTAAGAAAGAACATAGTGTGATGATAAACTCAAGGAGAAGGAGAATCCATCTATACATCTGAAGTGGGAAATCAAAATATGGAGGGAATGTTGGGAGGGAAGCTGAAGTGGACATATCCCATCATGCCCAGGAGAGAGGGGAGAAGGCTCTTCGCTCATGTTCCAGAATTGAGATGAGGGATAGGCCTCTACCCACTCGGAAACTTAGGTATAAGCCTACGAAGGGTCCCAGAGCCCCTCCTCAAATATCCCCGACCTATTCTCTGCCATGGATTCCATTGGCCTTCCGGTGACACAAACTGATCCTACTTCAGAATAGTGTTTTAAATAAAACAGCACAGAACAACAAAGGAAACCAACTATGCTGAAACATAGTTATCAAGATATTTTTTGATGTATGCTTCCTTGTGAATGCATTAAATCATGCTTTCACACTTTCTGTGGGGAGGGACTAATTTACTTACCTAATCCATCTCAGACTATCAACTTTTACAAATTGAATAAAAATATGAAATAAAAGATCACTTGAAAGACAAAACCCAGTTTTTATATGATTCAAAAAAACATTATTTTGTCAAATTGTTATAAAAGCTTCTAAGTGTTTACACTCAATTCCTGTATTCCCTTGTCATGAAGCTCTAATGGTGTGTGGACTGGCACCAGGCCACAGACCAACACTCTGAAAAGCTCTGTATTAAATACAAGATCTAGCTGTGGGTCTAATAATGACTCTCATTTTCAAGTCATGATAAGCATAAATAATCTATCATTTGCATGTGAAATATCTATTAATTCTATTGGTGACAAAATCAGTTATTGTTAATTCCATTAGGGCATGATGATTATTTTCATAATGGGAAGAAATACTAAATTTCAACCATCGGTTGGTGAAAATTAAGATGTAATTTTCTTCCCTGCCCAAGTCCATAGACCTCCTACATCCTATTGCCAGATCCGGTTGGAGCTCCAGTCTAAGCACCGCCGCCAACCCTCACCCCAGCCTTAAGCAATGGGAGGGGTAGTAAAGACTAGAAAAGGAATAAACACAACCACAACCACAGGGGAAGATGTCCCCCAAACCTCAGCTGGGCAATGCCTTCTTGTATCTTGAGTCTCAAGGTCATAGGGTTAGCACTTGTGGTTCTGACTAGGGGAAGAAGCAGCCTGTGCACGGAGTAGCACAGGCCCAGACTCAGGCTAAGAGGGAGCTCAGATTATCAGAACTGATTGTCTCAGATAAACAGACAGAAGCCCCAGCAGAAAAGGAAACAGGGGTGGCAGTCATGCGGGCAGATGAAGGAAGCTGTCAGCCTGAACAAGATTTGCCAGCTTCCTTGGCCTCTGCAGAGCTCAGAGAGGCAGGGGGCCATGGAGGGGGGCCTCTGGGGGCTCTAGCAGAGACCCCTTTCTTATTTTTGCAATTGTGTTTTTTGCTGTTGTGCTTACCCAGGCTCAGACACGTTCTCACCTCACTCATGGCCCCCCAGTACTGAAAGTCACTTTGTGCCAAACATGAGGGTAGACCCAGCACTTTTCACTCGACCCTAAAAGCCACGCTGGAGGATATGTGTTATAATTATCCCCGTGTAACAAGTAGGGAAATGAGCTGAAGGCCATCCAGCTAGCGCAACAGTGAATGGCACACCTGGGACGTAATTGGGACCCTCTGAAGGCAGATTCTGTGGTGACTGCGTGCCTCCCATGTGCCGAATCCCTGACTCATTTGGAGCAACACAGACAAGCTCTCCGAAGCACACTCGGGGGTGTTGGATCTACTAGTTAAGAAACACAAGGATAAACATAATCTTTTACCTTCAGCATTTCTTGTATTGTTTGCATTTTACAAGGGTAGGCATTTTATTTGACTTTATTTAAAGAAGAAATATATACATGAAGCAGAGAACGTGAGCTAGCCAGACTTCAGGTTGGCCCTGTGTTAGCTCCCGGGCCCCCATATGGCACTGGAATGTATCCATGGGCGGGTAAGGACTTGGTGTAGTTTAAGGATCTTGCAATTGGGGCCAACAGTGCCCCCTAGAGGACTTGGGGTGCGCTGTCAAGGCTCAGCCTATCGACTTTGGTGGCAGTTGAGATGGGCAGGGTTTTATTTACCAACAAATGGGAAGCTCCTGAAAGTCGCCACCACAAAACTAAAGAACATCAGGGACAACCAAGGTCTAATCCACACCAGTAAGCAGACAGTTCACGTGCGCGGCCAGAGGGGGAAAAATGTGAAGGGAAGGAGCGAATGCCCAAGGGCTCTTCTGGAACTATGCTTGGGAAGTTTCCAAGTCAGGGATTGAAAGCCAAGCAGTGGCCTGAAGAACAAGGTTCAGGTTCAGTTCTTTCAGTCATGGAACCTAGGCAGTCACTTGCCTGTACGAGGCTCAGATCCACATTTGCAGATGGCGAGCTGTTGAGAGCACCAAAGTGAAAAAATCTTGTTTACATGCTTAGGTCTTATTTTGGTCAACAGATAAAGCACAGCCCTCTTTCTAGATCCTGCCTGTTTTCTCACTGACCATCAGAAATAGGTATGTTTGGGCTCTATAAAGGCTTCAGGATTCATTACTTCAACCCATATGGCTACAAAAGCTTTATTTCAGAGGAAACTACTGTCCTGTATCTGGGAAACCAGGTGTCCTGAGGCAGAAGACCCTCAAAACAAGAGCTAAGGGGTGACATCACGGACAAAGATCAGGAACAAGACAGCGATGGCAACTTTCACCACTGCTGTTCGACATTGCCCTGGAAGTCCTAGCCAGAGCAATTAGACAAGCAAAATAAATAAGAAGCATTCATATTGGAAAGGAAGAAATAAACGATCTTTTTTGCAAGTGACTTGATGCCACGTGTAGAAGATCCAAAGAATCTACGCAATAGCAACCGGAGGTAATATATTTAGCGAAGTTGCAAGATACAAGTTCAACACATAAAAATCATTTGTGTTTCAGCACACCAAGAATGAACAATCTGAAAAGGAAATTAAGAAAGCAATTCCATTTACAATAGCATCCTGAACAATAAAATATCTAAAGACAAACTTAACTGAGGAGGTGAATGGCTTATATACTGAAAACAATAGGACATTGCTGAAAGAAATTAAAGAAGACCTAAATATATGGAAAAACATCTTATGTTCATTGATTGGAAGAATTGATATTGTTAAGATGTCAGTACTACTCAAAGATATGTATAGATTCAGTGCATTCCCAATCAAAATTTCAATGGTCGTGTTTGAAGAAATGGAAAAGCAAAACTTAAATTCACATGGAATTACAGGGGGCTCCAAATCATCAAAACAATCTTGAAATGAACGAACTCACATTTTTAAATTTCACAGTCTACTCTAAAGCTATAGTAATAAAAAACTATGTGGTACTGGCATAAGGATAAACACATAGACCAATGGAATAGAATAGAGAACTCAGAAATAAACCCTCACATATGTGGTCAACTAATTTTCAACAAGGGTCCCAAGACAATCCATAGGCACGGACAGCCTTTTCAACAAATCTGCTGGGAAAACTGGATATCCACAAGCAAAAGAATGAAGTTGGGCCTTTACCTTATATTACATACAAAAATTAACTCAGAATGAAGCAAAGACCTAAACGGAAGGGCCAAAACTAAAAAACTATTAGAAAAAAATATGGGTGTAAATCATGACCTTGGATTCGACAATGGATTCTTAGATATGGCACCAAAAGCATGAGCAACAGCCACAAACAGATAAATCAAATGTCCATTGAAATTTAAAACACCAAGGGCACCTCAGTAGCTCAGTTGGTTAAGTGTCCAACTTTGGCTCAGGTCACAATCTCACAGTCAATGAGTTCGAGCTCCGTGTCAGGCTCTGTGTTGACAGCTCGGAGCCTGGAACCTGCCTCGGAGTCTGTGTCTCCCTCTGTCTCTGCCCCTCCTCTTGCTCACTCTCTGTCTCAGTCTCGGTCTCTCTCAAAAATAAATAAAGATCAAAAAAATTAAAAAGAAATTAAAAACGCCAAAGGACATTATCAAAAAACTGAAAAAACAACCTACATATGGGATAAAATTTTTGCAAATGATACACCTGATAGCAGTCTAGTATCCCGATTATGTAAAAAATTCTCACACAATAAAAGGTAAGCAACCCAACTTAAAAATGGACAAAATAGACATTTTTCCGAGGAAGATAAATATGCGGCCAACAAACACATGAAAAGATGCTCAATTTTAATTAGTTAGAAAAATGCAAATTCAAAGCACAAGGAGGTGCCACTTCACACCCACTAGGGTGGCTATAATAATAATAAAAAGTATTGGTGAGAACTTGAAGAAATTGAAAGGTTTGTACATTGCTGGGGAGAATACAGAATGGTTGGGCCACTTACAGTTCGGTAGTTCCTCAAAAGATTAAACATAAAATTACCATATGGCCCTATAATTTCACCCTTGGGTCTATATGAAAAAACTGAAGCAGACCCTGCACCCAAGGAGATGCACACGATGACATTGTCTTCTTCGCGTGACTCTTACAGCCGTCTCTCTCCCAGGCGCAATGGCAACTCTTGAGGAAAAACTGATTGCACCAGTTGCAGAAGAGGAAACTGTCCCAAACAATAAGACCACTGTAGGGGTACCTGGGTGGCTTAATCAATTAAGCATCTGACTTCGTTTCAGGCCATGTTTTTGTGGCTCGTGAGTTTGAGCCCCGCGTCGGGCTCTATGCTGACAGCTCGGAGCCTGGCGCCTGTTTCCAATTCTGTGTCTGCCTCTCTCTCTGCCCCTCCCCAGTTCGTGCCATGTCTGTCTCTCTCCCAAAAATAAATAAACATTAAAAAAAAGTTTTTTTAATTAAAAAAAAAAAAAAAAAAAACCACTGCAGTGTCCTGTCCAACAGGACAAGTCGATATGGCATGTGCCATCAGTGTTCTAGGAAAGTCTCTGGTTGATGAACTTGCCCTTGTGGATGTTTTGGAAGATAAACTCAAAGGAGAAATGATGCATCTGCAACATGGGAGCTTATGTTTTCAGACACCTAACATTATGGCAGATAAAGATTACTCTGTGATTTCCAATGCTAAGACTGTGGTGGTAACTGCAGGAGTCCTCCAGCAGGAGGGAGAGAGCCGTCTCAATCTGGTGCAGAGGAATATTAATGTCTTCAAATGTATTATTTCTCAGCTAGTCAAGTACAGTCCCGACTCCACCATAATTGAGGTTTCCAGCCCAGTGGATATTCTCACATATGTTACCAGGGAATTAAGTGGACCACCCAAGCACCATGTGATTGGAAGTGGGTGTAATAGTCTGAATTCTGCTAGATTTTGTTGTCATGTGGCTGAAAAAGTTGGCATCCATCCCAGAAGTTGCCGTGGATGGATTTGGGGAGAACATGGCAACTCAAGTGTGTCTGGGTGGAGTGGAGTGCATGTGGAGGGGTTTCTCTCCAGGAACTGAATCCAGACTTGGGAGGAGGCAGTAGCAGTGAAACTTGGAAGAAAGGTTGAAAGTACCTATGACATCATCAAGCTAAAAGGATATACCAACAGGGCTACTGGATCAAGTGTGACTGATCTCACGGAATCCATGTTGAAAAATCTATCCAGGATTCATCCAATGTCACAATGGTGAAGGAAATGTATGGCACTGAGAACGAAGTCTTCCTGAGCCTTCCGTGTTTCCTGAATGCTCAGGGATTAACCAGCGTTACCAACTGGAAGCTGAAGGATGATTTAAGGGGCAGAGACCTTATGGGTCATCCAGAAAGACCTAAAATTGACCTGTGACTTCTGGCTTCTGGGCTGTAGAAATTTAAACCCTACAACGTGATTAACCGTGAGACCTTTAGTTTTCACCCATGTACATGGATCACGGTTTGCTTTTATCTTCCTAACTACGCACATCTGGGCTCACGGTCTCAAAGCCCATGCTTGCAACAGGAGCCCTTAAACAAATAAAACTAACTATCATAGTGTGCTGCTAGAAAAAAAAAAAGTTGCAAACAGATACTCAAGCAAGTACACATATTTGTAGCAGCACTATTCACAATGGCTAGAAGGTGTAAACAATACAAATGTCCACCAATGGATGAGTAGATAAACTGATATACATACATATAACGGAGTATTATTCCACTGCAGAAAGGAATAAGGGACTGATATATGGTACAATAAGAATGAGCCTCAAAGCATTATGCTAAGTGAAGGAAGCCAGACACAAACGGTCATACATTGTATGATTCCATTTATACGAAATATCCAGAATTGATACATGCATAGAGATTGGGGAGAGGGAGAGGAAGGAGGGGTAATGAGGAGAAATTCCTTAATGGGTAAGGAGTTTAACTTCCAAGTGATTGGAAATGTTTGGATAAAGGTGGTGGTTGTACAATACTGTGAATGTACTAAGTACCTGAATCATTCACTTTAAAATGGTTAATTCCGGGGTGCCTAGCGGGCTCAGTCAGTTAAGCATCTGACTCTTGACTTTGGATCAGGTCATGATCTCACAGTCTCATGAGTTCCAGCCTGTACTGGCTCTGTACTGGCAGTGTGGAGCCTGCTTGGAATCCTCTCTCTTTCCCTCTCTGGAGGGAAAGAATTCTGCCCCTCCCCTGCTGGTGCTGGCTCTGTCTCTTTCAAAATAAATAATAAACTTTTTTAAAAAAATGGTTAATTCTGTGTTATGTGAATTTCACCTCAGTAAATTCATTTAAAAAAGAAAAAGCAAGAGCTAAGAACTCTGGGATGGCTGGCCCATTACCACCTATGGTCCACATGTAACATGTAATAATTTATGTAATGATCACATCAAGACCCAGTGACATGTGGGACAATTTCCCTGATCGTGAAATGGTGATAAGCAAAAACAACATTTTGGAAAATCTACAAGAACTGAGATGATATGGTAAAAGATCTGTG
Source organism: Leopardus geoffroyi (assembly GCF_018350155.1). Classification (NCBI taxonomy): domain Eukaryota; kingdom Metazoa; phylum Chordata; class Mammalia; order Carnivora; family Felidae; genus Leopardus; species Leopardus geoffroyi. The sequence continues at coordinate 31,065,853 of NC_059336.1, forward strand.
GTTTCTATTTGTGGCAAAGTCACAGGTACTGTTAACCCTACTGTCTTTTGTTGCCTACATTCATGGTAAAAAATGCTAGATTTTGGCTGTAGATAAATGAAAAGAAATATATATATATATATATATATTTGTTTCTTTTCTTAGATCATGAACTCCCAGGATAGAAACCCTTGCTCCCGGGTGGTAAAAACAGAGGAAGGAGTAAAGGAGTTCACTTCAGAAGAAAGATAGCTGCTCTCATCAGCTCTAACCGATCTCTCAGATCAGTGGTCAGCAAACTACAGTCCGCAGGCCAAATCCAGCCTATATCACCTGGTTGGTTTTTTTGTTGTTGTTTTTCTTTTTAAAAAAATTTTTTTTAACCTTTATTTATTTTTGAGACAAAGAGAGACAGAGCATGAATGGGGGAGGGGCAGAGAGAGAGGGAGACACAGAATCGGAAGCAGGCTCCAGGCTCCGGGCCATCAGCCCAGAGCCCGACGCGGGGCTCGAACCCACGGACCGGGAGATCGTGACCTGAGCTGAAGTCGGACGCTTAACCGACTGAGCCACCCAGGCACCCCATATATCACCTGGTTTTGCAAAGAATCATGTAGTGGAGCACAGCCTTGCCCATTGGTTTACGTAATATCCGTGACTACTTTCATGCTGTAACAGTGCAGTTGAGCAGCTGAAATGGAATCCAAATGGCCCGCAAGCCCCACATATTTACTCTCTGATCCTTTCAAACAAACAAACAAACAAACAAACAAACCAAACGCTGCTCACCCCTGCTGTAGAGGAATGCCACCCAGTCCTCTGGGGACGCCACCCTCTGGGCTGGCCACCTGCTGTGGTTGGGCAAACTCTGTACTCCTGTGGGCACGAGCAAACAGTTTTGCTACCCAATATGCTTCCGGCTGAAAACAGCAAATGTTCGCTGAAACAAAACATTAAAATTAAAAGTTTGTCTTTCGTGGGCCCAGGCAAGACGGAGTAAGCTCATGCCAAAATGTCCCTGCCACAGAGTACAGCTATAAAACCCCGGGCAGCACTCATGGAAGGACTATTTGAAGACTAAAAAGTCAATTATAGCAGACAGATGGGGAAGATGAGCGTTTGAAATAACACCAAGCTGGCGGTGAGCTTGACATCCTGCCCCAGGACCCCTTGGCCAGAATGCAACGCAGCCCGAGACCCTGAGGTGGCCTTCGCTATCAACGGGGGGATTCAGAAGCCCTCTAGTTCTTGGGAGAGAAGTGGGAAATGTCTCCCAACCCTTAGAGAGTGGGGAGATCTCCCGTCCTTGTTTCTCTTCTCCATTCCCTCCCACCCAAGCATCCAACGCATCAGGGGCTGTGACAGGGGGCTAGGGGGTGGCTACCAAGGAATCTACTACTGTGAGAAAGGGTACCCCTCCTTTCCAGGCAAGAGCATTGTGGTCCCCAAAAGGTGGGGAAACCCCTACTGCCTTTATTCTTTTTCTGTTCTCCCACCACTCGGCCCCAGAAACAGGCCCAGTATCAGGAAGCGTGTAACGTAACAGAATACATGAAGCCCCATCTTTCTGGCGGAAGGGCTGAAAAGAGAATCCCCAGACAACCAGAAAGTATCAGGGAGGTCACAGGGAATGAGAGGTGGAGAAAAGTAATCCCCCCCCAATTGTTGTGAACTCTCGAGCTCACCTCCACGCTGCACACGTGTGCCTGTACTCCTAAACAGCATACCACAGACTTTGAGAGTTGAACTATAGGGCAGACCGCAGCCCAGATCCCAGACGGGGCACTGGACAGCATGTACAAGGGACAGATCTGAACAGCACCGCCAAGGCTTTGAAAACGGAATTGACATCGGACCCACAGACCATAGAAGCCAGGTCAGAAGGTGCAGTCTGAACCCAGCTGGATCAGTTACCTACTGGAACAAAAATATCAGCGTTCTCCACAGGATTTAAATACGTCTAGGATTACACCCGAAACTAATGTAACACGATGTGTCAAAACACTGGGTATAATAGAAGGGAGCTTCTCCAGTCTGATTGAAGGGCATTTATTCAAACAAAATTCACACAAGAGGACACAGGAAATTCGAATAATGAAACTCACAAATGATGGTGTTTTGAAAGTTTGTAGCATTTATACTTTTCATGGTTTTAAAGCTTAAAACTCCACCAAGACTTTTGGACCCCCCCTGTTCAAGCCTGACCATACCCCTCTCCTCCTTATCACTCGTCATTGCTCCCCAGGGCCCCCCCATCAATTGCCTTCAGGACAAAGTCCTGCCAAGGCCTGCCACCGCCCCTCGCCCCAGTTCTCTCTCAGCCACCACAGGTGCCCGCAGACTCTGAGCTGCATGTCGAATCTGGACCTCTGCCAGTGTCGTGTCCTCTTTAGCTCCAATGCAAGCACCCTGTTCACTCCACCCCCTTCTCTGCAAGGTTCAGCTGGGTGTCTCTTCCTTCAAATGGGCACCTTCCCTAGAAACCAATGCACCCTGCCCTCCCCTCCGTGCTCCCTCTGGATCCTGGGCTGGCCTCATCTTGGGCTAAACTCACAATGTCCCATGCCCAGTAATTTTCTTTTTGTGAGGCAGCTTCTCCCCCACTGTGAGATCTTGAGGGAAGGGATCAGTGGGTCAAAGTGAGCAAATGAGCAAGAACATGACCCAAAAATTCAAGAAGCAAACATCAAGGGTCTTACTAGCGACTTGGCTATTGATTATTTGTGTCTTTTTTTTAACGTTTTATTTATTTTTTTTTAATTTTTTTTTTCAACGTTTATTTATTTTTGGGACAGAGAGAGACAGAGCATGAACGGGGGAGGGGCAGAGAGAGAGGGAGACACAGAATCGGAAATAGGCTCCAGGCTCCGAGCCATCAGCCCAGAGCCCGACGCGGGGCTCGAACTCACGGACCGCGAGATCGTGACCTGGCTGAAGTCGGACGCTCAACCGACTGCGCCACCCAGGCGCCCCACGTTTTATTTATTTTTGAGAGCGTGCAGGCTGGGGAGGGGAGGAGAGAGGGGGGACAGAGGATGTGAAGCGGGCTCTGTGATGACAGCAGCGAGCTACATGTAGGGCTTGAACTCTGCAACCATGAGATCATGACCTGAGCTGCAGTCGGACATTCAACCAACTGAGCCACCCAGGTGCCCTGAGAATAGATGTTTTTAAGTGCCCTGGATCTTTGTTGATTGTGAAAAATACCCTGTGCATACCCGCACCACATCCCTGAGTCGCAGGTACACTTCTGGATGAGTAATTTACTGTGCAAGGAGGCACAGGTTAAAGCAGAAAGCCTGTAAAGTGTCTGCTCCGACCGGACCCAGAGAAGAGCAAAACTGACTTATCTCTTAGGGATATTGTCTTTCAGGATTCGGTTACCATGGCAAGCATGCCTTGGCCCACAAACCGTTCCCCTGAGAGGTCTTCCACAGGCCAATTGCTCCATAAAACTCTGCTGTTTAAATTTGGGCAAAAGGGTAGAAAGATTCCACAGAGTGAATTGCCAGAGAAAGAAAGAAACCCAAGACAGAGTTTTCCAGGAGACCAGATTTAAATCTTCTTGGAACACTACGTGACTTTTTCATTGCTCGAAGAATGTCTTTCTAAGTCAGGTGGGTGGCCACGGTCGCCCTGTGGGGGAGGATGTGTGGCATCTCATCAGAGGCCAGCTCCGGCGGGGCGACCGGATCGGGAAGTTAGAAAGCGTTTCTTCGCCTGCCCAACAGCGGCCAGACTCGCAGTTTTGGTTCAGATGTGTCCTAGAATGTTAGCCAACCATGGAATTTTCTGGAGCTGTCGAAATGTCCTTTCGAAGCATCTGCTCTATCTAGTCCTGTGTCAGCTGATGACAGCAGCCTTATCACCGCCACCCCTTACATGCTCTCCTGTGCCAGTCTTCCCCCTGAGCACTTTGCATACGTTTGCTAATACTATAATAGCCCTTTGAGATAAGTATTATCATTTGAATAATTCAAATAATTGTTATCAAATAAGTATTATCGTTCAAATAATTTTCGACTGTTTGGATATACCCCTTTGTTTTAATGCGTTCGTCAGCGGATGAACATTTGTGTTGTTTCCGCTTTTTGGCTATTATGAATAATCCTGCTGTGAAGAGTCATGCACATGCTTTAGTGTGGACATATGTTTTCATTTCTCGGAAGCATGTATCTAGGGACGGAATTGCTGGGCCATACGGCAACTTCCTGTCTAATAGTTTGAGGAACTTTCAAACTCTTTTCCAAAGTGGCTGCACCATTTTATAATCTCAGTGGCAATGTATGAGGGTTCCAGATTTTCCACATCGTCCCCAACACGTTTTACTGTCTATTTCTATTGATAATGGCTGTCCTCGCGGATACCTAGTGGTAGCTCACTATACATCCAATTTGCATGTTCTTAATGACTAATGATGTTAAGTGTCATTCCCTGTGTTTATTTGTCATTTGTATGTTTTTCTTGGGAAAAAAAATTTCTATTCGAATCCTTTGCCCGTGTTTATTCATCTTTTTATTGTTAAATTTGAGTTCTTATGATATTTTGGATACAAGTCCCTTATCATACATATAATGTGCAAATATTCTTTCCCATTCTATAGGCGAATCCACAAAGACAGAAAGTGGACTAGTGATTTCCAGGGGGTAGGACAGAATGAGGAGAGATTGCTAATGAATCCAGGGTTTCTTTCTTTCTTTCTTTCTTTCTTTTCCTCTTAATACAATTTCTTGTCAAGTTAGCTAACATGCAGTGTATACAGTGTGCTCTTGGCTTTGGGAGTGGATTCCCAGGATTCATCACTTCCATACAACACCCAGCGCTCATCCCAATAAGTGCCCTTCTCAATGCCCATCACCCATTTTCCCCTTCCCTCACCTCCCCATCAATCCTCAGTTTGTACTCTGTATTCAAGTCTCTTATGGTTTGCCTCCCTCTTTGTTTGAAACTATTTTTTCCCCTTCCCTTCCCCCATGGTTTCTTTCTTTGGCATTGAAAATATGCTAGTGGGGAAGTTGTACAAGTCTGTGAATATACTAAAAAACATTGAATAGGGCATCTAAAATGATGCATTTTGTGGTATGTGACTCATATGTTAATAAAGCTATTACTTTTTAAAATATGACTTTTTCTGAGAGAGAGAGAGAGAGAGAGAGAGCGCCTGTGGGTGAGTGAGGGGCAGAGAGAGGAAGAGAGAGTACAAAGCCCAAAGCAGGGCTTAAGCTCACCCAATGCGGGGCTCACCCAATGAAGAGCTCGAACTCACAAGAGAGAGTTCATGACCTGAGAGTGAGACCATGACCCGAGCCAGGGTCAGATGCTTAACTGACTGTGCCATCCAGGTGTCCCAAAGCTGATATTAAAAAAAAAAAATTATAATAATAATGATAAGCAAAGACTTGCAGAATAATCCACAATGTGAACGAAAGGCAAGAAACTCAGGAAGGAGAAGAACTAGCTTGGTCAATAGCTCCTCTGTTTTAGCTGCCTTTCCTTCTCCATCTCAGTTCCCCACCCCTCTGTTAGTGCTTCCTGAGGTCACCTCCCAAACAAACTCCTTGCACCCAAATTCTTATCTTAGCCTCTGATGCTGGGGGAACCCAAACCAAGACAGGTATTAAGTATAAATGTCAAAGCCTTCTCTGAAAAACCTTGCAGTTGAGGGGCGCCTGGGTGGCTCAGTTGGTTAAGCATCCGACTTCGGCTCAGGTCATGATCTCGCAGTTTGTGGGTTCGAGACCCACATCGGGCTCTGTGACAGTTCAGAGCCTGAAGCCTGCTTTGGATTCTGTGTCTCCTTCTATCTCTGCTCCTCCCCCACTCACACTCTGTCTCTCTCTGTGTCTCAAAAATAAATAAATGTAAAAAAGTAAGTAAATAAAATTTAAAAAAATCTTGCCTTTGAATTGGGAAGATACTTACAAACTTACATGCTATTAGAACTGTAAATGAGCTGCATGTTGAAAGTTTTAATCTATGCTCACCCTGTCTTTAGCCACAGCCAATAAATCAGTGTAGACTGGTATATCACAGGCATTTAACCTTTCTTGGCATTTATTCACAACAGCTCATTATTATCCAAAAGCCCATGAAAGTTGCCAAGTCAGCTGCTACCTAATTTCCTCTCCATCATACAAAGAAATTTCTAGTTGAGAGGTGAGCCAACTGGCAACTCACCTTCCCTGCCCACCATGTTACATGGCATCCTTTTTCTCCCCACCGTCCAGGCGACAACAGGGCATCCTCAAGGACTGCTGAAGTGACTTCTCATTAGAGCTGTGAATTTCTCCTAAGAGTCATTCAGAAAGATGGATTCCGAATAACTTTTCCTGGTTTCTCCCTCTTTTATCATGTCACTTTCCATCCTCTGAAGACTTCAGCAATTTGAAGCTTAATCAGTTTGTATCAATAGTTGGCTTCATGCCAAATGTTTTGGTCTTGTAGCTGCTTAATGAATCTCTCTCCTGTTGAACTTGAAAGAGGCAGATATCCAGCTTTAATTTTTTATTGGCCTTCACTTTCTTCCTTCTTCAGAGAAATTAATGTCATCTGGGGAAAATAAACCTGAAATTACTTAGAAACGGGCTCATGTAATTTCTTATACAAGCAATTTTGACTCTGGCACTCCAGGAACTTTGAACTTTTGTGTGCGTGCGGCTTGTTTGGAGGTAAGCTACCCAAACTGATTCTAAGCGAAAGGGGGGCGTATTGCAGGAATGCTTCGTACTTCAAACAAGTGAAGGGAGAGCTGAACAAACCAGCCTCTGGAAGGATGCAACCAGTGCAGCTCTACGGATTCCATAGAAAGTCACAGACTTCTTCATTACAGCATTGCCTTCACATAACTTAGAATCAACCGCTTTCCGTCCCTGCATATTCCCATTCAGAGCTATGTTCCGAAGGGGCACAACTGGATTGGCCTACCTTGGGCATGTGCTTACTCCTGTAGTCAGTAGACAGGGTGTCCTCCGATGAACTGTTCTACCAGAACAGAATATTTGGGGGCAAATTCTCCCAGAGAGATACGGGGTACGTGGAAGCAGTATGTAGATGTCTGCTACATTGTTTCTCCTGGCTATCCATTTGCCTATATTCTCACCCACAGAATTTCACTAATAACCTCATCCAGCATTACACAGCCATACCACATGTCTCAAACGAAGTGAACACAAATTCTTGTCTCGGGGTTTGCCCCTAAGTCACGGGGTATTTTCCATTCACCCTCTAGATCTGTCACAGACCCCCCTCAAAAATTGGTAGCCTACAGACTAAAAGGCCAATTGAGCCATGACCAATAGACCTTTGTTTCTGCAGCTGTTCACTAAGCCCTAGCTATTATTTGTGAGTTCTTTCCTCCCCTGTGAATTCGATGTTAGCTTTGCCTTTATTTAGCTCCTCAGTCGGTAGGATTCCTTCCAGGTGGTGACCAAATTTTCATTCCTGAAAGGCCCTAGTCCCTTGAGTTCCTTCTGTTGCCTTTTCTACATTTTTAACAGACCATTCCACCATTTTATGAGGTCAGTTGTTTCCGGGTTATGAGGGGCATGATAGGACCAGTGTATCCTCTGAACTCATTGCCTTTGATTTCACACTCAGAAGTGAGTCTCTAGTTACAGGAAGTGATGTATGGGATAGACACTGTAATGGTGGATAAGGCCTTCCATAAGTCCACGTGTGATGGGTCAAGCAGGGACAGAAAATCTAGCCCCGGAAGTGTCTAGTTTGGTAAGGAAAATTCACTGGAGTTCATATGGTGGAAAGGATCCAGTGAAACTGGCTAGCTACCAAGTATTTGGTATGGCCACATAGGAGGGTCTTAAAGATGATTATTTTGCTGCCATTTTAGGCTCTGAACAGTGGTGGTGAAGGAAAGTTTCTTTTACCATCGCATCTTTGGTCCTGAACCACGTGAACAATACCCCAGGTGGTTAGGGAAGGTGGATGACTGACATCCGGATGAGCCCATCCATGTTTGGTTATTAAAATGCTCTGCCGAAGTGAGGGATTTGTGATGAAATTTAAATGGAGTAGAAATATTCTGACATTTTAGACCCACATATATTTCCCAAACCTCTTTATCACTCATATTTCATTCTCCTTGTCGCTAACCTCCAGCCAAAACGTTAACCACTGTTCATTTTTCAGTGTAGAGCCTTATGTCAGTCCATCTCTCCTTCTAGGGAAAGTGGGAAATATATATAATCATCAAAGTTCTACCCACAGAAGAATTTCCTGTTCTTTATTATCCTTGAAGGCTACAAGGCTCTAATACCATAGTAACCCATGATATATTGTGCACAGTTACCTGTAAATAAGGTAATTTCTTCCTTCTTAGTTAACTAGTCATAAGGTACTTCCCCCATATCTGGGTGCATATTGAAGAGTGGCAAAAAAAAAAAAAAAGGAATGCAGAGAGGGATTCTGAGTCACCACCTTCTGAAACCAACCTGCCCCTTCAGGACCTACCCACTGAGGCCTGGTCTTACACCTACCCTTTCCCACTGATGCTGACTCCTGAAAATGTCTTACTTCATGGCAAATTAGAGAACACAGCACCCAGACATGATTGGCTGTTCAGAACTCATGATCACCTGGTCTCCCAAGATCAGATGTTCAGTATCAAGTGTAGCCTAATATCAAGCCTGAAACTGTTACTTAAAGGATAACTGTCACTTATTGGAAGTCTAATTGCCTTGCTCCAAAAATCCTTGGGTCGCTCTGTAGTTTTCATATTGGACTTGTCAAATGTCCTACAGAACTTCCCAAACTGACACAAAAATTTTGAGGACCATGGGATCCACCAATGGTGGATAATATAAGCCTGGTGGATCCAGCCTATTTATCTGGAGCCCCTGAAGTTACATCCTTATGTGTCTTGAGTACCATCCAAAGCTGGCCTCCATGTTCATGAAAGAAATTCTACTTGCTTGCTCTTTCTCTCTCTCTCTCTTTATAACATCTTTGTCATATTTAGTATGAAGACTAGTGTGTCCTCAAAGTGTTCCCTTCTGTTCATTTCTTTGGAAGAGTTTATGTAACCATGATATTATTTCTTTCTTGAGAATTTGGAGGAATCTGGAACAATGAGATCAACAAAATAAATAAGGTAGCATTGCGTTATAACCTAGAGTGTAAACTAAACATCCACAGCTCCATACTGATATAAATAAATGATTGAACAAATAAATGGGAGAGAACAACTGAAATAATTTATGCAGATACTCCCCTTTCAAGGAAATGGAACGTAACTCCTTACCTCTTAAAACTCTTCAAGTCACATAGTGACTTTCTTCCAAAGAATGCAGTACAAAAATCAGGAAAGAAGAGTAACTTTACAGTGGAAAGGCCTGCTTTAGGTTTATTCTCTAGAGGAAACACTACCTCAGTCATATGATTAAGCTTAACATCTTCAGTGATGTTGTGTCCATAGCATGATATGCTGTGATGAGAATTGTACCTTACTTCTGTGGTCTTTGTCCCCAAAGCCCGTATCCCCATATAATCATGAGACAACTTGAAACAAATTCCAACTGAGGGATGGTCTACAAAATACTTGACAAGGACTCCTGAAAACTGTCAAGGAAAATCTAAGAAATTGTCGCAGTCTAGAGAATCCTACTGCGACATCCTGGGTGGGATTCTGGGACAAAAACAAGCAAACAAACACTAAGGAAATAAGAATAAAATGGACTTTACTTAATAATATACTGTACTCTCTTTGCAACTTTTCTATAAATCTAAAACTAGTTTAAAATGAAAAGTTTATTTTATTATTTTTTTAACTTTTTTTTAACATTTATTCATTTTTGAGACAGAGAGAGACAGAGCATGAACGGGGGAAGGTCAGAGAGAGAGGGAGACACAGAATCTGAAACAGGCTCCAGGCTCTGAGCTGTCAGCACAGAGCCTGATGCGGGGCTCGAACTCACAGACTGCGAGATCATGACCTGAGCCGAAGTCAGACGCCCAACCGACTGGGCCACCCAGGCGCCCCGAAAAGTTTATTTTAAAAACGACTACAGTAGGTGGCAATTAAGCCATAAATGTTATAAGCATTGTTTTATTTGGGGGGGGGGGCTTGAAATTTATTTTATTTTATTTTTAATTAAATATAATTTATTGTCAATATGCATAGCTCATGTAAAATACATACATAAATTAGTATATTGCTACCAATATTTGAGTAAACCCCTTATCATTTGGTAATTACATAGATGAGAATTTCTTTTAGTTAAAAGCACCTGCGTGGTTAAGACAAGACGGTTGAGATCATAAGGCTTTGAATGGTACTAGAATGTAGTAATGGTACTCTTAATGGCAGATGTTTCAGCAAGAAATAAGAAAATTAACATGAATAGGTTACTTAAAGTTAAAGGAGCATTTCAACCTCACATGGCATTAGGGAAGTGCAAATTGAAACAGCGGTGAGATACCACCACACGCCTATCAGAGGGGCCAAAATCCAAATCACTGACAACACCAAATGCTGGTGAGGATGTGGAGAGACCAAAACTGTCACTCGCTGCTGGTGGGAACGCAAAGTGATACAGCTACCGCGGAAAGCAGCAGTTTGGCAGTTTCTTACACAGCTAAATATACTCTTACCATACGATCCAGCAATCGCTTTCTTTGGTATTAACGCAAACGAGTTAAAAGTTAACGTCCACACAAAAACCTGCACACTGATGTTTATGGCAGCTTTATCTATAATTGCCAAAACTTGGAAGCACCAAGATGTCCTTCAGTAGGTAAATGGGTCGGTAAACTGTGGTGCACCCAGACAATGGAATAGTATGCAGCACTAAAAAGTAGTGAGCGATCAAGCCACAAAAGACATGAAGGAACCTTAAATAATATGACTGAGTGAAAGAAGCCAGTCTGAGAAGGCTAAATACTGGATGATTCCAACTATATGACATCCTGGAAAGGACAAAACTATGAAATCAACAGAAAAGATCGGTGGTTCCCATGGCTTAGTAGGGAGAGAGGGATGAAGAGGTAAAGCGCAGAGGATTTTTAGGACAGGGGAACTACTTTGTATGATACTATAATGGTGAATACATGTCATTACATATTTGTCAAAACCTATAGAATGTACAAGAGCGAACCCTAATGTAAACAATGCATCTTGGTTGATAACGATGTGTCAATGAAGGTTCATGGATTAGAATAAATGTTCCACCCTGGTGTGGGTTGTTTAAAATAGGAGAGGCTAGGGGTGCCTGGGTGGCTCAGGCGGTTGAGCGTCCGACTTCGGCTCAGGTCATGATCTCAATTTGTGGGTTTGAACCCCATGACAGGCTCTGTGCTGACAGCTCAGAGCCTGGAGCCTGCTTCAGATTCTATGTCTCCCTTTCTCTCTCTGCCCCTCCCCTGCTCACATTCTGTCTATCTCTGTCTCTCAAGAATGAATAAATGTTTTTTAAAAAGTTTTTTGGGGCGCCTGGGTGGCGCAGTCGGTTAAGCGTCCGACTTCAGCCAGGTCACGATCTCGCGGTCCGTGAGTTCGAGCCCCGCGTCGGGCTCTGGGCTGATGGCTCAGAGCCTGGAGCCTGTTTCCAATTCTGTGTCTCCCTCTCTCTCTGCCCTTCCCCCGTTCATGCTGTGTCTCTCTCTGTCCCAAAAATAAATAAACGTTGAAAAAAAAATTTAAAAAAAAAAAGTTTTTTAATAATAAAAATAAAATAAAATAAAATAAAATAAAATAAAATAATAAGAGCTGTATATGCATTGAGGTAGGAGGTATATGGTAAGTCTGTACTGTCCAGTCCATTTTGATGTGAATCTAAAACTGCTTTAAAAAATAAAGTCTATTAAAAAATTAAACGAGCACTTAAAACGAGATGAATAATTCTAAATATATCTAAACAAATAATCTCCTTTTTACTTAAAAATTAATTTATGGGCTTAGTGGAGATATTTCCTTACACATGGATATTGAGACTGTATTTTACTAATCCAATGAAGAGTGAAAAATTCATCTAAATCTGTGTAAATTTTTAAAATTTAATTAAATGACTGTCCTTAGGTCTCTGTTATAACAAAATAAGAAGTTAATAATGTAGTATTTTCACTAATTCTGAATTCACAATACAGTTTTGCCTTAATGCTTTCTTTTCGTTGATATAACTAACTCAAATAATGGTAATGGAAAATTAAGTAAAAGTCATCTCAAAGTATAATTCTGGAGCTCTGTCTAAAACTTTTTTAAAGTTAAAAAAAACAAATTGGAAGAATTCGAGAGTGAAGTCTTCTGCACCTGGTTTTTGTTTTTTTGTTTTTGTTTTTGTTTGTTTGTTTGTTTTACGGGAAGATGTTTTAGTTACACATTCAATTTCTTTAATTTGATGTGGGATACCGAGACTTTTACTTCTTCTTGTGTTCATAAATTGTGTCTTTTCACAATTTGTCCCTTTTCATCAAGTTTCAAACTTAGTAGCATACATTTGTTTATGATATCCTCTGACTATCTTTTTGATGCGTTGTACCAACGTACCTGGGATTTGTTTTAACGGAGTATGATAAAGCAAGCAGACCTGAAAATAACTACGCTGAAGAAAGAAGATTTAGTCACTCCCTAGAAGCAGAAGGCATAGCACACCATGAAGGGCTATATGAGGAAGCATCAAGGTCAAGGAAGCAGAGGGAGGGAGTGGAAGATACAGATAAGAGCCTCTGTTGTGGTTTTCACAGGAAGGAATGGGTGAAGCAGGTGTGGGCTTGACCAGTTTGACTGATTTCCGTGAGCTCCAGGGTGGAGGGGCTGCCCCCAGTTGTCTGATGCCCGGCCCTGGGGTGACTAAGGCAGCGGGATAATGATGTGACATGTGAGAGCTCAGTAAGAAGGTGTTGAGGGGTATGGGCATCGGACTGATTTGCATATGCAAGGTGAATTTGCGGGACAATCCTTTACCATCTCTAGGAATTGGCTGGCCCTGGGACGGGGTCAACAAGGCCTCAGATGTGAAAATATCAGAAAATAAAATGGCGTGATTAATACATGATGTCTGCTACTGTAGTGATAACGTTTTTTTTTTTTATATATATTCCTAATATTGGTATTCATGCCATCTCTTTTTCTTTTCTTGATTATTCTTGCTAAGAAGTTATCAATTGTATTACTCTTCTCAAAGAACCAACTTTTATCTGTGCACTAAGACATCCCTAACTTTCTATAGCATAAAGTAATGGTTGAGTTCAAATTCTAGCCCCATGAGGAATATGATCATTTCTACTGGAATACCACTGTGTGAAGGGCATTGCTGTGGTTACCATAGAGGCCTTGCAAACATAACAGTCTCGTCCTCCTTTCCTTTCAGACAAACAGAACTTCAGGAAATCCATGCCTAGAACAGTATATTCAAAGCGTAGTTCTTGGAGTACCTGCATCAAAATCATCTAGGGAGCCTATTAAAAATCCCAATTCGGGGCGCCTGGGTGGCGCAGTCGGTTGAGCGTCCGACTTCAGCCAGGTCACGATCTCGCGGTCCGTGAGTTCGAGCCCCGCGTTGGGCTCTGGGCTGATGGCTCAGAGCCTGGAGCCTGTTTCCGATTCTGTGTCTCCCTCTCTCTCTGCCCCTCCCCCGTTCATGCTCTGTCTCTCTCTGTCCCAAAAATAAATAAACGTTGAAAAAAAAAATAAAAAAATAAAAAAAATAAATAAATAAAAATCCCAATTCTAGGTCCTCACCCCAGGCCTACCAAATCAAATGTACAACCAATAATATGCATTTTGAATTTTTTTTTTCAACGTTTATTTATTTTTGGGACAGAGAGAGACAGAGCATGAATGGGGGAGGGGCAGAGAGAGAGGGAGACACAGAATCGGAAACAGGCTCCAGGCTCTGAGCCATCAGCCCAGAGCCTGACGCGGGGCTCGAACTCACGGACCGCGAGATCGTGACCTGGCTGAAGTCGGACGCTTAACCGACTGCGCCACCCAGGCGCCCCCAATAATATGCATTTTGAAAAATCCCTTGATGAATCTTTTGTGCAATAAAAGTTTTAAGGGCACTTGGGTAGACTCAGTCATTAAGCATCTGACTTCTGCTCAGGCCATGATCTGAGTTCTTGAGTTTGAGTCCCATATCGGGTGAGCACAAGCCCCGCTTTGGATGAGCCCCACTTCTCTCTTGTTCTCTCTCTCTCTCTCTCTCTCTCTGCCCCTTGCTCACTTGTGACCTCTCTCTCAAATAAATAAATAAAGTTTAAAAATGTTTTAGGGCCGCCTGGGTGGCTCGGTCCGTTGAGTGTCCAACTTTGGCTCTGGCCATGATCTCACAGCTCATGAGTTCAAGCCCTGCATTGGGTTCTGTACTGACAGCTTGGAGCCTGGAGCCTGCTTTAGATTCTGTGTCTCACCCTCTCTCCCTGCCCCTCCCCTGGTTGCGCTCTCACTCTCTCTCTGTCTCTCTTTCAAAAATAAAAATTTTTTTAAAATTTTAGAAACACTAAAAACATCAGAATAACGGGTCTCACAGAAAAGACATAGACGCCACTGTTTGAGTTGGCCTCATCTAAATGGGAAGTATACGACATGACCACACACAAAAATAATAATAAACCAGTGTGTGCAGAAACCCAGTTGTCAGGAACTATATCATGATTCTTCTGAATCTGTTGCCAGTCCTCTGACTTGGGCTACCTTGCCGGCTTCCACACCTCTGAAGTGTTTCTTAGGAGTATTATTTGTCAAGTTCAAGTGACTGAAGCTTTAAAAACTGTGCCCTGCAATCAGGAAGTTGAGATTGCTGGGTCTCCTTCACGTTCCCCAATCAAGAATCTCATTTCAATCCCTGGAAGCAGCTGATGATGAAGGAGCCTAACTAGACCTGAGTTGTAGTGGCTTCCATTAATTACTTAAATGGAGAGTGAGATTTCACTTGGACAAGGGCTGGCACCAAATTCTGCTGCAGCCTTTTGCAGCTGACCCATAAATCAGAGGCTAAGTCCGATAAGAATTTTAAAATTGGATGGAGTCATGCATGATTCTATCCAACAGCAATTTTTATGAAATCCCATCCCTACTTGGTAATTACTAGGCTATGACAATTAATTTCTTGCTTTGGATTAAAATCCATTCAGCGCTAGATGGATATTTTAGTCTGGCAAGATGAATTGTACTTCATTTTACCTGTGTAGGGCTATCAGCAAATGGGAAATTGTAAGCCGAACGAAAATGGTTTCTTAAAAATAGCTCCAGCACAATTAGTACCTAAACAGCCTTCAGATTTCTTTTTGAAGTAGGTTTTTACTGCCTCGTAGAGGGCTGGGGTTCGAAAATCCTTACAAAAGAACAGCTTCATCTGGCTTTCTATATTGAGAATGTATAATAGTTAATATAGACAAGCCCTGTTTTCAGAAAGCTTGAAATGCAGAAACCTAGATTTACAAACCTCATAAATAAGAGGGTAGTTACTCATTATAAAGCCCAAGCTGGCTTCCTACCCAGCTCCTTTTCCCCATAGATGCATTTACTAACCCACTTCCCCATTAACTTTTGGAATAATACATTGGGGAGGATCTTAAGGGTCCCCTTGTGTCGCCGCACTATCTCCTGCAACCCTCCTCATGCCTCAGTTCTAGGAATGACATCATAAAAATATTTATTGAGCACCAAGTAGTTACCAGGTGGCATTTTAAATGCTCTTAGGCATGAATTCATTAGATCTTCATAATAACTGTATGAAGCAGTCACCGTTATCATTTGTGTTTTACGTAGGGGAAAAGGAGGCACGAAGAGGCTTGTTAACTTTCCCAGGATCACTGTATTAGTTACCCCTGTGTAACCACCCACCCCACACCCAGTGGATTAGAACAATAACCATTTAGTTGGCTCATGATTCTGTGGATCAGCAACATAGGCGGGGTTCAGCTGCGTGGTTCTGGTCTTGGATGGGCTTTCTCCAACATCTGGACTCAGCCGCACGTCAGCCTTGACTCTTTCACACGCCTGGGGCTTCAAGTGGGATAAATGGGCTGACTCTGCTCCCCTGGGCTAGCTTTAGCCCATTCACGTGGCAGCCACATGGGACTCCAAGAGAAGATCTGGGGTTGGCCAGGCCTCTGGAGCTATGGGCTAGGGCTGGCACAACATCACAATTCTACACACAGCATGTCACAAGGCCAGCCCAGATTCAAGGGATAGAAAAATAGATTCCTCCTCTTGATGGGAATAGCTGCAAAGATACATTGCAAAGGGTGAGGCTATAGGGAGGCGTGGAGAATTGAGGCCATTTTTTTTTTTTTTTTTTTTTTTTTTTTTTTTTTTGGCCATCAATCTGTTTAGTTACATAGCTGATCAACAGGTTCAGTGAGCGTTCACACCTCGATCTTCTGACGGTACAGCCAGCACCCTGACCGCTTTGCCAAACTGCCTTCCTAACAGTGGCTTCTCGTTTTTCCGTAACTGGGCTTTACTTTTATTATTTGAATGGAGTCTCTACCTTAGTAACCTGTTACTCCAGTTCCTCCGGGGCCTGAGATCTGCCTGCCTTTGCCCTTCACTCCAATGCTTTTCTGCGTTTGAACCCTGCTGAAGTCCGTTACAATACCTACCCGAAGATGACTGTCTTCCTACCGATGGCTGTGTTCTGTGATGGCTTCACACTCCCCGCTCTGCTCAGGCTTCTTATCTCCACATATACCAAACTCCTTGCATACACTGCTCTATCATCTCCCCCCACCTCCACTATCCGGCCCAGAATCTCAGTGTACATGTTTCTTCTCCCCCAGGTCCAACCACGGCCGCCACTGAGCACCATCCATAGTCCGTCACTTTGGAAAAAGAACCATGAAGACATTCTTCTAAATGACTAGTACCAACTCTTATTTAAAAGATTATAAATCCTAAAACCTAGTATGCAAAGTTTCTGGAACACATCTGTTGCACCAAGTAGGGCCATTGTTATCTATGGATTCAACTCAATGTTTTTCTGTCCTAGGTAGAGCCAGATAGAGGACTGCAGAGTTATACAGGGCCATATCCAGCTGTAGAGGGTCATCTACCCAGTCTCTGGCCCTAATTTTTTTTTATTAAAATTTTTTTTTAAATTTGTTTTTATTTTTCGAGGGAGGGAGAGAGAAAGCACGCATAGAAGCAGGGGAGGGGCAGAGGGAGAGGAGAGAGAGAGAACCCCAAGCAGGCTCCACGCTCAGTGCAGAGCCCAACATGGGGCTCGATCTCACAACTGCAAGATTGTGACCTGAGCCGAAATCAGGAGTCAGATGCTCAACCAACTGAGCCACCCGGGTGCCCCTACCCAGTCTCTGACCCTAATCATTCCTCCCTTTACACCAACATTCTGTCTCTGAATTCTGTCCTGAACCATGTTAAGGCTAAAGATCACATGGCTGTAACTTCTGGACAAGGGACTTCACTATTTTCAACCTTGTGTGTCAGAACCAGATGTTTATCTGCATTTGGTGTATTTGCTGTTTTGCAGAGACACTTGTAGGTTTTGAAACTTTGAACAGTAAAATGTTAGAGACATTGAGTCTGAGCAGAGTCATGGTAGGTCAACCCACCTCAATTAGTAGGTGGCCTCTGACAAATTACTTCCCTGTTCAGTGCCTCAGCTTTCTCATGTGCCCACCAAGATCTTTGGATTAGATGATGGATCAAGTTTTATTTAGTTTATAATTCCCTAATTCTAAATATTTATTCAGCATTTACTATATACACTCAAGGATCAGAGTGAGCAGCAGAGGAGTTACTTGAGAACAGAACAGATGTTAGATTATCCCAGCAGGATCTGTAGAATGTTCATAAAGCCATTAGCCTCTAGGATGTCTGAGATGTAAGTGTCAAGGTGCAAAGTGCTGAGACTGGAAGATAAGAGCAGACCCAGCAGATATTCTCCCACTTCTTGTTTGTATCCTGATCAGTCATCTACGTCCCCTGAAAATGCCCAGCAGCATGGATACTATTGCAGGTGAAGTTTCTGAATACTTCCTTCCCATTGGTCAAATTCAGCTTCAGACAACAGCATTTTTTAAACCAAGGTATGTCTACAAGTCTTTCTAAGATGCAGATAGTTTTAAAGGAATCACTTGCTACCTCCTTATTTTCCATATGTGCTTTCCTAAAATTGACCTACCTAAAGGTTGGAGTGTCATGCCAGTTTTTTCATTTCAACCTTCTCTTTAAAAACTGACCTTTGGGGCGCCTGGGTGGCGCAGTCGGTTGAGCGTCCGACTTCAACCAGGTCACGATCTCGTGGTCTGTGAGTTCGAGCCCCGCGTCGGGCTCTGGGCTGATGGCTCAGAGCCTGGAGCCTGTTTCCG
Organism: Leopardus geoffroyi; assembly: GCF_018350155.1. Taxonomy (NCBI): domain Eukaryota; kingdom Metazoa; phylum Chordata; class Mammalia; order Carnivora; family Felidae; genus Leopardus; species Leopardus geoffroyi. Next base: position 31,084,117 of record NC_059336.1, read on the forward strand.
ATTCTGTGTCTCCCTCTCTCTCTGCACCTCCCCCGTTCATGCTCTGTCTCTCTCTGTCCCAAAAATAAATAAACGTTAAAAAAATTAAAAAAAAAAAAAAAAAAACAAAACAAAAAAAACAAAAAAAACTGACCTTTAACTACTTCTCAAAAGAGAATCGTAACATTTCATCCACATATGCTGCATTGGCACGAGAGCTAAACATTTCCGGGGCATCAATCAAAGGTACAATTCCAAATATTTGTATTGAGAAGCTTCCTTAATCCAAGACCTATTAAGAGTGATGCTTCTGAAACAATCAACAAAACTAAAAGGTGACCTATGGAATGAAAGAAGATATTTGCAAGTGACATATCCAATAAAGTGTTGATATCCAAAATATATAAAGAACTCAACATGCAAAACTCAATATATAAAACTCAACATGCAAAAAAAAAAAAAATCCAATTAAAAAATGGGCAGAAGACACGAACAGACATTTCTCCAAAGAAGACCTACAGATAGCCAACAGATAGACACATGAAAAGATTCACATCATCACTTATCATCAGGGAAATGCAAGTCAAAACTACAACGCGATATCACCTCACGCCTGTCAGAACGGTTAAAACCAACAACACAAGAAACCACAGGTGTTGGCAAGGATGTGGAGAAAAAGGAACGCTCTCGCACTGTTGGTGGGAATGCGAACTGGTGCAGCCATTGCGGAGAACGGTTCAGAGGTTCCTCAAAAAGTGAAAAATAGAACTATCTTATGATCCAGCAATCACACTACTGGGTATTTACTCAAAGATTACAAAAGCACTAATTCAAAGGGATACATGCACCCCTATGTTTATAGCAGCATTATTTACAATAGCCAAGCTATAGAAGCAGCCCAAGTGTCCAACAACAGATGAACAGATAAAGAAGACGTGGAATGTATACAATGGGATATTAGCTGTAACAGAGAATGAAATCTTGCCATTTGTAATGACATGGATGGAGTTGGAGAGTATAATGCTAAGTGAAATAAGTCAGTCAAAGAAAGACAAATACGATTTCGCTCGTATGTGAAATTTAAGAAGCAAAACAAACAAGCAAAGGGAAAAAGAGAGAGAGAGAGACAAACCAAGAAACATACTGTTAACTATAGAGAACAAACTGATGGTCACCAGAGGGGAGGGGTAAAATATAGGTGGTGGAGATTAAGGAGGGCTTTTGTGATGAGCACTGAGTAATGTACACAATTATAACGTATGCAATCGCTATATTATACACCTGGACCTAACATAACACAATGGAAACTAACTGGAATTAAAATAAAAACTTTAAGAAAAAAATGATACTTCTTGTCTTCTGTATACGTCTAGTAAGGGACGACTGTGGCATTAGAAACAGGTATCTGGCCTCTGCTGAGGTGCTGTCACATATTGTAGAGTGGGGACAAGTGTCATAATGATCTCATCACTTGTATTGTCTGACTCTTAATGAAGGATGTATCAGTCTTTATGGAAACTGCCATGAAAACAAAACAAAACAAAAAACGATCCGTGAGCGTTATTGACGATGGGGACATCTGATATGTCACCTAGGTGGTAACTTAGTAAGGCTCCGTGTTTTATCCCACCTTTCTTTCTGTCTCGGACCTAGAATTCAGAAGTTAAAGGGCTGTCATAGGAATGCATAATAGCACACTTATTTGAATTGAAAAATAAGTCAGAGTATTTCAGACAGAAACTAGATCTGACTTGGCTCATTAATTTGACCATGAGAACTGACTTTGCCAATTTGGATATACGGCAGGCATTTCCCATAAACTGAATGAGCTGAATCTCCAGCTCTACAATTTTGATAAAAGATATTTAAATCACATGGTTAAGATAAAGCTATCTTACCTTTAAAATGTATTGATAAAAATATATTGAAATTAAGAATATTTTTTATTCTCCTAAACCTTTCTGAATTATGAGGCTAAATAAATTTTTTAAAGTGAAAGACAAATGCTATAATTAATGGTCATTTATAGGTTTTCATAAAGCTTTCTTGGTGCGTTTCCCAGAAATTGAGAAAGTGGTTGAATCTGATGACTAGGCAACAATTCTCCTTTTCTCCCTTTTTGAAAATCAGGAGGTTTTCGCTTTCTGTTTTTAAAAAATTGAAGGAGGACCACTAGAATTTTTCAATGATCATTAAAATAATTTTAAGCACTATTTTGGGAAGGATTTCAAAGAACTGAGTTGTTATAACAAAACTCTTTACATTCCCATTGATTTGTTGATGTGAGTAAGGTTTTTCAATGGTTACATATATAAAAATGAAAAATGAGAATATAATTGATGTTGAAACTCTCATTCTAGTACAAAGTAATATTCATTCATGTGAACATAGCTTCATCTGTCTCATTGAGAGCAACGTTTCCATTAGTAGCTTGCTTTTATGTTCAATAATTACTTACTTAATATGTAACACCTTTATACGGTTTTGATTAATTATGTTACTCATAATTGTAATAGTAACAATTCATAAGGAAATTCCTAAACTTGAGGACCTCTATGGCCACAGAATATAAATAAATAAATAAAATTTCATTTTATAAACTTCTTTTTTGGCAGAGAAGTACATTAGGGCAAACAATAAAAGATGTTTGAGCATAAAACACTTCCTATTAAGATATGATTTATGGTAGATGTGAGACAGAAATACAAATTCAAGAAGACAATGTAAATATTGTAAAATTTCTGCTAAAGACGACTGTATACTTTTAAAAGTGGGCGATTGCAGGTAATAAATCACCACGATAGCTAGATTTCACTGGAAATGCTTAACAGGGTGATGTAATTGTTATATTTTGAAATCTTAATCTAGCATTTACAATATGCTAGAAATTATACCCTTTTTATTTTACTGATGCTATTTAAATTTGTAATTAAAAAAAAAAAACACACACACATTTGGATGTCAACTTAAAAATGTGCAACTGGGTCCTCATTGTCTTCAAGTCCAACCGGGTCAGATGGTCAAACCCAGATTCCCATGGCCTTGAAAACCTTTCGCCCGCGGCCATTTCTGGTACCCGCTACTGAATTGACCTGAGTTTGGGTGCACACAACAGCACTCATTCTAGCTGGTGTCACCAGAAAGGAATACGACGCGGGGAGTTAGGTGCGTCCGAACTTTGTTGGAAAAATCAAGGGAAAAGACTCTGGCCTGAGCATCCAGGAGTTGTTTCTGCAGAACCGTGCAGGCCTATCGCAGCAACTGATGGATCAGGAAACGCTCCCGCTGTCACCTGCTGAACGAGCACACCAGGAAAGCTATCATCCCTGCTGCAGAGCCTACAAAATGATGCCACAATCCCCACCAGAAGAAGAGACTCTCCACACTCTTCCTCTCTTCCCAAGCTCCAACTCAAAGTTTTGCACAAGTTTATCTGATCGGTGGAGCCTACCCCATACCTGGAACTCTAAACCCAGGATAGTGTAGAAATTATGGTTTCTGGCTTTCTAGGCTTTGTATGGTAGGAGGAGCTGTAACAGAAGCCAGGCAAGCAGCCATAACGTTCATCACAAGGTCTTTCTTATGCATGGGAGAAAAGGGGGATGGTTCCCTACACGACATTATTCAGAGGACACTCTGATGCTAAAGCATCTCTCAGTGACCTGTCGTGTAGCCTGTTATTAGAGCATCTAGTGGTGCTTTCCATGAGCTTTTTATTAACATGTAAGGATCCCTCCGAGATTGAAGCAGTTACACCATTATTAACACCAACACAGATGTCAGTTAGCAGTTGATTGACAGACAACAAGCAAGATGGGTGTTGGGAAGAGGGCAAGAGCCCCAGTAGGTGGCAGGATATCCAAGCAGGAGGCAAAAGACCACCAAAGGGAAACTGTACACCTCTACGAACACGTTCCAGCACACTCCTGCCTGCTTTTTAACCAGAGAGGCCAGTTGTGTTGAGCCAGGGGTGCACATAACAAAAACGCCTGGTAACAACCCCACTTAAAGTGTCTCCGTCTCCTGGCAAGCTCCAGCTCTCAACCTCTCTCCCAGAGAATAACTACAAGGCAGCACTCGGAATACAAATTTCTACTGATGCCTCCTTCTCCAAGGGCAAGAGGACTGTAGAGATTCGCATATTGATTGGGAGCATAGTAATGCAATGAAAAATTCGAAGACAAGCCAATTTCTCGGTGTTTGCAAGGACTGGCAAGTCCATCAAGGTTATCGATGAGGAAATTAAGCAGAATGCAGTGCAGCCTCCTCCAGCCTCAGCTCCCTTGTCAAAAACCTGGACCAGAAGCCCTTCTTACATTACAACAATGTGTCCTGGCAAAGAGGTACACTCCCAGTGGCTTTTGCTGGAAATCAGCATACTGATGGCATGCTAAGGGGTGCTCTGGGGACAGAGAATGAAGAAGTCTGGGTTCTAGTTCTGCTCTGACTCTCAATTACTGAGTGACCTAGAACAAGTCATTTGTCCACTGTGCTCTCCATTTCCTCACTGATAGGGCACGGAAAACATTGATCTTGTCTGCCTCCTAGAGAAAACGGTCTTCATTCAAGTATGCAGGATGTTCCAGACATTTTTGAGCACCCCCCCTCCGTCGCTGAAATTCTATGCAAACTTATATATTTAGGAGCATATGCTTAGGTTATTTATTCACATAATCCCAAATTGGATAATCATATTCAAGAGGAAAAGGAACCCATGGATTAAATTTAAAAAATTAATAGCCAATAGCCAAGAAGTTAATCAGTAAGAACTGCCCCACACACTCAGGGTAAAAACAAGAACATCATATTTGATTTTCCAAACTTTAGCCTAAACCCCACCTGCCTTATTAGCACAACATCCGTCATCTCCCTCCTGGGTCTTTCTGCCCCTGCCTCCCCCACCCCCACTTCAGTTTGTGTCCCAAATTTGTAATTCTTGCTTGCTTATTTTTTTTTTCATTTATACATGCATCCACCTCTCAGGACACTAAGTGATTTCAAGAATCAAGGCAGGCTTCCCCACTTCATGGATCCCTCATATCTCCAAGGACCCACACCGCTAGTCAGGAACATTTCCTTGCAAATTTTAAAGTCTATTTTCCTTTCCTCTCCTTGGACATTGCAACTGATCACCCAGCTCTCTAAGGGAAACTCACCTCGGATACTACAGAATTCTAAGCTGGTCTTTGGAGGTGACTCTCAGTGATCCAATGGCAATTTTCCTTTGCAGTGTGATCTGATGTGATTGAGTATTCTTCCCCATTCTGGGCCATACCACAGTATGACTCCTTTATTTGTAATGAAATGGAAATTTAGGACACTGAGAAACAGAATAATAATAATTAAAAAAAAAAAAAACCTCACCTGTCTTTTATTCTCAGCCACATGCAACATTCAAGCAAACTTTAGATGCTGTCCATAATTCTTTCAGCCCTGTCTACATGAAGACGACCTAGTCACAGAGCTTGCATTTCTCATTTAGTAATATGGGTGGGCAATGACAGCAGAATTGCCCATAACCTTTAACCAAATCTCTGGGCTATGATTCTAGCAAATGCAACATATGTTTTGACCTTTTTGTGTCACCATTTCTAGGGTAGTGCTTTCAGGCCCATGGTAGATTTTGCTCAACACCTACTCCTTTACCAATTCCCCATATTTCTATTTAGACTAAATCCCATTAAAACAGCCATTTGAGGGCACCTGGGTGGCTCAGTCAATCATCCGACTTTGGTTCAGGTCATGATCTCACGGTTTGTGGGTTCAAGCCCTGCATCGAGCTCTGTGCTGACAGCTTCAGATCCTCTGTTTCCCTCTCTCTCCGCCCCTCCCTTGCTCGCATGCGCTCTCTCTCTCTCTCTCTCTCTCTCTCTCTTTCAAAAATAAATAAACATTTATTTTAAAAAACAGTCATTTGATTTATTTGGGACACATAGACAAGTCTCTGCCTCAATAAATTTTGGGTCCGTACCTCTCAACTAAAGACCCAGAAGTGTTCTTAAATAAAAGATATGCTCTTAAATATATTCACATATATATTCACATATATATATATATATATATATATATATATATATATATATACACATCTGCAAATTTACAGATGTGAGTAAGCTTGGTTAACTTCTAAGAGCCAAGGCCATAATTACCCAATAACATCCTCCCCCTAACAATAAGAAAAATTAATACATGGAAAGTTCTAAGAAGTTTAGGACCCATGTGAAGATTCTTCCCAGAACCCTCCCTGAATGCCCTTCTAAGAAATAATTCTAATTCACCTAGGTTTGGGCCTTTTCAATGATTTTAAGACTTAATGTCACATCTCTTGTTAAAGATTATAAGTATATAATACACATAAAGATTTTATATATGAGTGTGTATTTGTGTTTGTGTACATCCCTGAAAATAAAGAATAAATGTTTTTCTTCTCTTCAGATGCCCATAGAATGTTCATAAAATGATTCTATATTATAACAGTTGACTTTAAAAAGTACTATTAGAGAAGATGACATTCTCTGATGCTAACGCAAATACATCTAGAATTTTAAAATTTTGAATAATTCTTACCTAAAAGAGAAAAATCAAACTCATAAGTGACAGAAGTCTAGACTATGAAGACCACTTACATAATAACATATGAAACATGACTAAAGCCATTTTCAGAGGCGAATTTAGCCTTTAATATTTTAAGAAATCAAATAAAAATAAATTAATAATAATTAAGGACCCAGGTCAAGAAGACTAAAAAACAACAAAGTAAACCTAATGATTTCAGATTGAAAGAAAAAATTAGTATGAAACAGAAACTGATGAATTAAAACTGTAACAACAACAAATAGAATTCATAAACAAGTCTGTTAACTGTTTAGTAAAAAAAAAAAAAAATACAAAATTAAATAAATAGTTACCCATCTTAGTCCAAAAGGAGGGAGGGAGGGACACAAATACAGAAAACATACACAGTATAGAATGATCACCACAAAGAGGCTTGTCCAATGGACTACATTTCCCAGAAGCACCTCTTTGTATCTAGGTGTGGCTAGTTCTAGCCAATGGGATGTGAATGGAAATGATATGAGGGTGTAAGAGGACTTGAATCAACAATTCACAGAAAAGGAAATGAAAATGGCTTTAAACAATTGAAATGATGCTTAATCTCAGAATAAGACCAATACTAATTAAAACTACCATAACAAAATATCACTTTTCACCAACCAGATTGACAAAGGTCAAAAAGCTTGGCTGCGGTGACAATAACCACTATTACCTGGACACAGCATTAACTGTGCCTGGCACCTTTGCAAGCACTTTACACGTATTAACTCATTTGGGCCTCACAGTAACTTCATGAGGCGGGTCCCATCTTTTCCCCATTTTACAGATAAGGGAACTGAGGCACAGAGAGTTTAGTGACTTGCCTGTGAGCCCACATGGCGTGGGTGAGTGTGTGGAAATCAGGCTCTTTCATGCATTCAAATGGGAATGCACCCTGCAAAGGCAATGTGGCTATATCTACTGAAATTACTAATGCGTTTTTCTTTCCATTTTAGAGAATATACCCGATAGATCTAGCTACTGGTTGGGCAATGATCAATGTACATAATGATCAATGTACATAATGTTAACTACAGAAAAGACTCCAAGTAATGTAGGGAAACTGAGAAATAATACACTAAGTGAACTTTTCAGATTAACTTTTTTCACAGAGCATAATTTTCTGGTGACTCATTCAGGCCATTTAGTGTGTCAGTTGACATCGTTTTTTTAAAACCCTTTTTTTTTTTTTAAGTTTTTTAATGTTTGTTTATTTTTGAGAGAGAGAGAGAGAGGGAGACAGAGCATGAGTGGGGAAGGGGCAGAGAGAGAGGGAGACACAGAATCTGAAGCAGGCTCCAGGCTCTGAGCTGTCAGCATAGAGCCCAGTGCGGGGCTCAAACTCACGAACCACAAGATCATGACCTGAGCCGAAGTCAGATGCTTAACTGACTATACCCTTGATCTAAAGCAGTGAGAATGGCACTCGACCTCTGTGATCTTCCTTTCCCAAACCTGTAACTTCAGTCTTATCATGAGGAAACATCATTCAAACCCCAACTGAAGAAAAATACCTTACTTTCACGGTCACCGAAGACCAGGAAAGTCTGAGAAATTGTGAAAAAGGAGCCTACAGAGATATGACAAGTAAATGTAACATGGCATTTTGGATGGGATCCTCGAACAGAAAAAGGACATTAGGTAAAAACTAAAGAAGTCTAAATAAACTGTGAACTTTAGTTCTTAATGTATCAATATTGTGTCATCCTTTGCAACAAATGTACCATACGAATGTAAGATGTTAACAGTTGGAAGCACTGAGTGTGGGGTAAATGGAACTCTCTGTACTATCTTTGCAACTCTTCTGCAAATATAAAGAGTTCTAAAATAAAACATTTATTTTAAAAATAGATACTAGAGTTAAAAAGGAATTCATCTGGCCTATAACCCACTTTGTTTGAGTTACATAAATACCACCTAGAAGACTCTTTTCTTTGCATTGTGGGGGCTCCAGACTCATAAGGATCTTACCACTATTGTTTATAGAGAAGAGGCTCTTCAATTACATTTCCAAAAGTATAAAAGAACACCAGAGGGAAACAAGATGCCCCTTGCAGATATCGAGCCATTTTTTACTGGAATTCACCTATCCCGTACATGGAGGAACTCACACTTACTGGAACACATTAGACATTGTTCCATATTCGCTTGTGTGTTGGAATTTTTTATTGCAAGAGATAAGGTCAGGCTTTTTTGGTACAAGAGAAGACTGGTCACCTTCAATTGGTAGCTTCAAAGAGGTCTTCTGATCAGAGGTGGATAAGCTGAGGCACCCACAAGGAGCAGACGTTTGTCCTGGAAAGGACTTGTCTTAATGCTTTGGTTTCTTAAAAGAAGGAACCAAGAAGCATAGTTTAGGGATATTCATTTTGCTTTATTCACTCATGCTTACATTCCAAAAGTAACACATCAAGCTATTATTATCATGCCCATACATGTCTATCATTGCTCATTTTAATTGTGTTCACATGTTATCAAATTTCCTGGGAAACTCAGGGCTTCATCCCATACTTTTTTTTCTTAAAGGGTCACAGGTGACCTGTGGGGAAGTGGATTATACTGTGAAACACTTGTGTCCAACCAGTGGATTTGGTAAACAGAAGTTCAACAAATTGACACTCTAAAGATTTACCAATTCTGGACTGAGTTTCTCAGTTTCTATGCTGCTACTTTGATGCAAGGATACACCTGGCTTAAGTGGCGGTTTTCCATGAATTCCAGCAGAACATGAGAAGCCTCTCCTGGGGCTGACCTTCTGTCTGTAAGCCAGGGGCCCATGGGCCATGGTCCCTGACTCTTCCTTCCTCAACATCACAGCTCTGCCCTGCTGTCACCAAGCCCTCTCGCCATAGCGGCCTCCTGGAATATTCCTGCCATTTACTTCTCCCTGGGCCCCGTTCTCCCTGCCTGGAATGCCCTCCTTTGCTGCTCTCCTATCCAACCACTCCTTCGAGCCCTGGCCTCTTCCTGGATCGTTCCGGCTAACAAGATAATTGCTCACTTCCCTTACTGCTTATGGCATTTGTCACTTTCGATCTTGATTGTGCACATCTGTACGCTCACCAGGATGCACGAGGCACAGAGCTGAATACATCAGGTAGAGCATAAATATGGGGGAAACAATCTTGGCCTACAAGTGACTTGTCTTCTAACAGAAGGTTTCCACGAAGGGAAGTGTCAGAAGGTATCATACAAAACCAGAACACAAGTTAAGTGTTTAAATAGAAATAGTGACCTCTATACAAGAGAACTTAGTGCAGTCATTGAAGCCATGGAGTCAGACAAAGCTGGGTGCGGATTCAGCCAGACCACCCGCATGATCTCAGGTGAATTACATGACCTTTCTGGGCTGGATATTTTTTGTTTGATGCTCAGACCACTCATGCCCCTTCCCCATCTTGCTCTTTTTGAGGCCAACCAGTAAAGACTACCACAATAGGCTCTTTGACCCTCTGGTTTCAGTTTGAGTCCAATGAATGAGAAGTATTAGCAAGAGATCAGTGGAAGGGAGGAGGGTGAGGTTGGGGAGTGTGTACCCCCCACCTCCTCCCTGCTGGGTGTCTCTGAGTTTGCTGTGTTACAACAAACATCTCTTCTACTGTCCCTTCCATCTAGGGTAGGTAAAACTCCCCCTACTTGCCAATTCTTTTTTGGCTTCCTTGACCCCAGACTACTTCTTTGTAAACAGGCCCAATTCTTATCAATTACCTCCCTTGAATGGGCCATCTGTTTTCTGCTGGAATCCTGATACTTCAACTTCCTCAAAAATTCAAAAAAAAAAAAAAGTGTGGGGAGAAACATTATCTACGTTGACAAAGAGTCAATGCTCATCCGCCTCCCATCTCACAAGGGGGCAGGGCTGGCCCTGCCACTCTGGTTTGGGGATAGGTGATCAGGGGCTGAGGCTGACACAGAAACTTCTACCTGAGACAGTGGCTGAGGCTGAGAATTGCCGGGAACCAGAAGTCAGGAGGGGATGGAGACAGATTCAAAAATCCAATAAAGAGTAAAAACCAACATTTTTACTGACTTGAATTATCTGCCCCTCATTCTCTACCCTCAGAACCTTTCTGACTTCAATTCTAGAAGGTCTCTCCACTGCTCATTTTGCCCCACCCACACCAAGCTCCTTGCTGATCCTCACATTCTCCAAACACACTCATAGCTCTGGGCCTCTGTTGTTCCCTCTGCCCGGAACTATATTCCCCCAGATATTTACATGGCCCTTTCTCTCATTTCCTTCAGGTCTTTCTTTGTTCAAACACCATACGCTGAGTGAGACTTTTCTATACCATCTTGTAGGAAATAACCACTCCACATAGCTTTTGACACTATCTGACACACTAAGACATTTGTTACTAGTTTACTAGGTATCTCTCTGGCCAGAATATAAATTCCATGAAGTCAGGAATTTTATTGCGTTCACTCTTGTCTCCCAAGTGCCAGATATAATGCCTTGGCACGCAGTGGACACTATCCAATAATTGGTGAATGAATGAATTATGAATGAGTGAGTGATTGAGTTCTAGCCAACTCAAAAGGATCAGAAATGAGGCCAGGTTCCATGCTTGGATAGGTCAGACACCGTGAAAATGCCAAGAGCTGTCCTAGGTATACCAGGAATGCTCAGGAATGTGAGGTCAGAGGCAACTTTTGACCTTGAAATCCACAATTTCACAGAAGGGATGAGACACAGGCATAAACACAATCATCTCTGAGGCAGAAAGTAATCACAGCTACAAGAGAACCATGCATTCAAAAGCAGGAGATTAGAGACATCATGAGGAAGGTATCAGATGAACAAAACCTTAAACAATCACAAGACTCTGCTTTGCTTCTGAAGAAGTAAACACATTTATTTATGGCTTGCTTACAGTAATACTTTCTTACCTCTGCATCGCATTTACAGTGGAAAACACTTTCAAATACATATATATGCGTACCGTCATAGTCGTATTTTATTTGACTATCATTCCATGTAGATACATCAGTCAGGTATTAATGTGTAACAAAACACCTACAATGCAATTCTTATCCTAACTACCTGGAGTTAGGTCAAATTTCACAGATTAAGGGCACAGTACTCCACAAGACTATCCTCACTTTAGACACCAGACACTAGTTACAGGGTTCCCAGCCCCCACACTTCTCACCAACTGTCTACAAATTCAGGATTACCACTCTTTCAGGTTCAATAATTTGCTAGAAGGATTCATAGAAATTGGTAAAACATTATACTTATTATTATAGTTTTATTTTGAACGATATAAATCAGACAAGCCAAAAGGAGACACCCATAGGGATGCGGTCTGAGAGGGCCCAAATATGAAGCTTCTGTGCCTTCAGGATGCATTACCCTCCTTGCATATTGATGTGTATGACCAGACAGAGTAGCTCACAAGAGCTTTGGTGTTCAGAGTTTCTATTAGAATTTTGTTATATAGGCTCAATTGATTGAATCATCAACCATGTGACTTAACTCAGTCTCTAGCTCATGCTCCCTCCCAGAAGGTTGGGCTGATATCACAAGGCTCAAACCTCCAAAATTCTAATCCTGTGATTGGTCTTTCTGGCATGACCAGCCCCCATCCTGAGTCATCTTATTAGCATAAATTCAGGTGTGGTTCAAGGGGCCCGCCATGAATAAAAAAGATTCTCTTATCAGTCAGGAAATTCCAAGGATTTAGAAGCTCCCAGAAATGAAGGGGTGAGGAGGGAATCAGCCAAATTCTCTGTTACATAACACCACTCCAAAACTCAGTAGCTTAAAGTAGTCATTATTTATTCTCACACATCAGTAGCTCAGCTGATCTAGGATGAGATTGGTTGCACTCAGCTCCAAGCTTTGATAAGGTCTAGGTCTGCTTCATGTGTCTCTCATCTTCCTTGGACCAAGGGATGACCAAGGACAGACTAATCTTTACAAGACTATAGCAGAAGCGCCAAAGGGCAAGACCAAACCTGACAGCACAGTTCAGTTTTATTTAAGTAGACTCTATGCCTAATGTGGAACTTGAACTCATGACCCTGAGATCGAGAGTCACATGCTTGATCTATTGAGCCAGCCAGATGTCCCCTGAAAGCACAGTTCAAGCCTTGGTTTGCATCATGTTCACTAGCAAGTTCTCTGGCCAAACTCAGTGTCAGTGATGGGCAGGGAGGTATGCTCTGCCCATAATTAGAGGTGGAAGGAGAATAAACATTTCCTATTTAATAATATGAATGATCACATAGAAAAAGTATCATTTACATCTTTTATGACTTTTCAGCCCCTTGTGGCAGACCTGACTACTGAAAATGATTCCTGAATGTCCAGGACCACCCCATTCTTCTCCTAGAAACTGGTTGTTCATATCTTTTTTTAAGTTCATTTATTTTGAGAGAGAGAGAGAGAGAGAGAGCATGAGCAGGGGAGGGGCAGAGAGAGAAGGAGAGAATCCTAAGCCCCTACTCGGGGCTTGAACTCATGAACTGTGAAATGATGGCCTGAGCCAAAATCAAGAGTCAGTTGCCTAAATGACTGAGCTGCCGAGGCACCCCTGGTTGTTCATGTCTTAAATATTCTCCATAAATATTATTCTTGGCCCTGAGGCTTTGATTATGTTAAAATGAATCAGATTTTAGTTTGTTACCAAATCTTCACAAGTGTTTAATAATTTAATTAGATTATCGATTTACCAACAAATAAATAGCCACTGAAAGAAAGAAGTCAGTGATCCTAAATTCTTAGTCCCTGTCTTTCCAATTTCCTATCTTCATTCTCATTTTCATAGTTTGCCCTTAAAATCCTTCTGATCTCTTGATCTCCAGACATGAATCATGCTATGTAATTTAAATAATAATGACTAATGGTAATAATTGAAAAGATAGAGAATCTGGATTCATTTCTTATCTAGAAAGATACTAAAACTGCTTCCAGGGAACATTCAGAGCCTTTACAGCCCATTCCATAATTTATGAATGCATGAATGCTTCCCATGAACAGCCTGGTGAGTCAGACATTTTAATTGGGCTGCCTTAAAATTAGAACCAAAAGAACTTCATTGCTACTCCTCTGGATAGTCTCATAAATGGTATTCTAGCCAGAGAGGAGCCAGATTTGACCCTTCATATACATAAGTGGGTAGAATAAAGTACAGCTGTGATAATATCTGTGAAATGCAACATCCTGATTTTTATCTTTGCTTTTGAGGTGAAAGAATTTTCAGAGAAAACTTATCAGGGAAGACTTCTCTCTTATGTAAGACTTACCTCATTTTGTCCTCTCCCAGGCAACAATGCATCAAATGGGAAAGTCAACTGAGATTCACCTTGCTAAGGATTTCTGGAAAAGGATATTTTTTTAAGTGTATTTATTTATTTTGAGAGAGAGAGAAAGAGAGAGAGAGAGCAGGGGAGGGGCAGAGATAAAGGGAGAGAGAATCCCAAGCAGTCTCCACACTCAGCTCAGAGTCTGACATGGAGCTCAGTCTCACAACTGTGAGATGATGACCTGAGCCGAAATCAAGAGTTGTACACTTAACTGACTGAGCCACCCAGGCACCCCTGGAGAGGGATCTTTAATGTATGTGGCACTCCACAAAAGAGATAAAAATATTTGTTGGAGAATGACCAAATCCATGCTCTGTGAAAGAGAAATATAGTCAATTTACACATTCATATTCATGGCATGAGGTACAACAGGTTCATTCACACCGATTCATTAAACAGTATTTGTGGAGCATGGGTTGGGCCTGACACTGTCCTTGGTGCTGATGTTAAAGACATGAGCAAGAGGAGCTTCTTCCTCATGGACCACAGTCTTGTGGAGGAGACAGACGTTAACCAAATTACGTGCACCCAGGTATTAAATGGAAGTTTCAACTGAGGTATCACAATGCATTCCAAAATGAGTTGCCAGAACAACAGGTGAGTTTTTAAAAGGTCTGTCAAAACCCTTCCCTAAAGGGCACAAGTGAAAGAGCACTGGGTAATTGGAGAAAGGGGGAGGATTTCCTGCCAATGAGCATTTACATAAGCTTCCCCCTAAAGGGAAAGGATTGGGGTGCTTTTCTCTTCAGCCACGCCAAATATGGGATTCTTCAATGTAACCATTTGGAAAACTTATTTCTATTCCTGCAATTATGAGGAACAGTAGTGTATTTTACTGGCCCGAGGATTCTAGAGGTAGCCTAAGCTCGCAGAGAAAAGGAGGAGGGAGGGAGAGAGGAAGAGAAGGAAAGAATTGTTGCTATTTTTGAACTAACTACTGTCCTTTCCAAGCTAGGTCAGAGTTGTAAGAATCCAAGGGACTAAACGTAAATCCCATCTGTATTAGTTTTCTGCTGTATTATAATGCTGCATAACAAACAACCAGAAAACCTCAGTAGTATAGAGCATTAAGTGTATATTTAACTCACAAGTTAATGGGTCACCTGGGGTGTTTTAGGCCATGCTGTGCTTGGCCGATCTTGGCTGAGTTTGCTCATGCACCCACAGTCAGTTAGCTGGTGGGTTTGCTGTGGGCTGGATAGTCTAGAATAAGCTCTGCCCTCAGTTAAACAACTCATCTGTCTTTAACATGGTCTAATCCTGTAGCAGGCTTACATGGGCTTGTTTATAGGACACGAATCCAGCTTCCAAAAGAGAGGATGGAAGTATGTGATAAAGAAATCTTAAACCATAAGCAGACTGATAGTAGAAATCTTGACTTTAAGAGTGCTCATGGTGAAGGCTGAAAAGGAAATGAAGAATATGTTCTTGGAAATGGGATAAAAGGAGATCCTTGTTATGTAGCAGCAAAATGCTTACCAAAATTGTGTCCTGCAGTCATGTGGAAAACATAATTTGTAAACAATAAACTTGGATGTTTAGCTAAGGAGATTCCCAAGTCAAGTGTTAGAGACGCTGCCTGGTTTCTTGTTGCTTATAGTAAGGGGAAAGAGGAGAGAGAGAAATTGAAGGAAGAGCTATTAAACAAAAAGGAACCAGGATGATTTTGGAAATTCTCAGCCTCTCCAGATGTCAAACATGCTAAAAGTCCAAAACAGCTGTTGAAAATTGTGACACAGAGAAAAATCTGAGTGTGTGACCATCCTGCCCTATGCTGAAACCTCAGATTTCATCTAATTCTCATTAGCTTAAAAGGATGAGATCAAAAGGTTGGTCTACTCAACCACACACCAAAAAATCCTTCGAGTAAGGGTGTTTCTCATAGATCTTTTCAATAAAACCAGAAGGCTTCTAGGAAACTTTAAAGCATTGTCTTTCAGCCGTCCCAGCCACCCGTGGCCAGCAAGTATCTCTCTCAGCAGCTGAGGCAGAGCAATTCACCTATATGCACCTCTCCTGTGCCATAGTGGGAGAAACTTCATCCCTGCATAAGACAGAGCAGTGGGGTTAACCAGGTGCCATAAGTTGCACATACTTTAAGCAGAACAAGGGAGAGCTCATTGAGCATGAAACAAGGAAAGATATTCCCACAAAAGGTGATTTCTCTTGGTAAGGAAATGTTCCAGAGCCAAAGCCCATTCTTGCACAGCTGCCTAGGCATTGAGAGACTGCTTTTCCCAACAAGTCAGCTCTGAGTTAATCAAAAAAAGATTATACATGTGCCTGATCTAATCACATGAATGCCCTAAAGCAAAGCATTTTCTCAAGCTGGTAGCAGAAGAGCAAATCAGATTCAAAATATCAGGTGGCCTCTCAGCCAGCAAACAAATAGGGACCTCAATCCCACAACCACAAGGAATTGAATTTGGCCAACGTCCTGAATGAGCTTGGAAAGAGAATTCTTTCCCAAATAAGAGCCAAACTTGCTGACATCTTAATTTTGGCTTTGTGAGTTCCATAGGACTGGAACCAGCCAACCCCAGACTTTTGATCTACAGAAGTATGAGATAATAAATGCGTATTGTTTTAAGCCACTGAGTGTGTGGTCATTTGTTACATAACCATAGAAAATTAAATATAGCCTCCTAAGACATAGACACAGAACTGACACATCATCACATCCACTGTATTTATTGGCAAAAGCAAATCTCAAAGCCAAGACAGATTCAAAGGGTATGGATATAGAAGCCACCCTGGGAGCACTGCAAAAAGCATGGAAGGGAGAGTTATTAAACTCTTAGGCATGAACAATTGGGACCGTTCTTGCCACACAAAATAAGAATGTTGGCCTGGGGTCATTTTGAAAAGGAACCTGCCTTATAAGAATATTTCTTCCAGAAAACAAGAAAACCCTAACAGTAGGGTGGACCACTGGAAAACCAGAAGTCAAGGGAGCAGTGGGAGTGACCAGTCAAAGGATATCACCAAAGGGTAGCATTAGAGAGGCCATCCATGAGACTCAGTTTCAAACATGTACTAAGCGCAGAGAAGGCAAACCAATCTTAAACCAGTACCAGTACCAGTACAAGTAAGAACATTTCTGACCTTGCCCACCCTCCACAGTCATACCTAAAGGATGGGATCGTTCTTAGGCAGGCCTGCTGGGTTCAGGGCCTTGCAGGTCCCTAATTCGTTTATTCCTTCTCAGACTGGTCATCGTTACATATGAGCAACATGACTACACTTATTTGATTCTTGTCAATACCGTATAACCAAGATGGCCCCAGCGGCATAGTAAAACTTTATACCTACCCCATACTTGGAACTTATAATGAGGTGGTCCAGTTTGATAAATTCAGTTTTTGCAATCATCTCAGATAATGAGGTAATTACACCGGAGTTTCGGGATAATGTGGCTGAAGTATGAGAGGTTTGGTAAGCCCTAGCCCTTTGACTTCAGTTTCTCCCATGACTTGGCAGTTCTCTAAACAGGAGGAAGAGACCATTGTACCAGCCCAAGTACATTTCACAAAAGGAATCCAGTATGTGTCAGAGTGCTGCATTTGTCCAGTGCTCTGCAAGACAGTCTCAAAGGATCAGAAACAGCATCTAGCTCCAGGGGAAGTGAGATGTTTCCCAAATACATGCCCTGAATCATGCTTGTTTAACCCAACAGTTACACGTCTAACAGTGTAAATAGCACTTAGGATGGAAACACTTTTCTTGGTTTCTCAAACTAGCTTAGAACCACTTCCCCCAGATTTGTAGGAAGACCAGTATCTCACTTTTGGTCCTCCACCCTGACCCAGCTTATAAAATAACAGCCAGGCGTACATAAACCAAAATGGCAGAACCACAGACTTCAACTTACAGGCTGGGAGAGCTCTGTTGTCCATTGGACTAAAGCTATCTTTTCTACCATTGGCGTTTGCTACCACCAACTAAATCTCTAGTAGACATCTCTAGTAGACATCTAGTGCTACTGCTCAGAGCTATAAAAACAAATTTTTAGGTTTATTTATTTATTTTGAAAGAGTGAGAGAGTGAGGGAGGGGGAGAGAGAGAGGGAGAGAGAGAGAGAGAGAGAGAGATAATCTCCACACTGTCAGCACAGAGCCTGATGTGGGTCTCAATCCCACAAATGATGAGATCACGGACCTGAGCCGCAATCAAGAATCCAGTGCTTAACAGACTGAACCACCCAGGCGCCACTTTAGAAACCATTTTTTAAAAGGGAACTCTTTGGGCAACTGTACCCATCAATAGTCAGTTCAGCCATAGGTGTTCTTCGTTGAGACACCCAGGCCACTGCTCCGTTTCTCATCCCTCACAGACAGCCACAGAACCATTCTCCGAAACCTTGCTAGTACAGACGTGATAGTGGGACAAGCATCTGCCCCTCAAGGAATCTACCTCAAAGTCTTGATTTTAGCTCTGTGTGTACGCTTGTAGTTTGGGGTGGTTTATTCTCTAACTCTCTAGTCAAGCTATTGGCCGGGGCCGTAGTCATCTCAAGACTCAACGGGGGCTATAGAATCTGCTTCCAAATTCGCTGACCCAATTATTGGCAGGCCTCAGTTCTTCATCATGTGGGCCTCTCCAAAAGGTTACTCACAATATAGCACTTACTTCCCTCAGAATGAGAGATCCAAGAGAGAGGGAGAGCAAGAGAGCACCTACACAGAAATTGCAGTCTTTTATAACCTGACCTTGAAAATGACATACCATCACTTCTTGTGCTGTTGGTCACACACATCAACTCCGCTCCAACACGGGAGGAAACTAGACACCAGTGTGGCTACCAGGAGGTGTGGACCCTTGGCAGCCATCTTGGAAGCTGGTTGCCACCAATCCCTTTCTTGATCCTACATCTCTCTCCAGTGGCCACTACATTTCTCTGCTCCCTCTAGAGCAAAATTCCTTAAATTTTTACCTTTTTCAAACAATTTGTTAACATTATTTTTTTAAGAAAACCACAATGTATTATTTTCCTTCCTCCGTTCTCATTTCTTTGATTCTGACTGTGCCTCATCCAATCAAACCTCTATCCCCATGAGTTTACTCTTGTTTGTCAAGGTCACCAGTGACTTCCACATTGCCATATCCATTGGTCAATTCTCAGTCCTCATCTCACTTGACTCACTACTAGCAGGTAACACAGCCAATCACACCCTTTTCCTCAAAACACTGTCTATACTTGGCCTCCAGAATATCACACTGTTCTGGTTTGTCTTCTGCATCACTGGCTGCTTACTAGGTATTTCACAGATTTATGAAGGCATAGAGGAGGAAATACTTAGCAGTCAGAGTAAAAACTAAGCAAACTTTAAAATGAGGCAATTTTTTTGAGAGAGAGAGAGCACCCATGTATGCTGTGAGTTGAGGAGGGGTTGAGGGAGAGAGAGAGAGAGAGAGAAAATCTCAAGCAGGCTCTATGCCCAGCATGGAGGTGGATGCAGGGCTAAATCTCACAATCGTGAGATTATGACCGGAGCCAAAATCAAGAGTCAGATGCTTAACCAACTGAGCTACCCAGGCGCCCCTAAAATGAGGCAATCATTAATTTCAGAGAAAAAAAGTTGCACAAGACACAAAACATTAAGAGTTTATTATTTGATTGACTAGTGAATAATATCTGAATAAGTAGATTAATCTCTAAACACTTAGTTAAATCATTTTTTGGCATAACTGTATCCAGAAGATTGAATAAGGGAAATTGGAGGGGAGAATTCTGAGAGACAGCAGGTAATTTCTTAAAATGTTAAAAGCAATATAAACATTATTTGGAAACATGGAAGTTCATACTGGAAGAAACAACTAAATAGTTGAAAGTGGTTACCTCAGCTGTGTGCTAAGGAAACTCAACAAACCAATCCCACTGAGAATAACTAGAAAAACTGGACAAAAATCAACGGATGGAAGGCATCTATGAGCTAACAAGTTAGTGAAGATAAACTTTCCCTCCCACCATGTCTTCCTGTGTCCAGGCTCCAACTCCTGTTCCCTGGGCTCCCTCCCCAAAACAGATATCTAAGCCTCTGTTTTCTGGGGAGCCACAATCTAAGACTCAGTTACAACTAATAAGTGATTTTAAGAAAAAATATGAGATGTTAAGATAGCTCCTATGAGAGACTTGACCTAGTCTGGGTGATCAGTGAAGGCTTCCCCAAGGAAATGATATTGAAACAGAGCTTTGGAGAATTAAGTAAGATGAGATGCATAGGTGGGTAAGGGATGTGAGGACACTCTAGACAGAAAAGAAAAAAAAAAAAAAACAGTATCAGCAAAATTTTTGAGTTGGAAAGGATGTTGGAACATCTGAGAGACAGAAAGAAAACCAGTGTCACATGTGCCTAGACATAAGAGGAAGGAAGGTGGGAGGGGAGGTGGAGGGAAGCCAGATCCATGCAGATACTGAGGCTGGAACATGACTAAGCCTTTGTTCTAAGAATAATGAGAAAGCCCAGAAGCCTTTTAGGCATGTGAATTGGCATGGTTAGGGTTGGTTTTTAAAGATTGCTTCTGTTGCTTTGTGGAGAATGGATGGAGAAAAATGAGGCTGGACACAGGGATGATGACTAAGGATTGTGCAATGATCCATGCAAAAGATGAAGGTAACTGAGCTAGAGTGGTGGTCTTTGAGATGGAAAAGAGTGGAAAGATTTGAAAGATGGGGAGAAGTGCATTGGAGCTTGGCCAATGGCTTGGCCATTAGTGGGGTGGGAAAAGGAGGAGTTTATAGTAATTAATGGAATGCCTCAACCAGAAACTACTAATTCCTCAAAGCTCCCTTGGGGTGGGCAGTGTGAAAAAAAAAATCAAAACAAAACAAGAAGGACAAGACACAACCTCAACTCTCAGAAAGGTAACGGTCCAGTTGGAAAGGTAAGACACATGAAACATATGAAAATCTGGTGCTGATTTTACGAAAGATTGTTCCAGGTAAATAAAAGATGAAGTAAAAGATCCTCAATGACAAGGACATGATCCCGAGTGCTCATGTCCTCGTGATGATGATGGTGACGAGACAATGATAACAATGATTAATGATACGAAGGCTAACGTTCACCAAATGGTTTCTAGGTGCCAGGTGTGGTGCTAAGGAATGGGGACTTTATCCTTAGGGAAACAAGAAACTTGGTAATGTTTTAAGAAATGAGTACTTTGATCGCACTTGCATTTTAGGAGTGAAAGAGCAAAGCAAAGTAGACCTGCTGGAAGGCTACTGCAATTATTCAGACACAAGATGCAGGTCTGTAGCAGATGCTGTGAGTAACCTACCCGTAAGCATCAGCTCTAATCATTCCCCACACGTCGAGGGTGTCTTGCTGCCTGAGAGTTTCTCTTTCCTTGGCTGTTGAACTATGCTAGATTCAAATGTGGGGCAAACCAGAAGTACTAAGGAGTTGATGTCCTCAGAAGTAGCCCTCAACAAGTGACGGGCAGAAGATGGGAGACAAATACTCCAAGTCTCTTGTCTTTCCAGTGACAGTTCTGTCACCGGGGGGATAAAAACAGAGAAAGAGAGATAGAGAGAGAGAGGACACTAAGCAGAAGCCATCCTTTTCATGGCCTAGACTTGAGGTCACATATCATCATTTCCATGACACCCCATTAGTCAAAGACAACTCACTAAGCCCAGCCAACATTCGAAGGAGGAGAGTTAGGTCCCACCTTTCGAAGGCAGGAGTGTCAAAGAATTTGTGGACGTATTTTAAACACCACAGTTGCCTGCTTGACCCTTTCCTCTAGATCCTCACCCTAATCTTGGCCCTGACGGTCTTTCCAACCCTTTGACAAGAAGACAAACCCAAGGAAATGGACATCAGAGTAAAGAGAGAAGTTTCTCTCTGGGCGTAGAGCAGACGTGCCCCTCCCCAGTTTCCCGAAGCCCTTCTTGCCACACCTCTGAGCCTAGAGAACATGTCAGGAGCCCTCCCCCACCCCCACCCAGTGCAAGCAGCAGAATGAACCTGGGAACGTGGGTAATTCAGAAAGACAATGAATGTGTTAGAAAGTTACAGGAGAGTTAACAAAATCAAAGGGAAAGACACAGAACCAGCTTCAGGAAACAGTAGTTACTTCGGAGTAGGCCACACTGGGTAATTTTAGTTTTCTTCTTGTTTCTGTAGATTTTCAACAGTGAGCTTGGATGCATGCAACAAGGGGGAAAAAAAACAATAAAAAGGTTTTTAAAGAAGGACTCTCAAATTATTAGGTTAAAATAGAAACTCTAATTACATGCTGCTTTCAAGAACAAACCTAAAACAAAATTATACCGAAAAGTTAAAAATAAATTAAAATTAAAAAAAAGAACAGCCAAAGTGTATCAGAAAACACAAAAAGAGCAAAGGATAGCAAAATTAATTTCAGACTATATAGAATTTGAGGCATCCAATGGGACAGCTTCATTTCATACTGAACAAAAATATAATCTGCAATGATATAACAAATGAAGCAGGTGGTCCCCAGGGCCACTAAACTTGCTTTGTGTCAACGCTAGGGAGAGAGAGAAAGAGAGAGGTGTCAGAGGATCACTGTGGTCCCTTTGAAAGGCTGGTTCATCACTGAGTCACAAAAGGTGATGGGGGAAAATGACATTATAAGTAAATCTCACCGTCTTTCAGACACAAGTGAAAAGGCATGTGGGGAAAACAAGACTGAAAAGTGGAAGCTAAACAGGACAGTAAAGAAAACAGAGGGGTGACAGTGGCTCTGTGGGGAGGGGACCTCCAGCCTCTGTGTCATCACGGCCTGGAAATGGAAGGAACCAGAGTGCTATCCCAATAATGCTGGAGTAGATGGCGCCTAAAATGTCCGGAGGCAATATCTGACTGTGTATCACGGGGACAGTAATAAACAGTTGGGGGTTGGGATGAATGTGTACGTCCAAGTCTGTGTGTTCGAGAACTTCCAGCATTCCGCAGCAATCTGGTGCTTCTCCTGCTCTTTCTGGCCAGGCCAGGGACAGCATGAGGCAGAGCATGGCCAGTCCACATTGTGTCGCTTCTACTCTAGCCAGGGGTCACGGACAACTATTTGCACTGTTTCCTGTGGACTGGAAAACAAAAGCAAAAAGGGGTAGTGACCTGGCAAAGCCAGGACGGGATCTTGGGGGGTCACAACAGCTAGAGGCGCTGAATCTGGGGACCTTGGGTAGAATTCAGGGGATCTACGAACTGACACGGGGGAAAAAAAAAATACTCTTGTTTTCAGTGTCCTGCACCTGATATTGAGCATTTTCTTCATTTGAGAATGGTTTTGACAAGCCCCGGGAGTGATAGCAGAATCCGTGACTTTGTCACCAGGAGAAAACACAGGTAATTTCAAGTCACACGACAGCTGGGGCAGATACTTCAAGATGTCATTTACATTCAGACAGTACTTCAAAATCATAGACACCCGACTGCTGGATCTGGTTGTTTAATATGTTAATAAAGATGTACATGTCTCATTATGTCATCAGCTGGGTCTTTGAAAAGGATTTTGGTAACTGTGTTTCAATGTAATTGGCTTCCTTTGCAATTCTAAGTATTTTATTTTTTTAGAGATGAAATTCTGAGAAGGCTCCATAAAGACTCCAAAGGCGTCCATGGTCCAAACGGGACCCCAAGACCCCTGATGCCTCCGTGCCTCCCCCATCCCCATTGCCCCCTGACCCCTCAGAAAGGGGAGTAGAGCAGGAAGTTGGATATAGAGTAAGCCTCCCACCCCACCCCACCCATGGTGGAGTAAAGGGATCACAGTTTATTCACAGTTTGTGGAATTTGTGAATAGTGTTTTTTTCCCTTTATTTTTTATTTTCTCCCTCTCCTTTCCTGTCCCCCCGCCCCCCGCTCTGCTCCACTCACATCACAGCCCCCTCCAAAGTGACCTATGTTGAGCCAATCCACTACGTAACCGTCCACATTCGTTGCCATGCTCATTTTCATACACAAATACGAGTAGGGGTTTTCCAGCCTTTTTGCAAGCATAAAGCATCATAAATAAATGGAGGAAAGGTAGATTTTCTGAGATACTGTATAGTCAGTATATTTATATAAAATATATTGCCCGAAAACATGGGACACAGGATATGCAGTTCAATCTCCTGTTTTCTTCTCATTGACATCATACTGTACTATCCCATATTATTAAATTCTATTTAAAATCATTTCCAGGCGCGTCTGGGTGGCTCAGTCAGTTGAGTGTCTTACTTCTGGTTTCTGCTCAGGTCATGATCTCAGGGTTGGTGAGATTGAGCTCCTCATCGAGCTCTGTGCTGACAGCATGGAGCCTGCTTGGGATTCTCTCTCTCCCTCTCTCTCTGCCCCTCCCCTGCTTGTGCTCTCTCTCTCTCAAGAATAAAAAAAAAATTCTAATGATTGTATATTTTTCACATAAGAATACAACAAAATATACTTAATCATCTCCCCATTAGACATTACATTTTCCAGTTTTTCTTCATGAGAAAAATGCTATGATGAGCCTCATCATACACATGTCCTTATTGAAAATTCTCGGCTATTATTTAAGGATAAATTTCTGGAAGTGAAATTAATGGATCAAAGAGTATGGACATTTCCGGACTTTTGTTACATGGTGCCCACTTGCTTACTAGAAAGATCATATCAATTCCATACCCACAGGAAGTGAATGAAGGTGCCTCTCTTTCCTCCTTCAGTAGCAAAAAAAGTGGATTCTTTAAAAGAGCTTTGCCAATTTTATAGGTAAATTTGTATCCATTTTGATTTATATTTCTATGATTGGTAGTGTGGATGAGCTTTTGAAATATGTTTACTGGCCATATATATTTCTCTGCTGTGATTTGTGTATTCCTGTATTTGCCACTATTTATACTGGAATGTTAATGTTTTATTTTTAGCATGTTAAGGACATTAACTGTCAAGTTGACTGCAAATTATGTTTTCCCCACATCCTTTCTGCAAGTTCTGATGGGTCCATGCCCTAGTTGGCAATATAGTTCCTGTTATTTGGAGACCTCAGTTGAAACTTCCAATTTAATATTTTGTCATTCTATTTTATCCATTGATTTTAAAAGTTGGTTTTGATAATTCTTGACACACAATTTTATCTTGTGATTATTTTATTTTCATGCTAAAAAAGACTTTCTCACTTGAGCTCAATTCGTCATCCATCAGTATTTTTTCATAATGTTTTGATACTTTTTTACATTCCACTTTTTTAAATTAAATCTTTCCTTTTTTTAAGTTTATTTATTTATTTTGAGAGAAACAGAGAGGACACAAGTGGGGGAGGGGCAGAGAGAGGGCGAGAGAAAATCCCAAGCAGGCTCCAGACTGTCAGGACAGAGCCCGATGTGGGGCTCGAACTTGCAGACCTCAAGAACATGGCCGGAGCCCAAATCAAGAGTCGGATGCTTAACCGACTGAGCCACCCAGGTGTCCCTACATTTCGCTTTTAATCTAGTCATCATTTATTTTTGTGGTGTTGTAAGGATCGATCTTGATTGTTTTAATACACAGTGATTACTCCCACCATTATTTTTAAACAGCTTATTTCTTCCCACCAATTCACATCACCTACTATTAGGTCAAGCACTGTGATGAAAAGCTTGGTCTGTGAAGTCAGGTGAACCCCGAGTAGCCTGACTGTGGTTCTGACAGGCTGCCTGGGTTCGCCTGGCTCCACCATCCATGGGCTGTGTGATCACTGGAAAGTCACTAACCTTCTCTGTGCCTCAGTTTCCCCTTCTGTAAAATGAAGATATTAACAGTACTTGTTACGAGGGGCACCTGGGTGGCTCAGTTGGTTCGGCTTCTGACTCTTGATTTCGGCTCATGTCATAATCCCAGGCTTGTGGGATGGCGCTCTGCACTGAACATGGAACCTGCTTGGGATTCCCTCTCTTTCTCTTTCTCTCTCTCTCTCTCCCCCCCCCCCCCCCGCCTGCTCCTCCCCAAATCGTGTGCATGTGATGCACATGCACTCTCTCTCTCTCTCTCTCTCAAAAAAAGTACCTATTATGAATTAAATGAGAAAATCCTGGCATTATATATTAGGTTGAACCCTATGAGATCCATATTTTTATAGGTCAAACCATTGAATACCATTACTTTATGTGACTCAACCTAATAAATGCTAACTTTGTTCCTGGAGTTATATCTTTCCTACCACTGCTCCATCAGTCCTAATGCAGATCCATATTGTTCTATTTACTATATATATATATTTTCTTAAGTAACTAAACTTTATTTCTTTCAGTGAGTGGGAAATACAGACAATTCCATTATTTACTATAGTTTTGTAATCTGTTTTAATCTGGTAGAACCAGTTTGTCCTCATTTTAAAGAAAATGTTCTTACCCATTTATTCTTCCAGGTAACACAGGATAAGTTCAAAATCATTAATTTCCCATAAAAGTCCCGTTGAGATTTTTTCACTGGAACTATTTTTAAATTACAAATGATTTAGAAAAGAACCTGCATTGTTAGAGTTTTCACCGTTCCCATCCAGGACCATGCTTTGATGCTATTTAGTAAAGTTTCTTTTTAAGTTTCTCAGTGGACTTTTCATTTATCCCCCATGGAGCTCTCACACATTTTCTGTTACTTTTATTTTTAGGCATTTCATACTTTGTTATTTTTGCAAATGGAAATTTTCTTTTTACTTTCCAGCATTGTAATTGTTGGCACACAGAAAAACATTTTTGCCATATATTTCTGTTACGGCCAACCACCTTATTTCCTATCTCATTTTTAACGTAGTGTTTGCAATAGATTTTTTTTTTAATTTCTAGAAGTGAGTTTTCAAATCCTAACATCTTCAAATAATGACAATGTTAAAAAAAAAAAAAAAATCTTTCCTTCTTTCCAAGGGTTAAAAAAAAAATCTTATTTCCGGGGCACCTGGGTGGCTCAGTAGGTTGAACATCTGACTCTTGATTGCAGCTCAGGTCATGATCTCATGGTTTGTGGGATCGAGCCCCACACAGGCTCTGCACTGAGTTGGAGTCTGCTTGTGATTCTCTCTCTCCTTCTCCCTCTGCCTCTCTCCTTCTCTCTCTCTCTATCGCTCTGTCTCCCCATCTCTCTCAAAATAAATAGGTGCACCTGGGTGGCTCAATCGATTAAGCATCTGACTCTTGATTTGGGCTCAGATCATGATCTCATGGTGTGGAGCCTGCTTGGGATTCCCTCTCTCTCTCAAAATAAATAAACCTAAAAATAAGTAAGTAAACGTTTAAAAATTTTGTTTCTAATTTATTTCTTCACTAAAATATCTAGAACTTTCAGATCATTAAATTTTTTAAAAGACCCCGCATTCTGGTTTTTATCTATTTTAAAGAAAATACCTTTATTGTTTAAGTGGAAAGAATGTTGCCGACTGTTATATTTTTATGGTCTTGTGTTAAAATGGAGTGTTAATTATTCTGCTTCTGGTTTTCCTTGAATTTCCTCATCCTCATTCTTGGGATGGAGGCTGTTAGGTCCTAGGAGCTGTTATTGTCCCATCTCTGTACGAGAAAACCGAGGCCCTCACAGTGACTGCCTGGGTCAGACCGCGTTCCTGGCCGAGGCAGAGGTTGACGGCGACGTCACCGCTCTTTGCACCCCCAACCCCCCCATCTCACACCGCACACCACGGTAAGTCTCCATTTTACAAATGGAGAAATAGAGGATCTCAGGGTGTAAACGAGTTGCCCACAGCCGGCCTGAAATCTTTGGCCTATTGATCCAATCAATTTGTGTATCTGAATTGTGTTTGATAACCTGTGTGACTCCAGCTGAGACAGTTCCCCTTCTGGCCTTGTTTCTTTTCTGTAAACGCTCACTCCAGGGGCCAGGAGACTGCCTGAAAGGGACGTTAATCCCCCTGGCCTTTTCCCTCCCAGCCCCCTTCACCAAATGGCCCAATCTGTTGTAAGCCCCCTACCCCGAAGGCATGCACCTGCAGCCAACTCTGACTTGAAGGCCCAGAACGAAATGGTTCTAGGAATTCCAGGCCAGTGCTTGGCCTTGCCGTGCTCCAGGTAGACTCCAACCTACATTTCCAAATGGAGGAAAGAACTATCCTTTATCTGGGAACAGTTGAGCTCGAGGCCTCAGTTACCTGCGGGGGTAAGGGGCACGCGATGGTGCCGTCTCTGCAAGGGTTTAGGATCTGGGGCACAGACAGGACCTGGCCCCTGCCAGGCATACTCCCGGCGCATTGCTTTGCAGAAGAATGAGGGCCCAAGGAGCAGGCAGGGATACCCTGACTGCGCGGTAGTTCAGAGGGTCC
This sequence comes from Leopardus geoffroyi, assembly GCF_018350155.1. Taxonomy (NCBI): domain Eukaryota; kingdom Metazoa; phylum Chordata; class Mammalia; order Carnivora; family Felidae; genus Leopardus; species Leopardus geoffroyi. Next base: position 31,112,245 of record NC_059336.1, read on the forward strand.
GCCTGCCCCTGGGGGCTTCCTGGAGGAGGTGGCCCTCGGGAGGCCCTTGCCTTGGATAGTTGGGGACAGTGTTTCATGCATAGGGAACCATCTAATGTGTGAAGATGGTGAGCCACAAAACTGGCCTTTAATCTTTACTTCACCGTCCCTCTCTTAAAAATAATTGTACTCTGTCCAAAGCAAACAGAAGCACAGCCCAGATTTTAAATTTGAGAGACTGCCTCGGACTTTGTTTACTTGTCCCAATTTACATTCTTTCCCGGCCCCAACAAGGCCACTTCCCTGCCCTGGCACTGTCAGACTTTGCACTGAGATGGGGGGGGGGGGGGCGTGGGGAGGGCAGGTGGGGGTTAGCAGGGGGTGGGGACGCCCCATACAGAAAGGGAGGGGACTGTACACTTCCTGAGGGAGGGGCCTCTAAGGTGAGGCGGAGCTGCCGGGCTCTGAGGAACCGCCTCCCGGGACGCCCCTTCTCCGCACTGCACTCCGCAGACAGCCTGGAGGGGACAGTTGGGTCGCTCCCGCTTCCTTCGGAGAATATGATCGCGTTGGTGCCCGAGGCTGGAGCGCCCTCTCGCGGCCATTCCGGGTACTCCACCGGCCGAGCCCGGAGCATCCTCGAAGGGGGGACTGCTGGTTCCGGGGGCAGCTGCCCGGGCTGAGTGTTTGAGGGCCCGGGGAGCACCCAACGTGCGCTCGCTGAGAGCGCGATCCCACCGCGATCCCACCGCTGCTCATACTGGAGACCGCCCCGGGAAGCGCCAGCGAGGGTTTCACACGTCCCTTCCCCTTTCCAAGCATTTCTCCCCTGACCCCTCTCCGCTGCTTTCCTCTACCCATGTCCCACCCTTTAGCAAAGCCTCCCTAGGGTGTCGATGACTGATTATTATTCCCTCTACCTGTAGCTTAACAGGATATTTCACATCTCTCTTCCAGAGTTAAATGGCCTGAGGCTGAACTCTGGCTGTGACCCTTACAAGTGTGAGTTGGGGTCACTGATTACTCCCCTCATCTGTGGAATGAGGGTAATTGTGGCACCTGTTCACAGGTTTGGTGTGAGATAAATGAATTATTACATGTGTAGCAGACCTGTGTCTCCCCTTATTCCCTGATGCCTCTCCTTTTTCCGGTTCTCCTGTCCTCACTCCCCCCCCCCGCCGGCAGCCCCTGCTTTTCTTCATTGCAGGGCTGGGCCAGGCTGCTGGAACCTGCCCAACCCCCATGCAGCAGCCAGATCATCCGGGAATCTATTTGTCCGTGTTAGTGGAGGTTCTCCAGAGAAACAGAGCCGAGTCTGATCATTCTTAATGTGTACATACACAGACACACACTGAGGAACTGGCTCATGTGGTTATGGAGGCTGACAAGTCCCAAGGTCTACAGTCAGCAAGCAGGACACGCAGGAGAGCTGCTGATGGAATAGTTCCAGCCCAAGTCCACAGGCCTGAGACCCAGGAAAGCCGATGTGATAGTTCCGATCGAAATTAGGAGGAAAAACGATGTACCACGTTGTAGGCAGTCTGGTGGGAAGGAGTTCCCTCTTACTCAAAGGACGGTCAACCTTTTGTTCCATTCAGGCCTTCAACTGATTGGATAAAGCCCACCCACGTTGGGAGAGCGATCTGCTTTACTCAGTAGATCGATTTAAATATTAACCGCATGGGGGGGGGGGCTGGGGGGCTCAGTTGGTTAAGCATCGGACTCTTGGTTTCAGCTCAGGTCAGGATCTCATGGTTTGTGAGATCAAGCCCCACATCGGGCACTTGGGATTCTCTCTCTCTCTCTCTCTCTCTCTCTCTCCAAAATGAATAAACTTAAATATTAATCTCATCCAAACACATCGTCACAGAAATGCCCAGAATGATGTTTAACCAAATATCTGAGTACCCTGCAGCCCAGTCGACATATAATAACCTTCACCGCCCCAAGCAGCTCATCTGAAGTAACGACAGTTGGGAAACAGGGGGGACAAATACTCCAGCCTGACTCTGCACCGTCTGCCTTCCTTCCCTGCTCAGTTCCACTTTCTCACTTCTTGCAGACTATCCTTGGACTGGCTTCCTAATCCATTGCTTTCATGTATTTCCTCACAGGGGGTTCTTGGGGGAGGCCAAGAAAACATGTAAAGCACTTAGACAAGTGTCAGATACATAGTAGGGACTCAAATATGTTACTATTAATACTATTATTGTAGGTATTTGAGGTGCTTAAAGTCTTTATCCACAGGACACCAGGGCTCCACTCTGGCCCCTGCCTTTTTTTTCCAAGGCCTGGCCCTGGACTGGGAGCTCCTTACTATCTCTCCAGGCCTGACATCATCCCTTGCGTGGACTCACACAATTTCAGGTCAGCAAGTTCATCCTCCCCCCGCTGCAGGTACTTGCCCTACAATACCCCCGATCCACCTTGGCCAGAACACCTCTTACTGCTGGAATAGTCCATTCCTTCTCCAGGACTCCCAGAATATAAACCATTATCAGAAAAACAAACAAACAAACGAAAAGTAGAGGGGCACTCGAGTGGCTCAGCCCATTAAGCATCCGACTTCGGCTCAGGTCATGATCTCACAGTCCGTGAGTTCGAGTCCCGCTTCGAGCTCTGTGCTGACAGCTTGCTCAGAGCCTGCAGCCTGCTTCAGATTCTGTGTCTCCCTCTCTCTCTGCCCCTCCCCTGCTCACTCTCTGTCTCTCTCTCAAAAATAAATAAACATTAAAAAAAAAAAAAAAAGTAGAGTTTGACAGGAGAGATGGCTTCAAACTCACGGTCAAACATAAATTGAAAAAAATGAATTTCCACCAAAAAGAAAAGTTGCATATTTTCCTGCCCACGTTCTGGGCACACAGGAACACACAGTGAGCTTAACTCACCGTGTGACCTCTGCATAGCACTTCATTGTGTTGAATAGGAAAGAGCCTGGCTGACAAGAGGATTGCAGGACCATAATTAGATAGATAATTATTTGTACGTGGAAGGGTTTAGTGAATGGGGTTTGGTGAATAGGAGCCATAAATACATTTATTAGGAGAGGATTCCATTAAAAATGAACTTAAGGCAACTGAAAAGCTTCGGATGGATTATTAGCCATTTAAAGAGACTTTTGTAGCTAAAAGTGTCATTGGCTATACCCACGTTTTACTGAAAGGCTTTAAAAATGAAATCAGGGGTGCCTGGGTGGCTCAGTCGGTTAAGCGTCCGACTTCGGCTCAGGTCACGATCTCACGGTCCCTGAGTTCGAGCCCCGCGTCGGGCTCTGGGCTGATGGCTCAGAGCCTGGAGCCTGCTTCCGATTCTGTGTCTCCCTCTGTCTCTGCCCCTCCCCCATTCATGCTCTGTCTCTCTCTGTCTCAAAAATAAATAAACGTTAAAAAATTTAAAAAAAAATGAAATCAAAACGTGAAATTATAGTGCAAATCAATGGGGGAAAGGCATCACACTTATAAAAATTCAGATTTTATGTAGCTTCTCTTGAACTCAGCAGCAACGTGAATTGAAGTTTATTTTGTATACATTGATTAAGAAATGATCCTATACACTGAGGATCATTATAAAGAAGGTATTTTAGCAAATTCAAAGTGATATAGATGCAAGTTGAATATAGTGGCCAGTTACTTGTACCACTGGAAAACGGGCTGTATTTTCCAGAAGAAAATCTGAAATGAACACAAGATACTAATACTCTCCTACAACTAACCAGATACTCCTTAGATAAAGTTGGCCAAGTTGAATATTATTTCCTATTATTTTTTTCACATATCCACCTGAGCTTCATGCATGCCCAGTCCTGGCCTGGTAAACTATACACAAAAATAGAATATCTAAAGTTTGCTTATTTTTTATGCCATAAACAGCCATCAGTTGCATTATATAGGCTTCTGGTTCAAGAATCAAGCCAAGAGCGGGGCGCCTGGGTGGCGCAGTCGGTTAAGCGTCCGACTTCAGCCAGGTCACGATCTCGCGGTCCGGGAGTTCGAGCCCCGTGTCAGGCTCTGGGCTGATGGCTCGGAGCCTGGAGCCTGTTTCCGATTCTGTGTCTCCCTCTCTCTCTGCCCCTCCCCCGTTCATGCTCTGTCTCTCTCTGTCCCAAAAATAAATAAACGTTGAAAAAAAAAAAATTAAAAAAAAAAAAAAAAAAAAAAAAAAAGAATCAAGCCAAGAGCAAACTCCCGAGCAGCTCTGAGTATTTAAAAATAGGACTCTTTTGGGGCGCCTGGGTGGCTCACTCGGTTGAGTGTCTGACTTCAGCCCAGGTCATGATCTCGCAGCTCGTGAGTTCGAGCCCCGCGTCGGGCTCTGGTGCTGACAGCTTGGAGCCTGGAGCCTGCTTCGGATTCTGTGTCTCCCTCTTTCTCTGTCCCAACCCACTCACATTCTGTGTCTGTCTCTCTCAAAAATAAATAAACATTAAAAAAATTAAAAAATAAAAAACAGGACTCTTTTTTGAAGGCAAATTTGTTATATACATGTGATGCATGTATGTTTTACACTCAGATGTATCTTGTAAGATACATTTTATACAATGAAGACATACACCAAATATAACAGATTATCTTTGGTGTAATCTTTAAAATATTAATTTTTAAAAATAGGTGTTCAAAATCTTTTCCTTTTTTACTTATGAGTTATTTTGGATTTCATTCAGGTTGCTAACCAGTGGTCTGGTTTTTCACTCTTTATTGTTTTCTAACAAGTTTATGTTAGAATATTCACTGCTAAGAACCAAGATAGTTTCACCGCATCAGTTTTGGTAACTAAAATTGATGTTGCTGATTAATTCTAAATATTTCCGATTTTTCTGGTATGTTTTCCCTCTTCACCCCTGAGTTATTTCTCACTTTCTTCCATTGTGGTCAGAAAAATATAGGCTGTAAATAAATTCTTTTTTTTTTTTTTTAATTTTTTTTTCAACGTTTATTTATTTATTATTATTTTTTTTGGGGGGACAGAGAGAGACACAGAGCATGAATGGGGGAGGGGCAGAGAGAGAGGGAGACACAGAATCGGAAACAGGCTCCAGGCTCTGAGCCATCAGCCCAGAGCCGGACGCGGGGCTCGAACTCACAGACCGAGAGATCGTGACCTGAGCCGAAGTCGGACGCTTAACCGACTGCGCCGCCCAGGCGCCCCAGTAAATACATTCTTTAGAACCTGTTAAAATTTCTTCTGTACCCAAGTATAGGGTCAATCGGGGGAAGGGTCCTATGCAGGCTAGAAAAAATAAAGTGTGTGCTCTCTGACACACTATGTCTACTAAAAAAGTACCCCCCCCGTCTCCGTCCCCCCACCCCTACTGTAGTACAGATGTTCATTCATTTATTGCTCTTCCTGATTCTATTTATTATCCTTTCAGTCTATCCAATCTATCCCTTCTACTCTGTTCCGAGAGATGTGACCAATTCTCTAATTCTGATTCTGTACGTATTTCTCTTTGTAACTGTGTCATTTATGTACTGCTTTCTACCTTTTGAATCTATACTTCTAGGGACATACCAGTGTCTATCTTGTATCTTTTTGGTGGACTGTTTCTCTTATTTATATGAAATATCCGTCTTTTTTTCTTTCTTTTTCTTTTTCTTTTTTAAGTGGGCTTCATGCCCAGCATGGAGCCCAACGTGGGGCTTGAACTCATGGCCCTGAGATCAAGACCTGGGCTGAGATCAAGAGTTGGACACTTAGCCAGCTGAGCCACCCAGACAACCCCCCCCCCCCCGCCCTTGTCTGTTTTCACTGTTTGTTTTTCATAAAATCCTGTTTTGTCTGCTGTTAGTACCGCAACACCATCTTTTTTGTTGTTGTGAAGTTTTGCCCGGCTTTTAACCCTTTTGTTCCCACCGTCTAGTGCTCCTTGATTTATGTGTGTTTCTCATAAACAGCGTAGAGCTAGACTTCATTCATGTAATTGTTGCTTTTGCTTCAGTCTGAAAATCTCTGTGTGTATAGCTTAGATGACTATTAAGTGACCATCATTTATATATTTTTCTGATGCTTGCCATTACACGGGACTTATTTCTACCATTTTATTCTGTGTTTTTTCTTTACCTGTTTCCTCTTTGCTTTTTTTGTTTTTTTCTCCTTCCCTGACTTCCGGGAGATTGCACATGCTCTCTCGACTTCTTTCCTCACCGGCACCTATTTGGAGAACACATATTTTCATTCGTTTAGTAGTTATCTTTATTTACTCTTCTCATTTTCACATATTTCTCACAAAAATCTAAACAATACCTGTATCCACTAATTTTTTTTTTTTTTAAAGTCTATCTATTTATTTTGAGACAGAGAGAGGGGAGAGAGAGAGGGAAAAAGAGAATCCCAAGTAGGGCTCTGCACTGTCAACTCAGAGCTGGATGCGGGGCTCGAACTCACCGATGGTAAGATCATGACCCGAGTTGAAATCAAGAGTCAGACGCTTAAAGGACTGAGCCACCCAGGCAGGTACCTCTGTGTCCTCTTCTTAAGTGAAATATGTAATTTCCAGTTGTTTAAGTTTCTGTATTAAGCTTCCTCTTACCTACCATGTCATTCTTGTCTAAAATTTTAGTTCTGACTTTTCGTAACACAGAGATCATTATCTTATTCATAAAATTCACCATTATGACTATGCCTTTTGTTATACCATGATAATTATTGTTATTTAGAGTGAATATTTACCGTATTTCATCAATTATACATAAGTTGCGAAGCCACGAGCATCCAGTCGGTTACTCAGAGGATCCTTGATGATGTGAGTTTTCCTAGCTCAGAACACTGCCTGCCTTTCCATTGGTCCCAGTCTTCTCTGTACATCCCAGAGGCATCATGTGGGCTTGTTTATAGAGTTCTCTCATATTCAGCCTAAGTCCGTATCTTTCATCTTTTTTATTGACGTGGTAAATGGGCCTCTTCTAATTGCTATTGAGACGCTATTTTATTCTATATGTTAATTTTCTACCTGCCACTTTACTGATTGTCTTGCTTCTATAATATACTTTCATTTTATTTTCTTGCATTTTCTGGGCACGCAATTGTATACCATCTTGAAGATATGGATGATCTTACCTCCTTTCTCATTTTTAAGTTCCTGGAATCATTCTCTTACCTAATTGCACGGACCTCCAAAAGAACATTAAATAATATGATGCCAAGAGGTAACTTGTCTCCTCCGTGACTTGAATAAGGATGCTTCCCAGTGTTTTCCCATGAAGCTCAGGTCTGGGTTGAGATGGATGTATTTTATCCTATTAAAGATGTGCCCAGCTATTCCTTTTTACTCAATATTAAGTAGCAGGTTGATTGTTGGTTTAAAATATATACTTGCTATCTGGTTGGGCAAGAACACATCATGCCTGTTTCATCAGAACTTTCGGTTTGGGACTTGTTAAATCTTGGATCAATATCCATCTACCAGCTATAGGATCTTCATAGTCTTGTTGAGTCTCAGGTAACTCATTAAAAACATGGGGATAATACTTCCCTCATAGAATACTGAGAAGTTTAACTGAGAATGAGTGAAAAGCACTAACACAGTGCCTGACACACAGTAAATGCTTAGTAAGTGGTAATTGCTTCAATTCTCATTAACAAGGCAGACCTCTCTGAGTTTTCTTCTTAACGTGATCGTGATCATTTTCCTTGCCTAAGATATAAACTCTATTTGGTTAAAACATATTACATAAATCTTTTCAATATATATAATAATTATTAATAATTAATAAAACAGAATTGTGTTTGTGTGACTGCAGACAGGGGCGTTTTTTAAGATGGGTCTCACCCAGGCTAGATTTGGAGACTTAAACCATGTTTGCATCACGATCGTTTTTCTGTATCTTGGAACATTTACTGTGTTGCTTTCTGGGGCGGGGGAGCCACGGGCTTGATGAATTCCAAACCGCCTTGGAATATGTTGATCCTGCAACTGCTTTTTCTCAGCACAAGGGGGCAGCATTGCAAAAGGAACTTGAGCAAGGCTTCTCTGCAGCTCCGATGTGCATCTGGAGCCAGATTTAAAATTATTGCGGAATTAGTCCCTACCGGTTCAGTCTTTCTCAGAAGCCTGTTTAGAAACTAGTGGGTGTATAAAAAGCACACCATAAGCCCTCAGTAAGTGATAACCCGCTCACTTCCTTCATGTCTTTACTCAAATGCTGCCCCTGACCTCCTTGTATATGAAATCGCAGCCTGCCGGCTGGCCTCCCACTCCCAGCCCCCCTTACCATTCACTTCTTTTCCATGCCATTTATCAAGTCCAACATACTAGATAATCTCCTGTATTATGTTTGTGATTTACTGGATTCCCCTCACCCCCCTCTAGAATGCAGGCTCTGCAGAGGCATTGTCTGTTTTCTTCAATGATGCGTCCCAGGTGCCTAGAACAGTATCTAGCCTAAAGTGGATGCTCGGTAAGTATTTGTCCGTCGAAGGATCGCATGGTGGTCCTGGTGATGGTGCTGCTGATGGTGGCGGTGGTGGTGATACTGGTGATGCTGCTGGTCATGACGGGGGGTGGTAGGTGTAGCAGTCACGGTCATGGTGACGGTGATGGTGGCAGGGGGGAGGTACTGGAAATGGCAAAGTGGTGGTGCAGGACGGTGCAATGATGGTGATGATGGCCGTGGTTGTGGGAGGGGCAGTGGAGGTGAGAGGAGACAGGCGACAGTGGTTGAGATGGTGACGCGGCGATTGTCATGATGTTTACTGGGCTATGATAGGTCAGGGTCTCCCGAGAAGGGAAGAGCTAAGCCTGAGGCTGGGATGAGGATTTCCAGAGACCGGCACACAAAAATCTTTTGTCCCTTAGTGTCAACAAATATGTCCTCCTAAAGGCCTCCCAGAACTCCACACCAGAACACAGAGAAGTCCCCAGCTGCCTCTCTTCCCTCTTCCAGCCTTGGAGGGGCTCTCACATAGGCACCTAGACACTCCAACCCTCACAGCTGACCTCCATCCACAGCTTCTTCAAAAAGCTGCCCCTCGGCCCAACCCCTGGCCCGAGGGTGATTGGAGGGGTGGTGCAGCCCACCCTGGGAGGACAGGCCTGGAAGGCATCCTTAGGGCTTCCGGCTTGGGAATCCCTGCGTCCAGGTACCCGAAGCATGAGTGGAAGGAAGAATGTAAGCTCTGGCGGACAGCTGTCTGAACTCCTCCCGCTCTGGGGCAGGGGGTGGCTGGGGAGGGCCAGAGAAGAACCTCCAAAGCCCACAGCCTGGGAGCAGGATCTAGTGGAACCATTGTTGCTCTGCTGAACTCACAAAATGTATCTCTGTTCAAAGAAAGGCTGAAGAATGACGTCATCGTGAGATCCAGTACAGCTGGGGGAATGGAGAAGGCCGGACCACTGGCAGGAGGTGACAGAGCTATCCCAAACATCTGGGAAAGTCACGTCCATGCATCAGCAAACCCCCCCTCGCCCCCCCCCCCCACACACACACACACCCAGGACATTTCTCCAGCCAGCACAAAGGGAAGGAATGCCCGGCCTCAGGGGAGACCTCCTTTGCCCTTGCCTCCTTCCCTGGCACATTTTCTCTCCCATGTGAAGAACTCTGGGGTCCCTTCCCTCTCTCGGGTGTGCTCTCTCAGGAATCCCTTCGCATTCAAACCTTAACTGTGGCCGGTCCCCACGTGTGCATCTCTCCCCGGCTCCCAGCCTAAACTTCCCACCGCGTTCACCAGATCGTCTGAGACCTGCTTCTCACCGCCAGTGCGCTCAACCCTTCTCTCTCCCCCAAAGGCCAGGTCCTGCGCCTTCCCCTGCCCCCTGCCCTGTGGCTCTATCCCGCCCCTTCACTTGGGTTCAAAACTACTCCTAGATAGAGGTGGTCCTGGCACAACCTTGTGCCCGTGCTAAGTGCCACCGAATTGTACAAATGGTTCTCTTGCATGAATTTCATGTCCATAAAATAACATAAAATTCTTTTAAGTTCTGAAGCCTCCCTACTGCCCACAGCCACACCAGCCAGTACAGCCTCCCAAATCCCCCACACAAGCTGTTCAGCCAGCCCCTCCTTCTCATTCACCACATGGCCTCCCTGCTGCAGGTTCCCACTTCTGCCAAAAAGGCATAGAGGTGGATGCCTTGACCTTGTGCCGGAGCCTGGGGGGCAGGAGCCACAGCCCTGAACCCTGTCTGTGAGCCACTCATGAAGCTTCCACAGCAAGCTCTTTTAACTGTAGGTACCCTTGCCAGAGAGGGTGGGTCCCTTGCAGAATGCATTCTGGGACCCCTCCCAGGGACCTCCAGACAGGATGGCCCTAGTAGGACAGTGTGGCCCTCCTCTACCGGCTATAAATCTGTCCCCAAACCTTCATAAGTGGGTTGTGTGCTTCTAGCTCTAAACGAGCAGGGCTCACAAGATCTGAAGTCTTGTGTCTTGTCCCGCGAAAACTCCAACTTTCTCAACACCCCCCGCCCTCGGAGACGGAGTAGCTGTAGCAGATTTATTCTCGAGACGTGGAGGCGTGAAGCCAGTGTCTTTATTATCAGGCCTTCTTGTTCTTCCAGGTATCACCCCTGAGCGAGGGAGGTCTTGAGGACGGGGCGCTCCTCGGGTGCTCCTTCGAAAGGCAACATGCATTTTGGTGACATCACCCCACTGAGCTGACTTTCCCAGGGCCCTGCCAGTGTTCAGCCCGTGCCAGGAGACCGTATCTCAGCTCTGACTCTCCAAGATAAAGGTAGAATGGGCACCTTATCTCCACCCCGCTCCCTCCCCAGCTGCCCTTCTTGGAACAGGCCCCCAGTGAGGACAATCCATTCACTTGACTGCTTGACAGTTTGCAAAAGCCATCTCTCCCTGAGCAATTAAGGCACAGCGTTGGGGTGCTAACATGATGCCTGCTGCTCCCCTAGTCAGTCCTCTCCCTCGCTGGGCTTCGAAGTTGCCCATCCCAGGGCCTGCTGCCTGAAGAATTCATGATAAAATCAGGTGTGCGTCCAAGGACCAAGTTTTACTGTCCTTCCGCCGAGTTCTGGATCTTTGAAGATGTGTCCAATGCAAACCAGCTGTTGCTGGGTTTCTGTTTGTTTGTTTTAGTTCTGAGTACTGGTTACCACAACATCTGTGATGCCAGTCCAGGGCTTCTCAAACTTCAACCAGGGCAAAAGGATCACCTGTAAGGCTTGTTAAAACACAGGTTCCTGGGCGCCACCCCCAGAAGTTCTGGTAGAGTTGGGCGGGCGCAGGACTTAGGAGCGTCCATTCCTAAAGCTCCCTGGTGATGATGCGGCCAGTCCTCCGTCCACACTTTGAGCAACAGGGCGCTAGGAAATGCAGAGGCACAGAGCCTCACCACTCCCTGCTGCTGAGCCAAGCACTTATTACTGGGATGACCCATTTCATCTCTGAGGCGCGGAAAGGTCAAGTGACTTGTCCAAGTTTCCCAAGCTAAGAAGTGGCACAACTGGGTTCAAATCCTTGTCTCCCTGCTCTAGTGTCTGTCACCACCATCACCGAGCACAGGTATGACGTGCCCCCCCCCCACCCAACACCACCTTGAGACGTAGGCGGCGCCCCTTGGTGATCTCTCTTCCCCCCTGCGGCCCCCCTCCGATGCAACCTGCTGTCACGACATTATCCCTTTCTTTTAATCACAGTAAAATTATGTAAAATTTTTGTAATACAAAATTTGTAGTGTCAGACTTACCATCTTAACCATTTTTAATATGTTTTTAATGTTTATTTATTTACTTTTTGAGAAAGAGAGAGTGCCAGCGAGGGAGGGGCGGAGAGAGAGGGAGACACAGACTGTGAAGCAGGCTCCAGGCGCTGAGCTGTCAGCACAGAGCCCGACGCGGGGCTCGAACCCACGAACCATACGATCGTGACCTGAGCCGAAGTCGGACGTCCAACCGACCGAGCCACCCAGGCGCCCCCTAACCATCTCTAAGTGTAGGTCCAGTAGCATAAGGGACATTGACACTGTTATGCTGACATCACCACCCTCCATCTCCAGAAGCCTTTTCGTCTTGCACAACTGAAACTGTACCCACTCGACAGTGACCCCCCATTCCCCGCTGCCCCCTGCCCCCGGCGCCCACCCTTCTACTCCCTGTCTCTATGGATTTGACTCCTCTAGGCGCCCCATCCAAGTGGAATCATATAGCATGTGTCCTTTTGTGACTGATTTATTTCACTTAGCATCACGTCCCCAAGGCTCACGCACCTGCACGTTACAGCAGGCGTCAGTATTGCCTTCCTTAGGGCACCTGGATGGCCCGGCCGGTCAAGCGTCTGATTTCGGCTCAGGTCATGATCTCATGGTTCATGAGTTTGAGGCCACACTGGGCTCTCTGCTGTCAAGGCAGAGCCTGCTTCGGATCCTCTGTCCCCCCTCTCCCTCCCCCTCCCCCACGCTCTTTCTTATAAATAATCATTAAAAAAAAGAATTTCCTTCCTTTTTAAGGCTGAGTGATATTCCATCTTCTGTATATACTATGTTTTGTTTGTCCATCCATTGGCAGACATTTGGGTGGCTTCCACCCTTAAATTATTAAAAAATTTTTTAATGTTTTTATTTATTTTTGAAAGAGAGACAGAGAGTGTGCGAGCAGGGGAGGGGCAGAGAGAGAGAGAGACACAGAATCTGAAGCAGGCTCCAGGCTCTGAGCTGTCAGCCCAGAGCCCGACGCGGGACTCGAACTCACGGACTGTGAGATCATGACCTGAGCCGAAGTCAGACGCCCAACCGACTGAGCCACCCAGGCGCCCCTCACCCTTAAGTTATTATAAATAATGCTTCTATGAACATGGGTGTACCAATATCTCTTCAAGTCCCTGTTTTCACTTATTTGGGGTGTATACCCAGAAATGGAATTATGACTAGATCATCCTATAATTCCATTTTTTGAGAAACTACCATATCATTTTTCCACAGCAGCTGCACCATTTTATATTCCCAGCAGCAGTGCCCAAGGGCTCCAATTTCCCCCACTCAACAGTACTTGTTATCTTTTTTTTTAGTAATAGCCATCTTAATGGGCACAAACTAGTCCAAGATAACGTTCTTTTTTTTTCCTTTTTGTTTATTTATTTATTTTGAGATAGAGCACTAGCAGGGGAGGGGCAGGGAGAGAGAGGGAGAGAGAGAATCCCAAGCGCGCTCCATGCTGTCAGCACAGAACCTGATGTGGGGCTCGAACTCACAAACCATGAAATCATGACCTGAGCTGACATCAAGAGTTGGATGCTTAACCTGCTGAACCACCCAGGTGCACCCTAGTCCGAGATAACATTCTTTTTTTTTTTTTTTTTTTAATTTATTTATTTTGAGAAACTGAGAGAGACAGAGAGTGAGGAGGGGAGGGGCAGAGAGAAAGGGAGACACAGAATCCAAAGCAGGCTCCAGGCTCCGAGCTATCAGCACAGAGCCCGATGCAGGGCTGGAACCCACGAACCGTGAGATCATGACCTGAGCCAAGTTCGACGCTTAACCGACTGAGCCACCCAGGCACCTCCCAAGATAACATTCTTTTTTTTTTTTTTTTTTTTTTTAATTTTTTTTTTTCAACGTTTATTTATTTTTGGGACAGAGAGAGACAGAGCATGAACGGGGGAGGGGCAGAGAGAGAGGGAGACACAGAATTGGAAACAGGCTCCAGGCTCTGAGCCATCAACCCAGAGCCCGACGCGGGGCTCGAACTCACGGACCGTGAGATCGTGACCTGGCTGAAGTCGGACGCTTAACCGACTGCGCCACCCAGGCGCCCCTCAAGATAACATTCTTAAAGCAAACTCTGGTTGGTCATTTGCTGTGTGGGCTTCAGGTGTGTGGACAGCCCGGGCCAGGTACAGAGGGATGGGCACAGATGACCTAGGCCAGCTCCTATATGGCCGAATCTACTAGCAGAGACAAAGCAGGAAAATAAGCAACCGTGATGTGGAGGAAGGGGTGTCTGAGGCCACAACTGGGGCAGGGAAAAGGATGGGGAGTTCAGAGGTGGGAAGGGTGCTCCTGCCCGCCTGGGAGGAAAATAAGGCACGTCTTCATGGAGGCAGTGACATCTGAGACAGGCCTCAAAGGCTGAGCATGGCTTGGCTGTGACAACGGGGGGATGGGCATTCTTGGCACAGAGTTGGAGGCCTCTAGGAGGGCGAGAACTTGGACAGTTCTTCGGGATCTGGCCATGAACTCATCTCTAGGAACTTCAGAGGAGGCCAGGTGATTTTTAAAACAAAACATAAGCGGGAACGACAGTCGGAAAGGTAGTTTCGGGTCTCCTCTGGGGAGGGGGTGGGAGAAGCAGGCGAGTTTGGAGGCCTGGCTGGACAACCCCGGGTTTCATGTTTGGACAGTTGCACAGCCTGGAGGTATCTGAGTAAGAGACATCGGGTGCTGGCTTGGGGATGATGTGTTGGGCGAGGCAGGGGGAGCGGAGGGCTGGCGCATCTGTGGCCAGAGCACCACACCCAGCCGGGTCAGAATTAGAATCTGATTGACAAGGCCTAAAATTCCCAGGTTGAGATTCCAACCACTCCGTTGCTTCAGAGACTAATTCGGGTTGACTGAGGTCAGAAAAACCGAACCAAAAACAACACCACCAACAACCACCAACCCCCACGTGCAATAAGCAATAATATTATGCAAAGCCTCAAGATCTTAGACTCCTACTAATCAGGGTGGGGGACAAAGGAGAGGCACGGGGAGGGGATCCGCTAGGACGCAGCCAGGGCCAGGCAGGTGGCAGGTGGAGCTGCTGAGATTTTTCAGAGGAAGCCCCGCCTGCGGTTCACCCGCCAAGACTCTGGGAACCTACAAATAGCAACTGTTATTTGAGAAGCAGCAGGGCCTCTCTGGCTAGGACAGCCACTGGAGGGTGCTTGCTGAGCGGTTAATCTCAGAAGATGACCTCACCAGAGCCAGCTCACCAAGTCTTAACATGATGCTTCAGATAATCACACAATGGCGACGAGAGCCAACCAGGGATGACACAGGACTAGCCCGGCTCATTGGAAGATACCTGGGGCTGCCGATAACACGATACTCGGGGGCTGGTTATTAAACTGTGGTGTTGCTTCATTACAGTGGAGGAACCAAAGCCGGGCTTCTGGGGTGATTGGCAGCGTGGTCTTCTTTTTTTTTTTTCAACGTTTATTTATTTTTGGGGCAGAGAGAGACAGAGCATGAACGGGGGAGGGGCAGAGAGAGAGGGAGACACAGAATCGGAAACAGGCTCCAGGCTCTGAGCCATCAGCCCAGAGCCTGACACGGGGCTCGAACTCACGGACCGCGAGATCGTGACCTGGCTGAAGTCGGACGCTTAACCGACTGCGCCACCCAGGCGCCCCGGCAGCGTGGTCTTCAAGGCATCAGTCGGGAGCCCGACAACTTCAGAAGATGCCCTCGCCCCCTCTCCAGCATGTTTCCAACTCAGAGTTCCAGGGGAGCGGTCGGACTGTGTGGGGCATGGGGCGGGGATGTTGTTCAAGATGCAGCTTGTAGGATTCATTTCTGGCAGGAGGATCCTGTGTTGAATACAATGAAACTCTGTCTGGAGAACAAGCGCCTCAGGGGCCGTCGCTGCCTCCAGGCTGGCAGGGCTTGAGACCTCATTACAAGGGATAGAAGGTCTGAACAGAGCCAGGATTTGACTCCTCTCTACAAGATCTCTGGAGTCACTGCATTTGCAAAGAGAAGGCTCATTTCATAAGATTCCAAGGAAGTGGACTCTGGGTTTCTAATAAGAGGAGGAAATATCATGTTCTTGTATTTTATTGTTTTGTTGTTGTTTTTTATTTTAGAGAGAGAGAGAGCATGCAAGAGTGGGGGAGAAGGGCAAAGGGAAAGAGACAGAGAATCTTAAGCAGACTCCTTATTCGACGCGGAGCTCCACAAGGGGCTCGATCCCATGACCCTGGGGTCATGACCTGAACAGAAATCAAGAGTCAGTTGCTCCAAGGCCCAAGCTACCCAGGTGCCCCTATGTTGTTCTTTTGAAATTGTGTTCCAGGGCACCTGGGTGGCTCAGTCAGTTAAGTGTCCAACTTCGGCTCAGTCATGATCTCACAGTTTGGTCCATGGGTTCGAGCCCCGCATCAGGCTCTGTGCTGACAGCTCAGAGCTTGGAGCCTGCTTCGGATTCTGTGTCTCCCTCTGTCTCTGCCCCTCCCCCGCTCATACTGTCTCTCTCTCTCTCTCTCTCTCAAAAATAAATACACATTAAATAAAATAAAATAAAATAAAATTGTGTTTGGATCATTGCAGTCTAACTGGATATTTTTCATTTGAAATCATTCCTTTTGCATCTTTCTGCCATAGGACGACAGGATAACAGATGTGGTGTCAGTGAAATGTGCCCTGCACAGAGCCTGGAACTCAGTAGGGGCTCATTAACTGCCTTCTTCCATTTGCCCCAGATGGCCCTGAAAATTTTCAAATCAGATCCAAGCTGTGCATCAATATTTACATCAAAGTAGGGGCTGTGGTCTTGAATCCCTCTCTCCAAACTGGACCCGGCAATGCCCTGGTTCTGCACCAACTTTAAGAATATCCGTAATATCCGAATATCATTCAGCTGAATTTTTCTAATTGGGAAAAGTAATAAAATTGTGAGAGATTCCCCACTTTCAGCAGGGAATAGCCCTGAAAGGTCACCCAGCTTTCGGACATATCGGTTTTTAAAATGAGGATTCAAAGAGAAAATATTTTTGGAAAAACCGTAAAGGATGACATAAAGATATGTTCTCCTATTTTTGATGGTGGTTAGGAGAGATATTTTTTCTGCCCCATTTCTTCATTAGAAGCTATTTTCCAAAACAGGAAAGCCCAAAATGGCCCATGTGAATCATCTTTAACTAACGAAATAGCTTTCTAATGCCACAACCCCACAATGAGGTATAGGTAATGCCATGTGGTAAAAAATGCCATCTCAACCATGTGGCAGGAAGGACCACATAGCCTTGGGAGCTGCACAAGAATCTAAGGGGGTTACAATTTGCCTGGCACACAGAGGGGGTGTCTCTCCTTAGTCTAGCATAGTTATGGGGAGATGCTCTTTGCCATGTAGTTCACTCATAGGCAGGCAGTGGAGACTGGACACCCAAGTGTCTGTAGTGTGGCCTCTGGGGAAGGCCAGAGGGCAGCAACCACAACCTCCTGGGTCTTGCTCTCAATTCCCTGTCCCACCGTGTGAGCATTTGCCTAGACAGTGCGTCCTGATTTTGTGATGCCCCATGTCCATATTTCTGTTCTCTGAATCCCCAGGGTTTATGCACACAAGCTCACTAGTTCCCCACTGGCTTAATTTCCTAAGGCTGTTGTAACAGAGTATCACAAACTAGGTGGCTTAACACAACAGGAATTTGTTCTGTCGTAGTTCTAGAGGCCAGAAGTTCATGACGAAGGTGTCAGTAAGGTTAGTCCTTCTGAGGACTCTGAGGGAGAATCTGTTCCCTGCCTCTGATGATAGCCAGACCCTTCGGTGTCCCATGGATTGTAGATGCATCCTTCCAACCTCCGCTTCCATATTTCTACCAACAGCCCCTTCACATGGCTGTCTTCCCTCTGTGTCTGTGTTCAAATTTCCCTCTTTTTATAAAGACACCAGTCATTATGGATTGGTGTCCAATCCACCCTACACTGGTATGATCTCATCATAACTTGATCACATCTTCAATGACCCTATTTCCAAATAAGGCCACACTCTGAAGTTCTGGGGTTAGGAATGCTACATACCTTGAGGGTTTGGGGCTATGCATGGCACTTTGACCCATAACATCAACTAACTATCTCCTTTACTGGGCTCTATGTTTTGAAATACTGTGTTTACCAAACAAAGTACATTTCGTGGTGATTCGTTTTTCCTGGGTTTTTCAAAATACATCATGGTCATCTAAATGGGCTTCTCAATGCAAAAGAAGATGACATAGATGACTCTTCCCTGCCTCTCCCCTCTAGGTACAACTAAATACCCTGGGAATTATTTGAAGACAGCAGTAAGAGGACTCTGGAAGCTGGAAGAAGGAAGATAGACTGGTTGGGAGCCTCAAGATGAGAGGAAACACAGGGTTCAGTGGGAGCCCCAGCCACACCAGAAGAACAGAGCAGATAAAAATAGAAATGAAGGGCTCAGAAAACCAAAATATCCTCCATCCAAAGTGCCCACAAAGTCAACCAGAACCCATGTACCAAACCTACATGGCGGTGACAGCCCGTGACGGCTCACTGAAAGAGAAGATTGAGGATCAAGGAGCATCCTACCAAGAATCACAATGTGCAGGATACAATCAAAAACCTCACCCATCATGTCAAGAACCAGGAAAACCACAGCTTGAGTGAGAAAAGACGATGCATGCTAATATTGAGATGAATCAGACAGGAGTAATGTGACAAGAATTTAAAAGTAGTCTCCACATCAAAATCTATAAAGAGCTCACCAAACTCCACAACCGAAAAACAAATAATCCAGTGAAGAAATGGGTAGAAAACGTGAATAGACACTTCTCTAAAGAAGACATCCAGATGGCCAACAAGCACATGAAAAGATGCTCAACGTCTCTCCTCATCAGGGAAATACAAATCAAAACCACACTCAGATATCACCTCACGCCAGTCAGAGTGGCCAAAATGAACAAATCAGGAGACTATAGATGCTGGCAAGGATGTGGAGAAACGGGAACCCTCTTGCCCTGTTGGTGCGAATGCAAACTGGTGCAGCTGCTCTGGAAAACACTGTGGAGGTGCCTCAAAAAATTAAAAATAGATATGCCCTATGACCCAGCGATAGCACTGCTAGGAATTTACCCAAGGGATATGGGAGTGCTGTTGCATAGGGGCACTTGTACCCCAATGTTTATAGCAGCACTTTCAACAATAGCCTGATGAAACGAGACTAAATGTCCATCAACTGGTGAATGGATAAAGAAATTGTGGTTTATATACACAATGGAATACTACTTGGCAATGAGAAAGAATGAAATGTGGCCTTTTGTAGCAACGTGGATGGAACTGGAGAGTGTTGTGCTAAGTGAAATAAGTCACACAGAGAAAGACAGATACCATATGGTTTCACTCTTATGTGGATCCTGAGAAACTTAACAGAAGACCATGGGGGAGGGGAAGGGAAAAAAGAAAAGAAAAGAAAAGAAAGGTTAGAGAGGGAGGGAGCCAAAACATAAGAGACTCTTAAAAACTGAGAACAAACTGAGGGTTGATGGGGGCTGGGAGGGAGGGGAGGGTGGTGATGGGTACTGAGGAGGGCACCTCTTGGCATTAGCATTGGGTGTTGTATGGAAAGCAATTTGACAATAAATTTCATATTTAAAAAAAAAAGAAAAAAAGGAAGTAGTCTCCACAGAAACACTTCAGCAATGAATTACACATTCTCTTGAAATAAATGAAAGCATAGAAAATATCAGCAAAGAAATAGAAAAGGTCTTAAAAAGAGGCCAGTGGAAATGATAGAACTCAGCGACACAATAACCAAAATTTTTAAAAATGAAAAAAATAAATAAAACACCTCACTGGATGGGCTAACAGTAGGGTAGAAATGACAAAGATAGAATCCGTGAAACCGAGGACAAGCCAATAGAATATGCTCAATCCGGACAATGAAGAGGAAAAAGTTAGAGCCTCCAGGAGCTATGGGGTGATAACAAGATCCATCATTTATATCATTTAAAGTCCCAAGATAGGTCCCCTGGGTGACTCAGTCAGTTAAGCGGCTGACTTCAACTCAGGCCATGATCTCGCAGTTTGTGGGTTCAAGCTCCATGTCAGGCTCTGTGCTGACAGCTCAGAGCCTGGAGCCTGCTTCGGATTCTGTGTCTCCCTCTCTCTCTGTCCCTACCTCACTCATACTCTGTCTCTCTCTGTCTCTCTGTCTGTCTCTCTGTCTCTGTATCTCTCTCTCTCCTCTCTCTCAAAAATAAACAGACATAAAAAAATAAATAAATAAAATAAAGTCTTAGGAGAGGGGGAAAGAAGATGGGAGTGAAAAAGAGTGGAAGAAATAAAAAAATTTCCCAAATTCGGGAAAAGACATAAAATTGCAGATCCAGAAAGCTGAGTAAACTCCCAAAAGGAGAAACCAAATAAAATTCACACCAAGACACATTATAATTAAACTTCTGAAATCTGAAGACAAAGAAAGAAAAAAATCTTAGAAACGGCAGGAGAGAAACAACATATTGCCTATAAAAGAACACAGATTTGAACAAAAGCAGGTTTCTCATGAGAAACCATGAAGTCCAGAAGGAAGTGCTGAAAGAAAGACCTGTCAACCACAAATTCTACATATGGTGAAACGATTCTTTAGAAATATAAGGGGAAATAAAGACATTCTCAGGCCAAGGGAAACTAAGAATCAGTTGCCAGCAGACCCCCTCTTAAAGAATGGTTAATGGAAGCTCTTAAAGCAGAAAAAAACCAAATTATAATAGATGGCTAGGACTTCCAGAAAGGAAAAAAAGAACAGCAGAATAGGTAAAAGTAAGCATAACAGAAATTCATTTCATGAATTTCTTTAATCATATTTTACGGTTGAGGCAAAAGTAAGCAAAATTTATAACACCATCTGATGTATATACAGAGGAAACATTTGAGACAATTACATTTTTTTTTATACTTATTTATTTTTGAGACAGGGAGAGACAGCATGAACGGGGGAGGGTCAGAGAGAGAGGGAATCACAGAATCTGAAACAGGCTCCAGGCTCTGAGCTGTCAGCACAGAGCCTGACACGGGGCTCGAACTCATGGACTGCAAGATCATGACCTGAGCTGAAGTCGGATGCTTAACCGACTGAGCCACCCAGGCGCCCTGATAATTAAATTTTTTAAGTGTGATGAAAACAGAGTCGTGGCTATATTAATACCAAAGAAGACTTCAGAGCAAAGAAAATTACCAAGGACAGAGAGAGACATTATATTATGATAAAAGATCCATACACCAAGATATAGTGATCCTAATATCCACACAGATATTCAAAATACATAAAGCAAACCTGATAGAACTGAAAAGAGAAACTGACAGATCCACTATCATTGTTGGGAACGTCAACGCTCATCTCTCAGTACTTGATAGAACTACTAGAGAGAAAATCCATAAAGATATCGAAGACTTGAACAACACCCTCAACCAACAGGATCGAACTGACATTTATAGAACACTCTACTCCCAGAATAGCAGACCTCACATGCTTTTCAAGTGCCTATAGAACAGTCAGCAAAACAGACCACATCCTGGGTTATAAACTAAGCTTACCAAGTGCAAAAGAAATGAAATCAGACAGAGTACATTCTCTGATAATAATAATAATAAATAAAATAAAACTGGAAATCAACAGCAGAAAGTCAAAATAAAAATTTCCAAACACTTGGGTATGCACAATGTACTAAGTAACCCATGAGTCAAAAAGGAAATCTTAAAAAGACTAGTTCTTTCGAAAATCTTGAAGAAAAATTTAAGATTGTGTTTAACGAATATGAAATCACAACACACCAAATGCGGGAGTGGGGCGGGGGGTGGGATGCAGTGCTGAGAAGGAAATTTGTAGCACAAATGCTTACATAAGAAAAGAGTAAAGGGGCACCTGGGTAGCTCAGCTGGTTAAGCGTCAGCCTCTTGATCTCAGCTCGGGTCTTTATCTCAGTCGTGAGTTTAAGCCTGACATTGGGCTCTGTGTTGGGCATAGAGCTAACTAAGAAAGAAAAGAAGGGAGGAAGGGAGGTAGGAAGGGGTTAAGATCTTATATCAGTAATCTAAATATGTACCTCAAGAAAATTCGAAAAAGAAGAGCAAAGCAAGCAGGAGGAAGGAAACAACAAAGAACAGAAACTGATGCAATTGAAAACAGGAAAAGAGGGGTGCCTGGGTGGCTCAGTTGATGGAGCATCCAACTTTGGCTCAGGTCATGATCTCGTGGCCATTGAATTTGAGCCCTCCGTGGGGCTTTCTGTTGTCAGTGCAGAGCCTGCTTCGGATCCTCTGCCTCCCTCTCTCTGCCCACACCCCCCTGCCCCGCCCCTGTTCATGCGCACATTCTTTCTTTCTCCAAAAATAGATCAACATTAATAAATAAATAAATAAATAAATAAATAAATAAAGTCCCCTTAAAAAAAAAAAAAAAGAAACGGGAAAAGAATACAGAAGATAAATGGGCGCAGGGGGAAGCTGGCTCTTTGAAAAGACAAATCACTAATAAGAATATCGTAACAGATTCCATAACCAGAACAGTAGGAGCAACTTTACACTCATAAATTTGACAACTTAGAAGAAATGGATCAAAATTCCCCACAAACCACACATTACCAAAGCGCAGCCAAGGTGAAATAGATAACCTGGCTAGCTTTACAACTATAAGAAATTGAATCTATAATTTTAAACCCCCCAAAAAAGAAATCCTAGGCTAAGATGGTTTCACTGGAGAGTTTTAACAAATATTGAGAATTAACATTTTTACACAGTATCTCCAGAAAATAGAAGATGCTTCACAATCCATTTCATGAGGCCACTATTACCTTGATACCAAAACTTAACTAAGATGGCACAATAAAAAAAAAAAGAAAGAAAACTAGAAAACCAGTATCTCTCATATATTTCCACAAAGTCTTCAACAAAACTAGCCAATTGAATCCAACAAAGTATAATAAGGACAACATACCCTGACAAAATGGGATTTATTTCAGGTATGCAAGGTTGGTTTAGTATCTGAAACTAACCCATGGAATCTACCATATTAACAGATCAAAGAGGAAAATTGATGCAGAAAAAACACTGAACCAAATTCGACACCCATTCATGATCAAAATACTCTCAGCTAACTAGAATAGGGGGAAAAGTCCTCAACTTCATAAAAGTGCATTACAAAAAATCTACAGCTAACATCATACTTGATGCTGAGAGACTGAGTACTTTTCCACAAAGACTAGGAATAAGATGGGGATTTCCACTCCCCCCATTCTTATTCACCATGATACTGGATCTAAGCGCTGAAGTTAGGCAAGGAAAAGAAAGACATGTAGATTTAAAAGAAAAAATAAAATTGTCCCTATTTCAGATAACATGATCACTATGTGTAAAATTCCAAGAAATCTACCAAAACAAAACAAAACACACCAACCCTCCTAAAACTAACAAGTGAGTTCGGTTCAGTAATAAGTGAGGACAGGGTACAAAATCAGCATACAAAAATCACTGTATTTCTATATATTAACAACAAGTAATTAGAAGACAAAATTAAAGATTCAATACCATTGATAACTACTCCAAAGAAAATAAAAGACTTAGTTATAAAAACAACAAAAGTCTTTACGGTATAAATATGGCGAAAGTGATAAAGTATTGAGTGAAACCAAAGAGACACTTGCAGAACATACTATGTTAATGGATTAGAAGACTCAATATAGAGAGATGTAAGTACTGGATCTGAAAATCAATATTGGGGCCCAGCAATCCCAGTTTTCAAAAGCCCTTTAGGGGATGCTGGTGCATATTCAGGTTTGAAAATCACCATTTCACTGGGTACTTCATAGATGCTGGTGATACCCTTTGTATTTAAATCACCTTTCCTGGAGGAGATCCTCTGGCAAGACCACAGTCCAGGCCAGCTCATCACTGTCTCCCTTTCCACACTGCTTGTGACTCCCGCCCTTACGTGCTTCATATAATAAGACTTCGGCAGGAGAGAATGATGGAAACCTTTCAAAAACCATTCTAGGTCACGGAAGTACAGAAGCTTCTACCAAAGGCATAATTTCCCATAAAAGCCAAGCTCCAAAGGAAATACATGTTCCCATCTGGCCTGGGTTAATGAGTACTCTCACTTAGAGAAAGGTGATGATTTCCAGAACTGCCTAAAGCCTTTCCCCTCCGCCCAGAAGTGATGCTATGAGAAGGGAAATTATATATAAATTAAGCACTTTGCAAAAGAGGTCCCAAATGTAAGTTGCACTAAGTATAAATAATAACATAATAACATAAATAATAACATCTCCCTCATCTCGTCTTTATCTCTGGGCCTGGGAGGATCAAAGCCATCTGATAAGTAGAGCTTCAAAGGCCTCTCCGGTCCAGGGTCTGGGAATGGGCGAGCTCCGACAGGCCCTTCCATTCTCTGTTCCCACATTTCACGGCCCTTAAGAGGCTCCAAATCACTTATGGTGGTTGTTAGAGCCTTTCTGCCTAAGATACCTCTTTTATAAAATTAATGGTTCCAATTCCAACAGAGTGGACAGCCCCATCTCAGGCAGTGACAAGGAGTAGAGAGACTCTGGGGTCTGAGGACAGGGTCACCCTCATGGGCTAGATGGGCTTTGGAGTTGCTGACCAGGGCAGGGGCCAGATGGCTCAAAGGGGGTTCAGCGGTCAGGCCAGCAGGGACACAGACCCCTCAGGGAGCGTCTGGCTGAGCCGCCTGTGGGAGTCTGGGCCAGTGCGGTCACCATCACTGGAGTTGGTCCGACTGCTTAAGGCTGGGACTCTTGGCCCAAGAGGAAGGCAGGAAAAGTTAGGTAGGCATCTGCTCTGAGCTTGGGGAGAGGGGAGGAAGTGAGAAGAGGCGTCCAAGATGCACTGCAGCCTACAGTGGAAATGGTGGGGCGAGGCCCAGGTTCTCCACCATCCAAGCCTCTCTCAGGATGGGACGTCATGCTCAAGAAGCTTTAGCTCGAGGAATGCTTTAGTTCTTTGGCCCTGTCCACACTGACGGGGAGGGATTCACTGATGAAGCCTTCTGGGAGGCAGGACAAGTGAGGGATGCACAAACGTGGTTTAGGAACTTCCTGCTTCCACAGATAGTTCTGGAACCTGGAATGGGGAAATTAGAGGGCTCAGTCTGGAGCAAGAAGACAGCAGCAAGGGCGCTAAGACCTGGAATAATATCCACACCATTAAAGGCACTGCATCCGTCAGTTTAGACCTAGCTGTACACTGGAGTCACCTTGGTAGGGGAGAGTCTCTTTCGGGACACCTGGGTGGCTCAGTCATTTAGTTACCAACTCTCTTTATTTATTTATTTATTTATTTATTTATTTATTGACAGAGAGAGAGAGCGAGAGAGAGAGAGAGAGAGACAGCAAGCGTGAGCTGGGCAGGGGCAGAGAGAAAGGGAGACACAGAATCTGAAGCAGGCTCCAGGTCTGAGCTGTCATCACAGAGCCTGACACGGGGCTCAAACTCGCAAACCAAGAGATCATGACCTGGGCCGAAGTCAGACGCTTAACCGACTGAGTCACCCAGGTGCCCATTTAGTGACCAACTCTGGATCTCAGCTCAGGTCTTGGTCTCAGGGTCATGAGTCCAAGCCCCACTGGGCATGAAGCCTACTAAAAAAAAAAAAGAAAGAAAAAAGTCTCTGAAATCACCTTGGGAACATTGAAAATTCCTATAGCACCTGGGCCTCATGCAGCATCATTAGTTTGGAATCTCTAGATTTGGGACAGGAGCACTGGTAATTTTTAAAGTTCCCTTGGCTTGGTGATTCCAACGTGGAGACACTGTGCTGTTCTCGTCCCATGCCACTTAACATGTGACCCCCAGACCCACAGCACGTCCCCTCCCCCCAGC
Source organism: Leopardus geoffroyi (assembly GCF_018350155.1). Lineage (NCBI taxonomy): Eukaryota > Metazoa > Chordata > Mammalia > Carnivora > Felidae > Leopardus > Leopardus geoffroyi. Next base: position 31,137,718 of record NC_059336.1, read on the forward strand.
CCCTGGAACTTGATAGAAATACAGAATCCCAGGCCCTACCCCAGACCTGCTAAAGAGAATCTGCATGCATTTGGACGATATCCCCCATGTACATTCCAGTTCGAGAAGCACTGTCCTTAATGAACATGGAGGGCAGTGAGGTTCACCTCCGGGTGCGCGTTGGAATGGCCTGTAGACACTCACTGATCTTTTCCAAGAACCTGCATTGCTTTCGTTGACTTTTCTATGCCGACTTCCCGCTCCTAATGTATTGGTTTCTGCTCTGCTTATTTCTTTTCTTCTGCTTACTTTGGATTCAGTTTGCAATTCTTTTTTTAGTTTTATAAGGCGAAAACTTGGAGTTTTGATTTTGGATTGTTCTTTTCTTATACATGCATTCAATGCTGTAAATTTCCTTCGAAGTACTGCTTTTGCCGCCGTCTCTTTCGGGTTTTGTTTTTTTGTGGTTTTTTTGTTTTGTTTTGTTTTGTTTTTTTTTTGCTGCATCCCACAAATTTGATGCTGGTTTCTTTTTCATTTAGTTTTAAATATTTTTATTTCTATGTTTTAAGTTTATTTACTTTTTTTTTTAATTTTGAGAACGTGCATGAGCAGGGGAGGGGCAGAGAGAGAGGGAGAGGGAGAATCCCAAGCAGGCTCCATACCATCAGCACAGAGTCACAAACCATGAGGGCTGGAGTTGCTGGCCTGCCCATAAACCAACAGTACTCGGCCTTGACAGCATATTGGTCTTACCTGGGGAGCTTTTAAAAATCCCAATGCCTGGGGCGCCTGGGTGGCGCAGTCGGTTAAGCGTCCGACTTCAGCCAGGTCACGATCTCGCGGTCAGTGAGTTCGAGCCCCGCGTCAGGCTCTGGGCTGATGGCTCAGAGCCTGGAGCCTGTTTCCGATTCTGTGTCTCCCTCTCTCTCTGCCCCCCCCCCCCCCCCGTTCATGCTCTGTCTCTCTCTGTCCCAAAAATAAATAAACGTTGAAAAAAAAAATTAAAAAAAAAAAATCCCAATGCCAAATCCATGCCTCAGATCGGCTGCATCAGACCGGCACCCAGGAATCTGTATTTTTTGAATGTTTATTTATTTGTTTTGAGAGAGAGAGAGAGACAGAGAAAGAGAGAGCTGGGGAGGGAGGGAGAGACAGAGAGAGAGAGAGAGAATGAATCCCAAGCAGGCTCTGCACTGTCAGCACAGAGCCTGTGTGGGGCTTGATCTCACAAACTGTGAGATCATGATCTGAGCTGAAATCAAGAGTCAGACACTTAACCGACTGAGCCACCCAGGTGCCTCCAGCCATCAGTATTTTTTTTAAAGCTCCCTAGTATTGCTTTAAAATATAAAGACACATATAGATTAAAAGTAAGTAGAGAAAAACATACCATGTTAACACTAGTCAAAGAAAGTAGGAGTAGCCATGTTAATTTCAGACAGCGCTGACTTCAAAGTAAGGAAAGTTATCTGGGGTAAAGAAGGGCATTATATCATGATAAACGGATTAGTTCTCCCAAGAAGATAAAACAATCCTTAATGGGTATGTGCCTAACAACAGTGTCAGACTATGCAAGGCAAAAACAAAACTGCCAGGATAAACAGATGAATTCACATTATCATAGCTGGGGACCCCTCTCTCAGAAATGGACAGATCCAGCAGGCAGAAAGTCAGTAAAGACATACCTGAACTCAACCACACCATCCATCGAATGGATTTAATGAACATCTAATAGACTACTTTATCCAACAACAGCAGAATACACATTTTTTTTCAAGCTTGTGTGAAACTTTTATGAAGACAGACTACATTCTATGGTGGAAGAAATGCATCTAACAGATTGTTAAAAAGCAGTGAAATTATACAATGTCTGCTCTCAGACCTACAATAAAATTAAACTAGAAGTCAGTAACGGAAGGATAACTGGAAAATCCCCAAATACATGGAGATTAAACAACACACTTCTAATTTTTTTTTTTTTTTAACGTTTATTTATTTTTGGGACAGAGAGAGACAGAGCATGAACGGGGGAGGGGCAGAGAGAGAGGGAGACACAGAATCGGAAACAGGCTCCAGGCTCTGAGCCATCAGCCCAGAGCCCGACGCGGGGCTCGAACTCACAGACCGCGAGATCGTGACCTGGCTGAAGTCGGACGCTTAACCGACTGCGCCACCCAGGCGCCCCAAACAACACACTTCTAGATAACACATGGGTCAAAGAAGAAATCTCCAGGGCAAGTTAAAAATATTTTAAACTAGGGGTCCCTGGGTGGCTCAGTCGGTTAAGCGCCCGCAGCCCGGCTGAGACAGAGAGATCACCAGAGGGCCAGGTCACTGGGGCAACCAACCTTTCCCACTCAGTGGAACAGGGCTGGGGGAGAGCAGAAGCCTGCAGAGGGGAAACTGCAGGGGGAGGTACACATTTACAGTCACCCTGCAAACCCCCTCAGTGCCTCCCGGTTGACCTGCAAGCTGGACCTTTCTGACAACCCCCCACCCCCACCCCGGGAGAGGCCTCTGCTCCTCAAACCCGTACAGTGAAAGGACTAAGCAAGTCTCAAGTAGCAGCCCCACACCTCTGAGAGCTTATCAATAGAGAAACAGATTTCCTAACATCTAGCACGGAGTTGCTGCTCTAACCAATGGGGACGGCATGGATTGTGGGGACAAATGCGGGATTTTCCATGAACCCTCTGCTCCTGGAAAACAGCAATGGTTAAGAAATCGTTCCCCTCTTTTTTGCTGCTGAAAAGGGCTTACTGCAAAGAACCGTCCCTCTCCATCGGACGCATCTAAGACTTACGGATGCCTTCCTTTGTTTACCTAAAGGCCAGACACAGACCCTCCAGATGCCCGTTCTTGGCTTCATCAATGATTATTTGAACTGTTGTCTCCCACTGATCAATAGGAACAAAATGCTTGCTAACCAAACTTCGGTTAAGCTCCCCCCTTCCCCTGGGTCCCTGAACTTTGGCCCACCCTCAGCCTGAGCCAGCGCGCAGCCCATCCTGAAAGCAGGCTGGCTGGCCCCAGGGTATAATATTCTCTGATGTACTGTCCAATCAAGCCACTCCCCTTCACCCCATGTGCCCACACCCAGTTCTTTCTAGCATACTCCCTATAAAAGATAAACTCTCCTCCTAACCCTCGAGACACTGCAGACTTAATGGGCAGAGTGCTTTTCCAGGTGCCAGAATCCCACCTGCCCCACCCCACTTGCACGGCAACAGCAACTCCTCTCCCTTCCATAGCCCTTTCAAGTAAAACCTTTCCTTACAAGAGCGCAAATTTGTTTTCTTATTTGACTGGGGAGAGGGAGACGTTAGCAGGGAGCCATTTTGGAAACGTCATCCCGAGGGCAGCATGAAGAGGCTGTGTCTGCGGAGGGGGGCAGGGTGCAGGATAGGAGGAACGGAGTCCTGAGAACCCCAGCTGGCCAAATAATGGAGACCACGGTCTGCCTCCTTCCGGCCCCACCTTGGCAGACTTCCCCTAGCAACTAACCCCTCTCTCTCCCACACCCTCAACCGCTCCCCAGGAACCAGTTCCTCCCCCACATTCAAACATGTCCCCCGCTTCAGTTTCCTCCTTGACTCCCAGTCCAGAGGCCGCCCTTTCTTCCCACAAAGAGCCAAGGTTACTTAGAGGAGTCATCTGCGGGTGGTACTTTGCCCCCTCATCCCCCAGCAGGGCTGCACCCTCGCTGCCCCACGGCACCCTCCGTGGCCGCATCCTCGGGCCTGTCTCACGGCCACCTGACCGCCTCCCCCCAGGCCTGACCACCTTCCTTCCTGAAGCAGCTCAAGGGTCCATGACGGCCATCTTACGCTGCTCCTCCTTCTCCGGTTTCTCCATCAGAAACTGCTGGTTGCCTCTCTTCTGCCTGGGCCTTGGCCCTGCTCTCACTTTTCTGCTCCTCCCTAGCTGTCCTTTCTCCCTGCGTTGCAAGTGTCACCTGCACGCTGACCGCCACAGGACTTAACTTCCCAGCGCAGCCCAGTCCCGAGCTCTAAACACACCCTCCCAGTTGGCCGCCCTGCATCTCTCCCCTCCAGAAAATGGCACTTCAGTCCACAGGGGAGGGGGATCCTCGGGCCTACTTTTCCTTCACCAAACAACCCCCCCCCCCCCCCGCCCCGACCCGCCACACACACACATCCAAATTGCCAGCAAGACCCATGGCTAATCTGAAACCATCTGCCCTCTGATTCTCCGTGTCCACTGCCACCCCTTTGGTCCAGGCCACAGGCATCTCTCCCCAGACTCCTCTATAAGCCTCCTGGCCACCATTCCTGCCTCCAAACCAGTCACCTCCCCTGAGCCGCCATGGGGGTCACATCGCTTCCCTGCTCCAAGCTTTTGATGGATTCCCGCTGAGCTTTTGCAGTAACCCTCAGTCCCAAATGCGACCTAGGAGGCCCAGCACCCTATGCTGTGTCCCCTTCTCCTCCTTGTTCACTGTGTTCCAGCCACCCTGACCTTCTTTCCATTCCCTGAGCCCACAGGGGTTGTTTCTACCTCAGGGCTTCGCTCACGTTCCTCCCTCTGCTTCAGGCACCTGCCCTCCCGTTTTCTCCTCCGTGAACGTTGAAGCAGCTCTAGCCATAAATACCTGTCCTCCACCCCAGCTTGAATCTGGCCTGAGAGAGCGAGCACGAGTGGGGGCGGGGCAGAGAGTGAGGAAGACAAAGAATCCGAAGCAGGCTCCAGGCTCCGAGATGTCAGCACAGACCCGGATGCAGGGCTGGAATTCACAAAGTTCAGTAAGGTCATGGCCTGAGCCGGAAGTCAGATGCTCAACGAACTGAGCCACCCAGGTGCCCCTCTGGCTATCCATTTGTATGAATAATTGTTTACTATCTATCTCCTCCCCCTAACTGCAACCCGAGGGGAGTGATCCTGTCTGTCCCCACCACGACTATACCCTCCTTCCTCTTAGAATAGCACTAGACACGGGTGCCTGGGTGGCTCAGCCGATTGAGCATCTGACTCTTGCTTTTGGCTCAAGTCATGATCTCACAGTTCGTGGGTTCAAGCCCTGCATCGGGCTCTGCACTGGTGGCCCAGAGCCTGCTTGGGATTCTCTTTCTCTCCCTCTCTCTCTGCCCCCCTCGTCTACTCTGTCTCTCCCTCAAAATAAAAAAACTAAAAACTTAAAAAAAGAATAGCACCAGACAGAAAATAGTGGGTTCAATAAATGTCTGAGCACCGAGTATTTCACAAGAGTAAATAGACCCACACAGGGACATTTAAACACATCAGGGTGGTTGCCCCTTACAGCTATGGGCATATCCTACTCGGCTCTTTTGCCCTTCTGGGGTCCCCAGCTCCCCAACTACTCTGAGTACTGCCTACTGGTGTTGCACGGCTGCCTCATTTCTTTGGAGACTTGCCCTCAGCGAAGGAGAGCTTCCTCAAGGGTAGCCCTGAACCCCACAGACTGCTGGCCTGCTCCCTCGCCTCAAAGGTAAGGGAAGCAGAAGGGGGTATGGGGGAAGCAGCGTTCTATGATGCCATTCATGCTCTAGAGCGCCCATGGCATCTGGCTGAAGCTAGCTGTCACTTGAACACTTGTCTTCCCTCTTCCCTGTCCTGCTCACCTAGTCGGAATTTCCTGAGAGCCCTCCCTTAATAAATCACTGACCCAGAGTCTCTGGCTCCATTTCTGCTTCTAAGAAACCCAATCTGAAGCATCTGTAATGAGGAGAGGAAAATGTGTGGAGTCAGGGATAAGAGAGAAAAATGAAACAGGAGAGGGACCTTGTATGGACCAGTGCATGATGCTCCAAGCCTTGAGGTGGACGAATCAATTCGCTGCATCTTTGGTACTCCCCACCCCTCCGCGCCACAAATTGTCAAATGAATGGAGGAGAGGGGAGGAGAGGGGAGCAGCCGGGAGTGGGGGAGAACCCTAACTGTTCCCCCACTTCTGCCTTATATTCTTAATTCATCTCAGCCTCCTTGTCTTTCCACTCCCACCCCCACACACAACACAATGCTCCCACTGTGCTAAAGATGCAAATGCCCACTCTCCAATTCCTTTGGGTTTCTCTTTTGGTGCCCCCGAGAGGTTATAATGTCCCGCCAGAAGGGATCTGCTGGTTCTCAATCCTTTAATGAAGTCTCAGTCCCTTCTGAAGGAGAGAAATGGACATTAGGTCCCTAAGCCTTCTTTGCCTTGGAACCAACCCGCCGGACCTGTGTGTTCTACAACATAATCCTTTGTTAATCGCTAGCTAGGGCACTGGGTAAAGCAGTTTTTCAAATCCTGGCCCCCTGGGCTCATGGCATTTGAGATCCAGAAATATGTTGCCATGGCGACACTGTGACAGATTAATTTACAGATCCTCCCTCCCGAAGCAAAGCTGCTTTAACAAGGTGAGACTGCATGAGGTGGGTGAGGAGAAATTCCACGGCCCTCTCAGGACAAAGTTGGAGTCAGTGGATCCAAGAGAGGGTGGGGAGGTAGATCGGCCACCACTCCTATCTCAGCCTGACATTTCCTGGGGCTCTGGGCTTCCTGAGTCATTCCTGCCTCTAGAAATGCACTGTCTAATCCCAAAGCTTGTCTGAAAGATACCTTGTACTGTTCTCTTATCGGGGGCTTTGCCAGTTATCATGCAGTCTGCATCTCTGCATAATTAATGAACTAATCCTCAAAGCCACGCCCACGCCCACCCCCAAGAGGCACCACCCTCAAACTATTTTTGGCTAGAAGATCCTCCAAAGCAACTGGTTAACAGCATTCTGCCCCAAAAGATTTACAGTGATTAGCATGTGATTCCTCAAGGGAAGAGAGGAGGAAAATATTCAGGACAAATGCTACCCAACTGCAAATCTAATCAGGGAACCTAAAATGGCATCTGGCTCTCAATTTTAAGTAGACGAGATTGGAAAGTTACGTGATTCTCACAAACAAACCTGTTCCTTCTAATCCAGAGCAAACTTTTACAAATGTAGGTGAGCTGTCAGATTAACGTTGGTGGCTGTCATTCCTCCCAGATGACTACAGTCAATCAGCTGAGAGTAAGACACATTTCAGAAATCCAGAGGGGTGGGGCACCTGGATGCCTCAGACAGTTAAGTGTCCAACTCTTTTTTTTTTTTTTTTCAACGTTTATTTATTTTTGGGACAGAGAGAGACAGAGCATGAACGGGGGAGGGGCAGAGAGAGAGGGAGACACAGAATCGGAAACAGGCTCCAGGCTCTGAGCCATCAGCCCAGAGCCTGACGCGGGGCTCGAACTCACGGACCGCGAGATCGTGACCTGGCTGAAGTCGGACGCTTAACCGACTGCGCCACCCAGGCGCCCCAAGTGTCCAAATCTTGACTTGGGCTCAGATCATGATCTCACGGTTCCTGAGTTGGAGGTTCATGAGTTCAAGCCCCTCATCGGGCTCTGCACTGGCAGCGTGGAGCCTGCTTGGGATTCTGTCCCCCTCTCTCTCTGCCCCTCCCCCACTTGCTCCCTATCTCTGTCTCAAAATAAATAAAAATAAACTCAAAACAACAAATCCGGAGAGGCTGGGTGTGTTTTACTGCAGGCAGCTCCTGGTGACCTATGTCTTCACTACTCAAAGTATGTCCATGGACCCAGGGGCATCAGCATCACCTGCGAGCTTGTTAGAAATAGACTCTCAGGCTCCACTTCAGACCTACAAACCAGAATTTATATTTGTAAGGGAGAAAAAAAAATTTTTTTCTCTATCCTTTTAAGTTCTACTGGGACCCTGGAAATGAAACCAACAAGACAGGTCAAGAGAGTGAAAGTGTTTATTAACATAGGCAGAATGCATACAGGCAGGAGAAATTCAGTGATGAATGACTCAAAGGAGTGGTTAGAACTTGGGGCTTATAGAGGAGAAGTGACGAGACAAAGGCCACGCAGTTTTGGCTTTTAGGGGTGGCAAACTGTGGGAAGGCAAATATATGGGGGGGAGGGGAGCTAACAGAAGGTAAGAGCTGTTTTAGCCAAGTTTGCTATGTAGATTTCTGCTGAAGTTTGCTATGTAGATTTCTGCTGAAATTTGCTATGTAGATTTCTGCCGTATTGCCTCCTGGCTGGTGAGTCTAGAGTTGCCTTCCTCTTCCTGTTCTGAGAGACAGAGACACCTGGACAAATGGAAATTTACATCCTTCTCTTAGGCAAATAGAGGAGGAAGGCAGAGAGTTGGTTCGGCATCTGCTGTTTCTCAACTGTCTTCAGCTCAGGATCCTAACGCTAAAGTGGCATATTTGAGGGTGACATATTCTGATTCCCTACACATTTTTACCAGATTCCCAGGCGATTCAGATGCATGGCAAAGCTTGAGAAGTGCTGGCCTTCAGCCCTTAGGGTTTCCAGAGGGGATGTGTTCATGTGTGCAGGTGCTGGGGCAAGCCAAGTGGCAAAGGGGGCCAGGTCTCTACCTCCTGTCCCAGCACCGAGTCATCTCAATATCGTAGCAGGAATTCATGAGCTTGTTTCCAATGACAGTTTATATACCAAACACCTGATTTGACATAAAATAGCATTGGGGCCAAGAATTGGATTAGTTACTACCTATCAAAATAAATAAAAATCCACTGAACTTTATTTAGTGAGGTTGATCGTTTAGTGAGGCTTTCAAGCCTATTAAATAATTTCTTTGTATGCTCAGGTTTCTCCAGATAATATTTAAGGCATCTTAACATGGTATATAAAATCAACAATGGACTTAGAAGTAGGAGTCAAGAGGCTGTACTTTCTAATTGATTAAATTCTTCCTTCCAGCTTATCTCTTAACTCAGGAAGAAGACCCCGAGAGCAAAGCTTTCCCTGATGGGAACCAAGAAACTACCTGCTCAAACAATAAGGACGGTCCTGAGACAGCAAGACCCCGTGTGATTGACCCCAAGACAGTAACTACCTCACCTTTGCTACCCAGCTGCATATACCCACTGCCCTTTGCCCCACATTTTTTAAATACAAAACTAGAAATATTTTCAGCACTTTGGTGACAGTTTTCGAGACACTAGTCCACTCTCTTCCTGGTGCTGGCCTCACTGAAATCAATTCCTTTCTTGTTTCACAGACACACACACACACGCACACACACACACACACACACACACACACACACACACAGTAAGAGAACGAAAAACAAGCATAGGGACATAAAACTTAGCCTGGGTTGGAAAATCCTAAATTCTTTTATAGGTGGGTCACGCATTGAATGCTGGGTTCTAGTAACCAAACATGAAAACAGAGCCCAGTCGGTAACACGAGTTCATCATTTTCACATGATAAAAAAAAGAGGCTAATTGCCAGGTGTCTGGGTGGCACAGTCGGTTATGCATCCAACTCTTGATTTCAGCTCAGGTCGTGATCTCACAGTTAGTGGGTTCGAGCCTTGCATTGGGCTCTGCACCAACACTGCAGAGCCTGCTTGGGATTTTCTCTCTCCCTCTCTCTCTCTGCCCCACCCTCACTAGCTCTCTCTCTCTCTCTTAAAATAAATAAATACACATAAAAAAAAAAAAAAGAGGCCAATTGCTAAGAAGGAATCCAGTATTCTTCTTCACAGTAGAACATCTTGGGGTTCACTTACACACACTGTACCCGCCCCCTCACCTCTCATTCTCTCTTTTTTTTTTTTTTTCAACGTTTATTTATTTTTGGGATAGAGAGAGACAGAGCATGAACGGGGGAGGGGCAGAGAGAGAGGGAGACACAGAATCGGAAACAGGCTCCAGGCTCTGAGCCATCAGCCCAGAGCCCGACGCGGGGCTCGAACTCACGGACCGTGAGATCGTGACCTGGCTGAAGTCGGACGCTTAACCGACTACGCCACCCAGGCGCCCCTCTCATTCTCTCTTTGACCCACTCCCCATCTGGCTTCTTGCCTCACCAGCCCCCAGAAGGCACTCTTGACAAGCTCACTATGGTCTCCAGGTTACCAAATATAATCGCCAATGGTCATTTCTCTGTCCCCATCTCATTCGGCTTCTCAGCACTTCTGCTCCTGGTTGACTGCTCATTATCCGCACATCGTTCTCTCTGGCATCTGCAATACAACCTTCTCCTGGTTTTCCTCCCAGATTGCCAGCTGCTCCTCCTTTCCACGTGCTGTGGTTTCTTCAGGCCACCATATCCTGGGACCTCTTCCTTTCTATGTCACCACTTTTCCTAAATGATCTCGTACGCCCATGGCTGTAGATGCCATCTGTGCTAAGGTCTTTCAGATGTTCATCTTGTGGACCACCCCCCACCCCCACCCCGGGCTCTAGATGCAGATACAACTGCCTCCTCAGTACTTCAACTGAGATATCCCAAATGGCATTTAAGATGGTGTTCAAACAGGATTCTTTATTTTATCCTCAAAGCAGGTCCTTCCGTAGTCATCGCAAGAAACAACATCACCATCTAGCCAAATTACTAAGGTCAGAAGCTGGTAGAGTCCCTCCTGGCGCCTCCCTTTCCCTAATCCCTCACTTCCAACCCAACTCGAAGTCCCGTCAATTTTCCCTCAAAATACCACAAATCTGTCCTATCTCGACCGTCCCTACCTTCGCCAGACAACTGCCAGACCCCCCTCAACTTCCACGCTCAGCACCCGCCCAAGCCTCTCTGCGCAGAGCAGTCAAAAGGAGCTTTAAAATTCATACATCAATCTAGGCAATGGTCATCAAAAAAAAAAGGCAAGAAAAAGAAAAAGAGACAACCGAAATTACACCCCTCCCAATGAAAGTGCACACCACCGCCCATGAGATTGTGTTTCCAAAAATATAAAACCTATATTTAATCAGATCTCTATATCTAGATTACCAATTCGTAGGAAAACCAAGATTTCCTGGAGTGTTTTTGAAGGCATCAATGGAGCCGCATGAAGGCAAGTTTAGCATCAGGCCCTCCCGGGGGCCTGCAGTGGGTCGCCCCAGGCGCACGGCTCTTGGACCTGATCAGAGAGGAGCTGGAGGAAATGACCAGCCCAACATCCCCTGGCCAGTCCTTTCCCAGCTCTCTTCTCGACCTGGCTTTTGATCAGTTCTGGGAAACCTTGCCCAGGTAACATGCTTCTCACCTGGAGGCAGCTAAGCAGTGCTCAGGGGGCCTCCAAGGACAGTTAGGGGCAAAAGAATCAATATCCTGCTGGGGACGTGTTGGGGGGAGGAAAGGCTTCTAAAGAACAGGAGTCCCTGACCCTGTGATCTACATGTGAGCCTGGCGGCTTCCACACACTCTTACCGAGTTGGCTTATGACAGATCTGATGTGGAGGGGACACCTCCTCTCTGCCCAGCACTGTTGGAAACCCTCCATCTGCTCAACTTGTTGGGGAAATTAAATGTGGTGCCGTGTGGTATCTGTCACATGCGAAGGCAAAGCCATCGCCCCCCAAACCCAACAAAGTTAGGGTTTTTCTTCAGCCCACAATAGCGGAGGGAACAGGATGGGATTTCTTTTTTTTTTTTTTTTTTAAGGTTTGTTTATTTTGAGAGAGAGAGAGAGAGAGAGTGAGTGCATGCACACATGTACGGGGGAAGGGCAGAGAGGGAGGGAGACACAGAGCATCCCAGGCAGGCTCCGCGCCGTCCGTGCAGAGCCCCGTGTGGGGCTTGACGTGGGGCTCGATGTGGGACTCGATCCCACAACCCACGAGATCACGACCCGAACCAAAATCAAGAATCAGATGGTCAACCAGCTGAGCCACCCTGGCACCCCAACAGGGTGAGATTTCTGATCAGACTAGAAAACCAGCCTCGAGTGGGTAAGGCAGTTGATAAACCCACAGCTCACTCTTCTCTCCAGATACACGGGGTGGCTGCTCCCTGGGGGAAGAGAGCGGAGTCCCTGACGCCAGCATATGCCCGGTGGATGGAAAGAAAACACCATCAGCCTGTAGCCTTCATCACAGAAGTCTCTAGAAACTGTTCACAAATAACATGGAATCAAAACACCAGAAGGTAGCTGGCCCTACTTCCTCTGATTTGGCCTGAATGACCCTAGGCAAGTAGCTAAGAGATTTTGATATTTGATTTTTTTGCTTCTTTCACACGAGGATAATGGAACTGACCTCGGTGAATTTGGTATGAATTTAAATTTAAGACAGTATATGATGTAACTGGCAAAGTGTCTGCACACAGCAAGCACTCGGTAGATACTGAGCCCCTTCCCCCTCATAAATTAGCCATGCCTGGAGTTCACACCATTAACAGTTCAGATCCCCACCATGAACAAGTGGCTTTTCTGACCCTTGCTGCCAGCAATAAGTCACTAAAAACATCAAGAATTTCTCCAAGGTGACTGCCTACACCCCAGCCCTCTCGTCCCCCTTCCCCAAACCAGAAAGTCACTCCAGTGTTTTATTTACCTTCTTACCCCAAGAAGAATGGTACCACGGGGCACTTAAAATCAGAAACAGATGTTAGACTCCTGGGTTCTAGGCCCACCATCTGTCTGACGACTTCTCTTCTCAAGAGCTCCCACACAGAGAGGGACCCTAGACGTCTTGACACCAATAGGTCCCCTTAGAAATGACGGATAGGGGCAGGAGAAAAATAATGCAAAGTAAGAGTGGAAGGTAAATGAATAGAAAATTTTAGGGTGCCTGGGTGGCGCAGTCGGTTAAGCGTCCGACTTCAGCCAGGTCACGATCTCGCGGTCCGTGAGTTCGAGCCCCTCGTCAGGCTCTGGGGCTGATGGCTCGGAGCCTGGAGCCTGTTTCCGATTCTGTGTCTCCCTCTCTCTCTGCCCCTCCCCCATTCATGCTCTGTCTCTCTCTGTCCCAAAAATAAATAAACGTTGAAAAAAAAAATTAGAAAATTTTAAACCAAGACAGGGAAGAAAGAGCCTCTTAGGGCTCACGTTCTACAGGGGAAACCAACAATTAGCCGAGGAACAAATAAATAAGCAAGACACTTAAGGGCAATATTAGCTGAGACCTTATTTTATTGAAAGGCCTCATCTGCCCCCTCAACTTTCTCCCTCCTCCCACCTTGCCCACTGCTCACATACACACACACATACATACACACGTGTGCACACCCACACGCACACCTCTAAACACAAAAAACTTCACCAGGAATCAGAGTGAGGGTCTCAGGAGCATGTGTGTGGTTAGTACCTAGCTCCGTCACTTATTAGCTGTGTGTCTTAGGACGAGCTATGTAACCCCCAGGGGCTCAGATTTTTATCTGGAATAGATAATCCGTGGCTGTAAGAATAAAATGAGATCATGCCTATAAAACAACAAACACAGCACCTGACCCGCGCAAAGCGCTTCATAAAGCAAGTGTCAGCACCACCACCACGAGTACCAAGTCATGTGCTTGATCAGTTCTCAGAAACACTTATCCCTAGGGCCCAATTTCTCCCCACTTTGCTCTTCTGTAGGAAGAACGCCTAAGCCTAAGCAGCTTCGGAATTTGGATATTCACAAGGGATGATAATAAACAGAAGTGACTGTAATCACACTTGAGTGAAAACAGTCCTCAGTTTCCCCAAAAGCCGAACAGACAAACTTGACTCAAACCAAGGAGGGGAAGAAGAAAGGAAAGGAAATATTTACGAGCCTTGGAAAAGTGTTCAAAAAGCTTTTGGGCCAGGCAGCCAACAAGCATCTCTGTGTTCTGTCTCCTTGCTGTAATATTTAAATATAATTTTGATGTCTGCCAGATCAAATTACCCACTTGACCAATTTATGCCCTTAAGATTAAATGCTATAATTATCCTTAATAGGCATAACTATCAGCCTGTTTTTGCTTGATGGTTATAAAGTTTTGTGCCTTTTAACAATCTTCCTACGGGTTGGGGCGCCTGGGTGGCTCAGTCGGTTGAGCGTCCGACTTCGGCTCAGGTCATGATCTCGAGGTTTGTGAGCTCGAGCCCCGAGTCGGGCTCTGTGCTGACAGCTCAGAGCCTGGAGCCTGCTTCAGATTCTGTGGCCCCTCCCATGCTCATGCTCTGTCTCTCTCTGTCTCTCAATAATAAATAAACGTTAAGGAAAAAAAAAAAATTTTTTTTAAATCCTCCTACGGGTGGAACATAAGTTTTTTCGGAGAGCTGACATCCGGCTCTGCATAAAGTGTCGAACCAAATCAGAGTCTTGCTTTTGTTCATCAGAACAACATGAGCTTGAAAATGTGGGGCTGGAAGAAAAACCACAGACACAAAAATGTTCTTTTGGGAAAAGTGACAAATCAAGGAAATCCTACATAGATTTTGCAACAATAAGGCTCATCTCTGAGAATCCGTTGTCTCTTACATATATAGTTCAAGTGCGACAGATGAAGAAAAATTATTTTTTTCTAGATTTAAGCTTATGCAGAACGGACCCTCTTTTTATTCTGGGCTTTGCCATCTTTCCTGGTGATGTTCAGAGTCTGATTTTTGGAGATGACACCCTGTTCTCTTTACCCTGCAACATGGCCCTTTTCATACCACATTCTCACATCTCACAGCCTTGGTTCCATCCGTGGAGGTCCCTTATTTCCAACTAAACATTGGTTCAGCAGCTTCTTTTTGTGGGTGGATGTTCATACTGACTCCCATCCTTTTATACCTGAGGAGAATTGGGACGTTTTGTTTTCTTCCACATTTATATGGTGTCAAGCAAAAAGTCTGTACTTAGTAAGGAGAGACTTTTTCCAACAGGATTATTGCAAAGGAAGGGAAAGGGGCTATTGCCCTAGGGATTACTTTTGACCACAAGATCTGGGAGTGTCCCGAGGCTTAGGCAAAGAGGAGTTTCCCTTTATAGTGAGGAGTAAACAAGGCTAGAAAGAACCAGGCCTGGGGACACGGGATAAAAGGGATGGCTTGATTGGACAGTAGATCAGAGAATATTATACCCTGTGGCCAGCCTGTTCTCAGGAAGGGACTGTTGAGGATAGGTTATGTGCTGTCTCGGGTTGAGGGTGGACCAAAGTTCAGGGACCTGGGGGAAGGAGAGAAGCTTAACTGAGGTTCCATTAACAAGCGTTTTATTCCTATTGATCAGTGGAGACAAACAGTTCAGCCAGTCATTGATGAGGCAAAGAACAGGAATCTGGAGGGTTTGCATCTGGCCTTTAGGTAAACAAGGGGGGACATCTGTGAATCTTGTCTAAATCCAATGGGGAAGGCAGTTTCTTTGCAGTAAGCACCCTTTGTTTCCCGAATACAAAAGGATGGAAGAGTTTAGGTGAAGTTCAACATTGTCAATGGCCAGACTCAAGGCCAGGCTCCCAGAGGCCTGAACATACCATGTGATGCTTTGCTGTCCTACAAGCATAAAGGAGTGTTGGCAGAACGGGTGGGCAGGGTTGTCCCATCTGGGACATCAATCACCTTTACCAGTGCCCTCTCCTGCCCCCTCCCCAGCTCCATCCCATTTGGGAGCTGGTGTGAGCCACCTGTGAACTGGAGAACGCTGAAAATCTGGAGAATTCTTTTAGTTCTGCAGCCTACTTTCTATACCCTTATTAGTTCACAACATGATGATCTCATCTGAAAATTTCAACCACCTCCAGTTAGTCACTACTTTCAGAAAGTGACACTTTAGCTGGCTATAAAAAATACCTGAGCACCTGGGTGGCTCAGTCGGTTAAGCGACTGACTTCAAATCAGGTCGTGATCTCGCGGTCAGTGAGTTCGAGCCCCGAGTCGAGCTCTGTGCTGACAGCTCAGAGCCTGGAACCTGCCTCGAATTCTGTGTCTCCTTGTCTGCCCCTCCCGCACTTATGCTCTGTCTCTTTCTCTCAAAAATGAATAAATGTTAAAAATTTTATTAAAAAAATACCCTACATTCATCATTGAAAGGATCAAGATTGTGTAAGCATTTTTTTTAAAGTCGCTCAATATCCTGCAAACTGGAAGGTAGCCACAGTTAATATTTAGTTGTATTTCCTTTCAGAACTTTTAAAAATGCACAAATCTCAGGGCGCCTGGGTGGCTCAGTCGGTTGAGCGGCTGACTTCAGCTCAGGTCATGATCTCGCAGTCTGTGAGTTCGAGCCCGCGTTGGGGCTCTGTGCTGACAGCTTGGAGCCTGAAGCCTGTTTGGGATTCTGTGTCTCCCCCTCCCTCTGCCCCTCCCCCGCTCATGCTCTGTCTCTCTCTCTCTGTCAAAAATAAATAAAACATTAAAAAAATTTTTGTTTAATAAAATAAAATAAAATAAAATAAAATAAAAAAATAAAAATGCGCAAGTCTTTGTGTGTGCCTTTTCCATGGTATTTTCTTTACTGGTAATCACTGGCTGTAGGAAGTTATATTGTTGCTGCTGTTACTATTGTATATGTGATTTCTAAAGTCACTTGTCAATGCCCCCCAGCCAAAGACCTCCAGGAATATACCTGTAGTTGAACAATTGGGCTTATTGCCTATTGAAGTGAGGGAAAACACACACCAAGGGGATCCCTGGGTGTCTCAGCAAGCAGGTGTTATAAAGGATTGGGGCTTGTATGAGGTGATGCGGGGGAGGGCTCAAAGAAGAAGGGTTTGCGTTAGATTACATGCTGTCAGGAAAGGTAATTCTGTGATCAGGTACCCAACTCTTTCTTTTCTAGAAGGTGGTAGGAATGAAGCGAGGTAAAGAAGCAGGGTTGTGGCTCTTAGCCTGGACAGGAGCTGTCTGGTCATTTTTGTATTTTAGACAGTCTTCAAGTTTCTGTCTGGGTTCTGACACGAGTATGGAGAGAAGCAGGCTTTGTCTTGATCCATCAGGGTCCCAGAGTGGCCTTGTCTGATGTCAGTGTTCTGATAATGTATTTTTGTTCCACAGGAGAACATCACAGCTGGCTGCGATGCCAGTCCTCAGCTGCCACAGGCTGGTTTACCTTTCCCGGGTTTTTCTCCAAGCTGGATAACCAGGCAGGGCAGTGGTAGAATTCTGGCCAATGTCAAAGGCCTCAGAGCCAGGGAGCCTCTGGTGTAAAATTAGGGACTGAAGGCTTGAGAACCAGGAACCCCGATGTCCAAAAGCAGGAGAAGATGGATGTCCCAGTTCGAGAAAAAAGAAAGAATTTGCCTTTCCTTCGTCTTTTTGTTCCCTTTGGTCCCCCGACAGACTAGATGATGCCCACACTGGTGAGGGCAGATCCCTTTACTCAATCTACTGAACTAAAAACTAATCTCCTCCAGAAACACCCACACAGGCACACCCCAAAATCTTGTTTTACCAGCTATCCGGGCGTCCCTTGGCTGGGTCGAGATATCAAAAGTAACCATCACATTGAAATCTCTTATTAGTTTGTAATTGATTCTCTTGGACTTTTCTAGGTAAACATCAACACTGTCCTTAAAAATTATGATACGGTTCTCTCTTCCTTTCCTTTATTTATGCCCCTTATTCTTTTATTGTTCTATATTGAAACTTCCAGAGCCTTATTACATTATAAAATGATAATGAGCTTGGGCTTGTCTTACTCTTCGTGTTAATTGAAGTGCCTGGATTATTTTATCATTAAATACAAGTTGGGCTGTTTGCATGAGGTTTGGAATGATGTGGCTATCTAATAAGGTTATTCTTTAGCACAGTGAATAAAATTGCATCTTGTCTCAGCTTATTCAGGTGTGACTTTATTTATTTTGCATCTATGAAGTCAGTTCTGTTTTTCTTCTTTTCTCTAGTGATGTGTTAAATTATATTAATGGATTTCCTACTATTAGAATATTCTTGTACTTCCAGAATGCCAACATTAAATTATTTCTGAATGAGTGTCTAGAGGTGAAGTACCAGAGACTTATTCAGGATGTTTCCATCTATTCATATACAAGATTGGTTTCTAACTTTTGTGATGCCAGCTGTGTTCTGGAATCAAAGTTATTAGAGTTTCACATGATAAATGTGAAACACAGCCTGGAAACAAGTTACGCCAGATAAAAACTATCTACTCCTTTAATGTTTTTATTTATTTTTGAAAGAGAGAGAGACGGGGCATGAGCGGGGGAGGAGCAGAGCTAGAGGGAGACATAGAATTTGAAGCAGGCTCCAGGCTCTGAGCTGTCAGCACAGAGCCCGATGTAGGGCTCGAACTCACGAACTGTGAGATCATGACCTGAGCCGAAGCCAGACGCTTAACCAACTGAGCCACCCAGGCTCCCCTATCTACTCCTTTAGAGCAATATTGGCCCATAAAACTTTTTGCAAAGATGGAAACGTTGTATACCATGGTTGTCCAATATGGCAGTCACTAGCCACATGTGATTGTTGAGCACTTGAAAGGTAGTGTCACTGAAAAACTGAATTTTAAATTTTATTTAGCTTTAATTAATCTAAATGTAAATGGCTGCACGTGACTTGTCAGTTCTTGTATGGGACCACACAGCTTTAGGGCTTGAACAAAATAGCCTACAAAACCTTACGGGTCCAATACCTTTCTGCATAAAATTCTCTTGCAGCTATCTCCATTTGTACCATGGTTATTATCCTGACTTTTCTATTCTGTGAAACAATTCTGCCAATTGATAGTTACTAATTGCTTAGAAAAAAGTCCCATTTGAATTTTCAAATTCTTCAACTTCGAGTTGAATATCATTTTCCTGACAGTGGTTTTAGTCTCACCTGTATCTTCCTAATAACCTCCTTTCTTGTTATTAATGTTATAGATTTGCATTTTCTCAGTTACGCTTTCGGAGTTTTCCACCTTCATGGGATCTCAAACTCAGAGGCCTGAGTGGCCAAATAAGTGTTTGAGTGTAAGACCGTTAAAAAGTGCCCCTTCTCCTTTTGATGACGAATTCCTACACCTATCCTGGAAATCCACCCCACCCTCCTTCTCAGGAACCTCATGCCACCACACATCCCTTTCGCCATCCCCAACCTTTCTTCTTTTCTGTTGAATTCTTCCCTTAACATTTAAACATGTTCTAATCTCTTGGATTTTCTCTTGCCAGCTATCACCTGATCTTCCTTCTATCTCCCTCATCCACTTAGTGGCTATATTAGT
The DNA here is from genome assembly GCF_018350155.1 of Leopardus geoffroyi. Lineage (NCBI taxonomy): Eukaryota > Metazoa > Chordata > Mammalia > Carnivora > Felidae > Leopardus > Leopardus geoffroyi. The sequence continues at coordinate 31,156,589 of NC_059336.1, forward strand.
TATCTATTACTCCATGACAAATTACCCCCAAATTTAGCAGCTTGCCACAACAAGTGTTTGTTATCTCTCCAGGTATCCAGAAAGGGCTTAGCTGGATGGGTCTAGCTTAGGGTTTCTCATGAGGTTGCAGTCCAGATGTTGGCTGGGGCTGTTGTCAGCTGAAGGTTTGCTGGGAAGGATGATCCATGCATGGCTGTTTGTACGAGGGCCTCAGTCTCTCCCCTCATGGGTCTCTCCATAGGGCTGCTCACGGTACGGCAGCTTGACTCCTCCAGAGAGAGTGATCCAAGAGAGAGAGAATAACCAAGACAGAGATATAGCATCTTTATAAACTAACCTCAGAAGTGACAGTCATGTCTACCATATTCCATTGGGCACACAGATCTACCCTGATACAATGTGAATACCAGCAGGCAGGGATCTTGGAGGGTGGACCTATTTTTTTAAATTGGTTTTCTTGATGCTAGGTTTTTTTCCTCAGATCCAGAATGCTTTCTTTTACTTTATGTTCTGATATCTCTGAGCATTGTGTCAAACCTTTTTCTTGATCATCAAGTATCTGATTTGGGGCCTCTTTCCTCCCTTCTCAATCTCTACTAGTTTTTCTGTCATCAGTTTTATCCTATACCTTTTCCTCTACATTCTGGGAAACTTTCTCAGGTTTTCTCCCCATATCACTGATTTGATTTTATGCAGGTTTGATCCACCTTATGAATTTTTTGAAGATAAATTCTCTAACTAAACTCTTTCTTATTTTTTAATTCCTGTTTATAACTCCTCATCACCCGCCTACCTCATCATCTCGGCTACATTATCACACACCATTCGTCTTTTACTTCAAGTCTATACCTTAATTATATTGAGAACACACTGCAGGTGCTTTCTAGAACTTACTCCTCCTTCTGGAATTATATGTTTTTCCAAAGAACTCTCCCCTCTGTATCTTATTCTCCATCTCCTAGTTATAAAATATTTCTTAGCTGCCATGTGTTTGTTAGGAGTTTGTTTTGTTTTACTAATTTTTTAAAGTTTTTTTCTTAGTTTATTTTTTGAGAGAGAGAGAGAGAGCAAGGAAGGGGCACAGAGAGAGGGAGAGAGAAAATTCCAATGTGGGGCTCGATGTGGGGCTTGAACTCATGAACCATGAGATCATGACCTGAACCAAAACCAAGAGTCAGATGCTTAACTGACTGAGTCACCCAGGCACCCCTTGTTTTACTAATTTTTGAATGAATAAAAAGTAGTCTAATCTTGGACTATGTGGATAAGAAAAAGGTTTTTCTTCATTACAAGCTCTTTAGTATCTTTCTCTCAGTTCTTAAGCTAGAGAGCCAGTTGATAAAAACTTGCATTTCCATTTTTACAATCCAGCCATCTGGCAAGAGAGAGAAGGAAAGCAGACCCATGTTCTTCTACCAACAGAATTCTATCTGTGCTCTTCTCTATGGGGCAAAACTACTATCCCATGAGCTAACTCTTCGTTTCTAACTTGCAGTGTATGTGGCCGCACAGTAAAGAATTTGGTCTTGCGTAAAATGAGGTATGGACTTTGCCTCAGCTTCTGGGAGGTAATCTGTGCCATATTTGATAGAAAGTGTCTTTGGGGTGCCTGGGTGGCTCAGTCGGTTGAGCGTCCAACTTTGGCTCAGGTCATGATCTCACAGCACGTGAGTTCGAGCCCCGCGTCGGGCTCTGTGCGGACAGCTCAGAGCCTGGAGCCTGCTTTGGATTCTGTGTCTCCCTCTCTCTCTGCCCCTCTTCCGCTCACGCTCTGTCTCTCTCTCTCTGTCAAAAATAAATAAACATTAAAGAAAAATTTGTAAAAAAAAAAAGAAAGTGTCTTTGTTTAATGCAGGGACTGGCTCCACTGGATCTTAAAATGGAGCTTGGCACATTCAACAGTCTTCAGGTAGGGGCTGACCATACTAATAGGAAAGACCGATAGCGTGATTTATGGTGAGTGCTTCAGGGCACACTATATTAGTTGACCTAGAGACTGTGTTCAACTACATGAGCAATCAACCCATTAATCTCACCTGTGTAATAAAGTCCCAATAAAAACTCTCAGGGCACATGGGCGGCTCAGCCAGTTAAGCATCGGACTCTTGATTTCAGCTCAGGCCATGATCTCAGGGTCACAAGATAGAGCCCTGCCTCAGGCTCCTGGCTCCATGCTGGGCACGAAGCCTGCTTAAGATTCTCTCTCCCTCTCCCTCTGCAGCTCTCTCTGTCTCTCTCAAAATACAAAAACAAAACCAAAACAACACACACACACGTAATAAAACAAAAAAAACTCTGGACGCTGAAGCTCTGGTAAGCTTCTCTATCAGCAATGCTCCGTGAGTATGGTCACGTATCAATGCCGGGTAGGTGATGTGACTCCATGGGAAGAGAACAGCAGAGGCTTCCCATTTGGAACCCTCTTAGATCTGCCCTGTGTGCGTCTACCCTTCACCGATTTTAATCTGTGCTCTTTCCCTGTAATAAGACATAACCATGAATATAACTTTCAGCAAGTTCTGAGTCTTTGTAATTATCAAACTTGAGGGTGGTCTGGAGGAGCCCTCAAATCTGCCATTGGTGTCAGAGATGAAGGTAGTCTTGTGTGGAGACTGTATCTTCAAACTTTACAGCTTGGCTGACTCCAGGTAGTGGACTATGCCAGGTTCCCGCTGGGGCTGTACCCGACTCTTTCTTGAGGCCACTGCTTTATCTTCTTTTTTTTTTTTTTTAACGTTTATTTTTAACAAAGAGAGAGAGACAAAGTGTGAGTGGGGGAAGAGCAGAGAGACAGAGAGGGAGACACAGAATCCGAAGCAGTCTCCAGGCTCTGAGCTGTCCGCACAGAACCCGATGCGGGGCTTGAACTCACACACCTCGAGATCGTGACCTGAGCTAAAGATGGACGCCCACCTGCCTGAGGCAGCCAGGCGCCCCTTAAGGCCACTTCTTTCTGTTAGCTGAAGCCGACTCTGTAAACGCTGAGCAAAAGGCAGCCCTCTCATTTGCCCCTGACACCCTTGCTTCTAAGCTTTATCACTTGAGTCAGAGGGTTCCATTTGTGTCTCCTACTTACCAGGAGGGGGATCAGAGACCCTACTCTTGGGTCTCTTCTTTAGTGTTGCCCTGTATGTACCCCATGTAGCACATATTCCTTGAATTCTCTGGCATGGAATTCTATCCCCTTATTGCTGAGATTATCCGTCCCCACTGCCAACTCTTCACGCTCACTTGGTCATTTTAGACACAGCAAGGATTGTTGGGGTGGTAAGGACGGAGTCACATGGTGGAGGGCATTATACTGCAGTCTCAACAGGCATCAGTGGACCAGATAGAAAACAAGATTTAACTTAAAATGTAATATTTGTTGGGAGAGGGAAGACATGGGAAAGCCACACGTTTATTTTTAGTCTTTTCTCCATCTATCTGTCCTTCTCATACCTGCCCTCCCCACTCATTGAAAAAATGCAGTGGGCCACATCCAATCCCCTTTCTCGCCTTTGTAAGGTTCTAGCTCTAAGTGTGAGCTCACCATAGAGACCAGAGTTACCAACAATAGAAAATTCTGTGTCCATGACAACGAGAAAACCCAAAGCAGTGGCTGATTTTAACCATCTGGTTCTGATCTTGTTTTTTTTAATTCTTTTCCTCGAGGACTTTAGTAACTGCTTTATTATAAAGGGCAGGCACACTGCTACACAGACAGACTAACAGGAAAATATCCATGCTGTCTGCTGGAACAGATGAGACAAGTATCTGTGTGCTATGTGAACAGTTGAGAGGGGATAACTTCTTACTAAAGAACCCATAAAGGGGCGCCTGGGTGGCTCAGTCGGTTAAGCGTCAGACTTCAGCTCAGGTCATGATCTTGCGCTTGGTGAGTTCAAGCCCCACGTTGGGCTCTGTGCTGACAGCTCAGTGCCTGGAGACTGCTTCAGATTCTGTGTCTCCCTCTCTCTCTTCCTCTCTCCTACTCACACTCTGTCTGTCTGTCTCTCTCTGTCAAAAATAAATTAAAAAAAAAAAAAAAGAAAAGAAAAGAAAAAAGAAACCAGGAAGGCTTCCTGGAGTCCTCCTTTGAACTCAGCCTTCAGGATGAAGAGTGAATTTTGTTGGCAAGGTCACACGGGTAGGCATTCCAGGCGGATTATCACCAGCAAGCAAAGGTGCAGAGGAGGGAAAAAGGGAAAGCCCATTCATAGAATGACAATGGATTCATACTGCATTTGTTTAGGGGAGTGAGAGAGAAAAGACCAAAAGTGGCTGAGCATCCCATTGTGGAAGCTTTTGAACAGTCAACTGAAGAGCCTAGACTCATTTCAGAATCAATTAAGATACTTCATCTCCTTGAGTTACATGCCTGCTCCCCCTGGATAGCACAAATGGTCTTTTTTGTGCCACATCATCTAACATAGTGCCTTGCCTAGTGATGATCCCAAAATAGTTGTTGATTCCTAGCGAAAGTATTAAATAATGTGAAGCCATTAATAGATTCTGAACAGAAAAATAACTGTATAAGAACCTACAACAGGTTCTATTGTCTTTTTACCATCCCTCACTCCCCTACTTACCAAGCTTAGATTTTGTAGTTCACCATTATAATCACTCCCTTGAATATACCGTCAACCCTCTGCCCCTCTCTTACTTGGCAAAACCCCAGCTTTGGTTCAATCTAACCCTCACTTGCTGATTAACATTTCATGCTTACATAATAGAAGGAAGAAGATAGAGTTCATGGCTGAACAAACTGGGGTTGGAGCCTGGGTTCTAACTGACTCACCACACACTGGGGTTCAGTCTGAGGAGCATACACACAAAGTCCTTCAATTAACAATTAGTCATCTACTCAAGCAACTTTAAGAGAAAACAAACACCAAGAGCCAACATGTAAAGAGTTTAGAAGTCATCGTGTTCATCTGTACAAGAAAAAGCTGGACAAATGGAAGATAATTGACTCTTCTTGGAACCATCCGAGAACTGAGATCACAAGGCAAACCATTTAGGCTGAATTCTGGAGGGACAGATGCATCCAGAAGTGTAGCTCTTGAGAGTCACTTACCAAAATAGAAGCTATTGGAATCAATAAGCTGGAAGGAGCACTTAAATCATTATTTTGACCAAGTGCAGGACTCTGAGTGCAGACTTGTATGACAGTAAGGCACCGGTGGACTCCTGCAGTCACAGGGGGACACTATGCTTACATGGGCTGTCACTCCAGGAACCCCAGCAGGTTCCCACTGGAATAATCAGAGAAAGATCCTCTCCTAGTCTGGATGGGAGAAGAGAAGACCAGGCATCTTCAAACCCACCCAGACTCTTACCCCTAACAAGATCTTAGTCCCAGGGAGAAGAAGCACTTTATCTAGATTGAAACATACACACACACACACACAAAGATAACAGCAGACTTCCCATCAGAAGAAAGAATGTCAAGCGAAACTTTTAACGTGTTGAAAGAAATTGCCAATCTAGGATTTTATATCCGGAGAAATTACCTTCAATGGTGAAGGATAGATAAGTATTTCCTCAGACAAACAAAAACTGGGCAATTCCTTGCAACAAGAAATGGCAAAGAAGTTCTTGAGGCAGGAAATAATGTAGGTCAGAATCTCGAATCCACAGCCTCCAGCCAAAAAATTGAAAACGAAAAAGAGCATCAGGGAGGGAATAAAGGCAAGATAAAATATTTTATTTTTTCATTCTTAATTGCTCTAAAAGACAACTGTTTGAAACAGTAACATAATGTATTGTGTGCTTGTACAAAGAAGTGACATGGATGCCATCAGTGTCACAAGGATAGGAGAATGGAACGGGGGATTACTATGCTATGAGGTGCCTGAACTACACGGGGTGCTGGAAGGAGAAACAGAGGCGCTTATACTCTGGGGAAACAGTCCTTTCAGTTGTATTAGCATCTCTGTAACATGACTGATCCCAGCAGATGTGTCCTCTGAATCACTTCTCCGCATGGCCTCCCTCCCCAGGAGGTAGATGGGCTCCTCCGGAAAGCTCCTGGATCCTTGCAAAAGGACACTCGTATTGGCCCATCCCACCATGCTACACTGACAGGTCAGACTCACGATTTGAGCTCGTGCACCAGTCCCTTACACCTAGGCATAACACACTTGACTGTCATTTCAGCCCCTTGCTTGTTTTCCATCCTGCAGCTGGGCTGTGTTCCAATTCCCCTGCTAACCAGGCATGAAGTTTTCTTCACCCCATTTTAGGAAGGACGGTAGCCCTCCTTTAGATACTGACACAGAGGGGGCGCCTGGGTGGCGCAGTCGGTTAAGCGTCTGACTTCAGCCAGGTCACGATCTCGCAGTCCGTGAGTTCGAGCCCCGCGTCGGGCTCTGGGCTGATGGCTCAGAGCCTGGAGCCTGTTTCCAATTCTGTGTCTCCCTCTCTCTCTGCCCTTCCCCCGTTCATGCTGTGTCTCTCTCTGTCCCAAAAATAAATAAACGTTGAAAAAAAATTTTTTTTTTAAATAAAAAAAAAAGATACTGACACAGAGGACAAACTTGCAAAGCTCCCCCAGAATAAAGAGGAAAACAACAAAGAGATGAAAAAGATAGAAAAGGTCAGAAACAGATAGAGAAATACAGAGACCAGAGATCAAAACCCAAGACTAGTGGGTGTTCCCGAGTGGGCAGTGAGAACAATTAGACTGGAACTAACAATCAGAGGCATAGCTGAGGGAACTGCCCCAAGATGGAACAAAATAAATCTGAATATTCAGATTAAAAGAACTGTCTGTAGTGCAGGAACCATCAGTGAGCTCCATACCTAGGACACCCTGGAAGAATTTTATTTACCTTATAAAAAAGAAAACACATTTTTGATTATGGAAAGAATACAGTATACACAAACATATTTTTGGAAAATGCAGGTTGGCAAAGGGAAGAGAGTAAAAATCATCTATAGTACCACTACCCAGAGAAAAACTGTTAACATTTTGATACACTTTTTTACAGTTCTAATTAATGTGCATATCATTTTTTACATAATTGTGATTTATATGGCATACACAGATTTATATTTTCTATCCTTTAAAACACTGTTTTATAAGGGGTACCTGGGCAGGCTCAGTTGGTTAAGCTACCGCCTCTTGATTTTGGCTCAGGTCATGATCTCAGGGTTGGTGAGTTCGAGCCCCACATCGGGCTCCACGCTAACAGTGAGGAGCTTGCTTGGGATTCTCTCTCTGCCTCTCCTTTGCTCCCTCTCTTTCTCTCTCTCTCAAAACAAGTAAAATGAACTTTAAAAAAATAAATAAAACACTTTTTAAAAATTAATAATACATATTAATGATAGAAGGATTGAAAATTGGAGGGAAAATACAAAGAAGGAAAAAGTTACCCAGAAGCTACCTAGATTTAACCACAATTAATCTTGGCATGCTTGTCTTCACAGCCTTTTTATCTACACTTTTTTATATAGTTGTGATTACACTGCACAATCTGATCTAATTCTTAAACACAGTTAACATGAAGCGTTTCAAAACTCCATACAGTAAATGAGATAGAGGCTCACGGGTCGGGTATAAGGTTTGGCACAAGGTGATTTAGTCCTCTTCCCTAATCAAAAAACCCCAAATACTCAGATCATTCAGGGTGAGTTTGAAAGAGGCAAAAGTCCTTTGGGGAAAATGTAGTAATGCCTATACTCGTCCACGAGGTTTAAATAGTTTGGCCACTACAAGCGACTCTGGATCGTAACAACACACACTATTGTTTTGAGTTTCATGGAAAAGCAGAGCTTGCATAACAGACACATTTTGGGTGGTTTTTTTTTTTTTTTTTTTGTTCTGGGAAAGCCACAGAAGTAAATAAAGAGGAATCCGGAGGGCACCAGGCTTTATTACTGCGACAGACCCCACGTCATCCAACAAGAATTCAGACTGAGGTCCAGGCTGAAGAAGTTCTTATGTCCTGCAGCATCCTTGGGGGGGGGGGGGGGGCGGGTGAGAGGCCAAGTGGAGATATGCTCAAGGGCAAAGTCACAGCCTTCAATGCTCCCACTGAAGAATTCAAGCAAGGGGAAAACTACCCACCCAGCACCACATCATCATCAAGGGCAATTGATCCGAGAGGGGAATAAAGATAAAAATAGCAACTCATGGTTGAGACAGTAGAGAATCTGTGAACTGATAGAGCCACCCAAGAGCTGGTTTCCCCGCTCTGAATCCATTTACCAGGAACCAATTTGCTGAGACTCAAGTCCTGCCTCTACATTTGAGCTCAGGGCCTTGTCTCCCACTTCTGGGAGGAAGCAGAAGCAATGCAGGGATCCTTCCAGATGCTACCACCCCCTACCTGCCAGCCTGCTTTCACCTGGGTGTGTGTTCCGTCTCTTCTGCTATTAATGGCATCACCCGTCCACAATCCTGGCAAAGACCAGCCTCCTCATTTTTACGCTCCAGCCTATCTCCTCTCAGTTACTCCAGGACATCCCTCTGTCTCCTGCATCATCATTATTTCCATCAGTGAACAAACGTGCTGATAAACCCTCCCTAGCCCTCACATCTGCCCCCTTCCCCAGCCACTGCCCCCTCCTCTGCTCTCCTTTACAAGGAAACTCCTCGGAAGACATCCAGGCTGCTGTCTCCAGCTCACCCCCTCCTCTCCTCTCATGAACCTACTACCTCAGTTGAGTCCCACCTCTCCTCCCAAACAGCCATTATCAGGGCTTATCCAGGTCTCCCGGTCAAGGCCATGTTGTCAAAGCCAACGGCCATTTCCCAGACCTCACTCACTCCACTTCTCAGGGGCATTTGGCAAGTTGGCTTCTCTGTTTCCTGAGACACTTTCTTCCCTTGGCATTGGTTTTTCCTCCTCCTCATCTCCTTGACCCCAATCTTCCCCAAGACTCAATCCCCAGACACTCATTCCCTTGGTGGCCTCACCCAGTCTCCTATCTATAAATACCATCTATCAACATGCTGATGACTTCCGTGTTTAGATACCCAGACAGGATCTCTCCTCTGATCTCCAGATGTGGACCCCCATCTCCCCACCAGACACCTCTGCCTGAATGCCTAATGAACATTTCAAGTGGAACAGGTCAAATCTGAACTCCCGAATCATCACCCCTACCACCCCCAAGCCTGCTTTTCCTTCAGTGTCTCCATCTTAGAAAATGGCAGGAACATCCTTCTACAAGTGTCAGGACAAAACCCTCGTGGTCATCCTTCACTGTAATTCCTGTTGGTTCCACTTTAAAGTTATGCCCAGGATCCGACAACCTCTATCTTCTTCTAATATCTCCACTCCAGTTCTGGCTGCCATCCTTTCTCACCTTGTTCCTCCAGCCTGTTCATCACACAGCAGTCATAAGACACAAGTCATGTTATGTGGCTCCTCTACTCAAAATCTTCCAATAGTTTCCTGTCTCTTTCAGAAAGAAAACCCAAATCCTTATAATACCCCTTTCCAGCCCTCTCCCCCACCCTTTATCTTTGACCTCACCTTTGGCTCTCCACCTTGGCTTATTGGCCTCTATGTTATTCCTCAAACATATAAAGCAGGCTGCTACCTCAGGGCCTTTGTACCTGCTGTTCTTTCTGCTGGAATAGTCTTTCCTCATGTCCCTCAAATTAATTTCTCCAGCGAATCCCTCCCTACCAACACCTATAAAGTAGCAACCCCTACCCTGCCTCAATGGTTCCTTTCCTCCCCTCCCCCATCTCCTGACACTCCCTGGGGCTCCTGCGCTTCAACCATACAAGCTGCTCTTCCAGCCTAGAAGCTTCCTGCTCAGGGCTCCTGCTCTTCCCCTGGCCTGGTACACCCTTCCCCTAGGTAACCCCATGGCCCCCTCTCTTACATTCTTCAGGTTTTCACTCAAATCTCACCCTACAGAGAAGAACCCCCCCCCAACTGTTTTAATTCTAGAATGCAATCCCCAAAGGACAGAAATAAAACTGCTGCGCCCGTAGAATCAAGAATAATGATCAATAAATATTGTCGAATTCATATGGTCTAATGAATACAGAAAGCCACAGAACATATTTCTACTCACCAGATACATCTTAATATGTTTCTTAGAACCAGAGTTTAGTCCGTAGATATTTAGTCAGCTTGGGCTGCTGTAACAAAATACCATAGGTTTGGTGTCTTAAACAACAGAAGTTTATTTTCTCACAGTTCTGGAGGCTGGAAGTCAGAGATCAGGGTACCAGCACGGCTGGGTTCTGGTGAGAGCTCTCTTTGTGGGTTACAGATGGCTGCTTTCTCACAGTATGGTCACATGGGCTTTTCTTGGTGCCTGCTCTTGGAGAGAGAGAGATCTCTCCTTCTCTTCTTATAAGGGCACTAATCCACCAAGCGGCCCTGCCCTCAAGACCTCATCTAAACTACCTCCCAAAGGCCCTGCCTCTAACGACCATCACATTAGAGGTTAGGGCTTCAACCTAGGTTGGGGGTCACGAACATTCCATCCACGCAGATATGTTTTTAAAAGATTGAATTTATCATCTGATAAAATGACCCTTCAGTAAACTAACTGGCTTTCAGCAAATTGGCTGCTCCCTGTTCTTGGGGGCGGGAAATACAAAGGCAAGTCTTAGACTACCTACTCAAGAAAAATCATGAAAAGGAACAAAGACATGAAATCAGATACTTTTAAAAAAAGGGGGATATAATGATGGCAATTGAAAAACAGGAAAAAGAGACAGAACTTCCAGAAAGCCGGCAGTACAAATGCACACCAACTGCCCCTCTCTGAAACCCAAGAAAAGGCACAAAGAGAATAAAAAGTGGAGGAGGAAACTCCGTCTAAGAAGAAGCCAAGGCATAGGCATAACCCCACCCCAGAGGTCGCGTCGAATGTTGTGTTTTCAGAGTGAAGGCCTAGAGGCCCCTCTCTCTAGCCCTGCCCGTGAGTGGGTATGTTCCAAAGGGAGAGAAAAGGCACACAGCATATTCACCCGAAAGATGCCTGTTAAATGTTCCTACGGTTTTTCATGGGAGAGACGGTCACTGACATGGGGGTTCATTTCAGAGCAACCAGCTGGTAGACAGATGGCTTTCCTGCTTCTTTTTTTGTAACAAACATGTTCTTGGGTACGCCACTGATAAGGAGCCAGTAGGAACTCTGCTAGCCCAGTGGCCTATTTCCTCCCTCTCCCTAACAGTGTTACTTTTGGTTTAACCTTCTGGGAGCTCGGGCCCCAAAATGACTAACATCTTGGGTTCGGAGAATTGAAGGGAATAAGATATGACCAAGAATGCCATACCCCGCTAAAGATTCTGCTTGCAAGTAAAAGCAGCAGAACAGCATCTTTAAAGACACAAGAATGAGAAACGCTAATTTAGAAAGTTACCACCGCCCAAAACTTCCCTGAAAACTTTACTTAAAAATATAATAATGAGGGAGCGCCTGGGTGACTCAGTTGGTTGAGTGTCCAACTCTCAATTTCAGCTCGGGTTATGATCCCAGGGTTGTGGGATCGAGTCCCCCATTGGGCTCTGAGCTAAGTGTGAAATCTGCCTAAGATTCTCTCCCTCTCTCCTTCTGTCCTCCTCCCTTGCTTGTGCTCTCTTTCCCGCTAAAATTATATACACCGATGAACCAAATAACTCTCAAAAAGAAAATGTCTGGTAGTTAAACATAAAAGTGTCTTAAAATCTCTTCTTGCTTTCTCCTCTGGAAACAATTGAACTGTTACCATTTCACAAAATGTTAAAATAAGTAATCGATAATAGGTCCGTACCAAAGTCCAAAAATATGACAGCAAAAAAAGGAAGGCAGAGGGGTCAAGGGGAATGTGGATGGATAAGATTGCTCATGTCATCAACATACATTCTCTTATTTCTAACCTAAGGGCAGAAAAAATGTTCTTCCCTCCTCCTACGTTCTTTGGCTGGTCTAATAATTAAATTGACATAAAACAGGTTAATGGGAGAAAAACACATTTAATTGCATATGCGCAGGAGTCCCGGCAAAAACCCGAGACTCAAAGGTAGTCAGAAGGTGGAGGCTTATATGACGCCCTCATTTGTTTGGTAGGTCATTCAGATAAAAAAGTTCTGTCTAGTAATAGCTCTCTTTCAGGTGACAAACTCCTATCTAAACTCTTGTAAGCTGTTAAGGGAAAGGTAAAAAGCTTTTCCTGAGTCTTCTGGGTCTTGATTGCCTTCGGCTCAAAACAATCCACACACCCAAGTGGCACATTACGGGGTGGCGAACCGTGCTCTGCTTCGCTCAGCTTAATAAACTAAAAGAGATTTAAGATATTAAAAATATATTTTTAGAATATATAAACAACCACTAGTGGAGGTAAAACAGTTTTCAAAATAATGAGGATGGAGGGGACAAAAGGTAAAAATAAAGAAAATACAGACTGCTGAGCAGTGTAGAAAACAAAACAAAACAAGGGACGCTTGGGTGGCTCAGTCAGTTAAGAGTCCAACTTCATCTTGGATCATGATCTCGTGGTTTATGAGTTCAAGCCCTGTGTTGGGCTGTGCGCTCACGGCTCAGAGCCTGGAGCCTGCTTCGGATTCTGTGCCTTCCTCTCTGTCTGCCCCTCCGCCGCTCACACTCTGTCTCTCTCTCTCTCTCTCTCTCTCTTTCAAAAATAAACATTTAAAAAAAAGAAGAAGAGGGGCGCCTGGGTGGCGCAGTCGGTTAAGTGTCCGACTTCAGCCAGGTCACGATCTCGCGGTCCGTGAGTTCGAGCCCCGCGTCGGGCTCTGGGCTGATGGCTCAGAGCCTGGAGCCTGTTTCCAATTCTGTGTCTCCCTCTCTCTTTGCCCCTCCCCCGTTCATGCTCTGTCTCTCTCTGTCCCAAAAATAAATAAACGTTGAAAAAAACAAAAAATTAAAAAAAAAAAAAAAAAAGAAGAAGAGAAAAAACCCACAGAGCAGTGTGCTGTTTTCCCGGGAAATGCTTGTCTTCACTCCACACCCATTTCAAAGCTAGACTCAGTACAGTAAAACATTGGATTGCAAGTTAATTTTGTTCTGCAATTGTTCCAAAAGATGAGCAAACATTTCTAATAAATTTTAACTTGATAAACAAGCGATGTCGTTGCAATATGAGTAGTACGTGACACCGAACATCACATGATCACAACTGAGCCAATGGTTATTCTCTCTCTCTCTGTCTCAGCGATTGTGGGTGGTCATCTCCCATGCTCAGATGCTTGGTCTCAGGCCACGGCATTTGGCAGAAATCAGTGATTTTCAGAACAATTGGAAGGTGCCCACGACTGGCTCTAGTGTATTTTTTGTCACTTCAGAGCACCTATGGACAGTCCTTTGCTTTTTCATGCAAGTGTAAGTTCAGGAATGCTTTGTTTCATTCTAGGTCAGGCTGACTGCAGGTATAGACCCTTTCCTCTGCTGCTTCATTGCCAGTTACATTAAACACAGTATATGACAAGTTTTTATTAATACCGTACTGTAGTCAACATCCGTGCAAGCATATACAATGCCCCCACGCAGAAAAAGGTTGAAAACAAAGGCGGTAAGAAGGAGATGATTACGGTGGAAGTTAAGAAGGAAATCATCGAGAAGATGAACGAGGTATGCGAGTGGCTGAAATTGAAAGAGTTTATAAGATGTCTACGTCTGCATCTTCTCTGCAGAGGAGGAGGAGGAGGAAAAGGCAGAAGGATCCCTCACTTCAAACGAGTTAGGGAGATGTATCAAATGTGGGAAACATGGCAAAATTTGGTAGAACAGCACCACCCAAATAAAGCTGTAGCGGTGGGAGCAATGGACCTATTGAATGACAACGCAATGTCACATTTCTGGGAAATCCTCAAAAGGAAGTGAAAGCAAGTGTCATTGGACAGGTTCTTTTTTAGAGAAACTTAACAGAAACCCATGGGGGAGAGGAAGGAAGAAAAAAAAAAAAAAGAGGTTAGAGTGGAAGAGAGCCAAAGCATAAGAGACTCTTAAAAACTGAGAGCAAACTGAGGGTTGATGGGGGGTGGGAGGGAGGGGAGGGTGGGGGGTGGGTAGTGGGTATTGAGGAGGGCGCCTTTTGGGATGAGCACTGGGTGTTGTATGGAAACCAATTTGACAATAAACTTCATATATTGAAAAATAAATAAATAAATAAAAAACAAAAACAGTGGGAAAAAAAAAGTTGCACGAAAAGAAAAATTCCACTGAGCCAATAGATAGTGGTGATTAGGTTAGTGATAGTGAAAGGTGTCCTACACCATAACCCTCTTCTCTCTTGTCTCCCTCATACCAGCCACGTAGGGTTTTCAAACGCTAAGTGCAGGTTAATTTGTTTATTTTTCTTTAAATTTTACTTATTATTTTGTATTGTATGACAGTATAGTAATCGTTTTTATATGAATTTTTTGGATTGTAGAAAGAATCATCTGAGTTTCCATTATTTATTATGGGGAAATTTGCTTTGATCTACAGGCGCTTTGGATTACAAGCATGTTTTTGGAACGAATTACACTCACAAACCGAGGTTTTACTGTGCTTTATTGACTCACCAAGAAGTAAATGCTCTCTGCAGAGCCTAGGCAAGTAATAGATCAGATCGTAGTGAAGATTTTGTGGGAAGTTGGACAGCAGAATTTGCACTGCACCCCACACAGGAAAGAACCTAATGCAATTCCTGTTAAGTAAGACATTTCTTTTCACATTCGAAATTCATCTTAGGCTCCCACCTCCCAGATTTTATGCTTTCTCAACATTGCTTAGCAAAAAGGAATGAAATATTAACACAGCAACGTGGCTAAATCTCAAAGACAGTACTTTAAGCAAAAGAAGTCAGAAACAAACAAATAGCTGCTGTACGATTCCAACAACATGAAAGTCTAGGAAAGTCAAAACTGTAGTGATAGGTCCGTGGTCGCCTAGGGTTCGGAAGAGGAAGAGAATCCAAAGTGCACAGGGAAATTTCTTAGGGTGCCGGTCTCTTCTATATCTTGGTGGTGGTGGTGTTTACAGGATTATGCACAAAGTCCACCGAAACTACGTAATTAAAATCGGTGATTTTTAAAGTATGTAAGTAATACCCCAATAAAGAAAATAGAGGAAACGCTTCATTCTCAGATGACCTAGAAAATCAAAATGTTACATAGCAGAATCTGTAGATTGTACTTAAAGCTTTCATTTCTAACAGAAAGCATAAAAATGAATTAGGTGTCAACTTATGAGTCTGACAAAAGGAAAAAAAAAACACAAAATAAGAGAAAGTCATTAAAATGATACAATTAGAAATTAATTTGAAAAAAAGAACCATAAGTAAATGTAGTTACCATACCCAAAAAAAAAAAAAAAAAAAAAAACAACTCCCAGTTAATGGAATCATCAAAATTAAAGGAGGAAGCACAAATATACAAAATAAGAACTAAGAATGAAGACGAACTAATGGGAGCACTGGGGTGGCTCAGTCGGTTAAGCATCCGTCCAACTTAGGCTCCGGTCATGATCTTGTGGTTCATGAGTCCAAGCCCTGCCTGCTTGGGTATCTCTCTCTCTCTCTCTCTCTCCCTCTTTCTCTCAAAATAAATAAATTTAAAAAAAATTTTTTAATTAAAAAAAATAAGAAGAACTAATGATTGAAAACAGACTAAGGGCACTTGGGTGGCTCAGTCAGTTGAGTGTCCAACTTCAGCTCACGTCATGATTTCATGGTTTGTGGGTCCGAAACCCCGCGTCGGGCTCTGTGCTCACAGCTCAGAACCTGAAGCCTGCTTCAGATTCTGTGTCTCCCTCTCTCTCTCTGCCCCTCCCCCACTCACACACTGTCTGTCTGTCTGTCTGTCTGGCTGTCTCTCTCTCTCTCAAAAATAAACATGAAAAAAAAATTTTTTTAATTAAAAAAAAAAAGAAAAGAGACCAAGAACCAAGAAAGAAATGTGAAAAGTTGTCATAGACTTACCAACAAAGGAATGCCAGCCTTAGCAGCTCCAGGAGTGAAATCATTCTTCTGCTAATTAGCTCCTTGCAGCAAAATCCCTACTCTGAGACCTGCTAAGACCCATACAGAAAAAGAAATCTGCACGTCAGTCATTCCTAGGAATACTGAGCACACCTCCAAGGGTTAAATATTAGCAAATGAAATCCAGCAGTTGTTCGAACAATAGCACATTATTTGTTCATTTGTTCTATATTTGGAAATTTATTATTAAGTCCTATGTTGGTGAATAAAAGAACAAACAACACAATACTGTTTGATGAAATCCAGGATTCTGTCCTTTTTTTTTTTTTTTTTAATCTTTAGTAAAATGGTAAAAAATGGATATTTTCTGCAAAATAACCACAGCACCATGATTAATGACGCCACCCTAGAAGCTGCCCCAGTTAGATGTTGGAAAAAGCAAGGATAACCATTGTTACTTTATTTTATTCACCGTGGTTCTAAAAGCCTGACTCAATCCAATTAGAGGACAGAACAAAATGAAAAACACGGTCCATGGAGGAGCCCCTAATACCATAATTTGTGGATGCTGTGATTGTATTCCTAAAATTTGAAAGCATCAATTGAAACATTTTTTAGAAACAACTGGAGGGGCGCCTGGGTGGCTCAGTCGGTTAAGCGTCCGACTTCAGCTCAGGTCACGATCTCGCGGTCTGTGAGTTCGAGCCCCGCGTCCGGCTCTGGGCTGATGGCTCAGAGCCTGGAGCCTGCTTCCAATTCTGTGTCTCCCTCTCTCTCTGCCCCTCCCCCATTCATGCTCTGTCTCTCTCTCTGTCTCAAAAATAAATAAACGTTAAAAAAAAAAAAAAAAAGAAAGAAACAACTGGAGAACTTAGTAAGGTGACAGTTTATCAGATTAACATACAAAAACCAAAGGCCTTTCTATAACTAAAGAGAAACCAGTTAAAAATAAAATGAAAGAAAATATCCCATTCACAGTAGTGATAAAAAACAAATATAATTTATAAGGGCATATTCTATTTTTTAAATATAATTGGTACAAATGTTATATTAGTTTCAAGTGTACAACATAGTGATTTGACAACTCTATACATTACGTATGTGATAACTCTCCATGTTAGGTGTAGTTACCAATATGCTTATATGTGTTATACCAACATACTTACATGGTCGATCTATGAAAAAGGAAGCATGAATACACAATGGGGAAGACAGTCTCTTCAATAAACGGTGCTGAGAAAACTAAACAGCTGCATGCAAAAAAATGAAACTGAACCACTTTCTTATACCATACACAAAAAATAGACTAAGGACCTAAATATAAGACTTGAAACCACAGAACTCCTACCAGAAAACATAGGCGCTAATCTCTTCCACATCGACCTTAGCAACACTTTTTGGATCTGTCTCCTCAGACAAGGGAAACAAAAGCAAAAATAAACTCTTGGGACTACTTCAAACTAAAAAGCTTTTGTGCATTGAAAGAAACCATCAACCAAACAAAAAGGCAACCTGCTGAATGAAGAAGGTATTTGCAAATGATATATATGGACATACTCTTGATTAGAAATGTACATGGTCCAGGGGCGCTGGGGCAGCTCAGTCAGTTGAGCGTCCAACTTTGGCTCAGGTCATGATCTTGAAGTTTGTGAGTTCAAGCCGCCACATCAAGCTCTCTGCTGTCCCTGGGGAGCCCGCTTTGGCTCCTCTGTTTCCCTCTCTGTCTTTCCCTCCCCCACTCATGCTTTCTCTCTCTCAAAAATAAATAAACAGTAAACACAAAAACAAAAACAAAAGAAATGTCCATGATCCATATAAAAGTAACCACAAAAAATCAGAGAAACATAAAAGATTTGAAGAAATAATAGTGTTAATAATAAGAACCAGGGCCGCCTGGGTGGCTCAGTCGGTTGAGCGTCCAACTTCGGCTCAGGTCACGATCTCGCGGTCCGTCAGTTCGAGCCCCGCGTCGGGCTCTGGGCTGATGGCTCAGAGCCTGGAGCCTGCTTCCGATTCTGTGTCTCTCTCTCTCTCTGCCCCGCCCCCGTTCATGCTCTGTCTCTCTCTGTCTCAAAAATAAATAAACTTTAAAAAAAAATGTTTTTTTTAAATAATAAGAACCAATTCTTTATAATCATAGTCGAGGCATTTATGAGGCTCTGTTGGGAGTTGTCTCAGGTAATCCTTCCATTAACCTGATAAGACAGGCTTTATTATCTCTGGTCATAGTGGGAAGATATAACACGGTAAAAAAAAAAAAGTTGATCCTTTCTAATACAAACTGTCTTAAATGCAATCCTAATCAAAATAGGAAGATTATGATTCTGAGTTCCACTGTGAAAACATAGGCAAGTTATTCACTATCTCTGTGCCTGTTTCTTCTCGTGCAAAATGGAAATAATAAAAGTTCTTCTAATAAAATATTAAATTAATTAATACATATAAAGTATTTGTTTTGTTTTGTTTTAATGTTTATTTTTGAGAGAGAGAGAGAGAGAGACAGAGGGAGAGCGGGGGAGGGGCAGAGAGAGAGAGGGAGACGCAGAATCCGAAGCAGGCTCCAGGCTCTGAGCTGTCAGCACAGACCCCAACGTGGGGCTTGAATTCACGAACCATGAGATCTTGACCTGAACCAAAGTCAGACGCTTAACTGACTGAGCCACTCAGGCGCCCTAACACGTATAAAGTATTTGTAACAGCACCTGGCACAGAGTAGGTGTGTAAATGTTAGTTTGATTATTATTATTGCCTTACAAGAATAACACATGAGAAAAGCCAAGGAAATCCCTGGGGGAGAGATAGGACGAAGGGCCATATAGGTGGGCTAGCCCTCCCAATATTAAAATATAATTCAAAGCTACAATAATAATTTTTTAGAAGAAACCATCGTGGAATTGGCGACAGAAAAATAGGATAAAAAGCACAGAAATAAACTCAAGTGTATATATGAGAATTCAGTACATTATTGAACAGTGGCACTTCAATTAGGAAAATCTGTTACATGAGACAATCTGTAAGGATAATCTGTTAACCATGTGGAGAAAAGAGAGTGGGTTCTTTTTCTTTTAATCCCAACTTATTGTACATGAAGCAAAGATTTCGATTTTTAAAATGCAGACAAAAACACCGTTTTCATCAGTGCACATTTTTTTTTTTTACAAGCCAGGAACAGAGATAACTTTCCTAAACATCTGCGTGAAACCTAGAGGTCACAAAGGACATGATAAATAAATATGGCTACATAACAATTTTACATCTCTAAATATCCCTATACAGATGTGTGTGTATGCCTTAAATGAAATCACAACAAGGTATCTGCAACACGTGAAAGAAGCCAAACATAACTTCCTAATATACAAAATGTAGATACAAGTCAGTAGTGGGAAAAATACTTCATTAAAATACTAGGAAAGTGTATAAACAGATTAATTACAGGAAAAAAGTATAAATTACCACTACACTAAATCTGAAAAGAAGTTCGGGGCACCTGGGTGATTCAGTCGGTTAAGCAGCCTGTTCTTGATTTTTGGCTCAGGTCATGGTCTCACGGTTCATGAGATCAAGCCCCACGTGGGGCTCTGCGTTGACATGGTGAAGCCTGCTTGAGAGTCTCTCTCTGCCCCTCCCCAGCTTTCTACCGCCCCTCTCAAAAATAAATAAACATTAAAAAAAAGTTCAAGCCTCCAATATTGTAAATTTAAATGACTAAATATAATTTTTGTGTGTTTCCAGATGCCAGAGTCGAAGATTGATGAGTAATGTTGGCAAGAGGGTGGAGAACATGTATTCTCAACACTGTTAGCAGGAATAGAAATGGGTGAACTTTTTGTTGGGAAATTTGGCAATATCTTAAATGTGCCCGCTTATAAGAATTTGTCCAAGAGAAACACTAGCACGAGTAGGCAAAGACATGAAAAAGGAGGGTTGTTGTATAGAAGCATAAGACATTGGTGCTGGAAAGGAAACTGTGGAATGTCTGGTCCAAACTTCTTCGAGATTTACTCCCATACTGGTGCCCAGCACCGCATCCCTGACACTTGGCTGGCATGTCCCTTACATCTCCATGGTCAGCTAATTACCATGTAGAATTAGTAACATATAGACCCTTCCGAATCATGAGCAGAGTATCTTCAGGAACTTGTGTAGATTGGCACCACCCCCTTCTTGATGACTCAACAACACTTAACTTGGAACACTTAACACAGTGTTTCTCAAACTTCAACGTGCACACAAATTACCTGAGTGTCTTGCTAAAATGCAAACGCAGACTTGGTCCAGGATGCGCCTGAGTTTTTGCATTTCTAGCCAGCTCCCAGATGATGCTGATGCTTCTGGTCCACGGACCACAGTTTGAGTAGCAAGGCCATAAGATACACTCCTGTAGTCTGGTTATTTACACGGCTTTTCCACTGAACCGGTAGGCATCACGTCCTTGCTTCCCGTTTCCTACAGACAGGGCCCATGGCTTTGTCACCCTCATAGCATTGACTTCCTAGATCCTTTTCTGGCACCAGAATTCATTGTTTCCACCGTCTGATCTGTAGAGCAAACCAGTAGGAGGTGGCTGTTGCTGTGACAGGCTCACCTCTAACTTTTCTAAAAATTTTTTTTTTCAACGTTTATTTATTTTTGGGACAGAGAGAGACAGAGCATGAACGGGGGAGGGGGCAGAGAGAGAGGGAGACACAGAATCGGAAACAGGCTCCAGGCTCTGAGCCATCAGCCCAGAGCCCGACGCGGGGCTCGAACTCACGGACCGCGAGATCGTGACCTGGCTGAAGTCAGATGCTTAACCGACTGCGCCACCCAGGCGCCCCTCACCTCTAACTTTTCAACCCAAACTTTCAAACTGTGGAAACTTGGAGCTTTGGTGGCAGAAAGAGTTTTGGATTACCATTCAAATTTGACAAATATGTCTTTTTCATCTAGAGACCTAATATCTCTGACCCTGTCTAATTATGCTAGGTAAAATTATCCCTTAATTCCCAAGGGATTTTCTCTTTCATTCCCCCCTCCCTTTCCCCTTGACCTCACCACCGTCGCCTCTTGGTCACTCACGATAGATCTGTGCTTTGAAGGGTTCCTTTGGCAAAGCTGAGATAATTCTAAGTCAAAACTAGGCGGCTCTGTCGGGTTTGAGTTTCAAACACATAAACCCGAGTTCTTAAGTATTTCCTTTGTGGCAGGTGGTTTTGCTCCAAGACTACTTAAGGACCAAGCAGAAGAGGTGGGAGTGAGAGCTGGGGAGCCCCCAGATGAAGAGGCAAGCCTCACACCCCCTCTGGACTCACAGGTGGAAACGGGGATGAGGTGAGGGGGGCCTCCTGGAATTCAGAAACAACGAGCACAAAGCTGTTCTTTTGGGCAGTTTATCTCAACTGGGAATGCTCTGATGGGACAGGAAACCAGAGCCAAGGACTCTCCCCAGACTTTGGACCAGCACCTAGGGTGGGGCTTCCCTGGTGACTGGAAGTCCAAAGGTCTTAACTAGAAATTGAGTCACTTCCCCGTGAAGGGTGGAGAAAGGAGCCTCAGGCAAAAAGGATGTTCTTAAAGCCTGTTTCCTGCACAATAATTTTGTGAGAAAGCTCACAGGTCAGGGAGAAATATGTCACTCTCGGGACACCTCCTGTGCCCCATCTGTGCCTGCTTGGAAAATATTCACAGCTGAAGGCTCCCTGCCACAGCAAGGCTGTAAACAGCCCTGCAGCATCTAGAGAGGAAGGGCAGCCCCATGTAAAGAGAACAGCTCTTTGAGGAAAGGAAAAGGGGCCACCGCTGCTGTCCCTCCACAGAGCCCCTACCCTTCTGGCCGTAGCCCCTAGTCCCTGCTGGAATGATCATTACATCTAAAGAGGCGCCTGGGCGGCTCAGTTGGTTAAGTGCCCTACTCTTGATTTAGGCTCAGGTGATGATCTCACGGTCTGTGAGTGTGAGCCTCACGTTGGGCTCCATGCTGGTAGGGCAGAGCCTGCTTGGGATTTTCTCTCTGTCCCTCTCTCTGTGCCCCTCCTCCACTCGCACATGCGCACATTCTCTCATCTAAATAAACTTTAAAAAAAGGACATCAAAGAAATTCTGCCTTTACACGTGTGTGTTGCAGTGTTGATGTGTCAGCTACATGGCATATCTTCTGCAGTCGGGAAAT
Organism: Leopardus geoffroyi; assembly: GCF_018350155.1. Classification (NCBI taxonomy): domain Eukaryota; kingdom Metazoa; phylum Chordata; class Mammalia; order Carnivora; family Felidae; genus Leopardus; species Leopardus geoffroyi. The sequence continues at coordinate 31,178,599 of NC_059336.1, forward strand.
TTAGGAGGTTCAAGGCTAATGTAATCCCACTATGGCTATAAACATCGGGACTTTAGCATGCCCCTCAGTCCATTCTCCACTCAGCCACGGCGTCACCCGGAAACGTAGACCAGACCATACGTCCTCCCTGCTGGAGGCTGGTGCCGCCACGGCTCAGGGCACAAAACAAACCTCACCCCGGACACCAGCCCCTGCTGCTCCCGTGCCCGGATCGCAGCCTCCCCTGGTACCCAGGGGGCTTGCCCCTAGTTTCCTTCTAGTATCTACTCAAACAGGAAGAAGCCACGGCTAGAGATGTGAATTTGGGTGTCACCAGCGAAGAGATACTGTTTAAAACCATGACCCTAGATGAGATGATGGGGAGCAAACGGAGACTTTGTCTGTAGTCCTGGGGCACTCGTCCCCGCGCCCTGACAGTAGGGAGGCAGAGGCAGCAAGAGAGGGAGAGGACCAGCACTGCGGTATTCCAGGAGCCAAGGGAAGAGCATGGCTTGAAGAAGACAGAGCGATCGGCAGGTCCAGGTAAAAACAGCAGCTTGGAAGCCCAGCGGGGCGAACACAAGGGACTGAGAGAGAAGACCCTGGAACCACATCTTGGGAACCCGTAAGCAGATGGATGAGAAGTCGTGTCTTTGATCCAAGGAAGTCGAGTCCCAAGCTTGCCATGGGGAAAGCGGCGAGCCCACCCTGTTTGCACTGTTGAATCCCCAAAAGTCTGAGGAATTGATGACACCTGATGTCTCTGGAAGTGACGATGAAGGGAAAGCCTAAGGCAAAGCGGATTGGTTGAAAGGCTGTTTAACAAGTGATCAGATCCCCAGGTCTCCCCAGTTCTGTTCAGCCAGGTCACTGGCTTTCTGCCCTCCGGCTACAGAAGGCTGGACACATTTCCTGAAGAGAGTGACTACAGGGTCTCCCGAGGAGACTCCAATCCCTCCAAAGCAGGGTTGCCACAGTGAAAACAAAGAATTAATGTGAATGTGGGCATTCTGGATGCCGATGCCTCAGCATTGCCTCTGCCCAGCCTTGTTCCCCATGCAGTTCCCAGAATGCCAGCTCCCATCCAAACAGGAAACAGAAAGGTTTCCAGAGCAAGGGCTCTGAGAGCCACAGCCAAGTTCTGCTTGCTGTTCCATTCAGTGCTTCCAGTCAGCCGCTAAGTGTTCACTCTTAAATGGGTGCCAGATAGGGGCACCTGGGTGGCGCAGTCGGTTAAGCGTCCGACTTCAGCCAGGTCACGATCTCGCGGTCCGTGAGTTCGAGCCCCGCATCAGGCTCTGGGCTGATGGCTCAGAGCCTGGAGCCTGTTTCCGATTCTGTGTCTCCCTCTCTCTCTGCCCCTCCCCCGTTCATGCTCTGTCTCTCTCTGTCCCAAAAATAAATAAACGTTGAAAAAAAAAAATTAAAAAAAAAAAAAAATGGGTGCCAGATGTCTCAGGAAAGCATCTACCATGAGAGACAAATCCAACACAAACACAAAATAATCAGCTGGAAGAAACTGAAACTACTGTAAAATAATATTATCATTCGTTCCTGAGGGAGATAAGAGAAGAAATATTATCCGTAGAGTGATAACAGGATGCTAGGTAAAACATCGTTCCAGAGAACAAAAAGAATACATAGAAATTAAATCATGACAAGACTGAGTCACAAAAGAGAAGCAATGGAAGATGAAGTTGAGGAAACTTCCAGAAAGAAGAGTCAAAAAACACAAAGAAATGGAAAGCATGGTGGGGGCGGTGGAGCGGGGGCGGGGGAGGGGGGGTGGGGAATAGGAAAAAGAAAACCAGTCTAGGAGACCCAGTGACTGATAAATAGATACTCTATAAAAAAAGATAGTCTATAAAAAAGAACAGAGAAACTGGAGAGGAAGATATTCTCAAAGAAACAATTTAAGCAGATTCTCCAGAACTAAATAATGTCAGTTTCCAGACTGTGAGTACTGGGCACAAAGAAGAATATTGGCCCACCACAAAGCACATCACTATGAACTTTAAGAACACTAGGGACAGAGAGAATGAATAGCCTACAAGTTTCCAGAGGGGAGAACAGGTCGCACACAGGAAGCCAGGAATCAGAATGGTTTCAGACTTCTCAACAGCAACTCTGGAAGCCAGAGCCAATGGAGTAATGCCTACCAAAGTCTAAAGGAAAAATATATCCAACCGAAAATTCTATATCCACCAAAACTAGAAATTAGAATAAAGGTATTTTCAGAAATGCAATAACTCAAAAACATTTACGTCCAAGGTCCCCTATCGTAGGAGACCATGAGTGAATGTGGTTGCAGAAATATAATTAAAAACAAAACCTTCTCCCAACCTAGAAAACCTCTCCACAAAGGTAGTATTGAAGAAGCATTAAACCAGAACGTGATGCCCATCACAGGCAATTTGCTAGAGACTACAAAGACAGAAAAATCTTGTCCTTTTATATAGCCAAGGAGATATAAGCCCATATATACATAGTTTCAAGACAAACAACAATTAGTCCTCAAGAAAGAGAACTTAGTGCCTAAATTTACCTGGTAATTGGACTGGTCATTTGCATTTGCTAATTATCTTTATCCAAAGAGGGAGTTGGGGGGGGGGGGGAGAGTGGGGGCGGTGGGGAGAGAGGTAGTTTTGCAACTTGGAGTGAGGCGCTCACAGGGTCCTCCCCTCTTACAGAAACTGGGAGATAGGAATGCTCTCTCCTTTGATACTTTATTTCAAAGAGATGACTCCCAGGTCCTCGATACGACATTCTTGGTTCATAAAACTGGCAAGAGGTTTTTTTCCTTCTAAAAGGTTTACATACATATCATAAAGAGAAAAAACTTGTAAGTTTTCTAAAGTAAATGCTCTAAGAAAGGGAAAGGAGGGGCTCCTGGGTGGCTCAGTTAGGTGTCCAACTCTTGATTTTCGCTCAGGTCAGGATCTCACAGTTCATGGGTTCAAGCTCTGCATTGGGCTCCACGCTGTCATCGCAGAGCCTGCTTGGGCTTCTCTTTCTCCCTAGCTCTCTGCCCCTCCCCCACTCCATCTTGCTCTCTCTCTCTCCCTCTCTGTCTTAAACTTAAAAAAATGTTTAAATTTAAAAGAAGAGAAGGGAAAGAAGGAATTTTCTTATTTTCAATGGGGAGAAATAAATCTATTTTTATTTTATTTTATTTTATTTTATTTTTTATTCAAGTATAGTTAACATACAGTGCTATCTTAGTTTCAGGTGTATAATACAATGACTCAACAATTTTATGTATTTCTCAGTGCTCATCAAGGTAAGTATATTCTTAACCCCCTTCCTTTAAGCCTTTATCTTTGAAATAAAGCTCTTAAGCCTCTATTTTTCATTTTTATTTGTCCTTACAATGTACTCCGCCAAAATGAGAGAATAAACCAAGGAAGAGAAAGACAAGGGGCACCAAAAGAAGAGACCCAGCATGGGAGAGGCTAAGGAAATCCTCAGGATGGTGGAGAAGAAAGAATTCAGGAAAGTGGCTGTGCAGACAAGAGCAGTCAGCAAACCGCAGGAGAGTCTTTTTCAGGAAAAAGGAAATTATGATGTATCTGAATGCATTGAGAGATTTAGACAACTGGAGAAGAGTTTGGGGGCTGGATTCATGGTATTACAAGAAATAAAAAGAAACAATATGCAATTGTTAACTCTAAGAAAACACGTGGTTGAACAGGAAAGGAAAAATAATCCTAGCTTACTACATGGCTCCCTTGTGAGTAATATTTTCAGATCATGGCAATATAAAAAACTGACCTATGTAAAATTATAATATATCTTTACTGGAATGATGGGGTAAAGGACAGGAAGAGTAAGGTTGAATGTGGGAGATTGGAAAGGCAAAGAGACATAAATTCTCATTTTCTATAAAAGGATGTCAGAAGGTAATGTTTACAACTGAAAAATCAACAAATAGCAATGGAAGTGTGTTATTAGGAATATAGGGATAAATACCAAAAATAATATCTAAAGGAGATGAAAATATTTGCTTCTAAGAAAAAGGAGTAGGTTGGAGTCCTACTCATTTTCTCGAAAATACTGTGGAACTATTTGATTCTGTAAACTAGCATGCATAACTTTGGTAAAAATGGGAAGTCAAATTATAAGCAAAATAGTTTCAAAATTTATTGACTTGGTAAATGTATTCCCAAGGATGGAAGAGGAATAAAATATGATCCTTTTCTCTATGGAGTTCGGAATGAAAAAAAAGAAAGTTATAACACCGTATAATAAAAAGGCTGTACTAGATGTATAAGAAAAAGTTCACTAGATGCGTGAAGACACTGGTTACATTCGGTTTGTATCTCCATTACCCTGTGTCGTGCCTGGCAGGCGGGGGTATGTTAGTGACAGGTGAACAAAAGAAGATACATACATAAGCATGTTGCACTAAAAACAGAAAACAGAATATTTTCCTATATTTATATGGTGGACAAAACAAATCCAGGAAGATTTCATAGCAGGTGTGATATTTGAATGTGGACCTGGAAGTATCCCAAGGATTTCTCCCAGTGGACGAAGAAGGGGAGAATATTCAAAGCAGGGAGAACAATTTCTACAAAAAAGACGAGTGAATAGCATGATATCAGTTCACACATCAACAAAAATGCTGTGTAACAAACCGCCCAAAGCTCAGTGGCATCCGACACAAAAATATTTATTTTTTTACTCACACAGCTGCGGGTCAGCTGGGATTGGACCGACAGAATGGGTTTAACGGGTTTGGATCTTTACTACAGGTTAAGTCCAAAAGTGTTTCATCTCCTTTGAACCAAGAGCTACAGCACAAGGCAGGCTCTTCTCACGATGGAGACGACGGAGACGGGAGAGCAAGAAGGGGAACACATTTCAAGTCTCTGGACACATTGTAATTTACACGAACAAGCCCCAACATCGGTGGGTCAGGGGAAGTACATTCCTCCTCTGGAGTTTTGCCAAAAATTGTTCCTGAACAAAAGTCTAAACTCACAAGTGTTTGGGCATTAGCATAAATGCACGTCACTTCTGGAGACTTTCTATTCAAGAATAAAAGTTACTCAACCAGAACAAGCCACGTGGAGCTACTACTGAGCTCTTGAAATGCATGGCAGGTGTGACTGAGGACCTGAATTTTAGTTTCATTTAATTTGTATTAATCTAAATAAAAAAATTTTTTTGTTTATTTTTATTTTTATTTTTTTTTTTTTTTTTTTTGACAGAGAGACCGAGCACAAGCAGGGGAGGGGCAGAGAGAGAGGGAGACACAGAACCCGAAGCAGGCTCCAGGCTCCGAGCCGTCAGCACAGAGCCCCCACGCGGGGCCGAACTCACGAACTATGAGATCATAATCTGAGCTGAAGTCAGACGCTTAACAACTGAGCCACTCAAGCACCCCTTGTATTAATCTAAATGTAAATGGCCCATGTGGCTTAAGCAGCTACCAAGTGGAATATGCAGCTGTAAACACCACAGTTAAAGCTGATATTTTGATCTGAGGATTTCTTTTATGAAGTCAGTTCTGACGCTGTCATCTTCCACATTTATCTTTTCGTTCTATCAGGAATTTTAGGACTCATTTTGATGTACCGCTCTTCCTAAAGATTAGAAAAGGCCTGGAGGGCTACGTGGGCCAAATTAATTCAATTCCTGGGCAAAATCTGCTTCCCTGACCACCCTGGACCTCCTTGCCAATGTGTCCCTGGGACAAGAAAATTAAAATAAATCCAGCAACATCATTAGAAAAATAACTCCAAAAAAAGAAAAGAAAAGAAAAATAACTCCAACTGGGTCCCTCTTATGATAATTATCAGATGGTCATACAGGAATGTGACTTCCTATCTGAATAATATTGTGGTTTTGTTACATACAATTTACATTTACAGAGCACCTGGGTGGCTCAGTTGGTTGAGCATCTGACTCCTGATTTCGGCTTAGGTCATGATCCCAGGGTCATGGGATTGAGCTCTGAGTCAAGTTCTGTGCTGAGCATAGAGCCTCCTTAAAATTCTCTCTCTCTCTCTCTCTCTCTCTCTCTCTCTCTCCCCCCCCCCCAGCCGCTTGTGCTCTCCTTCATTCTGTCTCAAATCATTAATTAATTAATTAAATTTACATTTACATTTACATTTACATTTACAAATTCCTGGGAAGAAATAGAACACTTCTGGCTAGTAGACAGAAAAACGGTGTGCATAAGAATACCTCCATACCACTGTGTCAGAACCAAAGTCTAAGAAAGTTGAAAAATACCAATAAGAATGTAAATTCCTTTTTCTTCCTAATTTCTTAGTCCCTATTCTTTAGAAGAAAAAGAAATGGAGGAGTGTGCAACTGAATTGCCACACTGGACACACAGTTTCTTGTAAATAAAGACCCATTGAAAGAGGAAACATTGTACTGAAAAAGTACATTTCACAAAAAGGAAAAGGAATTTCAAAGAGAAAGAAGACAATCTCTCATGAGATCTGATCAGGAAAGAAATTCTTGGCTTGCTATAGTTCCCATTCTACTTTCTATCATACTTCCGCGTATCTGACTCATTTATAAGGGAAGCTATCTAGACTATTCCAGGCTGAGTACAACAACATTCATAAGGATTATCAGCAAAACAGGATGTAAAATCAATTGTAGGAGTAGCTGGGTTCCTCGGACAAGTAAGAACAAGCAAAGAGACCAAGAAACCAAGAGGCAACGACTTAGAAGTTTGTTAGGAAATGTGTCCTCTTTACTTTGTCCCGTGAGCCTCTTTGTAAAAGCCAGGATTTCACATTTTAATTTTAGAGCGATCGACAAGCCTTAATCATTCATTAAAATAATTAAATGCCATTTCCACTTATCCAGTTGGCAATGATTGAGAGGGAAAAAATGTAATACCGTGCTGGGGAATTCAGAACACACATTTGTGGGAGTGTAAATTGGTACAACCACTCTGGCTGCATACTTCAGAAGCCTAGCAGTGTGCCCTTCCTTTGCACGATTCTACCCCTGGCGGCTTATTTAATTGCAAGGATGCTCTTCTCAGCTACAGGAAGAGAGTGCTAAGTAAATATGGTATTGCACAAGCTATTGTTACATGGAGTGTGGGGGAGGGGAGGTTACTTGTCCAAAAATGATGATTGTATTTGGGCAAGCAAAATTTACGTATACACATAGGAGTAATTTGAAAAGGGTGGGGATAGTAAGAGTTTTATTTCCTTTATACTAATATTTTCTACACAAAATTCTAGTTTCTCTGTATATGGTATATAGAGAACATTGCTTTTGCAAGAAAAAATTTCTTAATATTTAGATGATAAAAAAGGGAAAGGGAGGAACTGATTGGTTTAGAAGATCTGGTTGGCGGGGCACCTGCACGGCTGAGTCAGTTAAGTAAAACCAGAGTTTTCAGAGTAATTCTTCAGACAGCTTCTGGGAGCTGAGAATGGGAGCATTTCCAGTCGAACAAACACCATCAAGAATGAGTTTTGGCATAGCCTTCAAGCATTTTTACGTTCAGATTGTTCATTTTGATCTTCAGTTTTGTTTCCACAATATAAACTGTTTTTTTGTGTGTGTCGTTGGGTTTTTTTTTTTTTTTTTTTTTTTTTGGTTTTTTTTCCCAAATGTCACTGATTAAAAATTTTTCTGGCATTTTCCATTGCTGCCCCAGGCAAGGAATTAAGGTTACGGAGAATGAGATGGAAAAGGAGAGATGCCTTGATTCTTTTCACCGCTGCAGTAAAGAATTACAGGACAGCAAAATGGAAGGAAAGCAGGGCGATGCTTTATTCACGGACACTCCAAGGGAAGAGGGGGCCGGTCAAGAGAGACAAAGGCAGGGAACCTCTGGGACGCCGGCTGGTATTAATTTTTTCTCTTGGGTGGATCCTAGGATGGCAACATTTGACAACATTTGGCAACAGGCCTGGGTTATGTAATAACTAGCCAACTAGCATGTCCTTTCCCAAGATGTATGCTGAATACCTACATGGGATAGGAAACCACAGCATTATTTCCACTCTAGAGACAGAGGTCAAGTAAGGACAAGGGTCTTCTTTCTACACAAGGGCAACAAACACCACAAACGTAGCTCTTCCTGGGCCCGGATGTTGTAACCACAAAGCGACTCCTAGATGGATGCAATGGGGCGGTCCCAGGGAGGTCCTCGGTGAGAGCCTAAGGTCCTTCCTCCTGTCGCTCCTGCCTGGCTTTCTGCCTAACCATTACAAGTGACCTAAAGCCAGCCCCCCGCCCCACCCCATTCAGTTCAGTCTTGCCGTAAAGTGCCATTCAAAGAAATAATAGTTCACCAGAAAATTCAAACAATTAAAATCTCTATGTGCCTCTCAAGAAAATACCACAGGACAAGTGCACGGAGTTTCCGAGAACAAGAGACAGCATATCATTTGGGAGAGGGTTCCACTGGTGCAGACTTAGAATATTAATGCGCCAGCACCAACAAGAAATCACACCATGGACTCTGAGGAGAAGAACATGTGGTCAGTGCAACAGGCCTGGAAGCTGGCCCTGGCTGGAAATACTCAAAGCAGAAAGAGAAAGTTCCAGCTGAGGGGAAAGGCACAGAGGCGGCTGCCAGAGTCCTGGGAGAGTCCTGGGGAAGCCCAGGACACCAGTGGTGATTTCGGAGGAGGCGTGACCGTGATGTGAAGGGTACTAGAAAATGTGCCTTGCAAACCAGCATCTGAGAATATGGATCCACAAATAGGTGAAGGAGGGATTTGTCTTGCAAAACGATTGTTGGAACGGTTAATATGCTTTTGACATATTTTCACACTTTTATTCCCCACCAAAATCTCAAATTCCATGCACATTTACAGGAACCCACCCAAAGCAAGGTCCATTCGTAAGGTAGGTGAAAACAACCTCAAAGGTAATTACAGCAGAAGCAAACCATGTTTGTGTTAGCAGAGATAGGAGAAGAAAACCAAAGAGGAAATTCACTTCCTTTATAAATCCTTTTTTCCCCCCATCTTTTCACCCATGCCCTCACCCACATCCTCTCTAAAGTTGAGAGTCTGTTTCTTGGTTTCTCTGCTGCACACACACACACTCTCTTTTTTGCCTTTGTTGGTTTTGTTTCTTAAATTCAGCATGAGTGAAATCATATGGTATTTGTCTTTCTCTGACTGACTTATTTCACTTAGTATTATACCCCCTAGGTCCATCCATGTTGTTGCAAATAACAAGATTTCATTCTTTTTTATGGCTGAAAAATATTCCATTGTACCTATATACACATCTTTATCCATTCATCCATCAATCTATGGACACTTGGGCTGCTTCCATAGCTTGCCTTATTGTAAATGATACTGCTATAAACATCGGGGTACGTGTATCCCTTTGAATTAGTGGTTTTGTATTCTTTGGTTAAATACCCGGTAGTGTGATTACTAGATCGGATGGTAGTTCTATTTTTAACTTTTTTTTTTTTTAACTTTTAACTCCATACTGTTTTCCACATTGGCTCTACCAGTTTACATTCCTACCAACAGTGCATGAGGTTTGCTTTTTCTCCACATTCTCACCAACATATGATTATATGGTTCTTATCCTTTCTCTTATTGATGTGATGTATCATGTTGATTGACTTGCGAATATTGAACCACTCTTGCAACTCAGGAATAAATCCCACTTGATCATGGTGAATGCTTTTTTTTTTTTTTTTTTTTTAATGTATTGTTGGTTTCTGTATGCTAGTATTTTGTAGAGGATTTTTGTATCTGTGCTCATCAGAGATATTGGCTTGTAGTTTTTTGTGGGTTTTTTGTTTTTGTTGTCTTTGTGGTTTTGGTATCGGGTATCAGGGTGATGCTGGCCTCACAGAATGAATTTGGAAGTTTTCCTTCCTTTTCTATTTTTTGGAATAGTTTGAGAAAAATAGGTATTTTTCCTCTAAATATTTGGTAGAATTCACCTGTGACACCATATGGTCTTGGACTTTTGTTTGTTGGGAGGTTTTTGATTACCGATTCAATTCCTTTGCTGGTAATTAGTCTGTTCAAATTTTCTATTTCTTCCTGTTTCAGTTTTGGTAGGTTATATGTTTCTAGAAACTTATCTATTTCTTCTAGGTTGTCCAATTTGTTGGCATATAGTTTTTCATAATATTCTTTTATAATTGTTTGTATTTTTGTGGTGTTGGTTATTTCTCCTCTCCCATTTGTGATTTTATGTTTTTATTATTTATTTATTTGATTTGATTTACTTGAGTCCTTTCCCTTTTTTCTTTTTTTTTTTTTTTAATTTTTTTTTTTAATTTTATTTTTTTTCAACGTTTTTATTTATTTTTGGGACAGAGAGAGACAGAGCATGAACGGGGGAGGGGCAGAGAGAGAGGGAGACACAGAATCAGAAACAGGCTCCAGGCTCTGAGCCATCAGCCCAGAGCCTGACACGGGGCTCGAACTCACGGACTGCGAGATCGTGACCTGGCTGAAGTCGGACGCTTAACCGACTGCGCCACCCAGGCGCCCCTTTCCCTTTTTTTCTTAATGAGTTTGGATAGAGGTCTATCATTTTTATTGACTTTTTTTCAGAGAACCAGATCCTGGTTTCACTGATCTGTTCTACTCTTTTTTTTAGTTTCTATATGATTTATTTCTGCTCTAATCTTTAATGTTTTTTTAAATTTATTTTTGAGAGAGAGAGACAGAGTGCGAGTGGGGGAGGGGCAGACAGAGGGAGACACAGAATCCAAAGCAGGCTCCAGGCTCTGAGCCATCAGCACAGAGCCAAAGATGGGGCTCAAACCCACGAACTGTGAGATCATGACCTGAGCCGAAGTTGGCCACTTAACCAACTGAGCCACCCAGGCACCCCATATTTCTGCTCTAATCTTTATTATTTTTTCCTTCTGCTGGTTTTAGGTTTTGTTTGTTGTTCTTTTTCTAGCTTCTTTAGGTGCAAGATGAGTTTGTTTATTTGAGATTCTTCTTGCTTCTTAAGGTAGGCCTGTATTGATATAAATTTCCCTCTTAGAACTGCTTTTGCTGCATCCCAAAGGTTTTGTACTGTTGTGCTTTCATTTTCATTTGTTTTCATGTACTTTTTTTATTTATTTGATTTCTTGGTTGACCCATTCATAGTTTAGTAGCATGTTATTCAACACCATGTATTTGTGGTCTTTCCAGATTTTTTCTTATGATTGACTTCCAGCTTCATAGCACTGTGGTCAGAACAGATGCATGGTATGACTTTGATCTTTCTGTATTGGTGGAAGCTAGTTTTGTGAGCTAATATGTGATCTATTCTGAGGAAATGTTCCACGTGCACCTGAAAAGAATGTGTATTCTGTTGTAGGATGGAATGTTCTGAATATATCTGTTAAATCCATTTATTCCAGTGAATCATTCAAAGCCATTGTTTTCTTGTTGGTTTTCTGTTTGGATAATCTGTCCATTGATGGAAGTGGGATGTTAAAGTCCTCTACTGTTATTGTATTATTATCAGTTAGTTTCTTTATGTTTGTTATTAACAATTTTATGTATGTGTGTGCTTTCATGTTGGGTGCATAAATATTTACAATTGTTAAATCTTCTTGTTGGATTGTCCCCTTTATTATTATATAGTGTCTTTCTTTGTCTCTTGTTACAGTCTTTGTTTTAAACTCTATTTTTTCCAAAATATGTATTGCTACTCCAGCTTTCTTTTGACATCCATTTGCATGATAAATGTTTCTCCATCCCCTCACTTTCAATCTGCAGGTGTCTTTAGGTCTGAAATGAGTCTCTTGTAGGCAGCATACAGAGGGGCCCTGTTTTTTTATCCACTTTTGTCACCCTATGTCTTTTGCTTGGGGCATTTATTCCATTTACATTCAAAGAAATTATTGATACATATGTATTTTTTGCCATTTTGTTACTTGTTTTGTGATTGCTTTAGTAGCTTTTCTCTGATCCTTTCTTGTCTTGTTCTTTTTTATGGTTTTCTGGTTTTCTTTAGTGATATACTTGGATTCCTTCTTTTTTTTTTCTGCATATCTATTGGTAGTTTTGATTTGTGGTTACCATTAGATTTGTATATATCATCTTCTGCATATAGCAGTCTATATTAAGTTGATGGTCACTTAAGTTTGGTCCTTTCTTTACTCCTCCACTTCTCACCATGTTTTGGGTATATGGTGTCATATTCTATGTCCTCCTATCTTGTGAGTCCCTTGGCTAATTTATTACAGAAGTGTTTATTTTTACTGCTGCTGTGTTCCCTATTTTTCATACTCTCCCTCATGGTCTTTCCTTTCCACTCAAGGAGTCCCCTTTAATATTTCTTGGTGGGGGGCGCCTGGGTGGCGCAGTCAGTTAGGCGTCCGACTTCAGCCAGGTCACGATCTCGCGGTCCGTGAGTTCGAGCCCCGCGTCGGGCTCTGGGCTGATGGCTCAGAGCCTGGAGCCTGTTTCCGATTCTGTGTCTCCCTCTCTCTGCCCCTCCCCCGTTCATGCTCTGTCTCTCTCTGTCCCAAAAATAAATAAACCTTGAAAAAAAAAAAAAATAAAAAAAAAAAAATATTTCTTGGTGGGCTGGTTTAGTGGTCATGAACTTTTTTAGTTTCTGTTTATCTGAAAAGCTCTTTATCTCTCCTTCTATTCTCAATGATAGCCTTGCTGGATAGAGTATTCATGGCTGTAGATTTTTCCCTTTCAGCACTTTGAAAATACCATGCTACTCCCTTTGGGCCTGCACAGTTTCTGCTAAAAAATCAGACAATACCCTTATGGGATTTCCTTTGTATGTAAATCTTCTTTTCTCTTACAATCTTTAAGATTATTTATCACTTTTTTTTTTTGCTATTTTAATTATGTGTTTTGGGGTGCCTTGGTGGCTCAATCAGTTGGACTTCGGCTCAGGTCATGATCTCGAGGCTTGGGAGTTCAAGCCCCACGATGGGCTCTGTGTTGACAGCTCAGAGCCTGGAGCCTGCTTCATATTCTGTGTCTCCCCGTCTCTCGGCCCCTCCCCTTCTCATGCTCTGTCTCTCCGCCTCTCAATAATAAATAAATGTTAAAAAAAAAATTAATTACTATGTGTTTTGGTGTGGTCCTCTTTGAGTTGAATGTGTTGGGAGGTCTCTGTACCCCCTGAATCTGGCTCTTTGCCCCCAAACTCAGATTCGGGAAGTTTTCAGCTATTATTTCTTCAATAGATTTTCTGCCCCGCCCCCTTCTTCTGGGATCCCTATAATGTGAATGTTATTATGCTTAGTGGAGTCACTAAGTTCCCTAAGTCTATTCTCATTCTGCAGTATTTGCTTGTCTCTCACCTGTTCATTGTTTTCAATTACTCTATCTTCCAGGTCCCTAATATGCTCATCTGCTTCCTATAATCTACTATTTATTTATTCCATCTAGTAAACTTTTAATTTCATTTATTGAGCTCTTCATTTCTGATATGTTATTTTTTTAAATTTTTTTTAATGTTTATTTATTTTTGAGACAGAGACAGAGCATGAATGGGGGAGGGTCAGAAAGAGAGGGAGACACAGAATCCGAAGCAGGCTCCAGGCTCTGAGCTGTCAGCATAGAGCCCATCGCGGGGCTTGAACTCACGGTCCACGAGAGCATGACCTGAGCCGAAGTCGGACGCTTAACCGACTGAGTCACCCAGGCGCCCCCTGATATGTTACTTTTGATCTCTCTGTTAAGGGTCTCACTCAGGTCCTCCACTCTTTTCTCAAGTCCAAAAAGCGTCTTTATGGTCATTGCTTTAAATTCTTATCAGACGTATTACTTGCATTCATTTCATTTAGATCTCTCGCTGTGATTGTGTCTTGTTCTTTCATCTGGGACATATTCCCTGTCTCCTCATTTTGTCTGCCTCTCTGTGTCTGTTTCTGTTATTAGGAAAGTCAGCTCTGTCTTCTGCTCTTGCAAGTTGTGACTTTAGGAAGAAGAGGTCCCGGAGGGCCCTGCCACGCAGTGTCCCCTATTCACCGAAACCTGGCACTTTGGGAGAGTATCCTATGTGTATTGTGTATACCCTGCTTTTGTGTCTGAGTCGCTTTTCCTTTCACTGTCTGCCCTGACTCCCCGCCTGTTGTGGGCTGTACCTGCTCTCTGGCGTTAGTGAGATCCGAGCAGGCCAGCTCTGAGAAGGCATGCTGGCAAGGGAACTCGGAGGCTGGGTGGTAATGTTAGCAAAACTTGTGCTGGACCGCTAGTCCTTGGCTGGATCCCCTGAAGCCTGGGAGCAGCTGGGGGCTGGGCAGCAAGATGTCTTTTGGGGCCATAGCCGGGTGTGACATGCACAGCACGGTGGCCTGTGCACCGTGGCTGAATAGGGTTCATGTGGCTTTAAAATAATTTTCCCCGAGCCCAGACTTAGAGAGAGTGAGTCCTCAGGAGACCTTGTAGGCAGGATGCACTGCCAGCAGGTTAGGTATCAAGTGTCTGTGCCGCCCGGTCTCCTACAGACGTGTCTGTGCGTATGCTGGGGAGTGGGAGGAGAAAATAGTGCCCGCTGGCTCCCTCATTTCCAGAGAAGTCCCTCAACACGCTCTGAAATCAGTACGAACAGATCTGTCTCCTGTTTGCCCCTGGCAGCGTTAACTGCCATTTTAAGTCCCTCTCCATGCAAGCTGCTCTCTCTTTAAGGGCAGCAACCCAGCCATCAGCTCACCCTCCCTGCTAGCCTAGTGCCGAGTCAGCTGACTCTTAAAGCTCCAGGCTTAAAGTCCCACTGCTGATACAAATTCACAGAACTCGGCCTCTCTGGTTTTCTTTTCTTTTAATTTTTTTAATGTTTATTTATTTTTGAGAGAGAGACAGAGTGTGAGCGGGGGAGGGGCAGAGAGAGAGAGAGAGAGAGAGAGAGAGAGAGAGAGACACAGAGTCTTAAGCAGGCTCCAGGCTCCGAGCTGTTAGCACAGAGCCCCACGCAGGGCTCGAACCCATAAACCGTGAGATCATGACCTGAGCCGAAGTCAGACGTTCAACCCACTGAGCCACCCAGGCACCCCCAGCCTCTCTGGTTTTCTAAGCCAAATATTATGGAGACTTGTCTTCCCCAAGTGGGCTTCCTGGCATGAGGGCCCTTTTTTCTGCCCTCCCTGTGGGCACGTCTCCCTCCCTCCTATAAGCAGCCTCCCACTGCCTTTGTGCCCTTCCTAACTCTTCAAATGCAGCTTCTTCTCTCTATTTGGTTGTGGAGTTTGTTCTGCCTGTCTTCAGATTGCTCGTGGATGACAGGGATACAGGTGTGCTGTTTCAAAGGGGCACATACACCCCAATGTTTATAGCAGCACTATCGACAACAGCCAAAGTATGGAAAGAGCCCAAATGTCCATTGACGGATAAATGGATAAAGAAGATGTGTATACATATAAAATGGAGTATTACTCAGTAATCAAAAAGAAATGAAATCTTGCCATTTGGAGCTACATGGATGGAACTAGAGGGTATTTTGCAAAGCTAAATTAGTCAGTCAGAGGAGCACCTGGGTGGCTCAGTCGGTTAAGCGTCCGACCTCGACTCAGGTCATGATCTCACGGTTCGTGAGTTTGAGCCCCGCATCGGGCTCCGTGTTGACAGCTCAGAGCCTGGAGCCTGCTTCGGTCAGATTCTGCGTCTCCCTCTCTCTCTGCCCCTCCCCCGCTCACATTCTGTGTCTCTATTTCTCCCTCTCAAAAATAATAAATAGACATTTAAAATAAATACATAAATATATGTCAGTCAGAGAAAGGTAAGTATCGTATGACTTCACTCATATGAGGAATATACGATACAAAACAGATGAACATAAGGGAAGGGAAGCAAAAATAATACAAAAACAGGGAAGGGGACAAAACATAAGAAGCTCTTAAATACAGAGAACAAACTGAGGCTTCCTGGAGGGGTTGTGCGTGGGGGGGATGGGCTAAATGGGCAAGGGGCATTAAGGGAGACACTTGTTGGGATGGGCACTGGGTGGTATCCATAGGGGATGAATCACTGGAATCTACTTCTGAAATCATTGCTGCACTATATGCTAATTACCTTGGGTGTAAATAAATAAATAAATAGGGGCGCCTGGGTGGCGCAGTCGGTTAAGCGTCCGACTTCAGCCAGGTCACGATCTCACGGTCCGTGAGTTCGAGCCCCGTGTCAGGCTCTGGGCTGATGGCTCATGATGGCTCAGAGCCTGGAGCCTGTTTCCGATTCTGTCTCTCTCTCTGCCCCTCCCCCGTTCATGCTCTGTCTCTCTCTGTCCCAAAAATAAATAAACATTGAAAAAAAAATTAAAAAAAAAATAAAAAAAATTAAATAAATAAATAAATAAATAAACAAACAAATAAATAAATAAATAGAGCTGCTATAAATATAGAGCTACACATACCCCTTTGACTCAGTGTTTTTGT
Source organism: Leopardus geoffroyi (assembly GCF_018350155.1). Classification (NCBI taxonomy): domain Eukaryota; kingdom Metazoa; phylum Chordata; class Mammalia; order Carnivora; family Felidae; genus Leopardus; species Leopardus geoffroyi. Next base: position 31,194,896 of record NC_059336.1, read on the forward strand.
GTTGGGGGGGGGGTAAATACCCAGTAGTGCATATAAATGCTTCTTTATTTTCGCTGCCCGCCCCCACTTAGACAAGAGCTGAAGGTCTTGAATGTCAGTAAAAGTTTACAGCACTCAAAATATATTTGGAAACCACCTCTCCATCAGTGCAACCTCAGATTTAAAAGCAATATACATCTGGCCTTCATTCACAGATCCTGGCTCACAGCCCCCAAAGCCCTTAAAATTTTCTGAGAGATAAGGGCAACCGGGGGGCAAGGCTGGGATGTTGAATGATCACCATCGGCCAGTGATTTAATGCCATCCCTACTTAATGAAGCCTCCATCACACCCCAAAAGAACCGGGTTCAGAGAGCTTCCAGGTTGGTGAAGGCATGGATATCTGGGGAAAGTGGTGCGTTCAGAGCATGGAAACCCCACACCCTTCCCCAAATCTTGTCCCTACGCATCGCTTCCGTCTGGCTGTTCCTGGGTGATATCCTTTTATAATAAACTGTGATCTCGCAAGTAAAATGTTACCGTGAGTTCTGTGACCATTCCAGCAAGGGGATGGTTGGGACCTGTTGTCTGTAGCAGTCAGTCAGAAGCTCAGGGACAACCGGACTTGCAGCTGGCATCTGAAGGGCGGGGGTTGGAGGGAACGGTCATTCCTGCAGGACAGAGCCCTTAACCTGGGGGACCTGACATGATCTCCAGGCAGACTGTGTCAGAATCAAGTTGAACTATAGGACGCCCTGGTGGGGTTAGAGAATTGCTTGGTGGTGGCAGGAAACACCCACCCCCACCCACCCACTACACACACAGACACACACACACACACACACACACACATTGAAATTGGATGTTAGAATTATTTTAACCGGTGACGAGAAAGATTACCAATGGGGAAGGAACTGCCAGTAGAAACACAGGACGTCTCCAGTTTCCAGAACAAAGGAACGAGTCAGAAGCTGGGCCTGGGGTGGGAGACAATGAAATGCTGACAAAATCAGACAGTTGATTCTGCCAAATCTGTGATGCAGAACAAAGCAAGTGAAGAACCCGAGTGTGGCAAGGATACTAGGTGACACGAAGCGTTGGTTTAGGTAGCTGGGATACCTCACACATGGCTAGACAGAAAGACAGAACAGAAAATTCTGTTGGAGTCGAGGGGAAATGAGAACCAGAGCCATCAGAGGAAATGGGAGAGGGTAACACTCAGGATGACGTTCAAGTTCAGCTGAATTTCCTTCTGTAAGGTCCTGAGGCTCTCCTCTCAAGGAATTTACAACCTTCCTAAAGACCGACAGAGAAATCAAGTTGAATTTGATTTCAGAGAAATACCAGGGCAGTTCAAAGTGGGGCTGGATGGCACAAACCAGTCACTGCTGGGGCAGGAGGAAGGCAGTTGAGTTTGGCAGGGTGGGGGGCAGACACGGGAAGATTCCACAGAAGGGGACCCATCTGAGCTAGAACCCCACAGCAGAGGTGATGAAGGAATTTGGGGCTGAGGGAACTGCCTGAGCAGAGCTTCGGTTAAAAAAGGGGCAGTAGCCCAGTAGGACCACGGCCCCAGGGGACACAGGGAGAGATGCCATCAGAACACAGGCAGGGCCTTCCACAAAACCTTAACCCCAGACCCTAAAATCTCATCCCCTCACCTTTAATTAAAAACCTTTTTTTGGGGACGCCTGGGTGGCTCCGTCGGTTGGGCGACCGACTTCGGCTCAGGTCATGATCTCACGGTTGGTGAGTTCGAGCCCCGCGTCAGGCTCTGTGCTGACAGCTCTGAGCCTGAAGCCCGCTTCAGATTCTGTGTCTCCCTCTCTCTCTACCCCTCCCTGCTCACATCCTGTGTCTGTCTCTCAATAATGAATAAACGTTAAAAAATAAAAATTAAAAAAAAATAAAAAATAAATAAAAAAAATAAAAACCTTTTTATGATTATTATTATTGAAGTAGAGCTGACACATGTTACGTTCATTTCAGGCGTACAACAGAGCGATCTGACGAGTCCATATGTCATGCTGTGCTCATCAGGAGCGTAGCTACATCTGTCACCCCCCAATGCCATTACAAGGCCACTGACTACATTCTCTGTGCTGTGCCTTTTATGCCTGTGACTTTCATTCCCTCTTTAGTTTACTTCTGTCCCCATCACTCTGTCAAAACTGCTCCCATCAAGTCCCCAGTAATGACTTTTATGTCACCAAATCCAGCGAGCTCTTTCCTGCTGCCACTCTATTTGGTCACAGCAGCTGACTCCTGCCTTCTTGAAATACTCTCCTCTCTCAGCTTCTGGGACCTTCTTGATTTCCTTCTGCCTCACTGGCTCTCACTCCTCAGTCTATCTTGCCAGCTACGATCTCTCTAGTTCCAAGTGTGGTGCAGCACCAGCACCTGGGAACCTGTGAGAAACGAAGATCCTTGGACCCCATCCCACGTCTACTGATCAGAATCTCCAGGGTGGGACCCAGGGACTTGTGTTTTATCCAGTCCTCTAGGTGACTCACGCTAACCACGGAGAACTGCTGATCGAACACTTCCAGAGTTCTTGGCAGTTCAGAGCGGATTCCTTTTCTTTTCCCTGGCCACACCTTCTCCCTTGATGTTATCCAAGCCTGTGACTTTGCTAATGATCTACCTACTGACAACTTCTAAGTGCACATCTTCAGCACCAACCCACCCAAACTCCAGAATCCCCAGGCGTATCCCTCTGGGGGTGACACAGGCATCTCAAACTCAACGTATCTGACATGGAAGGAACGTCTCTAACACCTGGGCCCTCTAAAACTTGGTCTTTGTCCATTTCTTACCATGTCGGATAAAAGCACCTCCTCTAGGGGCGCCTGGGTGGCGCAGTCGGTTAAGCGTCCGACTTCAGCCAGGTCACGATCTCGCGGTCCGTGAGTTCGAGCCCCGCGTCAGGCTCTGGGCTGATGGCTCAGAGCCTGGAGCCTGTTTCCGATTCTGTGTCTCCCTCTCTCTCTGCCCCTCCCCCATTCATGCTCTGTCTCTCTCTGTCCCAAAAATAAATAAACATTGAAAAAAAAAAAAAAAAAAAAAGCACCTCCTCTACTACTGCCCTAGATCAAACCACCATTTTATCTCCCCTGGACCACGACAAGAGCCACCTTCCAGGCCCTGTTTCCACTTTTCCCCCTGAGACCTCACACAACAACCAGAGTGGTCTTTTAAGAACTTGAATCAGATCATATCATTTCCCTGCTTAATCTCGGGCTTCCTGTCACATCTAATTAAAATCTAAATACCTCATCATGGGCTCTTAGGCCCTGCACGACTTGATCACTTTCTATGTGGCTCCCCGTGCTCTGCTTTGATGTCTGAGGTCAGACACTATAACTGTATAATTCACACTAGGTGCTCTTAAGTTGGTCATTGGATGAAATAATTCTCCTTTTGCAAATAAGTGAATTTAGACTTTGACTTCCTTAGCTTCTTCATATTTGCTGAGAAGGATCTATATGATATTGACAATACCTTGGAGCCAGGACAGATGGGGTGCAAAGGAAGATTCTCAAAAATGACTTGACAGTGCTGTGAACTTCAGCACAACAGGTGCCCGAGAGGCCACGAGATGAAGCCCTAGAGGACAGACCTTAAACTCCACTCCCCACCAATCTAGAAAATCGCCTTTCTTGTTCATAATGGGATATGGTAGTTGCCATGATGGGGGAGGCAATTGTGAATGAAGTTGGGATAAATAATGATGTAGGGCCATTTGTAAAAGCTTCCTCCTGTGGGCTGCCTACCCGTAGTGCTGTTCATGAGGTCAATGAGAGCCCCTAAGAATCTTATAGGCCAGACCACCAACTGTGTTATGGCAGTTTTAAAAAATGGCCACACTAGTATCCAAAATCTATAAAGAGCTCACCAAACTCCACATCTGAAAAACAAATAATCCAGTGAAGAAATGGGCAGAAAGCATGAATAGATACTTCTCTAAAGAAGACATCCAGATGGCCAACAGGCACATGAAAAGATGCTCAACGTCGCTCCTCATCAGGGAAATACAAATCAAAACCACACTCAGATATCACCTCACGCCAGTCAGAGTGGCCAAAATGAACAAATCAGGAGACTACAGATGCTGGAGAGGATGTGGAGAAACGGGAACCCTCTTGCACTGTTGGTGGGAATGCAAACTGGTACAGCCACTCTGGAAAACAGTGTGGAGGTTCCTCAAAAAATTAAAAATAGACCTACCCTATGACCCACGAGTAGCACTGCTAGGAATTTACCCAAGGGATACAGGAGTACTGATGCATAGGGGCACTTGTACCCCAATGTTTATAGCAGCACTTCCAACAATAGCCAAATTGTGGAAAGAGCCTAGATGTCCATCAACTGATGAATGGATAAAGAAATTGTGGTTTATATACACAATGGAGTACTACGTGGCAATGAGAAAGAATGAAATATGGCCATTTGCAGCAACATGGATGGAACTGGAGAGTGTTATGCTAAGTGAAATAAGCCACACAGAGAAAGACAGATACCATATGTTTTCACTCTTATGTGGATCCTGAGAAACTTAACAGAAACCCATGGGGGAGGGGAAGGAAAAAAAAAAAAAGAGGTTAGAGTGGGAGAGAGCCAAAACATAAGAGACTCTTAAAAACTGAGAACAAACTGAGGGTTGATGAGGGGTGGGAGGGAGGGGAGGGTGGGTGATGGGTATTGAGGAGGGCACCTTTTGGGATGAACACTGGGTGTTGTATGGAAACCAATCTGACAACAAATTTCATATATTGGAAAAAAAAAAAGACCCAAAAGTCAACTAGTTCTTGGCCTGTGGTTCATTCTTAGGATCATAAATAAGGTCACAGTCATGGACTTTGAACTCTGAATCAGATGAGCTAACTGGTAACTACTGCCATGTGGTCTGAAAAGCTATAGGAAACACTTACTAGTAATTTATTTTAAAGACAAATAACCCAGTTAACAAATGGGCAGAAAACATGAATAGACACTTTGCCAAAGAAGACATCCAGACATAACAGACACATGAAAAGATGCTCAATATCACTCATTATCAGGCAACTACAAATCAAAACCACAATGAGATACCACTTTACACTTGTTGGAATGGCTAAATTTAACAACACAAGAAACAACAGGTGTTGGTGAAGTTGCAGGAAAAGGGGGACCCTCTTGCACCACTGACGGGAATGCAAACTGGTGCAGCCACTCTGGAGAACAGTATGGAGGTTCCTCAAAAAAATTAAAAATAGAACTACCCTATGATTCAGCAATTGTACGACTTGGTATTTACCCAAAGGATACAAATATATAGTTTCAAAGGGGTGTGTGCACTCTGATATTTACAGCAGCATTATCAACAATAGCCAAACTATGGAGAAAGTCCAAAAATTAAACAAACAAACAAACAAGGATAAAGAACAAACTGAGGGTTGATGGAGGTAAGTGGGTGAGGGAGGTAAGATGGGTGATGGGTATTAAAGAGGGCACTTGTGAGGAGCCCTGGGTGTTGCATGTAAGTGATGTATCACTGAAGTCTACTCCTGAAACCAGTCTTTCACTGTATATTAACTAAAATTTAAATATAAATTAAAGGGGTGCCTGGGTGGCTCAGTCGGTTGAGCGTCCGACTTCGGCTCAGGTCATGATCTCACGGTCCGTGGGTTCGAGCCCCACGTCGGGCTCTGTGCTGACAGCTCAGAGCCTGGAGCCTGCTTCAGATTCTGTGTCTCCCTCTCTCTCTGACCCCCCCCCCCCCGTTCATGCTCTGTCTCTCTCTGTCTCAAAAATAAACAAACATTAAAAATATATATATATATATATATATATATATATTTTTTTTTTTTTTTTAATAAAAAGACAACTGCCCAATTGGCAAACATTGCCTTTGGAAAGAAAAATCAGATATTAAAAATGTATTGAACTATGAAAAAAAAATGGCCACAAATTCTTTGCTACTCCTCCTCCATACTCCCAAGGGGGTCTATGTCCCCTCCCCTTGAATCTGGATGGACCTGTGACTACTTTGTTCGATAGGGTACCGTGGAAGTGAGGCTATGTGATTTCCAAGACTAGGTTGAAAGCTGCAAGTCAGGTTCCATGCCATCACTGGAACTCTCATGTCCTAAGAAGCCATGTAAGAATTCTTTCAAACCTGAGACCAGTATGCTGGGGGGAAGCCAGGCCATGTGGAGAAGCCATGCATAGGCATTCTGATAAGCACACCTGATTTTCCAGTCTTCCGCTCCTGTGCCAGCCATGCAAGTGAAAGAGCCTTTCGGTGATTCCAACCTCCAGCTATCAAGTCTCCCTGAGACTTTGAGTCTACAATGGCCCCAGACATCATGGGAGAAGCCAAGTCCCCACTGTGCCTGTTCACCTCCTTGGCCAACAAGCATCCATGGGCGTAAGAAACTGGTGGTTGTTTTAAACCACTACGTTTTATGGGTGGTTGCTACATAGCAATTATAGCCAGAATAGGACATAGGGCAATTGCTTTTGGTTCCCTAATCCCCTTAAGAAATCCTCTGCCTTTGAGCCCTTTCTTGCTGGGAGAGCATGTGGCCAGCAGACACAGGATTCTTTGGAGGAAAAAAAAAACAACAACCGAGTTTTAGGGTCTTCTAACCAAGCTTTCCAGAGTCCCTCCTGCCAGGGGGAAGCCAGCCCCTTGCCCAGTCTGATCTGGTCACCTCACTCCAGGCTCCAGCCCAGCTATGACTCAGAGAGATGCCTCACTGCTCCCAGTCTACCTGGCAATAAGCCATCTCCAAAGGAAGAAGCTAAGGCTCTAAAAGTACTGTCGTCCTAATCATTATGTAAGACTGGATGGATAGAAAATGGCCATAGCATTTTTGCCTAATGTTCCTTTCTAACTGGCCAAAGTCCAGTTCTCTGCTACTGAATCATCCCAAGGGATGGCCATCCATGTTTTCCAGACCTATCATTTCCCATCCCAGCTGACCTTTCAACTTCCCTCCCACATTCACATAAACATCACTCATTCACATAAACATCACAAGGCACTGTTCCACATCCCTGTAGTCTCTGACTTCTCCCCTTCCTGCCCACTTGTCCCCTCCCACTTAAGTGATCCACCCTGGGGTAGGGGTATGTAATCCAAACCCTGTTTCCAATGGGTATCTCAGTTTATAACCTCCTTTCTTACAAACTTAGTGGGGCCTCTTGCCCATAAAAAGGGGACTAGATGTCCCATTTTTCCCAGCAGTCTTGGTTTATGCCCACTGACCTGCTTAATTAATACTGGTGCCCATTTCACTTTAAAAGTGACCCAGTTCCGGGTTATAATTTAGATGGCTCCCCAAACCTGAACTCCCATCCTTCTATCACTTCATCCCTGACCATCTTTTACATGAGACAAATCTCTACCTAATTTCTTAGCAGGAATAATGTGAACAGGAATAATAATAAACAGAACGCGTCTGTTTACCACAGGTGATGTGAGTGGACTTATTAAATGGAGTGCATTTTTCCCTGTGCGTGTCACAATCTAAATCACCTCTCTTGCATAAAATAAGGAACAGAAACTGAGTAAATCAAAGAACCGGTGATGGCCAATGTTCTTCCTAGGCCTCAAATTTTAAGAATTTATGCGAAAATTCATAAAACTGGGCTCAATCCAAGGTAGCAAAAAATTTTTCCTCTCTAGAAATTCCTGGCTACCAAAGTTCCAGAAATTGCTTTCTCATTCCCTAATGTCTCATTCTCTCCATTATGTAACGGGGGAGTTGGGGCTTCGGGCCGAATTTCTTTTTAAAGATGATTTTTACAGTCAATGAGCAACGTCAGGGAGTGATGACACCGGGAGGTGGCATCAGCCGGTGCAAGCGTTTAAGCGAATCCCAACACGCCTTTCAGGGAGACTCAGACGCCCGGGAGCCCTTGGCAGGTCCGCACCTCCGGGAGTAAACCCCCGCCGCCCGCTCGCGGCTCACGGGAGCGCGCCTGACACCGCGTGGTCATTGGTGCACGCGCCGCCCCCTTCCCCGCCCCCTGCCGTCGTCCTGGGCGGTGCGCTTCGCCAGCCTCCGCGCCAGTCGCTGACAGCCGCGGCGCGGAGAGCTTCTCCTGTGCTACCGAGGCAGGTAAACAGACCGGTCGCCTGGTCGACTCCCAGCGCGGGGAGGGGACGGGGGTCCGGAGCACCGGGGTGAGGCGGGGAGGGGGGGGGGCGCCGCGGAGCCCGGGAGGGAGAACCCGGGGCTTTGGGGGGGCGGGGGCAGACCTTGACCGTGAGGAGAAGGGGGCTTCCCTGCGGACGCGGGGCGCGTCCGGCCTGCCCCAGGGTGCTCGTGGGTTTTCGGGTGACGAAAACGCCTGGTTTCGCTTTTCTGGTTGGGGCTGGGGGCGGCGGACGCGGCCGGCCTGGCCCCCTGGGGAGGGATGACGATATGCTACGGTGTCTAGTCCTGCCCAGAGCGTGTTCGCGGCCCGAGGGGCCGAAAGTCCGGCGAGGTGGTGGCTATCACCTCGCGCAAACGCGCCCGGGAAACCCAAGAAGGCCCGCCAGCGGCTCCGGGCAGAGCCGCCGGGGGGTCGCGGGGCTCCGGGCTGCTCGCCATTTAGTCATCCTCCCCGCCGGCCGGCAGAGGCCGGGGACGCCCTTCGCCGGGCCCGGCCCCACCCGACGCCCCAGGGTGCGCGGAGTGGGGGTGGGGAGCGGGCGCCAGCCCGGAGCCAGGGCCTCGGCGGGAGGGGAGTCCGGGCGCCTGGGAGCCCCTTTCGCCGGCGAGGTCCCCCCGAGAGGCGGCCTCACCAGTCCAGCCCTCGGTAGAGCGTGGGCCGAGCGGGTGGGCGTGGGCGGGGCCCTCAGCCTGGGGTGGGGCCTGGGGTGGCCCGGCTCTCCGGTCTCGAGGCCTGGTGTGCCAGGTGGCCGGGGACACACGGCTCCTGCCTTGATCGTGACTATCGTCATGGTTGCGTATTTTTCTTCCATTCAGAGCATCACGGTTTAATAAACACTTCCCCACATGCTGAACATCTGAGATGTTTCCCTTTTCCTGGCGAAAAAACCCCAGGTGGGATAGGATTAAGGTGTTTACAAATCAAATTACCAAAAAAATGGAAACAGAAAATTGAATAAAAAGGTCAGACCTCTGGAAAAATGAAGAACTCTCTTAGACTTCAAGGAGAAAGCGAAAAATCACCAATAGGGAACAGTTTAACTTCCATGACCACCGGGGAGCTCTTAAAAAGAACCAGCTGGAAAGGGAAGGAAAACAGAGGGCTAGGGGGTGTTTTGTATCTGACACGGTTTTCATATTTGTGAGAGGAAAATGTCAAGATTATCATAGAAAAATGGCGAAATGATGAGCGATTTACACAATAAAATGCAAATTAAAGGAAGTCTGGATTATCATTTTACATCTATTAAATGAACAAAACCAAAAACGGTAATAGTTACAGTAACCCCTAGAAGAAAGTTGCCATGAGGGGGCCCCTAGCTGGCTCAGTCTGTACATCATGTGACTCTTGATCTTGGGGTTGTGAGTTGGAACCCCACCTTGGGTATATAGAGATTACTTAAAAATAAAAAAAAAGAAAGAAAGAAAACTGCCATGAAACTTGAATATTCAGTTTTCCAAAGGTGTGGCGGGGCTTTGGAGTTAGAAAGATGGCCCTGCTACCGACTTCCTGACTTTGGAGGGTCACCTAATGTCATAATCCTCCTCTAGTCCATTCATAAAATAGAAGAAATGATAGAGGAAATGATACCTGCATCCCAGTTTGTTGCCAAGATTAATTTATGTGAAACTTATGTGAAATTTATGTGATATACCTTTATTCTTTTCCTAGTCACACCCCTCTGGGTGTCCTGAATTGTTGCAGACTTTTTGTAAAACAATCTGGCAGTGCTTCCATTAAGAAGTTAAAATGGTGACCCAGAAACCCTATTGCTGGGAATTTACCTGCAATGGAAGAAACAAGCAAACAAAAGAAAAAAAGCCAGATGCAGGCACATATTGGTGCAGAATGATCTAAAATTAGAACCAACTGGGAAACAACAGCAGGGCAGTAGCTCAGAAAATCATGGCACATTAACTGGAAGGAGCATTATGTAACCATCAAAAGTCATGATTTTGGAGCCTCTGATATATGGGGGAAACTGACAAGTCAAAATGCAGGTTTCAAAACTACTCCAATGTGAATGCATATGTGGAAAATCTGAAAGTAAAAGCACCAAAAAATGGACATTTTAATAGAAGTTAGAGGTGATTTTAATGTTCTTTTTTGTTAGTATTTGCTTTTACTAAATAATACAGTTTTTTAAATTGGTCACGTATGTCTCAATATATAAAATGATACAGACCCACAGCTTTCTGTGTGTGAAGGAGGGAAAGCTGTGGCCTGTTTGCTGCTTTTTATTTTTATTTTTTTAATGTTTATTTACTTTTGAGAGAGAGAGAAAGAGTGCGAGTGGGGGAAGGGCAGAGAGAGAGGGAGACACAGAATCCAGAGCCGACTCCAGGCTCTGAGCTGTCAACCCAGAGCCGGATGTGGTGCTCGAACTCTCTAACCACGAGATCATGACCTGAGCTGAAGGCGGACGCTTAACTGACTAAGCCACCCAGGCTCCCCTGTTTGCTGCTTTTTAAAATGATCTCATTTTTTTTTTTTTTTCAAATATTGTCTCATTTTTTTCTTGAGTAGATTTATTAGTTTAGTAATATATATATTAGGTTTTTCTTTTAAGGAATCCGTTCTTAGATTTATTTATCAATTCTAGTTTTTTCTTTTTTGTTGTTTTTAAGGACTCCCGAATATATTTGAAAACTGAGTAACTTTAGCCAAGCCGAAGCAGCCGGTCTTCTCGGAGGCACAATCCCAGCTCAGCTGAGCCACGACAGACGTATGTACCCTGTGGAATCTCTTTGGTCTTCTGAAGGTTGAAAGTGTCCAACTGTCATAGAAAATAAGGGTCTGGATGGGGTGCCTGGGTGGCTCAGTCGGTTGGGCGTCTAACTTCAGCTCAGGTCATGATCTCACGGTCTGTGAGTTCAAGCCCCGCATCGGGCTCTGTGCTGACAGCTCGGATCCCGGAGCCTGCTTCCGATTCTGTATCTCGCTCTCTCTCTGACCCGTGCCCTGCCATACTCGGTCTCTCAAAAATGAATAAAGATTTAAAAAAAAAAAAAAAAATTCCATTCTCCCTTTCAGATCTTACTTCCTCTTCTAAGGCACCTGTAGCAGCTGTGAACTGCTTTGTATTAAACATTCAGATTGCCCCTGCATCTCACCCAGTGACTGTGCTGCTCTGGAAAATAATCCTCCGTGAATAGTGTGGGTAGCAGGACTTACAGTTGGGAGCATTTTATTTTTTTCCGGTTTGTTAATCCTTTTTCTTCAGCTGTGTTGTACTTAATGCTGTTAAACTGTGTATGTGATCACTGCCAGGGAAGCGTGCCCCTTCACGAAAAGCATTATAAATGTGGTTCAGCGTTGTGCTCCTGAGGACCTAGCTCTGAAGCCTGGTTGGGAGTGCAGTTCCCTGGGTAGCTTCCATAAATCCCCAAATTCCATTGCTAGACACTCACAGGCTCTGGGCCTGGGATAGGCACCTGAAGTGTTGCTTTTTAAAAGCGCTTCAGGCAGTTCTGGTGATGGACCGGGTTGGGGGTCCTGTTCGTCCAGGCCTGGGCCTCAGGTACCCATGAAACCCCACATCCCAAAGTGTTTTTGCAAAATCTTGTCGAGTTTGCGTCAGATTCTTTAAGGGGCAGTGACCTCAAAAAGATGAAAATAGGACAAGGTTCTGCTTTGCCCTGGTGAGATGAGGAATTTCCCCGGGGACTTTGGGGGTGGGGGAAGCTGTTTGGTACCACTTCCCAATTAAGCCAGTTAAGTTTCAAGTTATAACACGTTCTAAGTATTAAAAGTTTGGCCCCTGGCACATGACCATTAGGCTAGTTTACCAGCTCTGACTCTCGTATCCCTGTGTATAAATGGGGTAATTCATGGATCTTTTACGTGCCTTCTCTCGAGTTCCATTGCTTTGCCATCTGCTCATGCACCAAGGCCACATGCTCTTATTTATTTTAATGCTTGTTTATTTGTTTGTTTATTTATTTATTTATTTTGAGAGTGGGCAGAGGGACAGAGAGAGAGAAAGAGAATCCCAAGTAGGCTCCATGCGGTCAGCAAAAAGCCCAGCATGGGGCTCGATCGCACAAACCTTGAGATCATGACCTGACCTGAACTGAAATCAAGAGTCAGATACTTAACCCGACTGAGCCACCCAGGCACCACCCCCAACCCCACCCCACCCCCAACCCCGCCTTTTTAAAAATAAGAATGGAGGTTGATTTTTTTTTTTTTTTTTTTTTTTACATTTTATTTATTCTTGATAGACAGAGAGAGACAGAGCACAAGTGGGAGAGGGGCAGAGAGAGACGGAGACACAGAATCCGAAGTAGGTTCCAGGCTCTGAGCTGTCAGTACAGAGCCCGACGCAGGGCTCAAACTCACAAACCGAGAGATAGTGACCTGAGCTGAAGTCGGACGCTTAACCGACTGAGCCACCCCGGCGCCCCTGGTGGTTGATTTTAATTGAAAACTTGCAGTATCTGCGGAGAATCTTACAGTTTTATTTCTTTAACCTATTAATAGATTTACTGATTTTGAGCCATCCTCGCATTCCTAAAATAATCCTTATTGGTCACAGTGTATTCTTCTTTTACTAACTGCCAAAATCAGTTTGGCGGTATTTTCTGCTGGATTTTGGCACCCATATTGGTGGAGGCTGGGTGACTAAGGGCGTGAGCCCTACCCTGGGAGTGCTGGGGTTTCAGTCTCAGCCCTTTATCAGCCCTTGGCTCTAGACGCTGTTGCTCAGGTAAAGACACTCTAACCGTTCTCTCTGCTGGGCTCCGGGTTCTTAAAACTGTTGCCTAAATTGAACATCTCATAGATGTTGCCAAGTTAACATGTCCAAACCACAGCTCTCGGTTTCTCTCCAAGCAGGACTCCCCACCAGTTTTGCCCATTTCACTAGATGACATCACCCACCAAGCTAAATATCTTACTCGCCATTGTGTCTCCAGCAACTAACACAATGCTGGGACCTTAGAAGGCACTGAAATATTTGTTGAACGAGGGATGCCTGGGTAGCCCAGTCGGATTAAGTGTTCACCTCTTGATTTCGGCTCACGTCATGATCTCACGGTTGGTGAGATTGAGCCCCATGTTGGGATTCTCTGATTCTCTCTCTCTTCCCCCGTCTCTCTCTGCCCTTCCCCCCGATCTCTCTCTCTCCCTTTCTCCCTCTTTCCCTCTCTCTCTCAAAATAAATAAACTTAAAAAAATATTTGTTGAATGAATCAATAGGTTGTATTGTAAATATTACATTATACTATGTAATTTTTCACAAGTTTTTCTTTCATTTCTCTTATGGTTAGTGGTCAGTTCAAAATTTCTATTTATTTAAAAACTGGCCCATACTAGTTATTCCGTAAATGTTTGTTGGCTGAATTAATTCTAAAGTTAGTATTTGTAATTTATATTTTAACAGAAAGGCAGTCCATCCCACAGATTTTAATTCATGGAACACAGCTACACGTAGAAGGCTGTTACTCTTTTGAAGCCTTCCCTTTTTTGTTTTTTTTAATTTTTTTTCAATGTTTATTTTTGAGAGACAGAGAGAGAGAGAGCTTGAGTAGGGAGGGGCAGAGAGAGAGGGAGACACAGAATCCAAAGCAGCTTCAGGCTCTGAGCTGTCAGCATGAAGCCCAGTGCGGGGCTCCAACCCACAAACCGCGAGATCATGACCTGAGCCGAAGTCAGACGCTTAACCGATTGAGCCACCCAGGTGCCCCTAAAGGCTTCCTTTTCTAAGGTTATTTTGCCTTTCCCATTCCCCATGTGGCTCTGTGCAGTGATGTGTGCTTGTGTTTCTATTACGTTTTCAAGTCATTCGATTTTATTTAGAAATTCCTTGGGGCACCTGAGTGGTTCAGTTGGTTGAGCATCTGACTCAGGCAGTGATCTCACTGTTCAGAAGTTCCAGCCTTGCTTCCGGTGAGCCCCGCTCCTCTCTCTCTCTTTCTCTTTCTCCCTCCCTTCTTTCCTCCCAGTTTCTCTCTCTCTGCTCCTCAGGGGACTGTCCCTTATAGGATTCTCTGTCCCTCTCCCTCTCTGTCCCTTGTTCACTTGCACCATCTCTCTCCCTCTCTGCCCCCCATGGGACTGTCTGTCATGGGATTCTCTGTCTCTCTTCCTCTCTCTCTCTTCCTCTCTCTCTCTCTCTCTCTGCCCCTTGCTTACTTGCGCCCTCTCTATCAAAAGAAGGAAGGAAGGAAGGAAGGAAGGAAGGAAGGAAGGAAGGAAAGAAGGAAAGAAAAAAAAAGAAAAAAAAATTCCTCATTTTTCTGGGTTTTATTTATTAAGTTCTAATTTCATCTCTTATTTCTTTATAACTATGATGTATTTTGAAATTTTCTGTTTTCTTCTTTTTTGAGTTGAATAATCATTTAATTTATTTTCATTCTTTCTGTTCAGTTAAACCACCCACACCTTTGAGAGTCACATGGGTTCCTTTATTCCCACATCTCTGCCTTCTTGGCATCATCCAACTCTCTTGTGGTTTTGGTTTGGTTTGGTAATTTTTTTCTTTTCGGCTAGAGTGTCAAGTGTAAGTGACTTTTTTTTTTTTTGGTCCCATTTTATCTGATTCTTAATGATTTTGAATATCTTTTCATGCCCTTTTGGCTTTCCCTCTTTTATAAATGATCAGTTTTTATATCTTGTGGCCCTGTTGTCTGTTGGAATTACTGTCTCTTACTGCTTTGCAAGGATTCCTTGTCAGTTCTAGAAATGTTCTAGACTCTGTTGGTCTTAAATACTAAAAATATTTTTTTTTTACTATTATGTACTCCTTCTCTTCATTTTGTCTGTAGTGTTCTTCATAGCATTAAACAAGAATCCTTAACTTTCGTGTCATAAGATTCTTATTCTTGGTGTGTGCTTTTTGTTTAAAAAGTCCTTCCTTGGGGCACCTGGGTGGCTCAGTCAGTTGGGTGTCTGACTCTGGCTTTGCTCTCACGGTTCATGAGTTCGAGCCCCATGTCAGGTTCTGTGCTGACAGCTCAGAACCTGGAGCTGCTTAAGATTCTGTGTTTCCTTCTGTCTCCGCCCCTCCCCTGCTCATGCTTTGTCTCTGTCTCTTTCTTTTTTTTTTTTTTCAATATATGAAATTTACTGTCAAATTGGTTTCCATACAACACCCAGTGCTCATCCCAAAAGGTGCCCTCCTCAATACCCATCACCCACCCTCCCCTCCCTCCCACCCCCCACGTCTCTGTCTCTTTCTAAAATAAAATTTAAAAAAAATTTTTTTAATTAAAAAAAATGAAAAGTCCTTTCCCTACTCCTCCTCCAGGTCACATAGACATACACCTGTATTTTCTTCTTCTTTTATTTTATTTATTTTTTTTTTTATTTTTTTTTTCAACGTTTATTTATTTTTGGGACAGAGAGAGACAGAGCATGAACGGGGGAGGGTCAGAGAGAGAGAGAGAGAGAGAGACACAGAATCGGAAACAGGCTCCAGGCTCTGAGCCATCATGAGCCATCAGCCCAGAGCCTGACGCGGGGCTCAAACTCATGGACCGTGAGATCGTGACCTGACTGAAGTCGGACGCTTAACCGACTGCGCCACCCAGGCGCCCCCTTTTATTTTTTTTTTTAAGTTTATTTATTTTGAGAGAGAGAGAGCAAGTAGGGGAGGAGCAGAGAGAGAGAGAGAGAGAGAGAGAGAATCCCAAGCAGGCTTCCCGCACTTGAACTCACGGACCTCGAGATCATGACCTGAGCCAAAGTCCTACACTTAACCGACTGAGCCACCCAGGCGCCCCTGTGTCTTCTTCTAATGACCTACTTTTACCTTTCACAGCTGGGTCTGTATTCCATCTAGAGTCTGCTCTTGCATGTGGCGTTAGGGATCCAGTTTTATTTTTTCTTCGGTTTTCCAGAAGCACCCGCTAAACAACCTTCCTTTCTCCAATGATTTGTGGTACCTGCTTTATTGTATATCAAGTCCCTGCTAAAGTAGGTATTCAAGGGTTTATCTTCTACTCGCGTTGGTCTATTGGTTTGTTCCTAGACTTCTGCTGTGCAGTCTCTACTGCTGTGGCTCTTTAGTAGGATTTATATCTGATGCAGTAGATTCCTCTCTGTTCCTTTTTAAGGTGGAGTTTGCTATTCATGGACATTCCTTCACCTTGTAAGTTTATTGAACTCCTCAAAAAATCCAGGTAGACTTTGATTGTCATTTGGTTGAAATTATAGGTTCACTTGGGGGGGGGGGGCGGTCATTGACAGATATTTTTCTAATACTGAGTCATCCCAGTCAAAGCCACGAATACCTTTCCATTTTTACAGATCATCGTCAGTGTTCTTTATTGGAGTTAAAAAATTGTTTCCCCGGTCTTATTTTTTCTCAGTTAAATCCATTCCTGGAAATTTTACAGTTTGGTTTCGCTACTGTGATTTTTTTTTTTTTTTTTCCTAGTCGATTCTTGCTGGTGTAGAGAAATGCTGTTGCTTTTTCTAGGCCGGTCTTGTATCCCACAGCCTTGCTGAATTCTAGAACTGGGTCTCGTGTCATTTCTGATGAGTCTGTTGGGTTTTCTGTTGTGTGATCATCTTAACTGCAAATAACGACAGCTGGCTCTGTCCTTGCATTTCTTGCCCTGGCTACTTCTTTGTCTCTGCATATGGCATTGAACGGGACCTTCAGTACTGTGATGATGGACATCCTTGTCTTATTTTTGATCTCGGACAGGAGTGCCTTCAGAGGCTATCCACTAAGTGTGTTTACTGGTTTTGTTATATAACGTTCATCAGGTTAGGGGAGTTTCCTCCTATTCCTAGTCTGCTAAGAGTATTTTTTTTAAGTGATAAAGAGCTGTTGACCTTTGACATACTTAATGTCTTGAAATGTACCCGAGGATTGGGCTACAACCTGACCGTTCACAGAGAGTATCTTCTAGGAATAGTATCCTAGCACAGCCAGGGACTCAGAATCCCAATCTCCACCCCCGCGATTTTACTAACCGGCACTGTAATCATGGCTATTGTCACCTGACTTCTCTGAATCTTGGTAGCCTAATTTGTAGAGCGAGAGGTTTGCATTAAATAATAGAAGATCTTCCCAATTTTATCGCAAACAGAAAGAAACTCTCCAAGGTCTTCTGTAAGTTTTGAGTCCCACTTACCTTTAGAAATGGTTCTATACTTCAAACTGTAGCTGTTATTTTTAATAACTTTTCATAACTAAATGTTGCTTTTGTTGTTCTCAACTGAGCCTCATCTCCACACGGTCTTGGCCTCAGATATTCTGTGATTAGTTTATCCAGTATTTGGCTTTAATAAAGTACTGGGCAGCAATGCGTGCCATGGCACACACAGCTTGGTGAGAGTGTTGCTAAAGCCAAGCCCCTCATTTACCTCCCCCGAGACCTGCCCCACACTTCTGTGTTCTGTCCATGCAGTTGTCCAGTCCACAAGCCTGGGTGCCACTTCGACTCTTCCAGGCTCCCATCCTCCACAACAAACACCAAGTCCTCCAGAAGCTGCCTTCTAACGCACACCATCCATGGAAGGAGACCATCTCCTTCCCTGGCAAGGACGCCATCTTTTACCTCAATCACTGCAGTAGCCTTGAAACTAGTTTCCCTGTGTCCACACACACACACACACACACGCACACACACACACAGTCCCCAGTCCATTCTCCACAATGTTCTTTCTCAGGGAGAACCCAGAACTCATCACTGGCTCCTTAGTACTTTCAGGATCAAGTCCAGACTACTTAATATGCCTTATAATTAGGCTGCCTGTGTTAACATACTGGGACACTCTTGAGAATGAAAGGGGTGCTCTTAATATTAGCACCAGGAACAACGGGTGTAGACTGTCCCAGGGCAGTGGGGGTGTCTGCTCAGCTTGCTGGTGAGGCCCTTTCCTGCCTGACCCCGCCTGCCTCTCTGCTGCACACGAAGGCCCCACTTCGATGAAGCCACCTGCAGCCCCCAGTCCTGCTGACACTCTCACTGCCCGTCTCCACTCTGAATGCTCTGTGCCCCCTTCCACGTCCTGTGCCCAGCCTCCCGAGGACCGAGTCCCTCTCTGTGCCGCCTTTACTATGTGGTGTCACCGTCTGCTCACATACCTGCACGCGCTTATAGAGCTGGGACTCTTACAGCCTTGGGCAGGGCATGTTCAAAGCCAGTCTCGGTGTTACTTCCCTTGCTACCTGCTTTTCCAGCTGCCTCAACCATATCAGGTAACATCGCCATCCAGCCGGAGTCCAGATGGCACGTGAGGTCAACCTTTAGATAAGTGGATCGTAGTTGTTAGACAGCCGGCCATTGCAGGAAAGAGTGTTGTGAAAATTCATAAATATGGTTCACTCTTGTAACAATTTGATTTTTAGTTTGGTTATTTCTTATGCTTCATAACAGATATGTTCACACTCCTCCATTCACTCAGCATTTATTGTGTAAGCCAGGCACTGTGTTTACGCACCTGGGGCCCAGCTGTGAACAAAACAAAACTCCCGCCCTGGGGTGGCCTGCACTCCCGTGGAGAAGGTGGACAGGAAGCAAATAATAAATCGTAGATGTCAAGTAAGCATCCCTGCTCTGGAGAAAAATGAAGCAGGAGGGGCGCCTGGGCGGCTCAGTCCGTTGAGGGTCTGACATTTGATTTCGGCTCAGGTCATGATCTCCTGGTCATGAGACTGAGCCCTACATCAAGCTCTGTGATGAGCATGGCACCTGCTTGAGATTCTATCTCTTTCTCTCTCTCTTTCTTTCTCTCTTCCTCCCCGCTGTCCCTCCCCCCCCCCCCAAAAAAAAAAAATGAAGCAGGATAAGGGGATAGGATGCAGGGTGCTGGCTTAGGTAGAGTGGCATGGGCAGCCCTGCAGAGGTGACATTAGAGCAAACTTGAGCCACATGAGTAACTGTGGAGGGAGAACCTTCCAGTCCTGGGAGCAGCAGGTGCAAAGGCCCTGAGATGGGAAAGTGCTTATTAAGTCTGGGGAGCAGGAGGAGGCCAGAGAGGCAAGGTCATGTGGGGCCCCGCCGGCATGGTCAGGACTTGGGGTCTTACCCTGGGCCTGAAGGAGTGCCACTTGGGGGGAAGGGAAGAAGCATGGTGTGAGCTACATATTAAAAGGTTGTGTGAGCCCTGGGCTGCTGAGTCGAGAACACACAGTGGGGGCCTGAGGAAAGCAGGGAGGCTGGTTGGAGGCTGTTGAAAGAGCCCGTCCAGGAGCAGTAGATGCTTCACTCAGGATACTAAGTAGTGTCGGGAAATGTGAGTGGTTTTGGGATTTAGGATTTATTTTCAGTATAGAGCTGATAAGATTTGCTGGTAGAATCATCGTGTCCTGTGAGAAAGAGGAAATTCAAGAATAACTCCACGGTGTTGGCTGGGTTCGGCTCATTGGGGTGAACAAAGTAGTTGTTGACATAAAACTCCATTAAATTGGGAAATGCTGACTGGGGCGACACTCCCCTAGTTCAGTTCCCTGCAGTGTGTGAGCAGAAGTGTGGGCAGCACGGAGGCCGAGAGCTGGAGCCTGTGTGCAAGTGAAGAATACCCCAGGGGAGCAGGCTTGTAGAAGGCTGGGCACCGGGGACTCGTGCTGAGGGTGCCAGAAGAAGGCCAGCCGACGTGTCCCAGGACCCTGCCCCTCTAACCCTACCCAGAAGAGCCTCCAAAAATCCTGACTGGCATGATCTGAGCAGTTGAACTTGGCTTGTAACTTTCAGATATATTTTTATTCACTTATGGCCACCGAGATTTTCAGTAATGATAGTAGAAGCATAAACAAGCTGTGAATTCATTTACTTACTGCATCGTTCTCCTTCCCCTGCATGTGTGTGTGTGTCTTTGATCTCTGCGCTTGGAACGGAGCACCCAGGGGAAATAAGGTATTTAATCGGAAGGGAGGTTTTGAGTTTGATGAACGTGCATTCTGTAGAGGGTCATTAATCATTATCCAGGATACTTGGCTGGTTTAGTCCTAAGCTGTGCTGGTCATTGTATGTGAGACCGGTTTCTTTCGTACCAACAATTAGAAAATAAGTCACTCATAAGCCATTAAATGCCGAACTAAAACTCATTCAGTGACTGAGTATCCGCAAATTTTGTGGACACGGCCATTTTTGACCTGCTTTGAGCAGCCCTTTTTATAGAAGAAAAGATGAATTGACAAGCAGGCTTGCAAGATCCTGCATGTTTCCCGTTTCCAAAAACTGTTGTGTTGAGAATTACTTTGAGGAGATTCTTGCCGGCACTTACACATTGTGACGGTATGAATTCCTTCACGCACAAACACCTATCGTGGGCCTGCTCTGCCAGGTGCCACCCCAGGTCCCGAGGAGAGAGCAACAAACAGGACTCGCTCCCTGCTGGCGTTCATTCCTGAAGATGAAAGAAAACATGAACCAGCGGTTTTCAAAGTCATTTAATTACTGCAAACTCACCTGGGGCGGGGGGGGGGGGGGGGGTGCTTCCTAGCTCACAAGACTTCCATAGGGGCCACACCAAGTTCCCAGAAGGTTCCAGAAGGGGCCACACCAGGATCCTCGTAGCAGTCCACACAGCAGCCAGGGACTTGCTTCCACTCCCAGCCCCTACAAGTAACTCCTTGGGTGCAAGGGAATGAGGCCCGTATTGGTGGGTGAAGAGTTCCCCTTCACGTAGAAGCCCGAGACCTTGCAGGATCTGGCGTCCCTCGTGACAGCCCCAAAGGGGCACTGCTTTCCGGGTTCCCACAAGGACATGCCTGGTTACAGCAATCACCCCTCTAGGGATGCTCAAAGGTATGGCAGAACCACCAGACGCACTTTATCAATCGGGTTATTTTTACCATTAAGCAACATTGCTAACATTCCATCGTTATCAGGTTTCCAGGAAACAGAGCCAGAAATGATCTGAAGGACAAATTTGTCCTTAGAGAAGGACAAAGCTGTGTTAACGCTTTATTTGACATTACTTTTGTCATAAGTGCCACAGAGGAGAGGTAGGAGTGGAGAGCCTTTGTGACTGACATGCAGACGCTCTCACTCGAGCGTTCATTCATTACGCAGCAAGCGCCGAGTGGTTCCAACATGAACGTAAGATGGTGACGCCCTTCTCATTTTGCAGATACATCGTCATGGTGAAAGGCCACATAGGCGGCTGGATCCTGGTTCTGTTTGTGGCCACATGGAGTGACGTGGGCCTCTGCAAGAAGCGGCCGAAGCCTGGTGGAGGATGGAACACTGGGGGGAGCCGGTACCCGGGGCAGGGCAGTCCTGGAGGCAACCGTTACCCACCCCAGGGCGGTGGCGGCTGGGGTCAGCCCCACGCCGGCGGCGGCTGGGGTCAGCCCCACGCCGGCGGAGGCTGGGGTCAGCCCCACGCCGGTGGTGGCTGGGGTCAGCCCCACGCCGGCGGCGGCTGGGGTCAAGGTGGTGGCACCCACAATCAGTGGGGCAAACCCAGTAAGCCGAAAACCAACATGAAGCACATGGCAGGAGCTGCGGCAGCCGGGGCGGTAGTGGGGGGCCTCGGCGGCTACATGCTGGGGAGTGCCATGAGCCGGCCCCTCATTCATTTTGGCAACGACTACGAGGACCGTTACTACCGTGAAAACATGTACCGCTACCCCAACCAAGTGTACTACAGGCCAGTGGATCAGTACAGCAACCAGAACAACTTTGTGCACGACTGCGTCAACATCACGGTCAGGCAGCACACGGTCACCACCACCACCAAGGGGGAGAACTTCACGGAGACCGACATGAAGATAATGGAGCGCGTGGTGGAGCAGATGTGCGTCACCCAGTACCAGAAAGAGTCCGAGGCCTACTACCAAAGAGGGGCGAGCGCCATCCTCTTCTCCCCGCCTCCCGTGATTCTCCTCCTCTCGCTCCTCATCCTCCTGATCGGGGGTTGAGGGCGGCCTTGCCGTCTTCCCCATCTTCTTCATCTTTTACGGGTTGGGGGAGGGGGTGTCTACCTACAGCCCTGTAGTGATGGTGTCTCATTTCTGCTTCTCTATCGCCCATAGGCTAATACCCTTGGCACCGATGGCCCCGGGAAATGTAGAGCAGACCCAGGATGCTATTTATTCGAGCCCCGAGGGATTGAGTCCTTCATGGGCCAGTGCTAGTGCTGGGCTGGGAATAACAACAACAAATAATCATTGGTTGATCTAGGGCTCCTTTTTTTGTCTAGTGCGGCAGATTGAGGCGAAATCGATTCTCAAAACAGCCTTCAAGTACCTTCGCCTGAATACCTCCGGCTCCTTCCCCAGCTAGAGCTCAGTACACTAATGCCCCATCTTAGCCGTGATTTCACGGCAACGTGGGACATTTTCCTCACCCGTTTTAAGAGAACCTGACTACATTTCCCTGTTCAGAGAGCATTTCTGCCAAATTTGAGTATCATGGCCACATGATACTCATTCAAAAAACAAAACTAGAGATCCTTAGCTCCTGGGCCCCAGGCTCAGCGCGCCAGAGAGCACGTGCCCTGTGTCTGCACAGAGCTGGGACAGAGTCTTGCATTTTGCAGTGTGGGCTACACAGCAGCTATCGTGTCAAGAGGCACTAGACCTCAGCAGACGAGGTTTTCACAGAGAACGCGTGTAACCAACAACAACACAAAGAGACTAAAAAATAGCCCAACACTTGGTGCCCTTGGAGGCGAGCTCCCGGCTTGGACGTTTAAAGCACCTACTCGTGGCATTCCTTTCTTTCACAACCTAAACTGTAGAGAAGTAGGGCAGTAAAAAATTGCACCACTTTCTGGGCACTGAGAGCAAATCTTTGGTCATTTACCTGGGAACCAGAACCATTTTGACATAGACGAAGGTGCAGCGTGAAAATACCGTTCTCCCAGAGCATTACACAATGAAGAAAATGATTAGTAGACAAAAGAAGTGCTCGCATTTCTCCATTGCTGTTTCATAACTGTCAAAAGCCAGAATTGTGTCAAGTCCTGGTTTGGCCATCCCAAAAAATACCTTAGGTGGCAGATGACAGAAATATCCACTCAGAGTGGAAAAAAAGAATCCTGTTACTGTTATTTAAGGTAAAATTATTGTCTGGATCATTCATTATTGTCACCTAGCTGATAAATTACCGTCCTGCAATGTTACTGGCTTGCACTGTGCGGGTATTTGATGTAAAAAAAAAAAAAAATTATTATATATATATATATTGTGTATGACCAACATAGAAATTTGGGTTAGAGGAGTTAACATCTATCTGATCTATCGTACCACCTGTTTTTGTAAGGTACTAAATACTTAATACGTAGAAAACCCTTTTGCGTGGTCCTCAGGCTTACATGTGCACTGAATAGTTTTGTATAAAGATCCATGGTGGATCTTTGAAATATGCATGTACTTTATATTTTCTATATTTGTAACTTTGCATGCACTTGTATAAAAAATTGTATAAATGTTCTATATCTGGACCAGAATTAAACAGGAGCTAAGTGAGCGTGTTGTGGTGTTGGCAGTGATGTTCTCCACTGTGCCCTGTGTTGGCAGGGCCATTGTGGGGGTGAGCTGGAACAAAGCGGCTCGTGCAGTCCCCACGCCCCTCTGGTGACCAGTGTACCCTGCACCCGCTCGCGATCCTGCCCTCAGCTGTGCTCCGGGCACGCATGCCAGCTGCTCCCTGCTACCTTTTCATTTTTTCTGCAAATATCTTGAGTGTCCTTGGCACTGGGTAGATGCCAAAGGCACTATTGCAATGGAGGAAGACCGTCCTGGCATTCTGGAAGCTGCTTTTCTGTCCTGGATTTTGAAATAGAGGATTTTCTTGACTAAATTGGAACTGAACAGGCTCTCAGGTACCAACTTGATTGCCCCTCCGCCCCATACACACACCCCTCTCACCCCCAGTCTCAGCTCATAAAATCTCCCAGACCCTGGGAGCCCCAGGGGCAGTCCCTCCCTTTGGGCTGAAATTTAACACCTCAGGTCCACAAAGACCACTCATTTGTCACAGTGCTTTAAGTCCCATACTCGTTTCCTGCGCTCCTCACAACTGTAAGCCCCCCCCCCGTGCTTCTCTCCATTTTCCGAGGCAGGCTTTCTCTCACAACTGTAGTTTACCAAGAGCAGGAAGTAATCACGGAAATGAGGGTGGTTGAACTCACGGTGTTTGTTAATACCTTAGGAAACGCCAATATCCAGTAGCGATCGCAGCATCAACTTTGTACTAAAAACCGCAAGAAAGAAGTCCACGCGTCGGAACCCTATCGCTCGCAAAACTGCTGGAACGGACACCGAAGTTTCAAAAGCGTGACTCCTCCATGAGTAAGCCTCAAACTTAATCCCGAACATAAAAATTTCTAGAACTCTTTTCAGTTTGGGCCATTTTCCTAATTCTTTAAAAATAAACTTCAGGGGCGCCTGGGTGGCGCAGTCGGTTGAGCGTCCGACTTCAGCCAGGTCACGATCTCGCGGTCCGTGAGTTCGAGCCCCGCGTCGGGCTCTGGGCTGATGGCTCAGAGCCTGGAGCCTGTTTCCGATTCTGTGTCTCCCTCTCTCTCTGCCCCTCCCCCGTTCATGCTCTGTCTCTCTCTGTCCCCAAAATAAATAAACGTTGAAAAAAAAAGAAAAAATTTAAAAAAAAAAAAAAATAAATAAAATAAAATAAAATAAAAATAAACTTCATTACCTGTCCATCATAGTTTCTCAAGAGTGACCCGATGAGAAGACTTCAAATGTCCAAAGCGTAGATACTCAGAGAGCCAAAGTCAGTGATGTACCATGTGCCTCAGGCCCCGTATTTTCTTCCTGTTACTTCCCAACTCCTGTGAGTTGTGCTAAAAGAATTTTCTCTTTAAAAAAAAAAAAAAAAAAAAAAAAAAAAGCACCCGGGTAGCTCAGTGGTTAAGCGTCCGATTTAGGCTCAGGTCATGATCTCACGGTTCATGAGTTCTAGCCCCATATCGGGCTCTGTGCTGACAGCTCAGGGCCTGGAGCCTGTTTCAGATTCTGTGTCTCCCTCTCTCTCTCTCTGCCCCTCCCCCACTCACTGTCTCTCCCACTCTCTCTCTCTCTCTTTCAAAAATAAACATTTAAAAAAAGAAAGGAAAAAAACAATTTGAAAGCAATTGACTTAACTGATTCTGACTCCCAGAGAGGTTTCTTCTGGGGAAGTGTCACATGTCAACTTGTGTTTCCCACCTCTCTGGGGCTGAGACCAAATAAGTAAGTGTCCGCTGCTTTGGATGGAAATTTGGGTTTGTATTGCTTCCCATCATAGTGGGAGCCTTAATCTCAGCCAGAACCTGAGCTTCCCAGACTCCGGCCTTGCCAAATGGGGCAGGGAGTTAGGCCTCGGAGGGCCCATCACTGTCCCACCCCCTCCCAGGCTACATGAGACACTGGCTTCTCATAGCCCTCAGGCTGGAGCTCTGGGGCCCCTGCCCCCGCTGTGTACTTCAAAGGGTCCCCTTCTAGGCCTGCACTGCCCCCCTTTCCTAGACTAGATTCTGAGTACCGAGGATGCTGGAATTCTCCACCAAATGGCCCCAAACCAATTTCCAAGGTTCATACAGTCCTCTTATCTGCTCGACCTTCCGCAGGTGGACACCGTGGGTATACACACCTCAATGTCAGAGAGATAGCCAGGGGTGGCTGTGGGGGAAGGGAGCTCAGAAAGAACTTGGACACGTGGGCCCCGGTGCCCACACCCACGAACCTGAGGTCCCTACAAAGTGCTGGCTGGATCCAGGTGGAGAGAGGAGAGGGCAGCCACGGGCTGCCAGCTGTCCTTTGGACTCTTTTCTTCCTCCGGGGCCTGCAACTGTTAGCAACAGCCCTTCCCGCAGGCTTCTAGGGGGAAACTAGGGAAGGATTTTGCAAGTCATTCGTCTGTCAAGTGTCCTCAAGCCATGCAAGTGTCTGTAAATTCTCAGACAGGCCAGACTGGCCCTGTGAAGTTCTGGCTCAGTAATAGTGGGAGCACTTGGGTGGCTCAGTCCGCTAAGCATCCGACTTTGGTTTGGGCCATCATCTCATGGTTCGTAGGTTCGAGCCTCATACTGGGCTCTGTGCTGACAGCTCAGAGCCTGGAGCCTGCTTCAGATTCTGTGTCTCCCTCTCTCTCTGCCCCTCCTCTGCTCACACTCTGTCTCTGTCTCTCTCTCAAGAACAAACATTAAAAAACTAAATAATAATAGTGAACCAGAATTACTGCCATTTTTTTACATTACAGTTGTATCTGTGCAACAGAATGCTGCATTGCAACTATCACACTTCAAAAGAATTGTTTGTTACATGAGTGTGCATAACACGATTTTAAGTGAAAATCAGAGTATGAACCTATAAGAACCTACCCATTTTTTATAAGACAAAGAAATAAAATACAGAAACACACAGAAAAAGAAAATACCAGAAATACACAGGCCTCAATGTTAAAGTGCTTATTGCTGGGTGTAGATAACAGGTGAGTTTTTATTTTTCTATTTTTCTATTTTCCAGAAAATTTACAGTGACCAAATACTGCTTTTATAAGGAGAAAAAGATCTGTAACGATTATTTTTAATTCCTCTGGGCACATACCAGCCTGGCCATTAGGCCTTCAGGGATCTAGTGTTTTCTCAGACTTCAGTACAGCTTCATGCATGGCACTGGGCATGAAAGGCCTTATCTGATCTTCATAAGATCCCTATTTTAGAAACCTGATACCCAGAGACATTCTGTCACTTGTCCAAGGTCACACAAATAGCGTGTTCCTCAAAGTATATTGTGGAAACACTTCGCCTTTGGTTTGCAGTGATATTTAACCGTTCGGCTCAGAGGTCCCAGGCCTGAGGCACTGTGCACAGCTCCCGGACTCTGTGAATGGTGCCCCCTGGTCTCCCACGGAGCTCCAGCTTCAGGGGACTTAGCTGACCCCAAGCAGAACCTGGAGGAAGGGTCAGCAATCCTAAAAGCAAGCTGGGTCCAACATTCCTCCTCCCCTGAACAGACCCTCTGTTGCTCACTGTCCCATACGTGGCCCCCTAGCATTATTTCAGGGGGGACCTTCAGCCAGGCCCGAAGGTTGTTCACAGGTGGTGGACCCCTCCAATTAAACCATGGTCCCCTAGAGTATGGGTCACCTCCTGGAGCCCCCAAGGTACAGGCCGCCAGAGTGAATGTGGGTTGGGAGCCCGTCCTCCCTAACTGTCCTGGCAAATCTGCCCCTTTCCTCCCTCCCTCCCTCTCTAAAAACAAACAACAAACAAATAAGCAAAACCAAGCTCATTGTCTTAACTTTTGTATTGGACAAAGGTACCAGTCTTCAGTGACTCCATATCCCTTCGCGCCCTTGCTTGACCCGGTCACTCCAACACCCCATTTTCATTGCCTTCCTTGCTGACTATACCATCGCTTTTAGGTTTTTAGAACTGCCAGAACAAATTGCCACAGACTGGGTGGCTTAAAAGAAACAGGAATTAATTTCCTCGCAGTTGCGGAGGCTGGAAGTCTGAGATCAAGGCTTCAGCAGGGATGGTTTCTCCTGAGGACTCTCTCCTTGGCTTAGACATGGCCGTCTTCTCCCTTGACCTCACGGGGTCTTCCCTCTGTGTGTCAGTGTCCTAATCTCTTTCCATAAGGACAGCAGTCACGGCCTCATTGTTACTTAACTTTGAATTAACTCTTTAAAGGCTTCACCTCCAAATACAGTCATTTTGAGGTTTGGGGGACTAGAATTTCAGCATATAAATTTTGTGAGGACACAGTTGAGCCCACAATACCATCTGTGTTCTAGAAACATCATAGCAGTGTGTCAGTGTCACTGTCAAAGGCATTCCCGGGACGCCGAGGGCCCCACATTCACACACTCATGTCTTATAATGGAAATGCCATCATCTGTGTGCCTTCAGCAGACTGGGCCACCGCCCACTGCTCCACTCAGGATTGCCAATTGGCCTACCTCACAGTGCCCGTCACACTGCAAGCAGAAACGGTTCCGTTCTGGAGACAGCCCCTGAAACCCGGCCGCTGCGCCCCCAGGGCTGGCACAGAATGAAGAGTTTCATGGTGAGCCAAATTTGTTTAGTTTGGCCTCTACCTACAACGATCTAAAACTCTAAGCGTGATAATGTTCCTCCCACACACAAATGCCCCACAAACACACCTGGCTTAGGGTTATGCTGATTATGAGTTAATTAACATAAATCTGAGCATTAGCTGTGATTCAGTGGGTGCTATAGACAGCTGGTAAGATCCTATCCCCTCATGCTGCCAAATCCTGAATGCTAGGCGTGCCCATCACCCTGCTCACAATGGCTGCCCACACATGGAATGCATCCATTCAGGTTTTCTTTATGGCCCAAGCTCACCCTCCCAAGGCCCTAACTCCAAAGTGCAGGAGAACCCCACAGATTCCTGACCCTCCCACTTGTGTGCCAAGTGGCCTCATCGTTGTCTAGACTCACAGACCGGACAACCCAACAAGGAAGGAGACTGTGTTTCCTTTTTCCAGCCAATGCCGTATCTCCCCTGTTCCCTTGCATGTCTCTGAATCTCCTTTTTTTCCAGCCCTCTGAGGAGGCTTTTTTCCTCCAACCACCTGAAGACCTTTTTCTCTGCATTGCCTTCCAGGAGGCAACTGAAACACAATGGGTTTGTTACTTCCATGGCATCATGCAGACATCAAGGCTGTTGAGGAAAGAGCCCAGAAGGAGAGTTCCTGCTTCCAGTTAGGGCCATTGGGCAGGGCTAATGTTTCCCCAAGAACTATCTCTGGACCTTTGATAAATGAAGAGAATAATGAATGAATGAATGAATGAATGATTACCTGCTCAGTCAAGCCCAGATTTGCCCTAATATAGTATGTCAGAGACGATGCCTAGCTTTGAGAATTTTAGAAGCAACAGTTTGCACGCCACCCTTGGAAGAAGTCCACTGTGGTTCTGCTGTGTACCTGATTTCCACCAGCTTGGGCTGCCACATTCCCCAGAATCGGCCAGGAGATGAACTCAGTGAATAAACCAGGATGGGATGTTGGCTGTGTCCAGCCAACTTATGGAAAATGCTAAGTGAGAATCACCATCTTGCTTTTAACATACTCACTCAAAGGGTAACTGCACAACAGATATGTTGTTTTATTCCATATCTCCCAGTTTGCCACAGTAAAACCACATTATCAAATGGAAGAACATTTGTATCCTTCAGGGTGAAGGGTGTAGACCGAACAATATTATTCAGCCAAAAATTAACAACACAAGACACGACAGGTGTTGGTGAGGATGCAGAGAAAGAGGAACCCTCTTGTACTGTTGGTAGGAATGCACGCTGGTGCAGCTGCTCTGGAGAATGGTATGGAGGTTTCTCAAAAAACAAAAACAAAAACAAAAAAAAACCCTAACCTACAATCCAACAATTGCGTTATTAGATGTTTACCCAAAAGATACAAAAACACAGGCTTGAAGGGGTACCTGCACCCCAATATTTATAGCAGCATTATCAACCAAACTATGAAGAGAGCCCAGAAGTCCATCGATTAATGAATAAAGAAAATGTGGTATATATACAATGAAATATTACTGAGCCATCAAAAAGAGTGAAATCTTGCCATTTGCAATGAGGGAGCTAGAGTGTATTATGGTAAGGAAGATAATTCATTCACAGAAAGACAAATACCATGTGATTTCACTCATGTGTGGCATTTAAGAAACAAAACAGATGAACATGTGGGAAGGTAGGAAAAAAGAAGAGAGAGGGAAGCAAACCACAAAAGACTCTTAATGATAGAGAATAAACTATCGGTTGACAGAGGTGGGTGGGGGATGGGTTAGATGGGTGATGGGTACTAAGGAGGGCACTTGTTGGGATGAGCACTGGGTGTTGTACATAAGTGAAGAATCACTGAATTCTACTCCTGAAACCCAATTGCCCTGTACGTCAACTAAAATTTTTTTAAAAAACAACAAACATTAAAGTATTAAAACACACGCACGCGCGCGCGCACACACACACACACACACACACAGACATACAGTATTATTCAGCCATGAAAACGCTGAATGAAGCTCTGATCCATGCTACGACGTGGACAAACTTTGAAAACATGATATTAAGTGAAAGAAGCCAGTCACCGAGGGGTAAATATTGTATGATTCCATTTATGTCGATTTATCGTATGAGTCCAGAATAGGCAAATCCAGAGAGACAGAAAGTAGATTGTTGGTTGTTGGAGGTTGGAGAGAGGTGGGGACATGAGAAGGGACGGCTAATGGGTCTGGGGTTTCTCTCTGATTTGATAAAAAATATTCTGGAATTAGATAGATAATGAGTAACTCTGTGCTGCCTATCACTAAATTTACACTGTGAAATGGTGAATCTTATGGTATGTGAATTATATCTCAACAAAGCTTTGTCTTAAGCATAAAATTGTCTACGAAGATAGATAAGTTTTCTTTATCTTTCTTAGATAAAATTATCTAAGAAGAAGTGATGCGAAGGTAGGGGGTGGTTTAGGCATTTATTTGAGATTTAAACTAATAACATTTCAGGCAAATAACAAATAACATTTGTGTAAGAATGAGCTTTAAAAAAAATCAACATTACCCTTTCAGAAACGTCTAACTACTTGGTAACTACATGACTTAACCTGGTATTAAAAGTCTACCTGAAAAGAAAGAACAGCAATATTTAGCCACAGAGCAGTTGAGTTTAAAACCTTCTTGAGCCTCCTGGGATACATTTTCCTAAAAGACCTGCTCGTATTATGCACTGACAAAATCATTAGCAGGTGTATAGACCTGTTAAGCCATAGTCGGCAGAAACTCAAACCCTTTACTCAGTGTTAAATACCAACATTTCCTCAAGAAAAAGCTTTGGGCCTTTGATGAATGAATGAATGGATCAATCAGTCAGTCAATCGGTGAGTAAGGGACTCAGGAAATTGCTTCATGCACCAGTTTTTGTAATGAGTCTAGTGATGGCCTTTTTTTTACTAAATTACAAATTACTCCTCATACAGACTATTTCGACACCTTTCTTCCACCTGATGGAGACTTTACCCTTTTCCCCAAAGATGGCGTTTCTCCTGACTTTTTGATCTGCCCAGTGGAGGCAGCCCCAGATGTTCCTTCACCTCATAGGCAAGTTATGCGCATGAGTAAGGACACACCCTTCCATGGAACGTGCTAACTCCTTGGCAAGACTGGGCGGTATGAATGCCAGGTTTGGAGAAATGGAAGCCCTCATTTGAACCTTAGCTTCTGAGCTGCCCACATTACATCCCTGTCTTACTTTGACCTGCTTGCCCTGCTCGGAGGCCTCGCTGGAGCCTTTAAGAACCAGACAGCCCTGGGGCGCCTGGGTGGCACAGTCGGTTAGGCGTCCGACTTCAGCCGGGTCACGATCTCGCGGTCTGTGAGTTCGAGCCCCGCGTCAGGCTCTGGGCTGATGGCTCAGAGCCTGGAGCCTGTTTCCGATTCTGTGTCTCCCTCTGTCTCTGCCCCTCCCCCGTTCATGCTCTGTCTCTCTCTGTCCCAAAAATGAATAAATGTTGAAAAAAAAAAAAAGAACCAGACAGCCCATCCGAATCACACACGTGATGTTTTGGCTTTCCCTCCATCGGCTCTCCTTCCCCTTGGCTTTCCCTCCTTGCACGTATACCTGACCCTTGTCATTGCACACTTACGTGTCACTTGCACTTGGGTCAGATCAGCAGAGACGGAAGAGAGGCATTGGTTTGTGTCCAGTTGGAAAATCTGAGATGCTTCCCGATGGCAGCTAAAGTGAAGGGGCAAGAGGACCCAGTCAGCGCTTGAAATCAAGGAGACCCATGCACTGTTCAGTGAGTATCAGCCTTTCCTCCACACCCCAAAGCTAAGTCAAATGGGAAAACTTGCAGGGCAGAAGGGTCGTGAAAGAAATCCAACAGAACACTGAAGACGTCAACCGTCCCCTCTATCCACCCCCAGCCCCAGCCGTCTCATTGGCAATCCGGGCCTCCATTCACACACCTGTAATAGGTTGCTACCCCCACCCATTTTCACGTCCCTTCAAGAACTGGCTTCATCATCTTCCTCCTGACAGTCATCTCTATAGACTTCTACCGCAAGATCGCTGCCTCCTCTATGCTCTGATAATCCCCGCCTGGAACATCCCATCACAAACACTGAGCCGACAGGCTGTTTCCTGAAATCACAGATACCAGCGATCACGGCTTATGACCATCATGTTCCCAAGCCTAATTTTACAAGGTGTATTCAAATGCAACATGAATCCCCTTTCCTCACACTGTTCCCTCCACCTAGAATGTCTTCCCTGCCCTCTCCACTATTCATACAAGCTCCTGTATATACGTTAAGGCCCAGCTGAAATATCTATCCCTATCGTGGATCCCTTTGTGAGTCTGATGAAGCCTATGGACGCTGCTCAGAATAATATTTTTAAATGCATAAAATAAACATATGGAGGTTACACGGGAAACCAATTAGGCTGAAATACAGCTCTCAAAACTTTTGACACTGACTCAGTTTACATTTGTTCCAAACTCACGAAATAAGATCCACGGGTGCACCTAATAACCCCCATAATTTCACAATGGTAAGTGTAAGGGATAGTTTTAGATCTGCTACACGTACACATGTGAAGGAAGGTGACCAAGTTGTCCTGGCTTGTCCCATGCTTTCCCATGTCCTGGGCGCCCCCTCAATCCCTGGAACACTCGGGACAGCTGGTCACCCAACTGCTGCCATTGTTTATTGGCGAATTAAAAGAAGTCTCCAGTACAGGGGAGCGGCCATGCAGCAGGTGGACAGTGAACACCAGAGCCCTCTTCCACAGCTCAATCTACGTTGATTGAACGACTTTGGGAAGCTGGCAGTTTGTGCTAAAGCCAAACAGACGCCTATCCAATGACACAGCATTTCTGCACCTGAGGATTCGCCCAACAGAAATGAGAGCTTATGTTCACCACGAGACGTACATGAGACTTTTCACAGGAACTGCGTTCATTATAGTCTCCAACAGGGAACACCTCGATGTCCATCAAGAGGTAAATAGATAAATAAATTGTGGTCTGCTTATACAACCATGTATCGTACGGGAATGAGAAGGGAAAAATAACACCTCCAGGCCGCAGAACTGATGAAAGTCACAGACACGATGGTGAGTAAAGAAGCCAGCCACAGGGGCGCCTGGGTGGCTCAGTCGGTTGAGCGGCCGACTTCGGCTCAGGTCATGATCTCCGGTCTGTGAGTTCGAGCCCCGTGTCGGGCTCTGTGCTGACAGCTCAGAGCCTGGAGCCTGTTTCAGATTCTGTGTCTCCCTCTCTCTGACCCTCCCCCGTTCATGCTCTGTCTCTCTCTGTCTCAAAAATAAATAAACATTAAAAAAATTTTTTTTAAAAAGAAGCCAGCCACAGAAGAGCAGGTATTGCATGATTTCATTACGGAAGTGGGTGAAACCAACGTGGGCAAAAAAGTCGGGACCATGGGTGCCCTTTGGGTGGAGGGTAGCTATGAAGGCTTGGAATATCCTGCTAATTACAGAAGGTGGTTCATTTTGTGGAAATTTATTGAATCGTGCCCTTAAAATGTGCACTGTTCTGCACGTAGGTTATACTCTGATAAAAGGTGTTTTTTTTCTCTTTAAGATTATGGATCCCCCATTCCTATATCCTGCTAGAGCTCGTCCCTGCAGCTATCGGTTCCAAGAAGTGACCTGCATTTTCCAGTTTGGTTGGCTCTGCAGCTCAGAAGCTACTTTTGCCCAACCGAGTGTGACCTGTCTCAACGGTGCTCCTCTCTTTCTCCTTTCTCTATCACAGACCCAGCCCCCGGCATAAGCCTCCTTGGCCTCTGCTAGTTGCCTTCACACAGTAAACGCTTCATTAGTATTTCTGGCACGCCAATAGTGAACGTGCTAACACACGTCCAGGTGTTAACGAAGCCTTTGGATCTTAGCTTACTGGCCTTTATACTATTTCGTGGGAAAGATTTGTATTGGAGTCTGTGATGCCAACAGTGTGAAGCAATGTTTGATAAGCCTTAATAGTGGTGGACTGGGGGGAGGCATGAGACCTCTTACACAAACATGGAAACAGATTCTCAGTTGAACTTCTGTCTCTGCCAAAGATGTCTGGTAAATACACCATTTATTCTCTGAGATGGAGGGCAGCTTACACGATGGAGAAGGTTAAGCTGTCC
This sequence comes from Leopardus geoffroyi, assembly GCF_018350155.1. Taxonomy (NCBI): domain Eukaryota; kingdom Metazoa; phylum Chordata; class Mammalia; order Carnivora; family Felidae; genus Leopardus; species Leopardus geoffroyi. The sequence continues at coordinate 31,229,075 of NC_059336.1, forward strand.
CTAACAGATGAGAGCTGAAGTCATTTGAGGCAGAAGATGGCAGGGTGGGGATTCGAACCTGGGTCTCTGGTTCCCACCCCCTCTCTTTGCAGCATCTCCAGCGCCTCCCCTGAGAACGAAAGTCAACCCGAGTAACAAAGGGGTCCCTGCCCTAACACAATAGCTAGCCCCTTTCACCTGCTCCAGGTAGGCAGACCTTTCTCCTTTTGGACATTTTCCTGCATGTCAGGGAGAGAGGACAAACTGCCCATCAAATCATCAAGTTAATTATTCATCTTAAAAACATCAGAGACAAGTGAGAAAAGTGGTGGGCGGCCAAGTGGGGAATTCCAACATGGCGGCCGAGGCTGGCACTTGCTGCCCCTCTTGGGGTCTCCAGGCTGGAGTCTCTCTCCTTTCCCAGGGCACCCCATTCTGGACCACCTGGAAACACAGCCTTCCCCCCATTACCTGTGCTCTAGAGCTTTGGTGGCTCTCTGTCTTCTCACTTACAAACATCCTATTCCACGAACATCTGGGGACGCAAGATGAGTAACTGCCTTCAGTTTTCCCTGATATGCCATGAGATTCCTCAGCTCCCAACCCTTTTGCACCCCCTGCCCCGCACACGTCATCACACCTCCCTGCCCTGAGTCAACTCCACACAACCCGGTGCCCAGCACCTGCTGCCATCTGGGCAGGGAAGGGCAGGGGACTACAGGGGAAATGACACAAGCATGTGCTTCCTCTGTGGCCTCCAGTTACACTTCTAGACAGTTATATGCCAACAGAATTCCGGCTACTGCCATGATAGCTCTTCACAAGGTGCCCTTGATTTTTCAAAAACAAATTCTAAAACTGTTGCATTTAACCCTGTAAAATTTCCTCTTGCTGCCTCTGTGTGACCTGCTGTGATTTGGAGGGTTCAGCCTGCCTCCTGGCACACGGCCCGCCTTGGCAGCTGTGACCCGTGTGTGACTCTGGCTATACTGTCCTCAACCAAGTCACAGATAGGAAGGGATATGAGGGAATTCCTGTGCTTCTAGATCCTAGGCACTGCGCTCTGTGTGGGACAAGTGAAACATGGTCCTTTGACTTCCGGGAGCTCAAATGAGCCCATAAACAGCAAGGGTGCCCTGTATGACTATTCGGCTCTGTGGCGAGAGCTATGGGACCCCCAAAGGAAGACACTTGTCTGTGATTAAGAAAAGAGTGGGGGCGCCTGGGTGGCTCAGTCGGTTGAGCGTCCGACTTCGGCTCAGGTCATGATCTCACGGTCCGTGAGTTCGAGCCCCGCGTCGGGCTCTGTGCTGACAGCTCGGAGCCTGGAGCCTGTTTCAGACTCTGTGTCTCCCTCTCTCTGCCCCTCCCCTGCTCACGCTCTGTCTCTGTCTCAAAAGTAAATAAACATTAACAAATAAAACGGAAAAAAATTTAAAAAAAAGAAAAGAGTGGGCAAACTATAGGAGAAGGTGGTCTTTTTTAAGATTTTTAAAAATGTTTTATTTATTTTTGACAGGGAGAGAGCATGAGCGGGGGAGGGGCACAGAGAGAAGGTGGGGACAGCAGATCTGAAGTGGGCTCCATTTCGACAACAGCGAGCCCAACGCGGGGCTCGAATTCACAAACCTCGAGATCATGACCTGAGCTGAAGTCAAACACTCAACCAACTGAGCCACCCAGGTGACCCGGAAGGTGGTATTTAAAATCTGCCCAAAGCAATAATCAGAATTCTAAGAATATAAAAGCTGCACACAGGCATATTTTATGACCCAGCAAGTCTACCCCTCAGAGTTCACACACGACACAACAGCAATCCCATTCCACCAAAAAGCACATGTCAGAATGTTCACAGTAACTCCTGGCGAGAGCCCAAACCAGAAACCACCCAAATGCCCACCGCCAGGGGAACAGAGAAGAAAATTGTGGAGGAGTGTCCCAACGGAACGGGCAACTGACAATGCAGGTGACTCTACAAGACCCAAGCTGAGCAAGGCAGCCACAAAAGATTGTTTACATAATTCTCTCTATACCAAGTACAACCATAGGCAGAGCTCATCTAGGACGTAAGGAGTCGGCACAGTGGTCAGCATAGGCTGGAGGGCAGGGACCCAACGGGGAGACAAAGAGGCTTCGGGGGTGCAGTCACGTTCGGTTTATTTTTCTGGGTGTAGGTTACACGGGTGTGTTCAGTTTGTAAAAATGCACAATGCTGTGCCCTTAGGATATGTTCAGCTTTCTGTGAATAGTAGACTCCAGGAAAAAAGAAAGAAATTGATGGGGTGCCTGGGCGGCTCAGTCAGTTAAGCATCCGACTTCAGTTCAGGTCATGATCTCGCGGCTTGTGAGTTCAAGCCCCGCGTCGGGCTCTGTGCTAACAGCTCAGAGCCTGGAGCCTGCTTTGGATTCTGTGTCTCCCTCTCTCCCTGCCCCTTCCCTGCTGGCACCCTGTCTCATTCTTTCAAAAATAAATAATAATTAAAAAAAAAAAAGGAAGAAAGAAAGAAAGAAATTGAGTGCAGCTAGACAGCTACACAGCGATCTCATCAGTATTATTTTCTGAAACACGTTTCAGTTCTGCCATTAGGCCATGAGCTGTTTTAGCTGGCCTTATCCCTCCTTTGGCACAGCATATAGTCCAAGCACATAACAGACTTCTCTTCAAGAAGCCAAGATATAGTGGGTGATCTTCCTACTCACTAACCCTTCCGGGTACAGTTTGGCATGGCACCTTGTGTCTTAATGCCCACTCTATTTAGAAATGCCCTCCAAAGGTCAAGATCTAATTGAACTAGGAGCTGAAATCATAATGACCCACTGGTGCATTCTAGACCTCAGCCTTTCTCTGTCGATTTTTTTTTTTTTTTTTTTTTTTGGTATCCACATAATTTTCTGCTGCTCATACAGTCTAGAGAAATCCATCAGAGTCCCTTGCATCATGGAGCACCCAACCCTGTGGGATCGGTCTTGTTCTCCCTGTTTAATCAAGGATGCTCCACATTCAATGATATTCCTCATACAACTCTCAATGCCAGAAGACACAATTCACTCGAACCTGGCCTCTCGGCTCACGTAGAGACTAATGGTCTCTCACCAATTCCTCGGCTGCTTGTTTGTACATCTTTGTAGGCAGGGAGCCGGTGTCAGGCAGGATTGGGGCAGTCCTGCACTCTCTGAGTGCGAGTAACAGTTTTCTCGACTTGTTTGCAGCTTTCAGAGCCCCTCCCATCTTCTCGAACATTTCCACAGTCTTCCCTGTTCCTCTGTGCCTCTTTGTTTGCTGACGAGAGGAATCTGCAGCCTCATCAGCTCTGCACCAACCTCCCACCACCTCCTGGGCAAAGTCCTCCTCAGGAAAAGACTAGAAAGAAGAATGGAGGGGCCTGGAGGTGCTCGCACCCGATGAGGACGGGCAGGGTGGACAGTACACAGAGTTCAGGGCAATGGGCCCACGATGGGAGGGCAGCACTGCCTGTGGGGCTGGGTGGCCTTGAGCCTATCTGGCCCCGTGACTTCACAATGTGAAGGAGCTGAGCTGGAGTATTCGGAGCTCTTTCCAGCTCTAAACACCCCAAACCCTAATTATGACCCTTGTCTCTGGATAGTGAAATATTAACATGGTTTTTTTTTACTTCTTCTCTTCGGCATTTTGCAAATAGTCTAAAGTAAGTTTGCAATACTGAAGTGTGTGTGTGTTCACAGGACCAAAAAGTCTCTGATTCTAGAAAGAAAATGGAAAGGTTTTTTTTCTTAAGTTAATGAAATAGAGGCACCTAGGCTCAGTTGGTTAAGCGTCTGACTTCGGCTGAGGTCATGATCTCGCGGTTCATGAGTTCGAACCCATGTCAGGCTCTGAGCGGCTTTGAATTCTGTATCTCCTTCTCTCTCTGCCCCTCCCCTGCTCGTGCTCTGTCTCTCTGTCTCTCCTCTCTCTCAAAAATAAAATAAAACATTTTTTAAAAGCCTTAAAAAAGAAGGAAGTGAAATAAAATTTAAAAATAAAGGCAGAGGAGAAAGAAAGGCCCAACTGGAGGACCCAAATCCCAGCAGGGACAGCATTGACCTCGGGGGTTTCCCACCTCCAGGGTGAGAGGTCTTTGTAACCTCATGGCGCCATCTGCTGGTCATCCTGGGACAACCGCTTCAGCTTATTCGCAAAAGGGGCTTTGAGGTGAATCCAGCCAACATCGCTGGGCATTCGGGGGGATATAGATCACATTCCATTTACAGGCTAATCTCACGCCGTCCTTTCCTCCAGAATTTACTTTTGATTTCGCATGACAGTAATAACTGTAACCAGGACACCAGAGTAAGTCCCTTTTGTACAAGGAATGGTCACCGGATAACTGCACACGGCCCCTCCTGCCTGGAGTGGCTGGTTCTCCAGATCCTCTCCCCTCTGCTCTTGAGAAAACTCACTCCCAGCCGTCTTTGAACAGTGTCGGTTTCATCTCCATGTGTCTCTGTCCTGTGGGTTTCCATAGATCTTGACTTTTTGGCCTTGGATTAATTCGGAGGCTCAGGCATTCCTACATGGACCAAAAACCTAAAATGCTGGCCAGGCCTCTCGCGGGTCCCTCTAGAACCCTGCTTTTCTACCTCCGCAAAGGGAGTGGGGTACCTCACTCCCTGGCAGTCTCCGCTGGGAGGGGACCTGTGGCCTGGCTGATCTCTCACCCTCTTCCCCACCAGACCCTGGCCACAGAGGCTGCCCAGCAAAAGCCCCCTTGCTATCTGAGGCTGGGCTTTAGGTGTAGGACAGCATGCATATCCAGCAACACCCTCTGTTGTAGATACTGGTGGGAAAGTGTCTCCCCTCTAACACTGCTCATTCCAGTTCTACAAGGCACCTCTCAAAATACCAGCCTTAAAAATAGCCCTAACCTTGGGGCGCCTGGGTGGCTCAGTCGGTTAAACGTCCGACTTCGGCTCGGGTCATGACCTCACGGTCCGTGAGTTCAAGCCCCGTGTTGGGCTCTGTGCTGACAGCTCAGAGCCTGGAGCCCGTTTCAGATTCTGTGTCTCCCTCTCTCTCTGACCCTCCCCCGTTCATGCTCTGTCTCTGTCTCAAAAATAAATAAATGTTAAAAAAAAAAAATTTAAAAAAATTAAAAAAAATTTAAAAAATAGCCCTAAGCAGACTCTGGACAGATGTATCCATTCACCTATCCAGCTGGGGCATTGTGATATAGTAATGGTCCCAGTTCTTGGCACAGAGCTTCTAAAACCTGTGAATTTCCTGAGTGAGGCGGCGGCGGCGGCGGGTGGGGGGGGGGGGATAGAAGTATCTTTGGTTATAATATTTGGCTTGTGTCCCCGTTACTGGCACAGAGGGGTTTGGAGAGCTTCCGGGTTGGTGAACTCATCAACATTCAGGGATATAGTGCCCCCACACTCCGTGGGGACTCCATGGGGACAACTGGAACCCTCCAGACCTTGCCCTGCGAACTTCATCTGGCTGTTCATTTGTTTCCTTTATAATGTCCTTTGTGATAAACTGGTAACGGCTAAGTAAATAAGTAAATACATACAGACATACATAAAAGAAAAGAAAGTAAAATCAAAATCAAAAGTAACTCTCAAGTCTTTCTGAACTTCGTCAAGATCTTCACATGGTGTTTATTAGTAGAGAGTGATGAGAAGGTCTATCCTCAAGGCAGAGGAGGGGCTGGGAACCCCTGATTGGTCCTGCCCGGGAGGGGAGGGTTGCCATATTTGGAGAGCAGCGGGGATGCCGCCTCCCCCTGCAGTTCCTACATAGGCAGGACCGTGCTCTGGAGGACAGTGCTGCTGAGGCTCCAGAGACACACTTCCAGAGAGATCCCAAGGTAGGTGGGGAGCCGGAGTTCGCGCTGGGTTCCATTTCTGCGGTCAGGGTTGCTCATTTCTAATCAGACTGCAAACCATGCCGGGATTTCTTTTCTCCCACCCCCTGGCGTGGGTCGCCAGTCAGGGGACACATAGGAATGTTGGGGCATCACTGGTGTTGCGTGTCTGCTTCTGGTGTTGACAATAAAATGCTATTTTACGGTTGGCTGGTTGGGATTTTCTTTGTGCTTTCACACCCTTGTCCATGAACATGAATTTCTTTCTCGAGATCTCTGTGCTTTCGTGTCTTTAGCTTGACACACCTGTAATTTGTCTTATTATTCTTATTTAACATTTCTCCTACCAAGGAGTCTGGGCTGAGGGCACGGGGCGTGATTAATGAATGTTCGCTTCATGCTCGGCTCTCTTTGGAGAAGGCTGGTCTGAGGTCACTGTGATTAGGGAGCAGTGGGGGGTCAGGTGCCAGAAGCCTGGGTGCTCAGGCTGCTGCCGGGCGCACTCATGCCCTCCCTGGGCCAGAGACTAGACCATGCCTGCAGGGAAAGAGAGGTCACCAGGCATCCAGAGGGGACCGCACTGCGCTTGCGTTTTGCCTTTTTTCCTACGTAAGAACCAGCATCACACTGGAGTTGGACATTTTAGCAGAGGTGGACAAGTCACTTTGGGAATATGGCAGGGAGCAAGTGTTAGGGGCTAAGCGAGCTAACTTTTCCACCTCCTTCAGCTCTGGCACGAATGGACTCACGTAAAACTTCATCTAGGACACGGCGTAAGCACGCCTGGCTCTGGTCACTGTTCCTGCATTTCTGATCCACACCGACAAGGGTCCAGGTCCTGGAATGCCCTGAACAGTTGACCTTGGGAAGTAGATTTCCACAATAGCTATTGTAGTTTCAGGAGCCAGACGTGACAAACTACCAGACTCGGGGGCTGAGGGAAGGGGGAATATCCCCTGATGTCATCAGCAGCCCTTCAGATGCCCAGGGGCCACCCTGACCCTGGACCCTCGGCTCTCCCCCAGGCCCTCATCTCCTCTGAAATTCCTCACGAGCCCTGCTCTTTGCTCAGCTTGGGGGCCGTCGGTGCTGCCCTCCGTGCCCGGTGAGTCAAAAGCACAAAATCTAAGCACCGTTCCCTCCTGCAGCCCAGAAAGGCCATGATGCATGGAAACTGGGCACATGGGAACAGTGTCAGACAGACCTGGATTCGAATCCACCACCCATTAGTGTGCAGCCTTGGGCCAGTGACTTACCTACTCTGAAACCCAGCACAACTTTCATAAGATGGGAATGATAACGTACCTACCCCACGTGAGAATTAAGCTAGTCAATGCCAATGGCTGCCACTTAGTAAGTGCTCAATAAAAAGCTAGGCGACGGGGAGGGTGGGGTCACGCCGCCCTCAGGGGTGAGACTGGGAACGTCGTCTATAACACATCTTGACCCCCTGACACAGGAGGCCGGGGGTCTCCTGACCACGCTTCCGTCTCTCTCTCCCCGTCATTACCATAAAGCCCTTTAGGGTCAGCAGCCAGGTGACTTTCTTCGAATGGATAGCAGAATGCACCAGGGCCAGAGCCAGCTTAGGGCAACAGAGAATAAAAAGGGAAGGTTAAGAATACAGTCTGTGCACGGAAGCCTGTGGTTCCAACTCTTCTGGGTGCTTTCCTCCAGAGATCCCTTGTTTTCAAAGACTTGGGAACACCAAAGAAAACCTATACGTATTATGTCATTACTCATTTATTTTCCCATGCATATTCAAAGGCTTTCTAATTGCCAGTTGTAGCTTCTTATCTGTATGAGAAAACCAGATCTCTGCCCTAAGTGCATATAATTTCAAGCAAAAGCAAGAAACTGGGGATTGGCTTAGCCAGTACAACCGGAGCATGGGAAAACTATTACGGTTTTGGAAAATGTGAACGGCGTGAGGTTGCATTCCTTGCTTAAAATCTCCTGCACACAGGAGGGGGGCAGGGGCGCCCGGGAACCCCACCGGAGAAAGTAACCATCCCGGCCTTTGCTATTGCAGATCCTGACACAATGAGGAAGCATCTGGGCGGATGCTGGTTGGCCATTGTCTGCGTCCTGCTGTTCAGCCAGCTCTCGGCAGTCGAGGCAAGAGGCATAAAGCACAGAATCAAGTGGAACCGGAAGACTTTGCCCAGCATCTCCCAGGTCACGGAGGCGCACACGGCTGAGATCCGCCCTGGGGCCTTCATCAGGCAGGGCCGGAAGCTTGATATCGACCTTGGCGCTGAAGGCAACAGGTACTACGAGGCCAACTACTGGCAGTTCCCCGACGGGATCCACTACAATGGCTGCTCCGAGGCCAACGTGACCAAGGAGAAGTTTGTCACCAGCTGCATCAACGCCACCCAGGTGGCCAACCAGGAGGAGCTGTCCCGCGAGAAACAAGACGACAAGCTTTACCAGCGGGTCCTGTGGCGGCTGATCAGGGAGCTCTGCTCGGTCAAGCACTGTGATTTTTGGTTGGAAAGGGGAGCGGGACTTCGGGTCACCCTAGACCAGCCTGTGATGCTCTGCCCGCTGGTTTTCATTTGGTTTATTGTGACATAAGCTTGCAGGCAGGCTGGCAGCCACGGGGAGGGGGGGGTGAGCAAGCCGCTGAGTTATTCCAGTTCCTCTCCTCCAGACCCAAACCCCCACGTGTCCCGAAGGTACTGAGGAAGCAAGTATTCCCACGGGTACCCGTCTGCTTTTGATAAATGTGTGTGTACCAATCCCCTCCAGGCTCTCCCGAAGGGCGGCCTTTTAATCACCACATTCTCAGGTCCCAGCGGAGGGTCTGGCACACCATCTTCCGCAGTAAATGTTGGGTGAACAGATAAGAGAACGAGCCAGGGACCCTGCCACGCGCGTCACACTATTTCCGGACCCCTCTTAGAGGTAGGTGCTATTCCCACTGTACAGATGAGGAAACGGAGGCTCCAACGGGTGAAGTGGCTGGAGAGTAGCAGAGCCAAAATTCAATCCTTGCTTGTCTCACCCCAGATTTTCCTCTCTGTGCAATCCCAGAGCTGTCTTGTGATCCCTTCCTTACTGCTTGCAAGACCCAAACCCAAACACAGATTTCTGGCGAAACCGCAGAAACCCCACTTTTGGAAATACGAAACGGTCTGAACTGATGGCCATGTATCTTAATACCTGGTTACATGGAGGTTCTATTTAATTCTTCTCATCAAACTAAGATACAAGAAAGGGATTAAGCGGACACAGAAGTAAAGCTAGACAAAGGCCCAGAAATCACAGCGTAAGGCGATCTTGCCGGGCTGGTTCCCAGAGCAGACCAGATGCACAGCAGGATGTGACCACGGCACAAGGGTTTTTGTTTTGTTTTGTTCTGGTTTTGGTGTTTTTCTTTTTGTTTTCGTTTTTCACAAGAAGGATAAGTATTTGCTCTTCCTGGCTCTGAACTATTGTCTGGATTTGAGAAAGTATTTTTAATGGACATATTTGCTTTCTAATGTCCGTTCCCCCAGCCCTTTCTGTATCTCTCTGTGTATATGCATATGAGAATCTTTAAATATACTCCCTTTACACGGGTACCGTGCCAATTTCTGGCTGCTTTTTTACTCCCACTTCGGTGAGGGGCCATTTCTGTGAACCACTTAGCTCTACAAAAAAATAATTCCTTGCCAAAAAGGTTCAAGAGAAGCTACGTCTTTAGGGAGACCCGACAAAGAACTCACTCATGCCCTAAGCAAGAGGAGATATGCCACTTATTATCTACTTATTAGTTACATATAGATATTACAAAATGCTAGTAGTTAATATTAGTTAAAAATAAATATATTACAAAATATGAATAAGGCTTAAGTACAAATAATGAATCTAATAATGCTCTAAGATGCCCCAAGAGACCCTCTGGGGTGCATTTAGAGACCCCCCCCTCCTCCTCCCCAGGAATTGTTGAACCATATTTGGACGCACCAGCTGCTGAATACTATCAATTCTCCTTTAAAGAGAGTCTGTAAGGGGAGAAAAATGTGCATTCTCAGACAGTGTATCCTAAGTATTTTAAAACATGAATGTTGATAAGGGTACCTCTTGTTCTGAGCCTCCACTGCTATCAGCGTTCTTCTCAAGGATACTTTTGGAAGGTTTAAATACACGGAAAGCCAGTGGAGGACTTGGGGGCGGGGCAGCCCAGGGTAGCGGCTTTCCCCTGGGAGCCTGGGGGCCTAGCCCCTGCCCTGAATCTGCACCGAGGAGGAGGAGGGTGGGATGGAGGCCAGAAGGCCTTAGTTCTCAGACGGCCAGCACTGTGCCCACCTTCTGCTTCCACAGTCCTGTTGGATTCTTGAGCAGAGCACAAGATAGAAGTACAAGCCATGTGGGTCATTTCTTCCCTGTCAATTTTTAATTTTTATTTTTTTTAATAATAACAATAGCAAGAAAGACCGAAAAAGACAGAAGGAAGGATGGAAGGAAGGAAAGAAGGAAGGAAGGAAGGAACAGAAAGAAAGAAAGAAAGAAAGAGAAAGAAAAGAAAAGAAAAGAAAAGAAAAGAAAAGAAAAGAAGGGGGGCGCCTGGGTGGCTCGATCGGTTAAGCGTCCGACTTCGGCTCGGTCATGATCTCACGGTCAGTGAGTTCGAGCCCCGGGTCGGGCTCTGTGCTGACAGCTCAGAACCTGGAGCCTGCTTCGGATTCTGTGTCTCCCTCTCTCTCTGTCCCTCCCCTGTTCATGCTCTGTCTCTGTCTCAAAAATAAATAAACGTTAAAAAAAAATTTTTTTTTTTAAAGAAAAGAAAAGAAAGAAAGAAAGAAAGAAACTACTTACAGGCTGATGTTGAAAATTTCAGCCCAGCCCTGCTGAGTGTAACTAACCATAAGGGCACACACAGGCACAGAAGCAAAATGACTTCATTTCTTAGGTGAAAACAGGTCACAACATAGTACATTTTCTATAATTGCTGTCTTTTCTCATTTCATTAACAGTTCCAGACATCAGATTTAAGTGGGGCGTGAAGGGAATTTGTACATGGTGATTCAAATGCAAACATTATTCACGAAGCTTTTGAGACTATATGTGCTTGAACATCCTTGCTGATGTTTATGAATTATGAGGTCAAGGGAAGGCTTCGGTTTTTCACTTTAGCAAAAGGTTGCCGAGCACCTACTGTGTGTAACACATTGTAAGGGACCTCCGAATTATTCTTGATACAGTCATTCTAAATGTGAATAATTTCGCTAACATTGCATTCTCAGCCCCTCCAAGTGTTGACTCTTCCAAATGTGCTTATTGTAAAAGTGACATTCAAATGACAATGGAAATCCGATTGCCGGCGATCCCAGCATCTGATGAAGTCATTGTTTTCGGTTTGCCCTCTTACCTCCTAGGCCTTAATATTTGCATATACATGTGTACATATTTGCAGTAACAATGTAGCTTTTATATTCCAAATATTCTCTGGACTTTATTCTATGCTTTTTTCATTTTTGTGCCATGTTTTAGTTCTTGCCTCCCCCTACCTTTCCCAACCCATTCTCTCCCTCCTGCTTGCTGTGCAACCTCCACATTTTCACTGTGCTTAGGTATACAAGGGAGGGTTTTTTAAATTTGATTGCTCCTTTAAAAAACACTATGATTGTACATATCACATTTATTCCTCCGCAGTTTGATTTATAACTTCACACTGCCTCATGAACCTCTTTCCAGTTCAACAGCGAGCTGGTTAGCTAATGTGTCCTTTCAGATTGCCGTGTAATATTCCATGGTGTAAATAGACCCTGGTTGATTTGATCACTTCCTTGCTGATGGACCTTCAGTTTTTTTTTGCCACTGCAAACAATAAACATCCTTGTACATACAGCCTTGCAACGTGTGGCTTTTATTTCTGTGGAATAGTTTCAATATAAATAATTTAAATTTTTCTAGATATGGCTAGATCATGTTCCTACATTGCTGGAGCAATTCTCATTCCTGCCTGCCCTGGACAGTGCTAACCTGTAAGGGCTTTTGTGTCACTTAAGTGTAAGAACCTGTTTCTGCAAATGCCGCTCGAGTACCTTCTCTCCTTTGCAGACAGCACATCCAAATCCTGCCAAGTGACTTCTGACCACCAGCACCATTTGAAAATCCTAAAACTGTTAGCAATTCCTATTTTAAATCTGGCTTTTCGCTCAAAACATCCGGATGAGAAGCCTGGAAAGCAGGCTATATAAGTTTGGGCTTTAGAGGGTGGTATATTTGCACAACTCCGTGCTCCCTGATGGCCAGTGAGGTTTGGTCCTGGCCTTGTTTTTTAAAAAGATTTATTATTTTTTTAATGTTTATTTATTTTTGAGAGAGAGAGAGAGAGAGAGAGAGCATGAGCAGGGGAGGGGCAGAGAGAGAGGGATACAGAATCTAAAGCAGGATCCAGGCTGTGAGCTGTCAGCACAGACCCGACGCAGGGCTCGAACTCACAGACCGCGAGATCATGACCTGAGCCGAAGTCGGACGCTCAACCGACGGAGCTACCCAGGCACCCCGGTCCTGGCCTTTTTATTAATCCGGGGTAAATTATCTGCATTCCAGTGAGAATGCCCTCTAGGAGATAAAGACCAAAAGCACCGGGCGTCAAGCACACTGTTCAAGTAGCCGGGGCCCCTCCTGGTTTCAGGGCCCCTGCAGACGGCCAGCATCTCCCGGGAGCCTTCGCTCCCCATCTTGCTTAGGATGCGCTCTGCAACATTTAGACCTCACCCCGTGGTCCTCACGAGATGTGTCCCAGGCAGTAGCCATGAGTTTGTCGTGAGCCGTTTACACTCTCTCCCTCAAGCTCGCTGATAAGAAGAGATGAACTTGGGGCGGAGGCCCATTGGGTCAGGCGCCCCCGGTCCTACGTCACACCTTGAGATTTGGTCGCTTCTTGTGTTTCCACCCAACGTGTTTTCTTCACATGCTGTGTGTGGCTGGACAAGGACACCCTAAGATGCCCATGTGTCGCTGTGTGTCACCTTCTGGAACCTGCCATGGTCTCAACTGAAAGATGAAGAGCGGGGGCCATGTGCCCCCACACAGGCAGTGATAGGCCACGCACACTGAGCGGGTGATCGAGGAGACGCACAGACACGACATCCTGGCAAATTTCTGTTCCCCCAGCGGAAAGCTCAGATGCTGCTCTGGCAAACCCAGCTCGTGCCGGGCGTGGGTGCTCATTCTGCCCCAAGACCGTGCAGCCGGACACGGCAGGCGATGCCTTCCTCTCATACCCTCCCTCTGACAGCAGATGGGTTACAGCCGGGCACCCAGTTTCCCCTTGGAAGGGAAGGGAGCCAAACTTCCATGTCACTGGGAATGACGGGCACCTGCAAAAAGAATAAATCAAACATTCCCAGCAAAACGAGAAGAAGGCATTATGTCTCTGGGACACCTCTAAGCCCATCCCAGACCATTCAAAGTCTACTCATCAGGTTTAGCTGTTGCTCTTGTCAAATGGGAGGCTTCACCTGGACCCATGGGAGGCCTCAGACTGCATAAGTCCCATGTACTAACCATTCCCCGTCTAAAGGGATCTTTCTGGGGGCTACACCCAGTCCAGAGCTGACCCCCCCCCCCCCAAAAAAAAAGAGCTTTTCTTTCAATGTTTAAGTATCACTGCGTCCTCAAGCTGCTTCCCCTACCCTGGTCAGAATGTCTTATCTCTACCCACCACCCACCCACCTGGTCAGCCCTTGGAATTCCCAGATCTTATTTTAATGGAAATCTTTTTGTGGGAAAGCATTGCTTTCTTAAACAATAAGATTGCTTTAACTCTAGCAGGCTTCGCTATAAATTGTGGAAGGAAATTGGCAGAAGGCCAGAGAGGAACTTGAGGCAGCTACAAACAGGTCAGGGTCAGAGAACCTACCACAGCTGGCCTTTCTGGATGGAGGGAGGTGGGTAAGAGTGGGAGGTTGGGGGAGAGGGCAGGGGTCTAGGAGAAAATACCATCCACGGAGAGAATTACACATGTGGGTTTATCAGAGGTGCCGTCAGCATCCAACAGGGTGGGGGTGTTATGCCCCCAGGGCTCCGGGTTCTAGAAACAACCCTCAACACCAAGGAGAGAGAATTTCAAGGACTAAGCAGAGAGAAGTAGGGTCCTGGAAATTCCTATATCAGCTGTGTTGTACTTGAATTTCCAAATCCACAATTAGAGCTCCTAATTTGTTTTAACTGGCTGTTTTGACTCAGGGCTACTTAGCAATCAAAAACAAAATGAAGAATTATACCATCTGCAACATTGTGATTTATAAGATTTTGGTCATCTAGATGACCAAAATACATTTCTCATATATATTTGGTCTTCATCCTTGGTTCTTGGCTCACAGCTCCCCAAACCCTTGGAATTTGCTGAGCAAGATCAGTGGAAGCATCTTTGGTTATAATACTTGATCTCTCGTCTTCAATTCCTGAAATTGCTTCACAGCCATAAAGGTGAAATGGGTGTCTTGTGATTCGTAACCAGCCCCTTCATGAGTTTATGCTAATGAGGTGACTTGGAAAGCACATACAGATGGGGGCTGGTCGCCAGGGAAACCAATCCTGATGGCCAATGAGTTAATCCACCAGTGGCCAATGAGTTAATCCGTTGTGCCCAGGTAATGTAGCCCCCATAAAAACCAAAACGGACAGGGTTGGGGAAGCTTCCATGTTGGCGAACACGTGGAGATTTGGGCGAATTGCGCATGCTGAGAGAGCACGGAAGCTCCAAGCCCTTTGCCCGGACCTTGTCCTGTGCATCTTTTCTGTCTGTCTGTTCCTCAGTTATATTCTTTTACGATAAACCACTGCCCAGGGCCAGTTTCCTGGAGAAGGTTGTTGCAGATATGTGAGGGACACTGACAAGAGCCAAAGAGATCCACAGGGATCTGACCAGGGGATCTGCTATGGCTGTGTAGCCACAGTTAATTCTGTGTGTTACTTATTGACTTCTCCTGTGTTCCCATGTAGAAGGAAGGGCAAGTAGGCTACCATCCCATCGAAGGTCTACACTCCCCCGAGCTGGGCCTGGGAGCTTTGATGGCTGTCATTTGCCCACACTCCCACCCTCTTCAGGGACAGACCAGCAAGGCATCTCGATACTTCCCAGTCCTGAGATGATGGGAGAAAGAGAGCTGCTTTCCAGGAGATTATCCACCGTGAACTGGAGCCTGTTTGGAAGTAGGAGGCTCCTCTTAGCCTCTCTGTGCTGTTGTGCTTGAGAAGGAATCAGTTTCACAAGACAAAATTTCTCCATCTGAACGGTCAACTGAACTCCACTCTGGGGGTTTCTTCTCTAGCCCAGAGAGGTCTCAGGATATGTGGAGTTTCTCAGGGGCAGTTCTATAGAATGAAGAAGTTGGAGAGGCAGAAGACCTGAGCTCCAGCACTGTCCCATGCCTGGAGTCTTTGGGCCAATCATTTCACCTGTTTGAACTTCAGGATTTTTTTTAATCCATAATGGTAGGTATAATACCACCTACCTCACGAACATCAAATAAGAGGATGGATTCAGAAATATCTGGTACAAAATCAAGGTCAGTTGCATCAGCATTAATGAATGGATCACCGTGACCAGATAAGTAGAATCTAAAATCAGGATTGTAAATACACTTGCTCATGTCCAAAGAGAGCACAGTTTTCCTTCCTTTTCCTTACCTTTAGGAAATTGTGTTGAGGTGCGGGTTACTTGCTGTCTCAGGCTGGTTGCCCCCAGGAGTCAGTCCTGAGACCAAGAATCCATGTACAGGTAGTATATTAGGGAAGTGAACCCTGGGAACATTGGAAGTGAGAAGTAAGGAGGGAGTTAGCAAGTTGACTCCGTGGGCAACAGGAACTTCATTTTGCTGGGACCTTCTGGGAGGCGGCAGAGAAAATGTGCTCAGAGTTACCCCACTGGAGGGCAAGGAGCCGGGGAATGTATACAGCAGCACCTCCCATCATTGGGTGTGGACCACTCCCAAAAGGCATAGGTCCAGCCTGCTATTTGCATGGTTTGAGTGGGCTCCAGACAGTGCCACTGCCTGGATGGTTCCATCTCCTAATGGTGAGAGTTAAAGGCACAGGAAGAAACAAACACAAGGGGCGCCTGGGTAGCTCAGTTGGTTAAGCAGCCAACTTCGCCTCAGGTCATGATCTCGTGGTCCGTGAGTTCGAGCCCCGCGTCGGGCTCTGTGCTGACAGCTCAGAGCCTGGAGCCTGTTTCAGATTCTGTGTCTCCCTCTCTCTGACCCTCCCCCGTTGATGCTCTGTCTCTCTCTGTCTCAAAAATAAATAAACGTTAAAAAAAATATTAAAAAAAAGGAAACAAACACAAGACAAGGACACTTTAACACCCGAAAATGAGCCCAATCTGACCTTCAAACTTTCTGGGTGCCCACCCATCCCACTAAGTGCCAGATGCCATTACACCTGCTTTTATAAGGGATATAAGAGACAGACGATTTCACAAAGCCAAACCTGGCCAGTAGCTCACCTTAGCCTGTGTATCCCAAGTGCTAGTGGACTTCCTACCTCCAGCTCAAGCCCAAAAATAAAGAAATGCCTCTAAACATGCTTTATGTATTCATTTTTCTAGTTGCAAATGGTGCACCATAGTTTAGTTTGAAGGCCTGGTAAAGAATACGCCAGGAATATTGAATATAGTATTTCACCTAAAAACCAGGGCAATCGTTTAAGGGAAAAAAAAAAAAAAAAAATGTTCTTGTTTAGCCAAAGAGTATGCCCCGAAGCATCAAAAGATGTGATGAGAGTAGCTTCAACTTCTGATGATAGAGATCTTTCAGGAAAGAGGTGTTTTATCGGTTCATCTTTTTTTTTTTTTTTTTTTTTAATTTTTTTTTTTCCCCAATGTTTATTTATTTTTGGGACAGAGAGAGACAGAGCATGAACGGGGGAGGGGCAGAGAGAGAGGGAGACACAGAATCGGAAACAGGCTCCAGGCTCTGAGCCATCAGCCCAGAGCCCGACGCGGGGCTCGAACTCACGGACCGCGAGATCGTGACCTGGCTGAAGTCGGACGCTTAACCGACTGCGCCACCCAGGCGCCCCTTTATCGGTTCATCTTGACTGAGTGTTCAAGATAATGAAGACGCGGCCAGCTATCGGCTTCGGAGTCTACCCCCTCCGATATACAGCCCAAACCTACCAGGCCCGAGTGCCTACAGGTGGGGGGACGAGATGTGCTACCATCTGAATGCTTGTGTCCTCCCCAAATTCCTGGGTTGAAATCCTACCCCTCAGTGTAATAGTATCAGGAGGTGGGGCTTCTGGGAGGCGATTAGGTCACGAGGGTAGAGCCTTCATGAATGGAATTCGTGCCCTTATGAAAGAGACCCCAGAGAGCGCCCTCGCCTCTCCTGCCACGTAAGGACACAAAGAGAAGACAGCCCGCTGTCTCTGAACCAGGAATCTGACAGCACGAGACACCGAAGCTGCCAGTCCCATGAACTTGGACTCTCAGACTCCAGGCCTCTGAGGAGTCTGTTGTTCAGAAACCCCCCCAGCGTGTGGTGCTTGGGCTTAGCGGCCCAAACTGCGGAAGATGTGATAGGATCTCCGAGCTTGCAGGGCAGTGATGTCTGCTATGAAGCTTCTACAGCAGCAAAGGTCTGGTGGTTCCTGGATTTGGGGTGCTGATCCCGACGGCTTCCTATAGGAGGCCACCCACCTGCCTTTGACCCTGCCCCAGGATCCCAGATTCCACAAAGATCTCCTGCATCCCATTGAAACGTCTTTAACACCTTTCTACAGTACTGCACTATCTAACTTTGTTGACATTGCCTCCTTCTGTGTATTCCCAAGCAGGATATAGATTCCACAGGGATACCAGCTGGAATGTCTGCTTCTTTTGTATGGCACACAGCACCTAGCCCAGAGCTGAGTGCATCAGCCCAATGGATGACAGAGTGAATGCCACTCTCTTGCCTGTGGAAGCCCTGTTTACTCCTTCCTAACTGATCCTCCTCCCACCCGGGAGATTCCGTCAGGGCTTTGAAGAACTCATTATGGGGCGCCTGGGTGGCTCAGTCGGTTGAGTGTCCAATTTCAGCTCAGGTCACGATCTCACAGTTCATGGGTTCGAGCCCCGTGTCAGGCTCTGTGCTGACAGTTCAGAGCCTGGAGCCTCCTTCAAATCCTGTGTCTCCCCCTCTCTCTGCCCCTCCCCCGCTCTGTCTCTTCTCTCAAAAATAAATTTAAAAAAACATTTGAAAAAAAGAAGAATTCGTTTATATCTCCAGCACTGTCATAGCAACATTATGTAAGTGGCTCAGTGTGATCCAGGATGAATTTTTTTGCCTACCCTGTCATACAAAAGCCCAAGGACTCCAGAGTTTGCCTGAACCATAAAAAAGGCAAAGTAGGGGCACCTGAGTGGCTCAGTTGGTTAGGCGACCGACTTCTGCTCAGGATATGATCTCGCATTTCATGAGTTCGAGTCCTGCGTCGGGCTCTGTGCTGACAGCTCAGAACCTGGAGCCTGCTTCAGCTTATGTGACTTCCCCTCTACTCCTCCTCTACTCACGCTCTGTGTCTCTCTGTCTCTCCATAATAAATAAATTAAAAAAAAAAAAAAGAAGGCAAAGTATGGGAGCACCTGGGTGGTTCAGTTGGTTGAACATGCGACTCTTGATTTCAGCTCAGGTCATGATTCCACAGTTGGTGGGTTCGAGCCCCTCATTGAGCCCCACGTCGGGCTCCATGCTAACATCATGAAGCCTGCTGGGGATTCTCTCTCTCCTCTGCCCCACCCCCATTCTCACACACACACACACTCTCTCTCTCTCTCTCTCAAAATAAGCAAATAAAACTTTGTTCAAAAAAAGGCAAAGTACAACATCGTTGAAAAGAGATGGGGCGGGTTTATGAGAACATCTTTCAGATTCTCAGAAACAAGGCAGGTTGTGCACACTTCTCACTCTTCAAGGAAAGCAGAATGAGGTCATCTCTACAGTCTGTTTTAGATCTACTGCTCTTTGTTTATGAGGGTCCTCCACATCTATTCAAAATCCTCTGGAGATGCTCCGTCTTGCCCGGAAGGAGGCCATCGTGTCTCAACAAAGTGCATAAGGTCTGCTTTGCCTGGTTCTCCAAGCTCATCTTCCATAACCCCCGCACAGGCCCCCAGTCCCACATATCACCAGACCCTCTCAAGTCCTTCCCCCCTGCAGGATTCCTACTCAGCCCTCAGGACAAGCTCAGACGTGACCTCCAGAAAAACCTGTCCTAAGATTCTAGGGGACATAACTAGCCCCTTGTCACTTTGTGACCTAATTATTCACCTGCATGCATATCCCCCACAGTGGACCGTGTCTCCAAACACAACTATGTGTTTTAGTCGCCTTGCGCTTCTCTACGCAGCTGTTGCCCCCATCTTGCCAGACCGTCTGCAGGGACTAGAGCTCTTGGGATGGGGTCTTCAGTGTCTCTCTACCTGCCTGACGCCCGAATTCCACTGCCCCTGAATCACTTTTCTTTCCACCAAGAGGCTATCTCCCTGTCTTGGAAACACCACCACTTACTGTGACATGCTCCAGGGAAGTCATTCCTCTGCTGCTGTTCAAGCCCATTTCCCATGCCTGACCTTCTGTGATGACAGGGCCTCAGCCGAATCCCTCTGCCTCTAGGTCAACACTTGCTCTGCGGGGTCCCCTGCCTCTCAAGAGCCACAATATGGCATCCTGTTTGTTAGGTCTTCCTAGACTGGCTGCAGGAAAAATTAATGTTCCAGTATCGGCCAGCAGGGGGCAGTGCAGAAACACAGAAACTAGGCTTTTTCTAGGGTCATCTTCCCTGACCATGCCCATGTTGGATCTATAAAGATGGCCTGAGCCATTCCTCAGGTCCCATGTTGACCTGGATTCTTCTCTTACCCTTTGTGTCTATTAAATTATAAAATCCCAATTCACTTTCTGGGTTGTTTGGAGAGACAGCAAGTTCTGCCAGTCAGTTCTGGGTATTTGAATTAAATGTGGGCCAGGGGCGCCTGGGTAGCTCAGTCGGTTGAGTGTCCGACTTCGGCTCAGGTCATGATCTCACAGTTTGTGGGTTCAAGCCCTGCGTCGGGCTCTGTGCTGACGGCTCAGAGCCTGGAGCCTGCTTCGAATTCTGTGTCTCCCTCTCTCTCTGCTCCTCCCTCACTCATGTTGTCTCTCTCTCTCCTTCAAAAATAAATAAAAACATGAAAAAAAATGTTTAAAAAAAAACGTGGGCCAAAAAGTGTGGACCTTTGGTACAGTGTTATCAGATCTGAGTCAGGAAGATTTTTTTTTTTCTTTTTTGCCTGTCACATGCCAAAGTAGGAACGCTAAATATTTTAACCTGGGAGATGAAGACAAATGGGTTACTTTTCCCCTCCAGCTTTATTGGGGTATAATTGACATATAAAATTGTAAGGTATTTAAAGTGTGTGCAGCGATGATTTGATACACGTATTCATTGTGAGAGGATCCTCTGCATCTAGTTAATTAGCACATCCATCACCTCACAGATTTATCCTTTTTGGTGAGAACATTCAAGCTCTACTCTCTTAGCAAATTTTCATAATACCGCACAGTGTTGTCAACTATAGTCATCATGTGTCACGTCACATCCTCAGACCTTATTCATCTTCTGGCTGAAAGTTTGTACCCTTTGACCAGCCTCTCCCCCTTTCCCCAACCTCCCCAGCCCAGAAACAAATGGGTTTCTAATCCTCTCTGATGCCTTGCGTTCTAGAAAGTACTTCTTTGTATTCTATTGGAGTGTTTGGATATGTCTTTTAAATATGCTTTTAGGGGCGCCTGGGTGGCGCAGTCGGTTAAGCGTCCGACTTCAGCCAGGTCACGATCTCGCGGTCCGTGAGTTCGAGCCCCGCGTCGGGCTCTGGGCTGATGGCTCAGAGCCTGGAGCCTGTTTCCAATTCTGTGTCTCCCTCTCTCTCTGCCTTTCCCCCCGTTCATGCTGTGTCTCTCTCTGTCCCAAAAATAAATAAACGTTGAAAAAAAAATTAAAAAAAAAAAAAAAAACAAATATGCTTTTAAATGTACCAGAGATTTCTTTCTCTGATGGATTTTCTTTCTCTGAAAAGAATGATCTAACGTTGGGAGAGCATCAAATCCTCCAGGTTTAACCATTTGTACCACAGTGCAGGTTTCGTAAGAAATCCTGTTACTGAAGCCACGGAATCTAAAATCATGTTATTTTGGCCCTGAAGTTATAACTTCAAGTTCTCTTGGCTGCTGAAAGTGTTGCCGAGATCATGGAAACACACCGTGTTCTTTGTTGCATTATCAGAACCATGACGAAATATTTCTGTCTCACCCTTCATTTCATTTTTTTTTTTTAATTTTTTTTTTCAACGTTTATTTATTTTTGGGACAGAGAGAGACAGAGCATGAACGGGGGAGGGGCAGAGACAGAGGGAGACACAGAATCAGAAACAGGCTCCAGGCTCTGAGCCATCAGCCCAGAGCCTGACGCGGGGCTCGAACTCACGGACCGCGAGATCGTGACCTGGCTGAAGTCGGACGCTTAACCGACTGCGCCACCCAGGCGCCCCAGTCACCCTTCATTTCAAAAACACGTGTGAGCACTTGCTTCTTGATACACGTGGGATACCCTGGTATCAGCCTGATATCAGGCTGGATAACCATGTAAACCAAATGTAATTTTCAATCTCTACATTTTAAAGAAATAATGCAGGTGGTACAGGATGCCTTCAAGGGGGTTTTGGGAGTTTCGGGCTTTAAAAAGCACTTTGCGGGGCGCCTGGGTGGCTCAGTCGGTTGAGCGTCCGACTTCGGCTCAGGTCACGATCTCGCGGTTAGTGGGTTCGAGCCCCGCGTCGGGCTCTGTGCTGACAGTTCAGAGCCTGGAGCCTGCTTCTGATTCTGTGTCTCCCTCTCTCTTTGCCCTTCCCCCACTCACACTCTGTCTCTCCTTCAAAAATAAATAAACATTAAAAAAAATTTTTTTAATAAAAATAAAAAAGCACTTTGTAAATCACCAGGAAGAATAATTCACCCATATCTTAGCCAACGGTATTTACCAGACTCTCAGATACCTCTGGAGTTGAGCATCCTGCCTCCACCGACAACTGCAAGTTAACCCCATCCTTAATCACCAAGGACTTCTCCATCATATGTGTTGGGCACTTTGTTCCAGTTGGTACAGGTGTTTCCCACAAGGGTATGGGTTAGCAATTCTGATACATGTATACTAGAATTGAACAATTAACTAAATGGATGGTGGATAGTAGGTGCCAGCTTCCCCAATGTTGGAGCGAGAACTCAGAGAAGCAAGGGAAGGAGGCTAGAATGACTCATGTGGTAATGGAGCAGAGTTGGAGACACCAGTATGAATTTCATGTTTAACTCAATAGAGACACAGAAGGTTACATGTAGGAACATTTATAGGTATGTGTATCTGCTTGGGTTAGCATACACACATGTATTTCCTTTCTTTGTCAGCTGAGAAGACCTGAAAGAAACAAAACTCCAGTAGTAACAGGCAAACCTAGTGCCCAGATCTTGGTTTCTAATACCATTTCCCAATAAAAGGAACCAGGGCTCCTTGGAGAAACGGCTAATTGTACGACTGGGGCAGAAATGTACAAGAAAGGGGGTGCCTGAGTGGCTCAGTCAGTGGAGCGTCCTACGTCAGCTCAGGTCATGATCTCACATTTCGTGAGTTCAAGCCCCACACCGGGCTGTCTGCTGTCAGCCTGTCAGCTCAGAGCCTGCTTTGGATCTTCTGTCTCCCTCTCTCTGCCTCTTCGACGCTTGTGTTCTCTCAAAAATAAATGAACATTTAAAAAGAAAGAAAGAAATATACAAGAAGGGCCTGGAGCATCTTGTGGTGCCAGAAAAGAAGGAAGTGCAAAAAAGCAAACAACAAGCAAACCCATATTCAAGGGGCTCCATCAAAGGGACACGGGAGCTCTGAGAGAGCTCCCGCTGGCCAAAACTGCAACAATTTGCGCAATGAAATAGAGGAGTACTGGATTATAATCCAAATAAAATAAAATATATATCCATGAGTCCATGCTGATATAAACAAATGATTGGGTAAATAATAGACAGGGGAGAAGAGATAAATCCCCTGGGTAGAAGAATTCCAAACGATTTATGTAGATACTCTGCCCTCAAGGGGGGTGGAACATACTGCCCATTCCTTCAGTGAGACCATGCAGAGTGACTTTCTTCCAAGGAGGACAGGGTGGGATGGGGGACAAAGCCTAACTTTACAGTGAAGAAGCCAGGTGATCGAGGTCAAGAGCGAAACAGTGATAAACCAGCCTGATATACATACTACTGAGACAATGTGAGGGAAATGGTACTTTACCACTGTGGTCTTCCTCCCCAAACTCATAACCCCATCTAATCATGAGAAAACCATCGGACAAATCCAGTAAAGGCACAGTCTACAAAATATCTGCCCAGTCCTCCTTAAAGCTGTCAAGGCCATCAAAAACAAGAGAAGTCTCAGAAACAGTCACAGCCAAGAGGAGCCTAGGGAGACATGATGACAAAATAATGCACAATCATGCATTGTAACAAAAGAACCATACTAATGTAAGATGTTAATAATAGAGGACACTGGGTATGGGGTCTCTGGGAACACTCTGTACTATCTTCCCAATTTTTCCGTAAATCTAAAACTGTTCTAAACAATAAGGTCTTTTTAAAAAAAATTTTTTTTTAATGTTTATTTATATTTGAGAGACAGAGTGTAAGTAGGGGCGGGGGAGGGGCAGAGCCAGAGGGAGAGAACACAGAAGTGGGCTCCAGGCTCTGAGCTGTCAGCACAGAGCCCGACCCGGGGCTCGAACCCACGAACTGTTGAGATCATGACCTGAGCCGAAGTCGGAAGCTTAACCAACTGAGCCACCCAGGCGCCCCTAAAAGATAAGGTGTTTTTTAAAAATGCAAGCAGCAGAAGAAGAGAAAATATTTGCAGAAAATAACAGATAAAAGATTATTACGCAGAATGTGTAAATAGCTTCCATTATCAATGACGAAAAGATAAGCCAATAGAAGAAAATGACAAAAGATATGAAAAGGTAATCCATAGAAGAAATGCAAGGGACTGATAAACATAAGGAAAAAAATGCTTAATCTCACTAACAATTACAGAGATGCACACCGTATTAAAGTATCGATAAGATTGTTTCCCCCATCAACTTAAGAGACATGACATTCAGTCTTAGCAAGGGAATAAGGAAACAATACAAATGTGTTCAAATAAAACTTATGTATTTAAATATAAATTGACATACGTGTATTTTTAAGAAAACTCAGAGATAAGGAAAGGCATGATCCCTTTGCCAGACTCTAACGGAAAATATGACTCAAAATGATGGGTGGCTAGCCAATGGCCGATAAGCCTGCGGGAAGGTGCTCATTCTCGTTCCGCATCAGGCAAACGCAAATTAAAACTACCATGAAACACTACTACACAGAAGAATGACTGACATTGTCAAATGTTGATGAGGATGTGGACCGATGAGACCTTCAAACCCACTTGGTGGGATTGGCTCCACCCACTTTGAAAAAAATGCTTGGGCAATATCTACTCAAGCTAAATAGGCACCTGCCGGTAAGACCCAGCAAATCCACGGGAGACAGAGCTTATGAACACCAAATGACACATACAAAAGTGTTCATAAAGTTTTGGTCACAGTAGCTTCACCCTGGAAACAACTCAAAGGTCTGTGCACGGTAGAATAGCTAAACAGCAGGAGAGACATACAATGGAATTGGGCACAGTAACCAACGAGAACCAGCTGTTGCCACACATGAATGAATCTCAGAGACAGGGCTGAGCCAAAGAAGTCAGATGCAAAAAAAAAAAAAAAAAAAAGAACTATTGTATGGTTCCATTTTTATGAAACTCAAGGATAGGCAAACATAATCCTAAGAAGATGGAAATTAGAATAGCAGTTTTCTTTGGGGGCGAAGCAGGTGGTATTGAGGTAGCCTGATGGAAGGATGGATTGTTCTATATCTGCAGCTGGGCGGTGGGTTATTCAGGTAGAAACATAGCTAAAAACTCATCAGTCTGGACACTTAAGGTGTGCGCACTTTATTATATATTAGCTATTTATCAGTAAACACGCACGTTAAAAGGAGGAAATATGTGAGTCTTTGAAAATGGGATAATTGCTAGCAAATGAGAGTCACTTGGCTGTACCCGCTGTATGGTGTGGAGGTCAGATTTCAAAAGGAATCCTTAAAACAGAGGAAAGAGGGGCGCCTGGGTGGCGCAGTCGGTTAAGCGTCCAACTTCAGCTCAGGCCATGATCTCATGGTTTGTGGGTTCAAGCCCCGCATTGGGCTCTCTACTGTCAGCACAGAGCCTGCTTTCGATCCTCTGTCTCCCTCTCTCTGCCCCTCCCCCACTTGCATTCTCTCTGTCTCTCTCAAAATAAGTAAATAAACGTCACAATTAAAAAACAACAACAACAGAGGAACGGTCAATAAAAGGTGGTCCATCCATACAAGGGAATATTTTTCAGCCAGAAGAGGGAACGAAATATGGATGAATCTTGAGAACTTGATGCTGAGCGAGCCAAACCAGACAGCAAAGGCCACACACCATCTGATTCCACTGGACTGTGTGAAATGTCCAGAACAGGCAAATCCGTAGAGACAGAAAGTAGATTTGTGGTTACCAGGGGTTCCAGGGAGGCAGGAATGGGAGTGACCGTTACAGACCTGGGGGTCCTTTTTGGAGTGATGAAAATGTTCTGGAATTAGATATTGGTTGTGGTTGGGCATCTTTGTCAATGTACTTAAACCGTACCCCGTAAAAGGGGTGTGTGAATTATAGCTCCAAGGGGGGGAAGAAAAGACAAACACACAAACACGAGGAAAGGATCTTCAGGAATCTCAGGACATGGCCATGAGCAGGGCACAGCTCTGTCACCCAAGCCAGCTTCGTGGGCATGTGGCCGGGCCTGCACTTGGTTCAACCCCCTGCTGTCGCCACTTTGAAATTCTTAATCTTCAACAAGGGCCTGAGCCTTCATTTTGCACCGGGCCGGGTGAATTAAGCGGCTTGTCCTGTGTGTTGGAAAGACTTCAACCTGAGTCTGATGGAGGCTGATGCCTGTCCCGGGAGGCAGAGGCACACGAGGACAGTGTGGGCCTGGGAACTCGGATCTCTGGACATTGGCCCCCGTGGCTGCCTCTCCATTCCTGGGGCAGCCAAAGACCCAGACCGAGGAGACGAGGAGCTGCTTTGGCCCCTGTGCGGCCCCAGGAGGTTCAGCTGCAATCTACTGGGGGTGGGGGAGGAGAAGGGGCCCCAGTGGTGGGGCGGGGGGGAGGTGGGGAGTCATCCCCAAACCTGGGGCTCCTATCATGGAGCATCCGGGCCTCTGTGACTAGTGTCTCCTTGATGCCGTTGATGCTGATTAGGGTAAGGCAGCAGGATACAGAAGAAGGGACGGCTCCGGAAGAACCCCAACTAGTTGCTGTTTCTCAAGGGCAAGCACAGGGTCTGGCATGTGGCTACTGCCTCGTGCACTTGGGAGCTTAAGGAGCAGACATGCAGAAGACTGCTTTTTTGTTTTAGGCTTTCATTAAATTGCACAATCCCTCTTATAACCACCCATTCTCTTCTGCAGGTTACTTGCTTCTACTGATCTGTGATTTATTTAGTTAGTTTTGAGAGAGAAAGAGAGAAAGAGAGAGCATGGGTGCATGAATAGGGGAGGGGCAGAGAGAGCGAGAAGGACAGAGGATCTGAAGCAGGCTCCAGGCTCTGCGCTGACAGCAGAGAGCCCGATGCGGGGCTCAAACTCACGAACCCCGTGAGATCGTGACCGGAGCCAAAGTCGGACGCTCAACTGACTGAGCCACCCAGGTGTCCCGATCAGTGATTATTTTAATTAATTAAAAGTTTAAAATGCAAAATGAGGGGCGCCTGGGTGGCTCAGTCGATTGGGTGTCCAACTCTTGGTTTTGGCTGCAGTCATGATCTCATGGTTCGTGGGTTCAAGTCCTGCGTCGGGCTCTGTGCTAACAGCTCAGAGCCTGGAGCCTGCTTTGGATTCTGTGTCTCCCTCTCTCTCTCTCTCTGCCCCTCCCCTGTTTGCACTCTCTCTCTCTCTCTCTCAAAAATAAAATAAAACATTAAAAAAAAATTAACTAGGCATGATTGGTGGTAAGCAGCTTTCAAAGGCCACACTTTAATCTCCACATGTTGTTGCTACCTTCTAATAAATTTTTATAATTTTCATCAACAACGTTGGAAGGTCATCTCTTGCCGCTGAGGTCTTCGACTAAAGGTCATGGTCCCCGCGTAGGGACATCCACCTGGCTCTACATCGTCACACTCCCCACCCACAGGAAGACCACGTAGGTCGGCGTTCCTGGTCCCAGCTGCCCTGCCAGAGGTTTGCAAAGCCTGGGGTCTGCAATCCTGCTTTCGGCTTACAGATCATATAAGCAATTCCTGTTCAGTCCCCTGCTTTCCTCTCTGTTTTTATTTATGGCATCCTCTCAGAGAAGAGCATGGGCAGGGATCTTCCCTCTCTCAGGCATTTCGGGCTCACACAAGACCTCGGCCAGGCCTCGCTGCGGGGTGGACGGGGCCACCTTGCTGAGAAGGGCTTGCTGCAGCTCTGAGGGGTCTCCCGCCTTCTTGGGGCATCTTCCTCAGACACCGAATGAACAGGTGGCCAGAGGTCCAGGAGGAAATGCGCCCGATGCCAGCTCTCCCTCTGCCCACCTGCAGAATGACCGATCAAGCCTGGAAATTCTGCAGACTCTAAGTTACCGGTCTCCAGAGACAGGCTGTCCGTTCTCGTCCTCGGTACAGACCTAAGAGAAAGGAGTGTCAGGTGCACCAAAAGACAAACAAGGATGTTCATGGTCTCCTCAGGCACCACCTCCAACAGGCAGTGAGTCACGAGGAATCGGCAGAACAGTCGATAAGATGGTCCAGAGGAAGCAGACCCACGGGCTCTCCTGAGCCATGAGAGCTCCATTGTTCTCCGTGAGGCCCGAACATGTCCATCCGGGACACAGAGAAGGCCAGCCGAAGGAAGCCCCGGCTCCGGGTTTTGTCATCTCTTCCTGCCGATGGAAGAATAAGGGCTGGCAGGGAAGGAAACTCAACAAAGAGCCGGGGAAAAATGAGAGGTTCCCTGGGGAGAAGTCCCAGCTGGCCCGGGAGCTCCTTGTAGTGGGGCGCGGGCACCTGTGTGAGAACAAGCCACTGCCCGGGAATGTGCCTGAAGCCCTAAGAGAGCCCCATGTCCTTCACCACCTAACCAGGGGCCAGCCCCCAAATTTGACTTTCGGGGTCTCCAAGGGGACCTAAAGTTGGGCTTTAAAAAACTCGACTGCTTCCATACACATTCAAAACAGAACCTCCATTAAAAAGCAAATGTTGGGGTGCTTGGGTGGCTCAGTTAGTTGTGTCTGACTTTAGCTCAGGTCACGATCTCACGGTTTGTGAGTTCGAGCCCCTCATCGGGCTCGCTGCTGTCAGCATGGAGCTCGCTTCAGATCCTCTGTCTCCCTCTCTCTCTCTGCCCCTACCTCACTTACTCTGTCTCAAAAATAAGTAAATAAACATTTAAAAATGTAACCAATTAAACAAAAAAAAAAGCAAATGTTAACTCTGGGGAATCGTGTGTGTTGACGTTATCGATCAAGAAAAAGCTTCTCAGGTGAATTAGCTACCATCCAGAGATGGGAGCAAAGCTGGGTTCACAGCTTGGGTCAAAGATGGGTAGACGAGGATCCCAAAGGGATTATGTCACAAAGCGACACGTGAGAGGTGCCCAGGGGCCTTGGCATCCGGCCTCCAGGCCAGCGTGTCACAGAGTACGGAGACCCCGCTCAGAGCTGAATGAGGGACCTCTGAGAGCCTTGTAGAGGCGGCCTCCAGCCCAGAGACCGTGCAGACCCCCAGATCCCTCTGCTCCTCTTGCCAGCCGTGTGCGCTCTTGAGCAACTCGCCCCTCCTCGTGGCGTCTCCACCTCCTCGTCTGTAAGGCGGGATAATGACCTACTTCGTGGGGTTGGCGTGAGGCCATCGAGCGCGTAGGGCAGCGCCTAGAATACAGGAAGTGCTCGGCCAGTGCGAGTAATCACCCTGCGGCCATGACTTCTGTGCTCTCATTCAACACGCATACCCATCACCTACCCTCCCCTCTCTCCTCTGCGTTTCCGGGGATGGTTTGGGGGAGGTGAAGCGGTAGCTGGTGGTAGTTTTCCATCATACCCCAAACCAGAAGTCTTGGCCCCCTGAAGTCTACTCTGAAACGCGTTATTAACCACTCACTTCCCACAGTACCATTGTCACCACCTGGTACAGGCCTACCCTCCTCTCATCTGGATGTCTGCCGTGGCTTCCTAATTGGCATTCCTGCTCCTGTTCACACAGGAACAAGGACAGTCTATTAGAAATAGCCATCTCTGCCTCTCTCTCTCTCTCTCCCTCTCTCCTTAAGATCTTTTTAAAGTTTCCCATTGTATTGAGAATAAAGCCCAAACTTCTCACACTGGCTTCAAAAGCTCTGTACCTCCCTCTATCTTCATCTTGGCCTCTATTCCCTGACTAATTCTGTGTCAGCCACTGGGGCCTTTTTGGCAGCTCCTGAAACATAAAAAGTTCTTTCCAGCCTCGGGACCTCGTCTGTTTTTACTCCGTTCCCTTCATCGTGTGAAAAGCTCCTTCTTAACCTTCAGGGCTCAGCTTAACTATCAGCCCCTCATCAGACCTTCTCAGACTATCCTGCCAACAGCAGCTTCCTTCTGCCATCTTGGTCTATCTCAGCTTCTCATTCCCTTCGAAGCACCTGTGTCAGCCAGCTGTTGCTGTGTAACAAGCCTCCTCTAAATTCCGCGGCTTAAAACCACACTCCTGCGGGGCTGGCTGGGGTTCAGCTGCTAGGCTGGGCTCAGCTGGACAGCTGTGCTCCTCACAGGAGGGCGGTGAGTCAGTTGGGGGCAGCTCTGCTCCACCTGTCTCTCATCCTCCTACTGGGACCAGACGGGGCATGTTTTCTCATGGCAGCGGTGGAGGAACAATAGAGCAAGCAGAAGTGTGTGAGGCTCAAATCTGACACTGTCACATCTACCCACATTCCATCAGCTGAAGAAAGTGTTGCGATTGATCCCAAAGTGAAGGAGTGGAGAAGTATCCTCCACCCGTGAAAAGGCCAAGCAGGCATGTAGGTGCAGGGAGGGAAGAAAAATCAGGGCCATCATTCAACTGCCACCATTTGCGATTCGTGGTCGGTATTCTTGTTCCTCCCTTCTCCACTGCAAGGTAAGCTCTGGGCAAGCAAGGAACTTGTCTGTCTTACGTATCTTTACCTAGTCTCTCCAGCACCTAGAGCAGTGTCTGCCCTGGGACAGATGTGCAACCAGTCCTTCATTACGCATCTGAATAAACCCCTGAACCAAAAGTCCGTGTTGGATTCCAAACAATTGTCTATAAAACCATCCTGCCAGATGGATTTTCAGAAATGGCCTCTGTGGGAGATTGACTTGGACGTGGATAGATTTTGCTTAACAATGGAGGCTTTTATTCATCCTATGCAGCCTCATACCTACTTGTTAGCAACTGTTTTGGACATGGCCTGAGAATTACCACAGCCAATAAGCCCATGAAAATGGCCCTGACCAGGACAAAGACCATGCAAGGCACTCTCTCTTCTAAACATGGCGGAACTGGTAAAATTCAAAGCAGGACCTGTCCCCAAATTCCCCTAGCCTCAAACTTGCTTATCCCTTGGAGAAGGGAGTGGGCCGAAGGTAGCCAGAGGGTAAGTTACAAAGGCTAACAGTCCTCCTCTTGTGCCTCCAAGGAGAATGGGGCAGACCAGAAGTTAAGCTGTCATGGAAAGCATCTGGGAGCATGGGAACCATCAGTCTTCGCAGTGAGGAGGCCCAGCTCAGCCAGTGGCCTCACTGAGTAACTTGGGATTTAGAGTCTAGCCCATTGTACCGTGAAACCACTAAACACGGCGTAACTCTGAACAAGGCTGCTGAGCAAATCAAGGGAGATGTGCAGGGCAAAACCCACACGTCTACTGGGCTTCTGTC
Source organism: Leopardus geoffroyi (assembly GCF_018350155.1). Classification (NCBI taxonomy): domain Eukaryota; kingdom Metazoa; phylum Chordata; class Mammalia; order Carnivora; family Felidae; genus Leopardus; species Leopardus geoffroyi. Next base: position 31,259,901 of record NC_059336.1, read on the forward strand.
ATCCAGGTTAACAAGCAGTGATCCCCAAGCTTTTCATGGCGAACACCACCCAGTAAGCGTTCTTCATATGTGCTCATTCTTGTTTATAAAGTATTTCCATGTGCTTTTAAGAATCGCTAATTTTAGCGATCATCTGGATGTCTTGTGTTCACGTTCTTCATATGGTCTTTGGTCTATGTTTTTTGCAGTAATCTTGAAGCCTCTTAGGATTTTTATGAGAGTTTTAGCTTAAGTAAAACTAAGTAAAAAGTAAAACTTAAGTAAAAAGTTGTAGTTTTTGCTGCTTAAACGGTCCCCACAAAGGCACTTTTCTAAATGTTTTAAAGGCATTTAATCCCCCAGAAGCCCCATTAAATGGATGAAAAAATGGAGGTAGACAGAGAGCAGTCATAGTATGAGTCAAGGACTCATAATAATGGAACAAGGGTTTGAACTTGAGCAGCCTGGCATGAAAACACACCAGGGATGTGTCAAATCTTTATGTCTCAAACACTGAGTCCAGGCAGGGCATCACCAACAGCTCTCCAAGGTGTGGGGCCCTCCTGTGCCCACAGGGTACCCCTACCCCTTTTATTTTATGCAACGTGCTACAGGACTGACGCACCAAGTAAGGGCGCCAAGGTCAAAATGTCGCTACTTTTAAGATTTAAAAAATTCAATGATTACAGTTACAACAGAGGTTGTAGTCTTTTCTCTCCTGGCCCCACTTTGGAGACCACCACTCAGAAGTGGGAGAGTGAAAGTAGCACAGAGTCTGGACCACCAGGGGGCGCTCCAAAACCACTGACCTGGATGGGTGCAGAGGAACCTTCCAGTAGCGCAGGCAACCTGAAGACCTAGACGGATGGAGGCTTTCTGCAGAGTGCACTTTTCACATGCTCATCAACCATCAGGCTCACCCAGTGTGACAGATGGGCCTGCCTTTCTTAGCCCCAGAGACTTCTTAGGGCTGGACACAGGACAGGGAGGCAGAGTGCGACACATAGCTAATACCAGATGGGGCAATGGCCATGAAATCCTCATGGAGTCACCGAGCCAGAAGGTACCACCTGGAGAGACCGCCCTCATCCTCTGCCTCCACATCTACCACCTTCTGAGACAGGTTTTTAAAGGCCTTCTTCCTGATTTCAGGGGGAAGCTCCATCAGGATGTTCTGCTTAAACAGAAATGGATCTTGAAAGGTGCTTCTCGAGACTCTAGCTCACACACACGCGCGTCATCCAAACGTTCCAAGGTTAACATGAATACACTTGGCTTTTGGACTGTGTTTGATCAACCTGACCATGGCTCTCCAACATGGCTCCTTCAGACTGGGCAGGTGTGGGATGTGGAAGCGGTGAGACAGACAGAGCACAAAGGAAAGGAAAGAGTTCATTCCCAAAGGCCCAAGAGCTAAGAGTGTTGCCCACCCTAGGGACCCTGAAGTCTGAATTCCATTCCACCAAGCAGAGGACAGTGCCTAACCCTAAAGAGCACCTCAAGTGAATTTGCAACGTTAGAAACCAGGGGCTAGGGTACCTAGGTGGCTCAGTCGGTTGAGCACCCAACGCTTGATTTTGGTTCAGGTCATGACCCCAGGATTGTGGAATCGAGTTCCACATCCAGGGCTTAAGATTCTCTCTGTCTAGGGGCACCTGGGTGGCTCAGTCGGTTAAGCATCCGACTTCACATGATCTCACGGCTCGCGAATTCAAGCCCCGCATTGGGCTCGGTGCCGCCAGCTCAGAGCCTGGAGCCTGCTTCGGATTCTGTGACTCCCTCTCTCTCTCTCTGCCCCTCCCCTGCCCATGCTCTGTCTCTCTGTCTCTTGAAAAATAAATAAACATTAAAAAAAAATTGTTTAAAAAAAAGATTCTCTCTCTCTCTCTCCCTCTGCCCAACTCCCACTCATGTGCACTCTCGCTCTCTCTCGCTCTCTCCCAAAATAAATAAACATTTTATTTAAAAAAGGAAGAAGAAGAAGCCGTCAGTGGTTATGCGCTCATACAAACCATTCATTCACTCAGTGCAAGCAAGAAAGAACATAAGAAATATAGCAGGGAACAAAACAGATGGATGAGACCTCTGTTTCTGAGAGTTTCCTTTGTAGAGGGGGAAAGAGATAAATAAACAATTCTGACAGAGCTAAGTCAGTGAAACAAGGCAATGTGATAACAAGGCAATGGGGAAAGTTTGTATCTCGACTGGGATATTGCTACACAGATATATATATATATGTATATATACACACACACACACACACACACACATATATACATATATGTATATGTATATATGTGTGTGTATATATATAAACTTTATATATGTATATATGCATGTATATGTGTACATATATAAACTTTATATGCATAACATATAAACTTTATATATACTACATATGTATACATAAAAGAGTCAGAACTCTCCAAACTTAAGACAGGCTCATGTCATTGTATGTAGTTTTTATCTCAAAAACTTCTTCTCACGTATTTTTTTTAATGTTTATTTATTTATTTTTGAGACAGAGAGCGAGCAAGCATGAGTGTGGGCCAGGGAAGGACAGAGAGAGAGGGAGAGAGAATCCCAAGCCGGGCTTAAACTCATGAACTGTGAGATCACGACCTGAGCCAAAATGAAGAGTCGGATGCTTAACTGACTGAGCCACCCAGGCACCCCTCAATTAAAAACTTTCAGTAAATAATGAAAAGAGTGATGGAAAGGAAGACATTAGCTAGAATGACCAAGATGGCCTCTTTGCAGAGTGGACATTTGAGCGGAGACTTGAACAATGAGAATGAGCTAGAATAAGTTTGCCATGCCAAGATCTGGTGTCTTCTCCTGCCAAGACGCTGTCAGAGAGGAACCTGTGCATTCAAAGGGCCCATAGAGAGTGTGTTGAAGGTGTGGGAGGCAGATGTGAGCAAAGGGAGCAAAATGGCAGGTATGTGAGATGAGGTTGAGGAGAGCTGGTGATGGGGACCTTGAAGATTGTGTAGGAATTCATTCCAAGTATAGTTGGAAGCCACTAGGAGGACCAAACAGGAGAAAGATAGAGCTTCCAGTCTGATCGGCCCTAGGCAAAGTGTGAGGAAGGAGGAGGAGGAAGCAGCCAAGTTTCGAGCAGCTACCTGAGCATTGGTGGTAGACATAACCTGGGCAGCAGGTGGGCAACTGGAGTTCAAGCTGTCCAAGGAGGGCATTGTGGCCACAAGTAGAAGACATAGCAGGGAATGGGCAGGACTTAGAAGAGTCAGGAAGATCCAGGGTCACTTGGAGAGCCCCAAGGTCTCGGGTGATCAACAAATGGGCGCCACTGTATGCTCCCAAAATGAGGCCCAGGAACACAGCCAAAAGGGGAGTCAGAAGAAAAGGGACAAGGCCAAATGCCATCAGCAGGAAGGGCACTCCCCAACCACTGACCTGAGCTCCATAAACGCCCGCTTATACGAGCGCACAGGTCATTGTGGTCACAGTCTAAGAAAGCCCGGTGTTCCAGGGAACAGGTGCATGGTTGGGCCGCATGGTACATAATTAACCCCTGAGTCTGTAAGGCAAAGGATTTCTGTGATGTGAGCAGGTGGCTGGAAACTCAGCAGCATGTCCCCAAAAGACCCTCATACACTGTTTCTGTCTGGTAGATACCTTTGGCTTGACAGCTGTGTGCTCTGAGGAGAATGAAGGCAACCAGCTCAAAGCTGCCCTCCCCCCACCCCGGACACCCAATGGCCTGGACTCCTTAGGGGAGAAAAAGCCAAGTTGGATATCTGAGATGGGGCTGTCTGCCATCACCCAAGAATGGAGAATGTCACTGAGGCTTACGCAATGGAAGGCTTGGCCTTCTGAATCACCAACAGCCTCCTCCCCTGGGACGGGCTGTTTGTTTAGAGATGGAAACGTCCTCTTTCTGGTCTCCCTGTGTCTGGGATCTCAGTGGCTTCCAGTGCTCGAGGAATGACACGGGGAAAGAACCGAAGCTTCCCTAATTCACTTTGGGAAGTGCTTTGGGAATTACCCATAAATACGTGGCAGCCTTGAGATGGCTTAGAAGGAGAGAACGATGGGGCGCCTGGGTGGCGCAGTCGGTTAAGCGTCCGACTTCAGCCAGGTCACGATCTCGCGGTCCGTGAGTTCGAGCCCCGCGTCGGGCTCTGGGCTGATGGCTCAGAGCCTGGAGCCTGTTTCCGATTCTGTGTCTCCCTCTCTCTCTGCCCCTCCCCCGTTCATGCTCTGTCTCTCTCTGTCCCAAAAATAAATAAACGTTGAAAAAAAAAAAAAATTTAGAAGGAGAGAACGATCGAGAGAAGCAGGTGTTAGGGGTTGAGGGCTGGGGGCCTGGGTTCAGACCTGCCTTGGCCTTCTTTTGTTTTTCATGACCGGGCTTTGTTCCAGGCTTCCGTTGGCATGCATTTTCTTGTCTCCTACACAGGTCATCCAACTGACTGCAGGCACTTCTTTTTGCCTAACTTCACGCTTCCCAAGCTAGTTCAGGTTTTCCATAGTATAGATAGGCTGGAAAATGGCTCCCAAAGATACCAGGAACCTGTGGATATTACCGTATACAGAAAAGTGTTCTTTGCAAATGTGATTAAGTTACGGCTCTGGAGAAAGGGCAATGATCGTGGATTATTTAGGTAGACCATAAATAAATTTCTGGAGTGTCACCTGGGGTGGAACAGAGAAGCCTTTCTTTTTAGAGGATCCAGAAAATCGCAAGCTGAAGAAATGTGGAAACAAGTCTACAAAAGTGTGGAATAGTTTAAGTATTTGCATCTAATTCAAAAATTTGCAACAGCTGCTGCTCTTAACACATACAGGTACAACAAGTTCACGTAGCAGACATTGTCCCTATCCACTTGACATCTCTGGGCACCTACACCTGACCTCTAATGGCCAGCACTTGTGTTTCTTGGCCTGTGCATTTTCTTTGGCCCCCAGAGCCCGATCTGCCCATATACTCAGAAAGCCAGATACGCCAGGGAATTGACCCCCAAGAGCAGTCCTCTCCCTACCAATGCCTGAGGGAAGCTGATATGTAAGTACCCCGGTTCCCTCACCCCTCGCTGGGAGAACACTGAGGTATGCTGTACCCTGACTTCCCGAGGTCTCAGATGGGATGCAACTCCAGTTGCTCATAGTTGTAACTTAACTGACACGTGTTTATACATGAAATATTGGTGTGTGTGCGTGTGACATATAAGTAGTGCCCTCCTGTCCATGTCTCTTACCAACCAGCTCTTTTCACCAACATTCCATCTTCGCATCTGCTTCCAGTTGGTGACATTGGTTTTGTACCCCGTCTCCAGGCTTCAACACACTTTCTCTGCAAATTCCTGATAAGGGAAGTAGTGCACGCTGTGAAACAAATCTTTATCGCCAGGACTTTAAGCTCCTTCACGTAGCTCACTGAAATCACATTATTATCTTTCGATTTGTCTCCCAAGAGAGATGGTATTAAAGATCTTGATCTTTCGGAGGATGCATTTTTGGAGCATTTGCCTCTGGGGGGATAAGGCAGTTGAAGTCGCCACCACTCAGGAGAACGTGTTCCAGTATCCCGTCTGGATTCTTGTGGCAGGCTTACCTTGACGTGGTGGCCCTGGGATTTTGGTTTTCCCCCCTCAACATGTTACATGTCATACTGGCCTGAAAAGCAACTTGATGACTATAAGGGTAGCTTAAATTTAGTTTTATAAAGCCTAAAATCTGTATGATTTTTATCCTAATTCAGGGTACATTTCAATGACTACCCTGAGAAAAACATGGCGCACGACCCTTAGATGAATTTGGGGGCCCCAGCTCAGAAGTGGGATGAACTTCTAAAAAGTATTAATTCCTTCACCGTATTTTTTAACTAGATCCTTAGGTGATGGCACACACATGGAACCCAGGGTAAGGAGTGTTGTGAGGGTTTGTGATGTTCCATGTCAGGAAAATCAGAGTTTGGTACCCCACTTGGGTATCAATACCGCTTTCTCATTTTTCTCAGTGTTTAGGGTTTATGGTCAAGGTTATTCGAGTTTAGAGCTCTGGGTATCAGAAGCAAAGTCACATTTAGGTCCAGATAAGCCTCGGGGTAATCTCTGTCACAGTTCTCCTGGCATTTGGATTATTAGGGTGAAGGCATAGCATCGTTAAAGGGAAGGGTACAGGGTTAGGGTTGTGGTCAGGATATATGTGGATCTGCTCTAGTCTGCTTTCCAGAGTTTACACTTCAGGGTCATTGGTTTATGGTAACCAGGCATTAGGGTTGCCCCTCAGGGCATTCAGAGTCAACCATACATGAATCCATTGTCATTTGCAACTCAGGGAATTCAGGATGAATGGTCTCCCTGGGTCAGGGTTAAAGTCAAAGCATATGTTCTGCTCTTTGGAGCATTGATGTTGAGTCATTGGAGTGTGGAGTAATCAGGGTCAGGACAGGCCATCAACAAGGTGTCTGCTCCATTGCCTCTTAGGGTTTTACGTTGTTTCGTCAAGTTCACTGAAGTTGTTAGCACTAACGTCACTGAGAGTGGGGAAGTCAGGCTCGTTAGATCTAATCTCCATTTAAACTATTTAAGGTCAGTTTGGGTTTAGGATAACTTGGGGGCAGTTAGAATTGTTTACCGAGTCTGGGATTTTAGGTGTGTTTAGGATCTCCTGGGCCTTTTAGGATCTTTTGTACTGTTGGGGTTTAGAATCATTTAAAGTAAATTTGCATTTTAAAGGCATTTAGGGAGGGCAGGATTTAAGATCTTTTAGAGTCTATTTAGACTCTAAAAGAGTCTATTTATCCCTCTATTTTAGAGTGATCCTTAGGGTCATTCAGAGTTGTTAGTTTAGGGTCATGTGGATAATTTGGGGCTTATGCTTTTAAGCATCAGCTGAGAAATGTTAGGGTGGTTAAGGTTATTTGAGACTCAGGATTGAATTTTGTTGAGGATCTTTTGTTGGGATCACCTTACCCATTGGGCCATTGAAATAATCATTTTTTTAGAGAGTGAGTAGGGGAGAGGGGAGGGGGTGGGAGAGAGAGAGAGAGAGAGAGAGAGAGAGAGAATCTTAAGCAGGCTCCACCCTCAGCTCGATTCAGGGCTTGATCCCCGCAACCTGGGATCATGACCTGAACAGAAATCAAGAGTCAGAAACTCAACCGACTGAGCCACCCTGGCACCCCGTGAAATGATTGGGTTTTTAAGAGCCCTTAGAATTAGGGTCATTTTTTTTTTTTTCATTTAGGGTATTTTATGCATTTAGAGTTAGAATCATCTAGGGTTCAAAAATATTGAAGCTCTCTTAGAGACTGCGAAGGTTTGGGTTCTTCTTGGATTGCTTAGAGCTTTTTAAGGATAGTGTGTATCATTTGGCATCATTTAAAGTCATTGGAGATCACGTACGGCTAAAATAATTTTCAGTAATTTATGCCTCTTCAGGATCTTTAAGTGTTTGAAGTCTTAGGCCATTTCGGGTAGTTTAGGCTACCAAAAGGTATGAGAACATTTGGAGTGATTTATGGCCCATTAGATAGTTTGGGATGTATAAGGTCATTTTAGCGGGGAATACAGGGGTTATGATTGTTAAGATACTTGGGTCAAGACCTTAAGGTTGTTATTAGCATTGGCATTCTTGCTGTTTTAAGGTCTTTTTGTTTAGGGTACATCTGGTTATTCACCCTTGCTTTCCACAGACATTATCGAGGTGCCCGCCAAAGGTCAGGTACTACTCTAAGTGTTCGGGTTACCCTCACAGAGTTTGGATTCTAGCGGAGGAGATAAATAAATCAACAAATCTATTCAGTGACAAGTGCTTTCAGGAAAATAAAAGCAGAGAGGGACTGGCAGGAGGGCGGCCGATGGAGGTAGGGCACTCAGGGAAAGCCTCACTAGGACGCAAGTGTTGTGTTCAGACCTGACTCAAAAAGAAGCCAAGCATGGGATGAGCTGGGAGAAGAATGTTCCAGAAAAAGAGTGGTGAGTGCAAAAGCCCAGAAACAAGAGAGGTCTGAGGACAGCAAGGCCAGAGAGCATGAAGCACGTTGACTATGGAGAAGGTGGAAACCAGGGGATCCCAAGATTAGGTGGGACGAGACCATTTAGGTCTAGGTAGGCTAGATAAGATTTTGGCATTCTTTTAAAGGTCATTTAGGGTCGCTGAATATCATGTGGGTTCTTGAGGTTTAGAGTTGGTTCCTTCAAAGTTTAGGGCCCTCTGGGGGCTTTAGGAGCCATTAAGGATCATTTAGGAACTTCTATGGTCACTTACGATCTTTCTTCGTTGTATAGAATTTTTGAAATTCATTTGGATCACTTAGAGTTAATTAAGAGCATTTCAGAATCTTAGAGTTATTTAGAATAATTTTAATTGCTTGTCACATTTAAATATTTCACATGGAGTCATGTTTAATTGCTTAGGATTGTTTGGGTTTGTTTGGAATCTCTTAGGATTGTGTGGGAAGTGGTTCTCAAATTCAGTGCACGCAGGGATGGGAGGGGGTGGTGGGGAGGAGGAGGGACAATGTTAGAAGTCCTGCTGCCAGAGCTACACTTTAGAAGAATTAAATCAGAATCCCTTGGCATGAAATGCGGGCATCGGTGTTTTTAAAACTCCCCAGGCGATTGCAGCTTTCAGCCAAGGTGAGAGCCATCGCTTTATACTGGTTTAGAAAAGAGCTACTTACAATGGACCAGCAGCCTCAGAACCATGGGAGGATTTTTCAGAGATGCAAACTTTTGGCCCCCCATCATCTGCTGAATTGGGAACTCTGGGGGTGGAGCCCAGCAATCAGGTTTAACGCGTTCCCCAGGTGATTCTGATTCTAAAGTTCAAAACCACTGGCTTGGGGTTTACAAGAATCTTCAGGATCCTTGAAGTTTTCTAGGGTGGGGGATTCTAAGGGCATTTAGGATCTCTTCCTGTCAGCTGGGTTCGTTTGGGGTTGTTTATTATTGGTTGGCTTAGTGGGCATATCGTTGTAGGGTGCTGGTAGACACCTGAGGCAATTATTTTTCAATTAGGTTTATTTGGTGCCTACCTGAGTCCAGAAATAGTCTTCCCTGCCACCATCCCTGGACAGCTTCTTCCCTAAAGCTCTTGGAGAAGGTGAGCCTCTGATCTGTGGGGATGCAGGTCAGATCAGTTCCTGAGCTCCTTGGATCAGACCTCCAGGTGCATGAGGTGAGAGAGAGGAATAGGATGTATCCCATGTGCCAGGGTGGGGCGAAGCACACATTATCCAGAATCCACGATATGGGCCTTAGTTAGCCAATCAGGTATCCAATCCTTAAGAGAACTTCAGAATGTCAGAAACTGAAAGTGGAACAGTCTGACAGCATATTCTGAGTGATGTCAGGTTTCCAGAATTTGTAATAGGGTTTTTTTTTTTTTTTTCCTCCTTTTGAAAGCTGTTGCTTTTCTAATCCCTAAAAGAAGCATTGAGAGGACAATCAGAAAGTGGGTTCGGTGTCCAGGGTAACTGAGCCTAAACACAAGGAAGTCCCCAGCTCAGCCCATGGAGACTGCATCGTTCAGACTCGTACACACTCAAGACGTCAGGAAACCAACCATAGAAGGGTTTTCTCCAGGTCCCTAGAACTATGGATGTGATCCTTCCATTCTGGCGTGTGTGTTTGTGTGTGTTATGTCAGTGTACACGCATGCAATGTATTTTCCATGCACACACACATAGGTTGGGCACACAGGGACTGCATTTCAACGGCATGAAATTGAATTGCCTCCTGGTAGGCTTTGAAGTCTTGCACTTGGAGAAAACTGACCCCAGCAGGGAGATGAGGGCTTTAATGTTCTCTACTGTGGGTTTTGTGGGGGGTTTTTGTACCCATATGTGCTTTTGGAGACTTCATGTTTCTGGCATACTAGCAGGAAATTTTAATCAAGAAGCCAGTGTAATAGACACGTAAAGAAAGCATAATCCTATGGCTCCAAGGTAGCTTTTCTCATAGGCTTTTATATATAGGCCTGCCATCATATTGAACATGCTGTTTTACTCACCTTATGTAATAACATATTCCATGTTTCTACAAAAACTTCATAATTATACCTTTAATGGCTGAATAATATTCATGTTTATGGTTTCGATTTTATCTGCAGCATTATCACAGAAGGAAGGAAGAAAGAAATAGTCCTACTTGGCTTTTTTTTTTTTTTTTTTAATTTTTTTTTTTCAACGTTTTATTTTTGGGACAGAGAGAGACAGAGCATGAACGGGGGAGGGGCAGAGAGAGAGGGAGACACAGAATCGGAAACAGGCTCCAGGCTCTGAGCCATCAGCCCAGAGCCTGACGCGGGGCTCGAACTCACGGACCGCGAGATCGTGACCTGGCTGAAGTCGGAGGCTTAACCGACTGCGCCACCCAGGCGCCCCTTTTTTTTTTTTTTTTTTTTTTTTAATTGAAATATACCTACTTGGCTTTTCCATGGGATTATTTAAATCAATTTTGGGAGAGCTGCTATCTTTCCAATCCAAAAATGAGGGATAACTTTCCATTTTTAAACTTTATTTTTTCGTATTTTATTGCTGATACACAGAAACACAATACATTTGTATGTATTCACATCACTTTAGCAACATTGCAAAATTCACTATTTCTAAATAATTTCTAGATTATTATGACTATTTTATTTATTTTTTATTTTTGTTTATTTATTTTCTAGTGGATTTGAATTTCAACTGACTTGTGAAGAATGTTTCATATCTTTGTTATTTTTAAAAGTTTTTTTTTCTTTTTTCTTTTTTTTTTTTTTTTACTGTTTAAATTTTATTTAAATCCAAGTTTGTTAACATATAGTGTAATAATGATGTCAGGAGTAGAATCTAGTGATTTATCACTTACATATAACACCCAGTGCTCATCCCAAAAAGTGCCTTTGTTTATTTATTTATTTTGAGAGAGAGAGAACACACAAGCAGGGGAGGGGCAGAAAGAGAGGGAGAGAGAATCCCAAGCAGGCTCCGAGCTGTCAGCGAAAGCTCGATGTAGGGCTCAATCTCATGAACGCTGAGATTATGACCTGAGCCAAAATCAAGAGTCAGAAGATTAACCGGCTGAGCCACCCAGGTGCCCCTAAGATTATTATGACCATTTACATTCAGCTTTCCCTTGTTGGTTTCTCTTAATGGATCGTGGACATTTTAACTTTCTATTTCTTCTTTTTGCTTAGTTAACTCAAGAGCTTTTGGGCAAACTACTCAAATGTATTTTTGTGACTTGTGTTAAAGGCAAAATTTGGCTAAGGAATTTTAACAATTTAAGTTGAACAATAGGTTACATTTCTGTAAATATGTGCCTTACCTTTATTTTTTTCTTCATTTCTCATTTTTTATTTATTTTTCATTTTTCAATATTTTTATTTATTTTTAATTTACATCCAAGTTAGCATACAGTGCAATAATGATTTCAGGAGTAGAACCCAATGGTTCATCACTTACATAGAACACCCAGTGCTCATCCCAACAAGTGTCCTCCTTAATGTCCTTTGCCCACTTAGCCCATCCACCCTCCCACAACCCCTCCGGCAACCCTCTGTTCTCTGTATTTAAGAGTCCCTTGTGTTTTGTCCCCTTCCCTGTTTTTATATTATTTTTGCTTCCCTTCCCTATGTTCATCTGTTTTGTACCTTAAATTGCACATATGAGTGAAGTCATATGGTATTTGTCTTTCTCTGACTGACTCATTTCGCTTAGCATAATACAATCTCGTTCCATCCACATTGTTGCAAATGACACGATTTCATTCTTTTTTGATTGCAGAGCAATACTCCATTGTGTATATATACCACATCTTCTTTATCCATTCATATGTCAATGGACATTTGGACTCTTCCCATACTTTAATATGTGCCTTACCTCTAGAATCTTCCCTTAGGATCATTTTGGGTTCAAGGTTTTCCATAGCCCCAGACATTAAATATTTGCTATGTGTGGGAGTTCTTGTCAGCAGTTTGTTCTTGAAATTATACCCCAGACATCTCTGAGACATAATTACTTTCCATTAGCAAGACATATCCATGCTGTCCTGTGCCTTCTCCCCTGGTCTCTGGCACCAGCTACCCTCCTGGGAGCCCAAATTTCTCAGTGGGGGATACCGTAAGAGACCCAAAATCTGGGTGTTGCCCACCCCTTAGATGGTTCTGCAGCCATGGACAGAGTGACATTCAAAACACGAGTTAAGGGGCACCTGGGTGGCTCAGTCGGTTAAGCGTCCAACTTTGGCTCAGGTCACGATCTCATGCAGGGTTCATGGGTTCAAGTCCGCATCGGGCTCTGTGCTGACAGCTTGGAGCCTGGAGACTGCTTCAGATTCTGTGTCTCCATCTCTCTCTGTCCCTTCCCCGCTCACGCTCTGTATCTCTTTCTCTCTCTCAAAAATAAAATAAACATTAAAAAAAAGAAACAAAAAATTAAGCACTAGTTAACGCTAATGTGTCTATAAAAAGTCCTTGGGAAAAAAACGGATCTCGCTGTAATGCAAGAACGTTTAAATCAGTGTTATCAAAATATTGATATATAAAATATCCATATTATATTTTGCCTTTCACCAAAATTTGTGTTTAGATTGCAGTTCTATCATAAATTTTTTAGGTGGGAGGAGGGGCAGAGGGAGAGAGAGAGAGAGAGAAAGAGAGAGAATCTTAAACAGTGTGGGGCTCAATCCCATGACTCTGCGATCATGACCTGAGCCGAAATCAAGAGTCAGATGCTCAACCAAGTGAGCCACCCAGGTGCCGCTCTAGCATAAAATTTAAACTTAACTCTCAAGTTCCAACTTATGGCTCCGTCTTGAGGACCTCGCGCATGAAAATTATGGTACGCTGTTTTCTAGCCAATGCGTGGAGTCAGCCTAAGTCTCGTCCACACTGAGACATGTTGGAGAAATAGGGGCTGCTTTTGATCATCACAATAGACCAACAGGCAGAAACTGAAACTATCCTAAGGAAAACAGAACACACAGTCCCTACCAATGCACCCCTGGCTTTAAAGCTTCTGAAGTTAACTTCTATACTTCTATGACTTACATGCTTAACTCATAAGTAATCATTTTTATCTTCTGTAGGTTTAAAATGGAAAAAGGCAATGTCGGTTTTACCCAAGTTCAATTTTCAGTAGATTTGCCTGCATCTAAGCATCTTAGCAAAACCTATTTGAATGGATTCGAAACTTCACAGCTCAGTCTCCTGCTCCAACTTCGTTCAGTACTCGCTTCGTTACCTAAAATAGACAAAACCAAATTATTTCATAAAATCTGTTTCTGTAAAGAAAGCCAAAAAGCGCTGGCTCCTTGGGGGAGAAGGTTACTAGTATTTGCAGGGTAGTTTTCAGTACTCCAACGTTTGTAAGGCTTCCTGCCTGATTTGTGGTGTTGGTGGGACCCCAGATTATCTTTTGTCTTTGTCACCTACATGCACAATCTGAACAGTACAAAAAACCTCACTGCCTTGGAAGGGTTAACTGCTCATCTGTTTCACCCAGCTTAGTTAATTTCAGCAGCTAAAAAGCTACTGCTTGGAGTGATAACTCTAAATATAAAAACTCAAAACAGCACTTAAGGGGAACACTGATTCGTCCAAATTTTTCTCTCTCTTTTAAAAAGAAACCTATAAGTATCATTTGGGGTCATTGTTAAAAATCTTATCTTGGTTGTTAGCCTTTTTTAGAGGCCAAATTATGATGGTCCCTAAATTCCTCCTGGGAAGACAACTGTCGATCACATATTCAAATGTTGTGAACCAATCACAAAACCCTCCTGTGTTCTAGTTCTCCAGAAAAAGAGGATGTGGGTACATAGAGAGGGATTTATTTTAAGGAACTGGCTCATGCAGTTGTGGGGGCGGCTAGTCCAAAATCTGCAGGGTGGGCCGGCAGTCTGGAGACCCGGGGAAGAGCTCGGGCTGCAGCTCAAGTCCAAAGGCAGTCTGGAGGCAGAATTCTCTCTCCCTCAGGGGAAGCACGATCTTTCTTTTAAAGCTTTCAAGCTATTGGATGAGGTCCACCCACATTATGGAAGGTGATCGGCTTTACTCAAGGTCAACTGATAGACAAGTTAATTTCATCTAAAAAACACTTTCACAGCAACATCTAGACTGGTGTTTGACCAAATATCTGGGCACCATGGCTTAGCCGAGTTCACCTAGAATTAACCGTCACACTTGCCCTGCTCCTTGGGGTGGAACTTGGGCCCTCGTCTGAGGTCTTACATTTGGCAACCTCTGGGGAGCTGCCTCTGACGGAGGCAAGTCCAGGTCCCCACACCCCCACAGGGTGGCTTGGCCATTTTACGGCTGGGGAAACCAAGTCCTAGCAAAAGGTTCCACGAATTGGTCCCAGGATCGTAAGAGGCCTGGGGGTAGAGTCAGGACAAAATCTTGCCTCATGGGATGGTGGCTCCCAGCTCTTTCCACCGCAATCGTTGGCTACAGCAGGGCCTGAGCTCGCCGGGGACATTCTCATTTCATTTCTGACTTGGAATATTACAGCCAAGCCTGAGCCCATTCAAACCAGAAACTCTGGGGGAAGAAAATCAACTGACTTCCTGGATGTGCCTTCGCGTTCCCATCCTCCGCCGTCCCACGGGGCAGAGCGCCGCGCCCGGCGGCCACACACAGAGCCATCCACAGAGGGACTTCTCTTTGAAAAGTGCTTTATTTCAACAAGATCTACGTTGGTGCATGGAAACATATCAAAATGTTACAGAAACGCGTCGCCCCTACTGAGGCCTTGTCAAATTACAACATGATCCCTAGATGCATCCGTTTGTAAGTTCAGAACCCAACAGTGAACCTGGTCATGTACCATTGCAGAGGGCAAATTATGATTAAGAAAAGGATACGTCACAAAGCTAAAACAAGTGGGGAAACCCTCAAGGACACTAACAGTAGTAACACACCAGAAACCATCGGCCGGGGAAGCAGGTCTGCGATCGGCTGGGAAGACTCCAGGGGTAAACTGAGGCTCTCCCTTCACCGCCTGTCCACATCTTGTGCTTGGGTAAAATGCAGGGGGCACTGTAACCTCCCGCGATGGGGTCACCGCTTTCAGTCCCGTCTGAAAGGCGGGTTGCTACATTCATTTTTCTCTCTCCCCCTATCAGAGACCACTGCTCATCTCCTGACTCAGGCAGAAATTTGTGTACAACTTAAGCAGCAACTCAAAAACGTGGGTTGCAGCATGGGGGACGCGGGAGACTTGCTCTGCTTGCTGTCTCAGCCCCCACATCACGGTTTGGCCACGAGGCCCTGAAATTCCCTTGTTCGTGCAGAAATTTCTCTCTTGGCGATGTATCCAGGGCACCATATTTCTCCATGTTAATAAGGACCTTTGCATTTTTTATTTTTTTTTTGACAGAGCCTCTCTTAAGAGTTTCTTGCGCTTCTGGGATCCGTTGCTCCTCTTCCTTCTGACATTCTGAAATAACCACCCAACTCTGCAGAAAAGAATTCATGCCAAGAAGTTTTGCATCTGAGAACAGATCTGTGTGTGTGTCATTGTATTTCAAAGTCTAAGCTACAGTGATGATAAAATGTCTTCATCTGGGGATCTCCAGGAGAGAGGATTATTGTTTTCTTTCCATAGGGAGGAGGGAAGGGTGCAAATATTTCTCCTTGAAGTCTCGGACCAAAACCCCAGTCCCCGCATTTTTCTCGAAGGTGGGTGGCTAATCTGAGCTCCTCCCTCCTCAACCTCGCTTAGAATCCAAGTCCATCAGCCTGGTGCCCACTCCTCACCAGCACATACAGGCAAGCCAAGCCTGCTATCTGTGCTTCTCAGTCTCTCCGCAAGGTATCCCCCCACCCCCATGTAACTCATCACCTGTCCACTCATGTGATCACCCAGAACGTGACCTTGTGCTTAATCTCACCATCATCTAGGGGAGCGGACCCCCTCCCCAGCCAGATGGACTCAGGCTTTTCCTTCATTTGATCACCTTGTAACATAAACCCCTAGAAAAAGAAAGCCAGATGTGGCTCTACTGCTTTTCACAAGTTAGGGGGAAAAACCTATAAATTGGCCTTTTGTTCCTCACACCATTTCAGGTTCATTGCACACAATTACATAACCCCCTACAAATCGGTACAGGAATTCAAAGCCGCCAGGCCATGTGATACCAGTGAGAAAATCCGGCTCCACACCGCGGTGAAGTGTCTCTGTTTCAGCCGCTGCTATTTCGAAGGCCCTTTCCAAAATTCCTGATCGGGTTGTTAGGAAGTAAGAAATGATCTCCAAACAGGGTGGGCCAAAATGCCACAAGGTACGGCGCACAGTATGTGGAACGTATCCTGTAAGATGCGATTTCCCCTGACTTCCACCCTGAATCCCTCCCGCCCCCCATCTTTAAAAAGCCAGGTCTACCTTAGCATCACTTTCTCGGCAAGGGATCCGGCAAACCTGACGTTTTGCAACATCTCCATATTTAAACTATCGTAGTGCTAGTACAAATCAAAGAGCACTCTTATGAACCAGAAATAGCTGTCCAACAAAAGTTAGTGGTTAGTAGTTTGCTTTGTGGGGGTTTTTCCGCCTCGCGCACCAAGGAGAATTACTGGGGCCAACAAAGGCTGCGAACATTCAAAATAAAAAGAACTGGAAGAGAAGTTTAAGTCATTTTCTCAAAGGCAAGACTCAGGAAGTGTGTTTGCATTCACAAACCCGCTCTCGCCCATCTGTATGTAACAAAGGAAGCCTCTCCCGCCCCCGGGGTTTTCTGTGCATTTAGCAGAGGCCCACCGAGATGTCTGATTGAGACTAAGGTCGCCGGATTTCCAGTCCACACCCCACAGGGCTGGTGGCGTTGTCCCTGAGGAGGAGGTCGCCTTGCTAAGAGACCCCCGGCAACACGCCAGGTGGCAGCGTGCCATCTTTTTGAAAATCAACAATGAGACCACAGCTGTGAGCCACCTACAGAGGCCACGGAGGCCACAGGGGACAGCAGGGGGCAGGAACCGCTCTGCTGCAAACCTCCACCTTCCTTGCAGGTGATGACCACTGGCACTCCTTCCTCCAACCGCCCAGCTCCCCAAACCTTCCTCGGAGGGGAGGTGAAGAGATGGGGAGTCTCTCCACCACCAAGGCTGAGACCCCTGATGTCAGGAGCTCCTGGCCTTGCTTGGTTGATCTCCCAGCCAGGCACCCTGCCCCCCATATCTGTCCCTCTTCAAACTGTGTCAGCCATACTGTTGCCCAGCTGCCCGTAAGTCTTCCTGATGGGGACCCCACGGGGACAGACTGTCCTGCCCTTTCCCTGCATTGGGGTCTGCTCTAAAGATCACCCAGGTGGCTGCTCAGAGAGGCCGAAAGAGAAGCTCCACCCTCCCTGTGCAGCCCAACCTGGGCCCCACCCCGGTCAATAGCAGCCTCCTCACTCTTGGAAGACCATCTCCACACACAAGGTGAGGGCCACTTGCAAGAATCCAGTGGTTGGAAAGACTGAAGCCTTGACTTCAAACACATGGCTTCAGGATCAAGTGCAGGAATCTCCCCTGGTGGTATGAAACGGGCCGGGCTCACAGGCCTGTCATTTCTGCAAGGAGCCTCTACACTTCCCTAAAGAGGGAAACTCTCTGGCCGCCACCCCAGAACGAGGCCAGGCCCCGGCCACACTAGCCAGCCTGCCACGTACAAACCGGTGAGACCCTTCCTTCAACTCACGGAGGCACCAAAGAGTTGGGGCCAGCAGCCTGGCATGCTTAGCGCATCAGGCTCCTCTCCTATCTCCTAGACGTGGCCGTGGAGGCCAGGACAGAGGCAGAATCCGTGCAGATCATCACATATGTCTTTGTTATTTAAAACAATCCAAGTTTCCAGTGTAAAAACATGCGGGCCTACTGCAGCTACCCCAAGGACGGTTTATCTTTGTCTTTCCATCGCACGCCCCCAGGGGCGTGGGGCTGTTATTTTGTTAAGTTCCAATCCCCAATCCTGTTACGTGTACGGGGAGAATCTCTACTAACATATAAATATCCCAAATGGTGCACTGGCTGAGTCCCCTCCCTTCTAAACATGTGTGGCTTGCTCTCTGGCACTGGAGGAGAGAAATCTTCCCTCCGACTTAAACCCCTCGGATTGGTGACTCGTCTGATTTTCCCCGTCTCAGCCAGCCTACCTGCAAGCCCCGTGGCACTTGTGCTGGTTGTTTGGAATTCAATGGCATGTGAATGTCAGGTAGGCACGTGGATACACACACTTACAGTGCACGCACGCGCTCATGTGCGGACACACGCCCGCGCACACATTTTGGGTCCTTATCACAAAATCAAAAGTCCTTGTGAGTGAAAGAAAGGAGCGGAGCACAGGGTTCCAGGGATGGGGAGTTGTCTGCTGGCTTCCCCATCCTGCTCCGGGCAGCAAATGGTGGCTTGGTGGGAGCTGGAGAGGTCCGCATCTAAAGGTTTCCACGGAAGGAAGGTACCCAGCTTCCTGTGCGTCTTCTCATGTCAGCGGCGGCCCCTGTGGCATCTGGATCCCCTCCCTCTTGCGGCTCAGATTGTTGCTGGGGTCTCAGCCATCTCTTCCAGCCTCTGCCGGATCATTAGCCGGAGCACCGTGTACCTGGGGACAGAAACAGCTGCGGTGGACAGCGGAAGGCAACACACACTCCCTCTTGATCTTTCCCCACCACCCGGGCCACAGGGGCCACCTGTCGCTCCTTCTGCTGCTATCACAGGCCCAGCCATCCGCCACTTTGTGGCTTGTGTTCATTTCCACACCCAGAGGACAGGAACTGAACAGACCAAATCCAAAGTGGACAACTTGACTATAGTTAGACACTCTGGCAAAAAGAAGGATGGGAAGGCAAAACGGAAACACCAACAGTAAGGGTTCCGCTAACCGAGTGCTGACTAGGCCCAAGGCTCCACGACACAGGAGCACGGGATCCTCACTTGGGCTGGACCATACGCAATTGCCATTATTTGACTACTTGGGCGGGGGGACTACAACGGCAGCGGCAACTTCGTACGGTTCAACCTAATATCAGTTAACCGCATTTTGCAGAACAGGCTATAACAACTACCAAACGTGGGTGTCCATGACTTGTCTCCACCCCCTCCCTGAACTAATAAGGCAGCGCGGACGCTGGAGTGTGTACGGCTGTAGGACTAACGGGAACATTCCTTAAGTCCAGGGCTTGGCACCGCACAGCAAAAGCCATCTTAAGAGTTTGGCACATAGTAAGTGTTCAATAAATATTAACTGCTATCATACTAGCTATTATCATTGATACAGCAAATATTATCGGTGCTATTCGCCAGTGGCAGAAGTCAATCAACTGTCCCGCTGTATCCATGAAAAGCAGCCCGATTTATGGCTAAACATGGCAAAAAATATCATAAAACATAACCAAAAACATCAAAGTCACAATAAAAAAAAAAACCCACCCCCGAGAAATAGGGTGAAACAAGTGATGGGGATTAAGAGGTACAAACTTCCGGTTATGAAATAAAAAGTCACAAGGATGAAAAGCATAGGGAATAGTCAATAATACTGTAATAATATATGGTGACAGATGGTGACCACACTTGTCGCGCACGGTGAGCACTGAATAATGCATAGAATTGCTGAATCGCTACGCCATACGCCTGAAACAAATATAACATTGTATGTCAACTATACTTCAACCAGGATTTTTTTTTTTAAATCCTCCCCAGAGAGAAGCTTTACTGGGCTTTTCAACCCAAATGCAATTTCCAGAAGAGAAATGTTGAGAAGGGAGAAGGGTAGGAGGAAAGGATTTCAGAGGTAGGGCTGTTCAGATTACTTTCTGCTGCTAAGATGGCTTTCTCTGGCACGCTTTTATGTCCCACATCAAAATGAGAAGCTGGCCTAAGAAGCAAAGAGACCAACACACTTATGTTTTGTGTCCCCATCTGAGATCCACATTTGTCACGGGAAGCCCCCGGAAGAAGGTCCATGGGACCCAGGCCCACACAGCCGCTCAGCACAGTCCCTGCAAGGCACCTGAACACCTGGGCTCCCCGCGGCCCTGGGAGAAGCCCAACCAGCCGCCCTGGGGCCATGCGTACTTGTGTATCAGCTTCTTGACTTCCCGGTCCTCTTCCTCTTGGAGCTTCTGAATGAAGCTTTTAAGGACAGGCATCTCGAACTTTATGTACTGGGCCACCTGGGGAGGAAGAAGTAAGTCTGGGGCACACACACACCCCCTCCCAACCCTATTCCAATTCCTTTTGGTGTCTCTCTTACGTAAGACCCAAAGCCGCGGGCACCTATTTCTACACGGATCCAAGATTTCCTTAAAGGCAGTAGCCAAGCCTCGTTCTTCTCAAGGCTGGCATCGAGATGGCTCCCTATACGTGATACAGATCTCCTAACTTCTCATTTCTCGTCCCCATGTATCCAGTCCACGACAAGGTGAAATCAAACACGGAAAAGCACTTTCTCCTGATGCAGCAATGCAGAGGAAAACCTGACCCACGGTATTCAATAAAACTCCCTGTTTGCCCCTAAGAGGATTTACGGAGCCACGGCTCAAGAAGATGGTTTGCATCTCGAGTCTCAAGCAGGCGTCCAAATGGGAGCTTACTCTGGAGAGGCTGTGGGGGTGAGGGTGGTTCCCGGGTGAGCCATCTGTCACCCCCCACAAGAATCCCCACCCTACTTTATCAACTCTTCTCCATGGGAAAAGTGGATTTCTCCACCCTATTCATGGCTACGTGACTTGTTTTGGTCAATGGAATGTGTGTGGACGTGATGTAAGACACAACTGAGTGGAGGCTTCAAAGAAGTTACTTGCACTACAGGCACCTGCCATGAGAAGTGTACCTCAGGGAGGCACTACCCCTTAGGCCTGGGTCTCTGAATGAGACATGAAGTGCACACCTGAACTCAACCCACAGCCCCCAGCAGAGCTGCTGCTATTCGCCTGCGGCCTCCTGAGAAAAAGGCAAATGCTGTTGTAAGCAGCTAAGATTTGGGGATGTTTGTTACCTCAGCAAAAGCTGACTGACGCATAAGATAAGGTAAAATCACTGCTAACTTCTTGAAGCCGCTAAGAGAGGTTTACAGAAACTTCTCGGGCCTCTTACGGTACCCCAGAAAGGCTGAAGACATTTACTCCTTCCATGGAAACCACTTGGTGCCTGAGCCTACCTCCAACAAATCCCCAGGGCATACCCTCAGTCTAGCCTCTGCGTTCATTCTCCCTGCTAATGGCTTCAAGGAAACCCGGTATTGAGGAATGGCAGCAAAATGGGGCATGGCCCTTGGTCAAAAAAGTCAAGCTATACCCCAGTTGCAGGTAACCCAACCAAATCCCCACCCACCTGAGGACAGACCAGCCGACCAAAAGGGGACTCACATCATAGGTGACTTCCTCCACCTGGTCCTTCTCCATAAGAAACACTTTGGAGACCTGCTCACACGGGCCCTGGAGGATTCGAGCTACCAGCGGGTAATCGGTGTTCTTGAGCTTCTGTTTCTCTGTAACACACACACAGCCAGGAGCAGCCCTGAGTTCGGCCCGAGGCCCTTCTCACCATAAGTAGTGGCCAACTCAGGGGCCCAAATGGCCCAGGCACCTTAGGAGATGCGGCCACGTAAGTCAGGAGACTGAATAGTGAATGAACAATTCTTGTTCAAAGCAACCATTCCCTCCCCCCTCTCCCTAACAAAACTACCATGCTCAGGGGCGCCTGGGTGGCGCAGTCGGTTAAGCGTCCGACTTCAGCCAGGTCACGATCTCGCGTTCCGTGAGTTCGAGCCCCGCGTCGGGCTCTGGGCTGATGGCTCAGAGCCTGGAGCCTGTTTCCGATTCTGTGTCTCCCTCTCTCTCTGCCCCTCCCCCGTTCATGCTCTGTCTCTCTCTGTCCCAAAAATAAATAAACGTTGAAAAAAAAAAAATTAAAAAAAAAACTACCATGCTCAAATCCTTTGGAAGATACTCTACTGGAGGAATTGGTCTTATCTACCTCTTAAGAACATCCAGTTCCTCTTTAAATAAGCAGTTACGTTTTAGTGTTTGTTTCCTGACCACATACGGCATTCCCCAGTGGACTCAGCCAGTGAGCCCACTGGCCTTGGAGGCAAACAACATTTGGAGGTTTCCAAAAGCCAAACAACAAGCAAATGAGGCAGAGGTTTGGTTTGGTTTGTTTGTTTGTTTGTTTTCCTGTTTTGAGTGAAGTAAAAATGTTCAAGTACACGGTATTTTTCAGACTTACCACCACTGGTATGGACCACATACAAAGCAAACTCTTCTGCGGAATTCTCGATCTGAAGCAGAAACAAAAGATACTTGGAGGAAGCACATATTCACACATCCCAAGCCCGAGCCATTCCTTCTTGAATGCCACAAAGCTCAATCAATTTTAGGCAACTTTTGAGGGGGGCGCTATTTATCTACAGCTCTCAGGGGGGATGAGGAGAGGGGGCAGGCCGGGAACTTCACCAGTCACAGCAGATAATCAGGGCTGAGGCTTCCTGCACCCTGCCAAGCACAGCGTTCCACACTTTGCATGCGTTCACTCATCTAAGGCTCCCGACAACCTCTCAATGGGGTCCCGTTAACCCTCATTTTACAGACGAGGGAGCAGAAACACAGGGAGCTTTAGTAAGTTGCTCAGCTCATCCATGCAGCAGGTGATGGCTGGGGATTCGAACCCAGAGCCTGTGCCCTTAGGCCACTGGGCGACACTGGCCTCAATAAAAATAAGAATCTCTGACTCCAAAAGATAAGGGGATGATTCCTATAAAGGGATTGTGGAAAACAGAGTAACAGGACTTTAAAAAAACTCATGCACTATAATTTACACATCTACTGAAGTTCCTTTTTAAAAAAATTTTGGGGGGCGCCTGGGTGGCTTGGTCAGTTGAGCATCCGACTTCGGCTCAGGTCATGATCTCACGGTCCGTGAGTTCGAGCCCCACGTCGGGCTCTATGCTGACAGCCAGAGCCTGGAGTCTGTTTCGGATTCTGTGTCTCCCTCTCTCTCTGCCCCTCCCCTGTTCATGCTCTGTCTCTCTCTGTCTCAAAAATAAATAAAAACGTTAAAAAAAATAAAATAAAATAAAATAATTTTTTTAATGTTTATTTTTGAGAGAGTGAGCATGAGAGGGGGAGGGGCAGAGAGAGGGGACAGAAGATCTGACAGCAGAGAGCCTGATGCGGGGCTCGAACTCACAAACTGTGAGACCATGATCTGAGCTCAAGTCAGACACTCAACTGACCGAGCCACCCAGGCGCCCCTGAAGTTCCTTTTTCAGAGTCGGTTCCCCAAATTTGTTTCAGAAGTCAGTCTGTACACAGAGCCCCAAACCAGGCATCAGGCCTGGGGTCTCAGAATCCCCCGCAAGTTGCCCAACAGGCTCCCGGCCTCACCTCCGGGCTTTGGACTCAGCAGGTCTAATTCAGGGCCGGGGCCTGAGAAGCTCTGCTTTGCTGACAAGCTCCCACGTGATGCTGATGCCGCAGGGTCTGAAGAACCAAACCGTCTGCCCGGTGCCCCCTTACCACACACTCTCCACGGCCCCCCTTTCCACCCCGGGCACACGCACCAGCCATCCCAGGCCAGCCAGCAGAAGGAACTTGCCTTAAATTTGTTAAGCAGCAGCTTCAGGACCTGTGGGGTGGTCATGGTGCTGTTGATACGGACGTTGGTGACAGAACCATAGGCCGGCGTGAACACTGACGTCTGTCAATAGAGAGGTCTGGTTCAGGCTGGCAGGGGGGACAAGGACTGGGGCACTAAAACTTGCGTGTCCAGGCCCCGCGACCTGGGGTACAGGGCACAGTGACAATGGCACTTACCCTGTGCACCCTGAGAGCCCCCTGATGGCCTGACAAGCAGTGGGCCTTGATGTCAATAAGGCCGCCCTGGGCTTTGCCTAACTCAGGAGCTCATCGCCCACCCGCCGCCCCCGAGGGAGGCTGGGGGTTCTGAGCTTGGCGCGTGGCAGGGCGGGGGAGGGGGAACAGACCCAGATAAGAAAGACCTCCTCTCCAGATAAAACATGCACGAGGCCCCCTTGTGACTTCCACACAAGGTCTCTGACCGCTCTCCCATGATGCACTTGCTTCCGGGGCTGGGTTCGGACCAGGCAGCAGGAGGAAAGAGGGTCAGCTAGCTTTGGGAGAGGCAAGCGGTGCAGGGACACCCCTGCCTTGAGTCCTGCAGCTCTGTGTCAGGGGCAGCACTTAGCTCACGGAAACGGGAGACCCCACAGCAGCTAAGAGGCACGCGGTGTAGGAAGTGGGTAACGTGTGGATTTTCCAGGGAGTGGGGAATGGCTCTGATGTTTGTGGGGTCATCTCACCCACCACCCTGAGGGGACTCCTGATCTGGGGTCCCTCACCCCTCACAGGGCCGGCAGAGCCTGAAGCCCACCCACCACCCAAAGACGGAACAGCAAACACTTGGCTTCCCACACGTCTGCGGCCTCGAGGGGGCGGCTGCCCAGGGAGAGACCTTATTCCCTTGAGGCTCCCCAGGCCCCGACCCCCCCATCCTCTCTACCTTGTGGTTGTAGAAATGGCCATTGATGGAGAATCGGTGGCGTCTGATTCGCCTCTGGTCACTGGGTGTCCTCACATTTCCACGGCGACGCACCCCAACATCACTGCGCGTGCGCATCAGCTGTGGGGTGTCTTCCTGCAGGGTCTTCAGGCCCCTGGAGTCTAAGAGGGAAGGGAGAAACGAGCTCTGTCTGCCTGGATCCGGGACGTGGCGGTTCGCACACAGTAGTACCCTTTTTGTGGCCAACGTTACGGTACCCACGGCCGCCTCCCCCAAAATGCGTTTCATAAAAACAGTGTTTCCCGCTGGGGGGGGGGGGTGGGGGTGGAAACATATGGTATGATGCACTGAGAAGCAATCCAGTGACAAGGTTCAGAGCACAGACTTCAGAGCCAGATTCCCAGGGTCAAGCCCCAGCTCCACCACTGTCATGTATCATGAACCCCTCTATGCCTCAGTTCCCTCACCTATAAAATGGGCATCACGGAATTGTTGTGAGAGTTTAGTGAATTAATTCACACAAAGCATTTAGAATAGCGCTTGGCACAGGATAAGCACGACATAAGGACGTGCAAGATATAGCAAGCTGACAATATCTTCAAGATTACACATGCGCATAGCCTCAGACCCAGAAATTCCACTTGGAAGAATCCTACAGACACTGATGAATGTGCGAAATGACACGTGTACAAGGCCACTAACTGCAACCTTGTTTGTCACAGCGAAAGCCTGGAATGACTTGGGGTGCCTGGGTGGCTCAGTTGGTTAAGCGTCAGACTCTTGATTTCGGCTCAGCTCACGATCTCATGGTTCCGTGGGATCAAGCCCCACGTGGGGCTCCGAGTTGACGGCATGGAGCCTGCTTGGGATTCTCTCTCTCCCTCTCTCTGTCCCTCCCCCGCTCATGTGTTCTCTCTCTCTCTCAAAACAAATAAAAGACTGGAATGACTTCAATGTCTATCAGCAGGGAGTGATCCACATTTCTTCACACAATGGAAAGAACACAGAAGTTCTTCATGGATTTGTACGGAACAGTCCTCAAAACAAACTAATAGAAACAGGGATGTGCAGGGGCGCCTGGGTGGCTCAGTCGGTTAAGCGTCTGACTTCGGCTCAGGTCATGATCTTGCTTGGTTTGTGAGTTCAAGCCCCGCATCGGGCTCTGTGCTGACAGCTCAGAGCCTGGAGTCACCTTCAGATTCTGTGTCTCCTCCTCTCTCTGCCCCTCCCATGCTCATGCTCTGTCTCTCTCTGTCTCTCAATAATAAATAAATGTTTAAAAAAAAACTTTAAAAAAAGAAAAAGGTGCAAAATGCTACCCTTTATGTAAATGGGGGAAGAAAAGAAATGATGTCCGACGATAAAGGTATGTTGCTGTGTATTTGCTTGTATTCATATAGAATATCTTGGCAAGATATTCTCACCATGCCTTCAGGTTTTTTCTAGGGAGAGAACCTCTAAGGTGAGTAGACAAAATGGGGAATTTTCACCTGTTTCCTTTGATTCCTCTTTGAATCCTGAACCATGTGAATTTCATTTATTTAATTTACAACATCTATAACCGCATCGGTCTTCACATAAGTGGGCCCAAAGCAGGAGCCTTGCCCTCCACGCACGTACCTGTGGGACTCGATGTCTGTTCACTCTCGGGTGGGGCATCCACTTCCGAGATCTGAATGTTGGGCACGGTGAGGGGCTTCAGGATGGTGCTGGGGAGGCAGAAAACAAAAAGAAGCCTGGCTCAGTCCCTGTGGGGGGACACTCCCTCTCCTGCAAGGGGAGCACTTCGCCTGTGCCAGGCAGGGGACCAGCCACACCCTCATGGACGGCCCGTGCTAAGTGTCCCATGAGGCTGGCCCGGCTCCAGGGCGGAACCCTGGGTAGGGAGGGGGTATGTTGGAGGAGAATATGCTCATTCCCAGCATCTGCAGCAACATAAGCACCCAATTCACCGAGGCCAGGATGGAGAGCACCGAAGAACAAAATCCATGTGCTATGTGCGTGCAGTTTCTAAGCACATATGGGTTCTATAGCTTCTTTGGGAAACCCTAATAATCTCCGGACAAGATTCCAGTTCGGATCCTTTTCTGTTGTAGGAGTGACTCTAAAGGAATCTAAAAGGAACGGCATCTAAAAGGAATGGAAAGTATCTAAAAGGAACGGAAAGTAACAGGTTGGTTGCCGTGGGGGTCAGGGCCTCATTGGAAGGGCCACTGATGATCGCGTTCTTGGGGTTGCCGGACGGAATGCTCAGCCGAGCTGGAGAAAGGATCACAAGCAGGCAGTCTGAGCAGAGTCCTGGTGTTGCCATGGTAATTGGCAAATGACTCCCCGAAGCCAAAAGGGATAATGACAGCAGCTCAGAGAAGCACACCCAAAATCAACAGAGGATTTGGCTCGAAAGGAGAATCATACTTAACCAATGAGGACCATCCCATAATGAGAAGAGTGTGGGCTCCCTGGCACCCAGCAGAGATGGGACTTATGGTCCAGGGATGATAGTTTTAAAAGACAATAAAAATTGAAAATCTGAAAGAACTTCCTGTTGTAGTAGAACTCTGGACTTCTGACCCTAGAATGGAACTGGTCAGAGCCTCTCGGGAATGGTGAGCCCTGGACGCTCACAGGGGCCACCGCCCATTCCCGCATCGAGGCAGAAACTGGCCTCAGCATCCTTCTGCACACAGTGGTCCAGGCGGTCACGTTATTAGAGCAGGCATCAGAGCTAACATTCTTACGGTTCTGACAACTCTCTCAAAGTACTAGTAGGTTTCAAGAACCAACCAAGACCGCTTGATGTTGCAGGGATGGCGGAAGAAACAAGTGTGCAGAGTGAAGGACCCCTTAGCAGGCTCAGCCGAAAATCACGCGGTCAAACGGCATTTTAAAAATCCTCTCACTTAGGGGACGGAATGCAGCATAGTCCGGGCACTGGGATGCGGCTGTGGAAAGGGCTTGACCCACAGGAAATCAAATATGGTAGAAATGCTGAAATCAGAGTGGAGTGAGAAACCATCAAAGGCAGATGAAGCCAGAGAACCTTGACTAGACCTCGCAGCGCCTGATGGGATGGGCAACAACTTCCCTCCTAAAATTCCCTTGGAAAGAAAGCAGATCAGCTCCAGGGTTTGGCCACAGTGTAGCTTTCTCTCCACTTTAGAGAAAGATTGATTTGGCTGTGGAGTTTAACAGAACATTCAGCGTGTCCAACAGACAGGGCTTGGTTCTGGGTTAAAACAGAAAACACATCGCTGCGGTTTTGGCTGCGAGGTCGCCCCCCCCCCCCCCCCCCCCCCCCCCCCCCGCCACACTCCGGCCCCAGGGCAGCAGGGACCAATGACAAGTGTCTGGATGGAACGCAGCTAGTCACTTGATACCAAGAACTGAAGTCCCAGAAAGAAGGCCCGGTAAAGAGGGCGGGCCTCACTACAGGTGCTCGGCCACCATCTGGCAGCGGAGGGAGGGAAGGAGCAGACCTTCCCAGACTCCCAGCGGGGAGCCGGAAGAGGGGGCCTCCCAGACATGCAGAGCTTCCATGTTGGAACCCTAAGTGTCTCCGGAGCAGGGTCATTCTATGAGAAGGGGTCCCCGTGGAGAGGTGCTGGGACACCAGGTGTCCCATCGGAAATCTGTAGGCTAGGCCTGGCTGGCCGCTGGCGGTTCCCCTCAGAGGCTCCAGAATTCTCCATGACAGAGGACTCACTGCTCAGCCAGGCGCTGGCTGGTGCACCTCCCCTCTCACTCTCATCCAGTGATTGTGGTGACAGGCACGGTGGCCAGATCACACGAACATCTGCTCCTTCCTCCTCCTTCTAAGCCCAGAACAGGTGCACCCGCAGCGCAGGTGGGAGAGTGGGGCGCTGGGATCAAGGCTCGCTGGACGAAGGTGGCATTTACCGACTCAAGAACATTCAAGAACGGAATCCCCAGACATGCCCGGTCCCCCGCCCCCCCCCCCCCCCGGTCCCATCTCTCCCCACTCACCCCTGAGCCCCCAAGTTACAGCCAGAGTGCCAGGAGGAAGAGGATGGCGGGGGGCGAATGCGTTCATTGTCATCTTGCATCTGCAGGCGGATGGGCCGGCGCAGCCCCCAGGAGATGTTCAGCAGCCCCTCCACGATGAACTCATCTTCCTCCTGCCCACGGAGCAACTGACACAGTGAGCCAGCCCAGAAAACCCCACCAGCGCCACGCTGGAGGGCAGCTGACAGCACCCTTGATGTGTCCTTGCTGGGCATGCCCAGTTATACTCACACCCCAGCTCCAGGACGCACCCCACTGCAAACTACCCCGATGACCTCACGGGTCAACACAAAAGTTGCCCTGAAATTCAAGTACATGTGCGTAAATTATAAAAAAATGGGGTATTTTTTCAGGCGCCTGGGTGGTTCAGTCAGTTAAGCATCTGACTTTTGATTTCAGCTCAGGTCATGATCTCACAGTTCGTGAGCTCAAGTCCCACATCGGGCTCTGCGCTGAGAGTGCGGGGCCTGCTGGGGATGCTCTCTCTCTCCCTCTCTCTCTGCCCCTCTCCTGCTCGTGCTCACGCTCTCTCTCTCTCTCTCTCTCTCTCAAATAAACTTCAAAAAAAAATGGGGTGTTTTTTTAATACTTTGCAGGAAAAAGAATACATCTTTTAAAGTGAGACTAACCTTGCTAACAAAGCAAGAGCTAAATTCTTGCATTAGCTACTTCCCCTCCCCTACCAGGGAAAGTGATATGTGTTTAGCCTTAACATGTGTTTAGCAATCTGACCTGCCGGTTGAAGGAGATTCAAAGTAACGTTTCCCCAAGTTGATTCTACAGAATACTAGCTCCTCTAACAGGTCACCTGTTACCTTAAAAAAGGGTGTCAAGTGATCATGAGTTGGGAGACGATGTGTTAATCAGATTTCTTACCAGCAGAACTTCCCAGAGCCTTTAATTAGCTAATGTGCTACCTGACGGCTCTCCACGAGGTTAACAGGTCCTGTAAGGATTCCCAGTTTATACTCAAGGGTTGTTGACTGGTAAGAAATTAAATGTGAAACCCTTTTAAGGGCATCTGCATGTTTTATCCCAAAGAAATTAGTCTCATTGATGACCATGAAACCCTTTCATCATAGAACATTCTGAGAATTTATTCTATAAGACGCAGCCCAGAAACGTTGTTCAAGGACCTAAATCTTGCAAATGGCCCAGCCATGAATTAGGAGAAGTTTTCAGGACAATGCATAAAAGGGTCAGACTGGGGCGCCTGGGTGGCGCAGTCGGTTAAGCGTCCGACTTCAGCCAGGTCACGATCTCGCGGTCCGTGAGTTCGAGCCCCGCGTCGGGCTCTGGGCTGATGGCTCAGAGCCTGGAGCCTGTTTCGGATTCTGTGTCTCCCTCTCTCTCTGCCCCTCCCCCGTTCATGCTCTGTCTCTCTCTGTCCCAAAAATAAATAAACGTTGAAAAAAAAAAATTTTTTAAAAAAAAAAATAAAAAAAAAAATAAAAATAAAAGGGTCAGACCTTCTTTCCCAAGTCTCAGAAAAACCCACAGATGTCAGACCTGGGCCACAGCCACGTCTTTATGCTGTATGGATAAAGATGACACCTGTCCAATGAACCACTGACCTGGATCCCAGGATCACCCTCAGAGAGGTGGGGGAAGAATAAAAGAAAGCAGGAGATAAGTGAAACAACTTTCATGTGTGGGGGAAGCTTGGGGAGAAAGCTTTATTTAAGAACAGGCCATATGAGGGGCGCCTGGGTGGCGCAGTCGGTTAAGCGTCCGACTTCAGCCAGGTCACGATCTCGCGGTCCGTGAGTTCGAGCCCCACGTCAGGCTCTGGGCTGATGGCTCAGAGCCTGGAGCCTGTTTCCGATTCTGTGTCTCCCTCTCTCGCTGCCCCTCCCCCGTTCATGCTCTGTCTCTCTCTGTCCCAAAAATAAATAAACGTTGAAAAAAAAAAAAATTAAAGAACAGGCCATATGGGGCACCTGGGTGGCTCAGTCAGTTAAGCATCTGACTTCAGCTCAGGTCATGATCTCACGGTTCGTGAGTTTAAATACCACATCAGGCTCTGTACTGACAGCTCAGAGCCTGGAGCCTGCTCCGGAGTCTGTGTCTCCCTCCTCTCTCTGCTCCTCCCCTGCTCCCACTCTCTCTCTCTCTCTCTCTCTCTCAAAAATAAATAAACATTAAAAAACTTTATTAAAAAAAAAAGAACAGGTTATACGTATGCCTTCTAGCTGGTCGAGGCTGGCGTCACTACTCTTACATCACATGATTTAGGCAAAGTAGGACTTTGCCTGGTTTAAGGGCCACAGAAAAAGTCACTGCATCTCACATACTATCCCCAACCAGCCTGCCTTAGTAGTTGAAATTCCACCATCTGACTGATATCTGTTTCTATGGATTAAATCGCCATGGCTAGATAACCTGAAAATGTGTTTAGCATGGTATTACCCATATCTTCTTATCAGTCTAGAACACTTGAGTATAAATTACTCTACTAGGCTCCTATATAGCTCATCATCTATCTGATAACAGGCTTTACAGAAATGGATACAGGATGAGTAAGCTTAGATTCAGGATGGGGGCTGGGAAAAGACGGACGGATAGCAAAGAGCATCCTGGGAAGACACCCTAGGAAGACCGCTACAGCTGTGGGGAAGGGCAGAGCATTTCCTCGCAGACCTCACATGATTTGCCGATTTCATGAAAGTCCCCCTTGGGAGGAACCCCCCCACCCCCGCTCAGCCTCACATCCCCAGAAATGTCCTTGGAACAGAAAAGCTCATCCTCTTTAGAACAAAATGAGCCTGGGGGTCTCCTTCCAAAGAACTCCAGGGACACCACTGACATCCTAAATGAGAGGCCTCTCCCAGGGGCAGGAGAGGCAGGGACCCTTAGACCCTGGAGACACGGAGGCAAAGTCTGGCCGGCCCACAGGCCTTCCCCGGAGATGCCTTACCTCACGGTGCCGCAGCTGCAAATTCTGGCCTTCATAGTACAAATTGTAGGTCTTCAGATGCAGGAGAAGTTCGTTCCTTAGGGGAAAAAAATACAAAAGGTGTAACACTCTTAGCTGAAGCCACTGAATGCCGTCATTCCCTCTTTTCTCACCTCTAACCTGGCCTTCAGCCACCCCAGTCTGGGTGTCTGTCCACATGCATGTACACACACACACACACACACACACACAGCCACCACCCCCACCTTCATGTTCCCCCAAGATCCAGGTCAAGAGTAGACACCAAGTGTAAGGAACAACTCCAGAAAACCAAGGCCGGCCACGCCTGCTGACGAAGCCTGGCAGTTCTGACCACGCTCCCTAAACCCAAGCTAAATACGCCGCCCCCCACGAGGCACAGACTCAGAGGCCAACGCACTACAAAGTCCACAGACAAGGTTTCTCTGGCGTCTCCACTGTCTGTCCTCCCTCACATATGCTGTGAGTTAGGACAGGATGATCCCTGTAGGCCTCCGTGAGACTCAGAAACTTCTGGGCTTTTCAGAAAGTTAAAAGGTCTGGACCCCACCGACTTAAGCTTCATAGACATGACCTTAGGGCGTGTTTAAAAACCTACAAACTCCCATCAACGGTGGAGTGGATGAATAAAGGGAGCTGAGTCACATAGTGGAATATCACGTAGCCGCGAGAATATGAACGAGCTACGCACAACACGATGAATCTCACAGACGTTATACTGAGCAAAAGAAGCCTCACACAAAAGACCACGTATCGTATGGTTCCAGGTATGTAATGTTTAAAATGGGTGCTAGAGGGGCGCCTGGGTGGCTCAGTCGGTTGAGCGTCCGACTTCAGCCCAGGTCATGATCTCGCGGTCCGTGGGTTCGAGCCCTGCATCAGGCTCCGTGCTGACAGCTCGGAGCCCGGAGTCTGTTTCAGATTCTGTGTCTCCCTCTTTCTCTGACCCTCCCCTGTTCATGCTCTGTCTCTCTCTGTCTCAAAAATAAATAAACATTAAAAAAAAAAATTTTTTTTTAAATAAAAAAAATAAATAAAATGGGTGCTAGAATTCAGGATAGTGGTTCACCTTGGGAAGCAGTGACCACAAGGGGGAAGAAGGGGGTTCTGGGCCCTGGTAATACTCTATTCTACAAACTTTTATCTTTTTATTGTATTCTAGATGCTTTCAGTTTATTTTATTTTTTGTTTATTTATTCTTTTAAATGTTTATTTCTTTTTGAGAGAGAAAGAGAGCACAAGTGGGGAAGGGGCAGAGAGAGGGGGAACAGAGGGTCTGAAGCAGGCTGAGTGCTGACGGCGGAGAGCCTGACGTGGGGCTCGAACTCACCAACTGTGAGATCATGACCTGAGCCGAAGTCGGACGCTTAACTGACTGAGTCACCCAGGTGGCTCCTTTCAGTTTATTTTAAAAAAAATTTGGGGCTGCTTGGCTGGCTCCGTGGAGGACCATGGGACTCCTGATGTCAGGGTCGTGAGTTCAAGCCCCATGTTAGGTGTGGAGACTGCTTAAATAAATAAATAAACAAACAAAAAATGTTTTTTTAACTTGCCAATCTCCCTCCGAAGCCTCGTATCAGGCCTCCCTAGCTGTTAGATCCTGGTTTCCAGGTGGTCCTCTGGAAACACAGCTCTCCTGAACAAGAAAGAGCAAGGACTTCCCGCCTTTGTGATCAGGATGAGCCCGCGTTGAACCTGAGAACAGTCTATGGGAAAGTGCATGCTAGTGCCTGGGGGCTGGGAAGGGAGAGGCTTGAGGAGGCTGCCGTGTGCTTTTGCCTCATCTCAGGCAAGAGGTTATGAAGTTCGGTCCCTCTGACTCCAGCCGTTTCAACACAGCGATGCGGGGCCACACCAGAGGTCAAAGCTGGCTTGAAATTCGGAATCTCCTGCCACGCTAAACCTAGAAAAATTGGAGTAATTCTATGGAAGCCTAAGTGATTTAGTGAAAAATGCGACTCTAAATAACCTAACGCAAGAGCTGTTTGGCCCTTTTGAACACGCAGATCTCAAATTACTGGTCAGCAGAAGTCCCCGGGGAAATCCGTCAATGAGGAGATAAGAGCGATCCATATCTCACACAACTGCGTGTCTGTATATGGCCAAATATGTGTAAAGGAATTAAAACAATTTGGTGGCAGATAAGCTAAACATTTAGCTCAGATACGGAGCACCCAGCGTGAACAAATCCGGGTGCCGGATATAAAAATACATCCTCAAACAGATAATCTGGAAGAGTCCACTTTGGCTCACTTCAGCCAAAAATCTGAGCTCGAGAGATTTTCGTACATACAGAGCAATGAAACTGTCTCCTTCTGTT
Source organism: Leopardus geoffroyi (assembly GCF_018350155.1). Classification (NCBI taxonomy): domain Eukaryota; kingdom Metazoa; phylum Chordata; class Mammalia; order Carnivora; family Felidae; genus Leopardus; species Leopardus geoffroyi. The sequence continues at coordinate 31,293,614 of NC_059336.1, forward strand.
CAGGGGGCACCTGAACGTTTAGTCAGAACGCCAGCAGCACAGGGACCCAGCCCAGCTGGGACCCCCCCCCCCCCAAAGGGACACCACAGGTAGCACAGCGAGCCACCACCATTAACTCCTCCTCCTGGGAGCCCTCCAGGATACCATCTCTTTTGAGCACCCAAGGGTGCCGTGTCTTGAAGGTCTTTATTTCGCGGTCTATGGCCAGGCTCTGGGGGCATGTTTTTATCTATAGCACCAACCTTGCTGTGCTGTCACTAGTTCGCAATCGGGAGCTTCGCTTCTTCCCCCCGACAGGAGCCCCTGCTCGCCCACGTACAGAAGAGACTCCTGTGCCAGGGGTTTCCAACCATGTGGGACTGGCCCCTGGGGACACAACACTACAGCAAAAAACCTTACTTGGAGATGTATTTATCTTGTCCACACGGGACTAGGGAGGTTTCGTGACTGTAATCCATTCTTCCTTTCCCTTGTCATCAGAAGGGGAGACCTATATTTGAGAAAAGACACAGGTTAAAGTCAAGTTGTGTCCTCAGGAACTCAGCAGAACCTGGACCAGGGGAGGGAGAACAGGGCTCCCTGTTCCCACCCCAGATCCACAGCTGGGACAGCCCAACGCTGACCCAGGGCTGGTGAGGTGCCACACTGTGGGCTGCTGCCTCTGCTGGCCACAGCCGCTGGGGAAAACCCACCCCAAGACGACAGCCCTTGGAAAGCCCCAGAACAAACGTTCCAGGCACAGAGAATGCTGACACCCAAGGTGGTCCCGAGGACGACCAACGAGCCTTTCCCGAAGATATCTTCACCACACAGGATAGAAATTTGTCTGACAGCTAAGGTTCAAATTCTACTGAGGTAGACTACAGATTGGTCAACTACCTAAAAATGCCCAGAGCGAGCTGGGCCCAATAAATCACAGCATATACATCTATAATCGCCATTAAAATATGACAGCGTTAAAGCCAATTTAATTACCTGGGAACGTGACAATACATTATGAAGACACAGGTTATAAAACTGTGAGTCCGATTTTGTTTAAAATATATGTAAGCATAAAACATGCATATACACATCTATATGAATGGACATCTATATTCAGATACTCAGCTATATACATCAGGCTTTCTCAGCCTCAGCGCTATTGACGTTTGGGGCTAGGGCATTCTTGGTTGTGGGGGCTGTCCAGTGCGTTGGAGGATGGTTAGCAGTATCCCTGGCCTTTACCCACCAGATGCCAGCAGCACCACCAGTCATGACAATCAAAATGTCTCCGGACATTACCCACTGTCCCCTTGGGGCTAAATTGCCCCCAGTTTAAAACTTCTGGTATATGTACATCTGCATGTAAACGAATGAAGGATTGGCTCTCTCGGGGTAATGGCTTACCAGAAATTTTTTTCATTTTGTTATGAGCATTTTCAAACATAAAGATTTAGAGTAAGACAATGAACAGCCATGTATGCATGGCTATTCTACCCTTAACACTTACTATATCCTTCTTTATCACACATCTGTCCAGCTATACGTTCCTTTATCTATTCAACAATCTATCTTGTTTTTGATGCATTTCAAAGTAAACTAAACGCAAAACAAGTTTCATAACTTAAGACTGAAATCATGTCAAGTGTATTCTTCAACCACAATGGTATGAACTAGAAATCAATAGTAGGAAGAAAACTGGAAAATCCACAAATATGTAGAAATTAAACAACACAATCCTGAACAATCAATGGGTCAAAGAAGAAACCAAAATGGAAGTCAAGAATACCTTAAAACAAACAAAAATGGAAATTCGACATATCAGGGCGCCTGGGTGGCTCAGTCGGTTGAGCGTCCGACTTCAGCTCAGGTCATGATCTCGCAGTTTGTGAGTTTGAGCCCCGCATCAGGGTCTGTCCTGACAGCTCAGAGCCTGGAGCCTACTTTGGATTCTGTGTCTCCCTCTCTCTCTGCCCCTCCCCAGTTCATACTTTCTCTCTCTTTCTCTCAAAATAAACATTTTAAAAAATTTAAAAAAAAAGAAATTCAACATATCAAAGTTATGGGATACATCAAAAGCAGTTCTAAGAGAGAAGTTTATAGCAATAAAAACCTGCATTAAGAAAAAAGAAAGATCTCAAATAAACAACCTCAAGGAACTAGAAAAAGAATAAACAAAGCCCAAAATTATAAGATGGGAGGAAATAACAATGATCAGAGCAGAAATAAATGAAAGAGAGAAGAGAAAAACAATAGAAAAGACCAATGAAATTAAGCTCATTTTTTGAAAAGATAAACAAAATTGATAAACCTTTAGTAAGATTAAGAGAAAAGACTCAAACAAAATTAGACACGATTTGGACATCATTACAACTGATACCAGAGAAGTACAAAGGATCTTAAAAGAATATTATGAACAATTATATGCCAACAAATTGGATATCCTAGAAGAAATGGACAAATTCCTAGAAACATACAATCTACAAACACAGAATTGTGAAGAAAAAGAAAATCCGAATAGACCAATAACAAGTAAGATCGAATTAGTAATCATAAACTTCCCAGGTTTTGAAAAGCCCAGGACCAGATGGTTTCCTGGTGAATTCTACCAAACATTTAAAGAAGAATCAATATCGGGGCGCCTGGGTGGCTCAGTCAGTTAAGCATCCGACTTCGGCTCAGGTCGTGATCTCGCGGTCGGTGAGTTCAAGCCCCGCATCGGGCTCTGTGCTGACCGCTCAGAGCCTGGAGCCTCTTTCAGATTCTGTGTCTCCCTCTCTCTGACCCTCCCCCGTTCATGCTCTGTCTCTCTCTGTCTCAAAAATAAATAAACATTTAAAAAAAAAAAAAAAGAAGAATCAATATCAATTCCTCTCAGATTCTTCCAAAAGAGTTTGAAGAGGAGAGAACACTCCCAAACTCATTTCATGAGGCCAGTGTTACCTTGATACCCTGGTAGCCAGGTGAGCCTCCTACCAGAAAAGAAACTACAGGCCAATATACCTGATGAGTGCAAATTTAAAAATTCACAACAAAATATTAGCAAACCAAATTCAACAGTGCATTAAAAAGATCATACAATGTGAAGGGCACTTGGGTGGTTCAGCTGGTTAAGCATCTGACCCTTGATTTCAGCTCAGGTCATGATCTCATGGTCTGTGAGATCGAGCCCCACGTCAGGCTCTGTGCTGACAGCATGGAGTCTGCTTGTGATTCTCTCTCTCTCCCTCTCTCTCTTCGTCCCTCCCTTGTTCACAGGTGCTCTCTCTCAAAATAAGTAAATAAATAAACTTTAAATTAAAAGATCACAGAACATGATTAGGTGGGATTTATCCCTGGGATGCAAGGATAGCTCCACACACATAAATCAATAAATGTGATATATCGCATTAACGGAACAAAAGATAAAAATCATATGATCATCTCAACAGACACAGGAAATGCATCTGACAAAATTCAACATCCTTTCAGGACAAAAACTCCAACCAATTGGGTATAGAAGGAACATACTTCAACATAAAAGAAGCCAGATATGACGAGCCCACAGCAAACATCACACTCAACGGTGAAACCCTGCAAGCTTTTCCTTCTGAGATCAGGAGCAAGACAAGGGTGCCCACCCTCTCCCCTCCTATTCAACACAGTCCTGAAAATCCTAGCCAGAACAATCAAGCAGTACAAACGCATACAAGGCATCCAAATCAAAAAAGAAGACATAAAATTGTCTTTGTTTGCAGATGATAGTATCTTATATAGAGAAAATCCTAAGGACTCTACCAAAAAACTGTTAGACTTAATCAATGAATTCAGTGAAGGTACAGCATAAAAATCAGCATGCAAAAGTTGGTTGTGTTTCTATCCACTAACAGCAAACTATCTGAAGAAGAGATAAAGAAAACAATCCCATTTACAATAGCATCAAAAATAATAACATACTTAGGAACAAATTTAGTCAAGGATGTGAGAGATTTGCACACTGGAAGTGACATGACATTGATGAAAGAAATTGAAAACAAATACAAAAACAAATGGAAAAATGTCCCGTGTTCATGGATCAGAAGAATATTGTTAAAATGTCCATAGTACTTAAGGCCATCTCTAGATCAACACAATCCCTATCAAGATTCCAATGGCATTTTTCACAGAAACAGAAAATAGAAGCCTGAAATGTGTATGGAACCATAAAAGAACTCAAATAGACAAAGCAATCCTGAGAAAGAACAAAGCTGGAGGCCTCGCATTTCCTGATTTCAAATCTTACTACAAAGTTACAGCAACCAAAACAGTATGATACTGGCACATAGACCACTGGAACAGAATTTAGGGACCAGAAATAAACCCATGGAGATACAATTAATATTTGACCAGGGAGCCAAGAATATTCAAGCGGGGGAGAAGAGTCTCTTCGATAAATGTTGGAAAAATTGGAAACTCACATGCAAAAGAATGACATTAGACCTCTATCTCACACCTGTCGGAATGGCTAGTATCAAAAAGATACAACAGGGGCGCCTGGGTGGCTCAGTCGGTTGAGCGTCCAATTTCAGCCCAGGTCATGATTTCGCGGTTCATGAGTTGGAGCCCCGCGTCGGGCTCTGTGCCAACAGCTCAGAGCCTGGAGCCTGCTTTGGATTCTGTGTCTCCCTCTCTCTCTGCCCCTTCCCCTGCTCACACTTTGTCTCTCTCTCTCTCTCTCTCTCTCAAAAATAAATAAACATTAAAAAAAAAAAAAAAGACATGAGATAACAAGTGTTGATGAAGCTGTGGAAAGATGGGAACCCTTGGACACTGTTGGTGGGGAATGTAAAATGGTGCTGCCACTGAGGACATGTGGTCCATATGTCAGTTCCTCAAAAAGTTAAAAACAGAATTACCCTATGATCCAGCAACTCTGCTTCTGAGTATATATCCAAAAGGATCGAAAGCAGGATCTTGAAGAGATATGTATATACTCATGTCCGTAGCAGCACCGATCACAACAGCCAAAAGTTGGAAGCCACTCAAATGTCCATCAACAGATGAATGCATTAACGGTGTATGGTATACCATGAAATATTATGCAGCCTTAAAAAAGAAGGGAATTCTGGGGTGTCTGGGTAGCTTAGTTGGTTAAGCGGCCAACTCTTGGTTTCAGCTCAGGTCATGGTCTCACAGTTCGTGAGTTGAAGCCCCATATCGGGTTCTCTGCTGACAGCACGGAGCCTTCTTGGGCTTTCTCTCTCCCTCTCCCTCTGCCCCTCCCTAGGTCTCTTGCTCTCTCTCTCTCTCTCTGTCAATAAATAAATAGATAAACATTAAAAAAAAAAAAAAAGAAGAAGAAGAAGGAAATTCTGACACGTGCTACAATATGGATGACCCTCGAGGACATTCTGCTAATTGAAATAAGCCAGCCACAAAAGGACAAATTCTGGCTGATGCCACCAATATGAAGTCTCCAAAGTAGCCAGTGTCATAGAACCATAAGGTAGAAAGTTGGTTGCTGGGGCCCCTGGGTGGCTCAGTCGGTTAAGCGTCTGACTTCAGCCCAGGTCATGATCCCATGCTTTGTGGGTTCGAGCCCTGTGTCAGGTCCTGTGCTGACAGCTCGGATCTCAGAGCCTAGAACCTGCTTCAGATCGTGCGTCTCCCTCTCTCTGCCCCTCCCCTGCTGGCACTCTGTCTCTCTGTCTCCCAAAAATAAATAAATACTAAAAAAATTTTTTTAAAAATGACAAAGCTGATACATTTTATGGGTATTTCGCCAAGATTTTTTACAAAATGGAAGAGGGAGGCAGAAAAGCCAGTGTTATCGTGATACAATGTGAGAAGGACACAATCTGCTGTTGCTGGCTTCGAAGCTGGAGGAAGACAGGCACCAGCCAAGGAATGTGAAAAGCTGAAAAGGACGAGCAAGTGAATTTTTCCCCTGGGTCTTCTAGAAAAGAACACAGCCCCAGCTGACACCTTGATTTGAGCCCAGTGAGACCCCGAGATAATAAATTTGTGTCGTTTTAAGGGGCTACATTTCGGTGACGTGTTCAAGCAGCCACAAGAAACAAATACGAAAGGCCCCCCGAAAGGAGGGGCAATCAGTGTGGGGGAGGAGAGCTGAAGGGCTGAGTTCCATTCAGAAAATTCAAGCCCACCTGCATACCCAAAAGTAGTATCCTAAGAACACACCTGTTCTCTCTAAATTATAAATATTAATTTCTCTATTTTTCCTAAAGGGAAAAAAATCATAAAAATAGGAATACATATGTACTGCAGGAAAAAAAAAAAAGAAGAAGGAAAAAAGAGAATCAGACTGGTGAAAAAGTTATTTTTTTTTAAAAGACAATTACCCATAACTAGTGAGTAGTTTTTAAAGTACCCTTTCTATGCATATTTGAATTTACACATTTCACAAAAATGTATTGTATGCCTAGCGTGTGCCACATGTTACGCTTCCTGATGGTGATTCAACAGCAAAGTGAACAGGCACAGTCCTGCCCTCAAGGTCTAGCGGGAGACGGACAGGAGGAGACTGTTCTAGCAAGGAAGGCAGGTATATGGCAGCACACAGAAGGGCGCTCAATCTGGACTTGGGGCGTTCCCGGGAGCTTTCTGGAGGAAGTGACCTCTCAGCTGAGACCTCAATGATGAGGTACAGCTGACAAAGGTAAAGGTGAAGGGCAAAGTGGTCCAGACAGAAGCAGCATGCACCCCGGAGCTGTGCAAGATGGGGTGGCGCCCATGGGGGACCTTGACCATGCCAAGGAGTTGGGGTTCCACGGGAGGTGTGGTAGGCTGAATAATGGTCCCAAAGGTACCCAAGTCCTAATCCCGGGAGCCTGTGAATGTTACCTTATGAGTCCCCAGGTGTGATTAAATTAAGGTTCTTGAAATGGGGAGACCATCCTAGGTTACCTGGGAGGGCCCTAAATGTAGTTACAAGTATCTTTCTAAGAGAGGCAGAGGGAGGATCTGCCACAGACAACCCCAGCAGAAAGAGAAATTTGAAGGTGCTACACTGGCTGAGGGTGGAGAAAGGGGCCATGGGCTAAGGAACACAATTTTCCAAGTCAGAAAAGGCAAGCAAATGGTTTCCCCCCAGAGCCCTCCTGGCACCATGGTTTCGGCCCAGTGAAACCGTTTTCAGACTTCTGGCCTCCAGAACGTAAGAGAGTAAACCACCGCATCTGGGGTCATTTTTACAGTGGCAAGAGGAACGCAAGGAGAGGGTGTGATCTGACTTGAACTTCAGAACGATTGCCCCACCCCACCTGCTTTGAGAAAGGATTATGGAAGGGAACGGTGGCAAGGGGACCCCTGGAGGGTCCTGACCCAGGGAAGGGGACAATGGGGGTGGAGTCACAATGTCTAAAGGGTTTAGAGAGGTAGATGGAAAAGTCGTTGACGCGTCAATAAAAAGGTTTGGAAAGGGGCACGCTGCCAGATTTGCTGTGGGGTTACACTTGATCTTAGCCAAAAGGCCGAGAAGCGATGGCCGTGGGCTTGAAGGCAGAGTCCAGGACGATGCACACACACAGGCTGCGGCTGGCAGGCACAGCCCGGTGTGTGGCCCAGTTAGGTGACAGCAGGCAACTCCCAGGGAAGGAGGTCAGGAAAGCGTAGAAGGCTGAGGGGGCTGGGCTCCAATGCACTCCATAGGTCAGCGATGGGCAGAGGAAAAGGAGCCGCTGGAAGGGGAGCAGGGAGACACGGTACCCTGGAGACCAAGAGGAAAAGGTGCCTTGAAAGGAAGGCTGGTCGGCAGAGCCGGGAGCTGGTGGTAGGAGCCCAAGGAAGAAAACCCAGAGCCGTCATGGGGGAACCTCAGCCAGAGCCAACTCCACAGCCTGGCTGGAGCAGACACCAGGTTAGTGGCCGTGGACAGACGTCACCGTGAACATTCAAGTCTTTCCTCAACCAGGGAAATGTTATTCTATTCTTCCTTCGATACTCTTCTCTTCCTTCCATTCTTGGTTCTTCTTCGGCAATGACTCCAATCCTCTTTCTCTAGCACTGTCTGTCCATCCATCCATCCATCTGTCCCTGCCCCGATCCCTCAAGTCTTGTATCATTTTCACTCAAACCTCCATCTCCTTCTTTTCCTAGAATTCTGCAGCTAACCTGGGGCGCCTGGGTGGCTCAGTCTGTTAAGTGTCCAACTCTTGATTTCGGCCTCAGGTCATGATCTCACAGTTCATGGGTTTGAGCCCTAAATCGGGCTCCAAAATGCTGGTGGAAAACCTGCTTGGGATTCTCTCTCTCTCTCTCTCTCTCTCCCTCTCTCTCACTGCCCCTTCCCTGTTGATGTGTGTGTTTTCTCTCTCTCTCCCTCCCTCAAAAAATAAATAAACTTAAAAAAAAAAAAAAAGAATTCTGCAGTTAATCTAACTCACAGATTGGGTTTTCTGCAGGACTCTTTTGTTCACTGCCTCCATCATAAGCTATAATTCGGTAATTTTGTTTTGCATCTGAAAGCAGTCTGTCCTGTTTTAAGACAAGTCCCTTTGATAGCGTGCCCTCTTAAATCCACTGAACATACCAATTAGTGAATTTTTTTTAAGTTTATTTATTTTGAGAGAGAGAGAGGGAGAGAGCATGAGCAGAGGAAGGGCAGAAAGAGAGGGAGAGAGAGAAAATTCCAAGCAGGCTCCTTGCTGCCAGTGTAGAGCCCAACACGGGGCCCAAACTCATGAACCGTGAGATCATGACCTGAGCCAAAGTTGGGCGCTTAACTGACTGAGCCACCCAGGCACGCCTCCAGTTAGAGAATTTAAGTCTTCTCTACAGTTATTAAAACAATTTGGTACTTGAAGAAAAAAATAGGCAGATCAATAAAACAATACAGCATATAGAAACAGACCCAAATATATTTGGGAACATAGAATGTGGGCTACATCTAAATAGCAGGGGAAAGATAAATTTTAAAAATGTTGCTGGAGAATTGATTAGCCTTTGGAAAGGGGAGGAGGGGAAAGCTAACCCCCCCTACTTTACTCCTTCCACCAAAAGAAATGATATCTGTATAAAAAATTTCAACATTAAAACATAAAATGCTGGAAGGAAACATAGGATATATATAAACTTGAAGTGGGAAAAACTTTCCTATGAAAGACTCAAAATCCAGAAGGCATAATTGAAAAAAAACCAAAATGGAACCAATCTGTAAAGATTTTCAACTTCTGTTTAGAAAAATTTTTTTTACCCTGTCCAAAGTCAAAAGTCAATGACAACTTGGGGGAAAACATTTACAATACATGTGACAAAGGGCTAATGTCATTAATACGTAACATTAGCGAATGCCATTAATATATAAAATTAGCTGATGTCATTAATATGCAAAATTAATAAATCCATAAGAAGAAGATTCTACACCCAACAGAAAATCGGGCAAAGGACATGAATACTTTCACAGAATTCACAGAAAAATAAATTAAAATAGTTAACAAATTTACGAAGAGATGTTCAACCTCCCTAATCACTATTTTTGTATTTGCCAGATTGATAAAAAGCAAGTAGTCTCGTGGCCCAAATGTGGGGATTCTCCGGGGTCCCATCGCTCTACCTGTGTTGGGTGATCTTAGCAAGACCATCGCTATGCATCAGACCTACTGGCTCGTGTTGCCTCCATCTTTGTTTCCAACCTGAGCTTCTCCCCACCTTTTTTCTTACTTTTACAAGTCTTGGGTGAGGGGTGTTAGGAACATAATAGCCTACCACACGGTTGAATTAAAACTACAGGTAACTGGGGCCCCTGGGTGGCTCAGTCAGTTGAGCGTCCAACTCTTGATTTCAGTTCAGGTCACGATCTCGCGGTTCATGTGGCTCTGCACTGACAGCATGGAGCCTGCCTGGGATTCTCTTTCTCCTTCTCTCTCTGATCCTCCCCCACTTGCACTCTCTCTCTCAAAATAAAGAAATAAACACAGGGGCGCCTGGGTGGCTCAGTTGGTTGAGCTTCCGACTTCAGCTCAGGTCATGATCTCACAGTTTGTGGGTTCGTGCCCCACGTCGGGCTCTGTGCTGACAGCTCGGAGCCTGGAGCCTGCTTCGGATTCTGTCTCCTTCTCTCTCTCTGCCCCTCCCCACTTGTGCTCTGTCTCTCAAAAATAAATAAATGTTAAAAAAAAATTAAAAAAAAAAAAGAAAGAAACACAAAATAAAATAAAATAAAATAAAATAAAATAAAATAAAATAAAATAAGTAACTGATTCTAGGACCCAATCCTTTCTTTGTCTGTCTTGAGACCAACACCTGCATCTCCCTTCACAAGCTTTGCAACTATCACCACAAATCACTGGCTGCCTCCAACCAGTTGGGGGTTTTGGAGGGGGGAAGGGGACAGGGGTGGAGAGGGCTGGGGGAGACGGGAGTGTGTGTGTGGGGGGCGGGGGGAGTGTCAGCTAAATTAACATTCACTTTAAGGCAAACACAGTAGCAGAGCTAACAAAGGGCCGGAAATTTAGAGTTCAGTCTGATATTCCTTAAACAGAGTATTGTTCCTCGCACAAGGAGGGGTCGGAGGAAGATGGTCGATGGGGCTGGAATGTGGATTCAATTGGACACTTCCTCCAAGGCGCCTGCCAATGTCTGCAGCCTCGGAGAGAGGGATTTGTTCGGTGGCTGTTGCAACTCTTCTGCCTTGTCTCTTATTATCAAGAATTTGCGGAGCACTCTGGGACTCCAAAATGCCTTGTAAGGATCACTTACAAGCAACGCTTCCACGATGCCTTGAGGATGCACAAGTGGCAAGCCACCATCTCTCTGAGGAAGAGCCAACAAGATGGGGAGGAAGGCCGGGCTTCCCACATCGGCCAGCATCTCAGACACAGAACTGAAACGGCTCACGGTTCATAGCTTCCCACACAGAAAAAGAAGGGGAGAGAAAGGGGACACGGATGAAGGACAACTCTGACACAACACATAAACTTTATAGAAAAAGAACTTTATAGGGGCGCCTGGGTGGCTCAGTCGGTTAAGTGTCCGACTTCAGCCAGGTCACGATCTCGCGGTCCGTGAGTTCGAGCCCCGCATCAGGCTCTGGGCTGATGGCTCAGAGCCTGGAGCCTGTTTCCGATTCTGTGTCTCCCTCTCTCTCTGCCCCTCCCCAGTTCATGCTCTGTCTCTCTCTGTCCCAAAAATAAATAAACGTTGAAAAAAAAAAATTAAAAAAAAAAAAAAAAAAGAACTTTATATAAAGCTATTTATCAAAAATATTTTGTAATGTGGCGCTGCTCTTTGGGAGTCTAAATCCTATTTACAACTACTGAACTTCCTCTGTGAACAGAGTCTTTCACTCCTCAAGCATTCTAATTTTTTTTTAACGTTTTTATTTATTTTTGAGACAGAGAGAGACAGAGCATGAGCAGGGGAGGAGCAGAGAGGGAGGGAGACACAGAATCGGAAGCAGGCTCCGGGCTCCGAGCTGTCAGCACAGAGCCGGATGTGGGGCTCGAACTCACGGAGTGTGAGATCATGACCCGAGCCGAAGCCAGACATTCAACAGACTGAGCCACCCAGGCGCCCCTCCTCAAGCATTCTAAATCAGCACGACTTCCCTGTAGAAAGACTTTAAGAGGTGGAGTGTATGTTGAACCACATCTGCTAAAAGGTCTGGAGATGTGCGAAATATCGGGCTTGCCACATCGGGACACGAGCCTCCCGGGGTTTAGTCACACTGAAGACCCGCTGGGGCCACCAACGAGTCAGTCCTTCCTACTGGCACTGACATCATGCCTTGGCAGAATGTTCTAGGTGCTCCTCAGCTCCCTCAAATGCCTGGGCAATACCATGTACCTTGCTGTTGCAACCTAGTTTGTATGTTTCACATGACTACCCATCCATTACTTCCTGCTTGCACCAAAGACAACCTGGGGACACAACCCTCCTTAAGATCCAAGAGAACGTTTTGACAGAGGAGAGGTTCCTACACAACTGGAGGGTGACACCCCAGCCACAGAGAACTTTCTGGGTCTGCTTTTCATGCTCTGTGTCCATGCTCCTCTATAGACCCAAGCAAACTCACATGCTCCCCAGACCCTGATCCAAAACTTAGCTCCTCCTTCAAAGTGTCCCCCCTGCCCCTGGGCAGTGTCGTGGGCAGGCGCTCACGCCTCAACCTGCCCTCCACCCCAGCACTTAACCACCACACAGAAACCATCCATCTGGTGTTTCCATTATCATTATTTCTTCCAGGGAGGGAGCAGGTTCCTGCTGTCTTAGGTAAGAGGATTCCTAGAAGCAGAGCCCCAAACAAGGATTTGGGGGCACATGAGTTACTAAGGAAGTGTTTTCGAGAGAAACCTGTACGCAAGTGAGGGAAGCAGGGCCGGGCCGGGGAAGGAACTGGGTCACCGGGGTTCAGCTGGACCCCAGCCATAGCCTGATCCCATGGGAACTCCGGCGTGTGAATAACTCCACAGAGTTGTCCGTGCTTCAGACAGGCAGGCCAGGCTTTGCTCCCCTGCGCCAGTCAGCCATCAGCTGAGAGCCCCTCTGGGAGGAGGGTCCCAGGACTGGGAACAGTTCCCAGGACTGGGAAGCAGCTAAGACTCATGAGCAATCCACTTTCTCCCACCACCCTCAGGCTGGGAGGAAGCAGCTGGGGGCAGGAGCCAGCCAGGTGCCGCTGGCTGGAGGCTAAGTTGCAGGAATGGGGGCAGACTTGCCCCAGCTCCGGACCAGTCAAACCCCTGCAGCTGTTGCACAAAGGATCCCTCCCTCTTCCTTTTCACGGACTCCCCCACTCACAGGTGTCTCCAGCCTCCCCAAGAATAAATGAAGGGCCGTGCAAGCCCTTGAAAGTCACCGGCTCAGCTTCCTGTGAGGAAGGCAAACATTAAGCACTCAAGAAGCTCAAGGAGGTGGGAAAAGGCATCCAAAGCTCTCTTCGAAGAGAGCAAGGTCTCCTGTGTTCTCAGCTCTTGGTTGCTCCAGACTCCGGTGCCCTCACTCCCTTCCTGTCAGGGGGCCTGGAGAACACACCGTAGTCGGTTCTGGTCTCAGAGCATCCCCGGGACGCTGGCTAATCCCTACCGTTTCTGTTCTGGCCTAGACACAAAGGAACTGAAAAGCCCCCAGAGGGAGAAGGGCAAATGCAGAACAGAAAGGCTGGCAACCCCTGGCAGGAAAGTCCAGAGTGAGATGAAGAACCCCACTCCGTTTCCCAAACTCTCTTCCTGGTGGCACGGCAGAAGCCAGGCTTGAGCTCAGCAACCGGGGTAGGACGGGGGCCGGGGGCAACAGCCAGTTTCCAGCACCCAGGCAGTCCCAGTATCTCAGAAAGTACAGCTAGGAGAACGAGACAGGCTGGGGGAGGGGACGGCCTGCCGCAGAGAGTTCCCAGGGGGGCAAACCCCACAGAGCCGCCCTCTGACCAACGAGAGGGATGTGCAGTCTGCTAGGCCTCGGCCGAAACCAAGGCGGGAAGGAGAAGCAGCTGCCTTGAGTCACAGGACACCTCAGAGGTTCTCATTCTAGCACTCATTAAACTCTCCCTGAGGATGGGGCTCGGGGTGGGGGTGGGGGTGGGTGGCAAGAGGAGTTGATTTTAAATTCCTGATATCCAGGCTGCAACTCATACTGATTACAGCAGACCCCCTGAAAGGGGCCCAGGCATGACCGCTTTTTTCAAAGTTTACTTATTTTGACTAAGACACAGCATAAGCAGAGAGAGAGGGAGACAGAGAATCCCAAGCGGGCTCCGTGCTGTCAGCGCAAAGCCCGACGCGGGGCCCAATCCCACGAACCTCGAGATCATGACCTGAGCGGAGATCAAGAGTCGGACGCTTAGCTTAACCGACTGAGCCCCCCAGGGGCCCCGCATGAGCAGTTTTAAAGCCTTCGCAGGTGGTGCCAATGTACAACCAGGGCTGAGAACGATCGTAAAGTCCGATAGGGATAGAGCTGTGTAGACTGAGGACACCACGAAATGTACCCCAAAGCAGCCTTTCAAGAATGGAAGGAATGGGATCTTCTCAAAGCAAACTAAGTTGGATCTTTAGCACCCCCTCCCCATTACTCATCTTTCAAAGGGGCGAGGGGACGGTGTAGAGCATCGCAAAGGATCAGTGTGTGCAGGGCCACAGCTAGCTGATGCAAAAGGGCTCCGTCATGCAGGGCACCGCACCGCAGAAGCCAGGAAGCCAGCCCCAGGCTCCAGATACAAAGGAAATGCTCGCTGGAGGCCCACAGCTTCCCCTTTTGGGGCCTGTCCCCACCTCTTCTCTGAGTGCTGCCCTGCCTCCCGGGGACAATCGGGAGCCCCTGAGTTGGAGCAGAAAGTTATCTGACACAGCACTTCATACTATAGTGTTAAAGATTTTCTCATCAGGTCTCCTGAGAGACTCCGTTTGGTCACCAAGCAGTGACAGAGGAGATAGTCCCCCTGCATTTCAGCTCCTTGGTATAGGGGCAGGAAGAAGTGTCGATGGCAAACAGGAAACCCCAACCCTGTTGCGCCACACGAGGAAGGACACAAGAGTTGTGGCCTGGGACCCTGCCAAGTTCTAGAGATTGCAAGCGATTCCACCTCCTGGTTCCTGAACCTGAACTTGATCCTGTCCCAGACACGGGCAAAATTCAGGCTGCTTGGGAATGAAATAGGGCACATTTTGCCTTCCACCTGCCTGCTTTATTCGATGAAAGGCCCACTTACTGGCCAGGACCGTGACCTCTCCGGGACCTGTTCACCCCACTGATCTTCCCCTCTCTGAATGCACTTCCTCTGTCCCCTTTTCCAGGCATTTAGGCCTCCAGTGACCCACCCACACAGCTCTTCCAATCACTCTGCTCGAGAAAGAGTCTGGCACCAAACACCGCCAAGGGACGTAGGGTTAAGGTCAAGTGTCCCAAGTGTATGTACTGCACTTTCTCAGCTTTACATTTGACCGTGAATGAAAGGCTTTGCCAATCGCCACCTCAAAAGCCCGCTAAGCATCAAGAAAGGGGGAGCGGAAGGTATTTGGGAAGAGGCTGGCAGGTGGAAAGGGGCTTAGTGCAAGAGAACTAGCAGAACACTCGTCTCAGGAGGCACCTTGACACCTGTTTCCCCCACAAATCAGGAAAAGAACAATCACAATATTATCACCGTGCTAATAATAAAATACCAAATGCGAATAATAGACAGCTACCCTAAAATGAGAGCTTACTATGGGCCACCTAGTATCTGCTTGGACCCATCAAATCCCCACAACAACCCCATGACGAAAGAAACCCTAATACCCCCATTTTGCAGATGAAGCCAAGGAGGCACAAAGACGTGAAGTAGCTTGTCCCAAAACACACAGCCAGGAAGAGACAGAGCTGGGGTCAAACGTCGGGCTGTGTGGCAGAGAAGCTGAAGCCCTCGAGTTCTTGCCGAGAAAGCTCTCTTGAGGGGAAGGGGGAGAAAAGAGTTTTCAGAGACAAATCGGCTGATCCAGCCATATCCAGAGGGGTGGTTCTCACACTGGAGGGTGTACCCGAATCCCCTGGAGGGCTCGTCACATACAGACTCCTTTCCCCCTCCCCCCCTCCCCCCCCCCCCCCCCCCCCCCGTTTCCGATTCAGTACTTCTGGATGGGAAAATGTGCATTCCTCGCGGGCTCCCAAGTGATGCTGCCACTGCCGGTAACAAGGCTCTAGAAGCTTTATCTTATTCCTTACAAGAAAGAACCCATGGGGAAGGCTTTATTTTCACCGTTTTACAGATAAGGAAACAGAAGGTCCCAGAGGTTAGGCAGCTTGTCCCAGGTCACAGAGCTGACAAGAAGCCCGGGGCTCCTTCTGTGGTACCCTGGCAAAACGCCAGACATGGGGGAACGGGCTGAGCAGGACAGGCAGGGATAGGCTGGCTTTAGCGGCCAGCCACGGTGGGTCCAGGAGTCCTGGGGAGGGGAGGTAAGTGAGTGAATGGCTGGACAGGCAAGCCGTAGGTAAAGCAGACCCCTGCGGGAGCCAGGGATGGAGACCTTGTCCAGGGACCTGGGCACCTGCAGCGTCACAGAACCACAGACCCTAAGTCACATCTACCCTCTGTCTAAAGAATGAGCTAGCTTCACAGTCGTGGGTCCCACAGACCACCTGCTCCCCCAGCCCGGAAAAAGCCTGGGGGCCTGACTGATGACAGATACGAGGCCTTTGCTGATGGGAAACTTGGTTCCCATCCCAGGAGGCAGCCCCTGCCTGTCCCACTGTCCAGATGAGCAGCTGAGACTCAAGCCATGCTGGGTTCCCCCCTCAGGCAGCTTGGTGTGCAAAGCCCCTGCTCTTTCCACGGTCGGCCGACAGGGACCCCGGCCTGTTCTGCTCAGGCCTTCCGTGCACTGATCTGAGTCCCCAGTGCGGTCGGGGCAGATATGAGGAAATGGTCCTGGGACTCCTGCCAGAAGGGCCTGCCTCCCACTCCACACCAGCGGGCGGG
Organism: Leopardus geoffroyi; assembly: GCF_018350155.1. Taxonomy (NCBI): domain Eukaryota; kingdom Metazoa; phylum Chordata; class Mammalia; order Carnivora; family Felidae; genus Leopardus; species Leopardus geoffroyi. The sequence goes on from NC_059336.1 coordinate 31,309,962, forward strand.
TGGCCAGGTGAGTGACCTGGAAAGTCACCACGGGTACTCACCCAAACAATCACCTCGCAGGCCCGGATGAGCAACTACTTGTTTATAGGAAAGTCCCACCGGCGTCCACGAGCTTTTGACCTTCTGGATGGATGTTTAGGAGGAAATCCAAAGGCCCTTAGGCTCCCATCAGAGAACCAGGGTGTTGGAGCAGGATGGGAAAAAAAAGCACTAAGGATGTAAAAAAACGCACGCATGCATGTGTGTAGAATTTAGACTCTGGCTCAGAGAAACTAAAGACTTAGAAATCTAACCCTCCAATCTGACAGACCTGCCGAGGAAGGGCCTGGTTGCATCCACCTCCCTAAAGCAGCACCTTCGTCGTCGTTAACCAGAAGGGCCTCGCCAAGATTACCCCCTTCAGGGGCTAAACTCCAACAACTTGGGAAACTCTCTATGGCTGGCTTGGCCTGAGGAAAAGAACGGGAAGTTGGTGGAGGAAACACTGGCCCTAACCAGGCAAAAAAGACAGCATTTCTTGACCTGCATCTCTCAGAACCAAGAGCTATTTTACAGGGTAGTTTAATGTTGTACCTCGGGAAGGGTGAATTAGGCTTTCCTCCAGCCCAATAATGATGGGGTTGAGGTGGAGCCCCGACCCACGGGGAGGGCCCAAGGTCTGGATGAGTCCTTGCCCTTGAGGCCCCCACTCGCTATCTGTGGTTAGCATCTCGGCTCTGCGGGGACGTGCTGACCGATCTGGCCAGGTGAGGAGGGGCTGCCTTCAGTTCCCTGTTTCCGACAAGCACAGGTTTCTTTCTGGCCACTCTTCCTGTTTACTGAGTGATTTCTCTGAGACCCATCTCTGACCTCACTTCCCCTTCCTCAGGGAACCCCAGCAGTTTTTCCTTTTTTGGTGCTCTAGGCTAAGATTCTGAGTTTTGTGTGCAGAGATCTTGGGGTTTCTGCTCCTGGCTACCCGGGGCCAGGATTGGAAACCCAAGAGCCAGGAGCGTGGGCCTCCTTCACCCCACCCACCCCCCAAGTTGGGCAGGTTCCTTGCACTTCAGAAGCAGTAAGGAAGGGACAGCAAAGGAAGAATCCAAAGTGTGCTGGGCCCTCCCTGGGAGCAGCCATGGTGGGGCATCTTACATCCATCTTCCTTTAAGCCCCTTAACCCCCTGTGCGGGTGGAAAAATTCACTCTCACGCAGCAGATCTCAGACCCGTCCTACTACCAGGAGAGATGGCTCATCTGGGGGTTTCCAGAACATTTCCAGGAGGCTGAGGGGAAGTTTTCCACACAACCACATTCACACCCTCTTCTGCCTGCCCTACAACCAGCCAAATGACCCTAAAGAAAAATCAACAGCGTGAAAAACAGGACTTCTCCTCAAAATGGGCTTCAAAGGCCATCTCTGTAAAATCTTTACAGAGATTCCCCGACTGTCTAGGAATAAAAGAGCAGCCTCCCACGGGGCAGAGAGGGAACAGACAGGGCCAGGTAAAGAAACTTCCAGAGTCCAGTGGGCAAGTCTGTCCTTCCCAGACCTACATCCTATGGCTGACCCCCTGGAGAGCCTGACAGGCCCTTCCGGGAGCTCACTTACCAAGAAAGTTCAAGCTTTTCCCACAGAACAAGGTGTTCCAGAGAAAAGCCACGTGATCCACTCCCGTGACGCCTGAACACGTGACCTGGTTTCCCAATTCTGGGTCCTGAAGCTTCCCGACCCCCTCTTACCTCAGACTCAACCTGAAGCTGAAGCATACACACCATCTCCCCTGTTCCCCGCCCCACTACACCATGTGCCTGATTATCTTGTCACAGGCATAAGAAAGTAATCCTTATCCCAAATGTCTGTACGACCAGCTGTAAGATCCCGTATGGAGCTTTAGGAAGAGGGCACCGACTATCTAAGGCTACCACCCATGTCTCCAGAGCACTTGGGGCCTCATGGACCCCCACCAACTAAAGTCCTCCCTGCATGCCAGGCAGGTCACCCTGCCTGTGGACAGAACATTCAGCAGCCATAACCACAGCCACCATGGTGGGCATTGAGCGGGTCAAGTTGAGCCTCACAGCCCGGAACACACAAAGGATGCTTGAAACTGAAATGGGGAGGATCTCATTCTCAATCTTCAAGGAAGATGGCCTCAACAACTCACCTCCACCTGGTTTGGACCTCACTCACTACAGGACAGCTCTTACGTTCAAGGCACAGTGAACCCCAAGACTGTAAGTGGAATAGGGGCTGTGGGGGGCTTGAGGGTAAGGAGTGGGAAGCTAATGTTCAATGGGTACAGAGTCTTTGTGTGGGATGATGGAAAAGTCCTGGAAATGGATACTGGTGATGGTTGGATAACAATGGGGATGCACTTAATGTCACTGCTGTTGTCTGAATGTTTGTGTCCCTCCACATTCATATGTTGAAATCCTAACCCAAAATGTGATGGTATATGGGGCGCCTGGGTGGCTCAGTCGGTTAAACGTCCGACTCCGGCTCAGGTCATGATTGCACCGTCCGGCCCGTGAGTTTGAGCCCCGCGTTGGACTCTGTGCTGACAGCTCAAAGCCTGGAACCTGCTTCGAAGTCTGCATCTCCCTCTCTCTCTCTGCCCCTCCCCCACTCACACTCTGTCTCTGTCTCTCTCAAAAATAAATAGACATTTTTTTAAAAACTTAAAAAAAAAAACATGTGATGGGATGAGGAAATGGGGCCTTTGGGTATGATTCATAGGGGTGACTCCACCCTCGTGAATGGGATTGGCACCCCCATAAAAGAGATCTCATGGAGCACCCCCATCCTTTCTGCCATGTGAAGGTATAATGCAAAGTCAGAGACCTGGAAAAGGCTCTCACCCGCCCATGCTGACACCCTGACCTTGGACTTCCAGCCTCCAGAACCATGAGAAACACATTTCTGTAGTTTTTAAGTCACTCAGTCGGTGATATCACGTTACAACGAACCCAACGGGCTAGACAGCCCCTGAACTGTACATTTAAAAGGGATAAAAGGGGTAGATTTTACATTATGTGTCTTTTACCATAATTAAAAATAAAAAATATAAACATTTAACTTAAAAAAAGACTAAGATCAGGGGCGTGTGGGTGGCTCAGCCGGTTAAGCGTCTGACTCTTGATATCGGCTCAGGTCATGATCTCGCAGTCATGAGATCGAGCCCCACATCGATGCTTGGGATTCTGTCTCTCTCCCTCTCTCTCTGCCCCTTCCGCACTCACACTTTCCCTCGCTCTCAAAATAAATAAATATTTTTTTTAAAAGACGAAGATCAGTATCTCCCCAAATTTCACCAGAGACGATCACTATGAACATTTTGCCATACATCCTTCCAGAGACAAATATAAAACAGAGGGTATGATACATTTTACAAATAGCGCAGTTCAGTAACCTGCTTTTTAGAAATATATTTTTCCACAGGAATAGATGCACATCTGTACCCTGTATTTTCTGTGGCCACACAGTAATCCAGCGTATAGATATGCGGGTCTTCCCTTCCATCCAGAAGCCGAGCGTTCCTGTGAAACTTTTGTGAGCCGAAGTGGTATAAAGCGAAGAAGCAATTCCCATGAATCTGTATGGAAAAATGTTTTAGCACTCCTAGACCCCAAAAAGAACTTAGGCTTTTCCGACACCTCAGGCCACATCTTGCTAACGGATACACAAAATAAATTGAAACAAGCACAGGTGCTCACAACCCCAGTTCAAAGCTCTGAGGCTCGATGCCGACATGCTGAGTGTTGGGCCCAGGGAAGGAGCCTGGCGGGACCACTCTCAGGGCTCAGGTTGTACGTAGCCTCCACATTAGTTTGCTGCAAAACAAACACTGAACGCTATTTCTGCTTTTCGCCTATTTTCATAAAAGTGAAAACCCCCTTCAGATTTCTTTCTGTTAGAAAAAAACAGGGACAAAGGTAGATCTTTCATAAAAGCCAAGCAGCATAAAGGCAAAGAACTTTCAAAAAGCGAGGGATACCTTGTACCATAAGAACAAGCTTCCTTTTGTTGGGATTTAGTCTCCATTTTGGTGGCGGTTATTATTACAAATAATGGTGCAAGGGACATCCCTGTGCACGTATTTTCCTGCACCTGTCCAATTATAACCCTTAGGGTAAGACCTCCTACCAGTGGCATTGCTGAGTCAGGGACTGCCTCAAGAGGACTGTCAACCGAGACTTAGGAGTAAAACCGCACCAGGGATGCTGGATTCTGTCATACGAAAGTCTCCTTCTCCATGTGGACTTCTCTTGGCTTTCACTTGGAGGTCTGTGACATTGCACTGTGGTTCAGGAAAGTGGGGACAGTCTTCCAAAAGACACCAGCTCCTCTCTCCCCACCACCCAGGCCTCCTCAGGGGACACGCCATGCCTGTGTCATGAAGGGAAACCGGTACACAAGGAAGGCGGAACGTGGCTGGGCTAATCTCTACTGAATTGCCTTTTGCCAGCAGGGAAGACCACGGCAAAAGGCTCTAACAGGGCCCAGTGCTGAGTGCCCTGTGGTGCGCAATAGAAGTATGGACACGTGAAAGATTCTCCTTTGTGAAAGGTTTTGTTTTTGAGTGGACGCAAGAAGAATGCAGTGGACTCTTCCTAAAGAGACCCAGGGGCAGAAGGATCTAGTGGAAGCATCTAATTCTTTACCCCGGAGATGGGGAAACTGAGGCCCCGAAAGACAACAGCATAAACATTTCAATAGCCTTTGAGTAAACCCCAGAAGCATCTCACACAGAGTGATTCAGCCGGCTGTTCAAGGGCAGAGCTTGAACATACCCCGAATTGTGGACGCCTCGTACAATTCTTACCCTCCTTACTTGGTATACAAAATTGAAAATTAAGATCACTGAGGCCACATCCCAGCTCGGTCATGGTCAGCTATGAACTGGAGCTGCTCCTACTGGCTCTCAAGGGCTGACTATGTACATCTCTTCCCGACTTAGTGTTCACGGCGCCATGTTGGTAACTTGAAATCAGCCGCGGTGGAAATACACTATAGAAATCAACAAATACTACAAAGCAGGGCTTCCCCCCAACCTCTAGAGAGTCAGTTGTTCAAAATGTATCACTGGTCACAGCTTAGGTGTGAAAGCCATGAGCAGATGAGCTCAGTTTCCTCTCCTCACCTAAGGATAGCTTATTTCCAAAGCATTGGCCATTCATGGGCCATCATAATACCCGCTCCCAAATCCACCACGGCCCCTTCTATATTAATCAATGAGCAGCAAATGTCTGCCTGAATGCCTGCTCTGCACCAGGCTCCTGTCTGAATGCACATCACAATATCACTGTGAGACAGTTACAATTTCCATCTTACAGTTAGGGAAACTGAGGCTCAGAGACTTTAAAATACTGTTTACATTAACCGGTAAATGACTGCGAACTAAATCCTATCCTGGGTTGGTTTCCCCTGGAAGTTGACCCTCAAACAAGAATCTGAGTGCAAGTGGAAGAGGGCTGGGAAAGTGAGACAGGGAAGGGACAGCAGCCAGTGAAGGGAGCCAGTTACTAGGCAACTCTGACGGCACAGCACGTGCCCCTAAGTCACCCCAGCAGAGATGTGAGGGAATTGGGGTATTTATCACCTTCTCTCGTCAGTCACTGGTTGAGGCCAACAGAACATGGGAAGGATGCTGACAGCATCTATCTATTACATTGCCCGGTATCATGCAGCCGAAAATGTTAAAACCACATTCAAACTCCAAATCCAATATTCTGCATTACTCTTTTAGAAATGAGCAGTTAGGGGTGCCTGGGTGGCTCAGTCCGTTAAGCATCCGACTTCGGCTCAGGCCATGATCTCATGGTTCCTGAGATCGAGCCCCGCGTCTGGCTCTGTGCTGACAGCTCAGAGCCTGGAGCCTGCTTCGGATTCTGTGTCTCCCTCTCTCTCTGCCCCCGCCCTCCCTCTCTCTCTAAAATAAACAATAAAAAAAAATAAAAATGAGCACTTAATCTAACAAACACAAAATCTCACAATCTAACAAAAAACAAAATCTCACAAATCTAACTGAGTGCCCAGTATGGGTAAAGCACCATGCTGGTCAACTAAACCTATTTTGCCAAATCACTTGGTGTTGAGATGCCCAAGGACAGCACAAGGTAGCTTCTTGTCAAGTTTTATCAATGGAATGAATAGGCAAAGTCCTTCTAAGTCACTTTGCTCATCCCACGGGAATTAGCCAAGAGCTCCTCCCCACCCCCCTACTTCTGGGAAAGGTTTCCTTCCCTGATTCAGCCGCAGCTGACTTGGGCAGGAGTTCTGCATCCTCAAGCTGTCGTCCCAAGCAGCCGTGCCAACCTGTGATTACAGGCTCCAGAGTCTGCCTGCCATCCCAGGGCTGATCAAAAATGACCCACTGGACGCCCCGCTGGCCGAGTCTGGAGGACGTCCCTGTTTACTGTGCCCACTTCCCTTCATTCTCACACAGACATCTCCTCCATGGGAACCCGGAGGCAGGCCAAAGAAATGAAACCAGCAATCACAGGCCTGTGGGAGCTTACCCCACCTTAAGGACTTATTTAAAATTCTTCTGGAGATGTGGGGAGGTGCTTAAATAGGGCAGTGGGTCATTAGGGTAAATCACTGGACCCTACTGTAAAGAGTGGTGGCAGAAGCAGGGAGGTGGCAGAAAGGGACCGCCGCCCCAGTTCTGTAAACCGCGTGGTCGCAGCTCTCAGCAACTGTCTTGAAGACAGAGAGACTGGACGTCTTCTGTTCCGAGCACACTGCGGAGACCTGCCCAGCTTCTCACCCTGGGGGAGAGAAGGAGACACAAGGCAAATCCCAGTCCATTTCCTAGCCTCTCAGCAGAATTCACTGGCAATCTCATCCTGCCTCCACACCCCCTCCCGGTGAGGACGCTTCCTGCCCGAGTACCCGGGGAGGACCGAAGGCAAGAATCAGGCCAACGTTCTTTTGTGCTTTGGGACAGCCTTTGGCACTCCAGCGGAGGTGCCAGGATGTGCGGTCCTGGGCACGGCTCCAGCCAACTCTCTCGGCCATTCCTAAGCAGCTCACGCACGGAAGGCAGACACGAAGCCTGGCTCTGGGGCCCCGGAAAACAGACGAAGAAATCAAAGCAAAACCAGTAGGTGACTGACAGGCCCCAGGTAGGACAGCACATCTGAGAACAGGGGGGGTTGAGGGACTGAGAAGAAGGTCGTATACCACTCCTAACTAACTTCCAAGACAACACAAACCAGAGAGAGGTCCTGGAGCCCCAAACAGAAGCAGTGCAGACATGCAGAGAGGCAGGCGGGCTCTGGAGCCCCCGTGGCAGAATGAGACCCCCTCGGGAAGGTGGGGATGCTGCCAGGGGAGGAACACAGGCACAGGTGCACATGCCCTGGCCCACGCAGTCAGGTACAGAGGGCACACACCCCACCTTCCCCTGAAGGGGGGCAGGTCTGGGGGCTCCAGGTCCCCCGGCCTCCTTTCAGCCCGGCTACCCGAAGATACCCCTCATTTTAACCGATTTCACCAGCACAAAAATAAGGGCGAGGAACATGGGATATATCTGGGCTACCCGCCCCCCGCCGCTAGATGATCCTGCCTCTCAGTACGGCACCCCTGCTCTCCTGTCTTCTGAAGGAGGGGCAGGACTCCCCGCTCAGCGTCCCCAGCACAGAGAATCCCCAACTGTCCCAGCCCACCCTCCCAGATGCCCAGGCAGGCTGTATCTACGGCTTCCTCTCCTTCTTCCAGCGCAAGAACTACCTGCCATCTTTCCCAACCTACCCCACCTCTCCGAGCTCAGCCACCAACTGAGACGTTCTTGTAGCCTCCCACGGCCCAGCAGGCTGCGGCAGTTCCCAGGCGTCAGGCTGCCTGATCCAGAGCAGAAAGCTGGTGCCCACCCTCACTTTGCCACTCCAGGGTCGCTGCTCCCAAGTGGGCACCTCCCAGGCTGACTCCACATTTAGTCCCTGGGACACTGCATCTGGACACAAGCTAAAAACAAAACAAAAACAAAAATAACCCTCAAAATAACCCATATCTCTTAGCGGTGAGAACTTTCTTTAATTCCTCAGACCACCTGCAGAAAAAGTTCCCAGGAAATAAATGTGGATTGATAAGTAAAATAAATCCAACCCCAGATTCCTCCTCCAGATGCTCTGGCAAGAAGGCCCCTGGCTCTGAATCACAGCTGTTTAAAAGAATCATTGTTTCTAATTCTTTCCTCCCATTGTACCAAGATCAACCGTGGCAGGAACGGAGTCTCACTCCAGGATGAATTGTTATTTGTCAGCTCACTGGTTCAAACTTTCATTCATCACATTAAGGTACTTACTATAAACCTGGCCAGCACTAGTCACAGCCTCTCTCCTCTGGGAGAACCCGGATTCCGGACACCTGGGAAGCCTAGCGCTCAGCTCCTGCTGTCACTGAGGCGCAGAGGTGCTGTGAACAACCCAGCACCCACAGAGAGCCCCAGAGTAAGATGGAGCCCCCTGTCTCCCCGCCCGGCCACCTCGCCTCTCTGTGCTGTCCCCAGGGCTTTCCCAGCTTAAGAGCTGAATGCAAAGCAGGCGCCCGAAATGCAGAAGTACCCGGGTCGCCCAAGGCACCTGCCTCTCTCGGGCGAGAGAGAACGCGAAGCCGCGGTCCCCAACGACCTCAGCACTAGCTCCGTAGGCGGGCGGGGAGACCGCAAAGGGGAAGTGCCACGAGGACCGAGGGCCCCGGGCCCCTGCGCCCTCCTGGAGGAGCCTCGGCCGCGCCGCCCGCCCGCGCTGGGTGCTGGAACCCGCCTCTGGGGAACCGTCCGTTGGGCAGGGAAGATGGGGACCGGACTGGGGTCGGGCACTCCCAGCGCTGTCCGGGCCTGCCAGCCTTGCACCTGCTGCCCGGCCCCAGCTCACCACGGAGTCCCGGGGCCCCGAAGAAGGGGTGGGGGCGCCTTCCTGTCGCCGCCCCTGGCGCGGAGAGAAGGAAGGACCCCCAGGGGGCTCGGGGAAAGACGAGCTTGGGACCACAACTTTCTCCGACCAGAAGGTGGGCGTGCAGGGGTTGGCGCCCACGCGGCCCCCGGGGAGTCCGCACGCCCAGGAACCCCGGCGGTCGGGGGAGGAGGGAGGAGACCAGGGCAGCCGAGGACTGAGGCGCTGACCTGGACCCGGCTGGGAACTCCGCGGGAAAACTTTCGGCGAGGCTGGAGGGAGGCGGGGGAGAGAGGACCGGCCCGCGCCCGGCACCTTGCGCCCCGCATCCCGCGCCCGCTGCCCCGCGCCCCGAGCCTTGCCTGCGTCCCCAGCCGGCTGCATCGCCCGCGGAGTTGAAAAGTGGGGGTGCCTCGGCGGGGGGCGGGGGCGTTGCTTCAGCGCGCGCCGGGGTCAGCGATCCGCGGGCCCGGCTCAAATCCAGTCGGGCAGCGCAGGCGGCGGCCGCGCGATTGGGGGTCGAGCGCCCCGCCCTCCTCGCCTCCCCTCCGCCCCTCCCGCCCCCCTGCCTTTATCCGTCCCTACCGCGTCGGATCGGCCTCTCTCCCTGCCTTTCTCTAGCTCTCCATCTCTCCCCCGCCCCTCTTCCCTCGCCTTTCTTCCTCCCCTCCTCTCCCGCCGTCCCTCCCTCCTCCCTCCTCCCCTCCCCCTGGGGGGCGGAGCTTCTCCCCTCCCTCCCAGACAATGCTGGAGCTGCGCGTCCCCTCCTTCCCAGCTTGAGAGTCGGGGCTCCGGCTGCCGGCGTCTCTTCCGGGCTGGGGGTGGGGGCGACAGGGAGTGGGTAGGAGTGCAGGGGTGGGGAGGATGGGCTGGCTTCCCTCACCCGGTTCGGCCGCCGCCCTCTTCAAGCCGGATGGAATCTCGGCCCGAGCCCCTTGGCTCGCCCCGCGCTTGTGACAGCCACTCCCAGGGAACAGTCACGCTGCCCCTCAGAGCCCACCTCGAGCGCCCCGGATTCCCCAGAGGATGTGGGATTCATTTTCTAACCCTCCCACCCCCTTATTCCAAAAAGGGTTTGAGCTGAACAGGGGCTAAGCAAGGCCCCTTCGACTGACGGGTGGGCAGACGTGACGGTGAAGGAGGCCAAGTTTCTTTGTCCACCTCTCACCTCCCTCTCTCATCCATCCCTGGACTTCCTGGGGCTCTCAGCACCCCAGCTGCGGGGCCCCTTTTCTGTTCCCTTCCTCTTATCATAATTCTCCCCCCACATACAAACCCCACCCCTGCAGGGTGAGTCTCCGTGCCAAAAAAGGGGGCCTGATGGTTAATGGGGAGCCAACCCCAGGGTACAGCCGGCTCTGCCCTCCTGGAAGCCAAGCATTCTTCACTAAATTCATTGTTTGGATCTTGGAATGTGTCTCCCTTAGAAACAATGTTATAAATGGTGATGTGCTTCCCAGCCCAGCCACAAAAGCCTTTGAACCCAAAATGCAGCTGTAGGGTGGTGCTCAAAACTGTGTCAGCTACCCTGGAACAAGGAGGCCACTGATCAGCGTTTTCTGGAGGGGAAAAAAAAATTATCTATTTGTACTATCCCCTTGACCTATAAACACAAAGCTCTCCCATTAATAGCCTCCCCTACCCCTCAGCCGGAACTCTGTACTGGCAAGCTTCTTTGGTTTGCAGGTTAACATGAACACCATGGGGGAGGGGGGGGGGGGAATGTATTGAGGACATGGCGCTCGCTCTATGACCTCGAGGTCAGAACTGCAGGGAAGAGCTCTGTTAGAGGCAAATCCAGAGCCTGGAGGGCTCCCAGGAACCCAAAAGTCTTTTCTAAGGGGCCAGCTCTTCCCTTCCATCGTAGACTGGCCTTCCCTGCACCCCAGGCACATGACAGAGGGTGCCCCCATTTCCAGCAGGAGGGGCTGGAGCTCTCCTATGGAAGATGGCAGCCCAGGGAAGCTACAGACCGGTAGTCTCTTCGACTCCAGTCTCCCAAGCGAGCAGTTCATTGGCCCAGCTTGGGTCAGGTGACCACTCTATGACCAATCAACTGGGGTGCGGGACTCCTAGTGCAGAAATTGGGCTGCTATGTTCCCCGCCCCGAGGCTCTGTTTACAACACAATCCAGGGGCACTTGGATGGCTCAGTGGGTTAAGCTTCTGGCCCGGGGTTGGTGCGTTCCAGCCCAGCGTTGGGCTCTGCTGACGGTTTGGAGCCTGGAGCCGGCTTCCAATTCTGTGTCTCCTTCTCTCTCTGCCCTTCCCTGGCTCGCTCTCTCTCTCTGAAAAATAAGCATTAAAAAAAAAAAAAATTAAAACACAACCCATTCCCGTCTACTTATATTTTCATCTTGGTGAATAAATTGATTCAGTAGTTCAAGATACCAGAAAACATGTTTTTTTTCCCCCCCATCAGTTTCCCCACACAAAAGCCAAAGAAGAGAAAGGAATATGTTCTTATCCTTCCAGGTGGTGTAGGGACAATACCGCTGTAACAGGCTTAATACTTTGCAAATATTAAACTGACACATGTTTTCTTGCCACCATCCACCTCTGGGGACTGGACCAAGAGACACATGGCCCCAGGGAAGCAGCAGATAAGCCTGTCTAGAACCCATTCTCCATTAGAAATACAGTGTAAGCAACAGGTGCAATGAAAACTTTCTAGCTATATTAAAAATAGTAAAAAAAAAAAAAAACAAAAAACAGTGAAATTAATTTTAATATATCTCATTTAACCCAATGTATTCAAAATATAATTTCAACATGTAAGCAATCTAAGGACATTATTCATGAGGTATGTTACATTTTATTGCTGCACGAAGACTGAAATTGGGTGTGTATTTACACTTCAGCACATCTCAGTTCAGATGTTACATTTTTATCAAAAATACTTGATCTGTATTTAGGTTTTATCAAATTTCTATCTGCAAAAGTAGAGTCACATACCCAGGTTGTTCCAAAGATACTTTAAAGTTACCCAGTAATGGGGGTGCTTGGGTGGCTCAGTCAGTTGAGTGTCAGACTCTTGATTTAAGGCTCAGGTCACGATCCCAGGGTGGTGGGAAGGAGCCCCGCTCCGGGCACAGAGCCTGCTTAAGATTCTCTCTCTCTCCCTCTGCCCCTACTGTGTGTATGCCTTCTCTCTCTCTCTCTCTCTCTCTCTCTCTCTCTTAAAAAAAAGTGTTTAAATAAATAAAGTTACCCAATCACTGAATTTAGTAGAATCAGTTTAAAAAAATTTTTTTAATGTTTATTTTTGAGACAGAGAGAGGCAGAGCATGAGCAGGGAAGGGGCAGAGAGACGGTAAGAAACAGAATCCAAAGCAGGCTCCAGACTCTGAGCCGTCAGCACAGAGCCCAACGTGGGGCTCGAACCCACAAATTGTGAGATCATGACCTGAGCTGAAGTCAGATGCTCAACTGACTGAGCCACCCAGGCGCCCCGAGTAGTATCAGTTTTTCAATTTTAATTTTCATTAATGAAAATTAAATGAACTTAAAATTTAGCTCTTCAGGGGCACTAGATATGTTTCAAGTGCTCAATGGCCACATGTAGCTTGTGGCTACCATATAGGCACAGTGCAAGTTTAGAGAGCGAGGAAGCCACTGATGAAGTCAGAGTCTCAAAGGTGACTTCCCTCTTCTGTTTAGCAAACCAGTGGCAGGAATGTCAAGCATGGCCAGAGAGAAAATGATTTTCCAAATTCCTTATGTCCCCGTTTACTATCTCAAGAGGCAGGCTTTGCCGCTAGATGAGAGGTCTACCAAATGCCTGGGGACAAGGAAGTTATGCAGAGAAGAAAAGAAGTCCCAAGGCCCACTCTTGTGTTCCCAGTGGATTCTAAGAGAAGAGAGAAAGAAGGACAGACAGCTGGAAGGAAAGGTTACATCTTCCCTGAATGTGACCTTTGACCAGAGTGAGGAGGTATGTCCCTGGGTTAAGGGAACTTCCGGGATTGAATAGAGGGGTTGGCACCATGGGCTGCCCACCTCCTTCTCCCTTGTTCTCAGGCACTGACCTAAGAGAGGGAGCTGCCTCATTAAAGTCAACTTAGTGGATCACCATGGTTATACAGAGATAGGGCCTGGGTTTAGCTTCCTGGAGTCACCCCCCCCCCCCAGATTCCTTTGTGGCACCCACATGATGCAGAAATTCCCACCTACTCTCCAGCACCAGGGGCCTCCGAAGGAGACTAACTTGTGCGACACAAGCTTCCCATAGGGACGTCTTAGTTTGAGTTCTCTCAAAAACACAACCTGAGATCAGGACTTGGGTGCAGGTCACTTGCTTGGAGTTGATCCCAGAAAGCAGGAAAACGAGACAGGAAGGGAGGAAAAGCTCATAAAGGGTGTACAGCTGGGGCTCCATTCCTCTGGGGACCCTCTGAGGAACTGTGTAGAATGTGCCTCAGAACGGTCCTCTCTGAAGGTCAGGGGTCTGGGGCATTTATCTCATCTCCCACCAGTTGAGGATTACTCCCAGGAAAGCTTACTTCTTCTTACTTCCTGGTTGTGTGGACGCCTTTGGCCTCAAAGAAACATCTGAGGCAGAAAAGCAGGAGCCACTGCCTTGAGGCGCGATGAGTCATTGTGCCCGAAGCCGCCCACCTCCGCTATGCTGGGGTGAGAGGTGGGCTGAGGGATGTAACACAGAAGACACAAATCATCTGTTCTAAGACCCAGCATGGAGAGGGGAGAGTTGACCCCGGAGCTGGCGGGAGGACATGATGGGCACTCAGAGGAAACATTGGTGAGGCCTGAGTTAACGTCGTTGGGGAGGTTGGGGAGCACCGCAGAGCTCTGAATGAGCGTGAAGCACCCAGACCGTGAGGTACACAAGCCACAGACATGCAAACACTCAGGAATGGGGCCATCACCCCTCAGCATTCTGCTTTTAAGGGATGATCTGCAGCAGGCCCTCGAGACCCAGAGGCATCACCTCACATGCCACCACAGGAAGAACTTGGAGAGTCTGAGGAAACCGGAGAGACTGAATTATTGCCTCAGACTCCATTTTTTCCCCTCTGCTATCCAGGAGGTGAGACCCTACAAAAGAATACCTAATGAGTTATAGAGAAATAAAGAAGACTAAGTGAGGCCTGCCACTGGGACCTGAATATATCTGGACATGTCTGGCACACAAGCATGGTGGGCCGACTGGATATCTATTTGCTTGAGAGGTGTAAAAAGAACTCCTGGAAAATAATTTTTATTCTAAGGAAAGAAGAAACCAAGTTTGGTTTGGTCCAGTGACAAAGTTTTAGTTGACGGAAGGGAGATGAAATTGTCACTCAACTCTGCCCCCAACTTGGCCCTTTGGACATGTGGGATCCTAGGAAGATAGAAGAAGCTTCTAGATGTTACAACTCAAAGGACTGTTTCATAAGGCACAGGAAGACTCTGGGGCCCAAGCAGCTATGCTTTGGGGACCCTCCTGCTAAGTAACAATTCAGGGACATACACTCCAACACTCAGCTTCTCTATTTCAAGGGCTTGGTATGGTGACATTACTGAGAAAATAGTAGATGGATTGCCAAAATAGTCACAGTTATGGGGCACCTGGGCGGCTCAGTCGGTTAAGCATCCGACTCTTGATTTCGCCTCAGGTCATGATCTCACTGTTTGTGAGATCGGGCCTCACGTCAGGCTCTGTGCCGACAGCGTAGAGCCTGCTTGGATTCTCTCTCTCCTTCTCTCTCTGCCCCTACTCCCCTCTCTCTTTCAAAACAAAGAGATAAACATTTTAAAAATGGTCACAATTTCCCCCCTCCTGCAAATGCTTTGCACTTCCTCCCACAAAAAGGGGGGGCCTACCTTCCCATCTTGAATCTGGGCTGACACCATGAGTTGCCTTGGCCAAGAGAATGTGGCAGACGTCATATTGCACCTTCTCAGAGCCTGGCCTCGAGAAGCCTTACACCCTTCTACTCTCTTCACTGGAACATTACTCTGCCACGTGAGTAAGCCTGAGCTAGCCTGCTGGAGGGTGAGAGATCTCATGACCCAGAGCCAGGGCAACCCAGCTGTCCCAGCCAAGGCCCTAGATGTGTGAGAGGCCCAACCAAAATCAGTAAAGCCCTCTACCCCATCCACAGCCGACTGCTGATGCAGGAAGGAGCCCAGCTGAGTCTAGCCCAAATAGCCAACCCATAAAAGCACGAGCTAAACAGTTTGTTGTCATCTTAAGCCACTAAGGTCCCAGTTGTTTGTTAGACAACAGCAGCTAACTGTTAAAGAACTTAGGAGGATAAAGGAAAAAAAAAAAAAAGGTAACTGTGGGAGGTGACAGATGTGTTCACTAACTTTATTGGACTAATTTTTTGCAATATGTACACATATCAAAGTGTCATGTTATACACCTTGAACTCACGTAATGTGATATGTCAGTTATATCTCAATAAAGCCGGGGGGGGGGGGGGGAAAGCCTTTAATCCAAAGGAAGAAAAAGAACACAATAGGATAAAGTGGCCATGGCTGACATGACCAGGATATTGGTGGACGCGAATCTGGAGCCTCCTGGATTTGTTTCTGAGCTTGTGAGAGATGCCCTTGGGAGTTCTTCCCCCACAGACACACCACTTCCAAAAGCAGTATGGACGTCTGGATAGCTGAAGTCTCAGGGAGCTGGCGAAAGTTCTATTTACAGCTGCTAACGTGACCATTTGTTCCCATCAAGGGGAGCGACCTGGACATTTGAGTAACAAAGACTTTGTCACTGAACCCCACAGGTTTATCTTTCACGGAGAAGGGCTATCTTAATTAAAAGAGTCCACTTTATCCACCGCCAAGAAATTTCCATAGCACCTTAAATATTTATACCGGACAGTGTCTGGATTCATCCTTGGAGAGGGGAGAGTGGATTAAAGCTCTCTCACAATTGGCATCTAAGTAGGCTCAGGTGCGCGAGTCTCAGGCCCCACACAGGTGACCGATCTTACTAGATTTTTCCCTTTTCCACTTAAAGTGCAGACAGGGACCTGTGAGCGGAAAATAGGAAAGCAAAGTATATAACTCAGACTCGGTTCATTTCTTGCAAATATGCTTTTTTCCCCAGTATTTGGTGGAGAGCCGTAGGTGAAATTCTCTGGGCAGCTATCCCTCTAAACGAAGTTCTTATAAACAGAATTTGGTAACTGAACTGTGTTTCGGATTAGATGGGAGATTTCATATAATTGTTCTAGGAATCTATTCAAGTTTCCTTAACCCCAAGGTTGCATTCCACCAAAGCTCCCCTTCCAATTTTGGATGTATTGAAATACTAATTATTTGGCATAAAATGTTATCTTGTCATAATACAAATTGAATACACATTCCAAATTGTGTTGATAGATATTTGCTAGGCATCTATGGTATGCACGTTGCCACATTAGGCATGGCGAAATAAAAAAATATATAAGAATCATGGAGCCAAAAATACCATCAAGCAACATCTAGTCCAACAACACATCTGGTGGACTCAGAAATTGAGACTTAGAGAAATCAACTCACTGCACCCTTTGGTTGCAAGAAACGGAAGCCATTTGAGCCAGCCTAACCAAGTAAAGAGAGACCGATTTTAAAGAACTAAAGTTTCTTGCAGAACTCATGGGAAGGAAGTGAGCCAGCACCAAGTGGGGCTAGAATATGACCTACAGTCTTCTCTCATTCTTGCTCCCCACCTCTCTGTCTTCCTCTCTCCCTCCCTCTCTTCCTGCCTGCTTTTGTAAAAAAATGTTTTTATTTATTTTTGAGAGAGAGAGAGAGAGAGAGAGAAACGGACAGAGCACAAGCAGGGGAGGGTTAGAGAGAGAGGGAGACACAGAATCCAAAGCAGTCCCCAGATTGTGAGCTGTCAGCGCAGAGCCTGATACAGGGCTTGAACTCGTGAACTGTGAGATCATGACCTGAGCCGAAGTCAGATGCTTCACCAACTGAGCCACCCAGGCACCCCACTTCCTGCCTGCTTTTTGTATTGCCTTCTCTCTTCATATCTGCTTCAGTCTGCCCAGATGGCAGTCTTGATTCCAAAGTCTACGTGCACTTAGAGATCCTGTGCCCACCACCAAGTCACGCAGTCTCTGGGTGTCATCAGCTGTGGCCGGCAGCAGGGTCGGGTGGGCAGGTAAGATGGATCCGTGACCTCAGAAAGGGAAGGGGTGGGCAGAGGGTGGAAAGGGAAAATGCGGGGCGCCTGGGTGGCGCAGTCGGTTAAAGCGTCCGACTTCAGCCAGGTCACGATCTCGCGGTCCGTGAGTTCGAGCCCCACGTCAGGCTCTGGGCTGATGGCTCAGAGCCTGGAGCCTGTTTCCGATTCTGTGTCTCCCTCTCTCTCTGCCCCTCCCCCATTCATGCTCTGTCTCTCTCTGTCCCAAAAATAAATAAACGTTGAAAAAAAAAATTAAAAAAAAAAATAAAAAAAAGAAAGGGAAAATGCTTGGAGTCTCTGAGTGGTCACATCGTCTGTTCATCTCCCTGCTGTTGGCCTCTTCATCTCTGACAGCCCAGGTCCGTGGCCAGACGAGACAGCCCCTGCCCATGGGATTCTGACCTCTGGGCATTCTTGAGAGATCCTGGGTGGTGGGTTCCTTGAATGTGCCATGCCTTCTCACATTCCCCTTCTCCTGGAGGCCCTTACCTCCCCTCTCTGCTGGACTATTTCTCCCATTACCCTTTAAAAAAAAATTGAGAGCGAGACGGAGAAAGACATGAGATGGGGGAGAGCAGAGCAAGAGGGAGACACAGAATCCGAAGCAGGCTCCAGGTTCTGAGCTGTCAGCACAGAGCCTGATGCGGGGCTTGAACCCATGAACCGTAGGATCACGACCTGAGCCAAAGTCAGACGCTTAACAGACTGGGCCCCCCGGGTGCCCCTCCCAATACCCTTGATGTAACCTCCATCAGTGCCCTCTACCCTTCATCCTCCCAACTTAAACATGCAAACTAAGTAAAAGGTCAGTTCAATCTTAGCCTCTGGTGAGTCCCCTAAGTTCCACAGTCCAGCTGGAACGTTGCCTAAATCCCTTCCCATATGCTGGAACTGCTCATTCTCAGAAACGTGGCTCAAGTGCCACTTCTCTCCCCACCCACCCCATCACTTCTTCAGTGCTCTCACAGCAACGTTTCAAAATGCATCGACAGTGAGCACTTCCTCAGGTCAACCAGCCCAATGGCCAAGATGGTGTCTTATTTGTCAGTTCTCCGTCTGCCATACTGTGAGTACTCAACACATACCTGACCAACAAAGGAAATGAAAAAATGAATCCTGTCCCATAATTTCCCACATTACTTGCCACAAGCTTTAGCTCATTTAATCCTCATAGGCCCCTGGGAGGTGGTATTATTATTATCTTCATTTTCACAGAAAAGGAAGCTGAGCCGTGGGGTGGTGAGGGAACTTGGTGAGGCGGTCTATCAGAAGGGTCTCTCAGCCTCTGTGCTTTCTGCCTCCTCCTAGCAGCCCAGTCTCGGTAGAGAATGATTCTTGCTGATCCTCACCCTGTTAGCCTCAATTAAAACCTGAAGCCAAATGGAGAAACGAGGTTGCTATATGTCCTGGGGTGAGAGTAGAGAAAGTCAGATTATTGCTTCTTTGCAATCTCTAATGGCTAGGCATTGGAAGCAGCAGTAACATCACCTTAGAATTCCTGGGGTGGGAACACAATGCCCATCCAGTCTTGGAAAAATTGTGGAGTCAGCAGAAGTTGGCCTTGTGCCCTGCCCTCACTCCCCTGTCTTCCCTTCCTACCCCTACACCCCCATGTTCTCTTTCATTATGATATAGAAGGCTCTGTCGGTCACTGATTCATTCAACAAACATTCAGTCAATATGAACAATGCCAGAAATGTCCTTGGCACTCAGGAGACAAAGCCTTGTCAAGTTACTGTAGTATAATGAAAGAAGTAAGTAAGAAGTAAATATACATTACTGTTAATACTACTGTAAATATATATTACTATTAATATCATATATATATTACACACACACACACACACACACACACCTGTGTTGTTCAGAGCTTTCCAATGGGCCAGAGAGACTTCTTGCTACCCCTTGGGAAAGAATTTGTCTTGGAGACAAAGATTGTGATGACAATTTTCTCATAAATTCAATCACTGAATGGAAGAAGTCACCTATAAACAATGACTCAAAGAAAAGTTACAAGCACGCAAGAAAAAAAAAATAAGACAAAGGAAAGGGGAGAAATCTAAGTTGCTAGGAGCCAGGAAAGAAGTGAACGAGAAAAAGAAAATCATCACAGAAATGAAGGATCCAATGAAGCAGGAAAACAATAGAAACATTTAGCTTGGAACATCAAAAATAAATTCCAGAAAAATGAACACCATAACATGGAGAATAACAACGAATTTTATTTGTTTGTTTGTTTGTTTGTTTGTTTATTTTAAGTAGACTTCAAGCCCAATGTGGGGCCCAACGCCAGGCTTGAACTCACAACGTTGAGTTCAAGACCTGAGTTGAGATCAAGAGTCGGACACTCGTCTGACGGAGCCACCCAGGTGTCCCAACAATAAATTTTAAAAGGAAGAGAATAGGGGTGCCTGGGTGGCTCCATCAATTGAGTGTCTGACTTCGGCTCAGGTCACAATCTCCTGGTCCGTGGGTTGGAGCCCCGCATCAGAAAACTTGCCTAAACAAAAACCTTGAATTTATAGATTTAAAGGGCCTACTATGTTTTGAGAAACGGACGTAGTTTTCTTTCCTAAATTTTTGTCAAAATGTAAGTTCCAGGAAGTGTAGGGACAGGGATTTTTCTCGTCCTTGTTGTTCACTGTTGTATCCCCAGTGTTCAAAATCATTCCTGGCACCTAAGAACCCCCAATAAACATTGACTGAATGAACTCCTAAGGGAATAGACTAACTAACACTGACATACCCTATTAATGTTACCGTGCTTCGAAGATAAAGGTTCCTTTAGTTACCCAGCAGAAAGGTCAAATCACCCATTTGAAGAAAAACAAAACCACAAAGATCAGACCGGCTACAAGCTGTAGCATGGTGACATTCGAAGCTAGAAAACCATGGACCAATCGCATACCTCATAGAACACCACGGTGTCCGCAGAGAAAGAAAACATGGCCTAGGAACTTTGTATCAGCCCAAACTGTAGTCCAAACATAAAACATGCAAATATTTCAAAACTACAAAACTTCAGCCATCTTGAAGAAAATACCATAAAAGACTAACTCTGGTGAGCAGATGGATAGAGAAACAGAAGCAAAAACACCAAGGGGACACTGGATCCGTGGATGTTTGGGATTAAAGTTAAAACAACTCTTGGAATTCTGGTTACAAAACATGACATATCACAAAACGTAACATATAACACCATTATGAGATAGAAACTGTAAAACCAATGGAAGTAGACGTTTGCTAAGTATCCTGATTTCTTCCTTTTTTAATGGCCAAGGGACCGAAAAGCTAGGTTGTGAGTAGGTAGCCCAGAGAACAGAGATACAGATCAAGATGTATAAGCATCCACCAGGTAGTGGTTTCCAGCCAGGGGCCCTGTCTGCATCTTTGGTGGTCCTGGAATTGAGCAGCACACATGCCATTCAGTGTGATGGGATCAAAGCTTATGAGCAAACTGCAGACTGCTCGACTGCCTTGCACAAAGAAGAGGTGTCTCATGGAAACACATTAATTCATCCCCACGGAGAAATAAAGCACTCCAGCCAGTGGTAACAACCAACCGGAAATGAGGGGCGAAGAGAGGAGAGAGAAGGGGCAGGACCGACTGGACGCCCGTGGATTTTGTCATCGCTGTGGTGGAGATTCAAAGGATATTGTCTTAGATGAGGAGATTAATTGTGTGATAAGTGTCAGTGCTCTTTTGTATTATGTGAATTACTTGTTCCATATACATATGTTAACTAGTCAAAAAAAAAGTAAAAATGGGGCGCCTGGGTGGCACAGTCGGTTAAGCGTCCGACTTCAGCCAGGTCACGATCTCGCGGTCCGGGAGTTCGAGCCCCGCGTCAGGCTCTGGGCTGATGGCTCAGAGCCTGGAGCCTGTTTCCGATTCTGTGTCTCCCTCTCTCTCTGCCCCTCCCCCGTTCATGCTCTGTCTCTCTCTGTCCCAAAAATAAATAAATGTTGAAAAAAAACCAAAAAAACATAGCCCTATGGGATACAGGGAGGGGGCGGGGAGAGTGAGCTGGCAGTGAAGGAAGTCAGTTACGTGCTGGTGGGGATTTCTGGGGTGTCCACAAGCTGCCTCCTCTCTAGGGTTACATCCAGAAGGATGGGAGAATGGACAAGGAGACCCTCAGATTTCAGATCAGTTTGGGACCTGCGAGTGGGGAGGAACTGTACAACTTCCCACCATGCACCTGGAGTAAGCTGGTGGCCATGGCATGGGGACTGCCTAGGGCATCTTCAGGAGGGGAGGGACCTAGACAGATCCAGAAAGCTTCTGGGGGCCACAGGGTGTGTGGGAGGCAGCTTACATTCCCCAGACCCCAGAGAAGGGCATGGAAGCCAGATGGGAGAAAGCGGAGGGACCTGAGGGTATCTCACAGTTGGGACAAGGGGACCCACAAAAAGGCAGCGGTCTGGGCCATGCCAGGGACCATATGGGAACTCAGACATCTTGGGGGAGCCGGTGGAAGGAATTCTGTACCCACAACCAACAGGACCTCCACCTGTGGTCAGATGCTTCCTCCCACACAACCCCCGCCCCCAACTGCCAAGATGTTCCATAAGCCCACCACCAGCAGTTAGCAGCAGCAGCAAAATTGAGATAAGATCCTAGAGAGAATGTGGGGGTGGGGCAGGCAGAAAGGAATATTTTACCTGGAATGACCCAAGTTTACCAGAAATTAACCAGCCATGTTTTCTGCTACTAGCTGAATGGGAGTTCAAAGCAGAGGCTAAGTTGTATTTTTTAAAAAGTTTCACGTGTAGCACGTCAGAGCACTTGGTCCCAAAATTCAAGTGAGAGAACAAGATCAATGCTTTAAATCTTTGCTTCTCAGAGTGTGGTCCAGGGACCAAACGGCACCGACCTCGCCTAGCAGTTGACTATGAACACGGGGCCAGGCCTCAGGCCACGTTCAGTTTCAATGAGGCGGCCAGGTGCCCTGGGTGGATGCGAACAGTAGAGGCCCCTGCTTTGATAGTTTCGGGTACCACTTGGAAGCGCCTAGAAAGACAGGACGAGGTATATGAGGGGGACCTCAGGAAGGAGGAACCTCTGGGTTGAGTCTTCAAGGGTGATCAGGAGTTCCTCAGGCGAAGGGCATTCGGGCAGAGCTGCGGCAGGTTCAAAGCAATGAAAAGCCTGACCCCCTCAGACAGCAGTGTGTGGTCCGGCGTGGCTGGAGCAGAAGGTGGGAGGTGAGATGTGTTTTCTGTTCCACTTATGCAGCCAAGACACGAAGTGCAAGACGAGTCGAGGTCCCTGGCTCCTGCGGTGTTTCAGGAACACAGCTCCCCTGCCCCTAGGCTTGAACATTGTTCAAACTGCAGGGCCAGACTGGGAGCCAAAACCACCTCTCTCATGGAGATGCAGGCCGGCTGAGGGGAGCCAGCTGGGGGAAGTTTCTTGGAGGACAAACACGCTTCCTGGGCCAAGAAACCTCCGGAAGGAGCCAAGGAGGCGAGGGCAGGACGGCTCAGCCAGTGGGACCAGTTCATCAGCCTCTCCCGGCCCGTGTGAGATGCTGACCCTCCACCCAGGGCCAGCCAAATCTCTGCAGTCACAAAGCCAACTCTCAGGGCTTTTACCACTTTGAGGCCTTGACCGCCCCTCATTCCTGGCCCTGGCTCACCCCACCCTCTGCTGTGCACAGAGACGAATATTCAGAACATTCAGCGGGTTCTCCCACACTCCAGCGAATCACTCTGCTATGGAGACTTCCCCGACCCAGCAAGCAGCCCCACGCCTTCCTGCTGTGCCCTGATTGAGAACAGGCCTGGGCTGTCCAGGCCTTCCAACAACCTTAACCTCTTCCTCCCCAGACCCAGGCCACAGGGAAGGGATGGTGAGTTGTGCCTTGAAGCGGCTGAGTGACTAGACAGAGAATGTAACTTCCAGCATCCCACCAGTTGGCTCTTGTTGGGAGGCAATGGTGAAAGTCATGTGCAGATGAGCAGGGGGAGGGGTCGGGGAGATGGGCACAGATAAGGTGGCAGAGGCCAGGCCACGCCTCATGCCGCAGGCCAGTGAAGGACTTGGGTTTCATCCATACTGCAGTGAGAACCCTAAACCATGGACTTCATGTAACCATTGGGCCTCACCTCCCTTGTGGGAGAAGTTGGTGAGGTGACATCTGGAAGAAGGTCATGGGGCGCCTGGGTGGCGCAGTCGGTTAAGCGTCCGACTTCAACCAGGTCACGATCTCGCGGTCCGGGAGTTCGAGCCCCGCGTCAGGCTCTGGGCTGATGGCTCAGAGCCTGGAGCCTGTTTCCGATTCTGTGTCTCCCTCTCTCTCTGCCCCTCCCCCATTCATGCTGTGTCTCTCTCTGTCCCAAAAATAAATAAACGTTGGAAGAAGGTCATGGAGAGATCAGAAAATATCACGAGGCGAAACCACCAAATGGGGAAAATGATGAAGAAATCTACAAAAGGCTGCCACCTCTGTATTCAGGCTACTGTTTAAAGACGGATTAGCAAGGGGTAAGATTAGAACATGGACACTGGTCAAAAGGTCACCACTGAAGTTAAAGAACAAAATTGTGATCACTTAAACGACAGAGGTGTGTCAGTCACCTATTGCCACAACACTGCTGTGTAACAAACAGCCCTAAAAAACTCAGGGCTGAGAACACTCATCCTTTGCAGGGGCCCGTTGGGACAGCTCTGCTTCATGCTGTAGGCCTCAAGCTCTGCTCTACGTTCTCTGCTCTTCCAGAGACCCGTGGGCTAGCCAGGGGCCTGTTCTCCTCATCACGATGGCTGGGACACAAGAGAATACACGTCTCACCCCACAAGGACACTTCAAGTCTTTAAAACATCTCATTGGCCAAAGTAAGTCACATGGCCAAGCCCAAAGTCAAGGCATGGGAAGAACACTCCGCCTCTGGTTGAGAGGAACTACAGTCATATGACAGAGGATGTGGACTCTGGGCAGACTCAGATACAATCACTTTTCAGTGTTACCAGTCGTAACACCACCAAACGCTAATCAGTGTGACAGAGGTAACAGTGAGTGTGCAGAGTAGAGGATAGATTCAGGAGATGGTTGCAAGGCAGGACCCACAGGGTTTGGTGATAGACTGGGCCCAGGAGACGAAAGAGGAGAGGACTCGTGAGCGAGTGCAATGAAGCTGGAAGAGAAGTATATTTGGCGGAGAGGGAAGGTGCTGCCTCCGGATTGAGATGCAGCCTGTGGTTATGCCACATAAGCAGTCAGCTCTCCAGTCAGGAAGTTGGAGACAAGGTCTGGGTAAAGGTTTAGAATGGCCAGTCATCAGCTTACCAAAGCCTACCAGAGGGGTGAAGTATTTGCTCGTGGCCGTACTCTGAGGTATGATTTTTTAAATTTATTTTTATGTTTTATTTATTTCTGAGACAGAGAGAGACAAAGCATGAGTGGGGAGGGGCAGAGAGAGAGGGAGACACAGAATCCGAAGCGGGCTCCAGGCTCCGAGCTGTCAGCACAGAGCCCGATGCGGGGCTCGAACTCACAAACTGTGAGATCACGACCTGAGCCGAAGTTGGTGGCTCAACCGACTGAGCCACCTAGGCGCCCCTCGTGGCCGTACTCTGTGATGCCATGGGAGATGTGTCCTCCTTTCCCCAATCCCACACCCTGACACAGACCTCTGAAGACATCAGACCCCATGTGACTAAGTTCCAGGGGCACCATGCTGCCACCCAAGAGGACAACTCTCTGTCAGGTTCAGAGAAGCTGAAAAGACTCTGCATTGGGCTGGAAAGAGGATTTTTGTTCTAGTTTGTTTATTTTGAGAACATTAAGAAGTTTTGGAGTACTATACAACCCCCCCCCCACCCCGCCCCATTTCCCCACTTCCAGGATGAGGCACCTGTGAAGTTCAGTGATAACCGCGGGTGAGTGTGTCAGAATTCAGGTGCCCTCAAATGCAGACCCCAAGACGCAGATGCAAGTGCAAGTCGCTTAGGTGGGGAGGGGAAGAGGGGAGGTGAAGAACACCAACACGGGGCATGTGGTGCATATCACCACTGTGGGCGACGGGAGCTCAGTCCTGCTGGGGATTCTGGGAGAAAGTGTAGAACACACCTCAGCTGTCCACCCAGGGGATGAGGGAGCTGGCTACTGATGCCCTTCAACCACTGGCTGAGAGCTTCTCCTGCGTGTTATCCCCCTGGCACTTCCTGTTTGCCTGAAAGGTTCCCAGAGAGCAGCAGTAGTCGAGCGAGGGCCAAGTGCCTAGAGAACAGGAGTGGGCAGTGACAGTAACTCCCCAGGGAAGGCTGTCATCCTGTCCGTCATATGGAGTGCACAGAAAGGCCGTCTCCCTCCCTGTGACATGTCTACAGGTGTCGGTAGGAGGGATAGACCACTTCCAGGCTTTCTGGGAGCCATGGATGCCACCTGGGAGAGAGCAAGGTGAGTGTAGCCCCCTCGGGAGACCATTTCAGGGACTTGTGTCACAGTTCACCTAGAATGGAAGGGGGTGGGGGGTGTCCGATGTGGCTTCAGTTCCGGGGCAAGCACCTTACTCAAGGAGGCAAAGTCTTCAGACGTCTCCTATGAGAGAGGGAGTTTCAGAGGCTCTGATGTGCAAAAAAAAAGGGCACCTGGGCGTCAGCAGCTGAGAAGCAAGAGCAGCCAGGGGTCCGGGAACACGGTCAGACAGGGACACGTGGCCCTGCACTGTGGAGCTGGCGAGCAACCTGGAGTGAGGGGGAGGAGGCTGGGTGGCAGCCTGGGGCCCAGGAGCTGTGCTGAACAGGTCCTGGGTACGAATAAAAAGGCACCTACTAGACTACCTGTGCTAGAGAGGACCAACAGAAAACTGTTAACGGGTCTCAAGGGTCAAGAAAACAGTCACTCATCAACAAAAGGTTTCATTTTTGCATGTATCCAATTTGTGGGTGCCACCTTGGATGATAACGCAGGCCAACGCCGTGGGTGGGAGTAGGCATCCCGAAGAGAGAAAAGACGCGAGGTGGGAATCTGCTAGTTAGAGGTGGGAGCTTCTCCCTTAAACTCCTTTTGCAACTTCCTATGCCTATAGGATTAGGTCCCGAAGCCTCCCATGTCTTAGTTTGGCTTTACCCCAAAGTCGAACCTGTATATTAATGAACTATTTCTAGGTAATAAATTAGCATAAAGGTGAGCTTAAAACAATAATAAATGCTGGTTATTTCATACACTTACTATCAATCGGGGATTTGGAAGTGGCTTAGCTAAATGGTTCTGCCTCAGAATCTCTCACAGGGGCTGCAGTCATCTGAAGGCTTGACTGGGGCTGCACAATCCACCTAGAAGGAGGGTCATGCGCACAGGGGGCCTCAGTTCTGCTCCACAACATGGACATCTCAACAGGGCTGCTCAAGTGTCCTCACAACATGGTGATTGACTTCCCCAAGAGCAAATGATCCAAGAGAACAAAGGAGAAGTCATCATGTCTTGTATGACCGAGACTTGAAGACACACATTGTCATTGCTACTGCATTCTACTCATTAGAAATAAGTTATGAATAGAATGCAGTGGCAGTTACAATGTGTGTCTTCCAGAAATAAGTTATGGGGGCACCTGGGGGGCTCAGTTGGTTAGGCATCTGACTCTTGATTTCGGCTCAGGTCATGATCTCGTGGTTTGTGGGTTTGAGCTCTACATCGGGCTCTGCACTGACAATGTGGAGGCTGCTTGGGATTCTCTCCCTCCCTCTCTTTCTGCCCCTCCCCTACTCTCTCTCAAAGTAAATAAACTTAAAAAAAAAAAAAAAAGCACCTGAGTGGTTCAGTTGGTTAAACATCTGCCTCTTGATTTCACCCCAGTCCTGATCTCAGGTTTGTGGGCTCAAGCCCTGCATGGGGCTCTGTGCTAACAACTTGGAGCCTGCTTGGGATTCTCTCTCTCTTCCTCTCTTTCTGCCCCTGCCCCCTCCCCAGCTCATGCAAGTATGCACATTCTCTCTCAAAACAAATACACATAAAAATTGTTTTTAATGTTTATTTTTGAGAGAGAGAGAGAGAGAGAGAGAGAGAGAGAGAGAGAGCAGGGGAGGGGCAGAGAGAGAGGGAGACACAGAATCCGAAGCAGGTTCCAGGCCCTGAACTGTCAGCACAGAGCTCAATGCTGGGCTTGAACTCACAAACCATGAGATCATGACCTGAGCTGAAGTTGGACACTCAACCGAGCCACCCAGGTGCCCCAATAAATACACGTTTTTTGAAAAAGGGGGTGTCTGGGTGACGCAGTTGGATGAGCTTTCGACTCTTGGTTTCAGCTCAGGTCATGATCTTGCAGTTGGGTTCACGGGATTGAGCCCCATATGGCAGAACCTGCTTGGGATTCTCTCTCCCTCTCTCTCTGCCCTTCCCCTACCCATGCTCGCTCTCTCTCTCTCTCTCTCTCAAAATACATGAACATTTTTTTAAAACAAAACAAAAAAAAGAAGTACGTTTGAAAGCCATCACCCTCAAGAGGAGGGAAATTCGCTCCACTTTTTGAAGGAAGGAGTGTCAAAGAATTTGTGAATAGATTTTGAAATCACCGCACCCTTTATTTGGGAGGTCATCCTAGGAAGCACGAGTGAGGGAGTGAGGAAGTGGGACGAGGGAGGGAGGAAGGTGAATTAAAGGTGCGCTAATAAGCAAGTTACGCTGGGCGCAACTGGAGCTCGGTCCTGTGAGTTCTCCGAAACACTATGTGGAACACGCCTTAGAGTCATCCCGTTGGGGGACGGAAGTCTGGGGCACGACCCACCTTTGCCAGTCCTGCATTGGTTGAAGTTAAATCCCTGCATCTTCCGCTTCTGGGTACCCCTGCCTTCAATGGAGCAAACGCGTGTGATGCTCAAGCTTTAAGCACAAAAAAAGCAAAACGTACACGTGCTTGATGTAGGAAGCTGTCAGTGTGCCGGAAACGGTCTTCTTCTGCAGCTGCAGATGAACTCAGGTGGCCCAGGGGGATAGGAAATGAGGCAGAAACAGCATCTACTCCAGCCTACAAGGTCGTCCATTAATTAGCGCTTACCTAAGGCTCCCTTTTCATGACTGACTTCTCTTTGGCCCACACTTGAATGCTCCAACAACACTGAAGTGTTTGTCACTCCCTGCAATCGCTCTCCGGGTTCACTCTTCCTTGACTTTGCCCGGTTAGCTATCACGCCCCAATGTGAGCAAAAAATTAATGACTGTGCCTAGCTAGATGTAAGAGCAGCACAAAAAATGTGGAGCTAAAATACTGAGCCTTATTATGAGTATTTACATAGACAAAGTAGAAAGTACCATGAATTCTCATTTGCCTGTCACCCAGATCCAGCAACTGTAAAGATTTTGCCACAGGCTTCATCTACTGCCTTTTCTTCCCTACTAAGTATTAAAAAAATATATATATTTTTTGATGTTTATTTATTTTTCGAGAGAGAGTGAGAGAGACAGAGCATGAGCAGGGGAGGGGCTGAGAGAGAGAGGGAGGCACAGAATCCAAAGTAGGCTCCAGGCTCCAAGCTGTCAGCACAGAGCCTGACACGGGGCTCGAACTCATGGACCATGAGATCATGACCTGAGCTGAAGTCAGACACTTACCTGACTAAGCCACCTAGGCGCACCGCCCCCCCTACTAAGTGTTTTAAAGCCAATTCCAGACACCATGTTCTATCACCCCTACATATTTCAGTAGGCAGCTCTAAAAAATACAGACTTGCTCTCTTCTAACCATAACACTTGTTTCATCTACTTTTCTACTTTGCAAAAGTATTTTAAAGCCAACTCTAAAAAATATGGACATCTTACCATCTAATCACAATGATAAAAATATGATTTTTTAATTAAAATTTTCAGTAAATGAGTTGAAGGAAAGGATGACTGATGTTGAGATCTGAAAGAAAGAACTAGGCACCTACCACAGGAAAAAATAATCAAATTGGCACCAGACTTTTAATCTGCAACACAGGAAGCTAATGGACAGTGGAATAACATATACTGATAAAAAATTTAAAAAGTAAAAACCCCAGCAACCCAAGAATCCTCTATAAACCAAGATATCACTGACAGGTCAAGGTAAAAGAGAGATATTTGTGGATATGAGAGGCATCAGAATGTCCCGTTCCTTAGGGAAATTCTTAAGAAAGTACTGTCCAAAGACAAATGACTCAGAACACAGATTTCAAGTTGAGAGAGAGTAAAGAGAAGAGGAAACAGTGGTGAGCGGTGGACCTTTAAAAGAGCACACTGTTGAATTAAACAGAATAATACACAGTGTGAAACTGTGTGGTATAAATATTCAGCAAGGATTGATAAATAGAAGAGACATACTGTTAGAGAAATTCAAGGAATCAGCTGGAATGCAGGGTATTAAAGTATCTCCGCACAACTTAGAGGAATTGTATTTGTTTAACTATGAAATCTGGGAAAAGTTCAACGATATTCCCTAGCTAACCAGGCAGAGAAGGGAAAGGAAGGAAGAGATGAACACAATTTCGTCACATTAATAAGAAATGTTAGAAAGGTAAAACAGATACAACAAAGTAAGTGATAAGTAAAATGAAGAAAGAATGAAATCAAGAATATCAGTTAATACAGTAAGTTCAAACAGAATTAATGAACCCGGTAAAATACAGAAATGTCAAAGTGAAAATGTGAAACCCAGGTTTATGCTGTATATAAAAAGCACAGTTGAAATAGAATGACAGGTTTTCAGCACACAGATCTTTTACATCTTTGGTTAGGTTCATTCTTAGGTATTTTATGATTCTTGGTGCAATTGTGAATGGGATCAGTTTCTTTATTTGTCTTTCTGTTGCTTCATTATCAGTGTATAAGAATGCAACTGATTTCTGTACATTGATTTTGTATGCTGCGACTTTGCTGAATTCATGTATCAGTTCTAGCAGACTTTTGGTGGAGTCTATCGGGTTTTCCATGTATAATATCATGTCATCTGCAAAAAGTGAAAGCTTGACTTCATCTTTGTCAGTTTTGATGCCTTTGATTGCCTCTTGTTGTCTGATTGCTGATGCTAGCACTTCCAACACTATGTTAAACAACAGCGGTGAGGGTGGACAACCCTGTCGTGTTCCTGATCTCAGGGAAAAAGCTCTCAGTTTTTCCCCATTGAGGATGATATTAGCTGTGCGCTTTTCATAAATGGCTTTTATGATGTTTAAGTATGTTCCTTCTATCCCGACTTTCCCAAGGGTTTTTATTAAGAAAGGATGCTGTATTTTGTCAAATGCTTTTTCTGCATCTATTGACAGGATCATATGGTTCTTTTCTTTTTTTTTATTAATATGATGTATCACATTGATTGATTTGCAAATGTTGAACCAGCCCTGTAGCCCAGGAATGAATCCCACTTGATCATGGTGAATAATTCTTTTTATATGCTGTTGAATTCAATTTGCTAGTGAGCCAAATTATGGAAAGAGCCTAAATGTCCATCAACTGATGCATGGATAAAGAAATTGTGGCTTATATACACAATGGAATACTACTTGGCAATGAGAAAGAATGAAATATGGCCCTTTGTAGCAACGTGGTTGGAACTGGAGAGTGTGATGCTAAGTGAAATAAGTCATACAGAGAAAGACAGATACCATATGTTTTCACTCTTATGTGGATCCTGAGAAACTTAACAGAAGACCATGGGGGAGGGAAAGGAAAACAAAAGTTAGAGAGGGAGGGATCCAAACCATAAGAGACTCTTAAAAATTGAGAATAAACTGAGGGTTGATGGGGGTTGGGAGGGAGGGGAGTGTGGGTGATGGGCATTGAGAAGGGCACCTGTTGGGATGAGCACTGGGTGTTGTATGGAAACCAATCTGACAACAAATTTCATATTAAAAAAAAAAAAAGAAATAGAATGACAGGGACACCTGGCTGGCTCAGTTCATTGAGCATCCAACTTTTGATTTCGGTTCAGGTCATGATCCCAGCGTCGTGGGATGGAGCCCCATGTGACACTCCATGCTGAGCATGGATTCTTCCTCTGTCCCCCTGCCCCTCCCCACTGTTTGTGCACGCTCTCTCTCTAAAATAAAATAAAAAATAAAAATTTAAAAAGTGTGATAATTTTATATTAAATATGAAATTTAAAAATTTAAAGCACTAAATAGAATAAGGAGAGTCACAATATATGTCACAGCATACAAAGAAGATATAACAGCTATAAACATATGAGCACAAAACAACATGGAAACTGGGGTGCCTGGCTGGCTCAGTCAGCAGAGTGTGCAACTCTTGATCTTGGGGTCATGATTTTGAGCCCTACCTTCGGCACAGAGATTACTCTAAAAAAAAGGAAACTAAATATATAAAGCAAAAATTATTAGAAACATGAGGATAATTCCATTTAAAAATTAGTGTTAGAGATTTAAATACAACTTTTTGACATGTCTAAGAAATGTAAAATAAAAGCAATAGAGTAATATAATAGAACTAACATACTTAAGTTTTTTGAGTAGAGAATATATTTTTTATAGATCTCGTGGTTCGTGGGTTCGAGTCTCATGTCAGGCTCTGTGCTGACAGCTTGGAGCCTGGAGCTTGCTTCAGATTCTGTGTCTCGCTCTCTCTCTCTCTGCCCCTCCCCTGCTCATGCTCTCTCACGCTCTCAAAAATAAATAAACACAGGGGCGCCTGGGTGGCTCAGTCGGTTAAGCGTCCGACTTCGGCTCAGGTCACGATCTCGCAGTCCGTGAGTTCGAGCCCCGCGTCGGGCTCTGGGCTGATGGCTCAGAGCCTGGAGCCTGCTTCCGATTCTGTGTCTCCCTCTCTCTCTGCCCCTCCCCCATTCATGCTCTCTGTCTCAAAAATAAAGAAACGTTAAAAATAAATAAATAAATAAATAAATAAATAAATAAATAAATAAATATAAATAAATAAACACTGAACAAATAAAATAAAATGCTAAATAAAATTGGAAACTTCTTAAATATATAATAAAGTCTATTTACTAAGATCCAGTAGGAAATATTCTAAATGGACACTCAACCTAAATCAGCAACTACCCAGGATGCCTGACCTCATCATTATTATTCAGCATTGACTTGGAGCTCTAATATTTGCAGTACGATAAGAGAAAAAGAAAAGAATCCCAGCATCAGTCAAGAAAAAGTAAAAACTATCTTATTTTT
This sequence comes from Leopardus geoffroyi, assembly GCF_018350155.1. NCBI lineage: Eukaryota > Metazoa > Chordata > Mammalia > Carnivora > Felidae > Leopardus > Leopardus geoffroyi. The sequence continues at coordinate 31,342,078 of NC_059336.1, forward strand.
GTCAAGAACACACTGTTTGAATTCAAAACCTAATAAAACTAAAAGAATTAATAATAGAAGTTAGTAAGCTGGCTAGATATAACACAAATATATAAAAATTCATATCTGATGTGTACAATACATGTGGAGATCTAGATCCTAGATAAAATATTCCATATACAATAACAATAAAATTATTAACTTCTTACGAATAAACCAAATGAGAGGCATAAGACATAAATGAAAAAAACTACAAAATCCTTTTGAAGGTCTTAAAAACAAGATTCTAACCAAATGAAAGGATGTATCACATACTTTATTGGGGAAAAATATATAAATATACTGTAATTCTAGTTAGCATCTTAACAGGGCTTCTTAGGGATTTGGATAAACTGTGATTAATACAATGTTAATAAACAAGAAACAGCTGAGGCTGCTCAGACCTCTCTGAGCCACTCCCCAGTCCCAGCCTCTGATTCAACTCCAACAAGGCAAGGATCTTCAAGTCTACAGAGACTGAGTGGTGCCCTGAGTCTTTGATTGCTGTGTTCCAGAAGTGTCCTGGGAGGGACGGTAACAACTGCAGACTCTCTCAGAGTGTGTTCCTAAGCATCATGAAGATGAAACTGACTGCCTTCACAAAGAGCCAGAAAGACCCTGGTGTCCTTGGCCACATGATGCAAAAATGGAACCTCAACTGTGAAGGGCAGCTAGATTTCCAGGGGTTTCTCATTCTGCTTGGCAGCATGGCTGTGGCTTGCCATAACTCCTTTATCATGGCTACCCATTCCCATAAACTAATCCGAGGAACCCTTGGGCCTGGCCTCCAAACCCATCTTCTTTCTTTCCAGCTTCCCAACCAACATCTCACAACTACCCTGAACCCAGTGCACCGACCACCCACCCCATGCAGGCCACTCCTGTTGGTAGTAATAAAGCAATACAGTCTTTACAAATAAAATAAAAGCCTGAGAAAATGTAATAAATATATGGAAAAGAATAGTAGGCATGGATTTGCCTTCTTATTATAATAGGAACAGATTAGTAGAATAGCCAATCATAAACATAACTTCCAGAATCATTAAGCATTTAAATGTAAAAAATTAAATAGTGAAACTCAAGAATGAAATCTTGGACTACACATGCAACCAAGGGGTGGGGAGACTGTCTTAATCAAAACAGGAAACACACTTGCTCAGCAGACACAGACATAGTTAACTATATAAACATTAATAAGAGCTCTTTATGCATCATGAATATTTAACTCTATCTGTACTGTGAAATTCCCCCCCTCCAGATTTGTCTATTAACACTGTTCCTGATATTTCTTGGCAAGAAATAGTAAAACAAATACACGTGGGGAAAAAATTATAATACAGATGAGGAGTTAAATATCCATAATACACACACAAAAAAACTCACAAAATAAAAGACAAACAACCTAAGTGAAAAAAAAATGAGCAAAAAATATGAACAGACCATTCATAGAAGGGAAAATTGAAATGGCTGAGAAATATTTTTAAAAAGCTGTGCAAATACATGATGGTCAAGGAAAGGTAAGTTAAAGTCCAATGAGATATCCTGTTATAGTTATTAGGCTGAGAAAAATTAAGAGAAAGGTAATGTCATTGCTGGCAGGGGTGCCGGGGTGAGGAAAGGGGTGAGATATTCTCATACCTTGCTCGCGGAAAAAAAAAAAAAAATTATTATGGCTTTTAGAAAGCAATCTGGTAAGATCCCTTAACATTTAAAGTACATATACTCTTTATCTTTTTAATTATTTTTTTTTTTTGAGAGAGGGCTCAAGTGTGCAAGAGGCAGAGAGAAGGAGAGAGAGAGAGAGAGAGAGAGAGAGAGAGAGAGAGAGGCAGGGCGTAAGCTCCCCAAAAGAGGGTCTTCAGCTCACTGATGCAAGACTTGGGACTCCTGAACTGTGAGATCATGACCTGAGCGAAGTCAGATGCTTAACCGCCTGAGCCACCCATGCACCCCCAAAATACTCATGCTCTTTAGCCCACCAGTTCCACTGGTGGGAAAGTATTTTATCATTTGTTAAAAGCTCTTACAAAAATGTCTATTGTAGCTCTCTAGGACAGCTAAAAATGGAAAACACCGATATCAGCTTTGAATAAGCTACAGTGAATCCTCAGCAAGAAATATTATAAAATCTTTATGAAAAAACGAATCAGAGTGATGGTGGCTGACTTGTAGAGACTTCCGCAAGATATTGTTGAGGGAACAACATGGTGCGGAAAAGTGTTTAAGAGGATCTTTTTTTTTTTTTTTGGTAGAGCAAAACCTGACAAAACATGAATGAATGTGTATATGCGATGTTGATGCCTATATGCGTGTACAGGTAGGTAGGCAGTTTGCATAGCTGGAGGAACATGGGAAAATGTATGAATGCTAAAAGCAGGTTGCCAACATGGATTACTAGAGCAACACAGAAGGATGGGCAGAGGGAGAGGGAAATGGAAAAAGAAAAGCAAGCAAACAGAAAAGATGTAAAGAAGGCTGCGCTAAAAAGAAATCGTTGTGTATAAGATCTTATTTATGTTAAACTGTATCTCGGGGCATAAAATATCAGGAAACAGATCTACCTCTTCCCCTTCGTAGGAATGCTTATGCCATACTATAAAATGAAAAAAAGCAAGTTTCAGAATGTAGTATGCCACCATTCTATTTCAATAAAATCAGCAAGCACAACCCTTGTATATGTCTATTTATGATTACATACATTTGTCAAACAAGAATATAGTGGAAGGAGACACCAGATGGGTAACGATGGTTATGCAAGATGGGGTAGGATTGGGGTGGTTGGGGGAATAGTTTTCACTCTTCACATCTCTGTATGATTGAGCTGTTTTGCCAGTCACAATAAGCACATATTACTTTGATAGTTTCAAAACATCAATAGAGAAAGAAACCCTCTAATAACAGGTTCCTTTCTCTTTACATCTTCATTCATCCTAACGTCTGGCTTTGGATGTAGTCCAGCTCCCCATGCCCCATCTCACTCCATTTCCTACGTGAGTAGACATTTGTGTCCCATTTGTAGAGAGACTTGAAGTTACTTTCCACAGAATTCCCAGGTGGTGGTCAAATTCAGGGAATGTGTCTGGGTATCTGCGAGGCTCTGTGAAAATTCTGGGCCACTTAAGGACTTGGCTAGTCTAGAGAACACAGAGGAACTAGGGATGGGACCCACGACTCTACAGATTGACATATCCAAGTCTCGGCACTGGCCTGGCAAGTTCTTCCAGTGGAAGGATGTACACCATGATCACGCTCTATAAAAATATCTGTGTGTGCCTACAAGGCCTGGAGAGGACTTGAGGAGCACTGGAACCTAGCCTGTTAAGACTTTATATCTTAACCCCTATAATCCCTTCTAATACTCTGGATGAGTATTATTTCCATTTTATAGAGAAGAAAACAGTTGAATGACATGCTCAAGGCTATATAGCTGGTCAATTTTTAGGTGGAAACGTAAGACTTGCTAGTCCAAGTTTAGGTGGACTAATCTCTAATAGGGCACAGTTTTGGTTGCTACAACAGATACACAAGTAATAATGGTTTAAACCAGTGTATCTCTCTCTCACATCAATTCTGTGCTGCTGTCGTTAGGATTTCAGGCTCCTCCTTTCGTATTTTCCTGCCCACCCCGGTGTTGTCCTCATTGAAATGGAACGCACTGGATGGCCACCACTTCTGCCTTCCAGCAGGTAGGGTTGGGAGTTGTGGGGGAAGACAAAAATAAAGGTAAACATCTACCCTTTAAGAACAAAACCCAGAAGTTGTACCTTCAGCCTTGTTTACTCCTCACTCATCCGAGCCTGGTCACATGACCATAGTCAGCTACAAGCAAGGCTGGGAAGTGTAGTCTTGTGCCCTTCTGCAATTGCATGATCATAGAAGAATGGGAGAATAGATCCTGAGGGACACTTGGCAGTTTCTGCCATGATGGGAAGAAGGCTCTGGAGATCTGAACGCTCAAAGCTCATTAACTGATCACTGGACCACAATACAAATGTTTAGGCTCCTACTCGAGATGAAATATTTTTATTTAAAAAGTCTTCTGTTGTTCAAGAGGCTCATTCCTAAGAAGATCTCTCTGAGGGTGATTCTTCCTGCTTCAAAGTCATTGTCATCATTTTCCTGAGACCACAGAGGATCACTTGCTGCCCAAGAGGTAAAACAAAACAAATTGTACACGTGTGTTCGCACACACACGCAAATATATTAAAGGCCCTCTGACATCTTTGAGTCTCCAAGGGCAGTTGCTTCATAGTTGATATAAACAGAATTTGAGGCTCAGCATCTCCATAGTGGTTGAAGGTTGAGGCTGCAACGGACGGAGAGTTTTCTAGTTGCTCTGCCCAGGCAGAGCACATCAGTCCAGAGACCACATCAGCCCAGTTCAGAGCAGCGCTGTGTTGGTGTGTGTGTTGGGGGGACGGGGTGTGGTATGGGAGTGCACACTGTAGACTTCTGGACCCAGCTCAGGGACAGACGCCCAAAGTCCACCAGCTGAGAGACATTCAGCTTGAACCTGTGTTTTCAAACCCCATTGTGCTCTCCCCAACTGACTTCCCCACCTGCCCCCGGTCCCTAAGGATGGAATGTTCTGGAAGATTTTATCCACCCAGCCATGTATGTCATTTAGGAGGCAAAAATCTTCCTATATAAGACAAAGGGTAGCAAACAGAGTAAGTGGTAGCTTTAGCACTTTCATATTTTTACTGAGGTATATTTGGCCACAACTGTTATTTTAATGTCAAGTACAATTTGAGGAAGTGGAATGTTTTATATTAGTATTAGGAGAGTACAGGGACTTTCCTATTTCTTCAACTGTGATATTACTATTTATAATACAATTTTCATCTTATTTGAAGAAACATGTATATGAGTAATTTGCATTTAAGACAGTTTAAACATAAAAAAATTAGGATAGAAAAAATGGCATTAAGTGTAACCTGCAACCCCACTTCCCAAAAATAATGATCACAGATCTTGGGCTACATTTTTGTTACTTTCTTGTAAGCACATGTTCACATAAATATGAAGGTATCTGTAATAAAATGGAAATGTTGGAAGAATACCTATGGTGAGTTACTGCCAAATAAACAAGAGTCTGGTAAATGGATGCAAACTGATGAAAAGTCCAAGGAGAGGTCATCTCAAAAGGTCTAAAGGATTCTAGTTTCAACTCATAAGCTTTGGGGAAAAAGTAATCAACCAAATCCACCGTAAATCCTGTTGTTGAACAAACACAGACCTCCTTCTTTAGCATAAGCGGTCAGAAAAAAAATTACCAGATACATGAAAAGGTTCAATAGTCCCAAAGAAGGGTATATTTAGAGTAATTAGAAGAAACATTTGCCAATGAAACGTATGAAATGGGAGCAAAGTCCCTAAGATATGCTTTCAGTGGGATTTGAGAGGTTATTGCATCTATGAAGACATCTTGTGGGAGTGTTTTAACTTGAAATGAAATTATTGAACCAAATTTAAAAAATGCATGGGGCGCCTGGGTGGCGCAGTCGGTTAAGCGTCCGACTTCAGCCAGGTCACGATCTCGCGGTCCGGGAGTTCGAGCCCCGCGTCGGGCTCTGGGCTGATGGCTCAGAGCCTGGAGCCTGTTTCCGATTCTGTGTCTCCCTCTCTCTCTGCCCCTCCCCCGTTCATGCTCTGTCTCTCTCTGTCCCAAAAATAAATAAACGTTGAAAAAAAAAAAATTAAAAAAAAAAATGCAATGTCCCCCAATAAACTACCGGATCTGGGAATGGTGTACCAATAGCTGTAAACATCACAAAAGGAGAGACTGTGTGCTGCCTGACAGAAGGACACACAGCCACTTACAAAATAGTGCTCTCCCCCACCAATACCAGATTCGGGCCAAAGAACATATTTAAGGAGCTGTACTCAGCACTTCTTGTAGGGAACTGCAGGACAAATAAATTGCTCAGCAAATAAACTCCAAGGAAGAGACTTATCAACCAATAACAAAGTATAAACATTATGTGGATTCTATCTCAAATACTTATGAGACCATTGTAAATTTGAACACTGAGTAACTATTTGATCATATTAAATACTGTTCAATTTTAAAGACAGGTTTTTTTTTAAACTACCTTTTGGCGATAACTGCTGAAATATTTACAGATGATGTGATATGCGAGGGATTTGATCAGAAAAATGGAGGGAAAGTTGAGAGGTATAGATGTTTGAAACAAGACTGGCCAGGAGTTGACACCTGTTAAGCTGGGTTGTAGGATGTGGGGGAGTGGTTATGCTTTTCTCTTTATGTTTGAAAATGACCAAAATAAATTGCTTACAAGACATGAGTAAGAGATTCAAAATTCTAGAAAACCCAGTCAGTAATCTAGATCATTGCTCAGGAAATTCTCCTAGAACTTAGAGGAAATGGAAAAAGACAACATGAGCGAAACTATATGAAACTTACAGGAGAGATCTAAGAGATGCAGTGTGGATGTAAAGTCAGAAGTCCAGAAGGCGTGCATAGAACCACCAGAGGATACACGATACACATCCATTAAAGAACATTTCTATTATTGGTTTCTTCTTTGAACGTGGAGCTATTTAGCAATATTCCATACATCCAAATATGCAAACTTGTAAACTCAACTTTTTATTGACTTCCGACTTAATTGCTCATAGTTTAGTGGACATGTTCTGCATAACACATATTCTTCAGATTTTTGAGGCTTGCTTTAATGCCTAGAACAATTAGTTTTTAGAAACACCCCTGAGTGATTGTGAAGAATGTGTATTCTCTAGTCGTTGGGCGTAGAGTTCTAACCATGCCCTCTGACCACTTTCACTTCTGTGCCTCACTTCACTTTTTGCCTGCCTGACGTATCAAAAGGTAAGTGCTAGAATCTCCCACTGGCAGGTGGACTTATCAGTTTCTTCCTGTAGTTCTATCCATTTATACTGCATGAATTTTGAGGCTGGGTTTAAAATTGATTCTTTGTAAATTGAACCTATCATTACACCATAAACTTTCCTACCCTTAACAATGCTGTCTCAGGATTTATTTTGTCTGAGAATAATATAACAAATAGATGGTTAGTATTTACCCCATGTGATTTTTCCCCATCCTCTTACTTTCGATTTTGCCCATCCTTAAGTAAACCAGTTTCTGGTGAGGTGCTTCTAAAATTTTTTTTTTTTTTACATTTATTTATTTTTGAGAGAGAAAGAGCACAAGCGGGGGAGGGGCAGAGAGAGAATGAGACACAGAAGCAGGCTTCAGGCTCTGAGCTGTCAGCACAGAGCCCAATGTGGGACTGGAACCCATGAACTGTGAGATCATGACCTGAGCCAAAGTCAGATGCCTAACTGACTGAGCCACCCAGGCATCCCTAGGTGCTTCTAACCCTATGTGTGGTGAAGGATTTTTTGTTTTCCCCAATCCATTATAGCCTAAGACTTTCAAAAAATATGCTTTAAGAGATTTATAAAATTCTGGAATTAGAGACATACAAAAGTACAGGGGAGATACTTTAGTATTAAACTCAACACACATAAGACGATGTCAAATTGCCTAGAAACTTTTACATACTTTTTAAAAAAATGTTTTTAAAATGTTTTTAGTTGTTTTTGAGATGGTAGACAGAGCATGAGCAGGGGAGGGGCAAAGAGAGGGAGACACAGAATCCGAAGCAGGCTCCAGGCTCTGTCAGCACAGAGCTTGACATGGGGTTCAAACTCACGGACTGTGAGATCATGACCTGAGCCAAAGTTGGACGCTTACCCGACTGAGCCACCCAGGCGCCCCCAACTTTTTTAAAAATTTATTTTTGAGAGACAGAGAGACACAGCACGAGCAGGGGAGGGGCAGAGAGAGAAACAGAATCAGAAAGAGGCTCCAGGCTCTGAGCTGTCAGCACAGAGCCCAACGCGGGGCTCGAACCCATGAACCGTGAGATCATGACCTGAGCCCAAGTCAGACGCTTAACCGACTGAGCCACCCAGGCGCCCCCTACACACTTTTAATAAAGTTTCTAAGATGTTATCAGCTCCCGAACACATCTTCTTGCAGCCATCAACAGAACCACACTTTTGAACACTGGTGTTGTTGACTAAGTCAGGATTTTGTTCTAGCCGTCCTAACATCTTCTAATTGGCAAGTTTAGTCCAATAATTGTTATTGGTGCATTTGGTCTGGTTTCTCTCATGTCTAAGACTCCTCTTTTACCCCATCAACAACTTCATATGGCCTTGAATTACAATTTGAGACCAGGAGCTATATAGACTGTCCCCCTACCCAACAAGTTCACATGAAAACCTAATCCCAATACGATGGTACTAAGAGGTGGAGCCACTGGGGTGACTAGGTCATGATCATGGTGGGGGATTTGTGAATTCCTCATTAGTGGGATTAGTGCCCTCATAAAAGAGCTCCCCCCCCCCCCCACCAAAAGAGATCCTTTGCCTCTCCCACCACGTGAAGACACAGTGAGAGGGCAGCATCTATGCACCAGGTGACAGGTCCCTACCAAACACTGAATCGACTGGTGACTTGACTTCTAGCCTCCCAAACTGAGAAATGTTGGTTTCTAAGCCACCCCATCTATGGTTTTCTGTGAAAGCAGCCAGAATGGATCAAGACCTCAGTTTTACCAAGTTATTTACTGTTCATCTTGCTTTCAGCAATTACAGTGTTTCCTAGGTTTGTTTCTCCTCATATTCAAGTACTTTATCTGAAGCATTTAAGTGAGGGCATTTGAGTGGCTAGACATGAAATTCTAAGTTCAAAGTTCTTTTCCTTCGGTCCTTAAAAATGTAACTCCAGGGGCGCCTGGGTGGCGCAGTCGGTTGAGCGTCCGACTTCAGCCAGGTCACGATCTCGCGGTCCGTGAGTTCGAGCCCCGCGTCAGGCTCTGGGCTGATGGCTCAGAGCCTGGAGCCTGTTTCCGATTCTGTGTCTCCCTCTCTCTCTGCCCCTCCCCCATTCATGCTCTGTCTCTCTCTGTCCCCAAAAAAATAAATAAATGTTGAAAAAAAAAATTAAAAAAAAAAAAAAACAAGGGTCAACTGTACTTTAAAAAAAAAAAAAAATGTAACTCCATACACAAAGTTGCTGCTGAAATATCTGATGTGCATTGATCCTGGCTCTTTAGGCTCCGCTTCTGGCTTACAGTCTCCGGAAACTTTCAGAATGATCTTTGTGTTTGTTAACCTTAAATTTTACTACCCAGCAGTGAAGATGGATGAACTACATCATAGACACGTACCAACATGAAAGAATCTCACAATAGTGAGTGAAATATAATATATACACTGCTATTCTTTTTACATGATGTTAAAAACCACGTAAAACAAACTAAACGGTAAATTGTTTAGGGACGCATATATATGACAAAATTGTGAAGAAAAACAAGGAGAGGATAAACCCCAAATCTGGACAGTGGTTCTCTTGGTGCATGGGGTGCCCCAGAAGAGAGGCCCATGGGGTAAAGGGTCTTGAGTATTGGTAATGTGCCGTTGTCCCGCTGGGGGGGTGGGACCATGGGTATTCTATTAATACCTTATACACGTTTTGCATGTATGTAGTGTAAGGTGAACATTTCACCTTGTGGCTGGTTGCCCAGTGGCAGTGCTCAGGTTAGGGTACTGGGAACAGGAGGCAGCAGGTTGCACACTGGATGGGAGCAGCCGTGATGGCCACTCATGGCCCAAACTGCCAGAGATGGACCAGGGATGGAGATGGGAACGGGAGAACTCCAAGTCTGCTCTACATCAATATACTCGAACACCTCCGCACACATCTTCAAGCCCCACCGGGAGGCCTGACGGAACGAGCTGTCACCCACCAGCTGCTCTCAAGCTGGGCTCCGGGCCTCTTTGGCACCCACGCCTCAGCATTTCTGGCCCCTGCCTAAACACTCAGTAGGGCTTAGTCTGCTCTGGAAGCCTTTGATTCCACTGTGTGGACAGACTGGCTCTCTCGGTCCAGCCTCCAGATGTCGCTGACTTAACAAGAGGTTCCTGATTTTGCCCACGGCGCAGCAGGGTGCATCCTGTAATGAAGGTTCGCTCAGGCATCCCCCAAGCGGCCCGCTGTGGTTCTCTGCTCGTGGGAACAGATGATGCTTTGGCTCCTGCTTTCCTCCTGTGGTCTTCCAGGTCCCCGACAACGGTAACATCTGAGACTTGCTGAATCGAGTTTATTGAGTCGATTTCCCTCCCCTGGGTGATGACTTTTAATTAACGACAAATTTCCTACAGACCAGCCAAAGGAGGAGGCACATTAAGAGGAACTGCGTCCAGGAGAGCTTTTATTTGTACGGAACAGTTTTAAAAATACAGAATAAAATAGCTTTATCTCTACTATTATTCACAACATCTGGTCCAAATATTACATATTTTTAAAATACTTAAACGTTTAATGAAGCCATGTTAGAAAAACAATATGAAAATTCTTTTTTAAAAACTCCATAAAAGAATTACACATCTCAAAAAACAACCCCACCCCCAGATACCCTCGGTATGCAAAATAAAAATAAAAAACAAAACCCCAGAAAGGTATATAGCCAAAGTCAGTCACAAAAACGCAAGGAAAATATAGGCATCCCCACTGCTTTAAGAACAGTCAGAAATTTATTAATGTGTCAAACAGAGGTTGTTACCAACGAACAAAAAAGGGTATTAACTTGAACTGTCAGTAAGACGGCGACACTGGTGAGGGTGCCCTAAGTGCCGGGAAACGAGCGCAGTGAGTCTAAGGACGCCGGGTGTTCCTTCTTCGGAGGATGACCAGGCACAGTCAAGAACAACCTAGAAGGGCAGGAATGTGTGTGAGGCTGCTGAAAAGGGGTGCCCAGCGCTAACGTGCTTTCCGCATCCACAGGGAGAAGCCGAATGTCCGCGACAACGGGCGGTCTTCTCAAGCTACTCAGGAGGTGACTGCAGGTGAAGTGGCGGGTGGGAAACGTCCTGTTGTCTGTGTCCAAATCATAAGGGGACAGAGCACAACACGTATGGCATGTGGAAACCTGGGACCCTTCTCTGAGGCCCAGGGGGGCTCCCCTGAGAAGAGGCGCCCCCCAGAAGCCTCAGGCCTGTGTGCAGTGAGTGCACAGCCACGGTGCCCGGGGGGTGTGGCTGCGTGTGCACGTCCCAAGCACAGCACCCACGCAACGCTGCCGCTCATTGCCAGGCAGGTTCTGGAATGAGGCTTCTGCCACAGCTCCTTATTCACCTTCTACCTGGCCTGGCCACTCTCGTGGCATCAGTATTCTGGATGATCATAGTTGCCAACTCGTAAGTCTAAGTTGCCAGTACCAATCCTTCAGCAGGGCCGTGAATGAAAGAATTACTTTAGCTCATGGTGATAAAATATACGCATGGTTAAATAAAGTATACACACATACTAGAGATTCATCAATGGAGAAATTCTATTATCACATGACATTGTCATGAAAATTATATCATTCCCTCCCTGGAGAACTGACTATTATCCTGGGTAGAAATGTTACTTTACTATATGGAAATACTGCAGTATTCATGCATAAACCAAGTCGTCATCATGAAAGTCAGTATTCTACAGTATAAAGCAAATCCGGTGTGTGAATTTGTTACCATGAAAACGGGAAACCACCAGGACCCACGACGCCTCATTCCAATTGGCCTGGTTAAGCCACTTCTCTTACCTCCATCAATCACGAGAAACTACGACATCTGAAACCCTCTTAAGAAAGAGTCTGTATGAAAGAATCTAAGTTTAATTCCCTAATGAGACAAAGACTGGAGCCATTCCCCATTACTCCATGAACCACGTTAGATAGTTTTTATTAAAACCAGTGGTGGGCTCTCCCTTGCCACCCACCTTGATGGGACAGTATCTACTGTCCTTCTAAATAAATACTTTCTACTTCTTACATTGAGATGGCCAGGGTCAATGTAAAGACGGTGGGTAGGTGTAGTCACTATGGAAACTGGAGGCTGAATGCCCTGTCCAAGAACACTTACATCCAAAACATTTAAAAACGTTCTATTGGCCAAAGTGTGGTGGATATGCAGCCCCAGAAATGCAGGCCAATAATGTAAATGCACATGGCCCCTTCGTCCCTCAAAACCTCCCTTTCAGTGTGTGCTTGAACCTAAGGAGCAGACGAATACATTTCTCTTTTAATTATAGACTCATTCTGTAGTGTATTTGCCGGCAGGAGGACCCCTTTCGATCATGGTTGTGTGTGCTGCACATGCAGGATCTGTTCATTATCAGGAGACTCCACTCACTCAAGTGGAAGTGAGTGCAGAAAGCACCAGACTCAATGGGACCTTTAGTTGGGCTGCCCTCTTTCCTCCCCACCTCCTGTCCCCTTCCCCCTGCCTTAGAGAATCTAAATTTGGCCCCAACGAAACAAAAAGAGCAAAATCCATCATCTCTAACATTCGGTGTGGATACAGGGCTTCCCTCCACATTTAAATGCCTGCAGAAGACATCCCCCAGACCAGCAGATTTGGAAGCTCCCAATACAACCCGGCCCAAGGAGGGGTTTCAGAAGGGAGTGGGTTTCTGGATGTTTGAAGCACATATCCTGAGTGTCACTCACTAGGAGGGAAGATGCCCCATCAGGTTATGCTGAAAGTTAAATTACCCAATGGTTCAGATGCTTTTATTTGATATTTGGTCCTTCTGCTCACCTAGAGAACTAGAATACTGCAAATCTCTGGCCTGTTTAACAGTTTCCCCACTATTCAGAGCAGAGAAATTAGAGATGCTGAGCAAAAACACAAACAGAAGAAAACTGAGAGCAACTCAGTGCAGGACAGCTGTCGGCATTGAGTGTTAGTTAACCAAGTTAAAGAGATGAAAACCATTGACCAGTGTGCTTCTACAGTTAACTATGCACCAGATACACTTTTAAAAAACATACAAAATTAAATGTAATTTAGAATCTCATTTTTTTTTTTTTTTTTTTACTTAATCTGCAATAAGATCTTGGCAAAACGGTACAGTGGCTCTGAACTATTCTTGCCAGAATACGCCTTGAAGCCCCAAACTTCCCAGGAATCGAGGAGGCTATAGTGGTACAACAATGCTGCCAAAGACATCAGAACGAGGTGGAGGAGAGCCAGCTGTGGGGGCAGGAAACGGGCCCTGTGGACACAGAGCTGCTGAGAACCATGCCCTGCTGTCAGAGACAAAAACACCCATTGGCTGTCTAAGGCTCAACCAGGTTAACAAACGACCTAGGAAGCACAACCTCACGCAGCGAGGTTGCTATCTTGTGTTTCAGGGTTTCCTTTGGCTGAAAATTTTCAAACCAAATTCCACAGAAGTAACTTTTCCAGAAAAGATTTAGTGTTATTAATGAGAAATCAACAGAAGGGGCCCTGCCTACTGCTTTTCTTACCATCTTCTGCAATAACTTAAAACAAGAAAGGCAGCATTTAGCCAGTCTAATTTCCCCCCCCTGCAAAATCAAAATCCAGTGGACATTCCACATGGTAACTCACAGAAAGTCTCCTTAAGCCTTAACTGCCAGAAATGACTTGCAACAGAACTACAGGGATGAATTTACCAGGATGTCCAACCATTCAATATGGCGGCTCTGTTGATTACCTGCCTCAGCTTCCCTTCTTCACAAAACAAATTCACGTGTAACTTAACCCACGGTTTCTGGGCTCTGGTCCAGTAGTCAGTTTTGATAAATAGATTAGGCATTACAGTATTTACACTTTCATGGTATCAAGCAATACAAAACACAACCACAATAATGGTTACTGGCCTTCAAAAGCCTTGACGACAAGCTTCCCTGATGGTATCCACAGCTTTATAAATGCTGGTTCTTTTCTTAATGGGAAGTGAGGGGTGGGGGACAAGTAATAGGGATGCAAGGAAAGAGGGTCACATGGAAAAACACTGATTTCAAAAACCTGTTATAGTCAATAACATTAAATAGGAATAAAATCTTGTAATTTATAGATACGCGCAACAAGAACTGACATCCACATGACGGCAGAGTCAAGACTCCCATAAACATCTGCTTAGTGCCCCTGTGTGGCACTCTATACCCATCACACCAGCCTGGAGTGATAAAATGTCAGATAGAGTGTCTCAATTATAGTGAAAAAGAGGCCAGTATGAAATGTGCTGGCCCATCCCGGGCCAGGGTGGCACCAAGAAAGAGCAGTTGAGAATCAGATATTGACTTCAAGGTCCTTTCCTTTCCCCTCCAATCCCCCAAACAGATTTCAATTCTAATAACACCTGTACAGACCTTACCCACACACAGATATGGGTATAAGGTAACCATGTTGACTGTTTTCAATCAGGTCAATAGTTTCCTGCTACAGGAGCATCAGGGGACACAGAATCACATTTGAGCAGTCAGATGTGACAGCGCGAGGATACTGGTGCCCCTTGAGCAGAAGGGGTCTATGCGGGTGCAGGCTGAGGTCAAATAAAATAGAAGCGGGTCTAGGTGCTTCTGGAACAGAAAGCCCCTGCACCCCAGAGGCAGCTTGTAGGAAAGCTAGCCCAGGGTGGTGGAAGGAGACCGAAACCAAGGAACCGCTGTGGATTTAAACACCCACTCCCACAGGAGGACAGGAACTTCAAGTTCAATGGACGCTCTCAAAGGCAAGGGGTAGGGCTTAAATAAGGAGACAGGTGAGACACAATATTAGACACGATCACCACCCACAACAAAAAAAGCTATTTGTAATCGTCTTAGCTCTGGGTGCAGAATGTAAATGCAGATATACAAACATACAGGTTACTGCTTGTTACTCAGCAAGGAACTACAGATTCATGCCTCACTGCGGCCGGGCCACAGGGTGAGCTACAGCTATACCGTGGCCTGCGAGTCCTCGTCTGAACTCCGGCTGGTGGCATTCTTCCTGAGGCCTTTCCACGTGTAGCCCGCAAAGGTTGGGCTGATGGGTAAGTAGCCGAAGCATCTGTATTTTTTAATAATGTTCATGCCGAACGGCAGATCGTAGGATTCCATGCCATCGAGCGACTTGCTCCCTTTGCCCACGCCCTTCTTCCACTTCCGGATTCCTCTTTCCTCCGGAGTACCTGTGGAACGAACACACACACACACACACACACACACAACAATACAATGGAATGTTTAGTTTGACAGTTCCACCAAGAGTTGAGATTCTCCAACATGCTGTCCCATACATGGAACCTGCCAGAACGACAGCAAAGATCCCTTGAGGAGCAGTTGATGGCACTCAGCCATCCAGGTGCCTAAACCAGAAACCTAAGAACCACTAGCCCATCCTTGTTCCTTTTGCTCCACAAACATCCCGATGTTCTTTGCCTCCTCACTGCCCTCCCACGTGGCCCATATTCTCGATTCCCATTGTTGAGGTCAGTCCCACACCACGTTATTGCTTTCTTGGGTCGTTTTAACAATCTCCTAACTGGTTGTCTGGTCTTCCATCTCACCATCTCTTTCCCCAAATCTGTTCTCAAAAACCAACACAAGAACTTCTAAAATGCAAAATATGATCTTGCAGAATAGGACCCGGTCTTTATTATATCACATATAATGTCTTCATAAACTGGTCAGGGCAAACCACCCCCCATCCACACATGCCAAGCTTTATCCTGCTTTGCTCCATCTGTGTGGGGTGGGGGAGGGGGAAGGAGGGAGAGGCACTTTTGCCACGTACTCCCCACTTGTCATGGATGAACATGTGAGGATGAACTTCCATGTTGTAGCCTGACAAATGAGTCAGGGAGAAAGATCTGGGCCCACAGGGCTCAGAAGCTCCTGAGCCCTTGACTTTTTCTGTAAATCTTTCTGGTGCAGAGAGGCACAATGGCACCCGCCCTTGGCTACATGGGATACCTAACTACATACTATCTCTGCCCAAACCCAGATGAGGAGCTTAAGCATATGGTGCAGGATGAGGAACACCGTTGTTTTCTTACATCTAAGCAAGGCCCTCCCGTCCATGTTGCTGTAACAAAGTGAACTTTAATTTCCACCTGTCAGACTCCTGTGCCTCTCGCTCAATTAATTCTGAGCGAGTTAGTGACTGACCCCCATCAGTCTAACACCTTCCACCTATTCGTGCATGTGATTCCTTTCGCCTCATGTGCAGCAACCTCTTGATTGAGGCTTTTTGGAGGTGTGCTGTTTTTAGGGGAGAAATCTCAACAAAACCTTCAAGTTCAAGAATAAGCCTCACCCTTCCTTGATGGAAGGTACATCAATCAGTGTGTCCGTGGTGGCACTTTCCAATGGTACCAGCAGCCTCCTCTAGGAAGCTGGGAAGGCTGTGAGGCAGGGCCCACATAGCATCACCCAGCTCGGCACAGAATGCACCCAGCTGAGAAACAAGGGCTACAGGTGTGGGGGAGACAGCTGCCTCCATCCACCTCTCAGTCACTGGTCCTGGAAAGATCCTGTGCCTACCATACTGTCTTTTGGTCCTAGGTAGCTGGGAGCCTGCCTCAGGAAGGAGGAGGAGACACACTGCAGGCTGTTAACAGCCGGCTCAGAAGAGTGTGTGAACAAGATGACAAAAGCCACCGTGGGCACTGAGCGAGGCTGTGCAAGGAGGGCTGGTGGCTTGGACAGTGCCCCAGACATTCCACCACCCTGCACCATGGGCAAGAAGCTTACCTGCTTTCTCTCAACTCAGCAAGGAAAAAAAACCCCAATAGGCTTATCAGCAAAAAAACTGATTCATAAAAGGAGGCTGGAGGCATCATCTTAACCGCTTTAGAAAAGAGTTTGAACCAGTGAGGGCTCTGAAGTGATTCACTCTTCCTGCTTCCGTATTTACTTCGCAAAACAAGTAATTCACATATGCAATAAGCACGTTTGGTGTATACCACATACCTGGGATGGTGTTATCCAAAATAAAAGCCACGCAGCCTCCTACAAACATAGCAGTTGTGAGAAGAACGTTCAACACCTGATCGATCCCCGTTATGCCTGGAGACAGAACACAGTGGGAGGGTCACTGCCACAGCCAGGACAGCTAGAAGGAGCACTGGGGTGGGGACTAATCACCAGCCAATGTGATGCATGAAGGTGAAAATTTCTGTTGTATATGAGCAAATAAATTTTTTGCTAGTAACATTTTCAACTATTATAAGTAATTTCCATAATAATCAAAAGGTTATCTCTATGAGGAGAATTCCCAACGATGGACCGTAGAAGATAAATCTAAGAATGAAGCTTACCCGATAATGAACTAGGAAGCCACTGGGGCGTGGTGTTTGCAGATTGAGAAAAAAAATTAATATAAAAGATAGCCGTTGCAAGGCTGAAAAAACTACAAACAGAATAAGACAACAAGAATATTTGTGGTGTTCACAACCAGATAAAGGGTTTCAGAATCCTGGATCACTGATGTGTGCTTTAGCTCCTTTTAATTAGGAGCAACTGAATTTATATAAGTGAACTCCTATAAATGTGATATATTAAAATGTGAAAAGCAGCAAGAATCTCGTTATCAGAAGCTCACACACTTCCTAGATTTAAAGTATAAAAATCCTCAACAGAAAATAACAAGCGTTGGCAAGAGTGTGGAGAAACAGAAACCCCTGAGCTCAGGTGGTGGGAATCAGTTTGGCAGTTCCTCCCAGAGTGAAAAATCTAGAACTTCCCTATGACAAGGCAATTCTACCCCAAAGAAACAGAGAGCAGGTACTCAAATCCAGCTGATCCTCACAATTAGCAGATTCTGTATCTGAATTTACCTAAACACTAAAAACTTATCTGCAAACCCAAAATGAATCCTCCTGGCCTTCGCAGTCATTCACAAAGCAGCAGAAACTTTAAGTTGCCAACAACATGCATGTTCCTGGCTGAGGTCAATCAAGGTAACGCTTCGCCTTCTTGTTTCACCTCTGTTCTTCTCGAGTGTGCTTGTGGCGGTCTGTTTAATACCGCCTCTTCCCCATTTTTGTGTTTTTGGTCGGTGATTTAGTTGTTTAAAATGGCCCCCAAGTGTCGTGCTGAAGCACGGTCTACTGTTCCTAAGGGCAAGAAAGCCGTGCTGAGCCTCAGGGAGAAAACGCATGTGTTGGGTGAATTACACTGTTCTTGGCTGTTGCTCCCCTAGAAGGGACGGTTCAGCATTTGCTAATTCCGCGTTCACAGTGACCTTACAAAGCAGAACTACCATAGGTGAGAACTGACTGTACTTGTATGCCAATGTTCACAACAGCACTATTCACAACCGTCAAAGGGTACCAACAACCCAAATGTCCACTGTTAGACAAATGGATAAACAGATTATGGTGTGTGTGTGTGTGTGTGTGTGTGTGCGTGCACGCGCGCGCGCGCGCGCACACACACACACAATGGAATACTATTAACCATGAAAAAGAATAAAATACTTATATACAAATCTCAAAAACATGCTAAGTGAAAGAAGCCAGAGATCACATATGATTTCATTTATGTGAAATATCCAGAACAGGTAAATCCACAGAAACAGAAAGCAAATTGGTGGTGGCCAGGGGCTGGGAGAAGGGGGATAAGAGGAATTAACTGCTTAATGGATACGGAATTTTATTTTGGGGTGAGGAGACAGTTTTGGAAACTAAATAGAGGTGGTGGTTATACAACATTGTAAATGTACTAAAACAGCATTGAACTGTTCACTTTAAAATAGTTCATTTTAAGGGTGCCTGGGTGGCTCGGTCGGCTGAGTGTCTGACTTTGACTTAGGTCATGATCTCACAGCTCATGAGTTCGAGCCGCACATTGGACTCTGTGCTGACAGCTCAGAGCCTGGAGGCTACTTCGGATTCTGTGTCTCCTTCTCTCTCTCTGCCGCTCCCCTGCTCAGGCTCTCTCTCCGTCTCAAAAATAAATTAAAAAAAAAAAAAAAAAAAAAAAATTAAAAAAAAAACTAAAATAGTTGGGGCACCTGGGTGGCTCAGTCGGTTAAGCGTCCGACTTCAGCTCAGGTCATGATCTCACGGTCCGTGAGTTCGAGCCCCGCGTCGGGCTCTGTGCTGACCGCTCAGAGCCTGGAGCCTGTTTCGGATTCTGTGTCTCCCTCTCTCTCTGACCCTCCCCCATTCATGATCTGCCTCTCACTGTCTCAAAAAAAAAAAAAACAAAAAAAAACAAGAAACTAAAATAGTTAATTTTACATTATAGAATTTTACCCCCAAAATATGTATATTTATATAAATATATATTTAATATAAAATGCTTAATATAAATATAATTATAAATTATATTTATAAATAAGTATAAATATAAAGCATTATATATAAAATACATATATAGTATATATGCTATATGTGTATGTATGTATGTGTGTGTATATATATATACACACACACACATATATATATAACGTATATATAAAATGGTCCCCAATTCCGCATAAAATGTCAGCAGCCATTGCTACTTAAGATGGTTCCCCTTTGTTCATTCTTCATGACATCAGGGTATTAAAAAGGTGTTAAAAGGGTTAATCTTGAATTCAAAGTAGTTACAATCTCAGGAGAAAGACATGTAGTACTTGAAAGTCTATGAAGCTGGGTTTTGAATTCTACATTTTCAGAAAGCATTAGTCTGAAAAATCAAAAGGTTTTACACACAGGCATTCTCCCAAAAGACAGGGTCCCTGTAAATAAAGAGCCCTTAACGTGCACACGAGTCAGGTGCACATGCCAGCTCATGCCGGAAGCGCGAAGGGCTTCCAGATAAGCTGTGGCAAAACAAGACTCAAATGAGATAGACACATGGACCAATGTTCACAGAGACAATTCCTGAAGTTCCAAAGTCTTCTCTGAGCTGGTGGCTGTGGCCAGTTTTCCTTACCTGTGACGAGAGGGTTCTGCCTGAGGTAACTTGGAAGGACGAGCCCAAAGAAGATTGAAAATCCCAGGACAAAGAGGTTCCGGGAAGAATTTAAGTCGATGAACTGCAGGTTGGAGAGCCCAACAGCTGTGATCATTCCTGGAGAGAAAAACATCAGCTTGGCGGGCAGCACTAAGCTCAGTACAGATGGGCGATGGAGGGGACACAGACTCCCCACCCTGCCCCTCCTCTGTCCCGCCAGAAACAAGTTAGGAGACAGAACAGTGACAGGACAGGGTGGGAATGTGACCACCTGGGTCTCTGAACCAAATGACTCCTGGCCTAAGCACCATCTGGGCTTACACAGGGACGCAAACATCACATTCACTTTCTTTAGACCAAGCAGAAAACTAAGGACATTTAAAACCTCTACACAGACATCCTGATTAAACTGGAAAACCCACCCGAAGATCTGGGCCCTGATCACAACCGAATGGCACAGAGTTCATGTCAGTTGTAAATGCCATTCAGAGAAGATATCTGAGTTAAAGCAATTAGATACACCAATTAAAGATTAAGGTCATCTTATTTTTCCTAGCATAAGTATTCTACACTTGGTTCTACCTTTAACATAAATTCAACTCAGAGACTGATGTTTTTATGTTTTGAAGGGGTATTCCCTGTGTACTTTTAAACGGAAACGTATTAATTATTACCTCCCATCTTACTGAAGGGATTCCTGAGCAAATGTGAAAGGGAGGAGAGGAGACAGGCTCTCAAGGAAATGGGATTTTACCGAAGAGAGTACAGAAGAGGGCGCCAAGCACCGGATCCGGGAGGGAGGCGAAGAGGGCGCTGAACTTCCCGATCATGCCAAGAGCCAGCATGAGGGCCGCACCGTACTGAATCACCCGCCGACTGCCGACCTGAGGAACACACCAGAAGGCATTCACCACCAGTTCTGCACAAATTTCCACGCAGGCCCCTCGGGGGCAAATGTGACAGAAGCCCCAAACTACAAAACTTTCGGTTAAGAGAGATGTCTCATTTTACAAGGAGGATGGCTCTCGGGGCACAATTCCTCTAAAGACACCCAGACTAAAGAGATTACCACCAACTCCCCTCTTCCTCTTCCTCCTTCCCTCCCCTCCCCTCCCCTCCCCTGGAAGAAGGTGGCACCAGGGCCCAGCCTTTGCTCCCTGTTCCCTGGGTGATGTCACTTCAGGGTAGACCTGCTCCTGCTCTCAGGTCTGGGCTTTCAAATACCATTACAGTCAAGGGCCAGGGTAACCTTCTAACGTCAAATGCAAAAACTGGCTTATTCCTGCTTTTCTCTTCCAGGTTCTTGGAATTACCCTTTATCAAGTTACCCCACCCCAAAGCAATTCACTTTGTCTCCATCTTCCCCACACCTTGAATCAGACAAGAGTCCCAAATATTTCTGGAACCTCCTCCCCTCCTCCTCTCCTTCCCCGTGAGAGGTGACACGGCCTAGAGGCCAAGGAGTGTGGATTCTCAGCCCCTCGCCTGCTCTGTACCCCACTCCACTCCAACCGGGGAACCAGGGCAAGCCACTTGGCTTCTCTGGGTGGCAGGATCCTCATTTTAGAATGACACACCACGAGCTTTTGTTTTAAGGGTTAAATGAGACAAGGTGTAAAACAGTTTGAACAGTGCCTGACCAGCATGAGGCTACAGGACAGCCTCCCACTTGAGCTTGCGGCCTCAGCCTTTCCTCTACCTATCTGTCCTGTCCGCTGTGCAGAGTGACCTTTCTCACACAGTGATTCACGAGGTCAGCGCCTCCCCCCTTTAATCTTCTGGTGCTTGGGAAATAAAACCCCTTTCTCAGGCATCCCCAGGCCTGTCTACCTGGACACTCTTTCCCACATCCCCCTTCTGGCCGGTTCTAGACACATCCTTCAAAACACTACCAAATGCCACCTCCTCTTAAAAGCCTTCCTTGATTCCAAAGGTCTGCCCCCCACACTGGGTCTCTGCAGAACCATTATAATATTTCCCACATGGTCTCCTCTCTGTTCAACCTGATCTCTGCCTTCTAGAAACTTCTGCCTGGGCAGAAGTGGGATGTGGAGCCAGCACCAGGTTCCAGAATCCTGCACTGTGTGCTGCCTTTCCCAGGAAAATACCTTGAGGACATAAATTGATAAAAGAGGTTCCAGAAGGATGACTTACAGTGAGGAGATGGCTGCTAAACTAAAATGAAATGGAATTTCAGATTTAGTCCCTCAGTTGCACCAGCCACTATTTCAAGTGCTCAACGGGAACGTGCGGCTGGCAGATCCCACACAGAATGGCACAGGTGTGCATGGAACGTCCCACACCGCACAATGCTCTGCTGAGTGGTGCTGGTCTGGAGCTTCCAACAGGGCCCAAAAGTCAGGTGGTTAAGAATCAGAGTAGAATCTTACTGAGCCAACGAAGGGATGGCTGGCTGTCCGGCTATAAGCAGGCACAGCGGACCCTGGAGCCCAGGCTCTGCCGTCAGAATCTACCGCTCCCCCCACATGTCATCAGGGCAGGGAGGCAGTGAAAAAGGGTACGCCAACTGGAGAATCGAGCAAAAATGACTTCTGTTTGGCTGCATTACATGATAGGGGAGCCTGCTGTTTTTCAGCAAACGTTTTTAGGAATCTACTATGTGACCAGCACTTGTTAGACTCGAGGGGGAGGGGAATACAAAGACGAGCAAGCCACAAACTTATGATCAAATAATTGTACGGCTGCAATGGTTATGCTGTGTGGGCACCTGGCAGGGAGGAAGAGCTCTGAAGAGCTGGGGAGGGATGAGTAAGAGTTCCCTGGAGGAAGAGCATCCAGGTACAGGGAGCCACCTGTGCAGAGGGGATCAGATGTGCAAGGGGGAGGGCAAGGCCGGCCTTGCTTGAAACAATAAATCCTATATGAAGACTGTACATGGAAGGCTGATCTGCCTTAGATACTCAAAAACAAGCAAACAAACAAACGGGCAGCAACTAAGCCATTCTCCTGTTCAATGACTATTAACTGATGCCTATTACACACTTCTGCTTGAAACCCCAGAAACACAGCCCTAATCCCTGTCCTCCCGGTGCGGTGTACATGGAGCCTTTTGCCTCTCCTTCCCTGCTGCTGGCTCCCCGGAATCTCTTCCCTGCCTCAGTTCTGACTTCTTTCTTGAACTCTGTGCCTCTAGGGCCATCAAAACATTGACACCACATTTCTGGCTTTCCAAAGTCTTCAACAGTGTGGAATGCAGCACAGGAGAAATGACCTTCCTCTGGACACCTCCAAAGAGACTGCACTGTCAGCAGAGGTGGTATTTATTCTGTCCCTAGAAACAAACTTAGGGCTAAATATCAAGGACGCTAGCTGGTGCTTACTGTGCATCTACACTGTGCCAGACTGCGCTAAGCGCATTACATCAATTTATTAATTGCAATGCCTGGCTTCGTAGACAAGGGCATGGAGACTCAGGGAGGTGATGTAACCTGTCCACGGTCACACTGCGAGAAAGTGATGGGACCAGGGCTGGAATCCAAAACAGTCACCTCCCCACCCCGATATGCCATCTCTCTTTGTGGGACAGACACTGAAACACACTGAGCAGAGAAGTACGTGGAATCCAACCCGAGGGCTTCTGAACACAACAGGGTAGCTGGCATCCTCAACTCCTAATCAAATAGGTTAGAACTGGGGCGCCTGGGTGGCGCAGTCGGTTGAGCGTCCGACTTCAGCCAGGTCACGATCTCACGGTCCGTGAGTTCGAGCCCCGCGTCGGGCTCTGGGCTGATGGCTCAGAGCCTGGAGCCTGTTTCCGATTCTGTGTTTCCCTCTCTCTCTGCCCCTCCCCTGTTCATGCTCTGTCTCTCTCTGTCCCAAAAATAAATAAACGTTGAAAAAAAAAAAATTAAAAAAAAAAAAAAAATAGGTTAGAACTGCCATGTACAGGGACCGTCATAACTGGATAAAGGATAACAAATGTCAGAGCTGCCAGGAAATGGAGACAGATCCTTTGGAAGAACCAGAGTTCACCCTCTTTCTGTAGGCCACGGTAGTCTCACACAATGGCCCACACCACTGCTGTCCCTTAGAACTTTCCACAAGGATGGAAATGTCCTGTATCGGTGCTGCCCACTGACAGCCACTAGACACACGTGACTGCTGAGCCCCTGAAATGTGGCTAGTGCAACTGAGGAACTGAATTTCTTATTTCAACTAACTTAAAAGAACCACATGGAGCTACTATTAAACTGGACAGCACAGGTCTTGATCTAGAATTGTAGGATTTCAGAGCTGAGAGTTCTCAGAAAAGGGACTTGTCCCAAGTCCTTCAGCTGGATGAGAACACAGCCTCCAGCTCGTGCCTTTCTTCTGGAACAGGGACCTTCCATCAGCTGTATGGCTGGGGCCAAAAAGAAATATCTGCTCCAAGTCCCATTTCCCACCCCAATGCAGCTGTGCAGACAGCTCAATTATCCCTCTAGTGAAGTCAGCAATGAAAACCAATTCCAGGCCCCTGAACGGATGCCGCCCTTGCCCGGGGATAGTAATCCAACGGGATTCAGAAAGATCAATTAGCTCGTTAAAAAGTGCTGGCAGATTGCCTTTTCAGAATAAGCTGGCACCATTCAAACTGTAATAAAGAAATTACTCCCCAAACCACCTCAGTCGCATTTCAGAAGGGAGCCTCAATGAGCACCACCACCTACTCCCTACAGTGACCCGGGTTAAGTTTTGTGAGGCTTGTTCTAAAGGGGTACAGAAAGGGAGCTGGCTTGTTAAACCGCTTTGCCCTAGGAGTCCCTCCATCTGTAACAATTTTACTACTATGATATTTCAGATTAGTTACAGGTCTACTGGGCCACGGCAGCAAACTGGTTAAAGGGCCCTTAGCTCTGTGTGGTCGGCACCTGCTTCTACCATGGGCAGTGACAGGACCCAGCAGAGCCTGTGAGGAGTAGCAGGCAGGGCTGTGTGCAGCCCCAAGCCTGAGCTCTGTGATGGTCTCGCCCACTTACAGGAAAATGAACAGGTCAGGTATGCACTGTGTGCTCCCGCTCACCTGGATTTGTCGTCAAGATTAACCAAACTTAGTGTCTGGTTTCTTTTTATCTGGTTATAGAATCCTCCAGGGGGCGGGGGATGGGTTTCTAATTTTACAGAGGTCAGATAGCTCTAGAAGGCTGCAGCTCACCCCTAAATTCTAAGGATAGAGGGCTCAGGTGAGGGGGACCTGTGGCCCAAACAGGCCATCCCAGACGGTGAGCAGGTCCTAACTGTCTCTAGCTGCCCAGAGTACAGCAGCCAGGGCGCAGGCCCGTTCCAGCCTGGCAGACGACGCACTCTGGCCCAGGGCAGCTGGGATGCAGAACTTAGCAATAAATTTGGAAGGCCTAGGAGCAGGCTCCTTACAGAAGCCGGATTGTGGGGTGGGGCAGGCCCTGGTCACATGTCTATTTGGAGGGGTGAGTCGGACTCCAGACCCAGGCCCTGCTCAGCCTGGAGACTTGCTGTAGCTTGTCAAATCCACTAACTCCGCATCAGATTTCATCTGAAAGAGAAGGACTCTGGCGCTGTGGTTTGAAAATCACATTAATTCTTTACTGTAAGGCTGATTTTTTTCCTCTAAGGACTGGCATCATCTCACATTTAGAACTAGTGCTGTCTCCTATTTCCACCTCCTCCCCTGACTTCAAAGTCCACTCTCTTCGTAACAGGGCAAGTGAGCCTTAAAAAATACCCTGACAGAGCCAAGCCCAGGGCACCCCCTTCTCCTGTCTCTGGCAGCTTACGGGGCTTGTGTGACTTCGTCCTGTTACCTGGAGGGCGTCAACTGCTCTCACCACCCCGTACTCTGCTCCTGCCCCACTGGCCTCCTTGCTGATCAGCAGCATGAGGGCCTGCTCTCACGATAGGGCTTCACCCTGGCCGCGTCCCTGGCCTGAACGTCCATCTCCATCACTCCCTCCACTGCCCTGTTCAGGTGCTTGCTCAGGGTCATCTCAGGTGAGGCTGAGCCTGACTTACTCCCCTTCACTGCCGATACCCCCATCCTGCCCCAGGTTTTTCCTCATACTATGCTTACTGTTTATTATTGATCTTCCCCTCTCTAGAATGTAAACTCTGACAACAGGATTTTTTTTCATTCACTGACGCATTCCAAGTGTCTAGAACAATAGCCTGGCACAGGGTTAGTATTTGTAGAATACTAGTATTTGTAGAATGCACAAGGGAATGGTAACACTGAGTGCCTGGCTACCGGGGCAGCCAAGGGAGGGAGACCTCCATCAGCATTTCAGAAATCTATCAATGAGAAAAAGATTGGGGAGCAGGGTGGGAAGATGATCTCAGAATCAGAAGCCTTCCTTTTGGAATTCACAGTGGTTAGACCACATGATGAAATGGATCAACACCAGAGGCCCAACCATTTAATTAGAAAAATATCTGTACCTTAGTAATTCCCAAAACTCCAATGTTGGGACTGGACGAAGTAGAGCCATTCCCAGTACCAAATATGCCATCGAGAACACAGGAGAGACCCTCCACGAAAATCCCCCTAAAACGTAAAGGAATGGGGGAAAGAGAAACATTCATTCAATGCGGGAAACACTCTGGAATACTCTCCAAGTGGCTATAATCCAAAGGCGGTGTGCACAGGTGGGAGCCTCCGCACTCCTGGGAAGGGTCAGAAGGGCAGAGTCTCAGGCCCGCCTCCCAGACCTGCTCAAGTAGAACCTACATTTTCACAGGACCCCCCATGCTCACTCAACTGTGAGAAGCACTTCTGTGAGCCACACATTAGACACAGGTGTTTAAAAATCATTCCAAATGAAAGGCTTTTAGCCAGAAAACAGAGCCATTTGTTGGGATCTGAGACAAGTATGGGCTGTCCACTGATTTGATTCCTTTACTATTAATACATAGTTTCATCAGGAAGGAAATGCTCTGTAATTTTGTCACACTGGAACTTTTTAAAGAATCAATATATAAGTAGCTCAATCATATGCAACACCCGTGGGAGAAAGCTATAAGAACCAAGACTATGAATGCTAACAGAACCAAAGCAAAACATGCTGACACCAGCCCAATGGATCTCATCACACATAATCCCTTCCGGAAGGGCAACAGCTAGTTGGGCAAGGGGGTCTTCTGTGCTCTTTTCTGCAACCCCTCAGGGTCCAATTAGCTCCTGGCTTCCAGAACGTGAAGACCAGGTATGCTGAGAGGATAAACCCCCCTGCCCATAAGTCTCTAGGTACTGCAGATTTCACCTATTCCTGCTCTTCTGGTCTCTCTAGGAATTGTAATTGTGAACAGATGACACAGTATTTACCCTTAAGAACAGTAAGGAAAACAAGAAATCAAAAAGGACATACAACCCTGACCCCAAATCAAGCAAAGAACAATGGCAGTGTCTCGCCTCTGTTCTGGTGAGTTTAGGGTCTGGCACGGTCTCAGAAAGAGCATCTTACGTGACCATCACTGAGGAAGGAAGGGTGGGGACTGCGCTCCATGCTACAGATGAGGAAAAGGAGAGCAAAATGGGGGCAGGGACTTGTCCAAAGACAAACCACCAACAAAGAGCCCTGATGCTCAGCTGCTCCACGCTGAAAGTCTTGGAAAGTCTTCTCCATGATTAACCAAAGAGCCAAGTAAGGAGGCACGGGGCCCAAGGAAGAACTCAAGTTTCTCAGGAACGTACCTATTTATCGCATGGATGGGAGGTGGCGGGGCACAGGACAGCCTTGCACAGGCGTAATAGTCCCCAATAGACTCGATAATACTGGCAACGACGGCGCTGAGCATGCCGATGACACCAGCCGCGGAGACGGTGGGCAGTCCCCACTGAACTGCGGAAGGAAAACGGAGCAGGCAAAAGTGATCAGGACATCAGAGGACTCTACACGACACACTCAGGTTTTGAGGCTCATCGAAAAAGATGTGTTTATTTTTAAATGTTATTCATCAATGCACTACATGCCTGGAGACAGTTCCTGAGTTGGATGAAGAGGACCATAGCCAGGATTGGTCTGCTCTGCATCTTTATTAAAAGTAAAGCGTTTGGCTACAAGAAAGAAGAGGGAAGTGCTTCTCTTCCTGCTTCAAAGCCACACTCTCTGTCTACTAAATTACACAGCCTGTTGGATAGGAATTCCCGACAGGATAGGAAATTTGTATGAAGAGGATTTTTAACCCTACTGTGCAAAGCAAGACATAAAATAATGGTGATCTTGCCCAGGAGGTGACATTAAATGAAAAACCAGCGAAAGGTCACCAGTTAAATTTAAATCCCAGCAGTAAAGCATGGCACAAGATGCAGTCAGCCCTCCAATGTAAGATCAGCACTTTTTAAAGTAAACCGTGTTATAGAAAATTAAATGGTTTCCTTTAAGAAAGCAAAGATTAAGTCCCCAGGTGACTTTATTTTGAGTATCTGGATTTAGTTAATTCTACATTAGTTTTTTTTTTTTTTTTTTTTATGTTATTTGGATACTGAAAGGCATGGATCTTGGGGCGCCTGGTGGCTCAGTCGATTAAGTGTCTCTTGATTTCAGCTCAGGTCAAGATCTCACGGTTTTGTGAGTATGAGCCCCATGTCTGGCTCTGGGCTGACAGCAGAAAGGAAAGAAAGGAAAGAAAGGAAAGAAAGGAAAGAAAGGAAAGAAAGGAAAGGAAAGGAAAGGAAAGGAAAGGAAAGGAAAGGAAAGGAAAGGAAAGGAAAGGAAAGGAAAGGAAAGGAAAGGAAAGGAA
This sequence comes from Leopardus geoffroyi, assembly GCF_018350155.1. Taxonomy (NCBI): domain Eukaryota; kingdom Metazoa; phylum Chordata; class Mammalia; order Carnivora; family Felidae; genus Leopardus; species Leopardus geoffroyi. The sequence continues at coordinate 31,370,586 of NC_059336.1, forward strand.
AGGAAAGGAGGAAGGAAGGAAGGAAGGAAGGAAGGAAGGAAGGAAGGAAGGAAGGAAACAAACCATGGGTCTTATTTAATAAAAATATCATGAGAAACTTTTACTTTTAAAAAGAAGAGACTTTGATAATGTGCTTTCTTTCTCTGAACCATTATAGTGCAGTCACTAAGTAGGAAAGCACAGTAACAAAGAAAGATGCATTAAATGGTCTTGTTCAAGACCAACAGTAGTTGGGGGGTCTGGACACTGAAAGACCTAAAACTGTAAAACAGACTTCAAACACAGGTGACCCACACCGGTCACAAGGACAGGTTAGGAAGAGGCTGGGCTCTTGTCCAGAGGCTCTGGGGAGGGTGTGCAGGAATGGGCTGGTGCTCTGCAGAATGGAGTGCAGTGTGGGGAAGGCGGGCCTGGGAGAGGCCGGATGAGCAACACCGCAGGGCCTGGGTTGTGTAACAGGAGTGACCGCGGGTTTGGGAGGATAAAGAAGACACGTGAAGTAAGGTGTGCAGAGTATGTCTGGAGTGTATAAGGGCGGAACTGCTCCCGCCTGGGAGCAGACAGGGGCATGCTTGGTTAACACGCATCTCCAGGTAGGTTTGGAGCAGATGTCTCTATCCAGCAACATTTTGTATTTTCTAAATAATCTTATAGTTACCATGTTACTGACACAGCATTGTGGTTTTTAGTGTCCTGATTTGGGGGGAAGGGATCCTTATTTTGCCATTTACTATTTCTTCAGAAATTGCCTTTTATTTTCTTAGTCTCATTACTATTTTCTTACTTTTTTCCCTTTTGCCTGCAGTCCTTCGATTTTTAAAATCTTTATTCCATCTACTTCAACATTTTAATTTTTCTTTTTTCAACGTTTATTTATTTTTGGGACAGAGAGAGACAGAGCATGAATGGGGAGGGTCAGAGAGAGGGAGACAGAGAATCAGAAACAGGCTCCAGGCTCTGAGCCATCAGCCCAGAGCCTGATGCGGGGCTCGAACTCACGGACTGCGAGATCGTGACCTGGCTGAAGTCGGACGCTTAACCGACTGCGCCACCCAGGCGCCCCAACTTCAACATTTTAAATTTGCAATCTTCTAAATTTTTGACCCTTTTTCCATATATATATATATATAAAAATACGTGTGTGTGTGTGTGTGTGTGTGTGTGTGTATGTAAATGCACTAGTCCAGGGCACCTGGGTGGCTCAGTTGGTTAAGCATCTGACTGGCTCAGGTCATGATGTCACCGTTGGTGAGTTAAAGCCCCGTGTCAGGCTCTGTGCTGACACCTTGGAGCCTGCTTTGGATTCTCTGTCTCTCTCTCTCTGCCCTTTCCTGCTCATGCTCTCTCTCTTTCTCTCTCAAAAATAAACAAACATAAAAAAATAAAAATAAATGCACTAGTCCACTTGTTTTTTCCCCAAAAAATGCAGTAATGTAAATGTATTTTCTCTTATGATTTTAATAACATTTTCTTTTCTCTAGCTTACTTTTTTGTAAGAATATATAAAAACATGTAACATATAAAATATGTGTTAACTGTTTATGTTATTAGTAAGGCTTCCCGTCACAGTAGGCTCTTAGTAGTTAAGTTTTGGGGAAAAAAGTTGTATGTGATTTTCCGACTGTGGGGGTGGGGTGCCCCAACCTCCCCACACCCCCACCTGTTGTTCAAGAGTCAACCATGTGCGTGCCTGCGCGGGAAGCAGGTCTGTGTATGCATGTTGCTGTTTTCCAGCTTTCAGTCTTAACTGTCATCTCCTGTCTCCTTTCAACTACAACACCTAACAACACCCATGTGGTTACTTTACAGCAGAGTTTCTCCACCGCAGCACTGTTGACATTTTGGGCCCCAAATCGCATTTTACCAACCAATTCAGGTAACTATTATCAAACTAGAGACTCAGGACCACCGCTCTAGATACCTGAAAACCTGCCTCCAGGTTAAGCCAAACTGTCAGAGTGCGGCTCTCTGGGGGTGGCTTTTTACCCGGGGAGCGGCGGCAGCAGAGCCGCTCGGCGCCGAAGCGCTGCCGCCAAAGAGGCCCTGCCGCGTCACCGCACCAGGGGCCCCACCGCCCTCCTCACACAGGGGCCCTGGGAGACCCCGGGGAAAGCGCTTCGGACTCTCAGCACATGCGCAGCTGCTGCTCCCCAACGGCCCGCCCGGCCCTCCTAAACCGTGCTCATCCGGCGAACAGCCTGAACCCCAGAGAAGCCCGGCCAGCGTGTGCTGTGGCGCTTCCTCCTGACCCCCCTCGCCCTCCGTACCTCCTCCTCCTCCCTGCACACGCCAGGCCCCCTCCTGGCTGCCTTACTGATTTCATCTCATTTTATCTCAAATTATATGTTTACAAACCACACATTTATTATTTTTTTTGGGGGGGGGTGGGGCAGGTATACAGAAATACATATGATCTGGTGAGGAAGTTATTTTAAATGTTTTTTTATTTTTGAGAAAGAGAGCAAGCCCGAGAGGGGTAGAGGGAGGGAGGGAAGGAGGGAGGATCTCATGCAGGCTCCACACTGTCAGCACAGAGCCCAACTCAGGTCTCTGAACTCAAAAACTATGAGATCATGACCTGAGCTGAAATCAAGAGTCAGCTGCTTAGCCACCTGAGCCACTCAGGCGCCCCCAGATGGTAATTTTAGAAAGAGTAAATTTTGTCAAGTATAAATTTTGTCAACCATACAAGGAACAACTACCAAAATCACTTCCATTTAACATGCTTGGAACAGTTTTCTTTCACCCAACCTTAATATTCTCGGCTTTTCCTGCTTTTTCTCCATATCATCATAAGATGTGAAGATGTGACTGCTAAACCGGGGAATAAATCAGCACAACCCCACCTAGGTCAGGTTTGGGTTCTAATTAAAATGTCCAAATGCCAGGAACAGAGTCTTTACCATGGAACAACCAAGCGTTAATAACCACTGGATTCACACAAGTCATTTTGGGGACTGGGGCCTAGAAAGTATTATGTGTACATCCAAGGGACACCTCAGCTTGGGACTGTACCCCCCGCCACACCACCTTGCCAAGAGTTATCCAACACTTAAATTATAACTTAAGACCCATCTTCCACCCACTCGTGAATATCAGTTTACTTCTGACAGCTGTGACCAAATAAAAAACAAAGATTATAGCTACCCATTAAAAGATTACACAAATCCCATCATGCTCGAGCAGTCAGCTTGCTAATCTTCAGGCCCCTTCTGCTCAGTTTTGGTGGCTTAGTTACTATGCAGCTTGATACTTGCCTTCTTCAAACCTGGCAAGAGACCCCTTGTCCAGGATTACATCCCAGTGGAACCAAAAGGACTAGATAATCTGAGAAGGGAGCTGGTTAGTCTCTGTGTGCTAACTACAGCCTCTGGGGACAGTGCCTCTCACCTTTCACTATCAAAGCCTCCTACCAGTAAGCCCTTCGTGGGACATCCTAGAACAAAGAAGGCTTTTCAAACTGCAGAGCCTTTTGCCATCTCCCAGCTCCTCTAAGTGGGACCCTCGTGAGCTCCTGACCTGCTCTCCCCCTGGCACCAGAATACTTACACGGGTATGGGACCTTAAACCACGGGGCTACCAGAAGCACGCCCTGCCTGGCATCCGTTCGAGCGTAGAAGCCATACTTTGTGCTGTCAGGAGGGAAGACATCTGTCACTGTGAAGATGAAGCACAGCAGCCAGGACACGAGGATGGCCAGGATGATCTAAAGTGGTCCAAGGGAAAAGCTCCATGAGGCCAACAGAGGTGGTAGATGCTGGCAAAACGCACACCTTCCTAGAGGCTGAGTATCAGATCCCACAGCTTCCACCATCGTCCATACTTGGCAGAAAAAACACGTCACAGATCTGCTGGAAGCCTATTACTTGAGTGGAATCTCATTCAGAGAGAGCACTTTTATGTAGGAAAGAGTTATTTTAACCCCAAGTCTGGCTAGAAAATAAGAGTAATGGACAATGTGCTTGAAGAAGCCACGGGAACACAGATCACCCTCCGTCTCAAGAACCGTGTCCTCCTACACGTGCCTGAAAGGACTGCAGATTCAGAACCTTCTACTGCTGTTAAACCTCAAGTCCATGCCAATTTGGTGGTCCTTAGTACCCTGATGTCGCCACCCATAGTTCCCCCAGAAAGACCAGCTTAAAACTTCCTCTCACGTAAACAAAGGCAATATTGTCAAGGGAAAAAAAGAAAGCGACTACTCACAGGGAACATTTTGAAAAGCTGTAACTTGTATGCAGTCCATCCTTTCTTGGATTTGTAAATTGGGAGAGGAAACTTCACGTTCCTGGCATACTGCGAAAACAGTAATACTAGGAAAATTGTCCTGACGAGAGAGAGAGAGAGAGAGAGAGAGAGAGAGAGAGAATAAATTAGGTTAAAGGCTGTATGTCTGTGTTTTAAAATAATACTCAGAGCTGCAAGGGCAAAACTAACCATGTGTGTTGAGTTGATTTCTCTACAAAGCTGCTAGTCCTCTTAACTGTTCTTTGGGAAATCATAGCTTTTGGAAATGCGATTTTTGAAAAAAATATTAGTTCTTAGCATTTCTTGATACTAAATAAAATTGCCATATAAATAGTTGGGCTAACTTTTCCTTGGAGAACAAGAAAACCCAAAGAATGCGCACACTCCTGCCAAATGCTCACACTGCATAAGGGAAAAAAGATACCATCTGCAACACAACGTACACTAAAATCACAACTAAGAACTGAAAAAACAAGCAAGTGCTGCACATGCACATACACACACGCAGGCGTGCACACAGGTAAGGAGGACAGGGTCCAAGATGCTCGCAGGGACTGACCACAGGTGGCAATATGTTTTGAGACCTTTTTTCTACTTTTCTCTATTTTTTGATTCACGTGTCAAGAGCATAAACTCTTTTAAAAAGCAAAAACTCCAATATTTAAGAAGGCTACATACAGATTTCAATATTAATAACAATGCTCCCAAGAGGTCTGTGTCAGGCGTTACGTGGTCATCCTGCCCATCATCTCAGCCTTCTGCAGTGGTGGCTTCGAGGACCGTCCACTTCCCAGACAGAGCCAGCAGTCCAAGATTATGCAGCCAGAGTTTGCAGGGTGGGAGGAGGCGGGGCAGGAGGTCTAGCTCTACAGCCTGGGCTCTGAACTGCTTTGTCGCAATACTTTGCCATAAGGGCAGGGATGCTGGGGTGTGCTCAGAAGTCTCTCTACCTTAAGCCCCACACTCCTGACCGAGCTGCAGTGAGGACCACAGGAGGCAGCACCATCAGCTGACTCCCCTGCAGCAGGACCCAACACGTCCTCATCCGTCTGCTACAAACGTGGCAGGTGTGGGATGGCTTCCCACCACTGACACAATGAAGGAGTGTACAACAATGGGTTTCGTCACCCACAGGGACGCACTCTTTCACTTATAACCCGAGGGAGAGTTGGCACAAGAGTGGGTTCTCAGTCAAAGCTCAGCTTAATTGTTCCTGGGCACAGCTCCAATTGTGGAGATGGAATCATCAGCTCTGCTGACAGCCGGTCAAGTGCAGCTTCACGGTCATGTTCCTAACGAGGCACATGGTCTGCAGCCAGCTGGAGAACAGGCCTGTGCCGCACCCCTACCTCTCCCACTTACCCCCTGCTTGCTCACCAGGACATGGGGGTCTCAGCCCAAACAAAGTCACTGAGCCAGTACCAGTCCAAGGTTGGAAATATACACAGTGCCCAAGTTATTCCAATTCTCTGGGGGAGAGGGGACAGTGAAGTTTAACGACAACAAAAAATGATATGGTAATGAGGAGTACTGAAACTGGCTTACTCTAAACTTAGATCAACATAAAATTTTTCACATTCAAAAGAATGCTGACTTATTTCGAAGTGAACACTATGAGATTCCAAAAAGCCCCAAGTCTATTATCATCATTATTTCAGGCAACACCCCGCTTGGCTGTTATCACCTGCACGCAGTGTTCACTTTTTAAAGCATGCTTACGAGGGGACGGAGGACCCCTGGCGAATTCCAGGAAGGACGCCCATCTCAGGCCAAATCTGGCAGGGCACATGGAAGTAAGTGGACCAAGCAGATGAACACTCCACTTTTTGTTGACTCTGTAAAACCCACACCCTTCTAATTTACGTTTATCCTCAAATACGCCTGTGGGGCAGACAGGGCAGGCAGTCCCACCCACAGCAGTAAGGCAGCAGCAGAGGCTCAGAGGTGGGAGACGTGCCCAAGCTCACGTATCTTGGCGAAGCAGAGAAAGGGAAAAGATGAGCCGCAGGTCTTCAGGCCAGGGTTCTATCCACCCACTGGCTTGCTGACCTTTCTTTTTACCTTACCAACATTATGCAAGGAAAGTTATAAAAGGCAGATAAGCAAAAAGGCAAAATCCTGAAGATCACTGTTCATCCCACCCCAGGTAACAACTATGTAACATTCTGGTCTAGATTCTAAACAACTTCCATTCCCTGGATATTTACAGGGGATCACTGGGTCCAGGGCACTGGGGTTAGAGAGAGACACAAGACTGCCTGCCCTTGGAACACAAATAGGTCATCATCTGACCTGAACTAGAATCATACTTCACAACGTACTTTCCAACTAACTCGTAGCCCCTACGAATGCCACGACCTCAACAGGAAGGAAATCGGCAACAGCACCTTAGTGGCTACTTATTATTCTATCTTATGGACACACATCTTGGTAAACAATTTCCATATGGTATGATGTTGGGAGCAACAGAAACAACCGTGATAGATCACCCTTCCCTGGCACCTGTCTGCGCATCTCCTTAGGGCAAGTTCCTAGGACTAAAACGGAGCTGTCAAATAGTATCTTATTAAAAAGTTTCTTTAAAAAAAAAATACTAAAGTTTATTTGAGAGACACAGAGACAGCGTGTGCACGCGCGAGAGAGAGTGAGCGAGCGAGCAGGGGAGAGTGGCGTGGAACCTGACGCGGGGCTTGAACTCACAAACTGTGAGATCATGACCCCAGCTGCAATCAAGAGTCAGACGCTTAACTGCCTGAGCCACACAAGAGCCCCTAAAAAGCTTCTGATGCAAACTGCCAAATACATAAAAGTTAGCAGAGTTTATAATCCCACCCAGAGACCAAAAATGCCTATTTGCTACTCACTGAAATACAAGATCTTATACTTTTTATTTAAAAAAATTTTTTTTAATATTTATTTATTTTAGAGAAACACAGCGTGTTTTTATTTTTTATTTATTTATTTTTTAATTTTTTTTTCAACATTTATTTATTTTTGGGACAGAGAGAGACAGAGCATGAACGGGGGAGGGGCAGAGAGAGAGGGAGACACAGAATCGGAAACAGGCTCCAGGCTCTGAGCCATCAGCCCAGAGCCTGACGCGGGGCTCGAACTCACGGACTGCGAGATCGTGACCTGGCTGAAGTCGGACGCTTAACCGACTGCGCCACCCAGGCGCCCCACAGCGTGTTTTTAGAGACACAGTGTGAGCGGGGGAGGGGCAGAGAGAGAAGGAGACACAGAATCCGAAGCAGGCTCCAGGCTCTGAGCAGAGCCTGAGCAAACAAACGGTCAGCACAGAGCCAGATGCAGGGCTCAAAGCCACAAACTGAGATCATGACCTGAGCTGAACAGTCAGATGCTCAACCAACTGAGCCACCCAGGTGCCCCACAAGGTCTTATACGTTTAAGTCCCTACCAATTTCATCAATTTAAAAAACTATCATCAATTATTTTAATATTCATTCCTTACACTACATAAGAGTATGAATTTCAGTATTGTTTGCAACAGCAAATATCTTAAACAACCATGAGTATCGATTGGGAACGGCTGAATAAATTCTGTATTTCATACTATTTAATGCTGTGCAATTTTACAAAGAACGAAGTAGATCTAAACACACTGTCTTAGAGAGATGAGCCCAACAAATTGTCAGGGTGAAAAACAAATTATAATGGTGAAGCTGTAAATGTGTATACGTTTGTATTTACACATATAGGATAAATACTAACTTTTTACTAGTTATTCATGAGATGTTTTTGAGGGGTGGCAGTGGATGGATGGCAGGAACTATTATTTTACTTTAGATTTCCCTGTTTAATTATTGTTAAACTTCAAATGACTAGAATTTTAATGTATTTTTGGGATAGAGAGAAAATGAGACTTCTCTTAAGTATTTGGTACTGGGGTGTTCATTACACTATTCTATTTTTGAATAGGTTTGAAACTGTATATAAGTAATCAAAACAATGTTTTCGCAAAAACAAATGGCTCCCTTCCAGGACCTATGTGTCACTCCATTTACCCTCCCCCTTGAGAATCTAACTGTGCCTCTCTTGGCTGACTTAGGAACCCAAGTCAGTACACTCTGATCCACCACCACTACCCCATTCTGTTAACAGAATCCCTGTGCATATGCATGTTAATAACTGGGGAGGGTAAGCCTTTCTGTGCACTAATTAGTGATCTGTACTTCCCATTTTGGTTAAATGGGTGCTCACATCTTCTCCTTCCTCCAATGTTCCACCAGGACTCTCTACTTCAGTTAGTGAAAGTATTCATTAAGGACATTAGCCTTTTTAATGGAATTTGTTGCAAATATTTTCCCAGATGTCATTTATAATTTAGTTTCAGTGGGCTTTTCATTTATTTTCTAAAAGTTTATTTATTTTGGGAAAGAGGGGAGGAACACAGAGCATCCCAAGCAGACTCCACACTGCTCAGTGCAGAGCCCAATGTGGGGCTCAAACTTAGGAACTGTGAGATCAGGACCAGAGCCAAAACCAAGAGTCAGTGACTTAACTGACTGAGCCACCCAGGCACCCCAAGTGACTTTTCTTTTGGTCACCCTGGCTTTTGTGAATTAAATCCACCATGGGCCCATAATGAATTTTATTAATAAATTCTCTAATACTCAATCATCCTTAAATTCCTAAAATGACACACCTAATGTGTTGGATTTTTGTTATTATTATCCAGAACAGCATTTTCCCAAGCCATGTTCCAAAGAGCATTCTTCCAAGATATGTTAATAGATATAGCACTAAAAAAAATAGTGTGTGCAGAGCTGGATAATAAGACTTTCCGAAAAAGCTTCTTCTGCACACTTGCATTTTAATTTCTTTTTTTTAATGTTTACTTATTTTTGACAGAGAGAGAGAGAGCGAGAGCGAGAGAGAGAGCATGAGCAGGGGAGGGGCACAGAGAGGGAGACACAGAATCCGAAGCAGGCTCCAGGCTCTGAGCTGTCAGCACAGAGCCCGACGCGGGGCTCGAACTCACGAACCGTGAGACGATGACCCGAGCCGAAGTCGGACGCTCAACCGACTGAGCCACCCAGGCGCCCCTGCACACTTGCATTTTAAAAGATCACAAGGAGACCTGCAGTAGAGCAAGACGCTGGGCTTTAGCATACTACTGCCTAAACATACCTGAACTCAGCCTGGGGCTTTACACAACTCTGGGGAGGAAGATGTAGGTCTGGGCTCTCCCTTTTGTATTAGCTCTGTCAGGATCCGCCACGGAGATCAACTTGGTTGGGAAGTTTCCCATTTCTTAAACTGCCAGAACCACTTAACCGGCACAGGAATTCTCTCTTCCTTGAAATATAATATACTAACTATTGGAGCCCAGAACTTTTTTTAGGGATAAAATCCTTTGATAGCATTCTTGACTTATGGTCACGGATGTACTCACAACCCCCAGTCCTCCCCGCCCTTACTACGAGGTGCTTACTAAACACCTGCTCTGTGACAGGTGGTGAGCCAGGTCCTGGGGGTGCTGCAGTGACCAGCATGGAGCTGAAGCCTTGCCCTCACACAGCTGGCATCCCAAGGATAAGAGAAGCTGGCTGGAAACTAAAAAACCTGACAGAAGAAAGGAAAAGCTTGGCAGAAGGACGTACAGATAAAGCTGAGGAATTTTCCCATGAATGGAGAAAAAAGTTGGAGAAATGGAAAGCAGAGGAAGGATTTGGGAGGTCCAAACATTCTAGAGGTTCCAGGAAGTAAAGAGCTAGAATGGAGTAAGGAAAGCATCCGTGAAATAATTCAATCATTTCCCACCCCCAAACATCTGAGATTCCAACAGCGAAAGGCCCCAAGTGCCTAGTGTGAGATGTAAACAGAATGAGGGACAGCGGAGAAGGTTTCAGACATAGACGAGAAGACCTACAAACTTCCAGAATTCCTGCTTGTGTCCAAGTGGAGTTTCAAAAGGAGGAGACAGGAGAGGAGAATGGCCAGGGACTTCACGGGGCTGTGAATGAGCAGGGAGGGAGCAAGAGAAGCTGGAGACGTTTGGAAGCATGGCCACGGGTGAGGCTTGTCCAGGGGAGTGGCAGTGGCATGACAGGCTGGAGAGAGGAGGCAGAAAGATGGCTTGTACATGAGCTGAGGGGAAGCAAAGAATCAGGGACAACTGTAGGGCTTCTGACTCCATCAGCAGGGTGTGTGGTCGTGGCCTTGCCTGAGAGCAGGATGACAGGAGGGGGACTGGGTTTGGGGACAAGGAAGGAAGCAAACGATTGACACTATCTCCTTTTGAAGTCTGAGGAGTCCTGTGTAACGGTGACTGGAGGGTGCGAACCAGGGTTTGGCCCTCATGGCTGGTGTTCGGGGGTATGGGCTGCAGGCTCACATGGAAGTCAGCAGCATCACAGGCTTGCTGGGGCCGTGCACTAGACGAGGTCTTCCCGGGGAAAGGCACGTGGCAGGGAAGTGCCCAAGGACCAGGTTCTGGGGAACCCCCACCATTTAGCGCTCAGGGTGAGGAAGAGTCCATTTTTGTTTTCACGTTTTGGAAAACCACCCATTTTATTAATTTGTTGTTGTTTTTAAGTTTGGGGGCGGGTAGCACAGCTGGAACTCTTCTTCCCTGGACCTAAGGGTTTATCCCTCTATTTGTGCACTCACTCCCTCCTCTTCTCAATCAGCCTCGCCTGGAAGCTCTTTTCCACAGAACCAATATTTGAATTTTTCACTTCTATGTTTTACATTTTTTCTATCTGTATTAATTTTTGGTCCCCTGCTTCCATTAGGCTCATTTTCATCTTGTTTTTCTAGTTTCAAAGACATAAGCTCTTCATGTACTTTGCCTTTAAGATTGTATGTTTTTTTCAAGAACAACTCCACTCTGTGTGACTGGTTTGTTCTTGTCCTTGTGTTCTAAATTATCAGCAATCATGAGTTTCAATTTCCCCTCTGACTAGGGGTGATTTATAACAGTGTTTTTCAGCTCCTAGGCGATCTGGGGGTTCTGTTCACCCTTTGTCATTGGTTTCTAATTTCACCGTATGATGGCAATTCCAATTTCTCTTTCTTGGAACTTACTGCGTTTCATAGGACATCCTTCCCTGCCTTCTACACACCCATGCTGGTGTGGGGAATATGGACCAACCTTCAGTGAAAGGAGAAATTAAGAATAGCCCTGGACATTTTCACACACCTTAATCTGTAAGGCTAGATGGATTATAGGTATGTAAAGATGCACTTTAACTTGCACACCGTGTTCCAACACAGACGGGCAGGACGAAGTGTTAGGGACTAAGTTCTGACCAGACTACTTGGGTTCTGAAAACCATCCGGCCAATTACTAGCTGTGCGAACCTGGGCAGCTAACTTTGCGTCTTTGTGCCTCTGCTTCTTTTGCTGTTAAATGGGCACGATGCCGGCACCTATCTTAACATATGATATATACGACGAGTGTTTTTATAAAGCACTAATGCAGGAGCTGGAGAAGCACTAGGTACTGTTTAAGAATTACCGAGTAGTTCACAAAGCAAAACAAAAACCAGCGGAAACTCCCTTCTGTTATTACTTACTTTGTTTTGGGAATTGTACTGGTTGGCAAATGCCAGGTTTTGAACCATTTCCCTATAGCGTGATCAGCTCTTACACGTGTTCAACAGGCACACAACAAGAAAGCAGGCTCTGTTTGTGGCATACAGAATTCCATGGCTCTAATAATCCATCTTGTAATAAACCGAAGTCTTGGATGTCTTTACTGACAACACATTAAGGGGTAAGTGACATTTTAATAAACTTGAAGTTCCGTGCTTAAGGACCAGCAATGACTGGCAGGACTCTGGCAAGAACCATGGCATCCCCACAGGTGTAGGAGGGAGCCAGGAGAGCCACGTCTCTCTCAATGCCAACAGACCCTACTCGTGCAGCATCTCTGTCTCCTGCCAATCTGGAAGTTTTTTTGTCTCGCCGAAAGGATTTGGCTTCGCGGTATTTCCACTCGTGTGCAAGAGACTTGATGACCTCAAAAGTTAAAAGCTAATGGCATCACCGTCTTACACCCCCTTCTTAAAGTCTGAAACCTCACAACCCTCCTTCTGCACATCACTCCCAAACAGGTCTTTGGAATACCGTGCTGCATGTCACTTCCCAACCTCCGGGTCTAAAACACCCTTCGGTAACTTCCTGGCAAGAAATGAATGAACTTTAAACTGTCAGCCTCTTCTTTAAAAAAAACAAAAATAAAAACAAAAACCTATCTCCTAAGTCTTCGCGTAAATGCTCAAACTATCCCAAGAGACTGCGCTCGGTGGTGGGAAGAGGAGGTGCTGACAGTCCGCGCTACGTAGTCCAGAGCACTCACAGCATGGCGATGCCCCAGTGCTTCCCCGCTCTCTCTCCTGCCGCCTGGAACCCAGACAGCCCGATGAGGGCCACCGTGGGCGTGATGGTCAGGGGCCCGATGTATTTCAGCAGAGCCCCAGGCAGGCCCAGGAGGCCGATGACCACTTCTATCAGCGAGGACATGATGATGGCGCCTTGGATCTGGAACGAGAGAAGGCACAGACGCGAAGAGTGAGCTGCTTGTAGATCCAGACTCCAAGCGTCACCTGCAACCACAGTGGACGGTTCTGACAGGCAGCGGCTTATTACCTAACAAGTGTGACACTGCTGGAAAATTCCCAGGGCCCCAAAGAAACCAGTGGGGTGAGTGGGGTCAAGCCAACCTATGAATGACATGGTTGACACAGGGGCATTACAGAAATGGGCAATGGACGTATAGCCACCCTACCTCTCCCATGGAGAAGTGAGAGATTTATCATTCCTGCTCAAGACACACAACATTCAAAACCAGGCTCAGAGGAACACTGCAGCACAAAGATTCTGGACTTTAAAAAGTGGGTCTCTGAGGGATGTTTAGAAGATCGTGTATCGACACAAATTCTAAAGGAATGTTTCTATTGTGGAAAACGACTATTATCTGTGCTGACTCTGAACTAATGGTGAAGGATCTTCCAGATTTGGGAAGATGTGGATAAGCTGTTGGCCATTCTTCGTGTCTGAGGACTCCCATGCCTTGTTCTGTTCAAGTGCACCACAGCGGACAAGTATCTGTAATTCTTTACACACACACACGGAAATGCGGGCTAGAATGAAGAGGTGTGTGCCCTCAGGCAAGCCTCTGTAGCTTTTTCTAAGGGAGCCGCGCCCCTCAGCCAGTTATGCTGCAGCGTGTGAGTGGGCAGGTCTGTGGGTACCCAGGGGTTGGGGGGCGGAGGGGAATGAAGGCTAGAAACTTCTGACAGAAATACTGTCTGGCTGCACAAAGCATTTCTGTGTGATGCCATCTACATTTAGTTTCACAAAAGAAAGAAACATGTCAGTAGTTGAAAAGGAAAAGGAAGGCTTGGTGCGCATCACTACCACTTCTTGGGCACGGCCAACAATGGAGCAGGAAAGAAACACAAAGAAGCCAAAAGCAGACAATGTTCCTCTTTTACCTCACGTATCCGGGGATACCAGATGTGCTCTGTGTGCAACAGCTCTGTTGTTCCATTGGACACTGAAACATCTTGAAAACAAAAACAAAAACAACATTTTTTTGGAGTGACACCCATGTTTCACGGGATACATTCATCTTACTCTTTGTAAGATGAAATTTCCTCCCTGTTTTAAGTTTTATTTTCCATAAAACACCCATCCCTAAAATTCGAGTTACAACAGTATGGCTTACCATACTGAAAGGTGTCTTCCCCAACGCTAAATGTAACCAAATTTATTCATCGACTGCGAGCTCCCAGCTTGTCAAAAGCTGAACTGGGGGTGCACATTGCTAGTGCCAGCCTCACACAAAGACCAACCTTTGCGAGCAGCTAACGGAAACACCCAAAAGCAAGGTTGCCTGACTGAGGTTTTTAAAACCTAGATAAAATGGAGGGCCTTTTCCAGTTCCTGAATCAAATCAGTGGTCACAAACTAACTCCTGGGAGCAAGGGAGGAAGCAAATGTTGGAAAACTTTGCTCCTAGAACCTAACAGTATTTTGAAAGTATGACAGGTCTACTTGATTTTCTTAAACCTCCATCTGATCTTTTCCTGATCTCATCGGGTTATTTAAGGATCTTTGCAATCACTAATTGGGGGGGGGGGGGGGGAGTTAAAGTCATTTGCAGAAAACCAAAGCAGCCAGATCCGTAAAAAGCAGAGATGTTTCAGAGAAGGGATGCTGACGCAGCAAAGAGAGTGATTACTGGTGGTTCATAAAATCCACTGAAAGAAAGAGGCAGAAAAATAGCACAAATGTTCTATTCCGTTCCCATATTTATCAGTTTCATTAGCATAGAGAAATGAGGTCCTTTCTGGTCCTTACTTGCTCTGAGGTTAGGGATGAACAAGTGGGGAGAGAGAGAGACAGAAACACGATCCACAGACTGGAGTGTTCTAAGCGGTTTGTTGGTTTGTATGTTCTCTGCCCAATTCCAGAAAGGATTTAACGCTGCCAAGGGCAGCACGTCCAGGCCTCCCTTCTATCGCGTGCGTTAAAGGACCCCAATGACGTATGCGGAAATAACTGCAATTACCTGTGGTGTTACATTTCCATTTATCTAAAGACAGGATGGCTCGAGCAGGGGCCAGAAATGCAAAAGCACTGGCCTGAAACAGGGGTAACCTAAAAGAAACGAGACCAAAACCATGATCACGGCATCAGGAACTACCGAGGTAGTTCACGATTTGACAGCTTAACAGTCTTTTCCATAGACAAACAGCACATGAGTAAATGCAGGCACACGCCGAAGAGCGAGCCCCGGTCTGCAAAGATCTCCTCCGCCACACAGCCGGGCCCCCGGCTTCTCCGTCTTCCCCTCCCACTGCTCTCCCCACAGACAGCCCCAGCATGGGCCCTGGGGGAGCCCTGCACCCCTCCACCAGCCCCTGCCATCACCACCTTTCCCTTTGGGGGTGGGGGGTGTTGGGCATTTGGGCATCTCGCTTTCCTGCTGAGCTTGTGAGCTCCTTCTGAAATATCGGTGTGTGCCTTCCACTTTACGACCCTCCTCCTCCTCTCTTTCACATTCTTATTGGTTAGCACTGGGAAAAAAAAATCTATCTCCCCCTGTCACTCCATTTTGTAAGTCAGAGGCTGCCCTCAATCCTAGAGGACAGGCATCATAATCGTGTTAGTGATCTAGAGCTATGAGGAAAGGAAAGCTGTACGTTACAAATCAACAGTAGACAAGATATTCTGCTCAATCATAAAAAAAGCATGTGGACTCTGTTAAATCCCCTGCCTACAATCCTCAAATGTCACCATTCAATTACATTTTAGATATTTCATGTTGACTTTCTGAACACCTGAGCTATTCAAATTCAGGAGATTTTGCCTTTTTTTTTTTTTTTTTTTTTTTTTTTTTTTTTTTTTTTTTTTTTTTTTTTTTGTTAAATGTACAGCATTTCAGCTACAGTTGTATAAAGATAGCTTTACGCGCTAACATGAAACCTTGATATCTATTTGCTATTTTTAACATTATTTTCAGGGTAAAATATAAAACTGGCTCCTTCTGTTTGCAGGGCTGGGAACTCTCAGATCAGATGTCCAGATCTTTCTGAAATACCCCCAAACCACCTGGTACCAGCGTCCTGGACAGTGGATGGCAACCCAGCACGTGCCCCTCAGTGCTCTGATGGCGTATCCTGCCCCAACGGGAACAGGAAGTGGACTAAGAGAAGGTGGCTCTAGCGGGAAGCAGCCATGTTACCAGCCCAGGGCCAGCACAGACCACTCTGCGCCAGACACGGGTCAAGATTCTTTTGTTCTTCTGGCCATTTTAATCATGCAATGAAATCAACCAAGAGTAGGCATGATGCTAGCTTTAGAGCGTAGAGACAGGCTGCACAGTATAGACCAGATGCATTGCTGGTGGTTTCTCACGTGGGCACACCCTCCACCAACCATCCATTTATAGTTACCTGTCAGAGGGGCCCAGAGCACAGTACCATCAAAAGTGGACACGAAAGTCATCGAACATGGGAACGTATGCCACGAGGGAAACACTGATTCACAAATACTCCTGAAGCCTAACTTTTCAGAAATGTCTTGAAAGGGCAAAGGGTGGTCCCCACTCATCAGGAATGGATGCCTTCTCAAATGGCCCAAATAACATCTGCTTTAGTATCGTTTCAGATTTCCAGCAACACATCCTAGGGCCACGTAACGTGGGTTGCATTCCGAGATCTCGGCCTAGGAACGCTGCAATTGACACCACACTGGTGGTTCACTGGGAAAGTGAAGACTGGCTCTGGGTTCCACCCCCAGTGACGTGAACTGCTCTTGACCTCAGTCTGGGCACCTTATGGGGCAAACATTTTATGGCTTAACCATGACCAAAGGTCCTGAGAACACAGCTGCAAAGAAGCTCACTCATTTCAAACAACCAGGATCCTGAATTCCTTTGAAAGTAGGTGATAATAGAAAATTCCCGCATGTGCTGTCTCGAAGTCTCCCAAAATGATCTGCAAAGGGGCTGCACATGCCAGCTTACACGTTCCCGTTCAGCCACACACACGCTGACCGCCACAAGCAGTACTGGCCGGAGGACAAGCGGCTGCTGTACAGGAAGGAGCAGAAGCGCCCCAGAAGTTAAGGGTGGTCTCCACAACTAGCAGAGTCAATCAGTGGCTTGACAGAAATTTTCTTAGGGAAAGTGGTGACAAGAGCTATTATTTCACCAAATAAGAACTTCCCTAAATACAAAGCCAATTTTCCAAGAAAAAGGCTGAGGACAATAAAGCACTAGATATTCTCATCTGATAAAGCAGCTTTTTCCAGCCCTTCCCCAGTGTGCAACTGATCAACGCCAGGGCTCTCCTTCCTGTACCTCGGGTCCCTGGGCTCCCCACGTAGACAAGACTGCCTGTTCTTTTAATTTTGTCCCGACAGCTGGAAAGGAAACTAATTCAGCTGTGCCTTTCTTTACACCAGGAGCTGACAAACTGGACCGTGAACCAAGTCTGGCATATGACTGGTCTTTGTGAGTAAGGTTTCACTGGGACACAGCCTCTCCATCCGCCGATTGTCTGCGGCTGCTGTGGGGCTACGATGTGGAATCCAGAGGTCACAACAAAGACGACAGAGCCCCAAATATTTATTGCTTATCCCTTTACAGAAAAAGTTTGCCACCCTCTTCTATAGGGAAAGTAGATCTTCAATACGGAAGAGAGGTGGTGGGTTTTTGCAGATGAGTTTTTAAGGTTAACAAGATCACTAGAGGTTAGTAAGAAAAAATGTGAGCAGACAGACATTTCTGTTGTGACACATTCCCATGTCAGGCTCTGGCCCCAGGATGGAGAAAAACCTAACCAGTCCCAAACAAGACTTCCTTTCTTCAAAACTCTGCTGGAGGCATCCCATTTCCTCCTCTGAGCCCGGAAGACCAGAGCCCTGGGCCCCCGGCTCTTCCTCACCAGCCCCTTCACAGACCTGCACTCCAGATTCTTGCCTCGGAGCCTTTGCTCTCCGCTCAGTCATCAACTCACTTCCGATGTTCAATGTTTATTCATCATTAAGGCACAGAGGCCACACCACCTCATCCAGAAAATGCTCCGGGATCTCCTTTGGATTTGTAATGTGTTCCCTTTACAACTCGGGACTTTCTGGCCGTGATTTCCACAAGTCACTCCACAAGTTGCCAGGAAGCTGCTTCAGGGGTGCTGGTTAAAAATGGAGACTTCTGCATCTTACCCAGTCCTGGTTAATCAGAGTCTCAGATGGGGCCTGCACCCTGCACCCTGCATAATCACTTGTGGGCGACGCTGAGGCACCAGGCACCTCGAAGACGGACAACCCCTGGGCCAGATGAAAGGATCTACCATTCTGCAACGACAAAAAAAACTACCCTGGGCTGCTGACAGGTTTCTGCCGTGTGAAGGAAGACAGCTAGACATGGCCACACACGGAGGTGGTGGTGCCGATGGGGCAGGTCACCGAGGCAGGCATCTGCAGGGGCCGTCACCTACCTAAGGGGCAGGGAGCGCCACACAACACACGGCAGGGGCTGTGAGGAGCACAGGCAGAGAGAAGAGCAGGCACACACCAGAGCCACAGAGCAGCCCCAGGAGTCCTCAGAGAACTGCAGCTTGACTGTGGGCAGCACTGCTGTACTGAAGGTCAGAGGGGACCAAGGGCACGTGCCCCAGCTGGCGCCCACGGGCAAAAGCGACCTTGCTCGGAGAGGACCACCTTGGGGGAACTGGGAAAGCTGACCTTAATCCCAAAACGTCACCAGAAGGCACTCTGGCAGCCTGTAGCCATACCGTCTGTGGTCCATGCTTCCAGACTCGCTCACGCTGTGGTGTCATGTCAGCTCCAGGGACCTGCCGGCCCGGGCCAGGTCTCCGCACCTCAGCCTCGGTGGCCCCCTTCACAGCACTGAAGCTATCTGTGTGTGGACCCGCCCATCTCCCAAAGGGGTGGAACTGCCCTGACCGTGGGAACCAGGCCCTTTTACCCATCACCATGGTGTCCCCGGCACCAACTTTCACTTAACAATTAATTAATGGATTAAAGGTGCTATTGACAAATGTTATTCTTTGAGAAGAATTTTATTAGACTAAAAATAAGAAGTCTTTCTGTCATGTTGATTTTAACTGCAAATTAGGGAAAGGATCTTCTTTCTTTCTTTCTTTCTTTCTTTCTTTCTTTCTTTCTTTCTTTTCTCTCTTTCTCTCTCTCTCTCTCTCTCTTTCTTTATGATAAAAAGCACTGGGCAGAGAGAACAGGGAGTAAAGTGTACATGTGAATTTTCCAGACAAAACCAGGCAACTTCCCCAAGGTCCCAGGGGCTAGCAGTCCTCCTTGGTGTCATCGGGAGAAAAGTCCTTAAAAAGCTTACAAGGGCAGGTGGGCCCTACAAACAGCACCTCAAAGGTAGGAAACGTTATCTTCCCAGAACTGAATCATTTAGGGAAAATGAATAAAATAAAACAGTTCATCTATACAGTAAGTACACTAAGAATCTGGCTGACTTCCTTGGTCTACCAAGAAAGCTATCAAGTTGGTACAAAACCTTTTGTTGTGAAATAAATATTTACTCGAGTCTAAACGGCAGCATGATTTTAAAACAATAATCTCTAAGAAACATAGAGCAGGTTTGGCTTCAAAGAACTATAGTTTCAAAACTGAATCTGCCATCAGGAATGTGTATCCTAAGTGCCTTTAAGGAAAAGCAAACCACAGTATGTCACAAGAAACTCTTTAACTGGTAACATTTTCCTATTGTTTCCCATATGTATATATGTTCTATCAACTAAACTATCTGGAAAGTAGCTCCCATTTCCTAAGGATAAACATACCCTCCTGCATCATCGCTTTCCCATATCATACCCAAGGACATTAACTTAACAATGTTATCTAATATTCAGACCATATTTAAATTTATCTGTTTATAAATATGCTTATACCTGCTCCTGCTCCCCCAAATCCAATCAGAGTTCCTATACTGCATTTGGTAGTCTTGTGTCAGGCTTAGAGCCAGGTCAGACACTTCCTGAAAGGACACTGCCTGGGTGTTGGGTGCTGTCCCACAAGGTGGGACCTTTTTCCTGTTGTAATTAAGAATCTATCGCGTGATTCTTAGGCTGTGTGAATATTACATTCCCACTAGCTTATGAACATTCTTACATAGTGGGCTTAAAAATTACAATATTTCAATTTGATCATTCCATCTGTATTTAATTAGTGGCCTTTTGTAAAGAAGACCTTGCCTTTTTTGTCCAACTTTATCTTTTTCTTTTTTGAACATCATTGCAGGTGCGTGAATGAATTCCTTTCAAATTCAGTTTTACAATTCACTTCCATGACCATTCTTTTTAATGTACTGTCCCAAACTTGCCCAAAGAACCTGCTCAAGCAGGTTCTCCTTCTTTATGAAGTTGACTCTCCCCCTACACCCCCCAACGCCCTGACCTCCACCCCTTACTCTTTAAGCAGTTTTTTGCTTTCTGGCACAAAATGCTCCAGGGTCAACGTGCACTTTTTTCAGCCCTGGCCTTTGAGTCAACCACTACCTTAGGAAGCCCAGGTCCATTTTAGTGGAGAATGGCATTTAGAAACCAAGATTGAGCACCAGGTGGGCTCACTGTCACTGAGCGGACATTTAGTTAGTAAACAGAGCTACAATTCATTTTTGAATTATGGGGTCATAATGATACCTATAGTCCAGCCCAATACCCCTGGATTACCTTCTTTCTTTCCGTATTTGTATCTTTCCTTTTCTTACACCAAGTGTCCTGATTCTCCATCATTATCAACATACCATTCGTTTGTCTTACCCTATATAACATCATACAGCACAGTCCAAGAATTACACATCTATGTAATTACGTGTCACTATGAACAAGACTATTAAGATTATTAAGATTTCTCTTTACTTTGTGCTTAGGATACACCCCAATCACGGAATGTAAAGTACTGTGTTCTAAAGTCTGTGAATGAATTCTTTTCTATGTGGTTAGCAATCTGACATACAGCTCACCTATTTCTATAATTCAATTTTAGGTTTGCTTTTCTTCGTTTTTGATTTTATGTTTTGACTATGTTGAACATTTGTACAGTTTAAAAATCAAATCATATAGGGAGATATACCAGAAAAGTCTCACTCCCATCCCTAACCCCTCCACCCCCTTCCCACCTAACTCACTATAGTTAACCGTTTTCATTAATTCCTACCTTACCCTTACTCCTTCATACATACACTCACACACACTTTTTTGCAGCTTGTTTTTTCAATATATCCTGGAACTTACTCTATACCAGTTAACAGATCTTTCCCATTCTTTTCAGGGCTGCATGGGACCATACTGTGTGAGGTACAGATAGCAGCCAGTCTCCTACAGATGGACATTTAAGTGTTACATATTTTGCCATTACAAATTATACAGCAATAAATCACTTTTTGTGTATTATTTTGCATTTATGAGAGTGTATCTTAAGAGTAAGTTTCTAGAAGGAGGATTGCTGGATCAAATGGTAAATGCACATGTACTCTAGATACTGTAAAATTCTTCTTTGTTATAAAGGTTGAACTCCTGACAGCAATGTATTAAGAATGCCTGTTCTCTCCACGGTCTTGCTATCAGAGTGGCTCATCAAAATTTTTATTTTTTGTGAATCTGACAAAGGTGAGAAATGGTTATCTCAGGGTAGCTTTAGTTTATATTCTGTTATTATAAACCAACTTATCATTTCCAGTGGAGAAGGACCATTATATAACTCTTCTGTGATCTGTTCACAACTTTTGCCTTTACAATTTCTGGTATCTTTTAAAAATACTTTATCTGCAATACATTACAAATATTTCCTCCAGTTTACCATTTTTTGTTTATGGTATATTTTTCCAATGTAAAGTTTAATGCTTTTTAGATTTAATGTCATCAAATTTACTATCCTTGTTTCTGGGATTTAAGTCCTAGTTTAAAAGTTTTTCCCTACTTCTGGGTTATAAAGGAATTTACCCTTGTTTTATTCTTCTATAGTTTCATGATTCTTACATTTGGATCTCTAATCCATTTTTAGTTGATTTAAAATACTCCTAACTAAAGATAAGTGTAACCTTTTATCTTCAAGTTCATGCCATTCTGGTTTTATAGGCAAATGCCCAGATTAGATGAACTATTCCAATCAGTATTTCCAATTACAGAGTCCTGGAGATCCTTGGCTGGAAGCAGTCAACCAGCTTGTCTCCCAAGCCACAGCTCACAGCCAGAGGCTTTGTCCAGACAGAGCACAGGAATTTAGAAGGACTAGCTGAATACAATTTTGATAACCTCCTTGTCAAGCATGATAGTATCAACTATTTCCAGTCAAGAGTCTGTTAGCCTAAAATATCTGAAGAACTGAACTCATCAACCCCGCCATGTACTAAGAGGACTCAGCCAGTCTCCTAGTATCAGAAATACAGAGAAACAGCATGTCAGCTGAAGGGGAGACCACCTGGCAAAGCTAGTGTTGAAGGAGCTAACTTGAACAGCCTCAGCTGAGAGACGGCCGGTGCTCAGGCTGCAGGAGGAGCTGGATAAAGTGCCCTCACCACTTTCTGATGGCCTGAGACAGATTCTGGGGGCCCTTCCTGATCGGGGGATGCCGGCAGTGTGGCCGAGGATTGCACCCAACCACGTGCTACACGCCATCAAGGACATGCCGCTCTGCCAGACTTCCTAGACCTTGCCCACTGCGCCCTTCTGCCTCACCTGCACTCACCTGCCTCCTTACTTTCCAGAAGGCCCACAAAAATAATGAGAGCCAACAGACAAGTACAGACAGGTGCCAGGAATTATCTCATTCAGTGCTAACAATTTCATCATTATTAATTACCATTTTACAGATGATGGAAGGGGGCCCTGAGAGACCAGGCAGTTTTTCCAAAGTCACAAGGCTGGAAAATGGTGCAACAGGAGTGAGGCAACTCTGAAACCAAAGCTCCCCGATGCAGCTGGTTAGGGGATCAAGGCAAAGCTCCCTCCAAAGTCATTAGCTCCGGGTTCTCACTGGCTCCCAATTCTGTAATGTACTACTTGAAATGTGAGTTAAATGGACAATTTTTTTTATTTAGTGGGAAAAAACCTGTAACCTGCTACTATGTGTCTGCTTAACATGACAGAATATGAAAGACAGTCACCTACATGGTAATTTTGGCAAACATGTTCACCCTGAACCAACGATGCCTCTGGCTGGCCCCATCCTCCAGTTTACAAAAGAAGAGGGGGATTGTGGAAAAAATCAAATACCACCCCGAAGACACAATCAGACAAATTCAGACCACTGGATGCTCCATAAGAACACTGGCCTGGGCACTTTAGAAAGGTAATGTTATGCAGGAAAGTGAGGACGGTTTATGATTAAGAAACCAAAGAAACACATAAAACAGATGTGCCACATGACCTTGACTGCATCCGGGTGCAGGGAGGTAAACGAATAGTTAAGGAAGGTATTTTAGCGACAACCTGAGAAATTGAATAGCCTGCACATTAGATGACATGAGGGAATGACAATGTTCTCAGGTGTGGTAAGTGGTTACAAAGGGGACCCTCATTCCTAGGAGAGCATTTAGGGGTGAGCTGGCATGTTATCTACAACTACACCACCAATACATAAACAGAAAGCGGGAGAGATCCCAATCTCCCTCACCCCCAATATAATCACTGCGTCCTGCCATCCCTGTTAGTTTTATGAACTGTGAAGAGTTCAATGCCCCAAACTGGAGCCCTGGAAGCATCCTGCAGCCGCCCGTGCTCCGTGAGCACACATCTCGTACAGGCCCCTAGAACCCAGGCAGGTGACAGACAGGGGAGCTCCCTCCTCAGGAGGGACGATCCGGTTAGAGAACAGGTTGCTGTACCAGCTACTGTCACTCTTGGCCCAAACCCTACCTTCTCTCAGCAAAGGAAGGTTTTGCATGCCTGCTA
This sequence comes from Leopardus geoffroyi, assembly GCF_018350155.1. Lineage (NCBI taxonomy): Eukaryota > Metazoa > Chordata > Mammalia > Carnivora > Felidae > Leopardus > Leopardus geoffroyi. The sequence continues at coordinate 31,394,255 of NC_059336.1, forward strand.
CAGGCCTGTGATGGCCAAGAGGGGCTCCTTTGGGTGGGTGGGGGTGGGGGGACCCCTACAGTCTCTTCTTTTGTGGGAGACCTCAGAGTGAGGCCTCCAAGAGGCGTCTGGGGCAAAATGCTGAAGGTAACCCCCAAACACAGCACCTGTCACACCAAGGGGAAGGTCAACATGGCAGATGAGGGCAGGGATCAGGGCCCTCCCTTCCCCCCAGCTCTGTACTGACTGGGGTGAGGGGCGAGGACTCTGGGAAGCTCAGAGCTGGACTGAGACTTGACATCTGTTTTAAGAGGCAGCAGCAGCCAATGCATCAGCTGAGTCCTCCCGCTCAAACCTACAGTGGGGCGGGGCGGTTAGGGGGATGGTGTCAGAACAAACTTGCCTTGATCTCTCGGGATTTCAAAGTTTTGCACTAATTCTTGGAACAAGCCTGAGGAGTTCCCAGGATTGACATCACAAACTAACCAATGAAGACCTCGTTGAAAGCAAAGTGCAGGGAGTTGAGGTCAAAGGGCAGGAGGAAGAAGGAAAAGGCAGGGTGAGGAGGAGGGACGTGGCAGCGGCCGTGGCAGAAGTGCCGCCCCCAGCAGGCAGAGGCTCAGGGAAGCACTAAAGCCACGGAGTCACTCACATCAGGGACTGCGACCCATGACCGTCATTTCAAAACAATCAGGACCTGGGGGACAGGAAACCACCGAGTGCGCCCGGGGAGGTGTGCAGTGAAGGGAGGAGGGTCTGCAGCATACGTGGTGTGGCCTCAGCCCACGGCGGGGGGGGGGGGGACGGACATATCCCCCAAAGGAGCCTTCAGGAAGCGGCATCTGAAAGCTGGCACTCTGGGCTCGTGCCCAGTTCGCAAAGGCCTGCATCTGCTTCACCTTCAGTTTCCCTACCAATTCCAGTTATTTTTACGGAATGAAACGGGTTTCCCGGAACAGCGCACCACTCTTCAGCAGGGTGCCCGTGTGAAACGAGGAGGAGGGACGACCCGGTGGCAGCCCACAGATCAGGGGTGTTGACACTTTCCTCCCTCTTCTGCTCTAGACCCCAGATTCCTCAAAGGAAAGGTCCCGCTCCTCACAGCCACGGGCCACAGTTGGTCTTTAAGCCCCACGCACCCACCGCAACCAATGCAGGGGAGCATCAGGTACTCAGTACGCACTGGGCAAATATGCAAAGACATGTACACAACTCAGGCACTACGGGGTCTGAAAACAGGTCCTAGAAATCAGGAACACTGAACATGAAATGTTGTCCTTCTGCTGCTCTAAGCCCAAGGAAACGGGCACCAAACTGCAAACACATATGCACACACACACGGACACACACGGCTGCACACGTGCACATGCATACACAGGCCACCTACGATCCTTACAGCTATGACACCAGGAATAAACCTCACTCCAGGTTCCGTCAGCCCTCCCCTCCTGCGCTGTCCCTCCCTGGCCATCCTCTCTGCCCCAACTGCTTTCTGTATTTAAATGATCCCGCTGTGATCAGGAAATAAATGCATAAGTCTGTTAAGATGATAATTCACAGCCTGTGAGGAGGACCCACATTAGCACCCAGAACTAAAAGGTGTTTCATATGATTCATACTCCACAACTTCTCAAACCTACTGTAGAAAGCTTATAATAATATACAAAAGCAGAATAATGGCAAAACGTCATCTACAGGCCACCTTCAGAAAAGCTGCCACTCATTTTCACAAACGGAATCGGCTGGGGAGGTCATCTGCCCAAGGTCAGGGGGCTGAGTAGGTCCCCGTAACTTCTTGTGCTCACTGAACTCCATGTATGAAAGGAAAAGAAACCATCATTTGCCACATGGCTTCAGCTAATGCTTTATACTTGGTACTGTGGGTTCTCCCTTCCCATGGGATTATAGTTCAATCACTGTAATATCCCAAAACTTGATTTCAAAAAATACATCAATTACTTTTATTAGCTGCAATTCAAAATTAGTTTTCCTTAAAACAGTAATGTTTGACTTTTAATATTATTCATCCATTAAAGCAACATCACTGCACTGCAAAATTAACCATACGCAATTAAACAGCTGACAGGTGCATCCCAACTCGATCTGAACCAGCAATGCAGCCAGCTCTGGCAGCACCGACTTGGTGGGTCTCTGGAACAGACCCGGGGATGCTCACCCTCAGCCCCTCCTGAGTGTTTAAGTACCACGGATGGATCCTCACTCTGAGATCTCACCGCCAGCCCTGCTCTGCTGGCAATACTGGAAGAGGGGGCGTGGAGGGGAGGAAGTTGGGTATCTGGCCACTCTGGGGATTTCTGCTCTTCTCCCATTCAACCTACGGGAAACTGGACAAGGGCGAGGAGGTGGTTCCGCTGGAGAGGGGAGCCCTGCCTCTTGGAGCCCAGTGGAAGGAGGGAAGAGGGCATTAGAGAAGTTAGAGCTCTAATGGAAAGGGTGGGGAGATGCAGGGGACACAGGGAGATGGGAGGGACACATGAATATATAGGTGCAGCAAACAAACCCCAGAGGTGGTGACCAGCCAGGGAGGGAAAATTCCCTCACCCACCTCACCATCTCAGTTCATCTTTGCTCAGCAGGACCTCAATATAAGGTGGACAGACACTGAAAAGAATGTATCAATAACAGCTTAAGGCTTTGCAGAATTGGGAATCCACACCAATGGAAGCTAGGATCCCAGGCAAGAAAAATATGCTATTAGCACAGAGAAGTAGAACAACAGTTAACCCTGGCAGGAAGGGCCAGGAACCCAAGGAAGTGACACTGCGAGGTGGGCTGCTCCCCACCCCTCCCAAGCCCAATCTCTCCAGTCCCAAGGGCAGCTGCTCAAATTCATTCAATCTTGATTCTTTAATCAAGACACATGAAACACACACCCCATGCTTTTCTTTCCATTTAAAGATCAAAGGCAGGAACAGACCTCCAGAATGCAGGCTAGAGCTAAACTCTAACTAAACTCATCACTCAACCCCCAAACACACACACTCACTCCGCCTCCATCTGTCTGTCTCTTCCCACTGCCCCCTGGCTAGCTATCTCATCCCACATCTGGACTCTGCCACCTCTAACATTCTCCTTATCTCCCCACGAGACTCCTTTGCATGGATCCCCACTGCCTTTCTCTTGGATATCCCTGATCTCCTGAATCTGGCCCATAACCCCTTCTACATAGCACCCAAGTAATGTCTTTCAAGGCTCAACCCCAGTAGGTAAGTGCCCTGCCAACAGAGCCCTAGCAAGTTCCCTGTGCCCTGTTGATAACACCCAAGTATCAGAGACGGGCCCACAGCTCAGCCTCTGGTCAGGGGAAGCACTCACCAGCCTGACTTCCTGCCTTTGCCCCTGCCCTTCCCAGGACAGAAAATGCTCCTTCAACCCTCCTGGGCCAGGGGCCTACTGAGTGTTCAAGACCTATCTCACATGCTGCCAACTCCCCTGTGACTCTCCCTTCAAGTCCCCAGGACATCACTGCAAATCTCCGAAGGTGCACGTGGCTGCCCTTTAGGCTTTGCAGCACATGCTCCCTTCACTGCCTCCATAGCTGGGGCCAGCCAGTCACCCAGGGCCTTATATAAAGACTGTTTGCTAAGTGGGAACCAATCCATACTTTTCTCCTCCTCTTTTCCCGGATAAAGAACGTGGACACCACTCCACACGCCAACAGCCAGAGAAAATCCACATCCCAAGACAAAACCACACCAAGTCACCCCATCTAGCAGCACATACTTGCTGGTGTGGCTGGCAGACATGAGCCACCCCCTCCCAACTTAGAGCCAGTGCAGAGGGCCACCACAGTGAGGATGGGACTCACAGCGGCTCATGCCATCCAAGGACATGGGTGCGGCTTCCCTGACACCTCCAGCAAGACAGAGCAGGGAAAGCTACTCTCACCAAGCCTCTTGGGCATGGAGTGCAGACCCAAGCACTTGTACTGCGTGTGCAAATGTGTGCCCGTGCACACACGCTACAGCTCTGCATGATGGGGCCACGAGCCATCCCAGCAGCTATGTCCCGTCCCAGCAGCTACATCAAAGCCCTCTCCTGTCCTCCTCAGCTCAGCTGCTGGGAGCGGCATGGCAGCAGGGGTGAAATGCACAGACCCAAGCTGTTCTGTTTACGTCTCTTGTGCCCCGAGAATGGACAAGATGTTCCTGAGCAGGTGCCCTCCCATGACTGAGATCCCTCACCAAAAGTCCCCACCCCTCCCTTCTGTGTCACCAGCAGGCACCTGTGCCCACCGCTGCCAGGCCCCACCGTCAGACAGGACTAAGAGCACAGTGTGTATTCTACCACAATGAAGACGCACGCATCCCTTCCCCTCTTCAGATCAACCAGCACCATCAACTCTAAGCACTGCCCAGTTCATAGATGGTTTGTGATACAAGTTCCACAGTGAGTCACTTGTTTAGAAAAAGAACAACTCCCCCAGAGAACTGGTGGCCTGTGTACAAGGTAACGCTCCGGAGTCAGCCAAGAGAAGTTTCTTAATACACCTGGACTGGAAGTGCAGAATCTTGAATGTTCTATCAAAAGACTGAAAGATGCACCCAAAGTTACCTACCTGGCTCTAAGAAAGTAACTCAAGTCCTCCATGGGATGCCCAGAACACATCCCCTGCCCCCCAGCAGGTCAATGACACCCTGCCCCTCCCCTCACGGATCCCCCAAGGAGATCCTCCCACTGAGGGAACGGATCTGCTCAGAGCAGTGGCTGCAGGCGGGCCTGCCGGGACTGGAGTGTGACAACTCCAAGAGCTGGGCGGCCTCCACCGCCTTCCTTCCATCAGCAGACCCGCCAGGGAGCTGACCCTATCCCTTCCCAGGACATCGCCTTAACACTGCTCACAGCCCTTCCCGTATTTCTCCTGTCCCCAAGTAAGGGCAACCCTCTTGAGGTCCCTGAGGATTCTGACTCCTTGGAATACAGTCCGTGATTCCCAAGCTGCCTCTCATCTTCTCCCTCCTGTACCGCCCGCCGGGGAGGCAAACCCCTCCTCCAGCTGTCTCTAATGGAGCAAGAGACAGCACTCACAAGTGTGCCCTGCTGCCCTTCCCCTGGGGACAGTCCTGCCCTAGCAGGCTCCACCCTGTGAGCAGAGCCCAGGGCCAAGGAAGAGGCTGTACTGTGAAGAGGGTGGAAGAGGAGAGAGGAGAGGCACGAGCGGCCTGCAAGAGGCAGGCAAGGACGGTTCTCTTCCTTCTTGAGCCAGCTCCACACCTGTTCTAAGCTGGGGGCTGGGGAAGCGAGATGAACAAGCCAGAGCCCTGGCACCAATGAGGGGAGCACAATCCAGCGGGAAAAGACATGAAAACAAAAAAGGACAAAGTGGAGGAAGAGCCACATTAGAAGACCGTGCACAAGATTCACATGTGGGGATTCAGAGGTGGCAGCAACGGGGCCTTGAAGAGACAAGGATGCTTCACAGAGGTGGGGGGTGGGGGGCAGGCCAGGAGGATGAGCAGGGTTTCCTGGCTGCTAGGGAGCCAAGCACAGGACAGTGAAACAGCAGGTTCCAGAAGGAGCTCATCATAGCATGGGTGCGGGGCTCAGAGGCAGGCCGGGAAGGGCGCTCGGTGGGACAGAGTGAAAGGGAAAAACCTGAAGAGTGGGCACAGTTGGATTTTTAAACGGGGAGTGGGGGCTGCAGCCCAGCACCCGGCAGCATGGAGGAAGACGTGGTGTCAGCAAGAGGGCCAGGGACAGAGTGGGGAGGAGGGGAGGAGAGCAGCTCTGGAGGCGGGAAACCAACTGGGCATGAGTGGGGCAGTCAGGTCTGAACTAAAGGAAGTGGTGCAGAAAGGGGCTACTGGAGAGAATGAGCCCCACCGGCTGGGGATCTAGAAGGAGTGGAGAGAGAGACTGAGTTTCCAACTTGCACACCTGGGCGAGAAGCAGGGCCACTGACCAAGAGAGGAAACACAGGATTGGGGAGGGGGGCGCACTGGCCAGTAGGACATGCTCCCTGCCAACTCCAGCTGGTTCTTCCGTGTGGCCCTAGGTGAGCGGCACTGCTCATGCCTTAGGGGGCTTCCGCATCCCAATTCAGCATCCCAATCTCACCTGCATCCAAACGTTGTCTGCAGCAAAGTCGTGATTCCCACACAGAAGAAAATGGTCCCGATGAGCTGGCTGGTGGCCCACTGGTCATACCCCACGCACATGGCATCCGCCAGCAGAAAGGGCACAGCGATGGTGCCACTGAAGCAGGTCAGGTAGTGCTGTGGGCGACAGGAGATGGTTGAGGGAAGAGTAAACTCTTCCTTGTGTGTGTGTTTGGATTTTATACTAACTTTGCCCCGTTGGTTTTAAAACAGCCCACGTGAAGAATCTCTGGTTTTGGTGTATATGTGCACATCGTGTGCCACATCATCTATCTTTTCCAGCATTTCTCCTTTCTAATACATTTTCCTGTCTTACCACTCACCTGAATCCAGGCCTGCACAGAGCACATGATTCAAGCACTGGTGTGATTTTGTTTACACAACTCTTACTGGAAATACCTGCTTCTTCCAAATGCTTTTTTAGCATCAATTGCTAAAATCCTAGGTCTTTTCTTCCTCTGATCTGGTGACGTGAATTGGGTTGCATGGTACCATTCTTGAAACAAATCCTAGTTCGTCATGCTAGGTTTTTCTTCTGGGATTTGATCTGCCAATATTTCATGTGGACTTCTACATCTATATTCTTGAGATAATTAATCTGCTTTTTCAATTTTTTTAATTCTCTCGGGGTCTATGGATTGAAGTTACACAGGCTTCACTGCACAGGGTGTTTTCCATCTCTTTCTAGGGTCTGGCATTATTTGACTATCATCAGGGAAGGGTTATGGACATATGGTAGCTGTGGGAATCCTCCAGAAAGAGCCCATCCCCTCTTCCCTTGGGCCCCAGCCCTACCCTTTCAGCCCTGGAGGGACATTCTTGGCCCTCACTGCTCACGTCCCTTCCTCCCAAAGGCCTGTCTCTTCAGTTCCCACTTCTGTTCTGCAAACTTCCTACTGTCCTTCCCAAGTCCCCCATCTCTGCTCACGTTTGCCAAAATGTGTGCAGCCCCTGACGCTCAACTGTACAACACGCAGGGTGTTCCACGTGGGGAACAGAGCATTCCTGTGCAGGACTTTGCAGAGCTGCTCACAAGCTTAAGAGCACTGCATATTGTCAAGAAAGGCACGTCGCACGTAGAGTTTCCCAATCCTAGACCCGGGCACACTTCTAGAGACATCTATAACACAAACATTCCCCAAAGCGAGTTTCCTGAACCTAAAGACCCCTTAGCTCCTTTGGCCGTGACTCCTCCTCTGTCAGACACCTTTCAGTCGGGGTGACCAACTGCTTTCATGCCTGTGTGGGAGATGAGGGTGGGAGGTGGGGGAGTGCTGGAAACCAGGCCGAAGCATCAGGTGTGGGCAGGTACGGCCCCGCCTCCAAGTAACTACCCCAGTGTGGGTGATGGGATCGATTTTTCTCAGCATCTGAAATCCCTCAGGTTGAACAGCCCATTCCAACTTGAGAAAAGAAGAAAGGGAGGTCAGACCCCCAACAGAGTCCAGGCTAAAACAGCCAAGGCAAATACAGGCCAGGGGAAAAGGGCCTCCCAACTTATGTTCTTCTCCAAAAGCCCCACTCCAATGCCTAAGAGGGAAAAGGGGATGGAGAGAGGGAAGAGGGGAGGAAAATACCCAAGATGCAGGGACCTGGTGTCAGCCTGGGTCACCTCCCGCCCTACCCCTCTTGCCCTGGTGGCCTGCCCTCTCTGCTCACACTGTAACCTGCAACCTCTACCACAACAATGCTTCCCTTCCTTTACAGAGAAGACTGAGCCTCCCATGTGTGTCCTGGCCAACACAGCGCTTCTCAGGGTCACCCACATTTCGTGGCAGAGCTGACCACGACTGGACTGCATGGGTAGGAATGAAGACGAAAGCTTCTCTGCCCTCCCTGTACCCTCCCCTCTTTCTAGATCTCTACAGTCCTTGCTCCTTCCTTCCACATCACTGATCTTGCTCACTCCTTGAACATTTTCCTTCCTTTGTTCCCTGGTTGACCTCCTCCTCCTGTTCCTTTCTTCCTTTCACTACCCTGAAATGGATGCTAACAAGTCCCAGTCATCATTCTTAAAAGAGTAATTTATAACAAAGTCGGCAATAATAAAAATCAAAACTGAATTTTTAAAGGATCCAGACAGATGAGTCGAACATCTGCTGGTGGTCACACCCTAAGGGAACCACCTTACCTGCAACCCCAGAAATATGCACAGGTACCAGGGGGGGACGTCTTCTATGGTGTAAATCATGTCCGATCTCTGGGGGTCTAGACTGCCGGTGCTATCCAAGGTCTCGGCGAGAGAGCTCTGTGAGTGAGAGGGAGAAAAGGAATTGTTTAACAAGAGCAAGGAGTAATAGTAACTCAGCTCAGTACAGCCCACAGTTACTGAAAAACAACTTTATAAAGTGGTGACCATTCTCTTGTGTAAAAATAAGCCTTGGCTGCCTTTTACACAATGCTCAGCCCACTCAGTGAGACGAGCTGTCCTCAGAATTTGGGGGCTCGATATCCTGTCACTGACTCATCCCCAAGAGCACCCAGCTTGCTCAGAACTTCTCCCCAAGCCTAGGGAACCCCTACATAGAGAGGGATGCTCCCAGGTTGAGTCTGCAAAGCGATACCTTGGCATTAACAATCCTTGAGTGGTGCCCCAAAGGAAAAAAGGTTATGAAATGCTGATCACTTTGAAACAGAGAGCACTAATCTGCCCTTCCTACCCCATCCCATTCCTGCAAGGACAAAGATCTCTGTACCCTAAAAACCAAACAAAACAAGTCCTACGCCTTCCTATCAAAACACTGCTTCTCAGACACAATGCTGAGTGAAAAGAGCAAAATTTTAAGTAAAGAGATAGGAAGATTTCAATTTTGTTTAAAGACTAAAACTTTGCTTATAGTTTAGGGGACAGTGGTTTTTTTTTTTTTTTTTTTTCTTCTCTTTCCCTCCCCCCACTGTTACTACAGACTTTAAAAACATTAGGTGTTGCATGCTTTTTGAGCCCAAAATTTTCACCAAGACTGAACACGTTAGGTTATAGTCTAGATGTTTACAGTCAGTGTCTGCATTACTTCTGAGCTAAACAGAAAACTGAAGGTAACCCCAAGTCCCCCATGTACCCTTAAAACTGCTCTGGTTTCTAAAACTCTATGAACAGTTTCTTAGAATCCACGATGAGCATTTTTTCCTAAGTCTTTTGTACTTAAAAACGTGCCTAACAGGAAACAAAATTAAAAGATGTTCCACAAAAAAAAGTAAGGATAGCAACCTTCTGACTATACCTAGCCCCATTTGTGCCCCCTTGTCCATGGATACAGTCCACAGAAAGATGCGGACTCTCTGTCTGTCGCTTGATTTCCCATGCAGAGGTGGACAGGGATTTGGGGGCCAAATATTCTTGAACAAAAGGAGTGATGCAGTTCAGCCTTACCTTCTAAAGCCTAAAAGTAAATGTCTGCTGTAAGTTGACATTTGAGTTAATCCAAATGAGAACGGAATATGACCTTTCAAAGAACTTTTTCTTACATTCAAACAATGGATATTGGCAGATTTGCATTCCTGAATGAGTTAAAATATACTATGTAAGTCTTTTAAAAATCTGGGATTTTTTAAAAGGGATGGTAGAGAAAGTACATGTGTATGGAAAATGTGATATGATATGTGGTGATGTGCAGTAAAGGATGAACAAGAGCAGCACTGGGTTGTCCAAACCCTCACACATTTCAAAAACAGCTTGGTCTTACTTGGCAAGTGGGAGAGAACCTGCGAGTTGTGGGAATATGCTGCTCTTAAGAGTGTGTCTACCTCGAGCCTTGGGCTGCCCCAAATGGTTTATGCTAACAATGCCATTTATGGTGGGGGTCTTGAACCACACAGCATCAGTATGACCTTTGGAGGGGCTGGATGCTAACATCAGCCACATGGGTGGGTCAGCCATACTTAACATGGATGGCCCCAATCAAAATACTGGATGCCAAGGCCTGAGTACACATCCCTGGCTGACTGAACAATCCTTGAGGGTTGTCACACATTGTTTTTGGGAAAATTAAGAGCTGCCCACATGCCTCTACTGGGAGGAGACAATGGAATGCTTCAGTTCCTTGGACCCTGCCCTATGTACCTTCTTCTGCTGATTTTAATCTGTATCCTCTCGCTGAAATAAACTATAGTCATGAGTTTAATAGCTTTCCTGAATTCTGTGAGTCCATCTGGCTAACCACTGAACTATATTCGAGAACCCTCAACTCAGATTTTGGGAATCCGTGAACTCAGTTGACCATTTTGGTCACATGATAGAATTATGGATTATACAAAGGACAATCCAATACCATCTTATTACCCATGGCCTCACAGGTAGGGGTACTACTGCCCACAAAGAAACAAAAAATATCTGAAAACAGAGTATATATTAACACTATAATTAACAGATTTGGACAACCTATTACAATAATACTGTGTGCAATATTATTCTAGTGATTCCAAAATAACTGGTTTTAACTATAAAAAGAACAGAAATGAAAAGATTTCATTATCTGTCCTATTTCAGGTCTTTCACTAAGACATGTACACAAACACACACCCCATTTTTCTTAGTAATGAGGGTGGTTCCATAACTCATAAATGGAACTAATATAAATGCCCATGAATGGTATTAAGATGACACAAAGTAGGAAACTATGTGGTCATGGGGGTCAATTAACCCTTGAAGACAAAATGCTGCACTGCCCCCCACCCTCGAGACAGGAATGTGTTTGGCCATTGTGAGCTATGGTACTACACTCAATTATCACTGCATGAAAATATAAACCATTTGAAACACTAAAGGAAAAAAAGGCCCTCCAAAAGCTTTTTTCGATGACTACATTAACAGGTTAACAATGTCATTTTCAAAAGACTTTTCCATTTTATCCTATGGTCTGAAATAATCTAAAGAACTAGGTAATTACCTGCCCATCAAAGAGTAGGAAACTCAGAATTCAGCTTTCCGGTTAGAGTCTTAAGACTGTCAATAACCTTTTCAACCTCCTCTATCATTATTTACCAAGTCTAGCATTTTTGCCATCCATTGTGGTCACTTTTTCTCTAGGAAATAATTTATGCTAGATCAGGAGTCAACAAACTTTTTCTGTAAATGGTTATATAGTAAATATTTTATCTTTTGTGGGCTATATAGTTCTGTCACGACACAATTCTGCCACTGTAGTGCAGAAGAACCTTCGATGGTATGCCAACAGGTGAGTATGGCTGTGTTCCAATAAAACTTTATTTATAAAAATAGGTATTGGGCCAGCGAGATATAGCTTGCCAATCCTTGCTAGAGGTTTTCAAACTGATAATCATAAAGTTGTAGTTAACATCCTCCTTCACGGAGCACTTGGGTGGCTCAGTCGGTTGAGGGTCTGACTTCAGCTCAGGTCATGATCTTGCAGTCCATGAGTTCAAGCCCCGCATCAGGCCCTGGGCTGACAGCTTGGAGCCTGGAGCCTGCTTCGGATTCTCTCTCTCCCTCTCTCTCTCTGCCCCTCCCCCGCTCATGCTCTGTCTCTCTCACTCTCAAAAATGGATAAATGTTAAAAAAAATTTTTTTTAAATATCCTCCTTCACAATTCTTACATCACCTTTCACGTTGCTAATATATATTTGTGCTTTCTCATTTTTTTCTTTAATCAGGTCCACCAAAGATCAAGTTCATTGGTCTTTTTAAAAAAAGCTTTTGAGTTCCAGTTAAATATGGTAGACTGACCACCTGTCACTTCCTCTAACTCCTAAAAGGACACAGAAGGAATGATCACACCACAAATTTACAAAGATGAAGTAAACAAGAACAGAAGAAATTAGATTAACCCCCTGGTAGAATATGTAAAGCATTCGCATGAGTTGTGACCCACTGGGGAGTGGGAGGAATCTAAAACCTGGGTGTTTAAAGAGGAAGAGCGTGAAGAAGTGAGCTGGTTGACCTAAAGATGCCCCGACAGGTTCTAAGCTTGCAGACACAGATAAGAGTGGGAAAGGGAAGAGGATGGGCTTTAACAGCACAGACCAATCAAATACCCTGTTGCCTACTGCCATCCTCATCCTTCAAGATATGAAAAGGTACTGTTTTAAGAGCATGAACCAGAAAGACTTCCGCCTCAGAGGTTAAATGCAATCATGAACAGTGGGATCCTCATTTGCTTCTGGAATGCCAGACACCAGGTTACAAAAGCCAGGCTAACACCCACAGGAGTCTAGACGATTCCTTTCTGGAGGAACAGACCCAGAAATAGTAGGCTTTAAAAATAACTAAAATAAAATAAATTTTAAAAAGTTTTAAAAAATAAAATAAAATAAAATAAAATAAAATAAAATAAAATAAAATAAAATAAAATAATAAAATAAAGTCAAGTCAAGTCAAGTCAAATCAAAGTTATAGTAGAACAGAGGTGGCGCCTGGGTGGCTCAGCTGGTCAAGCGTCTGACTCTTGATTTCAGCTCAGGTTATGATCTTGTGGTGCATGAGATCCAGCCCCACATTGAGCTCTGTGCCGACAGCATAGAGCCTGCTTGGGATTCTGTCTCTGCCCTTCCCCAGCCTGCACGCTCTCTCAAGATAAATAAACTTTTTAAAAAGTCAGAAAAGAACAAAGAAAACAGAAGATAGGAATTCATCGAAGAGATTTAAAAATTTCTAAGAACTAAAGAACACGTTTGCAAATTAGACCCACCAAGTATTCAATGAATTAATGAAAACCTATTCAGATATTTTAGAATGCACTTTACCACCAACATTGCAACGTTGTATTAAGAATGGCCCCAGAATAGAAATTTAAGAACAAAGGAAAATAAAACATGGGTTGGTAGAATTTGGATAAAATAAAAAAATTAAAAAATTAAAAAACAGAAAGTAGAAGTAGAAGAACACGAGAAAACAGACATCATGAATAATACAGTAAAGGTCACAGGCTGGGGAGGAAAAAAAAAAAAAAAAAAAAGAAATCAAACAATGTTGGGGGGGCAGGAGGGAGATTAGAAATGATAGCCAGAGAAGGCAGGCAGATCCAAACACCTATCATCGGAGTCCCCAAATAAGAAAACCCAAAGAACAGACTGAAACAAAAAATAAAGATAGAATTCAAGACAGCTTTACTAAAGTAAAAGGATCTTTAACATTAAATACTCCAAGTGCCAGAAAAAACTGACCCAGAATGGTCAACATGAAAACATATCTATGTAAAGTTATTGAATATCAAAGATAAATAAAGAATCCAAAAATAGCCAAAAAGATCAAGATACTGATAAAAAGAAGAAAACAAGACTGACCTGGTATCTTCACAGCCACAATCAATACCAAAAAATGAAAGAGTAGCAACAGTAAGTTATGACTCAATTATTCTCTCAACTTTGTATCACACAATTGTCCAAACATATACAAAGGTGGAAATATAGAATGCCCACCGGTACCTGTCTCCACCCTTCAAAAATTACCAATGCTGTGTTCTTGTTTAATCTATTCCAAGAGAACTTCCTTTTTCAAGAACTTCGGGTATCTCAACTACAAGGCCGGGGGGGGGGGGGGGGGGGCGCGGTAAAGAGAATCCACAGGACTGAAAGTTAAAAAGACCTTTAACTTTAAAAAGAAATCTCAACATTATGAAATCAAGTTTATCTTCTATATAACGAACTCGGCGATAACTGCAGCCACACAGCTGTTGCAATGACCGGCAGGCAGCCAAAGATCCCAGTGCCCAGCTGGGTGGGATATTCAAGTGAGGACACACTGTAAATAGTTCACCTGTGACCGTTTTCACATTTCGACAATCTCTGCTCCCTAAAAGCCTCATGTTATTTTACACTCTGTCCTCTCTTCCTCACGATGGCCCTGGGAAGTTACGTGCTTTATAACCCCTTTCACAAACGAGGAGTTGGAGAGTCTGAGAGACTGAGGGAGCTGCCCAGGATCTGAACAGACAGGCTGTCCCCAAAGACTGCATTTGCCACCATACTACATGGCCTCCCAGGGAGAAACAGAGCTGCTCTTTAGTCATTACGAGAAATACTTGATTTTTTGACGTTGTGATTAATAACAAATTGCCCAATACCCCTGCAACCACTTCACAAGCTCTTGTAAACACATGTGGTGGGGAATCTGTAAAACAACGAAATGCTGGTATTTCAATGGGAACATCTAAACCTTTCGCTTGTATTAACTTCATTTTGTTCCAAATGCCCTCTCTATAAACAAAATCAATTCTTCAACATCCCTCACTGAAAATTCTCAATGATACTGAGATCAAGTTCAGAACATACTGAGTGTGGGTCCCAATGCTATCTTACAGACTCACTGTTCCATGATCCTTCTGGGCCTTTTAGGAATAAATGTCTTTGAGCACATTCCAAGATGGGTACCTGTGGCTAATACCATATTAACCAGCATTTACCATTAGTAGTTAAGTTTTGTATAATGTTAAGTGAACATATGACAACCGAGAGCATGCCATAATTAGGAAAACAAGCATGAATACGGAGGACGCATGAGATGATCTCTCGGGCCCCCACTTCTCCCATCTCTCCTGCAATGTCGCATTGTTCGCTCACGCTCAGCTGTCCAGAGACAGCCTGTCACTGCCCTCTGAAAAGCAAGATCCCAAAGGGGAGCATTCTTTGGTGTGAAGTTTTCTTTGCACAAATTCAAGACAGCGGAAATCCTAAACATTTTCTTCTTCTCTAAAACAGAGATAGTGGCAGCACCTTTCTAATAGAGCTTTGGTAAGGACTGAACGTGACCCATTGCTTAAAGCATTCAGCCCAAGGCCTGGACCATTAGCACTGTTTAGTACACGGTAGCTCTTCTCCCTGAATTTGCCATTTCATAAAACAAGAAGAGTGGCCAATGAAACAGGAAGATATTCCATCTCACTGGTATTCAAGGAAATACAAATGTATCAAAGTTTCGACAATGAAAAGATTTCAAACAGGTAAATGAATGTCTAGCATAAATGTGCTAATATAAATAAGCTAGACACTTTTCCTACCGACAGTTCACTAGCATCAGTAAAAGGTGCCACTAGAGGTGTTAGAAAGCCCTGCATGTTAATGCTCCTTGGTATTCATTTCAAAAGGTGACCGTCACTTACTGGATACTGGAGGAGGAAGTCTAAAATCATGACAGTCTATACCCTGGAAATTCCAGTGGCTCTGATTAAGGGCCCAATACCCGAGAACTGGATACAGCCTAACGAGTCTGGGAATTCAGAAGCACTCTGCTGCAAGATGTACCATTTGGATGATGAGACCCAAGCAGGCCAGGCGGTAGCTCGCTGCCCAGATCCCACTCTGCGGGCCGTGTCTCAGCTGCAGACGTAGGCGTCGGTCAACATGTCCACAGTGGCAACTATAATTTCTGCACTCTGAGGAGTAGCTTAGAATCCAAAACCACAGGAATGTCAACAACTCAGCATGAATCTAATTAGCCTCCACAAAATTTATAATAGCCTGACCAAAAAGTAATATTGGTCAAGAGAGCCAAAAATGGAAAAAAGAAACCATACACAGGCACAAAAATTTGATTATTCCAGAATTTCAATATGATTTCCTTGTTCTTTATCATTTTAGTGATTACACTGTAAACTTACTGTGCTAATTAATGCCCAAGCTGGGTACTATGTTTGCATGTATCAACTTTCTAGTGGTCCCTTTCTAAAATATTAAGTGTGCACTATCTAAAGTACAATTCAGGGACTCCTGGCTGGCTCAGTCAGCAAAGCATGCAACTCTTGATCTCGGGGTCAAGCTCCACAGTGGACATAGAGATTACTCTTAAAAAAAATAGAATACAGTGGTTCTAGAAATACAGAACTGATTAAATTAGCGAATTTTCACAACGAATACAAAATGTGCTTTAAAAAGTCTACCAAATAAAACTCAAATGAAATTGAGGAGTCTCAGAGCTACAGTACAATCTGGAAATATCCTCTTGTCAAATTCTTCATGCGTTGGGCACAGTGACCAATCAATACAGAGTAAAAAAAGAAATTAAGGCATCTGGATCCTCTTTGGGCAGGCCTCTTCTGGCCTCTGTGAATAGGGTCACACAGACTAATCTCAAGGAAATGGGATGGCGGGGGAGGCGGGGGGAGCTTCTCCCCACCTTAACATGTGATTTCTGCCCCTTTGTTCAGTCTACACAAGCTACCGCTGGCTTCTTGTATTATCTTGTTCACTCCAACGGAGTATGTACCAGGCACAATGCTAAGAACCACACAGGTTATTATTTCATTTACTCCTCACAACAACCGAAGACAGATGCTGACACTTTTATTCTCATTTTGGGGGCGCCTGGGTGGCGCAGTCGGTTAAGCGTCCGACTTCAGCCA
Source organism: Leopardus geoffroyi (assembly GCF_018350155.1). NCBI lineage: Eukaryota > Metazoa > Chordata > Mammalia > Carnivora > Felidae > Leopardus > Leopardus geoffroyi. Next base: position 31,410,645 of record NC_059336.1, read on the forward strand.
GGTCACGATCTCACGGTCCGTGAGTTCGAGCCCTGCGTCAGGCTCTGGGTTGATGGCTCCTGATGGCTCAGAGCCTGGAGCCTGTTTCCGATTCTGTGTCTCCCTCTCTCTCTCTGACCCTCCCCCGTTCATGCTCTGTCTCTCTCTGTCCCAAAAATAAATAAACGTTGAAAAATAAATAAATAAATAAATATTCTCATTTTGGAGATGAGGCAACAGATGATGCCCAGAGACCTTAAGTAATTCCCTCGGGGCCCGGGTCACATTAGCACCCAGCCCTGAGTCCAGACTCACACTCTTAACCACCTCCCTCAGCATCCTGGCTAAGGCTTTTAAATATAAGAACTTCTATATGGACCTCACCTTAATCACCATTTAGACAATGAAAAGTTAGTAACTTCTACTCCTCACCATCCCTTCTATTTCCACTATGAAGGGAACACACCCACTCGGGAGGGCCGAGACGAGCCCGGGGAAGGACAGCCACATCCCGTGACGGGGAGGAGGCTGGGGCAAGGGAGTACCTTTTCTGCGATGCCGTTTTCTGTGGTGTAGATTGCCATGAGCTCAGTGTCTTCGTTGTCCTGTTCACCGCTGGACGTGGCGCCTCCATTTATCACCACCTGAAGACAAACACTTCATTTATAGGCTGTTTCACCGTGCACCGCTCTGCCGTGTGGAAACATCCTCCCCAAACACCTTCTGTCATTTTCACAACAGACACAAGCTGTGTGTCTTTTGCCTACCACATCAGCCAAGTTTCGAATTTTCTTAAAAGAAACTCCCGACAAGTGTGCACCGCATCCGTGACCACATGTGGTTCCGATGGAGGAGAAATGCATCGTGGGTCCCCCAGGGGAAGGCCGGAAACGGAGCACCCCCAGAGAGTCCACGGAGTGGGGCCTGCAGCTCCATCCAAGGCCAAGGGAGGCACAGCTGGGCACCGGAGCTGCTGTTTCCGGACGGGTGGGAAGCATCAAGGGTGGCCTTGGTCAAGAACCCTGCCCGAGTCACCACGTGCTAAGGATTCTGTGTGGCATTCCCAGCAGGGGCAAGTCAGGCACTGCTGATCGCCTGACGTGCTGACATTTCCCGCCGTGGATACGACGCAAACCAGCCTGCTGGTGCGTGCGGGCAGTAGTGTGTGGCATCAGACAGGCACGGGGGCCGTTCCTGCCAACAAAATCTAGCTTCTGGGCCCTCAAGGTAAGAACCAGAACTCATCTTGAGGACTGGAAGGAAACCCCTGGACACATGCAGGCCACCAGCCCTCATGCCTGCCCTGGCAAAGCACTTGGAGTCGTCCGAGGTTCTGGCTGCGTTCTGGCAGCCTGCAGCAGAATCTTAAAATATTTTTACTTTTTTTTTCTTTATAATTTATTTACTTTGAGAGAGCGAGCGAGCACATGCAAATAGGGGAGGGGCAGAGGGAGGGGGGAGACAGAGAGTCCCAAGCAGACACCACAATGTCAGCACGAAGACCAATGAGGGTCTCGAACTCACAAACCATGAGATCATGACCTGAGCTGAAATCAAGAGTCGGACTCTCAACCAACTGAGCCACCCAGGCACCCCGAAATAGTTTTACTTTTTAGCCAGATGGTTCCATTTCCAGAAATCTATTTTGAAACATTAATACTAAAAATAACTGTATGCGTGAATGACAGCACAACTACATTTTGTATAAATTTTTTTAACACTTATTTTTGAGAGAGAGAGAGAGACAGAGACAGACAGACAGACACAAAATGCAAGCAGGAGAAGGGCAGAGAGAGAGAAAGAGACACAGAATCCAAAGCAGGCTCCAGGCTCTCAGCTGTCAGCACAGAGCCCGACATGGGCTCAAACTCACAGACCATGAGATCATGACCTGAGCCGAAGTCAGTCACTTAAGCCACCCAGGTGCCCCAGCACAACTACATTTTTAAAATAAGAGAAAAAAGACAAAGTATATAAAAAGTTTAAAATCTGATATTGCGAAGTATACTAAAGAGAAATAAAAGGTGAGATGGCATAGGGGAAGGTACCGTGCGATGTCTGTAGCCCACAAAAGTTGGTACCAGTAGGGGGCGCCTGGGTGGCTCAGTCGGTTGAGTGACTTTGGCTCAGGTCATGATCTCACGGGTTGTGAGTTCGAGCCCCACGTCGGGCTCTGTGCTGACAGCTCGGAGCCTGGAGCCTGCTTAGGATTCTGTGTCTCCCTCTCTGCCCCTCCCCCACTCACACTCTGTTTCTCTCTCCTTCAAAAATAAACAAACACTAAAAAAAAAAAAAAGTTGGTACCAGTAGTTCATAAACACCTGCGAATCAATAAAGCAAACAATCCACAGGAAATGGGCAAATGATAGGTGTATGCAATTCACAGAAAAAATCTGAATATCTAAAACACACGAAAAGCTGTTCAACCTCATTTAAATTTATAGAAATTAAACTTTTTTGAAAAATTTCATTTTTAACATAAATTAGGGGGATATTTTAAAAGATGAATCTAGTGTTGACTAGGGTGTTGGGGGGAAAGCTATGCTTAGTTATCAGAGAAGATCACATGGACTGGCCTCTGTAGAGGGTAACTTAGCACTGGAACTTAAAACAGGCATTTTCTTGGATCCAATAACTGAACTCCTAGAAACATCCTCCAGAAATATCCATGCAAGTGGTATGTGCATTCAAGACTGATGAATGCACTATTTTTAAAATACTGAATCCCTGGAAACAACCTAAATGTTCATCCAAAAAAAAAAAAAAAAGATAACCAATGGGGTTGGGGGGAAATAATGATGAACATTAAATTATGGTACATCCATTTCAAGAATAATGTCATTAAAATGAAAATAATCAAAAAGCCACTAAAAAAGAAAAAAATAAGCTGATGCACTGATAAGAACCCAAAAAATACAGTTTTTGAAAAGAGCCACAAAACAGTAAGCCTAGAATTATCATAATTATACTACAAAAAAAAAAAATCTTAATAACCTCCTTGTCTTAACACTTGGGAAAGGATCCAGAAAGGTCTGAAATCAACAACAGGAAGGTTGCCCTGGGGACAAGGAGTAATGATGGGTACTTTTCATTTTTCACTCCCAATACTGCTTTAGCATTTGGGTCTTTTATAAACAGCATGTATTTGTGTGTTTTTTGTATACTGCTGTTTTATTTGTATGTCTGTATGTTGCTGTATACTGGCACCTGGGGTGCCTGGGTGGCTTAGTCGGTTGGGCTTGTGACTCTTGATTTCGGCTCAGGTCACGATCTCACAGTTTGTGAGTTTGAGCCCTGAGTTGGGCTCTGCGCTGGCAGCACGGAGCAAGCTTGGGATTCTCTCCCTCTCTCGCTCTCTGCCCTCCACTGCTCATGCTTGCACTCCTGCTCTCTTTCTCAAAAGAAATAAAACATTTAAAAAGCTAAAAAAAAAAAAAAAAAAAAAAAAGATGTTCACCAAAATATTAACCATGGTTGTCTTTAATCAGTAGGGCTGTTTTGACCTTTTACCCTTTATATATTTTGAGAATTTCCTAGAATGAGGACAACTTCTTTTTACAACAGGGGAGAAATTATAAAGACTAAAGATCTAAGCAGCATACCTTAGACTGAGGAGGTCCAAAGATATTTCAATCCACTTATTTTTACAAGTGAAGAAATAGGGCCAGTGAAAAATTAAACTTCTCATACAGATTAATACCCAAGTATGAGGCTACTTTCAAAAAGTATGCCAGAGATCTCAATTACCTCCTACATAATTTTGACAGGGCAGAGTTTTCTTATGGCTCTTCAAATAAAGATTTACCTCTAAAACTACCTCTTCAAGTAATGCAATAGCTTTTTACGCAAGCTAACTGGGTTTGTGGCATTTGTTGGGCCATAAAACCAGCTGCGGGCAACACAGACGTTCCTAGCCAAGTTCAAGTCCACAACAGGAAACTCTTAACTATCAGAGCCACGCTCCAAGTCCCATCACAGCAGTGCTCAGCCCACAGAGACGCCAAGAGGTACACACACTCAGGATGAACTCTCTTACAACAACAACGCTGTTACTGAGTCATCAGAGAAACCCAGATCTGATTGAAAGTCCTACCCGGCTGTAACTCACCCACATCTGCACTCATCGCTAGCCACCGTGGGGAACAACTGCTCTATGGGGACAGGGCTTCCTTTAGGGTGATGAAAGGTTTTGGAACTAGGCAGAGGTGATGGTTGCACAACACTAGGAATGTATTAAATGTCACAGAGTTGTTCACTGTAAAATGGTTAATACTATTAACCATTTGTGTGAGTTTCACCTCAATGTTTTTCTTTTCCAATCCGTATACTGGCACCAAAGAGATTTTGGCAGGAGTGATCAATTCCCACCCATTTCTGACTTATTCCTTACACATACTCTCAGTGAGAGAAGTACCATGAAATGCAAATGCTTCCCAGCCCAGGAAAAGGCTCGCGTACTCATTCCAGGAACCGTGTGAGCACTTGCTGCGCCAGGTAATGAGGATGCGGTCCTGCCAGCCCCCAGGAGGCCACCTGGAGTGGGTGCCAGGCTGTAAGGAATTCTGACTCAACACGGGGTCCAGCAGGGAGCCACGAAGCAGTGCCGAGAACAGCAGTGCCACAATCGGATGTGTCCTACGATGGCCACTCTGACGCAGTGGGAGAGAGGAAGGGCGGTGTGCGGTACAGGGCATGGTGACAGGAACAGGAGCAGACGGACCCTTTATGAGGCTAGTGCCAGGCACCAGAGACAGCAGCTGTGGCCGAGGTGTCAGTAGTGCTCTGGGAAAGGTAGTGTGGTTTGAGACGGAGCAAGGATGTGGCCTGATGCCCCCGGGGACTGGCCTGAGGGAAGCACAGCCTCACAGCTGCTCCACGTGGGCACCTGGGAGACACCACTGCAGTACAATGGGCAATACCCTAGCCCTGGACTGAATGTTGGGGACAGACGGGGCAAGTGTCCAGGCCACCATCCAGTTCACTCACTTGGCGGCTGGCTGGATGTGGGTGCCGGGCCAAAGAGACTGGAGCAGGGAAGGGCAGGGAAACAAATCGGTACAAGAGCAGCGCGTGTAAGCCAATCCAAAAGGCATGTGTTTCATAGAAGGCACACAGGAGGCTTGTTTTCCCAGGCCAGTGTGGGGCATTTATTTAACTATAAATATTACTGACCTAAATAACCTAACCATGACTTCTAACACATTTCCACAGGTCAAGCCCCCCCTGGGGACCTCGGAGCCCACCTTCCATCCCCATCAGCCTCCTGTTCCACAGCTGCACTGCTGTCCTCCACACGTGCCCTCCTCACTCTGCTCCAGCACTCCACCAATGCCCTGGGGCAAAGGGAACAAGCCTGGAAGGCAGTAGGTTCTGGAGCAAGTGGAAGATGAACCAAGTTTCTACTGAAAGGACAGGGGGATTCAGCACCAGAGAGAGGCTGCGGCGACAGAAGGCGGGGTAGGTCCACCAGGGCGCCCATCTGATCTGCTGCCCCCACTGTGCGCGCGTACAGGAAATGACCCAACATTACTGAAAAAATAAAACACTGGTTTTACTAATGTTTCCTTTGGTTTATTAAACTAGCTATTCTGATGATCTATACATTTTTTAATGTGAAATTTAAAAAATCAAATGTTCAAAGCAATTCTTCAGGAAAGGCACAGACTTTTTGTTAAAAGGATAAAAAAAATGTTGCTTATACTATTAAAGGTTCACATTTTTGAGTCTCTAAATATTATTTCAACTGGGAAATAAAACATGACTTGGAAAGCTTCTCAAATGCAGTGAGACAGGTTTTCTTTTGTGTTATTAATAGCATGGCAGATAACGGGGATCTTGGATCTTTCATATCAGTAAACTGATCTAGTTTTTATTTTAAAAAATCAGATTATTTTTGGGAACAAGATGTCCTTTCTCTCCCTGAAACTATTTGAAACCAGACTTGATGGCTTTAAATTTTTTCTGAACCAATATTGTATAATCACCCCACCAGCTGTGATTTAAGCAGGTTTTCTCTGCCTAAATTTGTCCAGCTGATGGCTTGTTGTGACATGCCCAGGGCTCAGGTTGTCTGTGGGTAGGAGTGTGTGTCTACTGCTCAATAAACATGTCTCTCTTGGTCAAGTGTTTTATCTCTAGTAAACAAAGACAATAGTGCTAAAGTACTTGTTTGTAAACAGTAATCCTGAGATGGCCAAACCTACAGGAAGCAGGAGAGACAGGAGCCATAGCTGAGGAGTATCATGCTGAGGGACAGTATCACAGCAATGTCAGTTTCAACTGACAGCAAATGAGCCTGTGTTACTCGCAGAGAAGTTACAGCGAATCAGCAGCTGTGGACACCGGTAAGCTAAAGCGTACCAGGAACCTGAGAAACCCAGTGCTTCTGAGCAGAGGTTCAGAAATCAGTTTATCACCTATTTGAAGTCTGGTGTAAATCACCCACCACTATCATGTGTTCAGTAGCTAAGTGAGCCATTTTATACTTACTCACTTTCGAGTAATAATGAAGTACCCCGAATTACCTGTTTTCTATTAAGGTAGCACTATTCTTACCCTCCTATACATACACACACACACACACACACACACACACACACACACACAATTATTTCCACTAGTTTCCATATCTACTCTACAATTAAAATGTGTTTAAAGAATAGAGGTATCAAGGTGTCAAGGGGCACCTAGGTGGCTCAGTCAGTTAGGTGTCTTGACTCTTGATTTTGGCTCAGGTCATGATCTCACGGTTCCCGAGTTCAAGCCCTGCCTGCTTGGGATTCTCTCCCCACTCCCTCTCTCTCTGTCCCTGCATAGCTCATTCATTTTCTCTCTCTCTCTCTCTCAAAATAAATAAATAAACTTAAAAGAAAAAAGAAAAAAAGAACGGAGATGTCAAGATTAGTGCTTCTCAGCCTTTAACCCAAACCCCTTTTAAATGAACATTAAATAAATAAATAAATAAATAAATAAATAAATAAATAAATAAGTAAATATAAAAATCTTCTACCTACTTTCAGTATTATTTGAAATTTCAAAATTAATTACCATTAAAAATAAATCAAGGTTAGTATAATACAATATATGCGAATCTCCAGAGTTTGTCGATCTTAGATTATGATACTCCAAAAGATATAGTTGACAGAACACAACACTAGTAACCCTAAAGTTGTCAGAGGCAGCAAAGCCCCTAACCTTGTTTTCATTGCTTCCTCAAATATGGTGGCCCCAAGGACACTCCTGACAGCCACATGCAAGTTAAACCACCTAGAGCAACTTACTGCAGCCTCCTTCACTTGCACTGCCCAGCCTAGGTCTTCTTAGGGCAGCCTCTTAACTTCTTCAGTCTTCTCCAGAGAGCACCTGCAGCTGTAACGGCCAAAGTACTCTTGGAGTTCCGGATATGTCCCACCTGTCCCCTAGCACAACTTGTGCCTCGCCTCTCCCCAATTCCAGTCCCTATCCTGAAGCACTGGATGGGTTGGTGTGCCTGTCACCAGCCCCCAAAGAAAGCCCTCTGTGCTCTCCCTCCCACACATCCCATGACAATGGTGACAGAGACAGCTGTCGTTTGCTGGGCAGATTCATGCCAACACTGGGTTGGGCACTTCCCTTCAAGTGAACATCCTCCCTTCAAGGGGAGATTTACAGGGGTGCCTGGGTGGCTCAGTTGGTTAAATGTCTGACTTCAGTTCAGGTCATGATCTCACAGCTCGTGGATTCGAGCCCCACGTCGGGCTCTGTGCTGACAGCTCGGAGCCTGGAACCTGCTTCAGATTCTGTGTCTCCCTCTTTGCCCCTTCCCTGCTCATGCTTTTTCCCTCTCTCTTTCCCACTCTCTCCCTCTCTCAAACATTTAAAAAAAAAAAAAAAATCAGAACTTAAAAGTTTATTTTGAGAGAGAGAGAAAGAGAAAGAGAACACAAGCAGGGGAGGGGCAGAGAGAAAATCCCAAGCAGGCTCTGCACTGCAGCACAGAGCTGGACATGGGGCTTGAACTCACAAACTATGAGATCAAGACCTGAGCTGAAATCAAGAGTAGGATGCTTAACCAACTGAGCCCCCCAGGCACTGCTACAATTTTAATTTCTAATAGGTCTGTGGCATTTCCAATCATTGCTACAGCGCAAAAGAGGTAAAGAGGCTGGGGTGGAGAAGACAGACATTAACAAAGGAAAGAATATGAACAGCCGAGGAACAGAGGAAGAAGTGCTCCACCTCATTAAAATTCAAAACTAAAGCAATAAGATATCAGTCTCTTGCTGACTGATTTTTTTTAATTAAAAAAAATTTTTTTTAATGTTTATTTCTGAGAGAGAGAGGATGAGTGGGGGAGGGGCAGAGAGAGAGGGGACACAGAATCCAAAGCAGGCTCCAGGCTCTGAGCTATCAGCACAGAGCCCCACGCGGGGCTCGAACTCACAACCCACCAGATCATGACCTGAGCCAAAGTCGGACGCTCAACCGACTGAGCCACCCAGGCACCCCTTATTTTAATTTTTAAATTTTATTTTAGAGGGACAGAAAGTGAGTAGGGGAGAGGGGCAGAGGGAGAGAGAATCCCAAGCAGGCTCCCGTTCGGCTCAGAGCCCCATATGGGGCTCAATGTCATGACCCTGGGACTATGACCTGAGCTAAAATCAAGAGTCAGACGCTCAACCAAATGAACCGCCAGGTGCCCTTGACTTGCTGATGTTTATTTTATTTATCTTTTTTAACGTTTATTTATTTTTGAGACAGAGAGAGACAGAGCATGAACAGGGGAGGGTCAGAGAGAGAGGGAGACACAGAATCTGAAACAGGTTCCAGGCTCTGAGCTGTCAGCACAGAGCCCGACGGAGGGTTCCAACTCACGGACCACGATATCATGACCTGAGCCGAAGTCAGCCGCTTAACCGACTGAGCCACCCAGGCGCCCCGGATGTTTAAATCTAAGACCTATTATTGGCACAGGGGAGGCGGCATCTCGCACAACTGCTGGGAGTATAAACTGCTGCAGTAAGGTTAACATAGAGCAGGCTAACGTCTGCTCTGGCAAAGGCTGAGAAACAACCCAAGGTCCCAAGGACAGTGGATAAATTAGAACCACGATTTGCTATTATGTCACAACTACAAATGATGTTTCCAATGGCATCAATATGCCAGGATATAATATGAAGTTAAAGGGCTTTCTACAGCAGTGGGGGGGGGGGGGGGGGGGTAGAGAGAGGGAGAATGAACTTGATAAAAGATCCCCCAAATATTTGTTTCAAATGTCTAGAAAGAAACACGCCAAAAAAGCATATTGTTTTTCTGGCTGATGGGATTCTAAATGATTTGGTTTTCCCCTCATTCTATCATTCCATAATTTCTAAATTTCCCACAATGAACATACTTCTTTTGTAAATGAAGAAGTTACACAAATAATGAAACAATAAAAGAAACAGATGTAAACTATAAAAAATATATAGTAAAAGAACACATGAGTTTTCTTGCTACTTCCATTTTATTCCAGCACTACGTTTGTGCCATGAAGCCTGGGGCGAAACGTGATGCTTTCGAACATCCGTATCTTTTTTAAATGCCTATCTTCCACCTCAAGTACAGTATCAAATCCTAACAGGAAATTAGCTTTTTCTGCCAAAAGAATTATGGACTTAGATTATGGTAAAGAAATCAATCTGAAATACCTAACCTGTAATTGTTAAAGCCTGGGAGCCTGCCTACCTAGCTTAGGTAAACACAGTTTAGGGGTGAATGGAGAATTTAGAGGTAGCAGGTTTAGGAGGTATAAACACGTACAAGAGAAAGAAGCCTCAAATAGTCTAGGAATGCAAAAGACATGGGCAGGAATGACAATCAGAGCTTGCAAAGAACAAGGCTGGGAGGCTAGGAGACCAATTGGAGGTTCACATGAGGACCCCAAGAGTACCCCGTTAGGCCGCAGCCATGGCGCAAATGGTGAGGGGGCTTAAGTGGGTGGGGAAGGGGAAGCTTAGGCAACTACCTTTGTTGCCCTCCAGTCACATCTGTTAAAACTCAGAGCACAAAGCAAGCATCGAGTAAGAATAGAATGGACAAGATGTGCGTTACGGCCCAGATTCGGTGGATCTGGCCTCACACAAAATTAAGAGACAGTCAGCCAAGGGGCGCCTGGGTGGCGCAGTCGGTTAAGCGTCCGACTTTAGCCAGGTCACGATCTCGCGGTCCGTGAGTTCGAGCCCCGCGTCGGGCTCTGGGCTGATGGCTCAGAGCCTGGAGCCTGTTTCCGATTCTGTGTCTCCCTCTCTCTCTGCCCCTCCCCCGTTCATGCTCTGTCTCTCTCTGTCCCTAAATAAATAAATAAATAAATAAATAAATAAATAAATAAATAAATAAATAAATAAATAAAGAGACAGTCAGCCAAAACACTTCTCAACTTTGTAAACCTACTCTAGGAAGTGACTGCACCAATTCTGTTATTTCATGATCATTTATACCAAACTGTCTATGTCCCAACTACTAGGTGAACTTTTTTTTATTACTAACATCTCTCATTTAAAACTACCAAAGGTCTATTTGGATTAAAAGATGAAGCATCAAATACTATTTGAAATCTCAAAACCAAAGCATAAAAATTCATTTTAATGGGGCACCTGGCTGGCTCAGTCGATGGAACACACGACTTTTCATCTCAGGGTTGTGAATTCAAGCCCCATGCTGGCCAAACAGACTACTTAAAAATCTTTAAAATTAATTTTTAAAAACATGAACTCTAGAAAGAAAGAAGGGAGGGGCTCCTGGGTGGCTCAGTCGGTTGAGCATCTGACTGTGGCTCAGGTCATGATCTCACGGTTTGTGGGTTCGAGCCCCGCATCAGGTTCTGTGCTGACAGCTCAGAGCCTGGAGCCTGCTTCGGATTCTGTCTCCCTCTCTCTCTGCCCCTCCCCCACTCTCTCTCTCTCTCTCTCTCTCTCTCCCAAAAATAAACAAACATTAAAGACAGAAGGGAAAGAATCTCTCACACTATGCGTCAAAACCACCTGCATCCCATCTTTTCAGTGTTTTTATTTCAAAGCATGTATCAGCATATCCCAGTTCCTAAAAAATTTTCCAACTGATAGACTTTAAACAGCAAGTTATGCTGCCAATCTTGGCTGTTCATTTTTGACCTGTCAGGAGCATCCCTTCCCTTACGTTGGCCACCACGCAGTAGACTCAAGCTCTTATCTTACAGGAGGGAGAGGAATTAAACCAACTCTCTGGGAACCACAGCAAACATACTCTCTTCATCCTCTGACTGGTGTCAGAATCACACTCTCGATCCCAAATCTAATTTTTCTTCTGAAAGAGAACATTTCCCAAGACAACTATTATTACCATCCAGCTGAGACTTAACGGTTTTAAGAGCTAACAACTCTAAGCCCTCTATTTAGGAATGCATCAGAAGAGACCCCCATGGCACCTGGCATTTAAGTCACAAGAACAAGGACATTTTGGAAGTTTCCATACTCAGTTTTTTAAATAGAACTATCTGCACCAAAAAAATCTGGTGCCTTCTTTTCACTGCTGAGGATGAGCCTGTTCAAATCTGCCATCAGAGAGCCAGCAGCCTGGAGGAATCAGAGTCATTATTACATGGTTTCTTTACCCACCCTTCCCTATCTCTGCCTTCCCTTTAAGAAGAAAAAGCAAGAGAAGGGAAGGGAAAGAATGGGAAGGAGAGGAAGGAGGGTGAAGGGACAAGAAAGAGGGAAACGGGCACCTGTCTCCCTGGCTGCACTCTTACATGGTACAGCTCTGGGCTGCTGCCCTCCCCACCCAGTACCTCTGGCTAGACCAGGGCTCTTTCTCTGACTTCCGTGTAATGACCTCCTTTTTTTCCTTCACAGACTTTCTCACGATCCATCGCCTTCTTCTACTTCAACTTTGAAGTTTAAACTTTCCCTCCTTTACCTGTAACTTAAAAGACAAGGACAATGTCTTTACTGGTGCTGATAAAATGCCCCAAATCAGCAGCAAACAAGGAAAGCCCTCCTTTTCTCTAGTTTGCTGGATTACGGAAGTGGCCAAATCTGGCAGAAGCGTAAATTTACGGGAAGAGAAAAATTCATTTGTAGTAACTATAAAGGTGGGAGGCAGGGGACCCAAAGATATTTTCTGATCAATTCCATAACCTTCCAATTCAAAAATATTCTTTCATTTTTAAATGCTTTGCTGTATTTGCCACATTTCCTAATGTGAATGCATATTACTTTTACAATCAGGGCAGGGTCTAATCATATAGCAGACTTTTCAGAAAGTTTCTCTGAAAGAGCTGAAATGTTCTCAGCGATTTCATATACTTATGTTTGGTTGTTACCAAGGTGACCATGTAATTTCCCATCCAAACCAGGCCCCGTGTGGGAGATCAGGGGAGCTGGATCTGTTGTGTGAACGGGAACAACAGACCTGAACCAGCATGGCCCCAGCAAACCTGAATGTCAGAGAGCCTGCGTGTGACCTTCCTACATTCCTCTTCCCACCTGGTGGCTGAGGGAACTGTCTTCTGTGCTACAAGATGCCAATGCAAACAGTATTCAGAGCGCATTTTAGCCGGTCACTCTGCAATAACGCAGTAGGCCTGCTGCCTGGCTGACAGAAGACAAGAAGAGGGAAAAGACAGCTCGGATGCAAAGGGATCAGAATTCCCTGACTGGAAATGGACACAGAGCATCACAGAAGAGTAGGCTCTTATTTTCTATGTTTTATTAATTCCTAACTTCCCTACACCAACTTAGGAACAAACAAAGCACCCGGTGCCCAGTGTGCTTATTTCACAGACAGGTGCCTCCACGCCCCCAGGTGCCCAACCCCAGCGCCTCCAGCCTGACCTTGCTGCCCACATCCAACCCGACACCAAATCTCGTCACTGTCACATCTACCTCTTCGCTCCTCTCAGAGCCACCTGTTTCCCCACCCACCTGTCTTTCCTTCTAGGTGCCCCCAAGGACCCCAGGCCCCAGCTTCTCCACCCCAGCAGGCCTTCTCATGGCCTTGCTACCCCACTGGGACTGGTGGAATATCTCTGCCACCACTCTCCCACAAACTCTCAACCTACTGTCCTCTCTGGCCCTCACCTGGCAAAGGCCCTGCCCTGGCTAATCCTACAGCCCACCCATATTCTCCACCCACGAGGCTCACAATGCCTTCATGGCTGGCTGCCCACCACACTGCTTTCTTGGTTCCCCTCCTGCCTTAGCAACCACTCCTTACATGTCCCCTTTGCTGGCCCTCCTCCACCTCCACACCCTCTTGGGCCCTCAGACCCCCTTATATCCCTAGCGACCTCACCTCCCAGGTGATACCATGCAATTCCCTGGCTCTAAATACCCTCTCCCGCTACAAACACCCATGCTGCTTCCCTAAGCACCACAATCTTGAGCCCTCTTCCTACCCAGTGTCCCCGTGGCCAACACCACATTCCTGAGCTGCCCCTACCCACCCCCCCACCACTCACCTGTCTTCCATCCACCTCAGTACTTGGCCAATTCTTCCAGATGCTCAGGGAAAATACCTGAAGCTGTCCACGCCTGCCCTCTCTTGCTTCTATCCTCATCCAGTCAGCTCTGCTCCAGGGCCTGACCACTTCTCACCACCCCCACACAGCTAGCACCCTGGCTGGAGCCACCGTCAGCTCACTGCCCCGGGGGAGTCCACTCCTGACTGGTCTGCTCCCCTCTTGGCAGCCAGAGAGAGCCTTTTAAAACTAGGCAGGGCATGCCACTCTGCTCAAAGCCCTCCAACAGTTTTTCATTGAACTCAGGAAAAGCCAAAATTCTTAGCAGGGTCACGCGGCCCACATAATCGCTGTTGACCCCCTCTTGCCCTCTGTCCAGCCACACCACCTCCTCAGGATCCCTCAGACGTACCAGGAACCTCCCCCTCAGTGCCTTTGCACCTGCTGCCCACACACTGCCGTGGTGGGCTTCCCTCAACTCCTGCAGGTCTTTATTCACATGTCATCTTCTCGACACAGCCTTTCCTGGCCAGCTGAACATGCAACACGTCACTCCTAGCAGTTTCTCTCCTTCTTCCCCATTTTATTTCTGCATTCATATTTGTCAATATCAAACATCTCCACCTGACTTACTTCTAGCATGCACTCCTGACTTGTCACCAGCATGGAGCTCTGAGAGGTCAGGGATTTGTCTAATTCACTACTGTTCCCCAGAGCCTTAAACCTGTGGGAAGCACTCAGCACATTTTAAGGGATGAGTTAGTTAATGGCCTACAGGTCCTAGGTGATCCCTATATGACTTCACATTGCATTCCTCACTATCCCTCTTCCTTCATTTATTTCCTTCCAGAATTTGTCACTGGCTGCCATTTGATGCTTCTACTTCTTTGTTTATTGTCCACCTCCTCCCACAACTGGAAGTCAGTGCCAAGAGAGCAGGAACCAGGTGGGCACCTAGTAAACATCTGCTGCAGGAAGCAGTCCCTTTCCTGCCTGCCTTCCCAGACCAGGCCACGATCCGCTCTTACCTGGACTGCCATAACACCGCATTGGGCTTCCTATCTCCAGACGCTTTCCTTTCCCAGCACCCGAGGCAGGAATTCTTTACCCCAAAGCTCAAGTAACTTTGCTACAACTGTTCATCGGCTCCCCGGCTCCCCACCTCCATTCTCTGTATTCTGACGGTACCAAGCTTGTGCCAGGACAAGGCATGGCCATGTTGTTCCCCAGCTGAACCGCCCTGGGTCTCCCTCCTCTTGACCTGCTTCACCTAGACATTTCTCAGGACTCTGAGGTCCTCTCCCCTGGGCATCTGTGACAGCCTTCCCACCCCTGACCATAACGTGGCTGGGCAGAGGCCCCTAAGGGCCGACTTGCCATCTCTCTCCTAGTGGGGTGTAGTGGCTTTTTACACGCTCTATGTGGTGCCCACCCACTGGGGGCCCTATGGGTTCCTACCATTATATGACTCTGAGAAAAACACACTAGGGAAGTGGAAACAAATTATGGATTTGTATGAACCATGAGTGTTTCTCCCACCCTTCCATAAAGTTGAACCTAATGAAGCTACTATTCAGTCCATACCCCTAACATCTCCAGACTAAATGATCTACTCTTGGCACCCACGAGAGGAGACCCCAATATTCTCATCACAGAGGCTATTAGAAAAAGTAGAAGACACAAAACCTTAAGGAACCCTAAACACTTCTGCCAGCTGTGAAATTGGCACTGGGACATCAACGTGTTGAAACAACAGGCTGTACTACCGGTGGGCCTCTGCCAACACCAAGTTCAGGCTATTAACTTGGTTTCCCCTGGACACCCCTCCGGGTTCAGATGACACAAGAGCCACCGACACAGGAGAACTGCAGAGCAAACACATGACCTTTACCTGGCTGGTGTCCTTAGGGTTCAAGCCTTTTTGCGGTTTTTCTGGTTCTAATTTCTTGCCACATGGCATTCGCCCATATGACACATTTCCTAGTTGCCTTTAAAAGCATACAAATTTGCCTAACAA
The DNA here is from genome assembly GCF_018350155.1 of Leopardus geoffroyi. Classification (NCBI taxonomy): domain Eukaryota; kingdom Metazoa; phylum Chordata; class Mammalia; order Carnivora; family Felidae; genus Leopardus; species Leopardus geoffroyi. The sequence continues at coordinate 31,426,097 of NC_059336.1, forward strand.
GATTCCCATGGGATAAGGAGATCTTTTGTTATGTTTCTCCTATTTAATATCAATTCTGATCACACGATCTAACTTCTCTGAATGCCAGGGCTTTGCAAGTCTCTGGTTCTTCCTGTGACCTATTCATTGTTCTTCTAGGTATGGATTTATTCTTTTTCTCTTTAAGTTATTGTCATGGGCCATTATTTTACTTTGTTTAAAGAAACTCTGATCCCCTTTCCATATGAGTTTCTCAAAAGTCACCTCTTGCCCCATTTGAGGAAGCTTTTATTCAGCATAGGAGGCCCAAGAGAATCTCCAGTGAGAAGATCCTCAGCACCCCACCCCCACCTCCAGCAGCTTGCTCTAGCAGACCTTCCCAAGGTGGTTCGAGGAGGAGCCAGCTTTGGTTCCTGCTGCCCCAGTCTCCAGGCACTGGTCTCTCACACAGTAACAGCCGACAGCCTGAGCCCCAGCTTCTGACTCCAAAGCAAACATGAAAGTAAGAGCCTGCATTTTAGTCTGGCAAGGCCTTGACCAGCAAGCAAAAAGAGATGGGCTAACCAGTAGCCTCGTGAGGCTGTCAAGCACTTGATCAGTGCGACTGAGGAACTGAATTTCAGATTTTCATTTTAATGAGTTTAAATAGCCACATGTAGCTAGCAGCTACTGTGCTAGGCGGCACAGATCTGGCGAAAAGGACAAGTATCATTTATCGGTGCACAGAGAGGCCATGTCATATAAGAGAAAACAATACACAACCAGAATCACCAAGACAGCCAGATGCTCACAGTGACAAGGAGCTGGAGGCAACAAGAGACCGAGCCTCATCTTTCACCTTCGCTCCCGCCAGAGCATCAGCTACAGCAGTTCAATCCCCGCCCATCCCAACTCTTTAAGAACATCCCCAAGAACACCTGTTAGAGTCAGCAGATCAATCCACCATACCTGTCATTAGCACTGCTTACGTGCAGCTCCTGTCTTCCTCACTAGCTGTGAACTACCTGGAGCCAAGAGCCTGTGTGATCCAACTGATAGAAAAGTCTACCTAATGCACCAGGTGAACTGTAGGCTTGGGGCAAACCCGTGTACCTCACCTTCCCAGAGAACTATCAGGAGAGTTCTACAGCCACCTTTAGCTCTCAGGTTGTCAGATTCAATGAAATTAGCGTCGAGACCTTCTGGGCGGGACGAGGAACAGGGAGATACAGATGTACATCCCGAGAGCAAAGAGGCAGCGACCCAAATAATCCTACCAGCTGGACAGTGGAAAGAGAGCAGCTGTGACCTAGCCCCTTACACCTGTCCTGTTAACAAGCAAATCATGCAGAATGGTCTTCTAAAGCTTTCTCAGGCAGCAATTTCACTAGTGATTAAATACGGGCAATGCAGCTTTCCTACATGTGAACTATTTCTTTAACAAACACTCCTTGTTAGACTTTAGTTTTCATCTGTTTTCCTGCTGCTTGGCCCTCTGCTTTCTCATATACTCTGCAGGCGCTCGTGTGAACACACTTCCTGACCTCCCTGCTTCTAAGTCATCCTGGTGGTGCGTGTGCTGACCCTTCACAGCCCCTCCTCCTGGAAGCTCACGCCCATGATGCCAACTCTATTTCTCTTCTTTTTCATCCCCCTTTTTGATACTTACTTTGATAGCCCGACGCAGGGGTAAAAATTCCAGAAGTTCCCTACTGAAACTGCTATAATGTTAAACCGACCTTAAGTGTACATTATGTTTATATCCAACTACACGTATGTCCACGTTCTCAGCTCCCATGTACTTGCAGGAGCAAGTAGAGAACGGTAGAGGGGGTGCCTGGGTGGCTCAGTTGGTTAAGTGCTGACTTCGGCCCAGGTCATGATCTTGCAGGTTTGTGAGCCCTGCACTGCACTCTGTGCTGACAGCTCAGAGCCTGGAGCCTGCTTCTGATTCTGTGTCTCCCTCTCTCTCTGCGCGCCCCCCCCCCCACATTTGCACACTCTTGCTCTCTCTCTCAAAAATAAAATAAATATTTAAAAAAATAATTTAAAGAACAGTAGAGGGAAAAACCCCAAAACAGACAAACCTTTCTGTAACAAGAAACATAAAAAGCAACAAATAGGCTGACACTGGGCCAGGCAGGGCTCTGAGCCCAACAGACCTCGGTCAGGCAGCCCTCGGCTCCAGCTGGTAGACAGGAGCTGGGGAGCCCCCACACAAGGGGGGAAACAACCAGGTCCATTGCTCAAAGCCAGGACCCAGCAGGTCATGCCATGGTCGGCACCACTGAGGGAGAGAGTAAGACCTCTGCCATACGACCTGGTCCTCGACTGGACCCAGAAAGAGAGAATGCAAAACCACAGCAACAGAAGTGGGAAGTGGAAGGGAGAGGGGAGAAAATCTCAAAAGAAACACTCAGAAGAGGATTTCACACCTTTTGATAAATAGAACAATTGGAGAATTACTTTAAAATAAGTACATTAGGGTCCTCGGTGGTTTAAATAAAAAAACATTTTTAGGGGCGCCTGGGTGGCACAGTCGGTTAAGCGTCCGACTTCAGCCAGGTCACGATCTCGCGGTCCGTGAGTTCGAGCCCCGTGTCGGGCTCTGGGCTGATGGCTCAGAGCCTGGAGCCTGTTTCCGATTCTGTGTCTCCCTCTCTCTCTGCCCCTCCCCCGTTCATGCTCTGTCTCTCTCTGTCCCAAAAATAAAATAAACATTGAAAAAAAAAAATTTAAATAAAAAAAAAAAAAAAAACATTTTTAAACAACACAAACACACGTACGAGAAATTAAGAACCAAAAATAGGCAGGAGTGAACCAAACAGAAATCTCAGAAACAAGAACTATAATTAATGCAACAAAAATTCAACATAAACACATGACCATACACAAGGAACTAGTAAACTGGAAAATAACACTGGGGAATCCATCCAGAATCGTCACTAGAAAAAGATATCCAAACCATGAGAATGCGGTTAAAGAGAAACACAGACCGACTGGAAAGCTCTAGTGTGTAATTAACAGAAGTTCATCCAAGAGTTGAGAGCAAAATACAGTTATTTTCAGATGTACAAAGATGAAGGCAGTGACCGTTCACAGACCCTGTGTTTTTTTTTTGTTTGTTTGTTTTTTTAAAGAAAAGTGAGCAAAGAGGAAGGGAGAGGGAAACAAACAGGGGAATAAGTATGAAAAAGAACAGCAAATGCTGTGGGTTTAACAAACTGTAAAGTATCACAATCTGAATATGAAAATAAGTCAACCTAAAACTCGACCATAACGACAAGGTGGGTGGGTGACCAAGGAAGCTCCAGTTTTTTTCTCTCAAGTAGAGGGTGAGGGTGAGCAGTCTGCTGGGCTCTCAGGCAACAGGAGAGGCAAACTGATAACCAGGCACAAAACCCTCCTTTTCATTTTTCAAAGATGATCTTATTTAAACTTGAAAAACCAACTTGCCTCTTTCTCTAGAAAGACTGTCTATGTCAATCCTAAGCCTTCAACACAGCAGAAAATACCATTTAAAATTCTCACTTTATAGGAAGAAAGAAAACAGTGATACAAGGTGTAAAATCATTGAGACAGCTCTGTGAATTAATTAATAGGGTAAAAAACCAAAATGTGAATACAAGTCGGGTCAATCAATGTGCTTGAAGATACGTGTTCGCATCCTTCTTCCTGAGTTAATGCCACAGTGAGGCAAATTCCAGAACCATTCAGTAAGGAATCTTAGGATAAGGTATTCTTGCCCTTAACCTCATTTCCAGTATTAAGAGAAAAACAGCCAGAGGCAAGTTCTCTCTGAAGAGCTTTTTCCTTTTTTGAACCAACACTTTAGGTAACTTCATACACATCAAATCATAATCCTGCATCTGGAAAAATATTAGCATTGAATATAATGAAATGTGTGTAATCAGCTTTATCTAACTGATAACACTTGTCCAGATAAAACTACATCTTGGATGCTGGCGCCATAATACAAAGCATGGACTTTTAGGTTCCAAATAGTAAGTCATCCATTCGTTTTCCTACTTTGCAATATAAATCCACAAAGTTGGGTTTGGGGTTATTTCGGTAAAACACTGTTTTGGAGAGAGAATTAAGCTCATAGCACGCTCCAGTACACAGTAAGCACTGGGCTGATTTCATGATGTTCCCGCCAATGCACGCTTCCTTCCTGGAGCTAATCCCATCAGGTGACTGGGCAGAAAGTAGCAGAGCCAAAACCTGAGTCAGCCAACAGGGCTCCCAAAGACCATCTCAGGTGAAAAGCATTTGGTTTTCAAATGCCTTAACCTTCATTGACAACAGGGGTATTAAAGCTAATCCTATGCTGATTCAATACAAAAACTACTTGAGAGTGATTGAAGAGGAGAGAAAGAAGGGAACATAGTTACCGGAAGAGTAAAGAAAGCGGGATGCTTCGCTTCATCTTCGTATTTGCCTTCAGTTGAACTTCCAGCCTCCATGGATTTGGACGTAGTGTTCTTACCAATACCCATCATTAAGAGAAAATGAGTAGTTTGGCCGTTGGACTGGAGCGGCTGGAAGAGAAGGCTTGTTCAAGCGAGGAGCCCAGGATCTGAGCTGGCTCTTCCAGTGCCAGGAGCACCCAATTCTCAGGCAGAGATGAGCCCCACAAGTGCCATCTCTAGCACCTAGAAAGAGAGGAAGCAGCCAAATCACCAGGAGAACACAAACAGCACAGGACACACATTCACTGCATTTCCTGCAGAGAAGTCAGAGCGTAAGTCACATCCAAACATCAAAAAAGCACATTACTTAATCACACTTTTCAAGTCCCCACTATTTTGGTTATAGTCAGTCACACAGATTCTGAACTGCCCCCTGGAGAGTGGGACCACTGAACTGGACCGTCAGAAATACCCAAATACAAAGATGAAAAGGCAGCACAGGGATTTCTCTGACATGCATTATGGTACAGATCTCACAGCACAGCACTATCCAATGGAACCTGCCACAGTGATTAAATGTTCTGTATCTGCCTTGTCCAATCCAACAGTCATTACCCACAAGGCAATTAGTACTGAGCCCTTGAAATGTGGCTAGCGCAATAGAGAAATGGAATTTTTACTTGCATCTAATTTTAACTGATTTGAATTTAAACAGTCACATGTCACTAGTGGTAACCACAGCTAATTTACCAGGATATCAAAAATTCCGAATTGTCTATAGGTGCCCAATTAAAGGCAGGGGAAGGCATTCAAAAGCATAAAAAAAGGAGGGGGGGGGGAGATAAAACGAACCCAGGATTAAATGACCAGAGTTCGAGAACATGTCAAGATGACCTTTAAATGGGCTAGAATGCCACACAAAACACAGAGCCAGAACATTCCGTATCAATCAAATGACAACATAAACCTAAACAGGAAATCAGAAAGACAAAATAGAGGAAAGGAGGTAAAAAGGCAAGAGATAAGGGAGGAAGGGGAAGGAGCACAAGATGGACCTGGAAGGCTCAGGCAAACTGATATTGTTTGAGGAGGAAAAGTGCACTGCTCCAGACTAAGAAAAAAATCTAAGTAATAGATGAGTAGGAAATCACTGGAACAATTCTCTGCGGCCAAGTTTCAGTGAAGAAAATTAAAAACTCAATGTCAAACAACAGAAGCAGGACTTACACAATGAAAGAGATCCACCCAAAAATTAACAAGCATTTGGGGAATTTCAGCTTCCAGAAATGAGAGGACACATAAGATCCCTACAAGGATTGGCGTGTGTACAATAAAACATGCCTAAGTATGCCCAACGTTTTATTAAAAAAAAAAAAAAAATACCACAATCAGATAGGGGTGAGAAGGGACAGAACACTCATTAGAACGATGTCAGATCTCAGCGCCAATTACTGTTCCAACTGAGAAGAAATAACCCAGCCAAACGGTCCTGCAAATGTGAAGACACACCTACAAAGTTTAGGATTATAAGTAGGAGGACCACCTGGGTGGCTCGGTCAGTTGAGCACCCGACTCTTGATTTTGGCTCAGGTCATGGTCCCGGGGTCGTGGGATGAGCCCTGCACCAGGCTCCAGCATGGAGCCTACTTGGCATTCTTTCTCTGTCTCTTTCTCTCTCTCTCTCTCCCCCCCCCCCACCACCCCCTGCCTCTCTCCCTCTCTCTCAAATAAGTAAAAACAATGAAGAAAGAAAGAAAGAAAAGAAAGAAAGAAAGAAAGAAAGAAAGAAAGAAAGAAAGAAAGAAAGAAAGAAAGAAAGAAAGAAAAAAAGAAAGAAAGAAAGAAAGAAAGAAGAAAAGAAAAGAAAAGAAAAGAAAAGACGAAATACAAGCAGGAAAACCTCCTGTTCAGGGAATTCTGTTACAGACTTTCATTCAATAATGACTTTGGATGAGCCAGGGGAAAAACTGAAATATAGGCAGATAAGAGAAAGAATCACACAAAATTTGATAGTTTGGTAGAGTGCAAGATGGGAAAATAAAGGAAACGGCTGCCAGAATATCAAGTTGCCTCAAGTAGAACAGAATCAAATGCACATATCAAACTTTTTTGAGGGGCTCGTTTGTTTTTTTGCTTGTTTTTAGTTTTCTTTTAATGTGTATTTTTGAGAGACAGAGCACAAGCCAGGGAGGGGCAGAGAGGGAGACACAGAATTCGAAGCAGGCTCCAGGTTCCAAGCTGTCAGCAAAGAGCCAGATGCAGGCTTGAACCCACAAACCATGAGATCATGACATGGAGGGGCTCTTTTGGTTTAAATATGCATGCACATTTTGCATTCTTGGTTATATCCTATCCATGGTCTGTTGAAAGCAGCAGCTCTCAACCCGGAGTGACTTTCCCTCCAGGGGACATTTGGCAATGCCTAGAGCCATCACAACCCGGAGAGAGCCACCAGCATCTAATAGGTAGAGGCCAGGAGTGCTGCTAAACATCGTACAATGCATGGGGCAGATCCCAAATGTGACCACCCCCATGACTGGGAACAAAGGGGGACAGTTCCACCGTTGCGAGACCACTTTCCATCAAGTACCCCGTGTCCTATTTCTCTACCGAATGTTTAACTGGCCCTTGTGAGCTCTACCGGGACCTACCCCCTGCCTTTGCTGTCTCTTGCAGAGCAGCACCCTTTGGGGTACCCTGAAGACAAGCCCAGTGAGCAACAAGAGGAGATGGGGCCTCTTGTACAGGACAGTGATGCACTGAGAGGCTTTGGGGCAGAAGGCTCCCAGACCTGGAAGAGGGGACACCCTTTTCAAGTAAGACAGAGAGCAGAAGAAGGAGAGGAGACTGAACAATGAGCACAGAAAGATATCCTCACAAGTCTCCAGGTGACAGAGCATTCCACACTCAAGTGTTTGAGAGTGAAGAAGACAGTCTCAAGGCCAGAACCCACAGCAAAGTGCTTCATCCACATAGGCTGAACTTGAGTGGGGAAATGTCAAGGCCCAGATGCAAAGCACAGCAAAAGACAAAAGTGGGGGGGGGGGGGGGGGCTTAGGGTCTGGTTTCAAGTTTGTGTTAAAAGGCAAAATCTCCCAAGGAATCCAACACTGGGGAAGATCTGCCTGCCCCCAGCCCCCCATCGCCTCTCTTCCTACTCCTTGAGAAAGGAAGACTAAAGCAAAGCCACTGCTATCTTGCCCCTGACCCGGTGATGAGGGAAAGGAGGAGCTGAGGGATGAGTGATGGGACTCATTAACGATGAAAAGGACGAGGAACAACACAGTGAGAGCAACAACCACAGTCTCCCGGCTAAGCACCTGCCTCACCAGATCAACAGCCCCTTGTCCTCCTGAGTAGGAAACGGTATTGCATGATATTCCACTAATTCCAAGGGGAAGGTAAGCTTCAGAGCAGCTCAGTAACTTGCCAAAGGACACACAGCCAAAAGCAGTGGAGCAGGATTCAAACTTTAATCAGCATTCCTGCCCTAACAGCGTTTATACAAGCAAGACCCCCGGCCCCCCTCCCGGAGCGAAGGTGGCCCAGGCTGGCCTGGAAGCCCAACCGCCCGACTTGCAGTGTGCCGTCTGCCCTACCTGAGATTTCTGGGGGGGCCCCAACGGGGCAAGGACCACCAAGCTCCCTCTCCAGGAGCCCCCAGAGCCGTACCCTCCAGGCGCTGTGCGGCATCGCCACCACCTTACCAACAGCCCTACCGCCTCTGGCCTCCCTTTCCTGTTCTAGCTCGAGCACTCCACTTGTCCACACAAGCGCAGCCAGCATGCCCTTTGATGTGTCCTGATGCACCTGAGAATAACAGCCCAATTCCTCAGCAAGGCCAGAGGGTCACTGTGAAGCCTCCTGGGAAGCGTGGCCCCACTGCGCCGTCATTTCCATCTTTCAGGTTCTCGGGTGCTGGGTCCCTCACGAGCCCTCAAGCTCACGTACAGGCAGTGCCTCCAAAATCGACACCCTTTAGCTCGCCCCCTTCCATCGGGGTAACTCCCATAGTGCTTCCTCTGCTCGCCACCTCACCATGGCATCCAGGAAGCGTGAGGATGGATGGCTGATACAGCGAGACCACGTCTGCCTGCCCAGCCAGACCACACGTCCACTGCCTGTATCCCTGGCTCCCGCAGCTCAATTTGGCACCTGTATTGAAGGTTGCCCGCTATTTGTGCAATGAATAAATACGCTGTGAAAAAATAAAGGTACTAAATATAATGTAAGACTCAGTCTGGCTTAATACTCTTACTAAATTGGAAAAGGAGATTAACAGCCAACATTCACCACATCTGTAACACCGTGGATGCACGGATGTCAGGGACAAGCCAGGGTGTGGACATCACTGCGATCATTCGACTGACAGAAAGAGGAGGGAAGTGTCTGAAAGGAAAGGAGCAAATGAGAACCACAACCAAGAGGTAGGAAAGTCAAGAGAATCTACCGATAGCCAGCTAGGCACAAAATATGTGAGCAGAGCTCCTTTGGCACTGATTGGCTCAAACATTCCCCAAATGCCAGCAACAAGCATCTGGTTCCGAAGCTGGCAAAATACCGCCCTGCCTGGCTTTGCAGGGCCCCCAGGTAAGAGTGGGTTTTACGTTGTCATGGGTGGTAAACAACAGCAAGGAAGAAGCACACGTGACAGGGTATCTGGGTCAGAAAACCTGAGATGTTTATGGAAAAGTTTACTGACCCCTGAAGACAAGAGGATGAACAAATCCTGTTTAAAATGGCAATTATAGGGGAAAAAATAGTTTCAAACAGAGAGGGAGGCGAACCATAAGAGACTCTTAAATACAGAGAACTAACTGAGGGTTGGTGGGGGAGCTGGGGAGAGAGGAAATGGGGGATGGGCATTGAGGAAGACACTTGTTGGGATGAGCATGGAAGTGATGAATCACGGGAATCTACCCCTGAAACCAAGAGCACACTGTACATAGCTAACTTGACAATAAATTACATTTTTAAAAACGGCAATTATAGCATTAAATACTTAAGTTTCACAAAAAATGTGCACGACCTTTATTTATACAACAGTCAACTATTACTAGGGATCATAAAGCAGATTTAAATAACTAGAAAAAAAGACTCAACCCTGGAATAAGAGTGCTATTCGTATATTCATTTTCCGATATACATAATGTATATGAATAAAAATTAATACCCCAAAAGAAGAGAAAGGGGGCTAAAATTCCTGTGGAAGAATAAGGATAGCCACAAATATCTGAAAAAATAATAAGAATGTGCTCTATTAGACAGGAACCCTAACACATAGTTGGAATAAACAGGGGAGCTCACAAAAACTGACAAACAGACGAGACAACAGAAATCCCTGAGGTCTGCTTCAGATTCTGTGTCTCCCCCGCCCTCTGCCCCTCCCCCTTTCATACACACTCTCTTTCCCAAAAATAAATAAACATTAAAAAAACTGGGGGCGGGGGAGGGGAATGCCTGGGTGACTTGGTCAGTTAAGTGACTGACTTCAGCTCAGGTCATGATCTCACATTCTGTGGGTTCAAGCCCCACATGGAGCTCTGTGCTGACAGCTCAGAGCCTGGAGCCTGCTTCAGATTCTGTGTCTCCCTCTCTCTCTGCCCCTCTCACACTCACGCTCTGTCTCTCTCAAAAATAAACATTAAAAAAAAATTTTTTTTTAACTCAAATGAAAGTATATTAAAATGAGGTACTTTTTTTAACCTATGTGGGTTGTTTTTAATCCCTTATTTGTAAGACAGTGAATAGACAAACTTACACTCCTAATGAAAAATAAATTTGCTAATGAAAAGGCAATTTGATTATATGTATCAAAAGAGGCCTATGAATGTTCACTTCTAACATTAATAGATATATTTACTGTTTAATATTTGTTAATTAGGATGCAAAGATTTAGGTATGAAATTGTGCACATTAACATTAATAAGACTAAAAATCAGGAAAAATCTAATATTCAACACTAGGAAATTGAATGGCAAAATTATGGTATATTCCTACAAAGAAATACCACGTGGTCAGTAAAAACAGGACACAGAAATAATGACTGACATGGAAAGATGTTCACCTTATATTATGTAAAGAATCAGGTTCAAAAAAAATAGCATGCATAAGACTATGCTAAGTGAAATAAGCCAGTCACAGAAGGACAAATATGGCATGATTCCAAACTTATGGGGCACCTGGGTGACTCAGTGAGTTAAGTGTCCAGCTTTTGGTTTCGGGTCAGGTCATGATCTCACAGAGTTCGTGAGATCAAGCCCCGCGTCCGGCTCTGTGCTGAGCGTGGAGCCTGCTTGGGATTCTCTCCCTCTCTCTGCCCTTTCCTCACTCTCTGTCAAATAATTTTTTTTTTTTTTTAATCACTATCCTAAAGCAAGTAGGAAGCCATCACTGACTCCTAAAAACAAAAATCTTTTTCAACCTCAAAATAAATCTGCAGCCTGACAGGGTAGAAAAACAGCAATTTGGCAAATGCTGCTATGAGCAAGTAGGAAAGTAAAATATTCAGATCTTTATTTAATAAGCTTCCACTTCGCCAGGAAGTGAACCACCAATAATCATGAACAAATGCAGAATAACAGCATTGAACCAGCACTTCTTTGGTCAACTATTCAGCCAGTGATCTTTTCTTTTGCACTTAATCTGACCATTTCTCTGCTGTTCAGGAATGTGTCGACTCCCTACTGTGGCTTCCCACAGCCACCTGACTTGGCAGTATGATGGTACTATCCAAACAGAATTTAAAGGCTGAGCTGCTCCCGGAGTTTACTAACCAAGATTTTGTGTTTCTTGGAAGCAAAACCTAAGAAAATGTGTCTTCCCATCACCATCTGGCAGTACCTAGTCCAAAGCACTTAATGGCTGAATGAAGGAACCACTAAGAGTCCTCCCAAAGGGAAGAATTCTCCTGTGTGCAATTCATCTTTATATTCCCAGCTCTGAGCACAGGATACTCAGTAAACATTAATCAACTACACATTTACCCCATAAAATGGCACTGAATGAATACTACATCAAAAACATAAATGCATGGCAAATCCAACTTTTACAGTTCTCCAAAATGATACAAGAAGAATAAGAATAGAAAGAATCAGTAGTTCATATGCCTAAGACTTGCGTGGGAAGGTTATTCAAAATACAGACTTCTTCCACACAAATACCTGTGGACAAAGTCTCAAAGCTGTTTTCATTATAACAGCCCCAAATTCAAGACCCCAAAAGGTCCATCGACAGGCAAATGGATAAACAAGCCATGGTGGGTCCCTACAAAAAATACTCAGCAATAAAAAGGAAGCAACTACTGATGCATAAACGTGGAGGAAATGCACAGACACTATGTTGAATGAAAGAAGCTGGACCCAGGACATGCTGCCTGATTCCTTGATCTACGGTGACAGGAAGCAGATAGTGGGGATCTACTGCAGGAAGGGAGGAGGGACTCCCATAGGCAGAAGGAAGGAAACACTGAAGAAATACTCTACACCATGGTTGTGATTCTGGTGGCTCCATCTATATGTATATCCATTTACTGTATGTGAACTATACTTTGGTAAAAATCGATTTTCAAAGGAAAAAAACAATTTAAAAACTCCCATAATCCCACCAACTTAAAAAATATTCCCTCCTCCAAATTCTGATTCTGTAGACCTATATTGGGACCTGGGAACATTTTTTTTTTTAATATCTTTGAGGTGCGGTGGGGAGAAAGAGCATGAGCAGGGGAGGGGCAGAGAGAGAGGGGGGACAGAGGATCACAAGCAGGCTTGGAGCCGACAGCAGTGAGCCCAATGCAGGACTCGAACTCACAGTGAGATCATGACCTCAGCCAAAGTCGGACGCTCAACCGACTGAGCCACCCAGGCGCAACCCCCCCAACGGGAACATTTTTAACAAACGCACAAACGTTCTGATGCTAGCGGTCCTCAGATTACCCCCACCTTTTGATGGACAACCTGGGGTGGGATAAAACTACTTTCTCTGCAGCAACCTACCTAGACAGCTGAGAGTATGACTAACAAGGAAAACTTTGGGATAAAGAAACTCAAAACCTCAACTTGCCAAGTGGTAGTTTGGTTCTTACCAGGGTACAAACAAGAGCTTTCAGAGCCGGCCAGGTTCAATGATAAAGCACATTTTAAAAGCCAATCCGTGGCTCTCTCTGCTTAAATCCCATCATTAGGGGATTATAGTTGAACTGCGGCTGCTCCATTAAATTCTGTTAAATGCTAACATTTGACCTAAATGCTTTTAATCCAAGACAAAAAAGGATTATTGGAACACATATCCTCAACTTATAGATGTTCAACTCCCTTTAATTAAATAAAAGGACTTAAATGGTTGCCTAATACATAGGGTCCTGCTTTAGAAAGTTTACAATCCTGACATTCATCCTAGCTATTATTATTCCCTTTAGGCAGCAGCAAATGAACCAGTTAGGGGTGGTTATTATTTGATCTTGTGATGACAGTTACGGTCATGGGGTATAACCGGGGGCGGGGGAGGGAAGAGGGCGATCCTCCTGCAGCCTTTTCCGAAACACTCCAAGAACTTTTGCTCTTATTTTTCAAACTGCCAGTCAGTACCCACTAGTAGTGGGCCATGATCTCAGCCAGAATTTGTAAGACGATGAAATTTAGCAGAACAAAAAAACCTCAGAGCACATCTCATGAGACAAGGGTGTCTAGTTTCAAGGTAAAATACTTCACTGTGGCTCAGTCAACACACACACACATACACAAGCCTAAAAGTCACTGATGTCACTAATGCCCTGCCGAGTGACATAGAAAGCATATTCCAAGTACCCAATTTAAATCAGGTTATTTTCTGGGCTTCAAGTAACATACCCATAGAAATAATTTGTCCAAGTGGTGCAAGATGAAGACACTGCTAAAATGTCGTACTATCTCCTTGCTATCTCCTTGGGAAGAGACCGCCCAGAACAAAAGCCTCCGAGTGGCCCTACTTCAGCATCTATCAGAGCCCTATACCAAACGACCTCCATGGCTGCTATCAAGAAAATCTCCAATCCCCGCAACGAGCTGGTGACAGCTTTCTGTCACCATCTCAGTTTGTCGACTTTTCTCTCAGAAGGAGAAGCTTAAAAGAAGCCGGATAAAACCTGGATTTCCGGAGGGGAGCCCGGAGTCGGCTGCCAGGTTCCATGTCAGAAACCTGCTGAGAACTCCAGGAGGAGCAGTCCTTGAGAGGTCACACCCCTGGGGCCCATGAGGTGCCCCCATGTGACAACCCTGCTCTGAAGGCGGAAGAAAAGGCTTCGGGCAAATATTGCTGGACTACCTGGGTGTCCCCTGAAAATGGAGTCGGGGGCCTCGGCCGCAGGGCCCCCTGGGAAGACATGGCAGATCTTCCTGGAACACCACAGGGTAAGGGAAGATCATTCCTATTCGAAAACAAGTATTTTATGAAGCATAATGTGAAAACCCCCAACTGCTAAAATGAAACAGAAGATGTTAAAGAACACTCTGTGCCTGCAGAAGACCCCTTCCGTCTCTTCTAGAGACAGGGCCCGAGAGGCCAGGGTACAGAAAAGGCTCTAGACCCAAACTGAACTCTAAATCCTAAGAGAGCTCTTAAATCCAGGCTGAGAGGGAACTGGATTTAAGCTGATGTCAGTTTACACACAGGCTGAGCCATGAAAAGTGACGGTCATGGGATCCAGAGGGCAAGACGCTGACTCATCGACTGCTCAGTTAGGGGAAGACGGGAGTCAGGCGTACAGTAAAAGGTCAAAGCAGCTAACGTTCTGCTGGTGTAGGGGCTTTAAAATACAAACTCATCAGTGATCCTTGTTCTTCTGACCTAATGTGGTAGCTAGCAGACATCTTCTGCAGTTGATCTCATCCAGCAGAAATTTCTTCCCTAAACTTTCTTTAAACACAATTATGACAAGACCTTGAGCCTCATTATCCTAACGATGCCTCTCCCACCCCAGGTACCATCCACATGGGCCACAATGACCTGCGGTTCCCAGGTCGGAGCTCAAGAAGCCTCCTCCTCCAAGAAGCATCCCTGGGTTTGCTGCCCCCCTTCCATGTTTCCATGGCACATGACTTCTTGGTCTAGCTCCCTGACCAGGCAGGGATAGGGACAGGGATGCAGTGCCCATCACATAAAAGGCACTCAAATATTTAAGGAAAACTTCAACATTTTCCAGAGGCAAGTCATACATCTGAAACAAAACTTGTCCCTGCCCTCCAGATTCACTCAGGGAAATCCTGTGCCCAGGACAAGTGAGGCGAGGACAGGTAATGGAGTAAATTAAAATATAGGCCAGAATTAAAATATAAATGTATATTTGAGAAAACTCAAGCAAAATCAAGTTTTATCGCATTCACTTCTACTATATGATTTAACATATCATTTTGTACAAGTGGGTTTTTTTCCTTTTTATTTAAAGACTACCTTAAATTATTAATCGGTAGTTTTAGGAGCCACTGGGAAGCTAATTTTGTATGGAATTTTAACAGCAAGATAAGAGCATGCTCAGAATTAACTGACTGCCTATTATATCCAAGATACAAACAGGATTTCACTTAACCCTTACAAAAATACCAGAAGGGCTATTACTCTCACCCTTTCACAACTCAGAAAACAGAGGCAGAGAGGCTGATTTTCCCTTGGACAAAAGCCAAGGGCAAGTGGCAGGCACAGCAATCCTGAGAGCATAAGAGCTGCTCCAGTGTCCTTAGACACCAACGGCACGAGGCTCTGAAGAGGAACACCCGCCAGAGGCCCAGACAGTTACGTGTAAAGGTCATTTTGGAAGAAGCTAAGAAAAGCCTCCCAGTTACTATCCAGGAATGGGAAAAAGCTTCCTCCTCCAGCACACCTCCAAAGGACCTTTGCCATCTGCCAGCTCCCCCACCACCCCTTTCCCAGTACAAAGACAAACTTGAGTGCTAAGGTGACTTCTAGGGATTGCTGTGCCCTGCTAATCCTGTGGCCGCCTCGGTGCTGCTCCAGCCCCCGGCTCCACCCTCCCTTTCCAGCACAACTGAGGACTCGTGCTCCCTCTCCTCCTGCAGGGGAAGCCTCCGGAGGGCACAGAGTCACCTCCAACTGCTTTGCCACGGCTGCCTGGACTGGGAAAGGCTCAGGTGCTAGCAGAAGCATTTCCCACAATCCTTCACCCCATCGCCTCAAGCTCAATGTACTTATCAGCCCTCCCTCTGAACTACTCTTCAGACTACACCATTCCTCTCCGGAACGTTCTTATCAGTTCCTCCAGCCCCCAGCGCCAAAGCCAGATTTCCTTCCCTCACCTGCAGACAGAGGTCAAGCTCGTCCTTCCCTCCTTTCCTAACTGCCCATGACACCTGCTTGGTTTTGCTGGACTTTGGCACCTTTACTCAGTCCCCTCCACCACCTGCTTCCTTCCTACCGTCCATTACATCTGCAAATCTCTTCTGCAGTTATTTTTCTCCTCACGCAACCCCCACTTTATCAAGACTTCTGTCTCCTCCTCACACACTTTCCCAAGATAAGGAAAAGGGCACTCTGAAATTTCACCTACACTGATGGATTACCTGATGACTGAATGTGGGTTTGCCTAAACTGCACTGCAATTACCTGGGGCTGAGACGCTGTAATTCTTCTCCAGGTTAACCCCAAGTACACAGTGATCAAAATAATAGGTTTCCCCTGACCTTCAATAAATGGGAGCCTTTTCCCTGACCGTCAATAAACATCTCATGCCTGGGGGTATGTCATATAGTTTTTTTTTCTGCAAAGGAACATATTCCTCCTAATTCATAAAAAAAAATATATCCATTCAATACAGAGACTGCAACCACTTAGAATCCTGTGCTACAGATGTACAGCTTTTTTTTTTTAGTGTCTGAACCTAACATTTTGATAATCCCCAACCTTAAAGGATTAAAAAATTGATGTATTCATCTATAAACGACTCCAGCTCTCCATGAAGTTTGTTTAGTCTGTACTCCTTTTTGTTTGTGTACTTAGTTTTCCTTGAACCCCGAAAATTCTGCATAAAAGAAAACATAAAAGGCACACAAAGCCTTGGATGGCTGGGGGCTGGACCTCACTCAGACAAGGTAAACGAGCACCTGAAACACACTGTATCTGACATTTCAGCTGTTGCAGATGGGGTTCTAAGGTTACTCTTTCTCACATGTTTAATGAAGGGCACTGCCTTCTAAGAGTTGTATAAATGCTAATGTTCAGTTATTTAAATATTGTCAGACGGCACTGAGAAACTCAGGCTGGAGACTTTCTAGTAACACAGCTGGGCAAGCTGGAGCCGCAGGCTCCTCACCCGCCCACAGACACACACGCAGACATAGTTGTGTATCTTCGGAAAACCAGACACACGGCCACGGACGGGAGCACATGGTCACAGATGCGTGCGTGCAGAAACGGACCCTGCAGCCCCAGATGCACATGCAGACAGAGACACATACACAGACGCTAATTCCCCCAAAGCAGAGTTCACGTACCAAGAAATGGTCTTACCTGCAGAAGGAAATCTTACCCTGTCCACAAAAACATTCGTTCATTAGCATCCCCCCCACCAACTCTCCGCTGGCATCTGTGCTGGGCTGGGACCGTTCTAATGCTCAGCCTGAGACGCTTCAGGTACCGAAGGAATTTCAGCTTTTATAACCCACACAGGCTCGCCAAAATTGTATAACCACACCACCTAGGCAGAAATGCTATCCGTCTGTATTACACAACAGCCACCACCTGGTTACGAACGGTTACTGCACACTTCTAATTCGGCCTGCTTACCCTCAGTCTGCAGCAGGTTTCTACGTGGCACCTGGATATTCTATTGTGGAAACCAACCAGTCGCTGGGATTACATTTCTCAAACCCACACAAACAAGGGTAATTAAAACCTATCTTTCCAAACACTCTGTTCAGATGAACAAATCCACCCACACTGCTTTCAGCTCTGTGAAAGTGGGGGGATTAATTTTGCTTCCTGGTAATTTCTCATTTCCCCCCTTGGGAGCCCCAAAACAATTGTTTTCAAAGGTCAAAGACTTTCAAAGATTAAAAATACATTTTCAAGGCATGATGTCTTCACTCCAATGACAGGAAAAGCCACGAGTAACTGCAATACGGAGAGCCAAGGGCTGGAGCCCGGCTGCGTGTGGTACCCGCTGTGCAGGTCCCAGCTGCAGAGGCCCCACTGGAGAGTCGAAGCGCCTGAAGAAACACAGAGGCACGTGCCTCTGGTACCCATAAGATGGAAGGAGCCACACCCGTACTCAGACTTTGTCCTTTCCGGTCCTGACTCCAGGCCAGGGCCTGCCAGAAGCACCTGGGGATGTGCCGTGAGAGGGCAAGTACCACCTCCATCTCCCCAACACCACACGGGGACCACAGGCTCGGAGGAGAAGCAGCCGGGCAGAAGGGGCATCCACCAGCAGCAGAGTACATCTTGAAAGATGTGATAAAGGCAGAGGAGACAGGACAACCTAGAGAGCAGCCTGAGAGTGACTCATCCATGAACGATCTTAGGGAAGTCCGCGGTGGGCACAAGAGAAAGATGCCAGTTGACTAGAGGAGAGGCCACAGTAGAAGCTGAGGAGGAGGTTGGGAGCCAAGAGCTTGCAGTGTCCAGGAGCAGGAGACTCACCCCCACAGGTCCCCAGAGCACAGGTCACACGTGACACACCCAAAGCATCGGGGTGACACGACCAGGGAGACCAGAAGGCCCCTCGCTCCAAAGTGAACCGGGAGAGAAGACCCAGTATATAGGCTACGGAAAAAATAATCCAGTCCCTGTACCCTGAACACAAGAACTGTCCTCGGGATGTTCTATGAAGATTCTCACCTCAAAAAGGTTAAACTGCAGGAACCAAAAGAAAATTTCAATTTGGAACAAAAGAGTGAAGAATTAAAAAAAAACAAAACAGTTGTTATTTTTTTTTAAAAAAGGGGAACAGGACCAAAAGATGACAAGCTGGGGGTGTTAAAGAAGCGACAAACACAAGTGAAAACTGGAGGAAGTAGCAGGAAACTAATGGGTGGAGGACAAGCTAAAGAAACATGGGCAGACAAGGAGAAGTCCAGAAAGGCAGTTAACAGTCCACAGATGAGAACCACAGAGGGACAAAAGCAAAGAGCAAAACCAAGACATGAACAACCTGTGCTCCTTGACTAGACTTAAAGAGAACAAAGAAGCCAGTCATGTTGTAGGGCTCCCGTTTACATGAAATGTCCAGACAGGGCAAATCTCGAGAGACAGAAAGTAGATTAGTGGTTGTCTGGGGCTGGGGTGGAGATGGGGGACAAGAATGGGGAGGGACTGTTAATGAGTTTGAGATTTCTTTATGGGATGAAGAAAATGTTCCAAACTTGAAGGTGATGGTTATGCAAGTCTGATTCACTGGAGGCAGCTGAACTATATGTGTAAAGGGGAGAACTTTGTCGTGTGTGAATTCCATCTCGATAAAACTTTTTTTATAAAGAACCAACGGGATAGAAAATATAAAAAAGATACAGAATAAAAACTACTCTGAGATTGAGAAAAATCTGAGTACAGAGATCACAAAGGCACACCAAATTCATGCAAAATCAAGAGACAAAAAAACCTATACTTGGTCACATCCTGGCAAAATAATTCAGCTACAGAAAGAAAAAGGTGTAGAAACATCCAGAGAGAAGAAGAAAATATTTGGTTTACTTAATAGCAATGATAAAGACGAGCCCCAGGATTTTCCAAGGCAGCATGAAAATGCCAGAAGGCAATAGAAAGTGAAGACAGAGAACTGAGGAAAAGGTTTCCCCAAAGAATTTTATACCCACACAAGCTGCCCTTAATGTAGGAAAACCAAAAAATGCAACCTCAGATATGCGCAGGCTAAGAAAAAGGGGGTGGGGGGAGGCTGAGAGGTTGAGGTTTATTATTCCAACCACGTAAGAGGCAAAATCCAGGGAGGCCACTAATACACAGGGCTGCTAATCATGTATGCCGACCCCAACCGTCAAGGTCAGGGCAAAACTAAATAATGAAGATAAACCTAATTATAAGACTGAATGCAATGTCAAATTATTCTCTAAGCATATGCTAGGTGATATGAAAAATGTAATAACAATAAAGCAGATCAAGCAAGATTACATTAATAAAGACTGAAGACAGGCAGTAAAATAATGCTGAACCCCATCTTGCAAACAGGCAGGAGTTTTAAAACACCATTAGATCTTAGCGACAACTACTGGAGAAACAGGGGTGGGTTTTTTGGGGCTTGGTGTGTGTGTGTGTGTGTGTGTGTGTGTGTGTGTGTGTGTGTGTGTGTTTTAAAGGAAACCACATTAAATATACCTTAAAGTGACACACAAGTAAAGCAACAGTAATGCTGCCTCGTAATTTTTTAAGTAACAGACACAATGAAATCATGCTAGGAAGTAATAAATGCGGGAAAAGTAATAAAGTAAATAAATAAAGTTTGCGGGGCAAACTTCACATTGGTAAAAAGTAAAAAATTCACAAATGAAGCATCATGTCAGTTTTTATTTCCAAACATTACTTCATGGACATAAAAAAAGGTTCATAAACACACCTGTCTCCAAGAAGATGGGTGCAAGAGGGTGGAGGGACAGGGGCATAGGCTGCATCTCCATGTGAGTTTTCTTATCAATTAGAAAACCTGACCTGGGGCGCCTGGGTGGCGCAGTCGGTTAAGCGTCCGACTTCAGCCAGGTCACGATCTCGCGGTCCGTGAGTTCGAGCCCCACGTCGGGCTCTGGGCTGATGGTTCAGAGCCTGGAGCCTGTTTCCGATTCTGTGTCTCCCTCTCTCTCTGCCCCTCCCCTGTTCATGCTCTGTCTCTCTCTGTCCCAAAAATAAATAAAAAAACGTGGGAAAAAAAAAATTAAAAAAAAAAAAAAAAGAAAACCTGACCAATAAAATGAATAAAGCAAATATGATAGGTACCAGACTGTGCATCCCACAGAAAACAGAACCTAATTTCATTGGCTAAAGAGCATTTGTGAAAACTGACCATCATCGCAAATGAAAAGTTCAACCCCCACAAAAAGGAGCATTTATTTTTTCCTCACTGCCTGAGGATAATGCCCAAAGAGATCAAAAGAATTATTAACCAACAAAGTCTAACAACTTCAAAATTTTCAACCTTTCTCCAAAATAACTGTTGGGTCAAAGGTGAAGCTGAAACTGTAAGCACACCCTTACGAAAAGGAAGAATAAGCAATAAAATATCATACACAAAGCGTAAGAAATTAGAGAAAGAAAAATTAGCTAGAAAATAAGAAAAAAAAAAGATAAATTTGATAAATACATCCAAGAAGGTTCTTGAACACACCTCCCAAGGCCAAAGCAGATGGAAACCTTCCACTCAAAAATACACAGGCCCAATTAGCTTCCCAGGCAAATGTCTCCAAGTACTAAGGAATAGTCACTTCCTATGCTACTCAGCTGCAGAGCACTGGAAAAGGAGAAAAAGACTGGTGAACCATTTTAGAAATCTACTACCATCTTGACCTCCAACTTAACAACGAAAAGGAAAAAAATCTAGTATCACAACTCACATCAACAGGTAGAAAGAAGAAAGCCTATAAGACCAACGAAAACCAAAAAGGCTCTGGATAAAACTCATCATCAATTTTCAAATAACTCTTAGCACATTCGACACAGAAGAAAACAAGTCCTCCAAAAGAATCCCTATCTCATGCCGATAGCCAGTGATACTCACTTCGAAAAACCCCAAGTGGTACCCATTAAAGCCAAAAACAGATGGAGTCTGATAGCCTCCACTATAGAAGGCTGTCCTAATTCCCACAATATGAAAAAAGGTTTTAAAAGTTCTAACACTGGAGAGGCGCCGGGGTGGCTCAGTAGGTTAAGCGTCCTACTCTTGAGTTTGGCTCAGGTCACAATCTCACAGTTTGTGAGATGGAATTCCCCCCTCCCCCAGTTGGGCTCTGGCTGAGAGCATGGAGCCTGCTTGGGACTCACTCTCTCCCCCTCTGCCCTCTCCCAACTCTTGTGCTCTTGTGCACTCTCTCTCATAATAATAAACTTAAAAAAAAAAAGTTCTAATACTAGAAATGGAAAGACAAAGTAATGATTTACAGGTAATGAGTCTAACTCAGAAAATGAGTTTAAAAACTTAGAATAAAATACTTCAGAAAGGTAGGTCATTACAAAATAAACACAGAATGGGCTCCTGGGTGGCTCAGTAGGTTAAGCTAAGCATCTGACTCTGGATGTTGGCTCAGGTCATGATCTCATGGTTTGTGAGACTGAGCCCCATGTCAGGCTCTGCATTGAAAGCAAGGAGCCTACTTAAAGACTCTCTCTCTCCCTGACCCTTCTCTGTTTCTGCGCACACGCTCCCTCTCCCCCCTCTCAAAATAAAAATAAAAAATAAAATTGGTTTAAAAAATGAACACCGGGGCGCCTGGGTGGCGCAGTCGGTTAAGCGTCCGACTTCAGCCAGGTCACGATCTCGCGGTCCGGGAGTTCGAGCCCCGCGTCGGGCTCTGGGCTGATGGCTCAGAGCCTGGAGCCTGTTTCCAATTCTGTGTCTCCCTCTCTCTCTGCCCCTCCCCTGTTCATGCTCTGTCTCTCTCTGTCCCAAAAATAAATAAACGTTGAAAAAAAAATTAAAAAAAAAAAAAAAAATGAACACAGAAAAAACATCCCAAACACTAGCATTAACTCATGATTTGCTCACCTTGTAAAGTATCGTATACATCCACGCACAAGTATACTTACTAGCAAAGGAGGTGGCAATACACAGATTACTTTAGTCGATTCTGTAAAGCAGGATTCTGAGTATTTCTTCTTTACATTCCCCTGATTTTCTAAGTTTTATGTCCCTCCCATTATTAAGGGACAAATCAGAAGTAGTTCAAATCTTAGTGCCTGTAAGTGTAGTAAATCTAGGACCAAAAAAATATGCAAAGCAACTAAAAGGCTAACCTTAAAACAAATACTGAAAAAAATGTTGAACTCTTCAGAAATCATTATGCATTTGAAAATATTTGATTAATGTAATCTCTGGTTTATGTTTTCCTTTTAAGGACAAAATCTGAACTGTTTTGAGAAAACATCCTTATATCTGGGTGGTTATTTCTGCTTTTCCAAATAAATGTTATATACTGACATTTTAATGTTGAAAAATGGAGTAAAACAACAGAGAAAGTTTAGGATTATCAACTGGACAGAAACTACTCTGATTCTGTAATGAGCCAACTTGGGGTGGGGAAATAATTCTGGAAACACGAAGAGCAAAGGTGCTGACTTACAGCACCCCCTAGTGTTACAACATTCAACTGGCACTTGGTAAAGTAAATTGGAAAATACAAAACGGCCTCAATAAACTTCCGGAAATTTTCAAATATACAGAAAGCTAAACAGAATTAAAAAACACTTTATATACAGCTTACTTCCAACTATGCGTTGTTCTATGTGCAATGTCTGTATTTCATCAGAAGTGTCAGAGACCACCAGGTGTCTCCAACAAGAGTCCTCTCTCACTCAATTTATTATTACAAAACCCCTTGATTTTAAGCTGGGGACACAACCAACAAAATTCAGGCAACGTCTCCCAGCTTCCCCTGCAGCTAGATGTGACCACATGACTATGTTCTGGCCAATGGGATGTGCATGGAAGTACGTCCTCTCCTTCCCGCTAGCTGCAAGAACCATCTTGAGCCATGTTACTAAGTCAGTATGCTAACAACGGTGAAGCAATAAGAAAAAAGGAGCCAGGTTACGTGACAGAAAAAAAGCTTCCATTTCATATGTGGTTATATTAGAATTACCAAAACTATACTCTTAAAAAAAAAAATGTAGGCACAGACACAATGTGGCAAAACAACACATTTTAGAATTAACCACAGTTACTAAATTTTCAAAAGGAAATGGATCAGTACACATTTCAAACCTAGATGAATGTTATTTTCCTTCAAACGGTAGCTTCATGATCAAGGGTAAACATCTGGGTGAGACGAGTAAATTGACTGTTCACCTTGACTATCAAAGACTTCAATAAACGGGCTTGGCTTCTCTGACATTTAAAGGCTACTTGTTCATGGCCTCAAAGCATGACTCAGAATGTGTACTGACAGCACATGCCAGAACTCCAGCACTGAAAGTAAAATCAAGTTTCTCCGGCTCTCAAAGTAAATCCATTATAAAGACTGCATCCTCCAAACCCAAGATTCACATCACAGCACAGCCTAGTCAGCACCATGCAGAACACAAGGATTAGCGGGAGAAAGCACTTCACTGGGAGTCCAGAAGCCCACACTGCAGACTAAGCACAGTGGCATATGTGCAGGAGAGTCATTAACTAGTGGGCCTCACGTGTTTTGCTCTATAAAAGAAGGGTGTTGACCTACCTCTGTGGTTTCTGCACTTCCGTTTTTCGTAATGGAACAAGCATTCTCAAATCTTATTCAAGGCCTGGAGAGAGGGAAAAATCACAAGTAGGTGGGTGAGGTCATTAAAATAGGGACTCCATGCTCTTCACTGTAAAGTTTTAATACATATTTTCCAGAAATAAAACTAAAAAGTCCAGCCGGTAAATCAAAGAGTCCATAACTTAAGAGAACTTTGCTGAAAGCAGCAAGAAAACTACCCTGACCAAATTTCCTATCAGCAGCCTGCAAATGCTCCACTACACCCTACCACCTCTTATCACTGTTGGGTTCTCCTAACACAACGCTCGGATTTTGAATGGGGCGGGGGGGGGGGGGGGGGTGTCAAAGAGCAAGAAGGGCAAAAATCAATTACTTTAAGTCATTTTAAAATAGCCAGTTTTTACAATTTAATTATTTGGGTTAAAAAAATATAGGACATACTTATCAGAACGGAGAAAACAAAAATGAAAACTGCTGAGACGATACACCAAGTTCTGATCAGGACACAGAGCATTTGGGACTCCCATACTGTCCTGGTCAGTACATAAAATGGCACAACCACTTTGGAAAAAGTTTGGCCATTCCTTATAAGGTTAAAAGACACATTTACTCTATGACCCAGTAATGTTACTCCTATTCATTATGTAAATGTAAACTTCTGCTCGATCCAAAACGTGCACATAAATGTTTATGATGGCTTTATTTATGATAGCCCAAACCTGGAATCATTCACCTTTAGCCAGTGAATGGATAAACCAATGCGGCATATCCCTGCTAATGAGAGGTCATCCCACACCCATCAGATAAGGCCAGTACAAAAGAGTTTAATAATACCAACTGTTGGGAAGACTATGGATAAACAGGAATTTTCCCACTCTCTTGCCAGAAATGTAAATTGGTTCAAACACTGGGCAAAACAATTTGGTGGCAGCTAGCAGGTTGAAGAGGTGTGTGCACTATGATCCGGCAATGTCACTTCTCAGCATCTTGACCCTGTTTTTAACAGTACATAACCAATACATCAACAGAATATAAAAGTTAAGTTCTGCTACTTAAACAGAATTTAAAAAGAGCAGTTCAAATGAACTCTATCTAGCTACTCAGGTCAGCATGCCTTGAAAACATTCCTGAATGAGCAGACTACAGAACACGTATCACATGAGATCGCTTACTTAAGGTTTTAAATCATGTAGTCAATACTGTATGTGATGTGGGTTTATGGGTATATAAACATGTAATTCAAAAGTGAAAATATCGATGCAGGGTTACCTCTGGGAGAGAAGGGAAGGAGAGGACACTAGTAAAGAATACAGAGTATCTAAAATGTTTTATTTTCTTTAAAAGGAAGGAAGAAAGGAAGGCAGGCCTAAAGCAAAAACAGCATGTTTAGATTAAATCTGAGTATCTGGCATATGAGTGTTCATTCTTCGATTTTTTTTACATTTGAAATTTCACAATTAAAAAGCAAACTCTTACAGGATACACAAAACAGACGCATAAAAACTGGTACAAGTAGTTGCCTGCTGAGAAGGGAGAGGCAATCAGACAAGGAGGGAGACTTAATTGCCTTGACTGTCCTCAGGACCTCTTAAATTTTGTTCCATGTATATCCATTATCTATTTTTCTTTAATTACAAACACATCTGATGTCCTCATCACCTCCAATCCCACCTCCCCCTTAGGGGGATTTTCATTTACAATCAGGCAAGGCCACTGAAGAGGCAATGGAGATTCCAGACTCCTGACTGGGCCACATTTGAGCTCCATCATCTCAAGAGGTCATTTAACCTGCTCCTCTCCAAGGGTCACGCCACTTCTAAGACCCTACCTTCTGTGAAAACACAAACCTATCTCCATAAACCAGGGAACAGGAAGCAGTTCTCCTGTGACCACAGCAGGAAAACTTAGAATCTGTTACAACAGCTCCACACAGACCATCAGTGGGATTGCCTCATTTCCTCTGGAAATGGAATAAAGTGGGCAGAGATGTATTCAGATAGTTACTATTTCTCAATACTCGAGGAGGTAGGAGGGCAGGAAGCTGAGGGGATCATTTATCTGAGGACTTCTTAATGAACTAAGCAGAAGTCATGGTGGAGAGGACAGGTGGAGGATGAAACTAGAGGAATGAACAGATGACATAAGGAACAACAACAACAACAAAGTCAAGGGTCTGGCTGAGCCCAGAATTTGGACATGGGTGATAGAAAAAGTCACTCTGATACCTGGTTTCTCTCCAGCAGAGCATGACAGACAAAACAAAACAAAACAACAACACAGAGAAGTTACAACAGCAGGACTGTGCCACTGAGGAAGGCTGGGAAGTCACCCAGACAATTCAGTGAGGAAACCAAGATGTCAGCAAGAGGACAGTCACATGACTCCCTGAGGAGTCCGCAGCAGGTAAAAAGGGTGAGGAAGGGAAGTGGAAGCCAGAGAGCAACGGAGTGCCTGAGGATCAAGAACTAGGAGATGAGAATGAAAGAGACCTAGGGAAGGACAGGATGTGTGCAGAGAAGACGCTCTCGAGCTCAAGATTCCAAACGTGTCATCTGGGAGAGAACAAGGCCCAGGAAAGCGGAAGTAACTGGAAATAAAAGTTCCAAAAAAGATACTGTGAAGGGAGGGTGAGGTTTGGATTGGAGGCGGGAGGAGCCAACAACTCAGAGACAATGTTTGAAGACACAGCAGAAAGAAAAGGAGCAAGCCAGGAGGCAACATCCTCAAGGAACATTAGGAACGGTTAAGAGGTTGGTAGACGGAGGCGCAAAGGTAAGGGGAGGGCGGGACGACAGACTGGTGTGGCCTTGAAAATGGCAGGCTTTGTAAAGATGAAGGCTGGAGATCACCGTCCGCTGTTCTCTCCATCTGGAAGGAGGGCACATCCAGGGAATTCCTATTCACATTTGAGATCTCTGGTAAAATCACCAATTCCTCAGAAAATCCTTCCCGGACACCTCAAAATCAAAATCAAATCACACACTTTGCTTTGCCATCCCCTCCAAAGCAACAACCACAATTCATACCAAGTATCCCTCGTCGTTCAAATGTACGCTCTTCTTGGGCTCACTCAATGAGAAATCCACATTTTTCTTAATCTACTTGGTTCCTAAGCTTTGGCTAACAAAAAATACAACTTCAGAGAATAAAGGGTACATCTAAAATTTATCCAGAGAGCCACCGAGTCAGGAAGGCTTCTGGTTCTCTGGTAAACTGGGCTTCAGAACACCTTAACCACACACGCTTAAAAATAGTCTGCTTGGGGGCACCTGGGCGGCTCAGTCACTTAAGAGTCTAACTCTTGATTTCAGCTCAGGTCATGATCTCATGGTGTGTGAGTCTGAGCCCCCCAACAGGCTCTGTGCTAACAGTGTGGATCCTGCTTGGGATTCTCTCCCCCCACTCCTTCCCTCTGTCCCTCCTCCACTCACTCTCACCCTCTCTCTCTCAAAAAAAAAAAAAAAAAAAAAAAAAAAAAAAACTAAAAACATAAATAAAATAAAAATTTTTTTAAAGTAGTCTGCTTGGCTGTAAGAATTCCAAATACTGTCAAAATTTGCTTTTTATTTTTTCATTTAATGTGATTTTCACTGTATTGCTGACAGGAATATAATCATGTATAAGCTTTCTTATAAAAAATATGGAAATATAAAAAAGCATACATAAAATCAGAATCTACTGCTTGTAAATCATTCAAAAAATCTTAACACTACTGAATAATTGCTTAACATCCCTTCAATAGGCAGGCACTTGCATTAACTGCTGGTGGGAATAATAATTGGCTTAACATTTCTAGATGGTCATTTAACAACATCAAAAGCTCTAAAAATACATACAGCCTTTGACCCAATAATTCTATTCATAAGGAATTTAACAAAATAATTAAAACAGGCTCAATTTTTCATTATGAGAACGTTCACCTAAAAGAGTACACAGAACAATCCAGAACTGGAGGGGAAAATACTAATGTCTAAACTGGTTGGTTAAATTATGGATACATTCTTAGAATATTGTGGGGACTTAAAATTTTGGTAACAGAAGTACCCACTGACATGAAAGATAATGTGTTGAGCGTGTCCCTGAAAGGAGGAAAAGGCGGGTTACAAAACACACTGAACACTTCCATTACAGTGTGTACATACACACATGGAAAACAGGAAAAACACCAGTGTCTGGTGATTTTGTGATTACCTCCAGATGACAGGATGACTTTTTGCTCTTTTTTGATTTTTGCTTTTTCTACAGTGTATCATTTTAAAGATTTCATTTTTTAAAGTAATCTCTACAGTTAACGTTGTGATCGAACTCAACAACCCCAAGATCAAGAATCGTATGCTCTATCGATGAAGCCAGCCAGGAACCCCTATTTTCATTTTTAAACCTTAAATCACTGCCTAAGGACAGTACTAAAATAAATATGCAGGCAAGACAAACTAGGTGAAATTAAGGCACTCAAATCCTTGTAACGAGATGCTTAGCCCCTCATTTCCAAGGACTTATTGACAGCAGCTGAGTAACTAAAGAAACCAAAAGGTGTGGTCAGAAGGGAGGCACTCCAACGTTCTGCAAACTTTCCGAGTGGAGGACTCCCGATTTTCCTGTATTTCCTCACAGCCCCGTGTTCTCTTCAGCTACTTCCAAAGGCTGTTGTCATCTAAAGACAGTACTGTACTGCACTTCTTCACATGTTTCTAGGTAAAATTCTTCATTTTAAAAGAAATGAGAAATATTCACTGGACCCTAAAAAAGGGGAGCACTGAGCAATGAACAGAATTATTGAACCACTATGCTATACACCTGAAACTAATCTAACACTATATGGTAACTAGACTGGAATTAAAATTAAAAAGTTAATTAAAAAAAAAAAAAGAAGAGGGATGCCAGGGTGGCTCAGTCCGTTGAGCATCCAACTCTTGATTTCCACTCAGGTCATGATCTCACAGTTGGTGGGTTCAAGCCCCACATGGGGGCTCCTCACTGTGAGCGCAGAAATTCTCTCTGCCCCTCTCCTGCTCATGCTCTCTCTCTCTCAAAATAAAGAAACTTAAAAAATTTAAAAATTTAAAAAAAGAAATGAGAACTATTCATTGGACCCTAAACTTCAATGTATTATAACCTAAAATTACATTTATATATAATGCAAAATTTATATTTAATATTTTTATGTATATAAACATAAACATTAACTTATTAAAATCATAAGCTAATATTATATCTAAAATCAGAAGCTATAAAACATTTGTGATTCTTGGGTAAAAGAGAAAACTAGTTTAAAAAATCTGTATACATATATGTAAATTTTAAATACATTAAAAAAAATTTTTTTTTCTTCTCAAGCCAGGGAATAAATGAAATAACATCTAGAAAATACTGCCTTATCAAGTAAATTAATTGAACCGGTTCAGAACCATTTTCCAGGCAATGGGAAACCTCTCAATTTGACAGGGAAAAAAATGAGAAAGGGACGCTGAAAAAAGCATCGTTTGATGATGAGTATATGCTTTTACACAGCCCATGAATACAAGTGGCTTATGTTATGAAATACCCAAAAATCCAAAAGCTTAAAAGTTGAAAACACTACTTAATGTACATAAAAACAATGTGGGCCTTGAGCCACCCAACCCAAGAGCACCAGCCCCATGGGACTACTAAGCACTTGAACCGTGGTCAGCCCAACTGAGATGTGCTGTTAAGTATAAAATACACATCAAACTCCAAAGACTTACTATGGGGAAAAAAAGCACATCTTACTAATAATTTTATATTATGTGAAACGATAATTTTTTAATATATTAGGTTATAAAACCTATTACTAAAATTAATATTACCTATGTCTTTTTACTTTGTTTACTAGAGCTACTAGAAAAATCACATATGTGACTCCCATTATAATTGTATCGAACAGTACCGGTCTAAACAAAGTGGATACCAGGAAAAGAGAAAAAAGTTACTGCAGAGTACACAACCATGGTAATCATGATCACACTTCCATCCAGAGAGTATGTTGTGATACTGATTTTACAAGCACACATGCTCACAACACAGGCAAGGCCACGTATCTTAGCCCAAACATCAGAACACTGTAGTACTATGCTCCACCACCAGTTCTGTAGCCTGCCCTCTGATGGAGGGGAGCAGGTGCCATAACCTAATTTCTCACACTCACAGCACCAGAAGGAGGGAGGGAGACAGATGTGAGAAAGGCGAAAGCAGAAATCCACATGCTAACAACAAGCAGGAGCTAAAAGGTCATAAGGGGACCTGGGGGCTCTCCCCTAGAAGCTCAGGACCAGCACAAGAAACCTAAATAAAGCTAACAGGGTCTATCCATGGGGCTCAAATCCAGAGGGGCTTTGTAACTATTGAATTGCCAAGTTCTAGTTTTGTATGGCAAAACTAAAATAAAATACATGTATGAAAAAAAATTATCATTAAAAGGAATGGGACAAAGTTATTGATGAGATTTTTCCATACCAAACAAAAAGGCAGCAAAGGACTTAGGCAATTTATCAACAGCTGGTAGTAATCCAACACTAACACATTGATTTTAAAACAAAGCCACTGAAAAGGCCAGAGCTGTTCTAATGCGCTTGGAACCCCTTCATAGTAACGGTTTCATAGAAACCATCTTCCTTCCTTACCTTCTTATGCAAGCTCTGTGATCATCATCAGTGTTTACATAGGTTTTTGAAAGTACCCACTTTTCCCAGTAAATATTTAATTCTCTTGTTGCTACTGATCAAACTATAAACAATGCAGCATTTTATATAACATGTTTAGTTACGAGAAAGTGGGACATTGACGTCAATAGCACACAGTCTGTAAACCAAAATTACCAGACAGAGACTCTCAGAAATCACCCACTAATAAAACAGAGATTTCTCCTCACGGCTGAAAGTTTTTAATCCAGTTTCTATCCGAGTCCTTCCACATCTGAGGATCAACTTCTAAAACGTGCCTGAAGCAGAACTGGGTATGGGGTCTGCAGGCTCCAGGCGCTGGGCAGAGCTGGTGTTCTTGGCTATGAATGCCCAGACAAGTGTATGCTCTTGAGAACAAAGATGAAAGGTACTAACTAGCAAACCTTCTCTTTTCTCAGTTTAGTAAACTGAATATTTAGGATCGTACTGAAAAAGAAAAGGATAAGTCAACCATTTGGCTAGTTTCCTGAACTGCCAAAAGTCTCAGCACTGAGATGGAAATGGATTATATGTGAAGCCATCTGCCATCTCAGTGGACAGATTGGGACAACGAGTCAATCACAGAGACATGATAGATACTTCCCAAACTGTGCATGAGCACTCAGAGAAAACAGCTCAACAGAGCCTGAAATGGTCAGAAATGAATTTGTGGAAATGGGATTTGGGGTCAGCAGGAAAGTCCTGAGTGGAAGGCCACCTTGGAGACCAAGGCAGGCAGGAGTACTGCAAGTCTCAAGGCCATGAAAACAGCTTAACCACAGCTCACAATGGGAGGTGGAGGACGAAAACAACTTGCAGGGTCAAAGGAGTCTCAAAAGTCCAATGTAAATGCAACATGGCTTTAATGAGACATCAGTTTCTGGGCAGGTGAGGAGAGAGAGTCCACCACTGGAAAAATCTCAAGATGGAAGGTCAAGAAGCTACTGTGTTAATCCAAGTATAAGGATCTTGGCAACGGGGGTGACAAAAGGGATGACAAAAAGGGACGGATAGAGTGAGTGATTTAAAAGAGAAAAAAAAAAAATCAAAGGTTGGGTGTCAAAGAGGACCTCTAGAAAAAGAACAAGATTGTCTGTCTCCTTTAAATAAGTAAGGAAATGGGCTCGACAAGGCAAGTAACGAACGAGGTCTGGACATGCTAAATTTGAGCTGGGGGTGGCATGTACATCTGACAAGTGCCCACCAAAGACGAGAGATTTGAGAAAAAAGCTCTGTGCACAAACAGAGCAGAGAAAGAGATGTGTGAATTGAAATATAAAGATGGTTAACAGAAACTCTGAGAGCTGGGAGACCATGTATTCGGCAGGTATTCCCAGACAGAGATATTCACCTCACCTCCCTCGTGGTAATAAATATTACTTTTAAGAAAGTATTATAAAAAGGCCCCAAAGAGCCAAAATAATGTTGAAAACGAAAACCAAAACTAGAGGCATCACAATTCCAGACTTCAAGCTATAAAAGCTATAATCATCAAGACAGTATGGTACTGGCACAAAAACAGACATGTAGAGGGGCACCTGAGTGGCTCAGCTGGTTAAGTGTCTGACTCTTGGGTTCAGCTCAGGTCATGATCTCACAGTTTCATGGGTTCAAGCCCCACATTGGGCTCTGCACTGACAG
Organism: Leopardus geoffroyi; assembly: GCF_018350155.1. NCBI lineage: Eukaryota > Metazoa > Chordata > Mammalia > Carnivora > Felidae > Leopardus > Leopardus geoffroyi. The sequence goes on from NC_059336.1 coordinate 31,458,170, forward strand.
TGCAGAACCTGCTTGGGATTCTCTGTCTTCCTCTCTCTTGCTGCCTCCTCACTCATGCTGTCTCTCAAAACATATAAACTTTTAAAAAATTATTAAAAAAAAAAAAAAGACCAATGGAACAGAAGAGAAAACCCAGAAATGAACCCACAAATATATAACCAACCAATCTTCAACAAAGCAGGAAAGAGTATCCAATGGAAAAAAGACAATCTCTTCAGCAAATGGTGCTGAGAAAACTGGATGGCACCATGCAGAAGAATGAAACTGGACCACTTTCTTAAACATACACAAAAATAAATTCAAAATGGATGAAAGACCTAAATGTAAGACAGGAAACCATCAAAACTCTAGAGGAGAAAACAGGCAACAATGTCTTCGACCTTGGCCACAGCAATTTCTTACTACACATGTCTCCAGAGGCAAGAGAACAAAAGCAATAATGAACTACTGGCACTTCAAGATAAAAGGCTTCTGGAGGCGCCTGGGTGGGTCAGTCGGTTCAGCGTCCAACTTTGGCTCAGTTCATGATCTCACAGCTCATGGGTTTGAGCCCCGCCTCAGGATCTGTACTGACAGCTCAAAGCCTGGAGCTGCTTTGGATTCTGTGTCTCTCTCTCTCTGCCCCTCCCCTATTCACGCTTGCTCTCTCTCTCTCTCTCTCAAAAATAATGTGGAAAAAAAATTAAAGATAAAAGCCTTCTGCACAGCAAAGGAAACAATCAACAAAATTAGAAGGCAACCTACTGAATGGGAGAAGACATTTGCAAATGACATATAGGATAAAGGGTTACTATCCAAAATCTAAAAAGAACTTACCAAACTCAACACCCAAAATACAAATAATTTAGTGAAGAAATGGGCAAAAAACATGAACAGACACTTTTTTCAAAGAAGACATCCAGATGGCTAACAGACACATGAAAAGATGCTCAACATCACTGATCATCAGGGAGATACAAATTAAAACCACGATGAGATACCACCTCACACCTGTCAGAATGGCTAAAATGAACAACTCAGGAAACAACAGGTGTTGACAAGGATGTGGAGAAAAGGGAACCCTCTTGCACTGTTGGCAATGCAAACTGGTGCAGCCACTCTGGAAAACAGTAAGGAGGTTCCTCAAAAAATTAAAAATAAAACTAGCCTACAACCCAGCAATTGCACTACTAGGTATTTATCCAAAGGATACAAAAACGCTGATTCGAACGGGCACATGAACCCCAATGTTTATAGCAGCACTATCAACAATAGCCAAACTATGGAAAGAGCCCCAATGCTCATCAACTGACAAATGGATAAAGAAAATGTGGTATATATATACAATAGAATACTACTTGGTGATGAAAAAGAATGAAATCTTGCCATTTGCAACAATGCCAATGGAACTAGAGTGTATTACGCTAAGCAAAACAAGTCAGTCAGAGAAAAGCAAACATCATATGATTTCATTCATATGTGGAATTTAAGAAACAAAACAGATGAACATAGGGGAAGGGAAGGAAACATAAGATAAGAACAGAGAGGGAGGCTAACCCTAAGAGATTCTTAAATACAGACAACAAACTGAGGGTTACTGGAGGGGTGTTAGGTGAGGGGGATGGGCTAAACGGGCAACGGGCTTTAAGGAGGGCACTTGCTGGGATGAGCACTGGGTGTTATATGTAAGTGACAAATCACTAAATTCTATTCCTGAAACCATTATTACACTATATGTTAACTAACTTGGATTTAAATAAATATAAATCGGAAAAAAAAAACGTATTGCATACAATTTGATGACAGCTTAAGACAACAACTTGGGGCGCCTGAGTGGCTCAGCTGGTTAAGCATCCGACTTCAGCTCAGGTCATGATCTCACAGTTTGTGAATTCGAGCCCCAAGTCAGGCTCTGTGCTGATGGCTCAGAGCCTGGAGCCTGCTTTGGATTCTGTGTCTCCCTCTCTCTCTGCCCCTCCCCACTTTCTCTCTCTCTCTCTCTCTCTCTCTCAAAAATAAACATTAAAAAAAGAAAAAAAGAAAAAAAAAAACTTCACATAGAAAACAAAAAGTGGAAGAAATCCACAAATGTTCACGGTAGTGTCATTAGGTGGTGAGACCAAGGCTCTTCCTAAATTCTTGGAATTTCCCTTTTTTTTTTTAAGAGCAAGTATGGACTTTCTATTAGAAAATGAAAATAATTTTTTTTTTTAAAAAGAAATGATACCCTTTCAGCATTTATAAAAGCTCTTATAAATGTATACCTAAATATTGAATGTCACTGTTTGTAAATTAATAGTAAATAAAAGTACCACTGACATAACTTTCTATACCCACCATACTGAATACATTTAGTTTTGACAAGACAACCTGTTTGCAAGAATGTTTATTAGGAGTATAAATTCTTGTAGCTTCCCTACGGGACAATTTGTCAAAATTAAAAAAGTAAAAATTCGTAAGCACTGTACTCAACAATTTTACTGTTAAAAATTTACTTATGGGTATTGTCCCTGAAATAGGTGCAAGAAATTTCACTGCAATATTGTTTGCAATAGCAAAAAATTTTAAATAACCAAAATACCCATCAAGCCTTGGGACAGGAGAGCATGGGAGGAAATGCAGTGTAAATGTGCTTATTTAGTCTCACTACTTAAATTGAAGAATGCTTGAAAAAGAAGGAACAGGTCTTCAATCTCTTTACCCCCGGGGTTCAGACCTGTGACCCAGACATGGAGCCTCAAAGGCAATAGGTATTCAAAAGTTTGCTGATTTAAAAAAGCCAAAAGCATGTAAAGGAAAAAGAAAATACTTACTTCATTACCTGTATATGGCAAGACTTTGCCTATTTTCTACTTTAATCTACTTAACAAGGAATTTGGCCTACAACAGCCCATTACCTTATCATTAGCATTAACCAATTAATTATTCCCAGGATTGCATTTAGACCTTTGGTGACATGTACAAAGGGCGAGGTCAAGCACAAATGAATTCTAACACTAAAGGGCTGTCAGCACAACTGCATCATGAAATGCAGAACGAAAAAGATTAGGTTTCAGACGCACCTAAATGCCGTGACGTGAACCTGTCCATATGCTTTCCGTTACAAGCTGCTGAGCTACATTTCCCGGTGCTGAAGTCCAAGCTCAAAACCACAGGAGGATCCGGGTTGGCAGAGTCAAGACCTAGCTAGAGAAAAACAGATGATCAATAAAAACAGAGTAATAATAAACCTAGCAGGAGGCACTCTGCATGAATGGAATCTACTTCTCATTCAGCTCTGCCCAATCCTAGAACTTGCTCTGTTGCTCCCTCATTCTTAAGGAGCATCTAGGAGTCCCCAGCCCATCCCCAGGCAGAAGCACAAGCTGAACCTTCAATCCCTTCAAAATTGGCTCTCCATTTGCACAAAATGTGTTGGGAGATGGTATTTTAGAGTATCTGGAAAAAGCAATTTTGTACTTAGTTGGGGGTTTTTTCCTTTTAAACTCCATATTCCCTAGAATAAGATCTCAATTTCCAAAAAAAAAAGACAAAAAAACTTCTCTAGTATTCAATATGTGCCAAGCACTGTACTACACACTTCTTAAAATTAATAAAGGGAAGCCTCACTAAAGTGGAGTGGGGAAGAGACTAAGGGAAGCTAGAAGAGGGAAGCCACTACCAATCGGTCAATTACAGGAAATTGTCATCACAGACCCCAACAGAACAATCTCTACAGGAAAGAATCATCAATGACAGGCCTCGACAGAGAAAGATATAGACTGCAGCTCTACAAGAAACTGGCTACCCTTGCAACTCAGCCAATGGCAAACCATTAGCCTGAATTAGTATTCTCCTCCAATGGGCTTTGTTCAAAACAACTCCTCCCAATTTTCTCCTTCTCCGTAAGATAACCTTCTTCTTTGTTGGACTTGCCTATGGCTTTGTTATAGCTTAATGCCCAGGAGTTGTAATTCTTGGTTACTCCCAAATAAACCCATTTTTGTTGGTAAAATAACTTTTTTTTTTAAGATTTATTTTTAAATTTATTTATATTTAGAGAGAGAGAAAGCAGGGGAGGGGAAGACAGAGAAGGAGAGAATCCCAAGGCTGTCATGTCAGCGCAAAGCCCAACACAGGGCTTGAACCCACGAACTGTGAGATAATGACCTGAACTGAGATCAACAGTGGGATGCTTAACCGACCGAGCCACACAGGTGCCCCTAAAATAACTTGTTTTTAAGGTTAACATTATTTGGTGGGATCCAGAAGACCACCAACAAATCCAAGGCTAGTGAGCAAATATGCACCCATACCCACAGAGCTCACTGCTTTCTTGCCCACCCTAAAATTCTTCTTCTGGATTTTGAGCTCCACTCTTGTGTTTTAAGCTCTCCAGGAATTATTCAGAATCTGTTTTAAGGCTTGGTCCTTTATAAGAACACTCGTTTGGCCTTTGGTCCGACTCCTCTTAAGAACTAGGCCATTCCTAATAAAACTGCTAGTCCTTGGCCCAACTTCTCACTAACAGGGCTGTGCCTACCGGAACAGAGCTGGCCTTTGCTCGGATTCCTTTTAGAACCAGATTGATCATACCGTTTAGGAATCTTTCTTTCCTGCTCTAGAAAAGACAGACAAACCAAAATAAACCGCTAAGAAGTGGGATCCCAGTCATCAAGATGTTTTGAGGGTGACCCCTCTTCTGGCACCCTGGTCAGTTCCTCTTCACGCACACAGTAGTTTAAAACTCCAATGGCCATTGCAGGGAACTCGCCATCTCTCCCAACTTACTCTTCATCAAAAGTAAATTGGACAGCGCCGCCTGAGTGGCTCAGTCAGTCAGTTAAGTGACTGACTTCGGCTCAGGTCATGATCTCACAATTTGTGAGTTTGAGCACCGCGTCGGGCTCTGTGCTGATAGCCCGGAGCCTGGAGCCTGCTTCTAATTGTGTCTCCCTCTCTCTCTGACCCTCCCCTGCTCACACACTGTGTGTGTCTCTTTCTCAAAAATAAACAAACATTAAAAAAAAAAAAAAAAAAAAAAAGTAAATTGGATAGCCATGGCTCTAAAATTGTCAAAACTGAATGGGATGCCTACTTTGGGATTGTGAAGCTTTGGAATTCTGAAGCTATAAGGAATCTAAAATTGCCTCTCTGCAAAATACAATTTCTAGACTAACAGAGACAAACAAAGGAAAGAAAGGGCTCCTGAGGCCTCTTTCTTCCCTTCCTGTCTTCTAGGTCTCAGGATGTACAGCAGCTGTCTTGTGTTCAGTCCCCACCTTCACTTAACTTTTTTCTCTGAACCTCTCCCCTCTCCCTTCTTTCCTGAATCTAAGAAAACTGCTCCTTTAAAATTAAGTCTTCTGGATCTGAAAAAACCCCAAACTTATGTTCCCTGGACCAAGGCCAAACTGCGAGCCAGAGTTGAAGAGTTTCCGAAAGTGACTCAGGACCCACGTTTGCTGGAGAATTTAACATAGTTACTCCAACTTAACCACCCTGCTTTCTCAGATCTGTATCAGTCAGCCCATGTGCTTGTTGGTGAGGACCAGGCCTAACACGGGATGAAACTAATCCCATAAGAACAGCCTAAAGGATTCAGAGAATTAACCCTAACTTTTGGCAAGATGCTAGAACACTCGCTGGAAATCTCCATTGAGCAATTACAGTAGATTTCCTAAGACTGTTGATTGGAACAAAATTCAGGCTTCACAAAAAAGCCCGATCAACCTGTTCACGACCATTATAATCAACTCCAAATGATCTTTCAAAAAGATTCTGGTCTTCCTTTAGAGGCTGAATCCAAATGGGTAGCATTAACTGCATTTACTAACAGGCTGAACCAGGATCTTCTGGTTAAAGGACCAGCATGGAATGGGAAACTGTGCCCACTCCAGAATTAGCTAGCTCGGCAAACCAGCACACCCACATGCTAGAGGAGTCACCTCAAAGAAAGACCACTAATATTCTCAGTTTTCGACTCTGGCAAATGAAGGTCCCTAAACAGAACAAAACCCCCTGGCTTTCTGCTATCACTGCAAAGGGCCAGGGCACTAGGAAAAAAAAAAAAAAAAAAAAAGACTGTTACAAACATAAGCATTCCAGAAGCCTTCAGCCCTCTAGCCAGCCTTTCCACTGTCCTCCTAATTCCCAGTGATGGGACTCTGAGGACCTACAAGGGCTCTTCCCACTTCTCCCCGTTAACTGGCTTGGAAAAAATACTCTCCCGACTGAGAATGAATCTCTTTGTCTTGGTGACCCCAGAGCTGCATTCTCGGGGCTCAACACCACTCCTAAAAAGCAGGTCCTGTCTCAGAGCATGAAAACAATTCAAATAGAGGGGGTCTCTCATAAACCTCAACAGGTTCCTGTCTCTGCACCTGCTCCCATTTGTTTAAGCCTGTTGAGATTCCCATCCTCACCTACCTCCTTAAGTTTCTCTACCCCATTCATTTACTGGGCCAAGATTTCTTAGGAAAGTATCATGCCAGAATTTCTCCCAGAAAAAAGAAATAATTATAGAATCAAAACCGCCAACCACATGAATTAAATGACCCTTCAACATCCCTGATGGCACTATAATAGAGTCTGGGGACACTGATCATTTATCCCTATTAGATCAGCTACCATCCTCTTTATGGGCAGATTCCCCAACTGATACTGGCAGAATTCACAGTGCACCTCCCATCAAGATTCAAACAGATCCTTCAACACCTCTCCCCAGAGCTAATACCCTATAAGTAAAAAAGCCCTTTAAGACATCAAGCCCATAATAGGAGACCAGAGACTCAGGGCCTTTTTATCCCCTGCACTAGTCCCTGTGATACCCCCATTTTATCTGTCAGAAGACCCAGTGGCTAAGGATGGAGGTTAGTCCAGGACCTCAGAGCAATAAATAACACTATCCCTTGGCACCCCATTGTTCCTAACCCCCACACACTGACATCCATCCCCACTGAAAGCAAAGTTTTCACTATAATTGTTCTATACAGTGCACTTCTACTATCCAGTTGACAGGGATAACCATTATCTTTTTGCTTTCATTTGGGAAGAACAGTACTATACCTGGACAGTAATGCTCCAGAGTTACAGAGAGAGTCCTTCTTAACTTTTTACAAACCTTAAAAGCTGATCTGGAAGATATAAAATCTTCTGCAGGCTCTGGTTGGTTACAACATGTAGATGATTTGCTTCTCTGCTCCCTTTCTCAAACCTCTTCACAGGAGACAGCATTCACCTGTTAAAACTTTTGGCCTTAAAAGGACAAAGTCTTTAAAGAAAAATTGCAGTTTGCTCAAGCTAAAGTTCATCTGAGGGCACCTGATTTCAGAACAAGGCCTACACTTAGATCCAGGTAGCTTTCGTGGCATCCTGAACTTCCCAAAACCTACAACTAAATGCCAATTACAAAGTTTTCTTGAACTGGCTGTCTACTGTCGAAATTGGGATTCCAAACTTCTCTCTTACAGCTCAAGCTCTATAGGCTTTACTAAAAACTGACAAACCTGACTGCATCATTTGGAAAGAATGAGAAGACCTAGCTTCGGAGACTTCATAAAGAAAAGTCTAATAAAGCCTCTTGCCCTCAGAGATCCTAATTATCAACTCCCCTTTTCTTATTGTTTGTGAGAGGGAAGAAAATGCCCTTGGAGTACTTGCCTGAAAACATGGGGGACCATCATTGACCCTTGGGGTCTTAGAACCAAGCACTAGAGCAGCCCACGGCAGCTCCTTGCCTCAGGGCCATTCCTGCCACTGCCCTTCTAGTTAAGGCCCGTGAAGGGTCACAGGCCTCCCTCTAAGCACACTTGTGCCGCGTACAGAGAAGCCCCCCTAAATCCTCACCACTGCATTCACCCAGGAGATCCCCCTAACTGTTCCTCATATAACTCCTCCTCACTGCAAGAACCTTAACCCTGCTATTCTCCCTCCTCCCTGGCAGAGACCACTCACAACTGCTTCAGACGGATAGATCACCTCTTGACTCCCTGTGACTGTTTATAGGAACCTCCTCTAACCGATGCAGATTTTTTATGGTGTCCCGATGGTTCTTACTTAAAGGATGAAAATGGCAAATCCTGTGCTGGGAATGACTCCTTTTGAAGCCACCGAGGCAGCACTTTTACCTTTCTCTATCTCAGCCCAATAGGCCAAGTTCTATACTTGTACCTTGGCCAAAGGTAAAACCACAAACATTTATACTCATAGCTGATATACCTTTGAGGTAGCTCAGGACTCTGGAATGGTACCCAACAATGAGGTGCTCTCACCTCCAATGGGGATAAAATTTTAAATGGTTCCTATGTCCAAATTTTATCAAATGCCACACTTTGGCCAGATACTCTTTTATTAAAGTTCCTCAGCATTCTAGACTCCACTCTCTGGAGGCCAAAGGAAACCACCTCGCTGATATTTCCACCAAAGCACTGCTCTCAAAGCAATCAAGAGCCAAACCTCTGTCACAGTCCAAAGGGATATTCTCCCAAATGAATATTTTGAAAAACTGACCAGAAACGCCCAGTAACTGGCTCCAGAAAAGGAAAAATACTGGGAACCTAATCACTGTTGGTTTGATAAAAAGAACTGTGGGTTAGACCAAATAATCTGGCCGAGTTTATGGACCAATATTGGTGGGGAAATAAAGCTACAAAAAGTGTCTACCCCACTTGTCCCATGCATCCAAAACACAACGCAGAAAAAAGTGCTCACACCGCTCATTTTAAATTACCTAAGGGGCCATTCAAGTTTTGGTAAATGTATTTCATACAGCTACCCCCATCTCATGGATTTAAGTATGTTTTAGTAATGGTTTGTAGGTCTTCTCACTGGACCAAAGCTCTCTTGTAGACAGACCACTGCTACTTGTGTAGATAAAATTTTGCTAGAAAAAATTATAACAGGACACCTAGGTAGCTCAGTCGGTTGAGTGTACGACTTCGGCTCAGGTCATGATCTCATGTTCCGTGGGTTCAAGCCCTCCATCAGGCTCTGTGCTGACAGCTTGCTCAGCACCTGGAGCCTGCTTCGGATTCTGTGTCTTCTCTCTCTGCCCCTCCCCCACTTGCACTCTGTCTCTCAAAAATAAATAAATGTAAAAAAAAAAAAAATTAAAGAAAAAATTATACCAATGTGGAGAAGCCCTCATTAACTTCATAGTCCTCAAGGAACCCATTTCACCAGGTGCTTGAATAAGTCTGTACTGTTTCACCAGTTTTACAATACTCACTGGGCAATACCATTCTCAATCCTCAGGTTGGTCAAATGCACTAAGGACACTATTAATACTCAATCAGCAAAATTTATAGAGACCTCCCATATCATCTTGGCCTAAAGCATTCCCACTGGCCGTTCTTAACTCAGATTCACCCCTTCGGAACTCACAGACTTTTACCCTTTGAGATAGTCAGAGAAGGTCCAATGCACTTGGCCCCTGACTCCTTTGACCCACAATTAATAAAGATACACTTCGGGGACGCCTGGGTGGCTCAGTCAGTTTAGTGTCCGACTTTGGCTCAAGTCATGATCTTACAGTTTGTGAGTTCAAGCCCTGTGTCTGGCTCTGAGCTGACAGCTCAGAGCCTGTCAGCTCAGAGCCTGGATCCTGCTTCGGATTCTGTGTCTCCCTCCCTCCCTCTCTCGCACTCTCTCTTTCTCTCTCTCTCTCTCTCTCTCTCTCTCTCAAAAATAAACACACACACAAAAAAGATATACTTCAATATTGTAAAGGCCTAACTGCTCCTACTAAAAATAACCAGAAGACTGATAGAGCAATTTCACCATGCACTCTTGAGAGATGAAGACAAGTATCACACCTTAATGCCTGGGTGGCTCGGTTAGGCATTCGAATCTTGGTCTCAGCTCAGGTGATGATCTCACAGTTTGTGAGTTAGAGCCCCACATCAGGCTCTGTGCTGCCAGTGGGGAGCCTGCTTGGGATTCTCCCTCTCTTCCTCCCTCTCTGCCCCTCCCTTGCTCACATTCTCTCTCAAAATAAATAAATAATTAATTATTTATAATTTTTATAATATAAATTTTTTATAATATAAAAAAATTTATAATTTTTATAATCAAAATTAAAAAAAAAAGAAAAGCATCACACTTGCAACTGGAGATTTTATCTATTAGAAAAGACACCTCCAGAAAGAGTCTCTTCAACTTCACTGGAAAGGCCCCTCTTACGTACTGCTAACCAACCCTTCTGCTGCCAAACTCCAGGGAATAGACTCTTAGATTCATGGACATGTCTAAAGAAAGCAAACTGAGTGGACCTACACACCATCTGATGACCTGAAAGTAAAGATTTCCCTGTATTGAAGCAGACAACATCTGAGGAGACAGCTTCCTCAAGAAGCCAGGTCTGGTAGAAGGCTCAGGATACAAAGTCTCTCTTTTTCATTTGGACTATTGTTAACCGACTCTGGATTCTTTTCCAAAACCCGTGGTTTCTGATTTTCAGTTTTACTGTACTATTGACACATTTGGTTAGAACAGTTTTCTTGAGATAACAATACTGTTTTAAAATGTCTTTGAAGTTTTGTTGTTTTGCAAAAAGCCCACCAACTGCTGCTTCATGTATACCTGCACTGTATCTTCCCAAATGTACTCGGTTAATTCTCAGAATCTCACTATTCTGCTTTCATGACTGCTCAACGGGTGACTCCTCATCTGCATACAGGACTCTGGGTTTGCCTCTGGAGGGGGATCTTTTCTCCCCTAAACTGGAATGAGTGCCAATGAATATTTTTAGTTGGCTACTTTCAGATCTAGGATCCTGTTTTAGAACCACCACACAATTTGGAATTGTCACGTTACTTTTGATTCCATACTTGCTGCCTGTCAAACTTTTCTAACAATGTACCCAAGAAGAGATGATCTCCAACACTTACAATCGTGCTAAATATGGACTAGAAGTAGGAGGTACCTGATTGTTCTCCCTGCTCCTCCTCCTTGTTACTCAAACGTGACCTTAGATTTCCAATCCAAATAATTTCCCCCCAGCGTGGGACATTATACCCAGGAAAGGTCTTTCCTAGAACTGAGGGACAAAAGAATTAGAAAAATCAGACTCTTGATCAGCAATGCTTTTGGAGAAAGATCATGATCAAAAGGGGGAAAATGTGAAAATTTATAAAGGGAAACTCAATAAAGTGGAGTCAGGAGGCTAGAAAGGGAGCCAGTACCACTGAATGTCAATTGCAGGAAGAACTGTCAATTACAGCCCCCAACAGAAGAATCTCAACAGGAAAGAATCATCAATAACAGACCCCAACAGGGAAAGATGTACACTGCATCTCCCATTAAAAAAAAAAACAAAAACGAAAAAACAAAAAAACAAAAAAACTAACCACCCCCCTGGGACTCAGACAATGACAAACTCTTATGACCCTGGATTCCCACTTTTCTCCAATGGATTTTTCAAAACAACTCCCACCTTCCTCTTGTTTCTCTGTAAAATAACCTTTTCCTCCTTTATCTGCTGGGCATAGCTTGCATGTCCAAAGTTGCAAGTCTTGGTTATTCCAGAATATATCCATTTTTGCCGGTAACGTAACTTTTATTTTTAAGATTAACACATCATACCTGTGCAATTATCTTCATAACCACCCTCTGAACTACTGGGTCCACACTTTACAAGTAAGAACCCAAGAAGGGAAAGGCCTGGTCTGGGTCCTGGAGCTTCTAAGATAGATGACAGTAGGGGTCAGAGCCCATTACACCCATGACAACGGAGCCCTCACCTTTATAACTCTACATTGCTTTCAGTGCCGCCACTAGAATAAACTGCTGATGCTGTTTTTAATAGGGAAAACAGAAGAGACAATTTGATTTCTTAAAAATCACCTTCTTGGGGCGCCTGGGTGGCGCAGTCGGTTAAGCGTCCGACTTCAGCCAGGTCACGATCTCGCGGTCCGTGAGTTCGAGCCCCGCGTCGGGCTCTGGGCGATGGCTCAGAGCCTGGAGCCTGTTTCCAATTCTGTGTCTCCCTCTCTCTCTGCCCCTCCCCCGTTCATGCTCTCTCTCTGTCCCAAAAATAAATAAACGTTGAAAAAAAAAATTTAAAAAAAAAAAAAAAATCACCTTCTTTTAAAGTGTCTTACAAATGTATTAATATACATCGGAAGGATGCTTATAAAAAAGCTGGGTCACATTCCACTTTTTAGGCTGGGTTATCAATAGGTACACAGATATTCATTTTGTTTATTAAATGAATGTGTTTTTTATACTCTTGTACCTATGCAGAGGCATCACAATAAAAAAGAACCCAGAGCCTGACCTGGGGAGCTATCTCTGAAACAGCTGGCAAGGCACCAGTCACCAGCCTGGCCCTCCATTATAAAGAAAAATACAAGGGTGCCTGGGTGGCTGAGTTGGTTGAGCGTCCGACTCTTGATTTCAGCTCATGATCTCGCGGTTCATGAGTTCGAGCCCTGACATCAGGCTCTGTGCTGACAATGTGGAGCTTGCTTGGGATTCTCTCCCGCTTCCTCTCTCTGCCTCCCCCGACTCCCTCTCTCAAAATAAACAAACTTAAAACTAATATTACACAGGTGATGACAGTTTACCCAGATACCAACAAGTTCTTTTTGTTAGAAAAAGTTAGCTGTGTCTACGGACATGCCACCCTGAACGCGCCCGATCTCGTCTTATCTCGGAAGCTAAGCAGGGTCGGGCCTGGTTAGTACTTGGATGGGAGAAAAAGTTAGCTGTGAGTCAATTTTTTTTTGAATGTTGTGAATCTTCCAACTCCACAGTGTGTTTTGGAGCAAGTTAGCATCACAATCACTGATCTTCTAGAGGTAGATAAGCAACACAAATGCCATCAGACTTGTACCATCCAGCCTTCAATAAGCCTCCAGTGATCCTATTTTTTTAATTTCAGAAACTAAACATTGGTCTTTTGCTGTTTGGAACAAAAAAATTACTACTTATTTTAATTGATTAGAATATGAATGGAGAAGTTATTTTTCTCTTGCTAAAACATTTTGCATTCAAAGAGGAAAAACAAGGTAATTTATTGCCCAAAATAAAATCTTCATAACCACAAATCTATTTTAAGCTATGTTTATTAAAAATTTAGAGTCAGAAGGGAAGCACAAAGGCAACTTCCATCAATGAAGATTAGGCAAGAAGAGAAAGAATGGAAATAACAGAAAAAAAGTAACAAAAGAAAAGCTTTAAAAGAACAGCTTATTTTTGGTTAAACTGAAATTATATATTTTGTCCTTTGAGAAATGCAAGTTCCACAATATGTATAGTATAATCCCATTTTTATTAAAAGTGTAATTATACAGAACATATTTGTGGACATAAGAAAGGGCTGGAAAGAATAAAGATCAAACTGCCTTGAAGTATAGGGGGTAAAAGAGGCTGTGTGACTTTCAAAATTTGCTTTATCCAATTCTGACAAGTTAGAATTATTTTCCAACACGTGTATGCCTCTTTTGTAAATCCTTTAAAACGCTAAAAATAAAAAAAAAAGCAAGAAGAAAGCTTCCATGAGGGCAAAGCTGCAATTAACAAAATCACTTTAGCTGGAAATCAAGAGAAAAATTATAGAAGGGCGAGTGCAAGTACTATGACCCCATGAAGATTTGTTTTTGGAAAGTATTTTTTAAGCTGATTAGTACAACCAGTGTCTGGAAGGACTGGCTTTCTACTTCACTGGACGACTATCAGAGACCAAAACACAGAATTGGGTCATAAGTTTTAATATTGGAAAAATACAAATATATTTTTGAGAGGGGAATTAAGCAGGAGGAGCCGAACAGAAACAAGACTGAGTTATCAGGGCGCATCCTTGAACTTCTGTCCTGGCGCCAGCCAGCACCCCTCCCCTTCGTGTGCCACCACACTCGACATGAAGACCTGCCCTTTGCACGCAAGGTTACAGGGCTGAGATCAAAGCCCGGGGCCCTGTGAGCAGCTCAGAGGAAACGTCACTTGGGAGCTCAATGACGCACCACCTGACTGTCCCCCACAAAGGCCACTGTGAACGCACAAGAAAACATTCACAGGGCTTCTCTACACTCTTAATTGGGGCGTGCAAAGGTACTAAAAGCTATGATTTTCAGGCTTTGATTTCACAGAGGAAAAAAAAAATCCAAAAAATTGGGGGAGGGGGAATAACATCCATATTCATATAACTGTCATCTCTATATTTTAGCATTTCCTTAAAAAAGGATGTTAATACTTTAGAAGCAGGAAGGATATAGCCCTGGGGGCCAGTACCATTCACAGGCCAGAAACTAAGCAACCAAATCACTTTGTCAATTTAGTAAACGCCAAAAAAGCTGACAAAATACCTACCTACTTAATTCAAAAAAGAAAAAAACCTCTTCAATGAAAATTAAAATACCTGTGGAACAGGACAGCGAGTATCTTCTGAAAGCAAGAGCCAACACAAGATACTACATACCCTTCATGCTTCTACATGGAATTTGTATTTTTTAAAGGACTTAACAAAGGAAGCACATGTATGTACCCCAAAATCTAAATGAAATGGACAATTTTTTTAGGAAAAAAAAAATTTTAAGCCTGAATAACAGTAAACGAATTGACAAAATTAAAAAAGCAAAGACCTAGACTTGAAAAAGGTGCCAGGCTCATACAAAATTCACAGGCCAGTTATATCCTATCCTTCCTGGTAAAGAAATAGGAAATGGGAAACCTTCCCAACTCCTTCTGGGAAAACTGACAAGCTAACAAAGAAAGCACAAGAGAAGAAAACTGTATGTTAACTTCATTTGCCAGTCCTAGATTTTTTTTTTTAACGTTTGCAAATTTGACATGCAAAGAATGACATCTGGTTTCAATCTTGATTTCTTTGATCCATGTATCTATAGTTCTCTTATGAACTGTAAAGTGCCTTTTGTCCACTTTTTCAGTAGGCTTCCTTTTTTTTCTTATTCATTTGTAAGAGCTCCTTAACAAATTAAGGACATTAATTAACCCTTTGCCATGTTGCAAACATTTTCCCCAGAAAAAAATAAATGACTGCTTTTTCCTGTCACTTGAAATAAAGGATTTTTTTTTTTTTTTAATCTCTCTAAAGTCAAATCTAACATCTTTTTGCAATTGCTTCTAATACTTTCAGGCTTAGGAAGTCCCTCGTCATTCCAAGATCAGAGAAATATTCGCCTTCATTTTCAGCTAGATGTTTTTGGTCAAAATCATTTTAAAATGTTTGACATCCATCCCTTTAAAAATGTATATACAATAAAATCACTGCTCTAAGAAAATACCTAGTGAGTACAATTATAGTCACTTTAGTTGTAGAACAAGTAAATGCCCAATATTTAAGGGCTGGCTAACTAAATGATGACAAGAAAATGCTTAATAATAAAACACTACACAGCCATTCAGGAAAACAGCCATGCTCTATTACTAAGGTTGGGGGGGGGGGGGGAGGAGGTCAGAACATACCCCATTTTTATATAAAAACTACACTTATGTGGTAAACCAGGCAGTCTAAATACTCTCCCTAAATATTAACAGTGATCCTCCCTGGGTGTCAGATTGCATGTGAGGTCTTCTTTCTTTTTTTCTTTAACGTTTAGTTATTTTTGAGACAGAGAGAGACAGAGCATGAACAGGGGAGGGGCAGAGAGTGAGACACAGAATCTGAAACAGACTCCAGGCTCTGGGTCGTCAGCACAGAGCCCGAAGCGGGGCTCGAACTCACGGACCGTGAGATCATGACCTGAGCCGAAGTAGGACACTCAACCGACTGAGCCACCCAGGCGCCTCGAGGTCTTATTTCTTTATGCTTTTCTGTTTTACATTACTAATGAACATGTATTTGTGATTAGGGAAAAGAAAAAAAAAAAAAGCTTGAAATTCAAGAATACACATACAAAACAAGATAATTTTGCCCACAAGCTTAAGTTGCAACTGTCTTTAAAAAAAATTAAAAATGCCTTTCACTTAACATATTTAATCCCATATTACAAATAGGATAATAATGACTTCATTCAAGAAGAATGGAGGCTTGCCAATCTTCCTAATTACCCAAAGATCTAAGGAGCAATGTCTGATCTATGTTCCCGGCAAAATGACCAAATTAAAAACACAGCCCAATGACGATTATCAGTGGTAATAAGTCAAGCTCAGCTAACACAAACGGTTCCATTTTCCCCTAATAAACTGTGCCTTAGTGCGTGAACAAGTACAGTGGAGTTACACTGAAAAGCTTACCCCAAAGCTTCCCTTCAGACTGGATGTGCCTGTATCTTCTAATGACCCAACCTCTCTCTGAAACCCCCTATTCTCTGCCTGTTGGTGCCGGGTGTTCCTTAAGCCACCCAGCCTTGACCGCTCAAAGGGACTCCCCTGCTATCGCTCCTCCCATCCTGTACCCATTTCTGGGGCCGCATCACTGTGGAAGACAGGAATAATTTGGGGACAGAACCAGGAGTGTGGGTGAAGAGGGATGACAAGGTTCTCCAGGAACCTTGCTAACCCCAAAGCTAATTCCAAAACTCCCTAAAACTTCTCCAAAGTGTCTAAGAATGATAACAGATAATGCCTGTAATCAGATTAAAGTAAATCAGGGTCAGAATCCTGAACTCAGAACCAGGGAAGACCTGTGGAGATGGTGACGCCAAGGTCCCAGCCAGGCTACTTCTTCCCAGGTGTGCCTCAGTACCCTGCCCAAGATGGTGCTCAATAAAGGTGGGTGGGAGAACGAACACAAAAGGTAAATGAGAAATCCCACAGACCCACCAGCCAAGGGCAGTAAGGGGCACAGAAGGGAAGCAGAGACACAGGCCCAGAGAGAAGCAGAACAGATCCCAAACCAGTCTCACTTCTCAGTAGAAACTGTGGGGAGGCACAGAACGCACCCAGCACCTGCTCTGAGCCCTTGCCACAGGTTATTAACTTTCTGCCCACAACTCCACGGGTTAACAAGACTAACACTACAAACTAGTTAGGACAAGTGTTTCCAGAGACCTGGAATACAAAGGAAGTCGTATTTTGGAAAAAGCCTAAAGGATATAATTAGAAAGAGTCACTTGAGGCTATTATTTAAGTATGATGCAAAAGTCTCAATTTTTTAATAGTACTGGACTTTAAAAGTAAGGAATTAAAGCACAGGAGCTCCATCAACCCCAAACAGACATCATACATACCCAAAGGGAAAAAGCACTAACCACCAAAAGTGTCGAAATATTTTTTAATTTGAGTGGAAAGCTCCTAAGTGACATCTAGCCCCACTTTCTGGCTGTTTAGAATAACAGCACCCAACTGCCAGGTGATCCCACTTAAAGTTCTCATTTACTGGGACCAGGATGTTGAAAAATCTCCAAGTTCATTTTTAACTTGTTAAAATTCAGCTGATTATTCTCCTCATACTTTGACAGGCAGATGTGAAATCTAAAAAACTTATTTTAGGCAAAATCACATCCTGACAGATTTTTATTCATCTTCAAGAAAAATATTTCATTTGAAACTTTCAAGTCTGAAAAATGAGATTTTTATTTTGAAAACGGAAGCCCCCAAAATGATCTACAAGTAAAACTTCTTGAACGTATCATAAAATTACAAGACAAAATGGGAAACATATTTGCAACATTAATTAAAGTGCTAATATCCTGGTTGTAAAAAGAACTGCTATAAATCACCAGGAAAAAGATGAACACAAAACTAGAAAAATTGGTAAAGGAAATAAATAAGCCAAACAAAATACAAATGGCCCAAAACCTAACGAAGAAGTGTTCAAACTCCAAGTTATCAAAGAAAAGCAGAATAAACAATGATTCTATTCTCCGGCCAAATTGGTAAGAAAGAAAAAAGAAAAGGAAAGAGAACAGGAATGTTCAACTATGGCAATAATTCCCAGTCCGTTAACCTGGATGCATCTTATGTATGTAACAAAGCCTTAAAAAATGCAAATGATGTCCCTTCCAAAAAGTAGTCTAAAGAAATAATCTGAAAAATGCACACAGATTTCCATACAAGGCTGTTCACTATTGTATTATGTTCCCCACAGCAAAAAAACGGCTCATAAGCTAAATGCCCAACAATAGAAGGATTTGTCAAATAAAACATGATGCATTCAGCACAAATGAGCTGTTAAAAGCCATGTTTTAAAGGGCTATTTAATGATTTAGTCATATGCCTAAAGTACATTGCTAAATAAAAAAAGAAATTGGTTTAAAAAGGCCCCGTATCTCTACTTTAAAATACAACTATGCATGTGCGCTTATAAGTACACAAACAAGAAAATTTTACTTTCAAATAAACCAGAAAAAAATTCAAATGAGTAAAATAAGCTAGTTTGTGTGTAAGTGTTTTCACCACAGTCCTAATTTCCCTTAATATTCTAAGACAGGACACCAGTTCCACTTCAGATGGCTTTTCAGTAATTCTGACCATACGCTTCCAACCAAGAAATAATTCTCACCAAGAGCTTCAGTGTTCTTTAAGGGACAATCCCTAAAATAGCTGTGCATTTCCTCCATATTCTTCTCAGATCAGTCCATATCCAAAGGCAAAAGACACAAAAATTCCTGAGAAATGACCCTCTCCAGGACTGCTCTATTCTTGCTCTCTATACAGACCAGAGACAACTACCCACACCCAGAAGTCCAAAGCAAAATGATTTCATTTCTCCAGAGGACAATGTTAGCGAGCAGATTAAGAAAAAGTACACAGACCTAACACATTCCTCACCTAAGTGACCAAATGTTTCACGCATGTGGCTCTGCAGCTATAGTATGCACATTCCCATCCCGTAATATGTTCAGCCAACTATGCACAGGCTTTAAAAGGGGTATCTATATGCACTTCAGTTCTCTTACTGCAATGGTTCTCAACCCTGGCTTCACACTGGAATCACCTGGGAGAATTTTTTCTCTTAATCTCAACACTCAGGCTGGACTCCTGATCAAGGGCACCTCAGCCTCTGGGATGAGACCACGTGGATATAAAGTACTCTGGATGATTCCAATTTGCTGTCAAGGTTGAGAACCATTGACTTGAAGCAGGTTTTTCAAATAATAGATAATAAACCCATGAACAAAATTAAAAACTGGAATGGACTAGATAGGCTAGAATATCTGGATACATGCTCCTAGTGCAAACAGATATTATCTCATGAAATTTTTCTGTTAAAAATATGTAGTTCTTGGCAATACTACCCAGACTGATCTACAGATTCAATGCAATCACTTATCAAAATCCCATCTGCCTTCCTGGCAAAAATTGACAAACGAATCCTAAAATTCAAATAAAAATGCAAACGACTCAGAATAGCCAAAACAGTCTTGAAAAAGAACAAAACTGGAGGACTCGCGTTTTCTAATTTCAAAACTAAATACAAACCTATACTAATTAAGACATGCTGGTAGAAGGATGGACAGACAGATCTATGGGGGCAGAATGGAGAATACAGAATAAACCTTAACATTCATGGTCAGGTGGTTTTCAACGGTGCCAGGACAATTCAATGAGGAAAGAATGGTCTTTTCAACAAATGGTGCTGAGAGAACTGGAAATCACCATAAGTGAATGAAGTTGGACCCCTACACAAAAATTAACTCAAAAGTGATCAAAGATCTAAATCCAGAAGATAAAACTCTTGGGGTACCTGGGCGGCTCAGTTAAGCGTCCAACTTTAGCTCAGGTCATGATTTCACAGTTCAGGAGTTGAGTCCCGCATCGGGCTCTATGCTTTCGATGCAGAGCCCGCTTCATACCCTCTGTCTCCCTCTCTTTTCGCCCCTCCCCTGCTTGCTTTCGAAAATAAACAAACATTAAATAATAAAAGATAAAATTCTTAGGGGCACCTGGCTGGCTCAGTCAGAAGGGCATGTGACTCTTGATTTCAGGTTCCTGAGTTCAAAACCCACATCAGGTGTAGAGGTAACTTTAAATAAATTAATTAATTAATTAAATAAAACTCTTAGAAAATATAGGGGTAACATACAAGAAATGGTAAATCTTTGTGACTTTGTGATTTGGGTTTAGGCAATGGTTTCTTAGATATGACAGTAAAAAAATAAAAAAAATAAAAAAAAAAAATAAGTGAGACTCCAACCAGAATTAAAAACTTTTGTGTTTCAAAAGGACAGAAACACAAAGTAAAAGGACAATCCATAAAACGGGGGAAATTTACAAATTATATATCAGGTAAGAGACTGGTACCTAAAACCTATTAATAAAATGATAATGACCCAATTAAAAAGTGGGCAAAGGATTTGACAGACATTTCTCTACAGAGGACGTATAAATGGCCAATAAGCACATGAAAAGATGCTCCACCTCATTAGTTATTAGGGAAATGCAAATAAGATCCACAATGAGGTAACACTTCAAACCCAACAGAATGAGTATAATCAAAGAGACAATGACAAGTGTTGGTGAGGATGTGGAGAAATGACAACTGTCAGACTGCCGACCCACCTACTTTGGAAAAGTTTGTTAGTTCCTGAAGATGTTGAACACAGAATCACCGTACAACCCAGTACTTCCACCCTTTGATATTTATCCAAAAGAACTGAAACATGATCACACAAAAACCTGTACAGGAACATTCACAGAAGCATTATTCATAACAGCTACAATGCAGGAACACCCCAGATGTCCATCAACTAACTAGTAAACAATACAGCAGTGATACATGCCACAACATGGATAAACCATAAAAACATGCTAAAAAACAATCACAAAAGGACACATAGGTAGGATTCCATTTATATGAAGTATCCAGATAAAGCAAATCCATAGAAATAGTGTAGGTTAGTGGTTGCCAGAGGCTGAGGGGAGAGAAGCATGGGGAGCCACCACTGAAATAGGCACGCGGTTCCTTCATGGGAGGATAAAAACGTTCTGAGAGAGCAGTGGGTTACATACAACTCAGTGAATATACTAACACAACAGAAGCATATCCTTTAAATGGGTGGGTTTTACGGAATAATAATTCAATAAAACTTTTTTTTTGAAGGTTCCTCTGTGTCAAGAGTTTCCTCCCCATCATTCGCTCCTTACCATAACACAGTATGGATAAATAACCTCTCAAACTCACAAGCAGAGCCATGTACAGATTTCACGATCAGATCACAAAATCAATGTAGAGCACCACAACGAATTTTTTCATGAAATAGGAATACAAAATTTCAGAATACACAGCATACAAGGTTATGCATGTTTTTCTGTGAAACTTTGAGATGCACACAAGCACACTTGATGTATATATACTTATCAATGAAAAGGAGTCAAAGCTGTCTGGAAAACAGGAGTTGACTGACACCTGACACCAATTCAAAAAAACAAAAAAATAGGAGATCTCAGAGTTGAAAACAAAGTGAAGAAAAAGTTGAAGCCATTTTGGAGCAGCACCCTAGGCACTAAACTAAATGCTAGAAAAAGAGTTGGACCCCATCTGCTTTTACTGCCCAAGTAATAAGACTCCCTACCCCACCCACCTGCCAGGGCCTCTCAAGGGGTTCAGAGCAGCATCTGGGGCCACTGGTAGGGGAGTCCACAGCAGAACCACAGGGAGCTCAAGGGGTGAGGGTGCAAACCCATCATTTAAGAAGGCGGGGGGGAGGGGGGGCAGCACACACAGGCTGCAGGATGGGCAGCCTAGACATGGGCCTGAGCTCACAGTGGGTGTCAGGAGGCAGGTGCAAAAGGCAGAACTTCAACAGAAGAGGCAAATCGACATTGCTAGAGTATTCAGTGTATCTTCACAGGGATGAAAGAGTAAAGGAAGGGAAACAAGAACCCACAAATACTTCTCGAAGGGAGAGCACATTTTCAAAGCCTGTGGGTCAGAATCCCAGACACAAAAGATGCCAACAGCTGCACAATACGACAGCATGGTTAGAAAATAGAAGCCCTTGGGATGAACCTGAAGGAAAGATATAACTCATATAATTTCTCCTGGCAAGAAATTTGAGGTCATCCTCAAATCAGCAGGGAAACTGAACTTCTTTGGAGAATTACCACAATAACAGGGACAGAGACAACTGAGGATTTTTGTGGTGTACAAAATTCCAGGGTCAATGTCAAGGTGACAAACTGTTCATTCAAAACCATTATGTATAAATACTGCAATTTAGTGAAAAAGACCTTTAAAATAGGACACTTCTTTAATATCATTAAAGACTATATACAATAACGCATTCCAGTAAAAAATGACTGAAAGGACTGTTACATTAAAACATGTTCTAGGTGCGCCTTGGTGGCTCAGTTGGTTAACAGTCCGACTTCGGCTTAGGTCAGGATCTTGCGGTTCACGAGTTCGAACCCGGCATCAGGCTCTGTGCTGAGCGTCTGGAACCTCCTTCAGATTCTGTGTCTCCCTCTCTCTGCCCCTTCCCCGGCTCACACTCTGGCTCTCTCTCAAAAATAAACATTTTTTGGGGCGCCTGGGTGGCGCAGTCGGTTAAGCGTCCGACTTCAGCCAGGTCACGATCTCGCGGTCCGTGAGTTCGAGCCCCGCGTCGGGCTCTGGGCTGATGGCTCAGAGCCTGGAGCCTGTTTCCGATTCTGTGTCTCCCTCTCTCTCTGCCCCTCCCCTGTTCATGCTCTGTCTCTCTCTGTCTCAAAAATAAATAAACGTTAAAAAAAATTAAAAAAAAAATAAAATAAAATAAAAAAAAATAATAAACATTTTTAAAAAAATCTGTAAGTACTCTACAATTTATTAAGAAAAATGTGTAAGAAAAAAAAATCCAAATGACCATATTATTGCCTAAGAAACTCAAGAATCAACCGAAAAATAAGAACAACAGAGTTTGGTTAAGTACAACAGCAGACACAGTGCCATTTCATTTTCGTCACAGATACACAGAAGGACATGCGTCTGTCCCCCGTGCCTCTGGGACAGGCCAACAGACTGTGGGAGCAAATACTGCTACTTCCAAGCCTAGCCTGTGAAACAATCTTCCACGCACAGAATTCCACAGCAAACTTAGAATCCACATTATGAAGTCAGCAGTAAGATGGAAGGAGCCTAGATCCGTAACTCGCCACACTTGAGGAAAACAACCCAAAAAAATGTAAGAAATAACTTTATTTTGTTAGAATACATATAGCACAGGGGCGCCTGGGTGGCTCGGTCGGTTAAGCGTCCGACTTCGGCTCAGGTCATGATCTCACGGTCCGTGAGTTCAAGCCCCGCGTTGGGCTCTGTGCTGACCACTCAGAGCCTGGAGCCTGTTTCAGATTCTGTGTCTCCCTCTCTCTCTGCCCCTCCCCTGTTCATGCTCTGTCTCTCTCTGTCTCAAAAATAAATAAATGTTAAAAAAAAAATTTTTTTTAAAAAGAATACATATAGCACATACAGAACACACATAGCATAACCACCCTGAGTTAATACAGGTGGTTGGTCAGAACAATTCACTATTATAAAGACGACAAGTCTCCCCAAATTAATTTACATTTAATAAAATGTCCCATTATTTTGAAACCCTAAACTGAAAAATACAGGAAAAAAAAATTGAGCATAGGTACTATCAGACAGCAAAGCCTACTATTAAGTAATTATAACGATGAAAATAGCTAGGTCATGGCAAAGGAATAGACAGATAAATGGAACAAGAGAGTAAGTCCCACAACAGATCTCCAGATTCAGCATATGATTAACGTGTCATTTTAACTTAATAAGGATGAATTAATGAATAAATGGTGCTAGGAAAAATATAGAGAAAAAATAATCCTTACTCCATGCCACACTCCAATAGTTATTAAATTATAGCCACATATTTTTCAAAAGAATGAAGACACATATAAAGGAATATTAAAATGTCAGGATAGAGAAGGCACAAGAAAGAAAAAGACTGACAGATCTGAATTCAAAGCATAGACAAATATTTGCAACTTATGACAAAAAAAATGCAAATCTTAATGGCTTATTTCTCAAACAGAGTGAAGCAGGATTAAAATAACATATCCAGTAGCATCAACTTTACTCAAAGATTAAGGACAAAAAATGTTCCATATTAAACCAAGCACTGATGTTTCTGGAATAGAATAAAAAATTCACGTTATTTTTAGATAAAACAGAAGACTTAAAAGAAGTGTCATGCGTGTTATACTCCCTAACACTTCAAAATATGCATATATTCCCCATATTATACTTTTGTGGAATAATTTGCGAATCAATGTCTTAATATATGAAGAGCTCTTGATAAAATATGAATTCAATAGAAAATATTCAGCACTGATCTCATACATCCATACTGTGAAGCAGAGGTAATCAAACTTTTTCTATAAAGGGCCAGACAACAATTATTTTAGGCCTGCAAGTCATATGGGGTCTTGAACGCACATGGCTGTGTTTCAATAAAACTTGATTTGCACAGGGGCCAGTGGTTCTCCCACCAGCAGCATCCTCATCACTGGGAACTGGTTAGAAATGCAAATTACTGGGCCCCACCTCCAGACCTTCTGAATGAGAAACTCTCCAGTTTGAGTTCAACATGTTTGACAGGGAAGAGACTGCACCCCCAGCCAGTTGATTTGCCTTTGGTGACAACAAGTGATTTAGCCAGCACCGAATAGGGAACAAGTAAGCCAAAGCAACGGGAGGCTGAAATTCCAACTACAGTACCAATGTAGAAGAAACAGCATTTTGGGGCGCCTGGGTGGCGCAGTCGGTTAAGCGTCCGACTTCAGCCAGGTCACGATCTCGCGGTCCGTGAGTTCGAGCCCCGCGTCAGGCTCTGGGCTGATGGCTCAGAGCCTGGAGCCTGTTTCCGATTCTGTGTCTCCCTCTCTCTCTGCCCCTCCCCCGTTCATGCTCTGTCTCTCTCTGTCCCAAAAATAAATAAACGTTGAAAAAAAAATTTTGAAAAAAAAAAAAGAAGAAACAGCATTTCCAGCAGTGCTCTTCATCAGAAGTGGGGGGGTGGGGGGGCTTGGGGCACCTGGGTGGCTCAGTGGGTTGGGCATCCGACTTCGGCTCAGGTCATGATCTCACAGTTCATGAGCTGGAGCCCCACATCAGGCTCTGTACTGACAGCTCAGAGCCTGGAGCCTGCTTCAGATTCTGTGTCTCCCTCTCTCTCTGCCCCTCCCCCATTTGTGCTCTCTCTCTCTCTCTCAGAAATAAACATTAAAAAAAACTTTTTAAAGAAAAGTAAGTGGAGACCATCCAGAGTCCTAATACCAAGACCTCCTTGATGAAGTGATGCTCCGGGATGAAAAAGCTAATGCAAGTTTAATAAAATGAAGCTGGTGGCAAAGGGCTGCTGCCTCAAAGAGAGACCATGTAAAAGAAAGGTGCATGTGTTGGGGGAGAGGGGCTATGGAAAATTCCTACAGGAAATGACGAAGGAATAGAAGGAGCGAAGGACCCAAGCTGGGGTACACAGAGGAAAATACCATAGCCAGGAATGAAAAACAGGCCAGGTAAGAGGAAGGCAGGAAAAAGGAAGAAGGATCCAGATCTTGGCATCCTCAGCTGTAAAGCAGAAACAAGAGTTAATACCTAGTTCATAGGGCTGCTGTGATTAAAGGGCATTAGTGAACACAGGAGGTGCTAGGCGGAGCACCTGGCACCCACCACCAGCTTCTTTGCCCTCTTCTAGGCCAGCAGCAACTTGAAAACCCAGAGCTTCAGACAAGACCAGGGAATGGCATAGTATCTCAGGGGGCCCCACGGATAACTGGAGCTTAAGAGCAGAAACCGAGACCCAAGAGTTTATTCTGGTAAATTAACCAAACTCCAGTTTCTTCATCAATAAAACGAAGCCCAGGCAGAAGCACTCCGCCTGCCAGTTGCTGGGACTAACGATAATGACCTCAGGTGCTCAGCACCTAACCGATGCATACTGGCGCTGTTACTGCACTGGCCCTATCTCACAGGGCCCACTGTCTAGTCTTTGTTGGGTCTTCTCTACCACCTGGAGAGGCTCCTAGAGGGGAAGTGCATTTTATTAAACTGAGCTCACACTCGACTGAGAAGATGGGGGGATTTGGCTGTGTAAGATTCACACTGAGAGTGAACTGAGAGGTGGCCGTCCAGAAGGGTGAGTCTCCACCAGAAACTCACTAAGATGCCCCAGGACAACTGACACCAGGGCGCCACTTCGGGCAAAACCTATGAGAAGAACTGTATATGAAGAAGGCTTTCCTGACCAGAGAAAACCATGGTTTGGGGCAGCCAGGCAAGCAAAGGCCCAAGGCCACTCTGATGCCGTTACAGAGGGACAGACTCCCGGAGGCTGCAGAGAGAGTATGCATCAACAAGAACTGGGAGTCCAGACAATGGCCAACAGAAAGTGGCTTTGGGCTGCAACCTAAAGCTACTCAGTAGTTCGTGACCATGAGAACACTTGATTTAAATCGCAAATATGATCCTCTGTGAAATTATACACTGTCCACGACTGTGTTCACTACATGTAAACAGAGGTTTCCCTACAGAGCGTATGTGCAGATCGTGCCTGCCACACTCCCTGGGATACAGGAATTTTCAAAGGTCATTTTTTATGAATCCAGATCTTTGCTTTTTGTGCTATCTTTAGATGCTAGGCCTGCATAACATGTAACCTCACTGAAGCAGCACAAGAAATGGCTCTTGAATAAATAAGAAGATGGAACTCTCCTTCGTAAGTAAACATTCAGAGGGCCTTAGAGGCCACCTACACCTGAAGACTTGCTGAGGTCACAGGAGAGAATTAAAACGAAAGGTAATGAGGAATTCTCAAGAAGATTTACATTTCCATGGAGGAGCCCCCCCAAAGCACGCACCCTCTCCCTTTATGACTGCATTTGGGTTTGTCAGTTTAGTGTGACAACTTAACCTGAGGAGGAGCTATACCAGCTCCTCAGCCATCACCGACATCTCGGTCCCTTTCATTCTAAGTGCTCAGGCCAGACCCTGGGCATTGCCCCCAACTTTCTTTCTGGCCTATCGGCAATTTCCTGAGCCCCACCTCAGAATCCCATCATTTTTGAATACCCTCCGGCTACCCTAGTCTGACCACCACCCTCAGCCCTGCACTAGCAGGTCACACAGCTGCCCTGCCCTCCTTGCTTCTAGTTGATTCTCAAACAGCAACAACCAGCATGTCCCCGTTAAAAGCTATGTCAGCCCATGTCCCCTCTACTCAAAACCCTCCAAAGGTTTCCATTCCCCTCAAGGTAAAGTCCACAGACCTCACTATGTGTCACAAGGCCTTACAAGATCCAACTCCCAAGATCTCTTTGACCTCAAAACCAAATGCTCTCCTCCTGCCTCAGGGCCTTTGCATCTGCTGTTGCCGCCACTGGGAATGCTCCTCCCCCAGATATCATATGACTCACTTCCTCCTGTCTTCACTCAAAGGTGACTCAGGCCTTTCCTGTCTATCCTTCCAAAGTTTCAGCTCCCACCCTAAGTCTTAATGCCCTCAATCCTGCCAGATTCTTCTTCAGGGCACCAGATCTCATGGTCTGCCTCCTCACCAGTGTGTGAGCTCCATGTGGGCAGAGAATCTCCAACGAAGCATCCAAAACACCAAAAACATTGCCTGGCACACAGCAGGCTCTCAATAAATGTATTAATTATGTGCAAGTCCTATGAAAAGTATAAGATGGAAGCAAACCTCAGTCATTCGAGAGTCAACAATCTAGACCCTGTGACAAAATAACAGGCTAGAAATAGAAAAGCCAGGGAGAAAATCGAAGACAGTGCCATAAAGCACACACAGGGCTCATTTAAATCCCGCGTCAGTAACACACAGCCTAACCTGGAGCAGGAAATGTTCCCCAGCAAATAAAAAGCCCAGACAGGCAGCCCTCTGAGAAGAGAGTAACTACAAGAACAGCAGGGAGTAAAAATGAATTAATGAGGTTATCTGGTATTGGGAACCGACTGGCGTGTTGGGAATTTTATAGGCAAGGCCTGGAAACAGGTCAGGGAAGGACTATAAAATGTTTAAATTAAAAAAGCCTAAGAGGATTAAACAAAAATAAGTTTTTAAAAAGCTTTCATTTACAAGTACAAAGCACTATGTAATTGCAAATTATGACTGCTGACTTTTAATTCCCTTAAGCAAAATAGGAAAATTCCTCAAGCTACCAGTGGTGCCAGAAAGGAGTCCCCAAAAGGATCCCAGATTTGTCTTTAGAGACACTGAATAGGATGGCAATGGCCAACTCAGGATTTCCAATATCCCAGACCTTAGGCTCCTTGAGGGCAAAAGACTGGGTTTTATTCAACAACGATTTGTTCAAACAGCACCTGACACCAAATTAGCAGCTGGGCTAATGGAAGGCTATGGGAGGCTGCTCCTGAGATACCTAATTTCTGCAACGCTAAGACCTCTAGCCTTTGCCACACAAACGCCACAGGCAGTGTGGCATGAAACGTAGCAAAACCTCCTACAATATTCTAGCCAGGTGCTTTCATAAGCATTTCTGAAACATCCGGACATTAAAACTCAGCTTAATTAACTTTGCCAGTCAGAAAACACAACTACTATGCAACCGTGTGGGGGGGAAAAAAAGACAATATGTAAAGTTTTTGAAATACCTCTTTTCTTAAAAAAAAAAAAAAAAAATCACCCCCCACTCGGAGCAAAGAAACCAAGAGAAATGCCCTGGATTTCAAAGAAAGGAGCCAGTCGCCATTTTGACAAAGGAAATGGTCTAGAAAGCAGATAGCTGATGTTCAGGCCGTCAGGTGAAACAGGTAGCTGGCTGGACACACCTGCTCATCTCCTTTAACTAACAGGTGTGCCACGAGGACTTACACGGCACACCCACTGCTGACCATTTAAAAGGCTGATGCCCAAAAGCCATGACATTTTGGACAAGTGCAATGATCCTGACAGAGTCAACCATAACCCCTTCCAGAATTCAGAATTTCTGAGCTGAAAGGCCCTTTCTAAATCTCACCAGATTCAAACACCTTCAGGGCCATCCAGGGAAAGTCCTGTGCAAAGGTGAAAAGGCAGGTGGACACAACTGGAAATGGGGAGGCCCCTGCCCAACAGAATTCAACTACAAAAAACAGAAATAAAAAAGCTCCAGCTACCCTTGATTCTTGTCTCAGGCTTTAGAGAGGAAGAACTGGCCGGGAGAAGTCACATGGCCAATTAATGACAGCTCAAACCAGACTGCCTCGGGACTCCCGGTCTCCTGTCCTCGCACATCACCAGCCTTCTCAGCACACCCAGATGTCAGCAGGGACAGCATCTTCCCCCTCCCATCTTCCAGCATTGCAAGAATAAAAGTAACAGCTCCAGCTGACGCCCCAGACCCAGAAATCCCTTATGGGTGACTTTCTTCCACCTGCAGTTGCCCTCAT
Source organism: Leopardus geoffroyi (assembly GCF_018350155.1). NCBI lineage: Eukaryota > Metazoa > Chordata > Mammalia > Carnivora > Felidae > Leopardus > Leopardus geoffroyi. Next base: position 31,487,373 of record NC_059336.1, read on the forward strand.
TTACCCTTTGCCTTGACAATCAAGATTTCTCATCAGTCATGTTTAAAACCCCCAGCCTGTAGGCCGAGTTCCTGTCAGCTCTCCATTCAAGGGTACATCAAGAGTCAAAGGAAGGAGAAAATTCTGAGCCCTTAAAGTAGTCACACTGGAAAAGCTCAATTTCTCCTTCCAGCAAGGCAGCCAACAAGGGGAATCCGCGACCCCCCGGGAAACAGGCCGGGGAGAAAGGCCCTGGGGTCGGGACAGAAGCTTCTAAAATTACTTGGCGCAGCCTTTGTAGGAGGGAAGAAAGCAAAAAATGTACAAGGCACCCCCCGCCGCCCTCTTGATGGCCCTGAATTCCGGGGGGCGCGGGGATGCCAGCCGCACCTCCCGCGGAGGGATGAAGGGGCGAGCGACCCCAGGACGCTCGGGCCCAGGGCCCGGCAGGAAGCGGCGGCAACGGCCAGTCCGGTCCCCGGGGACCCACTTGCCTCCCCGCGGCGCGGCCTGAGGGCCCGAGCGCGCTGAGGCTCGCGCGGCGGGCAGGGTGAGCGCCCGGGGGCCGGGCCGGGTCCGGTGGGGCTGCGGGGACTGGGGGTCGCCGGGCATCCACGGGCCCCGCGGCCAGGCTGGCCCGCGGGTGCGGGGACCCGGGGGAAGGGCCGAGGCAGGGGGGGCGCAGGCCGCGCCGCGGGGCCGGTGACAGCGCTCGGGGGCCGTGCCAGGCCGGCCTCGTGGGCGCGGCGGGCACCTCGCGGCCGGGCCCGGCAGGTGCGGTTCGCCGGCCGGGCGGGGGGCGCGACGGCCCGACTCTCACCTGGCTGCAGCTCGCTGGGCTCCCGTCCTGCCGCCGCGCCTCGGCGCCGCAGTGCCCGCCGCCGCCTCCGGTCCCCGCGACAGCCGCCTGCAAAATGGCGCCGCGGAGGGGCGGGCCGGGGGCGGGGAGCCGCGGAGCCGCCCGCCCCCGCGCCGGCCCGGGACCCACCTCCCTCTCCGCCCCAGACCCCCGCCCGCCGTCCTCCCCCCAGGGGAGGGGCCGCCCCCTCTCTCGCGGGGCCCCGGGCGGGGCAGCCGGCTCCCTGCAGCTGCCCCCTACGGCGTTCCCTGCGCGCCCCCCCCACCCCCCGGTCCCTTATAGCTCCTTCCCCTGCGTGAAAATAGCCCCCCTTCTGGCGCCTTCCCGCCACACCTGCTCCTGGGGCCCACCTGGAAGGCAGAGCGCTCGCCCGGAGTCTCCCCTTCTTGGCGCCCCCCATTTACCCGGCCTGACACTGAGCCCTGTCATCGCTGCGGGAAGATAATCGTGCAGTTTGTGCGGTGCATTGGGCTCAGGGAGCCGGAGGTTTCAAGCCAATTTCACCGTTTCTCGGGTCAGGTTTTTTAACTTAACTGGAGGAGAGGTCCTCATTACATGAGGCAGACACGGTAATACAGACCGACATTTCTCAGACTCGACTACCCTGGGGATCGTGTTTAACTGCGGGTGGTGATTCAGCGGGTCTGGGACGAAGCCCGAGATTCTGCATTTCTGTAAAAAGCCCCCGGGTGAAACCGCTGGGTCAGGGCCGCTGTGCGGAAAGGCTGCAGGTAAAATTTAGCGCAAAGCAGCCCCACCTTGAGCGTTTGGGTAAGACGCACGTGGTTGGGCCCCACCCCCCCGGGCTGCTGAGGCCGGAGGTCTGGAGTGAGTGATGCTGCTGCTGCTGTCTGAGGTCCACACTTAGCGAGCCAATGCTGAAGACTGTCTAAATACATGGCCAGAAACAAACAAAAAACACTAGTAATTAGCACTCTCAGAGCACCTTCCATCTTGGAAACCACTGTGGTGGTTGCTGTTTCCACCGAATAACTGACTAGTTCCCCCAAGCAACTCTCGAGAGAGCTGAAGAACCGTGGACTGTGTCTGACCTGACATGGGGAGGAGGAGATTTTATCATCGGAATTTTCTGTCTGTTTCACACAGTTTGGGGAACTCCATGTTGTAGGTGTCATACATATTAATGAGGGGGGAGGGGTCTGACCAGCCACGGGGAATTTCATAAAATACAGGGGTGTAGTCTGTGTTTTTGAGAATCAGTGTGTCATCATATTTACTTCTCTAATAACTTGTATGTTTAAAATACAACAGTTGGCTGGTAAAATTCTGTACACATTCTATTGTATGTTTACTATACTTGAGTAAAAAAACATTTTTTTTTTTTACAAAAAAATATCAGGTGTTCTGATCCTCATTGAAGATGGAGGAAATAAGGCAAGGAGATTCTGTGACCAGCAGCTAGAGAAAAATTCACGTTCCCTCTCCATGTAACATCCCCAGCATCCTTCTACACCAGTGAGCGCGTTTTACAGCCAACCTTGTTTTTAGGGGGTGAGGAGTCCTAGGTATTCTGCTCAGCCACGGATGTGAGATCTGGGATTGAAAAAGGAGAGCTGTTACATCTCCAGTGTCTCTTTCGCTCTCAGAGATTTTTCTCTATCCTAGAAAAACTTCCACTTTCCCAGCCACTCTTCTTTCCCCTCCTCCCCATCGCTTCTCAGGCACTGTCACTGCCTGCTGCCTCAGACGTCACCAGTGACCTTCTAATGGCCAAATCCAATTGCCTGTTTGGAGCCCTGCCTTTCTACAGAGATGGCTCTGTAACCTTCCATTGGCCTCTCCCCCCACCTGGAAACTTTTTCAGGGATAATACTCCTGGGTCCGGTACGTGCTACAGTCTCCCCACTTCCCTTTCCGGGATGTAAGAGTTGCCCCGTGCTCACTCCTAAAAAGGTTAGTTTTCACTAACATTTCCTTTCTCTCCCGTCTTTTCCCTTTCCCTCTCCTTCTCGAATCCCTCTGAAAGACAGCCATTTCCTCATGGTTCCTAAATCTCTCTCTCCTGCCCAGACAGATGTCTTTCTGAACTTCTAGACCCACATTTCCAATTGCCCCCTGGACGATCTCCCTGGATATTATCCAGGAATTTAGAATATGGCATCTCCCTACTCCTTATTCTCCTCCCACAAACTTATCTCTTATCTGGGTTCTCTCATTTTGCCACCAGAAACTTTGAAGTTGACTTTGACTGCCTGCCCCTCAGCCCCCATTTCCGTTTTGTCAACCTATGGCCTATTGGAACAAGGAAGTGTATCTGGAATTCTCTTCTCTGCATGTACCTTCCCAGACCCTCGCTGACTCTCTTCCTTGGACTGTTGAAAAAGCTTCTCTCTGGACTTTTGGCCTCAAGAGTTATCTCCCAAAGCCATCCTTGTTATCATCCCAAAGCACAGAATTGACCACTTCACGCCCCTTCTGGAAATTCTTGAGGGCCTCCTGGTCTACAGAATAACCTGGTAAAAAGAAACAGAATATTTCCCAGGACAGCATTCAAGGCCTTTTGCCAGCTAGTCTCCAGCTGCTTCTTTTTTTCTGGACAAAGTACCACTTTTTGAAGCTAGCAGACGGGAGTTGGTATCAGGATGACCTTGACTTCAACCTTGTAGGGTTCTTGTGACGATATAATGAGATCATTTATATAAAATGCTTATTCAGTGCTTGAATTTCTCATAAGTGTAGCTTACATAGTCAATATGTATCCATGTCCTTATTTTTATATAACTATTTTTATCCTCATCAATTCAAAAAATACATGAATAATTTCATATTCGTTTCATTTTCCTATTTCCTATTCATTTTCCTTTCCTATTACAGCAGATACAAACAGGGTTTTTTCTTCCTCCTTAACTTCTCTAAACTAAATCAGCAGAACGTTTTGTGACCTGGATAATTTGATTGAAATTTCTGTCATTTCCAGGCTGTGTTATTTTTGAGAGGTAATTGTAGCTTGGGGCTATTCCATCTTTATGCAGTGCTTTTCTTTACAATATTTATTTCCGATAACTCTCCGGAGTCTGGAACTGAGATTGGCAAACTTTCCACAAAGGGCCCGATAGCAAATGTTTCAAGCTTTGTGGGCCAAGAGGCAAAATCAGGGATATTATATAGGTGGTTATAAAATGAGAGAAAATGAATTTGCAAAAATTTTTTATTGATGAAATTCACAATATGACACTAGTCATTGAGTATAAGCTTTTTATAGTGCAGTCCTACTAATGAGAAGAATGGAATTTGGGGGGCCGAGGGGAATAAGATTTTGCTTAATTTGAGTTCAAAGTTAGCGTCTCCTATCATCAAATCAGTCACAAATGTGCATCTGTAAAAACCATTCGTAGCTGATACAAAAACCAGCCGTGTGGTGTAGCTTGCTGACCCTTCACCTAATCCATAACTCCCCTCACTTTGGGTTGTCTCCTCAGGGTAGTGTAGAGCCAATATAATTTTTTTTTTTTAACGTTTATTTACTTTGAGAGAGAGCGAGAGATCAGGGGAGAATCCCAAGCAGGCTCCGTGCTGTCAGCACAGAGACGGACACAGGGCTCCATCCCAGGAACTGTGAGATTATGACCTGAGCGGAAATCGAGAGTTGGACTCTTCACCGACTGAGCCACCCAGACGCCCCAGGCCAATATAATTTATAGTAGATCTTCAGTGATAGAAGAAAGGAAAATGATGGTCATCTCAAGGACTTTTCTTCTAACTCTGAGAAAGCGCTTGGAGCAGAGGGTGAATGCCTCATCCGAACACCATCTCTTGTTGTCAGCGTAATGGACACTTTCTAAATCAGGCTCATATATGGACATGCCCAGGTATGAGGCAGCATGGGGGAGCCCAAGACCTGCCTCAATAATCTCTCTCTTTCTGTTTGTTTGTTTTTTTAATTTTTTTAACGTTTTTATTTATTTTTGAGACAGAGAGAGACAGAGCATGAACAGGGGAGGGTGAGAGAGAGAGGGAGACACAGAATCTGAAATAGGCTCCAGGCTCTGAGCTGTCAGCACAGAGCCCGATGCAGGGCTCGAACTCACGGACCGCAAGATCATGACCTGAGCCGAAGTCAGACACTTAACTGACTAAGCCACCCAGGCGCCCCTCTTTCTGTTTTTTAAACATGTTCAATGATGTTCATTGCAGCATTATTTCAAATAGAAAAAAAAAAAAAACTGCAAAATAACCCGAATGTCCATCAACTGGGAGATGGCGGAATGAACTGTGGAATAAGCACTGTATGGAATACCATATAGCCCTCTCCCCACCCCCAGCCCCATCTCTCTTTTTAAAATTGAGATACAATTCACATAACATAGTATTCACCATTGAAAGTGTTCAGTTCAGGGGCACCTGGGTGGCTCAGTCGGTTGAGCGTCTGACTCTTGATATCAGCTCAGGTCATGATCTCAGTCTGTGAGATTGAGCCCTGTATCAGACTCTGTGCTGGCAGTGCAGAGCCTGCTTGGGATTCTCTCTCTCTCTCTCTCTCTCTCTCTCTCTCTCTGCCCCTCCCCCACTCATGCTCTCTCTCAAAATAAACTTAAAAAAAAATAAAGCATACAGTTCAGTGGTTTTTAGTAAATTGGCAAAGCTGTACAGCCATTACCACGAGGTAATTTCAAAACATCTCATCACCCCAAAAAGAAACCCTGTACTTATTATTAACACTTGCCCCCTATGTCCCCCTCCCTCCAGCCCCTGGCAACCACTAATCTACACTCTATTTCTATGGATTTGTCTTTTCTATTTTTTTAAAACAATTTTTTGAACGCTTATTTATTTTTGTAGGAGAGAGAGACAGAGCATGATCAAGGGAGGAGCAGAGAGAAGGGGAGGCACAGAATCCGAAGCAGGCTCCAAGCTGTCAGCACAGAGCCCGATATGGGGCTTGAACTCACAAACCACGAGATCATGACCCTAGCCCAAGTCGGACGCTTAACCGACTGAGGCACCCAGGCACCCCCGGATTTGCCTTTTCTAAACAGTTAATATAAATAAAATCGTATCACATGTGGTCCTTTGTGACTGGCTCGTTTCGCTTAAAACGAAATTTTCACAGGGGCGCCTGGGTGGCTCAGTCAGTTGAGCATCCGACTTCAGCTCAGGTCATGATCTCCTGGTTCATGAGTTTGAGCCAGGCTTTGGGCTCCGTGCTGACAGCTCAGAGCCTGGAGCCTGCTTTGGGTTCTGTGTCTCCCTCTCTCTCTCTGCCTCTCCCCCACTCATGCTCTGTCTCTCTCTCAAAAATAAATAAACATTCAAAAAAATTATTTTTAAAACAAAGTTTTCACAGTTCATCCATGTTGTAACAGGTGTCAGTATTTCATTTCTTTTTTTAATTGTGGTAAAGTATCTACAACATAAAATTTACCATTTTACCCATTGAAGTATAGAGTTCAGTGGCATTAAGTGCATTCACACTGTTTTGTCGCCATCCTCCAGAACGTTTTCCTTATCCCAAACTGAAACTGTCCCCGTTGAACACTAACTCCCCATGGCCCCCTGGTAACTACTATTCTACTTCCGTCTCTATGAATTTGCCTACTCACATAAGTGGAATCGTACAATATTTGTCTTCTTGTGTCCAATTTCTTTCACTTAGAATAATGTTTTCAAGGATCGTCCTGTTGTCTCAGAATCCCCTACCTTTTTAAGGAAGAAAAATATTCTGTTGTATGACGATACCATAAAATGCCACCTTGACCACCAGGCTGACCGCCAGGAGAGACCTAGCTGTAACTACCCCCATCGGGGACACAGTGTCCCAAGGGTCCCAGCAGTGGCTGGGAGTGCAGGGGTGGGGAGAAAATCTTCAAGGAGGAAGGTGAGATGAGCTGTCAAGGGCACCCTGCAGGAGGGGGGGTCGTGACCGCACAGGGGGTCAGCCTGCCGAGCAGGCAGGGCAGAGCTGGCCTGAGGCGTGGGAGGGACTTGGGCTCAGTGGTTGAGGACTAGAGAATGCCACCCGGCCCTTCTCTAAGAGCTGGGGCCCCTCCTCCCCCAAAAGAGGCAGAAATGTAGTCATCCATGTATCATCTTTCCTCCTATCTGATTGGCAAAGATTAATAACATCCAAGGATGGTAAAAGCACAGGGAAATAGGCTTTCCCAAAATCGGTGGGAAGGAGTCCGAATTGGTCTGCCTTTTGGGAATATAATTTGGCAATATTGATTGCAATGTTTCTATGCATGCCCTGTATCTGTTAAAACATCTATGTAAAATGTACACACCCTTAACCCAGAATGCCAATTCTGGGAATCTATCTGACACAAGCCCACACCAGAGGGATTTATGCACAGGGTGCTCAAGGAAGCAACATTCCCTGCCCCTTTGGCCTCTTCCACACCCCCTCCCCTCCCGCCACCCCCCTCCCCCCACTGCTGGCCTCCTGGCCCTGGCTCCCCTGCCCTCTCCCTGTGCTCTACCTGAGCCCCATGCCCACTGGTCCATTTGAAGCCCAACCCCCATCAGCCATGGAAGCCTGCACCATGAGGCCTCCCCCCTGAACAGCCCTCTGCCCTTTCTCTGTCCTTCCCAAGTGACCTCTCCTGCCCTCACTCTCCTACCCTGCAAATCACCTCAAATCCCCTACCCAACCATTTCCCCCCGACTTTCAGCTTCCTGGTTCCCTCCTGGGAGACCATTTCTGAGAGGTGCTTCCTCGGCCCCACCTGTCTCTGGGGGACCCCTCCCCCCTCCCAGCCTCTCTGGGGGTCTCTCCGGAGACCACCTGCCCTCAGGTATCCTCTTTCTCTGCATCTCCACACTCACCACCCCCTTCTAAATCCTGTATCCTCCCCACTTCTTGCCCCTCTCTCCCCTTCTCAGCTCAGCTTCTGGAAAGAGCCATCTCCAGCCTCTGTCTCCATTCAGGCATCGTCCTCCCTTCTCCCCCTGGCAATCTGGCTTCTGTCCCTGTTTCCCTCTGAAGCCACCTAGGTAAATTGGCCATTTCCTCTGAATTGCACACTCTAGGGATCTTTTCTGTGTGCACCTTACTGGAACTTTCTGGAGGTGCTTGGCACAGCTGGTGCTGTGTTCTCTCAGGAAAATCTCTCCTTTGGGCTCTGTGGCTGCATTTCCCATTGGTTCTTCTATGTCTCTGACCATGTTTTTGCCATCTCCTTCTCAGATTCCTATTCCTTCTGTCCCTTCAAACACCGGTGTTGGGGGTGGGGCTAGTGTGTCCATTCCTATTTTCCCCTCAAAAATCCTTTAGGGGCTTCGCTGTTCCTTCTGCCTGGATCATCTTAACCTTTCCTCTGGATCACTGTGACTCATAGTTTAAGTCCTCCCTTTGTCTCTCCTGGAAACCTCCCCTAAACCCCTAGGCTGGTGTAAGCATAGCCCTGCGCGCTTCCCAGGATTTTTTAATAAAATGATATTGAAGGGCGCCTGGGCGATTCAGTCGGTTAAGCGGCCGACTTCGGCCCAGGTCATGATCTCACGGTTTGTGAGTTTGAGCCCCGCGTCGGGAGCTCTGCTGTCAGTGCAGAGGCCACTTTGGGTCCTGTGTCTCCCTCTCTCTCTGCCCCTCCCCTGCTCGTACTCGCCTGCTCTCTCTCTCTCTCAAAAATAAAGAAAAAAAAAAAAATCAGAATGAAATTATATTGAAACAATTTGTTTTTCTTTTTCCTCTGCCTCACAAACTGTCAGCTCCTCCAGGGCAGAGATCTTGATTTATGTAACTCTGTGTGCTGACTGGTCACATGACGCCTGCCACACAGTGGATGCTCAGAAAGTAGTCAAGGATCTCAGCTGTTGGACTGAACCACTCCAGGGCCCAAGCACTGATGGAAGGTGCCGTATGAAGGGAGAGGAAGACTCAGGATCAACTCCCAGGTTCCTGCAGAACTGGAAGCCAAGAGGGAAACATACATCAGAGGCAAAACACAAAAGGCCTCAAATGCCAGCAAATACTTTTTTTTATTCAGTCAAGGAGTCGTTTGAGCCTAGAATTTCATGGTCTTAGTCTTGGGGGGGGGGGGGGGGGGGCGGGGTGGGAGTGGGGAAAGGGCCAAAATCCATCAGTAATTATATCAAGTAGAAAAGAGGTAAAATCAATCCAAGCTGTTGGAATTCAGGATGCTGTCACCCTGTGGGGGGGGATAGTGACTAAGGAGAGGCCATGGGTCTTCTGAGGAGCTGGTCATGTTCTATGATTTGATCTGGGTGCTAGGCATGCAGGCATGTTCACTTGGTGAGATTTCATCAGGCTGCACGCTGATGATACGTACGTTTTTCTGTATGAAAGCTACAAAGCTGGGGAGCCTGGGTGGCCCGGTCGGTTAAGCATCCCACTTCAGCTCAGGTCATGATCTCGCGGTTTGTGAGTTCGAGCCCTGCGTCAGGCTCTGTGCTGACAGCCTGGAGCCTGCTTCGGGTTCTGTGTCTCCCGCTGTCTCTGCCCCTCCCCGGCTGGTGCTCTCTTTCTCTCTCAAAAATACATAAACATTAAAAAAATTTTTAAACAAACAAAAAAAACATTTTTATTAAGTAAGTGCCACTAGACTTGGAAAAAAATTTGGTTAACAGATTTATATTCAGGAAATTGGGTGTTCCCTGTTTTAAATCACATGGCCCATCTCCAGAAGAAAGTGGAGATGAAGCCTACCTAGAATGAGTCCTGGGGCAGAAAGTCAGGCCCAGGGAGGTGACCTGGTCCAAGCTATTGTCTCCGGGAATGTGCATCTTAGGCAACAGTGTTTATATGTGCTTATATATTGCAGGATGTGAAAGTTTAATTTAGAATATTCGTTTGGTCTTAGAACAAATGTGTCATGCACCGCGTGCAGCCTTGGGGAAAAGGCACAGGGTCCCTGCCCCACCTCTGCCTTGCTGGATGACCTTGGGGAAATCATTTTACCAACCTACATGTAGGTCTCCCAAATATGCAAACTCGAGATAATTCTGTCTGCTCCATCTACCACCTAGGCTGGTGTAAGCATTAAATGATACAATTGCTGTGAAAATGTTTTCTGCAAATGTTTTCTATAGCCCTTTACAGATACAAAGTATTAGTATAAGAGGCCTAATCTAGTCGTAGGACTGAGTCCACAATTGGTTTTGAGCCATAATCACACAGTCTTTCCCTAGACTATGTTTACACTTCATTCATATGAAATTTCATTCTCTTTGTTTTTGATAAGGTCTCCAGTTATGTAAGCTCACTTGGAACTCAGGTTCTTTGTGCCCAGACTGTTGGCTGCACCACTCACTCATCTGATACAAGTTAGTACAGCCACTCTTCGCTGATCACATGGTACCTGGCAGGCATGGGGCTAGACGCCATTGACAAAACGATAGATAAGTTCACCTCACCTGCCCCAAGTGAGCCTGTGTACTAGAACGTGAGAAATCGTTGCTTACTCAGTGTCTGGCTGGGTTTCTGGTGCTCGGTGGACTTTTTCTAAGACATAAACCACAAGCAACTAAAAAGGCATTATGTTTGTGGTAAGTGCTGAAAAAGATAACATAAAAAGGGCTGACTATGATCCAGTTTGGGGAAGGGGTGGGCATCATAGGTAAGGTAGTAAAGAAACACTAAAGAGGGGACATGATTGGGGCACCTGGGTGGCCCAGTTGATTGAGCATCCAGCTTCCCCTTAGATCATGATCTCGTGGTTCACGGGTTCAAGCCCCACATCGGGCTCTCTGCTGTCAGGGCAGAGCATGCTTTGGATCCTCTGTCTTCCACTCTCTCTGCCCCTCCCCTGCTTGCACTCTCTCAAAATTAAATGAAAATATTTGAAAAAAAGAAAAAGAAGGAACGTTATTACTGAGCCTTGAAGAATTCAATCATGCAAAGAGCTGGGAAAAAGGCCATCTCAGAAAGAGGGGATAGCAAGTACAAAGGTCCTAGGGCAGGAAAGAACTTATCACATTTGAGAAGCTGAAAAGTGGTTGGTATGATTGGGATGTGGCCGGTAGGAGGAAGAATGAAATGAGATAAGACTGAAGAGGAGGTCATGGGGGGCTAGATGGCGTTCTGATAGGAAGTCATCACAGGCTTCCAGCAAGGGAGTGACATGGCCTCATTTCGGTTTTAAGATCGCTTTGCCGCCCTGTGGAGAATGGATGGGAGGGCCAAGGATAGAGCAAATCGAACAGGGAAGAGTTAGAGCACTTGACGTGGAAGACAGTGGCTTGGCCTGGGATGAGAGCAGTGGAGATGGAGATAAGGGGCAGATTCCAAATACTTTGGAGATAAAGTGACAGGACTTTGCTAATGCATGTGGAGCATAGAGGAAAGAGGGGAATCAGGGTAGCTTCTGGTTTGGGAGCTCGGGCAACTGGGAGATGAGTGGCCACTCTGTCGATGGGGGATGGACAGAGGTGGGTTTGGGGTGGGGAGACTTCTTTCTGTGACATCCCCAGAGGAAACAATTGCATAGCTGCTTCCAGATTCCCTTACATGGGCTCTGGGAGGAGGACAGGCTGGAGCTGTACACATGGGAGCCACCAGTGCGATGTGATATTTAAAGCCAATAGATTCAGTAGGACCATGGAGGGAGAGAGCATACAGGGAGAGGAGCAAAGGCCCAGGAACGGGGTCCGGGGGCTCTTCCAGCATAGGAGACTGCATCTAAGCAAGAGAGGACAGTGGGTGAAGGGGACACAGAGCATCCACTCTTAGTTGATGGGACCCTCCAGCCATAACACATCCCTTAAAAATTTGCACTCAAGGGGCACCTGGGTGGCTCAGTCGGTTAAGCGTCTGACTTGGTTTCGCTCAGGTCATGATCTCATGGTTCATGACTTTGAGCTCCCACATCGGGCTCTGTACTGACAGTGCAGAGCCTGCTTGGGATTCTCTCTCTCTCTGCCTTTCCCCCACTAGCTCTCTCTCTCTCTCTCTCAAAAATAAACAAACTTAAAAAAAAATTGTACTCAGCCCAGATGGAGGGAGTAGAGAGGAAAATCATGGTGTGAAAATGGGTTGCTGCTTGAAACTGGCCTAGAGAAAACCAGAGATCTTGGTCTCAGGGCAGGGGGTTAGACCTTTAAAAAAACAAAAAACAAAAAACAAAAAACAAAAAACAAAAAAACGAAAACCGGGGCACCTGGGTGGTTCAGTCGGTTAAGTTTCTGACTTTGGCTCGGGTCATGATCCCACAGTTTGTGAGTTCGAGACCCTTGTCAGGCTCTGTGCTGACAGATCCGAGCCTAGAGCCTGCTTTGGATTCTGTATCTCCCTCTCTGTCTGCCCCTCCCTTGCTCACACTCTGTCTCTGTGTCTCTCTGTCTCTCTCTCAAAAATAAATAAACATTAAAAAAAATTTTTTTTTTATTTTTTTTTCAACGTTTATTTATTTTTTTGGGGACAGAGAGAGACAGAGCATGAACGGGGGAGGGGCAGAGAGAGAGGGAGACACAGAATCGGAAACAGGCTCCAGGCTCTGAGCCGTCAGCACAGAGTCCGACGCGGGGCTCGAACTCACGGACCGCGAGATCGTGACCTGAGCTGAAGTCGGCCGCTTAACCGACTGCGCCACCCAGGCGCCCCAAAAAAAATTTTTTTAAGAAAATAAACAAAACAAAAAACACTGAAACCTAATATACTTGAAATAAGACACACAGCTTAATGTGCTGGTTGATGAATTTTTACCTATGTGTGCACCTGTGTAAGTACTACCCAGATCAAAATTGAGGCTCTTTTCAGAAATCTAGAAGTTCCTTTATGCCCTCTCCTGGTCATTACCCATCTCTCCCATGAAACCACTATTCTATCACCATCAACTGTTTGGCCCATTTTTGAACTTTGTATCAACAGGATCAGCCAGCATGTACTCTTTTGTGTCTGGCTGGTTTTACTCAACGTAACGTCTGACATTCATTCGTGTTGTTACAAGTGACAAGAGTTCATTTTGTTTCACTGCCGCACAGAGTTCCATTGCATGAAGACCACCATTTATTTACTTCTTCTGCTGTGGATGGACATTGGGATTGTTCCCAGTTAGGAATATCATACGCTATGAACATGTGTACACAAGTCTCTTGTAACAGGTTTACATTTAAGTTTTCATGTGGGTGTTGTTTTTTTTTTTTAAGTTTATTTATTTTTGAGAGAGAGAGAGCACAAGCAAGGGAGGAGCAGAGAGAGAGGGAGACACAGAATCCGAGGCCGGCTCCAGGCTCTGAGCTGTCAGCATGGAGCCCAATGCGGGGCCCGAACCCACGAACCATGAGATCATGACCTGAGCCAAAGCCGGATGCTTCACTGACTGACCCACCCAGGCGGCCCTAGTTTTCATGTGGTTTTAAGAACAGCTTCACGTAAGTACCAACAGAGTTTCATTAAAACTCAAGGAGATAGAAAGAAGACGCAGGTGGCAATCCTCCCAGCTAGAGTTGCTGTATGTGTTTGGGACATCCATATACCAAAAAATATTTATTATAGAGCTGAAAGTCACTTTCTTTTTTTTTTTTTTTTTTTTTTTTTTAGCGTTTATTTATTTTTGAGACAGAGAGAGACAAAGCATGAATGGGGGAGGGTCAGAGAGAGGGAGACACAGAATCTGAAACAGGCTCCAGGCTCTGAGCTGTCAGCACAGAGCCCGACGCGGGGCTCAAACTCACGGACCGCGAGATCATGACCTGGGCCGAAGTCGGCTGCTTAACCGACTGAGCCACCCAGGCGCCCCTGAAAGTCACTTTCAACTGGGCATCCTGTATTTTTATTTACTATACCTGGTAACCCTATCACACCTGGCCTCATTTTTGCACGTGGTAGGTTTTTAATAAGATATTTTTAATAAGCATGAATGTATCTGGATGTGTCTCTCCTTCATCAATTCATGCCAACTAGCTCTCCGTGGGAAAAAAGACGCCTGGGTATTTACCCAGAGAAAACAAAAACAGTAATTCAAAATTCAAAAAGGTACATGCACTCCTGTGTTGATTGCAGCATTATTTACCATAGCCAAGATACGGATGGATAAAGAAGGTAACTGTTACTCAGCTATGAGAAAGAATGAGATCTTCCCGACTGTGACAACGTGGATGGACCGAGGGTGGTACGCTAAGTGAAATGAGTCAGAGAACGGTAAGTACCATGTGATTTCACTTATATGTGGAATCTGAAGAACAAAACAAAACAAGCAAAGCAGACTCGTAAATACAGAGAAAACCTGGCGGGTGTCGGAGGGGAGGGGTGTGGGGGATGGGCAAAATGGGCGAAGGGGAGAGGGAGGTGCAGGCTTCCAGTTACGGACTGAGTGAGTCACGGGGACGAAAGGTACAGCATAGGGAATACAGTCAGTGGTAGGGTAACAGCGTTGTAGGGTGACCCACAGCAGCTACGCTTGCGGTGAGCACAGCATAGCTCTAGACTTGCCAAATCACCGTGTTGTACACCTGAAACTCGTGTAACATTGGGTGTCAACCGTACTTCAGTTAAAAACAAAAGAGAAAAACCCTTCCGAGGCACTTAGCACCATGTTCGTCATCCTCTGGTGAGGTGGGATCAGTCTTCATGTGTTTGTTCTGATTTTCTTTGAATAACAAGCATATTCTAGAATCTAGGCTCCAACATATAGAGGTGTGGAATTCTATGTTGGAAAGTGTTGATGGCTGCCTCAACATCTACTTTAGAAATGGATTGTTTCTGGGGCGCCTGGGTGGCTCAGTTGGTTGAGCGTCCAACTTCGGCTCAGGTCATGATCTCACGGTTTGTGAGTTCGAGCCCCGCACCGGGCTCTGTGCTGACAGCTCAGAGCCTGGAGCCTGTTTCGGATTCTCTGTCTCCCTCTCTCTCTGCCCCTAACCCACTCGCATTCTGTCTCTGTCTCTCTCAAAAATAAATAAACATTAAAAAAAAAAAAATTGAAATGGATTGTTTCTTCTTCCAGTGTTTACAGGTGCTTGCCTCCTGGGGCTGCCTCACCACTGTTCTGCAGACACATTTTTGGACAAGTGGACAGCCTCTCAGGACAGCCTCTGCCGAGCGACCTCCTGTTGCCACACTTCAAAATACCACACCTGAGCTGCCACCTGCCATTTACTCCCCGTCATGTCTCCCCTGCCTGATTTCTTTAAACGGAAAATACTGCCTGATTTCTTTAAACAGAAAATAAGCTATTTGGAAACAGCTTATTCAGGGCATAAAAAGAGTCCATAATTTGATTTTTGAAATACAGATTTTAAGTGATATAGATAATTAACATACAACTTTTTTTATCTTTAATTTTATCATGACAAATGCCGGTTATAGAAAATGTAAATCAAAAACTGGACCCCCCGAATGTCTAACAAGAGGGAAGTGTTGAATACATTACAGCCCAAGTGTTATACAACCATTTTCTTTGATGATGTTGAAAAATATCAAATATGGAATGTAAGTGAAAAGCAGATTAAAATGCATATAAATTAGATTGCTTTTGGCTGAAAATCACAAAGAATGCGGAGTCCTACTTACGCGTAAGAGATAATGAATATACGGAAGTAAGGAAAATATATTCTTCCTGATAACAAGCCCAGAGGTAAAGATGGGTTTGGGCTGGTTAATGGCTTGATGACATCTTCAAATCATGATGTCATCAAGGTTCTTTTCATCTGTCCATCCCATCTCATCAACACATCTGCCTACTTCCCCTCAGGGCTGCAAGATGGCTCCATGGTTCTAGGTATAACATGCATTTGTAGTAATGTCTGAAGAAGAGGGACTATTTTTTCCTATGCATCTTTTGTTTTTTTTGTTTTTTTTTTTGTTTGTTTTTTTTCAGTTTGTTTAGAGAGAGAGACCGAGCACGAGTGGGGTAGGGGCAGAGAGAGAGGGAGAACGAATCCCGCACTATCAACACAGAGCCCAAACTCATGAACTGTGAGCCCGTGACCTGAGCTGAGATCAAGAGTTGGGTGCGTAACTGACTGAGCCTCCCAGGTGCCCCTCCTACGCAGCTTTCCAAGAGCAAGGAACTCTTTTCCAATGGCCATTATCAGAACCTCACATCTCAGCTCAGCGGATCAGAAAGGCATGAAGCCCCCGCACCCCCGCGGGACCAATCACTGGTGAGGTGTTCTTGTGTCCTGAGTGGTGTACAGGTGGGCCAAGCGACTGGTCCCCAGGGCCCTCGGACAGCCTGTCTCCTCCCAGGCGGCAGCGTCCATTTAGCTAGATGGGGCAGGGTGTGCAAAGGGTTTGGAGACAGTGGTTTCGGTAATCCTTATGCCATCAGCACCAACTGGGAATTTTTAAAAAATACAAACCCTCGGGCCCCAGCCCAGTATGGTCTAACTCTGAAACTCTGGCGGTGGGACCCAGGAATCTGTGTTTCAACAAACACGTAAGGTGATAATAATGTTTGAAAGCCATTGACCTAGACTCTTCGGGATTTGCTCTTGAATTGGGACTACTTGGGGCGCCTGGGTGGCGCAATCGGTTAAGCGTCCGACTTCAGCCAGGTCACGATCTCGCGGTCCCGGAGTTCGAGCCCCGCGTCAGGCTCTGGGCTGATGGCTCAGAGCCTGGAGCCTGTTTCCGATTCTGTGTCTCCCTCTCTCTCTGCCCCTCCCCCGTTCATGCTCTGTCTCTCTCTGTCCCAAAAATAAATAAACGTTGGAAAAAAAAAAAAAAAAAAGAATTGGGACTACCTGAAAAGCGATGCCTTTTGATGGCTGATGTTGGGGTTCCTTTTCTAGCACATCATCCTGGACTGGAGAGGCTGGAAGCGAAAACTGCATTTCCGCCTGTCCAAATACTCACGTGAGTTTCTGCATGAAGGCTGAACCACGTGGAGGAAAAGGCAAGACTCAGAGAAGGTTGACTTGCTCGTGTGAACTTGGCCCAGGGGTTGGGATTCTGCAGGTGGCAGATGTGGTGGCAGCTTCCTTATTTGCAACATGCCCCCTGCGGCAGGGACAACGGGACCCTTGGCATTCCAGTTCTCCGTGTGCTTGGGGGAGTCGTTCTGTGACTTCTTTTTTCTGTGTGTGGTAAAAACAAAAACCAAAAAACAACAACAACAAAAACAAAAACACATAACATTAAATTTACCATCTTCACCATTTAAATTTTTTTTTCAAGTTTATTTTGAGAGAGAGAGAGAGTACGAGTGGGGTGGGGGGGGTACAGAAAAAGAGGGAGAGAGAGAATCCCAAGCAGCTTCTGCACCAGCAGTGCAGAGCCGGATGCGGGGCTGGGACCCACGAACCGTGAGATCATGACCTGAGCTGGAACCAAGAGTCAGATGCTTAACCGCCTGAGCCACCCAGGCGCCCTCATCTTAAGCATTTTTTTTTTAATGTTTTGTTTTTTTGTTTTTTGAGACAGAGGGAGACAGAGCATGAGCAGGGGAGGGGCAGAGAGGGAGGGAGACACAGAATCCGAAGCAGGCTTCAGGCCGTGAGCCGTCAGCACAGAGCCCGACGCGGGGCTCGAACTCACAGACCGTGAGATCATGATCTGAGCCGAAGTCAGACGCTCAACCGACTGAGCCACCCAGGTGCCCCACATCTTAACCATTTTTAAGTGTACAGTCCAGCCGTGTTATGTACATTCACATGGTCGTACAACAGATCTCTAGAACTTCTTTCATCTTGCAAAATGGAAACTCTACACATTAAACACAAATTTCTCCTCCCTCCCCTGGCCCTTGGCAACCAACTTTCTACCTTATGTTTCTACGCTTTGGACTGCTTTCGAGACCTCCGTGGAATCATACAGTATTTGTCCTTTTGTGGCTGGCTTATTTCACTTAACATAATGTCTTCAAGGTTCATCCATGTTGTAGCCTGTAACAGGATTCCCTTCTTTTTTTTTTTTTTAAAATATATTTTTTTTAACGTTTATTTATTTATTTATTTCAACGTTTATTTATTTTTGGGATAGAGAGAGACAGAGCATGAACGGGGGAGGGGCAGAGAGAGAGGGAGACACAGAATCGGAAACAGGCTCCAGGCTCCGAGCCATCAGCCCAGAGCCTGACGCGGGGCTCGAACTCACGGACTGCGAGATCGTGACCTGGCTGAAGTCGGACGCTTAACCCACTGTGCCACCCAGGCGCCCCATAACGTTTATTTATTTTTGAGACAGGGAGAGACAGCATGAACGGGGGAGGGTCAGAGAGAGAGGGAGACACAGAATCTGAAACAGGCTCCAGGCTCTGAGCTGTCAGCACAGAGACGGATGTGGGGCTCGAACTCATGGACCGTGAGATCGTGACCTGAGCCGAAGTCGGATGCTTAACCGACTGAGCCACCCAGGCGCCCCAGGATTCCCTTCTTTTTAAAGGCTGCATAATATTCCATTGTGTGTGTGTTTTGTTTATCCCTTTATCTGTTGACGGACATTTTTTTTTTTAATTTTAAAAAAAAAAATTTTTTTTTTCAACGTTTATTTATTTTTGGGACAGAGAGAGACAGAGCATGAACGGGGGAGGGGCAGAGAGAGAGGGAGACACAGAATCGGAAACAGGCTCCAGGCTCCGAGCCATCAGCCCAGAGCCCGACGCGGGGCTCGAACCCATTGTTGACGGACATTTAAGTTGCTTGCACATCTTGGCTCTTGTGATAATGCTGCAGTTCTGGGTGTGTAAAAATCTCTTCGAGATCCTGCTTTGGATGCTTTTGAATATATACCCAGACGTGGGATTGCTGGATCATATGCTAATTCTATATTTAAGTGTTTGAGGAACTTCTATATTGTTTTCCAGAATGGCTGCACCATTCTGACTTTTTCTTAAAGGGCCAGGTAGTAAATGTTTTAAGCTCTGTGGGGCATAAGGTCTCTGTCACAACTACTCAACTCTGCATTATAGTGTGAAAGCAGCCATAAGACAGTATGTAAACAAGTGGGTGTGGCTGTGTCCTGATAAAACTTTATAAAAATTGGCAGCAAGCTTGCTGGCCATAATTTGTCCATCGTTGATACAGATCATGTTTCGTCAGCCCTGCCAACGATTCTGGGGGCAGCGCACATCATTTTCTGCTAGAGTAGATTGTGTTGTCCAACACTAAGAATCCCGAGTAATAAAACTTGAATGAATTGCTGCTCTGTTAACAGAGGGAATGGCAGTTGGGTTTGCAACCAGTACCAACTCCTACAAAAGGCAGTGTGTGCAGTACAAGAGAGAAAGAGTAGATGAGAGAGAAGAATGGAAGGGGATTGTGATAGCCACCCTCCCAGACGGCCCCCAGTGATCTAACCTCCTGCTATTCACACATTTGGGAATGGTTTATGGGTAGGTCAATGGTTTACAGGGTAGTTTTCTCCCACAATGAATCGGGCTGAGCTGTGTAACTCAAGGATGTTGCAGAAAGGATAGCGTGCGACTTCCAAGGCTAGGTTGTGCAAGATCGGCCACTGCACGAGTGAGAAGGCCTAGGTGAGTGACGTACAGAAATGGTCAATGGGACCCTTGGACTCCGGGGTGGACCACTGAGAGCATCTACCGACACCCCATGTGGGTGTTTAAGACATTTGTTAAGAAGCTCCCTGTCACTAAATGTGGAGAATGGGGAAGTAGGCAAAGAGATGGGTGGAAAGAAGGCTACTTAGAAGGTGATGAAAGTCTGGATAGGAAGTAACGAATGAGGAGGACATGGGTGGCTCAGTCGGCTAAGTGTCTGACTTCGGCTCAGGTCATGATCTCACAATTCGTGATTTCCAACCCCGCTTCGGGTTCTGTGCCATCAGCTTCTGATCCCCCCTTCTCTCTGCCTCTTCCCCACTTGCTCTCTCTTAAAATTAAATAAACATCAAGGATGCCTGGGTGGCTCAGTAGGTTGAGCGCCGACTTTGGCTCAGGTCATGATCTCACAGTCCATGAGTTCCAGCCCTGCGTCCGGCTCTGTGCGGACAGCTCAGAGCCTGGAGGCTGCTTCAGATCCTGTGTCTCCCTTTCTCTCTCTGCCCCTCCCCCACTTGTGCTCTGTCTCTCTCTCTCTCAAAAATAAAATAAACATAAATTTAAAAATAAATAAACATTAAAAAATTTTTAAAAATAATAAAAAGTGATGAATGAGCATTTTGGCAATGGGGACACACATGGAGAGCCAGGCTGGAAAGCCCCAGCTCTGTGAGCTTAGAAGAGTTGCTTAACCTCTCTAAGTCAATTACAATAACAGTAAAAAAACGAGAGTAGTGGTAATAACACTTATTGAACGTTTTACTCCGATCAAGATACTGCTTGTCCAAAGAGATTACAATTCTAACTCTTAGCCCTCCTAACAACACTATGAGGTAGGCACAATTATTGTCCCCGTGTGACGGATGAAGACACCAGAGTTCAGACACATTAAAGAACTTGCCTGAGGTCCCACAACTAGTGCTTTCCTAAAGATTGGTGATGAGGGGCACCTGGGTAGCTCAGTAGGTTGAGCATCTGACTCTTCATCTCATCTCAGGTATTGATCTCAGGGTCATGAGTTCAAGCCCCGAGTTGGGCTCCGCACTGAGCACGAAGCTTAGTTAATTAAAAAAAAAAAAAAAAAGATTATTGATGAGATTAGTGGTGGCCCAGGGATGAAGGAGTTGGAGGGAAATGGGGAGTGGCTGCTAATGGGGGTGATAAAAGTGAGCAAACAATGACAGGTGTTGGTTGCACAACTCTGTGGAATACTAAAAACCATTACATTTTTTTTTAATTTTTTTTTCAACGTTTATTTATTTTTGGGACAGAGAGAGACAGAGCATGAACGGGGGAAGGGCAGAGAGAGAGGGAGACACAGAATCGGAAACAGGCTCCAGGCTCTGAGCCATCAGCCCAGAGCCCGACGCAGGGCTCGAACTCAGGGACCGCGAGATCGTGACCTGGCTGAAGTCGGATGCTTAACCGACTGCGCCACCCAGGCGCCCCAAAAAAAACCATTACATTTTAAACTTCAGAAGACTGAAGTGTATGGTAGATGAGTTATATCTCAATAAAGCTATTTTAAAAAAATTGTTTTTACATTTTATTTATTTTTGATACACAGAGAGACAGAGCTTGAGTGGGGGAGGGGCAGAGAGAGACGGAGACAGAATCTGAAGCAGGCTCCAGGCTCTGAGCTGTCAGCACAGAGCCCCACGCAGGGATTGAACTCACAAACCGCGAGATCATGACCTGAGCCGAAGTCGGACGCTCAACCGACTGAGCCACCCAGGCGCCCCTGAAGCTATTTTTTTAATGTGAAATACCCAACAGGTAAAGTTTATGAAAATGTGTGCCGTGTGCCTATAGAAGTAATAAGTGGCTTTCAATGGTAATAAAGAGCATTTCATTACGGCGAGAAAAAAAAAAGAATTCTTCATATATCCTGGATATTCTGGATACGGACTCCTTTGGCACATGGATGTACTGGCCTAAGGCAAAACTGTGAAACTGAAGTTCAAGTTAACATGTACTTGTGTCTAGCAGGTGCCAGGTGTCTTGTGCTGCGTGTTTCTCGCCCTCACGCTGCAGGGAGGCATTATGTTCTCCATGTTGACGCTGAGATACCAGAGCTCAGAGAGGTTCAGTAACTTGCTCGATACTCCACAGCATTTCAGGGGAGGAGCCAAGATTCAAAGAAATCTAAATTCTGTGCACTGAAATTAGTGAGCTCTCGGCTCTCCTTCTCTTCACTTTTAACAACCTCATCTCCCCTAACCCTCAGCCAACTGGTCTTACTCCCCAGTGTCCCCGGTCACTTCCTCTGCGGAGCTGCCTGCCCCACGGGCATAGGGGCAGGGGCCTTTCCAAATCACTCATCACACCATTCCCTCATCTGGTCCAGATTGGACTCTGGGCTCTGGGAAGCAGAGGGACCATATCAATCCTGCCCATTTTTTTTTTTTTTTAATTTTTTTTTTTTCAACGTTTATTTATTTTTGGGACAGAGAGAGACAGAGCATGAACGGGGGAGGGGCAGAGAGAGAGGGAGACACAGAATCGGAAACAGGCTCCAGGCTCTGAGCCATCAGCCCAGAGCCCGACGCGGGGCTCGAACTCAGGGACCGCGAGATCGTGACCTGGCTGAAGTCGGACGCCCAACCGACTGCGCCACCCAGGCGCCCCAATCCTGCCCATTTTTATATCCCAGTAGTAGATGCCCAGTAGTTGGTTCCTGAATCAGTATGAGTTTATTGGGCGAGTAAAACAACACCTCTCTTACGGTAGACGTTTTGGCTTCGTGAAAGGGGTGGCACAAATGTGTTTGAGCAGGGGACCCCGGCCAAGCATCAAGCCCCCAAATCACACACTTGTGCTTCTTTCCTACACTCGACCTCCCTGTCCATCAGCCACGGGCACAGCCCATTCCAGTGCCCCACCTGTGGCTTCTGGCTCACTCCCTGCTGGCTGGATGGCAACACCAAATAGGCCTGGCCTTTTTGCTCACCTCCACTCCCTTGCGGAAACTCCAGAGGCAGGGTGCCTATGTCCTTGAGCCCAAGCCGGGTGCATTTGCAACTCCACAGGGCAGTTCCTTCCAACACCCAACGTCTGGTTTTATTTTGTTTTTACTCCTAACATTTTTATTTTGAAAGTTTCGAATTTCCTGAACAGTTGCAAGAAAGATCCAATTAACCCTCCCTAATCCTTCCCCTACATTCTCCGTTACACTTCCTCTCCCTCTCTCTCCTTTTTTGCCCCTGAACCATTTGGGAGTCACTGCAGACATTATATGACATTTCAGCTCTGAACCCTTCACCGCAAACCTCCCAGGGACTAAAGACTGTCCTACACAATCACAACTTCACACTTGGGAAAGCTAACATTGTTACTCTACTGCTTTTTAATATTCAGTCTATATTCAAATGTCCCCAGCTGTCCAATGATATCCTTTATTTTTTTTCTTTTTGATCCCGAGTCCAATTAAGGATCACAAGTTGCATTTGGTTGTCATGCCCCTTTAATCTCTTTTTCATCTGGGGTTTCTTTGCCTCTTTTTATTTTTCATGATGTGGGTGTATGCATTCGGAGAGTTCAAGTCACTTATTCTGTAGAGCGTCTCTCCATTTGGATTTGTTGGTGTTTTCTCGTGCTTAGATTTGGATTCAACATTTTTGGCAAGAATCACACATGGATGTTGTATTCTTTTCAGTGCACTGTATCAGGAAGCATTATTGCTATTTTGTCCTATTATTGATGATGCAGGGCAATCGCTTTTTTTTTTTTTTTTAATTTTGATAAAACTTACCATTTTGTTTATCTATTCATCCATCAATGGACACCTTGGGTGGCTTCCACTTTTTGGCTACTGTGAATAATGTTGCGATCAGCAGCCATTTCGTGAAGATTTTCCCCGATGTTCTCTACTGTTTGTTTTTATAGTTTTAGGTCGTATGTTTAGGCCTTTGATCCATCTTGAGTAATTTTTTTGTGTCCGGTATAAGGTCAGGTCCAACTTCATTCTTTTACACATGGATATCCAGATTTTTTCCCAACACCATTTGTTGACTAGTCTGTCCTTTCTCCATTCTATGGTCTTGGCACCTTTGTTGAAATTCAGTTGACCAGAGACATAACAGTGTATTTCTAGGCCTCTCTCCTATTCCATTGGTCTATACCAGTAGTTAACTATATGCCAGTTTCACACTAATTTTTTTTTTGACGTTTATTTATTATTGAGAGACAGAGGGACACAGAGCATGAGCAGGGAAGGGGTAGAGAGAGGGAGAGACACAGAATCTGAAGCAGGCTCCAGGCTCTGAGCTGTCAGCACGGAGCCCGATGCGGGTCTCGAACTCACAAACCGTGAGATCATGACCTGAGCCACAGTCAGTCGCTTAACCAACTGAGCCACCCAGACACCCCTCACACTACTTTGATTACTATAGCTTTGTAGTAAATTTTGAAATTGGGAAGTATCAGTTCTCCAACTTTGTTCTTTTTCAGGATTGTTTTGGCTGCCAAGGGAAGGCAGAGACTTTTCAAACAAGATTCCCGGAGATTCCACTTGGTATCATGGAAGAGATGATAGCTGATGCTTATGCACTTTAAGAAGAATGTTGGCAACTGTGTCCGGCCGCCTCGAATCCCATCTCGTGGGTTTGGTGACTTTAATATCTGTACCAAGAAGTAGAATGCATGGCCTGGTAAAGATAAAGACATTACGTCCCATTTCACTATATGCTGTCCATGCTTCATTTATTCAAAATGTATAAAATAGCATGGGCTCAGAAGTATCTGAGCTGCCCAGTGTGTGCACCTGTGACACCTGTCTTCCCTCTAAGTGTTCCTTTCCTCTCCGCAGCCACCTCCTCCCTTATTTTCCCCACCGCCCGATGCCACATGGAAGTCATTTTTGTAATCTATTTTTATTCTTTCCCTTCCCTGCAGGCTACTTTGCTTGAACTGTACTGATGAAAAATAAGGAATACATTCACCTGGTTCTAAATTCAAGAGGTAAAAAACGTCCCTGCTAAAAGTCTCCCTGGCCTCCCTGCCATCCTCCTGCCCCGCAGCAACCGGTCTTGCTTTCTTGTACATATGTAACAAACACACTTTTGGGCCCAGGCAAGCACAAAGAACTTCCTGACCCAAACAGCTGCCTAGCAGATGCTCTCAGCCCTCCGCTGTGCGCCTTGGGCCTGATCTTTTTCACGGTGCTCCCGCTCACTGACCCACCTGCCTGAGCATGGCTGTGTGCCTGAGCTTCAGTGGGAAAGCGAGACAGTGGACACAGCAGCAGGCTGTGCCTGGGGGAATTACTTCCATCTAGGAGTGCCCCCATCCAAGAGCCTTCCAGTGAGATAACTGGGCGGGGGCGGGGAGGGGGGGGTGAGTTGTGAGTTCTCCACTTCTCAGCAGGATTCAGCTCCGCTTGCCCACACCAGTTGTTGGTTGGAAAAGCCACGCATCACAGGCCGCCCTTCCCTATCTCCCTTCTCCACTCTACCTTCCTAATGTTTCCCCAGCTCACTTCCCAAATAAACGGTTTACTCTCACGTCCTCGTCTCAGAGTGTTCCTTGGCAGAAACCAAAACCAAAACCCACGGCATACCATACACGCTGTTCCATTGCCTGCTTGGCTTGACGAACGTAACCAGGAGGTAGTCCCGTATCACCACGTGCGCAAAGCCTTCCTCATTCTTGCACGGAAACCGGAATTCCTGGCAATGTCTCTGTTCTGGCGTGACCACAGTCTTCAGGGCTGCACCTGAGGGTCCCGCCCCCCGTGGGGGCAAGGGTTGAGGTCTTCCTGCCATTAGCCTGTCCCACACAAGGGGCTCCTTATTCATTTATGGGACCTCTCTGGTCCTAGTAGGTGACTGAGGCTGAAATCCCCGGCTTGGGCTTGCAGTGATGCAGGCATGAAGTATTTCTAAAGCACGTAAAATTAAAATGCAAATTCTGGGGGCACCTGGGTGGCTCCGTCGGTTGAGCGTCCAGCTTCGGCTCAGGTCATGATCTCACAGTTTGTGGGTTCGAGCCCTGCATCAGGCTCTGTGCTGACAGCTTAGAGCCTGGCGCCTGCTTCTGATTCTGTGTCTCCCTCTCTCTCTGCTCCTCCCTCGCTCATGCTCTGTCTCTCTCTCTCTCCTTCAAAAATAAATAAAAACACATTAAAAAATTTTTTTAAATGCAAATTCTGATTCAGTAGATCTGAGTCAGGGCTCGAGATGTTGCCTTTCTTATAAGTGTCCAAGTGATGCTGGTGTTTCCTGGTCTACAGTCCATTCCTTGAGGACCAAGGGTCTAGCCTCGCCCCTCTCCAATCTATTTTGCACATCATTGTGCGCACTCAAGGGGAGGGGACTCATAAGGAAGGACCTGTGTACCAGGAGGCGAGATCACTGGGGGATCACCTTAAGGACTACCTACCACAGTACATTTATTTTTTTGAACTCTGTTTCACTGTTAAAAAAAAAAATCCCAGTGCTTGTCGAATATCCATGGCAGTTTCCTTTTTACTGTATAATTTTTTTCAAGATCTATTTATTTTTGAGAGAAAGCACAAGTCGAGGAAGGGGGAGAGAGAGGGACAGAAGATCTGAAGCGGGCTCTGCACTGACAGCAGTAAGCCTGGAAGTGGTGCTTGAACTCACAAACCATGAGATCATGACCCTGAGCCAAAGTCGGATGCTCAACTGACTGAGCCACTCAGGT
Organism: Leopardus geoffroyi; assembly: GCF_018350155.1. Lineage (NCBI taxonomy): Eukaryota > Metazoa > Chordata > Mammalia > Carnivora > Felidae > Leopardus > Leopardus geoffroyi. The sequence continues at coordinate 31,513,233 of NC_059336.1, forward strand.
GCCCCAGTTTTTTAAACCGCAGAATCTTTTGGCTTCCTCAGCACAAAGCTCTTGCTTGATCCCGTATATAATATACCAGTGAGGTAGAATAGGGGTGCTACTGAAGCTGGAGAAGGGGCCTTGGGAAATAGGACCCTGAAGTTTCCACCCCCCACACAACCCCATGGGATCTCCAGATCCCCACAACCAAGCCACAGGAATTTAAAATTGTAGGAAACTCAGTTGAAAATCAGAGACCTTCTTCTAGTATTCCAAGGCTTTAGGAGTTAAGTAACTTGCCCGAGGTCACACAGCTGCAAAGCCTTGGATTTTCCCAGCCGCTGTGCCTTCTTGTTACAAGGCCATTTTCACACCCTTTCCTCCCACCACCCGAGGCAAAATCAACCCACCTGATTGCAGGCTTTTCCTGCCCTTGCCACATCTGAGACTCAGCTCTTCTGGGGGCATTGCCCCCACCCTGATGCTCCAGGCTTTCCCCAACCTTATCTCTTCTCAGCTCTCCAGCTGTTCTTTTAAAATAAGGGCTTAGGGGCGCCTGGGTGGCGCAGTCGGTTAAGCGTCCGACTTCAGCCAGGTCACGATCTCGCGGTCCAGGTCACGATCTCGCGGTCCAGGAGTTCGAGCCCCGCGTCAGGCTCTGGGCTGATGGCTCAGAGCCTGGAGCCTGTTTCCGATTCTGTGTCTCCCTCTCTCTCTGCCCCTCCCCCGTTCATACTCTGTCTCTCTCTGTCCCAAAAATAAATAAACGTTGAAAAAAAAATTAAAAAAAAAAAAAAAATAAGGGCTTAAACATTGTAAAAAAAAAAAAAAAAAAAAAAAAAAAGGTCTGTGTTCCCCACCCCTCCCCTGCAACTCTCTCCCTTCTTGACTTAGCTTCCAGGTCTCCATCACTGTGGCCTTGGCCTCCATGCCAGATAAACCTCTGGCCTTATCTCGGTGCCCACCCCACGAAAGCCTCCTCGCTGCCCAGGTGGTTCTCACCTTCACTTGAAATTACCTTTGGTGCTCCTGCCTAGCCTGTGGTCCCCACTGAAAACATCTGTGGTATTTAATGAGTTTTTAAAGAATTACAATGAGAAATCTTTAGAGAAATTATTGGCTCCTCCCTCATTGCTTTTAAGCATGTGGGCCATCAGAGGCCAACGAAAGCATCTTTTTCCTTGCTTCTGTCCGTGTCTGCCCAATTCTGTGGGGGCTGGGAGGAGACAAGCATTTGTCCTAAAACTCTGAACTCTGCATGTTAAACTACACATTTAAAAAATGAGATAAAGTGGACAATTACCTGGAAAGATATCACTTACCAAAACTGTTCAAAAAGTAGAAAATCCAGGGGCCCCTGGGTGGCTCAGTCGGTTAAGCATCCGACTTCCACTCAGGTCATGACCTCACAGTGCGTGGGTTCAAGTCCCACATCAGGCTCTGTGCTGACAGCTCAGAACCTGGAGCTGCTTCGAATTCTCCCCCTCTCTCTGCCCCTCCCTGCTCACACGCTCTCTCTCTCAAAAATAAATAAACATATACAAAATTTTTTTAAAAAGTAGAAAATCCAAATACACTTATACATTAAAGTTTGAATCCAGGGGCGCCTGGGTGGCGCAGTCGGTTAAGCGTCCGACTTCAGCCAGGTCACGATCTCGTGGTCCGTGAGTTCGAGCCCCGCGTCGGGCTCTGGGCTGATGGCTCAGAGCCTGGAGCCTGTTTCCGATTCTGTGTCTCCCTCTCTCTCTGCCCCTCCCCCGTTCATGCTCTGCCTCTCTCTGTCCCCCCAAAAAATAAATAAACGTTGGAAAAAAAAAAAAAAAGTTTGAATCCAAATAAAAATTTCTACAAAACACTGCCCCAAGCCCACATGTCCTCACAGTCACTTTTATTACCCTCAAGGAACAAAAAAATCTCTACCTTACTCGAGTTCCAAAACAAGCTTCACCAATTTGTACAAGGCTAGTCACTAGCCATGGCTAGTATAACCCTGATCCAAGCCAGAAAGAACGGCAGAAATAGGAAACCGACCGTCCAATTTCATGTATTTAGATGTGACAGTTTTATGAAACATCCATTAGCTAATCAAATGCAACAATGTGGGGGGAAAACATTACCAAGTAGCATTTATCCCAAGAGGAAAGGATGTCACGACCATTAGAAAATAGCAATAGGAGGGGTGCCTGGGTGGCTCAGTCGGTTAAGCGGTCGACTTTGGCTCAGGTCATGATCTCGCGGTCCGTGAGTTCGAGCCCCATGTTGGGCTCTTTGCTGACAGCTCAGAGCCTGGAGCCTGTTTCAGATTCTGTGTCTCCCTCTCTCTAACCCTCCCCCATTCATGTTCTGTCTCTCTCTGTCTCAAAAATAAATAAACATTAAAAAAATTAAAAAAAAAAAAAAGAAAATAGCAATAGGATATACACAGCTTAAAGAAGCAAAACCATATGGTCATCTCAATAGATTCAGGAAAAAAACAAGTGGTTAATCCAACAACTATTTTAAGAAAGTACAGTCTTCCCTTGAGTTCCTGACCCCCCCACCCCCACCCCCGGAAACAGACCCTTGTAATTATCCCACCAGAGGGCAGAGGGGTGAGTGAGCTGGGGGATGTATACTCCAGTTCCCAAGAGAAAGTCATTGCTGGCAACTGACCCTGGAGCTTTGAGTCCTCAGCAAGTTCAGCCTTCCCTTTGCTGGGCCAAAGCGGCCTTCCTAGGTTTGGGGAGGATCAGAGGAGGCCTCGGGCCCAGAGAAGCTGATTCTGGCATTTGAATGTGGACCCAGGCAACCTGAAAGGTCTAAGATGGGGGGCGGGGGGCACACTGAGCACACTAGAAACAGAAGAGAATTACTTTACTCTGTTTTCTGTTGTAGTGGCACCTGCGTGGCTCAGTCGGTTAAACGTCCGACTACCGCCCAGGTCATGATCTCGAGGTGTGCGAGTACCAGCCCCGTGCCGGGCTCTGTGCTGACAGCTCAGAGCCTGGAGCCTACTTTGGATTCTGTGTCTCCCTCTCTCTCTGCCCCTCCCCTGCTTGCACTCTGTCTCTCTCCCTCTCTCTAAAAAATAAATAAACTTGAAAAAAAATCTGTTTTCTGCTGTTAAGAAACTTACCAAACAAAACAAAAAAACATATCCTTCTTAGTGTGCGACGTTCAAAGAATTTCCTTTATTTCAACAACGTGGATGGAACCAGAGTGTATTGTGCTAAGCGAAATAAGTCAGTCAGAGAAAGACAAATAGCATATGATTTCACTCATACGTGGAATTTAACAAAACAGATGAACATAAGGAAAGGGAAGCAAAAAAAGATAAATACAGAGAGAGAGACAAACCGTACGACTTAAATGCAGAGAACAAACTGAAGGTTGCTGGTGGGGTGTTGGGTAGGGGGATGGGCTAAATGGGTGATGGGTATTAAGGAGGGCACTTGTTGGGATGTTATATGTAAGTGATATATAACACTGGGTGTTATACGTAAGTGATGAATCAATAAATTCTATTCCTGAAATCATTATTATGCTATATGTTAACTAACTTGGATTTAAAAAGAAATTCCCTTTAAAGTCAGAACCAAGGACAAGGATGTCCTCTATCAGTATTTTTTTTTCCAGAATAAAAAAGACAAAGAAAAAGAAGAAAAGTGAAAGAATTGGTAAGAAAACGAAAACTTTTCACTATCTACAGCTATATACGAGTAATGCTGTGTCGTCAAAAGTTGCCCCAAATTTTAGTAGGTTAAAACCACAAACATTCATGATCTCAGACACTTCCTGAAGATTAGCAGTCCAGAAGTGACAGGGTGGCCCTGGCTCAGCGTCTCTCCTGAGGTTGTAAGCAAGTCAAGCAAGTCCGTGGCCAGGGCTGCGCTAATACGAAGGGAGGAAAATCCACTTCCAAGTTTATTCACAGCTACTGGCAAGAGGCTCTGATTTTCACCATATGGGTCTTTCCATAGAGAGGGCTGCTCACACAACATGGCAGCTGGCTTCCTCCACAGTGAGTGATTTGAGAAACTGAGAAAGATAGAAGAGCCAAGATGGGAGCCACAATCATCATCATCTTCTTCTTCTTCTTCTTCTTCTTTTTAAAATTAATTTATTTTGAGAGAGAGACAGCACAAGTGGGGGAGGGGGGGAGAGAGAGAGAGAGAGAGAGAGAGAGAGAGAGAGAATCTCAAGCAGACTCCACACTGTCAGCGCAGAGCGTGACGTGGGGCTCGAATTCACAAAACCATGAGATCGTGACCTAAGCCAAAACCAAGAGTCAGAGGCTTAACCGACAAAACCACCCAGGCGCCCCAGCCACAATGGTCTTAAAATAACCTCATCTGAAAAGTAACATACCCTCATTAATGGCATATTCCACTCATTCCTAGTGAGTCACTATGTCCAGCTCACTCTCAAGGGGAAGGGACTAAGAAGGACCTGAGTAGCAGGAGGTGAGATCATGGGGGTCATCTTAGTGGCTCCCTGCCACAGTACATACAGGAAGTGGAATTACAAATACATGGAAAAGGGGGTGGGCTCTTTATTAAATGTGACTGCGAGGATTGGTTATCCACATAGAGAAAAGCACCAGTGAGATCCTTAGCTCAGACCACACTCAAATTCCAAGGGGATTAAAGACTTAAATATTAAAAGTAAAACTTGTGGAAGAAAATTCTGGAGAATTATCTTTATGCCTTCTGGATAGGAAAGAATGCTTAACAAGATTGAATATTGTCAAATTTAACTACATTAAGGGGCGCCTGGGTGGCGCAGTCGGTTAAGCGTCCGACTTCAGCCAGGTCACGATCTCGCGGTCCGTGAGTTCGAGCCCCGCGTCGGGCTCTGGGCTGATGGCTCAGAGCCTGGAGCCTGTTTCCGATTCTGTGTCTCCCTCTCTCTCTGCCTCTCCCCCGTTCATGCTGTGTCTCTCTCTGTCCCAAAAATAAATAAACGTTGAAAAAAAAAAAAATTTAACTACATTAAAACGTAAAGCTTTTGTACAGATATATTGAAAACTCATACAGTCATGGAAAGCCATAAATAAGGTGCAAAAGAAAAGCTACAAACTTAGATAATACTCATAATGTATATAATTGAGAAAGAATTGGTACCCTACAAATAATAAGGGCGAAAATCTAAAGGCAAACAGGCAAAGGAATGGTTTCTATGACCAATAAACACGTGAGACACATAAACAGAAAAACACTCAGTTTCTGGGGCACCTGGGTGGCTCGGTCGGTTAAGCGTCCAGTTTCCTCTCAGATCATGATCTCGTGGCTGTGGGTTCGAGCCCCGCGTCGGGTTCTATGCTGACAACTCAGAGCGTGGAGCCTGCTTCAGATTCTGTGTCTCCCTCTCTCTCTGCCCTCCCCTACTCCTGCTGTCTTTCTCTCTCTCTCTCAAAAATAAATGAACGTCAAAAAAAATTTAAAGAAAAACACTCAGCTTCTTCAGTACACAGGGAAATGCATATTAAAACATAATGAGATACCATTTACATCCTTTAGACTGGCAGAAACTAACAAACCTGGCTATATTAATCAGGAACACATTAGGCTACGAGTAACAGAAGATCTAACTAACTCAGACAATTATGAGATTCTTTTCCTCGCATAACAAGAAGTCTGGGGAAGTCTGGAGGTGACCAACTGTGGGCACCCGTTCCGTAGCTCAACCACACGATTGGAAGGTAGCTGGTGTGCCTCCCAGCATCTCACCCAGTTTTAAAGCCAGAATCAAAGAAGAAAGACCAAAGCTAAACCATTGATCCTCTTTGTCAGAAAAGCAAAAGCTTTAAAATCCGTCCAGCCAACTTTTGCCATATAAAGTATTTCAAACATCCGCAAGAGAACCGAGAATGATGTAACAACACTTATGCGCCTGCAGTCAATTCGTAATGCTGACATTTGGCCAATTTTGCTTCTAATTATTCTTCTTTAATAAAGCACGGGAGGGGCGCCTGGGTGGCTCAGTCGGTTGAGCGTCCAACTTCAGCTCAGGTCACGATCTCGCGGTCTGTGAGTTCGAGCCCCACATCAGGCTCTGGGCTGATGGCTCAGAGCCTGGAGCCTGCTTCCGATTCTGTGTCTCCCTCTCTCTCTGCCCCTCCCCCGTTCATGCTCTGTCTCTCTCTCTCTCAAAAATAAATAAATGTTAAAAAAAAAAATTTAATAAAGCATGGGAGGCACAGTGTCCAGAGCTATGTTCCATGGCTACAGATGAAAGGGAGACGAGAATGTTGGTATTTGGTTGTCCCATCCATCTCTGCGATACAGATAAGCTATGCAGAAAGGGCTAGAACGTTACCCGGTCAGCCAGCCCATGGTGTCTAAAACACTAACGCAGTGAAAGGTGGCGAGAACTCGAACACCGAAGAACACTTACACGTGTTTGGCAAAAGCATCAATTGGCCCCGAAAACCCTCTCCTCCGTATTTGCTAGATGTGAAATGCTCACACCTGTGCACAAAGACCTGCAAACGTTCATTTCAGCTTTTCTTTCGTGACAGCCAAAAATTGGAAACAGCCTAATTGTTACTCGGTGGGCGAACTAACAAATACATTTCACAATATGCCATCAAAGGAAGACGACACAGCTATTAAAACGAGTGAACTCAGCTGCGGTAAGTCAACACGCATCAGCCTGTGAGACTCAGGGCTAAGTTACAGAGGCGAGTTGCAGAAAGATACGTAGGGTGTGGTAGCATTTGTGTACAATCAAATGCCCATGAAACGATTGTGTGTTTGTGCATTCCTACCTTTGCAATAAAGGCGTAAATAGAATACAGGGGAGGAAACACCAACTTCATGGCAGCAGCTCTCCCCAGGAAAGGAAAGAGAACCAAAGTGGGAGGAAGAAACTATACCTTTTCTGTGTTAAGGACAAAAAGGAAGAAAAAAAAAGGATCTGCAGCGAATTTGTCAAAACGCTAACATTTGTTATATCTGAGTTGTACATTCCTAAGTGCTGCATTATTTTTATACTTCTTTGGAGATTTAAAATACTTCATAAACTAAAAATCAAGGGAAGAAATGTGACATTTCTTGCAAAGTAGGACTGCTCAGTCTTTCATGGGCACACGAATCCTCCTCCCCCGGATCCTGCTAAAATGCAGATGGTGAACCATCGGGGCCTGGGGTGAGGCCTGAGGCTCCGCATTCCTAACAGGCTCCGGTAATGGGGTGTTGCTGGTCAAGGGCCCCACTTTGAGAAGCAGTGTTCTAGAAAATTCTGCCGCAGGTCTCCCTAGGTGGGAGCGAGGGGCCCAGTCCTGAGATCAGAGGCTGCAGATGCAGAGGGTGCCTGAGGCCTTCCTGCCTATTTTAGGATGAGCTAGAAGCTTGATGTGTCCTAAAAACCCTCTTTCAGTCTCTCCACAGCTGCCTCCAGTGAGATTTTTCCACCCTGCCTCCTTTTTAACCTCCTTGCTGATTATTTTTTCATGCACGGGTTTGGCTTCAGTTTCTTTTACATCTCTGTAAACCCCCCTTTCATTGTGCATTAGCTTTGTGTTTCTCCCTTGATTGTTCTTTTTAAAACTCCTAATCTCACTTTGCAGGATTTTAAGCTGTAGTCTTACCCTGCTTTGTCTTCTTCCTTGGCCTTAAATTTGCCTTCCATTTTAAACCATCACTGTTTCTTTGATCTACTTTATCCCTTTATTTTCACTGGCTCTCTGTCGCCCACTCCCAGCTTTATTTTTCCCATTCTAATTTTCAGTTTCCCTTTTCTTTCTAGCTCTTCTGATTTAATCCTCGTTTTTTTTTTTTTTTTTTTTTTTTTTAATGCCCACCAACTGGTGCCCCACTGAGGCCGTGCCGTGTGCTGGTGACAGCCTGAATTCAATCTCCGCCTCCCTCCCCGTGGCCGTGAAGTGTGGGACCAGTAGCTGAACTTCTCTGCGCCTGTTTCCTCATACGCAAAATAAGACTGAGAACACACTTACCTTTAGGGCTATAGGGAGAACGAAACGTGTTAATACATTAGGACAGTGCCTCACTCAAGATAAACACTTACAGACATGTTACCGCCTATTCGCACTTATATAGTATGGTATTCAGCCTCCAAGATGGTCCCCAATGACCCTTACTCCCCGTATTCCACTCCCTGTGTGGTCCCCTTCCTAGCGAATGGAGTGGGCGGTGAGCTGTGTAACAAATAGGACATTATAGAAATGGGGGTGGACGGCTTCTGCGGCTTGGCTTATGTCATCGTGGACATCTTGTGTCACTCATTCTGGAGGAAGCCGGCTGCCACGTCCTGAGGGAACGAGGCCTTGTGCCAATGGCCCTGTGAGCCATGAATTGGATTCTCCTGCTCTGTTAAGACTTCAGAGGGCCGCAACCCCCTGAGAGACTGAGGCAGAAATGCCCAGCTAAGCTGTCCCCAAATCCTGAACCCACGCATGAAACTATGTGAGATAATGAATGTTTTGTTTTCAAGTTTTTTAACATTTATTCATTTTTGAGAGACAGAGGCTTGAGAGACAGAGCGTGAGTGGGGGAGGGGCAGAGAGAGAGGGAGACAGAATCCGAAGCAGGCTCCAGGCTCTGAGCTGTCAGCACAGAGTGCCACACAGGACTCGAACCCACGGACCACGAGATCATGACCTAAGCTGAAGTCAGACGCTTAACCGACTGAACCACCCAGGCTCCCCAAGATAATGAACATTTATAGTAGTGTTAAGCTGCTAAATTTTGAGGTAATTTATCGTGTATTAATAGATAACCAATACACGTAGCTTTCGAATTTTCTCATTCGATTCATTTTTTTAAATTTATGTAATCCCTCAACTTTCATCATGATTTGCACCCCCTTTTCCTTTCAGGACTTACTTTCACAATGACTGGAAGAGACTGAGGCACAGAGACTTCTTTAGTCCCAGCTTCCCTGTGGCTCCCCGAACTCGACAGCCCTGAAAGATTCTCAGGTCTCTCAGAAGATGGAAAAATGACCACCTCAGTTCTCCATAGGACCACAGGCCCCAACACGCACATTTGTTTTGCTAGAACGGTGTTGGGGGTTTCTACCCCACAAGCATCATGTGAAAAACTACACGTCATGAAATCATGGGCTTGGATTGGGGAGGCCGGTGATAAGAGTCCAGATGGGCTGGAGAGGAGCCAGGCGGCTTGGGGTCTCAGCTGTCTCTGGGAGGGAGGCCAGGGGTTTGGGGTCACATCCTGGGAGGGTCCATGCAGGAGCTGGCCTCAGGAGCTTAAAACAGACTCCTTGTTCCCTTTTGTAACCTCGGCTGCCAGACCGGACCAGTTTAGCAAGGGTGGGCATAGTCTTGCCTTTTAGATTATGGGCCATCTTTCCACCCGGAGGAATCTTGAGGCAGGGATCATGGCAGGTCACATGGTATGTGACCCCTGGCAGCACAGCACCGTGATAAGGGGCACCTGCTCTGGAGTTCAAGTAGAGGCCCTATCACTTTTGATCTGTGTGTCCTTGGCCGGTACTTAACCTCTTTGTGACTCATTGGCCCCTCTATATATGGGAAAATGATAGATCAGTCTCATCAGGTTGCCATGTGAGGTTTCAAGGATGTAGAATGGGGCCCGGCTCAGTATAAGCACTCAGTCAATGTTAGCTCTTCATTACTCAACCTCGGAGGCACATTAGAAGCACCTGCAGATGGTTAAAAACTCTCCAGGCTCGGAACGCACTTCCATCAGAATCCCTGGGTGGGGATTTTAAAGCTCCAGGGTGATCCCATTGAGAAGACAGAGCCCGAAAATAAACCCTCACATATACAGTCAAAGGTTTTGGTTCTTGTTTTTAATGTTTTATTGTTGAGAGAGACAGAGAGACAGAGCACAAGTGGGAGAAGAGCAGAGAGAGAGAGAGAGAAGGAGACACAGAGTCCGAAGCAGGCTCCAGACTCTGAGCTGTCGGCACAGAGCCCGACATGGGGCTGGAACTCACAAGCTGTGAGATCATGTCCTGAGCTGAAGTCGGACACTCAACCGACTGAGCCACTCAGGCGCCCTTCAAATGTTTTTTTCTTTCCCTAAGTTTATTTATTTATTTTGAGAGCAAGAGAGAAAGAGGGGCAGAGAGAGAGGAAGAGAGAGCATCCCAATCAGGCTTTTCAATGCAGGGTTTGAACTCATGACCTATGAGATCATGACCTGAGTTGAACCATGAGTTGAACGCTTAACCAAGTGAGCCACCCAGGCACCCCTAGAGTCAGATAATTTTGACAAAGGTGCAAAGACTATTAAATGGGGAAAGGAGAGTCTTTTTAAAATATGGTGCTGGGATCGGGTGCCTGGGTGGCTTAGTCGGTTAAGCATCTGACTTCAGCTCAGGTCATGATCTCCCCGTTCATGAGTTCAAGCCCCATGTCAGGCTTTGTGCTGACAGCTCAGAGCCTGGAACCTGCTTTGGATTCTGTGTCTCCCTCTCTCTCTGCCTCTCCCCCACTCACTCTCTCTCTCTCTCTCAAACTGAAATAAACATGAAAAAAAATTTTTTAAGTATGGTGCTAGGAAAATTGGATAGTCACATGCCAAAAAATGAAGTTAGACCCTTACCTAACACCATGTACAAAAAATTAATTCAAAATGGATTGGAGACCCAAATATAAGAGCTAAGACTATAATATTCTTCATAGAAAACATAGGAGGAAAGCATCATGATATTGGATTTGGTAACGGTTTCTTGGATATGACACCAAAGGCACAGGCAGGAAAAGGAAAAATAGATAAATTTGGACCTCATCAAAATTAAATTTTGTGCAATCTAGGACACTGTCAACAGAGGGAAGAGGTAACCCACAGAATGGGAGAAAATATTTGAAAATCACATATGTGAAAAAGATTAATATCCAGAACGTATAGCGCACGACTCTACAACACAAAAACAACCATGATTCAAATACAGACAAGGGACTCAAACGGACATTTCTCCAAGAAAAATATACAAATGAGCGTTAAGTGAAGCACATGAAAAGATCTTCCACATTACTAGGCACTAGCGAAATGAAAACCAAAACCACAGGGAGATACAACTTCCCACCCATTAGGATGGCTATACTTAAACAAAAAGAAAACAAAACAGAAAACAAGTGTTGGTGAGAATGTGGTGAAATTTGAACCCCTGTGCATTATTGATGGACATGTAAAATGGGGCAGCCGCCACAGAAAACATTATTATCAGTTCCTCAAAAAACTAAAACATAAAATTACCATACGATCCAGCCATTTCACGTTGGGCTGTATAACCAAAATAATTGAAAACAGGGTCTTTTTTTTTTTTTTAATTTTTTTTTCAACGTTTATTTATTTTTGGGACAGAGAGAGACAGAGCATGAACAGGGGAGGGGCAGAGAGAGAGGGAGACACAGAATCGGAAACAGGCTCCAGGCTCTGAGCCATCAGCCCAGAGCCCAACGCGGGGCTCGAACTCACGGACCGCGAGATCGTGACCTGGCTGAAGTCGGACGCTTAACCGACTGCGCCACCCAGGCGCCCCGAAAACAGGGTCTTGAAGAGATATCACCCCCATGTTCATAGCAGCATTATTCGTAATAGCTAAAACAGAAACGAAGTAGAGGCCACCCAAGGGTCCAAGAGATGAATAAACAGACTGGAAAAATGGAATATTGTTGAGCCTTAAAAAGGAAGCCAATTCTGTGACATGCTGGAACACAGATGAACTTGAGGACATTATGCTAAGAGAAACAAGCCAACGACAGCAGGACAGATACTGTACGTTCCTACTTTTTCGAGGTGCCTACAGCAGTCAAATTCATCGTAGAATGGTGGTTGCCAGGGTCTGAGGGGAGGAGGGAATGGGGAGTTGTTGTTAAACAGGTATAGACTTTCAGTTTTGTCAAATAAAAAGAATTTTGGAGGGGCACCTGGGTGGCTCAGTCGGTTGAGCATCCGACTTCGGCTCAGGTCATGATCTTGCGGTCCGTGAGTTTGAGCCCCGCGTCGGGCTCTGTGCTGACAGCTCGGAGCCTGGAGCCTGTTTCAGATTCTGTGTCTCCCTCTCTCTCTGACCCTCCCCCATTCATGCTCTGTCTCAAAAATAAATAAACGTTAAGGAAATTTAAAAAAAAAGAATTTTGGAGGTTAGATACACAATAATGTGAGTGTGTTTAACATTAGTAAACTATACGCTTAAAATGGTAAGTTAGTAAATTTTATGTACATTTTTTCCACAATTTTTAACTTAACCAATCAACCCTAGAGAAAACATGTAATATGCTGAAAATTGATTTTTGGTAAATTATGTGAAAGGAGAAATTAAATATATCCTCCTAATTACTAATCGGTTATCCTAATATGATTTACTGAACAGTTCTTCCCTGTTCTTTGTGTTATTTTGTGGAACGTGTTATTTCCTTAATTTTTAAAGATTCTGTGAATCTGTGGGTTTTAATAAGCCCCGGTATTTTAAATCCTTTAATGCTTAAAATCTTGGATATTTGTGTGATTGCTCCTTAATGATACACCTGCCAGAGACTTGTCTGTTCCATTAATCTTTTCAAATGATTCTTTTTTAATGTTTATTTCTTTTTGAGAGAGAGAGAGAGACAGAGACAGATGGTGAGTGGGGGAGGGGCAGAGAGAGAGGGAGACACAGAATCTGAAACAGGCTCCAGGCTCTGAGCTGTCATCACAGAGCCCAACGAGGGGCTCGAACTCACGGACCGCGATATGACCTGAGCCAAAGTCGGACGCTCAACTGACTAAGCCACCCAGGCGCCCCCAAATAATTCTTTTTTTAAAGTTTATTCATTTTTTAGTAATCTCAACACCCCATGTGGCGTTCAAACTCACCACCCTGAGATGAAGAGTCACACGTTCTTCTCAATGAGCCACCCAGGTGCCCCTCAAATAATTCATGTTTTTAGTTTAACAATCTTCATTTTTAAAAATTTTATTTTATTTTATTTTATTTTATTTTATTTTATTTTATTTTTAACGTTTATTTATTTTAGAGAGAGACAGAGACAGAGAGTGAGTGGGGGGAGAGGCAGAGAGAGAGGGAGACACAGAATCTGAGGCAGGATCCAGACAATGAGCCGTCAGCACAGAGCCCGATGGGGGGTTTGATGACCTCGCTGAACTAAGCCACCCAGGCACCCCTAAAAAAAAATTTTTTTTTAGAGAGGAAGCAGGATTCATCGGTGGGCATGAATAGGGAGGGGCAGTGCTGAGGTTCCCATGAGTGCAGAGCCCGCCATTTGTCCAAGGGGCCACGATCAGGGATCTATTTGACCCCACAGCCGTCTGCGATGAGTCGCTTTTCAGTCACCATGTCTTCAAATTCGTCGGCGTTAAACTCAGGAATGCCCCACTTCTTGGAAACGTGGATCTTCGGGCGGCCAGGGATCTTGAACTTGGCCCTACGTAGGGCCTCAGTCACCCGCTCCTTGTTTTGCAACTTGGTACGGATGGACACGATGACTTACTTGGCCAGTGTGGACCCCGGCCACTGTGCCCTGGGGCTTTCCAAGGCACCTGCGTCCCTGTCCGGAGCCTGTCAGCTCCAGCACAGAAACGTCTTGAGGATACGGATGACGTGGAAGGGGTGGAGCCGACCCCCCATGTGAAAACCATCTTTGCCACAGCTTTTCGCCGTGTACTTGTTGGCACAAATGCGGGCAGCCTCCAGGGCTTCAGAGGGGAGCTGCTCATATTGATCTGACACCACGTGGCCACATGGCGGGAACTCGTCCCCTTTTGCCTTCTTATGCCCCAGGTCAAAGATGCGGATCTTAGCATCAGGGACACCTCTGCAGAAGCAAGACTTCTTTAGGAATAAACATGCCAATATTAATATAGATTCTTATTTTTCTACTTTAATCCCTAAGATAGCATACTATCATACTGCTCGGCAATTTCCTTCTTTCGTGTAACAATGGATCTTGACAGTCTTTCCACGTCACTCCTGAGAAAACGTCCATGTTCTTTTTAAGAACATAATTGCATAGTGTTTCACTGTATGTTAGGCATGGTGTATTTTTGAGCTCTGGTGTGTCTGAGAATAAGCTTCTTTTCCCCTCGTACGTGTAAAATCCTTAGGTCCCAGGGTATTCCTCCTTAAAACCTTGCAGATGCTGTGGTCAACACCAGGCTGATGTTTGTTTCTTTGTTGGTATCCCCATCTTTTCTACCTGCATCCTATCTTTTTCCTCAAAGTTTAGGTTCTTTACTGGGATGTCTTTAGATCTTTTGTTGATTCTATTCCGAAGACAGTAAGCTCTTTTATCTGCATATTTTTAAATCTCAGGATAATTTTATTCTCACATAACTTCAATTATTAGGCCTAATTCACATGTTCTGCTCTCCTCTTCAGAAATACTAATCATATTCATACTAGCACATCATACTAGGGTTTGGGGGTTCCTATTTCAGAAAACCAGATTACCAATGGCTTAAATAAAATAGAGGTTTATTTTGTTCACATAAAGAAAAGTCCAGGGATAAGCAGTTGCTAGTCTTGGTTCAGTGTTTTAAGGATGTTGGAATCTAAAGCCCTGATTCCCTTGGCCTTTTCCCTCATGGTCAAAACATGGCTGCTCCAGCACCAGCCATCACATCCCCAATCCAGTGAGAAGAAAGGTGAAAGAAGCCAGGAGGAGGAAAGGATGGTACCTGAATCAGGAAACCAAGGGGCCCCTGACAGGCTCTAAGAGTATGTGACTCTTGATCTTGGGTCTGTGAGTTTGAGTCCCACCTTGGGTGTAGAGATTACTTTCAAAAAAAAAAAAATCGGGGGCGCCTGGGTGGCGCAGTCGGTTAAGCGTCCGACTTCAGCCAGGTCACGATCTCGCGGTCCGTGAGTTCAAGCCCCGCGTCAGGCTCTGGGCTGATGGCTCAGAGCCTGGAGCCTGTTTCCGATTCTGTGTCTCCCTCTCTCTGCCCCTCCCCCGTTCATGCTCTGTCTCTCTCTGTCCCAAAAATAAATAAACGTTGAAAAAAAAAAAATTAAAAAAAAAAAATCTTAAAAAAAAAAAAAGCAAAACTGTCCCAGCAAACTTCAGCAGAGTTTAGCTTACTATCTCCTGGGCAGAACTATGTCACAAATCCACATTTGAAGAATGTGTTTTTTTTTAATTTTTTTAATATTTATTTTTCTTTTGGGGGGGAGGGACAGAGAGCAAGGGAGACACAGAATCTGAAGCAGGCTGCAGGCTTCAGGCTCCAAGCTGTCAGCACAGAGCCTGATGCGGGGCTCAAACTCATGAACCCCAAGATCATGACCTGAGCCAAAGTCAGACGCTTAACTGACTGAGCCACCCAGGTGCCCCTGGTGAGTGTTTTTTTAATGCCACCTCCAACAAAACTAGGATTATGTCAGTACAGGAAAGGAGAGCGTGGATAGTTCTATTGTGTCTCTGGCAGAACTATGTGTTCTCTGGCTTCTAATCCTCTGCAGCTATCATTTTCTCGGATCTTTTTCCCTCCCTTCTAGGTGAACTTTCAAAGGACACTCTCCAAAATGGATTTTAATTCTGTTCTTGGATTTTAGTTTTCCTGTAATATTTTCTGATCTCATTCATCTTTCCCCTTCTAACTTATCCTACTCTCTTTTCATCTTGGTTTTTTTCTGTGTGACTTTTTTTTTTTAATTTTTAATGTTTATTTATTTTTGAGAGAGAGAGAGAGAGAGACAGAGCATGAGTTAGGGGGAGAGGTACAGAAAGAAGGGAGACACAGAATCGGAAGCAGGCTCCAGGCTCTGAGCTGTCAGCACAGAGCCCGACGTGGGGCTCGAACTCACAGACTGCAAGTCGGCCGCTTAACCAACTGAGCCACGCAGGCGCCCCTCTCTGTGTGACTTTTTGCTTGCTTCTCACAGAAGCCGGAGTTTCTCCATGTCATGTTATAGTGGACACTTCTGTGGAATGCCTGCTCAGCCCATCGCCCTCCCCTCCCCTTGAGGAATAGGCTTCCAGGCATTAGGAGGACCATTTTGATACTATGTTATCTACCCTGCATCCTTAAACCGAGCTGAGTGGACCAATGGCAGTCAATTGACTCATCCTATCAGATTAGATGATCTCCCCCTGGGAGTACAAAATTGGAATTTAAAAGGACTATTTTAATCTGGTTGGAAATAGATGTTATTTCAGGAGTATGAGGCAGGCATCCAGTGGGATGCTGGTAGACGTTTAACAGCCAACTCTTTGTGAAAAATAAATGAGTATATATATAACAAAGCTTACTGATGTATAGCATATAATTTATATATAATAAAATATGTAATACTCTATTGCAAATCCCACATAGCCAATTGATTCTAATGGAGAGCTTTCACTGATTTTTGCTGAATTCTTGTATTTGTAGCAAAACTTTAGTCATAATTGTTGGATGAGGATAATTCCAACATGAATGTTATGAACATAAATTCTCATTTATGTTGTGTTATCTTAGGAAGGCAAAAATAAAACAACAAAGACCTATTTCAAAACTTTTCTTGGGGCGCCTGGGTGGCGCAGTCGGTTAAGCGTCCGACTTCAGCCAGGTCACGATCTCGCGGTCCGTGAGTTCGAGCCCCACGTCAGGCTCTGGGCTGATGGCTCAGAGCCTGGAGCCTGTTTCCGATTCTGTGTCTCCCTCTCTCTCTGCCCCTCCCCCGTTCATGCTCTGTCTCTCTCTGTCCCAAAAATAAATAAACGTTCAAAACTTTTCTTGTTAGTGATAGGAGGACTTCTTTGCTGCAAAGGGTAATAGTTTTGGAATATTTGCTCAAATTTTTGTGCTATTCCCAATGCAAAGGCTATGGTGCATTAAAAAAAATTTTTTTAATGTTTATTTATTTTTTGAGAGAGAGATTGATAGAGTGAGCAGGTGAAGAGCAGAGAGAGAGAGAAGGAGACACAGAATCCGAAGCAGGCTCCAGGCTCTGAGCTGCCAGCACAGAGCCGGATGTGGGGCTCAAACCCACAAACCGTGAGATCATGACCTGAGCTGAAGTTGGAAGCTCAACCGACTGAGCCACCCGGGCGCCCCTATATAATTTAATTTTTTTTTTTTATAAATTTTTTTTTTTAACGTTTATTTATTTTTGAGACAGAGAGAGACAGAGCATGAATGGGGGAGGGTCAGAGAGAGGGAGACACAGAATCAGAAACAGGCTCCAGGCTCTGAGCTGTCAGCACAGAGCCTGACGCGGGGCTCGAACTCACAGACCACGAGATCGTGACCTGAGCTGAAGTCGGCCGCTTAACCGACTGAGCCACCCAGGCGCCCCTATATAATTTAATTTTTAATAACAGGCATGCCTAACAGCCAGTCTACAAAATTCCTGCAAATAACAATGGGCTTTCAAGAGTCTATAAGAACCAGCTCCAGTGCACGGCTGCAGCCAAGCTCTGCGACAGGCCTAGGAAGCAGAAGAGGCCAGTGGGCAGAACCAGAGGGAGAGAGGAAGGGGTGGCGGGAGGAAGGGAAAGAGAAGGAGGAAGAGAAGAATGAGAACAAAGCAAAAATACAAAGAAAGGCAAAGAAGAGAGTGGTTGGGGGACCATGGCGTGCATTCCTGACTTGTCCAACTGCTTGGTTCCAGTCACTCCTTCAGCCTCGTGCAATTCTGCATTTCTATATTATAAAGATGTACTTCATATCCTTATCACAAATTCTTCTTTTTCCTTGTGTTTTTTCTTTTACACTTTATTAAGACCAAGTTGGTAAATCCAAAACAGCTTAAGATTAATACTTGCTGTTCATGCGGGACATCTGGGTGGCTCAGTCAGTTAAGCGTCTGACTTGGGCTCAGGTCATGATCTCACGGTTTGTGGGTTCAAGCCCCACATCCGGCTCTGTGCTGGCAGCTCAGAGCCTGGAGCCTGCTTCCGATTCTGGGTCTCCCTCTTTTCTGCCCCTCCCCTGATCGTGCTCTGTTTCTCTCTCTCTCTCTCTCTCTCTCTCTCCCTCAAAGATAAATAAACATTAAAAAAAAGAAAAAACCTTGCTGTTCATACATTGAATTCTATGTTGAGGACTTTTAGGATACAATGACAAAAGATAAAATATTTATATCAATTAACATTTAGAGTCACGGTGCTTGCTACCCGAGGTGTAAACTTCCCCAAATATCTTTGACCCAAAGTGCTATATGACATGTGTAGTGCTTCACCATAACACTGGTGCTTCCTCGTCATGTGGCTGCTTGATATTGAATTATGGAATTGTTTGTAAACGTAGCATTTAACTAAGCTTCTCTGTTTACGAATTCTTGATTTCAACTGAAGTACAGAGGTGTGTGGGAGGGCAACATAGAATGAGGTTGGAGTTTTCTGGTTTGTCATTTACGTATGTTTTGCAGTTGTGTTTAATGATGGTTTTAATGTGGGTTACACTTGATTTTAGTCAAAATTATTTACAAATTACATTGTCAAAATTCCAGCCTTTCCTTTGAAGGAGCTGTCAGTTTCGTGTGAAAAGATAACAATGGTGACGAGGTTTTGTTCTCAAGTGAGACATTAGATCAAAGATCACGCAAGTGGGGGAGAGGGGCAAAGGGAGAGAGGGAGGTGGAGGGGGGAGAGAGATGCAGGGTGGGGGGAGAGAGAGAGAGAGGGAGAGGGAGAATCTCAAGCAGGCTCCATGCTCAGCACGGAGCCCGACGCGGGGCTTTATTCCACAATCCAGGGATCACGACCTGAGCTGATATTAAGAGTTGGACACTTAACCAAATGAGCCACCCAGGTGCCCCAAGTGAAAGATGATTGAATGAACCCCCATGTATGTATCATCTACCTTCAACAATTACTAACTCCTGGTCCATTTTGCTTCATATACAGACTCTTCTCCCACTGGATTACTGTAAAGGAAATGCCAGACATAATGTCATTTTCATCCACAAATAAGGAAATTAAAAAAAAAATGTATTCCCAGTCTTAATTTGGTTTACGCGATCGCACTTAATATTAGTACCAAATTTTTTTCAAGTTCTATTTATTTTTTAGTGATCTTTACACCCAACGTGGGGCTCAAACTCACAACCCCGAGATCGAGTTACTTGCTCCGCCCACTGAGCCAGCCAGGTGTCCTCAGTATAATAATCTTAAGCTTCCTCTATTGAGAAATCCTGGGGGCCCTCGGTGGTCATGAATGAATCAAGCCAGATGCCCAGGAAAGACCCCTTTCCTCGTTTAAGCTGTTTTATGTTCGCAAGCACAACAATGTGTAACACAATTGCAGTTTTCTTTGTGTGGTGTGCCCAGTTTCCAGCCACACTTCTGCTGAGTCCCCCAAAGCCATTCCTTTTCCTCGGTTTTATTTTTCTTTGGCCCCACGGTGTTTCCTTTTTACCGCTTGGAACACCAGGTTCAGAGTAGATCCCAGGAATCTGTGTTTTTAAGAATCATCGGGGTAAACCTTGCATCCGGTACATTTGAAAAAGACCAAGGTGGGAGATCCTTGGACCACACAGAGGCCTCCCCGCTCCACCAGCCCGTGGAGGGACTCTCAAGGATTTCTCTCTGTGTCACCCTCTAGGCCACCCGCGGAGCCTCTCAGCTCTCCCTTTGAAACACACTCAAGAGTCAGATCCCTCCTCACCAAATCCACGGCTACCACACCTCAGTGGAGACAACCATCATCTGTCCTCTGGATTATTGCAGGCGCCCCCTGATGGGTGCCCCTCACCACCATTGCTTTCCTATAGTCTATTCTATTCTCCACACAACAGCCATACTGGGTCCTTGAAAAGAATCAGATACCATCTCTCTCCTGTTCAAAACCCTCTGTTATTATGGGGCGCCTGGGTGGCGCAGTCGGTTAAGCATCCGACTTCAGCCAGGTCACGATCTCGCGGTCCGTGAGTTCGAGCCCCGCGTCGGGCTCTGGGCTGATGGCTCGGAGCCTGGAGCCTGTTTCCGATTCTGTGTCTCCCTCTCTCTCTGCCCCTCCCCCGTTCATGCTCTGTCTCTCTCTGTCCCAAAAATAAATAAACGTTGAAAAAAAAAAAATTTCAAAACCCTCTGTTATGGACTGAATTGCGTCCCCTCAAAATTCCTGTGTTGAAGCCCTAACCCCCCCAGTGCTTCAGAATGTGACCGTATTTGGAGACAGGGCCTTTAAGACATAATTAAGTTAAAATTTGGTCATTAGGGCGGGCCCTAATCCAATATGACTGGTGTCCTTAGGAGAGGGGATCCCGACATAGACACGCACAGAGGGAGGACCACGTGAAGTCACAGAGAGAAGACAGACGCCCCCCTGCAAGCCAAGGACAGAGGCCTTGGGAGAAACCCACCTGTGCGCCCCTTGATCTCAGACTTCCAGCCCCCATGTGAGAAAAGACATTTTTGTTGTTTAAGGTCCCCTATCTGTGGTACTTGGTTATGGTACCTGTAGTAAACTAATACACCATTGGAGAATGGCTCCTGATCCCACCTCGAGAAAAAGCCAAAATTCGTACTCAAACCTACCAAGCCCTAAACGATAAATGTACCAGATTAGGTGCCCACTGTTTGGAAACTCACTGTTACCGCAAGTTGGAAGGCTGAGGAATTGCCATTGTTACATGAAAATGGGATCAACACGGTTACTGCTGCCGCAGGAAAAATCCAGAGTAGGAAGGAAAATTAGTCATCAAAAAGTATTAACCTTGGGTGCCTGGGTGGCTCAGTCGGTTAAGGTCTCAGGTCAAGATCTTGTGGTTCGTGAGTTCGAGCCCTGCACTGGGCTCTCTGCTGTTAGCACAGAGCCTGCTTCGGATCTTCCGTCTCCCTCTCTCTCTGCCCCTCTCCCACTTGCTCTCTCTCTCTCTCAAAACTAAATAAGCATTTAGGGGCACCTGGGTGGCTCAGTCGGTTAAGCCTCTGACTTCGGCTCAGGTCATGATCTCACGGTTCATGGGTTCAAGCCCCACATTGGGCTCTGTGCTCAGAGCCTGCTTTGGATTCTCTGTCTTCCTCTCTCTCTGCCTCTCCCCTGCTCACACACACTCTCTCTCTCTTCCTCAAAAGGAAGTAAACCTCAAACAATTTTTTAAAAAATTAAAAGTAAATAAATACAGGGGCGCCTGGGTGGCGCAGTCGGTTAAGCGTCCGACTTCAGCCAGGTCACAATCTCCCGGTCCGTGAGTTCGAGCCCCCCGTCGGGCTCTGGGCTGATGGCTCAGAGCCTGGAGCCTGTTTCCGATTCTGTGTCTCCCTCTCTCTCTGCCCCTCCCCCGTTCATGCTCTGTCTCTCTCTGTCCCAAAAATAAATAAACGTTGAAAAAAATAATAATAAAAAAAAAAGTAAATAAATACATATTAACCTTCACGGTGGTCACATAAATTAAAGTCTCATCTCAGAACGCTTAGCCAACTCTGCCTCCTCACCTTTCTGGTCCGCTCTTCAATGGAGATGTTGGGGACAATCCCTTGGCCCTTTGTAGACCCGGCAGGACCACACAAATCGCCCTTCGTCGTCCGAACTGGGTATTGACGGTGGGTGAAGGACTGAAACGCAGCGACAGGCCATTGCTCATTGGAACGGAAGGACCGTCCATCTGTAGCCCGGCTGCACTGTTCCGAGTGCCGAGATGTTCCAACTGCGGCACGTAGGCTGGGAGAGCCGGCTGGCTCCTGTCTGGGGCGGGCAGCGGATATTCCAGCCAGGAAATGAACTGCCTCTCCTAATTGGCGCTGCTGCTCTTCATGAGGAGGGGGAAGGCAGATTTAAATGACCTGCTTCGGGCAGGGAGGTGGGGGCAGGAAAGGAGAGACGGTTGGGGTGAAGAGCTTAAATGAAGACGGAGAGAATGTTGCAGGTGCCATCCGGGTCCCGCTTACCTGCTGATTAGGTTGCCTGGGCGGCCAAGACCCGGTGGCTTCGCCGACAGAAAATGTGTTTTCTCACCGTTCTGGAGGCTGGGACGTCCGACATCAAGGTGTCAGCAGGACTGGTTTCTTCTGAGGTCTTTTCCCCTTGGTTTGCAGATGGTGGCCTTGTCTCTGTGCACGTGCACATCCCTGGTGTCTCTCTGTGGGTCCTAATCTCCTCTTGGACACCGGTCAGACTGGATTAGGGTCCACCCTAATCGGCTTCCTTTTAATTTAATCACCTCTGGAAAGGCCCTGTGTCTAAATGCAGCCACATTCTGAGGGCCTGCGGGTTAGTGCTTCAGCATATGAATTTGGGGGTGGAATACAATTCAGCCCCTAACACCTGCCTGGGACAACCCTCTCCCCGCTATTGAGTGCTTGTTGCTAGTGACTTTCAGCTGTCCCCTTCTCCAGAGACTTGTTCTGGGCCAACCAGGGTTCCCTTACCCGAGTGGTTCCTCTTAGACTATTGTGTAAAAGGCTGGCCCTCTTGCCTCAAGGTGAGACCAACGCATTGGGGCTATCTGCTACGGAGCTGTCTTTGGGGTCATGGTAAGGCCAGATTCCACATGAAACCACAGCCTCCTTAGCTTCTTCCTCTGCGCCATTATGCTTCCCTCACTCCCCTCCCTCTGGGAGCACTCCTCCAGTGAGTCACAGACACCTGGATCCCTGCCTCAGGCTCTGCTTCCAGGGGACCCGACTGAAGGCAGTGTTATCTTAGATCTTCTTTAGAACTACTCCAATTTTGGGGCGCCTGGGTGGCGCAGTCGGTTAAGCGTCCGACTTCAGCCAGGTCATGATCTCGCGGTCCGTGGGTTCGAGCCCCGCGTCGGGCTCTGGGCTGATGGCTCAGAGCCTGGAGCCTGTTTCCGATTCTGTGTCTCCCTCTCTCTCTGCCCCTCCCCCGTTCATGCTCTGTCTCTCTCTGTCTCAAAAATGAATAAAACATTTAAAAAATTAAAAAAAAAAAAAAAAAAAAAAAGAACTACTCCAATTTTAACCCTAGAATCTAAGAATGGAAAATGGAAGTTTCTGTCACTGCGTTTTGTCTTCTCCATCTTTGAAAGGGCCCTTGATGGGGCGCCTGGGTGGCGCAGTCGGTTAAGCGTCCGACTTCAGCCAGGTCACGATCTCGCGGTCCGTGAGTTCGAGCCCCGCGTCGGGCTCTGGGCTGATGGCTCAGAGCCTGGAGCCTGTTTCCGATTCTGTGTCTCCCTCTCTCTGACCCTCCCCCGTTCATGCTCTGTCTCTCTCTGTCCCAAAAATAAATAAACGTTGAAAAAAAAAAAAAATTTAAAAAAAAAAAAAAAAAAAAAAAAAGAAAGGGCCCTTGAATCTGTCCCCTCCTCTTCATTCCTTCAACCACTATCCTAACTCAGGGCAGCATCAC
The DNA here is from genome assembly GCF_018350155.1 of Leopardus geoffroyi. Lineage (NCBI taxonomy): Eukaryota > Metazoa > Chordata > Mammalia > Carnivora > Felidae > Leopardus > Leopardus geoffroyi. The sequence continues at coordinate 31,536,386 of NC_059336.1, forward strand.
CTCTTGCCTAGACAATAGCTCACAACAAGGCTCCCTGCCTCAATTTCTCCACATTTTCTTCAGAGTGCCTTTCGGTAAAACTATTAGGACTAACTTTGATGTGGCTTAAGACCTTTTAATACCTACCCAGCTGCTCCTGATAACACCCTCCAGCACTCACCCTTCTCTGCCTGCAGCAGACAGTCCATATTCCTTAGCATGGCCTTCAAGGCCCTTTCCAGCAGGCCCCTCCTCACGTTTCCAGTCCCCAGGTGGGGTGTTAACTCATGTGGCCTGCATAAGGCAGTCTAAGAAGCCCAGGTGTAGACAGCCTCTGCTAGTCGTTGGATGAAGGATGTATGTCCTCCCTAGTCCAGAGGCACACGTCAAGGCTCTGTCCTTCATCCTTCCCAAGCACTTATCTGTGCACGACAGGAGAACAGGGGGACAGGCTGCTCTGATCTGCCGACAGTAAGAATCCCAGAGGGGCAGCAGAAACACTGAGTCGCAGAATCAGGACACGAACACGCTGAGAAGTCGAAGTGAAGGACTGACTCTAACCATTATTCTAAATAAGATTTGATCAAGACAAGAGAGTTCATAGGAGTATATTTGAGAATAGGGCCTTGGGCAGCGTGGCCTACGGTACCTGTTCCGGAGCATTATCCCTGTGCCCCACAGAAGGGTTCCATTCCAGATGAGCTTGGGAAACACAACCATGCTTTTCCCTCCTGTTATAAAGTCAGTTAAACCACCAGAAAATACAGAGGCTCTGAGATGCCATAGGAGCCCTTTCTCTTTGTTTAATCCACCAGTCCTCAAACAGACCCCTTTCTGTATATCATCTATTAATACCCACAGAATTGGTGTTCCATGGAACCCGGTGTGAGAAACTCTGGCGCGGGGCTTCCTTTCCTTTCCTCTCTCAACACGTGTGGTGGGGTGGGGGACAGAAGGGCAGGCATCTGAATAGCTGAAGAAGACCCCGGAAGACGAAAAAGACTCTGGAGGAATCCCCTCCCTCCACAGGTATCACCAAGTCACTGCTATCAAATTTTTACCGGAGCATCCCGCGAAAAGAGGAACCAAAATGTCTTTGAGAGGGACCAGAGAACGGTTCAGAGACAGGTGGATTAGTTTCAGAAAAGTGAAAAGTAAAAAGTCAGACGAGCTGTGTCCTCGGAGCCCTAGGCAATAGAACTACAAACTAATAAGAAGAATTTAACCCAAAATGGGTTAACGTGAAAAATTTTACAAAAGCTTTCTAAATGAGTCTTGGTTTCAAAAGGAAGTTGAAAAAACAAATTACATACTATTCAGAAATAACCAATAATTAGAGAGCTACATGTCAGAACCTGGGCGATGTGGCTACAGCAGTACTTAGGACAATGCATACCCACAGGTGCATTGATAACAAAACAAGAAAGACGGATGATATTAGGTGAACAAAGTTTCCAACCTAAGAAGCCGGCAGGCGAAGAGCAAAATCAATCCAAAGGAAGTAGAAGCAGAAATCATTAAAGATAAAAGCAGAAATAAATAAAAGAAAAACAAATTAAACACAATAGTACATTTGACCAATCAAAGCCGATGGTAATTCACTGAAAGAAGAACAATAGACTTTTTTTTTTTTTAAAGAACATTCAGGGGCCCCTGGGTGGCTCAGTCATTTAAGAGTCTGACTTCAGCTCAGGTCATGATCTCACAGTTGGTGGGTTCGAGCCCCACATCGGGCTCTGTGCTATCAGCGCGGGGTCTGCTTTGGATTCTCCGTCCCCCTCTCTCCTGCCCCTCCCTGCCTGCACTTCTCTCTGTCTCTCTCAAAATAAATAAATAAACTTTAAAAAGAAAAAAAGAACATGCACTCTTTTTTTTTTTTTATTCAGTTTATTTTTTAAATTTTTTTCCACAGAGATAGAGAGCAAACAGGGGAGGGACAGAGAGAGAGGGAGACAGAATCCCAAGCAGGCTCCGTGCCCGCAGTGCAGAGCCTGATGCGGCCCTTGAACTCATGAACCTGGAGATCATGACCTGAGCCAAAATCAAGAGTCCAACGCTTAACCGACTGAGCCACCGTGATGCCCCTAAAATAGACATTTTTGGAAAGTGCTATCAAAGAAAAAAAGGAGGCAGTAGTATAAGAACAACAAAGCATAGATATTTGAACAGATAGAAAATATCAGGTACAATTTGTAGCAATAAATTTGAAAATTGAGACACAAGCTATGATTTTTGTGAGTGAAATATAAATATCCAGGAGACATATGCAAAGATGGAAAATATTATAGGAAAGCAGGTTTGATTTCATCATATGCAATGACTTCCTAACAAATTGGAATGGTCCGTGAATTATATCACCTATGCTTCTAGGCAGGGAGTATCATAGGCTCAGATGCTGGTTGACCAGTTGTCAGGAGCAATGGAGTTGGTGCTGTCCAGAGGGACTGGAAAGAGAGAATTCTCTATTTCTTTGGTTTCCGTGATCCACCTCCCTTAGCTGTTTGTTGTTTTTGCCAGTGGCCCTGGTTATGGGTAGCAAAGTTGCTCCGACAATCTCTTAGGGACTAGTAGGCAGCAGAGAGGCGGTGGGTATGATCAGGAGGCCAGAGCAGAGGCCCCTCACTACTACCAGCCTCCCAGGTTCCCAGGATACATGTAGGGATGCTTCTGGAATAATTGGGTTAAAGTCAGGTCAGGGCCCATCTAATGACTGCGCTCTGGGGCAGGGCTCTGACACGAAAGACAGGAAGTGACCAGCCCACAGAATGGACCATAAAGGCTGTGACTCACTGGTGGTCATGGGATGCAGGTCATGCCCCCAGTAGGCCAGATACCACAACTATGGGTCCCATTGTGGAGATGGGCAGTCCCAGCATGGGAGGTAGGCTGCATTGGCGACGTCCATGCCTGTGAGCACCAGAGAAGCAGGAACTGCCCTGAGCAAGGGGGAGAGGGACCGCCACGCAGTGGAAGGGGTCCGCGAAGGGTCACGGTTTTGGCCTCTGCCCTCACCCCTTGTTCGGTTCTGCCCACACACCCACACTGACCCAGACTGGGAAACATCACAGCCTTGCCCAGTCATGGTCAAACCAGTCATGGCCAGCAAACCAAGGAGGTGACGCATCATTGCCACACTGGCAGGCCTCCTGGACTGGGCTGGGACTGGCCAGCCAAGTCCCGGGTACTGGCCTTGGGCCATTTTGCCAGCCAGGCAGGGTGGAGTCACTCTCCCTGGAAGGACACTGCCTTCCCTGATGGAGGATGTGAAATGTTTCTCTGTCCTCCTAGAGTTTTGAAGGCATCTGAGAAGGGGCAAGACTGGGGAGCAGAGAAAGGAACATTTCTTTGTGAACAAAATCTGTCAAAACCCCAAACATACCCGAAGAACCTTCTTCCGGTGTTAGTCACACCTGTGATTCCCAGAATTTATGCCTGGAATGTTTCTGGGATCAGACAGAACCTCCCCACTCAGGTCAGCTCGCAGACATGTGTGTGCTCATCTCCCCCACTGACTTCTTTATATCCCCACCCCCCCACCCCCAGCCGGGTCCCCAGCTACCAACCCGTCCAGATCTGAGCCCCTACTTACAGGCGCTGGGTGTTCCCATTGACCTAAAATGAAGATACTGTTTCAGCTGGTCTTGGCTTGAGTTCCAACAAAAGTACATTCTGGCTACGGGGAGTTTGGAAATGATTCCAGGAAGAGGTGGGGAAGTGATACAGGGAAGGAAGGAAATCCGAGGAAGAGAAGCCAGAAGAAGCTGTCTCGATCACCCAGAAATGTCACCGGTGAGGAAGCACAGTCCACCCACTCCGCCACAGTCTTGTCCCAGGTGAGCCGAGGGCTATGGCAGGTGGCGGGTGGCGTTCGCACAGCACCGTGATTCCACTCGTCCAGATGGAAGTGCAAAGCAGTATTTCATTATTGAGTGGGAGAAAACTCAACAAATATTTGCGTAAGAGGATTTTTGCTCACCCTGGGCGAATAGCCCAGCAGGTTTTGTTGGTTGGTTGGGATTGGGCGTAGTGGTTGCTCTGGAGCAAATGTGGCAGAGAAAAAGAAAACAGGCTTCTCAGAAGATGTTGGGGATTTTTAAATTTGTGTTCGTTTTTCTTTGTTTGCTAGGAGCCGACAATGCCCTGTTTCTAGGTGAATGACAATGGGATGGTTGTCAGGAGGTACTCAAAAGTCAGGTGATCATGTATCTGTAGAAGCCCCAGAAATGACACTAAAACTTTGAAGTGGGAATGTATTTGACTCCGGCCATTAGGGAATGCTCAGGAAATACGCATCACTGGGCTACGTGTGGCTTTAATGCAGGGCTGGGGAAGTGAGAATACAGAAATACACTGATAGAAACGGGTGTGGAGAGGGGGGAGCTGGAGAAAGACGGGGAATTAACGTACATATAAGGATATACAGATCTTTAATTACAGTGATACATATAACAAGGTGAACGTAGACACCAATATGTGCGCTTAGAGAAAGATATACAGAGATATACAAAGAGGTTCACGTATGTAGAGGAGAGTTTATTTACCTGTGTGTGGTGAGATAGCTCCTGGATGTTTTCCCTTTCTGCTTATCTACTATAATCTGCTTTTCCAGAATGGACTTGCACCATTTGTCCGAAAAGAAGGTTTAAAAAAAAAAAGATTGAAGTTATAGAAAAAGTACAAAACAGCTCGTAGGAAAGGCTTCAGACTGGCGGACACTTTGAATTAATCTCCTATCGGGGCGCCTGGGTGGCGCAGTCGGTTAAGCGTCCGACTTCAGCCAGATCACGATCTCGCGGTCCGTGAGTTCGAGCCCCGCGTCGGGCTCTGGGCTGATGGCTCAGAGCCTGGAGCCTGTTTCCGATTCTGTGTCTCCCTCTCTCTCTGCCCCTCCCCCGTTCATGCTCTGTCTCTCTCTGTCCCAGAAATAAATAAACGTCGAAAAAAAATTTTTTTGAATTAATCTCCTATCTAGTTAGTGTTGAGGCAAATAGAGGACTTTCTGCATCACGGAGGAGGGAATATTGGTTACCCCGAAAAAAAAAGAGAATTTATGTCCATGGTCCCAAACAGCTAATAACATACCTTGCTATGTTTCTGTCTGTGAAATAGTGGACTCCTGAAAAGCGGCAGTCTTCGACGAATGTCCAGTTTGCAATCCAGCTTTTCTAGGAGAACAGGAGCGATTCTTTGTGGGTATTCCTGATCCCAACAGCTTTCTACATGCACGTTGCTCTCAACGTCTGTGGCACATTTAAAATTTTTTTTTTTAATTTTTTTTTTTTTAATTTTTTTTTTCAACGTTTATTTATTTTTGGGACAGAGAGAGACAGAGCATGAATGGGGGAGGGGCAGAGAGAGAGGGAGACACAGAATCGGAAACAGGCTCCAGGCTCTGAGCCATCAGCCCAGAGCCCGACGCGGGGCTCGAACTCACGGACCGCGAGATCGTGACCTGGCTGAAGTCGGACGCTTAACCGACTGAGCCACCCAGGCGCCCCACTGTGGCACATTTAAATAAATCAAACGAACAGGTCCATAATTAAATGGACTCATTTGATTATAAACAACTTCTCATCCTTTGAGAGAGGATTTGAAATATGAAGCATCAAAAATTATCATTAACCGTAAGTGGGGACTGAGATAGTTTAGAAAAGGCATTGTATTTGTTTGTTGCTGTGTAAAAATTATCATAAACTTAGCAGCTTAAAACCACATCTATGTAGGGGTGCCTGGCTGGCTCAGTCAGTAGAGCATGTGACTCTTGATCTGGGGGGTTGTGAGTTCAAGCCCCAAGTTGGGGGTAGAGTTTACTTTAAAAACAAAACAAAACAACACGACACCTATTTATTATCTCACACTTCTGTACATCAGACATCCAGGCAGGCCTGGCTGGGTCTTTATTTATTTATTTATTTAAAAGTATTTTCGTTTATTTATTTGCTTATTTATTTATTTAGAGAGAGCATGAGCAGGGGAAAGGCAGCGAGGGAGGGAGGGAGGGAGGAAAGGAGGGAGGGAGGAAGGGAGGGAGGGAGGGAGAGAGAGAGAATCCCAAGCAGACTCCACAGTGTCAGCACAGAGCCCGACACAGGGCTTGAACTCACGAACTGTGAGATCATGACCTGAGCCAAAACCAAGGGACGGACGCTCAACCGACTGAGCCACCCAGGCACCCCATTGGCTGGGGCTTCTGCTCAGGGTCTCACAAGGTTGAAATCAAAGCCTGGGTAGGGATACATTCCTCTCTGGACGCTCTCCTGGGACAGACTCCACTTCCAAGCTCCTTTAGGTATCGGCAAAATTCAGTTCCTTCCTGCTGCAGGACTGAGGACCCCGTTCCTCATTGGCCGTCGATGGGGGGCCTCTCTCTCGGTTCCTTAATGCTGCCCACATAGCTTCCCAGGTGGTTCTCACAATCTTCAACCCAGGAATGACATATCAATTCATTCTCACGCTCCGAATCTCTTTTTCTTCTGCCTTCTGCTGCTGCTTTGTAAAAGACTCATTGTGATTAGATCAGCCCTACCCAGATAACCTCTGTGTGTTAACATCTGTGGATTGGGAACTTTAACTACAATTGCAAAATCCCTTGACAGCAGGGTCGAGGTTATTTGACTGACTAACTAGGGGATGAGAATGTGGAGTGGAGAGAATCCCATCTTTAGAATTCTGCCTCCTGTAGGCATAAAATGGACCATGTAGGCATAAGAGGGACCATATGCCCCACTTAAAAAAATAACTCAAAGTGTTATTTTCAGCATATACAGAACTTATTAAGATAATGTTAAGTGGTATTAAAATGTAAAATAATGTATGTTATGGGGCTCCTGGGTGATTCAGTCCCGTTGGGCGTCTGACTCTTGATTTCTGCTCAGGTCACGATCTCACAGTTTTCCTGAGTTCGAGCCCCACAACAGGTTCTGCGCACGACCACACGGAGCCTGCTTGGAATTCTCCCTCTCTCCCTCTCTCTCTGCCCCTCCCTGGCTCGAGCTCTATCTTTCTCAAAATAAATAAATAAATAAATAAATAATTTAAAAATGTACATGATAATTATAATTTAAATATTAATATAAATTACAAATATTGTGTATCATTTAAGTAGTAATTATCATTTTAAGTTAGGTATTTGTCTGCCGTTAGTTCAGCAGATACATTTTTTTTTAAAGAGCTTAAGAAAGAGTTGTATATGGATGAACAAAATGTGATATATACGTACGATGGATATTATGCAGCCTTAAAACGGAAGGACGTTCTGACACCTGTTGCAACGTGTTATAACACCTGAGGACAGTGTGCTAAGCGAAATCAGCCAGTCACAGAAAGACAAATATTGTTTGGTTCCTCTAATATGAAGCACTAGAGGCAGAAAGCAGAGTGGCTGCGGGGGGCGGGGCGGGGAAGGGGAGGTGGGGGGAGGGGAGAGGGGGGATGGGAAGTTGCTTAGCGGGTGCAGTTTCTGTTGTGCAAGATGAAGGGTTCTAGAGATGGACCGTGAGGATGGCAGCAGGGTAAATGTCCTCAATGCCACTGAACAGCACACTTCAAAATGGTTAAGATCTGGGTGCCTGGGGGGCTCAGTCGGTCAGGCTTCAGCTCCGGTCATGACCTCCCGGTTCTGGAGCTCTAGCCCCCCCCTGGGGCTCTGTGCTGACAGCTCAGAGCCTGGAGCTTGCTTCAGATTCTGTGTCCCTCTCTCTCTCTCTGCCCCTCCCCTGCTCGCAGGCTCTCTCTCAAAAATGAATAAACATTTAAAAACATTTTTTAAACTAAGTCTAAGTAATTCTTGTTTATAGTATTAGAAGACATTACTAATGTTATTAGAAGAATCAGAATTGATTTAATTAGTTATTTAATTAGAATAATTCAGTTATTAAAAGAATTAGAATTTATTATTATTTTTTTAAGAATTGGAATTTTTAAAATATTTATTTATTTTTGGGAGAGAGAGAGAGAGAGAGCAGGGGAGGGGCAGAGAGAGAGGGAGACACAGAATCCGAAGCAGGTTCCAGGCTCTGAGCTGTCAGCACAGAGCCCGACATGGGGCTCGAACTCATAAACCATGTGATGATGACCTGAACCAAAGCTCCTCTTCAACTAACTGAGCCACCCAGGCTCCCCGAGAATTAGGATTTTTTTGAAATGTTTATTCACCTATTTTGAAAGAGACACAGAAAGAGGGAGGGGCGGGGGGAGGGTGGTGGAGAGAGAATCCCAGTGCATAGCTGAGCCCTACGCAGGGCTAGATCTCATGAACTGCGAGATCATGACCTGAGCTGAAATCAAGAGTTGGAGACGCTTAACCAACTGAGCCACCCAGGCGCCCCAAGAATTAGAATTTTAAAGTAACTCATGACAGGGGCGCCTGGCTGTCTCCGTCAGAAGAGCAAGCAACTCTTGGGGCGCCTGGGTGGCACAGTCGGTTAAGCGTCCGACTTCAGCCAGGTCACGATCTCGCGGTCCGTGAGTTCGAGCCCCGCGTCAGGCTCTGGGCTGACGGCTCAGAGCCTGGAGCCTGTTTCCGATTCTGTGTCTCCCTCTCTCTCTGCCCCTCCCCCGTTCATGCTCTGTCTCTCTCTGTCCCAAAAATAAATAAACGTTGGAAAAAAAAAAAATTTAAAGAAAAAGAAGAGCAAGCAACTCTTGATATCGGGGTTATGAGCTCGAGTCCCACATGAGGTATAGAGATGACTTAAATACATGAACTTAATAAAAATAAAAATAACTCGTTACAAATAATAAGACCTACAAGTTCAAATGATTTAAATAGAAACTGGAAGGCAAGAGAAGAGAAAGAAAACTTGGGCTTCCGCGACCTTACGAAATAGAAGTCAATAGAGTCTGTTTCATTGGTGACGTCTGGCCTGGAAGGCGAATGCAAAGGTCTCTACATTTTAAAGGTGACACATAGAATCAAGATGAGAAATATAACTTCCAAATTACTGGATGGAGGGGAAAAAACTCAAGGGGGGGGGGTGTACAAATCCCGCTGGTCAGCAAAAGGTGAACGGCTAAGCTTCAAATCTTGGCCCTCCCACTTTCAAAGAGTAACTGTGAAGAGCGCAAGAGAGAGAACGTAGGGACCACACGATCTCGGTGGGAACACAGCAGTACTCCACGATCGCTGCCATGCAGAAATGTATGGGTCCAAGGAGGAGAAAGGAAAGGAGCTAGCATTTCTGAAAGCCTGTTGTGACTAAGCCTTTGCCAGCTCTTTTAGATCCGTTACCTTACCTCACTCCCCCACGACAACCGTAATTTTATGCCAGTTTTACATCTGATGTCAAGTCATTTCCATACCTTCACACAAAGAGTTCAGCGGCGGATCCCGAATTTGAACCCCGGAATAATTGACTCTAGGGAAGAAATTCTTGAGCCTGGTGAGACAAGACTGAGACAGAATACGAAGAGGGCTGGTTACTTATTTATTTATTTATTTTAATGTTTATTTATTTTTGAGAGAGTGCAAGCAGGGGAGGGGCAGAGAGAGAGGGAGACATAGAGTCCGAAGCAGGCTCCAGGCTCTGAGCTGTCAGCACAGAGCCCGACACGGGGCTCGAACTCACGGACCGCGAGATCATGACCTGAGCTGAAGTCGGATACTCCACCAACTGAGCCACCCACCAGGTACCCCTATGTTTTTATTTTTGTTTTTAGAGAGAGAGAGAGAACGAGAGCATGAATGGGGGGCGGGGCAGAGGGAGAAAGAGAACCTTAGGCGGGCTGCAAGCTCAGTGCACAGCCCAACGTGGGACTCGATCCCATGACCCTGGGATCATGACCTGAGCCGAAATCAGATGCTCAACCGACTGAGCCACCCAGGTGCCCTGAGGGCTGGTAATTTTTAAAGTATTCCTGTAAGTTTCTTTATCGTTGTTAGGCTATATTTTCCTTAAAAACTAGGGTCATTAAGCCTGTCAAACAACCTGTAAATTCATTATTGGCAAGTCTGAAAATTGGTATACAGAATAGCATGTGTACAATTATATGCAAAACGCATTCACATGACAAAAACTGGAATGATATGTGTGAGGGTCATGTTAAGGGAGTGGGTTGCCGGGGATTACTTTTATTTACAATGTTTTAATGTTATGTTTGTATTCTTTTTCTTTTTTTTTTTTTTTTGTATTATTTTTCAATAACAACTTTTTTTAAGTTTTTTTTTCGTAAATTTTTTTTTAATGTTTTATTTCTTTTTTTTGGGACAGAGAGAGACAGAGCATGAGCGAGGTAGGGGCAGAGAGAGAGGGAGACGCAGAATCAGAAGCAGGCTCCAGGCTCTGAGCTGTCAGCACAGAGCCTGACGCGGGGCTCGAACCCATGAATCGTGAGATCATGACCTGAGCCAAAGTCGGACACTCAACCGACTGAGCCACCCAGGTGCCCCTAAATTTGTTTTTAATGTGTATTTATTTTTGAGAGAGAGAGAGAGAGAGACAGACCATGAGGAAGGGAAGAGCAGAGAGAGAGGGAGACAGAATTTGAAGCAGGCTCCAGGCTCCGAGCTGTCAGCACAGGACCCCATGTGGGGCCCGAACTCACGAACTGTGAGATCATGACTTGAGCTGAAGTTGGACCCTCAACCAACTGAGCCACCCAGCCGCCCCTCAATAACAACATTTGAAAAGTAAAAGTCGAGGAGAAAAGAGAGGGGAACTTAAGCAATGGAGTTTAAAACCTGGCTCCCAAGCTGGGACAGTGGCCTGCCTCAATGCCATCTCTGTGGCATCTCAAGACCCAGCAGACACTAGGATTGGCCTCTAAATTCACTGGCACAACTTCCGCATCCTCATGGGCAGACGCTGGCCACGTGGAGGATTTCTGAGTCCTTCTGTAGGAAACCAGGCCAGAAAGTAAACACAAGAAAGAACGGACTCATTCATGCTCTCGCTCCCTCGTTTAAGGAGGCCTGACAGCCCCCCTGTTTGGGCTGCGCAAAGCCAGGAAGCCTTGGCCCTCTGTGGTCTATGCTGGGACCATCCACATGCCCAGGATACCCTTGGACTACCCGTTCCTGTGGAGCTCTGTGATACTCTCAAAGGGCAGGTGAACCTTACCCAAGGTCCAGGGGTCAGGGTCAGGGATGTCAATAATCAAGGGGGACCCACAGAGACAGAGCTGTGAAGGGGAGCTGAGGCTAAGAACAGTGGGAGAAACAGTCCCGAGATGTGCCAAACTGCAGGCACCCCAAGTCTGCTTCATTGCAGAAGATAGAAGCTTACCGTCTGAGGCTGATCTTAAAGTGCTATGGATCTACCTGCTGAGTTGCACTGCCACCTGAGTGCTAGGGTCCCCCCTAGCCCGCCCAATCTGCTGGAAGGTACAGAGAAGCATTGGGCCTCTGCACCACTGGGACTTAGTTGGCTGCTAAGACGACTATCGTTGATTTTGTATGTTTTCTCACGATCTCCAGTTTGTCATACCTACCACCATACGATAATCTTGCTAAAATGCAAATTTTACTTATTTATTTATTTATTTTTTTTTCAACGTTTATTTATTTTTGGGACAGAGAGAGACAGAGCATGAACGGGGGAGGGGCAGAGAGAGAGGGAGACACAGAATCGGAAACTGGCTCCAGGCTCTGAGCTATCAGCCCAGAGCCCGACGCGGGGCTCGAACTCACGGACCGCGAGATCGTGACCTGGCTGAAGTCAGACGCTTAACCGACTGCGCCACCCAGGCGCCCCACTTATTTATTTTTTAATGTTCATTTATTTTTGAGAGAGAGAGAGAGAGAGAAAGCGTGAACAGGGGAGGGGCAGAGAGTAAGGGAGACATAAAATCCAAAGCAGGCTCCAGACTCAGCTCAGAGCCCGATGTGGGGCTCAAACTCATGAACTGTGAGATCATGACCTGAGCCGAAGTTGGACACGTAACTGACCGAGCCACCCAGGTGCCCCAAATGCAAATTTAATTATATCACCCCTCTCTCAAAAACCTTCAAGGACTCACTCCTCAGTGCCTGCTGGATAGTCAGCTTTCTTTTCCTAGTCTGTCATCACCAGCTTTCTAGCCACTTGACTTCAGTCAAATCGACCTTGTCGACTCGCCATAGAGGTGAACACAGATTCCTCCAGACCTTTGTGACCGTGTGCACACAGGTCCCTCCCCTTCCCCAGAGCTGACCCAGCAGGGGTCCTACAACGGAAGTCTTGGTAGAAACAAACTGAAAAATGACAAAATATATAGTAGACATCTTTGCAAATGTAGGGGTTACAATAGAAAAATACCATCGAGAGAGCTAGAGGAAAACGTAACCCCTATTGAAGGTCATATTTCCAACCTGTTCCCTGAAAACACCCCTCCCAGAAGTGTCAGGAAGTGGGAAAGCAATCTGTGTCCTCCCCAGGAGGGTCCTAGTGTACATGAGCACATTTACAGTTCTGAGAAGTCCTGTCATTTAAAACAAAGAGACAGGGGCACCTCGGTGCCTCAGTGGCTCGGTGGATTAAGCATCTGACTCTCGACTTTGGCTCAGGTCGTGATCTCACGGGTTGTTGAGTTGGAGCCCCGCACTGCCAGGGGGGAGCCTGCTTGAATTCTCTCTCTTCCCCTTTCCCGCTCACGTGTGTGTGTTTGCTCCCTCTCTAAATAAATACAATAATTTTTTTTAAATTAAAAAAAAAAAAAGAACAAACAAAAGCCAAGAACAAACTAGCGTTTAGCCCAGCACGTCCCAAATGCAGTTGATTGTGGAATCCTGACTTTCTGCCCCACCCATCAGCATCCCTTGGAAAAAGCATTTTGTAGAATATGACTGAGAAGAATTACGTGCAGTTGTTCCTTTTTCACTGTGGCCTGAGATTTTTTTGAAATCTCATCATTTTTTCCCCTCTATGCCCATAATATAGTATTTGAAAGAAGTCTTGGAAGACCAGTGGTCTCCCAAAGATTCTTGTCCCCTTGTCCCAGAATAATAATTTCTTAGTTGCGCACGTGGCTACCAAGAATAAAGTTGGCTCTACCCAGCCTCCCATGCGGCTAGATGTGGCCATGTGATGAAATGCTGGTCTGTGGAACGTGAGAGAAAGGCTATAGGTTCTCGGTTATATTCACACACACACAAAGGAATATGCTCACCCCTCTCCTTCCCCTTCCTCCACCACAGTGACTGCAGTGCAGAGGGGTGGGGAGCCGTCTTGAATCATGCAGTTAAAAGCAACACAGAGCAAGAAGACAGAAGGAGCCCGAGCTGGCAACATCACAGAGCTGACATGCCATACCACCGTGTCCCATTCTATGAGAGGAAAAAAAAGCTATTTCTATCGTGTGTAAGGTGGTATTATTTTTTTATCTCTGTCACAAGCAACCAAACCTATATTGTCACAAATGCAATCACCGTTTATTATCTTGTCTGACTGGCATAGTAGGCCTACCATGTAGGACATGCTTCTCCACTTTCTAATTGTGTAGTTCTTGGGGAGTCTTCAGGACCCCATTTTCCTGTCCGTGGTGATGGTTGCAGGGGTGTACACGTGATCCATGTCGACCAAGCAGAACTCCCTCTGGGATCCTTCTATTCGGAGCTGACGGGGAAGAGCTTTTCTCTTGGCCGGTTATGACGCTGTAAGAATATGAGCTTGGAGCTTCCTAAGGATCTAGTTCCGGGTTCCTGTGGGGATTGATGACCTGAGTGACCTGGGCCAACCAGCATAGTCACGTAGGTCAGATTCCCCGGAAACAGACCGTGAAATGGTCTGTGTGCGAGAGATTACTGAGGAGGGTTTCTAGGGGTTCCAGGAAGGGAGTGGGGGGAAAAGAAGGAGGTGGGGAAAGGGAGAGAGCTGAGCCACGGTGGCATTTCAGGTGAAGTGTGAGCCCCTCCTGGTCCCTTAAGAAGCTCTGAGTGTAGATCATACCCTAGGGCTATCCTTGCCTCGGGCAGGAAAGCAGGACCTGTCCTCTCCCGAACTCTCACTCACTGATTAAGGGCTGCCCTGGGGGATGCAAAATCCCAGTGCCTATGGAATAGCTCCAGGAACCCCAGGGCAGTCTTCCCTCGAAAGTCACAGATGCAGGCTTCCTAGACCAGGGAGCCCCCAGGGTTGGGCGCCTAACCAGTGAGAGGGCTGCCAGAGGGTCTGGACAAGGTGCTGGTGGTAACTGCCACCAGAGCCCCCGATGGAGCCAGCCTGGAGAGCCCTTGTGTTTCCTTCCCCGGGTCTTGACTTCACTGGCTCAGGCCACAGGCTCCCGGGCATTATCAAGGCGCTACTGAGGGACAGAGATGGAACCAAGTTCAGGCCAAGGCCTGGCACCACTGACTGTGCTGAGTGGGCAGCTCCGGAGCAGTTCGCAAACCCCCCACCCCGCCCCTCCCCCACCCCCACCCTCCGGGGCAAGCGGGGCGGCCAGCTCAGAGCCAGGTGAGTCAAGGCCAATGTGAAGCTTGGGTTGGTGGGGGTTGACGCCCCACTGTGGGAGAAACTGGAAAAGGGTATGCTTGTCCCCCTCACTCTTGGACTGGCCCCCTCAACACCACACTTTGTTCTCCTTTCTACAGCTACACTCATCCAGTCCCGTTGTGGGGTGTTCCTTGGCCATACCTGCAGCTTACTCCTTTGTGTGGCCTCTCCGGCCCTGCCCTCAGGCCGCCTGGGCCTGCCCATCCGGCATCGGCATTGGCTTTCACAGCAATCCTGCTCACGCCTGCTCTGCCTGTAAATGATATCCTGGTGAAATTGATTAAAAAAAAAAATCTTTTTTCCTGCAGGGGTCCAACCTCATGACATCCTGTAAGCTTACAGGATTCTTACCAGGATTTCTAGCAATGACTCAAGCACCCAACTTCATCACTGGACAGGGAGTGCTGTGGTTTGGCTTGTTATCACACCCCCAGAAGATAATATGACGTAGTGATCAGAGAGGCTACCATTAAATACCATTGAATGGATGGACCCACCAATGCGTGAATGCCTGTTACATACACTCTTATTGATTTCCCTTAATTCATTTACTTGGTCAACAAATATTTACTAAGCAGTCACGATATGACAGGTGCTGTCCATTTAGATGTTGAGGATACAATGGTGGCCAAAAATTGACAAAACTCTGTGCCCTCATGGATTCCATTCTAGTAAAGGAGATACACATAAATAATATAAATGAGTGAACCCTGATGGATGGTGATAAGTATTAAAGAGAAAAATCAATCAGGATAAGGGGTAAGGAACATGGAGGACGGGGATTAGCATCACTGAGAAGGTGACATTTTTAAATAAGGGAACTGTTCCTTCTTTCTTTCAGGTTTTTTTTTTTTAATGCTTTTTTTTTTGTTAAGTTTATTTATTTTGAGAGAGAGCGAGCGAGTGCACAAGTGGGGAAGGAGCAGAGAGACAGGGAGGGAGAGAGAATTCCAAGCAGGCTCTGCGCTGTCAGCACGGAGCCTGACACAGAGCTTGAACTCACAAACCGCGAGTTCATGACCTGGAGCCTGACACACAGCTTGAACTCACAAACCGTGAGTTCATGACCCGAGCTGAAATCAAGAGTCAGACGCCTAACCTAACTGAGAGCCACCCAGGCGTCCCAAGATTTTGTTTTTAAGTAATCTCCACACCCAATGTGGGGCTCGAACTTACATCCCTGAGATTAAGAGTCACTTGCTCCACCGACTGGGCCAGCCAGGTGCCCCTCGAGGGACCTGTATTTTATTGATTTTTTTTTAATTTTTAAAAAAATTTATTTTGAGGGAGAGAGAGGCAGAGTGGGAGCAGGGAAGGGGCAGAGAGAGAGGGAGACACAGAATCTGAAGCAGGCTCCAGGCTGTCAGCACAGAGCCCCACACAGAGCTAGAACTCATGAGCCGTGAGATCATGACCTGAGCCGACTGAGCCTCCCAGGCGCCCCACGGGACCTGTATTTTCCTTTTGCAATGGGGCCCACCAATTCCGTGGCCGGTCCTGCATACAGCACTTTGTTCTTTTGGATAGGCAGTACCTTCTCTCAATACCCGCTTTGAAAGCATAGATATGGGGTGCCTGGGTGGCTCAGCCGGTTGAGCATCCGACTTCAGCTCAGGTCACAATCTCACGGTTCGTGGGTTGGAGCCCCGAGTCAGGCTCTGTACTGACAGCTCAGAGCCTGGAACCTGCTTCGGATTCTGTGTCTCCCTCTCTCTCTGCCCCTCCCCTGCTCACGATCTGTCTCTCAAAAATAAATAAACGTTAAAAAAATTTTTTTCTAAAGATTGTTAAAAAAAAAAAGCACAGATACTCCCAGTAAACAAGAATGATTTGCATTTCTAATACATGAGTGTGACTTGTTTTTCTTCTGAGAGCTGTGAAGTGTGAGCTATGACATAGCAATTGTACCAGTCAGGGTAAGCTGCATAACAGAACCCCCCAAGTCCTGTGGCTTAAAACCTCTCACGCTGTGTGCTCATCATGGGTCAGCTGGGGATTCTGCTGTGCATTGTCCTCACTCGGGGACTGAGGCAGAGGGAAATTGTGTAATGGCTCTTCCAGCTTCTTCTCAGAAGTGACACCCATCACTCAGACTCACACTCTGTTGGCCAGTGCCCATCACGTGGTGACACCCAGCCTGAAGGAATGTGGAAGTATAATCCAAACAGGGGCCCAGGAGGACGGGGCAGATTTGTTAATCCGTTATTCTAACACCCTTTAGTAAATAATCCACCCTTTCTCTCTTAATTCTCATTGTCCCTTTATCCTACAGTAAATTTCTATTGACCTTCAGGTCTTTTTCGGGATAATCTTTCTGTTCCATTGATTTCCCTCTCGATGCCTATGCAGAGTTACTGTTTTAATTTCTGTAGCTTTATAATGTTATTTAATTTTTTTTTACATTTATTTATTTTTGATAGAGACAGAGCATGTGTGGGGGAGGGGCAGAGAGAGAGGGAGACACAGAATCTGAAACAGGCTCCAGGCTCTGAGCTGTCAGCACAGAGCTGGACGCGGGGCTCCAACTCACAAACTGCAAGATCACGACCTGAGCCGAAGTCAGACGCCCAACCGACTGAGCCACCCAGGCGCCTCTATAATGCTGTTTAATATCAAAGAGGACCATTGCTCCTGGGTGGCTCAGTCTGTGAAACATCCAACTCTTGATCTTGGCTCAGGTTATGATCTCACGGTTTGTGAGTTCAAGCCTCACATGGGGCTCTTTGCTGACAGCACAGAGCCTGCTTGGGATTCTCTCTCTCCCTCTCTCTTTCTGCCCCTCCCCCACTTGCATTCGCTCTCAAAAATAAACATTAAAAAAAGAAAAAGAGGGTAAGTACTTTTACCAGATTCTTCTTTGACAAATTTTTCTGGCTATTATCGTCCTTGATCTCTAGACTGATTTGAAAATTACTTTGTCAAGTGTTCCCCCCCATCTTGTGTGATTTTGATTAGAAGGGGATGGCATTGGAGACAAATTTGTGTCTCTTCACAATACAGAATTGCTAGTAATAAAATTTTCTGAGTATTTGCCTCAGGTGGTATGATTTTCTCCAAATATATTCAGTAACTTCCTATTCATTTGATCTCCAAATATTTTGTTTCATAGTTGCTGTGAGTGAGACCCTTCCTGTATTGTTTTCTAGGCATTATTCTAATACAGGAGAAGCGCTCTTGAGCTTGATATTCTTTGTAACCATTTATCCTACTGAACTTTCTTTAAAAAAAAAAAAGTTTATTTATTTGGCAGGGGAGGGGCAGAGAGAGAGAGAGAGAGAGAGAGGATCCCAAGTAGGCTCCGTGCTATCAGCACAGAGCCTGACTTGGGGCTAGATCTCACAAACCTTGAGATCATGACCTGAGCCAAAATCCAGAGTCCATTGCTTAACCAACTGAGCCACCCAGGCGCCCCAAATTAATGATATTTTCTTTTTTTTTTAAGATTTTTTTTCCTTTTTTTGAGAGTGAGAGAGGGAGAGAGGGTGGGACAGAGGAAGAGAGAGAGACAATCTCAGAGGGCTCCATGCTCAGAGGGGGCCCTACAACCCTGGGGTCATTACCCGAGGAAATCAAGAGTCTGACGCTTAACCAATTGAGCCAAACAGGCACCCCGAGTGTTTGGTAGGTTGTACATTGATTTACATTTACTTATTTACAAATTATGATTAATATCTCGCTTTCACCATTAAAAAAAAATCTTATACTTCTCATTTCTGCAGCAAGAGTGAAACTTGCTGTGTGAACCGATGCGATTTTCATTTCCACTATTTTCTGTGATCTCATGACCACTGCTCTCCAGCCTGGCAGCAGCTAGGGTGTTCGGTGCCTACTGGCTTAAGGAAGGGGTGACACAGCAAAATGCACAGGGAAAGGAAGTCAAGTTCTTGGAATTTTTATTTTTGAATGTCTTTACCACATTTAGAAGAACAGATGAGGAGGTGACTGAGCCCTTATACCGGGTTACTCAGTGTGGCCTCTGACCACTGCTGGCCCGTGAGCTGTTTGTCACTGGGCCATGATGAGTTAGGTACATATCTGGAGAGGAATCATTTAGAAACTTTTATAGCAATTCGATGTTGCCACAATATCCAGACGCGTGAATGGCCGACTGGCTTCATCGAACAGTGTATAGACCAAAAATATTGATCCATGACAACCGGAAGTAAAATGATTCTTCACCCCACCTTGTTTGATCTTTAGATTAACTTCTTTAGATTAACCAAAAGGTTCTGGATTGAGAGAAAAGAGGAGAGTTAGAAGGAAGCAAGTGGGTTCAAGACCTCAAATGTGTCCCAGCGTCCTGGCCCCGCCCCCAGATGCTCTGTAAATGGAGGGCGGGGGATGGGAGAGGAGAGCTGCCAGCGGAGAACAACAGATACCCTTGACAGACTGGGAAATTGGAATCGGAAGGGGCCCATGCCCTTTTCTAAGTAGAGCCTGGGAAGCAGCAAGTTTCGATCATTTCTTTGAGAGATGAAAAGGCCCTGGGCAGAGCTAGACGGCTGGACTGGAGACAGCCCACACACTTCCCACACACCCAGCATGCCGCTGGGAGCAGCAGAATAATTTGCTGTGTATCCGAAAGGAGCCCAAAGGCAGTGAAGAACCTTGGAAACTCCCACTATGTAGGCCCAAGGGCCACCTGATGTCCTCGCGTGCCCAGCTGGGGTGCAGAAGGAGCTCGGGGGCAGAGACTTTAGGGAAATGTGCAGTTGATACACTTCGTGGTGAGCAGAGCATACTGTATAGACTTGTTGAATCACTATGATGTATACCTTATATACTTGCTTAATATTGGGTCAGCTATCCTTCAGTTGGAAGGGAGGAAGGGAGGAAGGAAGAAATGAAGGAAGGAAGGAAGGAAGGGAGGGAGGAAGGGAGGAAGAAATGAAGGAAGGAAGGAAGGGAGGGAGGAAGGAAGAAATGAAGGAAGGAAGGGAGGGAGGGAGGAAGGATGAGAGGGAAAGAAAGAAAGAAAGAAAGAAAGAGGAAGGAAGAGAGAGAGAAAGTGGAAGGGAGGGAGGGAGGGGGGAAGGAAATGTGCAGCTGAGAACAAGGGACAACACCATGGGTACATGTATGGACCAATGCCTAAGGTCTCGACAAGACAAAGGACATCTCAGCAAATAATAGTGTGGAAACACAAGGGCCAGATGCTTCCTCTCCCGAAGACCTTGACACCACTGGACACTCCCCTCCTGCCACTAAGATGGCTAACCTGGCGGCAAGGAGACCCTCCCATAATGGCCAAGAGTAAATCTCAGGCACCTGGGGGAATGGTGACCCGTGGTTGAAATTCAGTGGAGTTATTTAAAAGGCAGAAAAAATCGAACACCGTATGTCCTGCAAACTTGAGTCTATGAAATGAGATTCATGCCCACTTTTGCTTTGTGTAACCAGAATGAGAGGTGTTAATGGACACCATACCTTGTTTCTGATTTTAATGGGAATGCATCTGGCATTTTACTGTATGACATTTGCCATTGATTCTTCATGCTTTTATGATGTCAAGGTTTATCTATTTGAAGCTGGTTAGAGAGTTTTGTTATTAAATCAGGAGTAGATGTCGAATTTTGTCTAATGCCTTTGGCACCTATCAGGAGGGTCATATGATTTTTGTCTTCTAACCTATTAAAGGAATGTAGTACAGAAAAGATTTTAATACACTTTCGACTTTGCCTGTTTAACTCATAGCTGAATTTGAGCTTATAGCTTATTTACAATTAAAAATTTTTTTGTTAATGTTTATTTATTTTTGAAAGATAGAGCACGGGTCGGGGAGGGGCAGAAAGAGGGAGAGACACAGAATCCCAAGCAGGCTCCAGGGTCTGAGCTGTCAGCACAGAGCCTGACGTGGGGCCCGAACCCATGAACCATGAGATCATGACCTGAGCTGAAGTCAGAGGCTTAACCGACTGAGCCCCTATTTACAATTTTAAAAACAGTATTTATAAGTGAGTTTTGTGTGTACTTTTTTAAAAAATTCATTTAGATAAGACTTGATAAGGGGTTATACTAGGCTTATAAAATTTTCTCATGCTTAAGATTCTAGAATGTAACAATTATCGATAGCCTCTCTTGAAGATTTGCTAGAAAATTTCCATGCTATTGTCCATCTGGGTCCAAAATTTGGATGAATAAGACCTTTGGCGACCCCTTTCCTAACCCTTAGAGTTAGTGGGTCTATTCAGGTTTTCCATTTCTTACTGAGTCAATTTTAGGAATTTATATTTTATTCTAAAAGTACATTTCATTTTCATTTTTAAACTCTCACATCAAGTTGTGCTTAACATTCTCGGGGCACCTGGCTGGCTCAGTTGGAGGAGCATGCAACTCTTGATCTCGGGGTCATAAGTTCAATCCCCATGCTGGGTATAGAGATTACTAAAATAAATTTATGAGGCGCCTGGGTGGCTCAGTGTGCTGAACGTCTGACTCTTGATTTAGGCTCAGGTCATGATCTCGCAGTTCGTGAGGTCGAGCCCCATGTTGGGCTTGGCACTGACATGGCAGAGCCTGCTTGGGATTCTATCTCTCTCTCTCTCTTTCTCTCTCTCTCTCTCTCTCTGCCCCTCCCCTGCTTGTGTGCACTCTCCCTCTCTCTCTCAAAATAAATAAACCTTAAAAAATAATTACTAAGTAAATAAAACTAAGAAAGAAAAAAACGGTACCTAACATTCTCTTCTCTGAGTATCTACTCCTGAGTAGAAAGCAGTATTCATCTGAAAGCAGAATTCCCAGACTCCAGGTGGCCCCTCCAATGTCCTCTCCAATCTCACCACAAACATGAATCTCCTTTTGGGACACACTTCCCGTTACTGGAAGCAACGCTCCTCTCATTTCCTGCTCCATTTTCTTTTGTGTTCCTGAATCTTTTCATGTGACTCTTTTCATCTTTACCCACAAGAGTCTGTTTTTATCCAGTGTCAGGAGTTTCATGGGCTGATCAAAGACCGGGATTTTCTGTTCTAATCTTCTAGCCTCAAAGGAAAGTCATACTTTCTCTGGGTTATTTGCCAGATTTAGAGGATGAGCTGAGAGTGAAGAGAAGGGCTGGACGCCCAGCTGGGGTAGGGGACGGGGGGCTAGCCTCTTCCCCATGGCACAGAGGGCTCTCCAAGATCTCACCTGCCTGCGCTCTCTCCAAGGCCCCTCCTGTTAGAATATCTTGGCAATAAGGAGCCGGCAGCTCTCAGGCCACATCTGCTTTGTCGCCTCTTACCTTCTTGTCAGCCCTGCCCCACCTGCCCGGGACGCCCTTGTGGTGCTTCTTGACTTGACAGGTGCTTCCTTGAGTTTTCACTTTACAATTATTTAAGCTATACATTTATGTTTTGTGCACTTTTCTGTATATGTATTATATTTCACAATGAAAAGGGTTTAAAAAGAATCTACATATTTTTATATTATACTTTTTTTTTTTTTCCTGAAAGAGTATACTAGCTTTGGAGGTGAGTGGGTAATTTTAATACAGTTCCATATTTAAATAAATTATGATTTTTCAAAGCCTGGAAAATGACCAGGTAGCAGGGAAACCCCAGGCTGATCCCAGATGACCAGAGACACTCTCGCAGTCTTGGCTGCGTCCGGAGATATTTCAACACGCATCTGTCTCCTTCCTGGACCACAGACAACCACGCCTTTGACCTGCTGCCTTCTACCCTCATTGCAGACTGTCAATCAGGGTTTTGGGCCTCAGGACCTGATCTTTGCCAGATCTGGCTCTTCAAGGCTTTCTAAGGATCTCAAAGAGCAACAGGACGTTTTTAAAAAAACAAAACAAAACAAAGCTTCGAACACAATTCTTTTTTTTTTTTTAAGTTTTTATTTATTGGGGCGCCTGGGTGGCTCAGTCAGTTAAGTGTCCGACTTCGCCTCAGATCATGATCTCACCGTTGGTGGGTTCAAGCCCCATGTCAGGCTCTGTGCTGACAGCTCAGAGTGTGGAGCCTACTTCAGATTCTGTGCCTCCTTCTCTCTCTTCCCTTCCCCCCACTTGTGCTCGCTCGCTCTTTCTCCTTCAAAAATAAACAAACATTAAAAAAAAATTGTTTTTTAAGTTTTTATTTATTTTGAAGGAGAGAGAGAGAGAGGGAGGGAGAGAGTGTGAGCAGGGGAGGGGCAGAGAGAGAGAGAGAGAGAGAGGGAGAGAGAGAATTCCAAGCAGCCTCTGCACTGTCAGCACAGAGCCCAATGTAGGGCTTGAACTCATGAACCGTGAGATCATGACCTGAGCCGAAACCAAGAGCCAGACGCTCAACCGAGCTACCTAGGTGCCCCAAACACAATGAGTTCTAGTTCAATTTCCCTTAAAGAAAAGAAACAAGAGTCCTTTCCAGGGTAGAGATTGAAAAGGAAGGAAGCTAGTCCTGTTTTGAGAGTGGCATAACATATATTTATTGAGCAGTTGTGGTAAATAAGTTAATGAGTGAAGTGGTGCCCATGTCTTTTAACTTGGCTAGGCCAGCAGAAGCGAGAGCAAAGGCCTAGCAACTGGGTTGAATGACAGAGAGGCCACTGGTGATTGGAGGTCCAAGCAGCAAGTATAATGTTGATGACACAAGCTTCTCTGCGCGTGGGTGGTGGGAACACAGCAGAATCCAGGCCCTGCAAGGGTTTGGGGGAAGAAGGAAACATGGTACGAGCAAAGAGCCCGTGGTATGGATCCGTGTAGGAGAGCAGGAAGGGGGGGATAAGAAAACGGGCCCACATACAAGAACGGGGGGAGGCAAGAGGAAGAAAATCAGGGCTCAGTTACTGAAATCATCGCTCACTTTCCCTCTCATCTGTGGCACAGAGAGCAAAGAGAAAAAACGTTCGTGTGTAGCTTTGCTGGGACACCAACAGCTAGATTCCTTTCACCCAGGGCCAACACAGACCTTAGGACCCCGGGCAGTCCTGGGAGAGCGGTTCAGCTTCTCAGGGACAAGCAGGCTGTGCAGACTGACCCACTCTGACCTTTGTCCCATTTGCTAGAGAATGAGGAATCCTGATTGCAGAAGAGAAAGTGAAAAAGCAGAGAAGCAGCATGAGTTTATAATAGGACCCCCCCCCCCCCTGCCAAACTCAGGGAGTTGATGATGCCAAGTGCCTCTAAAAGTGGAGTTGAGGGGCGCCTGGGTGGCGCTGTCGGTTAAGCGTCCGACTTCAGCCAGGTCACGATCTCGCGGTCCGTGAGTTCGAGCCCCGCGTCGGGCTCTGGGCTGATGGCTCAGAGCCTGGAGCCTGTTTCCGATTCTGTGTCTCCCTCTCTCTCTGCCCCTCCCCCGTTCATGCTCTGTCTCTCTCTGTCCCAAAAATAAATAAACGTTGAAAAAAATAAAAAATAAAAAATAAAAATAAATAAAAAAAAATAAAATAAAAGTGGAGTTGAGGTCAAGCATACATGAATGGATTGGCTAAAACGTCTAGTTAAAAATTAGACTTTATGTGTTTACGAAAATACAACAAGCTTTTGATTTGTGTACTTTTATGTATGCTATACTTCAATAAAAAGTGAAAAATAAAATGAGTTAAACCCGACCTCTCCTCCCCAACTCTAAGAAACAGGGCAAAGATCACTCCAATACCCTTGCAGAAATCTGGAAGCTTGCTCTTTGCAGAGGGTTTGTGAAATCAGGGTTTTTGACCGAGAGGCTGGGAGATACCATTTACAGGTGAGGTGAGAGCAGCATACTGAGAACGGGGAGTTAAGTAAGTAAAAGTCTACAGACCGAATGTCGAGACTCCCAACTCTTGTTGCCAACTTTGTTCTCAGGCACTGGTGGCCAGCCCTGTCTGGGAAAGACCAGCCTCAAGGAAAGATCGAAAGTTATTGACCACGAGTATTCCCCAATGAATGGTCCCTGCAGAAGATCCCATAGTCAACAAGGCCCTTCCCCAGGCACAGAAGCTGCACTGGGTTTTGTATCCTGACTCTGTAACATGAGCTGACAGTCATGGATCACCTGAGAGATAGAGACTGAAGTGAAGAAATAGAAAAAGCAACCTAGAGAAAAGAAAGGCATGCAGGGAGAAGGAAACTCCAAAAACAAACCATGAATATCCTCAAAGACATTCATTCATTCATTCAACAAATCTTTTCACTCAACAAAGACTACCAGTGCCCCTTGTGCCAAGCATGGTTCTGAGGTGCTGAGAACATCAGTGAACAAAACAGGTGTTTGCCCTTCTCAGTGGTGTGGGGTGAGGGAGTGGAATAGGACAGAAAGCAATGAAGAACACACACAATAAGTAAAATTAAATAGTGAGCTAGAAAGTGACAATTGCTATGGGTAGCATAGAGTCGGGCAGGAGAAGGGAGACCGGGAGTGCTGATGCTGTAGGCAGGGGTGGGATGCGAGTGTGGGCAGGTTGCAGTATTATCATGGAGGCCAAGGCATGCCTTACCGAGAAGATGCAATCTGGGCAAAACCTGGAAGGAGTGAGGGATTCTGGGCAGAAGGAATAGGTAAGGCCAAGGTGCCAAGGTGGGAACACTGAGGAGGCTGGTATGGCTGGAACAGAGTGAGCAGGAGGTGGAACAGCCCATGACAGGGAGGCCAGGGGGAGGAGAGATCATGTCAGACCACATCAGCCACTACAGGGACACAGGGTTTTTCTGTGAGTCAGATGCAGAGCCACCAAGGAGGTATTTTGAGAGGAATGACATGATAGGACATATTTTCAAAGGACCATTCTGACTGCCATGCTGATAAGTGAATCTTTATGTCTTTTTTTTTTTTTTTTCTTAAATAAGATCTATACCCAACGTGGGGCTTGAACTCACAACCCCAAGGTCAAGAGTCGCACGCTCTACTGACTAAGTCAGCCAGGTGCCCTGATTCATTCACCTGATTCAGGTGTCCAGAATGTTTATGTTGATAATATATTGAGATAAGAAAAGATGTTATGGCCACAAAATAAAATTTTGTTGCCATAAAAAGAACACCCAGAACTCTGAAGAGAGTCTTTGGACATTAAAACCACGATAGCAAAAAACCAGAAGGTATGACAGAAGAGTTGGAAGACAGAGCTAAGTAAACCTTCCATAAAGGACATCAAAAAGACAAACTATGGAAAAAAGGCAAAATGTGAAAAATAGGAGAGAAAAGGTAAGGACCAATGGCTAAAGAAACAATCCCAGAAACAGAAAACAGAGGCCTTTGAGTGAAGGAGCTTATCAAAGAAATTGATTTCAGAAAATCCCCTAACACTAAAACATGTGAGCTTCCAGAGTGCCTGTGCTGGAGAAAAACAGGCCATCAACAAGACATGTCATTGTGAAATGTCAGAACACTGAATGCCATCCTACAGCATCCAGGGAGAAAAACAGTAACAAAAGGAAGAACCGAGAATCGGAGGGGCACCAGACATCTCCACAGAAGTCACATGGGAAGCCGAAGGCATTGCAGTCACATCCTCACCTCTGGGGGACAATAAGCAGGCAGAGAACAGGGCAGCAGGCTCCAGAGAGAGTTCAAGATGACACGGATAGAATTCCAGGGGATGCACATGGAAATGGTGGGATCGAATGGCTTGAATTAGTGACAGTTACGTAGAAAGTAAACAAACGACAGGATTGTTAACTCCAGGGAAAACTAAAGGTTGTGCCAGAGGGGAGAAGTAAGTCATAATACGTGTCCTGGCTAAGCTGCAAATAGGGTTTATATATTCTTAGTCACGTCAACATTTAATGTTGATCCGATCTGAGTCACGCCATTATGCGGAGGAAAGGGACGAATGCAAGGATGTGAGTATGATGGGAGACAAGGAGGGAACAGAGCAAAATCTCCATTTTCTACCAGATAAAGTCAATTGATTAGGCCTAGTACTGAAAAATTGCGAAGGGGTAATATAAACACTTTTTGTTGAACTCTCAAAGTCAATACAAAGAGATTCAGGCAGAAGAACAGAAGGAGGGTGGTTTGTCCCTTGGAGGACGAGGCAGAAGGGGTTGCTAAGAACTGCTGATTTTCATAACGAGCCTGGTGTAACTATTTAACTTCGTAAGATATGTGCGCTGATCGTTTTGAGAAAAAGAAAACAAAATTTAAAAAGAAAACTCTCATAGCTTCTCATTCCTTAGCTGGTCACAACCTAGTCCCACTTAATCTAGGCAACCTAATCCCCACTCTCCCAGTGCCCTGCCTGGACACAGCACACCCAATGCCAGTTGGGGTTCAGCCCAAGTTCCTTCCCACCTGCCCGGGGTCTAGCTCAAGTCCTGTCTCCACCAGGCCCTTCAGAGCCTGCTGAACCTCCTTTCCTTTCTAATCCACTTAGCAGAGCAACACTTTTCTAAATTAGCATGTATTAATATTACTTATTACATTTGGTTAGCTAGTTCAGGTATGGATCTCTTCTCCCTAAGTTGCAAACTTCTGGAGGAAGTCCACGATTCTTTTTTGATGCCTGGCAAATGTCTACAGTAGGTGCCCATAAAACATTCCATGAATCAACTTAAAAGTAGAATTCATGGGGTGCCTGGGTGGCTCAGTTGATTAAGCATCTGACTCTTGATTTCAGCTCAGGTCATGATCTTGCAGTTCGTGAGTTCGAGTCTCACATTGGGCTCTGCGCTGACAGTGCTGAACCTGCACAGGATTCTCTCTTTCTCCCCCTTCTCTCTGCCTGCCACCCCCCCCCCCCCGCCTCTATCTCTCTCTCAAAATCAACTTTTAAAAAAAGTAGAATTCAAGGTGAATTAACAGACAGATTTAAAACAAAGTCTGGAGATAAAATAAGATTAGATTAAGGCTGGGACTGAAAACAGAGCTGCCTTCTAAGCTTTGTGGTCTACTTTTTTGGTTAATGTTTCCAAGTTGATTTGTTTTAATAAGGAGATATTTTGCTCCCAATGTACTCTCAGGTTTCAAGTTTTGGTGACCCGGGCCTTGGAAAGTAAATGTAATCTGCTCTGCCCCAAACCTATGTGACTCTAGAGACTTTGTGCCTGCCTTGTTCTTCTACATTGCAAGACCCCGATCTCTGTGCTTTGAGAAGTTAACTTCTTTTAGGGCCAATCGATGAGATAAGACTGGAGGAGAAAGACTCCCCGGCCCCTTGCTGGAGGCGGGGCGTAAACACCGGGAGAGCAATACAGAGGAAGACCATCTTGAGTCAATGTTCAGAATGAGCAGGAGTCCTTGATCTTGGGCCAGCATCATTCCGTGCTCTTTTGGTGTCACTGTGGCTGCCCTCCGCCATTAAATGGGGAAATACTTGGCATTATTCTGACATGCCCAAGAAGGGGAAACTTGGAACTCTCAGCAAGTACCCTGTCAGTATGTTCTTAAGTCTTAAAAGGCTCACATCACGGCTCAGGGGACAGGAACCTGCAGTTATATCCAGAGACGTGACTCAGCCCCAGCTCCTCATGGTTACAACTCTTGCCCGGTGCCAGTCACCTTCCCAACTCTGCCAGGCCACAAACCCTGCTAGCGGTGTTGGGTGATTCCACCGTTGTCACCTTTTCAGTTGGGGGGGGGGGGCACTGGTCCCGAGGGTGCTGGTCTAAGCGCAAACTCTGTGGATACTAATCCCAGGGAAAACCCTCTCAAAAGATGAGCACTTGAGCCACGACTGGAGCATTTTCTACTTGGCTCTTCTCCAGTTAGTGAGAGGGATGAAAGAATGGAGGCACTGGAGACCCACCCAGCCAGGGAGGAAAGCCAGCACCTCCAGTGTTCAGGGTAAACTAAGCCACCAGGCCTGGCTTCCATTGAAACTGCCGGAAAACAGATCCTGCCTCTCACTGGGTCCTAAATTACACTACCTCCGGAACACTAGAGTGTGCTTCCCCTCCTGCCATGGCCCTTCCCCATCTGCGGGACTTCCACTTTGATTTCTCACTGCTCACACAAAGGATCTTCACAAAACCTTCTTGCGTCGTGTCCAGGCCATTTCTAGGAACCTTCCTCAAGACACTGGGAGTTACTGTTTCAGCTGGAGAGTAATGGTGGATCAAGGAGGAGGAGCTACAAATTCTGGGTGCCCCCCCACCCTCAGCCATTGGTGCTGCTAAGGGGAGGTCTAGCCCCAAAGGGAGGAAACAGATTAGGAGGCACAGGGCACCAAATCATTGCTTCTCAGGCACTGACACGCAGTGCACCCCCTGAACGTCTTGTTTAAATGCAGGTTTGGATTTGGCAGGGCTGGGGCAGGCCCAAGCTTCTGCATATCTAACTCCTGGTCCACAGGCCACACTTTGAATAGCAAGGGGCAAGACTGAGGAGGGACAGTGGAGAGTGAGGTGAAACTAGGGACCACGGGAAGAAAGGCGAGGGAAGGCCAAGCTCCAGGGTGACACGGTCCGATAGCACTACAGCTGCACCACCTCTGGTCTCCAGGGCCCTCTCTGCAGGGCCTTCCCGGGCAGGGCCTCCGTTGGCCGCACTGCGGTGCTTTGGTCCTTTCCCTTGCCTCTCGTTCCATGGGACTGGAGCACACAGCCTCCCAGCTGCATGCTGGAGAGGGGCCAGGGTCCGGAGACCTCGTCACACCTCCGGTTCCGTCAGGGGAGCCCTGCCTCAGCTGGGGCCGACCACCACGCCAGCTCTGCCCAACGCCAGCCAGGGCAGTTCGGCCACGGAACAGAAGATTCTTCAGGTTGGCCCCAGGGATACGGATGGGCTTTCTCCCCTCCCGAGCCTCACCCCAGGCCCCGCTCCCTGAAGCCGAAGGGGTGATTGTCTTCACCTTCTCAGACCGCAGCCTCCATTTACTGAGTGCTTACTACGTGCCAGGCTCTGGTTGAAACCCCCTCCCACATTAACCTAATCTTCACAACTACCCTAGGAGACAGGACTTGGTTTATCCCCCACTAGATAAGGACACTGAAGCTCAAGACGTAATTTGTCCAACAGCTCCCAGCTAACAGGATTCGGTCTACCCCTCCTACCCTTGGCATTAAACCATAATGTGAGGCCAGGAGCCTGTGGGACTCTACCTAGGAGAGAGGCCTCAAGATAGGAGTTTAGAGGACACAAGACAACCCAGGTGAGTTTAGTTTAGGGCACTTGGAAGGTCAGCAGAAAGTCAAAACTGTTATTGTCCCCCTACCAGCTTCCCTCATCGCACCAGGAACAGCAGGCTCTTCTGTGCCAGCTGGCAGGGGACACGGCAGGACCCTGGAGGGAACTTACAGGATGCCTGGGAACTGGGTTCAATGGCCTGAGCAGAGGGTGCCAGGCGGAGACTCGGCTCACCAGGCGGCACCCAATCTTTCTGAAGAGCAGCTGGCCTGCCAGGCAGCCGATGGGAGGGTCATTTGGGAACGTCTGAGTCAAACGGTACCAGCCCAACTGTCCACACCTCAGAGGAGCGGCACATAGCATCCTGACGTGCAAATGCGCTCTCAACGTTGGTTCTCCATTTATTTTTTTAATGTTTATTTACTTTTGAGAGAGAGACAGAGCACAAGAGGCAGAAGGGCAGAGGGGGAAGTCACAGAATCCAAAGTGGGCTCCAGGCTCTGAGCTGTCAGCAGAGCCCAACGCGGGGCTCGAACTCACAGAGTTTAAGATCATGACCTGAGCTGAAGTCAAACGCTTAACTGAGTCACCCAGGTGCCCCATGGTTCTCCATTTAATAAACCAAAGTGCCCAGAAACACTGGGCTGGACTTTGTGGGTCCCTAAGACACTCAGCCTTTAGTGAAGAAAATTAGCAGGTTGGGTATAAAGGTAACCAAGCAACGGTGGGGACTTTGGTGAACTGGAGAACGCTGCTCAGATGAAGCTGCTTTACTACCTTGCTGCAGTTGGTTGGGGCCTCTCATAAGGAAGAACAATCTGTTGATTTTTCAAGAAGAGCCCCAAAGCAAGATAGTGTGAACCTTCCCATTTTTGAAAACAAAACGCAGGCCAACACCTGCGGCCACTAGTTTGCAACCTCTGCTCCGCTGCCTCCAGCATCTAACAAACCCTGGCAGAAAGCAAGCCGTCAATATGCGTCTGCCACGTGCCCAGGTGAAGCTCATCCAGAGGCAATGGGTCTGAACCTGCATTAGACATAGAACAGCTGATCCAATCGGGGAGGATTTTTAGCCTTGGAAGTGACTAAAGAGAGAGGCCTAACAGTTGTTGCAGATAAGAAAATCCTCATAAAGCTAGAGCACATGGTTTGGCCAACACTGTAAGCAGGGAGACGGGGAGAGGAAGGCTGCTTTCAGGTAAAGTGTACAATTGACCTTGGTCCCCACTGCTGCTGTCTATAGCTCTGCCCACCCCCCACACCCCACTTCTTTACTTGTCCAGGCCTTGAAGGCATCTATCTGGCTTTCACACTTGGTAAGGGGAATTCAGACTTTGCCTTCATAGGAGTACCAAATATCCAACCTATTAGCTAAGAACATTATCCAACGCAAGTGTTTTTTCCAAGGATTAAAATGAAACAGAGTATGTAATAAAAGTGCTTGGCACAACATCTGGCAAAGTGTTCAAGAAACATTCACATTATGAAGGTTTAGATGTTTTTTTATGAGATTTTTTTTTTATGTTTATTTATTTCCGAGACAGAGAGAGACAGCATGAGTGGGGGAGGGGCAGAGAGAGAGGGAGACACAGAATCTGAAGCAGGCTCCAGGTTCTGAGCTGTCAACACAGAGCCTGATGCGGGGCTCGAACTCACAAACCGTGAGATCATGACCCGAGCCGAAGTCGGTCGCTCAACCGACTGAGCCACCCAGGCACCCCGATGTTTTCTTTTTTAACTTTGAGAGAGTGAGCACGCAAACGAGGGAGCACAAGCGAGGGGAGAGAATCCTAAACAGGCTCTGTGCTGACAGCAGGCTCTGTGCTGACAGCAGGCTCTGTGCTGACTTGGGGCTCGATCTCATGAACCTGACCTGAGCCAAAGATCATGACCTGAGCCAAAGTCGGACATGAACTGAATGAGTCACCCAGGCGCCCCTAGTGTAGATTTTTTAAAAGAGCATGGCTGATCTCCATGGATATGGAAATATCTGCAAAACAAAGTAAGGGGGGGGGGGGGGAGGAAATTATAGACCTATACAATGGGAACTTGAGTTTTAAAAAAGGATATGTACGTTCATGTGCTTTTAAAAGAGCATGGCTGATCTCCATGGATATGGAAATATCTGCCAAAGAAAGTAAGTGGGAGGGGGGGAGGAAATTATAGACCTGTACAATGGGAACTTGAGTTTTAAAAAAGGATATGTACGTTCATGTGCTTAGAACACTTCTGGAAAGGTGTATTAGACAACCTTAGAGACTGAGTCTGGGGAACAAATATTTACCTTCTACCACAAAATGCTTAGTTCTCATTTTATACCCTTCTGTTCCATTTTGAGTGTTTTCCCCTTACTAGCAGCATCATTGCCCTTATTAAAAGGACCAAATAATTTGGTCTGCCCAAAACCTTCTGGTCTGAGCTTTGCTTTGCAAACAGTTCCCAGGATAAAGTGTAATAGATCTCAAAGTCTCCAGTGTCAAGGCCCAGGAACTTCAATTAGAGTACTGGGCTCCCCAGCCTCCTCTCCTATTACCAAATGCATCTAACTTTGGAGGCTGCTTCAGGCCACCCCTGCTTTGTCCGTTTTCTGTGCCCTAGGTTTTTTTTTTTTTTCCTTCCCCATGTGCACTTTGCTCTGTGGATAGTATCACCGAGCTTTTAGATACTGTTCCAACAGTGACTACTCA
The DNA here is from genome assembly GCF_018350155.1 of Leopardus geoffroyi. NCBI lineage: Eukaryota > Metazoa > Chordata > Mammalia > Carnivora > Felidae > Leopardus > Leopardus geoffroyi. Next base: position 31,568,414 of record NC_059336.1, read on the forward strand.
CTTTCTGTCTCTGGCCTAGTCTCCCTCCTGAACTCCAGATCCATGGTTTGCAATTGCCTATTCAACAGTTCCATGTGGATGGAGAGTACACATGTAAAATTGAACACATCCCAAACTGAATTCATCTTCCCCAATAGACCTGTTCCACCCACAGCCCTCCAAATCTCAGTTGATGGCACTTCCAGGCTGCTAGTCACCCACGTCCATAAGCTTGTGGTAAAAGGACAACTGAGAAGCAGTCCGACCCACAATGCCAGTTATCTAAAAATGAAGATGGCCCTGGGTACTGGGATCAAAAATATATAATCACTGAACTAAAGGGTATTATGCTAAGCAAAATCAGTCAGTCAGAGAAAGGCAAGTATCAGATGATTTCACTCATGTAGGATTTAAGAAAAAAAACAGATGAACATGGGGGAAGGGAAGGGGAAAATAAGATAAAAACAGGGAGGCAAACCGTAAGAGACTCTTAAATATAGAGAACAAACTGAGGGTTGCTGGAGGGGAGGTAGTTGGGGGGATGGACTAAATGGGTGATGGCCATTAAGGAGGGTACTTGCTAGGATGAGCGCTGGTTGTTATATACAAGTGATGAATCACTAAATTTTACACGTGAAACCAAAAAAGAAAGAAAGAAAGAAAGAAAGAAAGAAAGAAAGAAAGAAAGAAAGAAAGAAAGAAAGAAAAAGAAAGAAAGAAAAAAGGGGGACATACAATCATTAAACTGTTTTCTGAAGTAAGGGGTGCCTGGGTGGCTCAGTCAATTGGGTGTCAGACTTCAGCTCAGGTCATGATCTCAAGGCTGGTGGGTCTGAGCCCTGCGTCAGGCTCTGTGCTGACAGCTCAGAGCCTGAAGCCTGCTTTGGATTCTGGGTCTCCCTTTCTCTCTGCCCCTCCCCTGGTTGCACTGTCTCTCTCTCAGGAAATAAACATTAAAAACAATTTTTTTTTTAATGTTTTCTGAAATACACTTAAAAGTAACGTTTTAAGTCTAGGATTTAGATATTGGCATTTTAATTTCTTTTGATTATGTCACTTTTTGCAAGCTAGGAAACAGAATCAAACTAAGGCAGTCTATAGTCCTCTAGGGACCCAGGTCGAGTCTTGGGATCTTCAGCAGAATGACATCATAATATAACCTGCTAACAACGGGCTTATAATCTCTAAATGATAACCACTTATCTGTACCTCTTCCTTAGGAAACAGCCAAAAGTTCAGTCCTTAAAGGCATGGTATACAGAACACCTTGATCTACAAAGAACAGAATGACCCAAATTATATGCTGGCCAGCTTACTGGTAGGCCAAATCAGAGCTAAGGATGGATGAACAGAGCAAGTGTCTACCTTTTGGAAACTTGATCTGAGATTTTAAAAAGTCCTGGCTGCTGCTAATAAGAAACCAAGTAAAACTGCACCCATGCTGACACTTGATTTTGCCAAGATCTTCCACTAGAACACAAAGTTAGAGATGAGTGTAGGGATAAGATACTTCAATGTTTTCAAAATAAATTACTAGTAACAGGAAGTCTGAGACACTGAATTCTTCCATTTGCCACCGGAACAAACCGACAACGAAGACTATGTAAAAGAAATGCTGAAAGCTAAAAAGGATGGTAGCAGTAACTCTTCCCACTACAGAATAACCTCCTGCTTTCCCACACCACGAACACTGCCACCCTTCCAAGACACATATTCGTGTGGAAAAACTTGTCAGCTTTTGCTAGGGCCAGGAGACGAAAAACAGAGCATGCCCTAATTAGTTAATTGGTAACTGTAAGCTCAGTTGACATCCTGAGGATGGACCCATAAAATCTGGCCATTCTTTTGTTGAACGTCTGCAACTTGCAGAATTCTTTAGCCCTTAACCACAGTTTCTGCTCAGTATCTTAAAGCTGGTCTCAGTCCCATCTGTGACTCTTCTCCTCAGGGTTGACGGCAGGCGCTAGTCATCAAAATCTGGAATGTCATCGTAGGAGTAACCCCGGTAGCCTTTGGATGCATAGTAGGCGATGCGCAGGTGGTAAAATCCTGGCAGGAACACCAGGATACCAATGATCAGGACAGGAACGGCCCGGTCTGCCCCCTGGTGGCAGAAGGAGGCAAACACATTAGCACCACACAAATCGTAAATTTTAAATAAAGCCATGGGTTCAATCCACATATCAGTATTTTACTCTTCAGGATATTTCCTTTGAGTACAATACCCAAATATACCAAAGGGAACAGGTTTACATCTCTTTTCCTCCTTATTATAAAATGTAGAAAAACTGCAAAGCACTAAATATTATAAAGAAAGAACTTATTTCTAGTTTCTCCATTCTAGTTTTTAGTTGTAAATACACCATACCTTGTGCCCTATTTTAACAAGCAATTGCCAAAATATTATGAAAAGCTCTTCATTGGGAGATATGCAAAACGGTGAAAACAGTCAGAAGGTACAAACTTCCAGTTACAAAATAAGTAAGTTCTGGAGATGCAATGTACAGCATGTGACCACAATTAACAATACTGTGTTTTATGTTAGAAAGTTGCTGACACAGATCTTAAAAGTTCTTATCACAAAAAAAAACCTGTAATTATGTGTGGTGATGATTATCTCCCAATCTATACATATATTGAATCATGTTGTACACCTGAAGCTGATACATTATATGTCAACTAATGGTGTCTATCATTCCACTGTAATGGATACACCACAATTTTACTCAACCACACCTCTCTCTCTCTCTCTCTCTCACACACACACACACACACACAAACACGGCCGACTGTACAGAATACCACAATAAACTTCATCTGCATTTTTCAGAGTATTTCTTTAGTGTATATTCCCATGAGCACAATTCCCAGGTCAAAGAGGAAGGAATGACATTTAGTCTCTTTATCAGCAGGGCTTCAAATATTTGGGGAGTTCCCTGAAGGCAAGGACTTTGCTCATCCCTGTATTCCCAGCTGCACCCAACATATAAGTGTATTGAATGAATCCACCTTTATAAAACTGCTCTGTGTCTTGTCTTTATGTATAGTTTTAAACGTTTATACAGTTAAACCTATCCTTTTTTTCTTTTGTGATTTTTCCCATTATTTGTAGGCTTTCCCTCATCTAAAGATTTAAACCCAATCTAAAAATCTCATTTAAACAGGGCTACTTACACAATGTACACTGATAGGTTAGCTACTCAGCATAATTTCGGTTGCTTCATTCAAAAACAGCAACAGGAGTATTTACCTCCTATGGTTACAGAAAAACGAGAGGAGGTAATACATGTAAGGCAAGCAGCCTCAGCTGCACACAATGACTCAACAAGCTTAAAACCCAGGAAGGAAAAAAACAAAACAAAACAAAACAAGAAAAGAGAACTTGAAGGGGCTCTCTCAGGCCAAAGATGGGACTATGTGAACATCAACAACAATAAAGTCTACAACTCTCACAACTGACATAGTTGGTGCTACTTTTGTTTTCTTGTTTTTCCTGCTTCTTTTATCTTTTGCAGGATATTGACTGTACATCCCTAAAAGGACATATCCTAGGGACTAAAAGAATTACAAAGAAAACTTACAGCGCATTCAGCCTTTTTTTACTTAGCATTAACATTCACACTTATTTTAAAGCTATTATATGTGTAACATACACTAAGGTAAGGAAGGCAAGATATCGCGATCATCAGGACAGGCATACATATAAAAATCAAAGAAATTGAGTTCAACTCTAATCTTAAAATTTTTTACTTGAAATTGTCATCTAAAAAGTATCTATTTCCTGGGGCGCCTGGGTGGCTCAGTCAGTCAAGTGTCTGACTTCGGCTCAGGAACTCACAGTTCCTGAGTTCAAGCCCTATGCCAGGCTCTGCTGTCAGCGTGGAGCCTGCTTGGGATCCTCAGTCTCCCTCTCTTCCGCCCCTCTCCCATGTGTACTCAGGCTCGCTCTCTCTCTCTCAAATACAAATAAACATGAAAAAAAAAGGTATCACGGTGCCTGGGTGGCTCAGTCGATTAAGCATCTGATTTCAGCTCAGGTCATGACCTGAGTTCGAGAGTTTGAGCCACACTGGGCTCAGTGCTGATAGCTCAGAGTATGGAGCCTGCCTCAGACTCTGTGTCTCCCTCTCTCTCTGCCCCTGGCCCATTCACATTCTGCCTCTCTCTCAAAAATAAACATTGGGGCGCCTGGGTGGCTCAGTCGGTTAAGCGTCCGACTTCGGCTCAGGTCATGATCTCATGGTTCGTGGGTTCAAGCCCCACATTGGGCTCTGTGCTTACAGCTCAGAGCCTGGAGCCTGTTTCAGATTCTGTGTCTCCCTCTTTCTCTGACCCTCCCCTGTTCATGCTCTCTCTGTCTCAAAAATAAATGAATGTTAAAAAAAATAATAATAATTAAAAAGAATAAACATTGAAAAAATTTTTTAAAAAATCTATTTCCTAATTCTGTCACTGAAAAGGCCCAGAAACTATGAAAACCAAAGCATGAGTACCATTAATGACCAATTTGTGACCTCTCTAAATCTACCTCCTATAAAGAAACCAGGGCTCCTCAGAGAACTGGCTGTTTATTAGTTGGGGGACAGGCAATGTACAGATGGGCCTAGGATAACCTGCTGTGCCAGAAAGCAAAAAAGCTATCAAAGACTACGTGGGTCAGGTTTAAAAGACACAAGAGTAACACACAGAGGTCCTACTGGCCAAATACGGGACAGTTTAGATATTAAAAAGAATAGGGACTAGGACTGAGACAAATATGTAAAAAACATGAGTTTATAATGATTCTAACCATTTGATCACCTGTTGAGCTTGCAAGGTATGTTTTTATAAAAGTTGTGAAAGAGGAATAAACATTCTTCCTACCTTCACTACACATACTATATTCTGGGGTAGTCAGATTTGAAAAGTTCTTTATAGCAGAATTTCAGCTGATAAATGCAGAAAATGACCGAACTGGATTCATTAGTATAAAGGGTGATGGAGAAGTTTATAATAAATGAATTAGGCTGAAGACATTGAAACACAACAATTTATCTTAATAGCAACTAAAAATCAGGATAACCATTATGTGCTTCCTAATGCAACGCAATGGTTCTCAAAATGAGGTCGACGCAATACCAGCAATACTGGGAACTTGTTAGAAATGCAGATTCTGGGGCGCCTGGGTGGCTCAGTCGGTTAAGCGTCCGACTTCGGCTCAGGTCACGATCTCGCGGTATGTGAGTTCGAGCCCCGCGTCGGGCTCTGTGCTGACAGCTACGAGCCTGAAGCCTGTTTCAGATTCTGTGTCTCCCTCTCTCTCTGACCCTCCCCCGTTCATGCTCTGTCTCTCTCTGTCAAAAAAATAAATAAATAAATACATTTTTTTTAAATAAAATAAAATAAAATAAAATAAAAAAAGAAATGCAGATTCTGACAACCTACCTACAGAACTGGAATCTCTGGGAGTGGAACCAAGGAATCCATGTGTTAACAAGTCTGCCAGTTGATTCTGATTAACACTGAAGTTTCAGAACCAATCTGCCATAGTAAATACACAGCACCTCCTTACAAAATAGTCTTCCTCAAACAAAACTAAACACGAATCTACACAAACCCCAAAAGCTAACAAAAATATGAAGAACAAGGTCAAAGATAGTAAGATAGCGCCCTTGGATTTATGTAAAAACTGTTACAGATGTATACTGAAGATGCACACTCAGGAATACCAGCAAAATGTGGGGTGCCTGGTTGGCTCAGTCAGTTAAGACTTCAACTCTTGATTTCAGCTTAGGTCATGATCTCATGATTCACGAGATCGAGCCCCAGGTTGGGCTCTGTGCAGACAGTGTGGAGCCTGCTTGGGTTCTCTCTCTTTTCCTCTCTATCCGCTCCTTCCCCACTTTCTCTCTCGCTCTCCCTCTCTCGAAATAAATGAACAAACTTGAAAGAGAAACCAAACCCATTTTTACCCTTACTTATAAAGCAGTCTTTTAAAAAACCACACAAGGCAAACAAATTATCCAAGGTAAAATGATATTTGCTGCATGTGGATCTCACCTCCAATCTCAAATTTTATAATTAAACTGATACTGCATGTTGCAATGAAAGTTAACTGAAGGCACAGTCTTGAAGTGAAGTGTTCAAACGCAGATTGCAGCAAGTAAGCATCTGGCGGCCCTTTAATAATTTTAAATAGATTAAGAACCAAAAGCAGATCAGATACATTTATTTTTCTTTAATTTTAAAGAGAGAGAGAGAGAGTGCACAAGGAAGGGAGAAGGGCAGAGGCAGGGGGAGAGGGAGAGAGAGAAAGAGGGAGAGAGGGAGAGGAGGGAGAGAGGGAGAGACAGAGAGAGAGAGACAGAGAAGGACAGAGAGAGAGAGAGAGAGAGAGAGAGAATATCTTAAGCAGGCTCCATGCTCATTGTAGAGCCTGACTGGGGCTTGATCTCACAAATCATGAGACCATGACCTGAGGTGAAATCAAGAGTCAGCTGCTTAACCAACTGAGCCACCCAGGCACTCCAGATACATTTTTTAAAAGCCACATGCAGGGGCTCAGGTCATGATCCCAGGATCATGGGATCAAGCCCTGAATCAGGCTCTGTGCTGAGTATGAGGGTGGAGCCTGCTTAAGATTCTGTCTCCTTCTGCCCCTCCCCCTTGCTGTCTCCAAAAAAAAAAAAAAAAAAAAAAAAAAGCCACATGCAGCCACTTTATTGCAACATGCTATTCCTCATTTCTCTAATGCCCACAGTTTCAGCTCTTGACTGTGTTCCCTCTGCAGAGTAATAGGACCATCATCCCCTGGCCTGGTGCGTATTGAAGAACAGACATAGGGGCGCCTGGGTGGCTCAGTCGGTTAAGCGTCCGACTTCAGCTCAGGTCACGATCTCGCGATCCGTGAGTTCGAGCCCCACATCAGGCTCTGGGCTGATGGCTCAGAGCCTGGAGCCTGCTTCCGATTCTGTGTCTCCCTCTCTCTCTGCCCCTCCCCAATTCATGCTCTGTCTCTCTCTGTCTCAAAAATAAATAAACGTTAAAAAAAAAAAATTAAAAAAAAAAAAATGAATAACAGACATAACCTGGAGCACCTGGCTCTTGGTTTCAGCTCAGATCAGGGGTTTGTGAGTTCAAGCCCTGCATCGGACTCTGTCAACACAGGCTCAGTATTGACAGTGCGGAGCCTGCTTGGAATTCTCTCTCTCCCTCGCTCTCTGCCCCTCCCCTACTCACACACACACTCTCTCAAAGTAAATAAATAAATTCTTAAAAAAAAAAGTAGACATAACTTATGATCACTATTACTTCAGAACAACCTGGACACTCTGTATTAGTGTTTGTATGTAGCCTGAGAGAAAGAAACACCAAATATCACTTTAGGTTTTGAAGATAAAATACTGAATCGTAACAGGAACTCCAACCAAACCCAGTGTAAGAAGGATAAGACTCATGAGTTGCAAGTCCTGGCTTGGTCAGTGGCCCCAGACCTATACAAGCCTCACTGCTTCTCCCCAAACCCTGGCACTGCAAAATTATAATAACACATTCTACTCCAGTTACAGCCTTTATCCATCAGGAGTCCTCAATGCCAGGCTTGGCTTTGCTGTCCCAAATTATGACAGTCGGAAAACTGCCCAACATCTCAGAGGGAAAATTTGCCTACCTGCTCCCACCCACCTCATAGAAACCGTGGGACAAGCTTGTTGTTGCTCAAAACAAAGATACACGTGTTTTGTGGTCAGAGAACAAAACCTAGAAGAAAACAGTTTTCTTCTTACTGCTGGAATCTGCTGTACTAGATATGAATATAAAACAGAGCCCAGACTCACACTTTAAAGATTTTACGGCACGTTCCCACAAATGCTTCTGCTTACCCCTTTGCTGATATAGCCTGCCAACAGGAGGGAGCCTATGATAATGAGAAAAGCGCCAATCAAAAACAGCACCGTAGCAAGTGCAATGGCCTTATATGGGATCTTAGGAGGGCTCTTCTTAAACTGGAAGAGAAACAAAAAAAAGGCAGAGCATTATAAAAACACCAGGACTCAGACACTTTAAAACAGGGAAGATAATAAGAACCAATCTGGATGCTCTGTGTGCCTTGAAGGAAGTCCTACTACTCAGTACAGCTCGGGGACAGAAAGGAAAGGGACAAGCAGGAGGTGAAGCTCTACTTACTGCTCTAACAGTCACTCAAAGGAATCCCGGCAAAACGTTACTCTTTCTACTTCTAATCTCATTCCACATACCATTCACTGTACCATAAGAACATATTTTCTTACAAAAACAAAAGACACTTCATGGTCATTCACTGATTAGACATAGGTTTATTAGGTGCCTGGCACATGAAAGGCTGTACTAATCTACAGGGATTCGAGAGTGAACATCATGCTCTGGAGAAGTAAAAAAAATAAATAAATAATAATAATAATAATAATAATGTCTGGCATTCAAAGTTAAGTCAGCATATAGTCAAAAGGTTTTAAAAATAGCTTTTTCTCAAGCATTACTTGCCTGCCCCATGAAGTAACCTGACTTGCATTCAATAAGTTTGATTCAAAGTTAAGATCAGAGACAAGCTTTCTAAGGTGTGCCTCATCTGACCTAACTGGCTGGAAGCTTCCCAGATGTATACTTTAAAACAAAACAAAACAAAACAAAATCTCTCTCCTTCAAGTGTGGGTCCAAAGAATGCCAAGAATAATTGATTTTTTTTATAGTTAAAGGGATGGGTTCCTGCTACTTCCTCCTTGGCCCTGGTCCCACCTAAGGTATTCTGAGGGGAAGTGGACAAAAGAAGATGTTACACCATTAAGTATTTTATAAACAATGATCAGGGTAGGATACAAACTTAATAAATATTCCGTTTTACTTACTGCTTGCCACAAAAAATACCTTTAATAAATTGGATCTCATGACATCAGGGAAGAAGGAAGATTCCCACAATCTGCTGGCTTTAGCAGTTAGTTTCTCCCTTAAAAGATGAACTGGCTTTGACTAAAGTGTAAATGAACCAATGACACAGTCCTTAGAAAAATTCTACTTAACAAAACATAATCTGAGTATTTTCCAGATACACTAGATAAAATTTGCAACTACTGGGCTCTGGTGTCATGTGTCACAACTAAAAATTCTTAGAAATGAACAATATTTATATTGGTTTGAGACTGCTCTACCAAGGTCCTTCCTTCTGCAAACTATGGCTGAAAGGATCTCAGGGCTTAGTTTCTTTCTTGCTGCTCCTTCTAATCCCCAGGGGCTTAGCAAAACCTCCACCCGCAAGGTCTTCCTGCTAACTCAACAGAAACAGAGCCAGCTGGTCTGATCAGCTACCTTCTGCATTTACCTGAAGGTCAATGTAGCCATCGTCTGTGCTGGAGAGCCTTGAGTATTTCACTTTACTACTGGGGATTCCAGTAGCCAGGTTGGTACGAGACGGCATCATAACACGCTGACACAGCTACAGTCTGAAAAGAAAGAAAACTGTTATTGTCTGCAAATGACAACACTGTGTTACGTATACTGGATATACTGGCGTTTGGGGCTGTGATGTCACACAAAGCAACTGGCAATTTCTGCTCCACTGCGTTTAAAATCTGATATTCCTTTGACAAAGTGAAAACATTCTCATTATGCATCTACTTTGGTTTGTCCTGGTGGAATGAGAGCCAAGACATTTACCAAGAAGCAGACCTCATGTTTACCTTGTCACCAATGTCCCCGACTCCTAATTTTTCCAAATTCACAGAGAGTAGGTGGAAGAGTGGTGACTTAAATCCAAATCTGACACCAAAGTCCACATTTTCAGTCATTCTGCTATTGTACTGCCTGGCCCTGTCCCTGCTTCAGGAAAAAGCAAGAGGAACATATATTCTAGGGATACTCCTATTTGCCAGGAAGGGAGAGAGGGTGGAATGTGGAATATGGAATACACTCACATTAGCATTTTGCTGATTCCCCGATGGGTATCATTCGTTTTTTTTTTTTTTTAAGTTTATTTATTTTGAGAAGGGGGAGACTGTGCATGTACAAGTGAGGGAGGGGCACAGAGAGAGAGGGAGAGAGAGAGAGAGAGAGACTCCCAAGCAGGCTCTGCATTGTCCACACAGAGCCGACTTTGGGGCTGAACTTACAAACCATGAGATCACGACCTGAGCTGAGGTGCACGTTTAACCCAATGGGCCACCCAGGAGCCCCGGATATTATTCTTTTAATGCAAAGATCTGTAGAGCTTCTTGTAAATGTGGCTATCAGCACTATGGGTTCTGGTTATCAGCACTGTACCAGTGCCTTCTGATTTGCCTGTCTTTCTGCCCCACCCCTAGCACTAAAAGTAGTGATTTCATTTTCCAAATTACTTCTCTAGCTCCCTTAAACAAACAAAAACTTGTTTTTTTCCAAAATATTCAAAACCAACTCCAGTAATGAAATGACTATTTTGTCACTAGTTTAAGAGATAGCAGATAAGATTAAAAACAATGACACTTTAATTGGAAAACGTCTGTAATTTGTGCACTTTTCCTCCATAAAATCAAATTTATATGAATAAAACAAGTAAATCTATTTTGACTGTGAAGCTATTTCTAAAGGGGAAATGTATCTGTAAAAAGAGAAAGCGAAGTATTTCACAATAAGGGCAACAACAACAAAAAACCCCCAGAAACCATAAAGACTTTGCATTCCTCTGGTATGACACTCTGCAAATAACCATCATCATTATAATAATATAAATTAATAATTACCCAGTGTTGGTTAGGTACCAAGTACTATTCTAAGTGCTTTCTATATACTTAATCCCAAATATTGATGATCTGTTTTAAGAGGTCCACAGTCAAACTAAAACAACCAGCATTATGATGGAATTGGTGGCGCTAACTGCAAATGTCACTTTTTAACAATTACATACCAGTGCAGAAATCAAGTACTGAATCAAGTATGCTAATTTATATGCTTTTCTAAAATGAGCTCACAAAGTTTCAAGTGTTGCGATCCCGATTACACGACAACCTAAACTTAATTCTATGAAATTTAAAGTCCAAACTACGGGTTTGGGGGTGGGGGTTGAGGGCATTTAATCACCTCTGATTTGTATTGTCTTCTTGAAAAAAGTTTACGTACTCTGCCAATACCTATTCATACACCTGTATCGAAACATAAAAGAGAGCAGGAAGCGAGGAAGAGGGACACGAATGCTCACTGATGCAAAGGGTAAGAGGAAGGAAAAACGTAACCCGAGGCTTTCAAAGTACCAGTCCAAGTTCCCAACAGGCTCTTTTTAACGGGCTGCACCGAGACCCCCAACCTCCGTCAGCATCCGAAGGCTGCGAGACTTGAAAAGCACCAGCAAAGCCCTTTGCGCAGTGCCTGGCACTACGCACATCCACACACGCTACCTTCCTGCCCGTCTCCAGACCTAGGCGGGAGAAGAACTAAAAGCCGACGCGAATTTAGACGGTGAACACACAAAACCGGTTTCTGGAAAGAGGCCGGCCGTGGCCGCGGCGAGCGAACGCTGCACACCCAGGGCGCGAAGCTAGGTTTCGGCGGGGAGCGCAGTCTCGGCACTACCGAGCGCCTGAGGGGGGGCGCTTTCTGCTCCCGTCCCGCCGCACGCACGCCTTACCGGAGCGTCGCGCCAGGCCGCCCGCGCGCCGACAGCTCGCTTACGGTTGGCAGCGGAGGCGCCCGAGGCCTCATGGCACGCCTCACCCAACGGCCACCCGCCCCTCCCGTCCCGCTCGGCGGCGGAAGTGGCGCGACGAGAGGCGGCGCGCCGGAAGTGGCGTCACCGAGAGCGACGCCTTCTCCTCCCAAGCTCGGGAACGTCCCGCGTTAGGTCTACGCTAGTGGGGGTGTGCTGCAGGCGGAACTCTTCGGCGGCAAGTACCTCTCTGTGGGTTAGCGGCAGTCGCTGCGGCCTGGACTTGCTGCTGGCCACCTCCACAGGGTTGTGCGGGTGCCTAGGGTGACCGGCCGCCTGGGTCACAGTCAGACCCGGGTAAACAGGCTGCGTGTTTCTTCCCGTGATCCCTCGGGCGGTGGTGGTGGCGCCCCCGGGAGACGAAAGCCGAGCCGGTGAGGCACCGGATAACCGGAACTGTTTGTTCTCCTATCCACCCCAGGACTGCGGGCCTTCCTTCAAGGCGCGCAGCGGTCTTGCTAGTCAATCCCCAACACTACTCGAGTGCCCCCACGTTCTTGTGCTTCAGTTTCCCTCTCTTCGCCTATCAGGTCTTGCTCAGGTAAGAAGCCCACCGACAAGGGACATTTTGCAGCACCTGAAGCTTTTCAAAGGTCAGATTTATTAAAGTATAATTTACATACAATAAAGTACAATTGGAGGAGTTTGACAAGTGCATAGGCTTGGAATCATCACCACATTCTAGATAAGTTAGTTACATCACTCCCAACTCCCATCAGGCCCCTTTTCCGTCTTCTTCCCCACCCCCCAGGCACACAGAAGGTAATGAACAGTAACCTACTGGATTGTGAGTTCTTCCAGGTATTACACCAAAGAAATCAGTCATTTAAACCGCCAAGCCCAAAATACACCGGGAAAAAGGACTTTAGTGAAACAATTCTCAATATGTAGAATGCCAGTTTGTGGCCTTGTGGCACCATTAGTAGGTACATTTCAACAGTCTGTTTCACAAGTGCTGGGATTAAGTCCCCAAAAAGGCTACTTATACTAGAAAAATTATTTTTGCATAAACACACTCCTTGGGCCTTAACTCCTATCTACTAAATCTTTCAAGATTCTTTCAAAAGGCTCCATAGGCTAAAGAAACACTGCCCTATAGCACTGCTAGTCTTCTAAAGCACACACGGCTTTGGGTTCATAAAGCTTCTTAAAGTGTTAGTTTTGCTAACAAAATTGGCAAAATAACTAAATACATAGGATTTGGTCTATACTTCTGTTCATTTCTTGAGTTAAAGGTAGAAGAATACCAAAGTAATTTTGGCAAATAAATCCTCTCCCCCCAAATATCTTGTCAGCTACTGTACTTGGAATACTTTTATTGCTGTATCAATGTATTACTTATCAGGCTCCCCTGGACTGAAAAAATAAACACAGTTCTAGAAAACAGTAGCTTGAAGTGAATTCCCTAGGATACCTGCAACAGTCATGGTCCAAATGAAGGCACTGTCTTGTGATGTTTGAAATTCAAATAACGTTTATTTAAATTGAAAAAATTAAAACTGCATTTATAGTCAAAACCCCTTTGTTATGAAAATCATGGGTATTTCTAGGTTAAGGCAGAGATATTTCTAGGTTAACAAGACCAGATTTGACTTTGGACTTTATTCTTTAAACAAATTGTAAAGAATGGAGGAAAAAATAGGTTATTTACATAAAATATCTACATATGTACTGAGAGGTACAGATTTGGTGACAGAAGAGACATAAGTACATGCTGGCATCTCAGAAGCAGTTCTCGAAGAGCTTTATTTTATTTTCTTGGATTTTAAGAATGCCTAAGATCCTTCTTCATCCTCGATCTTGGGAGCCAAATAGTACTTTAAATGTCCCATATCTGCAATTTTATACTCTACAACTGAAAGAACACAGGAACATAGTTAATTATTGGGAAGGACTACATATACTACCTACAAAACAAGGTACCTTGTTTTACCTACAAAAAAAACTTATCTTACCAAGGGGTACATCTGCAGACATACTGAGTGTTACTGTAGGAGAGAGTGGAGTGGCTTTTGTAAAGAAGTTCAGGTACCTCAGTGCAAAAGTTAGCTGAACAGGTTCATTCATCTCTATGGTAACCTAAGAGAAAACAAAAGATTAATCCTATTGAAAAACATCAAGAAAAATTGCACGCATGTTTAGAATATACATTTAAAAACAAACCAAAACCAAAACTTAAAAAAAAAAAATTTTTTTAACGTTTATTTATTTTTGAGACAGAGAGAGAGAAAGCATGAACAGGGGAGGGTCAGAAAAAGAGGGAGACACAGAATCTGAAACAGGCTCCAGGCTCTGAGCTGTCAGCACAGAGCCCGATGCAGGGCTCGAACCCACGGACCGCGAGATCATGACCTGAGCCGAAGTCCGAGGCCCAACCGACTGAGCCACCCAGGCACCCCCAAAACTTTTTTTTTTTTAATATTTATTTATTTTTGAGAGAGAGAGAGAGAGAGAGAGAGAGAGAGAGAGTGAGAATGAGCAGGGGAGGGGCAGAGAAGAGAGGGAGACAGAATCAGAAGCAGGCTCCAGGCTCTAAGCTGTCAGCACAGAGCCCGACTCGGGGCTTGAACTCACAACCCACAAGATCATGACCTGAGCCAAAGTCGGATGCTCAACCGACTGAGCCACCCAGGTGCCCCCAAAACTAAAACTTTTATTGGTTACTTTGGAGAGTGGTATGAAACTAATTTTGAAGACTGATAAATAAAGCAAAAGAATCAAGTATTTAGTCTGCCTTTCTCATATTAACTGTACCTCAGGTAATCCAATTATGTGTTAAGAGAAAGCTGCTCTTCATGGGAATATTTCTAATAAATGAAGAATGGAATGTGTTAATACATTACAACCCTAATGACAAGGTAGCTAAACAATTATTATGGTTGCTAAAACAATGTATCTAGACACCTCATGCCTACTAGAGGGAGGCACACCACCATCTATAAAGTATTCTTACTCCCAAACACTGAATATCAAGCCTCTAGAGCTGGAACTACCAGTTTATAGGAAATACAGGTTAGAGGAGCATATTAATTGACATAAGGGATACAATGGGCAAAATCCAGAGTTTGGGAAAACTCAATGACAAAGGACTTGCTTCAACAAATTGTAATGGGGGGGGGGGGGAGGTGCGCAGAGACTGAATGGAGAACCAATAGATTAAAATAAATTTGAGGGCCCATCAACCAAACTATGTGTACAGCCTATTAAAATCTTGATTCAAACAAACTTCTAGGGGCACCTGGATGGCTCAATTGGTTAAGTGGTCGACTCTTGATTTCAGCTTGATCTCACAGTTCAAGAGATAGAGCTGATGTACTGAACATGGATGGATCCTGCTTGGGATTCCCACCTCCCCCCCCCCCCCCCGGCCCTTCCCCCACACCACACACTCTCTGGCATGCTTGCACTCTCAAAACAAACAAAAAAAACACACACACACACACAAAAACCCTGAAATAATCAAGGAAATAGGAAACACTGAAAAATTCCTTAATATCAAAGAATGTCATAAAATGTTTATGCTTCAGATATAAAAAAATATTTATAGAACTAATGTTTGAGATTAAAACAAAAAAAATCCAGATTGGCAGGGGAGTTATTAATTCAGAATTAGCCCCTGGACTTTTGTTAGTAATAGTTTTAAGTCTTCATTTAAACTTGAGTTTTACCTTCATTTAAACTGAAGGTTGACTACTCATGCAAGGGACTAGAAAATAATATCTAATATTTACTATAAACTTACATTGTCAGACACTGTGTTAACCACTTTGAATACGTTACCATATTTAATCCTAATAATCCTACGGAGATTTCTAGAACCTTCGATGGTCCTTTCATTTACAGAGTTAACTGATGCTTTGGTTCAAAGGCTAGCAAGTTTTTTTTAGTAAATTACAAAATATTGGTTTATAAATACTCTAAGGATCTTAAGAAAGCACCCAATTTATAGGAAAACCTTAATTTAAGGATATTTAGTAATTAGTGTTATTGCTAAATGGGGGGAGTTCTCTAGGCCCCCTATTGGGCCTTCCATGCAGAAAGTTAATATAAAGATCACATAAAGAGCTCCTAAAAGGTAGATTTTTACCTCCAAGTAGATACTTCTGTTGATTTACAATTACCTTGTTATAGACTGAATGTTTGTGTGCCCCTCCCCCCCCCCCACTCATTCATGTTAAAACCAAATCACCAATGTGTTGGAACTTGGGAGGTGGGGCCTTTGGGAGGTGCTAGTACCCTTATATAAAAGAGGCCAGCTCCTCTGACCCTTCCGTGAACCAAGAAGCAGGTCCTCACCAGACACTGAATCTGCCAGTTTCCCAGCCTCCAGAACTGTGAGAAATCAATTTCAGTTGTTTATAAGCCATTGTCAATGTATTTGCTATAGCAGCCCAAACCGACTAATGTTAAGCAGGGTTATAATTCTCTTCAAAGTATTTTGTTTACTTAAAAACTTACAGCTTCCTCCTCTTTATCGACATTACTTGTTTGTGACAACTTAATATTTCCATTTCCTAGTTCTCCACTTGCAGAAAACTTCACTCCATCTTTTGCACAGGAAATTACAACAGCATCTCCAATATGACTGAGATCTCGGCATATACGTGCAAATTCACCAGAAGGCATCTTTACTACACAGCTATACTCTTGTTCCTATTAAAAAACAAACAAACAAACTTAAAGGTCAGTTGCTGGAAATTAAAGATTTGGCATCCTCACTTTCTGAAGACTCAGCATGTAGACAAGAATTCAGAATTTAAGATTTCCTGATTACTTTGAAATATCACTCATTGTGTGATTTCTTAACACACTCTAACACTCAAAAAAATAAATGCAGATATAAAACAAGTATATAGTAAGAATAATCATAAGAAAACTAAAATTAGAGTTTAGACCTGTAATAATAAATGCGCTATCCAGGGAAAGGAGCCTCCCCTAATCACCCTCCAAGGCTAAATCAAGAGGGCATTAGCCCATGACATATAAACAATGGTGGATGTTGTAAGCAGGCCCAACTACTTTCCAAAACAAGACAAAAAATATTAAGCATTTTAAACATCCCAACATCTCTTCTCTCTTTTGATTTTGATAAACCTAACCTTAATGAATTTGTTAGTATAGCCTTAAAGTATACTCTTTAAAAAAGGGGGGTGGTGCAGGGGCACCTGGATCACCCAGTTGGTAACCGTCTGACTTCAGCTCAGGTCATAATCTTGTGGTTCCTGAGCTTGAGCCCCACATCAAGCTCACTGCGGTCAGCCAGTCAGCGCAGAGCCCACTTCGGTTCCTCTACCCAACCCCGCCCCTCCCCTGCTTTCTCTCTCAAACAATAAATAAAATATTTTAAAAAAAGTCTTTAAAAAAAGGGGGACAGGTGCCTGGGTGGCTCAGCTGGTTAAGTGTCCAACTTTGGCTCATGGGGTTCTTTCCCTCTCTCTCTGTCCCGCGCCCCCATTTTCTCTCAAATTAAATAAACTTAAAAAAAAAAAAAAAAGCATGGAGGTTAATGCAAATATTCATTTAGCGGGAATGAAATGATCCATTTTAGAGTTGTAGTTTAATGAAATTACAAATGACTACTAAAAACCCCACTTTGGAACATGTATCAGCAGACATATAGTTGTTGGGAACTGGGCTTTAAATTGTATTAACATATATAACTATCATGACTTGTGTACAGTACACTCAGAAAATTTCATACTCACTGGAATTCCAAGTTGTTCAACATCTAAATCCATTAACTTCATTTCATAGTCTGAAACCTTTTCTTGGTCTACCAAAAGAAAGCAGATTGAAGAAAAGCATGTAAGTTTATAGCAGTGATGTAAAGTTTTACAAACATTACCTTAAATTTCTCACAACTTTGAGAAATACTTAACACTGCATTTAAATTTCCTCTAACTTTGTAGAAGAGTATGACTTACTTGGAGCTTCGAATACAAGTGCCAGGGTGTCTGCATTATCTTCCGCCCTTAGTGTAATGATGTCTTCATTGCCAGCACATTTTAGTATTTTGGACATGCTAGAGCACAGAAGACACAGGATTTAAAACTGACACCACGTTCTCAAGATCGTTAATTTCTGACGCAATTAAAACAAGGAGTTGCCATTTATACCCATTAGGCCATCCAGCCATTTTGGAGTGCAATTTGGCAGTATTTATACTTTAACAACCACACACCCTACCAGTAGCAATTTCAATTCTGGATATAAACAAAAGAGCAGTATTTTATGAACTGCAAATCCTTTTGGTAGGTGAAGCAAATTATTGGGTCGTTACTATCATTAAAAATCTAAGATACCCATTAAAACACACTGCATGTAGTCCGGGTATTTCTCATAAGCCTTAAGATTTAAACATGGTTATGTACTAGACAGGTAGCGACCAAAAAGTTGCAAGCCACTGCCCTGGAGAAATTTTAAGTCCAGAAACTTAGGGTGCTCACTGAAACTTTGTAAGAATAAAAGACCGGAACCAACCGATTGTCCCTAGGTAGAGTGACAGAACTAGGGCACGCTCTAAGTCAATCAAGCCATAGATTTCTCATCCAAGGCCGCCAGGACCAAATGGCCAAAGAACTGTGCAAGTCTCTTCCTGCCACCGCAGAGAAGCCGTCATTTTCCCGCCACCACCCGCTTTGTGACTTTGGCGCGGAAAGAGCCGGTTCGCGCTGCTGCCAGCGCGGGCTTTCCGAACCGCGCGCTCTGCTAGATCCCGCCCCTCGGTGTCGCAGGCCAATGACATGGCGCAGATGGTCCATGTGGGCCAATGAAGGTCCGGCTCACGCAGGCGCTCCCGCCAAGAGCAGGAGATGGGGGTGCACCAGAGCCCGGCTCTCGGCAACCCCAGGGCTCACCTGGTGAGGTTCACACCCATGGCCAAGTTGCGATCGCAGCGGTATGTGTCGAAGCCCTCGGAACGCAGGGTGAGCTGCACCAGGGAGACATGGGAGGAGTCCATGCTCTGCAGGTTTACGCCGCTCGAGCTTATGTCCCAGCAGGCCTCGTTGATGAGATCCTTAAGTGCCTCCAGCACCTTCTTCAGGATGGAGCCCTGGACCAGGCGCGCCTCGAACATGGTGGCAGAGTCGCAACGACGCGGCTACAGGCGAAAATAAGGAGGAAGTTGTAGCCTGCTAGGGCGTCACAGGGTAAGAGCGAGCCTGCAAACGCACAAGCGAAAGCCCGAGACCCAGGAAGATAACAACCAGCCTGCTGCGCCAGCAACCGTTTAATACAGCCGCGTCTGCGAGCGCGCGCTCTCCGCCTCGGCGCCCGTATGGACACGTCACCACGCTGCTCCGCCCACTGCCCGGGCGGAGAGACTCCAGGGCCAATAGTGCCCCAAGTCTGAAGGTAGCCCGCCCTCCCTGAACACCCATTGGAGGATTGGGTGCGGGGTCGGGGCAGGAGCGCGGCGCCTCCACCTCCTCTAGAACCACTTGGGTTTTTCCTCTGTGCTGGAAAGCCGGACACCTGGCTAGTGTAGGCCTCTGTGAAGGCCTGGCCCGATTCGGGGGTGGGGGGTGGGCTTTGAGTTAGTTTTATGTTGCCTCCTCAACTTCCCGCTTCAGGAGTAGAAAGAATTTAGCCGCGAAAGTGAAAGCAAGACGCAAATCCAGCCTACCAGGAGTAAAGGGCGCCTTGCAGCCTGAGGAATTACAGTTGTTTTAAATGTGCATTTTATTTTTGCTATTATCGAGGTGATGTGCTCCTAAAAGTCAGTAAAGAGGTATACAGTTATGACTACAAAATCATCTCGCTCCCCCCGCCCCGTACACACGCACACCAAGCTCGTGTCATTTACTGTATACAACTTTTATAAGCTTTTTTTTTTCTCTACAAATACACATTTTTAAAAAACAAAAGTGGATTCATACAGGAAACTTCTGCAATGTACTTGGTAAGATATATTTAATTTTATGCCACGAACATCTTTATATCAGCATTTCTTAAAAAGATGGCATATCCTATGCATGTAACCTAATTTACCAATTTCTTGTAATTACAAACACCTTTGAGCATTTAGCTGATTTTTATGAGATCGACTCCTTGAAGTAGCATACACATTAAAGTTTTGATAAATGTTACTAAATTGACCACTGAAAGACTGCAGTTTACCTTCCAACCAAGACTGTGAGCATGCTCATTTCTCCATATTTTCCTAACAGTGGATATTAGCAATCTTGTTTTAAAGTCTATGCTCATTTTTGTGAAAATTCCAATTTCCAAATTAAAAATTTGTTACAGATTGGACATCTTTCATATATATTTCTTGACCATTGTATGTTTACATCTTTTCTATTAAACTCTTTTTGCTGGGGCACCTGGGTGGCTCAGTGGGTTAAGCGTCTGACTTTAGCTCAGGTCCTAATGTCAGAGTTTGTGGGTTTGAGCCCCACCTGGGCTCGGTGCTGAGCACTCAGAGCCTGGGCCTGGAGCTGTTGCAGATTCTGCCTCTCCCTCTCTCTCCCTCCCCTCCTCTGCTTGTTTTCTCTCTCTCTTTCAAAAATAAATAAATATTTTAAAAAAATAAGTTCTTTTTCCTATTGATTACAGGGACCACTTTATATATTAATCATTTCCCCATTTCATATATTCTCCCCCATTTTGTCATGTTTCTTTTGCTTTGCTTATAGCTTTTCTCTTTAGTTGTGTTTGCTATCTTATCTTGGTCTGTAGAATGTTTTTCTACTACATATCTTGATGTGGATTTAGTTTTATTTATGCTCTCCAGGGAGTTTTGTGTCCTGAATCAGAAGATTTATGTATTGCATCATATCTAGAATATTCTCAACTCTTAGGGCTTCACATACTGCCTTTCCGTACACTATTCTCTCCCTCTGGCAATTCTATTGGATGAATCTATTTCATGGAAAGTAAGATACCTCGAAGTATAATGCACCATTATTTTGTGTAGCACAAGAAAAAAATATAAAATGTTAAATGGTCACATAATACTTTATCATTTAGAATTTCTATTTTGCAATTGTTGAAAGAAATTTTAGTTTCTTTAAAATATTTGTGTTGTATATTACTCCGTGCATACATAAAAATACAAAATTAAGACATTCTTAGTATTTCTCCACATTTAGTTTCTCACAGTTGCTAATACTGCTGTTTTTCCATATGCTAGCATACTCTGTTATCACAGGTGGTGATGATGCAGCATTCTCAAGAGTGCTACTCTCTGGTCTCTGGAATCTCTTCCAAGTCTCTGCCACCCGTTTGTAAATTAAAGAAAAAGTTTTAAAGTTTTTAATATATATATATTTAAATTTTTTTTTTTTAATGTTTATTTTTGAGAGAGACAGAGACAGAATGCAAGTGGGTTAGGGGCAGAGAGAGGAAGACACAGAATCTAAAGCAGGCCTCAGGCTCCGAGCTGTCAGCACAGAGCTGGACGTGGGGCTGGAACTCACCAGCTGTGAGATCATGACCTGAGCCAAAGTCGGTGCTCAACCGACTGAGCCACCCAGGTGGCCCAATATATATATATATATTTTAATGTTTCTTTATTTTTGAGAGAGCACGCACGTAGGTGAGCATGCGTGGGAGAGGGGCAGAGAGAGAGAGGGTGACAGAGGATTCCAGGCAGGCTCTGTGCTGATAGCGGAGAGCTTGATGTGGGGCTCAAACTCAAGAACCACAAGATCATGACCTGAGCCAAAGTCAGATGCTTAACCAACTGAGCCACTCAGGCACCCCATAAAAATGTTTAAGTCAATTTATTTAAAGTAAAACAAATAAGGAAACAGTTCACCCATTTCTCCCACCCCCACCCCCCCACCTCTAGCAATCACCAATCTGTTCTCTATTTGTGAGCTTGGTTTTGTTTTTGTTTTAGGTTCCATGCAGAGATCATATGGTATTTGTCTTTCTCTGTCTGACTTACTCACTTAGCATAAAAGCCCTCAAGATCCAACCATACTGTTGCAAATGGCAAGATTCCATTCTTTTCTATGGGTGAATAATATTCCATTGTGTAAATACACATATATATGTAACGTAATTTCTATATAAATTCATCAATGAATACTTAGGTTGTCTCCATCTTTTCAAGTTAATATTTTCATTTTCTTTGGATTAATATCCAGAAGTGGACTTGCTAGATTATATGGTAGTTCTATTTATATTTTTTATTATTTTTTAATATTTATATTTTGAGAGAGAGACACAGAGAGACAGAGACATAGTGTGAGCAGGGGAGGGGCAGGAAGAGAGGGAGACAGAATCTGAAGCAGGCTCCAGGCTCTGAGCTGTCAATGGAGCTTGAACCTACGAGCCATGAGATCATGACCTGTGCCAAAGTCAGACACTTAACCGACTAAGCCACCCAGGTACCCCTGGCAATTCTATTTTTAATATTTTGAGGAACGTCCATACTGTTTTCCATTGTGGCTGCACCAATTTACATTCTCTCCAACAATGTGCAAGGGTTCCTTTTATTCATATCCTTGCCAATACTTGTTATTTTTTCTCTTTTTGATAATAGGTGTGAGATGATATCTCATTGTGGTTTTGATTTGCATTTCCCTGATGGTTAATGATGTTGAGCATCTTTTCATATGCCTGTTGGCCATCTGTATGTCTTCTTTGGGAAAATGTCTATTCAGATTTTCTGCCCAATTTTTAAATTGGATTGTTTTTGCTATTGAGTTGTGTAAGATAGTCCCTTATCTGTTACATGATTTGCAAGTATTTTCTCCCATTAAGTAGGTTGCCTTTTCATTTTTTTGATGGTTTCGCATTTGTAAATTTTGATACTGGCACCTTCTTGCTTTATGTATGATCAACTATTCTTTTGCATATATTTTAATATCAAAATGTAATAGTTTCATTCATTTGTATTTTCCTTTCTTATTCTGTTTGCAAAATGGGGAATTCTTTGAAAAATGGGGAATGTGTTCCCTCCAGGAACTCGGCTACTCTGTTTCTTTGCCTTTTGCTTACATAATAACATTTTGGTTTAATGCCAGATCTAAGTGTAATGGATTTGAAGGCATTTTAAATGGCAGTTAAATTCCACCCATGTCGCACCCACAGTGCAGGTGATCAGTTGAAATGAAGACATATGAATGACTATGATCTGTGGTCAGAGAAGGCCCTCCAAGGTAGTAGAATTTTACACAAAATCTAGCCATTTGGAGAGTGGAAGAAAGAATGTATTCGGCTGGGGCGCCTGGGTGGCTAAGTGACTTCAGCTCAGGTCATAATCTTGGGGTTTGTGGGTTTGAGGCCCCCGTTGGGCTCTGTGCTGACAGCTCAGAACCTGGAGCTTGCTTCAGATTCTGTGTCTCCCTCTCTCTCTGCCCTTCCCCCACTCACATTCTCTCTCTCTCTCTCTCTCTCTCTCTCTCTCTCTCTCAAAAAATAAACAAACATTAAAAAAAAAAGCATTCTAGGCTGAAAGAATAGTATGTTGAAAAAGGACAGCATACTTAGAAGATGTTCACATAGTAGTTTGTTTTAGAATTCAAAGATTTTTTTTTTTATGGGCAATTTCCCCCAGTTTTATTGAGATATAATTGACATATAATAGAACTCAAAGATTGATATGTCTAGAACACATTGAGAAAAGGGGAGTGTGGTACAAGATGAAGCTGCAAAGGGAAGCAGAAATGAGAGCTTGGAGACTTTGCAAGTGCAAGGGAAAATTATCAGAAGGTCACTGACAAGATCTAATTTGTTTTTAGAGGATCACTTCAACATCTGGTAAAGATGCTATTCCAATCAGCGAGAGAAACAATGTATTGATTATCAAACTCATTAAATGTCTAGGAAATAATAAAGCTATAGACTCTTCCTAATAACTCTTCACCAAAATAGATTCCAAAATAAATAGATTAAAGAATTAAAATTCAAATGAATGGAGGTGCCTGTCTGGTGAGTTGGTACAGCATGTGACTCCTGACCTCAGGGTTGTAAAGTTTGAGCCCCACATTGGGTGTAGAGATTACTTAAAAATAAAAAAAAATAAAAAAAGTAAAAATTCAAATAAATGTAAACCCAAAAAGATGTGTAGAAGTCTTCTGGTGATTATTTATGAGATCCTGCTATGGGTTTCTAAATATAAAAGGAAAAACCTCATAAAACATAAGAAATGGCTACATAAACTTAAAAACAATTTTTTTAATGTTTATTTATTTTTGAGACACAGAGAGACAGAGCATGAGTGGGAGAGGGGCAGAGAGAGAGAGGGAGACACAAAATCTGAAGCAGGCCCCAGGCTCCGAGCTGTCAGCACAGAGCCCAACGCGGGACTCAAACTCATGGATCATGAGATCGTGACCTGAGCCGAGGTCAGATGCTTAACCAACAGAGCCCCCCATGTGCCCCCCTTTTAAAAAAAATTTTTTTAATGTTTTTAATGTTTTTTTTTTTAATTGTTAAAATGTTTTTTTAAAACATAAGTTTTAAAACTTCAGTATGCGTGAGAGCACTGTGTTGGTTAGTACATTTTAAGTTTCCACGCAGAGAACCTAATTCAAACTTTTCACTTTTCAAGAGAAAAGGTGACTTTATCAATCTAAACAAAAGCCGAAGTAGGTAGTTTCCAGTGTCCAAGGCTCGGTAAGTGTATGGAAAAAATGGTTACCCACATTAATAAACAAAGAAAAGTAAATTAAAGGGAGACAGAATTATAACCTACCAATTAATGAAAATTGTGTTAATATTTGTTGATAGGAAGAAATCAAGGAAGTGGGCACTTTCATGCGTTGAAAATAGGAGTATAAATGGTTTACTTTTTATCATAGGAATTAGGTAATGTGTACAGAAAGCCTTCAAATTTTATTCTTTGACACACAAATTCAAACTCCAGGATTTTTTCCTAAAGAAGTAATGGGGGTACTTACCAAGATGAAGCATGTTTATTTCTTGTAGAATTATTAAAAATTCCTCTGAGGGGCGCCTGGGTGGCTCAGTAGGTTGAACATCAGACATGGGCTTAGGTCATGATATCACATTGATGAGTTTGAGCCCCACATCTGGCTTTGCGCTATGGGGAGCCTGCTTCCAATTCTGTCTCCCTCTCTCTCTGCCCGTCCCCTGCTCACTCTCGCTCAAAAATAAACAAACATTAAAAACAAATTATAAAAAAAAAAATTCCTCTGAAAGTGGAAATAACCTTGAGGTCTAACAAAATACCGTTAAGTAACAAAATGCTGTTATGGTAAATCTGTAAGAATACTAAAGCGTCTTTGAAATACCATTCTCAAAGGGCATATAATGATAAAGAGAAAAGTCAGATTATGAAATGGTATAAATAGTAGTATTCCAATTTTCTAAAATTGTTATATTGAGGTATAAATGCATAGAAAATAGAATGAAAATGCAATAATGTAAATAATAACAATAATTATGTGTGGCTGGTGATACCATAAATGATTGTAATGTTTTCCATTATATTTTTCTGCGTTTTCCATTTTATTTTTCTGCATTCTTCATCAGATATGTATTATTGATCAGAAAATGTTAATGAATGTTGGGAGAGAAAAATGCTGTAAACTATTTTATATAATCTCCGGCAAATTTCTTTACAAGGTGGTATCATGTATGAGTGATTCTCAATTCTAGCTGCCCATTAGAAACACCTGGGGAGCTTAACAACAACAAAAAAGCCTATTTCCTCTAGGCTCCATCTCAGAGATTCTTATTTAGTTGGTCCAGGGTGGGCCCTCCATTAGTACCTTTTAGAAGCTCTCCAGGTAATTCTAATAAATAATGAGGCCTGAGTAGTACTGTCTCTCACCATGTGTGATCAATAGATGAATATTTGCTTAAAGCTTAAAGCACCTCCATGTAGACTATTGGTTTGAAAAAAATCAGACCTACAATTTGCCGAGAGGAAACTGACATTATAGTTTAAACGGACTGTCTAATGATTGACTAAGTTTGTGGGAGGGCAGGATTTGCATTTTTGAAGCTTTAAGAAGTTTGACAATTCTGCAGAGTGCACTCGTAATTCCATTTTGCATGTTGCCTCATTAAACTGAGTAAGGTTTCCCTGAAAACACTTGTCAGGCTAAGAACTAGAAAGGTGATATGGAGGGCAAGATAAAAAGCAGATAAAGCCTGTATTTGTTTATTGACAATTTTTAAAAGAAGTTACTGTTTAAAGAATTATTAATTCTTCCGATGTAATAGAAGAAAATTCTTCAGGTAACTGAAGAATTATCTTGCTGTACCAATGTAGTTTTCAAATATCAGAAAGGGGGGAGGTGTTTTTATTGTAGAATAATAATTATAGCAATAGCTGTCCACTTACACTGAGTTCACAGTCAGCCTGAATATTCCAGGGGGTTTAAGACTCTCTTGTTACCTCAACTAATCTAAGTAACATCTAAAAATAATGGAACTAATGAAGCAATGCGATGAAAAGAAGTCACTGTAAACAAGATATGCTACAAGCCCAGAAGAAATGACCCTAGGGAAAGAGCTATTATGAGGATTAGAAAAGAAAAATCAGGAATAGAGGAGGAGGTGTAAGGTAATGTAAAGGAACAAAATCTTTCTTCAGGCTGGAGATAAGGGGAGATTTTTAAAAATTTCTTTCTGGGGCGCCTGGGTGGCGCAGTCGGTTAGGCGTCCGACTTCAGCCAGGTCACGATCTCGCGGTCCGGGAGTTCGAGCCCCGCATCAGGCTCTGGGCTGATGGCTCAGAGCCTGGAGCCTGTTTCCGATTCTGTGTCTCCCTCTCTCTGCCCCTCCCCCGTTCATGCTCTGTCTCTCTCTGTCCCAAAAATGAATAAACGTTGAAAAAAAAAAATTAAAAAAAAAAAATTTCTTTCTGGGGTGCCTGGGTGGCTCAGTTGGTTAAGCATCCGACTTCGGCTCAGGTCATGATCTCGCGGTCCGTGGGTTCGAGCCCCGCGTCGGGCTCTGTGCTGACAGCTCAGAGCCTGGAGCCTGTTTCAGATTCTGTGTCTCCCTCTCTCTCTGACCCTCCCCCGTTCATGCTGTCTCTCCCTGTCTCAAAAATAAACATCAAAAAAAATTAAAAAAAAAAATTTCTTTCTACAGTTGAGAGAGCTAGACCCTAAAGTTTGCCTAAAGGCCTATTAGTATGGCTTTCAGAGGTCTGAGTACCTGTTCCCTGTTCTCTACAGCACTGATTTCAGTAATGTACTTGGTCTAAGCTCAGTTAGCCTGGCAGGGCTGAGAGGAATGGCTGAGAAGTTTGTTCAGGCCAAATTGTAGGGGCTTATCTACCCTAGTAATCATACTGTCCATTCTGAAACTCTGATTTGTATGCACAGCTCTCCAGCCTCCTTTATATTAGGCTGGGTTTGAAAGGCAACAGCTGAGCTGGAAGGACTGCTGTGATGCTTACTTCTCAGTTGTGACCTTTCACAATTATGTAAGTACCCTAACAGTAATGATCTGGATACAAACACCTTCTGTCTCAGAGGATGACCTTGTTGGCTCTCTGTGTTGACATCCTTCTACATCCTTTAGATAATAAACCTTGGTTAATTTACTCAATACATGTCTGGTCTTTAGATGAAGAAGTAACCGCTGACATTGGTCAAAATGGTGGTCACACAGTCCTCAACAGATTAAAAGAGCTTTAAAATTACCATTAGTATGTTATTTACTTTTATAAGTAATAAAAGACAAAATACAAAAGCAAAGCTTTCTTTTTTTTTAAATGTTTTTATTTATTTATTTATTTATTTTGAGACAGAGACAGAGTATGAGCAGGGGAGGGGCTGAGAGAGAGGGAGACAGAATCCGAAGCAGGCTCCAGGCTCTGAGCTGTCAGCACAGAGCCCGACGCGGGGTTCGAACCCACGGACCGTGAGATCATGATCTGAGCTGAAGTCGGAAGATCATGACCTGAGCTGAAGTCAGATGCTTAACCGACTGAGCCACCCAGGCGCCCCAAGCAAAGCTTTCTATAAATAAGGTATGGCTTAAAAGGAGTGGTCTGTTTCTCCCCCCCCCCCCCCCCCCCGCCAAAAAAAAAAACAAACCCCACCAAGTATTTGTGCAACATTGTTGGTAGAAAACAAAGCACACCTAGGAGCGCCTGGGTGGCTCAGTGGGTTAAGTGACCAACTTCAGTTCAGGTCACGATCTCGTGGTTGGTGAGCTCGAGCCCCGAGTTGGGCCCTGTGCTGACAGCTCAGAGCCTGGAGCCTGCTTCGGATTCTGTGTCTCTTTCTGCCTCTCCCCTGCTCACGCTGTCTCTCAAAAATAAATATTAAAAAAAAAAAAAAAGCACACCCGTATTCAGTATTCCTCCATGCCTATTTTACTGTCACTCTCAAGCACTGTTAACAGGAGCTTGGGAATATACAAATCAAGGAAACAACGCCTTTCTCAGAATTTTGACTACTTCATCCAAAACTAAGGTCAAAATTGCTAATACGAAATTGCAACTCCTACGTGTGCAAGTTTCTCTCGCTAAATTACAGTATATTTATGGGAAGGCATCCCATTTCATACTTGTTTTACATCACTTACAAAGCAGAGAATAGGAACCGCTGAAAGAAATGTTTGAACCACACAGGTATGAATGAATTTAGGAAGGCAGGCAGTATGTACAATGGTTATCGTGGACTTTGGTAACAAATAGATCTATGTTCTAATTCCTAGTGGGCACTTTCTAGCTGTTGAGACCTTGGTTAAATCATTTTTCTTTAGGAGAACTTTTAAATCCATTCAAGTACCAACAATGTGTCAGGTACTTCAGGGATCCACTGTGAACGAGGAAGGCAGCATTCCCGTCCAAGAATAGGTCTTTCAACAGTCCAGAAGACAGAAATTTGAAAAGCCGTGTAAGAACTCTGTAAAACGAAAATCATATCCACTTCCAAGCAGATTAAGTGAGATAGATAAGGCGATTACTTAGTTCAGTGCCTAGCATAATTAACACTCAATAAGTACTAGAGACAGCTTGGAGAGGCAAAGCCGACTTAAGTTTGGGTTTCACTTCCTTATCACGTGAGTCTCTCCTACACAGGTGGGCTCCGCAGGCCTTTCCACTCAGGGCCTCACAAGTATCTGCTTATACGTGTGAGGGACGCGCCCCGGTTACAGAGGACGCGAAGCTAAGATCAGCAAAACACCACCCAGACAAGAACCTCAAGGCTCCCACCTCTAGCCTCCGGCTACCAGTTTTACCTTTAGGTTCCTGAGCGCCAGCGCCAGCCGACCAAAGTCAGGCCCGAGCTGCCATTGGCTAGTCTCCTTCGGAAACACACGCCTTTTCCCGCCTCCTCACGTTGATAGTCCAATGCACGCCTCTCCGCTCCTCTCCGGTCCTCTCGGCCCCGCCCCTACCGCCCCGCCTCCCTGGCGGATTCGCGCCATTGGTGGGTCTCTGGGGCCGTGATGGTGGCGGTGCGCGTGCGCGCTCGCTCCAGGGCCGCCCTTTCAAGAGGAGCTAGCGGGCGGGTGGTGGAGCAGGCTGACCGTGCTTCGCCTGGGTGAAAGGGCGGCGGCAGCACTGGGCGGGGCAGAGTTCCACTGCGGGCGGCAGGGCTGCGGTGGGTCCTGCAAGCGGCTCAGGCGGGGCGGGGCCGGCCCAGCGGAGTCCGCGCGCGCCCGCACTGAGCTGCCTGCTCCGGCGGCTGCGCTGCTCGCCTGCTGCGGCGTCGCGCCGGGGTCTCCAAGCATGACCGAGCTGAGGCAGAGAGCGGTCCGCGAACCGGACGCACCGCCAGAGGACAAGGTAGCGGCGGCGTCGGAGTGGGTGCGGATGGGCAGCGGCGTCCCCCGCAGGTTCGCGGGGCGGGGGGGCTCGCTGGGGGTCGTCTGGCTCTCTGACCCTTTGTCGTGGCCCACGGCGGCCCCGGGCCTGGGTAGCGCCCAGGGTCTTTTGGTGGGGGCCCCGGCAGAGCGCGCATCAGGGGGCGGAAGGTCCGGGCCCCGGGATCTGGTTGGGGGGTGGCATCTCCCGGGCGCAGGAGGGAGCGCGCGGGAGGTTGCGCGCGGCCACCTGCCTCGCAGGGTTGGTTGGGGTCCCCTTCCAGTCTCTCACCTCCCCGAGGCCTTCCTGGTGTGGAGACGTCAAGACCCCGTAAAGCCTTCTTTGGCAGGAGACTCCCCTGAGTTCGTCTGAGGCTCTCTGCTCTCCTTTAAAATGTTATTTGGGCAGGGAGGCGGCTATCAAGACAAGGCCATGGGCTTTGCTTCTTAGGAGATTTAAATCCTTTCTTGAAAGTTGAATCCCGTGGCTTTCAATTAAGCAGAGAAGTCTCTTGACTCACGTTCAGCAGGTGATGGAAGGTATACTCCCCGTATATCTTCCTTCCTTCGAGAGTGGGCATTGATGGGTTAGAGCAGGAAGGTAAAAAAAGAGGCCATCTTGGTGGGGATGCAGCTGGTTGGGGGGTGAGGGATGAGGGGAGTCGACACCTCCGACTGAAGTGCAAGATTTGTGTAGGGGAGCTGAGGAAGGTGGAGAGTGATTTGTTCTGTGGAGGTGGAATGACAGCCTAAGGATTGGGACTTCGCGGTAGTATTTCAAGCTTCAGGAGCAGTGTATTTGGTAAATTCATCTGCCAGTGATGTGTAGAATGGACCGGGGGAGCCTGGGCCGGAATCGAAGACACTGGTTAACTTGGAGGTTGTCAGTGTGTGACCTGCACATGTTTGCTTTGGTTGACGTGCTATTTCAAAAACCAGAAGGCTTCTCCCAACTGTCTGAACTTCGGGCCTGTGTGGGGAGTTGGAGGGTCTGCCGTCATATTCCCACCTGATTAACGTGGGGCTGGAGCTGAGGAACAGCAGTTCCCACCAATCCCTGTTGCCCTACACCAGGCCTACAGCACCCACTTATGTATGTTGCTTGCATGGTAACTGGAGGAAAGGGGCATTAGGGAGACGCCAGGAAGGAGGAAGAAAACACAAGATTTGGTGACAGTGTCAACAGAGCAGTTACACTAGGAACTAGGAGTTCTTGACAGTGGATCGTCCAAGGGCAAATTTTGGAGAAAATTTAGGGCTTCAGCGGAAGTTTAGGAGTCACTTGCAGGGAAACGGTACTTTGAAGTCTCTTTATCTTCCCATTAAATGTTCTGGTTGGGCCTAAAAGAACTCTGTGCTACCCTGCATGTACTAGTTGGTGAATATTCAAATGTTTGTAGGTGTGTAGCCCTGTTTAAGGGTGAGAGATCAGACCTCATGTTAATGGGACTTTGTGGCCTAAAAGGTGGGAAGAGAGGGAGATGAAAAGAAGGCATGATAGCCAGCGGGCTATAATTTTTGAAAAGCTATTTGTAATAGACGTACTTACTGGTGAAAACAAAACCGCCTACCCACGACCCTTGGGATTATGAGGTGAAAGTTTTTAGCCTCCCCACCCAACTCCTTGGGTCCACCTCCCAGAGAAAAAGTGCCGGTTGAGTCTTAATTGCTTTCTCCTTCCTTGTTTTTAGGTAGGGAGGACAGGAGGAGCTGTCCAGCTAAAGATACCTTAAATTTTCACAGCTGCACTTAAGCCACTTATACAATGACAATGCCTGGGGTGGTGAGCTCCACAGGCTACTGCATTCAGTTAAAAGCTGATTGATGTAGTCCATTAGCCCAGAACAGGGCACTCAGCTCCTCACCCAGTCGCTCAGTATTTCTGAACTGTCACGTATGGTGTTTTTAATAATAAAGGTACAGTTTAACAACCGTGAAATGTTTTCTTTGCCTTAGATGAATGCATATAGTAGAATCTTTAATAATATTTACTCTATTTCAGAGTTTGAAACACCTATTTCCGTGACTCTGGCTTTGTTGATATTCTTGTGTTAAAACAAAATTAGAAGTAATAAAACAAGTATATCTCTTTAAAAAAAAATGAATTGTGAAATGAGGACTTTCTTATTTCATGGTAGAAGAATCCAGAAAATAATACCAGGTCAATTCATTAAAAGAACTGGAACAAATTTAAAAGGCTCTTTAAAATGTTCCAGTTGCTTAACGGTTGTGGCAAAATTGTTTTGTAAATAAGCAATCATTAGTTTCAAAATAATCTGGAGAATGTGTTTATTAGAAGTCAGAAGGTATTTTGTTATATTTAGCATCCTAGAATGGAATTTTCAAAGCCAATTGCTAATAAAGGAAATGTTTTCCTCTGGGAGCCGTGCTTATAATTTTAAAGTCCCAAAAGCACAGTATTGTTGCCAAATTTAAGAAACTTGGAATTTAAGCTTTGGGAATGATCCTCTTTCCGCCCAACCACGTTTTTCCAATGGAGGTTAGAAAAGAAAAGGATGAAACGTGGGCCAAAAGATTGGCATCTTAAAATTTATGTTTGGGTTGACATTTCAGGAGACTTTGTTTTGAAGGTTAGAGTGAAGGCTGCTGTATTTAGGTGCTAGAGTGCTACTTAAATTAGAGCTTTACTTGTTTCAAAGCTTCCTTTGATGGATGAAACCAGAATGGGGAGGAAATAGTGACATCATTTGGAAAGGGGCTGTGCTACTTTGAGCACAGCAGGGTAACTCTGAGCAAGGCACTTGTATAAACACCTCAGTTTGTCCATTCCTAAAATGGGGGTGAGTGATAAAATTAGTATGTGCTTCATAGGATATTCCTGTGGATTAAATGAATATGCATGTTACGTAGGGTAGGGCAGGAATTGTCACATTGTGATAATGGGTTAGCTAATGTTGTCTTTGGCTAAAATACAGTTTTATAGAAAAAATCTTCACCTTCCACTCTTGTAAGATAATTAAATCATCAAGTTATGAATTTTTGGAGTAGTCTTTCCCTGTTCATCACTTTTTAAGGAAAGTGTTAACAGATAGGGCTTGGCCTTCCTTCACCTATCTTTTTTTTTTTTTTTTTTTTTTTTTTTAAATTTTTTTTTCAACGTTTATTATTTTTGGGACAGAGAGAGACAGAGCATGAACGGGGGAGGGGCAGAGAGAGAGGGAGACACAGAATCGATAACAGGCTCCAGGCTCTGAGCCATCAGCCCAGAGCCCGACGCGGGGCTCGAACTCACGGGCCGCGAGATCGTGACCTGGCTGAAGTCGGACGCTCAACCGACTGCGCCACCCAGGCGCCCCGCTTCACCTATCTTTTGACTTCATTTTCTTTTTTTTTTTTTTTTTAATTTTTTTTTTTTCAACGTTTATTTATTTTTGGGACAGAGAGAGACAGAGCATGAGCGGGGGAGGGGCAGAGAGAGAGGGAGACACAGAATCGGAAACAGGCTCCAGGCTCTGAGCCATCAGCCCTGAGCCTGACGCGGGGCTCGAACTACCGGACCGCGAGATCGTGACCTGGCTGAAGTCGGACGCTTAACCGACTGCGCCACCCAGGCGCCCCTTGACTTCCATTTTCTTGCTGAATTTTTCAGTGCTCAGAAACACAGGCTGTAGAGGCAGCATCGCTATATGCAATTATCTTCCCTTTACTGCACTAACTATAATATGTTTTAGGACAGTGGTTAGTAATTAAAAATGTTTTTCTGATTTTTTAAAAAATGTTTATTTATTTTGAGAGAGCACGCAAGCGCCCTTGAGTGGGGGTGGGGGTGAAGGAAGGAGGGTCAGAGAGAGGGAGAGAGAGAGAATCCCAAGCAGGCTCTGCGTTGTCAGCACAGGTCCTGATACTGGGCTCGATCCTACAAACCGTGAGATCATGACCTGAACAAAATCAAGAGTCAGATGCTTAGCTGGCATGCAGGCTCCCCTGTTTTTCTGATTTTTAAGAGTGAACTACTGAAATAACATCTTATTTTAAGAGCTATAAAACTACAGATGTAGGAGAAATGCTGTATTTCAACTTTTTTTTTTTTTTTAACATTGAGAAATACTTTGGTATTGAAAAATCAGTAAACTTTAACTATGGTCCTTCTTCTTTTGTTTTTTTTTTTTACGTTCATTTCTGAGAGACAGAGACAGAGAGCACGAGTTGGGGAGGGGCAGAGAGGGAAGGAGACACAGAACCTAAGCAGGTTCCAGGCTCTGAGCTGTCAGCACAGAGCCCAATGCGGGGCTCGAACTCACAAGCCGTGAGATCACGACCTGAGCCGAAGTCAGACACTTAACTGACTAAGCCACCAAGGTGCCCCTCGACTATGGCTCTTAAACAGGGAGAGAAGGTGCAAGATTTGCCATATAACCTGCCATTTTAAGTTTCTTATTTATGTTGATCAAACTGTAATTTTAAAAGCTCAATTACCTCCCATTTTATGACTACTCAATATTAATTTTTTTAAAAAGCTAATTTTGAGGCACTTAGCTGGCTCAGTAGGTAGAGCGTGTGACTCTTGATCTCAGAGTTGTTAAGTTTGAGCCCTACTCTTGGTGTAGAAATTTACTTAAAATCTTTTTTTGTTTAAAAAGCTAATTTTGGGGGCGCGTGGGTGGCTCAGTCGGTTAAGCGTCTGACTTCGGCTCAGGTCATGATCTCACCATTGGTGGGTTCGAGCCCCAAGTCGGGCTCTGTGCTGACAGCTCAGATCCTGGACCCTGCTTTGGATTCTCTCACTGCTCCTCCCCCACTCACACTCTGTCTCTCTCTCTGCTCCTCCCCCACTCACGCTCTCTCTCTCTCAAAAATAAACATTTAAAAAAAATAGCTGATTTTGTTTGAAATGTTTTGTGTTTGCACACATTTGTGATATTTCATTAGAAGAATTTATATCTTTTAAAAAGTTTAAATTATTCTCATTGGGTGTTAGATAACATGCCCAGATATCACCTGTTTTTCTTATGTGGCTATAAAAATCAGAAAAATAGCAATATTTTTCAATGTGTGTGTGTATAAGTATATATATGTATGAAAATTCTCAAATGTGGAGATTCTGAGGGAAAAAAATTGGCAGAAAAAGTTGATTAGGCCTAGTTTTCCCCGTTACTGGATGACTGGTGATTTCTAGATTTTGAAGCCCATCCTTTGGGGGAGCCATTTGGGTATCCTTGGAAGGAGCTCCCGGCGTGGTGTGGGCTTCTCCCTCTGAGCTGTCTATGAGCCTGCTTTCCGGATGATGACTCATAGTATCGGAACTGTCTGTTCCAGCAGTAATCAGTCACTCAGTATTCAACATACCTTCTCCTTAGAACATCCCCTGAATCCAGGGTCTGCTGTGTTCAGTCTTTGTTGTCTCTGAGGGAGGAGGGCTGGTGTCTGTGTTCGTGAAGAAAATGTTCAGGATTTTATACTGGTTTGGGCTCCAAATATTTGGAGAAATCTAACTTTGCCCCCAAATGAATCTTGTAACTAATTTCACAGTTGCAAAAGGATGCAAATGATCCTCCTTTAAACTGTTTGAAAGAATGTGAGCATCAATACGGTAGCCCCCCACCCCCCATCTGCAGGGGACGTGTTTCAGGACCCTAGTGGATGCCCACAACTACAGATCTCACCGAACCCTGTATATACTGTGTTTTTTACTGTACGTACATACCTATGCTAAAGCTTAATTTGTACATTAGGTGCAGTAAGAGATTAACAACAGTGTTAAAATAGAATAATTATAGCCACGTACTATCATAAAAGTTACATGTGTTCTTTCTCTCAAAATACTGTTCTGTACTTGCCCTTCTTGTGACAATGTGAGATGATAAAACGTCAACGTGATGAGGCGCAGTGAGGTGAATGATGTAGGCACTGTGACTTGGCAGTTGGCTACTGTTGACCTTTTGACGATACCTCAGGAGGATCGCCTGCTTCCAGACCCTGGTTGACTGCGGGTAACTGGGACCTCGGAAGGCAAAACTGCAGACTAGGGGCTACTGTGTTTCTGATTTGCGCGCCCTTCCATCCGTTCTCGGATCCACCCAGGCGGAGTATGTTGAACTTGTTGGCAGACTTGCAGAGTAACTCTCCTGCACACAGCTTCTTGTTCCCTGTGCTCTGACAGCCTCCCTGACTTTCCTGACTGGTGCTGGAGGCTGCTGGGTGTGAGAAAGCATGGCCTTTCGTGTGCTGTACTGCCTCTGGTTTGTGAAAGAGACATAGAGACCCTGACTCTTGACGGGTATTTTTGCCAGGGTCTTTTTGGAAAAATACGAATTTGTTCCCGACATTGGGCAGAGTTCTTGCCTTCCAAGCCTTGTCGCGTGGTGGTGCAATGCCAGTGATGGTAGGCTGGTTCCACTAGGCAGCTCGCCCTGCTGGTCCCTGATCTTTGTTCTTCTGCTGTTTGCCCCAGCAGTGGGGATGGCATAGGGCCCATTCAGTTGAGTGACCTTTTCAAGACCTTATTGTGTCATTTTGACTGGACAGTGCATGGTTCAGAATTCAAAAGGTGCAAAGGGTACACTGTGACTTGCAGCTTCGCTCCTACCCAGTTCTCCGCAGAGGCAGCCTCTCGAGCCAGGTTGTGGGGCTCCTGAATGCCTGCTGTTGGTGCGGGACCTGAGAGGTCTTTCCAAAGTCGGATGTCCTTTGTATTAGGGTCACCACAGGGCCAGCCTGGGCTTCTCTGGAGACTCCGCTGTGTTTTTGAAAGAGCCCTCGAGACTAGGATTTCCTGACAATGCTCTCTGCTCCTGGGTCTCTGATGTTGAGAGGATCTCTGTCATTGACCCCAGATTCCTCAGTGGGTGATTCTCAGAGCCTCCTCCCCACAATCTGTGTCCTGCTAGTCCTGGTGGTTCCAGTGGCTTGGAGGACATTCCCCAGTGCATATCCCTTAATCAGTGACTATCTCAAATCTGACTTGTCTAGGGGCGCCTGGGTGGCGCAGTCGGTTAAGCGTCCGACTTCAGCCAGGTCACGATCTCGCGGCCCGTGAGTTCGAGCCCCGCGTCAGGCTCTGGGCTGATGGCTCAGAGCCTGGAGCCTGTTTCCGATTCTGTGTCTCCCTCTCTCTCTGCCCCTCCCCCGTTCATGCTCTGTCTCTCTCTGTCCCAAAAATAAATAAACGTTGAAAAAAAAAAAAAAAATCTGACTTGTCTTGTTCTAGACATTGAGCCTCCTTCTGTCTCCTGTGCAAGTAGAATCCTATCTCTGAGTTGCTCCAGCTTAAAATCTGTTGGTCCCAGTGTCTCTGCTCCCTCACCGCATCTAGGTCACAGGTTCTACCCAGGTGTTACCCAGATTCCTTACCTGTTGCTCTTGTGTATTTCACATAGTTCAGCAGTATTGTGAACCCTTCTAATTGAGCTCCGTTCTTTCAGAATTTGCATGGTCGGTTCTAGTCCATCTGTCCTTTCTGTCCTCTGACAGCTCTGAAACCATTCTGTAAATTACAGGGGAAAAAAGAATGCTGGCCCCTTTTTCAGATCTCTTAAACTTGGTCCTTCATAGCCTTCTCTCTTAACTGGTCCCTCCTCTTGCTTGGTGACCCTGTGGTATCAGTCTTGGCTCTTGCTGTCTCCAACCCCTGAATTGTGCTCTTTCTCTACACTCTACCTATTTAAATCTTATTTTCTCAAAATCCATTTTGGATCTTCTCCATCTCAATACTTTACCAGGCATATATTTATTGTAGAAATCACAGAAATGTATACATAGGAGAACAAAATCCATCTGTAATCCTGTAATGCAGAGAAACAACCATTGTTCAAATGCATGTTGCTACACATGTCTGTAATTGTAGTTACCATGTATGATCTGATAGCTTCCTTTTTTATGCTGTCAGAAGCATTTTCCCACATCGTTAAGGTTCATTAAGTTCTTTGTAAACAATATATCAAACTTTTTCTCATTATGAAAGAAACAGATGGAAATAAAAGATATTCATTGTAGAAGCACCAAAAAGAAAAGAAATCACCTTCAGCCTGCCATTCAGAGATAACCAACCACTGTTGGTGTTTTGGTGTATAGCCTTTCTTTTTATACACATTGCACCTTCCTGTATTATATATACTACTGTTTTATAACTCCGTTTTACTTAAGAATATGCCGTAAACATTTTCAAGTCTTTAAACAATGAACCAGTGTCCTTTCTTTGGCCATGTGTCATTTCATTGTGTGGCTGTACCTTAACTTATCGAACCAATCAGGCTCTTAAGTTGTTTTAAGTGTTTTTGCTATTGTAAGCATGCTGCAGGAAGTACCCTTGTTAAAACAAAACAACACAAAAAACCCTTTCTGCACTTGCATAAAACCCTTTCTGCACTTAGATAAGTTCTATGTTTAGAACTGCTGATTCAAAAAGGGATGTACGTTGTCTAAGCTTTTGACACAATTAATATGTTTCCTTCCTGCAGTAAATTTGTAGCACTCTAACTTCATGAGAGTGTCTATCTCTGTGGTCTCTCCTCTCCCACAGAGACATACGGAGTATTTATTTGTTTCCTGATCTTAGAAGAGGCATTATAGCCTAGTGATTATAAGCACGGACTCCTAGTTGGACTGCTTGGTTTATAACTTGGCTCCCCCAATAATTTGCCTCAGTTTTCTCATCTGGATAATGGGGCTTAGAATGGGGTTTGAGACATTATCATGCTTTTCCCATAGGAACTGTACCTTAGAGTAACCAAATAGTTGATTAGAAGTTTCTCTTTACAGCCCCCCCCCCCCCCCCCCCCCCCCCCCCCCCCCCCCCCCCGGTGGCTCAGTTAAGCCTCCGACTTGGCTCAGGTCATGATCTCATTGCTTTGTGAGTTGAAGCCCTGTGTCAGGCTCTGTGCTGACAGCTCAGAGCCTGGAGCCTGCTTCAGATTCTGTCTTCCTCTCTCTGTGCCCCTTCCCTGTTGGCGCGTGCTCTCTCTCTCTCAAAAATAAATAAGCATTAAAAAAAAAGAAGTTTCTTTTTATTGGATAAATAAATGGAAAAGGAGTTATAGAATATTAATATATTCAACTCCCCATTGAATTGATAGAATGAGACCATAACCATCAATGCTGCTACCATGACAGAGAAAGCCAGACATTGTGGATCTCCTGATGGAAGTACACAGTACTACTGATGGAGGAATCTTGTCCAAAAATCATACCTGAGCCTGATCAAGACTTTAGTTCTAAGTGCTAGGTGACAGGAAATTCAAAGGACAGGAGAACACGTTGAAAAACACCACTGGACAAATGACCTGGTTACTTTAAAAAATACATGGCAAGAGACATCTTGACCCACTTAAAAAAAGGGTGTGTGTGTGTGTGAGCAATAGATATGATAAAACCTACAGATTAAAAGACTTAAGGCATGTTAATGATTTCCGGACCTCGTTTGGATCCTGATTTAATGAAACTGCTATGAAAAGAAAAGAATTGAAAATTTTGTGTAAATTTGAATATTGGAGATTTAATATAAAGGAATTATGAATTTTTATAGGTATGATAATGGTATAGTGGTATTTAAAAGTCCCTAATGAAAACACTAACTATAAAAGAAACAATCTATAAATAGAGCTACCTTAAAATTAAGAACTTCTGTTTATTAAACTAAATGAAAAGGAAGTCTACAGATGAGAAGATATTTATAAAAAAAAAATACTTGACACAAGACTCATATCCAGAATCTACATAAATAATTTCAACAAAATGAACATGTAAAAAAGACAACTCAGTTTTAAAAAGGCTCTTTAGACGGTCAATAAATATATGAAAATGTGCTCAACATCATTAGCCACAATGAGATTTCCACTGCACACCCACCAGCATGGCTGGGATTAAGAAAACTGAAAATACTAAGGGACGGCACGTACGTGGAGTTCATATACTGTTTGGGATAGTATAAACTGGTACAATTACTCTGGGAAACTGTTTGGCAGATACTTACTAATGCCTATTTTATACACAAATCTTACGACCTAGGATAGATCCTAGGTGATTACCTGATAGAAATCTGTATATAATGTTCACTGAAAGATAAGTTCTAGAATATTGAAAGCAGTGTTCTTGGTAGTAGCCCCAGCCTGCAAACCACCCAAATTGGGAATAATGCTGCCATAAACATGGGTGTACAAGTATCTGTTGGGATCTCTGCTTTCAGTTATTTTGGGCAGAGACCCCAAAGTGGAATTGCCGGATCATACTGTAATTCTGTGTTTAATATTTTTAGGAACCGCCACATTGGTGTATTCTTGTATTTTAGGGATTTCTGTTTTAATTTCCAATAATGGCAAATATTGATGCATATAACCTACATAGAGAACTATTGAGGTCCTCAGTAATTAAGAGTGTAAAGAGGTCCTGAGAATTAAAAAACAAAACAAAACAAAAAAAAAATCAAGAACTGCAGCTTTAATGAACTGCGTTATTACTCACCAAGGAAGAGAAGGATTGAAGCAGTCTTTGCTAATGGATGTAGATGAGGTGGGTGACATTCTCCTTTGCCCTCCAGTGTCCCAGTTTGGAGGATACGTTATATGGTCACCCTAATGACAGGATCCATTATTAGGTGGATGGTCAAACTGGGCAACCCACTCACCTTTGCCTGGTGTTGTAGCAGAGCTTCCTAAACTGGCCAGCTTCCATCTTCTTGTGGACCGTGCTTTAGGATGAAAAAACTACAGAATGTAGCTACATTACATTCCTGGTTGTTACATTAAAAATTTCTTTGTATGATGCTGTAAGACATCATGTCATTTTTTTTTTCTAAAGGAAAACCTCTTATATATTCACAAAGCATATGTTGCCAGTGCGACTCTCAAAATTCCAGTAATTCTGGAGACTGTACATTCCTTTTGAATTTTGACTAATGACTTGAAATTTATCTAATGATTCTGACCTCCTCCCAGTGTTATTTGGAATGTAACTTGAAAATTTCCCCATGCATTGTTTTGTTAAAAATGCAAAATCGGGCACCTGGGTGGCTCAGTCAGTTAAGCTTCCTACCTCAGCTCAGGTCATGATCTTGCAGTTCGTGGGTTTGAGCCCCACGTTCGGCTCTGTGCTGACAGCT
Organism: Leopardus geoffroyi; assembly: GCF_018350155.1. Classification (NCBI taxonomy): domain Eukaryota; kingdom Metazoa; phylum Chordata; class Mammalia; order Carnivora; family Felidae; genus Leopardus; species Leopardus geoffroyi. The sequence continues at coordinate 31,608,829 of NC_059336.1, forward strand.
CAGAGCCTGGAGCTTCCTTTGGATTCTGTGTCTCCCTCTCTCTCTCTGCCCCTCTCCTGCTTGTGCGCGCTCTCTCTCTCTCAAGAATAAATAAACATTAAAAATATTTTTTTAAATGCCAAATGGATTTTTGAGACATAAATATACATTTGTTTCTTACATAAACATTGACTGAAAACCTCATGTTGAAGATCATGTGCATTGTTTGAAGTTTGCATATTAACAATCTCTGCCTATGTTCCCAGGCAAACACGAACTGGGGAGGGTTCGCAGGGTGTGCTTACTTAATACAGTCTCTTCTTCCGGCCTGCAGAACACCTCACTTCCTCCCAAGGCAGGCGGCACCAAGCCCATCCAGTTGCTAGTCCTTCTATGGCAGCCCAGAGTTCTGTGTCACCATTTGATGTCCAGTGGTCTCACTGGGTCTGGTGACTACGAACTAAAAGTTATCTTCCATCCCTCTCTCCTTCAAGGACAGTTGGGACAGGAGGAAGGAGGCAGGATAATCCAAATAAGTTTTCCCATTTGGACAAGGAGAGGATGAGGAAGACACATAGCAATGTCTTGGCTCACCTCTCTCCAGACTGGGAATTTGTCTGAGACTCTGTTGTGCTTAGATGGGGCCTGTTGCGCGATAGACTTCATTTTAGGTTGAGCGGTTAGGGGGTGGGACCTCCTAAATGCCATCCACCATCCCTTATGTCAGATCTCAATCCAGAACCCTCCAGGGTGGTGGAGGGCAGAGGGGTTCTACTTTCTCTGCAGCCTTCCGAAGTGTATACTCTTGTCTACACTTTGTTTCATTTCCTCCATCTTAGTTCTTCAGTCTACTTTGTTATCCAGAAATTTGTTAAAATCTCACATCCATGGATGGTCCCAGTCCCCTACTATTTCTGCCTAAAAGGCCATGGTTTTATTCCTTACTGTGCTTAATGACATTCATTTCAGTGGGATATTGAGGTCAAAAGGCATGCGCTCTGTCTGCTTTTACCAACAGGAAGTTTTCAGTTTTGAGAGACTGAGTTGATCTTACATTAGAAGCAGGCTGTTGCAACCCTTTGTTGTTCTGTGTTGGGGGCGAAGGATAAAAATGGTTGCTCTTGACTGATGACACCTGTGAATTCCGGGCTTCTGCTCTTGACATTAAGAAGGGCAAGAGCTGACGAGTGACCCTAGGAAGGGCCTGTGTTTGGCTGGAGTTGGCTGGTGGAGGAGATGAGACTGGGCAGGGGACCAAGGAAGAGTCAGGAGAGAGGTGTGCTACCAGATCCTGAAAGAACAAGTTTTTGAGAAAAAAGAAACACAGCTTTTCAAGTAGATCAAGTCGAATGAGTAGTAGACAAGGTTTTACCTTGCCACCATTGTTTCCCACAATGGTCCAAAAATCCTTTCATGGAAGATGGTATCTCAGAAGGTGATGGGGCCTAAATTTTTCTGAACTGCAAACTTGTATACGTATATACAAATATAAAAGCTTTATACGTGGCCCATTTAATGGATTTTGTTAAACTCTTATAATATTTATTAGCTTCTATTATCTTATGAAATAACCAGTACTGTGTGTGTTTATAACCTATTTCTTTAAGCATTACCAGAAAGTCTCTGGCTTCTGTACCAAAAAGTAGTTGCTGCCCTGTTAAGCTACACGTGACTGAAAACCAAAAATGATAGTGGCTTAAACAAGACAGAAGTATAGATACACTTCTTCCTCACACAAAAGAAGTCTGGAGGTGGGCATTCCAGCAGCTTCACAGTGTCAAGGATTCAGGTTTCTTCTCATCTTGCTGTTTACCATCATGAGTCGGGTGACTTCCACCCCTGGTACAGGATGGCTGCTGGAATTGCAGCCATCACATTCGTATTCCAAGAGGAAGAAGGGAAGAAGTCCTTTCCTGTAAGGACTCTTTCTAGGAAATGCACTATTTCTGCATCTATCCCATTGGCCAGAACTCTCACATGTCCTTGTCTGGCTGCAAGGGAAGCTGGGAAATGCTCCCTCTTGGTGGTTGTGTGCTTGACTAAACCTTGGGGTTCCTATTACGATGGAAGGAAAGGAGAATGGATGTTGGGACAAACGGAGAACTGTGAGCACTTCCATGGGCCTGAAGATGCCTATGAAAAATTGGCAGGCATTCTACATAGCAGCGAAGAAGCAAAGCTGTGGGAAGACGAAGGTAGAGAGTAGAAAAGTCCAGTGTTGGTGGCTCAGGGTCTCCTCTGGTGGTGGTAGACAGCCGAGTCACTGACAGCCAGGCAAGGAGAAAAGAGGGGCTGTTTCACAGGTGTGGGAATGGGAAAGAAGGGCCAGGGGATCAAGCACAAGGAGCTGCCTGCTGCTTAGTGGGAGAACCGTCCAGGCACGGGCCTTGGGGATCTATTGGTGAGTGGTCCATAAATGTCTGGCAAACAAGAGTAATATCCAGAAAACTCCCTGCATCCCAGTAGTTCCCAACTATGTCCAGCAACATTTTTCTAAAGGTAGAGAAAAAAAACAGGCTCTCAGTTTCATACCCCTCCTCTAATTTATATCTTGTGATCTCTCTATAGGGCAGAGCAGTAAATGTTACCTAAAATGACAATCTTCTTGTTCTTTTTTTAAGTTATCTCTATCCTCAATGTGAGGCTTGACTTCACGACCCCAGATCAAGAGTTGCATGCTCTACCGACTGAGCCAGCCAGGTGTCCCTAAAATGATGATCTTAATTCTTACGAAATTGTACCTGTTCAAGATAGCCAGCGGTGGTGCTGCTTTAACAAGATGGTTTCAGATAAAAATGATTATTGCACATGTAGCCTCTTTCCACCATGGCAGCGGAAATGTATGTTCCCTAGATGTTGGAACAGTCAATTGCTGGAAATCCTGGCAGGGCTGTCTTGCTACCTGAAGGGCCTAACAAGCATGCCATGGTTAGGGTCTTAGTGCGACAAGGCAGTTTTCTTTGGAGAAATGAATCAGTTACTAATAAGTTCAGTCTTCAAAATAATAATGGTCTTCTAAATAAGAGGTCATTGGTGGAAAAATAATCAGTTGAGAAGGGGTCCCATTATGTCGCATGTGTAAGCAGGCTCAGGGGGACTGACGAGCCAGCCTGCATTCTGATTGCCTGTAGCCAGTTTTTTCCAGGGGCTTACCTCCGAAGGCATAAATCATGAATCTTTTCTGTTCCCTTCCACTGTAGGTGTATAGTGTCCCATCCTACTTTGAGTATGAGGGTAGTCGTAGAAGCCCAAGGACCTTCTTCCCTGGCTAGTTTAAATAGAATCTCCCACTACAATCTGCTCTGTGCCGTGTTGAGACTGATGTCTGTCATCTCCTATAGTGTTGGGCGAACAAGAGCCACATGGGCTTTGTTTTCTTACAGGGATGTCAGCCAGACTCTGTTTTCCAGAACAGTTGCCATTTCTATCTTCTGTCTGTTCCATAGAGTTCTCTGTACAGAGAATTTTCAGTTTTCACATAGTGGTCTGCTGAAAACACGCCATGGCAGAGTAGCTATTTTGAGCACTTCTGACAAAGGGCCATTTCTTGCAGAGATATCCGCCTTTCCTAGAGGCTTTTTATCAGACAGGTGGCATCTCATCGTTCTGCTTGAGGGTCCTGCTTGAGTCCTAGGAGAAATGGTTAGACATCCTGTTTCCTGGATCTCAGGAAGAATTATCTGGAGTGTTGGGTTTGGCATTCTAACACGACTCTTACATTTCTCATTGGTCTTAAGGTATCTAAAATAGGAGCTCTCTGTCTTCTCTGCACTGGGCACAGCTCTCCTGCCACAGCCCCTCGTCCCCTGAAAATGTACACCTGGGCAGAGTTTGTCTCCACCCCTTCTTTGTCAGGAGCACTTCTCAGCTGTTGAGCAGCGGTGTTAAAACCACTGAAAGGTGAGAGCCTTAGCAGCTTTGGCAGTCCCATGCCTTACTTATTCCCAGGCACAGCTTCCAAACCAGTGCCATTTCAAGGGACGTCCACACAGCAGCCAAGTTCATTGGGGCTGGGGCTGCCGCGGGAGGGGTGGCTGGCTCTGGGGCTGGAATTGGGACAGTGTTTGGTACTTCTATCGTTGGTTATGTCAGGAACCCTTCTCTGAAGCAACAACTCTTCTTCTGTGTCGTCCTGGGCTTTGCCTTCTTGGAGGCCATGGGGCTCTTTTTCCTGATGGTGGGCTTTCTCACCTCCTTTGCCATGTGAAGTAGCCGTCTCCACCTCCCATAGATCTTTCTCCTGAGTCTCATCTGCCCTGTATGTTCCTTTTCCTATACCTCCCCAGGCAGCCTGTGGAAAGTGGTTGGCTCAGGGTTTGACAGAAGAAAGACAAATAAATACTGTATTAATAAGATTTAAAAAAATGTCCAAAGTACGAGAATGAGCCACTATTTGAAGTTGAAAACAAAGACTTTTAGTGTCCAGGGGACCAAAAAGGGGATGGGAAACCAGGATGTTTTGAGATTTTTCAGGGCTCCCCCTTTTTCCAGGGAAATTTGGCCTGGGATGTCCATCTTCATTCGTCACAGATCTCTCTTAGCTTTGATGAGTTCAGTATAGATGATGTGGTTGTGGAAGCTGACCTCGGGGGCTGGTTGTTTTGGTTACTTTTGAAGAATCTCATGTTGCCTCCTATGGTCATCCGTGTGGGATTCTAGGGCTTGCTCATCATTCTGAAGTGTTCAGCACTGCCTGGGCAGGGGCGGAGGAAAGTCTTGTGGGGTGGTGACATTTGAGCTGGAGGAGCAGGAATGTGTCTGGAAAGATGGACCAAGAATGAGTCAGGGGTCCCAATGGGAAGGCCTTGAGGGCCAGACCAGAGAGTTTAGGGGGAAGCCAGTAGAGATGTCAGCACAGAGGAATTGAGAGGCTTAGATGTATCCATTTAGTACTTTTTTTAAATTATGGAAGCAATACTTGTTTGGTGGAAAATGTGGAGGTGATGAGAAAATATTAAAAAATTTAAATTACCTTTAATTTTACTACCCAGAATGTAGTTGCTGCTAACATTTTTATCATGTCCTGCTAATCTTTTTTCTCTGGCTGCTTGGTGTTTTTCCCCTATTTTCGTTAAGTAGATCATAGAAATTGTTTCTTATAATGGTGTGATGCACATCCTCGTGTAAATGATACATTTCTCCAGATACTCATTTTGGATATAGTTCTCATCAAGGAATGGCTAGATCAGAGGAGATGTGAATCATTTAAAGGCTCTTAATATGTCTTTCCAAATTGCCTTTCAGAAAGGTGGTACTAATTTATATTTGTGTGAGCCCTATGTGAGTGTACTGGTTTTCTCCAAGCCTCGTTCACAGTGAATATTCTCTTTATTTATTCACCCTGATGTGAGAAGATGGCTTCTATGGCCATTTTCTTTTTTATGTCATTGATTATTAGTGAGGTTAAATAAGTACACAGGTTATTTGTATTTGGCAAATTGTCTCTCCTGATTTTTTTCTGTTGGCATGGCCGTATTATGAGTTGTTTTTTTTTTTTAATAGTTAAGGGAGCTGAAAGAGCTAAAGTGATATTGTTCCTAAAGGATTTTTTTTTTTTTACAATGATGGTTTGTTTTTCATAGACATGGTGCAGTGATCACCTGGCAGGTATTTGAGGGCCAGGGGGCGCTGTTCAATAGGGCTGTGATGTTATTATACGGCCTGACTGATCATGCAGCGACCAGCTGGCCACTTGTATGTATATCTAAAGGCAGGCTTCCTGGATTATAAGTATTGGTTGCAGGATGCCTGGGTGGCTCAGTTGGTTAAGCGTCTGATTCTCGATTTCGGCTCAGGTCATGATCTCACAGTTCGTGGAATCAAGCCCTGCATCCGGCTCTGTACTGACAGCGTGGAGCCTGCTTGGGACTCTCTCTCTCCCACTCTCTCTGCCCCTCCCCTGCTCACACACACGCACTCTCTCTCCCTCTCTCAAAATAAATAAATAAACTTAAAAAAAAAAAATGTATTGGCTCCGATTTTACAAGGATGAGCTAAAAGGCCCGAAATTCAAGTGAGAATTTGAACCCAGGGAGGCTGAATCTGAGTTCCATGCACTTTGTTTTGCCATTCTGCCTTCCTGGCCTCCTGGTCTCCCCAGTCATTTTCTTCCATGGTTTGGCCAAATTGGCCCTAACACAGGAAGACCTGTGAGTGTCTCAGCATTGGCCAACAGGGCCCCATGGGGGTGGGAGAGTACTTGCCTCACTCTGCAACAGTCTTGGAGAGAGGAAGTGGGGGCAGTGGCCCCAGAGTTCCTTGGGGCCTGCATGCTGGAAGCAGGGGCATCTCAGCACAGGCCCTGCAGGCTGCAAGGAGGCTCGAGGCTACAGCAATGTGAAGCACACGTGGCATAGAGCCCTCATCCCCTGATGCCCACCTCAGCCCCAGCTCCTCTGTGGCACCCTCTCTATTCCTGCACCCCATTTCCTCATCTTCCTTCCTTCTCCAGTCTCCTATGGAGATTGTTCAAATTCTGGGTAGGTGCTGTCTCATCAGCAAAGAAAGTCTCTGGAGTTGGACTCCTTGTCTTAGATTTGTGCAGGTCCCATGAGATTCAGTAAAGGCATGTTGATCTGTCATGATGTTCCCGGCAGGGAGGCAAAACTGACTGTCCCTGGGAGAAGAAAGCTTGAGAGCACAGCTCTCCTGCCGACTTGGTCATAAGCTCCTTGGTTGCTGTCAGACTTAGCTGTCCCTAGCACATATGGTTGTCAGAAGGTGGAGTGGTGTTAAGTCAGCTGTGAAGATTAGCAGCTGGCCAGGCAGTGAGAACCAGGGCTCTGGTTGCAGGAAGAATTTGTTGAGCGTAGTGACTAGAGTTGTTGTAGAGCAAAAAGAAAATATTGGCATGTCAGGATTTATTTCTAATACTGAAGTGCCACATTATGTTAACATGACGTGTACCCCTTTCAGGAGTAGCTTGACTTCTGGCGCCATATTTGATTTTATTTTTTGTAGACCCAGTAAGTTTCAATCCACAGTCTGAAAAACACCTACCTTATTTTATCTCCCCAATACCCCTGAGACAAGAATTGTTTCTTTCTTATAGGTGAAAAAGCTGAGGCCCAAAAGGTGACGTTATTTCTTCTAAGATCACACAGCGTATACTGGTTCCCCCTTTCCCCGTGCCTCTGAGATCTCTTCTTGAGATAGACTTGTTTCTTTGGAAAGTCGGTTGCAGCCTTTTTGTTTTTGTCTAGTTTATCACTCCCTCTTACTTGTGTTTACAGGATTGATATTCATTATTAATGTAGCCTTAGTGAATTCCAGTATTCTTAAATACTGCGAATGTTTTTGTGAATATGAACGGTATACATTTGCTCACTGTTTTGGAGGTTGTGTGGTTTGGAGGCTGTCATGGCATTCATCCTCTGCCTCCCCCTAATAGAATGAAACTCTGCTGGTGTATAGATAGCATGCAGGTATGACAGATGAATTAGACTGGGTGTAGACAGCTCCTCCCTGTCACCTGCCACAAAGCACTGTGCTGACCTGCATTTCCTTCTCTCTGTGTAGAAGCCTACAGATAGATAATTCTTCTCACCCCATGTCTCCCTCAGGAAACTTACCTGCAGGGCCTAAGTGTCATGTGGTCCTGTCATTCTCAAGCCTTTCTGATTGAGAGATTATTGCTCCCAGCCACGACCTCTTGGAGTAAATGCTCTGAGAGCAGTAGGGGCTGGTGTCTAACAGCGCATGCCTAGAAGTCCTTGATTGGGCACTGAGCCTGAGGACCCTCTTGAGCTGTGAATTACTCACGCCCTGTGTCCATTCTCAGGTCAGGCCTAGTTCTAAGAACCTGGACCATCTGAGTTCTCCATCCTTGATAGAGTTCTCTGGGAGAGTGGCAGCTTGGAAACACTCTCAAGACAGGTCTGCAGCTAGCCAGTGGCCTGATAATGAGGGAGGATACTCTGGGATTCAAACTTAAGCATGAAGCACGGGGTCTGTACTATTGGGGCAGGCGGCATCTTTATTCATTAGCCCCTGAGTCCTGCCCAGCCAGAACAGTAGAGATTTCAGGTGTTGAAAACAACATAGCTGGCCCAAAAATGGAGTCACTTTCGCTAAGCATTACATCACCAAACTGAAACTTAGTTTTGGCTCTTGCAGAAATGGAATCTTTTTTTTTTTTAAGAATACCAAGCAGCCTTGGTCTTTTTTTTTTTTTTTTTTTTTTTTCAACGTTTATTCATTTTGGGACAGAGAGAGACAGAGCATGAACGGGGAGGGGCAGAGAGAGAGGGAGACACAGAATCTCGGAAACAGGCTCCAGGCTCTGAGCCAGCAGCCCAGAGCCTGATGCGGGGCTCGAACTCACGGACCGCGAGATCGTGACCTGGCTGAAGTCGGACGCTTAACCGACTGCGCCACCCAGGCGCCCCGCAGAAATGGAATCTTAAACCAGTCAGAAGTCATCTGATAGCACCAGTTAGGTAATCTGCCTTATAGACCCCTGTTGTCCCCTAAAGGAAAACGATCTCACAGTAACCAATCTGCTTGGGCCTAGCGTGACTTCCTTATTCCTACTCCCTTCTGCCTATAAAAGTCTTTCATTTTGTACAGCTTGTCAGAGCTCCTTTCTGTCTTCTAGAGGGATGCCGCCCTATTCAAGAATCATTCAAAAAAGCCAATGAGAGCTTTAAAATTTACTCAGCTGAATTTTTTTTTTTTTTTTTTTAACGAAGGAAACCTAGAATGATGCCCTGTTAAATAAGTGTCCTCGTTGCAGAAGTGCATAATAATCTTTGGGTAGAAGATTTACAATCCTGAACATTAAAAGCCATTTTTTGTTGATGAAGTAGGTACATTTTGGTTATTGAAAAGTTTCACTGTGGATTCGCAGATTTCTCCTTAATGCCAGATTACTGAGGTGTTAGAGTTTATTCATCAAACCTCAACTGTCAGCTGAGACAGAATTGAGTGGGCACAAGAGCCAGCCTGTCCACAGTGCAGAGACCGGAGTGGCCGCCACAGCTGCACCTGTTGCAAAGATGGTGAGTGATTTTCTTGGTTGTTGCATCTGTCTGGGGCAACAACAAGTTGGACAGGGGCTTAGCTTCTAGAAGCCCGAGCTGCAGGAAGCAGGTATTTCCCTTTTGCAAGATTGCTGGACAGGAAAGCCGTCAGTAGCTGCTGGAGATTATTTTCTCATTCTCCTACCACCTTTATTCTCTTGGATGTTTGATGCCTCATCCTTAGGACATTCTTAAAAATTTCCCATTCCTTCTACTTAGGGAATGTGCAAATCTGGGGGAACACAGTGAGACAGGACCATTTCGTGCAGAGCGGCTGGTTATGTGAGAAGTTATGCTTGCTGTTTTAACCTACAGAGTCAGAAACGGAGAACTGTTTAATTGTTCCTTAACTTGTCATCTTCCCACTCTTCCTTTCTGAAGAAACCTGTACTGGGGACCTCGGATATATCAGACAGTGTTGTAGGCCATGGGGATGTAGCAGTGAATAATTTCTTATTATTCATTTTTTTTTTTTTATGTTTATTTTAACTTTTGTTTTTTGGGGGGGAGAGTGAATGGGGGAAGGGCAGAGAGAGAGGGAGACAGGATTTGAAGCAGGCTCTGTGCTGAGAGCAGAGAGCCCTATGAGAGGCTCGAACCCATGAACCATGAGATCGTGACCTGAGCTGAAGTCGGAGGCTTAACCGATTGAGCCCCCCAGGCGCCCCCCAAAGTCCCTTCTACATGGAGTTTGTACTCCAGCGGAGGCAGACAAATGTGTAATAATTTCAGGTGGTAGCAGTGTTATGAGGAACAAAGTGGGTGTTTTTTTAATATGAGGGTAGTATTTTGAAGTGTTAGTGTTGGAAGGGCCCTTCCACTAATTAGTCCGATCAGCTCAAAGGACAAATGTGTTCTTACTCTTCCTGGAGCATTTCCCATTGTTCAAGGGAAATGTGCACAGACCTACCTTTTGTAGGGCAGGTCTGAACCATTCAGAGCTCTAAAAGGTTTTATTCTGCCCACTTATTCATTATTCCTGGCAACATTATGACTGTCTGGAAATATAGCTCATTGCCACCCTGGGTTTTATGGGCACCCCCTGGGGCCTTCCAGTCATTTTAACCTTTGGGAAGGGTGAAAATGCAACCCTGTTAGTCACCAGTTGGATTTGTAGCGCTGTAGCTCTAGGGTGGTCTTCCCCAAAGAAATGCTGGCCTGCCATGATTCTAGGCTTTGTAGATAAAGGTTGATGAATTTGATGAAAATTCAGTGAGTTTTTAAAAAAACACTTATGTAGCTTTTACCAAATTCAAGGCAAGGAGCATTCAAGATAAAGATGAATAGTGCAGTCCCGATTTTTGAGGAGTTCGAAATCAAATCAGATTATGCAAAGTTCCCTCTTGACATAAATACACTTGGGCAACAAATGGTGTGAGAGAGGTGTAAGTAACATCCTGTAGGAACTTTATTTGTAGGAGATAAAGCTGGTGGGAAGGATGGGCTGTTTATTTCCTGGGGCTCTTCTAACAAATTACCATGAACTGGGTGATCTGAAACAACAGAAGTTTATTCTCTCACTTCTGGAGGCCAACAGGCTGAAATGAAAGTGTTGGCCGGCCTGTACCCCTTTCAGATCTAGGGGGGATCCTGTGCCTTGCCTCTGCCCTGCTTCTGGTGACTATTGGCATTCCTTGGCTTTTGGCCACATTGCCCCTCCTCTCTCAGATTTTTCTCTGCCCCTCTCTTATAAGGGTACAAGTGACTGCATTTAGGGGCCAAAATACACCTCCTTTCAAGATCCTTTATTCAGTCACGCCGTTTGCTATATGAGGGAATATTTACTCTTCTGCAATGTAAGGTAATATCCACAGGTTCCTAGGAAGTCAATTTATATTGAGGGAGGGAGCATTTTTTTATTCCTACTACAGATGAGAATCAGGGAAGACCTTCCTGGAGTCTCGGTGGCTTCTAAGATGGGATTTAAGGGATGAGCAGGGAGGAGAAAAGGCAAGGAGCAAGGGAGAGAAGGAAGAGTGGGATGTAATCAGGGCCAAAGTGTAGTTAGTTGTGTTTGGTGGGAGCATGTGGTGTGTGCAGAGTGTGGAGGCCCCGGAAAGGGAGGCAGTTGGTCTTTAATTCACTAGGCAAAGATGAGTGGAGGCGGGGTGTGATCAGAACTGTGCTTCATGAAGATCAATCTGGGAGTGTGTGCAGAATAAATTAGAGAAAGGAGGAATTGGTGGAGAAAGCAATTGAGAGACCAGCATAGTAGAGAGAGGTTGACGTGCAGACTTCAGCAAGGGTACTAGCAGTGGGAATGGGAATAAGGGAAGACCCTGTAAGTGAGAAGGTCACACAGTTTGAGAACTGATGAGGTGAAGGGTGGGTGGGGGGTGTTACACAACAACAGTTCAACTAAGTGAATTTTAAAGACTGAATTGGCTTTTCTTAAATGATTCATGAATCAGGCAGCATCCCATCTAGCAAATAGAGGGGAGCTCTGAGGAGTTGTATAGAATGGAAGGGTTTTTTTGGGAGGGGGTGCGGGGGAGAAAGTTACTAGCTAAAGAAAAGGATTGTTCCAGGCAAGTGGGGAGAAGCTGAAGGTCTTCTCATGCAGATTACTTTTCTTCATTTGGGGGATGAAGAGGACCATGTGGCATACTTACTGCCATTGACCAGAACTTCCTGACTGCACAGTTAAGACTACCATTTCTGTGGGAGGTTGAAACTGCAATTAGATTAGGTATTAAGCTCTGGTATGGGAACTTGGTGTAAGTGACACCATTTGGGGTCTGTAGTTTTCAACAGGGGGTTGGAGACAGTGATGAGGATGTGCTTCCCATGGAGTACATCTCAGGTTGATTAGGGTATTGAAGGAAGACAGAAGAGCTTGTGTGGGTTGGAAAGGAGGTGATAAGTTTGGACCTATTGAGTTTGGGGTGCTGGTCAGACGTGAAGGCTGAAGTGTAGTGCTGTAGCTTGGGGGAGGGGACACAACTAGTGTTATGGAGGATGAGTCCATAGAAGAGAGGCTGATGGCAGTGGAGTGATCATTAAGGATATGGTGTAGAAATGCAACCCGCATTTAGGAAGTGTGGGGAGGAAGAACAGAAAAGGTGTGATTGGAGAGGAAGAAAACTAAGATGGTTTTAGTTATAAATGCAGGAAGCTGCTCAAATTTGATTAAAATGGAAAAAGGAATCCATTGGCTCATGTAAACTTAAAGACCAAGGGAATTCTAGCTTCAGGTCTAATTTAATCTGGGGTCTCAGATGTCACCAAGCCTTGGTTGCTGTCTTTCACATTACTTTTGTTTTGAGGCTTCACATGATTGCAAGATTTCCCAGCAGATGGAAGTCCCATGGACAAAGTCATGCCTTCTTCCTTGGGGCTCCAGAAGAAGTACAGGAAATCACTGTGATTAGTTTGTGTGTCCAGTGAAAAACATACAAACCATGACCCAAACATATTTATCAATATTATCAAAACATACTGGCTCTTGAATGAGATCATTTTGTCAGTAGACTAATGGTTTAAGGCATGTACAGTGGTAAGTAGTAGGAATTTGAGAATTGCTGGTAGGGATGGATGATTATTTTGTCCAAACCAGGGTTCTCTTTGTATTGAGCCAACAATTATGAGATTTCCAATATTGTTTTTCCCTCTCTGGGGCCAATTGTTGGGTATCTCTGGTCACTTTTCCCAAATTATCGTTTGGGAGAACATCCTTTTGGAACATGACAGAGGTTAGGCCATTAGTTTCCTTGAGCACAGTGTTTTTGGTGGAAATACCAGCAAGGTGTTTAATTTGGCCTTCAGGGAGTGAATCTGGAATGCACAGTAATCTTAACAGTAGCCAGAGCAACCAGCAGAAGTATGGCATCTGATAAATTTTGGACATAGGAACCATACTTGATTTTGTCCCCATTGCAGGTAGGGACACCTGGTTATTTCCGTAACATTCCGAAGTCACGAGTTACCCCAAAGGCATAGCAACTATCAATATAAACATTTACTGTTTTACCTTGGGCTAAGGTATAAGCTCAAGTAAGGGTTTATAACTCTGCCCTTTGGGCTAAAGTAGCTAAAGGTGAAGGTGCTGCTTCAGTGGCTTCAGAAGGAGTCGCACTAGCATTCCCAGCACAGGATTTACCATTTTCACCCTATAAATAAGAACTATCAGCAAGCCATGAAAAATTTGCATTGGTTAGAGGAGTTTCCTGTAAATTTCACGGAAATCAAAAGGTAATCTGTCAGTGTTAAGCAGTCATGAGGAGTTTCATCTGAATGCAAAATGTGGTTTTGGAATGGAACCGGAGTTTGAGCAAACCGAAAAAAAAAAAAAAAAGAGAGAGACTTTATGTCTCTTTAAGGCCAAAGTGTTTTTTTTGTTTTTTGTTTTTTTTTTTGTATTTTTTAAAAGATATTATTATTTTAAAGTAATTGCTACACCTAGTGTGGGGCTTGAACACAACCCCGAGATCAAGAGCCACATGCTCCACCGACTGAGCCAGCCAGGTGCCCCTAAGGCCAAAAGTTTGAACAGGTGAATGCTGTCTCCTGTGAAGAGGTTTGAGAAAGGGAGCAGAGAAGCAAGTCATGTACATATTGTAACCAACCAGAGCTTGCAGAAAACTTTATATCTTCCAAATCAGTTTTTAAGGTTTGTAAAAAGTTAAGAAGGATTATCTGTATAACCCTGGAGCATTACTGTCCAGGTATAGTACTGTTCTTCCCAAATGAAAACAAGAAGATACTGGCTGTCCTTATCAACTGGAGACTAAAAATGCACTGCATAGAACAGTTACAGTAAAGAATTTGCTTTCAGTGTAAACAGATGTCAGTGTGTGGGGGTTAGGAACAACAGGGCACCGAGGGATAATGTTGTTATTTATTGCTCTGAGGTCCTGGACTAACCTCCATTCTTGGCTACTGGGTCTTCTCACAGATAAAATTGGGGTATCACAGGGACTAGCGCAGGGGATAATAAGGCCCTGAGTCCATGGTGCCGTATTATGGGCTTGATGCCTTAAAGGGTTTCTTTTTTTAATATACTTTTGGGGAGAGGTGTTGAGGGATCTGTTTGAATATTGATGGGAGGTGCACTGTGAATTCTGCCAGTATCAGTTGAGGAATCTGCCCATAAAGGAATCTATCCCTCCTGATCCAATAGGGATAAGTGCTCAGCGTCCCCAGACTCCTTTATAGTGACATTAGAGATGGAGCAAATAAAAGATGTTGAAGGATCATTTAATTCACCTGGTTGGCAATTTGTTTTTAAGTTTATTTATTTTTAAAGAGAGAGAGGGTGAGAGGGTGAGAGGCGGGGAGGGAGGGAGGGAGAGAGAGAGAGAAGAGAGAGAGAGAGAGACCCAAGCAGGCTCCACACTATCAGTGCAGACCCCAGTGTGGGGCTCAGTCCCACAAACCATGAGATCATGAGTTGAAATCAAGAGTCAGTTCCTTAACCTACTGAGCCACATAGGTGCCCCGTGGTGATTTTGATTCTAGAATTATTTTTCTTTTGGGAGAAATTCTGGCATGATACTTTCCTAAGAAATCTTGGCCTAGTAAATGAATGGGGTAGAGAAATTAAGGAAAAAAGGATGGGAATCTCAAAGGGCCTAAACGGGAACAGGTGCAGAGACAGGGACCTGTTGAGGTTTATGAGAGACCCCCACTATTTGAACTGTTTTCATGCTGTGAGACAGGACCTACTTTATAGCAGTGCTGTTGAGCCCCGAGAATGCAGCTCTGGGGTCACTAAGACAAAGAGATTCATTCTTAGTCTGGAGAGTGGTTTTTCCAAGCTGATTAAGAGGGAGAACTGGGGGGAAAAAAAAAGAGGGAGGACTGGGAGGAGCCCCTGTAGGTCCTCAGAGTCCCGTCACTAGGAATTAAGAAGACATTGGAAAAGCTGGCTAGAGGGCTGAAGGCTTCTGAAATGCTTACTGTTTGTAACCATCTTTTTTCCAGTGCCCTGGCCCTTTGCAGTGATAGCAGAAAGCCAGGGGGTTTTGGTCTGTTAGGGCCCTTCATTTGCCAGAGTAGAAAATTGAGACGGGGCACCTGGGTGGCTCAGTCGGTTAAACATCCAACTTCAGCTCAGGTCATGATCTCACACTTCGTGAGTTTGAGCCCCGCATCGGGCTCTGTGCTGACAGCTCAGAGCCTGGAGCCTGCTTCAGATTCTCTGTCTCCCTCTCTCTCTCTGCCCCTCCCCTGCTCATGCTCTGTCTCTCTCTGTCTCAAAAATAAATAAAAACATTAAAAAAAAAACATTAAAAAGAAAATTGAGAAAATTAGTGGTTATTCTTTTTTTTAATTTTTTTTAACGTTTATTTATTTTTGAGACAGAAAAAGACAGAGCACGAATGGGGGAGGGGCAGAGAGAGAGGGAGACACAGAATTGGAAGCAGGCTCCAGGCTCTGAGCCATCAGCCCAGAGCCTGACGCGGGGCTCGAACTCATGGACCGCGAGATCGTGACCTGAACTGAAGTTGGACGCTTAACCAACTGAGCCACCCAGGCGCCCCTAGTGGTTATTCTTTGAGGTGACTCCTCTAGCGTGTGAGAGAGCTGGTTTGCCAAGCTAGCTAATTCTGGAGTGGACACAATTTCCCATTTCATGCTGGTCCTTTAAAAGATCTCAGTAAACAGAGTTAAACTACCCAGGTGGATTCAGCCTCTAAAGGAAGACCAGAATCTTCTTTATAGACAAGCTGATTATAATGGTCATGAATAGGTTCATCAGGCTTTTGTGTGCAAGCCTGAGTTTTGTTCCTCAATCAGCAGGCTTGGAAAAAGCTACTGTAATTGCCCAGTGAAGATTTCCAGTGACTGTTCTAGCATCTTGCCAAAAGTTAGGGGTTTATTTCTCTAAATCCTTTAGGATGTTCTCATGGGGTTAGTTTCATCCCACATTAGGCCTGGTTCTCACCAACAAGCACATGGCCTGACTGATACAAATCTGAGAAAGCAGGGTGGTAAGTTAGAGTAACTATGTTAAATTCTCTAGCAAACGTGGGTCCCGAGTCACTTTAGGAAACTCTAACTCTGGCTTGCAGTTTGGCCTTGGTCCAGGCAGCATAAGAAATCTGGGGTTTATTCAGAATTTCAGAAGACTTAACTTTAAATTTTAATCTTTTTTAATGTTTGTTTATTTTTGAGAGACAGAGTGTGAGTGAGAGAGGGGCAAAAGAGGGGAAGACACAGAATTCGAAGGAGGCTCCAGGCTCTGAGCTGTTAGCACAGAGCCCCATGTGGGGCTTGAACTCACCAAGGATAAGATCATGACCTGAGCCAAAGTCAGGCACTCAACCAACTGAGCCACCCAGGTGCCCTGTTTTTTAAATTTTAATTTTTTAAATGTTTATTTATTTTTGAGAGAGAGAGAGAGAGACAGAGACAGAGACAGTATGAGCATGGGAAGGGCAGCGAGGGGAAAACACAGAATCCAAAGCAAGAAGACCTAACTTTAAAGAAGCAGGTTTTATTGGGTTCAGAAAAGGAGAGAGTGGGGAGAAGTTCAGAGGAAAAGGGAAGTTCAGTAAAAGGGTTAGTATGGGAGGGGGGTGATATAGAGAAGGTAGGGACTGAACACAAGACACATCCTGAGACACAAAAGACAGGAAGGGAAAAAGGAAGCCACAGAAGCCCTTCCCCTCCACCCCGTTTGCTTTCTTCCACTAGTCTAGAAATTGTATTTTGCAGAGCAGCAATTTGGGATTCCTGGTAATGTTTGGAAGCTTCAAAATCCCAAAAGCCTATTCAGTTTTGACAATTTTAGAGCCATGGCTATCCAATTCAGTTTTGAGAAAGTAAGTTTAGGGAGATTGAAAGTTCTCCATGATGGCCATTGAAGTTCTAAATTACTTTTAAGTTGGTCCATTTAGTTAGAAAAAGAAGCCACAGAAATCATTTTGACTTCTTTAGATGATTTGGTTGCCTCAGTTAATTTAGAAATAGTGTTTTTGCAGAAAGGCAAACTTAGAATCTTGAAAATGTTTGGGGGTCTCAATCTTGAAAATGTTTGGGGGATGCCAATTAAAATAGGCATCCCAGGGTGCCTGGGTAGCTCAGTCGGTTAAGCATCCCACTCTTGATCTCAGCTCCAGTCTTGACCTCAGAGTCATGAGTTCAAGCCCCACGTTAGGCTCTGTGCTGGGTATGAAGCCTACTTAAAAATAAAAAATAAAATAAAATAAAATATGCATCCCATTGAGTTCTGTCTCTAAGGAGCCACAGTTTTCTTTTCTTCTTCTTTTTTTAATATCTAAGTATCTTTTTTTTTTAAAGATTTTTAAATTTTATTTTATTTTTTTAATTTACATCCAAGTTAGCATATAGTACAACAGTGATTTCAGGAGTAGATTCCTTAATGCCCCTTACCCATTTAGCCCACCCCCCATCCCACAACCCCTCAGTAACCCTCTGTTCTCCATATTTAAGAGTCTCTTCTGTTTTGTCCCCCTCCCTGTTTTTATATTACTTTTGCTTCCCTTCCCTTATGTTCATCTGTTTTGTATCTTAAAGTCCTCATATGAGTGAAGTCATATGATATTTGTCTTTCTCTAATTTCACTTAGCATAATATCCTCTAGTTCCATCCACGTAGTTGCAAATGGCAAGATTTCATTCTTTTTGATTGCCGAGTAATACTCCATTGTGTGTATATGTGTGTGTGTGTGTGTGTGTGTGTGTGTGTATGTATGTATGTGTATACACATACATACATACACACACACCACATCTTCTTTATCCATTCATCCATCGATGACATTTGGGCTCTTTCCATACTTTGGTTATTGTTGATAGTGCTGCTATAAACATTGGGGTTCATGTGCCCCTTCGAAACAGCACACTTGTATCTCTTGGCTGGGTCGTAGGGTAGTTATATTTTCAATTTTTTGAGGAACCTCCATACTGTTTTCCAGAGTGGTTGTATCAGTTTGCATTCCCACCAGCAGTGCAAAAGAGATCCTCTTTCTCCACATCCTTGCCAACATCTGTTGTTGCCTGAGTTGTTAATGTTAGCATTTTGACAGGTGTGAGTTGGTATCTCGTTGTTTTGATTTTTATTTCGCTGATGATGAGTGGTGATGAGCATTTTTTCACGTTTCGGTTGGCCATCTGGATGTCTTCCTTGGAGAAGTGTCTATTCATGTCTTTTGCCCATTTCTTCACTGGATTATTTGTTTTTTTGCGTGTTGAGTCTGATAAGTTCTTTATAGATTTTGGATACTAACCCTTTATCTGATAGGTCGTTTGCAAAGATCTTTTCCCATTGTGTTGGTGGCCTTTTAGTTTTGCTGATTGTTTCCTTTGCTGGGCAGAAGCTTTTTATCTTGATGAGTTCACTTTTGCTTTTGTTTCCCTTGTCTCTAGAGACGTGTTGAGTAAGAAGTTGCTGTGGCCAAGGTCAAAGAGGTTTTTGCCTGCTTTCTCCTCAAGGATTTTGATAGCTTCCTGTCTTACATTTAGGTCTTTCATCCATTTGGGGTTTATTTTTGTGTATAAGAAAGTGGTCCAGGTTAATTTTTCTGCATGTTGCTGTCCAGTTTTCCCAGCACCACTTGCTGAAGAGACTGTCTTTATTCCATTGGATATTCTTTCCTGCTTTGTCAAAGATTAGTTGGCCATATGTTTGTGGGTCCATTTCTGGGTTCTCTATTCTGTTCCATTGATCTAAGTGTCTGTTTTTGTGCCAGGGAGCTACAGTTTTCTAATTTAATTCAAGAAAACAAGTTTGGGGAGATTGGAAGTTCCTCATAGTGGCCATTGGTGCCCTAAATTACTTCTCATTAAGTCAGTCCATTTGGTTATAAATGTGCATATGTAGGGACCATAGTTTTTAAATATGAAACTCACTGGGGTCCCAGAAAGGGGGCATCCTCAAAGCATTTTGATGAGTGGAATCCATTTCTTAGAGGTTTTTCTCTAGAGCACAGAAAAAAATTCCTAAAAACACAGTTTCAACAGGAACAACTTTGTTCCAGAAGGAATCAGACCAGAGGCCAGCACAGTTCCAACAAGAAGTCTGACTCTGAAAAGGAGTCAGACTGAAGGCCAAAAGAGTATTCTCATAAGAAACAGGCCTTAAAACTGATCTCAAATAAAGCCTGGAGAGCTTGGACACAAAGTGGAGCTTGAAATCTAGGAGAAAACTTACCTTCACACTCCAGAGTCAGCAAGAGAGCAGTGAGCCCCTTTGGCTCTGTGGGTACCGGCATCTTCTACCCACCAGCCTTGGAGTTTTGGGGGATCTTTTCTGGATCCCACTTCTTACCACCAAGTAATGTTAACATTAAAAATAAAAGTCATTTTACCAGTGGAAATGGGTTTACTTGGGAATAACAGAGACATGCAGTCAGACATAAGCAAGCTACTGGCAAAACCACAGACAAGTCCACAGAACAAACCAGAGGAATGGTCTCTTATAGAGGAGATGGAGGGAAGGTGGGAAGGCTGTTACAAACAAAAAGGCCATTGGAGTAAACGGGGAATTCAAAATATGGTGGCTTTTCATTGACTGAGTTGGGACTTTTTCTCATTGGCTGGGCTGTTGCCGGGGAGGAAGAGAACCTTTCTTCCTCCTGCTGAGGTAGTAAAGTAGTAGTGATTTGACTTGCTGACTTGCAAACTAGTCTCTTCTTATTGGGTCTGCCCTTGACCAGGAGTGGTAGGGCATGAGAGCTTCTCCTGCTGGCCTCCTGACTTCCTTGTGAACGAGGTTTCCTTTCATTAGTTTTCGCAAACTGATAGGCATCTTAGAAAGATCCCTGGCTCTGAGTGACTGCTGAGATATGAAGGATAGATTTGAGATCTGTTTTGGCTGTGGAGTCAGCAGGATTTGGGTTCATTGTCTTTCAGTTGCAAATAATCATGAAATTCATTAGCGTAAATCATTCTCTGTCCTCGCTTCTCTGTGCCTTTCAGGTGTATGGTCATCCCAAGGCTCTCACGGAGATGCAAGCCAGTGCTGGTAGCACCTGATTTCCTTTTTCCTCAGGCTAGGGAGGGAAAGAAAGCTCAAGTGGCTCTCCATGGTCTTCTTACCAGATTCTGGAGCTATAATTCGACTGTACCATCTGAGGCCAAGTGCCCACTCTAATAAAATAGCCATGGCTTAGGCTGGGGGTAAAAATGCCTCTTCAGGAACCTGTCACTGTGAAAAGGGGGGTGCAATTAAAATAATTAGCTTGTACAGGCTACTGTGTGCCATCGAGGAGGAGTGGAATGGATTTTCAGAGGGAGCCAACTGCTGTGTCCAGTACTGGGGGAGGCTGAGGAGAGAGAAATTAGGCATGACTCCCAAGTTTCTGGCTTATGCAGGATACAGATTGTGGTGTCATCAACTTGTCAGCAAGGTGAGGCCTCAGGATCAACAGTTTTGAGGACAACATCTGTAGTTCTGTTCAGGTAGTTACGTTTGAGATGCTTATGAGAACTTTTTGGTGGAAATGCCATGAAGTATTTGGAAACAATAGTTGGGTCTGGCAGTGGGGGAGGGGTTGAGGTTGGCAATATAAATGTCAGAATCTTTGGCATGGAATTAGTAATTAAAGCTAAGGGGTTGGATGGTAATATTTAGGGAGAGAATGTAATGGGTCTAGAATTGGACCAGAATTGGTCCAACATGTAGAGGTCATGTGGAGGGAAAATAGCACAGAGACTGAGAAAGAGCAGCCAGTCAGATGGAATGAGAACCCAGAAGGTAATGATGGTGGAAGCTAAGAGAGAAATGTTTCAAGGAGGAAATGGTCAACTAGATCTAATATTTAATATTGCCAAGAGGTACAGCAAGATGAATACTGGAAAGTCCGTCCAATTTGGCAGCATAGAGGCTATTTACTTCATGTGTTAGAAATTGAGACCGTGTTGCTTTTCTCTGCTGAGGTACTGGATATCTCAAAGTCACTTGCAGTTCAGCGGTGACCTTTTTTTTTTTTTTTTTTAATTTAATGTAATTAAAAGAACTTTTTTTTTTTGAGAGAGAGAGACAGATTGTGAATAAGGGAGAGGCACAGAGGGAGGGAGACAAGAATCTGAAGCAGGCTTCAGGCTCTGAGCTGTCAGCACAGAGCCTGATGAGGAGCTCGAACCCACCAGTGCAAGATCATGACCTGAGCTGAAGTGGGACGTTTGACCGACTGAGCCATGCAGGCGCCCCTAGCGTGTCTGCATTCTAGCCAGCATGAAGGAAGAATAGTAGAAGTGCACACAACTGCTAATGACTCATTGGCCAGAATTGGAAAATGTAGTCCTGGTTCTAAGCCCAGATAAAAATCAGGGCCTCTGTTACAATGTCTTAGGAAAGAAGAGAAGATGGACAGCGGGGCTACAACCCGGTGATACTTCATGTAGTGCTTGTTAAGAGCACAGGAAATGAGTTGCTGAGTCACCCAGCTATTTGCCAATTCAGTAAACCCCAGATCCTCTCTGACACCTTATGCAGATGTGGTAAGACCTGCTTTCTGTCTTCTCTGTTGTGGGCCCCATGCCAGATATTGGGGTACTGTGTTGAGGAAGTCAACAGGAGACCACGCTGTATGGTGTGCTCTTGAGAAATGACAGGGGGCCACTGGGGCACATAGGCAGTTAGGGAAGGTTTGGAGAGAAAGGGATCTCTTAGCCGAGATTCAAAGGCTAAGTTATAATTGACCAAAAAGAAGAGAAATAGGCGTCCATAGAAGTGATTTGCAGACTGCTCTGGGTAGGAGCAGAATGAACAAAAGACCTAAAGGTGACAAAGTACAGCTGACTGTACTTCAGAATGGCCTCGAGGAATGA
Organism: Leopardus geoffroyi; assembly: GCF_018350155.1. Classification (NCBI taxonomy): domain Eukaryota; kingdom Metazoa; phylum Chordata; class Mammalia; order Carnivora; family Felidae; genus Leopardus; species Leopardus geoffroyi. The sequence goes on from NC_059336.1 coordinate 31,630,565, forward strand.
GGCTGGAAGGGTGGATAAGACTCGGATCTCAAAGTGGCTGGTACAACCATCTCAAAAAAGTGTAGATCTGTTCCATAGTTCAGTCTATCCTTTAGATTACCGGAAGTGGAAATTGCTCCATTTACACCGGTGCTCCAGAGGGAGTTCACAATAGGGAGCGACGTGATCAGATTTTCTTGGTGCAGCATGAAGAGTAGAGGGGAGGTAGGAGTGTACTAAAGACTGAGGGTGAGGTGGCCAGTTGAGCTGCTGCAGGTACTCAGCAGAGATCGTACTGGCTTGAATTAAGGGAGTGCCAGAGGCGACAGGAAGTAGATGCCGCAGAAAGCCTTTTTGGAGCTGGCATTAACAGACTGGGTGATAGATAGTTCTAGGGGCTGAGGGGGGAGCCACGAAGGATGAAGGTCGCATTTCTCACTTGAGAATTCAGGAGAAAGGAAGTGGTTTGGCTTTGGACACGTGGAGGATTTTAGGTGTGGTGGGGACATCCAAGGGGAGACATCTAGTACATTTGGATGAATGAATGTGAAGCCCAAGGAGAGGCAGTTGGAGGCATCAGAGTGAACGAGGCTACTCATGGAGAGTGGGTGGTACAAGAACGAGAGCCTCAGAAGAAACCTGGCAGAACCCCCAAATTAAGAGCCAGGAAGAGGAAGCTGCCAAGGAGAAGACTGCCTAAAGGAGGCCTGGCTAGAGAGGCAGCTGGGAAACAGGAAGGATGTGCTGCTTGGAAGCAAAGAAGGGGTGTGTCTCTTGCATTGGCTGATGGAAGGGAGGGACTGGGCAGAGGACAGAGAGTGCAGGGTTTAGTGATTAGGTCATTGGTGAGGGGAGAGCGCTTCAGCAGAGTGGCTGGGCAGGCAGGGCAGGTGGCTTGCCATGGTTGAAGAATCATGCGGTCAGAGAGGGGAATGGGGTGTCCGCAGCTCTTGCCAAAGGTTCGTTTGTGAACTAGGAAAGAGAGTGCATTGGGTGGATGAGCTGTCAAAAGCTTTTTATTGTTGAGACTACTCACCTGCTTGTAAGTAAGGGCCTGTGATGAGGGGGAGGAGAGGACTCAAGAGGGAGGGAGAGAGGTCAGTGGTGTGAGGTCTCAGAGGAGGCCGTAGCAAAAGGGATGGTGCATACTTGGGCGTGTGTGCAGCTGTCCTGGGAATGACTGTCCTTCAAGGGATGTGTTCTCTGCAAAGGTCCCTGGAGCTCCTTGTAAGAAGTGTTGTCTGGAGGTGAAATGGTTCATAGCCAGAGTCAGGTTTTAAAAAGCTGAGTCTCCCATGTACACGTTGTTCCATGTCCTTTCTCTGAGGTCTTTGGTCTGGGGTGCAGTCACCTGTAGAGGTAGTTTAGGTGAAGCAGTCCATCTGGAGTAGCTGAGTGCATTTTCTGTAGATCATATTATTAATAGTCTTTTGGAGGACAGGGGATAGCCATACTGGGGATGATTGTGAACTTGCAGAGTAGGACTTCTCTTTCTTGATCTTTTGTTCAAACAGTTGAACTTGTCAAATAGGATTAACATTAGAAAAAGCTAGAAATATTTGCTCTTCCTAACACCACACACACACACACACACACACACACACACACACACACACACAGAGCTACTTGGCTTTCTCAGTGAGAGGGACACTTAGGTCTCTGATATTAAGGATAAACCTGTCTCTGATAGTTTCTTTCCCGGGGATGGGTCTGTAAGTGGAGGAGTGGATTGCCCTGGCAGCTGCCACAGGGTTGAAAATGATGGCAAGCCCAATATTTAGCAGAAAAGTTAGGCTCAGCCTGATGACTTTCTTCTAGGGCAAGGTTTGTGATTTGCATCTAAAGCAGTGCAAAACATAGTTTGTGTGAGTTTGGAGTCACCTAGTAAATGAAACTTGTGAATCTGAATGCATTGCCAGTGGAAAGGGCAGGGTTGTTGGAAGCATAACCAGCCAGTGCACTGAGCACTACCTTTTAATGAAATTTCTCTGAAAATGAAAGAGAGGAGAAAGGGCCTAGTGGATGGTACCACTTATTTTCTTTCCTTAGTTTTTTGCTCCTTATGGGCAAACGTGAACAGAATATTAATATATTTTCTTTAGCAAGGTACAAAACCGAGTTGGCATCTGGTAAAGAAATGGGGTATGAGGTGGGGTGACTACCCTCTGCCTGGAGTCTGGTCGATACAATGCCAAGGGCTCCTGTTTAGCTTGGCCACAGCCACACTTTTTTTTTTTTTTTTTTTTTTGGTCAAGCTCTGACCATCACCACTTGTGGGTGTCACTGTGGATTCTTGAGGAATAGCAACGTCAGAGGGTGGGCCCTGACACTAACTGACCACCAAAAAGGAGCCTCAAAAGGACACTGCCTAGTAAGCTTTTGTAAGCCCAAGGCAGGCCCTCAGGAAATACTGGGAATTAGGAGGGAGTGGGAAGAGGTAGGGTTGTCTACTTAGAGAATAACAATGAGAATGAGTTTTTTGAGTGCTGGTCCCTCCCCAGGCCTGGAAACTCCAGGCCTCCGCCCCAAGGAGCTTCACCTCCCGCCCCGCAGCTCCCCACAGGCCCTCCCTCACTGCCTTGTCCTTTGTTGAAAGAAGGTTCTGTGCTGTGCTGTTTTGAGCCTTAGGTCAGGGCTGGGGTTGCTTTTGAGCAGTTGTGGGTGCTGGAAGGCTGGTAGGGGAAGCCTTTTGAGCGTCTATTTCTCCAAAAATGTCAACATGTCTTAGCTGAGCCCTTGGTACCCAGGACATTACCTCTGTCCGTCATTAGACAGACTTTCTGCTTTCCCTTCAGGGTCTAAGTGAATCAGAAGGGCCTAGGAGGGAGCTTTTTTCTTTCCTTTTGAAACATTGTTTTGCTTCCTGTTTACATCAGCATCACAGGCCCCTTGGGGACTGGCTAAGGGACTGTGGAGGATGGCTGTTGATTGAGATCAAATTGGAGAGATAGGCTATCCTCCACTTAGCCTTTGTTCTGGGCCCTTGGGTTGAAAAGGAAGGAGAGGCCGCCTGGGAGCTGGGCTGAGACAGTCTGAAGCAACAAAGCGGTCTCCCCCTGCTGCCCTCCTTGCAGGGAGAAGGCCAGAATGGGACTGGGCAAGTCTGGTCCTGCTGTGAGGGCCATTGGGAGGCAGGGGGGTTCTTTCACACTCTCGGTGCAGTCCGGATGCCTTGGCCTGTGGTGGGTCAAGTAGACTTCATTAGCTCATTGGGTCAACAAGTCTTTGGGTGCCTGCTATGATCCAGGCACTGCTCAGCACAGTGGGAAACGAGCCTGTGGCCGCTGAGACACTTTTGTCTGACAGTGTGTGAGGTTTTAGCCACGTGTGCCAGCTTGCACGGACTTACTGAGTTACATACGTGTGCTGCTGGGTCCATCATAAAGCATGCACAAGAAAGAAAAATACAAAGGAGATAGAAGGAAGTCCTAATATTTCTTCTCACGCTTCAGTGGATTGTGTCGCACACATCCCACTTCAGACAGCACTAGTATATACTGCTGCCTCCATGTGCCAGGCCACCCCCTTCCACGGTAGCTTTGGGAAGTGGATCATTTTTGAGTTGAGGGGCCGCCTATTGGATGAGTGGAGGGTGCGAATGAGGAAGCAAGGCAGGCTGGTGCTGAGCTCACATAATTGGTCACACACAGGCCCCAGCACAGCCTGATGGCTCTTGTGCTTTCCACTCTACCCTCCTCGGGCAGGGTACCCAGGTCGCCCGAGTTAGGTGTTTAAGGTTCTTGTGCTCCTGTCCTGTAAGCCATGGTCAGGATACTGTGGGGCGGGGTGGGGGTGGTGTTGCTCTTCAGTCCCTTTATAGTTTTCATGACTTTCATCGGTATGACATTTGATCATTCCAAGTTGTTCAGGATAAGGGATCCTCTCTCCACTGGAAGACCAGAGATCTGAGGAGTGTAACGAGCATCGCAGCTAGGTCCTGGGCCCCTTCTCCCTGACTGGCTGCCGCCTCCTCCCGCAGAAAGTCTTCCTCTCCATCTGCCTATCTTGCCATCCCCTGGAGGAGCAAGGCAGTGTACCTCTCAGCACCTCTGACTCTTGGTCCAACATGTGCCACTTTTCTCCTGGGCAAGAACTCGAGCTCCGGGTCCTGCCTCCTCGGCCTCCCTGTCCACTATGGGAGCCACCACCAGCACTGGGCTTCTTTGACTTAGAGGCATAAGCAGCCAAAGAGGTGGTCTTAGTGGTTCAAGCAAAAGGCTTTTGCCCATGGGGTGGGGAGGAGCCAGAACACTGTAACCTCCAAGTTGTCTTAAGCTTCTGTTCCCTTGGCCTGCTCTCTTGTGACATCTGTACCTCAGGGAGTGGGGGGGATGGGGACTAGGGTTCAGGAGCCCACAGAGCCAGCTCTCTTGCTCCCTCTCTGTCCGTGTCTTTCTGGGTTGTGCCCTTGCCCCTTGCACAGGATTTGCCCTTCTTGTCCTGACAGTTAACCGCTATCTCGTGTTCTACTTCCCATCTCAGGGTATCTCTCTGCACCTCACCCCTTCTAGCAAGGAAGGAGGGGAGTCAGGGCTATATTGCAGCACACAGTGCTGGGCTGATGCTCATAAAAGGGCATGGAAGGTCCAGAGAGACTCGGCACCCAAGTCTCTCTACCCTCCCCTGCAGAGGCTCTGCCTAGGCTCCTTCCTGCCCTTCCTCGCCTGGGGAGACCAGCAGCCTTTGTGAGTCTCCTTGACAACAGGATGGATAAGTTAAAAATAGCCTTGTGCTGGGGCACGTGTGTTCGCACATGCGCTTGCGCCTGGATACATGCCCTTTCCCATGCTGGGCTCCAGCTCAGTCCCCGTGGCTTCCGGCTGCTCCTGGTGAGCATCTGTGGGAGGCCTTGGTAGAGCCCAGGTGGTCACGTGCTGAAGCTCCTGGGCTTGGGGGTCACATCTAGATGTTACTTCGTATCATTGATGGTTGCTGCTGGGACGTGGGTGTTAATGTTAACATAAAGAATGGGAAGCTTTTCTGAATGCCTCGTCTTCAGTCTAACTGGAGAGGGGTAATCCCGGAGGCACTGCCCTGTTTCAGAACCTCAGATGGTGGAATAGGACATAGCCCTGGGTGGAGTTTGGCTGGATCTCTTTAGAGAACCCTCACAAGGAGGACCTTTCCTGGCCCCCTTTTATAAGGTGAGGACACTGAAGTACAGAGGCACCAGTGTGACTTACTGAGCGCCACCAGGCTCAGCTGTGGCAGAGTAAGGAACAGTGACCCTGTCATCAGAAGCTGTGGCTCTTTCCCTCACATCCTACTGAGGAGACCATCTCTACATCCTTTACCAAAGCCAGCTGTCTTTTTTTTTTTTTTTTTTTTTTTCAAGTTAAAAATTTCTTGTCCAGGAAAATCCCCTGAGATGGGTGATTCTTGTCCATCCCAGTTTCCCCCATCCCCAAACCAAGGCTCCTCACCCATAAAGTGTCGGGTGTCAGGAAAAAAATGGATTCCAAGATACTTAAATAAAAGGAAGTCTAGTGGGATGAACACCTAGAAGTCAGAAGACCAGGATTAATAGGGGATTTGGGGCCAGCCATTGGACTTCTCAGAGCTCCTGTTTCTTCATTTGTAAGTAGGGATCTTCCTGTCTCCTTTCCCTTCCTTCCAGAACTCTGAGGTTCGCAGGTATGGGAAACATTCTTACAACTGTTGAGGGCCCTGCAAATACGGAGCAGTGTTGTTAGACTCTGTCTGATTCGAAGTGATTTGATTTCTCTTCCACCTCTCCTCATGGCAATGATTCTAAATTTCTGTAAGAGAGAAATGCTCTGAGTAGCAGTAGGGTCCCTAGGATTCAGAGCAGCCTGCTCCTTGGTACTTCGGAGAGAGAGCCTATTGCTGGCATGGCTCTGGTCCCCTCACAGGGGCTGGCGAGCAGGGTGACTGCCTGACTTGGCTGGAGCCTGGATGGCAACTCTGTGAGTGACATCGCAGGGTCTGCTGATGCCCAGGACCGAGTGACAGGGAAAGGACGGCAACACGCCCGTCCTGGTGAGCAATACTGTGCGGCCTCTACACTCGTTGGGGCTGGCCTCCTCGTGGGGTGCTCTTGTGAAGTCTGGAAGTAACACTGTGGACTTTGGGGAGTCCAGCGGGGAGCAACAGCCTGTGCATCCAGCCTTTCTCTGAGAGAGCCTGGTTCTGGGGCCACTCCGGTGGCTCTGAGAGTTCACGACATGTTGTGGCAGAGCAGGGACTGTTCCCTGCATGATTCAGGTGTTGGGGGAGAGGGGTTTTCAGAGGCGGATATGTTTTCCTGGGTGCCAGCAGCCGAGCCCTTATAGGTAATGACCCTGGCATTAAGTGCAGGGTCAGGAATGAGGTCCTGATGAAATTCAGGCCTGACTCCCTTTTGCCTTCTGTGGATGCAAAAGAACCCCTTTCTCCCTGTTCTGGACTGTTCCCTCCCCTGCCCCCAGTAAGGCAAGGGAAATTGAGCAGGTTGTGGCTGTCACTCGTCCCCCACCCTGTGGTGCAGGCGCATGCCTTACTTCCAGCAGAGCTGGCCACCTCAGCACGTGCCGGAACAGTGTTGGGATCGCTGTGAGTCCCATCTGTTCTGTCACCTGACTGTGCTATGTCCCCGAGCCCTGTTGGGGGTCTTTTCCCACAGATCTCCTATGATATGCATGTACTTCTCGGCGTGCTACTAGGCATTTTTTTTCTTTTTTTAACCTTTCATCTGTTTTTCTGCCACGTAGGAATCGGAGTCAGAAGTAAAGGTAGATGGAGAGACTGCATCGGACACTGAGAGCCGAGCGGAAGCTGTTCCTTTATCCACCTCTGCAGACGATACCCCAGAGGTCCTCAACAGGGCCCTTTCCAACTTGTCTTCAAGGTAACCTGGCTTAATGTTGCAGATGCCCACGGGGGCCTCGCATCAGGTCCAAGTGCCGTGGAAGACCCGGAGCCCTCAGACAGCCTGCAGTCATGTGGCACGAGCCCACTTCTGTTAAAATGTGTAGGGTGGGCCTGTTCACTTGCATTGGCCACAGTCTCCCTGCTTCTGCTCAGGGCTCCACTGAGTGTAATCTAGGGCTTAACAGCAACTACATCTGGCCCTTGAAGGGTGCTGCAGGCTGGGCTGGGAGGTGCAGTAGCCCAAGGAGGAGGAAAGTGTGGACAAAGGGGTGGTGGTGGTGGGAATGCAATCTGGTGCAGCCACTCTGGAAAACAGTATGGAGGGTCCTCAAAAAGCTAAAAATAGAACTACCCTACGACCCAGCAATTGCACTGCTAGGCATTTATCCAAGGGGTACAGCTGTGCTGTTTCAAAGGGACACATGCACCCCCATGTTTATAGCAGCACTATCGACAATAGCCAAAGTATGGAAAGAGCCCAGATATCCCTCGATGGATGAATGGATAAAGAAGATGTGGTATATATATATACAATGGAGTGTTACTTGGCAATCAAAAAGAATGAAATCTTGCCATTTGCAGCTACGTGGATGGAACTGGAGGGTATTAGGCTAAGTAAAATTAGAGAAAGACAAAAATCATATGACTTAACTCATGTAAGGATTTTAAGAGACAAAACAGATGAACAAAAGGTAAGGGAAACAAAAATAATATAAAAACAGGGAGGGGGACAAAACAGAAGAGACTCCTAAATATGGAGAACAAACTGAGGGTTGCTGGAGGGGCTGTGGGGGGGCGATGGGCTAAATGGGTAAGGGGCACTAAGGAATCTACTCCTGAAATTGTTGCACTACATGCTAACTAATTTGAATGTAAACTGTAAAAAATAAAAAATAAAATATAAAATAAGATGGAAAAACCCCAAAAAACAAAGGGGTGGTGGTGGGCAAGATTGCTGACATAACATGTGAAGGGCTTTGTGACTGATGGGCAGACTGCTTTCCACAGAGGAGCCCAAGTTTCATGGTCAAAGTTTAGTTTTCCCTCTCCCACACATCCATTGTGGACATTCCTGAGATTCTTCTGGAAGAATTAAGAAATCTCAACTTGAGTGAATCCAGGGTTAAAGTGTTGGTCCCTTGAGACTCTGGTCCTCCAACACCAGCTATGTGTGTAGACTAAAAACACAAACTATAAGACCCCAAGACATTATCTAAAAGTGTTTCTATGTGTGTGTCCCATGCACGTCTCTCTTTGAAAGGTTCTGTTGTGGTCAAAGGCATGGGTTCTAGAGCTACACTCCCAGGATTCAGGTATCAGTTTAACCACATCACAACTATGTGATTTGTCCAATTCTTCCACTGTAAAGGCTAGTAGTGTTGAGTGTTAAATGAATTAATATGTGCAAAATCCTTATAAGCGTGCCAGATGCATATTTGTGATAGCTATTAATCACTGGTTAATATTGTTATCACCATAATGATGCAGGGGCAGAGTGATATAGGATTGTGCTGCAGGATAAATATGCAGTTTTTTCTTTGGATAGAAGCCATCCGAGTAGATACAGAAGTAGGCACCACATTTCCCTCAGGATTTTTGCCTGATTCCTTCGTTAAGATAGAAGCTGGGTGTATTTTTCTGTAGGCCGTGGAGCACCTGCTGAGTCTGGTGGGAGTGAGGTAATGGCTCTATTGGCCCTGCTTCTGCCAGCCTGTGGCTAGTACCTCTGTCAAGGTGAAGGAGGTGTTCCTAGAAGGGATTGACCTCTCCTGCCAGAAAGAGCCCTCCCCCTTGGGTTTGTGCTTTGCTTCTTTCTGGGCTCCTAACATGTTTTCTCCTTTCTCTCTTCTCTAACTTAGATGGAAGAACTGGTGGGTGAGAGGCATCCTGACTTTGGCCATGATTGCATTTTTCTTCATCATCATTTACTTGGGACCAATGGTTTTAATGATCATTGTAAGTGCCATTTGCATGCTGTTTTAATTTTTTCTAATTTAATCTTGAGTATGGGGTTTGTGGTTGGTTCTGGGAATCAGCGGCGGGCCTGGCTCCTCAGACCACATCTGCCTTCCAGTATCTGTGACTTCTCCCCTGTCAGGAGCCAACCAGAGGGGCACTGGGATAGGCCAGTAGTATGTGGTTAAAGATCTCCATTCACTTAAAAATTTGATGATATTATTTCAGCCATTTGATGAAACTGTGACCCCAGCTGTGACTCTGTGTGACTCTCAGGTTTGTTTCTGGTTTTCCTAGGGCCTCACTCTGGGGCTTAGGACTTTCATTTAAAAATCCCAGTCCACAGCACTGCTCTTGCAGTCTTCCCACTGTCGTGGACAGGGTCAGATGACTAGCAGCTGACTGCTGAGCAAAGCAGTTGGGGCTTTTCAGGTATTCCTATTCAAAGTCAAAGGGAAGGGATTGAATCCAGGGAGGTGCAACAATAAAAAGTTAATTGAAGCTTCAGGGGTTTGTTTCTATTGCATCTACTCTGTGTGACATAAAGGACTACATTGCCAAGTCCTGCGGTGTGAGTGAGAGTGAGGAGGAGAGCGGAGTCCCTGTAGGACTGACATTCTTTTTAAAAAAAATTTTTTTTTTTAATGTTTATTTATTTTTGACAGAGAGAGCATGAGTGGGGGACGGGCAGAGAGGGAGGGAGACACAGAATCCGAAGCAGGCTCCAGGCTCTGAGCTGTCAGCACAGAGCCTGACGCAGGGCTCGAACTCACAGACCGCGAGATCATGACCTGAGCCAAAGTCGCACGCTTAACTGACTGAGCCACCCAGGCACCACCCAGGCGCCCTACAGCCACTACAGGGCCTGTAGGACTGACATTCTTAAATGTGATAGTTTTTCTTGAAGGCCCATGACCTGTGTGTGGGTTTCTGTTTCCAAAGATGGTAAGAACTGGGGAATCAGCAAGTATTTGGATTCTTTTGTGTCTTGCAGGTGATGTGTGTTCAGATTAAGTGTTTCCATGAGATTATCACTATTGGCTATAACGTCTACCACTCCTATGACCTGCCCTGGTTTAGAACCCTCAGCTGGTAAGCCATCTAGCCCCACAGGGGCCCCACAGATTTGGATGAAAAGTGTTTTGTAGTGGGTATTTACAGGCATGGTGGTTGGGTGGGCGGGGAGGGATGGCCACCAGCTCACACAGTACCTTTGAGACCCAGGTATTTTATGTGGTTGGCCTATGAGGAGTGTTTATGATAGTTACCTGGGATCTGGAAACTTCCGCACTGGCTGTATCCATGAACACGTTGGCCTTGGTATTTGGATCCGTCAGACTTTGCACAGTGACCCCCACTTTTAGACTAGCATATATTTTTTTAAATCTTTATTTATTCTGAGATAGAGCTTACACACATGTGCACACAAGTGGGGGAGGGACAGAGAGAGAAGGAGAGAGAATCCCAAGCAGGCTCAGAGCCCAACCAGGGGCCGGAGGAAGGTTCTGAGACAGAGCATAATTAATTGCTTAGTGAAATGATGAAATACTATATACTATGGAAATAAATGTGGGGGAGACAGATACCATGTTAGGTTATATAAAGGTTTTTATGAAGAAAATGGTATTTGAGCAACAAGTGAAAAAAATGGGTAAGCAAAGAGGATATTCCAGGCTGGGAAAGACAGGAACAAAGCAGATGGGTGGCAAAGCCAGAGTCAACCATTGTGATAGGTGCACAGGGTTCCTGGAAGAGTGGAAATAGGATGGGGAGGCAGGCTGAGGCACACTCTGGAAGGTCGTGTTATGGTTTGAGTGTTCTTACATTAGGCGTGGAAACTGGACAAAAAGAGCAAAAACCGAGCCCCCAATTTGTGATACATGGAGAGGGAGTGAAAACTGCCACAAATTCCCAGATAAACTTCTCACCTCCAGGGTCACCAGTAAACAGGGAACCCTGGTCTGCTTGTCCCTCTGCAAGCTGCCACCAGGGTCTCGAGGGGCAGGTGGACTGCCACTCTGATCCCTGGAACTTTTTCACGGCCTCACTGTAAAGGAGCAGACACATGTGCCCCTCACAGCAGTGACCTGTCTTCCTTTACAGGTACTTTCTACTGTGTGTAAATTATTTCTTCTATGGTGAAACCGTGACGGATTACTTCTTCACTCTGGTTCAGAGAGAGGAGCCTTTGCGGATTCTCAGTAAATACCACCGGTTCATTTCCTTTACTCTCTATCTAATAGGTAGGCATTCAGCGGTTTACCAGTTCTTGTGTTTGTCTTGTGTTTGTATGTCCGTGGAGGAGAGGTTGGGGAATTTCTTGGTTCACGCAGTTTCGATGGTGTTAACTCTGTTCAGGGCAGCAGAGCTGAGGGCCCTGTAGCAGCTCTTGCCTAAGAAATGGGACCGAGGGCCTTGTGTAGTTGTGGGGACTTCAGTCTGTGCCATCTGATCTTGTGTCCCAGCCTCCGTCAGAGGACAGCATAACACGGTCCTGTCCTGACTCTCTTGTTGGCAGAGATTCTGCGGTGTGATCAAAACAAAAACTGTCCAGGAAGTTGGGTATAAAAACAAGCGGCTATCGCTAGGGGCGTGGCCGCATGGGGGACGTTGCAGTGTAGTGGAAATTTTACCGACCTGGGTTTAAAAAGACTGTGACTTCACAGGAGCTGGGAGCTTAATCTTTGAATCCCTTTCATAATCTGGAGCTAAAACAGCAGGGGTACTGTGAGGGTTTAGTCAGATACATTAGAAGTTGACAAACAGTCAAACACTGTGTCCATCTAACCTCAGTCTTATCTGAGTGTTAAGTGTTCACGCTCCTGTTTTTTCATAGTTGCCCTCAAAGCCAGTTTGAGGCACATGAGAAATTTGTTCTGACCTAAATTTCCGTCTGATCTATTTTTGATCAGCTTATAGCAATACTTGTCTCTGTGAATGACACCTGGCTGTAAAATAGAAAATCCACTGCCAAGAGGTCTGCTGGGATTGAGCACAGTCAGAGAGCATGCCTCAGACCCTGAGAGTGCCCCCTCACAGAGCCAGGTCAGGGGTCTAGAATAGCCACATGCTTTCTTCTGGGCAGGGCTGTGTTTGAGGGGCCCAGCACTCTCGTGGGTAAAAGTCTCTTTCCTTCCTGAAGGAGGTGGGGGAGGGCGGCTGTAGACTGTTTTGCCACCATTTGGGTCAGTGTGAGAGATGCAGGGGTGGCCTTGACTCCACACCAGGTGGGTCTCCCTTAGCCAGACCTATAACTTTGGACAGGAGGAGTCAGCAAATTTTTTCTCTTTTTTAAAAAATATTTTGTTTTAATATTTATTTATTTTTGAGAGAGAGAGAGCGCGCGCGCGAGCGAGCGTGAGTGGGGGAGGGGCAGAGAGAGAGAGGGAGACACAGAATCTGAAACAGGTTCCAGGCTCCTAGCTGTCAGCACCGAGCCCGACGCGGGGCTCGAACCCACAAGCTGTGAGATCATGACCTGAGCCGAAATCAGACGCTTAACCGACTGAGCCACCCAGGCTCCCTTCAGCAAGCCTGTTCTTAAAGGTCCAGATAATATTTTAGGCTTTGGAGGCCAAAGGGTCTTCATTGCACCTCCTCTGTTCTGGCCTTGAGCATGAAAGGAGAAGCCCAGACGACATGTAAACAAATGGGCATGACTGTGTTCCAAAAAAATTTGATTTGTAAAAACAGGCAGCTGGCTTGACCTTTGTTTGTTGACCCTTGCTCTAGGATCAAAACATTCCTATCTGGTGAACAGTGTTCTAAATTGAGTGTAGTCTGCAAGATTTAAAAATATTGCCTTCCTCTGACTGTCTTGAGGGAGTCCATTATCCCTGCTGTCATTGGAATGACTAGGATTATCCCCCTAGGCTTTGGAGTTGTACCCGGGTTAACCGCTGCCAGGGGATTGGCCAAAGGACCACTTCATGCGTCTAAAGGAAATGAGCAGGACAAAGATAATGCAGAGTGTGATTCATTTTGCCCCTTCTTCTCTTCCTGCTCCTCAAACTAGGATTCTGCATGTTTGTACTGAGTCTGGTCAAGAAGCATTATCGACTGCAGTTCTACATGGTAAGGAAAATGTACATGTGTGTCAGAATTCTTGGCTTAAGGGAAGTTCTGCAGAAACTCGGCAGGCCTTTTATGCTTTCTGTGACAAATCAACAGTCTGGAGTGCAGGCTGTTGTGTTTGCATCTAGAACCTAGAGCACGAAGGAGTGTCCCCATTTAAGTTAGGTGGCTCTGCTTCTACCTAGACCCAATCACTGTTACTTCATACACCCCAAGCAACCTCTCCACCAGGACCTGAAGGTGGCCTCCGAGTAAGGCTCAGGGTGAAGCTTCAGGCAATGCTCACGAATATCCTACCAGCTACATCGCTCCCTCAACTTGAAAACATCCCCTCACTGAGTGTCCCAAGCACCTAGTAAACACTTATTGAGAAAATGAGACATACCCAGGCTTTTGGAGCGTAGAAAGACTTGCTCACTAAGTGGGCCCTGTGGTTTCTACTTTTGGTGGGGACTGTAGCTGGGGGACAAAGTTACTCCCACATGCCTGTTCTGTATCTTTTTACTTCCAATAAGACAGGTACAGAAGCAGACGTTTTTTTCTACGTGTTTGTGTTATTGTTGCTGGCAGTTTTCTGTTTGTTACTGACAGTTATTTGAAGTTCCTTTCAAGGTAAACATACAGGTAAAATGTAATCTATATCTTCTTTTGCAGTTTGGCTGGACGCATGTAACATTACTGATTGTTGTAACCCAGTCACACCTTGTTATCCACAACCTGTTTGAAGGAATGATCTGGTGAGTGATGTCAGTGAGGGAGGTTTTCCCTTTTATTTTGTGGGTTTTCTCATGTACAGGTAGGCTGAGAACCCCCGCTTACAGTCTAAGCCAGGGGTTCTCACCTTGAGCTACATCAAAATCCCCTGCCGGGCTGGGTACAGCACAGATCACTGGGCCTCACTTCTGAGTTTCTGCTTCAGTAGATTCAGTACTAAGAATTTGATTTCTAATATACTCCCAGGTGATGCTGATACTGTTGGTCAGGATCTATATTTTGAGAACTAATGTTCTATTTAAAAAACATTTTTTTTAAATGTTTATTTACATTTGAGAGAGAGAGAGCAAGTGCAAGCAGGGGAGGGCAGAGAGAGATGGAGACAGAATCTGAAGCAGGCTCTAGGCTCCAAGCTGCCAGCACAGAGCCCAGTGCGGGGCTCAAATTCATGAGCTGTGAGATCATGACCTGAGCTGAAGTCAGACGCTCAACCGACAGAGCCACTCAGGTTCCCCAAAAACTGATGTTGTAGACATTAGACATGTGCTTGTTAGCATATGGATATTTTTAATTAATTAATTTTTAAAAGTTTTCTTTTTTTAAAGTTTATTTATTTTGAGACGGAGTGCACGTGAGTAGGGGAGGGGCAGAGAGAGAGAAAGAGAGGGAGAGAGAGAGAATCCCAAGCAGGTTCCACACTGTCAGTACAGAGCCCAACGCCAGGCTTGAACCCACAAATCATGAGATCATGACCTGAGCCGAAATCAAGAGTTAGACACTCAACCAACTGAGCCACCCAGGTGCCCCTATACATGGATATTTAAAGAATAAAAGATAATGCAATTGTATAGCAACAGGTTTGAAAACAAAAGGAAACTTTCATGATTTGGCACAATGGAAGCTACCAAAAGTCATGAAGAAGAAAACCTGAAAAGATCAATAACTATAGAAGAACTTTGGATTGCCTAAGAATCCACACCTGGAAGGAAAAAAAAAAAAAACAACCAATGATAATCTCAGAGTTTTATCTAACCCTTCATACTAAAGCTAATAAGCATGGGGAGGTAGAAAGAATGTTAAGCTGATTTCTTTAATGATTACAGATAAGCCATTGTAAATAAACTATTAGCACATAGAATCTGGCAATGTGTCAAAAGAATGATATAGTTGTTACTTAGCAGACATTATTCCAGAAATGCAGTGGTTTCAGCAGGAAATCTATCAGTATTTATAGAAGTCTGCAGGCTGGCTAAGGAAACTGGATGATCTTAGTGAAAAGGTAAGGCATATCCTAGTTTATATTAGAAGTGTTGAGTTGTGGTTAAGATCCCAGACTGTGTCTGTTTCCAGATCTCAGAATGAGGGTATAATAGTACCCACCTCCACGTTAGTAAATATATGTAAAGTGCTTAGACCAGAGACTAGCTCAGATAATTGGCAGCCTTAGGCATTATTACGTTTAAAACAATGATAGCAGTGGCCTGGGGAGACACACAATCTTTCCTTTTCAGAGTTTCAGGTAATTTCGAGGAATGGCTCATGATAAGTCCTTATCTTTAGGTCCAAACGTGCCACTCAGTTCTACAGTGAATTATATTAAAATCTCTGGTTGTTGGTTTTCACACTCAAACTACAAGATTTAATTGTAGATGTAGAAAATATGTCGAGCAGAGAATATGTGCTAGAAGCCTCGACAAAGTAAATAATATCGTGTGGTGTTGAGAGGATACAGATGCTCCCTTAACAAACAGGAAGTCAGAAAATACTGCCTGTAGTTTAGGGGCCAGGAAGTCAGAGATTTCTGTATGTGAAATTCAGAAATTTAAATAGGGGAAATTTTAAAAAAGTGCTGGCCAGAGAGTGGAGAGAGTGAGGAGGGCAGAAAGATGTTACAAGTGTGGGAACAGCCTCCTGTTTCATGGTGGGGCTGGTGGGAGGGGGGGCGGCTGTCGAGAAGGTAGCCAGCTATATGGGGTGTGGTTGTGTACTCAGCCGAGCACTAGGAAATGTAGGCCTCATCAGAGCTAGTCATAAATAGTTAAAAAAAAAAAATAGGTAAATTATGAAACATATTGCATAGAATTATGGAGATGACCTCTAGAAGAAGAGAAGTCAGAAGTCATTAAAAGCAGTTATTTTGGGGAATGGAGATAGGGATGGGAGGAACAAGGAAAACTTTCTTTTCTTTACAGTTTAAATTTGTAGTATTGTGTGCCTGTATTACTTTGTAAGGATAAAAAGAACAAATGGCATTTTAGAGAACACCACCTCCGTTTACTCGGGAGTCGTTCAGTAAACACTTGAATGTCTGCTGTGTGCCAGGTACTAGGTAGGGCTTGTCTGCTATTTAATTTCTTTTACTTTTTGGTTAGTGGAGAACAAGTACTTAGGGGTTATTTTGGTGCCGGAAGTGATGAATGGCAGTGTTTTATAGACATCCGAGGTATTGTCATCTTAGGAGAGTTGATTTCTACTTTGGTTTATTCCCTAGGTTCATTGTCCCCATCTCTTGCGTCATCTGTAATGACATTATGGCCTACATGTTTGGCTTCTTCTTTGGTCGGACCCCACTCATTAAGGTAAGTGGGTCACCCTAACATGAAACACCTCTGTGAGGCAACGGTGAGGATCAGCTTGGCACAGAAGAAATCTCACTAGCGTGTATGTCTTTGTGTCATCTTGGAGAAAGTCTTGCAATAGTTTAGTCTTAAGAGAAAAGCCAGACTAAGACATTTGACAACTATTCAGAAAGGAAGAACGAGTTCCTAGAGAAGATAATTGTATAGACTATACAGGCACACTTTGGGGGCTCTGATCTGAATTTGAGTGTTGTTATTTAATTAGTATACTATTTTATAATATAATTAAATTATTTGAGTGACTAATTGGGACAGAAAGGAAACTGAGGGATATCAGGCTGGGAACAAGGAAACCAAGCATGGGGTTATTTTTAGAAAGGGAGGTGGTTAACAGAATGAAGGTTTTTTTGTTTATTTGTTTTAACAGTAGGAAGGTTTTAAACAAGTAATCATTGTTCCAAAGCCAGTTATCAAAATGACCTTTGTTAAGATTTGCTCTCTGTCCGTAGCTGTCCCCGAAGAAGACCTGGGAAGGCTTCATTGGGGGCTTCTTTGCTACAGTGGTGTTTGGCCTTCTGGTAGGTGGTGGTTTCCCGCTGGGTGGGAGAGGGCACAGAGACCTCAGCCCACCTTCAAAGCTTGTCCAGGGCTAGAGAGCTTGTCTCCCGAGGCCAAGGACCCTGTCCCCCTGAATGGTAACCTTGCCCTGCAAGGGGCATGAGCCTGGCATGCTCCGTAAGTGGCCCGGGCAGAGCCAGCTGTCCTTTATCTGCCAGATTCCAAACAGGGTCTTGGCAGTTGAGCAGGGCCGTGTGAACCTGTACTCCCCCCATGTCGAGGCATGGTGACACTCAGCAGGTAGCGTTCTTGTCCACGCATTTGATATTTCAAGATCAAGTGATTGGCAGCTAAGAGTAGGAGGTGAGGCGAGCCATGCCACTCTGGCCAAGGTTCTCTCCCGTTTGTGCCCTGCCTGTGGGTGGTTGATCTTCCCACCCTTTCTGGAGCATTCCCTGCTTCTGACCATCAGGCCAGCCTCTCTCCTTTCTTCAGAGGTGTCCAGCCATCCTCCAGTACTGATTCCCTTACTTCATTATTCTTCCTTTTTCCTCTGGACTGGCTGTCTCTCACTATATCGCTCCCTGCCAACCTGCCTCCCGTTTGAATTAAATTAAGAGATGCTGAGAAAAAGGGACCGTAGCTTCCCTGAATGGGGGAATCTTCTTGTAGTTCTTTGCCCAGATTCCTTCAGGTCTGTCCTGGATTTTGGCCTGGATGTTGGGGTAAGTATGTGTGAAGCCTCAGCAGGCCATGAACCTCTTTTAAAATTTTTTCCCAGATTCTGGCAAAATACTCACGTGGGGAAATATGAACCTCTGATTTAGTGCACAGCTTGCAGCGAGCAGGCTAGGCGCTGTGAGGGACACAGCCAGGCCCCGTGTCTGCCGCCCAGGCAGGATGACTGGGACTGGTCTCCTCTGCCCGTCTCTGCTCTTCATCCTCAGCTGTCCTATGTGATGTCCGGGTACAGATGCTTTGTCTGCCCCGTGGAGTACAACAATGACACCAACAGCTTCACTGTGGACTGTGAGCCCTCGGACCTCTTCCGTCTGCAGGAGTACAACATTCCTGAGGTGATCCGGTCGGTCATTGGCTTGGTACGTGCCATTCACATGGGGCAAGCTATCCCTGGTTAGATAGTGACCACTCCCTCAAAACAACAACAACAACAACAACAGCAACAACAACAACCTAGCTTCCTCCCTCCACAACGCTGCAAGCCCCAGGACAGAGAATTGTTCAGGTCAGTTCAGGCTGAAAGCAGAAGGAGACACTTCATCTCACTTCTATTCATTTAGACCAGTGGTTCTCAAACTGTGCTCTGTGGATCCTTGGGGGACCCTGAGATCCTTTCAGGGGGCCTGTGAAGTCACGATTATTTCCATAACAATATAATGACATTATTTGCCTGTTTACGTTGTTGAAATTTGCTGCGAGTGGTAGGGTACACAAGCAGTGATGGGTAAACTCGCCTGGTGCGTTAGTATGAGTGGGGGCTCTGGCCCCGAACTGGACTGAGTCATTGGATTCTTCGTGCCACGCACACGCAGTGAGAATAAGAGAGTTCCTCCGAAGAGTGTCTTTGATGAAACAGTAAAACTATTCATTTTATTAAATCCTGACCCTTGAATACATATCTTTCTAATACTCTTGTGTATGAAAAGGATGCATAAAAGATTTCTGGTAAATACTGAAGTACAGCGTTTACCTAAAGGAAAGCACGCGTGCACCTGTTTGAGATATGAGCTGAACTAGCTGCTGTTTTATAGGGACATCATTTTTACTTGAAAAGTACCGACAAGCTATGGTTTTTGAGATCTGTGTATTTGACAAACATTTTCCTTGAAGATGACGAAAGTGAGTCTGTCACTCGAAGGAAAACACCTAACGGTGATTGTTACCAATGATAAAATTCACCTGCCAAGTGAAAATTAGTATTTTGGAAAGTGTCATAGGGTTTCCACCAGAGCTCTTAATACTTCATAGCTTTGCTGATGAGAGTTGTGGTGATTCTTTGTAAGATTTTTATAGTGATTTTAACATATGATGACTTTAACATAATGATGTTTTGACATTATATATAGCAAAATGTGTCCACGTTTGGAAGATTTACATAACTTAGTGAACTATTATTTCCTAAATAGTCAGTGCATGGTATTACAGCAGTCACGTGTGGGTAAAAGGTCCGTTCAAAGTTCAAGACAGACCAATGGATTTTAATGCTAAGAGTACAAAAATTTCATTCCTGGATCTCAAATTCGACAAATTTTTTTTTTTTTTTCAACGTTTTTTTTTTTTTTTTTTTATTTATTTTTGGGACAGAGAGAGACAGAGCATGAACGGGGGAGGGGCAGACAGAGAGGGAGACACAGAATCGGAAACAGGCTCCAGGCTCTGAGCCATCAGCCCAGAGCCCGACGCGCCTCACGGACCGCGAGATCGTGACCTGGCTGAAGTCGGACGCTTAACCGACTGCGCCACCCAGGCGCCCCATCAAATTCGACAAATTTTTAAGAAACTACCATTTGTCAAGTTCTGGTGCAGTATCAGAGGAGAATACCTGTAAGCATCTGAAAGACAGTGCTAAAATACTCTTCCTTTTTTCCTTTTTTTTTTCTTATTTAAAAAAAAATTTAATGTCTTTATTTTTGAGAGAGAGAGAGAGAGAGACAGAGTGTGAGTGGGGGAGGGCAGAGAGAGAGGGAGACAGAATCCAAAGCAGGCTCCAGGCTCTGAGCTGTCAGCACAGAGCCTGACATGGGGTTCAAACTCACAAACTGTGAGATCATGACCTGAGCCAAAGTTGGACGCTCAACCAACTGAGCCACCCAGGCGCCCCTACTCTTCCTTTTTTTTCAACTACCTAATTTGTGTAAGGCTGGACTTTCTCCGCATACGTCAGCCAAAACATATTGCAACAGACTGAATGTATGATACTTAATGTCCTCCATTAAGTCAGATATTCGAGATTTACAAACACAAAATCCACTTTTCTTACTCATTTTGATTTTGGAGGGAAAATATAGTTCATTTGACAAAGAGTTATTTATGTCAACAAGGCATCTTGACTGATTTTCCCTTGTTCTTCTCAGACAACAGTCTGGATGTACCCCTTCCAGATCCACAGCATCGCCCTGTCCACTTTTGCCTCGCTCATCGGCCCCTTTGGAGGATTCTTTGCAAGTGGATTCAAACGAGCCTTTAAAATCAAAGTAGGAAAATCGTCTTCCCTATTCTTCTGTCTCCCAGCCCAGTCTCCTGTCCCACCCCATCAACCACCGCCCCCTTCAAAATACCAGGCTATAAACCCTGACTGTTAATGTGTGCTTTCCTTCACTCGTGCATGAGATTTAGGTAGGTTAAATAAAACTACATTGCTTTCCAAGAAAATTCAGTATAGTTTTGACCCTTGAATAATGCAGGGGTTAGAGGCACTGACATTCCCCCCTACCACATCTTCCCATGTACTAGAAAACTCACATGTAACTTGACCAGAAGAATTATTAGTTGATTCACACCTATTTTGTGTGTTATATGTATTATATACTGTATTCGTACAATAAAGCAAGCCAGAGAAAAGAAAATGTGATTAAGAAAATCATAAGGAAGAGAGAATACATTTATATTCCTGTACTATATTTACTGAAGAAAATGACGTTTAAGTGGACCCTTGTAGTTCAGACCCCTGTTGTTCAAGAGTCAACTGTAGTTGGATTTTCAGTTTATTTGTTAATATACCTTGTATCTTTCTTCAAAAGAAACATTTTATAATAAGATTGTGTGGTATTATACCCTCAGCATTTGGGTCCATACTTCTTACTTTCTGTTGCCCTCAGCTACTCAGGATAGTAGCTGGACACTGAGGTGAGACCA
This sequence comes from Leopardus geoffroyi, assembly GCF_018350155.1. Taxonomy (NCBI): domain Eukaryota; kingdom Metazoa; phylum Chordata; class Mammalia; order Carnivora; family Felidae; genus Leopardus; species Leopardus geoffroyi. The sequence continues at coordinate 31,651,171 of NC_059336.1, forward strand.
TAGGGCAGGGTTTGATCTTCGCCTAGCCCAGGCTTACCAGTCCTTCCCCTGCCTCTAACAGGACTTTGCCAATACCATTCCCGGCCATGGCGGCATCATGGATCGCTTTGACTGCCAGTATCTGATGGCCACCTTTGTCAACGTGTACATTGCCAGTTTTATCAGGTACGATGCCTTTCCATCTGAAGCCAGTTGTTGGATTTTTGAGTGTGGTGAACATCTGGGATTTTAGCTACACCTCAGTTGAAGTGAAAAGCATCCCAAATATGAATGCAGTTTTCAGTTGCTGCTCTTAGTGGATTCTTTGAGGCCCCCTGCCCTCCATGAGTAGAGAATCCACAGGGAACAGCAGCTATTTGGATAATCAGGCCCTAGAAGCTGCTGAGTCCCCCCCACTCAGAGCTGTTTCCTCACGTTCTCCTCCAGGGGCCCGAACCCAAGCAAGCTGATTCAGCAGTTCCTGACCTTGCGTCCAGATCAACAACTGCACATCTTCAACACCCTCAGGTCTCACCTGGCTGACAAGGGGATGCTGACAGCCGGCACGGAGGATGAGTAGGGGCCCCAGGGCCGAGAGAGCAAGAGTGAGCAGAGCGAGGGGCAGGGCCCCAAGGCAAGCCCCACTGGTGTGTCTCAGACTATGACAAGGCTTCAACTCACTGGTGTTTTGTTTTTGTTTTTTTTTTGTAGAGTGTTTTTTATTTGTGGGATTTAAAAACAATCTGTATATATACAGTCTGTGTGCTTATGATTTGGGTTGTGGGTAAACCATAGCTTTGAGTTGGAAAGAAGTCACAGGGGTAAGACCATTTGGGTGTTTTATACAAAAGTTTTAACCTGGAAGGCAGTGTTGTGCCCACCTGGGGTGGGTCTGCTGGGTACTTCTAGCTCCCAAGCCAGAGCTTCAGTTTCGGTGCTCCATCAGAGTGGAGACGTTCGTCTGTGTCTGACCGGTTCAGAGGACCCCCTGCCTGCCTTGTAGCTGCCCCCCCAGCAGGGAAGAGGTGCACAGCTTGGATGCCTTTGCTCCCCAAGAGCTTTCACACGGACCTCTTGAGAACACCTGCGCTGGAGTGACGGGACGGTTGCCTTCTGTAGGCTGGAGGGACACAAGCTTATTAATCAGAGGAGCATCCTGCCCACAAAGCCCTGGGGAGCCTGAGCTGTGCTTTACGAGAAGGGTTCACCTTACTTCATCACAGACTGAATGAAAGAAGGCTTCGTTTGATTTTTTTTTTTTTCCAGAAAGCACGAGAAATTATTTATAATAGTCTGAAAAAATACACTGTAATATCTCAAGTGTACGCAGTAGAATGGACTGTAACCGAGCCCTCCCACAGGCTGTAGGCTCTGGTGGCTCCGACTAACTGTGTCTGTTCAGGGACGATGCTGTTCACGTTTGGGCTGTAGACTTGTTGCTGCTGAATCCTTTCTGGGGGCTTTCCTGTTAGGGAGCAGGGGGCTTCCTGTTCACGCACCCTTAGCCTGACCGACCACCCACGTAGCTGCTGTGTTGTGTATATACTACTCTTAAGGCAAGTGTGTATCTGTGTGTGTGTGTGGTTTAAAAATCACTTATCCCTTGCAGTGATTTCAGTTGTACCATGACTTGTCCACTGAAACCACAGAATCCTGCTTACAGCTCTGGAAACCTAATCCGATTAGAGGTTTGACTCTTCTGAAGATTCAGTGCACATTTTTTTTTTTTTTTTAATATAATGTGACCAGTTTAAATGTAGTGTGTATTTCGTTGAGGGACCTTTTTCCTTTTAAACTGTGATTTATTTTTTTTTCCCCTGCCTGATTATAGGAGTGAGGTTGACTTTGGGAAGACAAGTTCTTTGTCAGGACAGCAAGCAGGGGAGAATGGGAGAGAGAACTTGGTGCCCAAATGTGTTTGCTTATTCTGTGCCACGGCTGTTCTCATTGCCAAATGCAGTGCAGAGACCCGCTTCAGCACCTTGGTCTGCGGCCGGTTCATTCTGTTTCTGTTTAAATCAGCCCTCCTGCTTCCCTGAAAGCTCACAGTCCGCCCAGATGGCAGGCCTCCCTCAACATTGCAGCTCTCAGTCACTACGTGACTTTTTCTTCTGAGCGTGTACTTCTGTTTCAGCACACGGCTTTTCTTTTTCAGGTCCAAGGCCCCCTTAAAAACAAAATGTGTTTTTGCTTGGGGTTTCTGTTGTGGCTCTGTGACCCTGGGCAGGACATAGCACTCTCCGGGGCCTCGTTTTCGGAGCTCTCTCCTAAGTCCAGTGTTCTGTGATTTCTGGCTGAGCAAGTTCTTGTCACCAGAGGCTACTTATGGGTATTGAGTGATGTCCTGGGCACCCAAAAAGCAACAGCTTTCAGGCCATTTCTAAATGCTGGCCCTTGAGATGAGTCAGTATCTCACCCACAAATCTTAGAGGAGGTAATTAGTAACAAGTCTAGTTTTCACATTGAAGAATGAACTTGGTTCCTGAGACCAGAGACAGAAGGGGTTGTCTCTGTTGCCTTATTGTGGGCATATGGCGGGGTGCTTGGTGGCTGGGGCCCAGCAACTCCTGAATAAGGCCATCTTTGGGATCGAGGTGACTGGCACATTCCTTTGTGGAAGTGGTCACCAAGTGGGGAGGGTCCTGGCGTCCCAGGAAGCTGAAGCTGGGTGCTCATGAGAGCTCTCAGCAAGAAGCCCAGAGGGTCAGCTCGGGTTTTATCTTCTGATTTCCCCACATGCTTTCAGGTCAAATAAGAGGAGTTTCCTAGCCTAGTAGCTGGGAAAGCGACACCACCTCGTGTCTATTTATCTATATCTATATATACACACAGTGTTTTCCTTTCTCCCATTTATTGAAGATATTTCACTGTACAGACGAGATTCAAAAGACTATTTTAACATATACCTGTGCATTCTTAATGAATGGTATAACTTGCTTCAGATCCATTTTTTGTGTGAGAAATAAAATGTGGCTGAAACTGTATGCTCTCCCTTGTGACTTCAGTTTCTCACTTCCGTGTGTGGATGTGTTTCCCACTTTTTTGCTTCATAAATATCATGCAGTCCTGATGTCAAGATTTTTCTTTTCTTTTCTTTTCTTTTCTTTTCTTTTCTCTTCTCTTCTTTCTTTCTTTCTTTCTTTCTTTCTTTCTTTCTTTCTTTCTTAATGTTTATTTATTTTTGAGAGAGAGAAAGAGAGAGAAACAGAGCATGAGCAGGGGAGGGGCAGAGAGAGAGAGGGAGACAGAATCCAAAGCAGGCTCCAGGCTCCGAGGTGTCAGCACAGAGCCTGATGCAGGGCTCAAACTCACAAACCATGAGATCACAACCTGAGCCGAAGTCAGATGCTCAACTGACTGAACCGCCCAGGTGCCCCAAGATTTTTGTTTTCTGCTCTGAATCTTACAGGTTCTCACAGCAGCCTCCTGAGGGGCCTCAGGCAAGAGTCCTGAGCGCCTTGCCTGTGAGGACGCTGAGGGCAAGAGCACGTGGAGTGCTTCCCCAGGGTCATGGGGCAGAGGCACACCTCACTCCAGCTTGCCAGGACAGGAATCTGCCCTAGTTCCACTTGCTTTTGTGAAAGTGGTGTAGGTGTGCCTGAAATTCCAAGAATTCTGGAATATTCGTTCCTCAAGCCGAGGAGGTCAGGCTGTGCACCCAAGTTGGAGCTTCCCCAGGGAGCTGACGGACACGCTGTCAAGGAGAGCAGGGCGCATCTGCAGAGGGCCGGGCCTGAGCCGCCTCCCTGTGAGCCCTACTTGTGACCGCTCACGGGACACCTGGGTCTTTCCCCTTTACGAGCGGGCGCACCTAACTGCCACCTAACTGCCACCCCGTGCACGGGGAAAGTCCACGGCAGCCTGGGTCCTGTTTATGTTTATTATTATTTGCCTGTTTCGTGTTCTGAGCATGTTAGTAGCTATTGTGTAATCATATTTAAAACATATTACTCTTAGTGTTTTCCATAGTGTTTTCTGGGTTTCTAATTCTACAGTATATGTTTGAAATTAGTGTCTCTTTTACTTGTAGAAGGGGTGAAATGTAACATTTAACTTTGCCCAGGTGGACTTTGAAGTCACTCTTATGGTATTTATTTTTCCCCACTGGGCTTCTTCTCCTGTAACTTGATTCATATTTTTGGAATCTTCCTGTATGATATATTTTAAAGGCGATTAAACAGACCCTGTGATTTGAGTCTAAGTGAGTTGCTGAGTTGGCCAGAGGCTGATCCGAATGGATCCTTGAATTCAGATCTTCAGTGTGTCCATGAGGTCCCAGCAGGCTCAGAAGCACCCTGGATGTTGATGGCGGTGGGCAGGGAAGGATGTGAATGGCTCAGGGCAAAGAGCGGCACTGCTTGGAAAATTAACAATGGCCTTGCTCCATGAGGAGCCTGCCCTAGGTCAGTTTCTAGGCAAGTAGATTTTTGTTTCTCTGCCAGATGTGATTCATCCTTGCTGGAACCTCTTCCTGTGCTCATCATATCTTAGGCACTGTCAGTCTTTCGGAGTAGCAGTCTGTGCCCACCTTGCTTGCCTATTGCGATGATGTGCTGGGTAAGGGTGGAGTGGGGAGGGGTTTGGTTTCACCTGGTCCCAGGGTTCCTGTTCCTCCAAAGTCAGGGGAGGCGGGGGGAGGCTAGAGGAGGATGTCCAGGTGGCTGTCTAGACACATCACAAGAAAATAAGCGTGGACCCACTCGCTGTGCTTGTCTGCAGCAGGGGCTGTGACAGCAGCCAGAACAGACCTCCCACTCCCTGCAGAGAGGGGCTGATTCTTGGGCAGTCTCGTTATTCTGTCCTTGTCTTGGTGAAAACAAACTTCCCTTTCCCTCGATCGATCTCCAGTTGACCAGTTTCCAGTTTTTGAAGAGATTTGCCACTCCCACTGCCTGACGTGGTTTCCCTTGTTGAGGGAGGGCCTGATGGCCTAATCTACAGAGGGTGCTGCAGTTTGGACCAAGTGGTGGTGAGTGAAAGGTCTCTTCTGGGCCCACCTCCTCTTGGTCCTGGACTCTGCTCACTCACATCCCTGCAGGAGGTGGCCCCTTCTCAGTGAGGAACGGAGTCACGGCTGCTGACTGCTTGTACCATTGGAAAGTGGCCCGTCTTTCTGTTCCTCCTGGCTCCGCCCTGCCACCCTCCCCCTCTCAGGTTGACCAGCAATGACCATATTTACCTGGGCTCCCAGGTGGATAGAGGCTATTCTTGCCTCTTGATTAAGACTTTCCCCTGTTCGTATGTTCACCATGTTTTCGAGGGCAAAGAGATCACAGCCGTGAGGGCAGTTTGGGGGGGGTATACTTTGGATGCTGAAGTATTGGGGTTTGTAGAACACGTGGGTGATTTATGAGAATAGGGGGCAGAAATGTGGCATCCAGGAATTTATGGTCAGTGGATTTCAAACCTATGGGCCATTTGAAAACCCTGACCCATCCCTTGTCCTCTCCACCGAATGCCTGTCTGCTGAGGCTCCATTTTATTCTTGAGCCAACAAGATACCAGCGGTATGTTTATTACTAATAATTGCAAGAACACTGATAGTGCTTAATATGTGCCAGGCATAGTGCTAAGGGTTTACAGACATTATTCCTTTTGATCCAGAAAACAACTATTGATTAGGGATTATTCCCATTTTGTAGATAAAGAGACTGAGAGACCATGACAGGCTGATCTCCGTGGTTAGGAAGATGGCCTTTGGGCTCAAATAGCCCTAGGTTTGGGCAGGTTACCGGGTGTAACTCCAACCTGCCAGGGTCTGATAGTAGTACCACCTTCACAGGATGGTTGTGGGAATTTTATGAGATAATGCATGTAAGCGTCGAGCACCGTGCCTGGCACATAGTAAGCGCTCAATAAATGGTAGTTATTTTTGTTGAACTCAAGTGAGTTATTTGAACCCAAGTTGGTGTAATGCGAGAGACTGGGTCCTTCCATACTACACTGTCACTGGCCCTGCACACAGCCCGGGAGTTCACCGTCAAGAAGATTTTGAGAGAAGCAGTCCATCCTTAACGCCCACCTACGGCCTCTAGGTGCTTCATACTGCATTTAGAAGACCAGCCTGACAAAAGGAAAGAGGACATGAGGATAGTCAGGAATTCTCCCCTCTTAGTTGGAATGGTTTCCTTGAGGTCTTGCCCATTTCCTGCTGCCCCTGGTCTAGACTTTCCATGGAGAAGAAGGCCCTTACCTCTTCCACTCCATGAGACGTGAGGGTCTGTAACTCTGGACCCTGTTTTCCTCTGCTCATTTTCCTCTGTGTGCTCTTTGCACACAGCTCAGGGGCCTACAGCTGTTCTCGGTATGGATGGACCTCTCCGGGGCCAAGAAGAGTGGGGAAAAGAGAAACCTGTGATTATGGGACCGATGGAAAGCCTAAAAATGCTGCCCACACCCTCACAACATAGCCAGTTAGGAGGCTCATGTTTCATGCTTTCTTAAAAGTATTAATGGGCTAGAAGCTGGTGACCTCTTGAGGATAGATGGTGTGGGATGTTTCTGCTGGAGTCTAGGTTAGCTAGAATCTAGGTTGAAGGATCAAATGGGTGTGTGATGAATGAAGGGGAAAGGGGCACTGGATTGTGTGAAAAATACTTCCTCCGCTTAGTTTCCCAAATGGAGATGGGGACTTGGGAAGGGCCCGTGTGAAGAGTTCTTTGCTTTGAAGGAATCTTGTTGTCCAAGGATCTGTGAAATTCTCGAGCCAAGGGAATGATGGTAACAGGACTACCAGTTGACCTTTGTCTGTTTCCTGGGTGTTGGTGGGGAATGGAGACCAGACTCAAAGGCCCATTGTATTTAAATAATGGCCTCTCCCCTTCAGTTACCCAAAGAAGGAGTGATTATGACAGGAATCAGGAGAACAAGGTTGTGGAAGTGTTTAGTAAGCAGCTGCTGTGACAGGCTGATCCTGGCTTGCCCTCACGCCCTCCCGGACCTGTGTTTGCCAGACCTGGCACTTCCTCCCTCATTGTTGCATTGGATGGACCCAGGCTGCTTTTTTCTGTACTGAAGTGGGGTCTAAACTGGGGAGAAGGGCCCTCTGGACATTAGGCTGAAAATGCCTCTGTGTCGGTCTCCAGGCATTAGACAGGGCCTAGCTCCTTACAGCCTCCTGGGGGCTTTACCTATACGTAGCGCTCAGACGGCTTAGCTGGGCTTAGTCCCCTGGTGATTCTGTTCCGGGTGAAATTGTGTCTGATGTTGTCCGCATCGCTGTCTTTGTCCTTGGCTCCTGGAACACATCTATTTCTCACCTCCATTAGGTTCATGTACTGGGCTTGCCGCCTTTGTGCCTAGAAACGCCAGAATAGGAAGGGAGTTCTAGCGGGCAGAACGTGCATACCTGTTCTTAAAAGACGCCTCTCATGTGCTGTTTCGTTTAAATCCTCCATACACAGAGCACCGTGTTCCTGCCTTAAGTCACACTAGCTGGGTGCCTGGGGAGTGGTTAGAAAGGGGAAGAGATGAGCAGACATCAGGGCCAATAAAACCAGAGGACTTGGAGCCAAGAGAACAGGTGAGGGACAGGACGCAGAGAGCTGCTGTTGTCCAGCCAGAGGACGGCCGAGAGACCACAGGAGCCAAGGAGAGGCCAGGAGTCCTGCAGCTGAGGGCAGACTGACAGAGGCCGGCTGTGTGTTTTGTGGGTGCAGGGGTCAGGAACAGGGCTCAGAAGCCCATCCGGGGAGAGGCAAAGCTCATGGATTGTGGACTACCTTCTGGAGCTGATGCTGATACCAAATTTTAATTTTTATTGGTGTTTATACTTACCAGGAGAGGAGGGGAAGATCAAAGTGGTAGAGGAAAGAGTCCCCTCTGTTGAAGCCCCGGGAGCCCTGTGCCGTTGGGTGAGTTGGGCACAGCTATGGGCCTCCTCCTCAATTCTGTCTATTCTGAGGATCTGTTGAAGGGTAAAGTTCCCCCAAACAGAAGTGGCCTCCCTTGGGGAGTGCCAGGCAGTCACATGTTGCCTATCACTGCCTGTGTCTGAGCCACGCAGAGGTTAGCCCATATGTACCCTGCCCCCTCAGGGTCACTTTCTCTGCTCCTCTTGTGTGGGTGAGATTTGGTATTCTTGCATGGATATACAGGGTATTGACATTCGGTTTTCTTGACCTCAAACATGGGTGACCTTGGAGCAGCTCTTGGGTGTGTGTGGAGCCCACCTGACAGTCCTAGGGCCTCCCCCAATAGGTGTGAGCCCATGTGCTGCCGCCGTGCCCTTTACCCAACTTAGTGGTTCACAGTCCATGTGTGTTAGCCACCGCTGACCTTTCTCCGCGCGCTGTCTGATCCCTGTTGAACAATACGCGTAGATTCTTTTCCAGCACGGTTCCACAACATGATGTATTGTCCATTGGGAAGTATTTACCTTATTTATATACCTGAGTGTTCCTGTTACACAAATAAACATCTATTAAATTCTGTGTCACTTGTGGTTTCTGTTGGGGGAGGAGTGCCTGTTGAAGACCAGGGGTGCAGCAGGGGCGGACGCACTTGGCTCGAGCTGGGGGGGGCTGGTTGTGTGGAACCAGCGTCCCTTCCCAGGATGCTGCCAACAACTGCCTGCTTCTAGAGACACTCTGCCGTTGGCCTTCACAACCTGCTCTCCTGGCTTTCCTCCGGCTTCCTCAGCTTCTCCTCCACGCCACCTTTTTTTTTTTTTTTTTTAATGTTTGTTTATTTCGAGAGAGAAACAGTGAACAGGGGAGAGGCAAAAAGAGAAGGAGAGAGAGAATCCCAAACGGGCTTGTCGGCACAGAACCCAACGCGGGGCCTGATCCCATGAATTGTGGGGGTTATGACTGAGCCGAAACCAAGAGTCAGTCGCCTAACCAACCGAGCCACCCAGGCGCCCCTCCTCAGCCACTTTTCTGAGTACCTTCTTCCGCCCGCCCCTCAGATGGTGGCATTCTGCCCCAGGCCCTCTTCCCCTCCAACTGAACTCCATCCTGGGTATTCTCCCCCACTCCTACGGCTCCCATTACCACACTCATCTCCACGATTCCCAAGTCCACATCGCTAGCCCACATGCGCTGTGAGGCCCCTTCATGTGGACTTTGCACGACCAAACCCAGACTCTGGCCCCTTTCCCACACCTGCCCCAGTCCAGTGTTCTGTTCCCCAGCCGGTACTAGTGTTCTGTTTTCAGTAACCACAGCTGCTCATCCTGCCTTCACCCTGCCTGCCAGCCAGCTTCCTGCGGTCTGGCCACCTCCACCAGTCAGGCTCTACCAGCCCACTCCGGCAGGGACAAGCTTTCTCAGGTGGGTGCTTTCCTGCGGCCTTAGGTCCAAGTTGAGGCTTGTTGGTGTGTTCCCAAGGCCATGCCCTCTGACCCCACACCTGGCCCTGCTCTCTCATAACCGTGCTCCGTGCACGTCCCCACTTTGTCCCAGGCACTCACCTCCTTGCCTCCATGCTGTATCCTCTGCCAGATTTCTCTTCCTCCTCCCCCGGCTCCCCCTGCCTGCCTAACCCCTACTTCCCATCCCACCCTAAGATTCTGCTGTCTCAGCAAGACTGTGGGCCTGGTGGGAGGGTGGAGGACACCCCGAGTCTGCAGCCCTGGGAGCATGTGGGCCAGCGCCCCCCACCCCCAGGCTAGCACCTCGGCCCCGCGGGAGGGACCATCAGTGTTTGCATTTTGCAAGGGGCCTCTGCTTTTCTTGCCCACAGGGACCCTCAGTGGGGATCTTCTGGTAGGAATTGCTGCCCAATAGTCAAGGTGCAAAATAGCCCGTATTTACTTACTTTTCTTAATCCAACAAAATCTCTCTGCAAGCTGTGGGTTTCCAAGGTTCATGAGAAGCCCAGCGTTGGTTGTTTTCCCTGGCTGCCTGCCCCCCTGTTGTACTGGGAGCCAAGGCTCATGTGGTGCTGGAGAAATGGTGGGGTCCCCGGTCCCCAGTCCATGTGCTGAGGGCTCTTGTCCAGGCCCACGAGGTCCTTCTGCCTGCTCTGAGGAGGTCCCCAGTCAGTGGTATCAGGGCCCATCCCCCATGACACCCCCTGCAGTTGTCTGCACCTGGTGTCCTTCGACCTCAGAGCCCCTGTGCTCTGGTCTTGATGATCTCCACGCATTCAGCACATGCTCATGGGATCTCTGCTCTGTGGTTGGCCCGTCCGGACACTGGGGATGCAGCCACAGAGCCAACAAAGTCCCTGTCCTTGTGGAGTTCATTTTAGGAGTGGGTGGCAGACACCTGGAAAAGGTAGTATGTTAGTTGGAGAAAACATAGCCAGGAGAGGGGAGGGCTGGTGGGGAAGACCTTGCTACCAAAGGGATGTTTGGGCAACTGGACGCACTGAAGGGTGTGGGGGGCGTGTTTGGGCAGGTGCACAGCAACACGTCCTCGAGGAGCTGCAGTGGGGGTGGAGCAGGGTGAATGGGGAGGGGGCGGTGGTGGGAAATGAGGTCCCAGAGATAGGGGGTAATTATGGAGGCCAAGGCCACGGGCTTTTACTCTGTGAGAGATGAGAAGTTGTTGGAGGGCTTGGAGCCAAGAAGTAACTTGATCGGATGTTTTCAAAGTCATTCAGCTGCTGTGCTGAGAACAGATTTCAGAGGGGTTGGAAGGAGGACGACCAGAGAGGGGGACTCAGTGGCAGTCCAGGCAGACGGTGGCTCAGCGTGGGTGGTGTGGTGGGACTGAAGGATTCTATGTGGCATGGGAGAGAAGAGAGTAGTGAAGGGTGGCTATGACGCTGTTGGCCTGGGCAACCAGAAGGATGGTGTTGCCATTTTGGGGGGCTGAAGAAGGCTGAGGGAGAACAGATTTGGGGTGGGGGGTGGAGCAGAGAGGGAAGATCAGGCGTTTGGTTTTGGACACAGTAGGTCTGATGTGCCTGTGAAATATCCATGTGGGGTTGTCCAGTCCGGGGGGGTGGCCAAGATGTAGATAATATTCTGCGCCAGGAGCCAGGATGAGACCATTGATGGGGAAGAGTTGAGGTCCAAAGCTAAGCCCTCTGTTCGTTGTTCTGGACTTGGGGATCCGCTTTTCACCTAGGGCCTCTCCCCTCATCCCTTCAATGAGACAGTGTTTCCTTTCTCAGGGAGCCTCAGACCATCCAGCTGTTGGGACGGGACAAAGGCCTGGATGGAGTTTGTCTTCAGGTGGCCCCACTCCCACCCAACAGCCGCAGCAGCTGTGGCTGCTAACTTCCTTCTGGAGAAGGGGGCCAGAATTTTGTAGGCTTGGGTGCCCCTTCCTTGAGAAGTTCCTTTGTTCTCCCGGGGGGAGGTGGCAGAGGGAAACAAAGCCAGAGTGACTTCCGTATTTGGATGTTTGGAGGACTGGCAGTTGGGGTAGAAAGCCCCAGAGAATGGACTGATGGCCTCACGGTGACATAACCACAAGCCATTACTTCCCCATATTTGCCAGAAGACAGTACCAGTTCCAAAATCAACCCAAACCCAGGTTGCTCTCAAATGCAATAAAACCATGCTGCCCTTCCCTTAATGTCTCTTCTCAACTTTAACAAGACACCCAAGCGCATTTTCAGGCTCAGATGCACATCCATCAGAGACTAGGTTCAGGGTTCATTCTGATTTCTCTTTGAGGTGATTGAAGCTGTTATTCCTACAGCAAAGATGGGCCCTCTGATCTTGTTCATGTGGTCCTGATTTCTCTGAGATTCAAAGAGCCTTGGAAGGTAGTGCCTTCTAAGCCAGTGATTCTCAAGCTTGCCTGCACATTAGAATCACCTGCAGAACTTAAAAAACAAAAAACAAAAACTCAATGCCCAGGCAGCACCTTGGACCAATTACATCAGAATCTCTGGGGGTGGGACTCAGGCATGGGTGGTTTAAAGAAATTCCCGGGTGATTCCAATGTGTGGCCAAGGTTGAAAAGCAGTGGTTGGAACTCCCTGCAGTGAGTCCATCCCCTCTCAGACACCCCCTCCCCCTGTAGGTGGTCAGCACCCTCTTGGGGGAGCGTCCCCGGTGGGCACCCCAGGGTGCCCTGAGGTGAGCTTTCTGGATTGATCGTTGGATGGCATTCTGCACCATGGCCCCAGTGTAGAGTGACCTGTGCTCATAGTGTCTTCTCACATCTCACAGACTGAGTCTGCTTCTATTTTGCTGGACAGAGATCCATAGTGTTCCCTATGTGCCCCCAGGTAGCTCCTTTCCTTGTCACCCAGCTCTACTCTTCCCAAGCGCCCCATCTTATGCCCTTCATTCTACCTCACGAGAAATGCCTTCTGGCCCCTTCACTATGCTGACCAGTATCCGGACACACACAGGCTTATCCTTTCTGAGGGTCTCCCCTCATTGCCTACAGTGACAAATTCGTGTGTGCCTTAGTAGGGCTGCACATGGGGTCCTGTGGGAAGTGAAGACCCCTAGTAGCTACTGCCCAAGAGGTAGCTTCTTCCTCCTCTCAAGGGTCCCTGTACTCGGGACCTACCATGGTCGTTGTGCTTATTGTCATGAAGAAGGGCCGAGGAGGGAGCCCCGTGGCTCAGAAATTTGTAGTCTCCTACAGACTCCATCAGTAGCCAGAGACTACTCTCAGGGGAGCTGTGGTGGGTGGTTTCCTGAAAGTATAGTTTATTTGAAATAATTACAGACGAACAGAAGAGTAAGAATAGTAAAGAATTCCCCACATACTTCCCCCAAATCCCCCAAATGCTAACATTTTCCCAAATATTCTCTCTCTCTCTCCGCACACTTTTTCAGATTGCTTGAAAGTTATAGACGCGATATCCCTTTACTCGTATGTAACCTTATTCAAACGTCACCAATTATCCTAATACTGTTCTTCATAGCAAAATAATATAGTTTCTACTGATGCGATTTGAGGAGCGTTGCCAGTGGCTTTGAGAATGAGAAATATCATCCCTGCCCCCCCCCCCCCCCCAACGTCCTCCTCAGGTGGGATCACTCTGGACACTGTGTTCTGGAAGCGTAGATAACACGTGGTTACAGCACATCAGGGAGGTGCTCTCATGAGCCCAGCAGAGGGCAGCAGTGGGGCACGAGTGAGGCACAGGGCTGTGGTGTGAGAGAGAGATCTGAGCGGAAACCTGGTCCTGAGGTCGCTAGCTTCATGACTTGAACAAAACACTCAACCACTCAGCTTCCTCCTCTACAAAATAGCGATTCTCGAGGAAATGTGCAAAGCACCTCCTAATCCCCCATCAGAAACTTATTTGTGCTATTCCCACCTTGGTCTGAGAAGTGAATTTCTGGGGGATGCTGGGGAAGGAAGGAGCTAGCACCATGCTCCAGGGAAGGCGGGAGCAGGGCCGGACACTGAGGCTGGTGCACAGACTAGGAGGGACACTGCTGGGGAGGGAGGCAGGGGGAACTGAGGTTAGCGGCTGGATCACTTACCTTGGGCATCCCAAGGTCAGTTAGGTCGAAAACTCTCACTGGATGCTGACTGCGCAGATTCCCACGTGCGCTGCAACCCCCCACCCTCCCTCCACAGAATCCTTAACGATCCACAAAGGAGGAGTGCTGCTCTTCTTTTCCATTTTGGTTGGGAGAGTGCCCCTGACTTTGTCTCCTGGCTTCATCATTTTCTGGCATGACCTGATATGACCTGGTAGCTTCCGCCTAGTTATTTAACCTTTCCGTGCTTCCGTTTCCTCATCTGTGAAATGGGGGTAACGACAGTGCCCACCCCGCGGTGTCGTTATGAGGGTTAAATGAGTTAGGACTTGGAGAGACCTTAGATCAGCTTCTGGCACACAGTAAGTTTTCATAAATATTAGCTCTTGTTACTTTAGTGTTTCCCTCCCCCCACCCCCCTTGCTTCCTGATCTGTATGCTTGGCCTTTTCATATCACCCTGGAGACGACCCTATGGGAGTGGAGGAGTTAGTGTTGGGTCTGGGCCACCCTCTCTCGAACATACCTGTTGTATGTAAATGGCTGCTCACACTGAACTCCCCATAGCCCCCAGTCAGGCTTGTGAGATTTTAAGCTGCCCAAGGGCTCCCTACCTGCCCATTACCTATTGCTGCAAATGTATTAGAGAGCAAGGAAGCTATAAAAAACAATAGGGCCACGTCCAAATGACTCAACAAGAAGAGGCTCCCAAAGATAGGACATTCTGAACATCGGTTGGGATTAATAACTGCAATTGACTGAAATGTATCAATTAGGTTTAAATACATGAATTCTGGATGATACTTAAAGTCAATGGATCACCACTGAAGGATGCTGGTAAATTAAAACTATTTCTAAAACTTATAAACAGTGGTGCCTGGGTGGCTCAGTTGGTTAAGCGTCTGACTTCGGCACAGATTATGATCTCACGATTTATGAGTTCGAGCCCCGCATCGGGCTCTGTGCTGACAGCTCAGAGCCTGCAGCCTGCTTTGGGTTCTGCATCTCCCTCTCTGTCTGCCTCTCCCCTGCTTGTGCTCTGTCTCCCTCTCTCTCAAAAATAAATAAAAACATTTTAAAACATTTTTTTAATGTTTATTTATTTTTCAGAGAGACAGAGTGTGAGTGGGAGACGGGCAGAGAGAGAGGGAGACACAGAATCTGAACTCATGAACCTTTGAGATCATGATCTGAGGCCACGTTGGCCACTTAACTGACTGAGCCACCCAGGTGCCCCATAAATAAACACATTTTTTTAACAATTAAAAATAAGTGAAACTTATAAACAAAGGGGCAAAATCTAGCATTCATCCTGCCTTTCCTAAATAAACTGTAGCAAATTTTTTGTACCTGAATAAATACTTGCTGCATGAAGACGAACCAACTAGCAGCCTAGGTAGAAACTGGTGAATAAAGGGAAAGAATTAAGAGCAGGGAAACAGACCTGCACATATATGACCACTTGGTTTACGACCAAGGTTAGTGCAGCAGGGAAAGGATGGGCTTTTCCATAATTGTGGACAGGGTCCCACTGTTTCCTGGTAAGAGTCTCACTACTTAGTATAGGACAGAGGTGGTTACGGAGATGGGGAGAGATCCGAGGGAGTGGGAACATAACTGGGTAAAGGTTGTGAAGGATGTTTCCGAGGAGAAACACCTGAAACACTTTCCAAATCGGGACTTCTCATGGTGAAGTCGCGTTCACCTGGGAGTCGATGGCGCTAGCCAGGGCTGACTGCTTTAGTGCGTTCGTATCCGTTGTCTTTGTTTTGACAGCCTCTCTCTTTCTGGCATTTTGCGGGCGTCAGCATACTTAGGTTTGCAGAAATAACAGCGGTTCTTATTCTGCCCACTGAGCGGGATTGATTTGACTGTCATTGCGTACGTTCAATTCCTCTGTGAAAATTACTCCCCGTCTACACTGGAGTCTGAAAGAATTAGAAGAGCTGAAGGAAGAATCAATGTACTTAGTCCTTGAAGCAGCTGCTTGCAACTGGGCTTCTCCAGGAGCAGACCCCGAGACCAGGAGGTTGTTTGGAAGTACGTCCAGGACAAGCCTGCAGGGTGGTGTGGAGAACAGACCGAGAGATGTGTATTAATGAGAAGCTCCTGCCAGGGGGCATCTGGGGCTCAGTCCCCCTGCAGGAACTTGTGACACTATGAAAAGCACATTCTTCAGAGTTGTCACCCCCAAGAGGTGAGGAAGGGCCTCCAACCTGCTTTGTCACCAGTCGAGGAGAGCTTTGGGGGACATCAAATCCTCCAGCAGACCGTACCCGTGGTGCAGTGGACCAAGAACATTTCTGCAGCCAGAGGGACCTCTCAGGTGATGAGTCCCCAGCACTTGCTATCGGGAGCCATTGCACGCTTGGGGACGGTGAGGGCCAAGGGGACATGGGTGGGCACTGATGTCCTCGGCTGCTGCAGCTTTCAGGGAAAAGCTGGGCTGTTGGACCTCAAGCCCTGGCCGGGAGGGCAGGCAGACAGTTTTCCCAAGCATAACACAAAGGATGCCATGGGCGCCTGTGGCACTTCCATAGTTGGAGAACCTCACAACAAATTATAAGCAACAGCAAAATAATTTCCATGATCCCAAAATATTCCACCCATGTTTGATACTTCCTCCAACGATTTTGTTCTTTAAAATAGCCAGCTTGTTGGGGCGCCTGGGTGGCGCAGTCGGTTAAGGGTCCGACTTCAGCCAGGTCACGATCTCGCGATCCGTGAGTTCGAGCCCCGCATCGGGCTCTGGGCTGATGGCTCAGAGCCTGGAGCCTGTTTCCGATTCTGTGTCTCCCTCTCTCTCTCTGCCCCTCCCCCGTTCATGCTCTGTCTCTCTCTGTCCCAAAAAGAAATAAACGTTGAAAAAAAAATTTTTTTTAATAAAATAAAATAAAATAGCCAGCTTGCATGGAGCCCATGCAACTGGCAGAAAGTATGGGCTGGTCATGGCAGATCTTTTCCAGGAATTCATGCATACAATACCTAGGTAATTAGCTGGCTTCGACGTTTGGAAGCCTCGCTCATGTGGGCTCAGTCTGGATACTGTAGGGCGGACCCCTGCTGCACAAGGGTGCTGGGTGAGGGGGGCCAAAATGCACAACAGCTACACTCACCTAGTCTCCAATATCCAGTAAGGAGTTGTATCCAGTCCGGATACATCTGGACACGAGGAATCTGCAACCTGCCTGGAGGATGTATCTTGTTCTAATTTGTACAAATTTGCCATATGAGTCAACGTTAATGGAAGTACTATCTGGGAAAAGTGAGTTTAGAAAAGAATGATTTATATCCAGGATGTGTCATTAAGTCAACTGTTGGGCATGATGAAGGCACAGTATTGATGTTCCGTGTGGACGTGAAGACGAGTCATAATTAGTTCGGGGAGCTGCCACATTTCTTCCTACGTCAGTCCAAACGCACTCCGACCCTTCTGAGGACATTTAACTTGAAAAGGGTTAAGTGGAAAGTCACATCAGCTGTCTTTAAGAACAGCTTTTACTTCCAAACAGTAGCAAGGGAAGGCTGGGTAGCTCAGTTGGTTAAGCATCCAACTCTTGATTTTGGCTCAGGTCATGATGTCACGGTGGTGAGATCGAGCCCTGCATGGGTGTGCAGCCTGCTTGGGATTCTCTCTCTCCCCACCCCTCCTCGACTTCATGCTCGCTCTCTAAACAAACAAACGTTAACACATACCAAATAACCACTCACCCCCACTTTCCACAAAAGGGCAGAAGGAAACACAGGAGCTTACCAGTTTGGGCCTCACAAAGTCCACAATATTAACCAGCTTCAGGAGGTGTGTGGCAGTAACAAGACCATGCTGACTTCAGAGTCCCCTGCAATTCAATATCTGGTGACAAGAGTGAGTTAGTTGCCTTAAATAATGAAATAGGAAAGTTGCAGCCCGAACTCCTCCTTTGGGCCCCTTATGGGACAGACCTTCCATGGGGAAAGTAGGGAAAGTTCAAAGAGGGTCTTTGCCATAAGGAAAGGAACAAGGAGGAAGGAGGGGGGTGCTGGCCAAGTCACTGGATGCCACCCTTCGCCTCTCTAAGCCCACACCGCACACAGGCAGTATCCATGTCTGGCCTTATTCTTGGCCTCTTAGGTTTGTATGGCATGGGTATCTGGGACATCACTTCTGGTACAAATGTGTATTTTCCTTATACTTTCCCTTAAAAATGATGCACTTCGCATCCAATCACTTCTTGCCCCTTGCTATCACCTCGGAGTGAGTCACTGTCATGTCATACCTAGATTAGCCACCCTCCTAACTGGTACTGGTCTCTCTTTCTCTGTCCCTTCCTTCACTCTAGTATCAACACAGCTTCCAGAGTGATCCAGCCCACTCAGATCCTCTCCCTCCTCTGCCCAGAAGTCTACAGGAACTTTCTTCTCACTCAGTAAAAGCCAGAGCCCTTATGATCTGTACCAACCACACTGGCCCCTTGGGAAAGCACAGCCCACCTCAGGGCCTTTGCACTTGCTGTTCCCTCTGTTTTGTTTTGTTTTTAACATTTTTTTAATGTTTATTTATTTTTGAGAGACAGAGAGTGAGTGGCGAAGGAACAGAGCGAGAAGGAGACATAGAATCCAAAGCAGGCTCCAGGCCTAGCTATCAGCACAGAGCCTGATGTAGGGCTCAAACTCATGAACCGTGAGATCATGACCTGAGCCGAAGTCAGTCACTTAACCGACTGAGCCACCCAGGCGCCCCTACTGTTCCCTCTGTTTTGGATTGCCCTTACCCCGGATGTCCACATAGCTCCTTCAGATCTTTACACGAATGTCTCCTCCTTAGTGGGTTTTCATCAGGCCACTCATCTAACAGCACACACACCTACACCCCAGATAACCCCCTTCCCCATTCATGACTTTTTTTCCCCATATGCTTGTCACCAACATACTACATATTTTACTTATTTGTTTATTGTCTATCTCTCCCTCTCAAGGGTGAGATTCCTGAGGGCCAAAATTTTGCCCCTTTGTTCCCTGTTGTGTCCTAATCTTCTAGAACAGTGCTGGGCCATGGTAAGTTCCCTGCAATACAGATTAGATGTGAACATTGGGAACCTCGCAGTGTTTGTTCTATGAATTTATCAGCAACCATCTCACCTGGCCACTGGGATCACTTCCTTCCTGGATTCCCAGGGGTGTGAAAGGTTAAATGTTTTGGCCTTCCCCTCCTAATCCCCTGCTTCCATCTGGCTGTATAGACAAAGATGCCCTGAAATCCTCTGGGCTATGGCTGCCCGTAAAATAATGGGTTTGAACTGGATGACCCTGGGGCTCCCGAATATTAGATTTTTAATTTTATTTATTTATGTCATTTCTACCTTCATGTGGCCAGCCTTCAACCAAACTGTAGTAGCAGGGTAATTCATGAGTCCTTCCGGTGAGTCTCAGTCTAGGGTGCCGACAGCAGACCTCACCAGTGACCGGCCAGCTCTTGGCACTCACCATTCGAGGACATGTAGACCGCATTCCACTGCGAGCCCCTGTACCTTCCTGCCCGAGGCTTCCCTCTCCGCACTGAGGAGGCTGGAATTCTGGGGAGTAAGCGTCCCGGGGAGGGGCCTATCAGCGGGTGATGTGGAGGAGTTGGTAGATAAACAATCCAGCCCCTTTGCCCCAGTGGTGGGCTAACTCAGGTGTGTTCTGTGCTGTCTCCCAGAGCTGCCCGGCAAGACTGAGCCCCACCTGCCCAGAGTGATGTCCTGCTTGTTGCCACTTCCTGCCATCCCTTTATCTCTCACCCTACTCCCCTTACCAGCATTTTGGGGATCACCTCCCTAATTGTCTGCTTGCACTCAAATCCTGTCTCAGGTCAGCTTCTGGGGAACCACCTAAGATGCTGCTCCCTGACTTCTGCTCAGTGACCCAATGCACCTGCTGCCTCCATGGGTCCCCCTTTCTCTGGGATTGATGGCAGTACTGGCCTCATCCTCCCACTAGGGTCCCTCCCTCCCACCATATTGCTAGGACCCCTTTGGTCTCACTTTCCCTTCTACGATCTCACCCCTTTTCTCCAGGCCCCAGCAGACACATCCCAAATGATTATGCAGAGCGATTTAATTGTTCTTTATCCTTTTCTCTCTCACCCAAGCTATGCCCAAGGGATCTTTACTTCCCCTAGTAACCCTACCTATCGAGAGTCTTGGCTAAACAAAGGAGCAGGTCTCGCCCTGCACATTTTGCTTACTTCTGAGTGTTGGCTGTTGCTCACACCGCAAGCAGTTTAAAACAATATATTTTCCTCGTTACATCTGGCACTATGAGAAAAAGTGAGGTCCAGGTACACCAAGGAGGCTTAAAGCCACAGATGGGAAGTCCTGTTTGTTCACAGAGCGTTCAGGGTTAAGACATAGTCTCTGTTGGTCACATGAATAACAAGCAGAGATACAGACAAATTGTACAAGAAAATAATGTTCCTTCTTCCTGGAATCTCTCTAAAGAGGAACGATGAGGACTCTGGGTATTATTATTTTTAAAATTGGCATACAGCCTCAAATTGCCAACCAGCCTCAAGCATACGCTTGAGCCGATCATTTCTCTTGAATATCTAGCATACAAACATTAACCTCCAAGTCCTTAACTAGACTAGCAGCATGGACACACTGGAAATACTGAATGGGCTGCCTCCTGGAGGCAAGGTGCATTTGAAAATAAATAATGCCTTCCACAATCCCACGCAACATCATGCTTCACGGAGCCCTGAGAGATGTAATGTGCTTCTATCACTTGTGCTTCCCCCAGGCATTTCTAATGAACTCAAGGACTGTGGGCCCCTTTGTGGGGTTCTGGGAGAAGGAGGCGTGGAGAGAGGCTTTTGCCTATTTTCTCATCCTCATCTCCATTTGGTCACCCCAGACCTCTTTGCCTCAATGATAAGGGGCCCCAAATCCCAAAACTCAACTGGTTGTAAGTCTGTCTATCTAGACATCCAACTCTGGGATCCAGCTAGATAGATGATCAAGGTGTGATGACATGTCATAGCCCTTATAGTCATGTTCTAAAGAATATTGACATACAAGGGTAAGTGCTCACAACAGATTACAAACTGCAAGGCAGAATGTACAGGAACTCCTCATTTTGATAAATTGCACAGGCAAATAAAAATTATAGGTACATTTGTAAATTACCCCCATACACAAGACACATGCTTATATTGTACATGTAAGTTACTTACACACATAAATCACATATACAGACCCACAGGGAGAGTAGACAAGACTATATTCATAATGGGTACATTGGAAGGAGGGGTGGTTTGGAATTTGGGGAAAGATACTATTGGCATGTTTTCACAGTGTTTTATGTTGACCATATTCTTTTTGCAAAGAGAAAAATATATCAAGAAAAAGAATATTGTCTTTGGTCCTGTTGATGCAGATAGTTTGAGCAAAACTACATCTCGTGTTTGCCTTCCAACCTCAGGTGTGGCTCTATCATTCATATTAACAGGGTTTACCTGGGCTGGCGTGCTGGTCAAACGTCAGTAGACCTGAGGGGCGCCTGGGTGGCTCAGTCAGTTAAGCGTCTAACTCTTGACTTCAGCTCAGGTCATGATCTCGTGGTTCATGGATTTGAACCCCACCCGCATCAGGCTCTGTGCTGACACTGCAGAGCCTGCTTGGGATTCTCTCTCTCCCTCTTTCTTTCTACCTCTCCCCCATGCGTGCGTGCGCGCTCTCTCTCTCAAAATAAATAAATAAACTTAAAAAAAAAACAAAAAAGGTCAATAGACCTGAGTGAGCGCAGGCTCCTCACCCATGGGGCCTCTGTCACCATGAAGAAACAGCGACATCCAGTAGAAGTCTCATCAGATCACATCGTTGACCGTGGTTATAAGCTCTTCATTGTCCTGTGTATCAGCTTAGATGGTGGGGAAATTGATTTTAGCACAGAGATGACCCCAGCTAACTATAGTATTGCCCTGTTTTACTACAGAGGTGAGGTTACCTGCTGCTTCAGCAAGGGCTCAGGCTGTTTTTATAACGACCCTGTTACATGGAGATACAACTTGGCAGCAGAAAAATCTGGATTTAAGTCCTAGGTTAGAGTTTCAACCCTATGTGCTGTGTGACTTTGGGCAAATTACTTAACTTCTCTGAACTTCACTTTGCCCATCTGTAAAATAGGATCCGTGAAAGAGTTATTGTGAGGATTAAGAAAGTCCATCGCCTGACATCTGGTGGTCAGTCAACACATGATGGTCATTATTATGGTCTACTTCTGTCACTTACTAGCTTTTGACCTAAGCTAGAACTCTGTCTTGCAGGGACTCAAGGTTTGCACGTATAAAGTAAAAACAGCAACAAGGAAAACCGAACCTGCCTGGCCAACCCGCATGGGGTTGGGGTGAGGATTCAGTAAAGTGAAAATGAGAAATGGTCATTAGCCAAAGCCAAGGGGAAGAATTCAGTATCTGGCCATGGAGAGGAACCAGAAAGAAAGATGAAGGAGTCACTCTCATTGCAAAACTGATTGCAAAATAGCTCCAGATCTTCCTCTCCTTGTATCTACACCCCTAGGCGATGTGACTTGTTGGTTTCTTCCATCAAGAGGTGGAGTTTATTTTTCACTCCTGGAAATTGGTGCAGGGCCATGTGACTTGCTCTGTGTTGCAAACAGAGGCTTGGAATATGCTAGCACAGTGGAGCTTGCCCTTTCATGGTGCTCTTGGGAACCCTACTACTACTGCTCTGTGAATGAGCCCACTGCAGGATGATAAACAGACTGTTATTGTCCCTGCCAACAGGCAAGCACCCGGCAGATGTGCGAGTGAGGTCATCGGCCATGAGTTGACTGTAGTGCACGAGGGAGCCCTGCCAACCCCACGCTGAGCAGCCATCCCACTGGCCCAGCCCGTCTATCACAGGCCACATTCCTCCATATCTTCAAGTAAAACCACCGTCTGAATGATTGCCCTTATTAGCTGCCAATCTACAGTTTAAATCTTTATCATTCCTGTTCCATGTGTGTTTGAAAGCAAATGGTACAGTTCCAGGCTGAGACAAGGCTCATGGTGAATGTTTATCGGCTGAATGATAGATGCATAGATGGGTGACGTAGGTCAAGGCAGGATGAAAGGCTGGAGCTGGGGGGGGTGGGTTCTGATGAAAAATAGTTAGAACAGGGTTTCTCAAACTTAGCGTTATTGACATTTTGGTCCAGATCATTGTTTTTTAGGTGCGTGTTGGACGGTGGGGGAGGGGGGGATGTCCTGTGCATTATAGGATATTTAACAGCACCCCTGCCCTCTATACACTAGATACTAATAGCAACCCCCTGATCCCCACAGTGTGACAACCAGTAATGCCTACACACGTTGTCACATGTCCCCTGGGGAGCAAAATCACCACCCCCCATCCCCACCGAGTTACAGGAGAAGATTCTAAGTGGCTCTGGAGGTTACATCTGGGTAGTAGGGGGCAGCTGCCTCAGACAGCTTCGTCCAAGGACCCATGAACCGCACCAAGAGGTCAGGAAGGCTGGCTGGTGCTTCTGGGGCCGAATGCCAGAGTCATTGAGCCACTGGCCCTAACAGAGCTCTGAAGCTCAGCTCTAGGGTAGAGTGAGAATTGGAGGATCTCGTCCGTGATATGCATCTCTCCTTCCTGCCTCCTCGAGCCTGCCACTTCACCTCTTCATCGGTATTTCCACCAGTCAATGGACAGAGGAAAGAAAGACTGAAGAAACTCCGGGGAGCCAACATTGTTATTTGCTTTAAGGGTGTGGGGAAGGGAGAGGGAAGGAACCAAAATTGCTTTTGTGGGAATTTCAGTTTCCTTAGCCATTATCCTCTTATGGAAAAGGTAATTAGGAAGTGGCTTTATTTCCAAATAGTGACATATACCCAGGCCGGCAGCAATCCTTACCAAAAAGTTTTAGGAGAAGATGGTGAAATCAGAGCACTAAATGTTTTCTCCCAGACAACACAGCAGAGATTGATGGCTATTTGAGTAACTTCTCCATCATAATTCAGCCACCCATAAGCCTTTGGGTAAGATGGTGTTGTTATAAAGCCTTTGTCTATCAATGACGTTTTAATAGCCCCTGACACCATTACAGAGTGAAGATGTTATGGGAACAGAAGACAGAGAGCGTGCCTGGTCTAATAGCTTTTCTCTCCCACTGTTATTCAAACCACCCTAATGCGGGAACTCTCACATTTATAATTTTGTTAGCAAAACAAAGTCTGCTTGCTGGCTGTAGAAACCACTGGTATGGGTGTGGGAAAATACACGGAGGAGATGCCTGAATGTAAGTATGTTTCCACAGAGGTAGAGCTGTTAGATGAGTTTGTCTTTATTGGTGGCCTCGGGGCACTGGGGATAATGAAACACTATGGTAGGGGTTTCTAGCAGGATTGGGAGAGGAGATTTCCAAGCGAATCCAACATCCTGGCCTTTGGAGCTGGCGGAGATAAATGAGTGACTGTTTTTGCCATATAAGACTATTCGTTTGCCATCGCAAAGTACCACAGACTGGGTGGCTTAACTGACAGAAATTTA
Organism: Leopardus geoffroyi; assembly: GCF_018350155.1. Classification (NCBI taxonomy): domain Eukaryota; kingdom Metazoa; phylum Chordata; class Mammalia; order Carnivora; family Felidae; genus Leopardus; species Leopardus geoffroyi. The sequence continues at coordinate 31,675,020 of NC_059336.1, forward strand.
TGTTTTCACAGTTCTGGAGGCCAGAAATCCAAGGTCAAAGCGTCACAGAGTTTAATTATCCTGAGGCCTCTGTCCTTGGCTTGCAGACTCTCCCTGTGTCTTCACATTGCCTTCCATCCGTGAGTGTCTAGGTCCTAATCTCCTCTTACAACGACACCAGTCGTATTGGATTAAGGCCCACCTAAAGACCTCATTTAACCTTACTTTTTTCAAATACCCTATCTCCAAATACAATTCCATTCTGAGGTACTGGAACCTAGGACCTCAACATGTGAATTTGGTGGTGGTGGTGGTAACACAGTTCACCCCACAATAGTGACTGTAGCCCATATACACATCACCGAGTGTACAGAAATGCCAGACAGCCTTTACCAGCCGGTGTACCCATCTCTCGTTTGCTGCGACTGTTGGCAGACGGTGGCTCACAGTCGCCCCCTTCTGCACAGAATTTTCCCTGTCTGGGAACTTCCTTGGGAGAAGTTACGCACCCCCTCCGGCAGCCCACTGCAAATGATGACTGATAAGGGGCACAAAAGGCCAGTCCCCTTGCCTTAAGGTGGGACTGATCACGTGGTGCATTCACACTCTAGAGCTCTCTGTGGACCAGGCTGATGCTAGACTCCAGCTGAGACCACATCCCTGCTCAGCTCCTTCCCCTGCCCCCCTCCTGCTTCTCTTACGCCTCTTCTCCATTCACCCTCAATAAATCATGTGCACCTGAATCCTGTCTTAGCCTCTGTTATTTTATTTTATTTTATTTTATTTTATATTTTATTTTATTTTATTTTATATTTTATTTTATATTTTATTTTATTTTATTTTATTTTATTTATTTTATTTTTTGAAAGAGAGAGTGCCTGCATGCGTGAGAGCAGGGGAGGGGCAGGGGAGAGGAGAGAGAGAGAGAGAGAGAGAGGGAGAGAGAATCCTAAGCAGACTTCATGCAGGGCTCGATCTGAGGGTGAGATCACACTTGAACCCAAACCAAGAGGCAGACTCTTAACCAACTGAGCCATCCAGGCGCCCCTCAACCTCTGCTTTTAAGGGACTTATCTTGAGACTGAATTTCAAAGAAAGCCCTCAAATGCATTTAACAGGAACATTCTTCAGAAGACAATTTAGTTCTTTGATGATTCAGAAGATACTCCCTGACCATGCAGGGTCACTTGACTCTTCTTGGGAACATCGATTATTTCTACAGGTGGGAGGAAATATCCCTGAATAGAGCACTCTTATGGCTAGCACGTGCAATTACACATTTTGATTTAACAGCAGCCAGAACCCAATCTGGCTAGATCCAAATAAAGCCAGATCTGATGGCAGAGGCAGAGATCAGAATGATATCTCTGGTTGGCATCATCCACACCAACCATCACAAAGCGTAGTCATCACTCTCCCAAGTGGCGCTTCTTGCTTGGACAGCACTTCCCATCGTTCATCTCATTTTTTTTGGTTTATTTATTTTGAGAGAGAGGGAGAGAGCATGTGTGCATGTGAGTGGGGGAGGGGCAGAGAGAAAGAGGGGGAGAGAGAGAGAGAATCCCAAGCAGGCTCCACACTGTCATCATGGAGCCCGATGTGGGGCTCAAACTCATGAACCATGAGATCGTGACCAGAGCTGAAGTTGGATGCTTAACTGACTGAGCTGCCCAGGTGCCCCTTGTTCATCTCATTTTTATTTTTTATTTTTTATTTTTTTTAAATCTATTTTTTTAATTTTTTTTGTTTTTTAACGTTTATTTATTTTTGAGACAGAGAGAGACACAGCATGAACAGGGGAGGAACAGAGAGAGAGGGAGACACAGAATCGGAAGCAGGCTCCAGGCTCCGAGCCATCAGCCCAGAGCCCGACGCGGGGCTCGAACTCACGGACCGCGAGATCGTGACCTGAGCTGAAGTCAGACACTTAACCGACTGAGCCACCCAGGTGCCCCTGTTCATCTCATTTTTAGATACATAGGCTGTTAGTGCTGGGAGGGTCTGTAGTCATTCCTCTAACATCTATTTAGAGCTCTGTGGTGGGTTGGATTGTGCCCCCCCCCCCGAAATATGTTGAAGTCATAACCCCTGAGACCTCAGAAGATGGCCTTACTTGGAAATAGGGTCGTTGTAGATGTAATTAGGATGAAGTAACACTGGAGTAGGGTGGGCCCTAATCCAAAGCTCTCCACTTTTTCATTGCTTTGTTTTTGAAATCATGGGCCACGGGATTCAGAACTCGACAAAATATTGTGAAACTTCCTGACAAATGGAAAGCCACTTTTAATATTTTCTATCACTTTTAATATTTCCCATCTAGGAGTGTAAAGATGGCAGGCTCCATGCCCTTGTGTAAAACGTCTCATCCTCCTGGAATAAAAACGATTGAAAGAATAAACAAAAACAAGATGCTAGCAAAATTACGGTGCGGTCCTTGGTCAGAAAATCAATGGAGGACACCTAGAAAATGCGTCTGGAGATTTGGAGAATGTGAAAACAAAGGACTCAGGTGGGAAGTTGGCAGTGCAGTTTGGTACAAGTACAGAGAGCTCTTCCTAATGTGTCCCAGGGTATATAGTGCTTGTTAGGTTCTGGCGGTAATAAAATGCAAGAGATGTTTTTAATGAGCCATGAAAGAAAAGATGAACTAGACAGAGAGTCTCAGCAGTAATGATTTTTTGAATAAAACCAGTGTTTGATGAAAAGGAAAGCCCAAAAACCTGTAGCCAGCAAGGATCGTCTGCTTTAAGAAGGGATCAGAAAGGATTTTGGTGTGAGGGTCTTGAACATCCCATAAAAAACACATCCACCATTGTTTCAGAGGCTAGGTATTGCAGCAAAGAGGTGGAAATCAGAAGTGCTCCACTGACATAGCTTGCTGAATAAGGAAGTTTCTAAGAGGATGAGCATAAAAATCATTAGACCACACGAGAATTCATGGGTTATCTGGTGGCAACGTTTGTTAAAGGGCATCTAATTTAAAAGTAAGTTACACAGTTTTCCTCTAAAACAAGGCGAGTGTTTCAAATTTGGGAGCCTATTCTGGGAAGACAAATAACTATCAATAGAATTGACAAGTGATGGTGGAGGGTCAGACTGGCAGAAGGACAAGAGTAAATCAGCAAGACTCGCTTATCTCGTGGATGGGGAAGGAAGTTGGTGTCGTCAGAATTCACTGCAAAGAGATTAGAAACATTAACTGAGCCATACAGAGAAGTAAAATTGTGCACGAAATCTTCCCCCAGAGATACACATTGTCAGATGACAGAATCTGATCAAGTAAGGATTCCAAAAGACCTTCTGGAAGCCTCTTTGGCTCCAGACTTCCATAATTTTGCACTGGAGCCAGAGGCACTTCATCACTCTTGGAGTTTATGATATGAAATATTATTATAGGTCCCAATACCCTCCGCCATGAACACAGCCTTCTGTGTCCCCTTTGCTTCTCCAGACTAACAGCCTTGTCCAGACACATTCCTGAACCTAGGGCTGTCCAGCTGTCTTTGGATTAAGAGGGACTTGAGAGACCTACTAACCAAATGCAATGTGTGGTCCTTGTGTGGATCTTGGCTCAGATGGACCAGCTGCAAAAGACGTTATGGCAACAATTGGAGAGATCTGAATACGGATCGGGTACCAGGTGACATGAAAGAATTATTGTTCGTTTCGTTAGGTAGAGTGGTATAGGGTTATGGAAGAAAAGTCCTTATTTTTAGAAAATAGAAATATGAAAGTGTTATGAAGTAAAATGTCATGTCTGTAATTTATTATAAATGCTTTGGCAAAAAATAGGAAGCAAATCTGGCAAAATGTTAAGAATGGTTAAGTTTAGGTAATGCATATATGGGAGGTCATTACACTATTTTTTTCTATTTTTCCATATGTTTGAAAATGCTCGTAATAAAAATTTTATAATAAACAAAATTAGTAAACAAAACAAAACAAAACATCTACCACCAAGGTGAAAATGAAGGTTCAGCATTGAGAAAGAAAGCAAATATTTTTTTGGAGTAAAATATATGGAGAGAACATTTTGAAAGTTTAAAGATGCCAATATCACAAATCATCAGAGAAACGTGAATCAAAACCACAATGAAGTATCACCTCACACCCATTCAGATGTCCACTATGAAAAACAACACTAGAAAATAGTAAGTGTTGGTGAGGATGTGGAAAAATTAGAACCCTAGTGCACAGTGGGTGTGACTGTAAGCTAGTCCCACTGCTATGGAGAACAGTCTGGAGATTCCTCAGAAAATTAAAAACAGAACTATCATACGAGGTAGCAACCCCATTTCTGAGTGTATATATCTAGAATAATTGAAATCAGAATCTTGAAGAGATATTTGCACACTCATGTTCACAGCAGCACTGTTCACAATAGTAAGAGACAGAAGCAACCCAAACATCCAATGACAATTGAATGGATAAACAAAATGTGAGATACACACACACACACACACACACACACACACACACACACACATTATTCAGTCTTAGGAAGGAAAGAAATCCTGGGACATCTGGATGGCTCAGCTGGTTAAGCTTCTGACTTCGGCTTAGGTCATGATCTCATGGTTTGTTAGTTCGAGACTCACATCGGGCTCTGTTCTGACAGCTCAGAGCCTGGAGCCTGCTTTGGATCCTGTGTCTCCCTCTCACTCTGTCCCTCCTCATTCACATTCTGTCTCTCTGTCTCTCTCTCAAAAATAAACATTAACAACATTTTTTTTTTAAAAAGGAAAGAAATCCTATCACATGCTACAACAAGGATATACCTTGAGGACTTTATGCAAGTCATAAAAGACAAATACTGCATGATGTTACTTATATGGGGTATCTAGAGTAGTCAAATTCAGAGACAGAAAGTAGAAAGGTCGTTCCCAGGAGTAGGGGAGAGGGGAAAAGAAGAGTTAATGAGTATAGAGTTTCATATCTACAAGATAAAAAATTCTGGAGATCCATTCACAACAATGTGAATAAACTTAATACTCCTGAATAATACACTTAAGAGTGGTTAACATGGTAAATTTTATGTTATGTGTTTTTTACCACAATAAAAAATGGGGGGAAAAACTTGGGAACAGAATGGTTGGGCTGTTTAAAATCTTCCAAATGAAGTATTTCAGTAGGTTTTGAAATGAAATACTTTATTAATATATAAGAATATGGCACCCTCTGATTAGTCTGCAAAAACATCAGGGAACATAGTGATTTACTGTCTACATGTCACCATAATTGTTGGTGGAAGAGAGAAAAAGAAGTATCACAATTTAGGAGAGCATACCCAATGATGTCCTTACTACATTTATTTCTTATGAGGAATATTTTTCGATTACAAGAGATATCAAAAGCAAGTGTTAAAAGAAACAGACCTACGGGGCGTCTGGATGGCTCAGTCAGTTAAGTGTCTGACTTCGGCTCAGGTCATGATCTAAAGGTTCATGGGGCCCTGCATCAGACGGTGTACTGACAGCTCAGAGCCTGGAACCTGCTTGGGAATCTCTCTCTTCCCCTCTCTCTCTCTCTGCCCCTACCCAGCTCTCGCTCACTCTCTCAAAATAAATAAGTAAACTTAAAAAAAAATTACAAAATAAAAGAAACAGACCTACCTTCAAATTATGTTACACAAAATGTTGGGTCAACATTTAAAAAAATTAAAGTGAATTGAGTTATGTATAATTCAAAGTACTACTAATACAAATATTTTAATCAGAACTATTCATTATAATAAACAATTGGCCTATGAATACACTTCTTTTTTTTTCATGTTTTTAATTTATTTTTGAGAGAGACCACCTGCAGGGGAGGGGCCGAGAGAGAGGGAGACAGGATTTGAAGCAGGCTCTGTGCTGACAGCAGAGAGCCCGATGCTGGGCTTGAACCCACGAACCATGAGATCATGGCCTGAGCTGAAGTCTGACGCTCAACCAACTGAACCACCCAGGCTCCTGACCTATTACTAAATTTCTAAAATATTTATTAAGTATTTATTTCCTGTTTAGCTCATTCTTTAAAATTTTTTTTTGTTACAGTTCCCGTATTTTTACTGATGTATAACAACTTTGGGGTCATTGCTGGAAAGTTCAAGAATTTATTAATATTCACAAATCCTGGAGACTTCTGTCCAGTCTCTTCTAGGAATTCTGAACCAGATGTAAGAATAGGCTGTGGTAGAAGAGGAGGGAGAGAGAAAAGAGGAGAGGAGTCTGGGAGGAAAGAGAATGAGTTTGGTTTTAATCTGATTCTCAAACTCTTCCAATTATTAAGAACAACACTATAGAGCTTTCCATAATGAAGGAATGTTCTAGATCTATGCTGTCTGATACAGTAGCCACTAGCCATATGTAGCTACTGAGCACTTGAAATGTAGTTATTGTGACTGAGGAATGGAATGGTTTAAATTAATTTATTTTGAGAAAGAGAGAGAAAGTGTGTGCATGCATGTGCAAGTGGGGGAGGGGCAGAGAGAGAGAGAGAGAGAGAGAGAGAGAGAGGAGGGAGAATCCCAAACAGGCTCTACCCTCAGCTCAGAGCCTGATGCAGGGCTCCCTCTCACAGCAAGAGTTAGATGCTTAACAAACTGAGCTATCCAGGCGCCCCCTGAGGAACTGGATTTAAAATTTTGTTTAATTGAGGGGTGCCTGGGTGACTCAGTTCATTAAGTATGTGACCCTTGATTCAGGCCGATTCAGATCGGTTCAGGTCACGATCTCATGGTCTGTGAGATCGAGCCCCACGTTGGGCTCCACGCTGATGGCACAGAACCTGCTTGGGATTCTCTCTGCCTTTCCCCCATTCATCCTCTCTCTCTCTCTCTCTCTCTGTCTCTCAAAATAAAGAAAAAATAAACATTTAAACATTCTGTTTAATTAAAATTTAAATGGTCACATATGGCTAATGGCTACTGTATTGGACATTGCAGTGCTAGAAAGAACCCACGGCCAAACATGCCTTAAATATTTAGTGACTGAAGGGAAATACGAAATGCGGGAGCCTGGCAATGGAGAGCTGCACACGTGTCAACATGAAGACGTAAGCTGGTGCCGGGATGTAGAGATGGCATAATCTGAATGATGTAGGTGGCTGAGTCATACCAAAGGGCTCTTCCGTTTTCTTTTTTACCTTGAGGAAAGATTTACAATTTCTGTGTTGTTGCAGAATGGAAATATAACTTATGTGTCACAACTTACCTGCCTACAAAATGTGTGTGTGATATACTTTGTCGCTTTAATTATATCTCATAGTTTCAAATTATTTTTTTTAATGTTTTAATTATTTTTGAGAGAGGGAGAGAGAGCAGGGAAGGGGCAGAGACAGAAGGAGGTATAGAATCTGATCCAAGCTCGGAGCTGTCAGCACAGAGCCCGATGCGGGGCTTGAATTTGTGAATTTTGAGATCATGACCTGAGCTGAAGTCGAATGCTTAACCAGTGAGCCACCCAGGAGCCCCTCAAATTATTTTTCCTTTGCAAAGTTGCAGGTGGGGGGACATGTGCCTCTTCTCCTTTACCCCATACTCTGGGCTTATAATTTCGTCAGTGCAAATGGAGGAACTTCAGTCTTCCTCTCTTCAGGGCTGTAGATGGCCACTAGATTTCAAGTTCTCTCTGCCCCTTTGTTAAACTTCCTCCTCCGAAAGATATCTCCTTAGATGCTGATATAAAGTTCCTTTAACAGCAAGCAAAATCTTTTGTTCCCCAATTAGAGATAAAGGTGTATGATAGAAATACTATCTGCCATCATACAAGAAACACATATGCTAAGAAAAAAATTCAATCAGTGAATTGAGGAGGCCCTCAGCTCCTTCCCTACGAAGGAGAGGTGGACTGAAAAGGGAAACCATTAGCTCCGTTTAAAAAAGGGTGCAGGGACGCCTGGGTGGCTTAGTCGGTGGAGCGTCTGGCTCTTGATTTTGGCTCAGGTCATGATCCCAGGGTTGTGGGATCGAGCCCCTTGTCAGGCTCTGCACTGAGCCTGGAGCCTGTTTGAGATTGTCTCTCTTTCTCTCCCCCTTTGCCCCTCTCCCCTTCTCTTTCTCTCTAAAATAAGAAAAAGGGGGTGCAAATGGCAATAGTGTTTTTTTAATGTATATGGTGGGGATAAAGAAGAACCATATTTTCAGCAGCATCATCACTTTGCCTTGGGCTAAATGGGAAGAACAAACTGGAAGCAGCTCTGGGCTGTGAGTTTAGAACAATTCAGGGGTGAGTTGTCTCTCGGGACATTATAAATTCTTGGGGGACAGGGACCAAGTACGATATATTTCCCGCCTGCGTCCCGGTAGTTTCCAGCATGGTGCCAAGTACATGGAGTATAAGAGTCTGTTGGAAAAGTGAGAGGATATAACTTTTGAAAACCTATTTAAGTCCTGGAGCACTGCCTAAGCAGTGAGCATTTTCTTTTCCCCTTGAACAAAGTGGATGAGAAAATTAACTGATTAAAAACTTCCTGGGCACGATGTTACCTCCCCATCTTTGCTCCTCACTGATGAGAACTTAGACTGAAGAGCTCTTCTAGAGAGTTCTTTAGCAGCAGCCAATTTACTAATGAAAATCAGTGCTAACTATGCGAGCATTTTGGAAATTAAGATAAGGAGGATTTCCGTGTAGACTCAGATTTTTTCATTTGTCAAGGCAAGATTTATTATGGGAAAAACGATGACATTTTACTGAAAGATGTTAAGGAATATCTAAATAATTGCATATGTTTATGACTAGGAAGATGCAATGCCACACATGTGTCCATTTCCCCAGAACGGAGCTATGGATACCATGTAATTCCATGCAAAATTCCAATAAAGTCATCCTGGAACCCAAAAAGCTGATTTGAAAATTTGCATGGAAGGGGCGCCTGGGTGGCGCAGTCGGTTAAGCGTCCGACTTCAGCCAGGTCACGATCTCGCGGTCCGTGAGTTCGAGCCCCGCGTCGGGCTCTGGGCTGATGGCTCAGAGCCTGGAGCCTGTTTCCGATTCTGTGTCTCCCTCTCTCTCTGCCCCTCCCCCGTTCATGCTCTGTCTCTCTCTGTCCCAAAAATAAATAAACGTTGAAAAAAAAAAAAAAAACTTAAAAAAAAAAAAAAAAAAAAAGAAAATTTGCATGGAAGAGTCAAGAACCAAGCATAGTCAAGACACTCTCGACAGAGGAAGGGCAAGGTGGTGGGGAGGTCCTGCTCTACTGCCTGTCAAGACTTATTAAAGAGCCGGAGTCATTAAGGCACTGTGATATTGTCACAGGAGAGACGCCTAGACATGAGGCGCGACGGAAGGGCCGGAAACAGGAACACAAGTCTGTGGAAACCGGAGACGTGCCACGAGGGGCCATCGCAGGAGGAGGAAGGGATAGATCGGTTGACACATGGCTCCATGACCCCACGAAAGACTTGGTGCTCTATGCTTTCCCTGCCACACCTGCAACAGCACTGCACCCAGTCTCGAGGGTTAACCGGCGTCACGTCTATGCTCTCCTCGATTGCTAACCTAAGTCCCTTGATCTGTAGCAGAACGAACTTACTTACTTTGCGATTTGCAGCCCACTGGCCTTGAGGAGCGAAGGACCAAATGTTCCCAGAAGATAAGGTCTGACTGCATGCGAAAACAGCTGCCACGGATGCCAGCAAGTCTGTTCAGGGTCATGTCCGCATATGACTAATGACCCGGGCACTTGCCTCTTCTGCACATAGCTCCCCGCCCTTTCCCTGTGCCTTCCCCTTTGAAACCTTCCAGCTTCCCTTGGATGAGGAAGGTGGTCTTTGAGACATCAGTCCAGCATCTCCCCCGGTTTCCGGCCTCCTGAATAAAGCAACCCTGCTTTTTCCACCATCGCTTGTCTCGCAAGTGTTGATTTTCAATCTGCAAGCAGGCTAATCTTAGTTTGGAACCGGTTCTCTGGAAACACACTCGTCCATCACTCGGATGATCGCTGCTTTGTTCTCTTACTGTCTCTTCCACAAACTTGTCAATGCTGAGAGAGTGTCTAATTTTCCCTCTTTGCATCACCTAACACAATGTCCAGCACATAGAAGGGTCTCCCCAAGATTGAGTTCCGTCTTCTATGAAAATTTGCCCTTTACTCCATGGGGTCACTCTGAGAATTAAGAGATGATTTAAGTAAATCTACAAGAGCCGTGCTTTGCATAGAGGAAGTGGCCTTAAATGGTCATCATAATAGTTAACATTTATTGAGTCTTACTACGTGCCATGCACTGCACTAAATTCATAAGAATTGTCCCAACTTGGGGCGCCTGGGTGGCGCAGTCGGTTAAGCGTCCGACTTCAGCCAGGTCACGATCTCGCGGTCCGTGAGTTCGAGCCCCGCGTCAGGCTCTGGGCTGATGGCTCAGAGCCTGGAGCCTGTTTCTGATTCTGTGTCTCCCTCTCTCTCTGCCCCTCCCCTGTTCATGCTCTGTCTCTCTCTGTCCCAAAAATAAATAAACGTTGAAAAAAAAATTAAAAAAAAAAGAATTGTCCCAACTTACTGCCAGCGGCAATCCTATGAGACATGGGGAAATGGAGACACTGAGAAGTTAGGTACTTTGTCCAAGGCAATATACTGGAAGGTGGGATTTGAGGCTTTCAACCTAAGCAGACTGGCTTCCTTTTGGCATTCCAGTGTAATCTTAACCATTACATTATACTATGCTCCACACTAGGACCTTAGTTTTGTATAAAAGAAATATTTGTGGCATGGATGAGCACACAAAGCGATCCTGAGTCTTCCATAAAATGTTAAGAAGCAGGGAAGTGTGTAACGTGTCTTTGGGATTTCCATTTTATTTAATCTTGAAGGAGCTCTTATTGGCTGGAATTAAGTCTAGCGTGACCCACCTCATCACCACGTGTGCAGGAGAAAGAAGGTGTTGAAAGGTGACAGCACTCCCTTCCCCTTCCCCAGTCCCCGGGAGAGTCAGGACAGGCACCTGCAATTCCTGGCCACCATGATGTATAGAGCTCCATGTGTCTCTGGCCTGAGTGGGGGACCCTGTGAATGTGGGGCAGAGTGGGGAGGCCGGCTGGGTTGATGGAGATTCGTGAGTCAACGACAGCCTGGGATCCCTATTCCCAAATTATGCCCAAACCACAATGAGATTTCACTATACACCTATCAGAATACTTAAAATAATTTGTGATGGCACAAAATACTGCTGAGAATTCAGGAAAATTAGATCGTTCCTCCACTGCTGCCGGGAATGTAAAATGGTATGGCCGTCCTGGAAAACAGTGTGGTAGTTTCTTAAACTACGAGAACTATGCGATTACTGTAGCATCCAGCTATCACACTCCTGGGCATTTATCTCAGAGAAATGAAAACGTGTTCACACAGGAAGCTGCTCATGAATGTTCCTGGCAGCTGTTCTTGTAATACTCTGAAAATGGAACAGCCCAGATGCCCTTCACTGGTTGACTAAACCACGGTGTATCCGTGTTGTGGAATGCTACTGAGCTCTAAGAAGGGTCGACAGGCAGCAGAGGCAACAATCTGGAGGAATCTCCAGACAATGCCGCAATCCTGAAGTAAACCCCGCTTCCTATACTGTATAATTCCATTTATGTAGCATTCTTGAAAGGACAAAATTATGGAAATGGAGAGGTTGCCAGGGGCCGAGGAAGGGATAAGGATAGGAGGGGAGCAGGTGTGACTCTAAAAGGGTAACATCCGGGGCGCCTGGGTGGCTCCGTCGGTTGAGCGTCCAACTTCGGCTCAGGTCGTGACCTCACAGTCTGTGGGTTCGAGCCCCGCGTCGGGCTGTGCTCACAGCCTGGAGCCTGCTTCCGATTCTGTGTCTCCCTCTCTCTCTGCCCCTCCCCTGCTCATGCTCTCTCTCTGTCTCAAAAATAAATTTAAAAAAAAAAATTAAAAAATAAAATAAAATAAAATAAAAGGGTAACATCCTATGGTGATGGGAACGTTCTGTATCTTGACTGTATCAATGTCAATGTCTTGGTTGTGATACATTTAAAAAAAATATTTATTGTTGAGAGAGAGAGACAGAGTGTGAGTCGGGGAGGGGCAGGGAGAGAGGGAGACACAGAATCCGAAGCAGGCTCCAGGCTCTGAGCTGTCAGCACAGAGACTGATGCGGGGCTCAAACCCACAAACCGTGAGATCATGACCTGAGCCGAAGTCAGACACTTAGGCAACTGACCCACCCAGGCTCCCCTGCTTGTGACATTTTACTATAGTTTTGCCAAATGCTATCATTGGGGTAAACAGGATAAAAGGGTATATTGAACTTTTTGTAACTGCATGTGAATCCACAATGATCTCAAATAAAAAAATTTAATTAAAAAGTAAAGCAGTCTCTCTGGGGCATGTGGGTGGTTCAGTTGATTGAGCTTCCAACTCTTGATTTTGGCTCAGGTCATGATCCCTGGGTCAGGGATCCCTGGGTCACGCCTGCCTCTCCCCCACTCATGCTCATTTGCTCTCTCTCTTTCTCTCTCTAAAATGAAAACAAAAAACAAAAAACAAAAAAACAAAACCAGTCTCATGTCTTTTTACCTTTGTATTTAATTTCTTTTTTTAAATTTTTAAAAAAATGTTTTTATTTATTTTTGAGACAGAGAGAGACAGAGCATGAGCAGGGGAGGGGCAGAGAGAAAGGGAGACACAGAATCGGAAGCAGGCTCCAGGCTCTGAGCTGTCAGCACAGAGCCCGACCTGGGGCTCGAACTCACAGACTGTGAGATCATGACCTGAGCTGAAGTCGGACGATCAACCGACTGAGCCACCCAGGCGCCCCTGTATTTAATTTCTTTAAACATATACATAATTTTACATAAATGTACAGAGTTTATTTCAAACGCGGTCTTTTTTCCTTCTTTTTACTTGCCTCCTTCCCTTCTTCTTTCTCAGATCTTTATCCACATCCCTCTTTTCCCCCACCTTAATTGCTGTTAACAGACTAATATGGAAAGGAGGAACCACAGACAATGTTAGTGGATAAATGATAGATTGGGAAAAATGTCGATAATGATATTTAATATTAATATCCATTAAAATTCAAAGAGGTCTTACAATTCACGAGGAAAAGATCAAGCACTCACCAGAAAAGAATGGACAATGATTTAAAGAGATGATTCACAGAGCAGCAAATTTAGATGATCAATTTGCATGTGACAAGATGCTCAAACTCACCAGCAGCCAGGGAAATACAAATTAAGGTAAAAAGTATCACTTTGTATCCATCGGACTGGGAAAAAAACCCATTACTGGCAGGGATGTGAGGGCAAAAGGCACTTTCACTCATTGCTGTGGACATGTGCATTATAAACAGCCGTCTGGCAACATCTATTACAATTAAAAAGTATTTATCCTTTAAAAATTCATTGAGTCATGCCCTGAAGAGTTATGCACTTCACTGAAATACATCTGCTTTCACCCAGTAACACTCTCCTAGAAGTCTGTTCCATGAACTAAAACCACCAGTCCATACAAAACAGAGGTGTTTATCACAATGTTGTTGGTTATTGCCAGAAGAAACTGGGGATACAGAAAATGTTCACAAATGGAGGCATGCTTGAATATGGCAGAGTCGCACTGATGAATATTGTGCTGTCATTAAAAGGAGCCGATCATGGGAATGCAAGCTGGTGCAGCCACTTTGGAAAACAGCATGGAGGTTCCTCGAAAAACTAAAAATAGAACTACCCTACGACCCAGCGATTGCACTAGTAGGCATTTATCCACGGGATACAGGTGTGCTGTTTTGAAGGGACACATGCACCCCCAAGTTTATAGCAGCACTATCAACAATAGCCAAAGTATGGAAAGAGCCCAAATGTCCATCGAGGGATGAATGGATCAAGAAGATGTGGTATATACATATATAATGGAGTATTACTCGGCAATCAAAAAGAATGAAATCTTGCCATTTGCAACGACATGGATGGAACTGGAGGGTATTATGCTAAGTGAAATTAGTCAGAGAAAGACAAAAATCAAATGACTTCACTCATATGAGGACTTTAAGCGACAAAACAGATGAACATAAGGGAAGGGAGACAAAAATAATATAAAAACAGGGAGGGGGACAAAACAGAAGAAGAGACTCATAAATCTGGAGAACAAACTGAGGGTTGCTGGAGGGGTTGTGGGAGGGGGGATGGGCTAAATGGGTAAGGGGCATTAAGGCGTCTACTCCTGAAATCACTGTTTCACTATATGCTAACTAATTTGGATATAACATTTAAAAAATAAAAAATAAAATTAAAAAAAAAAAAGGAGCCGATCAGAGTTACACGCATGGCCTGGAGGTATCTTCCCAAGGTACTGTTGAATGAAAAAACCCAGATGGAGAAAAGTATGCATAAGGTGATTCCATTTTAATGAAGTTATTGCCAAGGAGCCCCGTATGTATGTATATGTGTCTGTTGGTGTACTCACGTATGCACATCCTTGTATATGTTCTTTTTTTTCATGTTTATTTATTTTTGAGAGAGAGAGAGAGAGAGAGACAGACAGAGTCCCAGCAGGGGAGGGACAGAGAGAGAGGGAGACACAGAATCCAAAGCAGGCTCCAGGCTCCGAGCTATCAGCACAGAGCCCGACGTGGGGCTCGAAACCACAAACTGTGAGATCATGACCTGAGCCAAAGTCGGACACTTAACCGACTGAGCCACCCAGCGCTCCCTTGTATATGTTCCTGACATATACATATTCCTGACATATACATATACATATACATATACATATACATATACATATACATATATATGTGTGTGTGTGTGTGTGTGTGTGTGTGTGTATATATATATATATATATACACATATATATGTCCATATATAAGGACATATGTATATGTCCTTTCCCACACTTATTATTTTTAAAATTGAGAGGGTTACCAAGGTGAAAACTTATCCAAACTTGCTCCCATTTCTGATACTGTACATATTCACACCCAACTGCAGTTGGGGGTGCTGGTGGATTAGCCCCACCAGCCTGTCAGCGAACTCTCTGGGCTTTTAGGATCACACATCAGGAAAACGTCCTCGGCAGCACACGAATGTCTGTGTTACCACTGCACACTTCCTATGCAATTTTGATGACTCTGTGTCACCCACAAGCAGAGGACTCTGGAATGGAATCATGTTGCTAAATTGTCTACCCAATGGGGTGCTGGGTGGCTCAGTCAGTTAAGCGTCCGACTTCGGCTCAGGTCACAATCTCGCGGTCCGTGGGTTCAAGCCCCGCGTCAGGCTCTGTGCTGACAGCTCGGAGCCTGGAGCCTGCTTCGGGTTCTGTGTCTCCCTCTCTCTCTCTGCCCCTCTCCCGCTTGCACTCTCTCTCTCTCAAAAATAAATAGTTTTGTTTTTTTTTTTAATAAATAAATAAATTGTCTACCCGGCACTTTCTCCCCATGGCATCGGTTTCACTGTCTCCTTATGGAGCCACTTAAAATACACTAAATTTCTATTTAAAGCTGTTATCAACTGTTTTGGAATGTTCTGGGATAAGAATATAATCGGGATACTTCACATCTGTTGAGACTGATGTATGGCAACTGTTCTATAAATGTTTGCCTCTGAGTGGCGGTCGGAGGAGGGAAGACAGAAGAGAGAGGAAGAGGAGGAATGAGGCCAGAAGGTGGAACCAGCTGTTCTTCAAGGAGGCTACCCTTCCTGCCCCTTCCCATCCTCCCTCAGGCTTAATGTGCCTTTCTTACATTTCATTCTGATGCAGAGGCTCAAGAACAGAGGCCAGCTCTCTCCTCCCTTTATGGAGGAGACATTTAATGTCAGGAAGCATTTTTTTTTTTTAATTTTTTTTTCCAACGTTTTTATTTATTTTTGGGACAGAGAGAGACAGAGCATGAACGGGGGAGGGGCAGACAGAGAGGGAGACACAGAATCGGAAACAGGCTCCAGGCTCTGAGCCATCAGCCCAGAGCCCGACGCGGGGCTCGAACTCACGGACCGCGAGATCGTGACCTGGCTGAAGTCGGACGCTTAACCGACTGCGCCACCCAGGCGCCCCAGTCAGGAAGCATTTTTAAAAATCTTAAATTACAGGGGCGCCTGGGTGGCTAAGTCCCTGAAGCTTCTGACTTCAGCTCAGTCGTGATGTCTCTGTTCGTGAGTTCGAGCCCACGTCAAGCTTTCTGCTGTCAGCACAGAGCCCGCTTCAGATCTCTGTCTCCCCTCTCTCTGCCTTTTCCCACTGTCTCTCTCTCTCTCTCTCTCAAAAAAAAAAAAAACAAAAAAAAAAACACCTTTTTAAATCTTAAATGACATTAATGATTACATTTAAAATTATCATGAAATTAATTGAGATACAACTTCACAACTATTAGAATGGCCCAAGTCCAAAACACCGACAACAGGACGTGCTGGCAAAGGGGTGCAGAGACAGGAACTCTCATTTCTTTGCCGGCGGGCGTGTAAAATGCTGTGTGTGGCCGCTTTGGAAGACAGCGTGGTGCTCTCCTCCGAAACTGAGCACACTTTAACCACACGGTCCAGCCACCGTGCTCCTTCCTTGGCGTTTACCCAGAGGAGTTGAAAACTTAAGTCCATACAAAAATCGGCACGTGGACGTTCACAGCAGCTCTATTCATCTATTCATTGCCCAAACGTGGACGCAACCAAGGGGTCCTGTAGCAGGTAAGTGGCTCAGCTGTGGTCCACCCACACGACGGAATATTATTGAAACGGGTTATCAAGCCACGAAAAGACGTAGGGGAACACCAAATGCGTATTACCGAGGAAAAGGAGCCAATCTGAAAAGACTACGTTTTGTAGGATTCCAACTACGTGACGTCCTGGAAAAGGCGAAATTATGGAGATGGCAAGAGGATCGGTAGTTGCCAGGGGTTGGAGGGAAGGGGGGGACGAATAAAAAGAACACAGAAGATTTTCAGGGCAGTGAAACCATGCTGTCGTGGTGGATACACATCATTATACGTTTATCTAAAGACAGAGTATATACAACAGCAGGAGACAACCCTCATTGCAGACCATGCACTTTGGGTGGCACTGACGTGTCCAGACGGGTTCATCAACTGTAACAAATGTACCACTCTGGAGATCTATGGGACTCTGCATTGTCTGTGGATTTTTCATGGGGCCCGAAACCGTATTTCAAGGCCACGGAACTCCGAAGGGCAACATCGACATTTCCTTTGTTTTCTAAAAATGAACTCCGTCGTCTCGAGCCTCTGTAGCAGACACTGTCGATGGCCCCCACGTCCGCCTCAGGGTTCCCCGTTCCCGTGCAGGCTAATCCCACGGCTTCCTGCTGCACCTTTCCCCTGGGGGTGTTCTCTGGGTGCTCCTGCGGCACAGCGCAGGCTGGAAGAACCAAGGGGCCGGCCTGAGTGCGGACTTCACCAGCTTCCTCGTTCCCATCGACGGCGGGCGAGAACTCCAAGAGAAGCTGTACGCGGGCCCCCGGATGTCTCTCGGGCTGAGCCCCAGTTGCCCACAGCGGTAATCTGCTCAGCCACACATTCTTTGTGGGCCTCCTTCCCTTCGCTGTCTCACTTCCCCTCTCCCCTACCAGTATTTTTCTGAGACCACCCCTACCTAAGCCACTGACACTTAGATCTTGGCCCCCGGGTCTGCGTCTGGAGAAGGCCAAAGCAAGACTGCGGCACTGTCCATCTGAATACGTAAAACTTCATCCAGTCACTTTCAGGCAAATGTAGTTATTTGAAGATTTTTGGTCATTTCAGGTTTCACCTCCGTCAATTCAGGATGCGCTCTCCTCACCCCTACCACCCACCCCATGTTTCTCCCAATGTGTGCATCTGGGTTCCTGGGGGGCTGGCAGGGGTGGGGATGAGGCAGTGCTTATGTGGCATCACAGCCCCGTCCGGGGCAGTGAGGGTGGGAGGTACAGCCGTCTGGGCCAGGCACAGGCCACAGGTACAATGGATGGAAAGGTGGGGGGAATTATTGTCCCCTGCCTTTCAGTATCCAAAGGCCATGCCAGGGTGGGGCCCTGTTAACGTCATCAAAGACTCGGTACAAATAAACACCCTAAGAGTGGAATTCTGGATTAGACCCCCGATTTGTGTTTGGGAACAGAGCTGAACCCTGTCGTGGACAGTCTCCAGGTACTCATTTAAGAAGCTAAGCCTAAGAGCTTCCCCCTCTAACCTCTTCCCTTTAGTGGCCGAACGGGCTGAAGCCCTGGAAGTCGGCGGTGAGAGATTTCCCAAAGCCACCTCAGATGGCAACATGAAGTGCGGAGTCAGACTTGAAAAGTTACACTTCTGGGGCATCGGGGTGGCTCCATCGGTTGAGCGTCCAACTTCGGCTCAGGTCATGATCTTGCCGGTTTGCGGGTTCAAGCCCCGTGTGGGGCTCTGCGCTGACAGCTCAGAGCCTGGATGGAGCCTGCTTCGGATGCCGTGTCTCCCTCTCTCTCTGCCCCTCTCCTGCTTGCTTGCTCGCTCTTTCTGTCTCTCTCCCTCAAAAATAAATGAAACATTAAAAAAAGTTAAGAAGAAAAGAAAAGTTACATTTCTTCCAGGCAGAGGAATTCCCCGGGAGTCTTGCAGATAGTGAAATATGTGTCCCTCTGTGACTTACTTGTTTCGGCCACTATTGATTTTGAGATCTGCCCAGTGACATGTATAGCTGAGCTCCAATCATTTTCCTGCTGTAGATTCCAAAATATAAATATAACAACAAAATGAAAACCTTTGCCATATTGTATTCCACTTTATGAATATAACCACAATTTATTGATCCATTCTCCTGCCAATGGACGTTTAGGTTGTATCTGGCCTCCTCCCCTTTTTAAATTAGAAACAATTTTGCTTTGAATATTCTATTTATGCCTCCCAGTGCACACGTGTAGGAGGAATGGAATTGCCATAGACATTATATATTATGTTGCTATAGATGTATATAGAGAATATTATATATTTAATTTCTATTGCATACATAAAAGAATATATTTTAATATATTATGTATAATATTATACATAACGTATAATATAATATATATATATTCTTTAAAAAAAATTTTTTTAAACTTTTTATTTATTTTTGAGACAGAGAGAGACAGAGCATGAACGGGGGAGGGGCAGAGAGAGAGGGAGACACAGAATCGGAAGCAGGCTCCAGGCTCTGAGCCATCAGCCCAGAGCCCGACGCGGGGCTCGAACTCACGGACCGCGAGATCGTGACCTGAGCTGAAGTCGGGCGCTTAACCGACTGAGCCGCCCAGGCGCCCCTAATATATATATATTCTAATTGTTGTTTTTGTCCCTCTCCATGTCTTTAGGTCTTTCCTCTTTGGGCTAGGCCGATTTCCAGAGAAGAAAACTTCTCTGCCCAGTTCTCGGGATGGGACCCTGGTTGTCAGAATTCAGGGGATAAGTGGAGAAAGAGGGTTGGGGTGTAAAGTTAGAATGTAAACATATGTTTGCCAGTGTTTTTGTTTTCAGTATGGTACTTGCTGCCCTCTGTTGTGCCTGGTGTTTCCATTTTGTTCTCCCTGGGGAAAAAAATCCTTTAGTCTTTGGATGGTACCAAGGAGAATCTGGGTGTCTATTTGCTTTGTGACTAGATGCTCAACCTCATTCTGTGTTCAGCATTGCCCTTAACCCTGCCCCTGATAATGCCTGAAGCTTTTGCGGGTTCTGCTGAGCAAAGTGGGTTATGTCTTGGATTTTCCCACTATTGACTGTGGATTCTACTTTCTCAAGTCTACTAACTCAGTTACCACACATCCTACTGCTGCCCAGCTTCCAAACATGGTATGTCATTTCCTCTCCCGCTGTCTTTATTTGTGTGGTTTATGCCTTTTAAGAAGCATTCTTGTTACTTTTCAGGTAGGATTTGGGGAGGGTTAGGAGATAATTGGTGTATTCAGTCCTTTATTATTTTAATTTAATTTTTTAAAAGAAATCTAACAGTTTTAAAAAAGTTTATTTATTTATTGGGGGGGGGGGGTGCGTAGAGGCAGAGAGAGAGGGAGAGAGAGAATCCCAAGCAGGTTCCGTGCTGTCAGCACAGAGCCCGACATGGGGTTTGATCCCACAAACCGTGAGATAATGACCTGAGCTGAAATCAAAAGTTGTGTGCTTAACCAACTGAGCCACCCAGGCGCCCCAAATTTCTTCTTAAAGTAAGCTTCATGCCAAACACAAGGCTTGAACTCACGACCACGAAATCAAGAGTTGCAAGCTTTATCAACTGAACCAGCCAGGCACACCAGTCCCTCATTTTAAGTTAGAACACTCCGGGGGCGCCTGGGTGGCTCAGTCGGTTAAACGTCCGACTTCAGCTCAGGTCACGATCTCACGGTCCGTGAGTTTGAGCCCCGCATCGGGCTCTGGGCTGATGATGGCCCAGAGCCTGGAGCCTGCTTCCGATTCTGTGTCTCCCTCTCTCTCTGACCCTCCCCCGTTCATGCTCTGCCTCTCTCTGTCTCAAAAATAAATAAACGTTAAAAAAAAATTTATAAGTTAGAACACTCCGACTTACTTATCGAATATTTCCTAAAACTGCCCAAGCTGGGCGTTGGCAGTGGCCATAGTGTGACTCCCCACCCCGCAGAGCACTAGTTCTCAGTCCTCAGCTGGCCCTTCCGAATCACCTGTGGAGCTGGCCGAAACAGACCCCTTAGAGGTTTTGGTTTCAAGCTTGGAGCGGGGTCCAGGAATCCGTATCTTAACATGTTCTACAAATGCTGTCTGAAGACCATTGCAGGAGAGAAACTCCCTGACAGATGGTCCATCAGATCTTGGTTTATACCTTCACTGGCAGACGGGGAAAATAATTAGGTGATTCTGAATATTGGCAAGCGGTTTAATATACACAACTCAAATCTGTATTCCAGGAGAACTTCTGTCATTGTTTGTAGTTCTACTCTTTGAGCTTACTCCCCTCATGCCCGGTTACTACTCAAATATTGAAGGCAGCTACTGTTTTCACTTCTCCCTTCGGCTTCCCTTTTTTGGGGGTGAGCTTACCTACCCCCTCTTCCTAGAGTACAGTCGTCAGACCTTCACCATCCCATGCAGCTACTTCTGGCAGCCAAGTTTAGTGTGTCAACATCCTTCATGGAAACGTGGTGTTCCAAATGGAACCCAATACTCAGTGTGTGAGTTCAGAGGGAAGGCTGGTTGGTATGTCCCCCGAATCAGACTTCACATATATTAACGTGGCCACTGATTATACTGTGTTGTTTCATTTTTGCTTTTGAAGCCCACGATTACTGATGGTCTGGTGTGGTCTTGGAACCAGATGCCCTCTCCCATTGAGATCTTCCTTCTAGGTTCCTATGTCAAGTCTCCCTCTGCCACACTCAATACTGGACTCTAACAATGTGTTGAATTAATAAACAGGTGGATGAGTGAATGAATAAATGAATGAATGAATGAATGAATGAATGAGTGAATGAATAAAAGGACTTTTCCTGAAGTCATGGAATTTTGGTGAATCCCTGAAGGTGAGGATAGTAGATGAAAGTTACCCTCACTTCCCAAAGAGAGGTACTAGAATGAACGATGCAAGATGTATTTACCTACATTACAAAGACACTAGACATACGTATGCTAGACTTACTAGAAAATATTAGAATAAATTCAGTGGCCATCAACCCTTTCCTACCTCTAGTGTTTATGAAAACTTTCTATTTGAAATTATTATGGGGGATTCACGGGGAAAGGAGAGCCCAGTCTAGTGGGAGCTGCTGTGGTGTCTTCTCTCTACTTTCCATGGTTCTTTCACCCTCTCCCACCTGGCCTCTTCCTTGCTGGTGGTCTGCTGGGATACAGAATCCTGTATCCGCCTTGGTGTAGCTATGGGAAAGGAAAGAGGTGAGAGTTCGTGGGCAAACCTGGAACTTTATGTGAAACATTTTGGTGTCCGTGACTTACCAGGTCATGCTAAAGGTGGAATGTTCATTGGCATTGATGGATGACAGAGCTAGGAGTGAAGGCATCAGTAGGCAGATAGCACACTTCATTTAGAGAAGCAAGGATGGGTGATAGACTGTCACCAGGTGTAAGCAAACTTGATGGGATCTTGCCCAAGAGGTGAAGGGATTCCAGCGGGAAGAAATTTGGGGATGAACTGGTTGGGCAAGAATCAGAAAGGAGGAGGCATGCAGGTTATGCAGAGAGTACATTGTCATTGCCCACAGCAGCGAACGATACAGCATGGAGGCTTGTGTAAAGATATTTGCAAAGGATTCCCCAGGGTACCCCACCAGGAGGAAGGTTGAGAGCCTTCCACATACAGAAGACCCTTACAGTCAAGGCACAACCACAAACAGCACTAGCAAAGTCCATTTTCTCTAGTCCCCCCTTCTCCTGCTTTGTTTCATTGGAGGAAGGAAGTGGAGGAAGGGAAGGACAGCTGACAGCGCCCTTCCTCATTACAGGGTCTTGAGCCACAGTTTGTGAATGAGCTCCGAGGAGAATTGATGCTTGGAATTGTACACAAGACTGGAGTTTTGACTTGGAATGGACTGGACTTGGCTTTCAATAGCTAAGCAATGAGTCAATATCAAAATGAGGCTGTTCTTATTGTTGAAAGTGGTCAAGTAGCCTGGGACGTTTTCTAGGGGTAGGGACTGCGCAATTTTGAAGGAAAATGGATAAATGAAGCTATTTCCTGCTTACACTTCAACAAGCTCAGGATATTTAATATTGAATAGATGAATGGATTCAGAATTGGTGATAATGGATTCCTATCCTTGTGCGCTCCAAATCCTGCTAGTTTCTTGGACTCGTGAGGTCCTTGTGGTCAGATCTGCCATTCATTCATTCATTCATTCATTCAACTTTTAATTGGCTTCATACTTTGTTCCTACCATTGAGATAGGCCATGCGGGTCTTGGATGAGTGAGCCAGACCCCTGATATCTCCAGGAGCTGCTTGCTCTTAGAGGAGTAGGGGAGCCCACTGAGCCCTGAAAGATAGATAGCTCAAGCCTGGGTTGGGAGAGAAGAAGGGGTGTCAATTCAAGATTAGAGTGCTGTCTCTCAGATGTCGGCCTTCCTGACACCCTTCTCTGGCCCTTGTTTTCTCATTCATTTATTCATTCACTCACTCATTCAAGAAATATATGAGGTTGGGGTGCCTGGATGACTTAGTCGATTAAGCGTCCGACTGTGGCTCAGGTCATAATCTTGCAGTTCATGAGTTCGAGTCCCACGTCAGGCCCTGTGCTGACAGATCAGAGCCTGGAGCCTGCTTCAGATTCTGTGTCTCCCCCTCTCTCTGCCCCTCCCCTGCTCGTGCTCTTTCTCTCTCTCTCTCTTAAAAATAAATAAACATTTAAAAATATGTTTAAAGGAAAAGAAGTATGTGAAGAGCCTCTGCTTAATTTCAGGGCCATCTGTTCAGCATCTTTCTTAGGGTGACATCCCTTAGAGCGGCATGACACGTCTATTTCTCACTCTCAGAGGAATTCAGAAAATCAAACAGGTAGTTTGGGGTAAGTGTTTTGGAATCTGTATTTTCTTTTTTTTTTTTTAAATTTTTTTTAACGTTTATTTATTTTTGAGACAGAGAGAGACAGAGCATGAACGGGAGAGGGTCAGAGAGAGGGAGACACAGAATCTGAAACAGGCTCCAGGCTCCGAGCTGTCAGCACAGAGCCCGACGCGGGGCTCGAACTCATGGACCGTGAGATCATAACTTGAGCCGAAGTCGGACACTTAACCGACCAAGCCACCCAGGCGCCCTGTATTTTCTTTTTTTAAGAAATTTATTTTTGGGGCAGGAGCAGAGAGAGGGGGACAGATGATCCGAGGTAGGCTCCACTCTGACAACAGAGAGCCTGATGCAGGGCTTGAACTTGGCAAATCGTGAGATCATGACCTGAGCTGAAGTCAGACGCTTAACCAACTGAGCCACCCAGGCGCCCCTGGAATCTGTATTTTCTAACTTTTCTATTTGCCTCCTAGTCTCTGTTGACCTCAGACCAGAACTGAACCTAGAAAATGGGACATATCGAATTTGCTGTAGTCAGAGCCCTGAGGGCCTGAGCCGCCCACCCTCCACCCCCCAACCCCAGGAAACAAGGAAGGCTCGGTGGCAATTATGGTGTTTCTGCCCCCCCACCCCTTCCGAACCTTGGGAATAGACAGAGTTGCAATATTTGAACATACTTTTTCCAAAACATGATTCATGCTTATCTCAAATTCAAATTTACCTGGATGCCCTGTATTTTAATTTGTGAATCTGGCAGTCCTACCTGGGAAGGGCTCTCTCTGCCACAAGAAAGACCGTAAGACTCATTTCTCACTTTTCAAGAACCTCTTCCCCTACAAATATTCTCACCTTGAAGTAAGCCATGGCAGGCTGGGCCCAGCTGGATTCTGCTCTTGACTCTCCACAGCTAGCCCCCATGGAGGGAAAGGAGTAGGGTTGGCCCAGTGTGAACATCTTGCACTGGGGACCAGGAGACCTGGGTTCTAGATCATGGTCTGTCCCCAACAGTTTCTTGACCTTGCATAGGACAGGGTGCCTTTCTGGACCCGATTTCCCTATTTAGAAAACAAGAGGGCTGAGGGTTCTATGGACCACTCATGTATCACACATGGATTTAGCTTCCGAGTACAACCAGGACAGGAGCATTTGGTCATTTGTCCACTCTGCACCCAGCAAGAGCTGTGTGTGTGTGTGTGTGTGCGCATGTGCGTGTGTGCTGAGGGATGAATGAGAGATCCCAGACTGCCCTAGGTAATGCAGGAAATGGCTTGTTAAGTGCTAACAGCCATGCTTTTTCAATTTTGTAGTGTGGAAGCAACTCCAATACTGGCAGATACGGTGGGGGGGGGGGGGTGAGGAGCAGTGAGAGGTCCTGCCCCATTTCTGTCTCAATTTACTCTGTCTGAATGACCTCGCCTTCATCTCTCCTCACTCCCTGGAGAAAGTGAAAGTTCCTTTCTCTGTTCCGGGAATAAAAGGGAACAAAGACACAATGGCAGACTGTTGAGTTGAGCTTGAAAAGGTCCAACGACAGGAGTCCAGTTCCCACCAGAGCTACCTAAGGCTCATGTAGCCCCATTTGGGAGGCTGCTTTTGACAGCCCTGGCTATTCATCCATTCAGTCTGGTTCTGAAACATAAGGTAAAGACGAGGGGCGGATGTATACAGAATCTGTGGGTAAGCCAGAGAAACGAAAGCAGTAAATGGAGAGAAAAGTGCCTCCCTTCCAAAGGCTGCTCTTTTCCCTCACCTTTGCACCGTGGACACTCAGCAAGATAGAGAATTAACTGAGTGGGGTTGGACAAAGCTCATGCTAGGGCTGGAAATCCAACCAGCACATTCTCAGAACCACCTGGAAGACGGAGCTATGGCATCAGGAGGGCGGAGCTGGCTGTCGCTCTGGAGTAGAACAGTACTGGCTCTTGGTTTTAGGAGGGGAGCTGGTGTGTGTCATCGACCCTGTCGTTGTACCACCCAGGTCCCCTCAGGTCCTTCTGCCCATCTCTCCCTGTGTAGCTCCAGTTGCCATGGCTGTGAATGCTGGTACCTGTGCCATTCGGAAAATCATCTTGGGCGGGGACAAGAGCTAGAGGGGCCTGGGAGTTCCATGTCCCTCCCCCCAACTCCTCCCTTCATAACCAAGGACAAGTGTGGAAGTACAGAGCTCAGCTCCTCAAGGTAGACAAAGCCCAAGGTGTACTGTATGCTCCAGATCTCCCTTTGGGATCTGGCTGAGCCTGGGGCCCCACCAGAAACCCTCCCCTCCTTGGTTTCTTCTCCTTTCATATACTGCTTCCCTCGTTTTCTTACTGGGTTCTCCTTAATTAGTTAATCATCTGATTCATTAGGGAACTTATTTTGTAATGGACCACTTACACCTGAACTCCAGTCTCAGGGTCAGATTCTGATCTGATTACAGGGGGCTGGACAACCAGTGTTTGAACCCCAGGAGGACATTCTAGTTAACTCTCCAGGTTCTCAGGAAGAAGGGGAACCAGGGGAGCATCAGCCTTAACCAGCCATGGACCAGAAGCAGAATTCTCATTTAGGGCAGGAGGAAGTTGCTAGGAGCAGGGGCTCCTGGGGGGGTCTGTATCACAACCTCTCATGTTTGTGTCATCACTTCAAGGTCTTTGAAGTGATTTACAGAGAAGACTTAGTTTACTGGTTAAGAACATGTGTCTTAGAGCTGAACAGATTGGGGCTCCTGTCCTGCTTCTGACCCTCACTAGCAGCATGACCTGGAACAAGTTGCTCAGCCTCTCCGAGCCTTAGTTTCCTCATCTATAAAATGGGACTAATATCGGTTTGCACCTAACAGGGTAGTTGAAGAGTCAAATGAGCTAGTGTATGTGCCTGCCAGCCAGTGACGAGAGTGTTGGTTCTCCTCCCTGAGTCTCAATGTTAACATAAAACAGAAGCCCACACCCTCTGTTTTACCAGGATGTCGTCCGAGGTGGGACATACCAACTGCTAAATAATGCAGCCAGCCCGTGAATTTGCAAGTGTTGTTATGGCAACCAGATTTTTTTTAAAGTCACTAAAAGCTGGCAAAGAACATGGAACTGGGACTAGGTGACAACACAAAGTGATGGGATGACATAAATAAACCTAGAAAGAAAGGAGAGGAAGGAGCTGGGAATACGAGATGCAGGAAAATGCACACTAAGTTAGAAAAGGACAACTGTGTATGAGTGGGGGCTGGGAATCTGTGCCTGGTCTGGACAGAGCAGAGGGTGTGAACTTGGAAAGGGCATTGCTACATGGTCCATAGCCCTTCCTGTCAGGCTGCCTGAGCTACTCCGCTGCTTGTTGGGCAGCCCCTGGCAGGAGAGAAGGGACTGTCGCCCTCAAATGTCCCAAGGGATCGGACCAAAGGATCCTGGCTTGAGCTTTGAAGTCCTGTGTTCTTCCTCGCTTTTGCTTCTGTCCCACCTGCCTGCTTTTCCCCTGGGAGCTCTCTGGTGGGAGCCATGCCCTCCCTGTCATCTGTCTGTAAATTTGCAGTAGCTCCTGGCATCGGAGAGGTACCAGACATCCGCGGTGCCACTCCTGGGAAGTCAAAGAGATGGCCTCACTCATAGCTGAGTAGCTGCAGTAGCATCGTGGGAGCCGTAACGCCTTGGCAAATACCAGGTGGACACCTCATGAAGGAGTTCGGAGAAACTCCCCTCTCTAGAGACCAGAAGAGCCCACATGATAGAGCTGAAACTCTCATGGTCACAGGGGAAATGAAGGACCTACCATGACAGGAAGGATGCTTGTGCTGTTTGTCCACCCTAGATTCATTTTCTGCTCTGCTCTGCTTTATGCTTGGAGACTGACCCTAGGGGTGGCAGTTTTTGGGGTTCACATGCCAGCTGGATTCTTTTTTATAAATAGCCCCTCCATTAAAATCTTCTTCTCCTTTGAACCATCTGACTGGCCCCTTGGAGAAAGAGTAAAGGCACCAAGTGTCCCAATTTGTGTGGGATTGATTTTCTGAGGCAGCAGTGATGCAGGTTAGAGGGGAGGAGGTGGAATAAACTTGGGGCATGTGAGACAGGACCCAGGAATTGAACAAAGTGGGTCACATGGTTCTTAATTATAGGTTATTGTTCCTGGCCTGTGCTGGTGCTGAAACTGAGGAGACATTCTCTTGTGGGGGGAAAGAGGCAGGGATCTTGGGCAGTGGAGATTGGGGACTTAGTTCACTCTGGGAAATCCTTCTGCGTCCAATAAGGCTCAGTCCCAATGGGATGGGAAACCCAGAGCTGGGCATAAGCCCAGAACCAGGCAACAGGCTGAGAACCGTGAGCCCGTTCCACCAGAGAAACTGGCGTAGGTAATAAGGATGAAAGTGGGAGGTTAAGGGTTACTCTCATGGTCTTAGAGGAGTCTGAGTAGGGATGAGACAGGCAGGAAAGGACAGGTAGGAAAGGACACATAAAACAGAAGCCCACACTTTCTGTTTTACATGGTGATAAATGTCTGGTGGCAGAATCATAGCTCATGATTATGTAGCTTTGGCTTTCCCTTTAGCGATGTTAGGCGGGGGAAGGAAAGCATTATTATAAAAGTGGGCAACTCTCTCCGGTGCCAGGAAGGGAGATCACAGTCTGTTTAGGAAGTGAGTTGCTGGTGTGTTATGTATGGTAGAGGAATTCTGTTGGTAATATATGATACTGACTAGGCTTGGGTAGAGTCATCCATGGACAAGCCTCCCAGCCTCCTGGCCTCGTGTAGGGGAGTTGCCCTTCAGTCCTTCGTGAGGAATCTACCTGGAAGTAAGCTGAGCATCATGGCTTCATTCCCCCCTCTTCTCACTTTGCTGCAGGTGACCCAGGAAGGCCTGGACACCATTCTCCCAGGCATTCACACGGGCCTGAAGGGGGGTGCAGAATACATTTCCCTTTTCTGTTCTGTGCCCTTATCTCCTTCAGCACCTCCACAACTGAGTATAGGAGTAGACTGGAGGTGTAAAGTTTCAGTAAAAAAAAGTCAAGTGTGTAAAATCTCACTTTATGTCTCTGTAACAGATTAAATCAGTTCTTGAGTCTTGATTTGCACATTTTGGAGACAATTTGATGTTTTGCAAACTTCCGGATATACATGCATCTGTATCTGGGGCTTTATCTTCTATTTCTTTGGGCTGTTTATCTATCATGCCCCTGAACACCTCAATGTTTTTTTTTTTTTTTAAATTTTTAACGTTTATTTAATTTTGAGACAGAGAGAGACAGAGCATGAACAGGGGAGGGTCAGAGAGAGAGGGAGACACAGAATCTGAAGCAGGCTCCAGGCTCTGAACTGTCAGCACAGAGCCCGACGCGGGGCTCAAACCCATGGACCGTGAGATCATGACCTGAGCTGAAGTCGGACGCTCAACCGACTGAGCCACCCAGGCACCCCAACACCTCAATGTTTTACCGACTATAGCTTTGTACTAAATACTGGTCTCTGGTAAAATAAGTTCCTTCAAAAAGGTGATTTGGCTTGAATTTTGGAATAAACTTATCAAGTTTAGTATTGATTTTTGTTTCTGAATCTTGTAACCAACTACCTTGTTGTGCACTTTTATTAGTTCTATGTGTTTTTATTAGATTTTTTTTTGTTTTTTCTGTGTAGACAGTATATTACCTGCAAACAAGGGCAATGGCCTTTTATAATGCATACGTATTTTTTCTTGTCTTATTGTGCTGATTTCTACTACAGGTTGAATGGAAGGGATGGAAGCCGATTTTTTTTTTTTTTAATTTTAGGGGTATATTTTTTATTACTACTATTTCTATTGGGTAGTGGTCAAATTACATCTTCCATTTATTCTTTTACTTCACATTTACATTTTTTCAAGGCATTATTTTACAATTTGTTATATTCAAAATTTAATGACATGTAATTTTATAGTATTATTATTTAAAAACTCTTGTCCAAAATTACTCTAATATTTCATTTTAATTTTATTTGCTTCTTGTATTTATATTTTGCTTATTTTAATAGGCTTTAAAAGTAAGTTCTGGGGGCGCCTGGGTGGCTCAGTTGGTTAAGCATCCGACTTCGGCTCAGGTCATGATCTCACGGTCCGTGAGTTCAAGCCCCACGTCGGGCTCTGTGCTGACAGCTCAGAGCCTGGAGCCTGTTTCAGATTCTGTGTCTCCCTCTCTCTGACCCTCCCCTGTTCATGCTCTGTCTCTCTCTGTCTCAAAAATAAATAAACATTAAAAAAAAAATTAAAAAAAAAAAGTTCTGCAATGGGTCCCCTGGGTGGCTCAGTCGGTTGAGTGTCCGACTTCGGCTCAGGTCATGATCTCACGGTCAGTGAGTTCGAACCCCGCATCAGGGCCTGTGCTGACCGCTCAGAGCCTGGAGCCTGCTTCGGATTCTCTGTCTCCCTCTCTCTCTGCTCCTCCCCGGCTCATGCTCTGTTTTCTCTCTCTCATAAATGAATAAACATTTTAAAAAATTAAAAAAATAAGTTCCACAATAATCAGTGGAAAACAGACATTTTTCATCTTGTTCTTACTTTAAAAGGGAGCACCAACTCCTCTCTTATTCTCATCTTGGGACTCCCACTCACTTTTTTAGAAATTCCATTGTCTACCCAAAGGATTTGCCTCACCCAGGGTCTGTCCCTCTCTCCTTGGCAGTACTTTCTCTGGTGTTTCTCTCCCTCTATGAGAATGCCCTTGGGGCTCCAGAAGGCAGTTCAAGGCTTTTGACATTCCAGGTCCCACAGAACAGCCAAGGATGAGCTCTTCCTTCCAAATCTTCTCCCCATCTGCATATTTCGTAAGCACCTCTTCATCCCTCACATTTTCTAGTGCATGGCTAGAAATGGCTGGAAAGGCATTTCTTTCTTTCTTTCTTTCTTTCTTTCTTTCTTTCTTTCTTTCTTTCCAGAAAGGCAGCTAGAATCAGGCTGGAAAGGCATGGGACTATGCGTTCTCTCTTCTGGTTTTTCCCTCCCGCCCTCCCTCTCTCTTCTCTTTCTCCAAGGAGAAAGAACTTATTTTTTGAACTACTCCTGGGTGAGGTTAGGTGCCTTGTTTTCCCAACAGCTATTCACAAGGGAGCCCCAGTAACAACTCACATTTCACTTTGCCCACTGATCTCACTCCTACGTCAAGGACTTCCAGATGGGGCAAGGGTGGGGGGATTTAGCCATCTTTAAATGGTGAAGTGAGATGACAGAGAGGTTTAAGCACGCTTCCACGTGTCAAGATTGTGTCACAGGACTGGGGAACCAAGATGGTGGCCCCTTCCACTGCTGGTCCACAATCTCCCTGGGTGACATGCGTGACTCCTCTTAGAGGAGCTTGAGGAAGAGTGAACTTGGGGAAGCCTTTCATTGGTGTGTCCCTACTTCTTGATCTTAGGCATTCCCAGAACTTAGATGCTTCTAGTGCATCCCTACCGCCACCACCTAGATTTAGCCCATAAAGGAAAAAGCAAGGACAAATACCTCTGTGTTCAATTAACTCTTTTTTCTTTCTTTCCCAACATCATAGGGACTGGAAGGAGTGGTCCTTGTTTTTTTCTTCCTCCATGGGAAGGACTTCCCCTACATCATAGTCTCCTTCCTGAGAGTCATTAAACTTCCTGGCTCAGGCTTAATGGTGGAAAGGGCGTTCTCAACATTATGGAAAAGCTCCTGTGATTTGAGCTGGCCTGGTATGGGTGGGAGTCCAAGATAACTACAGACTTGAAATCACAGAAAATAAAAATACTCTGATTTGATAATCCCCAAACATTATATCCATTATACATGACACAATGTTTTGGATTCCTCTAGAAGAAATTCTGTTTCTATAATTAGTCATTATAAACATAACAGATAATATTTTTTGACTGCTTATGATGTACTAGGCATTTTTCTAAGATATATAGTTATACCACGTATAATCCTATGATGTATGTACTATCACTACCCGCATTTAATACGCGGGGAACTAAGGCCCAGCGAAGGGGTCAGGTATCTTCCCAATGTACATGGTGAAGCAGGACTTACTGTCTGAACCTGAGTCCGTATGGTTGTGCCTCCCAGGCTCTTTCAGTCCATCCTGGCCACTCCCTGGCCGCTTTCTTCATCCTGCTTTTCAGCCTGCTGCCTGAGTCTGTTCTCCCTTTAGACAACCTGCGTGCTTGGTGCAAACCAAACAATTCACCATTCCACGTGCGTCCCGTCTCATTTCCCCTCTTCTACATCTTTGGTCATTCTGTCCCCTTTGCCTGGGATGCCTTCTCCCCACCATCGTCCAGGGCTCTGCCGGACTACCCCACCACCCCGAACCTTCTCTGATCCCACGGCCGGAAGGAAACTATCTTCTGAATTCCTTCCACTTTTGTGTTTACAGTGTCTCCATTTTGCATATCATCTCAAGAGTCACCTTGGGACCCAGGCTTGCACCTCCATCAGCTCTGTTCCTCCGCAGCATCATAGAGACTGGATGAGTGGGTGGAAGGCCCTTTTTTTACACACAGTGGACCATCCCTGAAGCCAGGTTCAGTCAAAAGATCGTGTTGGAGCCAGAGCTGGGATTGCCATCAAACAACATTAAACAACACTTAACCAAGCTTCCAGGAATTACCTCTTTCACGTCAGCCTGTGACACTCATCTGCGGAAATTCACTATAAGAGTCAGCAAAAGGATGCAAGGACCTTGTGCCTACACGGCCTTCTGTTCCAAGGGCTGACCTTCCTGCTTCTGGGAGGCAAACCTCCTTCCTGCTTGTTTCCCTGTCGGGCGATTACTTCTTCATTCTAAGTTCCAATAAATCCCTTGCCTCCCACGAGTTGGTTATATCTGAAGAAAGTGCCAGACACATTTTTTTTCTCACACAGGTTTAATCTCTTGGAAAAACTGTCCCTTATTTGGAGCCCTCTGAACACAGGAGTAAGCTGGGCAAGAAACCCCAGGGGACAATGTGCGCCTGGTTGGTATGCCTCAGGAGGGAGGCTGACCTGGTGACCAGAAGGCATTTGGTTCTTGGGAAGCATGAAGAATGACCACTGCTTGGGGTCAGCTGATAGTGACTTGGTTGAGGATTGCATACTGTGTCTTGGGTGGCCCCAGACTCGCTTTGTCCTTGAATATGAACAAACCCCCTTTCCCACTACCTGCCGTCCTTTGGGTCAATGTCACCTCTCCTCACAATGTGAGGAGTATGCTCTAGTATCACTTCCAAATAGCTCCATGTACATTCAGGTCAATGTGTTCAGACCTCCCCCAGTGAGGGCATGTTTCTCATGGGGGAAAGAAACATAGGAGCACTAGAGGGGCCCTGGCATGATGCTGTTTGGTTTCTCTGGAATCTTGGAGTCTGGATTATGAAGTCACATGGATGGGATGCACTCTTTGCTTGTCAGAGGGAGGGAAGGTATCTTTTGTGCAACTTAAGATTCTCCCAGTAGGTCAGAAACCAGTTTAAATGGCCCTTGAAGCATTCCTAGAGGAGGTTATCTTTTTTGGAAGATTCTTCTCCAGAATACAGTGGCTCAGGGCAGTTCACTGGATCAGAGTTAGACCTTGGGGCAATGTTTTGGCTCCAAGTGTTAGCTGTGCATCCTTAAGCAAATCATTTTTTCATCTGGAGTTCAGATCTCCTCACCTAAGAAAGGAATAAGTTGAATCATATGCTCTTGAAAGGCCATTTCTTGCTCTAGTGCCCTATAGATGTGTGTGTGTGTGTGTGTGTGTGTGTGCGTGTGTTTCTGAGCCTAAGGGAGAGAGAATGGTTAAATTGAGGAGATATGTTTCAAACCCATCATTTCCCCCTAGAAACGGAACTCTTAAAGTTTTCTAATCACCTCCCACATGTCACATTCTCCCTCATAAGTCTGGAATTGGTTTTTATGCCTGAGCGCTTGAAGCCATCTTTTGATTTCTTCAATTTGAGAATCAACTTATTTAGATATTGGATGCTGAAAGAAAAATCTCTAATAATAGCTTCATCACAAAGCCATATTTTCTCTTGTTCTGGCCAAGGAAATGGATCTGTTTTGTCAAATGAGATTAAAATTTCAATACACAATAGTATGTATAGACATTTACATATCTAAGTGCATTAAAAGTATCTTAAGCTTATCATTAATTAGTCTGTTTTTATTTTAGAGAGAGAGAGCATGAGTGGTGGAGAGGGGCAGAGGGAGAGACAGAATCTTTAAGCAGGCTCGGGGCTTGATCTGACGACCCTGAGCTCTTAACCTGAGCAGAAATCAAGAGTCGGATGCTTAACCGACTGAGCCACCCAGGCGCCCCTCATTAATTAGTCTTGAAAAGAAAAGGGTGAACACAAGTGCAATTAATTTTTTATTACCTTAACACCAGTTAGATGAATGGACAGTCTCCATGCAAACAGCGGTTTTCATTACACAAACAAGATGACTTTTAAACAAAGGGGTAACACGGGCACAAAATCGTTTCTGCATGCATGAAAACACTCCTGGGCTGTAAGCTTGAGGGATGTAACCTACATGAGGCTGGTTTGAGCTGCCACTGTTTTAAATATGCCTTGAACAAATTTCTTCTCAGTTTCACGATTGAACTGTTTAGGTGGCTATTACTTTGTATCTAAATATACTTATATATATATATATATATATATATATATATATATATGTGGAGAAACACTTGAACACTGTGGTTAAGATTCCATATATTAATTATTTAATTGGATAACATAACACTCATTCCCTGGAAAAAATCACAAACACACCGATATTTACAAAGTTATTTCGGTTAAATTTCAATGAGAAGAGGATGGTTCATTTCAGGTAAAAAGGAAAAAAGGGCTGAATTCTTTTGACACACACAACTGGTGCACAGTCTACTCTTAAAGAATCTTCTATTTAGGAGAAGGGTCTGGATGGGGGTAATAAATAAAAGCATAGTTATTATTCTATTTGTAAAAATGCAGACAAACCCAAATAGCTGCTTGCTTTAAATCGCATTGTGTATATTTTGTAAACTTAGAACTTACAAACCATTTGGCTTAAGCTAATGTTAAAGTGAGTCTGCATTTTCTGAGGGTACAGTGATTGGGCTGAAGGTGAGTCTGCTGGGTGGTGATGGAAGAAAACGTTGGTTGAAACTTCACTGTTGGGCAAACCAACACTTACTTAAAAGACAAACAAGCAGACAACTCATTAACCCTTTCTCTACAGAAAAGTCGGAGTTGTCCAAATGTGGATGGGTCAGTCCCAAACCGGGTACCATTTGTAGTCTCTGCTTCAAAATGAACAAGGAAGAATTGAGGACATATATACACAATCATCACCAATGTATACTAATGCAAACATTATGCAGCCCTGGGGCAAGCTCCTTGACAACATGCAGGGAAGACCGTCAACGCTTCTGAAGAGGTGGGGGGCGGCGAGCAGTCATTGAAGTTCTGAAGTTAAATCTTCCTCATTGCAACCCAGGACAGGCGTTCCTTTTTTTTTACCCCAGTGTAGATGGGCTGCACTGTGAAGAGTTCAGGGGTCCCTGGTCCAAAGAACAGGAATGAAAAAGCAGGAGCGTTTCTTCACATTAAGTCACAGTGAATGGGGATTCTCTTATCCAAACTGTTCAATATCACTTAGCCATTCTTGTCACTAGTATAGTACAAAGCACTTTCACAAACTATGGCATCAGCGGGCTCCCCCAATACTCCTGTAAAGTGGACAGTACAGGTATTTTCATCACCCTTATTTCATTGAAGCAAAACCAAGAAACAGAGAAAGCATCCAGGTCACATGAATCTTAAAGACGTGAACCCAGGCCTTTCCGTTCCAAGTAGAGATCACTTTGTTCTCAAAAGACGATTTGTCCTAGAAAAGTGATCCACACCTTAGTAAAAGAGCAACATAGATTATGCTCATTGCCAGTGGCAAGCTCCACCCCTTTCTCTGTCCCCTTCCTCCCTGACATTACAGCCTCTGAATCCTTTACACTAATGTATCAAGGACAGGATGTGGTCCTCGTTTCGGGACTGTATGTCTTCACCCAAAAGAATGATGAGCTTTCAAGCATCAGTGGAAAAGAGATTTTTTTTGGTCCTTTACTTTGAAATCACACCACTGTAGCTAACCAATGGCCTGGTTAGGAGAAAAATTCTTTTCTCACAGCCAGAATCCTGAAGAATATCCTTAGGGAGGTAGTGGGAGCTGAGTGGGAAAGTTCAACGTGATGGCATGAACCTTCTTCCCAAGAGGCTGTAAACCCCACACTCTGACGAACTTATCCTTACATTTCCATCACGTCTAAGTGGCTTATTCTATAGCCTTTTGACTTTCCTGCAAGCTGATGAGATAGAGAATGAGAGTAGGTAGATGGAGAGTGAGTGCCAATAACCATGTGAGGCTTCTGACTGGCCATCGCTTGGTGACTCCAATAGCTTCTGCGATCTTTTCTTATTTAATTTTTGCACACAGTAACTGGTAAATGTCAGCTCCTGTCGCCTTGTCCAATCTCATTGGTGTGGCCGGCACACAGGAGCTGTCCAGTCCACATCAGCTGCGTTGAGTTTCACTGCCCACCATGACTGAGAAGTATCCGCTCCTTGAGGGCAGCGAGGTGGGAACATAGTTGCCCTTTCCCCAGGCAGCCTGTGTGAACTTGGTTACTGGTGGACTGTGCTCGGAGTGCTGGCTTTCGGGTTTTCCACCGCAGAGCACCAGGCGGTCACTTGAGCCTGATACAGTCCACCTCTTCGGTGGCCGGCATGCCGCTGGTTTTGAGCTCCAGGTCGGCGCT
Source organism: Leopardus geoffroyi (assembly GCF_018350155.1). NCBI lineage: Eukaryota > Metazoa > Chordata > Mammalia > Carnivora > Felidae > Leopardus > Leopardus geoffroyi. Next base: position 31,711,114 of record NC_059336.1, read on the forward strand.
GGACTTGCTCCCGTGATGGGAGGGCCGCCAGTGGAGCAGCAGCATCTTCTTGAAGTACTTCACGGTGTTGTTCTTGACCGTCACGAAGCACACGGTGTTGATCATGCTGTTGCTCATGGCGATGCACTCGACCACGTAGAAGGCAGTGAGGTAGTGCTTCTCCTTGACGAACACGGCGGGGAAGAAGTCGCGCACGATGCTGAAGCCGTAGAAGGGCGCCCAGCACAGCACGTAGGCTGTGAGGACGCACATGAGCACCAGCACCGTCTTCCTGCGGCAGCGCAGCCGCTTCCGGATCTGCTCTGTCTGGAAGCCCGGGACGGCCTTGAACCACAGCTCGCGGGACACCCTGGCGTAGCACAGGGTCATGGTGAGCACGGGGCCCACGAACTCCACGCCGAAGATGAACAGGAAGTAGGACTTGTAGTAGAGCTGCTGGTCCACCGGCCAGATCTGGCCGCAGAAGATCTTCTCCTGGCTTTTGACGATGAACAGGACCGTCTCTGTTGTGAAGTAGGCCGATGGGATGGCAATGAGAATGGACACCACCCAGACCAAAGCAATCAGGAAGGAGGCCGTTTGATAATTCATCCGCGGTTTCAAGGGGTGGACAATGGCGAGATATCTGGTGGGGGAGGAAAGCCATCAGTAATAATGATAGGTGCTTGGAAACATTAGTCTCGATCTAAGCCCAAACAGGCACAAAAACAGGATGGCACAGTGAGTTCCCATGTAATTATCCAGCTTCACCAGACTTCATCTTATTTTAGCAACATCATTTGGAGTAGTGCAGTGGTTTAGTGGAAACAGCACAGGCTTTGGGCAAACAGGTGGAATAAATCCCAGCTCTTCCCCCTTAGTGGCTTTGGGGTCTGGAGGGAATCACTCAGCCCTTCTGAGATTTGTTTCCTCAAATGCAACATGGGATAAAATGACAACCTACCTTGTGGGGCTGCTGTAAATATTAAACATGATAATGTTTGTCAAATGCTTTGCATTGTAGTAGGTGTTCAATAAATATATGTGGCGTTCTTGTTATTATTATTAGTCCTATTGACACCACCTTGGCTTTCAGTCTTGCCATTCTGCCCAAGAACTTAATACTTTCAAAACTCTTTATTCCAAATATCTCATGGTTTCGAGGTGAAAAAAGGGCTCTGGAGCTCAGAGGGAGGTAGGGGCCTTTTCAGGGCAGTGCGCTAGGGCTTTCCTCTCCCCTCCCCCCCAGGGACCATCCTGCGTTACAGAGCAGGAGCGTAGGGGTGGGTTTAGGGCGGAATTTAAGGAGTCTAATGTGAGAAGGAAATGACTTGCCCAACCTCACTCGGTGCAGGGACCAGGATCCCGGCTTCTGATACAGAGCTTTTACACCCACCTCCTGGGTTGTCTCAAGCTTGGATGAGGTGTGTGAAGTTGCCTCGACACCACAAAGCGGCACACAACGTTAGAGCTTTATCCTGCTCGTTCCAGTGAGCGACCCTGCCTGGAAGAGGTTGGAGCCCTTCGTGGGGTCACTCCAGGCTGCGCTATTGAGCAAGGTTTCACTGGTGCTCGTTCTTGCCGAGGAACTCTTGGAGCAGGTGTAGTTCCCCCAGGAGTGGGAGGGGGCAGGGGTATTTACACACCAACTCTCCTAAGTCGTTGTTGGGGGAGCCAGAGGAGGCCTTCGGACAAAGAATCGCGGGTGTTGACAGGTGGGAGAGGACAGGGGCGCAGACGTGACAGGAGCAAAGGGGTCTGAGAGGAGCATATCAGTAGCATCTGCTACAACCTGGTAAATCCACAGCAGGTTGCTGGTCCTGCTGTGGGCCCAACCTGTGTAAATGGAGACAGAGTAGAAGACACAGTCCTTGACCTCCGGGAGCTTTTCTTCCACACAGAAACTAGAATAACCAAGTGACAGGTCAAGAGCAACTTGAAGGAAGACATGGTCATTATGTTAGTGATGTAGTCTGGGAACGCTTCGTGGAGCTTGTGAGATTCTGACCACCTCCTATTCACCCGCTGATGAAGGCAGGACTCCCCTGCCCTACGGAGAACGAGGTGAGTGAACACACAACACCCGACAGTGGACAGATGAGCCCTAGAGCAGTTAACTAGTCACCTACACTCACCGCCCAGAGAGAGGGACACTGCCAAGCATGTGGGGCCACATGGGAGTGGCACACAGGAACAGAACGAGCCAGCAGGGGTGGTGGGCAGCAGGCTTTGTAGCGACAAGAGGATTAAGTGACCCTGGGCTCCCATGAGAGGATGTGATCGGCTTGTTTGAATAATTTTGCCACCTGATAGGGAGGTGACACGCATCAGGTTGAGGACTGAGGGTGCAGCTGGTCCAGCCGAGACAAGACTAGCAGGTCAAGAGCCTTTCCTGCTGGGTAGAGGGCTACACCTGGCGAGAACAGAGGGCCTCATGGCTAGGGACCCTGGGGGCCCTGTGGGGCTCGAAGATGTCAAAGCAGCACAGGAAGTTTCAGGCTTTCCAATATAACAGCCTAATAAACAGCACTCAGGTTCAAAACCAATTGAAAAATAAGGCAAAACGATACGAAAGATGGACGGCCAAACTCTCACTCCCAAAGTGATGACACTGATACTGGACGGTAGGGCTTTTCTCTGTGAGCACAGGGGCCACTTCATAGTCAATGAGGGAAACCTACAAACCCTGACACAGGCCAGTGAGAGAGACACAGGCTTCCCTGTGCACTTTACTCCTTGGTAACACCTGCCTGTTCTATGTGGAAATATCAGAAGGGCTATCTACTGCCATTTCTGAATGCCACTGCCAGAAGAAGGGTGAGATTTATGTGCAGAGGACCTGGGAGAGATGTTATTTCAGCTCATAGAGACCCTAGGAGGGTGCTGATCTCAGGAAACACGCATCCACGCAGACAGATGGTAACAAAGACCTTGTGGCTGTCCCTCTTGCCAATGGACAAGTCATGGGGAAAGACCAGTTTTAACAAAATACTATAGCTTCCCACATGCTTTATGTAGGTTTACCTTCTCAGAACCTGACAAAAAGCTGGAGAGGTTGTCAGTCAAGTTATTATTATTTCTGTTTCACAGATGAAGAAACTAAGTCCCAGGAGCATAATGGATTTATCCAGCTTGGAACCCAGATGTTCTGAGTCACTCCTAGGCCAGTGTTTTTGCCTTTCTTTCTTTCTTTCTTCCTTTCTTTCTTTCTTTCTTTCTTTCTTTCTTTCTTTCTTTCTCTTTCTTTTTTTAATTCTTCTTTTTTTTTAATGTTTATTTAATTTTGAGGGAGAGAGAGAGAGGGTACAAGCAGGGGAGGGGCAGAGAGAGGAGATGCAGAATCTGAAGCAGGCTCTAGGCTCCGAGCTGCCAGCACAGAGCCTGACGTGGGGCTTGAACTCACGGACCGCGAGATCATGACCTGAGCCAAAGTCAGAGCTTAACCGACTGTGCCACCCAGGCGCCCCTCCTTTCTGATTTATTTGATGACAACTCTGAATTTTGGAATCTCTTTTGTAACGAGGAAGTTGTTACTGGATTCGAAAATATTAGAATTTAAGAGTCCACGACAGAAGAAGCAGGAATGTAGAAATTCTCTCTGGCATTGGTTATCAAGGTCCTTTTCATGCTGGAACTATATTGGAGGGGGGTTGAGAGGGAAGGAGAGAGAGAGAGAAAGAGAGAGAGAGTTGAAATCCTGAGTTAGTTCTGTTTCCAGAGTCCTCTTGGCTACTGGACCACCATTTCCCTAGCAGCCCTCACCTTGGCATTTCGGGCTCTGCTTCCTGCATTCCGGTGGAAGACAGCGTGGGAAAGAAAGAAACTGGACGACTTTCTTGTATCACACACAAAAGTGAATTCAAAATGGATTAAAGACCTACATGTGAGACCTGAAGAGAGCACAGGCAGTAATTTCTCTGACATCTGCTGTAGCAACTTTTTTTCTAGATATGTCTCCTGAGGCAAGGGAAACAAAAGCAAAAAATAAACTATTGAGACTGCGTCAAAATAAAAAGCTTCTGCACAGTCAAGGAAACAATCAACCAAACTAAAAGGCAGGGTGCCTGTGTCGCTCAGTCAGTTGAGCGGTTGAGTGTCTGACTCTTGATTTCAGCTCAGGTCATGATCCCAGGGTCATGTTACTGAGCCCTGAGTCGGGCTCCTCACTGAGCATGGAGCCTGCTTAAGATTCTCTCTCTCTCTCTCTCTCTCTCTCTCTCTCTCTTTCTCTCTGTTCCTCTGCCCCTCTCCCCTGCTCATACTTCCTCTCTAAAAACAAGAACAACAACAACAAAACTAAAAGGCAGCCTACACAATGGGAAAAGATATTTGCAAATGACATATGCAATAAAGGGCTAGTATCCAAAATATATAAAGAACTTCTACAACTCAACACTCCCAAAGCAAATAATCCAACTTAAAAATGGGCAGAAGACATGACCAGGTACTTCTCCAAAGAAGACATCCAGATGGTCAACAGACACACGAACAGATGCTCAACATCACTCATCATCAGGGAAATACAAATCAAAACCACAACGAGATAGCACCTCACGCCTGTCAGAATGGCTAAAATAAAAAATACAAGATACAACAGGCATTGGCGGAGATGTGGAGAAAAAAAGGAAACCTCCTGCCCTATTGGTGGGAATGCAAACTGGGTGCAGCCACTGTGGAAAACAGTATGGAGGCTCCTCAGAAAGTTAAAAATAGAACTACCCTATGATCCAGCAAATCCAAAGCATACAAAAACATTAACTCAAAGGGATATATGTACCCACCTTTATGTTTATTACAGCATTATTTATAATAAATAACCAAATTATGGAAACAGCCCAAGTGTCCATTTATTGATGAGTGGATAAAGAAGATGTGATATATAGATATATATATGTGATTATATTATATATACATATGTGATTATATATATATATATATATATATATATATATATATATATATAATGGAACATTACTTAACTATCAAAAAGAATGCAATCTTGGGTGCCTGGTGGCTTAGTGGGTTAAGTGTCAGATTCTTGATTTCGGCTGAGGTCATGATGTCACAGTTTGTGAGATGGGGCCCCGCATGGGGCTCTACACTGACAGCGCAGAGCCTGCTTGGCAGTGTCTCTCTCTCCCTCGCTCTCTACCCCTCCCCCGCTCTCTCTCTCTTTCTCTCTCTCAAAATAAGTAAACATTAAAAAAAAAATGAAATCTTGCCATTTGCGATTGGCGTGGATGGAGCTAGAGAGCGTAATGCTAAGCAAAATAAGTCACGAGGACAAATACCGTATGATTTCACTCATATGTGGCATTTAAGAAACAAAACAAATGAGCAAAGTGGGAAAAGAGAGAGAGAAACAGAGAAATACACTCTTAACAATGGAGAACAAACTGGGGAGGTGGGGGGGATGGGCGGAACAGGTGATGGGGATTAAGGGGTGCACTTGTCACGATGAGCACTGGCGCTGTGAGGAAGTGTTGAGTCACTATACTGCAGACCTGAAACTAATATTACGCTGTATGTTAACTAACTGGAATTCAAATAAAAACTTAAAAAAAAAAAAAAGAATGATGGTAACATTTCCTGCCTGGGTGATGGGCGGAATGGCAGAGCTTTGGATGGAGCTGGGAAGTTGACGGCAGAGCTGGCTCAGGGTGAAAAAGGAACCACTCTTTGTATTACGACTGGATGGCTGCTTCCTAAGGGACTCCTACGTCGCCCAAACCCCCAACGTTAAAAAGACAAAGGTTTCCACAGGTCAAAGGGGATGAGGACAGGGATAACTCTCACCGGAGTGAGCATCAGAATCACTCAGGGAATTCGATAAAAATGCAGATTCCTGGGACCTAGCCCAAGGGATTATCATTTAGTAGGGCTGGGGGGTGGGGGCTAGGAATCTGACTTTGTATCATTTGCCCTCGGGGATTTCGTGCAGTTGCTGGACAGTTACATCTTACAAACACTGGTTTTAGGGTTGGAGAGCTGTAATAACAGAGTTGTTTATCCTGCAGGAATTATGTTTTAAAAAGAAGAGGCCTCTTAGACCTCTACGTGTATTTCATTATGAAAAATAATGAACTGCCTCATTAAAAGGGACAACAAACCTAAATAGTACTGAGAGCAAGGAAAAAACTGAAGAGTTCAAAGGAGACAGAAGGGAAAAAAGATGTTTAAAAAACACATCATCAAAATGAATTTAGGGGCCTCTGGGTGGCTCAGTCAGTTAAGCGTCTGACTTCAGCTCAGGTCATGATCTCGCGGTTTGTGGGTTCGAGGCCGTGTCGGGCTCTGTGCTGACAGCTCAGAGCCTGGAACCTGCTTCGGATTCTGTATCTCCCTCTCTTTCTGCCCCTCCCTTGCTCGCACCCTCTCTCTCTCTCTCTCTCAAAAAAAAAAAAAAAAATGAACATTAAAAAAATTTTTTAAATAACATTTAAGAAAATAATAAAAAAAATTTAAAAATGAGTTTCAGCACACCGTGGACCAAGAGGATGTTTTACCAGCTGCCCCCCTCAAACAGAGCCAGCGGTGACCTGACACTGGCTTATAGCTCTATAGCTGTTTGCGTAAATAAAACACGTGTAAGATTTGTCACAAGCTGCTACTAGAAATTTTGTAGATTTTATAAATTTATAAGAGAGCAAGGACTTCCAGAACATCTCATGCAAATGTATGCAAATGAGCCCATGGATGTACGCAAGGAAACAAAGGCAAGGATGTCCTTCCCTCTTTTCTACAAATAGGCGGTTATCTTATTTTAAAATCGGCTCTACAACAAAGGCACCAGAAACAAGGGTACATTACCGTACGATTCTGTTTTTATGAAGTTAAAGAACAGACAAAATCAAACGACGATGAGTGAGATCAGAGCCGTGGTTGTGTGGGGTGCGAACTGACTGGTAAGGGGGACAAGGGAGATTTCTAGGTGATGCAAATAAATGTTCCACGTCTTGACTTGGGTACTGGCTACAGGACAAACTTGGTACGCGTGACCCTGACCGGAAGGTGCCCTGGTGAAGTCTCACGTGGCCTAAACTTTCTGCTTTTGCGTTCGGTCGTGTTTGTGGCTGATCGCGCTCACGTGACATGCCTGCACCCACTCTGTGGCAGACGTGGTATCTGCAGACACGGCCCAGAGCTGGGGGCGGGGGGGGGCTCAGGAGCCTCCCTCTCGCCCACATCTGGGGGGGAACGTGAGCCCCAGGTGAGGAAACCAGGTCTCCTCTTGCCTCGAGTAGATGCGCCAGCCTCCGAATTGGCAGCGGCGCCAACCTGTCGGGGCTGAAGTGAGGAAAGGGGCCTCCTGGCCCAGCCCCCATCTTTACCCCGGCCCGGCACCCTCACCTGTCGATAGCGATGGCCAGCAGGGCGTTGGTGGAGACGTAGAGTGAGACTGTACGCAGGTAGTTGACAGAGGCGCAGAGCGCGTGGCCGTGCTCCCAGGAGAGCTGGCGCACCACGTAGTAGTCCATCTCGAAGGGGCAGCAGATGACGGCCACCAGGAAGTCAGAGACGGCCAGGTTAGCAATGAGCAGGTTGGTCAGGTTGCGCAGCTTCTTACAGCGGGCGAGGGCAACAATAAAGACAAAGTTGCCGACGCCGCAAACCAGCATGATGCCCGCCAGTGCCACGCCGATGACGATCTTGGCGGCAAAGAAGGTCCGAGTCTTGGTCATGTCCTCGTCCTCGTCCAGGGGGAGGTCGTAATCACCATAACTGAAGTTGAACGGGAGGGAGGAGGTATGGTCTTGAGCTGGGCTGAAGTTGGGTGCGAAAGTAGTGTTTCCATTCTGGGCTGCCATGGTGGAGACTGCAGGTGGAGTGCTGAGAATTCTGAGCTGGGGATCCAGACCTTCTGCTGTCGTGAGTCGCCGAGCCTAGCACCCCGCCCACATCCTTGAGGAGAGTCACCACGCCATCCTGGACCCTGGAAGGAGACACAGTCAGTGGGCAACATGCAGGAAAACACCTGGTAATATTCTCCCAGAGCTCCCCAAGTGGAGGCCAACCAGACCCAGTGACTACCCTGAGACAGAATTACCCAGACTTTGGGGGAGAGAGGACATGAGGTCTGGAAACTGGGAAATCCTCCATTGGCTTTCAGGAGGTACTGGGCATAGGATGAACTAGACTCTCCAGAGACACCCACGAAGAGCCTGCATGTCTGTCTTTTTCTCAGGAGCCGGGACCAGTCTGACTGCCCAGTCACACTCCCCTTCCCCACCATCAACTCCCACAAGGTCTTCAAAAAGTTTAACAAGCTTGTTCCAGGCGGTTGGCCCAGGCTTCTACAGCAGCTACCATGCTGTGTCACCTTTTGGTCAAGGACAATGAAGCCGGAGGATCGGGACACATGGCAAGGTCTTTCCTCCAAAGCAGGGCACTGCCCCCTATGTCCTGGCCAAACCTTGGACGTGGACATCACCAAATCCACTTTCACATGAACAGGCTGAGTCATCCTGGGCCAGTGATTTATGCTGTCTGAGCACTGATCTTCCTATAAACCAAATCCCCGCTGCCTAGACCAGGCCTGGACAGTGGAGGCTGGACAGGAGTCTGTGGGATGCAGGAATGAGGATCCGCCCAGGATTCTGCTGGTGAAGGGGGCTGTGGGTGGGAGAGAATTCTGCTGCTGCTCCTCTGTGCTTTGGGAACCAGATCTAACAAGAAACGCTTTGTCTGCTTCCCCTCCCTGCTCCCACTTTTGTGATCAGCTCCCTGTCTCCTTGGACAGCTTCCCCCCCCCCCCCCCCCAGTTCTCCCCCAGAATCAACCCTGACTGGGAAGCACCACATCTTGTCACCAAGGTCCCTGTCCTCTGAAAGTGGTGGTGGCTGCTCCAAGACCCGGCTTAACTGAAAACGGCCCCCAAGGCGGGGCAGGAGTAAGGGGAAGGGGATATCAGGGAGGACACAGGAGGGCCTGAGGGCTGAAACTGTCCCGAGTCCTTTATGTTTTCGGTGCCTCAAGATCCCCACGCAAAGGAAAATAAAGTCTCTGAAGTACTGAGCCCTTAGGAGATGGGGCATCACCGGGTTCAACGCATCGGAGGGCCTTGGGAAAAAACAAAACAAAACAAAAACAAGAAACTCGAGATCCCAACACGAGCAGAAAGAAGACCCCAGCCATCAAGCTGTGTCCTGCCTCTCCAGGCTTAACACAACTGGAAACGACTCCAAGTGTGGGCGCCGCGGGATGCTGATAGCAAGCAGTGGACCAAACTGGAGAGCGGGTTTGGCCCGGCCCCGTCAGAGGAGGGGGGGAGAGCGAGGGACAGGAACTGAAGCAGCAGGGACGGCCGTCGCAGGCTGACAGGGCCGCTCGAACCTGCAGCGCGTGCGAGTGCTGCGTACCCGAGGCGAAAACCTCCTCCGCCAGACGACGTTCAAGTGCCAACGGCGTCCGCAGCCGGGAGCGTCCTCTGTCCGGGTCGCCTCGCCTTCTCCCGCGAAGCCCGGGTCCCCGCAGACAGTGCCCGACCCGAGACCGAGAAGCCGGAGTCGCGTCCTCTCGGCTGCCACGCTCCGCGAGGAGAGGGCGTGAGCCCGGGTGGCGCAGGTCTCGGCCCCATTTTTCGGGGGACGCACCCCCCTGCCCCAGACCAACCCGCTTCGGGCGCCCTCTCCCCTCCCTCCCTTACCCGCCCCGGCGCGGCCGCGCGGTCCCGGAGGCGCCGCCCAGCAAGGGCGGGAATCGAGTCGGAGATTCGGGCTCCAAAGGCGAAGCGTGCGAGGCCTCCGGGCCAGAAGAAAACCGGGGTTAGGGGCTGGACCCGGTGAGCGGGAATTACCCGGGAGATGCTTCCCTCTTCAGCTTCCCTTTCAACGAGGTGCCCCCTGCCCAAGCCCTCCCCTGCAGTTTGGCGCTCGCCCGCCAGCCCAGCCGCCCGGGCGCCCCAGTCCCGGCTTCCCGTCGCCGGGTCCCCTGCCCGGTCCTGGCGGGTGGTGGACTCTCCCGGCACGAACTCCTCCACTTGGAGTCAGCCCGGGAGCCTCCCGAGAAGCACGGGAGGCAAAGCAACCCGAATCCTCCGGAGAAAGGAGTGGGCGTCGGCGCCCCCAGCCCGGATGACACCCCCACCGCACCAAGGGAGCCCCCGGACCGCGCAGAGCTCAGCACCTACCTGCCTGGGCGCCTCCTCCCGGCGCGCTCCGCTGCCCTGGCCGCGGGGTTCAGTCCTGGGGGACCGCGACTTCCTCGTGCAGTGGCGCTGCGTTCCGGGGTGTCCTTTCTTCCTCGCTCCAGCGCGCTTCCCCCGCGCGTCGCGGTCTCGGTCTTCCCGCTGGAGTTGGCGCTCCGCCCCTGCAGCTCGGCAAGGCGCCTCGGACCCTGCCCGGTGCGCCCCGCCCCGCCCCGCGCTCGACTCCGCCCCGGGGTCCCCAGCCTGCCCCCGCGCCGAGGCACCGGGTGGGCCTTCGGCTCCTGCACCTGGTGTGCCCAGGGCGCCGGGCGCGCGGAGTTCTGGCTGCGTTGGCACGGATCCCCAGTCCGCCGGGTTGGCCCGCTCGAAGAGGCTTCTGCGTCTTCGCACCGAAGTGTGAATGAGACCTCAGTAGCAGGGGTTAGGTGGTGCGGATTCTGAGCCCTTAGTGCCCCGCCGAGGGGCCTCGCTGGGGTCGCCCATGCAGGAGCCGGCTGTCCGGTCTTTGGCAGGAGCCCCCACCAGCGTCCGCTCCCGCTACACGGCGGCTCATTTAGGAGGACGCTGGGGTACATTCCATCGTGCCCGGGGGTGCTGGTGCCGGGGAGACTTGGAGGTGCATAGTGGTGGGTGGGTGGTGATGGAGAGGAGGCTCTCGGGGAGGAAGCTGGGGATCCTGGGCAAATTGCCCTGCTCAAATCTCCTACCCTGAAGTCCTCAAATCTCCAGTGAAGTCCAGCACTGCCAGATTCCTTGGCGTTTCAGAGATTATCCACTTGGGCCTCCACCAGTCTGTCTGGAGCCATGTTTCTGGAGCCCTGCACCTTGCTTCCTCCAGGTTCTGATTGTAGGCAATTTCCATTACCACTCTGTTCCTAGGTTTTCTTAATGCAGATTGGGAAGATTCCTTATACGGATTGGGAAGGAAGAAGTAAAATGGTCTACGTTGCAGATGGCATGATGTCTTTGTAGAAAATCAGAAGGAATTGACAAACAAAAAAACTTTCCGGAACTAATAAGTGATTATAGCAAACTTTCAAGATACAAGGTTAATACAAAAAAGGCAAATGCTTTCCTATATATCAGCAATGCACAAGTGGCACTTGAAATTGAAAATACAATACTATTTACACAAGCAGCCCCCAAAGGAAAATACTTAGGTATAAATCCTAACAAAATATGTACAAGATCTATATGACAGAAATCTAAATAAATGGAGAGATATTACCTTGTTCACGGATAGGAAGATTCAATATGGTCAAGATGTCAGTTTTCCCCAATTTGATCTACAGATTAAAAAAAACAATCAAAATCCAGCAAGTTATTTTGTAGATATCAACAAACATTTTTTTCTTTTTTAAAGTTTTTTATTTATTTTGAGAGAGAGAGAGAGAGAGCACGAGTAGGATAGAGGAAAGAAAGAGGGAGAGAGAGAATCCCAAGCAGGCTCAGCATTGTCAGCACAGAGCCTGACTCAGGGCTCCATCCCATGAAAGGTGAGATCATGACTGACCAGCCACCCAGGTGTCCTTTCATGTAAACTTTAGAATGTTTGTTGATATCAGGGCACCTGGGTGGCTCAGTCAGCTAAGGATCTGACTCGATTTCAGCTCAGGTCATGATCTCACCTTTCATGGGATCGAGCCCCGTGTCGGGCTCTGTGCCGACAGTGCTAAGCCTGGAGCCTGCTTCAGATTCTGTCTCCCTCTCTCTCTCTGCCCCTCCCCAGCTCGCACTCTGTCTCTCTCTCTTAAAAATAAATAAACATTAAAAAAAAAAAAAAGATTCTCTCACTCTCTCCCTTTGGCCCCTCCCCCACTTGTATGCGTGCTCTCTCTCTAAAAAAAAAATAAAAATTAACAAAACAAAACAAAAATTTGTGTGAGGATTCAGAATAGCTCACACAATATTGAAGGAGAATAACACAATTGGAGGACCAACACTCCCCGACTTCAAGACTTACTATAAAGCTACAGTAATCAAGACAGTGGGTGAAAGAATAGACAAATGGGTCAGTGGAAGGGAGCAGAGAGTCCGAAATAGATCCACATAAATATAGTCTTTTGATTTTTGACAAAGGAGGGAAGGCAGCACAGTGGAGAAAAGGCAGTCTTTTCAACAAATGGTGCTGGAACAATTAGACATCCCCCTGTGAAAAAATCAATCTAGACACAGACCTTGTAGCCGTCACACAAATTAACTCAAAAGGGATCACAGACTCAACTGTACAATGAAAAACTATAAAATGCCTAGAAGACAACATAGGAGAAAATCTAGATGACCTTGGATTTCGTGATGGCTTTTTAGATACAACAACAAAGGCAAGATCCATAAAAGAAAGAATTAATAAGCTGGACGTCATTAAAATTATAAATGCTCTGTAAGAGACACTGTCAAGAGAAATGAAAAGACAAACCACAGACTGGGAGATAATATGGGTAAAAGACATATCTGATGAAGGACTTTTACCCCCAGATACACAAAGAACTCCTAAAACTCATCAGTAAGATAACAAACAAACCAATTAAAAAATTGGCCAAAGACCTTCACTGACGCCTCATGACAAGAGATACAGCAGGCAAATAAGCACATGAAAAGATGCTCCATATCATATATCATCAGGGAAATGCAAAATAAAATAGCAGTGAGATACCACTACATACTTACTAGAATAGCCAATGGCTGGAACACTGACAACACCAAATGCTGGTGAGGATGTGGAACAACAAGAATTCTGATCTATTTGTGGTGGAAATGCAAAATGGTACGGCCACTTTGGAGGTTTGCTGGTTGTTTTTTTTTTCTTTGTTTTGTTTTTGTTTTGTTTTGTTTTACAAAGCCAAACACATCCTTACCATAAGATACAGCAATCACATTGCTTGGTATTTTAAAACTTATGTCTCCACAAAAACCTGCACACGGGCACGTGTAGCAGTTTTATTCATAATCACCAAAATTTGGAAGCAAGCATGATGTCCTTCAGTAGCTGGATGGATCACTAAACTGGAGTACCTCCAGATAACAGAATTTTCAGCGCCAAAAACAAATGAGCTCTCTATCAAGCCGTGAGAAGACACAGAAGAACCGTAAGTCCATATTACTAAGTGGAAGAAACCAATCTGAAAAGGCTACATACCGTGTGATTCCAACTATACGACATCCTGGAGAAGGCAAAACTATGGAGACAGTAAAAGGGTCAGTGGTTGTCAGAGGTTAGGCAAGAGAAGGACAAACAGTTGGGGCATGGGGGATTTTTAGGGCAGTGAAACTACTCTATATGATACTATGATGGCGGAGACGGGACAATCGACATTTGTTCAAACCCATGGAATATACAACAGCGGAGTGAACTCTAATGTAAGCTACGGACTTTTGGGTGATAATAACGTGTCAGTGTAGGTCCATCGATCACAACAAATGTACCACCCTCGTGTGGGATGTTGGTCATGGGGGAGGCTCTGCGTGTGTGGGAGCAGGGGCTATATGCGAAATCTCTGTACCTTTGGCTAAGTTTTGCTGAGAACCTAAATCTGCTCAAGAAATAAAGTCTATTTTTAAAAATGGGTACGGATTTTCAGGAGCTTGATTTGTTAATACATATAAGAAGCCTTGAAATTTTAACATTCTTTAATGCAGAAATTATGTTTTTATTAGTTTTTCCTGTGTAAATAATAAATGGAGCAGTTAAAGATTTCACTACAGGGGCGCCTGGGTGGCGCAGTCGGTTAAGCGTCCGACTTCAGCCAGGTCACGATCTCGCGGTCTGTGAGTTCGAGCCCCGCGTCGGGCTCTGGGCTGATGGCTCGGAGCCTGGAGCCTGTTTCCGATTCTGTGTCTCCCTCTCTCTCTGCCCCTCCCCCGTTCATGCTCTGTCTCTCTCTGTCCCAAAAAAAATAAATAAATAAACGTTGAAAAAAAAAAAAAAGATTTCACTACAAAGATGTTGATCGCAACATTGTTTAGTATAACAAGGAACTGGAAACAACCTGAACTCTCTACACTTGCTTAATATGTGATAAAAATGTCTTTTATGAAATACCACATAATCATATAATTTTCTCGAATCAATACAAATTCATATGATTAAAAAATCAAAACATATACAAAATGTGTGAGAAGCATCCCTCTCACCCCGTCCCCCTCCATTTTCTCCCTGTTTCTAGACACGCTGGTTTAATATTTTCTAACTATACCTGTTAAATTGCAAAGTGGATTATTTCCCAAGTTTTGGCTGATATTGTGCTATACAAGAATGCTATAATATGAAATTAGCAGTGCTTCGGCAAATAACTTTGTAATTGACATCTTTTTGTATATGTGCCAATGATAATAAATTGGATAATAAATTCCTAAAAGCGGTATTGGTGAAAGCATAGAAGCATTTGTAATTTGGGTAGATATTGTCACATTGAAGCCCGTGAAGGGTCTCACCATTTTGCACTTTCCAGGTAAGCAGTCGTTGGTAGAAGTGAGTGCCTCGGGCTGTACCTGAATCAAGAAGCAAATATCTGTTGGGGCGCCTGGGTGGCTCAGTCAGTCGGTTGAGTGACCGACTTCAGCTCATGTCATGATCGTGCAGTTTGTGAGTTCAAGCCCCGTGTCAGGCTCTGTGCTGACAGCTCAGAGCCTGGAGCCTGCTTCGGATTCTGTGTCTCCCCCTCTCTCTCTACCTCTTCCCTGCTCACACTCTGTCTCTTTCTCAAAACTAAATAAACATTAAAAACAATTAAAAAAAAAAAAAAGAAGCAAATATCTGTTGAAGTCATAAGAAGGCAATAATCAAAATCAGGATTTCTCAGCAATGTCGGTCTCTCACATTTGACCTCAGTTCTGAATGCAGGGTGCCCTCTTAGTCACCCAAAGTATGATAGGGAGGGACACTGTCCCCAAGAAAGTTACCTCAGTTTATTTTTCTGTGTCTCTCATTGAGTCATTAATAATCCATTTATGAAGGTGCCCTTGTGATCAACGGTAGACACATTTTTAGGTAAAGTTTTATAATTAAAAAAAATTTTTTAAATGTTTTTATTTACTTTTGAGACAGAGAGAGAGAGAGAGCATGAGCAGGGGAGGGGCAGAGAGAGGGGGAGACACAGAATCTGAAGCAGGCTCCAGGCTCTGAGCTGTCAGCACATAGCCCAACGTGGGGCTCGAACTCACGGAGTGCGAGATCATGACCTGAGCCGAAGTCGGACGCTTAACCGACTGAGCCACCCAGGCACCCCTATAATTTTTTAAAGTTTATTTATTTATTTTGAGGGAGAGAAAGAGAAAGATAAAAAAACACAAGTGGGGGAGGAGCAGAGACAGAGACAGAGGGAGAGGGAGAGAATCCCAAGCACGCTCTGCACTGTCAGCACAGAGCCCCGACGTGGGGCTCAAACCCATGAACCATGAGATCATGACCTGAGCCCAAACCAAGATTTGGACACTTCACCAACTGAGCCACTCAGGCGCCCCAGGTAAACTTTTAAATTAAGTAAGTGTAATTAAGGTCTATGAGTTATTGTTGGGAAAGGTGGGACATAATTAATGGTTCGAGGGGCTTCTACTTTTCATTCAATCTACCCGGTTTTCACAGCATTCTGGAAAGAGTGGCTCCGTAAGACATACTGGTTGACTCACCTGACCCAGCTAGTGTATTTTTCTCTCTCTCGTTTCCATCTGCTTCCAGGGAAGTGCCAGGAAGATGATAGTTGGGAGTGAGATAAGGCACCAGGCTCTGTGCCCACCAGCACGCTCCCTACCTATGGAGAAAGACACAAAAACATGGTAATTTACATGGAAGCTAGATTTTTGGTTAGAAATTTGTGATTGCTTTTAGAACTGTTTCAGAAATATTTCAGAGCCCTCAGGAGGAGGCAGTGTTAGGGAAAGGGTGAGTTGAGTGAGCAAAAGGCTTGCAAGAAACAGGTCATCAATGGACTCAATAGAAGAAAGTTTGGTTAATGTTGTCCCCTTGGTGGGAATGCCATTGTTCTCTGCAAGGACAGTAGAATAAGAGGGCTACAGGGCACCTGTGTGGTTCAGTTGATTAAGCCTCCGACTTCGGCTCAGGTCATAATCTTGAGGATTGTGGTTCGAGCCCCACATCGGGCTCTCTGTTGTCAGTGTGGAGCCTGCTTGACATCCTCTGTCTCCCTGTCTCTCTATCTCTTTCTCTCTCTCTCTCTCTCTCTCTCTCTCTGAAAACTAAATAAACATTAAAAAAAGAGGACTACACCTTATGAGAAAGACTGAAGGCTTTCAAACCAAGAGCCAGATTGGGTTGGGTTTGGAAACAGTTTAGTTTTATAAGGAGATACTTGGAGGTTGATTTTTGTTTTTCCTTGGCTTCTCCCTCCAAGTAAAGGCTCAGGTGCTTGCATGCTGTCTCTCCCCGAGCTCAGAAAAGGACACAAATTCCTTCCTCAGGTATGTCACCCAAGGCAGGGTTTGGGTGCAAACATGTGGAACAAATTCACATAATGTAGAAAGTCCAAAGGTAAATGCCTTCTCTGTCCCCTCTCCACAATCTAGCCCCTTAGAAGTGATCCCTATTAACTGGAGTTCATTATATACATTCAAATGCCAACCACACTTACTCTGGGGATGGTTGGGCTCACTATAGGAGGAGTCAGGGCAGGGGGAGAGCCATTTTCATTATGGGTGACTTAAGTCTCTGAGTTATTTAACTTGAATATTAAGAAGAACGTGACCTTGGTTCATGCCCCAAGGTGAAAGTAGTCTAGCTGAGTTTGGGTTCCTCTAAAAGCAGATCCTGAGATAATGATTTGAGGGCAGAGTTTTCTGGGGAGGTGATCCCAAGAATTGATGTTAGGGGAGTAGAAAAGTGGCTCAGGGAAGGGACAGCCGCCAACAAAAGGGTGTGAAGCCACGCAAGTTACTGCTGTGGGCAAATGGAACTTAATTCCGCTGGGGACAGCGCTGGGATCCAGCATGGAGCACGCACCCCAGAGTTCTACCAGCAGAGGGGGTGAGGGAGCTCGCAGCTGTCCGCTGAGAACTGTTCCAGAGGGGGTGTTAATTCCCTAGTCCGTTCAGTCCGCAGGGCTGATGGGCAGAGCAGAATCTTGCAGTCAGAGAGGCCTCCAGCGAAGAGAGGCCATTGCTGTCAGTTGGAAAGCATGTACTGACATACTGACGGGGTGGGTGTGTAACACTCAGAATGTTCGCCACATGGGCGTTGCATTGCATGTTTGTACCGCAAACATGTTGCATTGCATGTTTGTAATTATTGGTGGGCCCAGTTGTTGTCTCTTATCCTCCAGCAGGTTCTTCTGAGTGTGTCCTTCTCATGGTGATGGCAGAAGTAAGGAAGAAGCAAGTCCCAACCGATGAAACCGTTTCAAGCCTCTCCTTGTGGGGGGCGGGGGGGGGGGTGTTTAATCGGCTGACATCCCATTGGCTGAAGCAAGTCACATGGCTGAGTCCAGAGTCACAGATCTGAGCTGGTCACCCTACCAAATTTGGGAGGGCCCGGTGAAGTTAAATGGCAAAGGGCACGTATGCAGCGAGGAGTGAAGAAATGGGGCCAAACAACACAATCCACCATTTTCGCTCCACTGGATCCCAGGACTGCCTGCCTTGCCCCTTCAGCGGCTGCTCTGATTCTCTGAGCTAGCCCATCGCCTCAATAATTACCCCTTTTTTTGGCTTAATTTACCCACCCAGACTTGGATACTGTCACTTGCTATCAAGGAACCCTATCAGATTCAGGTATTTTCACGCAGGAGAGAATAGACACAGAGAGATTAAGTTCCAGAGGTCATACAGCTCGTAGGTGATGGTGTTCTGATTCAAACCAGGCTCCAAATTCGAGACTTTTTTTTTTTTAAATGTTTATTTATTTTTGAGAGAGAGAGAGAGCATGAGTTAGGGGGAGAGGCAGAGAGAGAGGGAGATGCCGAATCCGAAGCAGGCTCCAGGCTCCAAGCTGTCAGCACAGAGCCCAACACGGGGCTCGAACTCATGAACCATGAGATCATGACCTGAGCCGAAGTCGGAGGCTCAACCGACCGAGCCACCCAGGCGCCCCTCCAAATTCCAGACTCTTTCCATGGCGCCAACTTGAGAACTGTGGTTTCCATAGTGCAAGGGAGACAGGTGGAGGTCAGGATTCGTCACACATACTCTTGCTCTGGACAACCCTGCCTGCCTCAGGGGGAGCACGGCATGGAAGCAAGAACTGGGCAAGGCAGAGAAGAATGAACGAGATCCCCAGACCCATGCTTGACTCCAGGGACTATGAGCATTCCAACCCACGCTGGGCTGACCTTGAAGGCAGCTCTCAAATTGGAGCATGTGTCATGACCTTTCTCAAAATACACATGACAAGACCCCATGCTGGTAGATTTTCATTCCACATAACAATAGGATTTTCCTGTGTTTTTTTTTTTTCAAGTATTTATTCTTTACCAGGGTTCCCATAAAAAAAAAAAAAAACAAAAAAACAATGATGGAAATCATTGGCTATAGGAAGTGGACCTTAATGAAATCTGATGCAAAACAGCCGAACATCTTCTCAGCAGAATGGCATTTTGCTTTCTTTTTTAAAATTATTATTTATATATTTATCTTGAGATAGAGATTGCGAGTGGGGGAGGGGCAGAGAGAGAGAGAGAGAGAGAGAGAGAATCTCAAGCAGGCTCCTCACTGTCAGCTCAGAGCCCAACGTGGGCCTCTAACTCACAAACCATGAGATCATGATCTGAAATCAAGAATTGGATGCTTAGGGGCACCTGGGTGGCTTGCCTGGTTAAGCGTCTGACTTCAGCTCAGGTCATGAGCTCACAGTTTGGGAGTTCAAGCACCACATCAGGCTCTCCGCTGTCAGTACAGGGCCCACTTCAGATCCTCTGTCTCCCTCTCTGTCTGCCCCTCCCCTGCTCTTGCTAAAAAAAAAAAAAAAAAAGCCGGACACTTAACCAACTGAGCCACCCAGGCGCCACTGCATTTTGCTTTCTTGCTTGTAATCTCTTGTATCCGCTAAGATTGTGCGAATACCTTTTTTTTTCTTAAATAAAAAAAAATCAATTTTGAGCTTTTCCCCTCTGTTTATTCCAGCGTGGACGTTTTTGAACCTCCACTAGTTGGAAATGCCACTTAAAAAACCACACAGACGTCAGGAACAGAAAGTGAAGACCAGGGACAAATCAACACGCATTTTTGAGTACAGCTCTCTGTAACACACTTTGCCAGCCATT
The DNA here is from genome assembly GCF_018350155.1 of Leopardus geoffroyi. NCBI lineage: Eukaryota > Metazoa > Chordata > Mammalia > Carnivora > Felidae > Leopardus > Leopardus geoffroyi. Next base: position 31,730,446 of record NC_059336.1, read on the forward strand.
GTAAGGCTTTACGTGCAGCTGGGAGCACAGCTGAGCTGGGGCAGAGCTGGGAAAGGGGAGAGGTATCAGTTTATATGAAGGTACAGCTTGTTCAGGGAATGGGAAGTAGATTTTGAGAAACTACGCCATGAGTGGTTTGAATCATGCACGGGGGTCTCTTTTTAAATAGAAAGCAATTGGCATTTAAGTTCAGAGATGCTTCCATAGGGATGAGAGCTACGAGGTGTGGGGGGGGGGGGGCAGGGCGGGCTCCCAGGCTCAGGAGTCCACGTGGTCCAGCTGCTGGCACATTTTTCACGTTGCTATCACTTTGGATAGGCCGAGAATAAAGAAGACTATAGCTCCCAAATCTTTCTGCTCCCATCCCGGACATTCTCAGCAGAAGAGATAAAAGATGGCTCTGAACAAAGGCATCCAAGGGCATGGAACAGTGCTCCTGACTTTGAGGGAATGGTAGGTGGGAGACGGGGGTGGGGGCTGTGCTAGGAGGAACTGCATGCCTGCTTTCAGCCCCATCTTAGGATAGCTGCACTCTCTCCTCCCCTCAGTGATGTCCCAGCCCCACAAGGGGCTCTTGATAAGAAATAGTGAGAGGAGGGGCACCTGGGTGGCTCAGTTAGTTAAGCATCTGACTCTTGATTTCGGCTCAGGTCATGATCTCACGGTTCGTGAGATCTCTGCCATCAGCACAGAGCCTGCTTTGGATCGTCTCTCTCCCTCTCTCTCTGCCCTTCCCCTGCTTGGCATGTGCATTCTCTCTCTCTCTCTCTCTCTCTCAACTCTAAATAAAACATTCAAAAAAAAAAAAAAAAAATGAAATGGTGAGGATTAGGGTGTGGGCAGGACCAGCAGAGGCCACAGGGCTTCCCCAAGGCAAAAGTGGGGGTAGAAGCTAAGAGTCCCCCCACAGACACACAAGTCTGTATTTGGGGACACCTAGCCTCCCAACTGAGACCCCCCACACCTCGGGAGGCAACTGGAGATGAGGTTGGGGTGAGAGAAAGAGGGGAAAAACCAGACAAGAGACAGCTGACATGTGATATTGTAAATGCTCATGTTTATACTTACCTTGGAACGTAAGAGAAGGCGTGAGCCCACTGCTGACATTGTCCGTGTCTGAAGGCCCGGAGGTGCCCACGTTCTCTCCTTGTTCCCTTTCCACCCCCGCCTCTGCTCCTGCCTTTGTTTTTGTTTTTTTTTTTTTAATGGCAAAGACCCTCCTTGATATTTATGGCTTTCCCCTTGGTGCATCCAACCCCATAGGATGCCCCTCGCTTTGTACTCTGCAGAGGTATAGAGTTCAGACTGCAAACTTCCTGTAACATTCAAGCCCGGCTAATTCAGTCTCCGCCACTCCATATTGATTTGCAGGGAGTTCTGAAGTCAACCATCTTCCCGGTCACTTCCCCGCACCTTCCAAGGCTGGTGACCTTCCTGAGGCCGGGCTGGTGGCTTTGGGTTTCCCAGAGCTAGAGTCTAGCTTCTCTGTTATGCCTTGAATTCATGATTGTTGCTACTTTTTCTGAAAGTAGAAAGTTCTTGGTGAGACAAGTATTATTTGTCAGTTTTTCTTTGCAGGCAGCGCAGAGGTCATTTTGCGTTTGGGCTGGTTTCGACAAAAGCCTAAGAACTAGTAAATAATAGTCTATCATTTTTTTTTTTTAATTTTTTTTTTCAACGTTTATTTATTTTTGGGACAGAGAGAGACAGAGCATGAACGGGGGAGGGGCAGAGAGAGAGGGAGACACAGAATTAGAAACAGGCTCCAGGCTCTGAGCCATCAGCCCAGAGCCCGATGCGGGGCTCGAACTCACGGACCGCGAGATCGTGACCTGGCTGAAGTCGGACGCTTAACCGACTGCGCCACCCAGGTGCCCCAATAGTCTATCATTTTTAATGCGTACATCTTTTTTTGTGGCGAAAAACATATTAAGTTTACCATTTTAACCAGTTTTGAGCATACAGTTCAGTGATGTTAAGTATGTTTACCTTGTGCAACAGATTTCTCCGACTTTTCCATCTTGTAAAACTGAAACTCTCTACCTATTAAATACCAATTCCTCCTCCCTCCCCCCAGCCCTTGGCAATCGCCTTTTTTTCTACTTTCCGTTTCTGTGATTTGGACTAGAGTCTATCATCTTTGCATCTACCCCAAATGCCAAAGCAGTCCCTTCACCACGCCTGATGGCTGCTCAGATAGGTTACTCCAGTTATGATTTTCCCCCTAAGCTCTCTCAGCTTTACTTTAAAAACTATTATTAATGAAAATGTCACATCAATCCAGGCTCACCCTCCAACAAGGCAATGCTTTGTAATAGATAGCTGGTTATAATCCAAATGCCTCATACATGTGAAAAAAAAAATCTCTGAAACAGAAATTGCAACACGCTCGCGGTGATTGTTTCTAGGTGGTAAACTTATGAATAAATTTTTACTTTGTCTTTATTATTTTTTTTTAATTTTTAATGTTTATTTTTTATTTTTGAGAGAGAGAGACAGAGTGCAAATGGGGGAGGGGCAGAGAGAGAGGGAGACACAGAATCCAAAGCAGGCTCCAGGCTCTGAGCTGTCAGCACAGAGCCTGACATGGGGCTTGAACTCACAAACCGAGAGATCATGACCTGAGCCGAAGTCGGATGCTTAACTGGCTGAGCCTCCCAGGTGCCCCTGTCTTTATTTTTAAATTGATGCACGGAAGACACGGGTTACTTGTCTGACAATGAATATGCATACAAAACCAAAGCAAAAAGTTATCCAGATATTTGGTATGACATAAATGACAATATTCTTTTTGGTATTTTCAATGTTTTTGAAAAGCTAACTGGGGAATGAATGAAACCAATCAGATAGTTTGGCGCAAATGTTTTCTAATAGCCAAACAATTGGTTAAGAACCATGTGGTCAAAGGGTTAACCAGTCAGTGAAAAGTCTGCCCTAGGAGAAAGCTAAAGACCTTGGCGAACCTTCCTTACGTCAGGGGGCCCCATCAGTAGAAACATTAGGGAAAGTCATTCTGACTGAGCATAGGACTCAGATGGTCCATCTCAAGCACCCAGGGCATGGGCCTTAGTCAAGCATCACTGGTTGCAACCACCAGAAATGCACTTGAACCAGCCCATGCCAAGGAGGGGAATCTGGAGGAGAGAGTACATCATACGCTTCTTGCTTCTCGCTTACCTGGATTGCAGATGCTGAGTAAGGGACGCCTACTCAGAGCTCTCAGGGGCCAGAATCGCAGCTGGAGAGGCATCACAGTGGCTTGTGTCTCCACGCTCTGAGGGCTTTGCTTGGTTTTCTGCATTCTCTCCTCTCTGTGTGTTCGCTCTGTTCTTCTCTCTCTCTGTCCCAGACCCTGCTCCGTCTGACTTCTCAGTTTTAAAGCCCAGGAATCCCACATGCCTAGGAGAGACAGAGAATTTAGGTGGCCCAGCTTGGGTCAGGCATCTGCCCAGCTGGCCACTAGCCCACGGGGTACATTTGTGTCATTTGGGAAAGGCATCATTTTTCCAGGCAGATGTAGCCCTGAGCCAGGGCACACAATCAGGCTTCATTTGCACCCAACCACCCCGTTCCTTGTGCAGTGCGCAACCCAGACAATAGTACATGGGAATCCTTGTCCACTTTTGGTCTGATCAGCTGTGGCTGGGATGAAGGCAGGCATAATCACATGTGGGTGGAGAGAGAGCCCTCCTTGCTCTACCCCCACCCCAGGCACAAAAACAGCTCTAGCACTTTCCATCCTACTTCTTTCAGGCAGATCATGTTACAGTGGAGCTGGAGGTACTTTGTGCTGGCATATTCTGTGAAAAAACTGTAACTTTTGTAAGTATGGAGGACATGATTAAATTGAAGTTGATGAATGTGTTAATATAGGGAGCTAAGAAAATAGAGATCACCTAGGCTCAATTTGTTCCATCAAATAACTGAGTGAAATATAAGATAATTTTGAGAATTACCACTGAAAACAGATTAAAGGAAAGAATATAAGTTCTCCTTAAGGAGGTTTTCATTCTAGAAACTTAGAAGCACCTGGGCTGGAAAGGGATTGTGTCTATCGGGAGGGGGAGTGAGGATGAATGGGGTCTGGAGTCCTTCTCCAGCCCCTATGGAGCCAGGAGACCTGGCTCAGAGAAAGCAATCAGATTTTTCCTTTTTGAACTCTGTTTGAACCCACCTCTATAAACTGGCTCATGGTTTTGTGAAATCTGTTAGTAATTGTCAACCTTGTTCCCAAAGTAGCCATAAAACCCCATCTGTATTTCAGGAAAGCCGCTGGTCTCTTCTGTATCTGTTTTTTCTCCCCACTCTCTCCTCTCTCCTGTCCGAGGAAACTATAGGTAGTGTCCGGAGTCCCCTGGTCCCCTTTTCTCTCTACACAGCAGGGTCTCCTGATGGGCCATCCTTCTCTCAGGCTTTTCACTTCCTTGTCCTTCTGGTGACACGGAATTACCAAATTTCATTTGACCCCAACTGCCACTGATGGCTCATTCCCAGCTCCTCACCATCCCTTTGGACCCGATACAGCTAAGCACACATTTCAAAATGTCATTCTGTTAGTCTTTGTGAAGTGACACAGCATTTTCTTGTCTTGTAGACAGAGATCAACATATTTATGGTTGACCTTAGAATATTTTTAAGACTTGGGACTGTTCCTAGGTGTTCTGCTTCAGATTCTACTGCCTATTTCATGCCAAGAGTGACCCTGACTTGATTCGATTCAAAGTATTTCAATACCAACTCTGGGCTAGGTGGGTCAATCATGGCAGGAGATGCTGATGGTCAGATTACCAGCTGGGACATAGTTGGTTGAATTAGCCCTGTCCAGAGTTTGTGAAGTCTCTCAAGGTTTTCTAACCCCATCATCCTGCTGTATTTTCTTCTTGTCCAGAAAATATTGGATTATACAACATGTCTTATGCTATAGGCATGACATGACTTAGGCAACCAACTCTTCGGTGGTGTCTTGGAAGGTTTTAAAGGTTTAGGGGGCACAACAGTTTGGCTCATTTTAGAGACCGTTGGCTAAAAAAAGCTTCAGAGGACTTGGAGGAGGCCAGGTTGTAAAACGTGGACAAAACCGCTGAGCAACAGAAGACCCAAGGGGAAATTCACAACGTAGATGCAATGACTTTTAGTGCACATGGTTTAGGAGTCCCGTGGTTGAGCCATAAAATTGTTAGGATGTAGAGGCCAAGGAACTCAGAAGGGCAAGCCAAGAATAATTTTTAAAATAGATTTAAAAGTGTTTTCTGCCAGGCAGGCAGGCAGGCAGGGACAGAATAGGGAATCCTCAGACTGGAGCAGGCTGTTGAGAACATTATTACATTACTTAATCCTCTAATCAAATAGTTGGACACCTTCTGGGGTGTTTTGGTAATTGACCAGAGTTCAGAAGACACTCTAGAAAGGAAGAAATTTAATTAAGCTTTATTGGATAATTGTGAAATTTGGTCATCAGATCACTCATTTTGCATTGCCCTCCCTGAATATTAAATTGGCAGGAGTAGAAATTGGAGATGAATGAACATGCCTTCTGATGCTTTTGTAAAGGGTGTTGGGGAATGTGTATTGGTGAGTAGCTCATGGGCTGTATTCTCGCGTCTCAATTACCGAGACTGCGAATGACTTACATCTGTAGATACACTTAATAAGCAGGCACGTTGGTGACTGTGTTTCTCAGGCTTGGCTGTACACTGGAATAACCTGAGGATCTGTAAAAAAAATAATAATAAAGATACTGGGGCTTATTCCCAGGGATTCTGACTTAGCTGGTCTGGAGTAAGGCCTGAGTACTGGGATTTTTTAAAAGCTTCTCCAGATGATTCTAATATGTAGCAAAGCCTGAGCAATCTATGGGATTTTCTTACTACTTTAAACATTTTTCAACAGATTTGCTCCTTGAGGTTGGATTCATTGGCTTTCACTGAGGCTTGGAGTTTCTACTGAACAGTGTGCTTCTGTTAACAACCCAACTAAAGAACATTTAGAATGTTCCAATGTATTCTTCAAATGCATATGTATGTCTATTTGTACCAAAATAAGTATGTGTTTGGAAATTCACCAGATATGGATTTTGAATTCAATTGGATTTAGACTTTGCTGGAACCACATGAGGTTTGTTGTTTGTTTTGTTTTGTTTTGTTTTGTTTTGTCTCGTTTTTGAGAATCCTGATAAGGATTCAGTGTTAATTTTGTTTTGAAAAAGGTTATAATCTGGGAAAAGGGATCTGAATTTTTAAAAATAAGTAACAGTTTATCTCTTGAAACAGTTTGTAAATTAGAGAGTTGTTCCCAAGTGTATCATCTAGTTTTTGCTGCATAACAAACTCTCCCCAAATTTAGTGGCCCAAAAGAAGAATATTCATTACTTCTCATGAGTCTCTGGGTCAGCTGGGCAGTTCTGCTGATGTGGGCCAGACTTGGCTGATCTCATCTGGGCTTGACTGATCTCATCTATCTGAGGTTGGTTGGTGAGCGGGATGTGGGCTGGGTGGACTTGGATGGCTTCATTCATACATCTGCTGGTTTGCCAGCTAAAGCAGGGGTCACAGGAGTGACTGGACCATGTGGTCTCACACCCTCCAGCAGGCTAGCCTGGCCTCACTCACACAGTAGTCTCAAGGCTCCAAGAGCAGCAAGAGGGCAGGTCCCAGGGTGTGAGCAGGCACTTTTCCATTCTCTGCTTGCATTGTTTGCTGTTGTCCCATTGGTCAAAGCAAGTCACATGGCGAAGGTCAGAGCCTGCATGAGAGGGCACTGCCAAAGGGCCTGGATACAGGAGGCCGTGAGCAAATCAGGTTCATTACTGCCAATAATCCACCAGGGTGCCTGCCCGCTCAGTGCCACCAGGTCACCAATTCTCCCAGCATTCTGGGTGAACTTTTCCTTTAACTTGAAAGCAGAATGGCTCAAACCCTCATCCCATAAACCAGGGATTTTCCATTATTCCTCTTCCCAGCATTTCCAAGGATCCTTGGAGGGAAGGGGGGGGGGCAGGAAGGCAGAGAGAGAGAGAGAGAGAGAGAGAGAGAAAGGGAAGTGTACAGAAAGGGAGCTCTAATTTTCCTCCCCAAAGTTCTTTGCATTAATTTTCTTCCTTCACAGCGCCGTGACGGGATCATGGTTTTCGCTCCACCTCGAGTCATACTCTCCTCCTTCCAGACTTCAGCCTTGAAGTTCCAGCCCTCAGATTACCTGTTATTTACACAGGAGGAAATGTAGCTTTACAACAGAGTTATCTAGAGGGCGATCCCTTTAGCCAAGGGGTCAAACCTAACACCCCCCACCATGTGACACGATGTGATGCACTGATGCACTGGGTATTCCTGCCCCAGATGCCTAAGCTGAATCTTGTTATGTGGAAAAAAAGCCACAAAAGTACAGCTGAGGCGCATTGTGCAAAATAACAGGTTTGGACAGTTCACAAATGTCCACAGCGTAGAAGACAAATCGCAGCAGAACTATTCTAGAAGAAAGAAGACTCAAGAGACATGCAAAGCAAATGCAGTAGGTGATCCCAGAAGGAATCCTGGGTTGAAAAAGGAGCCATAAGGATATTTGGGGGGAAGATCTGGGAAAATTTGCATATGAGCTGTGTATTCGATAGTATTAAATTGACATTAGCTTTCTAAGGCGAGCTATGGCATCGTGGCGGTGTGGGAGAGCACACGGTCTTAGAAGACTCATAGTTAAAAGATCTCTGCTTGACTGTCATGATGTCTGCAATTCACTTTCAGTCAGTTTCAGTAAAAAACAAGCAAGTGTGACAAAATAACAATCAGTGATTCTGGGCAAAGGGTGTGTGGATGGTTACTTGTTCTATTCTTTCAAATTCTTGTAGGTTTAAAGTTTCAAGAAAAAAAAAATTGGAGAAAATGTTTTGGATATTTACCCTAGAACTGAAATGGTGAACTTTGATCCTCTATCATGGTCTGGGTTTTCTGAACTTGCATTTAGGAAAAAACAAAAACAAGCACAAGAACAAGAACAAAACTCACAGAGATGATCTCATACTACTCGACAAGGAGTCTCGGGACATAAGCCTCTCAGGAGGTTGGGGTAGGAAGAGCCCAGTAAACTTGCCCCCTTCCTTCCCAGGAGCGTCTTTCTGCTTAACGGTGGGACTTCTCTGCCGTGTGCAGACCACCAGGTCTGAGAGCTCACTTTGGCTTTGAAATCAGTTTTGCCACGGAAGGTACCCAGCTCTTCCTTCGACTGCCCTTTCGGGGCATGTCTTGGTGTCACTCCTCTTCGGTGCCGGGTGCCTTCCCCCAGGAAGCCACAGGGAACATGGGAACTGTCACTATCACTGGTCAACCCCTTCTTTCCCAAACCACTCATCTTAGATTCAGCTGGGAAACAGGAAGCAGATATTGTTCTGTGACACTGGCTGGTTCTACTTTGGGTAGACTCCAGGCTCAAGAACCCCACGTGGACCAGGCATGCATTGCTTTTAAAAATTGTTTCTAAGCAAGAAAGACCTGAAATTTAGGATTAAAAATCTTCTCTCTCCTATGGTTCCTTCCAAGGGCAGACTCGCTCGGGCCTGTGAACCCCCAGAGGTCTATTATACCTCTGCGCACATTCTAGGGTCTCGTGGGGACTTTCCAAAGCTGGGCTGCTGCTGCCCACTTATGTCCACTGCCCAACCCAGCAGCCCAGAGCTGACAGAACCCAGTTCTGAATTCAGTTCTAGAATATTCTTCATATTCTATTGTATTCTATGTGGTTTTAAGACACAAATAATAGTATGCTATTGATGTCTCTGAAAAGAAAATCATCAGGTGTTGCCTGTTAGCCAAACTAGGTAGGAGAGGTGACTCTGCACTGGTTTTGGATAATAATTTGGTAGCCTAGGGGAGGGAAGGAAATGGGTAGGAGAGGGAAGGACAATCCACGCTGATGGCCATAGGGTGTGGAGATAGGGGGCAGCATTCTGGAAACCATAGGCCACCTGGCGAGGCTGGAGGGTAGGGCAGGAAGCAGATAATCCTGAAGAGGCAGCCAAGGGACAGACCACAGGCAGTCTCCCCTCCTGGTACATTGAGAGTTTAGTCTTTAGCTCGAAGACAGGTGTTTTTTTCATTTTTGTCACTTGTGAATGATTCATTGGATGTCATTACTCTAAAGGATCACTGATCACTGATAATAGGTAAATTAACAAGAAACGATTCAATGCAATCTGAAAATAATACAACGGAAGCATATGGATCTTTTAAAGAAGTGAAAATAATTGTTTTGTATCCGTGAGATGGCATTTTCTGTGCTGTTATCAAAGCTCAAGAATACAAGAGTTGTGCCATCATGTTCCTCCGGTTCCTTTTCTTAGTCTTTCTAAAATTAGAGATTCCTAACTCACAACACAGCCTGGCAATGGTAGCCAGTATCTGGCCGCTCTCTCAAACGAATGTGGATTGCACATATATCCACAATATGTGGATTGCAAAGAGACAGAAATTATGGAGGGTTCTCCTAGAAGACCACACTCAGCACTCTGTTGGACGCAAAGTCAACAAGAGCGCCACATTCAGAGGCCGGAGAGTCGAGTGTTTCCACCTGGGAGGGAGACGTGACTGGATTCATATCCGCTCTTTGGCTGGATTCAGTTCCAGAGTGTTCTTCATATCCTACCGTAACCCTTGGATGTGGTTTTAAAAATACAAATAATAGTATGCTATTGATTTCTTTCTCTGACAAGACAAGGAAATCATCAAGAATTGGCAAACGACCAAGTGCTCCAGAATCGAGCCATTTGTACAATGCTTCAATTTGTTTCCATTATTTCCCTTCAGTCCTCTGAGGACCTTTATCACTGCGGTGACTTCTGTGGCCGAGGTGCTAAGGACAAACCCGAGTCAATCTGATTCTCGGTCCTTGGGAGCTAACCTGCTCTTTTCCACTCTGGGTTTTATCTTTACCCTTTTTCACGTTTATTTGCACCAAGCCCTGGGAGTGGCTTGGGGCTGCAAGTGCCTTCTAAGTGTCGGTGTTCAACAGCTGTACACGGTAATTGTCACGGCCAGCTTATTCTTCGTCCTTCACAGACACACGAGCCGAGACATTCACCGCCAAGGCATCCTCTGGTTTTATTTAAAAAAATTTTTTTTATTTAAAAAAATTTGTTTTTTTAACATTTATTTATTTTTGAGACAGAGAGAGACAGAGCATGAATGGGGGAGGGACAGAGAGAGAGGGAGACACAGAATCGGAAGCAGGCTCCAGGCTCTGAGCCATCAGCCCAGAGCCTGACGCGGGGTTCGAACTCACGGACTGCGAGATCGTGACCTGAGCTGAAGTCGGACGCTTAACCGACTGAGCCACCCAGGCGCCCCTATCCTCTGGTTTTAAAGTGTGTGTGTACGAATTTCAAATGAAAGAAGACAACCAGAAGCTAGACTGATTTTATTGAGTGCTCATCAGAATATTTTAATCTGTTGACTCATGCCTTCAATGCTGAGAGATTCTCAGCCATTTTCTCTTCGGTAATACTTTTGCACCACTTTTTTCTGGCTTTTATTATCTTCCTTCTACTTTCTTTCAGTTTATGTTGTTTTCTGCTTTCCGTGACCTGGGCTTTTTCTCATGCTGTTCCCTCTGTCTGGAATGCACTTCCTGCCAAACCCACACCCCCTTTCCTCCAAGGCTCAACTGAAATAAATCCTCTTCCATGAAACTTCTTTTGAAGTTTATTTTTGAGGGGGGGGAGGGGCAGAGACAGAGGGGGGACAGAGGATCTGAAGCCGGCTGTGCAGTGATAGCAGTGAGCCCCATGTAGGGCTTGATCTCACAAACCATGAGATCACGACCTGAGCCAAAGTTGGATGCTTAAACGACAGACCGAGTCACCCAGGAGCCCATGAAACATATTTTGGTCCCCAACTGGATATACCCAGGTCTCCGATCACACAAAATAATGACCCCCCTGATACCAGGTGTCTTCTGTTACGTTGTGTTTCTCGAGGTCCTAGTTCAATGCAGGACAGGTAATTCATGACATGTTGGTTGATTGATTGCGATACATGAAAAATGTTGCAAGGTCACGACAGAGAAGGAAAATAGAACCCTGGTCCGGGTTGGGATAGGATGGGGAAACTGGGGCATTCCTCTTGGAGAACACACTGCACATATGCAGATATAAATGCCACGAGCAAATGGTGACTGGGATCTCAGAAATAATGAGCCACTCATAGCTAATATTTACTGAGTCTCTATTGTGTGACAGCCACTGTGCTAAGCTCTTTATTTTATATATTTTTAAATGTTTATTTATTTTCGAGAGAGAGAGAGAGAGAGCTGGAGAGGGACAGAGAGAGAGACATACAGAATCCGAAGCAGGCTCCCGGCTCTGAGCTGTCAGCACAGAGCCCGATGCAGGGCTCAAACCCACGAACCGCAAGATCGTGACCTGAGCTGAAGTTGGATGCTTAACTGACTGAGCTACCTGGGCACCCCTGTGCTAAGCTATGTATGTATGTACGTATGTATGTATGTATGTATGCATGCATGTATGTATGTATTTATTTATTTTATTTATTTATTTATTTTTCAACGTTTATTTATTTTTGGGACAGAGAGAGACAGAGCATGAACGGGGGAGGGGCAGCGAGAGAGGGAGACACAGAATCGGAAACAGGCTCCAGGCTCTGAGCCATCAGCCCAGAGCCTGACGCGGGGCTCGAACTCACGGACCGCGAGATCGTGACCTGGCTGAAGTCAGGCGCTTAACCGACTGCGCCACCCAGGCGCCCCTGTATTTATTTATTTAAAAATATAATTTACTGTCAAGTTGGCTAACATACAGTGTACATACATAGTGTGCTCTTGGTTTGGGGGGTAGATTCCCGTGGCTCATCGCTTACATACAACACCCAGTGCTCATCCCAACAAGTACCCTCCTCACTGCCCATCACCCATTTTCCCCTCTCCCCCACCTCCCCCATCAACCCTCAGTTTGTTCTCTGTATGTAAGAGTCTCTTATGGTTTGTCTCCCTCCCTCTATGTTTGTAACTATTTTTTTCCCCTTCCCTTCCCCCATTGTCTTCTGTTAAGTTTCTCAAGAACCACATCTGAGTGAAAACATGATATCTGTCTTTCTCTGCCAGATTTATTTCACTTAGCGTAATACCTTCCAGTTCCACCCATATTGCTGCAAATGGCATGATTTCATTCTTTCTCATTGTCAAGTAGTATTCCATTGTATATACAAACCACATCTTCTTTATTCACTCATCAATTGATGGACATTTAGGCTCTTTCCATGATTTGGCTATTGTTGAAAGCACTGCTATAAACATCGGGGTTCAAGTGCCCCTGTGCATCAGGGTGCATCAGCACTCCTGTATCCTTTGGATAAATTCCTAGTAGTGCTATTGCTCGGTCGTAGGGTAGTTCTATTTTTAATTTTTTGAGGAACCTCCACCCTGTTTTCCAGAGCGGCTGCACCAGTTTGCATTCCCACCAACAGTGCAAGAGGGTTCCCGTTTCTCCACATCCTCACCAGCATCTGTTGCCTGAGTTAATTTTAGCCACTCTGACAGGTGTGAGGTGGTACCTCATTGTGGTTTTGATTTGTATTTCCCTGATGATGAGTGATGTTGAGCATTTTTTCATGTGTCTGTTAGCCATCTGGATGTCTTCTTTGGAGAAGTGTCTATTCATGTCTTTTGCCCATTTCTTCACTGGATTATTTGTTTTTTGGGTGTTGAGTTTGGCAAGTTCTTTATACCTTTTGGATATATGTCATTTGCAAATATCTTCTCCCATTCTGTCGGTTGCTTTTTAGTTTTGTTGATTGTTTCCTTTGTAGTGCAGAAGCTTTTCATCTTGATGAGGTCCCAGTGGTTCATTTTTGTGTGCTAAGCTCTTTAATTTGTTGGTTCAGTTCATGTTCAAAGCAGTACCATGAGGGAGGCAGTATGATTCTCATTTCTCAGCTAGGACACCAAGGCTGAGAGAGGTAGATGACGTGCTCGAGCACACAGGGCCCGATGCAGCTACGCCGGGGCAGGCGTCCGGGTCTGGCTGGCTGCAGGGTGTCCTCGGATAACCACCAAGTTCCAAGGTCTCCCGAAAGGCAACAGCAGTATACACAGGACCAAGTCGCTTAGTGACCATTAAACATTTTGAGTGTGTATTTGGCCACAACTAAAACTTGCTTTGTGCTGAAAATGTGATTCCCGTGGCAACTGGGTAGTCCTGTGGGCTGGCCAACTCTAAACCAAATCCCTCTTTGGCTTTTGGAATCAGTTCTGGGCCACTGCTTATATAACTGAGGACTCTTAAGAGTGGGAGGTAGTAATTGTGTTTACTTTTGAAGTATTATTCATGTAGTCCTTGGGGAATGTTGGAACATTCTCACACTTTTCATAAAATTTGCAAATGTCTTAAATACCAATATGGAAAAAAGTCAGTGCCATATGAAGAACTCTCCACATTTATATCTTTATATTAATGGGAGGAACCCATAATATCCACAACATTTTAAAACCCCATCATTTATGGAATAAGCCCGACAAACCTGCCAGATTTTTCTGGCCACACACACACACACAAAAACAAAAACAAAAAACACCACACCAGATTTTTCTGGTCATAAAAATTTTGCTTTGGCTTGGTCTCCTTTGGTATTTTAAAGAGTTGTGATTTTCTTACAAAATATATGATGCTAATTGCACGATAGCAAAATTCTCCCCTTGCAATTTTGTAAATAGGTTTGAGAATAAATTAGGGGCGGGGGAGGGTAACCACCTTCCAAATGTAGACACCAAGGATATGGGTTCTGTTTTCTTGAGTGCTGAGGTTGAGGTGGACAGAATGAGTGGTTTTCTTAAAATTGAGTGGGCAAATTGAGACTACTCGTTTCCAAGATGGCTTTTTACTTTTGGGTGGGTAGGAGGAAATGTGGGAAGGACAGGTCATACAAGGTGACAATCACTACGTAAACTACCCCTTCAGATCACTCTTAGCATGCCTACCTAACCTGTAAACCCCTTCTGAAAAGTTGCTATATATAGGTCAGTGTTACGGGTTGATTTTGTCCCTGCCAATGTATGTTGAAGTCCCAGCTCCTGATTCCTATGGATGTAACCTTATTTGGAAATGGATTCCTTACAGATGTAATAAAGTTAAGATGGGCGGGGCCTGATCCAATATAACCGGAGTTCTTAAAAGAAAGGGAAATTCAGACACCCACATACACGGAGTAGACAGCCATGTGAAAATAGAGGCAGGGACCGGAGCCAGGGAACATCTGGGACCACCAGAAGCCGGGAGAGGCAAGGAAGGATCCTCTGCCAGATGCTTCACTGGGAGCACGGCCTTGTGAGCACCTTGATTTCGGACTTCTAGCCTCCAGAACTAGGAGAGAATGTGTTTGTTGTTTTAAGCCAGTCTGTGTTACTTTGTTACAGCAGCCTTAGGAACACAATACACTCGGCAACTCTCAACATTGGCTGGTATCTGGGAATACCAGAGGAGTTCATAGACAAGGCTAATGCTGGGCCCCCGTCTAGATCAGTAGAATTTTCGTGGTGTTAGCATTGGCCTGGATATTGCCCCCTGCCTCCAGTAGGTAATTCTGTGTAGCCAAGGCGGGAACCAGCAACAAGGTCATCATTCTTTGTACCCCATGCCCATGTTTCTCCAGCTTCTGCTAATGAGGCTAATGATCGGCACCTCTGAACGACAGGTCGGTATGATTTGGCTTTTGAAGTGCAACGACTTTGTCCAACATGAGCACCCTATACAGGAAAGACACCATTGTGACCCAGATTTTCTCTCTTGGGAACTTGAATGTGAGATATAGAAACAGTATCAGCCGATTGTTGAGAGGCACAGAAGTGGACAGAAGGCTTTGAGCACAACTTTGAAGCGAGAGAAGCCACACGAGAAAGCAGATGATGTGTTAGTGGGAAGCAGAGGGCAAGAAGGTCAATGCTGGGGAAGTAGGGGTGAAGCAGCAGAGAAATGCAGAAACAAGGTGTTGAATCTCAGTTTGGAAGACCCCTTGACTGTAGGGGCCTCAGAGCTGTCCACCAATCACCCGTGACATTTCAGTGCTTGCCACAAGGATGAAGGATGCTCATTCCACGGTCTTGTCCCTCTGTGGACCAGCAGCATCAGCACCATCTGGGAGCTCGTTAAGAATGCCTTGGGCCCCACCCTTGACCTCCTGACTCAGGATCTGTGTTTTTACAAGATCCCCAGGTGGTTCATGTCCTCAATAACTTTGTCAAGCCTGGCTGAGTGGCTTCTAGTATGATTTCCTGGGCTCCTTTACTCCCCGTTTCTCCTTGTAAAACTGGAATCACCTGAGGGAACCTGAGTGAGTCTCTGTTTCTTGCAACCAGAAAGATCTTCCCTCATGAGGGCTGGTACGGTTTTCTGTGTCAGAGCTGTATGAAGTTGGAGGGATTTTAAAAATGAGTGTGAGCATTAGGGATAACGGCCGACTGCCTGTGTCCTTTATCCAGTGTTTTCCATAATAGCTGGTCCCACAGAGGCTTCGTGAATATCTCCAGTTCAGTGGTTCTCAGAGTGTGGTCACTGGACCAGCAGGCTTCAGCCTCACCCAGAAATGTGTTAGCAACACAAATTCTCAGGCCCCATCACAGACCTATTGAATCAGACACTCTGGGCGGGAGGGGGGGAGGGGGGAGGGGAGGGCGGTACCCAGCCATCTGCTCTGTAGGAAGCCCCCTTCCCCCGTCCGCCCTAGAAGAGGCTGGTGCATATCAGTGCTGGAGAACCATTGTTCTAATTCATTGGTTTCATACCGCTCATTCTCTTACCTTCAGAACCACTGGGTAAATGACCCATGGATGTCACATCTCATCCTTTGATAAAAACACTGGTGGGACAGCTGTCTTTGTGAGAATCCCAAACTAAAAAGGACCCAAATACCCACCACCGCAGAATGGATAAACAAACTGAGGTATATTCACACACTGGGATACAGTAACGAGAGCGAAGGATTTACAGCTACAGACAAAATGTTGACTGAAAGAAGCCAGACACGCAAGAATACATACTGTATGATTCCATTCACATAAAAACACAGGCAGAAGTAATGTACGTTGTGTAAAGTCAGGCTGTGCACTCCATGTTCCACCTCCCCAGGACACTGTCCCCACCTCCTGCTCTGTCCTATTTAAACCCCACTCATCTTGTTCTTAGCTTAGATGTGCTTTTTCAGGTCCCTTACTCGGCCACCTCATTCAGAAGTCCCCTTGGAGGGAGAAGTGTCTGCAAAGAGGCACAAGGAGGGCTTTGGGGGAACTAGTAATGTTCTGTTTCTTGCTCTGAGTGCTCATGACACTGATGTGTTCATTTCGTAAAAAATGTATCAAGCTGCACACTTACCCTTGTGTAGTGTTGTTTTTTTTTTTTTTTTTGTATCTATGTTATTATACTTCTGTAAATTTTTTTAAAAAATACTGGTGGGTGTTTGTAAAATGTTTGAGTCCTGATGTGATTTTTCCTACAGGATATTTTTTATAGTCTGTCATTTGGGGTTTGGGTCCAATTTCTTGTTTTCAATGCATGGGATCAGGAACACTGGTGACCCACACGGTTGCATTAATTTCCCAAACCTCAGCTGGAACAGAGTATTGACACTTGAAAGTGATTAGAAGTTTATAATGGGTTCTAAAATCTATCTTGCAATGTTTCTAAGTTTTGTAACACAATGTATCTTTTTGACCCATGAGCAATTTCACGGGATTGTTTTTCTGATACAGTAATTTGACCATCTTTTTTTCTTTTTCTGGGGGACTTTCTTAAATCACCTTTGGGAATTCTGTGGCAGAGAAAATTCTGTGTGATTGTTCTCCATGAGCGCACTTAGTAAACACGTGGGCAGAGCTTTTTGAGGAAGTAATTTCATGGCGTAAGATGCTAGGACATGTTATAAACTCGTAATGAAGACATTTGCAAATCATTACAGCTTCATTCCAAAAAGCACAAATACTTATTACATATGCATGGCCTAACCTGCATTTTAGATAACTAATCAGAGAAAAGGGAGAAACAGAGAAACATACCAATATAATCAGCGTTTATTCAGACTCAAAAGGGCAAGGTACAACCCCTCTGCCATTATAATTTACAAGGTAGTTGAAGAAACGATAATGTTCCCTTTTGAGAGTTGCAGGGCTTGGTTTTTATTTCCATTACCCAGATTCAGGTTTAATGGAAAATCCTGCCACAAACCCTATCCAAATTGGATTCCTGGGCTTTTGAGATGGAAAGAACATTCGAGATCCTTTTGTGCAATTCACTTCTTTGACAGGTAAATAAAATGAAGCCCTCAGAGGCCAGGTGGCCTCCCCAAGTTCACACACCTGGTTAGTGAATGCGCTTGGCTGGACTCAGCCTGGTAACTCGTCTGTCAGGGGACAGACTCCAGGGACTCCCTGAAAGCCCAGCAGAGAGCTGGTCCTGGTGGGGAAGGAGGGGAGGGAACGTGAGCCCCAAGGGCCTAATGGAGAAGCAAGCTGCTCTCAGAACTGGGCTATGCTCACAATGGAAGCCTGGGGCATTCCAGTTCTGCCTCCTTGACTGTAATCAGACTGGCTTTCTTTTGTATCCTGTGGATTTTCTTCCTCTTGCTACTCTTCTCTACTAATTCAATTCAGCGCATGAGGTTTTGAGAGCTATGTGCCAGGCATTTAGCTAGATGTTGGAGATTTATTTGGCCGTGAACAATGCTGTCCCTACTCTCACGGTGTTGAAGGACAGATGTTAAAAAAATCACCAGCGGTGGAAAAACACGGTGTTGAGAGCTGTAAAACGGGGTTTTGAAGCTAGTCTGGGGTGACAGAGAAAGGCTCCGGAGAAGCCAGGAATGGCAGGATGACTTGGCTTTAATCAAGAAAGACCAGGGGACATGCTGGGCTGGGGGCAATGTCCCAGGCAGATGGATTCAAGAGACACAGTGTCACTGCCAAGGAGACTTCTCTGAGTCTTTGTCCCTCAGAGGCCTGAACTGCTCGACTCCCAGGACTGTGGGCCAATAATTATTTTTTATGCCTAAACTTCTTCAAACCATATGAAACATGTTTTAGGAGACAAGTAAAGCCAAACCAATTATTTAAATAGTAATTCCCTTTCAGAAAAATACAAGGGAAATTTTGAAAATTGTTGCTGTCCTCAAAAAGGTTTCTCCCTCGGGGCGCCTGGGTGGCGCAGTCGGTTGAGCGTCCGACTTCAGCCAGGTCACGATCTCGCGGTCCGTGAGTTCGAGCCCCACGTCAGGCTCTGGGCTGATGGCTCAGAGCCTGGAGCCTGTTTCCGATTCTGTGTCTCCCTCTCTCTCTGCCCCTCCCCCGTTCATGCTCTGTCTCTCTCTGTCCCAAAAATAAATAAAAAAACGTTGAAAAAAAAAATTAAAAAAAAAAAAAAAAAAGGTTTCTCCCTCACTTCTGTGTGCTCTTATAGGCGTATAACAAAATCTCTGGGTGTAATCTGATTAAAATATTCAATTTTTTAAAGTATTAAAATAGAAAAACATACTTATTTCTTGCATAATTCAAATGATCTATTTTATAAGATGTTCTAGAACAAATAATAAAGAAGTCAAAATGTATCTAGAATTCTGTGTCCAACCGTTCCCATACCCCACTGAAAGAGGGAAAGTATGGAGCCTATTTATAAAAGCATTTTTAAATGTTTATTTATTTATTTTGAGAGAGCGAGAGAGAGAGAGTGAGAGAGGCAGAGAGAGACTCCCAAGCAGCCTCTGCACTATCAGCACAGAGCCTGACGCAGGGCTTGATCCCATGAACCATGTGAGCATGACCTGAGCCAAAATCAAGAGTTGGACACTTCACCGAATGAGCCCCCCAGGTACCCTTGGGAACTATTTATGAGTTATAACCCATTACAATAGTCAGAGGTCAACATGGAGAGTGATCAGGATATCAACTGATTCAAGGAAAGGCTGAAGAGGTTAACCTATCACAATCTAAAGATGTGGTGATTTGGGTAAGAAATAATTTTCATTGTACCAGTCAGGGAACTTGGTTTCAACTGACAAATTGGTATTGATGGCAAGGGGATTTGGGCTTATATAACAGGGCAGGAATGAAGGGGAGGGTGCACCCTGTTCAGGACATAGGGAAGGTATGGTACAAAGGCTGCCAGTATCTCCAAATATTTCCCTGACCCAAGTCCTGGAGCAAGAAAGCAAGTCACATGCTGGACCCCTTCTCCACTGGGGACCCAGGAAGAGGCAGAGGGAGGCTGGCACTGGAAAGGCTGTTATACCAAGACCACACAATATTGGGAACATCCAAGTAGGGTACATGGCCAACGGTTGTCATTTCTTGCATAGTTACATCTTGGCTTGTTTCTTTTCTGTCTCTTGCCCCTGGAATATAACCTCTTCAAGTACTGGCTACCGTTGTTCACTGCTGGATCCCTAAGCTTTGCGGAGTAGACAATCAGTAAGTACTTGTGGAATGTATTAATGAGTGAAAATCCAAGGGATGTAAACATATTCCACATTGTGCCATGTGTAGACAGGAATGCACGCGTCGTTGTTATGGAGATGTGACTTTTGGTTCAAGAGAAAGAAAACTTACCATAAAAATTATTTCAGAAAGTTTTTAAATTCCAGTATAGTTAACATACAGTGTTATGTTAGTTTCAGGGGTACAATATGGCGGTTCAACAATTCTACACATTGCTCAGTGCTCATCATGGTTAACTGTGCTCTTTATCCCCTTCACCTGTTTCACCCAGCCACCTCCTCTCTGATAACCACCTGTTTGTTCTCTATAGTTAAGAGTCTGTTTCTTGGTTTGTCTCTCTTTTCCCCCACTTTATTCATCTGTTTTGTTTCTTAAATTCCACCTATAAGTGAAATCATATGGTATTTGTCTTTCTCTGACTGATTTTGCTTAGCATAGCACCCTCTAGCTCCATTCGTGTTGTTGCAAATGGCAAGATTTCATTCATTTTTATGGCTGAGTGTAATATCCCATTGTCTATATATATGTCCCACACATTCTTTAAGGTAAAGAAGACTTTTTTAATAGCCAGAGTTGTCAAACAGCATTGCAGTCCATCTCATGAATAACAGGAGTCTGAGTCTGGAAGCAGCAGTGGGATTTCAGCACAGTCATCCACTACCCTTTTCTGTGGTAACAGCTCCTGCAAACTTTTGTTTGGGGCTCCCTTCTCTCACTCTCAGGCCACGTGTCTTCTGGAAAGTTCACTCCACTTCCAAATCCAGAGGCTAACGTAATTGGTAAATTCCATTCCCCTGGCCCCAGTGACCAGTTCAAGAAGAGCATGTGACCCAAATCAGGTCAAGCAGGGGCGACAGGGTCCAACCCAGGGCTTTTGTTTGAGGCTTGGGGGAAGCAGACTCTCTCTCCGAAGGGATTTGGTGTCATGATGATGAGAGTCTGGAGTAGCCAGTGACCCCCAGGTGAAACTTGAGAATGTAGTTGATTTGGAACAAGGCAGAACTGAGAGAAAGAGGGAAGCCCTGATCCATGCGTGCCTGAAGCCAGATCTACCCGAATTCTTATAACATGAGATGACATTTTTCCTTGGGTTGGGCTTTCTGTGAGCTGCACCAAAAATGAATCTGTGATGATACAAGTGCCAACTCTGATCAATTGCTAGTGACCACCTACAGCACTGTGTTGAGGAGGATCCTGAGGCCAAATCTGATACAGCGGAAAGAATAAGGCTGGTGAGTGTTGTCACAAAAGCAGGAAGGGAAGTGGTGTCAACCATACCATGCGTTTGCCATCTTTGGGCTAAATGTCATTTCTCAGGATATTCCAGTCCAGGTTCCTATTGTAAAGGTTGGGTCACATGGTCAGCAACAGTTCAGTAAAAATATAAGGTGGGGGGCCTGGGTGGCCCAGTCTGTTAAGCACCTGACTTCGTCTCAGGTCGTGATCTCATGGTTCATGAGTTTGAGCCCCGCATCAGGCTCTGTGCTGACAGCTCAGAGCCTGGAGTCTGCTTCGGATTCTGTGTCTCCCTCTCTCTCTGCCCCTCCCCTGCTTGCACTCTGTCTCTCTCTCAAAAATAAATAAGCATTAAAAAAATAAAAAATAAACAAATATAAGGTGTGCCATGCATGTAGCTTAAATTTTTCTAGTAGCATATTAAAATATAAAAGAAACAATGGAGTTAATTTTCATAATATCCCTTATTTAATGCAATATATCCAAAATATCATCATTTCCATATGTGGCCCTCACTGCATTTCAAGGGCTCGGTAGCCACATGCAGTTTGTGGCTGTTGTGGCGGACAGCATGGGTCTAGAATCATAGAGTGTTGGAACTAGAAGCAACTTTTAGGCCACCTCCCAGTATAGATGGGTAAATGGAAACCAAGAGAGAAGGGAGTAACTTTCCAAAGTATGTGAGTAATTGTAGTGGCTTTCTGTGGTGTATTTCCTCTCTTCCAAACATAAAGCCTATATCGTGGGTGTGGGAGGCTGAATAATACCCTCCCTCCCCAGAGATGTCCACATCCTGATCCTTGGAACCCGTGACTGTGGGACTTAACAAGGCAAAAGGACTTTGCTGATGTCGTTAAGTTAAAGGTCTTGAGATGGGGAGATTATCCTGGACAACCCAAGTGGGCCCCAGTGTAATCTCAATGGTCCCTGTTGAGGGAGGTGGTCATAGTCAGAGACAGGAGGTGGGTGAGGGAAGCAGAGGTCGATGATGCCCTTTGAAGGTGCAGGAAGAAGCGATGAGTCAAAGGCCACAGCAAAGCCTTCAGAAGCTGGAAAGGACAAGGAAACGGATCCGTACTGAAGCCCCCCGAACGAACTTGGATTCGTTCTACCAATACCTTGATTTCAGCCTTAGAAGACTCATTTCAGACTCTTGACCTCCAGAAAGAATAAGTGTATGTTGTTTTAAGTCACTTAGTGTGTGGTAATTTGTTATGGAAGCAATAGGAAACCAATGCAGTGGCTTTACTCAGTGAATTGACAACATTTGTTCCCTTGATTGTTTTAGGTAGAAATCAATGTCCCCTGCAATGTAATTACCCCTTGTCTTCACTCTGGCAAATGCAGAGCCATACATGGTCAATTTCTTTTTTTTTTTTTTAATTTAATTTAATTTTTAAATTTACATCTAAGTTAGTTAGCATATACTGCAACAATGATTTCAGGAGTAGATTCCTTAATGCCCTTTACCCATTTAGCCCATCCCCCCTCCCACAACCCCTCCAGTAACCCTCTATTTGTTCTCCATATTTAAGAGTCTCTTCTGTTTCTCCCCCTCCCTGTTTTTATATGATTTTTGCTTCCTTTCCCTTATGTTCCTCTGTTTTGTATCTGAAGTCCTCATATGAGTGAAGTCATATGATATTTGTCTTTCTCTGATGGACTAATTTCACTTAGTATAATACCCTCTAGTTCCATCCACGTGGTTGCAAATGGCAAGATTTCGTTCTTTTTGATTGCCAAGTAATACTCCACTCTATGTATATGTGTGTGTGTGTGTGTGTGTGTGTGTGTGTGTGTGTGTATACCACATCTTCTTTATCCATTCATCCATCAGTGGACATTTGGGCTGTTTCCATACTTTGGCTATTGTCGATAGCGCTGCTATAAACATTGGGGTTTATGTGCCCCTTCGAAACAGCACACCTGTACCCCTTGGATGAATACCTAGTAGTGCAATTGCTGGGTTGCAGGGTAGTTCTATTTTTAATTTTTTTGAGGAACCTCCATACTGTTTTCCAGAGTGGCTGCACCAGTTTGCATTCCCACCAGCAGTGCAAAGAGATTTTTCTCTGCATCCTCGCCAACATCTGTTGTTACCTGAATTGTTAACGTTAGCCATTCTGACAGGTGTGAGGTCTCATTGTGGTTTTGATTTGTATTTCCCTGATGATGAGTGATGTTGAGCATTTTTTCATGTGTTGGTTGGCCATCTGGATGTCTTCTTTGGAGAAGTGCCTATTCATGTCATTTGTCCATTTCTTCACTGGATTGTTTTTTGGGTGTTGAGTTTGGTAAGTTCTTTATAGATTTTGGATACTAACCCTTTATCTGATATGTCATTTGCAAATATCTTCTCCCATTCTGTCGGTTGACTTTTAATTTTGCTGGTTGTTTCCTTTGCTGTGCAGAAGCTTTTCATTTTGACGAGGTCCCAATAGTTCATTTTTGCTTTTGTTTCCCTTGCCTCTGGAGATGGGTTGAGTAAGAAGTTGCTGCCGCCAAGATCAAAGAGGTTTTTGCCGGCTTTCTCCTCTACAGTTTTGAGGGCTTCCTGTCTTACATTTAGGTCTTTCATCCATTTTGAGTTTATTTTTGTGTATGGTGTAAGAAAGTGGTCCAGCTCCATTCTTCTGCATGTCGCTGTCCCGTTCTCCCAGTACCACTTGCCGAAGAGACTGTCTTTATTCCATTGGATATTCTCTCCTGCTTTGTCAAAGACTAGTTGGCCATACATTTGTGGTTCCATTTCTGGGTTCTCTATTCTGTTCCATTGATCTGAGTGTCTGTTTTTGTGCCAGTACCGTACTGTCTTGATGATTACAGCTTTGTGATACAGCTTGAAGTCAGGGAGTGTGATGCCTCTAGCTTTGGTTTTCTTTTTCAAGATTGCTTTGGTTATTTGGGGTCTTTTCTGGTTCCATACAGATTTTAGGATGGTTTGTTCTAGCTCTGTGAAGAATGCTGGTGTTATTTTGATAGGGATGGATTGAATATGTAGAATGCTTTGGGTAGTATTAACATTTTAACAATATTTGTTCTTCCTATCTAGGAGCATGGAATATTTTTCCATTTTTTTGTGTCTTCTTCAATTTCTTTCATAAGCTTTCTATAGTTTTCAGCGTGTAGATTTTTCACCTCTTTGGTGAGATTTATTCCTAGGTATTTTGTGGTTTTTGGTGCAATTGTAAATGGGATCGATTCCTTGATTTCTCTTTCTGTTGCTTCATTGTTGGTGTATGGGAATGCAACCGATTTCTGTGCATTGATTTTATATCCTGCAACGATGCTGAATTCATGAATCAGTTCTAGCAGTTTTTTGGTGGAATCTTTTGGGTTTTCCATATAGACCATCATGTCTTCTGCGAAGAGTGAAAGTTTGACATCCTCCTGGCCAATTTGCATGCCTTTTATTTCTTTGTGTTATCTAATTGCTGAGGCTAAGCCTTCCAATACTATGTCGAATAACAGTGGTGACAGTGGACATCCCTGTCGTGTTCCTGACCTTAGGGGGAAAGCTCTCAGTTTTTCCCCATGGAGGATGATATTAGCAGTGGGTCTTTCATATATGGCTTTTATGATCTTGAGGTATGATCCTTCTATCCCTGCTTTCTTGAGGGTTTCTGTCAAGAAAGATGCTGTATTTTGTCAAATGCTTTCTCTGCATCTATTGAGAGGATCATATGGTTCTTGTCCTTTTTTTATTGATGTGATGAATCAATTTGATTGTTTTGCAGATATTGAACCAGCCCTGCATCCCAGGTATAAATCCCACTTGGTTGTGATGAATAATTTTTTTAATGTATTGTTGGATCTTGTTGGCTACTATCTTGTTGAAGATTTTTGCATCCATGTTCATCAGGGAAATTGGTCTATAGTTCTCCTTTTTAGTGGAGTCTTTGGTTTTGGAATCAAGGTAATGCTGGCTTCATAGAAAGGGTTTGGAAGTTTTCCTTCCATTTCTATTTTTTGGAACAGCTTCAAGAATATAGGTGTTAACTCTTCCTTGACTGTTTGGTAGAATTCCCCTGGAAAGCCTTATGGCCCTGGACTCTTGTGTTTTTATGGGAGATTTTTGATTACTAATTCGATTTCTTTACTGGTTATGGTTCTGTTCAAATTTTCTATTTCTTCCTGTTTCAGTTTTGGTAGTGTATATGTTTCTAGGAATTTGCCCATTTCTTCCAGATTGCCCATTTTACTGGCGTATAATTGCTCATAATATTCTCTTATTATTGTTTTTATTTCTGCTGTATTGGTTGTGGTCTCTCCTCTTTCATTCTTGATTTTATTTATTTGGATCCTTTCCTTTTTCTTTTTGATCAAACTGGCTAGTGGTTTATCAATTTTGTTGATTCTTTCAAAGAACCAGCTTCTGGTTTCATTGATCTTTTCTGTGTTTTTGGTTTCGATAGCTTTGATTTCTGCTCTAATCTTTATTATTTCCTGTCTTCTGCTGGTTTGGGGTTTTATTTGCTGTTCTTTTCCAGCTCTTTGAGGTGTAAGGTTAGGTTGTATATCTGAGACCTTTCTTCTTTCTTTAGGAAGGCCTGGATTGCTGTATACTTTCCTCTTATGACTGCCTTTGCTGTGTCCCAGAGGTTTTGGGCTGTGGTGTTATCATTTTCATTGGCTTCCATGTACTTTTTAATTTCCTCTTTAACTTCTTGGTTAGCCCACTCATTCTTTAGGAGGATGTTCTTTAGTCTCCAGGTATTTGTTACCTTTCCAAATTTTTTCTTGTGGTTGATTTCAAGTTTCATAGCTTGTGGTCTGAAACATACATGGTCAGTTTCTGCACATGGTCCCCCATCAAGGAAAAACTGAAGGAAAGCTCTCTAACATTATCTTGGCATCCCATCAAAGCATTTGTCAGTAAAACATGATAAGGTGAATCTTTCTATTCTACCTTGGGGGAGTGGTGTCCAACACTTTGGTGGGCTCCAAGTCTGGTCTGGAGAAAGGGATCCCCAAGCTTTCTAGCAAGTCATTTGCCTTGACTCCTTCTAGGAAGTGCTACGGAGGACTGCAAAGCAAATGCTCTCTGGCATTCCAGGAATAATGTGGGCACAAAAGGAAAAAAACATCTAGAAAACATCATAGTTCACATCATTATTTCCTTTTATTAAATGCCAAAGCACAGTTAGAGAACTTTAAATGTGACATTTTCATTATCCTGTTTACCCATTTGGAAAATGCAGCTTCATCAAGCCAGATGGGTTAGTTCTAAGAGCACCAGATGAAGAGTCAAAGGACTCATATTCAACCAAAAATTAGCTCATAACTTCTCTGGGTCTGTGTTTCTTCATCGTCAAAAGGAAAAGCTGAACTCAGAGTTCCTTTGTGGTGCTCTGATTTTATTATTTTAATTGTGTATTGGAGGCTTACTGCTGGTTTGAGAAACAGTCATCATCAAAACACACAACACTTGAGGGTGTCCCCGAAAGCCTAATTTCAACGTTAGAAACATTTTTCATCATGCTTGACTTCAGTGTCATTTTGAATCTCACATAATCCTACAGTGTTGGAGGGGTCTTTGGGACCATCCATCCCAACGCCTCCTGTCACAGTCAACAAAACCAAAGCTCGGAGAAGTTGAGTGAGTTGCCCGGATCGTGGGAATAGAAAGGAGGTCTCCTGATTCGCAAGCCAGAGCTCCTGTTACTCCTTCACCAACTCCCTTATTTTGTCGTATGTATACGTCTATAGTTTCTCTTAAGAGCCATGAGGTATATGCATCCTTCCAGCCCATGTCAGGGCAGCGGTGAGGAAGGAGGGAGTATGGTACTAGGTGCGCTCCCAGATGAAAAGATCACCTGTGAGTTTCAGCTGGTGGCAGGTAAGCAGTTTAGGGTGGAGGCTTGGCCATTTTTGCTGTGCTAGTCGCTGGTGGTCACATATCACCTTCCGACGGGGAATGCTCTTATTAATTTCAAAGAGGTATTTCACAGAGTGGGGCAATGAGTTGGGGAGAGACTGAGTTCTGCTATAAAGAGGTTTTCCTTTTCTGGCTCTTGTGTCCATGTAGTACTCAGTTTTTCCTCTAAGAAACTGGCAAACAGAAACTCAGTATTCCTCTATGGCTTGTTCTAGCTCTGAAGTACCTGGCGAATTAAGGAAGGAGCAAATGGCTGTGCCCACCCCAGTGCTATCACTAGCGATCGTATGTAGCAGTAGGCACGTGTTTATACCCACCACACTCAGGTGCCGGGAAATTCCATTTCAACCTACACAGAACTCGGTTTCAGGCAGATTGTTGATCTAAATGCAAAAAAGAAAAACAATACAGTTGTTAGAAGAAAACAAGGAGGATATCTTTGTATCTTTGGGATTAGAAGAGCTTTCTTAAGCGGTCCCTGGGTGGCTCTGACATTTAAGCATCTGACTCTTGATTTTGGCCCAGGTCGTTATCTTGCAGTTTGTGGGATGGAGCCCCGTGTCAGGCAATACACTGAGTGCAGAGCTTTTTTGGATTCTCTCTCTCCCTGTCCCTCTCTGCCCTTTCTTCTCCCCCCACCTCACCCAAAATAAAGAAAGAAAAGAAAAGATTTCTTTAAAAAAAAAAGTTTATTTATTTTGAGAGAGACAGAGACAGCACAAGTGGGAGAGGCTCAGAGAGAGAGGGAGAGAAAGAATCCCAAGCAGCCTCCACACCATCAGCATGGAGCCTGATGTGGGGCTTGAACTCACAAAACCGTGAGATCATGACTTTGTGCTTCTGACACATTGATCTTGACTCACATTCAGAAAAAAGCTTGGGAACATATTATATAAGTGGAAATTGTATTCACATCAATGCTAGTCCATAACTGCATAGGCGAAACCCCCAGTACAACGCCTGGCATTAGTCATCTTGGGCACCCTCCTTGTGAAGTGCCTGTTCAATTTTTAGCCCACTTTTCTGTTTGGCTGTCCAACTTTTCCTCAATTTGTAGAAGTTCATTATGTATTCTGGATATGAATTCTTTGACAGACATAAATTTACACATATCTTTTCCCACTCTGTGGCTTGCCTTTTTGCTCTTTGAATAGTCTTTTGGTGAACAGATATTCTGGAATTTGACGTAGTCCGAATTTTCAATATGTAACCTCCTTAAGAAAGCTTTTCTTTCTGGGTCACCTCCGTGGCTCAGTCGGTCAGGCATCCGACTTCGGTTCAGGTCATGATCTCACAGCTCGTGAGTTTGAGCCCCATGTCGGACTCTATGCTGATGGCTTGGAATCTGGAGCCTGCTTTGGATTTTGTCTCCTTCTCTCTCTAACCCTCTCCTACTTGTGCTCTCTCTGTCTCTGTCTCTCTCTCAAATATAAATAAACATTAAAAAATTAAAAAAAAAAGCTTTTCTTTTTGGGGCGCCTGGGTGGCTCAGTCGGTGAAGTGTCCACCTCTAGCTTTGGGCTCAGATCATGATCTCATGGTCGTGAAATTGATCCTTTTGTCCAGGTTCCGCTCTGGGTGTGGAGCCTGCTTGAGATTGTCTCTCTCCTTCTCCCTCTGCACCTCCCCTGCTAATGTCTCTCTCTAAACAAACAAACAAAAGAATCAGCAAATACTTATTCCTGTGTTTAGATATTTCTTTTGAGGTATCTCAGTAGAGACAGGTGAACTCTTTTTAGGAAGGCTTGTTGTGTTTTAATCCAAGGACAGACTGGGGCGGGGGAGAGGGGAGCAAAAAAGCCAGTGGTGCTCTGGATGGATTAAAGAACAGCTGGTTATTGGTTACAAAGGGAGGTAATGTTTTTATTTAAATATCCATTTTTTTAATTTACCTTGTTTTTCGACCATTAAAAGTTATGACGAGAATATTTAAATGTAAACTTACCAATGTTTGGGTGAGGGAGAGACGGAGCTTTTGAAACTTTCATTAGTTTACAATAAAAAAGGTTGAAGACCATTGGCCTTGAAGCATTCTAGAATGCATGGGGGTGGTGGAGGAGGCCCCACCAAGCTCTCCTGGGCTTCTGGACCCTCGGAATCCATGTAGGGAGCATGCAGGGACTGGCACATGGTGAGCGCATCATGGATGTTTTTGACCGACGGACAAGGTCACCTTCCCCACTCACCACACAGTGTATTGTAATGTCCATGTTTATCAAACTGGTTGATGACCCAGCTGTTCTCACCTGCTGACTCATCACACCAGTGGGCAGTTGTCCTTATAAATCTACCTTTATTTATTTTCTAACTAAAGGAGTCACAGTTGGGAAGGCCAAACGTTAGGATGCATATAGTAAAAAACAACAAAAAAACCCTTCAAAAATGACAACAACAAAACAACCCACAATGGAAAGCATCATAAATGCAGCATGTAAATTGTTCTTCGAGGAAGTGGCTTGGGGATGAAAGAGGAGTCCCTTGAGTTTTACTGTTTATTAATATAACCTTAACTTTCCCATTACATGTAAAGTTCCTGTTATCTTGCCTGGCTCCGAATGGTGCATTCGGACCAATTAAACAGTTACTAAGTATACTTGACATTGCCACATAATTCCTTTTCCTTTGGCAAATCAGAAGATACTTCAGGATTCTGTGTGCCTTGGGACCCTTCTTACGAATGCTAATTATCCTTGCCATGTGTGTGAGAAAATGTTCAACTAGATAAACAGAATGGCAGCAATATTTGTTTTTCTTGCACCCAGAATAGAGACGGGAAAAGGCTGACAGAAGCAACAGGGAGCATGCAAACCACTGCATGAAGTATTTGCACCAAAATCAAGGAGCATTTTATAAGGCTTTGAATTTCAATGACTAAAAGGGGCCTTTCCCTGGCTATCACGATTCAGTTTTTTAAATTTCATTTTTCATTTCATTTCATTTCATTTCACTTCATTTCATTTCACTTCATTTCATTTCACTTCATTTCATTTCATTTCAATTTCATTTCATTTCATTTTAAGGGAGAGAGAGCATGTGTGTGTCAGTGCAGAGCCCAATGCTGGGCTCAAACTCCCAAAACCATGAGATCATGACCTGAGCCAAAACCGGGAGTCAGACTCTTAACTGATTGAGCCACCGAGGCGCCCCTTGCCGTTCAGTTTTAATTTTCTCAAATAATTCTCTTGGTAATGAATAGTTTTGCATATTAGAGGAAATGAAGAAGCAGCAATTAATAAAACGGTTTAATTTCCTATAATCAAAGAATCAGGAACATTCTTAGAGTTGGAAGAAACTGGAGAAGTTATTGATATACGGAAAAAGAATGCTAAGCCTGGTTATTCTTCCAAAATACAGCGTCATAAGTGACCCTAGTAATTTGGTGGATGTAAATCAGTGATAGTCTTGCTCTACAGTAAGTATACATTATTATTACTCACTGCTGATGGCTGCCTGGAATTTGATGATACGGGCGATGCTCATTTTACCAGCAGGTTGGATTCCAAAATGTGCAGATTGTGTGTCTGGAATTGAGAAGATAATTTGCCTTGACTCCATGTCTTAAGTGGAAGCTGGATGGCTAGGCCATAAGACATAAAACACTAACAACGTGCATTGTGTCCTGAAGTACAGCTAGCGACCCTGCCCACCTTTTCACCTAATCACAGTTCAGGCAACATCACCTCTGCATGGTGTGGGACTCAGGGGGAGACCACGGTTCAAATCCCGGCTCTGCCACACATCAGCTGTGTGCTTTTGGGAAAACTGACTTACCTTTCTGTGCCTCAGTTTATTCTACCGTGAAATAGGGATGATCATACTTTCCTGAGGTCCCCAGACTCCAAAATGTTCCCTGATGATCTTCCCTCCTGGTATTTCTGCCCTTGTATAGTCTCTTGCTACAGAACACAGAGTTGACCTGTGTAACCAATAGGGTATTGTGGGACGAGAATATGACTTATGAGGCATTATAGACCATATGGCAGTGTGCTCTCTCTTGGATCTCTTGCTCTGGGGGAAGCCAGATGTCATGTGACGACCCTCAAGCAGCCCCACACTTAAGCAGCCCATGTGGCAACACCCATTGCAGCAGCCAGCGCTACCTTGCCAGGCACGTGAGTGAGGACCCTCCAACCTGAGTCAAGCCTTCAGAGGATGGTGACCTCGCCATTCTCAGATTCCTGACCCACAGAAACTGTATGAGATAATAAACGTTGACTGCGTTGAGCTGTTAAGTTTTGGGGTCATTTGTTACACAGCAGTAGATAACTAATATCTTATCGCAAAGGTTAGATACATAGGAATGTAGTGTCTGGGCAGAGAAAACACACCGTGCTGTCAGCACAGAGTCCGATGTGGGGCTCGATCCCACGAACTGTAAGACCATGACCTGAGCTGAAATCAAGATCCTGAAGCTCATCCCGACTGAGCCACCCAGGCACCCCATCCCATTCTTATGCCTAGAATGCCTGACGCGCCGATAGATTTCATTATCAGAAACAAAACAACTGTCCTGTTGGTTATCAATCACGAGCACTGAGGATGACAGAAGACATTTTTTTCTTCTTCCCATTGGGTTTGCCTTTGATCCCACAGATTTGTGAGCCTCTGCTGGTGTTCACACTCGCTTCTGCCCCTGGTCTCCCTCCTCTATTCTTTCCAACCCCTCTGCCCTCCTCTCAGGGTCCTGGCTCCATCAGGTGGTACCCAGGTGTCAGGAAGGCGGGAATGGTCAGGTGGCTCCTGATTCCAGCCTAGTAGATCCTCGACCCTTTACAAAAGGGTGTATAACTTTGGCGTTCTGTTATGTTAAAGACCCATTCCCATCAGGGATGAGGGTCAATCTGAAGGACTCGTGTTAGCCACCCAGGCTGTCACAGTATTATATTAATATTGCAATACTATTCACCTTTTCATGGCTATTAAATGTAACATGTCCACCATGCTCAAGGAGCAATCCGAATTTTGTAGCTCCTATTTGGCGAAGGGTGGTGGAAGGAGAGTTGGTTTCCTGATGCCAATTACAATTCTTTGTGTAAACAGCCCTCAGTAACCCTGAACTGTATGCTCTCTGAGTTCATTGATGGGTTATTTCAGATGTTTTCTGGTGCTCCTGTGAAGTACAAACTCTCAGTCAGCACCGAGGCACTTGAGTAACATAAATCAGACACAAAATTACTATCCAGAATTTGCATTCATGCAGACGTATAAAATTAGAGCCAGTTAGCAACTACGGTAAATCTTCCATTGTTGTGAGGCTTGGTGGAAGGATTCAAGAGAATAGAAAGAATTCTTGAGAGTGCTTATTAATTCAAACAAACATTAGGCTGAAGATTGCACGTGGGGCAGGGGGAAAGCTTAAGATGGAAATAATAAAAATAAGATTAGGAGCTTATTTTCAGAGTTCCAAGGTGACTGAAAAAATAACTAATGTTTACCTGTAGAGCAGTGTTTTACTTGTAAGTCGGTCCTCACTTCTAACTCTGTGAGGGCCATGGCCATTTTACAGATGAGGAAACTGAGCACAGAGTGGTTAAAAAACTTACCAGAGGGGCGCCTGGGTGGCGCAGTCGGTTAAGCGTCCGACTTCAGCCAGGTCACGATCTCGCGGTCCGTGAGTTCGAGCCCCGCGTCGGGCTCTGGGCTGATGGCTCAGAGCCTGGAGCCTGTTTCCGATTCTGTGTCTCCCTCTCTCTCTGCCCCTCCCCCGTTCATGCTCTGTCTCTCTCTGTCCCAAAAATAAATAAACGTTGAAAAAAAAAAAATAAAAAACTTACCAGAGGCAAACCCTAAGAGACTCGTAAATACAGAGAACAAACTGAGGGTTGCTGGAGGGAAGTTGGGTGGGGGGATGGGCTAAATGGGTGATGGGCATTAAGGAGGACACTTGTTGGGATAGGTCACTAAATTCTCCTGAAACCATTGTTACACTATATGTTAACTAACTTGGATTTCAATAAAGTTATAAAATTATACACACACACAAATATATATATATATATATATATATATATATATATATATATATAAACTTGCCAGAGGACACACAGCTGGTAAGAAGCAGGACCAAGACCCAAGTAACTTTTCTAAAACCCTGTGGGGCTTCCCCCAGGTGACAAGTTTTGTTCTATGAAAGCACACAATTAATAAAAGAATGGATTATTAATAGGTTTTAAAAAGTAAAAGTAAGTTCCTCACTTTTTTTTATTGTAAAAAGATACATTACATGAAACTTATCCTTTGAAATTTTTTTTTTAGTGTCTGGCTTTTTAAAAAAATAAATTGTATTTTTTAAAGTTTATTTATTTAGTTTGAGAGAGACAGAGCAAGTGGGGGAGGGGCAAAGAGAGAGAATCCCAAACAGGCTCTGAGCTGTCGGCACAGAGCCCGATGCAGGGTTTGAACTCACAGACAGTGAGATCATGACCTGAGCAGAAGTCAGACCCTTAACTGACTGAGCCACCCAGGTGCCTGGATGTTTATTTATTTTTGAGAGAGAGGGAGAGACAGAGTGTGAGCAGGGGAGGGGCAGAGAGAGAGAGAGAGAGGAGACAAAGAATTGGAAGCAGGCTCCAGGCTCTGAGCTGTCAGCACAGAGCCTGATGCAGGGCTAGAACCTGTAAACCGTGAGATCATGACCTGAGCTGAAGTTGGATTCTCAACCGACTGAGCCACCCCGGGCGCCCCAACGTTAGAGGTTTCTAATAACTGAATCCAGTATCAGTTTTTAAATTTAAATGAATTTAAATGAAATGAAATTAAAATTCCAGTTTCTCAGTCACACTAGCCACATTTCAAGGGTCCAAAAGCCACAGTGGCTCCTGGCTACCCTATTGCACAGCATGGATATAGAATGTGGGCTTACAGACTTTTTCTGTGGACATATTTAGGGGAGCCTCGTAGGTTGTGCAACCCTATTAGGGTGTGGATGTATCTAGAGAACTTACACAGGTATGATTATAGTTTCACAGATTTTTTTAAATATAAAGACTTAATTTTTTTAGGGCAGTTTTAAGGTGTACAAAATTAAGAGGAAGGTACAGAGATTGCCCATATACACTCTGCCCCCACACATGCTCAGCCTTCCCCATTACCAACATCACTTCCCATAATGGCACTTTTTTTTTTAACCAGGGATGAGCCTACACTGAAACATCGTAATCACCCAAAGTCCATAGTTTACTTTAGGATTTACTCTTGATGTTGTACATTGTATGGATTCAGACATATATGTATGACATATATCCAGCATCTGCCCATTATAATATCACACACAGTGTTTTCACAGCCCTAAAAATCTTCTTTGCTTGGCCTGTTTATCTTTCTCCACCCCACCCTGCCCCCCAACTGCTGATCTTTTTATTGATTTCATAGCTTTACCTTTTCTGGGTTGTCATATAGTTGGAATCATATAGCATGTAGCCTTTTCGGACTGGCTTCTTTCACTTAAGAAGATGCATTTATTTATGTATTTGTTTGTTTATATTTATTTTAGGGAGACAGAGAGCACAAACCGGGGAGAGGGGCAGAGAGAGGGAGAGAGAATCTTAAGCAGGCTCCACACTCAGTGCAGAGCCCGCCTGAAGCAGGGCTACATTCCACAACCCTGGGATCATGACCTGAGCTGAAATCAACAGTCAGACGCTTAACTGATACTTATGTTTTAAAAAAGATACCCCAATGAGAAAGAATGAAATATGGCCTTTTGTAGCAACATGGATGGAACTGGAGAGTGTTATGCTAAGTGAAATAAGTCATGCAGAGAAGGACAGATTCCATATGTTTTCACTCCTATGTGGATCCTGAGAAACTTAACAGAAGACCATGGGGAAGGGGAAGGAAAAAAAAAAAGGTTAGAGAGGGAGGGAGGCAAAACATAAGAGACTCCAGGGGCGCCTGGGTGGCGCAGTCGGTTAAGCATCCGACTTCAGCCAGGTCACGATCTCGCGGTCCGTGAGTTCGAGCCCCGCGTCAGGCTCTGGGCTGATGGCTCAGAGCCTGGAGCCTGTTTCCGATTCTGTGTCTCCCTCTCTCTCTGCCCCTCCCCCGTTCATGCTCTGTCTCTCTCTGTCCCAAAAATAAATAAACGTTGAAAAAAAAAATTTATGAAAAAAACATAAGAGACTCCTAAAAACTGAGAACAAACTGAGGGTTGATGGGGGGTGGGAGGGAGGGATGGGTGGGTGATGGGTATTGAGGAGGGCACCTGTTGGGATGAGCACTGGGTATTCATGGAAACCAGTTTGACAATAAATTTCATAATAAAAAAAAGAATCATATCAATCAATCAATCAATAAATACATAAATTAAAAAAATAAATAAAAAAGATGCCCCAAAACTTATGTTTAAAAAAAATATTTAACTCCTAGAGACCCATACTGAAATATTTACTGATGGAATGATGTGATGATATCTAAGGTTTGCTTCAAAACAATCCATCTCAATGGGGGGACAACAGGTTTACGTGTGTTTGAAAACTTCTATAGGGAAAATTTTTGAAAACATTTCTGTTGTGGTTGTGAGTTTTTCAATATATCCTGATAATCATTTAAAATTTTTGTCTATTTTACAGTTCCGTTCTTAAGTCTATGCAAGTTTTAATTATTGGATATTCTCGGTAGAGTTTTACCCATTTTATTTTTACTGTATATTCTTTTTTGCCTGGTGTTAACATTGCTACATCAGCTTCCTTTTGGTTAGTTTTGTCCTAACACCTTATTTTCCATCCTTTTATTTTCAACTTCTTGGGAGTCATTGTTTGTTTCTGTCTTATAAAGAGCATATAGGTGACATCTGTAAATTTTGAGAATCTCTGTTTTTTACTATGTCAGTTAAATTTGTCTACATTTATCATGATGATTGATATATGTGGACTTATTTCTACTGTACTATTTGTGCTTTCTATTTATTATTTTTTTCCCATAACTTATTTTTGTTTTTTTTCTGCAGTCTGCCTCATCAAATTTTATTTACCCTCCTTTTTTTTTAATTCTACTAAATTAAGAGTTACTATTCTTTTTATTCTTTTAGTGATAAACAATATCTTAAATGTTTTTTGTTTGTTTTTACAACTAGTATTTTGGGAAGTGTGCACAACACAGAAATGTCGGTGTTTAGAATTTATTAACATGGCGGGAACTAAAAGATTAAGCTACCCAGAACCTGGGACGAAAGCAGGGGCCCCTTATACAATGTATCACCTCTTTGTATGCACTTAGCTGCTCACCTGCCTGGCTCCTGACAGACTAGGGTATGTAAAGGGCAGCAGCTGTGTCTCATGCATTTATTCGAGCTTGAATCTCCCCACCCCCAACCCCAGAAGAATCTCTAGCATGAGCAGTAGGTAGTCAACAGATATTTGTGGATTGAGTCCACAGAGTGGACGGAAATCCCGTGGTTAGGATATAAACTCCTGGGAAGGAATCATCATATGCAACAAACAGGGGAATTCACACCCCGAAAGTTATAGATTAAAAAAGAAATCTATAGGGGCGCCTGGGTGGCGCAGTCGGTTAAGCGTCCGACTTCAGCCAGGTCACGATCTCGCGGTCTGTGAGTTCGAGCCCCGCGTCGGGCTCTGGGCTGATGGCTCAGAGCCTGGAGCCTGCTTCCGATTCTGTGTCTCCCTCTCTCTCTGCCCCTCCCCCGTTCATGCTCTGTCTCTCTCTGTCTCAAAAATAAATAAACGTTAAAAAAAAAAAATTAAAAAAAAAAAAGAAATCTATAGATAATACAAGAAATAATATCAATTTATTATAGAAAATTGGAGGAATACCGACAAATGAAAAGAGGAAAAGTAAAATTAGCCCACCCTGAGCTAACAGTGAATATTTTTGTCTGAATACCTTTAAATCTTTTTTTTTTTTCTTCTGCAGAGAAGTATATGGGTATAAGGTTTTTTTTGGGGGGGGGGGTTTGGATGTAAATTTTTAATGCTAGTTCCATTTTTTTTCACTCTAGTTGACATCCCAATAGTTATATTTCTCAATGTAACTCGTATAATCTCATGATTGTTTTCTAGGATAAATTCTTTAAAACAGACACTGAGCCAGAGGGGGTTTGCACGTTTCCAAGGCTTTTGATTCATGCTGCCAAACTGCCTTTCGGAAAGTTTATACCAGTTGCTCTGTAGGGATTCAGTGCCACGAATGCAGCAACTTGGGAGGTGTTCCTTCACCACCAGTAATGTAGTCATATGAAAAATGTCGGTGGGGGCAGAGGTAGAGAAGGTAGAAAATGTTTCTTCCGCACTCCTCCGGGTCGCACATCCGGCCCACAGTGGTGGAGAGGAGATGGTTTGGAGAAATAATGAAGAGGTGAACTAATCTGTCCGTAATGATTTCAATCTAATTAGAGGATTAAGATATACAGAAAACAAAAAGGGCCTGTCTTTGCAGATATGAAGCCCACTTAACCTATCTGGGAGGCACACGGCTTCTTTTAGGTGCCAAAGCATAGCTCAGACTCAGGTCTCCTGACCTTTCTATTTGCATCAGAGCAAGTGGGGGAGGGGAGGTCAGGCAAAGGGATCACGGAGGCGTGGAGGGCTCCACACTGATTGGGGGGTGGGGTGGGTCAGACATGAGAGGCGGGGTGCTGCCTTCCCACCCACGCCCTGACTCCAGCCTGTTATCTTCCCCAGGTTCTGTGCAGGCTTTCCTTGTGCTTGGCTTTGATTCTCATTGTGCTTCCGTAACTTCGTGGA
The DNA here is from genome assembly GCF_018350155.1 of Leopardus geoffroyi. Taxonomy (NCBI): domain Eukaryota; kingdom Metazoa; phylum Chordata; class Mammalia; order Carnivora; family Felidae; genus Leopardus; species Leopardus geoffroyi. The sequence goes on from NC_059336.1 coordinate 31,767,733, forward strand.
TCTGAAGTTCTGTGCTCTTGAGGTATCGTGAACATTCTACATGAATGGGGCAGCAAGGGGCGGCGGTAAGAATATTACATGAATCTTTGGGACGCCTGGGTGGCTCAGTTGGTTAAGCGTCCAACTCTTTGTTTCAGCTCAGGTCATGATTTCAAAGTTTGTGAGTTTGAGCCCCGCCCCCCCCCCCCCCCCCCAGTCGGGCTCCACCCTGACAGTGTGAAGCCTGCGTGGGATTCTCTCTCTCCCTCTCTCTCTTCCCTTCCCCTGCTCGTGTTCTCTCTCTCTCTCTGTCTCAAAGTAAATAAATAAATAAATAAATAAACTTAAAAAAAAAAAGGAATATTATATAAATCTTCTAATCGTTCACAGGCATACCCCACTGCTCCACCAGATCTCACTTATAAAACACAAGTTCAAAGATAGAGTGATTACAGTTTGAAGAGAGTAACAGCAGAGCATTAGGATAAGCATGGGGCCCTTCTGAGCACACAGCCCTCAGGTCACTGAGATCCCGAGGCTGGTCCTGTCTGCAGTCAACGCTTCCCTCTACCCCTAGCCTCTGGCATCTGGCAACCATTGATGTGCTTTCTGGCCCTACAGTTCTGCCTCTTCAAGAATGCAGTATAGGGGCACCTGGGTGGCTCAGTCGGTTAGGCTTCCAACTCCGGCTCAGGTCATGATCTCGTGGCTCGTGGGTTCAAGCCCTGCATGGGGCTGACAGCAGTGTTGGTGCAGAGCCTGCTTCGGATCCTCTGTCCCCCTCTCTCTGCCCCTCCCCTGCTTGCGTTCTCTGCCTCAAAAATAAATACACATTAAAAAATTATTTACAAACAGAATGCAATATAAATAGAATCGCACAGTATAGAACTTGTAGAGTCTGTCCCCTGCCATACGGTATATGCATCTGACATTCGTCTCTGCTAAAGTGTACCAGTACTCCATTACATGGGTGTACCATGATTTGTTTCTCCTCCCCAGCTGATGGACAATCTCAATCTTAGCACTGAAGGGTGTTCTTATTCTTTGAACTTTCAGGTTAACTAGATCTTTTTTTTTTTTTAATTTTTAAAATATTCATTTATTTTTGAGAGAGAGAAAGAAAGAGCATGAGTGGGGGAGGAGCAGAAGAGAGGGAGACACAGAATCCAAAGCAGGCTCCAGGCTCCGAGCTGTCAGCACAGAGCCTGATGCCTGGCTCAAACTCACGAACCATGAGATTGTAACCTGAGCTGAAGTCCGATGATTAACTGACTGAGCCACCCAGGCACCCCTCTCCTCTTATTTTTTTTTTTTTTTTTTTTTTTTTTGAGGCAGATCTTGGTTGCAGCTGCCTGACCCATGGCCTGAGCCCTCTCTCCTCCTTTATGGTGAAGCATGGTGAGGAGGAAAACAATACACAGAAGAAGTATGTGGTGAACTCCAAGCTGAGGAAGGTTGGGGAAGGAATTGGGAGGAGTATATACTTCAGGAAAAGACACACAACAAACAGGAAGAATGTGTTATGTGTAAAAGGGTCACCTTGAGTCAGCATGCTGAAGGGAATGCTGACTTCTTACTTTTCCAGTTGAATATATTCTTTGAGAAGAAGTCCCTAGATCTGAATCTGCTTTGTAGAGACTGGTCTACCTCAGCTCTGTGCTCCAGAGAAAATTCTGGAAGTCAAGAATGCAGACCTGTTACTGCCCTGGTGCCCCACGGTAGGGTTCAGAGCACTCCAGCGAGCTCCCGCCAGGCTGGCCTACAGGGCCTTGTGTCCAGCTGGAGGGCTGGACCCACCCAGGAACGGGAAGAAGAAGACGTCAACACACCATGTGTAGATCATTAAACAAGACGCAGGGGCCGATGCTGCTAAGGTGGCCTAGGGGTGAAGATGCGTCTGAGGGTACCAGGGCTGCTTGCGGGGCCTTTGCTCCATGGGCTCTGTGGCTCTCCACCTACTGGAGCATGCTTGGCACACGGGCAGGGCTGGTCACAAGTGGTGGCAATGAGTAAAATGGCGCACACCTCCGGTGTGATGTGTGCCTCCCCCAGAGGCCCCCAGCAGGACTCAGCCCTACGTGCCCGCGCTCCCTGTGCTGGTCCCCTTCCCTGCTCTTCCTCGCTTCCTGGGACCACCTCCCAAAGAACTGTTTGCCCTTGAACCTTTACCTCAGGGCCAGCAGAAGAGGGTAAGCGCCTACGTGGGGGCCCAGTGTATTGTGGCTTCAGAGTCCTCTTTGTCTAACGGGCACGTCTCTGCTCAGATGGCATCCCGAACCCTCCTTTTCAGAAGTCACCAGGCAGCACTGTGACTACTGCCTATTGTGCTTCAGCTCCTAAGCACGCGGCTACGGTGACACTGGCCTTTTGCCTTCCTTTTGCTTTTTTTCCCCTCTTAACATGTGTCAAATTCCTGGCCTATGGCAGGGCCTCAATGTCACTGCTGTTATTGTTGGTGAAGACGAAACACAGATATAGTTGCGGGACATGTGTGATCCGGATCTGAAGGGCCAACCAGAGACGGTGGAAGAAAGCACACTGAGCTCAGTAATCTCAGGATGTGCCTTGGATGCTTTGTTTATTGGCGTTTCCCCTCCTTGGGTGGGTGGTGGGACTTTTCCTGAGCTGGGTGGGAAAGGGGGAGAGTCGGGAGCGTCGGTGTCTGCCTAAATCCTCCCAAGGTAATTCAGTCTTTTTGCCTGTTGTCTCATTTTACTAAAAGTCAGCTTGGGGAAAGAAGAGGGAAGGATCTGGTAAGTTGAAACCTCCCATGTGGGCGTGTCAGTCACCTGATGTCTCCGGCTGTTCTCCTTGGGGCTTCTAATTTATTGCCTGCTTCACGGTCATGTATCACACCTTCACCCGCGAGGCCCCTCCGCCCCACTGACTGGCTCCCCACACTCCCCGTATTCCGTATGTCGTTTGGATCCTTTGAGCTCGCTGTGGCGGCCGCTTCATTTGGACTAGCCAGTGCTGTTTTCTCAGGGTCCTGGGCTGAAATTTCTTTCTGGAGAGAACAAGCCGTAAACCATGAGTGGGCCGGTGACCGAGAGAGACTTGCTTCACTGCAGGGCTCTGTTCTTGTCTGTTCTAAGGGTGCAAGAGAACGGGTACTTCTCATTCCTCTCCCCCAGCCACAGCCCTCACCCGGAACACCATGCATCCAGGGCCAGCATGGGGCACGGCTGAGCCTGGAGTCCGGCATCAGACCATCTGGCTTCCCGTTCTGGGTGTACTGTTTTCAGCTACGTGACCATAAGCAAGCTCCAGGCCTCAGTCTTCCCGTCTGCAAAAGGGGTGAAAAATAATAGCATCCACCACATGGGCAGTTTTGTTTTATTCTTTTGAAAAATAACGTGCATAAGCACAAACGCTCTATGTGTATAGTCGACAGATGTTCACAAACTGACCGCACTCAGGTAACCAGCATCCAGATCAAGAACCAGAATGTTCTTTAGACTCCCTATTCCTTCCTTCTCTGCAGTAGAGGGCTGTTTTGAGGATAGATGAGTTAATATTTGTAAATTCCTTAGAACAGTGCCTGGCACACAGTAATCACTTTATCACTCTATTTGTTAAAAAATAAATTAATTAGAAGGGAACTTCGGCTTTCTGAAGGCACAGCCGCTGTATTTCAGTGAAAACGCAGCTATCTTCAATTCAGACCTGTCTCTCTTCTTAAGGTGCGACAGGCAGGGTGAATTAAGACTCTTCAAAATAATCAATTATTTCCTTATCACAGAGGACCAGATGGTGCATTATTCGGCAAAGAGCTTCTGTGGAATGCCAACAATTTTGCTTTGATGGGAAAAGAAATATGCAATTAGGCCCCCATCATCTCGACAAAGAGCCAGATGCGTGGCAGTGAGGCCGCGGTGAGGAGCCAGTGCAGCTTAAGCCCAGGTTAGAGGGCTTGGGGTGAGGGGGAAGGAGGTCCCCAGTGCAGCTTCCTTTTGTCACCTGTACAGGCCAGGAGACACACGAGGAAAACTGGCCTGAGGAAAGTTCCCCTAGCATTGGCCAAAATGAACTGACGCAGGGGTTAGTATATGCACCGTTAGTTTCACGTAATTTTGTAAAACTTAAGAAATGGTTAGACTGTTGCAGAATTCTGGCACAGTCTTTTCTTTCCAGGAAGCAACTTTATCCGTGCCAGCACAGCTCAGTTGGGTTCGTACCCGAAGACTGAGCCCCGAACACCACGTGGCATAGTTATATATATACTATGTACATATATATATATATATATATATATATATATATATATACATACATTTTCTACTTTCTTTGTCTCCCATATATGGTAACACAGACATGCAGTCCGATTAAGTGGTCTCATGTTACAGGTCATTAGGGATAATGCGCATAGCCAGGTTACCTTGAGGGTTTTTTTTTTTTTTTCCTCCTCTCCTTAGGGAGGGGACCCTACCACAATACCATTTATGGTGACATGTACTTTTATTCAACCTCGGAATACATCTATGTTCCTTGCCTTGGCTTTGTTACACAAAGCCAATAAAACAAACAAACAAACAAGCAAGCAAAATCCAAAACATCAAAAACTCAAACTGAACCATTTAGGAGGGGGAAAATAATGGTTAACAGCATATTTTCTAGAACACCTGAAATCCTGGGAAGATAGTTAAGTATTCTGTTCTACCATCACTTGGGGCCACTTGGGGATTTGGAGGCGTTTCCTGATGGGGTGGACGAGAGGACAGGGGCAGCTCCTGCAGCAGTGGGGGTGTCACTTTGCACTGGAAGGGACTCTCACATCTTGGAGGGAGAGGCCACAGTAACAGCATTAAGCGAAACAGCCAGGCAAAATGTGTTGCAGAAAATGTGTAGCATTCTCTGGGTTGCAAAAAGACCTGTTTAATGCCTAGATCTTACCAATCTCTCTAGACAAGGGTAGATAGCGATATTTGGGGAGACACAGAATGCAAAGGAGGCTCCAGGCTCTGAGCTGTCAGCACAGAGCCTGACATGGGGCTCGAACTCACCAGCGGTGAGGTCATGACCTGAGCCGAAGTCAGACACTCAACTGACTGAGCCACCCAGGTGCCCCTAGATAGTGATTTTTTTTTAAATAATAAATAATTTTGCTTCTGAGTTGTAGGCCCATGTTCTATCTTCCGAAGATTAAGACTGCTTTTATTAGGCTTAGGATCCTCTTTGGACATGTCTCAGAGGCCAGGGCTTCTTCCACGGTTTAGTGTGCCATCGCCATCCCTGAGTGGGGCCTGTGTGTGTCTCTGTTGGAGAAAGTCAGTACAGAGAAAAGGCCCAGTTGGGAAACCAACTGGGAATGTCATGGTTGTTCCAGATTTTTCTTCCATCCAGCCACAAAGAACTTGAAGGCAGTCCCCTTTACCCTACTTCAGGGCTTTTTAGTTAAGAAGATATGTATGGTGACTTTGGGGTGTGTGTGTGTATGTGTGTGTGTGTGTGAGGGAGAGAGAGACAGAGAGACAGAGAGAGACAAAGAGATGGAGAGACAGAGACAGAGAGAAGGAGGCAGAGAGTACTTCATTCAATGCCTAGGCATGTCTAAATTTTAATAACCTAGGTTTGCAGTTTTCACAGAAACAATCCATGTATGATGTCCCAAAATAATTTCATTAAAATCAGTGCCTTAAACTCAACACTTGAAAGTTTGTTTGTTTGTTTGTTTGTTTGTTTGTTGAGAGAGAGAGAGAGAGATTGTGCAAGTGGAGGAGAGGGGCAGAGGGAGAGAGAGAGAATTTGAAGCAGGCATCATGCTCAGCATGGAGTCTGACATGGGGCTCGGTCCCATGACCCTGGGATCATGACCTGAGTCGAAATCAAGAGTTGGATACTCAACTGACTGAGCCTCCCAGGCACCCGCACGTGAAGCTTTCTAATTTCAGATCCTGTGCAGATTTACAGTGGCTGCTGTGGGCGGGAGGAAAGTTTATATCCTTCAGCTAGTGAAACTGAAGTGCAGTTGGCGGGATAGGACAATTTCCAGACTGTTTCTACTGTAGCAATATTTAAGTTAGAAAACAAATTCTGCAAGGATTTTATGAACCTTTGCATGAATCCACTAGTTTTTCCAACTTTCTGATATGATGTATGCAGTTTGGGTTAGAGTGTTTCCCTTACCCCTTAGGCATGAGGCCTCTCAAAGGCACGTAGGTGAACATAATGTTTGTAAGGACTTGTAAGGGTATGAGGACGGGGGTAGACACAGCTCAGATTATGAATTGGTGAACATGGGTTTCAAATTCTGTCTACATTCCTGTCATCCCCCAGTGCTCTCTCCTGATGGAGTGAGCATGGCATTCGACTGATGGGGCACAATGACACATAGCTTACATGTACCCGAAGCTTCCTCTAGGAAGAGTTATAGAGCCAGATGCAGACCACCACCAGGGGTAGATCTGAGATGGCAGTAAATTCTTTGATACTCTACACATTGAGAGGTGGCTGCTAATTCCAGTAGTAATTGGCTTATCCAAAAGAATGCAGTAAGGGGATATTCTGGAGCTCCCAAGACTAGGTAATAGGAAAACCTTTGGCTTCTGCCCAGACTTCTCCGAACGCTCACTCTTAGACCCAGATGCCTTCTTGTAAGGAAGCTCAAGACCTGTAGAGAGGCCTGTGTGGAAAGAGACCAAAACCCCAGGATGCCAACTCCGGCTGAGCTCCCAGCTGACAGCTAATGTTAACTTGCCAGCCCAGCGGGACAGCCATCTTGAAAGTGGACACTCAGCCCCAAGGGGGCTGCTCCAGCTGGTGCTACATGAAGCAGAGATGAGCTGCGCCCCCCACCACCTCGTCCAAAATACACATTCATGAGCAAAATAGCAGTTGCTGTTTTAAACTATTAAGTTATTGTTGCTTTAAGTACAGCAATAAACAACGGGAACACCATGCAACAAGTTCTGATCTATAGTGTTTTGGAACTCAGTTGCCATGATTGGTCTTTGGGGGCAAGAGGGTGCCTGGGATTTAGACTTCATCTCCAAGAAGGTGGAATCACCAGCTTCCTAGTTTTGCTTAACTCTACAGAAAGCAGATCCGTCTAGTCAAGTATCTGGGACATGTTGGAGGTAAGTGGGTTAAGCATCGTCTTCATCTTTTGGGTTAGGAGGTAGGTTTGGGGGTTTCTGTCTGGGGCAGTCAGGCTCCTACCTCTGTGGCTCACTCAGCCTCCTTGGGGAGTGCATAGCTATTGAGCAGTCCCTTCTGAGGTGGAAGGTTCTTCTTTTCTGTGATCTTGTAGGAGCCATTGTTGAAGGGCTCCTCCTCTGCTCTTGCCAGCTTGTTCTCCATTCTCTCGGCAGGGTGAGCTACTCCTACACTCTCATATCTGCTAGGAGTCCCTTGGAATCAGCCATCTACCTCTGCCCTGGGTAAAGTGTCTGGCTGGCCATGAATGTCCTCTGCTTTCGTTTGCTGGAGTCCTGGGGGAAACTGAATGCGTTGTCTAGAAGATGCATCTTGGAAGCTCTGGACATCACTGAGTTGTTCAGGGCAGAATCTGCAGCCTTTCTATCTGCATTCACAGGATTTTTTTTTAGGATTTCATCATCATCACTGAATCAAGTGTGACTAATTCATTCTGCCTGAGCCTGAGTTCTGAACTCTGCAGGGTGGGACCTAGTTGAGTATGGGTTGTGTGTGTGTGTGTGTTTGGGGGGGGGGAAGGGGCAGGGGAGACATGCAGGGCTAGGAGTGAGGTCCTCCTGTGCAGAGCCCTGGCTACGGTGGCCTGGGGCTTTGCTGGGGCTGGAAGGCGTCATATCCTTTTCTGGGTGTCCATTCACTGTACTTTTGCATGGTGTGATGGCATTCAGGAATTCATTTCTGCAGAAGGTCACAGGAACACCTGACACAATGGCACATGACCACTCTGTCACTCTTCAATGCAGGGGGTAAACCAATATAGTTAAAATGAAAAAGGATGTATGTCCTTCACTCTAAAAATTCCACTCCGAGGATATTTTTAAGGATTCCCTGCTGTATCTTTTTTTAGTGGAAAATATTCAAAACACCATGAATACACATTAATAGGTGATTGATTTAATACATGGAAATTCAGTTTCCAAGGAGGGTCATGTTGCTTTTAAACATTATGTATCAGAGCTACGTCAGTTGGTATAGCAATGTAAATATCTAGAGGAGTGCCTGGCACATATTATGTGTCCAAGAGCTAGTGGTTTTTGTTGTTATAAAGACAAAAAAATAAAGATGTGAGTAGATGGCTATAGAGTATATATATCATATATTTATATGTATGGATGTGTACATGTATATATACGTGTGATTACTCTGTACCTATAGAACAAACATTTAAAAAGCCTTATTTATATGAATGCATACATGTGTATGGTTAGGTGAGCACAGAGAAAATTGTGGGAGGGTGAAAACCTGGGAATGGGAGCTAAGGGGGAAAAAAAAGATGAAAAACAAAGTGAAGTTTCCATGGTGAAACAACTTGCAAAATATAATCCCATCTTTGAAAGTTTGCATGTGTGTATACCCAGAGGGAGAGAGATGAAAAGATTGTCATCAAAATATAAATGGTGTTTATCTTCAGGTAGTCAGTCTCAGAATTTTTTCTTTTCCTAAATTGTTCCTTACTCCTTCCTCCACTTTTCGAGTTTTGAAAACAATGAACACGTGTTATTTATACAACTGGAAAATGAAAGTGATTTTATTTTTTATTGAAAAAAAATAAACAATATGACTAGTAATACTTTTTCTCTTATCTTTCAGTAATTAAGAAGGAACATATGATAAGGAAGAAGGAGGAGAAGGAAAAGGAGAAGAGGAAGAGGAGGAAGAGGAAGAAGAAAGAAGTAGGAAGAGAAGGAGGGGGAGGGGAAGGTAGAATGAGGGGAAGAAAATGATAAATGACTAATATCTATCATCAGACCCTTACCATGCATTTGACAATGTTTTGAATCTTTGCATATGAACTTATTCACTCTTGACGACTTTGTGTGGGGAAAATGCTATTATTGTCCCTATTTTACAGATGAAGAAACTGAGGCACAGAGTAATTTAAAAAAAATTAATGTTTATTTTTTGAGAGAGAGAGAATGAGCAGGGGAAGACAGAGAGAGAGAGAGAGACAGAATGTGAAGCAGGCTCCAGGCTGTCAGCACAGGGCCCACCCAGCACGAGGCTCGAACTCCTGGACTGAGAGATCATGACCTGAGCCAAAGTTGGACGCTTAACCAACTGAGCCACCCAGGCACCTCAGCAGAGTAATTTCTCAAGCTGGTTAAGGATACACACCTCGTAGGTGTCAAGGCTGGGATTCCATCTGTAAGAACTCATTCCATATGCTCTTCTTTTCTTTCTTTCTTTCTTTCTTTCTTTCTTTCTTTCTTTCAGTTTAATTTTTGACAGTGAGTGAGTGTGAGCAGCAGAAGGGCAGAGACAGAGGGGGGCAGAGGATGTGGGGCTTGAACTCAAGAACCGTGAAATTATGACCTGAGCTGAAGTCAGACGCTTAACCAACTGAGCCACCCCAGCATCTTGCGTTTCTTTTCAAACTTAAGAAATACTGTTGAGCTTTTAGAAGTGATGGCCTTCTTTCCATCCGTAAGTATTCATAAAGGCTTCAAATTCTAAAGCTGGAAAAATCCTGTCTCAGAGGAAAAAGAGCTCTCTGACGCCCAAATGCTCATATCACATACAAGGGACCTGAGCTAATGTGGGACCGGAGAAATGTAGGTGTTTCTTTGCTGATGTCTCCACCGGAAAGAGTCAGACTTCTGACTCGCAGTTCGGTGCACATTTTCCCACCTGTGAATGGCAACCCCTTTCCATTTGTTGGTGGTTTGAAATCACAATTCCATTCCAGGGAGGTGGGGGTGCTTTACAGTGGTCATCACTTTTATGGACCTACTTCTTCCTTTTTCCGGCTTTATAGATACAATTAACATATAAGTTGTGTCTAAGGTGTACCATATGATGATTTGATTTATGTTTACATTATGAAACGATTACCATATAAGGTTAGCTAACACCTCTGTTACCTCACACAGTTACAATTTTTTTTTTTTTTTTGATGTGGTGAGAACACTTAAGATCTACTCTTTTGGCAACTTTCAAGCCTCTAATACGGTATTTTTTTTAAAAACTTTTTTTAAGTTTTTATTTTTAATTTTATTTTAGAGAGAGTGCATGCGAGTAGGGAAGAAGGGCAGAGGGAGAGAGGGAGAGAGAGAAAGAGAGAGAGGGAGAACCTCAAGCAGGCTCCATGCTCAGCACGGAGCCTGACAACGTGGGGCTTGACCCCCATGACCCTGGGATCGTGACCGGAGCCGAAATCAAGAGTTGGCTGCTCAACCGACTAGGCACCAAGGCATTCCCTATAATACAGTATTAAATTCGCTATAGTCATTAGGCTGAAGATTAGGTACTCAGAATTTATTTGTCTTATAACTGAAAGTTTGTACCCTTTGACCAACATCTCCCCATTTCCCCCACCCCTCCCTCCCATGCTACTCTGTTTCTATGAGTTTGGCTTTTTTTTTAAGAGTTCACATATAAGTAAGATCATACCATATCTGTCTTTCTCTGTCTGACTTATTTCACTTAGCATATTACTCTCAAAGGTCCATCCATGTTGTCATACATTGCAAGATTTCCTTCTCTTTTCTGGCTGAGCCATGTTCAATTATATATATATAATATATAATGTATAATGTATAATGTATAATATATATAATATATAGTATCTTATGGTTTATTAATGGTTGATATTAATGGTTGAATAATATTTCATTGTACGTGTATATTTATATATATCCATTTATCTTCTGACACTTAGGCTACTTCCGTATTATGGCTCTTGTGAAATTGTGCTCTTGTGCAGATATCTCTTCAAGACAGTGATTTCATTTTCTTCAGATATATTCCCAGAAGTGGTATTGCTGCATCACACGGTTCTATTTTTAATTTTTTGAAGAGCTTCTACACTGTTTTCCAAATAGTGGCTGTACCAGTTTGCACCCAAGAATTCCTACCAACAATGCACAAGGGTCCCTTTTCTCCACATCCTCATGAGCACTTCTCTCTGGTCTTTTTGATAACAGCCATTCTAATGGGTGTGGGGTGATATCTCACTGTGGTTTTGATTTGCATTTCCCTGATGATTAGTGATGTTGAGCATCTTTTATATACTGGTTAGTCGTTTGTATGTCTTCTCTCTAAAAAGGGTTATTCGGGTCTTCTATTTCTTAATTGAATTATTAGTTTTGTTTGTTTTTTGATATGGAGTTGTTGGACCTATTTCTTTCCAATGCTGTATCACAAAGAAAATGCTGGATTTTTTAAAGAGAAACACCTGACTAGAAAGAGCAGAGGATGAGATGATAGAAGTGTTCTAAATCTTGGTCTGGGCAGTAGGTATACAGGTGCAACTTAGAGGTTCAGTGTCACTGAGCTGTATGCTTAAGATATAGACACTTTTCTATATATAAATTATACCCCAATACAATGCAGTTAACAGCACGTATATGAGAAACGCGAGTTGGGGAGAGTGTCCTGTACCCAAATACTTTCAAAACAAGATGTGTGTAGAGTCATGGAGGTAGTATGGGGTGTCACACTCAGGAGGGGTCCAAGCTGTCATCATGGGATTGTTACCACTATGTGAATTTCTTAGCCATGCATCCCAATAACCTGAAGCCATTTTGCTTCATCTTGGAGAGTTGGTTGGTGGATTTGCCTTCTTTTACCAAATCCTCCTACCCCCAAGGAGTGGGATTTTGCTGGTAAAACACATAAACTGAAGGCATTAGAATAGATGTTGAGAGGAACAAAAGAAACAGAATCTGTAGCCCTGCTGGGTAATGCACTCTCAGAGCAAACCCAGAAGCATTTAAGTCATATTTTGTATAATCAGAGCCTAGAATGAGTAGTCAGGTCAATACATATTATTATTTTTTTTTTGGCTTTGGGGGTTCAACATTCTGAACAGGTGCCAGGGTATCAAGACTGCATCACCTGGGAAGCCTCTAATATTTTTAAATGTTAATTAATATTCTTAATAACTTCTTTTTCATAGCCAGCCAACTGCTCCTCCCCAACCCCATGGCTAGGCTTCTGGAGCTATCTCTCACCATAAATGAATGTGGTTTAGAGCAGCCCCAGGGGCGACTTCTTATTTTGAAAGTGTTGTTAGCCTTCTAACACCAGCTTGTTGGGCTTTTCACTTCGGTACCTGTACCTGGTGTTAATCTCCCCCTGTTTACATGAAATTGGGGTAATTTTCTCCCCATGTCATCAATCTCCAATATTTTTTTATTTGGGGAAGTTATTTTCACTGTCAATCTTCACTAAGTGCCAATAAGATAACAAAAGCAGCAGCTTGTGAAAAAATCTAATAGTAAGAAACAGTCAGACTTTCCATTCAACGGTGTGCTTTTCCTATGTGGGTATAGCTTTATTTTATTCTTTTCAAACCTTATTATGGTCACAAAGGATAAGCATTAGAACCCAGCCCTCCATGGTGGCTGCTCTTTGCCCTGCATGACGGAGGGGAGGGAAGCTTTGAGCATTCTCAGTTCACAATGGGAAAGAGGATAAGCAATGGAACAATGTGTACAGGCTGGTTATTTAATGTGGCTTTGGCAAAACAACTTTCAAGAGGACCCAACCTCCTCCCCCGCCAATCACCCCATTTTTAGGGCATTTTATAATTTACTGGTTTTAGCCTAGTTAGTTTGTGTGGTTAACTAGGGATGCTGGTGAGGTCAAGATCATATGGCTATTATCCAATATTGTCCAATATTGACCAGTTGAGGGGCAAATTTATGCAATGGCAGAAGCATGCATTCTAGAACCAGACAGATCTACTATGATCTTGGATTGGTTAAATAACCTCTCTGAGCCAGTTATAATGACAAAAAATGAATAACATTACCTAGTTTTCAGGGTTGTTAAGGAGGATTAAATGGGATGATGGCTTTACAAGTCTGTCGTATGTTAGTTGCTTGCTAAATAGATATACGCTTTTATTAGCTTTTTTCAAAAAAAAAAAAAAAATGTTTCCAGGGCACCCAGGTGGCTCAGTCGGTTAAGTGTCCGACTTCAGCTCAGGTCATGATCTCCTGGTTCATGAGTTTGACCCCCGTGTTGGGCTCTGCGCTGACAGCTCAGAGCCTGGAGCCTGCTTCGGATTCTGTGTCTCCCTCTCTCTCTGCCCCTCCCCTGCTCGTGCTCTGTGTCTCTCTCTCTCCAAAATAAAAGCATTAAAAAAAAAATTTTTTTTAATTGTTTCCAAAACCACAGACAGCATCTTACCTTTTTCTGGCCAATTGGCTTAACAAAGGTTGAATCTCTAGCACCTAAATAAGACTTGGCACAGAGTATGATTTCAATACACCACTTAAGTAAATGAAATGTGCACCACTACCTTTAGGGACATTTCCATTTGCGGCATGTTCTATGCTCAACAGAACACCCTTACTTCTCTTCTCTGCTGTCGTATATCTAAATAGGTGTAACGTGAGACTCTGGAGGGGAAGAGGGAGAATCGTGTTTTGATGAGAGAAGGTGGGGACTGGGCCCACCAGATGATCCCAGTCACCCAAAACATGTAGGGACATTCTGTTCTATCTGCCCTGGGCGTCTGGAATAAGGGGGTGCCACTCTACAGGACTGCCTGCCCCACCCCCACCCTTTCTGTCTCCAGACATGGGATGTGGACCTTTCCTCCTTTCCTTCCAGATATACTATGAGGCTCTTCCCAACTTGATGCCTGCTTTGTCCTAGTTCTCTACCATCTTGGCCCCAATTTTCATTTCTCTGCAAGACCGATCCTTAGAATTAGATGCTTTTTCAAACTGCCTCTGTCAGGGAAAGTCTGGGCTCAGAAAAAAATACTAGAAACCGAGTCCAAATTGAACATACGGAAATAGGGACAAAAGAAAGGAAAGGTTTAGATAAAAGTGGGGTGGGGTGGCAAGAGGTCGAGACATCACTGAGACCACGTGGTCGAGACCACATTTATAATCACTTCCCAGAACAACAGAAGAGGGAGCTCGAGAGTTGTCAAGTGATAAAAGCCATCCTGGCCCATCTTTTCATCGAGAATATAGACCACTTAATCATTCTGGAAAATGAGCCACAGAAAACAGTTCAGTTTGACTCCTATACAAAACTACCATAAAGAAGAGAATATAGATCAGAAGAATACTTTTCTAAGCAATAAAGGCCGCAAGAAAGACATGTGCACAAAGAAGATGAAGACTGGAACCACCTGTTTTAAAACAAGCTAACGGAAATCAAGGAAGTGACAAAAGCACGAATCAGAGTTAGAAAAATTGAGAAAACAAGTGATACAACAAGAGGAAGTTTTAAAAAGAAAGGGACAAAACAGTCCAAACTAGATACAGAAAAAGTTATTTCAGAAGTTTGAAGATAAAGTTAGAAGGAGTGCAAGAGTAAAATATTACCATAAATAATGGTTCAAGAGAAAATTTGCAAAGGAGGGAGTCTGTAAAATAAATAAGTGCAAAAAGATAAGCAAAAGGAAAAAAAGAAAGATAAAAAAAGAAAGTGATAGATTAAAACAACAACAACAACAACAACAAGAAAAGGGGCACCTCGGTGGCTCAGTTGGTTGAGCATCTGACTCTTGATTTTGGCTTAGGTCATGGTCCCAGGGTCCCACACTGAGTGTGGAACCTGCTTAAGATCCTCTCTCTCCCTCTCCCTCTCTCTCTCCCCCTCTCCCTCTCGTTCTCTCCCCCTCTCCCCAACTCATGTGTGCTCTCTCTAAAAATAAAATAAATCTTTAAAAAACCCAAAAAACAAAAGAAAACAAGAGAAGTGATCCAACATATGTAAAATAGGAAGCCTGAATGCAGAAAGACAACACAACGGAAGAGAAGAGACAGATACTAAAATTGTAACTCAAGAAAAATTTTCTGAAATAAAAAAGACACGAAACTACATACTGGGTGGACACATCATCTGATTAGAAGAATGGCCAAAACTGAGGGGAAAAAAAACCCGGACATCCAGGCAAAAAGATCAAGTCACTTCTATAGGAAAGAAAATCAGATTGCCACTAGATTTTTGATGCAATGCTTTATGTCTGAAAACGATGAAATAATATCACTAAGAGAGTCAAAGGAACATAAAATATGAGCCATAATTTTATATTCAACCAAACTTAACTTTGAGTTCACAAGGCCAAAAACAAACTTTCACGAACACATATGAACTTAGGACATGTAGCTACCTTCTAAAATGGGTTTATAACCCAGAATAATTAAAAGCACATGGATGTAAAGTCTGGAAGTGAGCATCAAGCATAGTAGTTTAATGGCTATATTAGGAAGACAAACTAGTATGTAATGGCTATATTCTCTAATAGTGTAAATATGATTCAACTATAAAATAAGGGGCCCAGGGGAAATTGATAAAGAGAATAAATACATTGATTGCCTTATAGGATTAACTGGGCATTTTTTAAAAATCTCAAATCAAATACTGGGAGAGAAAAGTATAGTGGAACACTGTTATTGTTAGACAACAGTCAAAAAAGAGGAGACTAAGATACTACATAAAAATAAGGGTATAAAGGTAAAACTTAGAACAATGATACAAACCTTTCTGCTGAGCAAAGCTTATTCCCTTCCAAAGACAGAGCAGATAAACCATTTAAAGACTATATATAAAGACACAAATTTTTTTAATATTATTTTTTAATTTAATTTATTTTTTAAAATGTACATCCAAGTTAGTTAGCATCTAGTGCAACAATTGACTTCAGGAGTAGATTCCTTAGTGCCCCTTACCCATGTAGCCCATCTCCCCTCCCACAACCCCTCCAGTAACCCTGTTTGTTCTCTATATTTAAGAGTCTCTTATGTTTTGTCCCCCTCCCTGTTTTTATGTGATTTTTGCTTCCCTTCCCTTATGTTCCTCTGTTTTGTATCTTAAATTCCTCATATGAGTGAAGTCATATGATTTTTGTCTTTCTCTGACTAATTTTGCTTAGCATAATACCCTCTAGTTCCATCCACGTAGTTGCAAATGGCAAGATTTCATTCTTTTTGATTGCCGAGTAATACTCCATCGCATATATATACCACATCTTCTTTATCCATTCATCCATCGATGGACATTTGGGCTCTTTCCATACTTTGGCTATTGTCGATAGTGCTGCTATAAACATTGGGGTGCATGTGCCTCTTTGAAACAGCATACCTGTATCCCTTGGATAAATACCTACTGGTGCAATTGCTGGGTCGTAGGGTAGTTCTGTTTTTAATTTTTTGAGGAACCTCCATACTGTTTTCCAGAGTGGCTGCACCACCCACACAAAAATTTAAACATATATGATAAAACAATATATAAGAATTGAGGTACCTGGGTGGCTCAGTGGATTGAGCATCCAACTCTTGGTTTTGGTTCAGGTCATGATCTCACAGTTTGTGAGATTGAGCCTCACATAGGACTTCCACGGAGCCTGCTTGGGATACTCTCTTCCTCTCTCTCTGCCCCTCTCCTGCTCATGCACACATGCATGATCTCTCTCTCTCTCTCTCTCTCAAAATAACATAAATTTAAAAAAATATTAAAAGTTTAAAAACTATATAAGAATTGAGCTGAAACATATTGATCATGTCAATAAATATAATTGAAAAGTTAACAGATTAACAAAGCAAATTAACAATATGCTGTATGTAAGACAAACCAAAAACAAAAAGATTCAGTTTAAAAAGAAAAGAATGGACAAAGGTAATAGCAAGCATATGTTAATATAAAGAAGGCAGAGGTCTCAATCTTGATATCTGACAAGGTAGAATTAAGACCAAAAAGCATTTTCAAAAAAGGACATTTTATAGGCTAAAGTCTTTACCAAAGATAGAGCTGTTATTAACATCTATACACCCAATAACAGCTTTCAGAAAACAAAAATTAGAAGAAATGTAGGGAGAAGGAAGGAAAGTAGAGTAAGAGTCGACAACTGACAACACATCCTGCTTAATTCCAAACAGATCATGTGGGAGGAAATCAGTAAGAATGGAGAAGACTTATGCAACATAATAATTAAGTATTTCTTATAAATGTCTAACTCTTAACCCCAATCATGGAGGATATACCTTTTCCACTGTACACGGAATATTCATGAAAATTGACCGCACGTTAAGCTACAAAGAAAACTTCCACAAATTCTAAGGAATTCAATTCTTTTTTTTTTTTTAATTTTTTAATGTTTATTTATTTTTGAGAGAGACAGAGACAGAATGCGAGTGGGTTAGGGGTAGAGAGAGAGGCAGATACAAAATCCAAAGCAGGCTCCAGGCTCTGAGCTGTCAGCACAGAGCCCGACGCGGGGCTCGAACTCACGAGCTGTGAGATCATGACCTGAGACGAAGTCGGACGCTCAACTGACTGAGCCACCCAGGAGCCCCTCTAAGGAATTCAATTCTGATCAAAATGCTATAAATTAATTACAAAATCAGACTACCTACTTGAAAATTTAAAAACTCATGGTTCAACAAACTCTTGGGTCAAAGAAGAAATACTAAATGGAATTGTAGAATCTCTTGAAAATAATGGTAAGCAGTAAACAGAAGAAAAAGCATATCTATATAATTAAAGCAATAAAAATGCAAACATAATTGAATTAGATAACCAACTTTAAAAACCAGAAAAAGAACAAAAAATAAACCAGAAAAAGCAGAAGGAAGAAATTAATAAGGATGAAAGCAAAAATTAATAAGAAAAACTGGTTCTTTAAAAAATCAAACTGTTAACCTAATTAGTAAAAAAAGAGAGCAAACACACAAAACTAGAATTGTCAAAGGGAAAGAACATGGAAACAACGGAAATAAAAAACAACAACAACATAAGAGTCTACTTTGAATAACTCCATATGGAAATACATTTGAAAATCTTGATGAAATGAATACATTTAGAAAAATACAGTTTGATGGGGCGCCTGGGTGGCGCAGTCGGTTAAGCGTCCGACTTCAGCCAGGTCACGATCTTGCGGTCCGTGAGTTCGAGCCCCGCGTCGGGCTCTGGGCTGATGGCTCAGAGCCTGGAGCCTGTTTCCGATTCTGTGTCTCCCTCTCTCTCTGCCCCTCCCCCGTTCATGTTCTGTCTCTCTCGGTCCCAAAAATAAATAAACGTTGAAAAAAAAAATTTAAAAAAAAAAAAAAAGAAAAATACAGTTTGGGAAAAAAAATACAATTGTAGAAAAATCGAGTTTACCAAATTGACCCCAGTGGAGAGGTATAAAAAGCCTACTATACAATCTTCTAGATAGATAGTTACATAGAGAAACTGATGAAAATAAATTGCAATGATCTCTCGGAATCCCTGGGAAACCCTTTCCCTAAAAGGTTATCACAGAAAATTTTAAAAAGAAAAGTGATGATATTGCATTTATAATCCAAGAAACAATTTTGTTTTGCTGGGTGAACTCAGCCTGGAATGAGTCGGAGCCAGCACAAGAATTAATCCACACCCTGATAAGTGCCCCGAGGCCTGCAAGGACCTTAGAATATGAAAACCAGCCCTGTTGTTGAAAACCTGGCCCCCTGCTTCTTTATAGCCTCCTTGTAAACTCCCAGCACACGCCCCAGGGCTATACTAAACTCCCCCAGACTCCTCCTAGGGAGAGATGCACCTCTTTGCAAGGTGCATCCTGTTTGCAGAAGCAAGCTCCATAAACCTGACTTTACCTTTGACTACAGAAGTGTGCCTGGTCGTCTTTGGTGGGCACTGGACAGATGTCATTGTACTAATTGCCTTAAACCGTGGGGTTCTTGTAGTCAAATCTCTGAGTGACGTCCCATTCCAGGAATTAGACGCTAGTGACAAAAAGGTAACTTAAAAAAAGCAATCCAGTCTGTGTGAAACAGATCTCAGTATGCCACACCCCAGAAGGCTTTTTTCTCCCCTTCACGTTGTTTACGCGTCCATTGTGTCAGTCTCAACACTGTGTGACTTACCCTCGTCTCCTCTCTCTTTCCATTCCTTTCTGATGTACCTCAATGGAGTCCTCTCAGCCGGGAAGGCTCTTCCTCCAGGAGGAGAAGGGGGAATGAGGTTTTGGTTTTAAGGTGCTTTGGGTGGGCCAGGGGAGAGGGAAGGTGACCCAACTGCCACACTCGTAGTTTTCTGTCCTGTCACTATTGCAGAGTTTGGCAGTTTGTGAACAGGTTCCTTTTCGTTGACTCATTCTGACGGCGTCTCGGCAGCTGAGAAGAGGGGTTGGCGGTTGTGATAGTTCCCCCTGCACAGTTGAGGGGAAAAGCGCAGAACTGCTAAGCTCCTCTGCTCAACCGGTAAGTTGGCAGGCTGCGGTCAGAGCCTCTTTGGAGCCCACCCCCTGTCCCTCGCACCGTGACGCACTGTGAGCTCGCGGCTTGCAGGTTACATTACTAATAGTCACAAAACCACCTCCTCCCCCGAGAGGCGCCTACTATGTGCCAGGATAATGTGAGGTGCTCTATGCCAGCCTCTCAGATTGTGATCCGTACACAAATCACCTGGGCAGCCTGCTAAAATGCAGACTCTGACTCAGCATGTCTGGACGAGACCAAGAGTCTACATTTCTTCCTTCCTTCCTTTCTTCCTTTCTTTCTTTCTTTTTTCTTTTTCTTTTTCTTTTTTTTTTTTTATTTAGAGAAAGAGAGTACAAGCAGGGGAGAGGGGCAGAGGGAGAGAGAGAGAATTTCTTTTTTTAATGTTTATTTTTGACACAGAGAGACAGAGGGGGAGGAGCCAAGAGAGACTGGGACACAGCATCAGAAGTAGGCTCCGGGCTCTGAGCTGTCAGCACAGAGCCAGAAACGGGGCTCGAACCCACAAGCCGTGATCATGACCTCAGCCAAAGCTGGACACTGCACCGACGGAGCCACCCGGGCGCCCAAGAAAGAGAATTTCAAGCAGGCTCCATGCTCAGCGTGAAGCCTGATGCGGGGCTCCACCCCACGGCCCTGGGACCGTGACCCGAACCAAAATCAAGAGTCGGATGCTCAACAGACTGAGCCACCCAGGCACCCCTCAAGAGTCTACATTTCTAACAAGTTCTCTGTACGTGCCCCTGCTTCAGGTCCACAGATCACACTTTGGGTAGCAAGGTTTTATATGCACCACCTTGGTTCAGCCTCAAAATAAGCTCACCTGACAGTGCTTCTCAACCCTGACTGTGCCTCTGGGGACTTTAAGCCTTCTAATCCTCAGATGCTGCTGGACGAATCATGTCAGTATCCCTGGGAATGAGGCCCAAGTGGCTCCAATGCAAGCTAAAGTTGAGAACCACTGCTATATGGGCTAATAGTACCCTCATTTTATAGCTGAAGAAGCTAAAGCTTAGAGAGATTAAATACTTTATCTAAAGTCCTACTGGTAGTCAACGATGGAGGTGGGACAAACCCAGAGCTATCTGGCCTCAGAGTCCATTCCCATAACCACTCCTCTCTATGGGCTCCCTCAGAGACAACACTAACTTGCCATCTGTTATTGTTGTTTACTGAGGACAGAAGACCCACACGCATTAAACCATTAGAAAACAGCCCTAGCGCATAGATGCCCCAGTGCTAAGACTCTCAGGACGATCTATGGCCCTGTAGCCCTAGGAGAGTAGAAAGCTCTCCCTGGAGCTGAAGGTGACTGCTGTTCCCTCCCACCCAGCACAGGCTCTGGAATTGACAATGCACCTTGGTTCTCTGGCTTTCCAATAAATGCTGATCAGTCAGAGTATTTTCTCTCCCATTGAGATTTTAAGTGTAAGAGAAAGCCAGGTGCATTAAATCAGTGTAATTAGCCCTGAAATGCTTGTGATTGAGAAAGTGGGTTCCCAGAGAGAGGAACTCTCCAAGGCTTTCTCAAAGTGGAATTGTGAAGCCTTGGGCTGGACAGCAGCCAAACGTCTGCCCCTTTCTGATGGGAAGCAAAGGATTCCCTGAGGGACGGATGTGCTGGCAATGTCTAGGCTTATTCTTCCATCTGGGGATTCATTAATGAGGGCTTAGCTTCAAAGGCAGATAACAAGCTAATCCAAAGGGGAAGGGAAGCCCTGCAAATCGTGTTGCCTAATGAGTAACACCGGGAGCGCAGGTGAGACGTAGGACAGGTGCAGCGATGGGGGTGGGGGTGTCTTCTTGGTCACGGTGCTGGCTGACCACTGGCTTTGAACTGACAAAGCAGTGGAGAGATCCCAGGATAAGGGTATTTTTGAGATCAGAAATGGCATACCCCCCCTTATGCCGGTGACCTCCCTCAATCTTTTCCCCATCACCTTCTCATCATTCCAGAGAATGCTATGTAGGCCCAAGGTCACATGAGCTAGCTGAGCCAAGCAAGAAGAAGGGGCCATACAAGAGGCCTCCTCTGGCACATACTGTCTCAGAGAGAACACAGAAATGTACTGTTTACACTCAAGAATTCAACTTTTGGGGCACCCGGGTGGCTCAGTTAAATGTTCAACTTCCGCTCAGATCATGATCTCGCGGTCCGTGGGTTCAAGCCTCACGTACGGCTCTGTGCTGACAGCTCGGAGCCTGATGCCTGTTTCGGATTCTGTATCTCCCTCTCTCTCACCCTCCCCCACTCATTCTCTGTCTCTCTCTCTGTCTCAAAAATAAATAAATATTAAAAAAAATAAAAAAAAAAGAATTCAACTTTTGCTTTATGCTTGAAAATAGGTATTGGACATATAAAACTAACTGTTGTTCTGCATTTGAGCTGATAAGCTCTGTAGGTTGGGACAGAAACAGCAAATGTAATGAAGATAGTTACATTTGTCTGGTTTTCTTTCTCCCCATGTGAAATCCTTGCTGTTTTCTGACGTCTAAGCACTGACTTCAACATTTATTGATGATCAGTACATCTACAGAGACGAAGGAGGCCTGAAGTTCTGCTCCAAATGTCACCTTTGTGCATCTACTCTACTTGTGGCACTCCTGTGAGTAATAGAGCTTGGAACAATGTAAATACTGATATGCCACCAAATTGATTATCTGCATGGCCTCTGTCTTCCCAGGTGTCTTTTCTCTTGCCCATTCCTCTGTCTTCTACCCCTCTCTCCCTCTTCATCTTTCCCCAAGATTCAAAGTCTTTTCTCTCTTTAAGCATGAATCATGAAGTTCCCACCTCCCCCTTGAGTCTTACCAATTCCGCAGCTTCTGGTGGCCTCTGATGTGAATCAGAGGCACTTGATCTCTGCCAGTTACAGGAACTCAAAGTCCCTATGTGAGAAGGAGAGGTTGTGAGGTGTGGGGCCCCTCCACTCCAGGTAGAATCCTTTTCCTCTTTCCTGAGACCCTAAAACTCAGATATAGCTCACAGCGTTACAGGCAGTTTTTTGTTGGAAACCCTCAGCAGACCTACGTAGTAGATTGATCGGTATACCCACCTCCCCAATACAGTACAAAGCACTCTCTCAATAGCTTAAGGAAAAGCTGTATGCCAAACCACTCATTCATAATACATAAACAGTTTGCCCTGAGAGGGTAGAGAATAAGATGGACAAGAGGGCAGGGAATACGATGGACAAGAAGATGGGTGACACCCGGAACACCTTCTATCTTACACAGCCACTGCATTGCTATCTCATCTCTAACAGGGGTTCTCAGCCTGGCCCCTCCACTGGAATCACTCAGGAGGCTTATAGGACTTCTGACGCCCAGACTGCACCCCAGGTCTTTTGCATCTGAATGTTTGTGATGGGACCCAAGCATCAGTAGTCTTTTGATGATAGTCATTTGCACATTTGGCTGCACATTTAGAATCTCTTGGGAGGCTTTAAAAAATACTGATACCTGGAGCTACCACCCCCCCACCCCCACACCTCTGAAATTCTGAGTAATGGATCCCGATGCAGCCTGGGGACTGGGGATCTAAAAATCTGCCCAAGTGAATCTAACGCACAAAGTTAAAAACTAATGCTCTAACCATGTTCTTCTTAAAAATTTTCTAGCTTGGGGGCCAGCAGAAAAAACTTTTTATGTTTTGCTAGTAAAACAAACAAAAATACCAGCCATCTACTGGTTGATCTTTTTCACAGTGATTTGCTGCGCTGAATCTACAGGCAATAAGGAGTTGTTTGGGCAGAAAGCTTGCAGTTGACAACTTTACTCTCCCAGCACCCCATCTCTGTGAGCTGTAGCCTTCTGCTCTGGGCCATAATAAAATTCTGAACAACAAAGAAGAACAACTGAGCCACTCCTACTAGACTTCCATTTTTAACTGAGTTCTAATAACTAGTTGCTAGAGGAACTCAGATAGTGTAACCTTCCACAAAAGAACACCACAACTCTTGAAAATACTTATGAGGAAAATCTGTCTTGTATATGGAATCACGTTAGTTGGTGATGGGACAGTCACCTGAAAACAAGGAATTAGAAGTACTAGAAGCTCAGTGCATTGACTTACTTTATACGGCCTCCACATCTGGGGAAAGAGGAAGATAGGTTTCAAATCATAGGGGAAATTTAAAAAAAAATTTCAGAATGTTTAAGTAGGTAATTATTGGAAATAGAAGTGAAACTAGAAATCCCGAATTTGAGAGAGAGATAGAGTGCATGTGCGAGCAGGGTAGAGGGGCAGAGGGAAAGAGAGAGGGAATCTTAAGCAGGCTCCATGCTCAATGCAAAGCCTGATGGAGGACTCTATCCTACAACGCTGGGATTATGACCTGAGCCGAAATCAAGAGTTAGACACTCATGGGTGCCTGGGTGGCTCAGTTGGTTAAGCATCTGACTTTGGCTCAGGTTATGATCTCATGGTTCATGAGTTCAAACCCCACATTGGGCTCTGGGCTGGCAGTGTGGAGCCTGCTTGGGATTCTCTCTCCGCCTCCACCACTCCTGTTTTCTCTCTCTCTCTCAAAACAAATGAACTTAAAGAAAAAAAAAGTCAGCACTCAACCAACTGAGCCATCTCCCCAGGAGAAAATATTTTTAAGGAAAACATTAGACCTAGGAAGGTTACAGATTCAGTCTAGTGGGACACGTGTGTACTTACAGCATTTCAAGGATGCACGTGTATGTAGAAAAATATAGTGAGAAATGGAAGCGTGACTTTATCTCGAAGTTATAAATGTAGAGTCAATAGAAAAGGATCTTTTAAATTCAGAGTGACGGAGTTGATCTCAGGTTGCTGATACCTAAATTCTGAGTTTGCTCAGACAATTCTATATATCCTCACTGCTTTTTCATCATTATTAAAAAATATTTATTTACTAATGAAACAAGATATCGGTTCTGGGGTAAGCAAGAAATGTAAGACATGATGTCTGCCTTAATACCTTCCTTGACTAAGAATCATTTCAAGGAGTCGTGTGGTTAACTGGTCTGGCTGTGCATTGTGGTTGGGAAAATTTGGCGGTGGAGTTGCCAAAACTTGTGCTGAAATGGATCACATGGATTCCTTCCCTTCACCATCCTTAACCACTCTTAAGTAATTGTGCTAATGAAATGTTTTAAAAAGCAAGCAGTGGCAAAAAGGACTGAGTTACAGAAGCATGGAGAATCCCAAGTGATCAATTACATCCCTTGCATAATCGCCAGTTGACTGTAGACCTAAAAGAAGGGAATCCCATATGCCTAGCCTTCTCTAAATATGACATCAGTTCACTTTGGGAACATATCTATGTAGATGTCTACATGGTGGATCAAGCCAATTAAGGTGTAGGGTTTGGTACTCCGGGGACTTCTCTCCAAATTGGTTTATTACAAAGAGCCAAGCAGAAAAAAAGATGGGCATCAGCTTGTGTGATTGCCCTATATTGCAGCGTTCGACCATGTAGGAGTCTTGCCTTTGCAAGTCTATCACTGTATGGATCAACACTTAGGACATAGATAGCTAAAGTCTAAACCAACCTCTATGAAGCCAGGACCATGGCTCCCTTGTTCACAGCTGATTCCCAGTGCCTCCTGGCACAGTAGGTACTCAATATGACCTACTAGTGTTCATTAGACACCGTTTGTCACTCTCCTAGTCATCCATCACTGTCTAGGCAGACTCAGGGTTGCTTGTGAAGTTTGGATTCAGTCATAGCCCAGTGGGGAAAAAGATCCAGATGATGCTGTTGACTTTGTCGCTAAATAACCTCATGACCTTAGTCAAGCCGTCTGAACTCTCTGTGCTCAGCATTCTCCTCTGGACACATCTTCTCCTTTTTGTCTACCTTACAAAGGTATTTTAATAATCAAATGGATTAAATAAAAATGAAAGTACTCAAAAACATTCATCTTTGTGTCCATGGAGTCCTGTTCATAGCAGGTCCTCATAATGTTAAAAGGATCTCAAAACCTGTTTTTCAGCTCTTATGTACTAGGCTTATTGTTTTTTTCTTAGAGTCAGGTTTAGGAGGAGCCAAAGGCCATGGAAATCCGCAAATTTTTATGCCTATAGGTAACACGTCTACTCAATAATCTAATTGTAGATGCTTGTTTACTGATCTTCCCATAACACATGGGGACACATAGGATATCCCTATTAAATGCCTTTGGCTAGGCCCTTCCCCTCACTTGAGTGTCTTTCCCTCTCTTCGAAGCATAACTGAATCCTACAAGCCTCCTCTTTCAAGCCATCCCCAATAGTGGTCTCTCCCTTATCAGAATGACAATGTCGCTTCATATAATTACCATTTCAACATGGAAGTACTTTGTCCACGCAATTAGATTGCAGGCTCCATGAATAAATCCTGCCCCTCTTTGGAGCCTGCCCCGTAAGAATCACATACTCATATATGCAGAAAATGTAAAACTCCCAGTTTCCAGTGGAGCTCAGTTTGCATGTCTGGATAATCATAAGACATCCAAGACGATTTCACATAGATGGTTTGGCAGATAAAGAGAAGTGGTGAGCTGTATGTATAATCTGCAAGTGAATCCCAAGGTAGGGGAGCCAGTTAACTCATGCCAGCATAAAGAAGCCAGGTAGGTGTGGTTGAACAATTATGCTTCTCATTACACCCCAAGGATGTGGATATGGTCCTCCAAATAGTTGTCCGGCACCTTGACTGTCACGGGGTGACTTAGTGAGGACCCTGGCTGGGAGCTGTCCTCAGTTGTGGTGCTGAACAATTAACTTTGAACTTGCACTAATCAGAGATTTTGGAAACGCAGGAGAGTCTAAACAATGAACGAGAACAGTTTCGGGGAAGATCCTTTTTTGGGGTGTCTTTTAGGCCCCTCAAACTTTACAGTGCAAGACAAAATTAGTTTCCTTCTAGTCATCTGTTCTCCTTCTTATATTCCCTAGGTCCTGGCATCCTTCCTCTTAAATAACTTTAAAAACCATCTCCTTTCCATTCATGTTGTCACTGAAATAATTTTTTGATTTCTCTCAAATATCTTGCTCCTCAGTGGCTTCCATTAACACTTTCTATCCCCAACGCCTATAGAAATTAATTCCAGGTCATTAGAGTGGGAGAAGCAGCAGCAGCAAGGCACTCCAGAAACTCTGGCAGTTAAACTATAGATATCAACTCATAACAGATGATGATGATGATATATGAAAATCTCCTGAGAGATAAAATAGCTCCAGGACCAGAAACAGCAAGAGTCAACACAGTCTGTCTATGTAAGTCAGACCAATCCCACTCACAGTGAAGGTAATGTCCAAGTTTAAAGATCTGTGAAGAAAATATGTTGTTCATAAGGGTGGGGGTACCACCTGCAGATGGTAGGAAGGTGAGTTGGCAACAAGGAAAAATGGGCAATGTTGGTTCAAGCATGGCTCAAGCAACTTGTCTACTCCTCGTCACAGATGCATCTTTGTCTGGTGGGTAGGATATGGTGGTTATTCTCAGTTGTTCCTGCTACCCTGCTCTGGCGTGGGGAGGCTGGCCTGAATGGACTGGGTTACTTTGCCTTCTGGCTTTATACTGGGTTTAGTTAACGGGAAGCATAGTCAGAAGATTAGAGACAGAAAGCACAGTGAGTTCGGATTATTGGTTTCTCCAGCTCCATTCCACACTGGTTGTCCTGACATAAGGCTACAGCATTATGGCTTCTCTTAAAGCGCTCTCTCTGACTTCTAACTGCTTCTCTCTTCTCTCAGTCTTTCTGGCCCACAGGAAATAATGGTGGTACTGCACTGTCCCCGCCCCCCACCCCAGGTTATCCAATTCAAGTGTGCCATCTGTTTCCTGCTGGATCCATGATCAGGGCCTGATATCATTAAGCATTCATATCCCAACTCCCTCGCTCCAATCTTGTCCTCACCAAACATCATTCTGTTTATAAATTGGCTTCACATGTAAATCCAGCTACAAGGAGAGAATGTACGGGTCGTGTTGACACAAGCATTCTGTTCTGCCTGGCGTTTATACTTCTCATTGTTAATAAAGAAATTGGCATTCTGATTTTATACTTTCTTATTAAATTAGGTTTGTGAGTACAACTCAGCCTTCCTGGGATTAATGAATCTGAAACGCTGCCATAACTGAAGGTCTGGGCTGAATTCACTCTGGGAGGATCTGGTGACCATCTGCTACCACTCCATCCCCAAGCTACTTAGGGTTCCTCACTCATGTCATGCTTTCACGCCTCAGGGCTTTTATCCAGGATGTTCTCTCCTCCTATGGACTCCACTCTCTCATCTTTTGGGTCACTTCTACGAATCTTCCAAAACACTGTTCAGACATCACTTCCTCTGTGGAGTCTTCTTTACCTTTTCTAGAAATAATCTATTTAGCAGCTATTTACTGAGCGCTTTTATACCAGAAACTCTGAAATGTCCTGGGGACATGGGAGTGACTCAAGACAGTTCACAATGTGTGGTTTCAAAGATGAGATGTAAAGTGATGCTTAAAAAAAGCCTACTTAAATGATAAGGTAAGACATCTGAAAGCTACTTGCTGTGGGGACAGAGAACGAGGGCAAAGGCAGGCTAGTGTCCGGGGCTACCTGTAAATGATAATGTTTGACTTTGTTCATGAATGATTGTAACAGGCAAGGATAATAAGGAATAAAGGGCTTTCTGGGCCTTTTGGGGGGGTGGGGTGGGTCAAAGAGTCTCTGGAGTCTGTCAAGCTCGTAACCAGCCTCTGAGTGGCTCCTTAAGCATGGGTGTTACATCCAGGATGTTAGCCCTCCCACTTTAGTCCCAGCTGACTGGAGCAGTACTAGGTACCAAATCATAGGGTAGCCACTCATCTGGCCACAGGCTGGCTAGAGACATAGGAAGGTACTGACATGAGAACAGCCCTGTTATATAAATAAGCTAAAGATGGCCTCTGTGTATTGGCCCCAGACTGACTATGTCTTCACAGTAAGCTGAGATTCGTTAGCTCAAGAGTCCACAGGCACCAAACTCAAAATTTTATATATTATTTTAAAAATAACCCAAATAAGCAGATGTTTAGCCATTAAGGGTCTGTCTACTTGGCATACACTGCGAAACTACATCCAGTATCTGCTGGCCATTGATAAGACAGACTCTTGTGTCTGTTCCTGACACTTGGACCTCTCTGACCCAGAGACTCCCCACTGTGTTGCTGAGTGACATCACCCAAGCACGTAGGCCCCATCCCTTGAGAGTGCCCTTGCCCTCCTTTCCTTCTAGATAGTGTTTCCTGTGCTGAAGCCTCTGGACAGTCTCATGCTGCAAGGGACTTCCCCTCTCATGCAACCACATCCAAGCGCTGCTCAATAAAGCTTTTTGTGTCTTACTGCCTCTGTGGTCATGTCTTTTTCCTTGATCAGTCCCAAGTTCCTCAAACCCCCTATAAACACACTCTGGATACTGACTGGCTCAACCCATCAGAGCCTTTCTTTGGGGGAGTTTTAATCGGAGGGGGAAAGATAATGAGCAATTGACAGCAGGGGGCAGAAACAGAAAGGCAGGCTGAGAGAAGGAGGCAGTAAGCATGAGCCACAAGGTGGCAGAAGCCATGAATCAGAGAGAAGGGGCAGAGAACTCAGTGGTAGCAAAAGACAAAGCACAAACTGGGCTGGAGCGACTGTATGGTCACACACTGGAGTAGGAAGCCATGGGTACCTACAGCCAACTAGGGAGGAACAAAATAGTACAGGAGTACTCAAAAGGGCATTTTAGTTCCTGAATCACATTCTGGTCTCCACTAGGCAGTGTCCTTTTTCCAGTCCTGCCATGAGGACATGCCACTCAGTGTAAATTCCATCCTGAGAGACAAAATTGAATTGTCTTTCCCAAGACAACCCTAATATGTCTATACTCTTCATATCCAGAAGAATCAGCCTTCACAGTCTATAAGAAGAACGTGGGCAAGGTCTGGAGTGGGGAACTGTGTGGTGTTGTGGGGAATTCCTAGCAATTTGATATTTCTGGATAAGAACGTGCAAGTTGGAGGAGCATCTGAGTGGCAGGGTCAGTTAAGCATCTGACCCTTTTTTTAATATATATAATATAATTTATTGTCAAATTGGTTTCCATACAACACCCAGTGTTCATCCCAACAAGTGCCCTCCTCAATGCCCATCACCCACTGTCTCCTCTCCCCCACCCCCCGTCAACCCTCGGTTTGTTCTTAGTATCCAAGAGTCTCTTTCGGCTCAGGTCATGATCTCACAGTTCGTGAACTCCAGCCCCACGTTGGGCTCTGTGCTCTCTCCCTTTCTCTCTGCCCCTCCCCTGCTGGTTCTCTCTCTCTCTCTCTTTCTCTCTCTCAAAATAAATAAACAAACTTAAAAAAAAAAGAAAGAGCAATTTGGAGAGTTGGTGGAAATGAGATTGCAGAGGTAATGGAGTTAGGTCCTGGAGTCCTTGTGTGTGCTCTATTGAGAATCCCCAGTGTCATCTTGCAGGGAGCCAGTGGGCTTTTAAAGACCGTAGTGATGGGCCAGACTCATATTTTCATTGGGTCACTTTGGCAAAGTGTAAGAGAGTTTGAGATGGACAAGCCTGGAGGCAATAACGATCTGGACGGGAGAGAAGAGAATGCTTAGCAGGAATGAAGAAGAGGACATATTCAATAAATATTCAAAAGTTAAAACAGCAAGAGTTGATAACTTATTACCTGTTGGGGTAGAAAAAAGAAAGATAAATTTTTGGTGGATAATTCCTGTTTTTCAGATTTAGACACTGGGTGAGTGGAATGCCATTGACTACGATGGAAGAGCAAAGTGGGATGGAGAAGGGAGGAAGAAGAGGAAAAAGATATGTTTGCGGAATGCATGGGACATCAGGTAGAGAAACCCCATGGATAGCTGGCTCCATGTGTCTGAGATGCCAGGTGAGTCCTAAGTCACATCTCAGCAACAGCCACCATCACTCACTCATCCTTCTACTGTTGAGTCTGTGCCCTAATATAAACGAATCCTCCAAATCTCTCCTGCATCCCGAAGCCTCCCTCTGTGTCCTCTGGTATGCCAGCAAAGGTCCCTGTCAGCAATACCTTCTCAAAGCATTCCTTCTTGTACTTCTTCTACTATTCTTTCTTCTACTTCTACTGTGCTGACAGCTCAGAGCCTGAGATGTGGTTTGAACTCATGAACTATGAGATCGTGACCTGAGCCAAAGTCGGACACTTAACTGACTGAGCCACCCAGGTGTCCCTCAAAGCATTCCTTCTTCCTGTACTTAAATGGGCTGTCCTTCAAAGACCCTCTTTTTCTACAGCTCTCCCAAGTGAATCCTGATTTTTATTTGTTTATCTTCCCCTCGCACAGCACAAGTCCTTCAGGACTGGGTCGTGGAGTTGAAATTCTTGATTCCCGTTTTCACATACCAACCATTTCTTCTGGAAGAAGATCTTCCTTTGAAGATCATTCCATTTGTCTTCTCTCTCTTCTTTCTCATTGTTATGAATCACCAATATCCTCATCACTTTTTCTCATTTGCCAAAGAAGGTGGGTTCTATTTTCATGGTCTTCTTCTCCCTTCAACATTTGCTTCATTCTGGATGATTTCTACTTCCACATGGCTTAATCATCTACCACACTGGATCCTCATTTCTTGATTTAATCATCTCTAGACATTTCAACTCAGACCTCCATTCCTAGGGTCAAACCCTACATCATGACTTCTGAAATGGCAACTTCAAATAGTCCATTCTCTAATTACCACCTCCTGTCAAAGACCCCACTAAAACTATCTTTTAACCTTACTGGAACCTTTCAACTTTTGGTCTCACCTTTTATTACTATCTAGGACAAATGCATGGTTATTAGGAGCATAGAATTTGGACCTAGATGCTAGGTTAATTTCTGGGAAAAGCTAAGAAGGTGAGGATACAGTGATTTAAAACAAATGAACCCAGCTTCCAGAGTTTATCTTGGTGGTTGGGAAAGGAGAGTGTGGGCACTGCAGAGAGACGGGCATCACTAATAGGTGGTTTTCAACATAGCCCATGACAGGAAAGCAGAAGAAACGCTGGAATCCATCCCTCACATAATTCTCTCACCACTTATTGTCTGCATGCAATGTTTTTTGGCTCAGTCACTTGGCACTTAATTACATACTCTTTAATTTTTCACATCTGTCTGTCTGGAGCCTGGAATGTGGTCATGGAAAGCCCCCTGGGCCTGTATTCAAAACAATGGATTCCAGATACTTCTCCCTGCGAGGTCTTGAGCAAATCATTTAACTGCACCTTAAAAGGTAAATAACGGTCCTGACCTCATCAAGTTATTGTAAAGATCAATGAGGTAATAGATCTAAAAACATTTGGTAAGCTTTAAAATGTTTTAAGAACATAAGGTCTACTCTCTCCCAATTATATTTGAGAATAGGAATTGTATGGTTTTGGTATGATTCATCAAGCCTGGAGCTCAAGTATTTGTTGAATGAATGAGTGATTTAATGACTTAATGAATGAAGAGTGAGTGAATCAGGAAATGCCCAAGTGCAAGCTGAGCCTCAAGCTTTTTTGATCCAGTCCCACAAGGAGAATTGGCTACCTTGTCAAGCTGACACTGTTAATACCATTCGTTTATTCATTCATTCATTCATTTGACAAACACATTCACTGCCGACCACATCACTGGTAATAGGTGTTCCTACTTGCTCTCTCAATCAAAACCGTGCCTTCCCAGCAGCAGTGCACCAGGATTCCTTTTTCTCTGCATCCTCGCCAACACTTGTTATTTCTTGTCTTTTTGAGTCTAGTTATTCCGATCTGGTGTAAGGCAATATCTCATTGTGGTTTTGATTTGCATTTCTGATGATGAATGACGCTACAGCATAGGCAATGCGGCCAACAGTCTTGTGTTAGTGTCGCACGGTAACAGATGGTAGCTTCACTTGTGAGCATAGCATAATGTATAGAGTTGTCGAATCGCTGTGTTGTACACCTAAAGCTAATGTAACATTGTGTGTCAACTGTACTCAAAACCAAAATAAAACAGACAAGACTGTGCCTCTATGAGGAATTTCTTTTGAGCTCTATCCTACAGATAGGGAATCTGAAACACAGAGAAGTTAAGTAACTTCTTAAGTGACTTGCCTAAAGTCACACGGGTAAGGAATTACAGAGCTTAAAACACAGATAGCGCTCCTGGATATGTACACAGAAGCCAACACTGAAGGCTGCCCCCCAAAGAGTATGAAAAGGATGGAGCAGCAATTTCTAACAACAGTTTCTAAATGCATGGGTGCTGGCCAAGAGAGGATACAGAAAATTCAGAGTACACTAGACTTGTGGGTATCAGAGTGACAGTTGTCTTAGGTCATATTTTCCAGGACACGGCCTCTAAGACGGGAATTTGTATGCTGGAGGACTGACACTATGAGGGCCTGAAGAGGGCAGGTGGAGAAGTTGGGTACTAACCGAGCTGCAATAAAGGCCTCAGCCAGCCTCCTGGGGAGCTCTGGAACTGGTGTGGCCCATCAGTGTGAGTTGGGATGGCGAGGTGGGCTTTTATACCTCTGCATGGACTAGTCATGGGACGCCAGCTGTCCCTAGGGAGGGAGTAGGACCTTGGCAAGAGAGCTTCCCTGGGAGGGGCTGAACTGTAAGTCCTCAGCAGGTGCCACTGCAGCTGCTGGGGGATTGAGTGCCTTGTTCTGAAGGTGGGTGTGGCCAGCAAATCACATCATCTACCACAATGTTGTCAACACTTCTAAAACTCGAGTGTGTTAACTAGCCTGGCTTGATGGATTGGATAGAAGTAGAGACATGAAAAAACAAACAAAAAAACCAAAAAAACAGAGCTTCAGAGACAAGGACTAGCAATATCCATAGAAGACCTGGACCTCTATCATCAGGGTCCTTTTCCAGGGAAGGCTGCAGGGCCATCCCTGCCTGGTGCCAGGCTGCCCTACCATTGTCTAGCCCAAACTTGCTCAATGTCCAAGCTCCCTGGAGGCATTTGGGCTTCCTGTGTAGCCAGGCTGCAGAAACCAAATAAATATGGTGGCATTCTGGCCTAAGAGCTCAGCTCTCTGGTTATACAGACACGGACCCATTCCCAAGTCCCATCCCCTCTGGGACAATGAGAAGATCAAATTTCTGAGCTGGCAGCATGAGGTCCACACCAAGGAGATGACCGCTTTGTGGAGAGCTGTCTGAGAAGCCAACAGGCTCTTCCCAGGCCTCTACCACAGATGTGGTCGTTGTTAGTGATTCTGGAGCCTGCAGAGGAGCAGTGGAGCCAACCAATCAGGTAACAGGAATTATAGGGAATTCATAGGAAAGAGAGGTCCTGACTCAGAGAGACGCAGCCAGGCAATGACCATGGAAATCCACATGGACAAGGATGTCTTTGAGAAGGCGAGTGTCCCAATGGTTGAGGTCAGCATGGAAACCATGAAGTGTGTCAGGGACTGGGCACTAAGAAGATGAAGGAGCTTGGGTGTTAAATGGAGCAGGACCAAACAAGGGATAGAAGATACACTTATTTGGAGGGATTGACTAAGCTTACTCTGTGTCATGGGGACAGTTTGGTGCAAGAAACCCAAATCCAATCAAGCTAATTTAAGTTAGGGGATGTCACTATAGGGGACTAGGGTATCTCACTAAGTTCAGCAGCAAGAAGACAGCCATGAGGACAGAGAGAAGGGATACAAAATGTCTCAGAAATGACACCGGAGGAGGAAGGAGACTCCATAAACACTTCAAAGCTCTTTTATGAGTGACTTGAGCTCAGTGCTTTTTGCTGATACTTGTAGAAGCATGATGAAGCAAAAGCAGGATTAATTTGCTGATAGTCAACGACTCTTTACAAAAGCTGAATTTTGTACACATTTATGAAACATTCATAAACACTTTTTTTCACAGACCTCTGGAGACCAGAGAGCAGGTATCAAAATGTAATAGAAAGCAGGAAAAAGTTTAACTGAAAGATGAAAAACTTTAGATGCATTAGCGCTATGGCAACCAGCCAGATCACTCCAATTATGTCCTTAATTGGGTCCATAAATAATTTATAAGCCACCATTTGTGTCTGAGGCAAAGGATTTCTAACGGCAAATGCCTAAGTAGCTGTTAAGGCACCTAATGATTTCCAATTTGAATTCATCAGAACTCCTATAGGCTGTGATTTCACAGCCCCTCTTGAAGAAATTTGGTGGGGATTCCTCAAGTGTGGGGAGAATGGTCTTGGGTGTCTAGCTGGAACACATTATCCAAGAAGCAACAAACTCTACCCTCTTTGCTGTTCACTTTACCAGTGGATTTCAGTTAAGGTCAAAAGCCAAACCCGTGAAAAGCAGAAACCAAACGGAAAGTGAAGCTTCCAGTGGTCCTGTGATTAGCAGTCTGATTGCTCTCATTTCTTCATCAGAAGCAGAAGCTAATTTTCCCCTCTCTGA
The DNA here is from genome assembly GCF_018350155.1 of Leopardus geoffroyi. Taxonomy (NCBI): domain Eukaryota; kingdom Metazoa; phylum Chordata; class Mammalia; order Carnivora; family Felidae; genus Leopardus; species Leopardus geoffroyi. The sequence goes on from NC_059336.1 coordinate 31,802,413, forward strand.
TAGTCTGCACTAAGTGGTTCAGGCATCCGTAGGCTGCCTGTTGGTTTCCACAGCTTCTTTAGGTCTTTTTAAAAATTTTTTTCGTTCAAAGATAGTAATAGATGTATAATAAATAGAGTGGATAAAGTGCACACATCTTACGTAAAGAGCCCAATGAGTGTTTTTGCTAATGGGCTCACTCATGTGATGATCATGCGGATTGAGATATAGAACATTTCAGCTCCCTAAAATGCTCTCTTACTGCTTCCCAGGGTGCTCTGCCTCTTGGTGGAGACACCTGGAGAGTGAAGCAAAGGCCCTGAGGCTTCCTTACTACAGGGCTCCTGCGCTGTCCCCTGCATAGAAACCCTGAAAATGTTTCCTCAGTGAGTTCAAGGTCTCAGCAACACTGAGCAGACCATTTTTAAACTCAGATGTCCCAGAGGGTGTTTGGCAGTGAGATAGGCATGGGACCAGCCACAGGGAAAGGTTTCGTTTGCTTTCTGCCAAAAGCCATTGAGGTTTACAAAACCCCTTCTCCAATCCAGAATCTTATTCAAGTATTTTGTGATCCCTGGAAGGCACTTGCATGACCACACATGGTTCAGTTTGGCCAAGGTTACACTTGGAGGCCACCTACTACTGGTCACTGCTGAAAGATGAGGCTTAGGCCCCCCAGGAGTCCTGCTTTGCCAAGACCTGTGTGGTAAGATTTCATTCCCAGGAATGAATATCCATCCAGGATTGTGCCTAGTGGAGGGAGAGAGGTCAATTTTCTCTTTTTTTAAAATGTTTTTTTGTTTTGAGAGAGAGAGAGAGAGAGAGAATGAGGTACAGAGAGGGAGAAAGAGAATCTCAAGCAGGCTCTGCACTGTCAGTGCAGAGCCCAACGTGAGGCTCGAACTCACGGTGTGAGATCATGACCTGAGCCGAAGTCAAGAGTTGGGTGCTTACCCGACGGAGCCACCCAGGTGCCTCTAGTTTTCTCTTTTATACACAGCTTTTGACCCTTGGGGAGGGATAGCTACTAGCTCATACTTCCTGGACATCTATTAAGTGCCCGGCACTCTGATGCCTGTAACTGAATTGCCCCAATAACTCCATTTTAGAAATAATGAAATGGAGGGGAAAACACAGCTAGGAAAAGGTAACCTCAGACTCCAGAACCCGTGATCCTGCGCCACGGCCTTGCCGCTTTCCCCAAATGCCCCCACTCCTCCCCAGAGAGAATTCTTGGGCGCTGTGGTCATTATCAACACCCCCACACAGGCAGGGACTCTGGCTTTGGGCTAGGAGAGGAAGCCCAATTCACCTGACTTATGAGTTAATTAAATTTCTGAACCATGGCTGCAGATCAACACTTTATGACTCAAACTCTTATTTCCTAGAGGCACAATGTTATAAACTGGAGTTCTGTTTCCGGAAATTCATTTATTTCACAAAAATATAAAAATCGATGATGAAAATAAAACAAAAAACACACTCGGAACACCTACACATATATGGCAAGGATTTATTAAGTTAAAAAAAAGCAAACAATAGACAACTAACCTTTAAGGTTAGTTAAAGTTTCAATTGGATTAAAGGTTAAATCCAGCCTTTTCTCAAGGGCTGGATTGGCTAGGGTTTCTTAAAGCATGAGTTAAATGAGATTTAGATTAGAGACGCCTTCCATGCTTTTGAGTAAAATTTTCCTGGAGCATATATAGGCATCATTCTCTGTTCCAAGGGCTTTTGAATTGGCTCAAAATCAGGGGCATCTTTCTTAATACTTCTCATGGCACGAAGGCATCTGAATAGCATTGTTGCTGTTCTGGTCATCCTTTTCTCTCGTTCTCATTTTTATAGTCTGCCTGGAGCAGAGCTGAAAAACCAGCATCCCAAAGGATGGATGGCGGCCTGGCCTGTATCTTAATGCGCGTGGGAACCACTGGCTAGAGAGCAAATAGACTCTGATTTGGCTTCTCTGACGGGGCCTGAGACTCTGCATTTCTAACAAGCTCTCAAGCAACAACGCTGATGCTACTGGTCTGAGGCCCTCACTCTCAGGAGCGAGAGTTCACAGATCCGGTGGCCACAGAGCAGTTGCCCATGTCTTGCCTTTACTTTGTGCAAAGTATGTCTCCACCCTAGACAGCACTGCCTTTAGATTCCTAGGCAGACACATTTAATCCCGGGCCATCAGAACTTTTACTCTTGGCAGTTTTATATTGGGTCATATTAATTGGTCAGTTCAATATTTTAGCCTTCTTTTTTTTTAAGTTTACTTATTTATTTTTGAGAGAGACAGAGAGAGAGAACAAGTGGGAGAGGGGCAGAGAGAGAAGGAGACAGAATCCAAAGCAGGCTCCAGGCTCTGAGCTGTCAGCATGGAGCCCGATGCGGGACTCAAACCCACGAACCGTGAGATTATGACCTGAGCCGAAGTCAGTTAACCGACTGAACCGCCCAGGCGCTCCAATATTTTAAGCCTTCTGTGAGTCAAAATAGAGTAAAGCTTTCTGAAGGGGCTCTACAAAAATTCTCAGACTTCTCCCTCAATAGGCCCTTCTCCAGACTCTGTTCCCTCATCCCACCTCCCCCAGAAATCTCGCTCTGATCATTTTCATTCTTTGTTCTCTGACTATAGACTTCTTGTGACTGATACATCCTTGCTTCAGATGGCCTCTTCTCCCATTATTAATAAAAATGCAGTCCACGCTGGTGATTTTGTGTCATTCTGAATGTACAGGAAATTTGAAATAAATGAATGAGGTACATAGTGTATTCAGATAGCAGTTCCGGGGTTGGAAAAACATGCTAATGAAATATAAATGAACAAATGTGATTTGGGCCGGATAAAGCATTGGAAGGTTTATCCCAAGCTGGCAGCTGGCTAAAATGGGACCCCAGAGTTAACAGGCCAGACCTGAAATGTCTGCTGCTTTGGGAAGAGCCCTTTGTGTTTTCTCATCCAGACACCTGAGGGGACGGCCAAGTGGGCGCTTACGGCCCCTGCCCCCTCCACGTCCCTAGACCACAGGCCCACCTCAGACATTGGTGGGGCTTGGACAAAGAATGAGGCCCTCAAAACATTTGTCTAATGTTTAAAGTTATAAATCAAGCTAACAAACTGTAGAAAAAGAATGTTCTATCCTCTGCCATGACACATACATCTCTATAACCACCTGGAAAGCCTTATTCAGTGTGCAAATTCTTATATTCCTTGGATATGTTTTTTTGTTGTTGTTTTTAATTTTTTAAGTTTGTTTGTTTATGGGAGAGAGAGAGCACAAGCAGGGGAGGGGCAGAGAGAGAGGAAGAGAGAAAGAATCCCAAGCAGGATCTGCACTGTCAGTGCAAGGCCCGATGCGGGGCTCAAACTCACTAACTGTGAGATCATGACCCGAGCCGAAACCAAGAGTCAGACGCTTCACTGACTGAGCCACCCAGGCACCCCATATCCCTTGCATTGCTGAGCCAGAAAATAATGGTGCCAAGATAACCGACTCCTTCCTCATGGCTCATGCCTGTTCCCCTTCTCTTCGACCCTCAGCTACATTCCACACCAAGAGGGACACTGCTCCCTTGCCTCTAGACACTCCAGCCCGTGGCCCACGCTCCTTCCACATCTCTCCTGGCCACAGCCCTTGGCAGGGGAATACACACCTACAATATGGTCTGCCCCAGAAAGGAGTCCCCCAGGACCTACTCAGCTTCCTGAGGGATCAGGTTGTATTGGAAGGCGAAAGAGAAAGGAAATGTCTACGTCTTCAGAAGGGATCACGATGAAGTAAATATCTCCAACGATTCTGGCTGTGAAATTGACTCTCCTGGCCCATCCCACACTCCCTGCTCTGTGTGTTGGGGTCTGCTCTGTGACCCCCACGCCCGATCTGTTAGGCAAAATCCATACATGGGTTTTCAAGTTTACTCTGTTAAAATTGGCAATTATCTCGTTAGAGAAATCTGCCTCATCTCCGTGGCACGGATAACAGTGTGGGGGGTGTTGGGGTGGGGGGGTAGGAACCTTCCCTGTAATTTGATTCATTTTCTCTTAGAGAGAAATGCAACCAGAGTGCAGGCTTCTGCAGCAGCTGATGGCTTAATTGCCACATGCATCTCGTGGGGAGCACTTACTTGGCATCCCTGTCCTTGACTCCCTGGCACTGGGAAGCAGCTGACACCTGGAGGGAGCTGAAAGTGTTGGTGGCTGCCACCCAACAGTGAAGAAGGAATTGGAAACGTCCCTCCTTTGCTCCCATTTAGATCACCTCTTTATTTTTAAGGACCACGTGATTTGCTGCCATTTTTAACCAACAGACATTGCACCTTGTGTATTGCATCCCCTGTACCCAGTGCAGTGCCTGGCACAGGCCAGGGGCTCAGCAATGTCTCTTGGGATACACCTGCTCTGGGGTGGCTCTTTGCGAATGGCTTTATAACATTTGGGACCCAGAAGTGAGGGCTTTCGATCCATACTCATGGTGTCCCAAGTGGAAGACAAAGACAGCCGGTCTGCTTGTCACTGCCAAGTCAATGAAGGGCTTCTTCTAGATCCTAGGATCTGGCAGAACTTGCCTGAGAGAAGAAACATAGGACAGGTCATCCTGTCTTCGTGAATGAGGAAAGAGGAGACTCAGTGCCACTGCTGCCCAGCCTGAGTGCCAGGTACCCTAGCGGGGCCTGGACACAAGAACTGTGCCAAGAGCACAGTTTCGGTTATTACTGGTGAGGATCTCTTTTTCTTCTTCAGTGTTTTTCTACCCTAGCAATCCCATCGTCTGAAGGTGCTGGCCTCGTGCAGGTTTTTAACCTATAAATTCAGAGACGGAGGACGGCAGACCATTGTCCCACTCGTCAAGAAATCTCAATATGGAAGTTGCTGAAATGCCCCTGACTTGTGCTTTGGAAGCACTCAACATGGGAAAATGCACAAAGCCAATTTCATGGAAACCCTTTGGAAGTCACCATGTTCCATAATTAGAATTGCCTCCAGATCTACCAGCAATTACTAAAATGGCCAGAATAGAATCAGTTATCAAATATTTGCTGAGCACCTTCTCGGTGCCACTGAGTTCTGGCGGGCATCATCTTTGCCTCGCGGAGCGGACAGCACCGCGGGTCCTCATTCCTGTCCCTGAACAGCGTCTCCTGCAGCGAAATGCTCAAATGGTGGGTGGCAGCTGTAAATAGGTTGCATCCTAGACCTTCCTGGACTCTAGGCTCTGAGATATTGGGGTGGGTGGACTGGATTAATTAGCCCTCAACCCCTTTACCACTATTTGTCAACCAGAACCTGAAGTCCAATCAGCTCAGCAGGTCGAAGTTTGGCCACTTTTTCTAATGATCTTCTTTTTTAAAATGAAAGATAAGTTCACAAAGTCGCTGTTACTTGGTAAGGAAAACCTGATAGTCAGCTGGAGGAAACATTTGAAACAAACATTAAAATCTACACTTTATATACAAAAGTCTGGCTTCCTGAACACTATGTACTCCATTATAGTAACGCTATAATTTACAAGAAAACCTTTAAAAACCTGAATACGTTGGTGTGCTGCAAGAGTTAATGGCAGTCTTGTGGTGGCATTTTAATCTGTATAAACAGAGGAACCCATGGAAGATCTCTGGCCCAATATTGGGAGGCACCACAAACCATTTATTTTATGGCTATTAGAAAATAGCTCAAGGGGATCCTGGGTGGCGCAGTTGGTTAAACGTCCGACTTCAGCTCAGGTCATGACCTCATGGCTCATGAGTTTGAGCCCCATGTCGGGCTCTGTGCTGACAGCTCGGAGCCTGGAGCCTGCTTTGGATTGTGTGACTCCCTCTCCCTCTCTGCCCCTCCCCTGCTTGCGCTCTGTGTCTCTGTCTCTCAAAAATAAAATAAATATTAAAATTTTTTTTTAAAAAAGAGAAGAAAATAGCTCAGATTCATTTCCATAAGCATCCCATTCTACCCAGGTAGACTTGCCCTAGTGTTGAACAAAATAGAACAATTTTGCAAAACTTTTGCAATCAAAGCTAAATGCCATTTCCAAGAAACAACCATAGGATGCTCCTAAGAATATGTCCCTATCTCTATCTGATGGAGTCTCTCCTTAGCAAACTACACCTTTCCGCAACACGGCACTTCTCATCTATTTAAAATGTGATATATGTTGGGGCGCCTGGGTGGCTTAGTCGGTTAAGCGTCCGACTTCAGCTCAGGTCATGATCTCGCGGTCCGCGAGTTCGAGGCCCGCGTTGGGCTCTGGGCTGATGGCTCAGAGCCTGGAACCTGCTTCCGATTCTGTGTCTCCCTCTCTCTCTGCCCCTCCCCCGTTCATGCTCTGTCTCTCTCTGTCTCAAAAATAAATAAACGTTAAAAAATAAAATAAAATAAAATGTGATATATGCACCCCTATGTATATTGCAACATTATTTACAAGAGCCAAGATATGGAAGCAACCCAAGTGTCTACCAACAGATGAATGGATAAAGAAGATGTGATATATATATATGAATATTACTGGGCCATAAAAAAGAATTAAATCTTGCCATTTGCAACAATATGGATGGATCTAGAAGGTAGAATGGTAAGTGAAATAGGTCAAAGAAAGACAAATACCATATGATTTCATTTACATGTGGAATTTAAGAAACAAGACATATGAACAAAGAAAAAAAGAGACAAATCAAAAAACAGACTCTTTTTTTTTTTTTTTTTAATTTTTTTTTTCAACGTTTATTTATTTTTGGGACAGAGAGAGACAGAGCATGAACGGGGGAGGGGCAGAGAGAGAGGGAGACACAGAATCGGAAACAGGCTCCAGGCTCTGAGCCATCAGCCCAGAGCCCGACGCGGGGCTCGAACTCACAGACTGCGAGATCGTGACCTGGCTGAAGTCGGACGCTTAACCGACTGCGCCACCCAGGCGCCCCAAAAAACAGACTCTTAAATGTGGAGAACAGGTTGTTGCCAGAGGGGAGGTAGGTGGGGGGATGGGTAAAAGAGGTAAAAGGGATTAACAGCAGAGTAATTCATATGATTGTTGAATCATTATATTGTACACCTAAAACTAATATAACACTGTATGTTAATTATACTGGAATTTAAAAATGAATACATAAAAATTTAAAAATAAAATGTCACAGTCACCATTACTTGGAGTTTTAGCTGATAGCTGCCTCTGCTCGAAGGCAGAGGTGATTTTTTGAATTAAATATTTAAGCAGATGGCCAAACCAAAGGGATTTGGGGACAGGAAGAGCAACTGATGTAAAAAAAAAAAAAAAAAAAAAATAGAGGAAATTGAGAAATTAGCTCAATAGTTTGGGAAAATATTTCATTGTTGTCCTAAAAGAGCCTAGTGATGAAATCCTTAAGCAAGATTTATACCACACAATCTTGGTAAAGGTGAAGATCTGGGTCCAAAGTACATGTCTTATTTCTTCTCTAGTCCTTGCCTAGGAGGAATAGACAGGCATTCTGAAAGCTTCCATGCATTTGTGATTTAAATATATTATTACATTAAATATATTTGCGTAGTAGCCCTATCTTGTGCCCTCCATGGGAGTCCATTTCAATGAAAAGGAAAATGCACTCTAGAAATTTCAAGAAAGTGCACCTCCGTAACCAATCCCATTTGGTTGATTTCTGCTGATTTTCTTCCAGAACATTTCAAAATCTGATGGTGCAGTTACTTGTTATAATGGGAAATACTATTTTTAACTAACAGTCTCAAAAACTATTCCACTCTGATTTTTCATTTCCATAAGGACCTAAGCACAAAACTAGTTCCAAAGGCAGGTAATTTCATATTTAAAGTTAGAAATTCACCTTACCAAAATAGACAAATTCCTTCATGAAAGATGTATTAACTCTTAGAGATTTTTAGTTCCATCTTCTTAACTTACAGCTAACAAAAATTTATTTCACTTGAAGGGCAGTGATAAAAAGGACAATGTCATGGTCTGTAAGTTTCCTGCTTTCACGGCTGAATAATTTTATTTTAATTAATTTATTTTTTAATGTTTTACTTATTCTTGAGAGAGAGAGACAGAGCATGAGCGAGGGAGGGGCAGAGAGTGAGCAGGACACAGAATCTGAAGCAGGCTCCAGGCTCTGAGCTTTCAGCACAGAGCCCGACGCGGGGCTCGAACTCACGGAGTGTGAGATCATGACCTGAGCCGAAGTCAGACGCCCAACCGACTGAGCCACCCAGGCTCCCCCTGAATAACTTTTATTTTTTTTTAACATTTTTATTTATTTTTGAGACAGAGAGAGACAGAGCATGAATGGGGGAGGGGCAGAGAGAGAAGGAGACTCAGAATCGGAAGCAGGCTCCAGGCTCTGAGCCATCAGCCCAGAGCCCGACGTGGGGCTCGAACTCACGGACCGTGAGATCATGACCTGACCCGAAGTCGGATGCTTAACCGACTGAGCCACCCAGGTGCCCCTCCCCCTGAATAAGTTTAAAGAGATAGCAGAAATAGTGTCTATCGGCCATATGTGCCAAAGTGGAAAATGTATAAGAGCAAAGCTTTGGAAGTTGCCAGGTTGAACCACTTGGCCCCAGTGCTGTGAAGGAGACAGGACAGTGGGGAGGTTTACTGTTCCCAGAAGGAGTGGGGTGGATATCATGATTGACTTCACTTAGAGGATGGGAAACAGATCCTTTATCTCTACAAAGTGCTTCATTCCAGTCTACCCAACTATGGAAGAAGGCACTCATGTCTCCAGATCCGGCCCATTTTTCACAACCCAGTTGGGTTCCCACTAAATTTCTCCAGGTACATTTATCTCTCTTGTCTTTGAATTCCTCATTTTTCATGGGCTCCTCAGGCTGGAAGGATTTGAGAAAAACACCACCCTTGCTAGACCAAGGGCTTCTGAAGGAACAGAACTAACATTATTCCCCTTTGGTAAGGTGACATTTGCAGGTTCTACAGATTTAGGGCGTGGACAGCTTTGCATTGTATATTAGTTAGGATTCTCCAAAGAAAAAGACTCACTAGGATCTACTTATTTGTTTATTTGTTATAGGGATTGTCTCATGCAATTATGGAGGCTGAGAAGTCCCATGAACTGCTGTCTGCCAGCTGGAGAACTGGGAAATCTGGTAGTGTAATTCAGTCCAGATCTGAAGGCCCGTGAACCTCCATTGGTGAGGGTGACCTTCTTTACTTAGTTTAAATTCAAATGCTAATCTCTTCTGAAAAAAAACCCTCACAGGAACAACCAGAAGTAATGTTTTACCAGCTATCTGGGCATCACTTACCGCAGTCAAGTTGACCCATAAAACTAACCATCACAAGGGGTCATTATTCTGTCTACCACAATGATATAAACTCTGATTTTTGTGACTCTAAATGCCACGCTCATCCAAGGGCATGCCCCCTGCTCCTGTGGCCCACCTTGGAGCTGAGACACACACACACAGAAAATGTTTCTCTGGGAGTCCACTGAGATACCAAGACTCCTCTGAGCTCTGCGACGTGCAGTGATGAGCATAGCAGTAAGAATTAGGGCAGGTCTTGGTGTGGTGGTCCTGAGCCCTCTGGGCGTTCTTCGGGGTTGAGGGTTTTTCTCTCTGGAGAAGGTGTTGTTATCAGCTAGGGTCCTGACATCGCACTCAAAGAGACAATTGGAGGGGCGCCTGGGTGGCGCAGTCGGTTAAGCGTCCGACTTCAGCCAGGTCACGATCTCGCGGTCCGTGAGTTCGAGCCCCGCGTCGGGCTCTGGGCTGATGGCTCATGATGGCTCAGAGCCTGGAGCCTGTTTCCGATTCTGTCTCTCTCTCTGACCCTCCCCAGTTCATGCTCTGTCTCTCTCTGTCCCAAAAATAAATAAACGTTGAAAAAAAAAAAAAAATCAAAGAGACAATTGGAACCACTTTACTGAAGCTACCTCAGAAAGAAATGCTTTCCCAGTACACTAAGGACTTTGCTGTGGACAATATTTAAGAAGTCATAATAATGTAAATGGTGACTAGTAATTTAAGATAAAATATTAATAGAACTACCTTGAGAAGAGATCGGGGGATTTATAAAGCTCCTCATCTAGCATAACAGGAAGCTGATAGTGTTTAAAACTGATAAATCATAAAATTATGGCCTAAGCATACTACTTAGAAAAATGCCGGAAACAACCAGAACAAAAGATGAAAAGAGCTAAATGTTCAGAAGTTTCTGGGGGAGCAGAACTTGAGGGCAGGAGACTGTGGTTTTTTAAATTACAAGCCTTTCAGAAGATTTTCATTTAAAGCCAGACCTTTAAAAAAAAAAATCCAGATCTATTCTTAGTATAGAATTGGGGAAATGTAATGGTTGGAAATGGGACAAATCATTGAAGAGTTTCCCTAGTACAATTTCACCTTGTTTGCAAAAAGGAAAAAAAAAACAAAAAAAACAAAAACCTTTTGCTGGAATACATAGAGACTAATATCATATGTAGATAAATATGCAAGTGTTTATTTCCCTTGAAATCCAAACTCAGCACAAATAAGCAATTAGGTCAAATTTTTAAAATTTATGTTGAGAGAGAGCAGGGGAGGGGCAGAGAGAGAATCCCAAGCAGTCTCCATGCCCAGCACAGAGCCCGACAATAACTAGGTCAATTTTTTTTTTTTAATTTTTTTTTTTAACGTTTATTTATTTTTGAGACAGAGAGAGACAGAGCATGAACGGGGGAGGGGCAGAGACAGAGGGAGACACAGAATCAGAAGCAGGCTCCAGGCTCTGAGCCATCAGCCCACAGCCCGACGCGGGGCTCGAACTCACGGACCGCGAGATCGTGACCTGGCTGAAGTCGGACGCTTAACCGACTGCGCCACCCAGGCGCCCCAACTAGGTCAAATTTTAAAGGCAGACAAAATCATACCTACTGTGCTTTCACCAGCATTTGTAGCACGTTCATATAGTCATAATGCGAGAAAAAATCAAATTACTCTTTCTGTATCTATATACAGAGAGAGAGAGAGAGAGTGCAGGCAGATTTACCTTCACCTCCTGGTGTGGGGAACCAAATTGTAACCCTGTTAAATACCAGATCTCACCTCCCAGCAGGGCTGAGACCAGCGTCCTGCCTTTGGTGAGGGCTCATCCTAAAGAACATGGGCTCCCACCTTATGCCAGGCAGCAGCCTTTCTCTGAGTATGTCACACGAGGGGCTACAAATGCCCCTAACACCCTCCTGTGCCGAAAATGTCGCTACCATCATGCCCGCCCAGGTTGCCAGTTCCCCAACTCCGCTCATTTCTCTGAGTTAAAGTGCAGCCTTCAGGAACATCCAAGTAAAATATCAGTTAATCAACAATCAATAAGTACATAAATAAATACACTAGTAAATCAATCAACCGGGAAGAGCCTAAGGGGAAAAGAGCTCTTCTCTGTTCTGCCTACTCACAGAATACTTCTGTAATCCAAGCAATCCAAGCAATCTTTACTTATCTGCAGACACCAGCCAGGTGTCTTACAATTTAATTCAATTCTGATGCTATCTGCCTGGAGACCTCATGGTGAAGGGTGCCAACCCCACAAGACTGCTCCCACTTTAGATGGCAATCGCAAGTCCCAGATTGTCACCTGTACTTCTTATTGTCTTGACAGAGGAGAGAAAAGGGTCTGGTGGTAGCACGATCCTCTGATGTGAGTGGAAATCCTCTACTTATTGATAAAAGGTGCAGTTTCCTGCTGCCTTGCCCAGGAAACCCCCTCGGGTGGGTAGCATGTCTGAGTCAGCCCATAGTGACCTCCCAAGGAACTCCCCATTTATTTATGTCTTCAGGGCTTGACCTTTGAACAGACTTCTTTTAATTTTTTTTTTTTAATGTTCATTTATTTTTGAGAGAGAGAGAGACAGAGCATGAACAGGGTAGAGGCAGAGAGACAGGGAGACACAGAATTCAAAGCAGGCTCCAGGCTCTGAGCTGTCAGCACAGAGCCCGATAGGGGGCTTGAACCATGAGATCATGACCCTAGCCGAAGTCAGACGCTTCACCAAGGGAGCCACCCAGGTGCCCCCAGACTTCTTTTAAAGGGATCTGGAGTAAGTCATTCTAAACTTTTTTGAGAACTGACTTTACATTTCTTTCACTTACCAAGGGAGAAAGAAGGAATCCTAGGATATTTTCACACCTTAATTAATTAATTAGTTAAAAAATAAAATAATAAAAAATTTAAAAATCGGGCTTTGGAAGAAGGTCACCGTGGAGACTAGCAGTGGAGTGAGAAGGTGCTTTAAAGGAGATAAACTCTGTGCACAGCTGTTACTCAGTGTTTTGTGACAGAAATCTTGAGATGCTCTACTGGAACAAAACCACCCATATTAGGAAATCCCAACTCTGCCAACCCCCAAGACACACACAGAGTCAGAAGCGCCTCGGTTATGTATTTATTTTTCTCTAAATGTTCCTCTTTGCTGTTCTGTAACTGAACATATTATAAAAATGAAGCATTCTCTATCTCAGCTTCCACACGGAAATTTGAGTTAAACACAAAAGAAAAGCAACCTCTGGTTTGTTTGTGGGTCTGTCGGTTTTGCAGACTCTGAGAAGGATAGGTTGGTGCTAAATCAATACTCCGCCTTCCCCAAGGGCAAGGGAACTCTCCGTCTCAAAAGGCAGCTAAAACATGCCTCCTTCTTACCCAGCACTGCGCCCTGGAGGAAGGAGCCCCCCCTACCTCCACCCTGGGACGACCTCACCAGCATCCGGTGCCCAAACTGCTGAAGGTCTGGGCCTAAGAGAGAACCCACGGCACCTTGGGGACTCTGCTCCAATTCTTCCCCAGCGCCTGTTCCTAGCTGCCCAGCAGTCCCCAATGGCCCTGACCTCTGTTATGGAGAAGAAAACAGGACACTCTTCTCTTCCAATTCCCCACCCATCACAGCAGGTAGGGTGACACCCGGCCTCTCAGAGAGCACAGGGTCTCCACACAGAGCCATTGTGCAAGCACATTTTCTTATAGAAACTTCCTGAATCCCCTCTCTGGACTCCACCCCAGGCCTCAGGACTCTCCTCCAATCCCCCTGTGTCCCTTCCCAAAGAAGAACCACCTCCTCATGACTTCCGGCCTTCACGTTTTCTAGATGGATATGTGTGCTCTCGGTTATTCAACCATTCTGTTATCGGTGGAGTGCTCTAACATAGGCTATTTTATTAATTCACGAACAGCCTTGCCTGAGGACCGGCATCATCATTCTCATCTACTGGACAGAGGAGCTGAGGCTCAGAATCCTCAGGACAGCCCAAAGCACACCAGCCACCTGCAAAGCCGTCCCCAAATCTGTCTCCTGCCACAGCACGGTCCATTCACCTCACCCTTCTAGGGACCGACTTCTTTATAGCCCATAATATTTTTTTTTTCAACGTTTATTTATTTTTGGGACAGAGAGAGACAGAGCATGAACAGGGGAGGGGCAGAGAGAGAGGGAGACACAGAATCGGAAACAGGCTCCAGGCTCTGAGCCATCAGCCCAGAGCCTGATGCGGGGCTCGAACTCACGGACCGCGAGATCGTGACCTGGCTGAAGTCGGACGCTTAACCGACTGTGCCACCCAGGCGCCCCTAGCCCATAATATTTTTGACTGATTATCTCTTGACTTGGAAGAGCTCAGTTTTGGGACTGTGGCTAGAGCTTTAACACTGACGAAAGCTCAAAATGATGTGTGGACACGGGTCCCAGTGCCGGTCCACCCCTACGTGCTCAGCCTGCAGCGTGAGAAAAGGGGCCGGGGGTGGACGTGGAGGAAGCAGCCCAATGCTGCCCACCCCCTTGGGGCTCCGGACATCGTGTGGGGGAGCGCTGCTTAGACACATGGAAGGCAGCTTTTCAGACACTGAGAGTGACATTCTCTGAAGCACCGGTCCTTGGAAAGAGGGTGTTATGGACTAAATATTTGTGTCTCTCCTTCCTACCTCCTGCCCAATACATATGTTGGTTTTTTATTTTTTGAAGTTTATGTATTTATTTGAGAGACGGAGAGAGAGCGCACACGCACACATGAGCGGGGAAGGGGCAGAGAGAGAGAGAGAGAGAGAGAGAGCAAAAGAATCCCAAGCAGGCTCTACACTGTCAGCACAGAGCCCCAGGTGGTGCTCGATCTCACAAACCATGAGATCATGACCTGAGCTGAATTAGAGTCTGACGCATAACCAACTGAGCTACCCAGGCGCCTGGCAATACACGTGTTGAAATCTAATTCCCAGTGCGGTAGTGTTAGGAGGTGGATGTGTCTGGGAGATAATTGGGTCATGACGGTGGAGTCCTCATGAATGGGATTAGTGCCCATACAAGAGAAGGCCGGAAGAGCCAACTCACCCTTTCTACCATGTGAGAATACAAGGAGCAGTCGGCAGTGTGCAAACCAGAAGAGGGCTCTCACCAGGACCCGACCGTGCTGGCACCCTGGTCATGGACTTCCAGGCTCCAGAGCTGTGAGAAATAAATTTGTGTTTATAAGCCCCTTGGTTTATGGTATTTGGTTATAGCAGCCTGAATGGACTAAGGTGGAGTTGAGTGTAGCATACAAAGTATTAAGAACATAAGCTCCAAGCACCCTTTCTTTCAAGGTGGCCCAGTGAGACGATGTCATACCCATCTTGGACATGGGTATGGAGGCTCAGGGAAGTTAAGTAACCAGCCAAGACACAGAGCCAGGATTTTGGACCCCACTTTCCCAAGCTCACCTTCCACTATGCCACTTCCTCATCTTATTTCAGAGACCCGAAGGAAACAAGAGCCCCCTCTGCAAGCCCCTTGACTATCCCACTCCCTGGGTTGGACTCCAGTGCTGCCCACAGGTCAAAGGACCAAGCTCTTGGCTAGAATGGAAAGTCCAAAGTTTTGTCCCCATTCTCTGAGCCACACGATAATGTGCCTGCCCCCCTGCCCAGAGCCTTTAACCCCTTTTGCCAGTGAGCTTGGGTGGCCAAGGCTTTGAGGGGGCAGCAGAAAATTCTGTGTATTCAAACATCTGAAAGAGCATGTCTCAAGTCTGCCTTGGATGGAACTGTACCAGGGACTTCTGTCATCCCACAATGATCTTATATCCACGATGCTGACTTAAGGCACAAACAGAAGCTACCGTCTGCCATACTGGCCCTTGGCTAGTGCATACAAAGTTGACCATCTGTTGGGTGGTTTGCCTGAGCTGTGTCTCACTGTTGGCAGTCCATATTTATAAAAATAAACTTCTCTAATACAAAAGAAGGCGTTGCTGGAGGCCAGGGAAACACAATAGAAATTAGACTTATGCCTCCTTCCCTGGTTTCCCAAGATGCCCTTAACAGCATCATCAACCTCCTGACACTTGCTGACTAAAAGTGCTTGCCTTTCCCACAGTTGTACTTAAAAACATCAGATAAAGGTAGAGCAGGTTAGGGAACTTGGGAAAAGGTCCCTGACAGCTGTGTGGGGAGGAGGTCCACCCACCGTGTGTGGCCTGTGATTCTTTCCCTGGTCTCATGAGCAAGGCAGAGTTCTTGAGTTCCTTAAGGCAAAAACTTGATGGTACCATCTTGAGCTGAAAGTCACATTCACACCACGGAAAAGACCATTTGCTAGATCAAGTCTTCCCGGTCAAAGACTATCTTGGGAGTGTGTGTGTTAGGATAAGCAGCTTCTTTGAAATGTTATATTAATGAATTTCACTCATAACATACTAAGAGTAACCAACGTGAGAAGTCCACATCCTCACGGAAAAAAAGGCATTTGTCTCTAATTTTTTTTTAATGAGAACTCAGTGCCTTGGACATAGTGTTCACTTCCATTGAAGAACATCTCTTGATAAGTAGAAATAATTTTTCAGGCAGAAACCTGACCTTCTAAGTTCAATAATCTTTGTAAACATTATGTAAAATTGTGGTGAAGGGAATTTTTTCTAAGATGGTCATTTTTGGGGAAGTTTTATGAGTTTTTTAAATCACAGACCCACAGCATGTCCAATAGTCAACAATCTCTGATTTCAAACTTCTGTCAGAAAAATAATCCACAAATAAGCTTGTCTAAAACAAAAGTCATTACTTTCAGCTGTTAATGTTGATATGTACCCATAGGGTTAAGTCTGTGGGTGCAGGATTCACATTCCCCAGGGTCAAATCTTTGTTTATTACTTCCTAATTGTCCAAATTTGGGCAATGCATTAAACCTTATTAAACCATAATTTCATCATCTTTAAAATGAGAATATCAATAGCACATTCCTCGCGTGAGAATCACACAAGTTTATAGATATATCAGTGCCAATTATATTCTTTCTGTGTACTTCCATAGCCTTGGATTTGCATTTGGCCTATAGTCCATATCACTTATGTTTGATTTTTTTTAATAGACTTTATTTTTCTTAAAAGTCTTAGACTTACAGAAAAATTGAAAAGATAGTACGGAGAGATCCCATATACACTGTACTGCTTCCCCATATGGCTAACATCTTACATTACTGTGGGATGTTTGTTATAATTGATGGGCAAATAGGACACATTATTATTAGCTAAAGTCCACGCTTTATTCAGATTTCCTCTGCTTTTACCTAATGTATTTTTTTCTGTTTGAGAATCCCATCTCGGAGAGTCATTATGTGTCCCTAGGCTCCTCTTGACTGTGACAGCTTCTCAGACTTTCCTTTTCCAAGAGCACTGGCCAGGTACTTTGCAGGATGCCTTCCTATCGGAATTTCGTCTCATGTTCTTCCCAGGATTAGACTAGGGTTATGGGTATGGGGAGGAAAAACTTGGAGGTAAGATACCATTTTTATCAGGTCGTAGTGTAAAGGGAACATGCTATGAACATGACCTTTTACCGTTGATGGTGACCTTGATTGCCTAACGGAGGTAATGTTTGTCAGAATTCTCCACTATGAAGTTACTACTGCCTTTTTCCCACGATGTGCTCTTTGGAAGGAAGTCATTATGTGTAGCCTACACTTAAGGAGTGGGAATTGATGCTCCCCCTCCTTGAGAGCAAAGTACATAAATTATTTGGAATTCTTCTGCATTACCTCTTTTCTCCTATTTATTTATTCATTCATTCAATAACTTATTTATATGATATGGACCCATGGATATTTATGCCACATTTTGGGTTACAATCCAATACTACTTTATTTTATTGTTCCAGCTTTGCATTTGGGAGATATTCAGTTGGTTCCTATGTCCCTCTGACATACTAGTTTTACTTTTTTAGCACTTCCTTTCAGACATGCTCCAGATTCATCTTGTATATTTCCTGCCCCAGTCCTAGAATCAGCCATTTCTCCAAGAAGCCCAATTTCCTTTAATGGAGAATGGCAATAGAAACCAAGATCTGGAAGCCAGGTGTGCTAGTTGCCGCTGGGTTTCATTTCTTTTAGGTACTTTCACCTCGAGGAAATACACGTGTGTATACTCACTCATATATTTGCACTTCTATAGATATTTCTGTGTAGCCATCTCTATCAGTTTTAAGCAAATATGAATTTAGCTGAGGTCTCCAACTCTAATCCATTAAAACATGGATCATTCTATCCTCCTAAACCTCTTCCTTATCTGTAATTTTCACCCCACAAGTGAGAAATCTGGTTCTCACCATTTGCCATCCACATGCTTGATCGCTCAATTCCAATATACAGAATAGCAGTATCAGAATTGTTAATCTGTACTCACAAGGGAAACAATTTCATCAGCTAGAGTACAGTGCTTATGTTCAGTTCCTTTTACCTTTAGTGTTACAGACTCTACTCATTTCCAGTTACTTAGGTCAGCATCATTTCCCCTATCCACTTCAGTGATATTGGAAACGGTAATTTTTTAACCAATAACAATAAACAAGCACTTGCAAACTTTATCAATAACAAAGGAACTTCATATAATTAAACATAGAATACATTTTATTTTTCACTGGATTGGGAAAAAGAAAGTTATAGAAAAAGATAAAAAGATTAAATTTTTACATAAACCCCAAAGATCTGATATAAATTATCACCAATAAACTTTCGATATCCCACATATTTTTTGGCCTGTTTTTTATCAAGTGCATCCAATATTGTCGATGTGACCTATCACCTAGTAATTCACCTTGGCTCCTGCCATCTAGGAAGAATTTCTTCTTTCTACTACTGTTTTCGAATCTATATTTTCTCCTGAGAAATAAACTATAGGTACTTGAGCCACAGTAAGCCTTGACCCCAGGCTGGAACAAGCCATACTAACTTATGAGGCTGAATCCTTTCTCTGTTTGTGTATATTTTATATTGCTTAAAATTTTTTTTAATGTTTATTTATTTTTGAGAGAGAGAGAGAGAGCATAAGTGGGGGAGGGACAGAGAAAGAGGGAGACAGAATCTGAAGCAGGCTCCAGGCTCTGAGCTGTCAGCATAGAGCCCAATGCGGGGCTTACTCAAATCTTATTGAACCCCAAGTAGTAAGAGACTATATTCTGAACTAAAATAATGTTGAGGATTTTTAGGGCATTTATCATGGCAGCAGGAAGGTCAAACTTTAGGAATTTTAGCTCCTAACAGTTAAAACAAAGAGGTAAACATATCACCTTTAAAATACCATCCCTTTGGTTTCCTTGACTAGTTGGCATTTTTCCCAGTAACACAGGAAATTTGAGGTTAAATAAAGGGTTTTTTTTTTTTTTTTTTTTTTGGAAAATAACGCCTGCATTTCTAAAATGCAAACGAGGCAGGACAGACATGGACTGACAGCTACCTGCACCGTTTTAAAAAGGAATTTCTGAGGCAGTTTTAATGAAGTGGCAATTTTGCAGACAATGTAAAATTCAAAAACACTAAGGAGATGTTAGGCACCAACATGCCAAGCATATAAAACAGCATCTGGCAGTTTCCCTTTGGGGGACTCCTGTGCCAGCATTTCACTTAGATAAGAAAAAAAAGTCTTTTTTTCAGCAATCTTCTTAAATGCTTTAATTTGACGCTCTCTGAAAGTGATACTTAAGTTGTGGTAAATCACATTTAATTGCAGCAGTCTGCTTGCTATCATTTTACTATTGCTTCTTTTCTCTCTGAGCTCTCAAAGACCCCATGGAAAATAAAATATCCCTTAATTGAAATGCTTCCCTACTTAATGACATTTTGCCCATCCAGGTCAATTATTTTGACATATGCTAAAGCAGTAGCAGTCACATTATAAGGTCAAGGGAAGCTAAAAATTACAACTCAGCTCTAAGAACTCAGCATTTGCCTGCTTTTATCTCACTTGCTCGAATACAACTTCCTTGAGAGTCTAGATCTTGTCTGACCCTGTAGCAACAGCACCATTTCTCTAGCTCAGTAATGTTCAAGTAATGAATTCGTGGAATGGCGGCTAGCTGTGAGGCTCTGGGCTAGGGGTTGGGGACACGGATGGAGAAGACACAGACCCTGCCCTCCAAGAGGCTAAAGGGAAGGAGGACATGTGAATCAGTGATCTTAAGACAGGGTGGCCAGGCTAGGGAGGCTTCTGTGCACTGAGGAACTTTGCCCTGGATATATTCACTATTGCTCTTTTCCTCAACTG
The DNA here is from genome assembly GCF_018350155.1 of Leopardus geoffroyi. Classification (NCBI taxonomy): domain Eukaryota; kingdom Metazoa; phylum Chordata; class Mammalia; order Carnivora; family Felidae; genus Leopardus; species Leopardus geoffroyi. The sequence goes on from NC_059336.1 coordinate 31,821,851, forward strand.
CTCCATGATGCAGGGAAAGAGGACAAGACTGGGGTTCACAGGAGTTGGCAAGTTTGTTCAGGTTTCCACAGCTAATTGGTGGTCAAGTCGAGAATGAAAGCTGGGTCTCTCCAGACCATGACAGAGGTTGCCATGGAGGTGTAGAGAAGAACAGAATGGAAATCACTCTAAATGGAGATAAGATTGGGGGGGGGGGGTTGGTAAGGCAGAGTTGGCACCCCAGAAAGGCTGAGAAATCAAAAGCTTTTATTTGTAATGATTAATTCTGGAAGGTGCCTTCAATATCTGGACCAACTTCCTTGACTCACAAGAAGGGCAGACCACCACTGAGACCCTGCTCAAATATCTACAGGGACAGGGAGCTTATCCCCTCAGAGGCCTGGGAGCACTTGGCAAATGCTGGCCATGTCACTTGCTCCACTGGGAAATCACTAATCAAAATTACTTTATAAAGAGGAAGGAGGAAGCTCCTATTTGTCAGAATAAGTAAGTATATAAAACTCTTAAAGGCACAGAGAAATAAGATATTCTAGATGGTACCACTCAAAACAGTATGCCACGGTGAGTTGGCAGGGTCTGAAGAAAGACCTGGTATGGATATTTGCCTGGAAAAAGCAGTGGATGTTGAACTCTGGGTCAAGAAAGAAAAAACGGGATACTTGAAATGATGTCAAATTAAGGCTTTCAGTTTGGGTAGGCCAATATTAGCTTGTTGAGGAAGAAATGCCAGCTGGTCTATAAAATTCAGGGTATCGATATCCTGAGAGTAAGGTAGAAATAAGATGCGCAAAACTAAAAAGCAACCAACGGAATGGGAGAAGATATTTGCAAACGACATATCAGGTAAAGGGTTAGTATCCAAAATCTATAAAGAATTTATGAAACTCAACACCCAAAAAACAAATAATCCAGTGAAGAAATGGGCAAAAGACACGAATAGACACTTCTCCAAGGAAGACATCCAGATGGCCAACCGACACATGAAAAAAAGCTCAACAACACTCACCATCAGGGAAATACAAATCAAAACGACAGTGGGATACCACCTCACTCCTGTCAGAATGGCTAACATTAACAACTCGGGGGGCACCTGGGTGGCTCAGTCAGTTGAGCGTCTGACTTCAGCTCAGGTCATGATCTCACAGCTTGTGAGTTCGAGTCCCACATGGGGCTCTGTGCTGACAGCTCAGAGTCTGGAGCCTGCTTCAGATTCCATGTCTCCCTCTCTCTCTGCCCCTCTCCCACTCACATTCTGTCTCTCTCTCTCAAAAAATAAATAAACATTTTTTTTAATTAAAAAAAACCAAACAACTCGGGCAACAACAAATGTTGGTGAGGATGCAGAGAAAGATCTCTTTTGCACTGTTGGTGGGAATGCAAACTGGTGCAGCCACTCTGGAAAACAGTATGGAGTTTCCTCAAAAAATTAAAAATAGAACTACCCTATGACCCAGGAATTGCACTACTAGGTATTTATCCAAGGGATACAGGTGTACTGTTTCGAAGGGTCACATGCACCCCAATGTTTATAGCAGCACTATCAACAATAGCCAAAGTATGGAAAGAGCCCAAATGTCCATTCATGGATGAACGGATAAAGAAGATGTGGTGTATATATACAATGGAGTGTTACTCGGCAATCAAAAAGAATGAAATCTTGCCATTTGCAACAACATGGATGGAACTGGAGGGTATTATGCTAAGCAAATTAGTCAGTCAGAGAAAGACAAATATCATATGACTTCACTCATATGAGGACTTTAAGATACAAAACAGATGGACATAAGGGAAGGGAAGCAAAAATAATATAAAAACAGGGAAGGGGACAAAACTTAAAAGACTTAAATTTAGAGAACAAACAGAAGGTTACTGGAGGGGTTGTGGGAGGGGGGATGGGCTACCTGGGTAAGGGGCATTAAGGAATCTACTCCTGAAATCAATTGTTGCACTATATGCTAACTAAGTTGGATGTAAATTTCAAAATTAATTAATTAATTAAAAAAAAAAAAAAAAAGAAATAGGATGTGACAAAGCAACCAGGACAGAGCTGCACACAGGGTGGACCAGCAGTCTAGGACTTGCTTTCTAATCATCTGGTTCTTCTTTTCCTCGTCTGTATGAGGGACTTTGCCACAGATCTTGCTAATATCCTAGAGTGGGTTTCCATTTTATTTTACATTATGGGACGCACACATTTACCTTTTTTTTCCTGCTAGATGTCATATAGCTGTTCCAAGTCTTCACCTTCCTGGATGAAGAAGCATTTTCCTTCAGTCATGTTTTCTAGGAGTCTCTGGGTCTCATGCAGTCTGGAACATTCAGCTAAGGATCTTCTAACTACTTTGGTCCCTTTCATGGGGTCCAACGTGGTTTGGGCCACTTTGAAAAGCAACGTTGCCATTCTCCAGCCAAGTTTGGAGATGGGATTTGGGAGACGAGTGAAAATCTGGGCTGTGGGGGTCTCTGGATACTCCATCGGAGGTCCAGCTACCCTCTGAAGAACATCGAGGAGAGGGGTTTGCTCTCTGTTATTCCAAGAGCTGGATCCCAGTTTGGGGAAACAATGGGAGTCTCTTTCCTCTTTCATTAGGCCCATTTGCACACCTTCCAAACTTTGGTTTCTCCCTCCCCACCCCACACTAAAGCCATTGCCATCATATGCTTAATTTTTCCAATGCAGAAGCTATGGGTGAAGGATGTCTTTCGGGTGCCTAAAAAAATCTGCATTTGATCATGTATCAGTTTGTCGTTGGTTGTGTGCTAGACATGGTATTTGTAAAATATTTGTTGAAATAATTTGAGCCCAAGGAAAATGTTCCCTTCTTCTGAAGAGGATGTGATTTGCCTTTTCAAAGGACCTTAGGGAACTAGCCACCCAAGATCATATTAATTCAAGTACAGGGCTCTTTACAAAGCAGTTAAGCAATGTTCAATGACAGTTAAACACTTTAACAATTGATATAGCTGTACAGTTGTCTCCCAAATGAATATCAGCCTTAACTGTTCCCACTACTTAGAAAGGTTAAGTTCTTGTTAATATGGCTATGTAACATATTGCCCCCAAATTTAGGATTTAAAACCACAACAACCATTGATTATCTCTCATGGTTTCAGTGAATTAGGTATTCTGAAGCAGCTCAGCTGACAATTAGGTATTGTCAGACCTTGGTTCAAACTCAAGGTCTCTCATGATGTTGCAGTCAGATGTCAGTTGGGGCTAAAAGCCCTGCTTCCAAGAGGGTTCACTTACAAGGCCGGCAAGTTCGTACTGGGTTTTGGCAGGATGCCTCAGTTCTCCATGTGGGTCCCTCTACAGAGCGACTTGAGTGTCCTCACACAGCAACAGCTGGTTTCTCCAGAGAGAGTGATCCAAGAGGTCAAGGCAGAAGCTGTAATGCCTTTTGTGACCTACCTTCAAAATTCATACACTGTCACGTCCACCATATTCTATTGGTCACCCAGGACCAGCCCTGATTCCATATGTAGGGTAAGTAGCAAGGTCATGAATACCAGGAGGCAGGATCACTGTGGGCCGTGATGGAGAATCACTACCACATGAAGAAATTAGGACTCATATCCAGGTCTGTCTGATGGCAAAGCCCTTGACCGCACTGTGCTGCCCTCTTCCAACATTCTCCTTAAATTTGGGGGTCCTTCTGAAAGGGAGATCACCTTAAGCCTGAAATAGCATGGAGTAGATGCATTGATTATGTTAAGAATGTAATAAGAGAGGTGGAGAAGCTTGGGTCCTTGGCATGGTACAAGGGGAGGGAAATGGTGGACACTGAGCAGAGGACAGGACCAAGAAGCAGAGTTGGGAATAACTGTCACCCACTGTGCATTTTGCTTTTGTTGTCACTGAAAGCAACTATCAGAAAGTCTCTGTGGGTGAATTTCTTTTTTTTTTTTAATTTTTAAATGTTTATTTATTTTTGAGAGAAAGAGAGAAAGAGACTGAGTATGAGTGGGAAAGGGGCAGAGAGAGGGAGAGGGAGACACAGAATCCGAAACAGGCTCCAAGCTCTGAGCTGTCAGCACGGAGTCCGACGTGGGACTTGAACCCACGAACCACAAGATCATGACCCGAGCCGAAGTCGGACACTCAACAGACTGAGCCACCCAGGCGCCCCTCTGTGGGTGAATTTCTGAGCACTCTACCACCCACAATCCTCTTGCAAAGCTTCCATTTGATGGGTTTGGATTTTCTTAGTGCCAGGGTTTTAAAAGACAAACTGACTCGTCACTGGCCCCAGGAAGTCTGCAGCTGACAGGGTTAACCTGAGCTTCAGGAAACTGTCTAATCCTTGTCCTTCCCCGGGTCCTGCAGAACGGAGTCTCAGTTGGAAATACTGCAGTGAACAGCTTGATGTTTTCCTCTTTTTCTTCCAGTTCATTCTATATTGATATTTAATAAGTGTTTCTTTGGTGATATCTCTATGCTCGTTGTTTAAAGTTTGAAAATTGAAGCCCTGTGGCTTTCATAGGAAATAACCGTTGACTCACTGTGGTGAGATATATAAACATTCTTCTAAGTTCTAATCGCAGTGACCACTGGGATCATTTTTCACAGAGTATAATTTTCATTATTTCGAAAGACAGGCCTCAAGTCAGGATCTAGAAAGACCAGCCATTTCCTTGGAGGTTTTAGCTTTCATCACTAGGTTTTTCTTCATCACTAGGTTTTTCTTCTTCACAGTTTCTTCCCTCTATACGCCTTAATTCAGCCTCCTATTGTTTCTTCCTTTGTTGTTGTTATGGCTAATGTTACTAATGAGACCTGGGCACTCACAGCTTGACAATAATCACTGTTTACCTGCTTCTACCATTATTTTCAAGCAGCATATTATCTTTACAAGTATCTCATTTAATGCAAGTCTTAGTAAAGTAGAAAGAACAAAAGTCATCCCTATTTTACAGATGCAGAAGGGCAAAGCCCCATGGATCTGAGTCACTGTAGGGCTGCTTAGATCCAGAGCGGAGGTTGGTCCTTCTCCCACAGTTATTCCAAGGATAATCTTCCTTTACGATTATCCTGCCCCACTGGGCCTGGGAAACCTAAGATACTCTATAAACACGTCTGCAGCTATGGAAAGTTGTGTTAGGGAGAAAAAAACCTACCATAGACCAGGTTCTGTCCTGAGGTGTTCTGAGGGGCTGGTGGCCTCTGTTATTTTAAAAATCACCTTAAATCATCTTTTCTTTTCAATTAAAAGAATGGGTCAGATGTAGGATTACAGAAAACAATTTAAGAACCAACCAGATTTATTGGAGTTGATACTTTGCTACAAATGCTTAAAGTCTGTCCATCGGTCTCTTATGAAATAAAATGCTACAGAAACAATTCATTCTCTCCCTCCTCACCTTTCCTGCCTCCCTTCCAAGCCTGCCCCCATCCTGATTCATTTGCCTCATTCATTTGCACGTTGTTCTATCGTTATGCACAAGAATGAGTCCTACATCATATGCCGTCATCTTTGTGTTTTGGAGGAATTTGCATGAATATTTTCCACCTGCTTAAACCCATTCTAGGCTCATTTCTGAAAGACGCCTTGGGCTGCGTTTGCTTTTCTGAATGTTTCACTCCTCTGGTTGTATATGGGGCATCTCAGGAAGAATATGGGGAGTGCCCAAGACTTAGTGGCTCCTACTGCAGCAAGGGCTGCAGGCTTGTATGGTTTCCATGATGGCAAGTCCCTAAGAAAGGCAGAAAGCACGGACTAAGCTTCTGTGCGGACTAAATTGCATGCACACTGACCGCCCAAGGAGGGTTGTGAGAGCTGACATCCCCAGACAGGCTGGAACTTGCGCCTCGCCATTTTACAGAAGGAAATCAGGCCCAGAGAAGAGAATGATTTTCTTAATGCCACACTTCCAGAGATTGGTAAAGCGGAGACTAGACAGCTCAGGGCTCATGACACCTGTGCACTAACCACATTGCCTTTTTCCAGCCCTGTTCTTCAACAAACAGGCCACCATCAATTTGGTGATTTTCTTGCCTCTACTTTCCCAGGCAAAATGCCAGCAAACTGTAAACACCCATGCCTTGAGACAGCGGTAACCGGCATGGGACTCATGGGCCCCCTACCTCTGGGAGACAGCAACGATTCCAGAGCTTGCGGGGAGATGAAGTCAAAGGGCAGGAAGAGCGGGCTCAAGAGCTTTTGCTCGGAGCGCCCTCCGGTGGCCGACTGGATAGCAGCGTTCTCGTCCCCGAGCTGAGATGCAAAGTGGTTGTAGCCGAAGCGCTTTTCACTGCCCCTCCGTCGTTACCGCTCCCCGGTGCGCACTTTGTACTGGGCACATTCACTTCTTACTGCATCCCTGGAATAACGGATTCCCAACCAACAGTGGCGCGGTGTGTCAGTCGCGCTGTGACTGGTGCTGCAGGAACCCTAGAGAGTAAGGCATGGCTCTGGCCCCGAAGGAATCTAAGGTTTATTGGGTGAGAGAAGCACGCCAGCGGCCGACCAGACGCAGAGCCGGAGTGGCCAATACCGAACAAAAAAGGGCCGGGCGGGTACAGAGAAGGGAAGAACGAGGCCTCTCTGGGGAAGCCAGCGTCTGGAGTCCTCAAGGAGAAACGGATTTCTGATGTGGGGAAGGGGAGACCGCTTGGGCATGGGGGAGGGGGGGAATCGAGGGGGGGAGACAGGAACCCTTGCTCTCATTTCCTTCCTCCTTCCTCATCAACTGTCCCAGCTGCTCTCCAAATCACTACTAGGCAAAAGGTCCACTTTCCAGAGATCTGGGCCTCTTTTCATGGACCTCCCCTCTCTGCCCCCTTCCCTGTCCCCCTTGGAAGCTCTCCCCCTCCGCCCTGGATTCCTGAAACCAGCACTAGCCTGTGTACTGTATGAGTCAATAAGGGGGAAACAGATCCTGAACAGGAGCTTCAGGGAATTAGAAAAATCTGGGGCAGCCTGACAGAAAAGTGTGGGGGCGGTGGGGAGACAAAAAAAAGGGGGGGGGCTGTCCAGGGGCGGGTTCCATTCATCCCAAGTGTTTGGGGTGGGGGGGGGTGGGGAGCTTGAGAGAAGGCTGAAGCAGAACACATTTGGTAAGGAATAGCACTGTCACTTGGGATTCATTTGCTTGGGGAACAAGTCACAGTTATTTGCAATCGGCGTCCAGTTTCTCTGCACTAGAGAGGCAGAATAGAGCGGAATTGTCTCTGAACCCAGCAGCCTTGAAATCTCATCTTGGCTCTGGTTGTCCCACGCTGGATCATCCTGGGCAAATCACTTCACCTCGCTGAGGCCCGGTGTCCTTGTCTGTTTAATGGGTGCACTGCTTCATTGGGTGATTGTGGAGCTTGGGCAACGTAGTACCTACTAAACACGACTTAACACAGAGCCTCAGCAAATGAGAGCTATTATGAATAGATGCTAGCAGATTATTTGAAACACTTTAAATCTGAACTCCACAATGCCTGATCAAAACTAAATGGTAGCTCAACTAAAGAATTCTAGGGCATTAATGGGGGGAAAGGGGCAGTTCCCTCATTTTCAGCATGCAGGAGAAAGGTGTTTTCGTCTGCTCAGGCTGCTGTGACAACATGCCATATACTGAACGGCTTAAGCAATGGGAGTTTATTTCTCATGGTTCTGGGGCTGCAAAGTCCATGCCAAGGTACAGTAGGGTTTGTTTCTGATCAGGGATCTCTTCCTGGCTTGAAGACACAGTTGACTCTTCACATGTCCCCAGCTGCCACCTTCCTCATCCTCACAGTGACTCATCTTCCGGAAGCAGCCATTTCTACCCTGGCTTCCCTGGCATCGCTACTGGATAAGACAGGAGAGTTGGATTTGAAGGGTGTTGGAGGAAAGGATCCAGACGTATCAGAAGCTGGAAAACCATCCCTTTCTGCACAGACTACTCTGTCTGGTTTGGGGCTGCTCACCAAGACTTAAATCCCCTCCTCACGACTGCCTGGCCAATACCCAATACTCCTGCCACAGGTATGTCTCAATCAGATTTTCACATCCTCCCTACTCCACGTGCTCCAAATTCATCCTCAAAACTTCCCACGGGCTACATGTTCTCCAACAGCCTGCTCCAGAAGGAATCATCCCCACAATATTCCTTCCTTACGTCCACCCCTGTCCTTTCTCTTACTCCCATTCCACTTTCCCACTGTGTGGATAAAGGAGAAAATTTATATTTTACAGGTGAAGAAATGGTTGTTCAGAGGAGTGATCTTCAGAGAGTCACATTTTGAGTTAGAAGTGGGGTAGACCTTTGGAATGGGGGCTCCATAGTGCTGTCTTCTCTCCCAGGGACTCCTAATGTCCCAGAGTCTCAATGAGCTGGGATGAACAGAGGCTGAAGAAGAATTGTCTGACCTGGCTACCTCCGAAGCCCTACCCAGTGCACATGGCCTGAAGTTTCCATGGTGATGGTAAATAAACTTCACCTGGTGCCTCTTCTATTACTGCCATTCCTATTCTGTGCTGAACCTCCAGATGCGATCAACAGAATCAAGCAAGAATGGAATCGAAAGGTGAAGGGGGCCAGACCCTGGGAGTGGCAGCGTTGGAGTCAGAACAGGGGCTAGGAGCTCTGAGGCACTGAGTTTAGGGTCTTCAAGCCTTGGAAGGAGAGTAGCAGTGCCCAGGGGAACAAGAGACTGGGGGCCAAGTTTATACTGTGAAACAAGAGTGTAGGTCTGGTATTCAGTATTCTTCAGTGGTCTCAGCATGCAGAGCTAGGGAAGACTGGTGCTAGAAGGTTGTCTGAGAACAGGGAAGACACATGGACCAATGTGGGGTCTCCCAGTCACTGGAGGCCCAAACACTGCTGCAGGGAGACACCAAGGGTATTCAAACGTGGGGCAGAGGTAGGAAAAGGTACTTTTTATCTTTTTTTTTTTTTTTTTTTTTTTTGTAGTAAGGCAATTGTACACTCACTTGGTTTTGAGTGTCAAATAGCTCTGTATGAAGAATTCTTTCTTTTCCATTTTTCTTGCTCCCAGGAGAAATGATTTTCAACAATCTGAGATATTCCCTGTCCCCCACCCCCAGCTTCATCAGTTCTTATCTCTGCCCTGAGCTCTTGTATCTCTACTTTTGCCTCTTGTTCATAGACATAATTGATTCACTAAGCTTTTTAATCCGATTGAAATTTTCGTTCAAGTCTTTTTTAACTTGCTTTGTGAACTTGCTGGTGAGTTTTCTTTCTCAGTCATTTGGGCTTTCTTTTCCTTTATTTATAATTTTGATTAAATCTTTGGCTCATTTGATTTTGTTGACTCATATTTTCTACCTGTTTTTAAGAATTCATGTTAGGGATGGCTCAGGCCCATGCTCCTATACATCATCTTATTTAGGGTTTCTGCACGTAATTATTATTCCCCAATTTAAATAAAAGGAAATATTATAAAGAGGTTATTTAAGGTTTATATGTACTGTATAAAGAGTCTAAGGAATACCAATATACCCATCTCTCAGTTTAATGCAACACTACCTTAATTTCTGAAGTCTTCTGTGTATCCTCCAACAATCGTATCTCCTCCTTCACCCTAAAGGTAATCCCTATCCTGAATTTTATTGAGCAGTTGCTTCTCGTTATAGTATTTTTTACAAATCTCTGTATGCTCAAAAAATTTATTAAGGAGTTTTACATGTTCTTGGAAAAATATTTTTACACCATGTGTCATTTTGAGTTAACGATTGTCCAATCATGTATTACAATCTCAAAGTTCTGTACCACACAACAATAAGCAGTTATTTCTCATATATGCATCTAGGGGTTGGTTGGGTTTGACTGGGCTAGGTTCAGCTGGTTTGTTTTGGGTATAGGTCCGCTCCATGTATGTCCCATTCTCCCAGTGTTTATCTGAAGCACTCTTTTCACATGGTAAAAGGCAGGAGCACAGAGAGCAAGCCCAACCACGGACGCACAATTTTAGCATTAGCTTATGTCACATTCACAACATCCCAATAGCCAAAGTGAGTCACATGGCTTAGCTTGAAATCTAGAGATGAGGAATTCCCCTCTGCCCACTAAGAGGCTTTGGGAAGAATGGGGATCTATAATACAAGAGCTGGAAGTCAACTGGAGTTTGTTCCTCAACCTACCAGAATGATACGATCACATTTGTTATATGATTCCATCTAGGAACTATGTAGCTGTACTTTATTCATTTTTTTTTTTAATTTATTTTTGAGACAGAGAGAGACAGAGCATGAACGGGGGAGGGTCAGAGAGAGAGGGGGACACAGAATCTGAAGCAGGCTCCAGGCTCTGAGCTGTCAGCACAGAGCCCGACGCAGGGCTCGAACTCACGGACCGTGAGATCATGACCTGAGCCGAAGTCGGATGCTTAACTGAGCCACCCAGGCGCCCCATGTACTTTATTCATTTTAACTGATGAGTAGTACTCTGTTGTACAATGACCGTATTTTATGTTTCTTTTTTCAGTGTTTATTTACTTTTTAGAGAGAGAACTGGTTTCTTTTGTTTTTAATGTTTATTGAGAGAGAGTGTGTGTGCAAGCAGGGAAGGGGGCAGAGAGAGAAGAAGAGAAAGAATCCCAAGAAGGCTCCAACCTGTTAACACAGAGCCCGACGTGGGGGGCTCCATCCCACAAGCTGTGAGATTGTGACCTGAGCCGAAATCAACTGTTGGACGCTTAACTGACTGACCACCCGAGCGCCCCAGTTTATTTGTTTAAAGTTTATTTATTTTTGAGAGAGAGAGAGAGCAGAGAGAGATGGAGAGAGAGAGAATCCCAAGCAGACTTCACAGTGTCAGCACAGAGCCCAGTGTGGGGCTCAAACCCACGAACTGTGAGATCATGACCTGAGCTGAAATCAAGAGTCAGATGTTTAACCGACTGAGCCACCCAGGCACCCCTGTATTTTATGTGTCTACGATTCTGTGGACATTTGTGTTTTGCTAATACGAACAATGCTGCTTTGAGCGCATTGGTACATGTCTCCAGGGCAGGTGTCTGAGAGTTGCTCAAGATTAAACTATTGTAGAGCAAATTACCCAGAACTTTGAAATCAAAAAGACCACATGAGCTTTAGATAGTATTCTAAGAGCATTTTCATCAAGCCTCAAGATCCTCTAATGCTCAGGGATGTAATTTATTTTATTTTAAGAGAGAGAGAGCATAAGCAGGGGATGGAGAGAAAGAGAGAGAGAGAGAGAGAGAGAGAGAAAATCCCAAGCAGTGTCACACAGAGCCCAGTGTGGGACTTGAACTCATGAATTGTGAGATCATGACCTGAGCCAAAACCAAGAGTTGGACACTCAACTGACTGAGCCACCCAGGAGCCCCTCAAGGATGTAACTTATTAATGGTTAATTTCATAAAGAAATATTATAGATGAAGTGTTACAACTCAGTATAGGGAGAGGTGAACTTGCAGAAAACAGTTAAGTTGTGATTTTTGTATGCGGTAAAGATGATAACCCTGAATTCTGCAGTTTTATTGCCCCTCGGTACAATAATGTTTTGCACAATAATGTTATATTTAGTAATTTCTTCCTCTGGTTGTATAAATCCTAGGCTCACATATCCTCATTACGTTTTGTCATTCTTCTGCTTCCTTCGTTATGGAATTAAAATTTTAAATGCTCGCCGTTTGTTTGGGTGAGAATCCTGTCTGTAACAACCCGAGAACGCCACTTTGCAGTACCTGTGCCCGACACTGCCACCTGGTAGACTCCATCGGAGAGGAAGTCATTGCTTGTTATGAGGCCCTGGTGGACACCGAAAGGCTACGAAAGTACTGGCAGGTGTTGTTACACCTGACATCCCTGTCCTGCGATGAGTCAGAAGTGAGAACACCAGAAAGAAAAAAAAAAAAGAAAAAGAAAGGAGAGCACCAACAGAGTGCATATTGCCCAACAAGCATCCGTTACTAGGGGGAAGGCTATCTAGATCCGGGCAAGTAAACCAGGCATTAGTGGCATCTCACAGCACGTGCAAAGTGCCCATCCTTTCACTGAATATGGCATTCTCGCATGCACGGTCTGTGCCTGTGCTTTGGGTTTCTTGGCAGCCTCAGTACACTGAGTTTCCTGAAGACACCTGGCCCCCGGTTCACCAATGGGCGAGCTAGGTAAAGGCTAATGGGGTACACCCCAAGGAAAACTCAAAACTGTGCCTGGAGAAGGGAACTCTGCCCAGTGCAGGGAATTGTAGACGGTGAGGCTGGCCCCAGAAACATCCCCCCAAATGCACCCTCTTACGTTTTCACTGCCCTGTGGGCAGCCACATGGTGGGACAACTGGATGAAGAAGTTTCATCTTCTGCGGGGACAAACGTTATGGTGGCATATTGCCCAAGACCCCAACCCCCGTGCTGGTGACCCGTGTGGATGCCAAACAGTGTCAAGGGTGAACGTCACTGGAATCCACCAGCTCATCAGACCTGTGCTTTCAGGTAGCAGGTGCCATTAAAGGATGGAATCGGCCCCTCTGAAGGGAGAAACTGACCAAGATAACGGACACCGGAGGTTCAGCTCCCAGGGGAGCATATTCCTCATACAAGCACTTTGGGTTCAAAATGAAGCAATTCCCTGAAGTGGTATGTCCTATTTAAATAGGATATTGGTCAGGTTGGGAGATGGAAGAGGCCCAGACTAGTTGTAAGATTCCCAAACCACATAATTAGCCCGTGCTCTACCACTCATGCTGACCTGTTAGAGAAACGGGGCTACTGGAATTTCAAAGTAGCCAACAAGAGCCAGGGGGTGGGTGACTGTAATCTGGTGCTGCTTTTGCTGTCTGGCTATACTTGCTGAATTTGGGCAATTATGCATATGGCAATGACCAGGAATGCGAGGTGACAACTCCTAAAGTGGTCTTGGTGTGAGCCACACATCGGGGGCTGACAGAGATTTTCTAAGACAGTACAAAGTAAGGAAACAAACTGGAACCATTGAAGGGCCTGTCCACATGTATGGTGTGGATAAGACACGAGAGGGATTGCAGATGTGATGGAGTGACAGCTGCAGGCACTGGTCATATGATCGCCTGGCTGTGGAAGGAGAGGGGCAACCCTGTCAGTGGGAACAGAACCCTATAGAACCTGGGATATCAGGGGTGGAGGGAGGTACCATAATCTCGCTCTGAACGCCGTCCTCAGGGCATTTTGTCAACTTAATCTAGACCGCCACCGTTACCCTCATCAGCTGACCAAAAGATTCTTCTGAAACCTCCTAACTGGGGCACCTGGGTGGCTCAGTTGGTTAAGTGTCCGACTCTTGGTTTTGGCTCAGGTCATGATCTCGAGGTTTTGTGAGTTCAAGCTCCTCATCAGGTTCTGTGCTGACAGCATGGAGCCTGCTTGGGATTCTCTCTTTCCCTCTCACTCTGACCCTCCCCCACTCGCATTGCCTCTGCCTCTCTCAAAATAATAACTTAAAAAGAAACAAAGAAATCTCCCAATAGCCACTGACTCCCAAAAGGAATAGCCTCCACCTGAAACAACAGAATGAGATTAACCTATGGACACTGATACTATTGTGAGACCTTTTTTTTTGTACATTTCTCATTGACTATTGATTGTTCTAAATGCTGTAGCACAAATAATGGACAATCACCTAGCCCTGGGCTTCCCGCTTGCCAGTTAATCTAGGGTGTGTGTGGATGCCAATACCTCATGCTGCATCTGGGTTAACGTCCTATTTAACTGACTCGGCCCAGATGGAGAATCTGGCTGTGGACCATCTTCCAAATTAGGCCTATTACACTAATGAGAGTCATAGCGTGGACATTCTCCTTCACTGTTGCCCGAGACAAACAACAGACTTGGTCTGAGCCCCAATCAGTGCAATTACTTACAGCGTGTGATGGGATGGCCTGTGCTAAGAATTCTTAGCTGGATATATGAAAGGCCAAGAGTGTGGACATGAAGAGAAATGGCTCCACCTTGGCACCTTGGCAACCTTGTACATATCAACATAGACCTCACAGGTAAAGGCTTGAACCACAGGTCATCTGACCTTTGGCAGAACACCTTGTGATCTCCCTGGAACACAGAAGGATGGGGTATGTGCGAGGAGCTGCTCTGGGCCATTTTCTACTCACTACCCTGTATGCCCTGAAGACCACCATTGCCTTTTGGGTTCTGCTGAGGTATAAGGCATTCTGCACCCCCCCTCAGAATAGTCACAGAATATGGAAATGCTTGATGGCAGTTTAGAATTGTCTCCTCAGTAATGGGAATCCCCCAGCCTGTGCTGCAGTCACCTGACTCCTTTTAGTTCTTTTCTTTTATTTGAGAGAAAGAGAAAGGGCACAAGTGAATGAGGGAGGGAGAGAGAGAGAGAGAGAGAAGCGGGACTCGAGCTCACCCGATGCAGGACTCGAGCTCAAGAACTGTGAGATCATGACCTAAGGCAAAGTTAGATGCTTAACCAACTGAGCCACCCAGGCACCCTGGCTCCTTTATTTCTGGGTCTTGGATGTGTGTGCAAGGACAACAGGGAGCTGGAATTTTTGGCTATTCTTTCTTTCATTGTCTATGTACATAATAGACTGGCTGAACCTAGGGGCGGCTTTTGTGTCTTTACTAGCCAAATCATTCATGTCCTGCCCTTTTTGTGTACATGCTTGATAAAGCAAAGGCCCTGCAACTTCCCCTCTGTACCGAGAAGCCAAACTACAGACCCGAAGCCAAACTTAGCATTACTCAGGGAATTGTAGAGATTTATGCCACAGTCCAAGACTTGAACATGTACCTCACCAGTTTGGCCTGTGCAGAACTTGGATGAATTGTGCAAAGTGACTGGTTATCATTAAGTTAATCAGTTAGGGACCTGTGATGGCAGGCTCAGATGTAAAAACTTTACTGGAGCAAATGCATATGGCCCCTGGGACTTGATACGCAGCTGCTGAGCAGGCTAATACCTTTTTCTTCGTATCGACTTGCAAGGTCCGCCGGCAAGTTTGTTTTTACCTAGCAGTGCCAACAGTACACCTTCGCAGAATTGCCACAGGGCTTGGCCTATTCTGTTCTCTGCCATGATAGAGTCTACAGAGATACTGATTTCTTGACACTTCACAAAACGGAACACTGGTCCGCTATATTGACATGATGCTGACTGGATCTGATGAGCGGGAAGTAGCAAGTACCTTACGCGCCTTTAGTAGGACGTGTGAACCACATTGCGGAAGTGGAAGACACAGGTCATGAAAATTCAGCAGTTTGTCACCTGAGTGACATTTCAGGGGGTTCAGTAGTCTGTCGTATGCAGCGATAGCCTCAGAAGCAAAAGACAGGTTTCTGCACTTTGTACCATTTACCAAGAACAAAAGGAACAGCTCTTGGTGGGCCTTTTTGGATTCTTGATGCAACACATGTCACATATGCATGTGCTTTTTTGACCCATCTCTAGAGACATTGATAAGCCCGCCAGTGTCAAGCAGGATCAGAGAAAGAGAAGACTCTGCGGTAAGTTCAAGCTGTAGTACACGCTTCTCTATAACCGGTTCTTTATGATCCAGCAGATCCAATAATATTCACAAAGTGTTTGTGGTAAATATAATTGATGCATGGAGCCTCTCACAAGCTTGGATAGAATGATGGCTTGATTTCTAAGATTTTTAAGGAAATCCATACCCATTCTGCCGATAGCTATTCTCCTTTTGAAAGCAACTTCTGGCTTGCTCTACTGGACCTTGAGATAATGAACACCTAACTCTAGCACATCATGTAATCCTGTGGCCTGAGCTCCCCGCCATGAACACACCTATCCAAAAGGGTGGGCAAGTGCAGAAGCATTTATCATCAAATGGGAATGGTATGTAAGAGATCAGGTTTGAGGAAGTGGGGAAGACATGAGTAGATTGAATGAGCAGGTGGCTCGGACTCCTTTGACATGAACCCTTGTTCATTGATCCTGAACCTGTTGCATTGATCCTCTCTTTTAATCCATGCCTATGGCCTCATGATCTGTTCGTTATGACCACCTGGCTGAGAAAACCATTTGAATCTGATTTATAGCTGGGTTTGCACAATAAGCTGTGACACAAAAGTAGCCAGCTGCAGCACTATGGGGTGACCCTGAAGGACAATGGATTTGCCTTCCTTGCCAGCAACACCATCTGCAGATTTGTAGGATGCCTCTTCACGGTCATGGCAATCAACCCATTGTTATGTCTGATCAAGGAGCGCATTTCACAACAAAGGATGGTCAGCAGTGAGTTCATGTCCATGGAATTTTTACCACATTCTCCATCACCCAGAAGCGGGTTGCCTAACTGCAAGGTAGACTGGCTTAGATTTTATTGCAGCTTCAGTTGGGAGAGAACCCTACAAGGATGGGCTCTGTTTTACGTGATGCAGTAGATGCTTTGAATCAGAGACCATTATATGGTATTGTCTCCCCATAGCCAGGATACTGGACTATGAAAGAGTAGAATTGGGTGTGGCTCCTTTGACGATTACACCTAGCAACCCACCTGCAGAATGTTTGCACCTTGTCCCAGCAACTTAGGGTTGTGTTCATTTAGAGGGTTAATCCCCAAGGGGTTAATATCAAGGGATATAGAAATTATTCCATTGGGGGCAACTGGGTGGCTCAGACGGTTGAGTGTTGGACTCTTGATCTTGGCTCAGGTCATGATCTCATGATTCATGGTATGGAATCCCACGTTTGGCTCTGCACTGACAGTGTGGAGCCTGCTTGGGATCCTCTCTCTCCCTCTCTGTCCCTCCTCCAAGTGTATACATTCTCTCTTTCTCAAAATAAATATTTTTTCAAAATAAACACTTAAAAAATAATTCCATTGAATTTTACCTGAATAGACATTATTCCATTGAACAAAGATTACTATTTAGTGTGGTTGATCCTTATTCCAAGGGTAATGAGGTTGTTGTTACCCAGTGGGCAAGGAGGGCTATGTTAGAAACCCAGGGGATTGTCTGGGGTGCCTCCTTGTGTTTCCCTACTCAGTTGTAAAGGTTAATAGAACTACGGGAAGTAAAAGGTAGCCAGATGTGGGGCGCCTGGGTGGCTCAGTCGGTTGAGCTTCCGACTTCAGCTCAGGTCATGAGCTCACGGTCCGTGAGTTAGAGCCCCACGTCGGGCTCTGTGCTGAGAGCTTGGAGCCTGGAGCTTCAGATTCAGTGTCTCCCTCTCCCTGTCCCTACCTGCTGGCACTCTGCCTCCCTCTCTCAAAAATAAATAAACATTAAATTTTGTTTTTAAAAACCCCTCACTTCTAAAAAGAACATCATGTTCAGTGCCTCTGCTCTTCCTGACTCGACCTCCCTTCTCTGCCTCCTCTGGGTCTCATGTTCTTCCCACCCACCCAACTCCTACAGCCCTGAGACAGCTGATGAAAAATTGCATTTCTGAATCCTTCATTTGCTTGTGGATGATAAGAATTCTTTGTGAATTGAAGTGGTGAACATATTTCTCAAAACTTTGCCATGAAGGATTAAGAAAGTCTAAAACAGCCTCTGCCCCTTAGAAGCATATTCACCTACAGGGGAAAGGAAAAGGACATCCGCCCACCCTTCAGACTACTCAGTTTCCATATTCAGCCTTCAAAACATATTAGAACTTACATAAAACAATGCAACATCTCTATTTCCATGAGATCATGACCTGAGCCGAAGTCGGACGCTTAACAGACTGAGCCACCCAGGTGCCCCATGAAGTGAAGGTTTTGAGCATCATGATTTGGAGAGTCAGTTTTGTGCTGAGCTGAGCAAGGAGAGAGGTGACAAGGGATTGAACTGTGAGCTCCTGACGGAAAGGAACAGTCTCTTACCTTGGTTTTTCATCCTCCATACCTGGCACATAGAAAGCCACACACAGAAGACAGGTCAATTTATAGATGTTTGGTTACTGAATGATTTCAAAGGTACAGTAAATAAGGGGACAAGAAAAAAGCATCTGATTGCACCTTTGCAGAGCAGTTCTTGGGGATTCCCCAGGCAGGCACCAGTAATGGAGGTAAAACTCTCCGGGCAAGAGCGGCTCCTAAACCCACCATCCTGCCATCTAAGGAGAGGTGGTGCAATCCTTGGAAACTGCACACACCCAGGGGCCAGGGATCATCACTAGGGTGCCAAGAGATGGGGTCATCCTTTTGAGGTCTCTCTCCCAAACCACTGCAAGAGGGGTTGGGGTAGGGGTGTCTCTTACCTATCTTCTCTGAGAAACAGACATGAAGACTAGATTAAATTTCGAAGGATTTTTATCAGGGGTGTGAGACTTAATGAAGGGAAATCTTACCAAAGTGGAGTGGGGAGGCCAGAAGGGGGAGCCGTAGCACTGAAAGTTGAGTACAGGAAGACGTGTCAATTACAAACCCCAACAGAATTATCACCAAGAAAGAATGATCAGTTACAGGCCCCAGCAGGAAAAGATGTACATTGAATTGAATGTTCTATAAGAAACCAACTGCCCCTGCAATTCAGCGAATGAGAAACCATCATCACCCTGAACTTTTCTCCAATGGAGTTTCATTCAAAACAACTCCTCCCAGCTTCCTCCTTTTCCATAAAATATTATTTCTCTCCTTTGTTGAACTTGCCTGTGGTTTTGCCGTAGCTTACAGGTCTTGGATTGCAAGTCTCCGCTATAGACAAATAAACCTATTTTTGCCAGTGAAATAACTTTTATTTTTAAAGTTAAGAGAGGACATACCTGTGCAGAGAACTACACAAGGCTAGGGGATCTCCACGGGGTCTCATCCCCCATGGGAGTGCCCTAGACTTCAATTCAGGCAGAGCCTGTGGGGAGTCTTTGAAACAAAAGCAACAAAGTTAGGTGCCTCTTAGCAGGAAGTCAGTTACCTGGGAGAGTAGACACAAAGGCATCTTCAAAGCAAATGCCCCTGGGGTGGGGATGTGGTCAGCCACAGAGTCTCAAGTGCAGAGATTGGGGACCCCAGAAGAAAGCATGGCTGAGAGAGCCCAGAGGTTCCTTATGTCCCCAAAGCTAGGGCCAGCCGAGGGAACACCCACTAGTGTTCTAGGAAGTTATAGTTCTAGGAAGCACTAGAAGACTTTCTTGCTGATGGGATCCTCCTAGAAGGGCAGGCAGGTGGGGCCTGAGCCCTAAGGGCTCAGGCATTTATAATAGGAAAGAGGCTCGCTTCTATTTTTTGTTTTAAGTTTATTTTGAGAGAGGGAGAGACAGCATGAGCAGGGGAGGGACAGAGAGAAGGAGAGAGAGAAAATCCCAAGAAGGCTCCATGCTGTCAGTGCAGAGCCTAATGTGGGGCTCGAACTCCCTAACCGTGAGATCATGACCTGAGCTGAAAACCAAGAGTTGGACGCTTAACCGACTGAGCCATCCAGGCGCCCCTAAAACTACTGTAACTTTTGATGTTACCTCCTTTACGGACTAAAGAATCAACACACCTAATCAGTTTTCTACCAGTTAACCTTTGACATTAGGGAGTTACAAAACATTAGCCCCAATCAACTGCAAAAGCGAGTGAATAAATTTCCATTCCATGGGAGTCAGATGACCTTTAAATAGACTTAATGTCACAAAATCATCTTCCTACCTTGGTTCAAAATTTTGGATAATTATACTAAATAGTTACATAATCCACAGCAATTCTTGCAATGTCTGCCCCAGTACACATTTGCCAGATTATTCACAATAGTATTATCTTCATTAGTAAAATCTGCAAACCACTCAAAGGTTTATTGTGAGAACAATGGAAAAATAGTCTGTACGATAAACTATGTTCCATCAATAAAAACAAAGTATTCCATATTCCAACGTGGAATATTCCAACGTGGAATAATTCCACAACATAATTTTGACCATTAACTTTGGGCTAAGCAATAAGTCTTGCTTTGGCCATTGGGATTAATGGATGTGACACAAACCTAAATCTAAAATGAGCTCGCGTGCTTGGTCTTGTTGCCTTGTGTTTCTGTCTTTTGCAGCGCAAAGAGCATGCCTCAGGGAGCTCTAGGTTCAAACAGCTCAGAGACATGTGGAGCAGATGTGGACACAGCCTGGATCCTGCACCCAAGCCCAGCTGAGTGTCACTGACCCCCCAGGCACACAGCTGCGAAATAAATGTTTACTGTGGCATCCCACTGAGATTTGGGTTGGTTTGTTATGTAGCATTGTCAAGCAATAGCTAGTATTATGTAGATAAGATTATTATGTAGATAAGCTTATTATGTAGATAAGACAGATGAAAATCATTTTTATATAATGTCCTAGGACACACAAATGCAGTTAATGAATTCTGCATGTTGTAAATTATATGTTGTAAAGAAATGTTGTAAAATTATAAAGAAAAGCAAGTGATAAGTAAAATTCAGGATAGTGGTTACCTTGGGTGTGAGGGAGGGAGATACAGTGTTTGGGAGCACAGAGAGGAGCTCAGTATAATGGTGGTTTATTTCTTTTTCTTTTTTTTTAAATTGTTTTTAATGTTTATTCATTTTTGAGAGACAGAGAGAGACAGAGCATGAGCGGGGAAGGGGCAGAGAGAGGGAGATGCAGGCTCCTGGCTCCGAGCTGTCAGCATAGAGCCCGACACGGGGCTCGAACTCATGAACTACAGACATCACAACCTGAGCCAAAATCAGACATTTAACTGACTGAGCCACCCAGGTGCCCCGATGGTAGTTTATTTCTTAAGCTGAGAGTTGGACACATAGCTTGTTTTATTAGTACTCACCATCGCTTACTATACCTTCTGTAACACCTCTCGTACATTCTATGCCTTTCGTTCTCCTTCAGATGGGTAAACATAACCACACACAAAACCTCGAGATGCAATAAAGTATATTGAAGTCAGAACAGGGTCTGGAGGGTGCTCAGGTGGCTTAGTCATTAAGCATGTGACTTTGGCTCAGGTTATGATCTCACAGTTTGTGAGTTTGAGTCCCACATCGGGTGAGCCCACACAACATGTTTACAGAAATTGAGTATAAGTAAACTCAACTCATTCAAATATGAGTTCCCTACAAAGGATGAGCACAAAATTGAATCCAAGATGAGACCAGAAAAAGGACGGGAAGATCCAAAAAAAAAAAAAAAAAAGGTTGCCACAAGGCGAATGAAAAGTATGACCAAATATTGTCAACCACATTAATACAGCAGTTAATAAAGGTAATAAAGCAGTCATCTCTAAAAACAAGAGGCAAATGTAGAGATACAAGAGACTAAGGAAGAAATATCAGGGGTAAAAGATGAGATGAAAAGAGAGCTGAAGGAGGTTTTTTAAAAATAGGAAAAGGCCAAATGACAGCAGAGAGCAGACAGTGGGGAGAGGAAGAGGAAGTTCTTTGTGCACCATGCAGAACTATTTGTTTCTTAAAATGTGAATTTCTCATTTGGATTTTGCAAATTTATAAAAATCACCTTTTCCTACCCCTCTCTCATGTTTGATTCCCCTTCACACTGTCCCTGCTGCAAAGTTTGAGCCTCCAGTGTCTGGGAGATCCCATGCTGATCCATGTGTCTGCCCTGTTCCTGGAGAACCTTCTAGTACCCAGTCTTCAATCCAGCCAGTTCTAGCTCTGTGTGCTAGGACCACATAACTATCATTCTTAAAATCATGCCTATATTCTTGTTTCCCAGTATAAACTTGGCCTCCAAAACCCCCATTCCCCTGGGCACTGCTACTCAACTCCCAAGGTTTGAAGACCCTGAACTCAAGAACCTCCGAGACTCCAGCCCTTTTTTTTTTTTTTTAGAAAGAGAGGGTGCAATTGTGAGTGAGGGGCAGAGAGAGAATCCCAAGAGGGATAGAGAGAGACAGAGACAGAGAAGTGGGGCTCACCCTAAGTGGGGCTCATGTTCACTTGAAGCAGGGCTCCAGCTCACCCAATGTGGGACTCGAGCTCACAAACCGTGAGCTTAAGTCAGATGCTTAACAACTAAGCCACCCAGGCACCCTCCAGACCCTGTTCTGACTCTAATGATGCCACTCCCTGGGTCTGGGCCATCACCTTTGGGTTCCATTCCCCAATTCTGTTGATAATATTTGGACATTCATCATGGACTAGGATGAGAGGAGACATGGCAGTAATAGAAGAGGCAACAGGTAAAGTTTATTTACCATCACCATGGAAACCTCAGGCCAGGTGCACTGGGTGGAGCTTTGGAGGTGGCAGCGTCAGGCAACCCTTCTTGGGCCCCATGTCTATCTTATCTCTTTGGCGACTCTTGGACATCAGGAATCCCTGGGAGGCAGCCCAGGATCATAAACCCTGGATCGGAGGTCTTACCAAATGTCAACTCCATTTGATCTTATGAAGATCACTCTTTCTGAGCCCAATTTTCTTTTTACCTCTAATGCATGGGGCATTTTCTGACTGCAGTAGGGAATAGTGAACAGGTAGGATGGAGTGAGAGATAGGCCAAGCTGGAAGACAACAAGGGACAATGTGAGGATGGTTCCCTCTGCAGCATGGACTCAGAGAGCAAGCAGATCCAGGGAGATGTTTGTGGATGAGTCAAAGAGAGAGGGAATGGGTGGATGCAAGGGTCTCACTGAGATTCAATGACAGAAGGAACTGGCTGCTGGCCAGGCAGCCACCGAGAGGAGATAAAACCCCTGGGGACAAGGCATAAAGAATCCTGGGCCAAGAGAGACTCTCCCGCCCCTGCATTTCTTCTGACACATTTCTTCCTAACACGCTACAAACTCAACTCTACTGATGAGTCTACCTGGTACCCCTGGGGCATGGGGACATAGCCAGCGTGGGAAGATGAGGTGCCATGGGGATGGGGAAGGCAGCAGGTCAGTGCCTCAAGTAAGGTCCAACCAATCAGGTACAAACTCTCTCTAGGGGAGGTTCGTGTCTCAGTGGCCACTCCTTGGACCTTGGATGACAACTACTTAGTGACACTCCTTAATCAATGAGATACTGACAAGAAAGGAATGGAAACATCAATAAGCAAAAGAAATGAAGCTTGTTACTCATGAAGAAATATGAAAAGTCATGAGAAAATGGGTCTTCTAAAGGAAGTGCCTACACCAGTTCTGACTTGTTTGACCCCACTGGATCTAAAACACTAAAGTGTCACCGTAACCTCAGAAGAACTCTCATAGCCAAAGCCACAGATGGGAGAGGATAAGATTGGGCTGGTACTGGCTGCCCCACCCAGGCTCACAGACCTGGGCCAGGGTTTTTTTGAAGGGGCAGGGGACCCCATAATGATCATATTTTTCTTTTGACATGCTCCATAAACCCACAATATCAGGGGATCAACAATGGATTTAGCAAAAGTTCAAAAAATGTCACCACAAAAAAACAAAAAGGGGTTAAAAGATGATCAGATCATGAAAAAAAAAAAAGACAAGACGGCAAGGAAGCTTTTGAAAACACCGGCATGGCTCCTCCAAAGAAGCAGATTCCAGGAGGAATGGGAGGAGGTGAGCATAAACTCTCTGGAGATGTGAGCCATTGGAAGATAGTTACTCTGTAAGACCCTGTGAGCAACCAGCAACTGAGCTCAAAAAGACAACAGAATGGAAGAGAACAGAGAAGAAAGTCAGGGCCCAGCAAGAGAAATACTTCAAAGACCAAAGCCTGTGCTCCCATCTCCAGGACGATCTGGGCATGAAACCCTTCCAGAGAGGTCTTCAGAGCCAAATCCACGGCTTGGGCCAAGCACCGACACTGGTGAGGTCCCTGGTACCGCGATCGTGTGCCACCTGCAATGACCTTCTTCCCTTTTCATGACAGAGATGGACTTAGAATGGACTTGGGTTTGAAGTCGGGCCTTCACTTCCTCCCCAGGTGATTACAGCTTGAGGCTACATGAAACACACTCCCATATTTTTGTTTTCTCTAATGAAAAGCAACACCAAAAAGAGCACCACCAACCTCACCTGGTGAGTCTTGGGAAATGGACCCACTGGCCATGTCAACAGGACTCGGATGTGGGAAGTCCAGAGGGAGGTAGCTGGATGGCTGTTGAAGGAAGTTCTGACCTTTACCTCATTTGACCCTCCCGACTGAGGCAGGAGGTGTATGCCGATGGCCAGGCTCTGAGACGTCATGGTGCTCCGAGCCGCTCCCGGCAGCAAACTGTGACAAGGAGCGATCCTTGCTTAGAGGCCCCAGATGCTGCCCTGGGTCTCTGCACAGACATGAGTGGAGTTGGTTCTCTTATCAACATGTTAGGAGGACAACAAAGGCACAGAGAGGTTCTTACACTTGCCCAAAGCACATGGCATCTGATCCCAGGCATCTGAAGGGCATGATCTGGTAAATCCTGGTTCCTTGGACTTTCTCCCTCCCAGCTCTCTGCCCTGCTCTCACACTCCCCTGGCCCTCACTCAGGAGGAGGAGGACGACAAGGCTGAGGCCCTGAGAGTTCAGGAAATGGACCCAGCTGGACCTTCAGGGGCTGTGTGCAGGTTCCAGGTTTCTCTCTCGAGCCCAGGCTCTCTCTTGGCAGATGTGAGGGCTAAGAGCAGGATGGCAGCAGAGGGGAGCCTTGGTGGGCACACGTTTCCAGGGGAAGCTACAAGGCACACAGAACCTCTCCGGGATCAGCAAGTCCTGTCCTGCCCCGGGTGGGACAGGGAGGAGAGGAGTCATCTTGCACTCAGGGCCACCCTCCGCGTTGGAAACAACCTGAGACCCCAGGAGGGGTGTGGGTCATCTTGTGGGAGGTAGAAGTCACTCACGGGGCCTCCTCCTTCCATTCCGTCTGCATCCTAACCAATTCAACACCTGTGAATTGGCAGAAGAAGAGAGTGAAAGGCCTGAGGGTTTTATGATCCTTACTGACTCTGTTGGTTCTCTGGGTCTTGCTCTGTGTTCCTCATTTCCCGTTCAGAATAGGAGGCCCAGAGGGACAGGGCAGGTGGGAGGGAGAGCGGATCTCATGGCCAGCCCAGGGCTTCCTTCTGTCCCCTGGCAGAGTGGCCATTGCCACCGCCTCGGGCAGGAGTCACATGGGTCCTGCCTCTGGAATTTCTCCACCTGACAGTGCTTCTGGGAGTCTGACCACTCGATGCCTTTAGCACAGTCCAGCAGCAGCTGGAAGAGAACCAGCAAAGGCGCACCAGCTCAGCTCTGAGGACGACCTGCTGACTTTTCTGTGTTGCAGTTCCTTCCCTGTTTCTCAGTGTTTGTTTTTTCAAGCTTATGAAGAATATATAAAATAATATCACCACCAAGAGGTTAATGGAAATTTCATTTCATTTCATTTCTATGACTCTGATTCCCTAAGGGGCAGGAAAGCAAGTGACCTTAATCTGCAGATCCAGAGCCCAGGTGGGCTGGTGGGGAGGCTGGACATCCTAGGGCAGCCTGGGGTGGAGGAAAGCAGGTATTTTGTACAGAAAAATTGGCCCCCAGAGCAGAAGTGGCCAACATCTGCACCGTGGAGGAACCCAGGGTAGTGTTTCAGGCCTTCTCTGTCCCCCGAAGACCTTCAGAGGAGTGGGCGGGGCCAGAGGAGCCTGGAGGAAGGTGCTGGGAACCTGCAGGACCCTGGGAGTGTGTGGAGCCTGGTGACCGGTCCTTCAGTCCTGTCACCTCTTCTGAGCCTCTCTGCCCCAGCTCCAGGTGGTGGCTGTCTCTGGCTCTTGGCGTGGCCACAGCCCCTGCAGCAGTGCTGAGCTGAGGGGTGTTGGGGGAGGGGGCTAGTCCCCTGTCCTCGTCTCCAGGGAAGTGTGTCTGCCACTCCCATGGCCCAGCCCAAAGGCTAGCAGCACAAGAGTGAGGAAGGAGGAGGCAGGGAGGGCTGGCAATGCAAAGACAGTCATGGCTGATTGCTAGAGAAAAAGATGAACAAGGCATTACTCTCCTCCTGAAACTCAGGCAGGAGCAGAAGACACAGGCCAGGGGCTCAGCAGGTGGTGGCCCCATCCTTGGTACTTGGCAGCCTTCCAAGTTCAATAGTGCCTGATACCCTGATGGAGCGAGTCTTTGAGCCCCTTTTTCACATGGAGGTCCCCTCCCCTCCCTCTGGGTTTTCTGTCTCCTAATGGACTCTTGGTGGGGGGGAGGGGTGTCCCAGTGTCCCTGTGAGCCATTCTAGGCAGTTCCCCCCGCCTTCCCCTTCCAGCTGACACTCCCCCACCCCAAACAATGGTCCAGCTCCCACGAATTCGTTATGGCCAAGGAGAGGTTGTCTTGACAAGGGAGCCCCCCTGGAACATTCCTCCTGGATGTGCTCCAGGCAAGACCCCTGCCACATGCTGCTTCTAAGCTGCAGGGAGAAGTACAGGGTTTTGTCTGAGTGTGGGTGTGTCTCAGTGTGTCCCTTGGCTGCCTAGGTGCTTGTATCTGCATGGGTACATGCTCAGCAAGACCCCCCTTCGTTACGTGCCCGGGTGACCCCTCACATCAGCTAGACTCCAGGAGAAAATGCAGGTACCGGGCAGTTTTGTCACCACTTTTCCCCCCCGAGGACGGGGAATGATCCTGAGCAAAACTGAGCAGTAACCAAGTTGAATTTGAAGATGGCCTTTTCCCCTCTATACCTCCGTCCCATCCCACATTCCACAAATATTTCTAATCAAATGTTAATATTTATTCTTTGCTCTGTCAGGTTCTGTTCTTTCTGAGGGATTATGTGCGTGAATATAGTAAAACCGGTCTCTTCGGGGGGATTCACATTGGCTGAGAAACCCCTCTGCATGCTGTCTGCCCAGTGCTGCTAAATGAAATTCATCCTCGATAAACCAACGGTGCCCCTTCTGCACGTCTACAACAGGGCAGCGGAGCCATGGTTGAAAATGAAGCAGAGCCCATGACCCCTGTCAACGTCTGATTACCAGACTCCCAACCTGTTCAGTCACACCCACATGGGGCTGCATTATGACACAGGTGGGTCCTGGGCACTTGTGCTCGTCTGAGCCTTTTTTCCATAAAAAAAAACCCCCAAAAATTAAATTTGATTTTATAATTTATTGGTATAAATATGAGCATATTAAAATTACATATTATATATTATATAATTAATATTATACTATTTTGTATATTATATATACAAATATATGATAAATATATATATTATATATTAAAACATTTTCTTCCAGTTAAAAGTTTATCTTTTTTTCCTCCTGAATTTTAAAGAAATTGAAACAGGGGCGCCGGGATGGCTCCGTCAGTTAAGCATCCGACTTCAGCTCATGGTTTGTGGGTTCAAGCCCCTCATTGGGCTCTGCACTGACAGCTTGGAGCCTGGAGCCTGCTTTGGATTCTCTGTCTCCCTCTCTCTCCACCCTTCCCCCACTTGTGCTCCCTCTCTGTCTCTCAAAAATAAATGACTGGACATTTGAAAATAGATAAATTGAAACATGGACCACATAAGTTTGTGGCCCTAGGCACTGTGTCTACCCTGCCCAGTGGCTAACAGAGCCCCCGGCCAGCCTGGGCTTGCTGCATCCCTTTAACACTCCACTCTGCCCAAAGACATTTCAAAGGACCTTCCTGCACAGGGGCCAGAGCCCAATATCTCCATGGCCAGGATGACTCCCAGGTCACCACTGATCAGCAGGTGTCTGCCTTGCTAACAGGACACCACATGCTTGCCAAATTCCTTTATGCCACCTGCTGACGTGTGTGGGTGCTTCCTGGGTACCTGGCAGCACTCTAAGTCCATGATATTGACTAACTGCATCCTGGACTTACTCCCATGCGGAGAGGCTATCGTCACGCCCGCTTCACAGATGAGGATGTGGATGCACAGAGAAGTGGAGTAAATAGGACCACGGGGTGCATACATGGGGGGAGCTGGTGTTGGAACTCAGCAATCCACCCAGAGCGGACTTTCCAACTCCACGTACCCTTCCCCTCTGTGTGGACCGTTAGAGCCACTTCAAGAGCAGGGAGAACTCATTCAGGTCAAGCCTTTACCTCGGATCATTCTGGCACCTGGGGCCAGGGCCCGGCTGAGGCGCCTAGAACGCAGACCTCAGCCTAAGTCCTCGTGTCCATCGCCTTCCCAGATTCACCAGCCTCCCCACACACAGACCCAGAGATTCCCAAACTGGGCCTCTCTGGTCACTGCAGTTCCCAGAGCTGGAGGGAAGCGTCTCCCCACCAAATTCCCCAACTGTGTCCGATTTGCTTTCAGTTGGAAGAACCGATCAAAGCAAGAGTGTTTTCTAGATCACATGTCTTCCTCTGCTAACTTCAAGACCAAACAAAACAGGCATCTGGCTGGCCTCCCGGAGAAGAACAAGGGGAAAGCCCTGGGGACCTGTCTGAGCTACCATCGCCTCACCAGACACCTGGAGGGGACGGTGACTGGGGCTGTCGGGGGAGAGGTGTGCCCTCCTGGGCACCACCCGCCAGCCCTGGGGCCCCCGGTGGACCAGCAGGGCGGGTCCCTTCCCCAGGGGCAGCCCCTCCAGGAAGCGGAGGCTCAGCTGCTCCGAGGGGCTCCTGAATGCATGTGCTCCCAGATGCGGGGGCTGCTCGTGGCATTGGAATATAAGGAACCGGAGACCGAGACAGGTGTGCTGTCACCTGCATACCTGCTCATGTCAGAAGTGGGATGTGGCCCAGGTGTACTAAGGCCCCTCGCCCACCCTCTAAGCCACATTTTGGCAGACAGCACAGTGAGGCACTTAAGGCTAAACGTGAGCTCAGCACAAGGGCCCCTCCCCACCCAGGCCACGGCTCCCATGGCACCCTCACCAGTACCCATCAGAATAAGAAGTAATACCAGGGTTCAGACCATCATCTCTAACCTCAACTATGGGGGGTGCTATTCTCACTCCCCACAGGACAGACAGCTCCCTGTTGACCCTGATAGGTCACATCCCAGGATCCTACCCTAATCCCTGTGCCCGAGCTCCTGCCCCTGCCCCCTCCCAGGTCCCCAGCCTGTCCTCAGTTGGCTCCAAAGAGGTCTGACCTCAGGTCACAGGCGGGACTCCAGCCCCTGGGTGCAGTGGGGGGGGGGGGGGAGGGAGGCTGACCCCAAAGGGATCTCATGCTGCCCAGCCCTGCTGCGTGCTGTCACCTCTCACCAGGGGGGTGACTTTCCTATCCTCACCTGCTCCTCTATCCACCACGAGCAGCACGTGTCTGCATGTCTCCAGGGCCCAGGGCAGGCTGTATACACTCTGTCCCTCCGTGGCCTGACCCTGCCGACTGTCGGCCACCTCCCTGATGCCGAACATTCCAGTAACTGCCCTCCTGCCTGAGCCTAGACCAACAAACAGTCGTGACTCACCGAGGAGTCTGACAGAAGCTTTGTCAGTTTAACTGATTCTGTCTCCAGGGAACCAACTGCTGGATGATGCTGATTGGCCGAGCAGCATAGGTCCAGCTGGCCAACTGGTCACCAGCTGCTTGTCAGAGGGACAGACCCTGGGAGTCAGGAGGGCTTGAGAGATCGGGGTGGACAGGAGAGAGGGGAGGCTGGTCGGGAATGCCCGGAGGCTGACCACAGGCTCTTTGAGTCACCTTGTTATTATTCTCCCTCTTTGATTTTTAACAAATGGATTGATATATAATTCACATACCCTACAATTCACCCATTTAAAATGTACACTGGTTTTTAGCATACTCAGAGTCATGGGTCCATCACCACGATCTAGTTTTAGAACATTTTATCACCCCAGAGAGAGAGCCTGTACTCATTAGCTGTCCTCTCTATTCACCACCAGCACCCAGTCAGACACAACTACTAATCTACTTTGTCTCTAGAGGTTTGCTAATTTGGACCTTTCATACACATGGAATGATACAATGCATGTTTTTTTGTGACCAGCTTCTTTCACTTAGTATGTTTTCAAAGTTCACCCTTATTAAATCATGTCTCAAAAACTCATCCCTTTGTTTCTGAAAAATACTCTATTGTACATATACATCACATGGTATTTATTTGTTCCTCATTGAATAGGAATTTGGATTGTTTCCACTTTTCGTCTATTATGAATAAAACCGCCATGAACATTTGTGCTAAGTTTTTAAACGGATATAGGTTTTCATTTCTCTTGAGTAACATATGCCTGGGAGTGGAATTTCTGGGTCAAAGTGTTCAACCTTTTGAGGAGCCCCCAAACTGTTTTTTTTTGAAGTGACTTCACCATTTTAGATTCTCACCAGTAATATATGCATGAGACTCCATTTGTCCCCCAACCTAACACTTGTTATCACCTGTCTCCTTGATAGACCCCTAGTGGGACGGTATCTCATTTGTCCTAGTCAAGTGATATCTTAAGTTCATGCCTTGATTTCTATTTCCCTAGTGACTAATGGTGTTGAACATCTTTTCATGTGTCATTGGCTATTTGTATATTATCTTTGGAGAAAAGTCTATTCAAATGCTTTGCTCATATTTTAGTTTTTTTTTTTTTTTTGTCTTTTTGTTAGTTGTAAGAGTCCTTTATGTATCCTAGATAAAAGTTTCTTATCAGAAACAAGTCTTTTATCAGATATATAATTTGCAAATACTTCCATTCTGTGAGCTGTCTTTTTCATTTTCTAGGTGGTGTCCTTTGAAGCACAAAAGTTTAAATATTGATGAAGTCCCGATTTCTCTTTGTCTTTAGTCACCTGTGCTTTAGGTGTCAGAGCTAAGAAATGGTTGCCAGGCACCTGGGTGGCTCAGTCGGTTAAGTGTCCAGCTCTTGATTTCAGCTCAGGTCATGATCTCACAAGGTGGGATCGAGCCCTGGGGTCTGGCTCTGTACCGTCAGTGCAGAGCCTGCTTTGTATTCTCGCTACTTCTCCCTCTGCCTCTCTCCTGTTCACACTCTCTCTCAAAATAAATAAATAAACTTAAAAAAAAAAAAAAAAGAAAAGAAATCATTGCCTAGCCCAAGATCACAAAGATTTACTCCGATGTTTTCTTCTAAAAGTTTTATAGTTTAGAACTTACATTTAAGTCTTTGATCTGTTTTGAACTAATTCTTAAAAATTGTTTAATGTTTATTATTTTTTTTGAGTGAGATAGAGACAGACAGATAGCGAGTGGGGGAGGGACAGAGAAAAGGGGAGACACAGAATCTGAAGCAGGCTCCAGGCTCTGAGCTGTCAGCACAGAGCCCAACGTGGGGCTCGAACTCATGAACCTCGAGATCATGACCTGAGCCAAAGTCCAAGTCTTAACTGACTGAGACACCCAGGTGCCCCCATTTTGAACTAATTCTTATATATGGTGTGAGGTAGGGGTCCAAGTTTATTACTTTGCCTGTGGCTGCCTAGTTACTCCAGCACCATTTGCTGAAAAGACTATCTTTTTACCACTGAATTGTTTTGGCATCTTTCTCAAAAAGCAATTCACCATAAGTATCAGGGTTTCTTTGTGGGCCCTCAATTCTATTCCATTGATCTATGTATCCATCCTTGATGCTGGTACCATACTGTTTCAATGAGTGTAGTTTTGTAGGAAGTTTTGCAATCACGAAGCGCGACTCCTCCGACTTTGCCGTTCTTTCCCGATATTGTTCTGACTATTCTGGGCCCCTTGAGTTTCCGCATGAATTTTAGGATCAGCTTGTCAACTTCTGTAAGGAGACCAGCTGGAGTTTTGACAGGCATTGCGTTGCACCTAGAGAGCAACTCGGGGAGCTGTATTTGTCGGTGTTCACCAGAGAAGGAATAGTTGCTACATAGCAGTCCCAAGCTCCGGCCTCACCTTCCCCTGCACCAGGGCCTCACACATCCTCCTCCAACCCCATAATCTATCCTCAGTGACCCCCATTCTTATCCCAACCCTCAAACCCATTCTTCTTTTCCACTCACTGGAGTGATTCCATCACCAGCTGTGTGGCCACATCCCTGGTCCCCTAATGAGGACTCTCTTCACCTGTGACTGCTACACGCTTCCTGTACACATTTCAGGGGGCCCCAGGTGACTCTACAGAGCACCACCTCTCCACCAGAGCACCTGGTGTCCCTCAAAAGTCCCAAGCTTCAGCCACACCAACCCACCTGATTCCTTGCACCAACACCTAAGAATTCCACCGCCAAGCCCTCAGTGTATCATCCTCAATCCCAACAGCATCCAAATCCCATATCTCAAACCCAGCTATTCCCTAAGACTCGATAGCTATCCCATCTCCAACCCAGAGACCCCACTCAAATCTGAGAGATTTCTTCAGTGTGTTTACCATTGAGCCTCCCTGGAGGCCTGTTCACTGCTTCTCCACAGGTGCTGGTTCTCCCCTCACCCAGACCTGGGCCTGCCCTGTCCGACCTCCCAGCATCTTGTTTTATTCATTCATCCCCCGTTTACATGCATACTCAACACCTACCATGCCAGGCACTGTGCTCACCCTGAGACACAGCCACGGACAGGGTCCCCTGCACCCTTTCACTGTGGCACAGACTTAAAAAAAAAAAAAGGCCTGTTTAATAGAGGGTTGAGTTTGAGATGTTCAATAAGCATCAGGAGGAGATGGTTTGGAGCGGTTTGCTGTTAGGTCTGGAACTGGGAGGAAAGGCGTGGATGAGAGGAAAGCCTTTGGGGGCGGTTGGCGTGTAGACAGCGGCTGAAGCTGTGCTCAGGGACCTGCTTGTGAAGTGGAGAGTGGGAAATGAGGACAAAACCCAAGGCTGACCCGGAGGTGCTCCCCAGAAGTTCCTGTAAGAGAAGGTCCGTTGTGCCCACCCAGACACCCTGGGATCCCAGGAGCTCTGGGGGCTTGGCCGAGTGGCTTGCCCTACCTACCTCCCCTGGAGGATCACGCTTGAATCCTCCCTGCTGCTGGGTGACCACGCGGGCCGCCTGCCTCCCTGTAGGCCTGCAGCAAAGGCCTGCCTGGGGTGAGGGGGACAAGAGTGGACGTCCCTTGTCTAGAGATGGGGCAGACTACAGAGTGCAATTCACACGCCACAGCACCCCAGGATCGGGCAGAGGTTCCATTTCACCGCACCCACCAGTGGGCAAAACCCCCACTTGCTCTCTCAGTTTCTCCTGGGAGCAGCCCCCAACTAGTCATGTGATCCCGTGCCCAGCTCTGTCTCTAGGATCCTAAACGAGGTGGGGGATCCAGTGCAGGAAATGTAATGGGTTAAGCTGGAGTTGGGCGGATGTGGTGCCGTTGAGGTTCAGGAAAAGAGGGGTTCAGAAGAACAGAGTGCTCGACCCGGGGCACCCTGTCCAGAGGTGAAGTGTCAAATGGGGATGGTAGACACGGTAACCACAGGGAGAAGCGTTCTGAGACCAGCAGGGATTGGACTGAAGCTATTCAGAATTTGCAACTGCCGCCTCAAGAAATTTGCCTGTGGTTGGAAGAGGGACTAGAAAGTGGGTAGAGAGGGATGATGGCCAGAAATAAGTGCCTAAACAGAGAACGTAACCTGTAAGAGAGAGAGAGGGAGAGAGAGAGAGAAATAGAACACTTCCCAGGCAATTCGGTGGATTTCTTTTTGACTCTGGGCCTCTTCCTCAGTGTTTGTGTAATTTTAAGGCTCTGTGTTTTAGTGTTCTTACCTTAATAATTCTGATTTAGTTCATGTTCTTATTAATTCATTTAACAAGTATTTATTGAGTACCTACTGCGTGCATTACACAGTTCTAAACCCCAAGGAACAGCTTTGAAAAGGCAGATGAAATAAATCCCTGCCCCCTGGAACTTACATTTTAGGAGGGAAGGGGAAACAACAATAAAAAGACAGTGATACTAGGTGGTGAAATCGCTACAAGGAAAAACACTTTGATGGAGGAGGAAGGGGAGACTTTTCTGGTAAGCAGCGTCACCGTTACTGTAACTGACAGTTACCTGTCACTGTCAGCTGGGTGAGAAGTGAAGGGTTAATATTAACGCAAATGTATTAATGTATTTGCAGGGAAGTAGAATAGGAGGAACTTATTTACACTGGGTTTGGTACAACCAATTTGGAAGAGAGTTTGGCCTCATCCAATGAAGTCGAGCGTGTAACTTTGCCCCTTTGGCCCTGCAACTCCACTACTAGATACGATGTTGCACACGTGTCCCAGAGGACATGGTGAATCTTGTTCCAAGGAGCACAACTAAAAACAATCCAAATGTACATTAACAGGAGAATGGAGACATAAATCGTGGTAGAACCACGGCAGAGGCGTATCCACAGAGGTATAGACGTGCAAGCTCACTACACTTCAGTGTGCAAGCAAGTCACAAACACGGTGGAGCAGCCAAGGAGTCCAGAAGAACAGCATGGTGTGAAGAGACACATAAAACCCTTCAATGCAATCCTTGCAAATATACAAGAATTATAATCAAACTACAAAGAAAGGCAATTGATTGGGGCGCCTGGGTGGGTCAGTCAGTTAAGCGTCTGACTTTGGCTCAGGCCATGATCTCACAGTTTGTGAGTTTCAGCCCCACATGGGGTTCTGTGCTGACAGCTCAGAGCCTGGAGCCTGCTTCCGATTCTGTGTTTCCCTCTCTCTCTGCCCCTCCCCAGCTCGTTCTCTGTCTCTCTGTCTCTCTCTCAAAAATAAACAAACATTTTTAAAAATTTTCAAAAAAGAAAAGAAAAGAAAGAAAGAAGAAAGGCAATTGATTGAGAACCACAGTTCTGGACATTGGTTTCCGAGGACGTGGCTGGTGGTGAGAGTGCACAGGGGCCTGCGGACATCATCCCAGGGGACTGTTTCTGGGGCTCAGGGATAGCTCCACCAGGAGACATTTCGTGATTAGATCCCTTCCTGCCTCATGTATGCAACTGATGTTCTTTTGAGTTTGGCTACTGCATTTCATTTTTCAAGATGGAGTAAAAGATCCCACACACAAAAACCTTAGTCTCGGTGAGATTTGTGAGAATCTGGGCCACAGTGCTCAGTCCTCCTCTGGACAGACCCCCTGCTAAAAACCGATCTGGGTAAAACTTATATCATTCAAGAATATATAAGAGTGGTAAGAGCTGGAGAGAAGTACGGGGGGGGGGGGGAGAAGAATTGGAAAGAAAAGAAAAAAAGAAAAGAAAGGGCAAAGCAAATCCTACTGAGAACACTCACCAGAATGTTAGAGCATAGACAACTATGACCCAAATTGTTGCCACGAGTTATCAGGCAGCAATCTTGAGATGTAACAGCTCCCAGAACAGAAGGGGAGACAGCAGGACTCCGTGAACAGGAGCTGGCAGAGCTGGGGGCATGGGGAGAGGGAGGGAATGGGACGGAAGATCTTTGCAGCTCAGCTCAGACAGGAGAAAATGGCTTTCTGATTGGGCAGGCAATGGGGGACAGGTCAGGGAGGAGGTTTCCTGAAATAAAACCTCTTTGAAGTTCTTTGCTCAATCTATGTGAATAAATAAGTTTGATTTTTAAAAAATAGAAAATAATATAAAAGAGCCCCTTTCCTGGCCATTGGCCTGTGTTGACCCATAGACTCTGTCCCCTGCGGGGGTCTCAGGCCTCTGCTGACAAAGCGCTGAGTCCCTTCCAGGACAATCCCACCAACAAGGTCTTCCATAAACAGACCCCCTTCTCCCCACCACATTATGTCTTCCTCAGGCCGGTCCTAGCACTGGCCACCAAGGGCCCAGAAATAATCTGGGATGCGTCAGCCAAACCTCTACCCATATTCCCCAATTTAAGCTGCTGAGACCCTGGTTTCCTGTGCTCTGCATCACTGCCAGCCTGATCCCCGGGTCCAGAGCCCTGGGCTTCAGTGCCTCACCTTTTCTTGTCTGAGTCCCCGAAGCCTGGCCATGCATCTGGAGGCTCCAGCCCTCTGTGTTCCTGCTCATTACATCTGCACACCTGGCTATCAACTTGTGGCAATGCTACCCTCTTTGAATCTCAGATGTTTCTTCTTGTGCAAACCTGGGATGTGTAATTGACTTCACTGTGGACAGATCAGGGTGGGTGGGGAGAGAGGGAAGCAAGAGGTAGAAGTGGGGAAGGACAGTCGCTGATGGGTCCTTCTGAGACTGGCTCAGCCTCAGGTGGGCTGGGGCAAGCAGGGAGCAACTCCCAGAATCAAGTACCTCGGGGAGGGGCAGTGAGGGCATGAGGGTCCCTTTGTGACCCCTACCCCCACAGCAGGAGGTGAGCTAGGTAGGATTGGCCAGGACAGCACAGAAGGGAACAGAAGACTAGTTGCTCAACAATCAGACTAGAAATTCATAACAGGAGGGGCGCCTGGGTGGCTCAGTCGGTGAAGCATCCGACTTCCGCTCAGGTCATGATCTCGCGGTTTGTGAGTTGGAGCCCCGCGTTGGGCTCTGTGCTGACAGCTCACAGCCTGGAGCCTCCTTCGGATTGTGTGTCTCCCTCTCTCTCTGCCCCTCCCCTGCTCACGCTCTCTCTCTCTCTGTCTCTCAATAATAAATAAACATTAAAAAAATTTTTTTAAAAAGAAAATCATAACAGGAAGATAATGAGAAAAACCTCCAAAACACTTGAGAACTAAACCACACATTCTAAATAATGTGTGAATCAAAAAGGAAATCTCAGGGGAGTAGAAATAGAGTAAAAATACAGTAAAAAGGGAATAAAAATGCCTTGCCATCTGTTCTCCTACATTTAGAACAACCTTGAATAACTTCATGGGCAAAGTGACACACTTTGTGAAACCCAGTGTTGTGGTTGTGTGTGTGCGGAGTTACGGGCATCCGTGTAATACATAGACATGTATGTAATCCCCAGAAAGGATGGAGGGCACCGAGTCAGTTAACAGCTCCAGAATGCATCAGAGACATATTCCCCCAAGTACCACAAGATGGCAGCACATGCACATGACATTCAAGCTCTTTCACCCACACATAACCTTGCAATTAAACTGTCCAGAAACGGCCCCGCCCTCTGGGAAACCCTACACTTTCTGATTTACCATGAAGCATGTTCTTATGTTGCAAAACATGAAGAATTTCTTTAGGTAGATTCATAGATTCAAAGGATGACCATAGGTCATGTAGTTAGACTACGTATCTTGCACCTGAAGCCAAAAATTAACAATATTTGATGAAAGGATTTGTGAAGCACAGGTTTCCTGCTTGGGTTCATGGCTTGAGACTGGCTGTGCGGGGTACTGTCCTTGCATCTCATTTATTGAGAATTTAGCCAGACGCTGGGCATATTGGCAATGTCCTACACGCGTTATGCATCAAACTTTAGTGCAGCCGTTTGGAGTAGCTATTATTAGCCTCATTTTACAGGCGCGAAAAGCAGGGACTAGAGTCATTAAGAACTTTGGTAACAGCACAGAGCAAGTAAAGCCTGAGGTGCACTCTGAACTCAGCCAGTCTGACACCCAATGCCACCCAGTACACGGGGAGTCCTCTAGGTGGCGCTCATGTCTGAGCTTTTACTGGTTCGTGATTCCCAGAAGTCTAGCACCAATATGCTAACTGAATGGGGGGTATTTCTCCTTCCATCAGAAATATTTCATAACAAATATAATCATTGGTATGTTCCATCTAACCCCAAATGAGAAGAACCCTTTGTTTGAAATAGCGAGACTATTTGCTAATTAGCAACTGTTGTCAAGAAAAAGCTTCATAACATTACATGGGCACCTGATGGTTTGTTTTTTTTTTTTCACTCCAGTAATTACAGGACTAAAATTACATTGATACCCAAAGCGCCATAGGTTGGCAAAAGACTCGTGGAAGTGACAGATCTCAGGTAAGTATATACAGCTGATATTGCATGGCCCGTGTCCAGACGCACAGCTAGTTTGGTGCTGGGCAGGGGGCAGGTGAGGTGGCCGGACATGAATAGTACCACCTTTTTTTTTTTTTTTTTTTTAAATTTTGGAAATTTGGCTATTCTCCATTCTTATTTATGACAATGGGTGGAGGGGCTCAAGATATTCAACAACACGTAGTACATAAGTGATAAGATGGTGAATGGATGAAAAGACAGGTAGGCAGGCAGGTAGGAGGGAGACAGGTGAGGTCTGCTTGATGCACATGTGCCTTGTCTTCATCCGTGGGGAATCCTGCCACTTCAGGCCTAGCAGTTCATACACACCCATCTGACTCAGGCACTCAGGCACCTGGCTCAGTTGGGGGAAGGGAACAAGATTCGGTTCAGGAGAAAGCAAATAGGAAATCAGAAGTGCCTGTCTTTTGGGGCACCAGGGTGGCACAGTCAGTTAAGCGTCCGACTTCGGCTCAGGTCATGATCTCACAGTTCATGAGTTTGAGCCCTGCATCCCCCACTTGCACTCTCTCTCCAAATAAATAAATAAACTTTAAAAAAAAAAAGAAGTTCCTGTCTTTTTATTAGTATTATTGAAAGCGCCAAATCCATCTAATGCACAGTGTCGTGATTGCAGTTAACAATACTGTGTTATATACTTGAATGTTGCTAAGGGAATAGATCTTAAGTGTTCTCACCACAAAAAATATAATTATGTGATACGATGGAAGTGATAGGTAACACTATGCTGGTAATCATTTTGGGATATAGAAGTGTATCCAATCAATACATTGTACACCTAAAACTCGCACGGTGTTATATGTCAATTATATCTCAATTTAAAAGAAAAAGAAGAAAGAAAGAAAGAAAGAAAGAAAGAAAGAAAGAAAGAAAGAAAGAAAGAGAAAGAGGGAAGGAAGGAAGGAAGGGAGGAAGGGAGGAAAGGAGAGAAGAGGGGAGGGGAGAGGAGGGGAGAGACGAGAGGAGAGGAGAGGAGAGGAGAGGAGAGGAGAGGAAGGAATAAAGAAAGCTAACCAAATCCTATCAGAATGTATTTGGCATACAGCTTTCCACTAGAAATAATGTCTCTAGTTTTTGATATGCACACTTTTGGTATATATGGCATACATAAATTATGTAAAGCTATGTAAAGCTTTCATAATAATCCTGTAGGTTGGGCATTTTCTCTTTTTTCAAATCAGGAAAATGTGGTATCATGTAACTTTCCTAAGTGATCTATCCAGGGAAGAAATGAATTTAGCTAAGTGGAAGTCTTTTGCGCTTTTATAAGGAGAGTAAAACATCACGTAGGAGAATCAGGGATTGAACGCGTACAGAAGTGTCAGGTTTCGGACCAGCTCTGCAGACCCACTGGGGTTAGCTCGTGGCTGAATGTGGTGGAAGCCAGTTAGAAGTGCTGCTTCCTTCCCCCGGCATGTTCAGTTGTGTGGGTGTGGACGCAGATTTGGAGGTGAGGTGGATGTCACCAGAGGGGCTTGATGAAGCAAGACAGGGCAGGGCCTTGAAGGCATGGGTGGGAAGGGATTCTGACGATGGAAGCTTGGCGAGGCAGGGGGTGGGCTGTAGTTAAAGGAGATGAATCAATGCACTGGTGATCTTGTTGAGGGGAGGGTGTAAGGGGGTGGACAGTGACAAGAGAGGGTGATGCTTGACATTTCTGTTTTGAGGGGCTGTCCATAGT
The DNA here is from genome assembly GCF_018350155.1 of Leopardus geoffroyi. Taxonomy (NCBI): domain Eukaryota; kingdom Metazoa; phylum Chordata; class Mammalia; order Carnivora; family Felidae; genus Leopardus; species Leopardus geoffroyi. The sequence goes on from NC_059336.1 coordinate 31,861,009, forward strand.
GGGCAGAACAGGTCTAGGGTATGATCATGGGAATGAATGGCTGAGCAGACAAGATCATTGGTGGAGAACTGATAGCTCTTATGCTGGAAATATTATTTAAAGATATTGATATTTCCAAGGATCGTGACTGGAGTGTGTTAAAGAAAGTAGCAGTGAGCCAGGAAGCAAAGTCTTCAAGGAAGAGAGGTATCTACCTGGGCTTTGCAGTGGGAAGTAGGGAGAATGTCCCAGCCAAGCAACAAGGAGAGTCGAGGAAGACCCCGATCCACCTTCAGGCCCACAGATAACACAATAGATCTAGGAAAGGCCCACACCTTGAAACAGTTGCTGGGAAAGTGAGGTTTCACTCAGATCTGCACAGTCCAATATGGCAGCCGCCAACCACACGGGGCTACAGAGAGCACTTTGAAATGAGGAACTGAATATTTAATTGAATTGAATTCCAATTAAGTTAAAAATCGAAGCACTATGAATTATGTTTTCTGTTAAACACAGTTTTAATGTTTTGGTAGGACTACATTTCACTTTAACCATCAAAAAACGAAACTAAGGGGCGCCTGGGTGGCTCAGTCAGTTGAGTGTCCAACTTTGGCTCAGGTCACGATCTTGCGGTTTGTGGGTTCAAGCCCCGTGTTGGGCTCTGTGCTGACCGCTCAGAGCCTGGAGCCTGCTTTGGATTCTGTGTCTCCCTCTCTCGTTGCCCCTCCCCCACTCGTGCTCTGTCTTTTTCTGTCTCAAAAATAAAGATAAACACTAAAAAAATTTTTAAAAACCCACGAAACTGAGGTATACCTTAAGTGCAAAATACATACCACATTTCAGAGAGTATGAAGGAAAAAAAGATGAAAAGGATCTCATTAGTATTTTTATACTTTTTTCTTGTTGAAATATATTGGGCTACATAAAGTATGTTTTTGCATGTTAGATCTATTGTGTTAAATGAAATATATTATTAAAATTAATTTTACCTGCTTTTTAAAAATTTTTTAATGTTTATTTCTGGGCGGGGGGGGGGGGCAGGCAAAGAAACAGGGAGACAGATTCCAAAGCAGGCTCCAGGCTCTGAGCTGTCCTCACAGAACCCAGTGTGGGGCTCGAACCCACAAACCACAAGATCATGACCTGAGCCAAAGTCAGACACTTAACTGACTGAGCCACCCAGGCTCCCTTTTTAACTTTTTTAACGTTTATTTATTTTTGAGAGACAGAGTGTGAGCAGGGGAGGGGCAGAGAGAGGGGGAGACACAGAATCCGAAGCAGGCTCCAGGCTCTGAGCTGTCAGCACAGAGCCCGGAGCAAGCAGGGCTCGAACTCACAAACCGCGAGATCATGACCTGAGCTGAAGCTGGAAGCTCAACCAACTGAGCCACCCAGGTGCCCCACCTGCTTTTTTTTATTATAGAAGTATAATTGACGTACAATGCTATATTCGTTTTACTTGCTTTATTTTCTGCTTATTTTAATGTGACTACTAGAAAATTTAGAATTACATATGTGGCATTACATTTCTGTTGGGCAGTGCTGGCTTAGAGAACGATGATGAAAGGGACAGCTAGTGAAGAAATAGAGGACCCAGGGCACTTAGCAGTCACCTGACCACATGTCCCAAAGGCATAGTGAATGGCTCCAGGGGTTGGCAGAGGCTGCCAGAAAGAGTCCGAAAGGCTGAGGCATAGTCTCAGCTGGAGAAATCCAGCCGAGGGCCTTCGCGTCTAGATTGTAGTTAAAGCTCTGGGATGGGAATTCTGAGATCAATGACTTCTAGATCAATCCAGCCATCTTCCTATAGCTTGATGAATAACCATGATATAAATAACTCCCAATTTGGGGCATCTGGGTGGCTCAGTTGGTTCAAGTGTCTGACTCTTGGTTTTGGCTCATGTCATGGTGTCACAGTTCATGAGATTGAGCCCTGCGTCAGGCTGTGCATTGATGGCATGGAACCTGCTTGGGATTCTCTGTCTCTCTCTGCCCCTTCTCTGCTTGAGCTCTCTCTCTCCAAAGTAAATAAACATTTAAAATACATACATACATACATACATACACACATGCATAAAATGTTGGGTAAGAAGTTTTGGGGTTGAGTGCTCACTTTGGCAGTACATATACTAAAATTGGAAGAAGTTTTGGGGTTGAACCAGCCACATCACCCCAGCTGAAGAAAGCCATTTCCTCTGCATTAGGCCAACCGGTAAACAAGCAGTTCTCCTGTCCAGACTCTCAGCGTAGAGGTTTCTGTGAGAAATTGACCAACAGCATACATACACTGACAAACAAAAACAAAATTAAAAAAGGAAGTTGCATCAGATGAAGCTTTCTTCTCTTTTGCAGTTCCTTGGTCATCTAAAACAGAACACCAATAAACCCTTATCACCCTTTAACCCTAAGCTGGTTCTGCATTCCACTTCCTTCCCTCGGAACCCCCAACACCCACACTTCCCTTGCAACTGATACTACAGATGCCTCTTCTCATGGACATAACTGGGAAAACATTTAAAAGTCGCTCCCAGATCAGGGGTGTCTGGGTGGCACAGTCAGTTGAACGTTGATCTCGTGGTTGACAAGTTCAAGCCCTGTGTTGGGCTCTGTGCTAACAGCTCAGAGCCTGGAGCCTGCTTCGGATTCTGTGTCTCCCTCTCTCTCTTCCCTTGCTCATGCTCTGTCTCTGTCTCAAAATAAATAAACATTAAAAAAAAAAAAAGTGGCTCTGAGATCAAAGAGAGGATAAAGAACCACAGAAGTCAGGAGCTGGAAGCTGGTTATTTTAAAGAACTGATTTTACCTATAAGGAAACCAAAGCCCAGAAAGGTGAGCTGACTTGCTCAAGTTTAGAACTGGTCAGTTTCTGCCTTCTCTTAACTTTTTGTTACAGAAAATTTCAAGTGTATACAAAAGTAGACAGAATAGCCTAATGAACTCATAGATACTCATCACTCAGCTACAATTGGCTGCATTTTGCCTGGTGTTATTTTATCTATCCACCCCCCCCCCACACACACACACACACACTTATATTTATACTGGATTGTTTCAAAGCAAATCCAAGATTCATCATTTCTCTTGTACTACTTTGGCAGGCTTCTCTAACTCATCTAAGAATATTCAGAAATAAAAACCTATGCCATTAAGCCTTCAATAAAATTAACGGTGACTTCTTTAATATCATCTAATGCTTGTCCCTATTCATTTCCCCGTTTATCTCAAAGTTGGCTTAATAGTTGGGTTGTTTCAACCAGGATTAAAGAGGTCCACACGTTGCATTTGGTTGTATGTCTCCTAACTACCTTTTGGTCCACGGCAATCTTATCTTTTTGTCTTGATGCCATTAATTCCTTAGAGAGAGTGGATCAATTGTGTTCTAGAATGTTCCCTGTTCTGGGTTTGGGTTTTTTTTTTTTTTACATCCATGGTGTCTTCCATGTCCCCTGGTGCTTTTTGTTCCCTATATTGCCTGTACACTGGAAGTCAGGTGTAAACGCTTGCTTATATTCAGATTCAGCTTTTGAGGCAAGAAGAATTGAGAGGAGGCAAATTGGGAATTTGCTGTGGCTGCCCATGGGGGGCCATATACTAGCTCCTGACTACCTCTGGTGGTGCTAAGACCGTTCTGCAGGTTCTGCACTGGTCTGATCCCTCCCATTATAAGCTCCCCAACAACTTTCTTTCTTTCTTTTTTTAATATGTATTTATTTTGGGGGGGATTGCAAGCAGGGAGGGGCAGACAGGAGGGACAGAGGATCTGAAGCAGGCTCTGCGCTGACAGGCTGACAGCAGCAAGCCCGATGTGGGGCTTGAACTCACTAACTGTGAGATCATGACCTGAGCTGAAGTCCGACACTCAACCAACTGAGCCACCCAGGTGCCCTGCCCCCGCCCTTCCCCATCAACTTTCATACTATGATTCCAGCATTTTATAATGATCACTGCCTGCATTCACTGTTTCGTGGTGCTTGCAGATGACAAGTTTTCTGATTCTATCATTCTCTTAGCTTCTATTAGCTGGAATTCTTCTATAAAGGAAGACTTCCTGAAATACAGCTGGTCCAGTAAAGGTAGGATAAATGACCGATTCTGTCCATTTACTTATCAGTTGTGCTCTTGAAACTTCTAATGGATGGGGCGCCTGGGTGGCACAGTTGGTTAAGTGTCTGACTTCAGCCAGGTCACGATCTCGCAGTCTGTGAGTTCGAGCCCCGCGTCGGGCTCTGGGCTGATGGCTCGGAGCCTGGAGCCTGTTTCCGATTCTGTGTCTCCCTCTCTCTCTGACCCTCCCCCGTTCATGCTCTGTCTCTCTCTGTCCCAAAAATAAATAAAACGTTAAAAAAAAAAAAAAAAGAAAGAAACTTCTAATGGTGACAAACGCAGGGTTTTCTGTTCTTTCATTTTGTTCTTGCATCATTGTGGTGTTTCAGTCCATTGTAGACACTATCCATTTAGGTGCCAGAACCATTTGATCTTAGGCAAGTGAAAGTCCCTTCAGGTTGGCTAGCGTGTTCCTCTGACTTCATTCCATTAGCCTTTGACATCTTCCTTGCTGTTGGCAGAGTGAGATGTCCATGCGTGTCTCCGTGCCCTGCCCTAAACTGTTAAATTCTATTTTCTGCTGGTCTAGTGGGACTTGTGTGACATTTCACTGCGTCTCCTGATATCTCCTATTCCTTTGGACTTCTCTGGGCCTTTCCTCTGGCTAACAGTCATGGTCATTAGATGCTGGTCTTAGACACCTCTACGTTTGGCAAGATACCTCGAGAGTTATACTCTGAGTTTATATGGCTCCTTTCTTTTTAGGTATTGGGAGCCCTTTGCATACCCAGATCTCATGCTTTGCTTTGCTTTTTGTTTTGCTTTTGGCTTTAACATGGCTGCTTCATAACCACGTAGGCAGAAACAAAGGGGAAGGGGAAGAAATCAAAACATTCTGGAGGTTCAGGTCTGCTGTTGGAAGAATTCACTCTCAGTTCAGACATTCCTTTATCCCCTTCTCACCAAACACTGGTGCCCGTGGCCCAAGGTGGATAAGCTCAGTTAAGGCAGGTTCTGGAATGGGCATTTTGACATCCAACATCCAAAGAACAAATTTCTGCCTACTGTTACCCACTTCTGACTCTTCCCCTGTCTCTGAAGATCAGAGTCTAGGGACAGAGAGCAGAGGTAGGAGCAGCTGGAGCAGGAGGGAGTGAAGCTCAGGGCCGGAGGTGAGGCTCAGGGATGTGGGGGGAATCAGAGAGGATGAGGAAGAGAGGGAAGCCCATGGGGGGCAGAATGAGGCCTGAAGATGGAGTGAAATTACCCAGTGTGCACATACCAGCTAAAAGTCCCGTTGAACAAGCTGAAAGTCCACTGCCTTGTCTATTTAGTACAGCAAAGTGGTTGTAAAACAATTTTGTCCTGAGATTGCTCAGGTTGATGATTACATCTTTTGTCATTTGCATATCAAAATATCCGTATCTCCAAATGGGATCAGACCATTAGCCGTCCAGTTCAGTGTACTGAGGGGACGGTGACCCAGCTCCAGTGGAGGGATGATAGCCTTGGCATGGAAGGATGGATAGAGCTTGGAGTTCAGCAGAGGGTGAGCGGCTGTGACCTTCGATTGCCCAGAGGTCAGGACTAGGACGTTCCAGTGTGAGTCAGCACAGGTGATTAATGAGGCCTGACATGGGGATGTGGGTGTTGCCACCAGCCCATCTAGGAAGCACTGGGCCCCAGACAGATAAGTTCCTTTCTCACTCCCTCTGACCCCCTCCCAAGAGCCCTCACCCAATTTTAGAGGGAAGCCCAGAACTTGTTGTGACACCAGGGGTGAACGTGGCTAGATTATGGGGTCAGAACAAGCCAATGACCCACTCATTGCAACAAACACTCATTCAAATTTTAATATTAGCTTTGAAACTCATCTCATTCAGGAAGGTATTTGGTGACCATCCCATCTCATGACAAGCAAGGAGCCCCTCGCTACCCCTAAGGCAGCTCAACTTTAAACTGTTCTGATGATGAAGGCCTCTTACAATACAGATGAAATGCGTTAACTCTGCGGTGCCTGTCACACTGTAGGGACTCAAAAGGTTTGTAGAATAAATGACTGAATAGATGAACAATGTCTTTTCTTAGTAGAAGCAGAAACTGGAGACAGTCCTCCTGGTGTAAGAGTCAGGACAGTGACGCTGGACCCTTGCATTTATCTTAAGCATCCCGTCTCCCCATCCCCCCTTCTTTGTCTTAGGAAAGCTCAGACAGAACTGCTTCTCCCACCCACATGGCTTCCAAGTGCCTGCAACCTAGTCTCAGGGGCTTCGGATGAGATAAAGAGAAACGGGGCTGTCCCCTCCTTCCCTTATTGCCTTCCCCAGAGCTTGCTGCTGGCTTTCATGCCCTGGGGTGATGTCACTGCTTCAGGGGAGATCTGTCCTGACTGCAGAGAGCCATCCTCCATGTTCCCAGGAGGGGAAGCCACTCCTTCCGGGTTACAGAGCCCGGAGTGGCCTAGAGGGTCCCTGTTGACTCTCCTCCCTTGGAGCAGAAGGCAGTCGAGGCAGCATCACCTGCCTCGCCCCTTCCTGCTCTTCACTTCTCCCAACGTGGTGGCCCAGGGCCCTGGTCACACCGTCAGCTCCCCGAGGGCAACATCCTCACCCCCCAATCCGGGTCCATGTCCTCAGCCAGCCCTTGTGAGGAGCTGCCTCCCTGAAGCAAGGAAGGCCAAGTGCTAAGCAGCCTTTTTACATTATGCTGAAAAGGCTACCAAAGAGGTTGAATTCTCCCCAAGATGTACCATCCAGTGGGGACAAGCAGAGTCCAAGTGATACACAGCGTGCAACCATACACGCATTTAAGTTCAGAGAAGGGTCTGAAATAGCCTAACCAAATTAGTGTTTTCGTTCAGGGATTCTTGAGGCCCTTATTTCATTCATTTTCGATTTTTGCTTATCTATATTCTAAATTTCCTTAAGGTAGTAAAGTTACAGATTGTAAGATATTTTTGGAGGAGAAAGACAGTGAGACCTTACCTCATAATGAACCATAATGGACCATCCATCCCAGGGTATATGCTTGGAGGTGTTTTTCTGACCATGCCTGGAAAGGAGCCCTGAACAAAGGCTGACCCAAGGCTCTGCCTTGCCAGGTTCGCTGGGACCCCTCCAGGCACTCAGGACCATGGGGGACCTGGTATAACCCCGTCATCAGCAGACAGACCTGCAGTGTTATATTTAGGTCATTGTTATTTATTTGCCTGTGTACCTATTGGAACTAAACTGCATCCTCTCAAAATTGAAGCCTGATGCTCCGATGTGACGGTATTTGGAGATGGGATCTTTGGGAGGTAGTTAGGCTTGGATTAGCTCATGAGGGAGGGACTCTTACGATGGGATTAGTACCTTTACAAGAAAAGGGAGAGAGAAAGCTTGCTCTCTTTCCAAGTGTGCACAGAGGAAAAGGCCAGCCGAGGACACAGCGAGGCAGCCTTCACCAGAGACAGACCATGATGGCACCTTCATCTTGGACTTCCAGTCTCCGGAACAGTGAGAAATCGATCCCTGTGGTTTACACCACCGCCCAGGCTGTGGTGTTTTGTTGTAGCAGCCCGAGCACAGTATGACAAAGAACACATACATCAAAAGCACAAATCAGTGTGCCAAGTGCCATAGGTGGGGTGATGAGGCCAGAAAGTTCTGGATAAGCCCCTACTCATCTGCAGGCTGCTCAGTGCCCTGAGGGTGCAGGGGAGATGCCCAAAAATGGGTTGTAGATACAGGATGGAAGGGGAGGGAGCTTTTGTGCATAGGGCTCTGATCATTCTTGGCACTAACTACACCTTCATCAGCACGTGGGCAATGTGCCTGCACAAAGAGGTTGGTGTGGCTTACGGGGACTCATCTGGGTAAAATAAGGCTGAGGATAATTCAAGGCAATTGTTCTTAGAGGGCAAAGAAGGGACCTCACCCCCACACCCCTTTCTCCCAGGCATGCTGGCCCCAGGTACAGCTCGCGGAAGCAGACAGTGATTGGAGTCTGAGTGGCATCGGCCCGATGCTCGCCCCTGGGGTTGTCTCTGGCAGGGCAGCACCACGAACCCACAGGAGCTATCCATAGGTAATACAATGATCTCTAACGACCAAACATCTATCTCGCACTAAACTAGGTGCCACACACATACCTTTAACCCACACCCTACTCTGCCATCTTGGGACTGTTACCCCATTTTTCAGATAAGTAGACTGAGGCTCAGAGATTTGGATTCATACAGATGGAACCAGGATTCCAGTGCATTAGCTGTTATAGGTGTGGCGCCTCATGGGGGGGGGTAACTGGTGCTCACTGTTGAAGCTCCAGTGTCTGGCATAGCACCAGCATTGACTTGGTAAAAGATATCTTGTGGGTGTCTGTGGGTTATATAAAATCAGGAGCACTCCCTGCACCCCAAAGCATACCTCACAGGGAAACTGAGGACTCGACAACAGGAGCTGCAGCATTGAGCCCTGCCCATACTTGACCTGTTCCACCACAGGACACATCACAAGGACCACAGCAGAGGGGTCCCTGCTTCTGCATTTTTGGCATCACCAGCCATTGGCTTCCTTATGTCTTAATGTTTCCCAAGCTTAAAATTAACTGTGAGAAGTGCAAACATTCTGGGGACTCTTCTTGAGCCAAAGGTATCGCCACCCAAACTTAATCAATATGTTGATAGAGTAGTTGGGTCCAGACTCCATACGCTCTTGAGACAACCATGAAATGCCTTCAGAGGGGAAGATGGTGTTCACCTTGGAAGCTGGCTGGTAGGTGAGTCCTTGCTGATTCCCCCAGATGGGAGAGGACTGAGTCATGATACACAAATCCTGTACTTCCAGAGAGCCCTTAAAACTTGTCTGGAGCCTGGGCCCCTCTCTCTCCACCCTCCCCACCTTCTCCTCCCAATGTCAAGCCTGGAATAGTTCATCACGCTTAGTCCCGAAGCCTTGGCCCTTGGCTTTACTGAAAGTCAATGGAGACAGATTCCTAGTTCCATCTTGAATAAAGACACTTGACGCAAGAAACTGTGTTGCTGAAAGTTACTTATGAGTTGATTCTTTGAAACTGTTGGATATCATCTACCCTTTGGGCATGTTCTACAAGGCAGTGGAGGCTAGCCCACCACAGATGAACGCTGCTGAACTGCTGACCTGTTAGTCTGAGTTTCTGGTCATGGGGACGAGGAGGGAGAGGAAGACAAGAGGCTTGTCTCTTTCTTGGTACAGGGCCACACCAGGCAAAATGCTGTTTATTAGTTTTTTTTCTCTTTAACAGGCTCTCACACCCCCTCTATATCCTGTTTCCCTGGGCTCTTGTCCCTCATACTGTCTGGCACACCTGTATTCTGGAAGGAAGGACAAGGGCCAGATATCCTGTGCTCCAAAATTCTCTGCCTGCTCTCCTTGCTGGTCAGAACATTCACCAGCACCTACATCTGGAAATCAACCCACACTCTGGTAAAGGACTGATCAGATGAAAATCTTCCTATAGCTGCGTTTCCAAGAAAAGATACAAATAATTTTTGAGGTTAAATATATTTCTGTATGACTGACTCCTTTATTCCTGATTTCTTGATTACTGATTCCCCAGAATTTCTGATGGGCTGTTGGTCAGCATTTGTGAAGGTGGAGGGCAGGAATGTCTCCCTAACCTTTCTTTTTTTTTTTTTTTTTTTTTAATGTTTTATTTTTGAGAGACACAGAGACAGAATGTGAGTGGGTTAGGGGCAGAGAGAGAGGGATACACAGAATCCGAAACAGGCTCCAGGCTCTGAGCTGTCAGCACAGAGCCCAATGCGGGGCTCGAACTCATGAGCTGTGAGATCATGACCTGAGCCGAAGTCGGATGCTCAACCGACTGAGCCACCTGGGCGCCCCTCCCTAAACTTTCACCTACAGAGCCTTGTATAATACCTCTTCCACCTTACCTTTGGCTCCAGAATGCCATCACGCACACTATGGAAACCTTGTCCTGAAGTTTTTGCATTTTTACCTGGAGCCTGCTTCGGATTCTGTGTCTCCCTCTCTCTCTCCCCCTCCCCCTCTCCTGCTCTGTCTCTCTCTCTCAAAAATAAATAAACATTAAAAAAAATTTTTTTAATTAAAAAAATAAAAGGTAGTAAAACACTTAAAATAGTGATCAGAAGTGTCAGGGGGACCAAGCAGCCATTACGGATGAAGTTGTAAAATACAGAAAAGTGACATGGGAATTTGTCATCGCATATATGTATATTTTTTAACTTTACATTTTGAAATAATTATAGTTTCACAAGATGTTACAAAGAGAAGTCTTTCATACCTTTCACCTGGTCTCCCACATTTTCTAGAAGAGATTTGGTAGAGTCAGTCCTAATTCTATTTTCAACATTCGGTAGAATTCTCCATGGGAAATGTCTGAGCCTGGAGTTTTTCAAGAGGTTTTAAAACTTGATTTCCTTAATGGTTATGGGGCTATTCAAACTATCTGTTTCATTTTGGGTGACTTCTGGTAGTTTGGGTGACTTCTGGTAGTCTTTCGAGGAATTGGCCTGTTTCTTCTTAAGTTGTCCAGTTTATGTGTAGAGTTTTTCATAGGAGCCTTGTTATCCTTTTGCTGTCTGTAGGACCTTTTTCATTTCTGATATTAATAATTTATATCTTCTCTCCTTTTTGTTAGTCTTACTAGAGGGCTATCAATTTTATCAATCTTTTAAAATACCCAGCTTTTTGTTTTATTGCTTTTTCTCTATTCTTCCTTCTGTTTTCAGGTTTACTGATTTACCTTTTATTACCTCCTTCTTCCTGCTTGCTTTGGGTTTGTCTGGATCTTCTTTCTAGTTTCTTGAGATGGAAACTTTGGCTGTTGACCTGAGGCATTTCCTTGTTTCCAAGAGACACATGCCAGTGCTGTGGGCTCCCTTCTCCTGCCTGCTTTTGTTGTGTTCCACACATTTTGACGTGATGCTGCTTGGTTTTCATTCAGTTCAATGCATTTTTAAAAATTTTGACTTGAAAATTCCTCTTCAATGCATGGATTATTTAGCAATGTTTTGTTTGCAAGTATTGGAAGGTTTGCCTGTTATCTTGTCGTTACAGATTTCTAGTTTGATTGCACTGTGGTCAGGGAACTTGCTCTGTAGGATTTCGATTCACTTAACTTTGTTGAAGTTTGTTTTATGGCCCAGGATGTCGTTTCTCTTGGCACTTAGATGAATGCGTGTTCTGTTCAGTGGAATGTTTTTGCGAATGTCGGCTGGATCCTGTTGACTGATGGTGATGTTGAATTCTTCATATCCTGCCGTTTTCTGTTTAGTTGGTCTATCAGTTGTTGAGAGAAGGATATTGTTGTCTCCAAGTATAACTGCGTGTCCATTTCCTTTTTCTGTTCTATCAGTTTTTGCTTCACATTTTGTAGCTCTGCTTGATATATACACAATCTTTAGTACAGCTGAGTTTTCCGGGTGGGTTAACTGTTTTCTCATTTTGTAAATGTCCCTCTGACTCTGGGCTATTTTGCCCTGATGTCTACTTTATCGAGTCATTCCTGCCTTGCATTTGATTAACTTTTGCAGGGTTTATCTCTTTTCACCCTATGTACATCATTGTATTTGAAGTGCATAGTATATAGTTGGGTCTTTTTTAATTCACTCTGCCAATCTGTCTTTTAATTGGTGTGTTTAGAAGTGTTCACGTTTAATGTGATTATTGATATGTTAAGGCTTAAATTGGCTATTTTTTGTTTTCTATTTATCCTTTGTTTTCTTTTTCCAGCCTTCCTATGGAATACTTGAACATTTTTCACAATCACGTTGTTATTTGTCTATAGCGTTTGAGTTTATCTCTTTGTATAGCTTTTTTTTAAAGTGGTTACTTAACTTATTCCCTTGTATGTACATAAACTTATCAAAGTCAACCGGGGCCATGATTTTACCAGTTTGAGTGTAGAAACATTTCCTTTACATCCTTTTCTCTCTCTCATTTATAGCTGTCTTAAATATTTCAACATACATTGAGAACATTAGTGCTATTTTTGCTTCAAGTATCAAATGATATTTAGGAAACTCAATAGGAGAAGGAAATTCTATTGTATCTGCCCATATTTTTGCTATTACCAAGTTTTTTTAATTAAAAAAAATTGTTTAATGTCTATTTTTGAGAGAGACAGAGCAGGAGCGGAGGAGAGGCAGAGAAAGAGAGGGAGATACAGAATCTAAAACAGGCTGCAGGCTCTGAGCTGTCAGCACAAAGCCCGACACTGGGCTCGAACTCAGGAACAGTGAGATCATGACCTGAGCCGCAGTTGGATGCTTAATCAGCTGAACCACCCAGGTGCCCCCCAAGTTCTTTTTTTCTTCCTGGTGTTTCAACATTTCTACTTTATTCACTTTTTGCTTAGAAACCTCCCTTTGGTCATTCTTTCAGGGTAGTTTTTTGGGCAACAAATTTTCCTACTTTTCCTTTATCTGATAATATCTTGATTTTCCCTTCATTTCTGGAGGATATTATTTCTGCTGCATACAGGAACTGGGCTGGAAGTACTTTTCTTTCAGCACTTGGAAAATGTCACTTCCTTCTAACGTCCATGGTTTCAGAAGAGAAATGTGCTGGCATTTGAACTGCTTTTCCCCTGTAGGTGATGGGCCATTTCTCCCTTGCTGCTTTTAAGACTTTGTCTTTAATTTACAGGAGTTGGACTATGATGTCTTGGTGTGGATTTCTTTGGGTTTGTACGTGGTTTGCTTAGGTTCTTAAATCTTTAGGTTTATGGGGTTTTCTCCCCAAATTTGGGAAATTTAGTCATTTATTCTTTGAACGTTTTTTTCAGTCCCACCCTCTTTTTTCCTCTCCTTCTGGGACCCTGATGACATGAATGTTAGATTTTTTTATTTTTTGCTTTAGTCCCACATGCTCCTGAGGCTATGGTTTTTTTTTTTTGTTTTTGTTTTTTTTTTTTTTTTCCTTCAGTCCGTTTTCTCTCTGTTCGGATTGGGTAATCTTTATTCTATATTCCAGTTCTCAGATTCTTCCCTCTGTCCTCTCTATTCTCCTGTTGAGTTTTTAAATTTGTTTATATTCATAGTTCTAAAATGTGTATGCAGTTCTTCTTTGCTAAGAGTATTTTTCATTGGTTTCGGGCATGTTTCTAATTGCTTGTCAAAGCATTTCTGTGATGGGGTACTCTAAAATCATTCACAGATAACTCTAGTGTCTGTGTCACTTCAGTGCTGACAATCGTCTTTTCTCACGTGGTTTGAGATCTTCCTAGTGCTTGCTATGGTAAGTGGACATTTTTAGCAGTATGTTACAAGACTCTGGACCTTATTTACATCGTGTATTTTAACAGGCCTCTTCTGCCCCTGCACTGCTTCATTACTGCCAGGGAGAAGGTTCCTGTCGGCCCCTGGAGACTGGAAGGGCTGGGAGTTCAGGCTCCACACTAGACCTCATCTGACACCGCCCACTGGGGACAGGGGTGGGGCGGGGAGGGAGGCACCTTGTTACCACGGGAAGGAGATGAAGTCTGGGCTCCCTGTGTAGTTTCCACGAACACTGAAGCCAGAGCTGCCTCATTACCCGTGTGGTGGTGAAAACCCCGATTCTCCTGGGTCTCTTTTGCCTCCATCCCGGGAGGGAAGGGGAGGGTGCCTCATGACTGCAGGTGAGGGTGGAGCACAGGTTCCCCTCTAGGCCTTCTCTGGCACCGTCCTGTCAGGGATGGGGGGGGGGGGGGCAGTTTTAGCCTGGCTTGGGTGGAATCTAGGCTCTCCACCTGGCCTTTACTGGTTGCAGGGGGAGGATGGGGCTGCAGTCTTTCCCATGGCATTTGATTGGAATAGAGCCGTTATTGCCTAAAAGATTTGTCCTGCTAGGCTCTCCTTTTCCTGGTTTTGTGGCTGTAGAGAGCAAGCTTTGCTGTTGTTTTCTACACTCGGTGTTTCCTCGTTGCCAGCTTCTCCAGTATTGTCTGGGATAGCTGAGGCAAAAAGAAAACCCAGGGAACTCACCACCGTGTTGTTCCTTGAGTCCCAAGGTCCCTAGCCATCTTTCTTCCCTCTGCCTTTCAGTCTTATGTTTGTGTTACATATAATGTTGATGAGGTTTTCAGTTGCACTAGCAGAGATGGAAAGTCCGTCTCTTCCACTTTTCTGGAAGGAGTCCAATTTTTCATTATATATTAAATCAAAAAATGAAAAAAAAGACCTACAATTTTACCAAAAATAAAATGTACTACATGCACAGAAAAAGGACTAGAAGTATACAGTATACGGAATTACAATAATAGTAGTATTTGGGTCATAGACTTGTGGATAATATCTGTTTCTTGTTTACTTCTATTTTCCATTTTAAAATAATGAACATGTATCACTTTGGAAATAATTTAAAAAAAAATTGTTTTCCTACCAGTTGATTTCGACTAGTGTCTTCCCTTCATATGAAAACCCCAGGTTATAACTATTCACTTTTGCTATGTGAGTGTGGGTTCCAAACTACCGAAGCCAAACAGTATTTGGATCTATTTGGACCCTTATTTTAGAATGCTTTTTGAAATTCCCAAATGGAGAATCAATGGAGCCAGAGGGCAGAAAGGCTGGTATCTTGGGCAAAGACCCTCGACTGCCACCACCAGCAAATGACACTGGTAAGCAGGCTAGACAGTTCAGATATGAACAACCCTTACCTCTTTGCCTCCCTGTATGAACACAGTGGGTACTCTCGAGAGTCAAAGTATATACTTTGCTACCTTATAGCAATAGGCTGTGGTCTGGGGTCAGTTCTAACAGACTTTCTTGTGAGATCTGGCTTATCTTCCAAGCATGACTAGTGCACCAGGAGGAGCTGGGGTACAAAGAATAATTTTTTTCTTAAGAACAAGCACTTCCAATCGATATACTGAACGTATCACTCCCCCAAATTTCCCCAAGCCTTATTTGTAACCTTTCCTAGCTCCCCACTTCACCCCCATTCCTCTGAATCACTGATTTGCTTAATTACATTAGTTCTTGTATTCTAGAATTTAAATAAATGGGTTTATGTGGCATGAACTCTTTTGTCTTGATGAAAAGCATTCTATTCTATGGATATACCACAATTTTTGCATCCATCCGCTTAATAGATACATAGGTTGTTTCCAGTTTGGGGCTGGTACAGATATGGTGCTATGAACTGTCAAATCTTCATGTGGACACAGGCTTTCATTTCTTGTGGTGAACAATTAGGAGTAGAATGGCTGGCTGACTGATAAGTGTATGTTAACTTTTAAAGAAACCATGAAAATGGCTTAGACATGCCAGAAGAATATCTAGTCAT
The DNA here is from genome assembly GCF_018350155.1 of Leopardus geoffroyi. NCBI lineage: Eukaryota > Metazoa > Chordata > Mammalia > Carnivora > Felidae > Leopardus > Leopardus geoffroyi. The sequence continues at coordinate 31,876,305 of NC_059336.1, forward strand.
TGTTCATGCTCGTTTTATGGGTCATTTGACATTTTAATGTTCTAGTCCTGACTAGTCCACTAATTAACTGCTACCTGTTCGTGTTTAGCAACTTAAAACAGGAAACCCTTCCTTACTGACAATATGAACTCTGTTCCAATTTTTAAAATATTTTCTTCCTGCTTGTCTTTGGCAGAAAGCAGCCACTTACCATTCTCATCTTCAGACTATTAGTTAACTTTTCTCAGAGACTTCATATATTCAGCTCAGTTCATTTCCTATGGATGTTAACTAAGGGACATTACTATGAAACGATTTCACATGTTATAAAATGTATTAAGTATTTAAATATTACTATTTTGCTGGGCCCCTAGCAATCTGAGAAATTTTCAAGAGACTATTATTGATGTAGGTGTATTTTGGCTTTTGTTGGTTCTCAGAAATTAAAGTCTCTGAGTCTGTCATGCTACCAAAACAAGAAATTTATTAGGTGAACAAAGTTGTCCATGTACCCTACAAACAAGACATTCCTATGGGCCACCACCACATCTGTAACCAGAGGTCCAGGCTCCAGTCGTTGAGGACATACAGCACCTTGGTCTCTCCAATTCATAACGCGCAAGAGTTTCTGACAGCTCCTTAAGAACTAGAACCAGCCATAGAAAAAACTGGCTTCACAAGGTTTCTGAGGCAGAAGCAGAATCAAATCATTTTGGGGGCAGCGGGCTTCTTCACCCTTGGTGCTGGGTAATGAAATAAATTTCCTGTGTGTGTGTGGGGTCCTGCTTAGTGGATGAAACAGTGCACATATAACACCATGATGGGCATTTAAAAGACAGAAAGCAAGTATATGTGTACCAAGCATTGAGATAAGCCTCTCTGACGTGCCATCAAAGCAACGTCAGAGTGTTCTTTATATCCTGGACTCAGACACACAAGTAACAAGGCAAGCAACTATGAAGTGAACAGCAGTTAGCTACTCGGGGAATTCAGGGCAGGGGAAAGGGCACTGCCCTGTAGGCTATTCAGAATTCAGAGAACACTTCAGGCCTTTGAGGTGGTCATGCAGGAAGGAAGAAGTGAAATAATAAAATATGGCAAAAGCAAACACCCAGAAGAGAGAACATAAGAGCTTTCTGACAGCGAGGAAAGAAATGTGACAGGAGAGGAGGGCCTGGGCTGAGGATGGCCAGAGAAAAGGCTGGGAGGCAGCAGGGGAAGGAGAGCATCCATGAGGTTGGATAAAGCCACTCTAGCCACATTGTTTTCACGGCAGCAAGACGACACTTGCCTGGTTAACTGAGATATGACCTACCCGTTGTTCATTTATCCCTACACCAAGTCAGAGTAGAACCTACTCGAATTACTTACTGCTTGTTTAATGCCAAGTACATGGAGTGTCTGACGTGTGTGAGGAAAATGCAGGCTGCTGTACTGCAAAGCATAGTATGTAAAAATTATATTTGAGCACTTACATGCTTGTAGGTGCATATACATGTGTAAGGGTACATGGTCTACCAGTCAAGTTTTCCTGGGTGTTAAAGCAACAAAACCTGCCTCTAATATTAGAAGAAAGGAATTCACTAGAGGGATGTAGGTGATCTCACATAACTGAAGGGAAGGCCTTAGCAGAGGTCAGAAGGGGCAAGCGGGAAGATTCTATGGGCTTCACTGTAGGTACTAGAGTTGCTCTGGAAAGGAAACAGTCTAAGCCCTTGTTCTATTCTATGGTTGTTCTGATTAATAGACAATGATGCAGGACAGGGTCCAGTTGGTCTGCTTTTGTTCATGCACCTAGCCCCTTGGCTAAAGGAGAATGCTTTATTTTACAGGTCCCCAAAGACTGTACCTAACAGAGGAGAGAGAACATCCCCCCAAAATACTGCTCTCAGGAAATAGGAGGTGGGTGCTGGGCAGCTAGACACCCATAAACCTCCACGACATACACCACACACACGAACTTTGGTCCCCTCTGGAGAGGAGGAACCTGTATCACAATCCTCTGGGATGGTGGGAATTTTTAGCACTGGATGATGATTTGGTGAGTTTGTGCCAAAACAAAACACAACACCAAACAAATACACAGGAAAAATAGGCAAATCACAAAAAGAGGGAGGAAAAAAGTATAAAATAAAATAGAAAAAACTCCTTGGACAAGAAATCAAAATGATGCTACCAAGCGACTCTGGGATGGAGTATAAATGTCCCCACTCTCCTTTTGGGTAGTAATTACCAGGTGCAATCATATACCTGGATTTACACTGAGGTCCCAGAACTCCTAAGGGAGCCAACCACAAGACCAGCAGAGAAGCTGGAAGCGGGAAAGAAACAAGAGCATGAGCTCGTGCACCAAAACTCCAAACCACACCAGAAAACTCAATGCAAATAAAGATAACTCATTCCAGAAAGGCCTAAAAAGTATAGGGTAAAACGAAATAGGTTGAGAATGTTTAAAGAGATAAGTGGAAGTTACACTTCTACTAAAAAAAAAAAAAAAAAAAAAAAAAAAAAGAACTGTAAATTATTCAATAAAAATGGGAAGTAATGAAATAAAATCAGATGGACATAAAGAATTGATTAGAAATCCTGGAAATGAAAAATATAGTTTAATATTTAAAAATTCAGTAAGAAGTGTAAATGAGATACAGTGGAAGCAAACAATTGGAATACAACACTGAGGAAATCAACCATCTCACTCACACACGTGCACACACACACCACCTTTCCACTTACACGTCTGACAGGCATCTTAAGTGTTTTTAGCCAAGGAGCCCTACCTTCAAATCCTACCTTCAAATCACATCTCTATTAGGAGAACCAAAACAGGTCAGAACAGAGTCACTGTGGCTGAAGTGTGGTAGGACTTATCTGTCATTAAATGAGCTAATACCAGGCTAACGCTTAGTTACTTTCCTTCTGTTGCCCTCTTCGACAACTGCTTTACAATCTTAAAACATACATTATACCTCAACTAAGTAATAAGCATGTTGAAGACAGAAGCTACTTTATTCTAAGCCCTCAGTCTAGCTAGAAACTAAAACATAAGGTTCATACTTTATACATACTTCCATCATGATAGAAACAATAGCTCCTTGTATAGACTTTTTTTTTTTTTTTTTTTTTTTTTTCCAAAAAGTAAAATTCTTGTTCCCCTTTGATTAAAACAATGGTTTTCCAGGGTGCCTGGGTGGCTCAGTTAGTTAAGTATCTGATTTTGGCTCAGGTCATGATTGCACAGTTCATGGGTTCGAGTCATGTGTCGGGCTCTGTGCTGACAGCTCAGAGCCTGGAGCCTGCTTCGGATTCTGTGTCTCCCTCTCTTGCCACTCCCACCCCCAGCTCATGGCTCTCTTCTTCAGAAATAAACATTAAAACATTAAAAACAACAACAACAACAGTATTTTTCCAAGGCCAACTCTATTAATGTTGTTATAGTATTGAGGGAGGTTCAACCCAAGAAAAGGTACCAAATAAATCTACATTAGGTAAAATTTTGCACACTAAATTTAAGAGTAATTAATGAAAAAAAAAAAAAAAAACAAACAAAAAACAAACACTGCTCAATACTAGTAAAGCCTAGTTTAAAAAGTAGATCTTTAGCAATCTAATCAAGGATAACTCACCCCTTCACACCAAAGAAAATATTAAGAAAAAGTGTTTCTTGGAAGACTTCTTGGAAGTATATACAAATACATATATATATATATATATATACATACATACACACATACATATATACATATATGTATGTTTACATACACTTATGATATCCAGTATTTAGTATGTATATAATGTATAATATATACACACTATACAGCTGGATGTACAAGTAACTTTTTTTTAATCTAGGAAAACTAGCTGATGTGCCCAAAAAATATAAATTTAATAAAAAAAAAAAAAAAAAAAAGTAGAGAGGGGCACCTGGGTGGCTCAGTTAAGCATCCAACTCTTGGTTTCAGCTCAGGTCATGATCTCATGATTCCTGGAATCAATCAGGCCCCCATCAGGCTCTGCACTGACAGGACAGAGCCTGCTTGGGATTCTCTTTCTCCCCCTCTCTCTGCCCCAACTCTGCTCATGCTCTCTCTGAAGATAAGTATTTTTTTTTTTAAAGTAAAAAAAAAAAAAAAAAAAAAAAAAAGAGAACATTAACAGGTTCTAACTAAAGAAGTAACTGTAAGGGTAGGAATACTTCAAAATATGCACATAGTTTTATAGGAGTACTTATCAAAGTGCCAATGAACAGACTATACTAACATTACATAAACTGTTCCAAAGACAGAAAAACCTGAAAAGCTACTCAACTGACTTTATAAGGCTATCCTAATGGTCTCCAAAACTAGACAAAAATAGCAAAAGAAAACAAAGTCAATCTCGTTAATGAATACAGATAATAAATCCTAAACAAATCAGTCAATACCTGTCAAAAGAACATTAATAAGTGTTATACCAATTACTGAAGGGTAATTCAACATTAGAAAATATATTAGCATCATTCACTCCATTAATATTAACAGATGAAATAAGAACTATGATTGTTTTCTAACTCCTCAAAAACCCACAGAATAAATTCAGCACCTATTCCTTGGGGGTGGGTAGGGGCCGGGGCGAAGGGATCCTTTAGCTAACCTAGAAGAAAAAGAAATTTCCTTAATTTCGTAAGGGTCACCTCTATAACTAGAAACTCCAGCAGCCATCATATTATTTCCCATGACGATAAAGAAATAAGGACGCCTACAATTGTTATTAGCTACTGAAGTGAGACAAGATAAAGAGAAAGCTGTCATTAAAAAGTAGAAAACGTATTTGATAATATGATCAACTAGAAAACCCCAGTTAAATAACAAAATGTTTTGACTAATCGGATTCAGCAGCTACAGATGAGAGCAGTAAACCAAAATTAACTGATTACTGAAGAACATACTTAAGGAAAATAGGAATTAAAAAACAAATTCATTAAGTTTTTCTAATGTAAGAATAAGCTTTAAAAAGTTTAAAACACCTATGTGAAAAACTAATTTTACTGGAAGATGTAAAAATTTTGAAAAAAAATGGAGACACACACTATGTTCTGGATAGACTTCATACTTGTAAAACATTAAATCCTTCCCACGTTAATCCAGAAAATCAACCCAACACTGATCAAAATCCCAAGGGGACTTTTCTGGCACTTGATAAGGTAATTCTATGCAATTAAAGGAATATGTGCAAGATTTTTTTTTAATTAAAAAGTAACAAATGGGCAATTGACCTATCACATACCATAATATAAACTTCCATGATTTTTCTCTTCCTGGTAACGAGTGATTAGTGTAATACTCCTGGATGTCACTTGCTAAGACTCGGATCATTGCAGGAGGTAGAATGGGAAGTTTTAGTGGAAGGAGGAAGAGTTTTTTGGAGGCACATGACGTGTGAGGTGCCCATTCAACCTTCAACTAGAGATGTGCACAGACAGCTGGATGTGTGAATCTGAGCTTACAGAAGTCTGGGCTGCAGACAGACACTTGAAGCCATGGGGTGGAACATTTGCTAGACTTTTAGTTATCTTCTGGTGACAATACATAGTTTGGTTTGCAAGTTTAGTTTCAGAAGTTCACTTAACCTGTCTGCATTTGTTTTCTGAGCAAACAGGTAGATGTATGCTTGGACCAATTTCATACAAGATTAGATAAATTAATCTCTGTACTTCTTTTATTACTCCTGTACTAATACTACTTTCCTCATTATTTTAAAATGGATTTCTCTCATTTCCTTCTAAAATCAGTAAAAAAAAAAAAAATATCCTCCACACTGTCAGGATGGCTTCTTCATTCTCCCTAAACATACTACAAATACTACCTTGGCCTGAGTTTACAATGATTATGCCCCAAAGTGGCTTCACAACTACCCTGATCTCTACCCCATTCTGCAAGGGCTCGAGAGCTTTGTTTCAACTTAACCTCTTTCTCTCATCTCTAACACATACTTGTACGGTCTTAATCATATGCTCTCTTGCATTTTCAACATTTCGAATCTATTTCTCAAACTATGCAAACCCACTGAGATATTTGAGTAAATTTCCACTCATGAACACCAAAATAATGCAGTGTTCCTCCTGTGTTTACTTTGCTTCCTACCCCAACACCACACAATCCAAACCGAAAATGCAAAGGAGTCGGCTGTAGCCAAATCTAAATGAACAGGACTCCACTGCCAACCTAGAATACCAAGCCAGTGATAACGTGAAAGACAGAAATGCGGTCCAGCTGTGAAGAGAAAGAGCCAAGGCACAAAAGACGATGACACTCCACCGGGACTAATGAGACAGTCACTCCGGTCACCCAAGTCCTATCCAAGGCCGCGTACCCTGCCCTATCAGGCCACCAGCTGCAGGATTTAGGTGTACTCCCCAGGAAGGGGCAGCCGGGCCTGGGGGGGGAAACCTGTACCTCATCTTCCACTCAGTCTCATAATTGTCCTCACTTAGCATGAAGTAGAAAATTGGTTTACAATAACCCACCTGTGACCCCAAGCAACTGGGGCAGAGTACACATGCAAACACACATGCACACGCATGCACACGAGCACACACACTCCAGACAACATAGCCAAGCATGCCGTACAAAACCATATGTATACTGTGAAACAATCTGAGTTAGGAAACTAGGATCGTTGCCACCGCCATTTATTTGTCTAGTTCATGACTAAGTATGAACACTATAGTAGTGCTAGAAATGCAAAGAGGTCCCTGCCCTTAAGGGGCTTACAATCTTAGGGAAATAGAACAGGCACATAGAGAGACTGTAAGAAAGCACATGCTAACAAAACGCCACGAGAATTCAGAAGGCAGCATAGTTCAAGAACACGGGATTAGGAATCACAAAACCCAGTTCTAGTCCCAACCTGGTAAAAAAGTCAGTTCACTTCTCTGGGTTTACTGGCCCAGCTACAAAACGAAGCAGTGAGATTTAGAGGCTGCACGCATTTGTCTGCATCATAATTCCAATCAGAAGCTGAGCAAAGTTTTATGGAAGAGGCGGTACCTGAGCTGGACACTGAAGGAAGACGGAGAAGGCATTTCAGACAAGGAAAGGGGTACTGAGGTACTGAGGTAGGCCTAAGGGGGGGCGGGGGAGGGGCATTGGGAGGAGAGGAGACACAAGGAACAATGGCAGTGAGGTAATGAGCGGCTGTGGTAGCCCTGAGGCACTACCGACACAGGAATGAACTGTATTCCTCACATTCACATCCAGTCAGTTACAGTACAGAGTTCCAGAGAGTAGAAAACACCAGAGAACAATGGCGGCATTTTATCAAACATTGCAATTTCCAGAAAATATAAAACGATTTTAACATTATACCTCTATATTGAAAATTGACATCAACAAACTGTTCCCACTGTCAAAATGTAAACCAAAGTTTACATTCTTAGTAAACATAATTAAATCTCTTAATTCAAAAGGACATTTGATACAAATTATTATCCCAATAATTCCAACATTTTTCTATGTTCCATGCACTGTGGAAATAAAAAGCCAAGGTCCCTGCCCTTGAAGAGACTGCAGCCTGGTGAGACAAACCACCATGCCTACCTAGAATGCACAGCATGATCCAGGTATGGACATGGCTATGGAGTAAAAGATGGACTCATCCCTTCTGAACAAGTTTCAGCAAGGACTCAGAGGAGAGGCCGATGGCTCAAGGAGCAAGGAGTCTGGCAGGGCGAAAGTGTGTGTGGGGAGGAGAGGGCTTCCAGGCACAGGGTGCATGGCTACAGACAGGGAATAGAGTAGGAGCATGGCGTGGCCAGGGGAATGGTGGGCACAGTGGGTACAGTGTGGCCAGAGCACTGCACAGGGCAACGGCTAGTGGTATGGACGCCTGGACTTAGTCCTAGAAAAGTGGGGGAGCTACTGCTTGCTATGCTTTAATTTTCTACTAACCCTGGTTTATAAGGCCAGGAAGGGATGCAAAGGAAGTGAGCAGTGAGGCTCTGTGTCATGAGCAGTCCTTGGGAGCTCTTTGCAAATTACATTGTTCAGGAACACCCCCCCCCCCGCCCCTCCCACCTCTCCTTTCCCTTTACGATCTTGAGTCTTCAACATGGAGCTGCACTGCCATGGGACTGGAAAGGCACAGGGGAGGAGGGCAAGTGAACAGGACCGAAAACGCACACCTACAGCTAACCGAGTTACCATAAGGTAATGGTCACTGTACTGTACACAGGTCTGCAGACAAAATGAATTTTTTCAGGAGTTTTCTAAAACTGCCTAATTCACACCAAAGTCACACCAAAGTGTTGGAAAATCTTTCAGTGTGGGAAAAGTATATAGAACACTTGTAGATGAGTGCATTTCCTAAACTCTTTTCCATTAAATATCAGTGTTACAGCACAACACCATAACATAGGATTTCAAAGCCTATCTTCACACGATTAAGACTGAACCAAAACTGCATTGTTTGGCTTAAAAAATAAAAAGATACACCGTGTAATTCCAAGTCTTAGGTTCTCAGCTAGGATTCTCAGCTAGTCCTAAAATGTGTCAATGCATGACTAAATTGCCTAAGTGGAGAACATGCAGTAAAAGGTAGATGTAAGTAGGGCATTACTTTAGGGCAGGAGTCCAATGTCTCGTAGTAAGAGAACCAAGTCTATAAAAGTAATACCTTCCTGAAATTTTGTTTTAAAAGGAGGAAAATAAATCTGTGTATTTTATTCAACATTCATTCTTAAGTTACAGTTAATGCCAAAACAATCAGCTTCTAAGGAAAGAAACCTTAGTATAATCCTAAATACATGCATATACTTTTAGAAGGATCGTCTACATTTCCTAAATAAGTTACATGCCTGATATACATTAACCAATAAAAAATACCAATGTGAGAATTCAGGACATTTATTTTTCTGCATGGAGATTTAACTGCTGTACAACACACACACGCACACACAACAAACCCACAGAGCAACGGTGTGTAATAGGTAGTGAGAGACACTTAAAATAAGCATATTTAAAATGCCTACAAACAGGCTTTTTTTTTTTTTTTTTTTTTTTTTTTTTAGGCAACAAAATATTTTCAGTCCTTGACACCTTCTCACACTCACCTAGCACCACAGATGCAAGGACTTACAGTAAACATGTACAATCTCATGCTTAAAACCTAAAGCATGCATGGAATAGAATTTACACATTATGGCCTACTCTATTAAGTATGCACTACATACTTCTAATATTTTATACAATTAAATTACCCTGCAGCATTTTGAAACTTTAACATTTATGCAAAACAACTTTTGAAAGACTTATGAGACAAGTTTTCAAGGATCACCTCCAGGCTGTTTACACAGGCATTGGTTTGGTTAAGTGGGAGAATGGCAGCAGCCTCAAGGTTCATACTGAATGAAAATGGTGTGTGTGCATGTCAATCCATGTAAAAAATACATATATACATAGATGGCACAAAGATTTGTGCAGTTGGAATCACCAGTGCAAATGCATGCATTTGAGGTACTTATTTTTTCCATGGTCAGGTATAATTATGCATAGTCATGTTCCTCAAGTGCTAAATATTTCAGACCTGATCAAATGAAAGTTGTAAGAACTGTAAATATAACATATTTATATAGTTAATTTCCAAGCACTATGGTTTTAATGGACGTTTAACATTATATGTTTACATACTTAGTTTAAAATGTTTGCCAACCAATAAATTTTCTCATTGTAAAGAGACTGACTGGTAATTATACCTGGCCAAATGATTTAAATAGCATACTTGAAATTCTAGCAAGAATTGTAGTGAAATAGTAAAATACTTCATTATTGCTTCATTGGACTGAGAAACCTAGAAGGCATAGATAAACAATGCTCAGTGATGAAAAGTGAATCCCCACAACAGTGGTGCGTGCCCCAAAAGGGCCTCTGCCCAGTAAAAACTAAGCACTCCCCACGTTATCAATGCCGTTGGCATCCACATGGATATCAGGCTCCCCACACAAAGATGAGGGAACAAAGCGGCTAACAGTGGGACACAAACAGCTCTTAAGCTCTGGCAATTCTTGCTTCAGGCGTTCCAACTGCTCCACTTGGAATATATTTGGCTGTTCAGGCATCCAATCATATATCCTATGATGAAACAAACAACACATAAAATAGTGTAATCTCATGGTTCCCTTAAGACCTGACTTAACCTTTTCAGGAGAATTTGATTACAGAATGCCTGGAACATTCAAGTACAGGAGCACACCCTCCCCCAACTTTTTACAAGATGGAAGTTATCAGCTCTGTTTAAAAATACTTCTCCATCTTTCTAATAATGCGGAATAACAGCATTTCTTTTTGGGCCCGTGATGAAAAAGCCTGATTATAAAGCAACTGAAACAGAAAATGAAATAAATCTGTAGTTTACTGAGTGACTGATTCTTCAGGTATCTTCTCTCCAAGCGAATCAATCGACAAGGCCTTATTTTATGACGGGAAGCTAGAAAGAGGCAGAGCTGGAATCCATACCCAGTTGTGACTTCAAAGCACTGAAGATGTGCACTGAGAACTGTCCTGAAGTTGTGTGGCACAGGCACACGCACTCACAGTTGAGAGCCCAGAAAAAGCCCATGTGACAATGCCAGCACTGCACTGCCCATCAGCAGAGAGAGGACAGCCTCTCAGGCCTAAACGTGAGGGCCGGGCAGCTCACGTGAGGTGCGATGACAGAGGTCGCTGTGGTATCAGAGCAGGAAACAATTTCCAAGAAAATGAGAAGTGACCTCTGGGTCAAGACAGAAGACTGAACTGAAGCATCTACGTTTACTTTCCCTGTATATCCCATTAAAAAGAAAATGAAGGGATTAAAAAAGAATCCATGCATACAGGGAAAAACAGAAACAAAGAGACACAGTAACACAGTTTTGGGAGCTGGGAAACAGATGCGTAAGTAATAACAAAGTATTTCAGTTAGCTGAGCGGAAAACGCCAAATCACCAAATCACAAGCCAGTAGTGGAAACCATGAGAAGGCAGAGTTAAAAGCAGCACCCGTTTCCCCCTAGAACTAGGGGGAGGGGAGACTAAAACAGGGCAGATGAGGTGAGGCCTGAGCAGCAGTGAGCATCTCCCTTCCTCCTAACTTCCTGCCATGGAGGCTGCCCCACACCCCTGAGGTTGGTATTTCAAGAATTTAACAGGAAATGTCTTGGAATGGAGGACAAGACAACCAGGTAAGTGTTTGGGCATTTTACAAAAGCCACCAGCACCAGGAGACAGTCCACACATATCACACATGCAAAATTCAGAGACATGCCTTCCCTTCCCCAGATCTTGTCCCTTACCTGATTCCCAAGAACCCTGGGAGCCAGATCTGGATCCTCTAGGTAGTTTATATAGATTCTTCTGTGAGGAATCTGGTCAGTCAAAAAGTAAAGTTCTGAATCTACTGACATCAGAAGTATGACCAAACAGGCCACTTACATCGTCCCACAGTGAAATCCAAGTGAACACGCCCCATGCACACAGAGCCTCCAACAAGCTTTTTAGATCCCTATTTCTTATCACGAGAAGCAGTCAAGGGTTTCTAAGCAACTTGAGGAAAGCTCTAACATGTAAGATAGTGAGCCAAAGAGAAGAAAATTCCAAACACACACACACACAAGTCCTTGATGCCTTCCTAGAAATAGTTCATTAAGCCAAAACAGAATGTTATATATAGAGAAAAAAAAGCGCATTCAGAGAATAAAGACAGTTCTTAGAAATTAAAGACACAAAAAAGTCAAGAGAACGGGTGGATGATAATAAGGTTGGCAAAATCTTTCAAAGTGGAGCAAAAAGACAAAGATAGAAAATAGAAGAAAAAATAAGAATTAGAAGCCTGGTCCAAGAGTGTGTCATATGTAAACTAAAGGATTGTTTTATAAAGGGGGGGAAAAAAAACCCCAGAAAAACGGGAGAGACAAAAATCAAAGAATAATTTACAAAATTTTCAGCATCTTCAAGGACACGCATCAACAGATTAAATGGGCTGCCATGTGCCCACCACAAGGGATGAAACCAGACCCACAACAAGACCCATCTCTATGAAATTTTACCACACTGGTGACAAAAAGAAGACTCTCCAAGCTTCCAGACAGGAAACAAAGAAACCACTCGTGCAGAAACAAGATTCAACATGGTTTCACACTCCTCAACAGTAACACTGAAAACTGTGAAGCTGACAGAGAAATACTTTTAAAATTCTGAAAGAAAATGGTTTCTAACATGAAAATTTATGCCCAGCCACAATACTTCCAAGCATGCAAGACCACACATTTACTTTCCATGTCTTCCTTTCTTAAGAAGTTACTGAAGGGTGTGTTCCATAAAAATAACCATAAAGCAAAAAATATCTGGACCACAGGAAATGGAAGCTCAGACACAGGAAGGGTCAGGGGGCAGTCTTCACTCAGGATGATAGGAAGCAAAAGCAAAAGTTTTGCAAAAGCAAAAACTTGGCAATTACCTAAATGTTCTCAAGTAGAACAGTGGTAGAGACATAGCCATGAATATTACAGTCACGAAGATGAATAAATTATAATTACATACAATAAATAGACTTTAAGAACATTATAACAAGTGGGAAAAAAGTACAAATAAAGTCTAAAGCCATGAGAAACTAAATGATACTATTTAGTGATCGAAATAAGAATTTAAAATTTAAAAAAAAAAAAAAATTTTTTTTTTCAACGTTTATTTATTTTTGGGACAGAGAGAGACAGAGCATGAACGGGGGAGGGGCAGAGAGAGAGGGAGACACAGAATCGGAAACAGGCTCCAGGCTCTGAGCCATCAGCCCAGAGCCTGACGTGGGGCTCGAACTCATGGGCCGCGAGATCGTGACCTGGCTGAAGTCGGACGCTTAACCGACTGCGCCACCCAGGCGCCCCAAGAATTTAAAATTTTTAAAAAGAGAATAATAATTTGATAAAGTTGTATCTGAGAGAGGAGATAAGGAAATTGAATTAGGGAGAGGCAAATGGCAGACTTCAAATCTAATGCTAATATTCTTTAACATGCGTGTCTGTTACTGAATTTATATTTTAATTTTTTAACCATTTGAGCAGGTACAGGAATTATTTTATAAAAATAGGAACATTGCCTAATTACTCTATTTGGCAAGTATTTGCCCCATACCAAAATGAGAAACAACCAGTTGAGAAAGGTAAATTAAAGGTCATCTTATCACAAATGCAAAAACTTCAAATATCACCAAATCGAACACAGCTCTTTATATGCCATAACGTACTGCAAAAACATGATTAATGTAAAATCTACGGTGTGTTAATACCTTTGTAAAAGGAGACTAAATCGATTTTTGACCCACTAAAACACCTCGTCTTATCAATAATTCTCCCCAATGTAAAATAAATCAAAGGCTCCCAAATCACTAATCGTTCAAAAACTTCTCCACAATGTCTAAATTTGATGATTAAAAAAAAAAAATAGTAACATAAGCGCATTACATACCAGAAAAAAATAGCTTAAAAAACATCAGGGCACAGGAACTCAGCTAAAAACAATGAAAGGGATAACAGGCACAGGGGACTGCTGGTTTTCACTGTAAATCTTGTATACACATACAAAACACACATACATACTTATATATGTAGTTCTCAGATTAAAATGTTAAAAAAAAAAAAAAAGTTCAAGGGTAAACACCAACTCTAACAGATCCTAGCAGGAGCCCCACCCTGAGCTATCTCCTCAATGTCTTCAACATAGTCCTGCCCTGAGTCATGCTATTGCTTCTGCCTGAAACTCAAATCCTGTCAAAGCAAACTTAGCCACTCTCAAAAACCAACTCAACACTTCCTCTTTGAAAGCATTCTTATTGGGGCACCTGGGTGGCTCAGTCGGTTAAGCATCTTGATTTCAGCTCAGGTGGTGATCTCACAGTTCATGAGTTTGAGCCCCAACACAGAGTCTGTTTTGGATTCTCTCACGCTCTCAAAATATATGAATAAACTTTAAAAAAGGTACTCTTATTGATCCTTAGCCAGGAAGAACTCTCTTTCTTGGGGGCTTTTTATCACAAAGTATATTCCTGTTCTCCATCACATGTCACAATTTGGCTCTAAGTAAGGCCCTTCAGATGAAGGGAAGTTATTATACACGGTATGTCTCACAATACATTTCCTTGCCTGAAAATATTTGCAATCATCCCTTCCTTCTCCTCAAAGAAAGAAATATTCTCCAAAATTTTGCTAAAGCCAGCACTTCTTTCAAATGATTAATGTAAACATTTTATCTTCCTTTAATTAGTTGGAAATGTCTCATATAAGTGATGTAAAATTTTTATCTTCATTCAACTAGTTGGAAAGGTCTATTATAAGTGATACAACTATACAGGACAAACAGTAAAGTGAACTAAAATCAAGGAAAGTATTTTTTTTTAACGTTTATTTATTTTTGAGAAACAGCATGAGCAGGGGAGTGGCAGAGAGAGAGAGAGGGAGATACAGAATCTGAAGCCGGCTCCAGGCTCTGAGCTGTCAGCACAGAGCCCAACGTGGGGCTGGTGATCATGACCTGAGCTGAAGTCGGACACTTAATCGACCGAGCCATCCAGGCGCGCCAAGGAAAGTATTTTTTAAAACAAGCCTGGTAAGAATTTCATCACTTACTCTTTGTACGATGTTGCTCAAGTATTAGTAAGATTGCCCACCCCTCAGTGGACTAAATGACATCCCTCCTAACCCATAATTTCTTTATATGAAGCAATCTTTTCATCTATCAGATTGGTGGCTCTCAAACTTACATCAGAAACACCGAGGGAGCTTAAAAAAAAAAAAAGAAAAAAAAAGTTCAACAAATATTTGAACCCCTACTGTGTATCACACATTATTCTAATTTTTAGAGATAGAACAGTGAACAAAACAGGCAAAGAGCCTGTCCTCACGGAGCTTGTTTATGTGGGCGTGTTGGGGTGGGGGAGGGGGGAAAAGAGATGGAATCCGCTCACACGGGGTCTTGGAAGGGCCTGTGATTTTACTCTAGGTGACACAGAAAACTGTGCAAGTTATAAGCAGTAATAGGATCTGACTTTAATCAGAACAGGCTCCCTCTGGCTGCTGTGCTAAGAACAGATAGCAGGGAGGCATGAGTAAAGGCAGTGGCCAGTGAGCAGACAACTTCAATAATCCACGTGAGAAATGAGGTGTCCTTCTCAGTGGAGACTGACTATAGCAAGTGTGGCGAATGGATACATTCAGGGTAGATTTTGAAGACAGAATCAACAAGATTCTGTCTGACTGGTTTTGGGGTATGAGTTTAAGTACAGTCACGAAAGACTCCAACGATTTGGCCTGAGAAACTGGAAAGACAGAGCTGTCATACTGAAATCAGGAAGTCTACAGAAAGAACAGGTGTTGCTAGCTGGATACAAAAGTTTAAGCAGTTAGGGGAAACGTCTGAGATGTAAAGGTTGGAGACATAAAACTTAAGAATAAAGGTATGAAAAGCCACAGAACTGGATGAGACTCCCAAGAAAGTTGGTAGAGAGAGAGAAGCATTTGGGGGAGAGAGCCCCCCAGCCAAGACAAGAGTACATCTGGTATGGAGCCCAGTGATCTGAATGTTTAACAAGCTTCCCAAGTGGTTGTGCTATACTCCAAAGTTTGAAAAACTCTACAAATAAATGTTAAACCTCAGGCTGAACTACAGAATTTTAACTAAGTTTAATATTATTTTTAATTTTATAACTATTTTTTTCCTAACAATACACGAAAACTTTTCATGAAAGACAAATACCTATCATAAATTAGACCATTAACTCCAAGCTCCTTCAATTTCTTTCTGTTTTCGGGATCATTGGTATCATCACCCCAGCAGAATATGACTAGTCCCTTAGCTTTTGCCTCTTGAATATAGGATGGGTTTCTGAGCAGGTCTTCAGTATGTGCATTTATTCCCTAAAAGAAGAAAAATAATTTACTCATGAGAAAGTAACTTATTAACTGCAAATACTAATTGGTCATACTCTACATCAGTGTTCTCCAAAGTAGAATGCACAGGGAAAAAACTGTTAGGACTTTTTCTTACAATTACAATTTATTTATCAAAGAAGTCTACAGTCTAGCCATTTTAGATGATTCATAAAATCCACTCAGAAAACTAAACTACAAGAACTTACTTAACCTAGGCCTGGAAGAAAATACTTTAATGTTCATTTAACTGCTTTTTATTTTGAGATCTAATATCCTCATTTTTAAGTAGAGCTATCAGCTTGCTACACATGGGTCAAAACTAACCAATCAGATGTGTAAAATAACACAAAAACTTATTCACTACTGCTCTAAGACATTTCTTAAAAAATTAAAATCTAAAAAATTCAAATGTAACTTACCAGTAGGTTTTCAAACTGTGCAAAGCTCATTGCAATGGGGGTTGTCCTAGATCTGAGGTCCATGAGTTCAGGGTAAATATCTGATTTTCCTTGAGTCAAAAATAATATGGGGTATTTGTTCTGCTTTTGCCGAACCCTAAAGAAGACAATAAGAAAGTACTTTTCATCAGGGAGATAATTCTTATGTATCATTTTAGAATTTTAGGAAACTGTGACTATATAAAGAAACCGCCCCTGCCCCCCACCAAAAGAGCATAATCCCATTACTGAGCTATAATCACCATTAACATGTATTGCATCTTTCAATCAATAAAAGAAAACTTTTTAATTATTCTATAAAAAAGCTAAAATATTTTCAGAAATGGCCAACAAGAAAGCCCTCGAGGGTTTATACTTGGTAAGGAGGATGTTACCTGCCTATAAAATGAACACAGAGTGTGAGGTACTAGGACCCTGTGGGTGTGAGGTTTGCTGGAGTAGAGGGAAGTTCTGAAGAGGTGTGAGAATATATAGAACCTAACTGAGAGGACAAGTCAAGGGTGAAGTCTGGGCAACTTCCCCACCTCCAATCACAACCTCTGTCCCTAAATCCCAGCTACGGTTTAAGAGTCTAGGTGAAAAAAATTTAATATTACTCACATAGTGCAAATATCTGCATCGAATGAAGAAAACACTATTCTCCTCTTCCCAGAATTTTCTAAGACAGTTTTTAAAATTATGTCCAAAAACAGATTCATGTCAAAATACGTTGATAAGTTACCATCCCACATTCCATCCTATATGGAAAAAATAAACAGAAAAACAAAGGCCATTAAATATCCTAGGATCACAGTGCCAAAAAAAAAAAAAAAAAAAAAAATCAATCAATCAATCAATCAATCAATCAATCCTGGGAACATCTAACCCAACTCTTATTTTACATGAGGAAAGCTAAGGCTTGAAAAGATTGAGTGATTTGCCCAAGACCACACAGCTGCTTAGTGATGGTGCAGCTGTCATATTTCAGGTAGAGACACTTATATGCAAAGTGATTATATCATCAATAAACTTTTGCTTTAATAAGTTTAACAGAATAAAAACCAGAACTCTGGAAATCTGCACCTTAATAACTTTAAAATATTTTTATATAATCTTCATGAACTGTAAGACAAAAGGACTCTACTTCACTTGCTAACTCATTACAAAAAGTCCAGGTAATTATGAATTACTAGTTAAAAATCTCATTCTTTGGCTCTCAGGCATATCAAGTACCCTCAACACGTAATAAAAATAGTCTCTAAATATAGCTAAGATACCCAGAGTCCTGTTGATATTCAAATATTAGGCATTTTATATATTAGTCATTAAAATAACCCTAAGATGGGTGATGGGTATTGAGGAGGGCACCTTTTGGGATGAGCACTGGGTGTTGTATGGAAACCAATTTGACAATAAATTTCATATATTGAAAAAAAAAAATGATAATAAAATAAAATAACCCTAAGAGCTCAGAAAACTAAAAATCACTTATTAAGAAAAATCACTATGTTAACCAGGACCAGCTTATCATAAACAGCTACTTAGAAGGCATGATTTGAGGGCAGTTGTAGATTATTCTGATCAAAACAAATTCTAGGATATTGCTCTGATTGCCCAATCATACCTGAATTAACCGCTTTCAGTGCCCTGCCCACCCCAACAACCCTCTTACCATACATCCCAACCATTTACACACATCTCCATCTGATATATTCAATAGTGAATTATTTTCCTCAACTATACTATTCCAAGAAGGCAAGTTTTATTCTGTTTTGCTCAGTACTTGAACCCAGCACCAACAAAATGCTCACCCATAGCAGCTTTTCAATATATAACTGTTGAACAACAGCAAAAAGTCTAAATCTGTGACTGATCTAAAACACACCTGCAGAAAATTTCTTTTCTTGATTAACTATTACTAGCTACTACTGCCACTTAACAGAAAACTGCTTAGGAAATTACTGAAAATATATGTTTAAATGGAGGATAAGAAAACAAAAACTCATCAGTTATATAAAGTTCTTAGTTTCCACTGTTCATTTTATAAGTATGTCCAGAAACCACCATATTAATATCCACATGAGACATGTTTAAACTGAAATTTATACTACAATACATTCATCACTCCTTTCAAGTACTCACATATAAGGATAAAGTATGCTTTTATTAAAAAGGTCCAACAAGCACTCTGCTTGCTGAAAGAAGCCAGAGTAAGATTTCAGTCTTACCTTTCCACTAAAACAAGGAGAGAGGAACAAATGCATTTGAAGAAATGGGGAGAAAGAGGAAGAAGAATGTGTTACGTCAAGGATTACTTACCCTTTGTTGGCAGATCCATTTTATTTCTATGTTAAACCCTACATCTTCTGGCAAAGACTCTAAAACCTAGAGTTTTGTTTGTTGGAGGTGAATTTTGTTTTGTTTTTGGTGAGATGAATGGTAGAATAAGAGAAGAAAAAAAGGAAAACAGAATTACTACAAAAAGCAACCGATAGTAAAACGTATCACTAAGTAAGGATAAAATGTTTTGTGCCTTCGGCATAAACCACTATCTTTTCCCATTCCCCGAATTACAACATGGTTGGTGATTAAGTTAAACAAGAGATTAAGCAGCAAAAGCAGTGGTCTATGGCAAGATCTGGGAGGGCAGATACACTACCACTACAAAAGACACATCCTTAACCTAAAGTCCTTTTGCCATCAGGGATCTTGGGTCTGCCCTAACCAGCTGCATGACAAGTACCTTAAACAGTTTGTAAACAATTTCATGTGTGGTTGTTCGACCTTCTTCTCTGGTATCTTTAGCCTTATTTTATTTAATGTACCTATCACATTGTTACCGAGCTAATACAAAATTAGAAAAATAAGGAAAATACTGTATATTCGTGTTAAGACTCCTAAACATCAAAGTTTCTCCTTTAAATTAGGATTGTATTTATTAGCTTTTTTCGGTTTTGAAACATCTATGATTAAATTACAGCGATGGTGACAGAGTGAATAAATGTGTGTTTAATTTATCTGGTTAAATAAATGTTAAACTGTTAATACACAATTTTTTAATAATTGTATTTAATCACAAGTCTAGGAATCATGTGATTGCTCAGAACCAAATGATTTCAGAATTCTGAACTAGAAGAAATGATGTAACTTAACTGGGCTTCATAAATAACTGAAAAATTACTCCAATCAGGTTTTAAACACACTACAACAATGTCCACTTTAGGAGCTCTCTGGTAGCTTCCTCTGTAGGGTGAATAATCATGATAAACTGAAATGATATATTGTTGCCTAAGATATATCTACTGTACCTGACATCACCAGAAAAAGACAATGGAGAAAAGCAGAAGTTAGGAAATGGAGCCAGTGGGAAAAAAAGCAGACCCAGCATGACCAAGGAGTGCCTGGCATCCATATAGGCTTGCCTGATAATATTAAAGGGATTCCGTATGAATTGTGTCTAGTTTTTAAATCCTCATGCTAGTATCTGTTATGTTTTTTCAGGGGAGTTCTCGAAATTTGTGTCTCATTTTATGTAACCAGGGTACTCATCTTCTTTGGTTGGACAATCTCATTTGTCTCCAAAAGCTAAGGAACAGTTTGGTTTTTTTTCAAGTTTTTATTTATTTAAATAATCTCTACACCCAACGTGGGGCTAGAACTCACGACCCCAAGATCAAGAATTGCAGGCTCCTCCAAGTGAGCCAGCCAGATGCCCCAGGAATAGTTTTAAACATTGTAAAAATACCTCTCCCACCATCACATGTCCCTCTCACCCCTTTTTTCTGTGCCTTCTATTTCTTGTTTATATACAGAAATGTGTGAATTTCCTATTCTTACCAAATTAACCCATTGAGGTGAGCATTTTTATTCATTTGAGCAGGTGAATTATTCTTAAAAAAAAAAAAAAAAGTAGGATAGGTACACAAACCAAAAATGTATCTTCTCTAAAAGGAATCGATAACAAGTTTTTATAAATGTTGTCCTGACACAGCCTTGTTAGTGCCCAAAATAAATTATTCAAGTTATAACAGAATGAATGAAGTAAGTCTTGTGCTAGTTTTCCTAAGAAACTTACCATCTTAAGAGAAGGAAATGGCTGATTTTCAGAAAAAGAATTTTCTTCCTCAACCACAGATTCTGAAATTTTAAATTATAAAAACTCAGTAGATAAAATACCATTTTATCACTAAGATCTTTTCCTAAACTCTTAGGACAAAGAAAGAGATGTAGAGGTAATTAGGAGATCCTTTTTATGCAGTATTTTTTGAAAACTTGCATATTTATTATGTTTATAAAACCTCCATTTTGAAATAAGCATCCTTTATGAAGACTAGTTTGCAACATTTCATAGAAACACCAAGTTTGAGAGTCCAATAGTGATTATTTCTTACTACTTTTACAAAATAGTCACCAGCAGTGATTAGTTATTTCTCAATGGAATTAAAGAGCAGGGTCCTCTTGCTAAGGCTTCTATTTGAAATATCAAAATCAGTTTAGAAGCTGGAAATTAAGAGAATCTAAAGCTACTATTGTGCTTTTGTTACCACTACCATTTAATTCAAATTTTATCTCAAAACATGTAAGAATTTTTTTCCAAGAGGGCAAAAAAATTTAATAGCAAACTTTTCAACTTTTCCTTTCTTAAAAAAAACAAAAGTGTATTACAAAGACTAAAGTCATATAATATTTTCCACGTAAATATTAAGTAATACTAATAAATTAAATGAATAAAATGTATTTTATTTTTAACAGTCATGAAATAGCTACAAAGCTTAGAAAGTCCTATCTATGCTCTAGGGATACACTTCGGTCTTTAGCACTTCACAATTTCTTCATAAAGGCATTCCAACTATCCTGTTATCACCACTTCAAGTAAACATCTAATGAGCACCTACTATATACAGAGCACTGTAAGTGTCTCAGGGAATACAAAAACATTTTTCCCACCCTAGAGTGGTTTACATTCTAGTTGAAGAGACAGGACGTGTACAGAATAAAGGGTTAAAAAAAGGATCCACTAAATCTCAAATGAATGACACAAACTATAAAGTTCTATGAGAGTACAAAGTGGAGTTACAAAGGGATTCCACAGGCAGGACAAGCTTTGGGGAAACTGAGGCACAGAGTGGTTAAAGTAACCTGCCCAAGGTTACAGTAGGTAAATATTAGAACTGGATTCAGACTCCTGGTTCTGGAGCCAGCTTCTATACTTGATTTTTCCTCTATTTTGTCATGGTTACAAATGTTTGGAAAGAGAAAAGAAAAAGAATGTTTAGAAAGAATGATAGGTACAAAATCATAAAGAACTTTGATGATCAAGCTAAGAAAACTCGTTAACAGTAAAAACATGTAATTACTATACACACGACATAAATGCATTTGAAAATTAATATACGTAAAGACCTCATATCTATAAAACTATTTAGATAGCCCAGTATTATACACATTAAAATGACCAACAGTAGTTAAAAAGAATAAGGAAATACCATATATATGTTAACTATGAAATGAAAACAGCACTTCCATATCGGTACATACCTTTCAGATCTTTAGATTTCAGTGCAGTCACGTGAGCGAGCTAGAAAACACACACACACACACACACGAAATGCAATTGGAGAAAAAGTCTTAGTTTATGAAGGTGTATCGTTAACAGAACTGTAACTTGAAAAGCTAGCAAGTTAAAGAAAACTGTAAAATGTAGAATTATTAGTCAGTAAGAATAATCACTAACAACTGTATATATTTCATATGTGCATACATACACATAAGATCATGATCAAATACCCAAGTAGGGGAGAAGAATATAAATAAAAATTCTTAAGAAAGTATTTACATTCAATCAACCATTTATTTAGGTATCTAACGAGAACAGGAAGAGTCATCATATAAGATTACATGGTATAAAAGATACACAAAGCTTAGATAGTAACAGAAATATAAAAACCAAGGACAGCATAAAAGGCCAACTGTAAAATAAAGACAGTTAGATAAAGAAGGGCTAATGCCGACCAGAGGCGACCTGAGACTACGGAATGAGAAAGAAGGGCTAGCCCTTATGGTCTACCTACAAAGGATTAGAGCCAAGCCCCTTCACATATGCAGAAACAGTGGGGTCCATGGAAACTGTTAGAGAAGACAAATGGATTAGCACAAACCCATTTTTCCTAACAGAAAATCAAAGCATACGCTCTATACATGCTGAATATATAGTCATCTCCATGCACAAAGAGAACACTACCATAAACAAATAAGTATAAATCATTCTAAAACTGAAAGATCATTTACACCGTATGCTATTGTGACTACCTTTAACAACTGGAGTTGGTCAAATGTTAATTCCTTTACTGGAATTTCAAATAATTCAACTGGATCAGCATCAAATTTCTAAAAAGAAAATAAAGAGAAAAATAAGCCTCAAATTATTACTTAATGTTGACCCTAGTCAGGCCTCACATCCCAACTTAGTGAATGATGAGAAGAATTGTTCAGTGGCCACAGTGAGCCCACGTAGGGGAGCCCCTCTCTTTTAGCACCACCTTCCAACTCTTAAATTCTGGCTTTTGCTTTTGATGTAGGTGGGAGTGCCTGGAAGAAAATAACAGCTGGGGGGAGGATAGGGCCCTGAAGACACAGAGAACAAAGCCAGAAATCAGTTATTTTCCCCCACTTCCTGTCATTCTGTTCACATTTTATTTGACCTATATATCCATGTTACATGACTACACAATCAACATGTACAAGTACTATGTAAGGATTAATTTCTGTCAGTAAATTTCTAAACTTTTCTCAATCTTTCATACTTGTTGGTTAAAAATAGCCACAGAAATCAATGGTCACGGGAAACAAATGTCTGATTAGTGCTAAGCAGTAATATGTAATAGGAACTCTATTATGTTTTCCCCATGAGCAAATGTTTTATATTTTAATACCATATCATATGTCACATTGTTCAGACATGAGTTAATGGACCACCAATAAATCTTCAACAAATATGCTAAATCCTTTACATGTATATTCATTCATGTACATATGGTATGAAGCCATGTATGCATAAAGCTTTTCTAGAAGGATACAAAATAAACTTAAGAGTAAGAGAGTGTGACCAAGGAAAAAGGGGAAAAAGGAAGGCTTACTCTTCATAATCTTTTGCAGTTTTTTTTTAAGTTTATTTATTTTGAAGGGGGGGGAAGAGAGAGAGAGAGAGAGAGAGAGAGAGACAGAGGGAGGGAGGGAGGGAACACAAAGCAGGCTCTGCACTGTCAGCACAGAGCCCAAAGCAGGGCTCAAACTCACAAACCATGAGATCACGACCTTAGCCAAAATAAAGAGTCGGACACTTAACCAACTAAACCACCCAAGCGCCCCTTCTGCTGTTTTATAATGAACATGAATTTGTTTTATGAAATAAAACTTGCTTAAAGTACTTGCTTAACATACTTGCTTAAAAATTAAAACTAAAAATACATACAATTTGATACTTTCATTCCCTAACTCATCATCCAGGTTCAACTGAAGAGCAAGACAAAATCTGATTAACAATAGCATCAGTAATACTCTTCAGTTAACTCTCACAGATTTTTAGAAATTACAGCTGGATTCATTAACCTCCATCTTGGTTACTAAGATCTTTAGTGCTCCATTCCTTCTTTTTCTATTTTGCACTGATTTTTTCCCCCATGGCAAAACCATCTGCTCCTTTTCTACTAAGTTATATTTTACCTCTATCATCTAAACAGGTGCACATATATCCTCCCCTCCTTCTCCTAATACCATTTCACAGAAACAAAACCATGCTTTTCTATATATCATACTAATCCGAATCCCCATGACTGATTCGAATTCACGAGTAGGCAGAGCCAGGTGCCTTGCCATATCCACATATACCACAACAATAGTGTCTGGTAGAACATCATACATGATAGCAAATTAGCCTGAACTTTAAATCATCTCAACAGAAAATGATACTCAACAATTTTAAAGAAAATGGCAAATGATCCCTCCTAGTTTAAGTCCTTAAGAAATCACTTAATTGGTATACTAAAGTTTAAGCACTATGTAATTATCAATTACATTTACACAACAATTACAATTTTTAAGAAACTATATGGATTTTCAAATCTTCTGGACTCTATCCTCCACCATGCCATTCTCCATTCTATCTCCACTCCAGTCCAGGCATACTGTACCTCTGGCCACATTACCACTCTCCCTGTCTCTCGTTTCTGTCCTCTTAAATTCCCCTTATATCAAGTACTTACACCGGGAAGTTTAGTTCTGAACATTTCCCTTCCTGGCTCAAAAGTCTGTCACATCTCCCCAGCTCTTAGGTCTACACCCCATTACTGAGGTCCTCCACTATCTGGCTCCAAAGCATTTTTCCACTGTGGCTCTTCTCATTTTGCCAAATCATATTAGCATATTAATTTGAGAAAAAGCTGGAGGCAGAAACAGAAGGGAGCCTAGAAAATAGACACTATAAAAGCTTCCTCTCTTGCTTCAATACAGGAACAGTGGCAGACTGACATAAAAGGCACCTGGAACGTCCTTTTGTTAGATAACAGAAAAAAGCAAATTGAGCAGTACAGAGATCCTGCTCTAGGGAATTATTATTCCTGTCTCCTCACTCTCTTGATGTTGCAAAAGCTTGACAGAGGAAAAGAATTGGTAGTAATCAACTAAGAAAATGAACTGATCAACTCTACTTAATAAATAACTAAATATATACATATACATAAAACCAACTTTCTAGTGTTCAAACCTAAGTAACTCTAAGAGTTAAAAATGAAGGAATTTCAACATACCTTTTTCATTGTCAAACAACAGGTGAGATCATGATACACCACAGGCACAAAATCTTTTGAAAGATGTACATCAAATTCTACAAAGGCTGCACCCTAACAAATAAAGGAAACAGGGATTTGAAAAACACTACCTGGCCCACAATACATCCAAAACTACAAGGGCGTAAAAAATTTACTGTTCACTATAAACTTACAGACTTGTACATAAAAACAAAAAACCTCCTCATGAATTAATGTTACACTTCAAGCTTTTTCTAAAAACTCATTTCTTCTCTGAAAACAATTTTAAGTATTTACTTCATTGTGATAGCACAGCAATTTTTTCCTGGCAAAAATATGGGCACTGATCTTCTTGAACACATCCCAGGGCCACTCTGTGGCAACGGCCGGCCTGTCACCTCCACCACTGCTATTAGCAGAAATGGAGTCCACCAAGAGCCAGGAGTACAGGGCCAGCTGGTGCCTTCTTGCCCCTAGGTCCCAGAGCTGGACAGCTGGCCCTCGGAGATGAGGAGGGAAAGGAGTAAACTGCCGTGCCTTAGCTCTGCTCCCTGCTGAACGTGAGCAGCACACCTTCCAGCCTTTCCAGGCAAAACCCCAGAAGCAGCGTCAAGAGGAAAGGACGGTGCTGCTGAAAACACAGAGAGCAGCAATGGGGTCAAGAACTGCACCACACAAGCCCAATCTCCGGACAGAGCCGCAACAGGATGGAGGACGACAAGAATGAGTTAAGGATGCATTTTTCCAAGTCGGACCCACTCTGACATAAGAATTAATTCAAATAAAGCTGAGAACATAAACTGACCCACAAAGGTGTGAGTTCACTGAAAGAAAGCCAGTTGGGATCAAAGGAAACAAGGTCTGAGAATTCTGTTCGATATTGCAGCCCAGAGAAGTGCTGTGTGGGGACGGATGATACACTTGCACCCCTCCCCGAGCTTTAGGTCACGGAGGGTATTCAACTTGTGAGCACACGTGGATCCCAGACTAGAACCGAAGGAGCCCATTTCCTTAATGACTTCTGAAGCAGGAAATAAGTTTACCTTCTTCTAGTACTGTAAACAAGACAATAACACAAAGCTTTTCTACCGAAGAGAACAAACCCAAGCACCCTTAAATAATTACAAAAATTAAACAAATTATGTAGCTCTTTAGTTTAAATGTTTAACTTTACAGGATCACCATCCTTCAGGAAGATAATTTTACCAAGTGATAAAACTTGATCCCAAAATCCATGTGTGAGTGAGCTCTAAGAAATTAGCCAATAACGTACCAGAACCTCTACAGGGATATTTGTAACATTAAAACAAATAAGCCATTAATAACTTGCATATGGCATTCTGAAATGTGATCAGCATGAATTACAAAGGATCTCATCAGAACATGGAAGAAAAAAAGGCTTAATGACATCCTCTCTCAAAAAGCATGGAGACAGCTAAAGTTCCTTAACAGGGATCTTCACGTACTTACAGCTAATAAACCAATGTTTAGAACAGTTAGCTACAATGAACTAAAACTGGTTCCAAATGATGAACTAGAGCCCAACATACTCATAGATTTAATATAATCCTTTCAACACAAAGATAGAAGTGTCCACTATCAATATTTTCAAACATTAAAATAATTAATGTAAGATGTAATGAACTATAAAATGCAACATTTATATACAACTAAAAGGGGAAAAAATGGTGCCAAACCATGATGCAAGGTTAAGAAAGTTGTAAAACCCATACCCATTTTAGAGATGCTAAAATATGAAAAAGTATGTCTTAGAATAAGTGTGCTCATATAAGTGATAAAGTTAAACATCTCTCTAATCAAGTTTACTTGCTGAACTCTTTTTTAAAAGGCAAAGTTTAAGGCATGTGAAGGACACTGTGGGGAAAAAAATGATAATAAGAGCATGAGATGGTCCTCTGTTTTCACCTTAGCCTAACTTGGGAGCATGAGGCCTTTTAGTCAGGTACAGGGCAGCAGGGAGCCACAGGGGAATCTCAGGTTCTTGATTAAATATGTCAAGTTGCAGTTGCTGGAAAAAACTACAAGCTAAAAAGTGGACACTTTATAACTGGATAAATTTCTTAATTTAACATAATTTAACATAATCAAGATGGTATGCAGGATATAAACTGACAGACTTAAATGTTAACATAAAACCACTATCAAATCCTTCTATAAGCATTATTTCCAAAGTATCTGAATGAGCACATTACTGAGTTAATGAAAACGAATGCTTACTGGGGAATGTTTTCCTTGCCCCCATCACTCAAAACTTGTAACCTCAAACAGAGATGCTAATGATTCCATTGTTTTCATGCCAATCTTCACCAAGAATCTAAAAACAAATGCTTAGAGATACTTTATCTTCACTTAGATATACATTCAGAAGAAGCATACAGTCTCAACCTACTTAACTTTTTTAAGCTACTAATGGAAGAGACTCCCCAGGCCCACATTTCTCTACTTTCCTACCTTTGGACCAATATTCCCAAGTTGTTTAAAAGAAGAGAGGGTCACTTACATGACTAGCAGCATTTCTCAAAGAAGCAATAGTATTTTCTTGAACTTTAGCAAGCCTGAAAGAGAAGAAATATATATAGTTATCATCCACTATAGAAAAGACAAAACAAATGTGATAAGCCAACTCTATCTTCAACAATGGAAACAGTTCTTATCCTGTTTTGAGGCTACTTCTGCCACCACCAAATTAAGATTGTGACCATCACTTAGTTGGTGTATGCATTTATTCCATAAATGCAAGCTCTAATGATTACAGGTATTTACAAGCTTAATATAAACATACCCCACACCCACGCATACCTCCCCAAGTGAGTTGACCTATCAAGGAAAACAATCTTGCAGCGACATGAAGTATGAGAGACACAGATACTTGCTCCTTGCAATGGTGCCTCAGAGGACTTAAATATTGGCAGACCGGGGGAGTGGGGAAAGGCTGACACCCAGCAGGGCAGAAGTATGGAAATGATACTGAGAATAGGTGAGGAAACTGAGCCCCAGAAAGGGAAGCATGCCAAAAGCTGCGATCACAACACACAGACTGAGGTTTGGGCTGCCTCCCCGCATCAAGCTTTCCTGGATTTCTCTTGTTAATGTCCCTCTCGACATCAGTTCAGCAGACATTAGATTAACCAGATAGTCTTAGGAGAGAGTCTCCAATTAATTTGAATTGGGAACCCTAATCACCAAATTACATTAAATCCCAGGTAATAATAAAAGGCTCATTTGACCTTTAGTGGGCCAAACCAATGGAACCTTACCATGCATAAGTTACCAAATGCTAATACCACTCAAATAGTCAACCTACTGAGCAGTTGTTGTAGAATTCCCTGCACCACGATGTCCAACATCCAATGGTGTTCTTGGCTTCCAATACTTGGAAAATGAAGATTTCATATCACAACTGTATCCTGGTAATGGCTTAATAATTATATAGTCAACTTTCATAGAAAAAAAGGGGAGAAACAAAGACAAAGATGATTAAAAAGGCCACGATGAACATTTAAATGGCACTACATTTCAATACCAATCACACCAACTTTATCTCTATCAAATAGAAAATAACAGGTCAAGGGGCGCCTGGGTGGCGCAGTCGGTTAAGCGTCCGACTTCAGCCAGGTCACGATCTCGCGGTCCGGGAGTTCGAGCCCCGCGTCAGGCTCTGGGCTGATGGCTCAGAGCCTGGAGCCTGTTTCCGATTCTGTGTCTCCCTCTCTCTCTGCCCCTCCCCCGTTCATACTCTGTCTCTCTCTGTCCCAAAAATAAAATAAACGTTGAAAAAAAAAAAAAAAAAAAATTTTATAAAAAAAAAAAAAAGAAAATAACAAGTCAAAACTGATTCAAATAAAGCTTCCAGAAAATGTAATTGATGCCCCTTGTTACTATAGTAGTAAATATTCTAAAACAAATTATTAATTTAATCACCACCATTCGCAAAAGCTCAATTTGACCCTAGCTAAAATTTGAACTTAATCTTTGCTCATTTGTAAAGGGACCCTCTGCTTCTCCAGGCTTACCTCTCACTTTGCCTATTGTTTTTCTGGAATTTCTGCTCATGATGGGAAGAGTGAGAATTCCAGCACTCTTCCCACTCTCAGCAATGGTGGATGATAAGAGACATGCTGTCCCCACGTGTCCAGGAAGAGCATCACCCTGAACTACGTGTTCACTGAGATCTTCCTGGGGGAAAAAAAAAAAAAAAAAAAAAAAAAAAAGAGGTATGAAGTAATTCAACTTCTTATACTTCAATATTTTCCATTAATTCAGAACCTATGGAGGAAGATCCATAAAATATGAATCAAACTTATATTCAAGGGGCGCCTGGGTGGCGCAGTCGGTTAAGCGTCCGACTTCAGCCAGGTCACGATCTCGCGGTCCGTGAGTTCGAGCCCCGCGTCGGGCTCTGGGCTGATGGCTCAGAGCCTGGAGCCTGTTTCCGATTCTGTGTCTCCCTCTCTCGCTGCCCCTCCCCCATTCATGCTCTGTCTCTCTCTGTCCCAAAAATAAATAAAACGTTGAAAAAAAAATTAAAAAAAAAAACAAAAAAACAAAAAAAAAAACAACGTATATTCAAGTAATTCAGATAGCTTCTTTGTAATATAAAAGATACATTTTCTTTTAATATATAATATTTTAAGATTTTATATGGTACTTGATTAGTTGTAACTGTTGATTTGCAGTTCTGATCCTCTAACATGTATTAGATGAATTTAAAACACTGATGAAGTTTCTAAGTACTTTTACATTCAAAGACTAATAAGTATCTGTAGTGGGCTGTTAATGTGTATTATATTCTCTAAAAATGAATCCACACAGGTGACATAAAGGGATAGTTAACTCTCTAGGAAACTGAATACTCACTTTGAGATTACACTGGATATTTTATCAGCCTAATCTATGAAAGAAATAGTATTTCCAAAACTGCTCACCAAATGAAAAGGAAGTTAGGATGTTCAAGAGAGTATTAAAAGGTAGGTCCTGAAGAAATAAGGAAACAGTCAACCAAAACCTCACATTTTTATAATAAAGTCCCACAGATCTTATTACTTAGGGAACACTGAATCAGAGATTTTTTTTAAAAATAGAATTCTTTATTGTAGTTTTTTGAAAGGAACACTTTAAATCCCATACAATGCAAGGTAGCCAGAATGCCAGTTGCAACAGCTATGCATAAAGACAATTAAAACTTGAAGACTATAATGATTTTAATTATGGGTAACAGGCGCTACCTGTGAGCTTAAATCCATTCTGTATTCTGCTATTTTCACAAAACTGTGGTTAGGTGCTCTAATCTAATGGAAATGGGAGTGCAAGTGACAAAGAGCAAGAGTGTCAGGAAAGCAGTACACATAACTACTAGCCAGGCACAATAAAGCAAGGACCTCAGTGGAGGACCCCGCATGACTTGTGGAGAGGAGAGCACCTGTACAGCCAGCAAGCCAGAGAGCTCTAATGTTGAGAGTCACAAGCAGCTCTAGAAAGCTGGTAGCAGATTCTAAACAACCTGGCGCACTTCTCACAGTAACTATTTTTTACTACATATTTATAATATCAAGTAAAGTTGCAAAAATGAGTTCACTGTTATAATGCTTTCTTATAATAAAATGCCTCAATAAACCACAGACTTCAGTCATAAAGAGGACACAATCATGCTGGTTACACTGGGTTGCCCACCAATAGTTATACAGTCTGCTTGTCCCTCTATTTACCCTTAGCGGCTCCTTTGGATATTATTCATTTACATTTAGAACAGGCACAGGGGCACCTGGTTGGCTCCGTTGGAAGAGCACGTGACTTTTGATCTCAGGGTTGTGAGTTCAAGCACCATGTTGGGTGCAGAGATTACTTAAAAATAAAAAATTCTTTGGGGCGCCTGGGTAGCTCAGTGGGTTGAGTGACTCTTGATTTCAGCTCAGGTCATGACCTCATAGTCTGTGAGATTGAGCCCTGCATCAGGCTCTGTGCTGACAGTGCAGAGCCTGCTTGGGACTCTCTCACTCCCTCTCTGCCCCTCTCCCTTGCTCTCTCTCTCAAAATAAATAAAACAAAACAAAACAAAAAAGACTAAAAAATAAAACGTTTAAAAATCTTAAAAAAAAACAGGCACTTACATTGATGTAAAACATCAATTCAGCTGAAATTCTTTTTATAGTACTTGAGTCTATCAACTCCAAGTTTTTTAAGCCTGCTGAAATGTATAGAATAAACATCTAAAAAGATGTATGATCATGGGTTTACACAAATCAGACTACAAAAATTAAAACATATAAAAATAAGCCCATGCTTGCATTCTTTCTCAATCCCCTCAGTGAAATAATCACTTACCTCAAAAAAATCAAATATTAGTTCCAGGTTATCTGGTTCCATTGTCTGTATGCTGTACTCTGTCCAACGATCGGGCTGTAAGCCATACCCACACTCTGGCTGCGAATGCCTGCACTTGAATTCATTGTCGCTTATTAAGGATATCTCCAGGCTGTTGGACATTTTGTGAAGAACAGTAGGAGACACCCTATCATCGTCATCTTCTTCCAAGCCCTCTAGTGTCAACTTTACCCTACATGAAAGGAAAAAATAATGAAATGCAAAAAACAAAAATGGAAGAGGAAAACTCATACAAATGTTACCTAAATGCTAAATTCAAAAGTGTTCCCTGGGGGCACCTGGGTGGCTCAATTGATTAAGCCCCTGACTTCGGCTCGGGTCATGATCTCGCGGTCTGTGAGTTCGAGCCCCGCATTGGGCTCTGTGCTGACAGCTCAGAGCCTGGAGCCTGCTTCAGATTCTGTGTCCCCCTCTCTCTCTGCCCCTCCCCCATTCACACTCTGTTTCTCAAAAATGAATGTTAAAAAAAATTTTTTTTAATTAAAAAAGTTTCCTTGAATATGCTAATTCTTTAAATAACACAAATACCATATTATATAAGACTGCATCATACTACAGGTTATGGCATTAGTTTCATAAAATACTTATGTTTTTATCTACATATATTTCTGCAAAGTATTAAAAAAAACAAGATACATGCTCATTATGCCTGAAGTTGTTTTCATTGTTTTTTAAAAAACTGAATCTACAGAGGCATTTACTATTATCTCATTTATAACTGGCCATGTCAAATTCTTCTGAAATGTCTTACTAAAGAACATACGTATAAAACAAGCATAAAATTGAACCATATTGTTAGTGTACATTAAAAGACTAGAGTTGGAGGCTGTAAATTAAAACTTTTCCCTTTTCTTCTACCTTATCCACAGTGAGTCCAGGTACTCTGGGAAAAGTACATTATTAAGGAAAAATACTGTATTAAATCTATTTGTGTGTATGCATACTTTTTACATGTGTTATGTATTTATATTTATGTGCTTTCTAAATGAAACATGAACAAAAAACAGACCAAGAGTCTAAAACTTTTTATAGGCTTCAAGCAATGAAAACAAAGACCAAACTGTCTAAGCCACAGAGCCACAAAAACCAGTCTCCTCCCAATGAGAAACAATTACTTGCATAGCGTACTTGTAATGCCAAAGAGTCAACTCAATTCTAGAATATTTCTTGCACCAATTGAAATGTACATAGATTAGGAGCGCCTGGGTGTCTCAGCTGGTTAAGCGTCCAACTTCAGCTCAGGTCATGATCTCACAAGTTCAAGCCCCACATCGGACTCTATGCAGACAGCTCGGAGCCTGGAGCCTGCTTCAGATACTGTGTCTCCCTCCCTCCCTCTCTCTCTCTCTCTCTCTCTCTCTCTCTCTCTCTGCACCCCTCCCCCACTCGTCCTCATTCTCTCTCTCAAAAATAAACATTACAAAAGAAAAAAGAAAAAAGTGTACATAGATTAAACAATTATAAACTATGAACATAGAAGTGATGTTACCTGCTGTATAGAGTAACAGTTAAGGTATGAAAACTTTTCACTCTAGATTTAAATGAGATCTGATAACACAAATAATGGAACTGTATTAGTGGGGCCTGCTCTCTCTACATAACCTACTGCCTCCAACCACTGCTGAGGCCCAAGGTCTCTCAGAGGGTATATCTACACAACTCAATTAGCAATACTGTTCTATAATCACACAGTAAAATCAAGAGTAGTATATTAATAATAGAAACAAAAATCATCTTTTCTCAGAAGTCTAACTCTTAAGAGTTCTGGACAACTGACTCTATTAGTTAGCCTGAAGGAACAAACATTCTCTACCAGGATATATGAAAAGAGATCACAACTGCATAGTAATAAGTGGGCAAGAAAGGCATAAAGATTTTTTAAAAAATGACTATTAGGGCACCTGGGTGGCTCAGTCAGTTGGGTGACTGACTTCACTCAGGTCATGATCTCACAGACTGTCAGTTCAAGCCTCACGTCAGCCTCTGTGCTAACCACTCAGAGCCTGGAGCCTGCTTCAGATTCTGTGACTCCCTCTCTCTGCCCCTCTCCTGCTCACTTTCTGTCTCTCCCCTTTCATAAATAAACATTAAAAAAAAAAAAAATAAAAATAAAAAATGACAATTTTGCTAACAGCAATGTTTTAGCAAAAAAAAAAACAGTTTTAATAAAATAAAAAATTTCAAGTTTAAAGGGATCCATGAAAGAATTTTAGTCATTTATGTTAAAGGTTTTCTTTAAGTAGCTATATGAAGGTTATAATCGATCATAAAGAGACACTGCTTTCCCCTTATTGATGAAGTCAAATAAAAGAGAAACTTGTATTTAAAACTTAGTGGTAATGAGACAGAACAACATGTCTAGTGTTTTACCTAAAATGTACAAGCTTTTGGGGTGTCTGGGTGGCTCAGTCAGTTGAGTGCCCAACTTTGGCTCAGGTCATGATCTCATGGTTCATGAGTTCGAGCCCTGCGTGGGGGGCTCTGTGCTGACAGCTCAGAGCCTGGAGCCTGCTTCGGATTCTGTGTCTCCCTCTCTCTCTGCCCCTCCCCCACTCCCGCTCTGTCTCTCTCTCAAAAACAAATAAACGTTAAAAAAAAAAGGGTTAAGATGTATAACCTTTGCTAGATTTTTAAAGTCCTGATATTCTTGCAGGTAAATTTATTTCCTATGCCATGAGGGTTTAGTCTATCACTAATATGAATTGGGGGGTGGGGGAAAGGTGGTCAGAACAAACACAAATTTCTAGTTATGCAGAATTTTTTTAAGTTTCTTTTTTTTAGTAATCTCTACACCCAGCATGGGGCTCTAACTCAGGACCCTGAGATCAAGAGTCACGTACTTTTCCAACTGAGTCAGCCAGGTGTCCCATACACAACTATTTCAATAGGAATCAGTTACTTAATTAGTAGAGCCCACCAAAGTATGGTTATACAAAAAGATTCCAATATAAGCCTGAGTAACACAATAATATATACAAATACTCAAAGTAACTTCTACATAAACAAGAATGGTATAGGACTCCGTATGCATTTGCAATCCAAGCAGAACCCCAACCATTAATTATCTACTAATTCCTTTAAAAAAAAAAAAAAAAAAAAAAATTTTTTTTTTTTTTTTATGTTTTTGAGAGAGCGAGCGAGCTCGAGCAGGGGAGGGGCAGAGAGAGGGGGAAACACAGACTCTGAAACAGACTCCAGGCTCCAAGCTGTCAGCACAGAGCCCAACGCAGGGCTCAAATGGCAAGTTTAAATACTGCAACACTAAGAAATTTTAAATAGTAGAAACTACAAAGATACATACACTTGGAAATCACTTATCTATATAAAACCAAAATTTTCTGGTTTCAAATTTAGCAGTTAAGACTAAGAGAAGTGGGGCACCTGAGTGGCTCAGTTGATTAAGTGTCCAACTTTGGCTCAGGTCATGATCTCATGGTTTGTGGGTTCAAGCCCCATGTCGGGCTCTGTGCTGACAGCTTGCAGCTTGGAGCCTGGGGCCTGCTTTGGATTCTGTGTCTCCCTCTCTCTCTGCCTCTTCCCTGCTCATGCTTGGTCTCTCTCAAAAAATAAACAAACATTAAAAAAAAAAAAAAAAGACTAGTATGTTTAACTGTAACAATCTGAGTCAGGGAGGCAGTTCACTCTTACAAGACCCTTCAGTTAGAAAATGTAACATTATCTGTAAGTGTGTTATGTTCTTAGTTTATACACTTAAAGGCTAAAAATCAAATGGGTCAGGGGCACCTGGGTGGCTCAGTCAGTTAAGTGTCCACCTTTGTTTCAGGTCATGATCTCTGGCTCATGAGTTTGAGCCCCATGTCGGGGTCTGTGCTGACAGCTCAGAGCCTGGAGTCTGCTTTGGATTCTGTGTGTGTCTCTCTACCCGTCCCCCTCTCATGTGCGTGCACTCTCTCTCTCAAAAATAAACATTAAAAAAAAAAAAAAAGAAAAGAAATCTACATTTACTAACATTTGTTAGTAAAAACAAATGGTCTAAGTAACATATACACATTGCAATACCTAAATCTAGATTTCTTTAATTTTTTCTTTGTTATTGAAACAGGAGGT
Organism: Leopardus geoffroyi; assembly: GCF_018350155.1. Lineage (NCBI taxonomy): Eukaryota > Metazoa > Chordata > Mammalia > Carnivora > Felidae > Leopardus > Leopardus geoffroyi. The sequence continues at coordinate 31,911,922 of NC_059336.1, forward strand.
TTTTCAGAATAATGCAAACGTAATCTTATTTCAGTCTGACATGTCAGCCATCCAGAATCCAGAGTTTCAACACCATCTGGCAGAGTAAATATGAAAACAGTAATTATTATACATATGTTTTGAAGCAATCTGTTAAGTACAACACACGTTGATAATTCTAGTTCATGTTCACATTTTAACACACTCAAGTTATATATCACTGGAAGTTCTCTCCAAAGCAAACATAGAGATAGTCTTAAATTTATCACTGAAAAACACTTTTATATTAAGGGGAAAAAAGTTAAATGAATATTAACAACTAGCCATATGTAACAACTTACGTAAATTAAATTTAAACTTAAGTAAATTCTCACTGAATCCATTATCGAAGTTATACAAATCTATTTCTGGAAGACTATATGTTCCAAATATCTCTAACCTAGCAGCTGTTTCACTGGGGATCACACTTACAAAGCTTCACATGAGCTATGCAGGTGAAACTAGTCATATCACTACAGCTGAAGCTTCAAACATGAGAAGGTAAGGACAAAACTGTGAGTGAATTATGTATTCTCACATTTATATTTTCTGCCATAAATAAATTGCATGATCAAGGTAACACTGTGTTAGCATTATTTAACTTGAAATTTCTTGCTAACATATGTAATGAAAGTTTCATAAATACCAGAGAGTTACCAACTGTTCTGAACGTGTTTTTTTTTTTTTTTTTTTTTTTATCAACAGGACTTGAAAAAAAGAAAAAACCTTTTCCTTTAGGTATAACTTTAAAAGGTTTAATAATTTTCAAATCTTAAAAATAAAGAGAAACTATTATCCTTTTTAATTTTAAACTCTTCTCAGAAATGGACAAAGTTGAAGAAATGGCTTTTCATCCTGAAAGCTAACTTAAGCTGAGTTTTAAGAGAATAACAACTACAAAGGAGGAAAGAAATGCCATGCATTTATAACTACACATAGTAACTAACATACAATAGAGGGATGTAATGTCATGCACTATAGTTAAGGACATGAGAAAACTACTCCATAAACCAAGCTCTCTAAAACATGTGACATAAGGGGCGCCTGGGTGGCGCAGTCGGTTAAGCGTCCGACTTCAGCCAGGTCACGATCTCGCGGTCCGGGAGTTCGAGCCCCGCGTCAGGCTCTGGGCTGATGGCTCAGAGCCTGGAGCCTGTTTCCGATTCTGTGTCTCCCTCTCTCTCTGCCCCTCCCCCGTTCATGCTCTGTCTCTCTCTGTCCCAAAAATAAATAAACGTTGAAAAAAAAAATTAAAAAAACAAAACAAACAAAAAAAAAACATGTGACATAAAAATATAATCTTTTGTAAATAAAGGAGACTCTAAAACACTACATGCTAAAGCTATTCAAGTATTTTAGGCTACCTTACAATGTAATATAAATACAGTAATCCCAAATAAAATTCAGGAAAAGAAGTTAAATTCCTATCCAAATACTGTCAAAGCATGTATATTTTTGAAATGCATAAACACAAGTATCTAGGATCAGCAATTTATCTCTGGTTCACAGTCACTGCAAGCACACATTCTGCTCACCACCCCCCCCCCCCATCTTAGACTTCTACAGTATAGGTTCTAAAATAAAAATGCAGTTTAGCATGATAATGCTATTACACTGTGAGAATTCCAGTCATTGAAGACAACTTAAACCCTCAGGATGAAGTATTTACTGAAGCAAAAAAATATATGAACGGGTAACATTTTCAATATATTCAGAAGAAAAAGCGTTGTCTACTATACTGTAAGTTAACTGTTAAAAATCTCAGGAGAATTACTGGAACATTTTGTTTAATCTGGATCTTACTGTAAATGCATATACACATACACAAAATGCACAAGCTTAGCTGAAGAGTTTAGAATGTTTAGAAACATTAATATCAAACATAAATGTCAAAAAGTGATGATATATTAACAGTTAGGTATAATACTTTCAAGTTAAGTACATTAACTCATATACCCAAAGTCACCAGTCAAATAAAAACCGAAAGGATAAAATTTTAAAGTTTAAGAATTATATTGGAAACTATTACTTAACAGAATGTACTTGTTTCTTGGATCTAGTCTCTGTTTTCAATATCATGCTCTATCATAGTTCCCTGTGCTGTTTCTAATGAAATGTAAAGTAACATCTCAATTATCAGTAGTAAAGATCTTCAAAACTCAGTCTCACTTACTGTGGATTCCAAATTGTCCGTCGTCAATAATAATTTCACTTTCTAGAATTGAAGGAAAATAAAAAAACTTAGTTAAAATTCATGATGTATATAGAGTGAACAACTGAGAAATCACCCACCTTAAGGATTTTTAAAAATATTAAATCTAAAATTTACAAGCAGCCCAAAGTGAATAAGCATATTTATTGTAGCCCTCAATAAAGAATTCCCTTTTAAGGAGACTCTCAAACGGTAAAAGTGCTTACAAACTTGGTGATGATTCGTGGTGTTACAAGAAGAGAAAGAAAACTCCTCAGAGAGGTGCTCTGGAGGCTCTGGGGCAAACCTCTGCACCCACCAATTTATGAGACAGGCTGCTGGACAACAGTATCTCCCGGCTGATTATTTAAACCAAAGGTCTTGGCACAATTAAAATGCTTATTCTTATGTAGTGCATATTCTGAACTTATCTAAAAGGTAATTCTCCTCAAACCCCAACTATTCTCTATAGCCGGCTACAAGCTTTACAAACAGCACAAACTTACCTGCGTATACAGAGCTGTGAGGAACTACCAAAAGAATAAGTGCTAGCACATTCCCTTCTAACAGAAATTTCAGCTAAGTGAGAAAAGCTGGTAAGCCCCACCCTCCTGAGTAAAACGCTATCTCCCCTTCTACTTCCTTTCCCAGTTTTACGATAAACGTTAAGTCTGATGTATTCCTTAAAATAAGTGTGATAGTTTCCAATAAAGATTCTTGGTAGACTTCACGCAGCTCTTAAGTTTAGAAGTTATGTTTTCTAAAAGTATAACATTAATTTTTAGAAGACCAGAAACAAACATCTCACTTCTCACAATAAGTAAATATATATTTAACGGCAAGATGCTTCCAAACGCAAATTATTTTTTAATCTTTAATACCTAATTATTTTCCAACCTCAGTATGGGACTATTATAATTCTAAAGTACACTATCACGAAAATTCTAAATATACTATCAAAAATGTATTACAACAAAAAAAGAAAATCCAATAAAGAGGATGGAATGAAATATCTGTTTAAACAAAGATGTGCCCTTGCCACAGGCTAAAGCAGGATCTCTCACTACTTTCTAATCTAAGATAGCTACTAGCAAGCCATTTATTATCTTTAAATGCTAATTCTCTCTAGAAACTAAAAGAAACAGTTTTCAGCACTGAGTCAATTTACAGATGAATCCAAGTGGGGAATTTACGTATGTGAAATGAACTTCAAATTTTATAATCTCAGTATGGAAAAGGAAATTCAAAAATACTTGTATGAAGAGAAATGCCATTTTTAGGCACAAGAAAACTGAATGATGTTTAAAAAACAAAACAAAACTGATTATCCATTTAAACATAGCCAGCAGGTATTTAAGTAAATTAGGAGGAAAATACGTCTGCTACCACCAAGAAATCTGAATGCGTTCATACAAGCTTATTCAAGTACTTACTAGTTAAAAACAAAACAAAACAAAACACAATAAATAGGATAACTTATTCTACTGCTCTTACTATTCAAAGTTAAAAATTTAAGAATCTTTGTTTTGGATTAATTCTTTCCTCAAATGTTCTCTGAAGCTCTCTGAGCAAATAATCAAAGCCATGGATGCTCAGTCAAGAAGAATGGTATTTTACAAACTCTGTAACTACTCCAAATGAAAATAAATATTCCACAATAAATCAATCTAACCACCCCCCAAATAACTTGGCAAGCATTTCTAACAAAGTTTATAAAGAAAGGCAATTAAGAACTGTTTAGTTTTAAAAGATCCATGATATGCTAAGTGAAATTTGCAGTACTGACAATGCATTGACCTTAAACTTTAGAATAAAAATTTATTAAATCCCACTAAGCCATTGTGCAGCATATTAGTAACTTTAATGCATATGCCTCAAACAGATGCAGTTAATGCCCATACCTAAAGGGGTTATTGATCGTGGTTGTAGATGAGTCTCCCACTTGTGAACTATGACTTGGCATGGACCACCGATAGTCTGCAATTTAAAAGTTAAACGTCTGCAATAATTTCTTAGATCTTATTTTCTACCCATGACTCCATTAGATGTTTGTGGCCTAAGTCTTATACTAAATATGAAACCAAGAGATTCATCTTGTTATTTATCAATGTTATATGCCAGAAATCAGGAATGTACCAGGTCACAAAACATGATGAGTGCTGGAAGAAAATGAGGGTGAGGCAGTAAACAGAGAAAAATGAGATGAAACTGGCACATAAAACCATCTTAACCTTATTCTTAAATCTGCCTACAATATTCAAAATATTTTAAAAGAAATTTTCATCTTTAGCTGATGTTCTGTCCTAAGTTAAACTAACACCAAATATAATTTAGGCTTGGTTATGTCAGCAGTCAAGGAATAAAGTAGCTCATCTTAAGTAACTCTCCAAGTGTTTGGAAAAAGCCTAAACTCTGTGATAGTAGGAACAGTAGGTACAAGTACTTCAGGATCAATGATCACAAGTTACTCAAGGAACTAGAGGGCATAATAAAGTGCTTTATTATAGTAAGTAAATAGCAAGAAGAACATAAGATTTCTCATAGAAACCAGTGTTTCTAAAAGCACAGAAAACCCTAAAATAGAAGACATGTACATGAGTAACTTTGAAGAGTAAGTTTGATAAAAGGGGAACTAACATCTAGTTTTACTCTATGCCTTAGAGTTTATGAACTCATACAGTGTGACAACTAATATTGTCTTCTGTTATCAAGCTCTTACTAAAAAAAGAAAATAAAGCTTTATGTGTTAATATCTACAGCAATTAAAAAAAAATGAACTATCAACACCTAAAGGCCTGAAGTACTGTTTCCTAATTTCCCTTTAATTAAAAAAAAATTGACTAAACTCATGTGCCAAAACCCTTAAGTACACATTTTAGAAGCAAAATTTCAAACTGTAACTTTATAAGGTATTTTACATTTCTCTTCTTTTCACATCTTCAGAAGACATTTAATAAAATGTAAAGAAGCAAAAAGAAAAAACAAATCATTCATTATCATACCACTTAGGGATAATCACTGTCAATGTTGTCATACATAATCTTCAAGCCCTTTCCTAAGCATACTCTTAAAAAGCACAGAACATATAAGTTTCTCTCTATATACTGTACACTTTTAGATAACATTAAATACTCTTCTATATCATTTTACAGAATTTCAATATTGATGAGTATTAAATGTGCCAAATGAGAACAAATGAGCATGAGACAAATTAGGCACAGAAAATAATTAAACACAACAGATAATTCTGCCACTTAAAAATAACCAGAGGTTGAAATCTTTTTTAAAACTTGCAAACTTTTGAACTTGAAATCTAAAATAGCATTAGCTATTCATTCAAATCATTAATGCTGGGATAATATGGCAAATCCTTATTTTCTCTAGCTGAATACCTCCCTGTTTTAAGGGTTCACTTATGAACTGGTAGACTGGGCAGATGTTCGTGAATTTTTTTTTTTTTTAATGTGAAACTATTCATCTTAAATATGGTGAATTTCATTTCCACTAAAAAAAATAAAAAATAAAAAAAAAGGGAGATATATTTAACCCTACATCCGCTAGACATTTTTTACTACAACTTTTCCCTATCACATTTTTCTGTATTTGTGTTTTAAACGTCAAACTTTCTAATCCTCAAAAGATGATGCAAATGTATATATCAAAAAAGGAACAATGTTTCTTAGCAATAAACAGCAGCCAGAAAGATCTGATGTATTCCCTTCCTCCATTCTTCTCAGTTCCCCTGCATGCCCTCCTTCCCAGAAAATACCCTCTTTGCTACAAAGATGGTGCAATCTACAGTCTTATAGAAGTTACTAAACCACAGGTGACTTCAAAGGGTGCCAGGAACATAATATTAAATATCAGCAGGGATAAGAAGTGGATAGAAGAGTTTGTTTTTGTATTAATTCAGGTGGGGGGGGGGGAACTTTACAAAGTGTTAGCTACAATATCTACATTTAATCATGTAAGAATAACCCTATGGATAAAATATATATGATAAAGAACATATTTTAATAATATGTTAATAACTCCACCCTCATCTGCTTTAGTAGCAAACCACTACTCCCAGCATAAAATAACCTAGGCTTGACAGAATGGACCATTTGAGGAGCAGTCCAAAGAGCTGATTCAACAGGTGACTTATTGTGTATACAAGTGTTCACACTACAAATCCATGTTGGTTGGTACAACAAAATGTTACAATATAGAAAAAAATCCACCAAGTTCCAAAATACACTGAACTTTCAAAATTGTTGTGACTATTAAACTTTAGAAGGTAATCTTAAATTTTAGCTTACTGAAATTCTTAAGAAATTTAAGACTTAAGCACTGGGAAATTAAAAATCTCAGTAATGACCCCAAAACATGCAATCTTTTTTAATATGCTAACTGTAATAAACTCATTCTTCAAGATCTTTAAAAAAAAAAAGAACAGTTCCATTCTGTAAAAGGCTGCCACAATTTTAAGTACTTTGGAGTCAAGTGTACATGGATCTTTGAAGAAAAAAATAACATCATCAGTCCAAGACAGTATTCCATTACTGATAGTTGTTTCACAATTTAGCATATATTAAATCAGATAGTTGCTGAAATGTTTCCAAACATACATATTAACAAAAATACCAATAATCTATTTCTGAAAAGAAAGAAAAAAGTATAATGACTGCTTTCTTAAACAGTGACTGACACCAGTCAGCAATATCAAAAGCATGGAGAGAAACAACATGCAGACTGAGGTTTTTGGTCTGTTTTGTTCTGAACAAACCATGTAGCAAAATTATCAACTAGTCATGCAATATCGCTGCTTTCAAATATGAAAAATGCAAATGTAAACTTCTAAAACTTTATTGACTATTGTTTTTCCACATTTTGAAAAATCAAAAAAAAAAGATGCATATAAAAAGGGGTTCTGAGCAATTTTTATCTATGATGGCAGAGGCTAGACCTATATCTATTTAATAATTATTTTTAATAAGACCAATAGGAAAATGGTCACCTATGGGTAAGTAAGCATGAAGTGAAGAAAGCGAGGCAGACAGACATTTCTGAGATGGTTCAAATTTGAGGTTAACAGGTGAAGGTATTCCACATCCAAGAAAATTTTATTAAGAAAACTACTATACAAAACAAGAATCTGGGCTACTGCAAAAATAAACAATCGGGTGCCTATCACAGATGATTCTTTTGTTACAGGATTTAAACAAAAATCAAGGGAGATTAAGAACAAAGTAAGAGATTGTAACGACCTAATTATGAGTAAACATTAACACCTATAAAAATCAGAAGCAGATGAGTTGCTGAAAAATAGCTATTTCCACTGAAATGAAGGAAAAATCTCTAAGACAATATAATAAAAAATTGGGTAACATTTCAGTATAAGGTTACATTCCTAATTCCAGCCACAAATATAGAGGGACAGACATGGATAAAAAAATGTTACATGTTCACTGAAAAATCATCTTAGGTGAAGATGTGAAATTAATGGACCATCTGCAGACTCACACCCATGTTTTCATTCCAGGAATATCTACCACCTTTGTGTGCTACGTTTAAGATAATATTTTGATTTGTCACTTATGACATTATTTTAAAATTCAACATTATTAACATGTTATTAGAATTCTACAAAGTAAAAGAGAATAGCTAGCCATGAAAAATTGAGAGAAAAGGGATTTCAAGACTCTTAACCTCTAATCTAAAAGGAATATGCTACAAAGAGCAAAAATGGACGAAAAAGCATGAATGGTAAAATTTTATTTATTTGCAATAAAATTTTAGCAATGGAAGGGACCTAGGAAATCTATAGTTCAAGCCTTTCATTTTATAAATAAGGAAACTGAAATATGAAGGTCAAGTGACAAGATCACAAGATTTCTAGCTTAGGCTCTACAAATGCTTGGGTAGACTACCTCCTAAAACTTGTGACTCAGCAAAATTAATCTCATTACTCATTTCAGATTTTCAATGTTTCATAATTACTTTGCTTTCCTATCATCCTTTATATTCATAAAATATATATCCCAATAGCTTGTATCATTTTACAGTTTAAGGCTCTTTGCACATTAGTTTTATCATTTGACAATGCACAATGGAGACAAAGTTTCGTAATTATTTCTATTTAAAATGTTTTACTTAAAAAGCGCCACCAACTTTTAAAAGAAAGGAAGTGTCACTTTAAGCTGGCATGTGGGGAAAAAAACCCTGTAGCTATATGCATGGGATTTTATGTAGCTATTTACTCTAGTCCATGAAAAACATACTTACCATGGCAGCCCCTGCATCACACGGTACATGTGTACACGATACAGAGCACCTACTTAAAGAAACACACTCACCAACACATACTGTGAACTTTTGCAAGTATTACAAGGGGAAAAACTTGTTTTTTACTGTAAGCAGACTTCTTGCCAATTTTTTCAGAAAGGCAATTTGGACTGATTTGCTGCTTTTGGTTACATTTTTAATGAAGAGGAAAAATACTGTAGGTTGGCTTAATTTGATCCATGTTGACAACAGTCTTACTTTAGAAAACTACACCCAAAAGACTCATGATTTTTCTTGTCCAAATACCCCTGTAAGTAAAATTTAGTTGATTTCACATATTACAAATTTCACATACCAGGATCCTCAAATAAACCTTCGATGATACGAGTGTTATGACCTACTGTCCCTGCACAACTGTTCAATTTATACTAAAAAACTTTGCCACAATGCATAACCCCTATGCCAAATAAACGATCTTTTCTTAAGTCATTAAAATGAGACTATTGTCAAGATAAGCCAACACAATGATCAACCATAATGTAGTTTTAATTACTGAGTATTTACAATATATTCTTGGAGTAAGAAACGTAATAGGTGCAAAAGACAGCTGAAGTGGCTTTGCAGTTTTCTTTTCTGTAATGGTGGCTAAGAGAATGAGCTAACAGTGGCTGCTTGCATTTTTTCACATGTAACACGTATTAAATGATCCCAAAGGGAAATAAAACTTTTAAAAAGGTTATTCCATGTTTTGCTTCCTAGACTCCTGCCTAAACCCCTGTTCACATGCAGCCCAAGTGTGCTCAAAGATAAAAATCTGAAGGAAAAGAATCCTTTCAGGAAATAAGCATCTTTAAAATAAGAGGGAAGAATTAATTTTTTTTTCTTTTCCAAATATGAAAACAATCCCCAAATAATAAATCATTGTGAGCAAGCAGATTAGGTTTAACAGATATTCCAAAAGCCTTCAGAAAAGATCCTAATCTATCAACACCATTGTTGAAAAAATCTAAAGAGGAATGACTTCAGTTTTGATAGGAGTTAAAACAACGCAGCCACTGAGAGATGGCTGCTATGAAATAATTTTTTTAAAGAATTACTCAAAGCTGGCTATATATTCCTCCAAATGTATTCATACCACATAAGGATTAAAAAAACTAAACAAAAGAAAACCCTTGTAACTGGTTACTAACAGGTTTACAAAAGTAACAGAAAATGTACAGCTACTGACAACATTCACTTATCATTAAAACCAATTTCATAACAAGAATACTGCAGAAGATACTTACTATTAGTCTTTTAAAACTCCACTGCAGACATCGTCTGCCTCTGAAGTGGCTACTTCCTTGATTTTTAGTACTAAAATATTATTAAGCTAGAGTTCTGTTTTCCTTATTTGATCCAAACTCATATTACTTTGAATGTTTCCAAACTTAAATTAGTTGCTTTTGAAAGAAGTAAATTTGTTAACGAAACTGGAAACTAGATAAAGAAAACATACCTTTGGTTCTAAAAAGCACCCTCTGAAGTAGCGGTACTGAACTGACACTCCTCTAGTGAGTACAATGGTTGCTTTCCATAACATGCTGTGACAAAAAAGAATTAGAGCAGCAGCATTAAGATGAAGCTAAAGTGCACAGAAACTTCACAATTCATAAAATCCCTCAAGCAAGGTCTGTGACCAACAGCATTTATTTATTCCCACACAAAATTTTACTCCAGGCCTACCCTGCACCAGGCACTGGGAACACAGTGATGAGTAAGGCAGAAAGAGCCCTATCTTCAAGCAGACTGCTTTCTGGCGAAGGTAGACAAATAACCAAACACACACAGTAAGGCTGCTTGGCCTTTCTGACATGACAGGAGGTTTTGGAGGAGAAGCCTCAATGAGGAAGAATTGTCTGACAGGAGTCCTACATGATGAGAAGGAATCAGCCATAAAAGAGCCAGAGTGTTCCAAACAGAAAAAGTAGCCCAAAGGTGGAAGCCAGAGTCAGAATCTTCTCTGACTTGCCACCTATTCAGAGATGTTACAGGCCTAAGAGGCTTTAGGGCTGAGGCAGGCAAGCTATACTCATGTTCCCAACTGTCCCTTGTTCTGACTGTCCCGCCCAGCCTCTGGCTATTCATTCCCCTATTCAAGCAATCAGTATCTGTATCTTACTTGTCTCAACTCAACGTCTTCCTCCGAACAATGCTACGCTAACATAGTCTATTACTGTTCTAAAGTTTTGACTCAACAGTGAAAGAAATCACTACAATTCATGATGATAACTGACTTTTACCTTCCAGTCATAGACCAGTGGTATCCAAAGTGTGATCCAAGGGCCATCAATATCACCTTGGAGCTTGTTAGAAATCCAAATTTTCAGGCCACACCTAGAGCTACTGAATTAGAAACTCTGGAGGAGGGTCCAACAATCTGTAATTTAACAAGCCTCCAGGTGACTCTGATGATGAACACTTAAGTTTGAGAGCCACCGTCACAGGCCGTTACCCAAACCTTAATTCAGCATGAATAGTTCGGTGAATAAACAGCAGCTCCAAACGTTCTTCCATGACACCAGATGGCTAGCACGGCTCCCCACCTGGCTCTGCCAAGACAGGCTTTAGGGCATTATCCTCACTCTGACTCAATCCTGGTTCCTAACAAAATCTCCACAACCAGCTGTCACCCATGGTCAACAATTAGATTCATCTGGTAGTAATAAAATACATATGCCTTGGCTCCACCCTAGGAGACTCTGATTTCGTAGGTCTGGGTGGAGCCTGGTCATGTGGCGTCTGATCAAACTTCACAGAGTATCTGAACACGTAAGGTTGGTCGAAAAGCACTGCTATAAAACAAGAATAGCAAATGCTTGGCATATGTGCCCCACTACTTTTCCCTGTTAAGCCTCAGAATCTTTTCAACACAGCACCCCGGGCAGACTCTACCAACTCTGAGGTGAAATTCTCTCTCACCTCTGCTCCAAAAAAAACAGCAAATCTCTAATACTATTTCATTCATAGTCAGCCAGACTATGTGAAACTAGCCTCATGTGTACAATAAAATTAGTGGGAAGCTTTGAAAAATGTGCTGGGCCCCTCTCTCAAGCATTATTTATTCCTCATTGCCCAGGGGTAGGATCTAGACGTGTATTTTTTAAAGCCCTCACAAGTGGGTCTAATGTGTACCCCTGGTTAAGAACCACTGAATGAAAAGAGATGGGGAGAACAAAGCAATGAATTTTTTTACTCCATTTCCCTTAAATAAAGGTTGCAAAGTTAAAAATGAACCAGAACTGTTCAGTGACATCAAAAATGAACATAATCTGATGAAATTCAAGAAAAGGGAGGACACAGGGACAATGAGGTCTAGTATACCTGCCTGATTTTGAATAGCCCCCTCATATCCTGCCCCAAAATACTATAAAATCTACAAGAGCAAATAAAACCACAAGTGACCCACATTTTCTGCATTATTAGAAAACAATACTACAACCTTCAAATTATCTTTAAGTTGAAAAAAAAAAAATCCTAACAGCCTGTAGGTATGGAGAGGCTGAAGAGATTCTAAAAAAAGAGGTACAGAGGGCTTAGATGCAGACCACACTGAGGGGGTACCTGGGTGGCTCAGTGGGTTCAGCGGCCAACTCTTAATCTCAGGGTCATGAGTTCAAGCCCTGCATTAGGCTCCACGCTAGGCTGAAGCTTACTTAAAAAAAACAAAACAAAACAAAAATGCAGAGCACACCAAACACTCTTCTAAAATACAAGAATGGTGTCCAAGGCAAATGTCTTTTCTATCATCTTGTATCATCATCTTCTTTCCTTCATGTGAAACACTGTTTATCTACATATATGAATCAATTACATTTCAGTGTACTTCAGTAAGGCAAAAGTGGCTGGTCCCTTGAAGTTATGTAGTTAAGTGTTATCTGTTCACATAATTTTGGCCAGGTTGGCGGAAAGGGACTTAAGACAGGTGACAGGGCAGCTCAAGCATCCAGAGCAGAGTTGTGTTTTAGGAACAAGTTCAGAAAGACATGAGGTTTTACTTCAGATCAGAATGGCTGATCTGAAACTGGAGGAAAAACCAGCCACTAAACAGGAACGAACATCTCATTCCTCTGTGATCCCAGTATTTACCAATAAAACTTCACTTGCTTTGGATTCTCTGTCTTCCTCTCTCTCTGCCCCTCCCCAACTTGCACTATTTCTCTCTCTCTCTCTCAAAAATAAACATTAAAAAAAAAAAAAAAAAGCTGAGAATTGGCTGAAAAATGTATTACACTAATGACAAATAGGGAAGAGTGTTTTATAGATGTTTTTTCTTTTTCTTAGCTTACATTATGATACTGTATTGTTATTTTCCTTTGCTTCGCCATTGGTGCTCCTCAAACTATTTGCTGCGAAGGACCAATTTTTGTTGGCTTGCCTGTCCTGCAACCAATACTTCTGGTCTATGTATCCAGTACAACAGAGATGAATCCACAGTGACATGCATGAATGTCCCAGCAATGTCAAATTGCTATAAACATTGCTTGCTCTTAATTTCTGTATTTCTCCCATAATGCACTGACAATAAAGTTTTTTCTCTAGCACTGGCCCACAGGCCACATTTTCAGTAGCACTGCTCGACAGGAAAACAGAATTTGAGCCTAATAATCACACAATCTGGTGCTTCTCCCTTAGGCCATTGTATGTGTTTGTATACTATTTAAGATTTCATATCTCCTTACCTCCTACACATAACATCTCGACAACCCATAACACTTCCAAATATCCCCAACTGAACAAGTCCCACCTTTATCGACATTCATGATTCTTTACTGTGTAGATGATGTGACCGAGGCCTAGAGAAATCAGATCTGCCCAAGATCACAGTTAACTACAGAACTGAAACCAGTACCCAGACCCTCCTTTCCCTAGGGCAATGCACCAATACACCCATGCTAAGTTTAGTGTTGTATTTAATATTGGTTGTGAATTCATTTCAGTACATTAGCTAACATACTTGTTCCACTCTCTGCTACAGAAAATTATTTTATAGGCTAAAGCAAAAATAAGATCTTTTATCAAGAACATGTACTGAGAGGGGCACCTAGGTGGCTCAGACAATTAAGCATCTGACTTCGGTTCAGATCATGATCTCATGTCGGGCTCTGTGCTTACAGCTCAGCACCCGCTTGGGATTCTCTCACTCACTCTCTCTGCCCCTCCCCTGCTCGTGCTCACTCTTGCTCTCTCTCTCAAAAATAAACATTAAAAAATAAAATAAAAATATAAAAAAAAGAATATGTACTGAGAGCCAAAAGATAATACCTAAAAAAAGTTAAAAAAAAAAAGAAAGAAATAGCAATATAAGCCAGTTATTTAGAAAAATGGTAGTCACTACCAAAAGAACCAGCCAAAAGCTGAAAATGGTTGAGAGGTAGAAATTGAGAAACAGAGAAACTTGTTTGTTTACCACCAACCTTGTACAACTACCTCACTCTTTGGCACATGTGAGAACTGATAAAAATTAAAACTAGAAGAGGAAACTATACGAAGGTATCTTATAAACCCCCTAAGTTTATAATGTGAATGTCACAAGTACTCTGTCAACTGTTGTCTTCCTGCTTACCTTTCACCTGTCTCATTTTCTGGAAGAAGAGCCACAGCATTTTGAGGACTCCAGTTTCCCAAAGCATCACAGCTTCCACATATGGCAAAAACTTCTCCTAAAGAAACAGAACAACCTGTTACAGTGGGATAAGTAAAGTTTCAAATTTCAGTTTAAAGAAAAAAGAACAGTCCGTTGCACTAGATCACCTGGATACAGAGTCCCCTTTAGCAGATGGAGGAACCTTACCAGAGACATGTGTTGGACCCTGCGTTCTTAACTTGACCTACCTCTACAGAACCAAAGCCAAAGAAAAGGAGGGATGTGTAGGGATGAACTATCCTTCGTTTGTTCAACTCCTTAACTGAGCCAATAACAAGCACCAAGAAGACAGAGTGATCAGTCTGAGTGATCAGTTCCTACCTTCAAGGCAGCTTCCAATTTAAAAAGGCAAACACTAAATGCATGTTAAGTATTCTAGAGAAATAGTAACCAGTATTTTCCAGGAACAAACAGTGGCTATTAACACACTAAACGTCAAGAAAATGATCAATGGGAAAGCAGCGATGTAACAACAATAACAAAAACTACTCAAAACAGACTCAGAGTGTGACAAATCTAATTTTCCTTACTAAAATAATGACTACTGCTTTACCTGAACACTTATCATCAAGAGACAAACCAAAATATAGCTATTGCCTACATTTGCTGAATTTTGTATATTCGGTAAAAGTCTACAACTTCTTGGATAGAAGTATGAAGAAGTCTTTGACTTATGTATCAAGACATTCTGAATTACTACAATTAAAATTCATAAAAGAAAAAGATGAACTGAGCCCAAGTGAACAAAGTTCAAGACAAACTCCTCCACATTCTGAGTAACTTCTAGGCACTACTCTAGTAAAACGAGAACTATAGTTGGGTTCAGCCACCTGCATGAGTACTCTGTAAGCTTGGATTGTCTAAAACTTAACTAAAGTTTCAAGTGTGATAGTCCTTCAGGAGTTTTCGGGGTTCGAAATACGTGTTTGTCAAGCACAGAGGGGTTACATATAGAGATTTCACATCAAAATACTTACCAATCCTTTAGGGTAACCAGATTTTGTTTTGCAGTAAACTTAGGTTATCACTACCCTCCCTGATACAAAAAGAAAAGATAAACACTGTTGCTAAATACAAATATTCTCTTTTGCACCTACAGATTCATCGACATTCACATCCGCCACTATCTTTCCTCTAGTCATTAAGATTGAGACCCTCATCAAGCCGACCCTTCTGTGGCTAATTCTGTGCTTGGTCCATTTGCCTGGTAGAGCCAAGCTCCTCCTCCTAGTTTAAGCTGCCTGTGAACAATTCCCTGAGAGAGTACGATACACTTCTGCAGTCTTCTACCCATAGAGAAGGCTCCAAACTGGACTAGAGGTGAGCTCTTGACCCAAAGGAGCCAACCTATCAGCTGACTAGCAATCTTCAATCTGCAGAATCCTGCCCAGAGATGGAGCTTTACCAGATCTTCTTGGCTAAGACTTTGAACTTGGACAAACACACATTCTGTCAACTGCTCTGATGGCTGCTATACCAAAGATGCTGGATATACACAAGTGAACCACTCATTCATTCTTTGAACACATATTTTACACCAGCTCTGAGCCAGGTACTGTGTTAAGTGCAGGCACTCAGCATGAACACAAGGTCAAATTTTCACAGTGGTTACAATCTATCAATCTCAAATAAAATCTTTTTTTTTACATTTATTTATTTTTGAGAGACAGAGACAGAGCACAAGTGGGGGAGGGGCAGAGAGAGAAGGAGACACAGAATCTGAAGCAGGCTCCAGGCTCTGAGCTGCCAGCACAGAGCCCAATGCGGGGCTCGAACTCATGAATCGTGAGATCATGACCTGAACCGAAATCGGACGCTTAACCAACTGAGCCACCCAGGCGCTCCTCAAATAAAATCTTAAAGGTACTAAAATTCTGAATTTCACAGGGATCCTAACCTAGCTAAATGTGGGGTTAGAGTAAGGAGAGTTAAAGGGGAGAAGGGAGGTCAAAGATACAGACAGAGGTAATAATCTGAAAAAGCCCCCAAAAGAGGGAAGGAATGTAACAGATTTGAGAAATGGTCAGTTTAGCCAGAGTATATCAAATAAGGAGATCCATATCCCAGGCATGATACTGTTTTGATTTGCTAGCTTACACTAAAATTATTTCACACTGCTTTAACAGACAGCAAGAAATACAAGTAGCCAAAAAAAAAAAAAAAGGAACAAAGTTATCTTAGCCAACTAATTTTATTTCACCAACTTCTTGCACTAGCAAAACTTCCCTCATTTTCATAGTACTTAAAAATCATAGTCCAACTGTCTATGCAAAATTAAATACATTCACAGTTTTCTTGGAAAACATGAGACAAAGATATTTACTATTTGGGGAAGTATGGGTTTTTTTCATGAGTTTACTATACTCCAAGCACATTTCTGACACCAGGCAAGCCCTAAAGGTATCTTCATCTAAAAATTAGGCCCATTGTATTAACAAACTCTATATTTAAGACATTCCAGATAAGAAAAATGCTCATTTAACTTAAAATTTTGTTTTAAAATAAAACTTTACAATACCTGGTAAAAGAGTTCCTCTTATTTCAAAGGTGACCTGAGAAGGTGTCATTCTGATGGATTTATTTTAGAATGTTGTGCTAGAAAGAAGAGAAAACGTCATTTACAGTATATAAAAATCTTAGCTCTAGATAGCTACCTCCAAGAAACAAATTAAAAACAAAAAACCCAAAATACATCTCAATTGTGAGCAAAAGGTTTCAGAAAACTTACATATAAAGACTTTTTAAGAAGTACCTAGCAATTTTTAGGGCCTAGTGTTAAAACCTAGTCTGTGGGTATGGGCCAGAAAGACTGCAAAACAGGTGTGTCCAAACATTTTTTTTTAAGGATTCAAGATTCTCTTGTTACAAACTTTCTCTTCTGATAAGCAGCTGGTCTGAACTCAGCCTATCTTTCCAGACCAGGCTCATGTTATGAAGAAGAAAAAAAAGCAAAACAAAAACAAAAAAACTACAGATAGAAAAAAACTTGGCTCAAGAAAAGATTTCTACTTCAGTAATGCTTCAACTTTAATAACAAGGAAACAACTGAAGAACTTAAGTACCATTCACTGAAACAAACTAGTTATGTTCTGCAACAAGAGGGAGATTCTGCTTCTAAGTAATGTAACTAATAATTTAAAATGAAACACAAACCCTCCCCCATAAATCATTCTTTTCAGATTTTCTTTGTATTAACCATAGGACTGTCATTACTCTAGTTCTATAGACTGGAATTTAGAGTCTCGACTCTGCAATCTATTACCAAATCCTGTTGATTCTTACATCCATGCCTATCTGTCTACAGTCTGAACTTCATTCAAACTCCTAAGTATCCGTTATAACCTGTGTTTTGGCTTCTAAGTGTCTTCCCAAGAATATATTTATGTCAGTTAGAATATTCTTCCTCATGTCCCTGGCTTGAAATTAGCTTGATTACTTATAGAAATCTAAACCCCTAAGCCTTTGATGTCCTATCCACATTTTCTCTTTAGTTGATTTTTCACTACGGTTGTTTTCCCCACCCAAACCAATCTGTTTACTATCCCCTAATTTAAGTACCTGAGGGAAGATGACAAATAGATTTTTAAAAATATATACATTATCAATTCTAAAATGGGTTACACAATTTATATAGAGAAAAAACCTATACTCTACACAAAGGTAGATCATATTCCACATAATTTCTCCAACTCCCTCTGAATTTCACCAATGTGAACCAATGTGTTCCTAAAAGAATTTCAATGGCTCTACTCTGCATCATTTCATTAATTTACCAGCATAAATGTTATTTGCATTTATACATTATTTAAAAAATCATAAGGTAATTTTCACAGCTACTCATCTTTCTGTACTCCCCCCCCCCACCATGAATACATGCACAACTATGCGATGGGCATTTAATGAACACTGCTACTCCAGTAACTACACTTCAAAGTCAAGGTGGATCTATAGCAGCAGTTCTCATTAGGGGCAATACTGCTGGCATCTAGTCAGTAGAGGCCAATAGTGCTGCTAAACACATGCAGTGCACGGAAGAGCTCTCCACAAATCATTACCCAGCTCCAAATATTAATATAGCTGAGTTTGAGAAAGCTGATCTATTGGGGGCTGCTATGAAGGTCAAGAATCCAGGCTCAATGTTAGCTACGTATTATTTATCATCCCACTTTCATCAATTATAAGACGCAAATGTTAAGTGTATTAAGCAAGACCACCCGTCAGTGTCATATCACCTATATACAGAATTCCCTATTTGATAACTCTACTATTTCAGCGAGAAAACCCAAGACCGTGCACTGGAGAAAAACCTGTCCTTGATCAAAATAATTTCTAAGATGCCTTAATCCACTTTCTGTGTCTAAGAATAAACAAGATCTATTTAAAGCATATACATCCAGTTCTAGCAAAGAATGTTCTAAATCTAAAAATAGCTCTACATTGTTACCCCCTCGTCAACCAATCCAAACATCTTATTAGCTCTCCTTTAACATGACATATCAATCTGAGTATAACTCTAAGAGTAGGAATAATCCTTTTCTAATAATTAAATAGTTGACTGAAACACTGCCTTCTTACATTTAATTATTCATGTAATATAAAGAAACCTCAAGGCTAGCAAAAGAGCTTGGCTTTTACGTAACTGAATTAATTTAAAGACACAGCAAAAAGCCCCATCATCCAGCAAAACTGCTGAATAACCAACCTCAATCTCTACCTAGAATTGTTACTTTCACCCAGTGTTTACTGTCACAATTTTCAACTAAGACTACATCATCTCGTCTACATAATTACATAGGTGGTACTTAACTATTTTTGATCACTTTTAAATATCTACTTCAGACAATTTTAGGGAAATCAAATATAATTATTCCTATATATTAAAATCAACAACTAGTACAAAATTACCTCTAAATTTCTACTGCATTAAATGGGGAACTTACACAATAAATTTAATAAAAGAATTCAACGGATTATTAAAACTGACTTTCAATCTTAAGGCTGCTTGTAAGAGTGGCCACAGTAACTTGTCTGTAAACAGCTGCAGTAAAGGTACTATACAAACCTATACACACAACCACAAAAATACCACCCAAAAAAACCTCCCTGGACATCAACAAAGCACCATTTTCCGCTTTGATTGCCAAAAGTCCTATAGTCTGGTTTAATTTCCACTCCCCTTCCTCCCACAATTTAATATCATACCAAATAAAAGCCTGGGGAGCTGCTCCTACACCAGTTTACTTGATCGTGGACAGAGGCCAAAATTCTGGTGCAGGACTGGCATGTACAATTTTGACACCCAGTTACCACCAAAACAGTGACAAAGTAAAATACTGTCCTGTCATGGAATGCAAAATTTACACTGAACTCACCAACTCTTCTTCCATACAAGCCAAAAAACCCTAAACCAAACCAAACCAAAACAAAACAAAACAAAAAAACCACCCCAACTTGGAGGGGGGAGGTCTTCCAGACATACACAAAACAAGATGAAAAATCCTAGTCCTTTTTATCTGTATGAGCTGACTGTAAATGTTATTTAACCAACTCAATTTGTTTTATATATAACTTCCATTTTGCGCTTTTTGAAGACAAATATAAAACAGTATTCTTATGAGATTTTGAGTAGCATTTAACACTATTTTAATAGTTTTTTAAAGACACAAGCAATTAGTAAAATATGACATTGCAATTTACATTCGAGAAATATTTCAGAGTTTACACTACCTGCCAAAATAAATTCTACTCTATTCTTTTTGTCAAATAAACTATCCCAACACATGATCTTACTGGTTTACCAGCTTGGGGAACAAAAGGGATAGTTAAGCAAACCAAAGGTACAGGGACATTTAGTTTAGAGCTAAATTGAGGTCATAGATATTTTTAGCTAAAGTGTGTTTTCCTGGCCAAAAAGAACATCTCTGTTTTCCTTCAAAAAGAAAAAAAAGCCATTTCCAAGTCTTGCTCTTTCTTAGACGCCAGCAGCTCTGGTCCTCATAACTGGCCATAAGGAATATATGAAATGCCTAGGTTTTTCAGAGTTCATTTCTGTTCACCCTGTCGTAGGATCCCCCCACTATTCTGACCCCAGTACAGTTGAGCCAATATTTTAATCAAACGTATGCAGACATGAATGGACTTTTATAAAAGAAAGCGTTTCTGGAGATTTCACTCAGGTTAATTCCTTGTTCAACTTTGTAAACAATGCAGTAAAACTCTTCCAAATGTTTTCCATCTCACTTGGTCTTGGTATTATTTCACGTATAACCCACATACTTTTCCTGGGGAAGTTACATACAAAAAGATTTGATTCATCAACCTACATTCTGTAAGTATCAAATTTTACCCACTCTGCTGCTGTAAGACTTCTTTCGTGGTCACTATTTTTTTGAAAACAACTTTTTCCTAAATCTTACTTTGTCCAGAATACTGGTTCTCCCTAGTCCTTAGGTCCAGAAGAGATGAGGCCATGTGCAGGATGACCTGTTTGCTTCATCCTGACTTACTCCTCGTCTCCAGAACATCAGGAGTTGACAGAGGACCGATAGCTTGTATTCACTTCTTAGCTAAGTCACAACTGTCAGAAATGTAGCAAGATGGAGACACATGCAGGGGCAGCGGAGGGGGGAGCTGCTGGGGACACACAGGGAGCCCCACAGCACAGTATGAAGAAAACATCATCAGGTCGAAACATCCTGCTTGGTTGGATCTTGTTCTACGTTATCACCGCATCAGACGGCACGGCACGGCGGCCTCAAAATGAAACAATTCTCTGCAATTCATGACTGAATGCATGCATGATTCCCTTTATAAGCGGGCAGTGGGGTAGGAGGGGGGCTTTGGCGCAGAAGTCATCAAGGCAATCCGAACAGCTCTGGGAAAAGTACAGCTTTGGCGACAAGGTGCAGCTCTCCCAAAACTGCATGGACAGCACAGATGTCTATTCCTGGAACCTCTTCCCAGGACAGGAAGGCACTCTGGGGTTTTTTTTTTTTTTGGAATACAGCTGAATTACACAAGCATGCCTTCCACTATGCGGTTGGGCAATTTCAGAAAACGAGCAGTTGCCAAAACACCGCGAATTACTTATGGACGGATCGAGAGGTGGTCGGCGAGGGACACGCTGCGGGTTAGGGGTACGCAAACGACTTCAGCGCCAATTTGTGTTTCTTCGTTCCTTAAGTTCGTCTCCTCGTGGTGGTCTTACGCTCCATGCCTTCTGCTGCATGGAAGAGACTTCACACATTTTTCAGAGGGGAACTAAGCACCAGGCAGCCCAGCGGAATCGTGGCAGCAAACAATACAAGTCGAATAAACAGAGACTGCCCACCGACGTGCGGGCGCCAAGGTCCAGGCCGCTGTTTGCACACACACACACACCCCCCCCCCGGGAGGGGGGTGGGCAGCGCCCGCCGGGGCCGGGGCACCCTGCCCACCCCTCGCCCCGCCACGTCCCCGGCCGGGCCGCCCTGACAGCTCCACCGCCACGTGAGCTGCCGCCGCGGCCCCCGTACCGAGCGCCGGGCCAGGCCTCTGGCGGCCCGCCTCACCTGTCAGGTCCGCGGGTCCGCGCCGTCGCCGTCGCCGCCGCTACCGCTGCGCCCGAGAGCGAGGGCCGCGGGCCGAGATGCCCGGCACCCGCCGTCAGCGCCTCGCCAGCGCTCCCCCAGGCAGCCCGCGGCGGCGCCGAGCGGCAGGAAGCGGATCCGCTCAAACCGGTTTCAGCTGCTCCAGACCAAACCGCCAGGCCACCCCGCGGGGCGGGGCCGGGGGCGGCGGGGCGGGGCGGGGCGTGACGTCACGCCGGCGCCGTCCTGGCCAATCGGCGGCCGCGCGCGGGGGGCGGGCTCGCGCGTTCCTGGAAAGGGAATCGGCGGCCGGGGGCGGCCGGGCATCCCCGGAGTTCCCGCCGTGAGCATTTTCCGCAGACCTCGAGCCGAGGCGGGTTGCCTCGCAGACTCCCGGGCTCGGGACTTAGACGCGTTCCTTAGTCGGTTCCCGAAGCCGCCTTAGGACGACCGAATGTGGAGGCCGGAACCGCAGTTCTGAGTTGCATTTTTTGCCATTCAAAAGTGATGGAAATTAGCAGGCCTAAGGTTTTCTGGAAACTTTCTTTCGTTACAAAACAGCAAGCACATTTGGACCAAATCTTTAAAGTTGAAAACGAGAATTAGGTGACCTAAGATGTTTGAGCGTTTATATTACAGAGCCAGCAGCGTCACCTGGGAGTTGTCAAATTCGCATTCTCAGGACCTTTTCAGCCCTCATCTAATTTGCGTTTAACGAGATCCCCAGGTTATTTGTAGGCAAATTAAAGTTTAAAGGAACTTTTCCTAAAGCAAGAAAGACCCTCTTAACAAACGTAGTACTTTTTTGTTTTCTGAAAAATCGACCCTACAAGAAAAAAAAGTGAAGTTTTTTTCTCTCCTTTGATGGTCCCAGAAATATTAATCAGCATTTGCCACTTACCTAACTTAAACTGTTACCTGTCCGGCATCAAAGTTAACCTCTGGTTAACCTCTAATACAAAATTACGTTAGCAGATTTCATTTAAATCAAGTGAGGTGCTGACAATTAAAGAACTACCTTTTTAGTGAATGTTGAAGGACTCTTGCAGTTAAAGACATAGCTCCGAGTTGCAAGTTGGTTGAAAAAAAACGTTTGTACTGGATAAACGCTAGCTTTAGAAAGTTTCTAGTTTTATAAATCAAATTGCTCACGACCACATATGATGTTTGAGCTTGGATGAGATCCCAGGGCTCTAATGACAATGTCACCCATTCAGTTAATAAATAATTATCAAGTGCCTGCTTTGTGTTAGGCACAGGATGCAGTGGTTTTTTGATAGTGCTCATTTTAATCCCAAATTTCTTAAAGACTTAAAATTTCCTCCCAATTATGTACCATTATCTGCTGAAGTCTGCTATTGTACATTTCTTAATAGCTTGGAGTTTATATCATTTCTTTCTGTTGTTAGTCATACTTGAGCGATGGATTTCTTCACCCCAAGTTTGCTTCCTTTAAATGTGTGTAATAGATCTTTGTTTTCCTGTAATCACCACTTAGTCAAGTTATTATTGGCTGATGTTCATGGTTCAAGTTGATGGACCCAGTCTGTGTTCCTTCCCTAAATCCTATTGAAATTATAGAAGCATTACATAGATTCGAAAGATGCCATCAGTGGGCTGGAAGTTGAGGAATTTCTACAAGATCTAAAACAAGCCAATAGCATTAGATGATTGGAAGAAGAATAAGGACAGAAAAACCTGGACCCACACAGGGGAAGAAGGTACTCCTGGAGATGCCATATTACAAAACCTTGCTTAAAAACTCTTTAATAGTGCAAGATATTTTAGATTACATCATATATGCCCCATTCTGATTGAGATATTCAGGTAGAATATAAAACATTCTTTCCTCCTGCTACTTCTGTGGAATGTTATTATTTTTTAAAAACATCATTAATGAGATTGATTTACTCATTATTTCCAGAAGAGCTCCATATATATTGAATATTACAAAATATTAACATCTTATTTGATTACATAATGAAATATGGTACCTCATTCGTCTAAAATCAACACTGCATGATCTCACTTTATACTGTAATTTTTTTAAAGGTGGTGATGTCATCAACTAGATCCCAACACCTGACCTTTACTGCCCACTTGCTTGTACTCACAAACCATAGTCTTACATTTTTCCTTAAGCTCTTCTTTCAATTTACCTCTTATCTCAGGCCAGTGAAACTCAAAACCACCCCTCAGGTGATAGCAACTGCCTTGACAAGACCTCCCACTGGCCCAGACCACCTGCACCCTTTGAGCTAAACCCCAACTCCAGCCTGCACAGATGGGCCATGGAGTGACCTCTGGAATGATCTACCATGACCTTTAACTCATTAAAGGTAAATCTCCTCCCAAGGAATGAGCCCCAGCCTTATTTATGTAACATACAATGTATGTGTATGATGTTTCCTTAAGGCGCATGCTTGACCTTATGTCCGCCTCTACATTTGATGACAAGGCTTCCCTATGGAACTATTCATCATAATCCTACACGGAAGGTACCCATTCACCCTCTCTCGGGGAGTCATGGCTTTGCAAGCTATTCCAAGTGATCTCCTTATTTGCTGCAAATAAAGGGTTTTTTTCTTTGTGTATCAACTCAACCGGTGTAGTTTCTGTGACTCACCAAGGAGCCAACTCACGTTTGCTGGGTTAAGGTAATGATATTGATGGAAAACTCTAGATTTAGGGGCCAGACTTCAACTTGAAACCTACCCCTCACCATCTGACATTTTGAGTATAAATCATTGAATATAAATAACCATTTTTCATAAGTGATTGGGGACATCTTCAATTCAATTTTGACTAGAGTAACTTTTCATCTATAAATAAGTCATGTGTGGGCCCCATTTGGGGTCATTTACCAACCCCATATAAATGTTAGCTCTAATTTTCATATTTAGGAGAGTAGAATACCGTTTGTAAATGTACATTGGTAAAACTGGATATCATCAAACAGTGTCTAAAGAAAAATTACTACATGTAACATAATTTAACATGATTACAACTCTAGAAGGCATCTATCTTATGGACACTAGGAGACAAGACCTCGTAAAACTAAAAAGCACAAGTTATTTCAGAAAACGCTAAACTGAGCCATTTTGTTTTTAGCCTCTTCTCATTATTTTTTGTCTTTCTAAATGCCTCTCGGTCTTGTGCATTCTGCATCAGAATGGATTCCCCAAGGGAATTCCCTTTACTGCTCAAATTGTTCAGCAGTCGACTGGCTATCATTTTATCATTTTAGTGAAAATACTGATGACTGTCCACAGAATGAGCTGTTGTTTTCAGGGCATATCCTTACTTTGAACAAAAGGACTCTAACAGCACTGCTACCACACAGCAGCCTCAAAATCCCAGCTGCTCACTCGAGGCTGGCAACACGCCAGAGAGCCGGGATTGAAGTCAGGAAGGCAGAGGTTCTTGGCAATAGTGGTGCATGTATTATGTGAATGATTTAGATGGGGGAGATTAGAGGCAATGATTCTGCCCTTTGTCTTACTCTTGACTTGTTGGCTTACATCATACTATTCTTATTTTTCCTATAAAACGAAAATGAGAGTGAGAACTTCCACTTGATTGCTTTTATCTGTGATAGTGCTATTCAGCCCTCCTGTAATCAGGCTCTCGAGGGCCAGGATTACGTATTATCGACCTTCATATCCCAGCACAGTGCTTGGCACATAGCAGGTATAATTACGCTTATAAAAATCACTGAAAATTTTAGGAAAAAGTATTAAGTAAGTTTATCAGTTCTAGAAGTCAGTATTTAATGATGAGCAATGTTGTGTATACCCACCGGAGAAGCAGGGATTCGGTTGCTATGGGTTCCATTGTATGGCCTCTCCTTGCACTCACATCACTCACTCGCTTGTCTTACAGGACTACTGCTCTGATTATCAACACTGACATTTAGTTAGATGACATTCTGACCTACAGCCATGGATATATGGCTCACACAGTGTTGGTTTTTTGGTTTTTTGGTTTTTTAAATTTTGAATGCACACCCCAGCCCGACACAGGCCCCACCATTCCCTATTACTTATCCATTGTCCTCATCCTACAACTTCTGTCTTTCCTGGCCCAGATAGCCCTCTGAGTTTGGATTCCAAGGCAACCCAGCTGGATTATCCTAGTCCAGTGGGGCTCAAGAGAACCTTGTCTTCCTTTCATGGAAATAAGTGCATGCTATGGCTGTGTTCCTTATTTCATTTTCCTTTAAAAAAAAAAAAAAAAAAGCAATTATAAGTCCCAACCCAAGGAGTATAGAGGGTAAGAA
The DNA here is from genome assembly GCF_018350155.1 of Leopardus geoffroyi. Taxonomy (NCBI): domain Eukaryota; kingdom Metazoa; phylum Chordata; class Mammalia; order Carnivora; family Felidae; genus Leopardus; species Leopardus geoffroyi. The sequence goes on from NC_059336.1 coordinate 31,937,931, forward strand.
TCATTCAAACCACTTGGGATTCATTAGCTTCACCATGCAATCAATTAATGTGACTGTACATAAAAATGCTAAGCCATCAAAGATTAAAGTATTCAAAATAGTTTCCTAAAGGAAAGAAAGAAAACTCTAAAGACCTATGAAAGTGATGGAAGCTAGAATTTTGAGGCCATCTTTTTCCTCCAGATTTAACAAACTACTAGGCTTTTTTTGTTGTTTAATCTGAATAAGTGGCCTTCCTTTATTTAATACAAACATCATATCTATGATTCATGGTTAGAGGACTAATTTATAGTGTGTCAACCAAAGACCATCAGAAATGGAAATTGTCTCCCGAATTATTGTATTGCTCAGCCAACTACAGAAATTGAGCATTGATAAATTCAACTATTTGGTTGTACAGATGTTGATTTTACTGAGTTTGGGGAGAGAAGTTCCAGGTAGAGAGTTTACTACAGAAAAGTTCTATAGGAAAATGGACTCAGAGTCTGAGAAAACTTGTCAGTAAAATCAGTGATTATTTCAGGTATCAGATCACAGTCCAGAGAAGCCACTGTCGACTCACTAATTCACTATGCAAATCGTAGAATTACAGTCAAAGCAGACACCCAGTGTGTAAGGCAAATAGCCCAAAATTGTTTTATAGGTAAAAACTCACCTTGGAAATTTTAAGGAATTCAGAGACCTAAGAATCCTGTAATAGCCAAAGATCTCTTTTTTGTCTTCACAAAAGTGCTGATTTCACTGTGTGCCAAACTCAACCAAACCAAGATTCCCTCCAGGGTATCTATTCACCTCTTTGTAAATACTGCTGGCATATGTCGTCTGTGTTCTATCGGCCAAGTTGAATCTATAGTTTTAGAAATCTCCTTTGCCTGCTTCAAGTAATTCTCCACTTTTATGGCCTCAGTGCAAGATGATGATGATGATAATGAGAAAGGAGGAAGATAAGGAGGAGGAGAGGAAGAACAATTCTTAGGCAGAAAAGGAGAAAGGGAGGAAGCAGGAGATTTATTCTCCATAGTCTGCTTCTCTGAATTAGATTCCACGACCTTCCCCAACTCATCACTCCTCTTTTTAGTGTCCCAATGGCTCCCCACAATTAGATAGCTATTCTTCAGCTATCTCCCACCTACCTCTCAAGCTTTATTTCTGACCCAAGCCACTTCTTTCCTTCCCAGTCATACTAAAGGATTCAGGGCCTCCTCAGTCTAGAACTTTGTCATTCAAAGTGTGATTCTTGAGCCAGGAGCATTGACATTCACTGGGAGCTTGTTAGAAATGTTCTCGGGCCTCACCAGACCTGCTGATTCAGAACCTACATTTTAACAAGAACTCCAGGGATTCACGTGTACAAAGTTTGAGAAAATCTCTTACAAGAGCCTTCTTCACTGGCCACCCACCCACCTACTTGAACCAATGTAAAATTAGCTCCAAGAAGCAATCGAGTGATCTGCTACTCATCTTGGAAACATTATCCTTCCAAACATCCTCCTCCCTCCTTAGTTCTTCCTCTGTGGGTGTGACAAAAATTTATATGGGAGAAGTTTACATAAGCAAATGTTCCTCATGCCTGGATTGAACTCCAGGGAAGGTACTGGTTTCTGGTTTTCAATCTCCTCTGCACTCCCCAGCTAGAGTAGAAACTCCTTGGAGTCAGGAACCTTATCTTATTTCTATTTTGAAGTCCCAGTACCTAGAACAATGCCTATAAGATAGCGTTGATGAATTATGTTGCCTGAGGAAATAAAAGATTGCCTTCTAAAGCCCAGCCCACCCTATCTTGTACTTAGACTCAGTCACCTAAAGGAGCATCTAATCTTTAATAGAGTTTAAAGGGATTTCAGAATCACAGATCTTTAATCATACAGGTCTACTTAAATTTGGCACGGGACTGAGCACTAAACTCCTCCTATCCTGTTTCCAGTACACATTAGCTCCCCATCCTGTTTCTCGTACAAGAGATGCTGCCCTGAGCCAAATGCTGGGACCTACCATCTTACCATGCCACCCTACTGCCACCACAGGCCTACACTGTGTGTAGTGCTTTAGTCCTTGAGGTTTGAGGGCAAGCGTGAGTCCCAGATCCCAGGATGGCCCCCTTTGACTCTAGGTCCAAAGACCTCTCCTAGCAGCCCATGGAGCAATCTGTTCCATCCCATCTGTAGTTCTGTGGCCTTCAACCTCCTCAGTTTCCAAGAATCCTTAATAAGGAGGAAATCATGGAAACTTACCTGTTTCTGTGATAAGGGTTTGTAATACGCATTGTTGGAAGGATGTGAGGAAATGAGTGTTCTGGCACATTAATCCTTATCAGATTCATTGATAACCCTTTTTTGGAGAATATTTGGATCATAGCTATGAATAATTTAAGTGTGCATAGCTTTCAACCCACAAATTGTACTTCTAGAAACATATATTTACAAAAATACTAATATAGGCACATAAAGATATACCAAGAATATTCATGTAGCATAGCTTGAAATTGCCAAAAAGAAAAAACTACACACACACACACACACACACACACACACAGAAACGAAAAACAAAAGTAAAAAGTAAAACAATGTAGGAGCACTTGAGTAACTCAGTTGGTTAAGCATCTGGCTCTTTATTTCATCTCAGGTCATGATTTCATGGTTTGTGGGATTGAACCCCATGTGGGCTCTGTGCTGACAGCATGGAGACTGCTTAGGATTCTCTCTCTTTCTCTCTCTCTCGCTCTCTCTTTCTCTCTCTCTCTCCACCCCTCCCCCGCTCATGCTCTTTCTTTCTCTCTTTCTCTCTCTCAAAATAAATAAACATTAAAAAAAAAAAAAAAGTAAATCGGGGCACCTGGGTGGCTCAGTCTGTTAAGCATCTGACTTTGGCTCAGGTCATGATCTCTTGGTTCATGGGTTTGAACCCCACATTGGGGTCTGGGCTGACAGCTGAGAGCCTGGAGCCTGCCTCGGATTCTGTGCCCCCCCCCCCCCTCTCTGCCTCTCCCCCACTCGCTCTCTGTATCTCTCTCTCTCAAAAATAAATAAATATTTAAAAATTTTCAAAAAAAAAGTAAATCAATGTAAACACCCTTCAGTTGGAAGTATGGTAATGGATATATAAGTGATACATAAGTGAAAGAATGTGATTACTCCTTACGAACTGACTTGGAAAGATGTTCAGTCTATTTTTAAGTAAAAGAAAGCAAATGGTAGGTGCATAGTATGATCCCGCTTTTTGAGAAGTATATGTTGATATATGTATATCTACAGAGATAGATGTTGCTATAGCACTTTTTCAAAAAATATAATTTATTGTCAAGTTACCTAACATACAGTGTATACAGTGTGCTCTTGGCTTCGGGGGTAGATTCCTGTGATTCATCACTTACATACAACACCCAGTGCTCATCCCAACAAGTGCCCTCCTCATTGTCCATCACCCATTTTCCCCTCTCCCCCACCCCCCATCAACCCTCAGTTTGTTCTCTGTATTTAAGAGTCTCTTATGGTTTGCCTCCCTCCCTCTCTGTTTGTAACTATTTTTCCCCCTCCCTTCCCCCATGGTCTTCTGTTAAGGTTCTCAAATTCCACATATGAGTGAAAACATATGATATCTGTCTTTCTCTGACTGACTTATTTCACTTAGCATAATACCCTCCAGTTCTATCTACATCGTTGTAAATGACAAAATTTCATTCTTTCTCACTGCCAAGTAGTATTCCATTGTATATATAAACCACATCTTCTTTATCCATTCATCAGTTGATGGACATTTGGGCTCTTTCCATAATTTGGCTGTTGTTGATAGCACTGCTATAAACATTGGGATGCATGTGCCCCTATGAATCAGCACTCCTGTATCCCTTAGATAAATTCCTCCTAGTGGCTATAACACTTTTTAAAAGGCTGAAGAATTGCACAAAAAGGCAGTGAGGCTATGTGACATTGTTGCTTTTTTTTTTTCATTTTTCTCAGTTTTTCAAATATTAGATGTGAATATGTGTTAATTTTTTTATCATGCCTGAGAACAACAGGAAAGATTCTTTCATACACAAGCACACTAAACTACCAGCCCATCTTCTAAATACTGAGTTATGGTAACAAAGGAAACAAAAGTGAGACAAGAGAATGTAAAATTTGGGGAACAAAAGAAAAGTATCACTTCATGTTTCCACTGAAAATCCTTAGTCAACTCAGAGAGAGAACTGCCACGTACCAAAAATAGCATATCCTTGGCATGCAAACCACCGCTCCCCCTCCTCTCCATGGTAAGCTTGACATACACACAGCCTGCTGCCCCCCTCAGAGGACAGGCCTTGCTGTCCTTTGCAACATAGCACACAGCATACAGAGCATTTACCAATGAGCAGGCTTGGAAGAAACACATTAGCTCCCCCTAACTATGAATTTAGCTGACTCTGTTCTCTCCCCATCTCTCTTGCAACATTCATGGGGGGTATAGTTTACAACCACCATGTGTCCCCATGTCCCAGCCCGTGGCCCCAGCTACATCTCCTTCCTTAGGATTCCCACTCCAGAGAGGACATCATAGCACACTCCAGTGACAACAACATTATTATTCCGGCTCTAATTTATTTTAAAAAGTAATTTGCATACATCGGGATGCAACCTAAGCTCCCATGATGAACCAAACAGAATTGCACTCAACGATTGTTCAGATACTTCATCACTGAAAAAATATTTCATATGCTCAGCCTGCCCTTCCTAAGTCGTATGAAGCCAGAACCAGAATTCTGCACCAACGTTGTTATAATATTTTAAATGGGAATTTTTATATTTTAAGTTTTCTCCTTTTTTTGCCTATTGGTACTTTCTAATGTTCTATAATAAATATTTATCGCATTTGAAATAGAGAAGAACTGCATACCAGGCAATGTGCTAAGAATTTTACACGCATTATTTTATTAAACTCTCCCCACCATCTTTGACATGCTCTTATTAAACCACTTTGCAGCAAAGGAAACAAAGGGCATTGAGATTAAATAACTTGCCTGGTTCAGCTCTGCTACCTGGCTTCATCTAAACCCCTCGTTCTCTGAGGCTTTCAATTTTATGGCCTATAAACCTAAGATAGCATCGACCTCATCAAGTATAAGGATTAAAAAAGGACTTCAGCTGTGAAGGAGTTCTTCTGTGAAACACCCCATATAAAGAAAACATCTTTTTTTAGGTTCTCTACAGATGTCAAGTACAACTATTAAAATAAACTCCTAAGCAATAGCATGCAGGAGCTAGCTCACAAGTCAGTTGTAGACACCTCTTCCCAACTTCAAGTTCACTGTCTTTAGGGTGGTGACTGGAAATGAAGTCATGGTGGGAGTAAGAAACCAGCAAGGGCTGCAAACCAGAGCCTTTCCCTCTGGAGACTTGGTTGTTGGATATTTACCAACACACCACAGCTCCTAGATTGAAAGATAATGGATTTACTGGTTTGGCTCAAATTCAGGTTTTATTTATTTATTTATGGCAAATGATTCATCACTTGGCTCTGCATGTCATGAGGTCTATTTTCCCAGCGCAATGTGGAGGAATTTCAAGAATGGCAAAAAAGCCCCAGAAAAAGATTTTTCCCATTTCAGCTGCTTCAATCTGATTAGAGAAACAATACACCACATACAGTATCTTTGGGTGTTGATGTGAGCTTTTTTTCTTCTTTTTCTTTTGACTCTCTACCCTGCTTATTGGTGCCAGAAAGGGCCCAGATTAATAATTTTATGAATAGTCCATTTTGTTTGGCATATTTGTGCCTTGGAACAGCTAGTTCATCAATCAGGCTGTGTTTCTTCTCCTGTGGAACCATATCTTGCAAGAATGCCTGGCATGGAGAAATTAAGGTATTTTATCAAAATAAGGCAGTATTGGTCAGCATTATTTTAGCGCTTGGTATTCAACCCTGGAAAGCTTCCCTTTCTCCCATGATAAAATATTGAGAGTTTCTCATTATGGCTGAAGAAATGAGAGACTTTGGGGTTCATTGTCCCCTTCTAAAAGCCAAGTTGCAAGTCAATGAAGATTGAGGGTAAGAGTCCTGCTTTCCCGTATGTCTTCAAGCCACTGGCCACACTCACTGGTCTTTCTCCAGTGGGTCCTAGACTGCCAGCCTTCCTATATTAGACACGTAGGTCAAACTGCCCCACTCAGAGTTACTCAAGCTGGAAAGCAAAGCTGGCCTCTGAGTGGACCAGTGTTAGACACCCGAGAGGTTTCTCTCAGCAACTTCGGCTAGGAGACTGTAATAGTTTCCTAGGACTCCTGTAACAAAGTACTGAACTCTTAGTGACTTAAAACGAGAGAAATTTATTCTGTCACAGTTCCGAAAGCCAGAAGAGCCAGCAGAAGAACCATGCTGTCTCTGAAGGCACTAGGAGAATCTGTTCCATGTTTTTCTCTTAGCTTCTGGTGTTGCCAGCAATCCTCGACACTGCGGACTTGTAGGTGGTTCATTCTCGTCTCTGCCTCTGTCCTCACACAGCATGCTCCCCTGTGTGTCTGTCTGTGTTTCTTCTCCTCTTTTTCTAAGGACACGGGTTATATTGGATTCATACCAACCTTAACGACCTCATCCTAACTCGATTTTATCTGCAAAGACCCCATTTCCAAAAGGTCACATTCACAGATGTGGGGGTTGGACTTGAACTCATCTTTTTGTGGGACACAGTTCATCCCATAACAGACACTGAGGAGGAAGTCCTCAGCAAGTGCTGTACATTTAGGCCAGGAGGTTGTAAATACTCAGGCCGAGTCCAAGATGAGTCAACAGGGGAAGGCAGTAGAAAGAACAGACAGGCAGGATAGATGTACAGAAAGAAGCAGAGGGAACAATGTCTGAAATATGGACCATGTGATCTCCACTGCATCCTTGCCATTAAACCATTCATTTCCTTCTTTATGTTTGTTCACTTCAGAGACTGTCTCTTTGTATATTGTAAAACCATTGGAACTCTGATGAGAAGAATGATTTCCCCAAGCAATGATTCCTTGGAGGCACGTTCACTAGTCAGAAGAGAAATGAGAAACCCAAAGGAAGTGTCATTAATTCTCCATGAAGCCGAATTTATCCCACAAAAAGATATCCTGTAATAAATACTATTTATTCTACTTTTTAAAGGTTAAAATAGCATTAAAATTGAAATGACAGTAGTTTGTTTTGTTTTATAATTTTTTTTTTCTTTTACCAATGGTAGATTGTTACTACCATATAATACTGTGGAAATTGAGGCATAAGGAGGTTGAGGTCACATGGCTAGTAAAAGGCAAATGTTTCATAATGCTCTATTTGGCAATATTTTTTTTTTAAATTTTTTTTTTCAACGTTTATTTATTTTTGGGACAGAGAGAGACAGAGCATGAACGGGGGAGGGGCAGAGAGAGAGGGAGACACAGAATCGGAAACAGGTTCCAGGCTCTGAGCCATCAGCCCAGAGCCTGACGCGGGGCTCGAACTCACGGACCGCGAGATCGTGACCTGGCTGAAGTCGGACGCCCAACCGACTGCGCCACCCAGGTGCCCCTCTATTTGGCAATATTTAAAGCTGGCAATCCTATGTCTAGATCCAGAATTTTATTTTAAATTGACCTTGTTGGATTAAAATTTCTAAAATCTGATAGCCACTGACCTGTGCTAAAACCCATGAATTCCATACACATAACACCCACAAGCTTTGCCAAGTAGGGAATTTAGTTCCTTTCTCTAATGAAGCCCACATCAGCTCCTTTTCCCCTTAATGTCTCCTTTGAAATACATTTTCACCAGGCTGAGAGTTCCGTCAGGCCTCCTTTGCAGTGACTACAGGGCTCACAAGGATTCTTCATTGCTTGGAAACTATAAGGGTGGATACATGGTCGCAGCTTTGTGTTAAGAGACCCAGCCTCCCTGGCTATAGCTAATTGATCCAGACGTGAGCAGCGGTGTCAGCTTGGAAAAATTTTTTCTCTCCTGTTGTTTAAAATTATTTTTAATGTTTATTTTTATTTTTGAGAGAGAGAGAAAAAGACAGAGTGGGAGTGGCAGAGGGGCAGAGAGAGAGGGAGACACAGAATCCGAAGCAGGCTCCAGGCTCTGAGCTGTCAGCACAAAGCCGGATGTGGGTCTTGAGCTCACGAACCTAAGCTTGAGATCATGACCTAAGCTGAAGTTGGACGCTTAACTGACTGAGCCACCCAGGCGCCCCTCTCTCCTGTTGTTTGAGTTTGCATTTCTCCAAAAGCAAACTCTGGGACCAAGATTTGTATGCAAGTAGTTTGTTTGCATAGTGATCTCAGAAAGTATTAAGAGGGAGTGAGGAAGGGGACAAGGAATGGAGAAGAGCCAGTAAAGAATGTGTAAGTTCATGGTATTGACCCCCCAGGAGGAAAAAAAAATCTAATTTACAGCTTCTGCCAATTTCCATAGTATCAATACCCTCACCATGGCCATTTTCACCTACCAACTTAACATCACTGAATGTTGAGCTGGGATGAAACACACAATTGCATGCCCTTATACAGCATTTCCGTCATACAAATACAATAGGTGTAAATAACCTCAAAAGCAATTAGGAAGTGAGTTTGAGTATGTATTACCTTTGTTTTTAATATCATTTATTTTAATCATGGTTCTAAGCTTGCCACATTTCTGAAAATTTAACAGTTTGCTCTCAAGGGCCAGTAGAACATGTCTCCAGCCCATTACACAAGAGGGAGTGACCGCTGTGGGCAACCAGGGCTCAATCCTCCTGGGGTGCACAGAGGCTGTGTAGAAGACCACCCTGTCCTGCTGAGGGGTGAGGAGGCTGAGGCTTTTATCCCAAGTCCATCTCTCATTCTGAGGGCTGCTTCTGGGGGCATGAGCTTTGCATACCTGCTGGCTTGCCGCACTTGAGGCAGGTGGCCAGAGAACACCTCTGGACAAAGAGAAGGCGCTGGAAGACATGAACATTGGGGAATGGTGTGCAGGTGATCTCTGGGAGAAGCTGAGGAGCATGGTTAGGGTATCAACAGAAACTACTTCACTGGGAACTGGGAGTTTTGAACACAGAGATCAGAGTTAGGGAGTACTTGGGATGAGTCTTTTTTTTTTTTTTTTTTAATTAAAAAAAACCGTATCATTGAAGTGTAGTTGACATACAATGTTATGTTAGTTTCAGGTGTACGACATAACGGTTTCACAGCTCCCTGTATATTACTGCTCACCGCGACAAGTGTAGTCACCATCTGTCGCCATACGACATCATTGCAATATTATTGACTATATTCCCTATGCTGTGCTTTTCATCTCCGTGACTTTGTGTTAAGTCTTCCTGACAGTGAACTCCAACAGGAGAGTCATGTGCCCCTACAGCTCCAGAATTGCCCTGGCTCTTGCCTCTTAGCGCTTGGTTTGCAGCTATTTCCATCTCCTTGAGACCCCTGCCCCACCCATGTCAGTGCTTCTCACTTGAACACGCAGGTGAATCACCTGGGTATCCTGTTAAACTGCAGACTGCCATTTGGTGGTTCCAAGGTGGGGCTTGAGGCTCTGCAGTTCTGACGAGCTCCCGGGTGATGGTGATGCTCTTGGTACAGGGGCCACACTTTTAAGTAGTGAGGCTCTAATATATTCGTTAGTATAGTCCAATATATTCCCTTTCTTACAAGATAAGAAGAGTCAGGTTTTTGTTATTAGTAGCCTGAAGAATATTAACTACTACCAGGGCCCACCCTTTCTGATTAATCTTCATATTCCCTTCCCCAAGACACCTCCTAAGAGGCCAGTGCCTGGCCATGGCCTTGCTGAGTCATGTCTGTTAAGAGTCTGGCCCCACAAGTTTTCTGCATTTCCCAAGTCCATGCTGGTATCTAAAGGGCAGACCATTTCCACTATTGCACAGAACATTCTGGTTGTTCCAACCTGGGCATGGAAAATATTTTAGCCTACAGGGAAAGAGTATTGATATGGAGAATCTGAAATTTTTATACTGAAACCTTAGACTCAAAGTTGTTAAAACATCTCTTGTGTGAGCTTTCTAAAACTTCCCGATTGTCATTTAGAATAAACACAGGCAGAAGGGCATAATAGCATGTGGAGTATTCAAGCCAAAAATGTATAATCTGAGTCTAATAATGTAAAAGTAATGATTGGCCTATACTGTTCTAAAATGTCACCCCATCTTTCTTTGTCTAAAAGCTGAGGAACTGTTCCAAATTAAACAATGCTACAGAGACATGACCATCTAACATAACATGTGCTCCCGGGCTGTATCCTGTTCCAGAAAAAAAATTTCTATAAAGGACATTTGGGGACAATTAATAAAACTGGAATATGGACTATAGATTAGGTAATAGTATTCTATCAATGTTGAATTTCTGAATTTGATAACTTATACTTTAATTTCATAAGAGAATATTCTTGTTTTTAGGAAATACACACTAAAGTATTAGGAGTAGAGAAACAGAATTGAGTGGTGTTTACCAGGGGCTGGGGGATGTGGGAGATGGGGAAATATTAGTCAAAGGGAACATACTCCCAGTTATGAGATCTGATGTACATGGGGACCTAATGTACAGCATGGTGATTAAAACTAATAACACTGTATTGTGTACTTGAAAGTTAAGAGAGTGGGGTGCCTGGGTGGCTCAGTCGGTTAAGCGTCTGATTTCAGCTCAGGTCATGACCTCACGGTTAGTGAGTTCAAGCCCCATGTTGGTTCTGTGCTGACAGCTCAGGACCTGGAGCCTGCTTCGGATTCCGTGTCTCCCTCTCTCTCTGCCCCTCTCCGGCTCCCGCTCCCGCTCTCTCTCAAAAATAAATAAATGTTGAAAAAAAAAGTTTTTAAGAGAGTAGATCTGACCACAAAAAAGGAATAGTAATTATGTGATAGGATGGAGGTTTTAGCTAATGTTATGGTGACAATCATTTTGCAATATAGAAGTGTATCAAATCAACAATGTGTATACCTTAAAGGTATACAATGTTGTATGCCAGTTATCTCAATAAGCTGGAAAAAAAAAAAAAAACCACACACACTCAAATGCAAAATGTGGTTAGCTCTTGCTAGTTTTCCCTACAGACATATCAAAAAAATACATATAAAAATGATTAGAAAGACAGCTTAAACGTGGCTATTTGTTCTCAAGGATGATAGAGTATGTAAACAGGCATAGAGGAAAAACAAAACAAAAGCCTAATTAATCTAAGAGTGGAATTCATGGACAAGGCAAGCTTTTTAATGTTGAGAACTTTGAATTTCTTTTTTCCTACTAAACAATCAGGATAATCTCCCAAATCATAAAATTCAAATCACAAGTTTGCGAAAATATGGTATGATCCTTGTCTGCTCCACATTAAAAAAACGGGGATAAGAGTAAGGGGCATAATGGATACAGCCTACTGAGATAATAATTCATGTGTGTGTGTGTGCATGTGTGTGTGTGTGTGTGTGTGTGTGTGTGTGTGTACAGAGAGAATGAGAGGGAGCAGGGCAAATATAGTAAAATGTTAAAAATGGTGAATCTGGGGGCACCCGGCTGGCTCAGTCAGTAAAGCATGTGATTCTTAATCTTGGGGTTGTGAGTTCAAGTTGCATGTTGGGCATAGAGTTTCCTAAAAAAAAAAAAAGTGAATCCGGATAAAGAATATACAGAAGTTCTTTGCATTATTTTTTGCAATTTTCTTTAAGATTGAAATTATTTCAAAATAAAATAGTAACAAAAGAAAACAAGGGGGCAAGGGTACAGAGTCATGATACCTTGCCTCTTCTTCAATAACTTCAGTTAAGTGATGACATCTCAGTGACCAATCTCAGGCTAGCAGAGGAGGGAGGCAAAACCCCCCTTTTGCCACGGTCCACCTGCCTTTTCCTTCCTTGCTCTGCTGCTGAAGAGAGAGCGGCTCCAACTCGGCAGAAACAACTAGAACCACTACCTTTCCATGCCCCAGTCTCAGTTTCTTTACAGATTTATGCTCCATGTGGGCTGGGTTATTTGGCTTTGCAAATACGCATAGAAATGCTTGAATTGAAGGTCTCTATTTTCCTAGCATATGTTCTATAGATGAGAGAGGGGGAAGAAAAAGGAGAGAGGGAGGCGGGGAGGACGAGAGAGAAAGAGACTAAGAAGGAGAAGGAGGATGAAGAGATAAAGAGAACAGAAGAGAGATGTGTGGAAGTGAGACGGAGAGAGGTGTCATGGGTCTTTGGATAATTTGAGGCAATTAAATACAATAATGGGATGGCCTGGAATCTGGGGCCTAGATCAGTGCCTCTCAAACTTTAACTTACCCTCAAATCACCACTGAGGTTCACACAGTCTAGCCACAGTGGAGTAATACTCAAGGAATAGGTCATTTCGTAAGCCTTTTGTGATTCCTCTCTCACCTAACGTTCTTGGGTTAGATCAGGTATTTTCAGGAGCTCTAGATGGTGGAACACCAACTAGCTTTCAAGGTGATGCCAATGCGAGTCATGAAAAAATTACATGGACACCGAAAATCATAGGGTTGCCTCTTAAACAAAAGCATTCGTCCCTGCACATGACCTGATACTGCAATCCTGGGTTTAAAAAAATTTTTTTTTAATGTTTATTTTATTTTTAAGAGAGAGAGAGAGAGACACAGTGTGAGTGGGGGAGGGAAAAAGAGAGAGGAAGACACAGAATCTGAAGTAGGCTCCAGGCTCTGAGATGTCAGCACAGAGCTGGACGCGGGGCTCAAACCCACAAACTATGAGATCATGACCTGAGCCAAAGTCAGACACTCAACCGACTGAGCCACCCAGACACCCCTGCAACCCTGGGTTTAAATTACCTCCCCTGTAGAGGCTGCTTTTAGGCAATAGGCTTGAGCAATGGAAACCTGAGTAAGGTAAAGGGTCCCACAGTGACCCCCAACCTCCTGGCTGAATGCAAACAGGCCCATTCGATGACCCACCTCAAAATATCCATAAGCCCTAGCTGACCAGTGGGCCACTGCTCCCTTGAGGTGTATTCACTAAACTTCTAGAGCCTTTGATCTGCCTCAGGTGAATTGAATTCCCTCAGCCATGCACGGCTTGGCCACCCCTGCCATCAATCAGGTCACCCCGCCGGCAGAGGCCAGCTGACAATCCACACCCCGCCTTTGTGCAGTTGCTTTTACATAATGACTCATGAAAGCAAAGCAAAAGTGGGAAAGTATTTGCATAGAAGGTAAATGACACACATCAAGATGATCTTCAACATCTTTGGTTCCAAATTCACTTAGCTTTCCCCGAGTTTGTGAAGACCTTTGATAAGTCCCCAAACTTCTTATGCTATTTCCACAGCCAGTAAGTAGACACAATAATATTTACAACCCACCAGAGATGTTGTGAAACTGTGGGTTGGGTGATCTCTCTGAGGAAAAAAAAAATACGGAGATAAATTCTACAAATTCCCCAAGTCAGGTAGAAGTTAGGCTGAACTAAATTATACCATGTTGTTTTCATCTACGCAAATCTCCTTTTGAGCTTACAGATTCTTTTCTTTTTTTTTTAATTTTTTTTCAACGTTTATTTATTTTTGGGACAGAGAGAGACAGAGCATGAACGGGGGAGGGGCAGAGAGAGAGAGAGACACAGAATCGGAAACAAGCTCCAGGCTCTGAGCCATCAGCCCAGAGCCTGACGCGGGGCTCGAACTCACGGACCGCGAGATCGTGACCTGGCTGAAGTCGGACGCTTAACCGACTGCGCCACCCAGGCGCCCCTGAGCTTACAGATTCTATACAACTTGATTATTTAGGAAAAATCCCCTTCCATTTCCAGTCTCAGGTGCTAAAAGGACAGCTATTTTTATAAACTATGCATAATCATAGCTGAGAATCTAAGCAATTGCAAGGTGATGTATTAAAACTGCCACCGACAGGTGAAAGTTCATTTGAACACTTAGTTCATAACTGTTAAAATTTATTTTACTTACTAAAGATTTTTACCTTCCAAAGCTGAGGCCTGACACTTAACCGACTGAGTCACTGAGGCGCCCCTTAAGGTGTTTTTTAAATGACAGAAAAAAGACTTGTATGTTTAATGTTAAATTCATAAAATAGCCTACATATTTATTTGATACAGTGAGATTATAGAATTATAGCTGCTTTGCTTTTCAAGATATTAAGTCATCTAAAAAATTTTTTCAGGGGTGCCTGGGTGGCTCAGTGGGTTAAGTTTCCAACTTTGGCTCAAGTCATGATCTCACAGTTCACGGGTTCAAGCCCCGTGTTGGGCTCTGTGCTGACAGCTCAGAGCCTGGAGCCTGTTTTGGATTCTGTGTCTCCTTCTTTGCCCCCCCCCCCCGGACCCCATTCACTCTCTGTCCCTGTCTGTCTGTCTGTCTCTCTCTCAAAAAAGATTAAGATGTTAAAAAGTATTTTAAAACAACAATTTTTTTTCAAAGTATGTAATAAATAACCTTTGTATTTTCCTTTTTTTTTAGGGAAATGAAAGTTGGTGTCTCCATTTGATTGTCTCTGCTTGAAATATGTTGAGAGTTTCTGGGTATTAAGTGAGATTAAAAACCCAAAGCTGGGGGCGCCTGGGTGGCGCAGTCGGTTAAGCGTCCGGCTTCAGCCAGGTCACGATCTCGCAGTCCGTGAGTTCGAGCCCCGCGTCAGGCTCTGGGCTGATGGCTCAGAGCCTGGAGCCTGTTTCCGATTCTGTGTCTCCCTCTCTCTCTGCCCCTCCCCCATTCATGCTCTGTCTCTCTCTGTCCCCAAAATAAATAAACGTTGAAAAAAAAAATTAAAAAATAAATAAATAAATAAATAAATAAATAAATAAATAAAAACCCAAAGCTGTAGACATAGGGGTATTTCATATTCTATGCCCAGTCAACACAGTCATGGGTTGCAATCTTGGGCTCTATTTGCATTTACTTTTCTCACTTTTGTTTTGTGAAATATCAGCTACTTGACAGACAGGATGGGTTCAGGCCTGTTTTAATGGTCTGGGAGTGGTTGTTGTAGAGTTTGTAACTTATCAGCAGGCACTGAGACTGCTTTTACGGAAATCCCAGACAATGAGTCTCACATTTTGTTCTCCAAGTAGAATACCTTCAAAATAGCAGGTGTACAAGTCAAGAGAATAAACTTTTGTCCTATTGATTCTCTTAATAGCATGTACCTGCTTTCTGAAAATAAATCACCTTACTCTTGACCGTCTAGTAGAAACCATCCACTTGATAAGCTTAGGGGCACTCATCTCCTAGGTCCTTTCTATAATGTCTTAAATGTCACTTTGCTGCCAGCCGGATGCCCTGCCAAAGTCTCATATTGAAAACAAAATAAAATAAAACAAAACAAAACAAAACAAAACAAAACATCCTGCCTTACCCTACCTCCCTGAAGAATAAGCATTTTCATTATTAAGTGGTGTACCTAATATCCAAGTCTGAAATATTTGCCATTGGAAGCCTCACCAAAGTCAAGAGCTACCCCAAGAATGAGGAGGTTGACCTGACCAAGAGAAGTAATCAAAGTGACCAAAGACAGTGATAGGAAGCATATTTCCAGTGTTTTTTGTTTGTTTGTTTTGTTTTTTATTTTTTGTTTGAAGTAGGCTCCACACCCAATGGGGGCTCAAACTCACAACCCCGAGATCAAGAGTCACAGACTCCACTGACTCAGCCAGCCAGGTGCCCCTCTAGTGGATTTGACAGCTTCCAGCACTCTGCTTCATGATCAAGAAAAATGTTAACAGTAAGAGGATGTTGATGTTTCTTCTTAAAAACTAAATGCCTAGCAGCCACAAACTTTTATTGAAGGCCTGATTAAAGCATAAGGCAGGGGACTACCAGGATGTTCAAAAGAATGAGATGGTCATTGCCCTATTAAATGTCACCATGTCATAGTTGGAAATAACTCAGTGCCTAAGTAATTACAGTGGAAGACACAAAAGTGTGAATGAACCGAGATGGCGAAGAGTTCAGAAGAGAAAATGCATTAGCTTTGTCTTTTTTTGTTTTGTAGTGTTGTTTTTTTTTTTAACAACTCGATTCTTTGGGTACCACTGGCCCTAGACAACAAGACTTTAGGAACCACACCTCCATTTTCTGGATTCCTTCTCTCCTTTTTAAATCAAATTCAGTTTCATTACATGCCCGTTTTATCACCCCTGGAATGTTTTCTGTCTCTTCATGCCATGTAGCAAAATATTAATCTTGCATAACCCTACCCTTTATTCCCTCTACTCCTGAACCTGAGATGCCAAGCTGGAGGAGGTCACACCGCTGGATAATGGCTTCATTACAAACTAATGACCAGCATTAACACATCCTAGTGTTCTCTGATCAATTCCCTCTTTCATTGTTCCAATTAGTTTTGCTGCAGAACAAACCATTTCACAATTCGGTGTTGTAAAACAACCATTATATTATCTCCCTCAGTTCTTTTGGCTGGCTGGGCTCAGCTGGGAGGATCTTGCCCAGGTTTCTTATGCAGTTGCAGTGACATGGCAGCTGGGGCTGGAGCTGGCTAAAAGACTGACCAGGTGTCCAAGATGGCTTCTCTACTTGCACTCGGCTGAGTGGCTGGAGCAGAGAGGGGCTGGTGATGTACTAGTCATCTATTGCTTTATAACTTCAAAACTTAGTGTTGTAAAACAATAGGCATTTTATATCATAGTTTCCATGGGTCAGGAATTCAGTAGTAGCTTAGCTGGGTGATTCTGGCTCCAGGTTTTGTGGGAAACTGTAGCAAGATGTAGTCTGGGGTTGTCGTCATCTGAAGGCTTGACTTGGGTTGGAAGATCCATTTCCAAGATGGCACGCTCACATAGTCCTGGTTATAGACATGAATCTTTTGTTCCTCTCCTTGAGGACCTCTCAGTGAATTGTTTGCTGTTCTTTTGACACGGTGGCTGCCTTTTCCCAGAGTAAGCAGTCCAAGAGACAGCAAAGTGGAGGCCATATTGCTTTTTGTGACCTGGCCTCAGAAGTCATCCTCTGTCATTTCTGTAATATCCTATTGGTCACAGACATTGGCCCTTTTCAATGAAAGAGGGGACTGCATAAGGACATGAATAAATACTAGGAGGTAGAGATCATTGGGAGCCATCCTGGAAACTGAGCTCAGTTAAACTAAGGAAAAGATGATTGGGAAAAGAAAAGAAGACACAAAGGATGTATGTAATATTGAAGCCAGGAGCATTTTTTCCAACGTTTATTTTATTTTTGGGACAGAGAGAGACAGAGCATGAACGGGGGAGGGGCAGAGAGAGAGGGAGACACAGAATCGGAAACAGGCTCCAGGCTCTGAGCCATCAGCCCAGAGCCTGACGCGGGGCTCGAACTCACGGACCGCGAGATCGTGACCTGGCTGAAGTCGGACGCTTAACCGACTGCGCTACCCAGGCGCCCCGAAGCCAGGAGCATTTTAAGGAGAAGTCAAGCAATAGTTTTCATGTGGGAGCTGGAAATGGGGTAGAGAGTCTTGAGGGCTAATAGTCCCTGACACATCTTGTGGAAGATAAGAAGTGAAACAGAAGGGAGCATGACAGGCCAATTTCTCCTCCTCCAAAGTTATTATCGTATTAACAATGGGAGACAAACTGTCCCTGGCCTTAAAGGTCATTTTCAATTTCTTGGCTGATCCATAAAGGAGACTATTTCTCCTGAATAACTATTTGGTTTTATGAAGATAAATATTTTCAGCTTCTAACAAGAAATCAGGGCTGCCTAAATGATATCTTTATTCAGCAAAGACACAATCTTTTAGGAAGTTTACTTTTGCCGACATAATTAGTAGTTACTTCACAGGACAATAATGTCCAGGTTTCATGCTGCGATGAAAGGAGGTGATTTTCCAGTTAGTGCTAATTGAAAATTGAAGCAAAGAGGACTTTGCAATCAAAACAGGAAGGGAAAACCAGACTAATATGAAAAGAATCTTAGAGCTTTGTTTTTGCACAACATGAATGGAAGCAAAGATCTTTTTAACTACTTTCATCAGAGCCAGGTTTCTTGGAAGAATGCCCTCCACATGCTGTCTCAACTTCTTCCCCTCCCCCAATCCCTCTGGACTGGCTTTTGCCCCCATCATTTCATCGAACCTGCTTTCATCATGGTTAACACGAACCTCCTGGTTGCCCAATCTGATGGATATTTTTCTGTTTCTTGTATTAACTGATCTCTAAGCATCATTGACCCAGTTGACCATCCCACTGTTTCTGGAAATACTCTTCGGCCACAAATCCCTTTTGTTCACCATGTCTGAAATTTTTTTCTACCATCCAACCTCTAAACTTGGTAATTTTCTCTCTTGTCTCTCTGCATAAACTTTATCCATCCCTCGGCTCTGACACCATGTAGGTACCAACAATGCCAACATTAATACCTCCAGCCGTGATCTCTTCCTGGAACTCAAGACTCCTATATCCAACTTCCTTCTTGATATTCCCATTAGAGAATTTCACAGATATCACAATGTGTCTGCTCTTAGTTCCTCACCTCCCAAATCTGTTGCCACACCCTAATCCTAACCTGCCTTGTAAACAGTACCACCCCTTATTTAGTCTTCCTGGTGAGAAACTTCAGTGTGTCTTGATTCATCCTTTCCCTCACTCTCTATATCCAATTCATCAGAATGGCTATTGATTTTATCTCCAAAGCCCACTTCACACCTGCCCACCTCCACTACCACCCAATCTCCTTGCCCTATCGTACCCATTCTCTACACATTAAATAGGTTGATTTGATTTGAATGTTTTATGATTTTTTAAAATATTTATTTATTTTTGAGAGACAGAGAGAGACAGAGCATGAGTGGGGGAAGAAGTGAGAGAGAAAGAGGGAGACACAGAATCCGAGGCAAGCTCCAGGCTCTGAGCTGTCAGCACAGAGCCTGATGCGGGGCTCAAGCCCACAGACTGCGAGATCATGACCTGAGCTGAAGTCGGATGCTTAACCAGCTGAGCCAGCCAGGCGCCCCAATAGGTTGATTTTAAAAATCACATCGTTCCATGATCTATGTAACATCCTTCAATGGATTTCTACCACACTTAGAATTAAATATAAACTTGCTGTGCCCTCTAAGCTGCTATAGTACCTCTATCTACCTCCCCAAGTCATTTCACACCTCTGTCTCTCAGGCTCACTATACTGGCCCCATCCAGTCTCAGGGCCTTTGCACATGCTATACCTTCTTATGAAAGCTCTTCCCATACTCTTCTTATCCTAGCACTTTCTTTTCCTACTTTGGATCTTAGCTTAATTATTGTCCACTCAAAGAAGCCTCCCAGACCATCCTATCTAAAATAAGCCTCTCTCTTCCTCTATATTCTCTTCTTGGCTCCTTTTCCCCGCCCCCATCATCACAGTTATTCCCATGGTTATACTGCCAGCCCAATTCTTCCATGAATGACACTGGGAAACTTTTAAGGAAACTTATTAGATTTGAAACAAACCAAAGGCGACATAAACAATGAATTCTCTCCTCTCTGGGGATCCTGCTGGATGTGACCAGCCACACCCAATAGTATCCATATCTAAACATTGATAAGGTGAATCAGCATCTGAAACCGAAAATAAGGACATTCTTGAGACCCCTTCAGTGGAAAGTGTTTCACTAAGCAGTTCCTGTTTTGCTGCGGTCTTGGCCCTCAGTAACACACAGCTGCGTTCAACTTAACATGCAGAGACTGGAAGAATTTTCTCACAAGTCTCATTTCCTGTGTTTCTCATTGGAGTTGACTGTTGTTCTCTTTTTTCTGCCCCTAAGATTGAAGTCTTGGGAAATGGAGTAAGAAAAGAAGGTTCGAACTCGGCTTAAACTCTTGTGGATGAGCGCATGAATGAAATTCCAGATGAGCTTCTGGCACTTTAAACTCTCACCTTCATAGAAACTATTAACATTAAGGAAATAGACGCTTCAAAGTCCTATGTCTCGCTTTTAAGTCTACAGCCACTTTGTGTTATGCTCTCTGAGCCAGACAACAGGTCTAATAATTATGCAACTGGGAGTTGTCATTTACTTGGCTACATCTGACTCAGGATGCTCTAACACCTTAAACAGCTCCCCTTCTGTTTTGTTAATAAATCACTAAATGCTGGGTACAAATTACCAGCAAGTTATCAGTGGAATTTAACCCACAGAAGCTCCTACTTTCCAGCATTCATAAAAGCCATAAATCCCTTTTGTCAAGTTACAGATCCGGAAAGTTCAGCCTATGTTAAGTGAATTCAGGTCATCCTCCCCAACCCCCCACCCAAAGAACCAAAAATGTTTCAAATGCTTCAAAATAAATCATAAAAAAGTGCATGGATAAAATTCTCTGGGAAGAAATGTATTTTCCAGGGAATAGGCTTGTATTGGCCAATCTTCAGACAGTTAAAAACATTTTTACCTGTAGAGAGTGAGTCAACAGATACTCAAGGGTCAAAGGTCCTAAGCTCATTTTTCCTTGAGGAAACTCTGAAGAGGAACTGTGCCCAGTTTGTATTTGTTTCTATGAGGAAGAAAGCTTATTTTAGTGACAAAAATGCCACTTTTTTAAAGTTTTTTTTTAATGTTTGTTTGTTTTTGAGAGACAGACAGACAGAGGGCAATCGGGGAAGGAGCAGAGGGAGAGGGAGACAGAAGAAAGATCTGAAGCGGCCCCCTGCTGACAGCAGACTGCCCTATGCGGGTTCAAACTTACTGTGAGGTCATGACTGGGACCCAAGTCAGTCACTTAACAAACTGAGCCGCCCAGGCGCCCCCCAAAATGCCACTTTTATATTTTCTTCTGCCAATTATTACAATCCTTATGGTATGCAGGACCCAATGAAAATTTTTAAATGATATCAAGAGAAGCATTTTTGTTTGTTTGGTGAACTGTAAGGATCAGATGATTGGATTAAAAGATTGTCCTAACCGATCCATGCATGCTGTATTTGTTAAGACCGTTTCCTTGGCTGCTTCTAAAGGGAGCTGTTTGTACTGAGCCCGGCACTGAGGTGACCAGCTTAACTTGTAGGTAGAAAATGACACTGGCTTCATCACTACCTCAGTGTCTGCCTTGCTTCTGGAAGAAATTAGGAGATGCCACCAGCTACAAGACACAGCTCTTCATTGACTTATTTATTTTTATTTGTTTATTTGTTTTACAGCTCTCCTTTTACTGCTCAATAAATACCGACAGTGTGCATTTTCTGCTCTCCATGAGTCAGCCAAATTGGTCAGCCCCGAGCACGGTGCATTCCCCTTCTTTAATTGGGTCCTGTGGGCCTGGGCCTGGGCCTTCTTCAAATACCTCCACTTTCTAGATGCAAGGCAAGACAGGCAACCCAAATATCTCAGGAAGGAACTTGAGGGCTGACCTCCTCTGATGCTGCCTTTTTTTCTTTCTTTCTTTCTTTTTTTTTTTTTTTTAAATCATTGACTCATCTTTTAGCTTGGAGTTGATAAAACAGAGTAGAACGTTCCTACATTCTCAATAAATGATTTAATTGGAAAACGATCACCAGACATACATTACAGAGGGGAAATCTGAAAGAAAGGCATTAGTTAATTCTCCCGCTCCGAGGTCTACCTGGCAGTCATAGCACAACCCCAGATTTGCCCTCCGGGGTTTTAACCAGCACAGCTAGCAGCTGTTTACCAAGAGAGCCAATATTAATAAAACTCAACTGTGGTGCCGTGTGTCTGCCTTCTACTTCCCTCTCACTCTGACATGGAAACAATGTCAAGACTCCTCATTGTTCTTCTCTTAGCTCATTAGGTCCAATGAAAACCGCATGCTGGCCTCTCTGGCCTCCCCCGTTGGTACTTTTTCTCCAACTTAGTGACCTCCTCCACATCTCCCTTCTCCTCCATCAAAGCCTGTTTCTTGGGCACCTGGGTGACTCAGTGGGGTGAGTATCCAGCTTCAGCTCAGCTCGTATTCTCACAGTTTGTGGGTTCGAGCCTCATGTTGGGCTTTACGCTGACAGCGCTGAGCCTGCCTCAGATTTTCTCTCTCTCCCTCTCTCTCTGCCCCCCTCTGCTCACTCTCCCCCTCTCTCAAAAATAAACATTAAAAACAATTTTTTTAAAGCCTGTTCTTGAATAAATTCGCTTTAGCATAAATACCTGATTATGGTTTTTGACCACACTCTCAGGGGTACATATATTTTAGCAGGAGGAAACACTTTAGGCCAAAACAATGAATCTCTAATGGCAGATTTTGCAACCCTCTCATTTTGAACAAGAGAAGCCTGAAGCTCCAAGAGGCTGAGGGGATGTGCCGGAGGTTACCCTGCTGGCTGGTGGTGGGTTGAAGCTGGAGCTCTTGGCTCCCCATCGTATACCACTCTCTTTTCTTGCTAAAATGTGCTTGTGTTTCATGGACCCGGGGTCCTTGCATAAAGGATCCTCTGCACACGGTAACATGAGGTCCACTGGTGCTGAATGTCTCTCTTTAAGAAGTACATGGCTCCCACAACTTCTTTGATCAGTCTTTAACATGATCTCACATTTCTACCACAGGAAATGTTGAACAAATATTTTCAATTCTGTAGAGAAATGTTTGGAATGCATTTTGATTAGTCTGCTAAGGAGAAAAGCTTATTGTAACTCAAGGGTCGGTTTTCTGGACACTTTGAGGGCCAGCACCGTCCTTTTTTTTTTTTTTTTTTTTTTTTTAGAGAGAGAGAAGAAGTGGTAGGGGGAGAGAAAGAGAATCTCATGCAGGCTCCAAGCAGGTCTCAATCTCAAGACCCTAGGATCATGACCTGAGCCTAAATCAAGAGTAGACTCTCAACCGACTGAGCCACTCAGGTGCCCCCAGCACATTCTTTTGGGACACAAGAGGTTCCCGATATCCATTATGGACCCCATTAACCCCCCAGTCTTAAGAGGCCCTCCCCCTCCCCTTTTCTGCTTTGGATGCAGGTCTCCCCAGGTCCTGTGCCCCCTGATTGTCACAGCTCACAAGGTATGCCATTGGGTCAGATTTCACCATACTGTTGAGGAAAAGTCAGATCACATAGGAGGGGAAAGATATGAGTTCAGATGAGGCTGGGCAAGAAGTTTTCTCTAGTTCAAGGGAAAACTTTCCAAACAGTTCAGTTATTCACTGAGACTTCCTGTTGGCACACCCCAGGTCTGAAATCTGCCCTCACCAACTCATCTTTCACCGTCTGTGAAAGAGTCTCTTTCACTGCCACACAGAGCTCTTTCGCTCATTCAAACCCAGCCCCTGCCCATATGACTTTGTCTTGGGTCCTCATCAGGTGTCCCTCCCTGAGTGTTTCATGGCCTCAAGGCTGATTTATCTGGTCTGGGTCAACACGTTGGGGACATGGGTGTCAGGATGGTTCTTGACGGTATCGGTGTTCCAAATCTCTTCCAAGAGTCCAATAGGGACGTGGGTCCCTAAGTCCTAACTCTGAACTCCAAGTGTCCCTGCCAGTGTGGTTACAGAGAAAACCCTTTATTCTCTCATTGCCCCTCAGGATGCTAAAGCCTCATACACACACAACACATGCACAGTCTCCCAAAGAGAGACGTAAGTCCTTAGTCTAAACCAAAACGAGGAAATTAAACATTTTCCTACATACCCTATAATTGGCATAGTTATCTTTCCCCAGTGAATATAAAACTCCACATCTCTATATAAGGTTGCATTCCTTCCTTTCCTTAATCTGCCTTCCCTTCCCTTTCCCCCTTTCAGATGGCTTTTTTCAGGCCTGTTTGGAATATGAAAGAGATCTGTGACTGAGTGGGTGCATTCCTCAATAACTGTTCTCAGCCACACGGAGAGCCAGCTAAAGCTCAGAAATAAGTGTGTGTGACTGTGTGTGAATGTGTGTGCGCATTATTACTTTATGCTATTTCTGCTACATATATTCGATTTCCTGCTTTTTATACTCTTGTGACCCACCCCCCCAAACTGCATTCACAGTGTCTATTATTCAGAGTAAACAGTCATACTTATCAAATTCTACCATTCTCTGTACTATTGGGAATGCATTCGAGAAGTTTCCCCCCAAAACTACGAACGACAATGATAGCGTGTACCTCACAAGGTTGTTGGGAGGTGCCGGTGAGTTCGTACATAACACAAGTATGCACATATAACGTAAAAGTGAAATGGTACGCATGGTCCCTGGCACACAGCAAGTGTGCTGAACATTTTGGGGATTATTATGTGTATGTGTATTCACGGTTTCCACGTGAGATTTCAGGTTTTAAAAATGCCACTGCAGGGGCACCTGGCTGGCTCTGTCGGTTAAGCATCTGACTCAGGTCATGATCTCGCGGTTTGTGGGTTCCAGCCCCGCGTCAGGCTCTGTGCTGACAGCTCAGGGCCTGGAACCTGCTTCGGACTCTGTGTCTCCCTCTCTCTCTCTGCCCCTCCCCTGCTCACACGCTGTCTGTCTGTCTGTCTGTCTCTCTCTCAAAATAAATAAACATTAAAAAAAAAAAATGGGGGCACCTGGGTGGCTCAGTTGGTTGAGCGTCCGACTTCGGCTCAGGCCATGATCTCAAGGTTCCTGAGTTTGAGTCCCGGGTCGGGCTCTGACAGGTCAGGACCTGGAACCTGCTTCAGATTCTGTGTCTCCCTCTCTCTGTGCTCCTTCCCTGCTCACACTCTGTCTCTCTCTCAAAAATAAATAAATATATAAAAATTTTTTTTAAAAAATGCCACTGCATAAATATTGAAAATCTTAGCTCTGCAATAAGCCTAACTACAGGTTGAAGGAAAGCCCCAGATATTGTCCAGTAAAGACCCTTGTACCTTTGAAAAACGCATGCTTCCATCAAGTAAATTAGCTATGGGTTTTGAAATCCATATGAATTACTAAAATCCATGGGACACTTCCGATGCGCTGGGTACATTGATAATTGATTCTCCAAAACGTCCTCATGAAGAAGGTTCTACAGTCATCGATGCCATTTTACAGTTGGGGAACTTGAAATGGACTCAGACAATAGAGTGAATTAATTGGTTTGTAGGTTGAGAAATGCCCTGGTGACTGGTGTAGACGTGGTTTGAGCCAGTGGTTTTAATCTTGTGATTATTTCTTGCCTCCACTTCCCCATGCTGGCTATAATCTCAGCAAGTATGTCTCGTTATCATTTTATTTTTATTTATTGATGTATTTATGTATTTATTTATTTATTTAAAGGTTCATTTTTTTTTTTCAACGTTAATTCATTTTTGGGACAGAGAGAGACAGAGCATGAACGGGGGAGGGGCAGAGAGAGAGGGAGACACAGAATTGGAAACAGGCTCCAGGCTCTGAGCCATCAGCCCAGAGCCTGATGCGGGGCTCGAACTCACGGGCCGCGAGATCGTGACCTGGCTGAAGTCGGATGCCTAACCGACTGCGCCACCCAGGCGCCCCTAAAGGTTCATTTCTGAGAGAGAGAAAGAAACAGAGCATGAGCAGGGAGGGGCGGAGAGAGAGGGAGACACAGAATCCGAAGCAGGCTCCAGGCTCTGAGCTGTCAGCACACAGCCTGACACAGGGATCGAACCCACGAACCACGAGATCATGACCTGAGCTGAAGTCGGATGCTTACCTGATTGAGCCAGCCCAGGCGCCCCTTATCATCTTTAGATGCCTGTCAGCAACTCAAAGGCCACATGCTTCCTTGTTCATATCCGTTGACACGGAAGCTCCCTTCTGGCGGATCTTCTGGAAAATTAGGAAAGCTTCATTTTCAGAAGTCTTCCTCAGATCTTTTCTCAAGCCTTCATTGCCCTAATTCAGACATCAACGTGGCCTGGAGGTGGAGGAGCAGATGGACTTTTCCAAAAGCCCTAAACTCGAGGCTGAGTATAAAAGAAATCATTCCAAATCTGCACTGCAAAAGTAAGAGAGAGACCTTCTCAAAGGAAGTCTAGCGTTGCTGCAGATTTTTATCCTAGAAGCGGATTCTGAGATGGACATTCATGGACACGTTCGTTAGGGGGTGTCCTTGTGAGCAGCAACTTGGAAGGGAAGAGGAAGAAATAGGGTTGAGCACAGGAAAAGCCGGACTGCAAAGACATCTCAACAAGGGTTGTGGCCAACTCTACAGGGAGCTCTGGTGCAGGGCTGAACCTTCAGAGGTATCTTGAGTCGGAATAAGGTAAGTGGGAATGAGGGGCGGGGCCCTCACACCACCCCCACCTTCACCTCTGGTTGTAGAAACCAGACTTTGTTTGCGGGATGCCCAGGGAGGGAGCAGGCCCCTGTGGGAGCCGGCTCTTCTCAGGAGAAGGCGATTCCCGGAGAGAGATTGGGCTGTCAGCTGACAACACTTCCAGCAGCTGGGAGAATAAGTCCTTCTGGCCTGAAGAGGAATCTGGGCGGTGCATTCCAGTCATCACGAAGCAGTGTGGGAAAGGAAGAAATTCACCCAACTTCTAGAAGCAAAGCCCAGATCTGCATGCAGGCCTTTTAGCCGGCATTGCCCCAGCTCTCACCTTGTTGTTTCCTGTCTGCTGCGTCTGGATTTCTACACACTGCTACAGAGTATTTCTGGAAAGAATCCCAGATACACAGTATCTAAGTGTCAGCTGCCCATCCACGAGCCTGTCGTGTGAGTAAGGAAGAGGGCAGGATGTGAGGAGGACATCAGTGTTGCTACACCTCCCCGGGTGGGTAGGGAGACCAGATGACTGGCCAGACTCACACCAGAGAACTGCTGGCTTTGAAAAAAAAGAGGCACGTAAAGAATCTGGAAAGGTTACAAAGAAGTCACTACGGTGATGAATGTTTTTCTGACCCAGCACAGTCAGGAAAGAGAAGACCGCGAATCAGGGATGGCTTTGGTGATCTCGCAGAGTTTTGTACGTCATGATGCAGAATGCAGCATGTACACAGCCAAAATTTACAATCGCAGCCTTCTCCGGGCAAATTTGCCAACTTATTTCATTCCTGACCAAATAGTCAAAAATGTTACAGATATCAGGTTCGTGCATGTGGCCATTTTATTTCAGATGTTTTGGATGGGAATCCAAACATCACGGGTGATGAAATGAGAAACACACCTATGGGAAGAAAACACCCTGGTAGCTTTACAACACCTGACGTGAGGATTGACCCAGCTTCAGAATGTTGGTCCATGGAAGCCGCATCCAATAAACTACTTAATCATGTCTGGTTCCCATGGCAACAGGCACTGAAGCAGCTTCCTGAATAAGACTGAATGTGATCAGCTGCCAGCAGGGAAATATAAATCCTCCCCTATTTCCTCTCTGTTTTCCAGCATTTCTCTCTCTGACACGTTCTGTGTTACAAAGCAGCACTGGGAACACTGCTTTTATCTCCATCCTCCTAACACTCCCCAAACTGCAATGGTAAAGCCCCCGTCCTCTGTGTTTTCAGCCCAAAACACAGAAACGGGGGTAGAGGAGCATCACGTATATCCTAAAAGGCAAGGAATGTTAATTGCAGATCACGCACGTTACCCATCCGTGTTCCCTACCCTCACTAAGAGCCCTGTTTTTTCTTGCAGGCAGTAATGCCTTTTTCTGTTGGAGTCAAATCAAAGCATGTTTGTGCTCAGGAGCAGCACAGATTTCCTCAGTAACAGAGAAGCTATTTTCAGGGGATCTTAGGAGAGGGAAGATCTTGGAATCCACCTAAACTTAGATCCAGCCTTTGCTGCAGTATGTCTCACAGGGTGCACTCACACATTTCATCTGGCGTATTATAAACTGCCTGAGATGCCCTCAGAGGCTGTGCTGGTCGACTGCAGCATCACACAGCATTTCCCTTCTTTTCCTTTAAAGCTCACGGTCTGTTTTCCAGCTTTGAAGGGCACTACAATGAAGCTAGTTTGTGCTGACAATGACCACACCGATGGTCTATCTGGGCTGTCTGTCAATACATTTGGGTGAGTTAGTTCTGGGGGGACAACGCCAGTCGTAGTTTGTGGCTGGAGTTAGCTCTGCAAATATAAATGTGAACCATGAGTTTGCACCCCAGGTGTGTGGCCTGGGGTGTATGCAAGTACAAACAGTACCCTGTGATTCAACCAATGTAGCAAGGGATGAGTGCTTGATACATATTATATATATTAATTCAGTGAAAAACTCTAAGTGTTATTTTGCAAAATGTGAACTCTGGATATTGATTCAAAGAAATAAACTTGTTTAAATTGCTTATGAGACAATTAAGGGAATTTAAACACTGATAGAATATTTGATGATATTCCATCATCGAATGAAGTTGAATGACAGGTTAGAGGGAGTTCATAGTATTGTTCTCTCTACTATGGCATGTAGTAAACATGAAAACCACATAACCAGCTCTGGTGGGGGTAATCTGAAGTTTTCTGAAGGAAGTGTCTTCTAAGCTGAGACTTCAGGATGAGAGGGAGTAGCAGGCATAAACCGAAGGTAAGGGCATGAGAATGAGGTATTAGGTGGGTAAATATTCCAGGTAGAGGGAACTGCATGGGCATAGGCTTGAAGGTAGAGGAGCATATCCTGAAAGAAATTCAGTAGGATTGCATCAGAGGTTGGCAAGAGAAGAGGCTTAGAAGTAGAATTGAGGATCTGCTTTCTGGACATTTTCTTTCTTTCTTTCTTTCTTTCTTTCTTTCTTTCTTTCTTCTTTCTTTCCTTCTTTCTTTTTTATTTTAGAAAGAGAGAGTGTGAGCAGGGGAAGGGCAGAGGGAGAGGGAGAGAGAGAGAGAATCTTAAGCAGGCTCCATTCTCAGTGTAGAGCCTGATGCAGGGCTCAATCTTAACACCTCTGAGATCATGACCTGAGCTGAAATGAAGAGCCGGACGCTCAACTGACTGAGCCACCCAGGCACCCCTCTGGACGTTTTCTTTCTTTCTTTCTTTTTTTTTTTTCAATATATGAAATTTATTGTCAAATTGGTTTCCATACAACACCCAGTGCTCATCCCAAAAGGTGCCCTCCTCAATACCCATCACCCACCCTCCCCTCGTTCCCACCCCCCATCAACCCTGTTTGTTCTCAGTTTTTAAGAGTCTCTTATGCTTTGGCTCTCTTCCATGCTAACCTCTTTCTTTCCCTTCCCCTCCCCCATGGGTTTCTGTTAAGTTTCTCAGGATCCACATAAGAGTGAAACCATATGGTATCTGTCTTTCTCTGTGTGGCTTATTTCACTTAGCATAACACTCTCCAGTTCCATCCACGTTGCTACAAAGGGCCATATTTCATTTTTTCTCATTGCCACGTAGTACTCCATTGTGTATATAAACCACAATTTCTTTATCCATTCATCAGTTGATGGACATTTCGGCTCTTTCCATAATTTGGCTATTGTTTTTTTTTTTTTTTTTTTTAATTTTTTTTTTCAACGTTTATTTATTTTTGGGACAGAGAGAGACAGAGCATGAACGGGGGAGGGGCAGAGAGAGAGGGAGACACAGAATCGGAAACAGGCTCCAGGCTCTGAGCCATCAGCCCAGAGCCTGATGCGGGGCTCGAACTCACGGACGGTGAGATCGTGACCTGGCTGAAGTCGGACGCTTAACCGACTGCGCCACCCAGGCGCCCCATAATTTGGCTATTGTTGAGAGTGCTGCTATAAACATTGGGGTACAAGTGCCCCTATGCATCAGTACTCCTGTATCCCTTGGATAAATTCCTAGCAGTGCTATTGCTGGGTCATAGGGTAGGTCTATTTTTAATTTTTTGAGGAACCTCCACACTGTTTTCCAGAGTGGCTGTACCAGTTTGCATTCCCACCAGCAGTGCAAGAGGGTTCCTGTTTCTCCACATCCTCTCCAGCATCTAGAGTCTCCTGATTTGTTCATTTTGGCCACTCTGACTGGCGTGAGGTGATACCTGAGTGTGGTTTTGATTTGTATTTCCCTGATAAGGAGCAACGTTGAACATCTTTTCATGTGCCTGTTGGCCATCCGGATGTCTTCTTTAGAGAAGTGTCTATTCATGTTTTCTGCCCATTTCTTCACTGGGTTATTTGTTTTTTGGGTGTGGAGTTTGGTGAGCTCTTTATAGATTTTGGATACTAGCTCTTTTCTGGACATTTTCTTGAGAGCAATTAGAAGCCATTGAGTAAGGAAGTACCAGATTGGACTCAGGGTTTAGAAAACCTGCAGTTAGGCTTGATGGTCCCAAGAGAGTGCTAACTTCAGAAAGTCTTTTTTGAGTACTACTCTAGCCCTCCTCTTTCTGAGCTGTAGATTCCACCCCCCTTACCAGTTGCTACTGCTTCATGCTTTACAAGTTCAATGGTGGTTACATTGAAAGTTCCATGTTGAGGTGAGGATGGACTGTGTATTCTTTGCTACGAGCGAAGTGTGTCCCACTCGTGTCCCATTTGTGTCTCAAATGCATAAGTTGAAGCCCTAACTCCTAATATGACTGTATTTAGAGATAGGGTTTTAGGAGGTAATTAAGTTTAAGTAAGGTCATAAAGGTGGAGTTCCGATCTAATAGAGTTGGTCCTGATCTAATAGGATTATAAGAGGAAGAAAGAGGGATTGTTCTGTCCATACACAAGCACTGACAAAAGGCCCTGTGAGGACACGGCAAGAAGGCAGCAACCTGAAGCCAGGAGAACTCTCACCCGAACATAACCATGTGGCTTTCCTGATCTCAGACTTCCAGACTTGAGAACTGTCAGAAAATACATTGTTTAAGCCACCCAGCCTATGGTATTTCGTTATGGTGGCCCAAGCCAACTAAGACCCCCTCCACCCAGATAGATGATCCTGGGCTGGGAGAAACCTGAGACATTTCAAAAACTCTTAATCCACTCCTATTGGTTGATCTTTAAAGATCCTCAACATTATAATCTCATTACAGTCACAGTTCCGTATTTACACACGTAAGTGCCTTTCTCAACTGTTAGGAAGCCAAGCGATTATGTAAGGAGATGGTTCTGGTGCAATAATAAATACGTATAATAAGCTGACGTGAACATAGTCATCCATTTCTCCGGTTTACCCTGAAAAGACACATCTTGGGTTGGTAGGGTTCTTCCCCAATTCAAAACTCTCAATCATTACCTTAACATGCAGTTGTTAACTCCCAAGCCTGGGTGAGCTGCACACGGTATTTAGGGCATGTATTTATAAGAAGAGAGCCTTTATTTATATTGATGCAATACAGTGTTATCTTCTGTTGGCTTGTTGGCTGCCTTTCATAGACAAGGCCACTCTTCAAAACAAACTGCTTGGAAATGACAGTCTTTGCAAATTTGCTCATGGTCCTCAAGCTGACTTTCCATTTGCTACACGACAGACCACCAAAGTACACTTCCCTGAAAAGACCCTAAGCCCAAGCAAGTGAGTCTTTTAAGAAAGCAGGTGAGAAGTTCCAGCCTCTGGTAAAACCCCAGGAGCCCTGTTGCTGCCAAGGTGTTCTCCCACCACCTCTCTCAGTGAGAGAGCTGTCCTCTCCTTTGGATATTCCCTAACAGCCCTCTATTAATATGATTTTATGCTCACATATATGAATCTGTATGGATTTGTTCCGTGAGAATCAAACTCAAAAACTGTCACCTTCTTCTGCACTCTTTAATGAAACTAAATTGGACCCAACCTCTATTGGCTTTAGCAATGGAGAAATCCAATTCTAGACTTGTGGTGAACAGTTTCCTCCTCACTCCCTTCGGATTGTAACACCCAGGGCTTACTCAGAACAGACATCTTGTCATCTGATCCGTGGGAAGAAGTGGAGTTCTACCTAATCCCTCCATTGTCTCTTCCCTTCATTCGGGTGGGGACTCTGAGTAGCCAAGACCCCTGAGTAGCACCTAGGGTCCCAAACCCTATCTCTACCTTTTCTATCCGTTTTCAGAATTAACACCTCTACTCTGATTCCACCCTCATCCTTGTAAAATGTAACTACTCTGACAAAGAGTTTAAGTGCTTCCACAATCAAGATATAGAACTTTCCCACTACCCCAAAATGTTCTGACATTTCCCCTTCCCTGAGCCCAGGGCTTTACTGACCACTGACTGGTTTTCTGTCTATACAGTTTTGCCTTTTCTAGAATTTCTGATAAATGGATTCAAAGTGTGTATACTCTTTTATGTCTGAGTTTGTTCACTTAGTGTCTAATGCTTTTGAGACTTATCTGTATTGTATTGGCAGTTCATTCATTTCTATTGCTGAATACTGCTCCATAATAAGGATATACCATGCTATCCATTCACTAGTTGGTTGACATTGGGTTGTCTCCAATTTTTAGCTCTTATGAATTGTGCTGCTGTAAACATTCCCACACAGGTTTTTGTGTAAACCCATGTCTTTACTTCTCTTGAGTTGTTACTTAGGCATGGGAATATAAATCATAAGGTAGGTATGTTTCACCATGGCAAGTTTTCATTTAACTGTGTAAAAAGCTGCCCAACTATTTTCTAACGTGGCTGTGCCATTTTGAATTGCAACCAGCAATGTATGAGAGTTCGAATTGCTTTACATCCTTGCCAACAATTGGTTTTGTCAGCTTTTGTAATCTTAGCTCTTCTAGTGGGGATGTGTTACATAAAATGCAAAAATAATCTCCATTCTAAATATACATAGAAATAACTCCATGTTACAATGTCAATGCCTCTGAGAAGGATATCAGTTTAAGGTGCTACCACCTAATATCTTAGCTGGTATTTGCTCATGTAGTCATTCCAGTATAGGGCCCTTGGAATCCAATGACTTCCTGGAGGCCATAACAATGGTTCTTAAGCTACTTTCATTCCAGAAATGGGAAAACGAGTTATTGCCATTACTAGAGAAGACAGACTCTTTTCAAACATGGGAAACCGTGTAAAGGGACTCTTGTCTGGGAAAACCATTAGAGATCATAAAGGTGAGAACTGGTGGAGAGCAAAATCTGGAGGAAAAATTTGCACTTGTTACTATTTTGGAATTATTGTGGTATTAGACCCCTGGCTACATCTTGCTGAATGTGTTAACATGGAAGCAAATATGTTATTACATCCCAAACTTGTTTTCTTAATACTTTGATTTCTCTCTTCTGCTATGGGAGAGTTTCTTTGTAATTGTATGCATTTCATTTTATACTTCATAAAAACGCTACTCTGAGCAGGAGTCCACAGGTTTCCACCAGTGGCAACAAGGCCCATGGCAAATAAAAAATTCCAGTGTGTGGGCCTATTTAGTTGATCTTGGGTGGTACCAGCATCTGTATATTTTTAAAAAGCTACTATCATGCTAAAGTGGGATCCTGCAGGTTAAAATCTGCCACATAAGAGGTAGGAACAAATGCTACAATGTGATACAGAATGGGTACGAAAGCAGCCTTATTGGGGAAAGGAAAAACAGCAAGCAGAAAGGCAGGCAGTCCTCCCTCCTTTCTTATCTCAAGAAAGCTATGCCAGATCCAGGGCATTTGTGGAGATGCCATGGGTTCTATTCTAATGGAGCAACTCCTCTCCCTCCTGTGCCATGCACAGATTGGTGGCAAATGGGCTGGATTTGGGATGTTGAGTGAAGTTGTCTGGGGATGCCAAGCGCTTTGAATCTGGGGCATTTGCAGTCCATGAGCTGTTGCATTTGCCCTGCTAGCCAGTCCATTGAGTCACAAGCTTGGGTATTGTCCTTTCACTGGAATGAGCCCACTCTGCATCCAGTGGTTGTCCTGACTGTGGCAGGATTTAATGAGAAATTGAAGACCATGTAGGAGTCTGTCTTGTGGCTTTTGCCTTTTCACAGTAAAGCCTTCTTCTCCACCGATGCTGTATACTGTAGGGAAATGTGCCCAACTGTCTGCAGGACAAGTGGCAGCCTTAAAGGGACCCATCTGGCACCACAACTGATTTTCAACATGCAGCCAAAAGTGACTTAGAGAAGCATGGAGCATAGATAGATATTTAATGATCACTTGGGGCCAGCTACAACATTTTACTGATAACATGCTTTGAGAATCCATTGGTTTCTCAAGATTTAACATCCATTTCCCATTTTCAGGGAGACTTTTGCAGCAATAAGATTGGGTCAGGACTCTGAGCCCCAAGAACTTTGTCTCTGAGGATTTTCAAGGTTTGAGGGACCTCTCGGGAATCCAAGAGCACAAGAACAAGAATTTTAAGTACATATTCCAAAGACTTTTTTGTTGTTGTTGGTTTAGTGATCAGATGTTATTGTATATAGGATGTATCAGTTCATTTTTGCTGCATTAGCAAACTGCCCATTTTATTTGCTGACAATTCTGTGGGTCAACTTTTTAAAAAAATTTTTTAATGTTTATAATTTTTGAGAGAGAGGGAGCAGGAGAGGGGCAGAGAGAGACACACACACACACACAGAATCTGAAGCAGGCTCCAGGCTCTGAGCTGTCAGCATAGAGCCTGACACATGGCTTGAACTTATGGACTGTGAGATCATGACATGAGTGGAAGTTGGATGTTTAACTGAGTGAGCCGCCCAGGTGCCCCTGGGTTAGCTTTTGAACTGGGCTCAGCTGGGTGGTTCTTCTGATGCTCTCATCTGAGGTCTCTATGGTAAGTAAAATAATGCCCCTCCTCCAAAGATGTCTATGCTCTAATCAGTGGTGTTAGGCCTGTGTATGTGACATTACAGAGTAAAAAGGACATTGTAGATGGTATTAAGTTTACAGACTTTTGGATAATGAAATTATCCTGAATTGTCTGGGTGGGTCCAATGTAGTCACATAGGCC
The DNA here is from genome assembly GCF_018350155.1 of Leopardus geoffroyi. Classification (NCBI taxonomy): domain Eukaryota; kingdom Metazoa; phylum Chordata; class Mammalia; order Carnivora; family Felidae; genus Leopardus; species Leopardus geoffroyi. The sequence continues at coordinate 31,972,435 of NC_059336.1, forward strand.
CTTCAAAATGGAAGAGGAGGGGCACCTGCCAGGTTGCATTGTTGACAACAACAAACACAAACACCTCATATTCTAAAGAGATCTGCCAACCTATGGGGCCAGATGCTTCCTCCTCAGGCTCCTGTAAGCCACACCCCACCTCCTCACTTCTCCCCCACTTCTTTTTTTTTTTTTTTCATGTTTATTTATTTTTAAGAGAGAGAGAGACAGAATGTGAGCAGGTGAGGGGCAGAGAGAGAGAGGGAGACACAGAATCTGAAGAAGGCTCCAGGCTCTGAGCTGTCAGCACAGAAGATGGGGGTTCATTTAATAAGCCAATATTTATTGGGCACAGAATGGTTCATTTTATGCCAGCTTGACCGAGTCACGGTGATGGGGTTTTAGAGTGATGGGGTCCCAGAGCCGATGGCCAAGAATTAATTCTTGAGACGTCTTTGGTGCCGAAGGGGTGATTGTATTAAAGCACAGGGACAGGACCTGGGGGCAGGAAGAACTGCACTGGGTTGTGAAGAATGACTGGTTACATACTATGGAGTATGGGGGAGATAAAGTCAGGAGGAAGTTTCTTAAAGGGTTTCCATCTGCTAAAGAAAACTCACAGTTTACTAGAGGCCTAGCTATTGTCAAGCTAAGGTTGTTTTTCCTTCTAACAAAGCATTATCATTAAAACAGTAGGGAGTTCCTAGAGATTAAGCTATTGATAAGATTGCCTTTTTCTTGTAATTTACTAAAACATTTATAAACTGATGGAGACAGCTATCAGTTTAACCATTTGTTTTCTGTCCTTTCCTTTGTTCTTGAGCATCCAGGAGTGCCTGAGGAATATCACACAGTATCCCACCTGGGGGTGGGGGAGGGAGGGTTGTTAGCTTATCCTTTGCCCTCATTTTGCCTTACACTCCCTCATCAACAGGATGCCTCCATATTTAGTTATACATTATTCTGAATCTGTCTGTGAGGATGTTTTAGGATGAGATTAATATCTGTGTTGGGGGACTGAGTAAAGTCCTCATTCAGGTGGGCCTCATCCAGTCAAAAGAAGGCCTGAATAGAAAAAAAGGGTGAATAAGAGAGAATTTGCTCTCTCTCTCTGCCTAAGTGTATTTGAGTAAGAGCATTTGTCTTCTCTAGAACTGTGAGAAATGAATTTCTGTTGTTTGTAAGACACCCAGTCTAAGTAATTTGTTATAGCAGCAACCCCAATGGACTTAGATACGGATACAGATAATGGTATAGGTATAGGTATAGATATGGATAGAGGTGCAGATATATAGATTTTATATATTCTGTTTCTCTGGAGAACCTTGATGTTCCTACTACGCATGACACCGTGCTTTAAACTCTGGTAATTCAACAGTAAAAAACAAAACAAAACAGACAATAATCCCTGCCTCCAGGGAATGCCTGTCCAACTTGAAGTCTACTGGAGAAAACAGAAAATAAGACGAGACAATAAGTAAAATGTATGGAATTTTAGATGGAGATAGAGGTGAGTGGGAACAACCAAAGCAGGGGAAGGGAGGGGCTGACATTTTAGATATAGAGTTCCAGGTAAGGCTCACTGAGAAGGTGACAATTGAGAAGACCTGAAGTAGGTGAAGGAGTGAGCCATATAGCTATCTAGAGAAAGAGCATTCCAGGCAAGAGCATTCCAGGCATGTGTCTGTCTCTGGAGTGGCTGGGACAGCCTAGGAACTGTGAGGAAGAAATGAAGGAGAACAGTATTTGGGAAGGAGACAGCACACATGGTATAAGAAGGCTAAAGAAGGGACTCTGAGTGTCACAGGAGGGTTTGTTTATAATTGCGGTAAAATATACATAACATAGCATTTATCTCATAACCATTTTTAAGTGTACCATTCAGTGTTAAGCATGTTCACATTGTTGAGCAACCAACTTCCAGAACTCTCGCATCTTGCAAAATTGAAACTATACTCCCCATTCGCCCTCCCCTCCAGCCTCTGGCAACCATGCTTCTACTTCCTGTTTCTATAATTTTGACTACTCTAGGTACCTCATATAAATGGAATCATATAGTATTTATCTTTTTGTGTCTGGCTTATTTCATTTAGACTAATATCCTCAAGTTTTATTTACCTTACAGTATGTTTCAAGATTTCCTTCTTTTCTTTTCTTTTCTTTTAAGTTTATTTATTTATTTTAAGAGAGAGAGCAGAGCACACAAGCAGGGGGTGGGCAGAGATAGAGAATCCAAGCAGCCCAATGTGGGTCTTGAACTCACAAACCATGAGACCACGACCTGAGCCGAGATCAAGAGTGGGACATTTAGCTGACTGAGCCACCCAGGCACCCCAGAATTTCCTTCTTTTTTAAGGCAGAATATTATTCCATTGTATGTATATACCATGTTTTGTTTATCTATTCATCCATTGATGGACATTTAGGCTGTTTCCATTTGGCTATTGTGAATATGCTGCTGTGAACCTGATATAGAAATATCTTTTCAAGACCCTGCTTTCAATTCTTTTGGCTATATACCCAGAAGTAGAATTGCTAGATCATATGGTAATTCTGTTTAATTTTCTTTTTTTTTAGAAATCGCCATATTCTTTTCCACAGTTTGCATTACTTTACATTTCCACTAACAACGCATAAGTGTTCCAATTTCTCCACATCCTTGCCAACACTTGCTATTTTCTGGGGGTTTGTTTTGTTTTGATAGCTATGCTAATGAGTGTAAGGTGGTATCATTGTGGTTTGATTTGATTGCTGATGTCTTTTCATGCTCTTTTTGGCCATTGGTATGTTTTCTTTGGAGAAATATTTATTCCTTTGCCCATTTTTGAGGCGGGTTGTTTGTTTTCTTATTGTTGAGTTGCAGGGGTTCTTTATATATTCTAGAATATTAACGCCTTGCCAGATATACGTGATTTGCAGATATTTTCTCCCATTCCATAGGTGGCCGCCTTTTCACTTTGTTGATCATGTCCTTTGATGCCCAGAAGGTTTTAATTTTAATGGAGTCCAATTTGTCTATTTTTACTTTTATTGCCTGAGTTTTTGGTGTCATTACCAAACCCAGTATCATGAAGCTTTTCCTCTGGCTTTTTTTCTAAGAGCTTTATAACTATGGGAGCATTTAAGTAGGGAAGTGATGCGTCACTGGAATATTCACAAGACAGAGATGTGGGAGGCTGATTGTATTCAAGGCCCCAGTTCTGCATTTCTTCTCTCATCCACACCCTTTGCCATGTCACATTGGTGCCCCTCCCAACAGGAAGCGACATGCATTTCCCTGACACCTGATTTGATTTCAGCCATGGAACTTGGAAAGGACCTCTAACTCTGACTTGCTTTGGCTGATAGAATAAGGATGAAGTTATAGCATTCGGCCCAACCAGCTAGCCCCAGGCATGAATATGAGCCACCTAGCTGATCCCCAGTTAACCCCAGTTGCCTCATTGTTGTATGTCACTAAGGTTTTGTGGTTGTTTCTTATTCATCTTCATAATGACAATGGATAACTGATACAGGGAGCAAGCTGGAAGCAGAAAGCTGTGTTAGAAGAATATTACAATAATTTGGGCAAGAGTTGACGATAGCAGTCAAGGTGGTTAGAAGTGGCTGAATTTGGGCTATATCTTGAAGGTAGAACTGACAAGGTTTGCTCTCAGATTGGATATGGAGTATGGGGAAGAGAGAAGGGTCAAGAAGGGTGTTGGTCCAAGTAATTGGAAAGATGGAATTGCCACTAGCTGAGATACGAAGAGACCATAGGGAACAGATTTGGGGAGACTATCAGAGAATCGGTTTTAGGCATTTGTGATTCTTGGGAGAGTTGACATATGGCCCCCGGAATTCAAGAGTGCTCATGAACTCAGAGATCAGCCAATGCTTCTTGACTAGAAAATTCTGGCAGCGCCTGGTGGCTCAGTTAGTTAGGCGTCTGACGTCAGCTCAAGTCATGTTCTCGTGGTTCATGAGTTCAGGCCCCACACTGGACTCTCTGCTGCCAGCACAGAGCCCGCTTCAGATCTCTGTCCCCCTGTCTCTCTGCCCTTCCCCAACTTATGCTTTCTCCCTGTCTTTCCCAAAATAAATAAATAAACTTAAAAAAAAATTCTGAAACAGGGAGGCCTGATGAGGCCATCTGTACTAGATAAGCAGTGACCACACTGCAGCATTCCCCAAAAGGAGAGGATGGGGAGACTTTTTTACTCACCCTGTATCCCTTCACCTGAGGGCGTGAAAGAGAACCTCAAGGGGTCCCCAGGCTCCTTAGGGTAGAGGCCTATACCAAGGGGCTTCCCCACTGGTTGTCCAACAAGGAGATGCTTCACCCAGAGAGAGCCTGGGGCCTGGGGGATGAGGGAAGACATGACTGCCCCTGCCTGAGGTCAGTGTTCAGTGGCAAAAAGCATCCAGATAAAGTCACGCAACACTCCAGAAGTACCACATATACCCTCTCAGCATAGCCCACCGACTCTGTGGGGCCCACCTGCGGCAGAACCAGCCTGAAGGAGTCGTCCCAGGAAGCCGGTCACACAGGAGGAGGTCAGAGGTCAGAGCCTCCTCTCCTCATGAGTCCCAACAGCAGAGAATGAGATGGGAAGGGTGGAGGCGGCGTGAGGTGGGGGGAGAGTTCTAGAACATTTCCAGCTCTGTGAGAGGGTGGGTCTAACTTTCTGATGATCTTCCATGTTAACCCTTTGTTTGGTAGTATGTTATTTAAGCTACTTTGAGAGAAAAGGGGGGAATTTCTTATAACTATACAGACATAATTCACAGACCATAAGCTGGATGTAGGAGGGCTACAGGAAGGGAGGAAGCCTGGGAGAGGAAGCCATCTCTCATCTCTGATTCTATTACCCATCCTCTCTCTCTCTCTCTCTCACCCCTTACTCCCACTCCACAGACTGGTTTTCTTTGTTTCTACACTTGTGATCCACTATGACCCCAGAAAGCTCCTGAGTTCACATGTGAAAGCTCCAGCATCCTACAGACACTCACCAATATCCTTTCAGTTCCAATATGAAAAATCTGTGGAGAGAATCCAATTGGCACAGTCAGATGCCCACCCACCTTGGGTCCAGCCAGCCACAGCCAGGTACCAGGAATGAATTGTATGAGTATTGTTGAAGGCTTCCCCTAGAAACAGAGCAAAACATGAGAATATGCATGAAAGTAGTTTTTTGGTTTTTGTTTTGCTTTGTTTTGTTTTGTTTTGTTTTTGGAGAAGATCCCAGGAAGCACCTGTAGGGGAGTAGGGAAGCGCGTGGAGAAAGAAATGGGAAACTAGCCCTCAATCCCACACACCTCAGTTGTCCTACCTGAGGAGGAAGAAAGCTTGGGTATTTATCCACCAACTCCCATCTGTCACTGGTTGAGGGCTGCTTTCAGAGGTGTTAATTCCCTGCCCTCTTTGGAGTTAGCTCAGGTGAAAATTCCAAGTGCTGGCAGCTAAAAGCACTTGGTGTGAATTGTCAGAGCCATAGGATCAAGGCACAGATAGCATGTGCTGTAGATATCATTCAGGAATGGAGAAGGAGATTCAAAAGAGCATGGTCAAAAATTTGATTGGAGAAAATAGAATTTTTAGTACCCCTCTGCCTAGACTTCCCAATGAATTGACAATATACATGAATTAAGCCATGGATGGCTTAATAGCCAGAGAGAGATCACAAATGTAGACAGAAACAAACACGTGTATTATAACAGAAGTGCTTAACACACACCAGTGAAATTCACCAGCAGAGAATTTGTCCTGTACTATGAGTGATTTTAGGGGAGAAGAAGGAAATTAAATTGTTCTTTTAAACATACTGCTTTTGCTGGAAGGCATCAAAAATTTGAAAACAGGTGGTAATGGAGCAATGAATGTTTTCCTTCCTTTACCTTGTTATAATGATGTTTGTGCACTGATTGGGCCTGAGAGAGAAACAATACTTCTAAACACATTTCTCCCTAAAAAATGCCCCCCCCCCCATCTCTTAGTGTTTCAAAGTCATATATTTTTCTAACAGCCCCAGGAGCTCAGTTAGTGCAGGTCTCTTTTGAAAACAATGGAGACTGTTCTCAGCCTCTTTAGCGCCTAGAGCAAGACAGCAAATGAGACTCTTGAGAATTTGGGGCTCAGTTCCAGCTGACATATGGGGCTTGAGTGCTCAGATGGGGTCTGTGATGGAGGGAGAGAGTGTTGGCGTCCAGGGTCCTTGGTCACCCATTTACAACACAAGGGGTAACCAGAGGTGTTTACCCATTTACAACACAAGGGGTAACCAGGGTCCTAATGCAGGCAAAGGCATCTTTCCAACAAATGGGGCTGCCTCTGTTCCTCTGGGTATCTTCTCCTCACCTTGAAATAAAAGAGGTAAATCCTACCAACTGCTTCAAAATGTCGCCTTTACATTTCTCCAGCCCAGACTGCTTTCCTTGGTGTGTAATAATTACCCTACAGTCTTGAGTGTCTTAAAACAGCTTACCAAACATTAAAAGATAGTAACACCAGAACCTTTTAATTTAAAAGAAAAAAGCCCTGTTTTTCTTTTTTTTAAAGGTTTATAATATTAATAAGAATACTAATTTTAAATGTCTAAATGTTTTAAGTAAAAATATTTAATTAAAAAATTTTTAAGTCTATTTATTTATTTTGAAAGGGAGAGTGCACCCATGCTCATACATGCAGGGGAGGAGCAGAGACAGAGAGGGAGCGCGAATCCCAAGCAGGATCTTCCCATCAGCACAGAGTCCAATGTGGGGCTCGAACTCACGAACTGTGAGATCATATCTGAGCCGAAATCAAGAGTCAGACACTTAATGGATTGAGCCGCCCAGGCACAATATTTAATTGAAAATATTAATAAGAAATACCAAAAACGTTAACATTTTTTGGTTGGTATCTGAAGGATAGGATTATACTTGACTTTTGTTTTTATTTTTTGTTTACCTGTAGTGCAATAAACATGAATTACTATGTATTTTTTTCCTCTAAAAGTGGGGAGTGAGAAATATAACCTCAGAAATCAAAAAGAAGACTGATGAGCTTGTGTTTATAAATATTAAGTACTTCTTGAGTCAAAAGACACCAAAAATAAATGTAAAAAGACAAGGGATAGACTGGGAGAAAAGATTGCAATATGTATAGCAGAACAAGATTTTTAATTATTTAGGCACCTCATATAAATCAATTAGAAAAAGAAAACAGCCCAATAAAAAATTGGACAAAAGATAACAGTAATTTGTGGGAAGTCAAAGCTAAAATGTCCAATAAACATAAAGAGATCTTAACCTCACTAAAAACCAAAGAAAGTTAGCTGAGACCACTAATGAAATATCATTTTTGCTTGTCTGTTTAGGAAACATCTTAAAAATTGGTAATATCCAGAGCTGGTGAGGGCATGAGTTCTCTTAAAAAATTTAAAAGGCCAATAATACTCGGCGTCTATGAGGATATGTACTTTTTAAACATTTTATTTATTTTTGAAAGAGAGAGAGACAGAGACAGAAAGACAGAGAGTGAGCTGAGGAGGGGCAGAGAGAGAGGGAGACCCAGAATCTGAAGCAGGCTCCAGGCTCTGAGCTGTCTGCACAGAGCCCGATGTGGGGCTTGGACTCATGAACCATGAGATCGTGACCTGAGCTGAAGTCGACGCTTCAGCTCCAACTGAGCCCCCCAGGCGCCCCGAGGATACATACTTTTAAAATTGTCAGAGCGCTTTCTTCAAAAAATGGTGTTGGGAAAACTGTACAACTACACGCAAAAGAATGAAACTGGACATCTTTCTTCCTCCCTTTCTTTCTTTCTTCTTTCTTCCTTTCTTTCTTTCTTTCTCTCCTTCTTTCTTTCCTTTGAGAGAGGAAGAGCAAGGGTGTGTGCACCAGGAGAAGGGGCCAGAGGGGGAGAGAGAGAATCTTAAGTAAGCTCATGCTCAGCACAGAGCCTGACCCCGGGCTCGATCCCATGACCCTGGGATCATGATGTGAGCTGAAATCAAGAGTTAGACCCTCAACTGAGTGAGCCACCCAGGCGTCCCTACACTGGACCACCTTCTTACACCATATACAAAAATAAACTCAAAATGGATTAAAGACTTTAATGTGAGACCTAGAACCACCAAAATCCTACAAGAGAGCACAGGCAATAATTTCTCTGACATCTGCTGTAGCAACATTTTTCTAGATATGTCTCCTGAGGCGAGGGGAAATAAAAGCAAAAATAAACCATTGGGACTACAGCAAAATAAAATCTGCACAGCAAAGGAAATAGTCAATAAAACCAAAAGACAACCTACTAAATGGGAGAAGATATTTGCAAATGACATATCCAATAAAGGGTTAATATGCAAAATATATACATAGTTTATACAACTCAACACCCAAAAAACAAATCCAGTTAGGGGTCCCTGGGTGTTTCAATCGGTTTAGCGTCTGACTTTGGTTCCATACATGATCTCACAGTTCATGAGTTTGAGCCCTTCATTGGGCTCTGTGCTGACAGTTCAGAGCCTGGAGACTGCTTCAGATTCTGTGTCTCCCTCTCTCTCTCTGCCCCTTCCCTGCTCGTGCTCTGGCTCTTTCTGTTTCTTTAAAAAATAAATACAATAAACATTAAAGAAAAATAAAAAAAAAACAAATCCAGTTAAAAAACGGACAGAGAATGTGAACAAACATTTCTCCAAAGAAGACATATAGACGGCCAACAGACAAATGAAAAGATGTTCAACCTCACTCATCATCAGGGAAATGCAAATCAAAAACTACAGTGAGATGCTACCTCGCACCTGTCAGATGGCTAAAATAAAAAAAAAAAACAAAACACAAGAAACAAGTGTTGGCGAGGATGTGAAGCAAAAGGAACCCTTGTGCACTGTTGGTAAGAATGCAAACGGGTGCAGCCACTTTGGAAAACAGTATAGAGTTTCCTCAGAAAGTTAAAAATAGAACTACCAGGGCACGTGGGTGGCTCAGTCGGTTGAGCGGTCCTACTTCAACTTTGGCTCAGGTCATGATCTCACAGTTCGTAGGTTTGAGCCCCGCGTCAGGCTCTGTGCTGACTGCTTGCTCGGAGCCTGGAGCCTGCTTCAGATTCTGTGTCTCCTTCTCTCTCTGCCCCTCCCCTACTCACGCTTTGTGTCACTCTGTTTCTCAAAAATAAATAAACGTAAAAAAAAAAAATAAATAAATAGAACTACCATATGATCTGGCAATCACACTATGGGGTATTTACACAAAAAACACAAAAACACTAATTTGAAAGGACATATGCACCCGTATATCTATTGCAGCATTATTTACAAGAGCCAATCTATGGAAGCAGCCCAAGTGTCCACTGATAGATGAATGGATAAAGATGTACCATATGTATGGAATTATATATTATTATACCATATTATATATATATATATATATATATATATGATTATTATTCAGCCAAAAAAAAGAATAAAGTCTTGCCATTTGCAACAACATGAATGGAAGAAGAGAGTATAATGCTAAGCAAATAAGTCAGTCAGAGAAAGACAAATACCACATGATTTCACTCATATGTGGAATTTAAGAAACAAAACAAACGAATAGAGGAAAGAAAGAGAAAGAGAAACGAAGAAATAGACTCTTAACTATAGAGAACAAACTGATGTTCACCAGAGGGGAGGCAGGTGGGGGGGGGGTTATGTGAAATAGGTAATGGGGATTAAAGAGTGCTCTTATCATGATAAAAACACACACATAAAGAAAGGAGGAAAATTGGCAGAGTACTTCCCAAAGAGAATTTGGTGGTATATGTCCAACATTCAGCATGCATACCCTGCACTCCAATTTTAGCCCAGAGAAGTGGTTACCCATGTACACAGAGAGCAGGCCTGAGTCACAAAACATCGGAAAGAGTGCAAACGTTCAGCATCAGAGAGTGGTTACATAAACGATGGTTGATCCATTCTATTGAAAACCATGCAGCACCTAAAAAGATTTAGGAGGACTTATGTGGGCAAACATGACAAGATCTTAAAGACAAAGGCAGTATAGAACAGAGGTACCCAATGAGGGCTTTACCACCGCCTGTCTGGACTCAGATCTCCTGGTGCCTGCGTTTCCTGGCTGTCTGAGCCGCAGCAAACTTTCTATGCTTCCACTTCCCCGTTTGTAAAATGGGAAAAAAAGATGGTACGCTCCTCTCAGAGTTTTGGGTTTTTATGTTTTTTAAATTTTTGACATGGGAGTTAGGTAAGGCATTTGAATCACACCTGTCTCACGTTATCAACAAGTGCCACTAGCTTTTATACGTTAAATGAGAAAATCAAGTTGTAAAACACCGAGATGAAAGCTTTGCTATTAGAGACAGTTTTTCTGCGCGCACATGCTTACACACACAGAAAATGGTCCAGGAGAAAACACACCACATTCATAGCAGTGTTTATTTCTGAGAAAGGGAGAGGCTTGGGTGGGGCTGGAACAGCCCAGGGGACGTGTCCGACAACTTTCCACTTTGTATTGTTTACTTTTTCACAGCAATAAATGTAACTTGTGTAAATACCATAGAAAGCAATACAAATATTAAAAAACCTTAGAACATACAACCAGCAGTACCTAAGGGAAGGCAACACAGTCTTTGACTCTAAGTTCTAAGTTTTAGAGAGTTACAAATGTTTCACTCTAGGAAGTTGAACAATTGTGCAACTTTCAATACTGCTTTGTATCTGTTTTGGCTATATAAGCAACTTCCTTAGCAACATGAGTTCAGGCCTTGGTTAACAATGCTTTGCAAAGAACAGATACCAATGATCTGTCTTGTGAACAGGCTGGCTGTCACCAATGATGATGCCTTCCAGAGTTGAATACGGGCCAAGTTTAACTCGTCTTCATCACGTATGCTAGTTAAAAAAAATTTTTTTTAAACATGTTTATTCATTTTTGAGAGACAGAGAGTGAGCAGGGGAGGGGAAGAGAGAGAGGGAGACAGAGAATCTGAAGCAGGCTCCAGGCTCTGAGCTCTCAGCACACAACCCTACACAGGGCTTGAACCCATCAACGGTGAGATCATGACCTGAACTGAAGTCGGATGCTTAACCAACTGAGCCACCCAGGAGCCCCTGTGTGTTAGTTTTTTTTTTTTTTTTTTTTTTAAAGTTTATTTTTGGGACAGAGAGAGACAGAGCATGAACGGGGGAGGGGCAGAGAGAGAGGGAGACACAGAATCGGAAACAGGCTCCAGGCTCTGAGCCATCAGCCCAGAGCCCGACGCGGGGCTCGAACTCACTGACCGCGAGATCGTGACCTGGCTGAAGTCGGACGCTGAACCGACGGCGCCCCCCTGTGTGTTAGTTTTAATTGCACTTCTGCTCTATCTCACAACCTCCAAGCAAAGAGATGGTCCAACTGTGCAGGATTTATCCTGAGTCTTTGGAAGAAATGCTGGTGAAGAGAGATCCCAGGGTGAGGAAGAAGAACTTTCCATCAGATGCTATGTGCCTTGGGCCTCCTGTTACTCTCTTGTGTCAATTTGGATAAAGAAGCATTTCACTTTCTAAAACTCGTTATTAAAAGAATATATATATATATATATATATATCTTAAATTTTATTTTTTATTTCAGAGAGAGACAGAACATGTGAATGGGGGGAGAGGCAGAAGGAGAGAGAGAGAGAGAGAGAGAGAGAGAGAGAGAATCTTGAGCAGGCTCCATGCTCAGCACAGAGCCCGACATGGGGCCCGATCCCACCAGCCTGGGATCATGACCCGAGCTGAAAACAAGAATCAGATGCTCAACTGGCTGAGCCACCCAGGTGCCCCTAAAAGAAAACATTTTTAGAAATATTTAAATCGAAACATCATACAACACCCATGTGTTAGCCACCCAGATTTAGCTGATATACTTTCACACACATTTTATTCAAAATTTTATTTAAACATTTTTTGGCGAATACAGCACAGCTACAGTTCTCTCTGCTCTCCCATCTTTAATTTCATTCCCTTTCGCAGAGGTACCCAGTCTCCTGAACTGAGTGTATACGTAACATTAGCAGGCATGCTTTTAAATCTTCCCACGGAAATACGTGCATCATTCGGGACTTTGGCAGGCACAGTGAGTGAGCTACCTGAGGGAGTCGACTAAAAGTTCTATCTGCAAATGTGTAGACTGTGATGAGGACGCTCAGAAAGGGGTGGTGAATCACCTTGGGGAGAGCAGCTGAAGGGAGTTGTCATCATGTCTAGGCTTGGAGGGACTTGTTGGAAGCACCCGCTATAGACTGAGATAGACCTGCCACCATAGGAGCCACTACCTGACTGCAGCTGTGACGTTCGGTGAACTAATGCAGCCTGACGAGGAGGCAGTGGGCAGGCAGGGGGGCAGAGTTAATACCCAGCCTCCCTCTCCTCCTCCCCTCAGACTCCTACTGGTGCCTCCAACGGGATGAACCCAACTGAAGCCACAGGAAAAAGAGCCCCCTAATGAAGTCCACAAAGCCTCCCAGGGCCAGAGCCTGGGGGAGAAGGCTGGAAGGTGGATCCGGCAGCAGAGAATATGTATCCAAAAGAAAACAAAGCATCGGTTGTGTGGTTCACAGATGCGCTTAGCGGGTGTCCGATTTTTATATGCACTTTTGCAACTTAAGTTTTTTCATTCGCCATGATAGTTTTGATAATTTATCCATGCTGAAAAAAACGTAGCTCTAATTCATACATTCACTTTAATTGCTCTAGAGTACCCCATCATTTCATCATTGCAAGCAGTGCTGTAAAGAACAAGCTTAGGTACAGATGGCCAACCCACACATGCAAAAGCCTTGGTTGCACATATACACAAAAGTGTTTGTTGAGTTGAGATTACGTACACGTTAACATTGCTAAGTATTGCAAAACTGCCCCCTATTGTAATTATTCCAGTTTTCACTCCCACAGGCCAACTACGAAAGCCCCCATATCTGATCTCCACTCTTAACACAGTTGATTAGACTTGAAAATCTTGCCAACCTAATGGCTCTGAAATCATAGCTCATCGTTATTTTAATTTGCATTTCCCTGTTAAAGAGCACTGTTTACTTTGTTATGACTTATAATCCCCAACAATGACACTGAAGGCATGACAAAGCAGTTATTACCACGAAGCTCATGTTAGTGCTTCTAGTGTTCACAGTCAGTGGCCATTACAAAATATGCCTTCAGTTGATTGCTCATGTCTTACGTTCCTTGGGTTTTTGTTTTTGTTTTTTGTTTTTTTTTATTTTTTTAAATGTTTACTTATTTTTGAGACAGAGAGATAGACAGAGACAGAGCACAAGCAGGGTAGGGGCAGAGAGAGAGGGAGACACAGAATCCGAAGCAGGCTCCAGGCTCTGAGCCGTCAGCACAGAGCCCGACGCGGGGCTCGACTCCACGAACTGTGAGATCATGACCTGAGCCGAAGTCAGAAGCTCAGCTGACTGAGCCATCCAGGCGCCCCAACCTTGGGTTTTCTAATATACAGTTCACAAATGCCAGAGCACATGTGGGTGCTTTCATGAACGAAAACACTTGCTAACCTATTTATTCATAAGAAAACAATTCAAAACAATCTTGGTTTCCCATGTTTTCTTGTCACTTTCCAGGGATTGTGTTGAAGTGCAAGTCACTTAGAAAATGAACTCCAAGATTTTGTTTTTTTTTTCCCATGAGAAAGAGTGGATATTTTTAAGAAGGAAGAAAGAGAACATTTGGGAAAAAGGTGCTATGACACCATAGGTGTTGGGAAGTTTGTGTTTAAAATTTTTAAAGCTGTAGCATGCATATGTGTGCATGGAATATTCTAGGGACAATATTCTAGAAACAAGAAATGGTTGCCTCTGGGGAGGAGACTGAGAATTTCAGGCTTGGGATGAGAAATAGATTCAGTTTCCATTATGTAACTCTTGGCATTCTTGGAGTGCCTGGCTGGCTAAGTGGGTGGGGCGTGCAACTCTTGATCTCAGGGTTATGAGTTTGAGCCCCACGCTGGGTGCAGAGATTACTTAAAAAAAAAATAAAATCTTTTTTAAAAAAATGTTTATTTTTTTGGAGAGCACAAGTGAAGGAAGGGGCAGAGAGAGGGGGCCAGGTGGTGCCCCCCCCCCTTTTTAATGTTTATTTATTTTTGAGAGAAAGAGAGAGAGAGAGAGAGAGAGAGAGAGAGCAGAGGAGGGGCAGAAAAAGAGGGAGACACAGAATCCAAAACAGGCTCCAGGCTCTGAGCTGTCAGCACAGAGCCCGATTTGGGGCTTGAACTCACAAGCCATGAGATCATGACCTGAGCCAAAGTCGGACACTTAACTGACTGAGCCACCTAGGTGCCCCCCAAAAATGAAATCTTAAAAAAACAATTACAGACCTCTTGGCATTCTTGGCTTTTGTTTTACCACCTCCAAACAAACCAGGGAATATGATCTGATTATAATACAAATTTGTGACTTCTTCATCCCAAATAACTTAGTTTTAACTTGCTATCAAATTAATTATTAAATACAGAGCTATGTGAAAGGGAAATTAACTCCCTGAAATTGTAAAACAGAAGTGTCAACACTTTGACATTGTATTTTCACCATCACAGATTTCCTTTTAACAAACAATCTACATTATGCTTCCAATTTAAAAGTCAATAATGGATGGAGGCCAGTTTAACATCCTGGAAAAGAAGGGCAAACAGCTGTCAGAGTATTGCCAAACTATTTAGAAAACTTTACGCCAGTTTCATGTTTTTATTTCAGGAAAGTGTGACCTTTACTTTTCCATCTATAAAACAGAGAACAATGTGACTGTGCTAGGGTGAAATTTATTTATTTACTTTTTTTATTTAAGGAAAGATTTCACTGTATATTCCTCTGGTATCTCTGACACACTTACCCAGGTAGACAGCAAGCTGTTTTGTCATCCTGGATTTCCTCACGTGTGACTGTTTATCCTCTGCTGCTGCCTCAAAGCAACCCCTTTGGGGTGCTTTAGTTCTCTGCCCTGGTGGAGCCCTGGTCCCCAGAGAAGGGACACATAGTTTCTGGATGAGTGACACCATTTTCCTCAGGGCAAGGCAACTATCCAGATCAATCAAATCCCTTTTCCCGCAGGTTCAAATAAAAAATTCCTACCACGTGAATATTAAAAAAACTTGTTTTGAGCAATCAATACCTGAAAACGTTGTTTTGATTTGGGGGTAAGTTTTATGTTGGCTGATTGGTTTTTTGGGAAGTGATGTAAAAAGTGTTCTTATAATAGTATGATATATAGTAGTTATACTATATACTACTACTTATAATAGTAGTTATACTAGTTATGATTATTATTTTATACACTGTTTCAGTATACTTATAGACAATCATATAATCATTTATAGAGTTTAAAAATTTTTTTTTTTAATTTTTTTTTTCAACGTTTATTTATTTTTGGGACAGAGAGAGACAGAGCATGAACGGGGGAGGGGCAGAGAGAGGGAAACACAGAATCGGAAACAGGCTCCAGGCTCTGAGCCATCAGCCCAGAGCCTGACGCGGGGCTCGAACTCACGGACCGCAAGATCGTGACCTGGCTGAAGTCAGACGCTTAACCGACTGCGCCACCCAGGCGCCCCTATAGAGTTTAAAATTTGAAAGAAGTTTCATAAACTTTCTCCCCTTCTCCCTATATCACAAGTTCTTTTGGACCTTCAAGGACAATTTTAAAATCATAATCCATGTAGAAAAGTCCATTCAGGAGCACTTGACTGGCTCAGTCAATAGGGCATGTGACTCTTGATCTCAGGGTTTTAAATTTGAGTCCCATGTTGGGTGTAGAGATTACTTAAAAATAAAATCTTAAAAAAAGTTTTTTAAATGTTTATTTATTTTTTGAGAGAGAGAGAGAGAGAGACAGAGACAGGGGAGGGGCACAGAGAGAGGGAGACACAGAATCTGAAGCAGGCTCCAGGCTCTGAGCTGTCAGCACAGAGCCTGACGCGGGGTTTGAACCCACGAACTGTGAGATCATGACCTGAGCTGAAGTTGGATGTCTAACTGACTGAGCCACTCAGGTGCCCCCCAAAATAAAATCTTAAATAAAAAAAAAAAAAAAGAAAAGAAAAGTCCGTCCATTTATCCATGCTTTCATCTCTTCATTTACTCAACGAGTATACACTGAGTGTACATGGTGTGCTAGGTACAGGTTAGGTGCTGAGAAAAAAAGAAAAAAGAAAAACCCCACTACCTTCCCAATGGAATATCATAGTACATTAGAAGAGATATGACATATAGATCACTAAGTGCAGTAAAGAACAATAGGGGCTGTAAAGTCGGCTATATCCAACATAATGTGTCAGTTAGCTATTGCTGTGTAACTAGTAGCTCCCACATCCTTATGTCATACAGCACTAATTATTTGTTTGCTCATGAGTCTGGCAACTTGTCTGGCTCAGCCTGGGAGACTTGACTCAGCTCCATGTATTTCTCACCTTTCTCCGGGAACCAACGGGTTAGCGCACACACGTTCATTTCGTGCTGATGGCAGAGGCACAGGCAGAAACACACATGGCTTAAGGCCTAGACACAGAACTGACACGCTGTCACTTCTTTCCATATGCTGTTATCCAAAGTAAGTCATATGGCCACACCCAAAGTCGAAGAGTTAGGAAACGGTATGATAGCATTCCTCTCAGTAATGTCTGTTGCCTTTTGTAATCACAGTAGTCAAAACCACTATCCCTGCCACATGGTGATGACTTTGGAGCCCTGTGACCACCAGTGCAGGCTTATGGTTTTGGTACTTAGGGATCTAGATGCACCTCCAAGTTCACAGTTTGAATTCCTCCCTATTATACCTGTAGCAGATGCTGTTGTTGGCCACCCATGCTCCCTCACACTGACCCCGTTAGGGCGCAGGCCCCACTTCCAGCTGCCAGGGCTTTCTCCTGCCAGAGCCCACTTTGTCCACCCGCAAGACAGGCCAGAGTGCCCAGGAATTGTCACTGTCCCTGAGTAGCCCTGGATGCCAACTGATGGGCAGTGGCAGTGGGACACCTTAAGGTGTATTCTGCTCTGGCTCCCAGAGATCCCCTGCAGACACAGCTCGGGGTCTCCAAGTGCTAGGTCCCTTGGTAATTCACCTTGATCGGCTGCTTTCCTATATTATCTCACCTGTCCTCCCACAGGGATTCCTGAAATTACCTGCCACATAAACCAGTACTCTAAGCCTTTGCCTCAGAGTCAGCCCCTGGGGTTTTTGCATTAAGGATGACCAATGCATTGGGTCATCCCAGGAATTAATGGCCCCAGTCAGCCACTAAATGACCAGATGGCATCAGGTGAGCCACTTTCAAAAGGGAGGTAGCTGGTCAGTATAAGGCAGGATTTTTTTTTTTTTTCCATATAAGATATTAAACAGGCTGACTGGATAATTAATTTTCTTTTTAAGAAATTCCCTTATTTTTCTTGGGGCGCTTGGGTGACTCACAGTTGGTTGAGTATCCAACTTTGGCTCAGGTCATGATCTCATGGTTTGTGGTCTCGAGCCCCGCATCGGGCTCTGTGCTGACCGCTTGCTCAGAGCCTGGAGCCTACTTCAGAGTCTGTGTCTCCCTGTCTCTCCGCCCCTCCCCCACTCACGCTCTGTCTCTCTCAAAAAAATTATAAGATATTATAAAAACATTATAACATCTCATAAAAACATTAAAAAAAAGAAATCCTCTTGTTTTTCTTCTGACTATAAGGGGGAAACATGATCATTGTAAAATTTTGAGAAATACACGAAAGTAAACCGCAAATAATTTAATTACCTTAATTCACCATTGGTGATTTTTTAACTATAATTATTGTTAAGGATTTTATTTATTTGTTTATTTATTTTTATTTTTAATTTAATTTTTTTTTTTAGAGAGAGAGAGAGAAAGCACGTGGGGGGGGGAGACTGGCTGGGGGGGGGAAGGCAGGGAGAGAGAGAGAGAGAGAGAGAAAATCTTAAGCAGGCTCCATGTTGAGCATGGAGCTCAACACAGGACTCAATCCTACAACCGTGGGATCATGACCTGAGCTGAAATCAAGAGTTGGAGGCTCAACTGACAGAGCCACCCAAGTGCCCCTATTTATTTATTTTAAAATGTTCATTCCAGTATAGTTAACATACAGCGTTATATTAGTTTCAGTTGTACAATATAGTGATCCAACATTTCCATATACCACACAGTGCTCATCGTGGCGAGTGCATTCCTTCGTATTCATTACCTATTTCACCCACCCGCCATTAAGGATTTTAAATTGTGGTTCCTTCCATCCCAACATTGTGTGTTTTGGGTTTGTTTATCTTCCCCTGGTTTTATGGATATATAATAACAGACAACACTGTATGAGTTTAAGGTGTACAAGGTAATAATTTGACTTACATATATTGTGAAATAATTACCAAAAAAAATTTAGCTAACATCCATCACTTCACATAGATGCCAAAAAATTGGTTTTTTTACTCTTGATGAGAATTCTTAGGATTTAGTCTCTCACTGCCTTTCCTATGTATGATATAGCGGCAGTGTTAACGACAGTCATCATGTTGCACGTTTCATCCCACTATTTACTTATCTTATAAATAGAAATTTGTACCTTCTGTCCACCTTCCTCCGATTCCCCAACTCCACAATCCCTGCCTCTAGGGACCACAAATCTGGTCTCTTTTTCTATAAGTTTGGGCTTTACTTTGTTTTGCTTTTTGGACTCCACGTATAAGTGAGGACATTCTGTGCTTAGACTCTGGCTGTCCTCAGGGACGACGATCCTAAGATTTCTGCCATTGTTCTCTTGCTGTATGTAGACACAGCTTGACGTAAACTGCTTGCACAGCATCAGGAAGAAATGGCTGCTGGTCCCTTAGGTAACAGAAGAGGACACTCTGACTGTAAACAGGGTTTTCTTTGTCAAGGAACAGAAACTACCAACCAGTCTTTTCAAGCGCAGACCAGGAGTTTGGGGGAAACAAAGCAAGTTACAGAATGTAGTAGAGAAAATTAGGACATGAAAGTCTATAGCCTCAGCATGAAGTTTATGTAGGTGATTGGACTATTTTTCTCAAACTGCAAGGAAACAAAAGGCTGGAACAGGACATATATAGTTAGAAAGACTGACTTTGATCATAAAAAGACCCCGGGGTATGGGCCATCAAGTAGGGCAGAAGTGGGGTCTGGTTGTATCTTTAAGAAGAGCAGAAAACATTTTGAAAAGGTGACATACTTACAGATAGATTGAGACCAGGCAAAAACACCGTAAGAAGACAACCGCAGGAAGTAACAGGAATAATAAGGAAAGCGTTAAATCCATGATGGTAACAGCCCTAGATAAAGACGTGAGTTTGAGCCCTCTCTGGGGGAGGGGATCACACAAAGTCCAAGTGAGGAAGTGGGGAAGGTGAGGTAGGAAGGGAGGAGAGGAAGGCTTTTCAGCATGGCTGCCTATTTTGGGAAACTGAGGCTCCGTTTCACTGGCACCACAGCAGAAGAAATGCCCAGCTCAGCCCAGCCCCAGCTATAGAATCATGAGCACACGAAATGGTTGTTGGTTTAAGCCACTGAATTTTCTTTATGAAGAAATAGGTAACTGATAGAAGGGGGAAGACTGATGGGTTAAGCAGAATGGCCCCCAAAGATGTCCACTTCCTAATCCCTGGAACTATAAATATGTTACATTACATGACAAAAGGGCATTTGCAGATGGAATTAAGGTTAAAGATCTTTTTTTTTTTTTTTTAATTTTTTTTTTCAACGTTTATTTATTTTTGGGACAGAGAGAGACAGAGCATGAACAGGGGGAGGGGCAGAGAGAGAGGGAGACACAGAATCGGAAACAGGCTCCAGGCTCTGAGCCATCAGCCCAGAGCCTGACGCGGGGCTCGAACTCACGGACCGCGAGATCGTGACCTGGCTGAAGTCGGACGCTTAACCGACTGCGCCACCCAGGCGCCCCATCTTTTTTTTTTTTTTTTTTTTTTTTTTACATTTATTCAGTTTTTGAGAGACAGAAAGAGAACATGAGTGGGGAAGGGGCAGAGAGAGAGGGAGACACAGAATCAGAAGTAGGCTCCAGGCTCTGAGCTGTCAGCACAGAGCCCGACGTGGGGCTTGAACTCATGAACCATGAGATCATGACCTGAGCTGACGTCGGATGCTTAACCAACTGAGGCACCCAAGTGCCCCAAGGTTAAAGATCTTAAAATAGGAAGATTGTCTTGGATCATCTGGGCATAACCTAATCACAGAAAGCCTTATAAGCAGAGAACTTTTTCCAGCTGGAGTCAGAGAGACATGGTAGAAGGAAAAGTAGGAGATGTTGAATCTGTAAGGAAGACTTGACCTACTTTGCTGGGCTGGGGGTGGGGGTGGGGAGGGGAATGTGGAAAGCATAAGTAACACAGGAAGTCTCTCAAAGAAGCAGAGACTGGCTCTTGGCTGACAACCAGAAAGGAAACTGAGACCCCCGTTCTACAACCAAGAGAAACTGAACTTGGCCAACAACTTGAATGGGCTTGGAAGCCAACTGATTCCCAGGCTCTCCAGCAGGGAACGAAGCCTCACCAGCACCATGACTGCAGCTTTGTGAGCCTTTAAGCAGGGGACCCAGTTGAACTATGCCTGGACTTCTGGCCTACAGAACTGTAAGATAAGAGATGGGTGTTGTTTTAAGCCTCTATGTGGTAATTCATTACAGTAGCAATAGAAAACCTACACCCGATGTGTAAACTGACCACTGCAAGGCAATTTGAGCCACATGGACCTCAAGGAGTGTGACCCAGGCCACGGGCAGAGACGGCAACAGCCAGCTGTGGAAGACAGTGGAGAAGGCTTCCTGGAGAAGGAGGAGTTTCAGCAGGGCTTTGAAGGAACACTGTGTTAGGTCAGACTCCTCCCAGAAGCTTGCCCTGAAACAAGGATTTTAGGGCAGGTACTTGTTTTAGGTGATAATCCCAGGAAATACTAGCAGAGGAATGAGAAAGTGAGACAGGGAAAGGAAAGAAGTCAATAAAAATGAGTTTTCAAGCAAGTGAACAGTTGTAGGCAAACAGGGTTGTGTCCTTCAAGGAGGTACAGGGAAACTGTTTAGACTATGCCTGAGAACAGCTGTATTCGAGGGACAATAGGACGAGATGATCAACTCCTATGGTCATTGACTGAGAGTTTTTTCTGGGAGCACAGATTAGCTGGCACTTCTGGCCCATCACCAGGGCCAGAGCACCCACCAGCAACTGCGGAAAGCATCCACCAGCAACTGTGGAAAGTTGCAGGTGCTGGCAGTTGGAAGTCTGGGTGCTATGAACTGAACCGGTAGGGGCCCAGGCGTACGGGTAGAACACCTACAATATCTGTTGCAAGGGGTGAGGTTACCAGGCACAAACCGGAGAAGGAGCTCCAGACAGAGGGGGATGGGTATGCACATAGAGGCATGAAAAATACACAAAAGAGTGTTGTAAAGTGATTAGTGGAGTTTGGTCTGGATTCAGACGAGCAGGACTGAATTCTGGTTCCATCTCCTCACTCACTGTGCCTCCTTGGGCAAGTGACTTCACTGCCCTTTGTGATGTTTATACAACGGGAATTCTGTATAGTACCTATCTTACTGGGTTGTCATAAGGATTAAATTAGATAATGTTTTAAAAGGGTATCGTAGACCCTTACCTAACACCATACACAAAAATTAACTCAAGATGGACCAAAGATCTAAATGTAGGAGCTAAAATGATAAAACCCTTCAAAGAAAACATAGGACAAAAACTTCATGATATTGGATTTGGCAATGATTTTTTGGATAGGACACCAAAGACACAGGCAGCAGAAACAAAAATGACAAATTTGACTCCATAAAAATTAAAAGCTTTTGTGCATCAAAGAATGTATCAACAGAGTGAAAAGACAACCTATAGAAAAGGAGAAAATATTTGCAAATCATCTGATAGATTAATATCTAGAATATATAAAGAGCTCCTATAATTCAACAACAAAAAAACAAACAGCTTAAATAAAAATGAACAAAGGGCTTGAGTAGACGTTTCTTGAAGAAACGTGAATGACCAATAAGCACTTAAAAAGATGTTCATTGGGGCCCCTGGTTGGGTCAGTCGGTTAAGCATCCAACTCTTGATTTTGGCTCAGGTCATCATCTCACAGTTTGTGGGTTCGAGCCCTGAGTTGGGCTCTCCTCTGACAGTGCAGGGCCTGCTTGGGATTCTGTCTCTCCCTCTCTCTCTGCCCCTCCCTCGCTAGCTCTTTCTCTCTCCCAAAACAAATAAATAAATTAAAAAAAAAACAACTGCTCTTCATCTAATGATTAGTGAAATGCATATCAAAACCACCATGAGATACCACCTCATACCCATTTATTGTGGCTACTATAAAAAACAAAAACCACCATCACCACCAAAAACAACAAAACACCCCAGAAAATAGCAAAGTATGGACAGGGCGTGATGGAATTGGAATCCTTATATGCTGTTGGTGGGAATGTAAAATGGTACAGCCACTGTGGAAAATAGTATAGCAGTTCCTGAAAAAATTAGACATAGACTTACCATATAATCCAGCAATTCCACTTCTGGTATATACCCCAAAGAATTGAAAGCAGGATCTGAAAGAGATATTCGTATACCTATATTCATAACAGTGTTATTCACAATAGCCAAAAGGTAGAAGCAACTCAAATGTCCATTGACAGATGAATGGATAAATAAATTGTGATATATACATACAAATGAATATTATTCAGCCTTAAAAAGGAAGGAAATCCTGACACCTTCTACGATATGAATGTGTCTTGAAGACATCATGCAAAATGAAATAAGCTAGTCAAGAAAGACAAATACGGGGGGTCCTGGGTGGCTCAGTTGGTTAAGTGTCTGACTCTTGATTTTGGATTAGGTCATGATCTCATGGTTGTGAGACTGAGCCCCATGTCCGGCTCCACGCTGATCATGGAGACTGCTTGGGATTCTCCCTCTTCTCTCTCTCTGCTCTTCCCCCACTTGTGTGTGCATGCCCACTCTCAAAATAAATAAACATTAAAAAGAAAAGACAAACACTGTATGATTCCACTTAATATGAGTTATCTAGAGCAGTCAAAATCATAGAGAAAGGAAATAGAATGGTGGTTGCCAGGAGATGAGGGAAAGGGTAATGGAGACTTATTATATAATAGCACATAGTTTCAGTTTTGCAAGATGAACAAAGCTGTGGAGATTCATGGCGGTGATGGCTGCACAATGACATGAATATACTTGATAGCATTGAGCTGTACATTTAAGAATTCTTAAGATGGTACCTTTTATGTTATGTATATTTTACTGCAACTTAAATGGAAAGAAAAAATAATTTAAAAAAAGGGGGTTTGTTGCCTGGTCAGCCCTCAATAATGATAAATGCTAGATTTGTTGTGCTGAGTGAGGGTGAATGTTGATTAGCTGGCCGTGCTCAAGGATAGAGTACCTGGGGAAAATGGGTCCAGTGTGGGCATGAGGCCAAAAAGGTGAGGTGGCAGGTATGAGTTACCTCTGTAGTCTGTGTTTAAAAATGTAGCCTTGCTTTTCAATAGGGACTTTTGAATCTAGGGGTCCATGGTTCCTAAGGAGTCTACGGGTAAGATTCAGAAGGTCCATAAACTTGGATAGGAAAAAAAGTTACTTTTATTTTCACAAACTTTGAACTAAAATTGTCCTTTTCTTTTAATGATGAATATGGGAAACAAATCACAGTGCCATTGGCAGGAATTATGACTTTATCCCTAGTAAAATACACAGAGATTTCCAGATTGCAAACTCATCACTACTCCAAAACGTTGGTTTCCAGATCTGCAATTAGATTGTGATATTTCATGCATTAATAAAGAAGCATATATAACAAACATATTTATTTTTAAATATTTTGGTAAGTGCATTTCAGTATAATTGGTTTCCTTTGCAACCTTATGTATTCTGTTTTATGAATTTCAAAACCTTCTTCTTCTTCTTCTTCTTCTTTTTTTTTTTTTTAAGTTTATTTATTTTGAGAGAGTGAGCGAGCAGGGAGGGGCAAAGAGAGAGGGAGGGAGAGAGAATCCTAAGCAGGGTCCAGGCTGTCAGAGTGGCACCCAATGTGAGGCTTAATCTTACGAACTGTGAGATCATGACCCAAGTGGAAATCAAGAGTTGGATGCTTAACCGACAAGCCACCCAGGTGTCCCTCAGAACATTATTCTAAGAAGGAGGTCCCCACGCTTTACCAGGCCTGCCGTGAGTCCATGCAAAAATAAAAAAGAAAGGGTAAAAAGTATAATCTGACATGTATTTAGTTGCAGTTATAGCTGGCTTTATTGAACATGACTGTGTTCAAAGGGTCATGATCTGACTTGTGGCATTATACAAAGTTATCTGATAATAAATTCGTACAAGTAAAAGTTCCGACCAGATTTGCATGCCTGAGTGATAAACGCACATCAATAGTTCTCGGTCCTTCTTCCCCATCAACAGCTGTGGCTAACCCTGGCACTGAGCCTCATTGAGTCAGAGCCAGGTTTCCTTGGGAACAGATATGCTATCTGTGGGGGGAATGCATGTGTGGGTGGAAAAAATGCCTCGGGTTTTCTGATAGCACTCTCTTACCCTCAACAGTTGCCCTTCTCTCCTCCTTGATAAACACGTAAAAACAAAAAAATTGACACCCAATACTCTAGATCTAGGAGCTGAAGAGAAGGTGGTCACCATGGGCTCTTTCTGGAAAAGTAGAATTTGAGCACACATATTCAAATAAGTAATTATGTTCATGGTGAATATAGGGATGAATATAAATTTCAGTTAGATTAGAAATGGAGGGATTTCAGGGCAAGCTTATCAGACAGAAATGCCTAGCTTTTCTTGAAATTCTTTTCCTCTTCTTCCTTGGACCTACAGACCACTTTTCCCGGCCTCCTTTGCAGTGGAGCAGAGCCACGGGACTGTGCTCTGGTTAACAGAAGGTTAGTGGATGTGAAGTGCATTGCTTCCAGGCTAGGCTCTTGAAACCTTCCCACAAGCAGACATCCTCCAGGCTTTTACCCCTTTTGCCACAATTTTGGTGGTCCATGTATAATCACAGGGTCTTTATAAGTGGAAGGACAATGGAGGCCATAGCATATCTCAGTTAAGGATGTATCTTTCCCATTAGCACTGGGAGAGGCCTGGTCTTGCCTAGATCATGGGCTTGATCTTGAATGAATCACTGTGGCCTGGCAGATGGATGACTCGGTCATGATCCCACCCATGGGGTGAGAAATTGGCCCAGTAGGCCTCATCAAAGCAGATGGGGTGCATTAGTTTCTCATCACTGCTATAACGATTTATCACAAACCTAGTGCTTTGAAATAACATAAATTTACTACCTTATGGTTCTGGAAGTCAGATGTCTAAAATGGGAACCTGTGGGCTAAAATCAGGGTGCTGGCCAGCCTGATTTCCTTTCTAAGGCTTTAGAGGAGAATCCATTTCCTTGCCTTTTCCACCTTACAGAGACCTCTTGCACGTCATGGCTTGTGCCTAATTTCTTCACTTTCAAAGCCAATAGCATCCATGTTATGCTGTCATCTTTCTGGTTCAAGTTCTATCTCCCTCTTCCACCTATAAGGACCCCTGTGATTTAGGAAAAAAAAAAGAGGGGTGCCTGGGTGGTTCAGTCAGTGACTTCATTTCAGCTCAGTTCATGATCTCATGGTTCATGAGATTGATCCCCATGTTGGGCTCTGTGCTGACAGTATGAATCTTGCTTGGAATTCTCTCTCTTATTCTCTCTCTGCCCCTCCTCTGCTCATGCTCTCTCTCTCTCTCTCTCTCTCTCTCTCTCTCAAAATAAATAAATAAACATTAAAAAAAAAAAAAGGACCCTTGTTATTACATTGGGCTCACTGGATAATCCAGGGTCATCTTCCACGTTGAAGTCAGTTGATAAGTGATCTTAATTCTTTCTACAACCTTAATTCCCCTTTGCCACATAATCTAATGTATTTATGGGTTCCAGGGATTATGACATGGATATCTCTGGGGTCCATTACTCTGCATACCACATAGAACAAACACAATCACAATGAGATAAAGGTGACTCCTCAAAGGAAGGAATGCTGGGAAGACAGGAAGCATATGTTCTCTCTCATAATTTAAGATTTAAAGGGGTGTGGGCACCCATCTTTGTGCACTTCATTTGTACCTTTTTAAAATTATATATATACATATATATATATATATATTTTTTTTTTTTTCTTGAGAGAGAGAGAGAGAGAGACAGACTGCAAGTAGGGGAGGGGCAGAGAGAGAGGGAGACACAGAATCTGAAGCAGCCTCCAGGCTCTGAGCTGTCAATACAGGGCTCGACACGAGCTTGAACTCACGAACCATAAGATCATGACCTGAGCAGAAGTCGGTTGCTTAGCTGACTGAGCCACCCAGGCACCCCTCGTACCTTTATTAAACATTTGTAGCAAATGTTTGTGATGTCCTATGTCACATCTTCTCAACTCACCTGATTTTAGCACACCTTTGATAGTCAGTTTGAATGCTTTGCCAGCATCCTTTATAAAGTTTCCATAGAAACAGCTCTCTGCTTTCTCTAAGACAGTGGAAGATCACTTAGGCAAATTCAGCTAAGTAGAAAGTGCAAGAGAGTTAATACTCAGGGAGGGAGCAATGTTCATCTAATGGTAGATGGAATCAAGGGTTAACTGCCACAGCCTCCATCCTCTGGTGGAACACTTCTGATGTGCTTTGTTCATGGTTCTTCAGAAGATTCCAGTGGTTGGGGCGCCTGGGTAGCTCAGTTGGTTAAACATCGGATTTGATCTTGATTTCGGCTCAGGTCATGTTCTTGTGGTCATGGGATCCAGTCCTGCATTGGGCTCTGAGCTGAACGTGGAGTCTGCTTAAGATTCTCTCTCTTCCTCTCTCTCTCCCTCTGCCCATCTCTCCTGCTCATGCTCTCTCTCGCTCTCAAAATAAATAAATAAACATTTTAAAAAAGGAGAAGAAGATCCCAGTCCAGTGGTATTGAGCCTCAGTTGCCCACAGCGGTAACCAGCTCCTTAACACACTCTGTGTGTTGGCTTTCCCCCCTTCCCCGTCTCGTTCTCCCCACCCCTCACTCCTGCTTCCTCGGATCATCTCCCAAACAAGACTACCTGCACGCACAGCCTTCTCTCAGATTGCGCTTTTTTGGAGGAACCCGGCTAAAACAGCACCCACCACTGATGTTTTACGGAGGAGAGTCAGGGATGCAGGGCTCTGCAGGGTAGAACCCTGCCAGTACAATCCAGTGCAGCTTGTTTACAGGCATCTGTTAGGACTGGCTGGCATCTAGTTGGTTGGCAGGTGCCCATGTCAGACAGGCCATCTCCCACTTACGAGATCTGTCAGCACCACAACATAAATCACCGGGCCTGGCATGTCCTTCTTGGCTGGTTATGAGGTTCTAGTTCAAGACTTGTGAGTAGGGAATATAAATATCTTACGACACAGTCCTATCGGGCCATGTGCTGGAAAGGTCGGTGTTCCTCAAATGAGGAGAAAAGGTTATCTGAGGTTATTTTTTTTTTTCCCCCTTTAGTTCAGGCTGAGGTCAGGGTTGTTTATTTGAATTCTGGCAATAACCCTGGGAATTTACTTAGGTGCCAAGGGAAACATGAGGACAGCGGACTCCAGAAAGAGGGTGCACCAAGACACATGAGATAGCAGGCGTGAGCCCAGAGGAAGACACCAGGGCCTTGGCCTAGACACAACAGATGCCTGGTGACTTTCGAGGGGGGTCACACATTCTTTGTTGGCTAATGCAGACATCCTTTAACCTACGTACCAGAGGGAGGTGAGGTAGAAGGCGGAGACGTAGATTTTCAGAAGACTTTTCTCATCTCACCCCCTGTCCCCTGAGATGTCGCGTGCAGCCATTGTCTTATGAAAACTTGTCCCTCCCCCAGGTGCTGGCAGAGCTGAGAATAGGGTCCTACCACACTTAGCACCGCTGGCAGCCTCCTTCCGGTTTCAGGGAAGCTGACTCTGAGATAAAGAGCTGCATGGAGGAAGTCCAGTGAGGAGTGCTTTTGGGGGGACATAAGACCTTTGAGGGAGAAAGGGAGGAAGGTTCGGGCAGCTTGGGAAGTTGGGCTGTGATGCTGTCACTCTACAGGCCTCGAGCAAACCCACTCAGAGCTCTGGAGCTGGGTGGGCCTTCAGAGTTGTTTTGACTTGAGACAACCAGTCTTTTCACTCAGGCTACCCCCAGGAAGGTCATGCAGCCTTGGTCAAGGCAGCCACCAGGGCCCAACCTTCCTGGCAACTGAGGGGGTGAGTATCTTGGTCCTGAAGTGGGGATCTTGACAAGACGCCAGAGCATCCGTTACAATTACCGTGTGCTACTGCCCCCGGGCCTCACAAATGCCCCCACACCCCACCCCCATCTTCAGTGACCTTCATTCAGCCTTCCCTGGAAACAGAAAGAGCCGCTTTTACCTTGAAGATGCTTTGGGTTTAAGGAGAAAGTGTTTTTCCTTCCCCCTTGAATTCCAGGTCAATCCCTTCCATGGTAGGATTTCCTGTGTCACTAGTCCTCGTTCCTTTGTTTTGCTCTCCTCCTTTTAACCGACCCATCTTTCCTGTTAGTGTTCTGGGAGTGGTTTACCTGTGGAGGCAGAAACACCATGGAGTGGACCAGTATACAGCTGCGGTGTCATTTGAGTGTTGGAGTTGAGCATTTTCATGCAGGCTGTGAACTGCATAACGGTGTGGCTATCATCATACTTTAGCATCTCCACCAGAGCACGAAAAATACTTACTGAATTGCACTGCCGTAACTAAGCATGGGGGGAATGAAGTCACCGAAGTAGGGCTGTTGGGGAGTCCTGGAGAAAGGGGTGGGTAAGGCTCAGAGATCACAGCAAGGTGGTCCCTGAGCTCACTCAGACTCTGGGCTGGGTTTTCAGCTACCACCTGGAATAATTCAACATGTGACCTTTATTTACTCATGTATGAATATATACAGTAGGTCAGCTTGTCATTCCACTCAGTAAACAGCAAATGCCTTCTATGCATTTGGAACCACCTGGGACTGGGAGAATCAAAGATAAAGGAAGGGGACTGGGGGCTTACCCTGAGGAATTTGCAGCTGAAAAAGGAAGGTAGCTGATGTAACAGGTAGGAGAACCATGCAATAATCCAGGTGAGAATTCAAGATTCAAGAATCTGAATTCTCCATAAAACCCAAGGAAGATTTATAGTCAACAAACCTTTGTTTCTCTCTTTACAGTTTCCTAATCTGTACCTCAAAGCCTTGCTGTTAATAATTCTTTCTTTCTTAATGAAATGGTAGCCCAGTTGCCTTCCCGCCCCCCCCCCCCCTTTATTTGTAACACTATTTAGAAATAAGTGGGAAACAATGAGAGAGAGAGAGAGAGAGAGAGACAGAGAGAGAGAGAAGGTCTAATATAATAGCATACTGACCTGCAAATTAACAGAAGTTCTTTCTTCAAGCTCCAGGACTTTTCCCATAATACAAAACCTTTCATTGTTATATGCATGGTGCTTTTATATTCACAGCAATACAGTTGCTGGCCTGAGTCTCTGGTGGATTTTCCTGCTGAGTGAGAAACTTTATGCTGCAACAACCCAAAGCCAAGTCTAGCTTTCCCTGGGGAGCCAAGAGAATGAACTCCAGGAATGCCACACCACTGATATTTCCATTGCTTCAATCTGGAAACTTCATCACTGGAGATGATGGAAGGAAGATTCTAGCCCAAGCTGCACCTTCTACTGTGAAAGTAGCATGGACCCTTCCTTTAATGATTAATAGCTTTACTAAGCCAGACCAAACTGCAAAGGATAAAAAGCATCTGTTTGTAATCAGGGGGACTTAAAGGCACCGAGGCCAATTTTTATTCAACCTGCCTCCAGTGGAACTGTGTCAGCCTCCACTCTCTGGTTGTCAGGGAGAGGAAGTTTCTGCCATCAGATATTTTCCCAGAAGAGAACTGGTTGAGTGCATTAGGAAACCCATAATGATAACATTAATGTAAAGCTTTTTATCATTAAGCTATAGAAAAGAAGAGGTATAAAAGGACATTTAACATGGCAAAGTGAATTACAGTCCATGTAGCAAATATATTATGGTTGGTTTAAGAATGAAAGGAGTCAAGATACTTATGGCACTTAGTGCCAGCTCATAGGAAATATTATTGTGTGTTAGCTTTTTAAATTTTTTTAATTTTAAATGTTTATTCATTTTGGAGAGAGACAAAGTGCAAGCATGGGAGGGGCAGAGAGAGAGGGAGACACAGAATCCGAAGCAGGCTCCAGCCTCTGAGCTGTCAGCACAGAGCCCGACATGGGGCTCGAACTCATGAACCGTGAGATCTTGACCTGAGCCGAAGTCAGATGTTCAACCAACTGAGCCACCCAGGCACCCCTCCTGTTAGTTATTCTTATCCCTGGTGTACCCTTCTGTATTAGTTTCCGATGGCTGCTGTGACAAATTGCCACAAGCTTGGTGGCTACGACCAACACAGATTTATCATCTTATGGCTCTGCAGGTCAGGAAAGATAACGTGGGGCATATTGAAATGTTAAGAGTTAGAGCAAAAATGGATTCGAATTGAGCCGTGCCAAACCAGAAGTTCGTAGAAGCGTTGTACCGATAGGAACTGAGAGTCTTTTACAAAGCCAAGGTGGAAGCAAGCAAGAACATCATTTGATTGGCTATGACTTCAGCATTTGACTTATTTGAGAGAGACTAGCTGACTGCAATTGGTTTCAATTCTCTAACCTTGAGGCATGTACAGGTTTAGCTTTTGGCTTGTTTACAGCAGACTGCTGAGGTATTAGGACCACCCAGCAAAAGGCCTCCTTGTTTAATTCATTTAAAAGAAGTACACCATGGATCGGCAAGGCTGTGTTCCTTCTGCAGGCTCCAGGGGAGATTCTGTTTCCTCACCTTTTCCAGATGCTGGAGCTGCCTGCATTCTTTGGCTCCTGGCCCCACTGCTTCCAAAGCCACATTTTCTGTTTTGATTCTGACCCTCCTGCCTCCCTCTTACAAGGAGGGAGGATATTGAAACCAGCTGGATAATCCAGGATAACCTTTCTATTTCAAGATCCTTCATTTAATCACATCCGCCAAGTCCCTTTTTTTTTTTTTTTCCCATGTAAGGTCGTATATTGACAGGTTCTGTGGATGACAATGTGGACCTCTTTGGAGAGGTAATTATCTGGTTCACCACACTTCTTGCAACTACCCCACCCTATTCTTGCTGTAATAGTAGAGCTTCTATAGGCTGAAGGGCCACTATGCGCAGGCCCTGTGAGGCGGGTTTTAGAGATAGTGGAAATGCAGCTGGGTGTGGCATATACAGTCTGGGTTCTGGCTATCTCCCCTTGCGCTTTACCATTTCTGGGCCCAGGGTTAGATTTTCAACTGCCACACTTACAGTTATTTGCCTGAGGGTTTTCTCTAGCTGCCAGAGTCTGTTCTACTCGTATGGGGGCAGGGGTAGGGAAGGGAAACAACCAGAAGGGCCAAGGAATCAATGCTCTCCCTGCCCCCAAGCAGCCCTCCATCAATTGCTGATAAAGAACCAACTTCCCTTGCCCTGTGGTTGGGAAAATTCTTAGGGGCCTCAAGGTCTGTTTCCAGGGAATCCAAACCAGGACCCTGGAGAAATTTAAGTAACTTGTCCAATGTCTCATGGCTAGTAAGTGACAGGGGTTGGATTCGAACCCAGATCTGCTGCAAAACTCATGCTCCCAGTTATTTCTCTCAGCTGGCTTGTTGCTCATTATACCTGAGGAAGATGGTTGACTTGGGATATAATCAAGCTAGAAGGTGCCTCCTTGCAGCTTCCTCATTTGGAAGAAGAGAGGATCCCCAGAGGGTGGGTAGAGGCCGCAATTCAGCCATCTGAGATCCGGAAAGGTTGAGTGTTATGAATCTCAGTCTGCAGCAACCTACTGAACTCTGAGCACACTTGGGTACCACACACAGAATCACAGAGATGCAGGACATAGTGACAAGGAACTGGGCTTACCACAACATGAATGCACCCACATTTTATCAGTACTCACATGTGCCTAGGATAGTACACATGAGGACAGGGACTGTGACGCTAGCTGGAAGGGAAAACTTTTTTTTTTTTTTTTTTTAACGTTTATTTATTTCTGAGAGACAGAGACAGAGAATGAGCACAGGGGTGGGGGGGGCAGAGAAAGAGGGAGACACAGAATCTGAAGCAGGCTCCAGGCTCTGACCTGTCAGCACAGAACACAACGTGGGACTCGAACTCACGAACCTCGAGATCATGACCTGAGCTGAAGTTGGACGCTTAACTGACTGAGCCACCCAGGCACCCCTGGAAGGGACAACTTTCTTAAATGCGGCTCTACTAAGGACACCAGGCTGGCTCAGTTGGTAGAGCATCTGACTCTTGATCTCAGGGCCGTGAGTTTGAGCCCCACGTTGGGCATAGACAGGAGTTAAAAAAAATGTGGTTCTACTAGAATGTAGCTTTCCTGTAATATTGGTTTCAGACCATAAGCTGTCTGCACTGTTGAAGAACGAAATGCAGTGAGTGGGCTCTCTCTCTCTTTTTTTAACCTTTAGGGCTGATTCTGAGTTAACTTTAAATCTGATTTCACCAGGACAAACACTGGTGTGGGAGGCCAGGACTGATTTAGCTGAAGTCTTTCTACTCCTAAGAGCTGTGCCTTCAGAAAAAGCCCTTGCCTGTGGGTTTTATGTGCTTTTTTTTCCCTGTATACAAAAATGGCAGTCTCTGGAGAAGAACACTCCAAAAAACAAAGGGTTATATTAACATTCAGAATGTATGAAAAAAGTCATATTCAAGAATGAGATCTTGGCCATTTGTGACAATGTGGATGGTATTATGCTAAGTAAAATAAGTCATACAGAGAAAAGACAAACGTAGAATTGCACTTCTATGCAGAATCTAAAAAACAAAACAGGGACGTCTGGGTGGCTCAGTTGGTTGCGCATCAGGCTTCGGCTCAGGTCTTGATCTCACAGTTTATGAGTTCAAGCCCCGCATTAGGTTACTGCTGTCAGCACGGAGGCTGCTTCGGATCCTCTGTCCCCACTCCCCCACACTCCCCCCCCCTCCATCCCTTCCCCACTGGTGCTCTCTCAAAAATAAATAAACATTTAAAAAATTTTTTAAGTTAAAAAAAATCAAGCGAATAAACAAACACAAAGCAGAAACAGACCCATAAACACAGAGAACAAATGGGTGGTTGCAAGAAAGGAGGGGGTAGAGGGCATGGGTAAACTAGGTAAAGTGTGGGAGGTATAGACTCCAGCTACGGAAGGAATAAATCATTATACAGCATAGGGAATATAGTCAATGATATTAAAATAGTGTTGTGTGGTGACAGATGGTTGAAAAAAAAAGGCTCATATTCAGAATATTGCAAGGCTGCCAATTCACAGAAGAGGTACCTGGCACATCCCCGCTCAGTGTTGCATGCCACTTGGTTCTGTTCCTGGTTTTGTCACCGACTCGTGGTGTAAAACCTTCGGGGATCTACTTAACCTCTCTATCGGTTACCTAATCGGTGAAAAGAAGATGATATTACAGTTGTTGGCTGCATCCTTGCTGGAAAGCCTGCAGTTCGTGCTGGTACATTCTTGGTGGGTTAATCCACCTCTACAGCTGCACTGTCTCAGGAAGACTAAAAAATAGGAAAGTTTAAAAATTGACTCTTTGTGTCCTTGGCATCCTTTTACCTCTGAATTCTGGTTTTCTCTTCTATTATGGACCCATGGTTCTCGAGTCTGCCATAACAACTTTGTATTGTATATCATGTCTTGTAATATATATAGTAATAAATGTTAGTTATATACCATGTGTGGATGCACACCATTTATTACAAGATTGCAATACAGATTTTATTCAGAGTATAGTTGAATCAATTTATTATTAACGATTTGGCAATATCACTACTATTTGGTGACAACCAACAGACGTTAAATCAATGCTACATTACCCGACCAAACTCTTCTTGACTTCTTTTTTTTTTAAGGTTTTATTTTTGGGGCACCTGAGTGGCTCAGTTGGTTAAGTATCTGACTTCAGCTCAGGTCATGATCTCACAGTTCGGGAGTTAGAGCCCTGCATCGAGCTCTGTGCTGACAACTCAGAGCCTGGAACCTGCTTTGGATTCTGTGTCTCCCTCTCTCTCTGCTCCTCCCCCACTCATGCTCTGTCTCTCTGTCTCTCCAAAATGAATAAACATTAAAAAATTAAAAAAAAGTTTTTTCCAGTTTTTATTAATTAATTAATTTATTTATGTATTCATTTCTCAACATAATACTTAATTTTTTTTTTATTTACATCCAAATTAGTTAGCATATAGTGCCACAACGATTTCAGGAGTAGATTCCTTAATGCCCTTGCCCATTTAGCCCACCCCCCCTCACAACCCCTCCACAACCCTCTGTTTGTTCTCTAAATTTAAGTCTTTTATGTTTTGTCCCCTTCCCTGTTTTTATATTATTTTTGCTTCCCTTCCCTTCTGTTCATCTGTTTTGTATCTTAAATTCCTCATATGAGTGAAGTCATATGATATTTGGCTTTCTCTGACTAATTTTGCTTAGCATAATGCCCTCTAGTTCCATCCACGTAGTTGCAAATGGCAAGATTTCATTCTTTTTGATTGCTGAGTAATACTCCATTGTATAAATATACCACACCTTCTTTATCCATTCATCCATCGATGGACATTTGGGCTCTTTCCATACTTTGGCTATTGTTGATAGTGCTGCTAAAACATGGGGGTGCATGTGTCCCTTTGAAACAGCATACCCATATCCCTTGGATAAATACATAGCAGTGCAATTTCTGGGTCGTAGGGTAGTTCTATTTTTAATTTTTTGACGAACATCCATACTGTTTTCCAGAGTGGCTGCACCAGCTTGCATTCCCCCCTCAAAAGGTTTTATTTTTAAGTAATCTCTATACCCCATGTGAGGCTCAAACTCACAACCCTGAGATCAAGAGTTGCATGCTCCATTGACTAAGCCAGCCAGGTGCTCTGGCTTCTTTTAATCCTAAAGTGATTTGTACAGTGTAATTAGTTCAATAAATTATTCTCAGAAAAGATGAACAAATCTAACTGTATCCTGAATTCAGTAAAAAATCTTGAACTATCATTCTAAAAATTTGACTTCACCTTGACCAGAGTTTGGGACTAAATGTTTTTCCCACCAGAAAGATTTCGAAGGATTTCTGTGGGGAAAGAGAACCATACAGGAAATGTTACCGAATAAGTCACCTTCCCACCTGTTGTCAAGCTGCAGTTTCACAGAGATCCCTAAACCTGACTGTTAGAACTTGGCCTAGGAAAAACAGGGGTGGCAGGGGATATTAGAAGACCGTGGTCAAGGGGCGCCTGGGTGGCTCAGTTGGTTAAGCGTCCGACTTCAGCTCAGGTCATGATCTCACAGTTCATGAGTTCAAGCCCCATGTGAGGCTCTGTGTTGACGACTCGGAGACTGGAGCCTGCTTCACATTCTGTGTCTCCCTCTCTTTCTCTGCCTTTCCTCTGCTCGAGCGCTCTCTCTCTCTCAAAAATAAACAAATACACCTTAAAAACAAAAAAAGAAGACCATGGGCAAGTGGGTTGCATCAAGTGCACACAGTGCTTAGAGCACAGGGGCGAAAGGCAAAGGGAGGAAAAGCTTGTGAGGCCAACTGTTCTGAGATGTCAAGGGAAGCTCCAGAAAGCTTGGGAATGAGACAATTCTACTCCCTTATGTGGTAAGCTGAGGAGTAGCTGACAACTTCCAACTGCAGTTACCTGTCATCAGATGATGTTTGCCTGAATCAACTCGGTACCTTGAAAAAGGAAGGGTGCACATTATCATGGCACATGCAAATTTTGGGGGTGCGGGCGATCTGTTGCACACGGGCTGGGACATAGCCATTTTTCTTGAAAACAGAGGGGTCTTTTGGCTTTCCCACTATATGTTGTAGGTGTCCTTCTGATGATCCGCTCTCCTGATGGGAACAGGTAAATCAGAATGGAAGCAAACCAATTGTTCGATTCTGTATTAGCAAAAGAACCTAAGTCATTCAAGGTTAGCCCAAACTAGAACACCCCTGTAATGTGATCAGCATGGAAAAAAGCATGCATCAGAGAGGGGAGGACAGAATGAATAAGATACCCCCGGCTGGCAACACCACCCAGACTTCCAGGAATAAGCAGGCAGTAGGCTCAGAAATGCCACTGATATCTGGCAAGTCAACTCTCCCCCCAAAAGCCCTAGAGATTCTGGGCTTCTCTGCGGCTTTGTGTGTCACTAAAAACAGACTTCTATAATAGCACAAGTTTCTGAAGAGAAACTGAATATAATCCCTTAATTAGTATGGGGACGTGTCTCTAGAGAATGTGAAGTCAGGGAAGGGTTGGCATCAAGGGGAAAGAACAGGATTCAAGGTCAGCTTGGGCTTTGTCTGTTAGGCTGCTTAGGTGGTATGTTAATTGGTGATTGTGAATGGTCTATCATGTATTCCGATATTCTGGTTTTGTTTGTTTGTTTGTTTTTTAAAGTCTTATTTGTCTTTTATCCCATCCCCAAATTCCTAATAATGGATGTTAAAGTTGACAAGACTATACATAACAAGTCTGTGTCTTTTTGAAAGAATGTTTAATCAAACCAAATTGGATTTGCTCCCTGATTTTTATGTATGTGTCCTTATAGCCATAAAAACACTTTTACTTTAAAAAAACAAACTTGATGGGGTGCCTGGGTGGCCCAGTGGGTTGAGCATCCGACTTTGGCTCAGGTCATGATCTTGCGGTGTGTGAGTTCGAGCCCCGCGTTGGGCTCTATGCTGACAGCTCGGAGCCTGGAGCCTGCTTCGGATTCTGTGTCTCCCTCTCTCTCTGCCCCTCCCCTGCTCATGCTCTATCTCTCTCTGTCTCAAAAATAAATAAAAACATTTTAAAAATTAAAAAAAATAAAAAAACAAACTTGGGGGGCGCCTGGGTGGCCCAATTGGTTGGGCGTCCGACTTCGACTCAGGTCATGATCTCACAGTGTGTGAGTTCGAGCCCCACATCGGGCTCTGTGCTGACAGCTTAGAGCCTGGAGCCTGCTTTGGATTCTGTCTCCCTCTCTCTCTGCTCCTCCCCTGCTCATGCTCTGTCTCTCTCTGTCTCAAAAATGAGTAAAAACATTAAAAACAAAACAAAACAAACAAACAAAACAAACAAAACAAACTTGGGCTCCTTTTTGGCTCAATCGGTAGAGAATGGATCTCTTGATCTCAGGGTCATAAGTTTGAGTTCCATGCTGGGTGTAGAGATCACTTAAAAAAATAAAATAAAAATAAGAAAATAAAAAGATCTTAAAAAGAAAAAAATACAACCAAACTTGAATTTAAAATAGCCTAACTTTGTTATTGCAAATCTGAAATCATTGAACACCCAATCCCCATCATCCCATTAAACTGATTGTTTCTCTTTATATTTTAATTCTATATTTTTAAGACCTCCCAAGACATTATTATTTTTGTTTCGTACATTGAATGTTTATTTATACTTGCTCTTCTTTCCTTGGGCAGCCTCTGAGCTTTGACTTTTGTTCTTCTCACCCTTGGACGCTGTCAAAATCACAGCTCAGTCCTGTAGCTGTTACTTTCAAATCAACAAATGATCTAGAGGCAAAAATAGTTCTGAGCACCACGCTTACCTTTCTAGATTATTGCCTTACCTTAGATTTTGGCTCAGTAATTCTTTACTCTGTTGATAACTCATTGATGATTTAAATGTATATTCATATACCAACCTGCTTTCAAATTGTGCACAGTACAAGAGTTAGCTTGAATTCCCTGGCCACACCTACCAGAAGCAAAATCGCATAATTTTTTAGCATAGAACTTTTTAAAAAAATTTTGTTTAATGTTTATTTTTGAGAGAGACAGAGTATGAATGGGGCAGGGGCAGAGAGAGAGGGAGACACAGAATCCGAAGCAGGCTCCAGGCTCTGAGCTGTCAGTACAGAGCCCAACGCGGGGCTCGAACACACAAACTGTGAGATCATGACCTGAGCCGAAGTCGGACGCTCAACCAACTGAGCCACCCAGACGCCCCTTTAGCCCAGAACTTTTGTGAGGGAATTCTCACTGTATAGCTCTATCCATATATAGCCCTCGGTCCATAGGTCCCATTTCTCCCAAATTTTTCTACTGCTAAATTCCCCACAACGAGCCTTATGATCTCCCCAGCATTCCATATGGCCATCCCATTTCTGATTTGTTTATAGGAATAGTGGAGGTGACAACAAATAATGTTTTTCAACTGCTTGAATGTTATGGTCCTTATGTCTTTTAAAAGAATATAGTGTCTTTGATGAAGCCTGGCAAACTAACTGTGGACCCAGTGCAGAGACAAAAATACAGGAACAAGGTAACAGCACACATGCCTTATCTCTGTCTCTGATCTCATCTCTTCTGGCAGCGGGCTGAAGTAACTTAGGCTAGCTCACAAACATAGCTTTGGCGTGGCATGTGCACTCACTCCTCAACCCCACCCTCACTGTGTTTCCTGGGCTTTAATCTGCACCAAGGCCTTTGATGCTTTGAAACTACTTCTGCTGCCTTTGTTGCTGTTGTCATTGTTACCATGGCTACCTCCAAGATCAAGTGATACCTGGACCAGAGTATACTTAGGGAGATTTCCTTCCTGCCCCAACCCAGTCAAAGACACAACAATCTTTGAGGTTGCTGACGGATCCATGCCCTCAGTGAAGAAATGATACATGAACTAAGGTTGCCAATGAAGCAGGAAAATTTCCTTCCCCTACCTTTGTCTCACACTCTACTACACTGATTCAAAAGAAGTTTACAAGTGAAAAATCACAATGAGACACTGTGTTCTACCTACTTTGCTGGCAAGATCAAAACGTCTGATAAAATGTGTTAGAGAGGCGCTACAGAAACAGACATTGCAGGTGGAATATAAATTGATATGATCTTTTGGGAGAATAATTTGGTCATATCAATCACAGTTTACAATGCCCACGCCATTTGATTGTACAAATTTGTCCCTAGTTTATTCTTTAACACTTGCAAAATGGCATATGTACAAGGATAGTCAATGCAGCAGCATTTCTAAGTCAAAGATTGGAAACAATGGTATAGCAGATACTGTGTGGCTTTTCCATATTCCCTTGGTTAACCTCTGAGTTCACTGGCAGCCAGGATGGAAAGTTTTGCATACTTTTACAAAATTTCCCACTTGAAGCCACCTTCAGTGAGCTCAACAGCAACCCTTAATCATTGAGAATGAAAGATAGTGCATGCCTCAGTCTGCACTGGGCTGTTATAACAAAATACCACAGAGTGCGTGGCTTAAAAAACAGAAATTTTAGAGACAGGAAAGTCTATTTAAACACAAACCAAAAAATTTTTCAAAAAAACAAAAAAAAAATTTTCTCACAATTTCAAACATTGGAAGTTCAAGGTCAAGGTTCTGGCCAATTTGATTTCTGGTAAGGGCTCTCTTTATGACTTGCTGATGGCTGCCTTTGTCCTATGCCCTCACATGGCCTTTTCTCAGCAAATGTACATAGAGGAACAGGGAGAGAGAGAGAGACAGAGACAGAGCAGGTAAGCAGGCTCTAAGAGGAAACCCTCTTAGAAGGATTCTAATCCTATCAGACCAGGGCCCCACCTTTATGTCTTCATTTAGCCTTAATTACTTCCATCCAGTCCCAAATCCAAATACAGCTATGCTCGGGACCAGGGCTTCAACATGAGAATTGGGGGTCATATGGACGTTTTGTCCGTTAACAGTGCATACAACCCCCAGCTCCCTCAGCGTGGTGTTTTTGAGGCATGTTCTACCCAGTTTCTTAGGAGGTTCCCAGTAGAACTGAACCCAGTTTGCCCTAAGTTATGACTTGCTTATTCATTTACTCTTTCATGGCTTTTCCCTCTCCCCTGTACTGAGCTTCCTGATGTTAACAACCTGCACCCAAGACCCTGTTTTGTTAGCGGGCAGAGAACCGGTTCCAGACTAAGGTTCAGCTGTTTGCCGCTCAAAATCGATACTTGAGAGATAAGTGACAGTGGGAAAGGGAAACTTGTTTTATTCATGAACCTGGGAAGGTGGTGAACTAACAGCTGAAAGACCCCCTCCCCTGTCCAGCAGGAGCCAGACGGTTTTACAGGGAAAGGGCGGGAGGTTGTGTGCAGGATCTGGGCAGTTAGTCGTATGTCGACATGACCCTGAAGACACATGCTGGCATCCGTGGCAGCTGTTTTCGCATGTAGTCAGGCCTTATCTTCTGGGAAAGTTTGGTCCTTCGCTCCTCAAGGCCAGTGGGCTGCAAATGTCAAAGTAAGGGAATCACAGATCAAGGGACTTAGGTCTGCTGGCAAGGAGTGCACAAAGTTGAAGCAAATTAACCCTTAAGACCGGCTGCAGTGCTGTTACAGTCTCAGGGTCTGCTTTGGGGAGAACGCAGACTGAGACAGTGTTTCAGACAGCAAGTGATTTGAACCTAAGGTTCTGCCCGGTTGGTATTCAGGGCTGCAGATCTTCCTGTGTTCCCAGTACTGCCATAGCCCCTTGTTACTTTGGTTTCTGGCTGTGCCAGTCCACACTGCAGACTGGAGTGGAGAGACTCTGGAAGGAAGTCTGTCCTGGAGAGGAGGTAAGGCAGGGATTAGGAGGACACACTGATCTACAAGAACTAGGAAGAGGTTCTGGAAGAGGAAATACCATATCCACCCAGCACTTTGGAGACAACAGGCAGTTAGCTCCATTTTCCCTGGAACCTGGAGTGTTCCCATAAAGAAGTTGAACCCTATTACTAAGAAACCTCCGAAGCGAGGCAGAGTTTGAAATTTGAAAATATGTTCTCCCTGGCAAATTGTTGTTGGAAAGCTAGTGTTAGAGAATTGCAAGCAAGGGAGTTCTGATTTTTACCATCAGTGATTAATTGTGCCTATTCTAAAATTTTATATAAATGAAGTAACTTGGCATGTCACCATTTTGTGTCTGGTTTCTTTTGCTCTGTAGGGTGCTTGTAAGATTCATCTGTGTTTTTGTGTGGAGACCGACAGTATATTGAGTAGCCTACTAAAAGCAGAGCTGATTGCAAAGGCAAACCTCGAAAATTTTGTTCCATTCGTCTCTCATAACAAGGAAAAGAAATAGAAGTATTCCAAATAGGACATGCCACATAAGGAAGTATTATGATTTTCCACATGTTTTGACATTATCAGAAATTCAGATTTCTATGGAAGATCCGTGCAACCACAGCTCCTCAAATCCTTCACCATTTGATCTGATCTCTCACTCAGCGGGAGAGAGAATTCCTGCACCAGTCACTCCGCAAAGACTTTTAAAACATTTGTTTCTCAGTAGGTTGAGCGGCCGACTTCGGCTCAGGTCATGATCTTGTGGTTCATGGGTTCGAGCCCCACGTTGGGCTCTGTGCTGACTGCTCAGAGCCTGGAGCCTGCTTCGGATTCTGTGTCTCCCTCTCTCTCTGCCCCTTCCCTGCTTGTGCTCTGTCTCTCTCTAAAATAAATAAACATTAAGCAATTTAAAAAATAATAAAACATTTGTTTCTAGGGGCTCAGTCAGTTAAGCATCCAACTCTTGATCTTGGCTCAGGTCATGATCTCATGGTTCTTGAGATCGAGCCCCACCCTGGGTTCTGTGCTGACAGAGCAGAGCTGACTTGGGATTCTCTCTCTTTCACTCTGACCCCCCCAGCTTGTGCTGTCACTTTCTTTCTCTGTCTCTTAAAGTAAATAAAAAACTGGGGCGCCTGGGTGGCTCAGTCGGTTGAGCGTCCGACTTCGGCTCAGGTCATGATCTCACGGTCCGTGAGTTCGAGCCCCGTGTCAGGCTCTGTGCTGACAGCTCGGAGCCTGGAGCCTGCTTGGGATTCTGTGTCTCCTTCTCTCTGTGACCCTCCCCCGTTCATGCTCTGTCTCTCTCTGTCTCAAAAATAAATAAACGTTAAAAAAAAAATTTTTTTTTAAAAGTCAATAAAAAACATTAAAAGTC
The DNA here is from genome assembly GCF_018350155.1 of Leopardus geoffroyi. Lineage (NCBI taxonomy): Eukaryota > Metazoa > Chordata > Mammalia > Carnivora > Felidae > Leopardus > Leopardus geoffroyi. The sequence goes on from NC_059336.1 coordinate 32,014,405, forward strand.
TTCAAAAGATTTTTGTTTCTTCATATGTTACCTTCAAGTTTCAATTTCCTAGATTCTTCTCACATCTTATAAGCATGTATAACTTTCTATATTCATACTATCACCTTTGAAAAGGTATGTGTATGCGTCTGGTCCTCTGGAATGAGAGGCAGTTCAGTATTACTTGGTTAAATCTGCTATTGGCTCCTATCCCATCAATCAACCTTGCCATTTAGATATTTCTGTCCTTCAGTCATAAAGAAGCTTCATGGAAATTAAAAACCTGTACAGCAAAAGAAACCATCAACAAAATGAAAAGTTGGCGCATGTGGGTGGCTCAGTTGGTTGAGCATCTGACTCTTGATCTCAGCTCAGATCTTGATCTCAGGGTCATGAGTTCAAGCCCCACATTGGGCTCCACACTGAGTGTGAAGCCTGCTTACATGCACACAGACACACACATACAATGAAAAGACACACACACACAACCTACCCAGTGGGAGAAAATATTTGCAAATCATATATCTGATAAGGAGTTATTACCCCAAATATATGAAGAACTCAGTAACAAAAAACCAAACAATGTGATTAATGAATGGGCATAGGATCTAAATAGACATTTTTCCAAAGAAAACATACAAATTGCCAGTAGGTACATGAAAAGGAAGCCAGGGGAAACATGGAAATCTAGATCTTTAATACTATATTTAAGTCAGGGAAAGGCCCCTAAACATGATTTCAGTATTACAAAAGTGCTTCTGCTTTGCAGGAGACATTGTAATTTAAACACACATTCATACGTTGTGTATATTTATATTTATACACACACATAATCAAGATATATTTAAAAAAATTTTTTTAACGTTTTATTTCTTTTTGAGACAGAGAGAGACAGAGCATGAACGGGGAAGGGGCAGAGAGAGAGGGAGACACAGAATCGGAAGCAGGCTCCAGGCTCTGAGCCATCAGCCCAGAGCCCAACGCGGGGCTCTAACTCATGGACCGCGAGATCGTCACCTGAGCTGAAGTCGGACGCTTAACCGACTGAGCCACCCAGGCGCCCCTAATCATGGTATATTTTTGAAGGTGGCCCTTAGAATTCAATGATCAGCCTTGATTCCTGTCTGCCACTTTCTCTTTGAGCAAGTTCCTCACCCTCTTTGACTCTGTTTTCTCGTCTGTAAAATGGGAGAACTGCCACTTGTCTTTCAGAGTTGTTGGATTAAAAGAAACAATTGCTTTTAAGGTTCTTTGGGCAGATGGCACTTTCCAAAGACTGCTGAACAATACCTCCTGTCTTACTTCTTTCTCTCCAGTGGGACCTCACCACTCTCTCATCAAGAGGTGCAGTCCAGTTATCTTCCCTGTGAATGGGGTGATGGTGGTGGAGGTTTATGCAAGCCTCAGCAAGTGGCACACAACAGAAGGGATGCTGTTTGACTTCTTTTTCCAAGCTTACTTACTTTGAGAGAGAGAGAGAGAGAGAGCATGTGCTAACAGGGGCAGGGCAGAGAGAGAGGGGGAGAGAAAATCTCCGTGCCATGAGCACAGAGCCCGACATGGGGCTTGAACCTCAAGATCATTATCTGAGCTAAAACCAAGAGTCGGACGCTTAACCGACTGAGCCACCCAGGCTCCTTTGCTGTTTGACTTCTGAGGCTGGTTCATAAAAGGCTATGCATTTTCTGCCTTGTTCATTGGAAAAACCACTCTTGGAGGCTTGGGCTACTATGTAAGAATTCTGACAATGCCAAGGCTGCCATGGGTAGCAGATAGCAAGGCCACACATGAACCTTCTGGTTGGCAATCCCAGTCTTTGAGTCAGCCTGGCCCAGAAGTCAGACAGCTGAGTGAATGGAATACCAAATCATTCCAGACCCAGCTGTCTAGTCACACTCCTTGCTGAGACTCCAGACATCAGAGAGAACAAACAAATCACTCCCATTCTACCTGAAATCCTGACCCATGGTACCTGCAGACAGAATACAGTCATTGTTCTAAACTGCTAAAATTGGAGATACTTCTTTTTATGCAGCAATAGTAATTGCTAAAGCAAGATATGACACGTAGCTATAGAAATTAGTTCTTTTCTTCTTTCCTGTCTCAGATAAACTTGAATAGCCTATGAAGATCCAAAGAAAACATCTGATAATGTTGGGAATCTGTAAGAACAACACATTGGAAAGTAATGATAACAGGTATCACACCATATATATGCTGCAGAGAGAGGCAGAGGCTCAGGGGCTAGATAGACAGTCATTCCTGGCAAAGCTGCAACACATTTCACGCCAGCAGGCAGATGCCCAGAGTTCAGAGCTGGGCAAAGCTGACCCATGAAAGCTTGAGTCATTCAGAGTCAATATGTCACAATTCAGCAGGGAGCTGATCCTGGTGCTTGCCAGCCTCAGTAGCATGACACGCTTGGGTAAAGGGAAAAACTTCATTTTGGTTGAGCCTGGGACGTAAAGTGTTGAGATACAATGGTGGGTAGTAAGGAAAGGGAGGAGGATGGACTGTAGGATTCAACTCACACTGTAGTTACACCATGGATTATTCATTATCCGAAGGGGCATGGTGTACTCAGCTTGCTTAGGGAGGCTGTTGGTATCCAAGATGATCAAAACCAAAGGGTGAGACCAGGGACATGTCTTTATAGATGGCCAGTCTTCCTTGAAGATATGCATGTGGCTATCTTGCAACTCCCGGTGTATTTCCCAGAAGGAAACTGATGTCAAATGCAAATGGGGTAACTGAGAGTTTCATAGACTATTTACAAAGATGCGGACAGGTTAAGGGAAACCACAACAGATGGTGCAGGGCAGTGAGACTTGCAAGGGTGAGAAGTCATGCACACTGCAGGCCTGAAGGATCAATAGGCAGTCATAGTTATAGTTAAAGACAGGGGCAGCCTCCTGGGAGAAGCTCTGGTTTCCAAGAGAAGAATGCAGCCAATCACAGCCACCAGCACAGAAGAATCCAGGACAGTAAGTTCTCCAGCCTTACTCTCCCTCTGCCATCACCTTGCTTGGCTGAATCCAAAGGGAAAACAGAAGGAAGAGGCCCTCTGAAGCAGTTTACAAGGACTTCTACCAGCTTTTTAGGTCACAGGACAGAAAGGAGAAAGGCAGAGGTTGGACTCGGGCAAATGTAAGATACTCAGTATATCATGTGGTCAACATATTCAGTTCAGGATAACACTCCTAAGCTGGAACAGAAGGAGGACAGTGAGGATCCCTGGAGGAGGTGGCTGGTAAGGGCTATGCATGGGCTTCCAGTTCTGACTATGATCCACTCCCCCCCCTCCCCCCGCCAATCCCATGGAACCATGTTACCGTATGGAAACCAGGGGTAATCAACTGGGATCATGCAGAAAAAAATGGGAAATCTATGGCCCAGTAGACTCCCAGTAGACTGGGCTATGACAACACAATCATTTTCACCTCCTAGCCATTCATTCAGGGTCTCTTAAACTCAGCACTATTAACATTTTGGGCCAGATAATTATTCATTGTAGGGGGCTGTAATGTGCACTGTAGGATATTTAGCAGCGACCCTGGCCTCTACCCTCAAGATGTCAGTAGCAACACTCTGTCCAGTTGTTATATCCAAAAGTGTCTCCAGACCTTTCCAATCATCCCCTAGAAGCAAAATCACCTTTGGGGTAGAAATCACTGCATTCATCCATTCAAGAAATATTTCAGGAGCATTCACCATTTGGCAGACATCATGCTTCTCCTCCTAGAGCAGGGGAGACACAGTGTGCCAGTGGGATGTGGTCCTTGCTTTCTCAAGCTTCATAGTCTAGCAAGGGAGACCAACATTAAACGTACAGTTACACAAATAACTCACTTTTGGGGGAAAGTTATATTTAATAGAAAATCCGAATGACCTTTTCAGGCAGGTGCCAGTTTTAGAATGAAATCCATAGACAAAGAAATACCAGGCTGTAGGGAGAATTATTTTTATTGACCTTTAACTTTTTTTAAAGTTTGGTTTTTCTTATACCTTGAATCTCCAAATGTCACACACCTTGAAGCTGAAATTTAAATAACATCTGTTAAAATCCCAAAGTTATTGTGGTAGGCTAAAATGGCTGCAGTTTCTTTAAAACCCCTTTTTTTTAAATTTTATTTTGAAGCAATCTCTACACCCAACATGGGGCTTGAACTTACAACCCTGAGATCAAGTGTTGCATGTTCTACTGACTGCACCTACCAGGCACCCCTCTTTCCCACTCTTATCACCAAGAAATAAGAGTCTAATTTCCTCTCCTGGAAACCGGAATGACTTTGTGCCTGGCCTGGTACACATAAGCCAAAAGGATGCGGTGGCAGTGATGCTGTGTGGCTTCCAAGTCTGGGTCCCAAGGAAATTTAATCTCTGAGAACATGCTCAGAGAGCCCTGGGCCACCATGTAAGTAGTCTAACTATCCTGCTGGAAAGAGAGAAACTGTGGCCAAGGTGTGGCCAGTGTGGAGATAAAGGCAGGTAGAGATGCCTGAAATGCCAGTTGTGTAAGTTAGAAGCCATTTTGGATGTTCCAACTAATGGAGCCTTTAGTCTTCAGATGACTCTGCCCCAACCACCAACTGACTATAGCCACATGTGAGTCCCCAAATGAGGCTAGCAGAAGAACCACCCAGTTGATCCCAGTCAACCAACAGACCCATGAGAGATGACAAAATCATTGTCATTTTCGGACGTGGTTTGTTATATAGCAGGAAATAGTCAAGACAGTCCTTAAAGTGCTACCCAACATATGGATGGAAATAATCATCAAGGGGTGTCTGGCTGGCTCCGTTGGCAGAGCATGCACTCTTTTTTTTTTTTAAGTTAAGTTTTTAATTTCTTTTTTTTTTAATTTTTTAAATGGTTACTTATTTTTGAGAGACAGAAAGACAGAGCATGAGTTGGGGAGGGACAGTGAGAGGGAGACACAGAATCTGAAGCAGGCTCCAGGCTCTGAGCTGTCAGCATAGAGCCCGAAGTGGGACTCCAACTCATGAGCTGAGCTGTGAGATCATAACCTGAGCTGAAGTTGGGCACTTAACCTGCTGAGCTACCCAGGTGCCCCTGAGCATGCAACTCTTGAGCTAAGGGTTGTGAATTCAAGCCGCACATTGGTCATAAAGCCTATTTAAAAAAATAATAATCATAGATCTGTTTATTGCATAAATAATAGTTGTGTGTGCAAATGAATAGAATATATCAGTTAGGATTCATTTGGGAGTTAGTAATAGAAACCCAACTTTAACTGCTTAGGGAAAAGGTGGAAAGTTTTGGCTCATGAAACTCAAGGAAGAGTTAACTCATCCAGCTGCAAGAGTATCAGGAATGCTTAAGTCTTAAAATGCCACCAAGGAATTTTCTCTCCATCCCTCATTTCTGCTTCTTTTTTATACTTGTCAAATTGGCATGTTGTTTGTCTGGGCCTGCTAAGCTAGGGCTGGATGGTCTAGGATGGCCTCCCTCAATTGTCTGGCCTCCCTCAATTGTGGTTGGTGAGGCTGTTTGATTTGGGGGTGGAGGAGTAGGGAGAGGCAGTTCACTCACATGTTGGTTTGAGATTAGCTGGGGTGAGAGGACAAACTAGCCACACGTCACTCATCATCTAGCAGGCTAACCAAGGCTTATTCACATGACGGCGTAAGAGACCCCAGCAACAAGTTAAACCCCAGTGCAATGTATTTTTCAAGCCTCTGTTTGCGTCCCATTTGCTAACGTCTTTTTTAGTTTTAAATAAATGTTTATTTATTTTGTGGGAGAGAGAGAGAATGTGTGGGGAAGGGGGAGAGGGAGAGGGGGATGAAGAACTCGAAGCAGGTCCCACGTTGACAGCAGCAAGTCTGATGTGAGGCTTGAACTCATGAACCATGAGATCATGACCTGATTGAGATCTTGACCTGAGCTGAAGTCTGACACTTAACCGACTGAGCTACTCAGGTGCCCCTCATTTGCTAGCGTCTTAATGCACAAAGCAAGTAACATGGCCAAGCCCAGATTCAAGTCACCCAAAAACTTGAGGAAAAGTGAATTCCATCTCTCTCTCTCTCTCTCTTTTTAAAGATTTTATTTCTAAGTAATCTCTACACCCCATGTGAGGCTTGAATTTATAACCCTGAGATCAAGAGTCACATGCTCTACTGACTGAGCCAGCCAGAGATACCCACCAAACCCCTCCATCCCTTGATGGAGGAAATGGCAATATATTACGATTTTTTCTTCCCCAAATCTGACAGTGTATATGTGTGTGTGTGTGTGTGTGTGTGTGTGTGTGTGTGTGAAGGTAGAGATTTTGAAAGAAAGTATTGTAGACAAGGCAATTCTACAAGGCAATATGTCGACCATATAAATGAACTATATTTATCTTATAATTACTTCGAACCTCCCACTTGACCTTAGCAATAAATGCACAACCACAAAGATGGTGATATGTGAACTTATAAATAGAGATATGATGGAATGATATAAGTGATCAAAGAAGCCCTCTTAGTTTGCTTCAGATGTTCGTGAGAAGTTAGCCATTTCCTGCCCTCCGCATATTTCTGGTAAGAACATTGTCTTAGGTTTTGTTTCAGAAGCCCTGGCGGCTTCTGAAAACAGACTGTGTCACTGGGAACTGTTGTGCAAACCAGATCCTGCTGTCCTTTCCAAGAACAGACTCTCCAAAACAGTATGTCCTAATGCTCTTTGGGTCAAAATTAACTATAAAAGTTTAGAATTATCACTTCTATCGGTTAGTGGGTAGGTGAGTCTAGAACAAAGACCAATGCATCAGCAGTTTTGTTGTGGAGTTTGGGTTTTTTCTTTTTAAATAAAGAAGGATACAGACTTTCATTAGTATCATTGTGTAATGGTTAAGACCGTGGACTCAGGACCCAGAATTCAGAGTTCAAATCCTGACTTTCCCACTCACTATGACTTCGGGCAAGTTACTCAGCTTATCTGTGCCTGTTTCCTTCTCTTTAAAATGGGGTGTAATCCTGGTATCTTCCCCAGTAATTGTTACAAGGACTAAATGGGTGAATAATTCTGGAGTTCTGACCCCTGCTTGAAATCGAACCAATGAGACACAATCTGAAGCATTCTTAGAGATGTCAGTGTGTTACGAAGATGATTATTCATGTCCCTGGTCATCATCAAAAGGGACATCACCTTTTTTCTTGCTGAGTGACAGCAGCAGCAACAGCAGCTCAGGGAGAGGAGGGCAGGCAAATAGTACTCAGACTATTTGCAAATTGCATTTGCGGTATAAGGCTCAGGGAAGGAGGTGGTCAGTGGCAATACTGAGGTTTAGAGAATGTCAGAGGATTTCAATCATCCCTGCTTTCGTAGCCTTTTCTAAGTTGTGTTTTTAAGTGAAGTCAAGTGTTAACAAATTGTTATGAAAATCATAGTCTATATCCATCAATCCACACATGCAAGCCAGCCTTGGCATTCTTGAGCTATCCATCAAAAAGCAGCGACTTTCAAAAGAATAGCTGATGTTAAAAAGAATAAGTGCCTGATGTAATCGTTCAAGAGGCATTAAATAAGCCAATTCTTTACTTTCCGTTTTTAAAAAGGGTTTCAAAGAAATCAAGAGAAGTTTAAATGACTCTGCAGAGGAATAAGCAAATTCCTTGATGTCAGCATCGGAGCACTTAATTAAATCATATGGCTTTATTTTTAGGTTGATTGAAACGTGTCTGCCCCACCTCAAATGCCCATTTCAACCATCATCTCATCTTATCGTCTCTCCTGTCCACAGAGCCAACACAAATATTTGCTGAATGAAATAATGAATAGCTTCCTCTATATAGCTGATCTCACAAAACACTTTATCAGGAAACCATTACTCTCTGAACTCTGAGTCTACAGATATTTTTGAATGGCGAGCAGATATTTGAGGGGGATTTAACTTAGCAACATAGATCCAAAGAAGGCTCCGCTTGAATAGATTTACGGTTACTAATATTCTCAGAATGCGGAAACCACAAAGAACTGAAAAATAGGATTTTTTTTTTTCTGATTGGGGATCATTTGTAACCTCACTCTCAACCTTTGTCATCTGGTTCTTCCCTTCTCCCCTCAATCCCATGCCACTTCCCCCACTTAAGGAAAAGGGTTTCCTTTTTGCTTTGTTGCCTTATGACTACATTTTACAAAAATTGATTTTAAGAAGAAGATTCAGTCTATCCTCTTTGATGAGGTTGTTTCCGGCTTCTATGAGGTTTCATGAAATCTCTAGAGCACTGAGCTCTGACCACATGAGTAGTTTGGAAAACAAGATGAATCGCGTTGGAGGAAGAAGGAAAGGCCAGTTCTGGATTAGATTAATGGGGTTGAGACATTTGTTATTCTTAAGAAACAAGCTAGAGAAAAAAATGGTAAGATTCAGGAATTTTGTTAAGTGTTTGCTGGCAAGAATGACTGTGTCCTTTGACGTTTGTATCTACCCAAATATTCCAGTTACTCTCCCTGTGACATAGGCTGTGTCAAGCTTAACATAAAACAACTACCATTTTACTCTGGTTATGGCTCTCATGGGTCAGGAATTCAGAGAGGGCGCAGTGAAGACAGCTTGTCTCTGCTCCTTGACATCTGGGGCTTCATTTGGGAAAACTCAAACAGTAGGGAGTGACTTGGGAGTTTGAGGCTGACGTCATCTGAAGGTCTGTTCACTTATAAGTCTGGAGGTCCTTCCTGGCTGTTGGCTGGGAACTCAGCTGAGCTGTTAGCTGGAGCACCAGCATATGGCCTGTCCATGTCACTGCTTGAGCTTCCTCACCGCAAAGTGGCTGGGTTCTAGGAGTGAGCATCCCACGATGACGTGGGTGAAGCTGCGCTGTCTTTTATGATCAAGACTTGGAAGTCACACATAGTGTCAATTCCACCATAGTCTCAAACCCACCCAGATTAAAAGGGAGAGAATATAGGCTACATCTTCCCATGTCAGTTATACTGAGTGCCAGTTAAGAAGAGAGAGAAGGGAGATATTGTGGCCGTCTTTGCAGAATACAAGGTGCCACATTGGGCATAAAGTATATTTTAATTTTTCTCATATGGTAGTGTGGAGAATAAAGTTCTCTATGGCCCTTGAATCTAGTTTGAACAAAATTAATCATGTCCTTTTTTCTGTAGACTGGTGAGGAGGGAAAATAACACAAACCAGATAGAGAAAGTGGGATTAATTGATAATCATGAGTTCTCCTTGAAACCCAAGAATATACTAAAACTGGGCCAAGAGCGTTAGGGTGAGTGGGAGAAGATGGTTGATCAGGATCAACAGAAGCCTTGGAGAGAAGCTGGGGGAAAAAAAACCCAACTTGGTAAAGTCAACTATCAGTGAAGCAAGGAGTCTCTCTGGAGAATCAACACCAAACTAGCAAATGAATCCTTGAGTTTAATGTGGTGGTTATATCTAACATCCTTTCATCCCTCCCAGAACCAAATTTGGTGTTTAGAAGGCTCAATGCAACCACTCTTTGCAGCTAACCCAAAGAGGTTTCTCTGCCCCTATTTCTCCTTCATCTTTTTCTTCTCCTGCTTTCTCTGGCATCCAACATTATCCCAAGTTCAATCTCAACTCCAAAAATGCACGTACTTCTGGTGAATTGCTGGGAGAGAGCACTTTTTCACTCCACTGCATTTCTGTATTATAAATTTCTGCTGGGGGTGCCTACAAGCTCAGTTGGTTAAGGGACCCTTGATTTCAGCTCAGGTCATCATCTCCCGGTTCTCCTGAGATCAAGCCCGCATCAGCTCTATGCAGGCAGTGCAGAGCATGCTTGGGACTCTTCCTCTCTCTGTCCTTCCCTTCCCCTCTCTCTTTCTCAAAATAAATAAACTTAAAAATTTTTTTTTCAAGTTTCTGCTGGTAGACTTGAGATTCTCCCTTAAACACTAAGATATTTCTACCATCACCTGAAAATGTGTAGAGTGATAGAAGTCCTCCTTCTTAATTAGTTTGGGACATTTATAAATTGCAGTATGAAGGGAATGGCCCTAATAGCAATGTGGTAGGCAGAATTATGGCCCCTCAAAGATATCTATGTCCTTATCCCTGAGACCTCCGAGTATGTTACCTTACATGGCAAAAGGGACTTTGCAGGGGTGATTAAGTGAAAGATCTAGAGATGGAGAGATTATCCTGGATTATCTGGTTGGGACGAATGTAATCACAAGTGTCCTTATAAGAGTGAGACAGGAGGGTCAGAATCCAAGAAGGAGATAGGATGATGGATGAAGAGGCCAGAGAGAGAGAAAGAGAGAGAAGAAGAGACAGAGAGAGAAAGCTGAAGATGCTAAGCTGCTGGAAGATGTCAGAGGGGCCACAAACCAAGGAATGCAGGTAGTCTCTTGAAACTAAAAAAGGCAAGAAAACAGATTCTTCCCGAGAGCCTCCAGAAGAAATCCAATCCTGAGACCCATTTTGGACTTCTGATATCCAAAGCTATAAAATAATAAACGTGTTTTGTTTTAAACCACTAATTTGGGATAATTTGTTATAGCAGCAGTAGGTAACTAATACAGACAGACAACTTATTTTTCTTGTTGTCATTTGTTTCAGAAACGACAGGAGGCTTTTGGTGCAAGCTGCTTGGGGAAGAAATGTTTCTACAAATCTGCATGGACTGAGTTTGAATCAATATGGAAAGAGTTTGAATGAAGCCTTGAACAGTAGCTTCCAGAAGCTACACAGGAAGATACAGAGAAGAACAAAATTTGATATCACAGTTCTCTTTTTGTAATGTTTATTTATTTATTTTGAGAATGAGCATGAGCGGGGGAGGGGCAGAGAGTGGGAGAGAGAATCCTAAACAGGCTCCGCACTCAGCGTGGAGCCCGACACGGGGCTTGATCTCACGAACCTCAAGATCACGACCTGAGCCCATAGTGACCTGAGCCAATATCAAGAGTCAGATGCTTAAATGACTGAGCCACCCAGGCGTCCCTGATATCACTGTTCTAAAAACAACTTTCCTCTTGCTTAGGACACAACTATTTATATGGAGTATAACATAAACGTATTTGAAATATGTATTTAACATATTATCTTCAAACATACTGTATTCAACTGATTAAGTTTGTTATGACAATCCAGGATCATATTTATGTAAATGTAAATGTGCTTAAAATTTGTCTAGAAAACTATTGATACTTCTGATCCCAGGTTGTATGAAACAGTGATAAATGCCAAGTATCAATAGACTATTCAAGTCTCATGAGTAATGCTATGAAATTAGACATGGCTAACTGCTACAATTACCTGATTAAAGAATGGAATAGTTTATTTTTTCATATCTTTGTTAGGGTACATAAATAACACGATTCTCTCTTTTAAAATTTTTTTAATGTTTATTTTTGAGAGAGAGAGAGAGACAGAGCATGAGCAGGAGAGAGGTAGAGAGGGAGGCATAGAATCCGAAGCAGGCTCTAGGCTCTGAGCTGTCAGCACAGAGCCCACATGGGGTTGAAACTCACAGACCTGTGTGATCATGACCTGAGCCAAAATTGGACACTTAACTGACTGAGCCACCCGGGCACCCCTTGTTTTTTTTTTTTTTTTTTTTTTAATTTAATGTTTATTTTTGAGAGAGAGATAGAGCATGAGTGGGGGAGGGGCAGAGAGGGAGAGGGAGACACAGAATCTGAAGCAGGTTTCAGGCTCTGAGTTGTCAGCACAGAGTCTGACACGGGGCTCGAACTCACAAACCTCGAGGTCATGACCTGAGCTGAAGTCGGACGTTTAACCAACCGAGCCACCCACTAAATAACATGATTCTCTTGAGAATTGTCTGAATCACGTCTTCATTTGCCCCTTCAGATTTACTTGATACCCTTCTTCACCCTGCTCTATGCCCTGGAAGGCTGGGCCAACATGGGCCAATTCAATAGGCTCCCTGGCTTCCTTGCCTTCTGGCTTGAGACTTTGGCAGAGGTCTCCAGCGGGTGACCAAAGGGAGTTAAGAAGGGTGAGGTGAGAGTATATGTTCTTCCGATATCCTCCTAAATAAACTAGTACTCAAATCCTTGATTCAGAGTCTGCTTCAGGGGATCCGATCTAAGAGAGCATGATATCTGGGAACTACCCCCATCTTCCGGGTGGACCCCTGCAAGCTTGCTTGTACTTCCCATAGCTAGCTGGACCCAAGCTACACCCGTCAGCTTCTCCTTCCCTGGAATCTTGTATTGGAACAGAGAGGATATAGGTCAGTGTCTGCAGGAGGCTAGGGCTCTCACGTGTGAACTCAGGAGCTTTGCAAGTGTACCAACAGGTAAGGGAAGCAGAGAATGCCAGTCTGTAGGATGGGGCAGAGGGGTGGTACAAGGAGGCAGGGAAGAGAGAGAGAGAGAGAGAGAATGGCCCAGAGAATCAGAGAAGAGATGTGGTTTCTTGATCCAGATCCTTCCTAAAACCCTCCTACACCTGGCTCCTGCTCTGTGAATTATGCCGATATGGGTACAATATAGGTATAAATTCTCCATTGTCTCTCAAGGTAGCTCAAGTAACTTCTATAACATACCATCAAAGAATCAATTAACCCAGCAAATCATCGTAAAATTACACTCACACTCTCAGCGAACCAGAAAGCTCTGCTCCACTACACTCCCTGTGAGAATTTCCTTCTTGAAGGCTTGAAAGCACGATGATTGTTAATCCCCCACAGGTGAATGAACAAAGCTTCAACCACCCTCGGGCATTTACAAAATCTGGCCTGAAGACCTGCTTGGCACATACAGCGAGGTGTTTGTGGTCCAAGACAACCCAGAAAGGAACAATTTATTCCCTAATTACTCTCCTGGAGCAGCACAAGCTCACCAGGGAGCCCCGATCTAGAGATTGGTGGTAGGAGGAGGAAGTTGGAGAAAGCCAAATACGCTTGAACAGGAACACACTGTGACACCAGTTCTGCAAACTCCCCGGTCCCTACTTACTGCCTGCCAGGGTTCTGAGTCCTCAGCTTTCTTGTCTTTACTTCCTGGGCCACCTAATGTGTGGGTGTCATAGGCTGCTCCCCATATGATACTGCTATTGAGGGAGCAAAAGTATCCCCTATCTGCCAGTCTGCCGCAATTCATAAATTCTCATTATCAGGTTGTTCTTCTGGTTAAGCTATTATTTCCAGAATATCACTAAGGCACAGATGTCCTATAAAATACAGAAAAAAGACTGGAAATGTCGTCGTTACCTTGCTGTTCAGGGTAGGGTGGCAGCAGAAAGATTTTTTTTTTTCTTAATGCTTTTTGGTGATCAGAGGGAGATACCAGAAAGGGATTGGAGAAGGAAGCATTAAAGGATCTTAAATCTGTTTGGAATTAGATTCATTTGTGGAACAAACATCTGTTGAGTGGCTGTAACAGGCATTGGGAATACAAAAAAACCAGCCTCCTGCATTTATGAAACATAGAGATTAAAGAAAAAGATGGTTAGAGATCAAAGAGTCAGTCCAAGATGGTGGTTCTCAACTAGGGGCCATCTGAGAACTCCTGGAGATGTTTTTGTCACTACTGGAGGAGTTGTTCCTGGCATCTATTGAGTAGACGCCAGGGATGCTGCTAAATGTGCTGTGACGCACAGAGCAACTCCTCCACAGTAAAGAATTATCTGGCCCAAGATGTCAATAGTGCCCTGGTTGATAAACCCTGTAGTAAGACAGCGATTCTCAAAGTATGGTTCCTGACAGGCAGCATCAACGTCATCTGGGAACTCGTTAGAGATGCAAGTTCTTAGGCCCTACCCTAAACCTGCTGAATCAGAAATTCTGGGGGGTAGAAGCCAGCGTTCTGTGTTTTAACAAGAGGACTCTGATGCAGGCTCATGTTTGAGAACCACTAAATTAAGGAATGAAGGAACCTATCGTTACAAGTGAAGGCAAATGCTCTGAAGGAAAAGAACTCTGTACCAATGCTACTCAAAAAGTGGTTTACCCACTATTGGTAGCATCACCATCAGAGAGCTTGTTAGGAGTACAAATTCCTGGGTCCCACCCTAGACCTGCTGAATCATGGAGAGATGTGTAGGGGTTATATTGAGAAAGCCATTATGGGCCATTCTAAGTAACTAAGACCTTAGATGATGGGAAATCGGAAATTTTTCGACTCTGGGTGGATCAAGTTCTGGCAATAAGCAGGATTAGGTTGGAGAAAAGATTAGAAGGAAACCAGATAGAAGGTTGTTGAGGTAGTTCCATGGGAGTGTGAACAAAGGCAGAGGTCGCAGAGATGAAATGAGGGAAGTACAAGTGGGAAAACTGCAGGAGGAAGAGTGTATAGGATGTGATGACTGATTGGATTAGGGATGAAGGTGTGCCAGGAATTCTTTTGACTGGAAGTAGCAAAAAAAAAATCCCAATTTAGAGTGGTTTAAGCGGAGGAGTTAATTTTTCCCCATAGTAAGAAGTCTAGACCGAGGCAAATGCTGCCTTTGTTTCATGATTCAACAATATCAAGGTTGCTGTCTCTCTACTTCTCTTGGCCTTTTCTTTTTTTTTTTTTTTTTTAAATTTTTTTTTTTCAACGTTTATTTATTTTTGGGACAGAGAGAGACAGAGCATGAACGGGGGAGGGGCAGAGAGAGAGGGAGACACAGAATCAGAAACAGGCTCCAGGCTCTGAGCCATCAGCCCAGAGCCCGATGCGGGGCTCGAACTCATGGACCGCGAGATCGTGACCTGGCTGAAGTCGGACGCTTAACCGACTGCGCCACCCAGGCGCCCCACTCTTGGCCTTTTCTTAATAGTTGTCACCTCATGGTCACAAGATAGCTGCTGCAGTTCCAGATGTCTTGCTTGCATTCAGGGATGGAAGGAGCAAATAAGAAAGACAGGGTCTGTTCCTTTCAATAAAATAGCAAAAGTGGGGCGCCTGGGTGGCTCAGTCGGTTAAGTGTCTGGCTTCGGCTCCGGTCATGATCTCCTGGTTCTTGAGTTTGAGCCCCGCGTTGGGCTCTGTGCTGACCACTCAGGGCCTGGAGCAAAAGCGTTTGTAAAATCATTCAGAGACTTCTAGTTATTGGCCAGAACTGCACCCCATGACCACCTATAGCTACAAAGTAGTGTGAAAAAACGTTTATCATTGGCATCTCCATGGCAGAGAAAGAGGTTTGGAAGTTGGTATTAAGTCCTCCAATCTACAGCATCTGTAAGGGAGGAAGGAGTAAACTAGACTGACTCTGGCTTCAGCTAATATGGGGAGTCTGGCACTATTCTGTAGGATAGGAACATGGTGGGAAGACACAAGTTTGGAGTGGGAAGAACATTATGGTAGATTGTCTACTGCAATAATTCTATCCACTGTTGTATATATAGCTCTTTGTTATGAGACTGCTACTTTTTAAAATGTTTTTATTGGGGTGCCTGGGTGGCGCAGTCGGTTAAGCGTCCGACTTCAGCCAGGTCACGATCTCGCGGTCCATGAGTTCGAGCCCCGCGTCAGGCTCTGGGCTGATGGCTCAGAGCCTGGAGCCTGTTTCCGATTCTTTGTCTCCCTCTCTCTCTGCCCCTCCCCCGTTCATGCTCTGTCTCTCTCTGTCCCAAAAATAAATAAACGTTGAAAAAAAAATTTTTTTTAATGTTTTTATTTATTTTAGAGAGAGAGACAGCAAGGAGGGGCAGAGAGGGAGACACAGAATCAGAAGCAGGCTTCAGGCTCTGAGCTGTCAGCACAGAGCCTGACATGAGACTCGAATTCACAGACCTGACCTGAGCCAGTCAGATGCTTAACTGACTGAGCCACCCAGGCATCCCGAGACTGCTATTTCTACCATCAAGAAGTAGAATTTACTTCTCCACCCTTTGAGTTGGGGTTTGGCTGTGGGACTTGCTTTGGTGCATGGGACATTAGCAAGGGTAACACAAACAGGGCCTTGAAAAGCACTTATACATGGAGGCCTGCTCTCTTTCAGCCAGAGGAGGAACACTGAGACCATGATGTGCATAAGCCTGATGAGCTCTCTAGAAGAGAACTGAAGTGCCCCAGCCAGGAGCTAGTATCAGCCACCAGATACATGAGGCCCTTTTAGGCCAAGATGAACCACCAGAGACTATAGCTGCATGAGTGAACTCCGGTGAGATCAGCAGAATTGCCCAGTTGAATCCAGCCCAAAATGCTATTCAAAGAAATATGAGCAAATTAATATTCTGGTGAAAACATCCCAGGAACTACCTGAACTTAAAAAAAAAATTAATTTTAATTTAAAAAATTTTTATTTTAGAGAGAGAGAGCAAGCAGGGGAAAGGGGCAGAGGGAGAGAGAAAGAGAGAGACAGAATCCTAAGCAGGCTCTGCACTGTCAGCATGGAGCAGGACTTGGGGCTCAACCCCACAACTCTGGGATCACGACCTGAGCCGAAATCAAGAGTCAGACACTTCTACCAATTGAGCCGCTCAAGTGCCCTGTACCTGAACTTTTTGATCTGAAGCTGCAGATCGGGATGCAGGAGTTATCAGCGTAGAGGGAGTACATATTTGAAGTTGTGAAAAGGGATGAGATGGCCTTGGGGCATCTCAGAAGCACCAGTGAGAGGTGGAAAAGAAACGGGCATAGAGCTCATAAGAGCAATTTCCAGAAGAAAAGTATCAACAGTGCCATGTGCCAAGGAAATATTAGGAAAGATGAAATCTGAAAAGAGAATGTTGGATTTGGCAATTAATGATTGGTCATCAGAGATCTTGACCGGAGCAGTTTCGGGAGACAGGAGGGCCCAGAGGTCAGGTTGCAATAGGATTACAATGGGTTGAAGAGTAAGCAGCAGGTGGGAAGCAGACTGTTTTTCCTAGGAGTCTGGGCTGTGTAAGCAAATAGAGGGAGAGGGGGCGGGGTGGTAGCTTGGTGAAACCACACAATCAAGGAAGGCCTGAACCTTCTTTTTGTCTTTCAAGATAGGGGAGGCTTAAAAATGTTTAGAAAGTGTTGGGATAGGGAGGATATTAAGAAAAGCCATAGTATCCACTGGGACTTGTTTCTTGAGAGGCAGGGTTTCTTTTAATCAGGGGAAAGGACGCCATAACACACAGAATGAAAGAAAACAAACACAAAACTAGAGGGTAGGCATTGTGGGGGTGAATGAGAGAGACAAGGTTGTAGATATGGGAGTGGGAAACTGAGGTACCCAGGCTTGACAGCATCCATTTCCTCTGGGTTGTCAGAGATCCAAGAGGCAGAAGACAGGCTTTAAAAGAGTAGCAAAGCTTTGGAACAGGCTCTATGGGCGTGAAGGAGGGAGCTGACCGGGCACCAGTGTGGGATTCACTGGGATGCTGAGATCCATCTGAGGTTTGATGATCACTCATCTGGCCACTACCTGTGCCAGCTATGTAGCACTGGGCAGTCTATGTGTACGAACTAGCAATGTGAATACTGGCTTACTCCATGGATTTCCTCCTAACTTCATTTCCTGCAACACAAACTCTTCTTTTAATTTTTCTGATTATTAAGTTTTACTGGGCATGTGGCTTTCGCGATCAAAGACTGCATTCACAAGCTTCTCTTGCAGCTAGTTGTGGCCACTTGACTAAATACTGACCAATGGGATATGAGTGCCAGTAAGTGTCCCTAAAGGACTAGGCATGGCCGTCTTTCTCTCTTCCTGTTTCTCTCTGGTTGGAATGCAGATACAACGGCTTGAACCCAAGCAACTATTTTTTGGTTATGAGGGAGAAGCTACACATTTAAATGGCAAAGCAACAAGATAGAAGGGATCTTGGTCCCAAATGATCACGGACCCAATATATCAGCACTGGACTAGCTACTAGCCAAAAGTCATTTACATGAAGAAAAATATTCTATCACATTTAAGTACATTTTCTGTTTCATATAAATGAAACTAATTCTAAATTTCCATACTCACTGCTCTCTTGAAGAGCCTCACCTACACCGATATTCTGTCAACTCCGGATGCCTATATATTTCTCAATTCCCTATTTAAGTTTCTTCTAAGGTCTTTTTTGAACACTTGCTCTGACCTGGCATCAGCTCTGCTTATTCAAATCTCTGACCAAAGACTTACCACATTTGGGCACTTCTGTTTATATTTTACTTCTGATTAAACCTAAGGGGAAATACTCTCAATTCTTACTCAACTATTTTTAGTATTGCATTATTTTCACCGTGCTACAAAAAAAATCATGCCATCCTGTGTTACACACTTATTAACTCATTTATTCAACATTGATTTGAACACTTTCTATGTACTTTGAAGTGATGGACTTCACAGAGACACAAAAATCAGTGTGGTGTCCCATCAAGAACTTGACCACCCAGCACAAGAGAAGAATATGAAAGTAACTAAAATAATAAAAGTTAGAAGTGACGCAGCCATATTTTGCATGTTTTGGAGAAGTAGGCAATATTTGAAATATTTTCCTAAATTTCCCATTGTGGTTTATAAGACTGGATTTAGAACTAAAATTTCCTGATTCCCAATATTCTGGTCATTGTATCAGACTCCACCCTAAGCCATGATGCCAAGTTTCATAAAACCATCTTAAAAAAAATTTTTCTTAATTTGTTTAAAAGTTTAAAAAAAGAAAACAGGGGCGCCTGGGTGGCGCAGTCGGTTGAGCTTCCGACTTCAGCCAGGTCACGATCTCGCGGTCCGTGAGTTCGAGCCCCGCATTGGGCTCTGGGCTGATGGCTCAGAGCCTGGAGCCTGTTTCTGATTCTGTGTCTCCCTCTCTCTCTGCCCCTCCCCCGTACATGCTCTGTCTCTCTCTGTCCCAAAAATAAATAAACGTTGAAAAAAATAAATAAATAAAAAATAAAAAAAGAAAATAAGGGCTGTGAAAGAAGTAGGAGTTGATTTAAGTTTATTCATTTGTTTCCCAGTGTCAGGGCCCGAGGTAGATGTTGAGATAAAATTGAAACAAATGACTGATGTGGTCTTGTCCTCACAGATGTTAAAAATAAATCTCCCATGTAAACATCAAGTGCTAACTGTGATGAAAACATTTCCAAAGGGAGGTCCAGAGAGGATATGATGGAGCGTTGGTCCTAGACAGGAAAAGCATGGCAGGGGCTGGGCTGCGGAGGGGAGGTAGCCTAGTAAAGGCATGAGGAAAGGCCCATTAGCAGGAGAGAATAACAAAGACACTGAGAGTTGGCTCACTCCCTGGAGCTCAGAGAGCAAGGGGAAGCGAGTGGTGTTAAGAGGAGATGGGAGAGGTAAGTAGGCGCCAGACTGCAGAGGCTCCTGTAGACCACATTACAACTTTGGCTTATTTTAAGAGCAACAGGAGGCAAGTGAAGTGGTTTGCTTTCAAACAGATCCCTCGGGCTGCCAAGTGAAGAGAGAAATACGGGGATGAGGAAACAGTAGGAAGCAGGGAGACCAGTTTGGTGGCCATGGCGGGAATGCATCTGTGAGGTGAGAATAGCCTGGACACGGGTGTGCTGTGGGGGGAGAGAGACTGATAGGAGAAGTCTTCAGGAGGATTTAGCAATAGTTTGGAGCTGGGATGTGAGGAAAGAGAAGTCAAGGAGGACACTTGGGCGTTTGGGTTTCTTCACCTGATGGATGATGCTATTATTCAGGGAAGAACACAAACCAGATTTGGGGATAAGGGCAAAATGAAACAGGTCTTTCTTGGGTCCAGTTTTGGACATGCTGACTTTAAAATGCCCTTGAAATACTCAAGTGAAAATGTCATGAAGGGGATCAAAAAATGGGTCTAGATTCACTTAGGAGTGGGACCTGGGTGGGAGAGAGGGATGATGAGTTACCTGTGGGTCGGTTCAAACTGAAGCTACAGGCAGGGATGAGACAACCCAGGCAGTGTGTGGGCATTAAGGGGGCAGGGGGTGGGGAGTGAGTGGAGAAACACCAGCGCTGGGTGGCCAGGTAGGGCAGCAGGAGCCCAGGTAGGAATTGGCTAAGGAAAAGGAGGAAAAGCCGGAGATGGTAGAGACTTGTAGGCCAGTCAGGAGAGCACTGTTTTCATTTTATTTAAGCTTATTTATTTATTTTGAGAGAGAGACAGAGAGAGAGAGAGAGAGAGAGAGAGAGAGAGAGAATCACAAGTAGGCTTTGTGATTGGGAGTGGAGCCCAATGTGGGGCTCAAACTCACAAACTGTGAGATCATGACCTGAACCAAAATCAAGAGTCAGATGCTTAACTGACTGAGCCACCCAAGTGCCTCAAAGAAAACATTTGAAGGAGCATTCAACAATGTCAAAAGCTGCTGGGAGAATGAATAAGATGTGGCCCAAAATCTGCTTGGGGAATCCAGTGTCATGGTGACGATTCAAGTTCAAAATGTTTTGATGCAATGACAAGGGTGAAAGCCAATCTGGAGGGAATTGAGGAGAAATGGAGGTACGGAAATGGAGGCAGAGTATAGACAATATTTTGAAAAGTTTGACTGCAAAGTGGAAGAGAGAACTAGGGCAAAAGCTAGAGAAGGATGTGGGCTTGAGGGCTTTTTTGTTTCTCTTTATGGTAGATTCATAAATAGAAAATCCATAAATTGATTCAAATACACACAGAAATTGAGAACATAATAAAAGTGGCATCTCAAATCTCTGGGGCTAAGACTTTTTATGAAATAGTGTTGGAATGCCTGAATAGCCATTTGGACATTCTAAAATTGGATCTATACCTCATATCATATATGAGTAAATTCCAAATGAATTGGATCTGTAAATGTAAAAATGAAACCATACAATTCTAGAAGAAAACGTGTGAATTCCTTGATATCTTGAGGGTGGGGTAAGGCGTTTGTTTGTTTGTTTGTTTGTAGTAATCTCTATACCCAATGTGGGGCTCAAACTCAAAACTCTGAGATCAAGAGTCACATGCTCTTCTGACTGAGCCAGCTAGGCACCCCTTTTATGTATGTATATATGTATATATGTATGTATGTATGTATGTATGTATGTATGTATGTATTTAGTAAGGGAAAGGTATTTTTAACTCAAAATCCAGATACAATGAAAGAAGTGTTTGATAAATGTTATTATTTAGAAAGAAACCTTTGCATGTCAAAAAAAAGAACAACACAAAACACAGTAAGGAGGCAAACAAATTAAAAAAATAATAAACAAAGTTAAAAGGCAAATGACAAACTTTTGTCTTCTTGGGGTAATTATTTGACTCATGCATTATATATATTATGTGTATTACCTGTAAAGGAATAGATATATAGATATGAATATAAAGAACCAGTGGAGAGGGAATAATTGGCCAGAGAAGAAAGGGGAAGCGAAGAGAAGGGAAGGGAAGGGAAGGGAAGGGAAGGGAAGGGAAGGGAAGAGGAAGAGATCAATAGTGTGAGTGTCCTGTGAGTAGTCCAGGACAGAGGATAGGGCATAGAAAGACAAAAAGGGACTGCCAGCAACTTCTGTGTTAAATCGACAGGAAGATAATCTGGATGTGGCTAGATGTTTAATAACATTAGGAAGTCAGTTAGCAGCTGGGAGGAAGAGGAGAGAATTTTAAAATAATCATGGTGGAGGGCAGGAGCCTGCACTGACCAGAGAAATGCCCAGAAAGACCAAAGCCTGTTGAATGAGTGCACTTGGCAAAGGTGAACTTACAAAGGAGCCATTGTGCCCCATGAGTGGCTTTTCCCCGGCAGTCCTTGAGAGCTGAGTTATTTGACTTTTTATTGTCTTCTTGGGGCAAGGACTTCCTCCTGATTCCACTCTATCATCCTGGGAATTTTTTTCCTACAGATCCAGGAAGAGGGAGGAAATGAAGGGAGGCTCAGAAAGAAGCAGTTTAACTTATATGAAAAATATTTTGACTAACTCATTGAGTTTGTCAAGTAAAACAGTGAGCAATGTGAGACCTGGAGAGAGGCAGAGAAATTCAGAAGATTCTGAGAGAAATGTTAAGGACAACTGTTAGAAGAAGGCTAGTGGTAAGTTTATCTTATCACCTTAATTCAGAGCTTGCTCTCACTGCATTTTGTTTTGTGGTTGAGTGAGGAAACCCTTGCTCAGAGCTCAAAGTCCTAACACTTCCTCGAGTTAATCTCTGAGATGGTCCTCTGAAGGGGATGGTACATAGGGTGTGTCTGTCTCTGCGATTTGCTAGCTCCCTCCTCCTTGCTTGCCACTCCTCCCTCCCCCCAGTTCCATGCTGTCTGCAGATTAAATAGACATTAAGATTTTTCTGTTATGACAACCTCTTCACAGCCAGGGCTGGTGGGAATGGCCCTTAGTTTAGTGTTGCTGGCACTCAGGGGATGGTAGGTTATATGCTAAGAGAAAGAATGTGAGTGTAGTGAGTTCCCTTTGCAGAGGGGGGGGGAAGCATTCCTGTCTAGGACCTTGAGATCCTTAATCAGAGCAGAATACAGACTCATTCTCCATGGAAAGGATTACAAAATCCATGATGACAATATAATTTAAAAACAAAAACAAAAAAGCCAGTTTTCTGGGGGTCAGGAGTCCATCTTGGAAAGATCGTGTCTGCATCTAGGCACTGCCCATAGCCCAGCTCTGTGTGTCTACAGAGTCTCAAAGCACAAGAGAGAAATAACGCCAGTGAGTCACCAAGTCTAGCTATTTGCTGGGAAGGTGACTTCAGAGGGAACCCAGCCAAAGCTGGAGGCATTTGTGCAGTTGGAAACTAGATTACCAGCCTGGCCCTGTTTATGTGGGACATACTGACCTGGGAAGGACTAGAGCTCCTTTAGTCCTAGGGGTGGTCCAAAGCTGGGAATAG
Source organism: Leopardus geoffroyi (assembly GCF_018350155.1). Lineage (NCBI taxonomy): Eukaryota > Metazoa > Chordata > Mammalia > Carnivora > Felidae > Leopardus > Leopardus geoffroyi. The sequence continues at coordinate 32,037,036 of NC_059336.1, forward strand.
TAACTCTGATTCCTTTTAGAATAATCACATTCTTTGCAGTTTGTTTATATTAACATCTTTTTGTGTCTCTCTCTTGGGCAGGCCCCTCCTAACCTCCTAACTTGAGGACTGATTGACCTTCTAGGCGTTACTCCCAATGACCCAACTTTGAACTAACTGCCCATGTGGCAAGGTGATGTGAAGATACTTTCATTCTGAAGGAAGACTCTAACAATACAAAGGAATGAATATCTAATGGTGGAACTTCAGGTACATAAAGTGTCCAAAGATGTTTTGGGCCAGGATGTTCTACCTTGTGCTGTTCAAATGATCGACTAGGTAGCCTCCTAGTTTACCCTCTTGAGAGGTTGGCTCTGCCCTTTGGAACTTCAGAAACATCTGGCTCATTGTCTTTCTCAAAGGTTAGTGGATTTCAGTTCACTCCAAGGACTTACTGATAATGGGTATTTATAACTTGATATTATCAGTGGACAGTAGGTAAGCGCTTTTCTCGTCACTTTGATAGCAAAGGGAGAGTACGTTTACATGCTGTCTTCAGGTATGGCGGGGAGGTGGATTTTACTACCCTCTTTTATAGAACAGGAATATTAGGAACCCCAGGAGCTGAGGCTGTGAACTCTCAGAGTGTCACCACAGACATGAAGTGAGCACTCTGCCTCTCTCATGAGTCTGTCTGGCTATCCACAACAAAGGAGGCAGCCAATTTAAGATAATAAACCCAACGAAGGGCCTGTCTTCACATTTTTATTTTCTACATCAATTGGTTTGGAGCATTTGAGCTTTGTAATTACACATTTCTCCTCATTTATGCTTTCGCTAGTGATTTGCCCTCTCTCGGCCTTTAAACAAGCCAGTTTAGCAACCATGCATTCTGACATGGGGTTTTTATAGCACACACAAAGGATATTTCTAAAACACACAAAGGATTTAGGTCACAGATATCCAGTATAAGGCTGTGTCTGCTCTATTTTAATAATGCTCTTAAAAAATAATTTATGAGTTCAATGTGCTCCGGTTCATTAGTTTAAATGAAAACCTAAATCATTCCCTAAATTATAAACTATTTTTGACTTATTTTCTAAAGCTAGGAACAGTACCACTGATTCTTTTTAGGATAATTGTATTCTTTACAGTTTATATATTTTAAAATCCTCTTAGCCATTTACGAGCTTTGTCTCTGTGTCTCAGTTTCCTCATCTGTGAAACAGACATAATAATAGTACCTTACCCACAGCATTATTACTAAAATTACATGAAGAAATTCATGTCATTAATGCCCTTAGCACCGTCTAGAGTGCTCTACCAAACTTAACTATTGTTAGCATATTATAATTATTTTGAATTACAGAAGTAATGTGTGTTGTTGTAAAAAAAAAAAAGAAAATCCAAAGAATTTGGAGGTTTATAAAGTAAAGAGTAATTGTGTCCACTCTTCACCAGCCCTACCCGGTCCTACTTTCTAGAGATAGCCACTGTATATCGACTGCAGTTTTTCTCTGCGCTGTCTTAGAACTTTGCTTGCCATCTAGCAACTGGCCATGGGCATCCTTCCAGAGCAGGTTCCCTGGAGCCCCCTCTTTACATAAGATGGGTATTAGCGCCTCACCCAATCTGTCTGTGGCTCTGATATGTGTTTAGGTCAGCTTTGCACATTTCTGTGCAGTCAAATCCTTGCTCTTTCCTTACACCTTCTGGGGTATGTAGAATGCATAGGAAGACCTTCTCAGGGACCAGCATTTAGAAATACACTTCCCAGAACTGGAAAATAAAGACTTGCACAATTCAAGAGAAATTTTGGAAGATACATTACACATTAGTGTGAGTGTATTTTGCTTTTTACTGGAGAAGTTCAAAGACTGAACTGCTTTTAGGTGTCATGGACAATGCTACCTTCAGTTAAAGATGAGAAATACAGGAATGAAGACATCTTCCAATCTGCACAGCCTCTTCGTGGCACCTGCAGGCTTTTTAGAGGTCATGGTGTGGAAAGAATGGGGGGGAGAAGTCAGTAATTTGGTGCTCGATGTAGTTCAACCTGTGATTTAACCAGCATGGAGTGTAAGAAGGTGGCTTTACCTTACTTAATTTCAGAAGGTTGTTGTCAAAGATCATAACAGCAAAATCATTTGGAGACTCAAAAATTACCAACAAAGCCAGCTGAAGCCAGCAGCTCTTGGCAAGTTCTGTCAAGTTCTCCGCATTCTTGCTCACATCCAGGCATTGAGACACTATCTTTGAGAACATGACTCAAAGGTATTTTCCAAAAAGACAAGTGGATATTTAAAAAGAAAAAAATTTTTGAGTGATTACTATATCTTTGACAGTGAGGTATTTCCATAAATATTTCACTACTCATGTTTTTCCTACATTTTTCTTTTTTTTCTTAGTAAACACATACTATGTCTATGTAAAGTCAGCACAACTGGCTGAAAAATATGAGGCCCACTATTTCAAAATAATTTTGTTAGGAGTTGTGTGGGATTTTTGAAGATAAAAAGATAGTCTCCACCCATAATCTAGTTATTTATATTCTTTCTATTTTCTAGACTTTTTAGGGAATAATTTAGAAAAATACCAAGCAATTAGGAGTAGACTATCTTATATTTTGAGATAAGGACAATTCTCTGTGTGCTCTATCATGTTAATCAATTGGTGTGCTCCTCAGACATATTATTTTTAAAGGCACGGTGTAGCAGTGTCCTCTGATGATCCATGCCTTTATGTACTCCTCTCCCACAATGAATCAAGCCCTGAATGACTAATAGAACACATGGGAGGGGATAGTGTGTGACTTGGCAGTCTAAGTTTTGGAAGATATGGCAGCTTCCATCTTGGTCTCTTGGATTGCTTACTCTAGGACAAGGACTGGAATTAGGGCTAATGGGCAAAACCCAGCCTGCAAATTGTTTTTGCATGCCTGTGAACGAAGATTGGCTTTCTTATTTAAAAAAAAAAAAATTCTTTTTTAACATTTATTCATTTCTGAGAGACAGAGAGAGAGATCGTGAGCAGGGGAAGGGCAGAGACAGAGAGGGAGACACAGAATGTGAAGCAGGCTCCAGGCTCTGAGCTGTCAGCACAGAGCCAGAGGTGGGGCTCAAACTCATGACCTCAGCTGAAGTCAGACGCTTAACTGACTGAGCCACCCAGGCTCCCCTCTGATTTTTAAAATAGTTTTCTAGGGGCACCTGGGTGGCTCAGTTGGTTGAGCATCTGACTCCTGGCTTCAGCTCAGGTCTTCAGTCTCACGGTTCATGAGTCAGAGCCCCACATCAGGTTCTGCACTGACAGCACAAAGCCTGCTTGGGATTCTTTCTCTCCTACTCTCACTTCCCCTTCTCTGGCTCATGCTCTCTCTCTCTGTCTTTCAAAATAAATAAATAAACTTAAAAACAAAAAATCAAATATAGTTTTAAAAATTTTATTATTATTATTATTATTATTTTTATTTTAGAGAGAGAGAGAGAGAGCGTGTGCACAGGGTAGAGGGGCAGGGGGAGAGGAAATCTTAAGCAGGCTCCAGGCTCAGCAGGGAGCCCAACGTGGGGCTTGATCCCATGACCCTGGGATCATGACTTGAGCCGAAATCAAGAGTTGGACACTCAACGAACTGAGCCACCCAGGTACTCCTAAAATAGAGTTTATTAAAAAGGGGAGAATATGTGGCAGACTGGAGGTGGCCCACAGGGCTTAAAATATTTGCTGTCTGGTCCTTTACAGAAAAAGTTTGCCACCCCAGATCTGAGGAATGCAGGCAGCTTGCTGTGAACACACTTATCTGGAGTGCCCTGGGCCTCAGGCGGTCCTATGAAAAGGCCAATATGGAGAGGAACTGAGGCCTCCCATCCAGAGCCAACACAAACTTCCTCATCATGAGTGAATCAGCAGGGAAGTGGAGTCTTCAACTCCAGGTCAGCCTTCAAAAGATTTCAGCCTTACCTGCTATCAGCCCGTATCCTCATGAGACACACCGAGCCAGAACCATCTAGTCAAACCACTGCCAAATAACTGAAGCACAGAAACCATAAGAGATAATAAAAGATCAAGTGTTATTTTAAGCCTCAAAGTTTTGGGGTAATTTATCAGGCAGCCATAGTAAATAGAATATATTATGTATTGTCCCCAGGTAAAATGCTCATTCACTTCCTTTAAAAGTTCTTGGAGGTAGGAAGAATATAAACACATAAAAATCTTCATCACCCTATTATATCTGATGATTTCAAAGCTTTGCAATAACTACTAAGACCTCAGACATCACATTCCAATAAAGGTATAGGAATCAAATTATTTCTTTAGTATTTATAAATATCATCAATGTTTTCATCTACAGCCTCTACAAACTGCCTTTGTTCCCTGCTGACATCATACTTTTGTTATACCTGGTATTCTTCAAATCACTCGTTTGCAAGGAAAGTGAATTTAGAATTGCTAGCCATCAGTCTGTCAATGACGCCATCAAGCAATTTTGGTTTTTTTTCTAAGTAGTCCTGGAAGGCATTTATTGTTCCCTTTTCACAGGCAAGGAAGTTGAGGCTCACAGAGATTAAAGGGCTACAGCCACATAATTGGTTATTGAGAGCTAGGACTGAAGCTCAGCCTCCTGACTCTACACTAAGAGATCTTGTTTCTTCACCTCTGAGTATAGATAGTCCAGAGTGGCTTTGGGTTATAGGTCAGACAGTCTTTACCATTGTGCTAGTACTGACTCTAGAAATTAAGGTCCAAGCTTATGTTCATGATAAATATACACGGTCCAAGTGCTGGGTATCTATCGGCATATAAAACCCACATCTTCACTTTCACGGATCTTCCAGTCCAGTCTAGGAGCTTACAGTCCATCTGATACGTATTTTTTTTCCTTGGGCATCTATTTATTGCTTAATTACGGCTTTATAATATTGCATGAATGAAGAGCAATAGGATGCCTTGAGACTCATCAATTACTTAACCCTTGACCTTTTGTAAGGTTTTCTTTCTTTCTTCTTAAAGCTAAATCCTCAGATGGGTGAGTAATTAGATCAAGGTTCAGAATAACAAAGACAGATAAGGTAACTGCAAACAACATCATCCCACGTTGAAAGAGCTATTCTGGTCTTTCACCTAAAGTGACTTCTTTCTGCTGAAAGAGATTTGGCAGCAGCTAGCTTAGCTGATGGCAGAAAAATCAACCATGAAATATAAAGGTTTCATAAGATTGTGACATAACCCAGTTTTTTACAGCCATTATATAATCAATGGCAAAACAGCAGGGGGACCGAAATAACTTATACCTTACTTTTGGAATGCAATAAAATCTCTATTTTGCTGTCTCCACAAATTTAAAGTCCCTATTTTGTTTTGATGATGACTTCAATTAGTTTTCATTTCTTATGCACTAAGCAATTTAAAGTGGTAAGAAAGGATGGTCAGAGGCATGCTATATGGCAAAGACAAGTCATTTCAGAATTCAGAAATTTGCTCCAGGAAGCCCATCAGTAGATAAAACTTATTATGGAAAGGCCACAGGAGAATAAAGAAGAATTAGTTTATAAGCAAACAAGTATGTTTTTTCTTTTATTATTATTTTTTTTGTTTATTTATTTTTGAGAGAGAGAGAGAGCATAAGCAGGGGAGGGGCAGAGAGAGAGAGGGAGACACATAATCCGAAGCAGGTTTCAGGTTCCAAGCTGTCAGCACAGCCCAACACGGGGCTGGAATCCATGAGCCGTGGGATCATGACCTGAGCTGAAGTCGGACGTTTAACGGACTGAGCCACCCAGGCGCCCTAACAAATGTGTTTTTCAAGGAAACGGTGACAATGGCAAAATGTTCCAAGGTTTGTTTCACTGATAACAGGTCAGGAAGAAGGTATGTTTTTGAGACTTCTTGGAGAGTATAAGGGTTGAGTCAGATGGCAGTGGGGAATGCAGGACACCTGGGAAGAGACATTAATTCATGCATATAAAAATGCTTTTGAGTCACTGGGCTGGGATCTGGACTACAAATATGAAATAGACACAGTCCTTGCCTTCAAGGCAGTTACAGTTAGTGGGAGAAACAGAAAGGGCAAAGGAATTTAATCATGGTAAATGGAGGAATGCAGGGATTCTTAGGAGGGATAACTACCTTTCATTTGAAAAGTAGGAGAAGGTTTCCTGGAAGAATTCCCTAAAGCTGAGATCTGAAAGATGAGAAAGACCAAAGAAGAGTGTCCCTGAGGAAGCAAACTGTCTACGTAAAAAGCTCAGGGGCGAAAGCAGGCAAGCACAGAGTATTTAAGGAAAAGAAAAGAGTGTACAGGTGGAGGGTTGGGGGATAGTGGTGGGAGATAAGGGATAAGGGTCCTCTAAATCTAGTAAAGAAGTTTGAGCTTTAGCCCCAGCGTAAGGGAGTGGTGTGCTTAAACTTCATTAAAACAAAACAAAACAAAACAAAAAACAAAACAAACAACTGGCTGCAAGAGAGTTGGAAAGCTGTTGTCATCCAGGTGGCAGATAATGGTGAGCTGTACTCAGAAAGTTGCTATGTGGATGGAGAGAATTAAGAAATAGTCAGTAGATCTCTAAGAAAAAGAATCAGCAGGGTTATGGTTGTATATAGGACATGCTGACAAAGGAGGAAAAAAACGTTCTGGCTTTGGCAACCAAATGGTCCAACTCACTGAGACAGGAGACACTGCGGTAGGAGCAGGTTGACTGAGAGGTGGGAGAAGTTTGAAATAAAGGTGACTGAAGGATATGTTGATTTGAATCTCAGGAGGAGCCTCTCAGGAGGCTTAGAGGTTTGGGAATCATGAGCATAGATGGGAAGGAGAAGATTCAAGACAGAATCCTGAGAAAGGCCCACAACGAAGAGAGAGAAGAGCTTATAAAGGAGATTTAAATGAATTTTTAAAAGAGGAAAAAGAAAAATAGGAAAGTGGTATCAGGGAAACCCAGGAAAAAACATTTTCCAGAGGGAAGGCGTGATCAACAGTGCTCAATGCCATTGGAAACCAGGCTGAAGCATCAGACAAACTCCAGTTGAGGGACATTCCACAAAATAAGTGACCTGGAATCTTAAAAAACATCAACACCAAGAAATACAAAAAAGACTGAGGAATGGAGATTCGAGGAGACCAAAGAAACATGGAAACTGAGAATGCAATGCATGATCTCAGATTTTTTTTTCTTTTGCTGTATTTTCTATCATCTTTAATGGTTGTATAATAATTCAGATAATTTCATTTAATTATATTTGAGTTTGTCATTTTATGAAACAAACAGGAAAGTAACTTAGTATTATTCCAGGCTTTCTCTAATCACAATTTGTGTTACTTTAGAAGAATGTTTTTAGGGCACCTGGGTGGCTCAATTGGTTGAGCGACGACTCTTGATTTCAGCTCAGGTCAGATCCCAGAGTCCTGGGATGGAGTTCTCCCCACAACCTCCACACTTAGCATGGAGCCTGCTCAAGATTTTCTCCCTTTCCCTCTCCCACTTCCCAGCTCACGCACATTCTCTCTCTCTCTCAAATAATAATAATAATAATAATAATAATAATAATAATATTTTATAAGATATATTACATGAAAAAGGGTGAAAATTGAATCTATACACTTTGACTACCAATGCTGGAAGAAAAAATGAAATTTACAGTTGCTGTGTTAGGTTTGTCTGAATATATTTTTACTTCTGCTTCTATTTTTATTTGCCTTCAAATTCAGCATGTGGTTGGCCAAACCTCAGCTAGCATTATTTAAAAAATTCTTCTCAAGTGAAGGACTCCCTAAATTATGGGATTCTATTCTAAGATAGGAATCTGTAGGAGGATGTGAGTGTACAGGACTCTTTCAAGAAGATGGTGAAATGGGACAATGACCTTCAGTCTCCTTTCTGTGATCCTGCAATTCTGGCACTGGTGTATGGCTAAGTCGCATGCAACATACTAAAATATTTTCATTCTCTTTGTTAATTTCTCTCTCCTCTTTATGTTTTTTAAAACGTAGGCATTTAAATTTTTAAAATTAAAAATGTTTCCTGTTTTCTTCAACGTCCACCAAGAGCATTTACCAATAAGCCTTTGGTAAAGTTTAGTCAAGGGCGCAAAATTTCACTGGCTTGGCCAATGCCCTCAGTCAAGATGGCGGTAGCTACATTCTATTGCCCTTACTTGCCCTCAGCAAAGGTGGCTCCAGTGACTTCCTTTCAAACCCTCTTTTCCCATAACAAATATGGCGCCTCCGCTTCCGGATTTGGATGTGCTGCTGTTGCTGGTCGGTGAGTGTAAACGGGACTTTGCAATTTTTCTCTATCAGTTGTCTTCGTGGAACAAGGAGTGCCCTGGGATTGCGAATCGTCAGGGAGTCTAGGCAATGTTATCAGATCAGTCTCATAGTTGGGAAGTTATGGCGGCTTCCCCTGGCACACTTCCAATTTCCCGTACCACCCCTCCTCCACCCCAACAACACATGGCCTCTGCAGACACCTCTTTGGGGAAACCCCGTAAATTTGCAGGCAGTGTGACCGGATGCCCTTGGGTTCTTCTCCTTTTTAAAAAGCAGCTTTTTAAAGCAATAAATACATATCATAAAATTCGCCTGTTTAAGATGTAAGATTCAGTGGCTTTTCATATATTCCCAGAATTGTTCAGCCATCCCTACAATCTATTTTTATCTTTATTTTTTAAAGTTTATTTATTTAGAATGAGAGAGAGCGAGAGAGAGAGAGAGAGAGAGAGAGAGAGAGTGAGTGCACGGTCAAGGAGGGCAGGAGCAGAGAGAGAGAATCCCAAGCAGGCTCTGTACTGTCATTGCAAAGCCCATCAGGGGTTCCAGCCCATGAACCATGAGATTATGACCAGTATATGACCTGAGTCCTGAACCAGAATCAAGAGCGGGATGCTTAACTGACTTAGCCACCCAGGCACACTCCCCCCACCCCAATCTAATTTTAGAACATTTCCATCACCCCAAAGAAATGCCCTGTGCCCCTTAGCAGTCTCCATTCACTTTGACCTTCCAGTTCTAGGCAGTTACTAGTCTACTTTCTATAGATTTGTCAATTTGGACATTTGATACAAATAAAATCATACAACATGTGGTCTTTCTTTACTAGTGTTAAAAGATAAACTGAGGCATATTTAAAATTCTAAGTTAATTTGAGTCAAAAAGCAATTTGAATTGGGCAGGATCCAGTCTAGCAGATAGAAAGGAGCTCTGAGGAGTTGAACAAAATGAGAGACTTATAGGCAGAAGGGAGCAGGGACAAGAAAGTGATGCTAGGCCAAAAAAGCAGGTTGGTTATTGCATGGTTACTCCTCTTTAGAGGATGGCAAGGTTCTATCTGGCAGATTACCCAACTAGTGCTGATGAGGCGATTCCTGATTGGTTGTGGGGTTTAGCACAAGCAAAACCATTTTGGATCTGTTGTCTTGTTTTTTAACACTAGGTTTTTATCACTAAGTATACATGTGGCATGTATTTGAACTTAATTCTTTTATAAAGCTGAAAAATATTCCATGTGTGCATATACTACATTTTATTCATCCATTTATCAATTGATGGACATTCGGATTGTTTCCACTTATTGTCTATTGTGGATAAAGCTGCTGAGGGGTGCTCAGTTGGTTAAGCGTCCAACTTTGGCTCAGTTCAATGATCTCATGGTTCATGGGTTCGAGCCCTGCCTTGGGCTCTGTGCTGACAGCTCGTAGCCAGGAGCCTGCTTCCGATTCTGTGTCTCCCTCTCTCTCTGCCCCTCCCCTGCTCACACTGTCTCTCTCTCAAAAATAAACAAACATTAAAAAAAAAAAATTAAAAAAAGGCCACTGTGAACATATGTGTAATGTTTGTGTGGACATATGTTTTTTAAAAAAGTTTTTTAATGTTTATTTATTTTTGAGAAAGAGAGACAGAGTGCAAGCAGGGGAGGAGCAGAGAAAGAGGAAGACACAGAATCTGAAGCAGGCTCCAGGCTCTGAGCTGTCAGCACAGAGCCCAATGCGGCACTCAAACTCATGAACCATGAGATCATGACCTGAGCCAAAGTTGGATGCTTAACCAACTGAGCCACCCAGGCACCCCTGGATATTTGTTTTTATGTCTCTTGAGCATATGCCTAGCAGTGGACTTCCCAGGTCAAAGTGTAACCCGTTTAACCTTTTGAAGAACTACCAAACTATTTTCCAAAGTGCTGGCAACTTTGTATGTGGATATCCACTTGTCTCAGTGAAAAGACTGCCCTTTCCTTTTCCTATGTCTTGGCACCCTGTGGAAAATCAGTTGACCATAACTGTACATTTTACTTCTGGACTCTCAGTTCTATTCCATTGATCTATATGTCCATCCTTATGCCAGTACTCACAGTCTTGATTAGTGTGGCTTTTTACTAAGTTTTGAAATTAAAAAAAAAAAAGAAAAAAAATGAGTCCTCCAACTTTGTTCTTTTTCAGGATTGTTTTAGCTATTTTGGGTCCCTTGAATTTCTGTATGAATTTTTTAAGTACTTTTGTCAATGTCTGCAAATAGAAAAAAACACACACACAACTGAGATGCAACTAAGAATTACACTGATCTATAGATCAATTCAAGCCATATTGCCATCTTAAAATATTAAAATATTAGATGTGTTTCCATTCATTTAGATTTTTAATTTCTTTCAACTCTTTATAAACCGATTTTATTTTTAAGTAATCTCTACATCCAACGTGGAACTCAAACTTATAACCCCGAGATCATGAGTCATATGCTCTACTGACTGAACCAGCCAGGAGCTCCTCTTTCAAAAATTTTTTTTCCAGTTTTCATTGTGCCTGTCTCACATATTTTTATTAACTATATTCCCAAGTATTTTATTCTTTTTGGATGCTGTTTTTTTTCTTAAGTGTATTATTTTTGGGGGAGAGTGTGAGAATGGGAGGGGCAGAGAGAGAGGGAGAGAAAGAATCCCAAGCAAGCTCTGCACTGTCAGCACAGAGCTCCTTGAGGCCCTCAGTCCCACAAACTGTGAGATCATGACAGAGTCGAAATGAAGAGTCGGACACTCAACCAACTGAGCTACACAGGCGCCCCTTAATCTTTTTTGATGCTGTTGTAAATGGAGTTATGTTCTTAATTTAATTTTAGGATTATTTATTGCTAGTGTATGTAAATATTTACACAGTATTTTTACATATTTTTTATTGGCAGTGTAAAATCATTTGCATATAGTTTTACTATATTGATCTTGTATCCAGTAATCTTGTTTAACTTGTTTCATGGTTCTACCAGTTTTTTAAGTGGATTCCTTGAGATTTTCTACCCACAAGATCACACCTTCTGCTAATAGAAATAGTTTTCCTTCTCTCTAATATAGAAGACTTTTATTTCACTCTTAAAAACTGAGAACAAACTGAGGGTTGATGGGGGGTGGGAGGGAGGGGAGGGTGGGTGATGGGTATTGAGGAGGGCACCTTTTGGGATGAGCACTGGGTGTTGTATAGAAACCAATTTGACAATAAATTTCATATATTGAAAAAAAAAAGAAGACTTTTATTTCATTTTCTTGCCTAATTGTGCTAGCTAAAATCTCCAGTATAATGTTGAATAGAAGTGATCAGAGAAGACATCATTGTCTTGTTCCTGATCTTAGGGGGAAAACATTTTACCACAAAATATGCTGCTAGCTATGCATTTTTTTCTTCTTCAAAAAATACCCTTTATCAGACTGAGGAAGTTCCTTTCTAAGTTGTTGAGTGGTTTGATCATGAAAGAGTGTTTGACTTTATCAAATGCTGTGTGTGTGTGTGTGTGTGTGTGTGTGTGTGTGTGTGTTGTGGTTTTTGTCCCTTATTCTTTTTGTCCATTATTCTTTTTTTTTTTTTTTTTTTAAATTTTTTTTTTCAACGTTTATTTATTTTTGGGACAGAGAGAGACAGAGCATGAACGGGGGAGGGGCAGAGAGAGAGGGAGACACAGAATCGGAAACAGGCTCCAGGCTCTGAGCCATCAGCCCAGAGCCTGACGCGGGGCTCGAACTCACGGACCGCGAGATCGTGACCTGGCTGAAGTCGGACGCTTAACCGACTGCGCCACCCAGGCGCCCCTTTTTTGTCCATTATTCTAATATAGTATATTACATTGATTCATCTTGAGATGTTAGAACAACTTTGAATTCCTAAGGTAAGTTCCACTTGGTCATGGAGTCTAATCCTTTTTGTATTTTGCTGGGTTTGGTTTGTTAGTATTCTGTCGAGGATTTTTGTGTCTGTGTTCGTAGTAGTGGTCTGTAGTTTTTTGTGGTGTCTTTGTCTTGATTTAGTATCAGGCTGATGCTGAGCTTAGACTAAATTGGGAAGTGTTTGCTCCTCTTCCATTTTTTAGAAGAGTTATTTAGGGAAGGGAATGACAAGTGTAGTGGGAGGAAGTGGGGCTTATTGGAGAACCTGAAGAAAAGCCATTATGCTTGAAGCCTGGAAAGCAGTGGGGCCTGGCGTTGGAGGATCTGGGCTAGAGAGAAATTTCTGGATGGTGATTAATGTCTCAGAGGAGGAAAGAAGAGGAGAGAGCCTTGGGCTAAACATGGAGAAAGTCCAGTTGCGGATGGAGGATGAGCCACAGAGCAGGATGGAAGGAACAAAGGCAAAGAGATGGGAAGACAGGAGAGTGGTTCCCTGGAAAGCAAACAAAGGATGGCAGAAGAAGGAGTTTCTAGAAGTCGTATGCTAGAGTGATTGAGTTGGTGGAAATGAGGAAATGAACCAATTTAGACTTTTGAGAATTTTGTGGATAGGAGAGGAGACTGGCTGTGGGGAGTGCAGGTGTCAAAGATTTCCTTTTCACTTTTCTTTCTTTCTTGACAACCTTTTTTTGAGAGAGAGAGAGAGAGAGAGAGAGAGAGAGAGAGAGAGACAGAGCATGTCCTTGCACACGGGAGCCAGGGAGGGGCAGAGAGAGAGGGAGAGAAAGAATCCCAAACAAGCAACGTGGAGCCCAATGTGGGTCTCAACTCATGAACCATGAGATCATGACCAGAGCTGAAATCAAGAGTCTGTTGCTTGACCAGCTGAGCCACCCAGGCACCCCACTTTCTTGACAACTTTAAAAAAAAGTTTATTTAATTTTGAGAGAGAGGGGGGGGAGAGAGAAGGAGTGGGGGAGGGGCAGAGAAAGAGAGAGAGAGAGGGACAGAGGATCCAAAGAAGGTTCTGTGCTGACAGCAGAGAACTCCATGCAGGGCTCGAACTCACAAACCATGAGATCGTGATCTGAGCTGTAAGTTGGACAGACGCTATAACCGACTGAGCCACCCAGGCACCACTTCTTGACAACTTTTAATGTTGATATGATTTTATACCTTCAAAAAATTGCAAGACTTGTACAAGGAACTCCCAAATAGCATTTTCCAGATTCACCAGCTGTCTATACTTGCCCCATCAATTTACTTTACCATTCTCTCTCTCTCACACACGCACACACACACACACACACACACAGCACTATTTGAGAGTGTGTTGTGCACACCTTTCCCCCTACCAATTAATGTTTGAGTGGCATTTCCAAAGAACAAGGACATTCTCTTACATACTAGGTTTTGTTGAAAATGGGAGCAATTTGGGCATATTGAAAAATCTAAGTGAAGATCCAGTGGGAGAGAAGTGAGAGAAGGGGTTGTTGTCACTGAGGGCTTGTTGAAGGGTCTAGAGAGAGCAGGATTTAAGGTGCAGGTGGAGGGGTTGGACTTTGCCACAGGAGGGACAGCTCTGTGTTGTGAAGAGGAGTGAAGCAGTGTGCAGACGTTGGAGACTTTGTTCTGCTTGACGGGTGGTGGAGGAAGTTCCTCTCTGCTGGATTCTGTTTCCTTTGTCAGTTAGGAAGTGAGCAGATCTACTGAAAAGAGCAGGAAGGCGTGTGACAGATGGGAAGCGTCTGAGTTGAAGAAGACAGGAGAAAGCACAAGAGTCAAGGAGAGGGGAAGAGGAAGTAATGAGATAAACATCTCAAGATTCATGTGGCCAAACAGCCCATTTCTCGTTGATGTTTATTCAGTTAGAGTGAGCCAGCTTGCTCTATTCAGTGACTCATGTCTAGCCCTGCAGAGGGGGGAGATAAACTGAGTTCATCTAGGCGAGGGTTTTGTCAAACGGGTGTGATAAAAGAACACAATGGTTCGGGAAGGGAAGTTTAGGGTACTGACAAGATAATGGACTATAAAGTACACTGGATAAGAATGAAAGAAGTAAGATGGCTACTGAACGGGAAATAGAAGGGCAAATGGATAGGAGGTAGACTGGGAAGATGGAAGCCTGTAAATTGTTTTCTAATGATTACTATTTGACTTATTGGATCTAGATATTATTGAGCATGCATTCTCTACTGAGTATTTTCCATCCATTAATTTCATATAATTCCTATGACAACCCTATGAGGTAAGCACAGGCATCAAGCCATTTTTATCGATAGAGGAAACAGACGTTAGTGACTTGCCCAAGGTGACACAGCTAAAAAGTGAGTCTCTAACTTCAGAGACCCTGCGTATCTCTGGACTGCCCTGCAGAGCTTCCCAGCTGTGCTCCTTGCTCCACTTTGACCCTCTTCTGACTCACGCTTCACTTAGCTAACAGTGTGAGCATTTGGAAATGCAAATGGATTGTACTGGGCACTAACTCAGACCCTTTCATTACAGGTCACTGGAAATATGTAAAAAAAGAAGAATTAACAGATGAATAAAGGCTTGGACAGGTGGATAGTTTTATGATAAAGAAAATCATAGTATGATGTTAATTGTGAAATCTAGATGGTAGCTATAGGAATGTTCATCAGATAATTCTTTCCAGTTTTCTTTATGTTTGAAACTTTTCACTGTAAAAACATGAAGGGAGAGAAGACCTTTGGCTGAAAAAAGAGATGAAGCTAAACAGCTTTTTATCTGAGGACCCTGACTGAATTGGATTTATAGGTTGGTAAGAATCTGTAGTCATGGGAGAATGGCTGTCTTCTCTTGGTAAGCAGGTTTTGATGTACCGAGAGACATCTTGTGCCTGTGCCCCTATGGTATTGGAAAAGAACACTTAGATTGGATAATTAAAGCCTTTTTTGTTTTTTTAAGTTTTATTTATTTATTTTGAGAGAGACAGAGACAGGGCAAGTAGGGAAAGGGCAGAGAGAAAAGGAGAGCGAGAATCCAAAGCAGGCTCCACACTGCCAACGCAGAGCCCGATGGGGGCTTGAACCCATGAAACCATGAGATCATGACCTGAGCCGAAACCAAGAGTTGGAGGCCTTAACAGACTGAGCCAACCAGGTGCCTCGGCACTTTTTTTTTTTTTTTTGAAAGATCCTTTTAAGCAGTCTCTACACACAATGTGGGGCTCAAACTCACAACCCTGAGATCAAGAGCCGCATGCTCTCTTGACTGAGCCAGCCGGGTACCCCAAGTACTTTTAAGAGAGGAAAATAAGCTCTTCTGGAGAAGAAAGTGGAACCCTGTGTTAAAAGTTTTAGGGCAGAGATAATCATTGCATCGCACTTGTCAGCTTAGGTGGTTACAGGCCATAGGGAGGGTCTCATCTGTACCTATTACTTGCTTTCTCCTGGGCAACTTCAGAATTCCAAAGAATGTTTTGCATGCACAGTTTCTTACTTTGCAATAAGCCAGATTCTGCCTTTCAGTAGACTTTCTTTTTTCTTTCTTCCTTCCTTCTTTCCTTCCTTTCTTCCTTTTTTTTTTTTTTTTGCTCAAATGCCCAGTTTGGAATATATTTGACATTTAATACTAGTGATTTCTAAAAGAAAAGACAGATATCACATCAATCTGCTGCTTGTATCACTAATGACACTCTTGCTTGATGGTCAATGTCAAGGCTCCTTTTCAGGCAGGCAGGATGTACTGCTGTCCTTCACTGAACTATTTTTTCCCTTCCAGAAGCCTCCAGAGCAGTGTTTGTTAACACGAGGGGAGAAGGAAGAGACACAGATGCCTGTGGCGGAGGTGTTTGATGAAACTTCAGGCTTGGTTGGCTAATGTAATATGTGTGAAGAGACAGGATGTTCTTGCTTCTTTGGGAACCTTGATCCCTCTGCTTCTTTCAGAAGCAATCAGCTGCTTGCTCTCTTGGCTCACTCTCTGCATGGGCGAATGTCCACAACAGCATGTGACTGTTGTCCTCAAACAAGAAGAATCTTGCCAGGCCTCTCTGTTGATATGTTTTTATACACACCCTATCTTTGCCTGATAGGGTGGTCCTTTGGGCTGTGCAGACACAGGAGGCTGGGAGGTCTGGGAGGTGGGTTCATTCCAGATTGGCATTTTCTAGATGAGGTTTCTTTGGGCAAGTTACTCGACTTCCCTCTTTGTCTGACTGTCTGATTGTAAATGAGGGTCGTGGTAGGATTGCCTGCTTCATGGGGCTATTGCAGATGAAGCTCTTTGCACAGTGCTTGGCACCCAACAAGCACTGGATAAATGTTATCTACCCTTATTATTATACTGTTCCTGTTATTCTGAAATTGCTTGTTTCATTCAAACATATGTCTTTGAGATCTTTCAGGTTCCAACTGTCATCTTAACAGCTGTATAGTATTCCATAATTTGGAATACCACCCCCTCCGAAAACTATTCCTTCTCTAACGCAGTTAGATAAAGCAACCCAGTCATTAAAGCTGCCATTCCTCATTGACTCTCTTTCTCTTTAGCCCCTTTACCTGTTCAGTGATGAAGTTCTACTCTCATTTTAGTTCCTACATATGTTCTTAATCTGCCCCCTGCTCTTGATTACCCTACCCTAGTTCACATGCTCCTCGTCTCTCACCAGGACCATGGCAGCTGAATGAATTCCTGTTGCTTCTAAGATTGCTGGCCACTGGGCTGAAGCCCTATAAAGTCATCTCCCATCCAGCTGCCAAATCTGCAGATCTGACCGTGTAAACTCCTCTGCATGGCACGTGGCGGCCCACGGCAGTCATGACGCATGGTGTTGGCTACAATATGATTTATTGATGACAGAAATTTATGAGGCAGAGAGTTGCAGAGGGTTTAGGCTCTCCCCAGGCCCGTAGTTATTTTATAGAGAGGTGGGCAGAGCTGAATGCACTGTAAAGAACCTTCCAACAGAGAATCCAGTACCCACAAGTAGATCGGGGTCTACCTGGGGAGGGAGGATGAGGAACACCTAATTTTATTTTATTTTATTTTTTTTTAGGAACACCAATGTAACAAGAAATGTCCAAGTGATGAACCCAATAAAGCACCTTTGTGGTCTCGAAAGCTCAGCCGGAGCATTTGTGCATCCAAGTGGCTATCAACAGCCAAGCCTCGCTGTCCTTCCCAGAGCTGGGAACAGAAGAGCCCCACGGCCATCCAGCTGAAGCCACAAGGTTTGTCTCTGCCCAGTTACCCATGTGTGATTGGTCTTTGACTCTCACTTTAAACTCCCAGCACCCCATGGCACTTGTGGTTGCCCAAGCTGGTTCTACTTGCATTTGCGCTGTCCCCCAGGCATTGGCCTGGCCTGCCCCATGCTTGGAGATGACCTTCTCCAGAAAACTTACTGTTGCTTTCTGGGTTCTTCTCTGTCTTGTCGTTGTGTTTACATGGTGTGTTGGTGCGTTTGCATCATCCCAAACTGTGAGCAACTTGAAGGAAGGGTCTATTACATTCACCTTTGTATACCCAGGGCCTGGCGTGTTAAATCATTGACTGAATGCATGTTTGACTAGGCCACAGATAAAAATACAAGTCACCCGTAATCTCACTAGTCAGCAATTAAACCACTGAATTAATTACCATTGAAGTTTATTTGGGATTTATCCTTCCAGATGCTTTTTTTCTAGCTATAGATATGTGTATTTCTCACTTACACAAACACACACACACACACACACACACACCCCACACATGATTCTGCATTTTATAAAGTCTGGATCAAACCCTACCTATTGTTTAAAAATCTTTTTTCCACATAATGTATCATAGACAGTCTCTCTTCTCATTACATATTCTTGTAGTCCTTGGATTATCGTGTTGCACAGTGCTTCATCCTTATCAGACATGCGGTTTATTCTCCAGCTGAAATTGTTAATCTTTCTGTGTCGAGAGTATTTGTTTCTCATGATGAAGAAACATGGTAAACAAATACTGGGTCTAAAGTAAGCACAAGGAAGACTGTTACTAATGGGAAAGTATTTTGGCCAAAGTATTGTTTGGCCTTTAAGGCGCTGGGACTTTAGTCCTTCAAGCTGTGACTGAAATGGGGGCCTCCTCTTAGGCAATGCCTCTTGTATTGAATTATTTTTTCCACAGCAGGACTATGGCGACCCAGGAAGCCACTCCAGGCAGCCAGTCCGAGGAGAGCAGTGCCTTGGATTTGCCAACAGTTTATGACATAAGAGATTATGTGCTGCAGAGACCCCACCAAGAGGCCGACAGTGAGGCTTTTAGTTCTGTAGAAGCCCTTTCTAGTCCTTGCTCTTCTGATGCAGATCCAGGTAAGAAACAGGGTTTAAAACAAGCTAACACTGACACCCCCCCCCCCCCCCCCATACATACAGGTATGTGGTTGTTTGTTTCTCTCTTTTCCAATAGCACCTCTCTGAGGAATGATTCATTGTCTCGGGTAGAAAAACATCTTATCTAAGCACAACTGTGGGGAGAGACTTCAAAGGACAAGCTCCCTGGTGTAATCACAAGGAGCTATTTCCTGGAGGCCTTTTTGTCTGAGGACCTTTCTAATCTCCATCCAACTGCATTCAGAGGTTCAACAGGGAGAGGGTGGAATTGAATTTTGTTTTGTTCTTTTAAAACTTCAGAAAGTTGGGGTGCCTGGGTGGCTCAGTGGATTAAGCATCTGACTCTTGATTACAGCTCAGGTCATGATCTCATGGTTTGTGAGTTCGAGCCCCACGTTGGGCTCTGTGCTGATAGCATGGAGCCTGCTTGGGATTTTCTCTCTCCCTCTCTCTCTGACCCTCCCCTGCATACACTCGCATGAGCACGTGCACACTCTCTCTCTCTCTCGAATAAATAAATAAATTAAAAAATAAAATAAAAACTAAAACTTCAGAATGCAGCAGTGTGGGCCTGTTAAATGTTACAGGTGACAGTAGTAGGGCACTCAGTATTCCTCGTATAGAGTATACTCTGCATTTGGGGAACAACTTTTCTACAAGTTTCCCTGACTGAATTGCCAAAAAGTTTATTATTTAAGCTTAATGATGATTGTTGACGTAGTTACTGACCATCTCTGGTTGTAAAGCCCTTGACTTTCCCATTCTTTGCCCAGTCCAGACCTGGAGGTCCACAGACCTGGGCCCAAAGCTCTCCCACTTACTGGCTCTGGGACTTGGGGCATGTTTCTTAATGTCTCTGAGCTCTGTGTACTTGACATCATCACTTAGATTTCTGTTAGACTTCTGGAATTTGATATATCCTAAAGCAAATTGCTAATTCCTCCCCCACCTCCCCAGTCCATTTCCCCTTGTATATACACACCTGTTCGTTGACCCTTTCTCATCTCTAAAAAGCATTTTTACCCATCCATTCACTTGGGCCCAAACTTTGGAGTCATCCTCAACCTCTCTCACATCCAGTCTATCACTGTCAGCTTTACTGCCAGAGTAAGATCTAGAATCTAAACCGTTTTGCCACCCCCTCTGCTGCCACTATTGCCTGTCTTCTGGATTATTGTTACAAACTCCTAACCAGCTCTTTCCATACCTGCCCTTGACCTCCTACACTCTCTTCTCAACACATCCACCAGAGGATCCTTTTAAAAATGCAAATCAGATCATGTGAGCCCTTGGTGCAAAACTCCCATGGCTTCTCATCTGACTCAGAGCAAAAGCCAAAGTCCTATGGCACCCATGCCCTCTGGGCCCTGGGTCTGCCACGTCTCTGCCCTGACCTCCTACTGTTCTTATCCTCACTGGGCGGGGCCTCTGCCTCCCACCTCTAAGAGCCAGCCACCCTCCTCCCTGCTGACGTTCTTTGTTGTACCCTTCCCTGGCTTTATTCTTTGCCTCGGCAGGAATGCCACTGGGCACCCTAGATTTGACTTTAATTGATTCATCTCCTGGAATATAAATTCCAGGATAGCAGGTACTCAATAAATACTTGTATGAGGAATGAATGGGTGAATGTTAACTGCTATTGGTATTTCATTAAGAGATATGCTTGTATGGATGTAGGGCTGAAGCTGATCCCAACGTAAAAACATCTCTGGTCCCCTCTCCACTGCCCACACATGTAGCTTAAGGCTGGTTAGGAGTAACTTTGGAAAGTTCCATGTATAAGGAGTGGGAGTCATAGGCAGCACTGAATCAGGTGAAGCCTGAATTTAGCCCCATAGCACAATCAGTGTTGGAGGAGATTGTCAGATTGCATCTGCCTCCCAGAAGAAAAGTCAAAATTGATGGAGACATGGCCCAACTGTCAGCCATTAACGTGTGCAAAGTGCGTTATCAACTATTGTGCAGTGATATAAATCCTGAGCCACTTCTGCTAGGATAGAACACATGCACCCCAAACCCAAGTGGGTCCAGTCCAACTGGAGGCCCAGTTCTCACTTTGTCTTCTCCTTGCTTGGGCCTCCACCCCATTCCTGCGTGCCCTGGGCCTTCATATGTCACCCTTCAGAGCCTCCCCAAAAGACGATTTGAAACTTGGACTCAGAGACAAATAGCTTCAAGTGTCAGCTTTTCCAGGATGGTCTTCATTTAAGAATACCTAGCCTTAACCTTAAAGAATGGTTTAATTTCAGGAATCGAGGATAGGTAGAAGAGAGATTGGGAAACTCTGTCTGTCTGATGTTCCTAAAATGCATCCAGTTTATGTTTTCCACCCCTACACATCCTCACACCCCCCCTCTGCACCCTACCCCCCAATTTGACCTTTCCAAATGGAGCCATTCCTAGCATCTGGGAGTCGTATCTCCTCCTTCTTCCCTGTGGCCATGCCTGCTGATCTGCAGCATGTGTTTAAAACACTCATGTTGGTTTGCACATACTACAATGAAGGTTCTGTGGTTACTTTTCTCTGCAGAGCTAGACATCGGAATGTCTTAGAATACAGGAATAATGATCACTCCCATTTATGGCAGCCTGGCTGCCTGTCAGGTTTTTTGTTGTTGGGCTCCATGCTAAGTGGTTCACAAAGATTGCTACTTTTAATTCTTACCACAAACCTGAGAAGCAGAAAGCAACCCTATTTTATAAATAAGGAAATGTAGATGTGGAGACATTAGGAAGCCTGCCCAGTGTTACTTAATAAATGGCGGAGCTGGGCTGAGCCCAAAGGCACTGTTTTAAATCACATTTTTATTGGAAAAAAGTTGCTTTTTCTAACCTGGAAAACAACCAAATGGATGATATCACTGAGATAAGGAATTGCCCAGAAATGAATCTAGGCAAGTTTGTTTGCTTGATACAGCAAACAACTCATTTTTGGAGGGGGGGGGGCAGTTTTAGGGAGGAATATTAAGTTTTTGATACTATTTTATTCAGACTTACATATTTAAAAGCAATCTTAATTTTGTGGTGCAGTCCACCATTCTGCAGTACTTTTGTATGCTATACCATTTATTACTCACGATACTTGTTATGGTTGCTTAAAATTGGGCCAGATCGGGGCATCTGGGTGGCTCAGCCGGTTACGTGTCTGACTTCGGCTCAGGTCATGATCTTGCAGTTTGTGAGTCTGGCCCTGCGTCAGACTCTGTGCTGACAGCTCAGAGTCTAGAGCCTGCTTTGGATTCTGTGCCTCTCTCTCTCTCTCTCTCTCTCTCCCTCTCTCTCTCCCCCTCCTCCGCTTGCACTCTTTTTTTCTCTCTCTCGAAAGTAAAAATAAATATTCAAAAAAAATTAAAAAATAAAATAAAATAAAGTAAAATTGGACCAGATCACCTAGAGCTTCCCAAGAACTGAGTGGAAATGATATCCGAAAGATATCATGATGGGAGCAGGGATTACGCTAGGATCCAATGGAAGGCAGCCACCTTTATATTTAGTAGCTTTGTAGCGGATAGCTTATGGTAGGCAGGAATAAATGCACTCAGGTGTATCCACCACAAAAGGAACTTAATTCTGATCTCACTAAATGAAATTTACACAGCATGGGAAGCTATTTATTTTGTTGTAAACATTTCAGAGTTGCCTTTTGTGAGAAAGAGATTTTTACTAAGTAAATTTAGGAAAGATTGTCACTGGTAATCCGACCATTACCAGCCAGTGAAATGGCTGAGGTGGACGGTCCTACACTGTGGGGGAAAATCACTGCCCTAACCACCCAGCCTGATTTGCTCTTGGCTGACCATCTTGCACCTCCTGTTTCTCAAAACTGTCTATGGTCTTGAGTTTTGATTTTCTATTTATAAGGAGGACCCGGGGTGGGGGGGTGCCTGGGTGGCTCGGTCAGTTGAGCCGCGATTTTGGCTCAGGTCATGATCTCACGGTCTGTGGGTTCGAGCCCTGCATCGGGCTCTGTGCTGACAGCTCAGAGCCTGGAGCCTGCTTCGGATTCTGTGTCTCCCTCTCTCTGCCCCTCTCCCGCTCATGCTCTGTCTCTCTCGCTCTCAAAAATAAATAAACATTAAAAAAAATAAAAAAAATACATAAAATCTTAAATAAATAAATAAATAAATAAATAAATAAATAAATAAATAGGATCCGGGGCACCTGGGTGACTCATTCAGTTACGGGGCCGACCCTTGATTTTGGCTCAGGTCATGATCTCATGGTTCATCGTGGGCTAGAGCCCCGTGTTGGGCTCTGCACTGTCAGCATGGAGCCTGCTTGGGATTCTTTCTCCCTCTCTCTCTGCCTCTGCCTGGCTCTCCCTCTCTCTCCCTCTCAAAAATAAATAAACATTTAAAAACTAAAATTTAAAGAAGTATGTATAAGTAAGATCCACTTTCCTTCCCTTCACTGCATGCTCATAGGTAGTTATAATTACAGATTCTCTCCCCCACAGCCCTTCAGCAGATTTTGCCCACATTTTAATCTAGTTCTGATAACTCTGGATCTGTTGTTTGCTCGGAGACATGGCCTACCTTTACGTTGGTCTCCGTTGGTGTTCTGATGGCTACTGTTCTAGCTCTGCTTTTTAACATATCCAGCTCCCAAGCCAACTTGCATTCTTGGCTTGCTTGTTTGCTGTTGTGTTTTGTAAGGAAATTGATCTTCTAGAGATTGGTGAACACAGTCAAAGTTTTCCAGCTGATAGTCACCCAAGGTATCTCAGCATTGGGCTGCACCCAGCCCTAGTACTCCCTTACTGTTGGTTGCACTTAGATAGCCTGTGCTTACCTCAGAGTATGGTTGACTACCTCAAGAACTGATGGAGTATGGCAGGTTGCTTACAGAGGTCTGAGGGTGAACCCAGGACCTGGCTTCTCTAGCTACTGGGTGAAATAGGAGCCAGGAGCTGACCCTTAAGATTCAGTCCAATAAGCCCAGTTGTCAAAACCTATGGTTAAAATTCAGACACACAGTTAGCAAGGAGATGGGGTCCACAGTGATGGTATAGAATAGCCTACTGGTAGCAGAGCACAGCCCTGCAACAGGTAATGCAACGAGAGTACCCAGAAATCCCAGCAAGTGGCAGGCAGTGTGCAGGTGGCTTATCAGTTAGTGGGAAGGTCCCAACTTCAAGGTCGGAGTCAGCATCACAGTTGTAACCTCTGGAAGAATAGCAGGCAAGGGACGAGTGGCCTCAATTTTAGGAGATGGCAGGGACCACTGTAAAAACCAGGTTTCAAGGACAGGGACCTGGGCTGACGCCTAACTTTTATAAAGGATCCCCCATTTCACCATGTAGCTGCCTCTGGCTTTGCCCATCACTGACCTGTTCTTCCCAGCCAGGCTTTTTGAAGGGGTTGCCCATATTCCATTCTACTTCCTCTTATGATTGTTCTTCAATTCTGGGCACATGTCCTTCACCCCCACTACCCACTAGACTAAGCCTGCCCTTGCTCAGATGCTGGTGATTTTGCCCAGGAGCTAAACGTAATGGACACTTCTCTGCCCTAATCTTGTATGCCCAACTGCCATATCACTGTTCATGCCCTGGAGGAGGATATTAGCAGCAAGGGACATGAGAGTTCAGAGCACTTTCTAGGAAATGAGTTGATAAGAATCGGAGAGTATTAGTCAGGAAAACCTCAAAGCCTTGGTCATTTCAGCCTGGGTACCCAAAAGCGGGTGAGTCTGGGCTGTGTCTCTCTAGATAACCACCGCTCCTCTGTCTCAAACTGGTGTCTTGAGCAAGCATTGTCTAGCTACTTCTTATGAAGTAGTAGTAAAACAAACAACAACTTGTCACCTAAGCCAGGCATAGGAGTACAGAACTCCCTCCCTTCTCTTCCTGGTGAGATCTGACAGAAGAGCCACACCGCCAAAGAGGTCTTCTTGAAACAGCATTTCCATCACGTTCCTCTATTTAAATCCCTTTGAGATATCATTGTACACCCCCACTTTCCTTCCAACTCCAAACAAGGCTCCTGTGCCTCCTTGTCAAGGCTCTGCATAATCTCATGTCCAAAGCATTTGTTCAAGATTAAAAAAAAAAAAAATTTAATGTTCATTTGCTTTTGAGACAGAGAGAGAGACAGAGTGTGAGCAGGGGAAGGGCAGAGAGAGAGAGAGGGAGACATGGTATCTGAAGCAGGCTCCAGGCTCTGAGCTGTCAACACAGAGCCTGATGCGGGGCTTGAACCCATGAACTGCGAGATCATGATCTGAGCCAAAGTCGGACGCTTAACTGACTGAGCCGCCCAGGCACCCCTGTTCAAGATATTTAACAGCCAGTTCAGCAGTATTGCAATATTTTAGTAACTGGCAAGGCACCAGGTAACATACAGGTGCATGCCAGCCGAATGCAGGCCCCTGCTGGTGTCTAACTACTCATTAACACAGGCCTGCTACTCCTGTCGGGCTTGTTTTTATGCTGAGTCAGGCCTTAATGCCTCAGCTGCGTTGTTCCTGTCCTTGAAATGTGCTCCTTCCTTCCTGGTCAGCTCCAGGCCACTCCAGAAACTGTTGAGCTGAGTCCGTCAATTAGTCCCCCATACACACTTAGCAATGGGCTTGGATTCCCTGCCTCTTAGATACTTGTTTCCTTTCTCTTTTGTTACTGGGCTGGAGAAAAGCATAGAGTAAACAGAATGCAAGTGCCAAGTGAGATGGTCAGTGGTCTCGGATAAACCCCTCAAAAACAAGGTCACCAGGGTTTCCTGGAGTGAAGTTCTGTTTGTACTGCTATAGGTTGAGAAAAGTCTGAGATTGGTGGCTGATCTCATCAGGGCCCTCTGCAGCCTCTGTTCTGGAGATGCATTCTATTAGATGCCTTCTAATATAGGACAGAGTTTCTTTGGAGTTGTTTGGCTTAGACGTTGCAATATGGAGTTGGTAAATGTTTCTTTTTGAGCCCTTTCCTCAAACTTTGACTTCTAAGAGCATTTGTTGAGAAAACCGGCTGCATGTGAACAACAAACTGTTTGATGATTAAATCTTGATGATTAAAAGCCCCAGCTGGTAGCCCTAGTTGTATGTCTAAAGTAAATAGTGATATGGGGCGCCTGGGTGGCTTGGTCGATTAAGTGTCTGACTTCGGCTCAGGTCATGATCTCACGGTCCGTGAGTTCGAGCCCCACGTCGGGCTCTGGGCTGATGGCTTAGAGCCTGGAGCCTGCTTCGGATTCTGTGTCTCCCTCTCCCTCTGCCCCTCCCCTGTTCATGCTCTGTCTTTCTCTGTCTCAAAAATAAACAAACGTTAAAAAAAATTTTTAAAAATAAAATAAAATAAAGTAAATAGTGATTTAATGTCTCCTTTTTTTCTTCTGGAATCTGTCAAAATCCCAATCTTCAAAGACCATTTTGTAACCTGTATAAATATATAGGCATTTCATCCAAGGAATTTGCGATTTAAGAGTAGATAAATGTGTCCTTTTTCCGTTCTATGATTCCTATGGTATCTATTTGTAATTCTGGAAAATTTTATTTCCATAAGAAACTTTAAGCTCTTGGGGCGCCTGGGTGGCTCAGTTGGTTAAGCGGCCGACTTCAGCTCAGGTCACGATCTCGCGGTCCGTGAGTTCGAGCCCCGCGTCGGGCTCTGGGCTGATGGCTCAGAGCCTGGAGCCTGCTTCCGATTCTGTGTCTCCCTCTCTCTCTGACCCTCCCCCGTTCATGCTCTGTCTCTCTCTGTCTCAAAAATAAATAAACGTTAATAAAAAAAAAATTATAAAAAAGAAACTTTAAGCTCTTAAATCTAAAATTTCAAAATAGAATTTATATATAATAACTATAGAATTCTGAATGTGGTGTTGTCATCTTAAATAGGAGTCAGGATATATTCTACACATGTAAATAATGGTAAAGACATTTTCCTTAGAGGTGACATCCAACCTAGAAATGACATCCAACCTAGCAGCTAATGACCCAGCACCCTTTAAACCAGACCTGAGATACAGGGAGGAAGGGAAAGAAGGAGATTGAAGAACTAATTCTCTGAGAAATCAGAGAACAAAATCTGGTGCTTACTAACCCATGTCCAGTTGATGGGTTTTATTTGGAAAGTTTGAGTGTCCTGCATGCCAGTGCATTTCTGATTTGTTACCACTCATTGGGGTGAGTTCTACAGATTCAGCCACTGTAGGCTTCATTTTCAGGTCCAAAACAGGATGTTGAATTCTTTGCTTGCTACTATTGGAAGGAAGCAGTGCGTCCTAATTGTGTGGCCCAAGCAGTGAAGGATAAACTATCCGTGTATATGACTAAGGCCCACAGAATTACAGAATGTTACAGCCCCTGGGCCGGTGGTTTTCTTTTTTTTTCTTTTTTTCAACGTTTATTTATTTTTGGGACAGAGAGAGACAGAGCATGAACGGGGGAGGGTCAGAGAGAGAGGGAGACACAGAATCGGAAACAGGCTCCAGGCTCCGAGCCATCAGCCCAGAGCCTGACGCGGGGCTCGAACTCACGGACTGCGAGATCGTGACCTGGCTGAAGTTGGACGCTTAATCGACTGCGCCACCCAGGCGCCCCTAAGGCCGGTGGTTTTCAAACTGTGTTCTAAGCATCCCTTTAGGAGCTATAAGGTCAGGACTGAACTTATGGGGGCCCTGGACTCTCCACTTTTGCTCTCCATATCAACTTATTTGCATCATAGGCTTCTAGATGAGCAGTCATTGGAAGAAAGGATGTCAGGGCCAAACAGTTTGAAAATTGCCAAGCTCACCCAGATGTGTCATTTTCTGCAAGAGAGTGTCGAAACCCAGGATAATGGGATAATAGGATAATGTCGAAACCCAGGATAATGAAGAAAATCACCCAAGGTCACATAGCAACCTGGTAATTTCTATTTTTAGGTGGCCCTCTCTACAGACTACTTCTAACTGTGACTTTTCTATCCCTTTTCTGAAAATAGAAGAATATTCTTCTCTAGTTTAGGCTGCCAAATTGTAGATAACCTTAAATAGTTGTTAGAGATAGTAGTTTAAGAGGAGAGTTCTTTTCAAAGGCTCAAGAATGCTATTTGCCATCTGTGACATCTCTCATTGCTCCTCACTTTGAGTTTCAAGGACACCTGCTATGGGAGAAGAGACTTGTTTACTTCTGTGTACTTTGCCTATAGCCACAGGGTTTTTTTCCCTGTATAGAACACAGGGTTTTAATGTTCATGTATTTATTTTGAGAGGGGAGGGGAGGGGCAGAGAAAGAGAATCCCAAGCAGGCTTCATGCTCAGTGCGGGGCCCAATGCGGGGCTTGATCTCACAACCGTGAGGTCATGACCTGAGCCCAGATCGAGAGCCACATGGTCTTCTGACTGAGCCAGGCAGGTGCCCCAAGAAAACTATACTCTTATCACATTTTATAGCATTCTGAATTTTCCTGCTCGCAAAATAATGGAATTGAGTGGAAATTTTAAATAAATTCTAAAAACCGACAAACAAGCCAAGAGATTTAACCCTGTTTCTTCACAATATATTCAGTCGTTAGATCCAGAATTTTCTTCTGTAAAGAACTCTTCGAAAACATTAGGGAATGTTAGCGCAGTGCAAGTGAAAATATGAGGAAGTTACCCGTGGGCCAATGCCATTTTAGAACATGAGTTTGAGGGAGAATGGGTTAAAATAATATTCTGTGTTTTCAGCCAGCAAAACCCAAACAGCTGCTCCGGGTCTAGATCCTGGAGATGGTGCTTGGCAATTGCTTGCCATGGGGCAGTGTTCGAGTCTACTGCCCTCTAGTGACTATTTTTTACATATTCCTGAGCGTTACTGAGAACAAGAATTTCAGTGTACCAGATGTGTTAAGCCTTTATAATTCATCCTTTGCAGAGCTTTTGTGCCTACTAGAAATAAAACTTCAAGTTATTAGAGATTTTTTTACTCAAAATCTGAGACGCTAACTTGTCTTAAGGCCACCAGTGTTAAGTCTAGTTACTGCAAGTGCATTATATAATTTGAGGACACTTTTTCATTTATCTTGCTTGATTGATTGCAGGTGAAAATGTAAACATAAAAAATAATACCTGATTTTTTTTGTGTGCATTTGCCAAGAAAAAGTTGCGTTCTTCTGCAAAGATAAGACCAAAGGATTTAAATTTGCTTTATTTGATGAAATTATAGTAGCATTAAAGGGTAATGAGATTTTAAAAATCTTTCGGGATTTCTGATCTGATAAGATGGCATACCCATGACTCCCTGCTAAGTACAACTATAAACCATGGAAACATGAGAAGTGGTCAAGGAATAGTGGGCAGTGGTAAGAAGAGGAATTGGTTTCAGGTCCCAGGACTGAAGGAACAACACAGAGGCAAAGTGTCTTCTGTTCTCCCACCCACCAGAAGAAGGTGACCAGAACTTGGTGCATTTCAGCCTGCAACCTAGCAACAAGAAGGGGCCTGGGTAGGCTCATTTCTCCATAGTACTGAGCAGTGGGTCATCCCACATCACCAGGAGAGCCCAGCACCCAACAAGGGGGCATCTATAGCAAAACCCATCATAGTAGGTGGCGAGAGGAAGCACTCTCCTCCATTGGGCCAGAGACTTCACTCCTCTGCTAAACCAGACCCAGGTGGCCCGCAAGCACAAGTGAGGGGATTCTGCCAACTCAAGTAGTGACCTGGGCCGAGAATCCCCTTTGTCTTTGTGGGCCTGAGACTCCCCTTGCTCCCTACCTTCTTACATTCACTGGGGCAGCTGGAGGCACTGGAAAAGGGAAATCCCACAACAACAAGCAGCCCATCTGGAAAACTGCCTCTTCCCAGGGGGCCTGAGATCAACCCCCTACCAAGAGACACCCACGGGCTGGGTCAGTCCTGCAGGCAGTTCCAGCAGGGTGCTATGGGAGCCTCAACAGTACCTGATAAACCAAGGAGACCAAGATAAGCAGCAGAGGCTCTGAAAATTAAACTGTCATTGGAACCATGCAAAAGTAGGCCACAACCTGAGTGCTAAACCTGAACAGGATGGCTGTGTGCTAAAGTACAGGACCTAAATAGCGCCAAGGTCACTCGTCATACCCAGAACCAAAAATCACAACGTGAATGAAAAAAGTCACAGACACCAATCCTGAGATGAATCAGACACTGGAATTTGCTAAGGATTTTAAAGCAATCACCATAAAAGCACTTCAGCAATCAGTTATAAATTCTGTTGAAACAAATTAAAAAATAGAAAACTCAGTGAAGAAATACACGTTATAAAAAAACCTAAATGGAAATGATTGAAATGAAATAGACCATAGCCAAAAAATTGATAAATTGGACCTCATCAAAATTTTTTAAAGTTGTGGGGCGCCTGGGTGGCTCAGTTGGTTAAGCTTCCGACTTTGGGTCAGGTCATGATCTCACCACTCGTGGGTTCGAGCCCCACATCAGGGCCGACATCTGTGCTGACAGAGCCTGGAGCCTGCTTCAGATTCTGTGCCCCTCCCCTGCTCACACTCTGTCTCTGTCTTTCTCTCTCAAAAATAAATAAACATTAAAAAAAAAAATTTTTTTTTTTAATTTGCTCTCTGAAAGCCCACATAAAAAGGATGAAAAGATAAGGTACACACCAGGAGAAAATACTTGCAAGTCTGTTGTCTGACAGAGGACTAGTATTTTGAGTATAAAAGAACTGTCAAAATTCAGCTGCAGAAAAGTAAACACTTCAAATAGAAAGTGGGCAAAAGACATGAAGAGACATTTCTCTGAAGAGGGTATCCAGATGGCAGATAAGCACGTGAAAGTATGTCCAACATCAGGAGCCATCAGGAAAGTACAGATTAAAACAATAACGATACCTACAGAAATGGCTAGGATAACACCACCAAATGCTGGTAAAGAGGTAGAGAAGCCGGACCACTCACGCATTGCTGCTGCGAGTGTAAAATGGCACATCTACTCTGGGAAACGGTTTAGTAGTTTCTTGTAAAACTAAACATGGAATTACCATATGAGCACCTGGCATTTATACTCTTGGACATTTATCTGGCAAATGAAGAGTCACATTCGTGCAAAAGCCTATACATGAATGTTCGTAGCAGGTCTCGTCTTAACACCTGAAAACTCGAATGTCCCAGATATCCTTCATCAGGAGATCGTTAAGTAGATTGTGGTGCATCACTGGTATGGCCAGTGAATACCGCTCAGCAGTAGAGTAATGAACCATCCAGACACACAACTTGGATGAATGAATCTCCCAGGGAGTTCAGCTCATGGGGAAAAAAGTGAATTCCAAAACTTGACGTACTGTCGTCCGTTACACAATATTTTTGAAGAGCAAACATTTTTAGAAATTGGAGAACAGACTAGTAGATGTCAGGGTTTGGAGTTGGGGTGGGCAGAAGGGAGGTGGATGTGGTTCTAAAAGGGCAATGCGTGGGATCCTTATGATGAAAATATTCTGTATCTTGACTGTGGTCATGGATGGGTGAACCCAGATGCGTGATAAAATTGTAGAGACATACATAAATGCATACGAGTAAACTGGAGAAATCGGAATAAGATTGTTGGATTTATTAATGCCAGTATTCTGTAGTTGGAAGTACATTGAGGGAAAGTAGGGAAATGTTCACAGGATTTGTCTGCATTGATCTCTAGCACTGCATGGGAGTCTTAAATATCTCAAGAAAATTTTCAACCAAAAAATCTGTCGGGCATCATAAAAATCCTGGCCCTTTTTCTTTAAATGCTTGTAAGCTCACCTTTTCTTTGTTTTCTTTTGTTTTCTTGTGTTTCTCTGAAATAGTTGCATTTTTCTCTGAAACAACTGTAAAAATTGCTATACAAATAAACAATTCCCTAGCTTTGATCATTTTCATTGTTTCTAATGTGTTGTTGTTATAAAGGGCTGTGTTCAACATCCTTCTGGTTAAGCCCTTGTATTTATCTTAAATTATTCTTCAAGCTAAATTCCTATAAGAAAAATTGCTCTGGTTAAGCCCATGTATTTATCTTAAATTATTCTTCAAGCTAAATTCCTATAAGAAAAATTGCTCTATCACATTAAAACTTTTTTTTGACACGTATTACTAGTTTGTCCTTCCAGAAAAGGGAAGAAAACCATTTTTTCCAAGGCTCTTCTCAACACTAATATATAATTTTTTGAAACTTTGCTAATTATGGGGGGGGGAAAAAGACTTTTGTTTTAATATGCATTTCTCTGATTATAGTGTAAAGAAATACTGTGTTTTCTTGGACATTTTCTTTTTTATGAATTGCCTGTTTTCTATTAAAATTGTCATCTTTTCTTACTAATTCATAAGAGTACTTTATACATCAAGAATACTAACTCTTTAGCATTTTTTGCAATAATTCATCCCAGTTTTGCCTTTTAATTTTTATACACTCTCTGATTGAAATTTGTTTTCTCTAAAATGACCAAAGTAATGGGTACTTTAAAAAAGGTAAAATAGAGGCGCCTGGGTGGCTCAGTTGGTTAAGCCTCCAACTTAAGCTCAGGTTGTGATCTCATCATTCATTAGTTCAAGCCCCTCATTGGGCTCTGTGCTGACAGCTCAGACTCTGGAGCCTGCTTCAGATTCTGTGTCTGCCTCTCCGTCTCTACATCCCTCCTCCACTTGTGCTCTCTCTCTATCTTTCTCAAAAATAAATAGACATTAAAAAAAAAAAAGTAAAATACCACAGATGAAAAGGAAGCAAAAAGAACATTCTCTATTCTTCCCCTCCCTTTCTACTTTCTGGTGGTAACCAGTAGTGTTGTGTATATTTTTAGGGAAGTGTACCGTAAATATATATATCTCAGTGTTGGTAAACTGTGCATGTAAATGTGTGTGTTTTAGTATAGTTGATTATGCATAGCTTTTAACCTGTCAAAGTTCAGGGGAAAAAAAAAGAAAACAGAAGTAAAACGAATGAATCACTGAAGTAGTAATTAGTTTATTGTGCATACATTAAAAAGACACTTTGCAAATTGGGAGTGCTCAAACCAAAACACAGAATGAAGCTCAGAGGTATATTGTTATAAAGCAGCTTATGTAGTGTGGAGGCAGTGACTGGCTTTTGCAGTAATTGGTTACAATATTAGAATTTTCTTAAATGTAAGGGTTTGGTTAGTGGTTACCTCCTATTAGTTTGGGGGAACAATTTAAGTTTTGCTTATGATTTTCAGACACATAACCAAGAAGTGTCCCAGGTCAAGTTAGCCTCTCTTATCTTGCAAAGTAAACTAAATTAAGCTTTACATGTATGACTAACTGGTTGTGTCCATTCAGGGAATTTTCAAGTCTGGTCTCTGTTTGTGTTTGATTTTAGCAAACCAGAAATCTCTAACAAAAACATACTGTTTTCCAACTTGCCTTCTTAAAAATTTATTTATTTTTTATTGTTTTTAAATGTTTATGTTTGAGAGAGAGAATGAACGGGGCAGGGCAGAGAGAAAGAGGGAGACAGAATCCGAAGCAGGCTCCAGGCTCTGAGCTGTCAGCACAGAGCCCCACACAGGGCTCGAACTCACAAACCGTGAGATATTGACCTGAGCTGAAGTCAGACACTTAATCAACTGAGCCACCCAGGCACCCCTCCAACTCACCTTTTAAAATTCCATGTTCTATCACAATCATCTTTAGATGTTAATAGCTCAACCAAAGGTCTGTGTAGTATTCTGGAGTACAAATACACTATAATCTTTTTCACTGTCCCCCTGTTAATGGCCATTAGTTTGTGTCCCAGTTTTGGCTACTACAAGTAAATGTGTTGTTTCGTTATTGTTGTTGTTGTTGTACAGATTTTAAATTCTTACATAATTAATTTTATCCATCAATGCTTCTGCTTTGGTATAATATTTAGAAAATCATTCTCTCCCAAGATTATATAAATTAGGTATCTCCTGGTAATTTTACAGTTTAAATTTTTTTTTTTTTTAATTTTGAAATGTGTTTCTTGGTGTAGAATGTGAGGCAGGGTGATAGCTTTATTATTTTCTCAATGGGAGCCAGTTGTCTTAAAGCTACTTATTTAATTGTATCATTTTCACTTAAAAAGATCATATTCTGCATCCTTATTTTTGGTTTTGGAGCTAGACTGGTTTGGGTTTGACCTTGATTCTGACCTGGGGCAAGTTGCTACACTTTGCGTTGTTCAATTTCTTCATCTGTAGAATGAAAATTATAATATTGCCTGCTTCTTAGGTTGTCATGACAACTGAATGAGGCAACAGAGCTTAGAACATTTAGTAAAGGCTAGCGGTCATTACTGTTGCTGCTGTTATAGCTAGTAGTGCCCCTGTGGGTGTTTCTAGACTTCTACTTCTTTGTTGAACTCCTTTCAACAAGCAACTATAAGCCTTACCCTTTATGGTGCTCAGTACTGGGCAAAAAAAAAAAAAAAAAAAAGATTTGTACTGGCACAGAGCCTTTACAGGGAAGTTATTCTGATTCATACTGACCCAAAGTATCCACAGAATTACTTCCTAGAATTTGCTGTTAGGATGGATAGATGTTTTCTGCTAACTCAGCGTATAGTTGTAGGCAAATTATCTAACCCTGTTTTCATATAATCTCTTCATTGCAAATGTAGATGTCAACAGATGCCTTCTCATTTGCAAAGTGCTTTGATTTGTATTTGAAGAGGCTTCTGTGCAGTTTCCACAAATCATCTTATGGTGAAGGATCCCCATTAATTTCAGGTGGCTTTAAGCAGAGCCACATCTGTGAGAATGTGTTTTATGGCATGCTTTTTTTTTTTTTAAAGGTTTTATTTTTAAGTAATCTCTACACCCAACGTGGGGCTCAAACTCACAACCCTGAGATCAAGAGTTGCATGCTCTACCGACTGAGCCAGCCAGGCGCCTTTATGGCATGTTTGTTAGAGGTCTATCTAACCAGTCAATAGTCAATGAAACATTTTTTTATTGTCCTCTTTGCATCTATCACCATGCTCTAGGTTGAGGGTGACATAAAACATGAAATCGTGTGGGAACACATGATTTCTGTATGCAGGGAGTTGAGGCTAGTTGGGAAAATAAAATATGCAAACTTAAAATAAGAGGAACAAAATCAGGCAGGGTAGGTATCATAGCTTCACAGAACAAATAAATAGAATGAACAAACTCATTTAAGAAAATAACATCTCTTCAGGAAAGAGCAGATATCTTATTTCCCATGTCAGAATTCTCTATGAAAAGAGTAGCTGTTGAAACTATTACGTTCTGAGGATGCTAGAGAATATTACTTAATGAATAGAAATTAACATGTTATTTTACATTTACAGTTCCCCAGAGAAGAACAATAATACAAAATTTAATCAGATCTTGGAGGAAACATTTTTTATAACCATTTATTACTAGACCTCAGAGTTTCCTTATTTATTGTCAGTACTTTTAAACCTGTAGAGTTTTAAATTATGCTTTAAAGTTGCTCTGTCAGCCATAGTTATTAATAACATTATCAATATATCATTAATGAAATATAGAGAAATAGTCATAATAAGAAACAGGGAGTTGCTCATTTGTGATTTCAGCTGGTGCCTGTGGAATTTTTCCTTTCATGATGCATCTGAGAAGTACCCTACAGTTTCCCACTGCTTTATCTCTGGCTATAAATTCTCAGCTAATTGCCTAAATTTGAATTTGAGCTACTTTGTGAAGATGAGAAGATCATTGGTCTTTGTGACCAAGTCTGTGCCTTCTTTCTTCAAAGAATGAGTTGATTGAAATATGTTGTCTTTCAAATCTGGACTTCATGAATATAGATTATGTGGTAACTTCCTACAGGTCCAAGGCAATAGCAGCCTGAGCAAAAGTATGAAATGGCAAGATTTCAAAATTGGGAAAAACAAATTTGGAATTATCTACATAATGCTGTAAATGAGAATTTTTTAATGCATTCAAATGCATTTAATGCATTTTGCGGGCTCAGTATGAACGAATAATATCAGATAATCCTACTTTACTTATTTTACACAGTGAACACTGTTTAACATTATTTTCAGACATTCATATTACTCTCTATTTAATGCTTTTTATTCATCCAGTAAGTGTTGAGTAAGTGCATGCTCTGTTTTGAATACTGTGCCTGCTGTTGGCTATCCAGGTGCCTTACAGAATGGTGGAAAGGAAATGAGTTTCCTACTGCCTGTATGTCCATCCAGGTAGAATCTTCCTACTTGTAATCTGTTTCTGATTTCATCTACCGAGGAGGTAACGTGGCATTTACCCATGCGGTGGACACTCCATAAACATTTCCAGGGTGTTAGAACATGGGAGGTGAACTGAAAGGTAACTGGTCTCTGCCGGTAGTAGGCTGTAAACCTACATATCACTTTTCAAATATTAACTCAACCTTCAACAGGCGTGAGAAGTTGAAGTTGTTTGCAACTAGCCAGGAAGCAGGAAGGATATTGAATTCATTTCAGCATATTAAGAACTAGGAAGAAACAGCCATAAAAAAGAATGAAATCTTGCCATTTGCAACAAAATGGATGGAGCTAGAGTATATTATGCTTAGAGTATTAGAGTATATTATTAGAGTATATTATAGTATATTATTATACTATAATTATATAATATACTATTAGTATAATATACTAGTATATTATAGTAGTATATTATAGTATATTATATACTAGTATATTATACTAGTATACTATTATATACTAGTATATTATAGTAGTATATTATATAGTATAATATACTATAGTATAATTATGTAATATATAATTTATATATAATATATATATTATATAAATTATATATATTAAATTAATATTAATATATATAATATATATAAATTAATATATAATATTAAAAATATATATTTTATATATTATATAAAATATATAATATATAATTTATATATAATATATATAATATATAATTTATATATAATATAATATATATATTATATAATAGTATAATATACTATAGTATAATTATATAATATATAATATTATATAATATTATAATTATATAATATAGTATATACTAGTATATTATATACTAGTATATTATAGTATACTAGTATACTAGTATACTATTATATACTAGTATATTATAGTAGTATATTATATAGTATGATATACTATAGTATAATATACTATAATATACTACTATAATATACTAGTATTATAGTATATTATTAGAGTATATTAAGTGAAATAAGTAAGTCAGAGGAAGACACCACATGATTTCACTCATACGTGGAATTTAAGAAACAAAACAAATGAGCCAAATAAAAAAAGAGAGAAATGAACAGACCCTTAACTATAGAGAACAAACTGATGGTTACCAGAGAGGACGGGGGGAGGGGTGAAATAGGTGAAGGGGATTAAGAGTATGTGTATCATGATGAGCACTGAGTAATGTATAGAATTGCTGAATCACTACATTGTACACCTGAAACTAGTCCAATACTGTACGTTAATTATGTTGGAATTTAAAAAAGGAAGAACTGGGAAGGAAAAAAAAAACAGCTCTGGATTCTATTTTTTGCTCAAAGTTTAACAGGAAGCTTTCTTACATCTAACAATGTATGATGTGATTTAGAAAAAATTTAAACTACCTTTTCTGACGAAAGAAGGAAGCAGGAAAGAAGAGAGGGAAGTAAAGAGGGTTGGGGGGAGAGAGGGAGAGATAAATATTCTTATTTTTCAAGACTGTTTTGAGGAATAAGGACAATGCATGGAAAGTACCGAGCACCATGTTCACGCACACTAAACACACTATTAATAGTATCTGCCATGATGATCATGTAAAATTGTATGTTCCAGGAAATAGTATTTGACTGAAGGCACGTCTACATTTGTTTAAGAAGTCACGTTATAATGACTTTGTTAGTCATGAACTTACAATGACGTGATATCACTGACCTCTCTGGAATTATACACCCCTGGCCATGTGACAAGACTCTGCCGTTGTCAGAGACCTCTCTGCCCCCTGTTTCCTGGGCTACTGCTTGGACTCCTGGCATGTCACACATGTACATTGGACCCTTCTTTTGTTATTGTTGTTAAGTTTTTTTATTTATTTAAGTTTTTTATTTATCTCTATACCCCATGTGGGGCTCGAACTCACTACCCTGAGATCAAGAGTTGCACGTTCTTCTGACTGAGCCAGCCAGGTGCCCCAACATTTGCCCCTTCTGGCCGCTGTCACCAACAGTGGTTCTCTCTGAGATTGTGTTTGGGTTATCTGTTGCAGCCTAACTCCTCCAAAACATAGTGACTTGAAACAACAACCATTTTATTAACTCTCACAGTTGTGTGGGTTGACTTGATTCCGCTGGGTAGTTCTTATGCCCAGTGTGATGTTGGCTGGGGTTGCAATCACATGGGAGCTTGAGTTGTCTGAAATGTTCAAGATCTTATTCACATCACTGACAGTGGATGCTAGCCATCAGCCAGAAGCTCAGCTGGGCTGTCTACTGGAACACCTCCACGTGGCCTCTTCATGACCCAGGCTTCTCACAGCATGGTGGCTGAGTTCCTAAAGGGGGGATCCCAAGAGGGAGCCTTCCAAAAGAAGAAAAGCAGAAACTGTTAGTCTTTTAAAGGCTTGCCTCACTTCTGGTTTATTCTGTAGGTCAAAGCAGTCACAGACCAGCTCAGATTCAAGGGGTGAAGGAATCAATTCCACCCTTAATGCAAGAATGGTACATGCACACAAGGAGAGGACGGGGTTAATGCGTGGCCATCTTACTATAGAGTAAATACCACATTCCTTTAAATTTGTCTTAACTAAAGTTAAGTAATAAATAAAATAATTAACTAAAAGACTTAACTAAGTCTTCAGTTATTTAGTTATTATTTCGTTATTAACTAAAAGACTTAGATCATTTATTTATTTTTATTTTAGAGAATGAGAGTGAGTGGGGGAAGGGCAGAGGGAGAGAGAATTTTTTTTTAATGTTTATTTATTTTGAGAGAGAGAGAGACAGGTCAGGGGGAGGGCAGAGAGAGAGAGTTAGAGAGAGAATCCCAAGCTGACAGTGCAGAGCCCCAACACTGGGCTTGATCCCACGACTGTGAGATCATGACCTAAGCTGAGATCAAGAATCAGATGTTTAACAGACTGAGCCACCCAGATGCCCCGAGTCTAAGTCTCTTAAAAGGACACTCACAGGCTCAAGGTTCATGCCCTGGAAGTAATTCTGGAAAAGGTGGCCTAACCTTTGGAACCCAGACCGATTTGTCTTGGATCCAGTTCTGTGGCACTGGGGCAACACTTGTGTCAGTATATAAACATGACACTAATCTTCAAGGAAGGAAAATTGATATCCAGTTCTGTGGGGGAAAGTTTAAGTCCATTTGTGATTATAGCTAGCTCAGTAATTCTCAACTGAAGGTGACCTGTCCCCAGGGGATGTGTGGCAATGCCTAGAGGCATTTTTGGTTTTCGCAACTGGGATGTGAGGCAGTGCTACTGCCATCTGGTGAGTAGAAACCAGACGACAGTAAACATCCTACAACTTATAGGACAGCCATCTTTCACAACAAAGAATTTTCTGGCCCCAAATGTCAATAGTCCTGAGGCTGAGAAACCCTGAGCTGGAGCAAAGGTTCTTCCTAGACTGCCTTGTAAGTTCATACAGAGTGCACTGCTTTTTATACTCCAAGGCATCATTTGTGCCTTTCATCTTGTGAAGAAATTTCGTATCTATATATTTCCAGATTCAAATTGTGAGATTTCTCTAAAGGCTCTCAAAAGCTGCAACTTATTTTTATTTTTAAGTTCATTTAATTATTTTTTTAGTAATCTCTACACCCAACGCGGGGTTCAGACTCAAGATGCCAAGATCGCATGCTCCTCTGAGCCAGCCAGGTGCCCCGCTGCAACTTCTGTTTACTTTTGTATGTAAATAATTTATATACAGAGACTGGAACAAAGTGGCTGGTAGTCCACACATCCTACCTTTCTTTCCCCTCAAACTTTCAAGAACTGACAAGAAAAAATTACATCTGTGGCTATATCCGTCTGTGTCTATGTCTCTATCTCTATTTCCAACTCCATCACTATCTCTGTCTCTGTCTTTATCGCTCTATCTCTCTCTATCTTCTGGAAAAGTAGGGGTGGTCACTATGGGCCAGAAATACTGAGCCTTTTTGAAAGGCTGTATCAGCCAGAAGGGGTGAGGTTATGCCGTGGTAACAGAGCCCCCAATCTAAGTGATTGGAGAGTGCACAGTTGATTTCTCATTGATGCTGCATGTTCATTCGGGCGGTCAGGATGGTTGGCAGCCTTTCTCAAAAGTTGCCCTGGTCATGTGGAGGAAGAAAGAGAACTCTGGAGGGCGTCGCCCTGGCAGTTT
The DNA here is from genome assembly GCF_018350155.1 of Leopardus geoffroyi. Lineage (NCBI taxonomy): Eukaryota > Metazoa > Chordata > Mammalia > Carnivora > Felidae > Leopardus > Leopardus geoffroyi. The sequence continues at coordinate 32,076,716 of NC_059336.1, forward strand.
AAAGGGACAAGCCCCAAGAACCCCTTCTGCTCACAACTCGTTGCCAGAACTATTGACATGGCCCCATTTCCACAAAGGAACCAGGAAGAGCAATCCTGTAAGTGCCTGGAGTGGAAAAATTAAAAATATTTGGCATATAGGTTTACTGACCCCCCTCAAAGGCCAACATGGACGGAAGGGATCTGACAGAGGGAAGAAGCTACAGCTCAAAGTGTGCACCAAGGGAAACCGGAGGAAGTAGTGGCTCCTGAAGGTATAGGGAGGGGGAGGGGACCCTGTACAGTAAAGCAAGTAATTAACTAGAGCTGTGATAGGAATAGCCTAGGAGGCTGGCAGCCACTCATATCCAGGAAACAGAAATCAGGAGGGCTCTATTTTAAAATTTAGAAATTTTTTAATGCTTAAAAATACCTGATGTGCTATGGAAATTACATAAAGTCTGTAAAGTCCTGTGTTCAAAATCACTATGCCTACTACAGTGCCTGGTACACGGTATGTGCTCAGCGAATACTAGCTGAATTGAATGGCAACATTAAAGCAGACGCTATTGTTGTTGATGAAAGGATTCCTAAATAATCATATATCCTTAGCAGCATCCACATCAACAACAACAGCACCCTGTTATCCTGTCTCATAGATCAGGTTGGTTTTGGAAGTAAGGCAGTGTCCTGGCTCCTCATGAGGTCGCTCAGGAATACCTCCATCAAGCTGCCAGCATCAAAATAAAAGGCATGTCCACCACGGGGATTTAGATCCTGGCTTCCTTGGTTTCCTAGCCGAGTCCTCGTTTTTCCTTGCAGCCTCCTTGACCCACCCACCATGACTGCTTTCCTCACTCTCCCACTCTCTCAGCTGGTCACCCAACTTTCCTTTGATGGGCTCTGCCTGCATCAGGTCTCTGGGGACAGAGGTTAGAAGTGCATTCTGGAGTCAGACCGCCTGGGTCCAAATCTTCCACCCACTCTATGACTTTGAGCAAGTTACCTACTTAAGCTTTCTGGGCCTCCTTTGCAAAACTTGAGTAATACTAGCCTACGTCGTAAGACCCTGTGGTGAGTCGTGAATGAGGTGACATTGTGACAGTTCTTGAATGGTGCCTGGCCCTTAGTAACACCTGATCCGTGCTATGGGTCATCATGGTTGCTGTCAGTGCCACGTTTCCTCCAAGCTCTGTTCCCATCCAGCTCCCAGGGCTTCTCCCGGGAGGGGTCCCCATCTCTCTGCCCACTTTCGCTGAGCTGCATGGTGGTCTTTCTGATTTGGTGGGTTTTGTTTTGAGTCAATTTTCCGGTGCCACACAGTCCCAGGATATCATTTGTAGGGCTGGCTTCGTGTCAGCTTATTTCTAGCTTTTAACCCACATTGCTTCAAAAAGGATTACATGGCTCTGTGCCCTGGTTTCCTTCTCTGTGAAACAGAAATAATGCCTTTTTCTTCCCCTTTCCCAGGGGTTTTGGTTTTCTTTTTTCCTTGGCTCTGCCTTTATTTTATGCCAACTTGTCAACTTTTGTGTGCCCTTAAAGCCACCTTCAGTCCTTGATGGGAAGAGGTACAGGTATTAATAAATAAAGAAGCACATAAATAAAATAAAGAGTAGTTATGAAAGCGCTGGAAGAGGTTCAAAGCATCACACACACAAGACGTTTTTAGTCAGTAAGTGGCAGAGATTGGAAAATCCACTCTGTAATTTTGTCTGTTGAGCTTAGAAATGTTCAAATCATTGTAGACTTCATGTGATATTTACAGAAAATAGAATGTACGGAAAACGTGGAGGAGATACATTTGCTTTGGTCCTTTCAAGAGAGAAGTTGTGAAAGAGTCAAGCGGCAGAGCTGAGAATATGCTTTTAAAATATGTGACCACACGTTCTTAAAGGGAAGAATTAACACAGAAATGACAATAAATCTCTCACCCTGAGGAAGGGTTCACTGCAAAGGTCACACATGAAAATGATTACAAAACGAGTGTAATCTCTCCTCTAACTAGCAGTCATGATCCCTGACATTTACTGTTTACTTGGCCTTATCCCAGTAAGCAAAGGTGGGGGGGGGGGAGGATACTATTTTTAGCCCCATTTTACAGTTGAGAAAACTGAATCCCAGTTAGGTTATTTAACTGAAGCTGTGGTAAGAGTAGGCATCCTTTCTCCTGAGCTTGATCAGTGATCACCACTTGCAACATTGTTCCCTGCTTAACCTGGTGATTCCTTTAAAATTCTCTGTCAGCATGCTACCGGGCCAAGGCCCATGCCAAAACAAAGTGAAATGGGTTACATTTTGCTCAGGCTCCCATTTGGCCTGTTTACCAGCCCTGGCCATTCCTTCTCACTTTGCGGATTTATTTGTCCTCAGCCCATACTCCATAAGCCCATAACACTTGCAACTCAAAAGGGGCTGTATTTTATTTTATTAAAAAAAAATGTTTTAAAAATCTTTTTAAATGTTTATTTTTGAGAGAGAGAGAGAGAGAGAGAGAGAGAGAGAGAGAGACAGAGAAAGGGAGACACAGAATCTGAAGCAGGCTCCAGACTCCAAGCTATAAGCACAGAGCCCAATGTGGGGCTCGAACTCATGAACCGTGAGATCATGACCTGAGCCAAAGTCGGACACTTAACCAACTGAGCCACCCAGGGGCCCCAAGAGGGGCTGTATTTTAATACAACATTCTTGAAAGCTTGAAGGCATTTTTGCTTTACCTTGGTTCAACTGCAGATCTCTTTGAGAATCTGATAGAAAGAATAAAAAGCTTTCCCCAGGGGGGGAAAAAAAAAGGTAGGGAGCTTCAAATGTGGCATGGTTTCAGGGAAACTCCCTAGAAGCCTGGGCCTCAAATTTAACATTTAAAGGAATAAAACAAGAATCCCAAGAGCAGGTGGTGGTGGGCTTGCCGTTGGGGTGTTGGGAGCCTGTCTCCTGCCTCCTCAGTCAAAAGAGGACGCTGTTGGCCTCCGTGCTGGATTGATAAAATTAATGCAAAACATTAGCACAGAGCAAGAAAAAAAAATGACCAGTTTATACTGTTTCCTTTGTATTTTTTATGTGACTTCAACGGTTCCTGCAGGCCAGCTTTGTTTGCTCCAGGTCTGTAACCTTTCGCCTTGTTAGAGCTGATCTGTGGCTGCACGAGAACATGTCAGTCTCGGCCTGACATAAGGGGTACCCCAGGAATGTCATGGGGGAGTTGCCCAGGATGAAGGTGCCCATCAGCCATCCCTGTCACCTAGTCCTGTCTCCCGGTGCCACTTGACACTTTCTGACTAGCATGGAAACACCTGCTGGTGCATCGAACAGGAATTTGTGTCGAGAAGCAGGGTTTTGTTCAGTTTGGCACAAGAGGTTTCCTGTTGACTTCTGGAAGTGTTTGCAGGCGCGGGGCAAATGACAACAAACAACCCAAGAGTTCCCACTTACTCAAAGACTCCTTGGCAGTTTGTTTGCTGGACAGAGGGCTGCGTGCTGGTGGTGAGCTAAAGCCTGTGCCCCGCGGGGGGATCTTGGTGGAGTCCTGGCAGTGGGAACCTAGGCGATGCTCCGGTGATCTGCGGAGAGAAAAACCAAAATGTTAACAACGCAAACCCCGAATGCCCTTGTTCCCTCCGGGAACATAGTATTGTCCCAAGCTCAGAAAGCTGTACCTTAGTGCCTAACTTTGGGTCTAATTGTCATGAAGCTGCAGGGTGGTAATGGTGTTTCCCCTTCGTTCTCTTCTTTATCAACCAGTGCCCCAGCCCCCCTTTTGCATTGTTTAAGACGTTAGGCCCTTCTACAGCAGTACATTGCGTCACTTTCTTTTTTTTTTTTTAATTTTTTTTTTCAACGTTTATTTATTTTTTTGGGGACAGAGACAGAGCATGAACGGGGGAGGGGCAGAGAGAGAGGGAGACACAGAATCGGAAACAGGCTCCAGGCTCTGCGCCATCAGCCCAGAGCCCGACGCGGGGCTCGAACTCACGGACCGCGAGATCGTGACCTGGCTGAAGTCGGACGCTTAACCGACTGCGCCACCCAGGCGCCCCGTGCGTCACTTTCTTTTTTATGTAGTATCTTTTCTTAAAAAAAAAAAAGCTTATATATTTTGAGAGAGAGAGGGAGCATGAATGAGTGCAAGCAGGGGAGGGGCAGAGAGAGAGCAAAAGCCAGCAGGCTCCGTGCGGTCAGTGCAGAGCCCGTTGTGGGGCTCGATCTCACGAAGCACGAGATCATAACCTGAGCCGAAATCAAGAGTTGGACGCCTGATGCCACTCAGGCGCCCCTTCATGTAAACCTTTCTAAAAATTGAGATGTGATTGACATATAAAGTTATAGTAGTTTCAGATGTACAACAGAATGATTCAGTATATGTGTCCACTGCAAACTGATCACCGTAAGAAGTCTAGGTAACATCCGTTCAATTCCTTAAAAAAAAAGGGGGAAAAGGTAGATTATTTGGGACAGACAACAAAATAGGGATGTAAGTACTTGAACTTTGTGATAAATTTGTGATCAGACAGAGGTGGGTCTAACACGGTAAGACTCATGGCTGGGCCTGGGTGGCCTCCGTTTCTCGGTCGAACGGGGAGAAAGTGCAGCCTTTGGGGTTTGAAGGGCTTTGTGACTTTTTACTCGGTGCCCCTAGGTGCGTTAAAGAACTTGTCTGAGCCTCAGTTTTAAAATCCGTTCTGTGGGGATAACGATACCTACCCAAGGGAGTTGGGCACACAAAGGTGTCACACATGACAGTCCCACCCCACACTTTAAACTCTTCAAGCATCAGGCTCGGCGGTCTATGATGTATGCACTTACGGATTATATCTTCTTCCTCCCCATTGAAAATGAAAACAGTTGCCTCTTCTTCCGTTCCTATATCCCATCCCTTATGATGATTAAGAAGCAGTGATCATTTCCTGTATTACTGTGAGGAAACAGATTCTCTGCAATAAGTGTCCCAGTCCGTTTCCACTCTTACAGTCAGGCAGGCAGTTTTGGTAAACTACTTCCCAAGTGCTGAAGGAGTTAGATTAGGAGAAGCGTGGCGTTGTCCCAGAGACTGGTTGAGATCACTGGCCTCTGCCTCCGGCCGTGGACGGGGAGATTCAGGGCCTCCCTGTCGCTGCAGAATGATGGGAGAGTTGGCCTTCCCGTGACATGCTGCTGAGTCCGGATACCAACATGCCTTGTCACAGCCCGTGCTTGTGTTTTGCTGTGAGCAGGACATGTGAACAGGTAACCTGGGGCCGGGGAGGGTGCAGAGTGGTGGCTGTGATGGTTGCCACATGTATCTTTCTTTTTTTTTTTTTTTTTTTTTAATTTTTTTGGTAATGTTTATTTTTGTGTTTGTGTGAGAGAGAAACAGAGTCCGAAGCAGGCTGCAGGCTCTGAGCTGTCAGCACAGAGCCTGACGTGGGACTCGAACTCATGAACCACGAGATCGTCACCTGAGCTGAAGTCAGACGCTAAACTGACTGAGCCACCCAGGCGCCCCTGTTGTATCTTTCTGTTACAAGACTTGCTTTTAGTGTCTGAGAGTAAGTGGTCTTATAACCATTCCCGGTGATTTTCTGTCCAGAGTTCTCATTTTGCTCGTGAACACACTGGCTTAGGAATCCACTGGCTGGCAGCTGCGTGCCAGGACAGTGCCCACCTCTCTCAGCTGGAGCCCCACGGGGCCGTGCCTCTCCTCAGTCAGCCTTTGCCTCCTGTCCCTCTCCTCTGCTGGGTCGAGGGCAGCTCTTGGCCACATTTGATTGTGCTTGAACTGTGATTCAAAACTGGCACGATGATATCATTGGTTTAAAAAATTTTTTAATCCAGAAATATAATATAAACTCTTGACTTCCGAAAATATTTCCGAAAATAATATCCATCCCTATATATCCCTATATATATAAAACACTGCATTATTCAAAGCAGCTTTGTAAGTTAGAGTCCTATTTTTGTGGAATGTTCCCATTTTGGCAAGTCACATGCCCTAGAATTATTTTAACATTGCTGGAAAAGAGGCTCCCCTTAGACTTCCTTTTTGAGGATATAGCCTTTCTTTGTAGGCTTCAGGATTCATGTTCCCTAGAAGCCATTAGGGATTTCAGGCAAAGAGCTATAGAGAATAAATCCAAACCATATCTTTCTTTTTGTTGAGTACTTACTGCAACTTGTCTTTGAAGGCAGGTCCCCTCGTGATGAAGGCAATAGTGATCCTTTTTTTTTTTTTTTTAATTGTTTTAAATGTTTATTTATTTTTGAGAGAGAGACAGAGACAGAGACAGAGCACAAGCAGGGGAGGGGCAGAGAGAGAGAGGGAGACACAGAATCTGAAGCAGGCTCCAGGCTCTGAGCTGTCAGCACAGAGCCTGACATGGGGCTCGAACCTACAAACTGAGATCATGACCTGAGCCGAAGTCGGACACTCAACAGACTGAGCCACCCAGGCACCCCAGTAGTGATCCTTTTAAAAGAAAAGTTTAGGAAAATAAATAGTACAGAAGGTACACAATGAAATGTAAAAGTCTTGTGTCTCCTCAGTGCTTCTCCCTAGAGGTAATTGTGAATAACTTTTGTGTATCTTCCTAGATATTTGCTATGCAATTATAAGCATAAATATTGATATAGCTATACATACACATATGTACATATACACATATATTACACACACAAAACAGCACGTGTATCTGTTTTTTAGAAATGCAAATGGAATTTTATTGTACCTACCATTTTGTATCTTACTCTTTTCACTTAATGCTATATCAAGGCATCTTGCCATATTAGTACACGCAGATCTCATATTTTTAGTGGCTACGTCGTATTCTGTTGTATGGTCGGACCATAATTTATTTAATGTGGTGTCTATTGATGGATGTTGAGGTGGTTCCTACTCTTTTAGTCTCACAAACAATCTTGTAGTGGGTTTTCTCAGTGATATCTTACCCAGTGCATTTGGTGAATGCATACTCTCATTAGTTGAATCACATCTTGAGAACTATATTGCTGTATTTTAAGTATAGGTTTCTTGTGCTATATACATAAGTAGAGTGTTCCTGTGAAAGCTTTCATCAGCCAAAATGGCATAAAGTGAAGATGCAATTATCATTAATTTATATGGAAAATTTTTTGAGCTTTCCCAGACTCCAAAAATAACCCCTTTTAGGCATTTCTGACACCTTAGGACACACCTTGTTAACAGATGCACATAATAAATTGAGATGAAGTACAGATGTCCACAGACACAGGTCAAAGTTATGGTGGCTCGACGCAGAGATTATGAGTATAGTTCCCAGGAAGGAGCTTGGTGGGGCCACTCTGGCTTCTCAGGTACAGCTGCCTCGGTATATAAGCAGTGAATACTATTTTGCCATTTTTGATCAAAGTGAAAATCCTCTTTGGATTTCTTTTGGTTAGTGAAAATAGGTACTAATGAAGGTCTTTTGTAAAAGCAAAGTGGTGAGACATGAACTTTGGAAAAGTAGGGGATACCTGTATTAGTGATTTAGTAGATTTTAGCAGAGAATATTTATAATGAAGCCTAGCAAAAAAATCTCCTTAAAAAAGTACAAGAGGAGCGCCTGGGGGGCTCAGTCAGTTAAGCATCCAATTTTGGCTTAGGTCATGATCTCACGGTTCATGGGTTCGAGCCCTGCCTTGGGCTCTATGCTGACCGCTTGGAGCCTGGAGCCTGCTTCGGATTCTGTGTCTCCCCCTCTCTCTCTGCCCCCACCCCTCCCAGCGTTCACGTTCTGTCTCTCTCTCTCAGAAATAAATAAACATTAAAAAACATTTTTTAAAAAGTACAAGAAACACATTTACAAATAGTGGAAGTGTTTTAGAAGCCAGTTTAGTTAGGTTAATCTTATTATTCACTAGGAATTAATTCATGGTAAGATATTTGTTTTAGAACATCAAATTAATATGCCATGAAGGAATTTAAGGGGGTGGCATTTTTTAACGAGTTGCCATAGTGGCAGATACAGCACTGTGGCACATACATCCTTAGAATACACTTCCATAGGTGGAATTAAAACAGAATAATTTCTCATAAGAGGAGGTGAGAAATTTTGGGGGTGGATTTTTCTTTCTAAAACAGTTTTCATAAGTGATTAAAATGACAGCTTTTAAAAAGTCATCAAAGAACTAGATGCATGCCTAATAGAAAGGATCTGAATGTTCATGTTTGCACAAAAATAGGCAATCCATTTTGATTCCATGAAATGAATATTTACTGGTTAGAGTCCATCTTGATGGCATTAACAGATATAGCTCTCTGTAAGTAGATTCTTAGATTGATTTGCTCTGAATTCACAGTTAAATCCCTATTTCTCTTTATTTGAAAAAAATTTTTTTTAATGTTTATTTATTTATGAGACAGAGAGAGACATAGCGTGAACGGGGGAGGGTCAGAGAGAGAGGGAGACACAGAATCTGAAACAGGCTCCAGGCTCTGAACTGTCAGCACAGAGCCCGATGGTGGGGCTCGAACTCACGGACCGCAAGATCATGACCTGAGCTGAAGTCGGACACTTAACCGACTGAGCCACCCAGGCGCCCCTCTTTATTATTTTTTTTTATTAAAAATTTTTTTTGAGTTTATTTATTTTGAGAGAGACAGAGAGAGTGGAGGAGGGGCAAAGAGCGAGGGAGAGAGAGAATCCCAAGCAGGCTCTGCACTGTCAGCATGGAGCCAAATGTGGGGCTTGAACTCACAAACTGTGAGATCATGACCTGAGCTGGAACCAAGAGTTGGACGCTTAACTGACTGAGGCATCCAGGTGCCCCTCCCTATTTCCCTTAAAATTTTTTTTAATGTTTATTTATTTGCAAGAGATAGAGACAGAGGGCAAGCTGGGGAGGAGCAGAGAGAGAGAGGAAGACACAGAATCTGAAACAGGCTCTAGGCTCTGAGCTGTCAGTACAGAGCCCAGCATGGGGCTCGAACTCGGGAATGGTGAGATCATGACCTAGACCAAAGTTGGACACTTAGCCGACTGAGCCACCCAGGCGCCCCCTATTTCCCTTTAAAGGTACATGCATGTGATCAGGTGTCTGATTGCCATCATCCATGTAGCAAATGCCGTTTGCCTTGCGTGAGTGGGTCCCTGGTTCCACAGCTCAGCATACACCTGAGTGGAGTGCCATTCTTCCAGCAAGTATGAGTCAGTGCCATTGGCCCTTGGCATCAGCAGCCACAGCCTGGACGAGTTTTCTAACTACCACTATCGTGTTTGATAGCAACTGCATCCATCCTCCCTCATTTGTGTAGGTAACTCAAGTCTTTACACCACATTTCTCAACCAGGGGTGATTTTGCCCTCCTCACCCTAGAGATGTTTGGCAGTGTTTGGATACATTTTTGGTTCCCCTTCTCCTCCTACTTCTCCCTCCCCTCCTTCTTTTTTGAGGACCAACATAGATTGGCCCCACTTTTATTTTGCCAAGGAAACACGTTGAAAGCAGCCTATACCACTGATTCCACAAATCTACCTTCATTTCACAAAAGAAAAGCTAATTTAATTTCCGAAATAGAAGGAGGACCTAATCCCCAAATATAGATCAGCCTCATGTGGTTGCTAGTTTTCTCACTTGGCCATGGACTGGTGAGAATTTCATCATGGCCTACCATGAGTCAGAGGCCAGTGCTTGGGATGCTTGGCATACATAGTGCCAAAAGCACTGCTTACAGTTCCCTGATGCTTAACAGGCAACTGGAAAGTGGTAGTAGTATGAATCATAACTATTGCTTAGAGATGCTGCTGCATGAAATTTAAGAGCCCTTCCTTCCATTTCTGAAAATTCTGGTATCATTGAACAAGTGAATGGATGGCCTCTTGTAAGACAGCAAGGCTATTCTTTTCTGTGCATTAAAAGTTTCCTTTGGTGGAGAGATTTTTGTAGAGTTTATGGATCATATTTTTAGTAGATTATACCAAGCTTCAAGCTCAGTTACACCGTTTCTCTGCCTTTCAGAGTAAATCATTACACCGATGGGAGGCAACGATGCCCTATGCGTCACTCTCACCAGGCATTATGCCTCAGCAATATACTGAGTTCTTTCAGTTCCCTCCATGTTGAATTGGGTTGTTTACCTAAACCCCTGATGACTAGGCTCTTTAAAAATGCAGTGGATGTTGTTTGTTCATTCAAGAAATGATTTTTGAGTGCCTACTATGTGCCAAGCCCCGTGCTTGACCCTGGGGATACACAGTGAACAAAACAGATAAAGGTCTTGCCTTCAAGGAGCTTTTACTATAGTTACTGCCCTCATGCTTGGAGGGGGTACACAAGGGGTAGAGAGATAACAAAACAAATAATCTATCAGCTGGTGCTATGAAGAAAGGGGATGAAATGTAAGAGATGGGGGTGTGATTTAAGCACCATGGCCAGGAAAGGCCTCTTGGATAGGTGACTTGTGAGGAGAGTCTGGAAGAATTTTAGTATTATTGGAGTAAATTAATACATTTTTCTTGCTTATAAGCTTATAATTATGGGATAAAGAGCTTCTGTACTTTCCTATGGGTGGGAGAAAATGCAAATATTGTAAAAGAGCAGTTGGAGAGAGAATCATATATTTACAACACTATTTCCTCAGAAGAGGAAAAGGCAGAGAAACAAAAAGAACTGAGTCAAATGGTTGTTTTGGACTTTATACCAAGAAATGAGCCAGCTTTTCTCAAAACAACCTATTACTGCCTCTCTTTCGTGGCATCCTGAGTATTGATCCAGAAAGCATCTTTAAAGGTGTTAAATATTTATTAACACTGGGAAAAATAAGTCTCATCTGTGAAATTGTTGTTTGGGACCCAAGAATCTTGAAGAAAAGTACTGAACACTCATTGGTGGTTTATTTAGGAATATCTGTATATTTTCTGTTAAACATTACTGAATTTAAAATGCCTCTAAACTCAGCCCTATAGAATTAATTCCTTAACATAATCCCAAAGTCAAAAAGATTAGTAAATTGTCTACTTTTAGCTAAATGTTTAACTTTTGAGACTGAAATTGGTAACATCTTTTTAAATACGTTCTGCACTTCCAAGATTACTTTTTTTTTAAATTTTAATGTTTATTTATTTTTGAGAGATACAGCGTGAGTGGGGGAGGGGACAGGGAGACACAGAATCTGAAGCAGGCTCCAGGCTCTGAGCTGTCAGCACAGAGCCTGATGCAGGGCTCAAACCTACGAGCTGTGAGATCGTGACCTGAACCAAAGTCGGACTCTTAACTGACTGAGCCGCCCAGGCACCCCTCTAAGATTACGTTTTTTTAGTGGCACTCACCACCAGAGGGCTGGAAAGAGACATCCAGAACTAGCTCTAATACGTTGTGTGGTGACAACAGCTACACTTGTGGTGAGCATAGAATAAGGTATAGAATTGTGGAATCACTATGTTGTACATCTGAAACTAATGTAACATTGTATGTCAACTATACTTCAATTAAAAAAAAAAAAGTATCTGGGGCTCCTGGGTGGCTCAGTCAGTTAAGTGACTCTTTCCCTCTCTCTCTCTGCCCCTGCCCTGCTCACTCTCTCTCTCTCCCCCAAAATAAATAAATGAACTTTAGAAAAAAAATTAAAAAAAAAAAAAAAAAGCATTAGCTCTAATGTTCTTTTTCACCACTCATGCTCCTTGGGAGTTTCTGTGATTCTGGAATCCATCTGTCTCTAAGAGGGAGGCTGCTTTCTCTGCTAGCAGATGAGCTTGACAGTTTGACTGTACTAAGTAAGCCTTTTCAACCTTGATTCTTAGCCTTAGCTGCACATTGGTATCACTTGGAGGGAGTTTTAATGATACTGATGTCTAGGACCCACCTCTAGAAGCTCTGATTTAATAAGTAAGGAGGGCAGCCTGGGGAAATCAGAATTTTTTAAAAGCTCCCTAGGTGGTTCTCATATGCAGCCAAGCTTTAAAAACCCCTGCTTTAGTGCAGCACTTTTCAAAATGTAATGTGTGTATCAGTCACTCAGGGATCTGGTTAAAGTGCAGATTCTAATTCAGTCAAGTATGACGTGCAAAGACCAGGGACACCTGAATAAGACTGTAGAGCAGAGGTTGCCAGACAAATCTGACCCAAGGGCTGATTTTGCATAGCCTTTTGGCCCTTTACAGGAAAAAAATTTGCTGACTCCTGCTCTAAAAGGACTTTTGATAAAGCTCCCTATAACCACTGAAAAATCCCTTCTTAGTAATATCCCACTTTATAGGACCCATGCACCACTTTTTTTCCTATACTCAGGAATTTATTTTTATATAAAAGTAATGGCATAACTGGTAGATTACTTGCTGGTAAACTTGATTCTTTCAAGGCTTGTTTGTAAGCTTGTTAGGGAGATTTTAGGGCAGCCTTTACGTATCGCTAGTCTGGCTTCCTACCGAGGTGTGTCCCTTTCTGGCTCTCTTATTGAATACCCCAGTTGTTCAACAAGGACTCTCCACTCTGGCTGTCAAAACATGTGTGTCCCCCAGCCCCGTGTGAGTTCTAAAAGGTGGCCAGGTCATAACTGCCCTGGCTTTGCCTGGCTTTATAGACTTTTGCTCTAAATATGCACAGCTTAGGGGCACCTGGGTGGCTTAGTCAGTTAAGTGTCCGACTTTGGCCCAGGTCACGAACTCGCGGTTTGTGAGTTCGAGCCCCGTGTCGGGCTCTGTGCTGACAGCTCAGAGCCTGGAGCCTGCTTCGGATTCTGTGTCTCCCTCTCTCTCTGCCCCTCCCTCACTCATGCTCTCTCTGTCAAAAATAAACATTAAAAAAATTTTTTTTAATGTACAGCTTAGTGTCCAGTGAAAGACTCAAAAGAATAATCTCTATGCTTATTTCTGGAGTTTTATCTCTGTGCAGCTCCCTCCTCTACAGGACTTGGCTTCATAAATTTCAGGCACCTCAAATTCCAATCTCTGTGCCCTGCGTGGATTCCCCCTCCTTGCACTGTGGTCCCTAAAGTGACTCCACGCAGAAAGTTGGGGCAGTCGTAGGCACATTTTACTTTCTTCCCTTCTCTCTCCTGAACTCCCTGTGTTCAATAACTGAAAAACGTTGTTTTGTCCAGCTTTCTAGTTGTTTTATAGCAGAAGGGCAGGTCTGGTACCAGTTACTGTATCATTGCTGGAGACTATTTACTTGGATTTTTTTCCTTCTAATATTTTTCTACAGTAAGTAAAGGCAGGGGTCCTGTCACCATTTTATAGGTTAGATGACACAGAGTTGCCAAGAGTGCGTAAGAGGCTTGAAATCACACGCAGAGTTGGTAGGATGGCAGGATCCTGGATCACATGACTTAACCTTGCCTCACTAACCTAGATCCCACCTGCAGACCTACACATGCCAGTGGGTGTTATAGGCAGAGACCAAAGCAGTGGAGAAAAGAGAAGAAAGGGTAAAACAGGACAGTGGTGGAAGCGCGGGGAGAGGAAAGTTCTTTAGCTGTCTATCGGGGTAGAAATTGGGGCTTCTACAGTTACCCCAAGAGTTGCCTCAGGTATCACTCACTGTCACTCATGACAATATAGAAATAATAGCCACCATTGGCTCCATCCTTACCATTTTGCTGAGAGCTTTCAATGTATTATCTCATTTATCTTCGTGCTCTACCCAAAGAAGACACTATTATCCCTATTTTACAGATTAGGAAACTGAGGCTCAGAAAGTCTCTTCTCTGCCCAGAGACACAGCTGAGACTGCAGCAGTGCTGAAATGAAGTGTGAGCTAGATACGGTCTCTTCTATCTTGGAACTTACCCTCTAGCAATAGAAAACCCAAGAAATCAGCCTCTGAAACGTTCCCATTAGAAGACATTCTCCTACAGTGGTATTTTTACTAGGCAAACTTGGAGTTGTTTGTCATGGGTAGGCTTAAAAAAGAATAGTTGTGAAAGATCAGGCTAAGTTCATAAAATAAAGAAGGGAAAATGTTACTTGAGGCTGACATTCAGTGATAGCTTAGCCAGCTGCCATACTGTCTCACAGGGAAAGGTTTTATTTATGTCTCTTTTGGTCTTGTCTTCTTTTCATCTCCATGTTTGATGTATAAGCTTTAGCCAGAGCCTTTGATTTACAGTGTTCTAGAGAAAGAGACCAGGGATGACAAAGCCTGTCAGGCCATACCTAAAAGCCCCTGTGTTGTCCTAGATCGGAGCAGTCTGAGAGCCGCACGGAGGGTTTCAGCAGGTGCTCAGGGAGAGCCTGCTGGGAAGGCAGCTCCCCTAAAGCCTCGTAAAATAAAGACCTTCCTAATCCTTCTTTGAAATACGCAATTTGCTTGGGTATTGGATGTTATGGCAGCAATTTGTAGGCCTTTGAAAATTCTTTTACTATCTGAGTTCAATCAACAGAGAAAACTGAAAAATCCATTAATTATGAATATATTAAATAAGGGGCTTTAAAATTTATTGAAAATCTGTAGCCAACATTTTTTAACCTCTAAAATACAGTTTACTAAAACTATAGTTACTGTTATAACATGCTGGATATTGAGGGGTAGGGAGCTTAGGTATCTATCGGGAGTAATAACAAATTACCCCACGACTCAGTGGCTTAAAACAATAAACATTTATTATCTCATAGCTTCTGGGGGCAGAAGTCTGGGTGGCTTAGCTGGAGGGTTCTGGTTCAGGGTCTCATGAGGTTGCAATCAAGCTGAAGCCTTGACTAGAGCTAGAGAATCTGATTCCAAGAAGATTCACTCATGGGACTCTTGGCTGGAGTTTTTGGCTGCCCACATGGGCCTCTTCACGGGACACAGCCTTGTGTCCTCAAGACATGACAGTTGACTTCTGCCTGAGTGAGGAGAGAGAGACTTGGAGGGGGAGGGGTCCAAAACAGAAGCCACAGTGCCTTTCAAAACCTAATCTGAGAAGTGACAGACCATCACGTCTGCCTATTCTATGGGTCACACAGACCAATCCCACTACAGCATGGGAGGAGACTACACAAGAGTGTGCATATCAGGAGAGGGCCATCCTTGGGAGCCATCTTGGAGGCTGGCTACCATATGCGCTATGTTAAGATGGAAAGTAAATTCCAATATTCAGTGAGCAGCTACTGTGTGCCACAGTTCAGCAAAGTTCCATTTAAAAGTCTATCATGTTGGTTGTATCTTCTTGAGAGATATAAAAGTGAAAACCCAGAGCCATGGGGTTGTGTGTGTGTGTGTGTGTGTATGTCCCTAAGTCTCAGCCAATTGTACAATTCCTTGTCATATTATAGGGCCAAAGAGCTGACTCCTGAGAGGCAGGAATTGATCACCAAAAGACTTTCGAGTTTGCGTGAATAAATCTCAACCTGAATAAGATCAGTGATCCAGTACAAAGGAGAAGCCCCATCTGTTTTGTTCACTGATGGGGGCACTGACCAGGCTTAAGTTGTAGGAAATCTGAGGAGGGAACCTTTCTTCAGTGCAACATCCTGGGAACACCTTCTCCAGGCCATGGTCTGTGCTCCTTTCAGTGCTCATTTTCCAAAAGGGAAAGAAAGGGACCCAGTACCATCTTGTTCGTGGAGCCCTTCCTTTATTCTCCCCCATAGGAGACCTGAGGTCTGGTCTTGAGCAAGTCACATGCTTGCTCTGTATTAAATTCTGTAACAGTACCAAAGTGGTAGGACTAGAAAGAAAGGTATGAGTACAGTACGTGGCTAAGTCATGTTGCAACTGGCATTTTACCAGCTATTGTTCCAATGAAGAATCACCTGGGCATTCAGATGTGAAAGCTACTGGTTCCCAAACGGCCTTTTATTTCAACTCAGAGCCTTAAATGAGCCAGTCTTATGGCATGCGAGGGGAGGTACCTGATAACAGCGGTTTCTACAGTAACAAGTAGTCAGGGGGAATTACCAGAACCTTTTGGACATCCTGAGCAATGTGCAAGCTATCTGCCTGTTTGCACTCAATGCTTTTTCCAAAGGGTTATGGTTGTAATGAGGATAATGGGTTTTCATTGTAAATACAGAAAAACTTCAAGAAGAAAGCTTAGGAAGAAGAAACTCTAGAAGGAAAAGGGTGGAAAGAAGTTGGGATGGTGTTCAAATATATCTAATGATATATTGTCTTAAAACTTCACGTTAGTTTACTCTGGTTGGTTTGCTGTATTTGCTTTTGATTGTTTCCTGCTCATTTGGATATTTCATGTGTTTTTGTTTTTTTATTTTTTTTAAGTTTATTTATTTATTTTGAGAGAGAGGGAAAGAGAGAATCCCAAGCAGGCTCTGCACCATCAGTACAGAGCCCAATGCAGGGCTCAAACTCACAGAACCGTGAGATCATGACCTGAGCCGAAACCAAGAGTCTGTCGTTTAACCCACTGGGCCACCCAGGTGCCCCTTCATATATTTTTAAAAAGCAATGCAGAGGAGAACACAGTCTCCTGTTTAAAACCTGGAGGTAATCATTAATCATTGTTCCCATTTTTGTGATTTACTTGTAGCTTTTCATTGTCAACCAAAGAAAGATCATACTCTCTGTGTGGTTTTGCATGCTGCCTCTTTTTCCCTCTGTAGAATAGGGTCCTAGAAGTGGAATGCCTGCTTTGAAGGGCATGCACACGTCACATGCACATCTTACAAACAGTGCCACTGTGAACATAAATGTCCCATGTGTTTTGTGTTGCACCCTGCTCACACACACACCAGAGCCGACAATTCTGAGAAGAGGCAGGTTTGTGCTATGTGTTGGGGAGCAACCGGGCTCAACTGTTCTAATCCCTTTAAATGACACCCAGCCAGATGTCACCTCCTCCCAGCCCCTTTCCCCACCCTTTCTCCTTCCACCTCCTCCTGTTTCTGACTGTAGGATCATTTCAGGTTTCTGCTGGGAAACTCACTTTTTGTGAGCCACCTTCTTTCAGCTGGGTGGAGTGTGGGTATGTGGCACCTTTGGGTTTCATGCTCTAGCTGGCCTTCCTCCAAGTTGTCCACTGGAGGTGCCCTCCTCGCCTTCCAGCATGTAGTGGATTGATAGGTGTGCACTTGGGGATTCTGAGCCTGCCTGCTGATTCTTTCTTGAGAATAGTCTCCTGGAAGGTAAATTACAGGATTAAAGTATTTGAGTCCCTTGGCCCTCTGGGAAAATGACACCTGCTTATCCTCCACCCAGCAGGCTGGGAAGGGGCTCATCTCCCCACATCCTGGTAATATTTACTCATTCCACCAGTATTGATGCCCACTGTGTGTCCTCACTGAGAATACCCTATGGGTTCAAAGTGTCATCTCATTGTTTTAATTTGCATTTATTTGCAAATCATTTATAATGAAATGTAATATTTTAAAAGCTGTGGCAATATACACATATTACGTAAAATTTACCATATTTACCAGTGGCATTAAACTACATTTACGTATTGTGTAGGCATCACCACCATCCATCTCCAGAACTTTTCTATCTTACCAAACTGAAACTCTGTCCCCATTAGATGCTAACTCCCCATACCTCTTTCCCCAGCCCCCGGCATCCACATTCTATTTTCTGCCTGTATGGATGAGATGCAATATTTTCATATGTATTGGCCGTTCACATTTCTTCACCTATCAATTCTTTTAAAATGTCCTCAGCCTATATTTCCTGTCGGGACATTAGTATTTTTCTCATGGAGTGGGAAGAGTTTCCTAGGAAAGTTGAGAGTGACTGGATCAAGGATTTTTCATTTTTTTAAGCACTGTTAAGATTGGTGGGTTTTCTCTGCCTGGTCTTGATTCTGGAGAGATTTGCCTTCTTTTATCCCCTCCTGGTTTCTAAGCTGCGATCTCCCAACTGTTTCCTCTCCTTAGAAATGGGTTCAGTATTTTTTTTTTTTTTACAGCTTTACTGAAGAACAGTTGACAAAATTGTATGTATCTAAAGTGTACAACAGGATGATTTGTTGTAAAATAATTACCAAGATCAAAATAATTAACACATCCATCACCTTAAGTAGTTAACTCGTGTGTGTGTGTGTGTGTGTGTGTGTGTGTGTGTGTGTTGAGAACACTTAAGATCAAAAAATGCCCTAGGCTTATGGTGCTTATACAGCTATAAAGCCAAGACAGTAAACAACAAAACTAGTAAATTAACAGCATTAATTTAATGTTATGCATTATATTGTTTTGCTGAAACTAAGTCACAGTTTACAACATGAATGTGACCTGCAGTGACAATATGTAAATAAATAATTTTTGAAAAAAGAGAGAAAGAGAGAAGGAAAGAAAAAGTGGCTCAGCAGGCCTCAGGGTGAGCTTTGGTGCCCCCACTGGTCCAGCCTGAGGCTGCTTGTTGCCCAGGCCTAGAGGAAACCGGGTTGTTTCTACCTCTTTGTTTTTTTTAATTGATTTTGAGGTTTTTAATTTATTTTTAGAGAGAGAGAAACAGACAGACAAGTGGGAAGGGGCAGAGAGACAGAGAGAGAGAGAGAAAGAGAGAGGGAGAGAATCCCAAGCAGGTTCTGTGCTGTTGGCATGGAGCCCGATGTGAGGCTTGAACCACAAACCTTGAGATCATGACCTGAGCCAAAACCAAGAGCTGGGCACTTGACCAACTGAACCCCGCAGGCGCCCCTGTTTCTACTTCTTCTCAGGAGCACCCCATGAGCCCCAAACCTTGCTTCTTGCTTATTTTACCAGGAAATTCAAGCAACAGAAAAAGAACTTTCTCATGGCCCTGACACCTGCCCCTGTCCCCATAGGCCCCCATCTGTTAGAGTGGGTACTTTGTCTCTGCTCCTATTTAAGGCTGGTCCCTCCTAAGGTATGCTGTCCCCATCTCCTCTCTCCCAGTCACGTATATCACACCTCCACTTATCTCCTCTCTCCTGCATTATTGATTTTCCCCTCTTGACTGGCTTATTCTTAGCAACATAAAACATGCTGCAATGTCCCTCATCTTAAAAAAAGAAGTCCTCCCTTGACCCCATATTGCTCTTGGGCTCCTGCCCCACTTCTCTGTTCCTTTTTCCAGCAAAGGGCTGTGAAAGATGTGTCTAATTTGTCCATACTCACTCTCTCCCTTCTTTCCTTCCCAGTTCCTCTCCAATCCCCCCCAGCCAGGCTTGTGCCTCCCCTCCCCACTCCCCACTGACCACCACCTCCCCCCCAACCCCCCCACCCCCGCCCCCACATACACACCACTGCTGTTACGAACTTAAGTCATGTGGCCACACTTGGCAGCAAAGGAGGCTGGCAATGCAGCCTAGCTGTGTGCTCAGAGAAGGGGACACAGGATTGGGGGTGGGGGAACAGGTAGAGCAATGTGAAGGGGAAGAGGGAGCTATTTCAGAGCTACTATTTGCAGTTCAATGGGGCCGGATGTGAATGCACGCTCTCCTCCACGGGAACCTTAACTGAAGAACGTAAAGAACAAGGCGGCCAGGAATAGCGCAGGCCCAGCCCGCAGGGGCAGGGCTGCTCTTTGTCTAGCGGGAGGGCGGAGCAGACCAGCAAAGGTGCTTTCGGCGGCTGGCTTCCGATCTTGACTTCAGATGAAGGCTGCTTTTTTTGTTTTCATGTAAAGAATTGGATTCTTTATTTGTGATATCCATCAACCTTGCTATTCTATATTTCTATCAGCAAGGCAGTTTTCTCCACTATCATTTTTTGTTTTTTATAAACAGCTTGAACTCGATCACGCGAAAGGGCTACAATTATACATTTGTTAACCAAGCACAACACATAGCTATTTTGCTTTACAACTTGCACCTAATATATCAGTACAGCTGGTTCATCAGTTGTCATGAAGGTTGCATTTTTTTTTTTTTCTTTTAGTAGCCCAACACAGGGCTTGAACTCAGGACCTTGAGATCAAGACCTGAGCTGAGATCAAGAGTCAGAGGCTTAACCAACTGAGCCCCCCAGGTGCCGCACGAAGTTTGCATTTTTTAAGGGAAAAATGTATCTAGTATCCAGGAACAATTTTCTGATGAAATCTCCAGTTTTCTGCAATGTGGACTGGAGCTTGTGTCTTTCCAATTTTATTTGAAGATCCTAAAATTTAGATTGCCTTTTCCAAATCCTAATGTTCAGATTGCATTTTTCGAACCAAAAATTGTGGATCAATCCCGTGGCCTGTACACATATCTCCATCTTCACGGTCATCAGAGGCCTTAGCTTCCTTTCCAAAACCACTGGACTAAGTGGGGGAGTAAATCTCCCATTGTGGATCTTTTTATTATTACTATTATTATTTGAGAGAGAGAGAAAGAGCACGTATGAGCAGGGGAGAGGGGCAGATGTCGAGAGAGAGAATCTTAATCAGGCTCTGTGCTTAGCACGCAGCCCAATACGAGCTTAACTTGGGGCTCGATCCCATGACCCTATGATCGTCACCTGAGCCAAAATCAAGAGTCACACAGATGCTCAGCTGACTGAGTCACCCAGGCTCCTCTCCCTTATGGGGTCTTTAAGGATGATTCCAGCACAGCCACAGAAATTACAGAGAGGCCTATGAGATGAAAGGGTCTATTGTACTCTCAGGGCCTAGAGGAAGGGGAGCCACGTGGAAGGAGCAGCCAGGGAGAAGACTCAACCAGGCCGTGGGGGAGCACACCCCAGGGCAAGTGCCTTTGTGGTGGTCATGGAGGGGTCGACCAGCAAAGGTGGGAGGGCATTTTACTGGTGTGTTTGAGTGTCACTTGGTCAGAGTCAGGGGGGGAGCAAGAAGAGGAACTGTAGCAGGGACCAGCCTTATCACACTGGTGTACCTGGTTGCCTGGGCAGGTGCTCACAGCATGCTTTTGGGGGGTGTTGAGGCATCAGAAAAATGGGAACTTACAAAAATTAACAGCACATTTAGCTAAGCCCCGCCCCTTCCAAAGTGCTTCATCAAATCTCTCCTTCTGCTGTACCCAAAAGGAGGGTGCACTCCTTTAAAACAAATCAAAGGATAAATACTCGCCATAGCGCCAGCTTTTCTTGGCTCCTGTTGTACGAATGGATGGAACATCACTGATTAACAAGCGTCATCTGCCGGCCACCCCTCTTGCATGGAAAAGCTGAGCGTCCACACAATCACGGCAACCTGCCCTGGATGTGGAGTGACCAACTGTGGAAATGAACCATTCTCTGTAGTCCTGTCTCTACCATGCGTGGGACCAGCAAAAGGATATTCAGGAAGAACGGAATAAGGCAGGGGCCGGTCAGTACAGTTGTAACTGTTATGCAACACCCCCGTGTGGCTGCAGGCCCCCAGCCGGCGTTTTAGGAGCTTGTTATCAGATTCCTCAATACAGCCGCGGCAGGGCTGGCACGCTTGGC
The DNA here is from genome assembly GCF_018350155.1 of Leopardus geoffroyi. Classification (NCBI taxonomy): domain Eukaryota; kingdom Metazoa; phylum Chordata; class Mammalia; order Carnivora; family Felidae; genus Leopardus; species Leopardus geoffroyi. The sequence continues at coordinate 32,097,884 of NC_059336.1, forward strand.
AGCCCACGGCGCAAATGAAAAATATAGGAGTCTGACTCAGGGAGCGTTTCCCTTCCTGTCTTTCTTCTGAAGGAAAGGAAAGTGATTGCTGTGGAAGCTATTTCTGATATTCATAGGAACATGATGGCCTGGCTCGGCTGGCCAAAGGAAGACAGACAGCCTCAGTTAGGAAGGTGAGGTGCCATTTAAAACCATAACGGAGGCACGTGCTGTTGTCACCTGTCTCTCATTTTCCTCCTCATTTTCCAGAACACTGTGCTTTTCATGATCTTATCTGCTACAAGAGACCTTGTACAAACATCACTGATGGATATTTTCCTTGTGGCAGAACCTTTCATCTCAAGAACTGGTTATTATGCACCTGTCCATGTGGGAAGCATGGTTTGCATTTTCTGGGCCACTAGGGGTTGTGATTTAGGCACCATCGGAGGGAGCCCTGGGCTTTTCTTTATCGTCGGTGGGTGTGAACTTGACAGCAGGTCATGTTTCTGTGCTGTTCACGGTTCTCTTTTGTTGGTCTGTGATCAAGCCATTTATTATTTTCAGATGGCGACAAAAAGTAATTAAACTCTGTTATCAAAGCTCCTACAGGAAAAATTATTTAGCTTTATCAATCCATTGTAACCATAGCCCTCCTTTTCCCATCTTGAAGTAACTATTTGTATATGTTTTTTGATAATGTTTCTTAGGAATATAAGTGTAATTTTATAGCATGAGTGACTGTGATTTGTTTGGGTATGTTTTTTGGTTTTTGGTTTTTTTTTTTTTTTTTTTTTTTTTAGGATTTCTTCCATTCTGATATCTTTACATGATTCTGCATTGTCACTGAGGCAGAGTTTGTGTAGGGTAGCAAGATTTTCTTCAAACAGCTTTACTTCGGCAATCTACACATGTGTCTGTCCCAAGAATTTCATCACGAGTGTCTTGCCTTCTGCAAAGTCTTAAATTCTGAAGGCCCCTTCTTTGCCCCAGCCAGAGTGGTCAGTCTAGCACAGAGGCTGAGAACTGGACTCTGGTACTAGACCTCCCTGGGTTTGAATCTGAGCTCCACCACGTAAGTAGTGGAACCTTGAGAAACTCACTGGGCCTCTCTGGGCCTCAGTTTCCTCACCCATTCAAGGGGATGCTTCATAAGAAAGTTTCAAGAGTTCAGTGAGTTATGTTAAAGCCTGTGGAATGGTGCCTGGCACGGGGTAGGTTTCTCATAAGTGCTGTAGTCTGTGGCTAGTCTGTCATGCCACCTCCCGCATCACCATGACCTTCCGCACTCCCTTCCCCATCTCTCCCACAGGCAACTCCCTGTCTGCCTTTACCTCTCATGCTTCCACCAGCACCTCCTCCCTGAAATCTTCGCTGCGCGACTGTTTCAGTTCAGGTCCTAGGGGCGGCACAGATAACACTGTCCAACCAGGTAATTTGAGGGAAGCTTAATAAAGAGATCACGGGCAAAGGTGTGAGCATGCATGAGGAGACCACAGGGGAAGCACGGTGCCCAGGCCTTGGCAACCCCGAGAGAGCATGCTCACAGGAGCTGTGTGGAGAGGGCTGCCTGGCAGGGGCCAGCGAGCTTGGTAGAAGGATGCAGCCAGCCCATGGCAACCGCCCTGGAAGACAAGCAGGGAGGTAAGGAATCTGACCTCACCTTTTTCTCTCCTTGATTCTCCTGCCAAGCGCCACCCCCTGGTTCTCAGCTCCAAGACGGAGAGCAAAGACACTCATCCATGCCTGCAGTGCATGGAGTCGCCTCCCAGGGCAGAGCAGGGCAGAGCCAGCTGGAGAGTGGATTTAGACCAGAGGAGCAGGGGAAAATACCAGCCTACTGCCCTGAGGCCCTGGTCTGCGGCCCCCACTCAGCTAGAGTCATGGCCCCCGGCGGTCTGGCCTTCATACATCGCCCCTCGTGGAGCTCTGCCCGGTACCTACCGCTGTGGTCTCTAACCCTGCCACATGGCCAGTCTGCAGGCGGCTCAGCAAACACACCCGACCTCTGTGCCGCTTTTCAACTTGTCACAGGGTGCCCTTCCCTCCTTCTAGGCCTGGAGAAGTGCAGCAGGCTTACAGTATCCAGTCCAGATACGCTTGCTCTCTGCAGTCTTCACTGCCTCCTGTTAGGTTGCCTGTTAGGCTGGCTCTGCATGTATCCCTGCTGCACTGCATGTGCTTTAGAGCCTTACCTGTGGGACTGCCTCCTCTATAGACTAGATCACCCTCTCTTTTTTTTTTTTATTAAGAAAGATTTTTTCAATGTTTATTTATTATTGAGAGGCAGAGAGAGACAGAGCATGAGCAGGGGAGGGGCCGAGAGACGGGGAGACACAGAATGTGAAGCAGGCTCCAGGCTCTGAGCTGTCAGCACAGAACCTGATGCGGGGCTCGAACTCATGGACTGTGAGATCATCCCCTGAGCCGAAGTGGGACGCTCAACCGACTGAGCCACCCAGGTGCCCCTAGATCACCCTCTCTTTGAGGAGAGACTGCACCATACTCTTCTCTGCATTCCTTTGTGGTGCCTCCAAGTGGTTGAAATAAAAATGCTCAAAAAGTCAATTGCATTGAAACGACTAGTTGGAAAGATGCAATAAATACCACTTAACGTGGCTAAAGGTGGTGTTAGTTATGAATAATGGATTCAGATTTTTTTTAAATTTTTTAAGTTTCTTTATTTTTGAGAGAGAGAGAGAGAGAGAGGGAGAGCACCCACGAGCTGGAGAGGGGCAGCTCTGTGCTGTCAGTGCAGAGACTGACACGGGGCTCGATCCCATGGAAGTGTGAGATTATGGCCTGAGTCAAAATCCAGAGTCAGACGCTTGACTGACTGAGCCACCAGTCACCCCTGGATTCAACATATTTAACACTGGCTAAGTGTATCATATGTTGTGCATAACCAAGTCACTCTCTGACCCCCTGTCCCCGCATCCAGCTTTAGTTGCTGTCATATTCTTTGGGGGCACCCTATACGTCACTGTTTAGAATTTATCTTTGTAGTCATTTATTCCTTCTAGATCTTCTAGATCTTTAGCTCCATGAGGACAGGGACCATATCTGTGTTGTTCTTCACAACATCTCCAAACCTTAGAACAGTATATGGTGCACACTAGATCCTTCACAAATGTTTGTTGAATGAATAAATGTGTTGGTCATAATACCCATGACATGTCATAACTTCAGGAGTCCAGCAGAGTGGGGATTCTAGTTTCATACCCTTCAAGTCATTTCTTGTGTCTCGAAGGAGTCATTTCTTTATGATCCTCCCCCCTCATCATTACAGCAGCCACCCTTTCCACTTGTACAGGAGCAGTCTTGTACCAAGGACAAATTCCCTTTTCCTTCAAACTCCATAGGGAATATGATGTGTTTGGGGGAATTGTTTTTTCTGAAATTATCCTATTTCTCATTTCTCCCCTGATTGTGTTTATTTGTAGTTTATTAATCTGATGGTGCCAAATAAAATATATCTGATTGTTATTTGGGCCATTTCAAACCTATTCAGTAGTCTTGAAAATGTGTCATAGGGCATTATCAAGTCTTGTAATTGAAAATTGGCATCATTTTATCTTATTGACTATTGTGACCGTCTAACCAGATTTTATTATGAACGAATGACTTCAGGGTGTTCTCTTTAAAGGTCACAAATGATGATGTTTAATATCCTCAAAAAAGATTACTTTTTGGAAACGGGAAGTAGCAACACAGCCTGGGAGCCTTAATTTATTTAAGCTCTATCATTGCTCAGTAATCTTTTCATCTGCCGTTTTTCTGACGTTTAATATTCTGAAAAAAAAAATGTTCTGGAGAGGAAATTAAACTTGAGGTTTGAGATAACAGGACTCTTTACAAAGCTTATATACTGGAGATATTAGAAAAAGATCCTGATTAAAAAAAAAGCGGTTAGTTTTAGAGGGACTATCTAAGTTGGATTGTCTAAAGTGAAAACCTGAAAAAATTGGACAGATGTACTTCATAAACTTGGAGAATATTAACTGTGGGGCCATGTTGTAACAGGTTTTACTGATGCTTCTGTTGTAAACTAGTTGCCTCTTTTCTGCCTGATAATGGACGTTTAAGTTTGGGGGTTTTGTGACAGAAGCAATTAAAAGCTCAACACTGTTATATTTTTCATTAATTTACCAGTGAGTGGTTGGGTTTATATAAATGATTGATTTATTTTGAAGATAGTTGCAGTTCTAAGTTGTGTTTTACTAGACAGCTTGTCCTTCATAATATAATTTGCCTTTAACTACAATATAATTTCTTCCACCCTTCTGGTTATCAGCCTTTACTTTAGGAAAAAAATAAGCATAGGCAATATCTTGAAGATAATTTTTAAAAATTTATTAATTTATTTGTTTTGAGAGAGAGAGAGCATGAGCAGGGGGAGGGGCAGAGAGAAAGGAGAGAGAATCCCAAGCAGGCTCTGCGCTAACAGCGTAGAGCTTGATTTCATGACCCTTGAGATCATGACCTGAGCTGAAATCAAGAGTCAGATGCTCAACCCACTGAGCCACCCAAGCACCCCTGAAGACAACATTTTTAAGGTGATGAAAATAAAATGGTTTGGGAGCTCTCAATCTTACATGACAGAAGGTCAGATTTGGACCAGGCTTGATATAGAACATCCTAATTAAAGCCAGGAACAGGCAAAAGCAGTGATGGGCCCTTAATACTCAGATAAGCAATATCTCCAAAAGCCAAACATTGATATCCTGCAATCCAGCATTTCTGCTCCCAGATACATACCTAACAGAAATGCATTCTTATGTTCATGGAAAGACGTGCCCTGAAACAGTCATAGTGGTGCCAGTTATAACAGCCATAATTAGTTCCTACCCAAATGCCCATCATCGGTAGAATGGAGAAATAAGTGGTTATGTATTCATGTGGTGGAATACCATACATCGTTGAAAATGAACAAACTGCTACCCTATATAACAGTGAGATGAGTCTCACAAAAATATAGGGTTGAGTGCAAGAAGTCAGATGCCAAAGAGTACCCACTGTATAATTCCATCTGCTTGCAGCAGAAAACAGACAAAGCAATCTAGGTGTTAGAGGTCAAAAAGGCAGTAACCGTTGGAAGGGTAGCTGCCAGAAGGGGGACACGAGAAGGGCTCCTGGGCTTCTGGCACTGCTCTGTTTCGTAATCTGGGTGCTGGTTAAACTGGGTCTGTTCAGTTTGTGAAAAGTAGTAGAGTCATTATTTAGGCACTTTTTAATATGATATTATAATTTAATAAAAAGTTACAAATATATCAACTTGCAAATTGGACATTGCTGTAATTTTCCAAGCTGACTCATTAGAAAGGCACAAGTATACAGTGCCACTCTGACAAAGGTTCAAGGGCACACAAGTACTGTACTGCACTGTCTTTAGGCAGAACCATATTATCTACCAAATGAAACCAAATGAATGTGACACTTCAACCTAGCCATGATTTTGTTTGCGGAGAACATAGGAGCTTATCCAAACCCCCAGTTCCTTTAGGGGCCAGCTCTGGTGTTCCAGTTCAGTGAAATCTTTATGGCACCTCTGACCTCTGTTCTCTTATAAGCTCTGATCACAGCCACCATCGGAACTGGGTTAGAAGTTAATAGTACTCTAGGCGTTTATGTTTCTTTTGATTCTTTCTCGACTGCGAGTTTATCAAGGCCACCAGCTCCACCTTTCATTTCTCCATCCGGGGTCAGGCATTTGTGGACCTTTGATAAATATCTGACAAATGACCGTTGCTCTTGAAGACACAAGAAGATGAACAGAGGCTCTGCCTAAGGCAGAGCAAGCATTTGCTTTTTTTTTTTTTAAATATAATTTATTGTCAAATTGGCTAACATACAGCGTGTACCGTGTGCTCTTGGTTTTGGGGGTAGATTAAGTGGCAATAACTGTGTTGCTTTGAATCATCTCAATTTGATTTCTCAAATCCCTTTGATATCTTTTTCTCTCTCTTTAACATTTTCTTGTTTACATGGTTGGAAATTATGAAAAAGCACACAGAAGTAAAAGAGAAACACCCATAATCCTTCCTACTCCGAAGAAAAACTCTTTTACTGTTCTGCTGTGTTTTTTCTTTTGCTTTTGCTATAATGCCATTGCTTTCATGCTCCCTCCCCTCCCCGCTGCTTTCTTTCATTTCTGGAGAGGGATGGGAGTGAATCCAGGATAGAAACTGCTCCACTTTTTTTTTTTTTTTTTTTTTTTTACTGCTTCACATTTTTATTTTTTATTTTTTATTTAAAAAAAATTTTTTTTTCAACGTTTATTTATTTTTGGGGCAGAGAGAGAGGGGCAGAGAGAGAGGGAGACACAGAATCGGAAACAGGCTCCAGGCCCTGAGCCATCAGCCCAGAGCCCGACGCGGGGCTCGAACTCACGGACCGCGAGATCGTGACCTGGCTGAAGTCGGACGCTTAACCGACTGCGCCACCCAGGCACCCCTACTGCTTCACATTTTTAAAGGGTACTCATGTTAGAAACTAGGTGTGTTACTGCCTCAGTTTTCCTTACTCTCCATATATGAAAGTGTGACTTAGCTTAAGAGCCGGGCTTTCATGCCTTGCTACAGAATAGTATAGCAGAAGATGTAACTCAGGCTTCTCTTATCCCCTGCTTAAGCTTTTTAGATTAGCTTGGCTGGTGCATGCATTATACTCCAAATCTCTAAAAAGAACTTAGAGTTTTTTCCAGGATAGAACTATTATGTTTACTAATATTACTGTCCTCAATCTCATCCCAAAAGCAGGATGAGAGCTTTTAAATGTCTTAGACTTCAACATCTGTCAGACCCTGAAAATCCCATGAATCCTATTTCTCTGCCTGAGAATCTGAACAAAAGAGTTGCCTCTCCAGGTAGCCTTTTCTGGGCTTTTGTCCTGGGCTGAGCTGTTCTTTCTGTTTCTGGAACCAGAGGGTGATCACCTTCCCTCCATCAGTGCTGTGTGGCTGACACGCCTGTCTTCCTTGTCATGACCTGGAGCTCCCCATCTGTCATGTGCCCGGGTACACACGCCATGTGGTGTTTGCACTCTTGCTTTTTCTCCTAAAATAGACTCCTGTGCTTCTCTCCTTCTTGACTTCCGGCTTTTCCTCCAGACTCCTCAAAGCTTTGTCCCTAGTTTCTCCTTAGACTCCTGAAGTATTTAAATAATACTCATTTAAATGAGATTATTCATTGGTAAGAAGAAAAATCACCCCCATAATACTGACAGTCTGTTTCTCTTGACCTTTAAAACAGCTTAATAGGCACATTGTTTTGTTTGTTTAGCTCCGCTCTGGTTGGACTCCATGTGACATTTGCATTATATCTAAGCCTGTACTTAACTGTGTTGCTATAAATGATTGTCCTGATCAGAATCCATCTAAAGGGAGTCCCCTGCTCTATAGTGTGTATGTGTGACAGAGAGACAGAGACAGGAAACAGAGAGAGAGAATAATTTTAGGAAATCTAGTTACCAAAATAGTTATAGAAAAGAGAAGAGAATGGACATAGTTTGGATTTGCACCTTTACCGTTTCCATCTTGACTAACTCTTGGCCTATGTTCAGTTACCTGAAGTGGGTCTATAATCCTCATATAAGATGCCCCTGCTGTCCTTGGCCTTGAGGAGACAAGACTTCACATGTGTTTATACTTGATGCCCTTCAAGTTGGTGACCCTTGGAATGCAGATACCTGCTGAGGGCAAGTTCACGTTCAAGACGTGATGTTTGTGTTCGTATTGGAAAGGCAGTGCTCAACGTTTGGGAAAGCAAATGGGCAATTCCCACCCATGTCCGAGCCTTCTCTTGGAGGCCCAGAACCAAGCTGCCTGCCAGGAGGGAGGTGTATATATGGTGGAGCCTTTCTGCCTCTGGGTGAGTGGTTCTCCTATCCTGTGAGTCCTTTTCTTCAAACATGAGTTTCTGAAGTTAAAAATTTTTTGATAGAGAAATTAACAGTGTATAACTTTTATGCAGAGGAATAACTGGGAACGGGATCATTTCTATCATGATACAGAAAAAAAAAAAAAAAAATATATATATATATATATATATATATATATATATATATATATTACAGACTTATCCAGCTGGGTTGCGTTCTAATTTAACTAATTCTTTGAGTAAAATAGCTTTCTTGGGTTTTTTTTTTTTTTTGGCTTTCTCATTTTTAAATTAAAAGTAATGTGTAGTCATTATGAAGAAAAATCTACTGAGTATAGATGGATGAGAAGGGTAACAATAATGAAAACAACAGTTAGCATTTATCAAGCACTCAGTCGTGCTTCCCCATTTTGCTTCATTTCATCCTCCTCCAGTTCTGTGGGTGAGGTACCACTGTGCAAAGGTCTATGGCAAAATAAATCCGGTTAATGTTTTAACCCTCCCATCTTGAACTTATTGAAAACCAAGTCCCCCTTTTCATGAACACCTGCTGCCATCTCTCAGGATGCAGGTGGTGTTCTGCAGATACTATTCGGAAAAGGAGAGGTCAGTGGTCTCTCCAGCAAGGGCCTGAACTGGGACCAGACACGCTACCTCCCTCTACCACCTACCAGCTTTCAGATGCTTCATGCTAGTTGTGTTGATGGTGATTTAACGCGTCCTTCCACATTAAAACCTAGAGCAGGATATTAATTCATTTTTTCTGGTTCACTAAAACCAGCTGCCTCAGCCCTGGTGTCCCACTAAAGATAGGACAGGGACCCCATGTCTAGGAAGTCACAGTCGGACAAGGAAACAGCCACACACAAGCTTTTAGTAGTGCAAGGAAGGAGACGCCGAATACCATGTCCTGAGCACTGTGGGTCCTGGGGGAGGGCCCAGCCAGTTCCACCTGGGGAACAGCGGGGAGGGGCATGGGCACAGGGTCCCCCAGGAGCAGTGGAGTCTCCAGGTGGAGAAGGCCAGCCAAGGGAGAGTTGAGACCATATTTGGCAGCATGCAAGTGGCCAGGCTTTGAGCAGGATGCCCAGTGAGGAGCACAGATGGTGTTTAAAGTCAGCTCTGAGTCACTCTTTGAAATTACAGAAATTCAGGGAGAAGGATTTGGAAGCCCTCCAGCCAGCTCTGTGACCTTCTAGTCTCTCAATAACCATTGGGTCTAGCTCATAAATGGGAGCTCTCTGTAAAATTGGAGGATATAAGAAAAGTGGCAGAATGATTTCAAGAGAAGAAAAGGGTTCTCATGCCTTAGTCTGCGAACCACTGGGTTTACCATCACTCTCCTGACTGGCTTTTTACTGGTGAGTTGCCCGCCTGTCCAGCTTTGACCAAGGTCCCAGTGCGGTGGCTTCTCAAGTCTTGCCCCATCTCCACAAATGACTGGATAAAGGTTACATAAAACCCCCAAAGCAGGGCCAGAAGGTACTTGGCTTCTCAGTGTGAATGTGCTTAAGATGGAAACTGTATTTTCTGTCGAATGATTTTTTCGTTGCCTTGGCAACTCCTTGGGTTTTTTTTTTTTTTTTATGCTTTTGATTTCTCTCAACAACATGAGCTGCTTCCTTTGATTTAGCTCAGACGTGTGCACAGATTTCTATCTTATTCAGAGTCTCTAGCGTGTTTATGAGGTATAGATTTTTTTTTATTTTCCACAGTCTTCACAGGGTTGAACAGTGATAAATAATTTCACATAACCGTTAGCCTGCCTGATTAAACACAAAAGGCAAGTCATAGTGATTTTTTTTTGTTTGATGTCAAATACTGTAAAAATGATTCAAATTCATTTTTATAAGATATCGCTAAATATTTTAATATTAGGCTTTTAAAGTCTCCAACAAGGTCTATGTGGAAAATTGTTTCTATACATTATAAATGCACATGGTTCCTTCTGTCTTCTCTTTGCTCATGGGCTCCGGCCCCATTGGCTTCCTGGTTGGTTCTTATCCTTGTTAAACCTGTTTCCATCTCAGGGATCTTCTGTTTCCTCTGTCTGGAACTTAGCTGCTCAGATACTGGCATTGCTTCTTCCTTCCTTGTTGCATTCATGGCTCTTGTTAAATGCCACCTCTTCCAAGAGGGCTTTCTGGACCTTCCTGCCTAAAACAGGATCTTCAGAGCGCCCAGGTGGCTCAGTCGGTTGAGTGTCCAACTCCTGGTTTTGGCTCGGGTCATGATCCCATGGTTCATGGGTTTGGCCCCACATCAAGCTCTGTGCTGACGGTGCAGAGACTGCTTAGGATTCTCTCTCTCTCCCTTTCTCTGTGCCCCTCCCCTGCTCATGCTCACTCTCTCTCAAAATAAATAAAACTTTAAAAAGTTAAAAAACAAAACAAAACAGTGTCTTCATTCATTGTTCTGGCCAGTTTGGAGATGAGGGGATCCATCTCTGGAAAACCTGAATGAATTATCAGTCATCTTATACAAAGCCCACCAACCTATAAGCTGGACATTAGTTTTTTCATGCCACACCCTTAAATTATGAACACATAGCCAAAAATCACCAGATATTTGCAGGAATCCTCCATCACAACACATAGAGACTCAGACTAATAAGAAATGAAGAACTTGGAAGAAACAGAGACAATGATGAAACAGAAGAAATACATACACCCACACATGTACACATGCACAAAACAGAAAATGGGGCAGAGGAAATCATCATGGAAATAATACAAGTAATTCAGGAGAGTGAGAGTGACAGAGGGGACACCTAAGCCAGTAGCTGGGGAGCAGGCCTGGAGAGCAACCTAGTCAGTGGCAGCAGAAAGGTGGAGGGCTCTCAGGGGGAGGTGACCAGGAGTGCTGGGGAATCAAGAGGCTGTCCTGCCAGTTTAACACAGGAAAAATGATACCAAGAGGCTCTTTGAGGGTGTGGGTAGAGTTAGAGATGGTTACAAAGCCAAACAAGCCAATGCAGAAAAAAAGAAATAACTATTAACTACAAAAACAATAATATTGTACAATAAAGGAAACATTCTCTTACTACATTTAGCAGTGATCAACTTTATATAGTTATAATAACATAAACACTGACTGTGGCTTTAATAAAAAATCGACATAACTGTATTTAGAGAATGGGGGAAGGTAAGCCTCTGTGTACGTGTGCGTGTATGAGTGTGCACCTGAGGCCTGAGGATATGAACATAGAATGTGGATATGAACATAGGACGTCTAAAACCGATAAACTACATTATTGTTATATCAATTAGATATACAGAATTTTTAAAACGAGAGGGAATAGCAAGTTGAGACATAGACTGAGGAATGGGAAGGAGGCTGGGGGAGACAGAGCACTATTGTTCATTGTAAGACTTTTAGCCTCATCTGACTTTTGAAAGCTATGAGCATATATTACTTTGATAACCAAAAATTAGTTAGGAATTAAAATATAAGCTTCAAGCAGCCCTCTGGCTGTGCACATGTCTCTGATAGAGTTTGATGTGTATTTGATTAATATGAAATTTAGTCCAGCATGTGGCTGATGTCCTTGATTGGTAGGCCCATTTGTTTAACCAAGTCCATTTTCACTTGCACACAGAGTAATTAACTCAGACTCACTTTGTTGGAAGTCATGCTGAAGACATTTATCATTTCTTTCTACACCATGGAGGTAGACTGGACTATGGCTCGGGGTTGTTGCGGCTGTATGCTCATTAAAACTGGAGTAGATGCACGTGGCACTAAATTGAACTTTTTAATTACCGTAGATTTAATGACATCCCTCTGCCATGCACTTAATCTTCAGCAAATATTTACCCTTCCCAAACTGGCAGATTTGCAATTTATAGCTTGTCATGTCAAATGAAGCATTTTCTCTTTCCCCTGCTCTTGAAGGATCTCTGTTCAAAATTATAATCATTTAAAAATAGCTGACACATTGTCTTTGTGGGGAGCTTTCAACATTTCCATCTTATTTGGAACTGACCCTTCTCACTCCTCTCAATCTTTGTATTTATTGATGTATTTATTTTGGATACAGTTTAATGTTTTTATTCTGTTATCTGGGTCATTTGCATAGAGCAATGGGTGAGTAGGGGGAGGGAGGGATGGATGGATGGAGAGATAGATGAAAGATGATAGATAGGTAGGTAGATAGATAGATAAATAGGTAGATAGACTGAGAGGCCAAACTGTACTAAGCGTGTGTGGAAATACAGTTTCAGATAACAGAGAACACATCACAAGCTTTAGTCTTAAGATTTCCACTTCATAAGAGCTATGTAGTAGCTTTCCAAGAAGAGGCTAAATAACCATCATTCTATTACATCAACATAGTTTCCCAGACTTTATGATGAAAGGGGAATTCACAAGATGTTCCATTAGAAAGTCCTGAAATAACTTCAGGATACTTGTAGATGTTCTTTTAATTTGTACCATGGAACTAATGTGAGCAGCTGCAGCTGGAAGCCCGGTTATTGAAGCCTGGGTATGGATGTCGTAGGTCACTATTTGGTCATAGAAACTTTTCGACAACCCTCCCTTGTCAACACTTGAGAACACTTCCCAAACCAAAAATAAAATGGTCAAGTAAATTAATATATTTTTGTATTTTGAAGATGAGAAACTGTGAGACCTAAAATTCTAGAGGCGATGTCAGGATCAATGAGTACAGTCGATTGAAAGTTGTTCACTATGACATAAGCACGAAAATTTGTACGTCAAGACTGGAGGCCCCACAGCCATGAGCTTGCCTGTGCACCATATCATTATCCTCTTATGTGCCTTCTTAGTGTTTGGGGCCATACTTCCTAAGTTTGAATCCTGACCTTGCTCCTTACTAGCTCTGTGTCTTTGACCAAGTTTCTTAATCTTCATGCCTCACTCATTCTTCATGAGTGTATCAGCTCACTCAATGCCTATTCCAGCCTCCTCTTCTTACAGAGTATGGAAGTTCCCCCTTTCAGAATCTCTTATAGCTGGTATTCTGGATGTGAGTTGTATCTGCTAATCAAATGCATTCCCATAAACATGTGGATTCAGACCTAGATTATGTAGGAAGAGGGATGGGGCATGGGACATTCATTTTTAGCTGGGGTGGATAATGGCAGAGGCAGCATGGTCTGGAACTAGCAACTTTAGTGATGGCTTCCTGATTGGGAAGCTTCCAGGTTGTAGCAGAAACTAACTTGGAGCAGCATCTGTAGCAGCTCTCTAATTGTTTAGCTTTCAAATAATGATAGAGCCAGCAGCCTCTTTGGCTGATTTGAGTAGTAATTTGTAAAAGCTCAGCCTAGAGTCCGTTTGTACAGCCCTTCCAACAGCAATATATACTATGGTATACTTTTTTTTTTCATTTTTAAAAAATGTTTATTTATTATCGAGAGACAGAGAGACACAGCATTAGCAGGGGAGGGGTAGAGAGAGGGGGAGACACAGAATCCGAAGCTGGCTCCAGGCTCTGAGCTGTCAGCACAGAGCCCGACACGGGGCTCAAACTGCAAGATCATGACCTAAACCGAAGTCGGTCGCTTAACCAACTGAGCCACCCAGGCACCCCTGGTATACTTCTTAAGTAGCCAAAGTGATTTACATCGGCTGCACCTGAGGAGTAAGAACAGTCCACTTACCTTATCGAGTTGTTGAGTTAATAAGAAAGCATTTACAGTGTTTAGAACATCTGGCGTGCTTTTTCTTTTTTAAATGTGCCTAGGACTTTTTCTGGCCCTAGTCACTGGTACACCTACAACCATAATAACCAGATATTTATTAGCTTGTTGGTTTGTTCATTCATTCATTCATTCATTCATTCATTTATTCATACATTCATTGAAACAAATATTTGCTGAAAATCTATTCTAATCAAGAGTTGCCCAGCTGCCCTAGGATAGTGGTTACCAACCTAACTGAACATTAGAACCTTCTGGGAATCTTTTTTTTTTTTTTTAATTTATTTTTTGAGAGCAAGAGACAGAGTGTGAGTGGGGGAGGGGCAGAGAGAGAGGGAGACACAGAATCTGAAGCAGGCTCCAGGCTCTGAACTGTCAGCACAGAGCCTGGCGCAGGGCTTGAACCCAAAGACAGCGAGATCATGACCTGAGCCAAAGTCGGACACTTAACCGACTGAGCCACCCAGATGCCCCTAATGTTTATTTATTTTTGAGAGAGAAAGAGCATGTGAAGTGGGGAGGGGCAGAGAGAGGGAGAGCGAATCCCAAGCAGGTTCCGTGCTGTCAGCACAGAACCCAACTTGGGGCTTGAAACCAAGAACCATGAGATCATGACTTGAACTGGAATCAAGAGTTGGATGCTTAACCGACTGAGCCACCCAGGTGGCTCTATCTGAGAATCTTTTTTAAAAAACTTAATTTCTGTGCCACCTCTGGGACTTACTGAAGACAGGGAGTGTGTGTGTGTAGATATTTTCTTAATTGAGATACTATTTTCATAAAGGAAAGTACACAAATTTTATGTGTTATAGCTTGGTGGATTTTTCCATATGTATACACCCAATTAACCACTACCCAGGTCAAGATACAGAGAAACAGAAGTGTTCATGAAAGATTTATTGTGTGTATGGATTAGGGGGAGCTTTTTTTAGAAGCTGAAGTTTCAAATGCCTTTGAGATTTTGCCACTCAGAGGTCAAAAAAAAATTTAGTCCTCTGGAATAATCAGTATAATCAGGTTACTTTTCCCTTTTATTTTTCATAGTCCTCTACAAGTTTGTTGTCCTTTCTAGATTTATGGAAGAAAACTATTTCGTTTATACATGAAATGAAATTAATTTGAGGACTTTAAATAAGAGAAAATTGCAAAATATCAATAAGGCATTAAATATTATCAGTGGTAACCTCTGACTCTGTTTATCTTCTTATAAGTGATTGGCACAGTTTTTTGACTAAAAGAAAGCTTAACTTAAAACTTACTAAAAGAAGGCTTTCTTAAAACTAACCTATACAGCTTCTTTCATGTGATCTCTTCCAAGAGAGTGAATATCATGAAAGTAAAAATAATTATTTTCCTTTTTTTTCAAAAGAGTGTTGGGAGCCAATGACTGCATAATTAGAATTGCAAGGCTGAGGCCACTAGAGCAGCAGGCATGAGCTGAGTTAGGAAGATAAAGTTAGTAATTATTTGAAAAGCAAATGGAAATAGTTGATTACAGAGAGAGAAAATGTCATCAGCAAAACATTGAGAGCATCTGCCTTTTTTTATAAAGCCTACTAGAACAACTTTGATGTTGAATTGTTTTGCATAATTGGCTCATTACAGAATGAAACTTTCAGAAACAAAATATAAGGTGGACATGAATTATACTTTTAAGGTGATCATGTGTGATTTGGGATCAAGGTCTAGCATTGGGACCCTGTTTCAAGGATAGCTGGGACCCTATTAGTGAATTAAATAGACTCCCATCACCAAAGGAATAGAAAACATGAAGATTCTATGTAGCTCATTTCTCTGCCTTCAGGAAAAATCTCCGTAAATTGACTTAGGTGATATGAATATTGTCCATTTTGAGCATTCTTAAAAGAATAAACTTTGGACAGGAAGGCAGTCTGGCTATGACATTTATTATTCTGTTGATCTGGCCAGGTAAGAGAATGTCTTAATTTCCTCGCCATTTCCTTAGTGACCCTAGGTTAGAACTTCCCCTGCCTTCTTGTTTCTATTGCTGCTGTCGAGACATCAACCATCAACTTAATTGTCATTCATTTATAGGTAATCTGTCTTTTCTTACTGGGTAATTTTAGAATTTTTGTTTTTGCCTTTGATAATCTGCAGTTTTATCTCATGCCTAGCAATAAGGTTCTTTTTATTTATCCTGCTTGCAGAACCCTGTGATTGCTAAACTGGACAATTCATGCTTTCACCAGTTCTAGAACATCTTCACCCATTAACTCATTGTGCATTGTCTTTCCCCCATTCCCTCTCTTATCTCTGAAATTCGAGTTAGGTGCATGTTGGACCATTTCACTTTGACTTATGTATCTCTTAATTGTTTTGTTTTCTCCATTTCTTTGTCTCTCTCTGCTAAATTCTGAGTAATATCTTCAAATCTGATTTCTATTCTCTAATTCTCTTTCCACTGGTGTTTAATCTGTTTTACCCATCTACAGAGGGATGACCTATTATTATAATTTTCTAGTTTTCTAAGTTATTTTTGTTTCTTTTTCTAATTTACCTGCTTATTTTTTTGTAGTGTCTTGTTCTTAACTCAAACTTTCTATTTCCTGTTTTCTTTTTTTTTTTTAATGTTTATTTATTTTTGACAGGGAGAGAGAGAGAGAGCAGAGCATGAGCAGGGGAGGGGCAGAGAGAGACGGAGACACAGAATCTGAAGCAGACTCCAGGCTCTGAGCTGCCAGCACAGAGCCCGACACGGCTTGAACTCACAAACACGAGATCATGACCTGAGTCAAAGTCGGACGCTCAACTGACTGAGCCACCCAGGGGCCTCCCTATTTTATTTCTTTGACATAGTAAACGTACTTGTTTTATATTCTGTGACCATTAACTGATCTCCAAAGTTTCTGTGAGTCTCAATCTGAGGCTGGCTCCAGTGCCTTGTTTTCAGTGTGTATTTTGTGAGTACTGTTTTTATTGTGAGCTCCTATTCAGTGGAATTTTATTTGAGGGGTTTCTTATGACATTTGAGTGAAGGTACATTCCTCTGGAGAGGATTTTCATCTGCTTTTCTAAACATATAATGGCACATTATTCTGGAAATATACTAAAATAAATTCCTGACTTGGAGGTCTTTAGACCACAAAAATAGTCTCAATTTAGGCCACAAACACATGCGAGGTCTGGCTCATAGTTAAATCTCCAGAAAGATGTTTTTTTGTTTTTTTTGTTTTTTCCTTTTCTCTACCCAGGGCCAAAGCCAAGACAAACAAGTTTTCTTATTGGGACCCTTTGCAAAGCTTGCTTTTTTTTGTTTTTTCCTAGTTCATCTTTTCTCCAAGTGTGTGACTTCAGGGCTCTCAGCTTTATGCAGTGATGTCCTTTCAAGCACCCCATCTTGACTTTTGGTCTCGGAGGATTTCTTTTGCTTTTGGTCTCTGAGGATTTCCTGTACTTTATTCCAGCTCAGTCATGCATTTTAAAAGATTAAAAAGAAAATTTACCCAGAATTTTTAGATATTTGGTAACAAGAAGGATCTTGTTACCACCACATTTTTTTAGTCAAAAATATGTAACTATCTTTGCAGTCCTACTAGAGATGTCCTTGTAAAGCTAGAAATTCAATTCCCTATTTGCCTCCACTACTAGCTCTTAATAATTCATGCTAGAAACATTTTCAACACAAATACATCCTAAACCCCTCATGTCTAATATTTTTGTCATTCAGTCAGCCCCAGCTTTTACTTCTCTACTGTCTATAAGGCCTTTTCTGCATAGGTTGTATCACAGCTGGTTTTTTTAAATTAAATTAAATTATTTTGAGAGAGACAGAAAGAGAACCAGCAGGGGTGGGGCAGAGAGAGAGGGGGACAGAAGATCTGAAGCAGGCTCTGCACTGACAGCAGAGAGCCCTATGAGGGGCTCGAACTCACAAGCAATGAGATCATGACCTGAGCTGAAGTCAAATGCTCAACCAACTGAGCCACCCAGGCACTCCAATCATGCTGTTTTTAAGTGTTTATGGCTTCCCCAGTTTCTTCTTTTTTTTTTTCTTTTAATTTTTTTAAGTTTATTTATTTTGAGAGACACAGAGACAGCATGAGTGGGGAAGGGGCAGAGAGGGAGAGAGAAAATCCCAAGCATGCTCAGAGCCTGATGCAGGCCTTGAACTCACAAAACTGTGAGATCATGACCTGAGCCAAAACCGAGAGTCTAATTGACTGAGCCACACAGACGCCCCCTATGGCTTCCCCAGTTTCTGAGCTTCTATGTTTTCTGATGTTATTTGCTCCAGAAAAGAGGGCTCAAAGCTTTGCCCTTCTTCAACTTCAACAGTAAATGGGGGAGTGCAGGGGGAGAGGGAAAGATTAACTCCTATGACTGTTCTCAGTGTATTTCCCAGTCTTACCTTGCCTTTTAAACTTTAACTTAGCCCTACAATTCTGACTCAGCCAGCAGTCATTCTGTGAACATTAGATCTTTTCTGCCTAATTTCCCGATCTCTTTTTTTTTAATTTTTTTGATGCAGTCTGTTTCTCCTTCTTCAATGTATTTACTAACCTAAACTTTTCCCTGAAGCTTTTCACTTGATTCATAGTTTCTATCAACTATGAAACCACCACTGCCATCAGGCCCCTGGAGGTTGAGTCACTACAATCCCACCCACACCCTGGTGCTGGTCCCCCTTGGGGAGACATGTCGGGGGACAGCTGGAGGTGCCCCCCCCCCACCGCAGTCTGGGCTTCTGTGCTTGACACTCCCCCACACTGAGGAACCTGCTGTTTCCACCTACACTGGGATCATATTTGCTTTGTAGAGCATGCACTTGGGACCTCTCCATAGTCAGTCCTAACCGTGAGATGGGTACTGTTTACTGTGATTCATCCCAGCAACTCTGATACCAGGATGAGGCACAGGCTGTTGATAAAGGTGATGTTCCTTCCAGTCAGGAATGAACACTTGTTTATCTGGACTTTCCTTGTGATATGTATCTGTCACTTCATGGAGACATACAAGAGCATTTACAATTCACTTCTTAAAACCTTGGATGTTAAATGACAAATTTCTTAAATATTTACATGTAACATCACTGCGGCTGGTGCTGCTTGTCACTATGATAATAATTACCAAGTGGCTTTTATTTACTGAGTGTGAACCGTGTGCTAGGATTTATGCTAATAAATCATTAATTCTTACAACTGTCCTGCAAGGCATGACCATTATCATCCTCATTTTACAGATGAGGACATGATGATTCAGAGATGTTAAGTGACTTGCCCAAGGTCACACAGCCAGTAAGTGGCCATGCTGGGACTCAAACGCAAGCCTTCCAAACCCAGCCCATGCTCGTAAGCATTTCATCTATCAGGACAGAAACAGATTTCTGATCTATGACTGTGAGCTGTTTTACAGAAGCCAGAACTTAAATTCACGTTAGTTCTGTCCTTTACTTACTTACTTACTTACTTATATATTTATTTATAAAAAAGATAGAAATTCATTGAATATACCTCCAGGGAGCGGCAGGCAGGACAGCAGAGGAGAGGCTGTTGCAACCAGTTATGTCCTTTAAAGCAACAAATTTGAAAGTGTATAACACCATGCTGCCTGCCATTATGCACAATTGGTTTTGGAGTCCTTTGTAAGAACTGCTTTCAGAGCCAGTGTGTGAAACATAAGAAAAAACAATTTTTTAAATATTTTATTATTTATTTTTGAGAGAGAGAGACAGAGACAGTGACAGTGCATGAGCAGGGGAGGGGCAGAGAGAGAGGGAGACACAGAATCCAAAGCAGGCTCCAGGCTCCGAGCTGTCAGCACAGAGCCCGACGCAGGGCTCGAACTTACAGACCCCAAGATTATGACGTGAGCCAAAGTTGGATGCCCAACCGACTGAGCCACCCAGGCACCCCAAGCGATTTCTTTTTGGAGATAAACTTTGCTTTTTATTCCATTCCATGTTACCCTACTTGATCACCTACATTATTTATCAGATTTTACTCCTAATGCCTTTTGACAATTTCCAAAAAGGTAATTCTGTCCTCTGAGGATGGAGATTTGCCACCAATGAGGACATTCAGAAGAAGCTTTCAGGGGGAGTGGAGACACTTCCTAGGAGGCTCCAGCATGTTCTCAGTGATGTCAGCATTTTGAAAATGAGAGCTTGGCCTCCCAGGATGATTACTTTGAAGGGGAGAGCACTCAGCTATATATTCACATTCTGCTGTATTTGTTTACAGTTCAATCTGTTACTTCATAGATATACTTAAATTGATTTGATGTGAAGTCTGTTTATACAAATATGCATTTAAGGAAAATACTACTGTGTTTAGAAAGACATCAGACTTTCCTTGTCTATCACAGTCTCAGAAACTCTGCTGATGTCAACACTGGAACTGGCTCTGTTTTGATAGGATTCTGTTCCTCTTTATATCTTCAAATTAGCAAATACTAACTTGTGGATTTGGACAGATTGTGAGTAGGCCCCCATTCTTCTTCAGGAAAAAAATCAGTTTGCTGCTTCCACAGCAAAGGGAGATGATCCCGCTGCTAAAAATATCTCCAGCAACACTTCAAGCATCATTTTTAAAGTGCTTTTTTTTTTTCTTACAGTGAAGGCTAGGGTTAAAGTTTCAAGCCTCATCTTAATTAGCTGCTCACATTTAACTTAACTCTGCCAAAGTAAACAGTCGTATTCAAAATAGCAATGTTACCATAGCAACCTAGATCAGAATCGTTTGATTTTCTTTTCTGCTCACGATTGTACCTTACTATCTAGGCCATGATGTGAGACAAATCTGCAGAAACATCCCGTATAAAATGAGATTTAAAAAAAAAAAACATTTAGGGGGGAAAACATTTTTAAATGATTGCTTTAAGTGTTACAGGAAGCTCCTAATTCCCAGTGGCTCCTGAAGGAGATTCTCTCTCAGGTTCCCTTGTCTGACAGCCGCACCACTCAGTCCCCTCTTGGGGTTCTGGGTGGTGAAGTACCCCAGAACCTGGACAGGGTTGGGGGATCGCCGTTCTTGTTCCAGTTCTAGCTATCAGACTGTGGTCCTCAAAGTGAGACAGCTGAACCAGATAATTCCCCATGGCTTTTCTACTGTAAAGGGGGGCTCAGGTTCTGATCCTTTAATTTGGTTATTACTTAACAAAATGCAAAACCAAGCTGTTTTAAATCAAGCCTCGGGCTAAGCCTTAATCTTCTAGGAAAGAAGAGAATTGTTCAGCATTTTTAAGATCCAGGCCTGTGATTCCTAAATTTGTATTACCTGAATCATCTAGGGAGGCCCTCGAGCTCCCCTGACTGGCTCCTCATGGCCAACATGTAAAGCTATCATTGTTCATAATTATGGCAAATGTTAGCCACATGAAGAGCATTTTAATTAAGAAAATTAATAAGCAGATTAGCCTTTTCCGTGGTCTATTTTCCAGGCCCTTCATGAAGTGATTCTGGAGACTTGGTCTTTGTCTCAATTTTCTTGCCTGGCAAATGAGACTCCGGAAGCCAGATGTTTTCCCTGCCCCTGGATCCAGCTTGGTGCGTGACTTTCTTTTTTACTAAATGGAGTAGAGACACAGTATTATTTTTGGAAGTGATAAACTGACACTGTGAAAGTTGTTTTACTTGAGATTTGCCATTAAAACAAAAACAAACCTCAAGATCTTTTGTCCAGCCTCAGACAGGGATAATCTAGTCATGAGATCAAGTGGAGAAAAGTCAAACAAAGATATTGTTTTCTCTGTAATTTATTTTGTGTGCCATTAAAAAGAAGGTAGAGGAGCGCCTGGGTGGCTCAGTCAGTTAAGTGTCCGACTGGCTCAGGTCGTGATCTCACGGTTCCTGGGTTCGAGCCCCACATTGGTCTCTGTGCTGACAGCTCGGAGCCTGGAGCCTGCTTCAGATGCTGTGTCTCCCTCTCTCTCTGCCTCTCCCCCACTGGTGTTCTGTCTCTCTCTGTTAAAAATAAATAAGCATTAAAATTTTTTTTTAAATAAAATAAAAAGAAGAGAAAAGGGACAAAGCCCAGTAGAAAAATGGTAAAGAATATGAATATGAATGGTAAAGAAGTGGGCATGAAGCATATGAAAAGCAGCTTAGCCACATTGAGTGTTAAGGGAAATGTGAATCTGAGTAAGGAGATACCATTTAAAATGCCTGACAGTATCAGAGTTTGGCAAGGCTGTGGAGAAACAGGAAAATACAACAGATACTGCTGGGGGATTGCCACAGCCAGTTGGAGAGCGATTTGGCAGGTTCTGGTGAAATGGAACACCCACGTTCCCTTGGACTAAGCAGTTCCGCTACTGGATGTAATTCCAGAGATTGTCTCTGCAAGTACACCGGGAGGCAGGCACTGGGGGTTTACTGAGGCCTTGTTTGTGATGGGGAAAAAATCAGACACAATCTACATGTCTACCAGCAAGAGAATGCAATAGACGAAAAATAATGCAGTATGTTCTTTTTTTTTTTAAGTTTATTTATTTATTTTGAGAGAGACAGAGATGAGGAAGGGCAGAGAGAGAGTGAGAGAGAATTCCAAGCAAGCTGTGTGCTGTCAGTGCAGAGCCCAGGGTGGGGCTCAATCTCACAAACCGCGAGATCATGACCTGAGCCCAAATCAAGAGTCAGATGCTTAACCCACTGAGCCACCCAGATGCCCCAATGCAGTATGTTCTTATATTAGAATACTGTAAAGCAATTCATACATAATATCAACAATGGCTGAAGTAAAAAGTCAAAGTTAAGTGAAAAAATGCAAAACTTTGTATATGGAAAGTAAAATTAAGATGATACTCACACATGTATTATGGGAACATTGGTATAAGGTATAAAAATGTGCCGGAAGGGGTGCCTGGCTGGCTCAGTTGGTGGAGCATGCGATTCTTGATCTTGGGGTCATGAGTTCAAGCCCCACGTTGGGTGTAGAAATTACTTAAAAATAAAATCTTAAGGGGCACCAGGGTAGCTCAGTCGGTTGAGCATCGAAGTCTTGATTTTGGCTCAGGTCATGATCTCACAGTTTGTGGGATGGAGCCCCATGCCGGGCTCTGTACTGACAATGCAGAGCCTGCTTGGGATTCTCTCTTCCTCTCTCTCTGCCCCTCCCCTGTGCATGCTTTCTGTCTCTCTCTCAAAATAAATAAATAAATAAACATTAAAAAACACTTTAAAAAATAAAGTCTTTAAAAAATTATTAAAACATTTTAAACATGGGCTGAAGGAATAAATTTCTATATAGAAATGGTCAATTTTAATTAAAAGATTTACTTCTTTTTTTGTTGTTTGTTTTTATTTTAATTCCAGTATGGTTCAATCTATAAAGAACTCACCAAACTCCACATCTGAAAAACAATCCAGTGAAGAAATAGGCAGAAGAAATGAATAGACACTTTTTCAAAGAAGACATCCAGATGGCCAACAGACACATGAAAAGATACTCAATGTCACTCATCATCAGGGAAATACAATCAAAGCCACACTGAGATACCACCTCATGCCGGTCAGAGTGGCTAAAATGAACAAGTCAGGAGACTATAGATGCTGGCAAGGATGTGGAGAAACGGGAACCCTCTTGCACTGTTGGTGGGAATGCAAACTGGTGCAGCCACTCTGGAAAACAGTGTGGAGGTTCCTCAAAAAATTAAAAATGAACTACCCTATGACCCAGCAATAGCACTGCTAGCAGTTTACCCACGGGATACAGGAGTGCTGATGCATAGGGGCACATGTACCCCAATGTTTACAGTAGTGCTTTCAACAATAGCCCAGTTATGGAAAGAGCCTAAATGTCCATCAACTGATGAATGGATAAAGAAGATGCGGTTTATATATACAATGGAATACTACTTGGGAATGAGAAAGAATGAAATCTGGCCATTTGCAGCAACGTGGATGGAACTGGAGGGTATTGTGCTAAGTGAAATAGGTCAGTCAGAGAAAGACAGATATCATATGTTTTCACTCATATGTGGATCCTGAGAAACTTAACAGAACCATGGGGGAATGGAAGGGGGGAAAAAGTTACAAAGAGGAAGGGAGGCAAACCATAAGAGACTCTTAAATACAGAGAACAAACTGAGGGTTGATGGGGGGTAGGGGAGAGGGGAAAATGGGTGATGGGCATTGAGGAGGGCACTTGGGATGAGTCCTGGGTATTGTATGGAAACCAACTTGACAATAAATTATATTAAAAAAAGTAATTCCAGTATGGTTCACATACAGTATTATATTCATTTCAGGTGTGCAATATAGTGATTCAGCTACTCCTTATGTCACCCAGTGCTCATCACAAATGCACTCCTTAAACCCCATCCCTAAAATGTTTCCTTCTTTAATAAGAAAAGAGACTTGAAGCAAATATGACAATATGTTAAAGGCGTGAATTTGGATATTCCAGTTCCTGTGTAATTTTCAGAACATTTTAATTTCTTAAGACAAATATAAAATGCCAAGGTAAAAGTAAGGCAGCTGACAGATCAGACAGCAAAGATGAGCCTTCTTAATTGCCCTGAGCACTTAATTTTAGGGCTTTTCACCGATCACACAAATTTTTGGGTTTTTTCCCCCAGCATTATTTTCTTTCTCAGCAGTTGCCTTTTAGAGGACCCTAGCTTTTGCCCATTGCATCTGTTCATCATTACGATGAAGGGTGACAGCATAGGCCACCTCCTCTCGGGGTGATTCATCAGGATTAGCTTTCAGATATAAACAAGCACAGACTTAGGCTCAGGTTTCGGAAACACCTGACAGTATCATCCATCTTTTGAAGTGTTCATTTGGGTTAAATATCTTGATATCCACACCCCACCCACACCCCTTTGTGAGTCTGTGGGTTTTGTCCTTTAAAGAAACAGTTGCAGATTCTAAAATGCACAAACCGCAGATGGCAGGCTGCTATCTGGCAAAAGGAGGCGTAAGCTTACTGATTTTTTTTTTGTCATTAATTTTATGTTATTAATAAGACAGAGAGTAAGGTACCTTAGAACTCCGGGGCTGCTGTTACTGTACAGTGGTGGAAAGCCAGATGAAACCAGAGAAAGGAATCAAAGTAAATTACTGATGGGATGAAGTAAATTGAGGCCCGTATTACTTGCAGGGCCGAAACCAAAAGGTCCTTGCCCAGCCAGGGGGTAGGTGAAAAATGCTGTGGAAGCAGAGGGAAAGGAAAGGAGGACTGTCTCGGAGGACAGGAGAATAGAAAGTTTAGAGGGGTACCTGGGTGGCCCAGTTGGTTAACCAGCCTGCCCTTGATTTCGGCTCAGGTCATCATCTCTTGGTTCCTGAGATCAAGCCCCACATTGGGCTCTGCACTGACAGCATGGAGCCTGCTTGGGATTGTCTCTCCCTCCCTCTCTGCCCCTTCCCTGCTTGTACTCACTCTCTGTCTCAAAATAGATAAAAAAAAAAAAAAAAAAAAAAGAATAGGAGAAAACCAAAAGTGTGTAGGCATCTTATTATTAACCCACAGACCAGATTATTTCTGGCATCAAAACTCAGCCCTCCTGTGACATAGGGATGTATGACAGGAACTTATATGTGATGTATCATGATACACGTATACATGTAATGAATTATGTGATCAGGGCCCTTTTGAGAGTGAAAGAAGGTGCTATTAATAATTAGTTGGGGGGCACCTGGGTGGCGCAGTCGGTTAAGCGTCCGACTTCAGCCAGGTCACGATCTCGCGGTCCGTGAGTTCGAGCCCCGCGTCAGGCTCTGGGCTGATGGCTCAGAGCCTGGAGCCTGTTTCTGATTCTGTGTCTCCCTCTCTCTCTGCCCCTCCCCCGTTCATGCTCTGTCTCTCTCTGTCTCAAAAATAAATAAACGTTGAAAAAAAAAATTTTTTTTTAAAAAATAATTAGTTGGGACAACAGGCATAAACTGGGGTCATCCTGGGCAAACCTCCTAGTCACCCTGGTGAGTACTGGTCACCCAGTAATCATGCACATTTACATCTTTGTAAATGAAACTCATCAGGGGTGCTGGTCTGGTTTGGTCAGTGCAGCATGTGACTCTTGATCTCGGGGTTGTGAATTCGAGCCCCATGTTGGGTGTAGAGATTACTTAAAAATAAAATCTTTAGGGGCACCTGGATGGCTCAACCGGTTAAGTGTCCAACTTTGGTTCAGCTCATGATCTCACGGTTTGTGGGTTCAGGCTTCACATTGGGCTCTGTGCTGACAGCTCAGAGCCTGGCCTGCTTCAGATTCTGTTTCTGTCTCTGCCCCTCTCCTGCTTGCACTCTGTCTCTATCTCTCAAATATGAATAAACATTTAAAAATAATAATAAAATAAAATTTTTAAAAGAGAAGAAAATGAAATTCATTAAATAAATAAAACATCAAAAAATTTTAAATGCATCTACCATGTGCTAGCACTGTTTTAGGCCCTGAGGGTACAACAGGTATCAAGAGAAACAAAAATCCATGAGGAGAAGCTAGACAATAAACAAATCATATGTTATTAGATGTTAGTATGTTTATATGGAAATATAAGGCAGATAAGGGAGACAGGGACAGCCAGGGCCTAGGGGAGTAAGGGAAATAGAATTTTCTTTCTTTCTTTTATTTTTTTATCAATAATTTACTTTTTAATTTACATCCAAATTAGTTAGCATATAGTGCAACAATGATTTCAGGAGTAGATTCCTTAATGCCCCTTACCCATTTAGCCCATCCCCCCCACAACCCCTCTACAACCCTCTGTTTGTTCTCTAAGTCTTTTATGTTTTGTCCCCTTCCCTGTTTTTATATTATTTTTGCTTCCCTTCCCTTCTGTTCATCTGTTTTGTATCTTAAATTCCTCATATGAGTAAAGTCATATGATATTTGTCTTTCTCTGACTAATTTCACTTAGCATAATACCCTCTAGTTCCATCCACGTAGTTGCAAATGGCAAGATTTCATTCTTTTTGATTGCTGAGTAATACTCCATTGTGTATATATATCCATTCATCCATCAATGGACATTTGGGCTCTTTCCATACTTTGGCTATTGTTGATAGTGCTGCTGTAAACATTGGGGTGCTTGTGCCCCTTTGAAACAGCACACCTGTGTCCCTTGGATACCTAGTAGTGCAATTGCTGGGTCGAAGGGTAGTTCTATTTTTAATTTTTTGAGGAAGGAACCTCCATACTGTTTTCCAGAGTGGCTGCGCCAGTTTGCATTCCCACCAGCAGTGCAAAAGAGATCCTCTTTCTCCGCATCCTCTCCAACATCTGTTATTCCCTGAGTTGTTCATGTCAGCCATTCTGACAGGTGTGAGGTTGTATCTCATTGTGGTTTTGATTTGTAGGGAAATGCAATTTTTAGTTGTATGCTCAGGGATGGTTTGGTAGACTGAATTATTGTTCACCAATACTCTCTGCCTCCTACGGGAGAATTTTGCATCCTCATTCTCTTGAGATTAGTTAGCATTGGCCAATGATATGTGAACAGAAGTGACAAAGCCCTCCCAGTCACTGCCTGCTCTGTCATGCTCTTTTCCCTCTGCCGCAGTCACTAAGTAATGTTGAGACAGTGGCTGCTCCATTGGCCTAGGGTCTGGCATAAAGGCAAGGATGATACAGACCTGCTTGTATGACACAGAGCTGTAAGTAGTGAGAAATAATCCTTTGTTTTTCTATGCCCCTGAGATTTGGCACTCGCTTGTTATGTAGCATAACCTGACTGATACAGAAGCCCTCACTGAAAAGATAACATCTGAACAGAGACCTGAGGAGGTGAGGGAACCAATCATACAGATGTGTAGAGAAAGCATGTTCCACACAGAGGAACAGCAAGTGCAAAGCTTCTGAAGAGGGAGCTTGCAAGGATCAGAAACGAAGCCAGACTTCTCAAGGCAATGATGCAGAGGTATTGCACCAGTCAGATTTTCATGCACCCTGTGGGGCTGGAGACAGGACTTAGTCTTGTTCAGCCAGCGATGCTGCCACTCCTTTTTATCTCTGCAGGGCATGGAGTGGAGTGGCAGGAGTGATAGGGACAGACAAGGGTAAGAAGGAAAAGAAAGATCTGGGCAGAGAGATGCAACCTAGCAGAGCAGGGCTCCAGATCATGGGCACTAGCCACTCATATATTATAGATCATAGTGTCACCCACATAGAGAGCCTGTGAGGCCTCTGAAGTCTTACTGCTGTCATAAAGGAGATGAGTCTGTGAATCCAAAGTGTGCTAATCAGTGACCACTAATAACCACGACACGCCCCTTCCCCACTCACCTTGTTCTTACACCCCTGACTTTCTTAGAGCCACACAGACTCCAAGGAGCCTCCAACAGACAAACCAAGGCAGAAGGACCACTCTTAGCAGACTGTGCACTGCCCTGAAAAAGGGCTGCTTTCCCTTTGAGCAACATGAAAGGAGACCATGTGAGCCACATGTTCCTTCTTTCCTTAAATCCTGATAATTCTCTTTTTTTTTTTTAATATAAAGTCTTCGATTTCTTTTGGCTCTGTGCAGCCTTGAAACCACAGATCCTCCCAATTAGTAGTCACTAGTAAAAGAGAGTCTGAACAAATAAGGCAGAGTGGGCGGCTATTGAGGCTGATGCATGAGGGAGACAGAATTCAAAATATCAAATCCATTTAGGAAAAAACTTGTTAAAGTTGAAAGCTAAATGTTTCACAGAGATAAAATCCTGCTGCGCATTTATCAACCACAGAAGTAGTCGTGGAAGATTCTCTGGAAGAAACCCCCATTAAACATCTGGGTTTCTAAAAGCTGATGGCATCTCACAGAATGCAACCATTCATCTCAAATCCTCATGCAAATTGATTGCCTAGAATTGCCATCTATGACTCCTAAACATATAAAAATGGCTTTAGATTTGTAAGAATCTTAAACAGCTGTTATCTGTTTTCTCTCTCATCAAAAGAGAATTTAACAAATGGATGCTCTGGTAGATAGGTGACCTTGAAAATGCATGCAAAAGTATGGCCATACCAAGTGCCACCTTCCTCCCTGTCTTCTTGTCAATTCCTAAAGAAATTGGAACAAAAAGGGAACAAAAAGGGAAATTCCACTCAATTTAGACAATGCCAAAATGATTGGGACTGGGGCCCTTGCTGAGAAAAATAAAATGCCATCTCGAGGTCTGAGAAGGGAGGAATGCATGGTACAAAAGGATGCCATCAAGAAAGGCATTGATTGTGCAGGGATCAATAGCAAAGGTGCCTTGGGAAGCCCAACGCAATTCAATATATTACAATGCAGTGGGATTCACCATTCACTTCCCACTTTTTCCAGAATCCATCCTTTGAGCCACTGTTCCTCTCAAGGGATAGGAGGCATAATTGTGATTTTGGGGAGGATGACTGTTTGTTGTATGGGATTGTTCTGTGCATTACAGGATGTTTCCATCCTTGATCCCACTCATTAAGTACAACCATTTTCCAATCACTAACACAAAAACATCCCCAGACTGTCCCTAGAGTAGATACTACCATCCCAAGTTGAGAGCCTTACAAGTCTGGCCTATATTAATGTAAGATTAAAGTTTGAACTTTAATGTAAGTTTGAACTATTAATGTAAGATTGAAGTTTGAACATAACTGTGAGGATGCACCACTGAGCAGGAACTGAGTTATCAAAGATCATCATTCTGTACACATGTAGGTTCATGAGG
The DNA here is from genome assembly GCF_018350155.1 of Leopardus geoffroyi. Classification (NCBI taxonomy): domain Eukaryota; kingdom Metazoa; phylum Chordata; class Mammalia; order Carnivora; family Felidae; genus Leopardus; species Leopardus geoffroyi. The sequence goes on from NC_059336.1 coordinate 32,126,999, forward strand.
AAAAGAAAAGCGATTAGCTCTATTTGCTGGAAAAGAAATCCCAGGTATCAGAAAGGCCACAACAGCCACATGATTAGAGAGATGGCTTTGTTGTTGTTGGTAAAGCAGATTTTAAAAGGAAATCAAAGACTGAAATGAGCTGGAGACAGTGTTCAAAAGAACTGATATGGTAAATAACCCATGTTGTCATTGCTTTTCTGGAAAAGGGAAGGAGGGTTTCTTTAAGATGAGTTGCAATCTGCTTGATATTTACATGAAAAACAGAGGAGCCACACTAGTTTTTTAGGCTCTTTAGGCTCAAATCAAAGTTATTGACCAGTTACTTAATAAGTACATGCTATGCTACTTGGAGGGTTCTGTATAAATGGCTACCTCGGTGGGCAGTTTCAGGAACTCTCCAGCCTTTTCAGTGTTACTGCTGAGGACCTTCCCTCTCTCTTTCACTCTTCCCATTGACCTTTCTCAGCCCCTGTCTTCCTGCCTTACTTACCCAGGACCAGATCATCTTTGTGGAAGCAAGTGGGAAGGGACACCTCATCTAGCCATTGTGGGACCCTTTGCCCACCCCCTTCTCCCCTTGGCTCTCCAATAGTACCGTTTATTAGGCAAGTACTGTTCACCAAGCCCTGGGCTAAGGCTTTTGTTTGTGTTAGTATTAAAGTAGGCCACCAAAGGAAATTTTAACAGTTATTCTTCCAGAGGAGGAATTTAATGACTTAATTAAATAATTCTGTAATTATTTTTCTTGAAAGAATCTCAAACTCAGAAAATTTGCAAGTATAATACAAAGAATTTTTTATTTTCTGGAATTATTTGAGAGTAAGTTGCCAGCCCGATGCCCACCACCCCTGATTTTCCAATAAACAAGGACATTCTCCTACATAACCGAATGAAACTATCAAAATGAGGAAGTTCACAGGGTACATTACTACCATCTAATCCTCAGGCCCCGCTCAGGCAATCCCAGTAACGTTCTTTATAGCAAAAAGATCTAGTTGAAAATCATGTGTTGCTTTTAGTTGTCATGACTGTTTGGTACTCTTCAGTGTACCGTCTTTTGCTCCGTCTTTTCTGGGTTTTCATGACCATGGCACTTCTGAAGAGTACAGGCCAGTCAGTTTGTAGAACATCTGTCGGTTTGGTTTTATCTGTCGCTCCCTCATAATTGGGTTCAGGGGCTGCACCTTCGGCAGGACTATCAGAGAAGTGGTATTGGGTCTTCCTCCTGCATCTGGTCAGGTGGCAACAGGGTTTCGATTTGTCCCATTACTGGTGATACTTAGGTCACTTGATTAAGGTGATATGTGCCATGCTTCTCCATTCTGAAGTTATTTTTTTCCCATTTGTAACTAGTAAGTATTTTGTGGGGAAGTGCTCTGAGACTGTTCCTCAGCAAACTTGCAATGATTTCATGGATTTATGGTTTTATATTTTAATAAATGGGCTACCATCAGTTACAGGTACTCTCATAATTTATTTTGATGCTTAAGTTGTTCCAGATGTGGCCAGGTGATCCCTTTGGAGCTGGCCTCTGCTCCCCCTTGACAAGCCTCCATCAATATTTGAGCATTCTAGATAGTAAGATGCACCAGGCCCATCTTGTACTGTCCTTAATCAGCCTGGAATCGGCCATTCTTCAAGGTGGCTGAGTGCTTTGTTTTTGGGCTACTTGTGTGGTGGACCAGTGAATGCTCGTCCATGTGTGGGCTGCGTGTGTCTCACACCATGTGTCCACATCCTTCTTGGGTGCTTTGGATTAACTACTCCTCTGTTCCTTGTCTTACCATAGAAGTTCTAGAAGAGAGATCATTTACTAAAACTCTTGTAGATGAGAACTCCAAAGCTCAGCAAGGTGGTATGGTGTCTAGCTGGTAGCAAAACTGGAGTCAAAACCGTAAATCTCTTCTCTTTTTCTATAACCATCCACTGCATCACACTTTTATTTTATTTTATTTTATTATTTTTTTTTTCAACGTTTATTTATTTTTGGGACAGAGAGAGACAGAGCATGAACGGGGGAGGTAAGAGAGAGAGGGAGACACAGAATCGGAAACAGGCTCCAGGCTCTGAGCCATCAGCCCAGAGCCCGACGCGGGGCTCGAACTCCCGGACCGCGAGATCGTGACCTGGCTGAAGTCGGACGCTTACCCGACTGCGCCACCCAGGCGCCCCTACAACTTTTTTAATCGTTAGTGAGTGCAAATATTTTTATCATAGCTACTAGTTGAGTTAATGGGGTGAGGGGTGTATGTGTGGAATTAAAGCTAGTAATTTATTAAAGCTTATGTCAGAGCAAAAAAGGAAAATATATTTTGATTTAATGTATACAATTTTAAAAATTAAAACTGGTTGGTGTATAAGGAATTCTGTAAATTATTTGTGGGGAATCTTTTCTAGAACACATTGTCAGCTTGGGATTCTCTGTCTCCCTCTCTCTCTGCTCCTCCCCCGCTCATGCTTGCACACATGTGCATGTACGCTCTCTCTCTCTCTCAAAAATAAATAAACATTAAAAAAAAAAAAAAGAAGTAAGGTTCCCAAAGAGGTACAGAAAGTTAGATCAAGGACTAGGATTTGGCTCCAGTTCTGGCTTCTTATTGTCTATTATTAAATCAGTTTATTTGTTACTCCTTTAAAAAACAGAAAGGTGGTGATTTTAATTGAGAGAGAAAGAGTCCATAGGATTACTGTAAGGAGTAGAAAAAGAAAATGTCTGAACTGTGTAAATGCCCAGCACTGTCTACATTAGGGGTCTTTACTGTATCTGTGCCATGGATCCTTTTGGCATCTGGTGAAGCCTTCCCACCCTATTGAAATGTAGTTATTAAGTTAGTTAAAGAACAAATTTACAATATTATAATGAATATTTTTAAATTAATGTTTAAATAATAAGTTCTAGTATCAGGACCAATAACTGTGTCTTAGTCTACTTGGGCTAGACTAGGTGGCCTAAACCACCATAGACCAGGTGGCCTAAACAACAGAAATTTATTTTCTCAGAGTTCCAGAGACTGGAAGTCTGAGATCATGGTGCCAGCATGGTTGAGGTCTGGGAAGGGCTTCCTGGCTTAGAGAAGGCCACCTTCTCATTGTGTCCTCTCATTGCCTTTCCCCAGTCTTGCACCTGGACAGACAAGAGAGAGAAAAAAAAGCGAGAGAGATCTCTTCCTCTTTTTATAAGGCCACCACTCCTATCAGATTAGGCACCTACCCCTTATGACCTCAGTTAACCTTAGTAACCTCCTAAATGCCCCATCTCCAGATCCAGTCACGTTAGGGACTAGGGCTTCAACTGTGAATTTTGGAGGCCACACTTCAGTCCAGAGCATAGTGATGGCATAAATGATATTTTGAAACATCTTCTGCAGACTGTAATGTGGTATGAAAATAGCTGTGAGCTATTGGCAACAAAGTCATACGTACTGCTGCTAGTAGGTTTGTTGCCTACATTTATTATGGAAGGGAATGCTTAATTTCTGATTGAGGTTAGTGAAAATAAAGATACAAGTTTTCTCCCTACCCAAATTCACAACCACCCTGAACTTCTGTACAAAGACCATAGATAAGAACCCCTGAAACATGCACATAAGATGTTCTTGTTTGGAGCAAACAAGTGGCATAACCCCCAGGATGGTGGGGATCGATTCCAAAATCAGCCAGTCCTGCCCAGTACCAGTCACGCAGGAGCAGCAGGTGACTTGAAGAGACATCATCTGCTTCTGGCCTTTTTGAATATGTGTTCAAGTACTGGAATGTGTTTTGTCTTGCAGATACCAGTAACCTAAATTCTGAACAAAATGATTCCTGGACCTCTGAGAACTTCTGGCTGGACCCTTCTGTGAAGGGCCAGGTGAAGACCAAGGCAGAGGATGATGGGCTTCGGAAATCCCTGGATAGATTCTATGAAGTGTTTGGCTGTCCACAGCCGGCCTCTGGAAATGCACTCTCCGCAGCAGTCTGCCAGTGCCTGTCTCAGAAAATCAACGAACTGAAGGGCCAGGAGAGCCAAAAGTATGCCCTCCGCAGTTTCCAAATGGCCCGGGTCATCTTCAACCGGGATGGCTGCTCGGTCTTACAGAGGCATTCCAAGGATGTCCACTTCTACCCATCGGGAGAAGGAAGTGTGTCTCTGGATGATGAAAAGCCAACCCCGGGACTTTCAAAAGATATCATTCATTTCCTCTTGCAGCAGAATGTGATGAAAGACCTCTAAGTAGTGCCTGGCGGTAAGAGCAGGCAGTGTGGAGGGTGGTCCGGTGGCCAACGCTGTCAGTGCACACCCACTTCCCCTCCAGCCCCTCTTGCCGGCTCTGTGTGTCCAGCCCCCTGTGTGTCTGGCCCCTGTGTCCACACCACCTCCCACCCCACCCTACCACTCCCTTTGACTTAAGGCCAGTGACTGACTGATTGTCGAGCCCAGAAGCACATCTTCCTTGCCCCAAGGAAGGAAGGACATGCTCTGAGGCATACATTACTCTCCAGAGCTCCCCTCTGGATCAGGCCAAGACGGGGACTTCACACGAAATCACTCCCTCGCTCAGCACCTGCCTGTTTCCCTGTCCTCCCATTCATCTACTGGTGTCTCCCAGGGGCCTTTCCTTAATATATCTCTTGTACCTGGATCCTTGACTCAGAGTCTACTTCTGGGAGAACCCAACCTAAGGGAACAGGCTTTCTTTGTTACATGAGTTTTTTAAAGGATTTAAAGCTCTACGCCAAAGCAAGTATAAGAATTATACCAAGTTGTAGAACTGAGACCATGTGACTGCGCATGTATTTCCCAAAATAACATAAAGATTTAAATACGGTTCCCAAAAGTGCATCACATCTTCCTCATACCCTTGCCTCTCCAAAGCCAGAATTCCCTGTTTTGTCATTCTAACAGGGTGTGGAAGGAACATTTGGATCATCTAAAATAAGAGCTAAGATTTGCAAATTAAAAGAAGGGGGGCGGGGCGCTCTGTCTCCACCAGATTGCCAGTGTGGAAGGTGTGAAGAAAACAAATGTGCGCCACCTACCGAAGGACGCGCCGCGAGGCTGACGGGACGCGGCCTTGGCAGTTTGTGGTGGAAGAGAGTAAGGAATCCTTTGCCCAAGTGGACTCCTCCCTGTCATTTTTGCCTTCTGCCTGTACCCTCTGTCACCCTCTGAACAGTTGGCCCCTCACCCCTGTCCCGTCCTTGCTCCGTCAGGGAGTGGCTTTAAATAGCCGGCGCAGAGGCCCTGCTCCACGGCCGTGTCCTGAAACCCCCCTTTGAGACTCGGGTGGTAGAATGACGTCACCTGGCACCGAGCTCTTGGAAGCTGTAACTGGAGGCCTCGTGCTAATCCCTGCCTCGACAGCCCTTTAAATAAATTACGTTGGCAGAAAGAGGGCTATCGTTTGTTTGGGGGAACAACAAGATGAGGCTGGCAACACAGTGCAGTTAGATTTTGAGAAACTCGAGGTGAAATTTCATTGGCCTAAGGCTCCATAAGCTTGCCAGAAAGCGGAGTTTGCAAACGGATCGGCCTGGAGGCGCGCATGAAGAATGAGTGAGCCCTCTCAGGCAGGTCTCTTGGGGACTCTCCGAGCAAGAGTGGGGATTTTGCTTGAAAGGTCAGGGATTACATACCAAGGCTTCCAGTGCCGGGAAGAGCAGAGGTAAGAAACAGTGTTTCACACTGCAGTGCAGAAGCCCCTTGGAAGAGACCTAAATGATAAGAACTAGGAAATGGGGAGGTCTTTGAGAGATACTGAAGGAAACAAGACTCCGTGTTTTCCTCTGACAAGCAATCATGTGAGTCTCTCCCCACGAGCTTCTCCTATGCAACACCCCCAAATTACTCGTAAACCAGTGGGCCTTACAATTGAAAATGTGCAGGTTGAATTTTAAGGTCCGTAGTTTTATTGTTTTTTAAGGTGGAGCAAATTAATAGACGCAGCTGAAGAATGCTGTAGATTTCAGAATTATTCATTCACTGAAAGGAATATTGGAGATTAGTTTCCATGGCCACCAACAGAAGGAAACTGGATTATTTTATACTGTTTTTATAACACAGAAGATGGAAGCTACTCCAATCTCCATGCCGGAAGCAGCTGCTTCTGTTTGGCACCGAGATTTTAGTATTGGTAATTTTGTAACCTTTATTATTATCAGTGCTGAGGGTGCTCAGTAAAAAGAGGTAGATCCTGAAACCAGAGCATTTAGAAACCTGGAAGCCAGAATCACCTTAGGGTGAAGGAAAAAAAAAAAAAGAGGAAAAAAAGAGTGTGGTGTGTGTTTGCTTGTATCTGAGTAAGTGCTTGTGACAGGTCAGTACAAGATATTTGATTCCCTGCACTCTCGCTCTCTAATTTGATCTTCACAACGTTGGGATGGCATTTTCCATTTATCCCTGTTTACCTTTAATAAAGACTAAGAGATAAGGGTGTTAAGGCTCTGGCCTTTGGCATTATTGTCTGTCTCTGCCCTCCTGATCACTTCACCGTCTTATCATCCCGTGAACATTCTCACTGGCCTGTGATATCATCTGTGGCCCTTTTCAGAGGTCTCTGCGAGGGAGGATTTGCTCGCAGGAACATCAGAACTCCAAAGAAGAGAACCTGCTGCCAGTGTCTTGCATGTGTATGACTGTTACTCACTTCACTAGTCGTTTCTTTACGTGACCTACGTGAGAACACGTGCTGTAGATCTTATTACCAGCAATTAGCACAAGACAATATGGAGATCACCAGCCAGCCCAGGTGGCTCCTTGCTGAGAGAGAATTTTCATCTGGAGAACAGATGGGGATGGTTTGCTCAAACTACTCGTTTCCAGAGCTGCTGGTAGTATACAAAATAACTGTAGGTGCCACATGGACGAACAATGTTTATCTTCATGGTTATCTATTTTGTTTAATGTGTTAGAAAAATATATAACTACCACGTTGAATCTGTGCTTTTACAGACAGCATGTAGGACAAGCCTAATATATTTAAAATTTTAAAGTGAATTAGTGAAAAAGTTAATGCTGTCGACAATATACAGATATGTCAAAAATTATAAAGGTGGTATACCAGGAAATGACTGAAATTTGGGATATAAGGGGAGAGCAAATCTATTCTACCTTCTGTATCCCCCGTCTCTCTCCGGGAATACTGCAGGAAGCTTCCATCAGGTCAACCCACATCTTCCTTTGCCTCTATTTAGTTTTTATGGTTTTTTTTTTTTAATGTTTATTTATTGAGAGAGCGAGAATGAGCAGGGAAGGGGCCCAAAGAGAATCCCAAGCAGGCTCCTCACACAGCGCAGAGCCCAACTCGGGGCTCGATCCCATGAACAGTGAGATCATGACCTTAATAAAAATCAAGAGCTGGTTGCTTAACCAACTGAGCCACCCAGGTGCCCTATCCTTTCCCTCTCTTTACCCTGCAGCTGTGTTGCAAACCCTTTTAAAAAGCAAACAGATGTGAATAGCCAGCAAATTAAAGAGAAGGGACTAGCCTTGTCAAATATGGAGACGTTTTTAACTTACAGTAACTAAAGCAGCAACAAAACCAAAGTAGACAAATCAAAGAAAAAGCATTCAGCCCATAGACCTAAATGTACGTGTAAATGGAGTATTTGATGAAGGTAACATTTCAAATTTGCGAGGTAAGGTGGAGTTTTTAGCAAATGGTTTTAATTTTTTTTTTTAGTTTATTTATTTATTATTTTGAGAAAGAGAGCATGCAAGTCGGGGAGAGGCTGAGAGAGAAGCCCAAGCAGGCTCTGCACTGTCAGTGGGGAGCCAATGCAGGGCTTGAACTCATGAGCCGCGAGATCATGACCTGAGCCGAAGTTGGATGCTAAACTGACTGAGCCACCCAGGTGCCCCTTAGCAAATGGTTTTAGAATAATTGGCTCCCCAACTGGGGAAGGAGAGTAAAAAAAAAGGCTAAATTCTTCGCCTCATTCTTGATATCCAAATGAATTTTAGGTGGATTAAAATTTTAAAGTAAGGGGCACCTGAGTGGCTCAGTTGGTTAAGCTTCCAACTCTTGATTTTAGCTCAGGTCATGATTGCACGATTCATGGGTTTGAGCCCTGTATGGGGCTCTACTCTGGCAGTGTGGAGCCTGCTTTGGATTCTCTCTCTCTCTCTCTCTCTCTCTCTCTCTCTCTGCCCCTGAGAGAGAGGGAGAGAGGGTGTGAGCTGGGGAGGGGCAGAGAGAGAGAGAGACAGAGAGCGAGACAACAGAATCTCTCTGTGCTGAGCTGCCATCACAGAGCCTGACTCGGGGCTCAAACTTGCAAGCCACGAGATCATGACCTGAGCTGATGTTGGACACTTCACTGACTGAACCACCCAGGTGTCCCCCCCAAATTTTTTCAAGGTAAAAAGATAAAAATCATAAAATTCTAGAATAAAAAATGAATGATATAGATACATGCAGCTGCACTAGTAGTGGCTTCAGGCCCAGTGTCTCCCAGCCCTCCATGCAATGACAGATGGTGACTTAGGGCACCCCCCACATCTGCCCAAGGATACCCATGTAGGCATCACATGCAGGGATCTGGTGGGAGCTTAAACAAAGCCAGAACATAGTAGACCAGAACAGCATTGCAAGGGCTCAGAAAGTTGTCATTGAAACTATAGACTACAAAAGTAAACCTTAAAAACAAAAACAGGGTGGCTGCCTACTAAAATAGAAGATTTATATAAGATTAAGAGTCTCCTAGGATGCCTGGATGGCTCAGTCAGTTAAGTGTCCAACTTCAGCTCAGGTCATAACCTCATGGCTTGTGAGTTCAAACCCTGCATTGGGCTCTGTGCTGACAGCGCAGACCCTGGAGTCTGCTTTGGATTCTGTGTCCCCCTCTCTCTCTGCCCCTCACCCACTCACCTCTGTCTCTCTCTCCTTCAAAAATAAATAAACACTAAAATTAAAAAAAAAAAAAAGAAAGATTAAGGGTCTCCTAACATAATATGCAAAAGTTCAGAACACAGTAAAAAATCACTTGTCTTACCAAGAACCAGGAAAATCACAATACGAGTGAGACAAGATAGTCAACTGACACCAACAGTGAGGTGAATCAGATGTTGAAACTATCTGGCAGAGATTTTATTTTATTTTTTTCACATTTTTATTTTTTTTGAGAGACAGAGCATGAGCTGGGGAGGGGTAGAGAGAGAGGGAGATATAGAATCTGAAGCAGGCTCCAGGCTCTGAGCTGTCAGCACAGATCCCAGGGAACCCTATCTGGTTGAGACTTTAAAGCATTTTAAAATGGTTTCAACCAATAATTATGAAATCCCTTGAACCATATGAAAAACTATAAAACCTCATCAAAGAAATAGAAGTTATAAAAAAGAACCAAGTGGAAATTACAGAACTGAAAGCACAACCACAAAAAACAAACAAAAAGACCCTCACTGATGGGTTCAGTGGTAGAGTGGAGATGACAAAAGATGGGATCACTGAACTGAGAACAGATCAATCAAATGTACTCAATCTGACAAACATAGAGGAAAGAGACTGGGGGAAGAAAAGGAATCTGTGAAACAGTAATAAAAGATATCGACATGGCTATCATCAGAATCCCAGAAGGAGATGAGCAAGATTGTGGGGCTAAACAAATATTCAAAGAAATAATGGCTGAAAACTTCCATTTGGCAAAAGATGAAAACTACAGATTCAAGGGCTATGTGAACTTGAACTAAGATAAATCTAAAGAAATGCTCATCAAAACAGCATAATTAAACTTCTGGAAACTAACAAAAAAAATCTTAAGAGCAATCAGAGAGAAATGATGCATGCCTTAATTATAGGCAAACACCAATTCAAATAAGAACAGATTTCGCATCTGAAATCATGGAGGACAGAAGGAAATGGTACAACATTTTCAAGGGCTGAAAGAAAAAAAAAAAACTGGCAGCCATATCTTTCCCAAGCTTGTCCTGTTGTAATTTACCATGGAACATTCTACTCAGATGCATCCTTGTCACCTTAAACAAAATGTATAAAAAAAACCAAAGGTATCTTCTTTCCCACAGGCTAATAATACTCCTATTTGATGCATGTAATTCATCAATGGCACTAACATTTGCTAAGTCATTCAGGCTTGAAAAACTTTGGATTCATCATGACTTTTACTTCTAAACATTCCACTGTAGCACACAGTGGTTGTTAAGAACTGAGACCTGGGAGCTCCCCTGCCTGGATATGAATCTTGCTTCTACCATTTATTAGCATGTGTCCTTGGGCATGTTACTTGACCTAACTGTGCCTCAGTTTCCTCATCTGTAAAACAGAAATGACAATCATGTCTAATTCAGGATACTCACATGAATTCAGATTTGTTATGGTATATAGAATAGCACCCAGCAGGTAGCGTTGGTTTTTGAGGGGTGAGGAGTTGCTTAAAAATTGAAATTCCTACATTTGCCTCTTCTTTCTCTTCTCACTGCCATCGCCTGCTCCAAGCTTTCATCTCCTTAAGGACCTCCTTAAAGTTCCTGCTTCCAGCCGTTCCCCACACTGTTACTACCATATTGGTCTTCCTAAATCTAGTCAACACTGGATCCCATCCCACCTCCCACAGAAACTTCCCAAGGCCCTTAATACCAGCAGGGTGAAGCACAAACCAGGTCCATACTATTCTAACCTAGGTGTTCTGCCCTTTTCTCAGCCCTCAGACCTTATACCCAAGATCCATGGCCTCCAGAATATCCCATCCCTTCTCTAGCCCTGACGGCTCTACCCAACCACTCATTTATACTTTAATCTTACACAGTAGGACCTCCCTGTAGCTATTAACATATATACATCTTCTTTCCCAAAAGAGATGGGAAGTTCCTAAAGGTCAGGGAGCTTCTCTTAGCCGGACTAGACACAGACCAGTCCTGGGTAAATACTGATTATGAAATGAGCTTGTTCTGTAGTCTCCTCTTCTGTTCAGCCTCCTGGTAGAGCCAGCTTGACAACTCTTTCCCTTTCCTGCAACTGAAACCATATAATCTTAAACCAGGAGTAAAGGATAGGGAATAGGAGGTGGCTTTATCCCTTTTGGGAAACATCATGGCTGGAGAAAGAGTCCAGTTGTAGGCATCAGAGGCAACAATGCTGTCATTAACAAGGAACTCCTCCAGGAGTTCGAACTCCTCCAGGCCTCATTTCCATCTGCAAAATGAGGACATTAGCAAAGCTCCAAGTCCCTCTCAGGCTCAAACATTCTGTGACAAATCTCCACAAGGGTGGATTCGGGAAACTGATTTTCAAATTGATTGAGCTGTATGGCATGACTGCATGGAGAGTTAAACTGTTTTTCATAGCAATTTATTTCCTGAGTTTAGCCTATCAGCCAGTATTTATTAAGCACCATTTACTCAACATTTACCCTGTGTTGAATCCTGTGGAGACACAGAGTGGTATCTCACAGGAACCTTGGCTTCAAGGAGTTTATTATATAATCAGAATTTATTATATAATAAAAGCTCACCAAGCTCATGATCTAGCAAATTGCTTTGTTTGTTTACCCACGACTTCTTCTGTAAAATAAAGTTTGACCTGAATCATTACATATAATCCCTATGCAGACTATGTATTCTGTGGGTCATTTCCGTATTATTTTATTTGAAACACATACATATTGTATAGGTACTATATACGCTTAGATATAAGTATATGAGATGTATTGAAAATGTACATATTTAAAATATCTCCCTTGGCTAGATTTTTAAAAACTTTTTATTAAACCAAATGATATAGATTTTCAAACTTTCACAAAAGTAGAGAGAATTGTGCTATGTGCCCATCACCTAGCTTCAACAGCCATTAGCTTTCTGCCATTCTTTTTCATCACTCTCCTCCACCTGCTTTTTGTGTGTGTGCTAAAGCATTGCAGAAGCTATCAATGGCGAAGGACTTTTTTGCTTAATTTCCAGTCTCTCATGGACCACTCAAGCACACAGCCTGTGCTCATGCGCACGCAGCTCACCATGCAAGTTCAACAATACCCAGACTGGGCTCTTCCCAGGCCAATGAGACACTAATCACTGCTTGGATGGCTATGACAACACAAAGCGTCGTAACAGTTTCTAAATACATAGTGTCAATGTCTGCACTTATCACGGACCAATAGCACACAATTTGCAAACTGGCATTGATCCACAGACCACAACTTGAGTAGTACTGCACTAGAGTGTTTTTGCTTTTAATTTTTATTTTAAGGAGAGAGAGAGTGTGCGCAAGTGGGGGAGAGGGGCAGAGGGAAAGAGAGAAAGAATCCCAAGCAGTCTCCATGCTCAGCTCAATGCACAGCTCCACCCTATGACCCGGAGACCATGACCTAAGCCGAAATCAAGAATCAGCCATGCAACTGACTGAACCACCCAGGTGCCCCTACGCTACAGTATTTTAAAGCAAATCCAGGGCATTCTTTTATTTCACCTGTGAATTGAACATCTGTCACTAATGGATAAGGACTCAACAAACAAAACAAAGCATCACATGACCATTAATATTCAGTCCATGTTCATGTTTCCCAACTTTCTCAAAAATGCCTTCTTACAGCATTTGAATCTGGGTTAAAACAAGGATCTACGATTGCATTTGTATCTTTTTTTATAATTTAATTTTTTAAAGTTTATTCCTTTTGAGAAGGGGGGAGGGGCAGAGAGAGAGGGAGAGAAAAAGGATCCCATGAATCATGAAATCATGAGCTGAAATCAAGAATCAGACGCTTAACCAACTGAGCCACCCAGGCACCCCGCATTTTTATCTCTTAAACCTCTTTCAATCTACACTAGCCTCCCTCTCTCATAAAAACTATTTGGAACTACCATCCAAATAAATTGGTTTATCATTAAATGCAAAAGTTTTCCTCACCCGTAATGTTTCAAGTGGTTTTTTTCCTGCATTTGTTATAGTGTGAAAGGGCTTCAAAACAAATGAACTCTACTCTCCCCCTAAAAATCCATAATCTATGCTATGGATTGTTATGACCACCTTTCCCACGCCCCAGACTTGTTTTCATGGCTACAAAATTATTTAGATTACTGCATACACAAAAGTGTCAATCACTCTGTCTTCCCTCTGATTTTCTTTGTCCCCAGTGGGAGACGCTTGTGAACAGTGTTAAGTGAACCATGGGTTTTCTTTGCCTTGACATGCCCAAAGCAGTGTTTACCAGATACATTCACCTCTCTGGGGACCTGTGCATACAGGATAGTGGCTTGAGATACTCTTTGATTATTTGATTTGGACCAGATCTATCTGTGGGTTTCAGAGTGACATCTTTTTCCAGACATACTTTCCCTATCGCTAAGGATGCAGAAACTCAAGTAGCTTTGGTTCTTTGCTGGTCAACACTTCACTTAGAATCATAGACTTTGAGGGGTGCCTGGGTGGCTCAGTCAGTTAAGTGTCTGACTAGCTTGGGTCATGATCTCACAGTTATGAGCTTGAGCCCCAGGTCAGGCTCTGTGCTGACAGCTCAGAGCCTGAAGCCCACTACAGATTCTGTCTCCCTCTCTCTGTGCCCCTCCCCTGCTCACACTCTTTCTCTCTCAAAAATAAACATTAAAAATTTTTAAAAAAAATCATAGACTTTGAACAGCAAAGGAAACTCAGCAATCATGTAGTCAAGCCCTTTGGAGGGAAGGAGATAAAGACCGCTTTGTCTAGTTATCTAGATATCTAAATGCCCCCTGGACAAGAGCCCAGGTCTCTGACCTCCAGGGGTGACTCTGTATACTAGGAGATATCACTTTCTGTGCAGTCAGAGTTCTGGATTGCACACAACAAAAGTGGACTCTAGCTGCCTTTAGTAGAAGGTTGGCTAATGGGTGGCAAACAGAATTGACCAGAAGTCTGGATAATCAGGTTTTGAAAACGGGCAGCATCTGAGGGAGGATGGGCAGCAGGAACACAGCTGAGGTCATACTTCAGGGACAGCCTGGATGGAATGTTCCTAAGTCTGGCCCTGCTGCCACTCTGGCTGTTGGACACGACTGCAGCTGTGGCCAGGAGCCTAGGTGCCACTGCTGCACTAAATTCTGCACTGTGCCCGAGTCTAAATTAAGCCCTGGGTCGGAACGTCTGATTTGCTGAGGCTGGATCATGTGACTGTCCTCTAGCAGTCAGGGATCAGGGAAAGGGCCATCAGGTGTGGCTCCCTTGTATAGTAGGGGGTGAATCCTGCTTCTCACCATTTGCCACATCATAGAGGAAAGGAATTAGGATGCTAAGCATTCCCTGAAAACAGCAAATGGCCCACCCATCTCCCCATGTGGACTTCTGTTAGTATATAGACATAGACAACAGTAGTTATTTTATTTCAACAAAATATGGAGAGATTTCCTACCCTCCAAAATGGATTACATTGTCAGATAAACAGCACTTTTCCAAGCACTGAGTTTGTAAAGGCTTTAACCTCACTGAAGAGGTAGGTTAACAGTTTCTTCTGTGCCTTGGTGTTTCAGTGATTGTCTCTTGGCCTAATCTCTGGGGGGGGCGGGGGAGCCAAAGACCAGTCTGTCCACTCGACTTTCACTCAGATGCTCAATGTAATCACAGTGGCTTCCAGGGGCATTAAAACTTCTCTGAGTTCCATTAGTGACTGGACTTGCACTTGAAAGTATCCCATGCTGCTACGTATCAGACTGGGGCAAAGATTAACTGGGACATAGGAGATTTGTTCAGGCAACAGCCAGGATTCTGCCCCTGTTCCCTCAGTATTTCTAACAGCTTTCAAATTCCATAATGGGAAGCAGTGGTGTGTGGTTAAGTAATATGAAGCCAGAGCTGACACTGTGACAGCTGTTCCCAAAGGCACAGGATTTCTTTGTTACTAGGAAAAGATGCCCTTGAGTTTTCTGGGCTGAGGTAAGAGTGTTTGGCAGGCCCTATCTCCTCTGCTTTCTGATTGCCTTGACGGATTACAAGATGGAAAATAATGAGCCAGAGGGACCTTCAGAGCATTTGTCCGCTGCCTATGTGGCTTAGTTTTAGATCCCCTCAGAAACAGATTCTGGGGCACAAATTCAAGTGCAAGTAGTTTGTTTGAGTGGGGGAGTGGGGAACTGAGATGGGAGAAAAGCAAGCCAATAGGTGGTATATTATCAAGCAAGTTGCTACTGTGCACAACTGGAACTCAATCCTACCGCAGAACTCAGGGGGCCAGGGCAGAACGCAAGCCTCAGTTATCCTGCACCAGAAGAGAGAGAGAGTGTGGGGGTCTGTAAGCACCAGTTCCCATCAGTCTTTGGTAAAAGGCAGCAACCAGGAAGGCATTAAATCTCCAGGATGTCTGGCCTGCTGTGTGTATGGGCAGAGCAGACCCTGGCCACCTAACAGAGCCCTCCGGTAAAGAGGGCAGATGCTGGCCGTTGGAAGTCAGGCTGGTATACATGCAATGTCAAAGCCCAAGGAGATAGGGCCAGGGCATCTACAGCATCTGCTACTCTGTGTTCTCTCATCCTCCAGACTTGTGGGCAAACTTTCTGTTCCCCACCCATTCAAAGCCCAAAGTAAACTCCCCCAGAATCAAACAGGGGATGCACTTCCTCTGCCACCCCAAACCAAATTTCTAATTGGTACAGATTACTTATTTCACCATTTGCTATTTGGTAGCTCTCCACACACGTCACAGGGTCATTCTGCATCTAGTCCTCTTTAACCCTGCCTGGTAACGTGTTAGCAGCTCACACTGACCATGGCCCTGCAACAACTGAACAAACTTCACAGACTGACCCTTCCATTCAGTGAACATCTTCTTGGATACTTGGAATCACAGCAGTCCACAGCCAATGTACTTTGTGTAGGTTCTCGTCAGCTTTGATGTTTTGGAGAGATTTACAATTTGCTAAACATAATGAGTTTGGGGTGTATAAAGAACTGTGATTCTAGGGGCGCCTGGGTGGCTCAGTCGGCTAAGCGTCCGACTTCGGCTCAGGTCATGATCTCACAGTTTGTGAGTTTGAGTCCCGCATCAGGCTCTGTGCTGACAGCTCAGAGCCTGGAGCCTGCTTCAAATTCTGTGTCTCCCTCTCTCTCTGCTTCTCCCTGCTCACGCTCGGTCTCTCTCTCCTTCAAAAATAAATAAAAACATTTTTTAAAAAAATTAAAAAAAAAAAGAACTGTGATTCTAAAGAATATATGTTGCTTGTTTCTAGGGAAAGAGGTCAGGTTCCTCAGGACTATGAATAGCACTTGCTTCAACTGTGGTTCAGCCAGCTGTGAGCTGGCAACTTGGAAATGTCTGTGAGAAAGGCAAAGACGTCAGGAAAGCAGAAACATTTACTCACTTGTTGTCTGGTGTATGAACATCCTACTGTGGTTTACTGAATGAGTTGAGTTGTAAGACCATCTAAGGCTTGTCATGTGATCTTGTACTAATGAAGCTACCTATATCTTGAAGTAACGGCTTTCTGGTTTTCATCATTTTTTTTCTTTTTTCAATCTGAGTATCAGTCTTTAGTAGAGAATGAGAGATGTCAGAATCAGCTGGCTCTATCGAAAGGACCTTAAAAGATCACGAGGCAGTTTCTCTGCCTTCAGGCAACATCACACTTAAACCATTCCTGACAGGATGCTGCTTCTGTGTGGTCTGAAAACTCTCTTGAAAGAAAAGTGGGAGAAATGCCACAGCCTGCCTGTTCTCAATGTCTCTCCTTAATAAACTGTGGGCTTATCTTTGTTTGAACTTTTGCTTCAAGTTTTTAACAAATGTCATGATGATCTCCTAAATCCTACAAAGAGATATTCTGCAAAACATCCCAGTGGCCTATGAGAATCCTAGGCTAGATGACAGTATATAATTATAGGAAGTCAAAAGTGGTATTTGGGGGAAATTTAGTCTTCTAGAGAATCAGTGAAAAACATGTAGGATTTGCTTTGAAATGCATCAACAAATAAGATGGAATGATGGATGGATAGATGGACAGACACAAGACACAAGATATAGTAGAGCAAATGTATGGTAAATGTTATATGTATAGTAAAGTAAATGTTAATGGTATAGTAAATGTTAATGGTAAAGTCTAAGCAGTGGGTATAAAGGTCTTATTTGTAAATTTTTATCAAGTCTTTTTTTTTCAAAACAAAATGTTAGGAAAATATATGCAGGATATGTTTTGAGTATTTAAGTGTCTACCCACGTACTTTTATTTATAACTTGGAGATTTAAATAACCACAAACTTTCCTGAAGACAATCTGTTTTCACAATTGAAAATATACTTGAATATAAGAGATAACTTCATTGGCTCCTAAGGGTTAGAACTAATAAAACAATCAACAGATCGTTAATGAGTACCTCCAAATTACTCTGGGAGATATGAATATATAGATATGATTCCCATCTTCAAAATTTTAAATTCATGTTGGGAACATTCTTTTTATATTGATCTATCTAGATATGTATCTCATATACCTAAACTCTTCATTATACCTAATCTATGTCATCTGCATCATCAACACCAGCATTTTTCTGCCCAGATCATAAAATTTACATTTAGACCATCAACATTAGCTATATCAAATATGTCATCCACACCTATGTTTAGATCAATAGCATTTATATCTCCTCTTACATCATCTCCTCTGTCTGTATTTACATATTCTTTACCAACATCTATGTTTGTGTCTATATTACCTACAGCTACACTTTCTTGTTCATCGTCTACATCATCTACATCTATGCTCACATCCACATCAATGTCTACCTCGATTTACATCTATGTTGTCTAAATTGGTGGTTCTCAACCAGAGCCGTTTTGTACCCAGGGGACATTTGGCAACATCCAGAAACATTTTTGATTGTCACAACTCTGGGCGGGAAAGGCGTGCCCCTGGAATCTAGTGCGTAGAAGCCAGAGATGCTGCTAATCATCCTATGATGCAAAAGACAGTCCCTGAAAATAAAGAATTATTCAGACCCAAATGACAATAGTGCTGAGGTTGAGAAACCCTAATCCACTTTATCCACATCAACTACATCCATGTTTACAGCTATGCCAATCACATCTACATCTATATTGACATCTACTCTATGTACATCTATATTTATATTGACATCAGCTACATCTGCATTTATATCTGTGTCACTGACAGCTACATCACATCACAGCATCTGCAATATCTACATCAACATCACCTACTTGAACATATACAACATCTACATCTATGTGATGTACATCTTTTACTTCTACACCTACCTGTATATCTAACTAGCAGCTCAGAGCTTATTTGTTACATCAGAATGAGAATTTTAATTCTCCCCTCCTCTGGCCACATACAAAACTGTGAGTGGAACAGAGGTCGACCATTACTGATCACACTCCTTAAAGTATAAGAGGCATGAGCTCTTTACTGGCTTTGTCCTGGCTTCAAAGGACAACTTTGATTTCTGCTAGTAGAAGTCAAAGAGGCTTCCATTTTGAGTTGGACTGAAATGAGAAGTTAAGCTTGTGCCTGATGAATTTCATCCATGCCCTCTCTTTGCTTGCCAGTCTCCAGAATCAGAGGTTCATCTGGTACAGACACCATTGTCTATCACAGGGTGATACAGAATAACTTCTTCTCAAAACAGCAATCAGTGCTGATAACTTGACATGGTTTGATCACATCTGGTTCAACCTGAACTGATCTTGGCTGGAAAACAAGCAGTTGGGACAAGGGAAACGGCTGATGCTATGTGGTTGAGTGCTTTACCTACAGCTAAATAGTTAAAAGACCTCGGATTCTGGACCAAACTACCATACTGCACCTCAGGTTGCCACATTCATTTAAGCCTCCTTAGGCATATAAGTGGACTTGTCAGCCAAGACAAAAGTGAAATGATGTTTCTAGGTGAAATTGAGAACATGGGGGATAAGACAAACAACAGCAAATCCCTGTGGCTTCTGTAGCCTGTGACATTTACCAAATAACGTTGCTTCCCTGCGAACCTCTACCTCTTGGAGACCATTATTTTTCCTCCGGGAGTAAGATTGGCCCTGGGCAGAATTTCAAAACAGACTCTCTCCACCGTTTAACATCCTCAACATTGTAGTGTTTCTAAATTCTCAAAAACATATGAATCTTGGGGACTTGGAAGTAAAAAATCCAAAATTCCTTACTCATTATTATGGATTTATTTAAAAAAAAAAAATATATATATATATTAAAGTAAACTCTATGCCCAACGTGGGGTTTGATCTCATGACCCCAAGGTCAAGAGTCACATGCTCTACTGACTTAGCCAGCCAGGTACTCCTATTTATTAAAATATTTTTAATAAATGAGAAATACACAGCTTATATATGTAAAAAAAATTGTAGCCCATAGCAAATATCCAAACATTATAAAATGCCAGTGAACATAATTGAGTAGTTCTTAAATAATCTAACATTTGAATGTAATCCAGCAATATAGACATCATCACCCAAAAATCACAATTCAAAATCACTAATTTATGGGCTTACTTTGCCTTCAAAAGTTATTATTTCTTAGGATCTGTATAAAGTATACCATAATAAGTATAAAGGTATTGATATTTATTTTGTTTGCAAGAGTGTCTCTCAGTTAGCAGATAGGACCAGGAACACACACTTATAATACAGTAACAGCTACACACAGGCAGACCCATCAAACTGTGACTTCTCTGTGACATTCTCCAAAAATGTTTACATTAACCTTCAACTCCTGGGCTCTGGTGGCTCCTGGTCTTTCAGTGGATCCCTTTAGACCAGTCATATCTGTCTGCTCATTGTTAAGCTTTAATTCATACAGGAGAATTGTAATACCTTCTCCTGTTTTCCCAATTTCTATTTGGAAACTATATAAATTGTCTAAGAAATGCTGGGAAGGAATTCCCTCATGGAAACATTACTTAGCAGCTCCTCAGTGGGTACTACCTCTTGTACCCTCTGACTGCCCAAAGCCCCTTTCTACCCTATCCCACTAAACCCTTTCTCCTATATCATTTAAGCTTCAAAGATATACACTCCCCACCAGCAAAACTTCAATTCTCTCTGGGTTGGTGTTAGGCTTCAGGAGGGAAGCAATCTGATTGAACGATTTCATCCTGGGATGTGAGAACTAATATATCTCCCATGGGGGTTAGAAGTGCAATCAAGAGAATGGAAAACTTTCTGCAAGTGTGGGAGAAATAGTACAAGGCATTCTTTCCAAGGATCACAGAAGCAAATGCTTCCAAGGGACACAAAGGTGATAAACTGTGGGAACTGGACTAAGAATTAAACCAGAAGTGGTGGAGACTGGGAGTGGCCAAACAGGAGAGTGCAAGCCTCAATTAAAAGTATTCGAATTCAGGGAAGCCTGGGTGGCTCAGTCAGGTAAGTGGTTAAGCGTCTGACTTTGGCTCAGGTCATGATCTCACGGTTTGCGAGTTCGAGCCCCGCGTCAGGCTCTGTGCTGCCAGCTCAGAGCCTGGAGCCTGCTTTGGATTCTGTCTCCCTTTCTTCCTGCCCTTCCCCCACTCTCATTCTGTCTCTCTCCCTCTCAAAAATAAATAAACATTAAAAAAAATAATGAAAATAAAAGTATTCAAATTCAAATATTTAAAACAATCAACTGGTATAAGTCAAACCATCCACTGAGGCCCAGGCTCTGCCAGTTTGGGATCTCTGCACTGAATGCTTCAGTGGGGCCTAGTGTTCCTGGGGTAGGTGCCCCCTGCATTCGCAGTCACACCTCAAAAGACTGAGGACAGTATTTTCCCAAAGGCTAGAATACAGAGTCAGTGAAATACAGGCATAGCCTTTTACTAAGTATGGACCTAACGGAAATCAATTCCAGTTGCTAGGCTGACTTCAGCTCTCAACAATTAAAAGTCACAGATTAAAAGATCCTAATCAAGCAAGCTCTGTGCTGTCAGCACAGTGCCTGATGTGGTACTCAATCTCACAACTGTGAGATCATGACCTGAGGTGAAATCAAGAGTCTTACGCTTAACACGGTCACCCAGGTGCCCCTCTCCCAATTTGCAAACTCTCTCTCTCTCTCTCTCTCTCTCAAAATAAATAAATACACATTAAAAATAAATCAATAAAAGATCCTAACCAACCACAATTTAGAAGCAATAATTTTCAAAAACCAAGTAGACAAAATGACAACATTTTTAATCTTAGACTTTTAATAAATCGAATAATCATATGAGAATATTATATCTCATATGAAGGCTGTGTTTTTGTAAACAAGGTAATGTATAGAACCCATTATATTCTCCACCATTCAACTATTGCACTTATGTTAGTAAGTTCCCTTTTATTAGATAACTGGTTGACTATCTTTATCAATATACAAGTTCAAACACAATCCTAGTATTATATAACCTAGAGCATTTTTACATGAATCTACTTGAGGTGGGGGGAGGGGGACTCATTGGTAATATAACTGCAATTGTTCAATGTGATCTTCCCTTAAAACGCTGGTGGAATTATTTTTTTAAAGTTCATTTATTTATTTTTGAGAGAGAGAGAGAGTGGGGGAAGGGCAGAGAGAGAGGGAGAGAGAGAATCCCAAGCAGTCTCTGCGCTGTCAGCACAGAGCCTGACATAGGGCTCAAACCCACAAACTGTGAAATCATGACCTGAGCCAAAACCAAGAGTCTGACACTTAACTGACTGAGCCACGCAGGCGCCCCTGGATTTATTTTTATTTTTAAACCAAAGCTTGTCTAAAGTGTACAAATGTGTAGAATGTTATGTGACTATTGACTGTTTTTCTAGTAGCTAGATCTTTATTTCTTTAAGTTCAAACCATGATGCCAGATAAAAGGCACGATTTGGGGGGAGAAAAGATTCTAACCAATGTAAATGTCAGCTACTTGGATCTCTTCTGACTGTGATGGTGGTTTCCTTCCACCTAAAGGGTCTCAGTTCTCTTATAGCATTTTTCTTAGCATGTCTGTATTTAAAATTCCATTTTAAAAATGACATCTGGGTCTTTCTACCAGATCAATATTTTTTGCAGTGAAAAAGGTGTTGAACTCTATTTGGATCCTAAAATCTCCTTGCCCTGCTTCCTTGATGTAGATAATGAGGATTTTAATATCTTATCACTGTCTCCATCATTTATGATTGTTGAGATGGTTCTTGCCCACTTGGGAGAGAACATGAAGGTGAGCATTAAAAGCTCGACAAGCTTGTTTTTTGGGGTTTGTTTTGTTTTGTTTTTGAGAGAGAGAGCAAGCATGAGAGGGTGAGAGGGGCAGAGAGAGAGGGAGAAAGAGAGAATCTTAAGCAGGCTCCATGCCGAACACAGAGCCCAACACGGGGCTCCATATCACAACTGTGAGATCATGACCTGAGCTGAAATCAAGAGTTGGTTGCTTAACTGGCTGAACCACCCAGGTGCCCCAGACAAGCTTGTTTTTTAAGTCTAAGTTCTGTTATTAATTTCTGTGTACTCTTGTGCAATAACTTGACTTCTCTGAATTTTGATGTTCTTATCTTCAAAATGAAGATAATGAACCCTACCTCATAGGATTATTTTAAGGATTAACAGAAATGATGCTGACCGTAGGAATGGAGGAAGCATATAAAGCCCTCAATAAATGAATGACAACAGTTCTTACTTTTCCTCTCCTTCAGCTATCTTGTGCACATCCCACCTCATTCTCTTTGTTCATGTAGTTTTGTGTTAGTTTCCCAATATGGTAACCTAGTTCCTGATATGGTAACAGATTACCATAACCTTAGTGGCTTAAGACAACAGGTATTTATTGTCTCACAGTCCTGGAACTAGGAGTCCAAAATCAAGGTGTCAGTAGGGCCATGCTCCCTCTGAATCCTGTAGAGAAGACTCTTTCCTTGCCTCTTCCTACTTCCCAGTGGTTTACAGCAATCTTTGGCACTCCTTAAGTTGTATCTGCACCACTTCTGTGTCTCTCCTCACATGCCTTCTTCCCAGGTCTTTTCTCTCCATACCCAAATCTCCCTCTCCTATCTCTTGTAAAGAAACCAGTCACTGGATTTCAGGCACACCTGAATTCAGTATGACCTCACTGTAACTGAACTAACTACATCTGCAAACACCCTATTTCCAAAATAAAGTTAAATTCTGAGGTTCCATGTGGAAATGAATGGGGGGGGGGGACATTATTTCACCCAGTACATTCACTTTGGCACATCCAAATCTCATCCTCTGTGAAGGCCTAACTCATTTACCATCACCACAGTCCTGGACTGTGACAGCTGCTACGGCCATCCCATCATATGAAACCTAGGATCATGTCTGCTCTGTGCCTGCTGGTATGTTCCTGGGTGTTTAGCAACCACCTCTCTTGGGGAAGGGAAGATCTGATATAAAGAGGGAGAGAGAGACCAGATATGTATAGAAATCATATATACATATGGTTTCTGTGCTGTAATATGCCCACCATGGCTGAGTTCAAGCTGCCAATGTAATGTCAGCCAACTCTCTTGCAATTCCTGAAAATTTAACAATCACCTCTCATGAACCGAACAAGCTAGCTCCAGCACGAGCGGCACAGTGCCTTGTAACTGCTGTTTTGTCTTTAAAGTTATTCATCATCCTATGAAATAATAAGCTTCTCTGGCATATGTTTACTTAAAAGCCAGATTAAAATTAGCTCCAGTGGAAGCCTTGCAGCCCCCCTGCCAATTGTTGGAATTCTTTATTGGCCCTACTTTATATTTCCTCTAAGGAAGCACTCAGAACCCTGTATTATAGTTATTTATTTGCACCTCTGAACTCTTGAGTTAGGACAAACCTCCTGATAGGCTCGTTGGGGGAAGTTATGGTTTGTCCTAACTGTCCGTGAGCCCCAGCAACTCACACAATGTTAGACTCAGCAGTTGCTCAATGGTCAAATTAAGGGAAAGGGTCAGGGCCTATATCTTGTTTCGTCTTTCTCAGTGCTATGCTCACAGCAGGCACTGAGTGTATCCTTCCCAGAACTAAATAATGTCATTTTAGTGTCCCCAAAAGCAGACCACCTACTCTCCTGTTGGTCGAATGTCCTCCCTAGCAATGGTTCCATATCTGGTTATGCATCATTCATTCATTCATTCAACAATATGCACTGAGCAGCCACTATATGCAGGTATTGTTCTGGGTACCAGGAATAGAGTATAAAAGGAAACAGGCCAAGCCCTTGCCATGTGAACACAGTAAACGCAAAGGACCTGAGGAAGAAGGATGCTTGGCATGTTTTAAGAACAGCACAGAAACTAGCATGGCTGGAGCAGAGTGCATGGGGGTGCATGGCAGGAGAAGTAAGAGAGGTAAAGGGAGCCAAATCACATAAGGCTGGTGGCCAGTGTAAGATTCTGGCTTTGTGCGTGAGATGAGAGACCTTGGAGCATTTTGAACAGAGATACGACATGACCTGAATAGACATTTTAGTCTCACTGTCTGGCTGCAGTATGGAGGATGGACTATTGAGACAGGGGAGAAGCAGGGAGACCAGTGAGGAGGCCACTCATTTATCTAGCTGAGAGAAGATGGTGATTTGCAGCAGTGGTGGTAGGAGTTAGAGTTGGAAATCAGCAGTTAGATTCTGGACATATTTTAAAGTCTGAGTCTTCAGGATTTTCCAAAAGATCAGCTGTTGGATGTAAGAGAAAAGAGGAGTTAAGGGTGATGTTCAGGCTTGTGGCTGAGCACCTGCAAGTATAGAGACATCCTTTACTGGGATGAGGTCCCAAACTCTTATCATACATTAGATAATCTTGGGTTATAGTAGAGGTGGCTCAGGAAGGTCACAGATGAATCAGAAACAAGACCAGTCACAAGAAGTCAGACTCCAGATTGGGCTCGACCAGCAAGAAATGTGGCCTGATGCTGAACTCTGTGCTTCTCTCTTAATAGGGGCAAAGGGAGGTCCAAAGACTCAGGCAATGTTGAGCCCATAGGCACAGGGTAAAGTGTGTTAGCTATGCTCAAGGTTGAGCACAGGGTAAAGCGTGTTACTTGTAGACTGAGAGCAACAGGCAGTCAAAAGACACTTCAAGATCAACACCTCCTTACCCCACTAAGGTTGGGCCAGATGCTGTCAAGGTCTGAGATTAAAAAAAAAAAAAAAGACTTGCACCCTCCTTCCAGGAGTTCTGGAAAGTCTTCCAAACCACCAGTGTTCACATAAATGTTCACTTCAGCAGCAGCCCCTGATCCCAAGAATGTTATCATGGGAGCTATTTTTTTTTTTATGGTCAGTAAGAGCAGAGTTGGTCCACTGAGTGGGCCTTGATTCACAGGTAATGTATGAGCTGAGGGATCCCAAGAAGGTTCTTAACTGAAGTGGGTTTCTGGGGAACCTCTGCACTGTGGTGAAATTCCACTCAGATTTCCTCCTCTTGGATGTCTTCAGGGATGAGTTGTTCTTCTTTTCTTTTCTTTTCTTTTCTTTTCTTTTCTTTTCTTTTCTTTTCTTTTCTTTTCTTTTCTTTTCTTTTCTTTTTTTAAGTAGGCTTCATGCTCAGCACAGAGCCCCACACAAGGTCTGAACTCATGACCCTGAAATCAAGACCTGAGCTAAGATCAAGGATTGGATGCTTAACCAACTGAGCCACCCAGGCGCCCGAGGACGAATTGTTCTGAAATGTCCCCAGGGGTAATACTGGTTTGGAGTCTCCCAGCATTCATTAGCACTTTGTAATAGAATATTTTGTACAAATTACCTCTTCAATTTTAAATCTGGTATGGTGGGATGTTAATCATGTACTGGAAAGACAGACAAAAGATGGAAGCTGAGCCATGTGAATGCTTACTTACTCTAGAGCAGAATGACAAGAAGACAGAACATGGTACCTGAGTCAGTTCCCCCTTGCCACCCAAAGTTCTTTTGGTTTTTCTCTTTAATCTGGAGGGATAAGGAGAAATGGAAAAGGGGTATGGAAAGGAGAGAACTGGGGGCCATTAACTGACTTGGCATTTTGATGCCTGCTCTGAGGCTTGAGTTACCTCCAATGTGCCCTTTTCCCCCAAATGAGGAAGTAGCAGCATCCAAGAATGCCACCATGTGGGTTTACCTAGAGCAGGGGTAGGAACTTGTGCATATGATACTCTGCCTCTTATATATTTTTCCTGGGTTTTTTCTCCCTCCACATCCCCACTGTCAAAACAGTGTCCAGAGTATCATAATAAGACAATGAATTATTATGCAAACAAACCATTGCTCTAGATTTTGAAGTACGTTGTCTATCCATTTCATGAAGTCCTTGGGTGAATTCATGAGTTGAAGGATTCAGGTTCACTTTTCAGTGACTAAACCATCTCCCCTGAGGCAACTCCTGTGCTGCTCTGACCTTTCTCCAACATTTTCTTAGGCTACAGATTCAGTGAGGTCTTTTGGATGCCCTTTTACTTCCTCTTCCATCTCCAGGCCAAGAACTGGCCCATGTTCCAGGAGATGCAGGTCCAATGAACTGAGGCTTCTGCTTTAGTGTGCAGGACTTAGGGTACTACTCTGTCCCTCAGGTCATATTCCAGCAAAAGTTCTTTCTCTTTTCCTAAATTAGCTATAAAGTCTGCTTCACTATACTTCTAGGGGGAAAAGACCAAATCCCGTAAATGTTCCAATGCTTATTTTCATACCTGATAGGATAACATGCCTTCTGAAAAACAAAAAGATTTGAGTTGAGAGTGGCTCATCCATTGGTAATTTATAGTTCCAGGTAGTACCATGTTTATATGGTATTATTATTATCATCATCATCATCATCATCATCATCACTATTTGGTGCTCTTTTCTCTGCCTTATGACTGAGTACAAAAGAAAGAAAAGGCAGCTAGGGGAGAGTGAAAAAGAGGTGAAGAGCAATCCTTTAATAAAACCTATGAGAAGTGACCCACTATATATATATATATATATATATATATATATATATATATATACACACACACACACACACACACACACACACACACACACACATATATCTTTTATCTTTGTTACCCAGAACAAAAATATGGACAATTACATCTTGGGAGGTTTGGGACTATATATATGAACTTAATAGTAATGGCTCCTGGAGGACCATTATGAATTATTGGGAAATAAAATATTCATAGGTGTTAAACCGAAATTAGCCTACATGGAGTTTTCTCAGTGTTTACATCCACAGAATACATTTTTGTAGAGAAGAGACCTGCCTGGGAGTTGATGTGCTCTAATTTCACCATAAATAATTAAAAATTCAGCATCAGCAGAAGAATGACTCCTCCCAGTGCAAAGAAGGCTTATTAAGTCTGCCAGATTTTTCAGAATCACAGAGGCAGAACCAACCTACATTTCATGATTCCTGAGGATGAGTGCAGAGAGAAGGGCCAGGGGAATGCAGCAGACAGCACAAGAGTAAGACCTTAAAACACCCTGCAAAGGACTGGTCCAGTAACAGCCACGCTGGCCTGAGGGTGGTATGACATCAAGGTTATGACCACCATTTCTGGCTTGATGCTGGAAATTCCAGAAACCGAAATACATATTTTTGAGAACAAATTTCAAAAATGCCTATGAAGAGTGCCACAGACAGAAGACTTTCTGATGGGAAGAGGACAAAGAGACTGTGGGCATCAAGGCATCAAGGTGGAGAGAAGTTGCTACTAAGAGTGGGAAGAACCCAACAGAACAGGAGGCAGGTCCTGACATCTCTGCTACCCACTGCTTGGCACAAGTGCCGGAGGACGGGAGGGTCATACCACCTATGTGCTTCCACCAGGTACTCCGTTCATACCCCTCAACAGTTACTCACAGATTCCCTCCTGCTTCTAGGCTTGGAGGAACCTCAAAGCAACTCCGATCTTTTGCATTAGTTCTATTTTAGGGGATGTGAATTTTCTCTTTCACTCTGAACCCATCTGCTTTCATCTTTTGGGGATTCCTCATGATTTCTGGTCCAGCAGGAGCATTCCCTCTTATACTGCAGCACTCATATACGTAAACAATGTGGAAGCATTTTTCAATCTTATATTGCACGTATATCATTTTGAACATGCTGAACTTGGAAGGTACACTCAGGAAACAGCTTCAATCTTCTTTCACAACTGCCTTCAAGCATGCTCTGTCAAATCTCCTTTCCTGGTCCTTGAACAATATCTTAGGCAGGAACGACAGCTTTTCATTAACTCTGGACCATTACAACAGTACAGACTTCTATTTTTCACCCACTTCAAAGCTCCTTCAGCGCCCAGCTGCTGCCTGACTCAGAACCAATCATGGAAAAGAAGGAAAGGATGGGCTCATTCTTTTGTTCTCCTGGTTTCTTTCTTTCCTATCATAACCACCCCACCCTCCACCCCCTCCACCTAGCTCCTTCTGGTTTGGAACAGGGTGGAAGATTAAAGAAGTCCAAGAAGGGATCAGAGGTTGCCAGTGTCCTCTGTAGTTCCCCAGAGGATGTCCAGATGCTGCCTTGCCCTTTCATTAGAGACCTTTATCAATTCTTTGGAGTCCTCATGGCAACCTCCTCACTCCACCAATTCCTGACAGAGGTGATGCTCCCTGTCTGGCCTTTTACAACACCTCTCAGCTACCATAATCAGTACATCCCTGGAGTTCCCTTGCTCCAGCAAGCAGGGGCCTTTTTGGGTGCATGCAGTCCACTTGCCAGGGAAGAGCTCTAGATATGCAGATGCTCCAACCACTGTCCTCCCCAACCTGCCACTGCAAGCTGCTCCAGCTGACCTCCCACTGCCTCCATCTTCACTTAACTCTTGAACTCTCATTTAAAATTGCCCTATGGTCCCTTCCCACTCTCCTCTAGTAGCATTATAGCTGCAGCTCAGTAAGCATCCAGCCAGGAAATGAGATGCCATCTCTCTTCCTTCAGACAGCCCCATTTTTTTTTTTTTTAATTTTTTTTTTCAACGTTTATTTATTTTTGGGACAGAGACAGAGCATGAACGGGGGAGGGGCAGAGAGAGAGGGAGACACAGAATCGGAAGCAGGCTCCAGGCTCTGAGCCATCAGCCCAGAGCCTGATGCGGGGCTCGAACTCCCAGACCGCGAGATCGTGACCTGGCTGAAGTCGGACGCTTAACCGACTGCGCCACCCAGGCGCCCCCAGACAGCCCCATTTTTTGTGAACTATTCTCTAGGGGTCTTTCACCTGGCTAAGGTAGGAAGAACCATCATAACACAGTACAGGGCTCCGTTGCAAATAGATTCCTTCTCCAACCAGTCCCTCTTGCATTTCTAGTTCTCCCTCACACAGACGTTGTGACAGTCACTGTGCCACTTCACTGTGCCACTTCACTGTGCCTGTGTTAGTGAATCTCATAGTGAGGTGCCTGACTCTTCTCTTTGGATCATGGGAGCACTTAAAATCCATGCTCCCTCACTCTGAGGCTTTAACCCAAAGTTGGATATACTAAGAAAAATTCTATTGAACAGCCTGCAATGGGTTTGTGAATATATGCGTCGTCATTCAATTTCCTCCAAAAGTTGACCCTGAAACAAAAATATGACTGGAAATAATTTATTTTGGAGATAATTCCAGGAAACAGTGACAAGAAGCAAAACAGGGAAGGAAAGAGAGCTGTAAAGAGCTTGCTATCAAGAAAGTTTCCACTGTGGGTAACTAAAGCTGAGTCCCACCAGGAAACTCTCAGAGCCTGTGTGGAACACATACCTCAGAGGGATCTGGGAGTCTGGGGGAAATCTCAGAATTCTAGAGATGTACATTCGCAAGGCAGCAGTCTCCATGGTAGTGCCATTTTCCTGGCATGTCATGCTCTCTCACCCTCCTCCGCAGTCCTGGAGTCTACCCTACACCTCTCCCACCTTTTCTCCCTGACTGCCTGGTGAACTCTGCTAGAATGGATGGAATATATCTCCTTTTGCCATTAATGTTGGGATTGACCACATAATTTGTTATAGCCAAAGTAATATGCATGTACCACAGGGCTTGACATGTAGTAAGCATATATATGCACAAATGAAATTAATTGATGAGTTTTGAGGGAAAACATAAATTCAGTGACTGTACTGCTAGGTGGTTTTGACCTATATGCCATTCATTTGTCTGTCTGCTTTCTGATTCCATGCTCTGTTCTGTATCGCTAGAGGGACTGTTCCTTGAAAATTATGTTGCTCAGGCTTCCCTGTCAGTCATACCCAGGTATGTTCAGCCACTAAGAGGCATATACACTGAAAGAAAAGAGAAGCCAAAATAGTTCTCCTCCTTTCTCTCCACTGGAAGAGGGGGATGCATGGGTAGCAGAGGCTGCTTCTCTTCTGTGGGTCTAGTTCTTACCAGACAACCCTTCCTCCATGGCTCAAATTCTGCCTTCCTAGCCTGTAGAACTTTCCATTCTTACCAAGTGATTCATGTTTCTGGGCTCCAATGTGGACACATTCTTTTTTATCCTTTCATTCCCGAGGGGTGTAGCAGCTGCCTGTATTTACCAATCTTTGGGTTTCCTCTTCTTGCTATTTTAGCTTTTTTAATTCCTGTGTATTCTTTCCATTATTAAATTCCTTCTAGGGGTACCTGGGTGGCTCAGTTGGTTAAGTATCTGGCTCTTGATTTCCGCTTAGGTCATAATCTCAGGGTAGTGAGATTGAGCCCCACGTGGGTTCCACATTGGGCATGGAGCCTGCTTAAGATACTCTCTCTTTCTCTCTCTCTTCCTCCCTCCCCTGCCCACCCTGTGCACATATTCTCTCTCTCTCTCTCTTTCTCTAAAAAAATAAACAAAATAAATTCCTTCTAGTCATTTCTTTTTACTGGCTGGACCCTGATGGATAACCTATTTCAGAAGCCATGTATAAAACCATGGTTTATTCTAGACACTGGTTCCTAAAAGATATATATTTCCCCCTTATTTTTCTTTGAGAGCATTCCTGAGAAATGCTCTTCCCCATGGGTTCTTTTCTTTTCCTGTGGCAATAGTATTTATACTACTTGAGATAAGATTATATCCAGAACATTATCAGTAATCAAAAAGCTAAGTCTGCCCAATGGTAAAGATGTCAGCTGCTCCCAAATTGATCCATAGATTTGATGCAATTCCTATCAAAATCCTAACAGATTTTTCTCATGCAATTGACAGAAAACTGATTCTAAAATTTATATGAAAATGCAGAATGCCAAGAATAACAGATACTCTCCTGAAGAAAAACAGGGTGGGAAGACCTTTTCCACCAGATATCAAGACTTCTTAAAAAGCTGTGGTGATAGAGAAAGTGTGATACTTCTCCAAGCATAAACAAATAGACCAATGAGATGATGAACTCTAGGGTTGTTGTTGTGTGTGTGTGTGTGTGTGTGTGTGTGTGTGTTCAGTGACACTAAACAGCAGGTGGGTAAGGATGGTCAGTAAAAAAATTCTCAGAACAATTAAGTGGCAAAGCGGTAAAAAGTGTGACTGTACCCCTATCTCATTCCATGTTTATTGTAAGCCCTGGTTCCTAAGGAAAATATGTTTTCCTCTGTCATCCTGCTTTGAAAGAATTCCTTAGAAACACTCCTGCCAAATGTTTTTTTTTTCTTAGTACATTGAGATCTAAATGTGAAAGGCAAAATAATAAAAAGTTTGTCAAATAATGAGAACAAAGAAAGGTAAGTCTGAATATAGGAACTGGCTGTGGGCCAATTCACAATAATGAAAAGACTTTTCTTGATGAGTAATAAACTCAGCCCAAGCCCTGTCTGAGAAGCCACAAGATGACATTAATATTTTTAACCCTGTACTTTATGAGAAAGCAAGATAAAAGGGAAATTGATGAAATACTGGAATGTAGATGCTCCTGGAAGGTGGCAATGTTTAAGTACTATTGGCAATCAGTGCATTTTAACAGCAGTTGGAACCCTTATATAATTTCAATAATAGTAGAAGAATTTCCCCCAGATTAGCACTCAAAGAAAGGCCTTTACTCAACACCTTCTTTTTTTGTACCCAGTTCTTTACAGAGGTTTTATAAGACTCTTTTGTGCCAAGAATATTCTTTTCTGTTTGTTTGAAAATAATATCAGATTTCAGAAAAATGCAAAAATAGTATTAAAAATTCCCATATACCTTTCACCCCAATTTCCCAAATGTTGCCCTACTTGCCTTAGTATTCTTTCTTTTTTTTCCTTTCTCTAACTCTATATTTTTCTAAAACATTTGGGGGTAAGTTGTATATATGACACCCTTTTATCTCTAGCTACTTCAACATGCCTTTCCTAAAAACAAAGACATTCTCTTACATAATCACAAGAACAATTCTCAAGATCAGGAAATTAACACTGTATTGTATTGTAATGATACAATATGTATCATGTAATCTACAGATCTTATTAAAATTTTACCAACTGCTCCACTAATATCCTTTTTAAGACTATTCTCTTAAATATCCTGCAGCCATGGTCCTGGGGAAATCATTCCCAGCCTTTTCAGGAAGATGTAGTGCATGCATAAAGAATTTGAGCCTCATTGATTTTCAGGAAAAAGACACTGAAACTTCCTTTTAGTTGTACATGCAGACATCTGCCTTCTCTAAAAAAGACCCCACATGATGGTTCACTCTATTCCTCAAAGCCTGTGTTATCAGAGAAGACTCTGAGCTGTTTCTCTTTGGTGCCCATATGCCTGCTTCTTTTTCCTGATTCCTCATTAGATTGAGAGAAGTCACATTAAAAATATCCTGGAAGATGTTTTCACCTTCCTCTCACATAAAACAGAATGCCTTCCTATTTCAATTTTAAAGCCAGAGAGGATGAACAGTGCTTATGAGATGTACTAGATTCTACAAGCAGGTTATTACATGACCTGCCCCTGACACTAGGGCTCTGTTGTAAAGGAGTAATTAAAGGCCAAAGGGTAATAACCTAAATGAATGCCCATCAGAAAGGGAACTGGTTAAATAAACTCCAGTTAATACAGTCAATGTAATATAGTGCCGCCATCTGAAAGAAGATGTAGCTATATATGCTCCAAAATAACTTAAGCCTAAACAACAGAAAGTGGTTAGGTAGAGTAGACTCTGCAGGGGGTTAATTAGGAATGAGGGGAAATAGAAGTAGAAGGGAGATGTTTCTAGTAAACTCTTTTGTGCCATGTGATTTAAAATTTTTTTCACTATGTGTGTATGTTATGTGTTCAGAGAGAGAGATAATCATAAATAGTACATAGGTAGGTAGGCAGAAA
Organism: Leopardus geoffroyi; assembly: GCF_018350155.1. Taxonomy (NCBI): domain Eukaryota; kingdom Metazoa; phylum Chordata; class Mammalia; order Carnivora; family Felidae; genus Leopardus; species Leopardus geoffroyi. Next base: position 32,160,044 of record NC_059336.1, read on the forward strand.
GGTGGATAGATACGGATAGATAGAAAAATGGGTAGATAGATTTAAGACTAAAATTTTTAAAGAACAGCAGATTCCATATTCTCCCTCTGCACCTTTTATTTTTAAAGCCATCATTGCTCCTTCCATGTCCCCCCACCGTTTAGTACTCTCTAGTTAGCAGGAGTCTTATTGATACTTCGCTGGGTAGTGGCGACACAAACCAGACTTAGTCCTAGATACACTCTCAACAAAACTGCACACGATACACAGCCTCATTGAAGGTGGCGTGGAGCGAGATGAGGAACAAGCTGGCGCAATCTATGCGGGACCTCTGCCTCTCCCCTCGCGTCAGATTTGCACTGCCTCCCCTCAAACTTTCATTCCGACGTCCGCCTCACTCCCACACCCGCTCCAGACCTCGAGCACCCGGGAGACTGGACTGGCGTAGATTTCCTCCCACTTGCGCCGCGGGCCCCGGGGCCGCCTCCTGACGTCAGCGCTGAGCCGAGGGGGCGCAGCCTTCTGGATTCCCGCCCCTCCCGGCCCTGCGGCCCTGGCTTGCCCTTTAAAAGAGCGGGGCCTGCGCCAACCGCGCCACACCGCGGGGACCTGGACGCACAGCTGCTTTCCCGGAGCATCTTTATCTCGCCTTCCGCCCGCATCCCACTCACCGGTCCAGTCGCCATCCTCTTCTCCGTGCAGATTCGGGAGAGCGGGGCCATGCAGCCGGCCGTGTTGCTGGGCCTCCTGGCAGCGGCAGTGGTGGCCGGTGAGTGGGCTCCGCGGGCTGTTCAGCACCGCGGACAGCGCTAGCCTTGGCCCTCCAGGGCGCTCCGGGAGTGTTGGCTTGTAGACACTGGGGGAGAGGAAGGGTTGGTTGAGTGGAAGGTTTTCCATCTTGGTTGACATTCTTAATTTCTTCTCTTGGCTGGGTATTTTCCTTCAACTCCCCGCTTCATCGTCTGACTTGGAAAAAGCCAGAGGTCTTCTTAGCCCAACCAGAAGAGTCTCAGTCTTTTCATATCTGAGTTTTCCCGTAGATAGAAAGAAAACGTGCAGTGTCTCCGCGGAAACCCCACATTTTGTGCTACCTCCTAAAATGTCACTCTCTCTCTACCTGTCTAGACGCTGTTAAAGCCTTAATATGTAACTGGAATGGAGTATTTCTTTGTTTTTTTTTTTTTAAAGCCAGAGGACTACAGAGACACAGGAGTCCATGTATTATATATTAGTTGGCACCTGTGTAATTTCCTTTATTATTATTATTTAAACATGATGAGATGAAAGTAAGTCTTGTATGTATTCTTATATCTTTTAATTAACATGTTCAACTATATGTGTGTGTTCATGTATATGTTATGTACAAACTTAATGTAATTTTTTTTTTATTTTATAGTTCCATTTCTGGGAAGAGGTAATTTCATACCCAAATTAATCCATTTTTAAGTTATGAATGGAAAGTGCAGTAGATATTTTGTCTTTTGTACTGCAGGAAAATAACAAGTATAAAATAACCACAAAATATCCTTGGAGAAGTTAAAAAAATCATTTTAGTCAATTTGGGAGAATGAAACTTAAAGTAGTAGATATCTGACAGTGTCTCTTTATGTGTGGAAGACTGCAGGATTAATCTTTCAAACTACTTTGAATCTTGAATAAATGATCTCTGGAGATTGGAAAAAATGTGTGGGGTGTGTGTGTGTGTGTGTGTGTGTGTGTGTGTGTGTGTGTGTATTCATGTGTATTGAAGTAAAATTTCTATGAGTATTGAGACCATTGGGAGGTAAATATGCACCACCAGATTAAACTGGAGGTCTTCTGTGGCTATTTTAATGACCCCATAGGATATTGTTCTTTATCTGAGATTGAGATTCCTACCTGGAATTGAAGTATTGCCATCTATGAATATAAAGCTTTCATTGACAGCAATTGTTGGATACCAAATGTAAAGACATAAAATGAAAGCCAGTGGTAATTTATTTTACTGCAAGCTACAAGCATTTCAAATTTTCTAACATTCTTGTCACTCTTATAAATTACCTATAAATGTTCTTAATTTAAATATTTTCAGAAACAAATTGCTTAAAATGCTATTGCTATGCTATATACATTGTGCTAGAGACAACAAAACAGAGATTTATTTTATTATAGTGGTAAAACACTTAGAGCTCTCCTATGCAAGAGAATATTTTAAGATGGGTTCATATTTTAATATCAGCTAAAATGGAGACATCACATTCTTTAAAAAAAATATTGAGCTATAATTCACATGCCATAAAACCCACATTTTTAAAGGGCAGAATTGAGTATATTCCGACATTGTGTAATCACTATCAAATGTCAGAAGTTTTTCATTACCCTAGAAAGAAACCCCTGTGCCCATTCCTGCCATCCACAAATGCCTGGAAATGAAACATGGTAGCTTTCAAGCAAAGTTTGTTATTTAGCAAAATCACAGGGATGAAGAAAACCTCAGGAAACCATTTGGTTCATTTCCTCTCCTTAAGAGCTTCTGAAGGAGATCCATACCTTTCCATAGTAGCTACATGTGCACTCTAAAAATTAATATAAGTGAAGTTACTACGTGATATCTATATTATACTGGGTAAAATGGTTTCTTCATTCAGATGAAGTTGCTTAACTTTTAAAATTTTAGCTGTATTTTTATTCTGGAATCAAACCTTAGTTTGATAGTCTTATGAAATATCGTACATTTCAAGTTATTCTCGGGTATACCATACAATATTATTTGAAGATTTTCTATCATCTGATTACTTCACCTTTATCATAATTATTGGGTTTTCTTTGGTGCCTCCTGAATCTTTATACAAAAATAAGTTAAACTGCTTTAGGGGAATCAATGTGTCTTTAACTATCACTTTGCTGTTACAGATTCCATTGGAAAAAATACAGTGGAACTTAGGTGTCTCATCAAGGTGCGTAATGCACTTTTATAAGGAGACCTTAGTGCCTTTACATCAAAAATAAATCTGAAGAGCCTCAATCAGAGAAATAGGACTGTTTGCAATAACAAACATGAGCTATAAATTGTTTAGAGTGAGTGCTCGCTTCAGCAGCACATATACCAAAAATTGTTTAGAGTGATAAAAGAAAAATATTTATCTCCTCCCAAATATGATAACTGTTAATACTTTGGCAATGCCAGTAGTTAATAAAAGCACCTATTTTACATATATGGAGAAAAAAAGAAAAGTTATTAGCAAGAAACTGCATTACCAAAGAAGGTTTAGTAATGCTAGATTTTAAAAAGGCACCTTCTAGTTTATTGGAGGAGTAATTCTCTCAGTCATTTCTTTCTAGAGAATTTTACAGATTCAGGTGCAAAGAATAAATGCCAAAGTGAAAATGTTTCCCAATAACAACCATTTGGGGGATAAAATAATGATCTAGCCAGTATATTTGGCCCTGGGTGCCAAAGGTAGGACATCTGGATCTTGTCTGAACTATGTTTTAGAGAGATAGTGGGGTCTTTTTACCTTGTTAGGCACTTCTCAAACATTTTACAAATGGTTTTAATATGCTGGATAGCTTTGGACTTCTTGAAACAATTGAAGTATATCCCAAGTCATGCTTTAAAAAGGAAAATTAGGGGCGCCTGGGTGGCGCAGTCGGTTAAGCGTCCGACTTCAGCCAGGTCACGATCTCGCGGTCCGTGAGTTCGAGCCCCGCGTCGGGCTCTGGGCTGATGGCTCAGAGCCTGGAGCCTGTTTCCGATTCTGTGTCTCCCTCTCTCTCTGCCCCCCCCCCCCCCCGTTCATGCTCTGTCTCTCTCTGTCCCAAAAATAAATAAACGTTGAAAAAAAAATTTTTTTTTAAAAAGGAAAATTAAGTAAGGTAAGTACATGAAATAGGTTTTATTCCTAGGTTGAGCCTGGGATGATGTGTAACTGATTAGAGACAGGTAGTTAAAGAGACTTGGAGAGTAAACATTTGGGGAGGAGAGGTCAGATTGCTGGTTAAAAATAAATTGCATTTGAGTAGCTTTCATCTCTGATGTCTGAGTTTTGCTCTTCCTTCAGCTAGCTCTTTTCTTGTCTCAGGGACCTAGAAGAATTTTGTGCACTGAGCTTCTTCAGCCATAATGGCAGCTGTCCACTCCAGGGAGTGTCAGGAGAACTGTGGAGATGGGCCTACATGTAAATGCTTTGAGCTTCTCCAATGGAAAGGGCTTAGACAGAACAGAGTCAAAGCGAAAGATAAAAGAATCAAAGCAGCTTTGAAAGAAAAAAAAATGGCATTGGAAAATTAAAAGCACTTGAAGCATTTCCTAAGAAGACAAAGACACTTTAATCGCTGGTTCAAAACAAGCAAAATCTTATGAAATTTAATTTAAATAAATTAAGATCTACTGTTTAAAAATATTCTGATAATCCAGTTGTTAAACACCTATTTCATATATGATATTATTAACTAGAATCAGATCCCTCCCCTGCTGTTTACAGCCAACATGGGGAAAGGGAAACACAACACTGATACACATGCGTAAGCAAGCTTGTTCAGAAAAAGGACTGGGGGTAAAAACAAGGTAATTAGTTATGTAAAATAATCACAACCATGACTTCAAAAATGAAATGAGTTGTGGGGAGGATATTTTGGTGGGGACAGCAATAGGTAGAGGGAATCACAAATCTTTACCCATTTTGGGTAGGCATAAGGGTTGAGGAGGGTACCCTGGTTTCATTTAAAGTAGGTTTTCAATTTTTTATTGAAGTATAATATCCAATTAGAAAACTGCACAGATCATAAGTATATGGATTAATGAATTTTTCTCTCATTGAGCACATCTGCGTAATCAGTACCGCAATCAAGAAACAGAACATTGCCAGTATCTCAGAAGCTCTCTTTGTCTGTGGTCTGGATTTGATTTATACTGCATATAAGATAGTATTCATTTCTAAATCATGTTTAAGACATTGCTAGGGAAAACAGGTGTGTGTGTGTGTGTGTGTGTGTGTACATGAGCAACTGGGGCAATTATGGCTCCTGGACCAATCTTACCCAGTTATCTCCACTCTGCTCAGCTGTGACTCTGCCACTCTTTCCAAGTAATGTGCAGGGAGTGGGAGTGATTTTGTGAGTTTGGGGTCACACAGCTTCCAAAAATCAGCTCAAGTCATTTCCCTTTTCTTTTTCTCCTTCAAAGCAGTCAGTTCTATGCCAGTGGATAACAGGAACCACAATGAAGAAATGGTAAGTTGAAATGGAAGTCTAGAATGTATACTTTCATCTAGACTCTAGATTCTCCCACTCCTTATCATACCAAACAAACAAACAAACAAACAAACAAAAGAAACAACAAGAATAAAAAACCTACAAAATAGTGTTACAAAGCCAGGTTTTCATCCCTAAGGGAATGGGGGCAAAGGATGTCCCTCCTGCCTTGGGATCTCACTTCCTTCCCAGTGTCTTTAGTGCTCCTGAGGATAGCTGTCATCACTATTTTCCTTTGGATCTGCAAGAAATGGGGGGGGGGGGGTGAGGTAGTTCTCTTCTCTTGTGTAATCTTGACCCAGTGCCATTGTGCAGTGTTCTGTGGAAAAGCCTGGGATGTTTCATCATGGTCCTGTAAATCTACATTTCTGCCCCAAGGATCCCACACCAGTATAGGCCACAGAGCCGACCCTCTCTCTACAGCAGCTCTGGTTTGGGTTAGACCATCATCCCAGTGACACCAGCTTTTGCCAACCTGCTTTTGGGTTTCCCCCCAGGTGACTCGCTGCATCATCGAGGTCCTCTCAAATGCCCTGTCGAAGTCCAATGCTCCACCCATCACCCCTGAGTGTCGCCAAATCCTGAAAAAGAGTAAGTGTCCTACACTGCAGGAGATCTTTGTCCCTCAGGTGATCCTTCCGCCTGCTTGCTCCACTTCAGCTTCCACTTTACCTCCAAATGAGGGGAGAATCAGGGGAGTGGGTAATGCAATGGAAAGAGTACAGACTAGACTAGTATCTGAGGAGATAGAAGATATGGCTTCTAGTCCCAATCTGCCGCTTAATAGCTGTGTGACCATGGGGAAAGACCTCTTGCCTTTCTGGGCTTATTTTCTCAAAGTAAAATAAGGGAGTTGAACTCAATGATAGTCTTTGAGATGTCTATCAGTTCTTAAATTCCTTGGTTCCAGAGTTTGGATTTTTAGAACAGGCTTTTACTTGGGTGGAGGGAGGTGTGGGGAGTGCTTATTTGTTATTAGGTAGTAGGGGTTAAGTGTTCTGGGAGTGTTGGAAGACAAAAAGATAGAAGTAGATCTTAATTATTCTTCTCCCTGCCTTCTGCTCTTCTGACAGTGAGAAGTTAGAAGCTTGAAGGGCGACTTGGAAACTTCTGCCCTCTTTACACGACAGATTGTTTAAGCCATTTTCATTTACAGCTGATTAGAATGGGAGGTACTACCATGGGAGGTCAGGCCTGAGAACTAAAAAGGGGAGGGTAAAAGCAGAGCATTCAGTGAGTCAGAGCAATGACCTTCTGAATCTAGAGTGGGATGTATTCTCTATACAAATCAACTTCTGTCGAAGACAAAATCTGAACAGTAATGCAAGCAGTATCCATTGGGCATTGACATTAAAAGATCAATTTCTCAAAACTATGTTGTCTCTTTTAAATTTTTTTTAACATTTATTTATTTTTGATAGAGAGAGAGAGAGAGAGAGAGAGAGAGAGAGAGAGAGAGAGAATGAGTAGGGAGGGCAGAGAGAGAGAGAGAGAGGGAGACACAGAATCTGAAGCAGACTCCAGGCTCTGAGCTCTCAGCACAGAATCTGATGTGGAGCTTGAACTCATGAACTGAGAGATCATGACCTGAGCTGAAGTTGGATGCTTAACCAACTGAGCCACCCAGGCACCCCTATGCTGCCTCCTTTATACATGAAGTCAAACTGATGCAAACAAATCCAAAAACCACTGTTCTCTTCAACACCTTCTCTGCTTTTAAATTTTTAGTGAGGCTGGGAATGGTGATCTTTTTTTTTTTTTTCTTGTCACCTCCAAAATCTCTTGTTGCAGGAGAATACTCTTGCTATTGCTGCACATGAGCCCTCATACATAAAATGGTAAAAACAAGTATTGGCAATTGACCAAAAGAGTAACCTATCAGGACTCAATCCACCATTGGAGGCTTCAGGGTAATTATAGTAGATGTGGGGACCTGAGTCTGCAGGGGCCCCATGAACAATGGGAGGAACCTTCCCTACCAATCCCAGCCTAGACATCTCTTTCTGAATTTCTCCCCAACTTTCTTTTCCAGCCATTACAGGGAATGTGTACAAACAGAATGAATCTTCAGGCAGGGACAAAAGGCAGCTCCTCTGGGCAGACCCATCTCACTATCTCCCTTCTCTTTGTTTCGTTTACCAGATGGATGCAAAAGTGTGGGGTTTGCCATACTAGGTCATCAAAGAACTGTGATTGCTTAGGAAGAGCTGTTGAATGTTGGATTCTGCTTGCCTGCTCAGACCTTACTTTGTGGCCATGGCAATTCTAGCCTTCCCTTATCACTGACTGCCCTGGGGTCTTTTGATGTCCTTTGAGACAGCCTCAGGGAAACTGGTTAAAATCTAATGACTCATGTCTAACACGACCCTGGTGACACTGCACCCAAGAACTACACAAGGGTTTAAGAGCTCCTCTGGGTTGCAGACTCAGACATCAGCCAGGGCCAGACAGATAGCATAAGGAATAAGGCAGAATAGGAAGTAACTCACAGACTGGAAGATACATGTCCGTTCTGGAGGGGGTGAGGGTACAGGGGGAGATATTTTTCTGCTCCAACCGAGAAATATAGACTTTATTATCAGATTTGGGATTTTTCAAGAGAAGTGAAAATTTGGATTTGTTAGCAATATCTCCTGGTATTTGAATATTGCCTCTGAATTCGAAATTGCTAAAAATGCTATTTAGGCCAAAAAGAACTCACCTCTGGGTTACTAGTTTGTGGCTTCTGCCCGATTCTAGTTTTCTTTCCTGCTGGTATGTCTTAAGCTGATCTGAAGACCGGTAGAGGTTTTGGCCAGCTGGATGGATGAATTCTCCCTCCCACCTGTAGCTCATCTCTATCTCCACTCCCCACTCTCTTCAGCATGTCTGTGGAGCAAGCATACACTTACTGAGTAAATGAGCACTGGGAGAGTGGAAGAGAATCACTGTTTGTGGCTTGAAGAGACCTTGGGGAATACATAGTCCAGTTCTTAATAGGTACGAGAATCTCTTTGTCCAGGTTAATCTGGTTGTCTTTGCAACATGAAAGTTAGGGATGGAAGGTACATTTCCCCCATTTTTACTTGAAAGTAAGGACGGGCTTCACACCTTGGTTTTACAGATTGACAGTGACTATGTGCTGCTAATCACAGTACTCTGATCTCACCTGTGGGGACTTAAAGCTAAATTTAGGAGGAAGTGCTAAGCCTCAGTCACAAGCTGCTACAGGGAGCACACATATAACTGGGGAAAAAGAAAAATACTTCTGTTCCTAACCAGTAGGCAGTAGGAAAGGGGTGACACAGCCCCTGCCCTGGAAAGCTGAGATCCTGTCTGATCAGGGTTATGTCATCTGACTCTCAGAATGATGTCAGTCTCTGCCCAAAGCCTCCTTGCTTACCTGTGCCTACTTGGACAACCTCACCTGCCTCAATGTTGCACTGGTTCTTAAAAGACAAAATCACTGGAAAGGCACCAGCTCTTAGGTGTCTGGGTGTGAAAGGTCAGAGACATTTCAGTTGATTCATAAAACATGAGAATGTTATCACGCCAGGCTGGGCTTTAAGCAGAGAGGTACAGACCATCTTGCTATTTTTTCGACATTTTTACAAAGACCCAATTTTGCAAACGTCAGTTCAAAATGACTCATCAGTAGTGTTTTGTAGAAATATAATGTGAACCACAAATATAATTTCAAATTTCTTAGTGGCCACATAAAAAAAGTAAAAAGAGACAGGTGAAATTAATATTCATAATATATTTTATTTTTATCTAACACATTTTATTCAATATATAATTCTTATACAACCAATAGATTTATTTATTTTATTAAAGTTTTTTTTTTAAGTAATCTCTATGTCTAACATGGGGCTCAAACTCATGACCCCGAGATCAAGAGTTGCATGCTCTTCCAACCGAGCCAGTCAGGTGCCCCCACACCTAATGTATTTATAATATATATTATCCAATACATCCCAAGTATTATTTCAATATATAATCAATATGAAAAGTTGAGATGTTTTGCTTTTTTTTCATACAAAGTCTTAGAAATCTGGTAGGCATCTTACACTGATAGCTCATCTCAGTTTGGATCAGCCACATTTCAAATACTGAGTAGCCACCAAAGGCTGATAGCACGGTGGGACAGTGCAGATGTAGCCCCAGAGTTATGAGAGGCTTGGGCTTCAGGAGTTCTGTCTGAACTCAGTGACAAGTTGAAATTCAAGGCCTTCCAGCTATCATTCAGACAGCGTTAGCTGCATATCTCCTCTCATGGGACTCCCCTGAGTTAAGGAGGATTTAGTAAAAGAGCTACTGACATCTGGAAAAGATAGAACACATTCAATTGAAATACCAGTTATACCATCTACTGTTGACTAATGAAACACAAAGATAGCTCAGTATACTGATTTTCATCTTGAACATCTGAGAATATGTTGGGCAGATAGGACCCGAGTGATGAAAGAAATGGTTCTTTCTACTGCTGTACAGTTTTCTAAGGGAAGACATATACCCACTTCTTGTCACCAGTTAGTAAGTTATATTGTCACTTACTGCTACCTTGGGTCTACACAGTTGATTGAATAAAAAAAAGGCTGATAAACTAATAATTTAAAATTTTACATCCTCCTTTGAATCCTGATGTTTCCCTTTGGCTATTTAACTTCATTTAGCTGGATTCTAGTTAGAGCTATTTACATAATGCTAATTTTTTAGATCTTACTTACAGCCAATATAGAAAGAAGGGTCCCTAAATACACCTTTCTGAATTTCACTGTCTTTGTCTGCAAAAAGAGGAGGTTGAACAAGATGAATTCAAAGGTTTCTTCTGGCTCTTAAGTCTAACATTTCATAAATCTCTATTTGGATTTCCATTTTATCATTAACAGTACCGAGAAATGCTGGTTGGGTGCTATGAAAAAAGTAAAAATAGAAAGAGTTTATTATTAGATTTAACACAGCCAAGGAGCTTTCATACCGTTTGCTTTCAAAAGTAATCTGAGTATATTTTTCATTAACTTAAAAAATTACCCAAGTGGGGTGCCTGAATGGTTCAGTCGGTTGAGCATTCAACGCTTGGTTTTGGCTCAGGTCACGATCTCGAGGTTGGTGGGTTCGGGCCCCACATCAGGGATCCATGCTGACAGTGAGATTCTCTCTCTCCTGCTCTCTCTGCCCCTCCCCCACTCACTCTATCTCTCTCAAAAATAAACTTCAAACAATCACTCAAGTGATTTTTCAGGTCCTTACGTTTTGCAGTGATCACTGAGGCTGGTGTTTGTTGAACCACAAGCAATTCTGAAGTTATGCTTATGCTTTTTTATTTTCATGATAGGTAGAAAAGAGGTCAAAGATGAAGAGAAAAATGAAAATGAAAACACACGATTTGAAGTAAGGTTGTTAAGAAACCCAGCTGATGCCTCAGAAGCCCACAGGCCTTCCGGTAGGGAGGAAACAAGAGCCCCAGGGGAGGATACCCAAGGCCTGACAATGGCAGACACAGCGGGAGGTGGGCATAGCCGAGAAGAAGCAGGTGAACCCCAAGGAGGCCTCTACCCCTCTAACAGTCAAGTCTCCAAAGAAGCAAAGACACACCATTCTGAGAAAACCGAGGAAGAGGACAGGAAGGAAGAGGAGGGAGAGAAATACCAGAAAAGGGAGCATGGGAAAGATGGCAGTGAAGAGAAAAACCTGGAAGAGCCAGAAGAGACACAAAATGCCTTTCTCAACAAAAGAAACCAGGCTACTGCTAAGAAAAAAGAGGAGTTAGTTGCCAGATATGGTATACACTCTGCTGGGCCGCCTGAGGAGATGACACACAGTCGAGAGAGGAGTAGCCAGGAGAGTCGTGAGGACACAAGAAGCCAGGAGAAACACCTTCAAGAGTCTAAAAACCAAGTTGGGAGCCAGGAAGAATCTGAGGAAAGTGAGGAAGATGCTGGCCCTGAGGTGGACAAACGACGCTGGAAGCCAAGACACCACCATGGGAGGAGCAGGCCTGACAGGTCCTCTCAAGAAGGGAAACCTCCCTCCGATGAGAGGGGACACTTTCGTGAGGAATCGGAGTCAAACGTGGGCATGTCCAGTGTAGGGGAAAGGAGGGACCATCATCCAGCCCACTACAGGGCTTCAGAGGAAGAAGAACCTGAATATGGGGAAGAAGTGAGGAGTTACCCAGCTGTCCAGGCTCCTGAGGACCTGGAGCAGGGACAATATGGCAGCAGAGGAAGTGAGGACTACAGGGCTCCAAGACCTCCCAGTGAGGAGAGCCAGGAGGAGGACAAGAGAAATGGCCCCAGCTCAGAGCTTGACAAGATGGCACAAGGATATAATGAAGAAAGTGAGGAAGAGAGGGTCCGAGAAGGGGGACACCACTATAGAAGCAGAGGAGGGGAACCAGGTGCATATTCCATTCCAGACAATAAACAAGAACAACGGTTCTTGGGTGAAGGACACTACCGTGTTCAAGAAAGCCAGATGGACAAGGCAAGGAGGCATCCACAAGGTGAGTGGAAAGAGCAGGACAGAAATTACCTCAACTATGGTGAAGAAGGAGCCCAAGGGAAGTGGCAGCAGCAGGAGGACCTGGAAGATGCTAAAGAGAGCAGGGAAGAAGCTAGGCTTCAAGGCAAACAGTATACTCCCCTTCACACCACTGACAAGAGGAAGAGATTAGGGGAGCTGCTCAACACATACTATGACCCTCCTCAGTGGAAGAGCAGCCATTCTGAGAGAAAAGACAACATGGATGACAATTTTCTTGAGGGTGAAGAAGAAAATGGGCTGACCTTGAATGAGAAGAACTTCTTCCCGGAATACAACTATGACTTGTGGGAGAAAAAGCCCTTCGAAGAGGACGTGAATTGGGGCTATGAGAAGAGAAATCTCCCCCCCAAACTGGATCTGAAAAGGCAGTATGACAGAGTGGCTGAACTGGACCAGCTCCTTCACTACAGGAAGAAGTCAGCTGAGTTTCCAGACTTTTATGACTCTGAGGAGCAGATGAGCCCACGCCATGCAGCAGAAAATGAAAAGGACAGGGCCGGCCAGGGAGTTCTGACAGAGGAAGAGGTACAGTGTGGGGCTTTTGCTTAAAATTAATTTAAGATGGTTAATGTTGATATGTTCAAGACTATCTGATATTAATGTGGAGAAATTGGTGGGAATCAATTACCATGAGAATCTACCCCCATAAGAGAGTGGAGATAACCTCTGGGTTTGAGTCCATTGTCCATATCCCTGTGCACTCACCCTACTGCAGTGCTTCTCAACCTTTGCTGCACATTGGAATCACCTGCAAGGCTTGAGTAATCACTGATGTTTGGACCCACCTCCAGGGATTCTGTGTATTTGGTACTGGGTACTACGTGGGCATGAGGATTTTTCAAAGCTCCCAGTCATTGTTCAGTCAAGGTTGACAACCACTATTTTGGTGTCTTCTTGGTCATTTAACTTTTCACCACTATTTCCCAGGGGAAGAAAGAACAGATGATATAGAAATTAATTGCTTTAGTCTATCTTAGTTTTTAATTTTTTAAACGTTTATTTTTGAGAGACAGAGAAAGAGCATGAGTGGGGGAGGGGCAGAGAGAGAGGGAAACACAGAATGTGAAGCAGGCTCCATCCAGACTCTGAGCTGTCAGCACAGAGCCCGAGAGCGGGGCTTGAACCCACGAGCCGTGAGATCATGACCTGAGCTGAAGTCAGTCGCTTAACCCAGTCCCCCAGACACCCCATTTTAGTCTATCAGCTAAAGATATCACCCCATTTTGTTACCAGCTACTGGACTATAACAATTAGTTTACATCTTGGAGAGTTAACATTATCAGAACTGTACCAGCCTGAACAATGATTTTTTCCTAATATTATGTTGGTTGGTGTTTCTCAAACTTGAACGTGCATAAAAATCTCAAGAGATTCCTAGCCTTCAGGGTTTCTGATTGAGTAGGTCCTTGGGTGAGGCCCGAGAATCTGAATTTCTGACAAGTTCCTTGGAGATGCTGATGCTTCTGGTGAGGGGACCACACTTTGAGCACCACTGATGGTAGGGTGTCTCATATGACTTCTAACATATCAAATATTCCCCTTTCTGTTCATACTCCTTCAACTACAATAAAACTAATTGATCTGAGACCTCATGCCTCCACTTTTCTGTATTTTCTAGGAAAAAGAACTTGAAAACTTGGCTGCAATGGATTTGGAACTACAGAAAATAGCTGAGAAGTTCAGTGGCAACAGAAGAGGCTGATGGTTGTTGGAGCAAAGGGCAGTTTTAAAGAAGCAACTCTCACATTATCTATTTTCCACTCACTTCACTGAAAGACACCATTTATTTACCCAAGAGCAGAAAGTAGAATTCACTATTCATTAAATGTTTGACACAATTTGGAAATGCTTTAATTTTTGCCAGAATGCTATTGAAAATATGAATAGCATGACTTGTAGCATATCCTTTCTTGCAAAATAGACATATTAACATGCTTGTGACAATGATTGTGCTATCATCTTTGAAAAAACATGTTTGTCTTGGTTTGAAACAATAAAAGATTCATCTGAGACCAAAGCTTCATGTTCTTAGCTTCCTTTGGGCATCTCAGGGTGGAGTGTGACTTTCGAATCCATTCTTTAAAGTAAATTTGACTATGTGGATGGAACTAGAGGGTATTATGCTAAGTGAAATTAGTCAGAGAAAGACAAATATCATAGGACTTTACTCACATGAGGACTTTAAGATACAAAACAGATGAACATAAGGGAAGGGAAGCAAAAATACTATAAAAATAGGGAAGGGGACAAAACATGAGACTCTTTTTTTTTCTTTTTAAAAAAATTTTTTAATGTTTATTTATTTTTGAGACAGAGAGAGACAGAGCATGAGTGGGGGATGGGCAGAGAGAGAGAGGGAGACTTAGAATCCAAAGCAGGCTCCAGGCTCTGAGCTCTTAGCACAGAGCCCAACGCAGGGCTCAAACCCACAAACTGTGAGATCATGACCTGAGTCGAAGTTGGATGCTCAACCGACCGAGCCACCCAGGCGCCCCTTCCAGTAAGAGACTCTTAAATATGGAGAACAAACAGAGGGTTACTGGAGGGGTTGTGGGAGGGGGATGGGCTAAATGGGTAAGGGGCATTCCTTAATACGAATCTACTCCTGAAATCATTTTTGCATAAGTAACTTGGATGTAAATTAAAAGAAAATAAATTAAATAAATAAAAATAAATTTGAGAGGCTAGCACTAGGATTTGTTTGTCTCTGGGTGCAGAATAGGAAAAAGAAAAAAAAAAAAAAAAAGCAAAACTTTAAGTAAAAGAACGTCCAGGATATAAAGTGAAAGAGCTCAAGAAAAGACATCTATCCCCCCAGGATAAAGAAAGTTTAAGTAGACTTGAAGAAGCTGTTTCAAAAATGATCATAAGACATTACTTTTTAAATCTTATTATCTGGAAAGCTTTGGGAATAGCAAGCCAAGGGTCACTTTTCAGGGCCAAGGAGAGCCTGGATCATGGGAAGCACTCTGGACTGAAAATCAGAACATCTGGGCCAGTCCAGACAGATCCCTGGACCCTCAGGGCCTGTCTGATTTCTACTCTGTAAGAAGACAGGGTTCTGACTCTGTTACTAAGTAAAGGTATGACTTTGGACAAGTTGTTTTCCCCTCTCTGGACCTCAAGTTCATCAGCAAAATAAGGATACCTGCCTCACTGGGTTGTTATGAGGATGATATGAGTAAGCAAGACACTTAGAATAGTGCCTGACATATGACATGATGCAGGAAATGTTGGCTGCTACCACTGACCCTGCAGCTAGCTACAGCAAGACAGGTGGAAAATGTCCTCTTCTTTTACCTGTCATTTCATTCCTCACCAATGGTGTCTCCCAAGGGATAGAGCCCCAGGTGCCACAGCAGCAACCTGCTTGGTAATATAGCTTTATAGGCTGCCTTTATCTCCTTGTCCCACTTTCCTACTGGTAACCTCAACTGGTGTTTCCTGGAATCATCTCCCAAATAAACTACTTGTCCTCAACTTCCTACCTTAGGGTTTGCTTCTGGGGGACCCAAACCTAAGAAACCATTCAGAGCCAAGCTTGTATTATGGAAAATAATACAACTACAGTTTCATATATTGCCATTGTAACCCTTTGTGTTATTGAATCTTGATACAAGTTACTAAGAAATGCTTAAGGGGCGCCTGGGTGGCTCAGTCAGTTAAGTGTCCAACTTCAGCTCAAGTGATGATCTCACAGTTTGTGGGTTCGAGCCCTGTGTCAGGCTCTGTGCTGGCAGCTCAGAGCCTGGAGGCTGCTTCAGATTCTGTGTCTTCCCCTACTCACATTCTGTCTCTGTCTCTCTCTCTCTCTCAAAAATGAATAAAAATTAAAAAAACAAAACAAGGAAAAAAAAAAAGAAATTCTTAACACATTGCAGTAGACACAACAATGTCTCTCCCTTTTCTCTATTGCAGTTCAGTAGAAAAAATCACTTCCTAATAAAGAAGATTCAAGGGTCCAAGATGAATAGCTTACTCACTGGATAAGAGAAGGCAAAACACTGCAACGCACCAAATGCCAGCCTAGCAAGTCACTCACTCACACACACACACACACACACACACACCACTGTTCATGAGAAGCTGCTGGCAGATGGAGCCTAGCAACACATGGTCCTGGCCTCTGGTGGATGTCCTGTGCACTAGCACATCCTTTCATTTTAGTTTGCAAATTCTTCAGGGCAGGAGAATGTGTAGGCACAGATGACCTATCAAAGATACAGGAGACATTCAAGAGAATCCCACCTGACTCATGGTGCCAGCAGAGTGTGATTAAGACCTCTGGGGATGCGATGCCACCATTTATTTAAGACAAACTCACCATTTATTTGAGACAAATCCAGGCCACTGTTTTTTTCCTCTTTTAATCAAAGTAGTATATATTGATGGCAAAACATCAAGTAGTCCTGAAAGGCATACAGTGGGTGTTTTGGGTTGAATTGTGTCTTCCAAAATGACATGTTGAAGACCTAACCCCTAGCACCCCTAGCACACGACCTTACTTGAAAATCGTCTCTGCCAATGCAATGAAGTTCTGTTGAGGTCATTTGGGTGGGCCCATATCCAATACAACTAGTGTCCTTATCAGAGGAGGGAAATCTGGACACAGACACACACAGAGGAGAATGTCATCTGAAAACATAAACATGGAGGGAAGATGGCCATGTGAGGATGGTGGTAGAGATTAAAAGTGGGCTGCCACCAGCCAAACATCTGGGGTCACCACAAGCTGGAAGAGGAAAGATTCTCCCCTAGAACTGTCAGGAGGAGAATGACCCTGCTGATACCTTGATTGGGACTTCTGGCCTCCAGGTCCTTTGTTAGGACAGCCCTGGGTATCTAATACAATGAGAAACAAATGGCTTCTAACCCTCTCCTCTCAAATCCTTTTGCAGATGTAACTATCTGTATTTAGAGTTCTTTTCCTATTTGAATATTTGAATTGTCATGGTCTCTAATTAATATTTTCTCAAGGAGGAATTAAAGCACAGTGATGGAACAGGAGGGGAGAAAGGGTCCTAACATTACAAAATGAAAATGTACAGGGGTGCCTGGGTAGCTCAGTTGGTTGAGTGGCCGACTTCAGCTCTGGTCATGATCTTGCAGTCCGTGGGTTCGGGCCCCGCATTGGGCTCTGTGCTGACAGCTCAGAATCTGGAGCCTGCTTCAGATTCTGTGTCTCTCTCTCTCTCTCTCTCTCTCTGCCCCTCCCCCACTCATGCTTTGTCTCTCTCTGTCAAAAATATAAACAGTAAAAAAAAATTAACAAAATGAAAATGTACAACATATCATTGTAAAATATAGTATAATTGGGAGATCTCAGGTGCTAAAATAATTAACTCATGAAAATGAAATCATTATCACTCTGTAGCTCAGAAACCAGCCTCTTGGATACATAACTGGCCTCAGGGAGAAAGTGAAACACCCTAAAAAAAAAAGTGTGGGTTGTCAGCCATGTGGACTTCTGGGGGAAGGACACTTCAGGCAGAGGGAATAACAAGTGCAAAGGCCCCAAGACAGTAAATGTGGTCGGTATGTTTGAAGAAGTGCAGGGAGGCCCATGTGGGGGACATAGAAAGTGAAGTGGCACTAGCCAGATCACACAGGGCTTTGTATGGCCTGGTAAGGACTTTTGCCTTTGCAACTGGAGAGTTGTCAGCAAAGGACTGACATGATTTGCTTTATACAATAACAACACTCCAGCTCCTGGGTTGAGAGAAGGCTGTAGGGGAAGTGAGGACACAAACACAAAAACCAGTAAGGAGATCATTTTGCAATAATCCTGGTGGGTCACTGTGATGGCTTGAACCAGGATGTGGCACTTGAACCAGGGGGCAGGGAGAAGTAGTCAAACTATGGATCTATTTTGAAGACAGAGGACAGGTGGGGCTGAAGGATTTGGTGTGGCATGAGTGAAAGAGAGGTGTCAAGGATGAATGCTTTAGGCCTGAGCAACAGGGAAGAGCAGAGGTGAGGAGGCCTGGCTTAGGAGGGAAGATATCAGATTGGGCTATATTAAGTCTGAAACATGACCAGATACCCAACTGGAGGTGTTGAGTTGGGTATATAGGCCTGGAGCTCAAGGGAAAGGATGTGCTATAGACATCATGTGGGAGTCATCATCACAGAGATGGTATTTAAAGCCTTAAAACTGGAGAAAGAAGAATAAATGAAGCCCAAAGTTAGTAGAAGGAAGGAAATGACAAAGATCAGAGGGGAAATCAATGATATTAGACTAAAAAGACAATAGAAAAAAAATCAGTGAAACAAAGAGCTGCTTCTTTAAAAAGGTGAACAAAACTGGCATACTTTTAGCTAGACTTACCAAGAAAAAAAGAGAGGGCTCAAATAAATAAAATCAGAAATGAAAGAGGAGCCATTACAACAGACAGACATACAAAGGATCATAAGAGACTACTGTGAATAATTATATGCCAACAAATTGGACAACCTAGAAGATATGGGACATCCCTAGAAACACACAACCTTCCAAGACTGAGTTATGAAGAATTAGAAAATCTGAGTAGACCAATTACTAATAAGTAGGTTGAATCAGACATCAAAAACCTACCAACAAACAAAAGTACAAGACCAGACGGTTTCACTGGTGAATTCTACCAAACATTCAAAGAGGAATTAATACCATTCCTAAAAATGTTCCAAACAATTTAAGAGAAGGAAATGCTTCCAAACTCATTTCTATGAGGTCAGTATTATTCTAACACCAAAAGCAGACAAGGGCACCACAAGAAAATTACAGGCCAATATCGCCACTGAGTATAGATACAAAAATCCTCAGCAAACTGAATTCAACAATACATTAAAAGGATCATACACCATAATCAAATGGGATTTATTCCAGGGATGTAAGGATGGTTCAACATCTGTAAATCAATTAACATGATACACCACATTAACAAAATGAAAGATAAAAAGCATATGAAAAAGCATCTGACAAAATTTAACATCCATTTATGATGAAAACCCGCAAAAAATAAGTATAGAGGGAACATACCTCAATATAATAAAAACCATAAATGACAAGCCCACAGCTAACATCATACTGAATGGTGAAAAGCTAAAAGTTTTTCCTCTGAGATCAGGAATAAGATAGGGATGCCACTGAGAACTCTAAAACATTGATGAAAGAAGTTGAAGAAGACACAAATAAATGGAAAGATATTCTGTGCTCATAGATTGGAAGAATTAATATTTAAATGTCTACACTACCCAAAGGGATCTATAGATTCAATGCAATCCCCACCCAATTCCATGACATTTTTCACAGAAATAGAATGAGCAAGCCCCAAATTTGTATAAAACCACAAAAGATCCCAAAGCCATCTTGAGAAAGAAAAAGAAAGCTGGAGGCACCACCATCCCTGATTTCAAAGTATATTGCAAAGTTATAGTAATCAAAATAGTATTGGCATAAAAACAGACATATATGGGCTTTGCGCTGACAGCATGGAGCCTGCTTGGGATTCTCTCTTTCCCTCTCTCTCTGCCCTTCCTCTGCTCATGAAGGTGTACACACAGGCTCTCACACACTCTCTCTCTCTGAAAATAAAAAAAAATAAACTTAAAAAAACCCCTCAGAGATATAGATCAGTGGAACAGACTAGAGGATCCAGTAATACATGGTCTATTGATTTACAACAAAGAATCCAATAATACACAATAGAGAAAGGACAGTTTCTTCAATAAATGGTCCTAGGAAAACAGGACAGCCATATGCGAAAGCATGAAACTGCAGCACTGTCTTACCCTATACACAGAAATACACTCAAATGGCTTTAAGACTTGAATGTAAGACCTGAAGCCATAAAACTCCTAAACACACACGCGCGCGCACACACACACACACTCACGGTAAGCTCCTTAACATCAGTCTTAGTGGTGAGTTTTGGATTTGACACCAAAAGCAAAGCAAATAAAAGCAAAAATCAACAAGTGAGACTATATCAAACTAAAAAGCTTCTACAGAGCAAAGGAAACCATCAACAAAACGAAAAGGCAACCTACTGAATAGGAGAAAATATTTGAAAATCATGTATCTGATAAGGGGTTAATATCCAAAATATAAAGAACTCATACAATTCAATACCAAAAAAACCCCTAAATAATCTTATGAAGAAATGGGCAGAGGACTTGAATAAACATTTTTCCAAAGAAGACTGACTGATGGCCAATAAGCACATGAAAAGATGTTCAAAATCACTAATCAGATTATCAGGGAAATACAAACCAAAACCACAAAATATCACCTCACACCTGTCAGGAAGGCTAATACCAAAAAGAAAAGTAATAACAAGTGTTGATGAGGATGTGGAGAAAGGGGAACCCTCATACACTGGTGGTGAGAATATAAACTGGTGCAGCCACTGTGAAAAACAGTATGGAGGTTCCTCAGAAAATTAAATATAGAACTGCCATATGATCCAGCAATTTCACTTCTTCACTTTTGGAAAAAAAATGAAAACGCTAATTTGAAAAGATATGTGCACCCCCATGTTCATGGCAGCATTGTTTACAATAGCCAAGATATGAAAACAACCTCAATGATTGGGTAAGTGGATAAAAAAGTTTATATAATATATAAAACGTAAAACTAGTCAGCCATGAAAATTAATGCAATCTTGCCCGTTGTGCAACATGGATGGATCTTGAAGGCATTATGCTAAGTGAAATAAGTCAGAGAAAGACAAGTATTGTGTGATTTCACTTATATGTGGAATCTAAAAAAACAAATCAAAGCAAAACCAAAAAACCAAGCTCATAGATACAGACTATAGATTGGTGGTTGCCAGAGTGGGGAAAAGGGCTGGGGAGTGGGCAAAATGAGTAAAGGGGGTCAGAAGGTACAAATTTTTAGTTATAAAGCAAGTAAGTTTTGGGGATATAATGTACAGTGTGGAGACTATAGTTAATGATACTATATTGCATATTTGAAAGTTGCTAAGAGAGTAAATCTTAAAAGTTCTCATCATACAAAAAAATTTTTGTAACTACATATGGTGACAGTAACTAGACTTATTGTGGTTGATCATTTCTCAGTGTATACAAATACTGAATCATTATGTTGTAGCCCTGAAACTATATATTATGTAACGTCATAATATAATGTTAGATGTCAATTATATCTCAATAAAAACAAATCCTGAAAACTGAGTAAGATCACCTATTGTTTATATAAATGAGTCACAGACAGCTCCTGTGCGTTGGCTGCTAGGATTTTTCACTGCAGACTGAGAACTCTTCGCTCAAAAGCCTGCCAGTGACAAATTCAAGTTTTACACATCCACTTAATTTTATTTATTTATTGAGAGAGAGAGAGAGAGAGAGAGAGCACGTGCACAAGTGGGCCAGGGGCAGAGAGAGGGAGAAAGAGAATCCCAAGCAGGCTTTGCACTGTCAGCACAGAGCCCAACTCAAGGCTCAATCCCATGAACAGTGAGATTATGAACCGAGCTAAAATCAAGAGTTGGATGCTTAACCAACTGAGCCACCCAGGTGCTCCACACACCCACTTATTTTAAACAGAGCCCAAATAAGCCAATCTTTAGACATTTAAGGTTCATCTGCTTTGCATACCTTCAGCAAATTCCCAGCATCTGCTGACCATTAATTAGAAGACCCCAAGCCTTATAAGACTTTGTTCCTCAGAGTTTTGGACCCAGGGACTCCACCTAGATGGGAGAGGGCCCTCTTCAATTCCCCTCTCCCTAAGGGTTCCCCTGCTCCTCCCCTTCTTTGAAGCAACTCCCTTGGTGTAGCTTCTAAACAGATTCCCGCTGTGAACAGCATCCCCTCCCTTGTAAACCTGTCAGAGCAGTCCCATCACTCCATGAAGCATGTGGGTGCTACTGCCAACTCATGGTCATATCTTTTTCTTTGATCAGATCCCAAATCCCTCGAACAGCCTACACCTAGCAGTGTGTAGACAAAAAAAAAAAAAAAAAAAAAAAGGTAAAGAGTGCAACTGCTAAGGCCTGGGGCAGGCCAACGCCGTTCTAAACATTCATCTCAGAGATGAAGAGGAACCACCAACAGGGATGGAGGAAGAACAGCCAGAAAGATAGGAGGGAAACCAGAAGAGTGGTGTCCTAGAAGCCAAGTGAGAAAACTGTCATAAGGAAAGGGTTCAACCATGTCAAGCTCTGCCCATTGGTCTAGAGGACCGTAAAGGAGCTCTGGATTTCACATCTTTTGTTGCTGCTGGCTCCAGACCAGCTGTCTGCTGCGGCTGCTCCAAAGTGCTGCTCTCCTGATCCCTTCACCCTACAATCCCTCTCACCACTTCACTTACTTCGTGGTCAGCATACCTCTTAGATGGCCAGAGAGCACATATTTAAGGCTTTGAGGGCCACACGCTCTCTGCCACAACTATTCAACTCTGCCAACGCACAAAAACAGCCACAGACAATACTGTAGTCCACTAAAACTTCATTTGTGGGCACTGCAATTTGCATGTCATGTAATTTTCATGTCATAAAATTATTCTTTTTTTGCTTATCCCTCCACCTATTTAAAAATGTAAAAACCATTTTTTTAGCTTGGAGGCCATACAAAAAACTGGTTGTGAGCCAGATTGGGCCTGTGGGTTATAGTCTTCTGACCACTGATTGATTTGATTGATTTAAATGTTTATTTGAGACAGAGAGAGAGAGAATATGCATGAGTGGGGAGTGGGGGAGGGGTGGGGAGGGGGAGAGAGGGGACAAAGAGAAAACCCAAGCAGGCTCCATGCCGTCAGCAGAGTCTGATGCAAGGCTCAGTCTCATGAATTGTGAGATCAAGACCTGAGCCGAAATCAAGAGCTGAATGCTTAACCAACTGAGCCACCCAGACGCCCCTGACCATTGACTTAAATTGATCATATTCTTTCTTATTTTTGCCTCCTCTTTCCTTGAGTCTGTCACCATATGGCTTTAACTACTTTGTGTCACTCACAGGTGATGGGAAAGAACTGTGAAAACCTGCTTTACTAACTTACTTGTTTGGAGAAGAGCACTCCCAGAAGGCAAAGGATCTCATTTCCTCCACTGTCTGGATCAATTTCTCTACTTTTTAAATTTTTTGATTTAGAATGGTAACACTAAGCCGACCAAACATGCAACAGATTGAACCCACTAGCATTTAAAACCAAAATTTCCTTACTGCCTCGTTACCTGTCAGTGTGAAAATGAAATGTAAAAATCTTTCCAGTCTTGTCCTAATCATATCTTAACTAGATGCCAAAAGCCCAGGTTATTAATGGAACTGTAAAAGAGGCAAAAAAAAAAAAAAAAAAAGGAGGGGAGATGGGAGTGGGGGAGGAGGGTACATATTAATTTCCTATGCTTCAAAGATTTGATACGTCCTCATAAAGGGTTAAAAAGCAAAGGTGTCTAATAAATGTTGAGGAGAATAAGGTAACAGCTTATCAGTTACTCTTTAAGTAGCTATTCAGGGACTCAGATTTCTCGCCATCTGTCCTGTGCTACGTAAATCCAAGAACAACCTGTAATCTATTTTTGCAAAAAATTAACACTACTCTCCAGGCAGAATTATATTTCAAATAGAGATATCAGATACACCAGGATCCCTTCTAGCAGTGCACTTAAACACATTCCAAAATTAGGAACACACAAGAGCAACATTAATCTTTTTAAAAATGTTTTTAAATGTTTATTTTTGAGAGACAGAGTGCGAGCGGGAGAGGGGCAGAGAGAGATGGAGACACAGAATCCGAGGCAGGCTCCAGGCTCCGAGCTGTCAGCACAGAGCCTGATGTGGGGCTCGAACCCATGAATTGCAAGATCATGACCTGAGCTGGTAGTCTGACACTTAACCCACCGAGCCACCCAGGTACCTTAAATATTAACCTTAAATATCGAATTTCTAGAATAATTTTTTTTTAGCATTGCTCTTGCAATATTTATAATCAATGCTTTAAAACAAGATGAAAACACCCAATTCCACCCCCCCCCCCCAATTTTGTACATATTAGTGAAGAATGTTATTTTTGGCTTTTCCATATACAACTAATGAATGAATGATTGCCTATTAAGACTTGCTTCATATAAGACAGGACCAAGATGGCAGCATAGGAGGGTCCTGGACTTTGCTCCTCCCATGAATACACCAAATGTACAGCTACACATGAGTAATTCCCTTTGACAGAAATCCAGAAACTAGGGGGCACCTGGGTGGCTTAGTTGGTTAAGTCTCTGACTCTTGATTTCGGCTCAGGTCACGATCTCACAGTTCTCATGATCTCACGGTTTGTGAGATTGAGTCCCGCCTCAGGTTCTGTGCTAACAAGCATGCAGTGCCTGCTTGGGATTCTCTCTCTCCTGTTCTGTCTGCCCCTCCCCCCTCAAAATAAACTTTCTCTCTCTCAAAATAAACTTAAAAAAAAAAATAAATAAAAGAAACCCAGAAACTAGATGACTGACTCCTACACATCAGGGGAATGAAAAAATACCCACATCAAAACAAGTAGGGAAGGCTGAGACATTCACCACCAACTCTACCCTGGGCACAGTAAGACAATTTGAAGAGAATCCCCAACCCTAACTCCCAGCTTATCTTGAGTGATGGATTTGGACCACACATATATGCACCCCAACTTTTGATTCCCACTCAAGGAATGGACCCCCAAACACTTATCTCTGAAAGCCAATAGCGCTTGGGTCCATGAGACCCATACGACTGGAGCAAAGAAGTTCACAAAGTCACAAGAGCATTTGCCCTGGGGCTCAGTGTAGAGCAAAAATGCTCATCTCATAGTCTTTCCCTGAAGGATATGACTGCATACTTTACAAGCTGCTGCCTGAGGGTCCAGTTTCTGATTTAGCACACATTTAGAAACCAGCTGCCATCCTCCCAAGAGGCCCTGGGAGCCAATGGGCACCTCCCTTACCTTCTCCCTCTGGTTCACTCCAATGATAAAATCAGATCACCAGCACCTACCTGGATGAAAGGAGCTTGTACATGTGTCTGGCACCCCGGCTTTTGTGGATGCCACCTAAGGGACCCTGGATCACTTCTAAAGCTGAAGGGACTTACATTCATGACTCCTACAGCACAAAGGCAAAGAATCAGTTTTTAAACAGGTGCAGGAACACATCCCTGCAGCTATTCAACTGCGGTCAGCATAGAGGAAGCAGGCAAACATGCCAATCTCCCAATTTCTCTCTGGAAGGGTCTTAACCACACACATCGCCACCTGCTGCCTGAGGACCGGCTGATTAATAGCAGGTCTTGGCACACCCTCAATTACCAGGGACCACTAAGAACAAAGATAGTGGCTTAGGCAATCATGAAGAGACAACTAGCAGCTCAGACTAAGCTGGTTAGTGAGGTTTACCTCCTACACAAGACCAACCTGTCAAGACTGGGAGAGGCTGCTGTCATATCTAATATGCAAGCATCAACATATAGAGAGAAAAAAATAAAGAAACAGAGGAATAGGTTTCAAACAAAACAAGCTAAATCTCCAGAAACAGATCTTAATGAAACAGAGATAAGTGATTTATCTGACAGAATGTTCAAATTATGATCATAAAGATGCTCACCATGGTCAGAACAATTCATGAACAAAGTGAGAATTTCAACAAATAGAGAAAATATAAGTACCATAAAGCAATCATAGAGCTAAATAATAAGTGAACTAAAATATTCAATGTAAGGGTTCAAAAGCAGATAGGTCAAAGAGAAGAAAGGATCAATGAACTCAAAGACTGGGCAGTGGAATTCATTCAATCAGAGATGCAAAAAATTTTTTTAAATAATGAAAAAGTTAGCTTAAGGGACTTCTGGACCAATATACACATTATAGGGGTCCCAGAAAGAAAGAGGCAGAAATTTATTCAAAGAAATAACGGGGGGGGGGGGGGATCTGCTTCACACCTCTAAGCTAAAAAATCATCTCGTTGGCACCACTGTATATGTCCAAGTACTCTAATCCAATGAAGAAATAAGATGGACATTACAAACTGATTTTTGTCTTTATTTTTTGACTGCCACTCATTAAAATGTTATTGCACATAACTCTTGGTGGCTACATGTCCAGAAGTCATAGAATTATCCACTCATCTGCTCCAAAGGTGGATGTCTACTTTACAAATAAGAAAAAAAAGCATCATGGGGCGCCTGGGTGGCGCAGTCGGTTAAGCGTCCGACTTCAGCCAGGTCACGATCTCGCGGTCCGTGAGTTCGAGCCCCGCGTCGGGCTCTGGGCTGATGGCTCAGAGCCTGGAGCCTGTTTCCGATTCTGTGTCTCCCTTTCTCTCTGCCCCTCCCCCGTTCATGCTCTGTCTCTCTCTGTCCCAAAAATAAAAAAAAAAAAAAAAAAAAAAAAAAAAAGAAAAAAAGCATCATGTAGTTTGGCGTGCTCTTGATGTGGGTGTACACACAGGAGTGTTTCTCAAGCAGTGGTCCCTGGGTCAGCAGTACCAGCCATCACCTGGAAACTTCTTAGAAATGCAAATTTTCTGCCCCACCCCAGACTTACTGAATCAGAAGCTTTGAGGTGCTAAACAATCTGTGTTTAATAAGCCCTCCAGGGAATTCTGGTGCACACTAAGTTTTCAAGTTATTGAATTAAGCATCAGTTCTCAAAGATGAAGTGAATAATATGAAAGAGAAAAAAAACAAAACAAAACAACACTTGGTTTAGGTTAACTTTTACTGTTGGTATATGAGTTCACAAGAAACTCCAGGGCAGCTACATGGGCACACAGGGCCTTGGTAGTGCAGACTTGCAGAATGAATGAAATGGGATGGGACTTGAAAACTCAATGAATAACAAGTATGAGAGGATTCTAATGACAATGACCCGTGGAGAGCAGCCGCTACAGAATCCAGTCTGTGCATGTATTCTCCTTGACAAAACTTGACTGGTTGTATGTGGGTGAGGACTGTTTGCAAGGACGTGTTCAGTGAGGTTATCAATTTGGGCACGTTTTCTTATACAGATCACATGTCACAATCAGCTGAAAGCCAGTGAATGTGGTGTCACTGACTGCATCATTAATGTAAATCAGACAAATCGTAGTAGGAAACACTTTTATTCTTTAAAAGGAATTGTTTTAAGAAAAAGGAATCAAAACTGTACTTGTTGGTAATCACATTGACCATTATCAGGATAGTACATGCTATTAGGAAAATGTAATTTCTTTTTTTCTGAGATGCTCCTTGCTGGATGATCAGCATCTGTGCTATAATGATGTGAACAATACACACTATGAGCATGTTTAGTAAGCAAGGCAAGAGCCGTGGCTTACTCTAAACACTTTCCTTGGCTATAGATGACCAAATAATTTGATTATATGTTTTCAGAGCTTAGAAAGGCTAACCACCTAATCATGCCAGAGCTCAACAAACCAGCATTAATAATCACCAAAAAAGGCACTTTAAAATACAACTGACTAGGAGTGACACTAATGCAATGAGAACTGGTCTAAGCTCTGCACTAAACTGTCATAGTTCACATAGATAGTGCATTCTCTCTGTCTCCGTGTATATGTGTATATATAAATATATATATGCGTATATACCAACAACCATATACATATGTATGTGTGTGTACATATATATACATATATTTATATATCTCTCCACAAGTGTCTGGGTAGGGGGGAAAAAAACCCTTGTTGTTGCCTTTAATTGAATA
Source organism: Leopardus geoffroyi (assembly GCF_018350155.1). Lineage (NCBI taxonomy): Eukaryota > Metazoa > Chordata > Mammalia > Carnivora > Felidae > Leopardus > Leopardus geoffroyi. The sequence continues at coordinate 32,187,447 of NC_059336.1, forward strand.
GTACACAAAAATTCTAGTCACTTCATTTCGAACAAAGAAGGAGGGGATTGGCAAATTAACCCAAAAAAGTACCCTACTACACCTCTGTGTTGACAAAAAAAAGCAGTAAAATAAATATTCAGAACTTTCCTAAGTTATCAACTATTAAAATTAAAAAACCTAGCATTTTAAAAAAGTTTATTCCACTGGAGGAAACAGGGAGGACATTTTTGGTACTGTAAATCTCAGACACTCATACATCCATATTGCTTAGATTAAAGAGAGCGGAATGAACACAAGAAATGTCTTCCACAAATTCCTTTTTAGTACCTAAGTTGTCTCTATGTTGTGTTATTCCACTTAGCTTAACACATAAAGTCTTGTATAAATATATTTCTAGGATGTCTAAATTCTCAGGATATTTGCACAGAGTACCAAATGTACTTAGAGGATTTTTGTGAAATAAACAGGATTGGCCATATATACCAGTCCACTGCATACACCCCAGGCTTAGGTATTTTGGCTCGACGTTTTGACAGACCAAATCTATCTGTGCCAGAAGTGGACAAAAGGCTTACTCGTCCTTCCCAGGAGCAGGTGTACAGACATGTTCTTATTTTTGAATGTAAGAAAACAATTAGTAATAGCGTTTAAGGTTTAATTACTAACTGTATAGTGCCTGAGGACAAAAATCAGAGCAATTTTTGAAAGCTTAAGAGTCAGACTCTGGGCATTTCCGTTTTTTAGCTGCTGGCTCTTCAGTCTTGTGTAATTCTAAAGTGCTTGCGTTGGATTTGAGACTGGGGTCTGCTTTAAGGTTATCCATGGCAACAGTGAAGCCTGAGAGAAGGTACCCCCCACCTCCGCTCATCAGTAGTTTGGGATGACTTCGATCTGGCAAAACCTAATCAAGACAGAAAGACATTCATGTTTTCCTAAGCAGATAAAGCACATACTAACAATACACATGCTGGAAATCAGAGTTTAAACGACACAGATTCTCTTGAAGATTTAATCGGATCAATTCCTAAAGAGCTCCTCCTTCACATAATAGTGCAGATAAGAGTATAGAAACTGGTTTAAGTGGTTTTCTTTTGAAAAATAAAGCTGGAGCTGCTGCTCTCAAACCTGACGCAAGTTTCTGGTGGCAAACAAACAAATGGTTGGTGTAGTACTCCTGGGCCTGTGCATAACTTTCTTTCTATTGGCTCCAGGAAGCTTCATGGCCAACAGTGGAGTTTCAGTCCATGGAGAAGTAGCTACTGGACACATATCCAGAGCCTCCCTGCCCCAATACCTTGTTAACTCTGACAAGATCTCTTCTCTGCCGTTACTATAGCTCAATAAGATGACTGTCATGAAGGGCAGGGTCCGCTCAGGGCTTTAAGTATCCCGGATTAAGTAGGACGATGTCCAAGCAGCAGGGCAGTGCCCGTGGCAGCCATGGCGGTGCTCCCTCAGACCTTCCAGAGGGAACCGGCTGTGAGGAGTTCAGGCAGCAGAAAGCCTCTAGGTGCTGCTCCTTTGGGATCCTCTGCAGCATTCACAGCCAGGGAGGCCATGGGCCACTCCAAGTCGATTACTGAGCATGGGTACCAGGACCACAACATTTCTGCTCAACATAGGGCTCCTTTAATGGGCACTCTTTGCTCTGGGGTTCCCCATTATGTTGGCTGAGACCTTCTGAGGGTAGCACAGCAGGATCTTCCTGCCCATCTTCCTTTCTCCCCCTTCTCTCACAGCCATCAGACCTCCACCATGGTCTGAGGGCTTTCCCATCTAATCCTGCTTCCTCTCTCATCTTTCAAAGACATTTTCCCCCAATAAATCCCTTCCACTGCTAATTCCATCTTAGCAAATGCCTTCCAGAGGACCTGAACTGACATGAAGCCCAGAAGTAAATCCTGAAAACCTGATGCAAAGATATCCCGGGAAGAGAGAAGAGAGTCACTTTCTTATTGGCCTAGGGAATTTGCTATTATCATTTATTCCCTCCGCAATGATCTCGAAGCCTTGAAGAAACATGAATCATAATTGTTTACATTTTAAATGTCTCTGGACTGGAGTTACAGAGTAATAGACCCTGACATGAACGGAGAAAAAAGGGTCAGGAAAAGCCAAGGTACTTTCTCTGAGTTACAGGCAGGAGATTCTTTCATCTCTGTAGACAGAAATAGGCAAATTTCTATTTAACAACTTCTGGCACTACTGCAAAGAGCCAGCAACTCAGGAGAGTAGCTCCCAGGAACTGGCTCTAAGAACACGTACCTGGTAATTCCTGAGCCAGGTTTCAGACAGTCTGAGGTTGATGACCCCTCCTCTTTCCCGCAGTTTTGTATAGCATTCCAACAGCGGCTAAAAGCATAAAAAGAGTTGAGGATGACTTTGAGGGCTGTGATTTGAGTATTAACATGCAGACGCAAGAACTCTCATCCATTCCATTTTAGTATTACCTCTTTATACTGACAGTAGACCACAAATGGCCTTGAAGGGGCCACGAAGTCCAGCAAAGTCAGCAGGAGTGGAGTGGGATGGAAACGACTAGCTACAATTAAACTGTAAGGAAAACATTAGACAAATTATTTCTCTGCTCGGCAAGGCGGAGCGCAGATTTTAAAATGTATTTAAAATGATCATTTATTTGCCATGACTTGCACAAGGAACAGCTTGATATACAACATTCTACAAATTCAAAAAAAAAACAAACAAACAAACAAAATCATAAGCTATTACTTTCTAAGAAACACAAAATGAATTAAAAGCTCTTTTGGGAGTGACTCAGTGGCTCAGTCAATTAAGCGTCCAACTTCAGTTCAGGTCACGATGTCATGGTTCGTGAGTTCAAGCCCCACATCAGGCTCTCTGCTGTCAGCGCAGAGTCCACTTCGGATCTTCTGTTCCCCCCACCTCTGCCCCTCCCCTGCTCGTTCTCCCCCTCTCACGACAATAAACATTAAAAAAAAAAAAAAAAGCTCTTTTGGTGCTTGGCAACTCTAAGTCGCATTTAATGACACTCCTGATTTAAAAACAAAAAAATCTGGAAACAAATCCAACATGGTACTTACTGGCTTTACGGATATCTGAATCTACGACTGTCAGGTTTCCCCTAGCCCTTACGGGTAGCCAGTATCACACCAGTTTGAATGCCCCACCACCTGCATGCAGCAGGACCACACAGACCCATCTGACACACGGTCATCAGAGAAATTCCAAACTTATTCTAAAACTCTGAAACCAGCACACTTTCCCACCTCCACTAGATGCAGCCTCCTTTCTTTAAAAACCCAAGACAGAATCATCATCTCAGCTCCCACTATAATCAAAGCAGACAAGCAGACAAGCAGACAGACAATTCTAATCTGTTTGAAGCAGAACCCGTGAGCACCCAGATATCTGCATTCCTTCATCAACGCACCCATCTGCATTTCTTTCACTCAGCAGAGCAGCAGCCTCTAAATGTCTTTTCCTTTGCTCTTCTTGTCTCCTCTGCTTTTCCTGAATCTTCAAGAAGAAAAAGAAGAAACTAATGTACTGAGGCCATTCAGTCAGGTTTAGGAAACGCTGGTCTGTCAGAACATTTCAACAATATTTAGCAACTTAGACTAAAGCAACAGAAAGTCATTCATAAGAAAGTTGCAAACACATAAATCCATATGTTATAAAACCATCATTAAGCTACCTGGTATACAATGCTTCTGTATCCTAAAGCTCCATCCCAAAGATCACATCACATACGTGTGTACACCCACACACACGCTTTCTCCATCTGTTTTGATATTCACTATCTTGGGCACTGATTCTCCAAAGCCAAGCCAAATCTCAGTGCTTAAATTAAGTTAACTGAAACTGAGGGAGTTACACAGTAATAGATCCTGACATGAAAGGAAAAAAAGGATCAGGAAAAGCCATAATGAGGGGAATGTTATGAAGGTAGTGGGGACTCTTAATACTCTTACATAATCTTTTTTGCTTCCTCTCTCTTTAGGCTCCTTATATTCTGGATCTTGAGAGACAATTTCCATTGTTTCTTGTTCCTGTGGGTGATGGCTCTCTTGGGCTTCTGCCACACTGTCTTCCTTCTCTTGCTCTGAAGTCTGTTTTTCCTCCAGGGTGCCGTTACTTTCTTCAACTGAAGCACTGTCTTTAGGCTCTGAAGATAACATCTCTGCAGAAAACGTGCCATTTAGGAGACTGTCCACTTTGTTGAGTGGGAATTCATAAAGACCACTGAGGAAAGATTTGGGAAATCCAAAACATGCTGTTGCTGCCCGAACAGGTCCACCTCCAGGGTACAGCTGAATAATGGAACCAAAGCCTGGATTAAAAAAAAAAAAAAAAAAAAAAAAGCAAACATCTGCTTGACGGAGGTGATTCTAGACTATGCAAAACCTCAGGGTCCACCACAGTAAGAAGATAGAAGGTCTCTACTCTGCTCAGAGGCTGCAATATGATGCAGCTCCTCCGGGGTCTGTTCAGTCTATGAATATGCCCAGTGAAGGAAATATAATTCCAAAACACGGGAACAAGAAATCTTTTTTTTTTTTTTTTTTTTTTTTTAATGTTTCTTTGTCTTGAGAGAGAGAGAGAGTGCGCGCATGAGCAGTGAGGGGCACAGAGAGAGAAGGGAGAGCATCCTGAGCCACCCAGGTGCCCCAACATGAACAAGAAGTCTTAACGCTTACCCCACTTGACACTATGGTAAAACCCTGTGATCGTGCAAATTTGGATGTCATGTGATCGGTGACTGGCTCTCAGCTTTCCCCTACTCCAATCCTCAATCAGGACAGTTAAAAGTTCTTATCTTCTACAGGGTTAGAGAGAGGACAGGCAAACCAGGCCGTGTTGTGTTCCTCCAGGACAAAATATACCCCCAGTATTCTTCTCATACTATCCCCTCAATTCACGCCAATAAAATGAGCGCCAGCTATCCAAGAATTCACTGAAATCACTGTCCTGGAGGTCCAAGCTGGAAAAAAGCTTCAGAAACATCCCCATTGATGTTGAAGCTGGAAAGGGCAAATACCATCCAGGGGCACCAACATAGCACTGGCTGGGAGATGTGGACGCTGCAGGAAGGTCCCAGGGACGGGAGCTGTGCAGGCCCACCCAAGCCATTTCATTAATCTTGTAGTAACTCAGCCTCACTTTCTGTGCGTTGTGTTTTTAGGCCCCTCTACTTATGTCATGGTGGTGCTTTAATGAACCTGAGAACGTTAAATCTTACCTCCCATTCGTTCCATCATTGCACCCAGTACCAAGCCTGCACACGTTTCCATTACAATCATTTTATTGCCAGCACGGATATTTCCCAACGTCAACATCTGGGCTAGGGTATCGTATCTCATGTGGCTAAAGAAAAAAAGGAATGATTCATTTATTTTTAGCTAAGCAGAGACAGCTATCTTAATCATCATTTCTCAAGTTTTATTTGTTTGTTTCACAAAAAATGATGTTGGTAAGATTATAGATTGCTTTGGAGACAACAGTAAAAAGAACTTACAATTCATGAGGTAGGAGGACACTTTATGCAGGTGTGCAAGTTTTTCATTTTACTTAAAATCATGACTTTTCTTAAAGACATATTTTCCCCCAATTATACTTTTGAAAGGAAACAAAGCGTACTTAATTTTTCCAGGTTCTCTTGCATAATACATAATTGAAAGAATGCGGGTGGATGGCTTCACAACAGTAATGATGGCTTCATACCTGAGGGAAGAAAAAAGAGGACATCAGTCTTGAAAAATTGGCTTAAAAATATTTTATTTTTAATAATTTTAGAAGTCTATAAAGATTTAATACTTTCATCTTTTTCAAACAAAGGCCACTTACTTCTTTTTCTTCTTTTTTATATATTTATCTTGAGCAAATTCTGTCTTGTCTCGGAATGTTGTACTATTTTCAATTAATTGCTGAACTATTTCCTATAAGAAAAGGAGCAAGCAGATTTCCTGAAATTTTATTTCCACTGAAACGATAACTTCAAAGGTTTCTTACCCTAGAACGTATACAAAGACCTGATTTTCCAGGCCCCTTTCCACACAAGTCCAAATGAATACACTGCATTTTTCACTCTATCTAGAACTTGTATTAAAATACAAGTACTTTGTAACTCCACTTAAAACAGGATAAAAAAAAAAAGAGAGAGAGAGAGAGACATACATAATAAAGGGAGAAGGGATGTAAAAGAAAGACACTGGCTGAAAACTTACTGAAAATGAACCAAGTTAAGCTCTGATATGCACTAAGTTATTAAATTCTCTTTTGCTAATAATATCAGTAAGGTCACTCACATTCCTGCATAAAAGAAATGATATCTTTGATATATTGAATTGCATGTACATTTCAAACTATTTTTAAGAGAAAGTATTTTTACCTCTCACCTTGGGTAAATCCTGCTTTAAAAACCAAATAATTTCCTCAAAACCATACAAAAACAAAACACAACATCCTTTGAATATTACCTCTCCTTTAATGCCCTTGTCCTTTAAAGCTTTTATGTCATCTTGAGTAAGTTTCTGAGATTTCCCATCATCAATTATATTTCGATTATCAGTGCCCGCTTCTTTGGTCTCTAAGGAAGGAAATTGCTTTATGACATTTATGATCTGCGGTTAGTTAAAATCTTTCTTCTTCTAAGTTCATGTCCACATCCAGCCCATCAGTCATTCAAATTTGGCCTTCTAATTCCATTGCCTCTATTCCTCCCTCCACTCTTTTCTTGCCATGACTGCTCCAGTCTCTAACTCCTATTCCTGCTCCCTCCCACTCTTGCTCCCTTACAATCCACCCAGATACCAGAGTTCTCTTTACAAAATGCAAACTGGCTCATCTAATCCTCCCGTGCACAAAACAGTGGCTTCCTACAGCCAGAATACATTCCAAAGACGACCTGCAAGGCTGTATACGCTCTGGCCCCTACACTTTAGCCACTCTGCCCTTCTTTCTCTTCCTCAAACACACCAAACATAGGCTCACTGCAGCACTCTGGCACTTGCTGCTGCCTCCACTTGGAGTGCTTTTATGACAATCTCTGGGTAGATTTCTGCCTAGGTCCTTCCCATCACTCAGCAGTGAACTCATTATCTCAGCCAAGTCTCAGCCAATCAGCTTCCAGCACACCTCCCTGTTTTATGGTCTGCACAGCACATACCACCACCTACAAGTATGTGTTTAGCTTGTCTACTTATTTTTGGTGTTCCCCACTGCTAAGTACATTTCATGAGATGGTTTATCTCATAAACTGTTACAATCACAGTGCCTAATCATACCTGGAACATATTTGGTGCTCAATAAAAATATGGATGTTAATTGAAAAGCATTTAATTGGTTTGAACAAAAATTTTAAAATAGTATTTTAATTATTTGATTTTAAAAATTATTTTAATTAATAAAATATCTTAAGTACATTTATTTTAACATGTTGGAGTACTTAATTTTGATTAACAATAACTGCTAAAATTATGGGCCTTTGCTACAGGCAAGGCACTGTTAGGAACTTCCCATATATTATATGACTGAACACCAGCAACATCCTGGGCATTAAATGTACATATGGCTCCATTTTACAGATGAAGCTCTAAGACCTAGAGAAACCAAGTAACTTGCCTAAGGTGACAAGGAGAGTGATAAAACAAACTTAAACCTAGTCAGTTAACTTTGAAGCCAGACTCTCAACCTCTACCCTACATGCTAACTGCCTCCAGCAATTATTTAACTTCTGGGCACTGAAAGGGCTCTCTACCTGCTCTTAGCAAGGGTTCCTGGGATTAAAAATTTGGCCTAAGGTCGGAGAGCCAGTTAATGATGGGCTAGAGACAGAATCCAGGTATCTCAAAAGTCAAAAGCAGACCTCGCTTCATTCCATCAAGCTACAGTTCTTAGATTATGAGTTTAAGTTTCTTTGAGGATAGCTTGGGTTAGCATTTTAGAATTGGGGTTGACAGGTTTCTGACTAGTCAGCTCAAGAGCACCTATTTCATATACCCAAAGGAGTGCACCTGAAGTAGGCTCTTCCTTCTTCTTCTTAGGCTGAAGACTTCCTCCATTGGTCACTTCAAATGTGGTTCCATAACTATGGCCAATGATGTTATCCAGATAGAACCACTGCTTTTCAAAAGTTACTTTTCTGGGGAAGAAAATGCAATTAGCTGTATCTTATTTGCATTCAGTGTAGAAAATATATGCTCAATCAAATTTATTTCAAAACTGGTCTCCCATAGAGACTGATCTCTGAACATTATCTCTGAACATGAACTGACAAATGAACTAGAGAGAACTGGGTTGGACAGAGACAAAATTAGTAAGAAGCCACAAAAACAGTGAATTTGGAATGAGAAACAAGGACAGAAGACATTCCTCTTCTGAGGCATTGGTCTGACTCCAACTTGCATTGACAGGATGTCCTAACTCACAGGTTTGCAGATTTCCTAAATAAAGGGTCACCAAGATTGCCTGGCCACTGAACACACATTGTGACAACTGTGACACCCCTCAAACAATCATTGAGAAGACAGGGATTTAACAAATTCCCTGGTCTAATTGGCTATTTCCTTTAAAAATTATCTAGTAAAAGCAGGGGTGCCTAGTTGGCTCAGTCGGTAGAGCATGTGACTCTTGATCTTGGAGTCATGAGTTCAAGCCCCACATTAGATGTGGAGCCTACTAAAACAAACAAACACATAAATAAATAAATAAATAAATAAATAAATAAATAAATAAATAAATAAATATCTAGTAAAAGCAAATTATGTTTACAAATAAACATTACTGACAATCTATACATTTGGAAATATGTCTAATGTTGACAATGCTCTACTGAGGATCTGGCAACTTTAGCTTTCCTCATTATCTAAATTTTTATCTTATTACCATTTAAAAGGAAAATCCCACAAAAACAAACAACTTTTTCTTTTTCTTCAAAACACCTACTGAGTGTTGACAAGTGGCTGGGCAGTACATGCCAGTGAGTTTCATGCTTTTTCATTTAATTCTCACAGAAATCCTGGGACATAGCTCCTTCCTGATGAGCAATCTAAGGCTTAGGAAAAGTATCTTGTCCAAGACTCATAGTTACATAGTGGGAGGCTGGGATTAAAATCCAGGTTTGACTAACTCCAAAGCCTGGTACCTTCCACTATACAACACAGTCTGCCCCAGAAAAGACCAATGGATCTCAGGAAGCCCTGCCTAGTTTTAGGACATGGCCAGTGTCCACAGAACTCCGAATCCTGGAAGACATGTACTGATTAATTCTGTTTGTGCCCCACCCTACACCTTCTCTTCCTTTTTCTGTGCCCCAGGAGTCTATGACAGAATGCATAGACCACATCACCCAAGCTCCCTTGCCAAAAGTTTCTCACCACTGCTAGACCCTGGGTGCATCACCATTCTCTGTTGGTTCTCTAAACCTCGCCACACCACTGTACATGTATATGTCACATCTTCATTAAATCTCCTCCCTTGAACCACCTGAGTGAATTCCTGCGAGATCCTAAGTAATCCAGATAGGATCAATTCTTATTCTTTGCTGTGTGCCCAGTTTCTAAAACATAATAGAACATAGCAGACTCTAAAAATATTTGCTGACATAAATCCCATCAGAAATTGAAACTCCGTTCAGTCCAGATGTGCAACCCACACTCTCATCCCTTGAGCACCCCAGTGCTAGTGAAATACTGAGTCTGAGATGATTTGGGTTTACCCTTCTGGCTGGGGGTCTGATATGCAAAGAAAGGTGTGTCACTCAAACTGAGAGGCATGACAAGACGTCACTGCCCTAGTCAGGAAAGTGGGGCCCAGTGAGAGCAATGCAATGCCATGTCTTCACCGAGAAAGAGTGGGATGTGCAGTCTCTTCAGTAAGCCAGGATTGCTTCTGCCCAACCAGATGTGTGCAGACCCGAAGAACAGTAAAGGGAGAGTATGGCCTGGGACTTCGATGAGCTCAAAGCATCATTTAGTAAATCAAACAGAAACTAATGCAATGGCTTCTGCCAAGAAAAGTGATGAAAAGTGCTTCCAAACAAGTATGTCTAGAGTACGAACAGAGTACTTTTTAGAAATAAAGATAATACTGTCCGCATTGTTGGTAATGAAAAAGCTCTTGTCTAGAAGAGCACATTATTAACAACCACACTCAAACGTCCACTTTTAAAATTAAGCAACTTGAGAAAAGGGCAAATGAGAAAGAAAAGAAAGAAAAAACAAAATTTCACCTGCATGGTCATTATACAGCTGTGTAAACTTGGTATCATTCATCAAGCATAACCTAAGGATTTTGCTGCACTGTTACACTTCAATTAAAAAGTTTAAATAATTAATATTGGCTCTTTCCAAAATTATACACTTGAAGGCCAGCACACATTTCTAATCAGAAATTCTAGAGAAAATGATGCAGATATATTTCTGGACTAAAAGAACCCCCCCACCCTCTACCCCCACTGCATTTATTTTTCTTTACCACACTGGTTCTTGTGCAATAAAACTTGGCTGTCACCAGCATGGTGCTTTGCGGGCTGTTACTTGATTATTTTCTAATGACACCTGTTTCACTTTAAATACCAGTCAACAGTTTGGTTCACACAGGAATAAAATAATTTATCTGAAGGGAGCACTTAGAAACTCCAAATCTCAGAGCACCTACACTGTGCTCTGCAGAAAGCTGTTCTCCTGACACTGAACTCAACTTGTTTCATTGTCTAAAGTACTATAATAACCAAACTTAAAGGAAAACTTGGTTGTACTTTTCAGATAATTAACAGAAACATCTCAATACATTTTCAGCATTAATAAGCTATTGGAATTTAACAACCTCACCACTCCTGCCAAAAAGTTACCAAAAATTCCCACTTTTCTAATATTAAAACAGAGTTACAACTAATCAGCATGTTCACAAATCAAGCCTGATTTCAAGTTTTGAGATCTTGAGCAAACTGCTTCTAGGTAATTTAACTTTCCTAGATCTCTTCGCATCCCTGTGTGTTAAGTGAGGGAATCCTAAAGTAATCCTACATTCTATGGGAAGTTGTTTTCCAACGTTACTATATGTAAACAGTTATTCCAGTTTGGATACAGAAAAGAGACCAAAGGTCAGATAAGGTGGGAGACGTTTCATTTTTGTGGGACTGATCCTGGCTGAGGGAGTAGGGAGAAAGGATGGTCTATGGGAAAAAGGCAGGGGAGGGGAGGACCCCGAGAGTCAAGGATAGGAGAGAATGGTTGGCGAGTTCTGTTGAGATAACAGGAGAGAACATCTCAAGAGCCTAGGAGAACAACTCCAGGACACAGGGAAGGGTGAGAACAAGGAAGGGGGAGAGCACTTGAGCACCCAAGGGCCAAGTATGAGAAAGGGAACCCGGTGGAAAGACCGAGAGGGATGTTGAAGGCAGAAGACCAGGTTTGAAACCTTGGAAGCGGCAGTCTGCAGGAAGGCAGAAGGGACACGGGAATGGGATGTTGGGGGAAAAGGTTTCTGTAAGAAGATCAAGAGGAGAAAACGAGGAAGGAGGTTGGGGATCCACAGATCCAAGAACTGGACCCTGGTGGGAAGACCTGGAGAAAGGGGGTATCTAGAAAATGAAGCGGGGACCCTTAAGGCCAGCGACCTGACTTACTTTCTCCGCTGGACTTGCACTGCTTTGAACACATCTTCCCGTTTCAGCACCACGAAGTCGCCGTCACGGATGCGGTGGTCCTCGGGATGCGGTGGCTGTGGGCCCGGCGCCTCCCCTGGGCCCTCCATGGCGTTCAGCCCGTCTCCCCGCTCCGCAGCGTCTCTCGGGCTCCCCGGGCCCCGCCCTTCGTCCTCTGCTGTGGCGGAGGCCAGCCTCACAATCACAAACCAAGTGGACGCAGAACCCTAGGACCGGCACCTCCCCCACGTGCTGCGCGCCGCTTCCGCTTTCCTGTGGGGACCTCTGGACAGCTTCCGGGAGCCTCACGGCTTCCGTCTGGCCGAACTCCTTGATTGGCTGCACTCCATCCCTCCCTCCGGTCTCGCAGCACCTTGGACGGAAGTTGCGTCAAAGACGCGCCAAAAAAGAACGTGGAAGGAGACGGTAGTTTAGCTTCAGTCGCTAAAGATCCAGTGAGCCCGTGAGGCGTTGGGGAAACAGGTCCCACGCGGGGACGTCGGGAGGGCTGCGACTGAAGAGAATCGCAGGTCTTGGGTAGGGGTCGCCTGAGGAGCTCGGGCCTCAGTCTTTTCTCGGCCCTGCCTAGATTCCCCCCCGGAGGAAGGGAGAGCGGGGCGGGGCACATCTGCTGCTGTCCAGGAACCTGCCCTGCTGAGAACTGGGAGACCTTTGGGACGTCTATCTTTGCAAGTAAGAACAGCCTGAGGAGAACTAAATGAAGTGGGGGTGTTTAACGAAGGACAACAGGCCTACAGGTGGCTCCTTTACCCAATTCTACAGTCCTACATGTTGCGTCTGTGTTGGAATTTTTACAAGTTATTGCCACTATATTATCTCATTTGGGAAAGATAGGGCATGTAGCGTTCTCGAAGGAGCGCTTCAGCTTGGATTTTAAAAACGGAGTTTGGAGTTCAGTACTGCCACCAAACAACTTAGATCTTGATCTGTTTCTCAGGGTTTCAGTTTCCTGACTTGCGATATGGTCTAGACGATGATCAAAGTTCTGGCTTGTCCTAACGTTAGGAACTTGTTTGGGTATTAACGTATTTATTAATTAAATCCCTTTAAACAGATTCGGATATGGTTTTTTTGTGTGTGTGATGAATTGCACTACAGTGTACGGAGATACTCTTTGTTTCTTTTTATCCTTAGGATACGAGCTATTTTTAAAGGTTGACTTTCTTTTTTACAACAGTTTTAGGTTAACAGAAAAATGGCACAGAAAGTGCAGAGTTCCCTTATATTTTCTCTTACCTCCCCACAGCCCAGGTTCCACTTGTTAACACCCTGCATTATTAGTGTGTTACATTGGTTGCAATTAATTGACCGATATTGATATTATTACTAGCTAACGTGCAGAGTTTATGTTAGAGTTCACTATTTCTCTTGTACAATTCCATGGGCTTTGACAAATTCATAATGTCATATATCCACCACTACAATATCATACAGAATCGTTTCACTGTCCTAAAAATGCCCTGTGCTCCACTTATATGAATTATTTTAAAACCTATTTTATTTTTTTTACTCCTACTTCCATCACAGAATTGATATTTTGAATTTTATTTAAATCCAAGTTAGTTAATATATAGTGTCGTAATGCTTTCAAAAGTAGAGTTTAGTGATTCATCACTTACATATAACACCCTATGCTCATCCCAACAAATGCCCTCCTTAATGCTCATCACCTATTTAGCACCCCCCCCCCCCCCTGCAACCCAAAGGTTGTTCTCTGTATTTGAGTCTCTTATGGTTTGCCTCCCTGGTTTGTTTTTAGATGTATTTATTTTGTGTGTGCACCTCACAAGTGGAGGAGGGGCAGAGAGAAAGGGTGACAGAGGATCAGAAGGAGTGCTGTACTGACAGCAGAGAGCACGATGCAGGGCTTGAACTTGGAAACCGCCATATCATGACCTGAGCTGAAGTTGGAGCCTTAACCAACTGAGCCACGCAGGCGCTCCTTTTGTTTGTTAACTTATAAAAAAAATTTTTTTTAATGTTTATTCATTTTTAAGAGACAGAGGGTGAGTGGGGGACAAGCAGAGAGAGGGAGACACACAATCTGAAGTAGGCTCCAGGCTCTGAGCTGTCAGTACAGAGCCCGCCATGGGGCTCAAACCCACAAACCGTGAGATCATGACCTGAGCCGAAGTTGGACGCTCAACCGACTTAGCCACTCAGGCAACCCCAGGCACCCCAGCCGGTTTTGTTTCTTAAATTCCACATGAGTGAAGTCCTATGATATTTATCTTTCTCTGACTGACTTATTTCGTTTAGCATAATACACTCTAGTTCCACCTGTGTTGTTGCAAATGGCAAGATTTCATTCTTTTTGACCCCGAGTAGTATTCCATTGTATTTATATACCACAGCTTCTTTATCCATTGATCCATCAGTGGACATTTGGGCTCTTTCCATACTTTGGCTATTGTTGATAGTGCTGCTATAAACATTGGGGTGCATGTGCCCCTTTGAAACAGCATACCTGTATTCCTTGGGTAAGTACCTAGTGGTGCAATTGCTGGGTCGTGGGGTAGTTCTATTTTTAATTTTTTGAGGAACCTCCATACTGTTTTCCAGAGTCGCTGCACCAGCTTGCATTCCCACTAGCAATACAAAAGTGTTCCCTTTCCTCCACCTCCTTGCCAACATCTGTTGTTGCCTGAGTTGTTAATTTTAGCCATTCTGACAGATGTGAGGTGGTATCATTGTGGTTTTGATTTGTATTTCCCTAATGATGAGTGATGTAGAGCATCTTTTCATGTGTTCTTAGCCATCTTGATGTCTTTGGAAAAGTGTCTATGCGTGTCTTTTGGCCATTTCTTCACTGGATTGTTTGTATTTTGGGTGTTAAGTTTGATAAGTTCTTTATAGATTTTGTATACTAACCTTTTATCTGATATGTCATTTCAAATATCTTCTCCTATTCCATTGGTTGCTTTTTAGTTTTGTTGTTGATCGTTTCCTTTGCTTTGCAGAAAGAAGCTTTTTATCTTGATGAGGTCCCAATAGTTCATTTTTGCCTTTGTTTCCCTTGCCTCCGGAGGCACATCTAGTAAGAAGTTGGTGCAGCCAAGGTCAAAGAGGTTGTTGCCTGTTTTCTCCTCTAGGGTTTTGATGGTTTCCTGTCTTACATTTACGTCTTTCTCCATTTTGAATTTATTTGTGTGTGTGGTGTATCATTCTTCTTCACGTTTTCGTCCAGTTCTCCCAGCACCATTTGCTGAAGAGACTGTCTTTTTTCCATTGGATACTCTTTCCTGCTTTATCAGAGATTAGTTGGCCATACATTTGTGGGTCCATTTCTGGGTTCTCTATTCTGTTCCATTGATCTATGTGTCTGTTTTTGTGCCAGCACCATACTGTCTTGATCATTACAGTTTTGTAATACAGTTTGAAGTCCGGAATTATGATGCCCCCAGCTTTGGTGTTCTTTTCAGTGTATTACATTGGCTATTCAGGGCCTTTTCTGAATTTTAGAATTGTTTGTTCTAGTTCTGTAAAGAATGCTGGTGTTATTTTGATAGGGATTGCGTTGAATGTGTAGATTGCTTTGGGTAGTATTGACATTTTAACAGTATTCCTCCAGTCCATGAACATGGAATGTTTTTTCATTTCTTTGTGTCTTCTTCAGTTTCTTTCATAGGCTTTCTATAGTTTTCTGCATACAGATCTTTTACACCTTTGGTTGGGTTTATTCCTAGGTATTTATGGTTTTCGGTGCAGTTGTAAGTGGGATCGATTCCTTGGTTTTTCTTTCTGCTGCTTCATTATTGGTGTATAGAAATTAAACTGATTTCTGTACGTTGATTTTATATCCTGCAATGTTGCTGAATTCGTGTATCAGTTCTGGCAGTTTTGGGGTGGAGTCTTTTGGGCTTTCCATGTAGAGTATCATGTTGTCTGCAAAGAATGAAAATTTGACTTCTTCCTTGCCAATTTGGTTGACTTTTATTTCTTTGTGTTGTCTGATTGCTGAGACTTGTTCCAACACTATGTTGAACAACAGTGGTGAGAGTGGACATCCTTTCACATTCCTCACCTTAGGGGGAAAGCTCTCAGTTTTTCCCCATTGAGGATGATATTCTCTGTGGGTCTTTTGTATGTGGTCTTTATGATCTTAAGTTATGTTCCTTCTATCCCTACTTTCTTGAGGCTTTTTATCAAGAAAGGATGCTGTATTTTGTCAAATGCTTTTTCTGCATCTATTGAGAGGATCATGTGTTTCTTATCTGTTCTTTTATTAATGCAATGTGTCACATTGATTGATTTGTGGATATTGAACCAGCCCTGCATCCCAAGAGTAAACCCCACTTGATTGTGATGAATAATTCTTTTAATGTGTTGTTGGATTTGGTTTGTTAGTATCTTGTTGAGAATTTTTGCATCCTTGTTCAGCAGGGAGATTTGTATGTAATTCTCTTTTTTAGTGGAGTCTTTGTCTGGTTTTGGAATCAAGGTAATGGTGGCCTCATAGAATGAGTTTGAAAGTTTTCCTTCCATTTCTATTTTTTGGAACAGCTTCAAAAGAATAGGCATTAACTCTTTAAACATTTGTTAGAATTCCCCTGGGAAGCCATCTGGCCCTGGACTCTTGTTTGTTGGGAGATTTTTGATTACTGATTCAATTTTTTTTTATTGGTTATAGGTTAAAAACTGTTTTAAAGGTTACTTTTATTTTGAATCTTTGATAATTAGCCAGAATCTATCATTGAGTTAAAAAAAAAAAAAAAGTATCTTGCTATGTACAAAACAAAAAAATGTGAAGGGATAATTAGCAAAAAAAAAAAAAAAAGAAAAGAAAAGAAAAGGATGAGAATATGTTAATAAATATGTTTTTAAAAAAATGATTGCATTTCAATGAGTTTATCTAAGAACTGCAAATAATTCATCTAATCAGTATTGACCTAGAAATGATCTTTCTTCCATTGCCTTTTTGAGAAGCTGGAAGTCCCAGGAAATTAACTTCTTTCCTATTTAGCCCCTATAGAGAAAGAAAGATTAAAACATGTATGTACCCTTTTCCACCCCTATGCATCCTCAGAAAAGTTCACATTAGCTGCCTATGTAAGAGTATGTGTGTACCTTTTGTAAAAGTGGATATGACATGCAGGATTGACTGTTTTTGAGGGTCTATGATGATGTGTTCGTAGTGTCACAGGTCAGAATTATGGTCAGCCAGTGCTGCCCTAGAATCAGTCTAAAACACTATAAAAAAAAAGTCATCTCTGAGTTAATTACTTGTCTTATTTTCATTTCTATTGAGGGAGCCCCTTGAAAACCGGTACACTACCTTATTTTTATCCCATGAATGTTCAGTATACTTGGTTAAACACCTATGGTACATATACCTTGAAAAGAAGTGGCACCATTTGCAATGATATAGATCTGGCTAGAGAGTAAAATAAGCAAAGTCAGTCAGTCAGAGAAAGACAAATACTATATGATTTGACTTATATGTTGAATTTAAGAAACAAAACAAACAAGCAAAGGGCAAAAAGAGAGAGATAAACCAAGAAACAGACTCTTAACAATAGAGAACAAACCGACGGTTACTAGAAGGGATGTGGGGGTGAAACAGGTGATTGGGATTAAGGCATGCACTTGTGATGATGAGCACTGGGTATTGTGTGGAAGTGTTGAATCCCTGTATTGTACACTTGAAACAAATATTACACTGTATGTTAACTGGAATTTAAGTAAAAACTGTAAGGAGAGAGAGATGGGAATTAGAAGTGTGACTGCAGAGCGTTTGAAGCTGGTACCATGATGTACAATGTTGCAGTGCTGTTTGCTAATCTCAAACTAGAATATGTTAATTTTATTTACTATGTTAATACATTCTTAGGAGCACTATTTCCATTGTAATTTTGATGAAGATTTTTTTTTGTCTTTGTCTTTTAGAAGACATGAATGGAGACTATAGAGGCAGAGGATTTGGACGAGGGAGGTTTCAAAGCTGGAAAAGAGGACGAGGTGGTGGGAGCTTCACAGGAAAATGGAGAGAGAGAGAACACAGACCTGACCTGAATAAAACTACGAGAAAGCATACTTCTGGTAGGGGAGGTCAAAGATTGCTCAATTTTTTTTCCTTCATGAAGGAAGCTATTTATGCTTGTCCTGCAAAGCAGTTTAACTTAAACTTCAGTCTTTGATTTGATGTTACTCCTTAAAGTAGTATTGAAGTATTAAGATCCAAAATTTTTACTGAAACGTATAACTTAACCTGTAACTACTAATATCATGTCAGTTTCTCATTATCAGAAGGAGAAGCAAATTGGAAAAAAAAAATATTCTACTTCTACTAACCTAGTGCTCGCTTCAGCAGCACATTACTATTTCTACTGACTTAGTATTCTATTTGTTTTAGAACAAACCTCACAGTCTTTGCTACTACAATCAACATTGGATCAGTTCATACCATATAAAGGCTGGAAGCTTTATTTCTCTGAAGGTAAAGTTACAAGTGTAAAGAGTATCACAGATTCTGTTTTCTTGTCACTGGATGTTACATCTCCTATTACTATAGTACATTTGGCTTACTGATAAATATCCCCTTCTTTAATTTTAGTTCACCCAAACAATTAAATCATGTTTATATTTAAAGAGTATTATGTTTAGGGTTTTGTATCAGTTAGGAAAGCAGAAACCACAGTAGGTATTTCAAAAAGGGGATTTAATACAGTGAATTGAATATACAGTTGGAAGTCTAAAAAGAGCAAAAGGGGGGTTGCTCCTGGGTGGCTGTTGGTTGAGCCTTTGACAGTTGATTTTGGCTCAGGTCATGATTCCAGGGTCATGGGATTGAGCCTGCATCGAGCTCCACACTGAGCCTGGAGCCTGCTTAGGACTCACTCACTCTCTCTCTCTCTCTCTCTCTCTCTCAAATAAAATTAAAAAAATAAATAAATAAAGAGCAAAATGGGAACACTGTGATAAGACCTCAGATAATAGTAACTTCCAGAAGCAGCAACCATCCTTAAGGCTGAGGGAATAAAAAGTAAGAAGTTCTGAGGTTGTCAGGATGTAGGGATTCAAAGGAAGAGCTGTTGCTTCAGGTGCTCAGGGGCACCCTGAAAAGCTGTGCTTCGATCTCCAAAGGGTACCTTTCACACCTGTGCTCGGACCATTGCAGCAAATGAAGCTGGTTGTTGCTGGTAACTCTGGTGGGAGGATGACACTATTGATGCTCAGAGCTGGAGGCTGGAAATTCTCTGCAGCTGGCAAGATGCTGAAAAGACTTAGAAACAAAAATAAAACCCTTCTTTCTTGCCACCTTCCAGTCTCTAACATGCCTCCAGTTGGCAGAATTTAAAGGAGTCTGGGCAGTGCACTGTGCAGATCTCAATCATAGCATCACAGGATAGAAAATAGAAGGGAGGGCTTGAAACCAAGAGAACCTACACAGGCTTGTGTAGAAACACACTTAAGGACTCTCCCTTTTATAGTCAAAAATATCAGTTAACATCATAGGTTTGGAGACTAGTCTTTTCTGTGTTCTTACAGTTTTTTTCTATATGTTATATCTCTTATGAATTATGGTTTATGTGTACGTATATGTGTGTGTATGTGTAAAGACGTATATGTATATATGTATACGTATGTACATTTATATGTATATATATGTACTCATATATGTGTATATATATATAGGTTTTTTTCTACTGGACTGTACTGCTTTGAGGGCAAGGATCTTCCCCCTACCAGGCACTCCGTATTCATTTGGTGAATGAATGAAGTGCTTTACAAATGTTTTTCTGTATTGAGAGTCTGTTTGTTTTTTTGTTTTCTATCACATAGATATGTTTCTTAGGTGATGTGTCTTTTGTTGTTTTAGGATGCATTAGCTACCAACACCTGCAATATTTCCCTAGTACTTAGACCAGAACACCAGAAGTGATCTTTAGACTGGTCCTAAAGATGGAGTTCAGCAGATGCCTTAGATTTAGCCATCTATACTTCCAAACTACTTCATTGTATTGTTTCTCTGTGGAAGACGAGTTTGAAAATGTTATGGAACTTTACAGTGTAAAAGTTTTGGGACCAGAGTGAAATAGCGGTTTGTCTACCCTAATGTCAGGAAGGGATTTGACATGTGGCATTTTGGACTTGTAGAATTTACTTTGCAAAGACTGATTGTCTTTAGCTCTGTTTCTGGGTAAGAATTTAATTCAGGTGTCTAGCTTTGGCTTTATTATAATTTTCATTTTAAGCTCTATTATGTAAGCTATTTGAACTACTAGGTCCTATTAAGCGCCAAAGGTTCAGTACAAAGATTCCCAGATAGTATTGGTGCTATTAGAGAGAAACACTTCTTATCTGCATTTAAGATTATGCAGACCTAAACTTGCTTTAGAATACTTAACTATTCCTATGTAAATATAATCAAAATGCAAAGTAATTGGAACAAGTCCTCTACCATGTGTACAATGTTTCTTCGTCTCATGAAAAATATGCCTGTATGTGTGTGATTATTAGTGCTAATGCCATATTTGTTGGATTAGTTTACAGCAGTAGCTCTCCTTTTATTGAGAAGATTCAAGCATTTGAAAATTTTTTCACAAGGCGTATTGATTTATATGATAAGGTAAGCTTCCTGTACAACAAAGCTACCAGTACACCTTTATGTGTTGTCTTCTTAAACAATGTGTTTGAGGTGCTAGTGATCAGTAGAGGCTGGAGCCAGACAGCTTTGATCTAGATCCCACCTCTGCCACTTAGCTGCAGTGTGGACTTTGGTGTATTACTTACGTTCTTTGTACCTTAGTGTTCTCATCTATCAGTTGGTCATAATAGTATTAATACCTACCACAAAGTGTTGTTAAGAGGCATAAGTAAATTAATATATTTTAAATACTGTAACTGTGCTTGGCGCAAAGCTTATTATACTCATTGTTATCACAATATAAACATATGCTTTTTCAAAGTAATTGAATGTTTAGTTTTGATTGTTGACTTCAAAAAAGCCATCATTGTTTTCATGCCTTTAATATTTTATAGGATGAAATAGAAAGAAAGGGAAGTATTTTGGTGGATTTTAAAGAACTGACAAAAGACGATGAAATGACTAAACTGGTACCAACTATAGCAAATGAGTTAAGGGATACACCTGAGAAAACTTTGGCTTGCATGGGTCTGGCAATACATCAGGTAAATATTTTTGTGTTGACTTTTGTCAAAATTTTAAAGGAAGACTTTACAGTAACAGTACCTTCCCTAACAGGTAGTTTTTAGCCAACTAGAACTGAAGAATTTCAATCCTGTCCTGAAAGATAGCATTCATTCTATATACAACAGCTTATCTAAATATAACATTTATTTTAATTTACTTGAATTAGTTTAGTCTGTTAAAGATAATGCAGGAATTGAAGAGCTCCTTAAAAAAATCTCATAAGGAAGATGAGACAAGGATCATGTTGTTATCAGTTATGAACTTGGAAAACAACCTCAGATTTGGGTTGTGTGGCATGGGGCAAGACTTAATCTCCCTGAGTGTCCCCATATATAAATGGAAAATAATATATGCTGTGCCTGTTTTTCTCAGGGTCAGTTGACATAACATATGTGACAGTATTATTTAGGCTGACAAATAGATAAATGCTTCTAGGTAAAGAGTTGTAAATCTCACAACAGGAACAGATAAAATACTGGGTGCATTCAGAAAAAGTAAGACTATTGGGGAGGAATAGGAAGAGGTCAGAGGAAGACTTTGTAGAGATGCTAGGGTTATTATGGGTCTTAAAGGGGTTCTGAGAATTAGACATAGGCCAGAGGAGGTAATGGTATCCAGGCACAAGGAATAGTTAATTACAAAGATGTGTACATTGCTGGTAACCTGAGACAGGAAACCTTGGTGTTGTCTCCAGACTCATCTCACTCATTAGTTCTCCATATCCAAGTCACCACATTCTTTCATTCCTGTTTCTAAAACATCTCTTAAATCCATCTCTTTTCCACCCTTACTGGCCCTCCACCCTTCTTAAACCTTCATTATCTTTCCTAAATTGTTGCTATACTGGTGAAACATGATCTGTCTTCGGAAACTGGTGACTTCTTCCAAGTGAAATCCAAATCCTTTACATGGTGTTGAAGGCCTTCCATGATGTGGTTCATCTTCCTCCTCCACTTTCACTCACTACCCATTAAGCTAAGCTGAGATCTCCCCAGAATTCTTTCAATACTCTGACCTCTTGCACATGCCGTCCCTTAACCATGGAATGCCCCTTGCATTGCATCCAGATTTTGGGGCCTAACTCCATTGTCTTTCATGTAAACCTTTCTCAGGACTGTTTTTCAAAACTTGCATAGTATTTGTCTCTAAATCTTTATGGTCTTTATAACAATTAGAGCTATAGATGTGCATCTCATTTTCACTCTTAGATTGTCAGCATACTGCTTTGTACACAAGAGGATATTAAATATTTAATATCAAATGTCAAGGGAGTGGGTATTAGATATTTCAAAAGTCATCTTTATTTTCTCTATCTTAATCACTGAATATAGAGAAGTATAAAATATGTATTCACCAGAGCCTGTTCCGGCAGTAATAGCTTTGGAGACTACTGTAAGGACTTTTAATATTAAGCTTACTTTGGACAGAAAGTAGCAGACAGGGATGCTGGAGTTTTCCAGTCCAGGGATGACAAAATCCCAGGTAAAACATAATCCACTATAAAATAAGTAGTCATAATTAAATATCAGAGTTTAAAAATAAATTAATGTTTATTTTTGAGAGAGAGACAGAGCACAAGCAGGGGAGGGGCAGAAAGAGAGGGAGACACAGAATCCAAAGCAGGCTCCGAGCTGTCAGCACAGAGCCTGACGTGGGGCTCAAACCCACAAATGATGAGATCATGACCTGAGCTGAAATCGGATGCTTAACTGAACAAGCCACCCAGGCACCCCTTAAATATCAGAGTTTTAAAGGGCTATTAGAGTTCTGTTAATATTCTGTTCTGAACTGTTTATATTCATAAACTTCACATTTCTATAAAAGAGTTCTACTTCGAGTGTATTTTGTTTTCCAACTGTTTAGGTATTAACTAGGGACCTTGAAAGGCATGCAGCTGAATTACAAGCCCAAGAAGGATTGCCTAGGGATGGGGAAACAATGGTAAATGTGCCACACATTCATGCAAGGTAAGGATTTACCGGTATTAAAGTATTATTTAGAATCTGGCATGTAAGACTGTTTGAGATTGGAAACCTCATTTTATAAAACCAGAGAAATCAGTAAAAAAGGTTGAATTCTGTGCTATCTTATTGATTATCAAACCCAAGTAAACTCACTCAGAATTCTTCAAAGAGGTCATGACAAAAATAAATTTCCCTGCCCAAATAAGGTGATTTCCCAACCTGTACATTCCTGTAAAAATTGATTTTGGATGTATACTTATCAAGATGCTGCTATTTAAATTAATAATCTATGTAATACAGTAAATGGTGTGATTATATTTTGTTGAAATTACTAGGTTTCTACTAGACACAGAACAAATGGAATTCTGTTTTTCTTTAATTCATCTTTATTTAAGATTTAAAATTCTCATTAGAAGAGCTGAATAAGGTAATCACTAGGGTTTTCTTTTTCAGAATTTATAGATGATACTTTGTAACAGTTCTTGAAAAAGAAGAAACTCAAGTCACTTTTTTTGTTGCCAAAATTTTTCTTTTGACAGTAGTTTTTTCCTTTTTTCCCTTAGAGAACAGCCAGTGGGACTAGAAGAAACGGGAACATTTAGCATTTTTTAATCTTTAAGAATGATTTAATTCTTCTGAAATTACTGATCTGTAGGGATGCTATGGTTGGAGAATTCCACAGTTGCTCCTAAAAGGAAGTTGTGAAGATACAGATAACTTCCACTATTGGCTTATTGTAAATTCATAGATAAATACATTCTTGTTTTTGTTTTTAGGGTCTATAACTATGAGCCCTTGACACAGCTCAAGAATGTCCGAGCAAATTACTATGGAAAATATATCGCTCTGCGAGGGACAGTGGTTCGTGTCAGTAACATAAAGCCTCTGTGCACTAAGATGGCTTTTCTTTGTGCTGCATGTGGAGAAGTTCAGGGTTTTCCTCTTCCAGATGGAAAATATAATCTTCCCACGAAGGTAATATGTTATTTACCTACTTAATTATGTATCTTGGTAGAGAAGGCAAATCAGTTTACAGAAAACATTTCCCAGTGTTTCTGAGCACAGAGCTTATTTTTACTTATTTTTAGTTTTTAAATTATGAAATACTTCAGGGTACAGAAAATAAACCAATAAAGCATTCCTCTAATCATCACCCAGAATTTTACATATTGCCGGCTCCAGTTATATTTTTAAAGATCTAGAGCATTATGGATGTGATTAGTGTCACTTTTGTGCCCCCTCGCTTCTACAATTCCCAGAGACAGTCATTATCCTAAAGTTAATGTGTATCCTTTCCATTCATATTTCTATATTTTGACTTAATAGGTTTGACAATGATGTGTTCCTTTTATCTTTATTGACTTTAGACTATAGATTTTAAAGCCATAGAAAAGTCGAGAGAATAATATCTATAGAGCCACCGTTATGAGTTGACAGATATTAATGTTTTGTGATTTAAGCTTAATTTTTTAAGCATAAAATACTAAGTATTAGAGTTAAAGTTGAAATCTCTCTATTGCCCTCCCCAGTTCCATTCACTTTTTTCATCCTTAGAGGCAGCCACTCTTCGGAAATTGGCATAAATTCTTCAAATCTGCATTCTTATACCTGACAATATGTGTAAGGTTTGTTTTGTGTGTGTTTATGTGAATGGTATATTGAATGTAACATTCTGCAACTTTTTTTTCACTTGGTTATTTTGGAGTTTACCTATCTTAACACATACCTAATCCTTTTATCTTTACCGTTGTGGAGTACCCCATTGAATGAATAGTGATTGTTTATCCATTCTCCTGGTGGACGTTTGTGTTGCTTCCGGTTTTTTACAACTACATACGATGCTGCAGAAAACATTCTTGTACATATCTCTGTAGCAGAGGAATTTCTCAGTTCTGGGATAAGCTTATTGTTAACTATTAGAGGTTGCCAAACGACTTGTCAGAGTGTTGGTCCCAGTTTACACCTCTGCTGGAGTGTTAAACAATTACCATTTCTCTGTATTTTCATTAACACTTGGTATTATTAGCCTTTTTAAATGTTGTTATTCTGGTGGGGTAAATGGTATTTCATTTTTAATATGAATTTC
Organism: Leopardus geoffroyi; assembly: GCF_018350155.1. Classification (NCBI taxonomy): domain Eukaryota; kingdom Metazoa; phylum Chordata; class Mammalia; order Carnivora; family Felidae; genus Leopardus; species Leopardus geoffroyi. Next base: position 32,212,280 of record NC_059336.1, read on the forward strand.
TACTATTTCTGTTACAGTTGAACATCTTTTCACATCTTTATTGGCCAGTTTCCTTCTTTATTGAATTTTCTGTTTATGTTTTCTGCTTATTTTTCTGTTTATACTATTGATAAGAGTTTTTTATTAATTCTAGATAATAATCTTTGATTATATACATTATAGATATCTTCTCCCAGTATTTGGTTTATCTTTTAACTTTGTGGTATATTTTTTGTTCTATAGTTTTAAATTTTGACAGGGCTAAAGTGATTGTTTTTTTTTCCCTTATGACTTTTACTTTTTATGCCCTTCTTAAAAAGGCGTTCTTCACTCGAGCATTATCAACATTTCTCTTACATTCCCTTTTAATACTTTTAGGTCATATTTTTTATATTTAGATTTTTGTTCATCAGGAATTTAATCTTGGGAATGGCATAAAGCTAAGGATCTAATTTTATTCTTTTAGGTGAAAAGCCAGTTGTCACCATTTATTAATTAAGCCCTCTATTCCTACTGACGTGTATTACTTCTTCTGTGGTTCACTGTGTTTTTATAGACATGTGACTCTTTCATTTCACTGGTCCTATCCCAGCTCTATACAATCTTACTTTTGCTGATCTCATTAAAACTTTTGATAAGGCAGGGAGACTTACCATACCTATTCTTATTTTCCAGGGTTGCCTCTACCAACCTTGGACTTTAATAAATTTAACATTTATTACATTTTTACACAAATTGAAATTTGTAGGATTTTCTTCTTTTACAAGAAGAACAAGATGTGTTAGATTCAGCTATTGGTTCTTTTTTAAAATATATTTTCTTAATATTTATTTATTTATTTATTTAGGTGGGGGGCATGTGCATGGGGAAAGGATGCACAGAGAGAGAGGGAGAGAGAGGGAGAGAATGAATGCCAAGCAGGCTCTGTGCTGTCAGTGCAGAGCCATAAATGGGGTTTGATCTCACGAATGATACAATCATGGCCTGAACTGAAATCAGGAGTTGATTGCTTAACCAAATGAGCCACCCAGGCACCCTCAACTATTGGTTCTGGGTAATCAGTGGTGTTGGTAAATGGGTGTCACCTACTATTTGTCTGGGCTTAAGGTTCAGGCTCTGCCTTTAGCTCTTAGGCCAAAATTTAAATGCTGATTTATTGGATATTTACCGTACACCACATTTGGTCAAGATACTTCCATGCCCTCCAGTATCGTGGGTGGTAATGCTGACCTGTAGGATGAGCACTAGTGTGAAGAGGTTCTGCTTGTGTCTGAACTTTGGTGAACTGAAGCACTCAGAAAAATTATTGTTCCAGGAGATCCCTGTTTCAGTCACTATTACTGCATAACAAATCCCCCTAAAACTTAGTGGCTTAAAATAACAACAGTCATTTAATTACTTGTCATGGTTTCTGTCCGTTCGAAGTTCAGAAGAACTGCTTGGCTGGGTAGTTCTGCCCCTGGGTCTCTTATGGAGTTGTAGTCCAATGGTGGCTGGAGCTGAACAGCAAGGGGCTGCAGTGGCTGGGGGCTGGGGTAGCTGGGGGCTGGCTGGGCATCTCTCCTCCAAGTGGTCTCTCCGGGCTGGTTTTGGTTTCTCACACAAAGTATGACAGCTTGGGATACTCATTCTGCACACATGGCTGCTGACAGCTTCAAGACACAGACATCTAGCTCTCAGGAAGAAATGGCTTTGGCTCTTTTGAGCTAGCCTTAGAAGTCAGGCAGCATCACTTCTATCACATTCTGTTGGTTACAAAGTGAGTCATAAGCCTGTCCAGATTCCAAAAAGGGGAAATTAGACTCCATCTCTTGATGGGGGAGTGGTAAGGTTCTAGAAAGGCTCTTGGGGAGATATTGTTGCAGTCATATTTGGAACTGGCCAATCTGTGGCACGATCTGTGAATTTATAAATGCATCTTGGGGTCCAAATAGCCAACAAGTGACTTATAAAAACTTGAACACAACTCACATGGTGAAGACTGCCTTTGTGGTACAATAAACATTATATAAACAGCACAAGGAAGTGAGATAGGAGATCTAGGGATTAAGGAAGACCTAGGAAGCCTTTGGAAAAGGGGAGGATTAGGGCTGGGTACGTGGGACTGCATGTGAGAGGGCATTCAAAGATCAGGAGGCTACATGGGCACAAAGGAAGGAAGGAATGCTTAGTGTGAGAGGCTTGTGAGGAGCCTTGCACACCCACAGTGGAAAGAATAAGAGCAGTAATCAAGAGGGACCAGCTGCAAAAGTACCTCAAAAGCTTGTGATACAGAATTGATACAGAAGGAAATAGAAAGTCATTAAGCTCTTAGTGCATTTTACTTTAACACCATCCTGAGACCAACTTAAAACAATGTTAAATGAAGCATTTTAACTTGAATTTTCCTGAGATGTGATTGTAGTTTATTAAAATCTGGATGTGAATTAATCTTGTTGCAGTGTCCTGTGCCCATATGTCGAGGGAGGTCATTCACTGCTCTCCGTAGCTCTCCTCTCACGGTTACGATGGACTGGCAGTCAATCAAGTAAGCAATCAGACTATTAAATAAAACACAGGTTTTAGATCTCTCATACTGCCAAGTAAGTCTATAATATTCCTGTATTGTACTGTGATTCTTATCTGTAGGCAGTGATACAGTGTATAGTAAAAGATTTATTTCATTAAGAGTTTGTCTTGAAATGATAATTGCCTTTATTTGAAATTTGTTGTATATCAGATTCCAGAAAGGATTTAAAGTGCAAGTATCATACCCTTTTGCTATTGAGCAATAGTTCATTTTGTTTCTCATTTATGTGGTTCATTGAACTGGATGTAGGCCATCAAAGCTATATAATTTTCTTTCCATAATGAGCTATGAAAGAAGCATTGTTTAGAAATTTAAAATAAAGAATCCCTTAGAAATGGCATGTTTCATGTTCTCACTGTCCATGACACATTTTACTATAGGTTTTTATTTTTAAGCTGTTTTTTGCAGGTTGTGTGTGTGTGTGTGTGTGTGTGTGTGTGTGTGTGTGTGTAGGGGGGTATATTTTTAACCCAACAATTTATTCTATTTTATCTGGCTGTAGTCCCATACATAACTCATCCCTTGAAGTCAGAGTGCTACCCAGGAAACCTGGCTAAAACAGGATAGAGATGGTTTTAAAAAAAAACTAAGAACCTAGAGAGAAGTGAGGTAGATTGCTACCAAGCCCTGTCCTAACTTTACCTCCTTCTGTTCTGTAAAAACTAAGACCAGTATGTACAATAATTAACTGTATACTATGCTGAGATCTTCACAAACACTCTTTTACAGTAGAAGAAAGGCTTAAAAATTTTTTTTTACATTTTATTTTTTTAATGTTTGTTTATTTTTGAGAGAGACAGAATGTGAGCCGGGGAGGGGCAGAGAAAGAGAGGGAGACACAGAATCCAAAGCAGGCTCCAGGCTCTGAGCTGTCAGCACAGAGCCTGACGTGGGGCTCAAACCCACAAATTGTGAGATCATGACCTGAGCCAATGTCAGATACTTAACTGAATGAGCCACCCAGGCGCCTCTACATTTTATTTTTAAAAAGTTTAATTCCGGCATTGGTAACATACAGTGTTATATTAATTAGTTAGTATATATTAGTGATTGCTCGGCATTCATCACGAGAAGTGTGCTGTTAATCACCTTCACCTATTTCACCCATCCCTCAAATCCCCTCCCCTCTGGTAGTCAACAGTTCTTTGGAGTTAAGAGTCTGGATTTTGGATTGTCCCTTTTTTTCTTTATTCATTCCCCTCCCAACCCCCCTCCACCCCCCCCCACCCCCGTATTCCACATATGTGTGGTATTTGTCTTTCTCTGATTGACTTATTTCACTTAGCATTATACCCTCTAGCTCCATCCATGCTGTTGCAAATGGCAATAATTCATTATTTTTTATGGCTGTATTTAAGACTCTTGAATGTGATCTTGTGCTCTTTCAGTGTACAGATGTGCAAAGAAAGTCTGTAGGACTTTCACCACTGAGGGGGTAATGAGGGCCTCAGAGGAGCTCTAAGGTTCATAATAGGATAGGTGCACACAAGATCCAGGGTAATTTAATTATTTGAACAAAATCTCTTTGCTTTCTGGTAAAAATAGCAGACAAGAAGATAGGCTTAAATATTTTAATTAGGTTTGAATGATGATCTTTTGATATTAGGAAATCAAACTTAGAGAGGGATGCCATTTACATCCTTTTCTTGAATTTTTAAAAGAAAGATGTTGCTAAAGTTCATTTTGAATGAGTTATAGTAAAAATTTATTAGTATGATGTTAACTTACATTATTGTTTTATTCTGTCAACATGTAGATCTATAAAATGACTATCTGCCCTAAGCTCTTCCTGCCATTAATAGTAAATTCAATTTCATTTTTCTGAAACTTAGCTTGGGATGGCCATAAAGAATTAAATTATTGTTTCTGAGCTAGTCATTGAAATATCTGAATGAATGAAGGTGAAAGCCTTACAAAGGCCTTGCTATTGAAACAGTCCCAGTTCTGGGGGTTTATCTGTTGAAAACAGTCACAGTATGTTAAGAAATAGCTTGCTGAAAGTATGTTTTCACAGTGTTGATTTTTTTTTTTAATAGGGAGCAGCCTAAACATCTGAAGAAAATATTATAAATAAGATGGTACAGAGGATTATTGTATAACCATTAACTATGATGTTGCAGGAGAATATTTTGAAATGACATCAAAAATGTTTACAGTGTTTTTAGTAATAAAGCAGGTCGCAGAATGTTATCTATTGTACATTACTGACTTTGTTTAAAAACATACACTGGTGAACTTTAGCCTCTACTACAAAACTGTAATCATCAAGACAGCATGGTATTGGCACAAAAACAGACACATAGACCAATGGAATAGAACAGAGACCCCAGAATTGGACCCACAAATGTACGGCCAACTAATCTTTGAGAAAGCAGGAAAGAGTATCCAGTGGAAAAAGGACAGTCTCTTTAACAAATGTTGCTGGGAAAACTGGACAGCAACATGCAGAAGAATGAAACTAGACCACTTTCTTACACCATTCACAAAAATAAACTCAAAATGGATGAAGGACCTGAATGTGAGACAGGAAACCATCAAAACCTTAGAGGAGAAAGCAGGAAAAAACCTCTTTGACGTCAGCCACAGCAATTTCTTACTTGACACATCTCCAAAGGCAAAGGAATTAAAAGCAAAAATGAACTATTGGGACCTCAGCAAGATGAAAAGCTTCTGCACTGCAAAGGAAACAATCAACAAAACTAAAAGGCAAACAATGGAATGGGAAAAGATATTTGCAAATGACATATTGGATAAAGGGCTAGTATCCAAAATCTATAAAGAAATAACCAAAGTTCAAACCCAAAAAACAAATAATCCAGTGAAGAAATGGACAGCAGACATGAATAGACACTTTTCTAAAGAAGACATCCAGATGGCCAACAGACACATGAAAAGATGCTCAACGTCACTCCCCATCAGGGAAATACAAATCAAAACCACACTGAAATACCACTTCACGCCAGTCAGAGTGGCTAAAATGAACAAATCGGGAGACTACAGATGCTGGAGAGGATGTGGAGAAACAGGAACCCTCTTGCACTGTTGATGGGAATGCAAACTGGTGCAGCTGCTCTGGAAAACAGTGTGGACGTTCCTCAAAAAATTAAAAATAGATCTACCCTATTACCCACCAATAGCACTGCTAGGAATCTACCCAAGGGATACAGGAGTTCTGATGCATAAGGGCACTTGTACCCCAGTGTTTATGGCAGCACTTTCAACAATAGCCAAATTATGGAAAGAGCCTAAATGTCCTTCAACTGATGAATGGATAAAGAAGATGTGGTTTATATATACAATGGAACACTACTTGGTAATGAGAGAGAATGAAATCTGGCCATTTGTAGCAATGTGGATGGAACTGGAGGATATTATGCTAAGTGAAGTAAGTCAGGCAGAGAAAGATGCCACATGTTTTCACTCATAAGTGGATCCTGAGAAACTTAACAGAACCATGGGGGCGGGGAAGGGAGAAAAATGTTACAGAGAGGGAGGGAGGCAAATCAAAAGAGACTCTTAAATACAGAGAACAATCTGAGGGTTGATGGGGGATGGGGGAGAGGGGAAAGTAGGTGATGGGCATTGAGGAGGGCACCTGTTGGGAAGAGCACTGGGTGTTGTATGGAAACCAATTTGACAATAAATTTCATATATTAAAAAAAAAGGAAACCAGTTTGACAATAAATTATATTTAATATAAAAAAACATACACTGGTGAGAAATACAAAAACATGTTGAGAGTATACTGTCTAGGAAGTAAGATTGGAGTAATTGTTATTTTCTTCTTTATGTTTATCTGTGTTTTAATAAGAAAAGTTTAAATGTCTAATTTTTAGAGCAAGGCATCCTTAGCATGTTGTGTCATTCTGAGACTTCTCATTGCAGTCTGCTAGTGTTTGAGTGTGTATTGAGGGTGAAGGTGCAGGGTTGGTGGTGGTAAAGATGGAGGAGAATCCCGAGTAAGGGTCCTTGCTCTATTTTTATTAGGATCAGGAGGCTTACAAATGTGATGGGAGTGCACAAAGAGACAGTGAAATCATGAACATTAACTCATGGGCGTGAGAGAAATGGGGTTTTGAAGATATGCGGTGTTAGGGGTTTGGGCTAATACAAAACAAAATCCTGGCACCAGGCAGAAGGTTGTTTACAGTAGATATGAGGCCCCACCTCTGTTTACCTAAACTGGTCTAGGGGACAAGAAAGACAGAGCATGCTATGTCAGGGTCAACAAGGCACCTCTCTTTAGCTAATTATCTCCTCTCTGGGCAGCTTCGCCCTGCAGCGGTCCATAGCCCTATTTACCAGTTTACCTAATTTGTTCCTTCGGGGGGGGGGGGCATTTCCACTCTGAACACCTAATCTTTTTAACTCATCCTCATCCTGAGATTCCCTATTCCTATACCTTTGTCCTATATTGGGACTTTTGCCCCGCTTTACCTATACTGGGGCCTTTGCCCCATTTACCTAATCTTATTTACTTAAATTGTTTACTCAAACTTGGGTGTGTACATCCTATGGATTTCTAATTCTTTATGCCTTGTTAACCTATCAGTGCAAGCTCAGGGAATTCCTAAGCTTATTCCCCACAGTAAAAAGTAATGGTAAAAAGGGAATTTTAAAAGCAAGAGAAAACAAGACAGTTACATACAAAGGAAACCCCGTAAGGCTATCAGCTGATTTTTCAACAGAAACTTTCCAGTCCTATCTTTTTTGAGAGCCACAATTCAACTCACTGTAATTATGAAAGAAATTTGAGAATTAAAAATAATTGGTAGTAGCCCAAGTGCCCATTGATAGATGAATGGATAACAAAGATGTGGTGTGTGTGTGTGTGTGCGTGCGTGTATTTACTCATATAACGGTATGTTACTCAGCCATAAAAATGAATGAGATCTTGCCATTTGCAACAATATGGATAGATCTAGAGGGTATAATGGTAATTGAAATAAGACAGAGAAAGAGAAATACCATATAATTTCCCTCATATGTGGAATTTAAGGAAGAAAAAAAAAGAACAAAGGAAAAACGAGATAAACGAAAAAACAGACTCTTAACTGTAGGGAACAAACTGATGGTTACCAAAAGGGAGGGAGGTAGGAAAATGGGTAAAATAGGTGACAAGGATTAAGAATATACTTAATCATGATGAGCACTGAGTAATGTATAGAATTGTTGAATCACTATATTGTATACCTGAAACTAATATAACACTGTGTTATAAATGTATGTTATCTATACTGGAATTGGCGGGGGGTGGGGGGGTGGGGGGAGCCAGGAACATACCACAAATGCCAGCCTGACAAGTGTTGGGCTTTCAAAACCATGGTCGGTTTAAAGCTTTTCCCATTATGTGCCAATAAAAATCCTATTGGCCCAGAAGATTTTATGAAGTCATTGTGGAAGCTGTCTAGATGGCCCTGTGGAATGAGAAAATACATGTGCCACTGGCTTCATCAAATGAGCCCCCTCAGTGGTCATTCCCAGGGCCTGGGAGGCCAAGTTGCACTTCCAGGGGCAGATACTGATTCAGTTGGTGAAAAGAAGACAGATGAGAGGCCCTGAGCTACTGATCTTTTGCTGTACAATTAAACTGGAATATGAGTGTGGCAAAAAAAAAAAAAAAAAAAAAAGTTTTAAGGTAATGCATGTAAATGTTTTTAAAAACTCAATCAGTAGGGGTGCCTGGATGACTCGGTTGCTTGAGCATTTGACTCTTGATTTCAGCCCAGGTCATTATCCCAGGGTTGTGGGATTGAGCCTCACATTGGGCTCCCCACTGAGCGTGGAGTCTACTTAAGATTCTCTCTCTCTTGGGGCGCCTGGGTGGCGCAGTCGGTTAAGCGTCCGACTTCAGCCAGGTCACGATCTCGCGGTCCGTGAGTTCGAGCCCCGCGTCAGGCTCTGGGCTGATGGCTCAGAGCCTGGAGCCTGTTTCCGATTCTGTGTCTCCCTCTCTCTCTGCCCCTCCCCCGTTCATGCTCTGTCTCTCTCTGTCCCAAAAATAAATAAACGTTGAAAAAAAAAAATTAAAAAAAAAAAAAAAGATTCTCTCTCTCTCCCTCTGGCCTAATCCCCTGCTAGCGTGCTCTTGCTCTCTCTAAAAAAACAGAAAACAGAAAACCTTCAATCAGTATAGAAGGCCACAGTTCCCACAATTTCACGTCTTATACAGAATTTAGATGACACCCTTGTATGCCTTCCTTCCTTCACTTTACTCACCCACTTTCTGTGAATCATGGACGTTAGGACGATGTGCTTGCTTTTACTTCTCAGCTATGATGTTAATTTTACATTGTCAAGAGTTACTTCTGTTTTCCTATCATAACTGTCTTCTTTGTTTAATTTATAGTTTATATCTAACAAAAACAAGAGCATTTACATTTTTATGATCATCTTTGTTCAACAAAGAACCAAGGAAGGTGATCAAATGCTAAGAAAAGGAAATGTAATTTATATCACTGGGATGTGTTTTTTCGCGTGTTCTGCCCCTTAAAGGAAATGATCCAAGCATCAAAATCAAAATGAATTCTCTTTCCTTATACTCCCCTAAATTATCCCCTATTTTAATGTGCTTCATGTTTGGACTGTAACTTTGTTATTTAGCACTTTTGAAATCTTTTTGTCTATGGTGTTCTGAAGCAGTGAGAGTACATCTAAATGTGACTTCATCCTGTTTTCTCTGTTTATATATGTTTTTTCTTTTGATGCTCCCAATTAGATACATCCATTGGATTGTTCATCTGTCTTTTAACTTTTTTTCTTTTTAACTTTCATTTTCTAGTTTTCTTTGGCTTTTTCTAGTTTCTCTCCTATTAATATTTGATTTTTAGAAACATATTTGTAGTTTTCCTGATCTCACGCTTATTTTCCAGTAGGTGCCTTTTTATAGGTGCTTATTCTTGTTTTATGGTGTAAGATTTTCTCAAAAACCCTTAGGCAGCTTTTTGTTTGTTTCTAATGCTCTTCTCCTCCCTAAATTATTGCCGTTTCATGATGAAATATCTGATGAGCAATGAGACGTTAGTTGGAGTAGGTAGGGTGGGTTTCCTTTGCCATTTTGTGGATTGGAGTTTCTCCTCATGAGGCTTCCCCCCTGGATAAGAAGGTAGGGATTCCAACTAACAGATTTTACTATGTGAATGTGTTTTTGAATTGCAGTTGGGCTTCTCATATGCCAGAATAAGGAGGCTTTATTCTGGAACTCTGATGCCCTCACTAGATGCCGTAGCTCCCCACACAGAGTAGATAGATCCATTTCTTTAGCACAGTGCTGTGGTTTTTGCCAAACAGTAAAGCCTGGTTTGCTGGGATACCCTCATTCTTTCTCTACCCCCATCCACCCACCTACCAAAAAATTATCAACAGTTTTGTGACTTGTCTTTCAGTTGATTTTCCTGTTTCGTTTCAGCCATCCACTCCTACTCTCCATTCCTGCCGACTACAACCTAGAAGCCTCTTAAGGGCTCTGCTGAGAATATTGGCTCCCACTTCTCTTGTACTGTTGTAACTTTTTCCTGTGTGTATTCTGGACTTCATTTTGTTTTATCCATTAATACTTTCCTACTTGCTGTTTTCTAAAATTTCAAGATCTCTTGTTTATCAGTAACACCTCTGCACACCTAAAAACTTCTCTTTATTTAATGACTGCCATTTTGGTGGACATTTTGGAGAGAGGCTAGGCAAGTGTATATACTCATCCCACCATTCTTTTTAATTTTTTTTTAAGTTTATTTTGAGAGAGAGAGAGAGAGAGAGAGAGAGAGAGAGAGAGAGCGAGCAGTGGAGGGGCAGGGAGAGAGGGAGAGAGAGAATCCCAAGCAAACTCCACACCAGCAGCACTGAGTGTGATTGGGGCTTGTGATCTGAACCGAAATCAAGGGATGCTTAACTGACTGAGCCACCCAGGTGCCCCTCATCCTGCCATTCTTAATTGGAAACAGCTGAATTAATTTTAGATACGTTATTGAATTTTTTTTTTATTTTTACTACTCTGCCCTTTAGCTCAGTACCTTGTGGATTCCAAATAGTTGACATGTTGAAGAAATGACTTAAAGTCAGTACATAAACTGACTGAAAATTGTTTAACTTTTTAGAATCCAGGAGCTGATGTCTGACGATCAGCGAGAAGCTGGTCGGATTCCACGAACAATAGAGTGTGAACTTGTTCATGATCTTGTGGATAGCTGTGTCCCAGGAGACACAGTGACTATTACTGGAGTTGTCAAAGTCTCAAATGCTGAAGAAGGTATGGTATAACCCTTCTCATTTTGATTGTCCCTCAATAATTTGTTAGCAGTCATCTTTTTTCTTTTTAAGGTACTTTTGAATCTACACTAGTATAGGGAAGGCTTGTTTCTTACACAGGTGAAACTTTTCCTTCAAAATAAAGGTTTATTTGTAGCTTATTGTGCCTTTCTTTTACATGCTATTCAAGTCTTTGTAGGGAAAATGAAAATACCAATTATTGTACTTCATGCTTTGAAATTTACAGGTTCTCGAAATAAGAATGACAAATGCATGTTCCTTTTGTACATTGAAGCCAATTCTGTTAGCAATAGCAAAGGACAGAAAACAAAGACTTCTGAGGATGGGTGTAAGCATGGAGCACTGATGGAATTTTCACTTAAAGACCTTTATGCCATCCAAGAGATTCAAGCTGAAGAAAACCTGTTTAAACTCATTGTCAAGTATGTATGAGGTTATCTGAAATTTTATTATGTATATGCACCATAGGGGTGCTCTTGGCTACTAATAAGAAAAAAACTGGTCAAAATGGTTGCAAATTACAATTCACAGGTCAAATCCAGCTAACTGCCAATTTTTATATGGCCCATAGGCTAAGAATGGTTTCTGTATTTTGTAATGGCTGAAAAAAAAAGAATATTTCATGACACACAAAATTATATGAAATTCAAATTTCACTGCCTGTAACTAAACTTTTATTGGAACACAGCCACAGTCATTCATTTATGTAGAGTCTGGCTGCTTTCCAGCTGCAATGACAGAGCTGAGTAGTTGTAACAGAGAATGGCTCACAGATATTTACTGTCTGTTCCTCTGTAGAAAAGTTTGCTGATTTCTAGTTTTATCCATAAAGAAAATTTGCTATCTCACACAGGAAGTTAGTTACTCAACAGAAGAGTGATGGGACTATGAATTCCAGTCACTTCAATTAGTGGTATGTCAGGGGTTGTTTGCTTACTTTTAAAAAGGAAGAAAGATACCACATAGAAGTCACTTACTTCAATAAGTGTTTCATAATATTCTTTTATTTCCATGTTTTTGCCATGTAGTAGAGAAGAAGCAAAGTAGAGGCATTTTTGCTTTAGTGGTTAAGAGGTTTTTTTGTTTTGTTTTTTTAAGATAAATCTAAGTTAGAATCCTTCTTCAACCACTTAACTTCCAGTGTGGTTGGATGCATGTTACTTATTATTGCCTTGATTTTTATCTTCCTAAAATAGAAATAATAATTCCTGTCTCAGAAGGTTGTACCAGAGATTAAATGAAATTCAATAATATATTTAATTTAATTAACACAACATGCTGTTATTTTAAAACATTGACAATTTTTTGGACAATTTTGAAGAAACAGAAGAAACAAGAGAGACTGAAAATTGGATATACCTAAGGGTGGTGAAGATCTGAGGTTTTGAAATGCGTTGCATTTTCCTTCACCTAGGCTTAGGACACTTTAGAGAATTTGACTCATTTTGCGTTGAATATGTTAATTAACCGACTAAGAAAGTACGCAGTTCCTCAGGGGATTCTTTGTCCCTAAACCCTCAGAGAATTCCTGTGAATGGGTAGCCATCTAGACCCACCCTGGGAGAGGAGGTACTCTGAGCCGAAGTGGGGGTGTGATCTGCGGATCAGTGACTGTGGTGTGTGGGCTCTGAGCAGACGGGGAGGAGTAACCTGGTTGAAGATCAAAACGCCTCTTCAATTGGTTCCTCTTACCCATTATAAATAAGAACAAATGTTTGCAGTGGTCCTTCTGCTATACTTAACTTACAGAAAGGTTTTCTTCCCACAGGTTGCTTTTACCCTTCAGTTCTAAATTTGTAATTTCAGCATCAAAAACCAGAAGGTTTCATTTGTTAACCTTGCAGGGGTTGACAAATTAGGCAGGCTACCTGGTTTTGTAAACAAAGTTTTACTGGAACACATCCCTGTCCATTCATCTACACATTGCTTTCACACAAGTTGAGTCGTTGTGACCCAGACAGTAAAATTGAAGATACAGTTTCTGGTCCTTTAAGGAAAAGTTTGTCTACCTTCGTTAGAGTAACAAGTAGAAGACCATAAAAGCAGAATGCAGAAGACAGTGGAAGGTTATGTTTTAGTTTAGGTTCCTTCAGAAGCAATGATTTGGGTAAGCATTTATTTGGGAGGTGATCCCCAGAAATACTGGTAAGGGAATGGGGGAGTGAGAGAAAGGATGGTAGTGTATGGTGCCTCAATGAGGAGGTTACTATAAGCATCCGGGGCTTAATCCTCTTGAGACCTCGAGATACTAGACTGTGTAGAACTAGCCTCAGTATTTTTCTATCCAAGGGCCTAGATTTGGGGCTACTCTTGGAATATTCTATAACCCAGCACTTTCAGCCTGTCCAGCCTGCCTGCTGCTGATGCTTCTGCAGCCAGAGAAAGCCCTTCAGCAGACAGGTGGAGGTGTGTGGTCAGAAGCTAGCAGTAATTATGTGGGAACATGCTTAACAGTGAGCACCAGGGGGATGTGGCAGGACAGCAACTTCTGTATTTACATGTATTAAAAGGGATAATGATTTATACTTAACTCCTGGTTACATCTCTTCCACTCTGGCCTTTTCTGTGTGACCCTTGTTTTTACAATTGGTGAATGTGAATATACCTCTTTGTAGTCATATATGGTCTTATTCTGATCCTTTGAGTTGAGCTGAAAAAATGAAATTTTATCTCCTCTTAAAGTATTATTTACTCAATTCACCCATTAGTCTTCTTTCCGTGACTTGGCTACACAGCTGCCTATTCATGTAAAATGCAATATAATTCTGTATCCTAAAGTAGAAGACCATGATTATGATGTGTTAAAGGCTGGAGATGGATCAACCATATATTTGGTTACTTTAAAATGCTTTGCGGGGTGCCTGGGTGGCTCAGTTGTTTAAGTGTCCAACTCTTGATTTTAGCCCAGGTCATGATCTCATGGTTCTAAGATCAAGCCTGCATTGGGCTCTATGCTGGGCATGGAGCCTGCCTGAGATTCTCTCTCTCCCTCCCCAACTGCCCCTCCCCTCCTTGCACACACAGTCTCTCAAAAAAATAATAAATACAATAAAAATAAATTTAAAAAAATAAATGCTTTGCAAGTATCCTGTCTCCCTTACACAGGCACAGTTTTTAAAGCATTCTTCCCTTTATGGATTAACCAAGAACTTTGAGAATTTTACTGGTAGAATAAAATGTCTTGGGTTGTTTGAGGGATGTAAACTATATGTTTGTCTTTATTTTTTTATGCTAAATAAACCAAGTTAAGCAAGTTGTAAAGTAGATCCTCTAATGGATTGATGAAGTGAAAATAAGAATTTCTAAGTTGTATTTTGTTTTTCAGCTCACTTTGCCCTGTCATTTTTGGTCATGAAGTAAGTATTTTACTTCATCTTTACCCAAAAATACATAAAGTTGGCAAAAAAAAAAAATAGCTAATTTCTGTTAGCCAGATGTTTGTATTTTAATAGGTCATTATTCTCCAGAAATGAATGATGTGAAAGGCAAACTATAGCTTCTTGTAATAACAAGCTACTTACTAATTCAAGCTAATAGGAATGAGGTTCTTTAAAGTGACTTTAGGTGTAAAGTATTAAAGCAGAAGCTAACAAATATTTCCCAGTTTTGTGGAGTAGATTCATGCTTTGCAAGGTAGGTCTTTACTCAGTAAAGATACCTCTTTGATTTTATGTGCTTCCTACCTTTTGCTTCTTAATCATTTACATTATGGAAGTTTATATTTTAATTTCCTTAGGAAAAAAAGTAAAGTTCAATCATGCTTTAAAAAAAAAATCTCAAATAAATGTAAATATAGAGGGAAGAACATCCGTTTTTTGCTAGTCATCTTTATGTTTTTCTTACTTTGGGGGTCCCCCCTCTTCTTTCACACTTGAGCTTGTTAAAGCAGGCTTGGCATTAGCACTCTTTGGAGGAAGCCAAAAATATGCAGATGACAAAAACAGAATTCCAATTCGAGGAGATCCACATGTCCTTGTTGTTGGAGATCCAGGCTTGGGAAAGAGTCAGATGCTACAGGTAGGAAATCAATCATCTCGTATTTAATGTATTCCTTATAAAATGTGTGACTGATTCACAAGTGAATTTTCTCAAAGCATGCAGTGTTTGTGTTCTAGAGGATATAGTTGGTCTGGTGGTATAAGTGAATTGGGGTTTATGTGAGTAAGATGTCACTTCTATCTGGCCATCCTTTCAAATCGAGTCAGTCTCTGTCACACAGGCTGTTGCAGGCATGCTGGCCTATTGAGATGTTACCTATTGTGAAATGTTAACCATTTCTCTAACCCCCTGCTTTTTTTGCATGGTATCAGTTTTTGGTAGTCTTTTTTGTTGTGGCTTCACCTATGAACAGAATAGTTTGTGAAAGTAAAGAGCAGGGAAGCAGGGTCACACATTCTCTGATCACACAACTACATAAACAGTGTATTGAGCTTAAGGAACAGTGTGATAAAGGTAAGAGATCTGTCTCTATACATCTTCACTGCTCTGAGTTTAAAGGAAGGCAACTTCTGTGAAAAAGTTCTTGTTGGTCCCCAAGAAGATTCTGCCTCTGCCAATCAGAGCCTAGTGGTTCTCCCCATCAGGGCTTATGATGGCCCTAGAAGGCTCTGCTTGTTGGAATGCTTGTGGTTGCATTTGAGTGACACCTGGTAAGTCAGCCATAATGTCCTTTCTGAGAATGCCCATGTGTCCCCATTCCTCACCACCACCCCCAGTGTAGAAAAATGTGACCAGACCAGGGGTCTCTTTGCTAAGGTGTAGTCCTGCGGCTACTGCATCTTTGTCCAGGGGTCAGAACCTTGGTTGCATATCAGAATCACCTTTGGAACTCTTTGAAAATCCTGGGGCCTGCCTAGTCCAACTGAATTAAGAGTGTCTGGATTAGGGTCCTAGTGTCTGTGTGCAGATAACCCACCACAGGTGATTGTGCTGTGCAGCAACCAGGATTGAGAACGACTTTGACATCATCATTGCATTATAAACCCACTGTCCTTCACATCAGAATCATTATATGTTCCCTACATTTGATTGTTACATCAGCCATCATTTTAATTCCTAAGCTGACATTTCATCTATGTTTCCATGTTCCTTTGGACCAACTGGGCCTACTTTAAAAAAAAAACAAAAACAACTCTGTCCTGAGCCCTTGCTAGAAACCTGACAGCAGAGACACAGCACCTAGTTTTAGGGGAAACAGTTGATGATAAAAATAAAAACAGGATACCTAGCCAGATTATGCATGTAAAAGGTCCATGTGTGGACCTGAATTGTTACAGCTTTCTTTTCTGTCTTTTATATCATTGTGTACATAGCGAATTAATGTATTATAGGTAGAAGCCTGGTTAACTTCCACAGTGGCTAGTTATCTATACAAATAAATCTTACAGCTTATACATTTTGCTTACGGTGTGTAAAAGTTCCATTTTTCTCTCTTACTCCTTTTTATCCCCCTCTTACTCCTTTTTTATTTAAGAAATAGATATTAGCAGATAATGGTTTCAGAATACATTTAATGGTACCGAAAACAATTTATTACTAAGAAATGGCATCGGCAACTTTTCATGGTTTTTAGACCTGGAATAATGCCTTTTAAACCATGGGCTCAATTTAAAAATAGAAGCTATAATGTTGGTGGAAATTAAATGTTGTAAACAGAGGAGGGTATTTGGATGTAAGTCTTCTAGCCCTGCTAAACCAGTTTTTAAAAATTAGGCTAATACTAACAGTCATCATTTACTTTATATTTTTAATCCTCTTTTCCTCTGACCATTTAGTAAGCCATCATCATCCTCGCAGACTAATAAGGGATTACAAATAACAAAAATAGTGAGGGGCGCCTGGGTGGCTCAGGTGGTTAAGCATCCAACTCTTGATGTCGGCCCAGGTCATGATCTCATTGGTGGTGGGATTGAGCCCCCACATCAGGCTCCATGCTGAGAGCCTGCTTAGGATTCTCTCTCTCTCTCTCTCTCTCTCTCTGTCTCTCTCTCTCTGTCTCTCTCTCTCTCTGCCCTTCCCTTGCTCACGCTCTCAGAATAAACATTTTTTAAAAATGATAGCTACTGTTTATAAGCTAGATATCATAGGGTCCCTTGGGTTGGGCACTGCACATGTCCAGAGCACACTATCAACATAGCAGTGTGAGTATTGTCTCCTGTGGTTATGCAGTGCACAGCATACACAGTGGCCTTGCATTGGGCACTTACTGTGTGCCAGGTACCAGATTTAAGTGGCTTATATACAAAAATCTCATTTATTCCTCAGGGATATACGTGATTAAACAAGGAAGCTGAGGCTCAGAGAGATCTGAGAGCAGCATAGCCAGTACATGGTAGAGCCAAAATTTAAACAGGTTTTCTTGGGGCACCTGGGTGGCTCAGTCAGTTAAGCATCCGACTCTTGATCTCAGCTCAGGTCATGAGTTCAGGCCCCATGTTGGGGCCTAGGCGTAGAGCTTGCTTTAAGAAGAATAATAATAACAAAAACCCAGGTCTACTTGACTCTGGAGGTCCACACTTTTAACTCTTGTGTTATTTAATCACTTTCTGACCTGCCGTAGCTTGTTTACTCAGGTGAGCATTATTGAGCCATTTTATTACCTGATGTATAAAGAAGCATTGAAGCCTTTGAAATTAAAATTGGTACTCATGTGTTTTCTGTTTGAACTTGAAAACGAAGCATAAAATGAAGTTGTATAATATTCACATGACCACAGTCATCAGAGGCAGGCTGCCTGGATTTGATTGAATCCTCACTTCCCACCTTCATAGCTACTGTGAGTTAGTGTATGCAGGGCTTGGTTTCTATGTGATTAAGTGGGGATGTAATAATGCCTTCCTGCCTCGCTACTGTGGTAGTGAAGGTTGTATAGTAAAACTGTTAGAAGAATACCTGGCAGGGGTGCCTGGGTGGCTCAGTTGATTAAGCGTCTGACCTTGAATTTTGTTCAGGTCATGATCTCATGGTTCATGAGATCAAGCCCTGCATCAGGTTCTGTGCTGACAGTGCAGAGCCTGCTTGGGCTTCTCTCTCTCTCCCTCTCTCTCTGCCTCTCCCCTGCTCGTGCTTTCTCTCTGTCTCCCTCCCTCCTTCTCTCTCTCTCTCTCTCTCTCTCTCTCTCTCAAAAATAAATAAATAAACTTAAGCAAAAAGAATATCTGGCATATAGCTGATATTTGTAAGCAGTTACTATTTGTTTTTCTTTTACTTTGGTTGATTGTCTTAAACCTTTTGTTTCCTTAGGCAGTATGCAATGTTGCTCCACGTGGTGTGTATGTTTGTGGTAATACCACAACCACCTCTGGTTTGACTGTAACTCTTTCAAAAGATAGTTGCTCTGGAGATTTTGCTTTGGAAGCTGGTGCCCTTGTACTTGGTGATCAAGGTAAGAGACCAAACTCTCCACTGTTTACAACATTTAATTTTTCACTAATATTACAGCTTCTATTTTTAAATTGAGCCAAGGGTTTTAAAGGTATTATTCCAGATCTAAATAATTAGTAATTCTGGGGCTTTTGGGTTTGTTTTTTTTTTTTAAGTCTTTTCCAGTTCATTTCTTTACATTCTGTTCAAGAGGCATTTGGACAGCACTGTATTGACCAGTGAGTTGAGAATGAGTGCCAGAAAAAAATAACCGGAAATGCAGTTTACCCTGCGGAATTGAAACTGGTACTTAATGTCATTCATTGTCAGAATCTTGCGATAGACACAATTATATATCAAGTCAGTCAAGTCAAATAGGTATAGATAACTCCTTGCACTTCCCATTTCATATCAACCATCACAATTGTTTAAAAGCCTGTTTTAAAGCTTTACATCAAGCTCCCTGTGGGGTGGAATATGGTTATCTGTTGACTGCCACATTTATCTTGTCTAATACATAGGTGCATAGTAAGTACTTGCTGAATTCATTACTATTACTTAGTTCAGAATACTTCGAGATGCCTTGGAACTGAAAATAAGGTAAATGTTATTATCCTTTACTCTCAGAGGACTTACAATAAGAATTTAGACTATTACATTATAATTAGAATTTTGCTGTATTTTAACCCATCTCATTGGATGTTTGTCAGGATTTGATGGAGAGTTTATAAGAAATCCAGTCGGAGGGCTTAGCAAGAAGGGATCTCTGATTAAGCATTGCTACCTAAGTTTCTCTTTGTGATGCTGTAACTCTATTGGAAACATGTTCCTATGTATGTGTCAGACAGTGCCCAGATTCCAGTCCAGTTAAGGCCATTCATTCCTTTGTTTGCTGGCGACCTCCACATTTCTGAATCCAGATCCTGTCAGCAGCCCCCACCAACCCCCTTCCTTAATACTTTACCTGCTTGGTTTCCAGGACACTCTACTCTTCTGTTTTTCTTACTTCATTAAATGTTCCTTCTCGGTCTTGGTCTTTATCTCCCCAACCTTAACTGGTTGGCACCTCCAGGTGCTTAGGTTTTGTACCTATTTTCTTCTTAGTCTATGTTACCTTCTCAATGATCTTATCTAGTCTCATGGCTTTGCCTACCTATATGCCGAAAATTTCCAAATTTATATCTCTTCTTCCTTGAACTCCAGGCACATTTTTTTTTTTTTTTTTTTGAGAGAGAGAGAGGGAGGGAGAGAGAGAGAGCATGAGCAAGCGCAAGCAGGGGAGGGGTAGAGGGAGAGAGAAAATCTTAAGCAGTCTCCATGCCCTAACTCGGGGCTCAATCTCACAAAATCAAGAGTTGGATGCTTAACTGAGCCAAAATCAAGAATTGGATGCTTAACTGACTGTGCCATCTAGGCACCCCCAGGCACATATTTCTTTTTTTATTTTTTTAATATATGAAATTTATTGTCAAATTGGTTTCCATACAACACCCAGTGCTCATATCAAAAGATGCCCTCTTCAAAACCCATCACTCACCGTCCCATCCCTCCCACCCCCCATCAGCCTTCAGTTTGTTCTCAGTTTTTTTTTCTTTTTTAATTTTTTTTTTCAACGTTTATTTATTTTTGGGACAGAGAGAGACAGAGCATGAACGGGGGAGGGGCAGAGAGAGAGGGAGACACAGAATCGGAAACAGGCTCCAGGCTCTGAGCCATCAGCCCAGAGCCTGACGCGGGGCTCGAACTCACGGACCGCGAGATCATGACCTGGCTGAAGTCGGACGCTTAACCGACTGCGCCACCCAGGCGCCCCTGTTCTCAGTTTTTAAGAGTCTCTTATGCTTTGGCTCTCTCCCACTCTAACCTCTCTTTTTTTTTTTTTTTTTCCTTCCCCTCCCCCATGGGTTCCTGTTAAGTTTCTCAGGATCCACGTAAGAGTGAAAACATATGGTATCTGTCTTTCTCTGTATGGCTTATTTCACTTAGTATAACACTGCCCAGTTCCATCCACGTTGCTACAAAGGGCCATATTTCATTCTTTCTCATTGCCACGTAGTACTCCATTGTGTATATAAACCACAGTTGATGGACATTTAGGCTCTTTCCGTAATTTGGCTATTGTTGAGAGTGCTGCTATAAACATTGGGGTACAAGTGCCCCTTATGCATCAGTACTCCTGTATCCCTTGGGTAAATTCCTAGCAGTGCTACTGCTGGGTCATAGGGTTCTTAAGCCTATTTTTACAGTATCTCTATAACTTCCTCAGACTTAACACATCCGAAATCAAAATTCCGATATTCTCCTTCAAACCTATTTTTATAGTCTTTCCCATCTCAGTCAATGATAATTCCATCCTTCTATTTGCTAAAATCAGAAAATGTACAGTCATATTTGGCTTTTACATATACCCCACATCCAGTCTATCAACAAATATTGTGGGCTCTACCTTCTATATACACACACACACACACACACACACACACACACAGTATCGAGACTCTTCTCCATTGCTGCTACCCTGATCCAAGACACCATCATCTCTTAAATGGATTATTACTGTGATCTCCTAGTTGGAATGCTTGTGACCACCCTTGCCCTTTCCATTGTTCTTAACAAGGCAGAACAATCCTGTTAAAACTCAGATAAAGTTATTCTCCTGCTCAAAACCCTCCAGTGGCTTCCTATCTCACTAAGAGTGAAAGCTCAAGGCTTGACAGTAGTCCAGGGCCATTCACATTCTGGCCTTTTAATCACCTCTTTTGCCTCATTATCTACTACTTCCTTCTTATTCTCCAGTTACACCACCAGCACATTTTACATTCCTGCATTAGGCTTTTTTACTTGTTATTCCCTTTGCCTGTGCTTCCCTTACTCCAGATAAGCCGCAAGGCTTGTTCCCTTTCCTCCTTGAAGTTTTTGCTCAAATGTCCTTTCCTTACCCGAGAAAACTAATCTTATATAATTATGCCTATCTCATGTAGTTGTTGAAATATACTATCTTTTGAATATGCATATCTCTTATTTCACCTGTTTGAACATAAGTCTTTAAGCTTTCTGAGGGTCATTCGTATCTTCATTTTTGTAGCACTCACAACACATGCCTTGCCTGTGAAAAATGTTGAATGAGAAAATATTACATAAAAGTTAGTTACGACAAGTGTTTTATTTGCTGTAAAACAAGCACAAATTCTCTACTGTATGACATTTTATAATTTTAACTGCTGGAAACAATTACAAATAATTTCCTTATTGTGGAACAGTTTCCATCCTGTAAGATTTGGAACTTAACCAAAGAAAGCTTTTTGTCTGTATTATTTTACTGTGACTGTAGGTATTTGTGGGATAGATGAATTTGATAAGATGGGGAATCAACATCAAGCCTTGTTAGAAGCTATGGAACAACAGAGTATTAGTCTTGCTAAGGCTGGCATGGTTTGTAGCCTCCCTGCAAGAACTTCCATCGTCGCTGCTGCAAATCCAGTTGGAGGACACTACAATAAAGCCAAAACAGTTTCTGAGAATTTAAAGTAAGTCTCTTTGGATATTTATACCTTTAATGTATTGAATCCTTATAAATCAGTAAGAAAAAGATAACTGAGGACATAATAGTTCACAGAAATGATAATTTCTAGTAAATGTACAAAAACATGTTGAGCACAACAAATTAAAGCAATGAAGTACCATTGATAGCTACCAGATTGGCAAACATTTTATATATTAATAATCATTATTGGCAAAGGGTTGGGAAAATAAGTTCTCACATATTCAGGTTAGCGTATTGAAGGACAACTGGCATGTTTATTATCACTGTTTGAAATATACATTCCATTTGTTTTAGCCAGTTCTACTTTTAGGAATCATACTCACAGAAATAGTCATGTAAGTGCACAGAGACGCATTTACAGGTTGGGTATTATGCCATTGTATATCACAGACAAAAAGCGGAAACAGCTTAAAATGCCCATTGGTAGGAAAGTGGTTCTATGGAAGGCCGAACAGTGGAGAATAGCAGGTATAAAAATGGAAGTAGCTCTGTGTGTGCTGATAGGGAAACATGTCTGTGCTTACTGTTAAGTGAAAAGAGCACATTACATACTTATAAATGGGGTACGACCCCACTTTTTCCCAAAAACAGAGTTTGTGTTGGTATGTGTGTATGCTTTCTCTTCTAGTTTGTTCTGTACAGGTTGGACAAAAGGCATGGGGTGGGGGGGAAATAGGTTGAAGTGATTGTGGAAGTGAGAAAAAGACAAAAGAATGCCTCATGTGAAAAATTGGAAGCTTAAATTCTAGAGGGAAAAACCCCAAATTTCCTAATATTTGATAATGTGTACCTTTAATACAGAAATGGTACATGGCAAAATATACAATAGTACTTGGAGATGCTATACCACCACCACCAAAAAAGTCAATCTAGGGACCCCTGGGTGGCTCAGTCGGTTAAGTGGCCAGCTCTTGATCTCAGTTCAGGTCTTGATCTCAGGTCATGAGTTCAAGCCCTATGCTGGGTATGAAGCCTACTTTAAAAAAAAAAAAAAAAAAAGTCAATCTATTAGTTTTTCTTAATAAAATGGCAAAGTGCTATATTGGAAAGATCAGAAAGATCCTATTTAAGAAGGACTTGGTTTTTAGATTCTGGTTTTTAGTGGTACCCAAACCTGTTTTGGGGTGTTGACCAAATTCTTTAGCTACTTTGAATTTCAGTTTTATTGTCTCAAATAGAAGGATAATCTGATTGGTGGGATCAGGGAAGATGACTAAGTAGAACACAGCATTTTTATTATAATGATTCTAATGACTTCTAAGAAAAAGTGGGTTTTTTAATCTAAATAATCATAGATGCTTTGAGAGACTCAATGTCTTGGTGAAAGAAAACATACAAAAGATTAAAACGACCCAACTAGATAACCTCTGGCGTATCATATAGCATTTGTTTTAAAATTCAAAGGCATTGTGAAACTTACCATTAGGTAGTAATATAGAACACAGACATGGTGTGAGAAGGGGCCTTATCATTAACCTACCAAAGGTAGGTACATGTATGACTGGTGTGTGGCCTGGTGTCTCTCCAGAGTTGGTGGGTGTATCGAATACAAAAGCTATTGTTTGTTTCTTTAACATAAACTTTATTTTTTTTAAGTTCTACATGGAACTTCAATAGTAAATAAGTAAATGGTTTTCTACTTGTTTTGATTCCAATCATTGGTTCTTCCTTCTTCCCTGCCTTTTAGAATGGGGAGTGCCCTGCTGTCCAGATTTGATTTGGTCTTTATCCTGTTAGACACCCCAAATGAGGACCATGATCACTTACTCTCTGAACATGTGATTGCAATAAGAGCTGGAAAGCAGAGAACTGTTAGTGGAGCCACTGTAACTCGCATGAATAGTCAAGATTCAAATACTTCTGTACTTGAAGCGGTGTCTGATAAACCATTATCAGAAAGATTAAAGGTATGAATGTTTCTGCTCCTTAGTCATTCATTTCGGTTCTGTTTGGATGTCAGAGTTCAGTATGTTGCTTATTGTAGAGTAGTAGTATATAAGCTTTCATGCCAAAACCTTTTATGTTACAGTAGTAGGGTTTATATAAACTGCATTAGAAATAATGTTACCTAGACTCAGAGCTGGAACTACAGTGTTTGGCTTCTTTGGAAAGTCTTTTAGAACTTTATATGTATCTAAACAGGTTATTTTAACAGAAAGATTTTATTTGCTATCCTTGTAATCTTTTTTTATCATGCTTCAGGTGGTTCCTGGAGAAAAAATAGATCTAATTCCCCACCAGCTGTTGAGAAAGTACATTGGTTATGCTCGGCAGTATGTCTATCCAAGGCTGTCCACAGAAGCTGCTCAGATTCTTCAAGATTTTTACCTTGAGCTCCGGAAACAGAGCCAGCGGTTAAATAGCTCACCAATCACTACTAGGCAGCTGGAATCTCTGATTCGTCTAACAGAGGTTTGTTTTAAATTCGTGCTTTTTTGACTTAAAAATGGGGGCAAGAGGTGGTATGATTTCTCTCAATTTCCTGCATAATTAACTTGATTTTTCTTCCAGCTGAGAGACAATTAGAAATGGATGTATAAAAATGTTTAAAAATGTTTGGCCATATCTGTAACAGAGCCAATCAAGCCACTTCTTTCTAGGCACAGAACCAGTTACTAACCATGCAACTCCCCCCCCCCCCCCCCCCCCCTTTAATGACATTGAAGGCTCCTGGAGTGTGACAAGTAGTTAGGTTAATTAAGGATTCTGAGATTCTAAGTTGAATATATGGGAGCATGGAATATGTCAGTATTTGATTTGATACATGACAGGTCCATAAGCATAGTACCTGTTTTTCCAATAGCAGTAACATTTGTTCACAGGTTTGGAATGCTAAGAGAACTGTGGCAGTTAAAATAGCTGGAGTTTGGGCTTTTTGCTTTAAAATCAGATTATTTCTTCTATGTTGTTTTAACAAATTGGTTAGGCATGATTTCCTGAAAGTAAAAGGCAAGGAAAAACCAAGTGTATTTCATAATCAAATTTTCTGAAATGAACACTCAGAAAGATACATGTTAGATAAAAATAGGTTTTAATCCTATTTTATTTAGTTCGTTTATTTAGTTTATTAAGTTTATTTGTTTATATTATTGGGGGGGAGGAGCAGAGAGAGAGAGGGAGAGAGAATCCCAAGCAGGCCCTATGCTGTCAGCGTGGAGCCCAGTGTGGGGCTCAAATCCACAAACTGTGAGATCATGACCTGAGCCAAAATCAAGAGTTGGACATTTAACTGACTGAGCCACCCAGGTGCCCCTAATCCATATTTTAAATGAGCGATTGGGGTACCAGAGTGGCTCAGTCAGTTAAATGTCTGACTTTGGTTCAGTCATGATCTTTGGTTCGTGGGTTCGAGCCCCACGTCGGGCTCTGTGCTGACAGCTCAGAGCCTGGAGCTGCTTCAGGTTCTCTGTCTTCCTCTCTCTCTGCTCCTCCACTGCTCACATACTGTCTCTCTCTCTCTTTCTCAAAAATAAACAAACATTAAAAATTTTTTAAAATAAAATGAGTGATTGTTTCCATACTCAAGTTTTCAGATAATTTTATTCTGACTTTGATATTATAGTCCTCCTCCTGCAATCAGTGTTTGTGTAAAATGAATAAATGAAACTATCTTAGACCTACTTTACCTGCTCAAACAATGTCAAATATACTTACTATTGTTATTTAAAAATGCTTTTTTTCTTTCAAAGGCACGAGCAAGGTTGGAATTAAGAGAAGAAGCAACTAAAGAAGATGCTGAGGATATAGTTGAAGTTATGAAGTATAGGTAAGATTAAATTTTAAATGCTGTTTTAAATGAAATATCAGTCATCGTTTCATCTCAAATTAAATATTTAATTATGCCAAGCAAAATTATTTTTACTTAGCCCATTGGATCCTTTTAACAAACTATATTTTCTTGGTTTAAAATATTTGTATAAAGAAACAATCTTTATATTAAAATTTTTTGAATGGGTATACATTCACATAGTTATAAAATCAATTCAAAAATACATATTTTGAGAATACTCGAAAGGAACAGCCTCATAATGGGTAAAATCATCATTAACACTTAATGACTACCAACCCTTTCAACCAATTCCTAACATTCCCTTTTGTATAAATATCCTGTTGGTTTAATATTCTACTGTGATTGGACTGTCAGTTTCCTCTTTTACATGATTCAGTACTAGGGTTTGAGGGGTCTTGTAGATGAAAATTTTACCAAGCTGGCTTCATTCCCTCTCTAGTTGACTTCATTGTGTTGGAGACCCTCAGTTGCCATTTGTCAACAACCAGACAGTCTAGGAATTACTAGACTGTCTCATTCAATGTGGTGCCAGGGATTCAGTGTACTAGCATGTGAAATAAAGGAGTGGCCATAAATACCAGTTGTCTGCCTGACTTATGGTGGACCTAGCTTCCTGGCAGACCAGACCAATAAGAATCCTAGAGATTGCCTACAGGGCACCTGACTGGCTCAGTTGGTAGAGCACGTGACTCTTGACCTCAGGGTCTTGAGTTCAAGCCCTATGTGAGGTGTAAGGCTTACTTGGAAAAAAAAAAAAAAAGATACCTAGAGATTGCCCCAACAGAGATTCTTTTCTCACTAGAAAACAAAGCCACTGAACCTAACCAAATTTCCAAAAAATTTGGATTCTAACTTTGTTCCCAATTAAAAACAAGGACCACTAGTAGGGACTCCTTGTTTAATGATAAAAAGTTGCCTCTTAGTTTAGAATTTTTCTTAACAGACTGCTTTTTTTTTTTAAGTTTGTTATGAGAGAGAGAGGATGCG
The DNA here is from genome assembly GCF_018350155.1 of Leopardus geoffroyi. Taxonomy (NCBI): domain Eukaryota; kingdom Metazoa; phylum Chordata; class Mammalia; order Carnivora; family Felidae; genus Leopardus; species Leopardus geoffroyi. Next base: position 32,238,776 of record NC_059336.1, read on the forward strand.
CATGTGCGTGAGTGGGAGAGGGGCAGAGAGAGAGGGAGAGAAGAATCCCAAGAAGGCTCCATGCTGTCAGCACAAAACCTGACATGGGGCTTGATCCTGTAAACCATGAGATCATGACCTGAGCTGAAACCAAGAGTCGGCCGCTTAACCAACTGAGCCACCAGGCTCCCCTGAGCATCCTGCTCTTATATTCTCCACCTGTGGCAGTGGGGCTATCATTGCTACTCCTGGTTTCCTTTTCCATTTAATGATCTCTCACCCTTTAGACCTACTGGTGCCTGGCTCTACTGAATAATATCATGGATAGACTTGGGCTATCCAGCAAATCAGGGATCAAACTACCTTATTACTCTCTCTTACTTGTAACATTCTCTTTTTAGGCTTTACCCTAACTTAGTTTCCTTAGGCCTCAGACCCCAGACATTGCCTCAAGCAGCCATCTAGTATTTCCCTACAATAAGTCCACTGGACTGATTCATTCTCATATCTGAGCATTACACATTATAAATTACACATTAAACCTTTTCAATAAAAATGCCATATTGATTCTGCATGTCTGAATCCTCATGTCAGACAGTGTTTACATGTACTTTTTCCATCCAAGAGGAACTCTTCCATATTTTTTTGTTTAACTTTGTATTTTTTTCTACTACTTCTCAAAGTTGCCTTGCTGGTAATTCTGAATTAGTTTTAGGCTGTCAATTTACTCCTGAACTCCTGAAAAAAGAGATCTCATTGTTAAATATAAACAGTATCTACATGAAATTACTAGTTTGTTTCCTTGAACTGAATGTGCTTTATTGGCTTTTACACAAATTTTCAGATAAAAAGAATAGGTTGATTCCTAGTGATTGGAATTATTTCCTAGTGATTCCTAGTGACTGCCATTATTTCCATGGTAGATATCAAGATCCAGTTAAACACAGAGACTAGGTTGTGAATTGTCTGTTTTATTATACTTACCATGCTTTCTGTCCCTAGTCTATGCTCTAGGAGAGCAGGGACCCTATCTGTCATCTTTACCAGTGTACTCCCAGGGCCCATACCTAGCACACAGCACACCCTCAGTAAATGTACTGCATTGATAGTAAAGTTGACCATGGGAATCATCTTTCATTCATTAACTCTTCCATTTCAGAGTTTCCCTCTCTTGAGTTGTGAATGTTTGTGCTTAATGTGGTCTTGAATCTATAAAACTACATTTTAAGCAGAAGCAGAAGCCAAAATAAAATCTAACCTGTGATACAGTTCATCATAGTTATCAAAGCACATAGCTATAAAAACTAAATGTTTATGGCCAACAGTTCACTTAAGTTTTCTTTAAAAATATACTAGGAAGCACAGGAGAATAGAGCCACCTTCAAAGATGAAACATCATTGAGTTTTTTCTATTTCAGCAAAGTGGCTCAGATATTTATAAATCTTCACATCTGAAGCCATGTAGCTCAGATTCAGATCCCAGATATTCCACTCATTGGCTGTGTAACCTTTGGCAAGTCACTTAACTTACCACACTTTGCTTCTTCATCTGTAAAATGCGAATAAGAATAGTCCCTAGATCAGAGGATTGTTGGACTAAATGGGGTAGCGTGTGGTGATTAAATATAATTAAGCTAAATATGAATTGTTAATACATAGTAGTTTAAAGCATTTTTGACAAGTACCTTATGAAAAATAAGCTACGGTTTATTATATTTACATAATCATATTACATTTCTTACCATTTATTAGTCTGATTTGGATGATTCATTCCTATTTGTACAGCTTTTTCTTTCACGTAGGCTCTTATCAGGAAACAAAACAAAGCTATGTTTTTAGTAACCCTATAAACTCATTGCTGTAAGCTCCTTAAGGGCAGGAATTACATCCGTTTTATTCATCAGTGCAAGTCTACTGCCTAGCAGGTGACCAGTTTATATATGATTAACCAATTCCTGATTAAATAACACCTTTGCCTCTGGGCTTTGTGTGAGATTATATCTGTCCCATTGTACAGGCAGGGAGTCATCCACAGAGCTGGATTAGAAATGATGGCTAATTTTATCTCTCACTGGTGTTTTCAGACTTCTGGCTAAAATCCACTAGCAAGAGTGCATATGTCTTTCTTTGATGATACTGTGAAAATAAGAGGAAGCAGCAGAGAACTAAAAATAGTAGGTGGATCCTTTAATATCTAACCACCATTACTGCAAGTCAGCAGAACCGTTCTAGTTCATTCCCACAGTATTTTTAAACATCTTTCATCTGCCAGGTGCTGCACTAGGAGCTGGGAACATATCTTTGTCCTCTAAAGCCTAAATTTAGTATGTTTAGAATTTCTTTCTTTCATGAATCAAAAAGAATGTTCCAGGCATTTATATCATAGTCTATCAACTTTGTATTCTTACGCTTTTCTCTTTTCAAATGTAGATGTTTCTTAAAAGTGGCAACTGTGTCCAAAAATATTTTTATCGGCACATAGTTCATACCATAGTGAATTTCATAGTGGCTGTTCAAGCAATACATGTTGAAATCTTTGCTACGTGAGTCTCATGGTTATTTCCACATTTTTCTTCTTATGAACTGGGACAAAAATTTCCATAGCCATGCTACATTGGGTAACTCTGTTCTCCTCCCTTCTCGTTAAGCATGCTAGGAACTTACTCTGATGAATTTGGAAACCTAGATTTTGAGCGATCCCAGCATGGTTCTGGAATGAGCAACAGGTCAACAGCAAAAAGATTTATTTCTGCTCTCAACAACATTGCTGAAAGAACTTACAATAACTTATTTCAATTTCAACAACTTCGGCAGATTGCCAAAGAGCTTAATATTCAGGTATGATAAACCAAATACTTAATCTTGTTTATGAAAATTGCAGGAGGTCTTTATTAAGTGTAGAATTTTTAAATATCAGAATATTTTGATGACTGTGGAAAACAGTATGGAAATTACTCAAAAAATTAAAAGTAGAAATACCCTATCTATGATTCAGCAATCGCACTATGGTATATTTACCCAAAGAATACAAAGGAATTCAAAGGAATATATGCACCCCTGTGTTTATTGCAGCATTATTTACAATAGCCAAAATATGGAAACAGCCCAAGTGCCAATTGTTGGATGAAGGGATAAAGAAGATGTGGTATAGAGAGAGAGAGCACGCACATGTGCTCGCTCGTTCTCTCTCTTTCTCTCAAAAATGAATAAATAAAAACTTCTAAGAAATTTTTTTAAATACTTATTTTTGAGAGAAAGAGAGAGAGAGAGAGAGAGAGAGAGAGAGACAGACTGAGATGAGTGGCAGAGGGGCAGAGAGGGAGATGCAGAATCCGAAGCAGGCTCCAGGTCAGCACAGAGCCTGACACAGGGCTCGAACTCACTAACCGCAGATCATGACTTGAGCCAGTTGGACGCTTAACTGACTGAGCCACCCAGGCGCCCCGAAGAAACAGACTCTTAGCTATAGTGAACAAACAGATGGTCATCAGAGGGGAGGTGGGTGAGGGAGTGGGTGAAATAAATGATGGGGATTAAGAGTGCACTTTATCAGGGGCACCTGGCTTGCTCAGTTGGTGGAGTGTGCTCCTCTTAATCTCAGGGTGGTAAACTTGAGCCCCATGTTGGGTGCAGAGATTACTTAAGAATAAAATCTTTGCTGGGGCACCTATGGTGTTGGACTCTTGATTTTGGCTCAGGTCATGGTCTCATGGTTTGTGGGTTTGAGCCCCATATTGGGCTCTGCACTGATGATGCAGAACCTGCTTGAGCTCCTCTCCCTCCCTCTCTCTCTGCCCCTCCCCTGCTCATTTTCTCTCTCTCTCTTTCTTTCAAAATAAATAAATAAGCTTAAATTAATAAATAAAAATAAAATCTTTGCAAAAAAAAGTATCACGAGCACTAAGTAATATATGGAATTGTTGAATCGCTATATTGTTCATCTGAAATGAACACTGTATGTTAACTACACTGGAACTAAAATTTTAAAATAAATATAATGGAGATTGAAAAAATAATAAAAGATTTGGGTGAAAAGAATGGAATAGGCTTTTTTGAAGTATTTTCTTTGTTTAAGCTATGAAATTAGCTGCTCAGAGCTTTAAAAAAAAAAAAACAAAAAACAAAAAAACAACCCAGCAGTGTTAGGGTTCCTGGGTGGCTCAGTTACACATCCCATTCTTGGTCTCAGCTCACATCTGGATCTCAGGGTCATGAGTTCAAGCCCCATGTTGGACCCTACTCCGGGTGTGAAGCCTACCTAAAAACAAAAAACAAAAACTAAAAAACCCAGCAGTTTTTATCTAAAATGCATTCCTACCTCTTTTTTAGCATCTTGATAGTTGAAGGAAACATAAGAGACTCACTTTCCATGTTTTTCTGACAAAATCTCTTGTGGGCAAGTCATCTTACATCTTTGCATCTCTGTTTCCTCGTTTGTTCAACAGACATGATTCCAGGGGCCGACTTCGGGTCAGGTCATGATCTTGGGGTCTGTGAGTGTGAGCCCCACGTCGGGCTCTGTGCTGACAGCTCGGAGCTTGGAGCCTGCTTCGGATTCTATGTCTCCCTCTCTGCCTCTCTCTCTCTCTCTCTCTCAAAAATAAATATTAAAAAAAATAGACATGATTTTACCTGCTCTATTTGAAAGTTTTAGTGAAAATGAATGTAATAAGACTTTAAACATGTAAGACAGTTTATATGGAAAGCTGCCCACTCAATTTCAAAATTGGAGCTAGTCTAATTTTTGTTTTGAAGCTAATCTAAACCAAATACAAAAAATACTCTGGATACTGGAGTTTTTAATTTTGATTAACTCGGCTCATCAAATAGAATAGAATCTCACAATAGAATTGAAAGCTTATATGTAAGCAGTTTTCTCTATGAGGAAGTACGAATAAATTTATTTGCCCAAGAAACTTGAGGAATGCATGTTATGGTTTGAGAGATTCATTTTATAAATCATGTTTTTGCATATTATTTAATGGGCTGTTTCTTGATGTTTTATTCCAGGTTGCTGATTTTGAAAATTTTATCGGGTCACTAAATGACCAAGGTTACCTCTTGAAAAAAGGCCCAAAGGTCTACCAACTTCAAACTATGTAAAATGACTACCAACCCAGGACGTCCTGAGATTATTAGCAGTTTAAAACTGTCTCAGTAATAAAGAGTATGTAAAAAAAAAAAAAAAAAAAAAAAAAATATATATATATATATATATATATATATATATATATATATATATATATATATTGTTCTCTGGAAAATGATGTCCTAAAATTAATGTAATAGGAAAAAAGATTTAAGAAGTGATAAAGCCATGTGTTTAGTTTTTACAGCTTCTCTGAAAGATGAGAAAAATAAATTGTTTATATTTTTAAATGATATGATCATATGTATTATATATAGTTGTATTTTTGACCTCTTTTATTCTTACTTTTTTTCTATAAAATGTCCATCTGAGTAAACATTTGCTAAGTTACATCTTAATGTTTAAATAGTTCTGACACACAAAAAATGAATATCTTTCAGAAATAAATTGAAACCAACTTTCAATTCCAAAAAAAGTTTGGAAATATTTTATATTGACACATTTAATTTAACATCTTAGCTACTGAAAAAAATTTTAAACCATATTATGTTTTATTACCAAAGTTAAATATGTACCTGTGGGTTTTTTTTTTTTTAATGTTTATTTTTGAGAGAAAGAGAGAGACAGAGTACAAGCTGGGGAGGGGCAGAGAGAAAAGGGGACAGAGGATCCCAAGCCAGCTCCACAGTGATAGCAAGTCCGATGTGGGGCTTGAACTCACAAATCATGAGATCATGACCTGAGCCAAAGCTGGACACTCAACCAACTGACCCACCCAGGGGCCCCAAATATGTACCTATATTAAGTCAATAGCTGTGTAAGGCTTATTAAAACCAAGCCGCCTCAACTCACTACACAGAGGGTGAGGATGCTGTTCTCCTATTCTGTGTACGTACATAAATACACATACACAGTTTCCCATTTCTTTCCAATTTAGTTCTATGTCCTCTTTCTTGTTTCACTCCCTCCTTTTAGTAGAATCGATCTTCTAGTAGCTTCCTGAGAAGAAGTTCATAAGGCAAATTCTACCCTTACCTCTGGATTGGGCATAGAATTTTAGTTTGTAAAACTAAAATTAGATGTTGCGTTTAGAAATCCAAGACCACAATCGCTTCCCAGCCTTTTGGCTAAGATCGAGTGTAGAAATCCAAGGCCATTGTGATTTTTATTCATAGCATGTGACCTTTTTTTCTTCTTGAGAAGGTGCTTGGATCTTCCCTTTCCCCAGGTATCCTGAAATTGTATAATGTTTAATAACTATCCTGGTGGTCTCTCATGCCAAAAATATTGGTGTTATCGTTACCTCTTTTTTTCTCTTATCCCTGTATCAGTCCATCAACAAGTTTGCTCAGTACCTTTAATTGGTTCCAGTTCCACTATTCTGGATCAAGCCACCCTCTCTTGTACCGCTTTATAAGGACAAAGACTCCACTTTATTCTGTTGCTGCCCCAGCAGGTGGAACGGATTTTTGACACATACCCCTCTGAGGTGGATACACAGACAGTGGGTGATTATACCACTTGCGAATGAGGACACAGAACTTAACCAAAGTAGGTAAGCAACTTGATGTAAGACTATGAAAAATAAGAGCATAAAAAGGATTTCTACTAATAAGATGGAGGCATTCTCCTCTTTTTCTCCTATGAAGTTGCTCAAAACCAACAAGGAAACTGAGAAATACAAATATATAGTCCATCTTCTGTGAACTAGGAAACAACTGAAACCCCAAACCCCAACACACTAGGAAAAGCTGCCAAAAGCTGACAGGATGACCCAGGTAGCCTTACAGGAGGGAAGAGGCGAGACGATGCCTATTGGTGAATATCTTAGAAGAAACCAACAAAGTGTATTTCTTAAAGTATACTTTAAATATCTTTGGGGGTAAAAAGTAAAACCCCATGTTTGTAATAGTGTGAATATGGCATACAGGTTGGCAGCAGCAGCTTCTCTGGATCTTGCTGGAACACAAGAAATAGAACAGGAGAGGTTAAATGAGAAGTCACACTGATAAGCCACCATGAAGGAGGAAAAAAAAATCTGGCTCTGCTTAAATTTCTCCAAAGCAGTATTCATCAGTAAAACAATGGAACATTGCCTACAAGATTGTCTTTTCAAGTTTATTTATTTATTTTAATTTTTTTTAACTTCTTAAGTTTATTTTTGAGAGACGTAGAGAGCACAAGCAAGGGAGGAGCAGAGAGAAAGGAGACACAGAATCTGAAGCAGGCTCCAGGTTCTCAGCTGTCAGCCAGAGCCCAACACAGGGCTCGAACTCACAAAGCCCAAGATCGTGACCTGAGCCGAAGTCAGATGCCTAACCAACTGAGCCACCCAGGCGCCCATGAATTTCATAAAAATGTCATGTTGAGAGTAGTAAATATTTTAATTAAAAAAAAAACAATAATAATAGGTAGTGGGTCAGATTTGGCCCATTTGGCTATAATTTGCAGCATCTTGACTGCAAATAATAAAAACCTGACTTGATTAAGTAGGAAAATTAGGGTTTTTTAAAAGAATTTTGGTTAGCTCACAGAATTATTGGAAGACTGGAGAACCAAAGGCTGAGCTTCAAGGAGCAGTTTCTAAAACCATGCCTTAGGATTGGTCTGAAGACCAAGCCACTGTCACCCTACTGCCGCACAAGGCACCAGAGGAAAATGCTGCACCTCCCTGGTCCACTGATGCCACTTCTGTACCAGGGACACTGGGAAGTGACCGCCCTGCAGAAAGGTGGAAGAATGTCCCCCTCCCCAACACGTACCAAAAGAGCCACAAAAAGTTATTCATAGGGTCTGTTTCAATTGCTGAATTCAAAAATAGAAATCTCATTCAGAAACACCTGACTGATGGAGGCTAGGTTCTATGCCTCTTTCATAGAGTGCTAGGGAGTGTTTTGGGTTCTGCTTTAGTGAGGCAAGACCAATAAAGCCAAACTTTCTCATTTGTTATGAGACTATTCAAGTGGTACTAGACTGCCAGACCATTATCATTCGTGTATATAGAGCCAACAAACACGTCCTAACATACAAGAACTCAGAAAGCATGAACCATTCTTGAAGAATCTACCAAAATGTGACTTATAGCAAACTAGATGAACAGGGGAAAAATTGGCAATGTACATTGGATATTTAACTGTAAGATAAAAACTAAGATAAATGTGGGGATAACTGCCACAGAACAGAATATAAATATTAAGTCCTGATTCTGAAAAAAAAGGAGGGAAAAGGTATATAGTGTAAATATGAGAACTTCATCTTTAAAGTCTGGGGTGGAGGCTTAAAAGGTATTTAATGCTGATAAATCTATTAATAGAATGAAAAGCATATTTCACAAAAGTGAAGTCAGATAACAGCAAACAAAATAAAATGGTAGATGAGAGAGAGGACAAGGATATGTACTACATAAATGGTATGTTCATACATTATATATATATATATAGTATAAATATACTAAAGGATATATACTATAGTATGTTCATACATCATAAATATAGTCTAAATATACGACATTGTGTTGAAAGAGGAAAATAATAGATACTATTTATTTAAAAAGTCAAAGGCTATTACTATTATATAAAATCACAGGGGGGGCGCCTGGGTGGCGCAGTCGGTTAAGCGACCGACTTCAGCCAGGTCACGATCTTGCGGTCCGTGAGTTCGAGCCCTGCATCGGGCTCTGGGCTGATGGCTCAGAACCTGGAGCCTGTTTCCGATTCTGTGTCTCCCTCTCTCTCTGCCCCTCCCCCGTTCATGCTCTGTCTCTCTCTGTCCCAAAAATAAATTAAAAAACGTTGAAAAAAAAAATTTTTTTTAATCACAGGGAAAAAGGTAATAAATTATCAGAAGAAACTCTTCTGTGATTTCTTACATATTGTGCTGTCCATTTGGCATCCATTAATCACAAGGCCAACCTAACAGCCAAAATTGTTCACATCTCCTCTGCAATCCCAGCTTTTGCAACTAAACCACAAACCACAAACCCCATCAGTGTTTCACTTCCTGCCCAGTAGGGGACATCCCTACCTAAAAACTTCCCACCAACTATAGCAATAAAGGCCTAGGGTTTCCCCTCACTCCTGCCTCCTGACCAACCCGGGTGCTTCCCTGTGTGGCCCTTTGTGGCATATGCTCCTTTCTCTTGGTAAATGTAATTAATGCTTTCAAAGGCAATTGTCTCGTGTCTGTCAGCTTACCATGCCCAGTTAAGACAAATCCCAGGTACATATTTTAGAATAGAAGCACAAAAACAGCAAGAAAACATTACATCATGAAAAGTTTTTAAAATAAGAGACTAACATATTCATGACAAAAGTCAACCTAAATCTAAGTATGTCATAATAATAAATGCAAATGGGCTCAACTCACCTACTGAAACTAAAAGACTTTCAGATGGGTTCACAAACTCTTATCTGCAAGATACACCTAAAACAAATGTCGCGTGTTGCTTGTGAGTTGACGTTAATCCCAGGAAACTGAGAATACCACTGTAGATTATAGCTGGGTGAATAGGGGGGTGTGGAGCTCTGGGGAGCAGCTAATAGCTGTTTAGTAATAAAACGATGCCTTCTACATTTGCCCCATGTTCATATTGTCCCCTGAAATCCCACTGCTCTCATGTTCCTCACTCACTCTGCTTCAGCCCCATTTGGTCTCTTTGCTGGTTCTAGAATATGCCAGGCACATTTCCTATCTTTAGGGTCTTTGCACATGCTGTTTCTGCCATCCAGTTTGCTTTTCCACCAGAGAGCCACATGGCTCATCTTCCCAACTAGCTTTGAGTCATTACTCAAATGTCAGTCTTTTAGCGACATCTTTCCTGGACACTTTAAAACTGCACTCCCCCCCACCCTAATTTCCTTCCCTACTGTGTTTCTCTGTAGCAATCAACACGAAATAACATACTATGTAACTTACTCATCTTTATGTCTGTTTCCTTAGTCCCGGCTAGATTGTAAACTCCATAGGGATGGGAAATTTTTACTACTATCTTCACTGTTAAATCCCCTGTTCCTATAACAGTACCTGGCATGTGAAAGGCACACGGTAAATATTTTCTGAATGAACGTCTGTCTGGTGAAGAGGCATGTGAATGAGCTTCTCAGAATGTGCTCTGAGTATGAGAATATTTGTGTCCATGTGAATGCTCACTAAAGGAACTTCGTAATTAAATGGATGTCACCCACTCCATGAACGTCAGCTAGTCTATTTCTCTAGCCACCCCAGTCCTTGTTCAATGAGTTCATGAACAAAGTGACCATGAGGCCAAGGTTGGCAGTTCAGCTTGCTCTTTCACCAAGCCTAAACTTCCCCTCACCAAGGCTGGCACAGACGATCATCATTGCTGAGTATCTGATTTGCCAGTGGAGGCACCTATCCTGAAACAACACAGTACTGTATCTCAGGGGGACTAGCTTGTTGCTTGGTGAGAGATCAATTTACGCTGGGCCCCGAGGGGGCAGCTATTTGTTTCCACTGGAGGGGAGAAGGGAGCTTATTTTGGATGTCTGCCCTTCCTGCCTTGTTTCTTTCAGCAATGCCATGTATGAATTTACTCAGCTTATTCACCTTCATGATATCCCATGTAATATTACTTCTCATGAAGACATTTTACAACTGAAGAAGTAAGGCAACGGATTGAAGTTCATATGCTGTCTTTACTGTGTACCCCATTAGCCAAAAGCATCTGGCCTAGAGAACATTAGAATGGACAACAGCGATTCAGTTATGGTGCCAGATAGGTGACAATACCTTGCAAGTCTGGGATCTTCTCTGAGCTAGTGACTGCTATATGATTCTGTTTCTCCCGTAGCCAGAATACACAGGCCTAGGAAAGAAGGTGTGAGCATTGTATCTTATCACTGTTAGTAAAGCCCAATTTTTAGCAGCTAGAGGTCTTCCAAAGGAGGCATACTTTTTTTTTTTTTTTTAATGTTTATTTTTGAGAGAGAGTACAAGCAGGGGAGGGGCAGAGAGAGGGGGAGACACAGAATCCGAGGCAGGCTCCAGGCTCTGAGCTGTGAGCACAGAGCCCGACACGGGCTTGAACTCACAGACCAGGAAATCATGACCTAAGCCAATTCTTAACCAATTGAGCTACCTAGGCGCCCCAAAGGAGGCATACTTCTATCAGAGGACATAGCAATGGCTCCATTGAACTGGAGGCTGAGACTGCCGCCTAAACATTCTGGGCTCTTACACCTGTGAAGTAGAACACAGAGGGTTACTGGGGTTGCACCCAATAATGAGGGGAAACTGGGTCACTCCTACAAATGGGGGCCTGGAGGACATTTCTGAAACTGAAGAGAATCTTCCCACATTCACATCCACCAGTAAAAGAAAAGGTCATGGAAGGCTACAGGCAGGATCTCCAAAGGCTCAGACTCCTCAGGAATGAAGCTTTGAGTCACTCTGCAAGGTAAAGAATCCAGACCAGCTGAGATGCTGACTGAGCAAAAAGGGAGTAAGGAATGGAATGGAGGGAAGATAGTTCTAAACATTAACTAGAACCTCATGACCAGCTGGCGAAAGGCCTGTATCTGTACATTAACCACTTTGCTTTCCCTCCCTCTTATTTTCCTCTAGTGGTTTAAATGGACTGTTAATAATCAGCTTGATAATTTAGTCTTTGGGACAGAGGTTATCAAGGTGAGAATGTAGCTGAAACAGAAGAGGAATGAATAAGCACCACGCTGTCAGTGACACCTTTATAAATAACACTTCTTTTATAAAGGCGGGAAATCTGGTTCTTGCATCAACGTGTTATAGTTGCTATGGTTATACACAAGTCTATGAATGGGTAGAGTTTTGAATGTGCATATTGCCGAGCCAAAGAGGTGAAGGTCATGAACACAGTGATCTGATACCCAACCTTCATTCCACCCTCCTCCTAGCGTGCCTTCCTGTCATTCAGAGACTAGAAAGCAGTGAAACATTTCCCAAACCCCTTTTGCAGCTAAAAGTTCTGATTGTGAGTAGGATTGCCCTGATTAGCTGTCCTGTGTGAGAGCAGGAAGGTGGAAGTGAAGAGAGAGCCATCTATCTCCTGCTCGTCGTTTTCTGGTGGCACGTGTAGCCGAGGAAACATTTAATTTCTCTGCGAATCCTAGCAGTCTGTAAGCAGCAGCTGTGGTGTGATGGCAGCAGCTCTGATTACCCCCCTTTCTCACTGTCGTGGGTTAAACAGCTCCCATGCCAAGCCAAACCTGCAGCTTTTCTCTAGGAGTCAGTTCTGGAGACCCAGCATGGAGCTCCCACTCCTCCAGCCTGACTTTAGGACAAGCACCCAATTCCATTTTGGAATCCTTTTTACTATGGCTAGAGCGGTTTGTGTTTCCTGCAACTAAAGCCTCACTGATGGCATCCTTATCCAAAGCAATCCACCCAGATCGTGCGCTATACTTAAAGTTATGAGGTAATAATAATTCCCCAAAGCTGCATGTAAAGTTATGGAGGTAACCATCAGAAGAACTAAACACAGAAAAGCTGTCTCAGGTTTGCTGTGGAGAGTGGGCCTGGGGATGGAAAGTTAGAGAGTACCTATTGATTTCCATCATCGGCTTTTCTACACAGTGGAATTAGTTACCAGGTGTATATACAGCTTCGATCAAAATAAATGAAAATGTTTAAAAATTGAGCGAGGTTTTGGCATTCAAACAAACTTCTTAGTACACTGACTTGCAAAGTCACTGAATAGTTCACTGAGACTGCAGGACCTCTGTGTTTGCATCCATAAGTGAATAATAATTTCAACAGGCTTTCTCTAGACATCCCCCAAACACTGGAGAGCCCCAAACCTTCTCTTCCCTAGAGACTGTATATTATCTTTACTATTAAAAATGGCCCTTCTTCTTTTTTTTTTTTAACTGAGTTGAATCCTCAGCAGCTTTTTTTTTTTTTTTAAGTTTATTTATTATTTTTGAGACAGAGAGAGACAGAGCATGAATGGGGGAAGCGGCAGAGAGAGAGGGAGACACAGAATCAGAAGCAGGCTCCAGGCTCTGAGCCATCAGCCCAGAGCCCGACACGGGGCTCAAACTCACAGACTGCGAGATCGTGACCTGAGCTGAAGTCGGACGCTTAACCGACTGAGCACCCAGGCGCCCCAAAATGGCCCTCCTTCTAAGTTCTGAGAAGCACCTTAGAATACTGTGTTCACACGTTTGGTAGGCAGAGTAATTACCAACCACTGCCCCCCGCCCCCAAGATCACCATATCTTAGTCCCCAGAAACTGAGACTATGTTAGCTTACACAGCAAAGGAAAACTAAGGTTGCTAGTCAGCTGACCCTAAAATTGGGAAGTTATCTTGGATTCTTTAGGCAGGCCTGATACAATCACAAGGACCTTAAAAGTGCCCGAGGGAGGCAGAAGGAGAGTGTCAGGCAGAAGATCTGACTGCAGAAGAAAGGCACAAACAGACACAATACTGTTGGCTTTTAGATGGGGGGGGGGGGGGGGGGGGGAGGGAAGGGGGGCATCAGACAAGGAAATATGGGTGAGCTCTAGAATCTCTTGGGAAAAGGCAAGGAGACAACCCTCTAGACAGCAACACAGCCCTGCCAATGCCTTGACATTTAAAGGCCAGTGAGGCCTGTTTCAGACTCTTGACCTACAGAGCTGTAAGGTAATAAATTTGTGTGAAGGCTCTAAGTAGTGGCAATGTGTTGCAAGAGCAACAGCACACTAATACACCAGCTTATAAATGGTATTTTTTTTTAATGTTTTTATTTTTGAGAGAGAGAAAGAGACAGAGTATGAGCAGGGGAGGGGCAGAGGGAGAGGGGGACACAGAATCCAAAGCAGGCTCCAGGCTCTGAGCTCTAAGCACAGAGCCTGACATGGGGCTTGAACCCACGAACCGCAAGATCATGACCCGAGCCGAAGTCAGACGCCCAACCAACTGAGCCACCTAGGTGTGCCTCTTAGAAATGGTATTCTAACAGTAGGAGCTGAAATCTGATCATGACACTGGAAAACAGCTGGAAGAAAAAAAAAAAGGCAAGTCATGTTAGTCTGTTGTCTCCTGCTCTCTGAATTTTGGAGAATCTCTCAGTGAAAAAGACTTTCAGCTAACATTTCAGTTGTGGAGGTTTTTAACATTTTGTTATTGACACCTCCCCTATGATACCATAAAATGCTTTTTTTTTTTTTTTTTTTTTTTTTTTTCCCCTAGGCTGTAATTCTGCACCATCAGAATCTACCCAACTAAACAGCAGCTGGACATGAGAGGTTCTTAATAAGGGACTAGACACCTTTCTGGCAGTTCTTAGAGAAAGGTCACATACCTTCACCAAGGCCAAGAATAAAGGGCATTTCTGGGTTGCTAAGTTAATACCTTTAAAAGAAAAGCTAAGGTGATATCCCTGTATTTTTTCCACCTGATATATGAGATTAGGGGCTGTAGGGAACAAGCACAAGACCAGACCCTTAGGAACATGGCAAAGGGCTCATAATACCACCTGAGCTCTGAACACAGAGCTGTGAGTGCTGCCTAGTGATTATTACCTAGGGGTTGGTGAGTGGGCCTTTTGGGCTACAAGAATCTCTTAAAATTTTATACAAAATCTGTGTTGCATATTTTTTAATAGCTTTCTCCAGATTCTATAGGAGGTCTGGAAAAGATTCCATGGAAGACACTTTTTTATCTTTTCAGGGCTGACGTTCAGATAGTGTGCAATAGTGTAAGTTCTCTGAGAACAGAAACTTGTGCAGATGGCCTAGAATCTAGTACATGACTGGTATGCAATGATGCTCTAAGTATTTGTAGGGAGAAAAAGGAAAGAATACATTTAGTCTAATTTGCCTCCTGGGAAATGGGCTTGGAATTGACAAGAACAGAAGACCTAGTGTTGCTTTAGCACCAGAAAATCCATCCCAAGCTCTGGCGGACAGCTCCACAAGTAGACCTTACTTTGGTAATACCTAGTTTTACTGGGTAAAATCTCAGTTTTAATGAAAAAAAAAACGTGAAAAAATATTTCAAAAGGGATCCAGCCCTGTACTTTGCTCATAATACCAGAAAGGACATAGAAACACAACTGTTTTTATGCTATCAGTACTGAGCTTCCCAGCCCTGTACTCTCTTATCCTATATATCAGCATGTGCACCAGAGATAAGGTTATTAAACAACCTGATGTAACTGGAAAAATATTAATGCTGAAGTGTATGGAGACAACGGTTTATGAAAATATGAACGGTAATAACTTCAATTCTTAAGGAATACGAGGTATGTGCAGGAAATCAATAGCTGAAGAATATGTACCATATACAAAACACTAAAAAATAAAATTCTCACACTTGCATTCCATTTGCAATAATTACATGAACTTTATTTTTTTATGTAAGCCCTATGTTGAAAGTGGGGCTTGAACTCATGACACGCAGATCAAGAGTCACATGCTCTACTGACTGAGCCAGCCGGTATGAACTCCTTTAAAATTAACTGAAGTGCTTAGGATTCTGTGGAGGGAAAAAAAATTATCTTGTGCTCACATTTGAAGGTTTCTCTCAGAAGTAAATCCCTGAAGGAGTCCACAGCATTGGTTTAATTTTTTTCTGGTGGACAGTGGAGGGGATTTATCATTTTCCAAAATTCCGTCACTTGTCCTGAAATGCAAAGGATAGATAATAACATGAAAACAGGGCTCCCTAAGCTACAAAAAAGGAGAACAAGATTCTTAAATTTTTGACAGGAAGGAGGAATGGAATGGAAACTAAAGCAAGTCATACACTAAATAATGTTAAAAAATCCCTCTGTTAACTTAAAAAAAAAAAAATGCTTCCCCTGCCCCCTGGATGTATGTTTACTTAACATTTTTGAAAGGAAGTTAAACAGGAATTAAATATGTAAAGTGGATATACTTTGGTCCAGAATTTTCACTTGTGCATCTCTCGTATAGAAATACACACACAGGTGCACAGAATTTTATGTACTAAGATGGTATATTCATATTTGTGAAACATAAACAGTCTAAAAAATCAGGGAGGTGGTTTATATATTATATTCTTATTGTGCAATATTAACTATCTTTTCTTAAATTTAAACCCAAGTTAGTTAACATACAGCGTAATAATGGTTTCAGGAGTAGAATCTAGTGATTCAACACTTAGATATAACACCCAGTGCTCATTCCAACAAGTGCCCTCCTTAATGCCCATCACCCATTTAGCCCATCCCCCCACCCAATAGCCCTCCAGCAACCCTGTTTGCTCTCTGTATTTGAGAGTCTCTTATGGTTTGCCTCTCTCTCTGTTTTCATGTTATTTTTTCTTTCCTTCCCCTGTGTTTATCTGTTGAGTTTCTCAAATTCCACATATAAATGAAATCATATGATATCTTTCTCTGAGTTATTTTGCTTAGTATAATACACTCTAGTTCCATCCACGTTGTTGCAAATGGCAAAATTTCATTCTTTTTGCTCCCCCAGTAGTATTCCATGTATATATATACCACAGCTTTATCCATTCATCAGTTGATGGACATTTGAGCTCTTTCCATAATTTGGCCACTGTCAGTGCTGCTATAAACATTGGTGTGCATGTGCCCCTTTGAATCAGGATTTTTGTTAAAATGTTTATTTTTGAGAGAGAGAGAGAGAGAGTGGGGGAGGGGCAGAGAGAGACAGGGGGACAGAGGATCTGAAGCAGGCTCCATGTTGACAGCACAGAGCCCGATGTGGGTTCCACTTCACAAAACTCGAGATCGCAACCTGAGCTGAGGTTGGACACCCAGCCAACTGAGCTACTGAGGCCTCCCTCCCTTCGTTACTTCTAAACAATTTTATTACTAAGGGAAGTGGGTAAATATATTGAAACCAACCTTTTTACTTCCTTTTTTGTTGATATGTGAGCATTTTTATTTGCTTTACAGGTTACTACAAGAATGGACCACATAAAAACTCTTAGGTGAAGACTTGACAGTTCACCTATTCTAGTAACATCAGTACTTTTGTGGGAAGGAATGATGGAAACTTGGCCCTAGAAGTTGACAAAAAAATGAATAGTTTAGATCTCTCAATAATTTAAAGAGTAATCTAAATTATAGAGTTCAGGTAGAGCTAACCTCTCAAGTCCTGAGGAGGTTGGCCTTACCACTAATTTCCTCTCTTGTGAACGGTGTGTTTTAAATCTAAATCCAATCATATTATTCCTTCCTATTTAAGGCTATTGGCGTATTTATCACAATGATTTAGACCTGTGCCTTATTTGGGTTACCGGTTACCTCTGGCTTTAGTGTCAATAACAGCAGCTCACTCCTACAAGATTTAACTTGATTCCCAGAGAAAGAGTTTCATTTTTCTGGTTCGCTTTAACTTCCAATCATTATTACTCATATAAGATCCATTTGCAAAGCTACGTATTTGCATTATTATTATTATTATTTTCTTCTGGTCCCAAGAAACAGAAAGTGGCTCAAGTTTAGTGTGTCCCAGACTGAAAAACTTAATATAAGTAACAAACCTATGCCTCAAGGGGAGAGCAAACATATTTCTAGTTCACCAGTTTATCAGTAGACAGAAAATATTAATATATTTGGGACAGTTCTTTTTTTTTTTTTTCAAAAAGCTTATGTTTCAAATAGAAGTGACAAGTGAGAAAGAATGATTAGGTTGCAGAATTTTCAAAAGCCTAAACACAGGCTCCAGGAATTTTTTTTAATTAAAAAAATGTATTATTTATTTTTGAGATAGAGAGAGAGAGAGAGAGGACAAGCAGGGGTGGGGCAGAGAGAGAGGGAGACACAGAATCCGAAACAGCTCCAGGCTCTGAGCTGTCAGCACAGAGCCCGATGTGGGGCCTGAACTCACAGACCGTGAGATTATGACCCGAGCTGAAGTTGGAAGCTTAACCAACTGAGCCACCCAGGCACCCCCAGCCTCCAGGAATTTTTAGCAAAGAAGTAATATGTGTTAATATTTAGGAGAGCCAGACCTTCAGTGCTTTGCAGCTTACCAAGGAAAGCATAAAAGTGGCAAGTTACTACTACTCTCTAGGGGCAGGATCTTTATTTTTATAATTCCTTAACAAAGTATCAATTAAGGGATAAGGAGCCAAACACAGTATAACTGTGATTGCACAATAGATATTAGTGGCTGTTAATAGCATTTATGTTTTCAAAGAACTAAATTACACTGTCAACTGGTTAAATTATCCAAGATTAATTATTTATAATCCTTTTTCTTTTCATATTCTTTTGTTCTTTTACTGTTAGCACTTACATGATTGGCTAGAGAAGTTGGGATAAAATACTGACTAGCATATTTTGCTTTTTTAAAAAACAATTCTAATAAAAAGGGTGGAGTGATAAAAATGTGAAATTAATTTGAAGCATGAGACCTAGTGTTTACACTTGGATTTTTATTTGGATATTTGTTACTTTTCTAATTATTTTTTCCCAGTTTTGGGAAAAGGTCCAGTGATAGAGATCCCCAATCCCCTCAGACATGTGAGCTGCCCACTTACTTAATCTTATTGGATAGAAATTAACTATTACAGAATTTATAAAACAGAAAATGAACTTACTACAAACCAAATACTAACTGAAGAGTTTTTAGGTTTCCTCTGCCCTCTTCTAAACTATGTTAGGAAACACATTACACTCTTTACTTACTGTATGTTTTCATAGGCTTCTGAATTTTTTCCATCATTCATCTCAGATTAACCTGTTCATTTATTGACACCTATCATGTTCTAGAAAATGAAATCAGAGGCGGATACCTGGATATTCTCCTGTCTTAAAGTGTTAGGGAGGGGCCCCTGGGTGGCTCAGTCAGTTGAGCCTCTGACTTTTGATTTCGGCTCAGGTCATGATCCCAAAATTGCGCGATGGAGCCCCGAGTTGGGCTCCTTGATAAGAGCAGAGCCTGGCTAAGATTCTCTCCTTCTCTCTATCTCTCTCTCTCCCCTTCTCCCCCGCTCATGGGCTCACTCTGTCTCTCAAAAAAAAAAAAAAAAAAAAAAATGTTAGGGAAATGAATTGCTAGAAGCACTGTTACTTTTTATTTATTTATTGCTTTGTTTAAAGATTTTAAGGAATCTCTACACCCAACATGGGGCTCAGATTCAACCCCAAGATCAAGAGTTGTACACTCCACTGACTGAGCCAGCCAGGCACCCCTACTTTTTAGTCCTGTGTATTGAGCTGTCATTGTCAAATGACAAATAAGGCCAAAATGCCAGACACTTTACTGTACTACTTTGTGATAACTTAGCAGGGATATCAGTATTCCATAGTAAAGCTGGCTTTCTTAAAAAAAAAAAAAAGGAAAAAATATATTAGTTTACTATATTAAAATTTTTTCCAGATTTATTGAGGTACAATTGACATATAACATTTCATACATTTAACATGATGATTTGAAACAGTATAGATTGGGAAATAATTACCACAATAAGAAAAAAGCAAGGCCATGCCCTTAGTGCCAACTATTACAGGCAGATGCGGCAGGAACACCATGGAGGAGAGAGAAGAAAAATCCCAAGAAATAATGAGAAACTGTCTTAAAGTAGGAAGAAGTGGAAAGAGTGAATAAAGACAATTCAGTGGCTGGAAAGACAGGAGAGACTGAAATACCGCCCACTCCTGCTGGACACGATTATCCAATGTCTATGAATGAGAACTGTAGGTATATGATTCCAGTAGGATTATTTTTTTTAGAAAATTATTTTTACATTGCTAGTACAGTTTAATTTTTCTCTCAACATACGTATTTAAACATGTGCATAAGTAATTAAGGATTTCTTTTGATAAATACTCAGATCTACAATGAGTTTCAAATTCAGCTGGTCTTTTGCTTTCCTAGCTGTCTGAAGTAAGAGTTTAAGAACAACTTTAACGTGGGTCTGTCATCACAGACACGATGGGGGGCGGGGGGAGAGATGGTGACAAGGCGGCAGGAACCATTCAAATCCAATCTGACACAGAACTCAATAAGAAAACAGTTCTGCGACATTGCAATATTAAAAATTAATGTAGAATACTAGTCAGTTAACGATGAACGGATTCTTAATTATTTTGGGATATTCCTCTAATAAGCAAGTTTCTTAACTTCTCTAAGCTTAAATTTCCTTATCTGTAAACGTAAAGGTAATGATGGAACCTATTCTGGAGTTGCTGGGAGGGTTAAACGGGAGAATGCACTAGAGCCTACCTGTAGTCAACACTTTCCTGGTAAACAATTAGTAATTGCCACTATTGGCATTTTCTAATACCCATATTTTTGGCTTATGAGACGCTCAGATAAAGGAAGAGAGCGGGAAACTTGTTTTAATGACTTCTGCAACAGACGCTTCACTGATCTTTAAACCTCCCACGGGGGCCCCCCGGAGCGCCGCACACACCTCGGAGGGGCCCTCAAGCCCGGGCGCGCGATGGCTCCGGTGCTCTCCGGTCACATCGGCAGCGCCTTCACCCCGCCCAGCTCGTTCCTGTACTCCCCACCCCACGGCCCTCAGCTCCCGACCTCGGGCGGAGAGACGCCAGCACCGCCCACCGGCCGCTACCCGAAAGCCCACGCTGCCTAACCGCACTCGCCTCCCGCTGCCGCCGGGGGCGCTGGGAAGCCCAGCGGCGACGTTGTCGCAAAAGCGTCGCGAAGGCGTCCGTCCTTGGCGGCTCCTGGCCACCTGTATAAGCGGAGTGTGCTGGGTTTTGAAAACTGCTATGGAGGCTGCTGAGCTTCTCCGACGTTGCGGGGACTCCATGGAGAGGCGGCTTGCCAGTGCCCCAGGCTGTTGAGCTCTCGCCGCCTGTGTCCCCACGGCGCAGCCGCAGGGTCATGCTGGCTTCTCGCGTGGCTCGCGGCTCATGGGGGGCCCTTCGCAGCGCCGCATGGGCGCCGGGGGCGCGGCCGGGCAAGGGGCGCGCCCGTGGGTCCCTGCTACGCTCCGTGCCCGGCTGCCTAGGCTGCCTGGTGGAGCGTTGGTGGCTGCGCCCCGCCGCGCTCGGCCTGAGGTTGCCTGGGACCGGCCCGCGAGGCCACTGCTCGGGCGCAGGGAAGGCGGCCCCCGGGCCCGCGGCTGGAGGGGGTGCCGCCGCCGAGGCCCGGGCCGGCCGCTGGGGCCCGGCGAGCGCCGCCAGCCTGGTACGTATCGAGGAGGCGGAGGGCGGCAGCACTGGGTCGTCGTCGCCGGCCCTCTCGGGGCTCGGACCTGGACGCGAATAACGTGCCCTGGCCGGCCCAAGTCGGACATTTCCGATCCAGAACCTGGGAACCGTTTCCCGAAAAGAAGTTATGGGCAGGTCATTATTCAGTTGGGAGGAATTTCAGGGGTGCCAGACGAGTCCACCGTCAGTCTCGGCGGTCAAGTTAGAATCCCTCCTTCCCTACTTGCCTTTCTGTCCGCACCTTTAGCGGGACCGGCCTCTGGATATTGCATTGGTAAAAATAGCCTTCACTTGTCTCATTAAGTCTATTTTTAATTCTCCTAAGCCATTCCCTAATGTTTAGGGCAAGTCAGTAGAAATCTTTAGAAAAGTATGCCAGCCTGTTTTGCTTGTGCAGGTTTGGTTCACTATCATTTGACCTTTGGTAACCTTAAGTATTATAAGATGAAGGATAATTAAGTTGTAATTAAAAGACCCTTTAATTTCTTATTATAGAAAAAGATTAAAATCTCTTCTTGAGGTAACAGAACGAAATATCGTTCCACTTACCTGTTGAAATAATTGCCCAAGCAGAAGACACCAGATCCTGAATGTGGGAGAGCTTTTGATGTCATGTTAGCAAGACTCATGCAATTATTACATCTTCAATTGTTATGTCTTCAGTGGGCCCTTGTACTGCTTTAGTCAGTTGTACAGCATGGGTTGAGGTGGCCACATCCTGGCAGGGGTCTCAACTCCACTAATAGCTAAAGCATGTTGGAGTTTGAATGCTGGATGCTTTGAGGTTGCCATATCGTGGCTGAAGTCCTTCCCAAGAACGGCAGTAGTTGGTCGAGTATGCCACAGGTTATCTGGTTGGGTAATCTGAGATTAGCTCTCTTAATTCAATTTATAAAGTTTTACAAATGTAATGATTAGAAATTAATGAGGTACTTTAAAATCTTTTGTGTGGAGCTAAAAAGAACTCTGTTCCAACAACATTACAGTTCTGTTGATTCTCCAAATGAAATAATCTGGCTATTTGCAGCTTCGTTTTTAATTTTGCCCTATGGATATTTCTGGTCATTTATTCTGACATTATGGATATTTGCCTTATGTATATTTGGGGCTCTATTCTGACCTTTTGCCTCGTGATTCCTTTTTTTCAGTCATGAACTATGTTTTTTTTTTTTTTTTTCTTTTTCTGAGTTGTGTAACATTGGATCAGTATTTGACTTATTCTGTACCACATTATGGTGAACAGGCTTATCTTTTGTTCTCTGGACTCTGAAACACTCTGGCCTTTGAACTTAATTTTGGAATATGTTCCAAGAATGTTCCCATTTCATTACATAATATGGCCCACCTTCAGTAAAAGGTCCTTGAGTAGTGGAGGTTTATACTGCTTCTTGGTTGGCAGTTGTTTCTTAGAGAACTTGACGTTTTTCTGTAGTTTTCAATGGCAGTATTCTGCCATCTGACCCCAAAACAACCCCACTGTCTCTTCAAACTAAGGTGAACATGTGTTGCCAGTTTCTGTTTATAAACACAAATTTAGTATCTTTAGAAAACTGCCTTTTCTTACAGGACCGTTCCTGGAATTTTAAAAGATTTCTTTAGAAATGGAAACTGTAGGGGCGCCTGCGCGGCTCAGTCGGTTGAGCATCCGACTTCAGCTCAGGTCATGATCTCGCAGTTTGTGAGTTAGAGCCCCATATCTGGCTTTGTGTTGACAGCTCAGAGCCTGGAGCCTGCTTCGGATTCTGTCTCCCTCTCTGCCCCTCTCTGGCTCATGCTTTCTGTCTCCCTCTCAAATAAACATTTAAAAAGTTAAAAAGAAAGAAATGGAAACTATCACTTTTTAAAAAAATCAAAATTAAGGTTCAGGTTATTTGGTTACTGATTAAGAGTAGGGTTAGTCTTGTTAGGAGACAGTCCCATGGGGTAGAATTGGCAGCCTTCACCAGTGGGGAAAAAAATCCAGGCTTTAGGGAGACATTTTCCTGGTATTATTTCTGTATCCTGTTGGGCAGATTGAAATATTCTCATGAAACGTTTTGTTTGGAAAGGAAGGAATGTTCTTCAGAGTAGCTGCCAAAGAGCCCTTTTGTTAGTGCCAACTGCAAACACCTTGCCTTTAAGTGAAGTTTCAAGGAATCATAAAACACTCAGATTCTAGGTGGGAATCTTAACATTTCATTTTCATGACTATTTTGAATAGATTTGCAGATTTTTTCTGTATTTCCTAAGGATCTCAATTGCTATTCCTAGCTCCATTTTCTTCCAGCATTTATCCATTTAGGGATGAGATTATGGAATTAAATTTTTTTCTTCTTCATTCATATGTCCATACACCATAGCAGTTAGCCTTCTTTTGATGGGTATTTGCAGAGGAGTGAGGGAGGTTATTTGCAATTAGTGTTTTAAACCAAAAAATGCCTGGGGTTGATCATTTGGTGCTTTTTTCCCCTAACATTCTATTTAGACTGTCTACTTGAAGTATAAGACCTTCTTGAAGTTACAATTTAAAAAAAAAATTTTTTTTAATGTTTATTTTTGAGAGAGAGAAACAATGTGAGAGGGGGAGGGTCAGAGAGAGGGAGACACAGAATCTGAAACAGGCTCCAGGTTCTGAGCTGTCAGCACAGAGTCCGACGCGGGGCTCGAACTCATGGACCACGAGATCATGACCTGAGCCGAAGTCAGCCGCTCAACCGACTGAGCCACCCAGGTGCCCCTGAAGTTACAATTTTAAAAGCAGAGTGTTGTAAGGTTTGACTTCAAATCATGAAGTCTTGACCTGTATGGTAGATGATATATGTTTGGTTTTTTTTTTTCTCTCTTTAGGTAGTGTGTGTGTATATATATATATGTGTGTGTGTGTTTGTATATATACATACATATATATATATATATGCTCTGTATAGCAGACACTTTAGTCTGTGGGTTACGTGATATATCTCCATCTTCTGTATTCCAGACAGTTTTAGAGCTATGGTCTGTAAATAATAGATTGGATTTTAAAGCTCAAAATACTAAATTTAAAGTTTATGTAGCTTCTGACTCCTAAGTTGGTGTATATATATTTTTCTAATATACTTAATTTAAAGTATGAGTTCATAGCATTTAATTTAAATTTTGTTGTCTTTACGTTTCAGTATGAAAACCCATGGACAATCCCAAATATGTTGTCAATGACGAGAATTGGCTTGGCCCCAGTTTTGGGCTATTTGATTATTGAAGAGGATTTTAATATTGCACTAGGAGTTTTTGCTCTAGCTGGGCTAACTGATTTGGTAAGTTGTAAATGCACTTTTTCTGTTTTGCTTCCCTTTCAAGTATCAGGGTCTCTGCTACACTGAAATATCACAGCCTTAAGTCTGCTTCTCCCTGGAAGGAAATCCTCAAGATGAATTTGACCTAGTACTTGGTATAAGGACTTGGCTTTAGCATTTGTGTAGGACTCTTATTTTTTAAATGATCTAAGGAAGGAAGTGAAAGTTGTTGGGAGGTGTAGGAGGGGGTGCTTTTTGTTCTTGGTTTTTCACTTCTTTGGAAAAGAAAAACCCTTAGAAATTCCCAAGGAGCCAAGTATTTGCTTTAGGGATAGAAATAAAGGAAAGAAGTCGTGAGACTATTTTTCTATTTATTGTGATACCTGATCTGCAACAATAGTTGGTTTTACTGGTGGAGAGAGAGAGAGTGGGTCAGTTGTTGTGGCCAGGACACTTGTAGAGGTCAGAGCTCTATTCAGGTTTATGCTGGGAGCAAGCCATAGGCACCCGCACATATTTGGTTTCTGTTCCCTGTTCCCTGCTCTGCACCCCTCTGACCACCCAGCAGAAGATCCTGCCTTGGTCCAGGCATTAGGCATCCTTCCTTCTTCCACTCCCCTAGTAGACAAGTGAGAAAAGAGCTACTTGACACACTGTTTCAGCTTTGGGAGAGGGAAGCATTTTTTCAGGTTATTTCAAATTAGAACTTGGCAAACATTTTATAAGAGAGGGCAACATATGTATGAAATAGGCTTTTGTGGACTGACCAGCCAGCTGCATGTATGACGTTACTTGTATTTATCACCCACCTTGTTGCATAATGGATTTGAAATGGCTTTTAAAACTGTGTCCTACAAAAAAAAAAAAAAAGAAAAAAAAAAAAAAAGAGGTTAGAGTGGGAGAGAGCCAAAGCATAAGAGACTGTTAAAAACTGAGAACAAACTGAGGGTTGATGGGGGGTGGGAGGGAGGAGAGGGTGGGTGATGGGTATTGAGGAGGGCACCTTTTGGGATGAGCACTGGGTGTTGTATGGAAACCAATTTGACAATAAATTTCATATAATAAAAAAAAAAAAAACAAAAAAACAACTATGTCCTACAAAAACCTAGTTGAGGGAAGTGGTGAAAAGATGGAGGGACAATTTTAAATCAGAGCAAAGTTAGCCTGTAGAAATAGATAGAGTATATTCTTGTACAAGGCTGATCTGAGATCCATGTGAGCACCTAGACAGTCAATAATGATTTGGTGCCTCTTCAAACGGATTTATGTTTGAAAAGCATTCCTTGATACTTACTTAGTGAGAATGAGAATGAAGAGAAACTAATTTTCTATAAATAACAGTTATATAGTATCTGTAGTGTCAACTATTCCCTTTGAGGTTCACAGAAACAAAATTCCACCTGCCCGTTGGCATTGGTGAGCAACATAGAAGAATTAAGATAGAAGATTTTACAGGGTAAACAAAGGAGAACATTTGCATTGTTATATAGCATTTCCAAATATGCATCAAAAATTCTCTCAAAATGGTTCCTACTTCTTTTTTTCCAGAATTTAGCTCCTGTTTGTCGCTATTTCTCCCCATTCTCACAATATTTTTTTTTTTTTTTTGATCCCTGCTTTTGCCTCTGAAGTCTGAAGGCCTTTACTCAGACATACTCCGAGTCTGTCAAAGGCCATTATATTGGTAATGGGGTTGTATTTTCTTTTTTTTTTTTAATGTAACAGATGAGATCTTTTTTACTCAATTTGCTCTTCTTTAACTTGTACCTTTAAAAAAAATTTTTTTTTTAATGTTTATAATTAATGTTTATTTATTTTTGAGAGAGAGAGACAGGCAGTGCAAGCCGGGGAGAGGCAGAGAGAGAGAGAGAAACTGAATCCAGAGCAAGCTCCAGGCTCTGAGCTGTCAGCACAGAGCCCGATGTGAGGCTCAAACTCAAGAACCATGGGATCATGACCTGAGCGGAAGTCAGAAGCTTAACTGAGCCATCCAAGCACCCCTCCTTGTACCTTTTTTTTTTAGCTGCCACATGTGATTGCAATATTCACTGAACTCAGGCCTCATTTGCCATATTTCTAAATATATATATGAGAGTGTATGTGAAAACCTGAGTTATCTGGCACCATATTTCACATTTACTCTGTGGAGGTTTTGATATCTAGGTTGGCCACTGGGCAGATGGCTGGAGCCATGCAGGGTTTAAATGGGGATGGCTAGGCCTGATTGATATTGTATATGGGTAATAGGTTGTAGGAAGGTGAGAGTGGAAGCAAGAGAGGCTGGTTAGGAGACTTACAGTTACCTGGGGGAGTGGCAGTGGCTTGGCCTGGGGTGGGAGTTTGGAGAGAAGTCAATGGGTTTGGGATATGTTTTGAAGATAGAGTTGATGTTGACGGATTGCATATGTGCAGTGAGAAATATGTGTGATAGGCTGTTACTTTTTTGTTTTGTTTTCTTTTCAACAACTGATGCATGAAGGTAATAATTTTTGTGATGGGAAGCACTCAGGGTAGGACAGGGTAGAAAAATACCAAGAATGTCTGTTGAATATCTATGCTTGTTGACATAGAGGTATCAATTGGGTAGTTGAATACAGTAGTTTGGAGTTGGAAGAAGTCATGGTTGGAGGTAAATTTGAGAGTTGTCAGCATATGGATGATCAAGTCTGCGTGAAATTAAATGACTGGGTTAAAGAAGAGATAGGATCAGAGAAATGAACAGTGAGTAGAGTAATAAAAAAGGAGCCAGGAAAGGACACTGAGAAAGACCAGCTGGTGAGCAAGGAAGAAAATTGGGCCATCAGATGTCCCAGAAGTTAAGTGAAGAAAGTACTTCAATTGCGTTGAGGTCAAGTACGCTAAAAATGTAGAATACGTTGGTGACCTTTCTGACCACCATCTCTAAAGGAATGGGGACTGAATGGGTTGGCAACACATGTGAGGTGTAATGACAGAGACCTTGCTTTGAGGAAGTTTTGCTTTGAACGGGTACCGGGAAGTGTAGGGTCAAGGGAAGGTAGTTTTTAAAGCTATATATACTGGGGAAATTTTTGTTGTTAATTAACTGGTTAATTAAATGACCAGGTAAAAAGGAGATTGATGATGCAGGAGAGATGGAGGAGAAGAAAGGCAAATCACAGAAGGGGAGAGGGCCTAGGATCAGGAATCAGGGAAGGCAGAGAGAATGTGAATGGATGCAGGTAAGTGGTGGATTTGCAAGTGGGAATATAAGGGAGTGTTAACAACCTGTTTCTATTTTTCAAGGAAAGTATAGATAAGAACATGAGTTGGAGTGAAGGAAGACTAGGCTTGAGGTGAGAACAACAGTATGAAAAGAGAAGGTAAACACAGGCAGGTATGGGATTGCCAGGCAGTACTGCATGCCCGTGGGAGATTTGTGGTCCTGAATTTGAAGTGAGACCAGTTAGCCCATTTATGTATTCTTGAGCAATGGTCAGCTGCTTAGGTGCAGGCCTGGAGTAAATGGATAGTTGTGTGTAAGCAGGGTGAAGAGTGAAGTAAGGGAGTTAACAGATGTTTGTAAAGGAGTGGTGATGTTGATGACCTTGGAATCTAATGTGGGTGGAGGAACGGGGAGGACCAGATGGAATGGTGGTGGAAAAGTGGGAGATTAAGTTCCTCAAGATCAGAAACTGAACTGAAACCTGAATCTTCCAAGGCCCCAGTACCCAGTTCTAGGTACTTTCTGTTAGACATTGTTACTTGTAGTATACTTAAGAAAAAAAAATAGGTTATTTTGGTTAGTGTAGTAATAGCTAGTAACTGCTTTTTTTGAGGATTTGCCAAGTACTAAACAAGTATTAATCCCCGTTATGTGCTGAAGACCATCAACCCTTTGAGGTAGGTTTTGCAGATAAGGAAGGGGAAACATGCCAATAACTTCCCCAAGGTCACATAGGTAATAAATGGCTGAACCAGGACTGGAACCAGTTATGTTCTGCCACAGAGCAAGTTCTTAACCATTGTCCTGTACTTCTGTCTCTAACTCACTGGAATACTTGAGATATACAGAACTTATTTATCCTTTAAAATGTACCATGTTAAATTATGTCTAAGTTAATTTGATCTTTTTCCTTGGAAATAGGACTAGAAAATCCAAACATTTGTTGAAGCTTGAAGTTAAATGAGTGAAAGCCAAGTAGGGACTTGGAAAGCCAGAAAATAACCTCCCTTACTTAATGGGAATAGATGATAGATACTTGGTTTCGATTCATATTGTGACCCCAGGGTGATGAGATCTTCCCATTTGTCAAGTGAAACTTGAGGTCTGGATTTTTGTGGTTAATTTTTGAATATTTAAATGTTGGCAACGAATTTACATTTTTAAAAGTGCTGGGCAGGTTGAACAAAAGTCCTCCCAGGCCCGATTTGGCCCATTGATAACCATGTACACCCTCTGCTTTAAAATGCAATTTGCCTTCAGGAATAGTTAATAAGTAATTTGCATATCAAAATTTTTATGTAGACCAGGTACAGAGGATTGAGTTTTTTATTCACATACAGTCAGACCTGGAACTAACAGTTGCACGAAACAATAAAAAAAGAAAAATGATAACAGTGAAAACTTAAGAGTGTTGGATCATATCATAGAAAAGTAGGTAGGAGTGAGAGTCACAAGTCTGGCCTTGCAAGCAAAAGCAGCTATTTTGGCTGTAGTGAAATAGCCCAAGGCTTTCAAAGGGGAGGGGCTCCTAGTCCTTGTTCTGTCAGCCATGCTTTCTGTGAGTTTTATTTGGGTTCTTTACATCTTTAAATTTGCGTCTGAGTTCAATCCGCAAAAGGGCCTTATGAAAATATAAGAAATACCTGAAGGCCTTGAGAAAGAAAAGTACTGTAGAAAAGTGAAGTTATTTTCAGACCAGTTGGTAATTTGGAAGCTGAATATATACTAGTGAAAGAATGAGAAGGTTTGGGGGTAAGAAACAGAAGAGGTTTTATTAACTTTTTATGAAAATACAGTTGTTTTCTGGTATCTATTAACTTTCAAGGTATCTGCTCTGTACGGATCCTGACATTTATTAAAAAAAACTTCTATTTTCAGTTGGATGGATTTATTGCTCGAAACTGGGCCAATCAAAAATCAGCTTTGGGAAGTGCTCTTGATCCACTTGCTGATAAAATACTTATCAGTATCTTATATGTTAGCTTGACCTATGCAGATCTTATTCCAGGTAAGAACACCATCATGAGTACTTTTAAATAGCATAGGGAAGATTGACATTAGTCAGTTTAGGATTTCTCTTGATTGAAAGATAGATAATTTTTGTTCCAAAAGTATATTTTTCAACTTTAAACTATTTCCCTAATTTTAAATTATTGAATTGCTTTGCTTGTCAGGCTGTTATTTTACTTTAGAATTTATGTCCTCGTTATATTAGTAGAATCTGTTATTTTCTTAGATTGTTTTAAGTTAAATTTAAGCAAATATTATTTCGCAGTGCCAATTCATATCAGTCTAGAATTTTTTGAAATAATATTTTATACCCTTATTGCCTAGTTTTTTGAAAGCAATTTAAAGTTTTCAGAAGTCTATTATATATTAAGTGCAATTTGATCATAAAAAACGAGAGCTTTGAAATCCTGAGGATGTCTATAAAACTTCACATTAGTATTACTTAGACACTGTTAGGGAGTTTCAAATCATATATAGTTCATATCTGAATACTCTTTCTAACAGAATTGTATAATCTTTTGCTTTGTATTTTGCATGCGCTTTTCTGGTTGTTCATTTTCTACTTAAGCTATTATTTTTTAGTTTTTCTCCCTTGGGTCAGATGAAACTGTTAATTTCCAAGTGTTAGAAATAGAATCTGAGAATAAAGAAAGTGCTGCCACATAGTCCTTCAATAAATAGCATGTTATTGACATTTGATAGGAAGAAGTGTAATGGTGTTTCAGTCTAGTATAGTTTCCTCAATATAGAGGCTTTTACTTGTAGGCTTTTAAATTCCCATACCAAATTAAAAATAAATCAGATTAATGTTTATATTTATGTGTTTCTTTGAAAGTCAGATTTTTGGTATGCATATGGTTGGGGGGTGTTGAAGGGGTAGGGGTACTCTCATTCTAATACAGTATGGGGGGAGGAAAGGAACCTAAGGAGCATTCTGTTGACACTGTTTAAAATCCAAACGATCTTGTGTGTGCATGTGTGCATGTGTGTGCATACTTTCATGACTCCGATTTTTTAGAGTTATTTTGTATTTTGTTGTATTGTTTTATGGAGGTTGACCAGATATTTCACTTTTGAACATAGAATTTGTATCCAGGTTTTAGGAATTATAGATAATGTTGCTGTGACCTTTACCTAAATAATTGGTGTAGGTTGCTTTGCAAGCTGAGACTTCTCTTCTTTTATTCTGGGAATTTCTGTTATCTCTCTTCTGTGTGGGTCTGTTTTTCCAAGCTCCTATGGCTTCCTTGTTGAGATCTTCCTTTGGGTGGAGTGCAGCCTCTAGTTGTTTCTTGTGCAAGGATGCAGTGTGGCAGCCAGCATTTTAGAGGTTCAGAGTGTCTTTATTATACAGATTTCTAAGATATCTTTATTCTGCCCTCCATGCTTGATTGAGATTTGAATTGAGCATAATTTTCAATTGCAGATTATTTTCACTCAATTTTGAAGAATCCTGTTCTGTGGATTTCCAAATTCCATCATGCTATTGAGATATCTCATGCCATTCTGATACCTTTTTCTTGATATGTGATTATGTTTTGTACTGGAAAGTTCTTAGGAATTTTTTTTTATTCACATTTTTTCTAGTTGATGTTTTAGAAAAAAATTCTCTCCTAAAAATTAATTTTCTAGCTATTTCTGTGGTTACCCAATTATCCCAGCACTTTTTATTGAAAAGTGTGCTTTCCAGACTCATCGTACTGTCATATATACATTGGTCCATTGCTGGGTTGTCTGGTTATTCCCCACTCATTTGTCTATTTTTGCACCAGTACCATTCTTAATTATTATTGCTTTACTAAATAATAGAGCAAGTCCTTCCACCTTTGATATTCTTAACCCCTTTCCATTTTGTGTGTAAATTTTATTTTTTTAATATTTTTATTTTTTAATTTGTTTTTATGTTTATTTTTTTTATAATTTTTTTTTTATGTTTATTCGTGTCTTGAGAGACAGCATGAGCAGGGGAGGGGCAGAGAGAGAGAGGGAGTCACAGAATGCGAAGCAGCCTCCAGCTCTGAGCTGTCAGCTCAGAGCCTGATGCGGGGCTTGAACTCACTAGCAGTGAGATCATGACCTGAGCTGAAGTTGGACGTTTAATGGACTGAGCCACCCAGGCTCCCCAATGTTTGTTTATTTTTGAGAGAGAGAGAGAGAGAGAGAGAGAGAGAGAGAGCGCGTGAGCAGGGGAGGGAGAGAGAGAAAGGAAGATAAAGAATCTGCAGCAGGCTCCAGGCTCTAAGCTGTGAGCACAGAGCCTAATGCAGGCAGGGCTCGAACTCACAAACTGTGAGATCATGACCTGAGCTAAAGTCGATTAACCAACTGAGCCACCCAGGCGCCCCTAAATATATATTTTTAAAGTTAATTTATTTAAGCAATCTCTAAACCCAACATGGGGCTTGAACTCATGACTCTGAGATCAACAGCCTGATGCTCCACCAACTGAGCCAGCCTGGTGTTCCTCATGTGTAAATTTTAGAATCAGCTTTTCCAGCTCCCAAGAAAAACCTGTTGGAATTTTAATTGGGATTTCATTGAGTTTCTAGATCTATTTGAAAGAATTGATATCTTTACAATATTGATCTTCCAGTTCACAAGCATGATATATCTGCTCTACTTAGGTCTTTTTATAATGTCAGTATGTTAGTTTTCTTCAGAGAGGTAATAAACAATTTTTTATTAAATTTATTCCAAGTTGCTGGGTAATTTTGATGTTTTCTAAATGGTAGCTTTTACTATTTCATTTTCTCTTTTTTTTTAATTGTTATTTTTGAGAGAGAGAGTGAGTGGAGGAGGGGTAGAAAGAGAGGGAGACACAGAATCCGAAGTAGGCTCCAGGTTCTGAGCTGTCAGCACAGAGCCTGATGTGGGGCTTGAACCCACAAAATGTGAGATCATGACGTGAGCCAGAGTCTGACGCTCAACCTACTGAGCCACCCAGGCGCTCCTCAACATTTTGCTATTAAATAAGATATTTCCTATAGGGTTATGTAGATAGATCTCCTTTTTTCAGGTTATGGAAGTTCACTTCTCTTGGGAGTTTGCTGATAGTTTTTATTACAGTTGGGTTTGAATTTTATAAAATTCTTTTTCTTCATGTATTATGAGACTTGTGTTTATTTTCCTTTTAAGCTTGTTAATATGTGATGAATTATATTTTTGATTTTCTAATGTCAAACCAACCTGAAATTCCTGCTATACATCTAACACGGTCATGATATATTATGAAAATATTGCTAAATTTGGTTTCTAATATTGTGTTGAGGATTTCATATCCATGCTCACGAAGTTGACTTGGAATTTTTTTCTCTGAATATCCTTGTTAGGTTTTAGTATCAAATTTATGTTAATCTCATAATAAGAGTTAGGAAGTCTACTTTTTTTCCCCATCTTGGGAGATGTTTGTGTGAGTTTGCAACATTCCCTCTTTAAATGTTTGGTAGAACTTATTGAATTGAGGACTGGAGTTTTCTTTAGGAAAGAGTTTTCAAATAGGTGATTCATTTTTTTTTGTTATAGGATGATTCAGATTTTCTGGTTCATCTTTTGTCCGTTTGGTAAGTTATGGTGTTTTTCTAAGAACTTGTCCATTACAGCTCCATTTATAAAGATTTACCATTAACTATTTAGTATCCACATTAACTTTGATGTCTGTAGGGTATGTAGTGATGCCCCCCTTTTCATTCTGATTATTAGTTCTTTGTCTCTTCTTTTTTCCCTTGAATCGTCTTAACAGAGGTGTGTCAGTTTTATGAATCTTTTCGAAGAACCAATTACGGGTTTTGTCTGATAGGCTTACTCCATTAAATCTTGCTTTTTAAAAAACATTTATTTATTTTGAGAGAGAGAGCACAAGTGAGAGAGGGGCAGAGGGAGAGGGAGAGAGAGAATCCCAAGCAGACTCTGCGTTGTCAGTGCAGAGCCCAACATAGGGCTTGATCCCACGAAATGTGAACTCATGACCTGAGCTGAAATCAAGGGTTGGTCACTTAATTGACTGAGCCACTCAGACACCCCTAAATCTTGCTCTTTCATTTATTTCTCCAGGTTTCCTTTGCTGTTCTTTCTCTAAATTCTTTAGGTCAGATCTGTTTAGTAGAAGTATAATGGGAGCCATATATGAAATTTAAAACTTTCTAGTAACTATATTAAAAACAAAAGGGAATAAGTGAAAATAATTTTAATAATGTTTAACCTACTAGATGAAAAATATTGTCATTTCAATGTGTAATCAGTAAAAAATTAGTGAGTTTTTTTCATATTATGCTTTTAAAAGCCAGCATGTAGTTTTCATTTATAGCACCTCTCATTCAGACTGGCCACATTTCAGGTGCTTGTGGCTATTGTATTGAACAGCGCAGCTGTGAATGAATATTTAACTCATTGCTTTTTAGCTTTTCTAAAGTTCACATTTAGGGTGGGCTATGCATTTTGTCTTAAGTATCACTTTCACTGCATTGCATCTGTTGGTATGAGTATTTTTGCCATTATTGAGTTCAAAATAATCTATTTCCATTTTAATTTTTTTCTTTGGCTTATAGGGCTATTAGAAATGTATTTCATAATTTGTGGGGTTTTCTAGGTATCTTTTTATTATTAATTTCAAGCATAATCACCTTGTATCCAGAGAACATGCTCGGATTTTCGTAGCGCTTTAGCCCAGTATTCAAATTTTATAAAAATTTTATGTGTGCTTCAAAATTTTTTTTTTTTTTCTTCAACGTTTTATTTATTTTTGGGACAGAGAGAGAGGCAGACAGAGCATGAACGGGGGAGGGGCAGAGAGAGAGGGAGACACAGAATCGGAAACAGGCTCCAGGCTCCGAGCCATCAGCCCAGAGCCTGATGCAGGGCTTGAACTCACGGACCGCGAGATCGTGACCTGGCTGAAGTCGGACGCTTAACTGACTGCGCCACCCAGGCGCCCCAATGTGTGCTTCAAATGAATGTGTATTCTGGGGCACCCGGGTGCCTCAGCTGGTTAAGCATCTGACTCTCCATTTCAGCTTGGGTCATGATCTCTCGCTTTCTGAGATCCAGCCCCATGTCAGGCTCCGTGCTGATGGTGCAGAGCCTGCTTGGGATTCTCTCTCTCTCCCTCTCTCTCTCTCTCTCTCCCTCTCTCTCTCCCCCTGCCTCTTTCCCTCTCTCTCTCTCTCAAAATGAATAAACATTTAAAAACAAAAACAAACGAATGGGTATTCTGTAGTTAGTTGGTGATGTTCTGTAGTGATGTTCTATATACATCCAGTTGGTCAGATTTTAAATCCTGATGTTTAAATCTTTACTGACTTCTTTTTTTTTTTTTTTTTTTTCTGTTTGATCTGCTTGTTTATCAGTTACTGAGAGATTAGGTTAGTTTTTCTACTTTGTGTCAAGTTTTCCTTGATTTTTCTTTGTAGTTCCTATTTTTGCTTTGTGCCTTTTGAAGTCCTGTTAAGTGTATGTGAATTCGATTTTTGTGTCTTCTTGGTAAATTGAATGTTTTATTATGAAGTGACCCTCCATATCTTCAATAATGATTATTGCCTTAAAGTGTGTTTTGTTGAATATTATACCTCCACTAGCTTACTTTTGGTCAGTGTTTGCCTGATAGATAAATCTTTCACTTTCAACTTCTCCATATCTTTATATTTTAGATATTTCTTATAAATAGCATATAGATAGATGGGTTTTCTCTATTTTATCCAGTCTAACACTATTTTGTGTTTCAACTGGAACATTTAATCCATTAACATTTATTGTGATTACTAATATTTGTGTAGCAGTCTTTATTTTATGTGTTCTATTTGGGTCATATGTGCTTTTCTATATTGGTATATATCTTTTACATTATACTTGTTTTCCCTGTGTGCCAGTTTGGAAGTGTTACCCTCTGTTTTCATTGAGTTATTCTCAAAATTATATTATGCATCCTTATCAAAGTTCAGTGTTAACAAATATGCACTCTGGGCACTCGCAGGGCTTGAGAATGCTTTACCTCCATTTATTCCTTTTTCAACTTAGATTATTGTTGCCATACTTTGATTTTATATACTTCTTAAACCCACATGATATTGTTTATACAGTATTCATTTAGATGTATCTTCATATTTTTTCTGGCTTATATTTTTGGTGTATGTCACACCTTCCATCTGGGATCATTTTCCTTTTGTCTAAAGTATATCTTTGGAAATTCTTTTAATACAACTCAACTGGTGGTACATTCTTGTCTTTAGTTTCTCTGAAAATATTTTTATTTTGCCTTTATTCTTTTGTATGTATAAGAACATTTAAGTTCTTCTCGCCTGGCAGATTTCAGTTAATACAATACTAATACAGTGTAATCAACTCTAGTTACCATATTCTACATCAGATCCCTGGACTG
Organism: Leopardus geoffroyi; assembly: GCF_018350155.1. Taxonomy (NCBI): domain Eukaryota; kingdom Metazoa; phylum Chordata; class Mammalia; order Carnivora; family Felidae; genus Leopardus; species Leopardus geoffroyi. The sequence goes on from NC_059336.1 coordinate 32,274,767, forward strand.
TATTCATCTTAAAACTGGAAGTTTGCAGCCTTTTATCAGTTTCTTCCTATTTCTCTCCCATCCTCCAGCCTCTGGCAACTACTTTTTTACTTGCTATTCCTATGAGTTCAACTTTTATTTTGTTTCATTTTTTTAGATTCCACATATAAGTGATACTGGGCAGTGTTTGTCTTTCTCTGATTTTGCCTTTGTTCTTGAAGGATATTTTTATTGAGTATAGAAGTCTAGGTTGGTAGCCATTTCATCATATTTAACATATTGTTCAGTTATCTTTTCATTTCCATTATTGGTATATAAGAAATCAACTGCTAATCCATTTCTTTTTTGAAGTTAACTTTTTTACTCTGGCTGTTTTTAAGATTTTCTCTTTGCCTTTGGGGTTTTTCCACAGTAATATATCTGGTTATGAGTGTCTTATTTATCTTGCGTGGGATTTGTTGGGCTTTTTATGATGTCCTTAATCAGTTGGAATTAAAGTAGTTCTTACTAACAAACAGAATGGGGAAATTTGTTTCCTCTTCCCATTCTCTTTGTGACTTTATGTCTTTTCATTCCTTCACTGTCATTTTAGAAGGGTTTTAGGGGGAGAAATGTATATATGTTGTCTTAGCATTTTGTTATTTTTATACTGCCTGCATTTTTGTAAAAGTTCCATCCACCTTGGTTTGAATAGCTTTGTTTTGCCGAGAGTAAAAAATGTGCTTCCTTCTCAGCTAGGGTAATTCCACTTTTCTTGCTCTTTCTATGGGAGGGGAGATAAGGATGAAAAAAACTTACTTGATTTATTACATTTATAACAGTCTGGGATGTGAGTCTAAGTTAATTTCTAATGTGTATGTATTCTGCCACATTTTTTAAATAGTGATTTTCATTCTTTTCATTGTATTATTACTGGTTTACTGTATAGCAAATTGTTATTGCTGGTTTAAGTCCATTTCTGGAATAATTATTCTGCTAAATTAAATTTTATTGTTTTCAATGCAGTAACCTATGATATTGATAGTACCACTTGTAATATGTAAAAGTGACTTTGTTTTGTTAATTTCCCTTGAATGCTGATAAAACTTGCCAATGATGTATGTCTTTGTTGCAGACATTCACCTATGTTTCAGACAGGGTTAGCAAGTAAGGAGGAAACCTTGGAACAATACCTGACACATTTTTACACATTTCTACCCCCACTAACACACTATCATACTCTGATAGGCAAAGTGGAAGCTGCTTTAGCCTTGGAATAAGAGGGAAGGGAAGGCTGGAGAGAAAAGAGGAGCAGTTAGAAGATACAAAGCCAGGGACCTGGATAGAATTGCCCAAAGCACCAAAGTAAGAGCCTATATATATGCTGTCAGGGTATACGAGGCCTTAGAGATCACCCGGTGCTGCGGTAGGGTTCCAGCCTGGCCATAGGTGAAGATCCCCCAGGGAGCTTTAATCTGCGCTTTTATGAAACCCTCCCAGGGTGATACTGTGGTGGGCAGTCAGTTTAGAGAGCACTTGATTTTTGTTAACAGTCCTTTCCTCCAGGCTGTTCCAGATGGTAAGCTGAGACCAGAGATGCTAATTGCAACTCACACTGCTGGGTTGGAGCTGAGTACACTGACCTCAGCATAGGCTGTGAATCCTGTAGACCTAGGTTCCGTTCCTGACTGTACTACTTACTAACTGGTGACCTTGGCCAGATTATATAATCTGCCTGAGGCTTGTTTTCCTTATTGGTAAAAAGGGGACAATGATGGTCCCTATTTTGTGGAGTTGATATGTAGATTAGATGACAATATGTATGAAATGCTTCAAACAGTGCCAGATGCTCAATAAATGGTAGTTTTGGTGGTTAATAGTTAGAACAAGAACGTGCGTCTTTGCAGTATATTAAATTGCCTCATCTTTTTTGTAGAAGCTTCTTATTTAGGATTGATAATATTCCTTTTTCCTCTATGATGACACAGTAACAGGTGTTTACTCTCTTCTAAAGTTGTGTTTAGGACGTTTACTATATGTAATTTGCATGAGCTTGTTGCATCTTAAAATCTGATGGGTTCTGTCAGCTAATGAGTGCTGTTGAAAAGTTTGTTTTACAAACACGAAAATTCTCCTAAAATCATGACTGGCTTCTTCTGTTATTTGACTCCTACAGCTGTGTCTTCTGTGTGCTCCAAGTACCATGAGCATTTTTTCTTTGAAATAGTCTTGTCATCAAGGACTAGGCCAAGGATCTACCCATACATCATAACTATAACCAACAGAGATTTAAATGTTAAATCTGTAGTTAGATTTTGTTCAAGTTGCAAAACCAATAGAATGGCAGAACTGGAGAGGACCATAAATAAACATGATCTCAAAAGTAATTCGTAGAAAAACTGTTTGAAAGTATAATGGAAGGGATATTCGTGACCCTGTTATTTTAGTTTGAAACAATTTAACTGAGTGTCAGGATTTTTTTCTCTTCTTAAAACAATTTTATTTATTTATTTTTAGAGTGAGAGTGCTTGCATGTATACGCGTGTGCAAGCAGGGCAGGGACAGAGGGCGAGGGAGAGAGAATCTCCAGCAGGCTCCACATCCAGTGTAGAGCCCGATGCAGGGCTCCATCTCAGGACTGTGAGATCATGACCTGAGCCAAAATCAAGAGTTTAAGGCTTAACCATCTGAGCTACCCAGGCACCACTTTTCTCTCTCTGTTTTTTTTTTTTTTATCGTTTTTTAAATAAAGTTTATTTATATTGAGAGAGAGTGTGCTTGGGGGAGGGGTGGAGAGAGAAAGACAGAGAGAGAGAGAGAGAAAGAAAGAAAGAAAGAAAGAAAGAAAGAAAGAAAGAAAGAAAAAAGAAAAGAAAGAAAAGATCCCAAGCAGGTTCCCAACTGTCAGCACTGAATCTGATGTGGGGCTTGAACATGAGATCATGACCTGAGCCTGAACCGACTGAGACACCCAGGTGCCCTGCCCCTTTTCTCTTAAAAAAAATTTTTTTTTCTAATAAAAGCAGTATATGTTCTTGGCTAAGACTTCCTGAAGCACAGAGGATGTGAAGTGAAATAAGACCTCCGCCCTCCCATTGTTATTCAGCAAGAGAGTTCTTTGGGTATCAGTCTAAAATATTTTGCTGGCTCTTGCTCTGGGGCCATGCTATAGAACCTTAAGAATAATGAGAAAACTATTAACAGGTTAAATAAGAATTTATTGAATGAATGGGCAGGAGAAAAAAATAGCAATTGCAGGGGTAGGAACTGGCCAGACACGAATTAAAATATTTGGCCTCTCCATAAGTGGTACATATAGCAAATTTTACTGCTTATAAAATAGTCCAGAATGCAGAAGCCATCAGAGCATCTGAGTCACCATAATAAAGTCTTCCAGTAACCTTTCCAGTCTTCACCGTCCCATTCGTTCCACGTAAGTATAGTGATCATGGTGATCATTTTTCCAAATTCACAAAGCTGAGAAGTAACAAAGGAGATTGTGGGGACTGAGTAGAGCTGACACTTAATAGCTACAGCTTAAAAACATAAGCAAGAAGGAAAAGAGGCAAGAGGATCAACATTCTGAAAAGCAGACATAGACTTTTAAAAGCCATAGTCTGTTCTTCACTTGGCTTGAGATAGGTTAAAGAAGAACATAAAAATTACTGGTTCACTACAAGGTCCCTAAACCATCAATAAGTATTTATTATAACATTTTTATGTATGTGAAACACCAGTTTATATTAAGGTTGAATGAGGCTTTAGAGTAAGTGTAATATCAGTAATTTTCAAAATCCCAATCAGAATTATTTTTTGTACTTCATTTTCAGTTCCACTTACTTATATGATAATTTCAAGAGATGTAATGTTGATTGCTGCTGTTTTTTATGTCAGATATCGAACTCTTCCAACACCGGTGAGTTTGTTTAAAAAAAAATTCTTTTACTATTCCTTATAACTTAAGGCAAAAAAAAAAAAAAAAAAAAAAAAGAAAAAAACCCCACTGTATTGAATCCAGAGTTTCACTTTATGGGAGTAATTTATGGCCATTAGGTTTTGATCCATTTACCAAGAATATTTTAAAAACACACACAACTGTTATCTTGCTATTTGAATCACCTACTATGGTAGTTGTTCAGTGAACACGTGAATGACCAATTTTAAAAGTGCATGTTTCATAACCAAATTATGGAAAGAGCCCAAATGTTCATCGACTGATGAATGGATAAAAATGTGGTATATATGTATAATGGAATATTACTCGCTAATCAAAAAGAATGAAATCTTGCTGTTTGAGACAATGTGGATGGAACTAGAGTGTATTATGCTAAGCAAAATAAGTCAGAGAAAGACAAATATATTATTTCACTCATATGTGGGATTTAAGAAACAAATGAACATAGGGGAAGGAAAGAAAAAATAAAAACAGAGGGAGGCAAACCATAAGAGACTCTTAAATACAGAGAACAAACTGAGGGTTGCTGGAGGGGTGATGGGTGGGGGGATGGGCTAAATGGGTGATGGGCATTAAGGAGGGCACTTGTTGGGATGGGCACTTGGTGTTATATGTAAGTGATGAATCACTAAATTCTACTATACTGAAACCAGTACTGCACTATATGTTAACTGTCTTGGATTTAAAGTTGTAAGTTTATAAGTCAAAACGTTTTTAGTTGATAGCACATAAAACCCAGACCAGCTAGCCCTGTCCCTAGCAGCAAACTGTTAGGAGTTTTTGTATAACCAAGCCCCTTTTGCTGTCTGATTTAGCCTCTACTATGGATTGTCTAGATCTAGTTTTTAAAATCACAGTGTAATGGTTTGTTTGCATATTCATTGTTCTATGATGATTGAGCACGTAGGGATTGCATAATAACCTCATCTTTTGATTCTCAGTGCAGTGAAAATAGCAGTATTTTATTAATTTTATTTTTTAGTCTATGAGAGAAAATACCATAAGGGAGATTTATTGAGTTTATGTAGAAAAAGGATGTAGTCAAGTAGACTTTATGATAGGTACTATGTTAGAGTTTTATAGGGATTGAGTAATCTATAAATTAAAAAAAAATCTGTTTTCAGTAACCTGTGTATGACTTAAAAGGAATATAGACACTGCTCATTTAGGGTAATAAAAGAAGATGCAGATAAAGGGCTTGCCTAACATAGAACCAGGCATGTGGTAAATACTCAGTAACTGTTACCTACATATAATACCAAAATGTTTTAAACTTGAATGATAAATAAACTTTATCTTTTTGTCCTCTGCCAGCGAACACTTTCTAAGTATTTCAATCCTTGCTATGCCACTGCTAGGTTAAAACCAACTTTCATCAGCAAGGTAAGAGATACACATGTCCTTTTAAGTGACTCCCCTGTGAATGGTTATTAAAATGAGTGTAAACCTCAGTCTGGAGCAGCTGACAATGAGACAAATTTAAACGCCCTGACTGCATGGGATAGAGAGTGGGGTCATTAACCCAGTTCTTTTTTTTCTTTCTAGCTTTTTGGGTCTTTAGTATATGCGTTGTATTTTCTATTGGTGGTCTGAGCATCTAAGTTTCTGAATGAGGTATAGGGCCACCGTTTAGGGAAGGTGGAGGAGGTGGAAATGTAATCACAGCTTGATTGAGATACAAAAATATAATGGAGGTTCTTTTCTGGTTTCATTACCCACCTTTCTGTGGTGGAAACACCATAAAATTGTGCCCTTTATCTTCAAGATTGATTATTCCATGGAAAAGATAGGAACAAGTTTTCAGTACTGATAAACCACTGCTTCTCTTAAGTTGTCCATCTGTTTTTCCTGAGCCCTTTTTAGGACAGTAACTGTGCCAATCTTTGCATACAGAGAGCTCACTATTAATGCCTCTCACGGCATGTTTGTTTTTCTAGTAGCCTTGATAACTTTATTCTTTTGCCTTGTCCCTAGGTTAGGGACACAGATCATCTTTGGGACAGAGGGGTTAAATACTTTTATACCTAAAACTCCCTGGGGTTGACTTTTACCTACACTGATGGTGTGGGGTTTTTTTGTTTTTTGTTTTTGGATTTAAATGACTTATATTTGTATTAAGTACAGCAGTTTGAGTGTAGCACTGTTTAGAGAGTGACTTAAAGAGGTGCAAGAAGTTCTCCAGACAATTTTGTTACTTATTTTTATTTTTTTTAATGTTTATTTTTGAGAGAGCGAGAGAGAGAGGGAGAGAAAGCATGTGCACATGAGCATGGGAGGGACAGAGGGAGAGGGAGACAGAGGATCCGAAGCGGTCTCCTCGCTGATGCAGAGCGCCCAGTGTGGGGCTCCAGTTCATGAACTGTGAGATCATGACTTGAGCCAAGGTTGGAAGCTTACCCAGGCTCCCCTCACTATTTATTTTTTAAGATCAAGTGGAGTCCTTGTCTTTTGGTTGCAGATTGGACTCTAGAACAGAGATGCTTCTGTGAATGTTTCCCAGTGCTTCATACTTGACACACTTCCCAGCATGCTGCTCAGGATGAGGAGGCAGTCTCCAGTGCATTTTTGGTTCTGTTTTCTTCCTTATCTCTTCCCTGCTGTCTTGTAATGTAGGGAAACCTACTCATTTCTTCCAAGGCCTCTCTTGTGGAGATGAGTGCATTTCAGTTTTCTGACCTCATAGGGTTTGCTGTCTGGGCAAGTGAAGGAGCACCAAATGAAGTGCTGGGGAATCTGGGTTCTAGGTTTGTTCTGTAACCTGCCGTGACTGCAGGCTAGTCACTCAGCTCATTACATTTTCTGTGAAGAGGTGGCTTTATTATTTCCACATTCACAGGGCTATTTTAACAGACAACTGAAAAAGGCAAAAAACTTTGCAACATTATTGAATTGCCACGGAAATTCAAGGTAGTAGTATTTTCTGACAGATGCCCTTATCCTCACTGTCAAGGGCAGCTGTTCAGACAGAGGAGCTGGTTAGTGAAGTTCACCCTTTTGTATGCATGCCAGCTTCTTTGGCAAGGATATTACAACATCAAGCATGCTGAGGGTATGTCATGTTACAGCGTGATGGGCTGTGCCTTTGTCTTTTGAGCTTGAAACAGGATCTGGTTGGCATTGTTCATTTATGACTCCTTTTTTTTAGGTAAACACAGCAGTCCAGTTAATCTTGGTGGCAGCTTCTTTGGCAGCTCCAGTTTTCAATTACGCTGACAGCATTTATCTTCAGATACTGTGGTAAGCTAAATTTAGAATTACTGTCTTCGAATGTCAGCAAATTGGCTTATTATGGTAGTTTTAGAATTACTCGGTTCTTATTGTGTTTATTGAGCACCAGCTGGGTGAAGCTGTGGGCGGTATTTTATTGTATAATTGATACTATTCTTAAATTTACTATCAAGCATGGGATGTAGAAATTACAGTTTTCATGCAAGTTAAAAGGGTTTGAGACGTATAGATAAAGTAAGTATTGGGATTTTGGAGGAGGGAAAGATACTTGGTTCCAGGTAGGGAGAAGAGGGAAAGCTTCAGGGAGGAAATGGCGTTTGAGCAAGAGGTCTAGTGGGTTTATACAGGGAGAGATGGGCATGGGTGGGGTGGGGGGTAGGCCATTGAGGTGAGGGACTGACCTGAGCAGAGTCAGGAGTAGGAGAGCAGGTAGGGGAAAGTGCATCCAGCCTAGTGGCATAGGGACGTAGTGGGAAGGAAACTTGGAGAAAGGAGTTTGATTTTTATTTTATTGTCCTTACTTAGAGCCTTAACGTATCACCTTGAAAATATGTCAAATTCAAATATTCAGAGTCCAGATGTGCCACGATGATACTGAAGCACTGTGTTGTAGTACACTTTAAAACCTTTCCTGATGCAGTCTGAGCCAGAGAATGGTTAACCAGTCAGTTAAGCTGAAGAAGCATAAAAATGATACACATGCTAAACATTTTATTTTCTAAAATATAAGTGTACATTTATTCTGATTCATCCTACATCTTCTGATATAGGACCAATGCCTTTTCTTTGAGTATTGTTCCATCTGTGGGAGTTTTCCTCTGTGAATAAACTACATTCCTAATATAACCTGATTTTTACTTGTTGCTTCTTTGAACTTTTTTTTTATAGTTTATTTATTTTGAGAGAGGGAGAGAGCACACATGAGTCAGGGAGGAGCAGAGAGAGAGAATCCCAAGCAGGCTCTGTGCTGCTTCCTAAGACTTTTACAAAGCAGTCTAAGTACAGAAACTTTCTAGATTTTTACCATTTTTTCTGACCTTTCAACAATCGTATTGCCTCCTTTGACAGTAGTTTTTAGCAACTCACTTTGTTATAAAGTGTTTCCAAGGCATCCAACTTAGTTCTCAGAAATAGCACCTCTTCTTACATGTATGTTTCATTGGTTAGGTGTGAATTTAGATTACCAAGCTAGCACAGACAGCTTTGGGATGAAACAAAAATAGAGTCTCAGTGATCTCGCTCTTGGCTACTGGAAGCAGACATGCACAGGTGCACCCGTTAGGGCATAAGCACTCAGCAAGCCATGAGCATCACTCAGTAACTTCAAAGAGAATCTGGTTAATTTGGCTGTTCACTTAAGGAAAAATTGTTTAAAAAAAAAAAAGCTGGATTTTATTTAAAATGACCCAGATACTAGAATTCTGCAGGAACGGGCTCCTGGGTGGTGTAGTAGGTTGAGTGTCTGACTCTTAATTTCAACTTAGATCATGATCTCACATCATTATCTCACACAGAGTTCATGGGTTTGAGACCCACATCCATGCTGTCAGCAGAGCCTGCTTGGGATTCTCTCTCCCTCTCTCTGCTGAGATCTCCCCCCACTCACTCTCTCTCTCTCAAAATAAATAAATAAACATTAAAAGAAAAAAGAATTCTGCAGGGAATAAAAGCCTAATATCCTAAGCAAGCATGAAGCAGTGGACAGAGCACATGGGCTCTAGAGATAAAACCATGCCAGGCTCCCACAGTGTTCTGTGGCCCTGAGCAAAGTTCTCTGGCGCTCCGTTTGCTCCTCTGTAAGATAAGGTTGTGAAAATAAAACTATAGCATAAGACAGCTAGAGTAACGGCTGGGTAAAAGTGACAGTTGCTAGTATTATTTCTTTTCAGGCTCATTAACTAGATTAACTCTGTTTGACATTACTAGTTCAAATGAAATCTTGTAAGCAGTAGCTTTAGATTGTTGTAGCTAAAAGAATTCCACCCATAGCCCGTTTGCTTTTTAAAGAACTATTAAATGTATTCTCTGTGATTCTCATGGTTACTGTTGTTTAGACTTGACAATTAAACTTTCTTTCTTTCTTCCATAAAAGGTGTTTTACAGCATTCACCACAGCTGCATCCGCTTACAGTTACTATCATTATGGTCGAAAAACTGTTCAGGTGATAAAGGGCAGATGAAAGTCATCCAGCATCATTAGCAAGGAAGCAATATGCATCATTGGTGGCAGGGCCGGTGGAGACCCACAGGACTTTCCATATTTGGGTGTTCAGCTTGAAAAAGGACTTGTCAGAACAAACCATGTCGTCAGAATTTACGTAATGTGCATTGAAAATCAGCTTGATCATGGGCATATGCAGAATTTCCAATGTATTTTTAAATACAAATAAAATTATAATTTAGAATTTTTTATCTTAGGTTTCTTGATTAATTTATAAGGTACCAATTATTCCAATTATTGTCAGTCACTTTTTAATACATTTTTAAAAAACATAGTCCAGAGCATGGAAACTGAAGAGTTGCCACTTCTGTTTAACAGAATTTAGATTGCTTACAAAGCACTAGGGAATTTCCTGGATTTACGTATCTATCCTACACAACTTGGCTACACAGTTTTATGTTTGATTTTTAGAACTGTGTATACATTAATAGTTCGCGTGGTTAATATTTGATCATTTAGGATAATGACAATAAAGGTAGCTTAGTTATGGATGAAGTAAACTTGTAAAGAGGCTTAAAATGCAGTAAGTTTTGAAAATTATAGGATCAAAATAGAAGGTATTGAAGTTCATGTTCAGTAGTCTTCCAGCCTCTCAGGTGCCTAATAGTTTATGCATCAGGGTAACAAGTGACAGAGGTGGTTGAAATATGAAAGCATGTCCATTAGCCTGCACCATCCAGGAGGCAGTGAGTTACATCATGCCTTCCACTGTTTCTAACATAGCAATGTTTGTATGTTACTGGAACCTGTACCCACGTTATGTAAATAATATGAAACTGTATATTTTTCAAAAGTTTTTTTAAATTTTGGGGAATCTTTTGTTAAGATGTTAAAGGAATAAAAGAGCTGGAAAAGTCCCTTCGGTGGTGGTGGTCTGTATAACATGCTATGAGCCTCGCTCTTGTGTAAGTTTTCTGATTTGTAAAATCCATTCAGATGTATCACTCGCACTGTCATTGTAAAAAATAACTTTTGGGGGACCATCTGACTTACAAGTCCTTACTCTGGCAGAGTGGGAGATGCAGGGAGAGAGGGGAGGAAGACCATGGCTGTTGCTGGTTTCTTCCTCTTAACAGTGGAGGCCTGTTGCTGCCCCCTGTCCCAAGTGAAATATGGAAGTGTGCAGTGAGATTATCCAAACACAGCTTGTTGAGCTGTGTTAAATTAAGATGCGAAGTTATAAGCAAAATTCACGCGTCTTGGTGCTGGCATCCTTGGATCAGTGTGTCCCTCAGTCACATTCAGTCCTGGCTTCCTTGTTTCCAGACTAGCCCCTGAGTTGCCCGTGGCCTGAAGTATACTGAAGCCTGCAGCCAGGGACACGGTCACTGAATCAGATGGACGGTGGTGTGAGGAAGAGAAGGATGGCCTGTGGCTGGCCATTTTCTCCTTCTGGAACCTCCTGTGTATAGTCTCATAGCTTGGGAGGTGGTGAAGCTGGAGGTGGAATCCCCACCCAGGAGCACGTTGAACACGTCGTGGCACTAGCAAAGTGCAAGCACACAAACGTTTTAAAATGGGATAACTTGATATAAAGTGTGGGGAAAAATTACAATTTTATACTTCATTGTGTTTATTTTATGGTTTAGTGTTGATGCTATTTGGAGCTACTTACGGGTTGGGCCCATAGTCTCTTTTGTATGAAGGTCTTAATCTGGCTCTGGTTAGTACACCTCAACTGTTAGAAACATGGTACATGTTTCTTCAGGGTTTTGGATATTGAGCTGTAACAAAATGTAAATTCTGCTAGTTGACAAAACACTGGAATTGTATCCGACATGTTAGAGTGTATACTCAAGTGTACAGAGTCAGTCATGATACTCATTTTGGTGCCTCCACATAATGGATTCAATCCTGATAGGAACTAAAAAAGGCATTGAGATTATTACATGTCTGAAGACTATGCTAGTCACATTTTTGGCTTTTGCTTTCCAATTTTTCAATCAGGAGCTGGTAGCTACCTTAAAAGATTGCTTTGTCCAATTCTGTTGGTTACATATGTGATGAAACTCAGGCTCCACCTTAGAATTTTGGGAAGCCTTTTCAAAACTTCAAACACCTATTCAGGTCGAACTTGAACTTGGATACATGGAGTTGCAGCAGCATGGTTTTTGTGCTGCAACACATTTTGGAAACAAGACACATTGAAATCAAACTTTTTTTTTTTTTTTTTAATAGTAGAAATAAATGCTGTTTTGGGTTGAATTGTGTCTCCTCTAAAGATATGTTCAAGTTCTAATCCCTGGTATCTGTGTGTATGATCTTAATTTAGAAATGGGGTCTTTGTAGCTGTAATCGTGTTAGGGTAAAGTCATACTGGATTTGGGTGGGCCTTAATCCAATGCCTAGTGTCCTTGTAAGAAGAAGGAAATTTGACTTCTGGGTATATATCCAAAGGAAATGATATCCTCTTGAAGGGCTCTGCACCCCTATGTTCACTGCAGCATTATTTACCATAGTCAGGACATAGGACATGGGGGCGCCTGGGTGGCTCAGTCAGTTGAGCATCCAACTCTTGATTTTGGCTCAGGTCATGATCCCAGGGTTGTGGGATTGAGCCCTGCGTTGGGCTCTGGGCTGACAGCATGGGGCCTTCTTGGGACTCTCCGTCTCTGTCTCTCTCTCCCCCTCTTCCCTACCCTCCTTTACCTATTACCCCCTGCTCAGTCTCTCTCAAACTATATTCAAGTGTCAATGGATGAGTGGATAAAATGCATGTGTATATATGTATATATATACAAACACACAGACACAGGAAAATTATTCAACCATAAACATGGAAATCCGCCATTTGCACCAACACGGATGGAACTTGAAGGCATTATACCAAGCGAAATAAGGCAGAGAAGGACAAATTCTGTATGATTTCACTTAAATGAAAATCTAAAAAAAAAAACACAAAAAAAACCAACTCCTAGAAACAGCAGTATACTGGTGCTTCATAGGGGTGGGGGACTATGGGTGAATGTGGTCAAAGGGTACACACTTCCAGTTGTAAGATGAGGAAATTCTGGAGATCTAATGATCCCCAGAAGGCAGCATGATGATTATAGTTAATAATGTATACTTGAAATTGCTTAGAAAGGAGGTCTTACCACACACAGAGGTAACCATGTGAGGTAAAGGATGTGTTCACTAACCTTTTTGTAGTCATTTCCCAATATATATGTATATCATTTCACCTTGTACACTGTAAACTTACACACAGTTATGTCAATTATATCCCCATAAAGATGGGAGAAATTTTTATTTAAGGTGGGAAATTTGGACACAGAGAATGCCATGAGACAATGGAGGCGCAGACTGGATTTATCTGCAAGCCAAGGATCACCAAGGATTGCCAGTAACCAGGAGGGGCATGGAGTAATTCTCAGAGCCTCCAGAAGAAACCAATCCTGCTGACAGCTTGGTTATGGTTTTCTGGCCTGAACTGTTAAGAATAGATTTCTGTTGTTTTAAATTTTTTTTTTTCCAGCGTTTATTTATTTTTGGGACAGAGAGAGACAGAGCATGAACAGGGGAGGAGCAGAGAGAGAGGGAGACACAGAATCGGAAACAGGCTCCAGGCTCTGAGCCATCAGCCCAGAGCCTGACGCGGGGCTCAAACTCACGGACCGCGAGATCGTGACCTGGCTGAAGTCGGACGCTTAACCGACTGCGCCACCCAGGCGCCCCAGATTTCTGTTGTTTTAAAGCCATCCAGTTTGTGGTAATTGTTGCAGTCATCACAGAAAATTAAAAATAAATTCTAATGCAGGAAATTAATGTCTAGAAATATGACCCACACTATAATTTTGTAAAATCATTTTCCCCCCTAAGTTTGTATACCAGTGAAAAGGGGTATAGTGAGATACTGCATGCACACTCAGATACAAATCATAAAGGTGATGTTTGATGCAACTGAGAGCAAAATGCTTTAGCTTCCAGTTGGAGCCTTGAGGTTTCTCTCTCTCTCTCTCTCTCTCTCTCTCTCTCTCTCTTTTTCATTTATTTATTTTGAGAGAGCACGAGTCAGGTAGGGGCAGAGGGAGAGGCAGAGAGAATTCCAAGCAGGGTCTGTCAGCACAGAGCCCCCCCCCACCCCCTGGAACTAGAGCTCACCACTTGGGAGATCATGACCTGAGCCGGGATCAAGAGTCGGACCTTTAACCCACTGAGCTACCTAGGCCTCCAGAGGTTTCTCTCCTAAGCTCATTTCTTCTCTCTTAAAAAACAAAATCCTGAAAGTGACCTTATTATGCTTTCTTAAGAAAAGGAGTCCATAGTTCCTCTGACTACTTAGTCTCAGGTGAAATGCAGTAAACAATGAGTAAAAAGCACAGATTCTCCTCATGTCTCACAAGTGTTCCCAGCAGACTGCAGTTCTAACGACAAAGCCAAAAGCACATTTTGTGCCATATCCTGAGACACAACTAATAAACCCAGGAGGCCTCGGGGAAACATAACCAGTAGTTCTCCCTTATCCCCAGTTCTCAGATGAAGACTCCACTGGAGTTGATTCCTTGAATAACACCTGCCTTAGCCAGAGCTTGACCATGAAGGGAACTTCCTTTCCTGAAAGGACTCGAGGATGTCACTTCCAATATGGCAAAAGAGCCTGAATCGTGTGAACTAGTTTTTATCTCCATCTACTTCCATACGCAATCTATTCGACTGGACACAAGCGGCATTAACTGCTGAAAGACCCAAGTAACGCACAAGGATGCCCGGTGGCAACGGGCATCGGGAGTGGACTGGTGTGCACGTTTCTGGGCACAGAGGGGAGGAGGAGGAAGGGAAGGCGGTGGTTCCTTGGACTGAGAAACAGCGGGGCAAGCGCCCTGTGTGCCCGAGGAGCGCTGGCTTCACAGGAAGGAGCGGCTTTCGGAGCTGATGGGGTGCCATCTTTGACCCTCTGTATCTTCTGCACCCAGGCGGCCTGAGTTCCACTGGAGGAGGGGGCGCTGGGCTAACTGACGGTCTGGAGCTTCAGCCTGTGCTCAAAGGCTGGGTTTTTGTAGGCCACCAGGTGCTTGTCATAGCGCCGCGGGTGTGGCGTCCGGGCCCGCCGGCACAGACAGGCGGAGAGCAGCAGGGTGGCGACGAGCAGCAGGACGCAGGCGGCGCACAGCCCCGCGAAGATGAGCACGAAGCTGGGCTTGGTGGTGAAGGCGGCGCACGCCCGCGTCCAGCCCGAGGCCCGCGCCCGGCTCAGGCCCGCCCGGTTGGCCGCCAGGACGCACACGCGGTACGTGGTGCCCGGCGAGAGCCCGTACAGGGGGTGCTGCCGGGCGGTGGCATAGATGTCCGCCACCACCGACGCCGACTGGTTGCCCGGCCGGCCCTCGGGAGAGTAGCGGATCTGGTAGCCGCGCACCACCGAGTTGGGGGCGCACCAGCGCACGAGCGCGGACGTGTCCGTGGTCTCGGTCACCGCCTGCAGCGTGGGGGGGTCCGGGACGGTGTCTTCCCCGCTGAGCCCGGGGCACCGGCACCGCGAGAGCCTCTGCAGCTCGGCGCACGGGGTCTGGAGGTGCTTGCAGGGCTGGTAATCACAGAGGACGTCCCGGGGAGGCGCTCCCACCTCCTCCTTCTTCCCCGCCCCTTCCTCCTCCTCCTCCTCCTCACTGGAGTCGTCCAACAGCAAGATTGGAATCGTGTCCTCGGAAGGACTCGGGTGGGGCACCTGCGGGGTGGCCTGTGGCCTGTGGTCGGGCTGGGGCATCCTCACCGGGTTCCAGGAGGTGGGGAGGAGCCCAAGGTGTTTGCTGGTGGATGGGGTGGCGGCAGCTGGGATGCCAGACTCATGGGCAAGCCTGGCGGCGTGTTCTTGGTGCTCTGTCTCGGCTGTGCTTGCAGCCCTGCGCAGAGCGCTACAGTTGCTGGAATCTGGTGGGGAGATGGCAGCGGAGGGGGTGGTCCCCGTCCTGACGCCACTGCCCGACCATGCGGTCCTTGTGGAGGAATCCGCAGGCAGGGAGGGGGTCTTGGTGACACTCTGTCTGACTTCCAAAGGTGGAGTAAAGGGGGCTGTGCTCTGTGGGATGGCAGGACTCTGTGTAGATAGTGAGTGGGTGACGGGAACAGAGTAGGTCCAGTTGGAATCCAGGAGGGTAGTGCTTTGGTCCAAACGGCACATACTGGGCAGATAGGACAGCGAAAGAGGGGCTGAGAAGGTGTCTTGGGATCCTGCAGCTGGTGTGCACACAGTGTCTGCTGCCCTAGAGGGGAGGCCAACCAGTGAGAGGGTATTCGGCATCAGGGCCGCTTGTGTGCTGGGCTTTGAGTCCTCGGTGCAGACAGTTGCTCCCCTCAAACTGTCTCAACATGCTACACACTCTACCTGCTTCACTCACTGACCCTCAGGGCAACCTGTGGAGGAGACACTCCCATTGGGCCGAGAAAGAAACCCAAGCTCAGCAAGAGGAACTGACCGCCCAAGACAGCAAGTGGCAGAACCAAAACCCAGGGCCAGCACTGTGAATGGTGGTCCAGATTCTCCCAGTGTGGTCTGCCATCTTGTTCTCACCTGTCTGCTTCCTGGCTGAGCACCAGTAACAATACTCACACTAGCCAACGTTTTCTGAGTGCTTGCCATGTGCTAGTGACTACTGTCAGCACTTACCTGTATCAACTAATTTAATCTGTATAACCTTAGGAGGTAGGTTATTATGCCCATTTTACAGATGAAGAAATAGAGGCACAGAGAGGTTAAAGCCATGCCGCCAAAATCAATAGTAGTAAGTGCTGTGAAGAGGCTGCACTCTCAACCTCTTTTTTTGTTTTTTCTTCTTTCTTTCTCAGTCTTCATTTTTTTCAACCTCCTTATTAATACTGTGGTGAGACCCTTCACTGCAAAGGGCCTAGCTACTTATCTTTGGAGGTAACACGAAGGGGATGGGGGTAGACCGAGCCCTGTTTCACGGCTGGGTTTGGGTGGGATGTGAGAAAAAAAACACACAGGATGGGGGGGGGGGTGCAGTGTCTCCTAAAGTGAGCTGCAAGGAGGAGAGTTTAGCTAGTGGAGCTGGTTTGAGAGTATTCAGGATCAGAAGTATCCCCTGCCAGCCCTGCCCTCCCCCCCCCCCCCCCCGCCCCGTTCTCTCCTGGTGGCCAGCCTGGGCATGGCTCCCCACTGTAAAAACAGCTCTTGTAGCCAACAGCCAATGGGAAGTCTGAAGGACTTCTTTTTTTCCCCTGTCCCATAAGAGCCCATTGGTCTTGGACTGAATGATGCAGGAGACCAGGCTACATCTTAGGGACTCAGTAGAGGGGCCTGGTGGTTAAGAGCACAGTTTTCGAGGAAGACAGATCCTGCCTCCTCTGCCCAGAAGCTGCATGAACCTAAGTGAGCACTTCCTCTCTTTGGGCCCCAACCCACTCATCTGTAAAATGGGGCAATGATAAGACTGCCTTGGCAGAGACAAGCTAGCTGTTCACTTAGCCCATTCTTTTTTTTTTTTTTTTCCCCCCTACTGGGCATACAACTAGACTAATTTCCTAGCCTCCCTTGTGATAGGTGTGGCCTCTGACTGACATCTGGCCACTGAGATGTGAGTGGAAGTGATGAGCGCCCCCCTCCTCCTGGCTTGGCCCATTAAAACCACCATGTCTGTTCCTCCATGCTCTCTGCTACTCTGGCTGGCAGCAATAAAAGGCCGTTCTCCTTGGGGGCCCTGCGTGTGACTCTCTGGGGGTGGCCACCCTGCCCAACACTGCTATACTGCCCAAGGTGAGCAAGGCAAATGCTGTGAGAACTTCAGCTCACCCCTCAGTCATCTGCTTTGTAAATGTATTACCTGCTTAGGACAGTCCTCTTTGCATCCTTCAGGAGCCAGGACAATTCACAGCTGCAAATGAGGGGGTTGCCGAAGAGGTTAATGGTTAGGACCTGGGAGGAATGCAGACTCCAAGGAGGGAAGGAACTCAAGTTGCAGCTGAAATACACAAAAAATCCATTAAGTCAGGCTTTACTTTATTTTATTTTAAATTTATTTATTTTTGAGAGAGAGAGAGAAAGCGCAAGTAGGTGAGGGGCAGAGAGAGAGATTGGGAGACAGAAAATTCCACGTTATCAGCACAGCCCCCCTAACGTGGGGCTCAACCTCATGAACCGTGAGATCATGATCTGAGCCGAAACCAAGAGTCGGGCGCTCAACCAAAAGAGGCACCCCAAGTCAGGCTTTAAAAATCAAGTCAAGACTATCCCCAGAGAGCCATGGTGGTGTCATGGCAAAACCATCCTGTTAGGGCTTAGGTGATATTACTTTGGATAAAACTCTTAATGACCTTAGACTTCATTTTTTGTCATTTGTAAAGTGGAGATACCAACCCAATTCAGTCGCTGTCACCCCTCATATCAAATGAAGACAATACTCTCTTGCCCACTGTTGTATCAAAAAAGAGTCTGTGATAACGAAAATGTTTGTAAATCTCCACACAAAAGTAAGGTATTGTTATTCCAGACCCAGTCACAAGAAGTGACAGACTGTTTATTAATGAGAACACTCTTGAATATATACTCTTGCAGTTGAACTGTAGCTGATGACACTCAACACCAGTCCTTTGGAACACGCCTCACTGAAGTGTATCAGTGAAGCTCTTGTGAGTAGAGAATTTCCCCAAAACTTAGTAGCTTAAAACAACAAATATTTATTCTTATGCTTCTGTGGTTCTTGTGGTCTGGGCAAGTTCAGCTAGGGCTGGAAGATCTAAGATGGCCTCACATACATGGAGCCTCCACTAGGCTGGGGCCCCTCTTCATGTGCCCTTCATCATTCAGGAGGCTAGCCCCAGGCTAGTGCATATGGTGGTGGAGGGGTCCCCACCATCGAAGAGGGGAAAGCTCCAATCCTCCTCAACTGCTTTTAAGTCTCACCTCACATCACTTTTGCTAATGCCACACTTGCCTAAGCCGGTCACATGGCCAAGCCAAGCTTCTAGAGGTGGAGAATAGACTCCACTTCTTGACAGGGGGAGCTGCAAAGTCACATTGAGAAGGGGTGTGTCTACAAGGATGGGAGGACTTATTGGGGCCGTTTTGCAAAGGGTTTAGGACACCCAGCAATGGCAGGGCCCCTCCCAACACTCAGTTCTTTCTTCCCTAGGGTCTTACAGAGCGTTTGGCCTCAATGTTTCCAACTCCCCAAGCCTCCTTTACATACACTCAGTCACAATTTATCTAGAGCAACAGGAGCTGCACTTTCCCTTCAGGTTTCTTCTGACCAAAGGCTGGCTTTCCTCCATCTGCCTGGGAACCATGTGCCTTCCCCAACTGCTCTGAGGGGGCTACTCATGTACTAGAGGAGGAAGGACCCACTCCCCAGGTCTGCTCTAACACTCCGGGGTGGTGGGGACCTGGCAGCTGTTCCCGTGGGACACCAGACATATGTGTGTGCTATTTATATTGAAATTCAACGCACACATATGGGTATATACATATATATGCACACATGTGAGCATATACATATATGTGCTTGTTTTAGGAGATTTCACAGAGCTGGAGTAGAAATCTTAGAATGAGAGTTTACTTAGCACTTCAGCACACGAAGGAAATATTGCTCTTTTGGCCTGAAGGGAGAGAGGAAAGGATTATTGTATTTTTGAGCAGGTAACATTGCCCAGTGCTTTACATCCATTATCTCATGTTGACATCATTAGGACAGTTCAGCGAGGTAATAATATTTTGCTCATTTTACAGATAAGGAAAATGTGTCCTTTCCTTCTCTGGTGGTCATATCTGCCACCAATGCGACTTGCACTTGATAAAATCAAGTTGAATTACCACCCACATGCTGAGGGATGGCTCACATCCTGGTGCATGCCTGTATGTCTCTACATCTGAACTGACAGAGCCCTAGTGTGAAAGAAGTTTCCATTTGCTCTCTCTTTTCACTCTTTGCTGAAATACCGCCCCTCCCTCCTGCATGTCAGAGGGGACTGTGGAGGGCTTTGGGCATGCTGGGTTGGCAGAGCAGCCAGGAAGGTGCCCATCCCCTCTCTAGTGGGTGCTCCTTATGTCAGGGCAGCCAAACATCACTCAGGATTTATCACAGCCTCCTGGGGGAGGTTGCGGGTGAGCTAAGGAGAGCCAAGAGCAGGCCGGGCTGAAAAGGGGGAGAGAGGGTCCAGTAGGTCAGATAGCATTTAATGAGCTTCCGAAGCTTGAGAGCACCCAGGAAACAAGTGGCTCCTCCCCACCCCCAGTTGGAGCACAGGTGGTGCAGTGGGGGGCCTAGGATGAGCCAGAAGGAATTAAATCCTGTCCTTCATAAAGCACTGCAGTGTTTTCATTTGGTAGGAGACTCCATCAGATTATGATTTAGATAGATCCCTTGGCTTCTTCAGCCAAGAAGAATCTCTTGGCTGAACTGCCAGTGTTCTTAACTGGGGGTAGGAAGAGACAGGGTATGTGAAAGTGGATGGAGTCAGGATTTGAGCCGGGGCAGTTTGGCTCCACATCTCATACCTTAGACACAAGTCTGAAGCTCAGAAGAGGAGTCTGAGCCAGAGAGGACATTACACTCACCACCATCACCACCACCATCATCATCACGATTACCATCCACTATCACCGGTTCACGATCATTACCCACATCATCACCATCACCACCATCACTGTTACTTGCATCCTTCCCATCACCTTCTTCACAGCCACCATCATCTTCACGAATGTTACAGCATGGGCCCTGTGCCAGGTGCTGAGCTAAGAGCTCTGTGTGCCTGTTCTATTTGTTTTGCTGTCATGACAAGCCCCAGAGTGAATAGTCCAGCTGTGGCTGGGGCTAGCAGAGAAAGGAGAGATGTGGCTACATTGAAAGTGATGATAGGGCAAAGGTGCCAGCTTCCCAGGGCCCAGATGTGGGCCCTCAGGAAAGCAGACAGCCTGGGGTCATCTTCAAAGTGACACTGCCCTTCCTGTTGAAGTCACCTTCCTATTGAGAAGGAGGGTGAATGTAGTGATACTTCAGATAAGTAGGCCTGAAAGCACTGACCTGGGGTCCCAACTCTAAGAAGGACCCTTCTAGCCTTTCACCTTTCCTCCTTGGCCCGTTCAAACCTTGGAAGGCTGAATTGCCTAAACACCTGGGGAAGCAGGTGGATCCAGAGATAGAAAAGAACCTGATGCCTCATCCCCTGTTTCCGCTACAAGTTTCTCAGCCTGGGCTTAAAGGGACGTTTACATACATGAGACTTTGGAGCTTTAGTATTACTCTGGAGAAGACTGAGTTCCATGGTTATTAGGCCGATGCACTATCTAGTACCTGACCACGATATCACCCAAAGGATGAGGAAGAACAGAAGCCCCGAGAGGATGGGAAGGAGCAGAGGGAGAAGAATCAAGGTCTGGTTAGTTCTATAAAATGGTTACACGTGTTCAACTTAGCGCAGTGGCAGAAATCAGTTATGTGATTCAGATGGGTCTTAGGAACACTTACTTCGGGGGCGCCTGGGTGGCTCAGTTCATTAAGCGTCCGACTTCGGCTCCAGGCATGATCTCATGGTTTGCAAGTTCAAGCCCCGCATCAGGCCCTCTGCCGTCAGCACAGAGCCTGCTTTGGATCTTCTGTCCCCCTGCCCCTCCCTTGCTTGGTCTCTGTCTGTCTCTCTCTCTCTCAAAAATAAACATTAAAAAAAAGAAAGAAAGAAACACTTACTTCTGGAATAGAAGGACCTGTAGGCGAGGAGTGTCTTCGAAGATGTGTGTGTGGACAAAGGTAAGTGCTGAAGAGTCTTGACAATCCAGCTGCTGCAAGTCAGGGGTCATCTTGAAAATGTCCCCCTCCAGGGTTCTCAGCCTGGGCATCTTCCTCAGGTGGAGAGACCTGAGCTTTCTCAGGTCTCTGATCCACCCGGACTGAACTGAAACACAGAGGGGGAACTGCCCACTACCCAGGAAGACATCAAGAGGCTAGCCCAGCATTAAGGAAACAAAGAGGGACAAAGTGAGTCATGAAGGTCATTGCTGAGCATGGGCACAGTTAGCAGCTTTGGGAATCTAGAAGCATAGCCATTTCAGCTGGAAGAGCCCTCAGAGACTGCCTGTCTGTCCTTCCTGCCTGCCTGCCCGCCCCGGGGCAGCCAAGGTCAGAGAGGAGAATGACAGGCCTAGGGCCACACAGCTGGGTGGGAGCAGAACCAGGACTTGAACCCAGGACACTATCTCCAAGGCCTCTGCTGCCCCACCCTCTTGTTACACACCCTCTTGTTCACTCTGATGGCTACAAGGACTGGAGACATTTTTGAGAGAGGTGAGGAAGTAGGAGAGGAGGAGCAAGGCTGGATGAGGGCCCAGAACCTAGCTTCGTGGCTCTCTTAACAAATGGAGACCATACCACTTCCCCTGCTTCCCATTCTCGCTCTTTTTTCTGTCTGTGGTGGAACAGGTGATTACAGACACATGAAGTGTTTTTTTTAAAAAATAAAACCAACCTTGTGAATTAGAGTCAGAACACGGCCAAGTACAGGGGAGCTGGTATTCTCACCTCCCTCCTGTGTCTTGTTTGAAAGACCCAACGTTCACAGAATTCACAGAACAATTCGAGTCAACCAAGTAGAAAGACCAATGAATTCACCCTCAGGACATCTGTTGCTTTGGGTTAGCACGAGCTGTGAGACCACAGGCCAGTCGTCGCCTTCCCGTCCAGTCCATGCCCTTCCCCCCTTTGTGAAACCGATAGACAATAACAGTCCTCACCTCTTGGGCTTCCAGGAGTTAACTCCCTATGTTAGATAATAATAATTCCCACCTCCTGGGCCTCCGGAAGTTGACCCCACTGTGGCCCTTCGAACAGGGCCCGCTGGGCTTTGGAAGTCAAGGTGGGGTTAGTTTCCAGCCGCCCTGGCCCACCCCGGCACAGGGCGCCCGGTAGCCACCCCTAGAGGAAGTTCACGGCCTTGCCCCGGAGGGCATGCCCAGCCCGGCTCCCAACTCCCGGCGCGGCCCGGACTCACCCCGCTCCAGGGACGTGCCGCTGAGGTCCAGGACCTCGAGCGCGCCGCCCGCCCCCGCGAAGGCCGCGTCGGCGATGCCCGCCCCGGGGTCGCGGCCGAGCTCGGTGCAGGAGAGGTTGAGGAGGCGCAGCGCGGGGAGGCAGGCGAAGGCCCCGGGCTGCAGCTCCCGCAGCGGGTTCCCGGCGAGCGCAAGCGAGCGGAGGCCGGGCAGAGCGGGCCCGGCGCAGGGCGGCAGCGCGGCCAGCCGGTTGTAGCTGAGGTCCAGCGTGTGCAGCCCCGCCGGCCCCCCGGGCCCCCAGCGCAGCGCCGCCATGCGGTTGTGGCGCAGCGTCAGCACCTGCAGCTGCGGCAGGTGGCCGAGCTCGGCCGCGCTCAGGGAGCGCAGCAGGTTGTGGCTGCCGTCGAGGCTGCGCAGCGTGGGCGGCAGACAGTCGGGCAGGCGCTCCAGGCTGCTGTTGGCGAGGGTCAAGGTCGTGGCTCCCGCGACGGGCAGCCCCTCGCAGGGGGAGACCGTGGCGTTGCTGGCCCCGCTCTCCCAGGGGCCCTGCTGAGTCAGCCGGAAAAGAGGGGCCCTCTCCTGGGGAGGCCGTGCCCAGCTGGGGCGCAGCAGCAGCGGCAGCAGGAACCACCACATGGTGCGTGGCTGGGGAGAGAAGAGCGGGACAGCCCCTTAAAGCCAGCAAATGTCCCCCGCTACGCTCGGGCTCTGAGGAGAAGCACAGGCCCTGGATGTACCCTGAAGGGCGGGGGACGCTCCTGTGACACCTGACCTTCCTGCTCCCAGCGATGCCTTTCCCCCTAATTCCCGTGTGGCTCAGCATCCACAGGTGACCGCTTGCAGAAGGCCTCCTCCATCTGTCCCCTCTGGCCTTGAACTTTCAAGTAACCTCCTTCCTTGTCCCCATTGCATGAGCTTCTGGAGGGAAGAGACTGTGCTCTTTATTACTGTAAACTTTCCCCAGGTCCACAGATGCTGCTCCAGAAACATCTATTAATAATGAGCCTTCCCCGTCAAGAGAAGCCCTATTGGAATAGAAACATGGAACTTCTGGAAGATTTTATCAATTCCAGGGAAACTCAGTTGCCTCAATTTTCCCCCTGAGAACTGCCCAGCCACAGGTGAGTCTGTTTTGCATGTGATCTGGTTTTCAGGTCATGTTTTATTGTAAATTTTTTCATGTTTATTTATTTTTGAGAGAGAGGGAGAGACAGAGCATGAACAGGGGAGGAGCAGAGAGACAGGGAGACAGAATCCGATGCAGGCTCCGGGCTCCGAGCTGTCAGCACAGAGCCCAACTCGGGGCTCAGACTCACAAGCCGCAAGATCATGACCTGAGCCGAAGTTGGATGCCTAACCGACCGAGCCACCCAGGCACCCCTTATTTTAAAATAAGTTCTGAAGGCAGAACTTTCTCTTGAGAGGGCTCTTTCCTGAGAGGTTGGCTTCGGGAAAAAAAGAGCCCCCAGAAAGCTGTGAGGGTTAAGAACGTGGAGTCAACATTTCCCAGTCTCATGCTGGTCCCAGAGAAAGCTAGGGCCCCTGAGGTCAGCCTTGCTCTGGATGGATGGCTGAAGGCTCCTAGGTGTGGAGTTTCTAGAGTACCCAGAATTTCTCAGAGCAGCTGGGAGATCAGGTAGGGGTAGATCATGTGGCCGTGGGCTGGTTTGGGAGCGGCAAAGTTACTTCTAACCAGGCTTGGCCTTGAGGTCACTGCTTCATATAGCCCCACTTCCTCTACCCTGCTGTCTCTGCTGGCCACCAGGTTTCAGAACAGCCAGGCTACAGGGGAAGGGCTTCCCTCCTGCTAGGTGGGGGTCAAGGCAATGAGAAGGATCCTGAAAACTGAGGCCAGGAGTCCACCCATCCGGCAGTGTGTCATACTCACCCTGAGCTGTCCTTTAGGAGTGTAGCACCCCCGATGCCCCTTTGCAGTCCTCTATCTTGTCTTGCAGATTCCAGGGGTCAGTGACTTAGACAGCCGCTAAACTGTGAATTCCAGAGGGAGGCCTGTTTCCCAGGTGCCCCTGCTCCCGGCCCCACCCACTACAAGGGCCTGAGATACTCCAGTCCCTGCAGCCCCTCCCTCCCCACCAAGACAGTATGGTCCTTAGCCCACGCTTTCACTGCCTGTCTCCCTCCTCCCCCACTGGGCCTGAACCTGCTCTTTTTTAGGCCTGGCACCTCCTCCCTGCCCTCCCCCATCTTCACCTCTCCTGACACTGCCTTTTGGGGCCCTGACAAAGGGAGGGAGTCAGCTCTCCTTGGCTGAAGGGAGTGCTGAGGGCTCAAGGGTGCAGTGATGCAGAGGCAGCACAGTCACCTCCCAGGAATCTGATCCTCCTGCCAGGTAGTTCCCACTCCTGGGATGGTTGGAGGCTGAATGATCAGCTGGGATGAGGAGGAAGCCCTCTTCCCAAGGAGGAAGGCACCCTAGTCCGTAGGAAAGCTTGCAGAGCTTCAGAGGACAAAGTGGCAGGAGAAGAGGTCCTCAGAGGAGCCTGGGGAGCAGGGGCAGGCTCGAGCCAGATCCAGGAGTCCCCAAGAATGCTGGGGTTTCTCTAGGACCCAGTTCGGTGACATCATGGATGTTTGTCTCTCCATCTTGTGAAGATAAATAAAGAGGGCAGAAATGCAGAAAGAACATTTCTGCCTTAGGACTGAAGTGGTTGATGCTGAAGCTGTGACGATGCTAAAAATGCTTCGTTTAGAGCAGAGCCTTTCTTCCCCAGAGTTCCAAGACTGGCCATTTTATCTGAGAGCCTTTGATCTTCACCCCCCACCCTCATCCCTTTCCCTCCACCACTCCCAGGGCAGGGGTTAATCATCCCCAGCATTGTGCACACAGACAAGGACCAGAACTTCATGGATCTGTCCCCCTGTCAGTCCTTATCTGAGTAGCCCTGAGGAACTCCAGGACACCTCGAGACTGGCATGTTGTGTTAATTGGATAATTGCAAGTCCCCTGGGATCTCCTTTGAGGCCTTCTCTACTCACAGCCTCAAAATATCAGCCGAAGTGCCAGTCTGGGGCTTGCTGCTCGGAAGCATTCTTTCGTCTGGCCCAGGTGGGGGGCAGGGAGAGGCCTGTTCTGTACAACCCTGTCTGGGGCAGTGCAGTCACTGTCCAGGGAGCCAGAGACTAGGCTCCAGTGCCCCTCCCTTCCAACCTTCTCTCAGAGTTAAACCAGCCAGGTCTATACTACAGGCTGGCAGAGGTTTAGGGAGTGCAGGCAGGACTCCCCAGATGTGAGGGGCCAAATCTATTGAGACAGGGACCCTGATGAGGAAAGCAGTGGTTCCCCCCCCCCCCCCCCATGACATGGACACCTATAAAAGAAGATCCCAGTGGCCAATGTTGGGTGCTCCTCTGTACTCCAGTGGGGTAAGGGGTCTGGAGAGACCAGGGCTGAGCAAGCCCACTGAGGCATTGCCCTGCACTTGCCCAGAGCCCCAGGCCTTCTGAGCCAGCTTCTTGTCCCTGCTGCTCGGTGGCTAGCTCATCCATGGTGGCAAAGTCCTGGCCTGGACAGGCTGACCCAATGTCTGAGCTTGGCCATCTGGTTTGCTCTGGCCCATGCCCTTGGTGGGCTGCCCAGTTGGGCTTTGAGCTGGAGAGTCTGGTGGCAGACCCTTCATGGCAGAGCTTGCTTCCTGGTGGCTGGTTGGCCTTGCCCCAGCGGGTGCACTCTGCTTGTCACCACACCATCTTTTAAAAATTGAGCATCTGGGGGCACCTGGGTGGCTCAGTCGGTTAAGCGTCCGACTTCGGCTCAGGTCACAATCTCGCGGTCCGTGAGTTCGAGCCCCGCGTCAGGCTCTGGGCTGATGGCTCAGAGCTTGGAGCCTGCTTCCGATTCTGTGTCTCCCTCTCTCTCTGCCCCTCCCCCGTTCATGCTCTGTCTCTCTCTCTCTCTCAAAAATAAATAAATGTTAAAAAAAAATTAAAAAAAAATTGAGCATCTGTTATAGTCAGAGCCTAATGCCATATGCATGATCTCATTGAATCCTCGCCAGGTACTATTATTCCCATGGTACAGATAAGTAAACAGGTTCACAGGGGCTGCCTAGACTAGCTAGTCTCTTTGGCTTAACCACTCCTTTATACTGCCTTCCATAGGCCTCAACATTTGACACTGTAATACTCCCTATAAGCACAAGAGAACCTTTTCCAAATATTTAGATAGACCCAAATTATGCAAGCAGCCAGGACAGTTGGGAAATTCCTTTTCCTAGTTGAGCAGCTCATTTTCAGAAGAAACCTCTTGTACCCCTGAGGGCGCAGGGCTGAGGCAGATACCTGGGCAGGGCCACTGGGCACCTCTCAGGAAGGCCCTGGCCATCTTTTTCAGCCCCTTCTCTTCCAGCCCCTTTGGGAGGTCAGGAAAAGATGACTGAAGTGTTTGTCCCGTCTGGACAAGGATGCTAAGGTCCCACAACAGAGTCCTGGAAACAATAAGTTTGTGTCCTCCAAATCCCATGCCACGTCCTGACCTCCATCACTTTACCCAAGTGGCTCCCTCTGCCTAGGTGCTCTCCCCCTTGACCACATGGCTTTCCATTTAAGCTTACTCTTCCATATCTACTCTGGGGTCTCTCAAGAGCTGACCTTGACATAAGGACTTCGGTGCAGGTAGTTTATTGGGGGTGGTGGCCCCAAGGAGCATGGATAGGGAATAGGAAATGAGTTAGGGAAGGGAAGCCACTACAGGTGCCTTAATGAGCTGATCACTCAATCCCATTGGGTTTGAGCATACTTGATCAGGATCAAGTGGGAGAGGAATTGGGGCATTTACCTGCCAGCTTCTGTTTCTTGTTGGCTTGAGGGTTCTTCTTGGGGCTTCAACTCCCTGACATGCCTGGCTTGTCCTGAGCATGGATTGAGTGGGCTAGGAGTGGGCACCAAAAGCCTCAGCTATAGCACCCTTCAAGATTTTGTCCAGGCAGGCCCTTCTTGGTGTTCTCTCTGACCTAGGCCAACTGCTATCAGGTGGATTGATATGGCATCGTTCTAAAATATTTTATTTATTTATTTTGAGAGAGAGAGTGTGCAAGCAGGGGAGGGGCAGAGAGAGGGAGAGAGAGAGAATCCCAAGCAGGCTCCGTGCTGTCAGCGCAGAGCCCAGCATGGGGCTCGAACTCACAAACCATGAGATCGTGACCTGAGCTGAAATCAAGAATCAGACACTAAACCGACTGAGCCACCTAAGCGCCCTGACATGGCATCTCTCTAATATATGGATTAAAACTTCCTGAGAACTGCACCACGTTGTTGTTCTCAGTAGTCCTGGTGCCCGGCGTGGAACCTGGCACTCCGGAGAAATGTTCGCTAAATGAATGGGAAGGGTATGTGGCGAGTCACGGTGTCCTCCACAGTGCCAGGAGTGGATGGGGCAGGACTCAAAACAGTAAACATAGAATTCCCAGGCCCGCCAGCATCCCAGCATTGAAAGAGCTCAGGTGAGGGTTGACAAGGGGTATGGTGGGTGGGGGTGGAAGGAGAGAATTGGGTCACAAAGAAATTTCCAACTCAGACTCCTGACACTCTCGTGGATTTTTTGGGGAAAGATCACATGGAAGAAGATCGCAAGGTCAGAGTGTTAATAAAACCAAAGCCTGCAGAAGAAAAAAAAAATGAGCCAGCAATTAATTATACATTTGGTCACACTCCTTTTCTGGATTTAGATCAAAATCAGACTTGTGGATTCTTGGCCTTAAGAGTGACATTACAACGTGTCTGGTTCTACCCTCCCCTGTCCACTTTAGAGGGAGAAAATGGCCCTAGAGAGGGAAATTGGCTTATCTGAGGTCACAGAGGTGAATCCTAGCAATCTAGTGAGAAGGAAGGGTAACCTCATTCTCCCTATTCTATTCTGGGCTCATCTGCATAGCCATCTGCATAGGCAGGTTTCACCTGCCCTGGCATTAGCAGGGTCTTTCCCCGTTGGTCTGACCAATTGAACACATCTGATGAGCATCAGGTGGCTGGGAAGAATTTCTGGGGGTTCTTACCCCTGTTCTCTCCAACCTATCCCCAGAACTCCAGAAATGAATACCCCTAATATAGGTTGCCCCAGAGATCCAGAATTGGTGCTTCCCCAGGAGTCCTGTCCAGCTCTGTTCACAGCTGTAGCAGCCTGGGATGCTGGCCTAGGTGGCAGGTGACTGCTCAGCCAGCTGCCTCTGCCCTGCTTTCCAGATGCCAGACAGTTCTGCTGAGGGTTCTTCCTGTAAGCGCTGGAGCCGGAATGTACTAGCTTGAAGGCTGCATTCTTCTCTGATAGAGATAAGCTGGCGGAATGGGGGAGTGTCTGAGGGAGGAGATGGTACCAGGTTGTCAGGTCTCCAGCAGCCAGCTCTCACGGAATGGAATGCAGGAAAGGGGCCTTCAGGTGGTGGGGACCAAGATGCCTGAGTGGGCTCCACTGACGTGGCTGACCTGCCTGTGAGGAAATGATCTTCAGGGAATAAAATAGTCATGGGTTGAGAGTCCTGTTTATTTTTCTGTTGAGGTGTCCCTTAATAGCAGTAAGTTTGCAGCATAAGGATTTGTAGAATGCTTAGAGTTTTTAAAAAATGCCATTTGAGATTCTGTTAAAATTGTAGTGGGAAGGATTCAAACTGAAATGAGAGGTCAGACTTTAATCTGCCACTTTATTTTGCACGTAGGGAGTGGGATAAAACAGTACATGGGCTGTTTTTATAAAGCACATTCTGGAATTCATTACAGCCCGAGACAGCACATGAGTGGAAAGGTCCTAAAACTGGGGCAAGATATTGGGTTTGCATTTAAAAAAATGTTTTTTTTTTAGTTTATTTACTTTTGAGAGAGAGAGAGAGAGAGAGAGAGAGAGAGTGTGTGTGTGTGTGTGAGCAGGGGAGGGACAGAGAGAGGGACACGCAGAATCCCTAGCAGGCTCCAGGCTCTGAGCTGTCAGCACAGAGCCCGACCCAGGGCTCGAACTCACGAATCGCGAGATCATGACCTGAACCGAAGTCGGATGCTTAAAAGACTGAGCCATCCAGGTGCCCCACTGGGTTTGCATTTTAATGCTGCTCCTTTTTTATAAGAATTATTTATATTATTCTTTTATAAGAATTTATAAGAATTCTTTTATAAGAATTTTTTATAAGAATTATTTATAAGAATGCAGTATCTGTATTCTTGAGCTTCTGTCTCATATTTCTCATCTATAAGTAAATAAATCAGTCCAGGGTTAACAATTCAGCACACACGTCCCTGAGAACATGCCAGTGCATGCCCTAGGTACTCGGTGTATAAAATGGGGACTCAGAGATGAATAAGACCTGAACCATGCCCTTCAAGCAGTTCCCAGTCTAGAAGGGGTGGAAGACAGAGAAAAGTCACCATCAGTGTGAGTACACTATCTTCTTGTTACAGAAGGCTGAAATGCAAGCTCTGTTAGCCCAGGGAATGTGTGTCTAGCTTGTTCACTTCTGCATCCCAGCATCTGGCAGTACCTGCATACAATGGGTATTTAAGAAACATTTGCTGAATGAGGGGCCCTCTGGGTGGCTCAGGTGGTTGAGCATCTGGCTTCAGCTCAGGTCATGATCTCACAGTCGGTGGGTTTGAGCCCCATGTCGGGCTCTGTGCTGACAGCTCAGAGCCTGGAGCCTGCTTCGGATTCTGTGTCTCCCTCTAACACTGCCCTTCCCCTGCTCACACTCTGTCTCTCAAAAATAAAGAAACATTAAAAAAAATTAAAAAAGAAACATTTGCTGAACAAATGAGCATTTATTAACTATGTCCTTCGCTTCTTTTGTTTCTGATCAGTTCTATTTCCTTTCTTTGGGGTTTTCCACAGAACAGTGATGGTTTGCTTGTGTAGACTTTTTAGTATGTTAAAGAAGATTCTTCCCGAAGCAAAAGTATTCAAGTTGCATACACAAGGTCATAATTTAGAATCTTACAGAGCTTGGATGTTGTTTATTCCCCATTGCTACAGCGACTTGCAGACACGATAACATTTTGTTGAAAGAAAAAACGCACACTATCCATCAAGCATATGAGCATGTGCTTAATGTTATTACTTAACGTGGAAATGCAAATTCGAACCACAATGAGATACTACTGTGCACCCACCAGAATGACCAAAATTAAAGGGACTGAGAGTACCAAGTTTGGGAAAGGGTGTGGAGCAAGTAGAATTATTAGACACTGCTGGTGCGAATGTCAGACGGTGCAGCTACTTTGGAAAATTGGCAGTTTTTTAATTAATTATTTTAAATTTATTGTTTAATTTACATCTAAGTTAGCATATGGTGCAACAATGATTTCAGTAGATTCCTTAATGCCCTTACCCATTTAGCCCATCCCCCCTCCCACAACCCCTCCAGCAGCCCTCTGTTCTCTATATTTAAGAGTCTCTTATGTTTTGTCCCCCTTTCTGTTTGTATATTATTTTTGCTTCCCTTCCCTTATGTTCATCTTTTTTTGTATCTTAAAGTCCTCATATGAGCAAAGTCATATGATATTTGTCTTCTATGACTGACTAATTTCACATAGCATAATACTCTCCAGTCCATCCATGTAGTTGCAAATGGCAAGATTTCATTCTTTTTGATTGCCAAGTAATACTTCATTGTATATATATACCACATCTTCTTTATCCATTCATCCATCGATGGACATTTGGGCTCTTTCCATACTTTGGCTATTGTCGATAGTGCTGCTATAAACATGGGGGTGCATGTGTCCCTTTGAAACAGCACATCTGTATCCCTTGGATAAATGCCTAGTAGTGTAATTGCTGGGTCGTAGGGTAGATCTATTTTTAATTTTTTGAGGAACCTCCATACTGTTTTCCAGAGTGGCTGCATCAGCTTGCATTCCCCAAAACTGGCAGTTTTGATGAATGACAAGCATATATCTACATAATGACTCAACAGGTGCACTCTTGATACTCAAGAGAAATGAACATATATATCCACCAAAAGAATGTTTATAACAACTTTATTCATGAAGGCCCCAAACTGAACACAACCCAAAGGGCTATAAGTAGGAAAATGAATACATAAATTATGGCATAGTCATACGATGGCACAGTCGCAGCGAACAATGAACTCAACAACAGAGATGATTCTCACAGACACTTGTTGAACAGCAGAAGCCAGGGACAAGAGTATGTACTATATGGTTCCATTTATGTGAAGTTCAAGAAGAGGCAAAACTAATCAATCTTCAGAATAGTGGTTATTTAAAAAAAATTTTTTTTAACATTTATTTATTTTTGAAACACAGAGAGACAGAGCATGAACAGGGGAGGGGCAGAGAGAGAGGAAGACACAGAATCTGAAACAGGCTCCAAGCTCTGAGCTGTCAGCACAGAGCCTGACGCGGGGCTCGAACTCACGGACCGTGAGATCATGACCTGAGCCGAAGTCGGATGCTTAACCGACCAAGCCACCCAGGCGCCCCAGAATAGTGGTTATTTTTGAAGAGCATCTGAGGTGCATGGCTCAGTATGTATTAAGGAATTGGAGGTATGACAAGACCTGGTGTGTTGAGGGGATGGACAGTTCAATATGGTAGGAGACTAGCAGGAGCCATGGTGGAGGAATGTAGGGAGAAGACATCGGAAACATTATTTGGGGGTCATTTTGTAAAAGGCTTTGTTGTGATCATTAGCGCTATTTGCCACGTATTTCAGCTTTTCTCCCTTCTGGTCACTCAGTAAGATTATACTTCCTGGCCCCTTGTGGTTGAATGTTTCCATATTTTGTTCTGGCCAGTGAGTATCACTTCCAGACAATGTATTTAGCTGCTGGTGTGAGACCCTCCAGGGCTCTCTCTTCCCCTCTGAAAATGGGCAGTATTTGGGAAGGTGGCTGTTGTGTCAGCCTGGGTCCTTAGGAAGACCAGAGTTCCCCTGAGGCTGCTCTGCCTATATTGGGAAATAGTAAGTGAATATGGTAATTATAGATTACAGTAAGAATTATAAAGGATATAAACAGACTGATGTGATGTAAAGGAATTGGGGAGGAGAGTGGAGGTGGTCATCGGAAGGCTTGCTTCATTTGCACTGAGGCCTGGGGTGGGATGGAGCTGTCAAGCAAAGGGCCATGGGGAATAATATTCCAGAGCAAATGAGCAAAGATTTGGAAGCAGGAAAGAGCCTGCTGTGTGTGAGTCACAGAAAGCAGATCTTTGTGGCTAGAGGATGGTGGGAGAGGGGACAGGTGGGAAGGGATGTGATTAAGGGGGTTGTGTTAAAGGTCACTCTAGTTGCTGTATCTATTGTAGGCAAGAGAGCTACATTAAGGGGGTGTTGAAAGTGTCCAAGGGGGAGGAGATGATGCTGGTTTGACAGTGAGGATAGTGAACGTGGAGAAGAGTGTTCACATTTGAAATATGTTGTGAAAGTGGGATCCACAAGACTTGTAAGTGGGTTGGAAGTGAGGTGCGGTAGGCTGGATAATGGCCCCAAAGACACACACATTTTAATTGCTGGAACCTGTAGATGTTACTTAAATGGCAACAGGAGTTTGCTTATGAGATTAAGGTAAGAGTCTTGAGATGGAGAGATTATCCTGGATCATCTGGATGAGCTCCTGATGGAAGCACAGGTGTCTTTATAAGATAGAGGCAGAGGGAGAGTTTACTACAGAGAAGAGGAAGGCCATGTGGAGACTGAAGGAAGATGCTATGCTATGGGCTTTGAAGATAGAGGAAGGGGTACCTGGGTGGCTCAGTCAGTTAAGCATCTGCCTCTTGATTGCAGCTCAGGTCATGATCTCACAGTTCATGAGATTGAACCCTGTGTCGGGCTCTGTGCTGACAGCAGGAAGCCTGCTTGGGAGTCTGTCTCTCTCCTCTCTCTCTCTTTCTCTTTCTATCTCTCTTTCTCTTTCAGTTTCTCTCTCTCCCCCTCTCCCTCTTTCTCCCTCTGTCTCCACCCCTCCCCTGCTCATGCTCTCTCTCCCCCTTCCTCAAAACAAACAAATATACTTAACTAATGAGGATAGGAGGAGGGTCTAGGAATGCAGAAGCTAGAAAGGCAAGGACATGGATTGTCCCCAATCCCTCCTGAGGGAGTATGGCTCTGCTGGCACTTTGATTTGGGCTCAGGGAAACTGATTTCAGAATGCTCATTTCTAGAACTCTGAGAGAATAAATGCGTATGTCATTGTTTTTATTGTGGTAAAATATATAGAACAATATGTATCATTTTAACCACTCCTTAGGTATACAATTCAGTGGCATTAAATACATTCATAATGTTGTGTAACTGTTATCTATGCCTGAAACATTGCTGTCATCACAACAAAAACTTTACTCATTAAATGACAACTCTCCTTTCTCTGCCTCCCCAACTGCTGGTAACCTCTGTTCTACTCTCTGTCTCTATATTGGTCTATTCTAGATACCTCCTCTCAGTGGAATTGTACAATATTTGTCCTTTGTCTGGCTTATGTCACCAGGCATAATGTTTAATGTTTGTTTGTTTGTTTGTTTATTTATTAGAGAGAGAGAGAGAGAGAGAGAGAGAGAGCACGAGCAGGGGAGAGGCAGAGAGAGAGGGAGATACAGAATATGAAGTAGGCTCCAGGCTCTGAGGTATCAGCACACAACGTGGGTCTGAAACTCACAAACCATGAGATCATGACCTTAGCCAAGTTGGGCGTTTCACCAACTGAGCCACTCAGGTACCCTTCACATAATGTTTAATGCCAAGGTCAATCATGTTGTAGCATATATCAAAATTTCATTCCTTTTTGTGGCTGAATGATATTGTATATTGTTTTAATTGTGGTGATTTGTTATAGCAGCTAGGGAAAACTAATACATGAGGGATGAGAGAAAAAGTATCAAGCATGATCCCTAAGCCGCTTGGGTGGCTCAGTTGGGTAAGTGTCTGACTCTTGATTTAGGCTCAGGGCATGATCTCCCGGGTTGTGAGATCGAGCCCTGCGTTGGGCTCTGTGCTGACAGCACAGAGTCTGCCTGGGATTCTCTCCCCCAACTCTCTGCCCCACCCCTGCTGGTGCGCTCGCTCGCTCTCACTCTCACTCTGTCACTCTCACTCTCTCTCAAAATAAATAAATAAACATTAAAAAAAATGATGATCCCTAAGTTCTTGGACCTGAGGACATTGAAATGATTGATGGACTGAGAGGCCATTTACTGGGAAAGAGAAGTCTAAGACAGCAACAGATTTGGGGGAGGAAAATCATAGGCTCTGTTTTGACCATATTAAGTTTGAGATGTCTGTTAGACCTACAAGGAGATACTGAGGGAGATAACTGGACATCCAACTGGAATTCTGGGGAGAGGTCAGAGCTGGAAAGTTACATTTGGGAGGCATCACCATATAGATGGTGCTTGAAGCCAGTAGACTGGTTGAGGCCACCTAGGGCAAGTGTGTAGAAAGAGAAGAGAAGAGGAACAAGCCAACATTTGCTAGTGGAACAGAGGAAGAGAAATCAGCCTAGCAGGCTGAGAGAAAGCCAGGGAGGTAGGAGAAAAATCAGGAAAATTTGGAATCATGAAAGTTAAGTGAGAACAATGTTTCATTAAGAGGGGCACAGCCAGCCAGGTTTTGACAGACTAAATAATGGAGGACTTTTATGAGCTGGACAAGAGAAGGGTTGATTGGGGGTGGGGGGGAGAGACAGAAGCCAGAGAGGAGTGAGTTAAGGGCATGAGAAAATATGTGTTAGCTTTCCTACGTATTCGAAGAACTTTTGCTGTGAGCAGGAGCAGAAAAATGGGGCAGAGTTCAAACCTTTTATAAGGTGGGGAATATCGTTGTAGTTATCTATGGCTGCCCAGTAAGTACCCCCAAAACTTAGTGGCTTAAAGCAACATTTATTATATTCTATTACATGATTTTTGAGGGTCAGGAATTTGGTCAGAGTTTGGCTAGATGACTCTTTTGTTCCATTTAGCATTGATTAGTCATTGGTAGTATTCAGCTGTTCAGTGGACTGGTTTTGAGGCTTCAAGATGGATTTACTCATGGGTCTGGCACCTTGGTAGGGATGACCTGAGGGCCGGGCTTTGCTGAGATTGTCAGTTGGAGTGCCTACTTGTGGCTTCCCTAGCATGGTGGCCTCCAGGCTCGAAGAGGGAGTATCCTGTGGACAAAACAGAAGCTACATGGCCTTTTATGACTTACAGTTAGAAGTCACAGAGCGTTACTTTTGCTGTACTCTATTGGTCAATCCAGCCACAAGCCTACTCAGATTTAAGGTGAGGGGACTTAGATCCCATCTCTTGATGGGAGGACACTGAGAGAGTTTGTAGCTGTATTTTAAAACCCCCAAAGAGAGAGAACATGTTTGCAGTCTGATGGGAATGTGTCAAGAGATGGGGAGAAGAGAATGATGCAAGAGAGAGAGGAGGAAACTGCAGGAATTGAGTGCTTTGGAGGTCATGAGGGGACAGTACTCAGAAGGCTGTGGATTAGGCACTTTTCCAACTGAGGCAAGAGGGAAGAAAGACATTGTGAGGACAGATGAAGAGTGAAGAGATGAGGCTCTTCCCATCTGATGACATCACTGTGCTCAGTAACATGCAGGTCATTCTGTTACAGATCATCAGCTGAGGGTAGGTGTTGAGGCGGGTTGAAAAGAAAAGAAGGTATAAAATAGTAATATCAGAGAGTTGGAATGTTAAGTATTTTTTTGAAAAGATTTTAACAGTGATGGCTTTTTGTCATTACTGAATATAGTACAGATTGTAAGTACATGATGATGAATCCTTACTAATATATTAAGAAAATTACTTTTTTAGTGATTATTAATTACACCAACTGTTTATGGAACCTATCTGAGATACTCTAAATTCTAGGAAGTTGCTGACCAATTCTTTTAGATGGGATCACATGATATTATATTTCCATTTTGTTGCTGGAGGAACTAGCATTAGTTTCATGAAGTAAGCCTGAGAAAGAACCCAAGATTAGAACTCTGAGATCATTTTCTTAGGAGAATTGAGAACATGTTTATTTTACTTGAAGAGGATGTTTGGATCATCACCTCCTGAGAGTGATTTAAAAAAATTATCTGGCAAGGGTTTGTCTTGAGCAAAGGTACTTGGTAGATGATGTCATTTTACAGATGATGCTTTCAAGTGTTGAAAACGTTTGTAATGCTTGTTCTGGAATTGCTTTCAGAATGAGTTTCACACTCACACGCGCACGCACACACACACACACACACGCGCACACACACACACACACACACACACCAATCACTAATGGCCCCTCTTCCAAGCTTGACCTTATTTCTGTCCTTCTCCCACTTGGAAAACTCTTATTCATCCTTCAAGACCCAGTCTAAATGTCCTTTCTTTCTGGGAAGATCCTTCCTCCTTTGCTCTTGACTCTAACAAAACTACTCCCTCTCTATTGTGCTCATATGTCTTTAATGTATCAAGAATAATGCCTGTTATACAACATTACAGAGTTATTTACTCAGCTGCCTGTCTCTTGCTAGATTGTATTATCCTTGGCAGCTAGTGTAGTGCCTAGCACATAGTAGGTGCTTATGGCAGATGGAGCTACTTGTTTCCTGATATCTACTCTCACCCTGCTTATCAGTAAAGGAACTCTGATTTGTAGTTGAGGCCATGGCTACTTTGAACAAAGACCAAATATTTCAACCTCCCTTATAGTTGATTGAAGCCATATGACATAACGCCTGGAGCCAAAGCAGCCATGTTGGATCATGAGAGGACTTTGTGAATAGAAGCTATACATAGTGGATGGAAAAGATGCAATGACATGGGTCCTTGACATGGTATATGTGCTTTATTGGCCCAGACTTGCCTTAGGAGTGTCAGGTGGAAGAGAGAAAAACATCTCTTGTTTGAGCCACTATTATTTTATATATATTACATATATATATATGTGTGTGTATATATATATACTTATATACACACACACACATATATATATATACATACACATATATATGTGTGTGTGTGTATATATATATATATATATATATCTGTATATGTACTTGTAGCTAAGCAATTTTAACTGATAGAAATATATATGTATATATAATTTATATTATACATAAATATAGTATACAAACATACAATAAATATAGTAAGTTATATCAACTGTATATTTATATGTTATATAGCTTATATAAAATATATAGATTATATACATGTGTGTGTTTTTGTGTATATGTTTGTTTAACTGAACTGGCTGAAATACAGTTGGCTGAACCCTAGCATGGATTGACAACTGTAGGCCCATAGGCTACATTATGTTCTCGGATATATTAGAGATTATTCACATATTTTAAGATCTGTGACTACTAGTCAAGGCATGCTTCACAAATCCCTGTGTCTCATATCTGACTGTGTCTGTGTACATCACCTCCCCCCAAACACAGTAGCATTTGCAGCCCCTTGTCCTAGAATGAACTTTGCTTAGGTTATAAGGAGTGGATTATTCAACAGCTTCTTGCCAAGTGTTTGGCTGCCCATTTGCTCTTCTGACGTCTACCTGATTCAAAGAACCATTTGTAAAGGGAGGAAAAGGTCAGAATAAGAAGATTTCACTCAGCCTCTAAAAACAGAGCTCAGACCCTGAGGGAAAGTTGCCTCTCTGTGGTGGAATTGGCATTAATCACTTAGATGCAATGGCAGGATCAGGGCCAACCATTTGTGGGGATGGGGGTGGATGGGGTTTTCTCTGGTCATGGGTTGGTGTTTTCTCTGCTGGGAAGAAGGCAGAACTCTTTCCCACCCTCCTGAATTCCACCTCTGACCCAAATTTGCAATCAGATACCATATTGGACAAGTGGGCCAGCCATTGGGATCTGAAAAATTTTTTTAGTAGAAAATTTCACTCTTTTGACATTTGAAATCTGGTGTAATGTAATTGAAGGAAAAAAAAATGTCTATGGAGTTTTGTAGGCCTTACTGACGTATGTTGGGGTGGGATGGGGACAAATCACCTTAAGAGGGATTATCGCAAATAAAGACAATCTAGGGCTCTTGACTCAAGAGGCCTTGCCATTCACACAGGATTATCAAGAGTGGTGCTAGAGAATACCACTCAAGTCAGGAGGTCTAGGTTCAAATCCTTGCTTTCAACACTCCAGTTGGGTGACCTTGACAAGTTGCTTATTAAAATACAAGTTGCTTGACTCTGTACACAGTAGTTCCGGTGTATGCTAGAGCTGGCTTGTCCCTGTCAGAGAGCTGGGTATCTTCCCAATTGTTTTCACGGATGCCATGCTGTCTACGGTGGGAGTCTTTACACCAAGGAAATGGGTGAATCAGGTCTCCCCCTGTATTTACCAGCAACCACTGCATGTTTCCTAATCTGTACAATGAGGCTGACAATACTAACCTTACGCAGAGGCTGAATTGAGAGGACTCATGGGAAGCACAAGTGATACCCCTTAATACATGTTAGCATTGTAATTCTTTTAGCCATGTAATAACAACTCTATTGTTGAGGATATTATCTGGCTGGGGAGGCAGACACAAGATCTGACTTGCTCTAACATTGGTTGGCACAACCATTTAACCTCTTGGTATCTGTTTTGCCCCTGTGGTTTATTTGACTGTCAGGGCAGCCTGTCAACCTGCCCTGAAATTCGAGTTATAGAACTACGTGGTTTGACTCGAATAATGGGCCCGTGTTGGCAGAGTGATGCTAGAGTTTCAGAAGGAAAGTGTGTGCATGGTGCATAGGAGTGGAGGATGTACCCCAACTGGATTGTGGGGAAAATGAACCACAACCAAGGAATGCTGGAGACGAAGGGCTGTAAGAAACCGCACAATCCAAACCCTTGTTTTACAGATGAGGAGACATATGCTCTCAGGTGGGGGCTTGGATTTTCTGTTTTTGTTGTTTCAGTTTCCTTTTTGATCAGGCTAATACAATAACTGTCTTGAAGAGATATCTGTACTCCCATGTTCATTGCAGCATTATTCACAATAGCCAAGATATAGAAACAGCCTAAGTGTCTATTGCTGGGTAAATGGATGTAGATAAAATGTGTGTGTGTGTGTGTGTATGTGAGGTGTATATATACATATATATACATGTATATATACACGATGGAATATTATTCAGCCACTAAGAAGAGGGAAATTCTGCCATTTGCAACAACATGGATGGACCTTGAGGGCATCATACTAGGTGAAATAAGTCAGGCAGAAAAAGACAAATATTGTATAATCTTACTTATATGTGGAATCTAAAAGAAACAAACTCATAGAATAGATTGATGGTTGTCAGATGTGGGGGATGGAAGGTGGAGGAAATGTGTGAAGGTGGGGACGCTTTAAGCTGGTTTCAGGCAGGATCATAGCCCCTTACTTTGCATTCAGCCAGCAGTTAAACAGCTACTCTTCTTTTTTCCTCAGTGAATATCTCATGACTTATTCAATTTCCATGAATGTGTAATGACTTAATAGATATAATATTAAAATACAAAACCAGAAACCAGTATACAAGTTGGTATAAAGGCTGAAAAGACAGAACCCAAAATGCCAACAGTGTAGGTCTTTGGACAGTGTTAGTAAGACACACCTGGCTTAGAATTCTGGTTTTGCTTACTGGTGGTGTGGCTTTGGGCAAGTTATTTCACCTTCTGAACCTATTTCTTCCTTTGTGAAATGAGAAGGCAAGCCATTCCTGCCCCACAATGGGTTGACGTGAGAACTGTATGAAGGGACATCTATAAGCTGCACATTACTACCTGTTATGGACCATCTACAGCTAAATCAAATCCAAATGTTTTGGACATTCATCCATCAAGTCAGAGGCCCTCTGATGCTCCTTCACCTTTGGGTTTTTCTTTGCTCTCTCATGCTTTTTGTAAAATGTAGATGTGGAAAAAAGAGCTTATGATGTCAGGAAATCTAGGGACCTTCAATGGGAAAGGAGTTAAAGCCAACAGGTAAGGAATGAGCTCGAATCTTGGAACCGTGCGGAAAAGTACGCATTAAACTTGAAAGTTGCATTCCTTTCTCAGGGGGTAGAAAATATTCACCTGTTTAGAGACAGCAGACTGGAGAGGACACAACCAGATGATACTCAAATCCAGATAAAGCTTTTAATTAAAAAAATTCATAAAAATAGTAAAAAATGCAGATTTCCCCATCTAGTATAGATAAGAAAGTGAAGGGAGGCTGAAAGACACGTTAATTTAAAATTTCATCATAGGAAGTCAGATGACCTTTTGCACCCAGTGTAAAAAGAGTCCTTACATTGCTCCTGGGAATAGCAGCATTTAGGCTTTGGTGGTCACACTTGGGATGTGGTCGTATAGTCATGGAAGAAGTGTTCCCTGGAAAGTTTGGTGAAGACCAGTCACCTCCTTTGAGTGTTTTCATAGAAATGTCAGGCAACCATGGAAAGCCAAGGAAGAGACTTATACTGAAGGTCCAGCTCTGGTTAAGTTACATAGAGCTGTGCTTCGCAGCAGACAGGTGACATGTGGCCTCAAGCAGCATTATTTTAATGCTTAGACCTGACTTAGGTTCTAAAATAATAGAGCCTAAGACTATATAGAAATGACCAACACCACGTAAAACAGTATGCTCAGCACTAGTTTCTATAGAAGACATTTCAAGCAAAGTTCTTTATGATGTGGACCAGACTTTCCAAGTGCCTAAGCCACTTCCTAGATTTAAGCTGGGCCTTGGACGTTCGGCTGGTGCCTGGGGAGTTTTCGTGAACATTGACCTCTAAAGGAGGGGCTGAAAGAGGACTTTCAAGCAACAGCTTCCAGCTCAGAGCCTGGGGTTCCCTAGACAGGGCTGTCTTAATGTGGCTCCTGGAGCAGTGGAGATCTCTCTTCTCAAATGTCTTAGTTGGAAAATAAAGCACAGTGGATCTTAAAAGAATTTCAAAATGGAAATGGACCCTCTGCTTTACCCTGGCAAGCCAAGTCCTTTCTGTGACAGGAGAACATTTATAAAAACATAATTAAATGCTATCTGATATTACCCACTACCCCTGATACTGCTTATTTCCTTCTCAAAACCCATTCCTCCCAAAGCTGACAAACCAAAACAGAAAATGACAATTGAGGGCAGTTATTAATTGGCTCACACTCATGTCTGGAGGTAGAGATGACAAGAGCAAAAAGAAAAAAAAAAGGTCTATTATCAGCTCCTAATTTACCAAATGTAGATGGAAGCCAGTGAGGAAGCCATCAACCCCTGAACTTGGTGGTCTTGGAGAAGAGGTTTGTCCTTCTCTCCATGACCAGCTGGGACGGAGACCCCATTGTAAGCCTGGATGCAGGGAGGTGGTTTTTATGAACAGAGAGAACTAGACCCATCTTCCTGAGCCCCAGCTCAGAGTAGAAGCAGTTGAGACATGCAGCTGGGTTGAGGAATGGATTTCCCTGTTCCTCTATGTCACCTGTGTCATCAGGAAGGACTTAAAGGTGGCCGAGGAATGGAAAAGGAGCTGCAGGTGGCAGCAGTAACCTGAGGGGACCGATGTCCAAGACCAGATGGGTCAGCAGTCACCTCTGCAGAAGTCACTGTGAACTGATGACACTGCAGGCCACTGCTCTGACCCCTTGTCACCAACTAGTACCAGGTACCCCCACCTCTCCCCTCCCCTCCCCCAGACCTTGACCTATAAGGGAAAAAGTGTGAGTGTGGACTCCCTCTGCCATTTTCACAATATGGGAACTAAAAGCAGTTCTGTTAAGGAA
Organism: Leopardus geoffroyi; assembly: GCF_018350155.1. Lineage (NCBI taxonomy): Eukaryota > Metazoa > Chordata > Mammalia > Carnivora > Felidae > Leopardus > Leopardus geoffroyi. Next base: position 32,316,733 of record NC_059336.1, read on the forward strand.
AGACAGATTTCTTTTCGTACCTGAGTTAGGGAATAAGGTAGATCCTTGGCTACATGTGGCTTTTAACCTTTCTGTCTTTCCGCTGACTTAGCAACGGAGCAGAAAGGCACACTGGTGACTTCTAGCCATACACTTGCAGGTTCTGGAAGTCACAGAACTGTAGCTACGTACTGGGATATAGTAGTATTAGCCTGTCTTCTACCTACCCATTTTACAGAAAAGGCAACTGAGGCCTCCTCTGTTACTGGTAGGACAGGGCAAAGAAAGGAAAGGGATATGCTAGGCAGTGTGTTTGAAATGAGGCAAGGATCCTCATCTGAGTGACCAGCGGTAAGTATATGGTTGTCTGTCAGTCTGGACTCTACACATTGGGTGAGCCAAGGATCCCATCTGTCCAGGGAGGACCATCCTTGGCTCACTGTCTGTGTAGGCAGATCTGTTTTGCTTCAGTCCTGACCACCAGTCAACTTGTGGAACAGGTCCTCATCAAGTGTCTCATTCTGGTCCTTGGACCGGGTGGACAGGAAAATGTAGCCACCGATGTATTCATGCACAATCTTGCAATCCGCACTCAGGCAGGTGAACGCAATGGAGACATTCTGGTCAAATTCGATTGCCACCTGGAAGAGGAAGACACAGGTAAGCTTAAACTCTGACAAGGAAAATGAAGAAAAAAACGCCTTGTGATGGTGTCAGAGCTGAGGACTGCCTAGGTGGCTTACAGATAACTCCCCCTGCTTGGGATTTCTCTCCCTCTCTCTCCCCAGAACCCCACAGACAAAAAACAAAACAAAACCCTCCAAAACAACTCCAAAAACAATCACCACTTCCATTAGACGCTTACAGCAAACTTGTCTTTGCTCTCTTTGCGCCCTCTTGTGGTGTCAACTTTGCTACACATTTGGGAAAACATTCTAACTCCCAATACACATAGATACTTTCTGTCACTCTTGTTTAGATGTTAAGAACTTCCTAAGCACTCCATCTGTCCAGGGGCAGGGTACTTTGCAGACTTTTTGGTGGAGAATAAAAGGCTTCCCTGAATTTTCCTGCACCCAACAGCCCTGCACCCCTTCCCAGCTGAAAGTCACAAACTCTAAATCAGAAGAAACATTCTTCACTGGTTCTCAAACCTTGGTTGCCCAAGTGGACTTTTGAAAATTACTGATGCCAGGCTCCCACTCCCAGAGACTGGGATTTGATTGGTCTAGGATGTGGCCCGGGCAGTGGTGTTTTCAAGTTCCCCAGGTGATCCTAATACTCAACCAGGATTTAGAGCCACTGTCTTAGAGGCCACCTAATCTCAGACTTTTATTCTACAAATGAGTGCCTCCACTGAAAGGAATCCATGGTTCTTTAAAAAAAAGTGTGAGTTTGGGGTGCTTGGGTGGCTCAGTTGGTTGAGCATCTAATTTCGGCTCAGGTCATGATCTCACGGCACTGGGCTCTGTGCTGGCAGCTCAGAGCCTGGAGCCTACCTCTGATTCTGTGTCTCCCTCTCTCTCTGTCCCTCCTCTGCTTGTGCTCTGTCTCCCAAAAATAAACATTAAAAAAATTTAAAATACAGTGTATGTCTCTTATCATCCCTCTAGGTAGATGGCTTTCTACTGGAAAAATGAGAAAACAAAGGAGAAAAGATTCTTTATCAATATCAGAATGTGTTAAATCATCTGGATGCTAAGGTGCCTCTGACTTGATCTACAATTTCCCAGCTTATAGCTTTGGCTTGAACTTAGCTCCTGGGGTGCCATTAACGGGAGGCAGACGGTTTGGGGTCCCCTTAACTCAAGAGGCAAAGCTTTTCTCAGTCATCCCTGCTCACATCACTTGCTTCTCTAGTAGTTTTTAGTTTTTGGGACTGGAATGCTCTCCAGGTGGGCAGTTGAGCCTCTGAGTCCTCAACTAGTTGGACTTCTTGGCAGCCCATTAGATGAGGCCTTTTTGGATTCATTTTGGGTGACAGTTCTCAGGTAGTTTCCACTAAGTAATTCCGTCTAAGTCTTACATAATCCTATGCTGAGTTGAAGGAAACTAATCAAATTGCTCAGCAATTTTAGAGTCTGTATGGCAAGTCCATATGGAGACTAAGCCAACCCATGGTGTTAATTCAAAACCATTCGGCCTGTACTTGTTAGGAAACTGCCCAGAATTGCATGTGATTATTTTAGCAGACAATGGCCATACGCCTGTGGTTTCTGAGTTCTAAATGTATGAACAGAGTACTGTACAATTCCGATGGAACACACACATATAGGCTCAACGCTGAATGTACCAAAAACTTTCACTGTACCTGCCGGATTTCCCAGTTTACATTCCACTGCTTCATATTTGTGAATCTCCATGTTGTAATTGGAATCCCAGTGGTTGCATCGATTCTAATCAACCTATTATAGGAAACTCCCAGAATATCATCTTTCTTGCTTCCTTTAAATCTAAAAAAAATCAATATGAATTAAAAGAAGCAATTGCTTCCTGTAATATGATTTTCATTCATATACAACTTCTTAAAGAGAATATGAACTTTTTTTTTTTTTTTTCAATGTTTTTTATTTATTTTTGGGACAGAGAGAGACAGAGCATGAATGGGGGAGGGGCAGAGAGAGCGGGAGACACAGAATCGGAAACAGGCTCCAGGCTCCGAGCCATCAGCCCAGAGCCCGACGCGGGGCTCGAACTCACGGACCGCGAGATCGTGACCTGGCTGAAGTCGGACGCTTAACCGACTGCGCCACCCAGGCGCCCCAGAAGAAGGGTGTTTTTATTGTGATATGAAGAACATATGAAGAATGGAGAGAATTAATAAGGCTGCCCTGTACATATCATTTACATAAAACTGACACCATGGGAAAGCAAAGTAAGAAAGGGTCAAGTCAATTAATTTAAAATTGCCAACTGTGTATGCCGTTCTAGGCACAAGGAATATAGTAGTGATCTCAGTAGATAGAAAATGTCTATCTTCATGGAGCTTGTATTCTAGTGGGGGGACAGGGTCATGAGTAAGTGAAATATATATGGCAGATAAGATCATAAAGGAAAATAAAACACAGAATGGGGACGGGGAATACTGGCAAATGGGGTGGTTACAGTTTTACAACTGTAGGCTGTAGTGAGAGAGGCCACTTGATTAAAGATGCTGGTGAGGGACTGTGCTGTGTGGGTATCTGGGGAAAGAGTATTGTAGGCAGAGGGCATAGCCAGTGCAAGGCTGCAGCATTTTATGTACGTATGTATGTATGTATTTGTGTGCGTGTGTGTGTGTGTGTGTGTGCTCAAAGACCTGTCACAAGAGGCTGGCGTGGCTGGGCACAGTGAAGGAGGAGCAGAGGTGTGAAATTCTGGAGCTAAGGTCTTGTAGGACCATTGTAAGGATTTGGCTTATACACTGAGTGAGCTAGAAGGCCTTCAGATGGTTCTGGGCAGAGGCTGCCATGGTTTGACTCAGATCTTAAACAGATCACTCAGGCTGCCAACTTGAAAACTTAGGGAACAAGGGGAGAAGCAGGGAGCCCAGGTAGGTCTGTGAAGAGAAGGTATAGCAGATTGTTATGGGCAGCCAGTGTGTTTGGGCCATTTGTGAAAGGACAATATTCTAAAATAAAAAGAGTTCTATGTTCTAGACTGAGAAGAAACTGGGATCCAAGAAAGGCACTCAGAAACACATAGAGAGCAAGAGAGGCAAGTGAACATTGTAATCACCTGACAAGGTAGTAGGTGAGGCCGAATTCAGGTAGAGATTGCCATGCCTGGATGAACCGCAGCTTGGCTTCGACCAGGGGCATCTGAGCCACATTCTGGTGGGCTTCTAGAATCCGGGCTGCCAGCTAAGCAGAAGTGGTAGACATCAAAATGTCCTTAGCATACAGTGACTATTCTATAATTGTCCCTTTGGCTCAGATCCCCAGTCAGAAAAATAAATGCAAGGCCCAACTGTAGCTCTACAAAGAGAATTCATTTTCATTCATTCATTCACCCATTCATTCATTCTCGCTTCCTCTCTCTCCTTCTGAAACAAAACATGTAAATCACTGGGGAGAAGAAGGAACAAGATCAACCAACACATAAACTTGTAAGGTTCATGGAGATGGAGAGTTCTGGGTCCCTCTTTCTAGGGTCTATATAGTGTCCACGGACAATGGTTCCACTTACATCAGTCTATTTGCGTAACTTTTTAACCCCTTCTGATGGAAGCACAATGTAAAGTTTTAATTTGTGGGGACTAAATAATTTTAATTAAATCTGGGAACATTACCATGTTTAGGTAGCCGTAGTCAGCGCTAACAAAATGAACAATAATCTCTTAACATGGTCTAATACGGAGTCCAAAGTCAAATATCCCCATGAGCTGATTTTTTCATGATGATGGCCTCAATCATTTTAATTCCTCATTTTACTTCAGAAAATACAGAATTTACTGCAAACAATCACTCAAACAAGATTAGCAGTACCTGCTTGGACTTGTGTTTTTTCGCACACCGAGGCGACACAAAACATTCCGGGTTTATGTCCATGGTTTCGATATTGGAAGCCACCTGAGATGCTGAGTTCCGATTTTTCATCCTCAAAAATGAAAGGATGTTGAGAACCTCTGGCTGGTAGGAACTGTCTGCCATGGTTTTGCCCTTTGATGCCAAGATGCAGGCAGCCATCCATTGGGCATACTGATTCTCCTGCAGCAAACATCAGAGGGCTGAGACACAAATTCAAGTACAGAGCCACCCTGCTGGGAACAGAGCAGGAGGTGGGCTCTTATCTCGACAATATACAAAACTGTCACCTATCAAGCAAGGAAAGATGTGAAGTGGCACATGTTCTGAGTGGCTGTCAATCACCTAATTTAACACCCAACAAAAGCTTTTGAGTCCCATGTTGAGTTTCTCTATGCTAAAGGGCTAGAGAATAGGAATGTCAGCTGTGATAAATTCCATGCAGAGAACTTTGCATTTAAAGATAAACCAAGGACACAGGAGCTCCATGGAGCACAGACAGATGAAAACCCAAGCTACCCGACAGACTTGCTTGATGTATATTTCCATTTTCATATCATGTCTGATCTCTATGACAGAAGGACATGAGGAAAAAAATCATTAACTGATTTCCCATATAATGTCTACCCTGGCCTATTCTTACTAAAGATTTGAATCCCATAGTAGGAATCAGGTCCACTGATGGGCTCTGAACCAGTCAGTGGCGGCCTCTATTGTTCTTTAATGTGTGTGCTCATTTTTCACCTCAGGGAACCAAGTGGAGTGGTCTCAGGAGCTGAGGGGATGCGGATGAACGGTCGAATTCTTCAGAGCAACAGTAAGTATGGTATGCTGAATTACTGACCTCAATCTTCACCCTCCTGGTATCCACACCTTTTGCCATGTAATTTTACGATCTGTCTCATTGGAGCCAGGGTGTAATTTCCCACCTCTTGACTTTGAGCCTCACCATGGACTAAACATTAGCTGATGGAACGTAGGTGGAAATAACAGTGTACTCACTTAAAGCTCAAGTTTTAGGAGGTCTGCCACGTTTGTAGTTCCTCTCTTGCACTTCCGCCATCACTATGAGCAGAGCCTCCCCAGGCAGCTGGGTACCCAGAATACAGTGCGCTTACCTCCAGTAAGGAGCCAAGCCTAGCCAGACCTGTGGCCGGAAGCAGATCTGTTCAGCTGACACAAGGCTGGATCATCCAAGCCCATAGATGTTTCAGAGACCACGGTTTACTGGTATGTGTCATTTGATTTTGTGGTTGTTTGTTACAAAGTAATAGCTGACTGATGAGTGTTCTGATTTGAGAAAGCATCTCAGCTGGTTTGTCCTTAGGTTTAATAAAGGTGAAGGGAGTTAGCATTTTTGTGGTTTTACTCACATGATCACATCTGAGATACACTTCATTCATACCATCAGCAACAGGGATTAGTAACTTGATTCCAAATTTTCTCCCTGCTACATTTACATCTGGCACAACTTCACAGCCTGAATGATAAAAGGAAGGGACAAAACTGAGTTCTGAGAAATCTGTTATATCAATATCAGATGTGCATCTAAAAGAAACACTTTGAACGTAAGCCCTTCAGATTTGGTTCTCTTTTGAAAAACTGAGGAGCAAGCAGACAACATTAATTAAAGGATAACTAAATAAGACTCATGAATAACTAACATGGATTAACAAAAACTATTTTCTATTTATCATTAAAAATTTTTTTTTTTAACGTTTATTTATTTTTGAGACAGAGAGAGACAAAGCATGAACGGGGGAGGGTCAGAGAGAGGGAGACACAGAATCTGAAACAGGTTCCAGGCTCTGAGCCGTCAGCACAGAGCCTGATGCGGGGCTCGAACTCACGGACTGCGAGATCATGACCTGGGCCAAAGTCGGCCGCTTAACCGACTGAGCCACCCAGGCACCCCTCTTATCATTTTAAACATGTCATCAACTGAATTCATTTTCCAGGTTGATTTGGCTATTCTGCCTCATAGTAGCACTGAGTGATGAATATAAACTTTTAAAATACATCAGGGCAGAGGGAGTTTTCTCACTGTCACCATATAATAAGGAAATTGAGTGCACTGGTTAAGTATTTTCAGTTAATGGAGTTACCAGTACACTCACAGCCACTTTCAGAAATTGGTACAGAAACTGAAGCGACACTGAATTAAACAGAACCATCCTGGAATTTAGAAAGTTTTCGGGATCCTACAAGGCCTCATGTACTACACTGATGACAGCAATTACCACCACTTCATAGGCTTGGCCACACTGGGGAAGAAAGGACAGCAGAATGCTGCAGACAGGCTGCTGTGTGGAAACCAGTGAGATAGAGCGGTTCCTCTGGAAGTCAACCCTGCTTCACTGGGTAGGAACCTTGGCTTTCATATGCATGCTAGCTGGGTCATGACAAGCCCATACCTTCATGTAGGACTCTCTTACCTCTCAGATTTAGTTTTTCTACTGGTTCTCCTTGTTCAAGCTCCTTATTTTTAAAGTAGGCTATAGATGTGTCTTTAAAGATGAACCAATATTGTTTGAAAGCTTTCAGTATTAGCTTCTTGGGCCTGCAAATTAAAGTACAATTAGCCTTTTAACAACCACCTAGAAACACAGGGACACATTGCAAATTTTAAGTGGATCAAGATGCTCTAGAAACCCGTTCATATCACATACTCTTTATTTCTGAAAGTACTTTTCAAATTGCTAACTCATTTCTAAAAAGTAAAAATGGGTTTTTTTAAAAAAAAAATTTTTTTTTTCAACGTTTATTTATTTTTGGGACAGAGAGAGACAGAGCATGAACAGGGGAGGGGCAGAGAGAGAGGGAGACACAGAATCAGAAACAGGCTCCAGGCTCTGAGCCATCAGCCCAGAGCCCGACGCGGGGCTCGAACTCACGGACCGCGAGATCGTGACCTGGCTGAAGTCGGACGCTTAACCGACTGCGCCACCCAGGCGCCCCAAAAATGGGGTTTTTAATATGATATGTAGAAAATGCAGAATCTCAGGAGTTAGACCATTCTGGCTCTGCTGGTGCCTAATGTGTGACCCTGGGAAAGACACTTCATCTGCCTGGGCCACGTGCACTGCCTCTGTGTGACTGCCCTGTGAGCCTCCAACTCACAGGGCTTCTGTGAGGATAGAAAGAGGTAATCTCTGAAAGTGCTTATCACAGGACCTGGCATGACTGAAGTGCTCAATAAACTATTACTGTTATTTGAGAAACATCCATGAATCTGGGGACACCTGTAGTTTAAGTATACTTCTTGTATCTGAAAAAGCTGTCCATATGGACAACACAGTTTTCAAGTTACAGGACTAAAAATTAGATCTAAAAGTAAGCAACGTTTTCCGTGGTTTCCTCTTGATCCTTAAGAGAAACCCCCCAGAGAATTCCCACCGAGTCATGGAAATCACAAAAACCCTACAGCTAATCTGTATAGATTCTGCTGTTATTAAAAAATGTTTTGGGGGAAGATCTCCAAAAGTGATATCTGTGGGGGCCGGAACATTTTGTACTCTGGGCTGGACAAGGTTGGTGGTGCCAATAGCAGGTCTCAATTGGGTCACTGAAAATAGAAAACATGAGAGAGAGCTGGGAAGTGGGAAAGGGGGTACAGCTAGTCAGAAAAAAGATAACATGGGCTGTCCATGGTTCTGTGGAGCAGTCCCGGCCGTGGGGGTGAATCTCATGCTAGAGCAGTGGATTTCTGCATTCAAGAATGAGAGGAAGAGAGGAAACCTTGTGTTAACCCCACTCATACATCATTTGGGGCAAGACTTTTAACATGTCAACCATCGTCTTTCCTTAGCTAAAAATGTGTTACACTTCACACAAAGATAAGAGAGAAGATGTTCATTAAAAAGCCAGTGTATAACACAGAAAGTATAAAATAAAATGGAAAAACATTATATGCAGGTAACATTTCCAAGATTTAGAAAGCCATTGCATCAAAATAATATTTGTTATGTTGAAAGCTGTAGTTACGATAATTCTAAGGAACGCATTTGAAGGTTATTTGTCCAAGAATCAGAATCTCCAAAATTAATAGTATTTTCAAAATAGAATCAGAAGACAAGCCTTTACACAAAAGATAGTAAGGTCTCAGTTACGTCCTAGGCATTTAAATATTTTTTTTTTTTTTTTTTTTTGGGGACAGAGAGAGACAGAGCATGAACGGGGGAGGGGCAGAGAGAGAGGGAGACACAGAATCTGAAACAGGCTCCAGGCTCTGAGCCATCAGCCCAGAGCCTGACGCGGGGCTCGAACTCCCGGACCGCGAGATCGTGACCTGGCTGAAGTCGGACGCTTAACCGACCGCGCCACCCAGGCGCCCCGGCATTTAAATATTTCTATTCATAATTAAGAATGAAACTCTGCTGCTCCATTTTAACTGGACTTTAAGAGGATCAAAAGATTCCCACTGCTATCGTCTTCCAGTTTGGTTCGTCTTCCAGGGCACTTCCATTAACTCCCAAAGCTAATGATTATTGCTCCTATTCCATGTTCCAGAGGCTGGAGCAGGACCGTGTAGGGGAAGAAGTGGAGAAGGTGGCTGCATGGGGCATGATAAACACAAGCATTGAGGCAGTCTTCTGAATCTTCATGGAGCCCATAGGGTCAAGAGGGAAATGCACATATCAATGAATAAAATATGCTACGTCATGGAACAAGGTTGTGCAGTGTGGTGAGTTACAGAGGACACAGCGTTTAAATATAAAATAAAGGATGGGTAAGAATTTGATTGGAGAAAAGGGAAGAGAAATTTCAGAAGGTAGCAACAGCACATGCAAAGTGCAGAGGTGAGTCAGAGCTGGGCACCTTGTAAGCAAGAGCTGGGTCAATATTACCCATGTATATTATGTAAATATAATACCCTTCGCTTAACATATTTACAATTGTTAATTTGTAGTATTTGTAACATACATGATAAAACCTTTACAAATATATTAATTAAAAATGAATATGAAGAACTCAGTTTGTTTTAAAAAGGGAGGTTGTTACTCAGTTACATAAATCCCAGTTGAGGAAGTACATTATTGGCCATGCTTACTCTAAATCACAATGTTCATTGTATAGTGCCATCTACCTAGTTTTGAAGGTTTTTGTTGAAACAAAGCTATGGAGTTCCATCTTCCCTCATGTCAATCACTCACTTATGCAGATTAATCAGAATATGTTGCATTTTTATATTTTTAATAAGTGGGTTTAAAACACACTATAACTTCGGTCCACCTCGGTGGCTCAGTTGGTTGAGCATCCGACTCTTGATTTCGGCTCAGGTCATGGTCTCACAGTTTGTGGGATGGAGCCCTGCGTTGGGCTCTGTACTGACAGTGTGGAGCCAGCTTGGGACTCACTCTCTCTCTCTCTCTCTCTCTCTCTCAATCTCTGTCCCTACCCTGCTTGTGTGTGCTCTCTTTCTTAAACTTAAAAAAAAAAAAAAATACTGGAACTTCATTTGGATGGTGTTTAATGCAGACAAATTCTGTTTCCAAGTTTTAAAGGTGTGCAGATAATATTATTTTTTAAACTTTGAAAGTCTAATTGGCTTTATTAAGTGATTCATAAATTGGGCATCATCCCATCTAGCAAGTGGAGGAGAGCTCTAAGGTATGGTACAAAATGGAGGATTGTTACAGGAAGGAAGTTGGGGTAGGAAAGTTATTAGCAAAAGAAAGGCCTGTTCTAGGCAAGGTCACCTTCCTGGTGCGGAAGGGCAGGAGGTCTTGTTAGGTGAATTAACCTCATCTTTTGGGAGATGGAAGGCCCATGTGACAGATGACTTCAGCGGTGCTGATTGGAAAATTTTCTACTGACCAGTTAAGACTAATTTCTGGGGAAGGTTGAAACTGCAATTAGGTATAAAGCCCCAGTTTGGTGAGGTGGTCTAAGCGATGCCATTTTGGGCCTGTGGTTTTCTTTTTAACAATTCCCCCCTTTTGATCAGACTGTCAGCTTAACTGAGAGATGTGATCAAATTTTAAGGCAAGGTAATACTGTTTTAATAGGCAGTATCATTACTGGCAACACTATGACCATGGAAATATTTGCAAATAATGCTCTCTTTATAGCACTAATCTCTTTCAAATACTGATTACGTTCTTACTCATTTCACAATCACCTTTTCCTTAAAGGAGAGGTTTCTTATTTTGAAAGCATCTGGAGGCTTATTAATGATGGCCAGTTGTCATCACAGGCCATAAATTTGGAACACCAGCTTTTAAAAAAACAAGAGTGTATCGGGGCACCTGGGTGGCTAAGTTGCTTAAGCATCCAACTTCAGCTCAGGTCATGATCTCGCGGTTCATGAGTTTGAGCCCCGTGTATGGCTCTGTGCTAATAGCTTGGAGCCTGGAGCCTGCTTTGGATTCTGTGTCTCCCTATTTCTCTGCCCCTCCCCTGCTAGCACTCTCTTTCTCTCTCTCAAAAAAATAAATTAAAAAAAAAAACAAAAACAAGAGTGCATAACTCCACTTAGAGATATTTTTCTATGTGATAACCAGTGTTTCTTCGTGGGACCAAAGGTTTTCATAGTCACTCTCTCTTTATGAAGTATTATAAAGATTCCTCTGTGTTTTTGGGGTCTTGTATTCCTCTCACTGATAATCTCCTATAGCACATTGTGTAAATCTGCCTGGGATGTTCTTTGCTATAGTAACTTGCCTACTTCCCTACAGTAACTTGTCTGTGAATGATGTAATGAATGAATTTTATGTGTGGCTTCTGTCTCTGTATCCTCTAGTGGAGCCATTTAATTGTTTCCAAAGTAGTCTCTCCAACACTGGTCACACCTTACAGTTTGGACATGAATCATTGTTTTTTATTAAATATGTAACTTACTAATAGAATTGTATCTTGTCTGGTTTATATTTAGGGGTTTGCATAAGGTAGAATCTTGAAAGGCTGGTTGGGCATAAAGTTCTAGACTGATTGCTACTTTCTCTTAGCACTTTCAAGATATTTCCCAATCAACGAAAAGTCTGCTACACACTCCGCTGTTTTTCTTGCTAGGAAATCTGCTTTTTTCTCTCTGATTTAAAGACTTTCCCTTATCAATGGCTGGCCTTAAGATGTGCATCTAGGGGCACCTGGGTGGCTCAGTCGGTTAAGCGTCCGACTTCAGCTCAGGTCATGATCTCACAGTCTGTGAGTTCGAGCCCGTGTCAGGCTCTGGGCTGACAGCTCGGAGCCTGGAGCCTGCTTCGGATTCTGTGTCTCCCTCTCTCTCTGCCCCTCCCCTGCTCATGCTCTGCCTCTCTCTGTCTCAAAAATAAATAAAAACATTAAAAAAAATATGTGCATCTATAGTGATTTATTTTGCTTGGGATTTACCATTCCTGAATTTAGGTATTTTTGTCTTTAACAATTCTGGAAAATTCTCAAGCGTTCTTTTTTGAATACTTGCTTCTCTTCCATATTTTCTTATAGAACTCCTAGTAGATATAAAATGAAAACTTCTCATTCTACTGATAACATTTCCCATTTCTACCTTTCTGTTTTCTCTCTTCAACTGTGTTTTTAAACGTGACATTCAGTGCACCTATTCTGTTTTAAATTTCAATGACTAAGTTTTTTGTTTCCAGATTTTCTATTTGGTTCCTTTTCAATATCGCCTCTTCTCTTTCATGGTGATTGTTACCTTTTAATTTCCTTAAGGATTCTAAACATACTCAGTTTATGTTTTTTTCAGATTGTTCTCTTACCTAAAATTATTGAAACTGCTAATCTTCTTGCTTGTTGGGTCTGCTATCTTTCCTTTATGGTAGTTCATGAACTTACATGGTTAGTTTTTATTGGGGGCTCATTTTTTAGAGGGTTATTATTTTCTCTATAAGGCCCATGCATGCTAGATTGTGGATATTTCCCTCCAGGTAGCAATTACATTTGCTAGGCCTTCACAGGTTTTGTGTCATGGGCCAGTTTCTGGGTTTTTTTTTTTTTTTTTTTTTCCCCAGAATTCTCCTATCATGTAAGACACTTAAATTTAGATCTACATCCTTGGGTGACACAGGATTTGGCTCCATTTTCTCCGGAGAGACTTTTCATTTCCCCACACGGAACCCCATGCAAGGATGAACTTACTGCTTCCTGGCTGGTGGACAGTCTCTCCCTGTTAAACACAGAAGGCAGCCCTTGTGAGTTTTTGTTTTTAGGCACGGGCTTTAGTCCTGTGCTTTAGGCCTTACAATAGGCCTAAAACTTCATCTCCTATCTGTGCCCAGGGACTAAAATCCCAGCCCTAGGCCATGATAATCTGTGCATCTGAGGCTTCATTTGTAGAATTAGGTTTCCTCTGTATTTCCTGCAAACTGGACTTTCCCAGTCTCACCTCAACGCTGTATTTACAATTCTTTTATTTTTCCTTTATCTAGCACTCTTAGGTATTTATGGCAAGACCGAGGTTTGCATTAGATTGGGTGAATTTAAATCAGTTGCTGGAAACTGAAATCCAGTGTTTATATAGTGGGTTCAACTGATTTTGTTTAGGGAAAAAAAAAAGGGCTTCACTGTTAAAGAAAAAGAAACATTAAAAATCAAAGGACTAGCTCCGTGCTTTTCTACTGATAAAGAAAGGAAGGCCAAGGAAACGAAGGGCCTTTATGGGTCACACACCCACCAGGAATAGAGCTCCATTCCTCTCTTCCTGTCTCTTTTTTTCTTTGCTTCCTTCTTCCTTATCTTCTTTCTTCTTTCTTTTTCTTTCTTTCTTTCTTTCTTTCTTTCTTTCTTTCTTTCTTTCTTTCTTTCTTTTCTTCCTTCTTTCTTTCTTTCTTTCTTTCTTTCTTTCTTTCTTTCTTCCATGAACTATATTTTGTCTATTAAATTCAACACCTTTGGTAGATATAGTGACCACCGTGAAACATGAAGACAATTTTGTGAGCCTGAGCAAAGCAATCACATTAAAGTGAAGTGGATATAGGGCTTAACTCTGGGATATCGTCTCCTTCACTGAAAACATCTATAGGAAGGGAACTGTGGTTATTTGGTTTGTCAAGAGCTGGATGTGCTCTATACAGAGAACATGGCAACCTACTGTCTCCATAGAATGATTGTTTAAAAATTACAAAGATGTATTTGTGGATTCAAATGATTACTTTTTTTTCTGTAGCTCTGGCTATAACAATATGTGTGGTTGCAACCATTTATGCCACAAAAGTTAAATTAATGATCCTACTGTTTGAGACCACATCCCATGAACACATTAAAAAAAAAAAAAAAAGCAACCTGTAGAAACCCAGTGACAAATATGGGTACCTTTGGATGCTTGTTTCTCATTTATACCTGATTCACTGTTCACTTTTCCAAGTCTTTTTGTGCATCGTGTATTACCAAAAGCAACTTGTGTTTCTTTTCGGGCCAACTGACCCAGTGAGGTGCCGGCTTGTTAAGAAAAGTCAACAAACCATAAAGTGACATGAATAACTGATAGAACTTCAAAGGGGTCTTATTCTTTTCATCTTAACACACTCTGGCACCGTCACAAATGTAGCAGTCCTTTCTTTCCACAAAATAAAAAAAATTCTCTGCCTTTTTAACAGTTTCAGATTGATCTGAGGTCACTGGGGAGTTTTTCAGAAACACCTTAACAGGCAGAGGTAGATAAACCTGGGAGATCACTGTGTGCAAGTCCAGCACCAACATTCTAGAGACAATTGATTTTTAAACCATGAAAGAACCTTCAAATGATGTCAAGTCCTGAGCCTCACAGATGACCATGACAGAAACTCCAGTCTAGTATATACGTTCACTAATTGCCAACACTGGCCATGTTTACACCACCATTTATTGAACATTAAAAATTTTTTTTAATGTTTATTTTTGAGAGAGAGAGAGAGGAAGACTGCAAGTGGGGGGTGGGGTGAGCAGAGAGAGAGGCAGAGACAGAATCTGAAGCAGGCTCCAGGCTCTGAGCTGTCAGCACAGAGCCTGATGGGCTGGAACTCACAAACCATGGGATCATGACCTGAGCCAAAGTTGGGACACTTAACCGACTGAGCCACCCAGGCACCCTCATTTACTGAACATTTAATGTGATCCAGGCACCATGCTCAACGCTTCATATATATTATTTCATTTAATTCCCCCCAATAAATCCAAGAGGAGGTATATCCGTATTTTATAGATTAGGAAACCGAGGCTCCAATACATGACAATGCCCTAGGTAACTCAGCTAGTGTGTGTTGTTGAGCTAGGATTCAGGCCATTGTCTATCTGATACCAAAGCCCATGCTCTTACCTTTGAACCATGAACCTGACTAATGAGGTTCAATTTAACATTAAAAAAAAAATAATAAAATAAATAAAGGGGCACCTGGGTGGCTCAGGCGGTTAGGCAGCCGACGTCAGCTCAGGTCATGATCTCATGGTTCATGGGTTCGAGCCCCGCGTTGGGCTCTGTGCTGACAGCTCAGAGCTTGGAGCCTGCTTCGGAATCTGTGACTCCCCCTCTCTCATACTCTGTCTCTGTCTCTCAAAAAATAAATAAACATTAAAAAAATGTAAATTCCTGGACTCTTTACCTGCAAGGCTTTGTTATGAGCAACCTCTTTCTCCTTCAAGGTGACTTACCTAAATAATTTGAGGTTATCTGCAAGTTGAGGGATATCAGTAATGTCCTCCTAAGGAAAAAGATAATATTTCATAAGCAGTAATTAGGTGGTGTTGATACTCTATACCTGCACTGTTGAGTACTATAGCCACTCATCACATGGAGTTACTAAAATCTGAATTAAAATTAAATAAAATGAGAAACTCAGTTCCTCAATCACACTAGCCACATTTCTAGCAGTTACCTCAGCGGCTGGGGAGTGGAGGAGGGCAGACAGTAGGATGGGGCATGTGCAGGGGCTTCTGGGTGGCTGACAAAGTTCTAGTTCTTGATTTGGGTGGTGATGTGGGTGATAATTTAATACAGATTTGTTAAGCTACAGGTTGCTTTTTGTTTTTTCACTTTTCTGTTTATATCATGTGTCATGCAAATGAAAAAAGGGGTTAAAAAAACTGACCAAACACTACCATTCAAGTTAAAAATCTGAGTTAGAAACTGCTACTTTTATGTACAAACAAAATATTGTACAAATTCTACCTCAGAGCGAGTAGCTCTCCTTACGTTTAGTTCACTGATTAACTTCTCAAAAGGAACCTGGTTCAAAGTTCATTCTGCAGTGTCTGTTGGTGCCTGCCTCCTCAGTGAAAAGCCTACTGTTTAGCATCGCATGAAAATATTGAGGGAAGGAGGAGGGAATTTCTCATTTATTCTGAGAATGGTCATCGTGTATCTAAGTTAGTGGAGGAAGTAGACAAAAGAGAGCTCCAATTTCATGGGCCTGTGTTTCCCATGAATGTGAGACAGGGCTCTGAATCTCTACAGAATCTTGGCATTTAGTTTGTACAGAATATTTGCGTTTGCGTGATACCAATTTCCCATTTGAAGGAAATTAATCATGAGGAAACATGAACCAAATAGCTAAGAACATATGACTCATTTTTATGTTACTATTTATATTCAGTTACAATGGATCCACTGTCTAATTCAATGTGAATTAAACTAATATTTACTCCTACCGTTTGAAGAAGTTAAAGGAAGGGCGGCATTCAGCGAATGAATCAGATAGGAGAGGCATTCTGATTATAAAGCTGCTTTTGGCCACATTTCATGGATAAGGATACGATAAAATAGTTGTACTACTATGTTTCACCGGAAGGTTTTGTTTATTTCCTGAAGTCAGTAGGTGTCACAAACTTTTTACAGTGTCCCAGAATAAAGGCCCTCACTGCGTCCACCTTGCCCAGGTGCAACGCATGATGACTAGGTAGATCATAGGCTTTGTATCTGTAAAGCATCTTCTTCATTCTCACAGCTAGCCATGCCATGGACTGGGCAGTTCTCTCTAGACCTGAGTGAAGGGACCGCTTTCATATTCTCGGCATGGAGCCTGCTTAAGATTCTCTTTCTCTCTCTCCCTCTGCCCTTCTCCCTTGCTCGCCATTTTTCTCTTAGTTCAAATTAAAAACAAAAAAACAAAAAAACAAAAAAACAAAAAAACAACTCATTTAACGTTTGTCAATCCATGAGAACACAGCCACAGTTCTGAGTTACCAGAAAAGTTCATACCAAGGTATTGTCCATTTTTCCACCTTCTAGGGTCACTTCCAAATTAGAAAGTGCTGCTTCTACTTCGTCGACCTCGGACTCATGTGTAAAGTCCTGTGTTTCAGCTGACAATGACAGTTTGCTAATGTGATACTACAATGCAAACAGAGGTTTTAGAAATGTTATAAACTCAAATAAACTCAAATAAATCCATTAGCCATTTCTTCTTTTTGAAGGCAATCCCCCCCACTCCCTCATAGTAACAAACATCTCCTGGAAGGAGATCTCTCTCCTATGAAGGGAAGATGACATTTTAATCTGAATTATTTTGAGATTTATATTTAGTTGTGTTCAAACTCGATTCTTCCCCACCACTGGTTGAACTTGTAGTGAGGATAAGAATTGCAAGACTAACACCTTATGTAAGATGGGCATGTGTGTGGGTTATGAGGCGTATTTTAAATTTAAATAGACTCCCCTCATTTTCAATTCTTTCTTCAAAGAAAAAAAACAGTATGAAGAAAACGAAACTTTAAGAAAACAAGTTCATTTTCTTCCAGAAAAAAACGTATTGAAGTTCTCATACCTGTAACGCTGCAAAGATCATCATTTCTTCTTCCGTGCAGTCAATTTCTTCTAAGAGAATGGCCCACCTGGCTTGTTCATAGAGTTGGTTTATTCGGACAGCATCATACTAAAGAAAGAAACAGGTAGGTGTGTGTGTTGGTGGAGGGCACGTATTTATATTCCTCAGTACAAAAATTCTGGAATAACGGAGGCCATTCCTTGTTAATCAGAAACAATAAACTTGCATTCAGATAAGTGAAGGAAATACCTCTCTCTCTCTTTCCACCACCCCAGTTCATTTTACTTCCGAACTTAGCACTTTCTCAAAATATTTTCCAGAGCATCTTCAAGGGGCCAAATAGACCCATCTCGATTCCGTTATTTCCCCCTCTCTTTCATCACCACTTCCACTGGAGGGAAAACCCATCACCACCATCCACCTACAGGACTCTCTTCATCTTGCAAAACTGCAGCTCTGTATCCATTGTACTCCCCACAGGGAGTATACAATTTACTATATCCTCTAAACAAAAGTTGAAGAAAGTATGGAGGAGGAACAGAAAGATAGAGCACCTAAACAGATTTATCAAAGGTTGGTTATCATTAGTTTATTTTTCCTTTTGCATTACCCTTATACACACTAGAAGAAAGGTGACAGGGGAGGTAAAAACCCATAGCAAGCCCAAACCGGCAACAGCATTGCTGTCGGTCCAGCAGGAAACGGGACCTGTCCACAGGCAAGCTCCTCCTCAACAGTGCTAACGCTGCTGGCCAGGCAAGACAAGTGAAAACCCAAAAGTGTGGTATCCCGGATGCTGGAACACTAAGAACCTTAAGAAAGTCTGTCTTTGCTTCCTGAACTTTGCCAGGTGTCATGGTACACCTCAGGAGCTAGCCCCAGTCTCCTCCCCCAACGAGCCCAAACAGAACACATGTGAGAATGTTCACAACAGTGTTATTCATGGCAACCCTGAGCTGGGAACGCTCCAGTGTCCCTCAGCTGGTGAACTGGTGAATGTCCCTCAACAAAATGTGGGTCACATGCATGACAGGAGGCCACTGAGCAGTAAGAGGGAGCACACTACTGATATGTAGTGGGGACCTCAGAAACATGGTGAGTCAAAGAGTTCAGATGCACAAGATTATATTCTGGAGGCTTCCATCTATGTGAAGCTTCCAGAAAAGGCAAACCTTGAGAGGGAAAGCAGACCAGTGGTGGGCTGGGAGCAGGGAATGACCACAAATGGGGTATAAGGAAACTTTTTTGGGTGATGCAAAACTTTTTTGGATTGTGGTGATGGTTGCACAACCACGTGAATGTACTAACAATCATTATATTAGAATTTTATGGCACTATACTGCAGTCAAGACACAACAACTAAAAAACACACACACACAACGCACACCAAAAACTAAACAATCTCTGCCCCTCCCCGCGCAAAGACCCCTGCTTAATTAACAGTCTAAAGACAAAAATCTAAAGAGTATGTGCAGCCACTAAAATTTGAATTGGATTGTCATATCATATCTGTCTGTCTGCCACTCAGTCAGTGTCTACAATCCTAATGCTGTAGGACTTTTAGTGAGAGTAAGTCAAATCACCTGATAAGGCTTTTCTCTCCAATGCAGTCAGTAAAGATTTAAAAAAATTAAAGCTTCCACACTTGAACAAACCTAATTTCCCCACCACTCCCTTGAAGCCAAGTAAAACAATTCCTTGAAAGAAAAAGTTACCTACATTTACAAATTGACATCAGGAGAACAGGATCTAGTAGAAGATGTTAGAAAGGACAGGATAAGCCTGGCTCCCACTGAGGAATACTGGATTTCTCTGTGGAGCCAGCAGAGCTCTGGATTTTCTTCTTTGGAGGCTTGTTCACGTTCCTCCCTGAGGCTCTGGAACATCACAAGGTCCCAGGTTTTATGGGTCACTTATTTATTTTTAATGTTTACTCTTAGAGAGAGAGAGAGAGAGAGAGAGGGAGAGAGAGAGGGAGAGAGAGAGAGAGAGAATGAATGAGGGAGGGAGGGGCAGACCAAGAGAAGGACACAGAATCTGAAGCAGGCTCCAGGCTCTAAGCTGTGAGCACAGAGCCCGATTAGGGGCACGAACGCACAAATTGTGAGATCAAGACTTGAGCCGAAGTCGGACACTTAACCGACTGAGCCACCCAGGCGCCCCTGCAGGTCACTTATTAACAGGCACCCTGACAGGTCTTTTTCTCTTTGAGAACTCAGTCAGTGGTTTTCCCAACTTAGAAACAAATGTTTCCCTTGGTGGGGATTGCAAATGTTTCCCTTGGTGGGGATTGGCTACTCTTGCCTTCTCCTTGGCCCTAGATTTCCTTTGTCTTCTGGTTTACTGAAAATAGAAACCCCAGACTGGAAGCTGTGGTTTCTACCACCTCCATTGCCTGAATCCCTGTTTCTCCCCCTCCAGTCAATTCAGTGAACCCCTCTCTCTTTCCACCCAAAACCAATACAAACAAATAACAAAACCTGCCTCCCACAGTTTCACTCTCTCAGGAAAGGGTTACTATTTAGATCTAATCACTCAGGATTCCCTATTAGCTGTGAGGCGACTTTCAGTGTCCTCTAGGATTCTCATTGAAACTGACATGCCTTTTCTCTACTGAACCTTTAAAAAAAAATACTGTGAATTATTGGAATTATAAAAGTTTTTTTAATCCACACATTTAAATGCAAAAATAATACACAATGAAGAAATTCATTTTGAATGAATCCTAAAGGGACAAAATAATGTACAATAAAAAGTTAAGTCTCCTTCCCTTCCTTTCCCCCCACAAATGGTAGTTTCTCTATAGACTGTTTTGTCCCTTGTTTTTTTTTTTTTTTCACTCGATAATATACCTTGAATATGTTCTACATCAAAAGAAACCTGATTCATTCTTCTTAGCTACAACACTGTATGGATGTATCATAAGGTCCTTAACCACTTCCCTGCTGACGGATGTTTAGGTAGTTTCCCATTTTCTTCCTCAAATTATGTAGCAAAGGCTGTTCTTGTGCAGACATGTTAATTCACATATTTGAGTATAACTGTGTATAAATACCAAGGAGTGGATTTGCCCGGTCAGAGCTATGTAGAATTGTAATTCTGATACATATTGTCAAACTGCCCTCCATAGGGATCAGATTAATTTGTACTTTGACCTACAAGCAGTGTACGAGAGAGCCGTTTTCCCAACACTCTTGCAAAGATAGTGCATGAAACTTTTTGATCTTTGTCAGTACAAGGCTAAAAGCCATTGTAGTTCCTTTTCTATGAACTGTGTGTTCCCATCCTTTGATCATTAGTCTACTGGGTTGTTGGTCCTTTTATTATTGATTTCTGGGGGCTCTCTATTAGGGGAATTAACCTTTTATCTGTATGTGTTGCCAAGACTTTTAAACTTTGTATATGTTTCTTGGCACGCATAAAACTTTCATTTTTTACGAATGTACCAATGTTTTCTTTTATGGATGGTGGGTTTTGTATTTTTAAAGTATATTATTTTTGAAATTTTGTATATTCTAATATTTTTGTATATCTGAGATTTCAATCAGTACCTGCTACCCCAGTGCTACAGCCTGCCTGCATCTCTCTTCTGAAAGCTGGAGAAGAGAAGCTCCCTGACCCTACTGCACAGTTTGGTTCCCGTGTGTAGGGTGCCTTGTCAGCTTTACAATGGTTTTCTGGGTGATGTCTTTGTTCTTCTAGAGTTGATTGTAGGTTTTATGAAAACATGAACCACATCTTAAATTTCTGTACCCCTCTACTCAGCACATAGTAAGAACCTTCAATTAGGTTATATTTATAGCATTCCCTACTTTAGAAGGGGGGAGAAGGGAACGCTAAAGAGGTTGGGGATCACTGTTCTTATGCCCCAAAGCTGTATCCCCAAAGCCTGAGTCTTCCTGTCACCTTTGGGTGGACAGCTTCTATTTGGCTGTTTGATTCGAATCAGTTTTGTTCATGAGCCATACAGAGAGAACTGCTTACCAGTTAAGCAAACATGACATTCACAGTGCCCTTGAAAAAAAATCAAAACAAAAAAATCCCTTCCCTTTTAGGAGAAGACGTAGGGTAGTTTCTCCTGAAGGTTTGGTTTTTTCAAAGAGCCAGAATTCGCTCTTTTGCCATGACTCAGTGGAAGTTATGCACTCTAGACACAAGCTAGGGCCATGGGCATTAAGTTGGATCTAAACCAAAGACTGAGCAGGAGCTCCACAGAAATGACAAGGAATAGGGCTTATTTTGAAGAAGATGCCAGTTAAGGAAGAAGTGGGAGCGGAGATGTGCCTTTGAAGACCAGACTTCAAATCAGGATCAAGGAGAAGACAGTGCCACGACAGGCAGAATCACCACCGTGCGCGAGAAAAGGGTCTACACAGAAGAGGTGGCCTGAGGCATCCTCCTCAAACAGGTGCCTGGCAATGAACGGGAAAGAGCAACAAGCATGAAACTAGGATAAAACCACCCTGTGCGCGTGGGGGCTGGTGACTCAGTTTACATTTTCTACATTTGGCCAGTTCAGTGCTGACTTACAGTGCCACAAAAGGGCCACGCAGGGGTGAGGAAGGGGCAGAAATTCAGAGGATTTACTTCACCGCTCAGTTGTCCTAGTAAACTTCAGGCGGCAGGTGTGCACGTAATGGGAGTTGGTAGCCAGCTGGGGTACAGACGGTCCCTCTTCCCTGCAGTGGGGAGTGTAGCGTGCACCATCATGGGGCTTGTTCATGAGAACCTGCTCTTAACCTTGGCTTCCTTCCTAAGCGTTAAGGATTCCGGCTCTGTGAGCCACTCTCCTCTTGTTCCTTTGTTTATGTAGATGGAAAGGGGCAGAGCACACTGTGCTGGGCGGGAAGACCCCCACAAACTCCTGCCAACTCAGGGGCAGCTGACCATACCTGCCAGAAAGTAAAAGACGAAAATCCAAAGACAGTATATATACATTGATCGTTCTAACCCTACATAGCGAAACAGAAGATTATACACATGAACCCTACTTCTGATAACTAAATGACTCAATTTTACACTTCCATGCGTTCACATTAAAGCAAAAGGAGAGACAGAAGAGAAAAAGTATCTTACTTTGGGATTCAAGTCAAAAAAAGTGTAGTATTTAAATCGTAACAGCAGCTGTTCATCCTCCTGGATGCCTTGTTCCATAAGGGAACGGGAGGAGTCCAGCCAACTAGAAAACAACAGGATGGGTTTTAAAAGTCAATCCATTTTACACACATATATTACAATATTACATAACATGTTTGTATACATACTTAAATTTATATACATGCATTTACATTTACATATACACATATATATAAATGTACACGTGTGTGTGTGTGTGTGTGTGTGTGCGTGCGTGTGTGTGTATTTCCTTGAACAAAGTCCAAGTAATATAACCAAAAACCTGTAAGGGAGAGGACTTGATAATAACTTGTATCTGCATTTCATTTTATAGCTTTTACAACTTTCTAAGTGCTTTCTGTATATATATTTTGTTTACACAGATACTTTAAAGTAACCCAGTGAAGGAGCCAAGGCAGTTCTTACTTTCTCAGTTTTATACGTGAGAAAATGGAGTCTTAGTGACATTAAGTGATATGTTCAAGGTCATGTGCCTTGTCGTGGAGCCAGAATGAAAATCTGTACCTGCTGACTTCCCACACAGCCTCTCCTCTACACCAGCTGGTCCGACTCAACACTGGGTCTATCTTATTGCCCAGAACTTTCTGTAACAATGGAACTATTCTATATTGCCCTGTCCAATAGAGTATCCACTAGTCACATGTGGCTACTGAAGATTTAAATGTGGCTCATGCCACGCTTTAATTTTAATTAAATTCAAATTTAAATGTAAATATCCACATGTGGCTAGTGACTCCTATACTAGGTGGTACAGTTCTAGAGTTGAAAAATAAGTACTGGGCAATGGTGAGGGGTGGAGAGGTGGAGATGAAAAGTTAACAGCAGAACGAGGCAGGGATGAGTGGCATCCAGTACCACAGAATGAAGATGGCTTGAAAGTCTATTATAACAGGCTTTCGGTGGGGGGCGGGGGGGACATAAGGATGACTGAGATGCAACGTCTGTCCTAAAGGAAGTGACAGTCCAGTGGGGGAGTGAGCATCATAAGGTAGGAAATGGTGGCATGGGAGTGAGTAAGTGTCAGAACAGGAGTGCAAAGAGGTGAACCCATCCAGAATGGTGTTTCTGAGTAGGAGACAGTATGTGGCTGGGTCGAGCAGGAAGAAGGAAAAGAATCTTGCAGCAGAGCAAAGGTAGTGATAGAAAGTGTGTGTGTGCACCGTAAGGGAAATGGGGTATGTGAGTGCACGGGATGGAGACATCTGCTGGGCCAGCTCTCATTGGGAGTAGAAGGCTGTGAACAAACTTGACTTTATGTGGTGAATAGTGGGGAGTGAAAGAAATGGTGGTTTGAGAAGTAGTCTGAGTGTATGTTCTGAGATGACTTCAAAGCTGAAGGACTCACTCATTCAAACACCTAACGGAAGATGTGCTGTTCCACAAAAGGCGATGAGGGCCAGGTGGGCCACCTTGGATCTCCCACTGCCCCATGGGACCAACCCACTTATACACTGCTCTACATCCCTTCAAAAACACTTTGCACATCCACAGGGATGGAGAAGTAGTATTCACATAGGGCAATCCATTGAGTTACCAGAACACATAAATGTTGCCATACTTCAAATGTTCTTGCAATGACCAAAGGTGGCATTTCTCCCTTCTGTAGCCAAAATCTGCGCTGATTTTTGCTAATAGTGTACAATCCCCAGGCATGCTAACTTAAAAATTAAACAATCCCCTCTCCCCCACCTCTGTGGCATCTCTCTTACTGTATCAACACCAGTTAACAGAGAAGGAAAACAGAGCCATGTCCTTACCCTGCGTTAAGCTTCGTTTTGTCAACCAGAGACCGAGGCTGGTACATATCAGCCAATGCTTCTGGTGATTGGGGGGGCTGGCTGAATGCGAGGATGCTGCAGTTTTGTTCGGTCAAAGGGCTGTCACTGAACCATGTCATGGTGGATGACGCCGGCGTTCCATTGATGGGATCATATGTGGGAGTCATGGTTCTACTATATAATCCAGGACTTACTGCAAGGCAGAGGCAAGCTTGTACTATGACATGAGATTCAGAGGGAGGAATCTTTGGGAAAATAAATACTAACACTGCTTATGCTAAAATGGATTTTGAATTTAATTGTTTGCACTATTTAAAGTAAGGAGATGAGTTATGACGGGGGAGGCGTTTTTTAGCTCCTGGGAAGACTGAGAACTCACAGGCCACAAAAGCTTCCAAAACCAACCCAGACAAATGCTGGGGACTCTCTCCTTCTCAATAATTCAAAATTCTATTTGGGGCACCTGAGTGGCTCAGTCGGTTAAGTGTCCGACTCTTGGTTTTGGCTCAAGTCAGAATCTCATGGTTTGTGAGTTCAAGTCCCACATCGGGCTCTCTGCTGGCAGTGCAGAGCCTGCTTGGGATTCTCTCTCTCTCTCTCTCTCTCTCTCTCTCTCTCTCTCTCCCTGTCTCTCTGCTCCTCCCATTTGTGTGCGCTCTCTTTCAAAATAAATAAATAAACTTAAAAAAAACCCCAAAATTCTATTTCAGCAGTAAGTTTTGGCACCATTAGAGAACAAAAGATCTCACAGAATGCATGTACAGACTATAGTTTTGGGCAAATCCTTTAAACAAATAATAGTACTTGCCAGTTTTAAGAACCTAGCTAGTTGATGGCTTATAAATCACATGGTTTGTGTAAGGAAAATGCAAATAATCCCTTTTACTCTTTGCATTGGGATATACTCTGTATGAAAACCTTTGATATTGTAAGCAGTTTGTTTTTATATAAAAAGACAAGGATATTGTCTTTCCAGAATTTTTACCTGCCCTCCTGTTACATGCCCAATGCAAAATTTATTTATTTAAAAAAAATTTTTATGTTTTATTTATGTTTGAGAGAGAGAGAGAGAGAGAGAGACAGACAGACAACGTGAGCAGGGGAGGGACAGAGAGAGAGGAAGACACAGAATCTGAAGCAGGCTCCAGGCTCTGAGCTGTCAGCAGAGAGCCTGACACGGGGCTCAAGCTCACAAACCGCGAGATCATGACCTGAGCCGAAGTCGGATGCTTATCCGACTGAGCCACTCAGGTACCCCATCCATATGCCCAATGTAAAATTTAAACTGCATTCAGAAAGGAATCACATGAAGATAGGATCAGGAAAAGTATATTTGAGTGATCCAACTAATCTCTTTTCTCCCCAAATTCACAGCCAATTCTCCTAAAGTTTTGCTTTCATGAGTAACATTATTTAACACAGTTAAAATAATGAGCTATACAGCAGGTAGAGCACACGACTCTTGATCTCAGGGTCATGAGTTCAAGCCCCATGTCGAGCGTGGAGCCTACTTAAAAAAATAATGAAGGGGCGCCTGGGTGGCGCAGTCGGTTAAGCGTCCGACTTCAGCCAGGTCACGATCTCGCGGTCCGTGAGTTTGAGCCCCGCGTCGGGCTCTGGGCTGATGGCTCAGAGCCTGGAGCCTGTTTCCGATTCTGTGTCTCCCTCTCTCTCTGCCCCTCCCCCGTTCATGCTCTGTCTCTCTCTGTCCCAAAAATAAATAAACGTTGAAAAAAAAAAATTTAAAAAAAAAAATAATGAAATATAAAAAAAACCTTGTTAAAAAAATTCTGTGAGTTCTAAAATTAATTGCATATCCTTTCCTCATCACAGGAGTCCTGCAATTTTAGTCCTTCTTTGGGGGGGGGGGGAGGGGAGTGGAGGGGAGGGGAGGGGAGGGAAGAAGAGGAGGGAGGAGCCGAGGAGTGAGATTTCTTGGGATTTAAGAAATCCTTGGATTCAAGCATGGAATAAAACAAAACACCTGTCATGAATCATACCTGGTGGACCTGAAGTCGTTGGAGACCCCTCCAGATTTAAAATATCTTCAATTATGGGCTCCTTGTTAGTTTTGTCTTTCTTTTTCTTCTTTTTAAAATAGTCACCAGAAGGCTTTAACAAGGAGAGTTCTTCTGATCTTCTAATGTCTAACAGACAAATGAATAAATATAAAGAAGGAAGAAAAACTATCAAAGAGTAAAAAGAAAATACCTTCTAAGACTCAGAGTCATGCTAGGCATCTGAAATAATTTCTCAGGAAATTCCTGAGAAGTAAATGGAACTAAATTGCATCCCTTTGGAAAAAATAGATGGGTGTGTGTGTGGGGGGGTGGGGGTGGGGGTCAAAGATCAGAAGATTTAATCTAATAAAATTTCTAGTTGTTTTTTAACTTATTATGAAAATACTTCAGACATACACAAAGCAAAAGGAATAGTATAATGGCCTCCTCATGCTTTCATCACCCAGGTTCAACCACTATAAGCATTTGGCTATAATTTCCCCTCCCTCTCTTTTTTCTTTCTTCAGTTTTTTTTTTTTTTTTAATTTTTTTTTCAACGTTTATTTATTTTTGGGACAGAGAGAGACAGAGCATGAATGGGGGAGGGGCAGAGAGAGAGGGAGACACAGAATCGGAAACAGGCTCCAGGCTCTGAGCCATCAGCCCAGAGCCTGACGCGGGGCTCGAACTCACGGACCGTGAGATCGTGACCTGGCTGAAGTCGGACGCTTAACCGACTGCGCCACCCAGGCGCCCCTCTTCAGTTTTTTTAAAATAACAACCAAGAACCCCACCATTTTCTTTCTTGAACATAGATCCCGAGAACCTTTCCCTTTCACTGTGCACAATCGCTAATTTCATCCCTGCGGCAGACAGTATTGGTGTCCTGCCCATCTCTTCTGGGCCCTCACCATTTCAGTGCACTCTTACCCGACTTCCAGTGGCAGCAAGGACAAGAGTCTTTCTGCCTGAGGGCTTGCTCTGGATGCCAGAGTGTGCACTGCCCAAATACAAATGCAACAGGCCACACAAGTTCAGAGAGTTAACACTTCCAAAAACAGCCCTCAGTGACTGACATGAGTGGTATATTAATACCCCCAGTCCCTGACCCATTGGGTGGGATAGCTCTGAGGCATGTTTACATTGTCTCCCAGAAGCCCCCAATTGCCCCCGAGTGTAATTTGATTGGTGACGCTCTCTTACTGAAGAGCTTCTCTTTCCAGTCTTACTTCCTCACCCCCAACCAGTGTTTTCTGGAATCTCCTCCCCCCAAAATAAATGTTTGTACTTGAATTCTTATCTCAGGGTCTGCTTCTGGAGAACTCAAACCAAGATGATTCCCTTTTTTTCCCCATTAGTCCAATATATTTATAACTGCCATTGCCAATCAGAGCTCCTGATAACCATGAACCACCATGAGCTTCTATATGATTCCAAGTGAAAGCCGAGGAATATGGACGTTAGAGTCTGTGAGCAGCTTTCTGGGAGGCAAATGCACTGATTCCATAGGTCCTGCCAGTTTTCAAACACTGCTTAGTGCTGAGGCTAGCAGTTCAGTTCCATCCTTTTCCTCTATAACTAACGATGCTTGATTGTCAGGTTGCAACACACACCTGTGCCCATTCCAAATGCATAATTTATATACGAGACCTGGAGATGAATCAGAATTTCCAGGAAGCATTAGAAACAAAACAAAACAAAACCTACATCTCCAAGCCCAAGATTTGTGTCTTGTCCTATCTTTGTGGGAAAACTCATCATATTACTAAATTTGATTTAGCTTCAATTGAACGGATATAAAAAATGTGACTAAAAATGGCACATTGAGCCCTTTATGACTACTATGAAGACGTAATCTGGAAAAGAGAAGAACATCTGACTGCTTCTGTATATTTTGGAACCTCAAATTTTCAGTCCCAGACATGATGTGTGTTTCCGGTCTACTATGGACTGGGTTTTATTTGATCATTTACTTTGTTTTCCAATCCTCATTGGAATATTACTGAAAACAAGGTGCCCTGGTGCTTGCCATTTGCCCACCATGTACCAGGGCACTGCTGAGGAGTTCTGTACTAGAAGGTTCCATTCATTTTTTCACTTAACGGTTAATGAGTAGCTAATGTGTGCCAGGCATTGTGCTAGGTGTTAGAACACAGGTGTGCTCAAGAAATGGCTTCTGTCTTCACCCTATTTAATACCACACCAGCCCCTACTGCCCACTGGAACTCCTAGTCCTGCACATACTGTCACAGCTTTTCTTTTTTTCTCTACCAAATATCTCCTTTTAACATCTTATTTTTTAAAATTTTTTATTAAAAATTAAAAAAAAATTTCTTAATGTTTATTTAGTTTTGAGAGAGAGGGAGCACAAGAAGGGGAGGAGCAGAGAGAAAGGGAGACACAGAATCCGAAGCAGGTTCCAGGCTCTGAGCTGTCAGCACAGAGTGGGACGCAGGGCTCGAACTCACGAACAGTGAGATCATGACCTGAGCCAAATGAAGTTGGATGCTCAACCAACTGAGCCACCCAGGCGCCCCCCCCACCCCCAAATTTTTTTAATATTTATTTATTTTTGGGATACAGAATACAAGTAGGGGAGGGGCAGAGAGAGAGAGGGAGACACAGAATCTGAAGCAGGCTCCACGCTCCAAGCTGTCAGCACGGAGCCCGACGCGGGGCAAGAACCCACGGAGCGCGGGATCATGACCTGGGCCGAAGTTGGATGCCCAACCAACTGAGCCACCCAGGTGCCCCAAACATCTTATTTTTAAATTAATGTTTACATTTATTATTTATTTTCTGCCTCTGTATCCTAGAATGTAAGCTCAAGCAGGGAAGGGATTTAGGCCTATTTTTATTGTTAAGCAATCTCTAGCACTCAACACAATGCCTGCCTAATCAATATATATTTGTTGAAGGAATGAGTGAATAGTTTAATGGGAAAGATAGGTCACTCACTCATATATTGTATATACTATATTCAAATGCTGAATCTCAGCCTTGGAACCATAGAATGTACCTACACGCTTTCAAAAAATATGAAATAAGAACCATGATGCAGGGTTTACTTCCATTATAGAAGTGCCACAAATAAATGGTTTGGGTAGTGTTGTCCCTAATGACTGTTAAAGCCATAAGAATTAGTTTTCAATCCATAATTAAGTGTACTTTTCTCCTTAAACTCCACAAATAATTTTTGTGGATAGAATATTTACTAGAGCCAAGAGTTAGGAAAGCAGTTGAGACATTGCAACACTATTATCTCAAAATCAGTAAACATATACCAACTCTATGGTGGTAATGATTTAATGGAACTCTTGCTTGTTTGTCTTAAATATAATGATATTACTATGGCTTAGAGGAATGAATTTGTTTTGGGGGGCGGGGATCTTAATGGGTCTGTTTCTTCTGTTTAAAGACTTCTTTTGAAATAGCTTTAAGCTTTGTGGAAGTGAATCTGATTTCCTCCAATAATGTTCCATTTGGTTTAACTCTACTTACATGGCTAAAGTCCCCAGAACCAGGCTTGAAAAGTATGCTTCCTAGTAAGGGAAATGTTCTGTAAAGCCAAATGCTTGCAGGCAGAAAGCACACATAATTTTCCTGCCCTCCTTTGCTAACAGTCCAAAGGGCACAGGGCCCCTCTGGGGTACTCACTCAGGATTTTGCAGATATCACTGACAGCTTTAAAAACCACAGCCGAGAAGCTGACACGCAATCTCACTGTCTTCACATTTGGCAGGCGGAGGCGGAGCATTTTATGCTGAGGGGTGAAGAGAAGCTTTGCATCTGCCTGGACACCATATTTGTCCAGGGTCCAGTGCGTTTTCAGAAGCCAGCAATGCTTTTGTTCCCACCAAAGGGCAAAGTCTGACCAGTCTTGGGATATGTCTGCAAACATGAAAAATACGATGAAGTAGAATAAGAACGAACTTTAAGAGTCCATCCATTGTGTGCAAGAACTTCAACAAATGGGTCTTCAGCTCCCCATTCCCTTTTACAACCTAAGGCTTAACAAGCCTCAGCACCTCTTCAAAGTCTCTAAAGTGGGGTGGGTAGAAAACAGAGCCTGAACGTCATCACAGTGATATTTAAAATTTTTTTAACGTTTTTTATTTATTTTTGAGACAGAGAGAGACAGAGCATGAACGGGGGAGGGGCAGAGAGAGAGGGAGACACAGAATCCGAAGCAGGCTCCAGGCTCTGAGCCATCAGCCCAGAGCCCGACGCGGGGCTCGAACTCACGGACCGCGAGATGGTGACCTGAGCTGAAGTCGGAAGCTTAACTGACTGAGCCACCCAGGCGCCCCCACAGTGATATTTAGATACAGTGAAAGAAACAGACACATCCTTTTGCAGGATCCTCTATTTCTCTTCCTCCTGTGGGGAGGGGGCTTGCTCTCTGAGCCATCGTAAGAAAAATAAACAGAAAAACTTAGATGATCAGACAGCCTAGATTAGCCATTTACTGTTATTACAACAGAGAGGGTTTCAAAGGTAGGGAAACCATCAAGAAACGGGAACTTACTGATCTGTTCTACTAACTTGAGCATCAGCCCCCCAACATGCAGGTCTCCGGCCACTCTCAATGTGACATCTTTCTGCTCCTCCTCATTTGGATGGTCAACTCTGACGACGAGCTCCCAAGAAGCAGATGCAAAGTCCGTGGATGAGAGCATCGTGGCAAAAGCAGGTGTCTGCCGACAAAAAGTGAGACATGGATCAGAAAGTGAGAAGGAAACAGGAGCTTGCCAGTATGTCCTGCAGGGCAAAACTTTTTTTCATTTTAGCCTCTTCTTCAGGAACTCTGCAGGGTTCCCCATGCTCAATATTAAATTTAACATCTGAACCTTGAAGACAAAAAGTCTTATAAGGTCTCAAGCTTTCCAGATTTGTGTAACTTTATCTTTCTATTCCCCCAGGACCTATTTTTTTTCTGTGCCTGCCCAATGCATCAATCTTCATTTTCTGTCTCTATGGACTTTTCTTGACTTTCTCTGAACTACTGTGGCAATAGGCAACAAATCATGGCAATCCTTGATATCTTTTTAAACAATCACTTTCATGGAAGTATAATTTGCATGCAATAAAAATGCACGGATTCTTTTTTGAGTATAGTTGACAATGTTACATTAGTTTCAGGTATACAATATAAAGATTCAACAACTCTATGTTATGCTGTGCTCACCACAGAAATGCAGATTTTAAACATACACTTTGATGCTTTGTTATATACAAATGATGCCTCGTTAAAGTTTATTTTAGAAAAGGATGCCATGAAAATCTTTATCTATCTATGTATATTATTACATTCCTCCTACAAATATTGATGACATCTTCTGGTATGAAAATTAAAAAAAACAAAAGTATAGCAAAATAGTTTCTATTTCAGTCATATAATATGTAGTTTTACCTTAAATGCATATAAAGATATAGGTCATTAACAATTATTGCCAGGTATTTGATTTACTTGAGTTACCATTTTATATTATATAAGAGTTGGTAAATTCAGGGCATCAATTAAGTTTTTGGACAAAACTCTGGTAAAAGATTGAAAACAGGAATGACACACACACAAAGCCCACTCTTCAAAACACAGATGGGGTGAGAACTTCAGACTCAGAGTTTTCCTCTCTTTCGGGGAACAAGAATAAAAATGAGCTAAGCAGTATCACAACTAACATGTTTCAGGGGGAAATAGGAACACTGGAATCCAAAACTGGCTGAACTTAAAATGACAGCTCTGTTTTACTTTTTTTTTTTTTTTTTTTAAACAGGGGACTCTGCCTTGTTGGGTTTTTTTTTTTTAATGTTTATTTCTGAGACAGGGAGACAGAGCATGAGTGGGGGAGGGGCAGAGAGAGAGGGAGACACAGAATCTGAAGCAGGCTCCAGGCTCTGAGCTGTCAGCACACAGCCCGACACGGGGCTCGAACCCACAAGCCGTGAGATCATGACCTGAGCGGAAGTCAGTTTCTCAACCCACTGAACCCCCAGGTAGCCCAGCTCTGTCTTACTTTTAAAACAGAAAGCACATTCTGCCCTTTCCCCACTCATGCCCTGTCTCTTTCTGTTTCTCAAGAATGAATAAACATTAAAAAAATTTTTTTATAACAGAAAGCTCATGATACTACCTCTCCTGGCTATTTAAAGATTTAAAATAGGGTGCCTGGGTGGCTCAGTTGGCAAGTGTCCGACTTCAGCTCAGGTCATGATCTCATGGATCGTGAGTTTGAGCCTTGCATCGGGCTTTGTGCTGTCAGTTCAGAGCCTGGAGCCTGCTTCAGATTTTGTGTCTCCCTCTCTCTCTGCTCCTCCCCCACTCACACTCTGTCTCTCTCTCAAAAATAAATAAACATTAAAAAAAAATTTTTTTAAAGATTTAAAATAAAATTATCAGGCATTTAAATGATAACACATCTTTTTCACTTTACTACATAAAGACGGCTTATAAGACATGCATGTTTTCTTTAAGGCCTATTTTTTTTTTTAACATGAAATTTATTGTCAAATTGGTTTCCATACAACACCCAGTGCTCATCCCAACAGGTGCCCTCCTCAATGCCCATCACCCACTTCCCCCTCTCTCCCACCCCCCCATCAACCCTTGGTTTATTCTCAGTTTTTAACTTAAGGCCTATTTTTGAGAAACATCAGTGCACTCGAACTCCTAAGAAGGAGCTTCTCCGATGGAAAGTGCACAAGTCCGCTGGGCATCTATTAACCTGCAGATTCTGTTCAGCAGGTCTGGGGTAGAGGTGGAGACCCTGCATTTATAACAAGCTCCTGGTGACACTGGTCTGTGGCTCACACTTTTGAGTCCAGAGAGCCACGTGAAAAATCAGCTCCAGGACTTAGTCCCCTCCTTCAATCTACCCCAAATCGATATTAAGCCAGGGACCATGGTGATACCTGAGGAACATTACTTTTAATAATAAGTAATAATGATACCACCAGTGTTATACCAGTTTTGTGTGCATTTGAAACTGTTCACATTTGAAAGCATCAGAGAATCTCAAAATACACAAAAATGATACACTGCAAATCTGAACAGGCTTAGGACAGATTTCATTTGTTCAAATCAAGTTCAAGAGTTCAGAAGCAGCGCCTTGTGTTTTTATGACCAGAAGGAGCCCAGCGATGTAACGCTTGTACCTCTGCATGCACAGAGGCACCTGAGGACACCTCTTGCATGGGCAGTGAACGCTATGCAATTGGGCCTAAACTCTCACTTCACTGTCATCATCAGGCTCAAGTATCATTTATTCTGTACTTACCCGGTGAAGTATTCTGTGTGAACCACGGAGTACGTGTTATCTTCTTTACCTGCTCAGCAATCCCATTTAGAAATGAGGAAACTCGGGCTCTGAGAGGTTAGGCAACTTGTTGGAAGTCACACAGCAAGTTAGATGGTGGAGCCCAGACAGAAATCCAGGTGTTTCTAGCTCCAAACTTTCAACCACTACACTGGAACACGTCCTTGACAAAGTTGCAACACCAATATGAAATAAAACTCTTACAACCACATGAGCTAAACTCTCAGGAGCCTTCACTAAGTGTTTCTACTAACATCTTTCCCAGTGAGGAGGCAATAAAGATAACTCCATAACTTGGCATTGAACTATTTGACTTCAAGACCCTCACAATTTCTAAAACGCTATGGTTTGAGGTTTAGGTATTTTAAAAAATTTGTACTTTCAAGCGACTCCTTACTGCTTGTTTCATGAGTATCAGTCATAGGTCTTTTCCTAACCTGGGCAGTCAAAACACTTCTCACCTAGGCAATACATGGTGATTCCCTTACAGCGAAATTCAGGCTAAAATTAGACAATCTGGTTTCCCCACATTCCTCTCCTATCTTTCTGCACCTTCATTTTTGAGAGAACTTCTCATCTGCAGCAAGCTGTTACTTGTTGAGGAGAGCAGCAAACTCCAACGGGGAAAGTACATCCAAGGAGACCAGAATGAGAAGCAAAGTGCACCAGCAGACCTGCCTTCCCTGGGTGAAGCCCAGCTGTCCACCTTGCAAACAGAAAATGCAAGAAAGAAGGACAGACATAGAGGCAGACAGGCGGCCAGACAGAAAAACGAGGGAAATAGCCCCCAATGCTTCCCCTAGAAGATCAGAGTGCCTGTCCAAAGGCCCCTGGGCCTGTCGGTTTGCAGCCCTGCAGGGTCCCGGGGCCAGGAGGTGTGTGGTGTGTGGATAGAAACCTGCTCCTCGACCCATGAGCGCAGCCCCTGCGGCTAGACGGAGAGTTTATTTTGCGAGACCAGATACGCAAGGCTGGGGAAAGCGGTCCCAAGCAGGGACATTACTTTTAGTTCAGCACCTATTTACGTGCAAGGGGCTGCTGAAAAGAAGAGGTAGGGGTTTCGGGCATCGGTGGTGCCCGTTTCAGTCCCCCTCTCCGCGCCCGCCAGCCCTCGGCACCCACCTGCTTTCCGGCCGAGGGTGGCGTGCAGCCTCGCGGACGCGCACGTGGACGCTTGCGCCCCCAGATCCGGAGCGGAGGCGCCCCCTGCCCGGCCGGCGCGCGAAGGTGGCGAAACTGGCGAAGCGGGGCGCCGGGGCCCGCGCTCGCGGAGGCGGCGGCTCCTCTGGTCTGGGCCGGCCGTGCTGCGCGCGGCCGCTGCGGGGAAGCCGCCCGTGACCTCCTGCCGAAGCTCGGCGCCCGCCCCCAGCGGGGCGCCGGGTGCGCGGTCTCCGCCCTGCGCGGCCCCCGGAGGCCGGGCCGAGGCAGGTGAGGGCACGCCCAGCCCCGGGCCTGCTGGGTCTCGCTCCCGGAGCGGAGAAGCGCTCCGCAGAGTTGTGAGGGCCGAGGGTGGCCGAAGGGCTGCGGCGGGATGGCGGGGAGAACCGGGGCGGACACTCACCCTCTGCGCCCCTCTAGCGACCTTTCAGCCGACCCTCGCAGGCCGCCTCCAGTTTTCCCGGTTCCCCGAGGCCCCGCTGGGGCTAGCAGCCCCGGTGGTTAGACTGGCTACGTCCCCTGCCCTCCAGGTATACCTGTTACTCACACCCCGGGGGTACGTCCAGGCCCGGAGAGTCCCATGTCTCCTTTAAAGAGCCTGGGGACCTGCGATCACAACAAGAGCGGCTCATCTCTGAGTAAGAGGATGATGTAGACCCCGGAGAAGGGCGAGGCGCCGCAAATATGCACAATGGGAGACCCAGGGGCAACCCAAGGCCGTGCCCCAGGCCGGAATCCGGTGGCTCACCTCAGATTCACCACCTGGTGCAGCCCGTCGCCTTCCGGTCGGATTTACTCCCGAAGAAGGCTGGGCCACCCTGAAGGGTGGGTGACTGGGCAGTTTACACAACCTGTCCAAGCCTCCTTGGTTCATATTACGCACATCCGTTGAGTGTTTACTACCTGCTAGGCCTGGGGCTGAGCTCTAAGGATGCAGTGGTTTTATAAAAAGTCAAGGCAATGATAGTTTCCTCATCTGTGAAATGGGTAGAGAGATGGAAAGTCCACAGCCACTGCAGGGTGGGATTTCATTCAGTTCATGGCAGAATTTCATGCAGTATAATATAGGCTTTAAGCGATTTACACCAAGTACATAACGCTTGTAAGAACTTCATTTAAAATGCTATAAAATTTAGAAGTGGAATCTTTGTTTTTGCTTGAACATTACCATATTCAGCCGTTGTAATGGGTTTTGAAAGTATTTTACATTTAATTTTAAAAGGTCAGTTGAATAATTGTTAGCAAATGTGGGTTTTTATAATTAAAACAAAGTAATTAAAACTTGAAACCGAATTTCCTACTTTGGTAAAGTTTGTCAACTATGGGAATGATGTCAGCTGTCATCTGGTCCCACTTCCCTGTGTGCCCAACACCAACTGAGCAGATATGTTGTCTGGGGCAGAAAATGTTTAAAGGTTCGCTTTGTGGAGACTGCGCATGGCTGCTTAGGACATAGACATTCTTTACGATTTCCTGTGTGACCTTGAAGTAGTAATGGTTTCATTTATACCAAATTGGGGTCTCATTTTAGTTGAAAATATCTGGGTTTTGCTGAAGAATTTAGTTGGCTTTAAGCTTTCTGTTTGGTCTGTTATTCTTTAAGCTTTTTTAAAAAAATGTTTACTTATCTGTTTTGAGAGTGAGCACATGAGAGTGTCGGGGGGGGGGTGGGCAGAGAGAGAGGGAGAGAGACTCCCAAGCGGGGCTCAATCTCAGGAACCATGAGATCATGACCTGAGCTGAAATCAAGAGTCAGATGTTTAGCCGAATGAGCCACGCTGGCACCTCTGTCTTTTAAGCTTTTAATTGAAATATATTTTATATTTCTATGCAAGAACACAAATCATGAATATATAGCTGATGAATTTTCACATATGGAAGACACCTGTATAATGAGCATCAAGATTAAGAAATAGAACATTACCAGTCCCCCAGAGTTCCTTAGTCCCCCCTTTTAGTTGCAGCTACCCACCCCAACTCCCCCCCGCCCCGGTCCCCCCAGCAGGAACCCCTATCCTGACTTTTAACTACTTACATGGGTTTTGCTGATCTTTGTATTGTACATAAATGGTACAGGATGTATGTGCCATTTAATGTCTGGTTTCCTTTGTTTAACATTATGTTTTTGAGTTTGAGTTTCATCCATATTTTGTGTCCTTGACTTTTTTTTTTTTTTTTTTTTTACTTACTACTTGGTTATTATCATTCTTATGACACAGGCCTGACACATCCCTTAAGGTCCTGGGTTAGAAATGAATTAAAAGGTGTATTCTGGCTTTAAAATTTCATATATATATATATATATATATATATATATATATATATATATAACAATCACCCTTTCTTAAAAAACACACAGAATCAGTTATTTAATCTACAGATACTAATCAAGCAATGAATTAGTTTATTTAATTCATTCAGCCATTGTATTACCATGGGCCAGACACTGTGGTATGTGCTGAAAGTACTCAGATTAGGCACAGACTTTATCTTCAGATCTATTTATGATGCTGGAGAATACAGAAGTGGGGTATCTACTTCAAATTTGCAGAGTTGGGGGGAGTATGAGAAAAGATTTTGGAAAGGAGATGATTTTTGAGATGCACTTTATTTTTTTTATTTAAAAAAATTTTTTTTAACGTTTATTTTGAGACAGAGAGAGACAGAGCATGAATGGGGGAGGGTCAGAGAGAGAGAGGGAGACACAGAATCTGAAACAGGCTCCAGGTTCTGAGCTGTCAGCACAGAGCCCGACGCGTGGCTTGAACTCACGAACCGTGAGATCATGACCTGAGCCGAAGTCGGATGCTTAACCGACTGAGCCACCCAGGCACCCCTTTGAGATGCACTTTGAAGCATTGGATAAGAGCTTGCTAGTTGCCTATAATAACCTGTAGTGTCTAGAAACCTGTTTTCAGATGTTTTTAAGTTAGCAGATAGTTGTGGTTAGCTTCTGTTGGCAGAAGGTGGAGGATAAAGAGGAGCTCTATCTCCTGATCTCAAAACTTTGTGCCCACTGTGCAAACAAATATTAAAACAATAACTGTTATCAGACACCGAGATACTAAAAAACTGATGTGACAATTAGTGTTCTCCAAAGGTATGTTAGTCATGTCTGCATTATCATATAAGATATGAGTGGATTGGACTGGATAAGAAATGTGACCACATTCTTATTCACTGAACAGGAAAAGGAAATAAGTGCTCAGAGGACCTTTGAAGGTCCTGCTTGTCTTGTAGACACAAACAACTTTCTTCCTCCAGCATCTTTGCACTCCCACTGTAGGAGCCCTCAGTCCTCCATATAAATTAACTGAGAGAGAATGAGAAAAAGCTGCTGGGAGGAGAAAGGGGTGGAGTTTGTTGTTGTTGTTGTTTTTTTTTTTTTTTTTTTTCCTTTATCTGTGGTTTTATTTGACCAGACAGGGTGTTATCCAATGTAAACTTCTTTGTTAAGTATTAGGAACATGCTAAATGTCTAGCAACTAAGAAATGGCAACTGATTCCTGAAATGTATTTTTATTTTCACTCAGTCCTCAGGACTCAGGAGCTGTGTTCGTGTTTGTGGAGAACATGTTGTGTTCGGTGCGAAGAAGCCGAATGTGCCTATTAAAGCTACACCCTCCTTTCCAGTTGGATGGGTAACGAGCACTTTCTATGCCCAGGCAAGTTCTATAATTTTCTCCTTGTGAGGGTGGAAAGGGTGTGTCCTGGTGTACCTACAGGCACTAGATGGAGAAAGAAAAGTTAAGAAGGGCTTTCTGGAGGCCACACTAGAGCCCACCATTGAGGATGACAGGAGCAAGAAAGATGGTCATTCCCTCCCTCCTTCTTTCCCTTCCTCCCTCCCTTCTTTCTTTCTCCTTACCTCCTTTACATCCATCGCAATCAAAGGGTACAAAAGAGTATACACTGGTAATCAAGTCTTCCCCCTCTTTGATAATAAACTTCCCTTCCTCAGAAAAAAGTTACCTATTTCTTCTAGAACCTTCTAGAGATAGTCTATGCATGTAGACTATTTTTGCTCTTTGTACAAGGATTGTATAAGTAGTGTTCTGTGTTTTTGCTTTTTTCATTTTAAAATAACTTGGTGATTACAGTGGATATCAGTCATATTCATGACTGCCTATCATCCTTGGAAAGTCCTCTTTATGTTTGTAGAAATCCTTATGTTAGTATCCCAGTCTAGAAATCAGGACTCAAATTCCTGACCTCCCCTGCAGCTGGGGCACAGGCCTACAAAGTGGACTCTGTCCCTCAGGTATACTCAGATGTGACTTTAATTTGGAAGTGAATGAAATCTGGAGACAGGATGTGCTTGGGGGAATCATCGTAGCCAAGAATCATTGATAGATTTAAAAATTAGTGAGTGAAAATATGACGAGAAACAGGATATTTGCAGTTTCAAGGTATCTTCTTGCAAAGTATTTGTCAATTACCTAGAGAAAGATAGTAACAGTGGAAAAAAGTGGTGATCAAGATGAACATCATTGGTAGTAATGCACATTGACCTCATACCTCCTGAGAAGGGCAGAGCATCCCTTTTGTGGCATTCTTGCCCAAATGTGTAACTTCAATTTAATCACAAGAAAACACCACGGTCATAGGAGGCAGAAAAACTGAGGAACTGTCTCAGATAAGAGGAAACTGAGGAGACATGGCAACTAAATGCCATCTGAGATCCTGTACTGAATCCTGGAGCAGTGAGAGGACATTAGAAGGAAAGCTTTTGAAGTTTGAATAGGGCAGTAGATTAGTTAATAGCATTATTTCAATACTAATTTCTTGGTTTCTGTAATTGTACTGTGGTTTTGTATGATGTTAACAAGAGGAAGCTGGGTGGAAGGTATAAGGTTCTCTGTGTACTATTTTTGTGACATTTTATGTAAGTCTAAAATTATTTAAAACCAGGAGGAGGAAGAGGAGAAAAGGGAGGAGGGGGAGGATAGGAGCATGCCCTGACCCTGAAGCAACTTGCTAAGAGGGTAAGGAGGCTTGGGGTACTGGAGCCAGCCATGACCTTCTGGTGAGCAGGGGGAGGGAAGACTATTACAGATGATGACTCTTGTAACCCAGAGTTTTCAAACTTAATAGTGGTTTGGGGACCATGTTTGGTATTCTCACCTCGGGCAGTGACTTTACAACATGGTGGTTTAAAGGTTTTGGAAAATGACAAATCTGGGTTTATCTGCTTGCATTGCTGACGCTAAATAGATCAGAGGGCTTGGGCATGTTTTAGTTTGGTCTCTGAGCCTTAGTTTCTGCTTCTGTAAAATGGGAGCAGTAGTACCCACTTCATAAGGTACTATGAAATGAGAGAATGTTTGTAAAGCACTTGAGCATAGAGCCTGAAAGATAGTAAATGTTCAGTAAGTTTATTTAGAGTAGTAAATAAGAAAAGAGTGAGGGTTGGGGACACCTCGGTGGCTCGGTCAGTTGCATCTGATTTTGGCTCAGGTCATGATCTCACGGTTCGTGAATTTGAGCCCCGTATCAGGCTCTCTGCTATCAGCACAGAGCCCGCTTCAGATCCTCTCCCCTCTCTCTCTGCCTCTCTCCCACTCATGCTTTCTCTCTCAAAAATAAATAAGCATTAAAAAAAAAAAAAAAAGAAAAAGAGTGCAGGTTGTCTTGGGGAGAAAGGAGGAACTGGAGACTCCTCGAATGTTGCATCTCATCTCAGGGAGGTAGGACTGTATTCCCTCTCCTCTTTTCTTGCTCTCAGGGGATCAAACAAGGGGAGAAACGGTCATATAGGTGAACTTGTGTGACTTTATTAACTTTCTTAGATGGCACCACAGGAAAAATGTGATCGTTTCCTCCTAGGTTAGTAGGAAAAGCACCACGGTGAACTCTTTCCAAATCCCAGTGTGATTGTAGGGTACTCTGGAAATACAGGAATGACTTCTGGTAATGGATGCTTAATAAACACTGGTTGTTATTATAGTTTCAGCTATGATTTTGAAAAATCTAGAATGCTGAGTGTGAGAACAGTCATGTTTCTTTATTTTTCGAAATCTAACTTAACTTGGCTACTCCTGTTTATCATTTCTCCCTATGGAATTCCCTGCTAAAATAATAGTATAGGAATAAAAAGCTATAAGCCTACAATGACAAAGGTTAACAGGAGAAAGGTCATCAGGCAATGAGAGATTTCAAGGATTTTCTATAGGATGGAACATTGAAGAAGAGTGGTTGGTAATGATGAAGGGCAGTGAAATCCATAGTCTAGGAGTATGTGAAAAGGGGGTATAACTGAGGCTTTCCAGAATGTTTTCAGAGAAACTCAGGACTCGGAAATGCCAGGTATGACAGTGGTAGTGAGATGTGTTGCCAAAAATAAGGGAATGAATAGAACGTCTCCATACAGAACAGTCAGTCCCCCACTATCACCTGTAGGCTAAGTTGTGAATGCCAGATCTCCACCCTGCTAGCCCAAATCCAGAGCGCTCATTCTGTAGAAGTTAAACGTCTCCTTTGAAAGTTTACTTGGCTTCAAGGCCAACTCTCCACTCACCCTTAGCAAACCTTATCAGTTGAACCTTGGACACTGAGCTCCCAGATTAAAAAAAAAAAAAAATCTCCCTATTCTCAAATATTTTTTTTTTCAGGAAAATCCTCCAATATGCAAGGCAGATAAAAAATGTTTTTTGAATCTTTATTTTACTTTTTCTGGTTTTATTGACCTATAATTGACATGGCAATATTTAACAGAAATGAATGAGCACAAAGATAAGAAACCTGGAAGATTAATACAAGAGAAGACCAAAAGTGGAGTGGAACAAATTGTCACAGAAATAATATGAGAAACTGTCCAGAAATAAGGAACCTGAGCCTCCAGTTTAAAGAGTCTACTGGATACCCAACAAATGAAAAAGAAGTAGCTAAACCAAAGAACAGCATTGTGAAATGTAAGATCACTATGGAAGAAAAAAACCCAAAAAACCCCAAAAGCTTTTAGTAAGAAAAACCAGGTTACCTACAAAGGGACCCAAATCAACATCCTATACCCAGACAGATTATCAGTCAAGGTATTTGGAAGGACTCAAACTTTAATTCTCACATAACCTGCCTTAGAAATGTTCTCGAAGATGAGCTCTAGAAAACAATCAAATGAATCCAGAAAGGTGAAGACCCAGGATGCAGAAAACAGTAAATCCAATCCAAAAAGAGTAAGAAGGAGAATTGAGGTTCCTGGGAAGAGGTCTCTGAGGCAAATGAAGACCTCATAGAATATCTGGTATTATAAGAAGTTTGGGAGAAAAAACCTGGGGTATGGTAAAAACAAAATAGTGCAAAAAGTAAAAATAAAGTCAGAAAATTCAGGAAAGCAAGTGGCTGTAGAAAATAAAATAAAATTATAACTCTTTCAATTTTAA
Source organism: Leopardus geoffroyi (assembly GCF_018350155.1). Classification (NCBI taxonomy): domain Eukaryota; kingdom Metazoa; phylum Chordata; class Mammalia; order Carnivora; family Felidae; genus Leopardus; species Leopardus geoffroyi. Next base: position 32,358,664 of record NC_059336.1, read on the forward strand.
AAATTAATCTACAAACAAAGCAACTATGAATTATAGTTATGAAATAATGTAAACATTGTTATTGTGGTACAATAAGGAAGATATTTAGTCTTTGGTTGGTTCCTGACACAGAGCTCCTAAAACCCTCAAATTTCCCATATGATAAAAATGACAGGAATGTTCTCTTGGTCTAAGGTGGTGACTCTTGGTGAGACTCTAGATAGCTTCAGGATAGGGGCTGGTGCCTGGAAAGATCAGACCTTGATTAAAATCGTGGAACTTTTAGCAACACCCTCTGATCATCAGGGAGGTGGGCTGGACATTGGGTTAATCACTAACTGCTACAATCATGCCTACGTTTAGAAACCTCCATAAAAACCCTTAAACTCTGGGTTTTGGAGAGCTTCTGAATTGGTGAACACATCCACATGCCAGAAGGGGGGTGCACCCCAAACCCAAGGGGACAAAGACCACTGCCTTTGGGACCCTTCTGGACCTCACTCTAACTACCTCCTTCATTTGTCCATTTGTATTCTTTATAATTAACTGATAGAGTAAATGCAGCATTTTTCTGAGTTCTGTGAGTTCCAGCAAATTATCAAGCCTTGAGAGAAGGAGGTTGTGGGAACCCCTGATTTTGTATCCAAGTCAGACAGAGTATAGGTAACATGGGGACACAATTCTTGCATATGGCATCTGAATAAATACCCCTCCTCCTGTGTCAATAGGCAGACTGGGAAACAAATAGAGTAATTAAAAAAATTTTTTTAATGTGTATTTATTTTTGAGAGAGACAGAGCGTGAGTGGGGGAGGAGCAGAGAGGTAGACACAGAATCTGAAACAAGCTCCAGGCTCTAAGCTGTCAGCACAGAGCCATATGTGGGGCTTGAACTTGGGACTGGTGAGATCATGACCTAGGCCGAAGTTGGATGCCTAACCGAGTAAACCACCCAAGCACCCCAATAGAATGATTTTAAAAAATTAGACTGCATAAATCTTGCTTAGTCAATGTAGTGGGGATACAGTATTTCCATAATCATGTGATTGCAAGCTTTCTGTTGTTTGTGTATACAGAATTTATTTTAACCCATCAAATATATTGTCTTGAGTTGTCTCTCTTTTCCCCTAACTGAAGGTTGTCCTAGACATCTTGGTAAATTGTGTGCATGTGCACAAAAGTTTAAAGAGTATTTTCCTAGAAAGATTTTACATGTTAATATACTCTCCAGCAGTATATCAGATCTCTAAGATTATTATTTATTGTTATCAGGCACTGTCTTATGTTAAGTATTTATTTATTTTAAATTAAAAACAATTTTTAATGTTAATTTTTGAGGGGGGAGGAGAGAAAGCAGGGGAGGGGCAGAGAGAGAAGGAGATACATAATCCAAAGCAGGCTCCAGGCTCTGAGCTGTCAGCACAGAGCCCAATGTGGGACTTGACCTCATGAGCTGTGAGATCATGTCCTGAGCCAAAGTCAGACACTTAGCTGACTGAGCCACGCAGGTGCCCCTTGCATTAAGTATTTAAACTGTGGTAAGTGCTCTACCAGGCTCTTGGGATATGTGCCTGTGACACATAAGTGAAATAGGGTACTTAATGGCAAACAACTGAAAATACGGTAGTGATTATGTATGTGTTTATTGCTTTATTGTCTATAAGACATTTTCTTATACCTCTGTTCAAAGCTTCTCAGACTATAATGTGCATATGTGTCATTTGTGTTTCTTGTTAAAAGTCAGATTCCAGTTCAGTGGGCCTGGGTTGGAGCCTGAGAATCTGCATTCTAGCAAGCTCCCAGGTGGTGCTGATGCTGTTGTGTCTAGATGACACTATGAATAGGCAGCCTTACTACTTCCTCTTAATTCCTGAAATTACCTAGCAAAGTAGGTTTTACCATCCCCATTTTAGTGATGGGGAAATTCAAACTCAGGTTAAGTAATTTGTCTACAGTGCTAACATTCAAGCTGGTTTGGAGCTTGTTGCTTTCATTCCCTCATTTATTCCTTCCGGCACTGTGGGTTCAGCAGTGAGTGAAACCAAGCCCCTACCTTTGTGGAGCTTGTATTCTAGTGGAGAAAGAACAATAGTGGATAAGTAAATAAATACAAATAAACATAATTTCAGATCATAAAAGTGTTTATAGAGGGAAATAAAGTAGGATAAGGCATTGTTTTTTAACTGAAGGGGTCTTTGAATCTAAAGTTACTGCTTAATCCTCCTCATTTGAAGATATGGGCCTTCATTATTGTGTAGTACTTTGTAGCTCATGTTTTTCTTTCAAATTGGTTTCCCCTATTTAATTGTCATGATAGCCCTGTGACAAGTTTAGGCAAGAATTCAACACAATCCAGCTGGTGAACCATCTGAGCTTCTTGAACTAAAATACAGAGGCAAAGAGGTGCCCTTGTTGAATAAAGGGGAACTGGGAAAGTCCTTTTGTTTTCATTTAAGTTAATAAAGGGACCCCTTGGCCTCTTCTTGCCAAACTCATTTTTCAAGGTCTAAGGGGAAGATGGGAGAGATGACTCTGTGTGTGTGTGTGTGTGTGTGTGTGTGTGTGTGTGTGTGTGTGTGTATTCCACACTTAGCTCCTTTGTCTTGGAGGACTGGGTTTAGCTGTTAGGATATTTCAGTAGCAGGCAGCATGAACCAATTCTGTCTCAAAGGGTAAAAAGACAAAATTAAAAGGAGTTTATGGTAAGGATATGAAGGTATAGTTCATGGGATCAAGGAAAATCTCCCCATTAGACTTTGGAAAACCAGGGTCCAAGGCACATTAAGGATACAAGGAGTCTCTTCAGGCTCCTCTCTTCAGATGAATAAGTTCCATATGCTCTCAGGCTTCGTGTCACTATGAGTTAGATTGTGTCCCTCCAAAATATATGTTGAAGTTTTAGCTCTCCATGCCTATGAATGGGATCTTTATTGGGAGGTAGGGTTTTGGTAGATGTACTCAAGTTAAGATGAAGTCCTGCCAGAGTAGGGTGGCTGATCCAGACTGGTGTCCATATAGGAGGAGAGACAGAGACATGTAGGGGGAAGATGATGTGATGGTGGGAGCAGAGACTGGGTTCATGCATCCAAGGAATGCCGAGGATTACCAGCAAACACCAGAAGCTAGAAGAGGCAAGGAAGGATTCTCCCCGATAGATTTCAGAGGGAACATGTTGGCCCTGCCAACTACTTGATTTTGGAATTGTAGCCTTCAGAATTGTAAGACAAAAAGTTTCTGTTGTTTTAAGCCACCCTGTTTGTAGTACTTTGTTATGGCAGCTCTAGGACATGATTAGTGTTCTGCTCCAGGTTCAAATTCCAAGGGGCAAGCATCTGAGTAGCCCAGTTTATGTCACATGCCCACCCATGAGATCATATTTGGAGGAGTAAGTAGTTCTTCAAAGGGGAGAGAAGATGCTGTTGTTAGGAGCAGGAAAAATGATGAGAATAGCAAAAACAGGAGATGCTCCCAGCACCAACCACATATGCTGCCTGGAGCCTCATGACCTGGTATGACAATTCAGCAATGTACAGGCCACTTCCTGGCCATGCGCTGCTCCAAATCCTGGTGGTGTTCTGTGAGATCTTCCTGACTAGAAAAAATTCAAGCCTCTACAAACTGAACATTTTCATAAGTATCCTGGTCACTGTACTGAAACTTGCCATTTTAAAAGTCACTCACCCACATAAGCACTAACCCAAACCATCCATCTATTCACTCACTCATTCATTTCCCATTAACCTACCCAACCTTCTATCTGCCCATCCACCATTAACTCGTCGATACACTTATCCATTCATCTACTCCACCACCTGTTCATCCACCGAACAATTCACAAATGAGCACCTACCATCTGCCACGCAGTATTTCTAGGTTCATTCAATAAATTAATATTTGTTGAGTGCCTCCTAAGTGACAGACACTGTTCTAGGTGCTGGAGATAAAGCAGTGAATAAAAAGATAGGGTTTCTGTTCTCGTGGAGTTTGAAATACAGTTGCAAAGGCAGAGTTTAGTTCAATAGTTAGGAAGTTAAAATATGAAGCAACTTCTTTTCTCTTAATGGCTTTACCCCTGATACTTCTTTCTTCAGGGTACATGGGAAGCTTTGATTGTTGAAAATTTGCAGAGTATTTAACATAGAAAGATGACAAAAGCAATCACTTCTAGAGATGAGTGGGGTTTAAGTCCACTAGATTCTAAGCTCCTGTAGGGCAGGAAGAGTGTATGTTTTAATTCATCACTTTACCCCCCAGGGCCTGTCACATAGAAGGCACTAAACAAATATTTGCTAAATGATAAAGAGGGGTCAGACTTGCTCTGTAGTTTCTTGAGTTTTTGCGTATTGAAATAAAGACAATTTTTTTTTTTTTTTTTTAGAAATTAGGGAAAACCTACCTTAAGTATTATTTTTATAGATTTCACAACTGTTCTGTGAAAGTAGGATATCAGCCAGGCAACTGAGAGGATGTGTAGACTAAAGAATCCAGACTAGATGATTCAAAGTTGGTTGAATTTTAAGGGCTCCCAAAGAGCAAAAAAAACCAAAATGCTAGGGAAAAAATATTCTCAGCACTGTGATGCTTGGCAGGATGCTAGTTAGCAACTGCTTCCAGTATATCTTCAACATATATTTTAATGCTTTTATGGGACAAATATTTTCTTTTAAAAGTGCATTTTTCTCTATTAAAAGATGCACATTGGTTGTAGAAGATGTAAAAAAGAGACCCCCTGCATGGAACCTCACACTCTTCTCTTCGAAGGACCACATGAGTTCTTCCCACATGGGAGAGCTCCCAAGTGAGTGTCAAGCTGTTTCTATGCCCCTTGGATAATCCTTTACTGAGAAGACACCAAACAGAAATAAGAGGGAATTTTATGGCAGCCCTGGAAGATGGTACCTTCAGTCCAACACTGGGAGACACTGGGATGGGTGGCCATACCAAGGGGTATTAGCAAATGTAGATTCTAGATTCAAGAAAATTTCCTCAGTCCATTTCCAGTTGAGGTGATTGATGGGACCCTGACAGCTCTCAGGTAGCAGTGGGGAGGGTGGCGGTGAGAGAACCCCAGCACCCCACATCTGCTAACAACTGAGTCTTTGAAAGTCTCTTAATTAAAATCCTAGGCACGTACACACACACACACACACACACACACACACACACACACACACAGGTTATCCATAGCCTTCTATTCAGAAATGATAGCCTTGTTAATATTTGTATATAAATTCCTTCAGTCTTTTGTTTTCTGTCTACATGTAGAAAATTGTATACAGAAAAGTATTTTTTCTATAATTTATTTTTTATAATTTACATCCAAGCTGGCACATGATACAACAATGATTTCAAGAGTAGATTCCTTAAGCCCCTTACCCATTTAGCCCATCTCCCCTCCCACAACCCCTCCAGCAACCCTCTGTTCTCTATATTTAAGAGTCTCTTATGTTTTGTCCCCCTGTCTGTTTTTATATTATTTTTGCTTCCCTTCCCTTATGTTCATCTGTTTTGTATCTTAAAGTCCTCATATGAGTGAAGTCATATGATATTTGTCTTTCCTTGACTAATTTCGCTTAGCATAATACCCTCTAGTTCCATCCACATAGTTGCAAATGGCAAGATTTCATTCTTTTTAATTGCCAAGTAATATCCCAGTGTGTGTGTGTGTGTGTGTATACCACATCTTCTTTATCCATTCATCCATCACTGGAAATTTGGGGTCTTTCCATACTTTGGCTATTGTTGATAGTGCTGCTATAAACATTGGGGTGCATGTACCCCTTAGAAACAGCATACATGTATCACTTAGATAAATACCTAGTGGTGCAATTGCTGGGTCATAGGGTAGTTCTATTTTTAATTTTTTGAGGAACTTCTATACTGTTTTCCAGAGTGGCTGCACCAGTTTGCATTCCCACCAACAGTGCAAAAGAGATCCTCTTTCTTGGCATCCTCGCCAACATCTGTTGTTGCCTGAGTTGTCAATGTTAGCCATTCTGACAGGTGTGAGGTGGTATCTCGGTGTGGTTTTGATTTGTATTTTCCTGATGATGAGTGATGTTGAGCATTTTTTCCATTTTTTCATGTGTCAGTTGGCCATCTGGATGTCTTCTTTGGAGAAGTGTGTATTCATGTCTTTTGCCCATTTCTTCACTGGATTGATTATTTGTTTTTTGGGTGTTGAGCTTGATAAGTTCTTTATAGATTTTGGATACTAACCCTTTATCTGATATGTCATTTGGAAATATCTTCTCCCATTCTGTCGGTTGCTTTTTAGTTTTGCTGATTGTTTCCTTCACTGTGCAGAAGCTTTTTGTTTTGATGAGATCCCAATAGTTCATTTTTGCTTTTGTTTCTCTTGCCTCTGGACATGTGTTGAGTAAGAAGTTGCTGTGGTCGAGGTCAAAGAGGTTTTTGCCTGCTTTCTCCTCTAGGATTTTGATGGCTTCTTGTCTTATGTTTAGATCTTTCATCCATTTTGAGTTTTTGTGTATGGTGTAAGAAGGTGGTCCAGGTTCATTTTTCTGCATGTCGCTGTCCAGTTTTCCCAGCACCACTTGCTGAAGAGACTGTCTTTATTCCATTGGATATTATTTCCTACTTAGTCAAATATTAGTTGGCCATATGTTTGTGGGTCCATTTCTGGGTTCTCTATTTTGTTCCATTGATCTGAGTGTCTGTTTTTGTGCCAGTACCATATTATCTTGATTACAGCTTTTTAGTACATCTTGAAGTCTGGGATTGTGATGCCTCCTGCTTTGGTTTTCTTTTTCAAGATTTCTGTGGCTCTTCAGGGTCTTTTCTGGTTCAATACAAATTTTAGGATTGTTTGTTCTAGCTCTGTGAAGAATGCTGTGACGAATAACAAAAGAATGTTATTTTGATAGGTATTGCATTGAAATTCAATTTTAACAATATTTGTTCTTCCTGTCCAGGAGTATGGAATATTTTTCTGTTTTTTTGTGTCTTTTTCAATTTCTTTCATAAGCTTTCTATAGTTTTCAGTGTATAGATTTTTCACCTCTTTGGTTAGATTTATTCCTAGATATTTTATGGTTTTTGGTGCAATTGTAAATGGTATCGATTACTTGATTTCCTTTCTGTTGCTTCATTATTGGTGTATAGGAATGCAACTGATTTCTGTGCATTGATTTTATATTCTGCAACTTTGCTGAATTCATAGATCAGTTCTAGAAATTTTTTGGTGGAATCTTTTGGGTTTTCTATATAGAGTATTTTGTCATCCGTGAAGAGTGAAAGCTTGACCTTCTCTTGGCTGATTTGGATGCCTTTTATGTCATGGTTGTCTGATTGCTGGGGCTAAGACTTCTAATACTGTGTTGAGTAACTGGCGAGAGTGGGCATCCCTGTCGTGTTCCTGACCTTAGGGGGAAAGCTCTCAGTTTTTCCCCATTGAGGATGATATTAGCGGTAGGTCTTACATATATGGCTTTTATGATCTTGAGGTATGATCCTTCTATCCCTACTTTCTTGAGGGTTTTTTTTTAATCAAGAAAGGACTCTGTATTTTGCCAAATGCTTTCTCTGCATCTATTGAGAGGATCATGTGGTTCTTGTACTTTCTTTTATTGATGTGATGTATCACATTGATTGTTTTGCAGATTTTGAACCAGCCCTGCATCCCAGATATAAATCCCACTTGGTTGTGATGAATAATTTTTTAATGTATTGTTGGATCTGGTTGGCTAGTATCTTGTTGAGGATTTTTGCATCCATGTTCATCAGGGAAATTGGTTTGTAGTTCTCCTTTTTAATGGGGTCTTTGTCTGGTTTTGGAATCAAGGTAGTACTGGCTTCATAGAAAGAGTTCGGAAATTTTCCTTCCATTTCTATTTTTTGGAACAGCTTAAAGAGAATAAGTGTTAATTCTTTATGTATTCAAATGTCTAGTAGAATTCCCTGGAAAGCCATCTGGGCCTGGACTCTTGTTTTTTTGGGAAATTTTTGATTACTAATTCGATTTCTTTACTGGTTATGGGTCCGTTAAAATTTTGTATTTCTTCCTCTTTCAGTTTTGGTAGTTTATATGTTTCTAGGAATTTGTCCATTTCTTCCAGATTGCCCATTTTGTTGGCGTATATAATTGCTCGTAATAGTCTCTTATTATTGTTTGTATTTCTGCTGTGTTGGTTGTGATCTCTCCTCTTTCATTCTTGATTTTATTTACTTGGGTACTTTCCTTTTTCTTTTTGATCAAACTGGCTAGGGGTTTATCAGTTTTGTTTATTCTTTCAAAGAACCGGCCTCTGGTTTCATTGATCTGTTCTGTGTTTTTGGTTTCAATAGCTTTGATTTCTGCTCTAATCTTTGTTATTTCCTTTCTTCTCCTGGTTTTGGGCTTTATTTGCTGTTCTTTTTCCCACTCTTTAAGGTGTTCTGTTAGGTTGTGTATCTGTGATCTTTCTCTCTTCTTTAGGAAGGCCTGGATTGCTATATACTTCTCTCTTATGACCGCCTTTGCTTCATCCCAGAGGTTTTAGGCTGTGGTGTTATCATTTTCATTGGATTTCATGTACTTTTTAATTTCTTCTTTAACTTCTTGCTTAGCCCACTCATTCTTTAGTAGGATGGTCTTTAGTCTCCAAGTATTTGTTATCTTTTCACATTTTTTCTTGTGGTTGATTTTGAGTTTCATAACGTTGTGGTCTGAAAATATGCACAGTATGATCTCTATCTTTTTGTATTTGTTGAGGGCTGATTCGTGTCCCAGTATGTGATCCATTCTGGAGAACGTTCCATGTGCACTGGAGAAGAATGTGTATTCTGTTGCTTTAGGATGAAATGTTCTGAATAAATCTGTTAAGTCCATCTGGTCCAGTGTGTCATTCAAAACCATTGTTTCCTTGTTGATTTTCTGTTTAGATGATCTGTCCATTGTTGTAAGTGGGGTGTTGAAGTCCCCTACTATTATGGTATTATTAACAATGAGTTTCTTTGTATTTGTGATTAATTTACTTATATACTTGGGTTCTTCTACATTTGGAGCATAAATGTTTACAATTGTTAGATCTTGTTGGATAGACCCCTTAATTATGATATAATGCCCTTTTCCATCTCTTGTTGCAGTCTTTATTTTAGAGTCCAGATTGTCTGATATAAGTATGGCTACTGCACCTTTCTTTTGGTGACCATTAGCTTGAAAGATGGTTCTCCATCCCCTTACTTTCAATCTGAAGCTGTCTTTAGGTCTAAAGTGGGTCTCTTGTAAACAGCATATAGATGGATCTTGTTTTCTGTTAAAAAAAATTTTTTTTTACATTTTTAAATTTATTTTTGAGAGACAGAGAGAGACAGACTGCGAGTGGGGGAGGGACAGAGAGAGAAGGAGACACAGAATCCGAAGCAGGCTCCAGGCTCTGAACTGTCAGCACAGAGCCCAAAGCGGGGCTTGAACCCATGAGCTGTGAGATCATGACCTGAGCTGAAGTTGGACAGGTGCCCCAATGGATCTTGTTTTCTTATCCATTCTGTTACCCTCTGTCTTTTGATTGGAGCATTTAATCCATTGACATTTAGAGTGAGTACTGAAAGATATGAATTTATTGCCATTATGTTACCTGTGGAGTTGGAGATTCTGGTGGTGTTCTCTGGTCCTTTCTAGTCTTTGTTGCTTTTGATCTTTTTTTTTCTCCCATTTTTACTCCTCTCAGAGAGACCCCCTTAAAATTTTTTGCAGGGCTGGTTTAGTGGTCACAAACTCCTTTAATTTTTGTTTGGGAAACTTTTTATCTCTTTTTCTATTTTGAAATTTTTTTAACATTTATGCATTTTTGAGAGACAGACACAGACAGAGCATGAGTTGGGGGGAGGGACAGAGAGAGAGGGAAATGCAGAATCTGAAGCAGGCTCCAGGCTCTGAGCTGACAGCACAGAGCCCAACACGGGGCTCGAACTTACAGACTGCGAAATCATGACCTGAGCTAGTCAGATGCTTAACCGACTGAGCCACCCAGACACCCCTATCTCCTTCAATTTTGAATGACAGCCTTGCTGGGTAAAGAATTCTTGGCTACTTATTTTTCTGATTCAGCACATTGAATATATCCTACCACTCCTTTCTGGCCTGCCAAGTGGCCTGCCAAGTTTCTGTGGATAGGTCTGCTGCAAACCTGATCTGTCTTCCCTTGTAGGTTAGGGACTTTTTTCCCTTGCTGCTTTCCTGATTCTTTCCTTGCCTGAGCGTTTTGTGAATTTGACTACAATATTTCTTCTTGTCAGTCGGTTTTTGTTGAATCTAATGGGAGTCCTCTGTGCTTCCTGGATTTTGATGTCTGTGCCTTTCCCCAGGTTAAGAAAGTTTTCTGCTATGATTTGCTCATGTAACCCTTCTACCCCTTTGAGAGAGAGAGAGAGAGAGACAGAGAGTGAGTAGGGGAGGGGCAGAGAGAGAGAGAGAGAGACAGAATCTGAAGCAGGCTCCAAGCTCTGAGCTGTCAGCACAGAGCCCAATGTGGGGCTCAAACCCACAAATTGCGAGGTCATGACCCAAGGTGAAGTAGGACGTTCAACCAACTGAACCACCCAGGTGCCCCATCTCTAATTCATAAATTGTGCTCTTTTGCCTTAGTCTCCCTCTTTTTTTCTGCTTCATTATTCTCCGTAAGTTTGTCCTCTATATCATTGATTTGTTGCTCTGCCTTATCCATCCTTGCTGCCATGGCATCCATTTGAGATTGCAGCTCAGTTATAGCATTTTTAAATGTCATCCTGACTAGCTTTTACTTCTTTTATCTCCACAGAAAGGGATTCTAATCTATTTTCAACCCCAGCTAGTATTCTTATTATTGTGATTCTAAATTCTGGTTCAGACATCTTGCTTGTATCTCTGTTGATTAAATCCCTGGCTGAGATTTCTTTCTGTTCTTTCTTTTGGGGGTGAATTCCTTCATTTCATCATTTTGAAGGAATAAAAGGAATTAATAAGGTAAAAAAAATTAAATTAAAAAACTAAAAATAACACACACAAAAAAATCAAATAAATGATGTTAGATCCTAGGTGTGTATTGGTCTGGTTGTCTGGTCGTGTGTATTGGTCTGGTTGTTAGATCCTAGGTGTGTATTGGTCAAGGTGAGCCTGATAGATTAGAGAAAAAAGGGAAAGATAAGAAAAGAAAAAAAAGAAAGGAAAACGTTTGAAAATTTGAAAAAATGAATACAATGAAATAGAATAAAATGAAATGATAGAAGTAAAATAGCACTTGAAAAATTTACAAAAAAGTAAAAAATATAGTAGAAAAAAATTAAAGAAAAATATTTTTAATAAATTGAAAATAAAAATAAAATTTTTCTCTTCCTGTATTCAAGAATAAGAAAAGAAAAGAAAAAGAAAAAAAAATTGAATAGATGGACCAGTGAACAGACTGAACCATGGTTGAAATTACATTGTTGTCCCCTGAAGTCAAACTATGAAGCACGTTATAGTCTGTAAACTAAGCAAGTGGAGAGACTTGTGGTGTTCCTGAAGAGCGATGTTGGCCCAGTTGGGTGGGGCTTAGTGTAACGGCTCCATTATCCACTAGATGGCACTGCTTAGCTTATTGGGGTGGATTGTTGTGGCACCTGTAGTTGTGTATGCACATGTGTGGGAGGAGTAAAAATGGCATCACCCAGCTATCCAGTTTCTAGTATCAGAACTCTGTGCTCTTCCCCAACTGGGAATCATGCACCCCTCCTTTGTCTCTGGCTTCCATCCACTCCCCACTTTTACACTGTCTGTGACTAAGCTGTCAGGTTGCCAGGCGGCACCTTCCTCCTGAGTTTTATCTCAGATATGGCTATGTTTCCCAACCCCTCACTTCTGAGGGACTGAGGCTTTGACCCGCTCAGACCTTCAGGGGGTGGGTCTCACTGAGTAATGGCTGAGTGCTGACCCACCCCCAGGAACATTTGGGAGACTGGTGCTGCCAATGCCCAGAGACTGAGGTTGGTTGCCAGCTGACCCCAGAAAAAGTTCACACAATAGTATAGCAGCAGCGTTTCAGGGTTTATGGAAAATCACAACACACACCAGGCACCAGGCTTCCCCCTTAATGTCTTTGTTCCAGCACCAGCAAATGTGGTTGTTCTTCCTGGTCTTCTGGGACCTTTTGCCAGTGGGGGGGCCGCACAGCCTCTACCAATGTCCTCCCAGCAGGGGAACTGCCCCTTCCCGTGTGGCCTGAGGACCCCTGGGAGCTCGCTGTTTGCTTCTGAGGATTCGCCCTTCCCACAAGAGCACTGCCAGGTATCGAGCTGTGGAGTTTCAGACTCTGCACTCCCCCTGTTTGTAGAGTCTTGATGGAATCCAAACCCTCTCCTTTCTCCCTTTTTTGTTCAGTCCCTTCCATACTCTTTCTTTTCTCTCCAGCTGCTTTTGGGCAGGGAGGATGCTTTCCATACTACCCCCCCCCCCCGCCCCTGTCTCTGTCCTCTCTCCACAAGCAAAAGCAGCTCCCTGCCCTCCGCCCCTTCTCTCTCCCCAAGTTCACCTCTCCATACTGCATACCTGCTGAGTTCTCTAGTTAGGTTGTGCAGATTGTTGTGTTAATACTCAAATCAGTTTTCTAGGTGTGCAGGATGGTTTAGTGTTGATCTGGCTGCATTTTAGGGACGGGAGATGCAAAAAAAACTTCCATGCTCTTCCACCATCTTGGACCCTCCTCTGTGTATGTGTCAGAAAAGTATTTTTTGATAATAATAGGATTTCATGTATATACTGTTTCTTGCATCAGTATAGCAAGAAAATAGCTAAATAACAGAAGGTAACATTAGAAGAGTCCACATTGCAGTTTGAGGAAGGGTGTTGATGGGGATATAGAAGCAGCAGATTTGGCATTATCTCAGCAGTGATGTTCTTTAAATGATTTTGTCTCACAATAATTTTCTGTCTCCTCATCTACAAAATGGCAATGAAGGTAAAAATAATAATATGTCTCCTGAGAGGTTGTTTTGGGGATAAAATAATAATAAAAATAATAATAGTAATGGTAATAGTAGGCATTTATATCCTACCATGTGCTGGGCACTGTTGTAAGAATTTAACATATATTAAGCAACTAAACATCATGGCAGCCCTGTAAGTAAGGAACTGTAATTATCCTCATTTTACAGTTAAGGAAATGGAAGCACAGGGAAGCTAAGTAACTGGCCAAACATCATACAGCTAGGAAGTGGCAAAGGTGGGATTTGCACCTAGGCAATTTAGCTCTTGTCTTGACTACATATCTGAAGGAGGCTTTGAAACTGAGAAATCTAGAGGTGGGGATAGATGCAGGATTTCACTAGAACCCTGCCTCTTTCTCATCATGTCTTGGCTATGTCTTCTGTGATGGTGTCATTTTCAAGCTGACTCAACATGGTAAAAGAATGACCTTCAACATGTTCATTATGAACACACAGTTGGCAATGTTGAATAATTCTGACAATGTCCTGGGAAGGCTGCCCGCTAGCCTGGTTTGGGGCATGTCCCTGCTTTGGGAAGGTAGACCTAGCCTCAGGTGAGTCACCTGGAATGAGAAGATTCCTATGGAATGAGGGTGGGATGGGTTCTCTGAGAAAATGGAGTGCTAGGCAGGCAAAAATTATGTCTGCTTCAGCCTTGCTCCTCAAAGTGTGGCCCACAGATCAGCAGCAGCAGCACCTGGGAGTTGTGAGAAATGCAGGTTCTTGCTCCTCCTCCAGAGCCACGGAATCAGAATCTGCCTTCTACAAGATACTAGGTGATTCCTGTGCACGGTGAAGTATGGGAAGTGCTGCACTCCAGAGGGCTTTTGGCAAGAGAGGTGTGATTGATCACTCCCACTTCTCTTCCACATTGACTGTATGAATACTTAAATAGTCGCTGCAGTCATGATAATGGTCCCAGTTGGGAAATGTGGGGGAAGGAAGGATAGGTAAGAGCAGTAGTATCCTTAACTCTTGGCAAGAGCTCCTTTCCCTCCCCCATGGCTCTCCTTTGGCCTCTCACTGGCTAAGGAGTCCATGGGGGCTAAGAGGAGTGTCCACTCTGGGGTACCTGGGTAGCTCAGTTGGTTAAGTGCCCGACTCGATCTCAGGTCAAGTCTTGATTTCAAGGTTATGAATTCAAGCCCACGTTGGGCTCCATGCTAGGGGTGGGGCCTACTAAAAAAAAAGAGGAGTGTTCACTTAGGGGTCCACCTTTGCCCTTGTAGACTTTGTTTTGGGTACCTGAGACTCAGGAATTCCTTGCACAAATAGCCCCAAGCATGTTTCTGCATGGGCCTCTCCTCCACCCATTGGACTCTGAACACCCAAGCTCCAGTAGATCTCCAGCTTGCCCTGAGGGGTAGGTCCGCAGCACAGAGAAGAATGGTCTGCTTTGGTCTGCTCTTCCTCTGCAGAATGGATCTACCACAAGTGTGTGCACCTTTAGGTCCCAGGGCCAAAGGACCTCACTTTCCTCCAAACACTGTCCCCCTATACTTCTTCCCCTTTCTTTCTTCTCAGCCCTTGCATTATTTCTAAGGCACCTTGGGTTTGTTGAAAGAAAGAAAAAGTAATGATAATAGAGGACAGAACATGGAAATAGTTTGTGGAGTATTGAATGACCCCACGCCTAGGGTCAGTATCATAACCTACCTCAGTGCACATATTTTTCTTTGTCCCCAAGGACAAATATCCCTTGCCTAGATTTGGTAATCCCATACCTGCATGAGTTTTTACTTCAGCCTTGAATCTCCAGTCAGTTTGTTTTAGAAGGTTAAGAGTAGCCAGAATCATTTTCTTTACCTACCCTGTATCTGGAACTTGGCTGAGAGGTGTGTACACATGAGGCCATTATCGTGAGAATATAGCCAGGGGTGACAAAAGAACATGAGTGGGCTGCTGGCCTGGGCATAATGAGATATTAATCTATAATAGGTGCTCAATAAATGTTTAATGAGTGTGGCTCTTTGCTTGCATTTCTAGCGGCAGCATTTCTTGGAAGGTACTTGAGGTGCTTTAGTACACAGTGCCCACTAGATGTCACTGTTGTCATGTTTGCAAATCCTATATTCCTCGTTTCCTCCCCCCCACCCCCCTGTTTGATTTCATTAGATTGAGAACACAAGTATGCCCATTTTTAAGTTAGAAGGCACATTTTCCTCTATAAATTATTGGAATCCTTGCTTTACCTGCATCTTGTCACTTTTCATTACGTTTGTTGGTTTCCTTGCTTATATTGGGTATATGAAGGTCTTTGTACACATTTTAATAAAATTCAAATTGAACTTGGGGTGCCTGGGTGGTTCAGTCGGTTGAGTGTCTGACTTCAGCTCAGGTCATGATCTCACAGTCTGTGGGTTCGTGCCCTGCGTCAGGCTCTGTGCTGACAGCTCAGAGCCTGGAGCCTCCTTCGGATTCCGTGTCTCCGTCTCTCTCTCTGTCCCTCCCCCACTCATTGTCTGTCACTCTTTTTCTCTCAAAAATAAATAAATGTTAAAAAAAATTAAAAAAAATTCTAATTCAGTTGAAAGGGAGAGTTTCTAGAAATTTGAGGAGATATGTCCTTTTGCTTTAACTTACTGAAGGGCTATTTTTTCTTAATTAAATAAATTCCTTGATCCTAGCAGGGTTCTTAATCAGATCTTTAGGCAAATTTGGTGTGAATTTGAGTAGGGAAAAAAATTCATGAACTCTAACATAAAAGCAGTCTTTCCTTTGATTATAAATGTAGGTAACAAGCCACAGTAGTTGTACTACTTGGGACTCTGCCACCAATGGAAATCACAACTTTTTAAAATAATATATGATTACAGATGATTTTAAAATAGCATAGGGGCGCCTGGGTGGCTCAGTCGATTAAGTGTATGACTTTAGCTCGGGTCATGATCTCACGGTTCGTGGGTTCGAGCCCCGCGTCGGGCTCTGTGCTGACAGCTCAGAGCCTGGAGCCTGCTTCGGATTCCGTGTCTTCCTCTCTCTCTGACCCTCCCCATTCATGTTCTGTCTCTCTCTGTCTCAAAAATAAATAAATGTAAAAAATAAAATAAAATAAAATAGCATATACTCTCACCTCCACTCTGAAATGAAGATAGTTACTGGATTCACTGTTAGATCTTATGTGTCAGAAGAGAAGCACGTATATTACTATATCACAAATGTGTTAAAAGTATTTTGATAATCGTATTTAGTATGGTTCGTTTCCTTTGTAGTCATATGCATGTTACTGAATGCCTCTAAAAGCATCATCCTGAGAGGGGCACCATAGGTTTCAGCAGACTGGCTAATGGTACACAGAATAATGACTCCCAAGATGTCCACAACCTAATCTCTAGAACCTGTGAAATGTCATGATACATGGCAAAGAGGGAATTAAGGTTGCAGATAGAATTAATGCTAATCAGCTGGCCTTAAAATTGGGAGATTATCCTAGAGTCCAGGTGGACCCAATGTAATCACAAAGGTCTTTAAAAGTGAAAGAGGGGGGGCAGAGAGCTGGAATCAGAGTCAGAGGGGGAATGATTTTATGATGATTGAGACAGAGTAAAGTGATTGCTTCTTTGAAGATGGAAGGGCCCCCAAGCTGAGGAATATTCCCAGCCTCTAGAAACTGGAAAAGCCAAAGAAACAGATTCTCCCCCGGAGCCTCTTGAAGGAAACAGCCCCTCCAACACCTTGGTTTTAGGCTTGTGAGTTCATTATGACCTTCTGATTTCCAGAGCTGTAAGACAATAAATTTGTGTTGTTTTAAGGATTAGGTTTGTGGTAATTTGTTACAGCAGCAATAGGAAGCTAATACACTGACAAAGAGATTTATAGCACAAAAAATTCCAGGAGACCCTGCGTCTAGACTAAGGATCAGTTAAGCATAGTTCTGTCTGAGGTGGAGATAAGCTGAGGAGTTGTCTATTGCTGCATGATAAATTACCCAAACCATAGCAGCTTAAACAATAGACATTTATTATCTAACAGTTTCTGGGGGTCAGGAATTTGGGGGTGACTTACTTAGTGGTTCTGGCTCTGAGCCATTTATGAATCTGTGGTATGATGTTGATGGGGGCTGCAGTCAGCTGAAGGCTAAACTGAGAAATCTAAGATGGTATACTCACATTGCTGCATGGATTTGTTCATGGGGCCTCTTGAGTGTCCTCATAACATGGTGGCTGGCTTTCTTGAGCGTGGGTGATTTAAGAGAGAGAGAGAGGGAGAGAGAAAGGCAGAAGCCACATGCATTTTACAATCTGATCTCTGAGGTCACATCATTACATCTGTCACATATATTCCTTAGAAGGGAAGCAAGGAAGGCGCCTGGGTGGCTCAGTCAGTTAAGTGTCCACCTTCGATTCAGGTCATGATCTCACAGTTTGTGAGTTCGAGCCCGCGTCAGGCTCTGTGCTGACAGCTCAGAGCCTGGAGCCTACTTCAGATTCTGTTCTCTCCCTCTCTCTACCCCTCCCCTGCTCATGCTCTGTGTCTCTCTGTCTCTCAATAATAATAAATAAACGTTAAAAAAATTAAAAAAATAAACTATTTTATTGCTTTAAGTTTACTTATTTTGAGAGAGGGAGAGAGTGCACTCACCTGTTAGCAGGCGCAGGGGTGTGGGGTGCAAAAGAGAAAGAGAGAATCTCAAGCAGGCTCTGTGCTATCATGCTTAACTGAGACCTAAACTGAGTTTAGGTGCCCTTAAACTTCCAATTTTAGAATAGTTCTATGATTACAGAAAAGTTGCCAACCTAGCACAGAGAGATCTTGTATACCCTGTACTTGGTTTCCTTTATTGTTAATATCTTACATTATTGAAGTGCATTTGTCACAACTAATGCACAAATATTGATGTACTATTATTAGCTAAAGCCTATAGTTTTTGGTTTTGATTTCCTTAATTTTTCCTTAATGCCTTTTTCTCTGAGCAGTACATTGTTGAGTAGGTTTCTTCCATGTGTCTCTGGTGTCTTACTGGTACCAGCCCTTTTGGAAATAGTAACAAAAACAAGTAGGTATGGTGGAGAGGACAAAAACTCTGGAGATGGATTTGGATTTGAATCTTACCTGTATTACTTACTAGCTGAGGTTCTCATCAAATTTTCCTTGATCACCTCAGTTTCCTCATCTGTAAAATGGGAATGATGGTCCATCATAGGAATGTTGAGGAGATTAAACAAATCCATTTGTGTAAAGCACTTTTGGCTAATTTGACACATTAGTCACTTGGGGGTAGCTATTTCTATTGTTACTATTATTACTGTTAACTCAGCATTTTGTGAGGGAATCTGACAAAGAAAAGGACATTTTCTGTGCAACATGAAAAGTGCAGTGTCCCTGTTAGTGTTTGGGGATGATTATAAGGCCTCCTGCAGAAGTGACATGAAGTGAGTCTTGAAGAATGGAAGGGTGTTGGTGGAAGAAAGGCCGACGATATAGGAAGAAGGATTTTGAGGAAGATCCTCAGTGAGGTGGTGTGAATCATCTGGGGAGCTTTAGAGAAGGCAAGCAGCTCTGTGTGTGTGTGAGGTGTGAATGGCCAGGAGCTGGGTCAGGGAGGCTCACGAGGAATGTGGACTTTTCTTTTTCCTGTGGGCAATAAGGAACAACTGGAGGGTTTTCAACAGGGGAGTCCCTCAGTCAGATTAGGGTCTTAGAGAAATGGATTTGATGGGGAAGCACATCAGGCCGTCTAGTTTGGAGGCTTTTGGAATCTTGCAGGTGAAAGATGGTAAGGGACTGGTCATTGGTAGTGAGAGGAGACACGTTAATGACATTTAGTGGGTAAAATTAACCAGATCTGATGAATGCAGAAGGTGACGGAGAAGGCTATGTTACTTTCTTAGGGCTGCCATGACAAATGACCTTAAACTTGGTGGTTTAAGGCAGAAAAATTTATTCTGTGTTCTGGAGACTAGAGGATTGAGATCAAGGTGTTAGCAGGACTACGTTTCCTCTAAAAGGCTCCAGGGAAGAATTCTTTCTTGGCTTTTCCAGCTTCAGGTACTTCTGGTGCTCCTTAGCTAGTGGCATCATAACCCCAGTCTCTGCCTCATTTTCACATGGCCTTTTTCTCTGTATCTCTCGGTCCTTTCCTCTTCTTATAAAGATACCAGTCATTAGATTTAGGGCCCACCCAAATCCAGGATGATTTCATCTGAGATTCTTAACTAATTATATTTGCAGAGACCCTATTTCCAAATAAAGTCCTATTTAGTTGTGGTTCCAGGTGAACACAAATTCTATAACATTGTTCAGAAGCATTTAGGAGGATGATTTACAAGAAGCTAAAAGCGAAGCTTATAACAGAATCATTTACAAAATCCAAGTGAAGAGTGAATGAAGTGGAGACAGAGGCTAGTGTGGCGGTAAGAGCAAAGCGGTTTCTGAACCTCTCCTCTCCAGGCACATGGCTCCACTACATGTCCCAGCCTCCCTTGCAGTTGGGTGTGGCCATGTGACTGATTTTTGGCCAAATGGTAGATAGATAGAAGTGATGTGTGCTACCCCAGGCATGTATCACCTTTCATGAATCACCATGTTTTTCCCTTCTAGAAGGTTGGCTGGAGTGGCAACCACCCCTAAATAACTTTTAAAGACTAGAGGCTAAAGATGGCAGAGATGAAAGTGCCTGACCCTCATGTCTCCCCTGCAGGTGAATCATTGCTTGGAGTAGAGATGCTTGATGATAGGAAACACTTATTTTGGAGTTTACCTGAATGAGAGATAGTTTTATTATGTTCAGGCACTGATATTTAGGGTCATTTGTAATAGCCATTAGCCTACCCTTGCAAATACAGACACTCTGCATTGATCATATGGCAGGGAAGAGTTTCAAACACCAATGGTTGTTGGGGTTTTAAACTTCTGACATAAATGTGTAAAACCCTGGGAGATAGCTTTGCGTGGCCTATTATGAAGGTCTGTAAGCTCCAGTGGCTGCAGTGATCACAGCTGAGTAATTCTATAGCATTTTCAATGGTTTAGAGGTAGAGAGAAAAATGAAATGCAGAGGCTTTATGATCAAGCCTAATGTACTTCATCAAAAAAAAAAAAAAAAAAAAGACGAGTCTTTAATTACATTAAATCTTCCTTGAAAATAAATTAAAATATAAAAAGAACCTACTTTCTCACAACAGCGTAATGAACTTAAAGACCACATTTGGAGACAGACAAAATATTTTTTATCAGACCAAAAGTCACACCCTAATGCTCAATTTTGCTTTACAAGTGGATGAGTATATATTGTTTTATCAAGCTTTCCCTGAGAAAGCTTTCAAGAAAGCTTACTTGATTACTTATTTTCAAATCTAAAGTTTTTTAAGAGTAAAGAGACATTTTGTTTGTTTAGAAATGTATTAGATTAACTTAATATTTGATGTCCTAATTTTAATCTCCCCTTCTTTTCATAAAGAAATGCTTTTTGGCCAGGACAAAGTATAGTAACCGCGTATAAATAGTGAACTATAACATTAGTTAAATTTTAAGTATAAAATATAAAAATAAAATATAAGTAACATCAATATATAAACATCAAAATACCTTTTAAATTGAGGTATAATAATATAATATAGTTTTTTTGGGTCATGAAGTTATTCCATCATCCGCTGAAGTAATAATTTAATAAATTCTTTCTAGGTGAACTGAGGGGGAAAAATGCTTTTTACCATTATGTTTTCCTAATCCTATGTCCTTTCTGATGGGAAAGTTCACTGAAATCTATTACTTCCTGTCTACTGACCTTTCAAACCAGGAAACAAACCTCCTGACAAAAACACATCCATTAAACCTACAAATAATATGTATTAACTTTTGAATATAACGGATCCTTTTTGAGATAACATACATAAAAATGAACGAACTGTGTGAAATTTGAAAAAAAAATTAAGGTAGCCGTTTAAAAGCTGTTTAAAAGTTATGAAGCTCACAATTTTTCCTGTGCAATTCAGGAAAGTTTTAATTTCTGACCTTATTGTATATTTTTTATTTCCTTATTGGAAACTGATCTTGCTGAAAAGGTTTTAACTAAACCTTCCCTTGAAAAATACTTGAGCAAAATTTCCTTTTGAGTATTCTGAATTGTAATAACAATAAAATAAAATAACTTGTAATAACAAAATAATATGGTGTAGGAAAAACCTGGAAAACTAATAAAAAGGTCCTTCCAGCCTTTATTGGCTGCATACACCCCCATCACCTTTCTGAACTCTCCCACCACCCTCCCTTGAGTTCTCTCCAATCTAGCCAATCCTGGCTTCCTTGTTTTTCTCTAAGTATACCAGCCCATGCTCGACTCTGGGCCTTGCCTCTGCCTGGAAATCTCTTCCCCTAGTCTCCATTTGACTGCTTCTATGAGCTTTTTTGCCTTCGTCTGTAAAAGACCTGCCAGATCTCTAAAGGCTTGTCCAATTCCAAAGTCCTAGGATTTTGTGACTTCGCTAGCTGGCCATGTAACTTCTAGGGCATAAGTGATAAGAGTGGGGTCTTGTGATTGTATTTCACAAATTTCATTACTAAGAATTCATTGGCAAGTACCTTTTTATGTACTTTTTCAGCTCTTGAGTATTATAGTCAGTGTTGTTTGGTTAAATGGTTTCCTTTACCATTTTGTTGGGGAATGCTGGTGTGGTTTAATCCTTGGAACGTTATTGAACATGTTCTTCTCAGTTCTGCCAATTATATACTGTGTGGCCTTGGAAAAATCTATCTAACTTCTCTTCTGAACAATGAAAGGGTTATTTGGAGCTTTTCTTTTTTTAACTTAGACCCTAATGGAGTTCTAAGGGTATTCAGGGGTGAACACCATAACAGCTAAAATTGTAAATTGTATGTTCTGCCCACTGTGCCCACAGTGGGAGCTGTTTTCAAGGACACAGTCTTGAGAGAGCAATGTGTTGGTAGTCAGCAACTAATAAGTCAGTAAGGTAGTGAACTAATACTGGGAACTAATACTTGGGATACCGTATCTGGGACACCAGATCTTGTCTGCGGTAGTCTTAAGATTATATTCACAATCATTAAAGGCAGATTATGACACATTTAAATAGTATGGCTAAGACTATAATGCTAGAGGCATCTAATTTGTTCTCTGAAAACTTGTAAGTATGTTGTGTTTATGTTTCCCAACATCCCATTTCTTTATCTTAGAAGGCAATAGCTTGTTTATCATATAGTAGCACTTAGCTTAACCCAGATAATTTAGACACAGCTATGACATTATAATTTTATTTTGGTCACTGAGTTTGGGGGAAAAAGTAATCCAAAGATTAAAGTAGTCACTGATGGCTTCAAAGTGTTTTAACCTCTCTCTCTTTCCCAGTCTGTAGGGGTTATATGACTTTAATGAAAGGTAAGGCTGCCTTCCAGCTTCTGTGTCTTGTCAGGCATTGTTGGTGAGATTCTAAAAAGCCAAAAAGATGGCCAAGAAAAGCAAAAGAAAAAACCCTGAAAGACATGACCCTGAATATGCAATAAATTAAAAAATCTCCTTAACACCTGGAAGTTCACAGTATTCACTTTTGCACTGTGAAATGAAGCAATACATTCTCTTTTGTCTTCTAAATCCCTGCTGTTCAAAGGGCGATTTCCAGGATTCGTATTATCAGCGTCACCTGAGAATGCATTAGAAATGCAGAATTTGAGACATCATCCTAGAATTCCTAGATCCTAATTTTTTTTTTTTTTGAGAGAGAGAAAGAGAAAGAGAGAGCACTTGTGCATGCATGAGCAAGCAGGGGAGGGGAAGGGGCCGAGGGAGAGGGAGTTGGAGAGAGAGAATCTTAAGCAAGCTCCATGTTCAGTATAAAGCCTGACTAGGGACTGGATCCCAAGACTGTGAGATCATGACTTGAGCCAAAGTCAAGAGTAGGACGCTCAATGGACTGAGCACTCAGGTGCCCCTGAATCCCAATTTTTATTTAAACAAGATCCATAGAGGTCTTGTGGGCTCATTAAGTTTTCAAGGAATCAATTCATTTTAATTAATCTAAGTTATCAAATTTGTGAGCTTGGAGTTGTTTGCAGTATTCCTTATTATCCTTTCAAGGTCCATGAGATCAATAAATTTTAATATCTGATATTGGTAATCAGCATTTGGTTTTGTTGATTTTCTTTTTTGTTTTCTTGCTTTCAATTTTGTTAATTTTTACTTCAATTTTACAATTATTTCCTTATTTTTATTTGCCTTAGTTTTAATTTGCTCTTCTTTTCTAGTTTCCTAAGGTAGAAGCTTAAATTATTCATATTAGAATGTTTGGCTTTTCTACTATGTACATTTAATGCTTTAAATTTCCTTCTAAGCCCTACTTTAGCTGCATCTGACACATTTGATAAATTGCAGTTTTAGTTTAGTTAATAATATTTGAAAAATTTCTTTTGAGATGACTGTTTTGACTCATGAGTTATTTGGAAGTATGTTAATGTTCAAATACTTAGGGATTTTCTGGCTATCTTTCTGTAATTAATTTCTAACATTTTGTATGACTTTTGTTTTTTTGAATTTGTTAAAGTATATTTTATGACCCAGAATGTTCCATGTGAGCTTGACAAAAATGTGTATTTTGCTGTTGTTGGATAGAATATTCTACAGATGTCAATTAGTCCAAGTTGTTTGATAGTGCTATTTACGTCATCTATAGTCTCACTGATTTTCCACGTTTGATAAATCAATTGTTAACAGAGATGTGTTAAAGTCTCCGACTATAACTTTGGATTTATCTCTTTCTCTTTCCAGTTCTATCAGTTTTTGCCTTGTGTATTTTAATGCTCTATTGGTAGGTACATACACATTCAGAATTGTTATGTCTTCTTGGAGAATTGATTCCTTTATCATTGTGTAATACCCCTTCATCTTTGATGATCTTCCTTGTTTCAAATCCCGCATTGTTTGAAATTAATAAAGTGACTCTAGCTTTCTTTTGTTAGTGGTAGTATGGTAGTTCTTAATCTAAGAACTTAAATCTTTACTATTTATATACTAACTTTGTATGTTTTTTTAAATTTATTTTTTAAATTTACATCCAAGTTAGCTAGCATATAATGAAACAGTGATTTCAGGAGTAGATTCCTTAATACTCCTTACCCATTTAGCCCATCCCCCCTCCCACAACCACTCCAGCAACCCTCCCTCTGTTCTCCATGTTTAAGAGTATCTTATGTTTTGTCCATCTCCCTGTTTTTATATAATTTTTGTTTCCCTTCCCTTATGTTCATCTGTTTTGTATCTTAAAGTCCTCATATGATTGAAGTCATATGATATTTGTCTGTCTCTGACTAATTTCGCTTAGCATAATACCCTCTAGTTCCATCCACGTAGTTGCAAATGGCAAGATTTCATTCTTTTTGATGACGAGTAATACTCTATTGTGTGTGTGTGTATGTGTGTGTGCATATATACATATATATATATATATATATATATATATATATATATATGCACATCTTCTTTATCTATTCATCCATCGATGGACATTTGGGCTCTTTTGATACTTTGGCTATTGTTGATAGTGCTGCCATAAACATGGGGGTGCATGTGCCCCTTCGAAACAGCATACCTGTATCCCTTGGATAAATACCTAGTAGTGCAATTGCTGGGTCATAGGATAGTTCTATTTTAGTTTTTTGAGGAACATCTATAATGTTTTCCAGAATGGCTGCACCAGTTTGCATTCCCACCAACAGTGCAAAAGAGATCCTCTTTCTCCCGCATCCTCACCAATGTCTGTTGTTGCCTGAGTTGTTAATGTTAGCCATTCTGACAGGTGTGAGGTGGTATCTCAGTGTGGTTTTGATTTATATTTCCCTGATGATGGGTGATGTTGAGCATTTTTTCATGTGTCGGTTGGTCATCTGGATATCTTCTTTGGAGAAGTGTGTATTCATGTCTTTGGCCCATTTCTTCACTGGATTGATTATTTGGTTTTTGGGTGTTGAGTTTGATAAGTTCTTTATAGATTTTGGATACTAACCCTTTATCTGATATGTCATTTGGAAATATCTTCTCCCATTTCGTCGGTTGCCTTTTAGTTTTGCTGATTGTTTCCTTCGCTGTGCAGAAGCTTTTTGTTTTGATGAGATCCCAAAAGTTCATTTTTGCTTTTGTTTCCCTTGCCTCTGGAGATGTGTTGAGTAAGAGGTTGCTTGTGGCCAATATAAAAGAGGTTTTTGCCTGCTTTGTCCTTGAGGATTTTGATGGCTTCCTGTCTTACATTTAGGTCTTTCATGCATTTTGAGTTTATTTTCATGTATGGTGTAAGAAGGTGGTCCAGGTTCTTTTTCTGCATGTCGCTGTCCAGTTTTCCCAGCACCACTTGCTGAAGAGACTGTCTTTATTCCATTGGATATTCTTTCCTACTTTGTCAAAGATTAGTTGGCCATACGTTTGTGGGTCCATTTCTGGGTTCTCTATTTTGTTCCATTGATCTGAGTGTCCTTTTTTGTGCCAGTACCATATTGTCTTGATGATTACAGCTTTGTAGTACATCTTGAAGTCCGGGATTGTGATGCCTTCAGCTTTGGTTTTCTTTTTCAAGATTTCTTTGGCTCTTCAAGGTCTTTTCTGGTTCCATACAAATTTTAGGATTGTTTGTTCTAGCTCTGTGAAGAATGCTGGTGTTATTTTGATAGGTATTGCATTGAATATGTAGATTGCTTTGGGTAGTATTGACATTTTAACAATATTTGTTCTTCCTGTCCAAGAATATGGAATATTTTTCTGTTTTTTTTGTGTTCTCTTCAATTTCTTTCATAAGCTTTCTATAGTTTTCAGTGTATAGATTTTTCACGTCTTTGGTTAGATTTATTCCTAGGTATTTTATGGCTTTTGGTCTAACTTTGTGTTTAAAGTGGGTTTCTTGTAAAAACATACAATTGGGTTGTGTTTTTGTATCTGTTGTGGCAATCTGTCTTTTAATAGATGTGTTTAAACCATTCACAATAAAGTAATTATTTACATAGTATGATTAATATCTGCAATCTTTGTAATGTTTTCTATTAATTACAACTGTTTTTTATTTCTTTCTCCCCCTCTTTTTCTGCCTTCTCTGGTTTTAGCCGGGCATTTTGTACAATTCCATTTTTCTTTTATACTTCTTTAAAAACATTTTTAGTAGTTGTCCTAGAATTTCCAATATACGGTTTTAAATAATTTAAGTACATTTTCAAATAACACTATATTGCTTCATATGTGTTGCAGGTGCCTTATAACAGAGTATCCCAATTCCATTTTCTATCCATTGTGACAATGCTGTCATTCATTTCTTCTATCTAAATGCTATAATTATCAAATATGTTATTGTTATTGCTTTAAACAAACAGCTACATTTTAGATGAGAATGAAAAATAATATTTTACTTTATTTATTCCTTCTCTAATACTCTTTCTTTTTGCAGGTTCTGACTGACATAATTCTTCCTTTGTCTGAAGAATTCTTTTGTTAACCTTTCTTGCAAGGAAGGTCTGTTGACGATAATAAATTTTCTCAGTTTTCTGTTCTCTTTTTGTCTGCAAAAGTCTCCATTTCTCCTTGCTTTGGAAGGATAATTTTACTGGATATAGAATTTTAGATTGGTAATTCTTTTCCCCAGATTTAAAGATTTCACTCTTTTCTTGATTGTATGATTTCTGATTAGAAGTCCATAGTAATTCTTATCTGTATTCCTTTACAGGTTAGGTTTTGTGGGGTCTTTTTCCTCTTCTATCTTCCTTCAAGATTTTTCTTTTTGTATATTTCTGTAGTTTGAAGATAATATAGTATAATATATAATTTTTATTTTATATTTGTCTTATGTGGTAGTCTCTGAGCTTCCTTCGAGCTGTGGTTTGGTGTCTATCATTGATTTGGATAGTTCTTGGCCATTAGAACTTCAAACATGTCTTCTACTCCATTCTCTTTTTCTTCTCCTTCTGGTTTTCCAATTATGTACATGTTATACCTGTTGAAATTGTCCCATAGTTCTTGGATGTTTTGTCCCTTTTTTTCCCAAATTTTTTCTCTTTGTATTTCAGTTTGAGAAATTTCTATTCACCTATATTCAAGTTCACTGCTTCTTGTCCTGGTTGATGATATTTTACTGTTAGAGACATTCTTCATTTCTGTAATTGTGTTTTTGATTTTTAGCATTTTCTGTTGACTCTATCTTAAGAGTTTTCCTTTCTCTGCTTACATGATCCATCTTGCATGTTGTCCTCCTTTTTTATTAAAAAGTTTCTTAAAAATATTTTATTTTTGAGAGAGAGAGACACACACACAGAGTGTGGGCAGAGGAGGGGCAGAGAGGGAGACACAGAATCTGAATCAGGCTCCAGTCTCTGAGCTGTTATAATAGAGCCCAATGTGGGGCTTGAACTCACAAACTACCAGATCACGACCTGAGCCAAAGTCAGACACTTAACTGACTGAGCCACCTAGGCGCCCCTATTCCTTTTTAAAATTAAAGCTCTTAATGTATTAATCATAGTTATTTAAAATTCCCTGTCTGATAATTCCAACATTTTTGTTTTATCTAGTCTGGTTCTCATGATTACTTTATCTCTTTGGACTGTGTTTTTTCTTGTCTTTTGAATGCACTGTAATTTCTATTGAAAGCTGGACATGTTGTGTTAGGGAACAGGAACTGAAATAAATAGGCCTTTAGCATGAAGTTTTATGTTAATTGGGCTAGGATTTGGACTGTGTTTAATATTTGTTGTAGTAGAGGCTTCTCATTCTTCTAGTGTCTTTGTTTTGTCTTTTTTCTTGGCTTTGGAGCATCTCTGTGTTCGTTCAGAAGGAGTCTATGCCTTATGATTCTTTCAGCCTTAACCCACTGTTTTTATCCCAGAGCCTTTTGGTAACAGGTTGTAGTGAAGGGAATTTTCTATAATCTGGTGTGAAGTCTCTCATCTTTAGTGGGCTTGTGGCTTGTGGTTGTGACTTCCAGAAGTGTTTCTATTTCCTCCTCCAGTGGCGTACCTCCTGCACCTACAACATCTCCCACACCCTTCCAGGGCTGCAGCACTCCCGATCTATTTCCTTAAAACCCTATCCCCTGTTAACTATGTGTTTTCTCCCTTTAGATGATATAGGAGCAGGAGGGTCTGGAATAGGATGGAGAAATCTCTGAGTACACTTACCTGTCATTACTCTTCCCCCTGCAGTAGCCACCAGGAGGTCCTGCCCAGATCCTCAGTCTGAGAACCTGGTGGGGCTCCTGGAGGGAAACCTCATGGCAGTGTGGGGGTCCCCCACAAGTGCACCCTCGGTAGTTTCTTACTCTCATGCTGGTCCACACTCAGTCTCCAGGAATTCATCAAAACTGTCATTTAAATATACCTACTGGTTTCTGCCTCCAGTGGCTTCTGTTTCAGTTAAGCATCTCTCAGTTGCTCTATTTCTCTGGGTGTGTCAGTCTCTTCATTTTTTTTTTTTTTTTTTTTTAGATTT
Organism: Leopardus geoffroyi; assembly: GCF_018350155.1. Classification (NCBI taxonomy): domain Eukaryota; kingdom Metazoa; phylum Chordata; class Mammalia; order Carnivora; family Felidae; genus Leopardus; species Leopardus geoffroyi. The sequence goes on from NC_059336.1 coordinate 32,386,990, forward strand.
TAGTTTTTAAGTAATCTCTACACCCAGCATGGGTCTCGAACTTACAACCCCAAGATCAAGAGTGCATGCTCTACTAACTGAGCCAGCCAGGCGCCCCATCTCTTCATATTTTGAGGTGGTGGTTTTCCCGTGACTTCAGTTTCCTGATGAGTGCAAGAAATGGGTTGATTTTCTGTTTGTCCAGCTTCATCTTGTAAGAGTAAGAGTGATGTCTTCCAAGCTCTTTACATGTCAGGTCTGAAATCAGAGCTACATTAAGGTTTGAGCGGCGCAACAGGTTAGATGTTTAGGTCCAAGGAAGAGGGTGGTCTAATGCATATGCTGGCACCGTGTCCAAAGACTGGGGTATGGCTTGAGGGAGCTCTTGCTGCTTCAGGGGACACAATTTCCTTATTTGTTAAATGGGAGCAATTTCACCTGCCTCAGAGTGCTGCGAGAGGACAAATGTGACAGCTGAAAAGTGTTACAAGGTCTTTCCGTCAGTGTTAAGACAGTCACACTCCACTTTCCTGGAACCTGTGGCTTTACCATGGCAGAAAGGAGACTCAACTTTCTGGGGTGTTTGTTTTCTCTGACGTCTCTCCTGACTTGTCCCCCTTGTCATGTAATCAGCCCATATTTATAAAACATCAGTCTGGGATTTGGTTTCTCTGAGAATGTTTCTCTCTCTCTCTCATAAACACACACACACACACACACACACACACACACACACAGACCCCTGCTCCAGCACTGGCAGGCCTCCAGCCATCAGAAACATGCATCCTGTCAGTTTAAAAGGGAGTTGGCAGGAATCATTGGGAAAACACACTTGTTCTGGGATCTGGGCTCATTGGAATTTGCTCCTGCTGGACATTCCCTGGCCCCAGAGCAATGCCAACATAAGGCAATGCCACAAGCCTCCCCTCCTTGCCCGACCTTTCCTTGCTCCATGCCTATGGGCCTTGGAGAGCAGCTGCAGAAGACTGGTTGACCTCCAGAAGCAGCTCCTGTGAGCCAGCTGCCAGGGAATTCTCTCAAATGGGGCCTTCCAAGGGATGGACATGTTTCTTGGTCCTAAAGCAGAGAAATTAGAAACAGAAAGAGACATTGAAAGATATTCTGTTCAAAATAAGCCCCCTGTCTCCCCCGGCAGTTGAATAAAAGTTCTTTCATTTGGGTGTATTTTATTTTTAAAAGTTAAATTTAACAGTTTTTAAAAACAAAGTGGAATAGGTCAGAAATTTGGAGGAAAAAACCACTGGAATTTTTTCTTTTTCTGTAAGTCCCTCCTGGTGAGGCTGCTCTTTGAAGAACTTACAAAGTTTCTTACAAATCTGCTTGGACCATCTTTCCAAAAGCAATAGCCCCCAGATGACCCAATCACTCCCATCTCCTTTTTTTTTTCTGGATTTGTGTCATTTTCCCATGTAAGCCACCCTCAGGGCAGAATAAGGGCAAGGGGATGCCCTGACTGATGCCATGTAGGTGAACAGCAGACTCCCTCAGGGTCCAGGTGAGAACATGAGATGGCCTCTTCGTGTACTTTGGGAATAGGTATGGCCTCTTCAAGATGTTCTACTTTTGGGGGGAGGCTCTTGACCAACTTCCTGGGAAGAGCTGGGATAAGAACAGGACCTGTGAATGCTGATATGATCCATCCACAATGATAGGCCTCACCAGCTGACTGCTTCTGCCAGAGAAAGCATCGTGTGGAAGGAAATAATGGCTTTCTTGTTGCCTCTGCTGTGCATCCATGTTCTGAAAATTCATACTAGCATCTTTGTCCTTTTTACTCACATTGCCTTTCATGGAGATGAGTTGTCTTTATACATTTCTTTATGTGATTATTGGTTTAGGGATCATCTCTCTTGTTCTGGGCTCCAATGAGGTCACTCGCCAGTACGAATTCTTAGGGCCTACCACAGAGTAAACTTTCAAATACTTGGTGGCATTTTTTTTTTTAATTTTTAAATTTATTTTTTATTTTTTAAAGTTTATTTATTTATTTTGAAAGAGAGGGAGAGACAGAGAATCCTAAGCAGGATCTGCACTGTCAGCATAGAGCCCCAAGCAGGGCTTGAACTCATGAACCATGAGATTGTGACCTGAGCCGAAACCAATTCGAATGTTTAAACGACTGAGCCATCCAGACAGCCCTAAATCTATTTTTAAATTCAAGTATAATTAACACACAATGTTAAATTAGTTTCAAGTATACAATATAATGACTGAACAATTCTGTACCTTAGTGCTCATAACAATAAGTGTACTCTTAATCTCCTTCGCCTATTTCATCCATCCCTCCACCCACCTTTCCTCTGGCAACCACCAGTTTGTTCTCTGTAGTTAAGAGTTTGTTTTTTTATTTGTCTCTTTTTTCCTTTGTTCATTTGTTTTGTTTCTTAAATTCTACACATGAGTGAAATTGTATGGTATTTGTCTTTCTTTGATTTCACTTAGCATTATACCCTGTAGGTCCATCCATGTTGCTGTAAATGGCATGATATCATCCTTTTTAATAGAAGAGTAATATTCCATCATATATATATATATATATATATATATATATATATATATATATGTTCTTTATTCATCTACCGATAGGGACTTGGGCTGCTTCCATAATTTAGGTATTGTAAATAATGCTGAAGTCAACATAGGGGTGCATATATCTTTTCGAATTTGTGTTTTCATATTCTTTGGGTAAATACCCAGTAGTAGAATTGCTGGGTTGTATGGCAATTCTATTTTTATTTTCTTGAGGAACCTCCATGCTGTTTTCCAGAGTGGCTGCACCAAGTTGCATTCCCACCAACAGTGCACGAGAGTTCCTTTTTCTCCACATCCTCACCAGCACTTGTTTGGTGACATTACTTTAACTTAAGTATCACCACTGCCCTATGGATAAGTTTTATTTTTATACCCATTTGACAGACGAAGGAACTAAGACTTTACACAATTCCCTCAAGTCCCCTAACTGGAAATCCAGATCAGAAAGATTGATTCTTAAGCCCATGCTTTCAAATGACATACTAGAAATCCTCCTGCTAGATGAGGGAGTGAGAAGGAAAATGAACACACCATTCAATCTTATGAGAAATTAACAAGAAGAAAAAGATGAAACATGCTTGAGGGGCTTGTGAAAAGGAAGGTTTAAAAAACTGTTTCAGGCAAGAACTCTCTGGAAGGCAATTTTGAATGCCAGGCACTGGCTCTGGAACATGGTTGGTTGGACTGTCACATTAATGTTTGTTTTGGTGAATCAGAGTCAAAAACCTTCTCTTTTGCCAGGCATTGGAATTTGAAAAAAAATTTCTATAAATGGATCTAAAGTTTTGATAATTTATTTCAATTAAATGACTTTTTTTGGTTGAAAATGTGAGTGAACAACCGATTTCAAATTTATTTGGCATTGCAATTGTTAAAATGATAATTCACCAGCTAGAATTTAATATTTTACCTGGAAGAAGGGTGGACATGATCATTTTTTGGAGCATGCATTTTATGGTAGGTTCTTCACATTGTGTCATATGATAGCATCTTTGAAGGCAGATTGTATCTCTTCCCTTGCTTTACTATCTCCTATCGTGGCCAATAAATGGTTGGGGTTGGGAGGTCTAGGGTCTGTTCTGGGTTCTGCATTTATGAATCTGGCAAATCTTGTGATCTTCCTAGGACGCCATTTTGTCCTGACTTAAATGAAGGGGGATGAGTTAGATGGGTCATTAAGGATTTTTCTGGGTTAAAAGTTCAATGAGTCCATGACTCCAGATGGGTGTTCTGGTCCCTCTTTTATAGCCCTCTGTCTTTAGGAATAATGGAAGGGCCAGAGAGGCGAAGCCACTGTTCAGTCAACACCTGCACAGCCTGTCTGACAGGTGGGTCCTGAGAATAAGCAGTCTCTGTGTGGTGGCCAAGTGCTGAGCCTGCAGCCTGCAGCTGGCCTTCTTGGCTTCTGTCGACCCCTTGGCTGCTACGTCAGTCTTTGGAATCTCCGAGTCTCCAGCAACTGTTCAATAGTTTGCTTTTTCTCCTTCTAAGAGACAGTCAAGGGCGTTAGGGGGCTTGTTACTTTGGGAAGTCTGCCACATTTACGAATGCCTTGTAACCCCTAATGAGTGACAGATTTATTTGACAATTTTTGATAAGTGGGTTGTTTACGATTCACTGACGGAAGGAATTATTTGTAATTTTGACTTGAAAGGCTGACCATCAGAGCAATGACTAAGTGAGTGTGCGTATTAAAAGGTCATTCATCGTTGCTTAACATCCTGTCATATATCATCTTCTGATCTTTCTGTTTTTATTGTTTTGATCTAAAAAAAAATCTGTTTTAAATGTGAGAGCTGGAAATTGGGAAATGACAGAACTATTTATGGTCCCCGTGAGCAGCCGGCCCATTTCAGTGACAAACGTTGTAAACATGTTGTGTTAAAATCCCAGTCCTTTGCTCTTGATTTTAATTGCTTGGAATTCATTGAACTCGAGGTACCCTGGATTCGGTTTCCTGCTGAGATTTGGTAATGGTGACATTCTGACTTGGCAGAGTGAGCGTCGCTCTGCTGAGTCACGGTTCTCTTAACTCCGTCCAGGTCTCCAGGAACCTAAGAACTAGAATGTGGTCACTTTGCAGGTGTATGGAACTGTTCCCAGTGCCTATTGCCAAATAAAGAGAACGACTATAAACTTTATGTTTTAAAGAAATGCAAAGCACTTTCTTCTTTCCCACCAGGGCCACACCTCTGATAATGTGGTTGTTTAGTGTTATGTGGCTAGTTGATCAGTTGGGCGATCAGTCAAGCTCTCAGAACTTTGTGTGAATTTTTCTCATTTGATCCTCACAATACCCCTTAGAGGTAATTGCTATGACTGTTCCTATTTTCAGGTGAGGTTAGCTAACTTGGCTGTAGTCATTTGGCTGGTAAGTGGCAGAGCCAAGATGTGAACCCAGGGAGGTCTGACGCCAGGGTCTATGCTGTTATTATCCATGATTCATTATAAGTAAATGACTCTAGTCCTTGGCCGCTTGTATCAGCAAGCCACCTGGGGGATGTGTAAAACTGGTCATGGTAAGAGGAGGGGGAAGGTGTGGCAGGGACCAATGAGATGGAAGAAGGAGTTTCCCAGAGCAAATTCTTTCAAGTTATAGAAAAAGAAACCAAGTGACCTAAAACAAACAAACAAACAAACAAACAAACAAAAAAAACCAGGGAGGAAACCTCACTAGTACATAGCATAATTTTTGCAAACAAAACACAATACTTTTGTATGGGGTTCAAAGACCCCCAAATAATATGAACATCTTGTTCTTGGGAACGAATGGACAAAGGAAAAGGATGAGATTTCAAAGGTGAAAAGCAGGGCATGGACAAGAGCAAAACTTTGAGAGACCACTCTGTGGCCAATTCTCTTCTTGAAAGATAAACTTCTATTGAAGTATATTTTCAAAGGCCTAAGGCAAATAATGTCTGAGAAAGGAACAGTGGAAAGGTAACGATGAAAAATAGCGTATCAATTCATGAGTTTACCGAGGGCAGCCAAAGGAGTAGTGTCTTGTGTGTAATTTGCTTAAAATGTGCACTATTTAAAAAAATTTTTTTTAATGTTTCTATTTTATTTTTGAGAGAGACAGAGAGAGACAGAGTGCAAGTGGGAGAGGGGCGAGAGAGGGAGACACAGAACCTGAGGCAGGCTCCAGGCTCTAGGCTCTGAGCTGTTAGCACAGAACCTGATGCAGGGCTCGAATTCATGGACCATGAAATCATGACCTGAGTTGAAGTCAGATGCTTAATTGACTGAGCCACCCAGGTGCCCCTAAAATGTGTACTATTTAAAAAGGAAGATAATGACAAAAAGTTTATCAGTGTTCTTAGACATGTAGTCCCAAAGAGCAACCCTTTTCATAATTAAAAGCAGGGTCTTTTGTGGTCACTGAAGGAAAGAAATTATTATTTTTTCACTCTGTGATGTGTCCTGAACATCTATTCATGTTAGTGCAAAAAAAGAAAATTATCTGGTTCCTTTTACCTGCTGTGTGTATGATCTACAGTGTGGATATTTAGTTATCTTGTTCCCTCCTTAGCAACAGACCATTGAGGTTGTTTACGTTGTTTACTGGTACAAACAGTGTCTCACAGAGCCTTCTTTGTGCATGCCTACTGTGGTGGCTATCACTCCTCAAGACAGCCTGCTTCTGAGGGCATTGCTGGTTATCACTTCCAGCTTCCACACCTCTGCTTCCATCACAGACAGACCGCACTGCCACCAGGCTGCTTCCAGCCAGTGACTGAGTATGGCAGGGGCACTGTACCTGCATGATGTATGATTCCAGGGCAGCTTTGGCTTAATGTTTTCTCAGAATTTCATTGTGCTCTAAGCATCATCCTACCCAATACTCCCTTCTGTTTCTCTTTATACATGTTAGAACTTCGTCATAGTCTGAAGTGTCTCCCTGCCTTCTGTCCCCTTCCTCTTTATTCTTTACAGGTAATTTCCCCCAGCAGATCTCTTGTATGTCCAAGCTTGTCTTGGCACCTGCTTCTCAGGGGACCCAAACTCACTACTCCTTGAACACATTGGTAAGCATTTCTCTAGGAAAACCTCAGAGAAATAAAATTTTGGTATATCTATCTATGTATTTACTTTTTATTGTTATAATATAACTACGTAGCTCAAGAAATTTCACATAGTGAGCACACTTATGAAGCCAGCACCCATGTTAAAAATAGAACATCATTAACCCCTCAGAAATCTCCTCACACCCCTTCCAGTCATTTCCTACCTCCTCAAGGCTAACTACTATCTGACTTCTGACACCATAGATTTGTTTCAACTTGTTGAGTTTTTTGTAAATGGAATGGTACAATATGTTCTTTAGTGGCTGGCTTCTTTCTCTTCCCATTCTGTTTGTGAGATTAATCCATGTTCATTTATTATCACTGCTGTATACTATTCCATTTTATGACTAAACCACAATTTATTCATCCATTTCATTATTACCATAATTTTTAATTTTTGGCTACTAAAATCAGCACTGAAATGAGCAATCTTGTACAAGTCTCCTGGTGAATATATGTAGGCATTTCTGTTGAGTGAAATCCACAAGTGGGATTTCTGGAGCACAGGGTGGGCACAGGTACTACCAAGCAGTTTTCCAAAGTGGTTGTGCCAATTCATCCTTCTTCCAGCAATGTCTGTGGTCAGTACGTTTCTCCTCTTACTCTTTAACACTTCGTGTTCTGGGGCTTTTTTGTTTTAGCCATTCTAGTGGGTATGTTTTGGTATTGCATTATGGTTTCAGAATGCTTTGATCTGATGACTAATAAAGCTGAGCACCTTTTAATATATTTATTGGCCATTTGAATACCCTTTTCTTTAGAGTGCTTATTTAAGTCTTTTGCCAATTTTCTTTTTTTTAAAATGTTTATTTACTTTTGAGAGAGAGAGAGAGAGAGAGAGAGGTGGAGTGTGAGTGGGGCAGGGGCAGAGAGAGAGGGACACACAGAATGTGAAGCAGGCTCCAGGCTCTGAGCTGTCAGCACAGAGCCCGACGCAGGGCTCGAACCCACAAACCATGAGATCATGACCTGAGCCAAAGTCGGACACTTAATTGACTGAGCCACCCAGGCATCCTATTTTTTTTTTTTTTTATTGGAGTGCCTGCCTTTTTTTTGTATTCATTTCTAGGAGTTCTTTACATTTTCTAGAAACAAAGGCATGTATGTGTATTTTAATTTTAATGTGACTAAAGTACATTTCAGCATGATTGAAAACATTTAAATGGCAAGAGAGGCACTTTTCATTGTACTGGAGGAAGGCCATGGACCAAGTTACATTAAATTAATGTAGGTTTTAAAGGAAATCCCTCACTTGCATGGTTAGCCCTACCACTATAGTTTCTTTCTTCCAGGGAAGCCAATTCTTGTCCCCCTTCTTTTTGTGTTGTGAGCTAAAGATAAAAGGAATCTTTGCTAAATCTCTCTCTGAGAATTAGAAACCAAAATCCAAGCTGCTTACCCATACATCTGGAGATAGCCATCCCTTGTGACCTCTAAGTAGGGATATCCGGTTCTCAGCTGGCTCAGTGCCATGGTGATTTGTACTTCAGGTTATTTTACTCAGTGAGCTAACATCATAAACTTAGGAGCTTTCTTTTTTTTTTTTTTTTTAGTGCTTGCTCATTTATATTTCTTTTAAAAAAATTTTTTTTATGTTTATTTACTTTTGAGAGAGAGAGAGAGAGAGAGAGAGAGAGAGACACGAGTGGGGGAGGGGCAGAGAGACAGCAAGACACAGAATCTGTAGCAGGCTTCAGGCTCTGAGTTGTCAGCACAGAGCTCCATGCGGGGCTCGAACTCATCAACCATGACATCATGACCTGAGCCGAAGTCACACACCCAACCAACTGAGCCACCCAGGCACCCCTATATTTCAATACTACTTTTAAGGCACCAAAACATGTGTCATTGATAATAATGAAGGAGGTGACTGGAGTGAAATGAATTGAGCTGACAGTTATGATGTTAGTGAGTCTATCTCTGGGACAGTGGTCCTCAATTTTAGTTACTGTTTAGAATCACCTGGGAAGCTTCTAGAAGTCCTAATGGCAGGCCACAAGCCAGACCAATTAAATTAGAATCTCTGATGGTATGACTCAGATGTCATAATTTTATAAGCTTCCCAAGTGATTCCCAGTTGGATTTATTCTCAATGTGCTGATGAAATCCAGTATTGAGCCTAAAGAGGCTCAGGGCCAGGCTTGGAGATTCACAAAAACAGTGAATGTGTCCCCATGAGAACTTTGGGTGGATATCCAGGCAACCTTTTCTGAAGATGGACAATACACTACCCAGACAATCCTACTGACCAGTCTCCAGAAAGGCTTTGCACAATATCATTGACATTAACCCAAACTACCTTAGCTAAACCACAACACATCCTCTGTGAGATTTGCAAGCAACTCTTGGCTCCACATTCCCAAATAACTGAACTAAAGGGGGGGTGGGAGGTGGTAAGCTAGATTTAGAGCATGGGAGAGGGACAGGAGATGGGAGAACTGGTGCATACTCTAGTATTTGCACATAGACCCTCTTTTTTCCCTAGAAGAAGGGTGCCTCTGAGGACTGGAAGGTTCCCATCCTGAGGACTGACTGACTGTTCTTCAGTTATTTTCTCCAATCCAAATGGCAAAGGTGGATTTGAGTGTTTTGTTGAACTTCAGAACCTGTTTCTGAGTCAGAAATTATCCATTTGAGCTGCCTCTGACAACCAACTTGCATCCCACTCGGGCACTTGCTGTGGCCCCAGCCCCTCAGCATGAACTCTGCTGGTTGGTTGGTGCTAGGGCAACTGGGCTGCTGGTTTTAACCTTTCATATGCTGCTGGGCTCAAGTTTCAATAGGAGGAGAGAGTTTCTAGGCAGCCTTGTGGAGTAGAGGGAAATGTGAAAATCTTCACCAAAGGAGGCCTCCTAGGAACGTTCTTTTATGTGACACTAAAATACTCAAATAGAGTAAGAAGATATAGAAGGAGGGTGGGTGGAGAGGGGGAGCATCAAATAAAAGGCCATCAAGGCTTTAAAACCCAATGACTAGTCAGTTTCTAACAGCACTAAGATCAAATTAGGCCAGGAAGTGAGCAATCCTTCTTGCAGTTGAAATGCAATGAAAAAAAAATGTCAGAATACAATTTTTATAATATGCAATTCAACCAGAGGCTGGACTTACTGCTTCTAATACTAAACAAATCTGCCAAGATCAGGCAGTCTAAGAAGACTGCATTGAGGGGATAAAATTGGGTACATACAAAATGTTTACTGAGTTCTGGAACCTGAACACCCTTTTCTCTCCAAAGTTTATCTTCTAAGATTTCTTTACCCTCTGCTTTACAGGTGACCTCTAAACCAAATGGTTTTGAACTGCATGGGTCGCTTCTATGTGGATTTTTTTTTCAATAAACATATTGGAAAACACTTTTTGAAGATTTGTGACAATTTGGGAAAACTTACAGAGGAACCCAATAGCCTAGAAATACTGAAAATTTTGAGAAAATTCAGATATTACTGTAAGAATAAATTATATAACACACACACAAAATATGTGTTAATTGACTATGTTATTGGCAAGGCTTCTGGTCAACATTAGGCTCTTAGTAGTTCAGTTTTTGGGTGGTTGAAAATTATATGCAGATTTTCAACTCTGCAGGGTTCCCACACCCTGGGGTTGGGGGGGAGGTGTAGTTGTTCAAGGGTCAGCTATAGTTTGAGATGATTCAATCTCAAGTGAGAATGATGGCATTTTAAAATTGCTTCCTAGTGTTTGAAGTCTCTTGACACTTTGGGGTTTCAGGCTTATACCCTGTGGCCTTTTTCTCCTTTGATGAGAAATGTGAATGGTAGGCAAGTCAATGAAGAAAGTTTATCCTTCGGGCTCAGTGGAAAAGAGTGTTTCCCAGTAGAGGGCATCCTTACGTAATGAATTTCTCTTTACCCTCAAAATTATTTGCAGATATTGATGTGCATTAGGGAACAGAGTTTTCTTCCAATGCCTTTACAGTTTAGCTTGTTTTTGGCAAGTCATTTATACATAAGGTGTTAAAGTGTTAAGAAGATTTGTTCCAATATTTTTCTTAGTTGGGTAAGTGATAAGTTGTACTATTAATGATGGTGGTAACAGATCATAAAGTGGTTTAAATTTCTGCTGACTTTATTTACTCATAAATTCAGCCAATATTGATTGAGTATCTTCTTTGTGCAAGGCACAGGGGTGGGGGTAGGTCTACAAGAGTGAGCCTGAGTCAAGCCTTCCTGGAAGATAATTTATGAAATACAGAGAGAATAAGACATAAATGCAGGAAGTTAAAATACAAGGCAACATATTTATTCTTGTTTCAAATAGTTGCTGATTTCTCTAATATTAATTATTGGTGGGCTTTAGAATTCTTTCCATTTCCTGTTGTAGATGGTGGCCAGAATATTCAAGTTGTTTCAAAATCTTTTAGCTTCTGCCAAAATTGATTTGTTTAAGCCTCCTTTCTTCCTACTTTTGAAATCCAGCTACATTTTAAGAGGAAATTAATCTGTACATTGCAATTCTACCCATGATTTTTTAAATAGGTTATTTGGAAAGACTTATTCATTGTCTTGGTTTTGTCTAAAGTCTTTCCATTTCTAGTGAAAAAGGGGAATTGTTGTAACTCGGCTCTCCTTGATCCAGAGGAAATCTGAAGTGAAATTTGGAAGTGGAGAGTTGCTTAACCTTTTCCTATCAAAATGTTGGCAGTGGAAGGTTTGTTGAAAGTGTGTGGGTTGAACGATATGCTGTAGGCTTAAGACCAGGCCACAGGCTCCGGGTGATTCATTTGATCCCTGTAGGCTGATGTCACCAGATGAGAAACAAGCAACTCTCCAAGTTCAGATGCTTTCTCCATCTCAAGGATGGGACCACTCAACCTACAAAGAGAGCCAGAACCAGCAGTTTCTGAAGCTTGTTATCTTAATAAAGTGGCTTTGCAGCACCTTCCGGTGGTGGTCAGTGGGGTAAAATGGGACAGATTTGAATATGGAAATGCTTTTCATCTTGGGTTCCATGTTCTATAAAAGCTCTTGAAGCAGTACCTGAAACCCAGGCTGTAACACGGGCAGCTAAGTGCTGGACCTTGGAACATACTAGTAGGTTTGGGTGCTTCCAGAGGAAACACAGGTGTTTGCTCAGTGGCCTGGACTGACCACACTTTCTATAATTATCCTGCTATGGGAGAAACCAGAATGGCCCAGTGTGCCAGGCATCTTGGAGAGAGTGCCATTTTGGAGGCCAGTTAAGTTTTCAGTCCTTGGGTCTATTTCCAGTGGCAGCTTCTATGGTGTGCATTGTTAGTGCTTCATTCAGATCTCTTTTACTAGACTGGCACACCCATCCGCAGATGCTGTGAGTGTTGGCTGCAAATGACTCAGAGCTGTGCCTTTCTCTAGAGAATTGTCCCTCATTGAAAGGAGTCACCTTGTCATGAAGTTTATGCCCCTTTCAGTAACTCACAAACAATGACTGACTGAAAATGAGGTACAAAATGTCAGCCTCCTTTCCTCAAGGTAGGAACCAACTTTGTGGTGTGACTCAAGCTCCAGGTCTCCCCATGGAATCAGGCCAAAGGAAATGTCCAGCTGAGATCACCTCCTCCTTGCTTAGTAACTTTCCTTCCATCCTGCTTCCCTCACTCCCCTTTTCCCAAGAGCATTCCTGCAGGCTTTGCTTTTAGAAAATTTACCGGAGACAGCACCTTTTTTGATTTGGTAGGACAAATAGTCTTATTTGCTTTATATAATCTGTTGTCTATCAGCAGTCACCTCCTACCCCTTTTAAAATAACACATTTTAGTCATAAATCAGTGGCTATGTGCTTCAGTCTGGTCCCAAGGGTGAATATTGTTAAATCCAAGCCGGTCATGATAGTTTCATTCTCCTTTCCAGTGAGTTGAAAATTGCATGTGACCATTATACAATACAGGAGGCAAGAATATGCAATGGGGAAAAGACAGTTTCTTCAATAAATGGTGCTAAGAAACCTGGACAGCTACATGCAAAAAGAGTTTGAGGAGAGAATTAGGCAGTAACTTCTCTGACATTGACCATAGTGAAATTTTTCTAGATATATCTCCTAAGACAAGGGAAACAAAAGAAAAAATAAGTTATTGGGACTATATCAAAATAAAAAGCCTTTCCACGGCAAAGGAAACTATCAATAAGACAAAAAGGCAACCTACTGAATGGGAGAAGATGTTTGCAAATGATATATTTGATAAGGGCTTAATATCCAAAATATTTAAAGAACTTACACAACTCAACATCAAAAAACCCAAATGATCTGACTTAAAAATGGGCAGATGACCTGAATAGACGTTTCTCCAAAGAAGACATACACATGGCCAACAGACATATGAAAAGATGTTCAACATCTCCAATCATGGGGGAAATACCAGTTAAAACCACACTAAGATATCACCTTATACCTGTCAAAATGGCTAGAATCAAAAAGACAAGAAATAATAAGTGTTGGCGAGGATGTGGAGAAAAAGGAACCCTTGTACACTGTTGGTGGGAGTGTAAATTTGTACAAGTACAGTGGAAAACAGTATGGAAGTTCTGCAAAAAATTAAAAATAGAAATACCACAATATCTAATAATTCCACTACTGGGTATTTACCCAAAGAAAACAAAAACACTACTTTGAAGAGACTTATCCACCCCTGTGTTTTTTTTTTTTTAAGACCAAGTGGTATTTTTTTTTTTAATATATGAAATTTATTGTCAAATTGGTTTCCATACAACACCCAGTGCTCATCCCAAAAGGTGCCCTCCTCAATACCCATCACCCACCCTCTCCTCCCTCCCACCCCCCATCAACCCTCAGTTTGTTCTCAGTTTTTAAGAGTCTCTTATGCTTTGGCTCTCTCCCACTCTAACCTCTTTTTTTTTTTCCTTCCCCTCCCCCATGGGTTTCTGTTAAGTTTCTCAGGATCCACATAAGAGTGAAACCATATGGTATCTGTCTTTCTCTGTATGGCTTATTTCACTTAGCATCACACTCTCCAGTTCCATCCACGTTGCTACAAAAGGCCATATTTCATTTTTTCTCATTGCCACGTAGTATTCCATTGTGTATATAAACCACAATTTCTTTATCCATTCATCAGTTGATGGACATTTCGGCTCTTTCCATAATTTGGCTATTGTTGAGAGTGCTGCTATGAACATTGGGGTACAAGTGCCCCTATGCATCAGTACTCCTGTATCCCTTGGATAAATTCCTAGCAGTGCTATTGCTGGGTCATAGGGTAGGTCTATTTTTAATTTTCTGAGGAACCTCCACACTGCTTTCCAGAGCGGCTGCACCAATTTGCATTCCCACCAACAGTGCAAGATCCACCCCTGTGTTTATAGCAGCATTATTTACAATCGATATGGAAGCCAAAATATGGATGTAGCCCAAGTTTCTATCCATAGATGAATGCATAAAGATATAGTGCATATATAAAAAATAGAATATTACTCTGCCATAAGAAAGATCTTGCCATCTGCAACAACATGGATGTACCTAGAGGGTATAATGCTAAGTGAAATAAATCAGAGAAAGACAAATATCATATGATTTCACTTACATGTGCAATCTAAAAAACGAAACAAACAAATAAGCAAAAGCAGAATCAGATCTATACAGAGAACAAGCTGATGGTTGCCAGAGGGGAGGGAGATGGGGGTCATGGGCAGAATGGGGGAAGATGAGTGGGAGATAGTCTTCCAGTTATGGAATGAATGTGTCACAGCATAGGGAATACAGTTAATGGCATTGTGGTAGCATTGTATGGTGACAGATGGTTGCTACATTTGTGGTGAGCACAGCATAACACAGATGTTGAATCGTTATGCTGTACCCCTGAAACGTAACATTGTGTGTCAACTCTACTCAAGAGAAAAAAAAGAATAGCTCATGACCTAATTCCAGCCAATGGCACCTAAGGGAAGACTGCTGAAGGGCATCTGAACATGTTTTCTTTGCTCTTAAAAGGAGAGCAAAGGAAAATGTACGCTTACATTTTTCTCTGGACATCGTCAAGTGAGAATGTGGCAGTGGAGCTTCAACAATCATTTTGTGATCATAAGGGGAGGCTACAATAATCTCAGGCTCTGAGATTCTGAAGTCATTGAGCCTTGAATGAACCAATCCTGGATCTGCCTCACTTTTAGTTATACAAAACAACAGAATTTCATATTTGTTTATATAATCTTTAGTTGAGTCTGCTGTTATTTGTAAACAAAAGCATACTAGATGTCTATAAAGCTAGTCTTGAACAAAGTTACTCTCTAGTGGCCAAGCGATGGTGAGAACATAGAAACAATTGATAGTCTCCATTCTGTTTTTCTATCATAAGGAGAAAAATGGGTTGGTAATAATGTGTATGGTATTTTAATTTGGCTTATATTGATGGATTATTGAATGGCTTAACTTAATAGAAGCAACAGGAAATGGGCTTTCCTTCCATGGCTGACTTCAAACATTCTCTGTTGTATTTCCTTCGCCTCTTCTCCCCCATGACAGTTTTTTGTTCACTTTCAGCTCTAATAACAGTCTCAATTTTGTATTCTAAAATATAGTGCAAGTTAAGTGAATACTTTCAGTCATGCATTCAGTTAAAGATATGTTATTTTTCTACCGCTCAGGTCTGGAGATTCAAGTATAGGGTCTGGAAAAGGAGAAGGAGTGATGGTTTATTTTTTCGCCATCCCATGCTTGCATCCTATTTTCTAGGGACTTTTGTGTTCTTTTTTTTTTTTACTGAGCCGGTGCTCAGTGTGGTATCTGCTGGCCCCCATTTCCTCTGTAATGACTGGTGTTCAAAGGCTGGCTCTTCAGGGGGACACTTTTATGGGCTCCCTAGACACCTTCCCCTGAGAACTCTTATACTTTGTAGTCCTGGAGCTCCTGATTCACTTTTTGCCTGATGATCTGGCACCCCTCATCAGCTCCTACCCTCTCTCTTCTAGATATATACCCCATGCAGCCACTCCCTCTTATTGAGGTACCAGAAGATGCCTTGAGCTTGTCTTTCATGTAATCTCCTTGTCAATCTACTCATGGATCCTCCTCCACGAAAGAAGACCTGAAACTTGCCAGTGCTGACCTTGTATTCTTTGCCTCACTCATTGCAGACGGCTTCAGCCAGTCCCTTAACTGAGCATTTGGAATTCACTCAGCAGGAAGCAGACACCAGTCTTGTCTCTATTTGTGTGTACTCCGAAATCCTGGTGACACATACCAAGTTCTGCTAAGAATTCTTTGGCATGTTCTGCCCTAATGGCCACACCAAATGGGCCTTCTAGTTTTTGCTCTGACAGGGAGTGAGAAACCAGTCTCCCTAATCTCTCTGACACTGCATTCTCTCTGGAGAGTTCTCTTGGGGGTTCGTTCTTCTTTACTTGGTCTGGGGCAGGATGGGGGAGGGAAAGCCAAAGCATTTTCTGTTCCCATTGAATTCTTGCCACTACTGTCCTTCAAATTTCTATTTTTTTTTTAATTAGGTTGGAGTTGGGTAATAGAGATTGATGTCAAGCAGGTTGGCTGCCCAAGGGATGACTATCCTATTAGATTCCTCTGGCTGCTGTAACAAATCACAAACTTGGTGGCTCAAAACAACACAGATTTATTATCTTAAAACTGTAGATGATTAGCCAGCTGGTCCTCAGGTTGGGGACAGTGCCTCACCCTTCTAGGAAGAAAAGAGGGTCTCTATGCCAGGTCTAGAGTGGATGCCCTTGCTCCCTCTCTCCCATCTCCTGTCTACTGAGGGACACAGTCCAAAATCGGTCCTGGTAGGCAAAAATCAGTGTGTCAGCAGTTCCTTCTGGAAGCTCTAGTGGAGAATTTGTTTCCTTCCTTTTGCTAGCTTCTTGTGGAAGCATTCTTTGGCTTGAGACCTCTTTCTCCATCTTCAAATCAGCAGTGTAGCATCTTTAGATCTCTTTCTCTCTCTGCTTCCATCATTACATTGACTTCTCTGGCTCTGACCCTCCAGCCTCTCTCTTATAAGGATCTTTGGGAAGGTATTGGGCCCCCCTGGATAATCCAGGATAACCTTTCCATCTCAAAATCCTTAACTTAATCACACCTGCAAAGTCCCCTTTGCCATGTAAAGTAACATATTCACAGGGTTCAGGGATTAGGACTGGGCATCCTGTGGTTTTGGGGGAGAGGGGCACTATTCAACCTACCGTGATTGTGGTAACATAACTAACGTTCTCCAATATGTGGTTCATCTCCATTGTGAGGCATGTGAATGATTAATATTCCCTGTCCCCTTCGAGTTAGGTATGGGGATGTGACCAGTTCTGGCCAATGAAACGTGAGTAGTAAGCATGCATTTCACTTCTGGATGGAAGCGTTTAATTGCCAGTACTTGATTTTCACCCTTCTTTTTTCTTGCATGGCAAATCACACAGAATTATTTTTGAAATATCGCAGCTATAAAAGAATGATGCCTCTGTCAGTTTGGGTCCCTGAGTGATGACACAGAACAGAGTAATCTCCAAACCTGCCTTGGATGTGTAGTATAAACGGAAAAACCAAACCTTTGTTTTGAAGCACTGAAATTTTGAGGTTGTTTGTTACTGCAGACTTACCTTGCCCATCTTGTTGGATATAATTTTCAGCTTTAAGCCTTCCAATGAAATTCTAAGGCAAGAGGAAAGCCCCCATTCAACATGCTATCACCCTCAAAGTTGAGTTTCCATTTTGGGGTATATTTCTATAAATTCCCTGAGAGTACCCATGTCTTAATCTTATAATGCTAAGATAACTTTAATAAATGAATTTCTTTGTAGCTAGTCTATAAAGAAATCTCTTGACAAAATCTTTGAGGATTTTTTTTGGCGAAGATCATCGTTATAAAAATCTGGTCTTATCTGGCCTGTTCAGCCTTCACTGCCTCCTCTCTCCAGCCTGTAACTTCCATGCCAGTAAGGGCTCTGGACCCACTTGCTCATTTTTATCTCTGAAAATTCATCTTAGTATATAGTCACTTTTCCTTTTGTCTCTCCTCTTCTATGAACTTAAGTCATCTAAGCAAATACTGATATTTATTAAACATTGTTTTATATTAGATTCCTCCAGATGTAGGCTTTAAGACAAGGATTCTAGAGAAGGTATTTATTTGAGATATAATCCTGGAAAACAGCATCTGAAAAGTGGTGAAGCTGGAATGAGATAGAAAGGAAGTCAACATGGGGTGCATTAATGAGCAGATTATTGCTCAAGACAAGTGAGGCTCAAACCTGCTGGGGGCCATTGGGAGAATGTGTACAACAGAGTTCTGCAGCATTGTTATACCCAAGGGGCAAGGATACTGGGGTATTAATCCACTCATCCATGACCATAATTGGTTAAAGACTGCTCCCAGCCACATTTATCCTACAGTTCTAATTTTTCCTTGCAGGGGCTAGCACAGTCCAGCCACCAGAGAGATCCTGTGGGGCAGAATTATAGATGCTTACAGTTGGAAGTCTGGACCTGTAAGGGAATGGGGAGTGCAGAGAATCCTGCAGTATCTACTGTGATCATGCCCTGTGTTCAGGGTGCTGGTTGGGTGCCTCCAGTCACAGGACTGAGGAAGGGAAGCAGCTGAACACCCATTCACTATACCACGAGGCAGGGCGTGTATTAATATAATGGCTAAAAAGAAGCACAGGGGCATGGAGGAAGGAGAAATTAATTTTACTGTGGGAGAGCAGAGAAGATGGATTTTGATCTGGCCTTAAAGGGTGAAAAGGGTTAAGTTAAGAAAAGGAGCTTGTTTAAGTTGAAGGACTAGTGTTTGCACAGATGTGGCTGCTGCAGCATCAGATTGTTTGGGGACAGTTGTAAGCAGTGGGTTTGAATGGGACAAAAGGTGGTTGTGAGGAAGTAGGAGATCAGTTGGAAGAGCAAGGGGCTGGACTGTGGAGGATCAAGAGTTCAATTTGCGATATTTTCATTTTTAATGTATTACATTTTTAAAACTTGCAGATGGACTTAAGCCCTTGTCCTGGGCCAGGATCCTTCGGAGACAGAGAGAGAGAGAGAGAGAGAGAGAGAGAGAGAGAGAGAGAGAGAGAGAGGGAGAAATAGAGAATGAATCCCAAGCAGGCTCCACGCCATCAGAAAAGAGCCCAACACGGGGCTCCATCTCACAAACTATGAGATCATGACCTGAACTGAAGTCGGTCGCTTAACTGACTGAGATACCCAGGTGCCCCCAATTTAAACTGTAATTATAAAGAATTAAATAAAATTTAAAATCTAGTTCCTCAGTGTCAGTAACCACATTTCAAATAATAGCCATAAGGGAATAGTAGCTGCCATACTGAGTGGTGCAGACATAGAACATTTCCACCATCACGGAAAGTTCCATTGGTCAGTGCTGATTCTAAAAGACAACATGGCACCATTAGGCATTTTCAGACAGGGATATCCGACCAGCTAATGAAAATAACTCCTATTTAACATATTACTTACCATGAACCAAAAGCTGGCTGTAGTGGCTTTAAATTATATCTATAAATAAATTCCTTGATAGTCCTCTCTTTAAGAGATAGAACTTCATTCTCCTTCTTGTGAGTGTGGATGAATAAATGAATAAAATGTGACAGGTGTGATGGTGTGACTTCTGAGACTCACCACAGAAAACCATTGTGGTTTTTTCTCTCTCTCTCTCTCTGTCAGATCACTCTGTCAGGGAAACCAGCTGCCATGTTATAAGGAAATTTAAGCTACCCTATGGAAATGCCCAAGTGGGGAAAAACTGAGGCTCCAGCTAACAGCCAGTCTCTGAATTATTTTGGAAGTAGATAATCCTCCAGCCCCTGTCAAGATCGCTGCATACCCAGCTGACATTTTGACTGCAACTTCATGAGAAACCCTGAGCCAGACCTAGCTAAGGTACTCCCAAACTCTTGACCTGTAGGAACTGTGAGATATTAAATATTTGTTGTTTTAAGCCAGTAAGTTTGGGTAGTTCGTTACCTAGCAATAGAGGACTGATATATAGCTCTAAGCACTTTGCACACTTTAACTCAAAGTAACCCTTAAATAGAATATGCTATCTTATCCCCACTTTACAGACTGGGAAACCAAGGCACAGAGAGGGTAATTAAATTGTCTATGGTCAGACAGCTAATATGCATGGGAATGGGGATTCCAACCCAGGAGGTCAAGATCCAGTGTCTTGCTCTCTACCACTATATACTTCTACTTCAGATCAGGTAGAACACATCTCTGGGAGCATCATGAGACACAGTTTCAGGGAGCCACTGAAGGAGATGCCTTCCTCTTATTCTGGCTGCATAGTAGGGTCACATGGGGGAACTTTTACCAATGCTTGTGCTCCACCCAAGATCAAATGAGGCAAGATCTATGGAGTGCAACACAAGCACTGGTAGTTTCTAAAGCCTTCCAGGTGATTCCAATGTGCAGCCAAGGTCAGGAACCACTGATAGAGCATAGCCATTCCAAGTGTGGGCCCAAGAGCATATGAGAAGGATAATTTACATTTCAACAAGATTGCCCAGGTGCCTTGTACTACATTAAAGTTTGAGAAACACTGCTCTAATCCTTTCCCCAGGCCACACCTGCTGATAGGTAGCAGCTGAACATCAAATGGGTTGGCACATATGGTTTTGCTGCAGGAACTGCAATTGGGTGCATAGAGAAAAACCAAGTTTAGCATTTTACAAAGTGGTTCTTCAAAATACCAAAAAGACAGGAGGAATGAAAACTTGAAGAGACAGGTGGGAAAAGCAGGAGAGAACAAATAACTTCTCTTGGTGTCAAAGAGAAATAAAGAACTCCAGGGAGTGATCAGTAAAAATTAGTGTGTCACAGAAGGACCTGCCTTAAGAGACAAAAATCAAACAAGACAGCAAAATTACCTCTCATTGGTTGGATGCCAGGAGTAACGCTATACACACTGTATAGCTTTGGAGGTTTTGTGAAAAGAATATGAAAATTGTTCTATTCTAGCATTCTCCATCTATAGTAAATGTGCCAGTAAAAGTTAATTTAAAAGAAAAGGAACAAAATTTCTTATTTTTTCCCTATCCTATTTAGTTATGAGCAGTATAATTATAGCTAATCCTCAGTTATGGATGATCAGCTTTATGGCACAAGCTTTCAATTGTCAATGCCATCTATTATTTAAAAAGCCAACCACAGGGGTGCCTGGGTCGCTCAGCCGGTTAAGTGTCTGACTTCGTCTCAGGTCATGATCTCATGGTTAGTGAGTTCGAGCCCCACATGGGGCTCGGTGCTGACAGCTCAGAGCCTGGAGCCTGCTTCAGATTCTGTGTCTCCCTCTCTCTCTGCCCCTCCCCTGCTCACACTCTGTCTCTGTCTCTAAAAAATAAACATTAAAAAAAAAAAGCCAGTCACATAGAGCCTTTCCTTTTTCCCTCCCACCCCTTCCGCTTCCCACCCCCACCCCGACAGCTTCCAGGAAGGTGATGAAATAGTGCCATATCTATGAACAAATGAGAAAATGAAGGGCTAGAGAGACTGTTTGGTAGCATCCTCCTGCCTCAAAACAGCACACTAGAACCCACCCTGCATGTGAATGCTAAGGTAGAAGTTTCTCCTACTTTATCCCAAAGGAGACATAACTCAAAGGATAAATAAAAAATTACTAGGTAGATGGCAGTCAGCAGTGGTTGTCAATTGTTGGCATGCGTTGAGTTACCTGGAGGGCTTAATTTCAACACAGATTACTGGATCCCATCCCTCAGAATTTCTGGTTTAGGGGCGCCTGGGTGGCTCCGTTGATTAAGCCTCCGACTTCGGCTCAGGTCACGATCTCATAGTTTGTGAGTTCGAGCCCTGTGTCGGGCTCTGTGCTGACAGCTCAGAGCCTGGAGCCTGCTTCGGATTCTGTGTCTCCCTCTCTCTCTCTGCCCCTCCCTGACTTGTGCTCTGTCTCTCTCTGTCTCTCAAAAATAAATAAATAAATAAACGTAAAAAAAAAAAAAAAAAGAATTTCTGCTTTAGTAGGTTGGGCCATTGCCAATACCTGTGCCTTTTTTTAAAAAAAATTTTTAACATTCATTTTTTTGAGAGACAGAGAGACAGCACAAGCAGGGGAGGGGAAGAGAGGGGGGGGCACAGAATCCGAAGCAGGCTCCAGGCTCTGAGCTGTCAGCACAGAGCCCAATGCGGGGCTTGAACTCATGAAATGCGAGATCATGACCTGAGCCGAAGTCAGACGCTCAACCAACTGAACCACCCAGGCGCCCCTAAAACTGTGCCTTTCTAACATGCCCCCAGGTGATGCTGCTGCTGTGGGTGCCAGGACGGCACACTGAGAACCCTTGCAGCATAGTATGGGGGGTAACACTAGCCTAGTGTAAAGGAGCTGGAACTCTGAGCCAGTATCATGATTTAAATCCCAACTCTGCAGGGCGCCTGGGTGGCTCAGTCGGTTAAACATCTGACTCTTGGGATTCTCTCTCTGCCTCTCCCTCTCCTTCTCAAAACAAATAAATAAACATTTAAAAATAATAATGAATCCCAACTCTGCTTCTTCAAAATGGATGCTTGGGCAAGCTACCTAACCTCTCTCTGCTTCCATCTCTTTATTTGTAAAATGAAGATAATAACAGTATAATCTCCTTGGGTTGTCATAATGATTAAAAATGTTAATTCATATAAAGTGCATAGAAAAGTGCTTAGCAAATAGTAAAAGTTCTCTCAGCATCAGCTATTAATGTCAGTCCTTGTTGAAGACAAATTAATTTTGTACTAGTGTTACCCAGAACACTAGCAGAGCTAGAAACAAAACCAAAACCAAAAAAACCCCTCAATTTATTTATTTTTTTTTTTATTGCAAACACAATTATTGGTCTTGTTCTCAAGTACTGTATAGGAAACAGTGATCTATCTATCAAATGAGAGAATTGCATAATTTTCTGTGACTTCAAACAAATTTCAGAAGGTACAAGCAGATTTTGTCATGGGTCTGTAGGTACCACAGACTCAGAAGAACATCAGTTCTTTAGAAAGCACGGCAATTATTAAACAAGAGTTTAATGGCCCATGTTATGGCATAAAAGGAAGAATTATCTGATGGAAAACAGAAGTCAAAAAAGTCAAACAGAGCACTTTGGAGTCCAAAGCAGATGGAATACGAGGGAGGAAATAGAGATGGTGAGCCTCAAGGTGGACATGACACAAGATGACTCTCCCAGCTTTGGGCACTGAAAACCAAGGCCAGTGAAAGCTCCGTGTCCAGTACTCTAGACCTAGAATGAGCTAAGGGGGAATCAGCTAGAGATTTCTATTGCTTTAAAATAAGCTTTAGTATTTGGTAAGGCAAGTTTCTGCATTTATCTTCAAGTGTTTCTTGATTATTTTTGGACCTTTTCCATGAAAATTTTAGAATCAGTGTATCAAGTACAGTGAAAATTTGTAGATTAATTTGGGGACTATTACATTTAAAAAATTAAGTCTTCCCATCAATTAATATTGTATCTTATTTAAATTTTGCATTTTTGAACTCTATTACTCCTGTATAATAATGCAGCTGAATTTTGTGTATTGATATGGCTTCTGGCAACCTTGCTCCACTTTCTTATTAATCGTAAGGAATTGTATGCGTATTCTTTTGAATTCTCTCCCTCACTAATTTTACTTGTTTTAAAAATGTGCACATATTCTCCAACAAGAGCTGGAGCCTAATCTCTGTCCACTGAATATGGGCTGCGCTCAGTGACCTCTAACAAATAAACAAATGTGGAAGTGATGGTGTGCCATTCTGAGATTTGGTTAGAAAAGACACTGAGGCTTCCATTTCGCCTTCTCTGTCTCTCTCTCTGATGATTCACTCTGGGGGGAGCCAGCTACCATGTCAAGAGAACACACAGGTAGTCCTGTGGAGAAGTCCACGTGGAGAAGAACTGAGGCCTCCTGCCAGTAGCCAAATAGGTGAGCCAACTTGGATATGGATCTTCTAGCCCCAGTCGAGCCTTCAGACTACCGTAGCCTCAGCAGACCTCTTGATTATGACCTCTTCAGAGACCCTGGGTCTCTAAGCTGCTTCTGGAATCCTGATCCTCAGAAACTGTTTGAAATAATAAGTTTGTTGTTTTTAGCTAATTTGATACATAGCAATAGATAACTAATATTGTTACATAGTTTATAGTAAGGAGTTTTCTTTCTTGCTAATGCTCAAGGCCTCTACATACAGTGTGCAGTTAGTTTAATCCTTATACTTTCATTTCTTTTTCTGTACAAGATTGAGCAGAAACAGTGATAGTAACTTACTTGTGTTGGTCCTGATTTTAGAGGTAATGTTTCTCAATGTTCCACCTTTAAGTATGACGTTTTCTGTGGATTTGGGGGAAATTCCCATTATTGGGTTAAGTCTGTTCCATTCGATTTCTCTTTACTTAAGAGATTTAATTTATTTTAAAAGTCATAAATACGTGTTATATTTAGAAAAGGCATTCAGTAAAACATGTTGCAATGATCCCATGGGATTTCTCCTTAATTCGTGAATATAGTGAATTATAGCCCACTCCATTTTTTAAAAGGTTGAGGTATTCTTTCGTGTCCAGTTTGGTCATGTTTGGTCATGCTTTGTCTGTTGTTAATGTATTATTAGGTTCAGTCTGAGTTTTGTGTTTGGGATTTTTGTATTGATGTTCATAAGGGATACTCTCCTGCGGTTTTCCTTTCTTTTGCTTTCCATGTCTGATTTTGGTTTCAAGATTGTGATAGTCTCATGAGAAGGAATAGGGATCATTTACAATTTTTCTATTTTCCTGAAGAGTTTATATAATGTAGAATCAAATATTCCTTGACTATTTGTATAACTTGTATCTAGAACCATGTAGACATGGTGTTTTTTTCCCCCACGTAGATTTGTTTTTTGAACTGCTGACTCAGTTTTAAATTTTTATTTCTACTTCTTTGGTCTGTTTTGGTAAATTACATTTTTCTAAGAAATGTCTGTTTCATTTAATTTTCAAATTTATTGCCATAAAATTTACATATTATTTGTGATTATTTTAATCTTTGTTTTATCTACATTTTTGCCACCTTTTTAATTCTTAAATGGATTATTTCACCTTCTTTTCTTTTCCTGATAAGCCATCCTCTCCGTCATATGTTCATTTGAAAGATGGCATTGGCTTTCTTCTCTTTGACTAATTATTTCCTTCCTTCTGCTTTGGGATTATTTTACTCTTTTTCTAACTTTTTAAACTGGGTGCTTAGCATCTTAATTTTCAACTTTTCTTTCTAAGATAAGCAATTATAGCCAAGGAAATAATTTCTTTGTATTATCAAAATAGATACCTTCCCAAAACTTTGGAATGTAGTATTCCCATTATTGTTTAATTTTAAGTACTGCCATTTTTTTTGCTATAATTCTTTTTTAGACAATTAATTATTTAGAAATGTGTTTTTAGATCTCCAAAATATTTTATTTATTCTTTGCTTACCTGTTTCTACTTAATGATATCATAGTTAGAAGATATGATCAGTATGATATGGGTGCTTTGAAACTTACTAAAAATTGCTTTAGGGCTTGGCTGAGGCTTTTTGTAGTATTCCAAATGTGATTGAGATAAGTGTGTATTTTAATGTGGTTTTATATATGTCTATTAGATTAAACTTGTTAATTGGGTTATTTGTATGTTTTATATACTTTTTTAATGCATAGTTTACTCAGTGACATATGTTTAAATCTCCATTTCTCCTTGTTTTTCTTCCTTACTTTTTGCTTTACATTTTGTAGGGCCCTGTTTTTAGGTACATATAAGGTTAGACTTACATAGCTTCCTGGTTAGGTAAATGACTTATCATCATCTTTTTGTCTTTGATAATACATTGTTTTAAAGTCTATACCATCTGGTGTTAATATCACTATACTAGCACTTTATTTATTTATTTATTTATTTATTTATTTATTTAATTTGTTTGTTTGTTTGTTTGAGAGAGGGAGGGAGGGAGTGGCAGAGAGAGAGTGAGGAAGCAGGGGAAGGGCAGAGAGGAAGGGAGACAGAGAATCCCAAGCAGATTTTGTGCTGTCAGCGCAGAACTGATCTGGTTACTCGATCCCATGAATGTAAGATCATGACCTGAGCTGAAATCAAGAGGTGGATGCCCAACCGACTGAGCCACCCAGGCGCCCATATACCAGCTTTCTTCTGATTGATGCTTACTTGGGATGAACTGTTTATATCATTTAACTCTCTATATTGCTGTGTCCTTGTATCTGATATATGTCTTTTGAAAACAGCAGATGGCTGAATCCAGTCTGACAACCTTCTATCTGAATGGGCTAGTTTAGTCCAATAACATTAGTTATAATCACTGGTATATATTTTTTTTACCATCTTAGTTTGTATTTTGAGTATGAACTGATTTTTCTAGGTTGCTACTTTTTTTTGGCTTTCTTGCCCTCTTTTCAATCAGTAAACTTTATAACTTTACTTTTTGAAAAATTTATGCTTCTTCTTTTAGTGGTTATTATTAAAATACTAACTAACATGCATACTTAAAGTCTAAAGTTAGTATTGCTATCTTCTCCATACAATTCAAGGATCTTCTTAGACCACTTTCACTCCAGTCACCCCCATCATCATACATTTTATTGCTTTCCAATATTTTATTTCTTTTTTATTTTTTAAAGTTTATTTATTTTGAGAGAAAGAGAGAGAGAGAGAGAGAGAGAGAGAGAGAGAGAGAGAGAAAGAGAGAGTCTGAGAGAGGGAGAGAGAGAATCCTAAACAGGCTCTGCACTGTCAGCACAGAGCCCGATGTGGGGCTTGGATGCATGAACCTTGACACCGTGACCTGAGCCGAAACCAAGAGTCAGATGCTGAACTGACTGAGCCACCCAGGTGCCCCATATTTCTATTTTAACTTTAACCCCCAGCTTAAATGTTATTATGATTATTGTATACAGTTCCTATTTATAGAGGCTTGTATATTTACCAGTTTGTTTGCTCACTATGCCTTCCTCCATCACTGAGCTCTCATTATGGATTCCTTTTTCTTTTCCTCACAGTACATTCCATTATGAATGCTTCGAAGTAGTAAATAATCTCAATTTTGATTTTTTGCTTTCATTCTTGAATAAATACAGCCAGGTATAGGACAGGTTAGGCATTACTTTTCTCTTGGAACTTTGATGATATTGTACTATTGTCTTCTAATTTGTGCAGTTGTTGAAATGTTTTCAGTCAAATTATCGTTTCTATGTCGGTAACCTAAATCAAAATCTGACTTGATTCTTCAGTTTCCTCAGGACACCAGGAAACATAGCAATTTACAAAGCGAGGATGGAAGAGGAAGTGCTGGAGTTTTGAAGACAGGAGAAAAAGTAAGAAGTAGCCATTTGGCCGAGTAGGAACATGAAGGGGCCAGGGAAGCGGATGTTTGCTAGCTCCCCAGAGGCCTGTCTACAGCTGCCAGTTAGCATGCTTGTGCATTATCTGCTTCCCATGTTGGGCAACACTAAGGTAGGTTCGTAGGAAGTGAAGAGTTAGATTTAACATGAGATGGGGTTCTGCCAAGTGAGGTTTCTTTTTCGTTTTTGTTTTTGTTTTTTAAAGAGGGATACAAGAGGAATAAGGGACTTGAGGGTGAAGATGGTGAAAAAGACATGAGGACATGAGGATCATGAGGGATAGTGAAGAGGCGGTAAAATAAAACAGTTCTAGGGCCCATCAGGTTTAATGGATTGCTTTTGTTGTGGGTGCTGGAGAAAGTGAGCGGCAAGGTAGGAGGTGATGGATAAACATGGGATGCTTAAAAGTGAGATTAATTGAAAGCCAGATGTTTTTCTAACTCTGTGCTAATACAGATAATTTTAATTATTCTAGCTGTTCAATAAATCTTAGTAACTGCTTTTTTTAAAAGAGAGCAGAGGTGGCATCTGTCCTCTTTATTTTTTAATTTTTTAAAAAGTTTATTTATTTATTTTGAGAGAGAGAGAAAGAGAACAAGCAGGGGAGGGGCAGAGAGAGAGGGGGAGAGAGAATCCCAAGCAGGCTCCAGGCACTATCAGTGCAGAGCCTGACGTGGGGTCAGTCTCACAAACCATGAGATTATGACCTGAGCTGAAATCGAGAGTTGGATGCTTCACTGACTGAGCCACCCAGGCACCTCAATCTTAGTAACTTTTACTCTTTCTTTTGATCCTACATAATGAAGTTTTGGTCAGTTTGCCAAGCTCCTTAAAAAATACTCTTTGAGATTTTGGTTGGAATTACAGATTAATTTGGAGGAGAACTGACTTTTTTTTTATGTTGTCTTCCTATCTGAAGTATTCCCTTTAATTTAGTAATCTTCTCCATCTTTTGACTATACTTATTAATTTTTTCCATTAAGGACTTTTGTATCTTTTGTTAGATTTTTCTACTCCCTGATATATAGTTTTTCTTGCTACTGTGATTTGTATTTTTTTTCGATTAAGGTTCCTTTCTAGTACTTAATAAGCCTGTTGGTTTTTGTATATTTTTTTTTGCTGAATTTTAAAACTTTTAATAGTTTGGGTATTTTCTTGTGGTTTTGTGTGTATGTGTGTGTGTGTGTGTGTGTGTGTGTGTGTGTGTGTAGGAAATCATATGTGGCATGATTTTACTTCTTACTTACACCTCTTATTTCTTTTCTCATCTCATTGTCCAGTTCAGAAATCTGGACCAATGTTGAATTGAAGCAATGATAACAGAAATCCTTGCCGTGTCTGTTACAGGCAATGCATCTAATCTGTTTCAAGTAAGAGTGATATTTACTGTAGATTATCAAGGAAGATACCTAATTACTAAGGTTTTTGTCTGATACCCAAGTCTAAGTGCATGTAGGTTTTCTTTTGGTCTGTTCAGTTTTCCCAGGGTGGAACATTTAATGTCCTGCCTATCAGTTAGACATGATGGTCAATGTTCTTCTCAGTGCCAAGACAACAAGGGCACTTATAGTCTCAGTTTGGCATGTCACACCTGCCCCTCGCTGTGCCTGTTCTTCCAGTTATGAGCCTATCTGATACAACCTTTTGGAGATATAGATATGTCTCTTGCTAGAGATGAGAGGCTCTGCATGTTTGGAGAGGGGAACGATACCTTATGTAGAATTTCAACCAAACTTCCTCTTTTAAATGCTGTCCCTTATTGGGTTTTTAGGGGAACTCGATGCCTCCATTTCAGGCCCTTCTGGGTTTCTGCTATGTGAGTCAGATACTTCATACTGCCTTCTTACCTCCTACAGACTAGCTGCTGGGTTTCAGCTTTCTCTGCTCTGCTGAGTCAGTTACCACTTATCCGTCTGCTTTCCTTCTTCCAAAACTGTCTTGACATTTCTCATCTCTTCTGTTGCCTTTGTGGGTGCTTTTATTCCTTTATTCCTTTCAGGGGCTTTAGAGGCAAGTAAGGATAAATAATTTATTTAAATTTCTAATATTTAACTGGAAGTCCTGATCTATTTTGTCATTCCTTTCTTTGATAATTTCTATGTCATCTATATCATCATATCTCTTATGACCAGCATATAGTTGGATTAAAAATGATTACAAATCCAATCTGAGGATCTTCATTTTTTAACTGGCAAGCTTAACTTACTTATATTTCTTGTGAGTATTGTTACACTTGAAATTTACTTCCATCATCTTCATGTTTTTGTGTACCATGGTTTTCCTTCGCTTCTCTTTCTTTTTCAGGTGTCTGTTTTTTTCCTCATTCCCTCCTTTTCCCTCTCTATCGGTTTGAAAATTATAGACTCTATTTCTGTGGCCTTAGGGATTACACTTAAATTTTAAACCTGCATATTTGATTTAGCCAAGTCTAAGTATAATAAACATCTCTACCTTTACTTTGATCAATACGGGTCCCTTAGAATGATTAACTCATATTATCAACTCTTGATTACCATCCTCTCCAATTTCTTAGGATTCCTTTCTCTATGTTTAGCTATATATTGCCATATGTCTTATCTTATTATCTTAAGTTTGACTATACACATTAATCATTTTTATTGTTATTGTCATTGTATACTTAATAATTTCTTTGCTTGCAATTGGGTTTGCATCTCCCTTTCTGGATTAAATTAACCTGTTACTGAAGAACATGCATTGGTGGGTTTTTCAGTGAAAGTCTTGGAATAGTACATTCTCTTAGACTTTAACTAAAAATGTATCTATTTCAGTTTCATTTTGTATTTTGACTAGCTGGTTACAGAGTTTTAAGGCCATAGTTAGCTCTTTCCACACATCGAAGCTATTTTTAATTGTCCTTTGACACCTGTTACTGTGGAGAACCTTCTGATCCTTGTAGTTAATTTATCCCTGTTTTTTCCTTCTAAGAATCTCTTTTATCTTTTCTGTCCTCCACAGTTATTAAAACATACCTAGGTATGGATTTATTTTTGTTTTTTATGCTTGCGATACTTAAACAAGAGATCTAGGTATGAATTATATTTTTTATGCTTACAAGTTTTTGTGCATTCTTATTCTGAGGCTTTATGTTTTTCATCAATTCTGGAAGACTCTTAGCCATTATCTTTTCAAGTATTGCCTCCGTTTTCTCTTTCTGGAACTCTAGTTTTCTGGAGGTTAAATCTTCCCATTCTGTTCTATCTTTCCACACTTCTTTTTCCCCTTTTACTTCTGGATAATTTTCTCTGTTCTTTCTTCTATACTAATTCTTCTTTTCCTTTTTGAATTTAGCTAATATGTATTTTTACCCACCTGTTGAGATTTAATTTCAGTGTTACTGGTTCTTTCTTCAGCTATTGTTTCCCAGAGTACTCTATTCTTTCATTATAGTTTCCATTTCTTCTCTGAGCTCTTTATTAGAAACACTTATTTTCTCATCTTTCTCAGCTTATTCTAGTATTTCAAATTCTTGACATGATACATATTCCAGTTTGTTGTGTCTGCTGATTTCCTCCGATGGTGGACCATATCCTCGTGTGGTGAGTAATTTTTGAATGTGAATTTATCTTCATCAAGACTTAAAATTGTTTTGGATGTGTGTTTGTGGGTGCTGTGTGCAGCCTACATAGGAGTTTTGCTTTGCTTCTGCTAAAGGTCCTTGGGAGTTTTAGATTATCCAATCAGCTTGGAATTCTGGCATCACTTGAAATGGCATAAATTCTAGAATTTCTTAGGCTTGACATTTTAATTTCTTACAGAAAAATTTTATTTTATCTCACTCAAAATTTTGAGAAAGGGCAAGCTTCCTTGATCCTTTACCAGGTCAAACAGCTGATTTTTCTCTAGGTCTCCTTTTACAAAAGGAGCAGCCTCTCCACTGTTTCCTTTCATGCAGGTATTTCAGAAGTACCTGCCCCATCTGTGCCCGAGATCTTAACTTTGTCTTCCCAAAGGTGATAAGACCCTACCTTTCTCCTGTGAGTATGTATGAAAGGGTTTTGAAATTGGCTTGCTGTCAACACATGCACTTATTCTTTACCTCTTGCATTTGCAGATACATTTTTCCTTTCCTTTTTTTTTTTGGATTTCATCCACATGTTTTTGTGTTTATAGTGGGAGAAGGTCTGCATTAGCTTCATCTGTTAGTTTAGTTACTACAACCGGAAATAATAAAATAACACACTAAATGAAAATATATTCTGTCCTGTTATTTTAATGAACATGACTGAAAGTCTGTAAAATGTTAGAGGTGACAGATTTGATGATCATTGTCGATGTCTATTCTGTTGATGGATTTACCATATTTGGATAAGTAATAAAGATCGACATAATTATTAAGTTAATTTTATAAATTTTTTTTCTTGCATTCTTTCAGCAAGATCACTATGGTTTTAAGTCAATATTTTCACAAAATTGATATTGGCTTGATGGCTTGAATTGATATTAAAGATTAAAAAATATAATTATAATCAGTATATATAATTTTAATATTTTCACCAAAGTGTAAATTAAAGTAAATGTAAAAATTGCAAAATTAAAATTGTATTCATTTGTTTTCAAAAATTATTTTTATTCTAAAATAGTTTAAAAATTATTTACCAAAATTAGTAGCCCAAATATAAATTATAGCTAAATTATATAAAATATAAATTATATATCATCTTTATTTAATTTGTGAAAATGTATTTAAAGGTTAAAGTTTTTGTAAAAATAAAACTATTTTTTTAATTTAATTTAAAATTTTTTTTTAAATTTTTGAGACAGAGAGAGACAGAGCATGAACAGAGGAGGGGCAGGGAGAGGGAGAGACACAGAATCTGAAGTGGGCTCCAGGCTCTGAGCTGTCAGCACAGAGCCCGACACGGGGCTCGAACTCACGGAGCGTGAGATCATGACCTGAGCCGAAGTCGGATGCTCAACCGAGTGAGCCACCCAGGTGCCTCAAAATAAAGCTATATTTAGGTTTACTGTTCAATGACTGTTTAGTTCCCAATGCAAAGGACCTACATCAAACTTCACATTTCTTCTAGATCTGTGTATATACAAGTTAGAGGGTAATATAAATTAAAACTACAAAATGTTCCTCACTGCCTATACACTGTTGAAAATACCATATTTCATTCATGAATACCATTGGAACCATGAGTTGTTTCTGGAGAAGCAAAACAAAAACAAAAATACTTAGGCATTATGGGAAATGATTCTTTATTATACCAGGAGCTGTTGAATGCATTTCTTTCAGAGGAAGAGTGTGACAAGGTGACTAGTTTTATTGTTCACCCAAGTGTCTCTGCACTCAGATCTTCCAACCATTCCCTCACTCTGACATACCTGTCCAGCATTTGGATATAGCATTTGCGTTTACTTTGAGCACATAGGTGAGGATATATAGAAAATGACTTCCTGGGGTCTGAACATTGTTAATCATGAGAATGGGTGTTTGGAGTTCTACTTGCAGCATTCTGCCATCATTGAGCATCAGATTCTGAGTGATGGGGGCACCCATTTGTTCTTTGATAAATTTGTTCACTTTTGTGATATGTGAAGCCTTCTAGAGCCAGGACAGAGGACTGCCTTGCCCACATCTGAGGGAATCACTGTTTGTTATCACCCTTAATTTATTTTATATTCCCTGTTTTTGAAGAAAAAAAACATCACCTGTCACTCACTATTTCCTTTTCTAGGTCAAATAGTCTAACTTCACTTAATCCTTTGTGTTGGCCATTTTTTTTTGTGATTTTCTTGTAGTCAACACATACAGATTTGCCTGGTCATCATTCATTTCCCTTTCTTTGGTTATAACACTTTTCCTTGCTAAACTTCCTCCTGACTCTTGGGCACCTCGCTTACTGTGTGAAGCTCATTACACCACCAGCTCCAAGGGTACACATATGACTACAAGTCCTTGGTCATAGTGATTTTCTAGAACTTCTGTGGAAGAGAGCCAAAGCGTAAGAGACTCTTAAAAACTGAGAACAAACTGAGGGTTGATGGGGGGTGGGAGGGAGGAGGAGGGCACCTTTTGGGATGAGCACTGGGTGTTGTATGGAAACCAATTTGACAATAAACTTCATATATTGAAAAAAAAAATAAAAAAAAATAGAACTTCTGGGAAGGAAGTATTATTTCCTTTTAAGATTATGAGTGTTAAGGCCACTGTGAGTTAGCAGTCCCAGCTGGTGGCCAACACTGCCATTGTTTGAAAGGAATCAACATGAAGGAAAGTACAGTCAAGACATCCCCCTCTCCAAAGCACAGCCACATACACAGAGACAAAGACTTTGTACTGATGACATTATTTGATTTTTTTGTATGAAGCCAATTCTATCCCTATGTTTTTCAATTATATGAGCTGATAAATCTTCTTTTGCTTAAGATAGTTTCACTGATTTTTTATCACTTGCTACTAAAACAATTCTATTACCTCCTAAATATTTGACTAACTTGATTTTTCTTAAGCAGATAATAGAGTTGAATCCACAAGAGAATTGCTTCATGTTTTCATAGGTCAGATTACATTGATCTAGAATCACCTCTGTCCCCACCACCTCCAATAACAGCACTGTTTTGCTGACTCACTTTCACAATTATAGCCTCCTCTGTGTGTTGTAGTACTTAGGTAAATCAGATAGTTCCTTACCTTAAATAGGTGTAATTTGTTGTGAACATGATTATTGAGAATTAAAACAAATTAGAGAAGAACTATTTGGGTTTTTTTGTTCTGTTTTTTGTTTTGTTTTGTTTTGTTTTGTTTTGGTGTGTGTGTATAAGTTTATTTTATTTATTTTGAGAGAGAGAGAGAGAGAGAACAGGGAAGGAGCAGAGAGAGAAGCAAAGAGAGAATCCCAAGCAGGCTCTGTGCAGTCAGTGTGGAGCCCAATGCAGGGCTCCATCTCATGAACCATGACCTGAGCTGAAAGCAAGATTCACTCCTTAACCGACTAAGCTACCCAGACTCCCCAGAAGTATTTGGGATTAAAGTTTCCCTTAGGTGGCAACACATAGATCATAAATAAATCAGATTATGTAACCTCTCACAGAGGGGTATACTGGCATAAGAATCTTCAGAATCTTCATATTTTTATAAATCTTTATTTAAATATATAAGAGAACATAAAAGTTCTCTTTCAGTAGATTGTGGTGGAGACGAAAGCTATACATTAAAAACACACTCTAAGGCAAAATAATTTATGTTGGAAAAAAACTAAGAACAGTGGTTGCCAATCAGGGGGGGTGGGAATTGAGAAGGAATCTTTTGGGTGATGGTAATGTTCTGTATTTTGAGAGTCATTTGGTTGCATAGGTATAGGCATTTAGCAAAACTCATTGACTAATACACTTAAAATTTGTGTGTTTCATTGTATTTCAGTTTATCTCAAAAGAAAACAACTGAAAGTAATGTTGAACTCTAATTAGTGGTATGCATGCTGAAATGTGTATGGGTAAAATGTGCTGATGCCTGCAATTTATTTTTAAAGGAGGAAATTAAATGAATTAAATGTATTAGAATTAAATAGATTGTGCTGATGATCTGAGATAATGTTGATCAAGCACTAGTACAGTGCCTAGTACACAGGGATTATATTTTCAGAATGGCAGCGACTACCATCTGTGTAAGTATAGAAATTTATTAGGGAAGGTACTTTGTGCTAGCTATAATGCTTGTGTCCACTGTGGATTTGTCTCATAGATAGTTTTGCTCATCAGAGTCATGAAAGGTTGTAAGGTGGGAACAGAGGAAGAGAAGCAAAGAGAGTGCATCTTCAGGGGTTTTTAGGGGTGGTGTTTCTCTGACATATTCTAAGACTAAATTGTCTTTTTTCTTAGGTCACTCCATTTCTGAAAGTCAGTAGTTAATGTGATTCCCTTGAATTTTCTGGATTATATTCTCTTTCCTTTTAAACAGTTCTTCCTTTAAAGATGCCATGACCACACTATACATGACCAACATCTTTAGTGTAAGTTTCCATTTTTATGTTTTTGCTATTTTGGCAACCACCAGTGTGATATATTATCCCCAGTGGCCACTCCCCCAGAGTGCTACATCTTATCTAATCTATGTTTACCTAAATATTATTTAAGCCTGGAGACTCTTCTGACTTCTACCCTCTCTCCCTTGCTGGTCTTTATTGTTCTTAGAGTTTGTAACACACCATTTAGCACTTTGTTATTTTATGTTTTTATCATTCAAGTTAGATGGTAAACAACTTGAAAGTTGGGGCCGCATCTTGGAGAAACTACATAGTGCATACCAATTTAATCTGTGCTATTACTTGTCACAGATTCTCTTTTCTGAGACACATTTCTCAGGTTCCAAAGCATATACATTATTAGCTCATATAATTGTCAAAATATAATATAGATATTTTAAAAATAAGTAATGAATGACTATGAATATTCCCCTCCCCCGTTTATTAGGACTAGGAATACAATTTATTGAATTCTCTTACTTTTTCCCCTCTGTTTGTTTTTTGCTAAGTGAAATATATTTTTTGGTAGTGTGTAAACAATAAATTCTAATGAAGCAACCCTTTTATGCTATAAACCACATTTGCCTTCAAGCCAGCAAAATATGGAAACTTGCCTGCATTAATGGAAAAGCACCACTAGTTTTTATTTTTAAAGTTTCTATTTTAAAATTTATTGAGATTATCTCAGGCAACATTAAACTTGCATTCTAAAGATAGCCTTTTCTGATTTCATTGTGGTCTTTTCTGTTATACCTCTTAGAGGATGGACACATTTCTATATTTTTTTCACTAATAAAAGACAATAGAATTATTTAAGTACCAAAAGGTATTTATTGAGATGCATATATGTCTAGTTCACTTTTTTTCTTATTAGACACAGTTGAGATTTGAAGAGAAACAAAACTCTAGACCTTATAGTCAAACAATTAACATAAGAGCAGAATACATCAGTTTTTCCTTAAAAAGACAGAATTTGTCCCATATTCCCAAAAGTGCGTTATTAATCCTCTTGGCATGTTCCGTAGCAAAATGAAGGTATTTATGAACGTGGCTACTTCTTTTAACAAGTTCCAATAACTGCTTCCTAAGCTTGTGTTTTTATATCAATTACATACAGTAAGCACTGAAATCAGCCAGAGAACTGCAGAGGCCAGCTTGAGATATTCATGGTAAATAGGCACTGCCGCCTGCCAAAAGTAAAATGTGGATATAATTTTATAACACCATTTTATAATTAAAGTCATAAGTGAGGTTTCCTGCTATTGTTTAAAAATGTGTCATGATAAATTTAAATCAAAGGTATGGGCAAAGGAAGGTCTGCGGAGTAACAGAGGAAGGCAGCTGAGGTGGTATAGCAACAGGGCCTGGTGCGGAAAAGAAACACATGCAAACAATTTTAGTGGAATAATTACATTTATTGTAGATGGAGTTCTGTTTTAGAAACTATAACCACTTAGAAATGGTTTTCATTCATGTCAGATTGAGGTTAACTTGTTGGTACTGTCTATAGAGAGATATTTTTATCAGCATGGAAATTTAATACATGGATTTAGTGATAAGACCATGTCTTCTGACCAAATATCCACCAAAGTCTCTTAAAACTGAAGAATGTGACTCCAGTGTGTGGAGTTCATAGTCGTTAATATTGCCAGATTTAGTAAATAAAATAGAGAACACCTAGTTAAATTTGAAGTTTCAATAAACAACAAATATATTTTTAGGATAAGTATGTCCTATGCAATATTTGGGATATATGTATACTAAAAAGCATTTGTTGCTTATCTGAAATTTAAATTTAACCAGATGTCCTGATTTCATCTGGCAAGTTTAATATTTGCAAAAATACAAATTTTTGTAACTTTAAACTAAATATTTGAAGGAGAGTAAATTTAAGTGATCAGAATAGAGAATAAGGTAAATTTATTTTTGCACTGTCAGCTCATTAAATTTCTAATGTTCACACTTATGTGGATGCATGATGATTTCTGTTCAATGATGGGGAAGATTTTTTTTTTTTTTTACCTTGCTAGTGAACACAACCCATTTAAAAGAGCTGCTCCCTTAAAGAGATACATGGACTAATATAAATGGATAGATTTAATCATTAGGACATTCCTGGCTTTAGTAAGTCATGTTCGTCTAATGCAAAGGCAGTTCCTAACGTATCAATTCATTCATCTTGTCTCTAATACAAGCCATGTGTTTCATATGGGAGTTGAAAGAACATTAATCAGAATCTCTCCCTTGAACCAGTCCAAGGGATGCAAAGGTCTTGGTTACATCTCAAATGTCAAGATATGGGGAAATGGGTAATAACATTCAAAGCATATCACTTGTAATTCATACCGTTGTTACAATTGCTGTGAAATATGTTGGGGGTGGGCAGGCAACGTACCATAAAGCAATGTCTATTCAGTGGAAATTGTGGCTGGAAGGGGCTGGAAGGCTGTATCTGCTTTTCCTCAGCAGACAAAACTCCCATTGAATCCATGAGAGGGCAGGAATTGGTATTCAAACTTATGTATAGCTTGATTGTCCTTTAAGAGTCAGCGAAGATGTAGTCATCTGTGAGCTGATTTCCTTGTTACAGATCAGTAGTTCTCAATCTTGGCTGCATATAGGAACCACCTGGGAGCTTTTAAAATTCCCAATGTCCAGGCCACACCCTAGGCCAATTAAATTATGGTCTTTTGGGCTATGACCCAAGGCATCAGTTGTTATCAAAACTCCCAAGGCGATGTCAATGTGCAGCCAAGTTTGAGAACCAAGTATCATCATAGGAAAGTCTGGTTATAGACATGGAAAACATCTACTGACTTGTTCACATTCATGGCATTTGATTTCATACCAAGGTATCATGTTATATTTGGTAACTGCTGCATATTTACAGAATTTTGCTGTTTCGTCATTATCATCATCATCATATCCTTATGATTATCATCTTTTATGCTTTTAGAGGAGAAACAATGGTGAAAAATTAAACAAAATAAACAGTTTTAATGTAAAATGGATGGAATGCATGAGGATCTGGTTTAGAGAAGGCCTCTTCTGAGGAAGATATTTAAATGAAACTATGTAACAGTGGTTTTTGGAGTATCGTCTCAGGACTAGCAGCCTCAATGTCACCTGGAAACTTACTCAAAATGCAGATTCTCAAGCCCCACTCCCACCATTGTTGAATCAGAGACTCTGGGAGTGACAGCAATAGATAACTGAATTGACCTCTTATTTTTACTTTTCTGTTTGTTTGTTAAAATATTTGTACATTTATGTAGATTACTATAACATCAAGCATTAATACATTTATAACCTATAGCCTGAGCAAGGCAAGATCTTTAACAAATGTATACTTAACCTCTTACCCTCTTTGGTTCTCTGGCAATAATTTTGAGATTTTTATTATAGCTTACATTATGTCTCAACTATTTAGGAACTATTTCATTAATAATGGCTTTGTATCCTATGCATATTACCAATAATTATTTAGGTTCAGTTATAGGTTTTGTGGGGTTTTGTTGTTTATCTTACTACTATTCTAGGTGTTCCATGTCTTTTCTTTTGGATTTATTTTTTTCATTTCACTGGAATAATTTTTTAGAGAGGATATATGAATACTGAAAATCTTGATTCCCCTGCCTACCTGAAGCCTTAGTTTTGTCTTCATAGATAAATGATGGTTTGGCTGGGAATAGAAATCTCAATTCTAAATAATTTTCTTTCATAAATTTGAAAATGTGCTCCATTTTCTACTAATATACCTTGTTGATGAGAAATCAGATGCCAATTCAATATTTGTTCTTTGGTTTATAAGGTACTTTTTTACTTTGGAGACTTTTGGTTTGTCTTTTAATATAAATATTTTACTGGTTAGGACTTCTACATGCCACTTAAAGTTATTTCTGCTTATCCTTTGATGGACCATTTTAGCCTAATGTCAAGTCCTTTAGCTCAGCAATTTTTTTTTCTATTATTTCTTTGATTATCCCTCCTGTCCCTCATTCTTTTTCTTTAGTCTTTCTTGAATTCTTACCAGATGAATGTTGGTATCTTGGAACTCTCTTCCATGTTTCTTAAATTGCATTTTTACATTTTCAGTCTAATTTCTTTCCTTCCTTCCTTCCTTCCTTCCTTCCTTTCTTCCTTCCTTCCTTCCCTCCCTCCCTCCCTCCCTCCCTCCTTCCTTCCTTCCTTCCTTCCTTCCTTCCTTCCTTCCTTCCCTCCTTCTTTTTTTCTGTCTCTTTCTATCTCTCTTTTTGTGCTATAGTCTAAGAGATTTATCATCTGGAACACTATTTTGGGTATTTTTAGCCATATCCATTCTATTGTTCAGACCTTTTGTTTTAATGTATTATTTTGGAAATCATGTTCTTAATGTTAAAGAGCTCATTTTTGTTTTCCAAATGCCTTTTTCTTAGTAGCCTGCCCTTATTTTATGGGTCTACTATCTTCTTATAATTAGAGGTTTAAAAAATTCTCGTCTATGTCTTCTATTATTGATTTCTGCTTATATCACTTGTACTTTAGTATCTTCAAGTATCTTGTGATGGTGACTGCTCATAAAAGGTGGACTAGATTGGTTACTATAGGTATCATGCATGGGTACCATCTGGAAATCTTTTTCCATAGTAGGTACATTTCTTTTTAACTTGCATCAACAGAAAGCAGGGAGGAGAGACAAATCTAAATGAACCTGGGGTCTCATTTCCTTCTGATAGTTAAGCAAAGAAGTGACTCTGAATATCTGAGTTAGTTCAACAGGTTGACAGCAGGAATTCGTTCCTGAGATAACGTCTCCCAGTTTCTTCCAAAAAGGCCTCTTCCTTGGCCAGAAGATTCCATGTAACATAGTCTCAAAGCTGTTTCCTTTTCCTGACCCTATAAATATGTAGATCATTGCGGGGCCAAAGTCCATTATATTGGAAGGTTGGCCATGTAAATACTTTATATATACCTCGCCTAAGCTGTAGGTTAGTGAGAGGTTCAGAGATTGTGTACATTCTACTACTTGTCTACTTATATATTTTTTTACTTGATAAAATAGTATCTATACTGTCTTTGGTATCTGTACTACATGGTACTATGTTATGGATCTATGATCCATTTATATGATAAGCAGGCTTGGGGAACCCTATAGCTAAGCTTGGCTTCCCAAGCTAAGCTGGCTTCACTCTAATCTTGCAATGGTGTTTTAGTTTATCTACATTGCTGCCCTTTGCTTTTCTCTTCATGTTTATTATGGAGTTAGAGTTCTCTCTTTGGGCCTAATGTCTGCACTTTCTTTAGAAGACATTTATTGTTATTGCCCTAGAGGCAAAGCAACAGTCAACAGCTCTATACACAGGAGTCAGTACATGTGTGCATTGGTGTTTTTCATAACAACTGTTGAAGGAGGGAGGGAAGGAGGAGGGGGAGGAGGAGTAAAAGAGAGAGAGAGAGAGAGAGAGAGAGAGAGAGAGAAAGAGAGAGGAAGAGAGAGAGGAGGGTGCACTTCCAGTATTATAGTAATGAACCTCCCAGTCTATTCACTGGTGAAGAGCAAGAACAGGTATGGTGAATCTACTGTACCACTCAGGTGGAGCATCTATCTCTTCAGGCTGTGTGTGAGACTAATGTTTAAAGATATATATTATTTTCTGTACAATGTGTACAGTTAATGTAAATAACAAACTTTATCTGGTACTCAATGAAAAATTATGATCTCTTCCAGTGCTGGAGGAGAAACTGTTCGCTTTATCAAAGAGGCAATCTATGTATAGTCTTCTTGGTGATTGAAGGTATTTTCAAGGCCAATAATGAGCCCAGGCAGTTTTTGCGTTACATAATGACCTTAAAAGCAACCTCCTTGAGGGTCTGACTGACCCACATTGGCTGGCTTTTATTTAGGGTTCTGCAGGATTGCTCCATTACCTCTTTCCACTCCTGGTTTTTTAATTCAGACCTTGGAGATTCTTGGAGCTTTTTAGAGAAGTTGTTTTACATATATACATTCCTCTGCAGATTCTGTTTTAGGTGGGAGTTTGTTCTGTCTTCTACATTAACCTAATTCTGCCTGCTTATGTTAAAAAAAAATCTTGTTTTGGGACCCAGGTGGCTCAGTCAGTTGTCAG
Source organism: Leopardus geoffroyi (assembly GCF_018350155.1). NCBI lineage: Eukaryota > Metazoa > Chordata > Mammalia > Carnivora > Felidae > Leopardus > Leopardus geoffroyi. The sequence goes on from NC_059336.1 coordinate 32,427,989, forward strand.
TTAAATGTCGAACTCTTGATACTGGCTCAGGTCATGATCTCGCAGGTTGTGAGATTGAGTCCCCCCTAATCCCTGACTGAGCTGAGCATGAAGCCTGCTTGGGATTCTCTCTTTCCCTCCCTCTATGCCCCTCCTCCACTGCTGCTCTCTCTCTCAAAATAAATAAATAAACATTTTTAAAAAATCTTGTTTTTTTTTTTTTTAATTTTTTTTTTCAACGTTTATTTATTTTTGGGACAGAGAGAGACAGAGCATGAACAGGGGAGGGGCAGAGAGAGAGGGAGACACAGAATCGGAAACAGGCTCCGGGCTCCGAGCCGTCAGCACAGAGCCCGACGCGGGGCTCGAACTCACGGACCGCGAGATCGTGACCTGGCTGAAGTCGGACGCTTAACTGACTGCGCCACCCAGGCGCCCCTAAAAAATCTTGTTTTTGAAATTATCCATTAATACATCATCATTGCAAAAGTTCCACACCATAGAAAAATTGTAAGAAAGGCTATCTTCGATGTTCAATCTAGAGTTTACCTGAATCTTCATCTTTCCCATCACTATATTAAATGTGTATTCAAATGTATATTTCAAATTCTAACCTTTCCTATCATACATGTGTGGATGCATAATTTTTTTTATGTGTTTCAGTTATCTAGTGATCTGTTTGCTCTATTTACAAACCACCCCAAACTCTGTGGCTTAAAAAAAAAAAAAACAAAACCATGTATGTTATTGTATCTCATGATTCTGTGGCTTAACTGGGGCCTACCTAGATGATCTGTTCTTCTATTGACCTTGCTTGGACTCTGTAGATAAAGATGTCCATAATAATATTCTCCATTTTACATGCTGTTCCCAAATCTTACTATACTCTGATCAAATGGTGAAGTCTATGTCCCCTCTTCTTAAGCTAGGCATACCATTATGAACTGCTTAACTAATGGAGTATAGTAGAAGAGATGCCATGTGATTTCAAGGCTAGTTTGTTGAAGGTAATACAGCTTCCATGGCTCTCTCTTAAAACACTTGCCCTTGGAACCCAGCCACTGTTCCCTGAAGAAGCCCAGGTCATATGGAGCCTTGATCTTGGCTGAAATTACAGCTGACAGGCAGCACCAACTTACCAGCCACATAGTTGAACCAGCTTGGATGTGAATCCTCTAGCCCTCAGTCAGATTTACTCCAGTGGATGCCATTTGAAGCATCATGTGGAAATGCCAACCTCTGCCCAAATTGAAGATGTATGAGTAAAATAAATGTTATTGTTTTGAGCCTCTACGTTTTGGAGTACTCTGTTATGCAGAAGCAGGATAATTGGAATAGGCTCTCTTAGGAAGCTGTAGTCAGATGGTGGTGTGGAGTTGGATATGTGGTGCCTTGGTACTCGTTAACGTAGCCTCTCTTTCCAGAATGAGAGTCTTCATTCCTTACATGGCAGCTCAGGGCTCAAAAAGGGAGAAGGAGGAAACTTCCAGGCTTTTTTAATGCCTGAGCTTGGACGTCCCAGAATGTCACTTCATCCACATTCAATTGGTCTAAGTAGTCACAAGCTCAGCTCAAATTCCAGGGGAGGAGACATAAACTCCACCTTCTGATGGGAGGAGGGAGGAACAACCTTGTGCATAAAAGAAGGGAAGGAACTGACAGTTGGCCATCTTTGGAAACCAGCTGTCACATTGTTCCTCATTAGATTAGGTCCACAAGGGTTCCAACCTTGCCTGTCTTGTTTACCATTGGATCTTCAGCACCTACTGTGCTATCTGTGAAAATATTTATTGCAAAAGTGAATGGACATGTAGTGTAAAAGTGAAAGTGTGTGACTTTTGTAGGAGACTATTTCCTTTGACCAGAATGCATTTGACTTTCTCCTCTTTCCTTGTGCTGACTAATTCCCACTCCTCCTCAAATCTCACTTTAAGTGCCATTTCCTTTATGGCCCCAGGCAGAGCTAATTACTCCTCCTCTTGGCTTCCTTAGTCTATTGCTCATGTCTCATTGTTGTGTTGGGCATTTCTTGGTTTCCTTTTGGGAGGATCTCAAAGGGCAAAAATCATATCTTAGTCATATCTTTGAATGACTTCCAGTGTCTGGCAGGTAGTATGTTCAGAAATAGAGCCATGGCTTAGATCAGACGAACACTCAGAAATGGAATCAATTACTTCTAATTCTGGACTCCGCCACTCAACAGAGAAATAAAAAAAAATGAAATACATTTTTAAGGAAGGGTTATGACTAAAGGCATTGGAGTAGGGTTGGGGTGAGCAAAGAGAGAGATCCTTGAGTCAAGAAAAAGAAAGTCATTTGACAAAGAAAAATAACGAATTGCTGAAACGTTAAAAATAATGATATGAACTTGCAACAGTAGGAATGTCTAACCTTCTAGACTTCATGGGGATAATAATAGTAAAAGGGGATAGTAATAGCCCTTATAATAATTTAAGGTTGGTGTGAGGAGTAAATGAAATAAGATATGCACAGTGCTTGAACCAATGCCTGGGACAGAGTACATATTCAGTAAGTGGTAACTATAACAATAAAACCTCCAAGAATATCTGCCACTTATTGACAGATCACTTTGTGCCAGGAGCTTCCCTCAAAAATAATATGGATGCCAAATAATGGGTGCTTCTCCACTAAAGTAATTCATCATGAAGAAAGGAAGGGTGGTCTTTCTGCGAACATCAACAAGATTGTTGTACTTCAAGGAGCTCTTTCCTGCTGTTTTTCAGTGGCATTTTCAGTGGCTAGAAACCTCTCCACTGCAGGAGGGAAGAGCATTTGCTGATTCTGCAACTTGGTGAACAGGTGGAAAGCCTTGTATGTACTCAGCAGCCACTTCGAAGAGCAGAAAATGCTACATCTGAAATGAAATCTCCAGTCTTAAGATTTCTAGCCCTTGGGATTTTAAGCTTATCTTAGGTGCATTTCCTTTCCCTTCAGTTACAGAGCTCCAAAAAGGCTGTTATATTAAAATTAGCCTTCCTATGAGAGTTATTCTGAATAGAGGGAACCACCCCCACCAACTGCTGTTGAGGTGCTGATAAAGGATCTGGCAGATGGGTCATGGGACAGTCTCTCACAAGTACTCCACAGCTAAACCCTCAAGATGCCTTGGAGAATCCATCATCAGCCGAAATTGCTTGGTTTGCTATCTTAGATGGTCGTTCAAGGGCACATGGTCCAGGCAGGCCTCTTTGCTAGCTGCCAGCTAATTAATTTACCTCCAAAATGAAAAATCATGCTTACTGCTCTCACTGTGTTTACTTCTTCCTTCTTTTCCACCACTGTTTTACAAAAAATTAACCTCATTTTTACCTTTGTTCACTGATAACAGCTTAATGGCCATCTCACTTATATCCAAGTGAATTATTTGGAATGCAGATAGTTAACTACGTATCTTTGAGTCATTCTTAGACACATGATATCATGGAGATTTACTGTCACCTTATATGCAGTCCCTGTCAATATTAGTAAATGTTCTGTTTTGATTGTTTTCAATACAAATGCTGCTTTTGGAGCCCGGGTTTATAATACAGAAATGAAGGCAAAAGCCTTGCTGAAATAGGATGACTCATTATGCAAGTAGTCCTTGAATACTGATTGATCTGGATGCCACAGATATTTTGTATTTTGTACTTGGAGATGTGTTGGCTGAAGACACAATTAAGTATTTAAACCAGAACTGTTCAATTAATATCAATATGTAAGTAAAAGAAAGCTAATTATTTTCTGAGATCTCTAGGGCAGTGGTTCTTAACTGGGAGCAGTTTTGCCCTCCAGGAAATACTTGGCAATGTCTGGAAACAGCTTCAGTTGTTACAGTTGGGGCAGGGTGAATGGAGGTGCTACTGGCATCTATTGGGTAGAGGCTAGGAATGCTGCTAAACATCCTACAATGCACAGCTCCTTACAACAAAGAATTATCTGGGTCAAAATATCAATCAAAAACTCCTGCTTGAGTGCTATACGTCCCGTTGACAATTACTCTGGATTGCACCAGTTGGTTTAAATGTGTCATTTATCTCCCTACCCTATACCTTTGCCATAGTATAGCCTTCTGTATTTCTCTAAGCTAGTGTCAAACACAAAGCTGGCACATATTTTGGACACTGAAATATTTCTTCCTTAGATAAATATGTGACTCTTGGTGCACATTTGCTCAATGAATTAAGGGGCTAAACTTAACAGCTAATTACAGTGTTATGCTTCTTAAACATCATGAACTTTCTGTTTTTTTTGCCTTAGCCTTTGACAGTTTCCCTCCTTCTTCAGTGGGGCTCAGACTTACAATTACCAAGAAAGAGATTCTGCAGAGATATGGGAAGATAGTAATGAAGCTACAGGAAACAGGGAGGTAATCAGCTATCTACTGAGTGCCTTTTGTATACCAAAAACCAGTTATTTCCCCAACTTTTGGTGACACCAAGACACTTATACAATTAGCTGGTGAGTTGTTCTGAAAGTGTTGGCCTATTCATGACTAGAGAGTTCCATCTCTTTTGTGGCCATGGCCAGATTTTATAAAATATAGCCTCTTATTTATTTATAATGGACTTTGAGATCCTTGGACGAGATATATTACATATGTGTGAAGGATTAGAGGGCAGTTTTTAATAACAACAGGAATAATACTGCTTTGTACTGCTAAACTGTAGATCTTTTCTTCTAAAGATTTAAAGCCCATTATAGATATAATTTGATTGTTGCTCTATTGCAACAGTGTTTTTCCTTCTCTCCCTGTCCAGTCAGATTTTTTCTTTATTAAAGATGGCACGAATACTTTCTCATGTTATGACCTCTTTGATAAACAGCTCAGGATGTTATAAAAGCAAAGCAGGAGATGTCTCAAGTAATTAGCAGCAGAAGGCTTGCTGATGCTCGGGTGTTAATGTTGCCAGAAAGCTCAGCTATTTGTGGGTTGCTCAGTATGTTTTTGTACAGATGTGTGTGAGGTTGAGTTTCAGCCATATGCCTGTGAACGCATCAGGAAACATTTTGTCATGCTACTTCCTTGGGTGATCATTTATGACCAAAAGAAAAAAAAAAGTCATATTTCTGTCTTGTGAAATTGAGCTCGAATTCTGGGTAGTTGAGCAGCAATCAGTATATGCCTGGACCACAGTTGCATGGGATGGTTTGTATTATATACCAATGGCAACTACGGCTCTAAATATGGAAATTAAATACTTTAGGTTCAGGCTGATTCGTATCTGTGGGTAGGAAACGTCTGATGTTTTCCAAGATAAGTTTAAAAGTGTGTGGAGTTTTCTCTAGGGCTACAAATTCTATTCGTATTCATATGTATTTCTTTGGGGATGGTCCCTTGAGGCTTCTTGGCAGCCACCTTCTTTAGTATGGGGGGAGACTGGGATCCATAGGAATGCCAAAAAAAAAAAAAAAAAAAAAAAAAAAAAACAACCCAAACCAAAATGTCCTCAGAAGATTACCAGAGTGTGGTTGATCTAGAGACCAAATCCGACAGTTCCAAGCCTCAAAAGATGAGTATCAAACAGTACTTGGCTTCTTTCCCTCTAGGCATGAGACATTCACATTTACCCAGAATCAGTTAGTAATTTGGAAGCTTCTTATGTTACTGACAGTCTCAGATCCTGCACCAAATTTCTCGTCCACTCTCCTAATCATAAGTAGTTATATATAGTATTGTGGTTGCAGTCTTGATGCTTCTATTATCAGCCCATCATTCTGGATATATTTCTCAGAGCCTCTGCAGCCGTGGAACAATACTCTAATGCATACAAGATGACTAGATGGAACTCACCTAGTAAGCTACAGGGCTTCTTAATGTGGCCCAATTAGCATATATTACAGCTCACTTAAAAATTTGTAAAGGGGTGAAATTCACGTCATATCTCAGAAGTGATTTACTCTTGCCTTGCTAGATAATCTGAGTCTATGATCTACTAGTAACCTAGCAAATTGTGCTGTGCCGTCCTTGCTCTCCTCACCCACCTGAGAGGCCTTGTGCAACTTTGGGGGACACTTTCTGTAATGCCAATGGCTTCTTACCTCAAGCACTTCTGACTCTGCCTGACGGCTTGCTTATCCTGGCTTGGGGCAGGGCCCTAGTGCTAAGAAATCAGCACTCTCAGGATTGACCCTCAACTATGGAGGGGCGAAGAGTTGGTAGATATCAACTCAGGTTTACTCGCCTGCTGGGTCTGTTCTGAGGTATACTCTACATAGTGTCTGAGATGGTACCTGGTGGGATTGGACTGTAGTGCCCACAGTGGTGCACTGCACATAACACAACCTTTCCTCTTTCCTTCTCTCACCTGCCCCAGCCTCTCCTTGTGATTTCTGCTATCACTTCCCAAATAAGCTGCCTGCACCAAATTCTGGTTTCAGGATCTGTTGTTGGAGTAACCCAAACTAAGGCAGCATCTAATATAGTAGGCACCCAGGGAGCCCTCCTCCTCTCCTCACCTTACATTCAGTGGGTTACTAAGTGCTTTGACTCTATTTCCTAAATAACCTTCATTTGTCTCCTTCTCTACTTGTAGAGCTTAGTTCAAATCCCTAGTATCTTATTTAGTTAATAACAATGGCATTCTAATGGGTCTCTCCATTTAATCGATTTCCCCCATAACCAGTCTTCCACAACACTGCCAGAGACATTTTTTCAAAAGACAGATCTGATCCTGTTACCTTCAGCTTTAAACCTTTAGTGGCTTAGGCCTTTCATCATCCAGCCCTTGCTTGCCCACCCCACACCCTTCTTGAGCACCATACTCTTCCATGGCTACAAGATGGGGCTTCTACTCCACTTTGCCCACCCGTGAGCTTCACAATTTTAAAGACAAAATAAACCTCACCTTCTCTCTCCTTCACTGACCATACCCAGTGGTGACTTCTTTAGTCCTATCCCTTTGCCTGGGACACCTCTCCATGAGTGCCTTTATCTCTGTTTATTGTTGTGTAAATATATTGGTATCTTTACTGCTCAACTGTGAGTTCCTTGAGAGCAGTAACCTCATATGATTCCCAGCTCCTGGCTCAGCACGGGCATGAAATCAACATTTCATCCTGACAAGGACCAATTGGCCATTCACTTTGTCCTTCAGAAGTTTTCTCTGGGGAATATGGTGGGACTGGGGTTTGGAAGGAGGCTCTGTGCTTTGCTAACATATAAGAACTGCTTAACGAAGAGAGACAAATTGGTGATGGTTACCCGATCAAGAGGTTTGGTGGGAGAATGTGATTCAAATAATCACTAAATATTTTATATCAAAAAAAGTGACTGGTGCTTCATTGTTAGACCTACTTATCCTGCCATGTTTAATTTCTTTTGAATGGATATATGTCTAAGCCCTTGCTGAACATGTAGGAGGGAACAGGGGCAAATTTGCAGGAAATTCTGGTTCTTTGGGATTTATTTTGCCCCCTTTCCAGATTTGTTAAGACTCAGAGTCATTGAAGTCAAGTGAAGGAAAAATTATCAAGTAAAATAAAGCAATGTTCAGTTCTGTCTCATCTTGGATTGAAAGGTACCGGGATTTCTATTGGTTAGTTGTACCTCTATGGGGGAACATTATGTGAATCAGTCAGAATGTCCAGTCCTGTTCCTTCTGAGGGTGGACTTGTAGGGAGGACAGTATTTTCCTGGTGCTTTGGCATGGGCTTTCTCTCCCTTCCCTATGGAAATATCTCCATTGTGGAAGCTAGATTCCCATCTGCTATCCCACGGAAGGGGTGGGGCAGGCAAATTCACCATAGTTTATACATTGTCTAGAATGGGGTGTTGATTCTAGTTCTTTGAAGCTGCACTCTATAACTTCAGCCTCATCCCCTGCAACTTCCTAGTGTCAGGGTAATATGGTGGAAGGGAGAATGCATGGCACTTTATGGGTGTCTCCGTGGAGATTCTGTGGGTGTCTTATGTGCTAGAAAAGGGCAGAGACATCAAGCAGGGTTGAGGTCAATTGTGGTCACTACAGCCACCTCCTAGCTGCATCGGAACACAGCCACACTCGTGGTGGTGGTTGGGATATGTCTCCCTGGCAGGATGGGAAGCTAGGTGTTCCCAGCCTTGCAAGGGGCTGGGAACTTCTTTTTAATTGGGTAGAGCCCTGAGGCCTGTGTGATGGGATATAGGCGTACCCTGTAATACAAATAAAGCCACAGGTGTGGGTCTACCCCGAGGAATGGAGACAGGAGACACTGGCCAAGACCAGGCAGAGAGGACGCTGGGAAGCCACTGCCTGTGAGCAGAGCACAGGGGTCCAGTTCCCACGCACAGTGAGTGGCCTGTCTCCCTGCCTACGTTCCCAGCAAAGCAGCCCTCACTGACCCAGCCCAGGGTTTCGCTTTCTGGTATTGGTTTCCTCACTCTTTCCATGGGATACCTGATGTGCCCTGTCCTCTTGTGTTCTTTCTTAGCCTGCCCAGGCCCATCTGAGCTTGGAAGGTAGTGAGTCCTGAGTTCCAGGCTGAAGCTTTGTCCTCGACCTCTACATTCCATCTCTGCTGTCAGATAAAGTCTACCTTTTAAAAACTAAAAGCAAGGATTTGGGGTGCCTGGGTGGCTCAGTTAGTTGAGCATTCAGCTCTTGATTTTGGCTCAAGTCACAATCCCAGAGTTGTGGGATTCAGCCCAGTGTCATGCTCAGTGTGGAGTCCGCTTAAGATTCTCTCCCTCTCTCCCTTTGCCCTTCCCCCCTGCTCACACACTCTCTCTTAAATAAATAAATAAATAAATAAATAAATAAATAAATAAAACAAGGATTTAAAACAAATTATTCCATCAATGATAACTATACTCCTGGTTATTTTGATCCATTTTGAAAAGTATCAAAGAGTTATGTATTTCTATTTTAGCAAAAACAATTGTAACAATTTATATTTTAAAAATGTTTTCTGGGGTGCCTGGGTGGCTCAGTTGGTTAAGCATCTGACTTTTGATTTCAGCTCAGATCATGATCTCATAGTTCCTGAGTTCGAGCCCTGCATTGGTCTCTGTGCTGACAGTGTGGAGCCCGCTTGGGATTCTCTCTCTCTCTCTCTCTCTCTGGCCTTACCCCTACCCCCTCAAAAATAAATAACCGTTAAAAAAAATAAAAATGTTTTCTACGTGACTTGGTTCTATGTTAAGTACTTTGTTTCCATAACTTAGTTTAATCTTCATGGCAGTTCTTAAAGATGGTATTACTGTGAACTCCATTTTATAGACAAGGAAACAGAGGAACAGAGAAATTAAGAAACATGCTTATAATAAGTGGAAAAGCTGGGCTGGCAACTCCACTGAGGTGTTGTAAATACTTCCCATCACTCACTCCTTGCTCAATACATGCAAACACTATAGACCCAGGCTCTTTGTAGTGTCCAGGAGACACTCATGGTGGATACAGTGGTGCTGCTGAGGCATGCTCTGCTTGTTGCAATGGACAGTGAGCGCAGGTGTCCATATTTTTATTGGCCTCTTACCTTCCCAGGGCATTCATCCCTCTTTCCGAGGTCCTCTTATGCTCATTCCCTCCCATCAAAGATTTCCAGGCAAATTGTTTTCATACCCCTTTGTCGTCCCAGAGAGTTTTTTTCTCCCTTGCTGCCATTGGTGCCCACTTCCTATTCCACAGAACGATAGCTAGAACAATGATACCAATACACATAACAAATCTTCAGTTGTTTGTTCCATGGGAGAGAACACATCTGTTTATTCAGGAAATCCCAGAGAAGCCATTACTGTCTTCTAAACCTGCACTGCCTGATCTGGAAGCCACCGGGCCCATGTGGCTACTGATCACATGAAATGGGGCAAGCTGCAACTGAGATGTGCTGTGAGTGTAAACTGCATGCCAAATTTCAAAGACTCAGTACAGACGGAAAAAAAAAGAATGTTAAGATTGCTTGTTAGTAACTTTTAAAATGTTGACTACAGGTTGACATGATGGCATAGATAAAATACATTATTAAAATTAATTTTACCTGTTTCCTTTTCCTTTTTCTTTATATATATATATATATATATTTTTTTTTTTTTAACATTTATTTATTATTGAGAGACAGAGACAGAGCATGAGTGGGGGAGGAGCAGAGCGAGAGAGGGACACAGATTCTGAAGCAGGCTCCAGGCTCTGAGCTGTCAGCACAGAGCCTGACGCGGGGCTCAAACTCACAAATGGTGAGATCATGATCTGAGCTGAAGTTGGACGCTTAACTGACTGAGCCGCCCAGGCTCCCCTCCGTTTACTTTTTCTAATGAAGTTACTAGAAAATTTAAAATTGCATGTGTGGCTCACATTACATTTCAATTGGACAGCACTGCTCTAAATCCTGTGAGCGCTGTTTGGGACAAAGAAAAGGAGAGAGGCACAGGGGTGCCCTGACTGAATTCCCAAGTTTGTTGGCCTGTTTTGATTCTGGTGCTCACAGACCCTATGGATGTCCCTGTAGAGCGCGTCTGTATTTTAATGGAAGGCAGATGCTTTAATCTGGTGGTGGGAGTACAAACACCAGTGACCTGATGGATAGGTCAATGTCAACTGTCAGGCACTGGATTGTGGACTCTGTGCCTGTCTGCAATTCCCCGGCACAGAACCTAGAGCAGAGTCCTGAGCAATCAGTAGCTGTTCAAATACACATATTTGGGTTCAAGAGGTTTCTTTCTGCTGTCCCTCATCACATGGGCAGTTGCCTCCTCTACTTGTTGCAGATGGATTCCTTCCTCCCTGTTGCCATGACTACCCCATCACCAACCCTACTGGGCCTCCCTCTTTAATTACTCTCCAAGCACCCCTTCTGTGTCCTGAGTCTTAACCAGAGCCTCCACCACCTCTCACTTAAATCCCATCAGTCCTTCCACCTCTATGCTATCCCAGGGACTCTCACACTCTAGTATGAATCAGAGTCACCTGGTAGAACCATTCATGTACATACTGCTGGGCCCCACCCCCAGAGTTTCTGACTCACTAGGCCTGGGTTGGAGCCTGACTATGTGCATTTCTAACAAGTTTCCAGGGAGGTAGATATTGCTGGTCCAGGTATTGCCACACTTTGAGGATCGCTGACCTAGCCTAATGATCTTCCTAAAACACAAATATGATCATGATACTCTTTTCCTAAAACCCACCGGTAGCTGTTCAGAGCCTTCTAGATAAAGTCCAAATTTCTTAGAGCCCCATCCTAGGGCCTTCTTGGTCTGTTCTTATGTACCACCCCAGCTCCATGCATGAGGACTTTGCTTCCCCTATGGTGCCTACAGTTCTCTTGATGGACAAGGCTCTACCTCACCTCTGGGGGTCCTGACTATTGAACACGTTCCTCCTCTACTTACAGGCTGCCTTTTCCAGGCCCCTGTGACTGCCAGCTTCCTGCTGGGTTAGGCCAATGGGTAGGCCTACCAGTTAGGCCTACTGGAAGGAGATGGGAAGGCAGGAGCAGAGAAACCAGCTCTATTTCTCCTTTCTATGCTTTGAGCAACACCTCCAGCAGTAGCTGTGTCTTCTCCATGGCTTTAGTTTCTGGCAGACAGGTCTCGTATGTGTTCACCTTCTGCCAGATTACCGTGGCCGTGGAGCTCTGGAAACAAAACTTCTTCTTGAGGTCCCTGCTGCCTTAGGGGTAGACGTGACTTCCTGCTGCCCCGAGTACCTAGGTGCTCCTCTACTCCTGTTTGGTTTCTTAGCTCTTCTGTTATCAATATCCTGCAATATTCTGCCATAGTAAATGCATAAAGGTTATACCATTGATGTCCAGTAGAACTTTCTGCCGTGATGGAAATGTTCTTTCTACATCTGCTCTAATAGGGCAGCCATTAGCCACATGTGGCTCATTGAGCACTTGAGATATGCCTAGTGCAACTGAAGAACTAAAATTTTAATTTGGTTTAACTTAAAGTAGTCACATGTGACTCGTGGCTACTAGTGCACTATATTAGACAGTGCAGGGTCAGACCCTGTTTTATATATAGCCATTGAAATTTAGGAATAGATTCTGAAATTGGCATTGAAAAGAGAAGCGGTTTTCTGTGCTCTGTGCTGTACAGTATGGTCTTGATATTTGCACTTAAGCTTGCTCTATCTATCTATCTATCTATCTATCTATCTATCTATCATCATGAGCATCTATCGCTTTTATAACAAAAGCAGCAAAGCAAAAAAATCTTAAAGAAAGGTTATCACATTTATATAAAATGGATTATAAACCTTCATGCTTTATCATTTAGATTCTGCTGAGCAAGATTTATGAATTCCATGTTATGCACTATGATATAATATGTTTTAAGAGTACTAGAATTTGTTTTAATCAAGTATGGTAAGATATGCAGAAACCGAAATGACTACCATAAAGGAGAAGGGATCCCATCTGCTATGGGCTGGCTTGCATCTGGCTTGTTTCTTCTTTCTCTTACATTTGTGAGACCTATGTCAAATAAAAGTAGATAGGCTCTAACTGAGGGCCTAAGGTGTTTGCTCCTCTTTTAACCCTTATTAAGCATCTCTGGTGGGCTGTCAGTCACCACTGTAAGGATAGATTATTTCTAAGGACATGGAATCTCATCAGAAGTCAAGTGGTCACTTGATATAGCAGTTCATCCAGTGTAGCTGACCCTACTATCCTAAGCTATTGCTTCTCTCCATGCCAAGCTTGGAGGTTTCTGCCACAGGCCAAGTGTATTGTCCTCAGGACCTAGTTCTTTAACACATGGGGTCCATATTGCTGTCCAGGAAAATCTTGCTGTAAGTAAACTGTGCCCCAAATAGGACCTGATTATGTCATTCAGGACTTTACTGATGCTTGAGCCAACTTCAGGAGCGACAATGCCACATCTCCATCCTGGGATCTCCAGTGTCTTGGAACAACATGTCTACCTCCAGCTTTTCAGGATCCTGGAAAGCCCATGCACTGTGTTTTTTCTTTCTTCTCTTGTCTTAGCTATGTACTCGCTTCTAGATTAGTATAGCTGCTCTTTTATGGATCACCCATTTTTGCATGATTTAGTGCTAAGAATGACACAAAACAAGCCAAGAGACATAGCAGTAATTCTGGTGACTGTGTAACTTGGATAAGTTAACCTCTCTGTGCCTATTTCTTCATTTGGAAAATGGGGATACTAATAAAATGTAGATTACAAGGTAGCTATGAAGGTGAAATGACCTTCTGTTAAGTCAGTACATTTATAATTCAAGACAAATATGTGACACCCAATATGTGGAACTTGCTTAAAGGGGAATGAGTAAAGAGTGAGTTTAGGATAGGCTATATAGGGGCACCTGGGTGGCTCAGTCAGTTAAGCATCTGACTCTTGGTTTTGGCTCAGGTCATGATCTTGCAGGTTTGTGAGTTTGAACCCTGCATCGGGCTCTGCACTGGCAGCATGGAGCCTGCTTGGGATTCTCTCTGTCTCCCTCTTGCTCTCTGCCCCTTCCCCACTCTTGGTCTCTCTCAGAATAAATAAATAAACTTAAAAAATTTTTTTTAAATGATAGGCTATATAAAAACCTCATGTAAGATTGTGAAAATTTCCCTTATTGGCAAATAAACCCTTAAGTGGAGGCTGTCCCCTGGTCCTCATCAGATTTCATATTAAACTGAATATATATTTGAATCTGTAGAGTAGACTCTACTGTGTACTGAATCTGATGTTCTCATGATTTCTAGAGGGAGGCCCAAGCTTTGATAATCTGTTCAGTGTAGGTAAATCAAACACAGATAGCTTTCAATCCCATGCTGGGATCAAGTACATGAGGACAATATTCAGTGGACTACGGGCCCTAAACATGAGGGGGCATTGTAATGGAATACCCACTCTGTGCCAATTTTCCAGACTCTGCTTTCCTGACTCATGGGTGTCTTCAAACTATCTGCTGAACTTGAGCCTAATCTCCCTCCCTTACTCAGTTTGCAGATTTATTACCTGACTGCTTCCCCCCGCCGCCCCACAATGGGAATGGGTTTATTGAATTCTAACTGCACAATGGGAAAGGAAAATCATTTGGACTTTCTAAGATAATTATAAACGTTTCTAATGTGGGATGTACAAGAAGTTGCTTAGCAGACTTATTTATAATTGCCAAATCCTGGAAACAACCCAAATGCCCATCAGTAGGAGAATGGATAAACAAATTATGGTATATTTATCCAATGGAATATTGTTCAGCAATAAAACAGGACAAACTGACACACACAGCAAGATGGATGGAGATTAAAAAGATTTTGTTGAACAGAAATAGCTAGACAGAAAGGAATATGTACTGTATGATTCCATTTGTATGAAAACTTATTACAGTGACAAATCAGAGCAGAAGTTGCCTCTGTTGGGGGATGGTTAAAGGCAAGAGGCACTGGGGAGCCTTCTGGAGTACAATAAAAGTGCTATGTCTTGATCTGGATAGTGTTTGTGTGGATTAAATGGTTAAATTCATTGAACTGTAGTGTTGAGGTTTGCATGTGTTACTGTATGTAAATCATACCTCGATAAAGCACTATTAGCATTTTAACCTTTATAATGGGAAACTTATTAGGAAAGAAAGGAAAAAAGAATATTTAAAAATACTTATCAAATGAGAAGCCTTTAGTAGTGAGAATTCCTATATAATATGTCTTGCTGTATTGTTACCTAGGGTTTATTTTAGGGGCTAATTAGCTAAGGACCTTTTGTTCTTGTTTGCCTGTGGGCCTCTGATTTCAGTGCTTAGAGCACTGGAGCAGAAAGCAAAAGTACTGAAATTTGCAACTGGAAGACAATGTAGCATTCAGAAAAGGGCAGATTTTGAGGGAGGTTCTAAAAGCGGAGCTGGAATAGGGATTCTTGAGCAAGTGATCTGTTGAGGGAGAGGTCTCTGGTGAACGTGTGCGGGAGTGAGGGAAGCAGGATGGGGCACAGGAAGAAGCTGGGCAAAGATGTATGCTGGACTGGAGTCCAGCCTCAGCCTGATCCCACAGAGAACTCTGGAGTGTGAATGACACCACAGAGTTGTTTCATCTGGAGGCAAGAGGGTTGGGCTTTAGTACCCCCATGTCTATCAGTCCCTGGGGGACTGCCCTGTGTGCACATGGACTCTTGCATGCACATGTGTGGCAACCTCTGGGCATTTCTTGGCAAGGCAGATCCTGTCAGGTGAGGGCACTTCTCCTGACAGAGGAGCAGCTGTGCACTGTCAGCAGCGACAGCAGCTGGGAGATGGAGCATCTAGCTAGTAAAGGGGATCTGGGCCGGGTACCAACAGCTCCTGCAGTCACATGACCAGTGCAGCAGGTGTTAAAATAAATTGAAGTGCCATTTCAGCTGATCACAAGGCAAGGGGACTAGGGAACCCACATGGGAAGTCCACAGAGCCTCAGAGTGCTGTGAGAAGATGAGTGGGTCATGGACTTCCTTTGGAGAAAGTGGGATATGTTGGCACCTATTTGGAATTTGAAAAGCAACCCCTAAAGAGACAACCAAATTATGTATTCCAATTACAGATGTTCAAAATACTCCATACTTTTTCTTCACTATATTTATCACAACTGCAAATAAATTTTAATTATTTCTGCACTTAGTTAATTTCATCCCCTCCATAATACTATAAAAGCCATGAGGAGGCTCACAATACTACAAAAGTATGTCTGTCTGTGTCTCCAATGCCTGGCACCCATAGGTGCTTAATAAATAGTGATGAATGAATGAGTGAATGGGTTTAGGAAAATGGAAGGGAGGTGCTCATAGGGGTGACATCTTATATCAATTATTTTATTACCTGGAATACCTTCTCTGCTGCCCATACCAATCCTAGTTTGTTCTTTAGTGCCCAGCTCACTTCCTACCTTTGGTAGGCATCCTCTCTCCATCTCCTCATGCACAATATCATCTAAGACTAATGAATAGGTGAAGCCTGCAAACTTTGCTTTTTCAACTCTTTTTATGTATTTATCTGTAATCAAACTCATTATGGAAAGGGTATGGTTGGAATTTTTTGGTGATCAAGTTCATGTCTTACTTCCGGTTTCTAGGATGCTTCCTGTGCCATTTCTGTTATTTGCAAAGCACTTCTCCCAATAACCACTGTCTACAAAAGTCTTTTAAAGACCTGTTCACGAGTCATTCCTTTACTCTTTGACTCAGTTGGAAATCATCCATTTCCCTCTGAGTTCTACCACTCTAGGACACTTCCTTTTGCCTCCCTATGTGGGGGTCATTTCTGCATATGCCATAGTTCTTCTCCAGACCTGTTGACTCCTTTACAATAAGACAACATGTTGAACTTCTTACTGCTTGGTATACTATCTGTGCACAGTAAATGTCTTTTGTACTGTTACCAAAAATGTGTAGATGTCAGACAATCAATCAGGATTATAGGTTGACTTACAATAATAAGGTTGGAAATTGGATAGGAGGAAAGATTAATTCTTTAATTTTTTTTGAAGTGACTTGAGTTCAGTATTAATACTTGAAGAAGAGATATGGCAATGGAAGAAGTATATCTGAGAATTGTCTTGATGCCAGTTAATTGGGATCAAGAGCACGCCAGCATGAGACGGAGTATGGTTTCTCCATGAATTTTCTTTTCTTTTTTCATATTTAGTTGGAGTGATATATGCCAAACTTGAGTGATAGAGACCTTCCTCTGTGACTGCACAAGTCCTACATTTTAGGGCAATTCTTCCCAGAATTGAGTCATGTGGTCTGTGGTCAGCATAGCCCAGCCTGTCTTACTAGATTTGGCACAGATGTTGATGATTGCTCCTTCAGCTTCGAAACAAGGGTTTATAGTGCCAGCAATTCATATTAAATGAAGCCTGTTTCCTCTATAATGTGAGAGCACTTTCCTGATCACTCTTTAATCGAAACAGATGTTTTTGAAGCAGCCTAGAACAGGATATGGAAAATCTGGCCAACAATCAAATATGGATTCAGAGGGAGATCTTTGATGGCCTCCTTTGAGCTGTGGGCACCATCTAAAAATAGCACACTGATATAGTACTTTTTAAATGCAACTAACTGCTAGAGATTCCTGCTGGATTCTAGAAAGCACCATGTGATTTCACGAAGATACTCCATAGGTGAGGTGCTAGGAGGAGTGTGGTGTGAGCTTCTTTCCCGTGGAAGTGAGTTATGTCAATGCTGTGCTGTGCAAAACTGTAATTTACCTCTCATAACTTCCTCATAAGTTAGGAAGCAGGGCTACTTTCTTCAGCATATAATTCTAGAAACACAGAGAACATATCCCTTACCCCAAACCTGGTTTATATTGGGGAAACTTAATCCAATGCTACAAATACTAATTAAGGCAGATAATCATGCTTACTACTATGCTGGATCCAAAGATATACAAATAATGCAAAGTGGTGAAGCAGAGAATGTATAAGTAGAATTGTAGAATTAGAAGGGATTTTTAGGGTTTAGCTATTGCAAATCCCTCATTATCATGATGGTGAGGTGGGAAGGGAGAGAAGAGAAAGTGAATGTTTATTATATGATGATTATGTGTCAGGCATGTATATTATATTATTTTCTCCTCCCAAAAGCTCTATGTGGGAAAAGGTGGGAAGGAATATGTGAATTTATGTAAATTGAGTACAATGGAGACACTGTGCCTTTAAGTAATTTGAATTGTCACAAAATTCCTGTGAGACAGATGACATATTTTTCATTTTAGAGAAGAGGAAAGTGAAACTCAAAGACATTAAGTGCCATTAAATGCAAGTGGTTGAGTTGGGATTTGAATTGTTCTGTCTACAAAGTCCTTGCTCCTTCTGATCCTCATATTTCAGATAAGGGCACAGAATGACAACATGCTTCAGCCAGTTGTCTCTCTCCTATTTCATACTGAATGTGTCCATGACTGGGGACTAGGAGAAAGCAAGCACCAGCTGACCAAAAAGCTCTGGCCTCAGTTAATTCTTCTTCCCAGATCTCATGCCCTCAATGAGTAGCTTTAATCCCAAATTTTCTGTGGGAATGAACTCCAGAGGCCAACAAACATCATTTTCTCTTCAGGTGTTTCCAAAATTGCCAATGAGACTACTTGAAATATTCTTCTGTTTGCTTAACCCTTTGTTGATTTATGAAATTTTAATACATTCTTTCCTAATGATTTTATGTTATCAGAAATCTGTTTTCAGCCTCCCACTCTGTGTCCTATATCTCTCTTCTCCCCTGTGTCTACTTTGGGTCCCTCGGGCTGGAGTTGGAACAGTTTTCTCATTCTCTCTTCAGAGCTGCTGGAAAAGAGGCAATGATTATTCTCTGAATAACACCCATTGAATATTTGGATACAGATGTGGAATCCTCTTGCAGATTTTATTAATACAAACCTTTCCCTTAGAGCTGTTTTTTTAGAATGGAGAAATCAAATAAGTTCAGACATGCTCTTATAGATGGGTGTAGGGCATGTGGAGAAGACAGAAGACATGGAGATTCCTCCACCATGTGTTTCAACAAGGTGGAACCCAAGTGTGCTTGGATAGAACCTACACTTTTGTGGTGATAAAAGCTGAAAGACTTTATAGCACTGAATTTCAGATAGTCCTCTGCTCAGCCCAAGGGAGAAGGAAATCAGCCCAATGACAGCTATTAGGGAGCCAATACACCTGTTTTCAGTGATCAAGCCTGTTAATACGAATTCTTGCCTCTAATGACAAGGCACTGTGGTCAGTGAGATTCTCACTGGCCCAAGACTCAGTATATCTGGTACCTGATTGTGCAGCCCAGGGAGAGCATCTTTACCTATCTGGTCTCTCCTTTTGCTTGGGTGAAGTGAAGTAGAATAGCAATCTCTAAGAACTCATTCCAATCTGGCAATTTATATCTTGGAAGAATTTCTAGGAGGGGCACAGCATATGCTGTTCCATATCTTGGATAAGCACAAAAGAGGTGAGTTATTTCATGCATTGGCGGGGGGGGGGGGGCGGAAATGACTGATATATCTCATTGGAAAACCCACCAGGAGAAGACAACATGGTATCCTGAACCAAGAATCAGGTGGCCTGAGATTGAATCCTGGCTATGCCATGAACTTAACTGGGATGATTTTGCACGAATAACTAAAACACTTGGATCTAAATTCCTCATTACTTAAGAGAAATTTCAAAATGTGTTGCTAATCCAAGCTGTAACAGATTATCTGAATCCTATTTTCCTAAACACAAGACTCTAAGGAGCTGTTTTATTTGGGGGAGCTGGAATGCTTGTTTTTCTTTGATTTTGTTTTTGAATTCCAGTCTAATGCAACATAAATAAATCATTTATATATTTAAAGAAAAAGAAACAATTCAAATTCAGTGATCCTCTGAATGTCTATTGTTGGTGCCTTCTACATGCTAGTCACTGAACTAGCACAGGTAGAAAAGGTGAACAGGATATGGTTTATGACTGGAAGCTCACTGTTTGGAGAGCAATAAATAAACCATTCTGGTGCTTATGTTAAGTGCTATAATAGAAGTGTTCGTATGCTGCCCAAATGAGGAGTTTGGAATTTGTATGGAGTAGAAGAAAGAACAGGGAAGACTGTAGAGGTCACATTTGGTCCAGTACTCTCAAGATAAGAGGATTGAAGAGAAGGACATTCCAGGCAGAGGAATGAACAAAGATAGGACAATAAGAGGGAAGAACAAGGAAATCTGGGGCAGTGATTCTGGGATAGTAATACGGAGTGAGTGAAGGAGATAAGGGGAAAGGGTGGAGAGGCTGAATGGAGGTTGTGCTACCCTTGTAATGGACATTTATGCCGTGCTAAATAATTTGAACTTTTTCCTGCAGTGAGGATTCATTGAAAGGTTTTAGGGGTGTGGCATAATATGATCTGTGTATTCTGGAGGAGAAAATAGAGGCAAGGGAGAAAAAAGTGAGAAGAATAATTAGACATTCTTTCAAATATTCAAAGAAGACGAGCTGAGAGCCTGAACAAAAACCTTAGTAGAGGAATGAAGGAGCAGGCTTTGGATTGGGAATTGTCTTGTAAGTGGAATCAGAATTAGCTATATAATTTGTGGGGCCCAGTTCAAAATAAAATCAAGGAACATTTTCTTAAAACAATTGAAAGTTTTGAGATGGTGACAACAGGGCTTTAAACTAGGCATAGTGTCCCTGTAAGCATGGGACCCTGAAGTTGACCTTGAGTAGAATAATACTTTATTTACTTCCAAATTTGTTGTAACCTTAGAATTTGTAAGGTTATATGTGTTGAGGGGGTCCATTTTGCAGGTAATTTCATCCTGTCTGCTCTGTCACTTGTTTAGATTTTTTTCTTATGTAATATTTTGTTGAGTTATCATGCTAGGAGATAAGTCCAAACAAATGTCAGGCTTTCTGGAGTCTTCAATAGGTTTTCTGGAGGAAAGATGTTCTCTACGTCACAAAAAAGAGCTGCAGTTTCTTACAGAGACAGTTAAGGAAAGAGAGAACGAGATAATGGAATGACTGAGGTTATTTAATTTGGAGACAGAAGTAGAGAAGGACTTCATTATGGTATTTGTATCAGTCAGCTATGCCATAGTAATACTGCATGACAAACCAAACCATCTGCAAACTCAGTGATACACGACGTAACAGCCCTTTATTCTCATGGTCAGGGGTCCACAGAGGTGTTGTTGTTTAGCTGTCTAAAGTGGGCTCAGGTGGGTGACTCTGTTATGGTTTGAGGACTGTCTGGTCTTAGGTCCAGGCTGTGAGTTGGGTTCAGGTCCACTTTAGGTGTATTTTTTTGTGGGGATTCAGGCTAAAGAGAAAGTATACAAGGAATGCTCTCTTTTTTTTTAATTCAGTATCCCTTAAAACTTTGTTCTGATGTTTTTTTTAAGTGTTTATTTATTTATTTTTGAGCGAGAAGGAGAGAGAGTGTGTGTGCAAGTGAGCATGAGCAG
The DNA here is from genome assembly GCF_018350155.1 of Leopardus geoffroyi. NCBI lineage: Eukaryota > Metazoa > Chordata > Mammalia > Carnivora > Felidae > Leopardus > Leopardus geoffroyi. The sequence goes on from NC_059336.1 coordinate 32,448,785, forward strand.
GGGAGGGGCAGAAAGAGAGGGAGACAGACAATTCCCAATGGGCTCTGTGCTATCAGTGCAGAGCTTTGCATGAAGCTTGACCTCTTGAACTGTGAGGTCATGATCTAAGCTGAAATCAAGAGTCTGATGCTTAACCAACTGAGCCACCCTGGTGCCCCCACTCTGATTATCTTTTTAAACATTTATTTATTTTTGAGAGACAGAGAGAGACAGACTATGAGCAGGGGAGGGGCAGAGAGAGAGAGGGAGACACAGAATTCAAAGCAGGCTGCAGGCTCTGAGCTGTCAGCACAGAGCCCGATGTGGGGTTTGAACTCACAAACTGCAAGATTATGACCTGAGCCGAAGTCAGATGCTTAACCGCTTAACCTACTGAGCCACCCAGGCGCCCCTCTGATTATCTTTTAATTGCAAACAGAATGCAATTTGCTTAGCCATTTATCAGAAATTATGCCCATCCTTGGCTAACTTTGATAAATATGCTAACTTTAAGTGGGCTATTATCACATGGAGTCCGCAGATATCTCAAAAGAGAGTAGGTTTGTATATTGTCTTATTCAACTAAAAATCCAGTATGTCCACCTCAGGACTGAATAGAATGGTACCACATCTTTGCATTGTGTTGGTTTACTTTTATGCCTTTATTTTGTTGTTGTTTTATGATGAAGCATAATTATCCATCTGTCTCTACTTTAAGATTTTATTGTTTTCCAGAGGAGTCTTGGGACTTTGGCTTAGCCCTCCTGACACAATGCTGAGTGGATAATATTACTAAATGTGGGAAATGACCTTTACTTGTCCATTGCCTTCATATTCTTTTTATTTACAAATTTAACTTTATCTAAGATTAGCTGTTTTGGGGTCACAACTTCAGAAGTATCCTGGGTAAAATCTGAAACTGACCCCATACATGGAGGGCAGGGAGAGACCTGAGAAAGAGGCAGATCACTCCAGATGCTAGCTGGCAGGTTTAAAAAGCAAAGAAACTTACAGACGAGGCTCATCCCCCCTCATCTGCAAGAGGAGTGGATCTCTGCCCAGGGCATGATGTTGTCACAGCTATTCCAATAATGTAGGAGGCCAAGCCAAACTGTGGAAGCATACATAAGGCTTCTACTTGTATCCTATCTGTTGACATCCCATTGGCCAAGGCAACTTATACGACCAAGCCCAACATCAGTGGAGCAGAGAAGTTAACTTCATTCCCAAAAAAGGAGAAAGACAGTAAATAGTTGCTGAATAAAACAAACTCTCACAGGATTCAAGAAATCATATTTCTTTGCACCAGCTATTAGGGTAGTTGCTGGATAGTTATGCTAAGGATAATACTGAAAGGGAGGGTGTGCAAAGGGCCTTGGTTAGCTATACAGTCCTTTCTGACAGGAAGCATTGCTATAGAGGGTGGAGGTTTCTGCAGATCTTAAAGGGAGGTTCATTCTGCATCTGAGGAGACTGTTAGGTGAGGATCCACTGGGAGGAAGGGGCTGGGTTGAAGGTGAGTCACATGATCTGCCCAGATTCCTTCAAGCCACCAGACTATATGGATTGAACAGTGGCCTCCGGTAGCAATCTCAGGATGAATGGTTCCTTTGATTCTCTGGGAGAAGACACTGTCTCCTGGCCCCTGTGAGACCACCTCTCAGGAGACTTGAATTTTACTGTCTTTTTTCTCTTTAATTAAAACTAAGGATCCATACTATATATTATATTTGATGGTTCTTATTTTCCTCAATCAAATCATTCAGTGTTAATGTAGGTGCAGTTTTATTTTTGTTTTCATTTGGTAGCTGATAGTTGTTGGAAGAATTTGCTTAAAGGTTTGAAAGGTTTGGGGGGAATATTTAATATTTTTCTTTAGGATTTAATGCCCACAAACTTTTCAGAATTCTCATTCAGATCAAGAAGCAGCTTGGGTCTTTGTGAACAGGCTCCTGGTTTGCAATTGAAATTGCAAAATGGTAATATTGAAATAAGGTAGGTGAAAAATAGTGAATGTAGGAAGGATGACAGAATTAGAGAATCACAATTTTGCAACCATCATTAGTATTAATTAATTCAGGGAAAATGTACACTAATACTAGTAAGTGAGATGTGATGAGGAACAAGATATATTCATAGTCTCAAAGTGTGTCCCTACAAATTATTAATTAGTTATGGAGGGAAAAAAATTGATGAGCAACATTTCAACCAATGCCAAAGTTAGCACTGCCAATATCACATCTCTCTTAATGTAATACACTGACAACTCATCATTTCTGTGATAGGAGAAGGTGAAAGAGGCATACCCCCAAATGCGGAACACTGTACAAGACCTGACCTGCACTCTTTAAAAGTCTCAAGGTCATGACAGATTAAAAAAAGGCTGAAAAACTACTGCAAAATAAAGGAGACTAAAGATATAGAAGAATGAAGCAAAAGGTGTGAGTCAGGACTGGATCCTGGGCTGGAATAAAAAATACAGCTATAAACACATTACTGGGATCATTGGCAAAATTTGAATATGGGCTGCGGATTAGATAGATAGTAGAATGACACCAAAGTTAAGTCTCCTAGATTTGGTAAGTGTACTGTGGTTATGTAAGAGAATGTCCTTCTTTTAGGAAGTACACATTAACTTATTTAGGAGTGAAGAGCACGATGTATGCAATTTATTCCCAAATGGGCAAGAAAAAACGATATATGGATAGAGTGATAAAACTAATGGATCAGAATTTTTACAGTTTACCCCATTTGGATCTGGGTAAATGGTCCGTGGGAGATACTGGTATGATTCTGGCAATTTCTCTGGAGGGTTAAAATGCTACCAAATTAAAAGTTGTCCAAACAAAACTCTACCCCAAAATGTACCTTTAGGTATAAAAGACAAATGTTATGGGTGGTATAATTATAAAATACTGTGTTAACATGAAACCAAAGCTGTATACACTTTTAAGCAGCTAAATCCATTTAATGAAAGCAGAAAAAAAGAAAAGAGAAAAAAAAAAACCCTCTGGATTTAGTAACAAAAAGGTTGTCTGCCTAGACACGACTGACATCATCATCTGCGTTCTCCACAGTTCATGTCCTAATTCAGCTACTCCTGTTTCAAATGGAAAATGGGAAACATGTATTTCTTTTTAGCTGTGGTAGAGAGAAACTGGATTTTACCTGAAAAGCATCTGAGACTCACAGGAAGAATGAAAGGGCAGAAAAGAAGAAAAAATGTTTCTTTGTTGGCACTTCTTAATCATATATTGAGAGAAGAATCACATAATCTATTGTGGTTGAGGTTCTAGAAATTAGACAAGAAAGTCTGCTGTAATGGGGAGGCGTTGATTTGGAGGGTTTGGTAGCAGTGGAAAGAGTCAAAACAAAAGAATTAATTCTATCGGAAATTGTTTCTTGGATCACATCTTGTGTGAGTGAGCCATGAGCAAAGACCGGGAAGGGGAGAGTTGGATCATTTTGAAAGGAACATTCATTTAAAGACTTGGATTCTCTCACTTCTCCCCTGCCTTCAACTCCTGTGTCACCATTTCCTTCAAATCCAGGCAAAACAAGATGCACCGATACCATCAGGCCTCATGTTTGTGAATATTTCGTCTATATTTTAGAGTCCATGTTTCCCCCCCAAAGTTGTCTTTCTCTGAGGATTTCTCCCATCTGTCTCACTTTTCAACAGATGTTGGCAACAACGTTGATAGATATTTCAAAACACTCAAACAATTCATTCCTTGCCTGCTTTTATTTCCCACTCTTTCACTTGTAATACATAATGTATGGGCTATATATATTTGTTTTGCCAGTGGCGGAAACCTATTAGCTAACTTTTACCGAGAGCAGTTAAATAGATGAGCTTTGTATTGAAAATAGAGCTGTTTCGCTGGACCCCCGTCTTTAATTTTTAGTGCTGAAACCCTGGTTGTCATCTGTGAGGAAGCAGTAGGTGGAGCTACAGGCTTTTTATCACGAAAGAATTTTTTCAGTAGCTGCCCATTGCCAGAATAACCTGAACAAGCACATACTTCCAAAAATAACAGAGGCATTTCCAAGTATTCCAGAAATATATGCAAGACTGTTTAGTCATTCATAATCACCGCTTTGCAAGTACTAGAGAGATTCTGTAGAAAATACTTCAGAAGCAGAAAAAAGATTCATAGAATTCCTTGTATTTTTAGAAGAGAGATTCTTTAAAAAATGGAATTCAAGAGGGAGGGAGCAGTACTTACTCTGCTCAGTCATGTACCACTGTTTTTTTCCAGGTGGTGAAAGGGCCCAGAGGGGTAACTGGGGGTGGAAAAAAGTCTTTTCCATTTGCGTCAGAACTCTGAGGAGCCCTTCATTTCCCCACTACATGAACTTTTTTGAGGCTCTAAACTGTGGTTTCGATTTTCTCTGAATTACGGAGGGTGGCCTAGGTTAAATGATTCTGAGGAGGCCAGAAGGCACTTATAAACAGGTCGCTCTCAAGGGTCATTCCTCTTGCTGGGTACCCTGATGTTCTTGACCATTCCCTGAGAGAGGATAAAAAAAAAAACAACTTTTCATCATGATGGAAAAGGTAGATTCTCTGTGTGTAAAAATCCACAAGCTCTGAGAAATACTCTAGTGGTTTTATATATATCCTATTATATATACTGTTGGTTCTCTCTCTCTCATTCTATATATATTCTCTCATATAAAATTTTGGAGAATATTACTCTGAGAATCTGATGAAAGTAATGGACCTTAACTCCAGAAAAAAATACACATAAATAAAATTTCACATGTAATGTGTATATATATTCATATTTAATATGTTTAATAAATACATATTTATAAATATAATATACAAATACACTTAGTGTATATATACTATATATACATGAGATAGATTTATTTTAAGGAATTGGCTCACGTGATTGTGGGGTCTGGCACGTCCAGGATTCATAGGGCAGACCAGCTGGCTGGAAAATCTGGTGCAATTCCTATGTTACAGTCTTGGGTCAGAATTCCTTCTCAGGGAAACCTCAGCCTTTATTCCTAAGGTCTTTAACTGATTGAATTAGACCCACCCACATTATGAAGACTAACCTGCTTTACTTAAAGTCTGTTGATTATGTCAGTCACATCTACAACACACCTTCACGGCAACATCTAAACTAGTGTTTGACTGAACAATTGGTTACCATAACCTGGCCATGTTGATGTCTAAAATTAACTATCACAGGTCTCATTGCTATGTTCCATTCTCAGAGGAGCCCCAAAAGGAAATGATGAAAGATAACTGCAAGTGCACCATTGCCCTGGATATCATGCAGAAGGCCACAGGGTAACTGTAGTGGACGCACTGAGCCTTTGAGTCCAGCCTGCTTGCCCCTGTCTGCTCCTAGGGACAGGAAATTATGACACAAAAGTAGTGATGAGATCAAAAGGGAGACATTGCTAGGATTTGATGGATATAAGATTACAAACTCCAGGCGGTTCTGCCTTCAGCCTTTCTAGATGCTGCTGTTGATGATGGCTTGTACCTGAGAAAAGAGTAACCAGGGAGCCGTATGACTGTAGAGCAGACTGGGACAGCCAGCCCCATCCTTTACATTGTGTTCTTCATAGCAAATGCAGCAAACCTCTCATTTATAGATGAGAAAAAAAATCTCTGGATTCAGAAAAGTTCATTGGCTCATCAAATACTGAGTGGTTGCCATATGCTGGGCAGTGCTATGGGTGCTGGGAATATACACAAGTAATTAAAACACCCATTTTTTCCCCCTTCTGTCATGGATCTAACATTCTAATGGGGTGACAGAAAACAAAGCAAGTAAATAGACAAATATAAAAGTGCAAGTTGTGGTAAGTGATGGGAAGGAAACTAATAAGTGGGCTGAGATGGAATTTACTGGGGAGATGGTGAAAAATCTACTTTAGGTGTTTCATAAGGCAGCCTTCTATGGGGTGGCGACATGTAAGCTGAGAAGTTAATGGACTTAATGGACTTGGCTAAACCCTCTGCTGATAAGTAAGGGGCTGGCCCTGGCCAAGTTATTTTTGACTCCAATCTATTAATCTTTATCCTAGCTTAGAAGTTATAAGTTGTGTCAGACAAAGAAGGTCTGGTATTCCTTCTCAAAACTGAGGGAGAGGGACACCTGGGTGACTGGGTTGAGGGTCCGACTTTGGCTCAGGTCATGATCTCATGGCTTATGGGTTCAAGCTCCGCGTAGGGCTCTGTGCTGACAGCTCAGAGCCTGGAGCCTGCTTTGGATTTTGTGTCTCCCTCTCTCTTCCCCTCTTCTGCTCATACTCTGTCTCTCTCTGCCTCTCAAAAATAATAAATAAATGTTAAAAAATTAAAAATAAAAAAAAACTGAGGGGGAATTGTGAATGCATAAGCAAGGGCAGATATGCATAAGCAAATGAAAATGTTTCTGAATCCCAAGAAAGGAAATGCTTGATCATCTTAAGCAACTCTAGCCAGAGTATTTCTATCACTCCTGTTAGGCAGTTCTTCCTCCCTGTGGCCTGAATTTTTCATGCTGTATCTGAAGCCTTCTTCCTTTTGCTTTGTCTCTGGTTCATATGGACAAATATGCTGGTTGATTGCTTGTCATGCTTCTCATTTGGGTTAATATATCATGTTTCTTTAATTAGCCTGCCCTCTTGGATCTTATTCTCTATTTAATGACCTTCCAGGCTATATAGGTTGTGTGGATTGTCCTTGGGACAACCCCAGAGGGTACCATTCACATGTAGACATTATAGACTGATATAATCACAATGACAACTTACTGGCAGGTGGTAGTAAAGAGTCTAGAGGGGTCTAAGGAGCACTTTCTCTGTTTTGTGCCAAGCAGCCTTACTAGCTAGAGGTGGCTACATTGTCTATATGTCTTACTCATCAATCTTCTTTCTTTCCAATCCAGACACTTAGGAAGGTAGAAAGTGAGCTCATGAATCTTTTTTTTCTCCCCTTGGCACTATGAAAGTACAGGGAATTTCTTATAGAAAATATTATAGAAGGGCATTGTCTATTTTCCTTCTTTTTACTGCTGACAACATTGGTTTTTCATTTCATGTCCAGTAACCTCCTGAGATTATATGTGCAATATTGTTTATGGTGGTTTAATAGTTATTTGTGTTACCCATTCCAGGCAATAAGATTACTTTTCTTACTGATAATATGAGCAAGTAACATTGAGAAACATTTCCCTCTTACCTGAGAGAAAGATTGGTACCTTAATCCAAAAGACAGATGTCCAGTGGGAGAGTCAGTCTGGAGAAGAGAAGATAATGGACAGATAATGTAGGTGCTTCTTAAAACCTCAACCTTTGTGTACAGTTGAGTGAGCCAGGCAGGGACTTTTCAGTTCTTTCCTTTATATAGGTCAATGTCCTCATTGGCAGAGGTCATTCTATTTTATTTGTTCGCTAAAAGCCCAAGTTGAAATTTTTACCTGAGGATAGGATTTTAATCTGAAGATAGGATTATAAAGGACTTTTGATTCCTGGGATGGTGACTTGGTCCAATTGTAGCTGTACCACTTACTAGCTTTTTAACTATGGTCAAGTTATTTAAGTTCTTCAAGGCTCAGTTTCTTCACTTATAAAATGCAGATAATTTTAGGGGCGCCTGGGTGGCGCAGTCGGTTAAGCGTCCGACTTCAGCCAGGTCACGATCTCGCGGTCCGTGGGTTCGAGCCCCGCGTCGGGCTCTGGGCTGACGGCTCAGAGCCTGGAGCCTGTTTCCGATTCTGTGTCTCCCTCTCTCTCTGCCCCTCCCCCGTTCATGCTCTGTCTCTCTCTGTCCCAAAAATAAATAAACGTTGAAAAAAAAATTAAAAAAAAAATAAAATGCAGATAATTTTAGTTTTTATCTCATAAGGTTGTCATGAAGATTAAATGACATGATCCATATAAAGCAATTGGTATATTACCTGGCACATAATTAATAGTAGCTATTAATGTTACATATTTCTGTAATGATTGAAGTTCCTGAAACAGGTATTTATTAATTTTATAATCTTAAAAATTAAGTCTAGCAAATCAAAAAGCTTAAAGTCTAGATTGCTCAATTCAAGCTTGTTTTAAATTTGTGTTTCATATTTTTCACTCTTGAAGAGAGTATCTTGCATCTTAAAATATTTCTCATATTGAGGAGGGAATAATTCTTTTCAACGTTTTTTTTTTTTTTTTTTTTTTTTTTTTTTATTTATTTTTGGGACAGAGAGAGACAGAGCATGAATGGGGGAGGGGCAGAGAGAGAGGGAGACACAGAATCGGAAACAGGCTCCAGGCTCTGAGCCATCATCCCAGAGCCCGACGCGGGGCTCGAACTCACGGACCGCGAGATCGTGACCTGGCTGAAGTCGGACGCTTAACCGACTGCGCCACCCAGGCGCCCGAGGAGGGAATAATTCTTAACAGTTATTTAAAGTATTAGAGGTAGTAATGTTAAAAAAAGAGTTAAATTATTTTCTATAAGTTGAATATAGATAAGTTTTGTGTTTGGTAAGTGACACTGGGAGAAAGGTTTTTGTGAAAACTTTACATGAAACAATGGAATTTCAGGATATGAAGCTCAAAGTATTTTTAGAGACTATAAATCATCTCTTTTGATTAGAGCAAAATGCTCTTTTGGGGAGTACTTTCAGATAAAGCTGGGAAGAGAAGTTGAGCTGGAAGGGCTTTGCTTGCTTAGGTGAGAGGTGTGGACTCATATTCAGCCAATGGGAAGCCAGCAAAGGATTGGGAGAAGGAGGGTGATTCAACCATAGCATGAGGACATGTGTGCTCACTGCATGTGTGACTTTGATGGGGAGATATTAAAGTAGGAGACAGTTACAAAAGATTAGGTAAGAGGAAAAGAGAATTTGAGTGCAGGAGCCTCTGAAGTTAAAGTTGTCATAAACACTTGGGAAAACCTTGGACAGAGTCAAAGGAGAGGGAAGCATGGATATTGATGCCATTAACTGAGAGTGAATATGAGACAGGTTGGGACTGGCCTTGGTGACAGTATGTCAGCTTGGACATGCTGATAGAACACCCAGGGAGAGGACTTTAAAGACCTTTGGGAAGGGGCACCTGGGTGGCTCAGTCAGTTAAGTGCCCGACTTCGGCTCAGGTCATGATCTTGCGGTCCCTGAGTTCGAGCCCCGTGTCAGGTTCTGTGCTGACGGCTCAGAGCCTGGAGCCTGGTTCAGATTCTGTGTCTCCCTCTCTCTCTGTTCCTTCCCCACTCACATTCTGTCTCTCTCTCTCTTTCTGTTAAAAAATAAGCATTAAAAGAATTTAAAGACCATTGGGAAGTGCTCAGAAGGAACATCAAGTCTGGTGATTTAGCCTGATATCTTCGGAGAGGTGACGTTTGAAATCATAGGATGGAATGGATTTCCTGGAAGGGGCAGGAAGAAAGTGCAAAACCTTGGGAAATACTACATTCAGGGAAGAAGGTGGTGGACAAGGAATCAGTGGAGACTGAGGATGAACAGTGAGAAAAATAGGGAACTAGGATGGGTAAGAGTCACAGAGGCCAAGGGAGAAGGGCATTTCCATAAGGAAGGGTTCATTAGTCATAGCCAAGAGCAGAGTTTCAATGCAGGGGTAAGGAAGAAGGCAGCTGAAATAAGTAGAGATATGAGTAGATGTGATGAAAAGCAGTCAGGAAACAAGACATTTGGTGGTGCAGGGCGTAAGAAAATTAAGCTCAAGATAGGGTTCAATCAAAGAAATCCTGGCACTAGAGGAAAGAAGATTGAAAATACCAAGAAGAAAGGATTATTAGACAACATTCCAGATTCTAAGGGAGTATCTTATAATTGGTAAACAATATTAACTTTATCAAGATTTTGAGATTTATGGGGCGCCTGGGTGGCTCAGTTCATGGCTGAGTGTCTGACTTCGGCTCAGATCATGATCTCGTGGTCAGTGAGTTAAAGCCTCACGTCGTCGGGCTCTGTGTTGACAGCTCAGAGCCTGCAGCCTGCTTTGGATTCTGTTTCCCTCTCTCTCTGCCCCTCCCTGCTCATGCTCTCTTCTGTCTCTCAAAAATGAATAAATGTTAAAAAAAATTGAAAAAAAGATTTTCATATCTATTTCCTATCTCTCTTGCTATATTTTTCTGTCCCTTCTTATCTTAAATTTACTCTTTTTCAGTGACCTATTATCATGTCCTCAAGGAAGCCTTCTGTAGCTATTTTTGGTCTGTATTTAATACCTCTCTTTTCTGCATATCTATTGCAATAGTCTGGTTCTTCATTTGCCTTCTCTGTTTTGAGTATTTTAGTTGTGTTTTTCAACTTAAATTCTGCCTCCTTAAATATTAAAAATATGTTTCTAATAACTTGAAGTTATCCACATTCCTGGGCATATATCTATTGTGTTCATATTGAGTGACTAATTACTTGAATTTTTACATTGTGGCTGCTTCAAAATAGGTGGTGGTGGGGGGGATGGTCAGATATTCTAGTTTCATCTTATTCCTCTTTCTAGAACTGACAAGAAATTGGCTTCTCAATTACTTTTCCAATAAGCATCTAGTTCAGATGGTATATTGTGTTTGATATTGACTTTCACATTCAGTTGGTGATCATTATATGTTTGTTGATTGGTTGAAATAGTCATTTTTGTTAAGATTAATGGGCTTGATTTTATAAATGTATCTTGTAATGGCTGACACTTATTACTAGAATTAATCACTTAAAATTCATCTAGTAAAAACACTGGAATTTATTCCTAAATCTTCATGACAAGTTATCAACTTCAATAATTTTCTTTTTCTTTTCTTTTTCTTAAAAGTTTATTTATTTATTTTGGGAGAGAGAGGGAGAGAGAGAGAGAGAGAGAGAGAATGAATCTGAAGCAGATTCTGCTGATGTGGGGCTTGATCCCATGAACTGTGAGATCATGACCTGAGGTGAAATCAAGAGTCAGACACTTAACTGACTAAGCCACCCTCATGCCCCTCTTTCTTCTTTTTTAAAGTAGGCATGTGTGGTGGATGTTATTCAGGCTCACTGACATCTGGCTCTCCTTCCTTCCCTAGACATACAAGAGACTATGTTCACAGCCTGCCTGCAGTTAGGCAGGATCATGTGACTTAATCTGGCTAATGAACCATAAGCATAAGTGAAGTACATAGCTTCTAGCCCCTCTGCTATTCTCCTGTTTGTCTTTTCCTCTATCTGTCTGATCATGGATACATCTTCACATAATGATGACTTGTCTCACAAATCAAAGCAGCATGGATAGCTGGGCACCATATAGAGTAGAGGATGGTTGCTCTGGAGAGTCATTTGGCCTTGAATTTTATTTTATTTATTTATTTTTGAGTGATAAAATAATTTTGTGGTGTGTAAAGCTACTGAGATTTGTTTTGTTTTGTTACTGCAGCATAATCTATCTTATCCTGACTATTCCTATTAAAAGCTAATGGTGTTCACAGTAGCCTTCTAAGCAGTGGAGAACTACCCAGGAATTAGGAAGTTGTTAACCAGCAAGTGATGGTTGTGTGGGTACAATGTCTGATCTCAAAGAGCTTTATCTCTCTCAGGAGAGAAAAAAATAAATACTGTAACTAAATACAAATATGGAAGAATGAGATAAACTATATTCAGCCAACTCTAACAATGTAGAGATCTAGCTACCTGTTGAGGATGTTTGCTTATAAGTGCTGATTTAACATGAAGGTAAAGAAGTTAAGTTAAGGGGTGGGTATGTTTTTAGAGACATGTGAGTCAGATTATCTGGAAGGGTTACCTAGAAAAATCTCCTCTAAGTCGAAGGGAAGGGTTTGAATTTAGCACAGAGACTGCTTGGGATTCTCTCCCTCTCTCTGCCTTTCTCTCTCTCTCAAAAAAAAATAAATAAAATTAAAAAAAAATAAAATGAATAACTGAAGATAACTGGAGTGAGGGAGGAAATAAAGGTAGAAAAATTGTCTAGCAGGAGTAGGAGAGATTAACAGGTAGCCTGGTGGCCAAGGCAAAGAGAGAAACACTATCAGTCATTAAGAATGACAATATCTATAATATAAGAAACAAGCCAGTTGTTAAGAAAAGCAGAGCCATTCCTGACCATGAGGTCTGATGGAAATTTCTAACATAGGTCTGAGAAATTAGGAGAGTATGATTTAGGGACTGTAAATAAGTAGAAAAAAAAATCTTGGTAGTAGAAGCCAACTAGGAGAAACTGAGAGCTTAAAAGCTGGAAAACCAGGTATATGCATTATTGTTTGACCTAAAAATCGCCTGTGAGGGAACCCATGTTTTAATATTTCTAATATATAAAGAAAAGTACAAGAAAATTCAGAAAATGGTTTGTAGATACTACACTGGCTATACAACACTTTGTGGTGTTTTATTTGGGAAAAGGTTTTGAGTTTTATTACTGTTTCAGTATGTGTTTGCGTGAATATATAGAGTAACTTGTGGTAACTGGGAAAGAATTCTATTGCAATACCTGATATATTTTCTTTAAAAAGTCCTCTCCAACCTTAGGAAAGATATGCCAGTAGTAATCAGTGTATTTATCATTAAGGACTAATAGGCAGCCATGGAGGATAGTCTCAAAGGATCGGCGGTTCACTGAGACAGTGAGATAATTTTATAGTTGGACCAAATGACCAGAGAGCTCTTTTACAGCTACTTAAATAAGTTAATATTGATTTTATGATGCTTTTTCTATTATTTTATAAGGGAAAGTAGTGAGAATATGAGGTGTTGGAGTCTGTTGCTGCCCACTTTTATGAACTGGCCTGGTTGCTTTTTTTTATTAACCATTTCCTGCTCTCCAAGGCAATTGAGCAGACTATTCATGGGCTGAACACTAGGTCAAAAAACAACATTTCTTTTTCTTTTTTTTGTAGGAAAAAAAAAAAGACAAATAATCGAATAGACTTGAGACCCTTACATCTATTTCTACATAATTTTGTCCCGAACTCGGATTATTTTACTTACCTGTCAACAGAACCAGGTCTCTTGTTGAAATGCTAATTGAAGTCTTTCAGTTAAGTCTCAAAACATTTTCTATAAAACCCTTTTTGCCCTGTGCTGTATCCAGAACATTGTTATTGTTCTCCGAATGTTGCCTAAACATGTGACCGACAAAAAACCATTACTGTGGCCCCAGTTAATGCTGCTGTGCAATTCTTTTTTAATACATATCCTTGGGGGCCATACACAACCTGATTTAGCCATTGGCCTAACTATCCTTACCTCTATAATTTTCTTAAGACTCTCTTTTTTAAAAAATGCTTCTGTTTTGGTTATAAATATCCTGAAATCAGATCCCAACTCTCTAAAAATGAGCCAATAGGTACTATTATGTGCTTAGATTTGTATGTTCCAGGTATTTAATTTCCTCCAAATTTCAGGATCTCAGGCCATAATGTCAGTTAATGTGTATTTATAATACAATCTCTCACATGGTTTCCCACAGATCGTCTTGGCCTGGCAGATCTTTGAGTGAGCTGAGGGCAGGCCTCTGAAACGGAGGGTGTGTCCTTGGACTGATAATCATAAAATTCTGAGGAACTGAGCTTCTGTGAGGCTAGATGGACCCAGGTGCTTTGTTGTCTAACACTGAGTCTTCCCAATGCGTTTTATTGTTTTCTCTTAGATCTTGTGAGTTCTTAAAAGTAATCAGCTCTGGTGGGAAATTTTAGCTGAAGAATTTTTATTTTTAGGCTTTGCATTCAACATGTCTTTTTTGGCAAAGCAAACAAAATATCTTCGGGCAGGAGGGCACAGGGCTTATTTACCCTTAGATATATGGTGATTGCATTTCCAAATGTAAGGCTGATACTGGATGGGGTTATTTCAGATTGAGAAAATGGACTGTGGCATCTTGGTATGAATTCAACAACAGTCTCAACCTCTCCTAACCTCCTTTGTGTGACTGATGCCGGGAGATAGAAAGAGACCCATGTAGTCCATGTTGGAATATTTAAAAGTTAGAAGTCCAGCTAACAAACCATTACAAAGAAACACTTTAGTCTCTTCTCTTGATAAATGTATCTTCATCTTTACCATCTTTACCTAGCAGGCAAGGTTCAAATTTAGAATTCTTAAAATCCTTGAATTCTCTGTTGAATTGTTCTGGTTGGAGAAAGCCGACCTCAGCCCCAGGCCTGCCACCTGCAGCCCTCTTCCCACTTCCAGCTTCTGCAGCAGCAGAGGCCTCTCCTGTGCAAGCTGGAATATATATGCTGCATGCACAGCCCCTCCTGTCTCGGGTCTAGAGGGGCACAGCTTGGTGGCACAGTCTTCATTAAGGAGGATGGGCCTCGGGAAGTGGGGCTCAGGAGATCCTGGGCCCTGAGAACTGGGGTGTATTCTAGAAGGAGGGTGTATTAGTTTGCTAAGACTGCTCTAACAACGTATCACAAACTGGGTGGCTTAAACAACAGAAATTTATTGTCTCACAGTTCTCCAGGCTAGAAATCTGAGATAAAGGCATCTGTAGGATTGATTGCTTTGGGGCTGTGAGGGAGAATCTCGTCCATGTACTCTCCCAGCTTCTGGTGGTTTGCTGGACACCTTTGGCATTTCTTAGCTTGTAGATCCATCTCTGGGATCTCTGCCTCCGTCTTCACATGGCACTCTCCCTGTGTTTGTATAAATATCCCTTTTGTATAAATATCCCCTTTCCGTAGAACACTGGTCATATTGGATTAGGGCCAATCCTAATGACCCTATCTTAACTTGATTACATCTGCAAAGACCCTATTTCCAAATAAGATCACATTCTGAGCTCCTGGAGATAGGACTTCAACATGAAATTTTGGAGGACACTTTTCAACCTATAACACTGGTAAGTGCGGGCTCCCAGTGGGCATATCTCCTTGGCCTCATGGATTTCTCGTCCTATACGGAAGGTTGTGGCTAGATAAGATCCTAAGTGGGACTCTCTAAAGCTTGGAGTCTATGGCAGGGACCCTTCCCACCCCCCCGCCCCAACAAGGCAGGTGCTCAGCATAAATTCTTTCTTTATCACCAGTATCATTGCGGTCTTTGACATGGGAAGACCCAGCAATGTAAAAGGCAGTAGGAAGGGTATGAACTTTAACTTTCTCTGGATTTCCCCAGTTGGCTAAATTAATGAAGGCTCTTACCCATCTTCTGAATAGTCCTTCCAATTTAGTCTGCCCTATCAATTCATTCTTTCTTCACAACTAATTCCCATGGCAACTTCTCACCCAGGTCATGTAATGGAGGATGAGTTTCTGCTTTTTAGAAGTACAAGTGTTGGTCTTTAGCATGACGTCAAAAGTATGGCAAGTCTTCAATAAAAATGTGTTGGTTCTCTAGGCTTCTGACTTTGGTTGATCACATTTTTAAGGTATTAGCTTTGATTTTGGATGGTATATTTCTAGTTTTAAGGGCAGTCAGGCCTTCAATGTTGTGTATGTGGGTTATTTCTGAGCCCGCATTTTAAAAATAATCCATGGCGGGAAGGAGGGGTATTCAATTCTGTGACTAAAAACAATCTCCTGGGAGCCAAAGAAACACACAGATAATGTTTATTCTCCATGCTAAAAATAGGTGGGCTGGTATTTTTAGTCATTGCCCAAAATACGGTGTCTGGACTCAAATTCAGCTGTGGGTGCCTGTCTTTATGGGATCGAATGAGACTGGTAGTGTGGGGAGGAGCCGCTGGGGTCAGATGTTAGGAAAAAAAATGTTTCTAGGAGAGAAGCTGGGCCTTGCTACCAATTTAAGGTTTCCAGCTAATGAGGGTGTAGTTCAATTTCAAACATTTTTAGAGTTAAAAAAAATAAAAACAAAAACAAAAACAAAGCAACCTCAAGGAATTATCCAGAGCATAAAGACCAGCAGTTGTTACATCCCAGGCTGTAAAAATGAGCTACTTCTTCCCCTCAGATGAGGGCAAAAAGTGGTCTGGAATCACAACAAAATTAATTTGTTTGCTTGGGTATAAATTTAAAACGACTTACCTGATTTTTTTTTCTTCTGTAATTTGCCAGAGTTAATTCAGTCCCAATGGATTTGTTTTTTACCACCTTACTATAAAATCTGATTTAGTTTCATACAGTTTTCCCCCCCTCTAATCCCTAGACTAAATGTATACTTTAAGAAAACACCAGGGTTATGGCTTATGTTGTTGTTGTGTTCTTGTACAGACTTTCTGGGACTGTAGGTGTGGGAGAGGGATGGGGGTACTTCAAGGGCATTTAAGTAGTTTAAGAAATCTTTCCAAATCAACATGGTGGGTTCTTCCACCTTCTCTGCAAGCTGCGTTCAAGGGATCATTTCTCTATCCAGTCTTACATCTACCAATTTACCACTAGGGTTGAGAACAGTTGTGAGGTTTCAAAAGGAGTGGAAAGAAACACGCTTATTGAGAAAGTGCTGAGGGTTGGATGTGCCAAACTTAAATATAAAAGCAGAATTTGAGTTATTCCTGTGTTGCATGACAAAGCCATCTTCCCTGTCTTGCCAGCCTAAGACCAGGAATGTGAAGGGCAGGGGGCTACCTCTAAATCATGAGGCTGTGTGAATGGGATTTACACTGAATCCATCCTGGAGCAGGAGCATTTGGAAGATGTTTGATGTCACTCTGAAAATAGTGGAGTGAACTGCGTTGATTTCACTCAGTGCACAAAGTGTCTTCTTTGTGCCAGGCTGGGTGTGAGGACCCTGGGGGTACAGCAGGAGATGTATTAGGATGGATTGATGGATCACTATGTCTTACTTTGAACAGCTTGAAGGCTTGTGTTATGACCATGAGTGAGTTCAATATCAGACTATATTCCTTATATAGGAATTAGAAAGTAAAGGGCTTGGTTACATAATCAGCCATCTGGTCACATGTTATATAGCTTGGTATCACTGGGGAAAAGCTCTACGGCCAAAGGATCAGGTGATGGAAAAAAGGGAAAGAAATGCCATATATGGCATGACCTCTATGCCATGTCATTTGCCAAGCAGATGTGAGTTTTTAAGTTGGGAATCTTCTAATTCCATCTGAAATTAGTTCCCTTGTCTATTAGTGAACCATTTCAGATTTCTTATGATGGAAAGTATGGGCACTTTGAAGGCCAGTGTTCTGTCTTTTCCAGACTAATTTTTTTTTCAAAGTACACTCTTTGTACTATAACCATTCTGAGATTAATGGCCATAATTTTAGAGCCATTATTTTCTCCTAAATCTTAATGCACAATTTCTTTTCTTTTTGGCTTCATGAAACTAAGTGTCTCAGAATCACCCACAATAGTGTAAAGGTGGAGACATTGAAGGCAGGTCACACAAATAGTGACAAAGGTGGGAACCCACATATTGTGGCCATTTTCCAAGCTCTTCCTTAGATGCCGACAACAGACTATCTAGCAACTGTTTTTCTATCTCTTGCAATTAAAACGTAGAGTTGACATTTTCCTCTGCTTGGTATTCTCCACACAATCTTTTGGGCGGAGCTTGAGGATTTTTCTGGACTCCTGGGGCTTGTCTGGCTACCTCTCCTGACAGACCTGGACACAGCCCTGTGTGTGTCTGTCGCACTCAGCAGGGCAGCAAATGGCAGGGCCCTGCTGTGATTTCACAGTCCTGCCTTTCTTCTCAGGCATCCAGGCTGGGATATATATATACCATTACCACATCATTCACAGCTTGCTGTCAGCAAGCCAAGAATCACATCACCTTATCCCGCACTCACATTAGCACGAATAATTTAAATCAACATTTCTGTTGGGCTGCATCGGGGGATACTGTTGTTTGGGAAGTTGGGTGCATCTGCGGGGCCAGCTGACAGTGGTGGGTTTTTCTTGCTCTTGGTGGGCTCAAGTGCTTGTCTAAATACAGCCCCTTAACACTACCTTGTTGTCTCGACCCAGCAGGCAGCGATTCTGGCTCACTACATCACAGCCTCTCGTGTCAACAAAGCCTTGTCTTTGCAGTTTTCCTGGTGTTAGCCTGAGGGGTGTGCGTCTCTGTGAGTGTGTTTGGTAGGAAAGTTTTCCTCCCTGATGGAGGAAAAAGAGAACAGAAATAAACCACAGAGTTCTTTAGAAATGCCCGGGGCACGTTCAGATTTCATTGTGAGGTTACCTCCTCCTCTTCCTCTTCCAACCCCTTCAGGTTGTATCCTGGTGTATCCTGGTGTATCACAGACTTTACTGACTTCTAACTTGTACAGCCAACCAGAAGGCAATCCAAATCCAAATACTCTTCCAGTCTCCTTGGCGCCTTTCAGTAAGAAGAACAACAATGCACGCTCCCTGAGCCTCTTTCCTCTCCTGGGCAATGGGGTCGGGATATAGAGGGGAATAAGGCCTTCAAGATGTTCCCTCTCCTGGTACTTACATCCTTCCATTCTTTGAGAATTGAGATGTGACTGAAAATAATGCCGAGTGCAAAAGTAGGCATGTGGGTAATGCACGTTGTGAGACAAAGAATGAACATTTTTAGGAAACTTACAGGGTAAAATAGGATAAACAGAGACTTCGTGGTAGGAAAATAGCTCTTTGAAGATGCAAACATAAATGATCATCTGACATCCCATTGACCAAACAAGTAAAATGGCCAAGTACAAAACCAAAGCATCATATAGTCAATCCATTCTTCCCTCCATGAGACCATGGCAAGGCTGTGATGTAAAGTATTACCACAGGGAAATAATCATAATAATCAACATAGGGGCAGGAGGCATAGTATATCAGTCAGTCAAATGTCAGATGATCATTTATGTTTGCATCTTCGAAGAGCTATTTTCCTACCATGAAGTCTCTGTTTATCCTATTTTACCCTGTAAGTTTCCTAAAAATGTTCATTCTTTGTCTCACACGTACATTACCCACATGCCTACTTTTGCACTCGGCATTATTTTCAGTCACATCTCAATTCTCAAAGAATGTAAGGATGTAAGTACCAGGAGAGGGAACATCTTGAAGGTCTTATTCCCCTCTATATCCCGTCCCCATTGCCCAGGAGAGGAAAGAGGCTCAGGGAGCGTGCATTGTTGTTCTTCTTACTGAAAGGCGCCAAGGAGACTGGAAGAGTATTTGGATTTGGATTGCCTTCTGGTTGGCTGTCCAAGTGAGAAGTCAGTAAAGTCTGTGATACACCAGGATACACCAGGATACAACCTGATATGAAGCCTGGGATGTGCTTGGGCTGATGGCCTTCCTTTTGCACTTCTGCCAGAGCTGTGAGAAGAACATCCCTATCTCTCCACCTCAAAATCTATTGGCCTCAGGAGGATGAGAAACATGGAGTAGACTGGAAACCAAATCTGGCTTGAAGCTGAGCCCATCTGAGTCCAGCTGGGATCAGCTGAACCTGAAGATGAATGAGCAAGTGATGAATACTTATTGTTGTGTGCCTCTGAGATTTTTGTGTTTGTTATGTAGCAATAGCTTACTTTTATATAATACTACTACCATTACTATCAATTTTCAGGGTATCAAAGCACTTGAGGAAAAATTATGAGAAAAAAAAGTGGAAGCAGCCCAAGAGTCCATCAATGGGTGGATGGATAAATCCTGTGAGATTTTGTGGTTGGTTGTTACATAGTAATAGCTGACTATTATATGCCATTACTATCATTATTACTAACTTCCATTTCACAACAACCAAATGAGGTTGTTTTTTAAAGAGAGAGGTTGCCAGTGATCCTGGAGCTCACCCAGTATCTGTGTCCTATTGCCAAAGAAATTGAGGCTCAGAGATTGACTCTTGTCTAATGTAACATGATCTGAAAAGGTCCAACAGGAATCCTCTGACTGAACCACTTTTGTGGCCTATCTACTCTCAAGCTTCAGGTTAAGATCGTAGATGATAGGATAGTGGCTGATGTTGTGTATGACTCTAAATCATGGTTGTGCAACCAATTATACAGCTACCTTCTGCTTACATGACATAAAGCCTACCCATATTTGAAACCACATGGGAAGATAAAGATCTGTGAATGAAATGTTAAATTATCTTATGTACAAGCATCATATTTTTAGACTCTGGGCTATATCCATCAGTAATTTGTCTTAATGACAAATTGGATTGGAACAGGGTGAAGGAACCACAACCAAAGCACTCGAGGAAAAATTATGAGAAAAAAAAGTGGAAGCAGCCCAAGAGTCCATCAATGGGTGAATGGATAAACAAAATGCGGTATGTATACATACAGTGAAATATTATTCAACCTTAAAACAGAAGGAAATCCATGCTTCAACATGGATGAACCTTGAGGACATTAGGCTAAGTGAAATAGGCCAGTCACAAAAGACAGTGCACATAAGCAGATCTATACACTGGAGAATATATTTTGGGAGAATTAATTCTCCTATTGTGGCAATGACTGCTGCTTTCCTCCCATAACTATCTTCCTCTTCTTTGATAATGGAACCTCTAGAATTTTAGTTGGACACATGGATTACTAGAGTAGATTACATTTCCTTGCTTCTCTTGTACCCAAACATAGTCTCTGGCTAAGATTTGGCCAGTGGAGTAGAGAAATTGTGAACTTTCCAGGATGATTCTTTGGATGGGATTTGTGCTTTATTTTTCTTTCTCCCTAGGAAATGGGCATGATGGTAGAAAGAAGAGCCATTTTGTACCACAAGATGGAAACCTGATTTTGAATGAGACACCAATAAGATAGAAGAAATATTCTTTAACATCGTTAAATCGCCAACAAAGGCTTCATCTACAAACCAGCTCTTAATTAAGTATACTTGTATTTACTTTAAGTCAGCATAGTTCTGTTGCTCTTTGTTACAACAACTTAACCTGCATTCAATGCCCATGCAGTTCTATGAACTAAAATGTTCTTCCCTATTCTGTTACCTAGAGAATTGCTACATAGCTCAAATGTTTACCCAGCACAAGGTCCATCTTGAAAAAACCCTGCCAACAAGCTCACCCCTGCCAGCACCTCAAAACTAATTTGCAGCCCTAGCATGAACCACATTTTATTGTCAGTTGATCATCACCCCCTTCTTTAAAAAAAAAGAGCGTTTTATTTCACTTATATGAAGTATCTAAAGTAGTCAAATTCATAGCAACAGAAAGAATGGAGGTTGCCAGGGGAACCTGGGAAGGGGAAAATGAGGGATTATTATTTCATGAGTATAGAGTATCAGCTTTGCAAGATGAAAAAGCTCTGCTGGTTGCACAAAAATATGAATATACATAATACTACTGAATTGTACACTTAGAAGTGGTTAAAATAGTAAATTTTATGTTGTGTGGTTGTTTCTGTTCCTGGTTTTTTTTGCCACAGTTGAAAAATAAAAAGTAAAAAAAAAGAAAGAAAGTTGCTGTTGTAGATCGCTGGGAGAAGACCCACTGGTCCCTTCTCACTGCAGGGCTGGCCAATTATTAGCCACTTTGGCAGAGTCTGTGACTTTAATTTGATTTCAATTTGTCCTTCACCACCACCCCTTTCTTATGTTTAAACTCTCCTACAAATAGTTTGATGATCAGTATTCCCAATAAATACCAGGCTTAAGTTCCCTGTTAAAACCCATCTGAAGTTATATTCCCTCCCCCTCCATTTCTCTATTTTGAAGTTTTGTTTATTGGCAATATATACATGTCATATACAGAATTAAATTTTCTTTTTGTTATTCTCTCTTCTTGTTCTGTTATTATATGATTTTCTGTTTTGGCTCACAGAGCACTTAATTTTTTCCCTGTAGAATCCCTGAATTTAATGAGGAAACTCTGGTTTTATTTCCATTTATTCAACAAGCATGTCTAGAAGATCTATTTTGTGTACTGATAAATGGTAATACTATTGATGCTTGCAAAATCACAAATGCTTATGGAATGAACAGCAACAACAATAATGGATTAAGTTATGTTCATTTTAGCTATGGTTAGTGTTATATATATTTAATCACAGACTATTTCTTAAAATAATTTAACCAGTTGTATAGTGATCTTACTGTAATCTGCGTATTTGACTAGAATACAATTCTCCGTTCATGCCAGACGCACTTTACAAATCTTAGGGCAAAGGCATCTATAGAAGAAGTGGGCAGTACCAATGCCAAACCCTATCCCCCCTTAGATTAAATACAAGTTATGAACATTTACACACATCAGTACAAGCTGTAACCCTCTCTTCCTAACCCTTAGATGCAGCTACTAAATAGTTTTGGGTTGATTCTGTCACCATAAGGTCCCCATACTTTATCCTCATTATTTCTTTGTTGCTTTGATGGAGGTTATACCTGTGCTAAGATCTTCTTTTGCTGCATGTAAGTGTATGTGTGTGTTTCTGCTCATGCCTTAATTTTATTTCAGGCAGATTTTCTCATATCAGGCCAATACTCTCTTTAACCTCCTTCACTTTAAAGTCCTTTCAATCTTCACTTTCAACTCTTGTGTGGTAAGACCTAGAACATTTCATGCAAACCTGTGTCTGTGTGTCTGTCTGTCTCTGTCTTTCTTTCTGGATGCATTTAAAATAAGCATCCCAGGTGATGCTGAGCATCATTCCTAGAGAAAAGTGTGTATTTTTGGTACTAAACACATCTGGATTTTAGTCCTGCTTCTTCCACTTCATGGCTGCTGAGTTATGCTGAAGATCTAAACCTTAATATCCATATCCATAAAATGGGGTTAATGAGGTCAATTTATGTTTTTTTCTTGTCTCTGCCTTTGGATTTTTTAGCCATCCCTGGTAGATGGGATGTAGTGAACAAAATGAGGGATTTGCTGAAGATAGGAGCATGAATAATTTATCAGTAGTAGCAACCAGAAAGCAAAATGACCTGGGCCGAAGTCGGATGCTTAACCGACTGAGCCACCCAGGCACTCCTAAATTTTCCCTTTTCATAAAGGTACCAGTCATATTAGATTATATCCCACCCCAACGACCTCACTGTAATTTGATTACTTCTGTAAAGACTGTTTCCAAATCATGTCACATTCTAGTTATGGGGGGTTAGAACTCAATGTAACCCATAAGAGGCATGCAGGAGAGTAGAAAATGAACCAGGTGTGCATAATTTGATTACAGATTGACAGTTGACATCTGTGGTCACAAATTTAAAATGAGACCAACTGGGGAGGTATACATTTTTTCATTTGTTCATCCGTACAAAACCCCTTCAGATTCCATTTTTAAAAATTTTGTTTAATTATCGGTCATTTTGGGTAGATGCATTTGCAAATATCTACCGTTTTGATGACATTGCATTTAATTAGTGGGCTGTCATGTAATCACCATTTTTAACATTGATGATATAAGAAGGTGACTTAAAAATTAAGTATCTGGGGGGCGCCTGGGTGGCTCAGTCACTTAAGTGTCCGACTTTGGCTCAGGTCATAATCTCACAGTTTGTGGGTTCAAGCCCCACAACAGGCTCTGTGCTGACGCTCAGAGCCTGGAGCCCACTTCAGATTCTGTGTCTCCCTCTCTCTGCCCTTCCCTCCCCTACTCACATACACATACTCTCTCTCTCCTTCTAAAATAAATAAATTTAAAAAATTTAGTATCTGGGTTTTTTGTACTGAAAACAGCAAAGAATTTGTTGGTGTCTTTGTAGTTTGGGGGAGTGCAGCCCCTTGAGGAATTCATGCCTGGTCCTCACCCAGCAGCAAGACAATGAAACCTCACTAAAACCAATGAAACAATTTTTTAATGGGAAATTTGTGACATACACAAAAGTAGAAAGGATGTACAATGGACCTCTATGTAACTGCCATCCTGCTTAAACAGTCATCAACTCATGGCTAATCGTTTTTTTTTCCCTGAGATATAGTTGACATGTAACACTGTATTAGTTTTAGATGTACAACATAATGACTTTATATATCTATATACTGTGAAATGATTACCCATTAAGTTTAGTGAACATCTGTCACCACACATAGTTACAAATTTTTCTTTCTTGTGTTGAGAACTTTTAAGATATCTCTCTTAACTTTCGTATATGCAATTCAGTACTGAACTCAGAGCTAATCTTGTTTCATTTATATACTTACCCATTCCTCTCCTCCCCTACTATTTTGAAGCAAGCCCCATCATCAAATTTTTCATCTGTTGGTATTTCAGTATCTCTAAAGGATTAAAAAATCTACACACATAAAATTAACAAAACTTTCTTACTATCATTAAATATCCAATCCACAATATTCTTATAATTGTTTTTTTAACAGTTTTTTGAGACAATTTAAATAAGACCCCTGTGATTTGTGTATATATGTCATTAATTTCTTTTAATCTGTAAGTTCTTCCTTACAGATGTCTCTTTCTCTCTCTCCTTTTTCCTTTAAAATTTGTTTGTAGAAAAAAACAGATTGTCCTGTGGAGCTCCTGAATGGATTTTCTTCATTGCATTCTATGGTGTGGTTTAACAGTTTCCTATGTCCTTGAATTTCCTGAAATTAGAAGTTGCATCAGGGGGCTTAATCATCTCTACTTTGATGGTTTTGCCAAGACATTGCATGGGAAGTGATGGTTCATCTCTCAGTTGGCACAAATATCTGGTGGTCTCTTCTGTGATATTAGCTGCCATTGATGCTTAATGACCAGATCCATTAATTTCTTGGGGCTTGCAAAACAATGATATTATATCGTTCATTCTTTACTTGTTAGGTGGAATAGTTCAATAGCTGCTATTTTGTTGTATGCTGCTACAATATATAGAAAAGACAGGGTAAGTGCTTGTTTCTTTTCCTTTGTTTTTATTTGTCTTTTCTTTGATTTAGCATTCTCCAGTGATGGCTAGTTAGTCTGTTAGGTATTTTTAAATCTCATTTATTTAAACACTTGTGTTTTAATCTGTTATATGTATTATGTATTATCTTTATTGGTATTCAAATTGTTCCATCTTTGGCCAGCAAGCGCATCTTCAAGTTAGCTCCTGAGTGCTTTTGCTATGACTTTAATAGTTTTGATTGTGCTTTCTTACTTTCTGCAGTGTTCTTCTTACCTCCAAGCAGAAAATCCTGAATGCTGAGGGGAGATGCCTAAGAGCAGAGAACACATTGAGTTTTTGAGAGAACAACCCTAAATGGAAACTTCAGATTCCACCAATACATGCTCCCATCTCCTCTCTTCATTATATTTGAACAAATTGTATGCCCAAATAGCTGTGAATCTATTCAGAGAGGAATAATCAATAAAACATGTCTTTATAATATGCCTACGACTTGGGCTCTGTACATAGACTATCAATAAAAAGGAAGACAGCAAAGAAAAAAAAAATACCATGAACAATCCCTAGTTCAACTGTCCTTGTCTCCAGGATCTTTCCTCCCATTCCTCCTGCTGGCCAAGTCAAGTGAGTCTTAGCATTTCCACGTCCTCCATTATGTTTCTTTTCCTAACTTATCATATTGTTCCAAATTTGGTTTACTTGGTCACTGCCTACTAAATTCTAAGATGCTGGAACGCTGGGGATGTGATTTTTCTTACTACACTCTTAGTAACTAACATAATACTGGGAGCATGTCAGGCACATATAAAAGTTTGAATGAAAGAGTTAAAAAATCAGTTGATGCCTGTTCAGACAATACAGGGTTAATTAAAAACAAACAAGGCATGGAATCTTTTATTCGTTGACTGGATTCCCATTCCAAAACTTAATTGTTGAACTAAGAGCATTCTGTAGTTCAAGGCTCCTATAGAAATATAATGAAAGCCACACATGTAAGTTAAAATTTTCTAACAATCACATTAAAAGAAGTAAAAAGAAATGGGTAAATTAAATCTCAACCATATATTTTATTTAATTTAGTATGTCTCAAATATTATCATTTCAAAATGTAATAGATATTAAAAATTATTAATGCATTATTTTACATTCTTTTTGTCATACTGAAGTTTTTAAATTGGTATAAATTTTCCACTTAGAATATATTTCAATTTGGGCCCTAAATTTATACCAGAAATATGTGATTTGAATTTATAAAAACTTATGGTTGAGAAAGTAGGTTCACACACAAACTTGTTCTAACATACTTAAAAGTTTTCCAATAATTGAGTCCATCATAAGTTAAAAAATTTTAATTTAAATAAAGTAAAATGAAGTTTAAAACTCAGTTTCTTAGTAGTACTAGCCATAGTTTAAGGCTTAATAGCTATATGTTATGCTGAATAGTGAATTTCTAGATAATGTGGACCTCAAATCATGAGGTGTGTGGACAAAGATGAGTTCTCCATCATAATATTAATCAACCAGTTTTCTTCTGTGTTTAGTATTCATGGAAATACATTAATCACATTTGCACATTAAATCTTCAGACATAGTCCTGTTAAGGAGGAAAAGTGCTTCCCCCCCCCTCAAAAAAAATGGGTCAAATTCTTTGAGTTTTCCTATGGGGCTGAATTTAGTCACTTTTCCTGCTACAAATGATGTACTTTTATATTTTTTTAAGCTGTCCTTTGGGGACCTGATTATTTTTTCAGCTTGCAGCTGCACTATTGATAGGTCAACAATTAGCCTAGTATTTTGAGTTGCATAACAAATACACCAACTCCCAAGGAATGAATGGTGTCAAGACAAACTTACACCAGTTTAGGTAGACTCTCCTTTAATGTGTCATGTTTCTGTATATTTTAATAAAACAAGGCTATGAAATGATATTGCACTCTTAAATATCATAGTTTTCAAAAAAAATTTTCAAAGAGAAGAGTAAAGGAATTGGAATTCTTCTCTTTCTATCAACACCTACTGAGAAAAGGTCCAAACTTGAAAACTAGGAAGGAGTGTAACTGAAGTTAAGCATTAATCAAACTCTACCATTCTTCATAATTCCAGATGTCCATAGGTAGGACAAAGCAGGGAAGTCATTGGAAATTTAAAATAAAAAGGTCAATATATGAAAAGCTCACAGCTAACTTTATATTCAGTAGTGGAAAACTGAAAGCTTTTCCTCTAAGATCAGGAGCAAGACAAGGATATCCACTCTTGCCATTTCTATTCAACACAGTACTAGAAGTACTAGCCAGAGCAATTAGGAAAGAAAAAGAAAAAAAATGCATCTGAACTGGAAAAAAAGAAAAAATTATTTCTGTTCACAGATTATATGATCTTCTATGTAGAAAAACCTGAAGATTCTAAGGGAAAAAATATTTAATAAAGAAATTCAGCAAAGTTGCAGGATATAAAATCAACAGACAAAAATCAGTTGTATTTTTGTAACAACTAACAATTAGTCATCTGAAAAGGAAATTAAGAAAACAGTTCCATTTATAATAGCATCAAAAACAATAAAATATGTTGGAATTTACTTAACCAAGAAGGTGAAAGATGTGTACACTGAAAAGTATAAAGCAGTGCTTAAACAAACTAAAGAAGACACAAATACATGAAAACACATCTCATGTTCACAGATTGGAAAACTTAATATTATTAAAATGACCATACTGCTCACAATTATCTATAGATTTAAGGTAATCCCTATCAAGATCCCAATGAAATTTTAAAAAAAGAAATAGAAAAAATTTCTAAAACTCATATGGAATCAAAAGCTGGATGTTGCATACTTCCTGATTTCAAAACACATTACAAAAGTACAGTAATCAAAACAGTATGGCACTGGCATAATGCAACAAAGGTCCACTCATGTTCAAAGGAAGATACAGACTCTCCACCTTTTGATGGAAATAAGAACCTCTTTATTCTGTAGACAAGGAACACCACAGACTTTCAAGATGCAAAGTTTGCTTTGCTCCCCAATACCACTCTCATTTTGAGGGGAGTGGAGTGGAGGGATTTGTGAGGAGAGAAGACCACTGATTTCTCACTCTAATAAGCCTACAATTGTGAAAAAAGTTAATTTCTCCATTAAATTATTTTCCCATTTCAACTAAATGACTTAAGGATATCTCTTGGTGGAAGTATAGCAATATGATTAAAGGTAAATGTTCCAGTTACTTTTTGCAGTGTAACAACCTACACCAAAACTTTTGTGGGGGAATTTGGGTGGGCTTAACAGAGTGATTCTTCTGCTCAATGTGGTATTGAGAAGGATCACATGGTGAAATTCAGCTAGTGGCTGGGTTTTCCTGGAATGTCCATGGTGGCTTCACTCACATGCCTGTGCATTGGCAGGGAGGTCTGGAAGGCTGGGCTCAGCTGTGTCCCTCTCTCTTTCGACATGGTCTCAGAGCCTCTTGATGGGGGTCTTTCCAGCAGACTATGTGAAGACATGGCAGCTCACCACTTCCTCAGTCTTTTGGCTAAAGCAGTCACAAGATGTGCCCAGATTTCAGGGGTGGAGTAATAGACTCTACCTCTAGATGGGGGAAGGGCAAGGTAACATTTCAGAAGAAGATATGGAATGGAAGAAATTGTTGCAGGCATTTTTGGAAAATAAAATCTGCCATTATAGGCAACAGAAAGGTCATGAGGTAGAACAGAAGAAAAACGGTGAGTTAAATACTAAGACTATTGACCCTAGACAAAGTATGATTGATTATCTCAAAGTGTTATGGTGATTTGCTAAATTTAAGAAAGAAGGGCTGCTTAGATCCTTATTTTTAGTCTTATTGTGTAGTTTTAGCTTATTTATTGATTTGCATTTGTTATGTTTTGTCCAAAAAACTCACTTTGTTTTAGGGCCTTGGCCAAGGTGCAGAATTTAACTTAGTGATTTAACTAAAATTTTGTTCATTTTGACAATATCTTCATCCATCCATCCATCCACCCACCCACCCACCCACCCATCTATTCATTTATCCATCCATCCATCCCTCATCTATTGCTTCAGGATGAATTTGGTGTCTACTATGCCCTAGACACTGTTTTACGTGGTGGAGTTATAGCATTGAGCAACACAAAGTCCCTGGACTTATGAAGTTTACATCCTCCATATTTCTTGCTTGGAAAGTAGCTCAGAACAAGGCAAAGGGACAGTTATGACTAATGAGAATTGGGAATAGAAAAAGAATGTCTGTAGGACTCTAATGGTATGAAAAGAAATACTTCCCTCTTAACCTGCACATAAACACATTGGGGGAAGCCCATTTCTTTTGTACATGTGGGGAAAATAAAATCTATTGGTGAATGTTGAGGAACTCTTCTGGAAGTCTGGAGTGACTTTAAATTTGCCAGGAGGCTGTAAATGAAATTAACTGCTGTGTTCCGTGGGTCAGAAAATAAAACTCAGCTCAGAAAGTTCCAAGAAGTGATTATTATCAGTCTAGGTGACCTTAGATCCTTCTCATTCTCCTGGCTGTTGGAAGGCTATGAAATGCAGAATGCTTCTGATTTTGTCATACTAATTTTAGAAACTTCAGAAAGGTATCAAAGGGGAAGGTAAATATAATTATTAATTTCACTATCCAAAGATTAGCTCCACAAATATTTTGAAATATTTTCTTGGTTTCTTTTGTTATTAATACCACTGTAACAAACATCTGTGTGCATTGAGATATATACAAACATCAAGGCGCACAGATGTTTGTATATACCTCTGAAATTTTCCCTTAGGATAAACTCCTAAAAGTGGAATTTCTTTGTCAAAAATATAAACATTAATAAAAGGAGAATTTGGATTTCCACTAATTAGCCCTGAAATGGCATCTGATGGTTGTGTAGGTAAACGTGTCATGTTTTGTTACCAGAGGTAGTATTGTAACAGCTGTCTTTCACAATTTCTTAATGAGGAGAATCCTCATAATAGCATTCTTGAAGCTGTTTGAGACTTGTTCAGGAACAAAATTCTTAATCAGTCAAACAAGAGTGGCTTTTTTTCTTTCTTTTTTAAATGATTTGCTTTTTAGTTCCCAAGTCAAAGCAAGACAAGCAGACACATAAGTTGGAGGTTGCATCCATCACTTACAGCTGCTCCTGATAAAAGAGCAGTTCCAAGTGCCTTCGTGCTGGCAGCTGCTTCCTTGCCAGCTATCATTCCTTCCCCTGTATCATCTCAAGTTCCTCATTTTGTCCAAAGTGCAGAGCCAAGAGGGCGTCTGTTCTCAAGCCTGGGACCCACTCACCTTATCACTCTGCATTGCATCCTAAGAAGAGAGGGCCTTTTCTGTTTCCTTCCCCCATCCTCCCCTGCCTCCACTCTTTTAGCAGTTTATAACAAGTTGCTGTCTTGTATACAGAAAAAGCAGGCCCTCAACAGGATCTGACTATGCTGTTTGGAACTGTTTACGACTTATTTTGGACTCTCCAGGCCGGGCCATAAATATACAGTTAATCTGCCTGATAGCAAGAACAGCCACCTTGGCCCCAAGAGATTAACCACATGTGGAAACACAGAGACCCCATCTTTCCTGCACCAGCCAGCTGTCCACAAGGCAGGCCCTCTGTGGATTGGATCCAGGACGGATGCTCTGGCTGCCCCCTCTGGCCATTTCCTTTCCCTGCACAGTCTTTCAAACACCTGGTGCCATCCTTGCTCCTTCCCAGTCCTTGGAAAAGATCTATCAGTTGCTTAAGCCATTGGTGGCCTCTTTTAACTTTAGTATGGAATTTAATCCCTATCACTGTGACTTGGAAAGCCTTGTCACATCTTGTTGGGTTATTTAGGGCTGCACTGTCTAATAAGGTAGCCACTAGCCACACATGGCTATTGAAACAAATGAATTAAAATGCTTTAAAGTAAAATATTTAGTTTCTCAGTCACTCTAACCACATTTCAGATGTTCACTAGCCACCATGTGGCTCATGTTACTGTACTGGATAATGCAGATATAGCACATTATTGTCATCACGTTATTGTCTTCTATTCGACAGAGCTGATTTATGACATTTGCACTGGGTAAGGAAGAGGTAGGAAAAACAGACTCCCCACTTCATATTTTGGACCTTTTGCAGGCCTGAACATAGAAAAAATTAGTAATAGTAGCGGCAATTTATTAAGCTTTATTTATTTATTAGATTTTATTATATTCCAGGTATTTGTGCATTGGACCTTACACATTCCACTTCATTGAGACCTCAAAATAAACCTATAAGGTAGGGTTCTTATTGTGCTCATTTGACAGATGGCAATAAGAAATATGAATAATCCTCCCAAGATAATACAGCTAGATTTTGAATCTGTTCTGCCTTCCAGCTCAATTGCCCTTAGCCACTGTAAGAAACCTCATGTTTGGGCTGCCACTCCTAAACTCCAGGACAGTTTGGGCATTTCTGAGACTCTGCAGCTCTCTGGAGTGAGGGTTTGAGGCTAGAAGTCTATTCTGATCGAGAGCCAGCTGCCTCAGGTGTGCACTCCCACATCCAGCCAAACTTGGAAGACTTACTTTCTAGAAATCCATGTAATTTCAGTTTTCTGGCTGTTTGAACAGACATTGGGAGTTCATTGAGTATCATCTTGATGCCAGGTTGCAGAAGGTTCTCAAGTTTTTCCAACTTAAGACAAAAAGTGGCTTGGACACTAAAGGTCTTCAGAAGGCACAATCTGACCTGTTCTAGCCACCCTAGATACCCTTAAGTATTAGGGACATGCTTTGGGTGGGTGGTCACACTGAGGGGTATGTGGGCAGTGAAAGGAAGGGAGGAGTTAAGATTATCCTAAGAGAGTCCTATAGAAGATTCTTTATTATGTCCCTAGGACATTTGCTTATAACCAGCCACTCTCTTACTCATGGTTCTGGTCATTGTTCCTGCTGTCCCACCTCCTGCCTCCTCCCTTTTGGACGCCTGTGGGCATCGAAGTTTTCTCTTCATACTGGATATGAGCCAGCACCCCAGCACTTTGTGAGTTGAGTGTCAGGACAAGGTGCGACTTGATTCTCCTAGAAATCTCCCTTGTTCTAGAGATAGCCTGTGGGGCCAGGAAGCTCTGAAGGGCCAAAGTTCAATTTTCTCTCCTCTCATCTCACTTGAATCTCAGAAGGTGTAAGTTCCACATTTCATGGTGGTGACAGATCAGAGGGGGGCTAGACCTGACAACACAGCTGCTGCTGGAGGGGGTGAGGGGTGGGCTGATTAGGTGAGGCCTGCGCAGCTGATGGCAGGCTGGATGGCAGGGTCTGGCCTCTTGGAGGAAGCACCCATTCCCATCTTCTCAAGCCATGAAGCTTCTGCTTAAAGCCTTGTTTGGTGGAAAACTCTTTGTAGACATTTCTTTGTTGTTTGTGTACACGAGTAACTCTTTAACCTAGTTGCGAGATACTGGGTAATAGCACCTTACTATTTAATATTAGTATTGATGAAGTACTGGGTTATACCTTTACTTTATGGCCATAATTTAAAAAAAAAGACTTTAGAGGGAGACCATGGCAATATAGTCACCATATTTTGTTCAATAAAAAATGAACATATCAAGTAGTTTATATTGAACAATATAACATAGAACATAGAACAGGTTCTCTATAGAACCTGTCTCTGGCCTTTCTCCCTTTACACCTAACAGTTATCTCTCTCTCTCTCTCTCTCTCTCGCTCTCTCTCTCTCTCTCTCTCTTTTAATTCTTACAAAGAAGAAAGTCAGGATGTCACCCATAACATATTCACTGCTGGCTATCTCTAGGTGTTAGGATCGTGCTTAAGTCAACCAATAACTCCAGGGAACTTCAGTAAATATAGAGTGTCCTGGAAGCTGTGAAGCAGGTCACAGATTTGAGGGAAAGCCCAACACTTAGGCACTAGAAGGTCACTATCTAAGGGAGCTTCCATGGGATGCCTTGGTGATTCAGTCGGTGAGTGTTGGACCCTTGATTACAGCTCAGGATGAAATAAGCTTGAAATTCAGCTTGATTTCTTTCAGCTCTTGATTTCATGGTTTGTGAGATTAAGCCCTGTGGCAGGATCTGTGCTGAGCATGGAACCTGCTTGTGATTCTCTCTCTCCCCACCCCCCGCCTGTCTCTGCCCCTCCCCTGCTTTCACGCTCTCTCTATCAAAATAAATAAACTTAAAAAAAAAGGAGCTTCTAGATATGGGGAGTGGGAAATAAAGGAGAGCCCCTTGTCCTGGAATTTATCTGCTCCAAGCATTTTTCAGTCCTTACATGCCTTCCTTCAAGAGTCAAAATCCTTGACCTAGATTGGTTCACATGACCATTCTTGGCTGGAGGAGGGTGGGACACTTTGACTGATGGGAAACTGGTGCTCTTAGCAAAGAAAGAGGGAGAGCAAAAGCAGCAGATGACTGTTAGGGATCATCGATACTTTTCTTTCTGTTCATCTGTGGTTTCTAAGTTTTTTTCAGAAAATATTAAAAAAATTATTTTTATATATTTATGTATATTACATATATATTTTATAATAGTTTTTAAATTTGTTATTTTAGTAAAACAAGATATGGCAGAGAACCAACTCTGTAAGAGAGAGCTGATATACTAGAAGAATTTCAGAGGTGAACATTTGGGGAAATAAAGGGATAGGAAACCATGCAGGAGGGATTTCTGGGAGGAACCTGGAATGTTTTAATCAGGGGTCAGGAAGACTTGGGTGCGTAGGAGAGCTCCTTACACCACTTTTGGAAACAGCATCTGGAATTGGTGGGGGTGTTCTTCAAGGCTCCAAGGGTGCCCCTGAAGGTTATTGCTGCCCCCAGACAGGAGTGGTAGCCACAAGAGCTCACATATGACCTCACCAGGAGTGTGTGTGTAGGGGCTCAATGACTCATGCAGCAGTTGGCTTAATTGGGTAAGAGGATTCTGACATCCCTTCCAACTCTGATTTATAGGGTTCCATGACTCACTTCCAGTGTGCATACATTTGTAGGGGAAGCAGGCAGGCCATTTTGTTGAAAGTAAATTAAACAAAACCTGTAGATGCCTGGGAAGAAGTACAAAAACACAGTTTTGATAATTTTACATATTCAAATGTATGTATGTCCAAGAATGTACTAAAGATTCTTATCTTTGCCCCGTCTTTGGTCCACAGTCTCTCCTTCTCTTTATCTTTTAGCCCCCAGCTGCACTAGTGGAAAGAAGAAGTAGAGACTTCCTTTAAAATGACAATATGAACACAAAATATATATATATATTTTACTATATATATATATATATATATATATATATATATATATAAATTGAACTAGAGAATTGCTCACTTGGTGGCTTGGTGTTCAGGGAATTTGCTTGTAATGAACCAAATTTCAATTTTCTGCAGATAGTGGGATTTGAACAGAACTTTCCTGATTCTCTCAACCTGAGAGCTGATCTACACTGGATTGTCTGGGGACATACCAACTTTCAGAGTCATCTTTGAATATTCACTCCTGGGGTAGGTGAGGACTTTTCTGGGCACAGCAGACTTTAAAGTGACATGGATGTTCTGGATGGTTCTGAGGGGTCTCTCATTGCTGCTCCAATTTGGAGATGACCAAGAAGAATTTTGGGGGCTAGCTCTATCCCAGTCAGGAGGACTCCTGAATCAGGGTTATTCTGAAATATTCATGGGGCTCATGTGTGGATGCTGTGTTGAGCCCATCAGATCCACTGACATGAATGAAGTACTTCTTCCTATAGCTGCTGGAAGTGCTGCCTTAAGATAGACATCAATAATCAGAACTCTTTCAGAGCCTTGGTTGAAGAAAGCTGCCTTGTCCAAGGACACATCCCTTCCCAGGTGACCCACATCCAAAGACTGAAATGGAGGTAGAAAGGCTCTATCCCCTTGCTCCAACTTGACAACTTCAAGTCTTTGTTCATGAGCCCTGTGGTCCCTCTAGAACATCCTGGTGGCTCTGAAATTCTTCGTGCCTTCTCATCTGCCTCACCCAGAATATATTGTAGTAAATTATTACACCTTGATGCATACATGACATTCTTTTTTAAGAATTTGTAAATTTCTCAAAGCTAGGAGGTATGTCCCATATTTATTTGTATATGTCAAGGTGGTTTGCACATTGTAAGTACTCAAAAAATATGAGCCAGCCATTCTATTATTGTTACTGATGATGTTTGCTAGCATTTTTTGGTGATTACTATATACTACATACAGAACAAAGAGCTTTGTGTACAGTATTTCAATTAGTCCCATGCTTACCCATGAGGTATGTGGTATTATTTCAATTTTAGAGAGAAAAACCCAAGGCCTTAGACTAGTACAGTAACATGGCCAACATGATTAATGGCAATTGATGGCTTTGATGTAATCATCATATTTTCCTTATGTATAATATACTTAGTTTTTTCAGAGCTCTTTAGTATTTACATTTTAATTTTGTTTTTCTTACACCTATGTGAGTAAACCATTTTACAGATTAGGAAATAAAGGTTTATACCATCTAAATCCAAGTAAAGTCATATAAGGATTAATAAAAGTCATGGTAGGTGGCCTTTTCAATAGTTGTGTTGACAGTGAAGGTCTGGTATGACCTCAGGTCCCTATTGTCTGTTGACTTGGACTGGACACGCACAGAGGAGATGTTTGTAGGCTTCCAAACTCCTGGATCATCTTATACTTTCTGGGAAAGCCCCAAATAATGCCAAAGTCCATTGGAGCATCATTTAATACAAAGTAGAGATGGGGAAAAAAGATGCATGGGAGAGGTATTAAATGATTCTGAAAAAAATAAATGATTTTCTTTGTTATGACCAAGAAAAGACTTTAAAAACCTTCCATTACAAAACTGGAGATGTGGTTAGTCAAAATTAACAAAAATATTCATGCTTTTATTCTGGTAATGTTGGACAAGGATTACCAAACTGAGCCCAGAAACTAACACGCATTTTTCACAAACCAACAAAAATATGTCCCCTACCAAAAAAAAAAAAAAAAAAAAAGAATGCTCACACTGTGTCTGGAATGTCACATCAATACCCCCTGAAGATTTGCAGAAATTGTGTCTGATTTCTTAGTAATTCTTCTAGAGGCTACATCACTACCTCCAAGTATGTTTACTGCTTAAAAATAAACAGTGTAGACAGGAAACTGATGTGGGATGGACATGATCCTTATGTTTTACTCCTTTCAGAAGACTCAATATCTTCATGTGCCTTCATGCTGTACACTGTTGCTTTAGTTTGATTATTCTTTCCTCTGCTTCTCGAGGCAGAATGGAAATAGGATGAACAGAATATGTGTATTAAGTACCAGACTTTCGAACTTGATCAGTGAGTGGCTGGCCTGCCTTGATAAACAAGGTACATTTTTGTCATCAAGAGTGTGGATGATACAGATGAGCTTATCTTCACATTAGGGAAGTGTACACAACATAAGTAAAAGGCCAGATTTTAGCAGCTGCCGGATTTTGCTTTGAGTTCTGGTCAATCAAGAACTCATCTGGGACTTTCCTCCATTTCTTAATAGGGTAGGAGATGTCCGCATCACAGAAAGACCCATCAACTGAAAAGATCTTTCAAGGTCACGTCTTCCTCTCACCATGAACTAGGCATTCCTCAGTCATGCAGGATGCTGATGCTTATGATGGGTCAGGATGTCACATAAATAAATATGGCTGTTAAAGACTGTAGTTCCATTGGCCTGAAAATGAGGGCATCCTTAACTTTTATTGTTCATTTCTCTCTTCCCTCTATATCATCCTCCATCCCTGTGCTTCTTTATTTTCTTGGTGTGTCAGATTCTTTAGGTTTGGAGGGCAAAGTAATTCAAAGGCCACTCTTGTCCTTGAGAAGCTCAGATTCTGCAGGGAGCTGGATAGTTAATCTTTCAAGATTTTACCAGGAAACATCTTGAGTATCTAAAACAGAGAGACTTTAGTGATACAAGGAATAATAATAGCAGGAAATTGCTGGCGCAGGTTATGGAAGAGCTGAAAAACCAAAAGGATCAGTGAAGACCCTAGAGATTAGCAACAGCAAGAATCCTTTACCATCACTTGGAGAGAGGGAGAGAGGTAGAGAGGATGGGAGTTTGTTTTGAGGGATCAATTATTAGAAGCTGGAACCTGAGTTGGGTTTCTTCAGTGGAAGCAGCTGTCACTACAGGTTTTGGCTATCCTGGAGATGCTGTCCAAGGCAGAGAAGAAAGACCCTGGCTTCTCCTTTCTGTCTGCTTTTCAATCCCTTGCCACTGCCTCCCATTGAGCAAACCTAATGATTCTGTCGCATATATTGCTTACCTGTTGTGATAGCCCCAGGACTATTTTCCCTTTGATATAGTTCTCAGCCCTCCTTTTCTCTGTTCTGAATCTCAGGGACTGACAGAACCTGGGAAATACAGTGTGCAAGGACCAACCGCTGACCTTTAGTACAGAGAAGGGGTGGGTTGAGGACTGGATGAAATGACTATTCACATGTAATCAATATCCACAATAGAATCCTCACTGGGTGTTCTTTCTCTAATTCTTCATGTTCCTACTTCTGCTTGCCTTTAGAATCCAGTTCAGCATCACTTCTGGAAGGCTTTCTCTTTACCCTGCTAGTTTGAAATCTACCTTTGTTTTGTGATCTCATAATGTCCCAAGTACACTTTTATTAGGTTATGAGTTACATTAAATTGTAACTGACAATTTTTTGCTTTGTGTTTCTCCATAAGCCCCAAATCTTCTTGGTGGCAAGGACCCTGTCCTATTCTTCCATCTGTCTCCAGTCCAGCACTCCTCTGTAGTAGGAGGTCAATACACAAATGAAGAAATGCCTGAATCTTATGAACTGAGATGGGTAAGACACCAACAGATATCTTCATATGCTAGTCATTTGCTTTATGAAATACAAAAATTGTGCATTTAAAAAATGGTCTGATTAGCTTTTGTCATTCTTTGAGAATTTACAAATAGTTTTATTTTTAGAGCCAAACCTAGACTCCATAGGTTAGAAGCTGGATATCCTTTATCATTCCTTTTGGATGCTAAATGTGTGTCTTTGGCAGATAGAAACTGTTGACAGATTGCTGGAAAGGCAACCAGAGATGACAGAAGTGTGAAATAAATGGTCTTGGGAGCTGAAAATTGATCTTCTGAACGCTCCCTTCTTTTATACTGATGGTTATCTTCCAGGATAATCTGTCAATTAGTCTTTTTGTCTTTTACCCCTTTATTCCATCATAAACAGAGCATTGCTGCTATAGACAGGATAGAAGAAAAGAGTTTTTATTTAATCATTGGAATGAGACAGTGCATGATCTTCATGTTTGAGAAGAATGGACTTTATCCCATTGTCCTTTTCATTTCCAATAATCACTCCCCTTGTCTGCTGACTTTGATTTGATGACTTTTTTTTGTAAGTGAGGTGACACCCTCTATGGCCAAGGTAGCTTGGTTCCTATCTTCCTCTTGGGTGCATGGGGAATGGGTTGAAATAATTTATCATAAAAATTCCTTTCAAGCTTTGTAGAATTTGTCTATTCACAAAGTATCAGTTTATGCCATGAAATTTGTTGTTTAATTTAATTTAAAAATGTTAGAATATGTAATGCATTCAAAGGCATAGAAATTTTTAATTTTTAAATTTTAATTCCAGTATAGTTAACATATAGTATTATATTAGTTTTAGGTATACAGTATAGTGATTCAACAATTCTATACATTACTCAGTGCTCATCATAAGTGTACTCTTTAATTCCCATCACCTATTTCACTCATCCCCCTCTCCCCTCTGGTAACCATCAGTTTGTTCTCTATAGTTAAGAGTCTGTTTCTTCATTTACCTCTCTCTCTTTTGTTCCCTTTGCTCATTTGTTTTATTTCTTAAATTACACATATGAGTGAAATCATATGGTATTTCTCTTTCTCTGACTTATTTTACTTAACATTATACTCTCTGGCTCCATCCATGTAGTTGCAAATGGCAAGATTTCATTCTTTTCATGGCTGAATAATATTCCATTGTATATATTTACCACATCTTCTTTTTAAAAATCTTTTCAAAGGAGTTGATTTAATTTGATTTGATTTGATTTAATTTACAGTTCCAGTATAGTTAACATACAGTGTTATATTAGTTTCAGGTGTACAATATAGTGATTCAACAATTCCATACATCACCCAGTGCTCATCACAAGTACACTCCTTAATCCCTAATGCCTATTTTACCCACACCCCAGCCCACTTCCCCTCTGGTAACTATCAGTTTGTTCTCTATACCATATCTTCTTTATCCATTCATCTATCAGTGTACCCTTGGGCTGCTTCCATAATTTGGCTATTGTAAATAATGCTGTAATAAACATAGGGATGCATGTATCCCTTTGACTTTGTGTTTTGTATTTGGGGTAAACGCCTAGTAGTGTGATTATTAGATCGTAGGGTAGTTCTATTTTTAACTTTTTGAGGAACCTCCATTCTGTTTTCCACAGTGGCTGCACACGATTGCATTCCCACCAACAGTGCATGAAAGTTCCTTTTTCTCCACATCCTTGTCAACACTTGTTGTTTCTTGTGTTTTTCATTTTAGCCATTCTGACAGGTGGAGGTGATATCTCATTGCAGTTTTGATTTGCATTTCCCTGATGATGAATGATGTTGAGCATCTTTGCATATGTCTGTTGGCCATCTGTATGTATTCTTTGGAGAAATGTCTGTTCATGTCTTCCCATTTTTATTAGAGTATTTGTTTATTGGGTGTTGGGTTGTGTCAGTTCTTTATATACTTTGAATACTAACCCTTTATCTGATTTGTAATTTGCAAATATCTTCTCCCATTAAGTAGGTTGCCTTTTAGTTTTGATTTTTTCCTTTTGCTGTGCAGAAGCTTTTTATTTTGATGTAGTCCCAATTGTTTATTTATATTTATTTTTTTAAGAGTGAGAGAGCACATGAGTGTGGGAGAGGGGCAGAGGGAAAGAGACAGAGAGAGAGAGAGAGAGAGAGAGAGAGAGAGAGAGAGAGAGAATATTAAGCAGGTTCCACACTCAATGTGGAGCCTGATGCAGGGCTTGATTCCATGACCATGGGATCATGACCTGAGCCATAATCAAGAGTTAGACGCTCAACTGACTGAGCCACCCAGGTGCCCCTATTTTTGCTTTTATTACCCTTGCAAAGGCATAGAATATTTAAGGCAAGAAATGTTTTATATTTCATCTCAACATATAATGAAATATATAAATATATAAATGTATTTCATTATATTTCAGATTTCAGGGGTATCTTTTGCTTATTCTTATCTACCAGTCACCTAGTTTCCTTCTCCAAAATCAAGTATTACTTGTTTCTTGTGCATCTTTACAGAGTTATTTTATCTTTATAAGAGCAAAGTTCATAACCATATACTCCCACACACTTTTCCCCCAACATTTGGCACAAATGGAGCATATTGTACCTGCTGTTTTGCACTTGCCTCTTGCACTTTTTTTACTTAATGCTACACAATCTATAGATTTGAGCATATCAGGGAAGGATCTCTTTTGCCTAAATTTCCTAAATAGGCCTATTTCTGATGCTTGGAAGTCACATTTCTATTGGATAATAGATTTTTTTATGTATAATATTTGCACCACTGAAGAGACAACACATTATACTTCCTTAGGCATTTCAAACTTACTGTGAATTATTTAACAATCTAAATTTCTAATATGCTAAGGGGAGGGGTTGATGAGAACATTAAAGATTTGAGATTTGGGGGGAGAAATAATGCTGTGACTAGGAAGAGAGGTGCTGAGAGGAAACTTTTCCTGCTCCTCCGATTTGCAGAGTGCCCTTCTGAATTGTAAACAACTCAGAGGAGGTTAAGTCATGAAAGGCAGAGGGCCAAGGAGAGCAATAGTTGAATCAATATTGCAACACCAAAGTGATTGTCAATGACAAATGTAATCTAACCCTGGGAGATAAGGATTGTTTTATAAATGCTGTTAAGACTAGCTGGAAAAATCTATTATTAGGGATTACTTCAAGGAATTTATTCAAAGGATCATAGATGTGCTCAACAACTCAGCTATACAGATGTTTGATCATCACAGCACTGTGATTAAATAGTGAAAAAATTTAAATGACTTCAGTGTTCAACAATAGGAAATTGGTTGTATAGTGATGATATGTCCATATAGTGAATGATCTTGTCAGACCATTTTAATGACACAGAAAGGGTTTTCAGTATAATGTTAAGTGGGAAAATGAACATTTAGAATATTAGTCAATTTTGGTGAAATAATTCACTAGCAATATATTTATGAGAGTATGTGTCTTGAAAAAGTATAGATTTATATAAAATGAATCTATATGGTGGGACTATGGGTGATTTTTAATTTCTCTTTTTGCTTGCCTGTATTTTCTAAATTTTCTACAATCAACATGCGTTCATTTTTTTAGCAATTAATTTTGAAAAATGTAAGAACAATTAGCTGAGTGACATGAAAAGTAGTTTATGTTATTGGTTTCAACCCTACTTCTACTTCCGTTTTGCTGTATGTCCTACTTAAAATTATTCATGGAAATATAATGTGAAATATGTATGATTATCAAAATGATAGGCATAGTAGGTATTTGTGGAACAACACTGAAGTAAATCCAATCTTCATTCTTGCTTGAACTTCTATTCTGAAAATTCTATTCAGAACAAGTGTTTCCCCCACCGCCCTTTTCCAACTTGGAAAATACTATTTACTCCATAGAGGGTTAGTGACATCTAAATTTGTGGCCCGTGTTTGTTATGAAATAGAGAATCGCGTGATGCTCACTAATGTTTGAAAATCATACAGGAGATCAGCGAGCTTGCTTTCATTCCCACTGTATTTTTTTTTTTTTTTTGAGATTGAGCTCCCTGTGAGAGCTTGGATGATAATATATGTGTTCTTTCTAGAGATATGAGTGTTTTCAAAAGAGGCTGCTTTTTTGCTGGTCCAAGGCATGTTTGTGGTGGGTGTGGCTAGGTCCCTAAGTTTATGTTGGACTCTGTTGATCCACATAACAAGGAGGGCAGCTATATTTGCTTTTGTGGCCATCAGATGTCTGAGAACATAAATGATAGAGATGATTATCCTGTAACCACAGTCCTTCAACTTAAGTCTTCACGTAACACCTGTTAGAAAAGTAGGAAGAAAAATTATTTCCACTGCCACATAAACAAACTAAATACAAACGCATAGACCTGTTGATTTCACTCATATGTGGCATTTAAAAAACAAACAGATAAACAAATGGGAAGTAGGGGGAAAAAGAGAAGAGAGGGAAACAAATCACAAGAGACTCAATGATAGAGAACAAACTGAGGATTGACGGAGCAGAGGTGGGTGGGAGATGGGCTAGATGGCTGCTGGGCATTAAGGAGGGCACTTGTGATGATCACTGGATATTGTATGTAAGAGATGAATCACTGAATTCTACTTCTCAAACCAATATTGCACTATATATTAGCTAACTAAAATGTAAAAAATTAAAGAATAAAATTAAAAAATGAAAGTGAGTATACGAAAAAAATATGCATAAAACTCTCAATAAGGATCTTACTCAACAAAACAGAAACAAAAGTTGATGTTAAAAACAAATACATAATGAGTTTCATGAAAAGTGACTTTACACTCAGCACAATAAATGTTTTGAAAAACTTTCCCAGTTAATTATTGTCACGATAATGCTACAGAAGAAAACTTCAGTGCCATACAACAACAAACATTGATTTTTCTCTTGAGTCTATGGGACAGCTGGGTAGTTGACTTGGGTGATTTTGTCTGTGTGTGCATGCACCTGCAGTCAGCTGGCAGTTCAGTTCTGCTCCGTGTTTCTCAGCCTCCAGTAGGTTAATCAAGGCTTATTCTCATGGTGGAAGCAGGGGTCCAAGAGATAATGGAAGTATGCAAGGCCTCTTGAGGCCTAGGCTTGGAACCAACACAATATAATTTCTGGCATATTCTATTGGCCACAGCAAATCACAAGGCAAATTCAAATCCAAGGGGTAGGGAATTGAGAGGAACTGGTGCAAAAACATATTGGAAAGAACGTGGATCAGGGAAAGGTAGAGAATTGATGCCTGTTTTAGCAACCAATATGCACAGGGATTTTACATTTTGAAAAATGAAAGGTTGCTATTTGATACCACTGATGAGTTCTGTTCTTTAATAGATTGGCCACCTGGAAATAGGATTTTAATAGTTTTTCAGTTCATGTTTCACTAAGCTAAAGTTTACATGAGTGAGGTGTACTCATGATATGTACTTGTAATTTCTCCAAAGGACAAGAATAAGTGAGAGGAAGCAATGCCTTAGTTCCCCAACTTGAATTTTGTGCTTTGGTTAGAAATTGTGATGGTGTTTGAAGCTAAATGGTTTTAGCTTCTCTGTGTGTCTGACTTTTAGTAAAATGAACAAAACGTGTACAATCATAGAATAAATGCATAAAAAGGATCTGAGATTCTAAATTGCCCAATTTCGTCAATGGAGACACTGGTACCCAGAGATATAAGTGATCACATTTATGACTTTATTTTTCAAAAATATGACATCCAAAAGCATAAAATAAAAGCACCTAAAATACAAGAAGAAAGATACTTAAAGCAGGATTATGGTGATATATTTACAGGTAAAAATAAGATGCCAAGTGAAAAGGGCATAGAAATATTTGAAGATTATAATCAGAAGCTCAATTTAATAGATGCAGACATGTGTAGAAAATGTTGTGTCCTACCTTGCAAACAAACTACATTTTCTTTAGTCCGGGAAATATTTTATTAGTTAAAAAAATTTAGCATTTGGTTATGTCAGTGATCACTGAGTATTCTTTGTATTCTACTTCATTATTTTCTTTTTATTATTTCCTTCCTTTTATTTTCTTTATGTGTACTCTATTGTGTTTTGGATTATTGTTTTGTTTTTGTCTAGATTCTTTAACAAAAATTTCAGCTTTTTAATTCCCAAGCTTTCTTGTTTTCTAAAGGGCAGATCTCAAGGTCTCACCCACCTGCCCTCAGTCAGTTAAGCGTCCAGCTTAGGCTCAGGTTGTGATCTCCCCATTCATGAGTTTGAACCCCATGTTAGGCTCTGTGCTGACAGGATGGGGCCTGCTTCAGATTCTCTCTCTCTCTCTCTCTCTCTGCCTTTCCCCCACTCACTCTCTCTCTCTCTAAAAAAATAAACATTAAAAAAATTTAAAAGGTAGCACATGTAAAAATCATGCAGTTTGATTGAAATATAATGCATTATAATGCAGTACTGGAGGTTGCCAGTAGATGGAACCATAGATTTTAGAAATTCAGATTGAGATTTCCTTCTTAGTAAACAGTGGTAATGTAACAGCTTTAAGACAGCATAATTAAAAAAATAATAATTACACTTTCCTGGACACATATCAACCAGACTAAAGAGTAGCAACCAAAGTAAACTTGTAACTGTGATATTCAATCTTTGAGGTTATTTCTTTAAGGGTAAGTCTTGGAAAAAACATTTAAAAATGTGATATCTATAATATGATGAAAATGTTAAGATCTAGAAAATAATCCTTTATGTATCTATCAAATAATGGGAGTGATTAGGTAGTGAAGTAGGAAGGCATGGGTCACATTGCATGTTTAAAAACATTTATTTAAATCTTTCCTTGCTTGGTTGGAGAGGAGGCCTATGGCTTTTGCATCTCATATAATTTTCCTGCCTAATTTTGTGTTATCTCCAGCATTACCTAATTAATACAGCCAGGGTTGAAGAGAAGTGAGTTATACAAGAGGCAGTAGTTTGGTATTCAGTGGAGATTGCATCTTTTAAGTGCCTGAGTTTTTGAAAGATGATGTGTGTAGAGGCTGGTTACAACCAAGTTAAGTTCATAAAGAGCTGGTCAAGATTTGAGG
The DNA here is from genome assembly GCF_018350155.1 of Leopardus geoffroyi. Classification (NCBI taxonomy): domain Eukaryota; kingdom Metazoa; phylum Chordata; class Mammalia; order Carnivora; family Felidae; genus Leopardus; species Leopardus geoffroyi. Next base: position 32,493,236 of record NC_059336.1, read on the forward strand.
GGAGCCTACTAAACGCTATGTTGCTGACTGAGTGTTTCTAACTACAACATTGCCAGTTGGGTCACATGTTTTCTAACTAGTTTCTGAGGTATCCCTGCTTATTTAAAAGCATGACTTTCTACTAGCCCTGTTATTCTTCCTTTCTTTTCTTCCTTCCTCCTTCCCTCCCTTCCTCCCTGTCTGCCTTTCCCTCCTTCCTTCCCTCTCTCTTCCTTTTCTTCTTCTTTTTCTCTATTACCCGAGTATGATTCCTAGACTTCTGCCCCTCAAAGGCAGGTGAAGACATGTTATCTCCTACATTCTCTTTGCCTAAACGATGCTATGAAAATCCACCTCAAATCTGGTTCTTTCAGTTTCAAGGGAGACCACACCCTTGAAAAATAACTGAATTAATAATAACTATACCAGTGGTAAATGTTTAGAAGACAGCTGTGTTTGGACAAGAAAATTAACAGTCCTTTTCTACTTTTCTTCTCCACGGTGATCTCCATATTCTTTCTCTAATTTTCTTCGCATAAAGCACAATTAATTTTTATTCTTGGTATTTATGTTCTATAAAAGTCTCCATGAACACTGAATTAACAAATACAGAACAACTACTCTGAAAAGAAATACAAGGTTAGGTTATTGGGAGCCTCTGGTCATATATTCATCAACTCATCAATACATAACCGTGTTTTATGTGTGTTTAAAGGTACTTATTTAATGACGTTTTTGATCCGTTAACAATGAATTCATAATCAATAGCACTACAACTCGTGCTGAAATAAAGCTTGTCTAGCATACACATTTTCTCCAGGAGGCACATCACAGCCTTCTTGCAATCAGGAATAGGAAACAATACTGCAGAACTGCCTGGGGGACCATCTTAAACAGAAAATCTTGGGGTGCCTGGGTGGCTCTGTTGGTTAAGCGTCTGGCTCTTGATTTCCGCTCAGATCATGATCTCAGGGTCATGAGATCAAGCCCTGAGTTGGACTCCATGCTGGGCGTGGAGCCTACTTAAAATTCTTTCTCTCTCCCTCTGCCCCCCATCCCCCACACATATTCTTTCAAAAACAAAACAAAACAAAACAAAAAACAAAACAAAACAAGAGAATCTCCCACCAAAAGCACAAAAATATGAAAAATGTGGCACTCAGTTGACCATGAAAAGGACACCTGTTTACAATGTAAGAGCTGAAATAAGAAGGTAGAGCATTGCCTTTTTCTACTTCAGCTGGGAATGTGGGGATGGAAGGATTACAACATGTGGTTGGTCTGCACATGTCCATGAATGATGGTGAAACCATTATGAGTATTGATTTTGGGGCTACAAACAAATTCTTGTGAGTAGGTGAATTTACAAGTATGGAATCCATGAATAATGAGGATTCACTGTATTGTTATCATTGGCAAATAACTGCCAAATATCTCAAATGAGGGCATTGGTAGACTGTAAATAAGTTTTTCAGCTTGTCTATGACAAAGCCAGGACTAAAATCCAGATTCCTGGATGTGTGGTCCAGTGGGTTTTCAAGCTTCCAAGCATGTGGGAGTTTCTTCTCTATCAGGGATTTGTACTGAGCCTAATTTTTCATAGGCTAGGTACTCTGGTAGGGGAAAAGGAAACTAGTAATTTGGGGATTGCCTAAGGATACCCCTTGCCCACCAGCCTTCATGTTCTAACTTCAGTTCATGAATCCATTTGAATTAAAACGTAGATTTCTCCTTTTAAAAATTAACATGGATATGACATTGAGCAAAATTAACTATTAATTAAGCATATAAAAATTATTAATACATCATATGAGTTGGCTCTGAGGTAACTAGATACAAGCCAGGTGAAATTGATTGAGAAGTGGTCCTCAGTAAGACAGGCAGGAGGTGGGAGAACCCTCTAGGAGACTAAAACCTGGAAGAGAAATTGCTCAACATGATAACTCCTAGACACTTGGCTTCCCTGGCTGTTAACTTACTAAGACAAAAGTGGAAGCCACTGGAAAAAAATTGTTATCTTATCAAAGCTCAGGAATTCTGTCTTGTAGCTTAACATCTTTTCGAATAAATAACCTGCTCTGGGATTTCCTTTCCAGTTTGACAGTGTTTGCTTGCATGATATTGCTGTTTGATTCTTATCCCTTTCTCTTGTTATGGGGATCTCCCTCTTTTGCCCTTGGGTATGGGCTTCTCAGTTTGAGACGTGCTCCCTGTTTCATCTTGTTTAGATATTGGTATTTCTCTTTTGCTTTTAGGAAAAAAGAAACACCTCATCTCATCTATGGAAGCAAATTTTTTGTAATTAGAATGTTATTATATCTCTTAGTCTTCTCAAAAGCCAGTCTCCTACTGAGATTCAAGAAAAGTATGTGTGGCATACATTTAGAAACTATGCTTCCTAATTTCTCTAAAAGGAAATATTGAACATTACCAGTAAGATGCAGTCTGTGTCCTAAAAGATACTGTTGATAATTAGGGTGACCATATGCATTGGTTTGCCTGAGATAGCCCAGGTTTATGCCTGTTACCCCAATATTATTATTGATAGTGCTCCCTTTCACTTATAGCTGACAAATTATACGGTTATGCTATAGATAATACCAATGTAAGAAATTTTAAAAAGTAAATACTAATAGAGTTGGCATTTCCAAACCCTCCTAGACCAGGTTTACATGTAATATCAATTAGTGTTTAATTTGCTGGCATTTGTGTCATCCTAAAAATATAAAAATTATTATAGAACTTCTCTGATTTCAAAGACTAATAGAGGTTCTTCCTTCTAGAATGTGGTGCCTTATTTAATGCTTTAAATGTATTTTTAAAATTCAAAAGTAATATAGATTTATTGTAGACATCTTAGATGTCTAGTACTTTATATTTATTATATACTTGAAATACGTTTCTTAAAAATTTTTTGATGTTTATTTATTTTTGAGAGAGAGAGAGACAGAGTACGAGCAGGGTAGGAGAGAGAGAGGGAGATACAGATCAGAGGCAGGCTCCAGGCTGTGAGCTGTAAACATAGAGCTCGATGCAAGTCTCCAGCCTACGAACCGTGAGATCATGACCTGAACCGAAGTCAGATGTTTAATGGAGTGAGCCACCCAGATGCCCCTATTTCTTAAATTTCAAAAATAACATGATTATTGGAGAAATTTTAGAAAATTCTTACAAGCTAAAAAGAGAAAATACAAGCTATCTGTAATCTTTTCACTGAGATAATCACTGTTAGCATTTATCTATATTTTCAATGATATTTTCCCCTTAGAAATCATATATCAGGCATATTATATCACCCATACATATATATTTTATAATTAGAAAACATAATTTTTTGAGGCTGCTGATTTGTAACCTGCTTTCCCACTAGCATTATGATTGCTTTTCCATGATATATCAATTTCCACATTTTCTGTGATAGTAAATTGAATATATTATTGAATAGTATTAATTATTTGAATTTACCATCATTTATTTATCTAAGAAAATTCTCAGGCCATTGAGAGCCTTCCCAAGAGAAGGTAGAACAATGGCACAGGGGCTTGAGTTAAAGCTGGGTGGATTTGGGGTAGACATAAGGAAGAGTTTGTATGCTGCAATTGCACTGGGGTGACAGAATGAATATCCCATCCTGGATGGTTGCATTGTTTGCTTACCTGAAGGTCAGGGGCCTAATGAAATGATTTCTTGAGATTCATTTTTCCCTGACTCATTTGATAGTTCTGTGATGGTTTAATACTTCTAGGAAGGAAAGCAATGACCAGTTATTTTTATTTAAGATAGACTCTATTATTGTGCTTCCTAACAGCAGCAGCACATATTTTGTGCATCCTCAATGATATAGTGCAAATTTAAACACATGCTTCCCTTATTAGCTATATAATCTCAACTTGTGAAATTGTTGGAAGTCACTAAGTTGCATATTATATAGATTTCAGAGTTAGTGATTTTAAGTAATGAAAAGATTGTTTCATTGTCATCATTTTTGTTTAGCTCCTAATTATTTTATTATATTTTATTATTTTAACATTATTTAAATATTACTAAAAGAGTGAATTTTTAAATTCATTATAAATAGTAAATAGTATACCCCATATATTCAAATCCAGCTCCAAAAAACTATCAAATTTCCATACTACTTGTTTCATCTAGCCTTTTTTTGCCATGAATATTTGCACTAACAATGTTTTTTTATTTTTAGTTTTAAAAATTAAAAAAAATTTTAACATTTACTTATTTTCTGAGAGAGAGACAGAGCGCAAGCAAGGGAGGGCGGAGAGAGGGAGACACAGAATCTGAAGCAGGATCCAGGCTCTGAGCTGTCAGCACAGAGCCTGACACAGGGCTCAAACTCATGAACTACAAGATCATGACCTGAGCCAAAGTCGGATGCTTAACTGAGCCACCCAGGTGCCCCTTGTGTTAACAATATTTTACTGAGGCCCAATTTACAGATAGTAAAATACACAAATCTTGGTGTATGTAATTCAGTAAATTTTGACAGATGTAGCCACCACGACAATCAAGATTGAGAACATTTCCGTAAGCCCAGAAAGTTCCTTGGTGCTCTTTCTCAGTTAATTTCTGTCCTGGTGTCACTCCACCCCCACCCCCCAGCCCAAGGCAATCATTTTTCTTATTTCTATTTCAAAGGATTAGTTTTGGTTATTTTAAAACGTCATATCAATAGAATTGCATAATGTGTGCTCATTTGTGTCTTGCTTTTTTGCTTAGTGTAAGTTTGTTTCTTGAAGATTTGCTGGTTATGTCAATAATATGTGTATGTGCCACAATCTGTTGGTTCATTCCTTAGTTGACGGCTACTTGAGTTGTTTCCAGTAAAGGTCTGTTACGAATAAGCTGCTCTGAACATTCTTGCACAGTGTGTTTTGCGGACTTAAGCTTTGCATCTCTTGGGTGTCATCTCCTCTCTTGGCACTATTTTTTTTTTTTTTCTTATAGGACTTCTTTCAGTTGTGATGAAAGAGATTCTACGGAGTATTTGGAGGATAAACTTTTTTGCAGGCAGGCATTTACCAAAACAATTTACTTAAGAGTTACTTTTTAAATCAGAAAACATTTTACATTGAAATGATATGTTACTCTGAAATTATTCTAAGGTCAAAATTTAAGATTTGGGGTTAGCAAATTACTTTTTGAGCTTCATGAAAAAAACTCATCTTTTCAGTTGAGTTACTTTAAGAGAATTATCAAACAAGCCCAAACATTAAACATGAGCACTGCTTAAAAAAAATGCAGCCCTATCATAGTAATTTCTTGGTTGTTTTTCTTCTCAGTGGTGTGGAACTTATAATTTTGAAAGTTTGGGGAAAATACTATAATAGGTCAATCATGGGGCCAATACACATTCTTCTCAGGATTCCCTTTGCCAGCATTTGGTCTTGGTTTCATTTAGCTAAAGATCTATCATATCAACATTCTATAAATTTTTGCATTAAAGATAAATGAATCTATTTCAAGGAAATGGGAAGCAATTCAAGTTTAAAAAGGATCTGAGCTTTCTCTTTTGAAGTTTAACAGGAATTATGTGCACTTCATCTTTTTCCTATTTCTAGACTTTGCTGGATATGGAAACAAGGCCACCACAGGAGGGTCAATAGTGACATTTCTAGTTATGACTAAAATTGCATAGTAATTTTTAATCAATTAGTGGTTAAAGTGTTGTTTTTTTAAAAAAGCAGATTCCCAAAATTCATTAAAGGATGAGAAATTCTATTTAAGCACATAGAGCATTTATTTGTGGATCACTATTCCAAGCACCAAAAAAAGTTTGGCATCAGTTTATATACAGAAATCAGTTTTTCTTATCCATGAATTTTTCTTTTAGCTTAGTGAAATTTCAGAAAAAAGATGGTCATTTTAAAGATTAAAAATGGCCTCCTCATTTTATTTTATTTTTTAATCAGGAAGCAACTTAGTTGGTTCTTAAAGACATATTATTATCTGTTAGAACACCTGAAAGTTAGAGTTTCAAAATGGTTTATGACTGTGCAAACTTAAAAAGATCTAATCGTTTTATAGCCGCCCCTTGGCTTCTTTTCAAGGATCTCTTGGATTTTGCTTTTGTGATTTAAGATCTAAAATTCTTCCTTTGGCATTTATTTGTGTCTTTGATTAGCAACTAATGGGGACCAATTCTTTCAGCCATTTCTTGTCTTTGTTGCCAACAGTAACAGCACCTGTTATGCTTCCATGATATCTACGAATATGAGCACCATCTATCTGTGGACATGTGTAGTCTGTGTGTTCTTCCTAAAGTTATATTTTGAGAAATGTGTTAAATAACCACAATTTCAGGGGCCTCAGGAGGTAGGTCTCCTGGAATAATGGATCTACTATAAAAATTGAAAATCACCTTCATTATTGTTTTGTGTTTCTTTTATGTAGCAAAAGCTTTTTGGTAGCCATTGGGAATGTTAAAGCTACTATCCTATGCCAAGAGAGAGAGAAATAGGATGTATTTCATGTTCTTTCATGGACAAGACTTTGCCCAAGAGTTTACAGTTTCTAGTGAAAGTTAGACAGCAGATGTTGAGGAAAGTATTAGTTGAGAACTAATTTTTTCCCAAAGTTGATTAGATTATGAGTAATGAGCTCTGAATCATGGCATCTGAGCATGTGTCATGGGCATGCTTAGTTCTTTGCAGGAACCACAGTGCTATTGGCTTAATCAACATTGTATTACACCATTTTAAAAGAAATATGTCAATAGAACATAGCAGATTCTGGACAAGTCGTGATTCTAGCAGTTTATCTTTATTTTCTACTTTTATTGTTTTTTGTTCATGAGGGTTTCCTTCTCCATATACTATTCTCAAATATTCCCTCCTTCCCTTCTTTGCTAGGATCCTTTGTTAAAATTGGAAGTTTAGGGGCACCTGGGTGGCTCAGTTGGTTGAGCGGCCGATTACAGCTCAGGTCATGATCTTGCAGTCTGTGAGTTCGAGCCCCGCGTTGGGCTCTGTGTTGACAGCTCAGAGCCTGGAGCCTGCTTCCGATTCTGTCTCCCTCTTTCTCTGCCCCTTCCCTGCTTGCTCTCTGTCTCTCTCTCTCTCAAAAATAATAAAGATTAAAAAAAATTAAAAAAAAAAATGGAAGTTTAAAGGTCTATCTCGGTAAGAAATATTTCTATTTCATCAGGGGTCAATATTTTCAGCTAAAGGAAGCCCAGGAATGGAGACTTCAGGATGAAGATGTTCTGTGTAGCAAGTTTCTGGTAGACACTTAGCTGGTTTTAGTTAATGTGTGGGGGTGACATTGTCTTGCTCTGCTTTTTAAATCACACAAGTAGATAAGAGATTCAGCTCCTTTTATTTTAAAATTTCTCGGGGCGCCTGGGTGGCGCAGTTGGCTAAGCGTCTGACTTCAGCCAGGTCACGATCTCGCGGTCCGTGAGTTCGAGCCCCGCGTCGGGCTCTGGGCTGATGGCTCAGAGCCTGGAGCCTGCTTCCGATTCTGTGTCTCCCTCTCTCTCTGCCCCTCCCCCATTCATGCTGTGTCTCTCTCTGTCCCAAAAATAAATAAACATTGAAAAAAAAAAAAATTTTAAAATTTCTCAGCAATGTGGTCTCTTGTGTGTTGGCCATATTTTCAGGCTGAATTCTCTTGTGCTAGCAAAATAGTTTCAGTGGTTTTAAGGCTTATATCTGGAAACCATGCCATTTAGAGGAAGGGAGATTGTCTGTGTCCTAGAATTCCCTGAGAACGTCTTGAAATTCACTCCACTTAGACTAAGTTGGGCCATATGTCAATCTGTCAACTAAGTACTGTAACTGGGAAGATGGAATATTCTGAAAGGCCTAAGTTAGGATGAGCCCTCCACACTTGGCTCTGTGTACAGAATGAACTTTTCCTGAATCCCATGAAACCTTCAAGAAAAGAGAAAGGTAAGGATTTGGCTAGGAAACCAAGAGGTCTTCACTGTAGTTTACCCCTTTGGTTCATAAAATGAATTCAACCCATTCCTGCAGGAAAATAATACAAAATCTATTCCAGTGACTCTATCAGGATCTTTAACTGATGATCAGTGTTTTACATTAGGCCCATGTGCAGCTTCTCATGGTTTGGAGACCTATAGTTAATGATGAGACATCCATTCCAATGCAACTAGTATAGAGACAACAATATGGAGAGAACATTATAATTATGGTAAAAGCTCCCACTGAGAAAATGAAAGGATGGGAACCAATGAAGTAGCCTCTGGCATATTGCATATATTGTTACCTGCTTTTCAGGAATAGTATGGATTCCTGCTCTGGCATTGGAGTGACTTCCTTGGTCAGCCAATAAGGCAGGCCATGATTCTTTCTGAAAAAATTCCACTTGCCCCTGTCTTCCAGGCTGTGATGTTCTGTCCTTTGGGAGCATCCCTCTTAGCTGTTATTATCCTTAACCATATTGCATATGAACTAAGCAGATTTTGGTAGCTTATTTCTGCTTGCTGGCATTGGTGTAGGGGCTAAAAATGCTTCAAGATAGAAGTGGAGGCAGGCACCAAACCCTCCGCATGAATCCAGAGGAGTTGTGAGGCTTCTTGAAGTAAATAAAAAAGCTTAAATATAAAATTACAACAGACCACTCCCAGGGTGATTTTTCATGGTAGCCCTAGGAAACTAATATAGGCATCATACTTTTATGTAATGCAATAAATAATAGCACTTTATTGATGTGATATCCTTACTGAACATAACATTTTTCTAAGATTTCTGCAAATTCACTTAAGACCAAAATTTACTGCTAAAAATTTAATTTTTCATTGATATAATTGAAAGGAACATTGGTTACTCTTAGCAAATTCAAAATTGCAAATGATTTTTGATAACTTTTCATTTTGAGACGGATATTTTGTTGGACCTGTTTTAATGCTGTGACAACATTGGGATAACTTATGACAAAGTATTTTGAAATATAAATTTCTGTACGTCTTTAGCTGATGATTCTTAAAGAACAATTTTTCTTAATCTATTTGTACCAATCGGTTTTAACTTTAAATGAAAACTTATACAATGGCATTTTAGTGCTTCCTCTGGTATTTCCTGAGCTTGAGGCTGTACAAGAAAGCAGCTTAGTGATATGTTTATAATTCGGAATGCCTTTTTATGTATCCTATCAGTGCATCTACAATTTCTTTTTTTCCCCAAAGTTCTTAGGTTATTAATCCTCTCATTAAAAAATTTGCACAATCACCACAGATAAAGTCACTGCAGAATATTTACTCCTTCTGTTGTCCAATCTCCAGCTCACTTTTGACAGCACCAACACTGGTTTTTACAGTCACTCTGACTTTTTTTTTTTTTTTAAGTAGGATTCACACCCAGCACAGGGCCCAATGCCTGGCTTGAATTCACAACCCTTGAAATAAGACCTGAGCTGATATTAAGAGTCAGATGCTGGGGGCGCCTGGGTGGCTCAGTCCGTTGAGCATCTGACTTTGGCTCAGGTCATGATCTTGTAGTTTGTGAGTTCGAGCCCCGTTGCTCAGGGCTCTGTGCTGACAGCCTGGAGCCTGGAGCCTGCTTTGGATTCTGTGTCTCCCTCTCTCTCTGCCCCTAACCCACTCACATTCTGTCTCTGTCTCTCTCAAAAATAAATAAACATTAAAAAAAATTTAAAAGAGTCAGATGCGGAACAGACTGAGCCACTCAGGTGCGCCTCTCTGACTTCCTTTTTTCTGTTCTTGCATTCCTTTTACTATTTTCCTGAGGTCTTTTTCTTCTCATACAGGCCACCATGTCTTGAAGTCTATGTTTGGGTTTATTTTTCTTTGCATAATCCAAGGACTCACAAGTCATGCCAAAGCCAGTTGTCTTGCCACCACCAAAATGGGTTCTGAATCCAAATACAAAGATGACATCTGGTGTGGTCTTGTGCATCTTGGCTAGTTTTTTCCAAATCTCTGTCTTATGTACTGTTGCCTTTCTGGAGCAAAGAACATTAGTGACTATTTGTTTCCATTGAAGTAGTTGGTTGGCCATGAAATCCCTGGTCCAGATAGTTACTGTATTGTTCATGATGGAGACTGAGCTTCAAGCATCCAGGGAGGATGCATCTACAATTTCATGGAAAAATTAGAAAATTGTCTTCCTTGTTTAAAATTTGTTGTCTGAAGCTTCATATGAAAATAGCGTTCCATTAAATGAGGCAATCTTTATATTTGATTTCTATTTCTAAGGCTGTAGATACTTGTTTTGCAGTGTTGGAGCAATTTTCAAAATTAGCGGTATCTATTGAAGTTACAACTTCCTGATGCACTTTATTATATAATGTCCCTGTGTAGTTTTTCCAAATTTACTGTCAGATAACTAGCCATTCTGTCCTAGGCTTCAGGCTGGAGAGGTGGTATTTGCACCAATACCTCAGGGTTGGGCTCTGAGGGTGAACCATGAGCTTGCCTCCACTAAGGGTCCCAGTGCTGCTCCATGTGGAGTGCCTCCTCTCTCTCCGGATTGTACCTCTGCCACCACTGCTTCTGCTGCTGCTGCCATCACCAATCCAGATCCTGTTTTCAGCCCAGCTGCCCCCTCACAGCTTTGCAGAATCACAGACTGCCCTGGGCATGTACATGTGTGTACCAGGAGGCCAGGCCACTAACACAGCACACTCTGGCCTCCTGTCCCCATGGGCTTGGCCTTGTGTGTGCATGCACTGCTGCCTGGCCTATTTCCTCTTCTCACATGCATGCTCCATTGTATTACTAGATTTCACTTACAAAATACAAGTTCAAAGACAAAGATGAATTTCATGATGGTGGTAGACATTAAATCAAGTGCAGGGCCCTTCTGAATGTGGGACCTTATGTGACTGCACATGTCATGTCTACAAAGCTGGCTCTGAGGGAGGCCTCAGTGATACTCCACTTGCCATCTTGGACCTCTTGAGGATAGCCATCATTGCATTACATGTGCATCTGAATAGGCTGATTTAGTCTGTGTTTTATAACTGGACACAGGCAATGTTCACTGGCTTTAGCTTTGAGGAAATAATCAAGTACAGTGTTGCCTTGATTCTATGGCTGGGACCAAAAGAGATTTTTAAATCTCTTCCTGATATTCAAAAGTCTCCTACCATAGCTGCCTTTCTAACTTGGAATGTAAAGTTTACATTATTCAGGAAATGCTAATGAATGTGCCTAAATAAAACTTTCCCTCTATTTCTAATCATCTGGTCTTTAAAAATATAAACCACCTTCAACTTTCCAATTATACCTCCTGGATCAGTTTTTCCTGTGGTCTGTGTCATCTCTTGGTGACTTTTTCCCCCTTATTTTCTGCATCTATGTATCTGTGTTTAGGCATCAGGAAGCCATATCTTATTTGAGTATCTGGATATATTGACAGGCTCATCAAAATGATTGAAATTGTTAAGTTCAGAGATTCAGATCTAGATTCTTATCTGAGAACTTATCCAAACCTATCTAATACTATTTGGCTTAATTTTGGAAGATATAGGAAACAATAAGGACAGCTTGTTGGGGTGGTTTTTTTTTTTTTAACATTATAGCTTTTTTAATGATAAAAGAAGTCTGTGCCATCTTTATTATTTATCTTTCAAACTCTCTCTCTCTCTCTCTTTATTTTTAAAGATTTTAAGTTATCTCTATATTCAATGTGGGACTTGAGCTCACTACCCCCAGATCAAGAGTCGCATGCTCCACTGATTGAGCCAGCCTGGCACCCCCTATCTTCCAAACTCTTAACATTGCATGATGTGGTGTAATATTTACATGTACTAGTTATAAAATGTATATCACCTAAAATCTGTATTATAACTGGAGGACTAAATATCAACTAGTTAACAAATTGCCCATATATTCTCATAGACCTTTATTAGATTGCCTAATTATACCTTTTGTAGGATTTGAGATGGTTCTATATAAAAATATTTGGTACACTTGACTTTCTGCCAAACCCAAGAGATTCAAACTTACTTGAGAAATAAAAGCAACTTTCATTTATTAAGTGTCTGTGATTAAGGCAGAACCCCCTGCTTAAATCATAGCTTTGGGATGGGAATATAAACAGAAATATAACTCATGCTTGTGCCCATTGTTTCTCTCAGCTCCGGACATTAGCCAAACTTCAGTTTAGTGTTATCAGAAATACAGAGCACATTGTCATTAAAAACCCACTTAAAATAGGGCTTATGTTAGATTAAGATTTATTATCCTTTTTAAAAAACTTCTGATTTAGTTGCTATTATTGGTGAACATTTGGGAAAATGGAGTTAACTTTTTTGAGGTAAGAAAGGAGGCAAAATCCATTATGTTGAAAACTCTGATGGGGAAGATCCACTTTTCTACTGGGTTGGTACTTTTGTACTTCTTGTTGAAATGATTGTTTTGGACAAAAAAAGTGCCTCCTTCTTTATGTACATTTCTCACATTGCTCACAATTTAAAATTATTTCCTTTTAAATGTTGCTTTTATGTTAAAAAGTGATTAAACATATATTGGTCTTTGAAACTGAACAAGGCATTGAGGCATTAGCCTTTCATCTTTGGGAACTTTGGTTTAAACCTGACTGAGTCTAAGTGAAAACAAGTTTGATCTTGTCACCCGCACCTCTCCAAACTCTTAGGGTGAGCAATAATTATAACGAACTAAAACCATTCCAAAATATTTTAGCATTTCATTCTACTACATGAAGAACAGGAACAAAATACTTCATTGTGCAGCCAGGGAAGATTAGTATTATCACTGAATATCATTACTTTGTAGCCTTAATCAGAAGAAAAATAATGAACTATTGTGGCTTCAGTCACAAGTTATTTTGGAAAATGGAATCAGAGTGTTAAGTACGATGCTTTTCACAACATTGTGAAGGGGAGACTGGTGTCTGGTAATTTTAGAGGCCACTCTCTACTCCTCCCTGAGAGAGAAATTCCCTTTCCCTCAGGTCTTCAACTGACAGGAAGTCTTTTTTTTTTTTTTTTTTTTTTTTAATCACTTAAGTTCTGCTCTAGGAGGCTGCTGCCCTTCATATCCGTAGAGTTCCAAATTGAAGATACTAATTTAAAGTTTGAATTCAGCCTTAGGACATTGGCATTGTAAGAAGATTCATAGACTTAAAGAACAAATCCTGAGAGTGGGAAGTTTTTGTAGATAGAAGGAGTGAGTTCCATGGTCTTCAGAGGAGCCTTTAAATCTCACTGAGTTCACACTGGAACTTAGTATTTGGAGTGTGGACAAAGAAGGCGTGAGGACAGCAAAGTGGTATTTTCACCAGCTCAACTCATTCTACTGTCTTTCTCCTCAAAGAGCACAGAGTATCCTGTGTGGCCTGGGGCAGTGTTGTTGCTTCTTAGCTGTATAAACTTGCAGAATGATTGCTGTCTTTGTCTTAGGTTCAGGTCTCTATATACCCATGGAGTGTCCTTGACCTATTCCTAACAAGAAGGTCCTCAGCATTGACTTGACACTTAGGGTGGTCTAGTTGCTGTGCAGTTTGCTGTGCTCCTCATTTCCTCCATGTAATGGTTGCAACTCCCCCTGAGGGTCTCCACAGTCAACAGACATCTAGCTTCTTGCGGGAACTGCAGCATGTGGATGGAGCCCTGAGTTGCTCCCAGTGAGTCAGGTATGAACTTTACTTTTGAGTATGGGAGAACCTACTGATACTCTCAGTGCCAGTATATATTGGTAGTTCACAAAACTCAAAAACCTAAAATTTATTCATGAATTCAATTTTATTCTTCCACCATGTGACTAGAAGAGAGACTATCTCATATGTGGTTTAAAAAATCCTCCAATTTTAATGCTGGAGGTCTCTTAAAATCCCCTGATTCTGGTCCTGTTTGTATCTTCTCAAGAAGAAGTTCATTTCTTCATTGCCAGTCAGTCTCCATGTGCATTTATATGTGTTGATATTAGATGAGAGAAATTGAAGTGAGGTCAGATGCTTCCAAAGGAAGGCTGCCTAAACCTCTGAATGACTTGGTATCCTATCCCTTCAGAGAACATCAGGCTTCAAGACACTGACTCTTCATTACTAAAGTCTTGTGAAGGTAAGAGTGGTAATTTATTTATCCACAGTGAGAAATAGAGCTGTTACATGGACCAAGACAATGGAGATCTACGACCAGCTCACTTTTTCTCTATCATCAAGCTATGAGTTTCCTGGCTTTGTTAATTTCCTATAGGAAATCACTGCAGTGACCAGAAATGCTCACATTCACAGGGTCAGTTTCCATTCTTTCTCTGTAAGTGACTGACTTGGGAATGGGAAGGTTGTCTGAGGAGTAGGTCATCAGAACAAGGGAAACTAGAAGAATAAATGATTGATAGCAGTGGTCTGAGGTGCTCTGATGCCTCCAGTATATAACACAATTAATCTTGTCAAATAGGGCCAGATATAACCAAGTCTGTTGGCTTCATGCTGGGTCCATTTCTACCCCAGGAGTAACTTGACCATTGGCATTAGAAACACACCAAACTCCAGTGGTTAGACCTTCTTCTTTCTTGGACTGTGCTTTGCTAGGAGCTGTTAACAAACTTTCCTGTCTAATCAGTCCCTACTTTGATGGACACATTCATTCACTCTTTGAATGTGTTAATGTGTCACCTGGTTGTAGTCAAGCCTATTGACTAGAAAGCCAATCAGGTAACCTGATATATATATGAACTGTCTTCTAGTAGGCTGTTCTTATATTTGTCTCCAAAGAAGACTGGTTACTTCTAAGTTCTTGGAGACACCTTACTTTAGCCCCTATGTATTAACAGAAAACACATGGAAGCCAAAATAAGGCAGATTTTTAATCATCAGTAAACATTCCTTAACTATCATGTTTGATGCAGATGCAGTACATAAGATGTGATTTTCACCATAATTATTTTATACTAAGTACTTTTAGCCTTTATTTTTCTTTTTTTTTTTTAATTTTTTTTCACGTTTATTTATTTATTTTTAGGACAGAGAGCGACAGAGCATGAACGGGGGAGGGGCAGAGAGAGAGGGAGACACAGAATCGGAAACAGGCTCCAGGCTCTGAGCCATCAGCCCAGAGCCTGACGCGGGGCTCGAACTCACGGACCGCGAGATCGTGACCTGGCTGAAGTCGGACGCTTAACCGACTGCGCCACCCAGGCGCCCCAGCCTTTATTTTTCTGAATGAAATAACTCTTATATTAATTCCTTTGGTGAATTAAACTAGAATATTTCCTGGTAGGTTTCCCAAGTTTGGATTTCTTGGTCACCAGAAGATATGCTTTCAAGCATCATCTTAAATAGAAAAGTAAATTTAAAATCTGAAAGTTTGCTTACATGACTTGGCAGTAGTTTGAAATGAGGCTATTTATGAGCCATTTACTGGTGTGCAATCTATTAAATTTGTGGTCAATTATGATTATGAAAAAATATCAAAATACTCTTCCATATATATATATTTTAATATTTACTTATTTTTGAGAGAGAGAGTGTGTGCAAATGCGCTATGCAAGCATGAGTGGGGGAAAGGGAGGGGCAGAGAGAAAGAGGGGGGACAGAGGATCCAAAGTGGGCTCTGTGCTGACAGCAGAGAGTTCCATGCAGGCCTCAAACTCATGAACCATGAGATCATGACCTGAGCCAAAGTCAGAATCTCAACCGGCTGAGCCACCCAGGTGCCTCTCTTCCAGATATATTTTTATGGCATTTTAATTTTGCTCTTTAGGTAGCTTGTCAAATTATGCTTACCAGAGAATGATCAAAGGGCATTTGAGATCAGATTTTGTTTTCCATATTCTATTGAATATAAAGTTCCTGGCTTGGTCTGTAAAATCCTTTAAATATATTGAAAATATGCATAATATATTATTATATGAAAAAAGCATCTTTCAAAACAATATGTGATAATGTGGTTCCAGTTTTATAATAGATCCATGTATGTGTATATATCTATGAGAAAATTAAATAAAATATGAATCAGTAATTTTATTTATTTTCAGGGTAGTGGGAAATAATGAGTGACTATTTTAGTTCCCTCCACCCTGAATTTTGTGTCTAAAAATTTATTTAAAAATATAACTAGAGTGTTCTATTTACTCTAGGAAGGCAATAAGTTAAAAAGTACTCTAGGAGATTTGCTCTTTATTTTAAAACAGCAGATGGGGTGCCTGGGTGGCTCAGTCGGTTAAGCCTCTGACTTTGGCTCAGGTCATGGTCTTGCTGTCCGTGAGTTCGAGCCCCGCGTCGGGCTCTGTGCTGACAGCTCAGAGCCTGGAGCCTGTTTTGGATTCTGTGTCTCCCTCTCTCTCGGACTCTCCTCTGTTCATACTCTGTCTCTCTCTGTCTCAAAAATAATTAAATGTTAAAAAAAATAAAAAAAAAAATAGAGTATTCAGCAATTACCTCACCATAAAGCTGGTATCATTCTTTTTTTTTTTTTAATTAATTTAGTGTACTTAGTTTTTTCCACTGGCTTTTCATCTTTGTGATTTGACTAATTTAAAACTATTAATTCAAAAGCCACTTTTCTTCTCCAATCTTGATCTAGTCACCAAGATACTTGATTTTTTCCTAATACAGAAGAGAAAGATAGTTCTATTTTTTCTCCCACTTCACTTATCTAGTGACATCACTGAGTAAAATCTCCATTCTTTAAAGGAAAAATTTTGAACTGCTACTAACAAGAATATTCATCTGCTGGAGAAATTGTTGAGGGGCCAATCTCCCTTTTAGATGATAGCTAGCTTGCAAGATAAAGTTGTCATTACACTTAACTTGGTCTTTAATTATAAGCAGATGGATGAATTATTTTAATCACTGCTCTATATCTTAACAGTAGTTCGTACATTGACACAAAGTGAAAAACATCAAACAGAAATTAAATACTAGGGCAGGAAAGCAGCCAGCCTTCAAGGGAAGCGATTGATCACAACTTGTCATCTTTAAAGGCCAGAAGAATGCAAAATAAACACTTGGGATTAGTGTACTAAATATGGTTCATCAATCTTCAGCCCTGCTCTCTGATAATTTATCTATCTCATTTATTTTAATGCTTTATCATGTGTATATCCAGCTCTGTAATTAGCCTTTCAGGTATTCCCTTTTTCTTCCTGCCTTTGAAATTGTGTGTGGTGAGATTCTGCTCAGAAAGGATATTATTACCACCCTATACAAAAGAAGCAACTCTTGAAATGATTCTGTTTCATAGCTTACATGCTGGAATTCTTGCTAAAACTCAGAGTGTGTGTTAGATTTGGTTTAAAGAGAAGGTCTTAGCCAATTTACTCTGTTCTTTTAAACAAAGAATTTGCTTTGGCTGCAGGTAAACTGTTCAATTTTATAGGAGGAGTCTGGATTTAGTTTCATTAAACCCAAAATGGTGGTTTGATTTTTTTAAAAATAAAAATGGTAGTTTGATTTTTTTTTTAAATAAAAAGTACCAAAGATAGCTTCTGAATTCAAGTCATTAAGTGCTAGCATGCTGTTGATTTGCTTCTGAGTAAAGAGTTTGTTTTTCCTCGACTCAAAAGAATATCACTAATAGTATGTTTTCTCCCATGGTGATGAATATACTGAGATTATATAGTAAATTACATTTGGGATTTATACTCAACTATAAATTTTCCTGTACAACAAAAAACATTCTCACAGATCTATTACAGGATGTAGTCTTAGACTATTAACATTGGTTAATCATTTTGATTATTTATTATTAAGCATTGAAAACCTGAAACAATGTGCACAGTCCTAATAGGTGCACTGTTTTCACCTTGACGTTGTGAATATGAGATGGCTTCTGGTACTTTGAGTGTGGACACGAAGTCAAAATGTTGAATTATCATATGCTTCTTTACAAACCCAAATGTATGAGATTTTCAATTTTTAGCTTCACTTTAAACTGTACATGTTTCATTCACTTGGTAGGTTATCTAAGCTTTCATCCTCTTTGACTTCCTGTTGTAATGTCTCTACGTTACTTCCCTTTATTGGGTGTTAGAGACTTCCTGTGGGTCTTATCAGACCTTTATTGGAATGAACCGAAGACCAACATGATTTGGAATTTCCAGTGACAAATCCATGTTCCAAAGTTAGAATGGATTTTTGTTTTAAATGTTCTCTGATGTGTTAGTGTATTGGCCAGCATTATATACAGTTGTATTAAAAGAAAACATTGACTTTAACATTTGAGGGGCACACAGGTGTATTATATGGACTGGAAACTCACTTTTTACTGCCATGTCCTGTTTTGTGGGATCATTATTGTCCTCCACTTTTCCTGCTTCTAGATCTTCTTTTAGCTTCCAGCAGACCATACAATTTACTGATTATGAATATGGACTTCAAAATTACAGTTGTTTCCTGGCTTCTCATAGCTATGTAACCTTGTGGACCTTATCCATAAATAGGACTGTTATGGGGATTCAACGAGATTGTGTCTGTAATATACTTAGCATGGTGTCTGATGCATGTAACTGTACACTATTATTAGCCATTATATATTAAAAATAAGTGGTTGATGCTCTCTGCCCCTCCCCCACATTCTCTCTTTCTCTCTCTCTGTCTCCCTCTCAAAATAAATAAATAAACATTAAAAAAATAATTGGTTGATTTACTACCACCTCGGGGTCATATTGAGCTGTGTTGTTTAGAAGTTTGAATTTTTTTGCATTATATATGGCCTCTTAAAATCCTCATTCTAAAAGTATCTTTCCAAAGTGCTCAATCTGAGAACAGGTGGTGAAAGAAGAAAGGGGCAGGTGATGGTGATAACCACCATCACCAGAGCATCACCAGAGTAATCCCACCATGCCCCAAGAAACTCCAATCTATGATCAGGGAATGTTCTGGGGAGGGAAGCTTCTCTCCTGCAGGGATTGGGGTTGTCCTAATGGGAAGGGGGCAGATTCTCTCTTTATGGAGACATGAGGATGGAGAATCAGTTTCTCATCAACTTACCTGTAATTATCGTCCCTGTGTCCTCTCTTGGTTTCTCATAAATACCATTAAAACCAAGACCCATCAAGCCAAGGACTGCAGGATTTTTGTCTTTGTTGGAACTTTCCCTTCACCTGCTTGGATGGGGAGGAGAAGTTTATTCTGGACTATGACAGTCTTTTTGGTTTAGGTGATACGCCCCTCACCCAAGCCCCCTTGGACTTCAGAGCTAGTCATGGAACCATGCACCACCATGTGCTACCAATTATCCTAATTGCCCTCTCCTTTGCTCCCCTGACTGACTCTGAGTCAGATCAAACATAGATTTGAACTCAGCTCTACTCCTTACCTTGGATAAATCACTCAACTTCTCAAAGCTTCTGTTTTCTAATCTGTAAAATAATAAGTTATGATGATCAGATGTTTTTTATGTATGTAAAAATGATAAAAACGGTTTTACTTCTCAGGGTTGTCACAAAGATCAAATGACATGTAAGGTTGCTTAATAAAACCTGATATTTTCATAGATTAATCACACATTTGTAGGAAGCACTCTTCAACATGGATTTTTCTATTTCAGTTATTCCCTCTTCATTTCACCAATCAATTCAAGTTTTCAGTTTCTTCCCACTTCTTCTAACTTATTTCTTTTCTTGAAAGTATAGGTTACAAGTAACTCAATCAATTCCACTGTTGCCTGGAATATTCAGCTTAATCCTAGAACCTTGAGCAGTGCCAAAAGCCAGCTGAATGTATTTTTTCAAATTTGTGACTACAGGGGACAGCAGTGTTGTATCTCACATTAGGCTGAAGGAAGAGAGAGACGGAGAGAGACAGAGAGAGACAGAGAGAGAGAGAGAGACAGAGACAGAGAGAGAGAGAAGGAAAGCAAGCAAGCAAGCAAGCAAACAAGCAAGCACCATTCATGCTCCAGAAGGTAATGAAAGACAGAGGAACATGGTGACACAAAGCTGACCATGGTGGCACACGTCTTCTGATGATGCCAGAACTGACAAAGCTGACTGGACAAGACAGACACTTACTTACAGGCTACCCCATCAGCTACTTGAATGTCTTGTTTCTTATCTGTCTCCTTGGAGGGGAAACTCAGATAAAGCCTTTGGCAACCTGATGCCTGGACTCAAATTCAACTTTGTCATGTTGGTGCCACATCACAGCACCACTCACGCTTGACTCTCCCTACGTCCTGCCCCCATTTCATCCTAAAGATGCAATTATTTCCACTGAATTTATTACCTCCTTACCCTACATATACCTTGATGAATCAATCAGTTGATGGCTATAGATATCAATCAGGTTTGCTAACTAATTGGAAACCTTCCAGAGACATATCAGCAATGGCGATTTGAAAAGCAATATGCCATAGAGTGTTGTCATAAGGATTTTTTTTTTCATATAGGAGTTTGGTTTCTCTTCCCCTGGATAGCTTTTTCTTTTCTTTTCTTTTCTTTTCTTTCTTTTTTTTTTTTTTTTACCATCTGAGATATCTCTGTTATTATGAAGGATGTTAAGCCTTATTAATTGTTTACCATGTAACAAGTAATTTTATTGAGCATCTATGTAGTTCTGGGTTAGAACTATCATCAGAGTGGGGATAAGTATAGAGAAGGTACAATCCCTGTTGTCATGGAGCTCACAAGAGGGCAGACTAGTAAACAGACTGGTTTAATATTGCATGCTGATAAATCTGATAAATCTTTCCATAAGTACTGTGGAGCTACATGGAGCAGGAGAGTAAGACACTGCTTCTGAGAGTGGCTGATTCACATGCCAGGCTTTGCAGAGTTGTGTGTGGTTATTACACATTCCTCCTTCCACTGCTCCCAGATCCATTCTCTTCCCTTCTTTGCTGAGGAAGCTGACCCCTGCCATGATGGATACTATGATATGCCACCCAGATTCCCGTTTCAAGAGTGAAAGACTCATTCCCTCAGCTGCTGGATGACAAATCTCAGTTATTAGCCCTCTTTGGGAATTATATCTCCTGAAGAAAACTGCCTCCCCTAAGGTCATACCTCCTTCCAGGAGCAGCCTGTGCCCAATAATTCATCATTACCAGGATATAAAGACCTCTCCTCCACCCGACCCTTGCTTCAAATTGAGAGAGGCTTGAAGGATCATCTTAAGTCTAGAACCTCACTGGTGAACCTAACCCATGATACCTGTGGACTGCAATGCCAAGGCTTCTGAGCTGGGTGGATTCTTCATGGTTTAATTGGTGACATATTGGTGGAGAGAGAGGTGTTTACTCCATGTATCCTCTCTGCTTCCATGCTGTTCTCTGGAAGTAGCTGGTCCCTCCAGGACTATAGCTTCTTTCCAGGCAGACCCTCCTCCCTGGTAATTGCTCTCACTATTCCCTCCCTTTGCTCCTTCAGGCCTAAGTGTGGTAATGTTTCTTTCTACTAGTCTCCAGAGGCCTCAACATCCCTAGTTGGTTTCCTTAACCCAAACAGATCCTTTGGTTCAAACTTCAGTTGAAGCAGTGCTAGCCTGGTAAATGTTTCACAATTGGGTCTCTGGAAAAACAGAAAAGCTCAGACTTATAGCATTTTCCAATTTCTGTAGGGTATATATGCCCACCATGGTCTAACATGATGCCATTGAACACAGAACTGGAAAAAGATGTTAAATAGTTCCACCATATTGATGCAATAGATGTAAATAATATTAAGATTGTACATAATAGTAAAATGTAATAAAATAACAAGGAAGAAATGCATTTTGAATATTTATTGCCTTTGTTTTTACTATAATTCAAGAAATTATAAATTAATTTAATTTTTAATAATGAATTACTGTGAAATTCCAGAGAATTAACAATTAAATCTTGTGAGCCAGTGTAAGTGGGCTCCAGCATACTATTGAGTTGAACTGTCTGAGTAATTATGCTTTAAGGTGAGACCTCCTTGGGGCACCTGGGTGGCTCAGTTGTTTAAGTGTCCGACTTTAGCTCAGGTCATGATCTCATGGTTCGTGGGTTCAAGCCCTGCACTGGGCTCTGTGCTGACAGGTTGGAGCCTGGAGCCTGCTTCGGATTCTGTGTCTCCCTCTCTCTCTTCCCCTCCCCCGCTCACACTCTTTCTCTCAAAAAATAAAATAAATAAACATTAAGGTGAGACCTCCCTGATACAGGTAAGTAGCAGTTAACTCGGCAAGTTATAGGTGAAGCTGAGAAATTGAGTGGTAGGGGGCAAGGGTAGACCTGAAGTGTGAGTGAGGAAAGGTGGTTAGTAAGTATCCCAGACCAGCATATGTATATGGATCAAAGTGTGGCACTTACCAGATTATAAGTTTCCCAAACATTGGATAACACAGGTGTCCTGTGCCTCCTGCTTTTTTTTTTTTAACAGCTCTGTCACACCATGATTTTTGACTACTTAGCTACCTGTTGAATATCAGAAAGGAAAAGAAATCTGGAGGTAGTGTCTCAGAGAGGGGATTTGATTTTTCAAATGATAATTGCCAATTTTCCCAGAATATGTGGCCAAACACTCAAGTTTGAGTTCTGTGTCTCAGGAGGGTTGTGTGGTTGTTGGGGAAGGAGGTGGTGGAGGGAGGGGAATTGAGTTGGGAAGAAGAGATGGAATGGTTGGAAACGTCAAAAGACGTTGAGAGAAATTGAAAAGACATTGAGTGGACAGGAGTGAGTTTGCAAATAAGGATTTTTTTTTTCTTCTCCTTTTAAAGCAAGGTTTCTTCTAAATTTTTATTGAAAATTTGGGAAGAATAATCAGTGTTTTGGCAAATCTGTGAACAGCAGGACCAGACCAAAGAATGTAGAAGTGGGGAGAGCATTGATTTTTCAAAGTTATTCCTGCCACATTTTCTAGTAGGGTTGAGATTACATTTTCAACACACTTATATCCTGGCTATGTGTTGTCCCTCAGAAGATATATTAATAGAGTGTCCATAACTGTGTTCTAGATAATGATGAAGAGCCTCTTAAGATTGCATGTTCCAAGTCTGATGTCAACCATGCCAATATTCCAAGAAAACAAAACTTCCATCCCCCTCCTGTGCTGTAGAAGTTTCATAGGTCATTCTTAATCCATGAAATGTGTGCTACATAGTTGAGAAGGAAATGTGTTTTTCTTTACTTGATCAGGGAAGCTATAATTTCAGAACTTGTAAATGGACCTTTCCCTAGACATTCTGGGAACAAGAATCTTGGGATGAGTGAATTCAGCAGTAGCTCATTCTTAGGAACCAACTAGGAACTTTTCAACTAACTAGGAACTAACTAGTGAGTGGTTGGGTCCTAATTAACGATGGGTATGCCTTCGGCTCACATAAAAAACTTGCACAAAAAAACAGAGACACTGCTTCTATAGTGCCCTCTGAATGAAACCTGAATATTATTTTATTACCTGGAAAAAAATGTCTGCACAATTTTAAAAAGTTCTACTTTCTGAATCAGTTAAAATTACCTTTAGGAAAAATTTTCTCATATACATCTGGCTCTGGGGTATTTTTGCACTTTCAAGCCTTCTTCCCACCTAGAGAAGGAAAGATGGGATGACAGTGATTGGAATTTCATGTGCTTTTTCTGATGCATTGTGTTTATAATCAAGAACATTTGATTACATTTTATATTGTGTATGGCACTTCATAGTATGTAGGATCTTCTTTAACTTCCCTCCTCAATTTCCAATCCAATCTCTTATTATTATAAATAGCAGCAACTACTATTATTTGGGTGGATTTTTACAATTTGTGTAGTCTTATACTTACATTATTTCAGTTAATTCTCACCATAAGCCAGCAAGGTGTTTCTGTTGGTCATCATACTTTATGCCAAGGAACCCGTGTCAGAGAGTTTCAGCAACTTGCCCAAGGTTGAGCATGTCGGAAGTGGCATAAATGAGAGTCAACCTCTGTCTGCCTCCATATTCCTCACATTCCTACTTATATATGCTACCAGACACAGAGGTATAGGCTGTCCCCTCCAACTCTTTCAATGGGATTGGCTGACCACATCTGTTGGCCATTTTAATAAAGAGGAAGCTCTGTATCTTGTTTCTGGCTACATTTTCCTGATGAGGACATTGGTGCATTGTGACCAATAAAGGCACTCCAGATGCCATAAGGAGAGAGACCCCTCTACACAAGTGAAATGCCATTTCAGGTCTCTGTCTCTTTCCAAGCTACAGCAGGGGAAATCTGAATTTCTGGGAAGGTGTCTCCATAAACCATATTTGACAACCCTGTGTTCATTTCCTCCCAGTCCTTGCAGTGTTATAGGTAAGAGTTCATCTCAGGTTTAACAATAGTCCTGGCATATGCCCCCACGGCTGCTATGTAGTTACAGGTGCTGGGAAGACATCAGGTTCTCCAGAGTGCTGAGAAGGAAAAGGTTGAGATGGTAAATTACCCACTGAGAAAAGCTTAGGGAGCAGGAGGATATGGAGTAAGCAGCAAGTAGGAGGAAGAAGAGCACTGTCTGTATACCAAGCTAACTGTTTTACTTAATCATTTCATTTAATACTCAAAACTAGTTTATGAGAGAATTGCTATAATTATCTTCATTTTGCAGGTGAGGAAACAAAATGGAAATATTAATAAACTCACCCAGAACCATGTGTCATAAGCAGCTATGGAGTGGTGAAGCAGGGATTTGACCTAATGCTTTCATAACAGTACTACACTCATGTTCCTTAGATTACAATCCAGTTCTGAATAGTACTGTAGAGAGATACAATCTGAATCCTTAACAGGCTCTCCAGGGCCTTTACAATGGACTTATCTCAAGCCTGTCCACAACGTTGCCATATTTCCTACTCCCTTCAATGCTTGGCTCCAGCCATAGTGAATGCCATACAGACATCCTCTGTGGTCAGAATCCTGTGTACAGAATCCTCTGTGATCCATCTTCCTCGGAGCCTACATCTTGCCAAGTCTTTACTCCATTCTCATGCTTTGTGTCTCAGCTGTATACAGGAAGCCTTCCATGTCCTCCCAAGTCTGGATTAAGAGCTTTCGGCATCCCAGAACATCCATATATTCCCCCAGTGGAGCACACACTATAATTTTTACTTGCCGCTTTCCTCTACTAAAGGATAAACTTCATAAAAGCAAGGACCATCTGCCTTATTTGTTGCTAATATCTATAACACCATGGGTCAAAGCATGTTCAATAAATGTTTGCTGCAAAGTGAATGAGGACACATTTTCCTCCTGGCCTTTGTATTGTGGTGTTCCCTCTGCCTCACCTTTCTCTCTTTTTCTAGTTAATTCTTATTTTGCTTTGTGTCTGTCAGATGCCCCCTCCTCCTGAAGCCCAAGCTGGTTTAGGTGCTCCTCTTAGGTGTTTTATGGCATCTGGATCTTTTCTCAAGCTCCTCAATCATCACACACTATCATCAGTACTTCTCACTAACTCTGGACTGAAAAATCCTTGAGGACAGAATTTCTGTTCTAATTATCACAGTGTTCCCATTAAGCAATACAGTGCCTAGTACAGTGTAAGTATAATTTATGGAATGAATGGATACATTATTTTGGACTAATTAAGGGACTGTGATACCAGTAATACTCATTCATCTAACAAATATTAATTATGTGTCAACTCTGTGCCAGGCATATGCCAGGTGAAGGTACAACAATGAGCAAAACAGACATGTTCCCCGTTCTTATAGTTCTTAGAGCCCAATGGTGGGGATAGTAGGGTGGTGGTGGTAGGAGAAAGGAGGTCTGGTTAAAGTTAGTTGCTGACTAGTCTCCTTGTAACAATAGACAGCCTTTATAAAGAATTATGTAGTGTATTATCCTTTACTTCTTGCGGTACTATTGAAGTTATG
Organism: Leopardus geoffroyi; assembly: GCF_018350155.1. Lineage (NCBI taxonomy): Eukaryota > Metazoa > Chordata > Mammalia > Carnivora > Felidae > Leopardus > Leopardus geoffroyi. The sequence goes on from NC_059336.1 coordinate 32,518,911, forward strand.
GAGGTGCCCATATTTTGTATCCTACAGCTTCTGCAGATCTCCTAGTTTTAATGCATCCTTTACTATTGTGGTATAGTCCTCCCTAAATTGCAGATAATCACTGCCTAAGCTGAAGTGCATCATGTAGCTTATTTTCTCTTCTGTATTCCTTACTTTCAAAGCAGCCTCCTTCTGGCATGGTTTGGGTTCATATTGCCTGAGGCAGGGGGATCCATGTCATGACCTCTTGAAGTTCCCATCTACTCAGTACCTTTCTCTGATTACTTTAATTAAATGTAAAGTTTGCCCTGTTTAAAGAACTAAGCAGGATGTGATGATGAAAAGCATGAGCAGACTTATTTTGATTGAAGTTCTCACTAGAAAAGATGGGATTAGTGCATATTTTTAGTGTACAGGAGGCACCGTTTGAATAATTAGTATTATGTGCAGAGCACAGGTGAGCTTGACACAGGGCAAAGAAAGAATGAGCAAAAGAGATGCATTCAAGAGGACTTGAAAAACTAATGTGGCATTTTTGATGAGTGAGAGCAAGAAAAGTGTTGGGGATGACAAGAGGCAGGGAAACCTTTGTATAAAGAGTAAATAGATGACACAGAACAGGAGGCTTAGAAGTGGCATGTCGTTGGGAAGAAAGAGTGAAGAGCTGTGGTTATGGGAGCTTGAGTGTGGTCCTGGCTTTAGAACATAAACTCTCTGAGCTTCCTTTGCCTTATCTGTTAAAGGCCCCAGAATTCTAGGCACTTTCTACTGCTGGGTCTGCTTTATGTAGGGAAGAGATGATTCAGGAAAACCATAAAGTAGAACATTTGGGAAGGTCTAGCCCTAGGATGGCAAATAGGTGTACATTCACGTGCTGACCTTTATCACTTGGTGGTTGGACATGCTGAAAAGGATGCTGATGCCATGCTTAGGCTGGACAAGAAAAAGTTCCATGTTTGATTAGTGAGGTCTGTGATGGGCAGAAAAGTAGGTAGTAGTGGCATGTGAGTCCAGTATTTGGAATACCTACTTTAAACAAAATGTCTATGTTTGTTTAAGGTATATCTCTGTGACAAAATGAAAGAATCAAGGGTTTAGGCCTTTGCTTTCTTGGAGCTACGTAGCTTGTCTGCAGAGATTCCTTGTCTCTCAGTGATTTCCAGCATGTACAACAGTGATTGTCATCACAAACAACAAAAATTAAAAACAAAAATCTTGAAATTATAAAGTGTTTTGAGTAATCTTCCTATTTGGGATGCTCAAGATACACCTCCATTAATGTATATCATCTGATATTTATTGCAGAATAGCTCTGTGTAGCGCCACATTTCCCAGATTCAAGGAATCTGAATGCAATGAAGCATCATTAAGTGATTTTAAATGTGATTGAAATAGGTCTACATGGAACAAGTTAAACTGGGCAACCATTGCCCAATGGAAATGTCAGCTTGAGTTTCTAAGAATTATCAGTGTCTTGAGTTCTTACACTTTGGAACAGTACTACCACCGGTGCCCTCGTATTCAGAAGGGTCTCTTGATCTACCTGTTATTTTGAGAGGATAAGGAAGATGGAAAGAGAAAAGACCATGCCTGTATACTGGGCTTCACTTCTCAGGTGACATGTTTTTAGCAAACCCTTAAATGTATACCTACCTGGATTTAATGACTGGTATGGCTTATTTCCCCACTTCCTTCTCATGGCTAACAAATGGTGAAGAAATTTTAAAATTGTGTATTATTGGGGCACCTGGGTGGCTCAGTCGGATGGGCATCTGACTTCAGCTCAGGTCATGATCTTACGGTTCATGGGTTCATGAGTTCGGGTCCCATATCGGGCTCTGTGCTGGCAGCTCAGAGTCTGGGGCCTGCTTCAGATACTGTTTCTCCCTCTCTCTCTACCCCTCTCCCACTTGTGTTCTCTCTCACTCTCTCCCTCCTTTTCTCTCAAAACTAAATAAACATAAAAAATTGTCTATTATTGTGAAAATACTGTATCTGAGCCCCTTCCAAAATTAGAGTGAGAATCCTTAAATCTACCTGTGTCGCTTATAGAAATTCTTGTCTATCTGTATAAATACATGTTGGAAAAAGTCTGGATGGGGACTTTGGCCAATGTCTGTGTCTACTCTACTTCCTTCTTCCTCTGCTCCCCCCTTTCCCCAAATCTCCTTCTCCCACCATACATTTATGTCCTCTCCCTTTAGGACTTGATGTCCCCTCTCCCCATTGTTTACATACATTTAATGGAAAGGAAGAAAAATCTATTCTGTTTTTCATATCCCAGAAGGATTGTTTTGAGTTCCTTTTCATACCAAACTTGAGATCAATCTCTCTTGACATATTTTAGATGGGCAGTGGAAAAACTATATGAAGAGAACCTGAAACCTACTTCTGCCTATGAATTCAGGATGAAACACAAATAACATACTATCTGAGACACTGACCAGTGGTAGGAGGGAATTTTTGTCAGTGAGCACCATTTTTTTCCTTTAGTTCAGGTTTTGCTGGATATGTGGCCACAAAACGGTCAGAGTATATGAAGCCAAAGAAGAAACCAGAGAAAAAAGCCAAAGTGGACAATCCATTATTATTTTTTTTATTGAGGTAAAATTTACATACAGGGAAACAAAAAGATGGTAAGTGTACAATTTGACAAATTGTGGCAAACATAACATCCATGTAACCAACACCCAATCACAATATAGAAACTTTCCATGACCCAGAAAGTTCCTTGGTGTCCCTTTCTAAATAATTCCCAATCCCCATGGGCAACCACTGTTCTGATTTCTATCATCATGAATTCATTTTTCTTGTTCTTAAATTTCATATTAATGGAATCATACAGAATGTACTCTTGTTTCTGGCTTCTTTCACTCAACATAGTGTTTTTGAGATTCATTCATGTTGTTGCATTTTTCAGTAGTTTTGTTTGTCCATTTTCCTGTTGAGGGACATTTGGACTGCTTCCAGCTTGTGGTGATTATGAATAAAGCTGTTATAGATATGTTTTTTTTGAGACGTATGTTTTCCTTTACATTGGATAAATATCTAGGAGTGGAATTGTGAGGTTATAGGGCAGATCTATGTTTAACCTTATAAGAGACTACAGTTTTTCAAAGTTCTTGTATTGCTCTACACTCCCATTGGCAAGGTAGGCAGTTATACTATTCTATTCACCCACCAAACAAAGGTATTGTCCTTCTTTTTAAATTTAGCCTTTCTAACGTGTATCTCATGGTGACTTTAATTAGAATTTCCTAGATATGTTTAGAACTTTCTCATGTGCCTATTGGCCATTCATATATCATCTTTCATGCAGTGTCTACTCAAGCATTTTGCTCATTTTAAAAATCAGATAGTTTGCCAATTTATTACTGTTTTGTAGGAGTTTGTTATATATTCCTGGTGCAAGTTCTTTGCCAGAATATATGTATTGTGATTATTTTCTCCCAGTCCGTGGCTTACCTTTTAATTTTCTTAATGGTGTCATTAGATAAGTTATTAACTTTGAAATCCAGTTATCACAGTTTTATGATTAATGATTTCTGTGTCCTAAGATATCTTTATCTGCATTCAGTTTAAGATATTCTCTGACATTTTCTGTACAGGAGATATCACCATTGTAACTTTTATGTTTAGACTGATGACACATCTTGAATTAATTTTTGTGTATGGTATGAGGTAGGGATTGAGGTTTATAATTTTTCCACCTATTTATCCATTTGTTAAGCACCATTAATTGAAAGGCAGTTCATTTCCTTTATTGAATTGCTAACCTGGTCATTTATTATTCGTACCTTGGACAACCAATTTTGCACTTGTCAGTGGTTTTTTTAAGGAAGAACAACTCAATTTATTATCTCGCATTTTCCAGATATTTGACAATCATCATATGCCACCATTTTTACATTTACATGGTAATCAGGTGTATGAAGTAATGAAGAAGTCAGTTGAGGCCATCTTGTTTTTTGACGTTCAAATGAAATTGGCTTAAGCCTCAATTCCCAAGAGATAATTAGAACTTCCACATCCCACCACATCTGTCTCCCTACATACTAGCTTTTACATTAATTTATTTCTGTACGCTTTTGTACTTACTATCCATGGTCCTATCTGGAGCCAAATTCCACTTGAAACACCAAATCCCACTCCGTTGCTCTTGAAAGTTTCCCAGCTCTTTCCTTACATATCATTTTACTGAATCATTTTAATCAACATATAATTACACTATTATTTTTTCCATTCTAAGAAAAACCATTCTCTTTGTTTCCTCTTCCCACACTGAATACTTTCTTTGGTCTTTGAAGAAAATTCTCTTAAGTGTTGTCTACATTTGAAGTCTCCAATTCCTCCATGTTCTTTCTTAAATATACTCCAATCCAGTTGTCATCTTTACTATTACCCAGAACCACTCTTGTCAGAGTCATAAATGACAAGCAAAGTCACCAGTCACAACAGTTGCTAAAAAACAATGGTCAAATTTCAGTCTTCATCTTATTAGACCTATCAGCATCATTTGACACCATTCGTCACTTGATTGTCAGGACACTATGCTCTGATGTTTTATCTCCTACTTAGTTGTTGCTCCTTCTCAGTTTCCCTTGCTGGTTCTTCTGCATCTCCTTTACCTCTTAGAGCTGTAGTATCCTGGGCTCAGTCCTCATTTGTCTTCTCTATTTGCATCCACTTTCTTGTAGATTATATAGTTAGTCACATGACTTTATTTATTTTTTTAAATGTTTATTTTTGAGACAGAGACAGAGCATGAACAGGGGAGGAACAGAGAGAGAGAGAGGGAGACACAGAATCCGAAGCAGGGTCCAGGCTCTGAGCTGTCAGCACAGAGCCCGACGCGGGGCTCGAACTCACGGACCATGAGATCGTGACCTGGGCCGAAGTCGGACGCTTAACCGACCGAGCCACCCAGGCGCCCCTCACATGACTTTAAATACCACTACATGGTGAAGACTTATCAGTGCCTCTTTCAGTGATACCTCTGACCTCTCTCCCCCTAAAATGAAAAACTTCCCTCATATAGCTATGTTTCTTTGTTTTCATGGGATTCATAACCCACCTTGGAATTTGTCCCCCTCCCCCATTCATATGTTAAAGTCCTAACCTCCAATGTGACTTTATTCAGAGGTGGTGCCTTTGGGAGGTAATAGGTTTAGAAGTCATTAGGGTAGGGTCCTTATGATGGGATTACTTTCCTTACAAGGAAAGGAGGATCCAGAGCTCCCTCTTTCCCAGCCACGTGAGGACACAGTGAGAAGGTGTTCCTCTGCAACCCAGGAAGATAGCCTTCACCAAGAACCAAATCTGCCAGTACCTGGAAATTAGACTTCCTAGCTTCCAGAAATGTGAGAAATAAACATCTGTTATTTAAGACACCCAGTCTAAGGTATTTTGTTATAGCAGCCTCAGCTGACAAACCAGAATTTCAATTCTGTCTTTATTTGGAAAGAAAATTAGCTTTCTACTTATTGCTCAGTACTGCCCACTCTACATCCAGATGACACATAAAAAGATGCTCAACATCACTCATCATCAGAGAAATACAAATCAAAACCACAATGTGTGAGATACCACCTCACACCTGTCAGAATGGCTAAAATTAACAACACAAGAAACAACAAGTATTGGTGAGGATGTGGAGAAAGGGAAACTTTCTCTTGCACTGTTGGTGGGAATGCAAACTGGTGCAGCCACTCTGGAGAATAGTATGGAGGTTTCTCAAAAAGTTAAAAACAGAACTATGCTATGATCCAGCAATTGCACTACTAGGTATTTGCCCAAAGGATACAAAAATACGGATTCGAAGGGGTACATACACCCTGATGTTTTAGCAGCATTATCGACAATAGCCAAACCATGGAGAGAGGTCAAATGTTCATTGACTGATGAACTGATAAAAAAGATGTGGTGTATATATATATATATATATATATATATATATGTACACATATATATACACATATTCATATATGTGTACATATATATACATATATGTATTTATATACATATATACATATTCATATATGTACATATATGTATGAATGAATATGGAATTCATTCAATGGAATATTACTCAGCAATCAAAAAATGAAATCTTGCTATTTGCAACAACATGAATGGAAGTACATTGTATTACGCTAAGTAAAATAAGACAGAGAAAGACAAATATCATACATCATATGATTTCACTTATATGTGGAATTTAAGAAACACAACAGATGAACATAGGGAAAGGGAAGGAAAAATAAGATAAAAACAGAGACAGGCAAACCATAAGAATCTCTTAAGTACAGAGGGTACTTAAGTACAGAATCTCAGTACATCAAACTGAGGGTTGATGGAGGGAGGTGGGTAGGGGGATGGGTTAGACGGGTGATGGGTACTAATGAGGGCACTTGTTATGATGAACACTGGGTGTTGTAAGGAAGCGATGAATCACTGAATTCGACTTCTGAAACCAATATTTCATTGTATGTTAGCTAACTAGAATTTAAATAAAATTTAAAGCCACCTACTAAATAGTTTTAATAGTTCAAAGCCATGCATGTGCCACTTTTGAGATGTATGATCTTAAACAAATTGCTCAATCACTTTAAACCTCAATTTTCTCCTCTTTAGAATGGGATGAATAATAGTTACTTTGCAGGGTTGATGAAAAAATGAAATGAAGTAGCTGATTAAGCACCTACTAGAGTGCTTAGAACATAATAGAATTTAAGTCAATTGTATCTAATATTATTTACTATTATCATTATTACTTTTATTCCATATTCATTCATCAATTCAGTAAATGTTGATTTGAAAACCTACTATGCATCAGGCACTATTGTAGGTAATTAGGAAACATCAATGACTCAGACAAGATCTGTGCTGTCATGGAATTTATGTTCAAGTGGGTTTATTGCTACTGAATGGGATTGTGTATAATAAGATACTTTACAGGCTGTTGTGTCGATAACAAACCACTTAAAACCTGTGGACCTGAGTGAGACACATTCAGTCTGCAGATTGGCTGGGTGATTTTTTGGTCTTGGCTTGACTTGCCCACTGGTTGGAAGATTTGTGGGGTGTCTGATCTAGGATGGCCCCAGTAGTGATAGCAACTCAGATCCTTTCTGTATCTTACCCTCCATCTTAGCCCAGGAGTATTTTAATAGCAGTGGCAGAGGAGTAAGAGTGGGAGTGGACATACACAAGTACTTTTTCAAGCCTTTGAACATGTCTGCCAACATCCTATTGGCCACATCAAGGAACTTGGCCAGTCAGAGTGAGAGGGCTTTCAAGGTTACAGAGGACATGGACACAGGGAAGAGTGGGATTAAGACCATCACTGCAACAGGTCTTTCCCATCTATAAAACATAATTTGGTACTCATTGCAAGTGTGGGTGCATACATAAGAAATTACTTCCCAAGACTATTACATGAAGTCTTAAAGGGGTAGTATGTGACACTTACTCCTACATTCATGGCTATTCTTCTGTAAGCCCAGTTTTGGAAACAAAATTTAAAAGATATGTTAACCCAATGTTAGTCAATTTCATGCAGCATGGCTGGTTACCAAAAATACTGGATTAATGAAAAATGCTTAATTCAAAGGGCCTAGAAAACTTGATAACAGATAGAGCTTATGAGCTACACAAATATTTGATAACCAGTCTGTGTTGTTGCAAGAACATAGTGTGGCAGATCAAAGGGCATAGGTTAGCTCAGGCAGCAGGAGGTTGGGCAGGCAAGTGGGAGCAGGGTGAGCACTGTTTCCAGAGGTCAGGGCCAAGTGATGGGTCAGGAAGTTCAAGAAAGGCAAGAGTCGCTAATAGGTGACCTGATTGCCAGGAGCCCATGACATCACCTTGATAATGAAGCAAGTCTCTGGCCCAGACAGCAGCGTGGGATGTTCAGAACCTAACCTTGGGGTCAGGAGAAACATTTTGGCTGGAGAGAGGGACCATGCAAAGGCTGCTAAAAGACACAGACATCTTTTAGTCGTGGGCGTGTGGAGGGGGTGTCACTTCATCTCTTTACTCATCCATGTACCTTCTCAGCTCATTCCTTTAACGACTCTCATGTGCACACATTATCTTCTGCCTCCTTGTTTATCTGCTAGTGACTCATTCAAAGTCTGCTGCTCTTGTCCCTAAGGGTTTAGTTGATCTTGTGTCTCTTTAGAATTTCTATCCAGAATGGAACTTTTAATGGTGTACCTCTGTACAGGTGTGCCTCCAGTGACTTCATTTGACCTTTTGATTAGTAGCCAGGAACAATTATGATTCATGTCTATACTCCTTTTCTCTTGATACTCAACATATTGGAATCAAAACCTTTCAAAATTCAGCATTTCCCTTAATAACCATTATATGTACCTCATAGCGAATGTTAAAAAACATTTTGTCCATTAAGTGTTGCAGATGGCTCATTGCCTCTGCCTCACCTCTTCCAGTAATGTAATCTTCTTTATCTACATGGAGGTGGTTTTTCTGCTTTATGGTTTGACTAGACAGCAGCCAAACCAAGGCAGAAGTTACAAATGAGAGGAATCAATGCATTGTGTCCATACTGCCATTACACAGAAGAGGGACTGGTTTGGGCCCTCACTTGTAATTGCCATGGCTAAATTAATTATAATTAAAGTAAAATATAGGGTTAGAATAAAATAATGGGTCACACAAGACTGGGTTGTAGTAACAAGACCAGAGGGAGTAAGTAGTATGATATAGTTGGAGCAGCCCCAGACTAGAAGCCCAAACTCTTAGATGAAAATACTAACCTCCAGTACCTCATACCATGACTTTATTTAGAAATAGAGCTGTTGAGGATATAATTAGTTACAATGAGATCATACTGAAGTAGGGTGGGCCCCTAATCCAATTCGATTGCTGTCCTACTAAAAGAGGGAAATTTAGAGACAGACACGTACATAGGGAACATGCCATGGGAAGACTGGAGTTACATTGTCTCCAATGGAACATTGGCAAGGAATACCTGGGGCTACCAGGAGCTGGAAGAGGCAAGGAAGGATTCTTCCCCCTATAGGTTTCAGAGGGAGCATGACCCTGCTGATACCTTAATCTGGGACATCCAGCCTCCAAGAATGTGAGACAATACATTTCTGTTGTTTAAGTTGCTCTGTTTTGGTACTCTGTTACAGCAAGCCCCAGGAAACAACTATGTTGCCCTAAAGCTGCTAACGTTTGGGTAATGCATGTTCTGGCATTAACCAAACACAAGAATGTTTGTTACTTGGTGGGCAAATACTGTGGATGGTGGATCCATGGCTTTCCCTTAGAAATTCATTGTAGTCAGAGCAGCTGTCCTCTGTTCTTCAGAAGCTCACCAGTCATGCAAAAAAGTGGATACTATTAAGTTCTGCCTAATCATCTTTGCCAAGCTGGAATTTATTTCCCAGCTGCTGCGTGTTGTTTGCTTTTCCAGAGGATTGCCCCCAGCCAAACAGGAGCCCCTTTATCAGGGAAGCTATGCCTTCTTTCTCCCCTTTTAGTTTGCAGCTCTAAGGCGGTCTAACTCTGTGATATCATTAGTGCTTCAGAGCTTCCCATGGGATCAGAATGAGGCCAGACTCCATCTGAGCACACATTCTTTGTCAGCTCCTTCCTCTGACTGTCCTGCTTCCTCCACTCCTCTTCTGAGAGCACACCCTCACTGAATTCTGTCTCTAAATTTCCCTGCCCCTTGGGAACTTGAGTTTAGACCTTCTGCCTTACAGCTCTATTTCTTGGATACATTGGAAAGAGCAGGGCCACCCCATTTAATACAAGAGATTAAGAGGTAGGGCCATGTTTGAATGAGGCCAGGTGCTAAGGTGTGGCAACCCGAATCTCAGGCAGTGGAGTTGACATGTGCCCTAGCTCTCAGGTGCTGCCCTCATGGTATCATCAGCCAGCAAGCATGTCTGACTCTGTGGTCATTATGGGTGTATTGACCTTGTTCCCATAGACATCTTCTCACTGATTCCATCCCGAACTTTCCAAACCAAGGCCAGGTATGTGAAGACTTGTGAAAGACACCCTTTCCCAATCAAGTGAGCGATAGGAGCTGGTCTGACCGGGGTTCGCTCCTCAGAGTGTCCTTGTGTGCCCTCCTCTTTTGGCACTGGTGCTCACCAGCAAGACCCACTCAACTTCACAAAGGCGCCCTTGGTGACCACCTTGCCTCAGGTGAACCCTCAGCTGAGAGAGCGGAGGAGGTAGGGTTAGATGACTCAGGCACACTGCAGGCATAGGTTAAAAGAGAGGTGGAACATTCGGATTTACAAAGGCAGTAAGAAGTCCTAAAGACAGGTGATAAAAGAACAATAGAATTCTGAGGAAAAAAAGTTCTGGGCAGGAACAATCTGGAATATGTGTTTCTTGGGCACATTTTCTCTTGAGAGACTCCCTTTCACCTCCTGTCTTGCCTACCCACTGTTAAGTGGGCCTCGTTGAGTGAAAACTCATACATTTAACTGTAATTTTTATATAAGTGATATAAGAACATGGCTCAACATTCTGAGTTCGAAATATTCATGCTAGGAAAAGTTAGTCTCAGTTTTACCCCATCCCCAGTCATTCACTTCCTCTTCTTAGATGGAGGCTTTCTTATAGTTTCATGAGTATCCTTCCAATGATAAGATAGTGCATGCATTTATAAATGTATATGTGTACATGCCTGCCCCAATGATAGCGTCTTTTGTGTCCTGTCCTGAGTCTTGCTTTCTTCCCCTTAACATTATACCTTGAAATCTATTAGTAAATGGGACTTCCCTATTGTTTTTAGGGAAGTTAACTATTATTCCACAGTATAGATGCCTTTAAATTGTCTCCAGTTCTTGGGGTGCCTGGGTGGCTCAGTCAGTTAAGCGTCCAACTTTGACTCAGGTCATGATCTCACAGCTCGTGAATTCGAGCCCTGCGTCAGGATCTGTGCTGACAGCCCAGAACCTGGAGCCTGCTTCAGATTTTGTGTCTCCCTCTCTCTCTGCCCCTCCCCTGCTCGTGCTGTCTCTGTCTCTGTCTCTCTCTCAAAAATAAATAAACATTAATAAATAAATAAATAAATAAATAGTCTCCAGTTCTTGGTTGCAGTGAATATCCTTGCTGTCATATCCTTTCACATATGTGTGAGTATACCTACAAGCCACAGGCCTACAATTAGAATTGTTGGATCAAAATATATGTGCACTTTCACTGGTGACATATAATGCCAGACTGCCCTCCACGAAGGTGGTACACACTTACAGTCCCATCAGTACTGGATGTGAATGCTTGTTTGTCTACACCAGCAGTGGACAAACTATGGCTACCTGCTTTTGTAAATACAATTTTGTTGGAGCACCACCATGTCCATTGTCTGTGGCTGCTTTCAAAGTCCAGAGTGCTAACCATTCGCGCGTTATGCTGCTTTCAAACAGCAAAGTTAGGTAGATGTGACAGAAAACATATGGTCCACAAAGCTGAAAAGATTTACTATCTGGTTCTTTAGAGAAAAAGTTTGCTGACCCTTGCTCCACACCCTGTCAATACAGAAGGAGATCAAGCTTTTTGATCCTTGCCAAACTGATGTAGGAAAAAAGATGTGTCATTAAGATTTATATTTCTCATTTTATGAGAGAGGTTGGAAAATTTTTTCTATGTTCTTTTCTGCCAATGTTTTTTGTTTGCCTATTTTTCTCTTGAGGACATTAGCTCTTTAGTGACATGAGTAGCAACTATAGTCTCCTGTTTGTTGCGTTTCTTTAGATTTTGATTATGGTGTTTATTTTTGGCATACAGAAATGTTTGATTTTTATGTAACTGAATATATCAATATTTTCTTTTGTGGCTTTAGATTTTCTATCCTAGTTATAAAATCATACTCACTGTTCTTTTATTATTTACCTTTTATTGTTATGCATTTGATCTATTTTGAATTTTATTGTAAGGTATGATACAGTGATGTACCCTTATTGTTTTGTTTTGTTTTCCCAAAGCCTCGTCAGTTGCCTAAAGTCCGTTTATTGAATAATTCATCTCAGGAAAACTGATTCAAAATACCATCTTTATTATGAATGAAATTCCACTTTTTGGGGCTCTATTTCTGCATGTTTTATTTTATTAAATTGATATTCACTATTTTAATGATTCTAGCTTTACAATACGTTTATTTTCTTAGAGATCTTGTTTCCCCTTAGGGAATGAATGAAGGAATATTTTTTAGAATGAATTTTGCCAGCTATTCTTGCTTTAAAATTTTTTCCATATGATTGTTAGAATTAGCTTATATGGTTTTTTTAAATGAAGTGTTTTTTGTTTTTTTACTTATTTGGGGGGGGGTAGGGCAGAGCGAGAGAGGGAGAGAGAGAGAACTCCAAGCAAGCTTTGCACTGTCAGCACAGAATCCGATGTGGGGCTCGAACTCATGAACTGTGAGACCATGACCTGAGCTGAAACCAAGCGCCAGATGCTCAACTGACTGAGCCACCCAGGTGGCCCAGCTTGTATAGTATTAAAACAGGCTTTGGTGCTTCCTCTTTCTCAAACCCCTGCCTGTGTTGTGACAATAGACTTAAGCCTTAGTCTGTTAGAGGACAAGAGACCAAGTGTATCAATGCTGAGACCACCCTAGACCAGCTGGCCCCCAGCTAAGCCACAGCACAGGAATAAGTCCATCAGATTTTAGCTAAACCTGTATTGTGTTGGTAGAAATTCCCAGACAACATAGAGATTTGTTAGCAAAAGGATATATTTATTGTTGTATGCCATTGAGATTTCATTGTAGTTGTTAAGAGTAGTACTGTAGTAATGATAACTGCTAAAAGACTAGACGAGATCACCTAGTTTTAGGGAGACCATACAGACAGAGACAAAAAGATGGCTGAAACTGGAATCCTAGGGCACACCCATATTTAGAAGCTGAGCAGTGGCACTCAGAATATGGTGTTACCTTCTGTTATCCTCTTGCTTCTAAATAACAATACCTACATAACAATGTCTTGTTTAGAACAAGTAACAATATTTAAAACACGTGGACAATAACTCTGGAGAATGACAAAATGCTTTAATTCATTTATTCTTAAGCATTTGTTAAGTGTTGCTTCATGCTAGGTTATATTTTCAAAAATGGAAATAATATAGTACATGTCACTAAAGAGTTCACAGTCAAGTGGGATAGACACATACAGACCAGCGCACGGTGTGAAAAGTATTTTAACAGGTTTTTAACAAGGTCCATGTAATCCTTCGTGCTGCAGAAATCTGGAGAGGCTTAATTCCAGTCTCAAAGAGTTGCATTCAGATTAAGCAAAGCCAAGCACACAAAGAAAATGTATACCGAAATCTGGCAAAAAGTCAGAAAACTGCTTTCTAATACTGGTTGTGGCTGAGAATGACCACAACCCATTGTTAAGCAAACCCATATTTTCTACATTTCTTAGCCTTCTTTGTAGTTTGGTGTGGCTGTGTGACTGAATTCTAGGTCCATAAATACCTCCTTCATGTGACCTTCTTGGATTCTTTTGCCTTCAACCTGCTTGCTATGGAGGAGCCCAGTGACCTTGGAAATCACATGTTAAAGATGACAAAGCAACACAATAGAAGTAACCTGGTTCCCTGATTGGTTAGAACTCAGCATGCCTTGGAATTATACTACCTGCGAATCAGGGACACCCATTTGTCCTTAATGTGAGCAAGAAATGAACTTTTGTCATGTTTGAGCCATTATATCTGTTGGCATTTGTTTGTTATACGCTAATAAACTAGTGTGAGGAAATTGTACTGAAATCTGCTATGTTGGCTAACATTGCTGTAATAAGCTTTTATCACAGGTAATTGTTTTAGAGGACATATTTGGCCTCCCTAAATTCCAACCAAGTAATAACAACTCATGTTATTTGAATAAATTATGACATATAGACAGCAGATGCAGAGATGATAAAGGAGAGTGGTTGTTCTGGGTGAACTTAGGTTGAAAAGGCTCCTTGTAAAATGTGGATCATGAACAGCATATTGAAGGAGGAAGGAGACTGCTAGGGAGGTAGAGGGGCATTTGCAGAGAGAGGATTCGTTTTTGCTTTTATTTTGACATCAAGGATCCAGTGACCTTTGATTGTTATCCATGGAATAGCTACATTGTTGATAAAGTTTTATAGTAAAGGTATCACAGGACACCACCTGTGGTGCCTTCATCACATCCTTTCAGGTTACTTTGAAATTTTAGCTGCAGCTGTGGGTGACACAGTTCCTCCAGCAATCAGCATCTCCCTTCCAGCGTCTCCTTGTGTGTTACTGATTTCTATCCCAGGACTTCCTCCCACACTTAATAATTTACACGTGAAGCCCAAGCCTGTAGAATTGCTGAGTTTAGGGCCAAATCTTAGCCAGTGGGGAAGGTAGCAGAAGGATTAAAGCCCCAGGTGTTTATCTTTTAGATGGACAATCCTAGGAAGCATTCTGAGTGCTTCTCAGGAGGGCCTAGTGGAATCATTTACACTCACTGTGGCGGCATTGATAATGCCTCCTTCTGTGGGCCGTTGCTGGCTCCTCCTTGTCTCATTCTCCCCACCTCCTCACTCCCACTTCCTGGGGGCACCTCCCAAAACTGAATCCAAGTCTTTGTCTCCGGGTGTACTTTCAGGCAAAGCCAAACTAAGGTAGTATGAGTAAGAATTTCTGCAAGTCTTTTCTACCTCTGGAGCAAATAAATCCAAGCGTCAATTTTTGTCTTTGGAATGTTCTTTTTATTTTATTTTGTTGGAAGACCTGATACCATTCCTAAGGCCAGCCATTATCTCCCTTTGAAGCCCGAGATTTTACCACAACATATCTAATCATTGTAAGCTAAATCTTACTTAACATTTAACTCACAAACACACATGTAAATTATTTATACCAGGTTTGAGCAAAGATTTTTTTTTTGAGTAACTATTGGATTCCAGGTACTGTACTTGGCACTGGAATTTCCTTTTTGCTCCTTTTTGCAGCATTGTGACAATATTGCATTACTTGTGCTGTTTGAGAACTGGACATATTCTTTGCAAGAAAGCATATCATGCTCTAGAAAATATACACTGTGTGTGTGTGTGTGTGTGTGCACATGTGTTTTTAACCCTTGCAAACTTATTTTATTTCTTCACCACTTAGCTATTTCTCTTACTCTTTGTTACCATTAACACTTTCTTTTTAAATTTCTGGATCCATCTCTACTCTTGACCTCACTCATGATCTGCTTATTACTGACCCAGGATATATCTTGTGTCTTTTAAAGATAAACTAGAAAACTATCTTATACATGTTTTTTAGGTGCTCAAATTTTTGTTGAGAGGAGCTGTATCATAAAAGTGTTCACATGGTTACTTAAGAATCAAATATCTTTGGATGTGGTGCATGACTTATCTAAATTCTGACCTGAAACAAATAAGCTGAAATAAAGTTGAGAGGCCTTGGGTTCATAGTGAGAGCCCACTTTTCCTTTATTTTCTGACAACGAATTATAAAAGCTTCAACAGTTCTGCTGCTCTTTGATTATGTTTTCATTCTTCCTGGTGACTTCCCCAGGAGCCACATGACCCCTTCTCCTGGCTTTCATTGTCTTAGGATGCTGCCCTGGCTGAGCCCCTCACCAAGCCCCATTATACAGATGGGTAGATAAAGTACAGAGAGGTTGGTGGTTTGCTCAGTGTCACAGATCTAGTCAGTGGTGGAGCTGGGCTTTGAATTCAAAGTCTGCCTCCAGAGCTCACGGTCTCTAGCAATATACTGTATCTCATGCTGACTCCTTCCACATCTTGGAAACCTTTCTTTTTTTTTTTTTTTTAATTTTTTTCCAACGTTTATTTATTTTTGGGACAGAGAGAGACAGAGCATGAACGGGGGAGGGTCAGAGAGAGGGAGACACAGAATCAGAAACAGGCTCCAGGCTCTGAGCCATCAGCCCAGAGCCCGACGCGGGGCCCGAACTCACGGACCGCGAGATCGTGACCTGGCTGAAGTCGGACGCTTAACCGACTGCGCCACCCAGGCGCCCCTTGGAAACCTTTCTTGTTGTCAATCCCATTCTGTTCTTTCAGAGCCAGGTCCTAGTGAAATTCTGGCTAATCTATCTGTAATCTATGTGGATGCAATGATGTTATTTTAACCTAGTCCAGTGTCCTCAGTGGTGGGAATTTCAGGCACCATGGTGGTCCAGTGGATTATATATTTTAGGGGGAAAAAACAGTTCTTTCAGTGTTTTTAAGTCTCAACTGGTCCTGGACCAACTGCTCATGAAGTGTTTGGACTAGTGGGAGGGATTGCTTGAGATGTCTAAGATTTTATGAATGGCAAAGATGCTCGAATCTTCCAATTGGTCTGACATAGCATCTATTAGTCATTAACAGATCTGACTTATTTAGAAATCCAACGGATAAAGAGAGAGCATAAATCTAATCCATAAAAAATTGAAAATTCTCTTGGCTCTCACAGTGGACTTCTATCTGCCTTTTCATGTCCAAAAATACCTAGAGTTGTGCCTTTGTCCATGACATTTTTGGGTCAGTCAGAAACAGGTATTCGTAGCTTTGGCAGATGCGATGAGGTATGGGCATTAATCAGAAATGATAATTTCTTGCTACTTATTCATTGGCTGAATAAATATTTATTGGACACCATCTGATGGAAGGCACCAGGACATACCCTGTAGGGCATAGAGAGATATAAAGTCTCTGCTTGCATATTTTTGGGTATCTGTTTTGCAGATTCCAGTTCTACAAATTCCTCCTTGGGATTCTGAACTAATTGAGAAATAGATACAGAATCAGTTTAGGATAAAATATATCATGATGTCTTATTGCCAGGCACTGGGGAACATGGCTCCAGCTAGCTGCAGTCCAGCTTCCTAATTTGCTCACCTTCTTACCCAGTAGACACATGCCCTTCATACAGCTGCAGCCACATGGCCCATTTTACTGAACTTACTCTCCACCAGGGAACATATTTACTGCAATTAGTTGCTTCCAGAAGGAATATCTCAGAAAGGTTCAGAAGTGGTTTAATCTCATTGACAAGTTGGGTCACTCCATTTCCTCTGGGAGAGGAATAGAGGTGGGGGTTTAAGAGGAAAGGAAAAACACCTAATTTCCCAACACCTTCCCAAACCAGAAGTTCCCATTTTATTAGTCAATGTAAAAATGCAGAGATGGGGAGAAAATGTTTTCTTCTAACCTATCCATGAAAACATAATTACCAGTATCTTTTACAACATAAGGTAGTATGCAATTATGTGATTATCCTTTGAGAGGCTGCCCTTACATAACAACATCACCCAGAATTCTCAGTTTTTTCACAGTTAGAAGAATTTAAATTTTTCTTTAGATTTCACTTTGTTCTAACACCCTCTTTATCCTGCTAGATTTTTCAGTAACTCAAAGGCCACTTTTCAAATTTCTGGTAAATGTGTTTGTTAGCGTAGATTTTTTTAGAGGGATGAGTTGCAAATGCATTGCTGTGAAAAAGCATTCTCCAAAGATGGTTTTATAGAGTAACTCCCATGACAGTAATGAGTAATGTGTATGTTAGTGTGTGAAAAAGAAACAGAGTAGGGAAAAGCAGAAAAGATTGCCTTGCTGCAGGACTTCTCAGAGCCTTTAATGGCCAACTGAATTGTGACTTTCTAAAGGATGGATATAACAAGGAGCATTTCTCAAACTGATTTGTTCATAGAATGCTTCTGGAGAATTAAACTAAAAAATTAAACTGGAGAATTAATGTGCTGTGGAACATACTTTGGGAAATGTGGTGGTAGGAATTCAGAGATGGACAATAACACTCCAGGCTGAACAGTCAGCAAAAGCTTCGTGTTGAGTGTGGAACTTCATTGGGCATTGACAGATGGGAGAATCTAGCAACAGAGAAGGAAGTGGGCATTCCACATGGGGAAACAATACTGGCCCAGAGTTATTGGAAAGAAAATGAAAAAACAAATCTAAAACAAAGGGGATAAATATCACTGACTATAAGATTGGTGTTTTAAAAAATAATGTTTTCATTCATTATAAAAGTAATATGTAGAAATTTGAAAAGTGTAGAAAAGGAGAAGGAAGGAAATGCATTCAGTATGGAGGTTCCTCAAAAAATTAAAAATAGAAATGTCATATGATCCAGTGATTTCACTACTGGGGATTTGCCCTGAGAAAGCAAAAACACTATTTTGAAAAGATCTGTGCACCCCTGTGTTTATTGTGGCATTATATACAATAGCCAAGATATGGAAGCAGCCAGTGTCCATTAATAGATTGAATGGATAAGGGAGATGTGAGCTATAAATACATGTGTATATGTGTATGTATGATAGAATATTAGTCATTAAAAAGATGATATCTTGCCATTTGTCACAACATGGATATAACTAGAAGGTATTATGTGAAGGGAAATAAGTCAGAGAAAGGCTAACACCATATGATTTCACCTACATATGAAATCTAATAAAACAAATGAACAAACAACAAAAAAAGCAGAAAACCGACCCATAAATACAGAGAACAAGCTGATGGTTACGAGGGGCTGTAGGGGGTGGGGATATGGGGGATAGGCAAAATGGATGAAGGGGAGTGAGAGGTACAGGCTTCCAGTTATGGAATGAATAAGTCACAGGGAAGAAAGGTACAGCATAGGGAATATAGTCAGTGGAATTGTAATAGTGTTGTATGGTGTCAGTAGCTTGTCGTGAGCCCAGCACAACATACAGAGTTGTCAATCATTCTGGTGACCTGAAGCTAATGTCACATTGTGTGTCAACTACACTTTCAAAAGAGGGAAATATACAAAAGTTATCTCAACACCTAAAAAAGTAATTTTTTGATATTTTTAGCAATTTTAAGGTCTTTGATATTTTGGCCATTTAAATAAAAGAAAGGAGCAGATACAGTAAAAGTACATGCAGAGAAGACAGACTTCGATGAACCAAGTAGCATTTGCTGGGACTTCTGCAGCCGTGCCAACCTCTGGCTCTGAGGAATGATGTTTGCATTCTTTAAATATTCCCCAAACACTGGCTGCCTCTTGTGTTTTCCTACTATTGCATTTCGGTTCTCATTAGGCTGCCTTCAGCCCCATTTCTATTAGATTTAGTGGGTGTTTGCATCTCTCCTGGCCATGACTTGGGTCAATGTGGCTTTGGATGCTTGGAGAGGACTTGGAGAGGACCTTGGAGAGGACTGCTCAGTTTTGTTCGCATTCCAGAAAATATTTTCAGGAAAATACTAGGAACTCATGACCAAAGCCATGATTTGTTGACTTTGTCTGTAGAATGGAGCTCTCTCATCAGTTTTGGATTTTAATTATTTAGGGGGTGATGGGTGCATTCAAATTACCTGCCTCTTCCATGAGCTCATCCTGGCAATACAAAGTGATCCATCCCAAAGAGATAATCACAGATAACTGCCATGGGAACCTGATGGCAACAAATGTGCTCTCGTGTTATTGGGCTTTGTATTGACTTGGCACTGGACTGTGTTCACTCGTTGTGGATGCCCCCAGCTCAGGTAGGTGCAGAGTCACCGCTGCTCTAGTTTTGACATTGTTTTTTTGGGTTTGGAAGAAAATGTCTGTAAAATAATACTTGGAGTACTGACTAGGCTCCCCCTTAAAAAATTTTTTTTTCAACATTTATTCATTTTTTGAGAGACAGAGTATGAGTGGGGTAGGGGCAGAGAGAGAGGGAAACACGGAATCTGAAGTGGGCTCCAGGCTCTGAGCTGTCAGCACAGAGCCTGATGCGGGGCTTGAACCCACCGACTGGGGGATCATGACCTGAGCCGAAGTTGGTGCTTAACTGACTGAGCCACCCAGGTGCCACTCTCCCCCTTACCCCCCATTTTTTTTTCAGTATCTATGGTTGAGGGTGATAAAATATTCATGTTGTAATGTGAGTTTAGGTAATGGGTGCTGATTGTTTTTTCTCTTTTCAGGATTTTGAAAATTTCAGAAATGATATATCTAGTATTTTGCTTCCAGATTTTCATACTTGGATTCAGATAACATTTATTATGCCCCCACTACATATCAAGCTCTGCCCTAAATGTGTTGTGTTTGCTTTCTCATTTAAACTTCACAAAATCTTTGTATTAAGATGTTGCTCCCATTTCGCTGATGAGGAAACAGAGTAGTTCAGTAACTTGCTCACGGCCAAACAGTCTGAGCTAGGTGGAGGAGGGACTAAAAACCAGGTCTTCTCAAGATTTTCCCTACCCTTCTCACTATGCAGCAGGCAATGCTCAGAGGCTAATCAAAGCTCATCCAAAGTTTCCTAATTTCCTTTTTGGGTTTTTACAAAGAAAATTAATGCTCTTTTGGTGGTTTGTATTAACTTGAGGCCATGATGGAGTTACTCACGTAAGTATTGAATGAATTTTTAGGGGAATACTCAGGGTTCAGGATTCCCAAGCAGAACGTCCTGCAATCTCTTGGTGAGATTTCTTCAGCATCATGGCATCCTCACAACTCCTCAGGGATTATTAAATGATGAGACCTGCCTGCCATTTCACCTGTCCACTCAGACATTTGTCCTGGATCCTCCAATGGAATCAAATCTGGACCCTTCCATCTAGAGTTGAAGATCCTCCAAAACATGGTCTCACTATTTCTTCAACTTTGGGTCACTTTCCAGTGGTTGTTTTCCATTCAGGACAGGTGTAACCCGTAGTTCCCCTGCAGATCTTCCTCCTTGCAGCTTCCCTTATTCGGTGCCCAATGCTCCTCTCTGCCTGTCTGTATCCTTCCCATCTTTCCAGCCTCCCCCAGAGATGTTCCTTTTTCTGATACTTGGTTTTCCAACAGTGCCCCTGGGGTTGAGACCTCCCAGAAGCTGTGAATGGGAGAACAGAGGGTACTTGCTTTTCACACTAGCTACCACTAGAGCAGTCCTACTTTTTTCTGTTTGATATACAGGAATTCTGCTTCAAAAGAGCTTCCTGTTCTCCATTTTGGCAGTGCTTGAGCATCAGGCGGTGGTGTCGTCAATGGGGCTTAGCATCGGGTATTAGACTGGGGTGCTGGCTCAGGTCAAAAACACCATACAGGTGACTGATTTATACAAATCAGAATGGTAGCATGTTAATTTAGCTTGGGAAGTACAGCACCAAGAGGACTGGAATGTCTTAGTCAGCTGGCTACGCACTTGCTCTCTGAGAGCAAGATAGCTACCTGGGAAGCCAAATTATCCACTGGGTGTTTAGAGACCATGGAACAGAACCAAAAATCATTTTATGCTAGCAGTGCTTCTGAGCCAAGGTAAATCCACACAATAAACCAGTGTGGTTCAAACTTTACTCTGTATCAGAATTGGCTTGATCTGGGTTTCGTCTTCCCTAGAATTTCCTTGGTGTGTGTGTGTGTGTGTGTGTGTGTGTGTGTGTGTGTGTAAGAATTTGCATTTCTTTTTTAAAAATTTTATTTTAATTCCAGTATAGTTAACGTACAATGTTATATTAGTTTCACGTGTACTATATAGTGATTCAACAATTCCATGCATCATCCAGTGCTCATCACAAGTGCACTCCTTGATCCTCATTACCTGTTTCACCCATCCCCCCACCCAGCCCTATTTCTAATAAGTGCCCAGATGATGCTGACGCCACTGGTCTGGGGTCACACTTTGAGAACTACTGTTTTCAATCATTATAGGAAACAACAGTGCTGTATGTACAAAGCCAATGTCATCTCCCCGCCCTGTGGGTCTTCCTTGTGGATCCTGCCAGTTTTGCCCTACCTTTTTCAGGTGATCTAAGACTTACTAACTTGTAATTCCATTGCCTTTCTCCAAACTTGCATGAAAGAGTCAATGTAATTGCTAGTCTCTCCTGACTTTGTTACATTGGCACCTCAGACCTGCATTGCTGAAATTACTCTCAGTCCACCCATTTTCCTAAGAGTTTTGGACATTCTCAAACCCTTTTGTCACACACGTTTAGACCCTGTCTTGTTCTCTGACACTCTCTCCACATAGTTACATATACCCAGGGGGCTAAATCACACACGGTGTGCAGAGTTTCCTAGTTTTTGAGGGAAGCCATATTTCTCTGGGAGGAGAGGACTCCATGTGTATTTCCCTTCACATTTCTTTGATTCCATTTTTCCACCATACCCAGTAAATGTGAACAACAGTCCTCTTCTTCTGCCTACTTTTGTCATGAGGTAATAAAGTGAAAGACACTTGGTTGCAATTTACCACCAATAGAGATTTCCTGCCTGAAAGCTCAATGAGAGCATGAGTCACAGTGTCATGGACACATGAAAATAAGCTGTGACCCATGTCCTGAGAGTAATTGGACCCAGGCTAATGAGGACCAAGTGGTTGGTGTCCACAGCCTAAACATAATCATTGATGCTTTCTGCTTTCTCTCCATTCTCTTTTGGGCTTCCTGGGGGACTGGCTCAGATGCCCCAGGGAATCTAGGAGGCCTTGAACTATGGAATCCACTAAGGGGGTGATATACTTAGGTGACTGGAATAGATACAGCTGGTAACTATACTTGAAAATGAGGTCAAATACTCAGAACATTAGAGAAGGTTTTTGTTTTTTAGTTTAATGATTTTGGAAGTCTTCATTAAGCCCAGGATAAAATATTTATCATATGCTCACCTGGTATGTGGTTTTGGATGGCATTACTAGAACTTCAGTCTCAGTAGATACGCCAAGTCAGGTAATGAGGACCTCCAGACCCTCTCTTTTCCACCGGATAACCTTAGTTTAATAGGCATTGCTGCAGATTAGAGGGTGAAGGTCAGTAGGTATCACAGCAGCCTTTTATTTAAGATGTTCCAGTGTACTGAAGTTTGTTCCAAGCCTGGATAGTTAATTAGCTATGTTATCTATCACTTCTTTGTGTCACAAGAAGCCAAGAGGCTCTTCCTCTTTCTTCTAGTTTTGTTCATTCTGGATAGTGCACCTTGTCTTCTCTTTCTTTTTTTTTTTTCTTTTTTTTTTTTTTTTACATTTTTTTTTTCAACGTTTATTTATTTTTGGGACAGAGAGAGACAGAGCATGAACGGGGGAGGGGCAGAGAGAGAGGGAGACACAGAATCAGAAACAGGCTCCAGCCTCTGAGCCATCAGCCCAGAGCCCGACGCGGGGCTCGAACTCCCGGACCGCGAGATCGTGACCTGGCTGAAGTCGGACGCTTAACCGACTGCGCCACCCAGGCGCCCCTTGCCTTCTCTTTCTTGATTCTCTCTCTCCTTACTTCCCTTGCTCTCTTACTCTCTCCCTTACCTGTCATAGAGTAGAAAAGACAGTCAAGTGAAGCCAGCTTGGTGGGTGACAGGGAGGTGCTAGAAAACCAATCAAGTTGGAGTAGGTTTGTATTGTTAAGCTAACTTGGCTGGAATTACACTTTCCACGTTTCCCTTCCTTGCATAGTTATGGGTTAAAATAGCCACAAGAGACATTTTATGAAAGATGTAGGAGGCAGAAATGAAGCAACAGCCATCTTATTTTTATGCTTGAAAGGTCTGTACATGGCATATGCCGCTCACATATGCCAGTGGTTATCCTTAGGCTCGCCCAGATAGCTGGTCTGCTGTTCCTGCTGGATCCTTCTTCAGCTGTTCTACCTTCTGGGAGGCGGTGGGACTCTAGTTCTGTGATGAATGATCATCTTGTCCTGCAGAACACTCTGTCACTGAAGGTGGAAACTTTGAGGAAGTGAGAGAATACAGGTTCTAATATGTTCTTGAGGATTCCGGCCCATCCTTGCAGGTTCCAGTTTGTCTTTGTTTTCCCCACTTGATATCTACCTTTCCTTTCCGACAGCCCTGCTGACTTTAGGCTTCGGCAACACACACAGAAGGTAGAGCTTGATGTAGGCTGTTTAACCAACTCCCACCATTGTGTTGTGTCAAATCCCTGTAATAAACCCCTTATTAGCTTTCTCCTGGTGGTTCTGCTTCTTTGATCTAATCCTGGCTGATATATACTTCAAGTCATGATTCTTAGGGAGAGTGATCGCTTGTAGGATCTCTGGTTGGAATCAATTCACAGGGAATTTGGTCAATGGATTTTGAGATTGTTAAGTACCCAGTGGCTATTAGTGGCACCTCGTTTAGGACACCCAAGTGTTTGGCTCTGAATTAGCAGCTAGACGGGAGTAGATATTTCCACTGGGAAGCACTGTACAAACCAACCCTGGAAGGAAGATTCTGAGGTCCTGAGGAGCCAGTCTACAAACTGGCCTTAAAAGTCAGGAATTTTAAAGCAATGTAAGACTACAGCCTCTTCACTGGATTGTTTCTTGTGTCTGGAAACCTACAAAAGTAGATGCTGTCTGTAAAGTTGTTTTGTGTTTTTCTTTCTGTGCCCTTCCCCTCTCCTTTTTTTGTTTTGTTGATATAAAGGAAGGTACATAGGAAGAGAAAAGGAGGAAATTTTCTTGTTAACTTTCTTCCTCTTGCCTTTTACATTCCCATCAATTCACGGTCCCAAACCATAGGCATGTGACCATCAGATGGTGATATTGTTTCAGTGTTAAGAAACTTGACAGCCTTGGAAAAAAGAATGTAACTCAATGTTTATGGAATTCTGTCTGGCACTTGGGCAGTGGCTTAGGACAGCAATATCTCTGACCTCCCCTTGGCCCTCCTCTTTCTGCCTGGTCTCATGCTTCTAGCTCTTTCTAAAGAAGCAACTAGGAAAAGAAAGTCTTATTTTAAAGCCAGTTTTCCCCCAAAATTCCATCTTTGGGGAGAAAAGTGTTTTTTGAGCCATGGTTTAGGATTAAATTATATGTCTTTAACTCACCTTTCATTATTCAGAAAAGCCCAATACAAAAAAGCTCTTCAGATTATTCTATTCTAAGAGGGAAATTTGACTCTTCACAGAAGCTTCTTTTTAAATTTAGGTTATGACAAGCCACTGTAAATCATTGGAAATGGCATGAAGCAACAAGGTTGAAACCTATGGTGATATCGTCCTTCTTCATTGCCTTATTTATTTCCACAGAACTACCATTTCTGGTTATCACCGTTTCTGGACCCCACTTTAGGCAAGGGACCCTGTTGCCTTGGCCTTTTTTCATACCTTTTTTGTATGGCTCATTTAACCCTTAATTCACACTAAAGAAAGTTTGACCACTACCTCTCTTGGCAAGGAGGTGAGGGGGAGGGGGGATTTCAATTTAAGAGTTTAAACTAAGAAGAGCCCTGCAGCCTTCACCTGAATGTTTGGGGAAATATCTTTCTGGAGTTTCAGGTTCTTTTTCCTACCACTAAAATCACTTGCATTAAATAAATAACAGTGCCACTGATTACAAGATCTCTTCTGCCCTTTTCC
The DNA here is from genome assembly GCF_018350155.1 of Leopardus geoffroyi. Taxonomy (NCBI): domain Eukaryota; kingdom Metazoa; phylum Chordata; class Mammalia; order Carnivora; family Felidae; genus Leopardus; species Leopardus geoffroyi. The sequence continues at coordinate 32,544,175 of NC_059336.1, forward strand.
CTTAATTTTTCATCTGCAAAGACAAAGAGTCTTAATGGCAGAAGTAGGAGAATCACCAACCTGATAATCTTAGACTGTGGGACTAGGATATAGGATAGCTTACTGAGTGAACCATACATCTCAAATATGATCCACAAGACACTTTTTTCTTCCCTCCATGCAACAGTGTTGTTTGCAAGGTCTTTGACATTTTTCACATTAAGAAGTGCAATCTGTTTCCTTTCCCCTTGAATCTGGGTAGGCGTGTGACTTCTTTGATCAAAAGAGTACAGCAGAAGTAATGATATGTTACTTCTAAGGCAAGATCACAAAAGGCTATAAAACTTCAATTTTGGTTGTTGGGAACACTCTCTAGGAGCCCTGATGTCCTGAGGCCACAATACTGTGGGAAGCCCAAGCCACATGGATGTGTATATGGTGTTTTTTCCACCTCATCTGGGATGATGGAAGTGGGCCTATGTCTCCTTCTAGAGTATTGGCTAAAAACCCCATTGAGTGAATTTCTTCTCTTGGGTTGCTCAGAAATTGAAGGCCAAAATAAAAAAAACATTTTTTTTTCTGTTAAAGAGAAACATTTTTTTCTCCGTTAAAGAGAAGCATTTTGGAATTACTAGAGCAGAATGGAATTAATTAGATGCAAGAGAATATCTGGACAGTATGGTGATAATGGGTTTGGGCTGCTTCTAATTTGAATATGGGGAAAGAGGATCAGAAGCAGATTTGGGAGCATTGGCTGCATATCTTTTGGCCTTACAATATTACTTAGGCAACAAAAGCATCAGCTCAGTTTCGGCTGACTTGTTGAAACTAAAGATTTACAATAGAATTTCCTTGGTTGTTGCAATTAAAGACAAATCCATGGACTAAATCACTTTCCAAAAGTCACTTTTTCATTACACAATTGGAAAGATAAGGGTAGGTTCTACACTGTTTGCCTGAATACCCTCAACCAAGTACCTGACCTGCGGATGTGTTACGATTCTTGTGAGAAGGAAGTTGAGGTATAGCTTTAACTCAGAGAAATAAAATAACTCAGACTTATCTTATCTGAGGGTGGCCCTATCCTATAATCTGAGAAGGTTCTCATTCAAATGCCTATTGGTATGTAATAGAGTTTGGGAACTCTATATGAGTTCTCTGAACTACCCTTGCTTGCAGTGCATTTTGGTCTTCTTGATTACTGTCAGATTGCACAGTATAGATGTTTTACATCTACTTAAATAGGCTGAAAGGGAGAAAGAAATATGCATCATGTTCACTAATACCTTTGTTTCCAACAGTAACCAAAACTCTGACTTCCTTCACCAAAGATTAGTTTTGCCTAGTTATGAACTTAATATGAACAGAATCTTTTAGTATGTGCTTTTGTTTCTGGCATTTTCTGTGCAACATAATATCTCTGAGATGTATGTATGGCATTATGTATTTTAGTAGTCTATCATTCAGTATATAACTGAATTTGAAATTGAATATGAGTTCTGAAATCAAATAAGAGTTCCTTGAAAGCAGGGATCTTGTACCATATTTTGTGGTTTACCCTCAGAGTTTAAAATAAATATTGGTTGGGGTTGCCTGGGTGGCTCAGTTGGTTGAGCGTCCGACTTCAGCTCAGATCATCTCATGGCTTGTGAGTTCAAGCCCCATGTGAGGCTCTGTGCTGATAGCCCAAAGCCTGGAGCCTGCGTCAGATTCTTCTCCGTCTCTCTCTATGCCCTCCCCTGCTGGTGCACTGTCTCTCTTTAAAATATAAATAAACATTAAAAAATTAAAAAAATAAATATTGGATGAATTAACTAACGTAGTATTTCTCTTCTAGTCTTTCTTCTTAACCTATCTCCATGCCAGTCACACAAAATAGAGCACCATTCTGCCTTCCTGTACCACCCAATGTAGTAACTTATTGAGCTGGTTGCTAAAAGACAATGTAAATAGGTTCTAGCAGCTACATACTTTTTAGTAGCTAAGTAAGAAGCTTGCTGACTTTAGACTTGTTTATCTTTTTTTTCTTTTAGCAACAGTAAAATCATCTGAATCATCTGGTATCTAAATAGATCAAGGCACTATACTTTGATCTGAGTACAAGTTATGTTAATAGTAAAATAATATTTGAATTCTGAAAGTCTGATTTAGAAAAATATCAGGTCTACATTTACTTCTAGACCTAGTTCACAGAGAAAGCCTTTTTCTACTCTTTTCTACTATTTTGTTTGCTATTTAATGCTGTTTGTTTATTTTTTGTTTTATTGAAATATAATTGGCATATAACATTGTATTAGTTTAAGACATGCAATATAATGATTTTGTATATGTGTATACTGTGAAATGAGTACCACAATAAGTTTAGTTAACATCCATCACCTCACATGGTTACATTTTGTGTGTGTGATGCGATCTTTTAAGATTTACTCTCTTAGCAACTTTTAAATATATAGTACAGTGTTGTTAACTATAGTCATCATGCTGTGCGTTAGATCCCCAGAACTTATTTATCTTTTAACTGGAAATTGTACTTTTGACCATGTTCACTCATTTTCACCATCCCCATCCCCCACTTTTGGCAACTATCAATCTGTTCTCTGCTTCTGTGAATTGGTTTTCTTTTAGATTACCTACATACATGAAATCATATAGTAATTGTCTTTCTCTGACTTATTTCACTTAGCATAATGACTCAAGATCCATCTTTGTTATTGCAAATGGCAGGATTTCCTTCCTTTTAATAGTTAATAGTCCTGTGTGTGTGTGTGTGTGTGTGTGTGTGTGTATCTATAAATCTATATCACAACTTCTTTATCCATTCATGTGTTGATGGACACCTAGATTGTTTCCATGTCTTGGCTATTGTAAATAATGCTGCAGTGAACATGAAGGTACAGATATCTCTTTGAAATAGTGACTTCTTTTCCTTTGATTGTATATCCAAATGTGGAATTGCTGGACCATATGGTGGCTCTATTTTTATTTTTTTAAGGAATCTTCAGAGTGGCTGCAGCAATCTACATTCCTACCAACAGTGCAAAAGTTTTCCTTTTCTCCATATTTTCACTAGCATTTATTATCCCTTGTCTTTTTGGTTGTAGCCATTCTAACAGGTGTGAGGTGATATCTCACTGCAGTTTTGATTTGCATTTCTCTGATGATTAGTGATGTTGAGCACCTTTTCATATACCTTTTGGCCACTTGTATGTCTTGGAAAAATGTCTATTCAGTTCTTCTGCCCATTTTTAATCTTTTCTTTTTTTATATATATACTATTAATGATACTAAACCCTTATTAGACATATGATTTGCAAATATTTTCTCCCACTCTGTAGTTTGCCTTTTCATTTTGTTGATGGTTTCTAATGCTGTATTTTAATATTACATAGTCATACTGCTAATTCTGAATCTTTTAATTTTAAGCTGTTTCTATTAACTGCTTGTTTCAGAGGCTCAGGATTTTTCTTTTCAACCCCATCATCTCTACTATACTGGCCAAGATACTTCTAGTATAGTAGTATAACAATTGTTATTAAATCTGTTGAATCAATATTTAATGTGTTAATATTATTTACTGCTGAAGTAATAAATGTAAGGTGTTTATATTTCCTGTCTTTTTTTTATGGACAGTAATGTTCACCAAAGTGTTAAGTATATATTTTTTCTTTTTTTTTCCTCTATCTTTACTGAGATATGATTGACGTGTTGTGTAAGTTTAAGGTATAGAATATGATGATTTGACAGTCATATATACTGTGAAATGATTACCACAAAAACGTTAGTTAACACCTCCAGTTATCATTTTGTGTTTGTGTATGGTGGGAGAATCTTTAAGATCTATTGTCTTAGTAACATTCAAGCAGACAGTACAATGTTGTTAAGTATAGTTGTCGTGCTATACTTATACTTATGTAAAACTTTTCTCCATGGAATTAATAATGGTCTCTGTTCCTCCTTTTTCATTTGTTTAGTAGTGATAGCTACTCTTGTCAAATGCCTCAACAGCAGTTACTGCTGTGGTGATTTTCTCTCTTTCTTGATTTATTTTTTCATTTTCATGAAGAACACCTGTTATTTTCCTCAAAAAGGTGTTTGGGGAGATAATATTATGAATTCTTGAATGTTTGAAAGTGGCTTTATCTGATTCTTGATTGGTAGTTTGGCTGGATATAGAATAATAGGATAACAATTACCCTGTGATTAAACCCAAGGAATACTTCAAGTGTGTTAATCATATCCTTTGAATAAATCATGTCATTTGACTGTGATTTTTCCTTTGAATTCTCAAGGCACCCCCCCACTCTCTTCTAAAATGTATTGAACTGTTGAGAAATCCAATGCTGTTCTGACTCCCATTCCTGTGAATGAGATCTACCTTTTTTTTCTCTGAAGCTTTTAGGATATTCTCATTATTTTTGGTTTTCTGAAAATCCATGAGAGTTCTTTGAATGGGTCTTTGATTATTTATTTTGCTGGCTACCCAATAGTCCCTTTTTTGCTTGTAGGTATATGCTCTTAAGTTCTAGGAAATTTTCGTGTAGTATTTATTTGATCAAATCTCTCTTTTTTTTTCTCTGTTCTTTCCTTGTGGAACTTCTGTTGGTCTGAAATTGAATGTAGTAGATATTGAAATTCATTCACAACATGTATTTCACCCCATAAATTCAGTCTTAACTGATCATAGTCAGCTTACCCTTTGTCTAAGTTAAGTTTCAGGAATGAGCAGCCAAAGCTAGTTTGGGATAATAATAAATGAAGAGAAGCTTCCACAGTATTCTCGGAGAGATAAGACAGGCTCTCCCTGTGGCTTGCTATGGACAAAGAAAGCCTTTGTTTCAGTTGCTGCTTGTAGCAAACTTACAGCACCAGAGGAACCAGAATGAGATCGTGGTAGAGCTGTGGATAAAAGAATCAGGCCCTAATAATAGGGGAAAAACTGGAGCCTACCCTGTCTCTCTCTTAAATAAAACTTATCCTCGTTTTTTAAAGTTTATTTATTTATTTCTGAGAGAGAGAGAGAGAGAGAGCTCACATGCATGCAAGTGGGGGAGGGGCAGAGAGAGAGGAGAGAGAGAGAATCCCAAGCAGGCTCCACACTGGTAGCACAGAGCCCAACATGGGGCTCAATCTCATGAACTGTGAGATCATGGCCTGAGCTGAGATCAAGAGACCAACACTTAACTGACTGAGCTACTCAGGTGCCCCTACAATTGTCCTTATTTTTAACTGATTTGAGGTGGGTTTTTCTTACTTGAAACCCAAAGCATCCTAACTAGTATATTGATCTCCTCTATAAGTTTCTCAAACTTTAGTGGATTTTATAAGAATATGGATTCTGACTTAATAGATCTGGGATGGGGCCTGAAAATTGTATTTTTGACAATTTCCCAAGAAATGCCAATACAGACCAAAGTATGGTTCTAAAGACCATACTTTGAGTATCAAGGTTCTAGACTGATCTTATTTCCTTATATATTCTCTCTTTTCTCATCTTTGATTTTTAAAAATTGTTTTCTGGGAGATTTCCTAGTTATAATATTTTTATTGTATTTATTCAATTATCATTAAAAATTAAGATATGTTTTTTTATTTTCTGATTATTTCTTATTATAACATCCACATTGTTTCATAGATACAATATTTTCCCTATCCCTCTGAAAATAGTAGTGTGATGTTTTTTGGAGAGCTTTCTTTTATATCCTGTACTGTTTCTGGTTTTTGTTTTGTTTTGTTTTTTTCAGTTTATTTTTTAGAATCCTTCTTTCACATTATTAGATTTTCTTCATTTCTGGTGACCCTTGAATGCTTAGTCATATTTAAATGAAACTCTAATAAGCTGATTGGTAGCTTTGTAAGTGAAGGGTGGAGGCAGCTTTGTTGGATAGTGAAATTCTCATTAAGGTGAGCTAGATTTTCCACCAGGGTGTATCCAAGTATCTCTATGTAAAATATTTTTCAAGGGGGCAGCTTCTCTAGATAAGAATTTCAGTCTTCTGCACTATTGCATTGACACAAAAACAGACACATAGACCAATGGAATAGAATAGAGAACCCAGAATTGGGCCCACAAATGTATGGCCAACTAATCTTTGACAAAGTAGGAAAGAGTATCCAATGAAAAAAAGACAGTCTCCTTAGCAAATGGTGCTGGGAGAACTGGAGAGCGACATGCAGAAGAATGAAACTGGACCACTTTCTTACACCATTCACAAAAATAAACTGAGAATAGATGAAAGACCTAAATGTGAGACAAGAAACCATCAAAACTCTAGAGGAGAAGACCAGCAGCAACCTCTTTGACCTCAGCCACAGCAATTTCTTGCTCATCACATCTCTCAAGGCAAGGGAAATAAAAGCAAAAATGAACTATTGGGACCTCATCAAATAAAAAGCTTCTGTACAGCAAAGGAAACAATCAGCAGAACTAAAAGGCAACCGATGGAATGGGAAGATATTTGAAAATGACATATTGGATAAAGGGTTAGTATCCAAAATCTATAAAGAACTTACCAAACTCAACACCCGAAAAACCATCCAGTGAAGAAATGGAAAGAAGACATGAATAGACCCTTTCCCAAAGGAGACATCCAGATGGCCAAGAGACACATAAAAAGATGCTCAACATCACTCATCATCAGGGAAATACAAATCAAAACCACATGGAGATACCACCTCACACCTGTCAGAGTAGAGTGGCTAAAATTAACAACTCAGGCAACAACAGATGTTGGTGAGGGTGTGGAGAAATGGGAATCCTCTTGCACTGTTGGTGGGAATGAAACTGGTATAGCTACTCTGGAAAAGAGTATGGAGGTTCCTCAAAAAATTAAAAATAGAACTACCCTATGACCCAGCAATAGCACTACTAGGAATTTATCCAAAGGATACAGGAATGCTGATTCATAGGGGCACATGTACTCTAATGTTTATAGCAGTGCTTTCAACAATAGCCAAATTATGGAAAGAACCCAAATGTCCATCAACTGATGAATGGATAAAGAAGATATGGTTATATGGTTTATATATACAATGGATACTACTTGGCAATGAGAAAGAATGAAATCTTGCTGTTTGCAACAACCATGGATGGAACTGGAAGGTATTATGGTAAGTGAGATAGTCAGAGAAAGACAGATATCTATGTTTTCACTCATATGCGGAATTTGAAAACCTTAACAGAAGACCATGGGGGAAGGAAGAGGAAAAAATAGTTTCAAACAGAGAGGGAGGCAAACCACAAGAGACTCTTAAATACAGAGAAGAAACTGAGGGTTGATGGGGGATGGGCAGGGGAGAAGGGAAGATGGGTAATGGGCATTGAGAGGGGCACTCAATGGGATGAGCACTGGGTGTTATATGTAAGAGATGAATAATGGGAATCTACTCCCGAAGCCAAGAGCACACTGTGTACACTGTATGTTAGCTAACTTGACAATAAATTATCTTAAAAAAAAAAAAAAGAAGAAAAGCCCTCCTGCTGCCCCCAAAATAAAATATATGGAAATGGTCAAAAAACAAAAAAAAAGAATTTCAGTCTTCTGTACTGAGGCTGGGAGTAGTGTTGTTGGTGTAAGCATGTGGCTCCTGGTTTTCTGTGAACAGAGGAATGAGGAATGTGAACTGGAGGAATGAGGCTAAGGGGTACACAGTTCAGCATGTAAATATTTGCTTTCTATGCCTTTATATTAAAGCCCAACTCCTCTCAGGCTTCTATGTATCCAGAACATTGCACTTTGTTCCTCTATGGGATATAAGAGGAAGGTAGATCCCTGCTGTGTTGAATGAAGGAGTTGATCAGGTATGTGGGAAATGTCCCACTTTCTGTAAACAACCCATACCTTTTGTGTTTGGACCTACATCTAAGTCCAGACTTCCATGTCACCAAGTGCTATGCCTCTTAGGGTTCAGCAGGGGCAAATTACCTCACTTGTCTCTGGTATCCCTTTCTGAAGGCATTTATGTTGTGATTTACTTAGCTTTGTGATGTCAGTTACTACCTTTCATCTGTTTGTGTATTTCTCTTCCTCAGTTACTTAGTCAAACTTTGTAACCTTTGGAAACAAACGCCTAAGGCCAAGTAGGGAAATGCTTGTTTATCTAGTATATGAGGGTAATAATGGGTTCCACCAAGATCACTTAAAAATCGTTGAGCTCTGGCACAAAAACAGACACATAGACCAATGGAATAGAATAGAAACCCCAGAACTAGACCCCCAAACGTATGGCCAACTCATCTTTGACAAAGCAGGAAAGAACATCCAATGGAAAAAAGACAGCCTCTTTAACAAATGGTGCTGGGAGAACTGGACAGCAACATGCAGAAGGTTGAAACTAGACCACTTTCTCACACCATTCACAAAAATAAACTCAAAATGGATAAAGGACCTGAATGTGAGACAGGAAACCATCAAAACCTTAGAGGAGAAAGCAGGAAAAGACCTCTCTGACCTCAGCCGTAGCAATCTCTTACTCGACACATCCCCAAAGGCAAGGGAATTAAAAGCAAAAGTGAATTACTGGGACCTTATGAAGATAAAAAGCTTCTGCACAGCAAAGGAAACAACCAACAAAACTAAAAGGCAACCAACGGAATGGGAAAAGATATTTGCAAATGACATCTCGGACAAAGGGCTAGTATCCAAAATCTATAAAGAGCTCACCAAACTCCACACCCGAAAAACAAATAACCCAGTGAAGAAATGGGCAGAAAACATGAATAGACACTTCTCTAAAGAAGACATCCGGATGGCCAACAGGCACATGAAAAGATGTTCAGCGTCGCTCCTTATCAGGGAAATACAAATCAAAACCACACTCAGGTATCACCTCACGCCAGTCAGAGTGGCCAAAATGAACAAATCAGGAGACTATAGATGCTGGCGAGGATGTGGAGAAACGGGAACCCTCTTGCACTGTTGGTGGGAATGCAAATTGGTGCAGCCACTCTGGAAAACAGTGTGGAGGTTCCTCAGAAAATTAAAAATAGACCTACCCTATGACCCAGCAATAGCACTGCTAGGAATTTATCCAAGGGATACAGGAGTACTGATGCATAGGGGCACTTGTACCCCAATGTTCATAGCAGCACTCTCAACAATAGCCAAATTATGGAAAGAGCCGAAATGTCCATCAACTGATGAATGGATAAAGAAATTGTGGTTTATATACACAATGGAATACTATGTGGCAATGAGAAAAAATGAAATATGGCCTTTTGTAGCAACGTGGATGGAACTGGAGAGTGTGATGCTAAGTGAAATAAGCCATACAGAGAAAGACAGATACCATATGGTTTCACTCTTACGTGGATCCTGAGAGACTTGGCAGGAACCCATGGGGGAGGGGGAGGAAAAAAGAAAAAAAAAAAAAAAAGAGGTTAGAGTGGGAGAGAGCCAAAGCATGGGAGACTGTTAAAAACTGAGAACAAACTGAGGGTTGATGGGGGGTGGGAGGGAGGAGAGGGTGGGTGATGGGTATTGAGGAGGGCACCTTTTGGGATAAGCACTGGGTGTTGTATGGAAACCAATTTGACAATAAATTTCATATAAAAAAAAAAGTACCTAAGGGGGGGGAAAAAAAAGAATTCTATTATATGAAATCATATGTCAAATGAATTCAAAATACAAAATAAAATTTGGTTCTTCTGCCTTGAATTCTGAAAAAAAAAATCGTTGAGCTCTAGGAAACAAATTAAGCTGGGTTCCATTCAATATGAAAATAGATGTCAGCATTTTCAAATTTATGGCATTTGAACTTGAAGCATTTCATAAAGCACAGTACTTTCTAAGCATTATGAAGTAGAATACTCAAATTATGAAGCCTGACACATTGAGAATAGGAAGTTAATATAGTAGGGGTCATCTTGAATTTCTAAATGAGGAATCAATATGATCAGAAATGTTTTTAGATAGATTTGGCAGCACTGTGGAGGAGAGAGTCAAGGTAAAGATAGCAGTCAGATGGTTGTAATTGCATTGATAACGAGAGTCTGAATGAAGTGGTGATGGAGAAAAAGAGACAAACCGAATAATATTTAAGAGGCTGAAGTATTAGGAGTTGGAGACTGGATGTGGGACAAAGGAGGGTGGTGGGGGTGTACATGCCTCTTATAATATTTCTTTGCTTCAGTTCTGATTTCACCTGTAGTGGCGTTAGATGTTTCCTATGCAACTCTGGAAGCACAGGGAACACCCAGCCCGTGTTCTCTCCTCACAGCCCTTAACTACAGGGAAATGGGGATTTGTGAAAATGCCATAGCCTCTCATCCTTCAGTGGGAAAATCTGGAAACTTATTCTGAGGAACATCCCATATCGAAATGCACTGCCATTGTCCATAGCAAGAACCTGCTCAGTAACACTATCTTTACTGGCTCTTTCGCCTTCCTTCCCTCATGTTTCCTGATTTCTCACTCCTGCTTCCTAGGTTTACCTTCCAAATAAACTCTTTGTACTCTTGCCGTGGTCTCAGGTTCTGCTTTTGGAGGGATCTAGTGGAAGACAGGGAGGATTAAAGGACAACTGTAATGCATGGCTGGATGAATAGGGAGGCAAGGACCTACCTAGGAAATGCTGGAAGAACATAGTGGCAACTGAATTTGGTTTAGGATGCATTGAACTGGAAGTGCCTTTGGAATATTCAGCTGAAGAGGTATGGTGGGAAGAAGCAGGGTCTTTGTGAATCATCAGTATAAGGGTTGAGGAAGAGAATGAAACCACACAAGTAAAGAGATGGTTCAGGGAGAGGATGAAAAATAAGGGAGGTGACAAAACCTTGGAGAACACCAACATTTTAGGGGTAGACAGGGGTGGTAAAAATTTGTGTTCACTGTAATTTTGCTGGGCTCTAGGGAGTGCCTGACACATAGTAATACTCAGTAAATATTTGTCCAGTGACTGAAGGAGACTGGTATGGAGCAGACAGAAGCCTGAAGAACCTGGAAAACCAGGGATGTATGCAGGAGAGAGAGTGTAAAGGAGAACATGTCAAATGTCACAGTAGGTTTACCTAGAGTATTGGCTGAGGTCAGTCACTCGAGGACTTCGCTCTTTTTGGGGAGAGAAGGAAGAGGGGCAAATTCAGAGAACAGATGTCAAGGGCTGTGGAATCAATATGCTCTCATAGTAGAGATGGTGATTCTGACCAGTTTTTTTTTTTAATTACGATTTTGAAACTAACATAAGTTAGTTGAAGAAATTTGGAAAGTATATATGAGTACAAAGTAGAAACTAATGACCAATCCAGATCCCTCCATTCTTCCATTATTCCCTCCATAATAAACATTGTTAACATATTGAGGGTATTAGGTTGAATCACATGGGAGATTTTGTAGGTCAAAAACAGTGGAGTATTGACAGTTTTCTAAGGTTTGAAGTCTATTTCTTTGCAGAGAGGACCACTCTTTTAAGAGGTGGAGAAGGAAGGAAGAACATTTTGGAATAACTTATGGAGTCTGCAGAATTTAGGCTAAGGTTTAAAGTTTTAAATTTTAATAACATGTCTTAGGGTGGGAGCATCTTGAAGTATTTTGGTAAGGTAAGAGGTAGAAGAAAGGTCACTGGGAGTTGTTCCTTGGGGTTGGAAACATGAGAATTGCCTTCCACTTCTTGATGTGGTGTGTGCTTTTCTTTAGCAGTTCTGGGCAATCGGGGGCTACTGGATGGGGATTGCAAGGTGGCAGCTCCTGGAAAAACAGGCCCAACTTCTTCACTGTGGTTGCAGAAGCCCAGTGAGCTTCCCCATTCTGGGCCTTGCCCTGTACTTGAACCCAAACAGCTTGGGACAGAACATGCGGAGGTTCTTATCAGGGAAGGGATCACAGTTCAGGCCACACTCTGGGCTGTTATGTAAACAGGCTGTTTGAAATGATTGGAGTTTCAACCTCAAGGTAGGAAGCAAGATGCTCTTGTTTATTTTTGGAGTGGAATTTTGCGGCACAATCTGCAGAGAGTTTGCTTCATCATCTGGAATACCACTGGAGCACTGAGAAGCCAGAAGTGGGTTCTGCTTCAAGATGTCTCTAGGGAGCCAACCAGGTTTCAGACATTTAAGCTCAGCCACCACAGAATTCCTGCAGTACAAAGGTAAGCAGCAGAAGGACATATAACATGCTTATAACATGTGGACCCTTCAGTCACCAACTTCAGCCTTTCTTCTCAGAAGCTGGAAGCTAACAAGCAACTGAGCTTCCTCTTTGCTCTGGATCCACCAGCTGAACCCTGGGAGGAATCCTCTCCCACAGCAGATAAGAAAATCATTATCCCAGGGGATCAATGACGCTGGAATCTTGCCTTGTATCTACCCTGGGGGTGCACCTTATAATGGAATCTTCTTAAGGAGGTCCTTTTGATGCTGTATTTAATTAAGACTTTGATAGAAACCTTTTCATGCATTTGTTTGAAAGTAACTAGGGTTAGAGAGCTTGAGTTGTTTCTGTACTTTTAATCAAGGTTAAGCCAAACTACTGTAGAATGCCTTCTCAATTTTAGGCATTGGTTCCCTCTCCCTCAGTTTGTGCCTCAAATTGGTACTGACGACAACATGAACTAATGTGGACCTGGCTTTACTACATTCCAGGCATGGGTTAATTATTTTACACACCCGATTGCCTTTTATCTTCAGCAACATTGTAAGCCAATGTGGTTATTATTCCCACTTCACTGATGAGGACACCACATTTTAGAAAGGGCAAATGACTTGCTTACAGCCACACAATTTCAGAACCACTTTAAACACAGGCAATATGTAGCATTGCTGGGCTGCTCTTGCTACCATGACCAGTTTCTGTATGAACAGAGGGAGAAGGGAACACCCAGGACAGGTGTCTGACAGATCTCCTAGAAGGGCATTTCCATGAGAACTAGCAGGTTGTTACTTCATTGTGGTATATCAATGACAGACATTTCCAACAGTTTGGGGAGTGAGCATCTCCAAAATCTTGTTAGAAATAGAAAGATAATGATGCTTAAGATTGCAAGGAATGCATAGTGAGTAGTCTGACTGCCTGAGATAATCAAATAAATAAAATAGGCTCTTACTCTCTGTTTATATTAGACTTTGGAGTAAATAATTGCGACTCTCTTCTCCCATGTATCACTGGATACACTGGAAGGAAAACACTAATGGAACGCCTATTCCTTGGAATTTATGTTTCCAGTCACCTGATCACCTAGTTTTAAAGCTAGTCCAGAAAAGAAAAAGAAAGACAACTAACTTAGACTCCAAATGGAAAATCTGTCTTTTATATTGAAGACCATTTCTCCCCACAACTTCCTAACCAATAGGTGTTTCAAGCAAGTCCAACCTGCCCCAGAATAACCATGTTTTCTTTTTTCTTTTTTTTCCTCTCTCTCTTTTTTCATTTAGACTTTTCCTTACTCTGGAGCTGGACTGTGGGTAGTAGACTGTTACCCAGGATGCTATGTTCTAGCCCGTGTTCAGCTCTCATTATTCTGTCCCTTTAGGTAAGCTACTTAGTCTTTCTAGACCTCCTATTCCTGCTTGAATTAAATCAGAGGTTTTTAATGAGGACCCCATGGACTTTGAGTGGATTCATGGGTGAAATTCATAGGCTCACCTACTAACCATTTCTGATGTGACAGACACTCCATCAAATGTTTCCTAAGCACATGCTACCCATCCTGGGTGGATTGGGAAACAAACATGGTATATATATATATATATATATATATATATATATATATATATACATACACACACACACACAAATGGTATATGGTACAAATATATATAGATTTTTAAAAATTCTTTAAAGTTCTATGCAAGATTGTAAATGCAATTTGGTGGCCAAAGAGTCGATACCTTTCCATGGATTTCCTTTCCATTCAAAGGTTACATGATCCCAAAGAAATTAGGAGCTTTTGACTTCAGTGATCTCAACATGTCCTTCCATGGCCAAATTTTTTTCTAATAGTAGCTTTTTAGTGAATTATGTTTATAAAGTATGCATTTTGATTCTTTAGAGATTGCCACAGTCCCTTTAAGAATTGATTTTGTAAACCATAGAAACAAGTGTGAACCACTGTGGGGTTCACTTTTTGTACTGTCCTGGGTCCAGATGGATGAATCTTTTGAGTGGGACATCCAGAGGCTCAGCCTAGGGAGCTGGTTTTGAGAGGTGTTGCTTATTTGTTTAGTGTTAGATGCACATCCCTGATCTATAAGAAGGTACTTTTGGAAGTGAGACATAAGTCAATCTTCTATAATGACCAAACATCCAAAAGTCAAAGAGAATAACAAACATAAAAACTAACTAGCCAGATTAAAACAAAACAAATAAACAAACAAGAATAATAGTCATCCTATATCTTAGCTTCTTACACTATTGTTTGCTGTTTGCTGTTTTGTTTCTTCTATTCCTTTACTGGTATTCCAGTCAGTTCTTCCCACAGTTTTTATACCCACAAAGATATGTAGATATAATGTATATACTTGGTGACTTGGTGTGAAGAAACACTCAGAAATTGGAGGTAGGACTCATGTATGTAATGCCTGTAATAACTCTAACAGGGAATCCTGGATTAAGAGGTGGTGAAGATGAAAACTAGCTCAGTGGCTATGAAAATACCTTGTACCAAAGAATCCCTGCCAGGAGCTCCAGAGTAATTTATGTGCACCAAGGATAAGAGAGGAGGCCTGGTGCTAAAATGTGCCTGAGTTTTATCTACCTGATCTGTTAGGTCTGTCAGCCGGCTGCAGCTATTACAGCTGATAAGATGGGACTTCAACCTGGGCTTATCTGTAGTCATGGAATCTCCAGGGAGAAGTTATGATCCATGACAATCCAGAAATTAGACATCAGAGACCCAGCAATACACTTGTAGAGCTTATGTTTTATCTGTTGCCAAGTTTATACTGGGGTTTTGTAAGGTGCTGAAGTATAAGTTTGCATTCTTCATTCTTGTAAGGTGCTGAAGTATAAGTTTGCATTCTTCATTCAAGTAGACTCCACTCTTTATGCCATATTTACAAAGAACTCTTGTACCATATTTGTTTCCCAGTCCATCCAGGATGGGTGGCATGTGCTTAGGAAACATTTGGTGGAGGAAGAGTCCCTCACATCAGAGATGGTTGGTAGATGAGCCTTAATTGTTTCATGTTCTTGTGATGGCATTATTTCATTCAATACATAAAGTATTCCAAGATATTGCTAAATGAATCTCTTCTTGGCTCTCTCAATTCTCAATGTCTCTTTATGATCAACCCAATAACATCTATGTATTTTTATTTTTCCTAGTTGAAACACTTCAAGAAATGTCAGGCAATGATGTGTTATGTGTATTATCCCACTTACCACAAGTTACATATATATGTATACATATACACACACATATATATGTATGCATATATATATGTATACATATATGTGTGTATATGTGTATATATATATGCATGTGTGTGTGTGTGTGTGTGTGTGTGTTTGCAAATGTATGATTCTGGTAAATGTGAGAAACAGGAAGAAGAAGCCTGTGGTTTCTCCTTAAAATTTTTTTAATATTTATTTATTTTTGAGAGAGAGAGACAGAGCGTGAGCAGGGGAGGGGCAGAGAGAGAGAGGGAGACAGAATCTGAAGCAGGATCCAGGCTCTGCGCTGTCAGCACAGAACCTGATGCGGGGCTCGAACTCACAGACTGTGAGATCATGACCTGAGCCAAAGTCGGATGCTTAACCAACTGAGCCACCCAGGCGCCCCTGTGGTTTTTCTTTTAGTAAAGTAAAAAGGAGGTAGAATTTCTGTCTAGTTGGAAGTAATGGTAAACTCTAGAAATCATGAAACACATCTCCCATTGGCTTCGGAATGATCTGTATTGTAAACAAGGATCTTTGATCAGTGAATTTGTCTGCTGGTCAAAATATTCTGGGATGAATTTCTCGGCTGCAGAATGATGGAATCCAACAGACGGAGAAAAGCAGTCAGTGTTGTGAGACTTCTGCTATCTCAAAATGACAACCCTTTAGCCTTTTCAATAGTGTCATGTGATGGAAGGTCATGTAGACACACATCAAAGGAAAATTGTAGGTGATTTAATATATGAACACAAACTTTGCAATTCCTGGAGTTTGTGTAATCTCTAAGAAACAGGTTGAGAGCAGAAGGAAGGACTAGCTATGAAGATCCTGTATTATACAAGTGGGGACTGTCTCTTCACTTGCATGTCTCTCCTGCTTAGGAATTCTGGTAGACTGGGCAGGAACATTGTGTAGACAGAAAAAGAAGCAAGTTTGAAAAATCTGTGAAGTAGACTTCAGGAACTACCAGCAAACTATTATTCTACTGGTGGGCATTTCTCTGATAAAATAAACATCTCTTCAAAAGTTTTAATCCCTTTGTGAAATAACACTGTGTAAAGTAATATTAATTAAAGTACTGCACCATGTGAGCAGAGTCTCTGAGGTTGACATACACAAATACGTATGTAGGGAAAAGGATTTCCCTTACCAAAAAAAATGTTGCTCTGATAAGTATCATATTTGGAACCTCAACTGTGTCCCTTTAGTAGGAAACTGTTTTGGCCAGTGGTCATTCCTCATAGACTTTAGTTTATCTTTAGGAAACCCATAGTATTTGCTTTCCAGGTAAACTTTTGTTATATTGAAATATAAGATACATACAGAAAAGATTACAGATCATAAGCATACATGTTCATAAATTTCCACAAAGTGAGCACTCCTCTGAAAACACACCCATTATCAAGATAAAAAGCATTACTATATACCTGTTAGCCTTCCTGTGCACCACCCCACTATTCTGACATCCATCCACATGGATTAATTTTGCGTCATTTTGAACTTTGCATAAGTGAAACCACACAGTAATTTTGTTTGGATTCCTATCATGTTCATGAAATTCATCCATGATGTTACATGTATCAATAGTTCATACTTTTCATTGCTGTATACTGTTCCACTGTATCAATACAACACAATTGGTCCATTTTACTGCTGGTAAATGGCTGAGTTGTTTCCAGTTTTGGGCTATTAACATTCTTATATATATCTTTTGTTAGACATAGTACTCTTTTCTGCTGAGGAATGGAATTTTTGGATCACAAAGCATGTACATTTCACCTTTAGTAAATTAACAAAAGAGTTTTCCAAAGTGATCATTCCAATTTACAATTTATCTTACAGTGTGTTCCTGTTGTTCCACATTCTCACCAACACTAGGTAATTTTAGTTATGCTGGTGGTTGTTCAATAATATCTTGCTGTGGCTTTAATTTGCACTTCTCTGGTCAGTGATGCCTGCAAATCTTTATATGAATATTGGTCGTTTGGATATTCACTTTTATAAAATGTCTGTTCAAGTATATTACCCATTTTAGAAATGGTATTGTCTCTATTTTCTTTGTTAATTGGTAGGAGTTCTTTATATGTTATTGAGGAGTCCTTTCTCATGTATGTGTATTAAAAATATCTTTTACTCAGTGTCTTTCCTTTTCCTGTTTTAATGTTATCTTTTGGTGATGCAAGTTTTTACTTTAAATGAAGTCCTATTTATCAATATTTAACCTTATTCCTCGATCTGCTTGGGCCCATGCCAAGGGAATAAAGATATTCTCAACACCACCTGTTGAGACACCCACCTACTAGCTTCCAGAAACTTTACTGTTTTATCTTTCATGTTTAGGTCGATGATCTACATGATATCTGGTGTAAGTCATCCAACCTTGTTTTTCTTTCGGATTTCTTTTCCAAAGAAGAAATTCTGAAGAATTTCCAAGAAAATCTTGATCTTTTGCATTTGCATCTCCAGTGTAGAATCAGCACATCAATTTCCATAAAAAACCTGCTGAGAATTATGATTGGAATTGTACTGACTATAGATCATTTGGAGAGAATTTATATCTTATGATATTGAGTCTTCCCATCTGTGAACAAGGTCTGTCCTTTCCTTTATTTGGGCATTTAATTTCTTTCACTAATATATTATAGTTATCTGAGAGTTTGCAATATATATCCATGATTTATCACTGTTTAATATAAACTTTATATAAGTTATATGTAATATAAATTCATAGTTTTACTACTTCCCAGAGCATTTACCACTCCCACGTTTTATATCATGGTTTTCTTTTTAATGCCACATTTACTGGAATATACTTCACATGCAGTAAAATTCACCCTTTTTATGTATACAGTTCTATGAGTTTGACAAAGACAGGCATTTAATACCCACAATCAAGATACAGAATATTGCCATCACCGCAAATACCCTAAATATTTCCTTATGTGTCTTTATGATCAGTATTCTCACCCCAGCCCTTGGCAACCAAGGGGTATGGTTTTTGCTTTTAATAGTTTTATGTGTTTCAGAGCGTCATCTAGATGGAATCATACAGTTAAACAAGTAGAGCATTTTGTGAGTGGCTTCTTTCACATGGCGTAATGCTTTGGAGGTTTATGCATGTTGTCGCATGTATCAATAGTTCATTCCTTTTTATGACCGAGGAGTATTCCATTGTGTGGATCCATCACAATTTATTTACCTATTCATGGGTTGATGGACGTTATTTAAAGTTTTTGGTGATTATGAGTAAAGCTGCTATGAACATTGTGTAGAGGCTTTTGTATAGACATATGTTTTTATTTCTCTTGCAAAATACAGATCTGATAAAGATCTTGTGCCCAGAATAAATAAAGCACTCTCACCACTCAACAATAAAAAAATAAACAGCTCAATTTAAAAATGGAAAAATGTTTTGAACAGACACTTCTCAGAAAGTACATGGATGGAAATAAGCACATGAAAAGATACTCTGTTATTAGTCATCAGAAAAATATGAATTAAAACCTGAATGAAATATTGCCTCACACTATTTGAAAGGCTAAAAATAAAAAATATAAATGACAAAACCAAATTCTTATGAGGACTCTGAAGGAATTATAACTCTGTTATATTGCTGGTGGGAATACAACGTAACCAGTTTGGTTTTATTCATTCCAACGAAATGATGCCACAAAATATTATTGTTTTGTATATAATATTAACAATATTAACAAAATTAGTATTAATTATATTTACTCACCATTTATAATTTCCATTGTTCCTCATTTTCTCCTTTTTTTCCTCCTTATTTCTGTCTAGAATTATTTTTCTTCTACTTAAACAACTGTAGTACTTCTCTTAGTGGAGGGCTGCTGGTGACAAATACTCTGTTTTTAGTTATCTGGAGATATATTTATTTTGCCTTCACTTTTATAAGGTATTTTCTCTGCATATATAAATTGAGGCTTGTAGTTTTCTTTTAGCACTTCAAATAATTTACTCAACTGTTTCCTGGCTCCCATCGTTTCTGTTAGGAAGTCAGTCATAAATCTCATTGTTTTTGTGGCTTTTTTGAATCCAGATTTCTGAGCTTTATGGAAAAAAAATATTTTATTTAAACCTTAAATGATCCTCATATTTTTTCTATAAAAAGGAGGCATATGCTCAATATGTGTTTCAAATTTATAAGAGAATATTTGGTGGATTCATTCATCCATGAATATGTGCCTAGTTTCCTAAACACTTTAATCTTGCTTAGTTCCACAAAATCCCTTGGAGATAGGGAGTAGCTGATTTTCTAAATGAAGAAGATGTGGAGTATAAGGCTTGCCTGAGCTCCTCCCCAACCCCACCCCCCGCCTCCACCCCTCCACGCCACAATCCAGGGAGAAGAGCTAGATAGCTGAAAGTAGAACCCTGCGATGGAACGTTAGTTTTCAGATGCTAGAGCTTTTGTTCTTCTAAAATACGATCATGACCAGGCCTCTCTTACTGGAATAGGGTTACAGAAATTACTCCTTCACTTTTACGTGTTTTGAGGCTCACAATGAGAACCTAACGGATTGTGGACAGGCTCCCTTCGTGAACACACAAGAACCAGGAGAAAGAGGATACAAAGCCATTGACTAAATGATGCAGCTGCTGATAACCTCTGTCTAGTTTGTACTCTGGAGTCCTGGCATTAATTATATAAACTAAATAAAATGAACTGGTGTTTCTTGTTCTATATTTTTTTTAAAGGAAAAATATGAAAAGATGATATAGAAATAGGACGAGAGAAAATAAATCAAACTTAGCTTGGTTTGCTTAAGAAAGCATGTTATTTGTGGTGATGGCCCAGAATGTCCTATATGCAAAGCTGGGGACTCCTTACTCTGAATGCTCTCTGTCTTATATACCGCCACAAAAGTTTGATCATTTATGAAGTGAAATTAAATTTTTATAAGTGAAAAGGCCCTTATTTCCTTGTCTTGTCATGTTGGTGTGTTTAATGGAATGGCAGGGAGAGGTGAATTAACAGGATATTCTATGTAACTTTTGTTTCATTGGTTTCAGCCAACATTGTATTGTTATCTCCACTTCTATGTCATTTCTTCTTTTTTTTTTTTTATTAAATTTTTTTTTTCAACGTTTGTTTATTTTTGGGACAGAGAGAGACAGAGCATGAACGGTGGAGGGGCAGAGAGAGAGGGAGACACAGAATCGGAAACAGGCTCCAGGCTCCGAGCCATCAGCCCAGAGCCCGACACGGGGCTCGAACTCACGGACCGCGAGATCGCGACCTGGCTGAAGTCGGACGCCCAACCGACTGCGCCACCCAGGCGCCCCTCTTCTTTTTTTAATTGCCAGTGATCAGTAAGCAGTTGTCACTCTTTTTTTTTTTTCTTTTGTAATATTTATTATTTTTGAGAGAGAGCGAGAGCAGGGAAGAGGCAGGGGGCGGGGAGGCAGAGGATCCAAAGCAGGCCTTGCACTGACAGCACAGAGCCCGATGCAGGGCTGGAACTCACGAACTGTAAGATCATGACCTGAGCCGAAGTCAGACGCTTAACTGACTGAGCCACCCAGGTGCCCCTCTATGTCCGTTCTTTCTGTTGGCATATTCATGGGTTACCATTCTTTTTTTTAGTAGTACTTTCTTTAGATGGGGATCAGAACTCAATGTCACCCAGAAACCCCCTTTGAGAAAGAACCAACGAAATCTTTTGCCAAGTGCATGTACTCCTGGCATTCCTTCCTGGATCCAACATGTTTAGTGCAGTTGAGCATCATTATTTCAAAGAGGTTCTTCTTCTCCTTTTTTTTTTTTCTTAAAAGAAACTTCTTTTTTTCCTCTTTCCCCTGTTTGCTTTTGTTGTTGATTGGAATTCTTGCTATCAGTTGCTTCAAAGAATGTGACTATGGTGCTTGGGCTGGATCCACTTATAGGGAAGTTGAATCATGTCTGTGTCTTAAAAACTTTCTGATATTTCTTACACCTTCTCTGAGCTCACAGTTATTGCACAGGCAGGCTGGAGGGCACGATGCTTGTATATCAGAGAGAGATTTTGTTTCTAAGAAGTAGATTTATAGGGGTTCAAAAAAGTACTTAGTTTGAAGGAACATCCCATTAAATTATGAATTTCTCACTGAGAAACCTAAAATTCCATATCCAAAATAGAGAAAGTTTTTCAACAAAAAGTAAGATATATTTTATAGTTTTATGGTCATTAGGTTTAAGAGATACAGAAATATATTTTGAGATATACTGGTGAAGAATTTCAACTAATTTAAGGATTGCTTTAGTTAGCTATTAGTCCTTGTGGTTGATCATAGTGAATGTTACACCCAGCACTTTATCCAGGGTTTCTGTAAATAGATGTTGCTATGTATACCTTTGGGATCAAGTTTAGGCTCAGTATTTTATTTTTGTAGAGGATCTCTCCAATTAGTTCAACTTGGACAATTAAAATATCCTAAAGAGAGTTGGGAATATTCCAAGCAAACCAGTCAAAGGGGGGAGAGTTGTGGGTATGTGTGTGTTAGGAAGAGAAGTGTATTGCATGAATGCCTAAAGTAAGCTAAGCCAAGTTAGAAAGGTGAAGAGAACAAAGTGAGGTGCTTGTTCCTTTAAAAGCATTCTTTTTTTTTTAATTTTTTTAAATGCTTATTTATTTTTGAGAGAGAGAGAGACAGAGCATGAATGGGGGAGGGTCAGAGAGAGAGGGAGACACAGAATCAGAAGCAGGCTCCAGGCTCTGAGCTGTCGGCACGGAGCCTGACACGGGGCTTGAACTCGGGGACCATGAGATCGTGACCTGAGCCGAAGTCGGATGCTTAACCGACCGAGCCACCCAGGCGCCCCCCTTTAAAAGCATTCTTATATAAAAGATTATAGATTTCAGAATCAGAGATACTTGGGTTGGAAGGGACCCTCCCCCCTTTAAGATGCAGGATTCTAGACAAGTTGTTTCACTTCTCTGAGTACCAAAGCCTTGGTTTTGATATCAGGAAACTATTGATCATAGTAACTACAGGAAAAAGTTGAGGGCAAAAGAGAAGTATGGTAAATCTAGGGAAAAGGAGGAAGGAGGAGTAAGAAAGATAAAAACTGGAAGGTGGAGAAGATGAGGAGAAGAAAAGGTTATGACAATTAGGGATACTGTCTGAAAAGCATGATGCCTGACATGGAGCATATACTTAATAAATTGACATTGCTGTTACTGTAATTGTAATTGTCCTGATATTGTAATTATGTTTCTATATGTAGTCATAGATTAAAACACATAATTTGAGCTGACACATGACTGCAACTATGGGATATTTTGGCACTAAACTATTTAACTGTTTTCAAATTATTCTTGCAAGGGCAGGAGTATTTAAACATTGGCTTTTAAAGAAAAATTGTTTAGATTTCTTACCTACATTTAAAATAATTCCAAGGCTAACACCTAAATAAGTAAATGAAACAAAAGCTATCTATAAGGACAAGAGGGGTGTCACAGAAAATCAAAGTCAAGGTCCTCCTTTATCTTTACTTTATGTGTTTTCTAAAAGAATGTTTCCTGGGTAGCTCAGTCGGTTAAGCATCTGACTTTGGCTCAGGTCATGATCTCAACCACTTGCGAGTTCGAGCCCAGTTTCGGGCTCTTGGCTGACAGCTCAGGGCCTGGAGCCTGCTTCGGATACTGTCTCCCTCCCTCTCTCCCTCTCTCTCTCTCTCTCTGTCCCTCCCACTCCCTCAAAAATAAACAATTAAAAAAACTTTTTTAGATATTTTCTGAATTTTTTGACATGATGGGAATCTTCTAGAGGTTATTTCATCCTCTGATTTTTAAACAGTATTCTTTAAATAGAAGATCCTTTCCTTGTTAAGATTTCTGTGATTCTAAATTGTGAGGGCATGGTATAATTAAGTTTGTAAGAGTACGTCAACAATTAGGAGGGAATTTGGCTTGTGTTTAAGAAAAAAATCAGTCTATTATTGAGTAAAAGACATTCGTGAGGAAGAAAACAATTAAATAAGTGACTGAAGTGCCCTGGGGAAATATTAGCTTACAATGACTTCTTGTGCAGCCAGTCAAAACAGGCGATTGATGCAGTGACAGGCTTTACAGGAAACATTAAAAAGCCCAGATGGCTCAAGTTTACGTTTACAGAGTAGCTGGGAAAGGCAGTTAAATCCTACAAGTGCCAGTCAGTTAACCAGAAGATTTTTAGTGCTGAGGACAAGAACAAAGCTGAAAAGAGGTGAGACAGGAAGGAAAAGAAGAGCAAGAAAAGGGCAAATAAGATGAAAAGATGATGAGGTTGCAAAGGATAATGGGGAAGATGAAGAAGTGAAATGAACCTAGGAAAGAGAAGAAGGAAGATGAAAATGGGATATAGAGGGGCACCTGGGTGGCTCAGTCGGTTAAACATACGACTTGAGGTCAGGTCATGATCTCGCGGTTCGTGGGGTCGAGCCCCGCTTGGGGTTCTGTGCTGACAGCTCAGAGCCTGGAGCCTGCTTCAGGTTCTGTGTCTCCTTCCCTCTCTTCCCCTCCCCCACTTGCACTCTGTCTTTCTCTCTCTGTCTCTCGAAAATAAATAAATGTTAAAAAAAAAAAAAGAAAAAAAAGGAAAAGAAAATGGGATATGGAAAGAACAAGGAAAACCGAGACCTGTAAGCACACTCTCATGTTCTGGTAACTAATGTCTCAGTTTTAATTTTTGTTGTATTATATTAGAATTAAGTGGTTTGGGGACAAAAGGAAAGGACATATTTTAAGCAGGTTCAGCTCTGCACTGTTCTACTGGGTAAGGCAGAAACTGGTTTTGATGGTGAATTGGTCTCTGTTTACAGTACAACAGTGGCTTTTATGATACTCAAGATTCACCTGCAATGGGGTTTATTTGGTTCTTTGACAAAAACATTAACAAATTCCACCAAAACAATGTGTCTATGAAGAGTGACATTAGATTGTTTGCATAATGGCTTCTCCAGCCAATGGTTGGAGTAAAATTAATTCCCAGAGAATGAAGTGAGTATTCATGAACTTTGAGGAGGTAGAAAAATAATTGTGCTGTTTGCAAACCAAATAATGACATAAATTCGTTTAATCTTCTGACTTAAGAGCAAGGTTTTCCAACAGTGGCACTATTGACATTTAGCCTGAATAATTCCCGTGAGAGGACGTCCTCTGCATTCTAGGATGTGTAGCATCCTTGACTCTACCTAGTAAATGCCAGTAGCGCCCTTGTCCACAGACTTGTGACAATCAAAAATGTCTTCAGACATTTCCAAATGTCCTCAATGGGCAAAGTTGCCTCCAGTGGAGAACTACTGATCTAGAGGAATCGACTATAAAGTTTACCAATTCACTATATCAAGAAAAGAAACTGGCTAGATTTAAAGGAAGATATCATGCATCTGTGTGCCCTTGTTTAAGATTTTTCCAAAATATTTTCACAAGTGTTATTTCTTTCTTATTCACATATGTTCCTTGGGAGAAAATTAGGGGAGATGATATTAAACCTCTTTTCCCAAGGAAACTGAGATACAGAGGAAAAGTAGAGTCCAAAGTACATAATGCCTTAGTTTGGGTTCTTCCAGAAGAAGACTCTGGGACAGGAACTTAGTACAAGCAGTTTATTTGGGAGATGGTCCCAGGAAATGTCAGTTGGGGAACCAAAAAGAGAAAAGAGACAACCAATATGTTAAACAATTCACCACATTGAAGTTTAATCTGGCTGGGGAATTCTGAGAGCCAGGGCAAGATATGCACCTCAAAATTATCCTACCGTGGGGCAAGGAAATGGAGTATTTATGTACCGATTCAAGCCAGTAATTGATTAGGAGCTGATCCCAGGATGAGGATGTGTTAGAATAATGGCCTCCTTCCCCAAAGATGTCCACATCTTAATCCCTGGAACCTGTGAAGATTTACCTTCCATGGAAAAATTGGCTTTGCAGAGGTGATTAAGTTGTGGACCTTGACGTGGGAAGATAATCCTGGATTATCCAGGTGGGCCCAATGTAATCACAAGGTTCTTTCTAAGTGAAAGAAGGAGGCCAAGAATTAGAGAAGGGGAAGTGACAATGGTGTCAGGATCAGAGATGTGATGTGAGAAGGAGCCAAGGAATGTGGGAAACCTCTAGAAGGTAGGAAGAGCAAGAAAATGAGTTCTTGGTTAGACCCTCCAGAAAGCAGTGCAGCCCTGCTAACACCTTGTTTTTAGCCCAGTGAGACCCATTTCAGACTTCTGTCCTGCAGAATTATATGATATTAAGCATGCATTTGCTTAAGCCACTACATTTGTGGTAATTTATTACAGAAGTAATAGGAAACTAATAATGATTTTGGCACCAGAAGCTGCTGTAACAAATAAGTAGACATGGCTTTGAAACTGAACAGGGGGCAGAGGCTGGGGGAATTTTGAGTAGCATAACAGAATTTATAGTTTTTGACTCTGAGTTCAGTGTCTAAACTATTATACCATCAATGTTAAAGGAAGTCACAGAATCACTAATCTATGAAAAAAAGCTTAGTTTTTAAAATTACATTTCAGTCATTGTCCAGTGAAAACATTCTATACCTGCTTGTTCAATGGAGAAATTGAATATGGAAACTAATTACAAAGGTGTTAGAAGAACTAAAAATGCTGATAGAGGAAGTTGAAACAGTTCACAGGTTAGCAATGTTTGGAAGCAGCTGCCACCCATCGGTGTGCAGCCACAAAGGCAGGAGGTGGTATTCTCAGAACCCAAGGGTCGTACAACAGGACCTAGGACACTACCTGAACACCTCTACACATTTCTGAATTGTGTCAAATAATTTACCCTTAATGACCCATTCTGATGGAGGATAACATAATTCATCTAAATATATTAAAAATAGGTTGACGTGTGATTAATATTTTTTGTAGTCATTTTACCTTCTTAATTAGGTTGAAGAGCATTGGAAACATGGAAAGAAACACCCATCATGGTGAAAATTTTTCATCGTTCAACACACAACGGACATGATTCTCCTTCACTCACTGATTCAATTCATTTATTGGTAAATTAATGAATAGAGCACCTCCTTTTGCTAGTTTTTGATGAAGCAGTAAATGAAAACGATGAGGTCCTTGAACTTTATGAGGAAAGTGCAAAAGCCCTGAGTCAGGAATGTGCATGGCAGATTCCAGGAAAAGTGAAAGATGTGTTGCATTCTGGGATGGGCCATGGGGAAGGAGAGGGCACTGGAGATGCTGTAGGGTCCTGTTACTCCTCTGCTTAAAGCCTCCAGAATGATTTTGTAGAAAAATAACATCTCTAGAGATCAATAGAAGAGGGACAGGAATAAAATCACTGGTGCCTGGATTCTCTTGATTCTTGACTGTCTGAGAGTAAGGCACAGAGCTTCTTTGCATTCTTGGAAATCTGTTGGGCACCTTGGGTAGTTACTGTCTATTTAACTTGAACTTGTGAGCTTCTTTAAGGAATCTGACACCTGAGGTTGGCTTTCTTCCCATTCAAGACTAGTTGCTCACTTTAGTTACACTCCCATAGGGTCAGATGGATCTTGGAGAAAGACATCATTAGTAAGGCTTGTTTCCATCAGCATCTCAACAGGAAGCAGATGGTACCCTTAAATGGGGAATTGAGGAGAGTTTAATGATAAGACTATTTATAAAGTTACAGGAGGTTGAGGAAAACCAATAGGGAATGTTGAAGCACTTGGGGCTATTAACATCAGGGAGTTGTTACCACTCCTAAGCAAGGGAAGGAGAAGTTACCAGAAGAGGAAGGGTCCATAGCTGTAGCTGTGTTGTGGGAGAAGGGCCACCCAGTCAAAGGCATGACCTTTCTTAGAGGAATGCAGCCACTGCCCGCATGGGACATTTTTACTATTAGCATCTTTGCTGTAAGCATTTTCACTACAGACATTTTCGCTGCATAATTAATTAACCATAAAGCAGTTTTGCTGTAAAAGATAAAATCACCAAAACCAAAGACAGACATTCATTAAAAAAACATAATGAAATATAAAATTTGAATAAGAAAATTAAAAAGACTATTAGGAAATACAAAATATATTTGGATACATTTAAAATATGTGTAGATTCATGGCAATACTGTGCAAATAACTGGTTTGATGGTGTGGATTGTACCTAAGCACTTGTTTTGAAAGTCTGCCATTCATTGTATTCCACATTTTTTTTTTTTTTGCTTGTTGACCTGTCTCCTTATTCAGCATGACACTTTTTCTTTATTTGCTAAAATTTCTCCCTTCATTAAGAGAGGTATCAGTTTCCAGATACTAGGATGTGTATTTGTAACTGAGCTTTGTACTGTGCTGTGAAAGCCTACTATACTGTTGTTTGCTCTTGGCATATTGTCACATGTCTATTGATAGACATTCCAAAGTTGTGTGTGAAATGTGGGTTCAAAATGTACACCAGTGGGACACCTGCATGGCTCAGACGGTTAAGTGTCTGACTCTTGATCTCAGCTCAGGTCTTAATCTCAGGGTCGTGAGTTTGGCCCCATATTGGGCCCCATATTGGGCTCCACACTGGGCATGAAGTCTACTTAAACCAAAACAGAACAAAGCAAAACAAAAATTGCACCACTACATTGGCCACTCTGAGGGCTAAGATTTGCATAATATAAAAATGGGAGTCTTGTGTCAATGGAGAAATGAAACGAAATTGTCAACCAGTTGATGACATCAACAAATTGTCAAACCAAACTGTCATCCAGCTTTTTTTTTCTTTATAGTTTATGGCAAATTGCCTTATAGCCAATTAGTTATACAGCAAAAATGAGAGTCATGCAGTGAAAAAAAGCTTATGGCAAAGATGCTAACAGTGAAATTACCTAGAACCACCACTGCCAACCTAATTCTGAAGAGTGAGAGTTGGGGGAAAGTCCCCTAATTCCACTCTGTCTTTTCCCTTCCTTCCTCTCTCCCTCCTTCCTCCCCCCAGGCATCTCCTGTGTGTTCAGTGCTCTCTTTGACCAAACCCAACTGGAAGCCAGAGGGCAAAGGAGCCCATTCTTGCAGTTCACAGAAGTCAGCATCAGGGGCACTGAGCAAGGAGGAAAAGGATGCACAATGGATCTGAAGGGGCAAAAGGAGAAAATCCAGGTCATAATTACCTTGAACAATACTAACTTTATATTAACAATAATTTTTCCAACAGTCAAAATAATTTTTTAGTTTGTGATTCTTTAGAAACAAACCAGAATTACACTAAACTTTGTGGGAGAAGAGGGAAAGATTGGCTATGTAATTGACTAGTATAACTAAAATTGCTATGAGGTGGGATGTCACTGAATTTTCCTGATATAAAAGTATGAAAACACTTTGAAGACTTTTATATGTAAATAATTGATTTGGTAGTTTCAATAGCTATTATTGATTTTTTTAATTGCTTTTGAAAATTTACTCTTTAAGTGTTTATTTATTTTGAGAGAGAGAAAGAGGGCACATGCGTAAGTGGGGGGAGGGGCAGAGAGAGGGGAGACAGAAGATCCCAAGTGGGCTCTATGCTGTCAGCAGAGATCTTGATGCGGGACTCAAACTCAAGAACCATGAATCAAGACCTGAGCACAAATCAAGAGTCAGACACTTAACTAACTGAGCCACCTAGGTGCCCCTACTTTAAAAAGAATTTTTAAACATGCCTCAAAAAGCCAGTCAATCCTTCTTTGCCCAGAGATGACTATAATTCACTTTGCTTCAAAAAATATTCTTGGAGGGGCATCTGGATGGCTCAGTCAGTTGAGCGTCTGACTTCGGCTCAGGTCATGATCTCACAGTTTATGAGTTCGAGCCTCACATCGGGCTCTGTGATGACAGCTCAGAGCCCAGAGCCTGTTTCAGGTTCTGTGTCTCCCTCTCTCTCTGCCCCTCCCCACCTCACGCTCTGTCTCTCTCTCTCAAAAATACACATTAAAAAATTAAAAAAAATATATTTTTGAATGCACTTTTTTACTATCCATTTGGCTTCCCCAAACCCAATCTGACTGGCAGGGATTTTCTGTAGTCACATGTTTGTCTTCAGTATGTCCATTATGGACATGAC
Organism: Leopardus geoffroyi; assembly: GCF_018350155.1. Lineage (NCBI taxonomy): Eukaryota > Metazoa > Chordata > Mammalia > Carnivora > Felidae > Leopardus > Leopardus geoffroyi. Next base: position 32,573,478 of record NC_059336.1, read on the forward strand.
AACAGCCATTACATAAGTAAACCATAGAGGGTCTGATTTCTCACTTGATCTTGTATATTATTTCTTTTCCTTTGTGTTAGCTCTTCTGCACCTGTGTTTGAGTTAACTCTTGGCTCTGAGGACATTTAGGGGATGATTAGAATATTTAAAAAGCAGCAAGTAAACAGATCTTATAATTAGTTGATTGCCTGTGTAGCCAGACAGAAGAGATTGTTGTATTGTTATAGGAGCTCAGAGAAGCACCCCTTTGAGAACCTAATAAACTTCCACTTTTTTTCAGGCCTGACCTGATCATTTGACATCAGAGACCATGGGGTCATGCACAGGACAAAAAGCTTCCTCTAGAACCTTTGTTGGAAGTAATTTGTTTTGAATGAGCAAATGTTAAGCTGGTGGATTTAGTCATTGAGAAGACTTGAGAAATGGATTGGACAGGATTGAGGAGGTGGCATTTTATTTTGTCTGTTGGGGTTGAACTTCATGCTTCCGCCACCAGACTAACAAGGAGGAAGAAGGATGAGAAGAGGCAGAATAAAGGGAGAAGGCTGTAGAGACAGCCAGAAGTTCTAATATAGATGCAGTTAATGAATAAACATTTCTGCTTATTCCTTGACACAGCCCTATCACTGTCTTTAACTCTTTTTTGGTGCACCTGTTGTTGCTTAAACTTCCCCATCACAGTACTAATACCATGAACTGTGATCATGTAATTTCCTATCTTCTCCTCCTAGTTCAGCTTTTCTAACATAACTTTTAGCAAAGATGGAAATGTTCTATACCTTCACTCTGGCTATTGAGTATTAGAAATGTGGCTAGTGTGACCAAGGGACTGAACATTTAATTTTACTTAATTTTCATTAATTTAAATTACAAAGCCACGTGAGGCTAGGTGCTAGCATATTGGACCCAAGAGTTTAAGACGACATGCTCTGTGAAGATAGGGACTATACAGGGCATCATTGTGTACCTGAATAATAGTAGGGCAATCAAGAAATATTTGTTGTATGTAGCATGGAAGGAGGGAAGAGAGGGAGGAAGGATAGTGCAATCTCACAAGTGGGTGAATGTATGGCTGGGAATATGGAAAGATGGTGAAGGCTGGGATTAAGTACCTCTTGGGCTGGAGAAGTTACTTTCTGCTCTATAACAATAACTTAAAAATGCTAACTCAGATCAGAGATTTGGAGGACAGAATCTCAGTTTAAAAATTTGTCAACCTTCTTTCTCCAGGATCTGCGTTTTATAGTCCCCGAGCTTTTGCACATGATACAGTTGAGTGCTTTTTTGGGAAACATTATCATCTAGAACTCTGGGGAGATATGAAAAGTCTCTCCCAGCAGTTTGGTGGCTTAGACAGGTGTCCCATGAGAAGATCACACACCCAGGATGTGTGTGATAAATTAATCTATTTGCATGTCCGTTCTACCTTAAGACTATAGGGTTAAATGAGATAATTCCCAAGCTGCCTTCTAGTGTTGACATAAATATGTACCGGGATACTTGTTAGCCTCTAAAAAAACAGAACCATTTAATATTTATTTATAAAGTGCATGTTCTCAGTTGTTCATTGGTCAGTATGAAGGCTTTTCCAGTCTGATATAGCCTCAACTTGGGTATTACTTACAAACTGACAAGCTAAGGAGCGATGCAATGACTTGAAAAAAAAAAAAAAAAAAGAATGTGTGATGACCAAAACTTGCAGTAACATTTCTTTTTTAAATGGCAGCTAAAACTATTTTAGAAGTGGTGGCTTGACTGTGTAAATAAACACTGACTCATTTAAGTAAATTGTAACTACTGAATTCAATATTTACAATGCTAAATTTAAAGGCATTCGTTACTAATGTGTAGTCTCAAAAGCGGTATGAGTCATTTATCTGTTTGAAAAGACAAAATTTCATCTTTAAAAGATAAGCAAGTCTACTACTTGAATTTTATAGTAAATTGATACATGTTTAAAACTTAGAAGTAATATATGCACAATAAAAAAACAGGGGCAAGCGAGACAAGAGGAGAAAAGTTAATCATTTCACCTCACTGATAGCACTATGGTATACACCATTTTGGTATATATTTTCTGTGCATGTTCCTTTTTATACATTATAATTTTAATTATGCAGTATATACAATATGTATGTATTGCTTAGATTTTTAATGATAAAGTATTAAATGTTTTAGACCTCCTGAAAAATATAGAAAATAATACAACACACATCATATATTTGCCACCCGAATTTCAGAGGTAAGTTTTGACACATTTGGCTTAGATTTCTTTCTTGCTTCAGGTCTTTTTGTTTTTAAATAACAAAACAATATGGATACAGTACCAAATTCATCCTATAGCTTCCTTCTCTTTCCTTCCTGAAGTTCTCTGCTCTCATCCATGCTTTCCTATTTTTTCATGCAAATGTGTGGTCCACAATGTATCGTATTGCCTCATGTGTTTAAAATGTGCAAAATGCTATCATCTACAACTTGCACTGTTCATTCATTACAAAGTTTTTGAAATACAGCCATGTATTTCAACGTACATCTACATGAACATGTACATCTAGTTCATCCATTTTCATTGTTATAGAGCATTCCATTTCTAAATAGTTCAGTTACTTAACCTATTTGCCTGTGATATGTTAGTCACTTCCATAATTTTTATGATTATGACAACTCTGTAACAAACACCCTTTATATATCTATATCTATATCTATATCTATCTATCTATCTATCTATCTATATTTTATGAATACATCTGAGGATTTTTTTAGGTAGGTATCTAGAGTGCTATATTGTATGGTAGGCATGTCGTCAAATGTACTAGGTAATGCCAAATTAGTCTTCCAAGTAACTGAAGTCATTTACATCCTAGTCTAAATTGACCTTATTTTTGCCAAACAATGGTTACTTTAAGACTTTTTAAGTCGGTTGATTGGATGGGTACAATGTTGTATCTCATCACTATTTTAATTTCTGTGTCACTATTTCACTGATTTCTGGTGAGGTTGATAAATTTTTGTATTGATCATTTGGATCTCTCCTTCTTTTCCAAATTCTTCCCCAATTCCTTTGTGCTTGGTTATTTTTATTTTCCTTATTGATCTGAAGAGTTCTTTGGACCATTTTATTGAACTTTTACAAATATATGTACTTAAATAATCTTATTTAACCAAATGGGCTATATTCATGTTTTTAAAAAAAAATTTTTTTTAATGGTTGTTTTTGAGAGAGACAGAGACAGAATGCGAGTGAGTTAGGGGCAGAGAGAGAGAGAGAGAGAGGGAGACACAGAATCCGGAGCAGGCTCCAGGCTCCAAGCTGTCAGCACAGAGCCTGACATGGGGCTTGAACTCACGAACCGTGAGATCCTGACCTGAGCCGAAGTCGGATGCTCAACCGACTGAGCCATCCAGGTGCCCTGGCTATATTCATATTTAGTGACAGTTTATTAACATGAGTATGATGAAAATTTTATAAAATACTTAAGATTCTAAGGTGACTTGAGTATCATCTTTCATAGGTATGAAATCTAAACTATGAACAGCACTTTTTGTTTTGTTTTGTTTTGTTTTGTTTTTAAGAATTCAGAGAAGAACCCACATAGCTTTTAGAGTCTTAGGAAGAGTTCTATAGGTGATTGCCAAAAGCCACTATGTCACCATTTTACCTGACTAGAATATCTTTTTTCCCACCTGGAAATAGGACAATTAACAAAAAAAATTTCCACTAATATTTTTACTTTAGCTTGTGGTTCTCTTTGGACCCACAGACTACAAAATCTAACTTATAGAGATGTACAGAAGGTGATGAAAAATTCTTACATGAAAAACAAAATCATCTAAACAAAATCAAAATTAGACAGTTTTATAGTGTATAGAATTATTGAATCAGTATGTTGTGTACCTGAAACAAATATAACATTGTATGTCAATTACATTTCAGTTAAAACTTTAGGCAGTTTACAAAGGTATGAGTGTTTGTGATTCAGGTCCTTCTATATCTTCCAGATGTTTGAAAATCAAAGCTTATGTACCTATGGTGATAACTGTCAGTCTTTTCTGCTGTCTCTTCTCCCACTCTGTTCATGCTTGCTTTTCCTCTCAGCAGCCCAAAGTAAACACTCTTTTGGTTACCTCCAGGAAGGCAGAGCTTGGTGATGGACACAAGCAATGCTATGTTGAGACAAAGATGCGTGGAATTCTTAGAATCATTCAGACTCGGAATAAATTCTCATCCTGTCACTTCTATCTAAGTGGACTTGTTACTGACCTCCCAGGTGCTGTCTCCACCCATGAAATGATGGTATGAGAATTCTCATAATAATCCTCTAGCTCATGTTCAGGATCTATCATAAGCCAGCCACCATAGGGTGTCTCGTTTAATTAGGGCTCCCAGAGCAATCAGTGAGGAACAGAAAAAAGATTGGACAGGAGTTAAGTGGCAGTAGCCAGGAGGCAAGAGACATGAAAATCAACAAGGTTGCTGAGCTGAGATGGGCAAACAACCCAGAAGAAGTTTCATGACGGAAAGTGAAACCAAACACTTTTGCAGAGGCAAAAATTTCCATTTTTGTAATCTTTAAGGCACAGTCATGGTTCTGAGAGGTGTAGGAGGGCCAAAAGTTACATAGAGCTCAAATACCACCAAGGGTAGAGTTGTAGTTTGCTTGAAGGAGTTAAACTCTTATTAATGGGAAGAAAATGCTTTTCTGGAACTGGTCATTCCTAATAATGGTGGGTAACAGATTTCATGCAGAATGATTTCAACTGTTTCCAACTTTCAAGGAGGGTATTGTTCATAGCAGCTGAGTGTTCCAAACAGTTTAGGATTTAATACCTTCAAACATAAACACCTCTTTAAAAAATTTACCCATTGTATATGGCAGTCATTATAAAATATACATTTTGTTACTTTGTCTTTTTAGGCAAAACATACTTATGTAATTTGATCTTTTCTTTCTGAATCAAGAGAATCATTACACATTTTGGTTTTTATATCATGTCATAATATAGTGATGCTCTTGGGATCTATTAATATATAAACGTCTGTTTGTGCTAGGCTGCTTGAATCCCAGGTCCGCCTTTAAAGTTTTACTCTGTTTTCTCTCTTGCTTTTATTTATCTTGTGATGTGCTGCCAAACATGTTACAAATATTTATAAAGCAAAAGTAATTAGGCTTCAAGTAAAGACCTAAGAAGCTCTCCTTTTGGTTCAAACAACTTCACTCAAAACGTGTTGAGTGCCTAATATGTGACAGGCACCGTGCTAAGTGCTCAGGGTATAAAGAAGAATAAAACCTCTACTCCCGAGCATCCTACATGTGGGTGCATTGTAAACTTTGCTGTGACTAACAGGCTTGTAATTTCTTCTGTAAGCTTTGAGACACCTGTCTTCGTTACTTGCCAAACATTCTTTCTAAATTTCGGGTGCATTTGTGCTACTAGAATGTGGTGAATATCTAAGCTTTCAAGAGTTAATAAATTCCTCTTACATATGAATGAATGGTCATTGCATATTAGGAGGAACAGAGAAAATGCTAAGAGGAGTTGCAGGGTATGGAAGACCCTACAAGGCTTTCTACTAGCATGGTGTTTAAATGTTTCACATTTATGATAGAGGGGCGCCTGGGTGACTCAGTTGGTTGAGCGTCCAACTCTTGATTTCAGCTCAGGTCACGATCCCAAGGTTGTGGGATCAAGGTCGATATCAGGCTCGGTGCTGAGCATGGAGCCTACTTGAGATTCTTTCTCTCTCTCTCTCTCTCTCTCTCTCTCCCTCTCTCACTCTCCCCCACACACACTGCCTCTCTTCCCAACTTCTGGGAATATGTTGTGTGCTATGCCCCACTCTTTAGAATACTTTTTAAAAATTAAAAAAATATATATATGCTCCACATTTATGATAGAGATTTTTGGACAAAATAGTTTCATGCAATTGGATTTTAAACTCTATCCTGTATTCCAGAAAAATATATAATAGACAATATTATTTATGATTTAAAAAGATGCAGGCACACTCTGAAACAGAGGGAAAACAGGGGAACTGGCAAGATCAGACTGAAGGGGTGGGATCATTGTGTACCTGGTCTAGGGCAGGAGTGGCCAGGAGTTTGACTTCTGAGAGTAGGTGGTTGTAGTACCAACTTATGTTTGGGAACCAAGTTTGTCTCCTTATATGAAATTGGAGGGGACATTGGAATGTTCCTCTGTCATAAAAAAGGGGAAAAAAAGGCCCAAAAGAGCCAGGATCAGTGCTTATGTCTCAGGTTTTTTTGCAAAGCTGCTGGAAAGAGACATCTCTGCAAACAGGCCTGGGTTAAGTCTTTTGTTGGTTCAGAAAGTGTATTATTTTGTAGGATAATAGTCCTCAGCTGCCAAAGAAAGCCTTAGCTCTGGATGTATTGGTCCTGGGGGATTGGAGAGAGGCAAAGTCAAAACCATTAACCAGAGAGAGAGAAGCAAATCTACCCTAAGATCACCAACTCCTCTAAGTTTTCCCAGAGGTTTTGCAGTTTTAGTACTAAAATTCCTATGGCCCAGACACATTATCACTCCTGGTCAAATCAGGATGACTAGTAACCCTGCCCACCCCCAACCTTAAAATAAACCTGGAAGCTAAAATGCTAAAGCACATGAGAAAACCAGCACCAAGAAAGATAGCCGGCAAGATCAATAATAAGAACAGAAATTAACTCCTGATAAAATACAGAATGACTTTATAATAAATACATTTAAGGAAAGTAACAAATACTATGAAAAAACAGTCATATATCAAGGCAGGTGTATACGGAGAAAAATATGTTAGAAACGCTGTATATGAAAGAAATATATAGTCATTGAATATTAAAAACACTACCTGGTTATTCACAGTAAAAGTAGAATTTGTGAATTGGATTGTTGCTGAATTCATTCATCATGCTGCACAGACTGACACAGTGAGTAAAATCTTGGAAGAGAAATTAAGGTAATTGATAATAGATTGAGATACCCTTAATATGTATAGTTTTTGTAAGGAGAGAAGAGTGGATGGTTGAAAGGATATATTGAAATGGATTGTGGCTAATGCTTTTAATACTTCCCGAGGGACATGAGTCTTTGGATTGAAAATGCACTTTGGATTGAAAGTGCTAATCAGATTAAATGAAATAAATTCAGAAATGTTAATGGAAATGAAGTTGCAGAACATCAAGAATAAATTGGAAATTTTTAATTTATTTTTTTTTAGGTTTATTTTGAGAGAGAGAAAGCACAAATGGGGGAGGGGCAGAGAGAGAAGAGAGAGCAAGAATCCCAAACAGGCTCCATGCTGACAGTGCAGAACCCATGCAGGGCTTGAATTTATGAACCATGAGATCATGACCTGAGCCAAAGTCAGTTGCTTAACCAACTGAGCCACCCAGGCACCCCATAAATTGAAAAGTGTTAATTGAAAAATGTTAATATTACCAGATAGAAAAAAGATTACATGCAATAGAATGGCAATTAGACTGATAGCAGTTATCTCAGCTTCAAAAATAGATGCTTAATGAGTGCCTGGGTGGCTTAGTAAGTTAATCACCCGACTCTTGATTTCGACTCAGGTCATGATTTTGTGGTTCATGAGATTGAGCCCTGCATCAGACTTTGCACTGTCAGTGTAGAGCCTACTTGGGATTCTCTCTGTCCTTCTCTCTGCCTCTCTCCCATTGGCACATGGTCTCTCTCTCTCTCAAAATAAATAAATAAACTTAAAATAGATGCTTAAAAACAGCAGAGTAATATTATCAAAATAAAAAGTGAAGGAAGCTAGAATTCTGTATCAAACTAAACTGTCATTTGAAAGTGGGTATTAAATAGGCACATTTCCACATGTGGAAAAACCAAAGGTATACCCATCACATTCCTTCATTGAAGTTACTACTTAGGAATTCTATACCAAGCTAACCTATCACTTGAAAGTGAGTGTTAAATGAGTACATTTCTAGATATGCAAAAACTAAGAGAGTTTATCAATTACAACCCTTCAATTAAAAAAAAAAACTATCTAAAAAGAAGTATTTAAAAAAACAGCTGTGAATAAGGAACTTTGTAAACTGTATTGGTAAATATTATTGTCTTAAGAAAACTAGTCACTAATTTTTTTTTTAAATGAAACTAAAATTCTGGATAAAGAAAGGGGAAGGAGAGTCACAGAAGAGAGCTACTCGGGTGATAGAACATGATATGCTCAAATATAGTATTATTGACATCTCAAATATCTGTTTACTTTTCTCCCTGGAACTTAAATGTTTGGCCATTTCCACTTTCTCCTAAGCAAGGGACATTTGGGAGATGGCAGATATTTTATCAGTTTATTTCCAGTCAGGGTGGGTTTCTGGGAGCAATGGTGGAGAGAGGAGAGTGGGTGGTAGGTTGGGGGAAAGAATGGGAAAATGGAAAGTATGGAACATTCTGGATAACATTTAAATTCACTGAGGTCTTCACAATGGGATGTCAGAGCTTTTTAGCATAGAGTTCTTAGAAAGCTTGGCAAAATATATAGTAAAATGTTAGAACATATTTTGGTATCAAATTTAAATAATTTTATCTTATGCATAATTTGAAGTTATCCAGACTTCTTATTTTTTTATTAATATGAATACTTGAGAATTGACTGTGGTGTTTTTCTCTAAAGAACTTAAGAATGGAAAGTTTAGTAGAGGGGTATCAGCACTGTGACTGAAGGGATTCATTCATGCTCAAGGGCGGCCCCAATGTGACTTCATGTATTTAGATGTCAATTCCATTTTTAAACTGTCTAAAAGCTTGTGTTTGAATTCAGTGAATGTAGGGCTTAAATTTTTCTTTTTCCACCATACAGTTGAATATAACTATATATATATATATAATATTATATGAATATTATTATATTATATTATTATATGTTATATTATATTAATATATTATATATTATATATATATATATAATATTATATATATATATATATATAAATACATTTCAGGCCATAGAGAATGGGTTTTAAGATTTTGATGAGGAGAAAGCAGTAAGTCTGAAAAACTACTCAGGAAAAAGGAAGAGACCAAACAAGACAACATTTTAAAGGAAGTAATTGCCTCTGCATGGCAGTTTTGAACTCCATTGTTAAGTAGTTTCTGCTATTCCTATATATCCTGAATATTTACCAGAATATTCTGATTTTCCTATATATCCTGAATATTTACCAGAAAAATTAAAGATGTGCTAAAAAGTCAAGGCGAATCTATTTGTATGCAGTAGAGCTTATTATTTTTTCATTCATTCACATATACATGTATCTATACATATATTCATCAAATATATGTAATATATATATACTCCTCCCCCTGAATAGTACTTTGTTGGCCTTGGTGTGCGTGGGAGAAGGTGAGTAGATGAATCTGGCTGCAGTAGTTGGGCATGGTAGAGAATATTATTAGAAAGATAGGTTGAGCACAGAATGTCAAAGATATTAAATGCTGGCTAACAAGTATCTTTGAAAGTTACTTGAGCAGGAACATGACACAATGTTATATTAAATTGGCAACCGATCATTGAATGAAATAGTAAGGGAGTGTCTAGAAACATGATCAAATGCAAATCATCTAAACAAGTTGCAAATGTTAGTGGAGAATAGTGTTTTGAAACTTAAAGTTATCCAGTTCAATTATAAATACCTCTTAAGGAGTTGTATGCCAAACAAGTGTGCTTTGGGTATGTTGCATCAGAGTATCAGGGTTTTTAACCTGGTCTTTAGAAACCAGACAATTTGGGAAGCTTCACACTGTTTTATTAGAGTATCTTAACAGATAAAAATTTGGTTATGATTTGAATGTTTCTTCCAAAGCATCTCTATCCCATAGAACTTTTTGCAATAATGGAGATGTTCCTTATCTGTGTTGTTTAATATGGCCTCCACTGATCCTATGTGGTTTAAAAAATATTTATTTTATTGTGGTAACATGTGTTTACTGTGTTTAACAGGAGATCTACTCTCTTAGCACATTTTTAAGTGTACAATACAGTATGGTTACCTATAGGTACGATGTTGTACAGCAGATCTTTAGAATTTACTAATTTTGCATAACTTTGAGCCTGTTGATTAGCAACATTTTGTTGTACTCTTCCCTCAACTCCCGGAAACCACCATTCCACTCTCGGATTTTTTGAGTTTGACTATTTTAGTTGCCGCACATAAGTGGAATCATGCAATATTTGTCCTCTGTAACTGACTTATTCCACTTGGCATAATGTCCTCAAGGTTCATCCATGTTGTCACATATTGTAGAATTTCCTTTTCTTAAAGGCTAAATAATATTCCATTGTATGTATACATTTTTTAATCCATTTATCTGCTGATCGACATTTAGGTCGTTTCCATGTTTTTGGAATTGTGAGTGGTGCTGTGGTGAGTGAACATACTAGTGATAATATTGTCAATGATTTAATGGATATGACATCAAAAATATAGCCAACAAAGGCAAAAATAGACAACTGAAACTACATCAAACTAAAAAGCTTCTGACAGCAAATGAAATAATTTGCAGAATGAAAAGGCAGCCTATTGGACAGGAGAAAATAATGCAAGCCATGTATCAGATAAGGGTCATTTCCAAAATATATAAGAAACTCCTATAAGTCAATTGCAAAAAAAAAAAAAATAACCCTGTTTAAAAATAGGCAAAGGACAGGGTGCCTGGGTGGCTCAGTCGATTAAGTGTCCGACTTCAGCTCAGGTCATGATGTCACGGTCAGTGAGTTTGAGCCCCACGTCGGGCTCTGTGCTGACTGCTCAGAGCCTGGAGCCTGCTTCGGATTCTGTGTCTCCCTTTCTCTCTGCCCCTCCCCTGCTCATGCTCTGTCTCTCTCTGTCTCAAAAATAAATAAAAACATTAAGAATTAAAAAAAAATAGGCAAAGGACTTGAATAATGACATTTCTCCAAAGAAGAGATACAAATGGCCAAGAGGTATATGAAAAGATACACAACATCACTAATCATCAGGGAAATGTGATCCCAAACCACAGTGAGATATCAACACATATCTGCTAGGGAAGCTATTGTATAAAAAACAAAACAAAACAAGAGCCAACAAGTATTGGTGAGGATGTAAATAAGTTGGAACTCTTGTGCACTGTTAGCAGGAATAGTGTACCTGTTATGGGAAATAGTACAGGGGTTCTTCAAAAAAATTAAAAATAGAATTACCAAATGAGCCAGCAGTACTTCTGGACAATTTCTCATGGCTTTAGTCCAACTAAGAAGTTGGATTTTAATTTTAATTAATATAAATTAATTTAAACTTAAATTTAAATAGTCTCACATAACTGGTGGCTACCATATTGAACAATGCAATGCCAAAAGATCTCTAAGTCAGCGTACTTGACAATATGTGGCCAATTAGTTTAGGGAAAACATTCACTTTAGCATATGTGATTGGAATCTGAACTGTCTTTGTTAACAAAAATTGTCCTTTGGGGGAAAATTTTCCATTAATTGAGTCAACAAATATTTATTTATTGCCTATTCTCTTCTAGGGCAAGTGTTAGCCACCGAGGTGGAGACAGTCATGGTCCTTCTCTCCTGTGACTCATGGCTCACAGTGAGGGATGTAATTGAAACAAAGTCACACAATTGCAAATTGAGATGAGCACACAACCAAATAGGGTGAAGCTTCTGCAAAAGATTTTAATGTTGTTCTGACTCAGGCTGGGATCCTGGGGAGGTGGTGGAAAAAGACCTCCTGAAAAGGCAGTACTTCAGCTGAAACCTGAACCATGAATAGGAATGAGCTAAGGAAGGAGTAAAGGTGGGAGGGTTTTAGCAGGATTCAGTCTTATGTCCAAAACCTTCCTTTGCTAAGGAACTGGAAGAAGGGCTCTCAGACATATACAACTTGGATTTGTATTTTTTTTTTTTTTTTTAGCTTACACTAAGCTGTGGTGTGTGTGAGCTATGTCTTCGAAATTTGCAGCTTCACACTGGTTGAAGGTAACCACCTGTAGTCATAGAGCTCCCTCTTGTTCTCTTCTTGCTATTAAAACATGGAAGTTTTGAGTGATACATTGGATAACTGTGCCCAATGCTTCACTGCCTCTCTGTTATGGAATTATATATCCAAATCCTTTGCCATAGAACCTTGTAGTATTTCTCCCTGGATTAGATGGAGTACTGTTCCACCCGTTTGGTATGGGACATGGCTCTGTGGGTTGTTTTTGCTAAAGGAATGGGACTCAGTGTGATGTGAGCAGACAGTATAAATGTGCTTTCATTATTTGGCTTTATCGCTTACATCTCTGCCATCCTCCTTGAAGATAGCCTGTCCCATATAGCTGCTGGTTTACCATGAGGTGGAGACTTAAACCCAAGTGGCAACCAATGATGGAATTAGACCAGCACCAGCCATACTACAGAAATTAGAGTGAAACAAAAGAAATATCTCTTTTATAAGCCACTGAGCTTATTGAGTTCTTGTCATGCAGCATAGTTGCAGTGGAAGCCTGACTAATACAGAAGGATGTTCTTTATTCTTACGGATTGATTGGCTAATTACATACCAAAATATTCTCAACCAGTCCTTGAATTACATATTTCTTTTTTTTTGTTAAAGGAATTTCAGGCATGGTGAACACATGCAGAACTTGAGGCTGGGTGTGTTTGGGAGGGTTATATGAAGCAATGAAGGTCTCACACCAGGTTTGTTTAGGTGGCTTTAATGGTTTTTCTGATTTAATTATTTTAGAAGGACCTGAGTATAATCACAAGGGGGCAGAACATTGGTGACACATCTTTCCTACCCATGCCCGTGCACACACAAAATAACAAAGCCAGGGAAACACAGGGGGACATGTGAAGAATACAGCTCTTCTCACAACCTAGCAGGTGCATGGGCAATTAAAAACAAATTATTAAGATAAAGAATGACAGATATTATAATAGTGTAGGGGACTCTGGGCTTCACTCAGAACTCATTTCTTCCACATATTTTCTTCCCTTAAATAAGTTCATATAATTGAACAGTAGTACATCATAAATGTTTGCTATTATTTTTTGCTAATTCTTATCTTCTTGAACATAATTTGGCCTCTTCCTTCAGCTCTCAGAAGCTTTAGTCTTGGTTCCCATTTCCCTACTTTTGCATGCATGTGCATGCACGCGCACACACACACACACACATTTTTAAGTTGGATGAAATATTTGATGTAAGTTTAGTTTGAGCTTAATAATTTAATACTATAATTAATACCATAATTGTCTTTAACTCAAGTCCCATTGTGAGGTTTTAAGTTTTCTACCTCTAGTTATCATTTATGACAAGGAAATGTGGAACATATCTTCTTCATTTAAAAAGGCATTAGTATAATTATATTCTAAGAATGGATAATTCTTTGTCTGTGACATAATTGATCAAGAGTTTGCCTCCCTGTCTTTCACATGAAGCTTGTGAATCTTTGTTGACTTCCTTCTCTTGTATCAGCTATTTATTATAGATTATTCTTAGGGTTTAGTGTTTCAGCAGAGTTTTTTTTAAGTCTTCTCTTCATAAATTTTGACTTAAATTCTGCTGAAAGGAAATGAAATAAATACCTAGTAATATCCTACTAGATTTTAAACTAATTATGGAAGAGAGGAATTATGTGAATCAAAATATTTTCTTAACTATTTTTAGTTTTTTGACAAGATCCCCTTAGGGAATCTTTGTTGTCTTGTTACCTTTAGAATTGGGCAAAACATGGAGGTCTGTAGAAGTCAGGAAGAAATACCAAAGGTTTAGATCAACTTCTTATGCAAAATCATCTGCTTTCTCTGTCTTCTTTAATCATTATGGTGGTGGATCTTATAAAGGATTGGTATAGGGAGTCTAGAACGCATGAGTCCCTTTATTCCTGTAAGTAGTATATAGTTGCATCTTGCTTTTGTACTTATTTTGGCAATCTTAGTCTTTTAACTGGGAGTTTAGATCATCCTCATTCAAAGTGATTATCAATGTAATTAAATTAAAATCTACTATCTTGTTTTTTAATTTCTCATTTTTCCCTTTATTTTGTGTTAATTGAGCATTTTTAATGATTCCACTTTGTTTCCTATGTTAACTTATGCATAACTCCTTTTACATGTTTTAGTGGTTGTCATGGGTTTAAAAAGTACATTTTAAATTAATCTGAGTCTATTTTCGAAGAATGTTATGCCACTTTGCATGTACTATGAAGACCTGAAAACAGAATACTCCCAATTTCTTTCTCTCATTCTTCATGCTATCACTGGCATATATTTTCCTTTTATATATGTGAGAAACACATACTACATTGTTACCAATTTTTCATTAAGAAGTTTTCTTTTATAGTAATTACAAATAGGAAGAAATTATTTTACTTTTATTTATTCCATGTCCAGTCATTTTCCTTTCTTTGTTTAGATTCTGGCTTTTGATTGATATCATATTCCTTCTGCCTGAAGAACTTCCTGCAATATTTCTTATAGAGTAGGTCTCATACAGTGAATTCTCTTAGTTTTTGTTTGTCTGGAAAAGTTTTTCTCCGTTAGTTTTTGAAAGATGGTGTGGAATTCTGACTTGATAGATTTTTTTCTTTTAGAACTTTAAAGGTGTTAAAGCTTCTTTCTTGCATGGTTTCTGATGAGAAATCTTATCCTTATTCCTCTGTAGGTAATGTGTCTTATTTCTCTGGATGGCTTCAAGATTTTCTATTTATATTTGTGTTTTAAAAGTTTGAATATGGTTTTCCTAGCTCTGTATGTATGTATCAGTGTGTTGGTATTAACTTGCTGGACGTACTTTGAGCTCCTTGGATTTGTTGTTTGGTGTCTTATGTTAGTTTTGGAAAATCTCAGGCATTGATTACTCAAATATTTGTTTTAAAAAAACCTTAAAGTTTATAGTGGGCTCAGATTGATATTGCTCTCAAATAACTGGTGAAAGAAAAATCAAATATTTTCTGGAAAAAGCCATTTTACCAGATGTACCAGCTAAATATTTCCTAATATGAAATTCCAAGGGGCATGAATTTTGCATCAAAAATAACCAAACACATGAAAGAAAAAGGCACCACAAGGGAGGTCAGAAGAGCAACTATAGAATCAGATGTATAAATACTATAAACATGACAATAATCAGATGTGGCATATAACACAGATACTTAATATATTTGCTGAACTCTGAATGTCTGTGTCCCCTTTTCATTCTCTGCAAATTCATATGTTAGACCTAATCCCCAAGGTGATGGTACTAGGAGATGGGGACATTGAGAGGTGATTATGTCATGAGGGAGGAGCCCTTGTGAATGAGATTAGTACCTTTATAGAAGAGACCCCAGAACGATAGCTTGTCTCTTGTGCTATGTAAAGTTTTTAGTGAAAAGCCAGCCGTCTAATAAGCAGATCTTTACCAGACACTGAATCTGTTGATGCCATCATCGTGGACTTCACGGCATCTAGAAATGTGAGTAATAAATATTTTAAGCCACCAAGTTTATGGTGTTTTTGTTATAGCAGCCTGAACAGATTAAGGCAATGCTTAAATAAATAAGAGAGCGTTGTTAAATATGTAATTATAGAATAAGAACAAGAGCAAGAGACTATCAAAATGACGAGGCAAATATTCCAACTGAATTCAACTGAAAAATATAATAATTAAAAATGGAAAAGGAATGGATTGTTAAACAAGTCATGCATTGTTGTAAATAAAAAATTAATAAACTATAATGTAAAAGTGAATAAATTACACACGCAGAAAAAATATATATCACATATAATATATATAAAATATATATGTATTTACATCTTTTATATATGTATTTATATATTTATATATGTAAAAGATTAGAAAAAAGGAGAAAAGGAAGAAAATATCTTACATACTTATATATGGAGTTCTGGGGGGAAAAAACACAAAGAATGAAGGAAAGGCAATATTTAAAGAAATAATGGGTAAGTACTTTCCAAAATTCATGATGTAAAGCATGAATCTTCAATTTCAGAAAGCCTAGTGAATCTCAATCAGGATAAATAAAAAGTAAGATATGTTTAGACAAGTCATTGTGAAACTGTAGGACGAAAGACAAACCCTTTATTTTAAAAGCAGCTGAAGAAAAAGAGAAATTGCTTATAAATAGCAAAAATAAGATTAAAAACTGACTTCTTTTTTTTTTAAGAAAAAAAATTTTTTTTTAATTTTTCTTTATTTTTTAAAATTTACATCCAAATTAGTTAGTATATAGTGCAACAATGATTTCAAGAGTAGATTCCTTAATGCCCCTTACCCATTTAACCCATCTCCTCTCCCACAGCCCTTCCAGTAACCCTAAGTTTGTTTTCCATATTTATGAGTCTCTTCTGTTTTGCCCCACTCCCTGTTTTTATATTATTTTTGTTTCCCTTCCCTTATGTTCATCTGTTTTGTCTCTTAAAGTCCTCATATGAGTGAAGTCATATGATTTGTGTCTTTCTCTGACTGACTAATTTCACTTAGCATAATACCCTCCAGTTCCATCCGTGTCGTTGCAAATGGCAAGATTTCATTCTTTTTGATTGCTGAGTGATACTCTATTGTGTATATATATATATATATATATATATATATATATATATATATACCACATTTTCTTTATCCATTCATCCATCGAGGGACATTTGGGCTCTTTCCATACTTTGGCTATTGTCGATAGTGCTGCTATAAACATGGGGGTGCATGTGTCCCTTCGAAACAGCACACCTGTATCCCGTGGATAAATGCCTAGTAGTGCAATTGCTGGGTCTTAGGGTAGTTCTATTTTTAGTTTTTTGAGGAACCTCCATACTGAAAAACTGACTTCTTGATAGAGCAATATAAAATAGAAAACAATTGGACAATAGCTTCAACTTTGTCAGAGAAAGTCACTGTCAACTTAAAATTCATTATCCTATAAATCTACCTCTCAAAGACAAAGGAAAAATAAACATAAAAAATATGTTAACTTACTATTGGGACTATATAAAAATAAAAGGCTTCTACATAGCAAACAAAATCATCAAAAAACTAAAAAGCAACCTATGGAATGGGAGAAGATATTTTAAAATGACATATCTTATAAAGGGTTAGTATTCAAAATACATAAAGAATTTACCCAACTCAATACCAAAAAAAAAAAAAACAAATAATCCAGTTATAAATGGGTAGAAGACATAAACAGGCATTTCTCCAAAGAAGACATCCAGGTGACTAACAGACACATGAAAAGATGCTCAATGTCACTCATCATCAGGGAAATGCAAATCAAAACCACGATGAGATATGACCTCACACCTATCAGAATGGCTAAAATAAAACACACAAGAAACAAATGTTGACAAGGATGTGGAGAAAAAGGAACCCTCTTGCACTGTTGGTGGGAATGCAAACTGGTGCAGCCACTGTGAAAAAGGGTAAGCAGGTTCCTCAAAAATTTAAAAATAAAATTACCATATGATCAAGTAATTCTACTGTATTTACCCACCAAAATATGGAAAGACTAATTTGAAAAGATACATGCACCTATATTTATTGCAGCGTTGTTTACAATAACCAAATCATGGAAGCACCCCAAGTGTCCATTGATAAAGAAGATGTATACACACACACACACACATATACATATACATATATATACATACACAATACATACACAATGGAGTATTACTCAACGATTAAAAATAATGAGATCTTGCCACTTACAATATCATGGATGGAGCTAGAAAGTATAATGCTGGGCAAAATAAGTCAGTCCAGGAAAGACAATTACCATATGATTTCACTCATGTGGAAATGAAGAAACAAAACAAGGGCACTTGTTTGGCTCAGTTGGTTAAGTGTCCAACTCTTGAATTCAGCTCAGGTCATGATCTCACAGTTTGTGAGATCAAGTCCCATGTCTGGCTCTGAGCTGAGAGTGTGGAGCCTGCTTGGGATTCTCTCTCTCCCTCTCTCTCTGCCCCTCCCCTGCTATCACTCTCTCTCTGTCTCTCCCTCTGTCAAAATAAATAAATAAACTTAAAAAAAAAAGAAACAAAACAAAGAAAAAAAGAGACAAACCGAGAAACAGACTCTTAACTATAGAGAAAAAAATATGTTTACCAGAGAGGAGGTGGATGGGGGATGGGTGAAATAGGTGAAAGTGATTAAGAGTACATTTATCATGATGAGCTTAAGTAATGTATAGAATTGTTGAGTCACTGTATTGTACACCTGAACCTAATATAACACTGTAAGTTAAATATACTGGAATTTTAAAAATATAGGTTAACTTATAAATTCTCACTTAAAGAGTTTCTAGGATATGTTTTCAGGAAAAAGAAAAAATAATCTTAAATGGAAGCTCCTGAAATATAAGGAGTTATAAGCCAAAAATATACTATGTGTGTTTATCTAACATTTACTATAAAAACAAAAATAATATCTAATTTATATGTTAGAAAAATAAGACAAAAGTAAAATATTGAATAAGAAACATAATCAAGGGGCATCCAGGTGGCTCAGTCAGTTGAATGTCCGACTCTTGATTTTGGGTCAGTCATGATCTCATGGTTAGTGAGTTCGAGCCCCAGGTTGGGCTCTGCGCTGTCAGTATGGAACCTGCTTGGGATTCTCTGTCTCTCTCCCTCTCTCTGCCCTCTCCCACTTGCACTATCTCTCTCTCTCTCAAAATAAATAAACTTAAAAAAAGGAAACATAATCAAGAGAGGAATGTTCAGTTGTAGAGTTTTGTTTTTATATTGATTTAACTTTACTCTGTATTGCATTAAATTCCCTTATCCAAGCTTTTTAGGGCAACCACTAAAAAAGAAAAAGTAAGGGGAAAAATATAATGAGGAAAAATTAATAATGAAGGTAAGAAAACAGAGAGGTCTAAAAAAAACCCTGAAGCACAAAATAAGATAGTAGTAATAAATCTCAAATTAATCAATAACCATTTCAAAAATAATAGACTGTATATGGGGTGCCTGGATGGCTCAGTTGGTTAAGTGTCCAACTTCAGCTCAGGTCATGATCTCACGGCTCATGGGCTTGAGCCCCATGTTGGGCTCTGTGCTAACACCTCAGAGCCTGGAGCCTGCTTCAGATTCTGTGTCTCCCTTTCTCTCTGACCCTCCCCTGATCTTTCTCTGTCTCTCTTTGTCTCAAAAATCAATAAAACATTAAAAATTTTTAAAAATAATAAGCTGTATAAAAAAACAGAATTCAGCAATATATTGCTCACATATGACATAATTAAACTGTAAGGGCATTTGGGTGGGAAAAAAATCCATATTTAGGCAAATACTAAGCAAAATCAGCTGGGCAAACATAGTTACAGAAGATTGGTATAAGTATAGAGATTGGAAAGGTAGAACTAAATCTATCATTATCCATAGATGAATGTCTATAAGAAAATACAAAATAAACAGTTGGGGAATGGTTAGAATTGATAAGAGCCTAACAAAGATGTTGGATATCAAATTAATATATAAAACTGATTTGCATTTCTACATATTTGCAGAAAATAAAAAATGAAATTTAAAAGGTGATTTTTAAAATCTAAGTTATTCTGTTTATCTTTTTTCTAGTCTATTATCTCTCTACTTAACTCTATCATCTATCTGTAATATCTAGAATTAAATCTAAATTTAATGTTCGAAGACAATTATAAAATTTTGTTGAGAGTCATTAAAAAGGAATGAAATAAGTGGAAAAATATTGTGTTTTTGGGAGGGAATATTTAATATTTTTAAGATGTCAAGTCTCCCCCAAATTATCTTCAGATCCTGTACACTTCCCGTAAAAACACAGAAAGATATTTTATAGAAATTTACAAGATGTTTCTAAACTTTGTATGGAAGAGCAAAGGAGTCTTTGGAAGACCAATAGCCAAGGGACTCCCAAAGAATATAAGTAAGGTGGTGTGTGTGGAGTGGGATTGGGGGAATAGCCCTTTAATATATCAGGATTTATGATAGAACTACATAGTTTAGATAGAGTGGCATGGTACAAGGATAAACATGAGGAAAAAAAGTGAAGACAGTGGAGGAAAATTTATATAAAGTCCTAATTATAACATAGATGGGGATGGAGATCAGTGGGAAAAGGATGAATTATTCCCTGAATGATGCTGGCGTAATTGGTTAACCATAAGGAAATGAAAATGTAATTGTATCCTTACCTCACACCATTTACAACTTGCTTGTCTTATAGCCCAAGTTGTTTCTGAGGGGCTTTGTCCTGTCACAATGAGCACTGGGACAGTGGCAAATATCATTAGTTTTATTACAGGACAAGAAGTTTCTCTAAATATTCATGGTGGAAAGCCCTAAATAGAGGAACTTCTAGGTGCTACCAATGTGTGGTAAGCTGATTCAGCTCTTCAGCAGTTCAGCAGTTGGTTGTCACATAAACAACATATACAAATAAATACTGGATTTATTTCTCTGGTGATTCTAAGCAACACTTTAGAGTCCTAACACTTCTAAGTACATTTCATTTCCTTTAAGGAAAAGTTAATTGCTAATGTTGTTACCAGTTTGCCAAGTGAAATCTGGCAGATCTTCCAAGTATATATGTAAACTGTAATTAAATTCTTAATGTACAGCTATACAATTCACTGCTTTGAGAATAATACTTAGCTACAAAGCCAACCTACATTCTCTTACTAATAAGTATTGACTGGAGCAGTGTTTTCTGACTTGGTTGATGAATTCAAGTGACAAGTTTTATGTTTTACTGGAGACTGACATTTGCTCAGAGGAGGTAAGAAATATTAACCTAAGTTATGAGGCAGAACTCAGAAGCTACTCTTGAATATAGAGCAAGCCATTTATGGTGTGGGGAGGAGATAATTTCACAGATAGTGAAAACACTCACAGAGGGAAGCCATATCCCTGACCTTGGCAAATATTGAACAAACCCTGTCCTTTTGTGTTCCATGTAGCTAAGGTTAGGGGATTTTAATAAGTGAGCTAGACAAGAGTTAAGTAATGTACAGATTGTGCCTTGTCTTTCCAAGAAGTAAAAAGCATTTGTACAAATAAAATACACCATGGATATCATAAAAATTCTATGGAATTTTTCATATAAGCCTAGTAGACATGATAGACAAATATATTTTCTCAGCCACATGTATGCATGATGTCTTTCTGTATCACATCTGAGGACAACCTGTAAAAGAATCATCTGGGTGTTCTTATTGCATATAGATTTTAGTGATAATCGGGAAACATTTTCCTATAGGTAGGTTATAGAGGAATTCACCAATGCAAATTTCCAGAACTTGGACGATTTCATTTTTTATAATAGATCTTTCATCTGATGGTAACTGTGTAGTTTATTCTTAGGCATAGTATGAGGTCAGGATTTAATTTTTTATCTTTTCTCAAGTGGCCAAACCCGTTATCCCAGAACCATTTGTTAAAAGTTCATCTTTTAGTGATTTAAGATGCCATCTTCATCATGTATTAAAGTTGTATGGTTATTTGATCTATTTCTGGAATGCTTCTTCTGTTCCATTCATTGTCCTTTTCCATTACCTATGGTGCTCCTTTAAAGAAACACATATGAAAATGCCCCACTTAGAATCTTTGCTAATGGGTATGGAAACCGGCATTTGAGGTAAGTTCCCCTGGTGATTTTCATGTGCGCACGGTTGTTCCTTTCCAACTCCTTCAGGAATTTTAACAAACCTTCTCATCTTTCCAGGAAAGTAGGTTGTTGGCAAATACAGAAGGACAGATTGTGATCAACAACCATGGCATGGGGGAGAACGGTGGTCCTCCCCACTCCCCAGCAGTTGATTCTCAAGCTTCCTTTAGAAAAATGTTCATCATTTCAAACAAAATAGTCTGAGGTCTGGTACAAGATTGTACACTGCATGCAAATATTCTGCTCTCTTCCCCAAACCTATCAAAATGGCTGTGAAATACTAAAGGAATAAATTCATAAAGTTCCTGAAAGTAGATGGGGAAGGATATAGGAAGACATCAACAAACCAAAGTTTATGGTTAACTTCTGGAATACAGAAGACCATCTGATTTCTATTTTCCATCTATTGCTGCATAACAAATTACCCCAAACTTAGCTGGCTTAAAAAATAATACACGCTTTTATTATCTCACATTTTTTTCTGTGGGTCAGGAATTTGAGTGCAGCTTAGCTAGGTGGCTCTGGCTCAGGGTCTCTAGTGAAGCTATGGTCAAGATGTCAACTGGGGATTAACCAGGGCTGGAAGATCTGCCTCCAAGATGGATCATTCATGTGACTGGCAAACTGGTTCTAGTTATTGGCAGTCCTCAGTTCCTCTCCAAAATATCTGGAAAAGAATCAACTTACTTGACATTGTATTCTAGGAGTGATAACACTGATAAATAATGAAAACTGAGAGGAAGAGTTAGCAGCAGTAGTAGAAATAAAAACGTTAAAAATAAATATTATTAATAAAAAAATAATAACTGGAAGGTGAACGGATGAACAAAATGTTACATAGTCATACAATGGAATATTATTTATCAATGAAAAGAAATGGGCTGTTGATACACGCTACATTTAGGATGAACTTCAAAAACGTTATGTGGAATGAGAGGAGAGCAGGTAAAATGGCAGAGAAGGAAGGGGAACCTGGGCTTTCCTTGTGCCTCATACACAATTGTATCCGGGTCAGATCACTTGGAACACCCAGGAAATTGATCTAGGGACTGGCAGAAGGATCTCCACAGTTGGAGAGGACAGCTTGGCAGGTGCGAGGTGTGTGGAAGTGAATTGGGGGGAGAAAAAATGGCCTGCCTCAGAGGGGAGGGAACCCTTTCTGTGGAGAGATTAAAGGCGGGGGGGGGGGGAGTTGAGAAATTGCGCATCGAGTTTGTACAAGAAGAAAACCTCTCTGGACCACGGACTGGAGAGCAAGAAGTACTGAGCGGCTTTTCAGCAAACAGCATTTGGAGCTCAAACTCTGAAGTTTTGAAAGTGTGTGACTTTCTCCGGAGTGGAGCCTTGGTGCAGGCTCCTGGAGAGAAGGCAGCTGGCCCTGGGGTGCATAGTGTGATATAGCAATTTATGGGGCGCACTGGGAGGGAACAGTCCCCTTTCTGGAATACTTTTGGAAGATGGTTTATTGCCTCCCCAAAGACAAAACACCCTGCAGGTGCCGGCCAAAGGCCTTTCATCAGCAAGATGGAGAGCCTTTACTCCGGAGGGTGGCGGGTGGGGAGCAGATCCTTATGGTTCTGGGTCCTTTAAGACTTTGGGTTTTTGAAACCCAGCTGCGCACCCAGGAAAAAACACAGTAGAGTTGCAGCACCCGGCAAGCTGACTGCGCTCACTGTTCTGTGATGGCTGAACAGTGGGGATCGTGGCACACCCAGTCCAGGGATGAGAGATTGGAGTGGTGCCATTTTCCCCCCAATGCCAACAGGTGGGACTTCAGAGAGCAACACAGCTGCCCCCAGTGGAGGTGGGACCTACTTTCACCAAACCCCGCCCCCGATGCCTGGCAACTGCTTATTTCCTGGGGTAAGACCGTCTCTGAGCCAAGGCAGGGGACCTCTTCCAGACCAGCATAGCCAGCACTTCTCCATGCTCCCAATGCAACAAGATAGTTCTTGTTTTCTTTTTCTTCTTTCATATTGTTTTTTCTTTTAGAATCAGGCTCATAGATTCTTGTTGTTTTTTCTTTTTTTTTCCATTTCCTTTTCTCTTTTTTTTTTTTGAATCAGGCTTTTTAATTTTTTTTCCTTCTCTTCTTTTTTCCTTTTTTTTTTTCTTTCTTTTTCTTTGGAATCAGACTTACAGTTTTTTGGTTCTCTGTTTGGGTTTTTTTTTTGTTCCCTTTCCTTTTCTCTATTTTTGGGATCATCTCTCCCCCCCCCCCCCCCACCCTCTTTTTTCCATGGTTACTTCAACAAACAAACCAAAGCACATTTAGTTAAAGGTCCAGGCACTCCACCACTGACAGCAAGGAGGAGGTCTGCAGAGGACTGACCAGTAGGAAAGAACATCCAAAATGCAGCAGGTGAGTGCACACAACATACACCAGAAACACTTCCTGAAGTGCCAGGTCCTAGACAGTGTATGACCCCTTTTTAATATAGCAGTGTACTCAGGTGCAGGAAATGTAAGCTTTTAAAACAGTGCAAGTGACAGAAACTTAGCCAAAATGACAAGACAGAGGAATTCTCCCCAAAAGAAAGGTCAAGAATGAATCACAGCCAGGGACTTGCTCAAACCAGAGATAAGCAATATATCTGAACAAAAATTTAGGAAAACAGAAGACTACTATCTGGGCTTGAAAAAAAAGCATAGAAGACATCAGAGAAAACCTTGCTGCAGAGATCAAAGACCCAAGAACTAGTCAGGATGAAAGAAAAAAATGCTATAGCTGAGATGCAAAACAAACTGGATAAAGTGACAATCAGGACTGAAGAAGCAGAGGAGAGAATATGTGAAATAGAAGATAAAATTATGGAGAATAATGAAGCTGAAATGAAGACAGAAAGGAAATTACTAGATCACGAGGGGAGACTTAGAGAACTAAGTGATTCCATGAAATGAAACAATATCCATATCATAGGCATCTCAGAAGAAAAGTGGGAAGAAGGGGCAGAAGGTTTATTGGAACAAATTATAGCTGAGAACTTCCCCAGTCTGGGGAAGGAAATAGGCATTCAAGTCTAACAGGCACAGAGAACTCCCTTCAAAATCAACAAAAACATGTGTAATGAAAGAAACCAGAAACAGTCGTCATACTATATAATTCCATTTATATAAAATGTCCAGAAAAGTCAAATTGATAGGGACAACAAGTAGATTAATGGTTGCTTGGGGCTGTGATGTGTTTAGGGAACAGGTATTAATTGTAAATGGGCATGAGGGTCTTACTGGGGAGATGAAATGTTCCAAAACTGACTTACGGTAAACGTACCATTCGGTAAAGTTACGAAAAGTCATTACATTGTACACTTGAAATGGATGAATTTTATAATATATAAAATATTTCTCAATAAAATTAAAAACAAATATAAGGCAAAAAAGTAACTGCACATAATACTTTTGTAGTGCTAATTCATATTAACAGTAGTATGGATAAATACAAAATACCAACTGCTCTAAGAAGACGGAATTTGAGTGATGGTGAGATTTGTGGCACTCTTTTTTCAATAATTTTTTTTTATTTGAGTATAGTTGACACACAATGTTACATTAGTTTCAGGTGTACAACATAGTTATTTGTTTATACATTATGCTATGCTCTCCCCATGTGTAACTACCATCTGTCACCATGCAATGCTATTAAAATATTATTGACTATATTCCTTATACTCTGGCACTTATTCTCTTGACTTATTGCATAATTGGAAGCATGTATCTCCCACTCCCCTATGCCCATTTTGACCATCCCCCACCCCCATCCTCTCTGGCAATCATCAGTTTGTTCTCTGTGTTTATGGGAGTGAGTCTGCTTTTTGTTTGTTTATTTATTTGTTTTTTTTTTTTTGAGATTTATTTGCGACACTCTTAAAACAGACTTTTAAAACATGCTACTTATTTTATCTTTTTAAGGTTTATTTTTAGAGAGCGCGCATGTGCACATGCATGAGTGGGGAACAGGAAGAGACAGAGGAAGAGAGAGAGAATCCCAAACAGGCTGCACACTGTCAGTGCAGAGCCTGATGTGGGGCTCGAACCTACAAACCATGAGATCATGATCTGAGCTGAAACCAAGAGTCAGTTGCTTAACTGACTGAGCCACACAGGTACCCCCACTTATTTTTTGTTGATTCCAAATGTAAAACATGTTCAGTGTGAAAGTTTTAGAACATTAAGATATGTACAATTAAGGCCATAAAAATTACCATACTCTTCTTACCCAGGATAACCATTCTTAGCATGTAGTGTATATATTTCAAGTTTTTTTTTCTATTTTAAAGCAGATTTAAATGTGAAGAAAATTTTGTCTCCATGAAGTGATGGGGAAACTTTCATTTTATTTGGTGTCTTTAGGAAATCATTATGAATTATATGATTTTATGCATCATAGTTTTAATTAAATACAAATGATGGTTGAACTTGAACTTTGAAAGAATGGGAAGTGTGAACTCAATAGAGTTGTCTTAGAAAATTTAATTGTCAAAAAAAAAAAGAAAGAAAAAAATAAAATTTAATTGGCAACCATGAGTTGGATAATTTTATTTCCCTTCCAAATTGTAACACTAGAATGCACTTTAGAATCTTTAATCCAATGCAATCATTTTATAGATGGGGAAACTGAGGCCCAGAAGGGTTGTGAGTTTTCAAAGTTCACACATCAATGAGATCAAAGTGAGAATACACATCTCACTCCCTGCCCATGTTCTTAACTTTGAATTTGTGGTAAGTCCAGGGTTTTAGGAAGTACATGAAGGTCACTCTGGAATATTCTGCTGTTTTTGCACAGGCTGCTCCATTGTGGGAATGTCCAATATTTGAGATATTGCTACTTGTCTAAGATAAAGTTAGACCTTCACCAAGATAGGGTCACTTTAACTTAGGTGTCTTTTCCTGTTATTGTAGATTGTCTTTCTGGGTAAACCAGGCTATTTTCCTTGCCTTTCTATGTTGGCCTCAATTTAGAATCAATGTGAGTATGATCAGATCAGTGAGAGCTGTTAATAATTCTTTAGAGGTCATGGAAATGACATAAGAACTTTTCTTCATGGGTGAGATATCCTGAGATTGCTATTTGAGAAAATAATGATACTTGTCATTTATTTCCTCTAAATAAATCTGGCTTTAATACCAAAAATCCCTGTTTTCTTCACTTCTGTTTATTTTCAGTCACTCAAACTGACGCTTGCTGTCAATATCTCCTCACTGTAAGTGTAAGCAGAAGTATTTAAAGAAAGCGGTATTGTTTTATTTTGGGGTTAGCAATTTTCCAGGGCCCACTGGCAGAAGTGCTTAGCTCTAAAGAATCACATGTGTTTGCTTTGTTCTAAATATAGGCTAAACAGAATGCAGTAGAGCCTGAAGGCTTCAGACTGAAGCATTTGGAATATTAAAAAAAAAATTCCCAGGAAATAATATCTCTTGCCCAGAACTAAACAAATAAACAGGTTTCTACTAGATGCAGGAAACAAACTGATGTATATCAGATTTTATTCTCAAATCTTTTGGTGGTTTTTTAAAACATTTTTTTCTTTAGGACTGTAAAACCAAAGTCAGCCTCCAATGGAACAATAACTCATTGCTATATTGGTAAATGGCAACCAGTGTGGTCTTGCCGGACCATGGGGAAGGGCTACAGTATAATGGATGTGACCGCCTTGAAAAAGCACATCATTAGAATTTTTTTCTCTGAACTTTACCCTTCAGAATATTTTGTGCATGGATGTGGCATAATGCCAAAGAGCTTCTAATGCAAGTCTTTTGCCTTTGGCTTATGTTGCCAATGAGATGGGGAGGTGCATATGTAACATATGGTATTAATATTATTAAGTTCTGTTTTACATTGTTTCTCAAACTGGAAACTGTAGATCCTTGTGGCCTATGGACATATTTTCAGAGATATACCAGTTCTTTTTGTTTGTTTGTTTGTTTATTTTTGAGAGCAAGAGAGCCAGAGCATGAGTGGGGGAGGGGCAGAGAGAGAGGGAGACACAGAATCCAAAGCAGGCTCCAGGCTCTGAGCTGTCAGCACAGAGCCCGATGTGGGGCTCAAACCCATGGACTGTGAGATCATGGCCTGAGCTGAAGTTAGACACTTAACCAACTGAGCCACCCAGGCGCCCCTACCAGTTCTTGATTATATATATATATATTTTTCAAATTTTAAGGATGGTATAAGAAAAATTAGCATAACGATATTAAAGATCCATATAAGTGGTCACCTTCTGTACTAGTTTTCTAGCATTGCTGTACAAAGTCCCACAAACTGGGTGGTGTAAGCAACAGAAAGTTATTGTCTCCCAGTTATGGAGGCTGGAGTCCAAGGTGAAAGTGCTGGCAGGGTTGGTGCCTTCTGAAGGATGAGAGAGAATTTGTTTCATGCCTCTTTCCAAGCTTCTGGTGGTTTGCTGGCAATCTTTGGCTTTTTTTTTTTTTTTTTTTTTTGCCTACAGATGCCAATGATCTCTGCAACCATCTTCGCATGGCATTCTCCTTATTCATGTGTCTGTTTCTGTTTCCAAATTCTCCTTTTTTTTTTTTTAATTTTTTTTTTTCAACGTTTATTCATTTTTGGGACAGAGAGAGACAGAGCATGAACGGGGGAGGGGCAGAGAGAGAGGGAGACACAGAATCGGAAACAGGCTCCAGGCTCTGAGCCATCAGCCCAGAGCCTGACGCGGGGCTCGAACTCACAGACCGCGAGATCGTGACCTGGCTGAAGTCGGACGCTTAACCGACTGAGCCACCCAGGCGCCCCTCCAATTCTCCTTTTTATAAGGACACAGTCATATCAAATTAGAGTTCATTCTGATGACCTTATCTTAACTTGATCGTCTGAAAAGACCCTATTTCCAAATATAGTCACATTCATGGCTGCTGAGGGTTAGGACTACATGTTTTTGGGGGGCACAATTTACAATTTTAGGTGACAACATCTGCTAAATAACTTTTTCCAGTTTAAGTTCACAATTGGCCTAAAGGAAAGTCAGTACTATTATAATTGTTCCATCCTCAAGAAAAAAAATGCAGATATGACTTAATTTGTGTATAATATATTGATGCCAAGAGAAGGGCAGACACTGTCATGTCAAGTCATGCTACAGGAAAGTTTTCACACAAGTTGTCATGAAGGACAGTAATGGGATATGGTAGAACAGACATAATGAGCCCTAAACTATCTGTATCATAAAAATCATATGTGTGAAACCTCTTAAAGTAGCAATTTATATGCATTTCTACATAAAATAGGAGTTAAGACTCAGTGTTAAATATATGTAACTAGCAGCTTATTTTGACACAAGTTTATAAGAGGAAGAAGCCTATGTTTTTTTAAAGGATAAGTTAGGTTCAGAGAAAATATTCAAATTTACATGTTAATAATTGTAATAACAATGATAATAGTTATCATTTATTAAAGACCATGTTTATACCAGACATTACATAAAATGCTAACTGTTCCCATCATCTACTCAAGGTATTATAATCCCCAGTTGGAAAAATGAAAAATCCACTGGGATTGGTATTTTACTCATTTCTATCTAAACTCGAAGTTTGTGTTCTTTTCACCACACTTTTGCATTTTTCTGATTTTACTTAAAGCTTGTGTAAATAAGACGAACATTTCTTAGTGAGCATATCCTAGACTTTGTCTTTGGATATCAGACAGCTCTTTTTCTCTTTAAATCATATGTCACTTTTCCTACACATATAAAGTCAAAAGACAATGAATCGTATAAGGTGATTCTGGGTCCATGAATCTAGTTGGAAACATAAACCTGATATTTGGCTTCTGGGCCAGTGAGGTCTACAGGTCTTAATAGGGAACCCTGTTCCCTAAGGGTTGGACCCACTGAGAAGCCTGAGGGAGCAGTGGCTCACCCTAATGAGATTAAGGCCCATAAGACTTCATGAATTTAACAAAAACCCAGTAATGTTCATATTGGCATCTCCCACCCTAGAAAAGAGAGATCTAGGGCAGTCTCTGGTCTCTAACCCTGAAATTATTAGCTGAGAGTTTATTTTCAGATATGTAGTGGAAAGTTGCATTTCCTTTAAAAGTTTGCAAGGTTTTCCACTGTGACAGCATGTTCCTTGGGCACATGGGTGAACTTCTATAATGAAAGGTGGCCTTGAGACTTATTTAGCTCAAATTGTCTCCTGGGAGACTTAAGAAGATGAAATCTGACAGAAAAACTGGTCATTTTAAAAGAAGCTAATTTCTTTGAGGATTATATACTTATTATTGTTTATTGAACCAATCAGTTCCTTCTTCCCTCATTTCAAACTTGTGCCATAAAAGATTTCAAACTTTAAGGCAGGCTAGATATAAATCCAGAATGAAATTGTAGTTAAGTGGTATAGCCAGCTTGTTTCCATTTGGGGATAGTCCCTGATTGAAAAATGGGCTTTGCAGTGTCATTTCAAAGATTTTGTTTCATTTTTACTTTGACCAGTAAGTGCAAAAATCAGAAATTGCACATGCAACACAGTATTTCAATTGCACCACCTGGCAAATATACCAAAGCCGTTTCACATTGCTGCTGGTGGTGTCTAGGAACAAGCATCTTGAAGGAAATAATTGATTGTAACTAAATAATTGCCTTATTCTATCAATGTCCTGAGGATAGGAAATCTAGGATGAAGGCTTGATCATGTCAAAAATATGCTTGCCTCAAATACAGTTTTCATACAATATATCTAAAGAATGGAATGTTGAATTGTAATTCTCCCTTTCTCCCTCTCTTCCTCCCCTTGCACACTCTTCCATCCCCTCCCCTGCTTGCTGTCTTCTACTTTTCTTGCTATTTTAGAACTGAATACAGGTACTTATTTTATGATAATTTGGTATTATCTTGGATATTTTTTTTTATGGAATATCTTGATGAGTTTGAAGTTTCAACCAAGGAAGAAACTGTTCCTTGGTTTTGTCTTTGAAAAGTTCTTTTTGCTGGCTGTGTATATGAGATTAAATACACATTTGACACACAACCCTTTACAAACCATGATGGGAGACTTGGCTACTCAGACAATGAAAGTAGGTTTGACTGAAGATCTAACATCCCCAAATGGCTTGACAAGTTTAAGTCAAGACAATGCAAGTTTTCATTATTCTTTGCTTGCTAACAAAAAATGTAAATTTTGCTACTATAATAGTAGAGATAGTTGAGACCTAGAAAATAAATTTGTGATGTTGAGTATGTTTGAGTGTGAATGTGTGCATTAACACATGCACTGTGATAAAGAGGAAGAAACACTAGAAGTCCTTACATGAGTAGTGATTGCTGATCTCAAGACAGAGTGCAGACTCCCATCATTTTTGCCATTCTCATCTTAACCCACCGAGGGCTGGATTCAACAATTTAATAAGAGTGGAGTTTTTTTCTGTATCCAGCATGGTGCTGAAAGTTTACAGGAAGGGCTCCCTTTGGCTCTCTCCTCTGCTGTGGATGTGGAGTAAGATTTGCAAGCGATACTTACCTGCATTGAGGATATCTACAGTGCTCTGAGCACTGAACACATTTTTCCTAGGCTTTCTGATTTTTATCATTGGCTGGTTTGATCTCTGCTCTCTGGTCCCGAGTTATCATCAATGTAGGGCAGATGAGGGAATGCCCCTGCATCTTTGACAAAGGCCTTCATATTCCATAGATTAAGAAAATTCATATTTCATAGGCTAAGAAAATTCCATAGGCTAAGAAAAAGCAGTAGAAGCAGCAGGGCAAAGGTTGAACTCAGAAGCCAAGGAAAGGGGAGCCCTCAGCTAAGGCCAGAAAAAATATGAAGGCTAGACACCCAATAGGCAACTTAGATCACATTCCCGTAGAAGGGAGGGAGAGAGAGGGAAGAAACCAAAAGCCTGAGTGGATATTTACTCCAAAGGGACCAACTGATTTTATTTTATTACTATTTTTAAAATTTAAATCCAAATTAGTTAACATATAGTGTAATAATGATTTCAGGAATAGAATCTAGTGATTCATCACTTACATTTAACACCCAGTGCTCATCCCAACAAGTGCCCTCCTTAATGCCCATCACCCATTTAGCCCATCCCCTCCCCCCAAACCCCTTTAGCAACCCTCACTTTGTTTTCTGTATTTAAGAGTGTCTTATGGTTTATCTCCCTATCCATTTTATATTATTTTTGTTTCCCTTCCCTTGTGTTCATCTGTTTTGTATCTTAAATTCCACATATGAGTGAAATCATATTTGTCTTTCTCTGACTTATTTCGCTTAGCATAATATACTCTAGTTCCATCCATGTTGTTGCAAATGGCAAGATTTCATTCTTTTTAAAAAATTTTTAAATTTAAAAAATTTTTAAATTAATTGATTTTTAAATATAGTTTATTGTCAAGTTAACTAGCATACGGTGTATACAGTGTGCTCTTGGCTTCAGGAGTAGATTTCCATGATTCTTCGCTTACATATAACACCCAGTGCTCATCCCAACAAGTGCCCTCTTCAATGCCCATCACCCATTTTCCCTTCTTCTCCACACCCCCCCCCCACACAACCCTCATTTTGTTCTCTGTATTTAAGAGTCTGTATTTAAGAGTACTGTGTTTTGTCAAATGCTTTTTTTGCATATATTGACAGGATCATATGGCTCTTATCCTTTCTTCTATTATTGTGATGTATCACATTGATTGACTTGCAAATATTGAACCAGCCTGTACCCCAGGAATGAATCCCACTTGATCATGGTGAATAATTCTTTTAATATACTGTTGAATTCGATTTGCCAGTATCTTGTTGAGAATTTTTGCATCCATGTGCATCAGGGATATTGGCCTTTAATTCTCCTTTTTAGTGGGGTCTCTAGTTTGGGAATCAAGGTAATGCTGGCTTCATAGAATAAGTCTGGAAGCTTTCCTTCTGTTTCTATTTTTTGGAACAGCTTGAGAAGGATAGATATTAACTCTGCTTTAAATGTGTGGTACAATTCCCCTGGGAAGCCAGCTGGCCCAGGACTCTTATTTGTTGGGAGATTTTTGATAATTGATTCAATTTCTTCACTGGTTATGGGTCTGTTCAAGTTTTCTATTTCTTCCTGTTTGAGTTTTGGTAGTGTGTGTGTGTATATCTAGGAATTTGTCTATTTCTTCCAGGTTGTCCAGTTTGTTGGCATGTGATTTTTCATAGTATTCTCTAATAACTGTTTGCATTTCTGTGGTGTTGGTTGTGATCTCTCTTCTTTCATTTGTGATTTTATCAATTTGGGTTCTCTTTTCTTTTTGAGAAGTCTGGCTAGGGGTTTATCAATTTTGTTTATTTTTTCAAAAAACCATCTCTTAGATAAATTGATCTGTTCTGCTTTTTGGATTCTATATTGTTTATTTCTGCTCTAATCTTTATTATTTTTCTTCTTCCACTGGCTTTGGGGTTTCCTTGCTGTTCTGCTTCTAATTACTTTAGGTGTGCAGTTAGGTTTTGTGTTTGGCATTTTTCTTGTTTCTTGAGGTAGGCCTGAATTGCAATGTAGTTTCCTCTTACGACTGCCTTTGCTGTATCCCAAAGGGTTTGGACTGTCATGTTTACACTTTAATTTGCTTCCATATATTTTTAAATTTCTTCTTTAATTGCCTGGTTGACCCATTCATTCTTTAGTAGGATGTTCTTTAACCTCCATGCATTTGGAGACTTTCCAAATTTTTTCTTGTGGTTGACTTCAAGTTTCATAGCATTGTGATCTGAAAATATGCACGGTATGATCTCAATTCTTTTATATTTATTGAGGGCTGTTTTATGCCTCAGTATGTGATCTATCTTGGAGAATGTTCCATGTGCATTAGAGAAGAATGTGTACTCTGCTGCTTTTGGATGAAAAGTTCTGAATATATCTGTCAAGTCCATCTGGCCCAGTGTATCATTCAAGTCCATTGTTTCTTTATTGATTTTCTGCCTAGATGCTCTGTCCATTGTTGTAAGTGGAGTATTAAAGTCCCTTGCAATTACTGTATTCTTATTAATAAGATTTCTTATGTTTGTGATTAATTTATATATTTGGGAGTTTCAAATTGGGGCATAAGCATTTAAAATGGTTAGCTTTTCTTGATGGATAGACCCTGTAATTATGATATAATGCCCTTCTTCATCTCTTGTTACAGTCTTTAGTTTAAAATCTAGTTTGTCTGATATAAGCATCAACTTTCTTTTGACTTCCAGTAGCATGATAGATGGTTCTCCATCCCCTCACTTTCAATCTGAAGGTGTCCTCAGGTCTAAAATAAGTCTCTTATAGACAGCATATAGATGGATCTTGTTTTCTTTTTTCAATCCATTCTGATACCCTATGTCTTTTGATTGGGGCATTTAGTCCATTTACATTCAGAGTTATTACTGAAAGATACGGATTTAGTGTCATTGTGTTATCTGTAGGTTTCATGCTTGTGGTGATGTCTCTGGGCCTTTGTGGTCTTTGCAGCATTCCACTCACAGAGTCTCCCTTAGGATCTCTTGCAGGGCTGGTTTAGTGGTCATGAACTTCTTTAGTTTTTGTTTGTCTGGGAAAGCCTTTATCTCTCCTTCTATTCTGAATCACAGCCTTGATGGATAAAGGAACCTTGGCTGCATAGTTTTCCTATTCATCACATTGAATATTTTCTGCCACTCCCTTCTGGCATGCCAAGGTTCAGTGGACAGGTCTGCTACTACCCTTATGTGTCTACCCTTGTAGGTTAAGGCCCATTTGTCCCTAGCTGCTTTCAGAATTCTCTTTTTATCTTTGTATTTTGCTAGTTTCACTATGATGTGCTGTGGTGAAGACCTGTTCTTGTTGAATCTGAAGGGAGTTCTCTGTGCCTCCTGGATTTGGATGTCTGCTTCCTTCCCCAGATTAGGGAAGTTCTCAGCTATAATTTGTTCAAGTAAACCTTCTGCCCTTTTTCCTCTCTCTTATTCTTCTGGAACTCCTATGATATGGATATTATTATGTTTCATTAAATCACTTAGTTTCTAGTTCTGCCCTTGTGGTCTAGTATTTTCTTATCTCTCTTTTTCTTGGCTTTGTCATTTTCCATAATTTTATTTTCTATTTCATTTATTCTCTCCTCTGCCTCCTCCATCATTGCTGTCATGCATCTAGTTTATTTTTCACATCATTTATAGAATATCTTATTTCGTCATGACTATTTCTTAGTTCCTTGATCTCTGCAGCAATAGATTTTCTGCTGTCTTCTATGCCTTTTTCAAGCCCAGGTATTAATCTTATGACTATTATTCCAAATTCTTGATCAGATATATTGTTTATATATGTTTTGAGCACTTATCTACCTGTAATTTCTTCCTGGAATTTCTTTTGAGGAGAATTTTTCCTTTTCATCATTTTGGCTACTTTTCAGTCCTTTACATGTTTTACTAGCTTGTTATGTGTCTGCTCCTGTGAGCAGTACTATTTTAAAGAGTGGTCATACACTGTCCAGGGCCTGGCCCTTCAGGAGGTGTTTTTGGAGTGTGTTGCGCATTCTCTGTTGTTGTGACTCTGGTTGTTTTATCTCCCTACTCGTAGTTGTGGTTTGGATCTTCCACCAGGTGTGCTTTGATGTGTTAATTGAAGTAACCCTGGAGAAAATTTAAAAAGGGGGGTTGTTGGAAGAAGCCTTATCCCATACAAAGAGAGAAATGACAGGGGTGGGGAAAAAGAAAAGAAAAAAAAATTGACCAGGCAGGGAATCAAAGAAGCTATACGGCTGAATCCAGGGAGAGAGAGAGAGACAGGAAAATAAAGAAGGAGATACAGAAAAGGTGTAAAAAGAATAGATTAAAAATGTCTGCTTAAACAAACCAACAACCAGAATAGAGAAGGGAAGGAAGAAAAGGAAGAAAAGAAAAAAAAAAAAAAAAAAAAAAAATATATATATATATATATATATATATAAACTGACCAAGAATCAACTCAGAAGATGCAGATATTACTGGACTGATATCTGATGGTGCCTTGGAACCAGTGACTGTGATGATGTGGAGGATGGGCCATCTGGTTAGGTCAGTGTTCATCTTACTCCAGTAGATGCGCAGTTACTAGGCATAGAGGCGTGTGGATTGGTGTAGGTGGGTCCTACCTCTACTGTGGGCCTGCTGTTGTGTTCCCTGAAGCCTCACCTTGTTGGTGATGGGAAGAAAAATGGCAACACCCCAGTCTCTCCTCCCCAACTGGGTGTCCCAAACCACTCTGTTCTGGCCATCCTCACAGGGCTGTGTGGGCATGAGCGGGCCAGTTTGTCCCACTCCACGGTCTCCTGTAGGATCCCACTCTGTGCCCCTGGTTATGGGTTGGTGCCACTCTGCCTGGCTGACAAAGGGCCTCTAGCTGGTGGGCGCCTGCAGGGTCTTTTGTTCTTGGAGCAGCTATATACCTTCTTCTGACAGCACTCAAGGGAGAGAACTGTTGTCTCTGACTGCACCTCTGAGCTCACTACAGAGCCTGGGGCTGGCTCCCCCTCCCCACCAGGTGCGTGTACAGTGTGGCAGGCCCCAGTCCAGGGAAAGCTCCACAACCCTGGACAGTGTTAGAAATTGGTTCTTTCTCTGTTTTTTTCCATTCCCCAGTGTGTGGTTTTTCCCTTGTTCAAATATAATCTTATACTTCCACAGCTTCTCTTTCTCTTCCTTTTGTCTCTCCACAGAAGGGAATCTCTCTCCTTCATGCCTGTGCCATCCATTTTATCTCTTCCAATTTGCAATCATGCACCTATGGCCTTCCAAGTTGTCCCTGTGGGCCTCTGGAGATGTTTCTGTCACTCTGTAACCTGGATTCCTGGAATCCCAAGTCTTCTGGCCTCAATACTACTGTGTTTGAGGGACAAGGGAACTTCGGGTCCCCCTACTTTGCCATGTTGACTCCTCTCCAAGATTTCAGTCTTTTTTGATCACTGAGTAATATTCCTGTGTGTGTGTGTGTGTGTGTGTGTGTGTGTGTATACATGCCACATCTTCCTTATCCATTCATCAGTTGATGGACATTTGGGCTCTTTCCATAATTTGGCTATTGACAATAGTGCTGCTATAAACATTGGGGTGCATGTGCCCCTTCTAATCAGCACTCTGGTATCCTTTGGATAAATATCTAATAGTGCGATTGCTGGGTCATAGGGTAGTTCTATTTTTAATTTTTTGAGGAACCTTCATACTGTTTTCCAGAGTGGCTGCACCAGTTTGCATTCTCACCAGTAGTGCAAAAGAGGTCCTCTTTCTCCGCATCCTCGCCAACATCTGTTGTTGCCTAAATTGTTAATTTTAGCCATTCTGTCAGGTGTGAGGTGGTATCTCAGTGTGATTTTGATTTGTATTTCCCTGATGATGAGTGATGTTGAGCATCTTTTCATGTGTCGGTTGGCCATCTGGAGATCTTCTTTGGAAAAGTGTCTATTCATGTCTTTTTCCCATTTCTTTACTGGATTTTTTTTCTTGGCTGTTGAGTCAGATTTATAGATTTTGGATACTAACCCTTTATCTGATATGTCATTTGCGAATATCTTCTCCCATTCCATCAGTTGCCTTTTAGTTTTGCTGATTTTTTCCTTTGCTTTGTGGAAAGTTTTTATTTTGATGAGGTCCCAATAGTTCATTTTTGCTTTTGATTTCCTTACCTCTGGAGACATGTCAAGTAAGAAGTTACTGAGGCAGAGGTCAGAGAGGTTGTTGCCTCTTGTTTCCTCTGGGATTTTTATGGCTTCCTGTCTTAAGTTGGGGGTTTTCATCCATTTTGAATTTATTTGTATGTAGTGTAAGAAAGTGGTCCAGGTTCATTCTTCCGCATGTTGCTGTCCAGTTTTCCCAACACCATTTGCTGGAGACACTGTTTTTTTTTTCCATTGGATATTCTTTCCTGCTTTGTCAAAGATTAGTTGGCCATACGTTTGTGGGTCCATTTCTGGGTTCTCTATTCTGTTCCATTGGTCTATGTGTCTGTTTTTGTGCCAGTACCACACTGTCTTGATGATTACAGCTTTGTAATACAACTTGAAGTCCAGAATTGTGATGCCTCCAGCTTTGTTTGTTTGTTTGTTTGTTTATTTGTTTTTTCAGGATTGCATTGGCTATTAGGGGTGTTTTCTGGTTCCATACAAATTTTAGGATTGTTTTAGCTCTGTGAAGAATGCTGGTGTTATTTTGATAGAGATTGCATTGAATATGTAGATTGCTTTGGGTAGTATTGACATTTTAACAATATTTATTCTTCCAATCCATGAGCATGGAATGTTTTTCCATTTTTGTGTGTCTTCTTCAGTTTCTTTCATAAGCTTTCTATAGTTTTCAGTGTATAGATTTTTCACCTCTTTGGTTAGATTTATTCCTAGGTATTTTATGGGTTTTGGTGCAATTGTAAATGGGAGTGATTCCTTGATTTGTCTTTCTGCAGTTTCATTATTGGTGTATGGAAATACAACTGATTTCTGTACATTGATTTTATATCCTGTGACTTTGCTGAATTCATGCATCAGTTCTAGCAGCTTTTGGGTGGAGTCTTTGGGTTTTCCACATAGAGTATCATGTTATCTGCAAAGAGTGAATGTTTGACTTCCTCCTTGCAGATCTGGATGCCTTTTACTTCTTTGTGTTGTCTGATTGCTGAGGCTGGGACTTCCAACACTATGTTGAATAACAGTGGTGAGACTGAACATCCTTGTTGTGTTCCTGACCTTAGAGGGAAAGCTCTCAGTTTTTCCAAAGGGACCAATTATTAAACTGGAAGTTACCAAGCTTCCTTCCTTTGCACAATTAAAAATTTTCCACCTTGACCTGTTTCCTAGGGCTGCTATAATAAACTGCTACAAACTGGGTGGCTTCAAACAACAGAATTTTATTCTCTCACAGTCCTGGAGGATAGAAGTCTGAAATCAAGGTGTCAGTAGGTCCAGGCTCTCTCTCCAAAGGCTCTAGGCCGACATCACTCCTTGCATTTTCAAAGCTTCTGGTGGTTGCCAGCAATCTTTGGCATTCCTTAGCTGGTAGATGCATCACTCCAATCTCTGCCTCCATAGTCATGTGGTGCTGTCCCTGTGTGTTGTTTCTGTTTTCTCTTCTTAAAGCACCCAGCCATTGAATTGGGTTTCATTCTAATCCAGTATGCACTCAAATTAATTTGACTACATCTGCAAATATCCTATTTCCAAATAAGGTCAGTTTAGGAGGTTCCACGTAGACATGAATTTTGGACTGCTTACAACTGGTAATGAGGGCTCACGAGTGAGTAGAATTTAGTTATAGAGGAATAGAGAATGTTGTAACCTTGTGTATGTGGATTTCAGCTGTTAATTTAGGACCTGGAGACATGGGTATCCCTACCTCTGCATAAAGTAAATCTACCTCCAGAGGAATTACATGCAGTGATGTTATATAGACTACTGGAAAATGAAAACCAGCCTAAAAAGAGAATGGACTTGGAAGTTAACATAACTTGGGGCTAAATATTTTCCTTTGGGCAGGTTAGTGAACTTCTTTAAGCCTCAGTCTTCTCATCTGTAAAATAAAGATTAAAAATGGTTAACAGAACACTTATGAATTTTAAATGATTGTTCTGTTCAGCAGCCACCCAAGGTTTGGTGCATGGTTGTTTGGTGATGTCTCTAAGTAAATATTCACCCCATTTCCTTCCTTAACTCATACTTCTTAGAATATTCCACTATTCATCCTTTATTCCTGAATTACATTTGCAGGTTTACGCAGTATTATTAACTTGAACTTTTTTTCCTGTGATAAATCAATAAAAATTAAGTTAATATTTAGTAAATAAGGTTGGTAATGAAGGCTATAGGGATTATAGTAAACATCTTTCCTATTTTCTAGTCTGTGATAAAACAGATGCAGCAAATAGTTATCAATACTAGTTCTGTTTTGCTTTCTATCATTCTTTTGGATGACTTTGTAATGCACAGAAAATCTATAGGTTGAAAATAAGAGAGACAGGAGAAGAAATAAATGATAATTTAGAAACAAAGTTAATTAGAACTTTCAGCAAATATATTTTATTAAACACCAACAATTTTATCCACTTGAAAAATGTTCCAAGGCACCTTATTATGACATTTGTCATATTGCATCTAATGGTTCCTAGTCTCTCTTCTCTGTTGGATTCTAGTCTCCATCCTTTCAACAAATATGTACTAAGTACCTATCATGGGTAGGCTTGGTGGAGTATGGTAGGGATTCAAAAATGCTTAAAACACATTCAGATGTGCTAGCATGCAGCTGATGCATGTAAATGCTCTGTGGGAACCCTATGCTCAAAGCTCATAAACCCACTTTGAGGAGGCTCAGCATATGCCCACTGTCCACTGCAAATTATGTAGATAATGTCATCTCAGAAAAGCTAAAATTTCTGCTAACGAACCAATTTGAGAATTTCTACAGGGGCTTACTTGGCACTTTATCTGCATCTTTCTTTTCTTTCTTTCTTTTTTTTTCTAAGTAGACTCCTTGCCCAATCTGGGGCTTGAACTCATGACCCTGAGATCAAGAGTCACATGCTCTACTAGCTAAGCCATCTAGGTGCCCCTCTTTGTATCTTTTGTAGAAACTTGTAACTCTGTTTTGCCTTAGTTATTAATTGTGATTTCTGTGTCTCTTACTGCACAGAAAAAAATACTTTGTTTCTGTGGAGTGGAAAAAGATATCCCAAATTCAGTAATGATGGTAGTGTCTAACATTTGCTGTATACTTTGCAGCTTTCAAATAGTAAAACCGTGCTGTCCTTTCTTTCTGACAGCAATCCTGTGTGGATCATATAAATGGTCACACATGTGAAGACTGGCCTGAAGAAGGTAAGGGACCCACTCAGTGCTGCTTAACTAAAAAAGGGGTGGCCATAGACTGGAGTTTTAAGTCTTTTGCTTTCAGTTTCAGTGATCCTTCTTTCTACCATACTTCCCAAATTTTCATGTGGATAGCTCTTTATTATCCCAAATTAAAAAAAAAAAATAGTGCTTCATGTTATTTTAAATAATGTACAATATATGCCTGTTTGGGAAATTCAAATGACTCAGAAGTGTGTAAATTAAAAAGACCTCATCGCTCCAAGGATTCTACCACTCCCATCACCATTTTTGCAGAAACCCAGATAGCCAGTACTGATAGTTTGGTATATATCCCTTTTTATATTTGTGGTTTATAAGTCCCTTTATGTTTTTACAAATATATGGCACAAAGGGTTTATTTTGAACACATATTATATTTTCATATTATCTTTTTCCATCAATTTACATTTATACTTTCTATCTTTCAGACTTCATTTCAAATCAGCATATGCAGATCTACTTTTTTTTCCTATTAACAAATAGTTGAATCACCCCCATTTAAAAATATATACTTTACTTTTATTTATTTTATACACTTCTTGTTTTGAGCATGATTGTGTGTGTGTATATGTGTTCATGCATGTGTACTTTTTCCTGTCTTCCTTTTTGAGGTGTGAGGAAAATTGCAATGTAGTTTTGGTCTTCTTTGTTGAAGCCAAAAGATCAAATCTATTCTTAAGAGAAAATTTTAGATGCGGAGCCTGTAGGGATGGTAACATGGATTGCGTTGGCTTTGTACAAGTACCTTTTAAACTAACATACATACTTTGACATTAGGAAGACTGGACTATACAGCAAAATGTCCACAAGGTAACTTTATCTTTAGTCCATCTTCTTAATTCCAACTGTCCAAACCAAAGGGCTTTGGTTTTAGGTCATTTCAAAGGGTAATTATTCTTTCAATTTAATGAAACTGAATTTTTAATAACTGACTTGGGCTAAAAGTCAGTCTGCATCTCATTGCCATAATTTGCTTCTGGTAATTCAGTAATAGAAAAGCAAACATTAATGGCAAAAGCAAACTAAGTCCAGGACTAGAAGATACTGTGAAGAATACCAAACATTTACAAATGTTGAATGACATAAATTATGGTAGAAGCATAACATAAACAGTAACAGAAGTTTATAAGCAGTGATGTCCTTGAACTAGAAGCTTGGAGTAATAATATTGGTACAAATATATATCAGGATGGGGGTCCCTGGGTGACTCAGTCGGCTGAGCATCCGATTTTGGCTCAAGTCATGATCTCACAATTCATGAGTTCAGGCCCCAAAATGGGCTCGCTGCTGTCAGTCCGGAACCCCGCTTTGAACCCTCTGTCCCCCCTGTCTCTCTGCCCCTCCCCCACTTATTCTCTCTCTCTCTCAAAAATAAATTATATATATATATATATATATATATATATATATATATATATATTAGGCAAAGGTAAAGATGCCTTTGATGATTTGTACTAATTTCATTTTGTTGTACTCATGTACATATATATTTACGGGAGCATTTCTCTCATTAAAGCAATCCAAACTTGAATTGAAATTCATTGTTGCTTTAATATCAGA
Organism: Leopardus geoffroyi; assembly: GCF_018350155.1. NCBI lineage: Eukaryota > Metazoa > Chordata > Mammalia > Carnivora > Felidae > Leopardus > Leopardus geoffroyi. Next base: position 32,615,455 of record NC_059336.1, read on the forward strand.
CTGAAATAGCTTCAAACTAGGTACTTCTATTTTCACCATGTTGAAACCTCCTTCTAAGAAGCGAGAAGCAAGTGTATGTCTCTAGTATAGTATCAATTCTTATTGCACATTAGAATCACCTGGGGAGTTTTTAAGATTGCCCTACACTCCTGCTCCCAGCCATGCCTGATGCATCAAAGAACCTAGCTGTGAGTTAAAGCTAAAGAATCAGTGCTAAAAAAGAAAAAAAAAGAAAGAAAAAACAAAGAATCACTGCTCATAATGGAATTGCCTGAGATTTTTTTTAAGTTTATTTATTTATTTGAGAGAAGGTGCTGGGGCAGGAGAGGGAGAGAATCCCAAGTTGGGGTCGTGGGGAGGGGAGGGGGGAAAGGGAGAGAATCCCAAGCACTGACAGTACAGAGCTTGATGCAGGGCTTGAAGTCAGGGAACCATGAGATCATGACCTGAGCCAAAACCAGGAGTTGAATACTTAATAGACTGAGCCACCCAGGTGCCCCAGGAATTGCCTGGAAGTTTAAATTAGTGATGCATGGATCCCACTCCTGGAAATGCTGATGTAACTGATCTGGAGTGTTTGGGCAGTGGAGTTCTTAAATGCTCCCTAGCATACCAGATATTTTTCTTAAGGTATTCAGAAAAGATATTTAAATATATTATTTGAGAGATAGTTTACTATGAAGACAAAACAAAACAAAACACAAAAACCACCTTGAAGGTAGACTTAGGTTCAAGTACAGACCCTACAGTTACTAGTTGTGAAACATGGATAACTTAATCTCTAGGTTCTTCAGTTTTCCTCATCTGTAAAATAATTTGGTAAACTGCTTAGGACCTACTATATGCCATCAATTACATGGTCTAGCTTATAAGAGTTTCCTTAAGCCTCTGCAAGGTAGATCCTATTATTGTACACATTTTAGCAGTATCACCTAGGAACTAGTTAGAGAAGTAAACGCTCAGGGAGTTTAGAAACTCCCTAAAATCAGTTTTCCTGAAGTTCTATAGATGATTCTGTTATATCCTCAAGTTTAAAAACCTCCTGCGCTACACTATAATGTGATAGTTTCTACCTTTTAGGGACATTGGAAGGATTGAGAAAATACCTCACATGAAAAGTTTAGTGCTACATCAAACTCATAAGTGATCAGTAGCTATTAGTTATTATTCTGTCATTATAGGTTACATCCCTCATAACCATATCTCCTTTTGCAAAGATGTAACAAAGCTATCTCTTCTTTATCTTGACAAAAACAAAACAAAACAAAACAAAAAACAACAAAAAACCAAAAAAACCCCACAACATATAACTGTCATGGGCTTAACTCATAATCTTTCTCTTTAAAACTGTGAGCATAATTCACTTGCTTCCCTGGCTATATTTGCAATGTTGGAATTAGAACTTTGAACTTCAGTGTTTTTCATTGTTTTGATGACAGTTTGGTATATATATTAACCATAATTATACTTTCTGCCAGATTACAGTATTGCTGTCTCCCTTCTCCTCCCCACAAAATCACCTGCCACTTTGGGTGGATGGGCATTTGGGGTTCTTCACTTAACCTTGACCAGCACTCTGCAATCAAGTCCTCTCTGTTTGATTCTCTAAGCTGTAGAGCAGAGGTCTGTATCATCCTTCCTCCTGAAATTGCCAAGGTGGCTCTAATAATTGGGGATATACACTAATGGCATCTCCCTGCCAGGTAACCCCAAATATTTTTCTCAGCCTTGTGCTGAAAGAAATACCTTTTATGTGGGAACCACTAAAACCATTGGAGGTAAGCACTCAGCCTATTTAGCTTTTATAATAAAACAAGCCAACATGTGTTTGTGTGGTTTTGTTCATCATAAAAAAGGAAGTTACACAAAGATAGTAACCACCGCTATAGGCTTACATTCTGAGCTCTCATTTTCTTAATAGATTGTGTTCTTTAAAAATTTCATTACAAATTTTGTCCTAGGTGTGTTCAGACTACTGTTCTCAAAGTGCTATTAGAAGTCTCAGGGATTAAAGAGGAAAGGCAAGTGGACTAAGAAAACCCAACCAGCTTTTGAGTGGTCATTGAAATATTGTGTCACCTTCTGATAACACATTTCTTCTCACTTTATGATATGTAGTTTCTCCCTCTGTGAAGTAAGATTATTAATTTTCATTGTTGGTGCTCACATCTATGATAAACAATTTAATTAAGTATCTTTAATAACACAGTATTCTGCAGAATGAGAGTGTTTGTAGTTGTCCTCCAATATTATTTTTCCAAGAAGCATGGGGCTGTAATGTTGATGTAGCTACATTGGGTAGAGCGGTTGGGAATGGGATCTTTAGAGACAGAAAAGAATGAGCCTGGCAGAAAGGAAGGCATCCAGACAGCCAAACATTGCACTTTGGATCAGGTTCTCTAGAGCTTGAGTTGGGAATTCTTTTTTTTTTTTTTAATATTTATTTATTTTTGAGAGAGAGAGGGAGAGAGAGAGAGAGAGACAGAGGCAGAGAGAGAGAGAGGGAGACACAGAATCAGAAGCAGTCTCCAGGCTCCAAGCTGTCAGCACAGAGCCCGATGCAGGGCTCGAACTCACAGACCGCAAGATCGTGACCTGTGCTGTAGTCAGATGCTTAACTGACTGAGCCACCCACGTGCCTCTTCAGGTGGGGATTCTTATATAAGTGATTTATTGAGGGAAAGCTCAGAGGAGAAATCTGAAGAGAAGTAATAAAAGGACAGTGCAGGAGAAGGAGCCAAAGAAAAATGTGAGTTCAACTAAAGCCTCCTGTCAACCTGAACCTACGGAGAGCTCTAGAACATGAATGGCACCTCATAGTTTTCCTGCCTTGGAGCAAGAGGATTGGGCACTCATATTCCTACATTAGTCAGTCCTTGGCTATAGGCCATCTCTGGGGATGGGAGGTCATAACTGCCCAGGCTTCCCAGAGAGACTTCTTTCTTGGCTAAGGGCTGTTCTGGAAAAGGGACAATCTGTGAATCACTAGCAGCCCAGTACTCACAGTAATGGGTTAACAGAGTTCTGGGTGCAATACTATTAGCATCTATTACCCATTGTGTCTAGGGTCTCGTGCTGGTATAGATCAATGGCCTCCAATGGACAAATGGATTCCAACAGGTCTATAGCATAGAGGATATCCCTGAGGAGGACAGGATCACGGAAATAAAAAGGTCAATTTTGAGCAATATGCAGGGCTCCAGTACTTAGGTGAGAAACTAGTGCGGTCAGACACAAAATGGCTGTGTGAGTTGCTAGCACATGAGCTCAAAATAGGGGATGAATCTTTTTCAATGAACTCTGGAAAGCAGGACATGATAACTTCTCATCAGAACAATATTGCTGTGAAATGTCCAGGTAGGGGAGCCAATCAATGGGATACATCACTAGGATAATGTGTTCTAAGTCATCCTGCATGGTGGATAACTTGATTCTGAACTCCATTGGAAGGAGATATTGAATTTACTTGCTATCCCCCATCTTTGAGTTCATCTGAGGACTGAAGCTTGTGGTGTAGAAATCAGCCCAGCTAATGAAGAATGGAGGATGAGGGAATAGGGAAGTTAAGCAGGAGGCCACAAGTTACAGGGATGATCAAAAGGCAAAGTATTTTAATTCATTTAGTATATATTGGACAGATGCTTTCTTCAACTTCTTTTCTAGGATGATTTTCTACTTTTATTGCTGTCCAGAGATGCTTTCTTTTGTGCCCAACACTAGGCCTATCTCTGTAAGAGATAAAAATCCATTTGTGTGGTCTCAAGAATAAGAGTTTTTAGAGTTTTTAACAATAAGTGTTACTGGTAACCTGTGCAATGGTCTTCACTTTTCTCCCTTTCCAGTGTGTCCTTTATGTTAGTTATCTTACATTCCTATAAGCCCTTAGTCTCTCTAGGGATTTTTTTAAAATTAAGAACAATCACTAATTTGCCAACTCTCACATCTGGATAAAAATTCCTCATACTACAGATACTTGGATAGGTATACCTTTGTGGGGAATGACACGTATATGATAGACTAAGGACTTAATTGCCATTTAGAAAAAATAATAAACAGTTATATCCACAAGGGCTGAGATTATACTCCATTATGAGGAATAGTTTACATTAATCTTTAGTGTCTTACTCTGGAAGTGTCTCCCAGGGAGGTTTTGACAATGTGGTTAACTGTGCCAGTCTTGCAGCAAAATCTGGATTCAGATCCCAATTTTTAATTGCATGATCTCTGTGTTTTAGTTTCCCTCCTGCACAAGATGGTAACAATAGTACCTCCCTCGTAGTGTTGATGTGAACTTTAATGCTTATAGCTTGTAGGCATGTATGACCTTAATCAACGTGGACTATCTCAATTATTAAATTTGGTAGTGATGTTTCCTTACTACAACTACGACTCATAGTTTAGGTCACTGGTAGAGCCCCTGGATAGGGCCCTGAGAGTAAATTTCTTATTAGCAATTGTGGACAAAGTTTTGAGATTCATAAGCTAATTTTGTTAAAACAAATATTTGGGGGACAGAATTGTTTAATTGTGGTGACAGTGTTCCCATGAACATCATTTTTATGGTAAACATCATTTTTGTTGAGTAGCTATTCAGTTCTGAGATGAGGCTCATTCTAGGTATGAAGTGTGTGATTTGATGAATGTGGAACCCAGAAGCTTGGCTTCTGTGAGAAACTGGGTCAGAAGAAAGGAACTTCATTTTTTGTCTTCATTCATTTGGGCTGCTAAAACAAATAACCACAGACTAGGTGCCTTATAAACAACAGAAATTTATTGCTCACACTTCTGGAGGTTGGGATGTCCAAGAGCAAGACACCAGCATGGTCATGTTTGGTGAGGTTTCTCTTCTTGGTTCATAGCTGATGCCTTTTGACAATGTCCTAACATCGCAGAAGGGACTAGAGAACTCTTCTTTGGAGCCTTTTTTTTTATAAGGCACTGATTCCATTCATGAAGGCTCTACCCTCCTGGCTTAAGTACCTCCCAAAAGCCCCACATCCTAATACTATTATCTTTGGGGATTTGCATTTCAACATATGAATTTTGGAGAGGAGGGGACACATTCAGAACATAGCAATTTCTTATACAGCTTTCTCCCATCATTAGTCACGAAGGAGAATTTCAAGGTTGAACAAGTTCTCCCATCTGTATGGTCTCTATGATATCCCCATCTTATGTCTAGGTGCCTTTGTCTTGACTGCGTGCAATGAGGAGCTTCATATAATTTAGGCAGTTTGGGGATGGTTTAATAGTTACAAAAGTTTTTATTTTGAGTCTAGGTATGTCTTATCATGTCTCCTACAATTATTTGTGATTCTTTCCTAGGAAACCAGTTGAAACAAGTCTAATCTTTCACTCCCATGACTATACTTTAAGTATTTGAAGATAGTTTTGTCCCATGGTCTCTTTTCATTTGACTAAAATCTCAAAGCTCCCCTCACTGTTCTTCATTACTTATATGGTGACAGACAATGGACAGGCTTCTGTTTCTTTTTAAAGAACCAAACTCCATACTCAACATATGAACAGCATGGGATGGGATAGGGCCCAAGAGAATGTGATATCTCTTTGGTTTTGGGCACACTCTTTTTAAAAAAAATTTTTTTAAAGTTTGTTTGTTTATTTTGAGAGAGAGAGAGAGAGAGAGAGAGAGAGAGAGGACACAAGCAGGGGAGGAACAGAGAGAGGGACGGATAGAGAGAGAATCAGCACAGAACCCAATGGGGAGCTTGAGCTCACGAACCATGAGATCATGACCTGAGCTGAAATCAAGAGTCACTTAACTGACTGAGCTACCCAGGCACCTCTGGACACACTCTTTTAATGTAATCCATGATTCAAAGACTTTGGCAGTCACACCATTGCTTGACTTACAAGTTTACAGTAATCTATGATCTCTAAGTCTTTTTCAACCATGCTACTATTAACACGTGTAATTTACATTTGCTTTTTTGGACTAGTTGCAGAACTAAACGTTGTTGAGATTATATTTCATTTTCTTAAATTTGATCCAACATTCTAGCTTGTTGGCATGTTTTTTTCTTGTAACCAATCTGTTGTACTACTAGTATTAGTTGGAACAATGATATTTATATCATGGATCGATAGATAACTAGTCTTGGCTACAGAAGATCAGAGAATAACATTATATTGCCAATCAGTTGGTAAGTCATTTACTAGCTTGGAAATCATGCCTCCATGTAGATACATGCTGTGTCCACATGATACACTGGGTTTCAATGTCTATACTTGAGACCAATAGAAAGTCACAACAATATTTCAAAATACATATATGAAAAAATAGATAATACCCTGTTTTATATGTCATGTGAAAAGTTCAGTCAATAATGTGATCTACAAGCCCAGTGATTTTTGAGATCTTCACAGAAGTGGTGGAATTTGGGGTGCCCGGGTGGCTCAGTCAGTTAAGCATCTGACTTCAGCTCAGGTCACGATCTCACAGTTCATGGGTTCGAGCTCCGTGTTGGGCTCTGTGCTGATAGTTCAGAGCCTAGAGCCTGCTTCGGGTTCTGTGTCTCCCTCTCTCTCTGCCCCTCCTCCACTCATGCTCTGTCTCTCTGTCTCAAAAATAAACATTAAAAAAAATTAAAAGAAAAAAGAAGTGATGGAATTTGAGCCAGCAGGCCTGGAAGGTTGCCTAGAGTTGGGTGAGGGCAGGAAGGGGAGCATACACTTGAGAGGGTTATGAAGTCCAGGTTGCTGAGGCAGAAATGACCGGGTCACATTGGGTGATGGTATAGAGATGAACTTCCAGGAAGTGTATAGTGTCAACGATGAGATCAGAAATGTAGGTCAGTGCACCTTGTATGATGCTGATGTTGGAGCCAGGGTCCTTAACTGGAGTAATTGCTCTCCATATTAATCTTCCCATGTTTATAAGTGAAGAGGCTGAAGGCTCCTGCATACCGGCTACCTCCAGACTTGTCTTCATCAGTTTCATTTGCATTAAGCATCCATCGCAAATATGAATTTTGCAAGCTGTTGTACCTCCTAACATACTGTTTGGAAAATATCTGGTTTTTTTCTTTATATTAAGATGGCCTTAAGATTTCTTTTGGGAGACATGCTCATTTCTTGTTGAATATGGTTTCTTCAGTGTGCTTCTAACATGGCCCACCTGGCTATTGGCTTTTCTTTGGGGACACTTTGAAGTTCACATATTTTAATACCCTTTAAGCGTCCATTTAAGTATATGGTTTATTTTTATGGAGTAAGCTGACATTCAGTTTTCTTGTATTGTCTTTTGTGGCCTCTGCTCTGACAATGAAAAAAAATCATAAAGTAGTAGTGGTAACTCCTTGTTAAGTTACTAGCGCAATAATGTAATCCTCTTGGCATTCATCTCCATGGATGATGGTGATGGCAGTGATCCTTCAGCTTCTCTGTGTATTTTTTTCCTCACTCCTTCTTAGCAGAGTCTCAGTGAAAGGCGATTTCCCTTGGACTTATATTTTACTAATGATATATTTAATAAGGGAAAGGGAGGGAAACAAAGGGCATCAATGATCACAAATATTTACATCTGGCAGAGGATTGAAAGGAAAACCGATCACAGCTGCCTTTGACAGTTAATGTTATTAAAATGTTCAACGTGGAATTTCTATTTTAAATAAGAAACACTTGAAAGAAATGGTCAGGATTAACAGAAGCTTAAATTGAAACCATGTTGGTTTGTAGGTAATAGAATGCTAGAGTCAAACACTGTGTTTAATATAAAAGCATTCTTTACCCCCAAATTATCCATGTGGCCCTGTTTGTGCCACTGGAATTTGATTAGGTTTGGCTTTTTCAGGAAACCAGGAGGTAAGAAGAACCCATTTAATCTCCTGTTAAGTGGTTCATTCCCTGCCTAAGCCTTTGGGTAACACAGTTTATTAAAATGTTCTGGAGTTCAGGTCGACTAACCATCCATATGCCTGCCTTTTGGCCTGTGCTACAGTCTAACATTTGATTGGCCCAAACCTGGGAGTAATAGAGTCAGTATACAATGGGGGACCTTGTTAAGAACCCAGGACATGGGGATAAGTTCATTGGCCTACAGATTGTTAGCTGAAGCTCAGAATGCTCCCATCTGGCAGCCCCTCAGTCTGCATTTGTCCTGCCAAGATACTGTAACTTAATCACTGAAACAGAGTTGCTGGTTCTAATTCTCCTAATGTACCTAGGAGCCTCTATGCCACTCACAAATACCATGTGTCATTTTAATAGGAGACCTTACATTGACTTATAGCTCTTATGTCTTCTTTTCTCTGCTCTTCATGGGTCTTTGTGAGTCAACTCATATATTCCCCACTCTGACCAGGATATTTCTGAGAAGGAGGACTTGAATATTTATAAGAAAGAATGTATTCTGCATAACCACCATCAGGGATTACAGAGAACTATCAGAGGAGATAGTTTTTGCTATCAAGAAGCAAAAAATCTAAAGGGTTCTTAAAAGAGAGCACCTTCTGAAATAAATCAGACCTCCTTCGTTAATATTAATCTTGCCAGGGGAAAAAAAAAAGACAAAGATTCCACAAAGATGCTATTCCTTAAATGTTTCTTTTGTATTCAGTTCAGTGTCTAGGACATAGTGTCTTGCCTGTTTCACCTCCTGAGATTCTATCCACTGGCAGCACTATCCAGAAAATGCCCATGTCCATTGTCAATGTTTATTCCATTGATAAATGCTTGATGAAATAAATGAAATTGAATTCAAGTCCTTGTTATCTATTATACCTAGGCTATTTCAGTAGCTTCCTAACAGGCTTTTCCCTTTCAATGGTCTACACAATTCTGCCAGAGTGGTCTTCAAATTTTACCCTTTGGTTGTTTTACTCATTATTCAAAAACTTTTGGTGCTGCCAAAATGTGGGATAATTTCAGTACATGTGCTGCCGACGTGAGCAACAAAATGTAGGATAATTTCAAAACTCCTTGGTCTTTAGCATTTAAGTCTATCCAAAATACCAGATCAACCTATCCTCTTGCTTTATCTTCTATGAAGTTCCCAAATACTATTTCCCAGACAAAATGTCCCTTGGTTTTTCTGAGCATGAATTGTTTGGCAGCCATATATTCCTATTCTGTCCCACCCAGAGCTCTCTGATGAAGAAAATCCTCTTGATTCTTCAGGTGCTGTCTGGAGCCCAATATTCTCCATGACGTCTTCTCTGGTATGCCCAATTAGAACAGATAAGGAACTTCTCTTGCCAGGTGTGTGGACAGCCTGTGAAAGCAGCCCAGGTAAGAAAACTCCTGTGTTATGCCAAACTTTTTCTCTCATCTCTTAGGACCTTGTTGGGCTCAAATTTGGGGGTTGGAAGGTCACCTCTGATATTTCTCTGGATCCACTGCCTTCAGATTAGAAACTGAACCTGTCCTGAGATTGGTTTCTTGCTGACCTGTGTACCCTGGATATTTTTTTCCTGTCTGTACATCCTTTGGTCAAGCCAGCATGGCATTATTCAGCTAAAGTTTGCCCACTTCCAGGAAACAGAAGAGTGTAAAGTGTATCTCTTTCCTGCTCACTGAGCACTTGTCCCTGTGGCAGGAACTGGTCCTAACAGGTGAGGATGAAACCAAGCCCTGAGCAGCAAAACATGCCACTCTTGTTTATTCTGGTGGTGAATGCTCCCTTTGATTCAGTTTAATGGGGATCCCTATTCAGCTGATAGTTGACCCCAATGGTTTTCAAAATGTGGTCTTCAGAACAGCAACAACATAAGTCTCACCTGGGACTTGTTAGAACTGCAAATTCCCACCACAGATCTACTGGATCAGAAATGCAGGGGCGGGAGGGGCAGCAATCATGTTTTAACAAGCCCTTTAAGTGATTTTGATGCCTACTAAAGTTTGAGAATTGTGAATTACATGAAGGCTAGCAGTCTCCATTAATTTTTTTCTCCCTTCCCTTTTCTTTCTTTCTTTCTTTCTTTCTTTCTTTCTTTCTTTCTTTCTTTCTTTCTTTCTTTCTTTCTTTCTTTCTTTCTTTCTTTCTTTCTTTCTTTCCTTCCTTCCTTCCTTCCTTCCTTCCTTCCTTCCTTCCTTCCTTCCTTCCTTCCTTCCTTCTTTCTCTTTCTTTCTTCCTCCCTTCCTCCCTTCCTCCCTTCCTCCCTCCCTCCCTCCCTCCCTTCCTTCCTTCCTTCCTTCCTTCCTTCCTTCCTTCCTTCCTTCCTTCCTTCCTTCCTTCCTTCCTTCCTTCCTTCCAAGAGATAGAATCCCAAGCAGGCTCTGTGCTGTCAGTGCAAGCCTGATGCAGGGCTCAATCTCACGAACCATGAGATCACGACGTGAGCAGAGATCAAGAGTCAGACACTTAACCAACTGAGCCACCCAGGTGCCCCTCCATTAATTTCTAATTAAGTTTTCATTAAGTAGAGTAGGCATCTCCTGTGTATGTGTGTGGGATGGGGGTGGGGGGCAGGGAGATATATGAGAAATCTCTGTACTTTCCTCTTAATTTTGCTGTGAACCTAAAACTGCTCTAAAAAATAAAGTCTTAAAAATCATTGTAGTCACATTTAAAATTGTGGAATTTTATAAGATGATTCTAAAATTTGTTGGGGGCACCTGGGTGGCTCAGTCAGTTGAGCATCCGGCTTCGGCTCAGGTCATGATCTCACTTTTCGTGAGTTCAAGCCCCGCGTTGGGCTCTGCGCTGACAGCTCAGAGCCTGGAGCGTGTTTCAGATTCTGTCTCCCTCTCGCTCTGCCCTGACCCTGCTTGTGCTCTGTCTCTCTGTCTCTAAAATAAATAAACATTAAAAAATATATAAAATTTATTCAAAAGGCAAAAATCCACGAATATATAAAATTCTCTTGAGGGAAACAATAAGGCATCAAGACTCAAAGTAATGGAAATTAAGGAAGTGTTATTTGGTGCAACAATAGACAAATATACCTGGCATACTAAATAGACCAAGGACAGAGAGCCCTCTAACAGACGCACACTCATATGATATTTGAAATGTGGCAGAGACAGTATCACATGTCAATGGTGAAGTGATAGGGTTTTCAATAAATTGTAATAGGAAAACCGGATATCCACACTGGCAAAAAGAACAAAAGTATTCCAACTTTGTACCATCCACAAAAATAAATTCCAGTTGGGGTGCCTGGGTGACTCGGTTGGTTGAGTGTCTGACTTTTGATTTTGGCTCAGGTTATGACCTCAGGGTCGTGGGATTGAGCCCCACATCACTCTCAGTGTGGAGCCTGCTTGGGATTCTCTCTCCCTCTTCCTCTGCCCCTCTCCCATGCTTGGATTCTCTCTCTCTAAAAACATAAACAAACAAACAAACAAATTCCAGTTGGGTGGATTAAACATCTGAATATGAAAGGCTAGGCAGTAATGTTTTTTAGTTGATAAGTGGAGAATATTTTCATTACTACTGGTTAAGGAAGGGTTTTAAAAAATGAGATAAAAATTACAGTAATTATATTAATTAAGTGGGATTTTATGGTAACAAATACGTAAATTTTATCTGTTAACAGATTAGTGAATTTATTTCTTTTCAGCAAGAGAGCTTTCCATTACACACTCATTTACGGAATAAACTGGAAGTCATACTTCTGTCTTCAACAGGTAGCTTTCTAAGGACACTTTGGATGTGGCCACAAGAAGGAAAGAAAAAGAGCACAGTGGATCAATATAGCAGGTTTCTATGGGTCAGGCCTGAGAAAGGCACACATCACTTCCATTTATATCACACAGGAGAGAACTTAGTCACATGACTCACCTAATGGCAAGGGATTCTGGGAAATTGTGGTCCAGGTCTGCTCCCAGGAAGGATAGAGAGATGGACAGCCAGTCCATATTTATCATACAATATATTATATGCCTATATAAAAATGACCAAATGATAAAGAGAACAAAAGACTAGCCAGTATTGGGGGAAGTTATGTACCATATAAATAACATACCCAGAATATAGTAAGAACACTGAAAAATTAATAAAAAATGTAAATTATTAGAAAAGTGGGCATAAGACTTGATTAAACACTTCACAAAAGAGGTAATCCAAAAGAAACCCTCTTTTTTTTTTTTTTAACGTTTATTTATTTTTGGGACAGAGAGAGACAGAGCATGAACGGGGGAGGGGCAGAGAGAGAGGGAGACACAGAATCGGAAGCAGGCTCCAGGCTCTGAGCCATCAGCCCAGAGCCCGACACGGGGCTCGAACTCACAAACCGCGAGATCGTGACCTGAGCTGAAGTCGGACGCTTAACTGACTGAGCCACCCAGGCACCCCAGAAAGCCTCTTAATTAACCAGGGAAATACTAATGAAAATCATGAGTTGTGACTAGATTATATATAACATACTTATATCAGATAATATGAAGTGTGGTAGAAAAAAGTGGGGCAGTGAAACTTTTCTACACTGCTGGTAGTAGTTGGAATTTGTAAACTCACTTTGGAAAACAATTTGGCATCATCTAATGTAGTCCAAAATGGGCACACCCTATAACTTAGCCATTCTATTGCTAGGCATAGATGCTAGGGAAACATGCACATTTACCCCAGAAGACAATATGAATGTTCACAGTAGCATTCTCATATTGTATTGGCCACCAAAGAAAAATATCCCAAATGTCCCTTAATAGCAGAATGGACAAATCAACTTTGACTAGTGATTCATTGGAATGCTATATAACATGAAAATGAATAATAGTTATTCATTTCATTCATAGTTATTCATTTCATTAGTTATTTGAATTATAGTTATTTGCATCAGAATGGATAAGCCCCTCAAACATAACAATGAGTAAAGAAGTAAGTCACAGTAAATATAGTATAACTCGGGACAATAAATCCCACAAAGCCTTCAAAGAAAAGAAGTTTGACTCAGGAATTTTATGCCCATATATACTCATTTTGAGTATAAAAAAATGGAGAAATGTTTTTGAATATGCAAGGACTTAGGATGTCATTTATTATTACAAAGAACCCTGGTCATTGAAAAGTTTGGAATATAGCTCTCCATGATACAGTGGACTAGGGGTACCATCAAGTACCTAATTCTTCCTTTCTTAACTTTGGGTTACCTGTATGCAGAAATTAAAAAAAAAAGTTTATGCCCTATTGCTAGCTTTTAGAGCCCAGTATCTCATGTCAGGAAATTTAGGTGCTTCCAACTGAGATGTTGCAAAATTGTAATGGTAGTTCCCTCAGAACATGAATGATATTTAACAGGTATAAGATTTTCTGATTGTTGGTCCTTAATTTCCTAATTTTGGTAGTGATTGTCTTTTTTTACAGACTTCCTTCAAAACGATTGGTAATTCTAGTAATTTCTGGTGGCCAGAGATGTCTTCTGGGGCATTCAATGTCCAAACACTTGGGTCCTGACATACCAGAATTCCCATTTAAAGTTGAGAATGGCATAATCACCAAGTCCTTTGATCCACTTTGTCTTAAGAAAACTTTGATTGTGGTACTCATTCCTATTCATGTGCTTTTTTCCTATAAAATCAGAATGTGCCTGGATGTTTATTATACTGGATGGCATCTGGTTCATATACAGAGAACAGAAGTGAAGATGGACGAGTTTACTCTCAGGGATTTAAGGAATGGTGGTCCAGGAAAATCAGTGTGAGCTAAATTTAATAGCCCAAAATGGCAGAACTCCACCCCGGCAAACCAGCCTCTGTCAACACATCCAAAAGGCACGTGCAAATCTAGAATTAGTAGGTGAAACTCAGAGCAAAGTGGAAGCCAAAAAATCCAGGAACAGAGCTGAGAGTAAAGTGAGGGAGGGCCCAAGTGACACTATAAATAGTTTGTGCTTTTTGAGAGCAGCCAGGTGGAATCCGGACCTTTGATATTGTCATAAAGCTACATGTCAGAGAAGGTCTCCAGGAAAGTGATCTTGGTAGGATATAATTATTATGATGAGAATAGCAGAAAGCTATTGCAAAAATCTAGGCTAGTGATGATGGTGTCTTGAAATGGAGAACTGAGGGTCTCGGGGGGAGAAGTGGTTTTACTTCAGCTATGGTCTGAGGAAAGAGAAGGTAGGATTTACTGATGTGTGGGAGGGAAATCAAGCCAGTCTTCTATAGCTAAGATGGGAAAGACTGAGGGAAGAGTACTTGAAGTGTGGGGTAGAAGTTAGGGGTTTGGTTTTGGATATAAATTTAAAATGTTTGAAAAACATCCTAAGGGAGGTGCTTTTTTAAGCAGGAGGTTCAACAAACAACAGCTGTGGTAGCTGTTACTTTTCATCACCTTGACATTCATTGACATAAATCCCTGTAAGCTGGAACCTGCTAACATGTGTCTCAGATGACAGAAGCCTTGCTCACCAAAACCCACTCACACTTGCATTTCCCGTTCCATAAAAACACCCTAATATGCATTCTATTTGGTTCTCATTCCCTTCTGTTTGCTCTACTTGTCATCATGTGACATCTGAACTTACACAAAGGGCTGGGTTAGAAAGCTCAAAGAACTTCTATCCCCATTGCCAATTCTGTGGGCCCATTCATTCACTAAACATATGTTTACTAAGCATCTACACTGAGTGTCAAAATCAAGCCGCCATTGCCCATAGAGGTGACCTTAATGATGCCCCTTACATCCATGTGTCCTTCTTTCCTGTTTCACTCTCCTGATTTCCTCACTCCTGTTTATGGGATTTTAAAAAATGCTTATTTAGTTTTGAGAGACAGAGAGACAGTGCAAGCAAGGGAGGCACAGAGACAGAGGGGGACATCAAATCTGAAGTGGGCACCCTGCTGACAGCAGAGCCCGATGAGGGACTCAAACTCCGGAACCAAACCAGAGATCATGACCTGAACGGAAGTCTGACACTTCGCCTACTGAGCCACCCAGGTGCCTCTGTTTAGGGGATCTTTATCTCAGGCTCTGGTTTTGGAGGAACATAGACTATTTTCACACAATAGCCAACGATGAACTAGAATAAACAACTGAAGCCATAGTGGACGTCCACTTCACCTGGAGATGTGAGCACAGGGCAGAGTGTTGTCTGCAGGGCCCCCTCCTCAGGTCTGCAGGAAGAGGAGGAGGCTGTGGACAAGCATGGACAGCACTGGGTATTATGAGTCAGGCTCCCATTCAGGTCCTCTGCTGGCCGGACACATTATTTTCTGATTTCAGAACACGAAGATGTGTTTGGGTGGTAGCACCCTTGCACTTTGGCAGATGTCAGACTGGGGTCCCAGAGCTCTGGGCCAGCAATTCCCATTGCTGCCTCAGGGCCTTAAGCATCTGAGAGGCTCTAGATTTGCAGCCTACACATGCGCAGGTCATTCTCCCATTCTGGCCTCAGCGGTCTAGGCCCTGCAGTTTTTGGTGCAAGCCTTTGGCTTACATCTGGCTAGGCTCTTGGCGAGCTGCTGGTGCTCTGTGACTCTGAGTTGGGGGCAGGGCATCCAAAAGAATCAAGGTTTGGCTGATGAGAGGTATGAGCCAGACTCTAGAAGGAGGAGTCCAGCAATGCAAAGAGGCTCTAGCACCTGGACACACAGGTGTTTCTCATCCCAGGACTCCCTGCTGGCCCCCATACGTCTCCTGAGATCAGGCTTCCTCACAGCTGCGCCTAGGGCTTTAGTCCGCCATTATCTGAGTCTCCCAGATATTCTGCTCGTCTCAGCTGAGGCTCTTCCTGCTCCTCCTTAAGGACCCACGACTTACACCCCTGCCCACCTGAAGCCACCCACACCCTGTAGGCTCCTGGTTGCCTTCCTGGGAAGCCCCACACTCCACATGCACCATATCCCCCACCCTGACACCGGGCTCTAGCTTTGGCCTGGTAGTTCCTCTTGGTGTTCAAAGAGGAGAACATTTCCCGAACGAAGGGCCTTGGGTGAAGGGGCCAGCTTCCCCGTCGCAGGGTGCTGGCATTGTGCTGGCAAGAGAGAGCAGTGGGCTGAGGCTGTTCTTTAGGGGAAGGCTGGAGAAACAGGCAGTGATGGTCTCCTGGGACAAATTCAAGACCCCTCTCTGCTGCTGGGAGGAATACCTGGCCAAGAGGATGTGGGTGAGTGCCTGGGTCTTTTTGTGAGTGTGTCTGTGTATGTGTTCATGTGCTTATTTCTTTTCTTTTCTTTCTTTATCTTTTTTTGTTTTTTTTTTTTGTTTTTGTTTTTTTGTTTTTTTTTTTTTTTTTTGGTAAATCATGCTTCAGGAAGTGCACTAAATTGACTAAGCCCTACCTCCTGGATAACAGTGTTCAGATGGGTAGCCAAAGTGCCTTAGGACCAGCTGTAGCCAGTGTACTTGATAGTATAGCTTGGGTTCTGGGAGTAATGGCCAGGTTTTCTCTTGGACCCTTGTGTACTGAGAAGATCATTTCTTTCAATGGGTAAGGTGCCCAGGTCGAGTTGTGAAAATGTCTCCTGGCTTATATAGTTTCATGATCCAAGGAGAGGGAGCCTTAAGCCTTTGTCTTGGGACATTGTTGTGTGCCTGTGAAATGTGGGCACCCTGCAGACTGTGGATACTGAATTCCAGTGTGCTGTTCAGGTGTCAGGGTGGAGGCCCACCCGTTGCCTGTTGGTCCTAGAACTCTGTGTGCCCAGGTGATTGCAGAGCAGGTGTGCTGCCCCTTTAACTATCAGAGGTACTAGGGGTATAAGGTATCACATCACCTTTATTTTCTTCCCTTCTTTTCCTACCTTACTTTCCACCTCCAGCAGCATTTCCTGAGATTGCCTCCCACCTAATTTACTTGCACTTGATCCCCTTGCTTTAGGAAATCCAATCTCAGACAGTCCTGACTGAATGAATAAATGCTCAAGTATTTATACTCAAATAGTACTTTATGGAGGTCACAGGGAGTTTACTGTCTTGATTTATAGGGTCATAGTGTTTTCCCCTACATTAAAAATTCCATAAGTATGCTTTTTATTTAATTTTATCCTTTGCAGGGAAAAGATACAGTAATATATGTTGTATATGGTGTTTAAATAATGATCACAGTAAGGGCTTATTACATATTTGTTAGTTTGAGCATTTGAATAAATTGAAGGGTTTTTTATTTTCTTTTTTTAGAAGATATTCTTTATGTAGTCCTAAGCTCTTGCTGACCAGGAGGAGTTATGGAGAATGTCTTTGGTTGAAGTTCCACCAAGAAAGGGAAATAGAATGCATCATTAGAATATTTCAGACCCTTCTGTAAACAATTAACAAGGTCTCAAGCAAAGGGAAAACAGGAAGTGATATGAGAAGGAACTTGTTTACCATGATTCCAACTGCACCGGAATTTATTTTTATCAAAGTGAAGCCATGGGTAAGTCAACAAAGCTGGACAAAGCCCTCAGAGTGTGAGGAATTAGATTACCAACCAGGAGTGTATGAACCAGAGGAATTTCAATACATTTTGCTCTTTTCAGAAGTTGCTAATGTTTCTCAGAAGACTGTGTTTCCCTTTACTCTGCTTTTTAAAATTCAAAATATTTTCTTAGGGAATGCCCTGTATCAAAAAGAGTTTCTAAGAACGATGATTTAAACTGCAGAGCCAAATTTCTGTAAGGTTAGCCAGTGTTTTATCTTTAGCATGATCAACACCTAGGATATAAATGATCCCCATCATTTTGTCTCCTCTTGTTAACTTGTTATACAGAGAGGACACTGGGCTTTTCAGTAAGGCTCTTCAGTCCTTAATGTTTAGAGATGGGGCTAAAAACCCAACATCCACAGAGGCGAGTGGCCCATAAGGGGGGTAGTGGACAACAAGAGTGTATGTTTTTGGTGTCTTGTGGGAGTATGGGAGCAGGAAAATAAAGTTTCTGACTTTGTAGGAGAAATCAAGAATCTGGGTTTTCACATGAAATTTTCCCATATTTAATGTGGCTAACTTGTTGCAATATTTAAAAAAAAATTTTAACGTTTATTTATTTTTGAGAGAGAGAGTACAAGCGGGGGAAGGGCAGAGAGAGAGAGAGAGAGACACGGAATCTGAAGCAGGCTCCAGGCTCTGAGCTGTCAGTACAGAGCCTGATGCAGGGCTCGAACTCATGAACCGTGAGATCATGACCTGAGCCGAAGTCAGTCACTTAACTGAGCCACCCAAGCACCCCTCAGTATTTTAAAAGTGCTTTGTGAGGGGAGAAAAAAATTTCCATCCTGGAGCTTGATTTCACATTTGGTCACTATTTTCCAACCTCTATTTCAGAGACTCAAAGCTACTTTGATATTCTAATAAAAGAAAGGAATCCTTTGTAATGAAAGTGGCATCAGAGATCCTCTGCTGACTCCATGTGCCATGGCCTTGCTATATAAAGGGTGGTCTCAGGCCAGCTGTATCAGCATTGCCTTGGAGCTCCATAGAGACACAGATTCCCAGGCCCCACCCAGACCCACTGAATCAGAACTTGCTTTATAAAAAGATCCACACGTGATTCAGATGCACGTTAAAGTTTGAGAAGCATTGCTTGAGTTTGTCTCCTGAGGGGGGAAAAAAATCAGGCTCCAAAAGCAGCAGCTGTGATTTAAATGTACTTATATGGAGAGGAAAAAGAATTTTCCAGAAATGATAGACACCTGCAGTAGTTACAGCTAACAAAAATATTTAAAAGTGGCCTGTTGGAGAAGAAGAACATATTCTCTGTTTTAACTGAAGAATGCAGTTGTTGAAGGCAGACCTTTTCACTATTTTGAACCAAAGTCTATGTACTTTGAGTAGTGATAGATTTTTTAATTGGGTTATTTAGTCAATAATGTATATTAAAAATCTATTATGTTCATTTCACTGTTCTGAGAACTATATCCAGGAATGGATAAGGCAGTTTCTACCCTCAAAATACTTACAGTCTCAAATCCAAAATATGGCACAGGTGGCCACAGAGGCATAGAGTGGAAACTCAGAATGAAGAGGCAGCATTGGCCTGATGCCCAATAATTCATTTGTGTCATGATCCTTCAACACAATATTGTGCTCACATTTTTGAATGCTTATTTGCTTAACATCTGTCTACACTTCTGCATTGAAAGCGCCTTGCTCTCAGGGACTAATATTTATTGAATGATATGTCTTTTGCTTCCTCATTTACCCAAGCTCTCTGCTCGAGGAAGGACAATATAAAAGAAATTTTATAGGAAATAATATGCTTGAGTCATTTCCTGTAACTTTTAGGGAGTGTACGTGAAGTAAAACTAACTGAATTTTTAAAACTGTTTTATTGAGATATAATACACCTATACAATTTACTCATTTAATGATTTTTAGCATATTTAGAATTCTGCATCTATTACAATCAATTTAATTTTTTTTCATCACCCCAAAAAGGAACTGTGTCTGTCTTAGCTTTCACATACTACCCTACCCCACAACTTTTCCTTATCCCTTAACCCCAGCCAATCAATATGTGTCCTTTGTGACTGGCTTTTTTCAATAAGCACAGTGTTTCACTAAATTTTATTTTCATTCTGTATTTCCCTGAACTAGAGAAAAGAAACTTAGGCTAATAAGGAAAATGTTAAAATACTATTAGAAATATAAATGACTCCCAAAGCTGGAGGTACATCAGGCTTTTGTTTATAACCTTAGAAACACATATCTTCTGTTTCTCTTTTGTCTTGAATCCAGTTTTTTTTTTAGTGTTTATTTTTGAGAGAGAGACAGAGAGAGAGACAGACAGACAGACTGACTGTGAGTACAAGTGGGGAGGGGCTGGGAGACACAGAATCTGAAGCAGGCTCGAAGCTCGGAGCTCTCAGTGCAGAGCCTGACACAGAGCTTGAACTCACAAACTGTGAGATCATGACCTGATCTGACGTCTGATGCTTAACCCACTGAGCCGCCCAGGGGCCCCTTGAACCCAGTTTTTATTGGATGTTTGATGGGGCCTTATGTGAGAACTGGCTGTTTCTAGGAAAAATTGTGAAATGAATGAAGTTTACTTTCTATGCCTCTTCTTTCTACTTTTTATATCTTTCTCTTCCTCTTAAATGCCTGTTATTCTTGTGGTACATCTTTATTCACCATAAAGTATTACAGTTTAATAACGAAAGGAAAAAATTTTTACCCTTGTCAAATAATATTTTCGCTTCCATAGAATCCTTCAACTTTCCCGATTAAGGGAGAACCTAATGGCATATATGTTAGGAAGATGGGGAAAGGGGCAACTATTTTTGGTTAAGGTCAATTTCATAGATCTTTGTTGAGAGATTGCCATGTACTGGGTGTTGGGTAAGTGTATATCAGAGAGTTTAAGTAACTTGCCCAAAGACAGCTATTAGGTGGTGAGAGCAGAATTTGAATGCAGTTTTTTCCCATGATTGCAGAGTCTCAGGGCTTAATTTTTGTGGTATACTGGCACTCCCCAATGTTCCTTAGTCACCTTAGAGTCTGCAGCCTGCAATCCATCTCTTCTCTCCTAAAACAGGCACAGGATATATCATTTGTTATTTTGTCTTTTGGCTCTCTCTCTCGAGAATGTTATCAATTCTGTTAGTTGTAGTTCCTACTGGTTATTTAAAAACATGAAAGTTGATTTTTGTGTTCTACAACTTTACTGAATTTATTATTCTAACAGATTTTAAGTGGTGGTGTTAGGCTTTTCTGTATACTAGATCATATCATCTGCAAACAGCATAATTTCTTCCTTTCTGATTGGATACCTTTTATTTTTCTTGCCTGGTTTCTGTGGAGACTTCTAGTGCCATGTTGAATAGAAGTGGTGAGAGTGGACACACTTGTCTTGTTTTTGACCTTAGAGGAAAGCTTTCAGATTTTCAGCATTGAGTATGATGTTAGCCGTGGGCTTGTCACAGACAGCCTTTGTTATGTTGAGCAACATTCCCTCTATAATTTGTTGAGGTTCTTTTGTTTTTTGTTTTGTTTTGTTTTTGGGGTTTTTTTGTTTGTTTGTTTACCATGTAAGAATGTTGGATTTTGTCAGCTACATTTGCTGTATCTATTGACATTATCATGTGATTTTTATACTTCATTCAGTTAATGTGGTGTATCACATTTATTGTTTTGTGTATATTAAGCCATCCTTGCATCCCAGAAATAAAGCCCACTTAATCGTGTTGTATGACCCTCTTAATGTGTTGTTGAATTCACTTTGCTAGTATTCTATTGAGGATCTTTGCACCTATGTTCATCAAAGATATTGGCTTGTAGTTTTCTTACAGTGTTTTTGTGTCACTTTGGCATAAGGGTAATGCTGGCCTCATAAAATGAGTTTGGAAGGGTTACCTCTTTATTTTTTAGAAAGAGTTTGAGAACTGGTGTTAATTCTTAAATTTTTGGTAGAATTCACCAGTGAAATCATCTAATAAACAAATTCAGTAAAGTTGAAGGATACCAAATCAACATACAGAGTCTGTTGCATTTTTATGAGGTAAAAGAATCCTAAAATTCATTCATCCAACACAATCTTGAGCAAGAAGAAAGCTGAAGGCATAACACTACCTGATTTCAAAATATACTACAAAGTTACAGTAATTAAAACCATATGGTACTGGCATAAAAACAGACATCAGTCTAATAAAACAGAATAGAGGATCCAAAAATAAATCCACATGTTTACAGTTTATCTTCTGCATAGGTGGTCAGAACACACAATGAGGAAATGATAATCTCTTCAATAAGTGGTATTGGGAAAACTGGACATCCACATGCAGAAGAATGAAATTGGATTCTTCACACTATATACAAAATCAACTCAAAATGTATTAAAGCCAGAAACTGTAAAACTACTAGAAGAAAACATAAGGAAAAAGCTTCTTGGCATTGGTCTGTGCAATGATTTCTTGGATATGACCCCAAAAAGTACAGGAAACAGAAGCAAAAATATACAAACAGGATTGCATCAAACTAAAAAGCTACAGCATAGCAAAGAAACAATCAACAGAATGAAGAGACAGCCACAGAATGGGAGAAAATATTTACAAACAGTACATCTGATAACAGCTAAAATATGTAAGGAACTTAACTCTATAGCAAGGAAACAAATAACCTGATTAAAAAATTGGCCAATTACCTGAATAGATATTTCTCAAAAGAAGACATACACATGTCTAACATGTATATGAAAAAATGCACAACATCACTAATCTTTAGGGATATGCTATTTTCTGGAGTGTAATTTAAGTGGATGAACTACTCTGCCAAAGAATGTCAAGATTAAAACCAGTCTCTTAGCAATGGCTCAAGACAGGAGGGGCTAGGAAAGGGCTCAGATACAGATAAAGGGGGAAACTGAAGGCTTAAGATGCATAAACAATTGTGATGCCTAACAAGGAGCATTACTCCATTTACCCAGAGTTAGGGTAACTGAAACCCCATGTTTGACATTTTGCAGTGCAGGATCCATCTACCAAAAGCTTTCAGATTATTTAATCAGTCAGTATCAACCATGTACCTAATATATATACTCTGTGATATTGTCAGACTGACTCTCTGGACACATTTAAATTGCTATGAATATGGAGATTGAAACTTCAATTTTTAAAAATTATATGAAATACTTTTTTAGGACCAAAAATAAAAGCAAAGTGAAATGTTATAAGTGGTTAAAATTGAATTGTGAGGCCTGAATGATCATTTATCTCCGTGGGTTTTATGCATTTTTAGAATCAGAACATGGTTCTCAAAAGAAGTTTTATAAGAAAGGCTAATATTTTAAAAGTGAGACGATTAAAACAGCTTTGGCTGAGGTGGGGGTGGGGGGAATCATAGCCTTCAGGCATGTTCTCCTCCCTTTACTCTTAACCTTCGTTTCCCATGCACCGTCTCCCCTTCCTTGTTTCAGTCCAGCCTTGATGGACCTCATATGAGCCTCTGTAGGGACTTTAAGAGTAGTTCAGGAATGTCTATGGTAGCTCGGTGGTTTCATTGAACAAGTTAGCATTCATTGTTCTCTTTCTTTACAGAAAAATTTTGAAATTACTATGATCCTTTAGAAAATTGGCCTGGGTTCTAGTCCATTGTGGATGATCTGTATCCCAAGGTGTTTTTGAGCTAATGTTAATGACCCCCTAGTTGTATGTGTATCTATATTTCTGCATCTATTCCATACTTGACAGTTTTGTGGGTCATACCAAAGGGCACAACTGGACACCTCTTTTTGATAGGAGAGGTTCTGATTCATTTCTTTCTTTCTTTTTTTTCTTTCATTTTTCATTCTTTCATTCACTCAACAAACACTTTTTTAAGTATCTACTATGTAAAAAAAGAAAAAAAGGAAAAGAAAAGAAAAAAGAAAAGAGAAAAACCCAAACATTAAAAACACTGTGGAACTGAATGAGGAATAATATTTGGCCTCTTCCTTCAAGGATCTTAAAAGAAAATAGACAAGATAGGCTTGTAAACAACTCACTGGAATGGAAAGCAGAATGGAGTACTGTAGCTCTCTCAGGAAGATGGAAACTATTAGTGTTGCTGAAAATAGAAGGGGCAATCTGAGAGAGGATTGAAACCAGAAATTGAGGGATCTTTGGGAACAGACTCAGATGTAGGTGATGGGGCCATTAGCCATGGCCAGCAGAATGTCCACAGAGTGGTCAATAACTGATTTTTTTTATGGTTAAACTTTGCGAGGTCTCAAGAGATACAGGGTATATCTCATCAAGAGATGGATTGGCAAAGAGGTCATTATATGGGGCTCCAAGCAGGCAAAATATCTGATCACATCAAGGAGGGGTAGCAGTACTTATTTGAGAGCAACTCTCAGAAATGAATTTGGCTTCAGGTCTCTGTGTTATTAGCAAAACAGGAAAATCCAGCATAGGCTTCAAGATAGGGGCCTAAAATGATGGCTTGATTTTAGGAACAAAACAGGAGATCTAACTGTTAAATTTGATGCAGCAAATTTTATCTAAAATTTAATTCCAAGAGTTTATAGAGTACCTTCAATTCCCATGAAGACCTCAGAATCTGGGACAGGACTAGCCTCAGCCTTGTCAGTCTCAGGTAAGAGGAGAGATAGTGCTGGAAAGGTGGGGCCTGGCAGGGTCATTATGAGCCTCTTTACTTCAAGTTCCCTCTCTCTTAGCTCCTATATTCACTGTCTGGCAAGTAGGTTGTATTTTGGATTAAGTTCTACTTTTGAATCTTATCTGAATTCTCTTTGCTCGGGTTTCCAAATTGCTCTGGGTGACATCTGCTTGTCACCAGTAAAACCAAAAGGACAGCGGGGTAGATTGCCTTGAACAGCACAGACAGGTAATTACAGCTTTAATTTTGTTTTGTTTTTGGAAGGATCCAGGTGTCCAACCTCTTTATCTCACAAAAGAACCTTAATATATGTAGGAGTGTTGGCAGACAAGATGGCCCAGTGGGCAGTCTGCCCATCAGATGTGTTAGCCTTCTGTTATTGAAATAGTACTTCCCATGGAAGCATCACACATCAAGAATTCTCTGCTGGTCCAAGGACCCAACAGTTTCCAAGCTAGGAGCACAGTTAGAGACATGGAGAATTCTAAATAGCCAGGAGATACATTTCACCCTGGAAATTCAGATCTCAACGGAGAGTGCTTGGGCCATGTGAATATGAATCATTCCTCTGAACAGCCCTTCTTGTTGTGAAATCAAATAATCTGGAGCTGGAACCTGTTGACTAGTTGATGGGTGTGTCTCTGACTTTGAAGAATTGATCACTTTAGAAATTGTGGACTTATAGAATATAAGCTGGATTTTCTAGAATCTGAGATTGTCTTCCTTTTCAAAGCCTACGTGTTTTGCTGCACATATGTCCAGAGTGGAGCCAGAGGTGTTAAAAGCAAGGCTTAATCAGAAGTGCAATAGGCCAAGGCTTAAGTATAGGCCTCAGGAGACTGTCTGGGGGAGGTTTTCCCAGCACCTGAAAGTACTAGTGGGTCCAAGAAAATTGATTATCAGTGAGGGTCAGGGATATTTGGCAAGAGGAAAAGTTTGGGGCCTCAGAAGTTAGATAGAGTTCAAAATAAAGAAATGTAGTAGGACTACACTGCTTTCCACAGGGACTGGATGGAGTGTGTGGGTAGAACTATAGTTCCTAGAAATATTGGAGGATGGTAAAAGATAGGAGAAACCAGTCAACTCTGAGACTCAGATATGGGGTCTAGAGAAAGCTCTGTTTACTAGAATTATGGAATACAATGGGAAGTGGTTGATCAGAAAGGAATAAAGCCATGTGACCAGAACTGATTGCTATTAGGGACCCCAGAATCTCAATATAATTCCACCTTTTAGATCCCAGGACAGTGGCATTTCAGCTATCTTCTGAGTAACCAGACACATGGCAGGTACTGTTTTGTGTGCATGTGTGTGGAGGGGTTTGTTTTTGTTTTTGTTTTTGTTTTTTTACAGACAAGGAACTGCTTAAAAAAGACTTCTTGAACTTGGAGGATGCAGCTAGATCCAGTCATGGATTCTTGTACAACAGCCTTGATTCTTGGATTCTAGAAAGTTTGTCTATTTTCAGGGCAGTGGAACACAATGGCTCTTATCTGTTGTCCTGAGAAGTTTCAGAATTATGGGGATTGGCACAGGATTGTAACACTTGGGAGGTTGAGGAAAACCTGGAGAAACTGGGGACAGAGCAAGGCTAAGTCTCCATGTTTCTGTGGAAGCAGATCTCTGAAGGCTTCCTTGATTCTAGCAGTATCTGCCTGCTGGGTATCTAGGACACATTCTTGCATCTGTTGAGTATCTTGCTACATGAGAGCATATGTTTACCTAACATTTATCTGTTCAGCCAGAGGACATAGCCTTCTTTGATAGTGAGGACAGGGAACAGATACAATTTTATGTACAGTTTGTCCTAGAAGCTGAAACTAGATTTCATCTAGGGCCCTGTTGTATTCTTATGGCAAGATACCAGTGTTCTCAGGCATTCTACTCCACCTGATTTAATTTGATTCCACTGCACTCTGTGCTGTGTCGTTCCATTCCAATTTATTTCGTTTCAATTCAGGGCTACAGCTGTGCTAGTGGAGTGGTCCAAGGATGAACAAACTGTTGACTCACAGGGAGTTCCATACAGTATGTTTTATGAGGGACTAATCTTGTGAACTTCTCTTGAGAAAAAGTTCTGTTGGCATTCTCTCATGGAGAGTCGTATTATCATCTGAAAATGTGTTGAGAGTTTACAATAAATAGAAGTTTAATTTTGTTTAACCTGAGTTTCCCAAAGATTTTTGGCCACAGAAAAGTTGTTGTTGGTGTTTAACTAGTTATTAATAGCCCACTGAATTATTTTAAGGGAACCATAGGATTATCACACATGGTAGCTGGTTGGATGATCTAGGGCTGGCCTCAAAATTTAAGTGTCCAGGTAGCCCCAAAAAGGCAAGCACTTTGAGTACAAGCTGGTGCTTCTGGAGGTTTATGGATATTGAAATGCTGAGGTGGGGCTTGATCACGTAAGGGCTTTGGCTTCAGGACTTACTCAAGCTGTCATTAAGCTCTTGTTCATTAAGGTCTGTCAATAAGGACTTGTTCAGCTTTAAGTGTGTGTGTGTGTGTGTGTGTGTGTTCTTGTTCAGCTTTAAATTTTAAGAATTACCAATTGGCTAGTTTAATGGTTCTCAATTGAATATATATCAGAAGACATTCACACGAGGATTCATGCCCATGGTTATACTTAAAGGTTTACATGAATCCCACTCAGGAACCTGGCTCCTATGCTCTGGACAAAATCCTCTGTCACTGAGTGTTAGAAGACACTAGAGCACAAGTTTGGCTTCAGTGTTGCTGTGTCTAGATCAAGGACATAAGGGCTCACCAACAAGATTCCTAGTTGGAATCTGGTTATTTTGATGCCCAGTGTGTTGTCAAAGTTAACACTGAGAGGCTGCTTCTGAATTAACTGGGCAAAATATTCCAGATAAATGTGCAGTGATGAAGAAGGTGACAGAGCAATTCAGCAGTTGGCATGCAGGTGGCTTGGTAGGAGGGCAGCAGCTAGATCCAGTGGCAGGGTGAGGCAGGGGTGAGCATGAGAGCAGACCACTGAAGCTCATTTCATGGACAGCAGTAGGGGCTACCAGAAAGCCTGTCCTCACGAGAAAGACCTGGTGTTAGGTGATGAGGAACAAGCTGTGAGGAATGCCTTTCCAGCTTGCAATTCCAGTTCTGGGAGAGGACTGGACAGAGAGCTGAGGCTGGGATCCTGACCCCAGCACCACTGGAATTCAAACAGTGGCAGGTGCTTGCAGAACAAGTAAAAACCAAGGAGCAAACTAATGATACTGCAGAACTAAACCACTTGGACTGAAAACAAAAACAAAAACCCTAAAGACCAGTATTTGCCCCAGGCACTAATGGAGGGGCTCAAACTTTGAAACTAGTTCTATGTCTACAGCAGAGAATCATCCGTTTACACTAAATTAAGTGCTCGGTTGTTACCTCTTTAATAGATTAATGTTAGAGATCAATATAAAGACATGATTAGAAATAAGCGTGCTCAGGGGCGCCTGGGTGGCGCAGTCGGTTAAGCGTCCGACTTCAGCCAGGTCACGATCTCGCGGTCCGTGGGTTCGAGCCCCGCGTCGGGCTCTGGGCTGATGGCTCAGAGCCTGGAGCCTGTTTCCGATTCTGTGTCTCCCTCTCTCTCTGCCCCTCCCCCGTTCATGCTCTGTCTCTCTCTGTCCCAAAAAAAGTAAATAAACGTTGAAAAAAAAATTAAAAAAAAAAAAAGAAATAAGCGTGCTCAAATGATATTTCTGATTCCACTGATATCCTCCCATAAATATTTCAGTATTCCCAAGAATGAATTAAATAGAAGCACCAACAAATGTCAAACAGTATCAGTTTTATAGTGTGATGTGATATTGTTTGTGGTATTTTTCGGGCACTATAGCATTATATCCATTCTGTTTTTATTTCATTGAGTTTTTCAAAGTTCTGAATGTTTCTAAATTTTTTCAAAACTTCCTGTGCAATCTTTCCTCTCTTACAAACAAAAAACACTCACAATATCATTCTTATTCTATCTTGTGTTTCTCCCTCCCTCCCTTCCTTTCTTTATCTTTTTCTTTTTTCTTAAATGTTTTTTTTTCTTCTGAAAAGGGCCTCTCACAGTGTTGTTGTTTTTTGGTTGGTTTATTTCTTTAGCCTTGTTTTTAATTTTTTTTTTTTAATTTACATACAAGTTAGTTAGCATATAGTGCAATAATGATTTCAGGAGTAGAATCCAGTGGTTCATCTCTGACATATAACACCCAGTGCTCATCCACACAGTGTTTTACTTAAGCTATTTGGCATTTATGCACCACAGGATTCTGTACCCAAATAATAATTTGTTTTCTATTTTTTAGACAAAAAAGTTAGGTAAGATTTTTCTTCCTTTCCTATGAGGTAGGTAGGGTGGGTGGTGTTATATTCATTTTAGGTATAAAGAATGAGGGAGAGAGGCAAAGATTTATCTTTGAGTAGTTTCTATGGGAGTTAAGATTGTCATGCAGTTAAATGGTCTTTTCCCCCATAGTTCTCTACCATACATAGAAGTTGGGATGGATGGAGAATTTCCCATGGAGAGTTTTCAAAATCTCAAAATCACAGGGTCAGTCCCACACCTAGAGATTCTCCAGTTTGAGCCGTGAGTGGAATTTGGGCAACTGATTTTCTTTTGTGTGCTCAGGGTTGAAAAGCTCCTCCCCAAAGCATATGCCATTGACTTGGCTTCATTATCACAACTGGGTAGCACATTGTCAAATACACCTTCTTGAGAGCACAGCACCAGCTTGGCCACACAGATAAGAATGATCCCAGAAGATAAAGTTTAAAATTGGTCGTGTGAGAAGCAGATGTTAACTGTCACCTGCCAAGGAAACAGGAGAACCCTGACACTCTTTGATATATTTGGAGGTGATGAAAAAAATGACACTTCAAGTCGGTAGCTCTTCTAGGAAATAATATCTGAATACCAGCTTGAGATAGAAACCTTCAGCCTGTTCCAGATTGAGATTATGAGTACCTACTGTCACTCCTTGTATAGTAGTCTTATGAAACTTGTTACAAAGTAAACATACTGATACTACCTGAATGCAAGTTGAAATAAAGAAGGTAGGGCAAGTCTGAGTGGTGGGAGATACGATTTGTGTATAACATTGTATAAGTTTAAAGTGTACAACATAATGATTTTAGATACTCTAAAATGCCATGATAAGATTAGTTGACAGCGATCACTTCACACAGTTACAGTTTTTATTTTTTTGATGAGAACTTTTAAGGTCTAGCAACTTTCAAATATACAATACAGTATTGCTAACTATAGTCATCATAATGTATATTACACATCCAGGACTCATAGGCAAGGAACACACAAGGGCCCTAATTTCCTTCACACAAAAGATGAAGCAATTGCAGGGAAGTTGAGAAGCTGTCCTTTCAGGAAAGAGGAGGGCACCTTCAAGATTTTGCTGGGTCCTACCCTGAGGAGAACCAGTACTTAGTGTGTGGTGCTGCACTGAGTGGGCCAGGGACTGTGTTCAGAGGTTAAGTGGCTGTCTCAGTTTGACTTTCCCTAAAATAGGTTCTGAGACAAGAATTTGGGTCCAAATTATCATTTAGGAGGTAATGCCAGGAAGGATGGTGTGGGAGTTGGGGAGTAAGACAGGAAAGTCAATAAAGGGTGTGTTCATGAATGGATTATTCGACTGGGCAATGGCGTTCACTCCTGCTGGGGACCCTCTGAATTGCACAACCAAGGGGCAAAGAAGTTGAGTTATTTGTAACTTCCAAGTCTTATTCCTTATTGCCCCATCAGGCAGAGAGGTGCTTATGCTATCGCATGTAGGAGAGCTGTTGCAGCTTCAGGTGCCTTCCAGGTGGGCTGAAGGCATCTGCTAAAGATGTCATTGGAAGTCCTCAGGGCATAGAATCTAATCCTAATGTGCCTCTGATATGCCAGGCAGACTGCTGAGCTACTTTGCTTACTGCAGAGTTAAGGATGGTGGGATATCCAACTTGCCCAAATATGTGTACATTGCTGATGACTTTCATTATTAATAGATGATTTTGGCATTGGAAAGTTTTTGTATGTTAATTTAAAAAGCCCTGAGCTTATTTAATACTTTCAAACTGTTTGCATGCTTGTGAGGCTGGAGTACGTGTTGTGTGTGACTGCCTGTGTGCTTGCATACTTGAGAGTATGCAGAAGTCTTAGTTACTGAAGTAGGACTAGTTGTACATGTCAGTGCATATATGATACAAAACACCATGCTTATTTGTGAACATGTGAACTTAAAAGGAAGTGGCAAAATGTCTTGATTAGAAAATTGCCCTTCTACCCAGTATGATGTGTGTAATATGAAATATTTCTTTGAAATGGATCCGAGGTCAGTAGCAGCTAGATGGAAACCATGTGCTTTTCTTGGGCCTTTAAAAAAAAAAAAAACAAAAACAAACAAACAAAAAAAACAAAAAACAAAAAAAAACCTCTTTCTAACTGAGTGGTCTGCATGTTAAAATTAGGAACAGAAAGGTTGACCACACCAAAGGCCTCCCTACATTGTGGAAATTTGAGGCCATCGGTAATGGCCACAAGGAGTGAGAGACGGTGTAGACATCCATGTTAAAATGAACTTCTGTCTTCCACATGACCTGCATGAAGGTCAGACAATGCAGCAGAGCATAATATTTAAGGGGACAGCCCCATTATTCAGAGTGAGCATCTTCAAAAGCCATTTGTGTCAGAACTGAGGATTTAAAAAAAAGAAGAAGAAGAATCTGAATGAAACAGCCATTAGGGTCACCTGGATGGCTCAGTCGGTTAAGTGTCCGACTCTGGCTCAGGTCATGATCTCACAGTTTGTGAGTTTGAGCCCTGTGTCAGGCTTTATGCTGGCCTGGAGACTGGAGCCTGCTTCAGATTCTGTGTCTCCCTCTCTGCCCCTCCCCTGCTTGCGTGCTCTCTCTCTCTCAAAAATAAATAAACATGAAAAAAAAATTTTAAATAGCCATCAACTCCACTTTTTCAAATTACCCATAGACAAAAAATGGACTCCCCATTTTTCACCACTTGTCATCCAAGTCTTTCTGTTTGGTGGGCTAAAGCCTAATGACTTTTAAACTGTGTTGGTAGAAAGGCTACACATGGTTTTCTTGCCACTTAGATGCATTCTTAGTGGGCTTTGGGGAGGTTAAGCCTTGAGGAAATACATAATTCTGTAGCCAGTATTGTCTCAGTATATTAAAATGTGTGTGGCATCTTTGTCATTTAAGCTTTTCTATTTGTGTCCCTGTGTTCCTTCTCATATACATAAAACAAGCATACATACAGAAAGTAGGCATTTTAAATATATATACACACTGTATCACTCAAGGTCCAGTTAGCAAAGCAGAAACCATGTCAGTAATTTTCAGAGAAGTCTTAATATATGGAATTTATTAAACAGATATTGAAAAACTAAAATGTGCTAAAGAAGTAACTGATACTGTAAGCAGTTACTACCTCTTAGGCTATAGGAACAAACAGAAGAAGCTGGGGTTCTGAAAAGCTTGAGGAGAGACCCTGTAAAGCTGAATCTAAGGGAATGCAATGAGAGTAGTTTTTTGGTGTGTGAGCCAAGAGTACTATGCATACCTACAGGACTGGAGGCTGGCCTCAAAAGCCAGTAACAGGTGAAGAAGCAAGCCTAGGGGTATGTTCATTGGAACAGCAAGCCAAACACAGAAAGTGGCAAGACTTTCTCCCTCTTCCCATCTTGCAGTTTCTCTGTGGTGCCCCTTATTGCCTAGTCTAGCAGAGAGCAACCCAGAAATCTAGTTTGCATAGTCCTAGCCCAGCATCCAAGTTAGTGTTGAGTTGTTGGGGTTGGAGATGAAACATAGTGGCTTAATGATACATGTGTACATTAATAAAACCATATGGAATTGCTAATGACCAACTAAAATATCTACAAAAAACAGCAATTTCATATGATTCAGACTAACACAGGCATGTACATGTTATATTGTACATAATTAAAATATGAGTTTTAATACTTTTACATCTTATAAATGTATACGTACACACAGAATTAAACCTATTTAAGGTAGGAGCCATCTCTATGCTTATTTATGTCAGAGGAAGCTGGTGCCATTCTGTGAATGAGAAGTGTGTGTGTGTGTGTGTGTGTGTGTGTGTGTGTGTGTGTGTGTGAAAATCTCAACCTTTTAATTGGGCACATTTATCCTGGGCCTTTATGATAATTATCCCACCATGTTTTTTGCATGATGCCTTTTACCACTGCAGTGTTTTCCCATCATGGGTATATCATTTGGTTCATCATACTGCATCCTGCTGCCTTGGTTGTGACCTGATGAGTCTTCAAGAGTCCACAGTGAACATGTTCCAGAAGTGAAGGCTTGAGGGGTGTCTGCGTGGTTCAGGTGGTTAAGCATCTGACTCTTGATTTCAGCTCAGGTCATGAGCTCACGGTCATGAGATTGAGCCCCGTGTCAGGCTCTGCTCTGGGTGTGGAGCCTGCTTGGGATTCTCTCTCTTGTCTCTTTCTGCCCCTCTCCCACTTGTGTTTTCTCTCTCTCTCTCAATATAAAAAACATAAAAAGGAAGTGAGGGCTTGACTTAAAGTTTCCTCCATGTCTAGGAAGAGGAAACACAGAACTTTCAGGGAATTCCTTTAAGGATTTGAAGTCCTTCCAATCGTTGCTACTATGGGGGGGTCATGATACCTTACCTGTAGAGTTGCTGTCTCTTAGAAGGGCAGTTGTTTATCTATGTTTGGTTACCTGTGTGCATTTTTGGGCTGGGCTCTCCTAGTCTAAAAGGAGAAAGGTATGTTTGAGTTTTCTTTATGAGGAGTGATTCAGAGGCCGTTGAGTAAGTTACCAGTGAAGGAACATGGTGTGCTCATAACAGGCCATGTGAAGACTCCTTGAGTGCCTGTCAATGGCTATTGTGCTTCTCCTGAGGGCCATTGTGTGAATTCCTATTTTGCTTATTTGTTTCCCATCACTCTACTTAAATAGAGTGTAAGACAAGTGAGTGAGCCTGGAAGAAAGAGGCAGGCTTTGAATCTAAAAGATTGCTGAAGTATTTATGTAGCTCCAATGTGCAACTCATTTCAGGGAATCCCACAGACAGCTTTCCCAAAGTGGGCATTTTCTTTTGTACAACCCACTGTCCTTTCCTGGCTCCTGAAGCTTTGAGTCCCCCCTTTCTTCCTCTGACAAACCAAAACCACAATTTCAAAGTAATTCAGCTGGTGTCCCAGCAATGCCTTCTAATTCTACCTCTTTCACAATAGGCAGGGAGCAGAGGAAACTGACAAATGGGCTATTTTTGAACCAGAAGTTGGCCCAACTGTCAGGAGTAATAGCAGCCGAGTAATGTTTGTGGGATAGCCTGCTCATGAAAGATGACTTTATAATTGCCTTCCAGATCCCCAGGATAAGAGTGTATGTTGAAATCTGCATAACCCTCTTAGGCTTTCAGACTCTGACCTTCAGAGGCCCAACAGACGTGCTGGCACTGCATGCACTTGGCTGTTCATATGAGCATCATCTCTGCTGTTTACTCAAATGTGTTCTGGGCACTTTGTTTACCCCTCAACTTGTCTGATTGTGCCCTCCAACAGATCAAATGGCACCTATTAACTCGGGGTGGCCTCTTTACAGAGGGACTTGTTATTGCCTTTACTGCTTATACAGTCCTTTTGTGTTTGATCCTCTTGGCACTTTCCTTTCTTTCTTCCCATCTGTCAGTGGGCTTTTGTGCCCCATGGGTCCGCATATCAACACTTCACTCCTCCTCCCCCTGAAGACAGCTACGGTTTCTGATGTCCTTTCACTGGGGAAGGCTGTTGGAGCAGTTTGCACAGGGCAAGTTGGAGAGCAAGGTTAAAAACAAAACAACAAACAACAACAACAAAACCCAAAAACCCACTGATAAGACTCCTGCTGGAATGGGATTTTTTTCCTGGACCATAGGTCCACATTCCTATCATGAGAGCACTCACTATGGAATTGGATTTGTTTGGTACAAAACAAAGATGAATTCTAGAAACCCATTCTTTGTTGCAAAGATGGAATATTCTAAATAACATGATGGTGCCTTCTCACTTCGCTTCTTCTGTTAAACGTGTGGACTTTGTGGGATGTTTCTAACACTGGGACAAGGTACACTGAAGAAAATAGGTTCTTAGCTTTTCCTGATAATTCTCAAACCCTTTCACTATCTATATGTAATTAAATTATTTAATTGTTCTCAGATAGTTACTAAAGGGGATCTGGGGGGAGGTCAGCATTGACTCCAGGCAGCAGTCAGGATGGCAGGTGATTTATGGGAGGGGCCTTCTGATGACAAGATGAGCATGTTCCTGTTTGTGCGCTAGAACATTCTTTAGCTTAGTGTTAGAAATAGTAGGGCAAGGTTTATGTGTTTTCAAACTTCCATCTTAACTTTGGGACTGTTAAAATCAGTGACATTAGGACAGAGACTTAGTAGTTCAGCACCAGTGGAATGTATGAACGATGTAGAGTCTCACAATGCAGTCTGTGAGCCTTCTGCATCAGAATCACCTAGAATGTTTCACAGACATGCAACTTCCAAGACCCACCCAGGGCTGTTGATTCAAATACTGAGATGAGGCCCTTGAGGTCTATGCATTTCATAAACACTTCCAGTTATTCTAACATCAAAGTTGAAAATCACTTTTCTAGAAGGCCAAATGGTAATTCTAAGTGGGATCAGCAAAAGTAAAAAAAATTCCCTCTGCCTTGAATGTATTGTTTTAACTATGCCAGGAAGTATAGTCATGTTTATCTATGAAAATAATTTATCTGGAGGACTATAATGAAAAGATTTAGTTTTGCAAGGAGTTCTCCCCACAAACTAGTTTGAAAAGACCACTTGATCATATTCTCATTTCATGTGTTGTTTACTTTTATCTCCATGCAATTCTGTTCATTTAGTATTTTAAGCACAATAAGAGTAAAAATAATCTCCTCTTTATTATCCAGAAGACTATGTCAATGGGAATATTAAAATAACTAAACATTAATCAGTAAACCCTTATTTTAACTCTAGCTATTAAGCATTTCTCCAAAGCATTAATCTAGAAAGCCTTCGTGAGGATCTTAGGATGACTACAGGTCACCCTTTGGAGAACAAATTCTCATAAAGTGCTTGGACTCAAATTGTACCTGAAGAAAATGTGTAACCTGTCAAAACAGCTTTTGTTTTCCTTCCCATTCAGATGAAAGTACAACATGAACATCAATTTGATAAAGACTTAACCAAAAAGTCTGGTTACTTGAGGCTTTACCATACATAGTTCTGAATCAAAAACTAAACTATAAGTGTCTGGAGGAAAGGGCACAGTTGCTTTTATCACAGGTATATTATTCTGCCACTCTGGCTGTCCTTGCATCTCGTGTTGGTGAAACACCACAGAAAGTAAAACAGGCTCCCAGAACATAGTTATTTCCATATCCTCCTACACAGTATTCCCTTTGGAGCAAGCAATTTATCTGCACTCAACTTTTCCCTGTTGGTTCTCTGAATCAGACAGGCTTTCCCCAATCCCCTAGAGCTACTAATCTTGTTAATCTTTGCCCTTCACAAGTGAATCTTTTGTGCTGCTTGTTACTGGACTTGGATTGCTGTCTTTTTCACCCTTTCAATCTTTTTTCTTTTTTTTCTTTTTTTTTTTAAATGAACAATAAGAGCAAACAGTTTGGGATAAAAGGGGGAGTGAGGAATGATGACCTCTGATTGGTCAGTCATGATGACACAGTTTATGGGTTTGGAGGATTCCGTTGTCAAGAGACGCAGGGCAGGATCACCTCTTAAGGAAATAATGTGATCACATGGAAAAGAGCTAAGGATGAGAGAAACCACAGGTTTCTACTGCTGAACAATGACCAAGTTCACTCGTGTTCTCAGGTGCATGGGAGAGAATAGGCCCTCATTGTTAAGGCAGCATCAGCACCTGTCTTTGTTTCTGTTTCCCTTGCTGCAGCATTAACACTATCTTGTCAATCTGGAGACAGGTTGGCATGGGACATAACCACTGATGGATATTTAGCCAGTCAGTGTACCAAATGGCTGGTCCCTTGTACACTCCTGAATTAGGTGTATAAGTAACTAAAACATTTACCAGATACCATGTTTCATTATGTTCAGTTTAACTCTTCATCGAATAGTTATATTTGTCTTAAGATCACGCTATGCTGAAAACTAAAGGCTTGACAACTAAAACTTGCTAAGTTATGAACACTGGTATTTAAAATATCTATTTTTCCCCAATTCCAGGTGAGACTTTCTTTTTTATCTTCTTTTTTTTATTGAGGTATATACATAGTGAATCTATAGTCTATAACTTGATGAAAATTTTTATAATCTATGCAGTCATGTAACCACCATCTAGAGTAAGATGTAGAACATTTCTAGTAGCCTCAAAGGCTTCCATCTACCACTTCCCAGTCAATACCCATCTCTACTCCAGGAAACTATTCTGACTTCTATTCCCATAGATAAATTTTGCCTATTGTCCAACTTCATGTAGATAGAGTAATACAGAATTTATTCCTTTGCATCTGGTTTCTTCTGTTTATGTCTATGAGATACATCCTTGCTGTTGTATTCTTTTTCATAGTTTAATGTTTTGTTGTGTAAATATACTACAATTTATCCATTCTGTTACTGCTGGATACTGGATTGTTTTCAGTTCAGAACTTCAATGAGAATTCTTATATAAGTCTTTAGGTTTATATATAATCACATCTGTTGAATACACCCAGAAGATGAGAAATGCTGACTTGTAGGATGGACACCAGTGTTTAGCTTTAGGAAATATTGCCTATTAGTTTATATTCTTTTAAGTTATTAATGTAAATTCAATCTAGACATAAGAAATGATAGGTTTAAAACATTTAGATTAGCTACACTATTAGACTAGATAAAAATTCCACTCTGGGTCATGATTTATTCCCAATCTCAAAAATTGTGGTTAGCAAATTAGATAATGACTGAATGCCATTTTTCACACATAGTTGTCCGTCTGATTCAGAGAAAGATGGCAAAAGAGATAAAAGTTGTTTATTAATCAGAATCAGTGGCACATATTTTGACTTAATTATCTCCATGCATTTTAAGCTGTGGCCAAAGGCATGACATACCACTACTCTCAGAAACTGCAGGTTGAAATCCTAAGGATTGTGTATCTCTGCATCTTTCAAGGTAAAGAAAATGAGGGTGAAACAGATTTATTTGGGATAAGTGAGACTTTGGAAACAGAAGCCTTTCTCCAATTTGGGAGTAAGTGTCATTTTTCTGTGAAACTAATAGACCCTGCCTCTAAATGAGAAGAGTACAAAACCGGGTGTTGGAACACCTTAAAAAAAGGAAGAGGAAAGGTGCTGTTCTGGTTTTCTTGAGAAGCAATTTCATGTCTCCTGTCCCAAGGAAGAAATCTTGACTTCTCTTGTAAATGAAACTTCAGTTTCATCGGTGCTAGCTTTTAAAAATTCAAGGAGTCGGTAGAGTAATATCTATTGGCTTGATGTGAAGCCTTCACTGTATATCCCTTTTTATGTTGAAGATTATGGAAGATACAGGAGTGAAGACAGCCCCTGCCTGGAGGAGTTGTCATTTTAGCCTAGAGGAGGAAAGAAACTCATGAAATCATTATTGAGTTAGTCTTAACTATGCAGGGTTGATGACAAGAGCAGTAAGTGTACAGAGAAAGGGGTGATTGATGTGGGCTGGAGGAGTCAAGGAAGGCTTATGAAGAAGTCACGTTTATGGCTACTGTTGAGGGATACAGGGGAATCTAGGTGAGGGGAAAGAAGGGAAGTCTATTTAGAAGAGGCCTGCGGAGAAAGTGGGGGTAGAATAATCTGAGTAAAAGCATAGGAGAGGAAATTCAAGAATTTCAAAGAAAGGATAATTTTCTCATTTCAGGTTGTTCCCTTTAAAGTGGCATGGCTTTGGAACAGTGAGCATACGTTGCAGTGATACACAAGTTTTATTCTTGTGTGTTATCTGGGAAATGCAGATTCCCAGACCGTATTCCCAGACTGTGTTGTATCTGTCACCTATTGCTATATAACAAAACAGCCAAAAAACTCAATAGCACATGATGAACATTTATTCAGACACTCAAAGTTATGCATGTTTGGCTCAGAAGTGCTCCATGCTTATTCATTTTGAGACCCAGACCAAAGTGGCAGCAGCTGCTGGGGGCATAGTCTTCTCAGGATAAAGGTTGGAAGCTCTTATATGGGATTCCTCTGATGGTGTATGTTGGAAACTTCCACCCACATTACATTGCTCAAAAAAAAAAAAAAAAAAAAAAAAACATGGCCAATCCCAGTTTCAATGGTATGGAAATAAAGTCTGATTTTAGTGGGAAGATTTGACAACTCACATGCAAGTAGATGCAGATACAGAAAGGGGTGAAGAATTAGAAATAATTTAAAGAACCACAGATATTAATATATTCTCATATATAATCCTCAGAAAAACCTCATGGAGTTGACTCTATTATTACTCTTAACTTACAGGTAATGAAATGGAGGCTTACAAAGGCCAGCAGACTTACCCAAGGTAATATTGTTAATAAGTGACAAAGATAGAGTTCCAAATGTGTTTAAAGCTTAATATAACTCCAGTAACACAGAATATTTAGTTAAGTCCCTAGAAGAGACTCTTAACAGTTTTATAATGCATTTCACTTGAGCCATATGCTCAAGATCCCCTTCATCTACTTGTACCTCAAACTTTCATTCCTTGAGGTGACTGTTTTCAGCCTCTCGTCTGGATCCCTATATATACACACATAAAACTTTTGATCTCAGAAAGAACTTTGGCCAGACCTGTCATTCTGTCCTTCTGCATCTTTACTTCTCCATTATGGATATCAGCCCCAGAAATTCCCTGGTACTGTAGAACATTTAAAATAATTGAAGATAGCATAAGTGTAACCAATCATCGCCTTATTATGCGATGCTAAGCCAGTTGTTAGGAAGATAGGTTTTATTGTTCCCACAGTCTCTTGCTTCTTACCAAGAACACCTGCTCTTTATTTTTCCATACTCTACAGAATGGTGAAAAAAAGCTGGATTTACTCACTTCTCTAAGTGCTTATAGCTTGACCCTCACTTTGCTCACCTGAGACCCCATTTCATCCTGTTTCCTTGCCTTTGCCTCTGCTCCATCCCTTACTTCTAGTGATAAATCATCTCTGAAAGCTGAATCTCTGTATCCTAAAGTTTCCCAAATGTTAAAACATCTTTTTCCAGCCATCAGGGCCCAAGCCAAGAGAATTAATTCACCACTAGCCCTTGCCTACGTATTCCTAATTCCAGAAGCTACTAACTCACTGATGCAAGATGAGTTGGGATGTCTCAAAAGGCATTGTTGTGTTTGCTCAGTATTTTATGGTGATGCTTAACATTGTTCAATGATTTAGATTGCTTGGGCCTCAGAGTTCACGGGAATAATGATTATGTACTAGTTTAGAAACTGTCTGATGATATTTTCTGACACACAGCTCATTGAGGAGGGCATCAGAGCAGATAATGCTCAGCAGTGCCTTGCCCTTTGGATGGATGGGTCAGCCTAGAAAATGGCACTTTAAAGAGTGTTTGAAGGACCACTTGGCCTTTCTCTGCCCTCTGGGAGGTGCTCTTGGATATGGGCAGAGGCGCCTGACCTTCTCAAGGGCCCATTGTCCTCTTCTATCCTCTGCCTTCTTTCACCATTATTATCCATTTTGGTTTTGGTTGACCTTAGTATTTGTCTTACTACCTTTAACATTTGTGGATCATGAAATAATGGGACATCTGGTCCACCAATCATTATTAATATAGTGAGCAACATTGAAAAACATGAAACTCGTAAAATATTTTGGAACTTAACCACAGGCAAGAGTGAATGGGGGGCATGATATATAAATTTGACCTAATTATAATTTTTGTTTATGATTACTTTTTTATAACATTCAAAAAATTATTTATCAATTTGAATTAAAAAGCTCTTAACTGAAGTAAGTCTCATTTAGTAGTAGCTTTTACATTAAATATTTTTAAAGGTTTATTTATTTATGAGAGTTCATGAGCAGAGGAGGGGCAGAAGGAAAGGGAGAGAGAAAATCTTAAGCAGGCTCCATGCCCAGTGTGGAGCCCAGTGTGGGGGTGTTCTCACGACCATGAGATCATGACTAGAGCCAAAATCAAGAATGGGATGCTTAATCGACTGAACCACCCAGGCATCCCTTAATATATCTTGTTATTGGACAGTTTTCTAATTTCTTAAATGTAGTGCATCTTCATTTAATAGTTTACTCAGTTGGTATTTTCTTATGTTTTAATGAAGCAGTAGTACATTTGTAACCATAGCCATAGTTATGTCTGTCTAGATTTGCTTTAGATTACTTTTTAAAAATGGAAATACGTGTTAATTTATTAGTCCTATAATACAAACTCCTTTTTTGAATAGTTGATATTTTAGGTGAGTTGTTTAGATCTATCTTGGAGAATTCTTTAGCAGTCAACTGCAGGATGAGCTAGCCTTGACTTTTGGAAATGTTTAAAGCTGTTCTAGCTTACTATAGACAGCAAAAACACTCTAAAAAATTTCCCCAAAGCCTAACCTCACAGGAATGACAACTTTGCATTTGTTTCAAGATGAAAGGGGTAACTTTTTCCTAAGTTAAGTTTACAGAGATGTGGCTACTTTTTTATGTTAGCCTTGTCACTCAAAATTACAAAAGAAGAACTTCTTCAGAGGGATCTTTGATATTTGCATAACAAGGCAATTCTTTCTTTAAGTTGCCTGAATTCTACAAATTTTGAGAGTCCTCACAGTGGAAGTGAACAGGCAACCATTAGAACATCTATAAGATGACATCTACAGTGTGTAATATGTACATAAATAGAATCATTGTTGTACACCTAAAACCAATATAATGTTATATATCAATTATATCTCAAAAATATTTTTTAAAACCAGAAATAAAAGATATCCAGATATCTGTAGTTTTCTTTGAATCACATTTAATTTGCTATGCTCCAAATATTCATGGTAATAAAATATCTACATATATTTCAGTATTTGTTTTAAAATTCCATACGTATTACTTAGAAAAATTGAGTATCAATTTTGTTAGTGAACTTGCCCCAACTCTCTTTGCCAGGAGGAATCATTACTCTGAAAACAGAAGATCCTCTGCTATTGTTTTATGAAAGCTCCTTTGACTTCAAAATATTGGTCATATTTGAAAATCATCATCTTTTTATACCCCATGCTTCTTAAATAAATTCTGGTCCTCTGTTTGGACCAGCCTGCTTTAGCAATGACCAGGTAGAAAGGTAGACCAGGGGTGAGAGGCTAAAGAGGAAGATGCTGGTACCATTGGCTCTTTTTTTCAGCTAATGACATTGCCTTACTTCTTATCAAGCTTTCTATGCTTTCCTGATGGTGTCAGGAAATAGATTCCTATGAATCTATATATGGTACTTGGGACAGTTATACACTCCCCACTGCTCTCCTCCTCCTTCTGGATTAGGAAAAGCTTTAGCACAAGTATCAGAAAGAATTGCCCTGCTCTAAAGTCAAATCTGAAGGCAACTCTTGAGAGTCAAATTTGAAATGTCATATCCCATCTTTAAGAAGACTTTGCTGACCCTTTCATCCTTCAGGAATCTCCTGCTGTATTCTTTAGTTCATTCAACAAGATTACTGAACTTTTTCAGCCACCAGGGAAATGCAAGTAAAAATTAAAATGACCAAAATAAAAAACAATGATAACATCAAGTGGTGCTAATGATGTGAAGCTGTTGGAACTCTCATAAATTTCTGTTACAAATGCCTTGTTAGTTTTCCTTTGTGCATGTGTATGCACTTTTAAATTTGCCTTGATTCAGAATAGAATAATTCCAATTTTTATTTATTACATTCTTCCCACATACTTCCAGTTATATTTATGGTTTAGTAAGTAACCCCCCCCCCCCCCAAATCTGCACACTGCTAAATAATAAAAATAGAGCCAGTTAATTTCTGATGTATTTTTAATAGGTGAAATCTGCCTCTTTGAGTATAGGCTTCTAGAAACTTGATTTTCAAAGGCAGTGGAGAATTTTGTCGGGATTTGTGATGTACCTTTTTGTTAAAGCAATTTTTTCAGCGTCATTTTCCCTGGTCTGTTTCCAGGTATATCTTTTTAGGAACGCAAGAGTGATCTCTTAGCTTTTTCTCCTCATTTGTCAGGAGACATGGTCTTTAGGCCTACTGAGGGCTTAGAGGAATAAGCAGGGATATGGAAGATCTCTTGGATTTTTTAACTGGGTAATATGGACTTATGTGGATACTGTCAACATAGGCTTGTCACCATGAGATCAAGGATCCTGCGTATGATGAAACAGAAAAAGTTCCTGAGGTCATCATTAGTACTATTTCTAAATATTCCTTGTTTTCCTTCTAGGTCTTGATGTCAGGTATAGTTCTGTGATTCTTTTTAGCCAATGATAGAAGCAGAAGTGATTGCACATTACTACTTAGGGAAAGCTTTAAGAGTCAGTACATAATTCACCATACTCTTTCATTTGTTATAGGGACCAGAAATATTCAAATAGAGGCTCTTTTGTCAGCCTAGTTCCCAGCATGAGGACAGTGCTGAACATAGCCCCCAGATGACCCATGATGGCCATGTAGCCTGAACAATAAATTAAGCCTTTGATGTTTTAGGCCACTGAATTTTCTTTGTTTTTGTTACTGCAGCATAACTTAGCTCATCCTGAACTTTTCAGATGGGTCCAATAATTGGTCCCTGAAAGACTAATTTTATTAACATACTCCAAACAACAGGGCTTCATACATCAGAGAGCACAGTCATTCCCAGGAGACAAAAAGGCCTGGAAAGACACCTGATGATTCAGAATCCTGAGGCACAGAGGAAAAAACATCCTTCCTTGCCCTGCCATTCTTTGCCAAACTCCCAAGCCCAAGTAAAGCATGGCTCAGTGAATCACAGTGCGAGTAAGGTCACAGAGAATCCATAAATCATTGCATTTCATATCAGCAGTCCAGCAGTCTTTCCAGTTGTGGACGGATAAAGGCTTTGAAGGGTTTAGTGGATTTTTCTGATAAGTCATAGTTTATTCTAATTTAGACTTGAGACTGTCTAGGCACTTTTCACTGCCCATGATAAGGAATGAAACTGAGTCACTGTGAAAGTAGTTAAGTAATAGGTACAGATGCTCTTATTATATATACTTATGGCCCTGGTCAGTCCTTTCTGAGTTTTCTACTCTTGTTGTTTTTAAAATTAAGAATCTAAAGTCTAGAGAAGTTAAGTGACCAGGTCACAGCTACACGGCAAATAAATGTCAGAGTCTGATCTGGAATCCAAGCCCCATTAGAGGACCCTTGACACACACTGGACTGTGTGTTTGCTTGGAACCAGAACAAAAGGAGAATGTGGGTCATTCTTGCTCTTGGTTCCCAAAAAACCTTAAGCAAGTGATCTCCAAATGGGCCATGAGGGCTGTTTACACTAGTGCCTGGTTGGGACCCCTAACTAAGAGGAGCTGGATAGTTTGGGGTTGAGGAGAGAAGATAGAGAAGGGGAAGCCATTGACTTTACAACTCAGACTTTATCAGTTATAGAAGAAAAGAGTTATCTCGCCACTGCTAGTTATCTTGGGGGATACCATGCTGGAATGAGAACAAGGTGACGTCAGGAGCCTCCCAACTGATTACAAGCATGAGGTCAGCTCTCAGGTCTCAAGAGAACTGCTGTAAATGATGAGTGGCTCATGGTCACTAGGCTTGGTTAAAAAGAAAATTGGCTGGCTTCCTCTCTGTTTATCAGTAAGCTTGTATGTCAGAAACTGGCTGAAAGTGTTGGGGTGTGGGGTGGGAGGAGTAGATGAAGAGAGTTGCAGAGAACGTCCCTAAAGGAGAATGGCACCAGGTGATCTAATGTCTCTCAGGGCCTCTTTTCCATGCCTCTAAAAAATTTGGCCTCTCACCAGAAATCTAGTTTCTTTCTCCCCTATTTTTGCTCAGACAGTAAGATGACAAAGGTTGGAAAACATCAGAAGTAGAATGGATGAAAGGGTGTGGTGCACATGATCATTTTTCCCAGCCAAACGGTTTTTGGCTGAAACTTGCCTGACTTGGGCGCAAATTGCATCTTTGTATATGCATGTCTGTGTATTTACTTTTTAGTTTACCTTAATTCAGAATAAAATAATTCCAATGATTGCTTTGTCTCATTACATTGCTTTGCTTCTCATTTACTTCAAATTATATTTATGGTTTAGTGAGTAAAAGCCAAATTGTACAGTCTCTACTAAATGATGAAAGTGAACCAATCCTTGGTATAGATCTTGTATATTCCTATTACTGGATTTCTCTTACTTGCTGAACTTGAATCTCTCCCACAAGAATCTAATACTGAGAGATACTTTATGGTATTTGAACACCAGGGAAGTGCTGAAAGCGTTAGGATGAAAACAGAGAATTTCCAAAGCAGTGAGAGGCTGCCTGGTTTCCCACATAGTCCCTCTGTCACACTTATCTCTGGAAGGCTTTGTAATAACATCTGTCACTTTAACCACAAACATCC
This sequence comes from Leopardus geoffroyi, assembly GCF_018350155.1. Taxonomy (NCBI): domain Eukaryota; kingdom Metazoa; phylum Chordata; class Mammalia; order Carnivora; family Felidae; genus Leopardus; species Leopardus geoffroyi. The sequence goes on from NC_059336.1 coordinate 32,659,937, forward strand.
CTCAGTCAAGAAGCCCAACTTTTTCCAGGGAAGGTGATTCTCTGGGGTGTGCCAACCTGGTCTGGTGACCTATTTCACAACCTTGAACCTTCTAAACAAAGTTCACAACCTCAAACTTCCTTAAAAAGGGCTAGATTGAGACTGAAAGAACAAAATTGCACCATATAATAAAATAAAAGGAATGTTTATAGTTTTCACAGGTAGCCCAATAGGGAAGGGAGGAAGGGTTTATGAAATGAGGGAAAGGTAGGGTAATTAGAGGGGATTGGAGCCCAAGGACAAACAGTGGCCAATTCTAGGATGTGAGTGTGGTTTATGTGTTTTTGAGAACACTGCTGGCTTATACTAATGTTAAGATGTTTTCTGTTTAGTGTTTCCTTCTCTCCTATCATTATCTTCACTCTGTAATACAATTCTATATAAATCTGCCTAACATAAATGACATATTGAGAAAACTGATTAAGTAGATTAACATTTGAGTTAACATGGAATGTAGGGAAATGAATGCCAGCTAGGGGCTATGAGATAAGAGAGTTTAAGAATGAACATTGGAACAAAAGATTATTAGGAGAAAGATAACCTGCGTCACTTTCTCCCCACTGCACCCCCATAGAGGACTCCCCAAATATATGGAAGATGGGGGTAAAGGAATTTGAGTTTGGACATCCTTTTTAAGTGACTTAAAAGGGTGACTTCTGTCTGGGAAAGTTAGAGGATATCTGGGAGGTGATATCTGCTTTATTTTTGTGCTGAACCATCACTTTCTTCATTTTTAAAGATACATATAGCACACATATAGCACAACAGCAAATAAACCTATTTGCTATGTCTGCAAACAAAGTTCATCTAATAGAACTATTTTTGGCAATTCAATTACCCTATGTATTTCCATCTCCCTGGATATTCTGCAAAACTTCAGTTTAGGTTTGAATCTTGTGGGCTTCTGGCTTCTAAAGCTTTTATTTGCATGTTGTTTCTTAGATAGCTTGAGAACCAAACCCAGTGAGGTTTATGAACAACCTTTTTCACCTGTGGGGTTTATGGATGAGTAATAAAAATGTCTGAGCTGGTTAATCCCAACTGAAGGACCCTGACTTATGCTTCCAATTGATTGAGACCCCACAATTCATTCAGAGAAACTTGAATCATTTAGGAAAGTATTCTGGAGATGCAGGTTTGGAGAACTGGGGAGACAGGGACAGCTAGTATGATCATTAAGGATGCTGGTTTTGTACTAAGGTAGATTTTGGTTCAATTCCTGGTTATTAATTGTGTTCATCATGTTGCTTCACTTCTTGAGTACCAGTTTTTTCATCTGTAATGGGGGGTAATAATGCCCAGATTGGTCTTGAGAATGTAATGAAATGCATTTGGTATAGTTCCTGGTTTATAGAAGCACTCAACAATAGTAGCTGTTATTTTTTTTTTAATTATTGATAATGTAATTGTTATTATCAAAATTATTACCATTTCAAGGTAAGGAAATTCAGGCCCATGGTGCCTTGATCAAGGGCACATAGTTAATTAGCTAGAACCAGATCTGGCATTAGATATCCCAACTGTGAATCCAGCTTTCATTCAATTACTTTGTGAAATTTCTCACAGCTCTTGCCAAGCTGTGGTTCAGTTCTGCCTTACACACTTCTATGCTTACCTGGGAGACAAGATAATGCAGACAGACGTGGCCAAATGGGTCTGTGGAGCAGTGGTTGAATGGGGACATGCTGTGTCGGTGAGCTCATCATGGAGGCTTTCTTTCTGCCTTTTCTATTCTGCCCTTCCCGTCGAAACCAAACACTCTCACCTGGAAACTATGCATCGTCCTTGAACATGATGCTTCACCACCCTTCCAACCTTACCTATAGTTGGAACAGCTGTTTACCTTCCTCAGACCTCTATTTAACATTTTTTTTAATGAAGGGGAACAGTGTGATGTAGTGGAAAGAACAGCGAGATTAGAACTGAGCAATGTAGTTTCTAGTTCTGGTATAGACGTTCTTTAACATTACATTTTCCTAAAAAGGGATTAGATGAAGAAATCTTCCTTGAACTTCTGAACCTATGAAAAGAAAGAAGTGAAAATATGCTAAATATACAGTATAGATCTATTTAAACTGCCATTTTGTTTCATTGTTTTTTGAAAATGGAGAAAAAAGCCAGCATAATGAATTTTTTAAACAAATGGAAACTTTTAACTGGAAAACAATTTTAATTATATTAAGCATCTGATATTTGGCTAACCTTTAAAACATAATAGACATAAGTGTGTCTTTTTTCTGGTGGATTTTGTATAGCAAATAAATAATTTCCTGCATAAAATGAAGATGGTAGCCCTTTTCTTTAGGCTACGATTTCTCAAATTAGACACTGTTGACATTTTGGGGCAGATAGTTTTTGTTGCGGATGCTATGCTGTCTTGTACATTGTAGTGGCACATCTCCCTAGTTGTGACAACCAAAAATGTCTCCGGACATTGGCAAACGTCCCTTTGGAGGTGAGGGCAGGAGGGAGATAAATATACCCCCTGGTTGAGTACTACTTTAGGCCTATGTATATGGTAATTTGAATGGAATGATTTTCTCTGCTTCAAATCAATGTATTTTTCAGTTGTATTAGGATAGGATAGGCAGGGTTGCATTAACAAATTCCACATGTCGTAAGCTTAATGGAACAAATTGTTATTGTTCCAAGGCACCTGTCCTCCATGTGGTGATTGAATGGCACAGGCTGCTTGATTTGGGTTCCATTATCACAACACCAGGCCTCTATGATTGTGGAGACATAGTAAGAAAACACAGAACTCACACCAGGTCTTATATGCTTTGGCCAGAAGAGATACAGCTCTCTTACATCTGTAGACCATGATGAGATCTAGTCACATGGCCTTTCTCCACTGCAAGGGGACTGGAGAATATTAGTGAGCATATGGACAATTTGGTGAATATTACTGTATCTATGACACCAAACATTTACATCTTGGAGATATGGCTGCATATGGTACAATCCCAGAGGGAGTTTTCCATTTATCTGTCATCTTTCACCTTGAGAGAGGCCGCTAATAATTGGAACAGAAAATGTTCTCAAGTTCTTCTTTGCACATTGTGCTTTACTCTTTCTTAAATAGGTACCAATGCAATAATCATGGTGATATTTTAGTTGCTTAACAGTATTTTTTTTAAAGTCCACTACACCCCCCACTTTTTTTTTTTTCAAATAAAAATCTCTACAGAAGCCCAGAATATAAAGCAATCAAACGTTAAGCTGGAGTGGTCAAGTGGGGATGGTTCCTTGCCCTCCTAAACCTCCAAAATGACAATGCCTGGTGGGATCACAGAGCACATTTTGCAAACCTGTGACCTCAAACATTTTAAACCACTTTTTCTGAATGAATATATGCTGTCTGATTTAGTTATAATAGCTTTTACAACAGCTGCTTGGAGAAAGGCAATGGGAGGGTGTACATATGCATCCCTCCCTATAGGCTAGGAGAGGTTTAATTTCTCCTTGAGTCCCTATTAGCAAAATTGTTGGAATCTCAGCTGCCTCTGGCAGTCACTTGTGGCTGACCAGGTTACCAGTGACCCAGACAGCATACCGGTACTCTTGCTGACGTTCTTCAGGTCCCACCTCACCCCATCCATTGCCACCTTTCCCTACTATGTGTTCTTAATGTCCTTGAAAACATCTCTTAAGACAAGCTGCCCAAATTGGCATCGTCTCTTCCCCAGGCCTTAGCACACCAATGAACTCCTCTTGAAACTCGAATTCTCCTTCTACTTCTGTAGTGATCAAGGCAGAGGCTCAAGTCCATGTGGAAGCTGTTCATCCCCACATCTCCAGGGCAGCTTTGCTTCCACCTTCTTGACCTGGCTCTATTATCAATCTTTAACTCGTCCTCTTACCTGGATATTCTAGATTAGCTCTGTCTTTATGATCCTTTTCCTTTTGAGGGGACATTAGCAACAATATCATTTGGTATCATTTAATTAAAAAAATGCCAAGCCACTGGTTTGCTGTTGAAAATAGGTAGTTTCCTCAAACTGATATAAAGTTAAAACAGAATTAGAGAAGAAAGAATTTGTACATCTGCGCTGAGGTGGCATATTATAATGGTTTAAGAGTACACATCTCTGGTAGTGATTTGGTTCAATACATTGACCTTTTTAAAAAAAAACTTTTTAATGTTTGTTTATTTTTGAAGGAGAGAGAGAGACGGCATATGAGTGGGGGAGGGGCAGAGAGGGCGACACAGAATCCAAAGCGGGCTCCAGGCTGTGAGCTGTCAGCACAGAGCCTGAGGGGTGGGCTCAAACTCATGGGCCGTGAGATCATGACCAAAGCCAAAGTCGGATGCCCAACTTACTGAGCCACCCAGGCGCCCCTCAATACACTGATCTCATAAGTTGCTTGCACTTGAGCACGTTACTCAAAGTCCCCGCCTCCATTTTCTCTTCTCTAAAATTGGAATAATAATAGTACCTTTTTATAATAGTCTTAAAATGGCTACTATTTTGGGGATGCATGGCTAGCTCAATCGGTGGAGCATGTGACTCTTGATCTCAGGGTTTTGAGTTTGAGCCCCATGTTGGGCAGGGAGCCTACTTAAAATGAAAAAAAAATGGTTATTATTTATAAAGCATTTAAGTAGAATGCTCAACATATATTGTATGCTGCATTAAAAGTTGTTTAAATAAATAAATAAATAAATAAATAGGTAAATATATTGGTATCACCATTATAGCTCACCCTGCTATACAAAAGAAATCTGCTATACCCTGGAAAATCCTCAACAAAAGGCCCACTTATGATTGTAGACAAATAACAGAGGCCAGCCAGAAAATCCTGATGTAATAGGTTAGCCACGAAAGTTGATGCCAGATTGTTTGCCAACCCTAACACTTAAAAGTGAATTTGCTAGTTGGTGTTCTTTTGTGAGAAAGAGCTTTCTCTTATGCAGAATGAAAGAATTTGACAATCACAATTTTATGCAATTCCTCAGTGGATGCTTAAAAAAGTGAAAATTTGGTGAGAAAGAGGACATTTACATAGTCTCAAATGATTTCCCTGGAGTTTACATATTAATACAAAAGGATACATGGTAACTTATCAGTGGCAAAACCTAGTAGACACTATGGTAACTAAGTTATCAAAGTTGACATCCTTAGCAATGGAATAGACTAACATTAGCAATGTCTTGATGGGATCTAATGAGAAGAACACATTGTGTGTAGTGATTTTGCCAAATTTTCATAAGCTGATCTAACCCTAGGAAATATTAGATCAACTCAAACTAAGAGACAAGCTATAAAATGACAGTCCTCCACTCATCCAAGATGTTGCTATCATGTAGACAAAGACTGAAGAACTCTGTGTTTAGTGTCTTAAAAGGCAATTAAAATGTAGTGACAACTAAATGCCATAAGTAATCCTGAACTGATTTTGTATTGTGGGGGGGGGGTGGAGATTGCTATATAGGACATTATTATGTTAGTTGGTAAAATTTGAATATGGGTTATGAATTAGATGATGTTATCAGTGTTAAATGTCCTAACTGATAATTACATGGTGGTTATGTAAGAGCATGTCCCTGTTCTTAGGAACACTGACGTGTTTATGGGTAAACGTGTATGATGCCTGCAACTTACTGTCAAACGGTTCAGAAAAAAAAAAAAAAAAAAAAAAGATTGTGTGTTTGTGTTTATGTGTTGACAGAATTATAAAACAAATGTAGCAAAGTATTAATAATCCTGTATCTCAGTAAAAGGTATATGGACCTTCTTGGTACTGTTTTTGCAGTTTTTCTGTAAATTTGAAATCATTTTAAATAAAAAATTGAAAAAAAAAAGCATAGAAATATATATTACTGGGCCCTCCCCCCCAAAAAACAGTGCATTTCTTACCTGACTGTTAAGGCCATTATGAACCTGGAAATGTATTAGATGCCCAGCAACTACTTCTGATAGTCAAAGACCTGTGAAAAATTACTGAGGATAAACGGTTCTCTGCTTTGGGTTTAAAATTAAAAAAAAAAAAAAAAAGAAGCCTTTTAAGTAATCTCTTAGATACCAGTGCTATTTGTTGAAAACTTTTCTGATGTTGACTTAAAAAAAATCTTTATGGGATTTTGCTCCATGCATGAGGCTGGTATAGAGCCCCTCTGATGGTGGCTATGGATGTGTGTCATACCAGAGAAAGTCACCCCAGAAAGAGAGGAATGGTTGGTGTTAATTATGTGTTAGGTATCCTGATGATGTACACAAGAGTTTATTCTAATAAGTGCCCTCATTCAGAGGTTTGTTGCCTGTGGACTGCTAAAATGCCTTATGGACATGCCTGTTCCCTGACTGTGCACAAAATCCGACCTCCTATGAGGACACCAGGGCAACCTCACAACCTGAGCAGGTACCCTTAGCAGGTACTCAGGTTAAATAATTTTGAAAAGAGGAGACAAAGAGTTTTAATTTTTAAAAAATCTCTTCTGCCTTCTGAGAATATGGGAGAGGAGGGAGGGTCTCTGTAGCTGAAGAGGTATTTATTTCCTGAGTTAGGGGTTGGTGACTGTATCCAGTTTGAAGATACAGGCAATTTCTGTGCAAATTAAGTTGGGGAATAGTAGGAGAAGGAAGTTCCTGGAACAAAGAACTAGCAGTCAGTAAGTTGGGACAGATCTGTGTGCCCATTGTACTGAGTGCTCTGCAACTAAGGCCACATGTATTTTCTTTTCATATGTGCTGGCTGGTTCTACATAGAACTCTCAAGGGGCTGATCAGTATTTCTCTAGAGAAACTCTATCCATATAACAAAAATCCCTGGCCACTATTGGAGAAAAAAACCAAAAGTTTTTATATGTGGATGAAAGGCATTACCCTCCTAAAAATAAATTACTCTTCCCCACACATCTTTGTAAGAATTTTGTTAAGAAAGCAATTTCAAAAGTGTCCAGCAAATACTCCTAAATTTCCAGGGCATTGCTGGATTTAGCCAGATTTGGAGTCACTATTTTGGCCTGTTTCATCCATCTGGAGTCCATAAATTTACTTCTAGGAAAAAAAATCACAGTTCTCTTCTTGCACAGTTATTCCCACTACCTTTGATTGGTTCACTCTCCACTTTATGATTGTCTTGACATATTCAACATTTGCAGTCAGTGTCTGCACTTTGCTCTCTGATCCCCTGGGCTACTGACGGTATTCACCGGGAAATGCTTTGAAACACATTCCACATCACTGCTGGACTACAGGTCAGAGGTACCAGGATTTGTTAGACACTTTGGTCCCCCATCTGAATAAGTGTCTCCCCATGGAATAACTAGGTATTGCTGCCCCTAATGTCTATTAAACAAAAGTCTCAGAGTGGCTATCTTTGTCCCATCCCCACTTGATCTAGCATTGACGTAAAAATTTCTCAAACCATCAGCATTTGAACTGAAGAATTTGATCTTATCCCATATCCCTATTAAAAGGAAAGTGATTGTTTTGGTCCTTCCATGTAAAGTAACCATTTAATATGAAACTTTTCAGCATGGCTCAGCACCAAGTCTGCCTTTTCAGCATAGTTTAGCATTAAGTACCTATGAATGAATTGTATTTGCATTGAGTATGGAGAAGGAGCTACATTACTAGTACCATGACCTTGGCATGCTGCCCCCAAATGGTTAATCATGCGTTAACTAGTGTTCAGCTTGTCCCTCACCTGCTGAGGGGACATAGCCTTAGATTAGTTTAGATATTCAGCCAGGCAGCTATTTGGTATGGGTCTAAGAAAAGCTACATTGTCTGTATAGGAAATGACCCTTACTTAGAAGAATTTTATCACAAAGTGCGTATGGATGTTTGAAAAATTGCTCATTAACACACATCCTCAAACTGCTTCCTCTTTCTTTTCTCTTAAACACCTCTTCCCTCCCTCAAATTGGAAAGGACCCTTTAGCTGGTGAATGCTCTCCACAATCTGAAGCAATTTACCATCACTAGACAATGTCAGTAGGCTGATAAGTAGGCTGTTATTAGTACTTGGCTGATAGCAGGCTTTAGCTCTGCCTTTTTGGGACTGTTGATAACTTTGGTTATGAGCAGAGAATGAGTGAAGTATCTCATGTTGTTGTTTTTAGTCCTGAAGCAACTATTCTTATCTTTTCTGGTGCTAGTTAATCTATAATTATTTTATTTAAAAATTTATTATTATTTTTTTTATTTTAGAGAGAGTGTGTATGTGTGAGTTGGGGAGAGGGGCAGAGGAAGAGAAAGAATCTGAAGCAGCCTCCATGCTTAGTGAGAAGCCCAACTTGGGGCTTGATCCCATGACCCTGGACCCTGAGCTGAAATCAAGAGTTGGATACTCAAACAATTGAACCACCCAGGTGCCCCTATTTAATCTGTAATTCTTTTTTTCTTTTTTAATGTTTGTTTATTTGGAGAGAGAAAAAATGGGCAGGGTGGGTGGGGAGAGGGGCAGACAGAGAGAGTCCCCAGCAGCTTGGCTCAAAATCTTGAGTCAGATGCTTAACAGACTGAGCCACTCAGGTGCCCCTAAATCTTTAATTCTGATCACAGCTTCATTCATTCGGTCATTCACCTGAGATATTGTAGAACTTTTGGTATGTACTAGGTATTACAATGATTTAAAGTTCATTGATGGATGAAGCTTATCAAAACACAGGTAAATCAGAGTGATACATGCTATTATCAAGGACAGGAGGCTCATAGAAGCCCTACTTGGATCCCTATTGTATCCTGCTGCTATACTTTAATTCCCACCAGCCAAGCAATTCCCCCTGTATCTTCTGTCAGTGACTTTCCACATGGCCAAGTTAATCTTGAGGATGACTATCCAGGCTGCTCTAAGCTCTCATCCCTGAATTGTAACCTTTGTTTAGTCATAATGTATTCTTGTGGCAACTTGCCTTGCTGTCTTTGTTGGAATTTGAATTTTGTGCCATTATTTATCATTCCCTGTTGTTTTGTTTTGTTTTGTTTTGTTTTGCATTCTGTCTTCCCAGTTAGACTATAAGTTCCTTCAATACAGTGACTTATCTTGTACCTCTCAGAATTGTATCATGGAAGAATCACTGTTCTAAATTTCAGGAACCAGAGTTCTAGTCTCAATTTGAGAGCTAACTGGCTTTATGACTACAAGCCAGAAATTTAATGTCTTGAGTTTTAAAAATTCTCAAGAATATAGGGGTACCTGGGTGGCTCAGTTATGCACCTGACTCTTGATTTCAGCTTGAGCCATGATCTCATCATTGGTGGACTCTAGTCCTGGATTGGGTGGGCTCTGCTGATAGCATGAAGCCTGCTTGGGATTTTCTCTCTCCCTCTCTCTCTGCCCCTCCCCTGCTCACACTCTTGCTCTCAAAATAAATGAATGTTAAAAAAAAAATGAAAAATTCTAATGTAAAAATGTGATGCTTATATTTGATGATTTTCACAGTTTCTTTAAGTTCTAAAGTCTAGGGAGTGTACTACACAACACTCCATATGTAGAACAGTGTCTTAAATGTCACAGGCACTCAATAAATATCTGAAAAATAATTGAAATATTGTTAATTATTGTCAGGGGCACTCAAATGTGCCCCTTTGGCCATTGTTTTTCAATGGACTTTGGCCATTGTTTTTCAAAAGGAACCCTAACATGTTGGGGATATGCAGTTGATCCTTGAACAACACAAGTTTCAACTGTGCGGGTCCACTTATAGGTGCCTTTTTTTTTTGATAAAAACAGTACTATAAATGTATTTTCTCTTCCTTATGATTTTGTTAATAATATTTTCTTTTCTCTAGCTTACTGCAGGGTAAATATAACAGATAATACATTTAAATAAAAATATGTGTTAATTGACTGTTTATGTTAAAGGCTTCAGTGGACTATAAGTAGTTAGATTTTTGGTGAGTCGAAAGTTGTACATGAGGTTTTGACTGCATGGGGAATTGGTAGCCCAAACCCCTGTGTTATTCAAGGGTCAACAGTAATGGTTCTCCTTCCAGTGGTGAATCAGATTCCAGACTGCTCCTAACTAGCCATGTGATATTGAACAAATTATTTAATGTCTTTGACTCTTAGTTGATTCATATTCATTATTTATAAAATTATGAGTGCTGTTTGCCTTATAGAACTGGTTATAAAGACAAATCTTCGCTACCACCTTGAGCTGCTGTAGAAATGAAAGTTGGATATATGCATTATGAAGTAGGTTTTAAATTTTTTAAATTTTAACTTGAAGCTTGAGATAATTTACCCAAGAGTCTTAAGGAAGCTGTGGTGAAGTTTGTATACTAAGTTCTGAGTTTTTCAGATGAGATATTTCAAGGTCCCAGAACTTCAGGCTGTCTTGACTTTCTTTGGGTGGGCTTATCACTCTTTAGTAGCTTCCTCACTTTGTAGGATGGATTGACAATTGGAAAAGCAGTGAAATGTAATCAACCAGTATTATTCCTTAGCAGAAACCTTTCATGGTGAGTTGGTGGGCAAAAGTACTGGAAATAGTGGCTGTACATCCCTTCACATAAGGCTTGGAATATCTGGGAATGTAATGTTACTGCATTTGTGCTCCCTTCTCCTAACAGCACAATTAGTGGATTGGAATCTGATTTCATTCCCTGGAATCCTCCTGAGATCTTTTACTTTCTGCCCCTCTATGGCCCCAATTCCCAAGCAATCATAATCAGAAAGGCCAATTTACTTGAAATGAATATATAACTTGTTTCAAAACTAAATGTAATTGGTTATTGGATTGTCAGTCTCTTCCATTTGTGTGGCTGCAGTTTTCACTATTAAAAGCCTACTATTAAAATAGCTTCTGTCCATTTATATTAGAATGCAAGGTTCATATTTAATAGTCTTCAGGGAGAATGCCTGGCACTTACTGAATTACCCAGTAGAACCATTTTGGGTACTTGGTGTCCTGGAGTCATCAAACTGCCTTCTTGGGAAACAGCCAACATCCCCCAAATAATAGAGAAGCCAGATTCCAGGGCTAGTAGTAATAAATGTTTAAAAGAATGAAACACATTATATGTAAGGGGAAAACTACCCTTTGGGCTTTTTCCCTGGAAACTTTAGAAGTAATGACCAAATTAAAGCAACAGTTTTACAAACAAACAAGTCTACTTCTGGAGATGTCATTTTAATCACAGTATACATCACAGAGAACATGTAGACATTAGCCAAATACATGATTTCTCCTTATAGCAGACTTTTTCCTTCTATTTAATAGTGGTGGCTAACACACAGCCCTGAAACCTGGAGTTTGTTTCATTGAGGAATGTTTGGAACTAAATGGTTGCTTCATTATTTCCTTAAATTGCCAGCAGGTGATCTTCAAAAGACATGGAGACTCAATTATAGTAAAATAGCATGCCAAGCTAAAAAAAATTCATGTTCTTACCTGAGCCCATTCTCATATTCTATCTGTGACTGTTCCTTGATCATAGTTTCTCTATGATAACTTTGCCTTTCACATCTTCTGGCTGGCTTCATTTCTGACCTTTCTTGAGTCAATTCATCAAATGTCTGTTGGCACAATAGCATTTCATGTGATAGAGGAAGTCAAATACAAATCCATCATTGGATATGCCCTCAAGATTCTTCATCCTGTCACTGACTGGGCTGTGTAAAGAAGCATTAGCCCCTCAGTTCATGGCAGAGTGACACTTGGATAACTGGGCCATCAAGAATATGAGGTGCTTGGCCTTTTTTGTGAGTTTTCTTTTGGGATAACTGTTATAATGCTATGGAGGGGCTCCGAATATACTTCTACAGTTCTATTTTCAGCAAGAGATGAGAAGTGGAATGAAGAGAATGTGCACAGAAATGAGGAGACATCACTGGGAATGACAGGCTGTTTCCAACATAGTCAGATGACCTTTTAGTATGCCTTCTGTGCAACAACAAAGTAGATCCAGGGTATATCCATACAATTCTGAATGACAGAAAGGAAGCATACAGAGCTAACGGAGTTTCATTAAACATCTTACTGATACGATAGAGGGACTTAAGTCCTCAGAGAGTCCCTGACAGAGCTTTAGGGTTTGCTAATTTTATCGACTTAATTTTCTAACCTAAGAGTATGGTTTTTTTTGTTTGTTTGTTTTTATCTGTGTAAGAAAGACTGTCTTATGGGAGCAGTTTCATGGTTACTTTTAATTTCAATGTTTAACTAAAAACACGGACTAGCAATCTCTGGTCTACTTAGTAACCTGTCCTAAATCTACTGTCTACAAATTAATTGCTTCTCGGCTTTCTGACTAACCTTGTGACATTACCAATGAAGTAGTCTTTTGAAATTACTTTTTTTTTGTGACCTGTAGCATCTTTTGGGAAAATAAGCCTCATATGCTTATTAATCACAGAGAATTTTTCTCCAATACTCTTAAATTTGATGTTTTAAAACGTTGAGCATGAACTAGCCAAACACATTACATTTTGTGACTCTAGCATATTCTCTTAAAGTCTTTGTCTTTCAAAACTGAATAATCAAATTTCTTAGTCTGCTCTCATAAAGAAGGTCCTTGTCCAATTTAATAGCTCTTCTCTGGTTGTCTCCATGCCAGTTCTCAGTTTTCTTGACCTATAATGACCAAATGATACTCATGACTCCAGGTGTGGGTAAATCATGTTTCCATGGATGGGATGGATTAAGTTTTCTTCTCTGTTTCCAATACTCTTTCTGATGATGCTCAGTGTTCTGTAGCCTTCTCAGCCACAAGAGCACATTGTGCTGATTTCTTAAAGTCTGCAGTATGACTCTTTTCTGAGTCATAATTGTTCAGATTATTTTGAGAGTAAGGTACACTTCTATCCTTTGTTTACCTAACTTCTGTTGCTGCTGAAACACTGAGTAATTACCATGGATCTTTGAAATTACTGTAGGAAAACCTCAACCTATTGATCCCAGATTTATTTCACCCTGTACAATGTTCTTATTTTAATTGAATCATTTTTTCCATTACTAGTATTTGGTCTTCTAAAGGAGTAAGGTTTCACAGTAGGAAACACTTTATAGATGGCCTGGAAATCAAAACTTTTTCAAAGTTTAGTATATTAAATGCACTTGTACCCCAATGAAGCCGATCAGGGCAATGTTAAATTCTTTACATCTGAAAACCTCAGCGTCACCATTCTCAAGTCAGAGAAGGTAACTCTATTGTCATTGTGAATTAAGAGCATGATACCTATAAGGATATTTGGAGATCTTTGAGAAGAAGGAACTATTTAGATTGGCTTTATGACAATATCAAAGGAATGGGTCAAATGAAGTTTACTTACTAGTTAAGGCAATATCACATACTAGTTAACAGAAGGGCTCCCTGTGCTCAGACTTAAGTTAGACACTGACTCCACCACGTATAGGCATGGTAACCTTGGATGAGTATTTTGAATTTTTAAAGTCTGTTATCCCATCTATATCATGTGGATAATGATAATACAGGCATACTTCATTTTATGTGCTTCACTTTATTGTGCTTTAGATATACTGCATTTTTTTTTTTTACAGATGGAAAGTTTGTTGCAATGCTGGGTTGAGTCTGTTGGCACCATTTTTCCCAACATTATTTGCTCACTTTGTGTCTTTGTGTCATATTTTAGCAATTCTCACAATATTTCAAACTTTTTCATTATTATATTTGCTATGGTGATCAGTGATGTTTGATGTTACTTTTGTAATTGTTTTAGAGCACCACAAACTGTGCCATATAAGATACCAAACTTAATAAATGTTGTGTGTTCTGATTGATCTACCAACCAGCTGTTCCTCGTCTCTCTTCCTCTCCTTGGGCTTTCCTATTCCTTGAGACACAACAGTATTGAAATTAGGCCAATTAATAACCCTACAAAGCCTCTAAGTACTCAAGTGAAAGGAAGAGTTGCATATCTCTCACTTTAATTCAGAAACTAGAAATGATTGCATTTAGTGAGGATGGTGTGTCAGAAACTGGAAGATAGGCCTCTTGCACCAAACAGCTAAGTTGTGAATGCAAAGGCAAAGTTCTTGAAGTTGAAAGTACTACTCCAGGGAACACTCGAATGGTAAGAAAGCAAAATAGCCTTATTGCTAATATAGACAAAATATTAGTGGTATGGATAGAAGATAAACCCAGACACAATATTTTTTTAGGCCAAAGCCTAATCCAGATCAAGGCCCTAACTCTCCTCAATTCTATGAAGGCTGAAAGAGGTGAGGAAGCTGCAAGAAAAGTTTGAAGCTAGCAGCGATTGGCTCATATGCTTTAAAAAAGCAGCCGCCTCCATAACATAAAAGTACAAGGTGAAGCAGCAAGTGCTATTGTAGAAGCCACAGGAAATTATCCAGAAGGTCTAGATAAGATAATTAATGAAGGTGGCTACACTAAATAGCAGATTTTCAGTGTACACTTAAGTGCCTTATCTTGGAAGAAGATGCCATCTAGGACTCTCATAGCTAGAGAGGAAAATGCCTGGCTTCAAAGCTTCAAAGGCTGGCTGACTCTCTAGTTAATGGCAAATGCAGCTGGTTACTTAAAGTTGACCATTCCCAAAGTCATAGGGCCTTTAAGAATTATGCTAAATCTACTCTGCCTGTGTTCTATAAATGGAACAAGAAAGCCTGGATGACAGCACATCTGTCTACAACATGGTTTAATATGGTTTACTGAGTATTTTAAGCCCACTATTGAGACCTACTACTCAGAAAAAAATATTCTTTCAAGATATGACTGCTCATTGGCAATGTACCTGGTCACCCGTGAGCTCTGATGGAAATGTGCAGTGAGATTCATATTGCTTTTGTGCCTGCTACCACAACATCCATTCTGCAGCCTATGGATCAAGGAATAATTTTGACTTTTAAGTGTTAATATTTAAGAAATACATTTTTTTAAGGTGATAGCTGCCATTGACAGTGGTTCCTCTGATGGATCTTGGAAAAGTAAATTTAAAGCCTTCTGGAAAGGATTTACCATTCTAGATGCCATTATGAAGATTTGTGACTCATGGGACAGGATCAAAACATCAACATGAACAGGAGTTTGGAAGAAGCTAATTCCAACTTTGGGGATGACTGGAGGGTTCAAGACTTGAGTGGAGGAAGTAACTACAGGTGTGGTGGAAGCAGCAACAGAACTGGAATTGGAAGTGGAGCCTGAAGATGTGACCAAATTGCTGCAATCTCATCATATACCTTGAATGCTTCTTATGGATGAAAAAAGAAAGTGATTTTCTGAGATGGAATCTATTCCTGGTGAAGATGCTGTAAATATTGTTGACATGACAACAAAGGATTCAGAATCTTACATAAACTTAGTCAATAAAACATCAGCAGGGATGAGAGGATTGACTCCAGTTTTGAAAGTAGTTCTGTGGGTGGCTATTGTAAATAGCATTGCATGCTACAGAGAACTCATTTGTGAAAGGAAGAGTTGATTGATGTGGTGAACTTCATTTCATTGTTGTCTTATTTTAAGAAATTGCTACAGGGGCGCCTGGGTGGCGCAGTCGGTTAAGCGTCCGACTTCAGCCAGGTCACGATCTCGCGGTCCGTGAGTTCGAGCCCCGCGTCGGGCTCTGGGCTGATGGCTCAGAGCCTGGAGCCTGTTTCCGATTCTGTGTCTCCCTCTCTCTCTGCCCCTCCCCCGTTCATGCTCTGTCTCTCTCTGTCCCAAAAATAAATAAACGTTGAAAAAAAAATTAAAAAAAAAAAAAAAAAAGAAATTGCTACAGCCACCCAAACTTTCAGCAACCACCACCCTAATCAGTCAGCAGCCATCAACATGGAGGCAAGACCCTCCACCAGCAAAAAGATTATGATTCACTGATGGTTAGCATTTTTTCGCAATAAAGTTTTTTTTAATTTTTAATTTTAGAGCATGAACAGGGGAGAGGGGCAGAGGAAGAGAGGGAGAATCTCAAGTAGGCTCCATGCTAAGCATGGGTGAGGCTTGATCCCATGACTCTGGGATCATGACCTGAGCCGAAATCAAGAGTCAGACACTCAACCTACTGAGCCACCCACGTGCCCCAGCAATAAAGTAATTTAAATGTTTTTAATGTTTTATTTATTTTTGAGAGGGATAATGAGAGGGAGTGGGGAAGGGACAGAGAGAGAGGAACAGAAGATCTGAAGCAGACTCTGCACTGACAGCAGCAAGCCTAGCAAAAGGCTTGAACTCACGAGCTGTGAGATCATGACCTGAGCCAATGTCAGACACTCAACCCACTGAGCCACCAGGCACCCCTAAAGTAATTTTTAAATTAAGGCACTTACATTTTTTTAAGACATAATGGTTTTACGTACTTAATAGACTATAGTATAGTCTAAACATAACTTTTATATGCACTGGAAAACAAATTCATTTGACTCACTTTCTTGCAATATTCACTTTATAACAGTAGTTTGAAACCAAACCCACAATTATCTCCAAGGTATGCCTATACTTATTGCACAGGTTGTCATACACATTAAAAGCAAAAGAATATATAAAAAACACTTATAGTACCTGGCATATAATAAATGATAAACTTGCTATAATAATAATAACAATGATAGTTACTGCTACTATTATAAATAAGGGACCTCAGGGTTTTTCAGTGGAACTAATTATTGAAATTTATCAACTATGGTAGACTATATTAGGTAATTGAATTAAAGTTCGAATACTTATAAATTGAGGAAAAATGTTTTCCAATTACTATTTTTTGTATCAAAGTAAAATTATAATTAAAGTGGATAGAGGAGAGACAAACACATAAAACATTACTACAATATAAGGGCTATCTTAGAGCTATGAAAAAATGGCTAGGATACCTAATAGTCATTGTGGATATCTACTATTTTTTTTAATGTTTGTTTTTGAGAGAGAGTGTGAGTGGCAGAGGGGCAGAAAGAGGGGGAGACACAGAATCAAGAGCAGGCTCCAGTCTCTGGGCTGTCAGCACAGAGCCCTACGTGGGGCTCGAACCCACAAACTGTGAGATCATTACCTGAGGTGGAGTCAGACACTTAACTGACTAAGCTATCCAGGCGCCCTGATATCTACTATTTTGAGACTTAATTTTGGTACCAGTGCCCATATATTTCTCTGGGGAACTAGAGAAAGTTGGGTATTTAACCACGGCATGCCAATCAGAACATCGTATCCTGTTCACCTCTTAATTATTTCAGAGAGGGGCACATCACTGTGTATATGTGTGTGTGTGTGTGTGTGTAGTACATTATGTAGTGCAGTTTATGCTTGTGTGTGGGGGTGTATATATAAACTGAAACAGAAGTTTCTTGAGTTAATGTTTATCTTAATCCTTGGATACAATCTGATGTTTTATGTTCTAGTCAATATTATTTCACTAAAAAATGCTGCAAATACAACTCTTGAAATTTATTTCAAAACCCTATAATAAGTAGCAATCTGATAATAGGCAAGCTAAAGATCATTCAGGTCACAGTGGTATATAGAAAACAGTTCTTTCTTGATTAACTTTTACAATATGCAGGTAGGAAGGATCTTCCTTGGGTGAAAAATTGATCTAACAGGCGTAGATCACCTTACATTAACTGTAAGGGGTATATTTCGGCCCAGGTTTGACAAGTTGTACATCAAGTGCAAGCAGGAGTAAATTAACATAGCTGGATTAGTTAGTAAACCACAGGAACCAAGGTTTCTAATGTAACTCCTGATCATTCACCATTAATTAGGCAAATGTGGGTATTGAAGGCATAACAGAAATCAACAAAACTGAATATAGCACTCATCAAAAATAGTGAAAAGAAGATGAAATTATGTGATCATCAAGAAAATGTTGGGACATAAGTCTTACAGTAAATATAAATAACCCATTGGTTTTTAGTGCTAACATTTGAAGTTTGGTGCCTTAGTTGCAGTGTGCTAACGATTCAGAAATTTCATGTTTAGCTAGATTATCAAATGTCCACGGATGGATTCTGCTTCCCTTATAATATTGTTCTTCTTAGCCCTCTCTCTTATACAGGTGCTCATGTTTTCCTATGCAGCCCCACTGGCAGTCCTTTTCATTGTTGCTTTGATGAACTAACTGGTCCTAAGAGAAATCATGTTGTACTTGAGCTCTTGTTTCTTGCAGGTGAAAAGCCAAGCAAATTAACGCAGTGTGTTGCAATTATAATAGTGTGAGGATGCAATACCCTGCTATCGAGAGGGGCTGTTTTTGTGGCTGGCTTTTGGTCTGTTAAAACTGACTGCCTCAGCTAACAGTGGGCTACTGAGGTGAAAAATTGTAGTTCACAGAATGTCTACCTAATTAACATTTTCCTGATTTTTAATAGCCAAATATCGTAGGATGTACAAATCTTTCAATACAACATTTTTAGGTGACTGTTTATAGGAAAAATTGTATTTACATTCCCAAAGGTCAATACAACATTAACAACACATTAGACAGGAAAAGTTTTGTGTTCTGTTCCAGATGCAATTGGTAGAATGCCAGAAGCACATATGGGCATTTTTTTCAAAGTTTTTATTTAAATTCCACTTAGTTAACATACAGTATAATAATAGTTTCAAGTATACAATTTAGTGATTCAACACTTACATATATCAGCTGGTACTCATCACAACAAGTGTCCTCCTTCATACCCATCACCTATTTAACACATCCCCCCAAAAACCTCCCCTCTGGTAACCATCAGTTTGTTCTCTACAATTGCTCTGTTTCTTGATTTGCTTCTCTCTCTTTTTTTTTTTCCTATACTCATTTGTTTTGTTTCTTAAATTCCACATATGAATGAAATCATATGGTATTTGTCTTTCTCTGACTTATTTTGCTTGGTATGATACTCTGTAGCTCCATCCATGATGTTGCAAATGGCAGATTTCATTCTTTTTTATGGCTGAATAATATTCCACACACACATATGTATACATTCCATCGCATATATATGGACATCAGGCCTGTTTCCATAATTTGGTGATTGTAGATAATGCTGCTATGAACATTGGGGTGCATATATCCTTTTGAATTAGTATTTTTGTGTTCTTTGGGTAAATACCTAGTAGTACAATTGCTAGATCATAGAGTAGTTCTATTTTTAACTTTTATTTATTTAATTTTTTAATATTTATTTTTTGAGAGAGGGAAAGAGAGGGAGCAAGCTGGGGAGGGGCAGAGAAAAAGGGAGAGAGACATCCTAAGCAGGCTGTGCTGTCAGTGCAGAGCCTGATGTGGGACTCAAACCCACGAACTGTGAGATCATGACCTGAGCCGAAACCAATAGTCGGACACTTAACCAAGACTGAGCCATCCAGGCGCCTCTATTTTTAATTTTTTAAAGAAGTTTACTTTTGAGAGAGAGATGGGGGTGAGGGGCAGAGAGGGAGAGAGAGAATCCCAAGCAGACTTCACCCTCAGCACAGTGTCCAACACGGGGCTTGATCTCACGATCGTCAGATCATGACCTGAGCCAAAATCAAAAGTCAGATGCTTAACAGACTGACCCACCCAGACACCCCCTATTTTTAAGTTTGAAGAACCTCTATACTGTTATCTGGAGTGGCTGCACCAGTTTGCATTCCCACCAACAGTGCAGGAGGGTTCCCCTTTCTCATATGTGGGCATTTTTGAAAATGTCACAAATGTCAACAAAGATGATGAAGGTGTTGGAGCTAGGAGAGGCCATGCTACTCCATTCATAGCAACTGTTTAACAACCACATTAATTGTTTTAAGATAGGGAAGCCATTTTTAAATATTTACATCCTCACATAATAGTTTGTAATGTATTTTACTTTATAGTTATAAAGCATTTTACCATATTTTAGTATGCTTGGCATTGTAACATCATTTTTACCATTTAAATATTTGCACAGAGTATCTATGATTTTTAGAAACAAATCATTGATGTTAAGCAGGAGATGCCTCTAATTATAAGATAAAAATAATAGTAAGTTACAGAAACTAAAACTGAAATTTGAGTTTTGAGATAAAATGTTAATATACCCGGAGTTCTCATTTCTGCTGAGCCTGTGCTCTTTCGTTTCTCTCTGAATTTTATTTTGGTATATGACATTTGATATCATATAATTTATGGATATGTAAACATGTAATATTTGTATAAAAATCATTAAGCTCTGTGCCTAATATCTTTGTTGGAGAGACCATTAATATTTCATGGATTTGTGCTATTTCTTGGTCATATATTCCGTTATTATGAAAACGTATATGATACGTTTTCTCAACATTGGTATTGTTGACACTTCAGATTGGATAATTTTTTGTTGTGTAATGTTAGGAGGATAGTAGTTACCATGGGTTCTACTCACTGGATGCTAATAGCATCCCCCCAAGTTGTATAATAAAAAATGTCTCCAGACATGGCCAAATATTCCCTGAGGACTCAGTTAAGAACTGCTAAGTCATTGTATCAGTTAAGGTCCTGATAGGAAACAGATGGTGTACCTCAGTGGAGTAAATGGGGAGAATAGTATATTGTCTACAAAGATATAGACAGGCATAAGGGAATCCAGTAAGGCATGATGGAACACCTTTGGGCTGATAAGAATGAAGAAGGTTATCATTGTTATCTGGGCCTGAAAGGCAAGGATGAGAGTAGTTACAAAACATAGAGTATAAGAGAGAATTCTGTGACAGGAGCTGTGCTTCTGTAAAGGGACAGACCAAATGGCCACTCACAGTCTGGCAGGGGAGATAGCTGGGACAATAAAAGCCCCAACCTGAATCTCTAAGTGGTGCCTCCCATTGTTTGAAGTTAGTTAGTAACTGGAGGGAAAAAGAGCCACTGATGCAGTGGTGAAAAATCAGCCTTTTGAGGTCCCCAGCAAGATGGAGAAGGGTGAATAGATCTGGAAAGGCAAAGAGAGACTATCAAACACATTTCAGGATTCAATATTATATTGATTATTGCCTCTTCCCCAAACTGTTCCCATTATTTATAGCTTTATAATACATTTTTGATCTTATAGACACATTCCACTGCCTCCAGTTTTCCTCCTTATTTAAATACTGCCTCTTATTTATGAAAAAATTATTATATTGGTTTTCCTAGTATTTTTTGCAGTCTTTTCTCCTGGGTTTCATCCCCTGTCTTCCATAGGGTAAAGGATCTGTTGGTAGTAAATATTCTATGTGTAAGTTAAGATAGGTTAGGCAATGCCATAATAAGAAAAAACCTTCATATTCAATTGCTTAACACAAGGAACGTTCATTCTTTGCCTTGCAGAATCTGCCATGAGTCAGGTAACTCTCCATGGCTGCTACTCCATGTGGAGGCATTAAAAAAAAAAAAAAAAAAAAAGCTTATTTGAAAGTAGTGCTAGGTTGGTAGATATTTTGTCCCAGTAGTTGAAGATAAAAGTCTTCTGTTTTGCATTTCTGTTGTTGCTATTGAGAAACCAGGTAGGTATGTAATTTTCATTTCTTTGTAGATGATCTCTTTGCTTTGCACAGTACACTCCACCTACCCCCAGTTACTTTTCAGGTCTTTAATTTTAGTGACCTGAAATGTAACTGTGATAGATCTGGTTGTGTGTTTCATTTAATTATTCTTTTTTTTCAGATACTCTCAGCTTCATGAATCTGAAAAGTGTGTCCCACATTGTTTTTGAAATGTATCAGATTGTATTTCTTGAACACTACTTTCTTATTCTTTCTATCTTGTCTTTCTGGAGTTTGGATCAAATGTATGTTAGACTTCCTTGTATTTTCCCTGTGTCTTAGCAGTTCCTTCCGTCATCTGACCTCTTATCTCTCTGTACTGCATTCTTGGTGGTTTTTTTCAGATCTGTCTTTTAATTTGTTTTCTGTTCAGCCAATGTGTCCATTGATTTTCTAATTTGAATGGCAATACTTTTTATTTTTATAACTTTTGTTTGTCAACTTTAACTGGTCACTTGCTCCAGATAATAAGTTGATATGCCCATATATTTCTCTATGTTCTATTTTTTTTTCTTGATAATTCTATGAAGAACTATAGAATTCTATAAAGAGTCCAAACATTCTTCATCTGTTTGGGCCAGATTGTGTGTATAAATAAATGTATGTGTGGTTTTCTTGTCATCTCATCATGCTTGAGGCTCTGTCTGTAGGAATTCCCGATCCTCTTGGAGTACCAGCTCCCTTCAGAATTCTTCACTTGACTTACCACATTGTGCAGAGGCCATAACTTTACCTTCCTCTTCAAAGTCTGCAAACCCAGAGAGCTAGAGACCACCAGGGATTGGAAGATGTTATCACCATGTCTCTGGTTCATGCTTTCATGTACTATTCTTTCAACTTTTCTATCGGTTTGATAGTTTTCACATAAAAGTTGGGGAAAAATACAATTAAATTAATTTTTTAAAAAAGAGAAGCAAGCTGATTCTAGGCATTCCTTAGCTAAAAACTAAAGTAGAGATGGCTGATTTATAGAATAGGAATAATCTTTCTTTTTTCAAAAAAGGAGCTTTTGAGATAATTCTATTCCCCTTTCTTTATTGACTTCTGCTTTTCTTTATTTCCCCCCCTTTTCTCTTGCTATGTGGGTAGGATTTGTTCTTATAAATACTTGCTTTGAATTCATATTTCACTGATTTTCATTTTTAAAAATTGCTTAAAAATGTTACACATTTTTCTCCAAATCAAACTTTAGCTGGTGCTTACAAGTTTTGATAGTACTATGATAATTTTCATCTTTTCTAAATAGTATTTTAATTGTAAATTTTAAGTGCTAAAATCATATGCATTTGGAAACTTTGGTATGTGTAGATAAATATGGAAAAATCACTTATAATATTTGGCATACATAGGTAAATACAAAAATATAGAAAACATGAAAATATTATTATACCCTAAATTCCCTCTATTTTGAGAACTACCATAGACATTCTTATGTATATTCTTTTAGTTTTTTTTTTTTTTTTTTATCTACAAGGCACAGCTTAGGTGTTTGTTCTAAACAAAATCAAGATCCCATTACATATAAGATTTTGTATCCTGACTTACAATATGAGTATTTTTGTGTGTCCATATTCTTGTAAAAATGGTGTTAATAACTGCTTATTAGTTATTAGTTATCAGTTTAATAACTTTTAAAAATGGTGTTAATAACTGCTTATTAGTTATCAGTTCACCATGTGCATATATTTTATTTAATGAATCCTCTCTTAGTTATCTAGATCGTTTCAAATTTTGCTATTATAAATTGTATATTAAGGGGTGCCTGGGTGGCTCAGTCAGTTAAGCATCTGACTTCGGCTCAGGTCATGATCTCACAGTCCATCAGTTTGAGCCCCCCATCTGGCTCTGTGCTGACAGCTCAGAGCCTAGAGCCTGCTTCAGATTCTGTGTCTCCCTCTCACTCTCTGCCCCTCCCCCACTCTGTCTCTCAAAAATAAATACTAAAAAATAATAAATTACATAATAATATATGTCTTTATACATATATTGTACTGTAGATCTAGGATTATTGCCTTAAAATGAATTTCAAAATACAGATTGTGGGACAAAATAGGATAAATGTTTTTAAGTCTTTTGATACATATTGTTAAATTGTCCTTTAGAAGAGTTGTCCAAATTGAACAACCACCAGCTGTCCATGTAAGAATGTGTATTTCCTATCCAGATGAACTATTTAAATACAGTCTTTCCCAGCTTGGTTGGTGGTATGTGATGTCACCTTGTCTTGATTTGAATTCGGTTTCTAGTACTAATGAGTTTTAATATGTTTTTCACATGTTTGCTGGTTGTTGCTATTTGTTTTTACAACTCATAAAAAAGAACTTTAAGGTACTGTTGTCCAAAGTAAAATGAGGTATGAGAAGCCACACCTTACTACCTTGCTCTCCAACTTCTCAATCAGGTCATCTGCCCTACTACAGGAAGCAGGGTACAGATTCCATTGAGCAAGCAATTTTACATAACAATCTCTCCATGGTCATATTACCTATTAAAGCACTGACTGATGGTTTTCCTAAAAATGACCTTAGAGTAATAACAAAAGAACTAATGAACATCTCAAGAGAGAAAAAAAAAAAAAAAAAAGAAACAGAAAACTATACCACTGTTAGAGCATCTTTTTATGTCTGTGCCTATCTTTCATCTTTTTGGGGAGCATACATCCTTTTCTAGTTTGTTTATGTGATATAGATAAAGGGTGTTACTCTTTGTTATTATGTTGCAAAATTTTTTCAAAAATGTGTTTAAAATTCTTTTGATGATATACAGAAATTTTACATCTTTGTATAATAAAAATATCATTTTTAATGGTTTCTTCCTTTTTCTTTCCTGCTTGGAGAAATTTCCCCCAATTTATGATGTGCTAAATATTCACTGATATCTTCTTTCATTTCCTTTATATCAATCTACATTTAAACTTCTAATCATTCTGAAAAAAATTTGTTTTAGATTTTACTTATTTATTTTGAGAGAGAGAGTGGGGAGGAGCAGAGAAAGAGGGAGTGAGAGAATCCCAAGTAGTCTCTGTGCTATCAGCACAGAACCTTATGCAGGGCCCCATCCCTTGAGCCATGAGATCATGACCAGAGCCAAAATCAAGGGTCGGATCCTCAACTGACTGAGCCACCCAGGCACCCCCGAATACACGTTATAAGGGAGTGGTCCAGATTTATATATTTCCAAACAGTTTATCAATGTCCCTGAACCATGTACTTATATTAAGTTCCTCCACTGATTTAAACTGCCACTTTTTATCATATTGTAAATTATAGTTTTTATTTCCTTCTTTGGCCAAGATTTACTTAGAAATTGCTTTTGAATTTCCAATCTTTAATAAAAAGCTTGTTTCCAGAGACTATGACCTCTGCAATTTCTATATTTTGCCATTTCTTGGCATCACCATTACCATTCTTACAGTAAAGATATATAACATACCTACATGGTTTAAAGATACACAACTATTTGATTCTATTTATTTTGTTTAACTTATCTATAGTAATCTAATTCTTCCTTATTAAAAATGGTTAGGTTTAATAAACTTTAAAAAATTACTTGGTAAGATTTTTAATTGGAGTTGAATTGGAGAAGAATCCCAGGTTCTTTCTAGTGTAATGTACCCTATTTGCACTTGGCTAGTGTTAATGATATCCACTAGTCAAATTGTAGTGAAATGTATACAGTTCTTGTGTCACCGTGACTTCTCTGGGGGCAAAGTTCATGCCTTCCTTGACCTTATCCTGGCACATGATTTGTAGACAATAAACACCTTTAAAATGCAGTTGAATTTTACCCACGTTAAAGTCAGTGAAAACCTGCAGGAGGAAATTCCTAAAGACACTAAATCCCACAAATAGTAAAGAAATCATTGTGTCCTCAATGTCAGACTTAGGGTCATTGAGTAGAAGGTGACAGGCCTTCAGATATGGTTCAGGTCACTGTTTCTCTCAGATAGTTTGTCTACCCCTGTAAGGTTGTCATATGAAGAACTTAGTCTTGACAGTGGGTTGAATTTGGTGGGTCTGAGATATGGGATTTCTATTCCTAGAAAAGTAGATGTGGATCAAATCAACTGTGGTACTATTGAAATAATCTTCCCAGGAAGTAGTACATTAATCCAGAAGTAGAGCCAAGAACCTTCTCAACTCAAGGCCATAAAGGTCACTACTGCTATTCTCATCTGGCTAAGCCATCATGAGACTTGAAAGACACACTTTTGTTCCTTCTGTGATAAGTTTAAGCGTAGAAGTATTTACCCACATTAGTAACCCCAATGTCCAACTTCAGCTTTCTCCTTCCAGACAAGCAGCCAGTCTCCTCTGAGGTCTTCCCATGATGCTCTCAGCATGTGTGGGTGATATGGGCTTCTCCTGGAACCACTGACTAACCCTACTTTTCCCTGTCTGGGGTAGTCTTTCTTCCTCTACTCTTTTGGCTGCTCCCTTATTTAGGAACTTTCTTCTCTTCCCTGCATACTGAACATCTAACATTATTACCTAAAGAGTTTAGGTTTTACAAGGATTATTAAATGATCTGGAAGAAGTTTCCTTTTCAGCTGCCACATAAACTTAAGCAACCCTGATGGCAAGAGTGCAGAATGAGGGGTGTGTATGTGACTGTGTGTATGTGTGTTATGCATGGGGAGGGAGAATGGGAAACACAAATGAGTATTTTAATGAATTATCCTATTGAAGGGACTAGATTCTTTCAATTCTCTCTAGAGACAATCTGAGTTAATTTTTTCAGGGTCTAGGAGGGTGACAAAATAAGCTTATTCTCTGACATCCCAGATGGCTTGCTCCCAGGGCAGAACAAGAGAAACCTGGCTGAGGCTGTGGAAGTTTGAGGAATCTCTTGAGCTTTTTTACTGGGCTGCTGACCAGATTCAGATTCTCTCTTCTCTATGGGAAGTTCCTGATTTCTTCTCTCCAGACCTTCCTGTCTTCATCCCTTGCCTGGGCGAGTTTGACTCTCCCTTGCTTTCTTTAATCTTGGCTCACTCCTTATTTTTCCCTCCTTTTGTCCCTAGAACCCCAAAGGAAACATAATGGTGGTCTATGTGAATCCAGTGTATAGACATAATTGTTTGGCTTGCACTAGGGGAAGCCTGTATGCTTTTGCAGTTAAATTAGTGGCCAGTGTTTAAACATTAGGAAATTTCACATAAAAATCCGGATTCCCAACTTCTCTTATAATTTGGAAGATCTGGCCAGATTATATCCATATTTGTGGCACAATGAATTGGAGTCCTTGAAAACATCATGATCACAGAAAGAAAGCAGTCACAAAAGACCACATATTACATGGTTCCATTTCTATGACGTGTCCAGAATAGGCAAATCTGTAGATACAAGAAAGTGGATTTGTAGTTGTCTAGGGCTGGGGGGTGGGGGGTTTGAGGAAAATGGGGAGTGATTTTAAAGGATACAAGGTTTCCCTGAGAGATGAAAATGTTCTAAAAGCTATTGTGGTAGTGGTTGCGCAAATCTGTGATTATACTAAGAAAATCATTAGTGTGTATAATTTGAAGGTGTGTGTGTGACTTATAGCTCAATACAGGTATTAAAAAATGAGTTGGGGGTATCAGATGGGGAACATGAATTCTAATTTACCCCAGTCTCCATCATGTCTCCATCATTCTATAGACACAGCGAGGGCCTAGCTGGCCTCTCTTACTTATATTCTGTCACTGACTTCTGCTGGCATTTGACTTTTAACCCCCATTTAACATTTGTGAGCATTTTCCTTTTTTTAGTATCTTCCTCATAACCTCCCTTTTCTCATCCTTTTCCTCATGAAAATTACCTTTAGTTGACTATCTCAGAGCACATCTTCTATGGAATTTAAGACTATAGAAGAATAAAGAAAAGTAATTCCTTATTAATAACAACATCGCTGTCATATTAAACCCTGTCAAACCAAACTTGGAAAAACATACAATCTGGATTCTGGATTTATTATGCAAATGCTGTGTGCTATGCCAACAGAAGAATAACAGGAAATGGTTTATAATCCCGAGTCATCTTAAGTATTCTCCCCTGAACAGCCCTGCAGGATGACCAGGCTGGAGGTGCTGCAAGGCTGGAGATTGAGCTGGAATAGCGGGCATTTTTAAACAGCTTGTTGACGGACTGGCTTGTGAGAAAACCAACATTACATTGAAACTCTTAGGGATACTTTAAATTGGTGGATTATATGGTTGCTTGATTAAGTTTGGGTTATGTAAACAGTGGAGTGTTTAGATTTAGGCTTGGCTGTTGGAGTCCAGGCAGCTGTTTGTACTTAAGTCCAGCAAGAAGTCTTGTTAATCAAAGAACTGACTGAATTTCTTTCTTTCTCCCACCCCCGCCCCGCTGCTTTTTTTGTACCTGTGTTGTTTTTCCTCCTGTCCAAACCCTTTGGGCTCTGGACTGTCAGGAGGCGAGGCAGAGCATTTTGAATTCTCCTCTGAGGACCAGGAACTTATTTTTTTGATTACATGGATGTGCCCCACAGATTTCCCTCACTGTGAGGTAATCACTTCATTTATCCAAGTTCTACAAAGCCTTTATTATTCCGGTTAGTCCATATTTTTGAAGCTAAGTCATCAGTTTTGATGCGTTTGTTGTAAAATGTGGTTTAACAGCTTGTTAGCACATTTATTTTTTTTAATGGAACCCAAAGATATTTCATGCTTGAGCAGCAGTGGATTTAAGAGCCGATGAAAAGCTGCGCGAGCTGTGTGCATTCATCACAAAACAATGGCACGAGAACGGTGCAGAGTAGTGCACAGGGCTGGCACCAGCGGTAGTGCAGGCTTTCTTCATGAGCTTAGGTTGCCTTTTTTTTTTTTTTTTCCTAACAGTGTCTTGTAAATAACCAGTGTTGCATGATGCTTGTTGGTTTCAGGTCGTCTGGGATGTGCTGGATCATTTGAGCAGTCTGAGTTCGTGTGGTTTTTCTACCCTCTGAGATGATTCTATTTTATTTTGTCCACAGAGCAAAAGGGAAACTGGGACTGTTGTTCTCTGTCTTCCGTATGTGGCTTTGTAAAGTTGTCTTAGATCTAACGGGTTGGAACTGAGAGCTATTGTAGAGCCTGGTGAATGTCAGAGAGCCTTTGAAAAGTAAAAGGGGGGGAAGCCACAGTCTCTTTCCACAGCCTCATCACAAATACAAACTAGGCCATTTTCCTAGGAGGCAGCAAAAGTGAACATTCTGTGTCTGACCAAAACCAACCTTTGGTTGAGAACTTTGATAATTTGGGGAGGAAGCAGAGGCACATGGTCTTCTTTGCCTAAATCCAGAACTGTCTTTGTACTGGGCTAGGTGTTGGATTAAACAGATCTGCAGCTTTTGGGGAGAACCTCATGAGTAGAATTGGTGAAAATGGACTTGCTAAAATGTGTTAGCTTCTCATTTTCCCTTTTTGCATTTCTTCACTGTCAAGTGCATAAACAAAGCAACAGTGATTTTGTTTTTTTGCAAGAGTGATTTTTTTTTTCACCATTCAAGTCAGAGCTCACATTTCCTTTATATTCAAACAATTAGAGAGTAAAGAGTATTAAGAGAAAGAAAGCAAGTTTCTTATGTGAGAAAGAGATTGAAGCACTTGCATGGGGGAAGAAGAGGAAACCACAGGAAAAAAGTTACCAACTACTCTGCCTGGTGATCACCTAATAGTGGATGAGATTCATATTTCCAGTCTGCCCACACCTCCAATGTTTCTTTGAGGCTGAGAGCATAAAATGGAACACTTATGTGAGGCTACCTTAAGTTTTCAAAGAAAGGAAGGGAAGGAGGAAGGGAGGAAGGAAGGAAGGAGGACTGTTGCTAATGGTGATGGTACTAATGTACAGAATGATGACAAATAATCATCCTGGAAGGGATACTTTGTATGAACTACTCCAAATGTCTGATTTTGTAGAGAAAGAAAATGGAACAGAGAAACTTGTCTTCTCTCACTTTCCTTCTGACCTGAATGGATATCCCTTAATTCTGGATATTTCATATAAATGAAATCATATAACATGTGGCCTTTTGTGTCTGGATTTTTTTTACTTAGCCTAATTCTTTCAAGGTTCATTCATGTTGTAGCATGTATTTGAACTCCATTCCCTTTTAGGGCTGAATAATATTCTATTGTATGAATATTATATTTTGTTTAGTCATTCATTAGTTGATGGACATTTGGATCCTTCTGCCTTTCAACTATTGTGAACAGTATTGCTATTGATAGTCATATAAAAGTTTTTGTTTGAACATCTGTTTTCAATTCTTTTGAAGTCGAATTGCTGAGTCATATGGCAATTCTATGTTTAACTTATTGAGGAACCACCAAACTGTTTTCACAGTGGGTATACCACTTTACATTCCCATTGGCAAATGTATAAGGGTCTCAATTTCCCCACATCCTCACCAACACTTGTTATTGTCTACTTGATTCTAGCTATCCTAATGTATTGAAGTGGTATCTCATTGTGGGTGTGGTTTGAATTTTCCTTGTGACTAATAGTGTTGAACATATTTTCATGAGCTTATTGGCCATTTGTATCTTCTTTGGAGGAATGTCTACTCAAGTCCTTTGCCCATTTTTAAATTGAGTTCATTGACTTTTTTTTTATTATTGTTGAGCTGTAAGAGTTCTTTTTATTCTCTGGATACTAGACACCAGATATACTGTTTTAAAATGTTTTCTCTCATTCTGTGAGTTTTCTTTTTGATGCACAAAAGTTTTTAATTTTGATGAAGTCCAATTTCTTCTTTTTTTCACCTGTTCTTTTGGTGTCATACTTAAGAAACCACTGCCTAATCCAAAGATTGACTTTGTTTTCTTCTAAGAGTTTTGTCATTTTAACTCTTATATTTAGTTATTTGATTCACTTTGAGTTAATTTTTATAAAGAGTATGAGATAAAGACTTCATTCTTTTTTACATTTGGATATTGAGTTGTCCCAGAACTATCTGTTGAAGAGAATGTTCTTTCCCCCATCGAATGGCTATGCACCCTCGTAGAAACTCGCTTTTCCGTAGATGTATGAGTTCTTTTCTGGAGATTCCATTCCATTTCATTGATCATTGTCTACCCTTATGACAGTATCTAGAAATTCAGTTACAAGTTCTTTATCTTAAGTTACTTAGAAATTATTTTGAAATTTTCAAATTGAAGCATTTTATGAGTAATACCTTTATTGTTAAATTGTGTTTTTCTTTCAGTGATTCAGAAAATGGGATGTCCATATAACCATTTTATTTTCCTTGAAGTTCAGTAACTACCATATATGAATGGTGTTGCTTATATCAGTTTTTCCTGGAACACGGCACGTCTTTTTTAAGCAGCAGATTCACATCTATTTTATTTTAGGCAACTTTTCTTCTATTATATTTCTGTTCATGTTTTTGCTTGTTTTTTTTCCTATTCTGTTTCTCAGAGAATTCAGTTCTGCATGTGTGATAGACCTCTTGTCTGTCTTCTATTTTTTTTTTTTAATTTAGTGTTTCAGAGAGAGAGCACAAGCAGGGGAAGGGCCGAGAGAGTGGAGGAGATAGAGAATCCCAGGTAGGCTCCACACTGTCAGCAGAGTTCAACATGGGTGGGTCTCGATCCCAGGAACTGTGAGATCATGACCTGAGCCAATATCAATAGTCGGATGCTTAATCGACTAAACCACCCAGGTGCCCCCTTCTATTATATTTTAATCTTTCTTTTTATTCTGTGTGATTTCATTAAGCTGTCCTGTATGTCCATAGGTTTCTAAAAATTATGATTTTTTTGGTATTTTTTCTTGCCTCAAGTGTGGCTTTCAATATCATAATGTATCTGTATTTCTTTTGGGGGGGGGACATATTTATAGTAACTGTTTTGAAGTCCTTGTCCATTAAGTCAAACATCTGGGCCCTGTTACATACAGTTTGTGTTGCCTGCTTTTTTCCTCCCTGTGTATGGGACACATACAAAGAAACATTTCTGTTTCTTTGAATGTTTCATAACTTTTTTATTAAACATTGGGCATTTTACTTAATTTTTTTTTTTCAGAGAGAGAGAGAGAGCATGAGAAGGGAGGGGCAGAGAGAGGGAGAGAGAGAATCTGAAGCAGGTTCCACTCTCACTGCAGAGCCCAATGCAGGGCTTGAACTCACAACTGTGAGATCATGACTTGAGTCGAAATCAAGAGTTGAGATGTTTAACTAACTGAACCACCCATGTGCCCTCCAGAAATTGGGCATTGTAGATAATATATTTTAGCAACTCAGGATATTGATCCCCCCATCAGGGTTTGTTGTTGTTTGCTTGTTTATTTGTTTAGTGACTTGTCTGGACTATGGTAGTGAAGTCTGTTTCCCCCACTCCCAATGTGAAACCTTTGGTGTATTTGGAGGGATTGCTGTACTGTTTTCAAAAATGCCCCAGGGCATAGATTGCACTACAGCCTCATCCAATCAGTTTTTTATCCCTTTTCAGGGGTAGTTTTATGCCAGTCTTTGAGGTTTGTTATGACCATAGGAGGCCTCTTCTTAGCTGTCTCTTTCCCTGGTTCTTTCTGGTAAACTAGCTGACTTGTAATTTAACTCATTGCTTTTATGGAGCTCTCGGCTTCCTTCTAATTGTTTACTACCAAAGTCCCCACTGTTTTGAAGAGTGTTTGGAGAGGCTTGCATTTTCCAATACTCTGTTTCAAATAACAGACTTTTTGCGTAGAGCTCAATATTCTTATGGCCTGCATCTCCCCTGGGCAAAATCTCTGAGCCACTGCTCCAGAGCGGGTGATGAGGACAGAGTCTTTCTATTTCTAGGGTGGCATTCCTGATTCATCAGCAGTACACTAGGTAGAAGCAAGAGCCTCCAGTCTTCTCAGCTTCTCCTAGTCTGGAACTTTCATGCTGTGAGTGAACTGGGATAAAGATCATTGGGCCCCTAGTATTCTCAGGCACCTGCTGTGCCTGGCATGGAGACTCTGTCCTATGTTGATGGCCAGGGGAAGGAGACAAGCCCCTGACTCCTTGGCTGAACTCACCTGCACTTTATCCTCTGCAGTGTGAAGTTGGGAGGGTATGAGAAATATGATGGGCTAGCCCTCGTGGTGAGGTACTATAACCCTTGACTGTGAGTTGGAGTGGGGCTTTTGCCACATTGAACTGGGAGTGGGTAGGGAAGTATCAGGTCATGGCTAAAGTACCACAAATTCTCACTATTCTTACCAAGATTTAGTAGATTTTCTTGAATGAATGTTCTCTATTTGCTGTATGCCTTTGGGAGAATTCCCAAAAGATCTAATTTTTAAAAAAGTATCAGCTCCATTTTCTTTTCCCTTTATTTCTTCTTTTCTTAAAAATATTTTTTAAAAATCTTATTTCCTCCTATTATTTCAATGCCTATGTTTATATCGTGTGCCCTTCTTAATTTTTTGAAACTATGTTTATAATCTGCTTGAGTATGGAGATCTATTTATCTGACTCCTTAAATAATTTCTGTTAGGCTATGTATGCTTCATCTGTACTTTTATTACTTTCCTGTTTTTGCTTTGAAGTTTCTTTTCATAAATTCATAGCTGGTTCTTTTCTTATTATTACTTCCCTCTGAGAGAGAGAGGCTATTTTCAAATGTGTTTTGAGGATGGGCAGGAAAGTGAAACAGCATTAAATTTCCATTTGGATTTGTTTTCTTGAATATCTCCTCACTGAATCTTTTTAAAAATACTCTTTGCTGGGGAACACATCCCTCTCATTCTCTGTGTAGCTCATAGCCATGCCCATCTAGTTACGCTCCCTGTACTGTGACCTGGGGATGACATTCTCTTCTTGGCTGTGCCTCACCTCCAGAAGGTCCCTCTAGGTTCGAAGGACAGGTCATACACAATTAGAAATGGCATGTCTATTTCACCTTCAACTTCACCTCTCCTGCTGTTCTTTGGTTTCAGTTTGGCTCTCTTGGGGGACATTATCTGCCTTTTCCCATGCTCAGTCCACAGACTTTGATTTCATTACTAACAAAGAATCACTAGATAGGCCTTCCAGTACTGTGCCTTATTAATAAGCAAGAATCCTGTTTCTTGATTTGTGTCTGAGGGGTTTCTGTGCCCCCCACCCCCACCCCAACGTTCTCCTTAAGATCCACATATCACTGTTTGGGTATATATTTGCTTTGTAGTTTTCATTTCTGGTAGTATCCTTTTTTTTTTTTTTATTACACTGAAGATGAAGTTGGCTTTTTAAAAAGTTTTATTGTTCCTTGTTTTTAGCATATATCAAGAAGTAAGAATTCCTTTCATCTTCTGTGTTTAACCAGATATCAAGTTAGTTCACATCTATTTTGATAACATATATTTGATCATTTTTCTAACGTCTTGTTTGCAGTTTTAAAATTTCTCTTCTTGATATTTCCTCTAATTTTTATATGCAATCTTTAACAGGACTGATACAGTATCTTGTTTAATATTTGGAATTTATATATCTGTTTCTTTTGTGTCAAACATTACTCTTAAATTGTTTAACACTTTTCCTAATGTTCTTAGTGTTAATGAGTGTTAATTACTCCTCTGAAGAGATCAGGCTTCTGGTAGTCTTCCATTATTAGTTTCCCTCACTTAAGATCTTACCCTGCCTTCCATATTTTGTTGCAATCATCTTGTAGTTAGAATCTAGATCTGTCTTGGAGCAGCTTTCACAGCTGTTCTGAGATTGGATTCTCCTGCAACTACTGTGCTTCTTTAATTAACGATCCTCTCCAACTGTACCAGGCTAAATATTCATGACTATTTTATTTGATTTTTGCATTAAAAATGGGAATACTTCGAAGAAAGTTGTGTTCATGAAATTGAGTACTCAGATGCTTTTAGGTACCAAAGAGCAAGAAATTCAGTCTCCATTCAGGGTATATTTGTAGAAACTTTTGAGACATGCTGCATTATATCTGGCTGCTTTTTCACAAAGATCCACCTTACTAGTAATATGTACTGAATAAATGAATAAAAAATGAGTGAATTGCACAGGACATTTGCTTCAGTAAAAATTAAGTGCTCACTTTGATCAAGTTTTGGGGTGATGATGTTCGTGGGGTTCAGAGCCAACAGCCAAGAAAGAATTCTTGAAGACGTCTTTGGTGCAAAAAAGTGATTCTATTAAAGCATGGGGACAGGACCCAGGGGCAGGAAGAGCTGCTCTGGGGTTGCAGGGGGTAACCGTTCTCTGGAGTTGGGGGAGATAAAGTCAAGAGGGAGATTCCAAAGAGACTTTCACAAGCTGCCTTCAGCCTGCCTCATGCTCCCTCATCAGCTTCCTACATTTCCTTGTGATTTAGGACATAGCTTTAGGACATCTTGATGAGGGAGCATGATGCAAGCTGAGAGCAAAGTACAGGCTAACAGCAACCCCTGCCCCCTGGTGGGACATGTATGATATTCCCTGACACCCCCAGCTACCCCAAAACAGAAAAGGACAAAAAACAAATGGTTAAACTGGTAAGTGTCTCCACCAGTTTACCAGAAAAAGGCAATCCCATCAGTGGCCTAAAGTCCAGGAATTCCCTAATGTCTTACAGTTAATGCTTTGCTACAGGGGGAAAACAAAACACCTTAGCTTGACAATAGCTAGGCCTCCAGTAAGTCTTTAGCATATGAAAGCCTTTTTGGAAATTCCCTCTTGACTTTATTTCTCCCCCCCCCCCCACCTCCATAAAATGGTTGCCCCTACAACCCCAGGGCAGCTCTTCCTGCCCACACCCATGGGTCCTATCTGTGCTTTAATAAAATCACCTTTTTGCACCAAAGATGCCTTCAAGAATTCTTTCTTGGTCGTCAGCTCTGGACCCCATGAACCCCCCCGTCACTCCAAAACTTAAGTACTTATGATTGGATATTGTTCTACACTTTGATATATGGACTTTTAGGTGGTTTTTCTTAATATTGGATAAAATTGATGAACACTTTCTTTTTAGCTAATGGGCTTGAGCTAACTAAGGCAGGTGGATGAGATGGCAGTTAGATATAAATGTATAGAATTTTCCATTGCAAGACCGACTTTGCAAAGGAAATTTAACCTGTGTTCAGAAGGGTTACTAGAGCAGGTGATACCATGGAAATAGCCTTGAAATCACAACCAGGTGATTTGCATTTGTGTCCTAATTCTGTTATTTCCTAGTCTTATAGCCTTGGACAAGTTCTTTTATCATGCTAAACTTATATGTTTTAATCTGTAAATTGATGATAATAATATCTAGTTCACAGAATTATTCTAAGGATTATGTGAAAGCCACTGAGTTAGAGACTGTCATTGAATGGTAATTGATCCTGAAACTATTAGAAAAGGTCTAGAAATATATATGGGCATATATAATTTCAAAAACTATAACAGAGTAAGGTTGATTTCTGTAGTTAATTTTGTGGTGTATAAATGGGTAGACAGCTAGCTGCCTGAAGAATAGTCACTTTCCCTTTCCTTTTTACTAATAGAATCCTTATATTATTAAGGGTGGTAATGTACCTAGCTAAAATTCTATGAAATTCAAGCCTCACTATCCAGGTTAGGGTGACAAATAAAACACACAATGGTTGCTGGCGATGGAGCTTCTGAAAATAGTTGATGAATGAGACATCTGATGTGGGGTGAAACAAATAATGCATGAAATAAATGAGAATTTAAAATAGAAAAATGTCCTCAAAGACCTAAGGAAAACTGTTGTTTTGCATGAAGTCTGTTGTAACTAAACTATAATTCAAGTGTGACAGCAAATACATTTCCATGTATTCAAAATCTCAGAACTTGCATTATGATTTGGTCACATTAAGGACCAAATCGTAAAACTTCTTTTAAAACTTTTAACTTCTTTAAAAAGTTTTTTTAATGTTTATTTATTTTTGAGAGAGAGACAGAGAGAGAGAGCAAGGTGGGGAGGAGCAGAGACAGAGAAAGGGAGACACAGAATCTGAGGCAGGCTCCAGGCTCTGAGTTGTCAGCACAGAGCCCAACGTGGGGCTTGAACTCACGAACTGCAAGATCATTAACCTGAGCCAAAGTTGGATGCTTAACTGACTGAGCCACCCAGGCATCCCAAGGAGAATATTCTTAACATCAAGATCAAATATATTTTATTTTCTTTATTTAATGAAAATCACCCACATAAAGTTTTTTTTTTAATAGAGTGATAATTATTTTATTGTTCAGTGTTTTGTTTTTTTAAGGTCTCCAAATTCCTTTATTGTTTTCTGAGGACATGTCTTTATAATATGTCTAAATTAATGCAAGCTTTTAATTAGACAGGATATCTATGACAGGGTTTTGCCTCTCTCACATTTAGTCTCTCTTCCATCTCTTCTCTTTTTCATTTCCTTTTTCTTTCTCCTTTTTAATTTTTAATTTTTAAATTTCTTTCTAGGTTTGCTCAGATTTCATCATGTTACTTCCTTTCTCTCCTCTCCAGGATTTTCCCATAGTTTCTTAGATCCTATATTCTCTTTCTGGGTTTTCTGGCCCTTAAGTAACTTCCCAAGAAAGAACCATGGAGACTATTTGCTTTCTTCCATGTTTTGCATGCATTAAAATGTCTTTGTTCCACTCTCACAGGCAACTGATAAGAGATTGGCTGTTGAATTCCAGATCAAAAGTCATTTTGTCTTGGGGCTTGAAGGCATTGCCCCAATGTTTTTTTTATTATTTAGGAGGTTTATTTACATTATATGTGCTCTGGGTGTTTTTACCTACTTGAAAGCTTTTAGAATCTTTTTTTTTTTTTTTTCCATAGATGTGCTGAAGTTTCTTGAAGATATATCTAAATGAGGGCTTTTGTTGGGGAGGTGGGGTTTGCTCATTTATTTTCCTGGGGGCACCTTGGCATCTCTCAGTCTTCAATTTTTCTTTAACCCAAAGGAATTTCCTATTGTTTATTTGAAAATTTCCTTTTACCACTTTCTCTGCCTTATATTTACAGGACTCATTTTTTGGCCACTGGATCTCTGTATCTCATTTCTTTTCACTCATAACTTCCACTTTTATTTTCCTTTATATTCTTTGAAATTTCCTCATGTTCTTCTATTATTTCTATTTTATAAAATCACAATTTTATTCCTAAGTGTTGTTTCTTGTTCTTTGATCGAGTGATTGCCATTGGTGATGAAATATTCTAAAATTGAGTTGTACTGCTCTTTGTACAACTCTATGAACATACTAAAAACATTTAATTGTATACTTTCAATGGATGGTTTTTATGGTGTGTGAGTTATACCTCAAAGCTGTTAAAAGGAAAAATATAGACTGTGGAAGGATAGGATAAGATCCAGCTAGAGGATTTATTCTTTGTTAGTAGACACATTTCTTTCACTGTACTCAGGTAAAAGACATCTCTGAAATTAATTTTGCATTACTCTTTTTTTCCTATAAAGACCATCATTGCTGTTGATTTAAACTGGATTTCATTTGTACAAAAATATCCTGTGAATCCTACACTATGTAATTTTCCCTTATGCCCTATTCCCCTGAGTGATAACTTCTGCTGGTGGTTATTAGCATTTTGGACATGAAGTTTTAAACCCAGTCTTCTAGGTGACCACAGTCTTACCCAGGCTACAGACAGATCCCAGCATCTACTTTATTATCTTTTCCATCCTCTCCTTCTGCCTGAAATAATTTTGAGTCACTCTGCCCACAGACTAGGGTCTCCAGCTGTGTGGACTCCTACATGGAGCTCTTTTCCTTAGAGCTGCACACATACTGTTCCCATCATTAAGCAGCTGGAGGTCAAGAGGAGCTAGATCTGGTTGTAAAGGCATAGTCACTACATCTTCTTGAGTTATGAACCTGTTGTACAATTACTTTCTAATCAGTAAGCAAGTGTGGAAACCTCAGGAAATGCTAGGTCACTCCTTACATAGTCCTTGTTTATTTAAAGAGTACATTTTAAATATTTTCCAGTCTTTGTCAATACCTACTTTCTCTTTTATTCAGAAACTTGGGGTGGAATGCTATGCAAATAGAGGAGATTTTAAATAAAAATAAAATTAATAAGAGGGTGGAATGGACTACATACTCTTCCAGAGAATATGGAACCTGAAAACAGGCAGAATCAGATATTAAACTCTTCCAGCCTACAGATGCCTCTGCATTTATACTTGATTGTAAAGGAGATGTCCCCAGTTTTCTGTAGCAAAATACGTTTACAACAAGGCAGCTAATCCATAGAAAATATTCCTTATTAGATACTCTCTCCCAAGAAAGCTGATCAGATAATCATAGGGAAGAAGGGTGCCCTCTCAGAAAACAAAATGAAAAGGACTTTTATTCCAAAGATAAAAGTATAAATTTTATCCTTGTGATTTTGGGTGGCTTTTTTGTGATGGTGGTCATCAAAACTGGTATTCCAGTACTGAGCTTTTATATCTGTGTGCTGATTTCTTACATTTCACTTTCTTCTGGGTGATTTTTTTTTTTTTTTAATATATAGGGTTGGAAAATGTAAGTGACAGTGAGATGGGTCCCTGGTAGCTTTCATAGTCACCAGCACTTTTATAGTAATTTTCTGCCTCTAAGAAATTCTGCTTATAATTGAACCTCATGAAAGGTCTCCATCCTGGTGGGGGTTGCCTGTATTGTTGAGTTCCCAGCAAGCCTTGAATCTTGGTCTTAGGCAATGAGGCAGTTGCTAGTAGCATACTACCCCTCCTCACAAAAGGTATTCTCTCATTTTTCTTTTTTTTCTTTTTTGTTTTGCCTTTTTTTCTTCTTTCTGTTCTGATTGATTTTATTGGTTGGTTGATTCAAGTCTTCTGTCTTTTAGTTTTCTCCCAGCAGACCAAGCCAATCATACCTAGAGATATTAGATATTAATAGCTTTTGCCTCTCAGGGGATATGTTTTTTTGTGTAAAGGTGGTCAGTGACACTTCTGTATTTTCATCATGAAGCCAAGATTTATAGCATATATTCAATGTCTACTATTTGGTACAGTTATAAGGAGAGACATTAGAGAAATATGAAATAAGATTTCTCTGTTCTAGATCAATGGGAGGCATGCATCCATGATACAACTAGAAACCAATGGAAAGGAGAGAGAATTCAGTGCCAAATTGTGTGATAAAGGTTACTAATTAGAGCTGTGGTTCACCATATGTAAAATATTTATCTTGACCTCAGCCTTGGGGCTACCCTTTGACCACTGGTGCTATCATAATTCTCTATATTTCATTGTAGGCCTGTCAGGCCTAAATATTTACAGGAATCACACAGGCATCAGATTACTGAGGTAAGGGACCTTAGAGATCTTCATTTTCACCACAGGGTTTTTAAATCAAAGGATGAATGTCCCATGGACAACCAGTCACAGTGTAAGATACTAAGCCAAAAGGAAAATGGCATACAAAGGGACACTGAAGAAATTATTTGTCCCTTCATTTAAACTGACTTATTTCACATCTACTCAAAACAGAAACATTACTGTAGGTTAGCATTAATAATCATTTAGGGACTGTATGTATTCTTGGGGCTTTGTCCTCTAAAAAAGTTTCCTTTGGATATGTCTGGGCAACTGAAGAACAGACATAATAAGAATGGAATTAAGCAGTGCTAATGCCAGCTGGGGTGGTGACTTCTCGATAATAACCTAATAAACTAGCACATGCTATACTTATAGCAAAATATATATAACATGTCCTATTGTTATGAAACAATGGAAAAACATGCAGTACTTTTTCCTGATAATTTTTATTATTAAATAATAAGAACATTGCCAAGGATTCAGTTCAAAATACAATGAGAAACGCGTCTCCTACCACTGCCAATCCCAAAGAAAGCCCCTTTCTATATTTTCTTGCATATCCTTTTGAAATTTTGCCTGCTTATAACATGTCTCAGTGTGTATATATACTCTTTTACAGTATTCATTAATTTATTTATTTAGCATAAATGGTTACATATAGTACATATTGTACTGACCCTTAGTTGTTTTTTTTTTTTATTTAACAAAATAGCTTGGAGATTATTCCATGTCATATATATAGTTATGCCTCTTTCTTAGATTTTAACTATGCTTTGGAAGAAATTTTACAAATGCATGGTAAAAATAATTCAACTAAACAGAGGTTACACAATGAAATACAAGTTTTTCTCTCACCTCTGACCTAGTCCTTCAGTTCCCATAATGAGGGACAAGTACTGTTACCAGTTTGAACATTGACCTGTGTGAGCTTCATGTGTTATCTGTCAGGTCAAATAAATGAAATTCTCCTCGAAAACTCACTTTTGTGTGTTCAGTGTAGTTTTTAGCAAATGAAAATAGGCTAGCTCTTGGCACCCAAATTTTTAGCCAAGGTTTATCCCTTTTTGAGGTTTTTTTTTTTTTTAAATTAAAACAAACTGCATTTTATGTATTCCCTGGAGTTCTTTATCAGAGAGATACCATTCAACCAAAATAGTGGATTTGTTTTTGGCCAAGATGGAGTAACAGGAATGCATTTATCCCCCCAACTGGAGTAATTCTCCTTTTCTTCCACCCCTCCCTCCCCTCCCCCCTCTCCACACACACAAAATATTTGAAACACTTTTGAAATACACTGAGCGTCGGGCATCAAAAGACAGTGATCTTCGAGATATGAGAAACAAATGAGGTAAACCCTGCTCCTGACCCAGCTGACTGCCTTGGGTTTCCAGGCCATAACACAGCAGGGGGAACCCAGCAAAGCGTGGCCTTCTCTCTGAGGTGAGGAAACAGAGCTGAGAGACCAGGGAGACCAAAAGCAGAACAGAGCTGCATGAAAACAGCACCCCAGAGATCTGCATAGGGTCCAACTTGAGTATGCAGTGGTGCTCATCAGTGTTGGTAAACTCAGTATTAATGAATGTATGTGGGTAAGGAAACTAGCCAACTGAAAGGATTAGAGGGAATAGTGCCTGGCACTCATATAGGACAAGAAGTAGGGCCTATACCCACCAGCCACATAGGGTACTGGAGTGAATTATTCAGAAAGATCTGACTTAGTGGTGGGAGAATAATTAGCCATAGACTAAACATGGCTGTGGTTTCAGCTAATGAATCTTAAACAAGACTTGACAAGATCAAACTGTTTCCAAGGACTTTAACTACATTCCACACCAAAGCTAAAAATATTTATAGAAGTCCAACAATATCCAGCATCCAAAAAAGTAGCATTAACAATCTCTGGCATCCATGTCAATGATTACAGGCATGCAAAAAGCAGGAAAATATGACTCATTATGAGGATTTTTCTCCTCATAATGGAGAAATATCAATCAATGGAAACTAATGCAGATGATAGCATTAGCGAACAAAGACATTGAAGGCATTATTGCACTTGGGTGGCTCAGTTGGTTGAGCATATGACTTCTGCTCGGGTCATGATTTCAGGGTTCGTGAGTTTGAACCCAACATTGGACTTGCTGCTGTCAGCCTATCGGTGTAAAGCCCACTTCAGATCCTCTGTTCCCCTCTCCTTGTCCCTCCCCCTCTTGTGCTCTCTCAAAAATAAACAAATATTAACAACAACAACAACAACAACAACAACAACAACAGTTATACCTGTTAATATAGAAGTTGAAAAAGTTAAGTAGAGATATGACAGACATGAAAAAAAATCCCAGGGGCACCTGGGTGGCTCAGTCAGTTAAGCGTCTGACTCTTGATTTCGGCTCAAGTCATGCTCTCATGGTTGGGAGATCAAGCCCCATGTCACGCTCTGTGCTGTGCCTGGAGCCTGGTTGAGATTCTCTCTCCATCTTCCTCTGGCCCTCTGCTGCTCACATGTGCATGTGCGTGCATGCGCTTTCTTTCTCTCAAAAAAAAAAAAAAAAAAAAAAAAAAATCCCAAATCAGATTCTTAGAGGTGAAACTACAATGTGTGAGGTGAAAAATACACTGGATTGGGCTCATGACAGATTAAACATCTCAGAAGAAAAGAGCAGTAAACTTGAAAATATAGTAATAATACTTTCTGAGAGGAAACAAAATTTTTTTTTCAACGTTTATTTATTTTGGGGACAGAGAGAGACAGAGCATGAACGGGGGAGGGGCAGAGAGAGAGGGAGACACAGAATCGGAAACAGGCTCCAGGCTCTGAGCCATCAGCCCAGGGCCTGACGCGGGGCTCGAACTCACGGGCCGCGAGATCGTGACCTGGCTGAAGCTGGACGCTTAACCGACTGCGCCACCCAGGTGCCCCATAAACAAATTTTTTTAAAGGAAAAAAGTGTCAGGGAACTGTAGGACAACTGCAGGTGACCTAATATATGTGTAATCAGAGCCATAAATGAAAGTAGAGAAGATTAGAAAAGAAACAAATATTTGAATGAATAATGACCTACTTTCTAAATTTTATGAAAACTATAAACCCACAAATCCAAGAAGGTTAACCAACTCCAAGCAAAAGCAGTGTGAAGAAAACTACACCACAGGATAGTAATCAAATTGCTCAAATCTAGTGCTAAAGAGAAAATCTTAAAAGCAACCAGGGATAAAAGTTTACACTGTGTACAGTGAAACAAAGATAAAGATGATATTTTTCATTAGAAGTAATGCAAATAAGAAGGCAGTGGGGAAGCACTTTTAAAGTACTTAGAGAAAAAAGAAATTGTTAACCAAGAATACTAAATCCATTGAAAATACCTTCTAAAAATGAAGGTGAAATTAACTTTTCAGACATAATTCATCACAGCAGACTTATCGTTGCAAGAAATGGTAAAATCCTTCAATGCAAGGAAACTTATGCTGGACAGAAATATGAATCTACACACAAAAAATGCAGAGTATCAGAAATGATAACTGCATAGGTAAACATACGGCTTTTTCTTATTACTAGTAGCCCTCTGTATGTTTTACTCTTGTTACCTAACACCTGCCTGGTGAGGAAATCAATATTTATGTGAAAGACACACAAACGAGGAACAGTCTGGTGCAGCTAATGCTATGAAATGGTGATCATTTTCTAAAATGAACCTACATTCCCTGCAATGAAATATCAAATATTTACCTTATAAGTTCATTTTTTTAAGTTTATTTACTTTAAGAGCATGCACACGAGCAGGGGAGGGGCAGAGAGAAAAACAGAGAGAGAGAGAATCCCAAGCAGGATTTGTGCTGTCAGCACACAGCCTGATGTGGGGCTTGATCTCACGAACCGTGAAATCATAACCTGAGCTTAACTGACTGAACCACCCAGGCATCCCACAAGTTCATTTTGAATTTGTCCTTTCTGTTGAAGTATTACAGAAAAAGTACACAAATTAAAAAAATAAAAAAAAAAGAGCTTACTGAATTCACAAAGAGAGCACACCTGTGTAAATGGTGCCCAGATCAAGAAACAGAATATTATTAACATTCCAGAAATCCTCTTGCACTTCCTTCCAGAACTGTCTCCTCCCAAGGGGGCACCCTGTCTTCTAACACTATAAATTAGTTCTTGCCTCTTTTTAAATTTTATACAGTTGGAATCATATAGTATTTGCTTTAAAAAATCTGGCTTTTCTCATTCAGTCTTATGCTTAGAAGATTCATCCATGCTGTCCCATGTAGCATTGTTTGTTCATTTTTATTGCTGTTATAGTATTGAATGGTGTTATTATACAATTTACCTAGTCTATGATGGGTATTGGGTTGTTTTCCTGTTTGGGCTATTACGAATGGCACTGCTATAAATATTCTTCTGTGTGTCTTCAGATAAACATATATATACATTTCTGTTGAATATATACCTT
Source organism: Leopardus geoffroyi (assembly GCF_018350155.1). Classification (NCBI taxonomy): domain Eukaryota; kingdom Metazoa; phylum Chordata; class Mammalia; order Carnivora; family Felidae; genus Leopardus; species Leopardus geoffroyi. The sequence goes on from NC_059336.1 coordinate 32,703,992, forward strand.
GCAGTGAGTTGCTAGATAATAGGTACATAGTTCAGCTTTCCCAAATAATTGTACCATGAACCATACTAGCAGTATATGACTTGAAATTTCAGTTACTCAACATCATAGACAACACATAGTATTTCCTGTATTTTTAGCTATTCTAGTGGGTGTATTGTGGGAGTTTAATTTTAATTTCCCTGATGACTAATGAAGCTGAGCTACTTTTCATATGTTTATTGGCCATTTTGATATCTTTTGTGAAGTGTTTACTCAAGTCCTTTGCCCACATGTCTACTGGTTAATCTGTCTTTTTCTTACTGTAGGAGTACATACATAAGAAATATACACACACACAAGATATATAGATAGATATAGATATAGATATAGATATAGATATAGATATAGAGATAGATATAGAGATAGATACATAGATAGATAAATATATGTAATATTTGTTTTGACCCTGTCTTGGCTCATTCAGTTTGCTTTTTCATTTTCTTAATAGAGTCTTAAGATTCTAGAGTCTTAAGATTTGAATGAATAATGGCCTACATTTTCTAAATTTTATGAAAACTATAAACCCACAAATCCAAGAAGGTTAACCAACTCCAAGCACAAGCAGTGTGAAGAAAACTACACCAAAGGATAGTAATCAAATTGCCCAAATCTAGTGGTAAAGAGAAAATCTTAAAAGCAACCAGGGATAAAAATTTACATTGTGTACAGTGAAACAAAAAACAGATGTTTTAAATATTAATGAAGCCTTATTTATTAAATTTTTTTACTTTTAAAATTTCATGAGCTCAATATAAGTAAGTAAATAATAGCTAATGCTATTATTACAAAGTGAGTGACAGTCCCAATCCTTTCTATGATGTTCATACCGTACAGAGAGAAATTAATTTCCTTTTGAGGAGTACATTGTATGAAAGGTTTGGAACAATTAGAAAATACTCAGGAAAGTGCATCCAGGATGTTGAAAGATTTCCAAAGCTTAACCTCAGAGCTTAACCTCTGAGGAAGAGTTAAAGGATATGGAGACATTTAGACTAAAAATCCTACACAATAGGTGTGAGGAAGTATTGCTCTGAAAGCAAAATTCAGCCCGATCTTTATCACAGGAAGAGGAAGAAGAGGTTGCAAGGGCTGAAAGTGACAGGATATCAATTTCAACTTGTCAAGGGACAAGTCTCTGTCATAGTGGTCCAACGATGGGTTGGTAAATGGAGATGATTCCACCTAAGAGTAGTGTTAATTCTGAAATTAGATGGAAAATGACCTGAAGGAAATTATCCTTTTCTGAGTCTGTATCATCTTTGTTCCTAAGTCAGGTCTTCCAGGAAGCAGACACAGTGGTTGGGATGGGAACTTAAGAGTAATGCAGACCCAGTGACAGCCTTGGCCAACGCTTCAGGAAATTTTGGAGCTAGAGAGGGCCCTTCAGAGTTGTACCAAATTGGGCTGATATGGCCAGGCCTTTATTCCTTCATATTGATCTTTCATTGGATGGATGTGGGCTGCCCTGGGAAGGATAGTGATCTGGTACAGAGCAGTTCTCTGCAACTGAGGTAGTCTCTGAAGGTGCTGAGAGCTGAAGGCCCTCGGTTGACCACACTTCCAGGAGCTGGACAACATGTTCTTCCTTGAAGAGGGATCATGTAGTCTATAGAAATATATTATAAATCTCTGCATGAATTTTCCTTTTAATCTTTTTAATTATAATATTCATTTACTTTGTTATATGTATTTGGTTCAACTTTATCCTCCCCAAATATCAACCTGACCACTGTTCAGAGAACAGTAGCAATGACTAAAGAAGCCACCCCTATTTGGTCCTGGCCATCACTCATCACTATAGAAGCTCACCTGTGCCAGGGGTCATGTATAAGGAATTGGGGCTCTGTGTGATTTTGTGTCCAGAAGCAGTGAGCATCCTATAATTTAATTCTATTTCACAAATGGTAAGTAAGTTTCATACCCACTGGGATATGATCTTCTAGGACCCCCAAGCCTGCTTTTATGAAAACCAAAATTGCTCTCTACAAAATTCTTCTCCAAATTCTATTGGAACCCAATAGCAACGAGAGCCAGATGTTGACAAGATTCCTAAAAAATTATAAAACTAAATATTTAAGCAGAACTTTATTTCATATTTAAACTTCCATTTCAAGTATCCAAAGAATTTGCTTGGATGTAACTTAATTTTTTTTTAATGTTTTTAGATATTTATTTAGTTTTGAGAGACAGAGTGCAAGCAGGAGAGGGATAGAAAGAAAGAAGGAGGTGGGGCGCCTGGGTGGCTCAGTCGGTTAAGCGTCCGACTTTGGCTCAGGCCATGATCTCACAGTCCGTGAGTTCGAGCCCCGTGGGCTCTGTGCTGACAGCTCAGAGCCTGGAGCCCATTTCAGATTCTGTGTCTCCCTCTCTCTCTGCCCCTCCCCTGTTCATGCTCTGTCTCTGTCTCAAAAATAAATAAACGTTAATAAAAGAAAGAAGGAGGCACAGAATCCGAAGCAGGCTCCAGGCTCTGAGCTGTCAGCACAGAGCCTGATGTGGGGCTCGAACCCACAAAGCACGAGATCATGACCTGGGCCGAAGTTAGATGCTTAACCAAGTGACCCACCCAGGCACCCCCCCTTTTTTTTTAGTCTATGAACGGGAGTGGGGCAGCATGGCACATGTGTTCTGAGGCCAAACCCCCAAATTGAACCTAATCAATTTATAGCTCTTTGATGGGTAAGACTAATTGAGAGCTGATGGTGAAAAAAAAATTTTAAAAAGGACATATGTGTTTTTATATGCTGTTCATTTGAATATTTTGTTTATTTGAATATCGGCATTTTTAATGAAGAGGCTTAATCAAAAGTAGTTTGTGCTTTGGTAGCAGGTGTTTCATGAGGGCCTGGCATGGGGCATAGTCAGGTTGCAGGGAGTACATTTTTTCCTTGGTTTCTTTAGCATGCACAGGAACTCTCCTAATCATTGCTACGAAGCCCGCTACTAAAAAAAGATTAATCTGCTGTAAGTTCTGTTTTCTTGGCCTGATCATGTTGAACCCGGTCAATAGTCTTTGAGGGTGAGCTTCTCTAGATTAACCACTGGGATGTGGTTGCCTTAGGAAAACCATGGAGTGAAGGCTGCAATGTTTCTTAAAATCCCCCTTCAGAAATGGAGAACATACTCCCCAGCTTCTGGGATGCTGCAGACAAGAGCCCTTAGGTATTTCTCCCAAGGACAGATCCCCTTTGAAGGGAAGCCTGCATCCAGTGACTGATCACTATTGAGGGAGGATAAAAGGACCTGGACCTCTTATCCCAACTAAAGGCCCACCTCAGCTTCTGAGATCCCTCAAACTGAGACCTTTCTTAGAGCTTTACTGCAGCTCTTTTTCCCCTCCTATCCAATCCTGTTTCCTTCCTCTCCCTTCCAGAGGTGTGGATCCCAAGAGCTATCCAAAGGCTTCTAGAGGTGCTTATTTTTAAAGCGTTGGAAAACACCCCATCTGGTAGCCTTGGATTGGTAGCAGTGCTCTTGTGGCTGTAGGCTCTGAAGTCAAATCTTGGTCAAATTCTAGTTCTCTCATCTGTTCATTATAGGACCTTAGGCAGGTAATTTAATCTCCCTTAGGTGTCAGTTTACTCATCTATAAAATGGGTATGATATTTGTGCCCACCTTGTGGGGGTGCCCTAGATGGGGTTCCACAAGAAGCAGACTGACATGAAGTTTAGTGTGTAGGACATTATTAGGAGGAAATTGACATTCAGGACAGTTAAACTTTAATAGATTGTGAGGGAGATAAAGAGAAAAAGATTCAGAGCATGGCATGCTAAGAAGGACTGAGCCTTGTGACATTTGAACACAATGGGGAAAATGTAACAAAGATATGGTCACAAGAAAGGTCAGGGGGGAAAAAAACATGGAGAAAGCTAACAGAAGATTCTACTCAATGGAGAAAAACATGGATTATCATTTTTTATTATACTCCATCTACTTCCAAAAATGAGTGGATATGACATGAATTTGAGAACACATGGCAAAGGCAATTTTTTCTGAATAAAATATTACAAGGAGAAAAAGTATAGATATTTCAGGTAACTGAAAATCTCATTTTATCTCATCTGATTAATGAAATATACCACTTTCTGAGGCGGGAGGGGGAAGCATACCTTATTTTTCCTGGGATTAAATCTAAGGAAGAATTTATCATGTATGTTAGTTCATATCTTCAGTATTACAAAATACCCACAGCAGAAATATTGTTTGGATGTTTTTATTTACTCTCCGCTAAAACCAAGGGCATAGCATTGCATATTTATTCTCTAAAGGCATTTTTATGTGAATCTTAGGAAATATGGTCCATTTACTTTGCTTAAGCTTACATTGCTAACATAACTAAGGGATAATGTTTAGAGAATATAGAACAGTGATTCTCAACCCTGGCTGTACGTTAGAATCATCAGGGGAGCTTTAAAATTCCTGATGCCCACACCACATTCTGGACCAATTAAATCAGGATCTCTGCTAGGAAACCAGGCATTTTTTTAAAAAACTCCCTGGGTGATTCCAATGTGAAGTCAAGGTTGAGAACCACTGATAAAAAGGACCAAGTAGTTTCTGTGTTCATTAGTCTGCCCTTTTTAAATATCTTTTTTCTCAGTGGCACTTTTGATGAGTGCTGAGCTACAAACTATATACCAGTAAATATCTAAAGTGCTAGTATTATGGGAGGTTGAGTAAATAACTGAAGTCAGCAAAGTGGGCCCTGGAGTGACTAAAACCAACAGGCTTTGTGGTAGATTAGTAGGACATCTAGTAGTATCTGTAGGCTTACCAAGAAGTCAACAATTGCTCATACTTTTCAGGGGCCAAAGCCTGTGACCAAGTTACTTTCCTCAGTAGTTTGCCTCAGAACTCCAGGTTGGTGAAGGGTGAAAAAAATTCTATGGGGTTGATGGCCTTAAATATCTGGGAACACTAGGCTGATTCAGGAGATGTTCTGGGTTCCAACAGTGTAGTTCCTCAAAGTGACTGGAGACTTGGTTGAAGTTCCCAGGAATTAACATGAAATGTGACTTCATGAACTGAAATGTGTTTGTAAATGACTTGTAAATAATAGTTTCATTCTTCACCAGTGTAAGGTGGTGGCCTTGAGTCTTATCATAAGATCTAAGACCCAAATGGAATTGCAGATCTTTCCAAGGGCTTTTATTCTTTTCCCTTTGGAGAGAGTTCTGAAAGGCTGATAGCTCTGTGCCTTTAATCCCAGGCTCTTCTGAGTCACTTTAGGTCCTACAGTTCACCTTGGCTACAAGCCACTACTCTTTCCACCCCTGTGCTATTTGGGATGATGCATAGGAAAGCTTAGTTGAGAAACAAAGGGTTTGACACACAAGCCTGTTTCTAGCTCTGAGACCCTAAGCAGGTAGATTTCTCTGAACCCATTTCCTAATTTTTAATGTGGGTTAATAATCTGTTGCTAAAATATGTAATAAATTGGTATCTATTTAAGAAGTTACATATGAAAGAATTTGATAAAATGTTCAGTAAGCACAATTAAGGGAAAGAGAATCATGGTACCAAATAGGTTAATACAGCGTTTCTAAGTCTGTGTTCAACTAAAAATTTGTTGAAGTTCAGTAAAATATGCACAGACAGGAGGCTGTTAGTGGGCCCGTTGACTAGAACAGAAGAAGATGCTTATTTTCCAGCTCTGTGCAATTTGGAAATCACTCTGTGACTTCTAGGATGTTCTGTGCAATATGGAAGTCACTGTCCACCTGAAATGTGAGTAGGCTGTTCGTGATGAGCTGTGGATAAATACAGACTGGATTTCAAAGAGTGAAAATAAGAATGTAAAATGTCTCACGAATAATTTTATATTGATTACATGATTTTTTTGGAGGTATAGGCTTAACTGAAATATATTGTTAAAATTAATTTTGCCTGTCTCTTTTTACTTTCTTAAAACAAAATATGGCAAATAAAAACCCTAAAACTTAAAATTGCATACATATCATACATTGTGCCTTGTGTTATATTTTTGACAGTGCTGTTCTAGACCTTCATCTTGGACAATATAACTTAATAGGAAAAAATTAAGCCTTACAATGATTGCATTTTTTTTCTGGAAATCACACTTTTTTTTTCCATGTATTTGCCCTGATGACACCATGATGTGAAATCCTGCTCTCGACTCCTTCTGTCCATGTTGGTTTGGGGCTTTAGAAATTGAACATCCTTGAATCTTTCATAAAATAAAACTCCTCTTTATTGTGAAAAATATTGCCAGTTTTTTACAAGGTGGATTCTTCTATTTTTTCCTTCTTTTGCTGAAGATACTTTATAAAGACTCTTGATTGCTGTCTAGATCATTTGAGATATTACCTGTAATTCCTGTCTTCCCTTGCTATTTATTGGATATTTGAAGAAAGGGGAGCAATTCCATGTCTGTGTGGGATTCAGATGACTGCCGCCAGGATGGCTGACAGTCTGATTTTACTAGGGGAAAAAATGGCACCCGGTATTGTACATGCTGCTTTTTGAAATGGAAGTCTGAAGTGTGTCTGCCATTGCTTTTCTGCTGATAGTTTCATAGACAGGAGCTCTTCAAGACTGCAGATTGATAAGGACAGGTATCAGAGAGGGCCATGAAGCACAGCTTTACTCATAAACAAGTAGTAGAAATGACTAAAATCAGTAGAGTGTAATAGTTGAGGCAAAGATTTGAACCATGCTGACTGATAAGTGTGCCTAAAGAAATTTGTGTGTCAGCTGTGCTCAAATCTATAAAATTGGTATTTTGTGGTGGTAACTTTGAGGGTCATTAGCTGTATACTGTTTGTCTCCATTTGCGCTTTTCCATATTTTTATACAGCAGTCATGCTACATGGTCACATTGTCCAGAAAGGAAATCAAAAGACCTATGAGTATACTTAGAGCCTCATATCCCACATTTCACATTTCTGTGTAGAACAGCATCATCCATTAGAAATATGTGAGCTGTATATACTTTTAAATTTTCACATAGCCACATTAAGAAAAGGGAAAAGAAAAAAGTGCGATTAATTTTAATGTGTTTTAATTAATTTATATAAAATATTATTTCAACTAGTAATCCTTATTAAAATATTAAGGTATTTTACATTCTTTTTTTTTTTTTTTGTACTGTCTTCAAAATCTGGCGTGCATTTTCCACTTATGGCACATCTCAGTTTAGTTACATTTCAACTGTGCAGTAATGTAGCTAGTGGCTACCGTATTGGAAAGTGCAGACCTAGAAGCATTCATGTGTCCATAGGTGATTGGTCTACCTTCATATTCTGGGAGGGTTTAGGCTAGGCTAGCTGCTGTTGATGTGGAGCAGGGTAGACCAGTGAGAGGTGCTAAGCCTTGATAATGAGCTAATGGGCTGGGATGGCCATTCTTAAGGTAGGGCTTGGAATGACCCCAGAAGCATCTGTCTGGTGACTTTTGTAGACACCTCCAGGTTTCTGGAGAACTGTCTGTAAACAGTTCTGAAGAATGGGCTCCAGAAGAAAAAGCATATATGCCATGGAGCCAGGGAGAGGATGTGGCATCCTGTGTAGTAAAGCATTAACTCAGCGGTTTTGGTTTCCCAGACCTGCATATTCCAAAGGTGTTCATTATTGGCCCTTGACAAGCTCCTGAGAGATAACCTCTGAGTCTCTGGGATACCTTGCTTGATAAGAATCTCCATTTATGTTTAAGGTTAAGCAATGCCAGATAGTTTATGCTAATGATGTGATTTATGGTGAATGGTTTTTGTATACCTAGAGCTTTGGGCCAGACTCTATCAGTTTGATGTCTTGGGAGCTGGAGATTGGAGTAGGTAAGATCAACTCCATGCCTATGTGATTGACCCCTAATAAAAACCATAGACACGAAGGCTTGGGTGAGCTTCCCTGGTTGTAAACACTTCTCACATGTTGCCACACATCACTGCTTGGGAGAATTTAGTGCCGTACATATGACCTTGTTGGGAGAGGACAGCTGGAAGCTTGTGTCTGGTTTCTTCTGGGCTCTGCCCCATGGTCCTTTTTCCTGTGCTGATTTGAATCTATATTCTTTCACCATAATAAACTATAGAATCATGAATATAATAGCTTTTCTGAATTCTGTGAATCCTAGTGCATCATCAAAATTGGTCTTAGGGAACACTGAGGTACACTCTCTATTATACATCAACAGTGTTATTGATAAGGAAGGTGGACATAGAAACAGCATTGGGAGAATGGTGACAGGGCCCTAAATTATTTGGTGTGTTTATTGTAAGCCAGGCACTATTTCAGATACTTTTCATGCAATTATTACCTTTAATCCTTGCAATATCTCTCTCATATCTGTCTTATAGAAGAAGAAATAAAACTGGGACACCTAGGTGGCTTAGTCGGTTAAGCGTCCAACTTCAGCTCAGGTCATGATCTCGCGATTCATGAGTTGGAGCCCTACATCAGGCTCTGTGCTGACAGCTTGGAGCCTGGAGCCTGCTTCAGATACTGTGTCTCCCTCTCTCTCTGCCCCTCCCCTGCTGACCCTTTGTCTCTCTCTCTCTCTCTCTCTCTCTCTCTCCTCTCTCAAAAGTAAATAAACATTAAAAAAAATTAGAAGAAGAAAGAAGAAATGGATATACAGGCTCCAGCTGCCAAGAGGTCAAACTAGTAAAGTATGGTGCTTTGGACCATTTGCCATAAATGAATGGTAGAACGAGATTAAAGCTGAGTTCTCCTTGATCCTAAGCCCTGGTTCCAGGACACCATAGCACAGACGTAGCCACATTCACTGCAATACCCTGGCCATGGCATGTGGAACTGAGTCTGTGGGTTCCCTGCCCATATCCCCTTGACCTATATTGGAGTTCACTGCAGGAGTTCCTAGGCAGACCCATGTCTTCCTGTGTTTCTCTGCCTGATAGCTCCTTCTGACAGCTGGGGCATGTTTAGCTTGCATGTGGCCCCAGTAAGGTTCTAGAAGTGGCCTTCAACTAATGATGGAAAATTGTTCATGAATAAATACCTGCCTTCCCTTAACCCTCAGTGGAGGCATGTTCCACAGAGCCCCTCATATGATCCCCACTGGGATTGAGCCCCAGCTGCCCACAGCTGTGACCCTCTCTATAACACACCCTTTATTGGCATTCTTTCTTACCCATATCACTTCCTGTTCCTTCACTGTATGACCTGTGATCCCCTCCCAAACAAAATGCTTGAATGGGGAATCCTAAACTGAGCATCTTTTTTTTTTTTGTTAAAGTTTATTTATTTTGAGAGAGCAAGAGAACACAAGCAGGGTAGGGGTAGAGAGGGAGGGAGAGAGAGAATCCCAAGCAGTCTCTTCACTGAGCCCGACACAGGTCTCCATCTCAGGACTGTGAGATCATGACCTGAGCCAAAATCAAGAGTCAGATGCTTAACTAACCAAGCCACCCTAGTGCCCCACTGAGCCTCTGTTTTTGGTGGAGACCCAGACTGAGAAAAGAGATAGGATCACATCTGAATGGGTATATACAAAGCAAAAAGGTTTGAAGGACAGTGGCACTGTGGTTACACCCTGTATTCTGTGATTTTAAGTGTCACTTTCATAGCATACATATTGTCCTTTGTACCATATTTGAATTAATTTGAATCACTGTATTCAATTCTAGCATAAAATATGTACGTGCTGCAAGTTGCCATGCGTGGTTCCATATTATAATGTGTTCTTTGTACTTTAGTTTGCCTGGCTGATTCTTCTTGTTTTCCACCCTTAATACCATTAAAGTATGTGCCTAAATGAACCATCGTTTGTAAAGCTGAAAGCTGATATTTACTTAATAAAAATTAGACTTCCTAATACCTATTAAAGGGAAAACCCTTTGGGGGTGGGGGGTAGAAAAGAAGATAATACTCACATTATTTTTCAGACAATGAACAACCTTGTATAATCCTATTATGAACATTAGCATACATTTCACAGCCCATCTGGCAAACAATAAAGGTCATGACTGTATGCATTTGAAATGCTATCCAGAGCATTGTAGTAAGGAAAATGGTAAAACCTACAGCTGTGTCAATGGGTCAAAAAGCGGTCATAGAACATTTCTCAGACACCACAGATTACTCAAATAGACTTTTATGAAGACAAGCTGTGTGTTAGGAAACATGTTTTTCAAAACCAAACAGGTCTGAAGGAATAGTTATGTGACAAGCAGGGGTGGAAGCTGGGGGGAGAACATTACCTGCTTTTAGTGATTCATGGTTAGGTTAAACTGTTACAAAACTCCAGTGTCTTATGAAATGCAAATTGTTATTACAGTGTCCTTCATAGGACAGAGAAAATACAGTATCTGTTTCTAGTTAAAGAATTCTTTTTCCAGAACTTCAAAAGGAGTCACTCTAATGAGTTTTATGGAGAATTTCTAACTTGGAAGACTGAAAGACTGGATTTTTTTTCCTAACTGATATTTGCTAATAGTAACTTATTTTATTGGTAAATTTTAGAACCCAATAGAAATATTACGAATAAGGTAGGTATTAGACACTCATTGGGCTGAGTTTCTGTGTGCATATTTCATACTCCTGCTTTATGGATTGGCCTTTATTTCCTTTCCTGTGCCTATTTCTTTCTGGATGAAATACAAAATTTACATGAGGATTAAATATAAAATATGAACTCATATCTCCAAGGATTGTATATAAGTGCTACACAATATATTCCACTCCATTTCTATCTGAGCAAAACCTTTAAAATAGATGCCACCTCCATTAAACATTGTTTTATTAGAGTGAGCATATGTTATTGGTATAGTCTCCTATTTAAAATGAATACCTATGGGGTACCCGGGTGGCTCAGTTGGGTATGCATCTGACTCTTAAGTTCAGCTCAGGTCATGATCTCATGGTTGTGAGAAAAGAAGATAAGAGTGTTGGGCTCCATGCTGGGTGTGGAGCCTGGTTAAGATTCTCTCTCTCTCTCTCTCTCTCTCTCTCTCCCTCTCTCCCTCTCTCCCTCTCTCCCTCTCTCTCTCTCTCTCTCTCTCTGCCCCTCCCCTGCTCATGCTCACTTTGTCTCTCTCAAAAAAATTTAATTAATTAATTTAAATGAATACTTATGGATACATTGGAATTATCATTTAATTACAAGCTTTATAAATGTGAAAGATTTGTCATTCTAAACTATTTACAATTATTTTGCATGCATGTAGTTTACTTAGCTTGTACCCAAGTCTGAAAGCAACCTTGTTTGTCACATTCCTTTCTCTGGTAATAGTGATGAAATCGCTACTAATTTGAAAGAAACTTTAAAACTCAAGTCTGACTAAATGTTTATATTCATTGCATGCCAACATTGTCAATGCAACATTGAATGCGAAATTGATAAACAGTCAAATCCCTGAGCTCCTCCTTTCTCTGGAAGTATCATGGACCTGATGTATGTCTCCAAATGGGCATGCATTTTTTAGCAGGATCCCCAAATGAGAAGTAGCATTTCTTGCCAAAATCCTGGAGGATAACACCTTCCCTCCGCAGTCCAATCCCTCAGTATCCTCTCCTTACTCAAGGGAACTTGGAGTCAAAATGTAGAAGACTCCGTCTTTGATAAGCACTATACTGCTTCACAAATAGACGCATGCCTGACTAAATCCGACACTGACAACAGGAATTTGTAGGGTACCAGAAAAAGTAATGCCTTCTCAACGTGCCATAGATGAACTCCTCTTTACTGTAAAATTTGGACAACTGTATATGGGAAGCAGAATTTTCTATAACTTAAAATGTGTCCTGGTACAAGGAGGTGACCAGCCCATGGCAAAACTCTATGAAATACACAGAAGAAAGTGAACAAAATCCAAGATACTACTAGAAAAGAAATGCTTATTACATCAAAAGAGAGACTGTTTTTCTAGTTTCGTGTGGCAAAAGGAGTTTTGTTAATTGCTTAATCATAAAGAATATTGGTTAAGATACTGGTGTGACAAATAAAGGTTTTAATTCAATGGAATGTATAATGGCTCATGTCTAAGGTTCCAATTAGCAGATGGTTCTTCTCAATATAGAGACTGGGGAAGCAGGCTCCCTCTGCTTTTCAGCTCGGCCATTCCATAGGCAGTTGATGGAAAAGAGTGTGTGGCACGGGCACCTTTGTTCTAACTGCCTCCGCCTGGAAATGTTACTCATCACTGCCACTTATTTCTCATTGGTGAGAATTCATCCCAGAGCCAGACCCAGATGCAGGAAGGGTAAGGAATGTGGCCTGTGGCTGGGCAGCCACCTCCTGGTTATAACTGTTTTCTCTGGAAAAGGAGAAAAGATGGAAATGGTAACTAGCTGCTGCTACAGGAGGAATTGGAAATGCCAGAATTTCATGTGTAATATCTGTAGTGTTTACTGTCTAATATCAAAAGAACAAGGAAGAAACTTTCCAAATAGATCACTTGTGGCAGTTTATTTATCCTTCAAGACTTAGTTCTGTGCTGCTTTTTCCATGGAGCCTCCTTAGCCCCCATGAAGCACATCCCACCCTGCCTGTTCTAGAATAATGCATGCATGGATACTGTCAGTTGATTCCCCACCTAGATCACCTTCACCGGGCTGGTGTACCTGTCCATAAGCGGCTATGCATGTTGGCTGCTAAAGGCTCATTGCTCCTCCCTTCTCTGGCAAATTGCCCTTGGCCAAATGGAAGACACTTTGAATTAGAGGTGAAAAGACCTTTCTCCCACAAGGACAGATAACAGCCAGTAAGTGACTGATATATGAGTAAGAGGTCATTCCCAACATGGGATCAACTCTGTGATTCAGTTCTCATTCCTGAGTTCCTCCATGGGATAAGGCTAAACTCTAGCCCAATCCCTTCCTTGCCCCATCCTGCTTCTCTCATTCCCATTCTCTTGAGAGCATCCTCCCCACAACTGCAATAAATCATGTCCACTGGAATCCCTTCTTTAGGTTCTATTTCTAGAGAACCAGGCCTAAGACCATGAGGCACTGTACTTTCTAAATTTGAGAGACTGTGTAATCTTCACTCATTCCCTTCTACTTCCTTCTTTTAGGGGTGAGGCAAACCTTTAGAAAATAGGGCCAAAACTGCAATTTGATAAAAAATAAAATAAAATCCAGAGTTTTTCTCGCATCAATGGGTATTCTCCTTAATTTCCCAAATCTTCTACCTTTCAGGACTTTGCACTGAGAATGACCTAGGGGCCTTTTGTGATCCTCTTCTAAGAGGAAGGTTTTCTTTTCCATATAATAAGCAGGAAGATGGGGACAAATATTTTATGTTTTTAACTGTCAGGAAACCTCCTTTAACCAAAAACTAAAAATGAACCATAGCATTTCATCCAGGAGCAGTTAGCACAGGTAAACTGGAGACAAAATAAAATATTAATTGGTGCTGTAGCTTAGCGTAGCATCTGGAACATGGCAAAGTACTCAAAGTTTGCTATTGTTCTCTTTACTTTCATTCTATAGCATTCCCTAAGATAGGAAGGGAAAGCCAGAATTGGCCCCATTCTCAGAAGAAAGTTTGAAAACATCAGAGTCAGCCTCAAATCATGACTCTCCATAGCAGCAATTTGAAATGTTATGATTTGGTTTGAATGTCCCCCAAATCTGCTACAGGAACCCATAGGGTGCAGTCATCAAGGGAACCTGTATTTGGTGTTTATAGTGTTCATGCTTGTCTTATGGCAATAATAATAGTAGGTTCTGGAATGAATTAATGCTTCATTAATATATTTAATAAGAATCAGGCATGACATCATTGGTATGTTCTAATTCCTATGGATATTATCTACATGGAAATATTTCTTGAGGGGGAATATTTAGAAACACATTTTAGAACTTCCCCCGTGGTGAAGGATAATGAATCTTTTGCCTCTAATGCAGACCAAATTATGATAATGATAAATGTGGGAGCTAAGCTTCTTATAATCTTCATATTAGCAAGCAAATGGATTTCTCTCTCCTAATCAAATTATACAAATTTTTGCCTAATTTTACTTAAACTGTTTCTTCTCTTGAAATAACTTTACTTCTCCATTTACAGACCCCCATGCTTTCCTGTCTTTGAGCCAAACCATCACCGTGAAATTTTTTTTGAAAATTCTAGGTTACAATTATGTTATTATTTTCTAACTACCCAAAGTCCGTCTTGGTTGTTATCTATAACGGTTTGTTATTGGATTGTATTCAAGTTATCACCTAGTTTCTAAGTTGACAAACTTGTCTAGATCATACCCTTTCTCTGATAGTGTGCTGCATGAGGAAATAGATCATGTTTCATATATTACAGTGTCATCCTCATTGTGATTAGCACACACTTGAGCATACAGGAGGTGCTCAATACATGCTTGAATGTGTGATTGAATGCACATCTCATATTTATTGATGCCATCATTACTGGGTCTCTGAGATGAAAGGGGTCAGGAATGTCACATGCTTCCTCAGCTCACTTCCTTGACCCAGTGTGACCCAAGGGTGTTGTACAGCCAAGTGTGGAAAGGAATTCACTCCCTTGCCCTCCTCTCCCAACACATCTTGCCTAGAGACAACTTTAGACATTGTTGGCAAGAGAATGTCTACAATCGGGTCAGACAAAAAGGTCATTTCTACATTAGAAAAGGTCTGTGATATCTTTCCCTCAACAAGGAGCAAGACCCCATTAAGTGTCAATTGAAGCACAGATAACATAGGAGTATGAAAGAATACACACACAAACAGGGCTGTGTATTGTTACATATGGAAAAATGTGTATATTTGATATATTTATCTTGATATTTTCTAAGGAAGCAATTATAATGTATGTACATAACACAAAGTGGTATATTTCTAAGGTGATCTGTGTCAGTGTAGACGCTTGACATATTTGGAGTTTATGCAGAGTAGTAATTAGAACTAGGAGAGAGATGTATGCTTCCTTTTATGCTGAGCTGTGGAGTGCTGTGATTTGTGTTGCATAGACTCATATACTGCTCTAGATATGTGGTTCATTTGGCCATGCTTTATTTGTCACCCTGTTTGGAAGGACCACCTTGATCTCCAGCCTTTCAGTGCGAGGGAAAATGAAGAGGCTTTAAGAAAGCAAAGAGGCCATGGTGTCAGTCTCTAGTTTTTGCTAGCTGAGTGAATTTTGGAATGTTATTTGATTTTTCTGTTACTGTTTCCCCTTCTGTACAATGAAGATAATAGTATCTACACATCCAAATGATTTTGAGCTTTAAATGAGGTATATATAGCCAACTGGCACAGTGCTTGGGGGAAAAAATCCAGTCACTTACCCATTCACTTAACAAACATTTATCATGTACCTACTATGAGTCAGCTTACACTTTAGTAGAAAGAGTTTAAATAAAGTGGGGAAGGGAATGGGAAATTCTGGAATGGGAATTTTTGTGCAGGCCTCATTGATAATGTATATCTGATAAAAGATCTGAAGGGGACAAGGGAGTTAGCTATGTGCAGAGGTGAAGGAAGAGAGTAGAAGAAACAGCAACTGCCAAGACCCTGGGGTTGGAGTGTGTTTAATGAGTTTGAAGACTATCCTGAAGGTCAGCATGGTTGGAGAGGGGTTAGCCATGAGGAGAAGAAAAAATAAATGAGCAAGGCAATGGAGAGCTTGATCAAATAGAGTGCTGTGTGTCATTAAAGTAGCTTTTACTCTGCTGAGAAACCGTTGGAACATTTCAAGCCATCGACTGATTGACTGATGTTTTAAAGCATCACTGTGGCTGCTGGTTGAGAATTAAATGAAAGGAGGAAAGAACCAATTTTCAAGCTACTACAATAATACAGAAGAGGACGATAGCTAAAACTGGGGTGGTGCCACTGAAGTTAGTGAAAGTGATTAGATTCTGGGTAATAGTAAATAATTAATTATAGTTTGAAATAAGTATAAAATATGTAAATCATAATTTTTGATAATGAATAAGAATATCTACTTAAAATGGCAATAGTTTTTGGTATTATAACAATGCTTTTGGTAATGGTAATGCCTCAGCTGCTTTTTCTATACCAAAAATGCCCCAGGAAATGCTATGGATTTGAATATTTTGCATATGGAATGCCTTAAATGTTTTGGCAAGATATTTTTATCTTTTCTAATGTTTCTGAAAAACTGAGATGAATCCTTAAGCTTTTTCACTTTTTAATTTGAAGACTTTAATTTTTTAAGAGTACCTTTAGGTTCACAGCAAGATGAGAAGAAGATACAGAGATTTCCCAAACAACCCCTGCCCACCCCCTGCCCCACATGCATACTCAAATGTAAAGTAGGTAGAGATGATAGAATTTCAGGGTTGTAGAATCCAATTCCACCTAAGGGGCATTTCTTATTAGCAACAAATGATGCTAGAGGATAATGGGGTAATATATTCAAAATGTTATGTTCAAAATGTTCAGCTCTTAACCTTAGATTCTACTTGGACCATCACTTTCACTTAGGGTGAGGGTGGGACAGAGATTGACATTGATAAAAACCCATGGCCCTTGCTGAACAAACTGCAAGGATGCATTTTGATAAGAAAAGACTCCATAAGGAAGAAATAGAATGCAAGACATAGTTTTAACTGCAGGAATTGTGAAATATTTTGGTAAATTCATTGCAACTAGTAATATTAATGATAATAGCAATAACTGATTTAGTTTGCATTTAAAACAAAATGAAACTAAGATACTGTGCATTATAAAGATGAAAGATGAAAGATGTTGGAGGTCTCTATTTAGAGTTCAGTCAAAATGTTCTATTATTCAGCAGTACTTCCTAGTTGATATGAACATGGATATCGACATGGATATGACATATACATGTTCAGTACATATGCATTTCTTTTTCTTTTTTAAGTTATTTATTTATTTGAGAAAGAGGGGGCAGAGAGAGAGAGAGACAATCCTAAGCAGGTTCCACACTGTTAGCATGGAGCCTGATATGGGGCTCCAACTCCAGAATTATGAGATCATGACCTGAGCTAAAACCAGGAGTTGGATGCTTAACTGACTGAGCCACCCAGAAGTCCCAGTACATAGGCATTTTTTATACGTGTACATTTCTGATCTAGTTGGGAGAAGGACAGAAATATTGATTATAGAATATGCGAGGGGCGCCTGGATGGCTCAGTCGATTAAGTGTCCAGCTCTTGGTTTCGGCTCAGGTTATGATTTCATGGTTTGTGAGTTCGAGCCCCACATCGGGCTCTCTGCTGTCAGCCCAGGGCCCGCTTCAGATCCTTGTTCCTGCCCCCCCACCCTTGTTCCTCCCTCCGCACACTGTCTCTCTAAAATAAATAAACGTAAAAAAAGAGAATTTGTTAAAAATTTGTATAAAGCTAACCGTATATGTTAATAAACAGACTAGCTATATAACATTCAGCTTCCAATAGGAAAACTAAATGTCAAACTGAAGACAAGAGAAGAAAATAGGCGGACAAATCTTAATAAGTATATGAACTGTATAAGATTAAATAAGTCTACCACTAATTAAAATAAATATAAACAGATTAAATTCACTTCTTAAAAGGCTCTGGGTTTTACAGATAATATTTGTAAAACCCAAGATATTTAAGACACACACTCAAATACAGCTCAGAAAATTTGAAAAAAAGTAGGGCTTAGATATTAACAAGATGAATAATCATTTTTAAAGTTCTAAAATATTAAGTAATTAAGTACTAATACAATTAGCATTATTTATTTACTCCCTGCTCTTACTTGAACTGAATTCTGTAGAGTGACTGTAACTTCTTAAAATCATATTCTCTATGTATTTGAATTTTTACATTTTATATACATTTATCATTTTTTTGTTTTTCAGAATATATTCACATCTTTCATGTTATCTTACTCTCCAAATCTTCCTAGAAAGTAGGAGGGAAGAAACCATCTTCAGTCTTATCTTTTCTCATTCCTGATCCATATAATCCATTAACATTGTAAAAATGTAACCTCATAAGAAAATCTAATTATCTCCTACTTAAGGTCCTTCAATGGTTTTCCATTGCTTTCAGAATAATGCCCTAAATCTTTACCATGACCTTAAAGTTTGTGGATAATCTGTATCTGTGTATCTGATTGACTTCTTTGCACCTTGTTTTGCACCTCATTCACTAAGCTGTTTTATATAGTAGATTCTATCCTAATCTACTATATAAACTCTCTTATATGGTAGATTACATCTCTGTAAACTATCTGTATGCATTGCCTTTCATTTCTGGGCACAGAAAATGCTTTTTAACCTAAATCTTTTTGCACACACTGTTTCATCTTCCTGGTAACTCTTTAGTGCAGCGTTTGCCTGATTGAATTTTTTTTTTTTTTTTATACAATAGTGATGGTTAATTTTACATGTCAACTTGGCTGGGCCAGGGGTGCTCAGATATTAAATATTATTGCTGAATATAACTGTTGAGTTGTTTCTGGATGAAATTTACATTTGAGTCAGTAGGTTGGTTAAAGCAGATTGCCCTTCCCAATGTGGGTGGTCCTCATCCAACCTGTTGAAGGCATGAATCAAACAATAAGGCTGAGGAATGGGGAGTTTGCTGTCTCTGCTTGACTGTCTTCAAATCAGAACACTGGTCTTCTTCTGTCTTTGGATTTGGACTTGGACTAGAACTATACCATCAGCTGTCCTGAATCTTTAGCTTGCCAACTGAAGATTTTGGGATTTCTTAGCCTCCATACTATGTGAGCCAATTCCTTATAATAAGTCTCTTCAGTTATGTTTTTCTCCTATTGGTTCTGTTTTTCTAGAGAACCCAGACTAATACAAGTCTCAATTTAAATGTTACCTCGTCTGAGAAGTCTTCCTTTTTTTTTCTCTGTCTCAAATACCTGTTTCCTTCATAGTACATATGACAACAGAAATGGTCTCATTCATCTTTTTTCGCACTTTTTATCTCCCCAATTATGATATGTCTCCTGAAGCCAAAGACCAAATCAGACCTATTCATTCCCTAAACTTGACCCAAAGCCTGATGGAAAATAGGCTTTCAATAAATATAAGTAGAATAAATGAGTGATTCAGTAAATGGATGCTTGAGTGATTGGCTCTTTTTTTATTAAAAATTTTTTTTTACATTTTTATTTATTTTTGAGAAAGAGAGAGAGAGACAGGCAGACAGACAGAGGACAAGTCGGGGAGGGGCAGAGAGAGGAGACACAGAATCCGAAGCAGGCTCCAGACTCCAAGCTGTCAGCACAGAGCCCAACGTGGGGCTCGAGCCTGTGGGCCATGAAATCATGACCTGAGCCAAAGTCAGACATTCAACCCACTGAGCCACCCAGGCGCCCCTTGAGTGATTGGCTCTTTTGCCCAGGTGGGCTTTTTCTAGTGGATTGAAATACTATCTTTCTATTTCTGACCTCTAAACCATAATAATCATCTTGAATTTTCATATCTGGAACTTACGATTCAGATTTACAAGTGTATTTCTGATCTGTACCTCAAGTATCCAAAGCTTAACTCAGTTTCTTTTACCCTCCAAATTGTCCTGTTATTAGCCACCTATTTTGGTTAATGGTCCAAGCATTTACCAAGTCACCCAAGTCTAAGACCTGGAAGTCATCATTCATTCATTTGTGCATTCATTCATTTGTTTATAGAGCAACTCTTATGTGGCCCATACTGTATGAAGCACAACATCTATAACACATATAGTGGAGAACAAATGTAATTCATGTTCTCATGGAGTTTATTCTAATTATGTTGGCTGCTAAGACTTGTCTGCTTATTCTAATTTAAGAATATGTTTGGAACCAACACTTCTCTCTCCCTCCCCACCATCCCTCTCATACACATCTTTTCTAGATCAAGCTGACCTCATATCTTATCTGAACCTTTGTAATAGCTTTTTAATTGGGTTCTTTGCCTCTGCTCTCATCTCCCTTGAATTCATTTGTCACACTACTGTTTTTGTTTATTTTTTTTTAATGTTTATTTATTTTTGAGAGAGAGAGACAGAGAGAGACAGAGCTGGGGAGGAACAGAGAGAGAGGGAGACTCAGAATCCGAAACAGGCTCCAGGCTCTGAGCTGACAGCACAGGGCCCGACGCAGGGCTCGAACTCACAAACCGTGAGATCATTACCTGAGCTGAAGCCGGATGCTCAACCGACTGAGCCACCCAGGCGCCCCACTACTGTTTTTATTTAAACACAAGTTTAACTACCTCATGGCCCTACAAAAACTTCCATGTCTCACCATCACTTGCAGAAGAAAGTCCAAACTCTTTAGCGTGGTGCACCATGTCCCTTATGATTCAGTTCTATTAAATGGCATTCAGATCTATGAATATGACCCTGTATCTTTGCATATGTGGTTCCCTTACCCTGGAATCCCCCCTCTCTACTTCACTGTATCAGCCTGGCAAATTCCTCCAGTGCTCTTTTATGTTGGAGCTTTCCTGATTTCTATGCCATCCAGTCAGAAGCAAGAGCTTTGGAGCCATATTCTTATAACCTCATATAGGAATTTGTGTTTTCAGACTTAATTATGAATGTCGAACATGTTTACATGTCTGGATTCCTCACTAGACCATGGGCAACTTACAAGTAGAAGGCATGGCTTATACAAACATCCATCTGTACAGAGCCTACAACATTAGAAATATTATTGAATTTTTGCTCAATAAATGGATATTGATTACATGATGAATGTAGGTTCAGTCATTTGCCTAAAATGACAGTTATCAGTGGTAGAGCCTGACCCAAATTTTCACATTCTCACTCCAGTAGTTTTTCACTTGGCTGAAGCACCTTTGTCATTTACCCAATGATTTTTCAATTGGTCCAGGGGAGAAGAAAACAATAGGGCATACCCTGGATCAGGTAGGTGTTTCCAAATCACCTTGGGTCTTTTTGAATCTACATGCGCTTGGCTTAGAAATTCTGAAATGCACTCCCTGAAAAAAATCACCTGATGGTATTTTATATATATATATATATATATATATATATATATATATGTGTGTGTGTGTGTGTATATACACATATATATACACATATATATACACACACACATACATAAATATATTTATACATAATATATATAATTAATATCACTGCTAGTGGAGGAAGAGTGGGTTTGAAGTCAGGCAGCTATGGATTTGTACACCTGTTTTTCATTGAGCACCCTTGTTTATTAATGAGGAAACTGAAGCACAGACTTTGTGTCATCTAACTACTCTGTGCCTCAGTTTCCTCACCTGAAAACGTGCCATATTGTAAAAGTTATGGGGATTATATCAGGTGACTGACCCTTGATAAAGAACTAGAATATTGCCTGGCATGTACTAGATGTTATAAAATTTTGTTTCCCATTTTCTCCCTCAGACTGTAATAAAAAATTTGAAGACACCAAAATGGTTTTTCCATTTGTGTGTGGAGAAGATTATTGCTCTGCTGATGAATTGTCTGCATTTCACACACACTTTAACAGCCCCAGGGTGTCTTCAAATTAGAGCTCCTTATCACTCATTAGCACCATGGCAGGAAAGCCGATAAACCTCACCTCCCTCTCAGCCCTCTCACACAGCTGGGGAAGCCTTCAATTTTTTTTTTTTTTTTTTTTTTTATATCATCTGAATTCTGACCTAAAGGCTTCACTCAAACCCAAGGGCTTAATTTATCTTCTGTTAAAAGCAGCAGTTTTCCCTTACATGGAAACTGCCATGTCCTGAGTATGCATAGTGAAACCAAGAAACAGTCCTGCCTGTTTCATCTCAGATTCACAGGAAAGTCTCTTTCACCCTCCCCTTCCATTGCGGGTAGATGCTTTGATTAAGGGCAGCATATTAAAACTTTAGGCTGCTATTGTATACTCCGTACTGTAAAGTTTTAAAAGTTGACAAGATGCCATGAATGCCATTGTGTGAAGTCAAACTTGTGTTTGTTTTACTTACTGTACATCACAGTACACTTCCTGATAGCTGAGAGTTTGTGTTGTTTTGACTAACTCTGGACAAATATGCATAAAATGTGTATTCAACAGATATTTCGCTGAAAAACAAAGAAAGGTTTGTGTCTATAGATTGCCCCAGAACCCGAGGGCTACTGAGAATTATAAATAAATTTGGCTTCACAGTCCTGCAGTCATAAATGACATTTTTTTAAATGATGGAAGGAGGGAGATTTCAGTCATACAGGAACCTTCCATTTAACTGCCCTCCTCCCAAATAGGTCCAAAATTTAAAGAAAGCTCCTCTAAATATACCTCTCAGTTGAAAAGGAGCTTTTGATTCCTAGTTATTGGGGAAAGACCTGTTTAACTATTTATACTATTGCTTTGTTTTCTTAAAATCGATGCAGAAGGATCCTGGGTCCAGCCCCTTTAAAATTCTATGTTTTATCACTCTCCGGTTGATGGGCACAATCCAGCATGAGGAAATTAGAAACAGCTGGGGTAGACACAATACCTTCTTTTTAAAAACAGTCACAATTACTCAAGAAAAATAGAGATGGCACTGGAACAACATATCTCAAAATGTGGTTACTGGACAAGCTGCATCAGCATCACCTGGGAGCTTATTTAAAATGCAGATTCTTGGATCTCACTTGACCTACAGAATAAGATTTCTGGGGTAGGGCCAAGAGTGTGTGTTTTCACACACACACACACACACACACACACACACACACACACACAAATACATACCTTATCCCAGGTTCTGATGCACAAAAAGGGGCTAAACATGAGACTTAGTCCACAGGAAAGAGTAGCAAGCAACAAGAACCCTGAAAGGTCAGAAGCCAGAAAAGAGTGATTTGGGGACAGTTAATGATCAATAACCATGAAAGGTGCTAGTCAGATGTTTAATACCTATACTCCAACATGCGTCTGTTTCTAAATCTGAAATTACAGAACGGACTATAAACAGTTTCCGAGGGGCGCCTGGGTGGCGCAGTCGGTTAAGCGTCCGACTTCAGCCAGGTCACGATCTCGCGGTCCGTGAGTTCGAGCCCCGCGTCGGGCTCTGGGCTGATGGCTCAGAGCCTGGAGCCTGCTTCCAATTCTGTGTCTCCCTCTCTCTCTGCCCCTCCCCCGTTCATGCTCTGTCTCTCTCTGTCTCAAAAATGAATAAAAACATTAAAAAAAAAAAAAAAAAAAACAGTTTCCGAAGACAATGGAAAATACCATCCAAACAACTATCTAGACTTAGGAAAGATGTGGTCACAGAGTAACAATAACAGTAATTTCACTTCGACTTAGATTTTTTATCTTGTAAGACTTAATCTGGGTAGTTTTCACATTAGTAAACAGGATACAAAAATAGATGCATATATGTAAATCATTAAAATGTATAAAGAGTGTACTTTTGCTTTCTATAGGAGGAGCTTGTAGCAGACAAATGTCCTGCTGAAAAAAAAAAGCTAGAAATGCTGTCTGAGCAGTCAGATCTTGAAAAGAAGGGAGCTTGCTGAGAGAAGACGAACTTCTGTGTCCAAGTTCCCCCTGACGGCATACATACCCATGGCCTAGCAGTTTCATTCTTCCATCCATACCCAACAGAAATTCAGACATAAGTGCACCAAAAGACATGTACAGAAATTTTATAAATTTACTATGTGCAGTAGCCCCCAACTGCAAACTACCCAAACGTTCATGAACCACAGAGCAGATGAATGAATTAAAGCATATTTACATTAGATGATAAGCATGAATTAGTTACAGCTGTATGCAACAATATGGGTGATTCTCACACAGTGCAATATATCCTACTTACATAAAGTTCAAAATTATTCAGAGATCATCTTTGGTGTTAGATGTCAAGATAATGCTTACCTTTGAAGATGGTGGAAAATGAGAGGGATGATGTTCTGGGTTCTGGTCATGTCCTCATTGCTGAAGCCTGCACTGTGTGTTTGCTTAATGGAACTTTAGCTAGCTGGACACCTGTGATTTGGGCATCTTTCCTTAAGTACTTTTATAAAAAACTTTTTTAGTTTTCTAAGAACTCTTTACAAATGTATTAAGAATATTTATTGTGGGGTACCAGAGTGGCTCAGTCGGTTAAGTGTCCGACTTCGGCTCAGGTCATGATCTCACGGTTCATGAGTTTGAGCCCTGAGTCGGACTCTGGGCTGACAGCTCAGAGCCTGGAGTCTGCTTCAGATTCTGTGTCTCCCTCTTTCTGCCTCTCTACTGCTTGTACTCTGTCTCTCGCATTGTCTCAAAAATAAATAAACATTAAAAAAATTAAAAAAGAATATTTATTGTGACTCTGTCATCTTTGTTTGAAACCCATCAAATGTGTCTGTGCCATCCTGTGATGGAAACACACATTCTCTGTGAGTAACTGGAGGCAGGAGAATGTGGTCATTATAACTCACAGATCAGAAAACAGGCTTGGGGGTGAACTGCTGTGGCTTTGGGAAGCTCTTTAACCAAAGTCACATTTTCCCCTCATTTTTAAAAAATATTTATTTTTCAGAAAGAGAGAGAGAGTGAGGGGGGAGGGGCAGAGAGAGAGAGGGAGACACAGAATCTGAAACAGGTTCCAGACTCTGAGCTGTCTGCACAGAGCCCAATGCGGGGCTCGAACTCACGAACTGTGAGATCATGACCTGAGCTGAAGTCAATTGCTTAACCAACTAAGCCACCCAGGTACCCCACATTTTCCTCATTTTTGAAGCCAAGGGTGATCATTCCAGTAGCAGCTAACTTGTAGAATTGAGTGAGGATTAAAAGAGGAACTCCATCTGAAGCACTTAGCTATTAACTGCAGGGTCCTGGTGGAAGTGAGTGCCCTAATGGCCAAGAATGAAGGTTGTTTGTCTATGATCAGTTGAAAATAGCCTTTCTAAGACCCCTGTATTTGTGACTACACTCCTAGTGAGTAACAAATATGCTTACTCACTTGGCAGAGTAGATATCTATAAGAAATCAAATGATGTTTTTTTAAGGATAGCCAGAGAGAGAGAGAGAGAGAGAGAGAGAGTGAGTTGGGTGAGGAAGACATGCCACCATGACTAGGAACTCTGTCTGATGGATGGCCATGGAAACTTGATAAAAATATCACCTGTTCTGAACAAGCCAGAAGTGCTGAGAAATTAAAGCTCTCTAGGAGAATCCTTCAACGAATGACTGATGGTAGTTGGTGGATACTCCTTTGCCCCTTGAGCAAGAGAACACTGAGGTGTGCGTTCCACCTCATTTTCCAGAGATGCCCAGTGGAATTGAGTTCCAGTTGTGCACAATGGTAATTTGCTTGGCAGAGTGCCCAAACTTACTGCCTTCCTTTCCCTGTATCACTTTCCTCTTCCTATAGCACTGTTTTCTGACATCACCTTCCAAATAAATTTCTTGTATTCAAAACCTTGTCTTATTACCAGTTTCTGTGGGAATCTGAACTCAGTCTTTGCCTTTATACAACTAATAGTACACTCTTAGTTTTTTTGTTTTGTTTTGTTTTTTCCTGGCAACTTCTGTCAGCCAGCACACCATGGCTGCCTCCTTTGAGGTAATTACCACCATGCTGCTGAGGAGCCTGCACTGTGCACCATGGCTCTGAAAGAGACTTCTGTTGGCCACTGCTCAAGCCTACTGTGCAGACCCTTCACCTTCACTCTACCAGGCATCAGGAGAGGGATAGCTGCCCCTGCACTGCCTAGGCAGTGGCCACATCATTTTACTTCTTTTCTTTGTATCATGAAGATCCAGTAAAGCCAGAAAGAAACAACCTTGTTATCTTTCAGGGACTAAGGCCTCCAGCTGTTTCTCCCTGCATTTATTTCTTTGCTTGGCAAAAACCAAAAAGCAAAAACAAAAACAAACAAACAAAAACAAACAAAAAAACCCTCCCACCCGCTTGGTAGTAGTTAAAGCCTTCTGCCTCTGCTCACCTCCTCTGAGAAGTTTTGCTTCTTCTCTTCTCTCCAGGTGGACTTGCTCACACTAGATCTGCATATTCTTATTGCTCCTTGTTCACCAGAGTCTCTATCTTGGTCTATAGGATTAGTATTTCTGCTTTTGGACCCTAGACCATGTGTAGAACCAGAAAGTTCCAAAGGAATCCTCCCATGAAGACATTGGGATTTTTCAATACATGGTTTTATGCCAAATCTACAATATTCTCTCCAAAAGAATCTTCCATGTTAGGAAGTTTTCGGGGTTTAACTTAACACAAACAGCATCTTAACACAACCTAGACTGATGGTAGCTCAAATAGGAAGAATGATCTAAATGTACTAAATAGTCTAATTGGAACCCATGAAAATGCCCCAGATCTTACTTTATCAGCCTCCACCTCTGGTCACAAAATTTATCAGGGTGCCTTTTCAGTAGCAACACAATGACTCACTAGTTTCACTTCTTCTCTCTAGGCGTGCTAAACCAGTACAAGAACACTGATAAAGATGTTGGACAGTTGGGTAAAGAAGACCAGGACAGTACTAGCCTGGCATCTTAGCCTTGGAAGGAACCTTGAGGGCATGTAGTCCAACCTGTATTCCTTTGGTGTAAAGCATTTTGTCTCCCAAAAGGCAGGGGAAACTTTGCCTGTAGTGGTGTGGGTTGCAATTCTCCAAGGATGTTTCTAAGAATCACTTTATTAAAATAGCTTCTGAGCAAAAGGCTGCGATTCTCAAAGCCACTTTGAACACGTGTAATAGGCAGGGATGAAGTCATCTCCCTAAAGGTCAGCTGCATCCCCAGATGTGTTCTTACCTCAGCCCTCACCCACAGAGAGCCAAAGAATGGCTCATCTTGGGGAAAGTGCAGGAACGCATGCCCACATGTCTGCAGCAGAACCAGTACCTGGCCAGGCCTGGCAGCCAGGAATGGCCCCACCCCTTGTTCTCTGCCAAACATTGTTCCTTGTACCTGGCCAGTGCCTGGGTTTTGCAGCCTCAGACACTTAACCACCTTTTCCGAAAGGACCTCACCCACTTTACCTCAGCCCCACCCCATCCCATCCCTTGGCCAGACCTGTAATTACTGGACCTGAAAAGCAGCCTCAGAGATACCACACAGGGGCAGGGCAGCCCCCAGCAAGCAGCCAAGCTGTAAGATTTTCTTTCTACAACATCTCTTTACTGTGGCCATCCTGTGTCATCTACTTATTACCTCCCACTAGGGGCTTGCCAGCTACGCCTGCACCTCACACTTTGAGCCCAGAGCAAGGGTAAAATTGACCCCCCCGCCCCCGGCCTGTGGCCCAGATCCTTGTCTTTCTACTTTCTGGCTCTGTCCTCTGGCCCACACTTGTATATTCACACCCTATTCCATTTCTCCATGCCCCCGTGCCCTCCTCAAACAGCAGCCTCTTGTCATCCCTTGGGCTTGTACCTGTACGCACCCATAAGAAGACAGAACCTGGAAAGAGACCCCTGCAGGTCCTGAGTGCAGGAGCAGATCTACTTGGTCAGAGAATTCTCAGGTCCTGTGATGCCTAGGGTGTAGTCCAAAAGGAGAGGTGTGGGCTTCTAGAGGGTACATCCACTTGGTCCTGCATATATTTTGCCCTGTGGGGAGGGGTTCAGCCACAGAAAAAGCAGAGTTGAGCTCCCTAAAAGGAGGGATCCTGGGCAGAGAACCCCACTTCCTGTTCTAGGCTTGGTACCATTACCAACTTACTAAGGGGTTTCCTGGCTTCTTGTGTCTTCCTTCTGCCTGCTGGAGTTTGCTCTAGATTCAATCCAAGCTGTTTATGGCTCCCATTGTCCTCTGAGATAAACACAGCTTCTCCGCCAGGTCATCTACAATCTGAACCCAACCTAACTTCGGAAATCCTTTTCTTCCCATGCCCGAACATTCTGTGACCAGCAAACAGGATCTTAGAAGAACCAGAGAGCAAAGGGATATGAATTAAGTGGCTGCTATGTCTTCTGAGAATAAGGAAGTCATCTGCCGTCCCTTATGGCCTTCAGCTTTCCTGGTTTTTGCTTCACCTAGTGGAATTTGGATAGAAGGAGTTTATGTGGCATATCAAAGTCATGTGTCTTATCTATCTTGCTGGAGATAATATTTTGTGTTTCCTGACAGTTGTGCTGTTTATCCAATTTCTGCCTTCTTCCCACACACACTTTAGCCATGTAGATGTACAGACCACACCTATGAGGACTTGATCTCTCCTTACTGATACTTCTGCTGTAAGAGCTTTGGTCATTGGCAGAGATCGGTTCCCCCAGGACAAGGGGCCAATACCCATTTCATTTACACAGTGAAAGCAGCTGCCCTACCTCATTCTCCTAGGTCATTTCAGAGGTTTCCCTTACCCTCCATTTCTCTGAGGAGGGCATAATTTTCTTCCCAGATTAATCACTATATCTTAACCACTCCCAGCCCATGTAAAGCTCTCCTTACCCATGCCCTGCCCCTCCTGGAGCTTTATGTGTCCAAAAACACAACTCAAGATGGCGAAACCCCGGCCCTTTTTCCTTTCCCTTTCTCAGCCGATGGCCTGGGTTACATGCCCAGTGAGAAGAGGTTGGAGGTTGAGACTCAGCCGCTTCCATCCCTTTTTGCCAGTTTGCATCCCCCTTGATCTTGGTAAAACATCTGTATTTTCCCTCTGGGTGGTCTTCACATATCTCAACAATCATCAATTCTAGGCTGCTTTAGGAGAGCCAGAGGCATCTCTCACAATTCTGTCAGCAGGGACCAGAAAGTTCTCTTGTCCTCTTGTTTCCCATAGGCAAGGAGAGCCATCAGGGAATCTCTCAGAGCCTGGCTCTCACCCAGGTTCCGTCAGCACTGGCCTCAGTTTCCTTCCTCAGTAAAGATCTCTGCCCAAAGCTCTTCCCTCTTCCTTCCTTCCCTTGCTCTCCTGGGAATACCAGTTCCTGGCTTCTGTTTAAAACCATCATTGATCAGTGGGGCAGAATTCCAAGTATTCCCTCAGTAATGGCCTCTTAATCATCAATTATAGACATGCATCGAAATGCTAACTTTCATTATGATTAGAAAATAAAGTGTTTTTTTTATCTGACCTAAGAAGAAGGGGTGAGGGGCGCCTGGGTGGCTCAGTCGGTTGAGCGTCCGACTTCGGCTCAGGTCACGATCTCGCAGTCCGTGAGTTCGAGCCCCGCGTCGGGCTCTGGGCTGATGGCTCAGATTCTGGAGCCTGCTTCCGATTCTGTCTCCCTCTCTCTCTCTGCCCCTCCCCCGTTCATGCTCTGTCTCTCTCTCTGTCTCAAAAATAAATAAACGTTAAAAAAAATTAAAAAAAAAAAAAGAAGAAGAAGGGGTGAGATCCAGAAGAGTGTTTCTGAAGCTTTGCCGGTAACCTGTGGAGCTGGGGCCAGCAGGCTCCAGGAGTAACAGCCTACACTCATGCCAGCCCTACCACTCAGTATCTAGGTAAGTAACTTCTGTGTGCCTTGGTCTTCCCATCTGTGGAATGGGGATAATAGAAATTAGATACTACAGGACATGAGGATGCAATGAGATAGTGTGAGATTCATAGCCAAAGGCCTGATACATAGTAAGTACTCAATGCATACTGGATACGTTATTGTATTTTTCAATTATTTAAATTATTATTGCTGGAAGAGAAAACTGCCCTGAGGGAGAATCATGAATCCTCATATAGGCTCATCTTGCCTTACAGAGAATAATGAAGGGAAGTCTTCACTTAGAATAGAATTCTTCCTAAGATGCAGAAAACCAGTAATTGAGAAGGATCTACTGAATCAACCAAAGAATGTGGAAAGCAGTGCTGAAATGGGTCACCATTTTACAAATAATACTGGCTACATCTATTGAAAACTTAGCAATGGCCAGGTGCTCTCATAAGAGCTTGACATTAATTCATTTAATCTATGAACCAACAACTCTATGGGGGTGGTACCATTATTATTCCCATATAAGGATGAGGGTGTTGAATGACAGAGGGATTAAGCAGCTTGCTCAAGGTCACATAGCAGTAAGATTCAAGGGCAGGACTTAACCCCAGGTAGTCTGACACAAGAGACATCACTTTTCATAGTACTATAGGCTGCAGATCATAGCCTAGAAGCCAGAGGTTGGACAGATGGAGTCTACCTGTCTTCACATGGAGACTTGCTTTCCATTATGGTCAGCATCTGGACCAATTACATTGCATTTAGGGAAATGTATTTCTTATTTAATGTAGACTTAACTTTAGTATCTCTGCAATATTGGTTTGGGAGATATTTGGTCTTATCTCTGAATGACCAGGAGGAATTCTTGTTTGGCTTTTATGATTGGTGGAGAGGTCTTGAAGACAACCAGGCATGGAATCCCATTGTCCACCCTGGACTATCAATCTCCAGCCTTACCACCACCTCCTCCGCCTTGTTCCTGACTGAATAACTTAGATTTGGGTGAATGTCCTTTTGAAGATTTACAGTAAACCCCATATGGCCTGGTGTGGGATGACAGTGAACTCAAGCTAGCACAACCTTGTGAGTTGAGGTTAAAATTCCTTTGGTTTGAAGAAGGAAGCACTTTCTCTGAAGGAGCGGATGAGTGTATGTGGCAGCAATACTCAGCACTTTATTTTCTTTGGATGATTGGAATGTTACACAAAGCAGACAGTTTAAACTTCTCTGAATATATACCAACCAAAGTTTTTTACTTACTGAATTTGGTCTATATCATGGAGGACCAAAAGCAAAATGTGTGTTTTTTACTGTCATAACTGGAAGAACATTTGGTGTTGGGTCAGAAGATATGTTACCAAATCCTAGTCATTTAGCCTTCCTGAGCCTTTTTTTTCTACCCTATAAAATAAAAGGACTTGATTAAATGACTTCTTAGGTAATTTTGTTCTTAAGAGAATGGGGTAGATGATAAGCACTTGCAATGTTATCTTTGATGCAAGTATCATTGTTATATTTCATTTAGTCATTCAACAAAAATTTGTTGAGTGCCTCAACAAACAGAAGACCCAACAGTCAAAAAAGAGGTGAAGAGCTTGTCAAGGATATGACATTACAACAAGGAGAGACAGATAATGAACAATAAGCAGATGGCAGTAAGTAATTATATATTTGAATGTGCCATAAAAATCTATACACAGAGAAGACTGAGTTTGCAATTTTAATTCTGGATAGGCTTTATTGAGAAAATGACATTTGAACAAAGAATTGAAGGAAGTGAGGTAGTTGTATGTGTAAATATCTGAGGGGAGAACCTTTCAGAGGGAACAGCCAGTGAAAAATTCCTAAAGTGAGGGTTCATCTGATTAGTGGAAGAGCAGGGAAGTCAGTGTACCTGGAACTGAATAAGCAATGGGGAGAAAATAGGGATGACATGGTACCCATACTGTGTGGGGCTTTGCAGGACATGGTAAGGGTTTTAACTTTCACTCATTGATGAGTGAGATTGGAGGCAAGGGGCTTTGGAAGGTCTTAAGCCCAGCAATTGTAACAGGATGATTCTGGTTGCCATTGCTGAGAATAGCCAAGATTAGAGGCAGAAGGACTAGTTCAGAGGCTACTGTTGGGATCCAGGCAGGGGATTGTGGTGGCGTAGGCCAGGGTGGTAACAGTGTAGGTGGTAAGAAGTGGTCATTATCTGGATATATTTTTAACATATGTTCAATGAGGTTTTCTGACTTTCTCCATTTGGGGGATAATGCTGTCACTCTGGGGTTTAGTCAAGTCACTAGCACTCATCCAAGAACAAAAAATAACTGGTAGAAACTTCTTCCTCCAGTGATTGTTATTGATAAGAGGTTAGTGTGAGGCACAGTTCTTCATCTCTCCCTCCACCTCCCAATTCTGGACCTTTCCCTCTCAAAATTCATGCTCTCTATATGCCCACTTTCTCGCCGTTCATCTCATCCATAAATGATTTTGGTGCCACTCATCACCTTATTCTTATTTAGCCATTGTGAATACTTCCTGCAACAAATTGTAATGTGAGTATTTATGTGTATTTCTAGATTGATAGATGCATAGTTCTCAAGTAACCAAAAATGTAGATATAATGATCTCTGCATTTGTTTTGTGTTTATAATACAAACAGTATAATATAGAACAGTGCACCAGGATTGAGCAAAGGGTATAGTTCTGATGTTGTTACTTAGTTACTTAGTAGGAAGTAGGAAGTAACCACAAGGAAGGTATTCAAATCTCTTGGACTTCTACTTTCTACCCTGCAAAATGGAACAAGTGGGAAGTTGCCCACTAAGGACCATTTAAGTTTATCCATCACACTTTGCTTCCACTATGTCACCTATACCTTTGTTATTTCCTTTTATTTCTCCAGTCCTTACCCCCTTAGCAGCTTAGCTTAAGTAATGTCTTTCATCATTTCTGATTCCTTTTTGTCCTTACTGGCATCATGAGCTTTCTCTACTGTGTGCCTTTTTCTCCCAGTAGATGGCAGTATTCAGTTTTGTTTCCCAGTGGTACTTCTTTCCCCTGCTTGGAAGGACTTGGCCAGCTGCCCTTCTGCAAAGCTTGTGCTCTTTTTCCTTTAGAGGTGATCACAAAAGAGGGAATCAAGGGAAGAATTGATGAGTGGTTTAGAGGACCCTCCCCCCCGGAAATATTTGGGGAGACCAAGGAGCCTCACCTTGCTTCTCAAGGAGGTTTATTTTATTTTATTTAACGTTTGGGTTAGAGATAAAACAACAGCAACTATTTTCCATATTTCAAAGAGCTATTCCCACTCATTTGATCCCTTAACCTTGTGAGAGAGCTAACACAGATCTCATATACTTCAAGTCTTGAGGCCAAAAGTTGTAACAGGATGACTCTGATTGCCATTGTTGAAAATAGTCAGGGTTGGAAACAGGAAGACCAGTAAGGAGGCTACTACCATGGTCTAGGCAGGTACAGGCCAAGAGTGGCACTGGGGAGAAATAGTGTGGAGATGGAGAACAGTAGACTGAGCTCTAGGCTTGTTACCTGGAGAACCAGAGTCTCCTCTAGCTCTGCTGTGCACTGACCTCAGGCAACACTCAATTTCTCTGGGCCTCTGAAGTCCTTCCCTGCTCTAGGATTCTATGGAACCATGAAGAAAAAAAAAATAAAAAGATCTACATGTAGCTTTCAAACCACTTGAAAAGGGACACACCATTAGTTAGTGGAGTAAGAACTAGAAGCCAGATCTTTAGCAGGTGCTTCACCTTGCCACTGACTGAGGATGGTGTGAGAATGAGTATTTCAGCAGTCAGGTTTCCTTTCTTCCCAGAAGAAATTTCAAAGAGGAAAAACAGTACGTATAACAAATCAAAGCAACTTTCTCTGGTTGAAGGTGAGTAGAGTAGAGTCTTCAGCCCTCTTGGGCCGGGAGACTGTAAGGATCAGAGTATAAATCCCAGAGAAAGTAACAGCCCTGCTAATGGGCCTTCACACCTCAAGTGTTGTGCTCTGACCTATGTTAATTGAAGACTTTTGGGATCTCTTTTCTTCAATCACCTTGGGAAGATTTTTCAGGGAGGAGAATATAATAGAGGTGTGAAGAAATTTTATCTGGGGTAGCAGAAGCTGTCTGGGTGTGGGTTATATTGGAGTGGGCGGTGTCACACTCCAATTTAAAAACCTTTTATGGTTCTTAATTGCCTTTATGATCAAGTTCAGACTTGTTAGCAAAGAGATCTTCATAATCTGTCCCCCTTTGACCCCTCCAATCCTGGAGGGCACACTATACTCCTGGCATATACTTGAAGATGCCATGCCCCTCAATACTCCTATTCATTCTGGAAAATATGGCTCCAAAACCTTTTTTTTTCTCCCTTAAGCAATACTCCTGGCAAGCATTCATAGTATTCTGTACATAATTCTGTTGTTATAGCCCATTTCACAGTGTTTGTCTTCCCACCAGCTTCCTCCCTTGTCTGTGACTTGCTTGAGAACAGAGATTGTGTCTTACCCATCTTCAGCATCAAGCATAGTGTCTAATCTAAGAGCAGGTCTCACTGTGATAAATCAGTGAATAACAGGAGATGTTCGGGATTGAATTGTACTGTGAGGGTGAGAGAATGCCAAAAATGAAGAAGCTAAGAGATGATTTAGAAGATTATCACAGAGAACTTAGTCAAATAAGGCCACCATTGCCTCACAAAGAAGTATATACATATACAGTTGACCAAAATATTGACTGTCTGCTGGCTTAGTAACAAAGAGACTTTTATTTGTTGTTTGTAAATGACCTTGTCAGAGTTTCTTTACAATCTGATGAGCAAATAGGGCTTCAGTACAACCAAAAATATTAGAACCCATGAGTTCAGCATACATGATAAATAAACCAGGACTATTTGATGTTACCATCCTCTTCAGGGAAAAAAAAAATCATCTTGTTCAAATTAATTGTGAAAACAGGATTATAGTAGAAACTCTGACCTGCTTAAAGAAAATGAGCTAAGCTACCTTACTGCACACTAATGGCACTAGTTTGTATACAAAAAATAATAAGGTTTATTTACATATCTACATTTAATCACTCATTTGTCTATTCAAAGGTAATGCAATGTTTTATATTGGAGCTTTTAATTATTTTTCCAATTGCTCCATTAAATTGGTCTTATGATTAAGGATGATACTTATGATTAAGGATGACCTCCTGGCTAATATTATTACAACTGCTATATCTTATATCCTTTAGAATTTAGATCTTTTTTTAAAATTTAGATATTTTGAATGACTGTTTCAGATTTGAAAATATTCCCTGAATTATTTGAAAATATTAGTTTAATTAATTTAATATCAGTTTAATCCTAAGTAGTGTTTCTTTAGATAAGCAATTTTTTAAAATTTCCTGTGGTCTTAAATTTGTTCATATTTTATGAACAAAAGAAAGTGAAGTGTGGGCTTTAGAACCCTGTCTCTGCATGACTCTGGACAAGTCACTTTCCCATTTTGTGCTTCATATTCCTCCTCTGTAAAACAGTGGAAATAACTGTACCAACCTCCTGGAGTTACTGGGAGCATTAAATGAGTAGAGATATATAGAGGTTATAGCTAGGAAAGGCAAGGAAATGAGGCCCCTGGAGTCTCAGAAAGGAAACAACACCTCTACGTTAGCCCAGTGAAAATGATTTTGGGATTCTGGACCCCAGAACTGTAAGAGAAGAAACTTAGGTTTTACATTTGTGGTAATTTGTTAGAGCAGCTATAGGAAACTAATATAGATTATGGTAACGTTCAGCTAATCACAGGCAGAATTACTCTGTAAGAACAGATCTCTAGCATTACCATAAAAACCAGTAGAAAAATACAAGGTCACTTACAAAAATCCCATTTGAAGTCTAATTTTTAAAAAATCCTATCAGTTTCTGATGAATAGAAATTAAAATTAAAACTATTAAAATATTAATGTCAGTTTAATATTAATAATATTTAATCAATATTAAAATATTAAAATGTTAAAGACATAAGTATAAGAGTCCCACATCCTCTTATTACAATGGAATATTCCATAAGGAAGATAGTAAAATGTCCCAGTTTAATTTAAAAAAAATCTTTGAATTCTTTCATCAACATAGAATTTAGTCTGATGTTCTGAAAGACAAAATGGCCCTTTATTTTGGGGCATTACTGCAGACCACGTTCTGGTCCTTTCATTTTCCACTGAATAGAATTTACCACATGGGAGGGGCAACTGTGTGGCTCAACTGGTTAAGTGTCTGACTTCAGCTCAGGTGATGATCTCTTGGGTTACGGATTCAAGCCCTGCATTGGGCTCTGCACTGACAGCTCAGGGCCTGGAGCCTGCTTCGGATTCTCTTATCTCCCTTTCTCTTTGCCCCTCCCCAGCTCATGCTCTATCTCTCAAAAATAAATAAAATATTAAAAAAAAAAAGAATTCACCACATTGGAAAGTAAATCAAAAGAAAGGAAGGAAAGAGAGAAGGGCTCAGGAGGGGAGAGAGAAAGAGAGGGAAAGAAAGAAAGGTAACCCTATTTACAAGTAAGAACAAACTTTACAACCATCACTGACAATTTACAACTCTACCCCCAAATACATGCAGACTTATAATCTTCTTCCATTAAGTCTATAGAAGTTTAAAACACTACAAAGGATATGAAACATTAAAAAAAATCCTCAAAGTGTATGCACACACATGCACATTCTCCAAGTACACACATGCCCATAACCACTGCTACCATTAAATAGTACTCATTCAAACACTAACCCAGGGGGCATGTGGAAATTATCACCCATCCCCTTTAAGTAATTTCCTTTTCTTCATACTTTCTGCTGCCTGTATATAGCCTTGGTTCATAATCTGTGTTTTTGTTTTGGGGACTTTTTTTTTTTTTTTGGCCAAGATACATAAAAATAACCTTTCTAGTGCCAAATACATACAAAATCCCAAATACATGTCAAGGTATCTCAAACTACTTGCAAATAGTTTTCAGTAATGATTTTAATAATATTGTTTAGCTGGCAACATTTGTAACCAGCTCATTGACATGTTCTAATTATCACCTTTTTTGCCTGTGTAAATCATGCTCACAGTATTTGACTGAAGTTGGTGTCAACAATCTGATTAGTGCTAGACAGGCCTGTTTGGGGGAGGGGTCCTTGGAAACAGCTGATTCTTTTCTCACTTCCCAAGCCCATCCAACTCAGCAAAGAAAAACATTATTTATAAGAATCAAGGTAAATATTGTGTATACATCAACACAGGAGTTAAAAGTGTAATTTTAAATTTATATCCTAGCTCTAGGCAAGTTTATAAACACTTTTAGATCCCATATGTACACATGGTAAAATTGGGCAATTTTCTTTCTAAAGAACTAATGAAAATTAAAGGAGCTAATGTACCTATGATCAGTTTTCAACAAAGTTTATTATCTTCATTGCTGAGAAAACCAACCACCAGTAGCAGTGACACTCAATGCACAAGCAAGAATTATCTGAATGATGCTGAATTCATTATCTGTGAAAAGACAGGTAATTCATTTGGGGGTGAGGGGGGTGGATGTTGCTATCCACAAATAAAGCAACTGTCCATGTTCTGTGGTCATTTCTGAGACTGTGCATTCACTTAGACTGCTTTCCATTTTAGCATGCCCGTTTTGTCTCTCAACTTGCCAAATTTCTTCCTATTCCTCATGAGTCTACCTCCTGATCCTTGCTCTCATAGGGAACTCCCATTATTGCCCTGCGTGTTGATCGTCCCTTTTTCTGAACTGCTGCTCAGTCTGGCATTTGATCAGAGTTTGAATGATGTAGATGTGAATCTTCCAGAGACCCACTGAGCTGGAAGGAGCATTACAAAGCACATAGTCCAACTCCCTTGTTTTATGGATAAAGAAACTGTACTCTAGAGAGTGAGGGCATCTCACCAAAGATCATTCAGAGAAAGTAGCCAAGCTAGAATAAAGATCCTGGCTTCTTGACTCCTAGTCTACACCTCTTAAGAACTTTGCCACTCAGATATGTTGTTGCCACTGTCTATATTTCTTTCTGATCTCTCCTCTTGGTTGTAAAACCCCATTTCTAATATTTTGATCCTGTCCCTTTTGTTGGGGAGTACGGTGAAATATAGTTTCTTTTTGATTATTTGCATATAAATTTGTGTCCATCCATCTCAATATAGAAGTTAAATAATTCCTGCTCTTCCTCAATTTGTCAGTATTTAGAGGGCAATGTAAGCAATAGCTTGTCAAACTGCATTGTTTCCAAAACTACGATCTTGTTATTCTCTCTCTTCTTCACATAATATTTTATAAGTGTATGCCTATTTTACAAACTGTATGTTCTGCTGATAATCAAAATATGCACAAAGACTATACCTATAACTTCCATGTAATATGCACAAACACAGTGAGTTCCATTAAACATATGTATGTTTAAAATTATCCCTACCTCAAACCCCATTCTAATAAAAATTGACCTAGAATCTTAAATAATGTCAATATTGTAAAAGATACACACACACAAAAGAAACTATTTCAGATTAAAGGAGTATGAAAACAGATGACAATGAAGTATAGTGACCCTGGGTTGGGTCCCAGAGCAGGAAAAAATGAAGTATTTCCTTACGATATTATTTGGACAGTTATGTATGAGAATTAGAGAATGTCCTTTTTCTTAGATACATGATAAAGGTTTTAAGGTAAAGGGGCTTCATGTCTATAGCTTATTCTCAATAGTTTAGATAGATTGGATGGATATGTAGATGGATGACTAGATAGATAGATAAGATAGATGGATGTTGAAAAAAAGAGGAAAAGAGAAACTGACAAAAAGAGAATTCATGTGATAATGCAAATAGACTAAAGTGCAGAGTTTTTAAAAGTTAAAATTCCTACCAATCCATATGCAAATGTGTTTTGCTTCTCCTATGGTCCCAATATGGAGCCCAACAGCTCTTAAAGCTCTACATGCCTCATTTTTCATGACCATCACAAAGGAGAAAGCATTTTGCTTCAGAATTTCACATCTCCCTCACCTCTTCAAAAAAGTCCTGTGATTGACTCTGGCCTGTCCTTGTTGCAGGACTACCTTTGAACCAAGCACTGTGGCCAAGGAAAGGAATGCATTGATTAGATTAGTTTTAGTTATGTGCTCTGGTCC
Organism: Leopardus geoffroyi; assembly: GCF_018350155.1. Classification (NCBI taxonomy): domain Eukaryota; kingdom Metazoa; phylum Chordata; class Mammalia; order Carnivora; family Felidae; genus Leopardus; species Leopardus geoffroyi. Next base: position 32,742,404 of record NC_059336.1, read on the forward strand.
TTGAACTCTGTATGAGTAGTTGGGTTCTGCAGAACTCCTTAGATCCCCAAACCAGAACAAAAGAAATAAAAACAAATAAGCTAGATTTGGTTTTAACTCCTGGGTAAGATGCTAGTAAATAGTGACAGTGTCTCAAAGTGGGGAACCAAAAGGAATTCAGAAATGAAATGTGCATGGACTATTCATCCATGACTTAAAACTATTCTAAGGGCTGTTGCCTTCCAATAGATTGTCAGTCCCTAGCTCCTTGGTGTTAATGTGTTCCTGATCCTTTTCTGAAACAGTTTGTAAAGACCAAGGAGATGGAACAGAGGAAAGCCCCTGTGTAGAAATGAGAATCTAGAACCTACCTTCAAGGGCAGGCTTTATACATGCCACAATTTTCCCCAAGACATTCTCTTATAACAAACACTACATTCTGCTTGATTTATCACATAAAACAAATGTAGAAATAAATGACTGAAGATCTTACATTTATTAAAGATATTAGCAGTATTGTCGCCAGACTTTGAAATTGACTGAAATTGGATACTTGACTTGAAATTGACTGAAATTGACTTGAAATTGACTGAAATTGTATAGTTTTTGGTGGTCACCAAAAGTGGTGTTCACTTTTACCTAACCCATCTATGTTGACCAAAGGGTCATATTTAAAGGCAGAGCAATGGTCTCCCAATAAATAAATAAAATTAATATGAATGTCCCCTGCTGTCTTTAGCATCCTCTGAGAGAAGGGAAAAGGAAGGGAAAAGGAGGATAAGAGGAAAGTCCCAGAACTGTAGAGTATTCATTTGCTGAGGCTTTGGGATTTTTTTTTTTTCCTATCATCAGTTTTGTTTGCCTCCTAATTTCCAGGATCACTCCTATAAATTAGGAGGGAAAAGTACATGCAGAAGATTTTTGATTCAAATCTAGGCTTATCACTGGTTACCTATGGAATTTTAGATCATCTGTTTTCTTTTATGAGCTTATGAACACAGAAGTGGCCCTATTTTGATAACATGGATGTTCCAATAAAAAGAAAAAAAATTTACTTTTGGGTAAGTCAATATGTATGAAACTTTGATTGATTGGAGATAGTCAAAGGAGCAGGTAACACAAAGATATAAGAATATTTCATGATATTTGTTCATATACTTAGGAAAATTCTGGTTCTGAAATTTACTTTGCATGCTCTAGCCCATTCCTGAACATGCATCAAAGTATTCAGATTCCTGGGCTCTATCTAGATTTCTAATAAATCAGCACATCTGGAAGTGTGGCCAGAAGATTTGTATCTTTAAATGATCTTTAGATGATTTTGAACAGCTAGATTTGATCTAACCCAGTAGTAGTACTGGCACTTGGCATGGAAATCAGAAACCCCAAATTCTACTCTTGGCTCTGCCATTTATTACATAAAATTGGAAAATTATTAAGTAACTTGGACTCTAATTTCTTCACTTATTAAAAAAAAGGAACTAAGATAAGATCATCTCTAAATTTCTCTCAGCAATAAAGTTTATGAATTTATGAATGATCCTTCAGTTAGTCTAAAGAAAGTTGTGAATTAGAGAATGAATAAGAGGCATTGATACCAATAGGTCCTGAATTAAGAATATGCTCTGAGGCCCACAAACTCTGACATGAAATGTCTCAGAGTTACTCTATCCATATATATCAGCCAAGGCTCCGTGACCACAGCTCAGCAGTTCTCTCGTCAGAAGCTGCCTGGCAACGTTAGTGTTTCTGATCAGTACAAAGAAGGACCATGTAAATATTCAGGGCTCCCACCTCTGACCTGTGCTCAGGGAATTTTCATGGGAAACTCCCATGCCTACAAATTTGGTTAACGTGCGAAAACCCCGCTGTGTTAATGGGGGACAGTCAGTAGAATGGAATGCCAAAAGAGATGAGCCAAACTGATTGACTGGCATATGTGGGGCATAAATTCTACTCCAAATATAGGCACCTAGGTTCCTTCTCCTCCCTTCTCTGCTTTATCTTACCATGGCAAAAACTGTTTAGATAAGACACATTTCCCAGAGCTTATTAACCAATTGCAGTTAATGGCTTCAGGCCAGTTGGTTACTTTTATCTTCAAGAAATCCCAGTCCTTAGGAAATGATCTTCAGCTCTGACCATCATGCCAATCATCTTGTTTGGGCCCATTTACAATGGGTGATTGAATTAAGAGGGTAAGGGGGATGGAAGAATGCATAAGCTGGGGCTCTTGCCCTTGTCTGCACTATTGAGTCATCACCATAATGTGCCAAATTACTCAAATAAGTCTGGTCATGTTCACATTCAGCAGTAAGGAGGATACTCTGTATGACTTGCATGAGGACATGAAATGCCAGCGGGATCCATATAATCAACATCCTGGCTTGTGCCAAGAAGGGTGGGTGGAGTCGTGTGCCACATGCAAGGGATTCCTAAATGTTTACTCTAATTTGCTGCCTGGTTATATTTGACTTCTGTGGGTTGGCACAGCAACCATTCTATTTAATTCTGGCTCTTCTAATTGTAGGAGGAACAGTCAGGGGCTTTTAAACTAATGTTTAAAAAAAAACAGTTGTTTGGGGTCATTGTTCCTTCTCCTTTAGAGTAATTGTTGAACATAGTGTTGTGGTTAATAACACAGGTTCCAGAGAAAGATGGGTTTGGATTTCACTTCTGGGTCATACTCCTAAGCTATGCCTGACTTTCCATGCCTCTGCTTCCTTCATTTCCATAATGGGGATAATTAACAGCACCTGCTTCATGGGGTTGTAGGGAAGATTAAATAAATTAATATTTGTTGAGTACTTAGCATGATGTCTGGCCCATAGAAAGCATTCATTTTTTTTGCTGTTGGATTATAAGCACCAATAATTCATTATTTTGAGTTGGCCCATCTTTCTGGATGGCCTAGTTTTTCAAACACTTTTATATAGAAATGACCTTCACTACCCAACAGTCAACAGAAGCCAAGACTCATGAGGTCCCTTCTGTGCTATAACCAAGGAAGCCATTTGACCTTGAGAGTTAATTTCTGGCCCTGACCAGAAGTTTTATTGAAAAGTCTTATGGCAAAATACTTTTGACTATATGCTGCTATATACCTGAACTATAAAAAGACCTGCAAAAAATGATTTAACTTCTGTACTCTATAAAACCATGCTTAATGCTCTCTCTCCTAGGCTAGTGGCTCTCAAACTCTAATATGGACACAAATCATCTGGGTATCTAGTTCAAACACAGATTCTGATGGAGCAGTTCTGGATGGAGCTTGAGATTTTGTGTATCCAACAAGCTACCTTTGGAGAGTACAAACTTTATTTCAGGGACCACATTTGGAATAATGAGATTTTTGGCTGCTAGGCTGGATCTCATGCAGCCCTACCACATTGTCCTGGGGGAGGCTAGAGGCATTGGTAGTGTGGCACTAGACCAGTGCCCATTTTATCAGTAATTTTGTGTATGTGGTAGGGCTGGAGAGAGGAAATGGAAAATCAAGGGTGCATATCAATATCACTTGGTGAGCTCTAAAAAAGTATTCTAGAATCCACACTAACCTAATTGGATAAAAAACTCCAGAGGAGATAGTTCAAGCATTAAAAAAAAAAAATCCGAGCTGATTATAATGCACAGCCAGAGATGAGTACCACTGCTCTAAGACAGTGGTTTTCCAACTTTAGCATGCCTCAGAATCATAGGATAGTCTGCTGAAATTGAGTATTGGGACCTCCTCCCCAAATTTCTGATTCAGTAGATCTTCAGGGGACCTAAGAATTTGCATTTCTAAGTACCCAGTGAAACTGATACTGGTCTGTGGAGCATACTTTGGGAACCTCTGCTCTAGTATATAGAAAGTATTTCACTCATTCATTTATTAATTTATTCAGCAAATATTTGCAGAGCCCTTATTATGTTACATACAGCATCCTGGATGGTGGGAATATAATGGTGAACAAGAGGGTAGCTTAGAAAGGGAGTGTACAGCTAGCAAGCAGTGCTACACATTCAGATATATATACAGGACAGGCACTAATCTCAGGAAAGTGATGTCCAAGTGGAAAACTTATTTAATGAGTCAGAATTAACCACAGATTAAGTCCATGTTGGGTGAGAGGGGCAGGGTAGGAAAGACTATATCAAGTGGCAGACTGTGTGTGTGTGTGTGTGTGTGTGTGTGTGTGTGTGTGTGTGTGTTGAAGGCAGGTCAGAGTGCATCTAAGCTTTTCAGTGGAGCATTGGGTACTGGGAAGGTGGGAAGCATTTGAGAGACAAGGCTGGGAAGATAAATGGAAGCCAGATCATAAAGAACTTTATTTCAGGGTCAGGAGGGTGCCAATGAAGGGTTTTAAATAGGAGAGTGACACAATCAGCATTGCTTCTTGAAAATATCATTCTGGCCTCACAGTGGAGCATGGAATAGAGTGGAAGTAAGGAAACTGGTTAGGTGTAAGAAAGGCAAAGCTATTATTTTAAGATATTTACTTGTAGTGGTACCTGGGTAGCTCGGTTGATTGAGTGTCTGACTTCAGCTCAGGTCATGATTTCACAATTTGTGAGTTTGAGCCCTGCATCAGGCTCACTGGTGTCAGCTCAGAGTCCACTTTGGATCCTCTCTCTCTCTCTCTCTCTCTCTTTCTTTCTCAAAAATGGATAAATATTTAAAAAAAAGGGATATTTACTTGCAAATAAATACTTACTTAGTGCCTTTTTTCTAGACAACTAGATGTCATCCGGGCCCTCTCAGTGTATGAAGACTGGAATGGGCATAGGAGAGTAATCACAGAAGAATGGGTCCTCTGGAGGCACCTGAGGGGTTTAGTGGATTAAGCATTGGACTTCGGCTCAGGTCGTGATCTCGCAGTTTGTGAGTTCAAGCCCTGAGTCAGGCTCTGTGCTGACAGCTCAGAGCCTGGAGCCTGCTTCAGATTCTGTGTCTCCCTCTCTTGCTGCCCCTCCCCTGTTCATGCTCTCTCTTTCTCTCTCAAAAATAAAAAAAAAAAAAACATTAAAAAGAGGAAGAGGGAGGAGGAAAGAAGAAGAAAGAAGAATGGAGCCTCTGTAACGGTGGGGAAAAAGGAGTGGGAGTAGAACATCTACATGAGGCGTTTATTTGTGTTTAGGCCAGAGTAGAAGTGAACAGAAAAGAGAAAATTTACTTTCAGTTCGGTGTTTATCTGGAGCTTATTTAGAGGAATTACCAGCCACTTCAACAAACATTTAGCAATAAACTCTTAGTCCAATTCTGTAAGATTCTCAGGATCATCTGAGCTCAAAAACAAATGGCTGAGATGGGTGTACATTGTAGCTACTTAAGAATGCAGCCAAATGAACATGGAAGGTGTCAACAGGGTAACTGGGCAGTGGTCTACCCCAATGCCTATCTCACCCCATGCTCAGAACTAGTGTTCTTTCTGAGATGCTTCCAAATATGATTAAGAGACATGGTGCTGAAGGGGTAATGGAGATCAACTTGTCTTCTTTCCTTGTTCCGCAAGGAAATAAGAGTACTGCACACTTCTCCCTAAGTGTGGAAAACTGCAACAACACTTGCTCTTCCTGAAATTTCTATGGATTCACAAACTCCTGAAGCATCATATTATTTTGAAATTAGAAATTTCTGAACAGATGGAGAATTCAGAGCTCTTACAGCTAAATGCTAAGGAAATATTTATTGATGTCAGGATACTTTAAATTATGGTTTTCTCTCTCCCAAAATATGTCCTTGCCATCAGATTAGCCACTGAAGGAAATCTTTCAGCATTTCCAATGCTTGCTTACTCCTAGTAGCAATGGACTTTCAGACAGAATTTCAAGCTGCTCTAGAGACAAAGATGTTCTACTTTTATTCCCCACAATTAGAAGGGCAAATGCATTTATTGGCTTATTTAATATATTATTTAATTGAAATACATACTTGATCTGTACATTAGCTTACTTAGGACTCAGAGCATTGCTGTGGGATAGATTTTCATCATTCCAATTTTTACAGACAAGAAAATGACATTTGTAGAAGGGAACTATGATGTCCACAATGACACGGCCGCTATGCCAGAACACTGGGTTCAGGTCTGCCTGATGGCAAACATTCTCTGTGAATTTACTTCCAGGTAAGGGGGTCACTTGACTTGGAGAAAACTAAAATTAAATTCAACCATCACCTCAGGCCCTTCAGTTGAGAGAAAAGCGAAACCTCGGCTATGGTGAGGAGCTACAACTTGCCACAAGTTTAGATCTGTTAAGGCAGGACTTTCTCGTGCTTTGAATCTCAACCTTGATCTTCATTTTAGTCATATGGAATGGAGCCTTAAAAGGCTACACCCCAGTGAGGGATGTCCCCTTAAATGGACCTGTAATGCCTCCTGATCTTTAAAGTCACCCTGGAACAGAGCTTAGCAAAGAGGAAATAATCATTATTCCTCTTTACGCTGCTAGTACAGCTAGTAAGAAAATTCTCTTCCTCTATCTTTTCACCTTGGAGACACATCTTTCTTGCCTGGATTCCTGCCTCTCACTGAGACTATGGGGCTTAAAGCTATATAGTATGTTGTTCATCACAACACTGAGAGGTAAGTGTTTGAATAGCCACCCATTTAGTTGTTTCTTATGTGTTTATTCACACTATATCTGACCCGGTGTCACTGGGCAAGCATATAAGATGCATTGTTGGATAACTTTTGAAGCCAAAGCTCAATTGAGTGGAAATGTAGTTATCTTGTCTTCAAGCAGATTCCCAAAATGTTTTTTAGCTCCTTGCTACTCAAAATGTGGCCTAAGTATCAGAAGCATTAGCATTACCTGAGAGTTTATTAGAAGCACAGGCTCCACCACTGTGTAGTCAGAATATGCATTTAACAAGGTCCCCACATAATTTAGGCACACAGAAATGGAGGTCTAGAGGAGTTTCAGGGAAGCGGATCTCTCATCCCCTCCAGGATACACAGGCAACAAGAAAGAGCCTTGGCCAGAACCTCTGAAAATGCAGTTCCTTTCAGAGCTTGTTTCCTGTTTGATAACTCACCAAATCTTTATAACTGGAATGTGAAGCGAGGGTTCAGCCAAGGAACTGGGTGAGAGTTAATGGATCAATCTGCTCTCCCCCATCAGTGCTTTTACTGCTGACTTCTGGAATGTGTTTGATGAAAAGAGAGCAACTTCTTCAGACAGAAGATACTGATGTAGCCTGCTGAGGTTAGGACCTACAGGAACAATACACCAATGTTATCAGGACTTTGCTTGCTTCCAACTCCATTCCAAAACTGACAACAGGAGAGAAAGCATTTTTTAAAGCCCTTGCTGTCAGTTGTCCTTATTATAAATAGCCATATGCTCTGCTTATCCCTGTGGGGGGGGGCAGGGGTGGCAATGTAGACATTATTGTTTAGTTCTTGTTTGGATTAGGAGTTTCTTTTCAGTAGCTTTTTAGAAGTGGATCTGAAAAATGGAACTAGTAGCAAAGTAACATTGCTTCAATTTATCTTTCCAAAAATTTCAATATGTTGAATGTCAAAATCAGAGAAGGAAGTTCCTACCTTTTTTTCTATCACCAGATTTGAGTGCCCTTTACCAATGGATAATTAACAAAAAAGTTCTATTTAATGCTCTGTGTTCACCCCAGAATTTCAGTAAAATAAGTGAATAAATAAGCAATCAAAATAAGGAGGTCAAAAGAATCCTAAATCACAGATGTCTCCATCAGTCCCACCACTGGTGACCTCTAACACCAGTGGAATTTCCAAATAAACATTTTTCATCTTTCTTACTACATAGCTAAGCAAGGTTATTAATACAAACTAATCTGAGTCTAGGTTTCAGAATGTGGCTATAAGGGGCAAGTCTGACCAATGGTTAGTAGGTATATTACAGGAAAATAACATCTACTGGCTCCATCTGAAAGGGGCAGTTTTTAGAGAAAAGAAGGTCTGGCATCCATAGTGGCAGGTGCAAGTGAGAATTTTGATTATAAAGAAACACCCATGACCCATTCACAAAATAGCACTTACTTTTCAAATTGTATGTCTGGAAGTGAAAAAGTATTTGGGTATATTGACCTGTCTCTACCAGATTCCCCTCTTTTGTTAGTTTGGCAAGCATTACAAGGCAACTGGAATCAGTCAGTTAGCAAACCCACTTGGGGTCTGTAAAGATCCCTTTTACTTCATTAGCACTAATAAAACCAACCGGTTAACACCTAAGGTCAGTGCGGAAGTATAAATGTCCCGAAGCCATGGGACATCTAGTGTGAAATTGGGTCCATGTTAGGGCCCAAAGCAAAAACCACCTGAAAGACTCAAGCTCACTAAGGGACCCTGTTGGCTTTAAGAAGGAATTTCAAATTTTCCCACTAGCTAAATCTATTAATGTCAAGTGCTTTATTAGATTAACTGGCCTCTGGTAGAATTTTCAAGTCTCAGGTTCCACAGCCCTCACTGTCAACAAAAGTTTCTGTTGTGAAATGATTTATTTCTGTGTTTCCTCAACTGTAAAGGTAAATGTGGCTCTCAGAAGGGTGAGGCTGTTGTGAAGGAATTGATGGACAGCATCCTGGTGTTGGGTCTTCCATTGCGTGACTCTTCCTGAGTATAGTCGGGAGCACAGGTATGCCTTTATGTGAAAAAAGAGTTCCTCTAGAAGCGCACCTGATCATACTCAACCTGAATTCAAAGAGCCCTGCACCATGTCAAAGGAAAATGTTCTAGCATAAATCTCCAGAAACGGAAAAGGTCAAAGTCACTCTTGGTAATTAGCCTGCTGAAATACAGTGGTTCTGCTTTTTGTTTAACCTTTTAAGAAAAGGGCCACACTCCTACTTGTCTCAACAAGCAGCTTTTTATTAGGCACACCCTCAATACTCCTGCCCCTCTTCTAAACCCCTTCCCAACCTATTTTTAGTTTGTTGCTTAAATTCCTTAACTTTGGGTGGATCAGTGTTCCCTTCCTAGTACACTCTATGCAATCCTAACTACTTTAAGTTACTTTAATACAGCCCGTAAAGAAAAACTATCATTTTAATCATCCAGAAATCTCTTCAGGCATGTACCAGCAGTTAAAAAAATGCTTGGCCACACGGTTTAGTAGTAAGTGTGTTAATTTTGGTTATTGTATAGAACTGCTGTGTCCAATAGAATAGTCATTAGTTATGTGAGCACTGGAGGGCTAGTCTGAACTCAGATATACTGTAAGTATAAAATATACACTGGATTTGAAGACTTAATATGTAGAAAAGAATGTGAGGTCTCTCATTAGTAATTTTCATGTTTATTACATGTTGAAATAATATTTTAGAGATATATACATATATATTGGGTTAAAAAAATGTATAATTAAATTTGATTTTACTTGTTTTTTTTGTTTTTTATAAAGTAGCTATTAGAAAATTTAAAATTATAAAGGTGGTTCGCATTGTATTTCTGTTGGATAGTGCTGATGTAACAGATCAAATTTTCCATACACAGAGAAAAAGGAGCAATGTGATAGGTTTGATGTGGATATCACATGATTTGGCACATAATTTTGCCCTACTTTGTATTATTTTTGTTGTTTTTCTTTAAAAGAATTTTTTTTGGTATAGTTGACTGTTGTTTCTTGATTCATCCTCTAGTTATATTGAGACTTTTCAGGAGACAGATAACCATTTTAAACTTATCCTGTGACCCGTATTATACCTAGCAGAGTGCTGGGCACATGGTTAGGATGTAATCAGTGCTTGTGAGTGGAGTACAATTCAATGGTAGGAAATTATTTAGATGGGTATATTTCTTTTGGGGCTAGTGTAAGGGTCAGAATGCAGTTTTGGTAGAGCCACTAAATCTCCTGGCTGAATATGTCTAGCTATCCTTGAGATCATGAGTTGTGAACAAAAGTGACGTGCCCATTCCAAGCTGAGTAATTTTCAGAGTAATCTTTTATTTTCTGCCATAGTGATTAGAGAATGTTCCTGGTAGCTTGGGGTCCCCAGTAACCTGCAATAGATGTGTAGCCTGCACAACAAATAATCCCTTATTGTTTTCAGCCATTGAGGTTCAGGGATTCTTTGTCATGGTAGTACAACATGCTGCTGACTTGCCCTTGATTTGATGTGAATGTTTGCCCCTGCTGACTGATAGAGAATGGCTATTTGACTTTAGGTTGGTTTTCAGGCTGCTGCTCCAGCTTTGTATATCTTATACGTTACTAACGTTTATTCTTGATAGCCAGAAAGAAAGAGGGTCAGTATTATATTCATCTCTTGAATCAATGATCTTCAGTTTTAATGTCTGGAGTCAGAGTGTGATTTAAACATTTGTTGAATCTTTAATACTAGTAATAAGTTAAGAATGCCAGTCAAACTGCTCCCCAGGTAGCTTCCCCTTTGAGCAAAGTTGGCAACTGAAAATGAAGCAACACATTTTAAAGGGCATTGTGTAATTCCTTGGCTGACACCGATTGATGTTTGTTGGATCACTTGGTTCTCCTTAGCCATTATTTTTGAGAACTAATTGTGCCTCCTGACATACCACAACAAACTGATTTAACGGGGATGTAGCACCACCACAGGGGTGTCTTGGTGAAGAGGTATGATTGAGGGATTCTTGAGGATGGAGAAAGTGGTGGAGGAAGATGATAATCCCAGTGAGGTCCCCAGGCAAAAAGTGAAAGACTTTAAGCTAATCTCATCACTTGTCAGGACAGGACAAGTCCTGAACTTTTAGATGACACCTTTTACTTAGAGAGAAACTCCAGTTCCCAAAGATGCCCCTGTTATTGTCTTACTTCTAAATAAAATACTTATTGTTTCTAAGTATTTCAGTTCCTGTGTCTCATCTCAACTTGTAGAAGAGTTTCCATCCAGGGCACTAATTAATAAAGCAGAGATGAATGAATCATTTTACTCTAAACTGGATGGGGCAGTGTGGCTAATGGGCTGTATGTTTAGCCCTGGAAGGTTCTGGGATTCCTCACACTGGAGCCATCACCTAAAACCTATTGTCCTGGAGACTCAGTGAATGGTCACTGTGTCACCAAACCGAAGTGCAAATTCTTCTTTGGACCTACTAAATACACACCTTGTATGACAGTATAGTAAGGAATGAATTTCAGACTCTGTAGGTCTCCTGGCTGAAACAGTGGGGAGAGGAAGAGACAGAATAGAGATATCTTTGGTTATTCTGAGAACAGTCTCCTTCAGGCCAGTTATTAAGTAAGTCAAGAACTTAGTTGCTCACCTTCCCAGTTAATGTCTTGCTTGTCTTAGGTTGGCTTTCCTGGAAGCAGAGTTCAAGACAGAAATTCAGCTACATATAATTTATTGAGGGAGTGTTCTAAAAAGAAAGAAAAGGGGGCGCCTGGGTGGCTCAGTCAGTTAAGTGTCTGACTTTGGCTCAGGTTATGATCTCATGGTTTGTGAATTCGAGCCCCCCATCAGGCTCTGTGCTGACAGCTCAGAGCCTGGAGCCTGCTTTGAATTCTGTGTGTGTCTCTCTCTGCTCCTCCTCTGCTCGTACTCTGTCTCTCAAAAATAAATGAATGTTAAAGATTTAAAAATAAATAAATAAAAAAGAAAAGTAAGGGAAGAAGGATGATGCAGTGGTAGAGTATGAGCAAAGAAGTGATCTAGCTGTAATCCAGCCTCAACCTGATCCACGGGGAACATAGGATTATGAGTTATACCACAGAAATGAAATGGTTCCACCTTAATGTAAGGAGGGATATTCTTTTGTATTTCTGTCTCAGTCATTAGGCCTGGGCTGCCCTAGAGAGGGTCATAATATCTTTGGCAAGGTGGCTCCCTGTGGTTCATGGAAATTCTCTAGAGAAGATAGAGTGAAAGACAGAGGGGGAGCCATTAGCAGCCAACACTTAGAGTAGCAGGGAGATGCGTGCACCTGCCCAGTAAAAAGGCAGGCCACCAACAACCCATCCACTGCCCTGCTGCAGTTATTCCTCTAGTCATGCTCATGAGTTTTCAGGCCACTATATCCCATGCCTCTGTGTCCCTGGCTTTCTGATTTCGATTCACTAATCTAAAACTCAAGCTCCAGCTGCTTTGCCTAAAAATGAGAGGGTAGGGGCGCCCGGGTGGCTCAGTCGGTTAAGCGGCCGACTTCGGCTCAGGTCATGATCTTGCGGCCTGTGAGTTCGAGCCCCACGTCGGGCTCTGTGCTGACAGCTCAGAGCCTGGAGCCTGTTTCAGATTCTGTGTCTCCCTCTCTCTGACCCTCCCCTGTTCGTGCTCTGTCTCTCCCTGTCTCAAAAATAAATAAACGTTAAAAAAAAATTAAAAAAAAAATGAGAGGGTAGACTCACTGTTCTCTAAAGCTCCTTCCAACTTTGTGAATCTACTGTGTTCTCTTACTAGGCCAAAGGCTAGCAAAAAGCTTATCCTTTCCTAATAACAAATTGACTTTGGTAGAGAGAATGTCACCCCAAATGAACATCTCTCAAAGTAGAGATTTCCAGGCATCCGACCAATTAGGTCAAAGAGAACTAGGTGTGGAACCTGGTCAGTGCTGCTGAGACACATCTGTGAATTGCCACCTGTGCTGGTTTGCTGGTGGGCTGACCTTATCAGGCACCTGCACACCATCTGCTCTCTTCTTGGTGGTGCTGCACTGAGCTCCGACATTAAGGAAACCTAGTATTGTTGGGGAAAGTTGTGGTAAGGGGAAAGGATGTCTGAGGATGAAGTCAAGAGATGGAGCCGTTTCTGGTCTGCTGTCCTTAACATATGTAGTAACAAGAACCATATCTGCTTCCATCAGTCTGCATCAGCCCCCTCTGGTAATTCTTTTTTGTTTCCTTTTGAACTGTTACTTTTGTCTTTCCATTTCTTCCCTCTACTTTTTTTCTCTTCAAAAGAATGTAGTACCACAATGATCAAAACCCACTGTGTCATCCTTTCTCTGGACAGTGACTTATAAATGGTGAGGGACTTATAAATGGCTAGATTACTGACACCTGCCAAATGCAGATATCCTTGGAATAAGTTGTGTGTAGTCAGTGACTAACCGGCTTAGAGAGGACATATCCTGCACAATTCTTCATCAGGATAAACTGTACTGTAGTGACTAGGGGTTGGGTTCTGTAATCAGACAGCAGAATTTAAATCCAGACCCTGCCATATATTATCTGTGTGATCATGAGCAAGTTACTTAACGTCTGTGCATCTTCAGTTTCCTGAAAGTTTCTCTGAGACTTGAATCTTCACATGTAATGGGTACATGTTGTCCAAAACAAAAATGAAACAACACTAAATAATCAACACTAAGATAAATCTTAATGAAGCTATTAAAACACAAATGTAAGGACAGACTTTCATGAGTATCTAGATAGCAAAAGCAATCACTAATTGGAGAGACGTCAGATTGCTCTCAAAAGTCTATACAGAAAATACTCGAGACACAGTAGGACAAAGTCCTCAGAATTCTGAGGGAAAAAAATATGAGCTGAGAAGTCCAGCGAAATCGTCCTTCAAGGATAAAGTCAACACATGAACATTTTAAAATATGCAATAATTCATGTATTAGAACATCCAAGGGCTCCTCTTGTGGGAAAAAAAGCCCAAACAAACTACTGAATTATTTAGTCTTGTCAATAAGTCAAAGAAAATATTAAAATATCAGAAATGAAGCAACCATGATAGAAGGTTGGTCATGGGCATTGTGGTGCTATTAACATATAGAAATAAAATGAAACAACTATTGGAATTACTGTCATGGAACAAAGTGTAATGGTCCTAAAACTCCATTATAAACAAGAATATACATAATAAAATTAGGAATGCTGCTGTCCACATTTTTCACAGAAGAGTCAGTAGATACTACCTAACACAATGTTTTTCAGATTGTTTCTTTTAGAGAATTTAGGAACTATTTCATTTTTGTGAAGAAACATTTTTGTGTGAAATTAAATAATTCTTTGGCTTTTTCTTCACTTTTAAATTCAAGAAAAATTAAAATGAAATCTTTTATTTCAAAATGCCATCGTAACATAATCCCATGTTCCTATCTTTATATCTATAAATTGGTTTATCAATCTGTTGGTGTTCTTCCCTTTCTTCCTCCTTCCCTCCCTCCTTTCCTTCCCCTTTCTCTCCCCTCCTCCTTCTATATATATATATATATATATATATAAAGATGTCTATGGTGAAAATCCTCAAATGTTAGTAACCATTATTTCTGGATGAAATAATTTTTAAGTCATTTGAAATTTTGTTATCTTTTTTAATAACTTGAATGATTTACTATGGATTTGTGGTATTTTTTGGTTTTTGGTTTTTTTTTTTTTTTGGTTTTGAAATAACAAATTTATTTGTTACACTTTTGGAGGGATGTGTATCATTTTTACAAACCAATAAAGATAATTTTCAGGGAGAAGGATGAAGAAATACATGTGCTAATATTGTTAAGTACAGTACAACCCCATATGTGTAAAACAATGGATATAAATGTATGTAGATGACTAGATATTTTCAGAAGGACTCAACAGATAACAGTGGTTGCTTAAGAAGAGGGGTCAGGGCAGTGATACTATAATGAGAAGACTTTTTTTCTTTTTTCCCCAAACTTTCTATAACATATTTATATTGTAATAATGTTGGAAACTAAAAAGAATAAAACAAAACTGACAAAGGCCATCTTTGGACTGGCATAAGAAGGCTGTTGAGAAGTCTATTACTTTATTTCCTTGTGTAGTCCTCAAATCTTCACAATCAGTAGATTCTGCCAATTGAGGATAACAAGAAAGCCAGTAGTCAAGTAATAGCATTATTTTCAGGTCATTCCTTTTCTTTGCCTTATAAAATCTCTTTAGTTTCAAAATCAAGTTCTTGCTTGTAGTAACTCTTCATATAGGGCATAGTTTTGCCTCTCATATATTAAAATATTCCAGGTCAGTAGCATGTAAGAAGGGCCTAAGACTAAAGAAAATGTGGAAACAGGGACCTATCAGAACAAAGGCAATGATAAATATCAATGGATTGTTTCAATACTGGGGAGCAGTGGGCTCTGTGATGGACCAGAGGCATATACTGTTTAGAGAGGACAATCCCACTCAGCTGTGACCATTTGTTTCCATGTTGGAATGTGGCATAGTGTGGTAAGAGCCTCTGGAGAAACTAGAAATGTAGAATTTCCCAGTTTTAAAATGTTGTTCAACAAATTCAGATTTTAAAAAGGGTACCGTGAAGATCACTCAACACATCCATGCAGGCTGACTTGGACTGTGGGCTGCTGTTTTTTTACTTCTGCTGTAGTTTATGAAAGGTATGTATTTGAATTTCAGTGGGAATTGTTGCAGACTTATTAGCTCATCATAGATAGACGTGCCTACTGTCTGGGTAGGCATTAAATTATGTGGTCCTAGAGAAGGATGTTTCCACTCTTCCTCCTTCTAGCACACTAGAAGCCTTTCTTCAGGAGATGGAAGGCAAAGCAGTGTCCACAGAGGAGATGACACCTGTTGTCACCTGTGGGTCAGAATCACAGAATTTCTCAGGCTCCTTGGGTAGAAGTAGCACTGACCTTAATTGCGGGAAACAACCCTCACCAATGTCTTGGTTGGATCAAACCAAAAATCCATTCTTTCTTTCTGGGGACCTGACATATCCCAAGGGCAGATGTGGCACGTAGTGCTGAATTTGGCTTTGAAGTCTGGGCTTTCCAACTCAAAGCAGAAAAGGAATGATAAGGTAGGGTGAGACGTACATAGAGATGGGAAATGAGTGACCCCTTTGAGCTACACAAAAATAAAGATGCCCATGTCTGCTGGGCATGCAAGTAAATCAGGTACTAATATCAGGCACTGACTCAAAGGCAGTGAGAGATGGTGAAGGGACGCAGATACAGCAAACAATAAACCTGTCTCCTGAATATCCTTGGCAACTTAACAGTGTTTTCTCCCAGATGTTATGCCACTATCATGAATTGACAGGAATTAGGGCTATTGTTTTTTTCCTTTCTTTTCCAAATACCCCCACTTTGCTTCCTGCTAGGCCAGTCCTACAGTGGGGAATCAACTTTTCATCCTCTCCTTTTTAATTCCTTCCAGAGAGATAAGAACCCTTGCCATTAAAATGTGGGTGGTATAGTTTTGTATATTAGTTGGCACTTTAGCTTCTACTGGCCCATTTGTGCCACCTAAGGTGTAGCTTCTCTAGGTACTCTGATTTATTGCATTTCTTTCATAAAAATGCTTGGACATATAGCAAGCAAGGTGTTAGCATGCAGGGCAACATACATTTCGCCAAGATTTTAGAATCTTATTACAAGATAAGGCCTGGGATGCCTCCTACTTTAAGGATGTTCTATAAAATGGCCCAACATGCCAACAGCAACTTGATTAATAATCTCATGTGTTTCACTCCTTGAATTTATTCCCAAGGAAAATGTGCCTTTGATCACTAGGTGCTGACGAGGGTATAACCTGGCTCGAGGTGTTTCCCTGGAGTGAAATATGCAGTACTTCTCAACTCCCAATTCCATTTAATTTATTGTTTGTTTTTGCTCAAGAAGAGGCTGTTTTTACAGCTGAGCAGATTTGGAAGCTGGTTTTGGGTGTTTCATTTCCTTACATAAAGAGTTGTAATGTAGGGGATGGTAACCAGCTGTTTCTACCTTCACTAAACACAGAGCAAACAGGAATGAGCCTTTATTGCAGCAAAAGGGATTTAGGTTAGTTGTAAGAAGGAACTTCCTGAGAGAGTACAAAGGGATTCTAGGACTCCACCCTGGAGGGCTCTTAAGGGTATTCTGTTGTTTCTCTCTGAGATGGATTATATGAGACTGAGATTAATAGCATTAAACTCCACTTAACAGCCTGGCTCTGTTCCTTCTAGTATCTAATCTCTGTAAGATAACTATAACTATTAACAGGGGCTGTGCTTTTGTGGATAGTTGAGTGATTGAGAGTAAGAATATTTTGGGGGTTTCTTATGAATCTTGGAAGAGATGTTGTTCCTTTACATCTGATTTTCAAGTTAATGTCATAGTAGTGATAGGCTTGCAGTGGTTCCTGAGGGAGTCAGCTGTTGAATGTTTAGGATTTTTTTTTTTTTTTGGCAAGTCAGTTGTTATACATAGCTGTTATTACAAATTAAATTATACAAACTGACAAATTGTATTAAAAACAAAGAGTAAGAAATACATATAACTCACCACTTCCTCATTATTTTGTTTTTATATATGCTTTTGAGGTTATTTATTGTATCTATGTGGTGGAAATAGTATATAATGGGGCAGTACTGCTCATTTCTTCCTAACTTCCATGACATTGGGTTGGTATGTATGTATGTATGTATGTATGTATGTATGTATGTATGTATCTATTTTGAGAGAGACAGACCTAGCACATGAGTAGGGGAGGGACAGAGAGAGAGGGAGAGAGGATCACAAGCAGGCTCTGCACTGTTAGTGCATAACCTGATGTGGGGCTCCATCTCACAAACTGTGAGATCATGACCTGAGCTGAAGTGAAGAGCTAGACACTTAACCAATGGAGCCACCCAGGTGCCCCAAGTTGGTACTTTAAAATCTGTCATGGAGATTGACAGACTTTATAAATTGAGCCAAGTATTAAACATTTATTGGCATACCTACATGGATGAAAGAAAGAGGGAGAGAGAAGGGAGGAAAGGAGGGAGAGAAAGAAAGGAAGGACAGAAGGATGAGAAAAGAAAAGAAAAAAGAGGAAAATGAGAGGAGAGGAGGGGAGGAAAGGGGAAGGAAGGGGAGGGAAAAGAAAGGAGGGAGGGAAGGGGAGAGGAAGGAAGGAAGAAAAGAAGGGAAGGATGGAGGGAAGGAGGGGTAAAAGAAAAATGTTGCCTTGGTGACCTTTATACTTTCTCAGTATTTTATATTTTCTTAATATTGTTTCAATCTTTTTATTTTATTTAAAAAAATTTTTAATATTTATTTTTGAGACAGAGAGAGACAGAGAGAAAGTGATTGAGTGAGGGGGGGGGGGTTGGCAGAGAGCGAGGGAGACACAGAATCTGAAGCGGGCTCCAGGCTCTTAGCTGTCAGCACAGAGCCTGATGAGGGGCTTGAATCCATGAACCATGAGATCATGCCCTGAGCCGAAGTCAGACGCTTAACAGACTGAGCCACCCAGGTGCCCCGATTTCAAATCTTTTTAGAGGTAAGCATATGACAAAGCCATTTTTGAAAAAGAAGATGCTCAGAACTTCTTAAGTCCAGAAAGGCATTCCCCCCTTTTTAACCTTGAACTAAATTAGCTTGAATAAATATGTCTATGGTGGTACAGTTAATACATCAGACCTTCTTCTGCTTTACTACTTACCATCTAAGCCAGTACTGCCCAATAGAAATATAATGTGGGCCACATAAGCAATTTTAAATTTTCTAGTAACTAAATTAAAAATAAAGTCCAAAGAAATAAGGGATATTAATTTTAGTAATATATTTTATTTAGCTTAATTTTTAAAAATTATTATTTCAACATATAATCAATATAAAAGTATTAGGTGTTTTAACGTTTTTTGTAGTAATATGTCTTTGAAATCTAGTGTGTAGTTTACACTTAACAGCACATCTCAATCAGACTGACCATATTACAGTATTAAATAGCACATGTGGCAAATGGCAACCATATAGGACAATTGAAGTCTCTATTCTCAAAGATGCAAAGGCAGGGACGTGGCTATTGCCAGTGTGCATTTTCACACTTTCAGTATGCACAGAAAGTGTACATAGATTCATCTTGCATTAGTGGAGTTCCCATTCTCAATTTGTAGATGCAAGGAAGACTGAATTTCAGGGATATTGTTGACTTGTCCTGGTTTACACATGGGTATGATCAGTGCTTTCAATTGGATCTCAGACCTTGGGTTCTGAATTGTGCAGTGCTTATGGACCTGATGCATGAATCAGACTCCCAACTATTATATCCCCAAGGCTCCCTCAGCTACTGGCTAAGTGATCTGGGCAATTATTCAACCTCTCTGTGCCTCAATTTTCTCATAGATGAAATGAGAAAAATAATTGTATATTCCTCACCAGGGTGTTCCTATTTGTATTCATTAAAGATACATTATAGAATACTTAGAATAATTATTGATGCCTAATAAGTATACTATCAATGTTTGTTCATATTGTGATAATATTATAAAACTAACATTTTAATAACTTGGGTAAGAGAATTCAAGTGCTGGGAATAAAGGGAACACTATTGGACAGTTCTTAATCTGGAAAAGCTAGCTTGCTTTATAATTATTTGGGCAATGTATTTGTGCAAGAATGTATAAGTTACATATTTGATTGTTATTTCTTGAATATTTAGATAATAGTTTTGCCTTTTGTTTAAAAAGGAAGTATTACCTTCTGTTTAGAAGTGTCACTGTTCTTATTAAAGTGGTGAATTTACTTTTTTAATTTTTTTATGTTTTTTATTTTTATATTTGAGAGAGAGAGACAGAGTGCAAGCTGGAGTGGGGTAGAGAGAGGGAGAAGCACAGAATCTGAAGCAGGCTCCAGGCTCTGAGCTGTCAGCACAGAGCCCAAGGTGGGGCTTGAACTCACAAGCAGTGAGATCATGACCTGAGTGGGAGTCAGACGCTTAACCGACTGAGCCACCCAGGCACCCCTGTATTTTTAATGAGACTTAATGCTGATGCATAATAATGCCAATTTACTATTTATGCAGTTTTAAATTCCAGAACATATGAGAAGTAAGCTGCCACCTATTCTCAACATTCCACCTTCCAGGTTCCCTTGAGACACATGCATAAAAACAGAGTTTCCACTTTACATTGAAAATTTCACAGGAGAGTTTGAAAAGGAAATTGATCGGCAAACCAAAATGTAAATATACAGCTTCATAACGTTTGTTCACCTTCACCAGAGGTCTCTAGCGTTTGGTAACTGATATTTCTCAGTAGACTTTTCATGCTGCTTTGTCGTGTCCATGTGGGCCACTCTTTATTTGATCAGCACGAGCTTTGGCATGTGTTAAAGGAGCGATGGTAAATGCAGCTAGCATAGTTACTTTAGAAGTGGGATGGCATTTTCGTTACACAGAAAGGTGTTGTAATTAATGAGAATACATGCCACAGGAATAAAAATTGTGACAAGGCTAATGCTTTAGGATGCTGTCAGTATTTTACTATCAATGTAATTTTTCTGCTAATGCATATTTCAAGTTTGGCCAGGAAATTTTAGAAAACACTGTTTAATTAAATTGGAAAAAATACCTGAATTCACTAGTACATTCAGCATTGTTGCAATTAGGGGATACTTTTAAAAATGTAGGCGTGCCTGCCTGGGTGGCTCATTCGGTTAAGCAGCCAACTTTGGCTCAGGTCATGATCTCACAGTTTGTGAGTTCGAGCCCCGTGCTGACAATTTGGAGCCTGGAGCCTGCTTTGGATTCTGTGTCTCCCTCTCTGTCTGACCTTCCCTCAGTCACACTCTGTCTCTCTCTCCCTCAAAAATAAATAAACATTAAAAAAAATTGTTTAAAAATGTATATAATATAGTTTTTCCATTAAGTACCTTTTTTAAAGTTTATTTATTTGAGAGAGACAGAGATAGTTTATTTCAGAGAGAGATAGTGTGAGTGGGGGAGGGGCAGAGAGAGAGGGAGAGAGAGAGAATCCAAGCAAGCTCCTTGTTGCCATCGCAGAACCTCATAGGGCTAGAACTCATGAAACCATGAGATCATGACCTGAGCCAAAACCAAGAGTCAGATGCTTAACCAACAGAGTCGCTCAGGCACCCCTCCATTAAGTACCTTTAAATGTCACTGGGTAAGGCTAGGCATGCAAGAGCTGGGTAACAGTGTAAAATAGTAAGTGATTATGTCCTCAAATGAGTATAGAAAATTAATTGTTTGGGCCTGAGGATGGGGAAATTAGATAATACAGACATCAGTTTATATTTTATAAAGGTATTATGCCTTGAAGGAAGAAAAATTGTATTCATCCCACATGTTGGTAAATAATGAATGAGAGCCAATTTGATGAAAAATACTGCCATTTGAGACTTGAGAGCTTAGAGTTAAGGTCTTTCAAAAACTCATCTACTGACTCCAATCCCGTATGTCCAAACCAAGATGGGTAGATCCCTGAGGCTCACTACTGAGTAGAATTCCAGCTTGGCTTTCTCATTTCTGCATGAAGTTTAGGGAATATTAGATTTAGCAATTGCAATG
Source organism: Leopardus geoffroyi (assembly GCF_018350155.1). Classification (NCBI taxonomy): domain Eukaryota; kingdom Metazoa; phylum Chordata; class Mammalia; order Carnivora; family Felidae; genus Leopardus; species Leopardus geoffroyi. Next base: position 32,763,524 of record NC_059336.1, read on the forward strand.
AAATTAACCAATTGCATTTTCCTTAAGTAACTAAAATATTACTGAATTCATGTCAGAAGCTGATTAATTAAAAAATTTGAGAACTTTAGTTCCATAGGACAAACTAAAGATGTTGGAAGGCTGGTGACTATTTTTTGTAGGGTAATAAGGAAGAAGTAGATCTTACATCAAATTTCTTTAGGTTAACCAAGTGTTGTAATTGACTTTTGTTCTTATTATATATGGTGGGCGTATCTTATCTCTGTATTCTGAGATCTATTATGAACTTTCTACCCCTAGATAAATAAAAACACCAAACAGAAGGGTTGAAGTTCTGTATATTATAAATTGAAGAACCTTATGAACAATTGTTTTGAAAAGAAATCTGGTGCCTTTTATTTCATTTGCCTTAGCACACAACGAAGTTATATTCTTTCCCCTTATTTCTTATAATGAGATATATATTCTTTTTTTTTTTTTCAACGTTTATTTATTTTTTGGGGGACAGAGAGAGACAGAGCATGAACGGGGGAGGGGCAGAGAGAGAGGGAGACACAGAATCGGAAACAGGCTCCAGGCTCTGAGCCATCAGCCCAGAGCCTGACGCGGGGCTGGAACTCACGGACCGCGAGATCGTGACCTGGCTGAAGTCGGACGCTTAACCGACTGCGCCACCCAGGCGCCCCGAGATATATATTCTTTAGAAAACATTAAGTGATATCAATGTGTCTTTTTTACCCCCAAAGTTCCTTTAAAACTTTTCATAATTACAAAATAGTCTTGGCATTGTTGGTTTTCTGTGGTCACAGAGGGGCGTTTATCTATGTCTTCCTCATACTTGTGGCATGTATCCTTTCCATGTATGGCAGATTCCTAAGGTACTATCTGTCCCCAAAAGATAAAGGTGCCTTCGTTAGGTTTCCATTCCCTTAATATAGGAAAGAACAAACCTGGAGCTCTGGGAATTTCCATGTTTCTCGTTTCATTTCCCCAGAATCAAAATTTCTAGTGAAAATAATTTATTTGGAAGGTGATCCCAGGAAATACTGGTAGGGGGAAGAAAGATAGTAATGGATACATTATCAAGCAAGTTACACTGTGGACAACTGGAAATTATAACCCTGGGGAATTCTGAGAGACAGTATAGAACATGTACCTCAGAGTTATCTTTTGAGGGAGAAGGATATTTACCTACTCACATTCATTAGTCATTTACAGAGGGGCACTTCTGAGTGGCACTGATTACCGACCAGCTCTGGTCTTCTTTGTGCATGGACAGAACAGATTTTGGAGGCAAGGGGGAGCTTAACTCAAAGAGTTGCCAGTACTGAAAGCTGGAAGTTAGGCTGGCGTGCCCAGAAATATTAAATTCCAAGGAGGTAGAAGGGGAAGAGATGACTAATAAACTTCTACACAGTGTAGCGGAAGAGACTGTTTCCACATAGATTCACAGGTAAATACACATTCAGTAAATACTTCTAGAGGGCTTTCGTATACCTTGCACTATGTGTTAAAGAAAGAAGCGTACGGTCCTTATGCTCATAGACATGTCGCTCTAACTGACATGCATTTATTGAATGCTATGTGAAGTATTCTCAGAAGACCTGAGAGCTCTCAAGAGTTGCCTAAGGAGAAAAACCTCAAACATTTCTCATAGGCATATTTCTGTCCCCACATTAGTTTTTCTGTCCTTTTTGTTTTTGCTGCATAATAAATAACTCCAAACACAGTGACTTCAAACAATGACCTTTTTTTAGCTCATGATTCTGCAGGTCACTAATTTGCTAGGTGGCTCCATTGATCTGGATGAGGTTTGGTTGGTCTTGGCTGGGCTGATTTATGCACCAACTGCTTTATGGACTAGGGGTATCTCAATTCTCCATGTAGCTGCTTGTTCTCCAGCAGGCTAGCCAAGTCTTGTTCCCATCTAGAGAGCAACCTTCAATGTATAAGTGTTTGCATCAGGATTGCCACTGATCCACTGGCCAAACCAAGTTAGGAGGTCAGCCCAGTTTTAGGGCTGAAGAAAGGCTCCAACTCTTGACGAAAGGAGACACAGTCGCATTGCAAAAGATGTGGACATAGAGCAGGGAGGAATGTGTGACTATTGTTGAAACTACCACAAAGTGGAAGGTTTTGCAATCTACTACCAAGGCAACATACATAGCCTTCCACGTAGAGAAAATGTTTAAACAGAGAACATGTATAGGGAACTAATAAACAGAGAACATGTAGTGCCATGAGCACTTGCCCCAGAGAATTTGCTATTGCATTAGCTATTGTGGTCTGTGTGCCTGGCAGCATTTCACAGTTCTTCATTAGAAAATTGTGCTTCCTATAGTGCCTGGCTGACTCAGTTGGAAGAATGTGCAACTGTTGATCTGGAGGTTGTGAGTTCAAACCCCACGTTGGGTGTAGAGATTACTTAAATAAATAAAATATTTCAAAAAGTTTTTTTTAACGTTTATTTATTTTTGAGAGAGGGTGGGGGAGGGGCAGAGACAGAGGAAGACACAGAATCCTAAGCAGACTCCAGGCTCTGAGCTGTCAGCACAGAGTCTGATGCGGGGCTCAAACCCACGAGCAGTGAGATCATGACCTGAGCCAAAGTCAGACGCTTAACCGACTGAGGCACCCAGGCACCGCCAAAATAATTTTTTTTTAATCAATAAAAAAAAAAAGAAAATTGTGCTTCCTGAATTTCTGGGATTTATACATCTCGAGCACATTTGTGAATCAAATATGCATCAGCACTCTATATTGACAATGTCAGGCAGTTTCCAGTGCCTTCCCAGGAGTCATCAAAACTACTACAACAGGATGAGCCTGTAAGATAGCAAATTACATTTGTCTTGCTTCATTGCTAGAGGAAGTGGTGCTGACTGATTAGCTATATATTCATGGAATATGACTTGGAATAACGCCAGCAGATCTACATTTTTTGGTTGCCCTGATAATCACCATCCCATCCTTTTCAGCTTTATGAATAGGAATTCCCCATTAACTGATTTCCTTATTCTGGACATGCATAAGAAATTTGTATTTGTGAGCAATAATTTACTGGTCCTGAAAATGTTTTAACCCCAATAACATTTTTTTTCTAATGGAAAAGTATTGGATAGTCTCTGTTTTCCTAGATTAAAGGTCTGATATAAATAGCCTTCCTTTCTCTCCCCCACACACCCTGGTGACAGGTGTTTATAAGCAGCTTGGAAAAGAGAGCATGGATCCTGGGCAGATGATCTGAGGTGACAAATGAAGAGTAGCTCATCCCAGGGCTTCAAGCTTTTTTTCTGATAGGCATCTCCCAATCCATTGTCTAAAATCACTAGGAGGAGCATAAGCTAGGGCCTGCCCTAGCCCCTCCCCTAGGTATATATTATTGATATTCTTCAGGGAACTAGATCACAGAAGAGACAGTATATATTTATATACTTGTAGTTATATTGAAATAGAAATATCAAAATATATATATGTATGTGTATACAGAGACTACATATGTGAAAAATAAAAGCAGAAAAACAAAACTAACTCAATAGCTTATAGCAAACAAAATAGAATTAATGTATTAGAGCAAGAATTTAAAATAAATTAAATGAATGTGCTCAAAGTGATATGGCAGCGTTTGATAACAAGGAACTGAAACAAGAGGTTATAAGGGAAATCGAAGTATAAATAGGAAGTATAAAAGATAGTTGTGGTAAAGTAGTGGCCCTTAAAGTGTGATCCCCAGACCAACAGCATCAACATCACCCCAAAGCCTGTTAGAAATACAAATTCTTTTATCCACTTGAGATATGCTGAATCAGAAACTCTGGGAGTGGGACTCAGGCATCTATGTGTTAAGATACACACCCAAGTAATTCCGAGTCATTCAAGTGCTATAGAGCACCAAATTCATCACTTGGGTTGAACTACAGAATGGTTAGAGCCAAAGAATTACTAATTGAGCCAGAAAATGAAGTTGAAGAATTCCATCACAGCGTATTAGGAATGGAGAAGGAGATGGAAATATGTATGTGTTAACAGTCATAGTGGATAGAAATAGAAAGGTCAACATCTATATAACAGGATATCCAAAGGAGAGGACGAAAAACTGGCAGGAAAGGAATAAGCCTGTTGACCAACAATTTTCCAGAATTAAATAAAAACTAGTCCATTTCACATAAAAGTCCAGGTTTTCATCTTTTTCTTGATAAATTGGAAGGTCTGGTAACACCGACCCACATTTTTATATAACAATACACCCAAACTGACTAGCAGTTGTTCCTTTTAAATGAGGCATTCATAGAGGACCAGAATGTGGGGTCTGGTAACAGACTGGCTGGGCTTCTATTCTAGCTCCACCACTTACTGTGTGACTTTAGAAAAACTTTTGAATCTCAATTTCCTCATCTACACAGTGGGGATAATAAGATACCTACCTCATTTTTTTAAGATTAAATGAGTGTGTGTGTGTGTGTGTGTGTGCATGTATATATATATATATATATATATATATATATATATGTATGTATATATATATGTATATATACGTATATACATATGTATACATATATGTATGTATACATATATATATACATGCACACACACACGCACACACACACACACATATATATATATATATATATATACACACACACACACACACACACACACACACATATAGACTCAGTACAGTGCTTGCTACTTAATGTTTTAAAAATGTTAATTTTGCTTGTCATAGTCCCTACCTGCCTCCAGATGCTTAGGTTTTTACACCTGACTTGGCTTGCTTCCATTTAAGTTACCTGCTTGCTCTCTTTTGGAAACTCAGTTTGTGATATCTGTTCTATGCCTTCATAACCCTGACTTTGGTTGGTTTGTTAACATATTTGGGTCTCAGTCTCCTCTTCAGTAAAATGGAATAATGACCTGCTTTGACCTCACATGTATATACAAGTGAAATAATGTTTGTGGACATGATTTCCATAGAATGGGTACTTAAAAATGATTATTAATTTTTTAGTCATTAATCTTTGTATCCTGTGCAGTAACTAGCACAGGATGCTGTGCTGTAGACAGCCCATAGTGGCTCAGGAGAGCCAGTTGCTAAATTTTTAGGAATTTTGAGAGCTGGTTGTTCAACACAGCCATTATTAAAAACTAAATCCTATAAACTTACAATTAAATTAGTTATGTTCAAAATTAAGGTAATGAATTCTCAAAAAGCTATCTCTTATTTTTACTACATTTTACCATAATCTGTACTATTGAGGTGAATTAAGTCTATTGTGTCTTTATGCTAGAAATCCTAAAGAATGGTGTTCTGCATACTTCTTCCCAAGTCCTGGTTCAGTGACATCATGTTGGTAGATTGAAACTGGCCATGATTGAAGTATTTATCCCATGGAATTTGGCAAATACTTCAAATCAAGGCTGTATTTCCCCTCAAAGGGTCAGTTGTAAAATATTTACCAGGGCATTAGTAAGATCTTTAAAATATCTTTGAAAAACGAAAGAACCATAAAATTATGTTTATTACCAGTGGGCCTTAAAACATTGTGAAGTACTCACAGTGACCATAAAAAAGAGGAGTTTAGTATAAGTTTGCCCTAAAATTCACAAGCTAGGTATGGCATTAAATGTCTAATATATTTATCTTTAAAAGGTTAAAGTTGTGAATGTCCTAGAATTCTATGAAATATGCTACTCAAACATGATTTTTTTTCTCCTTCTGTAATTTAACCACTGCAAACAGCATTCTCTGTGAAAGAAGGTAGGGAGAATTGCTGTTTTGTTTATGAAGTTCAGAGAATGAGAAAATGGGTTGATACTATGGCATTAAGGATTTGGCTTAAGTTTGTCTGAGTCTGTCCTGTGTGTGCGTGCATTTATGTGTGCCTGAGTTTGTACTGGGAGTTTGGATAAATGGGGATGGAGTGGAATAGGGTTCTCATTAACAATTTGTTGTGTTACATGGAGAAATGAGGGTGTTCATTCCCTGTAATTCTCTAAAGGATAGAGTGCTGTTTGTGTAAATGGTTTAGATTTTGATCGGCTTAATTGTAAAGAGGATGGTGTATTCAGGATCTTTCTAGCCCTCTGAATTCATAAACCAGGTCTGTCGGGCCATCTTTCATTCTGAAACTTTTTATGAGGTGATACAGAAACCTAAATAGCTTCTAAATTTGCATAAATTTATCTTTCTTAGCAAGACTTATCCTAAATCTACAAGTCGTTTCTGTTTGTCATCCAGAATCTATACCTAACATCAAAATGCCTTTTTTGAAAAGTATGTATCCATCACACTGCCCAAGGACAATATAAGGGTATGTATTACCTCATGTCCACACAGAGTTGAAAGAAGGGTGCAGACAGGGAGTTAACAGTGCATCTTGGCAATTTCAGTTCAACTGGCATTTTAGTATGTGCATACATGTTGGTGGTTGCTTTTGTCCAGGGCTGTGGTGGATTCTGATTTCATCCCAAGGAACATTTGAGCTGTTCTCAAAGGTGAAGAGTCCCAGAAATATGTATTCCCTCCAAACATGTTTTAGGAGGTGGGATCCTTGGGAGGTGAGTAGGTCATGACAGCAGAATCCTCACGCATGGAATTAGTACTCTTAAAAAAGAGGCCCAAGAGAGCTCCTTTGCCCACTTCTGTCATTTGAGAATCCAACAAGAAGTCTAAAACTCAGAAGAGGGCCCTTACCTGAACATAGGTTCTTCTGATCTAGAACTTCCAGCCTTTACAACTGAGTAATAAATATGTGTGGTTTATAAGCCATCCACGCTATGGTAGTTTGTTATAGCAGCTTGAATGGACTCAGACAGTTACCTATTAGTATATGAAAAAAACCACTTCAACTTGGTAGCTTAAAAATCAACACATATTATTTCTCACAGTTCTGGGCATTGGCTGGGCTCATCCCCTTGTGGTTCTTACACTCCATGTAGTGTTATCTGGGATCACTCATGCAGATATATTCAAGTATGAGCTTGGCTTGGACTAGAACATTCAAGATAGTTTCACTCACATGTCTGAAGGTCGCTTTGCTCAGGTTGGGTGTCCAGAAAAACTAAAGGCTGGCTAGACCTTTCTTTCTCCACAAGGTCTCTCCAAGCTTATTTATTTACATGGTAGTCGCCAGAAGGGTGAAAAAGAATGAGAAGGGAAGCTTCCAGGACTCTTAAGTCACAGACTATTAGTTTATCACATTAACTTGGCCAAAGCACATCACAAGGCCAGCCCTGATACAATAGGAAGGAAAATAGAGAGAAGTGACAATCACATACAAGAAACTGTTTGTGGTCATAATTGTAGATATCTACCTCATTACCTATCATACATTTTCACATTTTTTCTCCTTAGTAGCAGAGCACTGAATTTGCTTAGATATCTGCCCTTCTACTTGTGGTCAAGGGCTTCAGGTAAATCCAAAGGATTCAGGTGATTCTCTAACCTGAAGGTTAGAGAAGGTGGACATTGATTGTTTTAAGCCACATTTTAGTCTCATTTTTAATGCAAATTTAGGCATAAATGAAGAATAAAACTTTGGCCAGTGAAATTTGAAAGGAAATATACTGGAAAGTTTCTGGGAGAGGTTTTGTAGCTCTTAAAAGGATATATAAAAAGGACCTAATCTTTTCCATCTCTGGATATTGCTGTGTCTGTTTGATCATCAGTTCTGCCTGCATGAGGATAAAGCTAACACAGAGGAGAGAACAGAGCCAAAAGACCTGCGAGGATTGTCTGTATCTGATAGCCTTCTAATTCTGCAGTTCCTTTATTTTCAAAATTGAGTTTTCTGTTACCTTCAGTTGAAGCCTCCTTATTGATGAAGACCATGTGGAAAGATAGAGCAGTAGAAATGCAGATAAGAAGAATGCTTATCTCAGCTATGTGTGGTGTATGCTTTACATAAGCAAAGAGAGGAGCACAGGCTATCTGCTAAAAATCCTCATTGGATGGCATTTGCTTTCTTGGTGAAAGTACACAATCTGGTGTCTAGCACTCAACTTTGCAAACTAAGAATCCTGAACTTGCTGATTCACCAAGAACAATTCCATCTTTCAGAGCCAAACTTATGTTATCCCAGCTTATAAGATGGATGCATAAACTTTTATGTTACCTTATGAGTTATCCAAATTCATAAAGATGGCATAAAACTAAAATGTCAATCGCAATTTGTAATAAATCCTATAAATATTGAGGAGTGAGAAACTTTGAGGTCATCATGACCTGCACATTCTGGAATCAGAACAAGAGGAACTAGATGAATTAAATTTTAATGGTAGCTAAGATAGCCTGATTCATCTACTTTACAGTGAGAATATTTTTGTCAACAGGATCAAAACATCAAAAGTCTGATGACAGGCCACTCTGTTTATCCATTTTAATGTTAAGAATGTTCTTGCCAGTGGGATGGGATATAGCCAAAGATGACTGATTATGACCCTCTCTTCCCTGGATGGTGCAGGGGTAGACATAACAAATGCTGGTCTCTGTTTCTCATTTAGTCCATGTTTCCATGACTGACCACACTCTTTTGAAAAACCCATTATGTCATCCTGGGGTAATGGTTTTCAAATGGTTCTTTGAGTAGAAATTGATCCTTGATAAAAGTTGTAATGGTCTGTGGCAAAATAAGAAAAATAAGGACACATTTATACAAACTCCAACACACACACACACACACACACACACACACATCAGCTTCTTCCCTTTAAGAGTCACCTTTCTTGAGTATCTGTCCTGAGATATCCACCATCAGCTGCCTTGTCCAGTTCCCATATCCATGTGGACCATGATGTGGGTGGATCATGGATAGAGCCCTTCCTTGGGCTGCCTCTTTCTTTGCACAAATCACAGTTCCCTCTCCTTCTTGGTGTGTTCCATTTTTCTCCCATCGCATCAAAACAGCAGGTTGTAGCTGTACATCCATGTATTTGTCCAGGTCAATTAGCTACCAATACCCATCTCAAACTTAACACAGTAAAAGTTTTTCACTCCCATAAAGTCTTGGGAAGCTCTACTGATTAGATCTCTTTCATGAGGTACCTACGGGACTCAGGCTTCTTCCATCCTGTACTCTCCTGGCTTTGAGGTTACTACAGAAGGGAAAAATGAGGAAGAGTCATAAATAGCAGATGCTTTATTAGCCTGGCCTGGAAAGGGCATACTTCACTTCATTTGCATTCCATTAATATGAGCTCAATCTGTGGCCTTCACCTGACTACAGGGGGTCTTTACCAAAAGGGGCTTATAATTAAGTTATGTGCCAAGAAGAGGAGAAAAATGGACATAAGTTAACTTCAGTTGAGTTTTCCTAAGGATTTGAGATCTCTAACAATAATAACAGATGAAAAAATTCCCGTAAAATTACCCAGTAAATATGATCATCTGTAGGGAAAAGCTTATTGGTAAATTATTTATCTGGTCTCTTATGGGCATATGAATTACTTAATATTACTCTCCTGATTTGAAATGGAGGCCTTTCTTCAAAATGCTACCTTTTCCAAATTCTATTTTTATAGTTTCCTCTCCATAATGCATTATGCACTTTCATAGGTCTGATTTCTTCAATTTAGAATGCCATCCTGAGGTAAATGCTTTAGTGAGGTGTTCAAGGTGGTCTTTGATACTCCATGTCCAGAGGAAAGTCCAACCAGATGACTTACAGATACATCCATTTATTCTTCCTGATTGACCAGACTGGTCGTATATATATTCACACACACCTTCAAAGATATATAACATCTTTTAAGATTAAATATTAATTATAAAAAAAACTATAGTCTAGACCAGAGATTTAGTAAACTGTGGTGCTGGGGCCAGATTTTTGGATATAAAGTTTTATGGGAAAGGAACCACACTCATTTATTCACCTGTTGCTATGGCTGTTTTTTTTTTTTTTTTTTTTTTTTTTTCAACTTTTTTTTTTTATTTATTTTTGGGACAGAGAGAGACAGAGCATGAACGGGGGAGGGGCAGAGAGAGAGGGAGACACAGAATCGGAAACAGGCTCCAGGCTCTGAGCCATCAGCCCAGAGCCCGACGCGGGGCTCGAACTCACGGACCGTGAGATCGTGACCTGGCTGAAGTCGGACGCTTAACCGACTGCGCCACCCAGGCGCCCCAGCTATGGCTGTTTTTATGCTACAATGCAAAAGTTGAGTATTTCCAACATAGACCACATAGCCCACAAAGTTTAATACATTTATTATCTGGCCCTTTACAGATATAGTTTATCAATCCCTAGTATAGACTAAGGGTAAAAGTGTCACATGCCTAACGGGCCAAATAGGCAATGTTGATGGATAATAAAGTGAAACAGCTATAATACACAAAGCAGTATAATTTTTATTGAGCTTAAAAGGACATTCATACCTGTCTGAAAGTATTCAATTTTTTAAAAGATTTATTTATTTAAGTAATCTCTGTACCCATCATGAGGCTCTAGCTCACAATCCTGAGATCAAGAGTCACATGCTCTTCTGACTGAGTCATCCAAGCTCCCCTGAAAGTATTCAATTTTTAAAATAATATGAGGGCCAACAAAATACATTTTCACACCAAAATAGACCTACCGTCAACCATTTACAATGGAATTAACTCCATTAAGACAAAGAAAAGTATTTCTCTACTGCTCATAATGAGCAAGGCTGCCCTTCTACAAACAAGCTTGGTCACTAGATTGTTCCTTTATTATGTGAAATAGGGTCACTTCATTTACAACACCAGCACCTGAGCCTCCTGTCCACACCCATCTTCAAATTGTGACTGCTTGGATTTCCTTAAATAAGAAACTGGTTATACTCAGCCATATCTCATAATTGCTCTTCCAGAAACACAAAGACTAGGCAGAACTCTGACATAATAGCTTGTTAGGATTTGATTAAATGCTTAGCATGGGCCATTTTACTCCTTGATCCCTGGAGAAAGGGATTTCATCCTTCCTGATATTTTATTATTTGTTGTTCTAATGTCCTTCCTTGGCAAATTTATAATCTGGCAACCTTGGGTTTTATTTCATTTTGAAATTTTACTTGTCTATAAAATCCCAATGTATGGGAACCATTGACCTAAGTGATATTATAGCATTGTAAGATGACTTTGCTAACTTCTGTTCTGATCCATCATTAGTAAATTTATATAGTGTAAACTCTCATTGGAAAGCCTGTTCCTCTTATGTCCAAGTTTTTAGGGGACTTCTCGCTGAAATCAGAACTCATTACTAAGAGAAATACCATGAAGATGGTGCTTGTTTCTGGCTCAAGCTTAAGCAAGGGAAACCTGAATCCTGAAATGTCTTGTCTTGAAAGAAATGTCTGACACACAGAAAGACCTTCAGAACTATGTGTGCAGCAAAAACAAGAAGGCAGAAGTTACTGATGTCCTGCTTGTGGACCAGGAGGGTAGAAACTAGCCTTCAGCTAATTTCTGCTATGTGTAGTTCCTTTAACAAAATGTAAAAAGTAGAGTTTACTATCTCTAATTCATGGATTAATAATTTGAACCCTACCATGGTTAAGCCAACATGTCAAGACTAAGCAAGTAATAAGTAAGTGGTAAATTAAGTATGACTGAAGTAAAAGGTTTTATTTCAAATTAGAGAAACAGCTAACATTTCTTCTTTTTCTCCTTCTCTTTTTTTTCTTTTCTTTTTTTTTTTTAAACGTTTATTTATTTTTGAGACAAAGAGAGACAGAGAGAGAGACAGAGCATGAACGGGGGAGGGGCAGAGAGAGAAGGAGACACAGAATTGGAATCAGGCTCCAGGCTCTGAGCCATCAGCCCAGAGCCCCACGCAGGGCTCAAGCTCATGGACCGCGAGATCGTGACCTGAGCTGAAGTCAGACACTTCATCCACTGAGCCACCCAGGCACCCCTCTCTTTTTTTTTTCTTGACAAAAATAATAACCTTGAAAGTGTAAAAGACTTATTAGAACTATCCTAAGTCTGCTGAGAGAAGAACTTAGAGAAGAACCTAGGGAAAAAAATTACCAAATTTCTTTACACCAACTCATACCTTCAAGTGAAATCCAGGGGTATTGAGACAGCATGTAATGTGCAGAATTCTCTCACTTGCTTTAGGGAAATCATGAATAGTAAAAATGCCTCCTTCCTGAGAGAGATTTCCTAAAGGAAATATTGATATCTACACATTTTCAAGGAGAGAAAAAGATGAGTTAGAGCCACCAGTGAATTAAAGAAAATCCTTGAATAATTTATATTTTTTTATGTTGAACAGAATGATCATTTGATCATTGGCAAGCTCTTAGAAAAACAATCTTTCATGTAACCGTTTGTAGGCAATAGAAAGTTGTAGGCCTATCTTATAGAAGGAAAAGCCTCATCTGTGCTGTATAACTTAAAATAGGGCAAGAAACCATACCTTCATCTTAGTATAAACTACTCAAAATTCAAAGTCTTAGGAAAGAAGCTGTGATTAGCCAAGCTTAGTCACATGCCTGCCCCCTTACTCTATAAAGGCGATAAAGGGAGGCTCTGGACCCTTCGATGATTATGGTCTGAGGTAGGAAGTGACGTTTGCCTGTTTGCCAAAGCTGCAGACACAAGGGGGTTATAGTTCATTCTCTAAAAGAAAATCAGTATGTTTTTTTGAAAAGAAAATGAGATTCTAAACTACAAAAAATTGAAAAATAGATTGGATTCATGACATGTGTACCCCTTTCATTTTTCAAAAGTGTTTTTGGACAAGTAGTTATATGTAGATGGTTCATTATCAAAGTCCTTGGGAGAATCTAGTCTCATGAAAGTCTCAAGATAGAAAAATGGAAGCTGGCAGATGATATGCTCATAGCTAGTAGAATAATATGAAAAACAACATTGAATTGAATCTCAACAAAGATCAAACTTTTGAGAGAGAGTGCTATAATATTTTCTAGTTCAACATGGTAATGAGGCATTTGAGTAGGAAAAATAAAGAGTAAAGCTCTATTAATTGCAAGTGCCAGAAACTCAACGAGAAAATTTCAGGAGTGCGGCTATAAGCACAGCTTGGATTATAAAATTTGACTGATATGATAAAAATACTGTCTTTCTCACCATCTCTTGGTTCTGCTTCCTCTCTATTGGCTTTATATTATATAAGCTTCTCCATATGATGGCAAAGATGACCCACATAATTCCATTTTTACATTCTATCAAAAGAGAATAAATCCCAGCAGAAGCCCTGAGATGATTCTCATGACCTGACTTAGTCATGTATTTAATCCTGAATCAATAATGATAGACCAGGGTAATAGAGTATTCTGATTAGCCAGGCCAAAATCACATTCCCTTCCATGGAGCCACGGCATTAGATGAGCTCCACCCAAAGTACTTAGAGAATGAAAAAGAATGGTTCTCAAAAAAAAAAAAAAAAAAAAAAAAAAAAAGAGAGATTTTATTACAAAAAAGGGGGAGTGGTTCTGAGCAGGCAAATATAATGAACATCTTTTAAAAACACAAATATCTTTTAATGCATAAAATTGAGAGAAATAATTAATATTGATAGGCTAAAGATTCAAAAGATTTCAATAGGCTAGTGGAGTAGGCTTAAAGTAACAAAATTAAGTTTAATTAGGAGATGAAAAATCCAACATTGGCAGCAAAATCTCAGTTCCATCAGTAATATTGAGGTAATTTACTTTAGTGGTAAATTGTGAAAGTTTTAGTTGTCTATACATTCAATTATTTCTTAATTCAGTTACCTAAAAAGCTAACGCAATTCTAGGCTGCTTTATGAAAACTAACTGCCCAGCAATATTGATCGTATTGTATCACGCACTGCTTGGGTCATTTCTGGGTGTCTGTGTTCAGTTTGGGGCACTGACAATGACAAACTACACAACCAGAAGAAGATGCCCATAAGAAGGACAGACACTTTATCGACAAGGAAATTACTCACATAATATATGCCAAAATAAAATACAAACATTTTCTCCATAATTCATATCCTGTTTATTACATATATTAGTTAGCTATGACACATCTAGAAAGTTACATCCATTAGCGAGTGGTTTATCTAGTTTACTCTCAGATACTTGGTGTAAGAGAAGCAACATATACTTTGACTAAGGTATTTATTATATAAGGTATTTATTGTCAAGGGGAAAAGGCTCTATTAAACACAGACATCAAATTGAGAATTCTTTTGGCCTTGATTTAAAAGAAACTAGTCATCAAATGACTTTTTAACACAGACTCACATGTTATATATATGTGGATGAGTGTGGCTATAAATATATGTACAAATGCAAACCAATGCATATACTGTGCATTTGTCTAGCAAAACTTTGGAAAGTTTTTCTGCATAAAAATAACTAGTGCAAAAGCATGGGGACTGTTAAAAACCATGGGAAGGGCTGTGTTATCTTAGATGTTCTCATTCTGAACCTTCCTTTAGCGACACATTAACCTCTGTACTGTTGACTACAGCACAAACCAGTTTCCCTCACTTCCTGTTATCCTGCTCCTACTTCAGAGTGAAGCTCAGGGGGTGCCTGAGGGGAGGGAACATTTTGGTACAAAGGCAATTGGCAAACAGGAAAAGCAACCAGCTTGCTAGTTATAGGTTGATAAGGACAACAGAGAAGTTCCTTAGACTGCCCTTGGGCTGGTCACCTTCCCTTGAGGTCAAAATGTCCTAGGGAAGCTTTAATTGATTTTTACAGACAAGGAAAAGTGTTTCTGCGTGCCTGTAAAACAAAAGGAACTTCTGGCTCAATCATAAATGTTCATGATCGACAGAGATCTTCTAGTTGTGGGGACTTGATGAGACTGGTGTTAGAATGCACTTTGTGAGCCATAAAGCTCTACAGAAATAATGTGACTGTTAGCCAAGGGAATTTCTAGGCAACTTCGTATACCACATCCTTTTTAAGTGCCTAAGCAGTTAAATATTGAAGCATGGATGAAAATTAATCTAAAACATATTGCTTATTTTCTTATCTTTTTAAATAAAGTATATTTACCAAAAATAGAATCTTTCTTAAATAATACAGTGTGATCATCATGAACAGTAGGTTTTGATATAACAGGCCAATGTACAATAGTTACCATTCGTTGAAAGTTTATTGTGTACCAGGCACTGTGTTAAGCATTATATGCAAAACTTAGATGATTTGGTCTGTAAAACAGCCTTGCAAAGTCAGGGTTATGCCCATTTACCCATTTTACATAAATATAAACTAAGATCTAGAAAGTTTAAGTAACTCACAGGAAGTTAACCAGTAAATGGTACCCATAGAACTAGAATCCAGTGAACCAAAATGCAAAATCCATGACTGAAACTTCCAGTGTTTACCTTACAGCAGTGTTCTCAGAGTAGCACTATGCTGGTAAGTGTTTAACAACCAGCTTTTCAGAAAAAAAAGTATATAAACACACACACATGTTTATTATAAATTTTAGTGATATAAATACTGATATCTTTATTACAAAGTCCATATAGCCACTTGACTATCACAAATTGCTTTTGAATTTTTTACCAAACTCTTATATAAACTTTGAGAAGAAAAGATAGGAGAAAATCTTTGTGACATGGAGCAAAGTGGACACCTGGACAAAGAAGTTTTACAGAAGTACAATTCACAAAAGAAAAAGAAATTGGACTTTGACAAAGTCAAAAACATTTTTATTTCGGGAGACAGCATTACAAAAATGAAAAGGTAAGCCATGGATTGGGAAAATAGGTGCAAATCATATATTGACAAAGAATTTATATCCAGAACATAGAGCTCTCAAAACTAAACAGTAGTGAAACAAGTACTGCGTTTTAAAAAATGGGCAAAAAAACGTGTCAGACATTTTACTAAAGAGGCTATAGGGATGACAATTAAGCACATGAAAACATTTTCAACACTATTAGTCATTAGGGAAATGAAAATTAAAACTATGATGATATACTACTACACAGGTCTGAGACCAAAATTTTAAGCATACTGAAAATACAAGGTGCTGACAAAGATGTAGAACAGCTAAAACTCTCATATGTGGCTGGTGAGAATGCAGAATGGTATACCACTTCTAGAAAATAGTTTGGCATTTTCTTACATAATTAAACATACCCTCATTACAAGAGTAGCCATCTTAACTCTTTGGTGCTTATCCTGGAGAAATGAAAACTTACATCATACAAAAATCTGTATCGTAATAATTATGGTGGCTTTAGTCATGATTGCCCCAAACTATAAGCAACCCTAATAGCCTTCAGCAAATGAGTGAATAAACAAACTGTGGTATATCCTTATGATGGAATATTACTCAGTAATAAAAAGGAAAAAAAACTACCATATGTACAACAATGTGGACGTATTTCAGAGGCACTCTACTGAGTGAAAGAAACCAGTCTCAAAAGATCACATATGAATTTATTTATATGAAATTATCAAAAAGAGAAAACTATGGAGATGGAAGAACAGATCAGTGGCTGCCAGAAATTATGGGTAGGAGGAAAGTATAACCACAAAGGGGTGGCATGATGGTTTTTTGGGATGATGGAACATCTCTGAATCCTGGTTGTGGTGGTGATTCCATTAATCTACATATGTGTTACAACTCTCAGAACTGTACACCAAAAGGAAAAAAGTCAATTTTATTGCATATTTATTTTTAAATTTAATTAAAATTTAAAAGTTTAATTAAAATTAAATTAAAAGTCAATGCTTAATAATATTAAAGTCTGACCTTTTGAGCAATTCAGACCTACAGCTGCCTAAGTGTTCTGAGCCTTGAAATTTCACCATGCCTTTACTTATAAAACAGAGCAGGAGACATAATGAAAAAATACTTGTTTCAAGGCAACTATTTGGGATTCTCAGATATAGGAAGAAAATGCACTAAAAGGTGAAATTTTTGACAACTTGTTTTGATGCTTTCTGTTCTGAAAGACTGAAGGAAGAGAATTAGCCACACAGTTGATCTCAGGAAAGGTGTATGAACCTTGCTTTTTGGATTTGGGATCAAGAGCTGAAGTTACCTGGTACCCCTTTGCTTGTCCTAATTCCCTCTGACCTGTGTTGCATCTGAATTGGGTTAGTGTGTTAGTCAGAGTCTAACTGGGGATTAGAAAACACTTGATTTAAATTATTTAAAGCAGAAGGAATACAGTGCAAGAAATCAGTTATAGAAGTGATAGAAGCTGGAAGAGCCAAACAAGGTACCATGAAACAACCCCAAAATGAGCAATAGTTCGAATCCCCTACCACTCCTATGCTGGAAGGACTGAGGGAAGAGGTGGTTTTATTGGCAGCCAAGGACTGGGATCACTTAGCAGAACATGGAACCACAGCAGGACACAAGGAAAGAGTGTGAGCCCACTTGCAAGATGCATCCCTTCTTCCTGGGAGAGATGCTGTCCAAGGCAGAGAAAAAGGAGAAATACCCTGATCTTTCTCTTCCTGTCTCCCTCTAATCTCCCATTAATGACTGTCATTGCCCACAGTCATCCAGAAGCCAGCCAATGTGGGATACTAGAAAATGCAGCATGACAGGATCAACTCCCTCCTTCCAAGAGAAAGCATGAAAAATGGAGAAAAATGGATCTGTGGGAAACAGGCCCATGACCAGCCTGGTCAGCCTGAGACTGACCACAAACAAAGGGGTTATGGAGTCTGATTTTTGGACTTCCCTCCAGAAAATGGAGGATTTGTAACCAAGTTGGGAAGTCTTCTATCATCTGCAACAGCTAAAGTGGCAGCTATGAAAGGGATCTATATAGTTTGGGGGAGCTTCATAAAACAACCTTCAGACTCTCAGCCTTTCCCTATGGGCCACTTCAAGGAAAAGGCCCTCTATTCAGTCTGTAATCTTCTTATGATCCCCCAGGTGAGACATTGTACTCTCACAACATTTGCCTAGTGTGTTCAGAATGACACAGTTCATTTTTATTACTCCCCTGTTACACACTGTGCAAAACCATATGCTTTTGGTACCTAATATTGTCCCCCACAGGTTGCTTGTTATAGGATGTCAGTCTTTCTTCTTGGTGTGGAAAGCAGAATCCTGAATCCTTTGAACCTCTCATCAGCTCTTCTGTCATTTTTCCCAGTGATCTCTGATGCCTTTCCCAGTACTAACTTCCTTTAAAAGTATGAAAACAATGACTGTAGAATTCTAAACTGCCCTCCATGGCCCCCCTTCCTCCAATTACTCCTGATGGAAATTTTTATGGGGAAATAGCCTGATAACCACATATACTCTAGCAGAAGAAGGGCTTCCTGGTTGTATCAGTCATGGCTCAATCATGAGCAGAGGCCATACAAGGCACTCCAGTGGAAGGAATTTAATATGTGGAACTAGTTACAATGGTGTTGTGAGAACTGAAAAACCAGACAAAAGCCAGTGAGACAATGGCTTGAAGGTGCTACTAGTCCTAGTAGGGCCAGAAGGATAAAGAGAAGAATTGGAGTTATCAGAGCCTAAGAATCAGAGTCACCCACTGGAGCTAATTGACAGCAGAGGCTTCATGATAAGAGCAGGAACCAGGGAGGATGTACAGGCACTGCCAGAGACCCTGGCTGAAGCTGAGAGAAAAGGGAAGAAACACCCCAATTCCCCTTCCTCCTGCTCTCTAGTCTTCCTGGTTCCCTTTATTTGACTAAAACAAGCCAGAAGCCAGTTGGCAAGAGAGTCTGGGAAATGAAGTTTGCAGAGGAAGGATAGGGAAAAGACTTCAGAGCAAACAAACAAATGACCAAGCATACTGGTTGTAATATTCATCCTTAAGCTTTACGCTTTCTGATCACTCTGAGATTTCTGCTGTTCCCCCAAAACTTTTATTGTTCCTGAAGAGTCCATTCTTAATACCTCAGCCTCTTTCTGCTAGTGGTTTAAGAGGCATGCAGATGCAGAATGTCACAGGACTGGGTCTAGAGCATTAATTTGGTTTCTCATCTGATGTTAAGTCACAATTTAACAATCTGTTGTGAACTGTACCCTCCAGCCCTTACCTCTGGCCTGCTACTCCCCACCCAAATATTGCTATGTATTAATGACCATAATATGCGGGAAGACACATTGGTGCAAATATTGATGGTTAACAAAGCATGCATGTGATTGTTAGCAAAGATTATACAAATTATTGGTATACCTTTCACTTACAGTCACTGACTGATCCACTGAAGTACTTCTGTAGCTGGTAGACCCCTCTTGCCTTCCTCCTACCTCCTCCATGATCCCTTTATCTTTTCTGTTGTTCACTTCAGGGAGTCATTTTTGTCTCCTTGCTGATTCTAACCATTTGTGAAGAGCAGTTATGACTATGGAAGTGATTTATGTTTACTGTGAAAGCTTATTAAATGTTTATGAATTAACATTCTTGCTAGAATCTTGATCCATACTAATCTCTCTCTCTCCCCCCCACTCTGTGTGTATGTGTTTGTGTGTGTGTTTGTGCTTTAGCTTCCTTCAAATGGTATAATGTTGCCAGATTGAGTCTCTCTTACTCAAGAGAAGTTATTAAATTATTCTTGTTTTACTTCTATTTGTGATCTTTTAAGTATTCAGTTTCCTCTAACTGGATTGTGAGTTTCTCTAAGGGTCCTCACTCCTCTTGTACAGAGCACTGTGTTTGGTGGGCTGTCAGACAAAAGAGCTCTACAGGTTCCTGACTTGGTTGACAAATGAGAGGAGGGAGGCAGGAGGGGCAGGAGTTAGTGATGATGAAAGGCTCTCTACCCTAAGCCAGCAGGCACTACCTGGTACCACCCCCACTTCCTACTTTTTCTCAGAAAGAAAACCTGAAGGTGTAGGGGACAGCTCTTGCATTGCCTTCCAGGCCCACAACTTCATTTTTGAGAATTGCCAGAACCATCAACTTGCTTCCATGTCTGTTGCTCCCACTCTGTCCAAGCCACTTGGACAATTGCAATGGCTTCCTCTTAGTTATCACACTCAGTGATAAAATTACTCAGTTATCACACTGTAGATTAGTTTTGCATTGTTATATAAATGGAATCCCAAAGTATGAACATTTCTGTCTCTAGAATCTTTTTCTTAACATTATGCTTATGGAACTTACTATGCAGTTGCATACACCAATAGTTTATTCGTTATCTTTGCTGAATATTATTCCATTGCTTTAACTTATTTGAATGGATTTCTATTTCATGCAGTCGAGCAAGCCATGACTAAGGAAGACAATGAAGCATGAAACTGTCCTTCCCGTAGAAACCACAGGCATGGAATAAGAAGTCCCTCAGGAGGCCTTCCCTGTCTTTCCTTTATCAAGCTGGGACATTCCTTTCATATCCAGTGAACTTCAGAGCAACAGCCAAGTTTTGATGAGTGGGTAGAGCTCCATATGACAAGTGTCTCAGGTTCTGGCACCAGACCAAAAGGTGACATTTCTTCTTTAATATTTGTCTACCATATGGTTGCTCATATCTGAAAATCTTTCATTGTAATCTTCCATCAGCTGAATGCTATGTAGTATTAATGCTTTGCATCCTGCAGTGTTGAGCTTCAAAATTGCCATTTTCCTGCAGTACTCTAAACTACTAGAGCCATAAAGGTGGGAAAAGGACAATGTATATTTTCATGTATTATCAACAAACCATTCACTGAGTCTTTACCAGTGTTTCCAGGATTGTGGGAACTTTGTAAATCAAGATGTCTTCTCTTTTTTCATAATTAGTTGAGAAATTTGAGTTGAGATAAAGGATTGGGTGAAGCCACTATGATTTAGGCAAAGATTACTCTCATTATGCATGTGTTTTCAGATTTACAATTCTGCTTGGTAAGGGTAGCACAGTGTGGGTGATACATACTTATATTATGTAATTACATTCTATTTTCCTCAACGGTAATAACATCTTAAAGGGTGCAAGGAAGTTAGGGAATTATATTTCCTAAGCATTTCATAATTTAAAAAAAGGCGCTAGGGATATCTGGGTTACTTAGTCACTTAAGTGTCAGACTCTTGATTTCAGCTCAAGTCATGGTCTCACAATTTGCTAAGACTGAGCCCCATGTTGGGCTCTGTGCTGACAACACAGAGCCTGTTTTGGATTCTCTCTCTCTCTGCCCCTCCTTCACTTACTCTCTTTCTCTCTTCCAAATAAATAAACATTAAAAAATGACACGGGAAAACAGTGTGGAGGTTCCTCAAAAAATTAAAAATAGATCTATCCTATGATCCAGCAGTAGCACTACTAGGAATTTACCCAAGGGATACAGGAGTGCTGATGCATAGGGGCACTTGTGCCCCAATGTTTATAGCAGCACTTTCAGCAATAGCCAAATTATGGAAAGAGCCTAAATGTCTATCAACTGATGAATGGATAAAGAAATTGTGGTTTATATACACAATGGAATACTACTTGGCAATGAGAAAGAATGAAATATGGCCTTTTGTAGCAACGTGGATGGAACTGGAGAGTGTTCTGCTAAGTGAAATAAGTCAGGCAGAGAAAGACAGATACCATATGTTTTCACTCATATGTGCATCCTGAGAAACTTAACACAAGACCATGGGGGAGGGGAAAGGGGAAACAAAAGTTACAGAGAGGGAAGGAGGCAAACCATAAGAGACTCTTAAAAACTGAGAACAAACTGAGGGTTGATGGGGGGGTGGAGGAGGAGGAAGTGGGCGATGGGCATTGAAGAGGGCACCTGTTGGGATGAGCACTGGGTGTTGTATGGAAACCAATTTGACAATAAATTTCATATTTAAAAAAATGACACTAAATAAATTATTCTTGAGAATATACCTGAGAGATGGGTTGGCATTTCCAAAGCCAGTAGAAACTGAGACATGATAATGACACTATTTGTCTTAATATTCTGTAGAACTTTAGTTTTGAAGGTCTGCTTGTTAGCAGGCTTAATCTCCTTGGTCCTGCTGTAGCTCTGCTCACGGGATGCTTTGTAATCCTACTCTCACCAGGAAATGGGGACATTTTCTAACTAAGCTAATGTAGCATTTGAGGGTATTCACTCTGAGAGAGTAAAAAGAAAAAAATGTCTGTAGTAGAGTAGTGGACTCTCCAACCCATGGACCAAATAAAATGGATGGTATTTGGTGTGTTCTAATTTCTAGGCACAAACTGGCAAAATGAATTCACAGTCAGAATTCTCTGCCTTTTTTTTTTTTTTTTTTTTTTTTTAGATAGGGAAAATCAGATACAAAGTAAAGACAAAATAAAAAAGTAAATGGCCATTTGTCTGCTGGGGAATAAGAGACCTACTCAAAGGTGAAGGCAGTTTCAAACTGATTGATCCCCTCATGACTGACTCTTGTCCTTATTGGACCTCTCTTCTTTCCTTCTGTCTCTGTCTTTCTTTGTCCCTCCATTTCCCTCCTACCTTCTCTCTTTGCCCCAGCCTAAGGTACAGATATAGGTTTTGTAGGACTTAAGTTTATATAATATTTTCTTCAGGTACTAGAATAGAAAGAGAAATGATGACATAAGTAATTGTGAAATAAACATTTATTTATAATTAAAAACTAGATTACCAGAAATTACAAGTTCTGAAAGCCTGAAAACGGCTCAAATATCATACAATCACAAAAAAGTAACACAATGTTTTTTAAATTAACTGCTTTATATATTTTCCTACACATTTGGGTGCATTCCACTTACAACCTCTTCATGTAGCAATGGATTTGGTAATGTTTTTCTTGTAAAGAACAGAAGAATAATTTAGTCTTTATCTTCACATTGTTGATCAAAATTTATTTTTTATTATTGATGAAATACATAGAGCATCCCGCCTCATACATAAGCACACTTTTTTACTACTGTGACAAGTTTGTACTGTACACACACGGGGATTCTGATAAATTCTATTTCACTTGTTTCCCATCAAGAAAGAAGAAAAAATTATATAGGTGCATTTATCATTGTATATGCTGAGAAACAGTGTATGTTCCGATAGAACTTGCATTCTTGAATTTTTGACAGGTTCTCAGTGAGAACGGAATTCTCCACTTACAACTTCACAAATCCACAGTCTATCTTCTGACTCCCTACACTCAAGCCTTCCTTGTTTCTCCTCCACTGCCATAGCTCCAGTGTCAGGTGCCATATACCATAGGACCATAGGATGCTGTGACATGACTTGGATCCTGTACCTTATTATCATGATACTGGACAAGATTACATAGTGGGCACTGAGAGTATTTCAGGGGTCCATTCCTATGCTGGGGGAGAAAATAATCACATATTATACATTATATAAGTGACTATGAACTGCTTACCAATTTACCACTAAATGAAAATGGAATATATCCCTATTCACCTTTCCTTTATACAGACTCTCAAAACTCCCCTTCAACTCCCATTCCCTAACACAAATGGGAGTGTAATGGAGCAGAAGTCAGAGTGGAAAACAGAGATCAGTCTTTATTTATAGTAATTATGATTACTATATCTTGGGGGAAATTTTGCAAAATCAAAAGACAATATGAATCACTTTTGAGGTCTGTCCCAGAGCTTGGAGGGGCCTGTGGGAATGAGGGCCCTGACACTTAAACTTCCTGGCAAATCTTCCTCTCTTCTTGCTGTCAGCTCCAGGTTTTGTGCCCGATTAGCTGTTCTTCCAACTCCAGCAGTGTGAAGCTCATAGTCTCCGAGGAAGTCCAGGTCCTCTGGTAGGATAGTACCATGTGTCCTAGAGCCTGGATGCTCTGGGAAAGATAGGTCTGACAACACACAGAGATGGGCATTGCTCTTGGGCTTTCCAGGTGAGGGATGTGTGACTGATGGCCAATGAAGTTGGTGCTTTGGGAGTTTGGTCCTTTAGTGCTGAGAGAGAGACCCATGTAAATAGACTGATAAGAAGCCTTGTGCTGTGCATTTAACTCCTTAAAGCATTTTCCTTTTATCTTATTGGATTGTCCTGCTAGGAGACAGAACTAAAAGCTTACATACTAGATTTTAGTTCTGAACTGCCTGTCTTGTACCCTTAATACTTCTGAGCCTCGGTTTCATCATCTATTAAGAAAGTGGGTGAACTTGCCTCCCTTACCTTACTCACATTGGATTTTTCTGGGTCTTAATGTTATGCCAATTGCACATGTGATATTGCAATCTGTGAGGTTATGTTCTAACCACTAGGTTATGTTCAATGAATATTAATAAATCAAAGCTATGAAGTATGTGCTATGAACCTGGCACTACACCAAGTGCTTGACCTGTATAATTCCCCAACAATTCATGTCTTGGGGAAAATGTATTGATCACTTCAAATGTCTCAGTTAGTCTGAAGCCCATATCATGCCATTGGACATAAAATGTCATAAAACTGACTAAAGTGTACAATTAAATCCTCTTAAGAGATGAGTGATATTATTGTCTTTCTTATTTTGGAGAAGAGGAAACGGAGGCACAGGAAGTTTGTGGTGACTTGTCAAAGTCACACAGCTAGTGCATGCCATCGTCATTGCCTCAGATTACCCCTGTGTCACAGATGAAAGCAATTAAATGATTTACCCAAGATTATGCTGCCTCTAGATGTCAGAGATAAAAGCAGAATCTCATTGCCTCTAGATAATGGGACAACTAAGAAAAACCAACTAATCTGAGACCATTTCTATTTGCCACATGAAGTTGGCAATTATTTCTCCAACAGGAAAAATTTTATCCTTGATTTTGGATTTATCTTTTGGATTTAAAAAGGGAAGAGAAGAGTATCTCCTCATAAAAAGGTAGGAAGTAGAAACTTGATTTTGGGGGGCAATCACTTAATTTTTGAATCTGGGTTTGATTGGTTATTTAGTTTAAAAGAATACTTATGCCAAAAAAAAATTGAATAAAACTGCTGTCCTGGCATCAAATATGAAATAGATGGTCAATGCTACCATCTATATCCTAGGTATCTTCCCCTTATTTAGGTAGGACTTATTGTGGTGCTCCACCAGGTGGTGCTCTAGTGAAGACATGGCTCTAAAGCTCTCCAACCCCAGTGCTTATGCTTTAAAGTATTTTGAGTAGGTTAAGTGGTTGCTCCTAAGAGGCTCAGTCAAAAGGATATGGTTGCCCACCTTGCCAATAGGACACAACTTGTAGATAGGGGAAAGTCCCCAAACAGGAATCATCAGATAAAGGACAATGGTTTTAGAAAAAGGTCATTCCCCAAATATCTTCTAAGGAGGTATTAGGATAGTGGTCTTGGATAAGTCCTACGGTACTAGAATCAGGAATTTGAAATTGTGTCTCTGCCACTAAATTGTGACTTCTTTGGAGAATTTCATGCTTCTCTGGACTTCAGTGTCCTCATCTATAAAATGTGTATGTGTTGGGGGCGGGGGTGGAGGCAGTTAGTCTTTATCAGAGTTCCTCAACAGGGGATCATGGACCCAGTCCATGGAGTTTGTGATCCAACCTCCTAAAGTCTTGTGAAAATCTATATACATGTCTTTTTCTGGAAAGAAGGCCCATTACTTTCACCTGATTTTAGTCAGAGGCAGTGAGTCCCAAAATATAAACCATATCTGCATGATGTAATTTCTAAGGTCCCTCTAGCTTCAATATTCTACGAAGCTATAATTTTTCTGGAAAGGAATCTACAGCTGTCAAATTAATTGGATTAAGTCCCTGGACAAGTTCCAGCTACATCCTTTCTTATGCTCTCTCTAATGATTTTGTTGGGGAGGTCACACCTAGGTCCAAGGAGTCCTGCAACACCCTGTCTGGTAGATTAGGTGGCATGTCATGTGACTGACGTGGTTCATTAGGGAAAAGTTGCAAGATGAACCAGAGGAACTATAAGAGCAACATGCCAGATCCCACAGGAGTTCAGTGGTAGAAGCAGGTGCTAATTATCATCCTTTGGATGAACAGGATATGCATTTTTTGGGAGTGGGTAAGAATTTCTGGTTAGACAAGCTCCAGATTCTTTGGCCTACTTAGAAGGCACTGCCAGTTCCATCAGCAAAGATGAGATTTTGTTTCCTGATGAACACCTGCTCAGCCAAGAAGGAAGGCCCAGCAAGGAAGTGGGAATATTATTTTCAAAGGCATTGTCATTCAAATAAATGCTCCTTCCAAACCAGGCTATAACTGTGAGGGAGTGTCATGGTCTCCTCCTTTCTAGCTCAGGAAAAAATATCTCTTAAGTCTTTTTTACAGGAGTAGGTTTGGTAGCTGAGTAATATAATTATATAGATTACCAACAGAAACTGAGATTTCAACCTGTCCTAGATATGCATTACTTGTGAAGGGAGGGACTTGGAGAAGAAGGGCAGAGATATTGATTAGAAATGCAACCAGTGGAGAGCCCCGTTATTAAACAGAAGATACTGTCCATGCCTTGCATCCTCAGGAGAGCTTTGACATATGGAGATGCTGGGAGTCAAGATTTGTGCTTGAGGAAAATAGCTGGGAGATACAGAAATTACTCCAAAGTATCAGAGTGTTGTCCATAATGTGGGCTGAGTATAGGAAAAGACTTTTTTCATAGGACTTTGGAAGATCTAGACTTGTTACCTTTCACAATGGTCTGACCTACTGCCTCGGCCAGTGGGTCTCTGTCCTGACTACACATTAAGATTACTCTTTTAAAAAATTACTGATGCCTTGAGGTCACCCAAACTCAATAAATTAGAATCTCTGAGAGTGGGGCCTGGGCATTGTTTTCTTCTTCTTCTTTTTTTTTTTTTTTAAATCTCTCCTGGTGACTTGAATACTCTGAGAACCAGTAGCTTGACCACTGATAGAAAATATGGGAGATATATGCCAATAATCCCTTCCCAATCTCAATGTGTTTAACAATTAAAAATTTCTTTGTGCAATATCAGAATTGTGCATGATGCCTGGTACATAGCAGATGCTCAACAAACATTCACTCAATTGAATGATAGTGGGGGGAAGAGACGGGAGGGCTGGTGATACCTTCCATTTGAGAGTCAATGTTTCAATTTAGTCTTTTTCATAAGAAGGCAAATGAAAAATTAGGATTTCTACTGACTATGCTTCTGCTATTTGAATTTTTCTTCCTCTCTTTTTCTTTCTGCTCCTTTCTTCATTTCTCTCCTTTCCTTGATATATACGCTAACTCCAGGAGGTTGGGGTAGAAGCCAAATGCCTGAAAAGAAGGAGGAAGAGAAGATCAAGAACACTCTCACAGTTTCCTTGACTATTTGTCTCAGGGGAGCATAAATCTTCCCCCCCCCCCCCCACTGCCATGCCAACCTCAAAGAGAAGGAGCTGTGGCTCTCAAGGCTGAACCAATGAGGCTAATTGGCCTGAGTTGGTAGTAACATTTTCAGGGTGATAAGTAAAGGGAATAGAAATAAAATTGGACCATGAAAATGTCTTTTTCTGAAAGAACTCTTCTCTTATTCTACCACGGTGTTGTCAGTGACCGGGCTTGATTGTGAAAGTCCATGTTGGATTCAGGCAAAGGAAATATAGCCTTGAAGAAGGGTAGGCTCACTCCAGACTTTAGGGGAAAGAGGCATTCCTTATGTCATGAGGGTATTCTCTCTGGAGGGTCAAGACCGGTATTTGGAGGGAAGAAAAAAGGTAAACTTTTTAGGTTACTTCTAGTTTAAGTCTTCAGTTAAGAGGACAAAAGAAATCTTTAAGACTCGCACAAGGGCCAATTCAATTCTCCAGGGACTCAGAGACCTCCTAGAAATAGAATGTGCTTTTGTCCTTTGTCCAGTAGATCCTTCAGGAAGGCTTTCCTTTATGCACTTATCACAGGTTAAAAGCATGGATTTATTTATTGTCTACTTCTCTTATTACACTTGTGGTTCCATGAGGGTGGAACTGTGAATATATGTTCACTACGGAATCCTCAATGTCTTGCATACTGGCATGTGGTAGCCACTCAAAATTATGTGTTGAATGAATAAAAAGGTTAATAAATGAGATAAATCTAGTATGGCAACCATCTGCTAGTAGGGATTCAAGGATTTTTTTATTTGGCCATGTCTAAATGGAAGACATGATTAATCATCTCCTTCTTCCTACCATGTCCTTTATTATATCATTGTGTAAGACATTCTCATGCATTTACTGTCCAAAGAGGCAGAGAATGAGTGGTAGGGTTTACAGTTATCCTAGTTTGTTTTTCATTTTAAAAATATTTTTTTTTTGGCTTTCTTTCCTTAAGGGAGTTTTCTTAATTTGATACGGAATTTTTGAGCTCCTCTATATGTGTGATGGGAGGAGAAAAATAGAAGGTCCAGGCTAAGTCCTGTGAACCTTCTTGGAGCCCATAGTCTAGAAGGGGAGATCATTGATGGGACACTTTTGAGAGCTTTGCTAGGTTTCAGGGTACTGTAGGGACACACCAAGAGATACCTCACCTAAATAGGAGTGGCTTTCAAACAAATATTTGGGAGGAAAACTCGGGCAAACAATGCTTTGAAAACTAAGAGAAGGGTCACCTCCAAAGAGGAAAAATGCCTCTTCCTGGAGAGTGGGTAGGATTGGATTGGAAAGGAAACTGAAGACAGGTGGGTAGGTTAGGTAACCACTGCAGTAAATAATCAGTAATAAAGATGGAGGCCTAAAATAAGGCAGTATGTGGAAACCAGGCGGAGGGACAGATAAAGTTTGCAGGAAAAGTGAAGGAAAGAGGACTGAGGACGCAAGCTAGTGATGAGGGGAGCCTGGGTGGCTCAGTCGGTTAAGCGTCTGACTCTTGATTTCGGCTCAGGTCAGTATCTCACAGTTCATGGGATCAAACCCCACATTAGGCTCCGCTCTGGCAGTGTGGAGCCTGCTTGGGATTCTCTCTCTTTCCCTCACTCTCTGCCCCTCCCCCACCCTTGGGCCTGCTTGCTCTCTCTGTCTCAAAATAAATAAGCAAACTTAAAAATAAAAGAAGCTAGTGATGAGACCCATTTTAGGGATAATGGAGAAATAGAAGCCCATAGAGGAGAGACTGAAAAGGAGAATCTGTAGCAGTGAGAAAACCAGGAAAAAAGGAACTAGGAAGTTAAATTAGTAAACTGTAATTGGAGGGAGTGGTCAGTAGTGTCAGCTGTTGGTGACTTTGGCAGAAACAACAGCAATAGTGAAATGGAAACAGAAGGCAGATGACAGGTGAGAGAAGAGTGAAGTGCAGACCACATTTTCTAGATGCTTCGCTAAGAAAAAAAGGAAAGGTAGCATGGTAGTTAGAGAGAGATGTAGGACCAAGGTATGGATTTTAAAATAGAGGAGTATTTTCCATTTGTATAGGCTGAGAGGAAGTGTAAAGAGAGAGCTAGAAGACAGAGGAGAACAGGGTATGTGTCTTATCCTTTTTGTATGGGTTCCATCCTTAAACACTTTTGTTATAGCTTTAATGACCCTTCTCTCAAGCAGTTTTAGAGTCTCCTACTGCAACTAATCCTAAATTAGACTGAAAGCATCAGGTAGCATCTAACCAAATCTGATCCGTCATTCCCACTTAGCAGGCTCTGATAGTTGGGTTTCTTTGTCCCTTCTTTCAAGGATTCTTAATCTGGTATTCACAGATTCCCCAGGTATCCATAGATAGAATTACACTTCAATAGAATTCATTTTTTTTCATAATCGTATGTATTTTGTGCTTTTGGAAAAACTGAATCTGGGAGGGAATGTATTACTAGCTTCCCTGTCTGCCAAAGAAGTCTATGGCACAAAGATACTTTGAGTGACAGTCATGACAAGCCTTGTATCTAGAAACACCTTTCTTTGGCCTCCTTTTGCTCACCCATTCACCTCCTTTGTTTCAGATTGATTGATGAAATTGAAGAAATTGATAGATCTAAAAAGCCTTATGCTAGCAGTTCTGCAACGTTGGGTAAGAATCGCCTCGAGAAGGAGGCATAAAAAATTAAGAAGCCCATATTTTAAAATTTCATCCCATGTGAGCCTGATTTAGTACATTTAAGAAGACAACTAAGAATCTGCATTTTAAAACAAGCTCAGTTCTGTTGCATATGGACAACATGAGGAAACTTATTACACACCTTTTTCTGGCTTTTTTGTTTTTGAATATGTCCTAAATACTTTTCAGTTCTATCAAACAGTTTCAGTGACTTTGGGAAATGCCAAGTCCTCAAAGTTAAATCTTTTCCAAATTTCTCCAAAGAAATACCGCCATCTCTAATATTTATACACATGTACAAATCACCCTTTACTGGTATCTGTGTTAAGTATTCTGAGAGGCTCGTCACATCATGGTCACAGAACAACATACAAATCACTGGAAATGGAGGAGAAGATGTGTGTGTGGAGACCTGCAGGATGGAAGTATGAGAAATAAGCACAATGACCCAGTCAAAGGAGGGACATGGAGACTCGGAGCCCAGTGAAGCGAGGCTTTAATCAACATTCTTGCAAGAGGAGTATCTGATGGACAAGCACACTTGTGGCAGACACAGCAGGCAATTTATCTTCTAGCATGCAAGTCCCTCTGCTGATTCCTCATTGGCTGAGTACTACAGCCTTACCTGGGAGTCTCCTATGCCCACGTAAGGCAAAAAATACATCCCTGAGGTGATGAAGAGATTTCAGTTCTTTGGCACATGCTCATTGCAAAGCCCGTGAAAATAAGCCCATGAAATGGAGAGGGGGGAAGAAGAACCAGGAAGTGAAGGGTCTAAGGGTTTGGGACTCCATTTGGCAGGGTGTGATGAGGGGTGGGGAGGTGGATGGTTCATGCATATTTCCAATAGGTTGTAAACCTATTGTTAACTAGACAGCACTGCCTTTATTTGGTATTTCTGAAAATGAATCTTCTCACTTCTCACAGAAGGAAAAGGGAAAGCTGTTTGTTGAAAAGTAGAGTTTTAAATTTTTGAAAATGGGGTGCCTGGGTGGCTCAGTCATGAAGCATCTGACTGTAGCTCAGGTTATGATCTCATGGTTAGTGAGTTCGAGTCCCACATGGAGTGAACCCCACCTCCGGTCAAGCTAGAGTCCTGCTTGGGTTGAGCACAAGTCCCACTTCAGATAAACATGAGCCCTATTTTGGTGAGCCCTGATTCTCTCTTTCTCTCTCTCTGCTCCCCCTCCCCACCCTTCCTGGGATTCTCTCTCTCTGCCCCTCCCTCACTTGTACCCTTTATCTCTGTCTCAATAAACAAATAAATAAATAAAAATAAAATTTTGAAAATAACAAGGTTTGTAAAATATAGGAAATGAGTTTAAGAGAAGATAAAATATCATAGGTAATGATGAAGCCAAAGCCTAAATAATACATTTGACATTTCTTTTCCTGTAAAAGAGCCACAGAATAATAGATCATGAATCCTGTAATACCAATCACCAAGCAGATTTTCCATCAGGTTACTCCTTTTACCTGCTCAAAATTTCAGATGATCCCAAGGGACATGATGTATAAAGATGTTGCATGCTGAGGAAAGTTAATAATTGCAACACTCTGACAATACTAGTTTGAACTTCAACTGATGGATGAGTTTGCCAGATCTGCTTAATGATTCCAAGGAACAGTGGAGTCACTAATCTTCTGGATCTGGGAAAACCTTGTGTGGGGCCTTCATGGTCTTATCTTTCTGAGTTGAAGAAGAAGTTGTTCTTTCATCTTCAAGTCAATGGTATAGGCTGGCTTCTATTCCCAGGTATGTCAAATTCCTGCCAATAAAGCTGAAATGGACTATTTCAGCACTTTGCAGCTAACTGAGGAATTTTTTAACTAAGCTAACAGGAGAGAGGAAGATATGTCTCTCATATATGCACTTTAAATAAAAGCTTATATTCCAGTCATAACATGAGTTGAGTCTTTGCATCTTTTGACTTCTCAATAATCTTGGGTTTTAGTGCACTTACAAAGATATGTCAAATGCTATACCTAACTTTAAGTGGTCTGTGATCCTTTTGGTTTCCAAAAATGGTCTATTTTATGGTGCTCATTGAAAGTTTTAGTTGATCTGGTAGTTACTTGAAAGCGGCTTTTACATTTATAAGGAATAAAAGTTAACAAGAGCATGTATACTACTTCTCCAGATCCAACAAAACCATTTTTCTAAAATGACAGCCACAAATGGGCAGGAGCCATCAGTTAAACAACAGCAGCCTACGGATGGCAAGATGAAACAGGATGCATTTCTGCTGCATTTCTCTGACCTAATAGGACTTCAAAATAATCTTTGAAGTCATAATGTTGACAGGGTGGTTTTTTTTTAATATTTTAAGTTATCTCTACACCCAACATGGGGCTTGAACTCAATAACCCTGATATCAAAAGTTGCATGCTCTACTGACTGAGCCAGCCAGGTGCCCCAACAAGGTTCTTTTCTTATCAGGCATTGGATATCATTTTATAAAGCATTTTTGGATTCTTCTGCTTTTCTGCCTCTTTGGACCAGGGGAAGCTATGTGCAGAACATGTTCTTCCCATGTTCTCATGGTACATCAGGGGTCATATTTTAATTATATATTTTTAAAAATATATGTATTTTTATAAGAATATATCTTATATCAAGATAAGATAATAATACAATCTTAAGTCCCTCTGGCAGACTCTTGATTGCTACATAGTGGACACTTGTCTATTCTTTCTTTTTGCTCATAGAGCCCTCCTCTTATTATAGATATGGAAAATGCCAACACTTTATTTTCCCAGCCTTCCTTGCAGGTAGGCTAAGGGCATATCCTGGCTAGTGGGAACTGAGGAAGAAATCTGTTCAGTAGGTCTCTGAGCTTTTTCTTCCTTAATAAGAGACTGATGTTTGAGGCGTGATCTTTTCTTTCAGTATTTACAGGTTTAAACCCAGTATTGTGAGGATATGTGCTCATAATTGTGGCAGCCATCTTGTGATGATAAGGAGGAAACCAAGAGACTGACAGTGAAGTAGATTCAGTGCCCTGACATGGTTGAGCTGCTCAATTTACCAACTCTGGAAACATCTGCCTCTGGACATCTTATGAAGTTCTGTTGTATATTGTGTTACTTGCAGTAAAAATCTTCCTAACAATGCAATTATATTATTTAGAAATTAAGGATAGATTTCTTTCCTTCCTTCCTTCCTTCATTCAATAAATGTTTGCTGAGAGTATTCACTAAAGGTTGGGCATGGGGCCATTATAGTGAATATAATAGACATTGCTTCTGCACTTCTCCCACTTCTTCCATTCTAAGGGAGAGACAAACTGATTAGAGGCTATAATATATAATATTTAGCTTGATTTTGTTGGGGGTTTATGGTCAGAGAAAGTTTCTCTGTGGAAGTATTGGTTGAGCTGCTATCTGAAGAATGGGTGGGAATTCATCAGGTGAACAGGGTTGTTCTCATGGGGATTTGTGAATTAATTAATTTAAAAAATAATCCCTAAGAATCAGTGAAGTTAATGAAGAGAATCACAAGAAAGAAAATTTACCCACAGTTGTCACACTGTGTAGCTGACGATCTCTGCAATTAGTGTTGATCAGGCAGGCTTTTTGTAGACTCTTGTCCAGATCCTCCTACCACGGGCCTTCCACAAACCTTATTGTGATCACTTTTATAAATAGAAAACATCATAATGCTTGTGGTAGCTGAGGACAGGGACATCAGTTTTCATTTGCATGTTGTGCTCATTATAAATGATCTAATAAATTATCCCTTTTAGCTAAGAATTTCCATAATTGGTTTTAGCCTAAAGGCACTTTTTTGTTTGTTTTAAACATTCAGCCATTTTGATTTATGTGAATATGAATATATATACTTTTTTCCTGCCTTTAGTCCAATCTACAGAATATTATTTAGCACAAGGAAAACTCCAAAATAGCTGAACCTTTCCACTTATTTAGATTTCACCAAAGAGTCCCCAGGGTAGAATGAAAACATCTCCGAGCTGGGGTAATTTTACAAAAACTGCTTAGAGCTCAACAGCTATTTCTGTACTTTCGGAATTCTGTAAACATATGGGGGAAAATCTGTCCACAGTTATGCCGGAGCAGTGCCCGGGTCCTGAATTCTCCTATCGTTTCATTGTTGGGAAGGGCTAGAGCCCGAGGTTCAATGTCTGTGTTGGAAAGGCCCTGGAGATTCTGTACCTTTCTGCTTTTACCCTGTTAGACAAGGTCTGCTGTCCTTTCTTCCTTGAAAAATATGATTGCTTTTTTCTTCTTCCTTTCTTCTTCCCTCTCTGCCTGCTTGCCTTTTTCCTTTCCTTCCTTTGCTCTTCCTCCATTTTCCTTTCCTCCGTTATCTCATTTCCAGATCTTTGTCCGATTTCCCCAGCCCTGGTATTACCATTCTCCTGTGATTGGGAATCAGCCTTCTATGTCATAGATCAAGCACATTGTTTTATAGGTGGTAATAGAATACTTGCTATTTACATCAGAAGGTGTTGTTATGATTAATGGCAGGAATGATTTCGGTTTATGGGTGAAGAGAGGGAATGCAGAGAGGGAAGTTTGTCTTAACTCTTAAAGACAGGGAGCATTTCTGAAGTAAAATACTCCTTCTTATGTATGCCAGGGCCCTGGGTGGTGACAACTCCAGAATATCAGCCTTTTTTCCCTTTTGACCAGGACATGTCACGGGCCCCTTCATTGTGACCTCACATTTATACTTTCCACATTCAAATTACTGTATAAATAAGATTTTTTACATTTTCTTTAAATGAAGTACACAAGTGTACTGTTACAGAGGTCAAAGATGAATCCATAGATACCCATCCTATAACATCAAACTCATGTCAT
The DNA here is from genome assembly GCF_018350155.1 of Leopardus geoffroyi. Lineage (NCBI taxonomy): Eukaryota > Metazoa > Chordata > Mammalia > Carnivora > Felidae > Leopardus > Leopardus geoffroyi. The sequence goes on from NC_059336.1 coordinate 32,798,070, forward strand.
TTTAGCTGAACCATATAATTTCTAAGGAACTATAAAATAATATTATTTGTAAATATATGTGCAAATTTTATGACCATAATTATATTGCATAGTATTTTAAAATTAAAAGTGTTGCCACTTGCCAAGGTGGCAAGGTAAATATCAAGGTAAATATCTAAAATATTTTGTAATTTTTAAAATCAAATGATAACATTTCTTCATTTCTTAATATTATAGGAACTTATCTTAAGCTTTTCTTGACCTCTTGCATATTTCACCCCCAGAAGTATTCTTTTTGTATTGTGAACATTAGCTTGCTAATTATCTGAAATCTAAAAGGATACTGTTATCAGGTAAGTGTAAAACCCCATTAGGTCAGGCCTTTCTTATCTGAATTTTTAAAAATCTGGGCCTGTTTGGTATAATGTTTATTGAGATAAAATATTATTTATTATGAGACAAAGTAGTATTTATTAAGACAAGTAACATTTCTTCCTCTATGTATTTTTTTCAATCTTACTATTCTTGAAATCTCAACAACATAGCACAATGTTTAGCATATAATGGGAGCTCAGTAACAGTTATTAAAGGGAAAATTTCAAGGAAGAGAAATGTATTCTAGAACAGGCAGTTTTCATGAACCGAGAAAGACTCAAGGGAAACAAAAGGAATCCCAACTATGTACCTCAAATTTCTAAGTCCATGAGTTCATTTTTAGTGGAAGTATAAGTATGAGATATTTTTGGTTAAAATACATCTTTTACTTTGTAGGACCAACATGATTTTAAATGTCTTCATATTACTTAATAGAAATTACTTGTATCTAGTTTACAATGTGCACTGGGTTTTAAGGAATAAAACTGAATTTTTAAATAATGTAACCTTTTCAGTAAGTAGGATACATTTATCAGTATACTTCCAAGTACTTGGTCTAGGAAGAAAAGGGGGGGGGGAAGAAAAAACATGAAGATATGTTGAAAAAGATTCTTTCTCAAAAGAAAAGGGATATTCTGTACATAAATTTGTCATTGCTTATCCAGCCCTTATGTCTATAAGACCTTCAGCTTTAGAACCAGACACAAGTTGTAAGATACAAAATCAACACACAAAAATCAGTGACATTTATAATATACCATGAACTATCTGAAAAGGAAATTAAGAAAATAATTCATTTGTAATAGCAACAAAAGAATGAAATACTTAGGAATACACTTAGTCAAAGAGGTGAAAGATTTGCACAATGAAATTTATAAAACATAGATGAAGGGAATTAGAGACACAAATAGAAAAACTTTCTATGTTCATGGATTGGAAGACTTAATATTGTTAAAACGTCCATATAAGCCAAAGTGATATATAGATTCAATGCAACCCTATCAAAATCCCAGTGACACTTTTACAGAACTAGAAAAAGCAACCCTACAATTCATATGGAATTACAAATGACACCAAATAGCAAAGCAAACTTGGGCAAGAAGAACAAAGCTGGAAGCATCCCACTTCCTGATTTCAAATGATATTACAAAGCTGTAATAATCAAAACAGGATGGTACTGGCATAAAATCAGACATATAGATCGATGGAACAGAATAGGAAGTACAGAAATCAATCCACACATTTATGGTCAACTGATTTTCAACAGGGTTGCCAAAAATATACAATGGGGAAGGATAGTCTCTCCAATAAATTGTGGTGGGAAAACTGGATGTCCACATACGAAAGAATGAAATTGGACCCTTACATCACACTACATAAAAAAATCAACTCAAATGGATTAAATATTTAAACAGAAGAGCTGAGGGCCACCTGGGTGGCTCAGTCAGTTAAGTGTCCGACTTTGGCTCAGGTCATGATCTTGTGGTTCGTGGATTTGAGCGCCACATTGGGCTCTGTGCTGACAGCTCAGAGCCTGGAGCCTGTTTCAGATTTTGTGTCTCCTTCTCTTTCTGCCCCTCCCCTGCTCATTCTTTGTCTGTCTGTTTCTCTCAAAAATAAACAAACATTTAAAAAAATTTAAAAAGAAGACCTGAAACAGTAAAGCTAACTAGAAAAAAACATAGGTAAAAGCTTCTTGATAGTGGTTTATGCAGTGACTTTTTAGATAAAACCCAAAAGCATAGGCAACAAAAGAAAAAAAAATGAGATTGCATCATACTAAAAAGATTCTGCACAGTAAAGGAAAAAATAAAGTAAAAGACAAACTACTGAATGGGAGAAAATATTTGTAAGCCATGTATCTGCTAAAGAGTTAATATTAAACATATATAAGAAACTTAACTCAATAGCAAAAAACAAAAACAAAAACAAAAAACCACCCAATCTGAGTAAAAAATGGGAAAGAACTGAATAGGTAGTTCTAAAAAGAAGACATACAGAAGTACAACAGCTGAATGAAAAGGTGTTCAACATCACTAATCATCGAGGAAATACAAACCAAAATTATTGAGTTATCACCTCACAACTGTTAGGATGGCCATTATCAAAAAGGCAAAAGATGGCAAGTGTTGGTGATGGTGGAGAAAAGTGAAGAAAAGGGAATGTTTGTACACTATTAATAGGGATGTAAATAGGTACAACCAGGATGGAAAACAGTATGGAGATTCCTCAAAAAGTTAAAAATAGAACTAGAGTATATTCCAATGATCCATCTTCTGGGTATATAACGAAAGGAAATGAAATCAGTATCTCAAAGAGATATCTGCATTCCCATGTTCATTGAAGCATTGTTCACAATAATCAAGATATGGAAACAACACAATGTCTGTTGAGAAATAATGGATAAGGAAAATGTGGAATATACATTGGAATATTATTCAGCCTTAAAAAAGAAGGAAATCCTGCTATCTGTGACACTATGGATGAACCTGGAGGAAATTATGCTAAATGAAATAAGCCAGTCGCAAAAAGACAAATACTGCATGATCTCACTTACATGTGGAATCTAAAATAGTTTAACTTGCAGTGCCTGGCTGACTCAGTAGGTAGAGCATGTGACTCTTGATCTTGGGGTCGTGAGTTCAGGTCCTATACTGGGTGTAGATCTCACTAAAAATAAAGTAAAATAAAATAAAATTGTTGAATTCATAGAAACACAGAGTAGAGTCTTGGTTTCCAGAGGTTGAGGGTTGGAGATGTTGGTCGAAGGGTACAAAGTTTCAGTTATACAAGATAAATAAGTTCTTGAGATCTAATGTACAGCATGGTTACTCTAGTTAACAATACTGTATTATATACTTGAAATTTGCTGAAAGGGTAGATCTTCATTGTTCTTACCACACACACACACACACACACACACACACACACACAAGTTGCTATGTGAGGTGATGATGTTTTAAGTAGCTTGATTGTGGTGATCATTTCATAGTGCTTATATATATCAAAGCATTGTTCACCTTAAATATATACATTTTTTATTTGTCAATTATACTTCAGTAGAGCTAAACAATAAGAACAACAACAACAACAACATTAACAACAAAAAAACTAGCCCCAAGGGCACATTGACTAGCTGATTCTTTTACTGAATCTCAGAATATCAAAAATTACTATTTTTGTTTTAACTCTGTATCTGTCTTTTCATGGATGTTTGTCTATCCATTTCTACTTGTCTATCCCTTTATCTGTTTTTCTATCTACCTACATGCATGCATATCTGAAACTAGTAACAATTCCATATGTGAAAGTCTAAAACAAAAAGAGATCTTGAAACAATTCTTTAAATCAAAAAGAATACAATCTAATATTGTCACATTTTTTTCATGATTTTTGAAATTTATTCCAGAAGGGCCTCCTACACAGTAGGCCCTGAGATGTAAATAATAACAATGATAAATGCTATCAAGGCAGAGGTCAGGATGGTCTCAGAGGAGGTAGATTTCTAATCAAGTTTCTCTGGAAGGAAGGGAGGGAAACACATTTTACATTGAGCAAAGTTGATGGAAGTATGAAGTAGCACAGTATTTTCTAATAATACTGAGAAAGAACTTTGGGTGACCCGAATGGAGGATGATTTTAACAAAGAAGATGAGAGAAGATGCTGCCAAATAGGTTCATGTTAGATTTGGAAGGACATATGTGTTATCCTAAAGAATTTGTAGTTTCTTTTTTTTTTTGGTCACTCCAATTATAAGCTCCATATGTGGCTGTTGAGTCCACAGTGACATGGCAATCATGCATTGCATCTTGTAGATGATCAGGAAATACAGTGTGTTGACTGTATGACAGATATGTGTTTTTAAAAAGAGAGGTGACGGGATCAGATCAGTGTTTTATTTAGTTATACAAGAAGAAAAAATTTCAGAGAACCTTTATGGAGCAAGTAGGAGCAGCTCTCAAGCAATAATGAGAATTGGAAGATAAATACCCCAGCTTCCTCCTCCTCCTCAGCAGTGATGAGCCCTAGTTGCTAAAACACTTTGTATTGATTTTCTTCCTTTTCTGTTTCACTTCCTTACCTCCCCATGCATGTTTCCTTGGCTAACCTTGCAGATAGACTGTCCAAACTTGAGTCATTATCTCAAATTTAGCTTTTGGGAGAATCTACTTGAAGACAATCAGATGGTTATTTTAATGATCTATGCAGAGATTGTTAGGGTCTCAACTAAATCAATGGACCGTGGAAAATTAGAAGGCAGAAACTCCTCTCATAATCTCTCCAACACATACATTCCCTCATATACACAAACTTCTCCCAGTATTCTATCAAACATTTTTGTCTTGGTGCTGCCATGAAGGGATTTTGCAGAAATAGTTAAGGTCCCAAATTAGTTCACTTTGAGAAAAGGAGATTATCTTGAGTGAGCCTGACTTAAAAAGGGGCTAGGATCTTCCTGGTGAGAGAGATTCAAACTGTGAGAGGAATTTGATATGAGGGAAATTCCCCATCACTAGCTTTAAATATGGAAGAGCCATAGAGCTTGGAACGTAGGCCTCCAAGAGCTGAAAGCAGCTCCCAGCTTGACTACCAGCAGGGAAATGGGATCTCAGTTCTACAACTGTAAGGAACTGGATTCTGTCAACATGCTGGAAGGGCTTGGAGGCAGATATTTCCCCAGAACCTTCAGATGAGAACATAGCCACAGTGAGACTCTAATGAAAGGACTTAGCTAACCCAAACTTCTTACCAAGTAAACCATGAGATAATAAACTATTATTTTAAGCTGCTAAGTTTTTTGGTAATATGTTTTGTTGCAGCTATAAAAAGCAATACATAAAGAAAAGATGTGAGGTGTAAGATATAGATAGTAGTCAAGTTTAAAATTGCAAGGATTTGGTGGCTGATTGTATGGAATGGTTGAAAGAAAAAGAGGAGTGACTTTAAGGGTCTAGTCTGGATTCATAATGATGTTGTTAATGGAATACAAAATGTGCAAAGAGGAATCTTCTTAGAGTAAACAGTTTGTGTGTGTGTGTGTGTGTGTGTGTGTGTGTGTTTAAGTTTTCCATGTTTGAGATGAAGTTGTCTAAAAAACGATAGAAAATAGAATCCAGAACTCGGGGAAGATTCTTGGTCTGAAGAATAAACTTTAGAAAGTCACTGGAACATGTTGAATGTTGAAGCCGTGGGAGAGCATGAGAGAGCTTACCTCTCTGGTGTCAAGATGTTCTTCACTGATCAGCCTCTCTGATGTTTGATAATAGGGCTTTCTTGAGTGAGGAAAGATACCAAGTACTTACGGTAATGGGAATATATTAGATAATGTGTTATCTCAGTATTGTGTTTCATCTTATTTACAGTAAAATAATTTTTAATATTCTGGCTGAGGCACTAGGGTGGATGGCAAAGAGATGGCACTAAAACCACATTTCCCAATTCTGAACCTATGGTAGATACTATAACTAATGTTATCATTTTTCCTCAGAACCAGTATCTTTTTCAGTCCAGTGCTCCATGCAGCAACTAACTGGTTATAGTAAAACACACATCTGCCATCCCCGGTTGGTTTCAAAACCATACCTTTTAATAACAGATGAATTGAATTGAAAAGAACTTGATTTTTTTTAAAAAAAGATTTTGTTTCTATTTTTCTCACACATGATATTATCTCATCTGTCTTCTGAATGATATTAGTTAGCTTATGGTGGAACTTATTAAGATGGCAAAAAGTGGTTCTTGCAGCCTGTAGACTCTTTGGGTGACAAATTTTACAAATCTAAATTTAAGGGTTAGGGGAAAAAAGTAATTAGGAATTGAATTCATTCAGTTTTTCAAATAGGCTGAATAGTATTGTGTTTACAAGTCATAAAGGTCAAATATTATGATTTCCAGTTCCCATACTGGGGACTAGGGGCAGTTCTTGCTGTTCTAAGAATGATGACATGAAGTTAAGAGCCAATGTAAATGCAAAGGATTTGATATCTTTCTAACAAAAAATGGTTAAGGGTTACACAAAGTCATCCATTATTAATCATCCATTTGTTGCCCTCATCTGCCACATCATCTCGGAAGACACTGAAAACTCTAGGACACTACCTGAGACACAATTAACATGACCCAGCCTAAAAAAGGTTTAGGCAACTCCATTTCTGGATCACAGGGTGTTAACATATTAGTCAACCCATAAAAGCTCCTACTGATTTATATGGAGTTGTATCATTGCATCACAGGCAAAGGGACCTAAAATTGTTTTCAGAGAAATATAGGCCTCTGTCTTCAGGATCATGACCCATGAGTCACACCCAGGATTCCCAAAGCCAAGACCAGTGGGGACAAGGAAGGACTTGGCTTAGACACACGGGTATGACTCATTAGAAAAGATGAACTGGTTTTGAAAAATAACAGGAACCACCTTCTATTCTCTGCATATCTACCTTCATTCAATAACTCCCCCTCCACACACACACACACACACAAGCAACCTAGGATATTTGGAAGTATTTATGAGATATATAAAAATATTATTATCATTATTTACTTTTAAAATTCTTGGTCCATGTTGCTATTAGAGGTGATGTTCAAAGTTAGCCTTTGAATAACAGATTGACAAAATGACACTTGCTCTACTTTAAGAAACTCACTTGCCAAATTTATACATTCAGTTGAGTAAAGTTGTAACTTCATATGATAGCCAGGCCCAACTTCCTAAAGATTTAAAGAACTCTGATTAGTGATTTATAAAGCTCATTAACAAAAAGTCCGAGGTAATTTTTGGTTTACAGCTATAAATGCAGTGATAGGTGACCTGCAGGCAGAGTGTGGTACCTCAAATGTGGGCAGGGTGGCCGTTACACATTCCCAAGTGCACACAAGGGAAAGTGTGTAATCTCTCAAAAGGTAAGGTATATATGGTTTGGGCTAAAACAGCACTATGATTTCAGGCCACAAGTCTCTTGTTTTGTGATTTCCAAAAATTAGCTTCAAAATAGTTTTAATATTTTAATATTATTTTTGAAATTTAATAATTAATATTTAGTATTGATCAATATTGATTGCTGAATTTTATTCTAAATGTATCTGAGAAACAGTAATACCAAATATCAAAAACTTACCATTTTCTTCTTCAATTTTTGGATTTTAGGCCTAGAAATGTCACAGCATAGAAAGAGTGGAAAAATCTAGCCTATAGGAAAGAGGAGAGTGAGTAGAGATGTATCTGACATTCTGGAAACAAGTTCAATTCAACTCTTCTCTCCCTATATAGTTAAGCTGGGTAGAAGAAAAGTCTACCCACAACCACCTGTCTGCTGGCATGAACCTGTGAGCTTTGGAGTGCCTTTTGCTCCATTCCCACCTTGACCCCTGCCATACCCACGACATCTCCATTAACCACTCGCGGTGGAGGCATTTCCTTCTTTCTCATTCCTTTGCTTTCCAAGGAGTGGTTCCGATTTCCTCTCTTGCAGTGTTTTTTCCAATGTATAGCTTTTAAGTCTACCTCTCAGATTTTCCATCCCCACCTGAAAGGAAGAAATTCTGCTACTGTTATCTTGCCTGAATTTCTGCCTTAGTGGTCTTTCTAGTTCTACCATTTGCCACCGCCAGCCATTCTATTTCCAGAAGTCAGAAGCATAGTTTAAAAAGCAAACATGATAGTATCTTCCCTGTTTTAAACCCTAAATGATTTTACATTGCCTTCAGCATAGTCTACAAGGCCTTAGATGACCAGCCATGCCACCCACACTGGCCTTCGGACATTTCCTCAGAAGTTGGTTCCCACAGCAGGACTTTTGTACATGCTGCTTTTTCTCTCAGCCTAGATAGACCAGTCATGTGCTCTGTCCTCAGCTCTCACAGAGCCTGCAGCACTTAGCACGTGGTGGGTATATTGTTTCCTCTCTGCCCTCACAGTTGCACTGGGAGTGCCCTGAACAAACCAAGAGCTTGTCTGTGTTCCCAGGGCCTAGTACAGAGTTTGCCACATGCATAGTAGGTACTCAATCAATACTCACTGAATCCTTCCTAGAAATGTGTTGCTTGTTGTTTTCTAATCATTAGATTTCCTTATTTGACCATTTCTAGCAAAGCAGTTGTTTTTGTATTTAACTCAGAATTCCACTTGGTTCATAAATTATCTCTTTCCCACTTCACAGCCTTTGCATGCTATCTCCTCCACAAGGACCAACACTGCTCGGGCTCTTGAGGCTAAGCAGTGAAGATGAGTTTCTGGAATTATGAGTATTTCCCCAGGGCTTCTATAGAGCTTTGCAGTTGTATAGGGGAATGCCCTTAGGGTTGTCAGTAAATATCTGTTGGATGGATGCATGGATAGATGGATGGAGGGATGGAGGGATGGAGGGATAACAGACAGACTGAAACATGGTGCTCTGCATTTGTGGACAATTTCCTTAGTCTGTTTATCTCTAAACTGTTTTCCCCTGTCTGTGAATGAATAGTTACATCCCTTATTCTCTAGGGAAACTGTTAGGCAAAACACCCACTAGTACCTGCAAAATAACTAAAACAAAAAGAAATAGCAACAGAAGCTTCTACCCTCAAGGCAGTCTTTAAGAGGATGAGTTACTTTGTGTTTCTAAATACTTAAAGGGTCCTTGAGGAAAAACTGAAGAAAAACTCAATGACGAGATCATCATCTCAGACTGCCTATTGCTCTGTACAGTTCTTTAACTCTCCTTTTAATTGGTGATTTTGAGCATGATCAGAAAGAGCTCTGTCTTCCTCTTCTAATAACAGTGAATCTTCTCCAACAGATAAATGTATTACCAGAGAGATGCTGAGAACCTCAGCCCTCTCTACTTGGGCTTCCCCTCTGCAATTATGATGAAACCTTACTGGTGAGTGAATCCTAAGCTCTCTTCCTCTCTGGTTCCCAAGTAGCAGGAAACACCCCCCCCCCCCTTCAGACCCAGACTCCCGCAGTTTAGTCCCACTTGGCTTTTCCCAGTTTCTAAGTGAGGTTACATATACACATGGAGCCCAGAACTCCTTGCCTTTTTGGAAAGGGCAAAATAAGAGGGGATTTTCCATATTCACATTTTTCCACAGAAATGTATTCATAAGCTTTAAACTTGCCCAAGCTATGTTAATGTATGTGGTTGGCTTCTGTGCCAATTTTCATTGTGAATAAGATGCTAAATAAAAGGGTTCTTGTCTTTCCTTTCCCTCCTCCTTTCCCATAATTTTAAGTTCATAAGCCCATTTTGTAACTGAATCAGGTCTTAGGAGAGAATCAGAAACGATGTTGTTCTTTTAGCCGCTTACAGTGTTTGCTTTCAACCCTTGATAGGAACATGGGGCTTGTGACAGCAGTGGCTGAGGTAAACAGATGACTTTATATATAATGCTTTTTACAAGGTGGTTCAGTTCATTTCTAACCTTGGTCTTGGCGTCATGGAATGAGCCAGGGAAATTCCACCCCTTAACCCTACCCTGCATCTCCTCCCTTGAAGGTCCAGAAAATGTCCATTTTCATTGCCCTTTCCCTGTAGTAAAGCTTACATCATGCTGTACCCCCAAATACTAGAGAACCCCAATAGTGTGAGCAGGTGGTATTCTTAGCAGTATTGTTTTAACCAAGTGACTGTGAATGTTCACAGTAAGAGTTGCAACCTTTATGAGCCATGAGCTGGCGTGTCCTGGCATGTCCTGGCTGTCAAGTTTCAGTGCGTTTTGGTTCAAATGTTCCCTGCCTGTGTTTATTCCTGGTCACACCACACCTCCTGGGACTCTCTTTGTGGCTTTTGCTCCGCTGCTGACTCAAGTTGCAGAAGACATGAGGGTCAGTAGGGGCAAGTCTGCAAGATTCTGGCCTGAAGAAACAGCCCCAATGGATCCACACTTCTGAGATGTGGAAACCTCCCACTCTCTTTCCCTGGAAGTTTCCATAATCCCAACTAGTGGAGAATATGTATGTCTAGAAGGGCATTAACATAAGTGGTACAGTGAGGACCAGAAGCCCTGATATAAGGAAGAGAACATGAATTTTCTGTCAGAAGCCTGGATCCAAATCTTCTAAGGAAATATCTAGTTCCTCTGTGGGACCTTCAGCAAATTCTTCAGTCCTTGATTTCTTTATCTACAAAACAGCCATAATAATAGAAGGTTGTATAAAGATTATATGAGGAAATGAGAGTACAATGCACAGTCCATGGTCTGGTACGTGGTAAGATGTACCTCTGGTACATGGCAAGATGCCAAGCCTCTTTTTCTTCATCAGGGAAGTGGAGATATTAACGTGGATCTTGGAAAAAAAACCCAACTCTGTAGGTTTTTTGTGAAGATGAGTAAATGGCCTCACACAGTGCTGGCCCATCAGTTTGGAATGAAGCATTGCTGTTTTTAATATGAAGTTTGTATGCCCTTCTCAGGACCTGTATGAAGGAATTCATCTTTTGCTTGTCAGCAAGTGTGACCATGTCATTCCAGCCTGTGGAAATGTGATGCTTAAGAAGGATGCCTAAGCTGCCTATGAAGGATGCTGCATGAGAAGGATGGCCGGCTAAAGGTAGGCCTGGAGATATGCAGGTGTGAGGCTGGACACTTGGTCTGGTCTCCAGAAGGTGCACCCTCAGCCCTACATGTTCTAGTCTGGGCCTACACCATAGTTTCTGTCTGGCAGACTGCTGGCCACAGGGTACAAGCTGCAGTCTATATCAACAGGCACCCAGGAGGAATGGCTTGGATGCTCAGTGCACCTGGAGGGTCCTTCTCTCCCTGTTACCTTTCTTAGCTCCCTCCTGTCTGTGGGAGGGGCACAGGTGGAAGGTGTCAGCCTGGATCTTTCTGGCATATTTGGAAAGACCAGGCTGGCTTCTCCATAGTTTGCCTGTTTCTTTAATCCAGGGCTTCAGGTACATGGATCTTTGACAGTCTGGTAAAGCCTGTGGCCTTTTTTCTGAGTAATGTTTTAAATCCATAAAATATAGTATTTATATTACAAAAGAAACTAATTATATACCAAAAAATTAACTTGCAACATAGTAATAGATGTGTTTCTGTAATAGTCTGTTAAATAGCAAGATCTAGCAAGAGACCTAAAAACTATCATCATTTTGAAATAGTCATGAGTGAAAATGGCACGATAAGTTATCTCTGCAATATAAAAACATCTGTGATTTTTTTTAAGAGTCATGGGTCCTGCTAATAATACTTTGGTTCATTGTTAAAGGATTTCACTCAGAGATTAGTACAAACGAGGTGAAATGTTCTCCTTGTCCAGGTTCATAAACCCAATGACAAGGACTTCTGCCTAAGCCTGCTTTGCTCAGCTGATCAACTTATCTCTGTGCTATTGGAGGTCCTGACCCTAACTTCTCATTGCCCTGCCACCTCCTTTTCATCATGGTCCCCCGTGCAACCTCCACATGCTTCCTAACCTTCAAATAGTACCCCTGGATCTGTCATCCTGGTCACACCAGATCTGTCTTTGCAATCCCAGGGTTTGATGGCAGAAACTACTTTCTATTTTAGCCCCTTGAAAATGGCTGGATGGGGGTGTCTGGGGGGCTAACCTGGTTGAGTGCCTGATTCTTGATTTTGGCTCAGGTCATGATCTCATGGTTCATGGGATGGAGCCCTGCATTGCACTGACAACACAGAGCTTGTCTGGGATTCTCTCTCCCTCTGTTTCTGCCCCTTCCCTGCCTGTGCATGCTCTTCTCTCTCAAAGTAAATAAAATAAACCTAAAAAAAAAAAAGAAAAGAAAATGGCTGGATGTATTTTTAAAACCACACTATGCACAAAAATCATGTGGAATACCTGCTGAGGTCCAGATTGCTGTCCCAGTACCCTCAGTCTGGTTGCTGAGTGCAAGTTGGGACCTTGGTTTCTGTATTCTAAAGAACTCCCTAAATTCTTCTGAGGCAGGTGCTCTGTGAACCAAAATGGTACTTCTGTTATGGGACAAAACTTTTCCATTTTGAAAGCTATTATTTTTATTACTATGTATTCTGAATGGGACGTGAATGGAGAGCCAGTGTGCAGTGGTATGATATGCAGACAGAGATGCAGTTGCAAAAGTGTGGAGGAAAGAAAGGAAGGAGGAAAGAAAGGAGGAAAGAAAGGAAGGAAAGGTGGGCGATAAAAAGGCATCTTAAGAACCATTAAACCTATGGGAGAAGAAATTTTTATCAACAGAATCCAGAAATAAATATACAATCACAAGAAGAAGGATGTGTTGATTTCGAAATTCAACAAATATTTATTATGTGTCTATTATATTCTAGGGCAGGGGTTGCAAACTCAAAGCACATACAGGAACCAGGCAAGAAGGTGCTGATATAAAAGATTCAGGCCCTCTCTGTCTTCTGTTTACCCACTTTGAAGCATACAGTTCTGCTGTGTAAGAAAAACAAGAGGCTGGTTTTAACAATTCATACCATCAAACCTTAGTTCATAGTGTCAGGGATAACAACTGTGAAAAACTGGAGAGTACATGTCCATTGACTGTTTTTCCCATCCACTAGCCATTGGGTATGCAGGGAGTTTATCATATCCTCCAATTCTTCAAGAAACTCTGAAATGTTATGGGAAAGCCCTGTGAATAAATGTTGGAAACTGTTCTGGTTACTATTTTTGCATAAGGAATTAACTTAAAACTTATTCATTTACAAACAACCATTTTTTATTCTCATGGACTCTCTGAGCTACCATTCACAGGCAAAGTGGTAATGTTTTGTTTTGGTTCCACCATCTTCTCTGATGCCTCAGCTGGGGAGACTGGAAGGCTGGGGGCTGGGATCTCTAAAGGCCTATTTACTTTTGTGTCTAGTTCTTGGGTTGGGAAGACAATGACTAAGACTGCCAGTTGGAGCAAGTACGTGTGGCTTCCCCATGTGGCCTGATTTCCTCACGTTATGGTAACCTCAGGATAGTAACACTTCTTCCATGGGGTCTCAGGGTTTCAAGCACCAGTATCCCCACAAACAGGAAGAAAGCTTCATGGCTTTTTATGGCCCAGTCTTAGAAGTCATGCATATCACTTCAGCCATAGTAAATTGGTTAAAGTAGTCACAAGCCCATCAGATTTAAGTCTCTGCCTCCAGGTGGGATAGTGACAAAATCACATTCTAGAAGAGCATGTGGGCCAAGAAGTAGTGTCTCACTCATCTTTGAAAAGTAAGATCTGCTGCAGTAGCTAATTCAAAACTTCATTTTATTTAATTTTTTCAAAACTTTATTTTAAAAGTAAGCATTGTATATACTGTATCGTATAAAGCAAGTCTGTAGGCTAGACATAGCAGGGGGCCACTCATTTTAGACCTCTGCTCTAGGGTATAAAAATTCAGATATGGTTAAGATTTGGCTCCTCTCTTTCAATTTTTTTTAAATTTTTTTTTTCAATGTTTATTTATTTTTGGGACAAAGAGAGACAGAGCATGAACGGGGGAGGGGCAGAGAGAGAGGGAGACACAGAATCAGAAACAGGATCCAGGCTCTGAGCCATCAGCCCAGAGCCTGACGCGGGGCTCGAACTCACGGACCGCGAGATTGTGACCTGGCTGAAGTCAGACGCCCAACCGACTGCGCCACCCAGGCGCCCCTGGCTCCTCTCTTTCAGAAACAAAGTCTAGTGTTGGGGATTTTTAGAATTTCTATGAATTGCATATTCATATTTTTTGTACCCTTGTTGGAGCTGAAGGGGCATTGGTGGGGGTGTGCTGAGACCAAGTAGTACTGTATATGAGAATACCCTGGAAAGTGAATCCCCCATTTCTAGCTCCAGGAGGTTTATTCTATATCAAGAGAAGGGATATATGTATTTTTTAAACATTTATTTTGAGAGAGAGAGAGAGAGAGAGAGAGAGACAGAGAACAGGGGACAGGGCAAAGAGAGAGAAATCCCAAGCAGGCTCTGTGCTGACAGTGCAGAGGCTCAAACCCACAAACCGTAAGATCATGACCTGAGCGGAAATCAAGAGTCAGACACTTAACTGACTGAGCCACCCATGTGCCCCAGGATATATGCATTTTTATTATTTATTTATTTATTTATTTATTTATGTTTTCACAGAATACATGTTAACATTTTAATTAATTTATTTATTCACAGAACACATGTTAACATATTTATTTATTTATTTTTAATATTAAATTTATTGTCAAATTGGTTTCCATATAACACCCAGTGCTCATCCCAAGAGGTGCCCTCCTCAATACCCATCACCCACCCTCCCCTCCCTCCCACCCACCATCAACCCTCAGTTTATTCTCAGTTTTTAAGAGTCTCTTATGGTTTGGCTCCCTCCCTCTCTTTGTTTTTTCCTTCTCCTCCCCCATGGTCTTCTGTTAAGTTTCTCAGGATCCACACATGAGCGAAAACATATGGCATCTGTCTTTCTCTGTATGACTTATTTCACTTAGCATAACACTCTCCAGTTCCATCCACATTGCTACAAAAGGCCGTATTTCATTCTTTCTCATTGCCAGGTAGTATTCCATTGTATAATAGATATATGCATTTTTAAAATGCTCTTGAGGCTCAGAAACATGAGTTCCCTCCTGTACCCTGTTGAGAAGCACTGTTCAAAACAGACTTCCACATTGTAACTGGTACTTGTGAATTCAGAGATCATTCCTATGTGATGTTACCTAAATTCTTAATTTGCTTGTAAATAACATGTAGCTCTGGCTCCAGAATAGCCTGTTCCTTATTTCTCTCCATCCCTTGCCTCCCTCTATCTCTCATGATTGATCATTTCTAAATATATTTGGAAATTGACTTGAGGATTCAAAAATAACTTAAAAAGTATCCAGTAGCCCAGATAAGGACATGTGCTTTATAGTTCCATCATTGTTCTCTAGTCCCATTCATAGTAATAGTGGCCTTGGAAAAATTCTAGAGGGCCTCCTTCCCATCTCTTTCTCCCCAGCCACAGTGTATATGGAAAGGTAGAGCTAAAAATCTCTGTCCTTATTGATTAATAAGGGACCTTTCTCTCTGTTCAGTATTGCTTCTTGTTGTTTTACTTACAACCTGTTCACCAATTCACATAACGTGCCTTGTGAGGTCTGTTCACTCCAGAAGGTGATTCAGAAGGTTATACCTCAAATATACCAGGAATTCTGTGCCCTTCACCATGATCCTGTGTTCTAGGTGTGTTGGTAAGGTTCAGATTTATTGTCCAAACGTTAATTGTATAAACAAAGTGGCAGCCCAGCAGCCCAATCCCAGCCCCCTCTGCGCTGGCAGTTGTCCAGGGAGGTGTGCTCTAGTATAGCCTCTGTCTGAGCTCACCTTTGCAGGTAATGGGGCAGGTATGTGGCATTAAAGAGCAGGAAGGCCAGCAAGGTTGGTAATTGTTTAACTCTTCCAGTGGCACACCTCTGAGTACATGGACCACACCTGCAAACCTGGCAGGACGTGCTGTGCATGACTGGACAGAGGTGCTTGGTACACTCGGAGCCAAAGAATGGGTTTAGGCGGGAGCCCGGAGCTGACAGGGAGCCCAGCCCCTGGCCTGCTTGAAATCTTAGGACTCAAAATGCCTGTGCTTGAGGGAGGCAGCTGCTCATTAGTTAGGTGAAATTAACGAGTCATATCACTTTTTGGCACCTCAGTTTCCTAGTCTCTATAACAAGAGGTGAGCATGTGATCCCTAAGATGCCTTTCAGTTCTAGCATGCTGTACTGCAGTGATTCTCAAACTAGAGGAACTATCAGAATCACTTGACAAGCTTTATAATACACAAATTGCTAGGCCCCACCCCCAGAATTACTGATTCAGAAGGTCTGGGTGGATCCCAAGAGCTTACATTTCTAACAAACTTCCAAGTGTGGTTAAGCTCCTGGTTTGGGGACCGTACTTTGAGAACCAGTATTCTGATCTGCGATGTCTGGCTATGTTTTGAAGATCTTCCTGGGTCACTTTACATAGCTTCAGTGTGGTGTGCGGAGGACTCCTCTGTTCACAGAATGAGAGAGGTTTTGTTTTCTCAATTTTCCCAGTCCTTTGCTGTTGCTTCTCCCACTACCTTGACTATTTTTGGAACACTGGAGTTTGAAATAAAAAAGCAAATGAGACATAGCTCATTTGGCCAGGCCAAGGGGTTATATTCTACTCAACTGTATGTCTCATGGCTTGTCTAGCACTGTTTCTTGAACATGAGAAACACTGGAGAAGTATTTGTTGGGCGACAAATAAGCTCAGTGGAAGGGAGGAGATTACAGATAGTGTTCAAATGAGGTTTACCTGCAGATTACAGGCATCAGTGTCAAGGGGTCTTTGATGCAAATCTTGCAGGGACCAGACTGCCAATGTAACAAAGTGAATCTGTTGTATGTCAGGCAAAAGGGAATTGTGAGTCTGTGGTGAAAAGAAGAGGGCAAGTGTTTTAAGGAACTAAATATTTTCAGCATTGTACTGGCCATATTGGAGCTCTTACAAGTTGTAGTCTGTAACTGTGCCTTTCCAGTGTGCCCATTCCAAAGAGACAAGGAGGAGAAGAGAGTGGGTGAACATTTACTGAGCTTATTTTTCAGCTTGCATTGCCTTTGTTCATATTGCTTATAATTTATTTTGAAACACTTTCAGCATGGATAATGTGACATATACTTGAGAGATAATTTTCATCTGTACTATAGGGGCTTAGTTGTTTAAAAATAGCTCTCAGTGATTCCCACCTACTGGTATCCACACCCTTGTATAAAACCCTAAATTTTAATGTGGACTGAATCCAGTGATTTGCTTCCAACAAATGAAATATGGTAAAAATGAAGGGATATCACTTCTGACATTAGATTACAGAACAGTATGACTTCAGTCTTTCCTTCACTCTCTCTCTTGCTAGCACTCTCTTTCCTTCTCATTGCCTTTTCTTCCATGCTGGACGTGATAATGAAGCAGGAGACATCAACATGGCAAGGAGCTGTGGGCAGCCTCTAGCTAACTTCCAACAGAAACTGAGGCCCATACCCTCTAGATTAAACTTAGAAGTGGATCCCTCTCTAGTCAGATCTTCTAGTGAGACCATGAATGAGGCCAATACCTTGATCACAACCTTCTAAGAGACCTCAAAGCAGAGGAATACCAGCTAAGTCCAACCAAGATTCCTGAGCCACAGAAACAGACAATAAATGTGTATTGTATTCAGCTGCCAAGTCTGGTGGTAATTTTTAATGCAACATTAGGTAATGAACACAAAGCTATTTGTTAACATTGGATGTTACTTAGAGTAGTCAGCATTTGGAAAACGCAAATCATAAGACCACACTCAGTGGTGTCCAGGAGCTGGCTTGAACCAGCTCATCACAGCTGCTTGTATCCATCTCTTTTTAGCTCTGCCTTCAGGAATGTCATGCTAAGGACTTAAAATCAGTACGGTGGCAGTACTTGTTCAGTGAAAATTAGCAAACACTGTTGTTTTGAGATCCAGTACAGATCATACCTCTGGACTTCAAAAGCCTTCTAAGCCCTTGAACTCTCTTTACTTTTAGCAAGTATAAGAAGCCTGGTAAATTAGTGTAATAGGTATCAGAAGTAGTGTTGCATTAGTGGAATTGGGGTTCCACTGTGTTCAAGCCATTTGTGGCTTGTGTGGAGACACTATGCAAGGTTCCCCGCCTTGTATGAACTGGTATGAGTCCAGGAGTCTGCAAACTTTTGAATAGCATCTTCAGTTTAGGAATAGATAGGAATATTAGAAAGATTTGTTACCTGACTAGGGCTCACTTCTGCTACTAGAATCTTTTTTCATCTGCTTGAAGTAAAGCTTCTGGACAAGGATCTGTAGAAATATTTAGCAGAACAAAGAAAGAAGTCAAGAATTCATCCGCTTGGCACCTGCTTGCAAATAAATATTTATATCTGGGGCAAATTTCTCTCTGAGAATTGCTTTAATTGTTACATAATACCTGGTGGGGTGATTAGGGGGAGATGGGCTCATTTACCTCTAATTATTAAAGCTACCTACATTACTCAAAAAAGAAGTAGTAATTATGAAAGATCAAACTGACTTAGGTCAGCTTGAGGTATCAATCATTGATAGCATTCATAACATACAGATATTACTATAATCCTCATTTTATAGTTGAGGAATTTGGAGCATAGGCATGGTGGTCATCTAGCTGAATTTATATAGCTCACACATGACAAAAAGAGCTCCAAATCAGCCCTGCCCCCAAAGTCATGTTTCTAACCTCTCTGATAGAACTCGCTCCTCCCTTAGTGTTACAGTCTAAAAACCTTAGAGGGGAAATTCTGGGGAAGGAAACTCCACAGACTCAAATTTCACAGTCTTCCCTGACAGGAAATCCTCACTAACCTTGAACTTCAGGGTCATCTGCTGTGGTTTGACATCCCTTTTTCATTTCCAGTTAAAAGAACAGCTCTGCTCACTGTCCTTTGCATGTTCTGCCCCTAAAACATCTCAACTTCCCATTGTCGCTACCTGAAAATCTGATCCCCAGATAACAAGTCCTCCAAATTCAGATGATATTGATCCTCCTTAACTAATTGCTACATTGGCATTTGTAATATTAGAAGGTTTTATTTTTTAAGAAAATCTGGGCCAGTGCCTTAGTCAGTCTTCCCATCTGAGAGCACCCCAGAAATAAAATTGTGGCTGTTGCCAGAATCTCTACGCATAAATAACCAAACCACAGGTGTTGAGCCCTGGGACCCACACAGTGTTCCCAAGGGAAGTAATTATTTCCAGCCTTTTCACTATGTGTCTGTACATCTCTCTGTCAACTAGGCCTTGGGGAGAAATCCACCTAATTTCATGTATGAGGCATTATAGATAGAAGTAGAAACAATCAGTGTTCAAACCATAGTTTTGTCTCTTAAAACCTGGATAATCCTGGACAAATTACTTAACCACTATGCTTGTGCTTCTTATCTATGAAATGGAAGTGTTAGTACTACCCATCTCATAAGTCATTGTAAAAACTAAATGAGTTAAGAAATACAAAGTGCTTGGAACAGTGTGTAACACACAAAAGTGCTCCATTTTTGTTACTTATTATGATCGGTGGTTCTGTTTTTCACTGCTGCTTCCTGGAAGTGCCCATGCATGATGTACAGGATGGTTTTTTGCTGTCCTGCTTGCCATCAATCTGTTTTTCAGTTCATTCGGCTTGTCTTTCATCTACCAGGAGTACTGTGATAGCTAGCTATGTCTGTGCAACAAATTTCCCTAAATTTATCAGCTTAAAACAACACATTTTTTAAATCTCATTTTTTTTTTTTTTGTAGGTTGGAAATCCAGGAATAGCTTAACTGGGTAGTTATGGGGTTTGGCCTGTCGTGAGGTCATAGTCAGTCTGTCCTCTTGGTTGCAGTCACCTCAAGGCTTGGCTGGAACATGATCTTTTTCTAGGCTCACTCACATGGATGTTAGCAGGTGTTCGTTCCTCACAATTTGAACCACCCCATAGGCTGTCTGAATATCCTTGTGACATGGCAGCTGGCTTTCCCCAGAGCATGTAATGAGAAAAACGGAGAGAATCCCACATAAAACCTCATTTTATAACTTAATATCAGAAGTGGCATCCTATAACTTCTGCCATATTCTGTTCACTAGAAGCATGTCACTAAGTCCAACCCATATTGAAGGGGGTGGGGATTAGGCTCCACCTCTGTTGGGACAAGGATAAAAAAAATAGTGAACATATCTTTAAAACCATCACCAGTGTCTTTCACTATCCCAAAGACCTTGGAAATCTGAGACTTCTCATGTACTTGGGAGATCAACTAGCACAACTGCTAGGAAAGAGGGATGCAGTGACTTGTCCAAAGTCACACAACTAGCCAACTACAGAGACGGGATCCAGTTCTTCTATTACTATGCGTAACTGTACGTTGTTTCGAAGTCATGCTGCTGGAGTTACTCCATTGATACTTCATAGCCTATCCTGATATCCCAGCATATTGAAAGATTAGAAGTTGTATGCAGTTTCTTTAGACCAGTTTGCCAATAACCACATGTGTCGTAAGCAACATGTGGCACAAAATATACATCGTATTCCCAAGACTAGGTATGAATAAAAGAATGTAAACTATTAAGTATTTCTATTTTGATTACATATTGAAATGTGATGATATTTTAGATAGATTGGGTTAAGTAAAATGTTAACATTCACTTTCCCCATTTCTTTTCACTTTTTAAAAATGTGATTCCTGGAAAATTTGAAATTTCATATATGGCTTGCATTGTATTTCTATTACACAGTGCTGTTCTAGACTAGCCAAGCCCACATGCTCATTCTCCACATCTTTGGTCTGTCAGGGTTGTGCCTGTGCTTCTAGGCCTGTTTTTGGCCAAGGTGCTAGAGTCACTGAAACATAGGCTGCTCCCAGGCCTCTCTGTCCCAGTTGAAGTGATTGTAGAGTCTGCAGAGTGGGTGCCTGTGATTTTATAAAACTACACTTTTAGATCTTCCTGAAGCATGCTAATAACTGAGAGTATGCTGGGCAACTTGTGGCAAGGGTTTCTGATGTCTTCTATGGTCTGATGAGTCAAAACCTTCCCTAAGGATTGAACTTCCACCCAAAAGCTGGCTTCCAAAACTCTCCTTCCTCTTTTGAAAGACCATGGCAGACGAAGTAACCCCAACTGGATCCATTACATACTGTTCCTTCACTCCTTTCCTTCCTTCCTTCCTTCCTTCCTTCCTTCCTTCCTTCCTTCCTTCCCCCCTTCCTTCCTCCTTTCCTTCCTTTCTCCTTTCTTTTTCTTTCTTTCTTTCCTTCCTTCCTTCCTTCCTTCCTTCCTTCCTTCCTCCCTCCCTCCCTCCCTCCCTCCCTCCCTCCCCCCCTTTTTCCCTCCCTCCCTCCCTCCTTTCTTCTTTCTTTCTTTCCTTCCTTCCTTCCTTCCTTCCTTCCTTCCTTCCTTCCTTCATAAATATGAGTCATCATAGAAGAATTCAAGCCCAGATTTGGTCTTGAAGACTATTGTAAATAAAGCGACCAATTGCATTTCCCTGGCTGAACTGAACATTTGGAAGGGTGGGTTAGTGGGGGCTGTTGAAAGACAAACAACATAGGGTCTCACCATTCATTGAACACATTTTCAGCCCCATCTTCTGTAGAGTATTGTATTTAGGATATCTGCTTGCTCAGGACTCTTGGTTGTAATTTGTCCATGTCTGGGGAAGATAAATCTTTCATGCATGTTGATTCAAAGTGAGTTAGACTGCTCACTCTTTCCAAACAGCTTCCAGTTTTGACTCCTCTCCTTACATTGATCAATGAGTGAGCTACGAAGCCTCTTGCAGGCCTCTGCCCCAAATCACCCTTCTTGTTGACATTCCAAACTGTTAAGCTCACAAATGTACTGGGAGGACAGTAGCTCGAGGACACTTATTCCCTTAGAGAGAATCCTTGACTTTCACGGTATGTGACTTCGTTATTTTCCCATCCTTGTAAGGGCTTGACATTGTTTCAGAAAATAGTGTTTGATTTGGGGAATGTCGTTTCCAGTTGCTCTCTCACTGACCCATGCCATTCAGTGTCTTCATTCTCCTCAAAAACCTTTTATGGAACGAAGGAGAATATTAAACAAATAAATAAATAAAACCTCCAATGTAAAAAGAGGTTGGGTAGTTTGAGGATTTGTTCCCTCTTGAACACTAGAAGGAAGATAAGGGCTGAAATCAGAAAAGCTGCTATATTCTAAATATAAACAAGAACAGTGACTAGACAAGGACCATCAGGTAAATATAGTAAATCATGAGCAATCATTATTTGATGGCTTATGATTGAATGAAGGCACAAATCAGTACTTCCACTTTTTCCAACTGCCGTTAGAAATTCCACAACAGTGGTTAGGTATCATCTATGGTTGTGGCCACAAGGGATACTGAGATCTGCTAAGAAGGGCCAGGATCAGACCAGGAATTGTGTTCAGTATAAGTAAAAGGAAGGTTAAGTAAGGAAGATGGTTTGGGTAAGAAAACATTTCTCCCCCACAAGAGAATTTTCTGGAAGGTGGCATTTTTGGGGGATCCAATTTGTTAAACCTTTTGGTTACAAAGAATAAAATCATGTCTGTGTCACATAATGGAGGCTGCTTTAATTTACCATGGCAACAAGGCAGGCAGAAGCAAGTGCCTCCCTTAGACTAAGATAGTAGTTTCCAGCTGGGGGATGTTTTGCCCAGGGGGGACACTTGGCAATTTCTGAATATATTTTTGATTGTCACACCTAGGGAGAATGCTGCTGGTATCTAGTGGGTAGAGGCCAGGGATGCTGTTAAACATCCTACAATGCACAGGACAACTCTCGACAGCAAAGGATTAATAGTGCTAAGGTTGAGAAACTATAAACTAGGGAATAAAGTACCCCTATACTCCCCTTCCTCCCATACCTGTGCTCTGGAAGATTCTGCATATCAAAGATTAAAAGGCAAAGAATGATGTTTTCTAGCATTCATATGAAAGTTCTTTATTGAACAAAAGGCAGTTTCAAGACAAGAGAAGCTGAGGAGAAATCGCCAACAGAGCTATTAGAATCTCACCTGGAAATAATCATGCAAAGGCAGTATTATTAAGCACTATAACTGAGAGATAAGGACAAGACTCTCTCATCCCTAAAGATCTGAAGTAGTGTGGAGACCCACCTGCCTGGAATGCTTAAGGGAATGTCCTCCAAGATAAGCAGGCAGGACAGGAAGTCCTAGAGAGATATACTACGTCTCCACTGGTGACTTCAGTTCCAGATTTTATGTTTCAAAACATTTTAGAAATGACTCAGTAACACACTCTACAGAAAAATTGTGATGCACCATTTAAAGACTTCTCAAAAACACTGCTTATGACATTATTGCTTACTATACTATCTTGACTATAATTTTGCCATGCTTGTGTGTACTCCACTCCCTTCTAGATCCATCAGCCACCCTTCTCTGCCTGCTCTATATCCGTGGGGGCTGATGCTTTCTGACCATCTCATGGGGATTCTTTTGTTCTCTAGCTCCTACCTGGCTCAGCTAATAGGAGGCACTGGCAGGAGAACAGCTGGTAGGAGGAGAAAGAGATCAGGATACTTATTCCCCTGCCTCCACTTGGCCTTGTCACCTCTTTCCTTGGCCATTGCTCTAGGACTCCATGATTATGGCTCCTTCCTGGTTTCAATTCTCCCTGGGCCCTGCCAACCCTGCTTTCCCTCCTTTACCCTTCAGGTCTAGGAGTGGTTACACCTTCCAGCTATTGCTGGTCTCAGAGTTTCTCAACATCTTTTGTTGCTTCCATTAAAACCACCCACATCTCAAAGAGCAACATGAACCCTCACTGATTGCTGGTGGGAATACAAAATAGTATAGTCGTTTTAGAAGACAGGCAGTTTCTTACAAAGTTAAGCATAATATTACTGTGTGATTCAGTAATTGTGCTCTAATGTATTTATTCAAATGAGTTGAAAACTCATGTCCACACAAAAACCTGCACATGGAGGTTTATAGCAGCTTTATTCATAATTGCCCCAAATTGGAGGCAACCAAGGTGTCCTTTTTTTAAAATTTTTTTTTAACGTTTTATTTATTTTTGAGACAGGGAGAGACAGAGCATGAACAGGGGAGGGTCAGAGAGAGGGAGACACAGAATCTGAAACAGGCTTCAGGCTCTGAGCTGTCAGCATAGAGCCCGACGAGGGGCTCGAACTCACGGACCGTGAGATCATGACCTGAGCTGAAGTCGGACACTTAACCGACTGAGCCACCCAGGCGTCCCCCAAGATGTCCTTTATACGTGAATGGATAAACACACTGTTACATTGAGAAAATGGAATATTATTCGGTTATTTTTAAAAAAATGAACTATCAAGTCATGGAAAGACATGGGGGAAACTTGAACACATATTAGCTAAGTGAAAGAAGCCAATCTTAAAAGGCTATATACACCATGGTTCTAATTATGTGACATTCTGGAAAAAAACATAGCTATACAGATAAGCAAAAGATCAGTGGTTGCTAGAGGTAAGAGGAAGAGAGGAAAGGATAAATAGGTGGAACACAGGTGATTTTTAGAGCAGTGAACTATTCTTTATGATACTTTAGTGGTAGATACATAGCATTATGTACTTGTCCAAACCCATAGAATGTACAACACAAATGTACATGTGTACATTTTTAACTTTGGATTTTAGCTAATAATGGTATATTAGTATTGATTCATCAGTTGTAACAAATGACCACACTAATGCAAAATGTTACTGGATAAAGTGTACAGGGCATAGGAGGTATACAAGAACTCTATATTTTCAGCTCAATTTTTCTCTAAACCTAAAATTGCTCTAAAAAATGAAGTATATTAGTTAAAATATATTAATTAAATAAAGGAGTATATATAAACATAGATGTGTTTATATAATAAAGTGAATATATACAAAGCAATATATATATACACACATATGTGTGTCTCTCTCTCTGTATATATATGTGTATACATACATGCACACACATATATATATATATATACATATATAAAGTTAAAAAAAAACCTTAGCCACCTCTCTGTGCACAGTCTCATATTAATTTCTCTTCAGTTAAACACTTTCCAGAGAAATTCTGTTTCTTTCCCAGTCCCTGACTATTATAACTTGCATCAAAAAGACATTGTAAAAATACAGAAAAAAAGGTAAAATGAGGACACTAAAAATGTTGCTCATAAAATACATGTTAGAAGCCAAAATACTGGTGGGTCTTTATTTTATCAATCCAGAAAATTTAATTAACAGGTATATGTCTCTGTTCCTTTTAACTATCTGGGCTTTAGAAAATAAAGAATACAGACATTCAGGTGTACCTGGGACAATCCTGATTTGGGCCTATTTTCCTGGATGTAATTATTAACAGAACTCCATTTTACTCAAAATATCCTGGTTTGGACAATAAATTACATTACAGTTATGCTTCTAAGTCTTTTCTTGGGAGAGAAGAGGAATTAAAAAGTACTGTGAATGGAGTCTAGTATATTTACCCCAGTTTGTCTGTTTGGACAATGTCTGGAACAAATAGACTAGACTGAGAACAAAGGTGTGTCTGCAAAGACCAAGTGTTCCAAAAACAAATAGCTTTATCAGATGAAACTATAACCTAGATCTTGCAGTGATTAAATGCAATTTCTGTGGTAAAAAAAACTAGCTTAGTAGAGTATAAGGATTTGTTAAAGTTGAACCTCAGGCCATATGAGATTCTCAAGAACTTGAACCATAAGGGGTGGTGCAGGGGAGCTTTGAAGGTCATCTGTGTACTGCCTGCATTATGGAAGAGGTATGGAGCACACAAGCCTTGCTTTTGTACCATCATGCTACCAGACAGCCCCAGAAGCTAGTTTCCTGACTTCCAGGACAGAAGATGTCTAATTACTCTTCATTGTTATCCATTCATTTAACAAATACCTACTCTAGCTATTGAAAATCCAATGGTGAATAAAGCAAGAAAGAAAATTCTATTCCAATGGAAAGAGACAACCAATAAACAGTTCATCAGATCAATGAAATAATTCATATAATGGTGAATGCTATGAAGAGTATAGACAGAAAATCCTTGGATAGGAGAGAGAGAGAGAGGACTTCTCTCGAGAGACAATTGTTCATCTAATTCTGAAGAGGACGGAGAGACAGCTATGTGAGAACTTGGAGGTTCAGCCCACAGTCCCTCTAGAATTAGGGAAACTACTGAATAAAGTGTCCCAACAGGAGACACAATAAGTGTTTGAATGATTTTTCTTGATAATAGAAAAGGAACTCAGCATTGCAAGTCATATGTGTTGGTACCCCAAGCTCTAGAAAAGAACTCTACTGGGGTACCTGGGTATCTCAGTCAGTTAAGCATTGATGATTAACTGATTAATCAGTTGATTTTGGCTCAGATCGTGATCTCTCCCTTTGTGAGTTTAAGCCCCACATTGGGGCCACGCTCTCAGCACAGAGCCTGCTTGGGATTCTCTCTCCATCTCTTTCTGCCCCTCCCTCACTTGCATGCACTCAAATGCATGCATATACACTCTCTTTCTCTCTCAAACTTGAAAAAAAAAAAGAACTCTCCTGTTAGCAGTCATTTGTTATTGATCATTGTCACCATCATAATGTATCTCTAAAACTAAGCTAAATCATGTTGACCCATTTCCTCTACTCCAAGGCTCTCTCAGCTTGTTCCAGTCACTAAGTCTGCCTAAGAAATTACCCTAAAAAGTAGTTGCTTAAAACAACACAACACATTTTGCTCATGGTTCTGTCATTGGGGCAGGGCTCCCTGGGACCTTCACTTTTCTCCTTTTGCTGTAAGCTAGGGAAGCTTAAAAGAGGGAACCTGAAATCACCCAAAGCCTTTTTCATTACATGTCTGGTAGTTGGTATTGGCTCTTAGTTGAGCTCCTAGCTAACGCTGTTGGCCAGAAAACCTGCATGTAGCCTTTCTATGTGGTCTGGACCTACCTGGCTGCTAGTTATCCCGAGAGCAAGCCAAATAAATGCTATATTGATTTGATGACCCAGCTTCAGAAAACCTATCACATCACTTCTGCTATCAGTCATAGCAGTAATAGAACCTGTCCAAATTCAGGGGAAGGGAGCATAGATCCCATCACTCATTGGAAATCACAGTGTAAGAAGAACATATGGATGGAATAAAAGTAACCATCTTTGGAAAATATAATATTCTAGAAATCTCTATCTTTTGAGCTTATTACCCTTTTATTTTTGCACCTTTCTTCTTGTTCCTACATTAAAGAAGCCCCAAAGAGTACACTGGGCAACTGCAGAGAGTAGAGAAATGGAATAAATACAGTGGGGAAAATGCAAAATCCTCATTGGTGACCAAGCAGACATGAAAGCCTAGAGACTCATTTTTTAAAATATAATTTATTGTCAAATTGGCTAACATACATTGTGCACAGTGTGCTCTTGGTTTTGGGGGTTCATCACTTACATACAATACCCAGTGCTCATCCCAACAAGTGCCCTCCTCAATGCCCATCACCCATTTTCCCCTCTTCTCCCCCATACCCCCCATCAACCCTCAGTTCTCTATATTTAAGTCTCTTGTGGTTTGCTGCCCTCCCTCTCTGTTTGTAACTATTTTTCCCCTTCCCTTCCCCCATGGTTTTCTGTTAAGTTTCTCAAGTTCCACATATTAGTGAAAACATATGATATCTGTCTTTCTCTGACTTACTTATTTCACTTAGCATAATACCTTTCAGTTCTGTCCATGTTGCTGCAAATGGCATGATTTCATTCTTTCTCATTGCCAAGTAGTATTCCATTGTATATATAAATCACATCTTCTTTATCCATTCATCAGTTGATGGGCATTTAGGCTCTTTCCATAGTTCGGCTACTGTTGGAAGCACTGCTATAAACATTGGGGTACATGTGCCCCTATGAATCAGCACTCCTGTATCCTTTGGATAAATTCACAGTAGTGCTATTGCTGGATCATAGGGTAGTTCTATTTTTAATTTTTTGAGGAACCTCCACACTGTTTTCCAGAGCAGCTGCACCAGTTTGCATTCCCACCAACAGTGCAAGATGGTTCCTGTTTCTC
This sequence comes from Leopardus geoffroyi, assembly GCF_018350155.1. Lineage (NCBI taxonomy): Eukaryota > Metazoa > Chordata > Mammalia > Carnivora > Felidae > Leopardus > Leopardus geoffroyi. Next base: position 32,825,929 of record NC_059336.1, read on the forward strand.
CACAATCTCGCCAGCATCTGTTGTTTCCTGAATTGTTCATTTTAGCCACTGTAACCAGTGTGAGGTGGTATCTCAGTGTGGTTTTGATTTGTATTTCCCTGATGATGAGTGATGTTGAGCGTCTTTTCATGTGTCTGTTGGCCATCTGGATGTCTTCTTTGGAAAAGTGTCTATTCATGTCTTCTGCCCATTTCTTCACTGGATTATTTGTTTTTCGGGTGTTGAGTTTGGTAAGTTCTTTATAGATACTAACCCTTTATCCAATATGTCATTTGCAAATATCTTTTTCCATTCTGTCAGTTGCCTTTTAGTTTTGTTGATTGTTTCCTTTGCAGTACAGAAGCTTTTCATCTTGATGAGGTCCCAATAGTTCATTTTTGCTTTTAATTCCCTTGCCTTTGGAGATGTGTCGAGCAAGAAATTGCTGTGGCTGAGGTCAAAGAGGTTGTTGCCTGCTTTCTCCACTAGGGTTTTGATAGCTATCTGTCTCACATTTAGGCCTTTCATCCATTTTGAATTTATTTTTGTGTATGGTGTAAGAAAGTGGTCTAGTTTCATTCTTCTGCATGTTGCTGCCAGTGCCTAGGGATTCATTTATTTGTAATCTATGCCCTGTGTGTTGGTTATAGGTATTAAATTAAAACAAGTCACTGTCAAAGAAGCTTAGAAAAATTTAAAGAAACTAAAATAGTTTTCTATATTTCCTATCTTCTTAGAAACCTTAATATATATGTGTACATTCTCAAAGAAGGAAACATAGTAGGAAATTTTTTCCCATCTTGTTTGCCCATTGAGCCCATTTTGGATTCAATCCTTAAACAACTTATAGAACCATTTAGAAAATTTCATTTAGCCAATTTGTCCTAAGAGAGGTTATAATAGACACACAGAGTGGGATGTCTCATGGGTTTATGAGGGGCTGGAAAAATTAGTCTCTTCTAAGCTGAAGCTGTGAAAGGAATGTAATATCTGCTTTTCAACTCTGGTTGCAAAATATTGTACCCTATGGCACCTGAGTGAAATCACTAAGTTGAGTATGTTCAATAAATATGTTGTTTCTGGTGTGCCAGAATGCAAAACCAGAGCCCATCAGCATGAATGCTTCAAGGGATTACCACTGATGTAACTTTTTAGAAGAAAGGCGGGTTCATCTACAAATGACTCAGGATGTGATCAATGGTAGGAAGCCAAGCCAGTGAGTAAGGAACCTACATATGCTGCTGACTGAGCTCAGCTTCACTCTGCCTCATTTGACCAAGTTCATTACTTGAGAATGATGAAATGAGGCAAAGGAGAATGTCCTCCAAGACCACAGAAATGTACATAAGTACTGTAGGTTAGAAATCTAGACTGACCTCATAATGCCAAGATTCCGCTTAGAGAAAAGGGAAATACATCTGTGAAAATTAATGAGAAACACAGATATTCCATGGGAGTTCAGAACCTGGAAATTAGTAAGGCCAAGAAAAGATCTAGAGGGACATGACAGAGGGCAAATTTCACAGGAGTATGCAACATGATATTTGAGTGGAAAGGAGTTTGGTTTGCTTTCAGCAGCAGGAGGAAAATCTCCATTTCACATACTACAAAAAGAACATTTTTGCTTTTGGGGATCCTGGTGAGTCCACACCTGGAATACCATCTTTGTATTGGCGTCTTGTTACAGTAGGGAAGTAGATGACCCCACTAAAATTTCAACAAGAGCCAGAGGAGTGCCTTTGGGCCTGGGTACACTGATTAAATAAATCAAATCCTTTTGGCCTTCTGGGCATCTTAGCTCCCAGTGATCACCTTAGATCACATTCAGGAAGACTATGAAAACCCTGGAAGATTCCAAGGGAAATGTTCCTGCCCACAAGTATATGAAGATTGAAACAGCCAAGGAAGGAAGGAGACTATTGCTCTTGGAGAGTGTGGAATTCCAACCAGAGACCAGAGAAGATACTCCATCCTCAAGATACATTAAATTTCACATAAGGCCTCTCATGGACTGCTTGGACACATCCTGCCTCTAGACACTTCAGATTAGCTTCAGTGCTAGAGTGTTTGATGATCTTTCAAAACCCATGAATCCTTCCTGACACTGGCAAAGAATCCTGGAAAAGAGGAAATGCCATGTTATTTAATAGGGAAATTATTGTTAAGTAGTATTCTTTTTTCTTTCAGTTGAATAAAATATGTTTAAAGAATGAAACATATTAAACAAAAGGTATTTATTCTGAGCCAGAAGTCAGATTTGGGCAAATCTTTACTGCAGTCAGGATTTTAATAACATGTATAAAATTTGTGGCATTAATTAGAAAATCTACCCAAACACTGAAATACTAAGTTTGCTCATTTCTGCCCTCTCTGGATCAGCTCTAAATGACTGATTTTCAACATTCTAATTCCATATTGATGGGACTGTTGTAGGACTGTTCCTATTCCCTACTTGGTAGGGGTCCCCCCCCCCCACTTCCTTCTCCTCCTCTTCCTTCTTTTGTTTGTACTTTTCATCCTTTTCTTTCTTCACATTCTTCCTCCCCTGGAGACACTACCCTCCTTTTTATTCACCCTTGTTTTTGCTCCTAGTTTTTTTCCCTTTGTCTCATATCCTTGGTTATAAACAACCCTTTATATGCAAGAAATTTCTTCTACAAAGGAATTTTCTGGCAGTTGTCTTCCCATTCTGAAAGGATCTTGTGTGAATGATGAAATTACTTTATTAATACAGGTTTTTCTCCATGAACTGTATGGTGTTCATCCCAAATTCTGAAGAAGGGAATTGATGTCTATTAATCCATTTATTTAAAAATTTCAAATTACAATGTAAGTGCTGTGAAGAAATATAAAGATTGGTCTTTTTTTTCTCAAATTCTTCAATTCTGTCGGCTGACAGAATTCATCAAACACAAATGATAATTTGATGAGATGCCTTCAAAGACAGGTAGATATCACAGCTATGATGCACCAGAAGTAAAGAGATAGGATATGAAGTTATCTTTTGGACAAAGGAGCCAATGTAATATGAAATTACTGGGCCAGAGGGAAAGAGTGATGAATGCTGTTAGAAAGGTGGCTGAGGCCTTAAGTATAATAACAGGTAATGAATACAGAAATACCAGCACATGCTTTGGAATCATATAGAACTGAATTTGAATCTAGACTTCTCCACACATTGGCTAGATTATCTGGTTGAGCCTGAGTTTCTGATCTTTACATTAAGATTAATTAATTATCACTTACCTTTCACTGTCATGAGAGCTAACATTTTTCAAGTTGTAAAAATTAAATTAGGGGATGAATGAAAAATTCTTTGCATGCCTCCCTCCCTCTCTGTAACTGTTTTTCCCCTTCCCCTCCCCCATGGTCTTTTGTTAAGTTTCTCAAGACCCACATATGAGTGAAAACATATGGTATCTGTCTTTCTCTGCCTGATTTATTTCACTTAGCATAATACCCTCCAGTTCCATCCATGTTGCTGCAAATGACCAGATTTCATTCTTTCTCATTGCCAAGTAGTATTCCATTGTATATATAAGCCACATCTTCTTTATCCATTCATCTTTTAGGGACTGAGAACAAACTGAGGATTGATGGGAGGTAGGGGAGGGAGAAAGTGGGTGATGGGCATGGAGGAGGGCACTTGTTGGGATGAGCACTGGGTGTTGTATGGAAACCAATTTGACAATAAATTATATTTAAAAAATAAAATCATAACATTAAAAATAAAAGAAAAGTTCTTTGCATTGTGTCTAGTACATGGTAAACTTCTAATACAGAATGGCTATTATTAATATTATTATCACCCTGGGAAGGTAGCACTATTACAGAGAAAAAAAAGAGTGGGCTTTCAAATCATCTTATATGGCCCAGTAATTTCATATTACATTGGCTCCTTTGTCCAATGTATAGGTATTTGGAAGGAAATGAGATCACACCTGCATACATAAAAATGTATATTTATAATAAATTGCATTGTTAGTCCCAATTTTCTACCTCTTTGCATATTCAAGCTATTCACCACATATGCAGTATCCTCCTACAGTGGGATGCATGTAATTCTCCACTCGAGATATGCCATAGTCACTGGGTTTGGTGACAGTTATGACATAAGAAGGGTCTTGAAAAATACTTTTACTCTTTCCTCTCTGCCATCTTCATGGGCATAACATGCCAGGCCAGCCCATAATTCCCAGGAAGATGATGAGTCACCTGGTGTAGAAACATACTATACAACCCAGTGGAGACCAGAAGAACTACCCAGCCAAGTGCAGTGTAGATCAGCCATCAGCCTGCAGACATGTTTTAATGAGTTTGAGTGTGACTTGTTATATAGCATTATTGTGACAATAGATAATTGATACAATATGAAATATATGTATACTATATATACATGTATATAGATGTGTATGCCTGGAAAACTTTAATTATAATCTTTAATTTCCTGCATAGATAATTGCTATACAGTATCATGAATCTTAAACATTTTTTTTTAAATTTTCCCAAGATAGTAAACTGTGTGTTTATAGGATCCTTCCTGGTAGGTAGTAAACATTTACACCTCCATGATTTTTGAAGAGGTATTTATTTGCCTTAGGAAGCTGGGCTATTGTTTACATAGCCTAGGCTAGGCCATTGTGTTGTACTGAGTATGTGTCAATGACTATAATAGTGTGGGTCAAACTATGCAATAGCAAATTATCATTACAACACATTTTCTGTTATGAATTTTTAATTTCTTTCTAAATTCCAAGAGAACAGAAATATTGGCATTCATTTCAATAGGACACCATCTTAATTGCCATTTATAGAGAGAATTCCAGGTACCAAACCATTACTACAAATGTGGCTCCATAATCATCAATATAGTTGCCACTTTTTCTCATCAGAATTCTCTCAAAAGTGCACAAAAATGGGCAGTGTCTCCCTATCAAAATACCAACAACATTTTTCACAAAGCTCAAACAAATAATTCTAAAATTTGAATGAAACCACAAAAACCCTGAATAGCCAACACAAATCTTGAAAAAGAAAGAAACTTGGAGGTATCACAATTCCAGACTTCAAATTAGATTATAAAGCAGTAGTAATCAAAACAATATGGCACTGGCATAACAATAGACACATAGATCAATGGAACAGAATAGAAAACCCAGAAATAAACCCACAGTTATATATATGGTCAGTCAATCTTTAACAAAGGAGGAAATAATATATGATGGGAAAAGTTCTCTTCAACAAATGGTGTTGAGAAAACTGGACAGCCACATGCAAAAGAATGAAACTGGACCACTTTCTTACACCATACGCAAAAATAAACTCAAAATGGTTTAAAGACCTAAATGTGAGATCTGAAGCCATAAAAATGCCAGAACAGAGCTATTGGGACTACATCAAAATCAAAAGCTTCTGCACAGCAAAGGAAACAATCAAAAAAACTAAAAGGCAACCTACTGAATGGGCGAAGATATTTGCAAATGACATATCCAATAAGGTGTTAGTATCCAAAATATATTTAAAAACTGATACAACTCAACACCTCAAAACCAAATAATCCAATTAAAAAATGGACAGAAGACATGAATAGAAATTTATCCAAAAAAGACATACAGATGACCAGCAGACACTTGAAACCATGCTCAGCATCACTGATGATGATCACTGATGAAATGCAAATCAAAACTAATGAGATACCACCTCACACTTGTCAGAATGGCTAAAATCAAAAACATAAGAAACACCTGTTGATGAGGATGTGGAGAAAAAGGAATCCTCATGCACTGTTGGTGGGAATGCAAACTGGTGTATCCACTGTGGAAAACAGTATGGAGGTTCCTCAAAAAGTTAAAAACAGAACTACCCTATGATCCAGGAATCACAGTAGTGGGTATTTACCCACAAAATGTAAAAACACTAATTCAGAGGGGAGCATGCATTGCAGAATTATTTGCAATAACCAAATTATGGAAGCAGCCCAATTGTCTATTGATAGATAAATGGATAAAGAACATGTGGTACATATATAAGTGGTATATATTTATACAATGGAATATTATTCAGCTATAAAAAAGAATAGAGTCTTGCCATTTCAACAACATTGATGGAGCTAGAGAGTATAATACTAAGCAAAATAAGTCAGAGAAAGACAAATACCATGTAATTTCACTCATGTGGAATTTAAGAGACAAAACAAATGAACAAAGGGGAAAAATGAGAGAGAGAGAGAGAGAGAGAGAGAGATGCCAAGAAACAGACTCTTAAGTATAGAGAACAAACTGATGTTTACAAAAGGGGAGGTGGTAGGGGGATGGGTAAAATAGATGATGGGTGTTAAAGAGCACAAATATGATGAGTACTGAGTAATGTATAGAAGTGTAGAATCACTCACTATACTGTACCCCTTGAAACTAATGTAACACTTTATGTTAACTATACCAGAATTATTTTTTTAATAATTAAAAAATGGTCAATGATATGTCAGAAATGGTTCAGGAAGTAGTTAGGAAGGTAAAAATGTGGAGAATAGTTTGAACCATCAGTGGGAAAGGTTTAAGATGGTAAAGAAGGGACTTTGTTAAACTGGGCAATTTTGCAGCAGATCAAATGGGGGCATTGAATAATGCTTTCTAAGTGTCTAGCTATTGGATGAGTCTGAATTTCAAATTTGAAACAAAACAAAGCAAAGATTAATTCCCCTAGAAGTTATCCTTGAAAATGTTTTCTCCTTGTATTTTGACATTTGAAACAAGCCTTTATTATATTCACATATCCTATTTGACATGAAACCTATATTAAACACAAATGCACAGCCACCATCTTTTAGTCTAATGGTCCACAAACCAGTGACGAACACACAATGATATTTTCTATTCTCTCTCTTCATTTTTCTCCTTCTCCATGTTTAGCATTTTGACAGTTACCCTTTCTGGGAAACCCTTCCAGGACCATGGAAGATAAGTAAATGTAAAGTTGTTCCCTGCCCTCACCAGGGCTGAGACTCTGGTGTATACTAACCAGACAGGCAAGAACGTCATGAAGGACAAATGAGTAACAGAGCAATCATTTCTAAAGAAAGAGAAATTGTAAGAAATGGGAGGAGTGTTTCATTTTAAGTAATCTTTCTCATATACAATTAAAAATTAATTTGGGAGGCGTGGTGGACAGAAACCTGGTTGAGTGTCAGTTGCTTGCTTTCTAAGTAAGAATGTGGTGGACTGAAGCATTGTTCTTTGTCCTCTGTTGGAACTCTGTATTTCATATAAATAAATTAATCTGATGGCAGCTCAGAGGCATCCTGAATTTTGTGAAGATTGCATTCTGCTTTTGCTACTTTGGATATCCAGAACTGTATCTATGACCAAATTCAGCTACTATTTAGATCCTATTTCGTTTATTTTCAATTCTCTTGTCTTACATCTGTAAATTACCTTACATCCTTATTTATGATGTGTAGGATGAATGACTAATGAAAACTATAAGGAAGTCATTTATCTTCCCCACCTCTCAGTTTTCTCAATTATAAAATAGAAGGCTTAGATTAAGTTAAACTGAGCTTTTTTTTTTTTTTTTCTAATGTTAATGCTTAGGATTACATGAATGAAGGCAAGATTTTCCAGGAATGAAGACTAGACTGATTTAGTCAATACTTAGAAGCACTAGACATGGAGACTTCCTATGTAAGAGCATAAATAACTTGATTTAAAGCCGTGAGGAAAGTCAATATACTACAGGGTCTCAATTGTAAACACTTCCTGCATGCTAGAAATCCCCCAAAGAAGACATTTATTCAGTTCTGAGGATGGTTAGAATATATAAATGCATAAATAAAGAAATGTATATAAATAAAGAAATGCATATAAATAAATACATTTAAAAAGTACATATATGGTACATCAAATCTATCAACAGTATTTATTACGGGACATCAAATTAATAATTTCAGTTGGAGAAACTTTTAAAAAATAACCAGCAATTTTTAAGGTTTATTGACTATATCAAACATATATTCTTAGAGAAAAAAATAAAGAATGTGTTTATTCCTTACCCGAAACAAACAAACAAAACCCTAAAGAGTGCGCCAGTCTTATGTCATTATCCATTGTCATTTGGCAGCCAAAGCTAACAGGGACAACTTCACAAAAAGAAAGATTTGTTTGTTCTTGGTGGTGGTTTTTCTGGGAGGGCAGGGAGAGAAATATGAGGTGAAGAGTATGGAGAGGAGAAACTTCACCTAATGAATGGTAACAATAATAGATAGTTTTAAGCAATTAGTAGGGGCTGCAGTGCTAGTAAGTTTCTGAGCTGTTCTCATAACAACCTCACTTTAGATTCTGGATGAAGTACATTTCTGGGCTTTTATAAATTTAATTCAGTTACATTTAGCTTGATGATCTACTATCTCTAAATATAAGACTAAACAAGTCTAAAAGAATATCGGAGTAAAAATGCAGAAGTGCTAGAAAATAGAGGCATAAATTGAAGGTAATTAGAAAGCAGAGAGAAAAATAGAGGCTTTGCTCTGACATCTCACTCCAGCTTGATGTCACTTATAAATTATTCAGATAATCATGCTCTTAGCACAAAATTAAATTTACAATTAGTCCAATCACAACTGAAATTTCTAGATAAACAAAATAAGGTTGCTTCTAAGCCATGAGTAAGGAATTTATTCCTCTAGGAATTAACTAATTTAATCATTACATACTATTACGTTTCATAGTTCCAAATGCTTCACTTCCCTGGAACAAAAAGGTGATAAAACAAGACAGAAAATAATCTATAATGACTTTGGGTAGAAGCCCTGACCTGAAGTTTTTGTAGATCAGTAAAAAGAATCATCTTTCTGGATAGGGACATCACAGAGAAGCATAATGTTAACTGCAGCAGCATTCATGTTCAAAGGGAGTTGTGTTTGGAAACTATAATAGAGGTTTCCGTAGCTGTGGTTCTTAGGAATAAATGAAAACCCTATTAGGCCAGGTCAGTGGGGAGAAGAGCAGTAAAGGTATTCAACAACTCTAGTTATCTTTGGCTCTGGAATTTATTGGTTTTTTTTCCCAGTAAAATTGCCTTTTGTTTAATATTTAAACTTGTTTTTAAGCTTCATTGAGTAGTGAGTGAATGGTGGGTTTCCAGAATTATGCTGGGGGGAAGTATAGGCAGCCTGGTATTGCTAGATAGCATATCTGTAGGTAATAACTAATTTAATATGCTGGATTTCAACTGTGTATTGAATTTTGGAAACAACCAAAGCAGAAGAACACGTATGTGTTTTAAGATCAAAATTCTGGTTGGTCCTTGGGGCGCCTGGGTGGCTCAGTCTGACTCTTGGTTTCAGCTCAAGTCATGATTTCATAGTTGGTGGGTTTGAGTCCCAAGTTGGGCTCTGTGTGGAGAGTGTGGAGCCTGCTTGGGATTCTTTCTCTCCCTCTCTCTCTGCCCCCCTACCCCCGCTCGTGCACACGTTCTCTCTCTCTCTCACTCTCAAAATAAATAAACATTAAAAAAAAATTCTAGTTGGTCCTCATTTCATCTCCAGTGATACCACCATTCTAAGAGATATTCAAATCAGGAATTATTTATTTCCTCTGTGTGTCCAAAAGTCCATAATGAAAAATCCAGAGAAGTAAGATCGTGCTTCCAAAACTCCCATTCCCTGGTAATCCCTCTGAAGTTTTCTCTCCTGGACAGTTAGAGATTCTGCTAACATAAATCATTTGAACTACCTGTGGTTCAAATAAGAGCGAAAGCCAAGATGAAGTACCCCTGTTTTCTAAACTAACCTTCTTTCCAAGTCATACCTCTTATGCCCATTTCCCAGTGCCTGAAATATGGAGAGTTCATGTGAATGTCTCTTTGCTCCTTAGAAATCAAGGAGGTAGGAAGGGGCCCACATATTTTGACACTCTTCTAGCAAGATGAAACCAAGCCAGCCCCCACAGTCATAGTGGACCACCCAGAGCCACAGGGAAGGGAAGATGCTTTGCTTGAACAACGTCACCATTTCCTGGAGGCCAAAGGGGGAATTTCTTCTAAAATTCCCTTGCTGACCCAACAGCAAAGGCAATAAAAGTCAGTAGCAGTGCCTGGCTCCTTTTATTCTATCTCTTTGTTTACTTTTGATTAACATTTTACATTCTTTTATTTATTTTGGATTGCTTTAAAAAAGAAAATAGAATGATCAGCTCCCACCCTAGAGGCTGAGAGGGAAGTAGCAGTGGGGATTTTTGATTGGGTACATTTCTGTTCAGGGATTGGCAAACCAACACATTCTTAGGGGGTTTTCAGAATGTCTGATATCTTCCAAGTAAAAAATGGGTCACCCTCTCCTGTGACAAAGGGAATTGGAGGATACATAGATTTTTAACTCACGTCTAGACTTTGATTTAAAAGGGAGACCATGGACACCACCTTGAAGGGCTCTTTCGGCTAGTGGACAGACTTCTTTTTTCCTTTGTTTACCTGCTTTGATCGTATTTTCCATAAAGACGTATTTTTTGGCCCTGCCACTTGTCTGCTTAACCTTCTCACATCTCTTCCACCCAGTGGCTTCCCATCTGATCGAAAATAAAATTTGCATTTGATGTTACCCTCTAAGACTCTATGTGACCTGGCCCTTACCTTCATCTCTCACATTACTTAATCCATCCAGCTCAATCCCACCTTAAGGCCTTGGGATTATGGTTCCTTTTTCTTGGAATATTCTTTCCCCTGATCTTTTAAAGTCACATCTCCAAGGTCACAAAAAAAAAGGTGATTTTTTTTGTCCCCATCCCTCCTATCTAAACCATCCACATGATCACATCACCTGTTCTATTTCCTTTCCAGAATTTATACTGTAATTTTCTTATTTATTTACTTATTTGTTATCTCTGTTAACAAGCAGAATATAAACTTCAAGATGGCAGGAATATCTGATATAAATGGTCGTATCTTTGGTACGTGAAACACTTCCTAGCACAAAGTCATTACTCAAAAAAAGATTTTTTGGAGTGAATATTACTATCATATCATTTGTACTGATATGATACATTTGTACAGACTGAGTAGCCTCAAATAGCCTCTTTTTATCCCTTCTTGTAATAAATTCTGTTCTCTTTGCATGTGGCGTTATCCCCCAACCCCTACTATGCCCACACACATGCGTACTTTGTCCACCTTGCCCTTCAAAATTCCATTTGCTTATCATCATCATCATCCCTCTTGGCCATTCCAGAAAGGATGTAGTGCTTCCTTTACTCTTCTTCAGGTGAGAGCACTAGTCATACTAGGTCATCATGTCTCCTGGAGGCAGAAGCAGTTCTGTTTCTTTCAGTCTGTGGAGTGTCCAGGGCAGGGCTTGCCTTCTCAGTTGCCTTAATACATATTTGTTGAATACATGAATGTGTAATCAGAATGTTTTCAAATATATCAACTTCATTATCTTTCCATGTTGTGCACAAAATGCCTGTGATACCTATTTGTTGAACACATGCATGCATAATGAGAATCCTAGAATGTTTTCAAATGTGTCAACTTTATTACCATTCCACATTGTATGTAAAATGCCCATGGTGTTCTACAGGAAAGGCAGAAGTCATCAGCCTGGTTCTTTTCTTATCTCCTGTTTCACCTGGTAATTAACACCCTTAGAGTGCTTATGTTTTGTCAGGCTGCAGCTGAGGCCTTTGCCTGGTTAATCTCCCTCAGCAACTGCTCCAGAAGGTAGGAGGTGTTGGAACCACCACCATATACTTGATAAAACCAAAGCTGAATTGCCCAGCATCACATGTCAGTAAATATTGGGAGATGAACCCAGATAGTCACTGATGGCAGAGACTTCACTGTTAGTTAGCCTTATAGCAGGTTCAATATAAATGACACCAGCATCCTTTTCTGTCCTTGCACACTCAGTATGATTGCCAGTATTTTATTTTAAAAATATGATTATGTTATTTCTGTTTTAAAGAAAATCTCTGTGACCTCATGAAGAACTAATGAATAAATTCTCAGCCTCCTATTGTAGCAGTCAGGCTCTTCTTCCCGCATACTTTTCCCACCATTCATCAACATGAGCAACTCCTTTACCCCAGGTACTCACAGCCTTTTGCTGGTCCCTAAAGACACCTTGATTCTTTATCCTGTTGCTTATTCATCTTTTCCTCTGGGTTCTATCCATCCCTCTAACCCCAGCTCACATATTATTTATCACCTCCTCTCAGGAGCTGTTGTGCCCCCTTTGAGGCATCTACTGCATTTGATATTACCTTTATTATAGCTCTCACTGCTGTGAATTTCATGTGTTATTTTCTTTCTCTATCTCTCTTCTAGGACAAATTCTAAAATCAAGGTCTGGTTCTTTGTGCCTATCCTAGTGTATGGGATATGCCTTGGAACATGCTATATTCTCAAAAACAAACAAACAAACAAAAACTGGCTAAAAATAAAAGAATGCACACACCAGAACAGCTAACATGTAAAGATGAAAAACACCAGTGTACAAGCTCTTTGGAGGACTGGCCTATTTACTTAAGCTGAATAAATCATGTGACTCAACAATTCTCCTCCTGAGTATATACACTAAAGAAATAAGTGTTTATGATCATCAAAAGACTTGTTCAATAAAATTTAAAATAGTATTATTTGTAGTAGCCAAATGCTGGAAATCACTCAAATACCTATTAATAGTAGAATACATAAATTGTGGTGTATGCATACAAAGGAATACTACACAGCAACGAGAATAAGAGAACCAGAACTTGGATATCATGGATGAATTCCACGGATGAATATTACAAATACTGAACAACAACAAGTCAGACACAGAGTATGTCTGTATAACTCCATTTATGTAGAGTTTAACAACTGGCAAAATGAATCAATGGAGTTAGAAGTCTGGAGAGTACTTACCATTAGTGGAAGAAGTAGTGACTGGAAGAGGACACAAGGAGGCTTCTTGGGTGCTGGTGATTTTGTGTTCTTAACCTGGGAGCTGGCTATAGAATTGTGTTTAATTTGTGAGAATTAGCTAAGCTGTCATACCTTTCCTGTGTCCATTTTGTGCTCCAATAAAAAGTAGAGATAGTATAAGAGGAAGGGAGGAGAGGAAGGAGGGAAGGAAAGAGAGGAGGGGTGGAATTTATGAATAAATGAAGTTGTCAACCAAATAAAATTGATTTTTAAAAAAGTTCTGCCTTTTTATGAAATCCCAAGTCCCATGATTTACTTTATCTCTTTATCCAGTAGAGCCATGAGAACTACACCTGAGTTGGCACAAAATACTATTTAGTTAGCTGGAGAATTTTGCCAAGGCTGATTTTATATCTAAAATTATATTCAAGTGAATTCTCCATGTTTGTAGGGCCCAACATGGCACCTCTGAGAATGGATGTGTCCTTTTAAGCATCCACATAGCCACCGGGGAGCAAATGAGCAATTCTAACTCATTCAGCTTAAAATACATACTTGTATTTAGGGGTGACTGGGTGACTCAGTTAGTTAAGCATTCAACTTTGGCTCAGGTCATGATCTCATCGTTCATGGGTTCAAGCCCCACATGGGGCTTTTTACTGTCAGTGCAGAGCCTGCTTCAGTCCCTCCCACACATGTGTGCGCACTCTTTCTCTCAAAAATAAACATCTCAAAACAAAACAAAGCTTACTTTTATTTAGCTTGCCAGGGGATTCCTGATAATCAATTGTGCCTGAAGGAAGTGGGCATGATTAGGTATAGACATTTCTCCCTTTGCAAATGGTAGAAATGATGGGTGCACACATCTGCTAATTTGCGGTGACTGGATTTTATTCACAAGCCAGTGGTTCGGCCTGACAGCATTCACATTGCAATGGCCGCATTTACCTTTTCTTTACGGTAAGTCACAAGGTTATATTTCCTCCCCATGTCACAGAAGTGGGATTGATCTGTGTGTGTTGGCCAGGGGTAGACACGTGAAGATCAAATGTGAGCTTTGTCAAACAGATGCTTATGCTCTCCTGAGGAAAATGACTTTTTCCCCTTTTCCTAATGCAAGTAAGTGAGAATTTTAGGAGTTATGATAGTGTTGAATTTCAGATCAGGTAAACCGACAAAAGAGCCCTGTTGTGAATCAGAGTGTTTCATTTTGTACGTTTTGGCAGCTCCTTGAAAGCAGAAAGTAAGCCTCAGACTGTCAGCCTTTGTGTTTGATATTTCTTGATGTTGATACTGGATATGAAAGAACATTGTGCATTTGACTTGAAAGGTGTGTATGTGTGTGTGTGTGCGTGTGTGTGTGTGGTCAGTACATTAGAAATAACTTGAGGATAAACAACCATTAAGAGAATCACAGGTCATAAGTCAGCAAGTAAAAATATTTGAATGACATCCCCTAGCTGCTAACCTTTTCTAGAAAGGTACACACCTTTACTTTTATAGACAGTTAAAAGCAATTGTGTCTGTCCTGTATGCTTATAAGGCTTATAATTGTCTTTGGTGTGCATACGAGGCTGTGTGTTCACATATATATTCAACTGTCAGAGCCTCATCTATGAGATGAAAACCTTCAGCAATGTTTTATTAGTGGAATGCTCAACAACTGACCTGACGCTTTTCCCTTACTGCTTTGATTAAAATTTCCCCCGAAGGTATTTAGAATGATTTGGATTCCTTACAGATAGAGAATCTATCTCTTCTATTTTGTGCTTCAGTACCACTTCAAGTAAAAAAAAAAAAAAAAAAAAAAAAAAAAGTGCCTAGAAATTATTTGCCCTTAGTTGTTATCAGTTAAAGCATATAAATGTAAGATTCTTTCCCATAGATTGGTTTTAACTGCAAAGGAGTGATAGTGATAGGCTCCTGGGAGGAGCAAACTGCAAGGAGGGAGGGAGAAGGAGATTTTCAGAGGAGCAAAAGAATGTGTTAATATGTTCTTAATCATTTGAGAGGATTCACAGACTCCTTTTACAATCTGAGTAAGACTATGGATTCCTTCTTCAGAAAAAAATGTATGCATGTATGTAAGTATCAAATGTTGATAACCGTCTTAGTTTGGACTCCCCCAGAACTGGACCTAGGGCAAGGATTTCAGGGCAAGTAGTTTATTTGGACAAAACAAGGAACTATACTGAGGTGATGGGAGGGGTTGACATGGGGGTGGGGGTGGGAGTGGGGGTGGGAAACAGGTAGGCATTAAAGGATGTATTATTAAGCTACTTTCCACAAAGGTGACTGAAGTGTAAGTCCATGGAGAAACTCTGAAAAAATGTGCAAAACAGATGCATTAGTATTTTCCCAACCCAAAGACCCCAGCACTCACCAGTCATTGGTTAGGGAAGCCCTTGGTGAATTCATTGGCACATCTGTTGGCAGTATATAGGGCAAAGGGGGTTCTGGCAGCCCAAAGGCAGTCCTATGACAGAGATGCAGCTGTTAGTCATGGGCTATCAGGCTCATGTGCACAGAAATGGTAAAAAAGAATGAAAAGAGTATAGATAAGTAGCGTTTGCAATAGATATACCTCATGATCTCTTATTCATTTGATCCCCTAACGTCTTCCTAGACCACTTTCTTAATTCTGATTGTGAGGAAAGGGACACCTAAAGGTAAGATGGCCAATTTGGAGACAAATTTACCTATTAACATCTTTGAGAAGGGCCAAGTTATATGCTCAACAGTATTTTTAAATTATAAAGTTATTCTAGAAGGAAGGGATTCAGTGAGTCAGTGGACACCTTCAGAAAGATTGTGAAGAGTCCTGGAGACTCTTTAAACTCCTCTGACTCACTGTGCCTCATAAGGGCCAATCACATGACCCCTCTTTATGAGAAAGTCTCTGTGTAGGGAATGGTATGACAATGGACTTCATCATTCTGGAGACGAAGGGTGCCCAGGCCCATGATGCCATGAGACTAGTAGCTTCAACATCTCTGTATGATGCTCTTCCTATTTGTAATCTCCTTTACCCCAAGCAATGAGTTGAGTCAACAAGACAATCCTATCCCAGACTTAAGGAAACTGAGTCTGGAACATCAAGATGATGTACCAGAATCACCCAGTGAGTCACTGTCACAGTAGGAATTAGGCACTAGAACATCTATATTCCAGGTCATTCTTTAGCTCCCCAGGCCTTACCATCTCCTCCTGGAAATGGGTGTTAATAATAGCCTTGGTTCTTCCATGAGCCAGAATGACTTATTCACAACCTGGGGACAGTGTCATCCAGAAGAGTTGAGTTAACTCTTTCAGGCCATCATTCCATAACAAAGGCCAGTCAAAAAGCACTGGAAAATGGTGGTAGTACATACGTGCATTATTCCTGTGTTCCCTGGACTGGGAGCATGAGGTGTCTGACCCATTATGTACTTGTGTCACTGGCACATTGCTGCCAATAATGTCTTTTGCATTCATGGTCAGGATCAGGAACCCTTCTGATGTCTTTTGAAATGTTCAGATGAATGAAGAAGTGGCAAATTACCTTTGGAAAAATTTGGAAGTTTCTTACAGTTTTTTTCTATATTTGTGCACTTACCATATGACCCATAAATCCTGCTCCTGGGTATTTATGCAAGAGAGATGAAAACTTAAGTTCACACACAAAAAAACTATATGCAACTGTTTATAGCAGCTTTACTTGTAATTGCTAAAATCTAGCAACAATGAATCACTGGTAGGCTACTACTCAGAATGCTTAAAAAAAACAAACTACAGATTGATGCAACAGCAGGGGGAATCTTCAATACATTTTGTTACATCAAAGAACTAGACACAAAATGCTATATACTGTGTAATTCTGTTTATATGGTATTATAAAAGAAAGAAAGAAAAAAAAAAGAAAGAGAAAGAAGAAAGAAAGAAAGAAAGAAAGAAAGAAAGAAAGAAAGAAAGAAGAAAGAAAGAAAAAGAAAAACTATAAGGACAGAAAACAGATTAGTGGTTCCCAGGGCCTGGGGATTAGGGAAGAAGTTGACTACAAAGGAACAGCAGGAGAGATTTTTTAGAGTGAGAGAACTATTCTATATCTTGACTACAGTGATGGTTACATGACTGTATGAATTTGTCAAAATTCATAGAATTATACACTAGAAAAGGTAAATAAATGATCCCTCAGTAAACCTGGCCCACTGTCCCCCACCAAAAATAATTTAGAAGAAATGGTAGATCCATACTAGGTCATGAAGGTGGTCACAGGGGAGGGAATTGGAAATAGAGAAGTGTTAGAAGACCCAGAGAGAGATCTGACAGTAATATAACAATATGTCACGGTTCCTCTTTCAGAGCCAAAACCATGGGCATAAGAGCCCAGGAGCTCAGAAGTCTTGGGTTTGACCCTCTCTGGCAATTACTATATTTTCTCAAAAGCCAAGCCTCCCTCCCTCTCTCTCTCCCTCCCTCCCTCCCTCCCTTCTTCCCCCCCTTCTCACACACACACACACACACACACACACACACTCACACACTCACATGCTCACATGCTCACACACACATACGGAGAATAACAAGCTTTGCAAAGTGCAAACATTTCCATTGCTGCCAAAGGTCAGGCTGAGGATGAAGCTCGAAACCTCGAATTTGTCCAGCTGTCATCTCCCGGGTTCCGTCAATACTATGAATGTCCAGTTCTATCCCGAACATACCTACAAATACATCTACTTGGAAAATACTGGCACATAAATTTAGAGAGGTTTAAAGTGGGAATGAATACCTCAACCTACGGAGTGGAAAAAACCTGTGCCCTGCTCCTTGTGGGCAACCCAACCTGTTTGAACTGCTAAAAACACTCAGGGCAAAACAAGGAGAGCTGAAAAAAATAAGCTTTTAAGAAAACAGTTCTCTCAATATTCCTAAGTTTAATGGCTCAATATTTAGCATGTGTTTCATAACTCCAGCTTTTTTTGGGTGGAGGTAGGTAGGGGAAATGGGAATATAGTAAAGGGTTTTCAAAACACTTGCTATTTGTAAGGCTTCTTTTTTTATGTACCATAACGCACGCAGCCTTCTCAGGCATGGGGTCAGGATGTTTCCTTGCAGTGGAATGGAACACAAATGAAGGAAAGTGGGAAACTGGGTTATAGGCTACCATGGAAAATATGAAGAGTCCTGGAAAACGTCAGCCCAGGGTCTGACAGTGGTTCCAGGGTTACTGGAAGAATTCCTTTTCCCTCTTTCCTCCAAGTACCTATCAGGATCCCTGAGCTGTAGTACTAACACTGAATTATCAGAAGGTCCTGTACCCAAAAACCTTGCAATTCAGTGGGATGGATAAGACAGGCAGATCAGTAGATACAATTGTCACAATAAGCCAAATGTCACAACAAAATGAGAGGAGGGCTGCTGCTGAGGCAGCTGACACTAGTGGAGACAGTGTCCCTGTTTATCTTTAGCTCTGTTCTTGCTGGCTGTGTGGCTTTGGGCAAGCTACTAAACCTCTCCGAGTCTCAAGTTTTTCATCTGCCAGGTGGAGATAATGGCACCACCCAATAGTGTGTTTGAGGTTTAATGAGAAATTTATGCAAAGCACTTTGAACAGTGCTCAACACGTAGTAATTGGTCATAAGTGTTAGCCGTGACAGTGATTTCATAGGAAGGGAGGGGGCTGGGTGGAGGCTTTACAGCAGCAGGAGTGTTACAGCTGAGTGAGTCTTCAAGAAAAAGCAAGCACAATCTAGGCAGACACAGAGTACCTTGGGCTGAAAGGATGTTTCAAACAGGGGAAGAAGAATATGAAAAGGGTTTTAGGTAGGAAACAGCTAGATATATTCAGCTTAAGACCAGAGAAAGACCTCTGGGGGACCTAAGGAGTGGTGGGACCTCAGTATGTAGCCCTTCCCAAACGTAATGTGATATCAGTTGGTGTTAAACCGTAAAGCAAGTATGAGACACATTTCTGATTGAGTTTTAACAGATTAGATGCTTTATTTTGAAATTTTAAACCTCAAATTTCTTCAAAAGACAGTTGCCTTTGTTGTTGCTAAGAATGCTGAATCTCTCTATAGGGTCATCCAGGGACCTCATCATTAGCTACGGATGGAGTGGTTGGGGATTCGAAAGGGTGAAGATTGAAGCATGGGTAGAAGCTGGGTTGTGAAGAATTGGGTCTTTGGAAGCTTGAAGGAGGTGGGCAGGGAAATTTTGGTAAAAAAATTTCATGTTGGTTGACTGACATATAAAGGGAACTCTGGTGGCCTTGTGAGGAATGAGTTTCAGTGGCTGTTCCCATCAGGAATGGGCAGTCCTGGGGGGAGAGCAAAACTGCCTGAGAAGCCTTTTATAAATACGCAGAAACCTTTGTCTCTTAGGGTGACAGGGATGGGGATCATTGGGTGAGCCATTGAGGAGCTAGGATGAAAGAATCCGGAGACAGAGATTGTTTGGAGGCTATTAAAATACCATGTTGTTAACCTTATTATTTCCTTCTTCTCCTGTTCCTGTCAGGTTTAATTTCATCCTGCCCCACTAATATATATATATATATATATATATATATATATATATATATATATTATATGTTATATGTTATATGTTATATATATAATACTATATATATAATATAATAAATTTCAGAATGTGTACAAGCATTCTGAATGGCTATCTTATACTTACATCAGCTCATACATACCTTCTCTGATCTAAACCAGAAGCTAATCTCCTTTTCATTCTGTGTGAAGTCCAGAATTAGCAGGTTATTCAGGTGAGGGTGGGAGACTTTCCACTCTTGACATGCATCTAGTGCTGTGGGACAAACTTCAAGCCAGCTTTCTGGTCCCACATGTACTTGGTAAGAATGTTGTGATCTCATCTTAGTGTGGACTCAAATCTTTGCTTGTTTTTGGTATCTAGAATTTCTACTTCTGTTTTCACCCCAAGTTTGTTTACTAAGTCAGATGTGCACACACTCATGAGTGTGCACACACACACACACGCTTACAAAACAAGAGTGAAATCAGATTCAAGGAGTATGGCTACCCAAAGACTTCAGCTTAGGTAAAAGCTAACGGCTATGTATTGTATCTGTGATTTGGTGTGGTGGTTGTTACTATTCCTTTTTGCTGGGAAGCAATATGTGGTACTTTTGTGTCATATTTAATGACTCTCAATTGAACAACCTTGGATATTTAATGGAATCATGGTTTAATCACTGAATATTTTTCAAGATCTGGGAGCATATTTTTGGTACCCTCAGAACTTGATCCAAGACCTGCTTCAGATACCAGACACTCTGTCACATTCTATAAGTCTCTTTGAAATTCACGTAGCTTTTATTTTCTGAACTTTCATTTGCTTTGTGTTAACTTTTTGTGAGTTTTAATAGCTTGCCTTCTCATTTTCATCATTACTGATAAATATTTAATATCTGCAACATACAAAACATCATATAAGTGTTCTCTGTGTGTGTCCAACTTGGAAACTTCTTTCTAATTCAGAAAAACACAAGAGAATAATATAACAAAGACCTGTAGAGTAAGATTCCAGAATTAACATATGTTAACATTTTATCATATTTTCTCAAGATAAATAATGTATGTGTCAAAATAAATAAACATTGCTGGTAGAATTAAATTCCTTTCACTTCCTATGTTTTTATAGATGGGTCATAGTTTAAGTTTTTTGAGAGAAAGAGTCAAGGCTTAACATGACTTTCAAAAACATCCATAAGTTTATGTATAGCTATGTGACTTTTTAGGCAAGTTACTCTTTCTAGGCCTCGGTTTATTGATCTGTAAATTGGGAATAAAAATCACATCTATCTCAGGGTTGTTGTGGGGATCAACTCAGCTCATACATGTGCGTGATGTCTAGTAAGGTCTAAATAAATGTTAGCTAGTGTTATTCCTTTTTTTTTGTTGTTGTTAATTAATACACTTCCTCCTGGGTTCACAGTCCAGTGCAGAAGCAAACAGAAATCTTTACAACATAATGATAAGTGTTGCAGTAGAGGTTAGTGCGAAGAAATATAGATAAGAGAGTGAACAGGGAGGTGAGGAAGGCTTCACAGAAGAGGGGTGAACTTTGATCCATTTCCTGGAGAAGAAACCTAGTTTCATCAGGTGAAGAAAGGAGAAGTCATCCAGGCAGACAGAAAGGCCATTGCAAAAGAACCACACAAAAATGGGCCTGATGATGGTATGCCTGTGGGGTCCAGTGTGTGGTAGATAGAGGGGAAGGAGGTGTGGCCAAGGTGGCAGGTTGGAGTATGTAATGTTCCATGCAAAACATGGTAGACTATAGATACACACTTCCATGCATTTGTGGATATCTGAACATCTTTCTTTCTGGGAACTTACATTTCAAAGTTGAAGATTATTGCATTATTTATGAAAAGACTTACAAGTAATGCCCTTCCACCCCCACATGTCCATTCCTGTAACATTGGTAACTCACTGATATGCCTCTAGGGGAAAGACCCTGAAACACAGTCCGGCTACTATGAGTTGTGATGCCATTAACACTGACAACCAGGGCCACCTGGGTATTGGCTGTGAATTTAGGGCTCTGCAAACTTCAGTGATCCTCTTATAGTCTAGAAGATACAATATTGCTTCTTATGCATCTATCACACAGCTTGACCTAGTGAGAAGGTACAAGATCTCTGGACTCAGAGAGTACTGGGCTGTAATCCTGGCTCTATTCTGCTGCTTATATGCCATTTGGTCCCCAGGCCCATTCTGTCTTCTTTTCTACCCTGCTCTTGCATGAGGGAGCTGACCCTCAGGATTCCACTCCAGGCTTCTTGACCCTCTGGCTTTTGTTGGATTCAGGCAACCAGGGGGTCTGAAAGGAAGTAGGAAGCAAGAAGAGAGAGAGAGAGAGAGAGAGAGTTTGGGATATTTATTCTTCTCCCTTCTTCCAGGCTTCTCTCTGGTTCTGGTGGTGGCTGTGCTTTTTGGTGGTGATAGCTCCTACTTTCATCAGGCTCCAGTGACATCCATTTCTTCCATTTCCCCCTTAACCCTGCTGTTGCCAGTCCCAGTGCCTGGGCATCCTCCATGGATTCCTTTAGCTCTGCCCACACTGCCATAACGAGCCCCTTTATTAAATTGTCCTCAGTGAAACTCTTGAACATTTCACCTCTCTTCTGCTGAGACCTTGACCAAATAACCTATATACTATTTGTGTATGACTTTGTCCACAGACTTTAACCTCTCGGAGTCTGATTCCTCATATCCAAAATCAGGATGGTGATGTTCTCTACCTCATAAGGTTGTTTGGAGGAAATGAGATCATATTTTTGATAGTGCTTTTAAAGCCTCTAGCATGATGCCTGACACACAGAAGACCCTCAATAAATATGTACAATTGTCATTGTAGCTGTTACTAAAATTGTTATTATTATTGTTCATTAGAATCGAAGTATGTCAGATCTAGAAAGTACCTGGGACATTGCCAAGGACAACCCCATCATTTTATATTTGAGGAAACTGAGGCCCAGAATGCTTATGTCAATTCACACAGCTAACTAGTGGTAGAACTAAGGATAGTATCAGCCTACATTGAAAGAAGGCCAGCTGTGTTTGCATCACTTCTGTTTAACTTCTTTAATGAAGGTGTTGATTCCTTCAGTGACGTCGCCCACTTGTTTTAGAAATGAGTTACATAAGCCTGACTCCCTGCGCTAACGCTTTATTTGCTCCCTCTGAGAAGAGCATCATCCCGTCCCAAAATAAGCAAGAATTCAAGAGAAAACCCCTGTTTCATTTGCTCCTGCTCCCTGCTGCTGACTCATTCATTCCTGGGCCTCTGAGCTCTGGCACATCAATCATCCATCCTCAGAAGAATGCTGGTCAGCCTCACAAGCTCAGGCCCTGCTAGAGCTCAGCAGTGCCGCCCTGGGGGCTCTGCTCCACCACAGGGGAGGCCACTTTCAGGTTCTCCTTTCTGCACGGAGGGTGGTACCCAGATAATGATCACATCCAGCGACTGCCCTTTTGCTTTTTAGAATCTGTGTCAGGCCATCCTGGAAGAGACAGAACCCAAGCAGATATGCCTTTTAACCCCACACTTTTGAAACAACTAGATTAACAGTGAGCCTTGGCTTCGTCATCCTATTACCAGCAGTCAGGTCTTTCTAAGTTTTAAGTAGGTACACAAATCGCCAAACATTTCAGGGTGATGATGTCTACTCCCAGAGCAGGGGAAGAATTCCCTTCCCAAGCTCAAGTAATAAATGCTTAATTGCCCTTTTTTTCCCCAAAATGGTAATAAACTTTACCTTCTTCTCGTTATCCAAAACATGCTTTTGCCCAGTCTGTGTGTGTCTGTCAATGCCGAGCTGATGTTACCTGATCCTATTGCACAGAAAGCCTGTGTTTGCAAGATGCCCAAATAAGTGGTTGATTCAGGGAAAAAAAATATTAGTCAAACCATTTGTTTCACTGAATTAACGAATCAGTTCAGGTAAAGTAGGCACGCTTGTAGCCCAGAGTAGGCAAAGCTGCGTGTCCTGGGATGATCTCTCCTGCCTGCGTTACAGGGAGGGCTAGTTCTCAGGGCAATCCTGAAGGAACTGCTTTGGGCTCAGGACAACATCCTCTTGCAGCAGCTTGTTCCTCACCATTTCCAGTGGACACTTGAACACCTTCCCAGGCCACCTTCAACCCAGTCACAAGTACTTCTTCATGCATGAATGTGGAAAGAGAAAGCTAAGACCTGAGCTCTCTCTTTTTTCTTTTCCTGATTTGTAACATGTGATCTTTTAAAAACAACCCCCCAAAAGGTATGGGGGTGTTTGCTATGGCATATAAATGGCAGGGATGAAGAGAAAGTGAAAAAGAATAAAGGGATATTGAGAAAACTTGTGTGAAAATTTCAAAAGTAGAGGAAGGAAACTACTCCATGTAACATGTCTACTATGTATCAGGCATGTTCACATGGATTATCTTAATTCTTACAGTAACCCTGTTAGGTCTGTGATACCAGAGCACCTACATGCAGTGGCTTATGTTGTTTACTGCACAAGAGGTACCCCAGGAGGAGGAAGGGGCCTTGGAGCCTAGCCTGTGCTCTGCCCAACTTGCTGTGGACCAGCCTGGAGGATGTTTTTTTTTCTAATTTGCCCAAAGGCATGATATTACTTTGGGCTCCCCAAACGCAGGCTTTGAGCAAGGATTTGGGTGCAGGAAGTTAATTGGGAGGTAATTCCTGGAAGCACAGTAAGGAATTGAGGTGAGAAAGGGAAGGAAAGAAGGAAGGCCAAAAAAGGGTGAGTTGATGAGTGGTTACTCTTATGAGCCACTGACATGTAATCTCACTGTGGACGCTCTGAGATACTGTGTGGAGCATGCCTCAGAATTGTCCTAATGGAGGGCAAAGAACCTGGGGTATTTCTTCACCCACTCCCATGCCTCATAAGGTAAGGGTTGCTCTGGGGCGTTAATGCCTTGGCCCATTGGTCAAGCACAGTTCTGAGGGAGAGAGACATACAGGAAGCCATCTGTGTGTTTGGGAACTGCCTGCAGGTGACCCCAAGTGGGCCAAAGGGCTCTGGGCAGGTTTAACAGCCAGAATACTCAGAGAAGCAGGCTATCTGCATACAGATATGTTTTGGTCCATTGGACATCTGTCTTTCAAATGTTCCTCTTACAGTTACTAAAATGATTATTAAAATAGCAATTATTTTAATGAAAGGAAAGTAAATGGCAAAAGAGTAATTCCAGAGGGCTGGGAATCTGATCACATTCCAGGTTTGGGATTATCATTTTGTATCATTTACATGAATTCTCAATAATGAATAATTCCATTTTAGAATATGAATAGACAACTTCCCCTGCATATGAAAAATTTTACTAGCATTTTCCATCTCCCTGAATTTGTTCAACATGAAATAGGTTGGTAGTGGTTAAATGAAGATGAGAACTTAAATAACTCTGGCACACCTCAGAAGCTTCCATGCTGCCCCTATTTGTTCTGTAGTATTAATGAATCACAACATGGCACACACTGATTATTCTAAAGAAATATGTCCAGAAATGTTGCACAGATTCAGTGTATGCAGTGTATGGTGGGGTGTGTGTGTGTGTGTGTGAGTGTGTACTTGCACGACTGTGTTAATGCATTTGGATCCTTCCACCACTTGCCCACTAGCACTGCATGGATCGCCAGCCCTGTCAACCCTTTGGAATCCCCCATGCTGTCCACTAAACACTGAGGCCAGGGCTATGCTGCCCACGGTAGAATCCTACAGCCATGCAACAACTCCTGGCACCACTCTAAGCAACTAGGAATTCTCTATGTCTGCCAAATGGTGACTTAGAAACTTTCACACTGTGGTGCTGTTTTGTTGCTTCATGTTAACGTGCCCTAAACACTTCATACTTAAAGATGGAAAAGAAGACAGGAAAGAAATCAATGCCAGTTTCAACAAGGTACAGCATGAGCAGTGTATCACACCATGATACTAAGGCTAAGAATTGTAAGTATTTGAGTGACAATGGCTTATAGTTATGTCAAGAGTCCTATTTTAAGGTGAAAAAAAAAACAAGCCCCAGGCAACTGAAGTGGCTCATTCAAGGCCACAGAGACCAGGTCTCTTCTGTGCTGGGATGCCTGTGTTCTCTCTCAGGCTCTGTCAGCAAAAACTTAATCTGTGAACTTGGAAGTCACTTACTGTGATGGTTATTCTCTGTGTATCTCCTCACATGCATCCTCTGCCCTTCCTTGCCCTCCTCTGTGTCCAGGAAGCTGGGACCACCCCCTCTACCACCTAGTTTCCAGCTGATGCTGGAAGGCATATTTATCTTCCACATCCCTTCAGGTCAGGCTTTGTTTTTCACAGTGACTGTGCTCCTTAGGAATAGCCATGTCTCCAGGCAGGTGGCCCCCCTCCCATTTCTTATGGAATTCTAGTCACACTGCATGCTCCCTTTTGCTGTAGATCTGGGGGTGGGGGGGCAAAGTCTTCCCACTTTTGCTGCCCTCTGGATGGCTCACCTGGCTCTGTTCCTTCATCCTGCCTGTGCGTCTGTATGCATTCCCTTCATTAAAATATTTACAAGTGAACCATCTCAGTAGGTCAGGGGCTTCTTGGCAGGCCAGAGGATTCACTTAGAGAAGGGTTTATCCTTTGACAAATGGGGATAAAAACTGTCTAGTCAGGGAACACTTGGGTGGCTCAGTTGGTTAAGCATCCAGCTCTTGGTTTTGGCTCAGGTTGTTATCTCGTGGTTTGTGGGATCGAGCCCCACCTCAGGCTCTGCTCTGTGATTCTCTCTCTCCCTGTCTCTACCCCTCCCCTACTTGCACTATTCCTGTCTCTCTCAAAATAGATAAGTAAACTTAAAAAAATAAAACTGTCTAGTTGGGGTGAAATAGGTGAAAGAGATTTAGGGTACAAATTTTCAGTTTCAAAATAAGTCACGGAGATGAAAAATACAGCATAAGGAATATACTCAATAATATTGTAATAACATTGTATGGTGACAGATGGTTACTACAATGATCATGGTGAGCATTAAATACTGTGTAGACTTGTCAAATTACTATGCCATACACTTAAAACCACTATAACATTGTATGTCTCCTACACCTCAATAATAAATTTTTAAAAACTATCTACTTAGGGTTTTGGTGAGGGTCAAATAAGGTCATGTATGTAAACATGTTATGTCTGGTCTAAATGCACACTTGTTTCAACCATCAGTTGTGTCAGAGATTTTGGCCCAACCACTATGCTTTAACTAGTTTTCATATTGACATATGACAGTAGCACCTCAACCGTCCTCCATTTCTCAGGTCAGCTAAATTGATACCTCATGGCAGAGTCTTCCAGCTTTCATTTTGAAGGCAACCAAATCCTTGATCTTGATGCAAAACAGTGAGACATCTGCCTTTTGGCTTTATACCAGACAGCTGCTCCCATTGATCTGCAGAGATGCCCTGCAATCTCCTGCCTCCACTTCTTACTTGAAAGCCAAACCAGACTGACTCACTGATGGCCTAATGCAGGAAAGAAGGGAAACAAGTTCTCAGCAAGTGAGGTGTCTCCAACAATATTCCACTTAGAGTTCTGAGCACAGGATCTGGGACCAGCCTTGGGGAAAAGATAAATGGGGGATGTCTGCTGTAAGGCTCTCTCCATTCCATAGACCTCACCCAACTCTGCCAGTTTCCACCCTCTCCCTTGTCCCTACTCCCTCACCCTTCATGGCCAGAATACTGACTCTCAGTTCTGAGGAATTTGCCGAAGTTTAACCCATGCTCCTCCAATCCCAGTCAGTAAAATTCCACTAACAGCTATGAATACCTACAGCATGCAGGTACCATCTTAGGTGTAGGGAAGACAAAAATGATCAAGACATGTTATTTCATCCATGCCAACAATACAGTTGTGGTTATCTGTGAAATTGCCTGATTAATTGCAATAAACATTCCAAACAACCCGCTAATCAGAGGTGGCCCCTGTAGTTGGTTCTGGCTGTGCTTTGTTAGTGGTTATGAATGTGTATGTGGGAGCCCGTCTGCCCTGTGTTCAAAATTCCGCTCTACCGTATACTTGCTCTGCAACCTTGACGGGGTAGCTTAACTTCTCTATCCAGCATGTGCGGAGCGGACTTGAGAAACCCAATTGTGGAGAGCTCTTACCAACCCTGCATTCACTGACATCATGTTGGTAGTTTAAAATCTTTCATGACATAGTGAAGATTTAGCCAACAGAAATTGGTGAATGTTACACACTGGAGCTTTTTCTGCCAGGAGAGTCAATGGTTAGTGTTTACCAGCACACCACTGCCTCTTTCCTTATATATTCCTTTGCCTCTAGAATAGAACTCAACAGTATTTACCTCATTGGATTGCTGTGAGGATTAAATGATATTGAAGACATGCCTGTCGAATGGTGTTTGCTAAGTATACATGCCCTGCTAATGATGTGGCTAATGATGCCACATTCAGATATACTAGAAATTGCAGGCTGTGCTGGCCAGGAGGGATGAAGCTCCTTCTAAAGTCCTATCTAGACTACTCTAAAACTCAAGTTTTCTAAAACAAAGCCAAATAGGAAAGTAACTCCTTGCTTGGGAATGACTCAGCTCCCTTTTAGGGAAACACGACTCTGCTTCCCAGGAATCAACAGTGACTAGTGATAGAAGGAATAACCCCCTTGACCCTGTGTGATCACCAGACCGCTGGGGAAGGAAGGAGCTTGTTGATTAAGTGCTGACCTGCAAAAACCGCCAGCACAGGTGTCCAACAATTTCACCCTTGAGAAGCTGGAGTTGAGTTTCTGGGGTTGTTTGGGAGGTTCAGGACATACTGCAGGGTAATAGGAAGGACATGGGGTGAGAAAAAGGTTCCTGCCAAGTTACTAGGAGACACATGATAGCTCAACTGGGAATGGAGAGTCAGGTTTAATATTGTTTCTGCTCCACACTTAATAATTGAGGTCAATGGTTTATCAAGTCGTCACTGAGGGCCACGGGGAGGCCAGGCTTCTAAGTGCAGAGAGGCAGCCATGAAGTCTGAGGCTGCGAGAAATATAATCAGAGCTAGAGCACTAACCCTTACCTGGTGATGTGATTAGGAGACATTCAGAAGACCCTTGGCCTTTGACTTCTCTCTGTGTCAAAATTCCCACTATTACACTAGGTCTTGAAGAACCTTTAGAAACTTGTGCTTCCTCCCTCCACCCCCCCCCCACCTCAGTTAAGGCAAAGTTACCTAAAGACAAGTATCATATTATAGCACATATCCTCCTATCTGATCAGTTACCATCTGTGATCCCATATCTGGAAGCAGGATCTAGAAACTGCACACTGGATAGTCACACTCTCTTTAGATGAGATGTGTGTGTGTGATGAAAAGTGGAAAAAGACTTTATTTAAGGAATGTTTGACACCTAGGACTGTGGGAAGCCAGAGGGTATGTCTTCTTTTGGAGAATAAGGTGCTGGGTACAAGGGGGCAATGTGAGGCAGGGAGCCTGGCCAATATGTGAGATGGGAACTTAAGGTCAGGGGTGGGGCCCACAGGAAGCACAAGGGACACAGCTGCTTGCTGGACCTTTCTTTCTTCTGTGCTAATTGATGAGTTAGAAGGCTCAACAGGAAAGAAACTTCAGATAGCAAGCAGGGTCAAAAACGGGAAGAGCACTCAGAGGGCAGTAACCATGGTGGGTGCTGCCTTGTCGGCAGCAGGGAGAGTGTATTTTTGGCCTGTGGATCTCGTGAGCAGAGAGAAATCAGGAAAGGGAAGCTGAGCATTTAATCCTACATAGATCATGGGCTAATCACACCCTATTTAGTGCTTGTAAATGAGAAGCTGTCAAGGCTTTTCGACAGCCTTGAAACCACAGTCATTAGTAGATGGCCTGAGCTCAGTGGGAGGCCAGTCCATTACCCAGTTCTGCTTTAACATGCTCCCCAGTCATTAATACTCCAAAGTTAAGCAAAATGTTTGTAATAGTGCTCTAATTTAGTCTATATGCAACCCCTGCCCTCACTTCTCTCCCTCTCCCTTGTGCCCCACCCCTCTTGTCCTGAGAGGCATCTGCCATTAGGAGCAGAGGTTTTGAATCTTCCAGAAACCACCTGAGCGTGCAGGAGAGAGATAATCTTTCCTTCGTCAAGTCAATATATATTGAATACACTAGATGCCAGACATATGCCTTGCACTAGGATGTAATAGTGAGGGGCGAGGCCCGGGGTGGGGGGGGGTTCCTCATCCTCCTTTCTGTTTTATCATTTGGCTATTTCAGGAAGCTTCAGAGCTGGTCATCTCAACTCTCTGGACTCACCGTCCTCTATCTTTTTCTCTTGCATTTTGGGAAGCAAAGTAAATTCATATCTAAGGTGCTGAGTGTAGAAGTTTCTTTTCTAAGGATTCAAACTTTATTTTTGGCCTCTAAATTTGGCCTGTCACCCACTCCACTTTGAATCAACACCCAGAAAATATTATCTGTAAAACAATGAAAGCTCATAGTTCATGCTCAGTGAAACCAAGTGAGGAGTCAATGAAACTATGAATGCAAAGCACTTATATAGTGCCTCATGCTGAGTGTTGTTGGTGGTGTCAGTATTTAAAATTGACCAAAACTGTATTGGGTATTGGCCGATGAACTATGTATTAACATAGTTAGGGACTGAGTTCATATGGATATTATTGAATGTCTGAAGAAAGGAGAACTCTTTATACGAAGATTTGCTTATTCCTGGTAGACATGCCTACCTGGTGAAAGGTGAAAATGATACAGTGTTTTGCTTTAAGATAAAGAAGGAAAGAGAGAGAATGTACAAATAAATGTTTGGTGAGCAACATTTTCTCTTGTCCTTAAGATACATGGCAAGATTTTTATGGTTGACCCTTGAACAAAACAGAGGTTGGGGCACTGACCCCACACAGCCAAAATTATGTGTGTAACTTTTGACTTCCCAGAAACTTAACTACTAATAGCCTGCTGTTGACCAGAAGCCCTACCAATAACATAAACAGTCAATAACATATATTTTATATATTGTGTGTATTATATACCATATTCTACAATAAACTAAGCTAGAAAAAAGAAAATCCTATTAAGAAAATCTTAAAGAAAACACATTTACACTACTATACTGTATTTATTTAAAAAAAATCCTCATATACATGGACCCATTCAGTTCAAGTCCATGTTCGTCAAGGGTCAAGTGTATTTTGTTTTAGAATTTTCGGTTGTTTTTTCTTTTTAAAGTGCACCTTCTGAGGAAACAAATCTTTCTATTGACATTGAAAATGAGTCATAAAAGAAGTGTTGCTCCTTTCCATTTGAGGGATTTTTTAGTTTTTCTTTTTCCATTAAGTTTTAGCAACAGGAAAATATGGACTTTCAGCATCCACAGGGATATGATAAAATAGAAACATACGTCCCTTGTTTGTGCATTAGTACAAACTAGGAGAAAACTCATGAATCACTCATAGACTTTCTAGAAACGTTGATTGTCAAACAGCCTCCTTCTCCCTTTATTTTTCTAAAGCCAAATGAGCATTACTGTTTCAAAAAGGTGAAGTTGATAAAAAGCAGCTGATAAAAGTCCCAAACTGCATGTGGGTCAGTTATTTTTATTGCGGGAACACTAGAGAGTGGATGAGAGATGAAACCATATGCATGGAAGCCTGCCTGCACCTGCACACACTTCTTAGCCTTTATTACTAAGGAAGCCAATATGTCAGCAAGTGATTGAAAACCCCTCCTTGCCTTTTCTTCAACCATGGCCACATTTGGGCAACTGCAAATGAAAGATTGGGCATAGGCAATAACATATGAGTTAAAGATATTTCTCAAAGCTTTGAAAAATGAGGGGGCTTGCCCAACATTGCTGAGAATGCTCTACAGGGACTCGTTTTTAGAATCATTCATCTTTGCTTTAGCTTTGTAACATAGAAAGAGCATATCTAAACCTCTAGACATATTTTGACAAAACCAGATTCCTTTCTGTATCCTCAGCACCTGTAGCATTGCTTGATGTTGAGTGGGGAAGGACATGGTAAATATGTGTGGGCTGGAAGGACTCCATCAGCGACACAGGCGCCCAATTAATTTAATGAACCTGATTAAGATGTTCAACCATCATGGCCAAGATGCCTGCTTTCAGTTAAAACACTTGTACCCTGAGGAAGTGAAATAATTTGGCCTCCCTGGCCCTCCATTTCCCCTTCTGCAAACAAAGGGATTGTACTTTATCTGGTTATTTCTAGCTTAGTGAAGGAGAGAGGTCAAATTCACTGTATGTAGTCATGGGATTTCATTTTTCCACATGAGATACATGATTTTTAGGTTCCTTTCCTTTCTTTTTAACTTTTCTCCTGTTCTTTCTGCTTCTTCCTCCTGCTTTCTCAGTATTTTCTTCTTACAATCACCCACTAGAAAATAGGAAAAGGCAAGTGGAAAGCACATCTCATGCCCTAATTCTGTTCTTTAGTGTATGTTCCGTAAGACCTGATCATGGAAACACTGTTAGGTGTATTGCAACTCTGGCTATAATTTCTATCCTGGATAAGGTGAAGAATAAAACTAATACATGTCCTTTCAGCTGGGCATTAGCAAAACCCACCTGATGTTCCTTGAGACATCTTGCACCAGCCACCTTGCAGCGTGGCTATTTTAAATACTTCATGTGATGATTAATCATGTGCCTAAAGTAAATAGATAAACCTTCAGATACAGTTCAGCTCAGCAAATGTTTATTCATCATCTCCCATGTGCCTGGCTTAGAAACTAGGTGTATAGTGGGTACAAAGATGAGTGTGTCTAAGCCTATGATGGAGGAGGCAAGAGAAGCTGAGTGAGAATTTACTCATGTGCAAGTTTACTTATGTATCAGAAGAAAGATACAAAGTGCTTAGAGGATTAAAGCAAGGAAGAAATTATGTATGTTTGGGGGGGTGTTTGGAAAAATCTTTGGGGTTTGACAGGGTGCACAGGTATGGAATTCAAGCCTTCCTCTGTTGTTAGTGGGGTGTTGTGGGAGGCTTTTACACCAGGAAACCATGATCCCACTGGCACTTTGGGAAGATAAATCTGGCAGAAGTGTTTGGAGTAGTTGGGGGTTCAGGGTGGGGGTGGGGGCTGGAAGGAACTTTCTCTATGTCTTGCTCCTGGTTGTAATGCTTCTTTGCCAATCCCCACTCCAGTGGTTGGAGCAGCTCACAGCTATAAAAATGTGTTGACCCAGGAGGTTTAATATTAACCAAAGTTATAGTCAAAGTCAATTTGGAGGATTCAAGAAAAAATCTGATGCTAATAGAGAAATAGAAGTCAATATTTGTAATGTGAGTCACAGGCTCAAAATAGAAAAGTAAAACACATCACTGCTACAGCTCCCAGAGGGCTGTGGGTTACACAGTGCAGCAGATCTGTGAACCAGGCCTGACCACCCTCTAGGGCTATTTTAAAATTTCCTCTGGCCCCTTCCTCCAATTCCTAAATTCCAGAGCATGATATTCTAGTGGAACTTACCAGATATCCAGACCTGATGAAGTCATGGCTTGTTTTGAGTGGGTCAATGGAAAAAAGGATATTTTTTCTCCTAGTTGTGTGTAAACTTTCTCTCTAGTGACGTGACATGGAACTAACTTATCATGATTTTATTTTGTAATGCAGCTTCTTTCCATAGTGGCTATCACTGTTTAAGTCCTAATCTCTTGCCTATTGCCTATTTTGGAGAAGGCAAAGAAGAGGTACAGGAAATAGAAATATCCAGAATGACTTATATTTTTTGTTTCATTCAAGATTTGACATATGAATACCAAAAAGGGGGATGTTGTCCACTGAGAGGTTCTGAAAGGTTGAGGAGACTTTGGAATTTTCCTTGGTAAGATGTTCCTTGGGAGCATTGATGTGGCTTTGTTCTGACTCTGATGTGAATTCAGGACTGAAGCTTGAATGTTTTACTGAGAACATTTGTGGGAACTAGAGAATTAATGAGGATAAAAGAGAAAAATGGGCAAAGTGTAGGGAGCATACCCTTTGAATGTATGTTACTTTCTTAACATAGTGCTTTACTCAGTTGATGATGTGGAATGTACAACAATAAAGGCTAAAATTAGCTGCACTTTATCCAATCCAGTGTATTGGAACATCACGGAGCCAGATAACATCTTATCATTAGTGCCCACAGGAAGAGAAACTCATTCAAAACAGAGGCTTCAAGAGCTACAGTGGGTTTCATTTTAGTCTGATGTTTACAGTTCAGAGTGCCTTTAAGTTGAACACTCTGGAAGGCCTGAGAAATGTGTTATACTCAGTTCCCCCTTGATTCCTTTTTATTTGGTTTGAAGTAAGCCCAGCTTATAAAGTTCTGCTTGGACAATCCCTGCTTTAGTAAGGTACTTATATTACCTGGTGATGAGGACAACAGATGACCAGACAAAGAAGAAATGGAGTAGTGATGAGTGATGGGGCCAGGGCAGGCTTGCCTGGCAAGTATGGGCAAAGTTAGGCAAATAGCTTGAATGCTCTGTCTTAGAGTTGGCCATTTTTCCTCCTTCCCAATCCAGACCTGGTCAAGATTGGGTGGTTTATCATAAGTCACCGATGCCTGACCTAGCATCTGCTTCCTCATCAGCACAATGGTCATAACTGCATCTCCCTCCCATCATGTTTGGAGAAGTAATTAATGCTTATGAGGTGTTTTGAGATCTCTGATAAAAGACACTCTACCTGCCCAGGGTGTCATTACATTATTTTATTTTCCTCTTTATAGACAGGATCAAGCCAGTGATAATTTAGAAATGGGACAAATTTGTAAAATGTGTAGAGTGAAGGCCATCTTAATTGGATTTATATTGGACTGGACATTGCACTTGAACTGCGCACATAAGAAGAGGTGCTGAGATATACTTGGGAAATCGCAATTGCTTTCAGATTGGACTGTCAGGTTATATTTCATGACTTTTATGTAGACTTCCTTAGAAATGATAAATTATTAAGAGCATCTGCACACATCTAAGTCTATCAAAACAGACTTAGTACCTGGCTTCAGAAATGCCCAAACTACACATGACCTTTTGCAGATTTGTTTCTGTTCCTCTAGAAGTTTGTGTTTCTCTTTGGACAATAGACAGGATGTATAGTAACTGGTAATTTCAGTTTATTATGCTCATGTGAAAATTGGATAGTCACCAAACCCTTCAGGATAGGATCCTCCTCTTACAAAACCCAGAACTATGATGCATGTGAGGCACAGATTAAGAGGGCTTTTTTTTTTTCCTCCTCAAGGAAGGGGCACTGGCCCAAAAGCTTTCATGGTTATTACAGGATACTTCCATCAGATCTTTCGAAAGAAAGGTGGAGATGACCAAAGGGCAGGAGGTCACCTACGTAATAAGATCCACGTGAGACATTAATTAAAATGGAATGCTGAAGGAGGATACCTGTGTCCTGGCTACATAATTCCCAATAAAATTACTTTAAGTTGATCTTCCTTTTCCTTGAGATTTTTCCAAAAGGCCACATCCTATTCCATCTTATTTACAAGAAGTTCATGGATGATAAAACTCAGGGGATTGGCAAATGTCTTGAAATGAATGCAAATGTTATCCACCTGTGCATTTTTTTTTTTCTGGGAAGATAGTTTATTCTTTTTTCACATTATTTCTAACATGGTCTGGGACCCTTAGGAACCACCGTATCATGTGTACAGTGTAAAGGAATCATGCGTATTTGAGCAAAAATGTGAGTGAAACATATGCAGGATAGATTTGTCTCTACATTCAGATTAGGCGCATTATTTTCAGACTGTATTTAATTGTATTTTCCTTAATGCCACATCCTGTTTTTTAGTGTCCTGTAATCCTCATCCAATCACAACTGTTCAACCAAAGTCTGAAGTTGCATATGAAGTATGTGACCTTTATCCACTTGTATGTACAAAAAAGCATCCTAGGGGTGTGTCAATCACAGCCCTTCTCAAAAGAGAGCAAAGATCATCTCTTGGAATTTTGCCTAAGGTTGAAGGGGGAGGGGGTAGGGACAAAGGGTCAGTGTCAAGGTGGGGCTGAGACTGTACATTCCAATCAGTTTCCATTTCCCTTTCTCCACCCCATGTAATATGCCACACAGGTGTTTTAACCAAGAGACAGACTTCAGGGAAAGGACAGGTAGTATAAGCTAACGATAAATCCTGGAACAGGGTAGAGATATACAGAGAAGGAAAAAGGGACATTAAACTCTGAGTTGAGAGAAGAAGTTTGGGGAATACCCTGTGGCCCATGTTGTACAAATGTCTACAGGGTTACCCAGACTGATGATCAGGGCTGGAGGTAGGGAGAGGCAAAGGGGATCACTCCCCAACACAGTTCTCTTACGAAATGTATGTCTTTGAAAGGCATAAGCTTTAAGCTCCCCTTCTACCACATGAATAGTGAATATGCCATGAACATGCACACCCAGAGCATGCCCCAGCCAATGTCTTGAGTGGACTAGGGTTAGCTAGGGCACATTGGGTACCTGATCTGGTGAAGAGAGAAACTGAGTTTAGGCAGG
Organism: Leopardus geoffroyi; assembly: GCF_018350155.1. NCBI lineage: Eukaryota > Metazoa > Chordata > Mammalia > Carnivora > Felidae > Leopardus > Leopardus geoffroyi. Next base: position 32,861,809 of record NC_059336.1, read on the forward strand.
GCAAGAATTTAGAGGCCCTTTATATATCAGCCTGGCTACATAGAGCAGAGGTTGCCAGCAGTCCAAACCACAGGGTCTGTGCTCAATCTAGCATATGGAGATGCCATCCCCAAATTTCCAAAGTCTGCACCGTATGCTACTCCTCCCATCAAGAGAGAGAATGTTTCCTTACCTCTTGAATATGGGTTGATCTAGGGATTTGCTCTGACCACTTGAATGCCGAGGAAGGGAACACTCTGAGATTTCCAAACTCAGGATTGAAGAGACCTTATAACTTTTGCTTTAACACTAGTAACTCTGCATCACCACGTGAAAAAGTTCTGCATCACCACGTGGAGAGAGAGGCCCTGTAGGATGAGAGACCATTTGGTGGTCTCTTGAGGAGAGACCAGGGGGAGAAGAACCAGTGTGTTCTAGCAGACAGCCAGCATGGGGGCCATCTTGGTTCTCCCAGCTCTCAGCCTAACTCAGCCAGCATCTGAGCGCAGCCACATGAATGAGTCCCGCCAACCCCGAAACAGACAAGCTGTACCACTCAGCCCTGCCCGAATTCCTGAACCACAGAATCATGGACAATAAAAAGATGGTTCTTTTAAGCCACTATGTACCAAGGCGATATATAACACACAACTGTAGATAATTACAACAGTGTCTAAGTGGTCCTGGGAAACTCAGGCAGGATGTAAGATTGGATCCTCTCAGATGTGCTAAGTGATGTTTGGAAGTGGGAGACTTAAGCAGAAAAGTACCAGCATAGTTATCTTTCTGGTTTAGAATGAAACTCCCGAATTTCTAAAGCATAGCTCTCTGGGGACAAGAGTGGCAAAATTAAGAGCATAAAGGCTGAAGCCCTCAATGTAGACTGTATAATGTTCACAGAGGTCAATCCATCCATCCCACCCCTGCTGTGCTGCTGCTGAGACTTCTAACAGGCTATCTGTCTTGATTGGAACTACTGTGGATGGCTCTGTAGACTGGATACTTGGAGTGTTTGCTGGGGTTACCTCAACCAGCTGGTGCTGCTCTTTCTACCAGTTCATGTGCCCACTGCCCAGTGGAAAGCAGAAGAGGAACCCATTCTTGCCAAACATACACTAAAGAAGGTTTTGTGTCAGACATTTAGCTATCACACAAAAAATAACTAAGACATAGTTCCTGTTTGCAAAAAGACCTCCGTATTGGGCTGTACTTTATTATTTTTCTTCCTTTCACATCCGCCCTTGGTATTAACTTTAGTCAGATCTCCCGTAGCCAAAGCATGCCAAGGAGATAGAAATCTCCTAGGAGAGCATTCTCTGCTGGCCTCAATGACAGGAATTCAAGCCTGAGTACAGACTCTACAGTTCTGCTTCTCATCAAAGGAGGGCACAAAGCTGCATGGTTTTGTTTGTAAGTCTGATACCCACAGTTTTTTTTTTATAAGCAGATTTATTCTCAGTGACTCAGTAGATAAAGAAATATTTAAACATTCTGCAAGAAAGTATTGAGTCTATATTATATGAGCTACAAGCTGAGCCAAATAGCAAAGCCTTCTTGACATATTTTCCTGGGCATAGTATTCATTTGCTGTTGCTGATGTTTGTGTTATAACTAATAGGTTTTGATATCTCCATGTTTTGTATTGAATTTCTCAGAAGTGTGGAGAAGTTGAGGCAAGGGTTAAAATGTAGATCATCAATTCAATTCCTCAAATACAGTTTCGTAAGAGTGAAGAGGAAAGGGGGGAAATAGATTATCTATAAACTAATCCCTCTTGCTACTCTTTAACTGAAACCATGAAGAATGAACCCAAGCTTAACACACTTTCATGTCCTATATTATGTTTGTGCGCATGAGTTACAAGGGTATTGATATTGCATGCATCATTGTTCCTTTTAGAGTCCTTAGTGCAATCCCATTAGGTCCCTATTTAGCCCAGCAAATAGTGCCATAGATTTGGAACAGTTTACCTGCCTGGTCTAACTGGGACAGACTTTACTCAGATTAAAAAGGGTTAAAGTTCCAAAGGAATCACTAACTCTCTTTTGTTGGGAAAAATCCTCCTAATCTGACATTTCCTTACATTCCACCCATACCTTATGCTGGAGGAACTAGATTTCCTGGTCTATGGTGTATGATTTAATGATTTGTGGAAGGCAAGAATGTTAACTTAGTTGATTAGTCAAAACTGGCTGATAAGGTATCAGACAGGTTAATTTGCTACTTTTCTAACCTCTCCCAGAGAACTTGAACTGAAGCCTCCTTTTCCATAGATCATCCTTATTGCACTCCACCTGAAAAGCTAAGAATTTATGAAGGAAACAAGCATTTTGTTCCTTGTGCTTCCATTTGTTCCACCATTTCATTCCAGGCCAATAAAGCTTTATTTGTGATAACCTAATCTTTTCCTCAACAATCAATGGTGATGTCACAATTGGAATATTTTTACCTCAGATGGAAAAAGAGCACTGGCAGATAGACCCTGTTTACATTGAGAATAGGGTTTAGCAATAGGGGTAAAGAGGCATTCTAGATTTCATTCAAACACCAATTGCTATCAGAATGTTATCCCAGAGACAAACATCCAGAGATCCTGTGATCTAAGCAAATGCTTTTCTCTTGTGTCCTCATTCCTTGCAACCATCACCTCCATTGAATCCTAGAACCCCAGACCTAGAGGTAACCTCCAAAGAGCAGCTAGGCGGACCTACCCTTTGCCAGTAGAGGTTTATGAATTATTTGCTTAGCGTAGTCTGAAGAGCCTTTTTATATGTATTCTTGAGAAGGTGATAATCTGAAATGAGCTAATAAAGGAGTTGTTGCTTTATACACCTTTATCTCAGGAAATGAGAAGGTTAAAGTCAAAAGGTTTAAAAGTGAATTATAAATTGAGATTATCTTAACTGCATCCTCGAAGTACTTGGCATTTAAGAAACCAAAGACTGTTTCTAAATGATAAAAAAAAAAAAAAAAAAAAAAAAAAAAGCCCTTTGGGAGTTCACATAGTATTCCACAATATATTATAATCTCAGAGATTTTTAAAAAATTCTACCAATAAGATGCAAATATTTATAATAGTACGTACAGAAGATACATTCAAGAGTAATTTAACCTAGACCCCCAATAAATATTCAGACATTTCAAGATAATCTATACTTCTTTTTCTCTGCTAAGGTTTTGTCATTATTAAATCACACATGTGCTTGCATGCTTTTACATGCAAGTACACTTTTTTTTTTCAATTTAAATGGGTGATATACTTGTGAGGAGTGTGGGTATCACATGTGGGCTGAATGGGAAGTAAAACTCAGATTTAAGTATTATCACCTGTAGCATTATGTTGTTAACATTACAATAGGCACAATAATGCCTCAACTTTGAAGACCAGGGTAGGACAGAGTTTGGAAAGAGTGGTGGTCCTACAAAAGGAAATGATAAATATTTAGCATCAAGTCATATAGACTCCAGTAAGAATTGCATTGTAATTCTATGCATTAAGCAAATGTTACTCAATTTAACTGACAATGAGAAAAATGAGAATCAGGCAATCCCTTGATTGTTTTTTTAACCCAATTTCCTCCTAGTTTCAGAGTAGAAGCAGGCTTATATATAAGACAGCCTCTGCAGATATAGGGATAAGGAAGCCCTCCACTTGTGACCAGGTAAAGGAGATTTTCATTCTCCCTGCATTATACATGCATAGAAGGCTTTCCAACAGGGTTATATACGTGGGGCTTCTGATCCCCTGGGATTTCTAATCAGCCCTACTCCTGGGTTTTCATTTATTCCCTGGTACATTTATTCTGCCCTAGAGTGTTTCTAGTGACAAAGGAAGAAAAGAAATGGCCAGTTTAAGTTCAATGTTTCCAACTATCCCAAACTGCATTATAGTAAAAACAACCCACAGAATGCCTCACTCCTAATTATCTAAGACAAAAGTGTTAAATAGCACTTCATTGCTTACCGATTATTAAGAAATGAATTCTTTCAACCCTTGGGCTTCTTTGAAGCAATTATTACATGTGTAGATCAGATGGACAGCTGTGGAACAGAATGTCACAGACATGACAGTCGTGGTGCTGTGAAATCGGTGAGAGGAGGGGGGTGCTCAAATGGCAGAAGCAAATCATATCAAGGAAAAGCAATGCATGTGACAAAGGAAACAGAGAGACCAGGGACAAGGAAAGAGCAACCAGGAGTTAGAAGGGATGTAATATGTGGTGTTTAGGGCATGAATTTTTCAGCCAGCCTTGGCTAAGTTTCATAAACTAGTTCTGCAACCTCCTGGCTATGTGACATTGGGTATGTTACTTAACCTCTCTGATTCTCAGCTCCTCATCTCTAGAATTATTCTAATAGTGCTACCTTCAGAGTACAGTCATAAGGGGTTAATGGCATAATGTATGTGAAACATTTAACATAGTGCTTAAAACAAACTCAATGCACAGTTGGTGTTGTATCAGAAATTGTGTTATTACTATTATTAGTGTGAGCTTTAAAAGCTTCTTCCAGAGGGGTGCCTGGGTGGCTCAGTCGGTTGGGAGTCCGACTTCAGGTCAGGTCATGATCTCACGGTCCATGAGTTAGAGCCCCACGTCGGGCTCTGTGCTGACAGCTCAGAGCCTGGAGCCTGCTTCAGATTCTGTGTGTGTCTCTCTCTGCCCCTCCCCCGCTCAAGCTCTGTCTCTTTCTCAAAAATAAATAAACTTTAAAAAAAATTTTAAAGCTTCTGCCATAAAATGCATATATGCCCCCAAAAAGGTCTATGAAATGAAGCCATTTGGAACTAAGTTAACATGTGTACTAATTAATATGTTCACTTGAGGAGGAATTCCTATTCATTATTTCACTCATTTAACTAGTATTTATCAACCACATTATTCCAGGAACTGTTCCAGTTATTTAGAATACAAAAATGAATAAAATAAGAGTTCCTGCCTTCAAGGAACACCTAGTCTACAAGGGAAACAGCCACATAAAATATAGGAGGTAAAATAAGTTTGCCATTGTAACCTTCAGATATAGATGGCAACCTGGAAGGTCATTAACTCATATTGGAAAGTCATGACAGCCTGCTTGGAGACAGCACCCAGTTTGGGTCTTTTTTTAAATTAACATTTTTTAAAGTTTATTTATTTATTTTGAGAGAGAATGTGAGCATGGGAGCGCCAGAGAGAGAGGGAGAGATAGAATCCCAAGCAGGTTCCATGCTGTCAGCACAAAGCCCAATGTGGGGCTTGATCCTATGAACTGTGAGGTCATGACCTGAGCCTAAACCAAGAGTTGGATGCTTAACTGGCTGAGCCACCCAGACACCCCCCAATTTGAGTCTTCTGAGTAGTTTTCTAGACTGCAGAACGGAGGAAGAATATTCCAGTTAATGGGTCCATCTCAGCAAAATTACCAATGCATAAAATACCATAGAGTGCCAAAGAGTGGAAATCACCTGAATGTGTGGGCCAGGGAATTGTGGGAGATGAAGATGGAGAATAACATAAGAGAATTTCATATAACAAGTTGAAGGGTAGGAAAGGAGGCAAGAGGGAGATAGAGTTTGAAGATGAAGAAGCTGGTGGGAATAACTGATCCAAGCCTGAAAGAAATAGGATGAGACATCAGGAGTGGTCAATGCAGAAGTGACTGGGTCTGCCCTGAACAGAAGGAGAGACACCTCATCATCTGAGAATGTGGACAAAGAAGGAAGTAAAGATGGGTGTGGGTGAAGATAAGTTTATAGATAGTGGAAGATAGCAGTCCACCTAGGAGAGCTTCTCTAATTTTAATGTAACAGAAGCAAAGCTACTCATTGAGATTAGGAGTGTGAGCTTGTGCTGAACTGGAAATTTGAAGAGGGTGAGAAAGTCTGGAGGAGCAGCTCAAGGAACTAAGCAACTGTGAATGAATGAATTGTCAAGTTGTGCAAGGGCCCAGTAGAGGCTAAGACAATGTGTTTGTATGACACCAGTTGGCACACTGAGTAATTTTCTTTAGCCAGATTCAGTTTCCCAGGTTTAGGAAAAATAAGGGAAAATAAATGATGGTATTGCTCCAGATGCAGCATGAAAAAAAAAAAAAAAAGAAAGAGAAAACATAAGGAAATTAAGTGTGCTTGTGAGAAAAGAGTTGGGATGATCACACAGATGACCCAGGCTACATAGACAGAGACAAGAGGTCAGGAAACAGTCAAGATATCAAGGATGGAAGCATTAAAAGGTCAAGGGTCACCATAGGGAGAGCAGAAGAGACTTGGAAGGATGGGAGGTCAGAGAGTAGAATGTCAGGGTTTAAATTCTCTGGTATATAGTAGTTCTGGGTAGTGGCCAACTAGGGTGTGGGTCTTGGAATGGGTAGCATCAATGGAGTGGAATTAAAGTTAGTTTTAAAATGTATTAGATGGGCTAGCTATATGGATATTGTAGACTGATCACAAAAGGTAGATTGGAAATTATGGTTACAATTCCAGTGTCGGTCTCCACCAAATGATGGGATAGATCAGATCAAAAATGACAATGACAAGAGCAGGAAGGTGATGATACAGTCATGTGGCTTGAACTTCAAAGAGGGCTTTTTTTGTGCAAGGAAAATAAAAGATGTTTTGGAACCATGAAAAGACTACCCTTATGATGCCACAGCACTGGGGATTTGAGACAATGGAACTTAGGGTCATTCCGTTTTGAAGGAGAATGGAGAGAATGGAGAGAAGAGAACCACTAGCCAGAGAATACAGTCTAGATGTTGTGGGGAAGGAAATACTGGTAGGCTGGAGAGTTCATGAACACATGGCCACTTTAAGTGTGGTCTAAGACCAGCAGCCTTGGCACTGCCTGAGAGCTTGTTAGAAATGCAGGATCTCAGGCCCTAGCCTAGACCTATGCAATCAAAATCAGCATATTAACAAGATCCTCAGGTAATTTGTATGTCAATAAAAATTCTAGAAACACTACTCTAAACATAGTCAGGAATGATTACAAGTGGGAAAGGTAAGAGTGAAAATAAATTGTTTCTGATGATCTTAGCTCTCTATTTCTGCTCACATGAAAAATTAAACTTCTCCAGGGAGTAATAAAATAGTACTCTCAATTCAGGATGTCAAAGCACCATGAAAATATCAATTTTTATTCCTTGTAGGCTCAATGAATTAGTTCCTCAATGAATTTATGTGAGGTGAAAGAGTGTCAGTGACCAATAGGTTTCTTCCCTTGGCTTCAGAGAGAGAGAGAGAGAGAGAGAACAACAAAAAGAGTTTTCTAAGGGGTACATGGCTTTCAGATCGGTATTGGTGGGGGAGCCAGGAGACAGAGCCAGGGCTCAGACTTCTCCACAACTGTGTGTTCTATAAGCATCGCACCACACTTCCTCCTCAGCCAGTCAGTCCCTCCTGGCCAAAAAGCCAAGAAGAAACGATGCCAGGGAACCGGTAATTGTATAGCTTTTCCAGTGTACTGCTCCAGATCCACATAACGGACATGTCAAAGCCTACTCTCCCCTCTGAACATTTAGCAGTGACCAAATGGGCTGGAGGAAGTGGGAAAAATACCGTGAAAAATCCTGGGCTGCACCTCAGAGACTAATAAATAATTACTAATGGGAAAGAAAACAGAGGAAAGAGAAAAGGCAAAGTAGCAGGCAAGACAGGCAGAATGGATTCTGGCCCACAAAAGGGGAGTAGACTGGGGGTTAAGTACAATTGAAAAAAATCTAACACACACCAAAAGCAGTGACCCAAAGACAGCAAAAGACAGAGAGTAAAGCTAATTGGGGAAACTTTCTGTTCTCACATTTGATCCCTCTGTTCACAACATTTCAGTGACTTACTGAGGCTTGGAATTGGACTGCTAAATCATTCAGCATATGAGATTTGTCCCAAGTTAAATGGATCGCTTCCCCTTGTAGGTTTTTGGATACTGGCTTATTTTTAGGGAGAGAATTTGAGGGACTCTGCTAAATTATTGATGTGAGGGAGACTTTAACCCAGGCATCAGAAATGACCGAATGGAGAAGCATGGGCAGGTGCCATATTGTAATTTGTTCATCTCTTAAATTATGTAGCATATGTATCACAATATATTGAATTTAAAACCTGAAGTATGACATTCAGTGAATAATTCATACTGGCTCTTTCATTAAGTGTGAGATGAGGCTTAGGATAATGATATCAGATTTTAGCTAGTGCCTCATTTAAATACAGATGTGGAAAAGGAAATTTCTTTATCACTGCTATAGAGAAGGTATTCATGGCTGTGTAGAAAACTGGAACTGAATCATAAACACACATACACACACACACACACACACACACACACACACACACACCTTCTTCAAGAATGATCCAGGATAAAAGTAGATAATGCATTACTTTTAAAAAACATATTTCATTCATCCTTTTCCTGCCTAACAGTTTCTTTAAAATATAGAACTTAAAGATGATTATCTCACTAGGAATATTGTTTTCTTCTCACAGAAGATTCTTTTTTTTTTTTTTTTAATTTTTTTTTCAACATTTATTTATTTTTGGGACAGAGAGAGACAGAGCATGAACGGGGGAGGGGCAGAGAGAGAGGGAGACACAGAATCGGAAACAGGCTCCAGGCTCTGAGCCATCAGCCCAGAGCCCGACGCGGGGCTCGAACTCCCGGACCGCGAGATCGTGACCTGGCTGAAGTCGGACGCTTAACCGACTGCGCCACCCAGGCGCCCCATCTCACAGAAGATTCTGATCCCGAGAAACATGCCTGAGTTTTGAGGAATGACTGTGATTCATAGAGCAAATGTCCATAAAACACGTCCTCTAAGTCTTCCTTCTCTGGATCTCACAGGGAACCCACAGGCCAGAGATAAATCTCTAGTGATCTAGTTTGGGAGACTCTGCATGCACATTTGAAAATTGAACTACCATGCATAATAACTATGCATGCAACATTTCAAGCACTATGCATCTTGGCTTCCAGTGACTGATACTACTAAAACGTGTTCTGTGATTTTGTAGAAAGGAAAGAAGTTGGGGTTGATGTGGTTACAAACATCTGAACTGGAAAACTTGGGTGGAAGTTAATGTCTCTTCACTCACTCCTTCTTACATCTGCTTACATTTGCTATCATAATGCTTTTTCCAATATCTTTTCTTCATAGACTGACCAACCATCATGGTAACTTTTAAAATTTTATGGAACTTTTGGAGGATATGGTCAAGGGGCATGATTCCTTCCTTTCTTCTATCCTCCCATATCATGTTTGAGATAAAGATATAAGCAATAGAATAGAGAATGAATAGAGAAAAGACTTGTCTATAAAGCCAAGGTAAGTTGTTTTTAAGTTTAGTGCACCCAAAGACATGATTTTTTTATCCTGATCTTGATTAATGATTTGGTACATATTTGCATATATGGAGAATATGAAATGGGCACAAAGTGCTTCAATCTTTTAATAGGAAATGAATCCCTTGGGTAAAATAACCATTGTGCATGAACCTGTGCAAGGTGAGGTGTCAACTTCATAAAATAATAAGGGCTGAGAGACAGGAAAGACCACTTCTGGCTGAAATAATTAGAGACGGTTTATGGAAGAAATGTGTTTTGTATGAGTCTTTTTTTTTCAAAAAATTTTTTAACGTTTATTTATTTTTGAGACGGAGAGAGACAGAGCATGAATGGGGGAGGGTCAGAGAGAGAGGGAGACACAGAATCTGAAACAGGCTCCAGGCTCTGAGCAGTCAGCACAGAGCCTGACGCAGGGCTTGAACTCATGGACCGCGAGATCATGACCTGAGCCAAAGTCAGACGCTTAACCGACTGAACCACCCAGGTGCCCTGTGTATGAGTCTTAAAATAAGGCAGGGTTTTATTAATTAGACATTGGAAGCAGAAGATGACATACACAAAGACACAAAACCCTAGAAAGACAAGGAGCATCTGGAAATGTGAAGCTAGAGAATGGGCTTTACATGTAGCAGTGGAGGGAAAACAAAACTAGAAATGTAAGTGGAGGTTGATTTTGAGGGGACTTTGAATCCAGACTAGGGAGGTGAAAGGTATTGGGTGAGTAGTGGAGAGCCTTGGAAAGATGTGAAGTGGAGAAAGATGTAATCAGAATGCACATTCAGAAGATTATTCCAACATAAAGTGTAGAATTTGTTGAGGTAGGGAGGGGCAGTGATTAGGTGGGTCTGTTATAAGGCTACTGCCATGCATTTCAGGTACAAGATAAAAGTACCTGAAGGAACATGGTGATAAAGGGAAATTGCCATCTCTACCTTCTTGCCTCTTCAGTCAGTTCACAACCTACTGCTGTTTGGCTTCCTCTACACAACATATCCCAAATGCAATTTATTGTCTTCTTCATAAACTTGCTCTTCCTCTTATAGTCCACATCTCACTTATGACACCATCTACAGTACCAACCAAACCAGAAACTTTCAGGTTAAGTCTGACTCCTTCCTCTGCTGAGACCTACTTCATCCAATCAACCTCAGGTCCTCCTTATCTAACCACATAAACATTTCCTAAATCTAACCCTTGTGACATCCACACTATCCCAACCTGACCATGTAACATCTTGCAGTCACTTTCTATTTGGTCTCTCCACATCCAACCATAAGAAATAATGTAGTGGTTCAACATTTGAACTTCTGTGCCAAACTGTCTGGGCTTTCCTATTTCTTAGCTGTATGGCCAGGGACAAATTTCTTCATTTCTTTCTGCTTTCCTTGCTTCATATACAAAATGGTAAATAATGGTAATTCATATCTACTAAGCCTGTTAGGAGAATTAAATGAGTACTTAGAAGGGCACCTGGCATGTAATAGGTTCTATTTAATGTTCTCTGTTTTAATTGAAACAAAAAATAATCCACCCTCTATCCTGGGGAGATAAGATTCAACCAAGCCTCTCTTCCCAAACTCTATAGGATGAACTCTAAGCTGTGTGATGTTTACAAATTTTTCCATGGTCTAGACTGGTTAATTTTCCCACCTCACCTCTTACCACACCTAACCTCATAATTTAATCCCAGATATTAAACCACATGTAGCTATCCAAATCTACCACATTCAGTCACGTCTTTCTGGTTCTTCTCAGAATAGTCTGCCTGCTTACAATGTATCCATCCTCCTTTCCTCGATACTGCTTACTCATTTGTGAAATGCAAGCTCAGGAATCATTTCCCCCAGGCAGCCTTCTGTGAATGCCCAGGTAGGTTAAATGCCTCTCTTCTCCACCTACAAGATAATTTTATCACGGTATGAATTGTATAGTGCTGAAGTCATCTTTATGATCCTACTTCCAGACCAGACTGAAGACTTCTTGAGGGCAGAGGCTATGTCTTATTTACCTTTAAATCCCATGGAGACAAGGACCATGCTAGATCTAGAGTAAGTTTTCATAAACAGTTGTTAAAATAAAGGAAAAAAATTAAACAGACTTGGCAGTCAGCTAAATGTGGAAGTACTGAGAAAGAGAGATTGGAAGCTGATTCCAAGGTTTGAAGTCCAAGTTACCACAAGAATCAAGGTCATATTTATAGAAATAGGGAAGTCAGAAGGAGGAACTTCTTTGAGGGAAAAGAAAAAAAAACCTGATGAGTTAATTTTTAAACAAACTAGGTTTGGGATGCCAGCAAAACACGATGAGAAATATACACTGTGTGTATTGGAAAGAAGCTATGGTAGATTTGAGAGTGATTGTGTTTGTTCTTTTTCGCTGGATTATGCTGCATAACAAACATCCCCCAAATATCAGTGGCTTATAACAACAAAAGCCTATTCTCACATGACATGTCACCTGTTTGTCAGCTACAGTTCTGTGGTTCTGCTGCTCTGTTCCAGGCTACATGTGGATCTGGTACACACTGTTCTCATGGTGAAAATTCAGAATAAGAGTGGGCACAGAGCCAACCACCCAAGCACACTGAAAGGCTGTGCTCAAATGTGACATATAGAATATGCACTCATATTCCATTAGCCAAAGCAAGTCACATGGCCAAATCTGAAGTCAACAGTGTGGAGAAGCATGGCAAGGGTATGGTGGGGAATAAGATATTATAAATAAATAATGCATTGTTGCACAGTGGGAATAGTTGAGATTATGTGTATAGATCAGATCATGGTCTCAATTTCTTTTTTTTTTTTTTAAATATAATTTATTGTCAAATTGGCTAACATACAGGGTGCTCTTGGTTTGGGGGGTAGATTCCTGTGGTTCATCACTTACATACAACACCAAGTGCTCATCCCAACAAGTGCCCTCCTCAATGCCTATCACCCATTTTCTTTTCTCCCCCACCCCCTACAACCCTGTTTGTTCTCTGTATTTAAGAGTCTCTTATGGTTTGCCCCCCTCTCTCTCTGTTTGTAACTATTTTTCCCCTTCCCTTCCCACATGGTTTTCTGTTACGTTTCTCAAGTTCCACATATGAGTGAAAACATATGATATCTGTCTTTCTCTGACTGACTTATTTCACTTAGCATAATACCTTCCAGTTCCATCCATGTTGCTACAAATGGCATGATTTCATTCTTTCTCATTGCCAAGTAGTATTCCATTGTATATATAAACTGCATCTTCCTTATCCACTTATCAGTTGATGGATATTTAGGCTCTTTCCATAATTTGGCTATTGTTGAAAGCGCTGCTATAAACATTGGGGTGGCATGTCATGCACTCAATTTCTAATTCAAGAGGAAAGAGAAACAAAAAGGAAGAAATTAAACAGCTTAAAGGCAGTCAGAGAGAGATAAAGAGGGGAACCAGAATAATCAATTGTAATGCAAATCAAAGGAGGAGACAGTCAAAGGAGAGGAGGAACACTTTGTCTGGTATTACAGATGTCAATGTAAATGAGAAAATGTGAATATGAGGAGACTTGAGAGAGAAGGGATTCATTACCTATGCTGAGCCCATTTCTGCACAGATTTCTATTCAGGTTCTACTTGGCTAATCTAGGTTTAGGGTGGCACTCATAAGAGATTGCCTAGAACAGTTTCGGACAGTGTCCCACAGCAGCTGAGTTGTATGGATCAGAAGATAGGAGACAAAAGACACATACCATAACACTCATACTCTCATCAAATATTAGGGAGATTATCATGGGCTGGGGGGAGGTTGGCACCTTCAGACCTTGGGCTAGTCTAGAGAACAATATTCCTGACAAGTAGCTGATGATCCTAGGAGACAGAATTTTTCTCAATTAGAAAAAGAAACTTCTACAGCCTAGAAAGTCCAACAATGGAATAGTAGCCTTCATGAAACAAATGACTCTCAATACCACTGGAGTCTTCAAGCAGAATCTAGATGACCACACAAAAATTACGCTATGTAAAAGTACATACACCGGCTAAAAAGTTAGGCCAATAGATCTTCACTGTCCTGTCCCTTTAAAGTATAAATTGTATTGTTTTATGATCATTACATGAAATATGTTGGTTTATCATATATCCACTATTTATTATTTTTGCTTCTCCAACTCCTTGCCATCAGCTTTATATTCCCTATTCAATAGGCGTTTTCAGGTATCTGAATGTAGTGATTTGAGTTAAGTACCCTAGAATATTATTTTGAAATCCTAATCCCTAGTACCTTAGAATGTGATCTTATGTTGAAATAGGGTCTTTGCAATGTAGTTAAGATGAGGCCATACTGGAGTGACATTGACCCTTAATCCAACATGACTTGCATCCTTATAAGAAGAGAAGACACACACACACACACACACACACACACACACAGAGGGCCATGTGATGATAGAGGCAGAGATTAAAGTGCTGTAGCAGCAAGCCATGGAATGTCAAGGATTGTTGGCAACTACCAGAAGCTAGGGAGAAACAAAAGATTCTCCCCTACAGGTTTCAGAGGTAGCATGGCTCTGCCAACATTTTGATTTCAAACTTCTAGCTCCAGAACTGTGAAAGAAATTCCTGTTGTCTTAAGCCACCTAGTTTGTGGTACCTCATTAGAGCAGTGTGAGGAAACTAATACACTGTCGAAAAGGGGCAAAGTAGCTTTTGAAGTGTCTGCTGATAACCTTGTTGTGAGTATTTTAATTAGAGTAGGATTCTTTTTCCTGAAGTTGCAAAATTCCAGCAGTATGAGAGATTGATAGAATTCTACCACCTTTGAAAAGGCAAGAAAAATGAGTAATATCTGCCTTCCTGTAACTTGTCACGAATGAAGGAACATCCTTGTTTGTGAAACTTAATTTTAGTAATTGTCTCTACTTGTCTTGTTTTTACTGCAAATCTGATTTGTTTTAAATATCTGAGCTCTAGTTTGAGGTAAATACTTCTCGAAATTCTAAAGAAACTCCCTTGAGATGTTTAGTAGTTGTAACTGCTTAAGTGCTTAAGGAGAGAGTGAAAATACAGATTCTCATTTGATTAAATAAAATGCTTAATGCTCATTGTGTGAAACGCAGCTGCAGTGGAAATTTTATATTCCATTATCTGCATTTTCCTGGGAACTGCTTGGCTTCTGGAAGTTACAAAACAAAGGACATTAGGATTTTAATCTAACTGACAGTGTATGTCTTCGGGACAAGTGATTAGTGTTGCAGAATGTGTACTTGGCAGCTATGGTAGGATGCTCATACAAATACATATATGGGCACAGACTCAAAGACAAAGATACAGTGATGTCTGGAAGCAGATTAACCCTTGCAACCATTAATGTTAAATACCTTTATCTTACAGGGAAGGCCAAGAGATGTGCTCAAGGCTAACCAGACCAAGCATAAACTGTCTGAATTTTACTAAACTCAAGTGTTTTTTTTTTTTTTTTTTTTTTTTTTTTTTTATTTCTTCCCCAAATTTCACCTTTATTTTTCACTGAATCCTTAGTAAACATTTCTCCATTTTCTGAGCCCCTCAGAAAGGGTAACAATTGTGAAATATACCCAGAGGACTCTGTATAACATAGACCAATGATTTTGAGGAAAAAGACTGCCTCAACCTTATCCCAATTGAGGGAAAGGAATACTCTTTGGTCCAGCTGCCTCAGAATTCCTGTCTCATCTAAGGACAACAGGGACCACCATTCAAAGATTGTGCATCCTCAGCCAGAGAGGGAAAAAAAAGGAGCCTGGTGGTGGTAGAGGGGGAGGAAGACCACTGTGGAAATCCTTGTGGAGGTCACTCCTCTGAGAAACAGACCCAGTAAAATCTCAGAAGCATTAAGACGTAGTTAGAAGATTGTTGTATGCTTGCCTTCTCCATCTAAGGTCCCTTATCAGCAACCCAACAGTGGTCCAATAAAATAACAATTGATCACAGCTAAAAGATCTGTAAAATACAGATTTTCTCTAAGGAGGAATACATTGGAAAAATTAACGTCACAAGGGGTATGAAGAATGGGGACAACAGCTTCTCTATAGCTACAATAAACACAGCTCAGCTTCTAGCTGCTACAAACCTTCAGTTTGTAAAACACACATTACCTGCAAAGTACAATCAAGAGAAGTACAATAAAAAGAGGTATGCCTGTATATTGGTCTATATTATCCTTTTCTTGTAATGTCTTTGTCTGGCTTTGGTAGGAGGGTAATGCCGTTTCATAGAATGAGTAATAAAGTGTGCCCTCCTCTTCAGCGTTTGAAGAGTTTGAAAGCATTGGGCAGTATAATTTTTAAGAGTATCAAATTCAGTTTCAAACTGACCTCATTACAAATCCCAGTTGTGCCACTTTCTAACAATGTGATCAATTACTAAATATCTCTAAGCTTCAGTTTTCACCTAAGAATAAAAAGTATTAGATTTTCATCATTTGAAAAATATAAGAAACATTTATAAATTACTTAGTATATTTTTGCCATTTATTTAATTGCTCAATAATTGATTAGTTGTTAGAATTTTGTCATGCAATTCATGTAACAGGCAATTCAGAAACGTACCACTCATTATTTAATTTATCACCTCAACAATTTGTTCCTAATTTTTTTTTTTTTATTTTTTATATATATATGAAATTTATTGTCCAAATTGGTTTCCATAAAACACCCAGTGCTCATCTCAAAAGGTGCCCTCCTCAATACCCATCACCCACCCTCTCCTCCCTCCCACCCCCCATCAACCCTCAGTTTGTTCTCAGTTTTTTAACAGTCTCTTATGCTTTGGCTCTCTCCCACTCTAACCTCTTTTTTTTTTTTTTTTTCCTTTTTTCCTCCCCCTCCCCCATGGGTTCCTGTTACGTTTCTCAGGGTCCACATAAGAGTGAAACCATATGGTATCTGTCTTTCTCTGTATGGCTTATTTCACTTAGCATCACACTCTCCAGTTCTATCCACGTTGCTACAAAAGGCCATATTTCATTTTTCCTCATTGCCACGTAGTATTCCATTGTGTATATAAACCACAATTTCTTTATCCATTCATCAGTTGATGGACATTTAGGCTCTTTCCATAGTTTGGCTATTGTTGAGAGTGCTGCTATGAACATTGGGGTACAAGTGCCCCTATGCATCAGTACTCCTGTATCCCTTGGATAAATTCCCAGCAGTGCTATTGCTGGGTCATAGGGTAGGTCTATTTTTAATTTTCTGAGGAACCTCCACACTGTTTTCCAGAGCGGCTGCACCAATTTGCATTCCCACCAACAGTGCAAGAGGGTTCCCGTTTCTCCACATCCTCGCCAGCATCTATAGTCTCCTGATTTGTTCATTTTGGCCACTCTGACTGGCGTGAGGTGATACCTGAGTGTGGTTTTAATTTGTATTTCCCTGATAAGGAGCGACGCTGAACATCTTTTCATGTGCCTGTTGGCCATCCGGATGTCTTCTTTAGAGAAGTGTCTACTCATGTTTTCTGCCCATTTCTTCACTGGGTTATTTGTTTTTCGGGTGTGGAGTTTGGTGAGCTCTTTATAGATTCTGGATACTAGCCCTTTGTCCGATATGTCATTTGCAAATATCTTTTCCCATTCCGTTGGTTGCCTTTTAGTTTTGTTGGTTGTTTCCTTTGCTGTGCAGAAGCTTTTTATCTTCATAAGGTCCCAGTAATTCACTTTTGCTTTTAATTCCCTTGCCTTTGGGGATGTGTCGAGTAAGAGATTGCTACGGCTGAGGTCAGAGAGGTCTTTTCCTGCTTTCTCCTCTAAGGTTTTGATGGTTTCCTGTCTCACATTCAGGTCCTTTATCCATTTTGAGTTTATTTTTGTGAATGGTGTGAGAAAGTGGTCTAGTTTCAACCTTCTGCATGTTGCTGTCCAGTTCTCCCAGCACCATTTGTTAAAGAGGCTGTCTTTTTTCCATTGGATGTTCTTTCCTGCTTTGTCAAAGATGAGTTGACCATACGTTTGTGGGTCTAGTTCTGGGGTTTCTATTCTATTCCATTGGTCTATGTGTCTGTTTTTGTGCCATCAAGTGTTTTTTAAGTACCAACTATGTGCATCTGTTGGCCAGTCACCTGGAGGTTACACATGATAATATCCATAACATTTGAGCACATAGGTATTGTTCTCACATATTTCCAGGTAAGACAAGTAAGTCCGAGACAGATACTGTTACCTTTCCAGCATCATATAACAAGTAAATGGCAGAAAGGGGTCTGGGACCCAAGTCTCTTCCTTCCTAGTGATTTAAACGTATCCTACACTCAAAAATTATGAACATCATGGTTCATTTTCATATACATTTGTGTGAAAGGCACATCAATGTGTACAACTTGTACCTCTTCACTCTCATAGAAATAATCCTCAACCCAGACTCCAGTCTGCTAAAGATGTTCTCATCAGCAGCTTTGTTTTATTTTAAGCCAAGACTTTCCTTCCACTTTGAAATGCCACCAACAATTATATGACTAGAAGGAAAATCCATTCCAGTTCAACTGTTGTCATAAAACCTTAATCATTTCGGCAAGTAGCCATTTCCAAACTGCCTACATTCTGCACTGATACTTCCTTTAGAAACATACCAAGACCTGTGTATCCATAGAGAATACAGAAGTTTGCAAACATTTTGAGAGTTTGAAGGCAAATCACAGCTGAGTCATAAGAAAGTTACCTTCCTGGTCCTAACGCCAAGGGTTCTGCCATTAAAAAAAATCTCATTGCTGCTGTATCCTGATGCCATGGAGATCCATGGATTTCCCTTGGATCTTTCAGTTTTATTCAAGAACCCAGTTCAAGAGCCAAGAACCCACATTGGATTCATGGTCATGAGGGCATCCTAAAGGGAGAGTTTTGCCTAGAAAAAAGACAAGGTTAAAACTACCTAGCTATAGATGTAATCAACAATAATAGAAGTAAAGATTACTGGATTTGGACACTTATTACATGTCAGGAACATTCTATGTATTATTTTTACCATACCCTACAAACTAGGGTTGCTTCTAAACATTTTTTAGAAATTGATGTTGTGAATTTTATAACTTAGAGTCACCAAACTAGAAAGTAGCACAGCTGAAACTGAAAGATAGGAGTGCCCAACTGTAAAATTCTGTGCTTTTTAAAATACCACATTGCTGCTCTTCAAAGCCAGCTTCAATATATTGAATAGAATGTTAGCAGAATAGAAAGTGTTCAGTACTGTCTTTGCAGCACTGTGCTCACAGCCTCCTGCACACAGGCAGGCATCACCATTTTGCTAGTGGAGATGAGTCTGGAGAGAACCCTTTCATGGTAGTAAGTGAGGATGCTAGCATGCAGAGCCAGGTCTCTAAGCCACAAATCCTGGCCTCCTGGTTGTCTCTCAATGGAACAATGGAAGGGAAGCTCCACACACTAATGACTGAAATTTCAGTAGTGTTCAGCTAGTGGCCTGAAACAATGATCTGCTCTTGTAAGACCAAATTCCTTTTAGACATACCCTCTTTCCACTCTGATTTCCCTGAGCCCCACAAAATGGGTGTTGACACCCACCAGTTGTCACTGTCACCAGATTCCCTAAAAGGCCATGGAGACCAGTGTCCTGAGAAATCATCCACATCCTAGACTATTCATCTGAATATCCAATTAGTAAGTGTTAATAAAGTGATAAATTTCATGCTTGGCACTTGAAAGCTCATTGTAATTATTCAGTTGTTCTATTCATAAGAAGATATCTGCACGGAATTGCCTACTCTGCCATGTCAAATCCACATGTTTCTTTTTCTCCCACCTCTTTCTTTAAAAATGCTATCTGGTAAATGTTCAAAGTTAACACTCATTAAAATACATCATTGTAATGTGCCATCTGACTGGATGCACTGGGGAGGGCCCAACATTATTTTTGGGATATTTTTGACAAAAAAATTATAACTTCAGTCTAATCCTGAGAAAAGAAAACCAGACAAACCCAAATGAAGAGAAAGAGACACTCTACAAAATGAGCAGTACCCTTCAAAAGTGAAAATATCATGAAAGACAAGGGAGACTAAAGAACTGTCATAGGTTGGGGGAGAATAAGGAGACCACAACTAAATGCCATGTGGGATCCTAGATTAGATCCTGGAACATGAAGGGAACATTATTGGGAAAAGGAGCAAAATCCAAAAATATCTGTAGTTAATATTGTATCAGTCTCCATTCCCCTGTTTTGATCATCGTATCATAGTCATATAAAGAGTTAACATCAGGGGCACATGGGTGAAGGACATACAGGAACTCCTTGTGCTGTTTTTGAAACTTCTCTGTAAACTTAAAATTATTTCAAAATGGAAGGTTTTTATTTTTTAAGTTATGTTTGTCAAGTAGAGGAGGACTCGAAATCAGACTAAGGTGTTGAAAGCAGACTGGTTGATCTGGAATCTTGGCTCCACCACTTCCAAACTGTCTGGCTTCAGACAAATTCTCCAGTCCTCTCTAAGCTTGAGATTCTCATGAGTGCCTCATAGGTTTGTTATAAGCATAGTATAAGATAATGCATTTAAATTGTGTAGCACAGTTCTTAACACATAGTAAGTGCTCACAAATGGAAGCTTTTGTCATTATCTTTTAATGACCTTTTTATGACCTTTTTAATGACCTTTTTAATGACCTTTTTTTCCCCCTCTTAGCGGTGCCTAATGACCATACCCTCAATAGGACAGTAATGACTAATAGTAATTTATCATATTACCTTTCCACAAATATTTGAATGTTAAAGAAAATGTATAAAGGTGCTGTGAGAGAATTCAGTGGCAGATTGTATTCTCTAAAGATGACACCAACAATATCTCTCATCCTAAAAGCATTTCTAGAACCATGCCACCCTCCATTAAAAGGTAGAGTCTATGTACCTTTCCCTTGTATCTGGACAGCTTTTATAAATGCCATGACTGATAGTGCATGGTGGAAGCGATGCTATGTAATTTCCAAAGACATGTCTGAAAATGCTGTGTACTGACTGATAAATGCCTGTTCTCTTATGATGCTCACTCTTAGAACCTAGATACCATGCTGTGATGAAATCCAAGCAGCTCATGAAAAGGCTCATGTGGAGAGGAACAAAGGGCTGTGGCCCATACCTCCAGCTGCGTTCCCCCTGACAGCCAGCACCAACTTGCCAACATATGAGTGAAGCATCTTGAAAGTACATCTTCCAGCCCTGGTCAAGACACTCAGCTGAAACCACATGGAGGAGAGATGGCCTGCCCCCATCAAGCCCTGTGTAAATGACTGATTTATAAGCTAGAAATATTGCTGATGTTTTAAGCCATTAAGCCTTGGGGTGGTTTATTATACAGCTATAGGTAACATATTTTGATGGCAGAAACTTGTACTAGAGTAGGGACCAGGAACATAAACAAGACTTTTAAAAACGTGGGCATGGTTAAGAAGTGGAGCTGGAAGAGAGCTTGTATAGACATGAGGAATATTCAGTGGACTTCATAGGCATTTACCTCTCCACAATGCAAGGAAACTGTAAAGTAGTATTTGTCCAACAGACTAGAAAATGGAACAAAGTGCAAACATTTGAAACGGGACGTATAATGTGGGGCAGAGCCTTGTGTACATTCTCAGGAAGATAGTGCCCACCATCAGAGTGGATATGAAAATCAGTCCGCAGGCTAGTCTGCTGTAGTAGATAAAGTTTGAGGTTTAGGCTACCAATTAGTCATGCCTCTTCTTCTCTCTTGGTTTAAATCAGCTGAGAACAGAGCCAAGTGACAAGAATTCAATCCACTTTCAGAGTTTTGACCTCAAAATGGGGGGGGGGGGCGGTTCTGGTATTTTGTGTCTGAGAAAGACATGGCTTGGACCTAAAATCAGAAGGGAGCTATCCACCCACTCTCACACCTCCTCATCTAGAATGCACCTGCAGGAAGGCCTGGGTTCATGGAACAGACATTGGCTGGGTGGATGCAGTGTGGTCACTGCCTGTCTAGCTCACATCTCAGGGAGGGGCCCTCAAATTTCTAGGCCTGACTCTAAAAGGCCATCATCACCTGACCTGCACCAGATGTGCTTGCTATAAGGAAGCAAAACAAATTCAAAGAGTAGCGTGAGCGGGGAACTCTCAGAACCAGAGCCAAGAGGGCCCAGTCCACATGGAGAACTGACTGCCTTATCTCATCATCAAGTAAGTGATTCCCCCACCCCCTCATGGAAAAATTAGGGAGGATCCAGGAGAGAAAGACAGAAGCTTTCTTCTCAGACTTTGTGAAAAGGCAAGTACTCAACTTAGGATCTGAGACTAAACCTTGGGAGACAAGAGTAATTTTCTAATTAAAATCAAGCATGTGTCTGAGAAAAACAGTGGCTCTAACATTTGATAGAGCATCAGAATCACCTGGAGGGCTCATTAAAACAGATTCTTGGGCCCCACCACCTGAGTTTCCAATTTAGTAGCTCTGTGATGGGGCGGAGAAATTGCATTTCTAACAAATTCCAGGTAATGATGCTATTGCTGGTCCAGAGGCCACACTGTGAGAGCCCTGATGGAATTATTTTTCAGTTCATAAGATACCTGTACACAGGTTATCTCATTTATATCATTCATCATTGACAAATGGGGGCTTTGGGGCTGGCAGGGCCTAAAGGTCTTCTCTAGCTCACACCATACTAACTTAAGACGAAGATTTCAAATCCAAGTCTTTGGATGCCAACTTGGGGATTCTTTTCACTGACCTATAGCTGTTTAGGGGAGTAGAAGCAAAACAAAGAGAGAAGCAGGAATCCTTTAGGTATTTAAGAATTAGAGGTGGGTATTTTGTATACTCATGTTTAAATATTTTTGTAATTTCTTTAATTTTATAGCTCCTTATGAAACATTTTGAAGTGTCTTGCATATATTAAAGGAAAAAAAGATAGGAAGAAGTTGTGTGTTCATCTGTTTGTTTTATATGCACCTAGGCCAGCAGAGGTAGGTGAGTTGAATACCTCCAGAAACAACCATGGTTGTGGTAACAGCTGCCATTTTGCCTGGTGACTAGGTCAAATGGGGTGCCTTTGGAGTAAGGAGTGGGAGTGTGGGCAAGTTATGACTGGTAATTCTTTTAAAAATGGAAACAGCTTTTTATGGATGAAAAGCCTGAACCAAAATGAATTAATTGACAACAGTGCTATTTCATACAATATTGGGAGGTATTTTAAAGAATGAGTACTTTACATTCCCTTCATATTTGTTCCATTTAGCTTACAAACATGACTGCAAACTCTGTTATCCTGAAACCCCTTTAATTGTTGAAAAACCAGGACCAAAGACCAACTGGCATGAGGGATTAATGAAGACCATGAGCTGATGGGTTCGATTTACCACATTTCCTTTTTTATGCTGCTAAAATGAACCTTCATGGACATTTCCAAAGATTCACACTAAGTTTTATGATACATAGTTATTTAGTTATCATAGGTATCTTCACTTAAAAGTATGTCTTGATGCCTTATCTAGTACACCTCTATTTGGTTTCACAATTATTTTAGCCTCCTTGACAATGACTTGGACTGCCAGGCACCTGCTCCTGCCCCATGACCCCATTTTATGAACTGCAGTTGGCAGCATGCCTGGCCAACAATGTTCTCAGTTCCCTTAATGTGTGTGTATGTGTGTGTGTGTGTAAGTGAGGGTGGGGAATTGAGAATATAAAAGCTTTCCTACTTTTTGATTCTCTTTATTGAATAACATATTTACAGAAAAAAATGCACAAATTATTAAGTGCAGAGTTTGAGGAGTTTTTACAAACTAACACACCCAAGTAACCAGATCAATAAACAGAGCATTACCAGCCTTATGAAAGTTCCTGTTATATGTACTCTCTTCCTGTCCCTACACTTACTAAGGGCAACCACAATCTCAAGTTTTAACACTATACATGAGTTTTAGAAATGTACATAAATGGATCATATGGTATGTACTCTTTTTTTTTTAATTTTTTTTAACGTTTATTTATTTTTGAGACAGAGAGAGACAGAGCATGAATAGGGGAGGGGCAGAGAGAGAGAGGGAGACACAGAATCGGAAGCAGACTCCAGGCTCTGAGCCATCAGCCCAGAGCCCGACGCGGGGCTCGAACTCACGGACCGTGAGATCGTGACCTGAGCCGAAGTCGGACGCTTAACCGACTGAGCCACCCAGGCACCCCTGGTATGTACTCTTTTTTGATCTAGCTTCTTTGGCTTAACATAATGTTAATGAAATATCCACATTTTTATGTCTTATATGTGCTATTATGTGTATAATCTTTATTCCAATTGCTGTGTGGTAGTCTGTGGTATAAATTTACCACAAAGCATTTATCTACTCTACTATGGATGAATACTTAGATAATTTTCTGCTTGGAGTTATTATGAATAGTTCTGCTGTGAACATTTTAGTACATGTCCCTTCATACACATATGTATGTGTTTCTACTATGCAGAAACCTATAAGCAAAATTGCCAGATCACAGATTTAGGTGTGTTATCTTTTACTTCATAGTCCTAGTTTTCAAAAATGATGATATCAGTTATACTACTCTAAGACAGCACGAGAGTTTTGTCTGATCTACATCCTTGCCAACGCTAGGAATTATGAGTGTTTTTCATTTCAGCCATTTTAGTAAGGATATGATGGTAACTCATTTTAGTTTTAATATGCAGATGTTGGATATTTGGATAATGTATTTGTGAAGTGCCAGTTTAAGTCTTTTGCCCATATTTCTATGACCATCTTAACCTCTCCTGTCTTCTCTACTGTCTTTGCCCCTTATAAAGCTGTGTCTTATTGCCATTAAAAAAATGCAAGTGTCCAACAGCAGGTAAATGGATAAATACACTGTAGCATACTCGTACACTGAGATATTACCCAGCAACAAAAGTAAATAATATCCTAATACCCATAACATCATTGAAACTCAAAAGCATCTTGCTGAGCAAAAGAAGCCAAATACAAAAGAATACATACCGTATGATTCTACTTGTATGACATTCTAGAAGAGCAAATTAGCTTATAGTGACAGAAAACAGGTTTCTTGGGGTTGGAAGACAGTATTGATTGAAAATGAAGGAATGTTTTAGAGTGATGGAAATGCCCTGTCTTGATTTCAGCAGTGCTTACATGGATGTAGACATTTATCAAAACTCTTTGAACTCTACATTTAAAATGGGTAATTTAATTGGTTAGATTGTACTTCCATAAAATTGACTAAAAAGAAAACTTGTACTGAGCTCTACCATGTGTAACCCATAGGATATGGTCAAATTAGGGCTTTTTTTTTTTTTTTTTTTTTTTTTTTTGGCCACAGTGATCAGTCAAGATGCCCAAAGATCCATATGTACTCCATTGGAGAGTCATATCACCCTAGAAGGAAATGCAGAGTTGCCAACATCTTCTGAAATAACTGTTTTGATTGAAGACATCACAAAAGCCTGGTTCTAGCTACTTTGGCCACCTCATACCCCACAAATGGTTTAGTTTCCGCTCACTTACGGCTGCCTGCCAGTCACCCAGCAATCCAGCCAGCACACTTAACAAGCTGGCCCATCACCACATTTAAAATATACAAGGAGAACATAGGCATGCCCAACCCTGGGCCGGGGAGAGAAACCTCCCCAGCTAGTTTTCCCAACACTTTACCTCGTAGGAGCCAAACTGCAATCACTTTTTCCTTTGACTCTTAAGGGAAACCTGACAGGGACCACGTTTCAGAAAGCTCCTCTTCCATTGAGCACCAGAGCTGTGGTATTTTAATAGCCTCTCCCAGCCCCTCCCCTGGGAACATATTATTATGTGATCATTAGTGATGGGCAAACCTCCCTGGGTTTCCAGGTTTGAGTCTATGCCAGAAGTTGAAAGTTCCTCCTTTCTGACAATTCCAAATCTCCCCCATTTCTCCCTATTTATTTATATTTATTTTTGTCTTCTTGACCTAAGCATGCTCTCTAACCCTTACCTACTTTTCACCACAGAAAGAGGAAAGAGAAGGAGATAGGGCAGAGGGGCAAGAGTTCCCTGCTGCTCTCTGACCTGGCAAGCATGCCACCTCTCTCTGATATGTCCTATACCCAACAGAACTGTAATCAGGCCCCAGTTGTTGGTGAGCCAGAAAAGAATGACTGGAAACTCATTGTGTGCCCACAACCATACTGCTGGAGGTGCCCAGTGAATTTGCAGGCAAAGAATGAGGTCTATCCTTAGAAGGCCAATAGATGTAATTGACAGAGGCATGCCAATATCATTCTAAAATAATACCCTTAGGACTCAGTAGTCAAGGCTATGGGCAGGCTGAAAAGGGAGCTTCAAGAAGTTGTGAGACATATGGGCACATTCCTCATCTGAAGCAACAATTTCTGTTCCTGGAATACGAGAGTAATGCCTTAAATGTATTATGTCTAAACTCAAACACTGCTGATTCCTGTCAATATTTTTGTACTTTAGAAAACAGGAACATTAATATTTATTTCATGAGCTATTTTGTTTTGAAGGAGCTGAGTGGAGCACTGGATTTTTAATTAGGGATTATATTTAATTCAGATCCATAGAGCTTCGATCACAGAACTGGCAGTCAAAGCACCTGTGTTTGTAAGCTCGACCCACCAGCCAGGGACTCTTAGGGTCATGGGGACAGTGGGGACATGTAATTTCAAGCCCTTCCCATCTTCCATTAGAAGAATCCCAGAATACAGCATGTCCTGTGACCTTGTAGAAGGCTGGGAATGTCAGGTCAGAGGCAGCAGCTGGCCTAGGAGGGCTGCCAGAATTTCCAGGACACTGATGCATTCAGAATAGGAGAAAAGGGAACATGGGAGGGGGTGCCTGATGGTGGGGGGAAAAGGGAAAGAAAGCATAGAGGGCCCTGAACTGATAAATTCTGATTTGCGTATTTCTCTCAGTCTGAAAACACAGATGAGTCATTTATGCTAATATGTATTTTCTTTTAACACATTTTCCCAAGTTGGTCTGAAACTATACCGTGTCTACTATGAGTAATTTCACACACTCGCAATACAAAATTTGTTTTTCTGCCCAAAGAGCAGCCACTTGTTTTTGGACCAGGTTCCCCCAGTGTGTAGCTAAATCAAGGAGACCATTTCTGCCACAGTTAAGGACCTTCCACTGCTTTCTGTGAAGCTGCAGTGAATGTACATGTTTCTTAAGGAATTTTTCTAACACACCAAAGAGATTTGTGCCCTATTAATTTTCTTGGTCCACTTTGAAAAGTAATTTTGATTCTGCTTGAGCCTTTGTTTATCACGTTATATTGCCATCTCTAGATAGTGTCAGGCAAAAAAAAAATGGAATGCATATTCAGAATATTATCTGTTTTCTAATTTTTTCCTTTATTATTGCATTGATTTTCTTTTAAAACTGGTTTTACAAACTGGAAATTGACAAAGTAGAATATTCATACAACAAATGATGTCAGAAATACATGGTCAAGCAAGCTAACTAATTATCATCTCGGGCAGCAACTTCATCGATTAGCAGTGACTGCTGGCAATATTGTGCTAAGAAGGAACCTGAGGCCACTTCTAGGCTTAGCAAGAAAGAGGGCAAGGAGCTGATTAGTAATGTCTGCCATGGTGATGCTTTCTTGGATAATGGGGGAGGGAATGGTCCCAGGAGTATCAGCACAGACATTATGAATTTGCCATTTCCAGTCTTGGCAAAAATGTTCATTCAAGCAACTAATACGTCAAAGGGAGTTCTATAGTAATTGATTACATTGACTAGAGACCTGAGCACTTCATTTTGAGTCTGTAGCTGGATCAAAATATATCTAAGGGCACTTCTAACCCAAAGATTCCTTATCTACATAATAAAATTTTTACCCAGACACAGAAATAAAGGACTTGAAGACTGCCTTCTAGTTTAAGGCATAAACAGTAGAAACACATTTGTAATTTGCTTCAGGAATTCTGAAGTCCCTTTTTTTTTTTTTAACGTTTATTTATTTTTGAGACAGAGAGAGACAGAGCATGAAAGGGGGAGGGTCAGAGAGAGAGGGAGACACAGAATCTGAAACAGGCTCCGGGCTCTGAGCTGTCAGCACAGGGCCCGACGTGGGGCTCAAGCTCACGGACCATGAGATCATGACCTGAGCGGAAGTCGGACGCTTAACCGACTGAGCCACCCAGGCGCCCCTGAAGTCCCTTTAATGTAAGTATATTGAACATAGTTCCTACCCTCCTTTCAGCCTTGTTTCTAGCTCCATGTTTCTTATGTGTCTCAAACAGAAGCTGTGTGAGTGATGCTCAAGAGAAAGAGAGACATTTGAATGAGAAATAATGGCATCATTCTTTTTAAACTTGGATTTGTTTCTCTTGTTTACCTAGAAATCAGATAGAGAATTGAGCAGAGATTTTTGGTCTTAGCCAGGACTGAGAAATCAGGTCTAACTGGTGAGTCAGAAGAGAAATGGTTCCTCTTTTGCAGTACGTAGTCCATGAGTGCATGACCTGTAGGAAAAGTCCTTGGACAAGCCTTAAATCTTTAACTTTAATAAATGTGGTTATTGGTCTGAAGAAAATGAATCACAGATTTTTGGCGTTAAACAGTAACTTTTTTTCCTCATGTATGATATGATTTCCTTAGCTTTGCTAGCTAGAGAGGATGTAGGTTACCCTTTAGTCTAAATCAGGGATTATTTACTCATGGGCTAAAACAATAATAATATGCTGTATTAAATGTTCATAGTAGGTGTTCAAAAAGGGAAGATATATACGATTGTGCTAAATAGCAAAATATTTGCTTTTCAGCACTGTATTATTAGTCAGCTCTTGCCACAATGAAGGTATATAACAAACCACTGTCAGGGGCTTATAACAGCATTTAAGTTGCTTACTAATGGTCTCTAGGTCAACCAAGACTCTTCTGCTTCAGGCTGGGGGTTGACTAAGCTTGGCTTGGGGCTTGGGTTAGGTTCACATATACTCCATGTGTCACATTTTGGGTCTCAGGCTGCTAATGCAGTTGCTACCTGGGTAGTACTTTTCTTGCTGTGATCATAGGAGTGGAAGGGGGTAAGTGAAACAGCATTTTCTGAGAACTGGCACACAGTCATTTCCACCCACATTTCATTGATTAAAGTTAGTCATGCGGCCAACTTTACCATCAATGGATACAGAAATTGACCCCACCTCTAGGGAGATGAAATGCAAAGTTACATGGCAAAGCGTGTGAATATATAATTTTAAAACAGGAAGGGCATGGGAATTGAGAACAATGAACCAATTTACCAAAAATACTATTAAGCTCTGTCAAAAACATTGAGGGAGGTAGTATAATGAGGTAAAAAAAAATGTGTATATATATCAGGCTTTAGAGCCAGGGAGATCTGAGTTTGAATCTTGGCTCCATTCTTTTCTGATTGTGACTTTAACAACAAGAAGGTCTTGCACATGCTAAGACTAGGAAAGTGCTCTCCAGCAGGACTTTGTGGAAATCTCTCCCTTGCTCTGCCATGGATGAGACTCCATTTCTTTTTGCTTGTCTTTTCCACTTGTCTATCTTCTTTTCATATTTGGCAGTTCAGATTCCTGAAATAAGGTGTCTACTTGACTCAGCTAAAAGTCATTGTGCCAGTTGGAGTGTATCATTTTGCAATGGGCCACATCTGGTCTAATGGCCAGTCTGTGATCAGAGTAAATGCATACTTGGTTCAATCAACCATGGCTGCTGGGGAGTCACACTTAACTTCCTTTGGGAGGCATGGCTGGTTTTCCTCCAATTGAGTCAGGCTTTTAGTGCGAAGCTGCTGTTAGGCTGGAAATTCTTTTCCTAGAGAGGTGCCACATTTCCAAGTCCTTCTTGAGCATAGGTTGAGCCATGTGACTAAGTTTTCCCAATGGAATACGAGAAGATTATGAGTACCACTTCCAAACAAAGAGGCTGAGATGCTGGTTTCTTACTGTCTATTTTCCCATTGAGTACTTGGGAACAGTGAAGAATGCAAGACCCTAAATAAGGAAAGAGCTACAAAATGGAAAGAGCCTGGGTGGCTGACTTATCATGTGGAGGGCTTCCTATGAGTGAGAAATAGACATTTAGGGGTTAATATTTTAGGGGTGTTTTTCTATCAATTAACAAAGACTGTCCATTCTGCCAGATTGGAAGAGAGCAAATGTCCTTTAAAGGGGCTGATAGCATGGTAGTCACTGGGATTAGAGTGTGGAATGGAGAAAAGCAATAAAAGCTAATTAACTGAGCAAAGACTTCAGCTGGAGAGGCCCAGTGTGCCCCTGTGGCGTGGCTTTGCTGATACCACACTCAGCTGAGAAGGTTGAGTTCAATAAGAAGTCAACTATAACTGTTAGGGAACATGGCCTTTGAGAAGGATGAGCTCCAAATCCAAACAGTTGTCCACATTTCAACTCACACTCATGAAAGAGAGTTTTCATTCAATACAGGAAAGTAAGGATTTCCTTTGTGAGCCCACTGACCCCCTGGACATGGTTCCTGAATTATCTTTCTTTTTTTTTTTTTTTCAACGTTTATTTATTTTTGGGACAGAGAGAGACAGAGCATGAACGGGGGAGGGGCAGAGAGAGAGGGAGACACAGAATCAGAAACAGGCTCCAGGCTCTGAGCCATCAGCCCAGAGCCTGACGCGGGGCTCGAACTCACGGACCGCGAGATCGTGACCTGGCTGAAGTCGGACGCTTAACCGACTGCGCCACCCAGGCGCCCCAGTGAATTATCTTTCTTAAGAACTAAGCTTCTCTCTTTCTTTTAGTGGCTCTGATCACCTGAATCAACCAGTTTTAACCAAATTTGAAAATCCATTGTCTCTCAGTGTAAGGCCCACTTTCCTCTTGGCCTCCATTAGTAACCAACATTGGCACCAATTATTCTTACTTACGCTCACTGATAAGGAGGAGGACCAGGGAGCCGTTCCCTCATTGCTGGTCATACCTTGACCTTCCTTGATAATAGTCTCAAATTTGGAAGCCTCGTGGAAGGTGGGGGATGATGGTATCCTGGGTCAGAAGATTCTGTTAGACGAAGTCTACCTTTGACTGCAGGGTGTTCTAAGACCAAACAGGAGTGAGGAAGAAGAAAGTCCCATCTCTTGAAGTTCTCTTTCTCTCTGTCTCTCTTTGTCTCTCTCTCTCTCTCTCTCTCTCTTTCTCTCTCCCTCTCTCCCTCTCTCCCTCTCCCTCTCCCCCCTCTCTCCCTCTCCCTCTCCCTCTCCCTCTCCCTCTCCCTCTCCCTCTTCTCTCTCTCTTTTTCCTGACACAAATCCAGTTATTCAGTTGCTGCCCACATCCAGCTGGCACACCATGCACCACAGTTGAATTTGGTCCATGCTCCAACACTTTTCTCTGTGAGCTGCACTAC
This sequence comes from Leopardus geoffroyi, assembly GCF_018350155.1. NCBI lineage: Eukaryota > Metazoa > Chordata > Mammalia > Carnivora > Felidae > Leopardus > Leopardus geoffroyi. Next base: position 32,892,421 of record NC_059336.1, read on the forward strand.
AATTGCTTCTGCTTCTCTGGTTAAAGAAGGTTCCTGTCTCCCCTTGCTGGATCTATACTGCTTGCCTCTCATTGATAGACTCTGACTTCAGCCTGTGTGTTGCTTCCACCCCACTCAGCCAGTTCTGTTCTGTCTTTTGTCAGATACACCTTTCTACCATGGGACTGACTTCCTTTTGGCCCCAAGAGTCTGCTAGCTTGGTAGGTACTAGTCATAAGAACAAAAGCAGAGACCCTCTTTTGGATCTCCGTGGCATAGTCATAAGCAAGGACCCCACAACATCAGTAGAGGAATTGTATCCATTCAGCTGTTCAAAACAAAGGTTTCAATTCTGAATCTTCTTTCCCCAGCTGATAACCAGTCTGTCACGGCAACTTGGGAGGGTGGGGGTGGCAAGGCATGGAAGAAAGGGAGGGGAGTGCAGAGCGGCAAGCTTATTAACCTTTCCAAGAGGCTTGTGATTCAAGCTTGTGGAGCTTAACATTTTTTTTCTCTCCCAATTATTTTAATGATGCTGCAGAAAGTTCTAACTTCTGTGCTGAGACTGTGTTGCTGCCACGGTCTGGGCTGATCACATGGTAACATTCCGACCGAGGCTGGGTCACCCCGTAAGGAAAATCAGCTTGGGAAAACCACTCCTCCCGCTGAGTGCAGTGCTCGCTCTCTCTCTCTCTCTCTCTCTTGCTCTCTCTGTGGGCAGGGTAGGGGGGAGCCTCTTTTTTAAGACCTTTGAAGCTTAAATCTCAGATGTGAGCTTTGCCTCAGAGTTTATTAGTTATTTTTTATCCCCATTCACCACCCCCCTCAAAAAAGTTTATGTTCACTCAGAATGGCAATTATTTGACTCTAATTCAAACCATTTTTGTGTCATTTAGATCCAGGCACATTGCTTGATCTCAATAATAAGGGAACGTACCAAATATTTTTGTTTCTAAAGGAACTATAGTCATATAAGCCAGTTCATCAATCATGCTTTTTTTTTCCTTTCACAGTCTTAATGTATTCCTCATTTCATTTGAGCAAGAAAATTAAGCCTATAACATAAACTTAAAAGCCAACTACTGTAGTCTGTACTTTGAACCCAGATACAAAAGCAAACATTCCTTCCTATTAGGTTCAGATCAAGATGTATTGATTTAGGAGGTTAACTAATACTTAGCAGGAGGCTGATTAGTGGCTGGAAATGTGGGAGAAAGAAGGCAGGGGAAGTAGAAGAGTAAGTGACTTCTTGTATATGCATATACACACTTTATCTGGAGGCACTGCTAATTTTCAGTAACCCTCCATGAATGTCATCATGGCTGTGGGGATTGCAAAGACAGAGAACATCTTTCTGCAAGGCCACCCTCCCTTCCCATTTAACAGTAGCAACTAGATACTGCTGGGGATTAGAGATCCATTCTAGTCTGGATGTCACCTAAGAATTTGTAATTTTTTAACCTTTTACTGGCATATCACCTACAGAGGAAGAAGTGCACTTACTGTAAGTGTACAGTTTGGTGAATTTTAACAAACTTAACACACCTGTGTGATAAGCATCCAGATTATGAAATGAAACATCAGAAGCACCTTAGAAGCCACACAGCCACCCAGTCACTATCTCCCCAAAGAAAATCTAAGTTCTAATATCATAGATAAACTTTTTTTTTGAAATTTCTATGAATGGAATCCCATGGAATGTATTTTTTTATATCTGGCTTATTTCATTCAATATTATATTTGAGAGGTTCATCCTTGTTTTTGTGTGTAGTTGTAGATAGTCTACTGTCTTTGCTATTCATATTCTATTGTGTGAGTACACCAAAAATTACAAAATTTTGAGGGGTATTAGGGTAAATTCCTGTCAGGCTATTATGAATAGTACCATACATTCTGATATATATCTTTTTGTGAACATATGTACACATCTTTTCTGGGTTTATTCCTAGGACAGGAATTGCTGTGTATAGGCTGTGCATGAGTTTTAGTAGAAAATACCAGTTTTGCAGTGTCTGTAACCAATGGATATTTTTGTGTGAGAGTTCTAGTTGCTCCTCATTCTTGTCAGTATTTGATATTTCCGTGTTTATTTTAGTTCTTCTGGAGGGTATGTGGTGATAATCACATTGTCAACTTACTGTGAATGTCCCACGCCCATTAATTTTCATTTCCTATCATCCTTAAGCTCACAAGAACTAACCTGACCATCAAGTCTTCCCTCTACAGAGACTATATTTTCTATACTGATATCCCCACATCACTTCCTCCACTCACCCATGTGGACTTTTCCTTTTGTTGAGCTTTTGTTGAACTTACGCATGGAGCCACCCCTTTTATACTTTTTTTAAAAATAAAATTTAATTAATTAATTGACATCCAAGTTAGTTAGCATATAGTGCTATAATGATTTCAGGAGTAGGTTCCAGTGATTCATCCCCTCTCTATAATACCTAGTGCTCATCCCAATAAGTGTCCTCCCTAATGCTCCTTACCCATTTAGTCCATCCTCCCACCCACAACCCCTCTGCAACCCTCAGTTTGTTCCCTGTATTTAAGAGTCTCTTATGTTTTGTTCCCCTCCTTGTTTTTATATTATTTTCATTTCCCTTCCCCATATGTTCATCTGTTTTGTCCATCTTAAAGTCCTCATATGAGTGAAGTCATATGATATTTGTCTTTCTCTGACTGGCTAATGTCACTTAGCATAATACCCTCCAGCTCCACCCATGTAGTTGCAAATGGCAAGATTTCATTCTTTTTGATTGCTGAGTAATACTCCATTATGTGTGTGTGTATCCATTGTATATATGGAATATAGATACAGATATATAGATATAGATTAGATATAGATATAGATATAGATATAGATATAGATATAGATATAGATATACACACACCATATCTTCTTTATCCATTCATCCGCCAGTGGCCATTTGGGCTCTTTCCATACTTTGGCTATTGTTGATAGTGCTGCTATAAACATTGGGGTACATGTGCCCCTTTGAAACAGCATACCTGTATCCCTTGGATAAATACCTAGTAGTGCAATTGCTGGGTCGTAGGGTAGTTCTATTTTTAATTTTTTGAGAAACTGCCATATTGTTTTCCAGAGTGGCTATACCAGTTTGCATTCCCACCAACAGTGCAAAAGAGATCCTCTTTCTCCGCATCCTCACCAACATCTGTTGTTGTCTGAGTTGTCATTGTTAGCCATTCTGACAGGTGTGAGGTGGTATCTCATTGTGGTTTTAATCCATTTATACTTGATTAGCCACCTGAGTAGTATTATGCTCCAAGTGTTTCTCCTGTGCTATTCTATCTTCCCAACTGAAGGCTTAGTCTGTTGAAGATAGAGTCCAGCTCAGCAGGCCATGGGGACCCACACAAACCCACCAGGCTGAGTTCAGATGGATGTGGGCTATGCCCCAATTAGACTGGACTTTGCACTTTTTGCTCTATCATTATCATGCCCATGGGATTTAGCCTAGATGCCTGACATTGATTAAAACCACTGAAGTCTCAAGGAGACTGGGTGGCTCAGTCTGCTAAGTATCTGACCTCAGCTCAGGTTATGATCTCACAGTTCATGGGGTCAGGCTCCACATCGAACTCTATGCTGACAGCCTGGAGCCTGGAACCTACTTTGGATTCTGTGTCTCCTATCTCTCTGCCCACCCATCCCCCTCAAAATAAATAAACATTAAAAAAAACACTGAAGACTCAAGAAGTTAAATAGGGCAGGAAGATGAGTAATGTAAAATAAGTTATGATTTGGAACCTCAGTTCCCACATATACAGAGGGAGAAGAATAGAGTTGTAAGGAGAGTTCAACAAGGAAACATATCAAAGTATCTGGCATGCTGTAGGTGCTGGAAAAGTCCATTTCTTTGTCAAGGTATCAATCTCTCAGTCTTGTAAGAGGGTGAAACTCAAACGGCTTTGTACACCTTTAGTTTGGTCTGGGCTTGCCCAATCCTTTTTTGTTCCCCCAGCCTCACTGAAATCAAGCAGTATCCTAAATTAGGTGATGACTTTTAACATAACTGATTTTTTTTTTTGAAAAAAAAAATTAAGGAGAATTTCTTTTCTGAAGTCTAACTTGGTCCCTTGATAGCAAAACCTTCTTTGAGCCAAGGCAAATGAAGAGCTTTCTATGTAATGCCCATCTTTCTATCTGCTCAGACCACTATGTCTAGAGGGAGATACCTTAAGTGCAGATGATACAAGTGGCATCCAACTCTGCTCTTAGGTATGTGGTTAAAGTTCAGGCATCTCTGCTTCCAAAAGGGCTCTTAGAAAAGGGAATGAGGGAAAAGATTGGTTCTAGGTCTTTTTGTTCTTCCCTGGAGGTTTTCAGCAGCCCTCCTCCATGGGCAGGCAAGCTCTGGAGTCACATAGTAACTTTGCCCTGTTATACTGACTCAGGGCTTGGAATGGTGGCCTCTATTTTTCTTCTTGAACACTGCTGCTCTGTGCCAGGGTGGGTTGGTGTGGCCAAAACTAATTTGGCAGGTCATTCATTTGTTTCCTCTGATAGTGCTACACTGAAGGCAGAGTTACAAAACACTTTCCAGCTGGCTGGACTTCTGATAAGAGTATCTCAAAAAAGGTTCCATGGCCTTTAGTTACATTTAGTGGTCAAGGTTTTCATAGGCTTACCTTTCTCTCTCCTTTTTAATTTCCAGCCAATTTCAGTAGAACCATGTTATAATAGAGCTCAATGTATTACATAGAATTTTTAATACCAAAGGTCAAACTATCAAGTGGGGATCTTGGATGTTAATCCTGTAACCAAATTTGTGTATAAAGTGATTTCCATATAGATGCTTTTTTTTTTGTTTGTTTGTTTTGTTTTGCTTTGCCCCTGGTTGATGACGAATGGGAATGTTAGAAGGAGAGACATGGAAAATGAATTTCATGACTTGTCCAAGGATGTAATCATGTACCAAGAGGAAGCAATATTATTATCTCTGTTTTACAGAGATGAGAAAAAAAAAAAAAACAGAGTGGCTTAATATCTTGTTCAAGGTCACATAGTCTTTTGAAATTGGGATCAGAATCTTGGGTTTATCTAGCTCCAAAGCCTGAACTCTGTCTTCTCTCTTTCTTTTCTCCTCTCCACCTAGAATAAATGCCACTTTGACACAAACCTTTCAGTATTAGAGTTACATATGACTTAAGAGGTCCACTCAAGCCCTATTATGTATAGGCATTCCCTCTATAAGGTCCACAGAAGCTCATTGAGCTTCTGGTGACCTACAATAATGAATACCTCATTCCGCCACAGAGCAACTGATGGCTATTTTGGATGACTCTTCCTCTTATTCAGACAAAATTCACTTCCTTGAGACTTCCGCCCAGTGCCACACTGGAGCAAGTTGATACTTACTCACACCAGCTCAAGAGCTGACTGTGCACATCTGTTCCCAACTTCACACTTAGTGACCTCAAGATGAAACCTTGAAATCATCTATAGGTGGTTTACAGCACAGAGATTTGCCAAAAGTTACAAGTCAAGCCATATCCTCCTACCTCCCATACTAAGAGCCCAAATGATAAGCATTTATCAACATACCACCACTTCTCCCCTCTGGGGTTGATTCCACCCTTTGTCCTTCTAAAGGAAAAGTCCAAATCTTCTTCCACAACAGCCCCTCAGAGATTTTGGGACAGTTCTTTTGTCCACTCTGTCTCTGTCTGATAGATTCAGAGAGACCTGAGTTTGAGTCTTAAGTGGATCGCTAAGTTGCTATGGAACCATGAACAAATTAGCTAATCATTCTAAGTTTCAATTTCCCTGTATGCAAAATAGGCATGATAAAAACCATATCTTACCTCTAGGGTAAATGTGAAACTTAAATGAGACAATGAATATAGAATACACTGCCTGATTTACAGAAAGGTCTCAATTAACTTTATTATCTGAATGATCATTGTTCATAATGTCATAAGCATTTAAAGAGTTACTCAGGACTTCTAGCAAATGAAATTATACCTGTCAGGATCCCATCAGGAGCAGATAACCCATACAAAGGGTTTGATTCCAGAGAGTTTAATGTCCAGACCATGTGCAGAAGAGTGAAGTACTTAGATAGTTGAGGGAACTGTTAAGGTTTAATGAGATGTCCAGGATCTACCAACAGGAAGAGATTGTTCCCACCCCATTTCTGATGGCACAAGGGAAGGGAGTAGTAATGCCAAGAGGGGCTGCTACCTAGGCAGCACAGGTACAGGAACATACTCCCAAACATGAGACCCAGCAGGAAGAGGCAGGGGAATAAATACTGTGACTTCATCTCTCTCCTGCCCTCCAACCTCCTGCCAGTACCCTCCCCTCCCAGAAGCCAGAGGACACAAGGGATGGGATGATTCCATCCATAGATATCACCTCATGGGACACAAAGCAGGAGAGAGCAAAGAGGAATATGGATTGAAGGATGGGGTGGAGTGGACATGCATATAAACAGAGAATAACCAACCAGTATTTGAATTTTCAATCTTATATTCCGTCTTCTGGATCCACCTCTAACTTCTTTTTGCTGTAGAAGATCCAGATGAAGAAATCGTACAAAAACATAGTTGTCAAGAGTGGTGGAAAGATCTCAGTGTGAGGAAGTGTGCTTGCTTCTTGGACTTAATTATGCATTAGATTTGATGTGATCCATTGAAAAAATGTTTAAACCTGGGACTGGCAGAATGCCTATTATCCTGTGATTTTAGAGTGCCCCAAACCCTCCAGGGAGGAAGGTCCCATGTTACCTTATTGACTTATAGTATAGTATCCCATTCATTGGTCTTATTCAGTGCTTGCCTTTATTTTCTTTTCCTTTGAAAATGTGTCTCTTGGTAGATGTCATTGCTGTTTACTATGCATGTGTGTGTTTCATATTTTAGGGGACTTTAATTGTTCCATTCTAATAGCATTTCCCTCCCCCTTTGAACTACCTCTGTAGTCTATTAAAAAAAAATCTGCAGGACCTGAAATGTATTAAAGTCCTCAGAGATCTCCAGTACAATGTTTCCATCTGTTTTTTAAAAGAGACATTTTATAGCTCTGGGAGAACCACTTAAAAACTTCATCTGCTGAAGCAACACATACCCCTGTGTGTTGAGAAGCCTTGACTGACAGGAACAGCTTTCCCTCTCACCTGGATCTCTCTAAACCTTTCTAAACCTGACTCTTCCCTCAGCGCACTGTTTACACAAAGTCCTGTGGTCCTTCACACAGTTCATTAAGGGTAGTGTCAATTAACTCTTAAGGACTATTTCCAGGAATAATTTCTTATGAAAATGCAAGAGGAGGTTTGGTGGTTCAAATGAAACCCAATGATCTGAGCAGAGAGACTTTTGAGCTGTCTTCTAGGCTACATTTTTTTAAAAGGTTTATTCATTTTTTAGAGACGGAGACAGAGCATGAGTGGGGGAGGGGTAGAGAGAGAGGAAGACACAGAATGCCAAGCAGGCTCCAGGCTCTGAGCTGTCAGCACAGAGACCAATGCAGGGCTCAAACCCACGAACTGTGAGATCATGACCTGAGCTGAAGTCAGACACTCAACCAACTGAGCCACCCAGGAGCCCCTAAGCTACATTTTTGATGTTTATTTCCACATGGCTCTCTGCAGAACAATGACAGAAGTAATGACACTTTCCTAACTGATCATATTTGTACCACAGATTGACCACTGTCACACTTACTGTCATTTACACTCTTCTGTAATAAATAAGTCTAATTCAAGGGCACCTGGGTGAGTCAGTCGGTTGAGCATCAGACTCTTGATTTTGGTTCAGGTCATGATCTCACAGTTTGTGAGTTTAAGCCACAAGTCGGGCTCTGTGCCTATAGTGTGGAGCCTTCTTGGGATTCACTCTCTCTCCCTCTTTCTCTGCCCCTCCCCTGCTTGTGTGTGCACTCTCAAAATAAATAAATAGTCTAATTCAGGCTCTCTAACTCAAGCGCCTACAGCAGCCATGCAGGTAACATATATGAACGAAATAAAACAGGTATTAGGAAAAACACTCCTTAGCATGCATGGATGCTCTGTGCCTATCTCTGTTTCCTACATTTGATACAGTTGTTTGTACAAGATGCATTTTACTTTTATTCTGTATTAAGAAAAACAGTATTGTAAGTGTAATGATAAATGGCAAGACAGACTGAGGAGAAAACAGGAAGTGATGGAGTCTGGAAAACTAGGGAAAACATATCCCAATAGAGGGACACCTCTCTGCTTTGGCCCAGCACACTGATGTTATATGGGAATGAAAAGTTGGTGTTGTCAAATCTTTATCTTTCAAAAAGAATTCCATGTTTTTATGGAAAATTTTTAAATTTTAAATATTGGTAACAAACATGAAAAAATTAAAAAGTATTTTATAATCCATATCTAATCATTTTTTTTTCCAACGTTTATTTATTTTTGGGGGAGAGAGAGACAGAGCATGAACAGGGGAGGGGCAGAGAGAGAGGGAGACACAGAATCGGAAACAGGCTCCAGGCTCCGAGCCATCAGCCCAGAGCCTGACGCGGGGCTCGAACTCACGGACCGCGAGATCGTGACCTGGCTGAAGTCGGACGCTTAACCGACTGCGCCACCCAGGCGCCCCTCTAATCATTTTTAAGCTAGAAATCACCTACTAGCCACCAGACAGCAGCTGCTAGACTTGACAAGTCCGTGAAGGAAAGGCCACTGGGCAGAGTTTTACATGGAGTAAGAAGAGGGATGGTTGCTCCAATTTCTTTCCTTCTTTACTTGGTAAAAGTACAGAAACTGTGGGGGGGAGCTGGGGGGCTCAGTCAGTTGAGCATCTGACTCATGATTTCGGCTCAGGTCATGATCCCAGGGGTGTGGGATCCAGCCCCGCATTAGGCTCTGTGCTGAGCATGGAGCCTACTTAAACTTCTCTCTCTCTCTCTCTCTCTCTGTCTGTCTTCCTCTTCCTCTCTCTCTCTCTCTCTCTCTCTCTCAAATTAAAAATTAGAAATTAAAAATAGAACTATAGAAACTAGCATGTTCTAAAAGCCAGTAAGAAGGTACTCAACTGCTTTCAAGGCAATCCTGACTCCTTGTTGTCTTCTTTCTACCCCCAGAATCACCTCTTCCCCATCACCCCCATGCACAGACACTCTACTCTGACACACACACACACACACACACACACACACACACACACAGTTACACATTCTGCATGGTTATCTAAGACTGTCCTTTTTGGACATCCAGTCTATGTTTGGATGATGTCCCTTCTTGTGCATTTTACTATTAGGGTGTGAAAATATCTCCATAACTATATTGCCAAACTCTAATTTGTCCTTGATTCAAAGTCATCTAAGCACTGCTGTGGAAAACCTCTGGCTCACGTGATCTATTAGCATTTCCCAAGTGCCTCTTTGCTAGCCCTATAAGTTGATTGCCGATTTGTCAGCACTCACTTAGATCTCAATGAGAACAACACAAGGTGTACTAAACACTATGGAGAATGTTAGGATTGCACAATTCACTGATCTGGTAAGAAAATTCATCTAAATTATTGTTTATTATTGTGTGGATAAAGGCTCCCCAAACACAGGATCAACATGGAGAATTGGGGATGCCAGAAAACATCCTTCAAGACTTTAAGACATTTCAGAGAAGCCTTGTGGCTCCTGCTTGGAGGAGGGGCATTCCACAACCTTATGGTATCTGAGTGCAGATTACAGAAATGGGATAACTTGAAGTTAGGCCAGGGTCAAGGGAAGAAGAAAACTCCTCCAAAGGCAGCCTTCCCTTGAGCTTAGCTCTCTTCTGGTGCAGCCCACTTACAGCTCACGAGCCAGTCTGCTGCCTCTGTCTCTTCTTCTACCTCTGCAGTGTCTGCTTGGTTCTGACATTGGCTTGCTGGCTGGATTCACATCCTCTGGCTTTCTGAAATGGTCTGTGCCCTGTTTGCTGCATCTGCTTTCCTCAGGTTCTGCTGTCAGTGTTTCCAACAAGAGTGCATTAACTTTGAACCCTTGACTCCTTTGCTAAGAGGATGCTGTCCTTGGCAGCATAGGGCCAATTTCCCACCCCCTCCAAGACCATCTACCTCATGGAAGGATACACAAGTTCCTTCCCCTGACAACAACCCCTCTTGCCAGATGCCATGCCTTGGAAACCCTGCCTTATTTAAACCTGAACATCACCCATTGTTTGCACTGAGTTTCGTTGGCTGACTACTTGTTCACAGGACATACCAGAGTCACAGCATTGGAATTATTATTTTACGTCTTTCCCTCTAGTTTAAAAAGGAGATTTAAAAAAACTGGTTCCATAATGAACAGAAAGCATGACGTTATTGACCTGAAAATAAAAAGGCAAATGCTTATTAAGGCGTGTTGGTCACTATGTGTTAGAGGACAGGAATTCCTGGTGATGCAATCTGCCTCATCCAGAAACTGAGCACAGAAAACCTTTTCATATGTGCTAAGTCTGCAGCTGCAATAAAGCCTCCGTGCAAACAGTCAGCTCTGACTGCAAGTCTAGCTTTTCTACTGAGGTTCACATCCCTGGGGGTGCAGTGGCATTTCCTGATGGAACCTGGCACCCAAATTCTATATCCAGTCCCCCAAATTGATACCATGCAAGTAAATTAATAGTTTATGGGGGAAGGATTTCTACTAGTTGTGGTGGCCCCGAGATCAGTAAAAATGTTACTTGAGGAAGAGAATCATCAATGTTAAAGATTATCTATTAAATCATAATAGTGAAAGTAGCTTTTATAATGGATAATGAGCTTTTATGCACCACATGCCATGCATGAGTTTGACATACTGCCCATTTGGTATGACAAAACAGAATGTGTAGTGAAATGCCCATAGGGAGGTGAATTAAAGAGAATTTGATTGCATCTGAGTAGATAATTCCCTCTCTTGAGCAACTCAACTCTCATGCCCTCTAAGTAAGCAATTACAGTTACTCCTATGTATATCATAAATGCAGCTCAGCTCAGGAAAATAAAAATTAGCATAAGTGTCATAACATCCTGCACTATATAACTAGTGCAGTTTTTCTACAAAACATCAGGTCAATAAAGCACTGCTACTCCTATATAGTTTAGGTCAGAAACAAACAAAAACACTGCTTATGGGTATTTGTGAGGGTTCAGTCAGGAAAACTGGAATTACTCCAGGTGTTTCAAACAGAAGGGATTTAATAGAGGGACTTGACAGAGATGTGAAGTAGGGAAGGAGCCCTATGGAGGATGGTGAGGCAATCTAGAGATTAGAAACAGCAAGAAATAGATACCACCCCTAAGGTTAGCAGAAGGAATGTGGTTAGCAAGACCAGAATCTGCGTGCATCTGTTGGAAACTACAACCAGGCTGAGGTCTCCTCCATGAATGTTGAAATCATAGAGGAGATGATATGGTCTGAAGCGGAGAGAGTAGGGGAGAAATATCCTGGCTTCTCCCATATTCCATCCCCAGATCTTCCATCAGAGTCTCCCTTTGGCTGAATCTACCAGGAAGCCATGGTGCAAGAGGGCCTGGGAAATGTAGTTTCCACAGCACAATGTGGGAAGTATTGCAGACCAGCAAATGACTAGCACATTTGGCGTCTCTGAAGACATGTATATTTGTATATTTGCATTAGCTAATTGACCTATAAGTGGATGTTAACAAGCAACTTTTAGCTTCTTTTTTTTTTTTTTCATTTATTTTCAGCTGAAAAATGAGTGAAAGAAAACCACGGATGATCAGGCTATGATGTGTTTGCCAGTAATTTACCCTGTGAGATATGTAGTTCGGTCTCTCTGTACCAATATATCTTCATTTTTCCTTAAATGTTCTTTGCTGCCTCCCCTGCTTCTTTTTATTTTAGCTTTGGGATTATCCAGTAAACAGGAATGATGATTTCATTCATTTTTATAACCTAATCCCTCACAGGGTGAGGCAAACTGCGGAGTGGGGGAGTACATGTTGGTAACTATTTTAGACTTGTAAATTTTATAAGTTCAAATATCTTACTCAACGCTAGAACATGAGTAGGAAAATGCCTGGTTCAATGATGTAAACACAGCAAACATCATGCTAGAATGAAAGAAGGGAAATAGAAGCAAAAGAGGTTTTTCAGGAGCATCCCTGCTTTTCAGACATTAACTTTTTTTTTTTTTTTTGTCTGAATTGCTCATGTACATCAGAGCTTAAACAACCTTTTCACTTGTGGTGATGGGGATCTGTTTTCTGAAATATAAAATGCAGGATGATTTTGAACTGTATTAAGTGCAATCTGCTTGTAAACTTGTGAGGCACATCTTAAAGGACATGTATGTTTTATTTAACAAATACTTCCATAATGTGCCTTATTTGCCAGCACTAATCTAAGCTACTAATACATTTGACCATTTAAACAACTGCATAAGGTGCAGATAAGACCACAGGTGGTATGTAGCAAACTACTTTTTATCCTTATTTTATAAATTAGGAAACTGAAGCACAGAAGGATTAAGGTTACTATGCAGCTGGTAGTTGGTAGAGTGAGGATTTGAACCCATGTAGTTTAGCTCTAGAGTCTGTGTTTTTAACCAGTAAGCTATGCCATCATCTTCAATGTGGCAGCCTTGGGATAGAATCATTCCTTGTCGACTCAGGGCTCCACAAGTGAGTGGAGTTGTTGCTACCTGGCTTTTTGTGTTTTGGCCTCAGATGTCACCTAGTGTAACTTCCTCTGTAATCTCTTGGTCAAAGCAGTGGCAGTCCCACTCAAATCCAGGAGTGTGACAGGGATGTCAAAGTGTCAAACAATTTGCAGCAATGCTTTGAAGCCATGAAGCAGCAATAACCACAATATATAATACCCAGATATACCCAAAATACCAGCAGCAATAACCACAATATATGATACCCAGAATGGTGGGTTGGTTTTTATTTGCTGAAATGACCTTATGGTTTCCTTTATTTGGTCTTCATTTATCTACAGCAGGAAATGGAAGGAAATAGAGTCTTTCCTTAAGGCAGATCTCTGTTCCAAGTAGTATTCTTCTAACGCCTCCCTTAGCTCTGACAGCCTTCTAAATGGCATCGGACAAGACTTCCACTGACTCAAGTTTCATTGATGTAGTTGTACCCAAATAGAAAATGTTCTGTTGCCTATATTCAAAACACATTGCTAAGCCAATTTTCTTTAAATTCTCCTGAATTTCCTCCCCTGGGAGGATTATACAACTGCCAAGTTTGAATTTTAAACTTTCAGATACTTTTGAGTAATACTCAGCGGACAGGGGGAAAAAAGTATTTTGGTAAGGTGGTGTGTGTGTGTGTGTGTGTGTGTGTGTGTGTGTTGTCCTCAGAGAAAATTGCAGGTTTTCTACTTCAACTTAACTGTAAAATGCTGAACTAATTTAGCTCAAATCTTTTGGATACAGGTTCAATTTATGGGGCCAGTGACTATCAAAAAATTTAAGCTGAAAAATATTGGAAAACCACTCAACTCACCAGAATTCTGGTTTTGATTAAAATCTGAGTTTGTGACCAATGTTGCTTTTAAAAAAATAGCTCTGGTGAATGCCACAATTAGAGTATTCAATGACATTTCTTTATGATGTGTCCTGAGGGAACAATTTGATTGGTATATAGGGAAAAATTTCAAAAGAGGAACATTTCCTTCTGTGCCATGGTCTAAGACAGGAGTTCCACATGCAGACAGGCAAATATTGGAGTGATCGGGCTGGTTCCTCTGTCATGCCTTCATGGCCAAGGTTAATTCTAATTACATGGCTGGCGGCCAAATTTGTCCTTTTCTCTCTCACCAACGCATAAATAGACAAAAGATGGCCTACTGCAACATAACTGCCCTCTGGTAGTATTTTCTGTGACTACCTCTAAATGTGTAAACAAAAAATGTTAAAGGGACTATCAGTGAAATTGTTTTTATTGATTAAGGATGGGCCAGTATGAAATCAAGTCATTTAACCAATTCAGTAAGAACTTGAATAAACGCAATTGTGAGAAGTGCTTTCCAATTAGGTCAACTCTGCAGCTTTCCTAGGGCAACCAAACTTCTTTTAAAGTCCATGTGTATAATATAGAAAGCTTAATATGTCTTGGACTATGGTTTAAGCAGCATAATGTCGAAGTTAAAACCACCATTTCTGGGATTGGACCTCCAATATTTGAAACCTGTTTCTACTACTTGGAGCTGAGTGGCTTTGGACAAAGTACTTTACTACTCTGTCCTTTATATTTTCCCTCTATAAAATGAGGATAACAGAAGTGCACGATTGTTGCCATGAGGATAAAATGAGTCAATCTATGCTCAGTGTTTAGAAGAGTAATTGGTGCATTGTGAGTGCTCAATAAACATGGCTATCGTTTATGCTATTGTCTGATTCTGATATTCTTACCAATTTATCAGTATAACTTCTGTAGCCACCACAACTGAGAAAGTAGGGTAAGTCCCACCTTCAACATAATCATCTGGTGCCCTTGGGAAAGTCATTTACTTTCAATGAAACTTGTGGGATTATCAGGCTGTTCTTTCATGGTGGCATCTGCTTTTAAACCAAGCTAGCTAAAACATGTGAACTTGGGCCCAGTAAATAGTTGATATTCATAGACCAAAGTAATATGACAGAGTGAATCCATTCTTTGCTTAAGGAAAAGAATGGATGAGAAAGGGAAAGAAAGAAATATACTTCTAGGAATCAAATAAAGGAAAGGGTACATTACTCAAATCAACACCTTTGAAATGTGACAGAGTCACAGAGAAACTAGAGACTTTGGTGTCCCCCACATCCAAAATGCACCCCTAATTTCTACTCTACTTCAAACAGATGGAGGAAAGATTGTGAAGTGTCATCTACCTCCAATTTAGAGGGACGTACAATCAGAGGTTATGAAGGCAAACTGAGGTAAGTGTAAATAAACTTGTTCGTAAATAACCTTACAAGTAATTCCAACAAATGGAAAAGAGAAGGGGATTAAAATATATAACACAAGAAAATGTTACATGAATGAAAATTATTTAAATTAACAAGTCTGTTAAATGTGTTATATAATGTGTTCTAGGATAAACTAATAAGTAATGACAAACACAGATACATCCTGCTAAAATTTCAACTTCAAGGATCAAGATGATTTTCTTTAGAAATACAAGTAGAAAAAGCAAGTTGGATATTAGGATGAAAATCAAGCTAGCCTCATACTTCTTTATAGAAATATCTATTGCCAGAAGCAGTGGAGCAATGTCTTCAAGTTATTTGGGAGAGAGATAGGATAAAGGGGGTTGACAATAATGCTAAGCTGAGCCAAGAGGGCATATAGATTTAATGCCAACTGAACTACATGCCAAAATTCAAGAACTATAAGTTTTATGAATAAATTACTTCAGATTTGTAAAACACTTAGAACTGTGCCTGATATACAGAAAGCAAAATATAAATGTTAGTTAATTAATTAAATGGGAATGAACTGAATCTCATGAAATCTATGAGTTCCTCTTAATAAAACCTGTATTAGGAGAAGCCCTGATAGGACTACAGGTGGATACACTAAACCTCTTTACACCTAAAACTAAAATTAAGTTAATGTGGGAAATAAGATTTCAGAAAGTCCATATTCGAGTTATTAAAATTTTTAAATAATAATAAAGCAACAGGAAATCAGGAGGTAAAGAGCACAGTTGAGAAGATGTGTCAGTGTACTAATTTCTCCATTTTTTTCATATGGTGAATCAGTAGATTATACCTAAAGTTGATGAATGAAGATATAGATCTTTTTATTAATTATGTACACAACTAATATTTTTGAAAATATACTCTGGGTCAGGCACTGTTGTAAGTGGTATGAATTTAACTACAAACAAGGCATATCTAATAGGAGGAGATTAGTCCATGCAATTAGATAAGAAAAAAGAAAAAAAAAAGAGATGGACAGATCAATGAATGAGTCCCAAATATAAATGGGATAAAGATGATACATGACACATGATAAAGATGTCATTTCAAACCAGTAATAATAGATGGATAATTTAATAAATGTAATGGGACACTGGCAAGCCAAAATAAATTCCCAATGAGTCAAAGATTTAAAGAAAAATAATGACTCCATTCAAATATTATAGGAAAACATTAGTGTATTTATGACCTTGGAGTATGAAAAGTCCTTTTGAAGTAAGACACACAGCATGAAAGTCACAAAAGTAAAGATTAATACATTTAATTACAAACATATTTAAAATTTCTATATAGAAAAAATTGCATCATAAAGTCATAAGTCAGCCATCAGATGGAGAAATATTCATAACACATCTCTGACAAAGGACACATTTCTTTAATATGTAGAGATCCTGCAAAAATTAATAAGAAAAAATTTAGGAGTGAACATAGTATTATGATATTTTTGATTTTCTGCTTTTCAAGTCAGAGAAAAGCAAGTAACCTAGAAAAATGAGTAAAGGATCTGATCAAGAACTGAAATACAATGACCAGTAAGTATAAGATTTCTATCTCATTAATAATAAAAATAAATGCAAATTAAAATGAGGAACCATTTTTACTTTACCACTTAATGTTTGATGAAACACAAGGTTGGTGATGATTCTATTGCTGTTAGAATAAATCAGTACACACTTTTTTGAGGGACAGTTCAGCTATCATCTTTAAAATTTTTTTTTAATGCACATATACTGACTCAGAAAATCTATTATTAGAAGTGTACCCTCTGGATATAGTTAAACATTTTTTATACAAATTTATTACAAATTTATTATTGAGGTATTTTTATAAAAGAAAAAAAAGACTGGAAATATCTAAATGTCCATCCGGAGGGACAAATTAACTTTTAAATACTACCTTTAAAAACAATAAGACATATCTGGGTGGAAAGATCTCTAAGACATATATATATATATATATATATATATATATATACACACACACACACACACATATATATATATACACACACATATACATATATATGTATATGTATATATTTAAAAAGCAAAATAACTAGGAAGATGTGGCTATCTGTCCTTTGTGCAAAATATTGCATACAAATACGCACATATGCATATGTGCATATGCTAGCAGGCATGTAATATCTTGATTTTCATAAGGTAATATATGTATCTGTTAACCCGGATTACCTTTAGAAAAAGTCATTCTGGGCAGAGAAAAAGGAGGGAGACCTTTATTTTCATTTTGTGTGTTTTTGTACTGTTTAAATTTTTTAACATGTGTGGATTATTGTTTTTGAAGTTAACAGAGGTTATCTGGGTAACAGAATCTTGAGTCATTATAATTTTCTTTCTTTCTTGACTAAAAATATTTCAAAACATCATTTAAAATATAATGTGATATCCTTATTCAGTTTTTAATAGTTTTTAAACTCATGTTAAAATGAAAGTGAATTCCTGAAAATATTCAGGTATTTTATAAATGGGAGCAATGCCTCTAGTTTACCGTGTGAGGGGTTTCTGGGGGCTAAGCAAAGCTAGCATTTGCCATTGGCGTGTTCCTTCTCTCCTAATTGGCCTTTTTCCTTGCTTCTTCCCTGAACCTACCTTCTCCAAAGTGAGATCTTTAAACTCTATTTAAAAACACATATCCCTGGAGGCTTCCCTGTTGGGTAGAGTTGGAGGAGAGACCACAGAACGCAGAAACAGCATGAAGCACATGAGGTTTTCCATGTAACTTAGGTTATAGTTTGAAGTGTTCATTAAAGTGGGATTTAATGGAAGAATTCATTAGTTGTTTGTTTTTTTTTAATATATGAAATTTATTGTCAAATTGGTTTCCATACAACACCCAGTGCTCATCCCAAAAGATGCCCTCTTCAATGCCCATCACCTACCCTACCCTCCTTCCCACCCCTCATCAAACCTCAGTTTGTTCTGTTTTTCGTTTTTAAGGTTAGTCCACCTAACACATTTCAAAAAGAGATAGATAATTGGAGAAGAGCTCTTACCTTTCAGTTTCTTTTGTGGCTTAATTAAAGCCAAATTAACACAATGGGAGAAGCACCCAGTTGCAACTTTTAATTACTGATGTAGGACATGAAACAAGAGTCAACTGATCTAAAAGTTACTTCCTATGAAAATGAAGGAAGACATGTGGGAATGCAATTCAGACATCTCCCAGTAGCTCCATAATGATAATCACTTAAAATACGTAAATGAAGTAAACTATAGCAAAGGTACTTATACTAAACATAGCCAAATAATTAGCATTCTGTCTGATTCTGATTTGGCACTTTGGATACTGTATTAACTCTCTAGCTAAAGTGAAGCTAAAATTCACTGAATTCGAACTTATTCTGAATTCAAATAACAAATAATTCTCAAATAATCAGAGAACTTGATTCCTTATACTACTTTTATGACAAATGAACAAAAAACAGGTAGAACTAATTTCTTTCCCCTTCCCTTTCTCCATTCCTTCCTCCTTTCCTCCTCCCTTCCTTCTTTGAAACAACCATTCTATAGTGTCTCAAATAGTCATGACAAATATGATACAACTTCTATATATTTTAAAATAGCTGTGCAAGGACTTGGTCATAAACATGATCCTGAGGTTTCCATTATAGGAACTTAACCAAATGTAAAATATTCAAAGAGATTAAATTGTGTTCAGTGACATTTTCTTATAATTATGTGTAATATATAAGTAAAATGTAAAATTGTATTTTGATTTCGTGTTTGAATTGCTACATATGCTAGTTCCATTCATCAGTATATTAAAATTACCAACTCCCTTAAATCCCTATCTTTTCTGTATACATAATAGTTTACTTGTCTAATAAGATGCTAAACTGTAATTTGCTGAATCAATACCAAGTTAGCAAAAATTAATTGTTAGAAAAGCAGGAGGTCTATTGTCAACATTAATTCTTCAGGCATTTAGTTTAATGATAACTTAATTGTTTTATAGCTTTTTCTGCTCTGGATTACACCAAATATTGTCCATCTGTTAGCTCCTTTGTGTATGTAAATTGGTCTTTTATTAATTAATTGTTCAAACATGAAATTGCACCCTCATAACTTAAAATGAATTCCTTTCCCATTGTAAGCAGACTTAGTTTACTCCTTGATATACACTGACTAGCATGCATGAACTTGGGGAAATAATCTTAAGGACATAATCATTGACAGTTGGGAATTGAAATTTTGAATTCTAGAAGCCACACGAGTTTTCTCAAGAATTTTCTCCATGTCTATGCACTTGTAAATTGAGCAGGTTCCTTCTTCTGCACTATGCTGGTTAATGTCATGTAATCCTTTTTCATTCCCTGTGGACCGTTAAGTGCCATCAGATCTTATCTTTTCAATCTCTTATAGCCTTCTCCTTCGCTCCATGTTTCTGCCGAGTTCAAGGACTTCTCATCTCTTGCTTGAATAATTACAACAACCTTTTAATTTGTCCTTCTGCCTCTAATCTGGCACTACTCCAAACCATGATCGTGCTCACTTCTACCAAAGAGATTTTTCTCAAAGTACATCCTATAAGGAAAAGTCCAAATTCCTTTGCCCAGCAAAATGCTGGTACCCCCTGTCCTCTTCTGTCCAGTCACACTAAATTGCCAACCATTCCTTTAATGCATCTTGATGTTTCATGCTTTTCTGCCTTTACCCCTGCTGTTCCTCCTGCCTGGAATCCCCTTCCCCCTTGCCTATCTGCCCAACACCTGCTCAGTTTTCATGATTTGATTCAACTATTATGTCCTCCCAGGAAACCTTCTCTGACCTCCAAGGGAAGGTGGTAACTCTGTTGGTTCAATTTTTGTACCTTGTGTAAACTTCTGTTTGATGGATTTGTGTAGATTGCAGTGTTCATCTTTGTAGCCCCAGAAACTTAGCAGTGCCTGGAAAAGTAAAAGTCGTTAAAGGAACAAATGAAAAAAGTGCAGGAAACAGATCTCCAAAGCCAATGATGTTGTTTCATTCTTGGCGGAGTGCCATTTAAATTCAAGGCCCTTCCGATAGTACTATCTCAGGTCACTAGATATTCTACTGAATATCATCTAGTGTGTATTTTGAGTTCCACCAGAAGCTGATTCTAAAACAAGAATTTGAATACCAGTAGGGTATAGGGAGTTGGAGGAACACAATTAGGGGAATAAAGAAGTGAGGCAAGGAAGGGAAGGCAGCCAATGAAGGATGCATTACCAAGCCCTTATCACTGTAGGTGACTAGAATTTGGGGAATCAGTTCAGATCATGCACCATCCAGGAGCTGTTGTTAATGTACCAGCACTTAAGGCTGTGGACCTGCCTTGCTCTGGAAACTCCTTCTTAGGCATTCTAAGACAAATTAATGTGGTCTGCTTTTCACTTCTCTAAAACTTTTTCTGCAATATCTTCTACACCTTCCTTGGCAATCTCTTCCTTTCTAAATGGTTAAGACTTAGCTCAGAAAACTGCAATCCAATCCCCTAATCCTTTTCCTGAACTCCAGGCTGGTGTCTAATTATTTGCTGTGCACTTCTATGAGCATATTTAACCACACCCAAAAGAACCACGCCCAGCATCTCCCATCTGGCTCCTGTTCACACTCCTTACTGTTAATAGCACCATGGTTTTTTGTCACCCAACCTCTAAAAGCTGCAGATATTGATTCTTACCCTCCCCAGCCCTACTGTCCATCTCAAGGCCACACCTCTGAGCTCCTTTACAGCTTTCATGTTGGCTTATTATTCATGTGGACTTTAGGCCTCCATTAACACCCCATCACTATTACATGTATAACTACAAGAGGTACTATCTGGTCCCTTTACCTACAGTCCCTCTATCCTCCCTATTCTTCACCACTATACTCTACCAAACGTGAGATGTTAAGGTGTTTTCTTAACATGCGTCTCCAGCTGTACCATTCCTCTGGTAAAATTATTTCACAGTGATCCATGTATATAGGACAGAGGCCAAAGGCCTTAGAGTAGCAGTCAAGAGTCTTGAGGTCCTTACTACATTGGATATTCTCTCTTTGTACTCAAGGTCTACTCTGTACCTTGCTCTGGGCCTGAGAAGTTGATTTCTATAGGCTGCATAGAATGAGATTCTCAGCCTCTGCATAGTCCCCTCCACTTGTGTATGATCTGGATCCATGAATATAATGGAAATATTACTCCTCTTACTAGGTTATATTGTATAGCAACAGGTGATGGGATTTTTTAAATTATTTTTTTAACGTTTATTTATTTTTGAGACAGAGAGAGACAAACCATGAACAGGGGAGGGGCAGAGAGAGAGGGAGACACAGAATCTGAAACGGGCTCCAGATTCTGAGCTGTCAGCACAGAGCCCGACGCGGGGCTCGAACTCACGGACCGTGAGATCATGACCTGAGCCGAAGTTGGACGCTTAACCGACTGAGCCACCCAGGCTCCCCTCTGCAAATGTAATTAAGGTCCCTAAGCAATTGAATTTGAGTTAATGAAAAGGGAGTCAGGCCTATCCTGGATGGGCCTATAATCAGTTGAGTCTTTTAGAAGAGGGTCTAGTAATCAGAGAGATGTTTTTCTGTTGGAGCTGATGAAAGAAGTGATCATGAGTGAGTTTTTTAGCTGCAAGGAAATGAATTCTGCTGACAGCCCCATATGCTTCAAAGAGTACCTTGAGCCTTAAATGAGACTGCAGCCTTGTGAGAACCAGCCAAGCCACACCTGGATTTGTGACCCACCAAAACTGTGAGATAATAAAGGGGCATCAAGCCACCAAGTTTATGGCAACTTGTTACACAGCAATAGAGAACCAATATACCTGTCCTTCTAGTTAAATTAGGTCAATGGGATATTTCAACAGATGTTCAGAAAGTAGGAGAACAGAAAATTTGAGATATTTGTTTTCCCTGCCAGCTCCTCCCCAGCTGACCTTGAACCAGAGGTGCCTTACTTCTGCCAAAGGCTGGCTCCTACAACTGCAGCTTTCTCAGGGCCCTGTAATGGTTGCTTCTGGGCCCCCGTAAGCCTTAGGGTTGTGCCTTGGTTTGGCTTCCTAATGTAGGGCCAAGGTGCTTCACTATCTCTTGTCATTTTCCCTCAACTCTGCCCACGCCTTTGTACAATGGCTTTGTTAAACTTCCTTAAAATTTTTTAAATGTATGTTTGTTTGTTTGTTTGTTTATTTATTTATTTTTTTTTTTTTGAGAGGAGAGAGAGAGAGAGTGAATGGGTGAAGGGCAGAGAGAGAGGGAGACACAGAATCCAAAGCAGGCTTAGGCTCTGAGCTGTCAGCACAGAGCCCTATGCGGCACTTGGGCTCATGAAACTGATATCATGATCTAAGCTGAAGTTGGACACTTAACCAACTGAGCCACCCAGGTGCCCCAAACTTCCTTAAATTTTTTCTTAAAAAATACGCCCTCACTTTCCTGCTGGGACCTTGCCTGAAGAATAGACTTACCTGTAATATTACCTTATCCCCATCCAAGCACACATCCAAATATGAACTACCACCCATACTGCTCAAAACACTACCCTATATTTTCTTATCTCATGTTTAGGCTTTGGGTTGTTCCTACTGTCTGGAATTGAGACCATTAGCATGGTAGGGGTAGAACATGGCATGGGGGCATAGTAGGGAGAAATACCCAAAGGAACAAAAACAAGAACTGTAGAATAGACTACTCCCTCACTGTGTGACCTTGGAAAAATGGCTTAACCTCCTCAAGCACATTTTCTTCATCTGTAAAATGTGGTAATAACACCCATGAGCAAGGTACTTATGAGGGTCAGGTGGAATAACAGGTAGAAAGCAGCTAGTGTATGAAATGCAGTAACTAACAACATTGGTGGCCATCTACTGCTGTTAATGCTGACATTCATGAAGACACCTACCATTCCTACAGAAATTCTTGCCCTAAATGTTCCTCTGTCCAACGTCCTCCCTTCTATGAATGTAATGACTCTACATTTCAGAAGTGAAATTGTTCTTTCTCCATTAAACCTACAGCAATTGTTTTTTACTTCTTACAGGTTTTTGTTTTGTTTTGTTTTGTTTTGTTTTGTTTTGTTTGAGAGAGAGAGGTGCATGTATGAATTAGGGCAGAGGGAGAGGGAAAGAGAATCTTAAGCAGGCTTCATGCCCAATGGGTGCTAGATGTGGGACTCAATCCCACAGCTGTGAAATCATGACCTGAGCTGAAATCAATAGCGAGATGTTCAACCAACTGAGCCACCCAGGTGCCCCTTATTCTTATTCAGATATATTTATTAATCTGCAAATATGTTTGATCTCTTCTGCTGAATTCTAAATGTATTACATGCAGAGACCGTGTATTTTGTATTACCTGGGACTTAAATAAATAGTGCTATGGGCATAATAGTTTCTCAAGGGGCGCCTGGGTGGCTCAGTCAGTTAAGCGTCTGACTTTGGCATGATCTCACAGTTGGTGGGTTTGAGCCCATGTCAGGCTCTGTGCTGACAGCGCAGAGTCTGGAGCCTGCTTCAGATTCTGCGTTTCCTTCTCCCTCTGCCCCTCTCCTGCTCGTGCTCTGTCTCTGTCTCTTGATAATAAATAAATGTGAAAAAAATTTCAAAAAATAGCTACTCAATAAATATTTTGAGACTGGATATGTAAAGAGAAATTCTACATTTAATGCCTGTGGTGACTCTTCACAACCTAATTAACACAAGATCAAAATATTTTAGTATCGGGGCGCCTGGGTGGCGCAGTCGGTTAAGCGTCCGACTTCAGCCAGGTCACGATCTCGTGGTCCGTGAGTTCAAGCCCCGCGTCAGGCTCTGGGCTCAGGGCCGGGAGCCTGTTTCCGATTCTGTGTCTCCCTCTTTCTGCCCCTCCCCCATTCATGCTCTGTCTCTCTCTGTCCCAAAAATAAATAAAAACTTTGAGAAAAAAAAAATTAAAAAAAAAAAAAAATATTTTAGTATCATTGACAAGATAGGAAATATATTGATATATGGTAATAAAATGATATCTAATGGATATCCAATACATTTTTGATATCTACCAAGTGCAAAATAACATAAAGCAAATTTAATTTCAGAAGAACCAATGACCTTAATTTGCATGTGTATAGTAATTCAAATTCTGCAACATTTCTTTTGACACATTATCTTCTCATTTATTTTTCACAACAGCTTTGTGAAGAGATCAGCTGCTAATCTCTGCATGTTATTCATGAAAGAGCTGAGACTATGAAAATTTGTTATTGTCTAAGATCAACCCAAGTGCTGACCTTTCTGACAAAATATCCACTGTTGGCAATATGATAAAAGCTGTTAGAGGAAAAAAAAAAAAAAAAGAAAGAAAAAAGAAAAAAAAAGGCATGCAAAGTCCTATCTCTCAAAATCAGGCCATAATGTTTCAGGCAGAAAGCTGAAAAACACATTTCAAGATACATCAAGTAGCAATCAGGATCTTGTGTTTGTAGGGCATTTTTAAATTCTCCAATTCCACATGTTTTATGCATTTGAGCTTCATGCTGAGGCAGGCAGAACATATATTTATTTACTCTGATCAATAGATGAAGCCAAAAGATGACCACTTAAAATATTTTTTAAAAGTTTATTTTTATTTATTTTGAAAGAGAGATAGAGAGCAAGTGGGGGAGGGGCAGAGAGAGAGGGAAACAGAATCCCAAGCAGGCTCTCCACTGTCAGCTTAGAGCCCAAAGGAGGGCTCAAACTCATGAAATCTGAGACCATGCCTGAGCTGAAATTAAGGGCCAGATGCTTAACCAGCCACCCAAGCACCCCAAGAGATGACCATTTTAAATTCCACCATGCACAGCTGAAACAGAATTAGAACATAATATCACCCAGTTAGGTCTTGGGTTGTAATCAATTTGCTTCTAGACATAATGTCTATAATAATAGACATACAATGTCAACATAATAGACATAATGTCACCCAATTAGGTCTTGGGTTGTAATCAATTTGCTTATAGAATACCTACTGTGTGCATCCTAAAATACAATCTAGTCAATTCACAAAACTCATTCTCCCTTAATTTTTAAGACATAGTCATCAGTATTTGCCTGAAAGCAATAACCCTGATTAGGCCTCATAGGCCTAGTTTTGCAAATAAATCACTCCAGCTTCCTGACCCCTTCTACCATATCTAATCATACACCAAACAGGTACGTGTTTGATTGACTAGATGCTGCTCTTTTTCCTCATCCAGTTGAAGTAAGTTAGAATTGGTGTTGGGTGTCACACTAGTAACAAAGTGATAAGTATGGTAAAAAGCCAAGAGGTTTGTCAGGGGAGTTGCCACAGGTTTCAGTGGAATGACAATTACAAGGTAGATGGATCATTTAATGCCTGCTGTGACCTTTACAATAGTAAGGATCATTATTTTAATGTTAATTTGCATAATGGTTGACCTAGCAAGAACAATGGTGAATGCTAATAGCTGCAGGATGCAATAAAATTAAACATTATCTGGGCTGAACTGCTAAAGGAAAAGTTGCCAAAGTATGACTCTTTAAGCACTTAATTTCATCCTAAGTCATGTCCCCACATAATCGAATGTGGATTTCCAGTATCTCTTTAAAAAACTGGTAAGAAATGACTGGAAGGGAATAACAGCAACCTCCTTTATACAGAGTTCTTACTTGATAGCCTTTGTTTTTTGTTTTTTTGTTGTTGTTGTTTGTTTGTTTTTAACATAACTTGCCTGTGCCCTCTTGAAACTACCATCAGCCTTTCCCCCAAACAACTCCACACCCCCACTCTGGCCACTGCCCACATTTGGCAGGTACATCAAATTTGATATGTCCACAAAGAATGACTATTACCTTATGGGCTGAAGAACTTATAATGAACCTTTGAAAAAGGTAGGGTTGGCCACAGTTAGTAGTAAGTGATATGTTCAAGGCACACAGACACTGGCACCTAAAGTAATCTTGCATTCTGACTTGCGGGTGGACGGTGGCTACTGGAGAGAATAAAAGGAGAGATAGGTCATCTCCATTTGTATTTATCATTTTTAATTATTTCTATTGCTTGGAAAATGAGCAGGTATGATCACCCTGTAGTTTGTATCCCAATGCAGCCTGTGGAGATTATTTACTTATTTACTTATTTATTTATGAACTTTTTTCTCCCAAGAGTTGGAATACATTTCCACCACAAGAGGGCAGCCATCTCTAAAAAACAACCAGAGAGCCTGGATCTTGGACACATAGGGCCAAAATTTAGGAAGTTATGTTTCAGAAAGGCCTTCAGGAGCCTCTCAGAAATCCTATATCACACATAAAAGAGATCCTGTGATGGCAACACTGAAATAAAATGGAGGGTCCAGAGGTGTCCATTTTCTCTCAGAGTCTTGAGTATCGAAGACCATTTCATAAACCGACAAGGTTCCTGTTTCTCAAGTTGATGGCCTAAAGCTGCAAGACATTCTTGATGTCATCATCAGAGATTTATTTTCCATCTTTACTCGAGGAGCATCCAACAGCCATCATCTTTCCCCTCCTCTTTAAAAGCTACATATGATTCAGGTCTCATAAGTTATTTTGTTTTCTAAATCTCGCTTATGACAGAAACAGTTGTTAATTTCTCAGTTAAACTTGATATGGAAGGAAATCACTTTGGAAGCACAATAAACATTTTTTAACATAAGTGTCTATCAGTAGAATATGTTCTATTGCCGACTTGTTTGGTGGCCAATGATTCGAGGGACAATCAGCTTCCATAACACTTTATTTTCAAGGAGAAAAAAGTAGCACGTTCCTCAATACTTTACCCTCCCCCACCCCATTTATTTTCCTAGTAGGCAGGCTTCCTCTGAAATACCTTATTTGACCTTTATACTTTCAGAAACAGCAAGTGCCTAATTCCCCTCTGTGGGTTGCTAATCCGATTTACGTGAGCAGAACCTAGAATTATTTTAGCTTCCCAACTGAAAAAATAATACACATGGATAATACGCTGTTATGAGCTCCTGCTTCAGACTTTTTCTGCTTTGCAGGCTGTAGGTTCTGTGCAGGCAGAGTTGATTTTGCTGATCTGGTGTTTCCAAAAATTTTCTGCCCTTGGTTTCTGGGATCATTTGGGCAACCTGGATGTGTTATGCATGGAGGATCCTGGAATCCTGGGAGGGACAGAAAGGCTTAAACTGGAGACTCCATGGTGCAGCAGATTTGGGGAATATTCAGCTGAGGAAGACAACTGACCATATGTTATATACTTGCTGCTGGGGCCTGGTGGGTCAAAGGTTCTAAGGTCTCAAACCAGAATAGTCTTGTATGCTTGGTTCACACTGTGCATTATTTTACCTTCCTCTGAGCTGCTAATCGCCTGCTTATGAGCTGGGCAAGATAAATATCACAAAGCATGAAGTGAAATAGAAAGAAATAATATCCTGTCCTCGCACTACCACACACACAAGAGTCAACGTTGTGAGTATGTATGGCAGGATGACATCTGTTTCGCATATATAGGTATATAGACGTATAGAAATGTGCTTTGGTTAGCACATATATTTATATATATGTATATATTGACAGAGACATATACGAGTATTTTTGTATATTACATGCATATTTGAATAAAATAGTGTATTTACATAAACATAAATGTATACATATATAAATCTAAATGCGGACTCATGCATTTTCATACGTACTTATGTATATCCGTATGTGTTACAATTTAAAGGACACCTAGTTTGCAACCTCCAGTGTTCTTTTAATTCTCCTACCCAGGGGAAACACTCAAGTGTCTACCTAAGCCTATGTCAAGATGACTTGTAACTTGGTTGAGGACTTCTAAAAAAATTTTTTAGTCGTCTATTACCGAAAAACTTCAAACTGAAAGTTGAATAACGGGCCAGGTGGGAAATAAAGACTCCGTGTTTGTTAAGAATTTCGCCCCTGCAGTCCCAGCGAGCGTCCAGGCGCTCTAGTTGCTCTCCCCTTAGAGTGCAGGGGCTGGAGGCGCGAGCGCCCCCCTCGGCAGCCACGCGTCCCCGCCCTCGGCCCCACCCCGCCGCGGCTGCCCCGGCGCGCCGTCCACACCCCTGCGCGCCGCTCCCGCCCGCTCGGGGATCCCCGGCGGGCCGCGCCACCGAGGGGGAGGTGTTCGGCCTCCGCGGAGAGGGAGACGGCAGGCTGCGTCCCCTTTAAAAGCCGCGAGCGCCGCGCCACGGCGCCGCCGCCGCCGCCGTCGCCGCCGGAGTCCTCGCCCCGCCGCGCTGCGCCCGGCTTGCGCTGCGCCCGCCGCTCCGCTTCCCACACCCCGCCGGGGATTGGCAGCCGCCGCCGGACATCAGCAGCCACAGGCTCCGCCACCGACCCGAACGACCTCGCGGCGAGCGGCGAGCGTCTCGCGGATTACTGGGGGCTCCGAGGCACCAGCGCGCCGCAGACCTCGCGCGGGCTGGAGCGCCCGGCCGTGCGCGCCACTGCGCCGTGGCCTCAGCTGCCCGGGCCGCGCCAGAGCCGAGGACCGGCGCGCAGAGCGCCGGGGAGCCGGGAGCCGAGCCGGAGCGCCGCGATGCCGATCACCTACTGCCGGAGCTCGGGGGCCTGCGACGCGCCGGCCGACGTGTGAGCGGACCCCAGGCTGGCCACAAAGCGCACCGCAGCTTGGCCCGGGGGCTAGGAGAGCTAGGGGAAAGCGCGGCCACCCGCCTTGGCGGCCCGGGACTCGGCTCCACTCGCCGGAGAATGCGCCCGAGGACGCCGGAGCGCCGGAGCCGCGGGGGTTTCAGCTGGTTAGCGCTAATGGGGGTGCGCTGGAGTAAGGCAGAGTGATGCGGGGGGGCAACTCGCCCGGCACCGAGATCGCCGCTGCGCCCTTGCCCGGACCTGGCGTCTCCCAGGATGGCTGCCCCGAGCCATGGGCCGCGGCGGAGCTAGCGCGGAGCGTCCGACCCTCGCCCCCCGAGTGCCGCAGCCGGCCCCGCGCGGGGCCACGCGTCCCGCGGGCGCTGGTTCCTAAGGACAACGACAGCACCAGCTTTTCCTCTCTCCCTTCCCTTCCCTTCCCCGCACTCCTCCCCCTGCTCGCTGTTGTTGTGTGTCAGCACTTGGCTGGAGACTTCTTGAACTTGCAGGGAGAATAGCTTGCGCTCCCCACTTCGCTTTGGTGCCTTTGCCCCAGCGGACCCAGCCTCGCCGTCTCTGAACCCCGCGCACCTCCACTCCGCCGCCGGGCCCGACCCCGAGACGCCGTTCCCTGCGCGAGGAGAAGGACTGCCCCGCCGGCACCCGGGAGGAGGAGGTGGCAAAGGAAGGGAACCCAGTCCCTGTGCCAGGTCCTTCGACCAGAGCTTTTTCCATGTGGAGGCTCTTTCAATGGACGTGTCCCCGCGTGCTTCTTAGACGGTCTGCGGTCTCCTAAAGGTAGAGGACGTGGGCCCCGGGCTGGGACTGGGGGGTTGGGCGCGGGGCCCGGGCGGCCCCTGCAGCCGAGCCCGTCCGGGGGCCGGGCCTGGCCGGACGTAAACAGACCCCCTCCAGGTCCACGTGCTGCCGAGCCCCTGCGGGAATGCCCACATCCTACCGCCCCAGGCGACCGTCAGCCTGGCCCTCCTGGCTCGCACTCTTCCGCCCCTCCTCCCTTCCCTCTTTTCAGTATTTTATTAGGGCTGTTAACACTTAGATGACTTAAAAAAAAAAATCAAAGAAATCCCTTCGAGAAAGTGGCCCCTGGATTTCACCCGTTAGTTGCCAGCCTTTACGCCCTACCATGGCCGTCTTTTCTCCCTTCTTCAAGTTTCTCAGGAAGACCGGCTTTCTACTCAGTCAAGTCCCATTTAGGAGAATACTAGAAGTTGGGGTTCTCTCTGTTTCCAAGAATGCGAGGGGAATAGTACTTCAATGTCACCTTCTACTGATACGTGAATTAATAGATATTATTTACGTAACTCCAGGAATATACATGTGTATCTTGACTGCATGGGGGAGGGGGGAGGGCGAAGGGGTTGCAGTGGCCTGTCCTGACACCTCGGAGGTTAGAGGCAGGGGTGGGGGGGGGGGGCACAAGTTGCAAGTGGCTTGGGAAGTTGTGGCCTTGAGTTAACTGGGTCTGGAAGTTATAGACTGTGTGTGTGTGTGTGTGTGTGTGTGTGTGTGTGTGTGTGCGTGTGTGTGTGCGCGCGCGCGCGCGTGTATCAGGAAGTTCTATACAGTGCCTCTAAGGAAGTCACATGCACCATTAGTGCGTGTTTATATTCGAGCTGGGCAATGTGTTTGGGTTTGTTTAGGGAACGGAGAGGTGTCAGACCAAGCGGTGGTTTCCCCAGGTTCCCTGCACTGGCTGTCAGCGCCAGTGTCACAGAAAAAAGGTGACAGTCATTGATTCTGGTGTGTGTGTATGTATGTGTGTGTGTGTGTGTGTGCAAATCGTGTCAGATGGGTGAGAGTGGGATGGAAGAGGAAAAGCCTTCGGGCTCAGGAACTCGGGGCTTTTTATTCTCCCAAACGTTCAAGCTTCAGCCCCTTTGAAGTATCCCCACGAGTGTTGCAAACCAAATGGGCACCCTGGAGGAGGAGGCAACAGACCGAGCGGGAGCTGGGGACGCGGGGGCGGAAGGGGTGAGGGTTGGGCGGGGAACTCGGTGACTCACGTCGGCCCTGTCCGCAGGTCGACCATGGTGGCCGGGACCCGCTGTCTTCTAGCGTTGCTGCTTCCCCAGGTCCTCCTGGGCGGCGCGGCCGGCCTCATTCCCGAGCTGGGCCGGAGGAAGTTCGCGGCATCAACTGGCCGCTCCTCGTCCCAGCCCTCGGACGAAGTCCTGAGCGAGTTTGAGTTGCGGCTGCTCAGCATGTTCGGCCTGAAGCGGAGACCCACCCCCAGCAGGGACGCCGTGGTGCCCCCCTACATGCTGGACCTGTATCGCCGGCACTCGGGCCAGCCGGGCGCCCCCGCCCCCGACCACCGGCTGGAGAGGGCAGCCAGCCTCGCCAACACCGTGCGCAGTTTCCACCACGAAGGTGAGGTGTGGAGTTGAGAGTGGGGGCGGAGATGCGGGCGGAGAGTCACCTCCCAACGCTCCCCACCGTGGGTTGAGCGTTGGCATCCCTGGAAAGGCAGCTTGGCCAGGACTCCGCAGACGTTTCCATTCTTGACTTTGTAAGAACCTTTCGGAACCTGGCTTTAACGCACTGCCTGTGTGGTTCGGGAGCCAGGGATTCCCCTTTGGTAAATCCGCACCCTTTTCCTGGCTTGCAGCCAGAAAAGCGACTCCTCCTCCAGGAACTGGAGAGAAATCAAGTGATGGGGAAGATGAGGGCAAAAGGCATGCCCCTAGTCAGCTAAACGTGCAAGAATTTCATAGGGGGAGAATGGAAAGAAGGGGGGCAGGTTGGGATCTCTTTAAGTCTGTTTGGAAGCCCTTGCCCTGTAAATCTGCTTCCCCTGCTTAAGCCAGGGTTTTAGGCCAGACACAGCCAAGGGCAGAATTTTCAGAGATACTATTGAAAAATCAAAGCCCGGGCCCCAAAGTCTTTCTAATTTACAGTTGATCTGGGCCTGCTTTGGAAGATTTCGAATCCCTATCTAATCCCCGTGGGAGATCAATCCCACAATCAATCTTATTGTTTCCACAATGACTTTCTTGTTTTGTGCTTAAATCTGAGATGAACTCCCTAGTAGAGACAAGGCAAGCCTTCAGATAAAAGTTTTGCAGCAGCTGCCTGTTTTTTTTTTTTCATGTGCATTGAAATGTGGATTTTTTTTTTCTTTTATGGTACTGGATGTGGTTTTCCTAAGGTAGGATATTTCTGCTTGTTTCATCAGAAAAACGTTTAGTGGATTTGAAATGTCTTAGAACAGCTATTGACATCTGTTGTACCCAAGTTAGAACAATTAGTAAAAATATGTTTCACTTTAGTTCTTTTTCTACACTTTTAAATGCCACTTTGGCTTAATACATTCCAAATCGAGAACAGGTTTCATCAAATACTAGAGAATGGTCCAAAGCTGTGTATCAGACAGCAGCCACTTGTAGGTTACTGGAGACTTGGGAGTAAAGCTCCCTTTTTCTTGCCTAGCCCTGTTGAGGTGGTAAATTTCAAGTGGAAATCTGTGATCTGTTGTAAACAAATAAGAAATGTTACAGCCAGGCCTTTTCTGCCAGTGTGAAGGGCAACTACACTTGTGAGAACAGCACTTGGCATTGGGAAGAAGTCCCAAAGGCAAGTTGCATAACAAAACGTACTTCATCAAAGCAGCTGTATGTTCTGAAGGGGACACTGAATTGATAATCAGTTCATTTTTCAGCACGTTTCCAAGTGAGGTGCTTTTTGCAGTAGCAATCCAATGGGAAAAGACAGAAGATAGCCTTCTACTCCCTCAGGAGTCATTCACTGAAGCGGAAGTTGTCTGTTGTCATATGTAGAAATGTTTTCATTCCTGTACATTCTGTCAACATAACCTTGGGATGATTATAGATGCAGCTCGTCATTCCCAGCTGATGCTGCTTAGAACTGTTTTTCTGCATAGAAAAGTAACAAGAATAGCTATTTCAGCCACCTCTCCTGGACATTTAGCCTGGAATCGTTCTTAACTTTATTTTTAAGGCCAGGAAGATATTGTGTGCCTCTTCTAACTTAAAAGGAAGAACATTTAAGTCTTTTGACACCTAAAACATTGAGTTGCAGGATTCCATCAGTGAAGTCTGTGCCTTTCTCCTTCTTCCTCTAGAAGTGGCTTCATCAAAACTAAACAGGCTACAAATTATTTGAGTGTTATTTTAGCTTAAATAGCATGCTTGAGTTTATAGGTCAGAATTTATATCTTTAAAAGCATAAATGTTATGTGCAAAATAATACAGAAGTTACCAACCTGCTTAAAGTCAATTTATAGTAATGTCAGATCTTAGTGCAGTTAGATGATACAGAAAAGCCATGTAATTTTTGCCTCAAATTTCATCAGATCCATTTCTTTTCTTGTTATGACTAGTATATCACTATTAGACCACATAATGCACTTTTTGAAGCCATTTCATTTTGTTGTTACCCAGAATTTGGTTTTTATAAACATCCTTGTGCCGTGCGTGGCACCAAAAATCTTCTAATAAACCATGCAATTAAGGCAGCTGGCTTCAGAGCAGAACTTGGCTCATGCTGCCTTAATGGGCATTTGTTTGGTAGGGGAGTAAGGGCTCGATTCCAGGAATTACCTGTTGGTTTCATTTGTGGGTGAGATCTGGATGATTTGGTGAACTTACAACACAAGAGATATCATGGTTTTTAGATCTCAACCACTGTATGAAGATAATGGGACCACATGGTAGGCGATCTGAGACAAAAATTACCTGTTGTCATTTCTCCTATTAAACTTGGCCTAGTCCTCTGTACAATACTTTTCACTCAGGAGAGCCCAAGTGCTGCAATAATTTTCTCTTTTTCAGTCATTAAAAAGTGCTTTGGCCACATAGACCTTGCACTCCTGCCACTGAGGATAGAAAAATCACTTCTCCAACTGGAAAGAGTGCTCTGTGCTTGCTGTAGTTAGAAACACATTGAAATTGGTTGCTTTCATTGGCCCTGCAAAAAGTCTCTATGCTTTCCTGTCAGGAGGGAATACAGAAGGACCATGTGCTTGCTCTCTAGACCCTGAAGGACACAGACTTCTTTTTGCATGAAACAATGGAATTATGACTAAAGGCTTCAAATAGAGATTAGCCCTTTTCCCACAAATGTAATTATCTTGAAAATATCCAGCCATTACCCTGTGAGAGAGAACTTGTATCATAAATGCCCAGTGTAAGCGCAGGATTTGGCACGTACAGCCCACAAACCAATGCTTACCTGATGTGCTTTCCTAGGATCCCCAGGTATTTAGTCTTGTTAAGAAAGGCCCCATCGAGTAGAACAGGCATTCTCTTTAGAAATCCTCGTGGAGATTGAGGATTTGGTGACCAATAATTGTTCTTACGCTAATATTTTCTGTCCTCTTTTAGTGGCTCCTGTGTATTCTTCCTTGATCCCTTCTCATTGAGCTATTTTGTCTTTTTCTTAGACTTGCCTTTGTGTATTTCACCAAGTAGTCAGAGGACAGTAAGAGGGCACATGATCATTCCAAGAGCGTTGGAGTTAAGGGTGGGCAGAAGCCAGATCAGGGTCAGTGAGGATGACCATACTTTCCCTATATTTGCCATTTCTTTTGTTATCTTTTTTTTAAGACTGTTTCCTTTTAACCTTTTTATCTTATATTATTTTCTCCTTGATGTATCAATTTTCTTGCCCTTATTTTATATTCTAGAAAGTAGTGTTTCTTATTCTTAGCTACTTTCACTGAAGGGCAGTGATTTCCAACCATACTGATTAGCTACAGCATTCCCAGGTTAATAGTCATTTTTGGTCCAAAGAATGTTGCAGACTTCTCAAAACTTAATGATAACTCACTTTTTTGCTAAATTCCCCATTCTTTAGGACAAAAAGGCAGCTGCAAAATATCAGTGGTTCCAAATAAAATCTGCATGACCGAGTAGTCTGTGCCACTTTACTTTCCTGATCTTTAGTTCTTTCTTCTTTCCACCATACTTGGGTGGTAGTACATTTCTATCCCCTTTGGTGGGGAAAGAACTCACCCTATGGTTATTATTGTATTAAATTTAAAGTTTCCCCTGATGGCTTTGACTTTTGCTTGAGTTTTTGACTCTTCCCTCATGTTAGGTAGTGTCATCTAGTGGCCAGAAACTTGGAAACTACAGTAGACTCAAGCTCATAACCCTGCTCTTCATTTACTAGCTCTGTGACCTTAGGAAAGTCACACAACCTCTGTGAGGTCCAACTATTTCATTTCCAAAATGGAGATAAGAGTTCCTCTCTAATTGATCCGTTATGAGATAATTCATGTCAAAGATCTTAGTATCAGATATGGCACAAAGAAGCATTAAGCACACTAATTACATTATCATGATGATTTATTTCTCTTATGTCCTATATTCCCCCTTGTCTAGGGAAGAGGAAGCCAGAGGGAACCCAGTGTGGCTAAGAGAATTCAGCCTCATCTTTTGTTATTTTGATGTAGATGAATAATTGACAGTGTATATGATTAAGTTAGAACTTCACTTTTAGAGGAGAGGTCAAATGTCACTGGTGCCTTATTTTTCTTTACCAACCCCACATTTTTGCAGCCATAGCTCCATCTGTTTAGATAAGAACTTCACCCATATGAGGACTTTAAGAAACAAAACAGATGAACATAAGGGAAGGGAAACAAAAATAATATAAAAACAGGGAGGGGGACAAAGCATAAGAGACTTATAAGTACGGAGAACAAACAGAGGGTTACTGGAGGGGGTGTGGGAGGGGGGATGTGCTAAATGGGTAAGGGGCATTAAGGAATCTACTCCTGAAATCATTTGTTGCGCTATATGCTAACTAATTTGGATGTAAATAAAAAAAAAATAAATTAAAAATAAATAGAAATAAATAAATAAATAAATAAATAAAGGTCTAAAATAGGCCGAAATACCCAAAGCCCTTGACAAATTCAGCTTATTCAACAAGAGAATTAACAACTATATAAGCCTCCAAAAAGCATACATCACCTATTTCGGTAAATATATTTTCAGAATCTCTAGGCTTGGTATGATGATTTTCAGCTTTTTTTCCTTTTACTTTACTTTATTTGAAATAGGTTTTGATTTTTCTACCCTCAAGAATTAATTCATTCCTTGCAGATCAAGGGACATGGTGGTAGGTGCCCCAAACTTGAGTAGTTTTTTTTTTCCTGGGTTTGGGGTTTTCTGTGACCTTCTGACTTGCCTCTGTAGCCTGAATCTACAGGGGCATCACCACAGCATCCTTTGTATTAAGGACAAATAGGGGTTCTTGATGAAGCTTGGCAAGTCAGGGAAAGGTCTTCACATTACTTCACAGTACTGTTGTTTAATAGTGCTGTTCTTCCCTTTGGTAAGGTTGCTAAATGATATCCTTTTTTGCCACATAACCTCCAGTGAGATTTTGAAGTATGTTAAATTGCTGGCTTTTTTTTTTCCCTGTCAAATCAAATCTGGTGGCAATTTTATATGATTCAGTCTTACATGTATCTTAGGGAGGGTTATTCTGTTTTATTCCTCTTCTATACCCATCTTTACTCATTTTACCTGTCTTTCATGCTGGTCTTGGTGATTGCCCCTTCATTATCATCCACTGGCTATGTGTGTGTGCGCGTGTGCGTGTGCGTGTGTGTGTGTGTGTGTGTGTGTGTCCATGTGTCTGTGTATGTTCATTACTTCTTTCTTTTTCATTTATGGATTTGGATTCAGAGTTTTTGTTTGGTATTTCTCTGGACACCTTCTTATGACAACTGTTCAGCAAATGCCCTGAATAATTTGCCTTTCCTTCCTCCTCTTTAAAAGAAAAGAGAGCATTCTTAGGTGTGCTGGTTATCAGAGAAGTCAGTAGCTCAAACCAGATGTGGCCTTATGTCATTAAATCTGGGGGACATTGCTGAATTTTATGTTACTCCTTTTTTCTTTGGTATCTGTTGGCTTCTCTGCTGAAAGAACGCCTTCAGTGGAAACATTGGAGGGCTCCTGAATTAGAGGAAAGGAAAGAAGGAAAGAAGCTAAACACAATCCTTGATACTTGTTGGAGCCACTAAGGAGAGCCCTGATCTGATTGGTTGTTGAAAATAGTACCTGGTCCGAAGTACCATCAGCTTAGAGTGAGGTTTAGAGTGTGGATGGCTCCCCAAAGGTATTCCTGACAGGTGTAGACTGGCAGCCACGAGGGGACCATGGAGGGTTTACTTCTTGTGCTGATAGCCTCCACATCCCAAATAGATGAGCTTTGGAAGATCTTTCTGTTCCATGGGCCCACCTCTTACTCCTTGGCCAACACTAGTGTTTCTTCTCATTTTTGTATTATTTGACCAAAAGTCACTTTAAAATATGCTCCTGGAATTTGCACTTGAATGTGAAAAGCATCCTTTAAAATCTTGACCCCCTAGGGGTAGTCCATGAGCTCCCAGCATCACCTCACTTGGGAGCTTGCTAGAAATGCTGAATCGCAGGTTCCACCCAGGCCCACTTAATCAGAATCTGCATTTGGAGATTGAAGTTGTCTTAGGAGTTTTGTGTGAAGACTAAAATTTGAGAAGCATCACATTAAAGCATTACTCCGTAATTTCTTGTAAACTGTCCCTCTTGAACTTGGCACTTCCACTTACCTTGCCTTGATGAATGGTGATTTGATGATGAAGGTTTACACAAGTAGAACCTTTGAGTGAGTGATCTGAAGTGATTCTGCTCTGCTAACACATCTAGATTCTCTGTGTTCAGCTTATAGCTATTTGACTTAGGGGAAATACAACCATGATTTCCTCTTATGAGAAAGATAGGGCCAAACAGATTTTGGTAGCACCTAGGTTGGATCCTGAATGAAGCAGGTTAGGTTTTTAGATAATGAAAGGGCAAGGATGTGGTAAAGCTAGAAGAAAATAAACCCAAATGTCTCAAATCTTATTGGTATTTACTGCCAATTTAATGATAACGTGTACCTTTGATGATTTGCAGACAAAAACATTCAAGGTGCTATGGTATATTTTATTGTTTGCTTGGAAAACAGTACTCCTTAAAATTTAAATTCAGGAATCTTAAATCAGAAAGACATTTTATGCACAGCCCACTTCAATGGCTGTTTTGAAATGATGATAGTAGATATAGAATGTTTATTCTGTAATAGGATGACATTATCCCTTATGTCACAAATATAATGGTATTGTAAATTTTCATAATTTTTTTGGTTTTGTGTCTATTTGGTAGGTGTATGTTTTTAATATGGCTTATTATTATTTTTATAAGGACAAAGGAATTAAAAACAGAAGAGAGTCCTTTTTTTCCCCCCCAAAAGTATCTAAAATGAGATTTGGCTTTTGAGGTCATAAGGAGGTGAGAGAACAGACAACAGTTGGGAAGTTCCTTCTCTTGAAATTGTCTGGCCTTAATTACTACGGGTGTCGTAGTACCACCCTTATGCTTCCAAAGAAGTCGATCCCTGTAAATGCCTTTGTCTCTGGACTTGGAGTAAAATAGTAGGGTGTGCTTTGCAAAATGTCATCGTTGATGTTGAGTTTCAGACTCTTTAATTAGGAAACTGAAATCTGTATATCGAGATTTGTAAATCATCTAAATTGCAGAGTAATGATTTAGAATACCGCTTAAGGGATTGACATTAAAGCCTTTTTCTTTTTAAGAAATGCAATAATTTCCTCAAATCCTCACTCATTAGACCTCTACTAACTATAGTGCTGACTTTTTTTTTTTTTGCCCTAAAGTCTGTGAATTCCAAAGAAATGCTTCACCATTTCCCCCATTATTATAGCCACCTGGAAGCAGTATTCATGTATTGGATTAAAAACATAATAATGAATTGTGAAGTTTTGCTTCATGGTGTGCATGTTGACATAAACACACAGAAAAAGGAGGATTCCTTTTTGTTGAAAGGGGAGTTTTTTATTTTCTGGTTGCAAACTTTTACATGGGTTGAATCAAACCCTGAAATGAGGTTTACAAATTCTCATATATCATCAGATTGTTGTTACTTATTTTACTGAATGAGTTTTTTCTTCTCCTTTTCCACCTTTCTCTATCAAATTAGAATCTGTGGAAGAACTGCCTGAAATGAGTGGAAAAACAACCCGGAGATTCTTCTTTAATTTAACTTCTATCCCCACCGATGAGTTTATCACCTCAGCAGAACTTCAGGTTTTTCGGGAACAGATGCAGGAAACTTTGGAAAACAATAGCAGTTTCCATCACCGAATTAATATTTATGAAATTATAAAACCTGCAACAGCCAACTTGAAGTTCCCTATGACCAGACTTTTGGACACCAGGTTGGTGAATCAGAACACAAGCAGGTGGGAGAGTTTTGACGTCACCCCTGCTGTGATGAGGTGGACCGCACAGGGACTCACCAACCACGGATTTGTGGTGGAAGTGACCCACTTGGAGGAGAACCAAGGTGTCTCCAAGAGACACGTCAGGATTAGCAGGTCTTTGCACCAAGATGAGCACAGCTGGTCACAGATCAGGCCACTGCTAGTAACTTTTGGCCACGACGGGAAAGGGCACCCTCTCCACAAAAGAGAAAAGCGTCAAGCAAAACACAAACAGCGCAAACGCCTTAAGTCCAGCTGTAAGAGACACCCTTTGTATGTGGACTTCAGTGACGTGGGGTGGAATGACTGGATCGTAGCTCCCCCAGGGTACCATGCCTTTTATTGCCACGGGGAATGCCCTTTTCCCCTGGCAGATCACCTGAACTCCACTAATCACGCCATTGTTCAGACGTTGGTCAACTCTGTTAATTCTAAAATTCCTAAGGCATGCTGTGTACCAACGGAACTCAGTGCTATCTCCATGCTGTACCTTGATGAAAATGAAAAGGTCGTATTAAAGAACTATCAGGACATGGTTGTGGAGGGTTGTGGGTGTCGTTAGCACAGCAAAATAAAATAAATAAATATATATATATATATATATTTTAGAAAAAAGCAAAAAAAAAAAAAAACCAAGTTGACACTTTAATATTTCCCAATGAAGACTTTATTTATGGAATGGAATGGAGAAAAAAAAAAACAGCTATTTTGAAAATATATTTATATCTACGAAAAGAAGTTGGGAAAACAAATATTTTAATCAGAGAATTATTCCTTAAAGATTTTAAAATGTATTTAGTTGTACATTTTATATGGGTTCAACCCCAGCACATGAAGTATAATGGTCAGATTTATTTTGTATTTATTTACTATTATAACCACTTTTTAGGAAAGATAGCTAATTTGTATTTATATGTAATCAAAAGAAGTATTGGGTTTGTACATAATTTTCCAAAAATTGTAGTTGTTTCCAGTTGTGTGTATTTAAGATGAAAAGTCTACATGGAAGGTTACTCTGGCAAAGTGCTTAGCACATTTGCTTTTTTGCAGTGCTACTGTTAAGGTCACAAGTTCAAGTCCAGAAAAAAAAAAAAAGTGGATAATCCACTCTGCTGACTTTCAAGATTATTATATTATTCAATTCTCAGGAATGTTGCAGAGTGGTTGTCCAATCCATGAGAACTTACGTCCTTATTAGGTGGAATATTTGGATAAGAACCAGACATTGCTGATCTAATATCGAAACACTTTACTACCCCTTAATTTGCAGAAAGAATAAAGCAGGACCAATAGAAATAATTGGGAAAATGATGAACCTGCAGGAAAGTGAATGATGGTTTGTTATTCTTCTTTCCTAAAGTAGTGACCCCTTCAAAGGGGCTGGTCTGGCCAAAGTATTAAATAAAACATAAGATTTCTTTGTTATTAATATTGTGGTCATGTATATTTAAAATTGATATATAATGGCTCTCATGAAGAATTGGAAATTGATTTGTATTTAACTTTTACCTCATCTGGGAGCTCTTTATGCTCAGAAGGGCCCAGTTTTCTAAGTTTGTCCAACACACAGAAAAATTGTGCCCATCATGTTTTCTGCCCACTGCCTATTCTCTGTTCGATCAGCTTGCTTTTCTTTCCAAGGTTATGTGTTTGAACACATTTCTCCAAATGTTAAACCTATTTTAGATAATAAATATCAGAGCTCTGGCATTTCATTTTATAAAGTCCAACCTGTAAGAAAATGGTGCATTTGTACAGCATTCATGATGATTACCTTGTGTTTGCATTTTTTTGTTTCTGAAGTTACTCATTTTGGAGGGAGGTGGGGAAAAGGGAAGGAATGGTTGGAAATTTGCAAGCAAGTCACTTGATAATTCATATTTGCCTCAAAGGAATTACCAATGATTTAGTATTTCACATGAACGTCTTTGGGGGTTCATGATTTAAGAGAAAGATTTAAGAGAAAAACTAAAGCTCCAAAACAAGCAAAACCTGGGGAACCCAAGATACAGTTTCAGAGATGATATCCCATGCAACAGAGGCAACGGTGCCAAAAAATTAGAAAGGGAAAGTGTCTGAGATCAGCTTCTGCAAGGACATCTGCCAATTGGATGGAAGCCCAAGCAGAATGAAGTCAAATTAGGCCGCTCAGAGTGAACTCTCACAGTGGCAGAGCTTCTGTGCTCTTGTGTTGAAATCAGACCCAAAGAAGGGTTCGGTGGGTATGTCGGTATGGCCAGGGGACCCACAACTCCCCACTGTTGTACTGGAAGTATTTTAGGTCATTTTCTAGGGCTCTGTGTCACCTCTGATCCTGCTGTGATTGGTGAGGCCTGGTTCTAAACTTTCCTAGACTTCTTGGAATTGGCTGAAAAAATCGCATGCTCATAAAGGAACAGACTGTTACAATCAGATTCTCCTCAGGAATTAACTTAGAATGGATATAGTAACATTTTGATTGTGATAGATTTAACCCTTGTCTTGAGATTGCGTAGATTATGTTTTTAAATTTATGCTAGTTATCCTTTACTCCTTCCACTTTTAAAAACCTTTCCATTCCTTTTTAGCCTTATCCCTGTTGCTTTTGGGTGAGAATCATTAGTCTTAGGTGAGAATCATTAGTCTTAGAACCAAGTTTGGAGGGCATGATGGTCTCTCCTCCAGCCATCCTTCACCCTTGTTTGCCATGGATAGGAGGGACAACGTGCACTGTCTTAACATCTTAAATAATAACCATGTTTCCTCATCTCCAAATACTCTAGATGAGAGTGAGATTATAGTACAAGAGTTTCCAGCCATTTGGCAATTCAATCCATTCTTTCCGATTTTTCTGCTTCATTGGTTCTGATTTTCTTTGTTAAAATGGTTTTAGATGGTATCAATTCAAATGTGTTCTCTTGCATGTTTTATATGTATATAAAATATACACAAACGTAAATATACACACGTAATATGTAATATGTACAAAAACATATGAAAATATGTGATATATATTACATATGTCTAGATGATGGTATTTTCAGCTTCAGTTTAGTTGAGGACTCTGACCTTGGCAGTTCATTTGAGAAACAGAATATTCTTACATACATTCTACATTCTTACGGACCTTTTGGCTCACATTTTTCATTCTGAGAAAAAGTGTCATAACTCCATGACATGGAATCTTTTGAATCCTCAGTGACTATTCTGTAGGAATCCTTGAATCCTTTTACAGTTGGCTTTAAAAAAATGTATCAGTTTCTGAATTTTGGAGGATCGCCTTTCAAAATTGATTAAATTGTGTCATCTGTTTTTGTGCTTGTCTGGGCTGTGTGCTCGCCCTGGCATGGTTTCAACCTGTATGGCAGGTCCCAATTGCTCTGTTCATTTTTTGCATTCAAAATTGGGGTGGGGGAGGGTGAAAGTTTACAAATTTATCTGTGCTTCCACCTTCTCTTAATTTGTACTCCAATTGCTACTTTAAATTGTACCTCAAGAGGCCAAGATTATCACTAGATAATCTAAACGTTCCATGTCTTTTCCCTCAATTTTTTATTGGAGATGGAGAAATCATTTGTGCAACTCAAAGCACTTTTGAAAAGTGTGTTTCTATTCTGCAGTCATATTAGTGTTAGATGCCACAGCCCCCAATCTGTTATAAGGCAAAAGAAACATAACCTTGCAATAAAGAATAATTTAAGTGTAGAATAAGTATGATATACGTGGGCAATTACAAAGAAGTAAGATTGCTCTATTCCTCTCCTTGCCTTCTTTTTTTTTTTTTTTTCCAGGGGGCAAGTAGGGTGAGATGGATAAAATGCAAGTCTGCTTTACTCAGGTAAAATGCTTTTCCTTTTTTCTCTACTTTGTTGCCATAAGTTACAACTTTACTATATTCTTCCGGGCAGAGTTTTTGACTATCTCCCTCCTGTGCAAATTTCAAAGTGAATTTCTACCTAACTTGGGGGACCGATGCTCTAAATAAAACATCTTAGATTTTAATGTGCATATGATTCACCAGTACTGCCTCAAGGGGAATACAAGTTGATGTGTATACAGACCCCTTGGGATCATAACATAGGTTCCGTTTCAGTGAAACTGGTGGGGCCTGAGAGTCTGAATTTCTGAGATGCTCCCAGGTGAAGCTGTTACCTCTGGCCCATGGACTACACTTTGAGTAGCAAGGCTCTGATAATTATTTCTCAATCACAATGGCAGAAAGTTGCACTGAGTTTAGGCCCCTCTCTAAGAAGTAGCCATTAAAGGAAAAAAACAAAACCTGTGTACAGGATGGTATTTGAATACATTTCACCATATCTGAAATGATGTTCTACACATTTTTTTCAAAGGCATTCTTTTCCCCCACAAGATGACTGGCAATTTTGTGTTCCAGCCACCCTCAGACATGAAAACACTTGGTTGCTTATCTTGTAAAATCTGCTCTGCGTGCTTGCTTGGGCATGTACGCAGTCAGTTTAGTCAAATACATGTCAGTACATCTATGTGGATGGGGGAGCAGGTGCAAGCCCTTAACGTACTTTAAAAAAGTTTAACACTCAAGTCAGTCCACTGACTTGATCCTGTGTGATCTTAGTGCCAAGCGTCTGAGTTAAAAGTTTTCCCTTTGAAGGCAGCAAATAGATGTCATACATTTGAAGCATTTGTTTATACTAAAAATGATACTTGATTTTTTTTTTTTAAGTTCTAAGGCAGTTCATTGTATAACACCACTGAGCCTAGAGGGTGATATAAAGCTTCGCAAGCTGGTATTTGAGATTAGATTTAATGGATACTGGAATTTGTGATGCTGCAGTTGGCTTCAAATAAGGTGGTGAGGTGAATGGGCTCAGGCTAGAAAAAGCAAAAGGAAGTGATTTCCCTCTGCAGTGGGGGTCAGCAAAGAAATATCTCTGTGTTGGTGCCTCCTTTTTAGCAAAATGTCCTATGAGGGTCATCTGTTTTGCAGCCTCGTTTTTACTTTTTAGGGGACTACTATTAAGATTTCTTATAAGCAGCACAGATTTGAATATTTGTTGAAATGCTGAGATGAATGAATTCCTAATCTTCAAACACACACACACACATATATAAAAATATATATAATACATATATATAAATATATATATAAATATATAAATATATATATTTAATACTAGACATACATATGTGTATATTTAATACTAGACACACTAATAATATGTCAACATATATATATGTGCATAACATATACGTACACATATACATATATATTTTTCCCATATATCCAAAGGAAAAATCTTGATTTGCCCTTGTCTGGAGTCCATATGCTGAGTGTAGGGCACCTAGTGTTTTTGTTGTTGTTGGGTTTATCATTTCATTTATGTGTCT
The DNA here is from genome assembly GCF_018350155.1 of Leopardus geoffroyi. Lineage (NCBI taxonomy): Eukaryota > Metazoa > Chordata > Mammalia > Carnivora > Felidae > Leopardus > Leopardus geoffroyi. Next base: position 32,936,510 of record NC_059336.1, read on the forward strand.
ACATTTTGAATTGAGTTCCTCTGAGATGCTTAAGCGGTATGCCAGATGCTGACATGAACACCCACTTCAAGGCTGTGTTTGCCTTGTACCCTGGGCCCCACTCTAAGGCAGGGCCAGGAGTACATTATTGTTGTCGTGTGTTCTGATGGGGAGATCTCTCTGCAAACCACCGATTTGCTTAAAGCTTCCCTCATAAGGAGCGGGATCTCATCTGGACTGCATTTACACTGGAACCACTTGGCCACAACACTATGAGAGAATAATTATTGAACTATTTTACTGTACAACTATTTCCAAATTGTTGATTTTTTATTGATTTCAGGAGGCAAGCTAATTGCCCCATGGCAACTTGATGTGAACGTTTAATGAAGATCAGGAAACAGAGTTTATGAAAAGCTTTTGTATAGTAACTGCAAAGTTTCAAGAACTGTTTTATACTTCCTGACAGTGCTGGGCCTAGCTTAATGGTTTGTTTTTATTACTTAAGAGTGTAAACCTTGCTTTAGCCCGGTGTGTGGAAACTATACCCTCATCCCGCATTACGCATTTTCAAGTTGCTTTTTACTCACTCCTGACTTCCTTTCCTGCCATCTACAATCAGGACTTTTTCTGTTTTAATTGTCTGAAAGGGAGTTTCTATCTTTGCACGCTGAGAATCTTAACACGCGCACACACTCATGAAGTTAAGTGTCTGTATTGTTTCACTTTGTTTTGGGTGGAGTTTCTTTTCGGCACTTGGTTGCTAGACAACCAAGCAGACAAAAGTTAAAGATTGAAAAGGCATTTTTAAAGATGTCGAATCTTGGCGGCTGAAGTATTTTATCTTTGTCTTAATATGGAAGGCTTAGTTTTCCTACCAGGTTACCCTTCCTTTTGTTGGGTAGAAGGCTGGTATCAGATTTTTTGAAGTCAAGCTCTTTAGGTATTATCTGTTTGAGAACTTTCTAAAAGTTTCCCCTTTGCTGGAACACACTTCCCACCTGAATGGACAAGAAAAAGACAGCTTAGTTTCCAAGGGTGTGTTTTAAATCATTAATAAAATTGAACTTGAGCACTCAGCCACTTCGATTTTTGTGAGGCAAAGAGGTAGAGAAGAGATCACTTTTTGAGGCAACATTCAGAAACTCAAGACTTTGGTTTGTGGAGAACACTGGCTCTGAGAAGCTGCTTTTGCTTTTTCGGTGGATCTATTGGAAGTGTTTTTAAAAAATTCTTAAAAGCCTAATTTTAAATCAAAGTCATTTAAATTGCTCATTTCAGTAAGATGTTTCAGGAGCGTGTTATAAATACATGATCTTTATACATCTGCCAAGTTGGACGTGTGTTCACAAGTTCGTCTTGCATGTGTACACAATTTGTAGCTGACGTGCTTTCCTCATTCTGGGTCTGCCCCTTTCCCTTGTTCATCCTCTGAGATGCTGCCTTTCTGTCTCTCTTCTTCACAGGGTTCCCTATGCTGGAATTCAGTCAAATCCATGGAAAACTTTACCAACTTTACTGATTCATTTACAGGCAGGATTTCCTGGCATGGGGATCAAACAGGGAGTCCTGAAGTTTGTTCATCATAGCCTGTCTTGGAAACGAGGATCTTCTGAAGCCTGTCTGGCCTGTACATATAAATTTGACAAAATGTTCTCCTATAAAGAAACCTTACTACTGACTTAAAAATTGCTCAATCACTTGGTTTAACCAGTAAAGCTACAAGTCCTCACCAGCACATGAGTATTGTCAATATTATAAGGCACAATATTTAAAGACCAAAGCCCTGAAATGAATCAGGTTTCAAACCTCATGACAATCAATAGGTGAGCTACAAAGAAATAGGAAAATAGCCCCAGGAGAAGATTCTAGTATTTTCTAATCTCCTAGGATTAAGTGCGTGTTTGCTGCCTGAAGATAGCTTGGCTGAATAAAAGAAAATGGAGAACAATGGAGAACTTGGGGGTTGTTCGTGGTTTAAAAAATTTACATTTTCGTGCATATATATGTGTGTGTATATATATATATATATATAAGATCAATTATATATATATATATAAGATCAATTATATATATGTGTGTATATATATGTATGTGTGTGTGTATATATATATAGTCAATTGGTCAATGCAGCTTTCGTGAGCAGAAGAGTGATTTTTAAATACTATCATAGCATAATAACTCCTTGGTGATGTTATGGAACATTTTGCCTGTGTGGAGAAGGGCTTAGAAGTTACTTTTGATGGCTCCCTTTTTATATACCTGGGAAGAAAGAACAGTTTTTCAGCTGAGAAATTCTATTTTTTAAATGTTTATTTATATATTTTTGAGAAACAGAACATAGGGGAGGGGCAGAGAGAGAGGGAGACAGAGAATCTGAAGCAGGCTCCGCACTGTCAGCACAGAGCCTGACAGGGCTCGAAGTCACTCAGATGGCAACCTGAGCCTAACTTGAATGCTTAACTGACTGAACCACCAGGCCCTCCAACCTGAAGAATTCTAGACTCCATTTACAACAACAGCAACCCTAAAGAAAATATAACTCTGCCTTGTTGGGGAAGGTTATTGTTATATAATATAATGATATATATAATATGGAAGTGAGCTCCAGATCCTCTCTCTCTTTTGTGAGCACTTTTCTTGCCTGAATATTACTTTCACTAATGAGGCCAGGTTGAGGTCTGGATGTCAGAAGGATACTTCCTTTGTGCTTTTATTTAAAAATTTTTTTCAATGTTTATTTATTTTTGAGAGATAGAGACAGAGCATAAGTGGGGGGTGGGGGGAGGAGGAGGGAAGCAGAGACAGAGACACAGAATCCAAAGCAGGCTCCAGGCTCTGAGCTGTCAGCACAGACAAATTCACAAACCAGAGATCATGTCCTGAGCAGAAATCGGATGCTCAACTGACTGAGCCACCCAGGCGCCCCTCTTTGCGCTTTTGTTTAACCTCACCCCTTTATATACTTGTGGGTTCACTAAGGTAATTTTAAGGACACAGTGTGAAGGAGTAGAGGGAGTGTTGATAGACATTACTAAAGCATAATGAAGTGCATTCTCATAGCATGGTGCTCAGTGTCCCAAACAGTTCCCATTCTCAGAACCATTAAAGTTAGAGGACACTGAAACTGTTAACACTGCTGTTCATCTTAGGGATATTAATTAAGGAACTTCCAGGGATGGGGACAAGTCCATGTATTACATGCCATTTCCAGGAAGTTCAGGCGGATGGCGATGTTTCAGCCCCATTGGTGTAAAAATAAGAACCTCCCTCCATGGCAGCTGTTGTCAAAACATAACTCTCAGGAAGGCGCTTGCCTTAGTAGATCTGTGAGGCTTTGACCTCTGGGTCCCAAAGGAGTTGGGACTTACAAGGCTGTCAGGCGATGAGGTAAGGTAAATGGTGGTCCTTCTCTGGCAGAAGTACAAATTGGTACTTTTTAAAAAATTTTTTTTTAATGTTTAATTTTTACAGAGAGAGAGAGACAGAGCATGAGTGGGGGAGGGGCAGAGACAGAGAGAGGAAGATACAGAATCTGAAGCAGGCTCCAGGCTCTGAGCTGTCAGCACAGAACCCAAAGCAGGGCTCAAACTCACAGACTGCAAGATTGTGACCTGAGCCGAAGTCGGATGCTCAATCGACTGAGCTACCCAGGCGCCTCACAAATTGGTACTTTTAATTTGGTACCTATCACTTACCCAATCCTCAAAAACCCAATTAGAATTTTCCTATAGTTCTATTTTACATTCAGCTCTCTTTCTCTCTCCCTTCCTCTGGGTATCAGCATCTTCCATGGAGATAAGGAAATATGTTAGGTAAAGAGGAGCTGGAAAATCAACCTGATTGGAGAGGGAGAGGGATTTGGTCCTACGTCATCACAAACTTGAGAGTTTGTTGAACACAACTGAAACTGTGCTGAAAGTCTCTTCCAAGATGCCAACTTGGAGAAGGCACAAAATCCCATTGTTATTTTTCATTTCCATGGTGACGGGCTTGAGTTTTGGGAGAGGAGTAACTCCACAGACTTACCTTGTGGAAAATGCTTGTTGGGGGCCGGGGAGATATTGTTCTTCTCCTATTCACAACCCAGCTTCTGAGATGCTGGGGAGAAGGGCCGCTCCAGAGGGTGGGGGTGTGGTGGTGGGGCAGGGAGCAGGCAGCCAGTTGGCCTTCCTCAGAGTGTAAGCACAGAGCAAAGTGCTCTGCTTTGCAGCCAGAAACAGTGATTCATTTGATTTTAATTTTGACGTTAGCATTTTTCTCATGACTCATTTGATAATTTCATATGGAATTTAAAAGGCTGAAACAGTTATTTACTTTTTAGGAACTTAAAACATTCACTGGGTAGAACACAGTATTATCCTCTGAAACAGAAGATGCCCTTAAGACTTCATTAAAAAAAAAAAAAAAAAGAGGGGGCATTACTCCCATCTTTCCCCTCCCAGCTCCAACATAAGTCTCTACCGTAGATGATCTTCTCACTAATGTTGACCGACTGTCAGACTGTCAGACAGCCTGTTTCATCTTAATGTTTTCCTTATCTTGACTTCCTTTCATCACCATATAGGAGATTTGCTGTAGGTATTTTTAAAAAGATGTTTCCTTATCACATTGAAGAAATTCTCTTCTATTTCTGTGTTTTGAGAGCTTTTAACACGCATGAAAAATGCATTTTACGCTTCAATGGCTGTGATCAATGATTTTTCTGTTTTAGTCTGTTAATATGGTACATTACATTGATTTATTTTCAAATATTCAGTCAGCCTTGTATCACTGAAATAATCCCTACTTGGTCATGGCACAATAGTTTTTATACATTGCTGAATTCTATCTGCTAATGTATTATTAAAAATTTGTGCATTCATATTCATGAGGGATATTGGTCTACAGTGGGTTTTTTTTGTACTATTTTTGTCTGGTTTTGTTATAAGGATAATACTGGCTTCATGGAATGAATTAGAAAGCGTTCCTTCTTGAATTTTCTGGAAGAGATTGTATAAATTTGGCTTTAAGTCTTTGAGCATTGGTAGAATTCTTCAGTGAACATCTGGGTTGAAGATTTCTGCAGAGATTTTTAATTATGAATTCAATTTCAATTTTTAAAATAGTTCTAGGGTTATTCAAATTACCTATTATATATTAGATGATTTATGATAGTTTGTGCTTCTGAGGATATGGTTCACTTTATTTACATTTTCAAATATATGTGTAGAGATGTTTGTAATATTCCCTTATTCTTTTGGTGTCTGCAGGGTCTGTAGTGGTATCTTGTTCTACTGTAGGTAATATTAGTTATGCCTTTTCTCTTTTTTCTTAGTCTTGCTAGAGGTTTGTAGATTTATATTCAAAGAACCAGACTTTCTGCTCATTGATTCTCTAATTTTTTCCTGTTTTCAATTTCATTAATTTCTATTCTTTGTTGTTTCCTTCCTTCTTATTTGGGTTTATTTTTGCTCTTCATTTTCTGTGCTCCTGAGGTGAGAGCTTAGTTCCTTTATTGATTTAAGACTTTTCCTCTTCATGAAAGCAATCTAGTACTACAATATTTCCCTCTCAACACTACTTTACCTATGTCTTGCAAATTTTGATATATTGTCATTTTCAGGGTTTTTTTTTTTTTTTTTTTTTTTTTCCAGTGAGAATTTCCCTTTGACTCAGCGTTTATTTAGAAGTGTTGTTTAGTTTCCAAGGGTTAAAATATTTTCTTTCTGCCTTCCGAATGCTGTTGATTTCTAGTTTGATTACATTGTGGTCAGAGAACATACTCTATACAATTTCAAGTCTTTTAAATTTGTTGCCATTTGTTCTGTGGACAAGTTTGGTCTATCTTGGTATATATCATGTGAAGAATTGAAGATGATGTGATTTCTGCTGTTGTGTGGAGTGTTCTGTGAATGACTTTAGAATTTGTTGGTTGACAATGTTGTTGGATTTTCTAAATCCTTGCTGACTTTCTGTCTTTTTATTCTATAAATTACTGATAGAGGGGTGTTGAAGTATTCAGCTATAACAGTGGATTTTTCGATTTTTCCTTTTAGTTCTATCAATTTTTGCTTTAAATATGCATGCACATAAAATATACAGCACCATATTATCTTTTTTTTTTTTTTCATCTTTTTACTTTCAACCTACCTAAATCTTTATATTTGAAGTTACTTTCTTGTAGGCAGCACATAGTTGGGTCATATTTCTCAATCCACTCTGCAAACCCTTGTCTTTTAATTGCTACGACGTCTTTTTAATGACATGTAATACATGGTTGATAATTGCCTAAGTCTTCCTTTTTATTATTTCTCTTTGCTCTCATTGCCTTTTATTTTCTTTCTCCTGCCTGTCTTGAACATTTTTTAGAATTCTATTTTATCTACAGTTTGTGTGTGTGTGTGTGTATGCATCTCTTTGTAAAAGGCATTTTTGGTATATAACTCTGTACTACAGAAACTAAAGTGAAGAAATCTTACCTCCCCTCAGGTGCCTTTACCCATCTCCGCTGAGAACATGGGTGTCCCAAATAATTTCTCTGCATTCATTGCCAACCACATTAGACAAGGTTACAATTTTTGCTTCAATCATTAAAATGTAATTTAGAAAAGTCAGAAAGACAAGGACAGTTGATTGTGCTTAACCCATATATCTGTTCCTCCTGTGGACCTTTTTCATTGCTGACATCCCAGGAGTCCTTTAATCACTACGTGGGCTCACAGCTGCCGCCTGGGAGGCGGCTGGATGCGCACGCGCACTGAGAATGGCGCGCAGCGCCCTAGAGAGCTGGAGGCCCATAGAGTTCTCGGCCGCGGCAGCGGCGGCGGCGGCGGCGGCAGCAGCAGCAGCAGCAGCATGGCGGCAACTACGTGGCGGGCCGGCCTGGTGGCTTGGGCCGCATTCACCTGTCCCTGTGGTGGTTTGTGCCACTCTTTAGCTACTCTTTTAAGGTAGGTTGGCTGGCAACAAATTCTTGTAGGTTTTCTTCACCTGAGAATGTGTTGGTTTCACCTTTATTCTTGAAGGATCCTGTCAACTGGGTATAGGATTCTGGGTTGATTTTTTTTCCAGCTCTTAAAAAACATTCTGCTATTTTCCTTGCCTTCTGTGGTTTCTGGTGACAAATGCTCTGCTCTTTGAATTGTTTTTTATGTCTAAAAGCAATGTGTCATTTTTCTTAGGCTGCTTTTGATATTTTCTTTGTCTTTAGTTTTCAAAATTTTGACTATGGTGTGTCTTGTTAATAGATTTCTTTGGCTTTTTAAGTTTATTCTGCTTGAATCTGTAGGCTGCCCCTGCCCCTGCTACTTGGCCTTTTTTTTTTTTTTTTCCAAAATTTAGGAGATTTTTTTGCTGTATTTATTTTTTCAGTCTTCTTTCCTCTTTCTAGGGCTTTGATGACAAGGTCTTTTGTTGCAGTTCACATATCCCTGAGACTGTCCATTTCTTTTAGTCTGTTTATACTCTTGTGCTTGGATTGAATAATTTCGATTATGTTTAGGTTCACTGATTCTCTCCTCTGCCTTGTTCATTCTGGTGTCAAGCCCATCCGTGTAGTTTTTTTTTATATCAATTATTTTGTTTTTTAGTTCTAAAATTTCCATTTGGTTTTTCCTTATATCTTCTGTTTCTTTGCCAGGACTTTCTGTGTATTAATTTATTTTAAGTATGTTTGTAACTATTCTGAGCAGTTTTATGAAGCCTGCTTTAAAATCCTTGTGAGATAATTCCAATGTATGTGTATCATCTTGGGGCAATCTTATGATTGTCTTTTTCTCATTTAGTATGAGTTCTTCCTGGTTCTTGGTATAACAAATGATTTTTTTTTTATTGAAACCTGGACAGTTTGGGTTACTAACAGATTCTAGGTCTTATTTAAATCTTGGGGCGCCTGGGTGGCGCAGTCGGTTAAGCGTCCGACTTCAGCCAGGTCACGATCTTGCGGTCCGTGGGTTTGAGCCCCGCGTCGGGCTCTGGGCTGATGGCTCAGAGCCTGGAGCCTGTTTCCGATTCTGTGTCTCCCTCTCTCTCTGCCCCTCCCCCGTTCATGCTCTGTCTCTCTCTGTCCCAAAAATAAATAAACGTTGAAAAAAAAAATTTTAAATCTTGTGTAGCAGTCCTCCTCTGATAGTGTTCTGGTGGGTGAAGTAGGGTTGCCACCTCCTGCTGCCAGGTGCAGGTGGAAGTCCAGGTTCTCCCCTCTGCCTCCTTGACACCCAGGGAGTAAGGGACTTCTTGATGGAATTTCAGGGTCCCCTTATGGCTTCCACTGACACTTATGAGTTGGAGTATTCTTGTTACACTGAATACTGGTGAAAATTTACTCTCCATTAGGCTTCTTTTGACATACTCCCAAGGAAGAGAGAATTGAGGCACCTTGTTACAGCCTGCCAAGGGTGCCTGTGTGGCTAGGTTCTCCATGTGGCTTTTGCTGTCAGAGGTAGGGGTTGGGCTGCAGTTCTTTTCTGTGTTGTTTGGCTGGAGTAGACTTTGTGTTATCTAAACGTTTTTGTATTTCTGGAGTAGACTTTGTATTATCTAAACGTTTTTGTATTTTCCTGGTTCTTTGGCCAGAGAGGGCAGGCTTTCCTTTGGGCTGCTTCTTCCTCCCCTTCCTTCCTCCCTCACTCCCTCTCTCTTTCTCTTCCTGCCTCTCTCTTTCTTTTTTCCTTTGTGTCTATGACCATAGGGTGCCAGTTCTCCAGTCTACTCTGGAATATATGAAGCAGAAAAAAGCCCCAGAGAACTCACTACCTATGTTCTTCTGGCCCAAGGTCCCTAGATGGACTGCCTTCCTCTAATTAACCTTTCAGATATGCTTGTGTTTGTTTTATATATAACATCCGGGGTTTTTAGTAGAACTTAGTAGGAGGAATGGGGAAAAGTACGTCTGCTCCATCTTCTTGGAAACAAATACCAGCAGGTAAGTTTCATTCAATCTTTAAATGCCCTCACAAATTTGCAGATCAAAGGTGATAAATTATTTCAATTTTCTGAGGGAAAAATTGAGACACTTAGAGGTAATTTACCTGATCAAAGTTGCTTAGAAATGTGGCCTTGGCTTGAAGTAAAATCTTGGAATTTTAACAGTTATTATTTTGCTTTTCCTTTTTCTTTCTATGTTTGTTAGAAAGAAAAATCTGGGTGTAGGGGTGGTGAGAGTGGGGAAGGAAGGAATAGTTACTAAAGAGAAGACTAAAGGATACTTACTCATTCATAAGCAGCAACTGTTTAGAATTATAAAACTAGGACTTTTTAGGTGGGTTTTAATTGACCTATGAAATGTTGTTAATTTCCACAAATTGACTCCATGATCTTCATAGTTACTCATTTATGTCTCATTTGTAAATGAATGACTTCAATTATTTATACCATGTCCCGAAACTCAAGTGGCAAGGTACATATTTAGTAATCACTGCCACCTCCTTAATTAAAAATTTGCATAGACATGGGAAGGATGGGGAAAATTTTCATCACTTTGCAGTGATGAAAGCATGTATAAAACTTGCATCTGAATACTTTTGGTCCTGTAAATTCTCTAGATTGCTTAGTATTTCAAAGAAGATTTTATTTTGGAATGCTATCTTAAAGCCCATTATTTAGAGTTCCTGAAAAGTTTCCAATGCTGCAAAGGCAACAATGAGCTCAGAGAATTAACTTCCCTAAGCAAATTTTCCTAATTCTAATATGTTTCCTAATAGATAGAGCATTCACAGCTTCCTCTTTTCCTATTTTAGTCTTGATCACTGACACCACTCTTCAGAATTCCTGAGTCTGAAATTAAGAAGACATAGGAAATGGGGAAGACCTTTTAGAAACTAGTGAACTGACCTATCTGCTTGATCCTTTTGTGGCCATTTTAGTTCAGCCAATTCTTAGGAGTTCAGACCTGGCATATATTCTAGGAACAGGGTGAGCAAAACTGTGTAAATTCTTGAGAAGAATGTGGGGCACAACAGAGGGCAGTTGGGAGGGTAGAATGAAGTAAGGGTACAGTCATTACTATGGAAAATTATCCTTGCTTCTGAGTCAAGAGTTATGACAGTTCTGGTTTTACGAAGGAATTTGGGGTTCCATTTAAACTACCTACTATCCAGGAATCTCCTGGAGTACCTCTGTCTTCCATCCAGTCTCCCGGTCTTCCCATAGAGCTTGGTGGGAAAAATGTCTCTTTGAATGTAGCAACTTCTAGGTTTTTGTGGAAATTTTAGCTGTAGGGATTTTTTCCCCCCTAAGTTGTTGATAGTATGTTCCAGCCTCTCAGCTCTAGAACCACCTCCACTGAGGCTTTCAAATTTGTCTCAACTTTGGTTCAAGATGCTTTTTTGTTACTTTAATTGTCAGGGAAAGCAGTGAGCCTTGCTCCCTACACTTTCTTTGTTGGAGGGGATAGGCTGATTGCTGCTTGGAGAAGGGAAAAGTGGCTGATAAGATCTGTCTCCTGCTTTCTCTTTTCATTCTCCACCTATACTTCTCTCATGAAAAGAGACAGCCACACATAAACTACTTGGACATAGAGGAACCCGTGAACTTGGCTGGAGGCAGGCTTAGAGTTTAGGGGCAGCTGAAAAATCTGTTACAAGTTTGCAGTCATTTCCATGAGACTAATTGTCACCTCCAGAAATCAGACCAGAAGGAATAAATATGTGTTTTTCCCTGGTAAGGGAAGGGGAATGGGGAATTGAGGATTGGGGATTAGCCCTTTCACAGGAAATGACTGGGCCCCTAAAGATCATCTGAGGTCTGCTACCCAGCAGAGAAATGAGATAGGTGGACCATGTAGAGTTTATGTTGGCCACTGGCATTGCCTGCTGTAAAGGTGGTTATTCTTTGTAATACCAGAAAAATTGCTTTGTTAGGGTATCAGAGGTCAAAAGTCTGTTTTGCTTTTTTTTTTTTTTTAATGTTTTACAGTCTTCCATTTGAAGTTTTTCTTCTCAAGATAATGGTTTCTCTTAAGACCCATCATTCTCGGTGAATGTGTAGAATTCCAGAAGAATCTGTGTCTTTGCTCCCTCTCTAGAACACAAAGCTAGTGCTACAAACAGTAAGAATGAATATTTTCTAATTAGAGAATATTATGTGAACAAGAGTATCTTATATCAACATTCATTTCTGTATCTCAGTTTAAATTTGGATACTTTGTGTCATTTTTAATTTTTTTTCACATGCCACTTATCCTTGTTCCATACCAGAGGCCGTGCTAAGAAGTTTGCAAAGAATAATGCAGTTTACTTCTAAGCTCAAATATTTAGTGATCTTTGTATATAATACTTCTAATTGCAAAATTTTGTGCACCTGGAAAGGAGATTGGTGTTTCTAAATATTGATGTTTCAATAGGGTTATTGAGCTTATCTCTTACACATGTTCTCAAGGAAAGACAACTTCTGTAACTTTTCAGTTTCAAAGTACAAGTGTTCTATCATTTATTCATTTTTAGATTTCAGAATCTATTGAGTGTTTTATTTTTTATATATATTTGTAAAAGTTTATTTTTGACAGGGAGGTAGAGGAGAGAGGAGAGAGAGAGGAAGAAAGAAAGAAAGAAAGCAAGCACAAGCAGGGGAGGGGCAGAGAGAGACAGAGACAGAGGATCTGAAGTGGGCTCTATACTGAGAGTGGAGAGTCCGATATGGGGCTTGAACTCACTAATGGAGAGATCATGACCTGAACTGAAGTCAGAGGCTTAACCAACTGAGCTACCCAGGTGCCCCTATAATTTTTTTTTTAAGTTTAATTATTTATTTTGTGTGTGTAGAGAGGGTGTGCTTGCATGAGTGGGGAAGGGGCAGAGAGAGAGGGAGAGAGGGAATCCCAAGCAGTCTCCACACTGTCAGTTCAGAGCCCAACACAGGGCTCAGTCCCACGAACCACGAGACCATGACCTGAGCCAAAATCAAGAATTGGCCACTTAACTGAATGAGCCACCTAGGTGCCCCTAATGAGTGTTTTAAATAATAGTGAAAGGCTCAGAAGTTGACAGTTGTGTCTGAAGAGGAGTAATGGATTACAAAGATCTGTTAACTGGCTATGTATCATTTTCCCAGTTTTTGGCAGATACTCTTCAAAATTTAACAGATATTTGTAGGATACATTTTGGGCACTGAGTAATATTGTAGGCCCTGTGAATTCAATGGTGGATGAAAGCTTACAGGCCCTTCCCTATCTAGTCCACATGCCCACTATTCCTTTGTACTCAAAGTGCCGACTACCAGTGTTACCTGGGATACTAGAAATGCAGAATCTTAGACTTCATTCAAAATTTCCTGAACCAGAATCTGCATTTTACCAAGATTCTCAGAGTTTTCATGTGGACATGAAATCCTGAGAAGTTTGCTAGTGGTCAATTGAAGAATTCAGGCTGTAGCCAACCATTGTGTGCCATTCCTTGGACCACAGGAATTGACTCAGAAATGGGTATCTTTTCAAGGAGATGATGGTAAAGGAAGTTCTTTTTTCTGTAGAGAGAGCCAGAGGAAGGAATAGTCCCTTTCTCCCTCTGTCTACTATGCTGTTGAGGTACAATTCCTGAAACTGCTGCAGCCTGTTGATGAATGTGAGGATGGGCAGAGGCAAGAGTATCACAGGAACATGGAGCAGAACCCTGATTGAACCATATTTGATCCCCATCCTCCCCTTGGGCCTTGTCAGTTATGGAAGCCAATATATCCTCTAACATCCTAACTGATTCACTCAAAGAGGCTATATTCTAGAGCCTTAGTGGAAAGGCCCATATGTCAGAAAACAACATATACCAGAATAGGTAAACTTGGTCAGCAGCATGTCAGTCCTTAGTGCTGCCTGCCAAGGGGGATAAATGAGACACAGTTTTGGGAAATCTCTGGGCTTGGGACCAATTTGGGAGGCAAGGTGGAGGAGTGAAACTACATGTTTTGCTGATAGAGGAGAGTGGTGAGTCATAGAGATATACAGATGCTTGGGGTTGTTGTGAAAGAGAAGGGAGAAGTCCTTGGATTCCTGAAATGGGATCTGTGAGGTGGCCTCAGGCAGAATCAGTCTTCTCTGCTCATTTTGCCACCTTCAATTGCTCTCACCTTCTTTCTATTACCACCTAAGGCAAATCAGTGGCTTTCTCTACCTTCTGTTCAGTGCCCCCTCCCTTCTCACCTTTCCTACTTCCCCTCCCACCTCATCTGGTGGCACTTTTTCCAAATCCAATAGGGTTGTGAGGCTACAGTGAGTCCTTGATGTTTGTTTTTTAGGAGGGCTTCCTTAGCATGACTTATCCTAGCATAAGTCCAATAAAGGGGAGGGATATTGGGTGTGGATTCCCACCTTCACTCACACAAATACCTCCATTGTCAACCCAGAGGACATCCCCTGGGCATATGAAATAATTATAACTATGACAATTGATGGAGCATTTATATTCCAGGCTCTGTGTTATATATTTGAAATGCCATATCTGAATCACTGAGGAACAGAGGAATAAGGCATGAAACAAAGAAAACAAAAAAGCAAAGTGGCATGCAAATGAAACCATATCAATAACTACACTAAATGTGAATGAGTTAAAAATTCTAGTCAAAGGCAGAGATTGTCAGACAGGATAAAACTTTAAGCTCCAGCTGTATGCTATCTATAAGGCATTTTTTATCCATATAGGTAAAAATCAAAAGCATGGCAGTGATACACCATGTAAATGATAACCTTATTATCAGAAAAAATAGAACTTAAGATCACATGTGTTAGTAGAGACCAAGAGGGGCATTTTATAATGTAAAAGGGCCCATTATCAGGAAGATATAACACTTATCTAAGTGTAAACACTTAATAACAGATCCCCAAAATATGTGAAGCAAAAATAGAAAGAATTGGAAGAAAAAATGGCCAGTAATAATAGTTGGAAACTTCAATACCCTATGCTCAATAATTTGTAAAGTGGTATTGTATATGACAGGAAAACTTACAAACATGCAGAAGACTTAAATAACACTATCATCCCTGTGGGATACTTCACCCAGCAGTAGCACACATGGAACATTCTCCAGGGTAGAACATATGTTAGGCCATAAACAAGGCTCACTAAATTTAAAATGATTGAAATCATACAGTTACATCCTCAGACCATAACACAATTAGAAATCAACAACAGAAACAAATTTAGGAAATCCCCTATTTGAAATTAACATATTTCAAATAATCCATGGGCCAAAAAGAAATCATATGGAAATCAAAGTATTTTAAACTGAATAAAAACCAAAGCATGGCAAATCAAGATTTGTGGGGTACTGAAAAAGCAGATTAAAGAGAAGCAGGTTAAAGAGATTTAAAGCTTTAAACACCTACCTTTGAAGATAGAGAAATCAATAAGCTAGCTTTTTGTCATGAGCACTGGGTGTTTTATGGAAACCAATTTGACAATAAATTTCATATATTATAAAATAAATAAATAAAAAAAAAAAGAAATAGGAAGAGAAGAACAAATTAAATGCAAATCAAGCAGAATGATGGAAACAATAAAGATTGAAGTGGAAATCAATGAATGGAAAACAGAAAAGCAGTAGAGAGTATTAATGAAGACAAACATTGAAAAATCAACAAAATTGACAATCACTTAGCTAGTGTGACAAAAAAAAAAAAAAGACACAATCAAAATCAGGAAGAGGGGAGTATTATTAGTGCTAACCCTGAGAATTTAAAGGGCTTATAAGGGAATATTATGAAGAATTTGATGTCAACAAATTGGCCAATTTAGCAAACCAAATGCAGCAACATATATAAAGGATTATAATCCACTGGCAGCACAGAGCCTGAAGCCTGCTTCAGGTTCTGTGTCTGTCTCTCTCTGCCCCTCCCCTGCTCATGTTCTCTCTCTCAAAAATAAACACTAAAATAAATTTGTAAATATAAATTAAAAAACTTATAGAAGAAAACATAAGGGGAAATGTTCATGACCTTGGGCTAGGCAAATGATTCTTAGATATGAAACCAAAATTAAGATCCATAAAATAAAAATTTCATAAAGTGGACTTAATCTAAATTAAAAACTTTTGCATCTCAAAACAAAGATTTTTGCACCTCAAAAGACACCATTAATAAAATAAAGACAAGTCACAAACTGGATGAAAATATTTTTAAATCATATCTGATAAAGGATCTGTATTCATAACATATAAAGAGCTCTCACAGTTCAATGCAGTTGACCCTTGAATAACATGAGTTTGAACTGCACAAGCCCACTTATACATAGATTTTTTTTACATTACTGCAAATATATTTCTCTTATGATTTTCATAATGTTTTGTTTTCTCTGGCTTTATCATAAGAATACCATTATAACATACAAATATGTGTTAATTGGATGTTTATGTTATCGGTAAGGCTTATGGCCAACAGGAGGCTATTAGTAAAATTTTTAGGGAGGGGAATCGAAAGTTATATGTGGATTTTGATTTTGAAGGGGTTTGGTGCCTCTAACTCTTGTGGTGTTCAAGGGTTCAAACTGTACTGAGAGTAACAACCTAATTAAAAAAAAAATGAACAAACTATTTGAATAAGTATTTTACCAAGAGGATATACAAATAGCTTATAAGCATATGAAAAGATGTTCAGCATCATTACTCCTTTAGGAAATTCAAATTAAAATCACAGTGAGATACCACTGGAAAGATTACCATAAAGAAAGCAGATTAAAGCAAATATTGGCAAGGATGTAGAAAAACTGGAACACTCATACATTGCTAATGAGAATGTAAACTGGTGCAGATACTTTGGAAATAATTTGACAGTTTCTTAAAAAGTTAAATACAAATTTGCCATACAACCCAGTAATTCCACTCCTAAGAATCTACCCAAGAGAACTGAAAACATATGTTCTCCCAAAGACTTTTATTATGAATGTTTATAGTAGCATTATGCATAATAGCCCCAAAGTGGAAACCCTCTGAGTGCCCATCAACTAATGAATGGATAAACAAAATGTGGTGTATTCATATGATGGAATACTATTCAGCAATAAAACAAACTATTGATACATTCTATAACATGGGTGGATTTTTAAAACATTATGCAAAATGAAAGAAGCCAGAGGCAATAAGCAATATATATTGTATGATTCCCAGTATATGAATCGTATATTTTATATGAAATGTCCAGTAAAGGGAAATCTATGGAGACAGAAAGCAGTTCAGAGGTTGTCTGCAGTAGAGACTGACTGCAGATGGGCCTAAGGGATCTTTTGGGGTGATGGTAATGTTCTAACCCTGGATTATGGCAATGGTTGCACAACTCTATAAATTCACAGTAATTTGTTGAAATACTTAAAATGAAGAGTTTCTGGTATGTAAGTTATACTTCACTATAACTGTTAAAAAATTAAAAAAAAAACCCAAAACCTCCCAAGTAAAGCCAACCAACAAGCAAAGCAAGCAAACCAAATACAAAAATACATATACAAAAAAAACTAAAAAAAAACAAAAACAAAAACAAGTCAGCCTTGCCTTGAACTTCTTGGTTAATGTTGAAATAGTGTCCCAGAAACAAGGCTAATTTTTCAGAGTAAGGATTAATACAAGTACCCTGCCCTTTGAAAATGGTAGGCGCATCATGTAGTGTGCATTCCTAAAAAGCTGTAAGCTTTAGATACTTCTTTGTTTTATTTATTTGCTATCACCTTCCTTTCTCCGCCCCCCTCCCCACCTCAAAATCCCCAGTCAGAGCTCAGTCACTATTGACCGATGTCCCTGAAAGAGCTTGTTGTCTCCTCCCTGTCAGGGGAGAACTGCATGTAATCCTTTCTCAACCTAAATTCTTGTGGGAGGAGAGGGAGGGCACAGAGCTATGACCTGATCAGGACTGAGCTTCATGTATGGGCCAGCAAAGATGATTCTGATCTATAACTACAATTGTCACATGTCCTTACTCCAGAAGGGTTCTTAGAGGTCTCCTGGCTGAACTCACTTCTTCCCAGCTGGTGACCACCTGTTTTAGTGTCTCTAACACTTTGAATTCCAGATAGTAAAAATATGTGCTCTTATTTCTGTGGCTCAAGGCGAATTTTAAAGATTTAAAGTGTCCTGGGTTCTTTGGGAAGGATTTCTTCCTGTAAATATAAAGGATTCTTATCATTACCAAAACATTCTGAAAACAATAATGTTCCTGGCATTTGACCCAATTTCATATCTGTATACAAAATACTCGTGCATTGAAGCCTTGCTATCTTATATTTTCAAGGTTCCAGAAAGCAAGAAAGTGGTAAATAAAGGGCATCTTACAAATGGAATTTCTCTACAGTCTCACAGTTAGTCTTCTGAGAATATCATAAGCAAAAATGCTAAGTGAAAGAAGCCTATAAAATCTGCATTGTTCCCACTTTTCTGTTCCATGTTTCCTTAGAGTCCTCAGGCTTAGAGACCCCAGGGAACTGGCAGGTGCAGATTTCCATGGAAACCAGCCCTAAAAGAATGAAATCCAAAGAGAGAATTGTGTGAAGTGCCCTTGCTCCTGTGTAATTTCCTTGCCAACAGTTTTCAAGGTCAACCTAGCTTATTTCATGAAATTAGAGGCCCTGCTGTCAGGATTTCCCCAGCAAGGAGGGTTTGCTCAGTTCTGTTGGTTGGAAGTCCACAGATTAGGGTTAGTTCTCTGCTTCTAGAAGAACAGGCCTCATTACTTGGCCTGACTTTCAAATACCTTTTATTCTAGCCTCATTTTAGTTAAACAGAGCCATGCTTTTTTTTTTTTTTTCACATTTAGGTTGCATTTATTTACTTTCTTCATTACAAAATAGGTGTATTTTTAAAGAACCAATGAGAAGAGGTTTTTATTATTACACATGTATGAATTTTATATATGTGTTCACATATATATCTATTTTATATATGTATTTTACATATATATATGTATAGTTATAGTTAAAATTTCTGACAGTATAAAAAGTCAAAAAGGAAAATACCTGTGAATCCTTCTTCCCAAAAGCAAAATGGGTGTAAGTTGTAGGAGTGAGTGTGATTCCTCCAACATTGGCCAGAGGAACACTCTTTACTAGCATCTGCCAGGGTGGAGAAATGGGCCTCAATTCTAGAAAATCTCGGCTTGAAATCAGTTTGGGAAATGTCTTACACCTTGCTTTGTGATTTAATAAAAATATAGCTTAGAAGACTTTCTTCATCCGCTTACAGATCCAGCTCATGTAGTAGATCAGAGGTTCTCAAACTTGAGAGCATATCAGAATCACCTGGAGGGCTTGGTACCCCGCCCCAGATGACAAGGTGCTACCCTCAGAGTTCTTTATTTAATAGGTCTAGGCTGGGGGTCTGATATTTTGCTTTTCTAACCAGCTTTCAGGTGATGCTGTTGCTTCCACCTGTGTACCATTCTTTAGTGCTGTGATTGAGTGCTCTGAGCAAATGTAGAGATCCATCTTAGCAAAGCAGTACTGTATGAATTTATCATCCTATTTTTAACCAACTCTGTGTCATTAAACATTGTGGAGTTCTTTTTGTTATCTCATTGCCATCCTCACAACGATCTTATAATGCAGTAAGACGAATAGTCACCATTTTTAAGTATATACTATAGGCCAAACACTGTGAATTGTTTTATCCACACAGCAACCCTGTCTTGAAGGTACTTCCGTTATTCCCATTCTATAGATGAGAAGACTGAGTCTGAAAAATTACATAATGCGATTGAGTTCATACAATTAATAACTTAAGATAGATTTGCCTGATTCCAGAACCCATGTTCTTTTCAGAGTGTCTGTCTACAAGGAATTTACAGGCTAGTGGGAGAGTTAAGGATGAAACACAAAGGACTAAGAATAATAGAGAGTGATAAGTAACATAAGAAATACAGAGAAGTTGACTTAATCAAAGAAGGGATCGGGGTGTATAGTCTCTTGTGGTCCCAAGCTTAGAAGTGCTGGCTCTTGTTTCATGCTTTACTGTCACTATCTTGAAATTCAAATTTTTTTTTTTAATTTTTTTTTTCAACGTTTATTTATTTTTGAGACAGAGAGAGACAGAGCATGAACGGGGGAGGGGCAGAGAGAGAGGGAGACACAGAATCGGAAACAGGCTCCAGGCTCTGAGCCATCAGCCCAGAGCCTGACGCGGGGCTCGAACTCCCGGACTGCGAGATCGTGACCTGGCTGAAGTCGGACGCTTTAACCGACTGCGCCACCCAGGCGCCCCGAAATTCAAATTTTTAAACAAAGTTAAAGCATATTTTCACTTTGCACTGGGTCATACAAATTATATAGCCACTCCTGGAATGGTTAGTCTTCAAAAGCTTTAACAGTACCTTTAATAACCACTAAATTGGGGCACCTAGGTGGCTCGGCCAGTTAAGCATCTGACTCTTGATTTTGGCTCAAGTCATGATACCATGGTTCATGAGTTCGAGCGCTACATGGAGCCCCATGTGGAGCCCTGCATGGAGCCACTTGGGATTCTCTCTCTCTCCCTGTTTCTCTACCCCTCCGTCATGCACGAGTGTACTCTCTCTCTCTTTCTCTATAATAAATAAATAAAACTTAAATAAACACTAAAATGATATGCCCACAAAGTTCACTCTTCACTGTCCATTCACTGTTTACTGTACCTTCATGGAGGGAGGGAGCATTTTCAAATGATTTGTGCAACTTTTTATTCTATACTGCTTTGTTTTTGATCTCCAAATAGACACCCTCCTGATATATATATATATGTATATATATATATATATATACACACATATATATATATATATTTTTTTTACCTGAATACATTCAGAGAGGCATTCATTTGCCAAGCAAAAACATCACTAGGACAGTAAATCTGAAGGAAGATAATGCCAAACACAGCTTTCCAAAATCAGCCAGAAAGGATGTTTTGGGGGAGATGGAGGGGAAGGGAAGAATCATTTTTTATTTCCCATCTCCTGGTCCACATTTATTTATTAGAATATTGTTATCTTAACTATAGTTTGCAGCCTCTGAAATTTATTATTCTTATGTAAAGCAAAGTAGAGATTCTGAAATTTTTCTACATTAGCTGGTTTTCATATATTTTCCAGGGAGTAAAAATTATTTCCACTTCTGTACACTGGGAAAATTCCATTTGAACACAGCGCACATCAGCTATGCCCCAGGGGAGTGCTGCCTTGTGTATTTCATATTTCACGCCATAACAATGTTATCCGATTTTATAATTAACATTAAATTTTTATAGGAAAAAGTACCTTGTTATACTAGTTGTTAACCTTTCGATGTATTTAAAGCTCATTTCATAAGGAGCCATATGCTTCTTCATCACCATCCTAAGTGGGCTCTGTTGCTAAGTGTTATGGGATCTGGTAATGAAAGATATATACACAATGTGTTTGCCCAATACCAGGGGCAGAATTAAGGGAGCAGTGGGAGCCTTAATTCTTGAATTTCCTGACTTCTGTGGGTTTCATTTGCAATTTCAGCATTCCAGTGATATTTCCTTTCTCACACCCATTCTTTTTTTAGTTTCTTCCTCAACATCCCTACCTCCTCTCCAACCCAGGTAACAGCTACTTAAACATTCATACTCACTTTCCTACCACATCTGAGTTATATGATTCATTATACCATAGATTAATGTATTAGTGCCATCTCTCATGGGGCTTAATTATTGCTTCAGTGTTCCCAAACTATGGCTCAGTGACACAAATCCATCTAGGACAAGACATGTAATAAGCAAGCAATGGTGAACCTAACAAGTTTTTATATACTTTTCCAAAAATGTGAGTGGGTAACAGCTTACATGAGAATAGGTTTTCAAGCTTGTATTTAAAGTAAAAATAGAGAATGGTAAAATTTGCCATTGAAAATCTTTTATGTCATTCCTTAAGAATATGGGAGCATGTGTGTTTAATGTAACAATAATTCTTACTAAAGCTAAAGTTAAACAACAACCAAGTCAGACCAAAAGAAGAAATTAAAGAAGAATCTTTACGCAGACAAGTGGGCAGCCAAACTATTTGTGTTCTAACACCTACCTAGTGGAGGGAGAGGAATGGATGGAGAGGCTAATGTGGTCTTCTTGTTTGCTGGTTTATTTCTTTCTGTTTTAATATTAAGCATCTCCAAACTAGTTTATAGTAATTGATTGCTTGCTCATGAGGATTAAGAGAAATGGTAGAGTCTCATCTTACAGAGGATGAAGTTTTGAAGTCAGCAGCTGAATTAAATTTGCAGGTGGTGCAAACATACATTTCTAGCATTAATTTGAATTTTTGTAACATGCATACTCAGAAAGGTAAGTAAGACATTTGGGATTGCAGTATCATTGAACTTATAGAAAAAAGTGATGTTCCATTTAGGTGGTATGTGGCCTAAAATAGTGCTTCTAAAACCTCATTGAGCCTGTGAATCCCTTGAGGGATCACGTGGATTTAAAAGGTCTGAGGTGGGATCTGAAATTCTGAGTTTCCAAGTTCCTGAGTCACCCTACTGCTCTTGGTCTGCAGACTATACATTGAGAAGTCAGAGTGTAATGGATTAAGTATTGGGAACTGAAGAAAGAGTGGTCAAGACATTTACCTTCACCTCTGCCTTTGTGTGCTAATTACTGAAAATGCCTTAATTCTAGTTTCTTCACCTGAAAACAGTGTCAGGAGAACTTTATGTTAGTAAGTTTCTGCAACAAGTAGATGTTTAAGTTAGTTGGAACAGATGTACAGGTACTTTCAACTTGAAAATATTTGTTACTTTTTATAATTTACACATTATATTTTTGGTTTAATATTAAAAAAAAAAAAAACAGTGTTGCAACTTGGTAGGTTTGAAGTAGGTTCCAAACTTAGAAGACCAAACACATGCAGGTAAAAGCATCTCTGGTGAGTAAATCAGCTCCTGCTTGCCCGCCTTCCATGACTGGTGGCTGTCACTTTTACTTTGAAGGTATTCCCCTAGCCTGAAATTTTATAACCTTATTTAATATAGCCTCCTCAGTATTTAAGTATCTTTTTGATTAAAACCAATTCTTTGTGTTTAATTTAAGCTCTGCAATTGAAAAGTTTTTGTTCCTGAACTTAGTTGAGTTACAGATATAAATCCACTGCCCATTTAAAGGAATCACGGTAGGGTAGGGTTTATTTCCCATAAGCCGTGTGATTTCCTTTCAAATTAGCAAGACATTTTTGGCTTAAAGGGGAATTTTTTTTTTTAATGATGCAAACTCTGTATAAAAATAATATCATGGTCTATAATCCTAAGCACTGTCATTTTTCTGTAGAATAGGCATTTCAGTGGACTTCGTCTAATAATTAGAGCTTCATCCTCATCCTTTATTCTGTAAAACAATGTCTATTGCAAACAGTGTACTTTGACTAGACTCTTTAAAATTGAAAGCATATCATGAAACTTTGATAATTCAAAGATTCACATTTTAAAAATATTTACACTTATTTAAAAAAAAAATCTAGACTGGATTTCCTACCCACTGAGATAACTTGGAAAATAATAGTACAACTGGTAGGGAAGTTTTAAAATTTCAGTTAACCAATGTGATAAAAATAAATGGTTCTTTCCTTCATGGGCAAAATAGAGTCAGAAACCCAGGGTATTTCTTTAGAAGAAGCTGCTTTTGGATATTTGGTTTCTCCAGCATCCTTTCACCAGGAGGATTGGAGACAGGGTCCCTGGTGAGGTTAGGGTGAGAACTAAGGGTATTGAGAGCAGTGGGAGTTCAGGGTGAGGCCGCTGACCAGGGTGCTGAGAGCGGAGATTGTTAAGAGTGTAGCTGTGTGTCCATTCCAGTGAGCAGTGGAGATGGATAAAGCTTGGCATTGACTCTGTGGCTCTTCCTGTTGGGGTGTCCAGTGTGGAGTCCACTGGGTGATGTAACAGGGGTAGTTGCTTTTGCACAGCAGTAATTTAGAAAAGAATTGGAATTACTGTGATCAGTGTAAGACTTCCCTGTGTGGAATACTAGTTGATATTTTATTTGTCCAATGAAGTTAAAAAGATGTTTTAAAATACATTTTAGTTCATGCCTTTTCACAATCTTGAATTATTTTTCATGTGACTTGATGGAAACTCAATGAAACTTTTCCTTTGGTCCAATTCCTTTGCTATATATAATTGAAAAATCTCTGTTGCTAACCATGATACTTTTAGGATGTATCATTTGGTAATTGCAGTTTTCAAATACTTGTATTTTATTTTATTTTTTAAAATTTTTAATTTGTTTTCAATATATGAAATTTATTGTCAAATTGGTTTCCATACAACACCCAGTGCTCACCCCAAAAGATGCCCTCCTCAATACCCATCACCCACCCTCCCCTCCCTCCCACCCCACATCAACCCTCAATTTGTTCTCAGTTTTTAAGAGTCTCTTATGCTTTGGCTCTCTCCCACTCTAACCTCTTTTTTTTTCCTTCCCCTCCCCCATGGGTTTCTGTTAAGTTTCTCAGGATCCACATAAGAGTGAAAACATATGGTATCTGTCTTTCTCTGTATGGCTTATTTCACTTAGCATCACACTCTCCAGTTCCATCCATGTAGCTACAAAGGGCCATATTTCATTCTTTCTCATTGCCATGTAGTACTCCATTGTGTATATAAACCACAATTTCTTTATCCATTCATCAGTTGATGGACATTTAGGCTCTTTCCATAATTTGGCTATTGTTGAGAGTGCTGCTATAAACATTGGGGTACAAGTGCCCCTATGCATCAGTACTCCTGTATCCCTTGGGTAAATTCCTAGCAGTGCTATTGCTGGGTCATAGGGTAGGTCTATTTTTAATTTTCTGAGGAACCTCCACACTGTTTTCCAGAGTGGCTGCACCAATTTGCATTCCCACCAACAGTGCAAGAGGGTTCCCATTTCTCCACATCCTCTCCAGCATCTATAGTCTCCTGATTTGTTCATTTTGGCCACTCTGACTGGTGTGAGGTGATACCTGAGTGTGGTTTTGATTTGTATTTCCCTGATAAGGAGCGACGTTGAGCATCTTTTCATGTGCCTGTTGGCCATCTGGATGTCTTCTTTAGAGAAGTGTCTATTCATATTTTCTGCCCATTTCTTCACTGGGGTTATTTGTTTTTCGGGTGTGGAGTTTGGTGAGCTCTTTATAGATTTTGGATACTAGCCCTTTGTCCGATATGTCATTTGCAAATATCTTTTCCCATTCCGTTGGTTGCCTTTTAGTTTTGTTGGTTGTTTCCTTTGCTGTGCAGAAGCTTTTTATCTTCATAAGGTCCCAGTAATTCATTTTTGCTTTTAATTCCCTTGCCTTTGGGGATGTGCCAAGTAAGAGATTGCTACGGCTGAGGTCAGAGAGGTCTTTTCCTGCTTTCTTCTCTAGGGTTTTGATGGTTTCCTGTCTCACATTCAGGTCCTTTATCCATTTTGAGTTTATTTTTGTGAATGGTGTGAGAAAGTGGTCTAGTTTCAACCTTCTGCATGTTGCTGTCCAGTTCTCCCAACATCATTTGTTAAAGAGACTGTCTTTTTTCCATTGGATGTTCTTTCCTGCTTTGTCAAAGATGAGTTGGCCATACATTTGTGGGTCTAGTTCTGGGGTTTCTATTCTATTCCATTGGTCTGTGTCTGTTTTTGTGCCAATACCATGCTGTCTTGATGATTACAGCTTTGTAGTAGAGGCTAAAGTCTGGGATTGTGATGCCTCCTGCTTTGGTCTTCTTCTTCAAAATTCCTTTGGCTATTCGGGGCCTTTTGTGGTTCCATATGAATTTTAGGATTGCTTGTTCTAGTTTCAAGAAGAATGCTGGTGCAATTTTGATTGGGATTGCATTGAATGTGTAGATAGCTTTGGGTAGTATTGACATTTTGACAATATTTATTCTTCCAACCCATGAGCAGGGAATGTCTTTCCATTTCTTTATATCTTCTTCAATTACCTTCATAAGCTTTCTTTTTTTTAAATTTTTTTTATTATATGAAATTTATTGTCAAATTGGTTTCCATACAACACCCAGTGCTCATCCCAAAATGTGCCCTCCTCAATACCCATCACCCACCCTCTCCTCCCTCCCACCCCCCATCAACCATCAGTTTGTTCTCAGTTTTTAACAGTCTCTTATGCTTTGGCTCTCTCCCACTCTAACCTCTTTTTTTTTTTTTTTTCTTTTTTCCTCCCCCTCCCCCATGGGTTCCTGTGAAATTTCTCAGGATCCACATAAGAGTGAAACCATATGGTATCTGTCTTTCTCTGTATGGCTTATTTCACTTAGCATCACACTCTCCAGTTCCATCCACGTTGCTACAAAAGGCCATATTTCATTTTTTCTCATTGCCACGTAGTATTCCATTGTGTATATAAACCACAATTTCTTTATCCATTCATCAGTTGATGGACATTTAGGCTCTTTCCATAATTTGGCTATTGTTGAGAGTGCTGCTATGAACATTGGGGTACAAGTGCCCCTATGCATCAGTACTCCTGTATCCCTTGGATAAATTCCTAGCAGTGCTATTGCTGGGTCACAGGGTAGGTCTATTTTTAATTTTCTGAGGAACCTCCACACTGCTTTCCAGAGCGGCTGCACCAATTTGCATTCCCACCAACAGTGCAAGAGGGTTCCCATTTCTCCACATCCTCTCCAGCATCTATAGTCTCCTGATTTGTTCATTTTGGCCACTCTGACTGGCGTGAGGTGATACCTGAGTGTGGTTTTGATTTGTATTTCCCTGATAAGGAGCGACGCTGAACATCTTTTCATGTGCCTGTTGGCCATCTGGATGTCTTCTTTAGAGAAGTGTCTATTCATGTTTTCTGCCCATTTCTTCACTGGGGTTATTTGTTTTTCGGGTGTGGAGTTTGGTGAGCTCTTTATAGATTTTGGATACTAGCCCTTTGTCCGATATGTCATTTGCAAATATCTTTTCCCATTCCGTTGGTTGCCTTTTAGTTTTGTTGGTTGTTTCCTTTGCTGTGCAGAAGCTTTTTATCTTCATAAGGTCCCAGTAATTCACTTTTGCTTTTAATTCCCTTGCCTTTGGGGATGTGTCGAGTAAGAGATTGCTACGGCTGAGGTCAGAGAGGTCTTTTCCTGCTTTCTCCTCTAAGGTTTTGATGGTTTCCTGTCTCACATTCAGGTCCTTTATCCATTTTGAGTTTATTTTTGTGAATGGTGTGAGAAAGTGGTCTAGTTTCAACCTTCTGCATGTTGCTGTCCAGTTCTCCCAGCACCATTTGTTAAAGAGGCTGTCTTTTTTCCATTGGATGTTCTTTCCTGCTTTGTCAAAGATGAGTTGGCCATACTTTTGGGGGTCTAGTTCTGGGGTTTCTATTCTATTCCATTGGTCTATATGTCTGTTTTTGTGCCACATAAGCTTTCTATAGTTTTCAGCATACAGATCTTTTACATCTTTGGTTAGATTTATTCCTAGGTATTTTATGCTTCTTGGTGCAATTGTGAATGGGATCAGTTTCTTTATTTGTCTTTCTGTTGCTTCATTGTTAGTGTATAAGAATGCAACTGATTTCTGTACATTGATTTTGTATCCTGCAACTTTGCTGAATTCATGTATCATTTCTCGCAGACTTTTGGTGGAGTCTATCGGATTTTCAAATACTTGTATTTTAAAGCTTCAGAGACCCAAGTCATAGGGAACTGAACCAGAGAAGAATTTTTTCATTTCTTTCTCATAACATGAAGTTTGGAAGAAGATAGTGCAGGGATGTAGTGAAAATTCTATAGCCCTACCAAGGTCTTAGGCTTGTTCTTTCTTTCTGTTCTGCCATCTTTTCAGAATTAATGGCTGTTATAGCACTAGCTATGGCATTTACTCTCTAGGCATGAAGAAGGAGTAAGGGAAAAAGGAGTCTTAGAGTTCAGCCACCCACCCCCCTTTGGATAATTCTCCCAGATGTGCCACATAATGAGGACTTTTCCCTCTGTTTCATTATCCACACTATTCTTTTAGAGTCACTGGGAAATGTAGTTTGTAGCTGCCTCCAGCAATATAGGGATTTTGTTAGTAAGAAGGAAGGGTATTATGAATATTGAGTAGAGAACTAGTAGACTCTTGTCCCAGATGTTTGGCATTTTAGTGAAACATGATGCTCTTTCATGATGCTATGACATGTATACTCTTCATTCA
This sequence comes from Leopardus geoffroyi, assembly GCF_018350155.1. NCBI lineage: Eukaryota > Metazoa > Chordata > Mammalia > Carnivora > Felidae > Leopardus > Leopardus geoffroyi. The sequence goes on from NC_059336.1 coordinate 32,963,522, forward strand.
AGATGGTTTTGTTCATGGGCAGGATGAATTTTCCCTCATGTGACCAGAGTAGCTAGACATATTCCTTACATGTATTAAAAAAGAAAAAGAAAGAAAAGAAAGGAAGAAAGAAAGTAAGTGCTACAGTATGATAGAGTGAAAGGTGAACACTTAGGTGTCACAGTTCCAGTATGGTAGATGGAATTGTTCACTCCTTCAGTGCCCCCTTGTGCCCAATATACTGTAACAGGATAATAAAGTTAAGCACTGTAGAAAGAGACCTGTTGAAAAGTTTTCTCCATTACATTTACAGTGTAGCAATGTGTGGTTTTAGCTACTAGGAAAGCAAAAAGAGAAATATATATCTTCATGATATTGGACAAAAAGTCACAGTGTTGAGGTGTATCTATTTATTTAAAATTTCTGGCATTTGTTATTTTTGAGAGAGAAATAGAGTGCAAATGGGGGAGGAGCAGAGACAGTGGGAGACACAGAATCCAAAGCAGGCTCCAGGCTCTGAGCTGTCAGCCCAGAGCCCTATGTGGGGCTCGATCCCATGAACCTTGAGATCATGACCTCAGCCAAAGTCAGATGCTTAACCAACTGAACCACCCAGGCTCCCTGAGGTGTATCTTTATTATGCTAAATGGTTTTCTCATCAAAATAGTAAATTTTACTTACATTTAAATTAAGAGTATTTTCCCCCCTGAAATTTATGCATAGACTGACTATATTTATATTTATTCTATAATCTGCTAATCTATGAATGAACTTGGATAATAGTTTACAAACAGATTTGATGATTTGGAATTCAAGAGGGCTTTTTTGAAAATAAAATACTCATTTGGTTTGATGGACAACAAACTTTATTAAAGAGAGTGTGGATCAGAGACTTTCTGATGGACTTAACAGGAATTGAATAAATCTTTGTTATATTGACACAAACCATGAAAGACTATGAGCATCATTACTGTTTGTTTACCTTATAATTTACCTTATAGTATATGTTATAACTAAAGATACTTTTTTTTGAGACAAAATGGACACTACTTGATTGCATCAAGATAGTAGTGTTTCATCCTTGATGTGTTGATACCAGGTGTTTAAACTTGACTTATTCATTCCATAGAAGAAAAACTGGCAACAGACCTCTAACGTAGTCTGCCAGAGATAAAGCATCAGTATAAATTCCAAATAATTTTTGTTCTCTACTTTAATGCAAACTCAATTTAAGCTAGATGCAAGAGTGTTTTATTTGTTTCTTTTTGATTTTCTGTAACTGTCAGAAAGACATTGGAACATGTGCTGCAAAATTTACCAGAAGCACTGTCAACTGATAATTGATAAAAGTGGGTATCAAAACGAAAGCACCCCACGCCTTTGTTATGGGTAGGCACCCACTAAGCATTGATTTGGTCTTGCTGATTTGGATTCTCTAATTGCCCCTAGGCAGATTCCACTGGAAGCAATATTTAGAGCTATAATCATCAGTAGTGACCATCTAGCACAATTGTCTCTTTATACTGAGGAAGAAGCTGAAGTTACAGAGGAGAAACGAATCTTTTCATAGTCTCATGGGACAGAGCAGGAGCTTGAATCAAGGTTTCATCCACAGTTCATGTTAACTTCAAACTACTGCTACCATCTGCAGAGGCTCATAGGGGTAGCTGCTTCCATATGTGTGTGACTACTCCGAAGTAGGACTGGGAGTAAATCTTACATTTTTTCCTGTCTGCTGCTACATTGTCATTGTCACTCTGTTTTCCTTCCCTAATTTGAAGACTTGACCCATTGCAGACCTCCATTGGAAGAAAATGGGTCAGTGTATAAGAATGCCATTGGACTAACACTGTCGATAGGAAAATTAAAAATTTTATTCTACTTGAAATAAAGTGTTGGCAATTTAAAGAAATTTACCATAGGCAAAGAGGATGGGGAACCTTTGGAATTTATTTTCAATAAAAGATCCTGCAAGTAGAAGAAAACCCCTGAAACTCTGGTTTTATTAAGGCCCATTAACATGTGTACTTGAAACAAGAGTATGAAGCTTTTAAAATTTGCCCTTTCAAAAACTTTGACAAGTTATGTAGGGAGTTACAAGTACTTAAGATGAAAATGAACACCTTCCCCTGGTAAATGTATTTCAGGAACATTGAGAAACCATAAAGAGAAAGTTGAGGGTAATAGAACCTCACCTTGTAATTTTCTGGGGTGAGAAGACAAGGCAAAATGGCCCTGGGCTGAAAGGAAAAGGAGAAAGAAGGACAACTCATTCCTAAATAATGTTATAAATTTCTGCCCTGAAATTCTTATTTTGGGTAAGAACTTTTACTTTCCCTAACAATGTGATCAGACTTAAGAGTTTGATATAATGTTTAAATAGTCTTTGTGTTTCTAGTCAGTAAAAACCTAAATACAAGTGAAATATCTTTGCTTATTCTATACCAGTATTTAGATGGGGAATGGGAAAATCCCATCAATGTCTTACTATACAGTTAATCTAATATTGCTTTCAACTGGATTGTGGAGAATATTCTTTATTTCTGCATGAGAGTCTATTTGCTCTATTGTGGACTTTTTCCTTACCTTAAATCCATCCACAAGTGGCCATTATATCCTGGTCCCAAATGTAGTGAGGAAGTGAGTAGGAAATCCTTAACATCCATTTCCTCTGTTCTCTATGTCTTTGCTTCTGTAATTGCTGTCTGAAAGCTGGTCACATCAGTATCACCTGGGAGCTTGCTTGAAATGCAGATCTCAGGCCCTCATGCCAACCTGCTGAATTAGAACCAACGTTTTTAAAAGATCCTTGGGTAAATTGTAAGCCCATTAGAGTTTGAGAGGCTGCCACGATATATATAAATAACACTTCTTCAGATCTAAATGTTGATTATGAAGTTGATAAAGTGTAAAATAATCTTCACATGATTTAAATGCCTACTCTTTTTTTTTTTTAATTTTTTTTTCAACGTTTATTTATTTTTGGGACAGAGAGAGACAGAGCATGAACGGGGGAGGGGCAGAGAGAGAGGGAGACACAGAATCGGAAACAGGCTCCAGGCTCTGAGCCATCAGCCCGGAGCCCGATGCGGGGCTCAAACTCACGGACCGCGAGATCGTGACCTGGCTGAAGTCGGACGCTTAACTGACTGCGCCACCCAGGCGCCCCTTAAATGCCTACTCTTGAGAGATACCTGGGAAATAAAATTAATGAGATGATCTGTGTGTATATAGCTTTCTATGGCTCAGCTTGATGTTTCTCCTCTTTTTTTATGCCAATGACTATTCTACCGAACCAACTTGGCTTTTGAATGGTTACTTGACTTATGCATTTCATAAATCTGTATTAAACACTCTAAGTATCAAGAATAATAAAAAGATGATGAATACGTCCCTTTCTTCTTGAGAAATTTAGACTATGGCCAGGGGAGCAAATTTGTGTTTCAAGGAGCCCTAGCTCAGATATTTTTAACTTCAAGTGGGTCACAGACCCCCTTGATAGAATGGTGGAAGCTAAGGAACCTTTCTCAGGAAAATGTCCACAATTTAGGGTGTTAAAGTAACCAGATTAGACCCAAGATGGAGTTGCTTATGCTATATCTTATGTTGCAAACCAGAAGACTTAAATAAGTTTCTATGCTCAGCTCTCCCAGAATAGGAAGGCTTTGGGTCAACTAATCAGCACTTGCCTGCTTAGCACAAGTTACCTGACCTAGTTCCAAGACTTCTCTTTGTTCCATATAAGGAAATCTCCCCTGCTTTAACCAGTCAGCAAATGCCCAGTATAACTTCCTTGATCCTGCTCACTTTGGTCTATAAAAATCTGTTATCTTGAACAGCTCTTTCGACATCCTTTCTGTCTGCTAGATTGGATGCTGCCCGATTTATGAACCACTGAATAAAAGCCTGCTAGGTCAATAAATTGTTTATGGAATACTTTTCTACATGAGGAATTCATGGTACCACTGAAGCCCATCCGTAGGCCTCCTCAGATAGTTTTCCTTATCTGGTTCACTTTGGTCACAGTGTCTAGGATTCATGAATCTCAGAGATATTTCAGACCTCTGATATCTCATATAAAATTCTGTTTATGTGAATTTTTTTTGTGTGAAGAGAAACCATGATAATAATCTGGTTACCAAGAAGTACAATTCTCAAAAAGCAGGTTTAGTAGATTTACATAGGTTTTTACATAGAAAATCCTTCACCTGTGTTATCTTTAGTAACTCAACAGAAGGGATAAACAGGAGATTCAGAGGTGGGACCTAAAGAAAAAGGTGAATTAGTCTAGTTTCACACCCCTTCTCCCTTTCCTGGCTATTGAGCTGGTAAAAGCTTTAGGGGCCTTCTCCAAACCCCATATACACCATTTTCACAGGTGTTCCCAGAGAAGTAGTCCTCCCTGGCATCATCAGCCCTCACATGTCAGGAGGCCAATTGTGTCCTTGAACAAGAAGCAGACTCCCAAGTTTCCTATAGTGAGCAGGGAGAGCAGATTTAATTTGGAAGATCTTCATGGAAATTAAGAAAACAAAATAAGGAAATGGAGGAAAAGGAAGGAAATTAGCTTGGAAGAGTAGAGGAAGGACATGCAATGCGATGACATTCTCTTTCATGGATAGTATCAAGGCAATAAAATGGAAAAAAAATGTTTGCTTAAAATGCAGCTAAGATGTAGGCAAGATATCTCTTTTGGCAGGGTGGATTAAAAGTTATTTGAAGTTTAATATAATAAAGCTCTTTAAATGGAGAGCCTTAGCTTGCCTGAAGTAATCCAGTTAGTAGAGCTTCAGCTTTATGTGATAGTGTTGGTATTTCAAAATATAACTCTTCGCCTTCTCTTTTTCTTGAATAGTCTTAGATGTCCTCACAAATTTAAAAAAATTGTAATACATTTTTCTTTGATATATTTGTGCTTTAAAATATTTATTTTCCCTTTGTTTTTTTAAGGATAAGATGAAGTAGGCAATGGGCTAAAATGTATTTTTTTCTTTAATGATAAATTTGTGAATTGTAATCTTAGTTACATATATAGAACTAGATGTGACAACTGGGGAACATCCTGGGTTAGGAAAAGTTGGCATGTTGCCTCTTTGAGCTACTTTTCAGATGATTAAAATTTTGGAAAAGCTTCTTTTGAGTAGAGTGTTTTGTGGATTGCTTTAGAATATATGTGACGGTTCTAATTTTTTAAAGCTGGAATTCATGTATGAATTATAGTGCCTAGAACAGTCTTGTTATTTCATTTACCTACTAGTAACAATTTACTCTAATTGAATCTTTTAATCGAGAAATACCAGAGCAGTTTACAAGCATTAATTAATGCTCCCAACTCCCCAATGCGGTAGGTATGTGTTAGTCTTGTTTTATAAATGCAGAATTAAAGAAAGAGTTAAGTGACTTGCCCAGGGCCACCCAGGAAGCCAAGAGGTGAAAGGTAGAGAGAAACTAACCATTCTTGGCTCTGAGGGAGCATCCTTGTGGTTCTTGAGCTGGAGGAAGGCCTGCTTTTTGGTTTATGTGGTGGTATGAGAGAATAGGGAGAAAACGTGGAGATCCTCTTATCTTCATTCCTTTATTTCATAGATGAGGAAATTAAGTCACAGAGCAGTGATGTGACTTCACTGCCCAAGATAAATTCATTCATTCATTCATTCATTCATTCAGCAAGTATTCATTGAGTACCTATTGCATGACAAGCATGCTTTAAATTCTGGAAACACACTAAACAAAGTCCCTGTTTTCGAGGAGCTTATATGACAATGGGAGGGAGACAGTCAATAAACAAGTAGACAAATAAATTTTATGCTGTATCTTTTGGGGAAAAAAAAGTCCAGAAAAGGAGAGGAAGTGTGTGTGTACTGGAGGGGAGGTGTTGCTGTTTTATACATGGTGTGCAATAAAGGTAATAAAGCATTTGAGCAGAGATAATATGTATTGTGGGATCAGAATATTTAGGTAGCTGGAGGAACAGCTTTCCAAGGAGAAGGAAAAGTATAAATGGAGGCAAAATCCCTGAGGTAGAAGAGTTCTTGGCTTACTTGAGAAAGAGCAAGAAGGCCAATTTACCTAAGAAAAGCAAGCAAAGGGAAGAGTCTTAGGCAGTGAGATCAGAATGCAAAAGGGGGCAGTATTTGAGAGGACCTGGTCAGCCATTGTAAGGACTTCAGCTTTTACCCTGACACGTGAAGCCATGAGACAGTTTGGGAACAGGAGTGATGTAATCTGACTTACGTATAAGAAGGATCACTCTGGCTGTTATGTGGGGAAGAGTTACAGGGGTTTGGGGGAAGTGTAAAAGTAGGGAGATCAGTTAAATGAGCAATTTTATGCTAAAATCGAATATTGACCAAGACAGATGTCAGGGAATAGGAAAAGCTGTCATGAGCTGAATGGCTAGGACATTAAATTCCAACTTTAAAGCACAAGCTTTACTCCTTGTGATGCTAGGTATTTAATTAGGTTCAGAAGGTTTAAAAATATTCTTTCTGTGTGAGTAACAGCAACTGTATCTAAATTTTCTCTAATGTGCACTCCTTAAGATATAGATGCCAAATGATGGCCACTGAGCAAGCTGTACATTGGTGTGGATATACAGGTCACTCAAGTGAGACACTTCCTAAGATACTTACTGGGTAGAGAGCTAATGATGGGCCCAGCCCTACCTGGAGGCTAGGGGTGGTGCTAGAAGTAAGCCTGTGAACATCATGTCAGTGGACGTGGGTTCAAGTCTCAGGTCTGTCTTGTAAGCTGGGTAACCTTGGATAAACTTACCTCTCAGAACCTCAGTTTCCTCATCTATGAAATGGGTTAACAATACCAGCTCTTTCATTAGGTCAGATCATTCACAGGCTCAGATTATTGAGGTAAAATGCTTAATACTATTTTTCATTAGTCAGCCTCATTAAAGATTAATTTTTATTATTTTTCAGTTCATTAAAAGAAACTTTTCCATGGAAATGCTTATAAAACAAGTCACTTTTATACTTCAGCCTTCATTGTTACTGCTAAAGATCTTCAAGAAAGTTTAGCAAGAAGATTATAGGCCTCAGTAACTCTGTTGGTTCTTTGTCATCAGGTATTTTTAAGTGGACGCTACATTATAGAGTCGAAGATTTTTAATGAGTGAGCCATCATCATTTAGCAGGAAGATTCTGTGTGAGTGAACATATCAATTAGGAATACTTTGTGCTGAATGTAACAGAAAGATTTGATGAGCAGGGTCTTAAATGATAAGGTTATGTGATAATTTTTTATGCCAACGAATCTAGAGGTTGGTTGTTGGACCAGGAGCAGTGTAGTGGTTCAAAGGTCAGAGTCTGATTTGTATCTTACTATTTTATCATTCTTGGTGTATTAGGTTTTCATTATCATGCTGTTTATCTCACATCACAAGATGGTTGCTTATCTAATAGCTCTGGACTTATATCCTTATGGTAGTTACATTTGGAGAAGTAGTGATGGGAGAAAAAGATGTTGTTCTTACCAAGATTACTCTTTTTATTTTAGAAAGGAAGCTCCCAGTAAATATCCTCGTACCTCTCATTAGTTGGTGTAGGACCACATGACAGTTCTAGGCCCTTTTGCTTCATCATTGAAGGAAAGGATTACTGTGTCCGCAATAGAGTAATCATGTGTCATTTCCTATAGATGAGAGGAGCCTGCATTCCCTAATACTGAGATCTCTAGGGGCACCTGGGTGGCTCAGGCTGGTGGGTTCTAGCCCTGCATTGGGCTTTGTGCTGAGAGCAGGGAGATGGCTTGGGATTCTCTTTCTCGTTGCTCCTCCCCGCTCATGCACTTTTTCTGTTTTTCAAAATAAATAAACTTCTAAATAAAAAAGTAAAATGAAAAAAGAAAAGATCTCTTTGCCTGTTCTTTTTTAAAGTTTATTTATGTTGAGAGAGAGAGAGAGAGAGAGAGAGCATGAGTGAGGGAGGGACAGAGCGAGGGGGAGAGAGAAAGAGAGAGAGAGGGAGGGAGGGAATCCCAAGCAGGTTCCACACTGTCAGCACAGAGCCTGATGTGGGGCTCGAACTCACAAATCATGAGATCATGACTTGAACTGAAATCAAGAATCAGATGCTTAGCCAACTGAGCCACCCAGGTGTCCCCTGCCTGTTCTTTAAAAAAAAAAAAAAAAAAAAAAAGTTTATTTTGAGAGAGAGAGAAAGCATGAGTGGGGGAGGGGCATAGGGAGAGGTAATTCTAAGCAGTCTCCATGTTCAACATGGAGATCATGATCTGAGCTGAAATCAAGAGTCGGACACTTAACTGACAGAGTCACCCAGGTGCCCCTTGCCTGCTCTTAAAGAGTCAGGATGCTTTTAGCAGGTAAGACGTGCACTTGTGTTTGTGTATGGGGCTGGGGCAAGAATGACAGCTGGGCAGGGGAGTATCTGAATGAGTACTGTATCTAAGCTACAGTAAAGCCAGTGGTTTTTCTGGAAGTGACATTTAAGCTGTGGTCTAAATTCTCCCAGGGAAGAGGAACCCAACCTGGTATGTTGGAGGAACAAGCATCTGTCTATGGTGGCTGGGTTTGATGGGAAATGAACTTTATAGGTAGGCAAGGCCAGGTTAAGAGTTTGGATCTTACTCTATGTAAAATGGGAAGCCATTGGAGGGTTCTAAGTACAAGAATGACAAGATCTGATTTCTGGCTTCTGAGTGGTTAATGAATGGAGATGGAAAGAGGAGAAGCAGGGATGTGGATCAGTGGGCTGTTTCAGGCCCCTAAGCAGTTGTGTGTAGAGGGTTAGGCTAGGATGAAATGGTAGCCAGCTTTCACATTTGCCTACAGTGATTCTCTATTGATATTCACAGTCTTCTGTTAGTCAGTTCCCACATTTTGCCATGGTCAGTCAGAATGACTAGTAGAATATAGCAGAAGTGATGTTCTGTTGCTTCTGAGATTAGGTTATAAAAGACTATTGCTTCCACGTTGGTCTCTCTCTTTCTTGATATCTCACTCTGGGAGAAATGGGCTACCATGTTCTGAGTTACCATAGAGAGAAGCTCATGTAGTAAAGAACTGTAACCTCCAGCTAGTGGCCTTCAAGGAACTGAGCATGCCAACAACTTCCTGTTTGACCTTGACATGACTGCAGCCCTGCTCAATGCTGCAGCCCTCTTGAGTTTGCAGCCTCGTGAGAGACTCTGAGCCAGAACCACCCAGCAAAGTCTGTCCCAGATTTCCGACTCACAGAAACCGTGTGATATAATAAATCCTTGTTGTTTTATGGCACTATGTTCTGGAATTATTTATTATGCCAAAATAGATGGCTAACATAGGTGGCATCAGTGGAGATGGAGAGAAATAGAATTTTAGAGAATTTTAATTCAGCAAGAATTTCAGATGGATTATGTATAAGGAGTGAGAGAAAAGAGTCTGATCAAAGTTAGCTTTCACATTTTTTACTTGAGCAAATGGGAGTATTTTTGTGCTGTTTACAAAAACGAAGGCATTTAGAGAGAAGAGCAAGTTTGGGTAACATAATTAAGAGTTTTGCTTTGGGGTATGTCACGTTTGAGATGCTGGTTATTTCTAAGATGGTCAGTTGGCTATGAGTCTGGAGTTCTGGGGAGAAATCAGGAATGGAGAAATAGATTGAAAAATGTCTAGAATACAGGTGGCATTTACAGGCTGTAGAACTGGATGAGATAACCTAGAGAGAGTGTAAAAAGAAAATAAGGGTGCAGGGCATAGCCTTGGGCCCCTTAACATTGGTGTTCTTATTGTGAGCATTGACAAGGGAATGAAAAATGAATATTAAAACACAGCTCACTTTACAAATTAAAACTCAAAATACATATAAGTATTGAGTTGTTCATGCTGGGCCTATTCAATATTGGGCATGTCTACTGAAGAAACCTTTTAAACCTCTTTATGATGTGGCATTTGTACATTGTGGGTATGTTAAGACTACTATGGGACTTTAATTCTTGAACTTCCTGATACTTGGTATACTTTCATTTGAAACTTTCCTATTGTATGACCATAAATTTAAAAGTTAAACATGTATAGCTATGCACAATGACTTCTGATGTGTCTAAATTTCCAAGAAACATGTACCATGGTATTGGCTATTTATGAGTGTGGAGAAATTTAAGGAAATATATTTCTATTTCATGTTGTATAGCAAATTACAGCTCAGTATGGGCCTTTAAAAAATAGATTTGCTTTACTTCAAACAACATGCTTACCCTGAATTTTTCCAGGAGTGTTTGGTACATACACTTCTGATGGTTCTTTTATAAATGATGTGGTGTACCAGAACCTTGTCACCCCCCAGGCTCCTTGGAAACAGGCAGAAGAGGTTATCTTTTGCCTTTGGGGTTTGCCTAGGGAAAATTGAAAAGCAGTCTTCCATTTGAGGTCAAGTTCCTCAAGATACACAGCAGGATAAAACTTATAGTCTTCAAGATACACAGCAGGATACAAAATTATATCTCCAGTGGTCAGGGGAATGCATGTCCAATATAGCTTGTAGAGGGAAAGGTAATGGCAGGTTAACTGAATCTCTTGTATTGGTGGAATAATAGGACTGAAACATACCCAGAACTTCTTGAAAGTTGACTGTGAATAGGATCTTTTCCCTTTTCTTTCTGGACTTTTCTTTTCCCCTGTCAAGGAAGACTGAGTCCCCATGAAATGAAGACTTTTGATTTTGGCCTAAAGCTTACAACTTGCGTTTCCCATGAGAATACCAACACCATGCCTTGTACGTCAATCATGATATGTCACCAGCAGGTGGCAACAGCGGGTGCAATAGAATGAAAACCCTAGGTCAGTATCTCTGTGGATAACTAAGAAGGGTGGCATGCCAGTGTATGCAGAAGGGAAACAACTGCTATTTATTTAAAAATAAATGTGTTTTACCACTTTATCTCACCTCTCCAAAAGCCCATTTTCTTTCTTCCACCAACATTGATTTGGACCAGAGGTCAGTACTCTATTAACCAGAGGGAGGTCCTTTTAACAGCCTGTAGATCTTTTCCTCTACATCAAGGGGAGGGTGGTTTGCCAGCGTTTGTTAAAGAGTTCTCATTTTTGACTTGCCTGCCCCTATGGGCCTCTTAAAACAACTCTGAAAACAAGTGGCAAAGAATAATTTATTACTTAGAAGACTTAGTGAGAGCCAACTAATTTGACCCTGTTAAGTGGGGTATTACAAAGCTAGGAAGGGATGACTGAGTTATTTGCCAACATGAGAGAACAACAGAATTCATTGGCTTTTAAAACTGGCACAGCTGTGGTCAAAGGGGTTTGCTGTCATTGACTCCCAGCCTGTTGGTGAAGAGTCCCATTTCATTGTGGATGCCAACTCAGAGAGAGGGACTTGTCCCTTGCAGTGGCTTCTGTGTGATTTCAGAACTGGTGTTTTGACAAACACACTATGGCAGGGTGGACATGCTTGGACTTGCCACAAACACAATGAGGGTCTCAAGTTTTCTTTCAGATCCAAAGAAAAAGGCTATTTGAAGAATGAGGTCAACGGAGTGAATGTTCTTGAGGGTACATCTGCTCCATAGGGGTGTAGATCCTTGGAAGGGCATCCTTTGCAGACTGAGGATGGGACAAGCCATAAATGAGGATAAGCTTGCCCTGTGCTTTAGTCTACTCTGAGCTCAAAATTACCGTATATGCTTAATAAATTAGTTAGGCCTCAGGTATCACAATATGTCAAGGAAAAGAAATGCAAAACTATGAGGACATGGTTGTAAGCACAGTCATAGCAGGGCAACTGTAAAAATGATCCCTTTACATTCCTCTGAAAGCCAGCCTGTGCGCATTTTGCAGAAACCTCTTGCCTCCTATCTCACTCAGAATCTGAACTGTTAGTAGCTTCCCGAGATGCAGTTTTAATCATCCATGAAGTCTTTTCCCACTTCACTGTCTCTAAGAGCAACAACTTTTCATGTTTTTAAGAAGGTGGGATCTGTACTTACCTTACCACATAAAAGAAGCTCAGTGTAGGAGGTTGGGCTATGGCTTTGGTCTGGCCTGAAACTGACATTTTAACTTCTTATAAGTAAAAAATGTATACATTTCCATTTAATCATCTATCAAATAGGGTAATAATCCTACCTGGGAGACATTATAGAATATATAATAATAATAACTAATTACGACTATAGCTTATTTATGTGCTAATTGCTAGACAATGTGGCTTGACACTTCACCCGTCTATCTCAGAGAAAAGCCGAAATCCTACCATTGCTTCCAGGGCTGTGTGCAATCCCACTCCCTTACCTCTGACCTCATTCCCTCCTGGTTTCCTTTCATTCTTCAGGTCACTGTGCTGACCCCCTTTCTATGTTTTGAGTATACTGGGGTCTTTGCATTGCTGTACCACCTGGCTGGACTGCCCTTCACTCAGATGTACAGGGTGAAATTTCTCACTGCCTTCTGTTCTGTCAAGTGCCACCTTCTCAAGGAAGTCTACCTGGATCATGCTTTTTAAATATGCAACCTGCCCCCTACTGACACTCGTAACACTATTGATAACCCATGTCTGACTCTGTGTTTTCTACATTTCAAAACACTTCTCTGTTAATTATGATTATTTTTTGTTGTCTGTCTCCCTCAATTAGAACATAAATTCTTTGAGTGCAATAATTTTTAACTTTTTCTTAGTGGAGTATTGTAAGTACCTTGAATGTGGCTAATATACAAAGGCATTCAATTTAACTTTTGGTTGAATGAGTGACAATACAACAATCCTGCAGTTAGGTACACACACACTCTCATCCATACTCACACGTACATATACTCACAAACTCGTACTTCCACACACCCCTCACACTCTCCTGTTCATACACACTAATACACACTTACATACAGGATTTATTTTTGATATTGATAAATTTGGTTTATAACCTATTTTGTGTTCCTATTACAAAGGTAACATAATTAGAGCTGTTCGAATATACATTTAGGAGAATTGGGTAACCTTTTCCCCTAGAATCACTTCTATAAAAGAAAATACTTGTATATTATACAAGATAATATCTTATTATGCAGGTATTTGTTAGTATTGTTTTTCTAATATGAAAAATTATGAGATGGTCGGTATAAATATAAAAAATTAGAATCTGTGAATACTTTACAGATACACAGTTTTAATGTTAAAGTAATAGTAAGCAAGCTACTAAACTATTCCAGATAAACACTCTGCTAGATGTAGTTGAATGAATAGATAAGGATCATTTACAATTAACACACTGTTGGATAATTGTAAATGTGTTTGAAAACAATTTGCTCCCTTAAGTAAATTTTAACGCCTCCCACCTCCACTTTTGTTTACATTCATTTGTTTAATCAATCTATTTTTTTTATAACGGGAAAGTAAACTGTAGAGACATACACAGTAGACAAAGTTGTATTTAGATTGTCACAAATTGTAAATTACAAGTCTTAATTTAAGGTACTTTTTTTTTCTCTTGAACAAGTGCTATTCTATAATATAACTACCATTTGATTTGTTTTGATGGTTACTTTTGACCCACATTCATACTTCTTTACCCAGAATCTTCCCAAATCACACTTCGTTACCCAAATCCTCATTCAGAAAATGATTGAGCCACAAAAATATGGGTTTTATTTTGTTTGCAAAGGAATATTGGTAGTAGAGATGAATGATGATTTTTAAGGTGTATTTTAGTTCATCTCATATTTGGTTTGATAAATTTCTCAATTTTGGTGGGGAGGGAGGAGGCATTGTATCCAGGAAGCCTAGCTCCTTCCATTGGGTACTTTCCCTTGTTTGGAGTTCTGTGAATCTGTGTCTTCTGCAGCTGCTCAGAGTGACCATCTGGTTTTGGTTGGAACATCCCTGCAGGGCCTTACTATTTTCCCAAATAGAGCATTACAGGATTGCATAGTTATAGGTGTTACAGAGTTCTTCCTCATGTATAGCTAAAATTTGGTTTCTTGGGGTTTCCTCAACTGGTGGTAGATCTAACACTGTGGTGAGGTCCTAGCTACTACTTCTTTTTTCCTCTACATGTCAAGATCCTTTTCTCAAGAAAACTAAGAGTGACATTATTCCTGTTTTTTCTTCTCCAGGAGAGACCAAATATATCCACTTTCTTAATTTTTTTTAAGAAGGTGAGTATCTATACACACACATACACACATATGGTTTGTGCCATCATTTTTTGAGGCACCTCATTTTTATTTTTATTTATTTATTTTTAAAATTTTTTTTTTAACGTTTATTTATTTTTGGGACAGAGAGAGACAGAGCATGAACGGGGGAGGGGCAGAGAGAGAGGGAGACACAGAATCGGAAACAGGCTCCAGGCTCTGAGCCGTCAGCCCAGAGCCCGATGCGGGGCTCGAACTCACGGACCGCGAGATCGTGACCTGGCTGAAGTCGGACGCTCAACCGACTGCGCCACCCAGGCGCCCCAAGGCACCTCATTTTTAAATGAGATCCTGTACTTTTTGCCTCCAGGAAGAAATCTTCTCCAATTGGTGCAAAGTCATAGGGAAAAGGAAACAGTATTTGCATTGCAGAGACTCTTGTCCAGACAGCTTCACCCTGTCCAGACAGGGTACATGCCTTCTGTAAAATGAGGCACAACTATTTCCTGGTGAAGTCTACATGTGCACCCTGTTACTGCTGTTTATTTCTTTCAGGTTGGATTGTAGGCATTCTTCATTGGCCCTCAGAACATCCCTGAGACTCGTCATTGCTTCTACTGTTCTAGGGAGGATAATCTGGAGGTACACATTGACTGGGAACCTGCCCAAATATTACACAAATCTAACCAAGAATCAAATCCAAATCTTTGGACATATGTGAAAAACAGAAAGAGGAGACAAATGGAGGGCATGTGTCTGCATCAGTGAACTACAATATTGTAAGTGATGGTGACTTTTAGTCTTAATTGTAATGCCTTAACCTTTTCTAATTGATCAAAAAGCAAGGGGATGTGGAAGAAATTGCTAACCTTGACAGTGTCTAAGGCCCAAGTTTGATCTCCAAATTCTGGATTGCTTTGAGAAATAGCTGAACATATAGCAATGATCAGTTTAAGAATTATAATTGTGGAATTATGTATTTTTTTCCTCAGACCCAGATAACAGAATCTTCTGGAGAAGATTAATATCAAAATAGAGTAGGGTAAAAAAAAATCACGAAGGAAAGTCATCTTCAACTTAAAATTAAATACGATGACATCTAACATCAAAGAGGATTCTTGCAGTGTCTAATTGTTTAGTTGTTAGTATAGTCATTTTCAAAACCAAATTTTCTATTTTATCTCTGTAGTAGTTTTTGTCTACTGGCAACTGAGGTAAAGGCCTCTGGGCTGTTGGAAAGATTCAAGCTGTTTTACAGAACTGCTCATGGAGAGCAGGAGAGAATGGACTTGTAAACAAATGGCTGTTTTCAACTATCACTGAATTGTTAGTAAAGGTGTCTGAGCATTTTGATTTCCCTG
Organism: Leopardus geoffroyi; assembly: GCF_018350155.1. NCBI lineage: Eukaryota > Metazoa > Chordata > Mammalia > Carnivora > Felidae > Leopardus > Leopardus geoffroyi. The sequence goes on from NC_059336.1 coordinate 32,978,954, forward strand.
ATGTACTCAGACCTGTGCTTCTCACTACTTATTTCCAAACTTTGGGAAATAGAGTTCGGTTTCAAAGTATATCAAATGTTTTGTAAACTATGGAGGGAAAATCTGTGATAGGATGTGGTTATCAAATGTTGCCATTGGGAACATTTAATCAGAATAAACAAATAATGTGCCCTTGGATCACATTTTAATTAGGAACGTCTTAATTGAAAGCT